>NC_134592.1:12725000-17907500 GCF_037038515.1 Microtus pennsylvanicus | reverse complement strand
TCTAGAGGGTCCTGGGTTCTCTGAGGCCCAGGAATGTGACCCGGCAGCCCTGCCTGTGTCTCTTGTGAGTGTCATTCCACGTGGCTTGCCTGAACCGTGGCAGGACCCCATGCTTCCGTCGCCTTGGCGTTCTCATCAACTCTGCTTATAATTCGTTCTGTTTTTCAAAGAGACTGTCATACCAAATGAAAGCCTGTAAGCACTTGCTATAAATAGGAAATCCAGAAACGAGGGGAAATGAAGGAAAGCTCAGACTGTGTTATTTAGTTCTATCCAGATCCTGTATCCTAGCAAAGGCTCGAAGCCTGAAGGATTTTCTCTGTTTAAAAAAAAAAATGGGGACTAGGTGGCTGCGGTGGTGCCTGCTGAGGTGAGAGGATCCAGAGCCCAAGGCCATCTTTGGCTATGTAGTAAGTTCCAGGCCAGCCGAGACCACGTGAGACCCTGTCCCAAAACAAAAGGCCAACGAGATGGCTCAGGGGGTAAAGGCTTGCTGCCAAGCCTGACAATCTGCGTGCAATCCCCAAGACCCACACTGGCTCCAAGTGGTCCTCTGACCTCCACGCCACACTCACCCACATACAAACACACATGAGCACCAAAAGAAAAACCTCTGTCGTTTCCCATTTTCTAAGTGACAACAGACAACGTATCAGGAGATGGTAGGGAACACCTGCGTCAGGCTTGTTCCACGATGAAGCCAAAAGGACCAGAAGGGAGTTGGGAAGGAAGTGACCCTCACCTTGTGATGCTACTTGAATTCCACACCTGAAGGCCCTTAACGTCATCTCACACTCTGCCCGTACCCTTGGTGTCCGCATCTGGAACACCACAGAGATAACAAAGTACTGTTTCTGAGGTCAGGCCAGCGTGTGAGCAGCAGCTCTGCCTATGAGAACACCAGGCGTGGAACCCCAGTATGGGAGGGGGTGAGCCAGCCTCTTACTGCACTGAGCCCCATCTCTGTGGTAATGCCAGGAAGGCTAGCTTCCTGTGCAAGCTGGTGGGAGGATCCAATTAGGTGCCGGCCGGGGAAGGCGTCAGGATCCTCGGGAACTGTGTGGGCAGTGGCCTGCTTGTTTTCAGGAGAGGAGGCACACATAACATACCTCCAGGGAAGACTGGGCAGGGTTGTAGCACTTGGCACCCCTTGTTTGCTATAGCATTTAAATCAGCAGTTCTCGACCTGTAGGTTGAGACCCCTTTGAGGGTCGAATGGCCGTTACTTAGGAGTCTCCTAAGACCGTCAAAAAGCACAGATATTTACATTATGATTCATAGCAGTAGCAAAACTGCAGTTACAAAGTAGCAGTGAAAATAATTTTGCGCTGGTGGTTGCCCCAGCATGAGGAACTGTTTTGGGGGGGCAGAGCATCAGGAAGGCTCTGACTGCTTCCTCTGTGGTTCAGTGGTATTACCTTAGTTTACCACCTCCCATGCCACCACCCCCAAATCCCTGTGTCTAGTCCAGAGAGCTTTCCAGTATCCGCTGACCTAGTCAGACCATTTGATATAATACAATGCTTTAGAAACAGCACCTCTCTCTCTCTCTCTCTCTCTCTCTCTCTCTCTCTCTCTCTCTCTCTCTCTCTCTCATACACACACACACACACAGAGTTTTAATATCTTGAAGCTTACTCACTCATATTTGCAATATTTTGACGTTCATAACCATACTGTGGAGTAGGAGGTCCTTATTTTCAAATTCTCTTTAGCCTTTTCTGAAATACATTCTATGGGCCAGTTAGCCGAGGTTTGCGTTGACAGGACTCTGAGAACATGCCTGGAAATTATTTACTTCCATGTTCTGATGGTGATTCTCTATTGCTCTAATTCTACCCACAGATAACAGCTATAATTCTTCTACACAGAAATGTTTCTCCTCCCATCTTGCATTGTTTTAAAACGGTTGGGAAGTTTCTGTAGCATTCCTTTTGATGGCAATGAATTAATTCTTTCAGTTGTGTTCTGTCTGATGAAAGTCTTTGCTTCACCTCCTCTCGCTGTACATGTGTGTGAGTGTCTGTGTGAGTGTGTGTGTTCACATGTATGTGGAGGTCAATGTCTAACATCGTCCTAATTGCTCTCCACCTATATATGGAAGCTGGGTCTCTCACTTGAACCCAAAGCTCAGCTAGTGAGCTTGTTCCAAGGATGGCCTTTCTCTACCTCCTAAGCACTAGGTGTCAGGTGGGCCACATGCCTGCCCAGCACTTCTGTGCATGCTGGTGACCCGAACTCCAGCCGTCACTCTTGCACACAGCCCTTTACCCGCTACACTGTCTCCTTGCCTTCCGGCCCTGCTTTTGGAAACGCTCCTGACCAACAGAAGTCTGTGCTGCCAGGTGTTAGGAAATAACTTATCCCTTCAGATACGACCACATGGCTGTCTTCTAGTTTGTGTGGTTCCTAATAAGAATGGTGCTGTAGTCTTTTCCCTAATTCTTGAGAACATAGTGTTCCTTTTGGCTCTAGCTGGTTTCTGTATTTTCTCTTTGTGCTTTGTTTCCTACACTTTGTATATGTTGTGTGTGTGTGTGTGTGTGTGTGTGTGTGTGTGTGTGTGACACGAGATTAATGATAAGCACAGGCAAGATCCATCAATGAATATTAAAATTAACGATGTAAAAGTTTAAGCAAAAATAGTGTATTTGCAGTGTCAAGGAGTGGCTATTAAAGTATTTGGTAGTTAGGGCCGGAAGTATAATTCAATCAGAGAATGCTTACCTAGCACATGTGAGGACCAGGTTTTCAACCTCCAGCAACTCCAGAAAATGATAACAATTTGTTAGTTATGAAAAAAAATGATCACAGAGGCACATTCCGGCAGACACCACATTGCTCAAGAGAACAAAGCTAACCTCACTGTGGGACATGTTGCATCTGTGTTATCTGACACAGCACATGGAGCAGAGCCCTGTGTTCGCAGTGACCCGCCACCACCATCTGACCACGAGCGAACATCAGCTGAAGCCACACTGAAGAGCATCCTGTGCGGTAACTGATCGGGACTCTTCAGGCTCTGCGTCCTGGAGACTGATGAGCTGTGTGGAGGATGCAGAGGAGACAGAATAATGATGTCATTTGTATTGGCCCTGGAACTAAGGCAGTTTAGGGTCCTGGGCTGGATCACGGAGTATGAAGGGAACACTAGAAGAGGAATGAAGTCCAATAAATGGCGTGGCCTTGTTAATAGTTTTGCCCCAGGCTTAAAGCCTTCGTCTGAATGAGAGTTCTGTGGTTATGTAACGTGTTCGTTCCCATAAGGGGAAGTTGGGTAACAAGTATACGGGAACACTCTGCACTATTTTTACAACTTGCATATAAGTCTAAAATTATCTCAAAGTAAAAGAATTAAGGAGAAACAAAACAAGGCTTCCTGCAGCTGGCACAGCCAGGCACACCTGGACTGGGGCGCGACTGGAGCTCACAGCTGAGACTCAAGTTCACACTCGTGTCCTCTGCAGGTGGGGCCACCAGCTTGAAGTCAAGTCTGGTGGGGGGGGGCGGGTTTCTCAGGCCAGAGGCGGCAGCATCAGTGACCAAGGCTTGTTACAGATGCAAAGTCTCAGATCTCAGATTCCAGTGTCAGCAAGCCCTGCAGGCGAGCCTTTGGTGGGCTAAAATTGGGAAGTCACTGGTTAAAAAAAAAATTAATTTTGTAAATGATGCTTTTTTTTTGGATGTACTTTTACTGTATGTGGGATATTCTTTTGGATTTATTGGGAGTGTTCTGTTTTGTTTGGGGGCAGGAGGGTCAGGATTTCAAGGCCAGCCTCAGCTATATATTTTAAGGCTAGCCTAGAGTTCCTAAGTGTCAGTACAAAGAGAGGGAGAGGGAGAAAGACACACACACACACACACAGAGAGAGAGAGAGAGAGAAAGAGAGAGAGAGAGAGAGAGAGAGAGAGAGAGAGAGAGAGAGAGAGAGTTGTATCATTGGCACAGAGCTGTGATGTGGCCCATGCCAGTGCCCTGGGGTCTGGAATCCAGACTCCTCCTCTCACAGGCCAATACCATCCCACTGTCTCTAAGTGGACTAAGGGTCTAAGTCTTGCTGAAAATGTCTACCTGAAGGGAGGCAGCTGTGGAATGACACCCAGCCCTGAGAACCAGCCTCCACCAAAATTCTAAAGGTATCACTGTCTCTGAGTCCCCCTTTCAGCCTTCTAGAACTTTCTCTCACCTCTTTACCAACTTCCACCATTAACAGGGTCCACTTTGGCCTGCGAGGGCCCTGACTCTGCGTGCCCTGGGCCACCTGCTCACTCATCAACAGCCTTGTTGTGCTTTATCCATTTCTGTTTCAGACTTCTGGTAGAATATTCTTCTTTGCTAGCTTAGGGCCCTGTTGTTTTTTAATCCACAAGCTCTTTGAAGGTTATAACTTGGTTTTATCTCTCTCCTGCTGGCCCATGTAAGGATCAATAACAGTCTTTTATTCACCCCTTGGAGGAAAAGATCTAAGGGACCCAGACTAGAAGCCAACGCTTCTTATCTTTCTCAGTATTTAATGTACTTTAAGACAAAACTGTGTAGGGAAGGGAAAATAAAAAGCCCTATTCCATCATGCAATGTGCTTCCGGACATCAGTCCTGCCAGACAGAAAGAAACGAGCCCCTGGCACCTGGACAGCAGCTTTACCACAAGGGAAGAAAAAAGCTTTCCGGTCACTCTATCAAAAGTAATCTATAGACTTCCTTTGTTTCTGTGGCCTGCCTGCACCAAGGAGGGTAGGCGCTTTGTTTGCGAGCTGCCCAACCAGCACGGAGGTCTGATCTCTCGGCCCCAGGAGAACCAGCATTGGGGTGAGATTCTGGCCGCGGCGCCAGCCAGGGACAGGGATCTCGGGGGTCCCTTGGCCTCCTGTCTTTCTTGGGCTCTCTGCAGGACCTCTATTCCCTGGGTACTGCCTCTTTCTTTTTGGCCCACCCAGCTTCCGTCCAGAGCCCTCCCCACTTGCCCCCCCCCCCCCCGCCCTCTTTTGGCGCGTGGCATTGGGAGCTGGATCCCAGTCCTCCGGGCGCCCGGGCGGGCCGCACTTCCTTTGTTTCTGCGGCCTGCCTGCACCAAGGAGGGTAGGCGCCTTGTTTGCTAGCTGCCCAACCAGCACGGAGGCCTAATCTCTCGGCCCCAGGAGAACCAGCGTTGGGGTGAGTTTCTGGCCGCGGCGCCAGCCAGGGACAGGGATCTCGGGGGTCCCTTGGCCTCCTGTCTTTCTTGGGCTCTCTGCAGGACCTCTATTCCCTGGGTACTGCCTCTTTCTTTTTGGCCCACCCAGCTTCCGTCCAGAGCCCTCCCCACTTGCCCCCCCCCCCGCCCTCTTTTGGCGCGTGGCATTGGGAGCTGGATCCCAGTCCTCCGGGCGCCCGGGCGGGCCGCACTTCCTTTGTTTCTGCGGCCTGCCTGCACCAAGGAGGGTAGGCGCTTTGTTTGCAAGCTGCCCAACCAGCACGGAGGCCTGATCTCTCGGCCCCAGGAGAACCAGCGTTGGGGTGAGTTTCTGGCCGCGGCGCCAGCCAGGGACAGGGATCTCGGGGGTCCCTTGGCCTCCTGTCTTTCTTGGGCTCTCTGCAGGACCTCTATTCCCTGGGTACTGCCTCTTTCTTCCTGGCCCACCCAGCTTCCGTCCAGAGCCCTCCCCACTTGCCCCCCCCACCCTCTTTTGGCGCGTGGCATTGGGAGCTGGATCCCAGTCCTCCGGGCGCCCGGGCGGGCCGCACTTCCTTTGTTTCTGTGGCCTGCCTGCACCAAGGAGGGTAGGCGCTTTGTTTGCGAGCTGCCCAACCAGCACGGAGGTCTGATCTCTCGGCCCCAGGAGAACCAGCATTGGGGTGAGTTTCTGGCCGCGGCGCCAGCCAGGGACAGGGATCTCGGGGGTCCCTTGGCCTCCTGTCTTTCTTGGGCTCTCTGCAGGACCTCTATTCCCTGGGTACTGCCTCTTTCTTTTTGGCCCACCCAGCTTCCGTCCAGAGCCCTCCCCACTTGCCCCCCCCCCGCCCTCTTTTGGCGCGTGGCATTGGGAGCTGGATCCCAGTCCTCCGGGCGCCCGGGCGGGCCGCACTTCCTTTGTTTCTGCGGCCTGCCTGCACCAAGGAGGGTAGGCGCCTTGTTTGCTAGCTGCCCAACCAGCACGGAGGCCTGATCTCTCGGCCCCAGGAGAACCAGCGTTGGGGTGAGTTTCTGGCCGCGGCGCCAGCCAGGGACAGGGATCTCGGGGGTCCCTTGGCCTCCTGTCTTTCTTGGGCTCTCTGCAGGACCTCTATTCCCTGGGTACTGCCTCTTTCTTCCTGGCCCACCCAGCTTCCGTCCAGAGCCCTCCCCACTTGCCCCCCCCCCTCTTTTGGCGCGTGGCATTGGGAGCTGGATCCCAGTCCTCCGGGCGCCCGGGCGGGCCGCACTTCCTTTGTTTCTGCGGCCTGACTGCACCAAGGAGGGTAGGCGCTTTGTTTGCGAGCTGCACAACCAGCACGGAGGCCTGATCTCTCGGCCCCAGGAGAACCAGCATTGGGGAGAATCAGCATTGGGACGAGCCAGGGTTGGGCACGGAGACCTGATCCCTTGGTGCCAGGAGAGCCAACATTGGGGAGGCCGCGTTGGGTAGGCAAGGAGACCTGATCTGGTAAAAGAAGATCCATAAGGGAGTATTTGGAAGAAGAGATGGGCAGACGACAAGGCAAGAATTCGCCCAACAAACTGAAAAGCAACATGAAGCCACCAGAAACCAGCGACCTCACAACGGAAGGACATGAACACCTTAATCAAGAAGGAGAAAAGATCGACTTCATGAAAGTTATTGACGCCTTTAAACAGCATGTAAAAAACGCCCTTATAGAAATGGATGAGAAATATGACAGAAAGTTTGAAGAATTGAATAAATCAGTGAATGATACCCTAGAAAACCAAGGAAAAACAATCAAACAGATAATGGAAACAGTTCAAGACTTGAAAACTGAAATAGAGGCAAAGAAGAAAACACAAACAGAGGGCCGGCTGGACATGGAAAATCTAGGTAAACGAATAGAGACTACAGAAACAAGCATAACCAGCAGAATACAAGAGATAGAAGAAAGACTCTCAGATTCTGAAGATACCATAGAGAAAATAAACACACTGATCAAAGAAAACAGCAAGTCCAACAAACTCTCATCACAAAACATTCAGGAAATATGGGACACAATAAAAAGACCAAACCTAAGAATAATAGGAGTAGAAGAAGGAGAAGAAGTGCAGCTCAATGGTCCAGAAAATATATTTAATAAAATTATAGAAGAAAACTTTCCCAACCTAAAGAAAGATATACCTATGAAGGTGCAAGAAGCATACAGAACACCAAATAGGCTGGATCAAAAAAAAACATCCCCTCGACATATAATTATCAAAACACAAAGCATTCAGAATAAGGAAAAAATATTAAGAGCGGCAAAGGAAAAAGGCCAAATTACTTACAAAGGTAAACCTATCAGACTTACACCTGACTTTTCCATGGAAACCATGAAAGCCAGAAGGTCCTGGATAGATGTACTGCAGAAACTGAGAGACCATGGATGCAAGCCCAGATTACTATACCCAGCCAAGCTTTCGTTCACTATAAATGGAGAAAATAAAATTTTCCAGGATAAAAACAAATTCAAACAATATGCAGCCACAAATCCAGCCTTACAGAAAGTAATAGAAGGAAAATCACTAACCAAGGAGTCCAATAATGACCACAATAACTCAAGCATCTAGAGACCCTTCATCAACACAAACCAAAGAAGGGATACACACAAACTCTACGACTAAAAAAAATGACCGGAGTTAACAACCACTGGTCATTAATATCACTTAATGTCAATGGTCTCAACTCACCTATAAAAAGGCACAGGCTAAGAGATTGGATAAGAAAACAGGATCCAACATTCTGCTGTTTACAAGAAACACACCTCAACCACAAAGACAGGCACCTACTCAGAGTAAAGGGTTGGGAAAAGGCCTATCAAGCAAATGGACCTAAGAAACAAGCAGGTGTGGCCATACTAATCTCTAACAAAGTTGACTTCAAACTTAAATCAATCAGAAGAGATGGAGAGGGGCATTTTATATTCATAACAGGAACAGTTCATCAGGATGAAGTCTCAATCCTGAACATCTATGCCCCTAATATAAAAGCACCCACGTACATAAAAGAAACATTGCTAAAATTCAAGGCAGCCATCAAACCGCACACACTAATAGTAGGAGACTTCAACACTCCTCTCTCACCAATGGACAGGTCAATCAGACAGAAACCTAGCAGAGAAATAAGACAATTAATGGAGGTAATGAAACAAATGGACTTAACAGACATCTATAGAACATTCCACCCAAATAGGAAAGAATACACCTTCTTCTCTGCAGCTCATGGAACCTTCTCGAAAATCGACCACATAGTCGGTAACAAAGCAAACATCCACAGTTACAAAAAAGTATTACTAACCACCTGTGTCTTATCAGATCACCATGGATTAAAGTTAGAATTCAACAACAAGGCTACCCCCGGAAAGCCCACAAAGTCATGGAAACTGAACAGCCAACTACTGAACCATACCTGGATTAAGGAAGAAATAAAGAAAGAAATTAAAGTCTTCCTGGAATTCAATGAAAATAAAGAAACAACATACTCAAATTTATGGGACACTATGAAGGCAGTCCTAAGAGGAAAGTTCATAGCACTTAGTGCCCACTTAAAGAAAACAGAGAAAGCTCACATTGGAGACTTAACAGCCCACCTGAAAGCTCTAGAAAAAAAAGAAGCAGACTCACCTAGGAGGAGTAGGAGACTGGAAATAATCAAACTGAGGGCTGAAATCAATAAAATAGAAACACAGAGAACAATCCAAAGAGTCAATGAAACAAAAAGCTGGTTCCTGGAGAAAATCAATAAGATTGACAAACCCCTATCCAAACTAATCAAACGTCAGAGAGAGAATTTGCAAATTAATAAGATCAGAAATGAAAAGGGGGACATAACCACAGACACAGAGGAAATTCAGAGAATCATTAGATCTTACTACAAAAGCCTATATGCCACAAAACTGGAAAATGTAAAGGAAATGGATACTTTCTTAGATAAATATCATTTACCAAAGTTAAATCAGGACCAGGTGAACAATCTAAATAGACCTGTTAGTCGCGAAGAATTAGAAGAGGTTATCAAAAACCTCCCTACCAAAAAAAGCCCAGGACCAGATGGTTTCAACGCGGAATTCTACCAGAACTTCCAAGAAGACCTAATACCTATACTCCTTAATGTATTTCACAATATAGAAACAGAAGGGTCATTACCAAATTCCTTTTATGAAGCTACAGTTACTCTGATACCAAAACCACACAGAGACTCAACCAGGAAAGAGAATTACAGGCCGATCTCACTCATGAACATCGATGCAAAAATCCTCAACAAAATACTGGCAAACCGAATCCAAGAACACATCCGAAAAATTATCCACTATGATCAAGTAGGCTTCATTCCTGAGATGCAGGGCTGGTTCAACATACGAAAATCTATCAATGTAATACAGCATATAAATAAACTGAAAGAAAAAAACCATATGATCATTTCATTAGATGCTGAAAAAGCATTCGACAAAATTCAACATCCATTTATGTTAAAAGTCTTGGAGAGATTAGGGATACAAGGGTCATACCTAAATATAATAAAAGCTATATACAGCAAGCCGACAGCTAACATCAAATTAAACGGAGAGAAACTCAAAGCCATCCCGCTTAACTCAGGAACACGACAAGGCTGTCCACTTTCACCATACCTCTTCAATATAGTGCTGGAAGTTCTAGCAATAGCAATAAGACAACATAATGGGATCAAGGGGATTCGAATTGGAAAGGAAGAAGTTAAACTTTCGTTATTCGCAGATGATATGATAGTGTACATAAGCGACCCCCAAAACTCCACCAAAGAACTTTTACAGCTGATAAACAGCTTTAGTAATGTGGCAGGATACAAGATCAACTCCAAAAAATCAGTCGCCCTCTTATACACAAAGGATATGGAAGCAGAGAGGGAAATCAGAGAAGCTTCTCCATTCACGATAGCCACAAACAGCATAAAATATCTTGGGGTAAACCTAACCAAGGAAGTGAAAGATCTATTTGACAAGAACTTTAAGGCATTGAAGAAAGAAATTGATGAGGATACCAAAAAATGGATGGACATCCCTTGCTCTTGGATTGGGAGGATCAACATAGTAAAAATGGCAATTCTACCTAAGGCAATTTATAGATTCAATGCAATCCCCATCAAGATCCCATCAAAATTCTTTACAGATCTGGAGAGGACAATAATCAACTTTATATGGAAAAACAAAAAACCCAGGATAGCCAAAACAATCCTATACAATAAAGGATCTTCTGGAGGCATTACCATCCCTGACTTCAAACTCTATTACAGAGCTACAGTAATGAAAACAGGGTGGTACTGGCATAAAAACAGAGAAGTCGACCAATGGAATCGTATAGAAGACCCGGATTTTACCCCACAAACCTATGAACACCTCATTTTCGATAAAGGAGCTAAAAGTATACAATGGAAGAAAGAAAGCATCTTCAACAAATGGTGCTGGCACAACTGGATGTCAACCTGTAGAAGAATGAAAATAGACCCATATCTATCACCGTGCACAAAACTCAAGTCCAAATGGATTAAAGACCTCATTATCAGCACGAAAACACTGAACCTGATAGAAGAGAAAGTGGGAAATACCCTACAACAGATGGGCACAGGTGATCGCTTCTTAGGTATAACCCCAGAAGCACAGGCATTAAGGGCAACATTGAATAAATGGGACCTACTAAAACTGAGAAGCTTCTGTAAAGCAAAGGACACTGTCACTAAGACACAAAGGGAACCTACTGACTGGGAGAAGATCTTCACCAACCCCGCAACAGACAAAGGTCTGATCTCCAAAATATATAGAGAACTCAAGAAACTAGACTTTAAAATGCTAATTAACCCAATTAAAAAATGGGGCACTGAACTGAACAGAGAATTCTCAACAGAAGAACTTCAAATGGCCAAAAGATATTTAAGGTCGTGCTCAATTTCCTTAGCAATCAGGGAAATGCAAATCAAAACAACTTTGAGATACCATCTTACACCTGTCAGAATGGCTAAAGTCAACAACAACAAGGATAGCCTTTGCTGGAGAGGCTGTGGAGGAAGGGGTACCCTCATCCATTGCTGGTGGGAATGCAATCTTGTGCAACCACTGTGGAAGTCAGTGTTTCGGTTTCTCAGGAAATTTGGGATCAACCTACCCCTGGACCCAGCAATACCACTCTTGGGAATTTACCCAAGAGATGCTCTATCACATGTCAAAAGCATTTGTTCAACTATGTTCATAGCAGCATTGTTTGTAATAGCCAGAACCTGGAAACAACCTAGATGCCCTTCAATGGAAGAATGGATGAAGAAAGTATGGAATATATACACACTAGAGTACTACGCTGCGGTAAAAAACAATGACTTCTCGAATTTTGCATGCAAATGGATGGAAATAGAAAACACTATCCTGAGTGAGGTATCCCAGACCCAAAAAGAAGAACATGGGATGTACTCACTCATAATTGGTTTCTAGCCATAAATAGGGGTCACAGAATCTACAATTGGCGAACCTAAAGAAGCTAAGTAAGAAGGTGAACACAAGGAAAAACATATCGTTATCCTCTTGGATAAGGGAAGTAGACAAAATTGCCGGGGAGAAAAGTGGGATCTTGGGGGTGGGGTGGGAAGGGGGTAAGGGGAGATGGGGTGAGAAAAGGTAGAAGGGAAGGAGGGGGGACTTGGGGAAATAGGAGGATCGGGATAAAGGAAGGTTGGATAGGGGAGCACGGAACCACAATCCTTAGTTAAGGGACCCACTTTAGGGTGGGCAGGAGAATTGACCCTAGAGGGGCTCCCAGGTGCCCAAGCTGAGGTCCCCAGTTAGTTCCTTGGGCAGCTGAGGATAGGGAACCTGAAATGACCCCATCCTAGCGCAATACTGACGAATATCTTGCATATCATCTTAGAACTTTCATCTGGCGAGGGATGGAGATAGAGACAGAGACCCACACTGGAGCACTGGACTGAGCTCCCAAGGTCCCAATGAGGAGCAGAAGGAGGGAGAACATCAGCAAAGAAGTCGGGACCACGAGGGGTGCACCCACCCACTGAGACAGTGGAGCTGATCTACTGGGAGCTCACCAAGGCCAGCTGGACTATTACCAAAAAAAGCATGGGATAAAACTGAACTCTCTGATCATGTCGAACAATGAGGGCTGATGAGACGCCAAGGACAATGGCATGCAGTTTTGATCCGACGCAATCTGCTGGCTTGGTGGGAGCCTAGCCAGTTTGGATGTTCACCTTCCTAGATATGGACGGAGGGGGGAGGACCTAGGACTTACCACAGGGCAGGGAACCCTGACTGCTCTTTGGACTGGAGAGAGAGGGGGAGAGGAGTGGGGGGAAGGGGAGAGGGGTGGGAGGAGGGGGAGAAGAGTGGGAGGAGAGGGAGAAGAGTGGGAGGAGGGGGAGGGAAAGGGGAGGCTGGGAGGAGGTGGAAATTTGTTTTTTTTTTCTTTATTCTTCTTTTATCAATAAAAAATGTTTAAAAAAAAAAAAAAAAAAAAAAAAAAAAAAGTAATCTATAGATTCAGTGCAATCCCCATCAAAATTCCAGTATGATTCTTCACAGAAATTGAAAGGAAAATGTTTAACTCCATATGTAAACACAAAAACCCCAGTATAGCTTAAACAATTTTGAATAATAAAAGAGCTGCTAGACCAGCATCATCCCTGGCCTCAAACTGTACTACAGAGCTACAGTAATGAAAACAGCATGGCACTGGCACACAAACAGACACATTGATCAATGAAACTGAATTGAGTATCCAGACACAAGTTCACGTACTACAGACACCTGATTTTTGATAAAGAAGCCAGAAATACACATTGGGTTGGGCGAGAGACAGAATCTTCAACAAATGCTGTTCAAACTGAGTGGCTGCATGCAAAAGAAGGCAAATAGATCTGTATTCATTATCCTGCATAAAACTCTGCTCCAAATGGATCGAGGACCTCAGCATAAGGTCAGATAGACTGATAGAAAAGAAAGTGAGGAATGGCTTTGAACTCATCAGCAAGACTTTCTGAACAGAACACTGTTAGCACAGACACAAGACCCCACCCCTATCCCAGAGCTCCCTCCAACTGTCAACCCCTCAAAGGAAAAGTTCATTTTCTCCAACAGAGGCTCACTGCGAATGCAAACCACACTTAAGGGCAGGCCCCAGGCCTGAGGTAAATCACCAACACAAGAACTAACTCAGTGCAGCTTTACAGATTTTTTTGCCTCAAATGCCTTGTCTACACTTTTTTAACCTTCCAAATCTTTTTGCTTGTATGTTAGGGCTTCCTATTTTATTTGTATGGGTTTTCTATGTGTGTGAATGTCTGTATTTCAGCACCTATATGTTTTTCATTGTTTGTATGTTTTGTTCTGTTGTGTTAGCTTATTTTTGTATTATTATTAATAATGCCTCTTAGTATTCTAATGAAAGAGAGAAGGAAGGGGTGTAGATTTGGGTGAGTACGGAGGTGGGGAGGATTTGAGATGGGCTGGGGGACAGAAAGCTGTAATCCGAATATACTGTATGAAAAAAACGTTTAAAGAAAGAAAAACAGCTTTTTCTCCTGTCTGCTTCTATTCGGTCTCTGACCACAGAGAGACTGACAAAAGAAAAAGCGTGGCATTGGTATCTGATATGAACTTACTTAGCACTTTCTACACCACATGGAGTGTTCATGGAGGAGAAGAGAAAAGCCTAAAGGAAGCCACTAAGCCTGAGAGCTGATGTAGCAGAGGGGGACACACAGTGGAGAGGACAAGATAGGGAAGCAAGGGTTGGATGCTCTCTGCGGACAGACTGATGTAGAGGGGAATGGATGATGTCATTGCAGCAATGCTTGTGTATGTAGATTCCGGTCAATGTCGTCTCCAGTAATAACTATCCCTTCTCTCCTTGGTAGATTTACAATAGGACACTTAGGTTCTGCTTTCAGACAGAAAGGGGGAAGATTATCAACTCTTCCCCCATCTATCGTTTCTCAGTTGACTTCAGCTCAAAATAGCGGTCATGCCCAAGTAACATCCTTCACGATGGCACCTTCTGATCCTCTGCACTAACTGTGCTGCCGGACCCCCAGCTCAGCAGTTCTTGGGAGTGTTTTGCTTTGTTTTATTCCTGTAATAGGGTCTTGCTATGTGGCCCAGGCTAATCTTGAACTCATGAGCCTCCTGCCCCAGCCTTCTGAGTGTTGAGAGTAAATGTATGCACTGTCATGCCTCATGCCTGGCTCCAAGAGTTCTATGTATATACATGTGCACACGTGCATGCACACCCATGTGCACACACACACATACACACACAAAGGCACACAAGTCCTGGGATAGTGTGTGGAGTGCAGAAGCCAGAGAAGAATATGGGGTGACCTCTGACATGCTGTCTTATTCGCTTGAGACAGGGTCTCTCACTGAGCCTGGAGCTAGGTTCTCAGCCAGCAAGTCCCAGTGGCCCTCCTGCCTCTGTCCCCGCAGCCACCCTACAGAACTGGGCTTGCAGGCATGTGGGTGCTGGAAATCCTAACTCGGGTCCTTGTGCTTGTGCAGCAAGTGCTCTCAACCAACCCCAAGAGTTACTTCCTCCTAGACAAGGGTTCATGCGGTCCCCAGACCTTCTGACGCAAAATGGCTTAGAGCGAAGCCAAAGACTCTCCATACTCACCCCCACCCCTCTCCCCACCAAGCACACCCTTTGAGAACACAGGTTGTGTGGGACACAGTGAGGGGACAAAGAGAAGATGTAGGATCTGCCTCCCAATTTAATGGGACAAGCTGACACAGACACCAGGAGCATCACAGTAGCCAGCTTCATGCAGCCAGCTTGCCTGGGAGCATCAACACTGAGACACCAACCCCTCAGGTGTCCCCATCCCCCAGCCCAGGGGACCATGAGTGCCTCCTGAATCTCTCCACCAGTGTGATCTTGGGTACCACTCCGTCCTGCTTTCCATGTATAATCAAGCCACTCACCACTGAGTCCCCACAGCCTCCTGGGAGTGAGTTCTGCTCGAGAGTAAATGAAACTCATGGTGCGGCCTATATGAGCTGCTCAGAGGGTTCAGAACAAGTCCTGTGAGTGTGCCAGCTTCAGGAAGGGCAGCCCCATCATATAACTGAGGGCTGGGAGAAGGCTCCAGAAAAGGTGCCAGAGTGATTGGGAAGGGGTCAAGAGTCTCATGCGGACAGTCAGGGAAGAGGTTGCCTGTGGCCGGGATAATGTTCACAGGAAGTGAAAAGCTTTTGGCAGTAGACAAAGGCAGGGCGATAGAAGAAGAAAGATGATCCTACTTCCAAGGATCTTGGCTCTTGCATCTAACCTAGCAGCGTTTTTGAACATCTGTCTCATATGTAACCAAGAGCCTCAGGAATAAGCGTAGATCCAAGATGAAGCAAAATGACCCAGGATTCTTCCAATTATTCTTACACAAGCAAAGAAGAAATAGCTTCATGCCAAATAAGCCATGGGGTCCTTTTTAAGATACCAGGCTGATAATTAAGGGCATCATCGCAAACCAACTAGTGAGGTATATCTTGGCGGAAGACACGTGAGAAAACGTCAATGAAGAGAGAGAGCTGGGTCCCAGACAGCGGGCTGAGAACATCACATGCCCTCATGCCATAGCAAGTAGACAAGAATCGTCACAACCAGACTCGGACGCTTAAAAACAAAGGAACTGACCTCCATTGTGATGGGAAGACAGATCAAAGGCTGCCTCGCTAGAAACCCTCCCAAAGAACAAACCTCCGCATAAGGGAGGTGGAGAGGAACATCCAGACGAGAACATCGCAGCCTGGGGATAAAAACAAGAACCCGGCACACAGGGTAAGAAGAGGCGAGAGCCTAACGTAGAAATGATGATGAAGAAATAGACCAAAGTTTACTAGGGTTGTTTCACAGAGTAAACTGGTAAAAGAACACAAAATCAATAAAACGGGAAGTCAAAGAAGAAACACAGCAGAATGAACTTCACAAGGAAACGGTAAACCATAGCAAGTAAGTTAGAACGTTTACTGCAAAGCTGGCAGAAAGGAAGAGAGGGGGGTAAGGACTCAATGGCAGAGAAGGCTTTATTCTGGAAGAGGCCTGGGGAGGGGGGTCTCTGGCATCAGATTGGAGCCCATGGGCTGCTTACAGACAGGGGTGTTTATAAAGCAGAAAAGAGAAACGGAGAAAGAAAAACTCTCTTTTTGGCCTAAGGTTGGCTGTTGCCAGAGGTAGCTGGGAAAATAAGGTAAATGCTAAGTTACAGAATGTCAGGTGACTGAGAGCTCTATGACAGCCATTATGGGGGTGTCAATAAGGTGTGAAGGGCAAGAATGGTTTTTTTAATTGTTTTTATTGAGCTATATATTTTCTCTGCTCCCCTCCCTTCCTCTCCCCTCCCCCTCTGCCCTCTCCCTTGGTCTCCATGCTCCCAATTTACTCAGGAGATCTTGTCTTTTTCTACTTCCCATGCAAATTAGATCCATGTAAGTCTCTCTTAGGGTCCTCATTGCTGTCTAGGTTCTCTGGAATTGTGAATTGTAGGCTGGTTTTTCTTTGCTTTATGTCTAAAGGCCATTTATGAGCAAGTACATATGTTAATTGTCTTTCTGGGTCTTGGTTACCTCACTCAAAATGATGTTTTCTAGACCCATCCATTTGCCCACAAATTTTAAGATGTCATTTTTTTCCACTGTGTAATGCTCCATCGTGTGAATGTACCACATCTTCTTTATCCATTCTTCGGTGGAGGTGCATTCAGGTTGTTTCCAGGTTCTGGCTATGACAAACAATGCTGCTATGAACATAGTTGAGCACATGTCCTTGTGGCACAATTGAGCATCCTTTGGATATATACCCAAAAGTGGTATTGCTGGGTCTTGAAGAAAGTTGTTTCCTAATTTTCTGAGAAATTGCCACATTGACATTCAAAGGGGCTGTACCAGCTTGCATTCTTGTCATGCAAGTCTTGTTTAGTTAGAATTACTCCAAGATATTTTATGCTATTTTTGGCTATTGTGAAGGGTGATGTTCCTCTGATTTCTTTCTCAGCCCATTTATTATCTGTGTACATGTATTATCTGAGGGCTACTGATTTTTTTTTAGTTAATCTTGTATCCTGCTACATTACTGAAAGTGTTTATGAGTTGTAGAAGTTCCCTTATAGAATTTTTGGGGTCACTTATGTAAATTATCATATCATCAGAAAATAGTGAGAGTTTGACTTCTTTTTTTCCAATTTGTATCTCCTTGATCTCCTTTTGTTGTCTTATTGCTCTAGCTAGGACCCCAAGAACTATATTATATAGATATAGAAAGAGTGGACAACCTTGTCTTGTTCCTAATTTCAGTGAGATTACTTTAAGTTTCTCTCCATTTAGTTTGCTGTTGACTTGCTGTATATTACTTTATTATGTTTAGGTATGTTCCTTGTATCCCTACTCTCTCCAAGACCTTTATCATGAAGGAATGTAGTCTTTTGTTCACAGACTTTTTCAGCATCTAATGAGATGACCATGTGGGTTTTTTTTTAGTTTGTTTATATGGTGGATTACATTAACAGATATTTGTATTTTGAACCACCCCTGAATCTCTGGGATGAAGCCTACCTGGTCATGGTAGATAATTTTTCTGATGTGTTCTTGGATTCGATTTGCCAGTTTTTTATTTAGCATTTTTACATCAATGTTCATGAATGAGACTGGTTTGTAATCCTCTTTCTTAGTAATGTCTTTGTGTGGTTTGGGTATCAGGGTAATTGTAGCCTCATAAAAAGAGTTTGGCAATGTTGGGAATGACAAAAAAATTAGGAAAGCAAGTTACTTTAATCCTGGGACCCAAAATTACTTTAGTCTCAATGACTGACATTGTTTAACCAAAATGAAGGCTCTTCACAAAAAGCATGGCCTTGGCTAGTACTAAAAAACAAACAAACAAACATACAAAAGCATAAAGAATGTTCTAGCCCTGTGGACACTGAGTGACCCTGGACCACATGCCATGGATTGAAGGAGTCAGTGAGGATGGGACAAGAACCCACTTGCCCACACTGCTAGCCTTCCAAGCCTGGCACATACTACCTTTTTGTTGTTCTTGATTCAGAATGAAGTATATTTTTCACTCTTTTTGACATTTTGGAGAATTTACCTTTATTTTATCCTTAAATAAAGTTCTTATTTCTTGAGTTCTCTTATTTCAGGTCTTTAATTACCCTTAATTCAGACTCTTTATACTCCTTCCCTCTCTCTAGTCACTTTAATTGCTTTGCCTTAATAATCTTTTTATTGCCCCTAATTGCCCAAGGCCCTTGCCAGCCCTAGTCACTGGATATTCTGGAGCCCCAGCTCAGAAGAATTCTGTGTGGATTCTTGAACTTCAGCGCCCTCATTATAACACCACCAGTAGCTAACAATTATTAAGTATTAGTTCTGATCCAGGCACAGTGCCAAGTCTTTAAATAATGATCTCATTTAATACTGACAAGAGCAGCCGCTTACACGCACAGTTCACACACGGGAAAACGAAGGCTCAGGAAAGGTAACCCAATGCTTGGCATATTTTATATGTAGAAAAACAAAACTGCCCAGAAAGGGGATGGACTTCTAGCTTCGCAACAGCACCACATGCCAAGAGGTGCTAAGGCGATGTCTGCCATCCCCCAGAGGACCAAAAATGCTTCCTAGGAACAAGAGACTCAAACAGCAGGACCCACACATGGTGGCAAGCAAAAGTTTGGCACCCTGAAAGCCCTCAAGGAACACAGGTATTAAATCTAACTTTACTTCAGTTTAACAGGAGAAGTGATTGGCAGGAAATAGAAGTAATTGAACTTCTATTTCTGCTGCTATGGAATCCAGCCAGCAAAGACCCGGGTATGATGTCACAGGGACAAACGTGGCTGAGGGTAATGACTCCCATGCTAAGATGACCGTGAGAATATATGGTTACCTGAAGGAACATGACCGGCATAGATGGGAAGTGTAAAGATGAAAGATACTGGGGAAAGAAAACACAAGATGCCAGTGCGCTTATCTTTTAACCCTGAGGTCAGTCAGCATATGGCAGGAAACCATCTAATAAAATGTGTGTGTGTGTGTGTGTGTGTGTGTGTGTGTGTGTGTGTGTGTGTGCGCGCGCGCGCGCGCACTCATATGTATGCGTGCGTGTGTGGTGGTCAGAGGATGACCTCAGGTGTCTTCCACCTTTTGTTTGAGACAAAGTCTCTCCTTGGTCTAGAACTTCACCAAATTAGCTAGGCCGACTGGCCAGTGAACTCCGGGAATCTGCCTGTCTCCTTACATTTTGCCATGGCAGGATTACAAGCTGGTGCCACCAGACATGGCTACTTGAGTGATTGGAATCCGAACTCCGATCCTCATGCTTAAGAGGCAAATACTGAGTTATCTCCCTAGTTTAAAAAAAAATTTAAGAAACCAACAACCTCAAACTCTACCACATATCTATCATCTGTCTCATCTGCCTATCTCTAGCTATGTCTGTCTGCCTGTTGGGTTTTTGTTGCTGTTTGAGACAGGATTCTGCTAGGTAGCCCTGACTGGCCTCAAACTTGCAGCAATCCTCCTACCTCAGCTGGGATCACAGGTGTGCCCCCCACATGCACACGTGTGGCTAGCCTCTGAGGAACTTTTAACTCTCTAACGCTGTGAGGCTCTTCTGAGAAATCTTGTCTCTTCAGAGAAGAAACATGAATTCGAAATTCAGTGCCTTCTATTTCCTGTCAGCTATTTCTCCTGTTGAACTGAAGTAAAATTAAAGTTAATTAAAGTTTTAAAATGTCATATATAGATTAATGCTGTTTTGTAATAGCTTTTGTCTCCCCAGCTATGCATCCATTCATTCACCCACCTATTTATAAAGCTATATTCAGACTCTTTAAATGATATTTGAAATTATGTTTGCTAAACAGTAACGATGTTTTTAATGAGCTGAAGAATTTGAGGTAATTTTAACTTTTGAATTTCTCTGCAGTATTCATTCCTTATGGGGAACACTTTTGTAGATCTAGTAGAGGGATTTTTTAATGGGGAAAAACAAACACTAAGATCCTAATTTTCATTAATTCTGAGTTGCAGACACATGGTTGGGTTTTAATTGCTTCTTTGAAGTTCTCTACTATTTTGAAATATTTAAAAATAAAATAGACTAAAGTGTACCAGTGATGTAGCGCAGAAAATCAAATAGATTTTCCATTCGCTTTCAGCTGGTCTTTCCTCTCCTTGCCTTCCCTCCCTGGCGTGGACCGTCACATCCAGGGCTTTGAAGGCAACCTCGTCTTCATTGCAATGACATCATTCAGGAGAAGATGGGTACAGTTTTACAGTTCCACCAGGACACCTTCCACAACAGCCATCATAGGCCTGGTACCCAACAGCACAAGAATCATAGCCTGGTCTTTACTGAAGACAGATCCATTTCCAACACTGCCCAAGAGTGGACACGTAATTTGACCATCTGCTCCAGTCACAAGGACTCTAGTTGGTTCAGATATGGGTAGGCCAGTTTCTGCACCTGAAAATCCTGTCTTCAGAGTCGGGGTCCCCTCTGCAGCTCTCCCTAAGGTGATTTTATCAGAGTACCTCACCACAGCAATGAGAAAAAAGCTCAGGCCTCAGAGTGGAAACCAGCAATTGTGATGCCCCTGCAGCAGGGCTGAAGACCTTGAATCATACAATGGCTGAGCAAGCACAGCAGTGCGTGCGTGGCAGAGGCAGGATGATTGCTGCAAGTTCAAGGTCAGCCTGGTCTACATAGCAAGACCTGTCTCAAAAAGCCCAAAACACATATGTAGATATTGATATAAAAACATAGTCTGTCGAAGGACTAGAAAATCTCGGCTCGAGAACACTATCATTGTATGTGGTATGAATGGTCCACATAGGTTCATTTGAATGCTTAGTCATCAGGGAGTGGCATTATTTAAAAGGATTAAGAAGTGTTTTTAATAGAAAGTGTGGCTCGGGGGGGGGGAGACTTGGAGGGTCCAAAATCCCAAGCCTGGTCCCCCCACCCCAAGTGTTTTTCTTGCTTCCTGCAGATTCAGATAGAGAACTCTCAGCTCTCTCTCCAGCACCAAGTCTGTCTGTATGCTGCCAAACTTCCTGCCACGCTTCCCACTATGATGATAGTGGACTAAACCTCAAAAGCTGTAAGCCAGACCCAATTAAATGCTTTCTTATGTAAGAAAAAAAAAGAAAATCTCGGCTCATAGGAGTACTCAGTCTCCACAAAAGGGTAAAGTTTGACTCTGCTATTAAAGGCATTAGCTGTGCTGTGGTTAAAGTCCTGTCCCCTTATGATCCTATGACAATGCTGCAGTTGTCTCTTCCCAGGTGCGACTGTGCCCACCAGACCAGCCCTCTCCACTGGTCTCCAAGCCAGTGCTCCAAAAACAAGACACTTAAACGTGTTTTAAATTAGTTCTTTAACTCAATGAGACTAAAAGAAGACGCGAGTGAAAATTCCTGGTTTTGCTGGTGGGCTTTCATAGTGTTTTCCAGCAGTGTAGAGCGAGATCCACTTGCAGCTGTGCCCACCCAATCATCCAGTCATTTAGCAAACAGTCACTAAGTACTTGCCACTTGTAAGGTGTGGCCCTCGGCAATAGAAACAAAAAGGTGAAGAAAACAGGGTCCAGTCTTTGAGAACTACATACATCCTTCAGCCCTTATCCCACAATATGGGACTCCTTGGAAGACTGCAGGAGACTTTGAAGGGTTTAAAAAAGGGATTCCTAGTTTGAGCCCATGCTTGTTCAGTCCCTCTCCAGCTGGATTTGGTGAGCTCCCATTAGTCAGGCACACTGTCTCAGTGGGTGCACCAACCCTTCTTGGTCCTGACTTCCTTGCTCATATTCTCCCTCCTTCTGCTCTTCAGCTGGACCTTGGTAGCTCAATCCAATGCTCTGATGAGGGTCTCTGTCTCTATCTCCATCTGTCGCCAGACGCAGGTTCTATGGTGATATTCAAGACAGTCATCAGTCTGACTATGGGACAAGGCTCGTTCAGGCACCCTTTCCTCCACTGCCCAGGGTCCTAGCTGGGGACATCCCCGTGGACACCTGGGAACCCCTCTAGAGCCAAGCCTCTTGCCAACCCCAAAATGGCTCCCTTAATTAAGACATTTTCTTCCCTACTTCCATATCCACCCTTCCTCCATCTCAACCATCCCACTCCCCCAAGCTCTCCCCAACCCTCCCCTTCTCCCTTTTCTCTCTTCTCCCCTTCCCCCCACCCCAACCCTACCCCCATGCGCCTACCTTTTGCCTGGCGATTTTGTCTGCTTCCAATTTCCAGGAGGATCTATATATGTTTTTCTTTGGGTTCACTTTATTACTTAGCTTCTCCAGGATTGTGAACTATAGGCTCAATGTCCTTTGTTTATGGCTAGAATCCACTAATGAATGAGTACATATCATATTCATATTTTAGCCGGACTGGGACTGAATGAGCATGGGATCAAACTGGACCTTCTGAATGTGGCTGACAATTGGGGCAGACTGAGAAGCCAATGATAATGGCACTGGGATTTGTCTCTACTGCATATACTGGCTTTTGGGGATCCTAGTCTATTTGGATGCATACCTTCCTAAGCCTGGATGGAGGAGGGAAGGCCTTAGACTTCCCACAGGGTAGGGTACCCTGCCCTTTCTTAGGACTGGAGGGGGAGAGGAGGAGGATGAGTGGGGGAGTTGGAGGGAAGTGGGAAGAGGGGAGGAAGTGGAAATTTTGAATGGTATTATTTATAAAGTAATAAAGTGACGAAAAAAAGGATTCCTAGCCCGTTAGGATCTAAATCAACAATTTCCAACCCTTGGCTCGAGACCCCTTTGCGGGTCAAACAATCCTTTCACAGGGGTCACCTAAGACTATTGGGAAACACAGATACCTTCGTTATGATTCATAACAGCAAAATTACAGTTATGAAATAGCAACAAAAATGCTTTGTGGCTAGGGGTCACCACAACAAGAGGAACTGTATTAAAGGGTCGCAACATCGGTAAGGTTGAGAACCAGTGATCTAGATGAATTCCAAGATATTGTCTGTCTCCTGGAGTGGCTGTGGGTTCTAGGATAAAAGCTGGCCCTTTTCTGGGGAGTCGGGGAGGGTAAGCAGGGATTCAGGTAACTCAGGCTGACCTTAAACTCATATTGCCGTCGAGGATGACTTTGAACTCCCTACCCCCTGTCTCTATCTCCTGAGCACTAACTAGCATTACAGGTGTGTACCTCCACATCCTGTTTCATGAGATAACAGGGAACAAGGCAAGGACTTTACACATAAGCAAGGAGGCAACACTCTGTTGACTTTACTACATGGCCAGTCTAGGGTCTTGTGATCCTCTCTGACTCTGAGTCTGAATGGTCTAAAAGATGACTTTTAATGGACACCTAAGTGTCTTCCTTGAGGGTGTGCGTGTGTCGGGGGGGGGGGGCATGTGGGCATGTGTGTGTGTTCTCTTTCTCTCTTCCCTTCCCTCCTCACTTGCACGACCTCCTGGATTATTCTGAGAACTGGTAGTTCTCCCTCTCTGTGGAGAAGCATAGCTGTTCTGCTCACTGTTCCGCTCACTTCCATTTCGCATTCAACCCCTTCAGTGAAAAGAGGGCCTAACGCCTTTTGTCTCCAATAAACATCTCTAATTAGCTTCACAGAGGAGAAGAATTCTTTAAAAATTGCTTTCCATGAGAATGTCATTATACATTGTAGTCGAAGATCCTTCTGGAATATGGAGCTCTTGAGGGCGGGAACATCACGTTACAACTGTCTATTGTCTTTGATCCCAAACACTTCTTATTTTGTTTATTTAACTGGGTCCTTGCTCAGTGTGGGTGCTGATAATATATATATAACGTGAAGCTCCTGTCAGGCAGGCGGCTGCTTGTTGAAACTTTGAAGCACGCATTGTCTGTGCTGGAGTGTGGAAGCAATTGTTCTTAGCGACTGAAATCGCCTCTTACCCAGGGATTCTCAAAGATAGTTTGAGCAGAGTGTCCTCAATCAGTTCCATTTTGAAAGCCCCACCTCAGAGAACACTCTGTTCGCTTCTTTAAAATAATTCTGGGAATGGTAGTGGATGGGCAGAGGAGAGGGCATCTCACCGTCAGGAAGTAGTTCACCATGCTCAGTGACAGGTTCATGGGAGGGAGGCCTGGTGGCTCTTTCTGGTCCAGTTGCTTGACTGTATTCCAACTCCTGAGTAGCCTGCGCCTGCCAGTTTACCACAGCTGAGGCAGGCACATAGCTTGCCTATTTTGGAGTTATCACCTTGACATCCCACCCTAACTGTTCAGTCTCTTCAGTAATTTAAGCTCCGTAGTTCCTTACTTCTCTCACGCTCTTGGGTTTCCTGATCTCCAGACAAAGAGGATCTCTCTCTCTCCCCTCTCTCTCTCTCTCTCTCTCTGTGTGTGTGTGTGTGTGTGTGTGTGTGTGTGTGTGTGTGTGTCTGTCTGCTCTCTCTCTCTCTATTTCTCTCTTTCTCTCCCTGTGTGTGTGTGTGTCTGTCTGCTCTCTCTATATATATATTTCTCTCTCTCTCTCTCTGTCTTCCTCCCTGTGACAGAATACTTGACAAAAACCAACCCCTTGAGTTAGAGTCACTCACAAGAAGGTCTGGCTGATGTCAAAGTTCTGCACACTTAACCGTTTAATATAATCATCCACCATAATCAAACAAACTACAGGAGAAACTAGAAAAGAAAAAAAATGAAGGCCTAGGAAGAAGCCAGTAGCTGCCCAGGTTCAGTCAACAAACCAAACAAGCACTGAACCCCAAACAGTCCCTTTGGGAAGCACAAATCTTCCTGAGGCCATAAAATCACCTAGCAAGTGCATTTTAAATTTAAAACAATTATCTTATTTTGGAATAATTTTAAAGTCACAGAAAAGCTCCAGAGATGTTGTAACATTTCACAGAGTTCCTTAGACCTTTGCCCTACTTCCTCGTGTGCTTGCATCTCATAGTTCCCCATCCCAAAGTGGTAACACTGAGTTAATGAACCATTGCTAGTAACTAAACCAATCTCTCTCTCTCTCTCTCTTTCTCTCTCTCTCTCTCTCTCTCTCTCCTCTCTGTCCCCTATCTCTCCCCCTCTCTCCCTCTCTCTGCTTGGTGCTTGTAAATCAGAGGTATGTTCTAAGCTATTTCATTCTTCCTCCTCTTCCCCCCTCCTTCCCTTCCCTCCCTCCCCGCCCCCTGCTCCAGCATCTGCCCTTGGCTACCCACTGCATCTCTTCTTCCTGTCTCCTTCTCTGCTCTGTAATGGTTCTCGCTCTTTCTTTGCTTTCCTGGGCCTCATCTGCTTGAAGACAGCTTTTCAGGTGTCCTTGTGGAATGTCCTTCAGTGTGCTGGCTGGTTTTATATCAACTTGATGCAAACTGCAGTCATTTTAGGAAGAGGGAACCTCGATTGAGAAAATGCCCCCAACCCTGTTGGTCTTTTGGGTTTCATTTTCTTAATTAGTGGTTGATACGGTGTCAGGCCTGGGCAGGTGGTCCTAGGTTGTACAAGAAAGTTTGAGGTCAGCTTGGTCTACAGAGTGAGTTCCAAGACAGCCAGGGCTAATTTGTCTCAAAAAAAAAAAAAGAATGGAAGGAAGAGAGGGAGGTAGGAAGGAAAAGGAAAGAAGGAAGGAAGGAGGGAGGGAGGGAGGGAGGGAAGGAAGGAAGTTGAACAAGCCATGAGGAGCAAACCAGTAAGCAACACTCTTCCATGGCTTCTGCTTCAGTTCTTGCCTCTCAGCTCCTGCCTTGAGTTCCTGCCCTGACTCCCTCATGTGACTTGAGAACCATAAGATGAAATAATCCTTCCTCTAAGTTGCTTTTGGTCACACTGTTTTATCACAGCAAGGAAACGCCTAACAAAGACATTTGTTTGGGTCGGTCTGAGGCTTTCTTGCCATTAGGTTGAGGCGACGAGTTTGACAGAAGCCCATAGAGGCACCACGCCCATATACTTCCCCACAGCTGATGTTAACTTTGACCCTTGGATAAGACAGCGTCCCTGTGTTTGTCCACTGTGAAATGTGTTTCTCACTTTCCATATTGTGTTCCTTGGAATACATCACTATGTCCAGCCCACACACCAGGAGGGAGAACGAAGCGCTGCTTCCTACGCTTGAGAATATGTCTATGTATTGTTTGGAATTGTTCTGGAAATACGAGAATGGGTGTGACTTACCTTGAAATATTTCACAGATGGGAGGGCGGCACTCAACACCCTCTGTTTCTATCCCCTGACTCTCTTCCTCACTTCTCCCTCCGCGGAGTATACCATGAGTTACATGCAGCGCCCTGTTCTAGTACTGTATTAAACAAAACCCATTTGAAGGAAGCACCCTGGTTGCTGATGTCACTACCCTGAAAGAGGTAGCCTATAAGAATCCATGCTTCCCTGGCGGGATGTTTTTCAACAGTTCTAGGCCCTCCTGGGACAGGACCACTGTGGATGGAGTGTCTCCTGTCCTACTGACTAGACGCTGCTGTCCTTGGTTATATTTAAGGCCCACCACACATAACAAATGAGGAATTGCCTCTGCTACCTTCAGGGGGCAGTGTCTATGTATACTATCTGGAATTCTCTCTGGGAGCTTAAGGATGTTGGAATAACCATTGACTCATTCCATAAACAAGATGACCCAGGGACAGAAGTCAGAGAAGGAGGATACTGGGAAATTTATGTCATTTTCTCCCCGTCGTTCAATTTTAAACAATTTTTAAACAATTGTATGCCTATGATTTAGGGGGAACTAAAGTAGACCATTTGTAAACTTACATGAGCCAAGCATCCACTCAACATCACCTTCTCTATGTCCATCCCAGTCCATCCAGAATCTACCAGATGATCTTTCTGGACTCCTTCCCTTTGCAACCCACATCCAGTCAGACACCAGGTCTGGGTGCGCACTGGTGTGAAAATAAGAAGGGCTGACACATTCCAAAGAAAGCTCTGGCTTTTAAGCAGCTCCCTGGAGATAGCCTCTAAACCCTGGCTACGCCCTGCCTACTAAGAGCGTCCACTTGTACCAGGAGTCTTGGGCCATCCAGACACTTCATGCTGCCAATACAACTAGGAGGGAAGGCCTGGGACCATGCAGCATGCACCAGAGTCCCCAAGGGGCCAGTAACTGAAAAACTCATCCGTCACCAACCTGCATGTAAAATTCTGAAAGCCAAGGTCCATCTGGCCAGCTTTGCACAGATTGTCTCGTCGGGACTCCTCTGGGACAGGACCCTGAAAGCTGGCATCGGGCATCTCCTGTATGTACCTCACCTATATCCTCCCTTGGTGTTTGCTGGTTTTACTCGTTCCTTTCACCATAATAAGTTGGAACTGTGAGCACATCAGCTCTTGTGAGTTCAGTGAGCCCTGCCCACAGCGCACTGGCCCTCAAGACGGTCTAGCGGACAAAGCGCTCATGTGCTTTCCTCTTCAGTGAGTGCTCTGTCTCCTCTGCTGAGCCCTGAGCTCTGACATCAAGGTAAATCCTGCGTCTTTCTCGCCTTCTCTGAGACGCTCCGCCCAGGGAAGGTAAACCGTAGGAGTTTCAGGAAGGTGTGTAGCTTGGACTGCACTGATGAGATATCATACCTAGCCACGAAATGACCCTAGACACTCACACACAGCATACAGTACAGATCTTAGCCAAGGCTAGACCGTGTGTCCCCTCAACAGATAGCTCAGTTTGGTGTCCACAGTGGCCCTCAGCTGCTGACCTGGGCAGCCAATCCCCAAGCCTTCTGGTATCTTGGAATATTAGTTTAAAATGTGTGATATTCATTTAGGCTGTAGAATATTTGTTTAGATGCAAAGGTGTATTGCATTCTTTTATGTTGCATTTGCTTAGCTCTGTGAAGCTGTGTTACTTTGCCTGTCTAAAACACCTGATTGGTCTAATAAAGAGCTGAATAGCCAATAGCTAGACAGGAGAGAGAGGATAGGTGGGGCTGGTATGCAGAGAGAATAAATAGAAGAAAAGAGAAGAGAGGGAGCAAGAGAAGAAGGAGAGGAGGACACAAGGGGCCAACCAGCCACACAGTCAGCCACAGAATAAGAAGGGAAGAGGAGTATATTGACTAGAGAAAGGTAAAAGCCCAGAGGTGAAAGGTAGATGGGATAATTTAAGTTAAGAAAAGCTGGCTAGAAACAAGGCAAGCTAAGACTGGGCATTCATAAATAAGTCTCTGTATGTTCATTTGTGAGTTGGGTGGTAGCCCTCCCAAACAGAAGAAAAAAAAACTACTACATTCTGGTGTCTCAGACTCCACCTCCTTGTCCTCTTTTGCACAATACAAGCTGGGATCAATTTCTCCTTTAGAAAGCCCCGCGTCCTTGCAGAGAAAGGGGTGGGATCCTCTCGGCGTAGCCATCTTCCAAGGAGTACAGAATCAGCACTGTCCCGGGTCCACCGCACTGGCTTACCCATCGGACTGTTTCATCAGGATTCTAGATTCCAAATGGAAAGTGGCCTGGCACAAAGCATATGTGCGTTCATACTCTCAGTACTCTTGGCTGTGGCTGTGAGGTGACCAGCTGTCTCAAGCTCCCGGCTGCTATGACTTCCCCTCGGTGATGGGCTGTAACCCGGAACTGTGAGCTAAAGTCAGCCGTTCTTGCCGGAGCGGCTTTGTGTCATGACGCCGTCACGTGACCACACAAATCAAAAGGAGCAGCTGCGCAGGCTCCTCCCGTCCCTTGTTGGGAAAGAGGATGACACATTTGCCCTGGTCATGGTTCTGGAGAAAAGTTACGGTAGCTGTAAATCGACGTTACACACCCCAGAACATTTGAATCATACTTCCACATTTCTAGAAGGTTCTCCGCAGCCTGGCACCATACAACACTTCCTTACTCAAATCTCCTGCATGCTCAGCTCCTGTTTTGGAGAACATCTTGTCCTCAATCAGGGGATGTTTCTAGTCATGACTTAGACGAAGTCTGGGTTTTTTTTATTTCCGCATTACTAGAGATTGAGCCAAGGGCAAGCTCCGGGTCACTGACCTGTACCCCCCGCCAAGCTGTTTTATGTTTTCATTTGAAGTCAGTTGGCCTGGAACTGACTGGATAGCCCAGTTAAGCCTTGAACTCACAACCTTCCCACTTCAGCCTCCCCATAGGAGGTTACAGGCCTGAGTAACAGACTTGACAAGCAAGGGTTCCTATACGGCACCTCCGGAGCCCAGGACCCCAGCCAAGTACTTCTGAAGGAGGATCTCAGTGTGTGACCCCATCTGCATTTCTAGCAAATGTCACAGAGGCAGCCTCTTCAGTCTTCACCTATACGTAGGTATCACGTTCCACCTGAGTCTGGTGATGGTTCCACTTATCTCTTTGCCTCGGCAGCTGCGAGGAAGATCCATCTAAGGGTGTGTCTCGTCAACACTCAGCTGCCAAATACTGTCCCCTCCCATTATGAGCCCAAGGGTCACCAGTTTCCATCTCTAAGCAAGCATGGTTCTCTACCTCTGTTACTAGCCAGCTACAGGGAGTGGTCAAGTTGTCTGCAAGTGGAAGCTGTCTACAATGTTCTTGGAAATGAGAAAGGGGGTAGGGAATGTTTGGACAGACTAACTGCAATGAGATGAAGTCTGAGGTCCAATACACAGTCTAACAGCAGAAAGCAGGAACGAGAGGGTTGACCAAGAGAAAGGATCGGAAATCAGAGGGTCATGATGGAGGAGGAAGGATCAGAGTAAAGAGAGATTAGAGACCCATGACCACATCTTCCAGTTGTGGTTCACGGTGGGCAACTCTGTAATTCAGAGCTAAGCCACCTGTCACAGTGACCAGGACCACCTACAAACCACGCCAGGTAAGAGAACATGACCACAGGATCAGGGGTATATTCTATTTCTAGAACCGCCACTGGACTTTCAGAACTTGGATTACAACTCTCCGAAGTCTCTGGCTTCTCGGGTAATCCCTCCTCCCAGCATGCAAATTCCATCAGGCTCAGAGTAGCAGAGGACATGCCCCTATCTCATTGCCACCATGTCACAAATTCCACTGTGTAAGTGATACTTTGTGTTTTAACAAATAAAGCTTATGGGAAGATCAGAGTGCAGAGCTAAGCCACTAGAAGCCAGACAGTGGTGGCACACACCTTTCATCTCAGGACTCAGGAGACAGAGGCAGACGAAGCTCTATTAGTTCAAGGCCATCCTGGGCTACACGAAATTGATCCAGTCTAAAAGAGAAACAGAGTGCATACAAAGGTGATCCCAGCACTTGGGATAACACACCTTTAATCCTAGCACTCGGGAGGTGGAGACTGGAGTGTATGGCTGGGGGGGAGAGAGGAATACAAGGTGGGAGGAGACAGACTAAGGCAACAGTCTGAGGTGCAGTCTGGGCATGAAGTCTGAGGATTAGTACAAGCAGGATTGCCCCCTTGGTCTGAGCATTGGTAGAGATAAGAACTCCAGTGGCTGGCCGCCCTGCTTCTCTGCCCCTTCACCTTTCACCCCCTGATAGCTGACTCTGAGTTTTTATTATTAAGACCAATTAGAATTCGTGCTCCACCACCAGCAGCAGCCTGATTCTCCCTCCATCCAGAAGCAAGGGGAGGGGTCCAATGGCAGCACACAACCTGGATCACGCATCCTCTTTCTTATTTCTTTCTGCCACGTGGCAGGACATAGTGATAAACAAACTTGGACATCCTCATCCTTGGGGTCCTAGTATGTCACAGAGGAGGTGAGTGGAAGATGATAACATCACACACCAAAATGGATCTTCCAACCCTCATGGTGCTGAGAAGGAGAAGGCTATGGAAGCCAGGGGACACGTCAAGGAAGAAACTCGGTTCCCGCTAAACTGAGCAGGTGCCCCTGGGAACTCTGTGGCTCCCCACGCTGGCCCTGTGGCTCGATTAAGAGGGTGATCACTGGAGTCTCCAGGTTCCCAACCTCTTCAGAAAATAGCGTTAAGGAGAAGGCACATGGCGGTGGCAGACTGTGGCCACAGTCTCAAGGTTTCTCGGTTGCACCTAATCCCACTAGTCAAACCGCCAACAGCCACCTGCTTGTAGTAGTCTGGGCAGTGGGCTTGGGCCATCAAGGGAAAAGCTTCCAGCCAGAAGATTGGTTTTGAGAAAGGCAGCAAGTTGTAATCCCCCTTCCAGCTAGGAGGGCTTGGAAGAGGCAGCTAGTATCAGAGCTTCATCTTCTCCAGTCTTGGAAGTGAGGCTATAGTGCCGACATAAGAAGGCTAAGTAATCCCCCTGCATGAGATGCCTCATGCAGCTCAATCCTTGGCCCTGCCCTTCATGTGGCTTCTTACTAGCCATGTGTCCCTGGGCTACTAACTCAGCCTTTCCACAGTTGCGACTTGGGAATGATGACAACCCAGTTATGCTGGGCTGATATGCTGTTATGATACACAAATCTAATGCAGGTAAAATGCCCGGCGTAGAGCGAGCCATCGTAAATGGCAGATATTACTGCTGTTACTGACACTGGGAAGAGGAAATGGGGGCATGGAGCTGGGGAAGAGCCGACCGGCTCTGCCCTCACTGACCTTGATATTATGTGTAATGGATTTATCTCTCCATTGCAGCTCCCCCACTGGAATGGGAGCCCCAGGGAGAGTGGGCATCCTGCAGAGTCCCTAACACAGTGTAGCATCATAAACACTTACAGAATGTGTTGGTGCATGGATATGTACTTTGAGGGAAGAGAGGGAATTATACATGGAATGTCTGTTCAGAAGAATGATCAGTTTGATGAATGAGTGGATATGTTTGTTGCTTAATTTTTGTGATAAACATACAAGAGAGGACCTAGAACATCCCCACGACAGTAACTCAAGTCCACCTACAGAAAGATCTCAGAGTGGCGGAAAGAAAACAGGCAGGAGCCCTTGCAGGTGACTGAGAAAAGTAGGCGCAGGTAATGTGCACACTGGTCCTAAACCCAAATACAAGACCAACTGAATCCTTGCCAGCCCCCAGCCACCATTCCTGAGGAGCCTGGCATCCCAGCCAGACTGCACTGATGGGAGCCCAGCCTGAACCTCCAGGGAGAGCTGGTAGGAAAACGGAGGGTGTGTGGAGATAACCCTGCCACATTCTCACCCCCATCTGCCACCCTTCCCTGAGTGCCAGGAGGCCCAGGTTCAAGTCCTACTCTGTGACCACTGCTGTATCAAATGTGCTTCTAGATCCTCAGACCTGTAAGATGGGCGTGGAGACACTGACCTCTCACAGCTTTGTGAGAATTACACAAGAGCGAGAAGATGGGCTCAACAGCGCTCAGCTCCGTGAAGGCAGATGCTACTATTGTTAAGGGAAAAGACAGGATGGATGGAGGCGATTCCTTCTCTGAATTACAAAGACACATTCATACTCCATATTGTAGAAAGAAATCTACAGGAACGTTTTCTTAATAGCTTAGAACATGCACACTGTTAATGGTTTGTTTATTCTGCATTAAGTTTTCACAGTCAAGAAGCCCCTAGAGGAGTATAAAGTTGATGTCAATGGACACTTACTAAACTTAGCAATTCATGAAGTGTCTGACCTTCAGCTAGGGAGATGGTTCGGTGTTAAAGCACATGCTGTGCAAAAATGAGACAGGAGTCTGTTGTTAGAGGCCACTTGTTAGTTCCCGGCTGCTCAGCCCTGAAATAATCACACAGACACCATATTATTTAAATCACTGCTTGGCCCATTAGCCCTAGCTTCTTATTTGCTAACTCTTACATCTTAGTTTAACCCATCTCCATTAATCTGTGCATCACTACGAGGTCATGGCCTACCAGCAAAGTTTCAGTGTGTCTGTCTCTGGCAGCTCCATGGCTTCTCTCAAACTCTGCTTTTCTTCTCCCAGCATTCAGTTTAGTTTTCTCCACCTAGCTCTGTTCTTTTGCCCTATCAACAGGCCAAGGCAGTTTCTTTATTCACCAATGGTATTCACAGCATACAGAGGCAATTCCCACATCACCTCCCCTTTTCTGTTTAAATGAAAAGGAAGGTTTTAACTTTAACATAGTAAAATTACATATAACAAAACAGGTATCAAGTAAGAATTACAGTTACAATATCTATATCTACTTTATCTTTTGTCATAACTAAGGAAAACTATAATTATAACTATAAATTCTTTAACTCCATCAAAGACTCCAGAAGGATATAATATTACCTAAGTAAACAGGAAGTATATTGTAAACAACTTCCAAAACTCTATAATTGACAGGGACATCTTGCTGCCTGGACAGTCACCCAAAGTTCTTCTATAATGTTGGGGCATCCATCTTCAATCTAAAGGCCCGTAGATTCTGGCAGACTTTTCCATGAAGTAGGAAATTTCAAAGACAGTTCTTCCTATATTAACAGTTTGTCAATCACTTTCTTCTATGTCCTGCAGAATGTCTAGCAGAATCTTTCATGAAGTAGGAACTCTGAAGGATCATCTCACCATTAGGCAAGTTCAGCAGTCATTTCTCTGTGGGTCCTGAATGTCCAGTTCACTCTGCATACCATCAAATAGTCCAGGCAAGAGCAGTTTCTTGTCCAAATGGTTAACGAACTCCATAAGGAGTCTCTTTGATGCCCATCATCCTCTTGAAGTAGATTGGTGCTGCCAGGAGCAGATGTGTCTCACTGTCACAAAAAGTCCTAAGTTCTTAAACATTTTAAATGCCATATTCTGTAGTCTTTGAAATGGTTGAAGAATGCCTATCCATCTGAGATACATCTCTGTACATCTAGAAAACCTAACTAACATGACTACAAACTTAAATATTATAGATGACTCTCTATTAACCTATATTTCTTAATTTTATATATTACATTTTTAAATGAACTGTACAAACAAAATACCTTAGTCAAGAAGAAAAATACATATATAACAAAATTGACCTTAAAGTTGTTTCAATAAACTGAGGTCCATACCAATGCAAATCTCTATAGCATATCCCCCTTTAAATGTAAATAAACATTTATAAACAATATTTGGGAATATAGGTGTAGTTCTCCAAACTGCATCCTGTTGTTTATTGGGAGAAGTAATTTTGGGGGGATGTTCACAGAGACCTTTCAGGATGTCTTGATACATCAAACCATATTAGTCTAGAAGCAATCCACAGGTTGTCATCCTCTGTGGAAACAAAAGAAGAACCTCTTTTCCAAAGCAATATATCCTTAGACCCAAATTCTAAAGTCAAGATATCTTTAAAATATATATGTTGGTTACTTAGCTCCTTTACAGTTAAAAGATTCAAAGACAACACAATAATATACATAATCCAGACTCTCTGTATCTTTATATGACTAATTTTTATTATCTATTACTTTTTCTACAGCAGGAGTCCATGTCCCCTAGAACTCCCTTAAGTGCCAGGTGGACATAACAGCCTGTCTGTAATTCCAGAGCTCTGAAGGCAGTGACAGAGGACCTACCCCAACCCCTGAGTAATCTGTCTAGCCAGATTAACCATATCAACAGGCTCTGAACCCAACTGAGAGACCCTGCCTCAGTGAATAAGGTGGAGAGTGGTGGAGGAAGACTCACAATGTCATCTTGGACCTCCATATGCACACACAAACACATACACACATGCAAACATGCATACACATGCGTACATACCACACGTACACATATGCACATACTGCACACACACACACGCACACTTGTCTGAGCCCTGAGCTCCAAAATAACTGATGACCTTTGCCCTCTCTCCTACCCCTCCCATCCTGCTACCCCTGCATGCTCTCCATATATACATACAAAACCTTTGGGCTGGAGGTGAGATAAAAGGCAAGTTTTCAAGACTCTCAGTTCTCTGCATAAAACACAACATAAAGTTTCAATTCCTGTCTCTGCCCATTGATAACTGTGGTGGCAGGTTTTGTAAACTTCAGTAATCTGGCTGTATTATTATCATTGTCATTAACAAAAAGCCACTTTATAATTTACAGTGTCCCTACTACAGCCTAAACGGATGTCTCAGTAGCACACAGCATCAAGAGCTCTACTGGTCTGGGCTGCAGAATCCCACTAGGGGTCTGATCTCAGCATCAGCCCTGGATTCTGCTTTTCCTGGGCCCATGTGCATACTTTTCCTGTCTCAGTCATTCTGGTCTCTCCATCTCCATCCCCACCTCTGTCTTCCTAATCCTCTCATCCCAGATGAGATGTAACATTAAATCCTCCAGAGGTGGCCTAGCCCTACCCACTGCCATAGCAACCTCTCCCCTTACATCCACATGGGAGGCCTGTCAGTTTCCTCCTGAGTAAGATAAGACGCAGACTGTCAACGCAGAGACATTGCTTGGCCCCGAGCCTGGAGCATGGTAGTCACAGAGTCACCCTTTTATTTCGAGGTTTTCCTCAGGTTCCTGCGCTTCAGTATGAGCTTTAGGGCCAGGAGTCACAGCGTCAGTGCTATGGTTTGCATAGGGGTCCCCCAAAACCTCTTCAGGTTTGGTAACTGGTCTGTCATATTAGTGGCAGGCAGGTGACTTAAAAGGTTCCTAGTGGGAGGAAGTTAGGTCATCAGGGCATCTTCTTAAAGGAGATACTGGAACCCCACCCCTCAGTGTTTGCTGGCCACTATGACGTAAGCAGTTTCCTCTACTCCGTGCTTCCTCCATAATGCACTGTGTGACCACACCACAGACCCCCAAGCAGCAGGTCAGCCAGTCACATCGACTGAGACCTCCAAGACTGTGAGCGAAATCACCCTCTCCTTGTTCTAAACAGACTCACTGGGGTGTGCTGCCATAGCAACAGCAGGCTAACCACTTGGAGAAGAAGCAAGGGAGCAAGACAGATACAAAAGGAGACAGAGAGGCGATGAGCTGCTCCATTGCCAGAAACATTCTAACGTCATCTCTGTGGGGATCACTTCCCTTCTTCCTTCCACAGATGGACCAGCAGGTGCGTACAGGTGTGTGAGGTTGTTTGCATCACTAAAATGAAGGAGACGATGGCTTGGTCTGCCCCGTTGGTTAGTGATGGGGACATAGTACTACACGCGTCCGTACACTACAGCATTTACCCTCACCACCATCCCGGGAGGAAGGTAGAGTTACCTGCATCTGGCAGGAGAGGAAAGAGACCCGGAGGGCTTAGGTAACTTCCCTACAGCCACTCTCCTTCTCTGGTGGCAGAGTAGGGAATCTAATGCAATGCTGCCTAGCGTTTAACTAACTGTTGTTGAACTTTTCCTGTCTCATAGAGTAGGCAGTGGAGAAGAAGCCTAGACACTGTAAAGACTCGAACAAATCTCTGGGTACATCTGCAAACAGCCCTCCTTCACTCTCAGCCTTCATACTGAAAACCAAGAAGATGTGCCCATGCCTATACGCTGGTGTTCAACCACCAAAGGGCCTGCAACCATCCCACTCACTAAGAGGCCAACACTACTCTAGTGTCCTGTATGCCAGGTACCGAGCTGCACAGTTCCTTCTTTTACTGCTCAAAGCAACCAGACTTGTTGGCTTCTTGAGACAGAGTCCCACTGCGCAGGTCAGGCTGGCCCGGACCTCGGTATCTTCCCGTGACCTCCTGAATGTTGGCGTTACAAGCTGTGTCATCCTAGGCTCAAAGGAACCTATTCTCATTCCCATCTTTACAGGTGAAACCCAGAGAGGCCCAAGGGTCCCGTAGTCGTGAGATGCCGCTCGTGTGACCATTCCTTCAGGTCCCTTTGGAGAGTCAAGGGAACCACTATCCCGAGTCCCATCTGAATCATGGCTCCAGGTGATGGCAGCATCAGCTGCACAGCTGGATACCAATGAGAGTCCTTACATACTTGTGACAGTTTACTCTTGCTACATCCCCAACCCTCAAAGGCAACAACCACGTGCACTGAAGGCGCTGAAGGGCAGAGGACCGGCTGGTGCAGACGGGACCCCGCTGGAGGAAGGTGGGGCCATAAAAGTCACAGGGCCGTGGGAGGGGCCGCAGGAAGAGTGACAGCTCAGGGGCACTCTCTCCTCTTCCTAACCACAGTTCCAGGGACATCACAGTGGCTGATTTCCTCTTCTCCCCCTGCCCCAATCAGGACAAACTGTTACTGCTTTTGATAAACACACTGCAGAGGGTGTGAAAAAAAAATGTTAGCTGTATTTTTCTTTCTTCCATTGCTCTGGTGATGCTGTTAATGATAATATAATTTGCCGTTGTCTGGGCCTTGAAAGAGAACAAGGCCTTCATTATCTCTCTGATCTCCACATCAACCCGGGGCAGTGAGCAGGGAGAGATCAGGGATGACAGATAATTAATTACCTCGACGGTGATAATGGGGCCAGCGTCACTTTGACTCCTCCCCTGCTCTCACACTAACATGACTGGCTCACTCTCTGTCGACTCATCTCTCAATGATGAGTTAGAGCCATGAGGTCAGAACCTGCTTGGGAATCCCAGGGGACCTGTTTTCTTGCTGTGTGACCTGGGCAACTTACCTAGCCTCTCTGGTTTTGTTTCCTAAATCTTCTCTTACAAATGATCCCCATCAGAGTGATTGACAATCGAAACACGGCCTCCCTCAGCTTGGGAAAAACCGGAAGCCCTCTTTAAAGATGCCCATTGTGTTGGGATAAGGGGGTCACTTTGCCCCCACGATAATTCCATATTAACCTACCCAGCTGAACAAATAAAGTCTATAATGCCCCTATTTTCAAATAAGGTCACGTTCTGACTTTCATTCATTTGGGGGGGGGGCACTGCCTGTATTTGCAGGTGTATGGTGCACATGAGGATCCGCACACGTGTGTGCACATGATGTGAGGGTCAGAGGTCATGCTTGGGTTTCTTCTATCAGTACCCATCTAATTTTTTGAGACAGGGTCTCTCACTGGCTTGGAGCCAGCAAGCAGGGATTTCAGGTGTGCGCTGCCAAGCTTGGCTCTGGTTTGTGTGGGTTCGGGGGTTCCTCCCTATATGTCCAGCACTGTACTGACTGAGCCCTTTCCCTACACCTCCCCGCCCAGCACCCTCTCCGAGCCTTGATTTTTGCTTTCTCTTTTCCAACTGTACCGTTACAGGCGGGCTTTCCGTAACACCATTATGTGGAAAGCTCACCGCGGAGCCTGGCTCCTTGGACCCACTCATCAAACAGAGGCCATTGTTGTCAACACCACCACTAGAGGCCCCCGAGGCAGCAGTGACCATCCTCCCCCCAATGTCAGGACTGAGTTTTCCACTTCTTGAACCAGAGTACTTTGCCCACAATAAAGGCTCAATAAATGTGTTACTACAGCTAGGTGGAACCCAGAGGCACATACCAGCCTCCGAGCCCTGCGGTCTCTCCCTAAGGGCCCATGGGGGTCCCAAGGACCATCTGTCCTGCTGTTTGACTCATGCCTTATGACTCCAAGTGACTTAAGAGCCCTTTAAGACTGGATACAAAGAAAGGAATCCCTGGACATTTGTATCTATTTATTTGTTTCTTTTCTGGCAGTGCTGGGGATTGAACCCAGAGCCTCGCACATGCCAGGCAAGGGCTCTCCCACTGAGCTACAGCCCTTCTGCTTGTTCTTGCCATAGTACCGCTGCATATAAATATATAATAGCACCGAATATAGTACGAGTCTCAAGCCTCAAAGGAAACAACAGCATTAAGCTGACGAAAGGGTCTATTGCTGGGGAGTGGCTAGGGCAGACTAGGCTCAGCTGAAGATAGCGTTTGCTCGACTTGGGTGGGGCCAGGCCTCGGCACCACTGTTCTGCCCCAGGGAGAGCCCACAGACACACCTGAATTTGGGCCTTCCCTGTGCCTACCACACCAGCAGCATTCCATAGATGGCTCCATTCCCGCCGCCTGGAATCCGTTAGGCAGCTGGTGCTTCAGCTGTTAAAATACCGCAGGGACTTGCTGCTTGCTGGGGTTCCCCAGGGAGGTTAATCTGTCAAGAAGTCTTTGCCAAGACAACCAGAGTGGCACGTTTTGACATTTGGGGAATGCTCCTGTTTACACATCTCACCTAATCTTACCCCCGCGAGGACTTCCCTGAGCACACAGCTGATGTCTTCTGAGGGTTGGAGGCAGTCAGTGGGGACACAGGAATGTGCTGGTGGGTGGTTCTGATGGCCTGGTGTGGCGAAGCTCAGGCAGAGCCCAACCTGGGTTGGGATACGGCAGAGCCGTTCAGATGGCGGCTGCTTAGCTCCTATCCCAGGATGTACTCAAGACCCTTTGGAGCCTTATCCCATTGTCAGGGAAACACGTTGTATTTCCTTCACAGATGTTCCAGGGAACAGACAGGAGCACAGCCTCAGAAAGAGAATGGGACCCCCAACTGTCTCCATAAGCCATGAATGGAAAAGTCACATAGCCCATGAAAGGAGGGGAGGAAAGAGGCATAAAGGAGGTGGAATGAGGATAGTAAAATATATAGTGATTTCAAAGTAGAGAGGGATAATAAAGGTTTTAGTGGGGATGGGAGTGAGAAAACGGGGGAGAAAGAGATTGGGAGAAGGCTAACCAAAGTTAAGGATTTACATGGAAGGCCGTTTGGAAACTCACTGAACTGTAAGCTAATTTAGTAATTAATTTATAACATAAAGGACAGCAAGATATCTTAACAGATGAGAGCATTTGCCTGAGGACTTGAGTCACGGTGGAAGGAGAGGACCATCTCCAGAAGGTTGCCCTCTGACCTTCATGTGTGCACTGTGACACACATGTTCACACATGGTAGACTGCTCTGCTCTAGTGAACGGCCCCCCACGCATGTACATGAGTAAAGTGCTAATTGAGCTCAATGGCTTAATTCATAAAATGAAGAGAGCGTAATGGTGCAAGAGCAACACATTGGGGTAAGTTTCCAGGAGGGAGAAGAGATGCTGTGCAGTAGATATGACCAAGACACTGCATACATGTATGAAATTGTCAACACGCTATTTAATAAATAGATATTTATTAAATATTAACTAATTATTATTTATTACAATTAATATAACATTGATTATTATAATTAATTATTATCAATATAATATTAATATATTATTATCAACTGTTAAATAATATTTTAAAATAATAATATAAATTATTATTTATTACAAATAAACACAGGGAAATGGGAATCCCCAAATAGGTGCAAGAAACAAGGGTTGCTCAAATTTGACAAAAAAGCAAGAATTATGGGTAAAGCAAATAGAGAGGTAATTATTACATATTTAGATATGTATTGCATGTGCTGGAGAGATGGCTCAGAGGTTAAGAGCACCAACTGCTCTTCAAGAGGACCTGGGTTCAATTTCCAGCACCCACATAGCAGCTTACACTGTCTGTAACTCCAGTTCCAGGGAATCCAACACCCTCATACAGACAAACACATAAAATAAAAATAAATAGATATATAATAATACTTAGATTTGTGTAATATGTAATACATACATACATATACAGATTACATCATTATCACCATCATCACCACCACCATTGCCATCATTATCATCACCACTATCATCACCACCATCACCATCATCACCACCATCACCATCATCATCACCATCATCATCACCATCACCACCATCACCATCATCACCACCATCACCATCACCATCATCATCACCACCATCACCATCATCACCACCATCACCATCATCATCACCATCACCACCATCACCATTATCACCACCATCACCATCATCACCACCATCACCATCATCACCACCATCACCACCATCACCATCACCACCATCACCACCTCACCACCATCACCATCATCACCACCAGCGCCATCATCACCACCTCACCACCATCGCCACCATCACCATCACCACCATCACCACCACCATCACCATCATCACCACCATTGCCATCATCACCACCATCACCACCATTACCCCCATCACCATCATCACCACCATCACCACCATCACCACCATCACCACCATCACCATCATCACCACATCACCACCATCGCCACCATCACCATCACCACCATCACCACCACCATCACCATCATCACCACCATCGCCATCATCACCACCATCACCACCATCACCACCATCACCACCATCACCACCATCACCACCATCACCACCATCACCATCATCACCACCATCACCACCATCACCATCATCACCACCATCACCACCATCACCACCATCACTACCACCTTCATCATTCCCCGGAGCTGTTAATCCACAAGTACTCATGGAGTAGAGGGTACTCATCAGAGGTTTTGTCAAGTGGTGATGACCCATCTGGCTGTGGCTAGAAACAACTCTACTCTAAGACACCTTTGTGCCAAGCCACCCGGACCCAGGATCCCTTTAATATGCTCTCTCCTATTTCTTCTGGCATCTGAGAGACAAGACAGGGTCTCCAGAGTGAAGCTCTGAGAGCAACGAGTAGGAGCCAGGTGCTCCCAACGGTCTCACAGGCCATGTCAGAGTCATCCTTAATAATTCCATCCATTTCTGAGATAGGGTCTCACTATGTAGCTCTGGCTGTCCTGGAACTCTCTAGGATAGCCTGGAACGTGCAGAAATCTGCCTGCTTCCACTTCCCACATGCTGGGACTTAATGCATGCAATACCACCCCTGACTTTCAATAGCTGTTTTTACTGAGGGATCCTATGCCTGAGAGGACATGACACCTGAGCCAGTGACTGAAGCATACCAGTGCGTCCTGACAGAACGAAAGGGATTCCCAGAAGCGAGCCTGCCCTGAAGAGCCGGAGGTTCCAGGCTGAGGAGCCACCTATACCAAAGCACAGTCATGGGGCATGGCCAGAGCATGGAATACTGAGGGACAAGGATGTGTTCCCAGGAGCTTAGCCATTCAGCACTCTGTCCGGAGGCTGCTCAATAGATGCTCCATAAACTCTAAGGGACGGGTGATGGGCACTGAGGGGCGGGTGGATGGGCACTGAGGGACGGGTGGATGGACACTGAGGGGCGGGTGATGGACATGGCTCAGTATAGTTCCGGAGTGTTCTAAGCTGATGTGGCTTTGAGCTCCAGCCTCAGTTTTCCTTCACCCTACCTTGAGCCACACCCTTTCCCTCGCAGGATTTCTGACTATCTCCAGTGCTAAGAACGGTCACATGTTTGGGGGACTGCTTCAGAAGTCCAGTCTGCTCCAAAATACCTACCCCGGTCAGACCCAAACCCTCCACTGGGCGGAGATGGAGCCTTTTCCTTCCCTCTGTCCCGCCCTGCACCTGCCCCGCCCCTGCCCCTGGCCCGCCCCTGCACTTGCCCCGCCCCTGCAGCCTCTGATGCCCCAGCGTTCTTGGAGCCATAGATGCCCGAGGGACCGTCGGAGAAGCAGAAGTCTTGTTCTCAGAGGGTCACCCATGACTGTCTTGAGAGCAAGACCAGCCCTCCTGCCGACACACACTCTACATAGGTGACCTTTCCTTAGGAACCAAGTCGTGGAGGGAAATGTTCCCCCATTCTCTTGACTGACTTCAGTTGGCCCATGTGCCTGCTCCTTCAAAAATTCCTTTAGGTTCTGTCTGTAGGGTCCACTGGGGACCTCCACGCGGCCTGTCCTCTGACGTTATGACATGTGAATGACCTCTTGTGATCCCTACCAGCCACTCCCTCCAGGGTCAGCCTCTCAGGCCTCTCCCTGCCAGGGCTGCAGCAAAGTCTCTTGGTTGGGATCCACAGAAATCTCCAGCAGCTGCTTTGAGTGGTTTCCACTTGTGCCTGACAAGTGACAGGTGTCCAGGAAATCAGCAGCTGTCATCTCCTCCCACTGTCACCATTAATTGTCACATATGGTCAGGGCAGTGAGAGCCAGGGAGCAGGCTCTCCGTCGCTTTGAGTCCCTGACTTGAGTTCCCACCAGCAGCTCTCGTACACTGCCATCTGGCACACACTGGTCTGTACTGGAAACCTATATCGGGGGAACAAGACACCAACCCCCTTTCTTAAGGGAACCCAAGTATCTAAGGGTGATTCTCCTTGAGTCTCACTCATGGAACAGCAGATAGGGCAAAGAATCCAGAACTTTCTATTTACTTGCTATTTCTGTGTGTACCCTTCTCTTTCCTTTGGGGTGTTTTGGTGTGTGTGTGTGTGTGTGTGTGTGTGTGTGTGTGTGTGGTGTATGAGCATGTGTGTAAGGGTGTTCACACCTGTGTGTATGTGTACAGAGCTGAGAGAAGAACATTAGCTAGCCTGTCTCATTCTCCACCTGATTCCTCCGAGGCAAGGTTTCTCACTGAACCTGGCTGGAGCTAGGCTACTATCCAGCAAGATCCAGCCATCTTCCTATCTCCAGCCAGCATCCACAGATTCTGGTTGTGAATATTCCAAAATACTAAAGAAACGGAGGTTTGGGATCTCAGGCTCCACCCCAACAGGGAGATAGGACTTTGTGGAATGTTTCCTTACTGATGGAAGGTCTGTTCTATAAGGTGGTGACGTTGCTTGGTTCTCCCATGCCTACAACAGTGCTTGGCATGGAGGAGGCTTCCGATACACACGTATTAAATGTCAATCTTTTTTAAAGCCCAAAAGCAAGTCACTAAAGAATACTGGTGCATCTTTGGGAATCCCCACGCATTGCAATGGAACACATATACCCGAATAACCCACTGGTGGATGAAAGAGGCTGCCACGGGGGTATGCCTTAAAGGTGGAAAGGAAAGAAATATCTTACAGCAGGCAATTTTAGGCAGTGGCCCTTGGTCATAGGATTATAACGGGGCATCTACCTAAGACTGGGCAGACAGGTGTTGGGCGGCTGCGCGTACACAAGCATTCCTTGAGTGAGGCTGAGCTGGCCTCCAGGCGGGCTTGTGGCTCCAGCAGAGTTCTTTGCCATGGCGACTGTCTATCAGGCCACCATGCCTAAGGTGCCTCCTGTTAAAGATGGCACAAGGATTCAGTTTTGGTTCTGACAACTTTCAAGTTCCTTTCCCTTTTCATACAGTGAGACGGGGTTGTCGATAAATGGTTTTCAAAATATAGCTGATAGCATGGAGGAGCTATTTACGGTAATATGATACTTCAGTTAGAAGCAGAAAACCAGGCCGAGGAGATGGGTTGGTGGGTAATGTGCTTCCCGCACAAGCATGGGGACCTGGGTTTGGACTCTGGCATCCACGAAAAATAATCCCGGCGTGGCAGCGGCACCTGTAACCCCGGTGCTGGGTAGCTGAGGACAGGAGGGTCCCTGGGGCTTCCCAGCAGCCGGCCAGGCTCAATCAGTGAGCTACGAGGTCAAGGAGCTCTGTCTCAAAAAAGCAAGGTGGAAAGCGACCGAGAAACAACACAAAACGCGTTGACTTCTGACCTAGAAAACACACCAGAGAGGGCAACTGGATGTTAGTGCGTGCCTGTCAGTCTCTCTACACTGAGGCAGTCAGACTGTGCGTGTAAGGCTACCCCGGGGTGTGTAATGAGGTCTGTCCCAAAAAAGAAAAACAGAGGGAGGGTTCTGCCACCAAACAGTGGGGCTGCAATAATTGTTTATTATACAACTGGAAGGAAAACGCTTCAAGGAACACATCAAATTGACTCCGGTGATCTCAGCATGGTAGAACAAGGGCTGGCTTGTATTCTTTCATTTCTTTTTTTCTCTACATTTAAATTTACTTTAGCGGACCTGAGGGGCTGCTGGTGTGAAAATAAAGGATTTTCACAAACAGAGTGGAGAGAATAGAAATCTGCTGTCTCTTCTGAGGCGTCCCCTAGCCTGTTAGAGGCCCTGGGGTGCACAGAACTATCTACACGGAGCAAGATACCCATCCTTCCATGAACATACAGAGAGGCCACACCAGATTCCCAAGTTGGGGGTTCCAGAGACAATGAGGATGAGGGGATACAGTGATGACAGAACTGGGGTAGTTTGACCTGTTCAGCGTTAGTGGTCCCAGCCAGGAAGAGCCTGGACCAGGACTAAAGGGTAAGGAAGGGGGCCAACTCCAGAAAGCAGAGCCAAAATACAGGGTCTGAGCACAAGAGGGGCAAATACCAGGTGTCCTAGTTAGAGTTCTGTGGTGATATTTTGTTTGTGATCTCACAAATAAGGCTTGCCTGAAGATCAGAGTGCAGAGCTAAGCCATTAGTTAGCCACAGAGGCCAGGCAGTGATGGCACACACTTTTAATCCCAGCACTGGGGAAGCAAAGGCAGACAGACAGATCTCTACAAGTTCAAGACCACCCTGGGCTACACAAGATTGATCCGTCTAAGACAGAAACAGAGCGAGGCAGTAGTGGCTCACACCTTTAATATCAGTACTTGGATCCCATACCTTTAAGTGAAGGGTGAAGACAGGAAGGGATATGGCTGGGCAGAGAGAGGAATATAAGGACAGAGGGGGGCTGGAGAGATGGCTCAGAGGTTAAGAGCACTGACTGCTCTTCCAGAGATCCTGAGTTCAATTCCCAGCAACCACATGGTGACTCACAACCATCTGTAATGAGATCTGGTGCCCTCTCCTTTGCTGTATACATAATAAATAAATAAATCTTTTTTAAAAAAGATAAGGACAGAGGACACAGGAGTTCAACCCATTTAGTCTGAGGATTCATAGAGACAGGATCTTGTCCACTTTGGTCTGAGGATTTGATAGAGGCAAAAGGTCTCTCTAGAGGTTGGCCCCTTTACTTCTCTGACTCTGGGTTTTTATTATTAAGGCCAATTAGAATTCATGCAACAGGGTTTCTATTGCTGTGAAGAGACACCACGACCACATCTCTTATAAAGGAAACCATTTACTCAGGCTGGCTTACGGTTTCAGAGGTTTAGTCCATTATCATCATGGCAAGACGCATGGCAGCGTGCAGGCAGACAATGCTGCCGGAGAAGGAGCTGAGAGTTCTACGTCTTGATCTGCAGGCAGTAGGAAGTGAACCATGTACCACACTGGGCACATCTTGAGCATATAAGACCTCAAACCCCCGCCTCCATGGTGACACACTTCCTCTAAAAAGGACGGATCTACTCCAACAAGGCCACACCTGCTAATAGTGTCACTCTCTGTGACAGGAATCTACAGGAGCCGTTTCCATTCAAACCACCACATGAGGCCTCTGAATGAAAGGGCTTGGGGCCACAGGGAGAAAGAGCGGGCCAGGGTAGAGAGAGCTCCTGGGTCCCCTGGCAGCCCAAGAGCAGAGAAGATTCCAGAAAACCCTTGTTGCTGTTGTTGTTATTGTTGTTGTTGAGACAGGGTTTCCTTTGTGGAGGTTCTGGCTGGCCTGGAACTATCTAGACCTGGAACTAGTAGGCCTGGCTAGCCTCAAACTCAAGAGATCCACCTGTCTCCCTTCCAACAGCTGGGATTAAAGGCTTGCACACAGGGCATTCATTATAAAGCATAGTTTCCCTGAGATGGTCTTTGGATGCAGCGCGCCCTCTGCTGGTAAGTATCTGAACAGCAGGAACCTGTCAGACACCAGGACAACATAGTCCCCCACAGAACACCTCTGGACAGCAGTAAGGCTGGGGTTTACTTAGGATACCAGATTATCGTCTGAGGTAATTTTACCCAAATTACATTTAAAGGAGTGCATGCAATAAAAATATCAAAATTCTTTAACCCAAAACATACAACTTATGGACATTAATGTAACAATGTATGGTGTTAAAGTACACGCATGCATTGTGTGAGGCTTGAAGGCATGCAAGAGCACCCATTTCTTTCGCTGTTAGTCATTTCTACATGGTTAAATGTTGAGACCTTTTGGAGTAGCTTTCCGAAATACACAGTTCATTCTTCAAAGTGAGGCAGAGCACTTTTCTCTCATGTATGAGGCTCTGGGTTTGAGACCCAGATGAAGAAAAAGTAGCCTTGATAAAGACATTTCAGTGGTTTCTATCAACGCCTGCTATTTAAAGTCAGGACCACCCAACCACGGCCATACATTCTTCATCCTGATTCATTTTCTCTGTTGAATTTATTATCAAATGGCATGCTATATATTTTATTTGTTTGCTTGTTTATTATAAAATCAATTAGGGAAAAAAATTTTCTGCCTGCTCATTAATGTATTCTCACCTGCCCCCAGGAAAACCTGGAGTATCAGGAATGCCTGTTCTTTGAGTGTGCTGGCCTCTTAGGACCGACCCCTCCTGTCCTGTCGTTTATATTATGGTTACATTCCTAGACATCCCAGGCAGCGCTGGCCTTGCTCTCAGCAATGGCCTGTCTTGTACACCACATTCAATACAGACCAGAGCTCCTTAACCTTTCCTGTTGGCTGTCTTATTTTCCTCTGAGACAAGGCCTATGTAGCCCTGGCTAGCCTGAAACTTGGAGACCAGGCTGACCTCCAACTCACAGAACTCTGTCTGCCTATTTTTAAAAAAAGTCCTTGTTTATCCATTTTTCAGTGGGGTTCCAACTGGCCTCCAGCTCACAATCCTCTGGCCTCTATGATTCGATTATAGGTGCATGTCATTGCCATGGCCGAGTTCATCTTTAACTCAGGACTTCAACTTTAATCACCAAAGTAAGGGGATGCAAGGGGAACTCCAGATTTCTTTCCTGTGTGCTAACGAGGCCATATCCTCTTAAATGTTATATGTGTATGTGTATGTATGTATGTATATACACACATATATGTATATAGAGTACACTATATGTATATAATGTGTGCATATTATGTATATAATTATATAGACATATATGTATATACTATGTGTGTATCTATTATACTATATATATTATTTATGTAATTTTGTGGAGTAACCTATTCCCGTGTCCAGATTAGGTCCTTTTGTTCTACCTAGACAGAAATCACACATAGACAAGAAGTGCTTTAAGTATTTGCTAGCTCTGGCAGCTTTGGCTTCCCTTGGTCCTCCGCAGTGGGCAGCAGCCCTGGGCGTCCCAGCAGACAGGTGGCGGCGGCGGCAGGTGGTGCCCTCTAGTGTTCAGATTCTGCTATAGTTCTTGGATAATGAGTTCCTTAGCTCTACCAGCAGCGTCATAGTTCTCCTGTCCCAGGGACGTCAGAAACCCCACAGCCTTTGGCTGCAGCTGCCATGGCAACATCCAAGTGAGCCTGCATACTGGGGCTCAGCAGCTGACAGCACCCCGTGTTAGTACTGTTCTGGAGTAGACCTCAGAAACCAGGGTCCCTTAGTACTTAACACCAGCCACTCTTAAAGCTGGGGTCTCTGAGACTTTTGGCCCTGAGCACGTGACAGCTCTCTGGAATTTCCCTAGCAGCCAGTAGCTGTAGCTCCCTTCACTGTCCCTGCAAGCCTTTCACAGCCTCAGCTCTCCACTCCCTGCCGTCTCATGGCTCCTGTCGTTCTTCAGTCAGACTATTCAGTGGCCACCTACCGATTGCTCAGCTGTCAATGACACAATCTAAGCTGCGGCTGCCATTGTGGGGTTTCTGCCTTTGCCTTCACCACAACTCTGCTGTTTCTACCGCTTCTTCCTTTGGTTACCAGTTTGTCTCCAGCCCCTCAAGGGCACATTTAACTTCCTTCCTTTACCACTAAAGCAGGCAAGAAAAGACCACTCAAAGGAAGACTTTTATTGAGCCTAATGTTACAACATCCTGGGCAGCAGCACAGGGGAATGTGGACGAGTCAACTCAATGAGCAAGTTTGGAGTAGCCGGTATGCATAGGCAGAGAAGGAGATTAGATCATCAGAATACACCTCGTGTGCTGTTGAAGACTTGTGTTGGCAGCAATCACCTTGCCTCTTTAACGTTCCTCTTACAGCAGCCCTTCTGCTAGACCATCAGGGAAAATGAGCCCCCACTGGCCTAGGTAGAAGTGTCATCTGGAGTTCATAGAGGTAATAGCAAAAAGTCAGGTACAAAGCATTTGAAACAACCATGGCAATCAACTGTAACTGTGTATCGTTTTCTCAAGGTGTCTGTGGAGTATTCAAAACACCCAAGATGCTGCTCTTTGGCTAACAGTCCTTTTGGTCAAAGCAGCCAGGTCACCAAGACAGAGTCCAAAGGCTGCTAATTGGGGAGTCAGATTTTCTCTCCCCCAAACTCTCTCCTCATTTAGGAAAAGGAACATAAGGAACACTTACATTAAGAACTTGAAGAACTTTTCATTAACACTAATAGCACCAATTAATAGTAACGCTTAACACCTGGCCAGGGTCCCAAGCTGGGTGGGTGTCCCTCCCCAGTCTCACTGGGACTCTGTCCATTTTCAGTGTCCTCACTCTCTACTTTGCATGTGTGAGTTTACGTACCCATGCTTGCAGGTCCCCTCGATGTCCAAAGAGGGCATGGGATCCCCTGGAATTGGAGTTACGGGAAGCCGTGAGCCACCCAATTATAAGTGTTGGAACTAACCTCTTAAGAACGGCAGGTGTTCCTCACCTTTGAGCCACCTCTCCAGCCCTAATGTCCTGCTTTCTTCTCTGCAGCCAGTGCAGGGACAGTGTCAAGAACGAGTTTCTCCAGTCCAGACATGAGGCTATGGAAGAGGGTCCTTAACAACTGTGATAAAGACGCTGAAGTGTGGCTCTTTGCAGCTGATTGCTTCTGGCAGTGGTGGGGAAGGACTCGGTGTCCTTTAAGGAGCTGGCCACTGGGAGTTTGACCGTGCTCCGGTGAGTATGCGGGCAACACAAATTGGACGAGGTGTGTTGGGGGAGGGACAAGGATGGGAGGGTGGACCTGGGAGGAACAGGACCCAAAGGGATCAGGATTCATGTATGAAATTCCCAAACAATTACTAAAAACATTATGTTGCCAGGGGAGGGGAAGAATGTATTTCTTCTCTGAAAATTTTCATTATAAAACACCCTGGTCTCTTAGGACTTAGGTCTAGAATTCAGTTTTCCAAATGTTCTCTGCTCATGCTCTTGGTGGCTTAGAGACTTTCCTTCTAGAACATACTCTTTTGTTTTTGGCTGCGATTACACAAGGCAAGGTCTTGGGTACCTGTTAATGGAAATTTCTGTAGAAAGGGTAGTTGATATTTTCATGATGTCACCATGGATACATCGATAATAAACGTTCCCAATACTGATAGATGAATAATTTTTTAATGTCTTTAAAGATTTATGAGTGTTTGCATTTATTACAAGCGCCATGTGTCTGCAGCGCATAATGAGGCCAGAAGGGGGCGACAGATCCCACAGCACTGGAGTTACAGAGGGTTCTCGGCTGCCACCTGAGTCCCCAGCTTACCACTGCTGAGCCCTCTCTCCAGCCCCTCAAAGATATTTTTTAACACAGTATTTGCCAGTGTCATCATCACTTGTGGGGGGGGGGGGGAGGCGGATCTCGCAAGTTTAGATAACTTTAGCATTTTCAGGAGATTTAGCAAATTCCAGAAACTAAAGAAGAACTTAAATGCTGTGCACAAATCAACTTTACCATTCCTGTTCTTGGGGCTAAAACTTCTTTCCGGTTATAATTTTTGCATAATTTTTTTTGAATTTTCAAAATTGCCCAAAGACAACCAAGATCATCGTCTTAAGTTACTGGCAATAGCCCAACAGTAGCTATTTAGAATTCCCTCAAGTAAACTATTTTTAAGTTCAGCCCCCAAGCGTTTAACCAATCCCGGTACCAAACTGGGACGAGCCCTTCGCTCGCAACTGCGCCTGCGAAGGAGTTGGTCCTTATAGGCTTCCGTAGTTTTTCTTAGTCACTTCCGCTTCTGACGGGGTCGTTTTTGGTGGATGCACTTCCGGCGGTGGCGGCTCGGACGACTGGGGAAAGATGGTGAGTGACTAAGGGATTCGGCCGGTGGTCGCGGGCACCGAAGGCGGGAGGACGAGACGACGGGGCCCACGCTTGGGCCCCTCGACGGACGGAGGGACGTGGGGCGGGGCGGAGCGCTGCGTGCTCCCCAGTGGACGCGGGCGGAACGGACGGCGCCCCGCGGAATCCCGGGGATGGACCTGCTGGGAGCCCAGCGGGGCAGCCTGGCCGACGCCGGGTGACACTGACTGAACCCCGGAACCAGCGTCGAATTAACCCGCCGACGACTCGGCGCTCTCCGGTTTGTTTTGTCGAGCCGGAGTCCGGTCTAGGCGGCGAGGGTAACGGGCGAGCACGATTGACGACGTCGCCGCCTCTATGGCGCTTCCATTCTAGTGGAGGGAGACAGTAAACACGTCGGGGAGCAGGATCGGGCAGGGCCGGGCCAGCCAGCGGTGTGGGCTGTGTTGTGAGAAGTGGCTGTTTTTTGTTGGGTGTCAGCGAAGGACCCCCGAGGGTGTGAAATCTGAGCAGAGGCCTAGATTGAGGGAGTGGGGGAGTAATTCGTGCTAATATCTGAGCGAAGCAGGGGCCGGGCAGAAGGATCAGAAGATGCCGAGAACTTGAGACAGCCTTGAGGTCAGCCTGAGCTGCAAAGGCCAGAACACACAAAGGTCCTGGAAAGAATTCTGAACGTGCGACGGACATTTTCCCGTAGTTCTTATTTTTTAAAACAGCCCCGTTTTAGTGAGGAAACTGAAGTGCAGTCAAATGGCCATTGGTGGAACACAGGTCCTGTCTTTTCTAGAGCAGTTAAGAAACACCCTAGAGTGATTTCTGCCTTTCTATCTAACAAGCTTTGTGACAGTGTGCAAGTCCTTTAACCTCTCTGGACCTTAGTCTCTTTATATGGGGAAGGGGTTAAGAGCACTTGCTGCACTTCCAGAGGACCCAGGTTCTGTCCCCAGAACCCGTGCCAGGATGCTCACAACTGCCAGTAACCCCAGCTCCAGGAAATCTAACACCATCTTCTGGTATGCCGGGACCCCCCCCCCCAACACACACACACACACTTTTAAGAAATCTTCTTAAAATCAAATGAGATAATAATCCAAGAATGCTTAGCACTCTGCCAAGCATATTTAGCTGAGCTTTATTAAAGGTGTAGCTCTTCTTTGAGACTGAGAGACATGTAAGATGTCCCAGAGGTGAGGGAAATGTCATCCATTGGAGCCGGACTGGAAAGGTTTGAGGTGAGCCTGGGACTGCTAGGTGTAGCCAGGTAGACGAAGGCTAGGCATGCTGAGCTAAGGACATTACAGAGCAACTCGTGGCTTTGAGGAGGACTGGCAGATTAGCTAATTGCTGCCGGTTGGTTTTGCTTTTATGGGCTTTTGGGGGGCCCATCACCCAGCCCCCAAATAAATCACACTCGGGCACTTATTCTTGGTTCCGAATGTCTGCCCAGCCTTAGCTTGCATTTTTTTGTTTTGTTTTAGTTAGTTAGTTTGCTTTCCAGCTTTTCTTAACTTAAATTACCCCATCTGTCTTTCGCCTCGGGACTTTTATGTTTCTCTATTCCTGTATACCTTTTCTTTTCTTCTTACTCCGTGGCTGGCTGTGTAACTGGGTGGCTGGCCCCTGAAGTCCTCCTGTTTTCTCTCTCTTTCCCAGATCTCTCTCACCCAGATTTCTCCTCATATTTATCTCTCTGCCTGCCAGCCCCTCCTGTTCCTCTTTCCTGCCTCGCTAAAGGCCATTCAGCTCTTTATTAGACCATCAGGTGTTTTAGACAGGCAGAGTAACACAGCTTCACAGAGTTAAACAAATGCAACATAAAATACCTCAGAATAATATTCCCCAACAAACTGATTATTTTCAAGGGTGCTAGCTCTCTCTTGGCATGAACAGGAAGAGAATGGGGGTGGGGTGGAGAGAGAGAAGTGTGAGGAATGCGACCAGGTTGGCTTTGGACCAACACCCGTGAAGCCACAGTGGCAGTTAGACTCCTGACCCAGTAGTCTATCGCTGGAACTTAATTCCTAGAAGTACTGAGGGCATATTTGCTGTATTCATCTTCAGCGGTAGGGGAAGGGGCTAGTGTCATCCACTTAAGGACACCAAAGCTCAGTGGAGAAACCTGACTTAACCACAGCCACAGTCTGTCATGATGGGGCCAGAATTCAGATTCCACAGACAACGCTTTCAGGCTTGGACCTATCTTGGGATTGTGTTGAATTAATGGCCATGAAGGAAAAATAGCTAGCACAAAGTTGGGCCCGTAATAGACACCTCTCAGGCTCTGGTGGCCCAGTCATGAGCAAAGTTCCCTAGAAAGCAAGGAAATGTTAAAGGCTCTGACTTGTACATCCTATTTCAGCAGAACTGTCTTCCAGAGTCTCTTTTCAGCCCTTAACTACAGTCAGAGTAAAACACAAAGATTTAAGAACCTTGAGTGTGGTGGGATATGTTTGACATTAATTCTACTCAGTAACCCTGTGTCTTGATAATGAAACTGCCAGTTTATTAGTTAGTGGTGCCTGCCTGGGGTTGGTTGGGGCCTGAATGGCTTCTCTGGTCAGTAACTTCATTGTTACTCATCTTTTTTGTTTTTTGAGACAGGGTTTCTCCGTAGTTTTTGGTTCCTGTTCTGGAACTAGCTCTTGTAGACCAGGCTGGCCTCGAACTCATGGAGATCCGCCTGCCTCTGCCTCCCGAGTGCTGCGATTAAAGGTGTGCGCCACCACCGCCCGGCTGTTACTCATCTTTAAAACACCAGCATTGGGCTGATGAGATAGCATTTGACGTCAGGCCTGACAACTGGAGTTTTATCTCTGGGACCCACAAGTCCTCTGGCTTCCACACGTGTGCTCTGGCTTCCACACGTGTGCTCTGGCTTCCACACGTGTGCTCTGGCTCACACACGTGTGCTCTGGCTCCCACACGTGTGCTCTGGCTTCCACACGTGTGCTCTGGCTTCCACATGTGTGCTCTGGCTTCCACCTGTGTGCTCTGGCTTCCACACGTGTGCTCTGGCTTCCACCTGTGTGCTCTGGCTTCCACATGTGTGCTGTGGCTTCCACACGTGTGCTGTGGCATCCACACGTGTGCTCTGGCTTCCACACGTGTGCTCTGGCTTCCACACGTGTGCTCTGGCTCCCACACGTGTGCTCTGGCTTCCACACGTGTGCTCTGGCTTCCACACGTGTGCTCTGGCTTCCACACGTGTGCTCTGGCTCCCACCTGTGTGCTCTGGCTTCCACACGTGTGCTGTGGCTTCCACACGTGTGCTGTGGCATCCACACGTGTGCTCTGGCTTCCACACGTGTGCTCTGGCTTCCACACGTGTGCTGTGGCATCCACACGTGTGCTCTGGCTTCCACACGTGTGCTGTGGCATCCACACGTGTGCTGTGGCATCCACACGTGTGCTCTGGCTTCCACACGTGTGCTCTGGCTCCCACCTGTGTGCTCTGGCTTCCACACCTGTGCTCTGGCTCCCACACCTGTGCTCTGGCTCCCACACCTGTGCTCTGACTCCCACCTGTGTGCTCTGGCATGCACACACTCACCCACATGTGCACTGACATGTAAAGTACCTCAGTTTGAATCATTGCCCTGTGTTAAGCAGTTTTCAAATCAGAAATCCCAGTGAGCTTTTCATGCGTTAAGTAACGCCTTCAGGTGAGAGCTTTTCAGGCGGGGAAGAGAAAGTTGTGTAGGAGCCAGGCTGTTGTGACTGGAGCATGGTAGTTGCTGTTGAAAGTCTTCTGGAGAGATAAGTGGCTGCGGAGTATGTGCGACAGCATTCCTGAAGTCTGAGATGGAGTTTATATTAGAGAATGTCCTGGTTCAGAGTAGTGGTCCCTGACTGTCAGCCTCCTTAGTGACAGCTACATCATAGAATGGTTCGGTTCTGAGAGTTGTGTTATTTGCGGAATCTCTCCACACTGAGGGCATACCTGAGCTGCAAGCACATGGGTTTCCAAGTGTCACAATGGGAGTGCTGTGTTTTAGAATCATAGTAGCAGTAGGGTGTTCTTATGAAGTGACTGTATTCTGAATTTCTGCTTTCTTCTCTTTTTTTCTAAACAGGGTCAGAGTCAGAGTGGTGGCCATGGTCCTGGGGGTGGCAAGAAGGATGACAAGGTAAGAAAGAAGATACTTACGTGATCTGATCATGCTGTGGAAGCTGCCATTAGGTCTCAGTGAGTTCTAGAGCCATAAACTTTAAAAATCAAAGTGATGTGGTAGTTATTTCAGTAACCCAGAATACAGATGGAGCAGCTGCTTCCTGTTTCTGAGAAGCGTATTAGCCTGAGGTAATGGTTTCTAAAGTGTGAACATCGTGGAAGGTTTAAAACATTAGATTGCCTGAGTGTGAGAAGGGCCTCACCTGAGTGTGTAACAGGCTTAGTGTGAGAAGAGCCTCACCGTACTCAGACTTGAGGCAAGTAACTCAGTGCTGACCTCTCTCTACTTCTGGAAAACTTCGGAGTCTCTGCCATCTTTCTAAAGAGATCACATTTGCTCAGTGCAGCTAAACCTTGGAGTGCAGGAATGTGTGATCTGCTTTTTAAAAGACAGTGATTTTACAGAGTCAGCGGGTTGTGTTCATACATGTCACAGTAATCAAAGAGGCCATCAGTGTAAGGTATGGGGGTGACAGGGATTGGAGGGATGAAAGAGAAGGGGAAAATAATATAATTTATTTTTTTAAAAGTATTAATAAAAAGGACAATTATTTTAAATATCCTAAAAGATGGGAACATTTTTACCCCTACAGATAGATTGTAATGATACAGAAATAAATGTGCATTTTATGATTTCCATGTGACTTCTCTTTCCTATTCTTCTAAAAACTCAAGGACAAGAAAAAGAAATATGAACCTCCTGTCCCAACTAGAGTGGGGAAAAAGAAGAAGAAAACAAAGGGACCAGATGCTGCCAGCAAACTGCCACTGGGTAAGGACCTTGTCCCCTGCTCTCTTCCCAACTCCCAGGAAACTACTCTGCATGTAGCACGGAATGTAAAGGGGAGGCAGGAAGTCTTGGGAGACTGAAGCATTAGTGTAGGCTATTTAACCCCATTCTACTTAGCTCATGTGGAGCCTTCCACTACGTTGATGTACAAGTTATATTTTTTCTTAAAACGCAATATTATATGAGTTTGTCTCATGCTAAGAGATCCCATTCATAGTGCACTGTGGTGCATGCCTTTAATCCCAGCACTCAGGAGGCAGAGACAAGCGGATAAGTCACTGAGGTCCAGACCAGCCAGGGCTACATAGAGACCCTTTTTCAAAAAAAAAAGAAAGAGAGAGAGAGAGAGAAATTCCATTCAATGTCTTTAAATAGCCAGCCCCACTGCAGTATTAAAAATGTAAATCATTTGTTGCTTTGTTAATTTTCATTATTTTACAGGGGGCACACGCACATGCTGCAGTGTGTGTGTAAAGGTCAGAGGACAACTTATGGGAGTTGGTTCTCTCCTGTCACTTTTCTGGGGGTGGAACTGAGGTCATTGCGCCTCACAGCAAGTGCCTTTACCCACAGCCTTTATTTTAATGGCCCTGTCTGTTGTGAGACACGGTCCCAGTTGTGCTGTCCAGGCTGTCCTTAGGTTCACCATCCCCTTGCCTTAGCTTCCTGGGGACTGGGATTAACTGTACCCCACAATTTAAAAACAGTTTAAATTACAAAACCAGTCCCAGAAACATTTTCATTCTGTAAAATGAAGTGTTACAATATCGAAATTTGGATCATGTCTGAACTTAAGTTTACTCTTTATTAGTTTGAGTTTTTTTTCTTTTTTTAAGATTTGTGTGTATGAGTATTTTACGTGCCTGTGTATATGTGCACTGTGTGTGTGCCGTGCACTGTGTGTGTGCCGAGCACTGTGTGAGCGGCCGTATGGACACTCAGAACTGAGCCCAGGTCCTCTGGAAAAGCAGCAAATGCTCCTAACTGCTAGCCATCTTTTCAGCTCCTTTATCACAGAGTATGTGTATGTGTGTGTGCATGCATGCACACTCAGACACAGTTGTGAGCGTGTGGAGGTCACACCACAGCCGACAGGACTCAGTTCTGTCCTTCCATTGTGAGTCTAAGGGACAGAGTCAGGCTTAGCAGGAAGCACTCTAACCACGGAGCCATGCTGCCAGCCCTGCACTTCAGGTTCTTACTGGCTTTCTGATGAGCATAAAGTAAACCTTGGCTGTAAATTTTTAGGTTCCTTAAATTAAGCCCTATGTTTTAATTCCAGTAACGCCTCACACTCAGTGCCGCCTGAAGCTGCTGAAGTTAGAGAGAATAAAAGACTATCTTCTCATGGAGGAAGAGTTCATCAGAAATCAGGAGCAGATGAAACCGTTGGAAGAAAAGCAAGAGGTGAGTGAAGAAGTTTCCACGACTGTCTTCTTTACCACGTGAGTGCGATTTAGAGGGCAGCAGGTGGGATTCACGTAGTTGAACTGGCAGGCCTCTTACTGGCTAGCTTTTAAAAACATCAGTGGCTCTGGGCCAGGGAGGTGGCACAGCAGGTAAGAGCACTGACTGTGCACCCTGGAAACCAGGTTACCCTTGTGAAGAGGCAAAAGTCCAAGAGAAGCGGCATCTGTAGTTCTGGCACCCTACAGCAAGCTAGGCAGCAGAGGCTAGAGAACCACCCAGAGCCCTCTGGGGCCATGTGCGCGCGCACAGATGTACATCCACAGAACAGGAACGAATCCATGAAGAAGCAAGCTCTGCTGCTTTGTGACTAGCAGACAAACGGATCGTCTGCCCTGAGAGCTAATGTGCTTTTTCTTCCTGGTTTACTGTGTAGGAGGAAAGATCGAAAGTGGATGATCTCAGGGGTACTCCCATGTCTGTAGGAACCTTGGAAGAGATCATTGATGATAATCACGCCATTGTGTCCACATCTGTGGGCTCAGAACACTACGTCAGCATCCTGTCATTTGTGGACAAGGATCTGCTGGAGCCAGGCTGTTCAGTCCTGCTCAACCACAAGGTGCATGCCGTGATAGGGGTGCTAATGGATGACACCGATCCCCTGGTCACAGTGATGAAGGTGGAAAAGGCCCCCCAGGAGACCTATGCAGATATTGGGGGCCTGGACAACCAAATCCAGGAAATTAAGGTATGGCAGGGACCAGCTCTGGGTTTCCAGACTTCTTGGTTTCTTATAGCTGTCGTGTCTAGGATGCTTTGGAGTTGTTTTGCATATTTGTTTTTCTTGATAGACTCATTCCAGCTGTGAATCTATGAGTTCTTTACGGTTAGGAACTGACCTCACAGTAAACTGATAGTCCCGCAGCATTTTAACACTTTGCATATTTAGTGTTGTTTTGTGTGAGGGCGTGATGTTCCTAGGTGTGCTGACGTGTGCTGTTGTATAGAGGTGTGTGTACTTACACAGGCTCGCACAGGTACTGGCACCTAGGACATAATCCTGTGCCTGTGTGGTCTTGGAACCTGGGGAGAGGTGGTTATCCCGTGACTGTGGGCCAGCTCTCTGCTTGCTTTCCCTAGGGAAGTCAGTCAGGGCTCCACAGATGTCCACTGCTGACCTCTCAAATAGCTGAGCTGAGCACATAAGGTAATACCCTAGGTGGGAACAGCCGTCAGGATGTCTTTCCAGGTTCTAGCTGTAGTTTAATCGAAAAGGGTGAGTTTTGACTTTCTTCAGTCTTAACTTTGCTCCGGAATGACTTAAATAATGCTTAAGGCTAACTTCTGGGAAAGAAAAACGGAAGCAGCATGGCTCAGAAAGGGAGGCAATAAAACCTTCAATGAGATGCATGTCCTTCTCAGCATGCCTAGCCCAAGTGGCAGTCAGGTGCGTTCCTTTCAGAAGAGTGGAGCCCTACTTATTTTCGTGGAAAGCAAGATATTTTCATGTCAAATCGTGCTAATAACTTCAGTTAGACTTTGATTTTTACCAAATGTTTCTTCTCTTTAGGAATCTGTGGAGCTTCCTCTTACCCATCCTGAGTATTATGAGGAGATGGGAATAAAGCCCCCTAAGGGGGTCATTCTCTATGGTCCGCCAGGAACAGGTATGCCATGCTAGACACTAGGCACATCACTTATCTCCAGCAGCACTGGCAAGATAGACGACACCACAGTTCCTTAGTTTAACTCTGCAGCTGGTAGGGGGGAGAGGTGGAACATTCTGCTTAGCATGCAGAATACCACAGGTTCTGGCCAGCAAACCAGTACCACCCCTTACACACAACATAAACAAGTTCTCAGCCTTGATAGACCGTGCTCGTCCCTGCCTCAAAGGCATGCACACATTGGAACATGGCCAAACATCAGACCTGCAGTGGAGATGGCGCTCAGTTATTCCAGGGTGTTTGGATCAGGTCTTTGTATACTGATGCAGCAGTACTAAGTAAGTATTTGTTGGATGATGATAAGCGTGCATACACATTTAATTCATTGCAGTCAGTTGTCCTAAGCTGTGGAGACCAATACTTAGCAGTTGCTTACTCTGCACATTAGAGCAAGAGTGGTCATTTGTTGAGAGAACTGGCGTTGAATTCTAACTGACCCTTGTTAACAACTACCAAGGGACTGAGAAGTCCCTTCCCCAGAAGCCTGAAGCTACAAGACACCACTCTGCTTCATCTCATGGCAAAGTAGCTACAGAGAGGCTGATGTTGAGCTCAGGGCCACAGAGCACTGAGCTGGTGCAGGGCTGCAGCTGCAGTGCTGAACCCTGACCCACCAGCATGTAATGGTGAGATGTGGACACTGCGGTCATGAGTGGGCAGGCCGGAGGGGGGTGGAGGATGTTGGTGATTCCCTGTAACCTGGCAGGTTTCCTTGGCTGCTTCTGGACACTAAGATCTCATCCTCTCGAAAGGCCCTACCCTGTCTGTACTGTCCTGTTTGGTCTCCTAGGACTTCTCACCTGCCGTTCTCCCCGTGACCAAGGAGAGCATCATCACCACATGTCACAAAGCCTGGCCCTCAGTCATTGTCCAGGAGCTTAAGGGTACCAATTCTGCCTCAGCATCTGAGCCAACAGCCAGCCCTCCTCACTCACTTTCAAAAGGCCATGGTCTTAACAGCTCTACAAGCCTTGAACTGAGCACTCTGGTGACTGGTCTTGGGAGCTGGGACCAGCATCCACGTTGCTTAGAGCTCCCAAAGTGGATTCAGTGTACACGGTCAACCAAGGTTGAGAACTGTGTGTGTGTGTGTGTGTGTGTGTGTGTGTGTGTGTGTGTGTGTGTGTGTGTGTGTCCGTGTCCTGAAAGAAAAATAGCAGGGACTAGAAACACTGGAAGCACTATTTGAAATCCATCGAGGACCTGTCCTCCTCCCCCCTCCTTGGGAAAGACATACCACAGACCTCACATCTGTGGGCTCCACTGACTGGTCTTCTAGTATTTTGGCCACTCACAAGCTCCCCCAGTACTGCCTTCCTGTGGCCTGTGCTGGAAGCTGCTTTGTGTCCCAGGGTCAGGCCTAGGATTCCCAGAGTATTTTATCACTGATGGTTTCATCAGAGTTTATTTGGTCTTTAATACTGGGTTGGATGGGTCAAATTTTTTTTTGTTTGTTTGTTTATTTGTTTATTAATTTTGACATAGGGCCTCATAAAGGCCAAGCTGGCTTTGAAGTCACTGTATGGCTCAGGATGACATTCAACTTCTAATCCTCCTGCCTCTACCTCCCAAATGCCAGATTCTAGGCCTTTACCACCATGTCTGGTTGTGTTAAATTTATATACAACTTAGAAGGGACCCGGGCAAAAGCTCCCTTTCAGAAACAAACAGACTCTTGTATTACTGTGCAGAGCTGTTCCTTCTGTAGGTAATTATCGTGGTTGTTTAGGGCCGTGGCTCTCAGCTTTCCTAGTGCTGCAACCCTTAATGCAGTTTCTCATGTTGTGATGACCCCCAACCGTAAAACTATTTTGTTCCTACGTCATATCTTTAATTTTGCTACTGTTAAGAATTGTAATGTAAACATCTGCTATGCAGGACAGCCAGTGTGTAACCCATGGCGAGCCACTGCTTTAGTGGTGTACAGATAATCGAGTAGGGCACAGAAACGCTCGGTGATAAAGGTTCCTGCTGCACAAGCCTGGCAGCCAGAGTGTGGTCATCAGAACCCATGTGAAGGTGGAAGAAGGGATGGCCTCTGCAAAGCTGTCCTCCCTCCACATGTGGTCCACACACACAACACACACAGTTTAAATGTGAAAAAAAATAACCAAGTAAAAGGTATTTGCTGACATTATCATGACTTTCAGGAGCGTTCAAAGTAGTCACAGTATGGAGTTAGATTGGGAGAGCAGAGCACCAGACAGCTGCTGGGGTGTGTGTCTGTCCATTAGGGTGAGGGTTCTTAGCAGCACTTACATGGCTTTCTCCTTTGCTCTACTCTTTTTTCTAAAATAGGTAAAACGTTACTGGCCAAAGCCGTAGCTAACCAAACCTCGGCCACTTTCTTGAGAGTGGTTGGCTCAGAGCTTATTCAGAAGTACCTAGGCGACGGGCCCAAGCTCGTCCGGGAGCTGTTCCGAGTTGCTGAAGAACATGCACCGTCCATTGTGTTTATTGATGAAATTGATGCCATTGGGACCAAAAGGTAAACTCGCCCTTGAACTGTTGAGATGAACAGTGCTAGGCCTTCCTGTGTAGCGAGTCCTTGCTGTGCATGGCCTCTGTATACTTTGCTCTCTGACCTCCATGGGCCTAAACACCCACCCAGGCAGCGTCTGGAAACCATTGTGTCGTAGCACTTGGATGGAGCCAGTGCCATCCAGACTCCAGGGACTTGCTGTAATGATGGTAGTCTCTGCCCTCCATTAGTAGGTTGGGCCAACAGGGAGACAGGAAAAATGGTGGCAGTTGAGGCACAGAGTTGCTGTGCAGATATGTGATATGTAATAGTTGAAAAGTGTCTTCGTCTGTGCTGCTGCAATCAAAACACCACGGGGGCGGGAGGGAGTTAAAAAGGCAAACGCCGTGACGTCTAAGTCTAAAACCAGGATCTAGCATCAGTGTCTGCTCACAGCTGCTGTCCGGGATCATGCTTGTCCTCAGTCTTTCAACATTCAACAGAACAGCGGAGAAAGGGGCCTGTGCTGGCTCCCGCCAGCCCTTTTAGAAGGCATTAACCACTCATCCATTGCAGTGGCCATTGTTAGATGTAAACTTTAGAGGCAAGTCCTGACCAAAGCATGGGAGCTGATGCTGTTTTGCCAGAGTGATAGGAAGTGGCCTTCGGGCCGAGAAAAGAACATTGAGTTCCATGCTGTATGTTCGCTGTACCTGTTCTTGTAACAGAATGGCTGGGTCTTCAATTCTCTTTTTTCCAAAGATATGATTCAAATTCTGGAGGTGAGAGAGAAATTCAGCGAACAATGTTGGAGCTGCTGAACCAGCTGGATGGATTTGATTCGAGGGGAGATGTAAAAGTCATCATGGCCACAAACCGAATAGAAACTTTGGATCCAGCACTTATCAGACCAGGTCAAATTTTGCTGTTTTTTTTTTCTCCCTTGTGGAAAATTAATGGGTTTGTGATTGAAATGTGCTTTGGGGGTAAGGGGTGTTATACCATGGTACACCATAATTTACAAAAAACACTTCTCCTTGATTGGAGAGATGGCCTAATCAGAAAAATGCCTGCCAATCAGCAGGAGGGCCTGATTTGGTCTGCAGAACCACATATAAAGGTGGATGGTTTACAACTGTGACCCCCACGCTGGGGAGGTGGAGACAGATAGTGGGCTCACTGGCCAGCCTCCTTGCCTAGCAAGCTACTTTTGGCAAGCTCCAAGTGAGAGCCCCTAATCTCAGAAAACAAGTGATAGGTGCCCGAAGTTGTCCTCTCCACATGGACACACACGAGTTCCAGTCTGTCTCCTGGAGATCCTGGCTAGGAGGGGGACGCTCTGCAGCTTGGCCCTTCGCAGTCTAGGTTTGCACTGTTCGCGTTTTCCTTCCCAAACTCAGAATTTCTCGCCCCAAGCACTTGCTTTCATCCCTAAAGAAAAGAGTACTAGGAGTGGCTTATCTACATTCAGGGGGCTCTGGAAGCCAGGTGTGCTGTTAGCTTTTGTAATGTTTCTAAGGTGGGGCACTAATGCCATTCGAGATGTCCCTGTGTTTATTCCTGAAGGTATCAAATCAGGGGGTTCAAGTGGGGTGAATTCAGATGCAGTTGTTCAGGAAGCATAGGAGTAAATGTTGGGGTATCACTCCCACATCATCGCCTGACGCCTGTGGGGTGGGCTGAGGCCTGATGGGAGCCAAGTCTGGGTCTGGATGGAAGCGGCTGAAAGCTCTGTACCTGCAGGCCGCATTGACAGGAAGATCGAGTTCCCCCTGCCTGACGAGAAGACCAAGAAGCGGATCTTTCAGATTCACACAAGCAGGATGACCCTGGCTGATGACGTAACCTTGGATGACTTGATCATGGCAAAGGATGACCTGTCTGGGGCCGACATTAAGGTGAGTACCTGGGTGGGCTTGCTTCTGGGAATTGGCCTGTTAGGAAAGACTGCAAACTCTAGGGGTGGATGCCTAGCTTTTACTATCACAGCCATTTGTGGATTTAATACTGCATCCGAATGGAAGATGTGCTTTTTATTAGAAGCCATTTAATACATTCCTCCATGAAGTAAATGACCCTGCTGCCCCTGTGAACCCACAAGGATCAGTCACTAACATTAAGCTTACCACCCACTGTTCCAGGCCTGAGTGACCTGATCTTTTAAGTGAGACTTCTCCTTTAGTCCTGTCAGGGAAGTGCATGCTGGGAAAGGTCACCCCAGAGCTGCAGAGGGTCCCTCACATTGTGTTCTTACTCCCACCTTGTATTGATGGACTACTTGATTTTACCTGTTGATTTTGTTGTAAATGAGTTAATAGCGGTTTTCCTGCTGCCCAGTCGTTCTGTCAAGGCCTGTGAGCAATGAATGTGGGGCAGAGTGGGCTCCTCTGTGGGTGCCTTGGTCAGGTAGAAGAGGCACACAGGTGCTTTTCTGGGCCAGTGCCTACACCGAGGGCATTCGCATCGGTCCTGCAGAAGTAGGGTAAATAGCTTAGTTTAGTGGGGTTTTTTTTTCATTAAAAAATACTTTTTAATTGTACTACATGAACTTTTCTTAAAATTTTTCAAGCATTCAGAAAAGTTGTGACACCAGCATGTGTATGCCTACATGCCCACCACCTGAATTTACATGGCTGACCTTTCCCATCCTCATACACTCTGATGGCCATTTCCACAACAGCTTTCAGTGCCAGGATTGTGGAATTCTCACTTTGCTAGTTTGTTTGTTTAGGAATGGGGGGGGGTTGTTTTAAATTTTTAGTTATGTCGGGGAGGAATGTGCTTAGGAACATAGGTACCTGCAGGAGCTACAAAGGGGCATCCAAGTACAGGGAGCTGGAGTTAGAGACAGTCGTGGGCCCCGAGCCATCTCCCCGGTGCCCGGGATTGTCTTAATGCATGCGTTCCAAGGGCTCTTGTTTGACTTTTTGGCAAGAAAACACATTAGGATGATTACTGTTGGCCAGCATAGCTAATGGGAATGTGTTTCAACTGTAATAGACATACACGCTACTCCCTGCCTTTGGCGTGTCACCTCCTCCACCTCCTAGAAGTCCTTTAATGAAAGTGAAGCTACGAGAATTTACCAAACCACAACAGCTGTCAGAACCTGAGCCACAGCTCAGAACCCCAGGTCCCTGGGCCAGTAGACTCCCTTAAAATCTTCCCAGTTTATACATCTTGGATTCTTTCAGAAATTATGATGCATGAGACATTTAAAAAAATAACCTGTTCCCAAATGAGCAACTTGTGTTTAGTCTGTCTTATACTTTTATTTCAAAATATGTCTCTGAATTCCAAAAGATAAAAATAAGCGTTTCAGGCTGAACATACTGTTCTTTTTTGGCTTGGTTTAGTTTGGTTTTTTGAGACAGGGTTTCTTTGTGTAGCCCTGGCTATCCTGGAACTGTAGATCAGACTGACCTGGGATTAACCTTGCATGCCCCACCATGCCTGGCTCATACTCTTCTTTCTTTCAGGCAATCTGTACAGAAGCTGGCCTGATGGCCCTGCGGGAACGCAGAATGAAAGTTACAAATGAAGACTTCAAAAAATCTAAAGAGAACGTTCTTTATAAAAAACAAGAAGGCACCCCTGAGGGGCTGTATCTCTAGTGACCCACAGTTCCTTCAGGGAAGTTAGTGAGTTCCCCGTACTCCCCAGGAGGATGGGAAGCTGCCCAAGGAATCCATTTCCCAGTGAGTTTGCTAGTAGACAGCCTGTCTTGAAGGATGCTGTGCAGGGTGCCCACCAGGTGTCTCCGTGTGCGGTCATCGTGTTGTGCTCTCTGCTCCCAATAAAGGGTTGTCTGGTTTGCTTTCTACTGCTGTGCCGAAGACCATGACCAAAACAACCTGGGGTGGGGGCAGGAGTTTATTTCATCTCAAGCTTACAGTCCAAATCAGGAACTGGAGACAGGACCTGAAACAAGCCCTGGAGGAGGCTGCTCCCTGGCTCAGTCTGCTTGCTTCTAGACCCAGGACCACCTGCCTAGGGATGGTACTGCTCATTGTGGGCTGAGCCCTCCCACATAAATTGTTTATGAAGAAAATGCCCATGCCAGGTGGTGGTGGCACAAATGTCCTCCGAGAACTTGGGGAGCAGGGGCAGGCGGATCTCTGTGAGTTTGAGGCCAGCCTGGTCTACAGAGTGAGTTCCAGGACAGGTTCCAAAGCTAAGCAGAGAAACCCTGTCTCCAAAAATCAAAAAAAGAAAGGAAGGAAGAAAATGTCCAACAGATTTGCTTGTAGTCCAGTCTGATGGAGGGGAGGCATTTTTTTGGTTGAAGTTGTGTCTTCCGAATGATTCTAGCATCTGTCAGGTTGACAGAAGTCGTCAGCATCAGCAACGCTTCACAGCTGTCTGGCTGCACACCTGTAGCTCCCTGCAGCAGAGGGGGGATCCTGCACTAAGGGAAGCTTATTGGCAACCACAGCCCTGCCCCCTACTTCATGTCTCCAAAGCCAGTGCCAGGACTAGTAAAGGCTATGTTAATGTGGCTGTGTTCTCAGAGACCGCTTTGCTCTGTGGACTGCAGGGCTCCACAGTGGGCAATACATGTTCCCATGAGGCTGAGGAGCCCTAAAAGAAATAATCAGTGAATAATCTTAGCCCATTGGTGCCTGCCTTGGTTCCAGGTTCAGAAACCTCAGCACGTCGTATTCTTTCTTAATAGACGGTTCCTCAAAGCCATCAGGTGGCAGGTGGCCTGTGCAGAGAAGACATATTCCTTTTCTGAAGCCACCATGCCTTAAAAAACTACACAAATTATCTCAGTTTACAGTCAAAAGACCACTCAGAAAGCTATAACCTTGGTATCCACTGCACTCCTTTCTGGAAGCTCAAGCGGTGAACCAGTTTCTTTGAGGTCCAAGAATTCAGCTCCTTGTAGCCGCTGGCAGAGGCCAGCACGTGCTGTCACTCGAGGACCTTTTGCAGCTTGTAGAGGCCTCTTAGTCCTGTACCCCAGGCCTCTCCATCTTCCTGCGGCTAGCCCCCTTGGACTTTCACTTTCAGACCATACTGGGCCTGCTCAGATAACCCACTTTGTTTGGTATTCTTAATTTTGTTTTCAAAACAGGGTTTCTTTGTGTAGCCAGACCAGACTGGCCTTGAACTCAGAGAACCACCTGCCTCTGCCTCTTGAGTGCTAGGATTAAAGGTGTGCACCTTACACTGCCCAGCTATTTGAAATTCTTCTGTTTATTTTTGTTAAGAACTTGGAGCCCAGGCTGGACCTGAACTTGTGTTGGCCGGGTTGGCATTAAATTGTCAATGATCCTCCTGCCTTCGCTTGGATTATAAGCATTTGACACCATCCTTGATGAACCCTCCATAGGTTCCAAAACCTAAACCATGGGTTCCAGGTTTAGGGTGTGGCTATCATGGGGGTGAAGAGGAGTTCTGTCTACCAAAGGATACCTGCACATGGGTAGCCCTGAGTGGATATGTTTATTTGTGTAGAGATGGGGTGTCCATGAGACACTACACAGCAGCAAAATTTAGCGCTGAAGATGCCACCTGGCGAGGGTGTGGAAGGCTGTGCTACAGAGCTCTCCGCGCAGTTTAAAAAAGGTGAACTAGAAGCAGCTGTGGTCATAGTCTCATAGTTCAGACTGCTCCAGCTTCCTGCACAGGGTGGTGGTACCCTGCCCGCTGAGCACATGGGCACCTGCACTCTGATGGAAGGCAAATTCTGAGCAGTGCCAGGCAGACCCAAAGGCCCTTGTAAATGTTGCTGGTCACTAGAGCAAGACAGGAAACACTTAACCATCTACTGTGCTGGATGGTTACCAGCCCAGGGAAAGCAGGAGGAGGTCTCAACGTCAAATAGCCAGGCCTGTGGCTGGTGGGGTCAGAGGTCTAAGCCAGGATCATAAACACATGCGGTGCGTCAGGCCAGTGTCGACTGAACACGGTTGAGCAGAAGGAATAAGAAGCTGCATACATCTCAACCATAAAAGGTTTATCATTGGTCTGGCTCCATCTGTACATAGTTGATCACATATATAATATGTAAAACAGTAAGTCCAAACCCCACCCAAACAGTGGAGAAAGCCCTTGCACAGCTGGGGCTCTCCTGGGCCCCACTGTCCTCGCTCGCTCCGTTCTGCGGAGGTTGACTCTAGTCCTCCAGCAGTAGCTCCAGCTCCTCCAGGGGCAGGCGTACACGAAGCTCCTTCTCAGTCATCACATCCAGGATCTCCTGCAGCTCATCTGGAAAGTACTCCATGGCATCCATGTACAGCACCTAGCAGCAGAGAAAGACCAACACTGCCCGGAAGCATGGAGCAGAAGAAAGGAGGTCCCAGCCAGGCCCTGCCCCGCTCAGCACGTCCAGAGGAGACTACACATGGCGGCAGACACAGAGTGAAGCCCTCACTGTACATGGCTAGCAGGGTTGGCAGCACTACAGTTCACCCTGTTTGCTTTCCCAACACCTTGTCATCTGGGCACTGCAGGGGAATGTTGGGAAAGCAGCTAACCCCATGGAGCCCCATCTCAGGACAGTGTCACTAGGAAAAGCCTTTTGATGACAGCACTGCCCTGCAAGGCCACACCCTAACACCTCTGGGCAGAGGCCTGCAGGAAGGTCCTTGGGAAGCTGAAGACAGCCCTGTGTTTAAATTGAAAGCTTACCTTTGCCCAGGGACAGCTCTGGAGGGCCTTGTAGAACACACCTTTGCTTCTCTCCTTGTTTCCTAAGGAAACCTAAGTTAGGGAGAGAGATGGTTTAAGGTGGGTAGTGGAGGCAGAGAGGCTGAGGCTACAGTGCAGTCTGCACCTGCCCTCAGATACCAAAGCTGGTCTGTGTGGGCTGACACCATCTTGACAACCCGTGGGATGGCTCCCAGGTGCCAGAGAATGCTCTAAGCCACAGCTGTGTTGGATCGGTCAACACTGCTAACTTCTGAAGCCTTGTGTCTAGGTGTTGGTGACAGTGCTTAGGATGAGACAGGTCCACGAGGTGAGGCTGATGAGTTCATAAGCACAGAAAATGATCTGCCATTTTGTGAAAATTACCTTCAGAGAGAAATAACCAGGACCCCTGGGTAATACTTACGTCATTTCTCTGAAAGGCCTTCAAGACAAGAATGATGGCACATCCACATAGGGAGGCTGAGGCAGGAGGATGACAAATCCTAAACCAGCCTGGACTAAGTAAGAAGACTAAAGTAAAACAATGACTGAAGATTCAAAGGCATATTTGCCCACTGTTTATTAAAACTTTCTGTCAGAGCCTAGAGGCCACTCTGCCTTAGAGGTAGCCTGATGTTGGCCTCTCTACAGCTCTCACCTAGGCTGCTCTACTGGATCTCCTGGAACTGGGGGGTGTGTGTACAAAGTGGAAGCCTTTGTTTTTTTCTTTTATTGGAAGAAGAAAATTGTGTTACTGCACTTTCTCAGTTATGGACAGCTAATCCTGGACCCCAGTAAGCCCAGGCACAAGGAGGCTAGCCTCACGTAGGAACTCTCTCTGGCATTTTCTTCCTAAGTTACCACAGGAAGCTGCCTTCCCAGATCAGGTGTGGAAGGACCCAGAGTCAGGAGAGCCTGCCTTCCATGATGTCACACTCTAAGGCGTGGCCTTGCATGTACCTGCCCCTCTTAGAACAGTTTCTCCTGGACGCTACCCGCATCGTCTGACCCTACCTTCTTCATGTCCACTAGTCCTCGCTCATAGAAACATGCTAGGGTCAGCCCCTCCTTCCCAGAGCTCCCTGTTACCCCACAGTATTGTACCTAGGAAACCATGTCTCCACAGGCAGACCAAGAACATCCCAGAGCACTCGCAGCCTCCGTGCAAACCAAAGGAAGTACAGCGAACAAAGAAGGGAGCTGCTCCAAAGCCACAGCCTTGACTAGTGAACACAATCGTGCACCAGGCGTTCACTAAAGGAAGGGATTACTACTGTAAATGTGGATGTTTTGCTGCTAAAAAACATCTTTTGAGGATGGGAGAGCCCTTCTCCATCATGCAGCTATCAAACGATCTCCTAGACCTGGGAGGTCAGGACCCCAGCTTTAATGATGACCGGCCACCAGCTGCAGCTGGCCCGTCACCACACCAGAGCTTCTCACTTCTAGCTGCCTGTTTTCAGTTGGCTTCAGTCACCAGTTCTGTGAGTCCCACAGCTGACTGTGTTATCAGTCTCCTACTAGTGTAGCTACAGACAGCACATCTGATGTGTTGCCAAGTTACTGTTTAGGGGCTCGAAAGCCATTTTTGATATGGCCATGGCTCTTCATTTGTCTTATTAGTGTGACCTTGGACATCAGGAGGCCACACTTCCGCATTTGAGAACAGCATCCCGAGAACGGTGAGGTCTGACTGCACAGTGCAGACAATGCATCACCTTTCCCATGCAGCATGTTTCTTTACCCCGTGAATATCCCGAATCCCCATCCTAGGGAGGCTGATTTGAAGTGTGCATCTCCCATTTCCTTGCTCAGTCTACTTCTCAGTTGGTAATTTCTCTTTGGAAAAACTGTGGATGGGAAAAAATAGATGGACCATCTTCGCACACTACCCCTGTCTCTGAGTATCTGAGTCCTTCTGGTGCCGAGGAAGGAGAGCTTACACAGAGGCTTCACCTTCTAGCCCAGGAACCAGCACTCACACGCGGTCTTCTCTCCACAAGGGGCAGCTACCACCAGGCAAGCCAGGACCTTCTGCAGAAGCTAACTAGAGTTTAATAATCGCCTGCTTTGGCATTTTCATGCCTTCCAAGCTGATGTGTGCCTTCAGATGGTGGACATAACAGCTCTCAAAAAATAAAAAGACAAAGCCTTCAGGCTTTTGCGAAATTTGACCCTTACCTCAAAACACACGCATCTAACTACTATCTGTTTGCTCATGTCATTTTTAAGCCACTCACATAAACTGGAATCGCCCTCCCCAGATGTAAGAGCCGCCTCTCTCTAGTACTGCCTGTGTGACCTCCTGAGGTGAGACTGAGGCTTGGGAGGGGTTCGTCCTTCGTGCTAGGAGGAAAGCCATGCAGTCTTCCTCTCCCACCAGCCTTGAAAATGAAGGCCTTTCTAAGTGGCCTAAGACCTATGGGCAGACAAGAGATGAGCAGACAAGAGATGAACAGCAAACTGCATGGAAGGTAAAGAGAATCTAATGGGGACAACCCAGAAATGCCACAGCTGGTCACATAATGGCTGACTATCTACTCAGATGTCCTTCGCTGCTGTGTAGGAACACAACCAGAGTCATGGACGAAACTGTCACTTTCTCAACACCAGCAGCATGGCTCAAAGTGCTGATGTGCACAGAGTAACAGCTGGAACATCCCTCAAACTGAGGCTGCCATCTGACAACTTACGTAGGAAAACTTAGCTGCTGTCTGATTCAAGCAACAGTAGGCTTTGTTGTCCTCAATATTTCTGCAGGGGAAAACTAACAGACTGCATGTCTACACACCACCCAGAGGCCCCGGTATACAAACAAGCCTCCCTCCCTCCGGCGGCCTGCCACAGCAGTCTCTCCCAAACCCCCCACTTGCTAACCGCAACTTGTAATTGAGCTTTTTTGTCCCTTTTCCTGTAGTTAATTAACAGAGTGCTAGGAGCCTACCCAGCTGCCTCGGGAATGGCCAGGCCATGTCACTGCTCTAATCAGTCCTTGCTTTACACAACCTCATCAAAGACACAGATTCCTTAAGGGCCAGACCTTTCAAGGCAACAGCAGCTTTTTGTAGACAACCCATGCAAACCTGGCTCGTTGCAGTCTCAGTAAAAATTCTGTCAACTGACCTTTCCCTGTGTTCATCTGAACACTGGGGACATGAAACTGGCGAATGCACAGGTGCCCCCTGCTCACTCTAAATCTCCTTCCTTGGCTTGGAAAGACTGAGGGAGACAGGCAACTCAGGGAGAGGTCTGTCTAAAACCAGATTCTCCTGCTAGCTGCGCCAGGCTGCCAGGCAGTCAAATCAGGACGCACCACAAATACCATTTCTGCATATAACCCTCTGTTCCGCATGGAAGTCAGCCATAAACCTGGGCTTCTGGCTCTAAAGAAGTACTGTAAGTGTTGGGGACACAGTTCAGCTGGTAAAGTGATTCCTAGAACATTGTGTAAAAAAACAAAAAGAAAATGAGTGTGGTGCATAGACTTGTTAAACCAGCCCTGGGGCGGCAGAGACGGGGATCTGGGGCTCTCAGGCCAGCCAGCCTGGTCCATCTGACAAGTTCTAAACCAAGTGAAAGACCCTATTTCAATTTTAAAAGGCGGGGAGGGAGTGAATAGACCTGAGGAATGGCACCCAAGGCTAACATTTGGCCTCCACATGCAACACATATGAACACACGCACATACCATGGGAACACATCTAGACACAAAAGACTTCATGAAGACAAAGGTGCGACCCCTGGTGATGAGGACTGGCATAGCTCCGACCTAAGAATGTGCCCATTTTCCCAGCATGCTCCAAGCTGTCCTAGGTAACATGTCCTCTGGGTCCCTCGGAAAGGCACCCACATGACTTCTAAGAGCTAGGCCAGATGGTCTTCCTCCCCCTTCCTCTCCAGTGGTGCTGAGGCTGAACCCAGGGCCTGTGCTCTGGAGCCCCACGTCCCACTCAGAGCTTCATATTCTTGACTGAACCTTATCGTTTAATAACAAAATTAAATAAAGACCAGCAAATTCTATGATCGAGTGGCAAGAATATCAGCTTCTTTAAAATGAAAAGCCCTGGACATTTTCCAAGTTGCAATTTTTAAGAAGTCAATTCAGAGAAAACAGAAGCCCAGTAATTACTCCTGAATTCCATTCTCCAGGTATGTTGAAGGAGAGGACACTACTCAACCGGGCTCAATAAAGATTAACCAGTGCCCAAGTGAGAGGTGACAACAGGCTCTCCTTTCCAGGCAGGGGCTACAGACAGCTGCATCTGTTCTGCTCATAAATTCAGACAAAACGAGAGTGTCAAAAAATATTTTCTTACCAAAAAATTCAAATACATCCTCCACAGAAGGGGGCACTGGCTGCCCTTGTCACTCCGAATTGCATTTTCAAACAAGTTCCTGATCCGATGCGTAAGGCCGGTCTCTGGGATGGTGGCGTGGACCTCTCTACCACCTACCCTGCAAGGAAAGAACTCAGGTCATTCTAAGACAAATTCTGTTCCCAACACCACAGCAGGAAGACAGACCAGCAATGCAAAGGTCAGCACCACCTATCCATTAGTCTCTCAGGGAAGCACTGTCCCCAGGTGTGACTGGAGCACAGGCACTGGCAAGAGCTGTTCCCGTACTATGCTGAGCCTGCCCAGGAATCGTACACAAACCCACCCTGTAATCAGAATGCAAAGTCCTCCTTGGGGACAGAAAAAGGTCTTTTAATTTAAAGTACACAAGACTCAGAGGGAGTGAAGAAACTATCAATGGAATAAACAAAACCCAAGCAAAATGAGGTATCTTTAAGAGCAATCCTAACGTGTATGCCCAATGTGAAGCAGCAGCACATATTCCAGAAACATGACTCCTGATCCACATGTTTCCAGGACGACCTGTAGCTATGTCAAAGACGGCATGTGGAGCATGGCGCCATTCTCAATGAATGCAGCCACAAGCTCAGAGCACTGGACCATCTTCAGGCCACACACTTGCTGCACTGGACCTGAGAAGACCATGAGGTCAATTCTTGCACGATTCTCATCTGACAGAAGCGGAAACTGTCCGAGAGATAAAGTGCTTACCCAAAGTCACCCAGGTGACAAGTCTAAGCTCTAGAGTCCATGGCTGACAGCACAGTGCTCTTATTACATCTCAGTACACCAGAAACAAGGGTCAGGTCCAGGCCTGGCGCAGGAACGATCACCAGTGGTTACTTCCTAAGTGCCTCTCTCACTTTTCAGTCTGTTAGCGGAAACATCTAGAGCAGCGCGCAGATGTGCAGGGCCTGTGCCCTGTCCGCGTCTGCAGGCCTGAGACCTGGCAAGAGGCTGGGAACAGAAACCATCCCTAAAGGCCTGCGAGGCCCAGCAGAGACTGCATAATTACCTCTGAACAGAGTCCACCAGTCTTTTCCTCATCTTCTCGGCTTCAATTGCAAACAGCCACGGCTCCAAGTGTTTGGCAGACCTGGTGACTACGTCCAAGAATCTCCTGGTCTTGTTAGCACTGTGGGACTTATTCTGAATCTGTACATATGCCCTCCAGAGAACCTGGTTGCCTGGGTACAGCTTTAGAGCCTCTGAGAGCGTCTCTCGGAGTGGAGCCAGAGGGTACACACTACTGTTCATGTGGAATCGCAGCAGACTGGTATGCATCAGGGTGACGGCCTCGAGAACACTGCTCAAACTCTGGGACCTGGCACTGTCCTCCGGGCCAGGGCCTTCCGGGAGAACAGAGCCCTTCAGCTTGGTAAACACCTGTCCATATATCTGCACAGCAGCATCGATCCCGACAGTCAAATATTGGAAAAGCATAAAGCATTTGACCAAGCTCCCCAGGCAGTCCAGGGACTCTGCAGGAGCTGGGTCTGAGGCACAAGTCTGTCCCAGACAGTCCTGCAAAGCACGTTCATAAGCTTTTCGGGCTTTCAGAACCTGAGTGGCCATGACCTGCCCAGTGTAGGGCCCGTAGGGACTGCTCTCGGTCAGTCGCGTTAACACGTGGACAGCTCGGCCTGTGGCCGCTCCTCGGGAGTCAGGCGACAGTTCCATCTCCAGCTCGGCATAAAGCAGACTGAGTTCACAGAGTTCACGGTCCTTCAGCTCACTGCTGCCTGCCATGCTGAGTGCTGTATCGAACACTTTTCTGGCATCCTCTATGTTGCCAAGCAACCACTCCAGGTGTGCATACTGTTTCCAGAGGCAAAAGTTGTTGCGGTTTTCTGGCTCTTTAAGGAGATTCTTGGCTAGTTTTTTGCAGTTCTTTCCCTGAGACTTTAATCGCTTCTTTTTAGTGTGTAGACAGCAAATGACCTATAGCAAAAGAAAAGAACAGCAATAGGTCCCGTCAGGCTGGGGGGCACTGACAAGGCAGCAGCCCCACACTTCCTGTCAAATCTGGCTAACACCAGCTCTCTGAACTAGAAAGGAAATTGGGGTTTACCGTGGCCACAGGTGCCAGCATGCACACAACCCGGTTTTCACTTGAATTCCCAACAGACAGGCCCACCCACTCCAAATATTCATCTCCAAGAGGTGGGCCACATTGCTCTTTTGTCCAAGGCAAGAGCTCGCTGAGGGCTGAAAACGATGAAATATACTGGGACCCCACATCTCTCTTCCATGTTTTTCATGACTCAGTCATCCAGTGAATGGAACTTTTCAAAGACACAATTTTCATACAACCTGGTGTATGTTAGCTGCAGATAGTTTTAGGACTTATATATTAAAACATGAAGGGGGTGGGGGTTCCATGAAGAGCTGGGGGAACTCTGTAGATGTGATCTAAATACATTGTATACATGTATGAAATTACCAAAGCATATGTATTTTTTTAAATGAACTGAGAACATATTATTCATGAGAATGCAGTATTAATACTGGCCAGCAGAGGGCAGAGCAGAGTCTGGGACCTCACCTTGCATGGCCGACAGCTATAGAGCACAAGGGTAAGCAGCTTATTTTCCTGCCCTGAGCCCCAGATCCTCTAACCCTGCTTAGGCTGACGCTGGTTCTTAGCACTAAGTGCCTGGATAATCGCCGACATCAGACCAAGCACTGGACTGTCTCCTGCCTGCCTGCCTGCCTGCCTGCCTGCCTGCTTGCCTGCCTGCCTGCCTGCCTTCACATCTGTGGTGATGGCAGGAGCCACTGACAACGACGCCAGGGGCATGCATCTGAAGTGATCCCCTGAGACACTGACTTGAAATGAGGGAGGAGGCAGCTGCAGTTACCTTGGCAACCTCATACCGCAACCAGGAGAGGCAGAGCTGAGACTTCTGCTTGCCTGAGAACAAAGGCAGCACAAGGTGGAAGACATTGCGGATAAAATCCTCGCCCTCTCGGCTGTGACCTTTGGTCCAGCGAGGACAGCCCAACTGCTCCATGTAGCCAACACAGCTAATGCCCGAAAATGAAGGGTTGAAGTAAGTCAAGGGCTTTTCATCATAAAGTTCACTATCAAAGACGCTGCTCTCGTCCATGGCCAGGTAAAGGCAGGAGGCTGGAGGAAGAAAACCGGAAGGCACGCCCAAGAACTGCAGAAAGGCCTCAATGAGTTGGAAATGAAGACCTGGGCTGGAAAGTCTGATCAGAGATTGCCCAATGTCATCAAACAGCACCTGCAAGCAAGACAAGACACAGTCAATGAGACACAAGAGCTGTCACAGGCTTCACGGCTCTTTTCAGACAGTACTAACCCAACCTGAGCAGCTAAGTTCTCTGCAAAACACAAAAATCAAGAGGCCTCCCCAGGCAACGTGAGCAGCTGGACAACAGCAAGCTGCAGCCTGAAGGTGCAATGAGAACTTGCGCACACCCAGGGAGTGCTGGGAAGGAGGGAAAGACCAATGGGCTAAAGTCAACAGCTTCCAAAGCAACCTGCTGGACTCACAGAAAACCTAGACCCACGTTCACTTCAGAAGCAAACAACTTGGCAGCTGCACTGGCAGACAACCTTACAGAGACCTTTGAGTTTAGGGTGGGAGACTCACTCTTTGTTGTTTCTCTCTAGAAATCTGCTTCAGAAGAGAATACTGCTCAGAGACAGATGCACAGGTACAGGTGAGGGGGGGCAGCAGAAGCAAAGGACTGTAAAGAGCAATTAGCAGCCTAATTGCACGTGACTTCATATATTACTTAACCCACAGCAAGGACACTACCCTGCCCACGGTAGAGGAAACTAGGTCCAAGCACAATAAAAGTGGATAGCCAGGATTCGACAAGCTGAACCACCAACTGACCAGAAAGCTTTTCCTCCTTGGGCTTTTTTAGAAAAGATGCAAAATGACAGGAAGTTGCTCAGACAGTCTGCTCCAGAAATCCACTCAACTGTGAACTCTCTGAAATCCTCAAACACCAAACAATGATCCTCCTCCCTTTAAACATCCCAGAGCTTCAACCAACAAAGGGACCTGAGGGCTCCCAAGCTCTCTGCTCCCCGCACCAGGCCTGCTGAGGTTTCAGCAGAGGCTGCTCAGCTTCTGGTCCACCCTTACTCTGAGCCTGGCATCAAACGCTGTCAGCACCGAGGCATGCAGGCTCCAGCATCTGACACTCTTCAGCATCCACTAGCTCTCACTGCCTGAGCACTGCCACAGGACAGCCTGTAGGCTCAGGTGACAAGCAGCAAGTGGGCAAGAGCAACCCACCCCCTCAAAAGAGGGTCACGAGAGCCTCATCCACTGAGAAAGTCTCAATCTATACACACACATTGTATCACAGGCCAAACAATGAGTTGGTATCTTGTGAAGATTGGATCAATTCCAGGCATCAAAACAGTGAGAGACCCTGCCTCAAAAGAAATAGTGGAGAATAAGAAGCCAGGGTACTTGATGCCCTCTTCTGGCTACCAGGCATAACTGGAGAGAGACAGAGACAGACAGACAGACAGACAGACAGACAGACAGACAGAGACAGAGAGAGAGAGAGAGAGAGAGAGAGAGAGAGAGAGAGAGAGAGAGAGAGCGCTTTCTGCTGTAGTGAAGGGTACATGCCTGTCTCTCAGGGTCCTCACAGTCTTCTTCTGTTTGCTTCTTGGTCTTATCTGGACGCCAGGGCCGCCAGTGCCTCTGGTCTCGAGAACGTTCAACAGCAAGCCAGATCTGCCACCTGGGCAGAGTCTTATCTTTTATCTCCTGGTCATCCTCTTCTGGCTCCTCCTCATCCTCATCTAGATAAGGAAACATCTGTTTCACTGGAGCAGAAAGTACAGCCAACATCACCCCCGTCTGTCTTCTGTTCCAGCTACACTGGGCATGTGGCACACAGACAGAACAACCATGCTGCCTCCCTGGCTCAAGGACTCTCGTGAAGCAGGGAGGGTCCCAGGAAAAACAAGTAGATAAAGAACGGATGGTGATGTGTTTAATGCGTTCACGGGGGGCGGGGGGGGACACCAAGAATGGAGAATGAAGTTCTAGAATATCACTGCCCAAAAGAATTTGCTGAGATGACAAAAACATGATCTGTCCTAATGTTGCCACCACCTACATGTGACTCACTGGATTCTTAATTTCATTTCATTTTAATTCACTTTAAGAATAGCTAGCTAGAGGTAATTAGTTTGAACAAATGAAAATTTATAACTGTACTGGTTAACCGATCTGATTCTTAGCCAGTGGCATTATACCTTTAATTATGACTTATAACTGCAGTTTGATTTGAAACTGTTTGTTAGTTTAGGGTATCCGACAATTCATTTCACTTTGTTTCCTAAGTCTGCACATGTGGTATTAAAGAAGGGCTTAGGAAAACCGAGTGATCACATCCAGCAAGAGTTTGGCTGCATCTTATAAAGCTACCAGGCTCCCATCACAGCTGCAGAAAGGTGAGAACTGAGGTTCACATGCATGCACACAAAGGCAAGCAACAAGGCCTCGGCGTCTGTGCTCAGGGCAGTCCTACTCGACAGCCAACACAAGAGCCTTGACTTCTCAGGGAAGGGTACACAGACTGTGGCTGACCTACACCACAACGCATGCTCGGGAAGAAATGAACAGCGAAAACAAGTGACGCTGTGGGATGGAGAAACTGGACCTGGCAGGAGGGACACAAAATGGTGACAGCAACTGTAGAACACTCAGAGGCCCCTAATGCTGCACGCCGAGATGGGAGTCCATGGGCTCTGGTTATGTCCTGCTGACATTCTACAGGGAAATAGTCATAAAGGGGAACCTACCCCAGAAGAAAGGTGTGCCCCTAACTTCCTGGAAGCACTCACCTGGATTGACAAGCACCCAGCCACCACGCTCCTGCTGGTGCATCCAGGCCCGCCAGCCTCGGGCGCCCTTCTCCCCAACACGGGGCTCTCCGCTGTCCCAGAAGGGTTCAAAGAATTCCACCTGTTTAAGTTTAAATACAGAAGTTAGGCCAACCACAAGCAAAACTCTCAAGTCATCAGGCCAAATAAGCCCTGGTGGTTGGCTATCTGGGGAGCGTAGGATCCCTAAAACATCGTACGACTGATGTTTACTGTCAATTCATGATACACACACCAAAACAGAAAAAGGAATTATTTTGGCAGGCAGCCTCCAAGACCCCATTACTCCACCCCTGGTATATGTGACTTCTAAGATCAGGTTGTGAACAGCTGATCAAGGTCTGGTGACAAGGGTCTGCAGCTGAGTAGGAAAGCTTCCCAGTTCTGGCTCCCGCTGGTGCAGTCTAACCACTGGCAGCTCCTATCATCCTGAACCCTAACCTCTAGCTCAGCACACAGCAGGAACTCAGTATATGCCTTAGGCATGGGTGTGTGGAGGGAGGTACCTGTGGGACAAGGCATCTGCACTTGAAGGCCGGGCCCTGCTGTCTTCTGGATGTGGGATCTACAGTATGCACAGCAACTTACAGGCAGGCAATCACCCCAAGAACAGAGGAATGGAGCCCTGAGCGGGACGGGTCCTGTTAGTGATCTTGTTATCGACCAGCAACAGGACTTCATGGCAGCAAAACCTACTCTAACGGAAACTTTCTGAAGGAACCTTTGGAGGGCAAGCGAGTTTCTGGGAGCACATCACAGGCTGACAGTCGCAGGGCACGTCTTAGGGTCACAGGGCAGGGTGAGTGTGCTGACACCGCCATGGACAGCAAATGAGTGCCCGTCACCCTCAGGAAATGGGCTGGAAAGACTTCAGATTGACTTTTGAGACAGTGATATTAAAAACAAACAAAAACCCAATGTCTACCAATTGTAAAGGTCTGGGTTCAATTCCTAGTACTGCCACAACAAATAAATAAACCACACACTCAAACAAAGGCTGATTTTTTTAAGAGTATGCTATGTGTGTATAACGAGCTGGTTTATTCCACCGAAACAGACCAGTGTTACAGCCTACCTGTTTCATCTTAGGCTGCTACAGTCACGGTGATGTCATCTCCCAGGAGACAGCAGATTGTAACACTGCTGAACAGGCAGCCTCCCTGAGCTGCATGCAGATGCTTAGGGAACTGTGCTGCTGGGATCTAACATCTGCAGACACGGCTTGGGGGCTAACACAACACAGCAGGGGCCCTTGAAACACGGCTAGCGTGGGCAGTGTTGTTCCACCAGAAACTGTTCTCATCACAGAGGGGTGAGGACAGGAGGATTCAGATCCTCACCACAGCACCCCAGAGCCACTTCTGAAGCACAGCATGGAATTAAAACATTGCAGCACATTAACTTGCTTCATATGAAGGCTAGTTAAATAGCAGTTGCACCAGTATTAACAGGTGGAATTCTTTAAACCTGATTTTGTTTGTCTAAATGTAGCATCATGATAAAAATGGTCTTCCCTGGCAGTTCACATGAGACCTGAGTTTTCAAAACTTCTTCCGAAGGCCTACCATGAATCCAGATGTTCTCTCCATCTGCCCCCAGACCTCTTCCCGAAGCAGAAAATGGAGTTTTCTTTAGTGGACAGACAGAAGTGGTTGTTTTTCACAGCGGCATAGCTCTTAGGCTGTGTTACATTATCACATGAAGTGAACTCTGAAAAACGTCTCCTGTCACCTCAAAGATGAACCCCTTCATGATGAGGACTGCTGACAGAATGCCCAGGTCTAACCTCATTTACCGTACAAGAGGAGACGTGAGGCAATGAAGAGGCAGCAACACAACCCAGACCAGACAGAGAAAATGACACGTGGCTCCATATGGCTAAGAACCGTGGACACAAGGCTGCATTTAAACAGGCTGCTGGGGAAGGAGGCCACCCTCTCCGTGACCTTGTATCTGGGAGGAAGGGGCCCAGGATCTACCCAGCATGACCCAGTGCTGTCACTGGAGTACTTCTGGGGAGGCAGTGTGTGCTGTACCTGTGCTTTAGTAGGCAGCTCTTTTACACTGTCAGGCTTGAAGAAGGTGAAGTCAACCATGGCCTGGAACAAAGAGATGACCTTCTCCGAGTGGCCGGCCTGCCGCAGAAAGTGGCACTGCTGAAGAAATAGTGCTGCAAGCGAAGGCACAAAGGGGACAGGTCTTTGTTGACAGCAGCAAGAAAATGGAATTTTCCAAAACGCAACTGAACACCTGCAAGCTGCTGCCATATCTTCAGGGTCCTGACTTAAAAGAACAAACAGACTGGAGGGACAGCTCTTCCAGAGGGCCTGAATTTAGTTCCTAGCACCCATGTCAGATGACTTCCACAACCACCTCTAAAGCACTTCCAATGGCTCTACCACCCTATGCTGCTTTCCTCGGGTACCTGTGCACATGTGCGTATACACACAGACACACACAAAAAAATAAATCTGAAAACTGTAATTTTTTTCTTTTTGGTTTTTGAGACAGGGTTTCTCTGTGTAGCCCTTGCTGTCCTCGAACTCACTCCATTGACCACACTGGCCCCAAACTCAAGAGCTCCTCCTGTCCCTTCCTCCACAGTGCTGACTACAGGTGTGCACCACTATGCCCAGCTTAAATGTTTTTAATAAACAAATAAAACAGTAACAGTACTGTAATCAAAGTATACTTTTTCTATTTTTTTGTACAAAACTACACAAAACACAAATTTTAACAATACAGCCATCTATATATCCTAAAATAAGCTAAAAATGTAGGCCTGAATGTTAGCTATCCAATACTCAAATTCACTATTACAAGAGAAACGGGGATGGCATCCATTTCTGTGAGAAGGCAAGGAGCTGAACTCGGTCCATCACTAGATGGCATTATTCACCATTCATTCACCATCTCTTCAGCCAAGAGTGAACAGACTACAACTCCACATTTGAAACGTTCAGCTCATATTAATGGTGGTGTAATTCCATTTACTAAGTAGCACTAAGCTATAGAAGCATATCATGAACAATATCAAATAAGACACTTTCATGTCATTTATTTAGTCTTGGTGTTATGGATTAGACCTAGGGGATCATGTATGCATGGAACTGTACCTTCTAGCCCCAAATACAAGACTCTCTGTCGGTGTGGGGAACGTCTATTATTTCTAGAGCAATGCATCTGTGTCTCTAAATGTCAAGGATAATTAATTCTTACTAACAGGGGTTTCAAAGAAGTAAGCGCTTGTCATATGCAGGTACATCATGCATTATCTCACTTCGTGTTCACAATGGTCTTGTAAAGCAAATGTTATCCTGCTGTTCCCGATAAGGAACAAGCTCAAACAGGTTCAGAAATGTGCACATTGTCCCAGATCAGAATCTGCACAATGTCACAATAAAGGATAAATCCAGAACCCAAGCTGAAGAGTGACATTCTCCACCTACTGCATAAGATGCTGCCTGCTGTACCTCACGGCTGCCAAGATCCTTAAGGGACACACCAAAAACATTAACATTTAATCCCAGTCACTTACTTGTACGTAAGGATTCATGTCCCTTCCTGCCAGATGCCCTGTAACTGGGGTCTCAACGGATATGACCACTGGCAGCCAAAGCAACTAAGACTGGAATAGTTTACTTGGTGAAGAAATACAAAAGGTGTCCAGTCCATCTTTTTCTAACTCAACTAGCTCTAACATCTACCCACCTACCCTGTGAGCCGGACGGACACCCCACAACCCACCCTGTGAGCCGAGCAGGCTCTAGCATCCTACCTACCCACCCTGTCATAGCCAGAGTGGTAATGCTTGAAAAAAAAAATCTGCTCTGATAATTTAGACCTTTCTAAAATAAGCATAAAGCAAAACAAAAATGAAATCCTCCCACACAACCACTTCTGTTTATCTCCTTACCAAACATGGCCTCCTCTGTGCCCGGCAGTACCGGGTGGGATAAGATGCTACCATCCTTAACAGCAGACAAGGTACTCAAGCACTTGCCGTACAGACTGTGGAGTTTGGACACAGAGAAGGTGCCAAACTGACTCTGGCAAAAGGAGAGGTAGCGCTGCCACAGGTCTGTGTTGTTGGGGTGCAGAAAGAGGAGCTTCTGCCACTCCTTGGCCAGCGCACTGGGCTCCCAGAACTCCGCACACAGCTGCAGCTTGGCGAGCTTCAGGTCCACACTGCTTGGGTTGCTCTCAATGGCCCGCTCTAGCACGGCCAGCTTCTTCTCCAGGAGGAGCTTCAGAGACTTCCTGTGCTTCTCCTGCTCTCCGTCCTCAAGAGCATACAGGCCAGGGCTCCTCATGACCTCATCCTAAACAACAAGGACAACGGCTTACTAATGCAAACTACACGCATGTGCTCCTCAGTTCGACCGTGCTCAGCCTGCAGGGCTCCCAGGGAGTTCCTGCTTTCACATTGGGCTACCAGTGAGATTCCATTGATAAACCACTTACTTATGACAAGTCCTTTTAGTAAACACACAGTTCCTTGGTGCCTGTGACACCTGCTGTATTCTACCTTTATATCTCCAGACAGAGCTGTCTGCCCTTGTCATTCTGGGCTTTGAGACATTACTACTATATGTGCCTGTGTGTAGGCACATGTGCCTGTGTATACTTGTTGACCAGAAAAGGATGTCAGCTGTCCTCCTTTATCACACTCTGCCTTATTCCTGATGCAGGATCTCTCCAGCAAGCCTCTTTTTCTGTAGACAGACAGACGGACACACACACACACACACACACAACCTTAGAAATGAGTAACAGGTATATACAGATGTCTTGCTTGCTACATGGGTACTGGATCTGAATTCTGGTCCTCATAACTATGCAGCAAGAGCTCTTAACCACTGAGCTATCTCTTTAGCCTCCATGTCGTTCTCAACATGGTTTTATACATCAATAACTAGCACAGGGCACTGAACAGGACAGAACCAATCTTACCAATAAAACAGCCATAATCTACTAACTACTCAAAAACAAAACAAATGACAAGACACAGCTGTGCATACTAGGGCACGGGGCACAGCCTCTAAGTCAGGAACCCCAAGCAGACCTGTCCTCCCAGTCCGTGACCTCACTTGTGTGCTCTGCACTCCAGGGCTGCCTTGTCCTCAGCCTTTCTCCCCAAACTGCATTCCTGGGCTGAGATCCCAATCAGTGAGAGTGCTCATCTATGCGGCCCTGGGTGCCATCCCAGCAGCAACCCTATAGCCACTCACCCCTACGCTCATCCCCAGCCCCTCCAACCACACTCCACACCCCAACCCCCACTAAAAAAAGAAACATTTTGGGGACTGGAGAGATGGCTCAGAGGTTAAGAGCACTGATTGTTCTTCTAGAGGTCCTGAGTTCAATTCCCAGCAACCCCAAGGTGACTCACAACCATCTGTAATGAAATCTGGGGCCCTCTTCTGGCCTGGAAGCAGACATACAGACAGAACACTGTAAACAAAATAAATAAATAAATCCTTAAAAATAAATAAGTCGATAAACATAAAGCAGTAAGAGACATGGTGAAAACAAGGCTGAAGAAAGAAAGAAAGAAACATTCTAACCTATTCAGTTTACTCCACTCCCAGATAACACAGCATCCCTACCCTACGCTGCATGTATTCCTCAGAGGATTGGGCTTCTTCACTGAACTCTGAGTAAGCTCAAGTCAAAGGCTACAACTAACAAGAAGCCAGGCCCAGGCTTTTTCAGAGCAGTTCAAAAAGTACTACAGGACAGGACCAAGTGTAGTGGTGCAGACCTATAATCCCAACTACTTTGGTGGCAGAGGCAGGAGTATGGCAAGTTCAAGGCCAGCCTGGGCAACTTAGATCTTGGCTCAAAATAAAGTAAAAAAGAGCTTGGGTGGGGGGGGTCAATGGTAGAATGCTTGCATATGCAAGATCCTGGGTTCAATCCCCAGTACCACCAGATGGATGCATGCATGCATGTATGGGTGAATGGATGCTACAGAGCAAATGGATCAGCTCCAAACCAGAATCACCATTTCAAAGGAAGAGAACCAGGACAGTGGCACTTACCTGGAAAGCTACAAAGGCCATCCACAGCTGAGTATCCCGAGGATTCTCCCGCACTTTTCTGTTGAACTCCTCCACTCTGGCCTTAAGAACAGCGCTCTCCCTGTCCCGCTGTGAGTCTGGCTGCTTTGGTTCTTGCTCTAGTGGACCCTGTCCTTGTAACCACTGTGTAGTTGACTGATCATAAATCCCCAGAGGATTCAGCCATGTTGCAACAGGAGCAGCCACATCAGCAGAGTCCTTCACTGGGATAAATGGGACTGGCTCAGAGGAGGGAGGCTCGGTGTTACCACACACAGCAATCCCCTCAGTGCGCATTAATCCCACACTCCTCTTGGTAAAATAGCGCTCCAGGTGCTTGTGTGCATGCTTCTTAACTGCAGAAGTCCCTTCCCAAGATATACACTGTTTCTTAGGATTAATGCCCAGGCAGGAGTCTCCTTTCCTCTTGTACCTGATTAGAGAAAGAAAACAAGCAGCTGAAAAAAGATGTGTGGCCTGTTCCCTGTGTACAGCTGAACGTCCTGAGACCTAATTCTTATGCATTCACCTTGAAAAGATGAAGAGTTCTCCTTGTTCTTCAACCCGCTGGTAAGACCTCTAAGGATTTAAGACTAAGTTTTCTAGACCTATATGTTTCTCTGAAGCTCTATAAGGGTCTGTCACATACATTATATCACTTGCTTATCACAGCCTTATGTGACAGGCAAGGCAGGACACCCATTCTTAAATGAGCGTCCTGACACCAGGAATCGGAGCACCTGTCTGTCAGGTCAATTGTTCCCCTCCCCAGTGCTATGCTATACCCTGCTTCAGGCTTCGGAGGGCAGCCTACAGTTTAAGATTCTTTCTTTTTAAGTGAGCCGAAGGAAATAGCATTTGGTTCTTTTCTACTCTAAAGGAAAAGAGGTTGCTGGGCTCTAAAGTGTTTTTACAGAACACGCAGACAGAGACTCACAAAACCTGTGTACAACTGTCAGCAAATGACCCAACTAAAAACAGGGCAAGAGCGTGAACCGACATCTCACACAAGGAGACAGAGAGGCAAAACATGCATGGAACACTCACTATCACTAGCCCTCCTGGAAATGACCAAATAAACCAGGCTGGGGTACAGCACACACCCCAGGTGACTGAACCTTTCACGATGGACAGCATCAAATGCTGTGAGCACAGCTCTCACCTGTTGCTAGTGGGAAAGGTGTGGTAGTACCTTAAAAAAATAAACACACGGGCTGGAGAGATGGCTCAGCGGTTAAGAGCACTGCCTGCTGTTCCAGAGGTCCTGAGTTCAATTCCCAGCAACCACACGGTGGCTCACAACCCTCTATACTAAGATATGGCACCCTCTTCTGGCCTGTAGGCATATATGCAGACAGAACACTGTATAGATAATATATAATAAATAAATAAATCTTTAAAAAAAAAAACTAAATACACACACCCTGTGACCTGGCAATTCTATTCCAAGGTATTTGCCCAAAAGAAAATAAACCACATGTCTACACAAAGACTTGTACTCAAATAGTCTCAGCAGCTAAAAATGGAAAGAACCCAGGTGGCCATCAACAGAAGAACTCATAACAAGTAGCAGTAACATCATAAAATAGAATAATATATGAGACAAACTTCTGACAAATGCCACATGCTAGATTTCAGAAACACCATGCTGAGTGAAAAAAGCCAGGCACAGGAGCGTACATGCTGTGTAATCCCACTTACAACATTCTAGGCAGACAAGACCAACAGAAGATGAGAATCATGACAGCAGCAAACACTGCTCACCCACCCATGGGGTGTGAGCTACCTGGAGGAGCACGAAGAGCTGTGTGGGTGTCACAGAGATCACGGTTACACAGGTGTAGGTACTCATCAATATGCAAGACTAAAGATTAATCGCATGTAAATTTAGACCAAAGAAAAGCCCTAAAAAGCTACTGAAGTCTAGTTACTAATATGCACACTTAGGAGACAGTGTACTGTCTGTGGCTCATTTTGAAATGTATCCAAACCTTAGATGGGTTGATGGACAGGCGGGTCAGGAGGCAAGCATGAGCGGGTATCAGAGGCAGAATGTTGAAGGTGTATACTAGTATAAAATCCTTCCTACTTTTGCCATGTATGTGAAATTCTGCAAAATAAAATGCCATGTAGAAAGAAAAGGATAGGGGAGAGATGCCACCACCTTGTCAACCTGGGCTTTCCCACCTCTTTGCTTTCTCCACTGCCAACAACTGCCTTTCCTGTGTGCCTTGTCCCTCCATCCCTGCTCCAGTGATGGGAATCCCAATTCAGGGAAATATTTTCTCAAACACACGAGTTCTCCTAAATCTTGCCAAGGTCTGAACACCATGATAGCAAATCTTGAGTATTAAAGTAATTAGACTGAAAAACCCAGTGTTATCCAAAAGAAAAGGTTTGTAGGAAGGCAGAATTACCATGGAATTCCACGCAGAACAACTTGCTCATGGCCACAGGCAGCCATGACGAGATCCTGAGAGAACAGACTCTTCAGTTCCAAAGGACAAACTGGGGGGTAGGAGGACTGAACATAGCTCAGCGGTTTAGAGCACTGGCTACTCTTCCAGAGGACCTGAGTTTGATTCCCAGCACCCACATGGTATAGCTCACAATCATCTGTAGTTCAAGTCCCAGAGGATCTGACACCTTCTTCTAGCCTCCATGGGCACTGCACACACATGGTGCACAGATACACATGAACACAAAACATCCTTACACATAGAATAAAACTAAAAATAAATAACAAAGTAATGGAGACGTGAAGGAAAATAAAGTCCCACTGTTTACAGATACCTACTTCTGGAAACGGCTGTATGTACACATCCTTTTAAAAGCTATCATACAGCTCTGAACCTTCCCCACTGCTTTCATACACTTCAACACAATTACTCTTCAAGAATATTTTTTTTCCTTTTCTTTCATGGGTGCTGGAAATTGAATCTGGGACCTCTGGAAAAGCAGCCAGCACTCTTAACCACTCTCCAGTCCCTTCAAGACTACAACTTTTAATTATATTTATTTATGTAAGTGTTGTATGTATGAGTGTTCTGTGTGCAAGCACATCTGTACACCAGAAGAGGGCATCAGATTCCATTACAAATGGTTGTGAGCACCATGTGGTTGCGGGAATTGAACATAGGACCTAACCACTGAGTTATCTCTCCAGTCCCTAATTACATACGCAGGGAGGTGCATGCCACAGTGACCCATGGAGGTCAGTGGACAACTTGTGGGAAGTGGGTCTCTCCTTCCACCATGTGGGTCCTGAGCCTCTAACTCAGGTTGTCAGCCTTGGTGGCAAGGACCTTTACCTGCTGAGTCGTCTATCAGACTCGAGAATATAGTTTTTATTGCCTTCAAACTGTATAGGTGAAGCATAATTTAACACTTCCATACTGTTCAACATTAGAGTACATCTCATTCATCACTTGTCTGAGAATCTTGAGTTGAGTAGAACTTAGTATGTAATTAAGGCAACGTTACCCCAATGAAGGTATGTTTCCTATAAGATCCTTATCAAGTCACCTACTGGCTCCCCTTGACCCCAGAAGCTGGAACCCACACAAACTTAAGAATTTCAATGAATGACATTAATTCAAATGAATCCAGCACAAATAAATAACCTAGATAGGTGGGGAGGGGGTAGGAAGAAGAGCAAACAAGCACAGCCTCTGTGTTAGAGTGAAGGGCACTGGCAGGACGGCTCCTCAGATGAGTGAGGCTGGGTACACAGGAGACACAGTCACACCCAGCCTGGGATACAGTCTCACACTGAGACACAGTCACACACTGAGACACAGTCACACACTGAGACACAGTCACACCCTGGAGGCTGAGATCTACCCAGCCTGGGACACAGTCACACACTGAGATACAGTCACACCCTGGAGGCTGAGGTCTACCCAGCCTGGGATACAGTCACACACTGAGATACAGTCACACACTGAGACACAGTCACACACTGAGACACAGTCACACACTGAGACACAGTCACACACTGAGACACAGTCACACACTGAGACACAGTCACACCCTGGAGGCTGAGATCTACCCAGCCTGGGCTAGAGGGCATCAAAACAGACAGCAAACAGATGCCAAGGTCTCAGAGTTCAAATCCCAGGGTCAATACCTTGGGTCTTTGAGACCTGGGAACTGGCACCTTCGTTCTTTACGTACCAAGACCTACAAAGTCCTAACTGTCTACAGGGAGTCAGCAAACACTCAAATTTTGTTTCGCTGTTGCTGTTCTTTGGGGGCAGCAGTCCCCTCAGACTGACAATCATGCCTTAGCCTCACAAGTAGCTGGGATTAAAGGAATGCATTTTTTTTTTCAAATATGTTTGACAGATTACAAGAAAGAGTTCTAACCATTACTGAAGCAAAATGCCACCCCCTACTTTTATGACTCTCTGCTGGTGTCTGCTAGAAATAATGTGACAAAGGCATTACCATCAAATGTCATTTGTTAAATGGCATGTGTGTGGGCCTGAATAAATAAATAAAAATGATCTTGCCACTTTCTCATATGGCACATAGATCAGACCAAAGAGTTCCTGGATACCCTACCAAAGTTAATTATTATAGGTATTTTTAGATTTATTTCTGAACAAACATTTATTGAACACCCACTCGGCCAGGCACTATGCTATGTGCCAGGGATAAAATTAACCCAAAATGACCTTCAATCTAAAGCATTCATTTTAAAATACAGAAGGGACATGTGCCTTTACAACTCGACAATGGGTAAAACACAACAATCCGTGAGAGAAAGACAGACAGTACTGAAAGAGCCAAAGGAGAAAGATGTTACTTCTAATAGAAAAAAGAAAAGGAGGAGGAGGAAGAGAGAGACCGAGACCGAGACCCACCAAGCAGACCAGGGACACAATACTTACCTTGCTATATCCCCTCGGTAAAGAGATTTATACTCCCAGTTGGCAGGATCTGGTTTCCTATCTGTCATGAATACTTCTGCCAGAGTCTGAATGTCTTCCAGCCAAATGGACCGGTGTCCAGCAGCAGCAGCAGCACCAACAGCATCACTTCCCTGACTATCAGACAAAGAAGGGAGAGGAGATTTAAAACTATACGCAGGCTAAAGCTGCCAAACCCTCATGACATCAAACGCACCCAGGTACACACATAACCACACCGGCAATGAGCAGAAGAGGGCTTTCTCTATGGGAAGGGCTCAAAAATGAGGCCACACCTACAACCACAAAATGATACTTGATCAAGAAGAGAAGCCATCTCAGTAACCCCCTGAAGGATACGGGCATTCCTTTGAAAGATTTCATTTCAGCCAGATCTGGCAGCACAGGCCTCTACAGTCCAAGCTATTCATAAGGCTGAGGAAAGAGGATCGTAAGCTCTAGGCCTGCTGGGCAACTTGGTAAAATGCTGTGTTAAAACAAAAATAAACAAACAAAAAATACAAAAAAAGAGAAAGAAGTCCAGCTTACTGGTCCTAGGCAGGAAGTCCTGGGAAATAAACAAGTAAACGTATACAAATATTTGAATGCCTATAACTATTGTCTTAGATACTTTCCTATTGTTGATACACATGATATCCTATCATGATACACCATGACCAGGGCAACTTATGAAAGAAAGAGTCTGTTGGGGGCTTAGAGTTTCTGAAGGCTAGAGTCCATGACTCATGGCAGGGAGCATGGCATTGGGGCAGTAGCTGAGACTTCACATCTTGAGAAAACAACCATGAGGCAGAGAAAGAGAACTGGTCATGGTGGGGTTTCTGAAACTCAAAGCCCTCCCCCAGTGACACAAGTCAAACCTTCTAATCCTTCCCAAACAATTTCACCACCTGGAAACAAAGGAAATACAAGCCTGTGGAGACCATTCTCATTCAAACCATGACAACTGCAAATGCATTTCCTAAACAAGGCTTAGGGAAAAATTATTCCTGCTCTAAGACACTTTAGAGCACTCAGGCAAAAGACACAACCACTTGGCCAAAGGTGACAAGACTTTACAACAAAGTGCACTGCCCTTACCTCACCTAACTTATTTTAAAAGTCTTCATTTTATTACAAGTGAATACTTTTTAAAAATGCCAAGTGGTGGTTTTAATAGGAATGGCCCCCACTGACTTGTGTGTTTGAAGGCTTGGCCATAGGGAGTGACACTATTAGGAGGTGTGGCCTTGTGGAAGAAAGTGTGTCGCTGTGGACTTTGAGGTCCCATATATGCTCCAGCCACAACACCCAGTTCACTTCCTGTTGCCCGCAGATCAAGATGTAAACCCTTAGCCTCTTCTCCAGCACCGTGTCTGCCTGCATGCCACCATGTCCCTCCATGACGATAATGAATTAAACCTCTCAAACTATAAGCCAGTCCTAATTAAATGTCTTCTTTATAAGAGCTGCTGTGGGCATGATGTCTCTTCACAGCAATAGAAACCCTAACTAAGACATGCCATGACTTGCTGCATCTCCAGTATCGCTCTGGCATGGTCTCAGATTCTTCATCTAAGCGTTGTGTACATCCGGGCCTCCTACAGAAAGAGCAGAACAGCGAGAGCTCCCAGTAAGATAAGACCCTGATTGTCTCTTGAACTGACACAAATGAATGCAGTACCTCTGAGGAGTGAAGAGCAGAAAGGAAGGTTTTCTGGCCTCTAACATCCTTTTTCCTCTGCAGAAATAAATTCATAAGGCTACAAGGTTTTTTTTTTCTTTTTTTGGTTTTTCGAGACAGGGTTTCACTGTAGCTTTTGGAGCCTATCCTGGAACTAGCTCTTGTAGCCCAGTCTGGCCTCGAACTCAAGAGATCCACCTGCCTCTCCTCTGCCTCCCGAGTGCTGCGGTTAAAGGCGTGCAACACCACCTTTTGTAGCTCTGCCCAGGCACAGTTAAAGATTCTGGAGACTCCTAGGTCCTTCGAGGCAGGCAATATAAGGGAACGGTAATTTAGGGACATAAAATAACTACTCACTAAATAACTGTTGAATGCCAAGCCTTGGGTTAAAACACATAGTGAAGGAAATTACAACTGCCTGCTGTGGGGTTTCTCTACCAAACCCTAAGGGGCAACAGAAGGAGGGCAAGCCTGTTGGAAACAAGCAAATACATATACAAAAGAAGGAGCGTTAACCACAGAGGACACACAAAGGGCGGGAACAGCCGCCCCTGGGGAGGAAGTAAGCTCTTGTCTCTCCCTAGGGAAGACTGGAGCTGGAAGAGGGATGAGGGGTGTGGTTTCCGGCTGTGCACAAGACACTGGCTCCACGTCAGGAAACAAAGGTCAATTAGTGGTTGTCACCTCTGGGGAATTTGTCCCTTGCTCCCCTGAAGTAGAGTCCCCCATGGTGTGCCACCCTCCATGAACCCACTTTCCTGACATCATGGAAAGTCATTCACAACTCACTAATATCTTAGTCCTTACTGTATGGAAACAAACACTTCTTCCAACTCAGCTTTCCCAGAATCAAGATAAAGAAGTTGGTAAGAATACAAAAGCCTAGATTAGAACATTCTTTTATCTTAATAAAATTATTCAATAAAATTACCTAAAAGAAATGTACCAGGGAAATGGGTAGATAGCCCAGTGACTAAAATGCTTGCTGCAAACAGATAAAACCCAATTGCAGGTCCCCAGCACCCACAAAAAACACTGGTCACAGCTGCATACTCCTCTAACCCCAGTGCTGGGACACAGACAGGAGAGCCCCTGAAGCTCACTGGTCAGAGAATCCAGCTGGTCGGTGCGAGACCTCTCTCTAAGGATAACAAGGACAGCGATCAAACAGGAAACCCAGTATGCACCTCTGGCCTTCTCACACGAGAACAACAGCAATGTTATCAGGATCTGAAGCTGGCTGTGGTTGTGCACACCTGTGAGATTCGGCTTAGCAGATGGGGGCAAGAGTTCAAGCCAGCCTGGGCTACATGAAACCAAGTCTCAAAAATTACCAACTACAACAACAAACGTGCTGTAAAGACTTTCTTGGGCATGGTCCATCAAAGGCTGAAATTAACCATCTTCAAGTTCTCATGGTAGCTGCATGGTCTTAGGAAATGTGTTAAAACTGCTTTTCCTCAGCTCTAGAAAAGAGAGAGAAATGAAAGTTTCTGGAAGCTACAGCACAGTAGCTCAATCTAAAGACATTAAATTGTAAAGACTATTAGAAAGTAATCGGGCTGGACAGTGCTCAAGGGTAAGAGCACTGGCTGCTCTTGCACAGGACCTGGGTTTGGTTCCCAGCACCCACATGGCAGCTCACAACCATCTGATCTAACACCCTCTTCTGACCTCCACAGGTATCAGGCACACATGTGGCGCAAATACAGAAGTGTAGGCAAAACACTTCTACACATAAAATTAAAAAGAAGCCTGGCTCTCTAACATCAGCAGGGCTCCCAAGTACACAACAAAAGTAAACAATCCCCAAAGAGATGCAAAAATCTCAATGGCATTACATTCTTAATGTGTGCCATTGAGGAAAAAACTGTCATTTCTCTCTTATAAAACACACAGGAAGGGGCTGGAGAGATGGCCCAGTGGTTGAGAGCACTGGCTGCTCTTCCAGAGGACCCGGGTTCAATTCCCAGCACCCACATGGCAGTTCACACCTGTCTGTAACTCCAGTTCCAGGAGATCTGATGCCAAGATGCCAATGCACATAAAATAAAATTAAAATAATGTTAAATAAATGTTTAAAACACACACACACGAAGAAAAGATTAAGTAATAAATCAGGGAGTGTGATAGTTCACACGGACTGTCAAGTCAGACAACTATACGGAATCCTCTAGATGATCTGGGTAGCCTCTAGGAATACCTGGTAGCCATTTTCTTGACCAGATTCACTGAGGTGGGAAGATTCGCCTGAAAACTGAACTGCACTGTTTCCTGGACCGAAGGAAAGGGAGCAAGAGAGCCGAGCAGCAGCAGGCATCTCCCTCTTCCTTCTGATGCAACCTGACCTCAGCTCTTGTTGCTGTGACCTCCCTGCCACCATGGGCTACACTCTAGACTGTGAGCAGGAATAAACTGTTCCTCCTTTAGTTGCTTGGCTAGGGTATTTTATCTAAACAGGCCAGCACCTGGTCCAGGTGCCTTCACATACCACCTAATATCCATCTCGATGGAGCAGGATGTTCACCTAAGCAGAGGGAAAGCGAGGTTGAGCACCCACACTGTTCCAGGTAGGACTTGAACACCTTGCTCAAGGTAGAAAGCAGAGAAGAGAATGGAGAGAAATAAAGGCCGTACAGAAGGGAATAATGTAGTCATCAACAGAGCTTCCAGAGACACATGAAGTACAAAAAGGAAAGGACAAAAGTCGTAATCTAAAAACTGGGCTAACTTTAACCAAAAAGGAAGTAGTACATGTGTGTACACAGGAATGACTAACACACCCAGGCGAGGGACGCAGAACTTCTCTGCCCCTCTCTAAGTGTGGAACCTACCACTCCAAGGGCAGTACACAAATGCACGGCACATATGCCACGCCCCAGAATCAAGCCAGGTTTGGTGGCACCTGCCAATAATCCCACCACTTGAGAGAAACAGTCAGATGAGGAGTTCAAGGCTGGTCTCTGCTCCACAGTAGGCCTCTCTTTTGATCAACTGATTAAAGAATCATTCAAATGTCTAACTGTGGCAATAATCAATAAAGAACTATCGCAATTAAAACACCACTGTATCTGAAAGCAGCGCCCACCTGGGTTTCTCAGATTCCTTCTGACTGTCCTTGATGCTTCTCGAAGGCCTGTCCTTCCCAGAATCTGTGTCTGACTCAGACCCACCGCTGCTCGACTGCTCCTGTACCCTCTTAGTTTTCTTGCGGTGCTGATGTTTCCTCTTCTTCTTTTTCTCTTTCTTCTTTTTCCTGCTGACCTGGGTGGCTGTTCCGCCAGTGTCACTCTCACCGGAGAGTTCTGACCTCAGAGGACGCCTGTTGGAAAAATCAAAAGAGAAGTAGGAGGAAATCACACATAAGTAAAGAATGTAAAAAAAAAGCACAAATGCTGACACACGCTCACCACTAGCTCGTACACTACACAATACCTTCCTGGGTTACACACGCTCACCACTAGCTCGTACACTACACAATACCTTCCTGGGTTACACACGCTCACCACTAGCTCGTACACTACACAATACCTTCCTGGGTTACACACGCTCACCACTAGCTCGTACACTACACAATACCTTCCTGGGTTACACACGCTCACCACTAGCTCGTACACTACACAATACCTTCCTGGGTTACACACGCTCACCACTAGCTCGTACACTACACAATACCTTCCTGGGTTACACACGCTCACCACTAGCTCGTACACTACACAATACCTTCCTGGGTTACACACGCTCACCACTAGCTCGTACACTACACAATACCTTCCTGGGTTACACACGCTCACCACTAGCTCGTACACTACACAATACCTTCCTGGGTTACACACACTCACCACTAGCTCGTACACTACACAACACCTTCCTGGGTTACACACGCTCACCACTAGCTCGTACACTACACAACACCTTCCTGGGTTACACACGCTCACCACTAGCTCGTACACTACACAATACCTTCCTGGGTTACACACACTCACCACTAGCTCGTACACTACACAATACCTTCCTGGGTTATACACGCTCACCACTAGCTCATACACTACACAATACCTTCCTGGGTTACACACGCTCACCACTAGCTCGTACACTACACAATACCTTCCTGGGTTACACACGCTCACCACTAGCTCGTACACTACACAATACCTTCCTGGGTTACACACGCTCACCACTAGCTCGTACACTACACAATACCTACCTGGGTTACAGACACTCACCACTAGCTCGTACACTACACAATACCTTCCTGAGTTAAACTCACCTTAGAGACTTTAGGACGGAACCCAAAGTCAAAACAGGTGAGGACACCATCCGAACACTCTACACCTGTGCTTTCACGGAAAAAGTGACCCACCAGTCCCTCTAGCAAACTGTCTGGTAGCACTACTAGGGTTTGTTACTATCCCAGTGGACATACTAGAGGAAAAAAGGTTTAACTGTGCTCCTTCTTTGTAAAGGTGACAACAGCTCTTCTTCCTCAGAACTGTACCAATTACAAACTCCATCCTGGTCATCACCCATCATTCCAGGGGCTTTCTGTGTATGTGGAGTATGAATGATGTCTTCACCATGCTAATGAGGCTATCTAGTCTGGAACTGTGAACGTCCACTTCTCAGTTCAATGATACACAAAGCCTTCCTTCACACAGCCAGGGAAGATGTGTGTCATCTAGATCCCAAATGAGCTTAGGAGACTTTAGCCTCTATTACCTTATATCAGCTATTTTTATCTAAATGTTGAAAATGAAACTAAAGAAATACCCAAATTAACAATATTCTTAAGGTCACTAATGAGGTCAATGAAGTTACTGGAGAGTCACAATGATGCCATTTCCCTCACGGCCTAATTATAGACACTAACTGTGTCATGTACTTTTGTCACTGCTATACAAAGGCGGGGGTGGGGCACAGAACTCACAGGAGTTAAGTGAGGGAAGATGGTCACGGGTCCCCTGGACATTGAGCAAAAGGATGAACTCTTATCAGCTCTTTCATCTCAGGGTTTTCTCGGGAGTTCACAAGGCTAAATCCACCTGTTAAACAAGTACCTTGTCAGAGGTGACCCCTCAGCAGCAAGGGCTGTGACCTCTTCAGTTCGTTGGCTCAGAGACGTTAGATTCCCAACACAAAAGCTTGGGTTGCTCAGCCAGTCTAATTCTGCACATGCAAGAGAGAGAAAAGATGAATGACATTAGTGTCCGAGGCCTTCTAGACCAGGCAACCACCCAGCCTATCACTGCATCCATAGTTACAGCCATTATCAGCCAGAATCTTGGGCAGTCCACAGAACAGAGTGGAATCCATAACACTTTTATTTCACAGGGCACGCTTTAACACATTCTAAAATATTTAAAATTGAAATGCTCTTGCAATATTGGGCTGTGGCTTAAACAAAAACCACACACCCAACGTGGCCTAAAAGATAGCAAGAGCTCATGCACTCTACCCATCTAAGGGGTCTGAACGTGTCAATGCAGCTGGTCTCGGAAAGCCAGTGCTCGCTTTCCACCACGAGTCCCAGGAATCAAACCTGCTGCACCATCTCTCCAGCCCTCAAATTCCATTTGGAAACTCCTAAAAGTTAGAAAGCCAGCCATCCATGGCAGCACATGCCTGGAACCTATCGCGTGGGAGGCAGAAACAAGGGCCATGAGCTCAAGTCCATCCTGAGCTACAGCATGCAGCCCCGCTCTGCAACATGGCAAGATCCTGTTTCCAAAACAGGAAAAGTCCACACGCTTACCAGCAGGAGAGAGAAGGTACCACTCAAGAAAGACTCCATGTTCTACACTGGTGTAGTCAAGAGCAAACCTTTTCTTACAACAATATTCTTTGGAAATAAAAATAAAAGGGCCAGGCGTGATGGCGCACACCTTTAATCCCAACACTCAGGAGACAGAGGCAGTGGGATCTCTGAGTCCGAGGCCAGCCTGGTCTATAGAGTGAGTTCCACAACAGCAACAGCCAGAGCTACAAAGAAACCCTGTCTCAAAAAAAGAAAAAAAAGAAAAAAACCCAAACAAACAAAAGCCCCATAAAATGTCAAACTTTAGTACCAAAATGTATAAATATTAATAATGATTACATCTGAGTAGTATGATTAAACGTTTAAAAACTCTGGCTTATCTACAATTTCTAACTTCTTTTTTAATAATTTATTTATTTTATGTGCATTGGCGTCTTGCCTGCATGTATGTCTGTGTGAGGATGTCAAATCCTCTGGAGCTAGAGTTATAGACAACTGTGAGCTGCCATGTGGGTGCTGGGAATTGAACCTGGATCTTCTGAGAAAGCAATCAGTGCTCCTAACCACTGAGCCATCTCTCCAGATCCCCACTTCCTTTAAAATAATCTTTATTGCATTATTTATTTAGTAGAAGGATCAGCTTGTTTCCAACATGTAGGGCCAGGAGATTGGACTCTGGACAGCCATCTCGTGTCCCTCTAACTTCTCATGAACTGCTCCTACATTCCCTAATTTACACCTCTACAGAGTCCCTTCTAACTTTCTAAACCCTCACTGTGAAGGAAGGAAAAAAGCACGGATGGCACATAGAAGAATCCTCAGAAAAGTCTGTGTCATCTCCTACTCCTTCACTGCCCCCCCGCCCCTGGCTCCCTCCTTACATCATCACTTGTCTACTTTCTGTCTCAACTGATCTGCCTCTGTGGTACACATCTCATATGAATAAGTTCACACGCGATGTGGCGTTTTGTAACTGGCTTTTTCCACTTTCTGGTTTGCAAGGTTCATTCAAACTACAGCCGTGTATCATTACGTCGTTCTTTTTACTGCCAAATATATGGCATCTGGTGATGTAGCTCACTCGTGTCTATTCATCAGCTGGCAGACACTTGAGTTATTTCTTTTCTGTGGCTATTACAATCATGCTTCTAAGAGCATATGTGTACAAGTTCTCCATGAGTGCTTTCATTTTTCCTGAGTGGATATTTATACAATTGCTGGACCAGATCATAAAACCATGTTAGCATTCCGAGGAACTGCCAGACTATGTATTTTACCAAATAGCTGCATCATCCAGTCCCCATTAGCAGCACGCAAGGAGCCCATTTCCAGGCATCTAACCAACACTTCTGCTGGTTTCCCATTACCATTAGCCTAGCGGGTGGATTGTTTCACTGTGGCTTTGTCTCCACTTTCCTTATGACAATAACATCCATACCTCTTCACTCACATATGGGTCATTCATGGATCATCTCTGAAGAAACAGCTATTCAAACCTTTACCCGTTTTTAAATAGGGTCCTCTTACTATTGAGTTCCACAGGTTCTTTATATACTCTGGAATCTAGTCCCTCATGGAACTGCACGTAATGAAAAGAGACAGCATGCAAGCTTGGGAAGATGGGCTTTGCCTAACTCACTGCCTTGTTTCCAGCAGCTAAGGAAATACTTGGCATACAGCAGGTGTTCAACAAATATCTGTAGGAAAGAGAGGAATAAGGACAGGAAGATTCCAAAGAAGAAAGGAAATATTAAAAAGCACAGGGGAAAAGGAAGGAGGAGAAACTAATGGAAGTGTCCACAATACGTCAACACCAGGACAAGCACGTACAGCCTTTCCATCTTTCAAATCTCAACAGGCTGGCTCTAGGGATGTACTATATCAGTATTTACGTGGAAATAGCGCTCGAAGGGAGTAAGTCCTCTCTAAGTCTACCTAGTACTGCTAACCAACGGCTCACTCACTCTTTCTCCTCCTGTCTCCGTGTCCTTTCTGAGACTGGTTCCTTTCCCTTGGGCCTCATTGCTGGCATGAGCTAGGTAAAAATAGTCCTTGTTGCTCACTGAGATCAGAACATTTCCACAGCAATCAGATTTCATCATAAAGGGAAGTGGGAAAGACGGAACAAACGATGTGCAGGAGAGATGTTCTCAGAGCATCCGGCGGACCTTCACACCCCCAACACTCTAACAGGGATGGCAGAGGAAGAAATGTAAAGAAACACAAGCCTCGGCACAGAAATCTCGGGTTAGAACTTGCCTGGCACCGTACCTCACATATACACACAGGTAAGAACGGAAGAGAGGGAACTATCCCACACAGAAGCCACTCCTGCCTCCTGCCTATCTGCTGCTGGGACCCTCAGGCCCTACCCCTTCAGGGCAACCTGACAGAAGCAAGGTGAGGGCCCATCACCAAGCACTCAACACTGACATGCCTCTGAGGAGAGTTTCCCATGGCACCCTCCTTCTCCATCACTACTGGAAATGCCTTCGCTCAGTTCCACCACGGGCAGAGGAGCAAACCGACATGAATAAGCTTGAGCCTTAAGAACAGGTCTTCAATTGCAACTGGATAACCTATCCAAGTTCAACATTCATTTCTGCAAAGTAGCACTGGCTTCTAATCTGTCTGAGTGGCCTCCAGAGGTGAGTGGCCACCCCTCCAGGGTGACCTTTCAAACAGCATTTCTAGGACGGATGATACAAATACATTAGCAAGAATATTAAGATGTTTGCTCTTTTAAGAATAAGCCAAGCCCTTCGTTTGCTCAGAACCCCCATTTTTCAGCGAAGAAGCTGGGAGCACAAACTCACTTATACAAAAAGCATCCAGCAAACAGAGCTGAGAATGGCATTCAAGATGGCCACGGTAGACGCTTTCCTGGGAGTTGACCTACCCTATGACACAGCCCAGCAACTGCAAAGATAATGTTTAAATTACAATACCCCCAGCACTGCAATAAAAAAAAAATACAGTTCATAATGCAAGTTCTAGAATCAGGAAAACCTATGTTCCTTCTTTTGTTCATTTAAGAAGATTACAAGTTGGAGGCTAGTCTGGGTCCCACAGAGAGTCCCTGTCACAGGATAATAAAAACATCATTACCACAAAATCATCAGGTAAAAGTGTGATGGAGAAGCTGGAGAGATAGCTCAGTGGTTAAGAGCACTGGCTGCTCTTCAGAGGACCCAGGTTTAATTTCCAGCACCCCCGTGGAGACATGGCCATCTGTAACTTCAGTCCAGGGGAGCTGATGCCCTCAGCTGGCCTCTGAGAGCACTGGGCATGAATATGGTACACAGATATACACGCAGACCAATAAAAAACTTTAAAAGTTTGATTGGTGGGCAACTTCCCAAGAGATAAGAGTTGGGAACATATGAATTCACTGGGCAATCTTAATAGCACTGAAATCAAAGACTGGATCCTCCTAAAATGACTTAATATCATCTGTGCAGCACTCCAAGCATGCTATCTTCAACAACAAAAAATTATACCTAAATTTCTTCATTTCTTGAGATCTAATCATTAGTTTGTAGGAAATGGGATAAAGAAGCATGTTACATGAAGATTTGGTGGGAAACATCCTCAGGACAAGTAACCAGTTTCCTCAACAAATCACCTGAGCAAATAGGAGAGCATGGTTTTTGAATGAAAGAGAACTAAGGGTTACACGAGGAAAATGCAGTGTGCCCGGCATGGTGGCACTGGCCCTTAATCCCAATGCTAAGGAGGCAGATCTCTGTGAGTTCCAGGCCAGCCAGGGCTACAAACTGACGCCCTGTCTAGAAAAATACAATGAGGATTCTGACTTCTTTTGGATCCTCACAAGCAAACCAGCTATAAAAAGTTGAGACAAATCTGAAAAAGCTAAACAGTGACTTGTAGCTATATGATGTATCAATACAGTTAATTTTCTTGTTGTTTTTGGTCTTTAAGACAGGGTCTCTATATATAATCCCAGCTGTCCTGGAACTCTCTATGTAGACTAAGCAGGCCTTGAACGCAAAGAAATTCACCTGCCCCTGCCTCCCAAACGCTAGGATCAAAGGCGTGTGCCACCTCGCGCAGCCCTTCAAACTGGATCTGACACTTTCAGTATTAAATATATTTTATGCACCTAAACACCAGTTAATTTCATTATGATAGTTGGGTTTACATTTATCTAAATAAGCATTATGTTTCTCTTCCACAGGCCTTTGAAGGTCCCTGAATACTCTTATCTGTCCGAATCCTACCCATCCCAAAGTCAGCGCTTACAAAACCTTGGAACGTTCCATTCTATGATGTTGTTAACTGTGGCTCATCTATGACATTTGCAGCATTCAACCTTACACTGTGTGTGTAGTTTTTGCTCCATTCATGCAACAGGTTGCATTATCCGTCCACACATTCTGTACACTCTGAACATATCTACATTTTGGTCCTGTGCTGACAAGGAACCGACAACAGACAGTCTAGGACTTTGTTGAGGGTTACGGTTTAGGAAAGGAAACCAAAATTACACTAGCCACAATTACAAGTGTTTGAAGTGGGTCTCTCTGTGCAATAGGGTTGTACCATTGCAGCTTCTAGGAGAATGAGGTCCAAAAATATAATAAGCCCCATAGTCGGTTAACCCTCCCCTAACTTGACCACCTTAGTGCCTGAAAGAGCCTTTGGCTCCACACTTCGGACAAGACCCAGAAGGCTTTGCAGCGCCGCGGAGAACTCTGGGATACAAATGGATAAACAAATCCGAGATAACGGCCAAAGACCCGGGCCCGGAAAAACTGCCATTAATATCATCGGTTGTCTCGCTCGACTCTCTTTGGATGCTTACCTTTCCTGGATGCCCCACCACCGGAGGCCTCACTTACGTCCGCAAAGGCCGGGAACAGCGCCATGTTCCCAGGCCGAACCAACACTCCCTCCACAGAAATGGCGCCGGCTGGAGCGCTCTGGTTGGAGGACTCTGTCCCGCGATGCACTCTGGGAAATGTAGTCTTTCCTGAACTCCGGCCGGGGCTTCACCCCTGGGCTAGGCGGGGCAAGAGACGCGCCGGGTGGAGAGGGGAGGAGCGGGGAATAGTGAGGACGGTGAAGGACAGTTTCCTGGTAGTTAGAGCCCAAGCCTCCAGTGAAAGCTGGAAAAGCAGGAAGCGGAAGAGGAAGTTCAGAGGGAAAAAATGTGGAAACTGGAATTCCAGCTCAACCCTAAACTCATACTGCCGCTTGTAAACTGGATCAAAGTAATCAAGTTCTGTAAACTTTAGTTTCCTCATCTGCAAGATACTGAGATTATATGTATGCCTCCCTCCCTCCCTCCCTCCCTCCCTCCCTCCCTCCCTCCCTCCCTCCCTCCCTCCCTCCCTCCCTCCCTCCCTCCCTCCCTCCCTCCCTCCCTCCCTCTCTCTCTCTCTCTCTCTCTCTCTGTACATAAGCGAGTTCCAATATAGTCTGGGCTGTTACACAGAGTAACCCTGTCTCTAAAGAAACAAAACCAAGCCGGGCGGTGGTGGCGCACGCCTTTAATCCCAGCACTCGGGAGGCAGAGGCAGGCGGATCTCTGTGAGTTCGAGGCCAGCCTGGTCTACAGAAGCTAGTTCCAGGACAGGCTCCAAAGCCACAGAGAAACCCTGTCTCGAAAAAACAAAAAACAAAAAAAAAAAAGAAAGAAAGAAAGAAAACCAAATATTAATAATAATAATATAAATAAATGCTCTATGAATACAGAGTAGTTCAAGATTCCAACAAAGGTCTTTTTATAGTAAATACATGTACTTGCCTATTTATTTTTATGTTATATGTATAATTATGTATTTATAATTTTTTTTTACTTTTTTTGACATTTCCCTTTAAAAAAATAAGTCGGAGGGGAAGGGGTCAACAAGATGGCACATACGATAAAGTCACTTGCCAAGCAAGCATGGCTACCTGAGTTCCAGCCAGACTCCACAAAGTTGTCCTCTGTCCTCCAAGTGTGCAGGGTTGCGTGCGCATGCCCCACAATAACAATCAGGTAAAACATTTTAAACCCAGAGATGTGTCTCTCATCATCTAACCAAAGGACAGGTGGATATCTTTCAAAATAACACCCTTCGTAATATTTAGATTGTGTGTGTCCAAGATGAACATTCTTTAAGTTTCCAGGTTTCTAAAAGCACTTGGGAGAGGAAGGCAGTAGAATCCCCTCATACAGTTCCAAGTCTGCAACTGTGACTCTCACGTCCAGCCAAATCTCAGGCAGTAAAAGAGCTCATTGGTTAGGACAGCGGCTGCCTTCACTTCCAGTGACTGGCGATGGTAACAGTCTTTTACCATCACTTCATCTCTTTCCGCTCAGAAAAATAAGAACTAAATATAATAGCCTTCAGAATGGGGGCGGGGGGTTGTTTTGTTTGAGACAGGGTTTCTCTGTAGCTTTGGAGCCTGTCCTGGAACTACCTCTGTAGACCAGGCTGACCTTAAACTCACAGATATCCACCTCTGCCTCCCCAATGCTGAGATTAAAGGTCTGTGCCACCACTACCTAGCCAGAATTGTTTTTAAAACCCATGATAATGTATTGGTAATAAGGAATCTTGGAATACTGGGTATTTGTGTATTTACAAACATGTAACCTTTTATCATTTTACTATCGTTTGCTTGAAAATGGTGTTTATAGCTGAATAAAAATGATTTTTCACATTTGAAAAAAAACATTTTTTAAAAAAATGAGCCAAGTCTGGTGGCTCATAAAGAGTCCCTGTCTCAAAAAAAATTCAAATGTTATGAAATATTATTATTTCTATTTTTTAACATTTGTAAGGGTGAAAGCTACATGAACCACACAAGTTAGTTAGCAGTGGCCTAATGTCTCATAGTTGTATCTGCTAGACCTTTGCAAAATTTACTCATCTGTTAAACTAAAAGTGAAGTTTTGAGCTGGGCATGTCATGCCTTTAAACCCAGCACTCAGAGGCAGAGGCGGGTAGATCTCTGAGTTCCAGGACAGTCTGCTCTACAGAGGAAGTTCCAGGATAGCCAGGGCTACACAGAGAAACCCTGTCCAAAAGAAAAAAATTAAGAAGGACTTTTTTTCTTTTTTCTAAAGATTTACTTATTAATTATGTATATAGTGTTCTGCCTGCATGTATCTCTGCAGGCCCAAAGAGGGCACCATATCTTATTACAAATAGTTGTGAGCCACCATGTGGTTGTTGGGAATTGAACTCAGGACCTCTGGAAGAGCAGCTAGTGCCATTAACCACTGAGCCATCTCTCCAGGCCCTAACTTTCCCCAGTAAGTTTTAAATATTCTTTTTTTTAACTTTATTTATTTTTATTTTGTGTGCATTGGTGTTTTGCCTGCATTTACTTGTGAAGATGTCACATCCCCTGGAACTGGAGTTACAGACGTTGTAAGCTGCTATGTGGGTGCTAGGGATTGAACCCAGGTCTTCTGGAAGAGCAGTCAGTGTTCTTAACTGCTGAGCCATCTCTCCAGCTCCTAAATATTCTTTTCTTCATTCAGAAACCACCACAAAGCATGTGAGAACAAAGCTCTGGTTGTTATTCTGGGTATTTCCAGTACATGTGACAGGGATTTATTTCTCAACATAAGCCAGAAACGGTTTCAAATCACCACTTGGCTTTGTGGGGAGCGTGGCTAAAGGCAGAGGGTACACTGCTCAGCCACTTCTTAAGCATCTCTGTGGTTGGAGGCAGAGAATGAAAACTCACGCTAACCTGGCACGCTTCTGTCCTGGCATGTTTGGCACTCTGGCCTCATCTCAATAGCTTGTGTTTGTCTGGTCGTCCCCAAACGTCTCTGAAGCTGGAAGAAGATAGGGGAAGATTCCAGTTCATTGCAGAGGGCTTAGATGACAGGCAGCCGGGCTGGAATTTAGTGAAGGGACAGCCACTGTGGCCGTGAGGAATGGGAAAGAGGTAGGCAAGCATCAGATGGAAGTTATCAAAAGTAGCCTTTGGGGCCAATGAGATGACTCAGTGGGTAAGGGTGCTTGCCACCAAGACTGATAACCTGAGTTCAATCCCTGGAATTTACGTGGTGAAAGAAGAGAAACAACACCCACACGTTGTCCTCTGACCTACACACACACATACACAAGCCCAGACATACACTCACAATGGGTAACTAATTGATCAAATAGTTAATAAAAATTTTAAATCCTCCCCCTCCTTTCCAAGTATAAGAGGATAGGATATGAACAGAAGAGTCACTGAAAGACAGACACAGTAATATGGAGCTGCTCAGTGCTTGTCTGTTAACAAAACAGCCTACATTTCTTTTCTTTTCTTTTTTTTTTTTCAGGACAGGGTTTCCCAGTAACTATGGAGTCAGTCCTGAAACTCGCTCTGTAGACCAGGCTGGCCTCAAACTCACCTGCCACTGCCTGAGTGCTGAGATTAAAGGCGTGCACCACCACCACCCAGCATAACTCCTATTTTCTTCCAGAAGGAAATGTTTTATCAAGAAGCCCATGTCGATACGATACGGCCTCACTATCCAACCCTGTCACCTGTGATGTCATGGTAAGTACATGGCCCAGCGCAGCTAAGTCTTCAGTTGATCGGGGTCCCGCCCTGCTCTGACTCAAGCCAGGCCCAAGTCAAGGTTTTCCCCTTCAATTTTCTTGATTTGTGTTATTTATTTCTAATTTTTTGCCTCGGAGATAGGGTCTCACTCCATAACCAAGGCTAGCCTTCAGCTTGATAGCCTCCTGCCTCAGCTTGGTACGTGTTAGCATGCCCAACCTTTCCCAGGGATTTCAAACCAGAACTAAACAAACAAAAAGCTGGTCACTCAGTGTGCGTCCCGACTGTAAGAGCTCGGCTGAAACACAGCAGCCAAGCAGAAAAAAAAGGCCAGATGGGAGCTGGAGTCCCAGGGGTCTCCAAGGACTGCTTCTTGTTGTCCTCGAAACCCACCTGCATGTCTGTGCTCTAGGAAACAGCCACATATTTTCCCCCCAATTTTTCCCATCTTGGTAATCAAATTCCAGCTCATTTGGTGCCCCTGGAACCCAAGGGTCTTCGATAATACGAAATGAATGCGTGAATTTCCACACTCAGAGTCATGATCCCAGAACCTGGATCTGTTCCCAGTTAGGTTGAGGGATGAGAGCCTTCAAAACTGTTCTACCCAGGATAGGTCGAAGTCAAACTCCCTTTCATCTCTCTGGAGAAGGAATTCACACTAACTCAGGGAAACTGGAGAAACGGGTCTGTCAACCTACTCAATCTTCAGGAATTTTCTGTTAGTCCCTATGAAGTAAATGAAAATGTGCCCTTGGGAAATCAGCAGCAAGATCCAGACCTGCTTCACAGTGTGGGGTGGGGATGGGGGTGGGGAGAGAGTGGGGATGGGGTGGGGTTGGGGGTGGAGGTGGGGGTGTGGGGGTATTGCAGTGAGGGGGTCTCAGGTTGAAAAGTTGTCTTTTTGGTTTCATTAAGATTTATTTTATTACCGGGCGATGGTGGCGCACGCCTTTAATCCCAGCACTCAGGAGGCAGAGGTAGGCGGATCTCTGTGAGTTAGAGACCAGCCTGGTCTACAAGAGCTAGTTCCAGGACAGGCTCCAAAGCCAGAGAGAAACCCTGTCTCGAAAAACCAAAAAAAAAAAAGAAAGAAAAAAGGATTTATTTTTTATTGGCCAGGCGGTGGTGGCGCACGCCTTTAATCCCAGCACTCGGGAGGCAGAGGCAAGCGGATCTCTGTGAGTTCAAGGCCAGCCTGGTCTACAAAGGGAGTTCCAGGACAGGCTCCAAAGCTACAGAGAAACCCTGTCTCCCAAAAAAAAAAAAAAAAAAAAAGATTTATTTTATTTTGTATGTATGTTTCTGTATGTGTACCACATGTATGCAGTTGCCCATGGAGGCCAGAAGAGGACATCAAATCTCCTGGTTATGAGCACCTGATCTAGATGCTAAGAGCTAAATCATAAAAAGAAAAAAAAAAACCAGCAACAACAAGAACAAAAAAAATTCACTGAGCAATCTTTCCAGCCCAGAAAGATTTTAGTGACCAGACAGTCCCAAGGATCATTCTTTGGTTAAACCAGCCTGTTCATATACATAGTTTATAATTCACATAGTCTACAGTCTGTCTAAAAGGCAAAAGGTTTGAGAACTCCCTCAGAAATACAAAGAACCGAGCCTGCTGAGCCACGTCTCCAGCCCCGTGTTGATCACTCTTAAACTAGTTTACTTTTGGTTGACGATGCTGACTTGAGTCGTCACTATTCAGACTGCCTTTCTTGGAATAGGAAAATGCATTTTGAAACATTTAAAACTCTTTACTTGCCAGGTGGTAGCGTCACATGCCTTTAAAACCAGCACTTGAGAGGCAGAGGCAGGAAGATCTCTGTGAGTTCAGGGCCAGGTTGGTCTACAAAGTGAGTTCCAGGAAAGCCAGGGCTGAATTTTTCTATTTATTTTTATTTGTATGGGTATTTTATCTCCATGTGTGTCTAACACCACTTGTGTCTGGTGTCTACCGAGGCGAGAAGAGGAGGACATCAGATCCCCTGGGATTAATCTTACAGATAACGGGAGCCACCATGAGGGTCCTGGGAGCCACCATGTGGGTCCTTTGGAAGGGCAGCCAGTGCTCTTAACTGATGAACCATCTCTCCAGTCCTAGGCAAGTGACATTTTAAGAAGTGAGTTGGTCCCAGGTTCCATTTAAAATCTTCTTCATCTTGCTGACTTTCCTTTCTCTGGCAGTTCTCCTGGCTTGTTGGTGCTTATCTGTCAAGCATAGCTGTGGCAATTGGTTGAGTATCTTCCCCTCCCCCATTGCTTCCCGCCTATATTTCTCTTGTCATTATCTTCCCTCATTACCAAAAAGAGCAAAAGAATGCATTTTCCACCTGAAAAAAAACTTAATTAAATTGATTTCCCCCCTTATACCTATTTATTTGGGAATAAGGCAAAGGAGTTAGTCTTTCCTGGCATTTTAAACACAATTTAGTAGAAGTCAGCTGCAGGAGAGCTGAATTCCGAGACAGGGTTTCTCCGTAGCTTTTGGTTCCTGTCCTGGAACTAGCTCTTGTAGACCAGGCTGGCCTCGAACTCACAGAGATCCGCCTGCCTCTGCCTCCCGAGTGCTGGGATTAAAGGTGTGCGCCACCAACGCCCGGCAGGAGAGCTGAATTCTTGTACAAGTTTTCTAAAATACAAACTGGTCCCAACAAACAAGAAATTTTTTTTAACTTTACGTATTTATATATTTCATATGCTTTGGTGTTTTGCCTGCATGTATATTTGTGACTGGGTGTCAAATCTTGGAGTTACAGATGGTTGTGAGCTGCCATGTGGGTGCTGGGAATTGAACCCTGCTCCTCTGGAGCCATTTCTCCAGCCCCGAGCATGAGATCTTAAGTAGTCATTTGTCCACCCGTATTCAAGGAGCGCGTCTGTAATCACAAAGCGCTGGATGACTGCTTCCCTGGTGCACGAGATGGACAAAACGGGCAGCCAAGGAGGGTAAGGTGACAATGCCTCAAAGAGAAACACAGCTTCAAGTCATACGGGCGAGGCTCTCTGTACATGTCCTCAGCAAAGATCCTGGTTATATCCCAGTAGCACCGGAGAATTGCAGCAGGCAGTCCTGGCCTGGAGAGGGAAGTGCAGAGATAGCCCGCATCCAAAGACGTTTCTATTAAAAAACTTATTTGCAGTTGTGGATCCAGGCAACACTTCACTTTATAAACTACAGCGAGCCTCCCAGTCCACCAAGAGAGGGGCTTGTCTCACGAGCAGGAAAGGGTGGGAGGAAGCAGAGATGAAGACCAAGGAGCATGTGGACCTTTCTTTGAAGGTGGGACAGAAAGACAGAACCTGGTGTATGCCCAACACCAGGTGAGTTCAAATTTATTTTAGGGTGATGATCAAAGCAGAGGAAAGTTTGTTATCACGTGGATGGAGACTGGAAATCTGAGTCTTCTCCCTACCAGTGCGTCAGGAGGTAATATAAGCTTAGGTTTGGTGGTACAGAATTTTAGCACAAGTGACTCCAGTTTGATTTTTGGTCTAGTCCTTTGGAGACTATGCAGGAGTTTGGTCCAAAACAGTGGCATTCTGTAATATTTATATGACATCTATGAATGAACAGCAGATTACAAGAGGCACGGGGGAGGTAGGGACTGAGCTACGTCTACAGAGGTAGAGGACTCCACAGAGTTAGAACTCTTTACCTGAGTCTTCAAATGTGAGACATTTACCAAATAGGCGAATGAGGAGATAGGCCTGTCTAGAGGAAATAGTGTGTGCAAATTTTCAAGTGTGCCCAAGGATCCACAATGGAGACTGAGGTGACCTGAGAGGGGCCATCAGAGCCTGGAAGAATAGCCAGGAGGATGGCCTGAACACTCCTGGTTTTGTATAACAGAGATTTTAGGGGCTGGAGAGATGGCTCAGTGGTTAAGATCACTGACTTCTCTCCGAGAGTACAGGACTTCAAGTCCCAGAATCCACATGACAGCTCACAAGTGTCTGTAACTGCAGTTCCAGGTGATCCAACATCCTTTTCTGGGTTCCCTGGGCACACAGGTAGTACACTCGCATATATGCAGGCAAAAACATTCAAACACATAAAATAAAAAATAAAATAAAAACAGGTAGTGTCTGTATAACGGATGAGAAAAGAATACCAAAAAAAAAAAAAAGCCGGGGGCTGGAGAGATGGCTCAGTGGTTAGGAGCATTGCCTGCTCTTCCAAAGGTCCTGAGTTTAATTCCCAGCAACCACATGGTGGCTTACAACCATCTGTAATGGGGTCTGGTGCCCTCTTCTGACCTGCAGGCCTACACGCAGACAGAATATTGTATACATAATAAATAAATATTTTAAAAAAAGCCGGGAGGTGATGGCACACACCTTTAGGTCCAGCACTCAGGAGGCAAGGGCAGAAAAGGGCAGAGAGATCAGTGTGAGTTCAGGGCCAGCCTGGTCTACAGAGTGAGTTCCAGGATAACCAAGGCTACACAGAAAAACCCTGTCTCAAAATACCAAAAGAAAAAAAAAAGGAAAGAAAGTAAAAAATCAGACTTCAGACTTTATTAAACCCTTGAAATTTCCCAAGTAATATGATAGGAGAATGGATAGGCCTTCGATATAGTTAGTTTAAGCTAACAGCATCCTCTGGGGGAGGAGGCTATGCCAGGAAGGGCAGCCATGGCCTTTCACTGGAGAGAGACTGGAAACTGAGTCCAGTCGTGTCTGGATAATGAAAAAAGCAAGAACCAAAAAAAAAAAAAAAAAAAAACCCTCAAGGAGGCTGAGTGAGCCTTCTGGGCAGGAAGCGCTGTTCTAGGAGTGCCACATCTCGATTCCACAGGAAGAGGGCACACAAGCTCCATGTTTGGGACCCTGTTAGCCCTCACCCCAGGCGTCTTCTCATTTTGGCTGATCCTGAGGTCTAACATATTATAAAACTGTAATAGTAAGTACAATCATGAATATGCACGGGAGATTGGTTCCAGACTCTCCACGAATACAAAAATCCCTGGGTTCCTTTTATAAAACGACGTGCATGCCATTTCCGCACAAGCTGCACAATCCGCGCACAACCTCTCTCGCAGTCTTGGAGTCCCCTCTAGACTCCTCATATCTCTAGGACACAGACAGCCAACTTCAGAGCCCACTCCTGAGTCCTGCAAGTCCCGCTAGCAAATTATTGAACCCAAGACCGTTGTGAGGACTCCCAAATTTGTAGCCAAATATACACACACGTATGTGTCTACATCTGTGTGGGGGATGTGCATGTGAGTACAGGTGTTGATGGAAGCCAGAGAGTTCCAGAGAGTTCCAGGCGGCCCTCAGCCACCTGATATGGGTACTGGAAACTGAACCTAGGTCCTCCACTCTTAACCACTGAGCCATCTCTCCAGCCCTTGATTTACAAGTTCAAAAAAAAAAAAAAAAGGAAGGAAGGAAGGAAGAAGAAAAGAAAGAAAGAGAATTCTAGTCAGGGCTTTCAAACTCAAAGATCTCACATGGTAGTGACTGTCTTTCCAACAGAAAAGCAATCCTCAGCCTCATCAGTGATGCTGACGTCATAGAACCTTCATCCTGCAGCTTGACTGACTTGTGTGCCGGAAGAGTCAGACCTTTCCTGGGTAGATTAAAAGGCTGCCTGGGAGACAGAACCTCGTCCGTTGCTTGCTCACAAGCCTCAGCTGTTCAGCTGACTGATTCATCCGAGCCAGTTTTCAGTGTCTCCTAAGAATGCGGAGCTGCCGATCTCAGCTTCTGCCATTCCTGCGGCATATGACTGCATAGTCTGTGGGAGCTTCTACAGGAGACGCTGATCATGGCTTCCTCTGTGACCTTCCGGTTAATTGTCACTACTGAATCTTTAATACTTTAAACATATACATCACTTATTTTGCTCCCAAATCAGTGGCTTAATAAATGCCAACACATACATTACATTATGTTAATCTTTAATATATTTTTTTTTAAATATTTTTATGGTTTATTTAACTTTATTTCATGTACATTGGTGTGAAGTGTCAGATCTTAGAGTTACAGACAGTTGTGAGCTGCCATGTGGGTGCTGGGAATTGAACCCGGGTCCTCTGGAAGAGCAGTCAGTGCTCTTAACCACTGAGCCATCTCTCCAGCCCCTTTAATATATTTTTTGAGCAGTCAAAAGTATATTAAAAATTAGAATAAAATTAAATTTCACCTTCTCATTCTTAAGCTGCTGGCTAATGTCATTTTACACCGTGCTATCATGTTCTATGAATTGACATTTTGCTGTGAATTAATGGGTTCAGTCATTTATTACTGTCTTGGGTGTTACCCATCATCTTTTCTTTTCTTTTTTTTTTTTTTGTTTTTCAAGGCAAGGTTTCTCTGTGTAACAGCCCTGGCTGTCCTGGAACTCGCTCTGTAGAACCAGGCTGGCCTCAAACTCACAGAGATCCGCCTGTCCCTGCCTCCCATGTGCTGGGATTAAAGGCTCCCATTATGTTTTAAATTGCTATAAAACTCCATACATCGTACTGTGAGAACCCAGTGAAGTCAGAAATGTACTGGGCAGATCATGTAACAATAACAAAATATTGAATCAGTATCTCTTATATGCCAGCCACCTTCACTGGGGTCCGTGATAGTGGGCTTGTGAAAACTTGCAATGTCGGAATGTATCCAAGGAAAACCTAGCCTTCTGCCCTTGAGTAACTGAAGACCTGGTACCACCATCATCCATGGAGCTAGAAAGCAAGACTCCTTAGGTTCCTAAGCCCTGTCCAGAGGCAACTGGGGTTTGGGAAGCTCTGTCTTATCATATCTTCTTGCAACCTTCTAGAACTGTCAGAATGACTCTAAGACTCCACACTAAGACTGTGTGGCCTGGCAGTCACTGTCTGACTATTTAAGCCCTGGAGGGCTCTTAACCCTGCTCTGAGCTCCATGGTTTGAGTTCACATAATACAGAGATGGTACTCCCACGGGGAGGATGTTCAATCTTCTGGAAACCGTGTGTCTTGGCAGGAGGGAGCCCTGTGTAGAACATGGTCCCAGCTGGAAAACTCACAGCGGGGTGAGGCTGAGTTTGGAAAGGTTAGAGGTTCATCATACTGCTCCAGAATCACAGATGCACTGGAGGACCAGCAGGGAGTGGGAGGACAGAAGCACAAGGGGGCTCAGCAGGGATGCTGAGCTGGCTGGCCTGGCCTTGGTAGTAAGAACCTAAGCCGCTGAGATTCCCACAGGCCTCTTCCAGGCAGCTCCAGGCATTCCCCCTATGCTCCTACATCTACTCACACTGGAAGGGTACCGCAGAGAAACGAGTGTTTCAAGGCAGTAGTTCAGCCACAGAGCACTCACCTCGAATGCATGACACCCTAGGTTCAGTTTCAGCACTTAGAAAAAAATAAATAAGTAAAAAAATAAAAAGGAAGGGAAGGGAAGCTTTATACTTAAGGGATTAGGGCCAGAAGGAAAGACCTGTTACCGAAGCAGAAAAACTGGGCCAGAAACCTCTTGCACCATTGACCAAGAGCAGGGAGAGCCCTGCAGCTGCGCAGGCAGTTTGAGACCAGCCCACTGGAAACACAAGAAGGAATGTTGTGCCTTGTGCCAGGGAGGAGGTGGTCACTGTTAGAAGCATTTACTGCCCTTTTTCAAAGTTATAAAATACATCAGCTGTACAGGAAATGTCTGTGATTTCAGGAATTTCATTTCTGTATTGAAATATATGGAACCTCGAGGTTTGTATACTATTTGTTTGTTTATTTGTTTTTGCTTTGTTTTGTTTATATGGGAAGGGGGTGCTGCATGTGCCAGAGCACGTGAGTGAGGGTCAGAGAGCAACTTGTGGGAAGAGATGCTGTCCTTCTGCCACATGGGTTCTGAGGGAGCTCGGACTATTGGGCAAGGCAGCTGGCCCCTACCTCTCACTGGTCTAGGGTTTTCTTAGCCTGTTCTGACATATCTTAAAGCCAACTGATCATCATCTCTTGGCCATTTTCAAATTAGAAAGGCCCTTCTGTTCCTGGGCACAGTGGTGCATGCTGGGATGTCAGCTGGTGGAAGCGGGAGGACCCAGAGCTGTCTTGAGTTACGTCTGTGGTGATATTTTGTTTGTGATCTAACAAATAAAGCTTGCCTGAAGATCAGAGGGTGGTGCTAGCCATAGAGGCCAGGCAGTGGTGGCACACACCTTTAATTCCAGCACCTGGGATCACATGCCTTTGATCCCAGCACTAGGGAGGTGGAGACAGGAATATAAGGCGGATGAAGACAGGATTCAGTAGAGGTAAGAAATCTCCCTAGTGGCTGGCTCCTTTACTTCTCTGATCTTCCAGCATTTACCCCGATATGTGAGTCTGGGTTTTTATTATTAAGACCAATTAGAATTGGGTGTCACATACTTCTGTTGCTGTAGGAAAATCCCCGAGGAGCAGCTGAAGAAATGACAGGCTTATTTTGGCTCATGGCTCACGGACGCAGTCCATCATGGTGGAAAAGTCATGGCAGCTGAAGCAGAGAGATGAATGAATTCCAGTGCTCAGCTCACTTCCTCTTTAATTTCAGCTCAGGACCCAGTCCATACAATGGTCCCACCTATATTTAAAGTGGGTCCTTCACCTCAGTGGACCTTGTCTGGACCTGGAGTTACAGGCAATTGTGAGTCACCTGATGTCTACTGTGGAATAACCCTTCTGTACACTGTGAAGATGTGTTGGTCTTGTTAATAAAAAGTGGATTGGCTGATAGCTAAGCAGGATTTCAGGGCAGAGAGGATGCTAAGAAGAAGGACAGTGGAGTTGGAGGAGTTGAGAGCCAGATGCAGAAGAAGCAACATGGGAAATTCTTAGAGGAGGTAAACCAGCCTCAAGACAGCAGACACATTAATAAAAATGGATTAATTTAAGTTCTAAGAGCTGGCGGGAGACAAGCCTAAGCTATCGGCCAAGCATTTATAATTAATAATAAGTCTCTGTGTAGTTATTTGGGAGCTGTCCAGTGGTCCCAACGAAAAACTCCATCTACAGATGTGGGTGCTGGCAACCAAACCAGGGTCCTCTGCAAGAGCAATACTGGCTCTTAGCCCCAGCGCCAGTCCAGCTCCAGCATCCCTAAGTTCTTACCTTCTAATCTCTCTCTTTCCTGGCCCCTTGGACCTGACACTCAGGACTGTTTTCCTACATCCCTGCTTCTCCCTTGGGAAACCCTCTAGGAATCCTTCACCCACAGGGTTGACCCTGGTTTCTCCTACAAAGCAGACCAAGGCAGATACGGGTAATTTGCTTTTGGGAGCCAAGAGGGAGTTCTTCTTCTTCTTTGCTGATAAGGGACGTTGTCTATCTCAGGCTCCTCTTGCAAAACATCTGTGAAAGCTGAACAGGGTTGTGGCTCACCACCCAATCACAGGCTTCATCAGAGAACAGGACCTGCCATTGGAAGCCTCAGCTTGGGAGTCTCTTTTGTCTTTGATACTTTCTAACGAGATCAATGCTATAAAAAATGCAGAGAGGGCAGGATTCTAGGTGTTCATGGTCTCGGAACTTTTAAAGGACAGCACGCCATAATTATCCCGATAAGTCCCAGCTGGGACAAGCTGAGGCCTCCAAAATCACCGGTGATGGTTTGAGTCTGAAGTGTCCCCACAGGCTCATGTTCTGAACATGTTCCCCAGCTGGTGACAATCTTTTGGAAATATGTAGAACTTTTAGGAGGTGGAGCCTGTGGAGGAAGTAGTCTGCTACTCAGGTCCTGGTTCCAGCTCTGCTCCATTTCCTGGTCGGTCGCCATGAGAACGCATCTGTCACACACTCCAGTCACTGCAACCAAGCTCTTTCCCCACCATGGCCAACTGAAACCCTCTGAAACTGTAAGCCAAAATAAATCTTTTTCTCCTTAAGTTGACCACAGCAGCAAAAGTAATTAACAGAGTTTTTTAGTACATGAGCCTCTTAGGCCAGAGCTACCTAGGTAACCAAAGGTATCTGCTTTCAGTTACCTGAGATGCCTGGATGGGAAGACTGGGGTAATCATAGTGGATAAAGGGTTTGACCTCTAAGCCAGTCAGGACGGGTGCTAAATCTAGCATGGATATGATATGGCAAACACACACAGGCTGTCATCCCTACCTGGCCTATCCAAAGACTGCTAGACACAGGAAAATCATGACAGCCTGAAAGGGTGACAGGAGAAAGATTCAGGGATGGATCCAGACTCAGTGTCTGAAACAATGTATCTCTTTGGCTCAGCTTAGAACTGGTGATCGCCTCAAACTCAAATGTCCCAGGAATGATTTCTTGTGCAAGAGGTCAACATTGCCAGATGCTTGGGCTGACAACCATATTGTTCTTTCTTATCTCCACTAGGAAGAGTCTCCAAAGGACTGTCACTTGAGTGCAGATTATAGTGTCAAAAGAGGCTAGTACTCTGGCTACTACCTGGAGGTGACTGAGAGAGAACTTAGCCAACAAAGAGGTTCTTGTAATGTGTTCTGCTTTCACTGAAGGTGCTGTGGAAATGACTGTAAATGTTTAGAGGCTCAATGTATCCTGCCCATGTTTAGTTTTATTCTAAACATGATGCTACTCTGTCACAAATTTAACATTTAAATACATTTAAATATTGTCTGTCCTCATCTTCCTTCCTTCCTTTCTTCCTTCCTTCCTTCCTCCCTCTGTGTGTGTGTGTGTGTATATATACACCTGTGCATACACATGCGGAGGTCAGAGGTCAACTTCAGGTATTTTCCTCAATCATTTTCTGTCAGAGACCAGCTTCAACAAAAATACCACTTACCAGGGTAGGGGCATGGGGATTAAAAAAAATAAGTAAAGAGAACGAAGACACAAGTAAAAATAATAAAACAGAAACTATAGGATAATATCAGGAAGGAGTTCCAGTGAACACTGAAACTCGCCTGTGCCTAATTTTCCGTACACTTTTATACCCCAATACGGCAGGCAGACGAAGACAAAAGGCTGCTTTAACATGATACAAAGGACAACCTGACAGGTTACTTGCTTCAATACTTTCAGCCATCAAGCCATTAATCCATGAGAAAAGCATTCTGTTGTTAAGGCAGTGAACCCACCCTAGACCAAGTATCCTGAAGGCAACCACTCCCAAAGTCAAACCTAATATTTCAAAAGAAAAAGACGCTGCTTGAATTAAAGGCATGTGCCACCACCCAGCTGTTGTCACCAACTTTGAACAAGCCAAAACTCTCTGACCTTCAGACAAGGTGGCAATAGACTCACATTTTTGGGCACCCACAATTTGCCACCTTATCTTTTGAGACGGGGTCTCTCAATCAAGGGAGTTTGCCATTTGAACTACAATGACTGGCCAGCAAATCCTCAGGATCCTCCTGTCTCTGTCCCCCAAATGCTGACACCGTACCCACCCAGTCCTTTTAGGTAAAGATCTGAACTTAGATCCTCAGGTAGCAAGGCGGGCACTATCCACTGAGCCATTTCCTTAGCTCCTGATCTTGACTCTTGAACAAGCTTAATGTTTAAGCTTTGTAATATATTAATGAAGCATCTTTATGAACGGTTTTTAATCACAGTGATCCTAGGTCCAAGGAATGATATCTGCATAGACATTGTCCCTATCATTTGCGTTGAACAATATCTATTGTTTTTCACTGCTATTGTTGTGGCTTCCTGTGGTTACTCATTCTCAAAATGAAGGCTCTCATCTAGTCTAAGGACCCCCTTATGTCCTAGTGTAGGCGAGAGAACCCAGTCACTCTCCCTCACACTGCCACTTCTTCCAAGTCACCCTACTGATTGCCGCCAGCTTCACAGAGCAATTATCCCTTCTTTGGGGCGGGGGATTACTAATTCATCCATTTCTTTTTACATCAGAACCTCTAAGCCCCCAAACTACACATCATCCTCGGAACATGCAGTGTGTGTGTGTGTGTGTGTGTTTCCCTCCAAGGAGAAGATCCATAAATTCTCTTCTCAATGAATCCATTGCTGTCTTCTCCAAAAAGACTGACTGTCATTTTGATCAAAACTGTCATTATGCTCTTGGAGTAACCAGTCAGCATCCTGACTCGTCCCTCACCCCAGTCTCCTCCACCAGTCCATTCTGTACAGTGATGTCATCTTGCTGTTTCCATCAGCAGGAGAAAGGTCTGGCGGCCTCAGCTCCACTCCACTCTTGTAGCCTGTGCGGTCCCTCCAGCTTTACGCTGCCAGCTCACTCTTTCTCCCATTTCTCCACTCGATGCTTTCTTACTTGAAGAAATGCTCTGGCCCCTTCTGCTGTGGAGCAATCTTTGTACACTGTAAGTATGTATTACTCTCATTGGTTAATAAAGAGCTGACTACTGGCCTATAGCTAGGAGGAGATTTGGTGGGAGAGCCAGACTAGGAGGACTCTGGGAAGTAGGGTGTGGTCTTGAGAGTCACAAGCCAGAGGAAGCAGGATGTGTAGAAAATGAGGTAACAAACCATGAGCCACATAATAGAACTTAGATAGAAATATGGGTTACTTTAAGTAGTAAGAGATAGTTAGTTATAAATTGGCCAAGCATTTATAAGTAATATTAAGCATGGGAGCTGGACAGTGGTCCCGATGAAAATCTTCCCCTACACCTTTCTACACAACCAGCAATTGATCAAAGTTAAGACCAGTCTGGCGGTGGTAGAGATTTTAATTTCAGAGGACCAAGTAATTGAATGGGGGAGGAAGGCTAAAAAAAATGTCCAGCAGGGCAGTGGTGGTGCAAGCCTTTAAGCAGCACATGGAAGGCAAAGGTAGGTAGATCTTTATGAGTTTGAGGTCAGCCTGGTCTACAGAATGAGTTCCACGACAGCTAGGGATACACAGAAACCCTGTCTAGAAAAACCAATAAAATAAAAAAAAATGTCCAAGTAAGAATTGTCTGCATGCTATTTAACTCCTTGGAAAAGAATGAGCTCTCAAGGTGCCTTAGTGAGAACCTCTCCAAAGTAAACAAAAGCAGAAACCTGCCGACCTTGGTTTCTATGGTTTCTAACCTTTCATATCCCAACAAAGGGCGGCGCTGTGGGATAACCCTTCTGTATGCTATGAATATATGTTGCTCTCAATGGTTGATAATAAAAAACTGCTTTGGCCTATAGCAAGGCAGAACATAGCTGGATGGAAATGCCAAACTGAAGACACGGAGAAAGAAGGGTGGAGTCAGGAGAGACACGAGCCAGCCACCCAAGAAGCAAGATGCCAGCAGATCTGTAAAAGTCACAGCCGTGTGGCAATACTTAGATTAATAGAAATGGGTTGATTTAAATGTAAGAACCAGTTAATATCAAACCTGAACTATAAGCCAAACAGTTTGTAACTAATATTAAGCCTCAGAATGATTATTTAGAAGGGGCTTCAGGATGGAGCAGGACAGAGTACCCTACCCACTTACAGGGTAGCACTTGACACAGCATGAAAGTAGAGGCCAGGCGGTGGTAGCAAACAGCTTTAGTCCCACCACTTTGGTGGTGGACCTCTAAGTTGGAGGCCAACCTGGTCTACAGAGCAAGTTTCAGGACATCCAGGGCTACACAGAAAAACCCTGCCCCGAAAATCCCCCCAAACAAACAAACACAAAACAAAAGAGAGTAGCACATTAAAGGATGGAGAGAGGGTGTCTTAGTGAGGGTTTCTATCACTGTAGAGAGACACCATGGCCACATTTAATTCGAGTGACTTACAGTTCAGTGGTTTAGTTCATTATCATCAGAGTGTGACATGGTGGCATGCAGGGAGACATGGTGCTGAAGAAGCTGCCTGCATCTTACCTCGCAGATGCTGGGCATATAGGAGACCTCCAAGCCCACCTCCACAGTGACACGCTTCCTCCAATAAGGCCATATCCACTACAACAAGTCTATCCCTCCTAATAATGCCACTCCCTTTGGGAGCCATTTTCTTTCAGACCAGTGGGTAGTCAGTGAACAATTTTCTCCAGCATTTGCTAATTACTGTTACCTATGCAACTAACCCAGGGCATAGCTGTTCTAAAAAGAGCTCATCTTCAGTAACAAATCCTAAACCAACAGTATCAATTTTTAGGAAGTAATGATTCCAGGGTAGTCAGTTTGGGCCTTGGTATGATGTACCCAGCATCCAGGTACACAGCTCCCTCCCAAATACTGGCCCAGTTATATCTCAGGTTCCCCCAGGACTTAATCGTATCCTTGCAGGTGGTTCCGTGAGTAAGAATGCTTGCTGGTCAAGCAAGAGGACCTGAGGTTAAACCTCCAGAACCCCAGAAAAACCAGTGTGGCCTTGTACACCTGTAACCCCTAGGAAGTGGAGACAGGAAGCTGGCTAGTGCTTGTTGACCAGTAGGCTAGCTACAGACTCAGTGAGAGACACCGCCTCAAAAAAACAGCACCCAAGCCAGCAGAGAGTGACAGAGTAGATCTAACATCCTCTATTGGCCTTTATACATGTACATACCTGTGTATGTGCATGCACACACACCACATATAGACACAGGCTTGAAGAAAAATTAAAAAGAAGAAATTTCAAAGCACCTTTCAGTTATATCCCTGAAGGAAATCACTGAGGAGCTGGGAATAGGCTGGAGAGATGGCTCAGCGGTTGAGAGCTGACTGCTCTTCCAGAGGACCTAGGTTCAGTTTCCCAGGGTCCACAACTGGCAGTTCACAACTGTCTGTAACCTCAGTTCCAGGAAATCCAACACTCTCACAGACATGCATGAAGGCAAAACACCAATGCACATAAAATCAAAATAAAATTAAAGAAAAAAAGTACTGGGATTATAGCTCAGTGATAGAGCGCTTACTTAGCATGTATGAGGGAGGCTGTAGGTTCAATGAGCAGCACCCAAACAAAACAATACAAAACAGCGCTAGAAACTCACCTCTAGGCTTTCTGTCTACATACAGCATCCCATTGGCATCCAAACCACTTTGCTTGCTGTGACTCAAACCCAGGGGAGGGTTTGAAAACAAGTAGAGCCCTAACCACCACCTTATTTTGATAAAGATGTAACAGACGCAGGAGACCAAGACCTGGGCCGAAGACTGGGATGCTCAGCAAAGCCAGGTTAGCTTTTCTGGAGATGCAAGTAGGGTCCTTCAGGAGTCCTGAACACCTGGGGGGTGCATTCACTATTACTGGAAAGCTACTACCAGGATGTAATATTCTGAATTTTTCCCCCTCTATTATAAATTGATTTTTCTGTCCTTGCCAAATCCTTTCCATCCACTTCTTTTGTAGATGATGGTAACCTTGATGGCCCGATACTGCCTCCGGCTGCACACTCAGGGATGCCTGCCTCTTAGACTCCTTTGTAAAGTTTAATGAACATTGAGGAAGGATGGGAAGAAAAGGTCAGAGCTTCAGTGTTGTGTCACAGAACCACTGACAAGACCTTGAATGGGAAAGCTACCCAGAGAGCCCCGCAGAGGAGAGACTCAAGCCTTGCTCAGTACAGCCGCTGACTCAGCCCTTCAGAGTCTAAGTGCTGCCTTGCTCCCACCAATGAAAACCCCCTTGCCCTTTCCACGCTTGCACACTGGCTGAGACAGATGGCCCAATTTGCCAGCAACCAAGGCCCAGCCCACCGGCTGAGCCGCCTCATTCACAACAGTGATGCCTCCCAGAGAAGATTCCCCTTTCCTTTGGATGCTGGAGCGATTGTTTGCGGCTGGCAGCTGTAATTACTTTTTACTGTAGGTGGGTAGCTGGTCCAAAAGCTAAACTCACAGGGCCGCTGATTTCTAAAGAGCTTTGAAACAAGTAATTTTCAGGCAGTCGGCACAGCATGTTTAATAAACTTTCCACGCAGGTCAATTGCTTTCTCTGTGGTGAAGAGCCACAGGCTAAGTGTAGATTCCTGGATGGGGACACTTTGGACCTGCAAGGTTGTTTTTCTTCAGCGTTCCTTTGCTTGTGAATAGGACCCGAGAAAATCATGCTTGCAGGTATTCATGGGCTTGTACGTAATTTGTTCTGGCTTGAATAAGGAATATCCTCCATGGTTCATTGTTGAGTGTTTGGTACCCAGATGGCAATGTTATTTTGGGAGGTTCTGAAAACTTTAGATGTGGCTTAGCTTGAGGAAGTAGGTCACCAGGAGTATGTCCTTGGGGTGGTATGTTATCCCAGACCCCCTTTCTCCTGATCACCATGGAAAGTCTATACATACCTGCTGTCATCATATTCTGCCCCCACCCCCACTCTCCCAAGCCCAGAATCAACAGAGCAGAGACCGAAAGCCCTGACATCATGATCCAAGACAAATGTTTTCTCCTTTAAGTTATTTTTATCAAATATTTGATCACAGCAACAATACATCTAACCCTGCACTGGCAACCTTTCTAGCTAGCACCAAAAGGCAACTACAAGAAGGAAGGGTTTATTTGGGCTTGCAGTTTGAGGATACAGTTCACCATGATGGGACAGTCTGGCAGCCAGGGTGGCCCTAGCTCTGACACCAGGAGCTCGATGCAGCTGGTCGCATTGCATATGTGGTCAAACAGCCGGCTTGAACCCTGGCGCTCCCTTCTCTACCTCTTTTCTCTTTCACTTTAGCTTGGGATCCCTACTGTGGGATAAATCACTCATATGCAGGGTTGATCTTCCATCCTTGGTGAAAGTTCTCTGGAAATGCTGTGTCAGGCATAGCAGGAGGCGTGTCTCCTAGGTGATTCCAAATCCAGGCAAATTGACGATGAAGATTCACCATTCCTGCAGAGAAGTAAAGGAAAGATTTCAATCCCATAGATCTTTCAATCTGAGTTTCTAACCAGGTTACTACTATTGTAGTAAAATCATCATCATCATCATCATCATCATCATCTACTGTAGATTATTTGCAACAAGTTATACAGGTGGGACTTCCAGAGTACAGGAAGAAACTACAAGAGTTGACGAATGGAGTCACATGAAACTAGAAGGCTCCTGTACAGTAAAGGGAACAAGTATAGCGAAGGGACAACCTACAGAATGGAAGAAAATATTTACCAACCACAAACCTGGTAGGGAAATAATATCTAAAATCTATAAAGAAGTCCAAAAATTAAACACCAAATCCAAATCACCCACTTGCTAAATGTGCTAATGAATTAAAGAGTTCTCAAAAGAAGAAATACAAATGAACAATGAATATTTTTTAAAAATGTCCAATGAACTTAGCCATCAGAGAAATGCAAATGAAAACTTCATTAAGAGTTCATCCTACTCCAGTAAGAATGGTTATCATCAAGAAAGCAAATGACAACCCTGGAGAGCTGGCTCAGTGGGTGGTTAAGAACACTTGCTGCTCTCACTGAGGACCCAGGTTCAATTCCCTGCACCCACGTGGTGGCCCATCAAAGTCTGTTACTCCAGTGTCAGGGGACCTGACATGCTTTTCTGGCCTCCACAGCCACCATGCCTGCGTGTGGTGTATAAACATGCAGGCAGGCACAACACTAATACACATCGAACAAAATAAATAAGTATAGCTAAAAAAAAAATTTAGATAAAAATGCTGGTGAGGATGCGGGGGTGGGGGGAAAGGAATCCTTTCACTGTTAAAGGGTGTATAACCTGGTGCAGTCAGTATGATGGAAATTAATATGAGTGCTTATTAAAATGCTGAAAATGGGGCCTGGAGAGGCAGCTCAATTGGTGAAGTGCTCTCTGTACAAACATGAGGACCAGAGTTCAAGTCCCAGCCCCCACACAAAAACAAAGCCAAACAACAATGACCACAAACCCAGGCACTGTGGTAGGCACTTACAATACCAGCATGGATCAGAATTGAATTCATCGTACTAGAGCCTTCATGTGGTAGCGAGAAAGCAAACTAAACTTTCAAATGAAATCGATGATCTTGCAATCAAATAAACAGCTACAGATTTATATTCCAACAAGGAAATCGCATGATTGCAGCCCTTCCCAAAGATCAGCTTCGGCTAACTCAAACTCTGCCCTTCTTTGAGCAGCTTGAACCTCACAGAACTCGTTTGGGAAGTATCTTTCCTACGGCAACTTCCTTTTGGGAACAGTTCCATTCCCATATCTTGGCACGTCAGAGTAGAAGACAGGGGCTAGAGAGATGGCTCAGCAGTTAAGAACACTGACCACTCCGGCTGCTTTTCCCAAGGACTTGGGTCCAATTCCTGGTACCACATGGCAGTTCACAGCTGTCTGTAACTCCAGTTTCAGGGAATGTGGCATCCTCACACAGACATACATGCAGGCAAAACCCCAGTATACATTTTTAAAACCCCAGTATACATTTTAAAAATCAATCAATCAATTAATTAAAAAAGAATAGAAGGCATTTTTGGGTATTAACATTTAATCAGCTAATGATAGAAAGACATTTGAAGAAGTCAGGATCTACTAGTCTATGGATTATTAAACACAGTCACAGAATAAAGGAGAAATAAAAGAACAGGACCAAATGTACATGACTCAGCAATTTTGAAACATGATCTAAGCAACTGGAAATAAACTCCAAAAACTTCTCAAATATGTGCTAAGTAAACTAGCAGAACTGGCACACAAAAGAATACTTTTTTTTTTAAGTATACAACATTCTGCCTCCATGTATGCCCGCAAGCCAAAAGAGGGCGCCAGATCTCAGTACGGATGGTTGTGAGCCACCATGTAGTTGCTGGGAATTGAACTCAGGACCTCTGGAAGAGCAGCCAGTGCTTTTAACCACTGAGTTATCTCTCCAGGCCCAAAAGAATACTTTCAATTTTGACTAGAAGTTTAAAATATTTAAAATATTCATAAAAATTTTAAATATGTAACCGAAATAAGTGGGAAACTTTGGAGGTCATTGTCTTCTGATGGGTGAAACACTAAGACTTCACACAGCTTCCTGAAAGCGAATGACGTGGCTGGATCAGCCCAGGAGGAGAGGGCGGTCTAGAGGGCGCGAATCTGCTCGTTAAGCCAGGAGATGATAAGGAAAAGGACAAGCCTCCCAGGAGTGAGCAGGAGTGAAGTTAGCTCAGCCAGGATCTCCAGGTAGCAAATAGATTAGTTAATTAATTAAAAAGGGAGATATGGGTGAGTGGAGCCCGTGAGCTCCTATCGTTCAGTTCTCTTTGACCGGCATCCCCTGCTGAGGTCAGATGCAGACATAAGGATCCACAGCCCGTGTTCACATTACCAGTCCAAGCATTACCTTCGACTATGCTGTAATTCCATTCCAGCTCACAAGGGATCCAAACCTCCATGAATAATGAACGGTACTGAAAGCAATTCGCAAACCAGTGGCAACTGAATGTGGTCTAGTAAACATCACAGAACCAGCAGCCTTAAAAAGAACTCCCCTATTGATCCCTGGAGGAGATAACAGTGTCCATCAGCATCAATCCTTCGCAAGAGGGAGTGGAGGACTGGACTTGTAGCTCTGTGGTAGAGCACTTGCCTAGCATGTCTAAGGCCCTGGATATGATCCTGGGCACTGGGAAGAGGGACATTAAAAACAATCTCGCATACTCTAGTGTCTCAGATCATCTGAGCAAGAAAGAGACAAAATAATTGTACTTAAGTCTGGTTTAGTACCAAAGTATAATTGAGACGAATTCCAAAATTCACGTAGGAAATCACAATGGTTTATCCTTGGCTCTTTTTTATTACAGTTTTTAAAATCACGTTTGTTTATTTATTTAATGCATGGGGATGGGGGTGGGTGAATGCGTATGTACCCAATGGCAAGCCTGTTGTCAGAGAACAACTTGTGAGAGTCAGTTCTCTCTATGAGTCTCAGGGATTAAACTCAGGGTGTTGGGCTTGGTGGCAAAACCCTTTCCTGGCTGTGCCATCTTGCCAGCTCTCAAGTTTTGAAAGAGCTGAAAAAAAAAAAAACCCAAATCTTTTTTCTGTCCCAATTCCAGCCATGTTCCTGACGAACAAAAGTCCTGTGCTTTGCGTCATCCGGGGGGTAAAAGAGGAACATTCAGGTGTATCAGTAGGGGCTGAGAGAAAATTCCAGGATAGAGCTGCAGGCTGCCTGTGTTCCATCATTTTCCAACTATATAAAAAGAACAAAGCAGACTGTTAGAAACCACAGCCGTGGCCGAGTGGCTGACGACAGCTTTGACGAACTGTATGAGCCAGCACTTGCACACAATCACTTCAAAGCGCTTTCTGGTGGTGTTTGAAGCTTTTCAGAAGCCAAGGGAGCTACCTACCTATAGCCACTTAGAAGATGAAATGTCTATACTTATAAACATTTCAGTAAATAAATAATCATTAGGATCAATGAACAAAGTCGAGGGTACGTGTCTGTTGGGTGTAGGGGTTCCTTTTACTTCTTTTCCAGAAAGTTCTAAATGAAGAATTCTAAGGACTTAGGGCTAGAGAGATGGTTTAGTTGGTAAGAACACTTGCTGCGTGTACCTGAAACCTGGGGTTCATCTCAGCATATCCCCATAGAAAGAGTTACTGAAGAGAACAAAATTCAAACTGCTGTATAAACTTTGGAAAGACATGTCCACTCGGTGAGCAGGTGTCCTCTTGATTTGTGTAAGAATCACCCCCTGACACTAGCAGATACTCTAGCCTGGGTTTCAGTCACACCATTCAGGATGCATGGATGGCATTCCTCAACTTCACAGTGACAGTTGAAAGTGTAAATATACTGGTTGTCTTAGCATAGATACTGGGGAGTCTCCGACATCTGCGGATAGGAGTAATTTCTGGCATCTGTCAGGCTGTATTTGTAAATCATGAAACATACCACCTGTAACTTAGCCAATGCAGCCTATTCATAATGAGCGACACACACAAAGCAAAGACAGGCACAGCCAGAGAAACTTGAGATTACCTATTTGGTTCTGCTTCGGGGCAAGGAAGCCAGGGCCCAAATTTCAGTACCTTGTCCAAAGTCACAGGCAAAAAGAATAGCAAAGGACCTGAATCTTGACTCCCTCTTCCCAATCGGTGTTGGTCCCCACATCCACAGCATTTATCCACATCGCCATGGTGGCCTGACAGCCCAGATACTGCTCTGTGCTCAGAAGTTCCCATCACCTTTGGGTTCCCATCACCACCTTTTAATTCCCAGAGAGCCACACGTGAGTCACTTCAGCCCCTCTGTCTGGGCTTCAGGTGAGGAATCCCATAACTCTCGAGATAAATTAGCTCATGTACTTCTCAGACCAGGCGGTAGCATTATAAAGCAGGCACTAAAAACCACAGGAAGAATAAATACTTTATTTGGGGATGGGGGAAGCTCTTTCTAACGAGAAGATAAATCTGTATGAATTTTAAACATGAAATACACAAGAGTCAAAGAACTGTATAATTTATAAGGACTGGATCAAGCACTCCCACAAACCTGCAGTAGGAAGCCGGTGCAGTGCCTTGGTACAAGCTCAGAGAGGACCTGGTTAAAAGGCTCCCACTGTCTTCCATGACCTACACAACAAGGTCACGTTACAACTGTATCCTAGGGGGGAAAAAAACCCATGCTGCTATCAAAACACTATGCAGATGGTCCCGAGATACATTTAGCTTCCGCATGACACCCGGTACATTATGAAGAAGATAATGTGAATCAAGTAGCAACTATTACAGACGATGAATATGGAACAGAAACACTGCCAGCCAGAATTGTGAGAAAATCAAGCACAGTGGACAGAATTAGTAAAATCAATCCAAGGTGCTGGTTTTAGAAGCTCATGAACTGTTTCTGTAGTAAGGATTATGCACTGGGGAACGGTATAGAGATCTTGGAGGCTGAAGAGCTGCAGGGCTTTTTACCAAGAAGACACTGAGTTAATATGTGGTGGAGACAGGGAGGCTAAATCTAGAATTCTCCATTTTCACCCTCTTGTTCTGCCATTCTGTTGGACTTTTTTTTTTATTAGACAGGGCTTCTCCACATAGCCCTGGCTGTCCTGGATCTCACTCTGTGGACCAAGTCGACCTCAAACTCACAGAGCTCTGCCTGCCTCTGCCTCCAGAGTGCTGGGATTAAAGGTGTGCACCACCACTCTCCCGGACCTTTTTAATGAATACAGCATCTGACAGGAGGGCCTAGGTATTTCCCTGTGTGTCTTGACAGTGATTAATTTACTTACTGCAAATATACTCAGTTCCTTAAGAATCCTCAGCATGGATTGGGCAGAGATCATGAAATTAGTCCTGAGTAACAGAGACTGAAGGATGAAATGACACTGAAGACTCTAAATATGCTGGGATTGTTCTACTTCTCTGTTGAGAACATTAATATAATGATTATACAGATTTTTAAATAATTACACTTAAGTGAATGGGTGTTTTGTGTATATATCGGTGCACCATGTATGTACCTGGCACCCGAAAAGGCCAGAGGAGGGTGTCTGTTGGAACCTCTAGAACTGGAGCTGCAGATAGTTGTGAGCTGTCATGTGGGTGCTGGGAACTGAACCCCAGTCCCCTGGAAGAGCAACCAGGGGTCTTATTCACTGAGCCATTTCTTCAGCCCCAGCGATTATAGACTTGACAATATCAGATGGTGGCGGCTTACCCTTGACCTGATTCTAATAACTGTCCTAGAATTAAGGCATTACACATGGAACTGTTGAGGGAGAGAGGAGAGAGGGAAAGCAAGATCACACATGTGCACAAGTTCTAATAAAGTGAATCCACGCGGGAAATACAGATGAAAAGTACATGAGAATTCTTTGTATATTCTTTAACTTCTGAAAACCTAAAATCGTCTGACATCTAAAAAGGATCTCGGTTCCATTTTCAGCACATCAGTGGAGAGAAGGTAGTTAAAACCTTATGTAATGTTTCTTCTCTAAATGTCAGTTGTTTGCCATTGTATACATGTCGGTGTTAGTGGACATGCGTGGGTGGTGTGCAGGCTGTGCACAGTGGCGCCCAGAAAGAGGGTCAGAGCTGGAATTACCCAGGTTTGCTTTTTTTCCTGGGAACTGGGACCTTTTTGTTGTTGTTGCTGCTGTTTTTTTTATGTTTTGTTTAGTTTTGTTTTTTGAGACAGGGTTTCTCTGTATAACCCTGGCTGTCCTGGAACTCACTCTGTAGACCAGGCTAGCCCTGAACTCACAGAGATTCACCTGCCTCTGCTTCCCCAATGCATGCTGGAGTTACGGGACAGCCAGGGCTATATAGAGAAACCTTGTCTTTTTTAAAAAAAAAAAAAGAAAGAAGGAAACTGCAGCAGCCCAGGGGACACACTCCACAGCATCTGCTGGTTTCCCTAGCTCTACTACTCCATTCGTCTCCTTATCTGGAATACCTGTGGCTTTGTCTACCGCTTCTCAATCTTTTCAGCGGACTCCCGGTACACAGGGCTGTTTCCTCACACTGGAGGGCACTATCTACCCTAACAGATCCTGCAGCACCTCGCCTTTCCTGATGGGCCTTTGTTACAAACTAAACTCTTTCCCCTCCCTGATGCTCTGTTCTCTTCACCTCTTCACCTGCATTCCCAGTATTCCCTCCTGGTAGACTGCCTTCCCTGGGGACATCCATATAGGGTATTGATCCTCCAAGCCAGTCCAGGTGCGCCAAGATTGTGATCCTTCCAGCAGAGTGGATTCTCCTTCTAGACACCTGAAGTAGTTAGTGGCTATTGTCTCCCTGCTTACATTTGCTTTTCTTGCAGCTGAGAAGAGTCCCTTAAAAAGCAAGGTGCAGGGTTGTCATGCTTTTCGTCACCTTGGTCTCCAGTCCAGAGCTGCATTCATGATAGTGTATCACAAATGCTTCCCGAATGAGTAATCAGAGACCCACAATAGAAGTAGAATGTTGGAACAGGAAGGAGTGATCTAAGGGCTGAGGGAGCCCCAGGAGAAGAAGTATTTATGTGAGCTGACTTCACATCTGAATTTAAGGATTTTAGGACTTTGAGCAAAAGATGACAGAAATGAGGGGGCAGCATGAATAAAGGACTGAAGAGGAGAAGCATAAAGATTTTTGTTTGTTTTTTAAGACAGGATTTCTCTACTTAATAGCCCTTGTTGCCCTTGAACTTGCTTTGTACACCAGGCTGGCCTTGAACTCACTGAGCTCTGCCTGCCTCTGCCTCCCAGCTGCTGTAATTAAAGGCAGGCACCAGAATTGCCTAGCCAGCATAAAGATTTTTTTTAAAGACAATTTATTCAGCTGAAATTTGAGAAACACAAAGGGTGGGTTTTAGGGCTGAAAAGGGCCAGATGATGAGGACTCTGAGGGAATTCCTTAAGGACCCTGGGCTTAATGAGAAATTCAGGTGGTGTTTGAGCAGGCCAATGATCCAGTTAGATGTGACTGATTGAGCTGGGGATTAAACTGAGGGCATAGGATAGAATCAGGGATGGGAAAGTTCCAGAATGTGATTGTGCATCCATCCAAAATTCAGGTTGGAACTTACACCACAAAGAGACGAGGGCAGTGATGACTCAGGGCTGCCCCAGTGAGTGGGTTCAACGTCATTATACAAGAGGCGTCAGCCGGGCGGTAGTGGTGCATGCCTTTAATCCCAGCACTCAGGAGGCAGAGGCCGGTGGATCTCTGTGAGTTCGACACCAGCCTGGTCTACAGAGCTAGTTCCAGGACAGGCTCCAAAGCCACAGAGAAACCCTGTCTCGAAAAACAAACAAACAAAAAAAGAGGTGTCAGAGCTGCCTGGATCTGTCATCTCTTCTGCCACCTGAGGCACAGTAGCTGTGTCCTTCTGCCCGTCCACCTCCTGGCATGTGAGGGTGCAACAAAAAGGGCACCATCTTAGAAATGGAGGAGGAGCCTTCATCAGAGAGGCGGGTGGTGCCTTAATCTTGCCACAGAGCAAGCGGTGAGAAATAACATCTGCTGTTCTGAAAGCCTCCCCTCAGTGGCAGTCTGCTTTAGATGAAGCAAACGACAAAAAACCGATAAAAACCTGTGACAGGGAAAGCAGAGATGGTTTGTTGACCTGTGTGGGAGGCAGAGGTGAGAAAACAGAGCGGGACAGTGTGGAAAGAGCATGGCAATGGAGAAACCGAGGGAGGACCGTCTTCACCCTTGATTCCGTGGAGAGAATTCAGAGGGTCCGTGAACTAGGACAGAGCGAGGCACATCACCCTTAGCTGAGCTCTGAATGCAGCCTGCCCGAATTCTGACTCGGCAACAAGCTCCACTAGCATTAGCTTCATCGGGCCAGCAGAAGAAACAAACTCCACAAGCATTAGGCTCCATCGGGCCAGCAGAAGAAAGCAGTATTCTCAAGTGTCTAAAAGAAGTTGGGCATGTAGCCCATCCCTGCAATCCCAGCCACACAGAAAGATTACAAGTTTCAGGTCATGATCTTCAACAGATTAAAAATTTAGTAACACCTTTAACAAAAATGGTAACTTAACAGGAAAAACAATGTAATATCTTAACCTAGAAGTGGTGGTCCCTACCTTTAATCCTGGCACTCAGGAGGCAGAGGCAGAAGCAGGTGGATCTCCACGTTCAAGGCCAGCCTAGTATAACAGAGCAAGTTCCTGGACAGCAGAGAAACCCTGTCTCGAGGTTAAAAAAAAAAAAAAAGTCTTAAACCCAATCACCCAATCTATGTTCTGGGACTAAGAAGAAAAAGTGGCAAAGACAGAACAAGCTGTCGGTTTGACTTTGGAAGTGCGATCATTTCTTGTGCCCACCAAACTCCAGCTGCAAGGAACCAAAACACCTACACGTACTCTGCCTTCACTTTCCATTTGACCCATCCATCCATCTAAGGCACCGGAAACAAACGGTTCAAAGTTGTCTGGTTTGCCTAGGACAGAGGGCTTTCTCAGACCCAGCCAATGCTGAAACTAGGAGAGTTTGAAAGACTGTAATAAAGCTCACTGCCTTATGAGCCCATCAAGTCAGACTCTGTATAAGGCTATATTAAATGTACTTACATTAAGGAAAAAAGCCAGGTATGGTGGCACACCTTTAATCCCAGCACCTGGGAGGCAGAGGCAGGTGGCTGTCTGTGAGTTCAAAATCAGCCTGGTCTACAAAGTTAGTTCCAGGACAGCCAGGGCTACACAGAGAAACCCTGTGTCAAAAAAAACAAAACAAACAAACAAAAAACCAAACAAACAAACAACAAACAAAAAAAACAGTTGAGGCTAGAGAGATGGCTTGTAGGTTAAAAGCACTTGCTCTTAGCTGGTCTGCTTCCATAGTACCAGCTCGATTCCCAGCACCCACGTAGCAGCTCACCACTGTCTGCAACTTCAGACCCAGGAGATCTAGCGTCTTCTTACGCACTCCTTGGGCACCAGGCACACACATGGTGCACAGATACAGATGTAGACAGAGAACTCATACACAAAAATATAAAAAGAATTTTTTCTTTTTTAAAAAAAAGAGTATTGCCGGGTGGTGGTGGCGCACGCCTTTAATCCCAGCACTCGGGAGGCAGAGGCAGGCGGATCTCTGTGAGTTCGAGACCAGCCTGGTCTACAAGAGCTAGTTCCAGGACAGGCTCCAAAACCACGGAGAAATCCTGTCTCGAAAAAACAAAATAAATAAATAAATAAATAAAATTTAAAAAAGAGTATTGTTTAAGGTTTATCTTAGTCTGTTTGTTCATCCGTTCTTTCCATCAGGCGGACGAACAGTCTTCCTCTCTAAAGGGCAGAGTTCATGGTTCTACAGTTTGCAGTCTTGCCACATTCAGGGACCATGCAATCCTCAGAATTGCATGAGATAATTTTTTTCACACAACCACTGAAGGAATCCAGGCTCTGAAAACTTCTCTGCTCCACTTCCCACAGCAAAAGTAGCCTCCTAGCATCAGCTGCCAAACACTGACTGTATGTTAGGGCCAGGAATGGTGGTTGCTATGTCGAGATTATGCAAAGTTCCACGTTCTTTTGCAATATCCATGAACTCCAGCGCTCTGACATTAACTTGATAGGCACTCACAGTGATGGTTTAATATTGTTTAAAAGGTGTGCAAGTCAACAATTGTTCAAAACTAGTTAGATTAAGAAGAGCAATAAACTTGAAAATCAGAATGTATGGCAAGTGGTTTAAAAAAAGAAAAACAAACTGTTTCTAGATGCATCATCTAATCGGAAAATCAGATACACTTGCTGAGTGCGCCCGGGTTAGTCAAAGACAAATGGACACACCCATGTATGCAGATGTGGATCAATCCAGGAATCCTGCAGGGGCACAGCAATGGCGAAAGCCTGGATACACAAACCAGGGCAGCCAATTACCAAGGATTCAGGAAACGGAGAGGCCGGTCCTTGTCGGCTTTATTGGTCTCACAATTCATTGACTCCTCTCTCCCTGTAGCCATGGCAACACCCACACCAAGGCGTTCCAGAATTCACCTTTGGATATCCAGGATCCACCGAAGGTGCACCTACGCAGCTCAAATAAAACCGAGATATCACCACCCACTGAACTAAAACAACCGTGACCTTTTTCTACTTCCCAGATTTCTAATTCAACTGGTGAACTTCATTTTTCCTTCATTCTCTCACCACAGAAAAGAAGCTAAGTCCTGAACTACGACTTTTTTTGGCTACTTAGATTCTTTTTTAACGGAGTGGGCATCATCGAGGGATGAAAACCGGATGCACACACACGTACACATTTGCCTAAAAAAGGCAAATAAACGGATACGATCAAAATCTCATTCTCGTAGCGTGCATGTAGGGCAGTTTTGCCCCTATAGGACCCTTTTATCTGGAGTGGAGAAACAGTTCCCAGCACGGTCGTTTGGGGGTACAGTTATAATAAAAACAAAACGCATTAAGAGCCCGCGGGATCGCGCACAGCATGAGCAAAAATCATGACGTATTTTATTCGGGCGAGCTTTCCAGAAAGACCCTCCAGCTCGAACAAGATGCCTAGAAAGCGAGTCTCATTTCTGCTTATAGAAATGGAATCGAATCGTGTTCCTGGATGCCCAGCCCAGGACCCAAACCAAGCGGTTTTATTAGGGCGATATCCAAACCCTCCTGAGGCGTCCTCCTTCCCGAGTAGCCAAACCTGCCCTGGGCGCCAGCCCGGAGCCCTTAGCTTTCCCTCTCCAAGTCACATCCCTGGGACCTGTGCAGACACAACCCAAGGCCAAGAAAAATAAAGAAGAAAACCCCAACAAAACTCCTCTCGCGGAGCTTTTTATCGACAGGTCGAAGCGGGGGTAAAAGCCGCTCCGTGTGCGCGCTGCCCCTAGTAAAGATGGCGGCCATAGGCGGAGCCGCTCCCTCCGGAAATCCGCGGGTTGCCCGGCCAACCAGGACCATTCACGCGGAGCCCTCCACGCCCGCCGTGGCTTGACGCATTGCAGGTGCGGAGCGGCCAATCAGGCAGCTTGACTCTTTCCGGCCAACCACTGCAGGGTCCCTCTGGCCTATCAGGGAATCCTTGTCAAACTCTACGAGGAAAGAAACCTCAGCAGCGCCAACTAAGCAACCGGCTACAGCCCGCGTTTGGCAGCAGCGTGTACGACCGGAGCTGTGTGCTCCTCCGCGGAGAGATATAGTGCCCTCGCCCGGCCCCGCCCCGCCCGCCGCGCAGCAGGAGTTGAGAGTTAGAGTGCCTGCTCTTCCTCTCCTCGAAGTGGGCTTTGGACCCTCTGAAACGCATACCTAAAAATAATACCAAGTTCCTGTGGCGTGTCCAGTGTGTCCCTTAAAGGGAAGATCTGGAGCGACCCTCGCTGGTTCCCTTGCTCGCAGGTGGCGCTTTTTTTTTTTTTTTTTTTTTTTGCTGTCGCCAGGAGCGGTAGTGAAAACAGTTGCCAGCGAGGAAGGAGAACCGCTCCCCCCGTCCTAAAATCCTGGCTCGGATTGACCCCTTGTTTAGAAGCGCAGGGCTCAGCACCCCCACCCTCGGAGAAGCACTCCCATGGGCACTTCTGTTTCGAAAAGGACCAGCAAAGTCCTTCCCAAGGCTGGGCTTCCCCGAGGGTCTAGGGGAGAGAGAGGCTTTGATAAAAAACATTCCGAACGCCCGGTTCTTTCACAGGACGCCTAAGCACGTTGTAAACTCTTGTCACGCCTTAACTCACAGCAATTTGAGAAGCAGAGCTCAGAACACACGACCTAGCTAGGTTTCAACTACAGGTTCGGCTCACTTTCTAGAGCTGGACTAACAGCTGTGAGGTTGCCCCTGGGGAACTAACTTCACAGCCTAGGAATCAAGGGAAGCTGCCCAGAGAAGAAATGCTACTTGGTTATAATCACGGCTGTAAAAATCCAACTAAGGAAGTGAAATTTGTGGATTTCTTAAAGTTGCCACTTAACGCTCCAAACATCTGTGATTTTGTTACACAGGGGTTTGGATGATCTGGTTTTTGCTGCAACTATCATTCTTCAAAGACTAGTCTATAGTGGGTCTCTCTGGCATTCCTACAGGTGTCTGCATTGCCTTCCTACAGAATTTATCCTTAGATCCAAAGCTGTAGCTGCCAATTGTCTATTGCTGTTTCTTAAACTCAGAGTCTCGTTCAGAAAGGAGAAAAGCGGTGATTTTTCTTCTTGGAGGCCGTTAGTAGCCGCTCCTAAAATGTTTACCAAGAGGGCAAATAACTTGGCACTAGCATGCAGCCGTTTCAGCTCAGAAATATCTGCCTGTACAAACAATTCGTCGCAGTTCTTTTGCGGCGTACCTGGAGTAGGAAGTATCTACGGTGACTTAACTGGTATCAACCCAGATCGTGAAGTGAGAACAGAGATCTGAGACTACACAAATGAGGAATTCTTGGGTAAGTTCCTCTGTTCCTGGAACCTCTGGTGTCTAGATTGCGGAATGAGAGGATCAGATTAGATGAGTTGCAGATTGCCTCCCAGCGCTAATATTTGATTCTGCTATGAAGAAATTGAACCATAACCTAATTGTGTCATGTTTAGAACTGTTCCTGTTTACAGTACTTGCAACTTTTCAAAGTGGCTTTTAACTTTCTTTTCAAATTCAGTCTTCAAAGTATTTCGGGGGTTGGGGGGCTCTGAATTTACAAAGAAGTTTGATCATCTAGAAAGCCTGTCACTGATTTATCTAAATATGAAATAGTCTTTATAGCATGTTACTTCAATTCTAGTACACAGGAAAGTTATTGGGTTTTGTCCCTGGGATCAGTGAGTTGTGAGCTCCTTCAGGATGGGGCCTCTTCAGTATGTACTTATATTCCCTATACTTTGTACATTTGCTTTTGCATTCTAGCCCAGTGACGGCCTGCTGGAGGTCTGAAGGAATGGTCAGTGGTAGAAGGATGTAGAATTGGTCTGAGGGATTAAAAAAAAAAATCAACTCATACTCATAGAACGTCTACAATACAGAAGGTACAGTTTGTCTTCTTGCGTTATCCCCACTTTTGTGTTTTGTTGTTGTTTTGAGACAAGAGTTTCTCTGTGTAGCCCTGGCTGTCCTGGAACACGGGCTGGCCTCGAACTCAGAGATCTGTCTGCCTCTGCCTCCCGAGTGCTGGGAGTGCGGCTCACTTTTGATTTTCATAAGGAAATATCATTATGGAGCAATCATAAATCTTAAATTTCAGCATTGGTTTCTAAACTCTCTTTTGTATTTATTACATTTTTTGAAGAATACTAAGAGTTAGAAGAAACTCATTTTAAAAAAAATCTGAGTCACTCAAGTCTTTGGCTTTCCACACTGTCTTTGCTTCTCTGGTCTTTTGTGACGAGGTAATGTCCTCCCACAGCTCTTTCCTTTCCTCCTTTGTGGTATTTTGGAGGGAGAGATATCAGGATCGCTTTTTGAGTAGGCATGGCCTCCCCTGGACTCCATTTATACAAGTGTCATATGGCTCAGTGGCACTCTGTATTCTAAAGGGTTGACATCTGGAGAAGAACAAAACTATTGACTCAAATCCATGAACATCTTTGCCTCCACATGTCTCCTGACTCGGGGAATTCTGCACAAACTCCACAACCAAACTGTTGAGAATGCCGAACTTTCTAACCCAAAAGAGACCAGAGAAAAACTGCCTGATCTGACTTTCCCGTTTTCCTGAGAAGAAAACTAACTCCTGAGAAGTGAGAAGTAGGGAATGGGTTGGAGCAGGCTTTAGGATCACGTGACACTGCTCTTCCCTCTGACTTTCGACCTCTGGAAACCTTGTCATCAAAGAGCGGTTACAATAAGGAAAGCAGGTGGTGTTATCATTCTCAGGGCCTCCCAGTGACTGTGGAAAATCTTAAGATGATTTTGCTTTGGACTTTGTTATTTCATTTAAGGTCTGGCCGTGCAGAACTGTTCTCCCAGCTAGGCCTTATCTATACTGCTTATTTAAAATCTTTGCCCTTCATCTAAGTTGCTGACACTGTCTTGTGTTAAGCCTATGGTTTCTTTACTTCTGTCTTCTTCAGGGTGGTTCTATTTCCTTTCCTCAACCCTAGAAGAATAGCGAGAAGCTTATTTTTTGAGTTGTGTGACAAAGGAATGTAGCTACACAGTAGCTTGTGTAAAATCCTGAAGGGACTTTTAGAGGTATGGTAAAGTGCCAATAATTAATAATCATAAATGGGGCTTGGTGTTTATGCACCCATATTCCCAGTGCTAGAAACACTGAGGCAGGAGGATGATAAGCTTGGGATCAGCCTGGGCTACATAAAGAGACTGGGGATAAGGAGTTTGAGAGGAGGAGAACTAAAAGGAAAAGAAGAAAAAAGAAAGAACAGGGGCTGGGGTGTAGCTCAGTTGATGGAGTGCTTCCCTAGCATGCATGAAGCTCTTGGTTCAAACCCTAGCCGTGGATGAGAAGCCAGACTTGCTGGTGCTCACCTGCGATCCCAGCATGGGGAGGTAATAGATCAAAAGTTCACGGTCGTATTTTTGCTTTTCATTATGCAACTTCTACCTGGTGTCTTAAAAGGTTTTCCCAGGTGGTTCAAACAGGTGTGACTGGACTTGCTTAGCATACTGAGCTCTTTCCCAGATCAAAGTGCTCATTTTGTGGCTTTAGCAGCACCCTGACTCCCTAACCTAGCAAAGGTTAAGAGGGTAGGAATGGCTTGGCAGGAGCCTGTAGTCTTGCCATCCAGGGCATTGCTTGCAGTGGGTATGCAAACCACCAAGTAGAGACACAGTGCTGAATAGTTTTGCTCAGTCTCCCACCTTTCCTTAGACTTTGAACGCTGGAAATGCCTCTGTTAGAACCACTCGCTAGACCATTTACAGTAGGTCTTCATGGCACAGTTCGGAGTTTTTCTGTTTCCAACTTGGTGTGAAACAGGTGCTAACCCGAAACTGTGGCCAGGTAGAGCCAAAGTCCAGAAACATGAGATCATAAAGCAGCTCTCTGGAGTCACAGGTCTCTCGGGATTTGGAATGCACTGATGGCCCAGCAGCATGCCTGGAGAGGGGCGGCACGATGGAGAGAAAGGCAGCCCGGGGCTTCTGACCCCTGGACCCTGCCTGTTGAGGATGCTAAAAGAAGGAAGGGCTCTTTCGGTCTTCTCCCGTTGATCCCTTAGACTCCTCCAGCTCTGTGGTTTTGGTTGTGAATTGACTTGGGACCTACTCTACTGTATTAGCAGACTGGTCTTCCACATATCATGAACAAGCACACCATACAGTTGTCTCTGGGGCTTATTGTCTATGAATGAATTGGACACCTTTTCCCTCTCATGTGACCCTCACACCAAGCCCAAAGGCGCGCCATTCTACCAGTTTCCCAGATTACATGGCTGGGACTGTGACATGAGGGAAACAGGCAGGCAGCCTTGTCAACTAGACATTGCTATTTACAGTCTTGTCCTTCGCTTGGGAAATAACTGCTTTCTTTGTAGAACCAAATGAAACAAAGCCCCGAGTAGCCTGTCATTGAAACAGGACAGATTTCTGCGTGTCATGTGGCTTTTAGAAGAGAATGTGACAAGGACGGGATACAGCTATTCTCCCTTGTGCAACTGAAGACCCACTGCAAAGGGCTCCTTTTCATTGCTCTCTCGAGTCCGCCATGCTGCTGTGATGCCGAGAGTTGGTTTATTTGTCAATAACTCAGAGTCTCTACTTGGGATAAATAAAATTCCTGCAGCCTCTTGAATCTGGGCAGAAAAACAGCTTTCCCAAAGTCCAATTTGCCTTTGGCCATATTTCCTCTTTTGTAAGAAGCGAGGATTGGAGCCGGTTATGTAATCTCCTGGAGAGAGATGCAGAAAAGGACCAGCCTTTTGGGTATTCATTAGGGCAGTAGAGGGCACAGGTCAGAGTCAAAGCAAGGGCCAGTCTAGTGTGTCTTGGGGCCTTATGGGGTGCCACCAAATTACGGAAGAGTGATTTCAGTGGTAGGTCATCAGTGAAACAGGAGCCTTCCTTTGCCTTGTTCCATTTGATCTCACGTCTGTCCTCTCCGGTCCCAGAAGTGACTGCACTACACTCTAACTCAATAATCTGTTGGCACTATCCCAAACTCAAAGAGCATCAGATGGTAACTTCCGGAGCTGTGATAATTGAGGAGGTTTGAATGGAAAGAAACCACTAGGGGTGCTGAATGGGGGTCTGACACGTTGAAACCAACCCGGCAACTGTGTGCTCTGTGAATTAGGAAGGGGGTGGTTCATTGGGCTAAACAAAGAATTGTGAATGTGATATTTAAGATGTTGGGGGCTTCAGGGTCACTTATCTAGGCACCTATAGATGCATTGTTCCTTTTTAAAAAATCTCTAGAATGGTGTCACCCAACAGAAGTTTCTTCAGGGATGGATGTTTTCTGCACTGTCCAATACCATGGCCACCACATATAGGAGCATGTACTGCTAGCAAAACTGAGGAACTGTATTTTAAAGTTGGAATTGCTTGATTTAAATAGCTACACATGGTTAGTGGCTCCTGCAATGGACAGCTCAGCTCTGGAAGAAAGGACAAAGGTTATTCACTATGAATGAAAACCCAACCACACTACTACTTAACTTGATCATTTTATGTTTTGTTTTGTTTTGTTTTGTTTTATGTTGTGAATGTGTGTAAGGGGCCACACCCCCATGTGGAGCACAGGATGTTTTCCTCTGTCACTCTGTCTTGTTGCCACAAAATAGGCTCTCTCACGGACCTGGAAGCTTACTGTGAAGATTACCTGCCTGGCTGGCTGACTTTCTAATGAGATCCCAGGGTCTTTCTGTCTCTGCCTTCCAGTGGTAGAATTACAAGCACATGCAGCTTGGCCTAGCTTTTTACATGACTGCTGGGGATTCAAACTCGGGTCCTCATGTTTGTGCAACAAGCCCTCTCACCCACTGTGCCATCTCCAAAGCTCCTACCAATTGGATCTTCACTCTTCTGGAATTGGCGAGCTCATGTTTTGATATGTTCTGCAACCAGCATCGTTTTATCTAATTTAGCATTACAGTTCAGTTGTATGCCCATCCAGGCCTTGGTGACATCCCAACTTGTGCCAATCACTCACTCTGCTCTGTAAGCAACTGAGTCACCCAAAAAACCCTACCATGCCAGATGACTGTGGCCACACAACCCGCCCCCGACTAAACAATTGCTGAAAGCTTGTCCTTGTGAACTGGGCTAGGGTGAGATCCCGCTCCCAGCACATTTGATAGACACGGTAAGTTGCTGACTCCGATTTGAATACTGATTAAAGGTAATTTTGAATTTGGCTTTTGGATTATAAAGAAAATGGTTGCCTACTTAATTCCAAAACAATATGATTTAAAGGACTCGTCTTGGTAGCATATCCTTAATCCCAACACTCCAGAGAAAGAGACAGGATAATAAATTCAAAAGCCTGGGTTACATAGAGATTCTGGGCCAGCCTGCGCTACATAGCAAGACTCTCAAAAAAACAAAACCCTACTTTGCACAACATCACAGATGCCTCTTTTTAAAGGAGCCTGAGTTCAGTATGAACAACTGAAGCATGAAACTTTGATCTTATCCCATGGGCATCTTACTCTCTCAATTCATGCACTCGGTTCCGCTGGTCTCTATAACCACTGGCTGCTCGTGGCTTCCGAGTTCAGTCAAAGCATAGGGACGATGAGGCCCAAGTCAGGCCAGCTATTTCTCTGTGCTCTAGTTCTCTATCCCTGACTCCATCTTCTTGTGTTGTATATTTGTGACCGTGGGCAAAAGGGTGGCGTCATAGTTAACTTGAGCTGTCACTTGATACAAAAAAGTCAGCTGAAGAACTGGCCAAATGAGACTGATCTGTGAGGCCTTTTCTTACCCGCTAGTTGATGCAGGAGGGTTTTAGCCTGCTGCCGGCGGCGCCATCCCTAGATGGGTGGGCCTGGGCCATACAGGAATGTTGGCTGAGCACTGAGGTAAAAGGTGTAGGGAAGCACTCCAGAAGGCAGCATTCCTCCATTGCTGTCGGCCTTGGGCTCCTGTCTTGGCATCTTTCCCTGGTGGACTGTATAACCTACAAGCTAAAATAAATCCTTTCCTTCCCAAGTTGATTTTGGTCATGGTGTTTATTGCAGCAACAGAAAACTAATTAGAGTAGAAATTGATACCTAAGAGGGGGATTCTTTTGTGATGAACCTGACCATTTTGGCTTTGGGGAAGGTGTGGAAGCATTTGAAACTGAGCTGGGAAAGCTCTTGAGTCCTCAGAGTTTAGTGAGATTTTTTTTTTTGTAAGAATGTGGAGGAAAAGAATATTGAGAAAAATGCAGATGATCAAGGCCTGCAAAGTCCCGGAGGGAGTTTGAGAGTCGCTCAGAGATGCTACTGTGTGATATAGTTCAATCAGGAATCTGTGGAGGGGCTGGAGAGGTGGCTCAGCAGTTAAGAGCACTGGTTGCTCTTGCAAAGGACCTGGGTTCAATTCCCAGCACCCACGTGGTGGTTCACAACCATCTGTAACACCAGTCCCAGGAAATCCAACAGGCAAGCATCTGGTGTACATATATACAGTTGCATAAAGTAAAATAAATAAGTCTAAAATTTTAAAAAAAAAAACCGAATCCGTGAAAGTGAAATCTTTCCTTGGACAATGGGTGCATCCATCTGGGCAACAAGTCAGCTGTGAATAAGAAGACACCAACATCACAGAGGCAAAAACCTTCTGGGAAGTATTTCCTTAGTGTCAGCACACAAAGCTGTGGTCCAGAGGGGCCAAGGCTGCATCTCAAGCTGGCAGCCAAACTTGGCATTAAGAGTCTCCCACGTGGTACTGGTTTTGGCAGCATGAAAGCTGGATTGAAGGGGTCATGGAGAGAAGCTGAGGCTTGGCACGGGGCAGTCTTTAGATTTCTGGCCTGGGGCCGCATTCTTTCCTCTTCTCTTCTATTTAACATTATTTGATTTAAATAATTTCACATAGAACTATTTTTTTAATGTCACAGAATGTTCCATAGGCTTTTGGGATCTTGGTACATTACAGTAATGAAGCTTTATATAATTGCTGACCTCTTCAGGAATTAGGAAGTTAATTCCCTGGGACACGAACACTCAGTGGACCTAAGTTGCCAGCCAGAGAATCTGATCTCTGAAATAGGCAAATATTTAACATTGTATCTTTAAATTTTCAGATACTGATTTAACTAATATACAATCTAATATTAGAGTCCTGAGCAAAGACTCACGCTCTAGTTTATGCCCAATCACCGACTCACAGGAAGATCCTGGGCAAGTCACTTGACCTTCTTATATTTCAGTGTGTGAAACTAGCCATAAAGCTGTGTAAAGCGTGACCTCATTACCAACCCACTACACTTGAAAGCTAGTTATGTGCTTTGATATGTTAAAGAATTCCAAAGGAGCACTCATTTGTAAAATATGAACGGACAGAAAATTGTTCTGTGATGATTAAAATAACTTTAGGATGAATGGTGCTTAGCAAGGTAAGTCATGAAAATGTTTCAGACATTTTACTTAGTGAAATAGTTAAATGGTACAGGAAAATATTTGGCTGGTTTTGTGAAACCATGGGTTGTATCTATGTAACCAAAATAATTATAAGGGACGGAAGACTACCAGAAACAAAAGGATCCACAATAATTAAACGTACCTCATTTTTAGGCCACCATTTCTCCCTTATCATCGCATACCAAATGCTAAAATGCATTTAGCTAACTACCTTATGAAAAGCCTGATAGAAAAAGAAAGACAAATTCTATTAGGAACGAAACAGTTATAATGAGTTTGGCCATGTAGACCTGGAATTCATTAGATTGTTGAATATGCTTTAAATTCACTTTGTATTAATCTCTGTTCTCTGTGAACCCAGGGATAGTATGTGTGTTTGTGAGGGAAGGAAGCCAGCACCGTTCCCAGGCTTGGGGCTACAGCTTCTCCTTAAACAGCAGGTTCCCCCTTTCTGCAGCATTCCAGAACACGGGTAAGCCAGTCCTCCAGTGGCTGACAGGCTGTCTGAGGCAATCCTAAGAGGTCCTCTGGCATCTGCACCATGCAGGGACATTTCCTATTATCTTAAAACACCTATCTGCAGCCTCTGCCAAAGCCAAGGAAAATACGACTTTCCCAGCAGGGCATGCTAATCACACATTTTTTGCCACAATTTCTGAAAGAATAAACAACCTGCAGCTTGTCCTGGCCTTGCAAGCAAAAGATCAAATTCTGTATTCTGTCTTGGCAAGCAAAGAAACTGCAGCATTTTTTGTTAAGATTTTTTTTTTAAGTCCCAGGCGCCAAATTAAGACCCGAGATAGTTTTTGTGTTGCCCCTCCCCAGTTTACAGAGAATGGAGAATAGCGAATTTAAAGATTAAAATATTATTTAAGGATTATAATTAAGATTGTAATTAAGATTGTCTAGCTCCCTACCAGAATCAATTGGCTGTGCGTGTTCCAGCTGTAAGCAGAGGCATTCTGAGTATCTTTCCCCTCCTTTGTGTATATGAATTTATGGATTTTCAGGACCTGGACAATTAGGAAAAAGCATGTAAGGTTTTAAGGTCTATATAAGCTACTCACTGCATTCATTTAAGAAGCAGGCAGAATAGAATCTGTCATAGGAAAAGGAACAAACCCAGCAGGGGACAAATCTTCCAGCATCTTTAAAAATTTAGTGGAAATGTAAAAACACGAAAACTAGACTGGTTGAGCCTGTAAACACGGCACAGACTTATCAACTGTGCCTGGGACAGTTCTCCAAAAAGAGAAAAGTACAACATCCGATTAATTTCTTCTCCAAGGCCGTCCACCTTGTCCTCACACAGTTCCTCTGCTCCTCTGCTGCTCAAAGTGGGAGGCCGATTCCTCCCCTCCTCCTCCAAGCGGCTTTCTCAGCCCCCAGACCTCCCGCGGCTCCTAGGGCACTAGGCGGCCCGTGGGGACCCAGAAGGGTGGGCTCTACGACCCCGTACCCACCAGGAGGTGGTGGGAGGGCGATACACAGGTGGAGTGGGGCTAGGTGACTGGCACAGGCTGAAAGCCCGAGGCGGTCCCCAGGTCTCACTCAGGGGCATTCCATGTCCACGGGATGCTTGTGGCACATGCCAGCACCCACGCTCGAGCACTGGACTCCCCAGTGACCCCTGCCCGTGGAATGGGCCCGCCGCGCCGGGCGCGCCTGGGGGGCGGGGCCTTGCGGCGAGGCCCGGCTGCCGCAGCGCCGCCCTGCGCGAGGCGGTACTGCCGCGGCGGAGGGATACGGCGCATCGTATATATATCGCGGCACACAGGCTCGCGCTACGGCAGTGGTGCTGGGAGTCTCGTGTTCGCGGTGCCGTTACTCGCAGTCGGGCGGCGGCTGAGGCTCAGCGCACAGCGCAGGTAGCGCCTTAGCAGCAGCAACAGCGGAGGCACCTCGGCGGTCACAGCCCCTGCGCTGGTGTAGCCACCCTCGCCTGCTCCGCTCTTCCTTCCTTCGCTCGCACCATGGTAGGTCGGGATCGGCAGTCGCAGGCTAGCAGCTGCCCAAGCTCTCCCCGGATTTGTAGTTGAGTCTTGGGGCTCCCCCCTTTTCCTGGCTGAGGTTACTCCCCCACCCCTCTTTGCCGGGTGCTACGCGGAGGCTGCGGTTAAAAAGGATGCATTTCGGGTTTGCATCTCGGCTTTGGTTGCCAGGGATCCTCCTCTTGAGTTTTGGACGCCTCTGGGGCTGGACTCTACAGTGGGCTGTGCGCGGGCTGGAGCCGCTGCCACAGCTGCACCGGGGCCTTCCGCATCCACCCCCTCCCCCAGCCCCGCACCCACTGCATCCAGCGCGCCGCACCCGGGCTGCCTGCAGCGCCTCGGCCGGGGCCGGCAGGGCGGGGGGGAAACCGGGCGGGGCAGGCCGCGACGTCCCGGTAGCCAGCCCCAAGCCGCGGAGAATGAATGGGTCGGGGCGAGCCGGTGGCGCACAGGGTTTGGGCCGAGGGCTCCTGGGTGCCCTCAGCCACCTTCAGTCACCCGGCCGACCCAGTTGGGCACCCTCCCTCGGCTGCGGTCCCCTCCTTCCTCCCGGGGGGCGCGGCGCGGGCGTGAGCTGGGAAGGAAGGAGCCGGGGAAGGGTGGGGTTGGGGGCAGGAAGGCGAAGGCTGGGGGGCGGAGAGGGCGGAAGCGGCCGCCCTACGGCCGGGCGGGGCCCCGCGGGGTGGCCGCGCGCGTGGCCGGGCCATGCAACCTCGACCTCCCCCCCCTCCGCCCTCCTGGTGCGGTGCTAGGCGGGCGCGATCGCCCTGGTCCACGGGGAGGCCCCTTCCCGCGGGAGGCGCTCGGCTCGCGCTAATTGGGGCGGCGGGGCGGGGGAGGAGAGAGTTGGCGCGCGCCACGGTTTCCATTAGAGACGCAAAGTTTCTGCTAGGGAGGAGGCGGCGGCAGGCTCTGTGCCTGGGGGAGCGGGAGCGGTAGGAGGTGCCGGGGATAGGCAGCACCCCCGTCCTGGGGCCCCTTTGGGCCTGCACCCCGGTCTGGCCCCTCGCCCTGTGTGCCTCTTGTTCACGCCACTCCCTGGGCGGCAGGGAGATGCCCGTCTCCACGTTTCCGCTTTCTCTACAGCCTCTGGATTGCCAGATGCGACTGTGCGGGTTGGCCCGGTGCGTGTGCCGTAGCCCCTTTCTCCCTCGCCAGGCAGAGCTGACATCACCAGCAGCACTTTCTGCCCTGGCGGGGCTGCTAGAACGCCTTTGACTCAAGGCCAGAATGACTTGGGGGTGGGGGGAGTCGTTGTCCTGAAGGTAGATGCATTTGATAGGCCTCCAGTCAGGATTTTTCGGGGAGGTGGAACTCTTCTCACTGAGCAGACAGTTTCTCCTACGAGGTGTGGCAGTGCTTCCTGTCGTACAAGACTGACATGGCTGGGCATTACATAAATCATCGTGTCTCCATTTGCCTTGAAAGTAGCTTCCAGTAATGGATAGGAGGAAGACCCATTTAAAATATAAAAAAGTAGAAAGTCTTTCCTCCCCCAAATCAATGTATAAGGCGAGTTTCCACAGAAAAGAATAAACTCCAGTGCCACCGGGTTTCTCTTGGAGTTTAATTTGCAACTGGCTTCATTAAAATAAAAATATATATTCTCTTTGAGATCTTGAGTTCCCCTGGCTGGAGGCACAGGTTCAGGGCTGCAGACACTAAATAGTGCAAGTGAAAAAATAAAAAAATAAAAAGCTACTTCGTGGTCATTTAGTACATGGAAATACTGAATGTTGGCGATCAGCAGCTTTTCTGTCACTCTTAAGGCGGACAGTGTTAATACCAGAAAATGATAATAGTTATTCCTGTACGTGAGGAAAAGGCTATTGTATCGCCTCAAAAAGAGTATCGTTTTCTGTGTGCTTCATTTTTGCAGTTTTATAATAGTCCTAAGATTCAGTTTTTTTCCTGGCTTCCTAAGCATAGGATAATTTGGCCGAAGGCATTAGCCATTGTAAATGGTAGACTTTTAGCAAATCGCTGCCTAATTTAAATGATTGGAAAGCATTTATTTCGTAGAAATGAAACTGGGGTGGTGGGTAACCCATTACTGTATATTTTTTTCACTTAATTGTTTCTCATAAAATGGATATAAAAGCCTGATAATCCAACCCAATACCATTATGTAACGCCATTGTGGAGATTTTGGAGGGCCCAGAGCTATGCGCAAGGTGCACTAAAAGCCTGCCCCTGGACAGGATCCTGGTGCTGGCTGCCTTGTCGGTGGCATTGGGTTGGGTCTCTTGGATGGAGCCAGCGACTGCAGTGTTTCTGGCGCAGTAGGTGGCGCTCTTCTTTCTCTGCGTGTTGCTGCTGCTGGTGCTGTGAATACTTTGACCACTAGAGGCGCCATTTTCCACATTGCATTACTGGATTGCAGTGCGAACTGCAAGCAGCAGGCCAAAGAAATGAAACCAGCACATGCTGTCACTTCTTTGTCACCCTTTATTGTTAAGCGAGCCTAAATAGTTTTCCTTTCTTATAGTAACTTTCACTTAATGGCAGTGCTAATGATTTTGAAACACTCGCTTTTTTTAATTACTGATTTAAAAAAAAACCCACAATTTTAAGTATAATTAGGAAAGCTTGGTTATTATCAACCAAACTTGCCTAGATTGAATTATGACCTTTTCTTTCTCCGTGTAGGCTGATCAGCTGACTGAAGAACAGATTGCTGGTAAGTTGAAGACTGGGGAGACCCCAGGAAATGGGAACTAGGTTCTGACCTGTTACTGTATCTCCTGTGTTGTCTCTTTCCCTCTCCTGTTCGCATGGTTTTCTAAGAATTCTTGAGCAGAAACAGTGAGGTCAGGTGTTTTAGAGGTGACGTGGAATGGACCCTGCCAGCCTGGCACACTCTGGGGTGTGCACAGCTGCCCAGAGAAGGAGATGCACTGACCCTGCTACTCCAGAGTTATTAGACACAGGTCTCTCAGTGGTCTACCAGTGAAGCTTGTGCTTGCTATGCTAAAATATATGGAAACGGGTAGATTTAATGCTGTAATAACTGGGAGATGAGTCACGTTTATTTAGTCTTTACTCTTGGAGGGAGGTCAGTTTTTCTTTTTCTATTTGTTTTTTGTTTTGAGGTGAGGATCTCTCTGTAAATCTTGCTGTCCTGGAATTTGCTGCGTAGACTAAGCTGGCTTTGAATTCACAGAGATCTTCTGCAGTTGCCTCCAGGGTGCCACCATGCCCAGCAACTTTATCTCTAATGTTTCCGTCTTAATGTTTTAAGGTGGTTTCTAGAGAGATGCCTCAGTGGGAAAGAACACTTACTGCTCTTGCAGAAGATTCAAGTTAGGTCCCCAAGACACATGTAATTTTCAGTGGTCTCTAACTCCAGTTCTGGGGGATCCAGTACTGCCCTCTGACCTCTTCAGACAGCAGGCATGAACGTGATGGACATACAGATGCAGGCAGGCAGGCATGCACATAAGATAAACCTGGAATTCTGAAAATATCCTGGATGTGGCTGCCTGGGAATGAACCCTTTTAGTAACCGTGTTGCTATGAAACTATAGAAGTGCAACATGAAAGGGACTTTACTGTAACTGGTAAATCGGCATCTCAGATTGCACTTGGTGACCAAGTTAAGAATGATCAGGCTAGCTTTTTTAAAAAATAGGATATCGTGGCTTTATTGAACTGGTTACCAGGACAATGTTTGCTTTCTGGGCTACTGTGTGCTGGCCAGACCTACAGGCCTATTGTGGTTATTATTTCTGTAGATAAAGGCCAGGTGGTTTCTGATAACTTGGACAGCTTGTCTTGGCAAGCCCCAGGGGCGTGTGTATCACAACAGTGTTGGGTAAAAACACTGATTCTAGTAAACTTCTCTTTTCAGAATTCAAGGAAGCTTTCTCTCTGTTCGACAAAGATGGTGATGGCACCATCACAACAAAGGAACTTGGGACTGTCATGAGGTCACTGGGTCAGAACCCAACAGAAGCTGAATTGCAGGACATGATCAACGAAGTGGATGCTGACGGTAAGGGCTTTAGAACTGAATGCACACCACTGTTGTGTAATTCAAATTCAGACTTGTCACAGAATGTTTTTAAGGTCCCTAGAGTAAAACAAATGTTCAGAGTTCCTTTCTATGGTTGCCTCGCAGCCTCTTGACATTAAAATAGAAGACAGTGGGCTTGCTGTCCAGTTCGTTCTGCTGTGGTCTAGAGCATTTCCTGGATTGGATCACTGGGATTTTTTTGTTTGTTTGTTATGTTTTGGGTTTTTTTTTTTCCTACTTACTGGGACCTGCAGCTCTAATCTTTATTGGCTGACCCCTGAGGCTATACCAAGTTTTGTGGGGGAAGTAGAAATGAGTAGCCAGAGAGCTTGCTGTTGTTTCTAAGAGACGGAACCTGAGGGCGGTGACCGAAGGGCACCCTTAGACATTAGCTGGGAACTGAGTGGTGTCTGAAGACTACATTTGTGGAAGAAAAGCTATGTAAGGCTGAGGGCCGGAAGAACCAGCAGCTCCCCTAATAGTTGTCTGTCTGTCTGAGAGAACAGTAGTAGACAGAGTTTATTCTCCTTTTTGTCAGTAAGCTGGTTTGGAAGCACTCTCCCTAGTTGAAAAGTCCCATAAGTCCAGGAATGTGTGTCCTAAGACTGCAGACTGGAAAGGAGCTAGGAAGGCAGAGCCTGGGCCTCAGCTGTGCTTTGTCGACCGATGCTGTGAGAGCAGCTATTAGAAAACATGGCACCGGAGAGTGTTGTGTTAGACGTGGGTTTTCTGTACCATTAAAATACCCCCAAAGATGATTCTCCTCAGTGCTGTTTTAGGAAAAATCGTCCATAATTCTGTCTGGTTGATGAACCATATGGGAACATGGGCAGGCCTTTCTGTTTTCTGTAAATCCTGGGAAACCAGGCTCGGTAGGAGACTATGTTTGACTGTCAGAGTGTATGAAACAGTGGGAGAACCTGCATCAAGCCTTGTTTTGATTCCTAAGGATCTCTTCACATGCTTCTAGGTAGCACTTAGTCATTTATTTTGTCTTATATAAATATCTTCAAAGACTAGGAATTTTTGATGTTGTGTTTACTTACATCATTACACCATTGTAGGGATTGAACCCAGGGCACTAAACCATCATCCACACAAGCCTTTGAAAGCTACTAGCTTTAAATGTGCTAGTGAAAATGAATTTTAAATAACTCCTGTTTTGGTGGGGTTTTTCTGTTGGTTTTGTTGTTGTTTTCTGTGATGTTATTTCCATTTAATTCAAGTTAGTGTTAATTTGGGATTTGTCTTTGGGAATATTTATCCCTTAGCTTTAGAGGAATCGTTTGGAATGTTGGCTCTTGGGTGGATTCCTCTGACAGTTTACTGAAGATTAATGACCCTAATCTGAGAACGGCTTCTGAGCTTTTCCCTTCATGGAAAATGAAGCTGCTGAATTGGGGGTTTGGGAGTAAGAGTGTGTGCTTGGCACAATGAGAGGCCCTGGGGTCAATCCCCAGGACCAAAACAGAAACAAAAAGCCAAGTTGGATAAGAGCATGGTTAGATCGCATATATAATAGGGCCAGAAGTACATCTGGAGAAGACTTGGGGAACTGGGCAGGGTATAGTAGGCTTTTTTCTTGCTCTCACTTTTTTCCCCCTAAAGTGTTTTGAACATTGCTAGGACATTATTAGTTAGGACTGAGTGTTCTCCCTGGACAGGCAATTGCATGCTTCCTTTTCCAAACGGTGTAGTCTGCTTTCATGATTGTGAACCCCGATGTACAGCTTCCTTTGCTGTAAATGCTATTGTGAACCCAGATGTGCAGCTTCCTTTGCTGTAAATGCTATTGTGAACCCAGATGTGCAGCTCCCTTTGCTGTAAATGCTGTGCTGCACGTTGCCGAGTTGCTTGATGTTGCTTGACATGTGACATTGCTCTGTGAGGTTACAGAAGGTTGGCCTAAGAAAAATGAATAGTTTTAAAAAAAATAGTTTATCGTAGTTCATCGTTGTAGTTATCGCTGGAATTGTACAGAGTGCATTTGTCTGTACAGTGTTCTAAGATTACTGCACAGGGCTGTCCGTGTGATGCTTATCTTTTCTTTTTGTGATTAAAGGGAATGGCACCATTGACTTCCCAGAGTTCTTGACCATGATGGCTAGAAAAATGAAAGATACAGATAGCGAAGAAGAAATCCGTGAGGCATTCCGAGTCTTTGACAAGGTAACCTTGCACACTTGCCTTGGAGAGGCACATTACATGGCTCTGGGCTGTCACCGCTGAAGGTTGTAACGGTTGGTTAGAGTTAGCCGGAGTGCCAGAGCCTCTCCTTTGACGCCCCAGCAGAGAGAAGTGCTGATCTGACTGTCTGTCTTTGTTGTGTTCAGTGTGTCTGCTTTTGAAAAACTGTGCATTTTGTGTTTGATGACTGCTGGGAGCTGGGTTGGGAGGAATGTTGACGGTACCTTGAGGGAGGCTTGGACAGTCAGCTGCTTGCTCTCCAGAACCTCCATCTGCCATCACCTTGTAACAACTGCTGTCTGTTGACAGGATGGAAATGGTTACATCAGTGCAGCAGAATTGCGCCATGTCATGACAAACTTAGGAGAGAAGCTAACGGATGAAGAAGTAGATGAGATGATCAGAGAAGCAGATATCGATGGAGATGGACAAGTCAACTATGAAGGTAAGGCTAAATGTCCTGAGCCTGGTTTTTAGCAGCGATTACTGTGCACAGCCACCACTTGTATTGTACACAGTAAATCTGTCCGTTACCGCTTCTTTTAAAGATAAACTTTATATTTGTCTTTTCAGAATTCGTACAGATGATGACTGCAAAATGAAGACCCACTTTCAACTACTTTTCCCTCTAGAAGAATCAAATTGAAATCTTTTACTTACCTCTTACAAAAAAAAAAAGAAAAAAGAAAAAAGTTCATTTATTCATTCTGTTTCTATCTAGCAAAACCGAATGTCAAACGTACCTTCTGTCCACACACAAAATCTGCATGTATTGGTTGGTGGTCCTGTCCCCTAAAGATCAAGCCCCCACATCAGTTTTACAGTATAATACTCGTACTACCTTATAAGGAAGCACTTAGTGGACTCCTTAAAGTTCCATTTGCTAATGATTAATACACTGTTTGGGCTGGCCAGTTTCTCATGCATGCAGCTTGACGATTGAGCACAGTCAGGCCTTTGTATTAAAACCGAAAAATGGAAAAAACAAATTCAAAATCTCAGATGGGTTCTACAATTTGTTCAGATCAATTGTCAGTAGCCAGTTTGCTGCAAACAAACATTTAAAATTGGTTTACCTCAGGATGATGTACAGAAAATGGGTGAAGCTGAACTTTGAGATACAGCCCCAGAAGTAGGATGGCCCTCTTGTCCTTCAAGTGCTCCAACCCCATGGTGACAATGACACCTGGTGGCGTGCCTGAGTGATGGTTTAGTGCTGTGTGTGTTGTGCTAGAGTGAAGTAAACATCAAGGCTGTCACCAAATCACACAAATTTTTAATAAGAAATGTTTACCAAGGGAGCATCTTTGGACTCTCTGTTTTAAGACCTTGTGAACCATGACCCGGAGCCAGCAGAGTAGGCTGTGGCTGTGGACTTGAGCACAACCATCAACATTGCTGTTCAGGAAATTAGAATTTACGTCCATTCCAAGTTGTAAATGCTAGTCTTTTTTTTTTTTCCAATAAAAAGACCATTAACTTAAAAGTGGTGTTAAATGCTTTGTAAGCTGAGCTCTGAAGGGGGACGAGGAGAAGGCCATTGGAGGGGAAGCCAGCGTACATAGAAACATGTCCACCATCCAGGATAACCTGGGTTTCCCTCCCAAGTACCTAGCATCAACTCCTGAAACCTGGCCGACACTGATTGCTTTGTCATCATTGGCCATGTAAGTCTCCTTATGTTTTCTGTGTGTCTCTGTGTGCGCACGTGCTCGACTATCTTGGTCACTTGATGTTCGGGCAGAGGAGCTTAGTGAGGGAACAGCCTCTCCCAGGCGTGCGTGTGTGTAGGAGATCTCAGCTGTGCTGCTGCTGACCACAAGAGGCCACCTGTGCAGGAGACTTGATGAGTGTGTCTGTAACTCAGTCTTTGGTTATCTAAGACTGCCAGTCACCTTTGGTTCAGTTTTTAACTTATGATACCCTTTAGCTTCTATACGGTTTTTAATTGATTTTTTTTTCTCCCTGTAAGTAGAACTAATACTTAAGCCTCTGGCTTGAAAGAAAACCACAAAAAAAAAAAAAAAAAGAACAAAACCAAAAGTTGTAGCCCAGAATGAATTTCATGTCTAATTATAAACCTATAACCAAAAGTCAGATGTGCTGGTCCTGGTCTGTTTAGGACCCCTACCCCCTCCCCAGAAGTGTGTTGCATTTAGTACAGAGCTCATTTTTGAAACAAGGGCCTCGTACATTTTTCAGGGTGTTAACTGGTTGTATCTGATTAGCAAGGAGCTTTGGCTTTGAGTGTGGGGGTGGCCAGGAACGGGCAGGCTTCTAGCAAGGCACCGAGAAGCCCTTGGCAGCCAAATGGGTGCATTCAAGGCTGCTGTGTAGACCCTTGCTTCTCTGACTCTCCTACTCCCTGCCTTTCTGGCGTTTCGTAGCTCCTTTGTATTTGCTTTCTTCTGCCAGAGGGGTGGGTCAGAGCTGTGGAGAGAAAGACGCTGTGTGCCCTTGCTGGCCCTTGGGCTGGGGGGTTGGCAGACAGGTTGGTGAACTGAATCATTAGGTATTCTTGAGAATGCCTTGGGGGTTCCCTTCTGGGGAGAGCACTGAGGGTTCCAGGTGTGAGCAATGGCGGTGGCTTTGTCTTGGAAGGTGGATGGAATTGCCCAGTGTGGACCCAGTCTCAGGCTTGTGGTCTGACCTCTTGGTAGTTTCAAAGGGGGTTGGAGGTGACTTACTTTTTTAAAACTTACCTCCTATCTTTTACCTTTTACCAAGTCTTTGTAGAAGCTGGGTAGACTCTGCTTTAGCAGCCCCCATAGCCTGTCCCTTAAGGCTACCTTTAAAACAGGATTCTTGTGTGGCCAGGAACCCTGCATGGGAACTGCAGAACCCTAACCCCCAGGGAACAGGAAGCTGAAGTTTGGAGTTGTGGGAGGCAGAGCACCCCCACCTCGTGGGCCTCCCCCACCACACACCCTGGGACACAACCAGCCCAGGGTTTGGTGTTAGCTTCTGAGTTTGTGAGGGGAAAGAGCTGGGTGTCCTGGAGTCCGGATAGCACTCTCCTGTAAACTCTTTGACTTACTAAGTACTCTATAAATATATACATATATTTATATATATATATATATATGTATAAAGTGACTAGTTAGCTGGCATCCTGCTTTAGCCTGAGACTTGCCCACCTCTTCATAGCTGTGTTCTCCGACTGTTCGGGGGAGCTGTTGAGCAAGGCAAACAACTTGATGGCTCAGATGGGCTAATGCACTGTTCCAGGGAAGGCTTTTTCTGATTTTTTGACAAATTTTTGCACACTTTAATTGGTGTCTTTGAGCAACTTACATTGAAGACAAGCTGTTGTACATAGTTTTATATTCTCTTTCTAAGTGCATGTCCGACTCGTAACCATATGGTAAGGAATGGCTGTCCAGTAGGCCTAGCGTTACTATCACACTAGAGGGATAGCACATACCACCCACCCCTCCGCATCCTGGAAACTTATTGAACAGAATCAATTCAGGCAAGTCGACTATTAGTTCAATTATCTTAACCACTAGAATTATTTATGGTGTGTCCTAAATACTTTCCTTTGGCAGCGACCAGATTTATACTGTTGTGTCTTAACTGAACCCCTCAACTGGCAGTCACCTACTTTTTCTTTTTAACTATCCCTTGACACTGTCCAATAGAAGACAGTTCTTTGCTGTCTATCCCTTTGAGTAAGAAGGTAGGGATGTGTGTTCTTCCCCTAGACCTACTACAATGTTCATTAAACACCTAGAGCAAGGATGGTGGTGGTCCTTCTGTTACTGAAGTCACCCTTCACTGTGGCTGTTTGAAAAAGAGATGTACTTGAACGTTCTGTAAATCTTGAGATAAACTGTTGTGGAGATTTAACCACCTCGCTGATGGGGGACCAACTCTATGGAAATTGTAAATAAGTTTTATTTATAAACCTGGCACTGTATTCAATAAACATTGCTGTAGCCTTTCACCTCTCTACTGCGAACTGTGTAGGTTCTTAGCTCTCATGCCCTCAAGAGAATGCCCCGGACCGTGCAGCCGGTGAGTGTGTGGGCTAAAGTTGGCAGAGATGGCCCAAAGCAGTCGTGCTCCAGCATCGAGTATTTCCGGGGTTACCCAAACTCTTGGCTGATTAATATCCTTTGAATTTCAAAAGCGTATTTTTAGGCTGGGCATGGTGAAGCCGAGGGGACAGATCTCTCGAGTTTAAGTTCCTCCCGGGTCTACTAGAGTTCCAAGCTAGCCAAGGCTATATAGTGAGACCCTGTGTCAAAACATTTTAAAATTCTTAGTGGAGATGTAGCTCAGTTGGTAGGGTGCTTGGGGGAGCATCCGTGAAGTCCTGGGTTTAATACTCAGCACCACCAGGTATCTTAGACCAGGGATGTGACGTAATCCCAGCACTTTGAGCGCTGGGATGGTAGAGGCAGGAGGATCAGAAATTCAAGGTCATTCACAGTCACGTCCCAATTCCTACCCTCTGTTTAGAGGGATGTTATCTAGGGCCCCTCCCCGAGTTTCTTCCCCAACCTGTGGACGCAGTGAGGGCTAAAAAGGGAAAGATCACAGGATGAGCCCCTGCTTTGGCTAGAAAAGCTGAGCCATATCTCCAGAAGGTTACTTAAAGAATCTGTCCTGTGCACACAGGCTGGAGGTACTACCTGGAGGACAGAGTTCCACTTTGGGGTGGTAGGGCTGGGCTCAGATTTGGTAGGTTCCCTACCATCTCAACCTGAAAATATGATAATCGGACCAGCACCCAGGTCTGGTTTTCTGGGATTCTGATCAATCTGGTTTGGCATCAGCACTCTCTGTGTCCTTTGAGGTGATAAATGGGACTTCAACATTCTCAGCAGCTCCATCCTGGGTTAAACAGGCTAAGCTGACTGTCAGGACCATGAGGCAATGGTGGGTTAGAAAAGTGGATAATTGGTGACTTCCGTTCTCCCAGGACAGAAACAGGAAGCCACCACTGGGCCTCTGAGAAGTTGGGTCCCCCTGACAGCGTTGCTGGGTTTGTCAGCAGCTCCAGTGGAAAACACAGCAGTGAAAAGCCACACATTTCCAGTCTAAACCGGACTGCCCTGGGCGTCCAGTGACTCGGGATGCCCGTGAAGTGAAGGGAAAAGCTTGTTAGAGCTCACGGCTTTTCTTTGACTGCTGCCCGGGAGTTCGAGGAACCAGCTCCTGCTGCAGAGCCACACCCCAAAACTGACAGAGTCCTGAGGCTGGCTTGGCCAGCTTCCCATCTCGTTGACAGTCTCTGAACTTGAAAAAAAAAAAAAAACGAAAGGCTGGTTTCTCTCATAAGAATTACTCATTCTATGCGTCAGCAACCTTTGGGTGACTGGACGAACACGTTCAGATAGTATTTCAAATGTCTCATCTTAACATTTATCTTTTAGTTTTCAAAGACCAAAGAGAAAACCTGGTCTTCTTTGATAAGCTTTAGAATTTTTATTTATAGCTGTGTGCCTGTGTATGCACACACACACACATGATGTGAGGTGTGTGTGTGTGTAGACTCTCACATGACTGTGCACACAACTAGAGGTCAAAGAGCAACTTGTGGAGCTGGTTTTCTCTTTCTGTCCTTGGGTTCCAGGGATGGAAACACATTGCCAAACTTGCTCAGCAAGCACCTTTTCCAGTTTAGCCGTCTCACGCCCACCCTCCACCCCTGTGGGTTCTTGAGCATTTTATTAGAATGTAGTCTTTCTGTCTTGACTTTGTAGAGACAGGTGAGTTTGTTTTTAAACTAATTTTTAAAAATACGTTTTAGTATACTAATTAAACTGCAATTTTTTATAATTACTCATTTTGTAAAAATGTAGGCTTTCTTCCACCAGAGAGATTAATATCAATATTTAAGATAGTAGATTAATAAAGTGAAATGACAAATATATGTGGCATCGTGGGGCATGTGCTTAATATACATGAGAAGGCCCTGAACAAAGTACCCCATATTATAGCACGGTGACATGTGACTATAACCCCCGCACAAGGTAGAGGCAGGAAGCTCAGGAGTTACGGGCCAGATAAATAGCTAGTTTGAGGCTAGCCTGGGCTACAGGGAGACCCTGTCTCAAAAAAAAAACTACTGGGATTGAAGGAGAAATGACTCAACAATTCAGAACACCCATGTTTAGGTGCACATAGCCCCCCCCCCCATATATACATAATTAAAAATAAAATAGATCTTAGCCAGGTGTGGTGGTGCACATCTTTAATCCTAGCACTCAGGAGGTAGAAACAGGAGGATCTCTTTGAGTTTGAGGCCAGCCTGGTCTACCAAGTGAGTTCTAAGACAGCCAGAGCTGTTACACGAAGAAACCTTGTCTCGAAAAAGACAACGAAAAAAAATAGATCTTAAAATAAACCTAGAACCTTATAAAAGGGACTTTTGGAGAGATGGCTTAGTCAAAAGAGCATTTGCTTTGCAAGTAGGAGGAGCCGAGTTTGGATCCTGGCACCCATGTATAAAGCCAGGTGCAGCAGGGCAGTAACCCAGCCTGGAGAGGCAGAGACAGGTGAATTCTTAGAGCTTGTCAGCCAACCAGCTTAGTTGAATCAGTGGCGGTAAGTGGCCTCCAATTCTGTGAAAGACCCTGCTTAGAGAGTGACTAAGGAAGACATCTGGCTTACACACACACACACACACACACACACACACACACACACACACACACACACACGGAAGGGCCTGGTGAAATGGCTCTGGGTATAAGTTCTTACCATGAAAAGCCTGGCAAACCTGAATTTGGCCTCTAGAAATCATGGTGGAGAGATCTGACCCCTAAAAGTTGTCCTGCGATCTTTGCCATGTGTGCCCTGATGCATCCATTCACACGCACACGCAGTTATAAAACAATAATACAGTTAAAAAGTACTACCTTACATTGTCAGCTCCAATTTCCTGCTAACGTAAACGTCCATATCTAATGGTTCTCCAGCTTTATGGAATGTTTCCAATGACAAGGAACTTACCGATAGGTTATCCTTTCTTTCTAAAAGTATTCTGAATCAAAAAGAAATGCTATGTATTTATAAAGAATTGACATCAGCTGGATGTGGCAACATGCCCTAATAATCCCAGCTCTTCGGGGGAGAAACAAGAGGATCAGGAGTCCAAGGCTAAGGCCAGCCTGGACTACAGGAGACCTTATCTCCAAACTATGAGCTATCAAATCACCCACCACTGTATACATTGTAGCCATCACTTTCTACTTCCTTCCAGAATCTTTTCTGGCCATTATTGATCCAGAGATGCAGTTTATATATTGGGGGCTGTCTTAGCTTCTTCTTTGCTGCTGTGATAAATCACCTCAACCTAAGCAACTTAATGGAGAACGGGCTTATTCCGGTTCATAGTTCAAGGGTACAGTCCATCATGTGGGGGAGCTGAGGGGGTAGGAACTTGAAGCAGCTTGGTCACGTGGTTCCCACAATTGGGAACAGAGAGCTATGGATCCATGCTGGTACCCAGCTCCCTGTCTCCAACATCCCAGCCCAGGGAATGGTGCCACCCATAGTGGATGTTTCCTTTCTACTTAATTAGCATAAGACAGTCCCCAACGGGAATACCCAGAGGCCCGTTTCCTATGTGCCCCTAGATCCTGTCAAGTTGACAGTTAATACCATGGCTATCACAGAATCTTCATGCAATTTTAAAATGAATTAAGTAGTCTTTAGTATATACAATTACATATATGTTATGATTTTTCTATTTATGTCTTAAGATAGGATTCATATACTTACATGGTTATTGATGTAGTCACAACAATATCTTACCACTACCTATTTTTAGGGTATTTTCCTTTTTCTTTTTCCAGTGTTCTCCCATGAAGATGAAACTTCCATCCCCTCATATCTGGACATTTTCATCACTCATCTGAAGAAAGCTTTTACTTACTGGCAGACATTCCCCAGCCTCAGCAAGTCCTAACCTACTTTCCATCTCCATCACTATGTCTATACTGGATATGTAAATGAGGTTCTGTATTCTCTGTCTTCTAGCCTTTTTTCACTTTGTAGAGTGCGGATTTCTCTCCACCTGCTTAAATTCCTGCATTTTTTAGGAGCTGGCTGTGTTAGTGTTAGTTTGGCACCCTCATAAAGACCATTTGGCTTATAGCTTGTTTTCACTTGGGACTAGATGGGCATTGGCATGCCCTTCATTGCCACACATCGGTCCTGCTGTGACTCTGTGGGGGTCACCCTGGACAGCCAATCCTGGCCTGACTTCTCTGGGGAGATGACTTCTGGCAAGCGGCACTTCTGTGTTCTAGTGCATCCATCTGAGAAGTGGGAACACATTCTCCTCACAAGGCGGCTGTGAGGGTAAATGAGATGGGGGGGGGGGTTCTACTGTATTAGCTGCTCAGTGGAAGGTGCTGGAAAATACTCCCAGCCACACAAGGTGAATGCATCCACCATAGAGGAAATGAGGCATTTCGACAGCTGGTCTGATCTAGCTCATGCTGGTTCCTTAGGATAGAATAGTGAAAGCTTCCAGATTTTAATATACTGGAACCTACCTACTCTGCCAAGCTTATGTCGAGGGTGGCTGAGCCTCAACCACCAGGCTAGACCTGGAACTTCAGGTACATTTTCTTGGTGACTTCGTATGCAATGTCTGCAGCGTTTGGGACACATGAAGGTTTGGTGCTATCTGAGCATGCTAGAAGTGTTAAGCATGGAAGAGGCTGGTGGCCTGGGTCTCCATTCTCTGAACATTCGCTCAGATGTTCCACACCGTGGTCGGCAGAGAGCAGCCCCATTCCTGCTCCTTCTCTTTGGGGACTCCTAGGGTTCTATCAGACATTGACTAATGCTTGAGAGATGCTCATTCCCCCAAGCCTGAAGCGATTCTCTTCTGTGGCTGGATCAATCCCAAACTCCTCTGGCACCATGGGAAGTGAAGCCATCTGCTCAAATCTCACGGCCTGTCTTCTCTGCCAAAGTCTGGAATCTTCAGCTTAAAAAAAATAACCAGATACTCTTCAACAGTCAAGACCTTCTGATTCCGATTCAAGGTCAAACACCCTGAGGAAAAGCTCCAGAAGTCGGCAGTGAGCCAAGAGTTGGCTAAGTCATAATGAGTCTTCGGCTTTGAAGGGAGGGAACTTGGGCTGGGAGCAGCTGTTCAAACAGGGGAAATGCTTTAACTCAGCTTTCCAAACACTTCTGGATCTTTGCAGTCAGCCTGCACCTGCAGCCCTGTGAGAATCCATCACGCGTTTCCTCGTCGGTTCCTTTTCTAGTGGAAGGTCCAGTTGCGTAAAGGGAAGAGTGAGCGTGGTAGCCAGAGTGGGAATAGCCTAGTGGGCTCGCGTGTTTGAGGGAACTATTTGGGAAGGATTAGGAAGTATGACCTTGTTGGAGGAGGTGCACCATTGGCAACTGGCTTCAAGGTTTCGACAGCCCATGCTGTCCCCAGTTTGTTCTCTGCCTCGTGCTGTGGATGAGAGGTAAGTGGCCGGCGATTGCTCCACAGCCATGCCCACCTGCCTGCCTGCCGGCTGCCATGCCCACCTGCCGGTTGCCGTTGCTCCCTGGCATAATGTCTCGGGCACAGAGAGCACCAATTAATGCTTTCTTTTGTAAGTTGCCTTGGTCATGGTGTTTTTCACAACAGGAGAAAAGTAACTAAGAAGTTGGTGCCAGGGAGGGGCACATTGCTTTGGCAGGCCTGACGGTGCTGTTTTGGGGAGAAATGAGGAAGTGGTTGAAAGCTGTATCGGGGCCTAGGTGCTTGGAAGGCAGTTGTGCTGAGAGCAATGTGGGCTGTGGAATCCCAGCTCCAAAGATCCTAGAACAATATTAACAACTGGGGAAGAGATCATTTCTGTGATATTTTGGCAAAGAATGTGGCTGATTTTGGCCTTAAAAATCTGCCTGAAGCTAACCCGAGGAGTCTGAGACTAATTTCATTGGCAGAGATTTCAGGGCGGCCTAGCATTGACTGTGCCACCTGGTTAGGAGGAATCACTTTTATGCAGACCTATGGTGAAAATGGGCAAGCAGAACAAAAAGAAATACAAAATAAGTTTGAAGAGGAAAACAAAAAGCACCAGAGAATATAACAACATAGCCAAGACTTGTGCTCAAAGGGAGCAGTCTAAAGAAAGGCCTGAGGGGAAATAAAGTGGAATAAAGGGAGGTGCCCTCAGGGCAAGATCCCACCCAGCTAAACTTTCAATCTGTGAAAAGGAAATGTTTGAGGAATACCTGCTCCTAAAGCAAAGAAAAGCTCATTCGACAAAGGAAATCATCAACAAACCAAAGCTTACACAAATATAAATCAGGGAGGGAGCCAGATTCTATCCTAAGCAGGCAGCAGTTGACAGCATTGGCCACTTGGTTCTTCCTTAGAGTCACAGAGGATGCAGAGTAAAGGGGGTTGTAGAATCTTCCTCTACGGTTAAGGAAAGCCACTGAGTCCAGGCCTGTGGCGGGGAGTCCTTGCACGGAGGTCTAGAGAGGCTATTGTGTAAAGCTATGAAGTTGAAATTTGGATTGCATTGGAGACCCCAAGATGCTGGAGATGCCAGGGCCATGGGATGTCTGCCAGGAAGAGCTGTAGACAGGGAATGAGTGGTACCTGCCCATGAGAGGGAAGGGTGTTACAGTCAGCAAAGCTGGAAAGGAGAGCCATATAAGCCCTTTCTTATCAGATCTGGAGTTTGTCCTTTGGGTTTTGGACTTGTTTGATCCACTTTTTCTTCACTATGTCCCTATTTCTCCTTTTTGGAATGGGAATGTATATTCAGCACCATTGTATATTGGAAGTATGCAGTTTGCTTTTTTTTTTTTTTATTTTACAGGGGGTAACAGTGAAGAGATTGCCTTGAGTCTCAGAGAAGGCTTTCAACTTTTAAACAGTCTTGAGACTGAAAGACTATGGGGACTTTTGAAGTTGGACTAAATTAATTTTGATTTATGATGTGGCCACAAGCCTGTGGGGGTCAGGAAGCAGAATGTGGTTTTGAGTGAGAACGGAGCCCAGGCACATAGGTTTGTTGGAACTATTTGGGAAGGATTGGCTGGTGTGGCTTTCTTGGAGAAGGTGTGTCACTAGGAGTAGACTTTGAGGTTTCAAAAGCCCACACCGTTCCCAGTTAATGCCCCCCCCCTGCACAGTGCCTGTGGATCATAGGTAAGTTCTAGCTATTTCTCCAGAGCCACGCCTACCTACCTATCTGCCATGTTTCCTTTCATGGTGGTCTTGTACTCTTCTATCCTCTGCATCTGGAAACCCCAATTCAATGCTTTATTTTATAAATTGTCTTAGTCATGGTGACCATGAGGGGCTGGAGAGATGACTCAGTGGTTAAGAGCACTGGCTGCTCTTCCAGAGGATCCAAGTTCAATTCCCAGCACCCACATGGCAGTTTACAGCTGTCTATAACTCCAGTTCTAGGTGATCTGGCACCCTCACACAAACATGCATGCAGGCAAAACACCAATGCACATGGATAAATCTTAAAAAATAAATAAAGTATTCTTTTTCTTTCTTTCTTTTTTTCTTCCTTTCTTTCTTTTTTTCTTCCTTCCTTTCTTTTTTTTTTTTTTGAGACAGGGTTTCTCTGTAGCTTTGGTTCCTGTCCTGGGACTAGCTCTTGGAGACCAGGCTGGCCTCGAACTTGTGGACATCCGCCTGCCTCTGCCTCCTGAGTGCTGGAATTAAAGGTGTGTGTCACCATTGCCCAGGTAAATTAAAAAAAAAATTAAAAAGAAAAAGGTGAGTGACTGTGTCAGTGAGAGAACTGTATTCTCTTGATTTATCCTCAGTTTTGGTTTTTATAATATTCAAGCTCCAAATTAGAGGATTTCAGATTCTGGAAGGAACATCTCTACTGTGTGAGGAGCTGCAGGTCTTTGGCAGAAACAAAATGATTCAACCCAACTTAATGGGTCAATGAAGATGAAAACCTACAAAAATTTTTAAGATTGAATGAAAGAAATCTGCATATCAAAGGCCAGATACAAAACAAAAATCAACAAAAACGGCTCAAGATGGTAAGAAGCAGTATGCCATTGTGACAGATATTGAAAGTGGAGTTGCCATGTTATCTAGCAATTTCTCTCCTGAGCAAATGTCCCAAAGAATTGAAAGTAGGTACTCCTGTAGATGTTTGCATACCCATGTTCAGAGGAATAGTATTCAAAGTTTCAAAACCTTATTTTTATGGACCCAACTGTCCATTAATGGGTGGAAGGAAAAACAAGTGCTGTTGTGTTATATGTATTGAGTGTGTGTGTGTGTGTGTGTGTGTGTGTGTGTGTGTGTGTGTACACACTAGAATGTTATTTAACTTTGAAAAGAAAAGACTTTCTGGCACCTGATCTGACATTGATGAGTCTTGAAAACATTATAATAAGTGAAATATGCCAATCACAGAAAGGCAATAGCTGTATAATTCTACTTTTATGAAGTTCATGGGTAGTCAAATTCACAGACACAGGAAGGAGTTTCTACACACACCAAGGGCAGGGTAATGGAGAGTTATTGGGAATGACTCTACAGCTTCAGTTTTGCAAGACGAAGACTATCTGAGGATGAACGATGGTGTCGCCCAGCAGTGAGAGTATATACCACTGGAACCGTAAACTATACACTTGGCCACAAATTTTTGTTTTGAGACAGGGTCTCATTTTGTAGTTCTGGATGGCCTGGGGCTCACTGTGGAGACCAAGCTGGCTTTGAATTCAAGAGATCTGCTGGAATTAAAAGCCTGCACCATCCACCTGTCTCAGAGGTTATTTATTTATTTTTAAGTCAAGGAAGCAGGGCTAGGGATGTAGCTCACTCGTAGAACTTTGTATGTACCAGGCCCCAGGTTCAATCTCAGCATGAATAAAGTCAAAGAGGCAGAATGAATTTTGCAGGGAGACAGTGCCACCCTGAAGTCACTTAGTTGCTGCTGATGTTTTCTCTCAGGCATTACAACCCTCCCTTTAATTTTTGTACCATTCCCATGTTGTTTAATCATTATCTTATAATGCTAGTTGATTTGTATTATTTCATTTAACAAAGATTATTAGACAAACTGTCATCCATGCTAGTAAAAAATGTTAAAAATCAAAATGAGGACATAATCACAAGTTGAACAGGAATCTTAAAAAAAAACATATACTGAGCCATCCCAATGTGTACTCAGCAGGTACTTACGTACAAGTCTGATGACCTGAGCTTGATCCCCAGGACCCACACAGTAGAAGAAGAGAAATGACCCTTTCAAGTTGTTCTCTGGCTTCCAAACATATGCCGTGGCACACAAGCCCCCATACACATGTGCTCACAAATAATAAAAGTAATAAAACAACAGCCCCCATTATAGTATAAGAATGTAGATGCTAGTAACTATACAAACCTCAGAAAACTGACTCAAGAAGAAATAGAAATGTTTAAATAACCTGTTTGCGTTGGTTTAAATAAGAATGGCTCCCATAGGCTCATATATTTGAATGCTTAGACATTAAGAAATGGCACTACTTGGGAAAGATTAGGAGGTGTGGCCTTTTGGAGGAATTGTGCCAGTGGGGTAGTTTTTGAGGTTTAAAAAGCCCAATCCAGGTCCAGTGTCCTTCTTTTCCTGCTGCCCATGGATCCAGATGTAGAACTCTCAGCTACTTCTCAAGGTACCATATCTGTCTGCACACTGCCATGCTTCCTGTCTTGATGAAAATGGACTAAACCTCTGAACTGTAAGCAAGCCCAATTAAATGTTTTCCTTTATAAGATTTTCTGTGATTATGGTGTCTCTTTACAGCAATGGAACACTGACTAAAACACTGTTCAAAGACTCAAATTAGGAGCTAAGTATAGATCTACTTGTATTGGATGACTGTGGATGCTTTGCTCTCCCACTGAAAGATGGGATCTTCATCTCAGCCCCTTGAATCTGTCATAAGAAGCGATGGATCCAGGCCCAGCCTTAGGAAGTTAGAGTTTTCCACCTCTATCTTTGGAAGCATCTTCATATTTCTCAGGATTGGGAAATATTTGATTTTAGAATTGTTAATGCTGAGAAACCCTACTTTACATAAATACATAGTACAAAATAGAAAAAAGCCTGTGTAGGATCATACCAGAAGTTGTTGGAAACCCTGTCCCAATCCCAAGCCAACAGTCATTTAACAGTCTTTGTAATGAAACTCAAGTTAATGCCTCAAACAGCAATCTTTAGAAATTTAAAAATCAAACATCCTCACACACTCCAAACCAAAGACACCCAGAAGTGCAATGTGCTGAGGAATTGACAGTGGGAAGATAGTACATGTCTTTGTTTCTCATAACTAAGTCATATTTCTGTAAGAACAGAAAAGTTCGTGTAATCCATAATATGCAATAATCAGGAATGTAATCTGAGGCACTTTGGGAAGTGTTGGTTTAGTATTGCATGGCATAATGCAATGGCACAGTGTGAACTGCTCATGTGGTGTGTTCAGAGCCAAGGCTGCAGCATGCCAGAAACACCTCAGATTTTGTCATACCTTTAGCAAAATATTTATTTTTACTCAATGAGCTACCTCAATATTCCTCATAAAACTTTTGACTTTGAATTAGCTTTTGGTGGTTGTGTGTTTAGAAACTTTTTTTGTTGCCATTTTTTTTTCATGACTCCCACATTCTGTAATGCAATCTACAGTTTAAGTAGCTGGGTTCTAGACTAACTCAGAAGTCCAGCTAGACCAGGCATGAATTCTTCACCCACAAAGCCATGAGAGAAATGAATCACAGATGCTCAAAAAGCAACTGAACACACAGGGTATCCTCTTTTGAAGTGACCGATGAACGCTACCAGAACCAAAAGTATTCTTCCATTGTTTGGGGTGCATTTATACGGGGCTCAGAGCCTAGGAGAATGTGCAGTGAAGGGGCTGGAGAGATGGCTCAGTGGTAAGAGCAATTACTGCTCTTAGAGAACACCTAGGTTCAGTTCCCAGCACCCCAAACTTGGTTGCTCAAAATCATTTGTAACTCCAGTTCCAGGGTATCTCTTGCTCTCTTCTGGCCTCTACGGGCAACAGGCACACATGTGGTGTGTATTGATACATACAGACACTCATACACAGGAAATAAAAATCTTTACAGAATGTGTGACTTGCTGGGCATTGGTGGCACACACCTTTAATCTCAGCACTCAGAGGCAGAGACCTCTGTGAATTGTAGCCAGGGCTACATAGAGAAACTTAGGGAAAGGAAGAGAGAGAGAGAGAGAGAGAGAGAGAGAGAGAGGAAGGAAGAAAGGGAGGGAGGAAGGAAGGAAGAAAAGGAAGAAAGAAAGAAAAATAAAGGAAGGAAGGAAGGAAGGAAGGAAGGAAGGAAGGAAGGAAGGAAGGAAAGGAGTGTGTGACTCAGTGACTTAGTATCACAGGCTGAACAGCCACCACCTCTACCAAGTTATCATCACCCAGAAGAAAACCCACTGCCTTTACTAGTCACTTCCTAGCTCCTTCTTCTATGGATGCCATAGTCTGCCCCCTGCTGTGGATTTACCTAGAGAGACTATTTTATTACAGTGGAATGTCACAGTCTGCTTCTGGTGCATGACTTTCTTTGTCCAACACCAGTTTCTCAATGCTGCACACTGCAGGCAAGAGAAACAGACCAGCTTGAACCCTGTGATCCTACCCGACGGATGTGTTGAGAGGCTCCCAGGAGGTACACAGGACTCAAGTGTCAGAGTGAGGACCCCAGTGTCTGGGCTCTGGAATTGCCCCCCTCAACAATGAAATGACTACAGGAACCTTAGTGTACCAGATCGTGCATTTCCCCCAGGAGTCCTGCTAAGGCTCATGCCTCACGGACCACAGAGTAACGGAGATCACAAGGTGGAAGCCATGCTAAAGGATGAACAATTTCAACCCTACAATGGATTATCACTTATGGACACAATCCTGAGGACATCATGCTAAGTGAAGAAAGACACACACACACACACACACACATGCACACACGCACGCATGCACAAATAAACATTGTGTGAGTCTCTTGCTGTGAAAGGTTTATAGTAGGTAGATCCAGAGAGCCCGGAAGGCAGTGAGAACCCAGGAGGAGCTGTCCAACAAAGCCTGTGAATGTCCAAGCAGTGGGGCCTCTGAGCATCCAAGACAGGCGTCCCAGAAAGCAGGTAGACTGTGGGCAGGAGCAGCCTGCTCCCCACTCACTGCCGCCCTGATGTCTCCTGCAGCACCCTGCCAGTTTATTGCATCTTCCAGGAAGCTCACATCTTGCAGGGCCACAGAAGAGTCCACAGACAGAAGTGAGAAAGATGGGGGCTGGGATCAGTGAGGGCGTTGTTCAAGCTCTAGGCTTTATCCCCATGGGGATTGAGTCCCGCGAGGCAGCTCCAGATGGGGCTTGCTCCTTTTTCAAGCCTGGACCTTGGAACTCTACTCCAAACCTAACCTAGTCGATAAGCTATGAAGGCTGCCTTGGTGTCTCCAGAAACTTGGAGAGAACAAAGAAAAAAAACATCAGTTTCCATGGAAACCATCCAAAATTTAAAAGACTTAGGGGTTTTATATCTCAAAAAACCCCTCCTGCTTCTCTTTCCCCTCCCCTCTCTTCCCTCCACACTTCACATACAAATCCTTTTCTGCTGCATTATTTTGATGAGACCTTGGTCTGGCTGCAGAGAGGATTCGGGATTTGGGGGTTTCTGTAGAACACTGAGCGTTATGAATTTGCTTTATGGGTTTAGACTAAAGCACGAATAAACATTTGGAATGCAAAATACCCAAATCCTCTATGCTACTGCAGATAAAAAGAAAAATGAAGGCTTTTTGCAAGATTAAAAGAAAAGAAGATTGGGGAGGTGGTGAGGGAAGGCTGGGAACCAGTTCTCATCTCCTGAGCTCAGCTACCATTATAGCCCCACCCTGTCCTGTCTCAGCTCTGAGGCTGCTGCAGGTGATGGCGTGGACCCATTATACTGCTCAGTAGGAGACTCAATCCCAGCGAGCGACTAGTGGCAAACTGACAAAGGTCTCTGCTGCTGTGGCCTGAGGTTTCTACAAGGGCAGCATTAACCAACTGTGAACTGGGGTGGGGGATGGGACAGGAAACAACAAGGGCCAACTGTGCATGAACCAAACATATATTCTTGTCATTACTCCCCAAACAATCCTGTCCAACGATCACTTATATAGTCTTTACATTATATTAAGGGATTTAGAGATGGTTCAATGTACATGCATGTTATATACAAAGACTAACCATTTTTCATAGGGGGGCTGAATGTGGGGGATTTGGATAGCTGACGGGGTCTTGGAAGCAGACTTTTGCAGGCCCTGGAGTACGGCATGTATTATCTGTGCTATTATTTTATCACCTACTTACTTCCAAGTCCCTCCCTCTTCCTAGGCATCTTCTCCCGTATATTCGCCCTGACTACCCAGGTTTCTTATTGTTCCTCATCTCAGTGGTTCATGAATCCCACTGATCAGCCTCTGGCTTCATTCAGTAGCTTTCTATTCTTTAGAGGTAGAGTCTCACTATGGAACCCTGAACGGCCTGGAACTCACTAAGTAATCCAGCAGGCCTTGAACTCACAAAGATCTATTCAGCTTTGCCTCCTGAGTGCTAGAATTAAAAGTGAACATCACCATACCTGGCCTGGCGCTATTCTTATCCCACGGAGCATTTCAGCCGGGAAGTCAGGCCAAAGGATGCCCAGGTCATGGTCCTGTATCGTTTGTAAAGAAAATAAAACGATCCTCATTTCCTCACCGAGTCTCCACGACAATCCTCAAGGTTTTATCACAGTGTGAACATGACCTTGAACCTCAGAGATTTGCAGTGACTTGCCCAGGGTCTCACGGCCCTGTGCCCCACCCTCCAACCCCAACCCCCGCCTCGTGTGTTTCTGTATTTATTTCTCTGATGAGAGCTGGGTCTGGATGTGTGTGGGGCGGGCATGTGCACCCGCCCTAGGCCCTGCAAGCCCAAAGTGGCACCAGTAACCTCACCGGATGGCATTCTCCATGAGGCACCCAGCGGTCCAGTTACCAGGTAGCTAGGGATCTTAAACAGCCCTAGCAGCCTGTGTCCCTGGCCATGTAAAACCCCAGAGGCCTCTTTGAAGTCCTGTGACGCTCCAGATGAACGACATAAATTCATGGAAATGTTTCACAAGGGCGTTTTTCCTCTGCTGGTCTCCATTTCCGTGAAAAACACAGGCTTGGAGGTAAACAGTCTTCTCTGTGAAAAGGGAGCGAATACAGGCTTCGCTCCACGCCCCCGGCCCACAGCTCGGTTTCCTCTGCCCTTCCTTCCTGCACCATGCAGGGTCCCCAGAGGTCTAAGCTCCAAAGATGGATGATGCCCCACAGAGACGAGCCACGGGGACACCTGGAGTCTCTGTTGTGATTGCCCCCGCCACACTGGAGGAGTAAAGCTGGGGGAAGGGACGCCGATAGAAAGGGGCGTTGTGAGTATGAAGCAGAGGCTCCCTCCACACTGGGAAAATAGTCCGTGGGCTTGGCTTCTCTCTTCTTACCTCCAGATCCTAGAATTTGTTCGTAAACAACATGTTGTCAGCTCAATGTTCTGTTTCTTGAAACTAAACACTCTGTTAGGACAGATTCGCAAATATCCCTGACTGCAGCGACTGAAGTCGAAGAACTGTTGTTTGTCTACGCTTTGTTCTACACTTGCAAAATGCGTCAAAATTGTATTTCATTTTATGCCAAAGATCCACCCCCTTTCCAAGATCCTTCTGGAAACACTTCTTTTTGGGGACCTGGGGTATAGACCGGAGGAAGGCAGAGGTGCAGGGACCTATGCCTGGCCACCATCTACCTATTTTGGTAGACGGACTAGATTGGCCCTACAGTTCATTCATACCCACGCTCTTGCCACCAAAGGTATGTGGCATTGGTTCTACCCCTGGGGAGCCACCAAGGGTATGTGGCATTGGGTCTACCCCTGGGGAGCCACCAAGGGTATGAAGCATTGGTTCTACCCCTGGGAAGCCACCAAGGAAGGGTATGTGGCATTGAGTCTACCCCTGGGAAACCACCAAGGGCATGTGGTGTTGGTTCTACCCCTGGGAAGCCACCAAGGGTATGAAGCATTGGTTCTACCCCTGGGAAGCCACCAAGGGTATGAAGCATTGGTTCTACCCCTGTGAAGCCACCAGGCAGCACGGGCAGGAGGGATCAGAGTCCTACTTAAATGGTGGTAGCTCTGAGCCTGTGCACCTGCTGCTGGAAGGAAGACTCAGGAAAGCCTAAAGGGGCTGGGGAGGTCAGCCTGGAGAAGGAGCCTCATTTTCCTGGATTTGTTGCTTTCCATCATTCTTTTACCATCCCAGGAGGACTGGACTCCCTGACCTGGCTGAGGTTACTCGCTTGCTATACCCTGGAACTTAACCCTGCTCCGCAAACATTAGGGAGAGCTGGCAAGATGACACAGTAGGTAAACACACTCTCAAGCAAGCCTGACCACCTGCATACCATCCCTGGACCCCACACGGTGGGAGGAGAGAACCAACTCCTGCAAGCTGTCCCCGGACTTCCACAAGTGCACCGTGACGCGCTATGACCCCTTCCACACTGAATAAATAAATGTACAAAAAGAAAGAGAAAGAAGGAAAGAAAGGGAGGAAGGAAGGAAGAGGGATAGGGAGAGAGAGAGAGAGAGAGAGAGAGAGAGAGAGAGAGAGAGAGAGAGAGAGAGCGCATCAGGGAAGGCAGCTGGGTCCTACCTAAGGTGTAGCCTGGATCCTCTTTTACATCAGATTAATATTAATTTGCAGCTTCTCACCATGCAAATTACCCGTCGCCCTCCTCAAGGTGATTTTGTGGCTTTGGAGAGAAGGGTGGCAGGACTAATGAGAAAGTGCGTTCTGAGGTTTTTGTTTTTTGTTTTCCTATTCATATTCTAGACACAGCCTCACCCACCCTTCTGTCTCAGCTTCGTCTCCATTTTTCTAAGTACTCCGGGCTCTTTGGGGCCACCATGTGTCTCTTCTTCTGCCTCCCTGGAAACTCTTTCACCATCGACTTCCTCTGTCTCTATCTGAGGGCGACACTATCTCTTCCTCCTTCTCACCCCGCCCCACTTTTAATCAGCAAGAACAGAGCCTGGCTGTTCTGAATTCACAGCCGCTATCTCCTTGCTAATTTCATCACCTCAAACAATCAATCAAAAATCCTGTGGGAAGGGGAGGGCTTGTGCAAGTTACAGGGCGAGCCTTCATCCCATCTATCTCTCCTCTCTCCCTGGGAGCAGGAGGTGGCAGCCACCGCTGGCTGGCTTCTCGGTGGGAAACAGCCACTGGAGGTCTTTGTGCCTCCAGCCCTGTGGTGGACAGTGTCCAGCTACACAGAAAGTCCCCATAGGCTACAGCAGGGTGTCTCTGTGACAAACACAGAGATATACTTCCCCCCTCCCCCGCATCCTGCCTGCGTCCGCAGGCTCTTCCCAGGAAAGCTGACACTGTCTCCATGTTACAGATGGAAACGGAAGGTCAGAGGGGCAAGCCAGAGGCCACACGGGCACACAACTGCTCAGGCAAGAAACAATGTGTGCATGTGTGCTTGTGTATGCCTGTTCATGCTTGTAGGGCTGCACATGTGTGTGTGGTGTGCGCCTTGAATGTGGAGGTCAGAGGACAACCTCACATATGGTTCCTTAGATACTAGCTACCTTGTTTATTATTTTTAGAAAGATTTTATTTTTAGTTGTGTGTAAGTCTGTGTATAGGTATGGACACACTGAGTGCAGACGCCCTGAGGAGGCCAGAGGTTTGGGAAACCCCTGGAGATGGAGTTACAGGTGGTTGTGAGCCTTCCCAAGTGGGTGCTCAGGTCCTTTGCAAAAACAGTGTATACTCTTAATTAACTATTGAGCCTTCTTCCCAGCCCTCTACTTTGTTTTTGAAACAGGGTTTCTCATCAGCCTGGAGCTGGACACTTAGGCTAGCTGGGCTGGCTGGAGAGCCCCAGGGATCTGCTGGTTTCCACCCACCCAGCCCTGGGATTGTAAACGGATGCCACCACACCCAGCTTTCTAACATGAGGGGCAAACTCAGGTACTTGTGCTTGTGAGACAGGCACTCTCTCCACCAAGCCTTTTTTCCCTAGCTCAGGACTGGAATCTTTGTTTTGTTTTGGTTTTGGTTTCTGGTTTTTTGAGACAGGGTTTCTCTGTGTAGCTCTGGCTATCCTGGAACTCACTCTGTGGACAAGGCTGGCCTCTAATGCACAGAGATCTGCCTGCCTCTGCCTCTGGAGTGCTGAGATTAAAGGTGTGCCACCACCGCTCAGCTTAGGACTGGAAATTTATGACCTAAACCTGGATATTTCGTCTCTGAGATTGATTAAGACGGAAACTTCAGCTGGGCACCTTTAATCCAGCACTTGGAAGGCAGAGGCAGGAGGATCTCTGTGAGTTCAAGGCTAGCCTGGTCTACAGAGTGAGTTCCAGGACAGCCAGAGCTACACAGAGAAACCCTGTCTCAACAAACAAAAGGATAGAAACTTCAGGAGAAAGCCGGGCGATGGTGGCGCATGCCTTTAATCCCAGCACTCGGGAGGCAGAGACAGGCGGATCTCTGTGAGTTCGAGACCAGCTTGGTCTACAGAGCTAGTTCCAGGACAGGCTCCAAAGCCACAGAGAAACCCTGTCTCGAAAAACCAAAAAAAAAAAAAAAAAAAGGAACTTCAGGAGAATCAATGGAAGATAGTGACAAGAGACTAGGAGGTCCAGGAGGCTTAGAATTTAGGCTGCCTCTCTCCAAAGTGACTACCCCACCCCCCCCACCATGGCTCCCTCTGCTCCCTGAAGACCTCTCTCCTGCATGGTGGGGGTCCTGAGGCAGGAGAGGGGAAAGCTGGGAATGAATTCCTCCCAAGTTCCCTTTTGCACTGGAGACAGCTACAACTAGCAAGCTGTGACTGGATAGCTTATCCCTTTTGCCACCCCAGGACTTCTATGAAGTCTTGATTAAAAGGCTGTTGTCTAACCTTGGACTGGCCAAAGGAACTAGAGGGAACATCCGCCCCCCCCCAACGTGACATTAGGGAGAGCCCAGAGTTGACTTGGGAATCTCCATGATTACAGCTCGGGGACCATGCACCTCTCCATCCGAAGACTTACCTTCAAGTCAGTTTGCAGGGTTGGCTTAAGCTGTACTTGGTGGGTTTGTGGGTGGAGGCAAAGGTACAATCGCTAACCCATCTCTATCCATTTGGGAACCCAGCAGGGGCTTAAGGGACCAGTTCTCAAGAACTGAGCATGAAACGGGGGTGAACTGGCTTGTAGCCTCGGCTCTCTGCAGCTCGTCGGAGACTCAGGGAGCTTCGTTCTCACTGTGCCATGTACAGGCTGCACGACTGTGGCATCCTGGTTTGGGAGGATGAGACAGCGGAGCGACAAAGAAGGGCAGTGCCTCTTCTAGCTTCCCTGTGCAAGTGCACTAGCATGTATGCCTGTACATGAACATACGCACCCACACATGTACATGCGCGTGCGGGCACACACACACACACACACACACACACGGCACCACTTGTTGCACATCCACTTGTTTACCAGGCCCGTGACACACATTTAGCATTTATTTGGTGGCTGTGTGACCTGAGCCTGGCACAAGTAGTCCTTCGTTGTTTGCTGAATGAATGAATGAATGAATGCCTTCTCCCAGAACAGATTCCACAGGTACACAAACCTGGACAGCCAACTCAGAAGGACCCACACTTAGCATAATGCTAAGTTACCATCTCAAAAACTGGAGTAACTTTTGGATAAGGACCTCACATTTGCCTCTTGCGTCAGGCCCTGACATTTTACTATTTCTTCAGATCACAGCCTGGCGTGGGTCTGGTTGCCGGGACAAACGATGAGCCCAAGAAAAGAGAAAGAAAGTTAATCCCATCTTTAAACTGCAACCAAGGTCTGGGCCTGGTCCTTCATAAGGTAGGATCCATCATGTGGTGGCTTCCTGCCTGGGCTGGGGGCAAATTACAGGTCCGCAAACTCGAGTCCGAACCTTTCTCATTTGTTCTTAGAGGCAGAGGTCTCCGCGGTCTTTGGGAAAATTTGAAGCTTCTAAAAACGCTGGCAACATGGAATTCCGTCTTTGCATTGTGATTCTCTCTTGTTCTGGAAAACAAGGACGAGGGGAACGGAAAAAGGACAGAGAAGCACCACCATCAGGGCAAGCCAGTGCTCTCATGAGGCAGAGGGCTGCGGGCACACCTCAGAGATCAGCCCTCGCCCTGGCTGCCTCGGGCCCTCCTATCCACCACAAGACAAGCTGGTCCCCTCTCCTGGAACAAAGAGAGGCTAGTGTGGCTTAGTCACTGCTGATGTCTGGCAAATTACCAGCCTCGGAAACTGGGCTGCTTTCAAAGTTCCTGTCGGTTCCAAGCGGAGGCAGTTTATGCGGAGGGAAATAAGGCCGCTAAGGCTGCGGTTGCTGAGGTGAGGAGTGGACAAAGAGCCACGCCCTGATCTGTACGGTCTGAGCCAGAATCTTTGCTCCCTCTGCGGCAGGCCCATGCTCTTTCCCCACCCAGTTCTTACAGTTCTGGAAGGCTGGTAGAAGGCTGCGCAGAAACAGGGATGTGAGCTGGGCTCGGTGCGCATGCATTCTTTAAGAACACCAGACAGCCTGTTCTACTGTGAGGCTGAGCACATCTGAGTGGAGCTGCAGGCAGGAGGAAACTGCCAGTGTTTTATTTTTTCCAGCCAGAGATGGAGTCGAGAAGCAGAGGAAATGGTTTGTGGGCTCTTGATTCCCCGCACACTCCAGAAGCTGAAGGCAAGAGAACCTCAGATCCCAGGAGAAATCATACTTTAGGTCCCGAACCTTTAGAGGGGGGTTAGGAGAGAAGACTAGGTGGTGCCTTCTTGGGCCTCAGTTCACTCCTTCATAAGAGGGGACAAGGGAGGCTGAACAAGATTGGTCTTTTCTGTCTTGTACAATCTGGATTATGAACCTGAAAAAAAAAAAGACACAAGGGAATAAGTTGTTCATGAGCCCTAATCGGTGGGTGTTAGAACACATGCCAGATCCCATAACCTAAATCAAGGCCACATTTCCCTGCAGCTCTCTCTGGGGCACAGAGTTAAGAAGTCATCCTCATTTTATGGTACCTGGCTCCTCCATGCATGGTCCTTGTCACGTGATGCAGAACTTCCGGTCATTTCTAAAAGGATTATATAAGTCAGATATGTCTGTTGTTCTGGGGATTGGAGACTCCTCAGGGAGGCCGCCTGAAGTTGGTTTAGAGAGCAAGGCTGCTCTCTGAAAAGGCTCCTCTTAGATTTAAAAAGGAAGCCTCCCTTTGTTTTAAGGCCCTATCATCTTCCATTGCTGCTGTATGCTATGCAATCTCTCTGCACACCTAGAGGCCTGATCATGGCCTTGAGGCCCTTACTATAATAAGCCCCACCAAAGGGAGCTGTGTGGCAGTCTCTTCAGACTGACTGCTGAAGGGTTTTTCATTATTTATTATTTAAAAAACAGTGGGCAGCAGTTTACAAGACTGCTGTAAACCATGGTCCATTTTCATCCATTGTTCTCAGAGCAGACCCGTGGAAAAGACACGAACGACAGGAAGGCTTACGAGTAACAGGCTAGGGGTCAGGTCAGTAAAGTGTTTGGCATGCGAGCACACAGACTTGAATTTGAGCCCCATAACACATGTAAAAACTCCTAGCATGGTGGCATAGGCTTGGAAGCCAGCACTAGGGAGGTGGAGATGGCAGGATTCTCAGAGCTCACTGACTGGCCGGACTTGGCAAGCCCGAGGTTAGCAAGAGACCCTGTCTCCAAAAAGTAAGGTGGGGTGATGCTCCCTTGACCAGCCTGTACCCACGCTTGAGTGTGTCTTACTTTCTGAGACTCTTCTCAGAGAGGCCCACACTGTGCTCTGGGGGTGTCTTGCTTTCTTCTGAGTATCCCCCCCCCCGTCTTAACTCTTGTGCACTGGTCTATATTAGGGACCAGAGAGATGGTTCAGCAGTTAGGAGCACTTACTGCTCTCGCAGAGAGGCCCCCGGTTCAGTTCTCAACACCCACATGGTGGTTGACAACTGCCTGTTACTCCAGCTCTAGAGGATTCGACACCGGCTCATGCACATATGTAGTATGCACACAAATGCTCAGTCACTCACACACGTACACATAAAATAACTAAAAGCAACTAAAAAATTTTCAATATATGTTTATTAAACCCCAACTCTGCTCCATAAGAAAAAACAAAATCAAAGTGGGAGGCAACTGAGGAATGATGCCTGGGCTCTACACGTATGCATGTGTACACACACACACACAGTTATTGGCAATCATAGACATCCATGTGACCCACAACCTGGGCAGGTACCAGTTCCTCACTCCTCCCCATTACACTCCCTAGTGACTGCTCCAGGGTTTTACGGAGACAATTTTATCCCTGGTTTTTACTTAACTTTTCAGGGTGGGGCAGTCTCACTGTGTTGTCATGTGGGCTGGTCTCAAATTCTTGGGGTCAAGGGATACTCCTGTCCCATCTTTCAAGTAGCTGAGGACTACTGGTGTGTGCTGTGTCGGGTCTCATTTCCTTTTGAAAAACCAATTATGACAGGGTATTTTCATTCCAAGTCATAAAGCCTTTGCGGGTTTCTGAAGGGTCCGTCTATGGCACCCTAAAGTATGTGTTGCTTGTATCCAGCAACTCAAAGCCGCAGTTGTCTTCTGAGAGGGAAGAAACGGCTCCCCAGAGAGCTTGAGGGGCACATCAAAAGACAAGCACCTAGTCACTGCAGAGTGGGGTGGGAAGCCACACTCTCTCACTGCACTGCCCAGTGATGACCTCCCAGGCCACCCTGGTAGACTGAGGACACAAGAGATGGTCCATGTGGCTGAGTCAAACTCACAGGCTCCAGACAAAGAAGCCCTGCACCTGAAATCACTCTCCTTTGAGACTCTGGTGGAAGGGTGAGTCCCTCAAAGCAAACTAGGAGGAGGTGCTAGCCAGCCTCAAACAGCATGTGTCCTGTGTCCTGTCACTCAGCCCTTCTTGTGCTAGCCAGCCATCCTTACGGGATGAAATGCCCAAGCAATTTAACTTAAAAAGAGGGAAGCCTCATTTTGGTTCACGATTTCAGAAGTTTCAATTCACAACTGGTTGCCTTGGGGACTGCACTAAGGCAGAACTTCAAAATAGCAGCAAAAGAGACAGGAAGGGGCTGAGGTCCCAGCAACTGCTTCCAGGGTATGTCCCACATGACCTATGATCCCTTTACCAGGCCCCATTTCCTAAGAGTTCCAACTCCCAATCAGGCAAAGTTTGGCAACCAAGGATTTACACATGGGCCTTTGAGGAATTTTGTGGAACCAAGCTATAGCAATAGGCTAGTCATTTTCAGTTTCTTCAATGGCCACATTGGGCTTAGTGACCAGACACGTACTAATGAATTTTATGTTATATAATTTATGTCATTGTATAAATATCTCAGAGTATACTTACAAACCTATATGTCATAAGGTACCATGTGTCTAGGCTATACGTGTGTGTATATGATCATGACAGCATCTCTCTCTTTTCTGTCTCTCTCCCCCCTTCCCTCCCTGCTTCTCAGTGTGTGTGTGTGTGTGTGTGTGTGTGTAATCATGACAGCATCTCTCTTTTCTGTCTCTCTCTCTTCCCCTTCCCTCCCTGCTTCTCAGGGTGTGTGTGTGTGTGTGTGTGTGTGTGTGTGTGTGTGCACATGCACGCGCGCACAATAATCTACTGTTCCTAGGACCGTGATGAACAAAACAACATGAAATTAAGCCAAGCCCAAGAGAGAATGATGCAATCTAGAGAGGCAGTAAACACGAGAGGCAAGAGGCTGCTGTCGGCATAACGTGGCCTGCTGCTTATAGCACACTCGTTCCTTTTTAAGTCGTGATTATTTATCAGTTCATTTACCGGCTTTAGGGGGCATGCACATGACGTGGTGCCCTTATGGAGGCCAGAGGACAGCTTCAGGAGGTGGTTCTCTCACCATGTGGACAGAACTCAGGCCATCAGTCTAGAAACAAGCACCTCTACCCACTTACCTTGATTTTGTTGTTTTTCTTTTCTTTCCCTTTTTGTTTTTGTTTTTCGGGATAGGGTTTCTCCGTGTAGACTTGGCTGTTCTGGAACTCGCTCTGTAAAACAGACTAGCCTCAAACTCACAGAGATTCACCTGCCTCTGCTTCCCAAATCCTAGGATTAAAGGTGTATGTCACCACCACCCGGCTTGTTTTTCTTTTTTTTTTTTTAAAAATCAGGAGCCGGGGTGGTGGTGCAGGCTCCACCTACAGGCTCCAAAGCTATAGAGACACCCTGTCTCGAAAAACAAAACACTAAACAAAACAACTTCCTTGCCTCCAAAAAGCACAAAGCTCCAAAACTACAGAGAAACCTTGTCTCGAAAACCAACCACCCCCCCCGCAAAAAAACAAAAACCAAACAAAAATCAGTAATACCATATTCTAAAATAATAATAAGAAAATAGAGTAAATACATAAACCAGCAACACAGCGGCGTTACCGTCACTATTGTATACATTGTCCTGGCTGCAATTGATGTTCTATGCTTTTATGACTCTCCAGTGGTGGCCGGTTTCTCAATACCAGCATCTCTAAGGACACAAGCGATGTCTTGTGCTGAGACATTATGACACCGATGCTGCTAGGCCTAGAAATTCTTGAACTTTCTTATAATCCTTATGGGACCATTGTTGAATGTATGTTCTGCCATAGACAGAAACCTCACTGAGCACGTATGTCCACATATGAGTTAGGCCACAATGTTAAAGTCAGCCCGAAATGTAAGTAGGCAGCCTCACCTTTCAGACCAACACTTTTAGACTAAAATGCTGGAAACAGAGCTTTCCTAAGACCCCCCCAACCCACTCTGAAGAGCTGTTGGAGCTATAGGCAGTTAGCTGGGGAAGGAGCAGATATTTTCTTCAGTGCTGTAGCCACTAGTATGTTGCCAGGGCTCCTCAAATATCCCTTACTGAGGCTCAGCCATGCTACTCCAATTAAACTCATTGGGTAACACAGCGAAAGATATAAAAATAGAAGGGGAGAAGAGGAAGGGGACCAACAGGAGATGAAAGGGACAAAAAAAAGTAATGAGGGGTATATATGATGAAGATAAATTATATATTAAAATCAAAATGCTTATATATGTATACATATATAAAAATGTCATAATGAAACTCCATTGCTATATATAATTAAAATATGTTAATTTTAAAAAATCGCATAAAATCGTGGCATTTGTGGCAGCTGGAAATCCCAGAGTAGACTCCTGCTCCTCCCTGGAGAACTGCTCATTCATGTTGCTCTGTGTTTTCCCAGTCTCTTAGCTTCGGATGCTTAAGGTCTTGGAAACGCTGTCCAATAACTTTCAACAGCTACCAGAAATAATGATTCCCTCATATCGTCTCAGGGAGCCCCATGAAGGTGGCCACATCCCCTGCTGCATTCTTGGGGGGCGAGACTTGGGAGGAGGGGTGTTGCTCGGCTAGAGAGAGGAGGCAATGAAGGAGAGGACATGATTATCTGAGCCTGGAGATGTCGGGCAGACAGAGGCTGAAGTGTGTGAGCAGGGCAGATTAGCCAAAAACCAAAGCAAAACAAAATCAGAAACTAACAAACTGGGCATTTTAGAAACACGGCTGGGGTCAGAGTGCTTAGAAAGGAGACAAGGTTGTGAAGACAAGGCCCTGCCATAGCCCCTGGCCTAGGGAAAAGCCCTCTGGAGTGCTCCTTATAGACTCCCTTGGCCCCTTTTCAGGATGACACAGTCCTTTCCCCAGGAATACTACAGACTCCAGCAAGGAAGCGAGTTCAGGGCTGGAAGCTGGGGACCCTCCAGATGTACAGGGTACTTCCCTAAGCACCCCATGTGCTAACTCACTTGAGAAAACACCCTGACAGTTTTATTGGCACTTACTCTATTTTCAAATGGAGCATTACTGTTTCCTTTACACAGATGGGGAAACTGAGGCACAGTGAGGCTTAAATGACAGGCTTGGAGTCACTCGGTGCTAGAGCTAGGATCTGAACCCTGGTTGTTTGGACTACCCTGTCTCCCTCTTTTTTGGTAGAAGGTTGAGAAGGAAGGGGTTAGACACTGGCGAGATCTCGAGTCTGTTTCCACAAGGATAATCCTTTATTGCAGTCTGGTGTCACCCAAGGGGGGAAAAAAAGCTGCTTTATAAAAGATGAGCCTGCCAGGCTAACCTGATTTCCTTCCTGGAGATCATGAGATTATGAGTGAACAGGCAGCCTGGGGGCATAACACGCTGGTGGCTTGTGGAGCCCTGCCAAGAGCCAGGGGTTAGGAGGAGCCGCCTTGTTCTTCCTGCATCTCTCGGATGGAGAGGACGAGAGTATCCTGTGTACCCTGAGTACCCTGTGCAGTGAGCCCACCTCATCCTCTGACTGCTCATCCCCACCCCCGACCGCCGTCCAATCACGACGCTGCTCTGATACTCACAGCCAGAAATGCCAGTGCAGGGACTCAAATTGTGAGTTGTTAGACTATGGGGTTCACCTAAACAGAATTGAGTATCTGAGGCTTTGGTTGTTTTGAACCCCGGTGCCTGCTTAGGCAGAAAAGCAAAGTGGCACCCTTAGGGTCACCTGGCTATTTGTCAGAAATGGTAGACTTGGCCCCCACTCTGGGGTTAAGCTCTGTGGGGCAGAGCCAGGGAGTTCTGTGGCAGTTGGAGTCCCTCGGTCAGCCTCTTCCTGGACAGCGTGAACCCTGCTTGGGTAGCTTGTCAAGTGCACATATGGAGGACGCTAGGGCCGCATCTGCTGAAGCAGTGTCTCGTGTTTGGAGGGCTTCTCCATGCTGCCTTTTCATCCTGTACCAGCTGAGGAAACCATGACCCAGGGACCAAAGGCAGGACCCAGAACCTCAAGTGGCATGCCAACAAACGCAGGACTTGGAGACATGAGTATGCCCTTGTCTCATTCTCCAAAGGACTTTCCTGAGAGGGTGACTCAGCCAGTACTGAATTCTCAGTTCTCAGTTCCTCCACTTAAACTCAGAACACAGGAGCCTGGCCAGCCTGGCAGCCTCTGCGCCTCTCCAGGCCAGGACACAGCTGTCTCAGCCAGCGCAGCTCCATTGGACAGCTGTGCTGTGTCTCCAGGGAGGCCATCACTCTGCTGCCTCAGCTCCCATGACACTGTGATGCAGACAGAATGGCCATCGCACCTACTTCACATTGCCTACAAGTACATCACAACGTCTGCACCTACATCACAGTGTCTGAACCTACATCACAGTGTCTGCACCTACATCACAACGTCTGCACCTGCATCACAGTGTCTGCACCTACATCACAGTGTCTGAACCTACATCACAGTGTCTGCACCTACATCACAGTGTCTGCACCTACATCACAGTGTCTGCACCTACATCACAGTGTCTGCATCTACATCACAACGTCTGCACCTACATCACAGTGTCTGCACCTACATCACAGTGTCTGCACCTACATCACAGTGTCTGCACCTACATCACAGTGTCTGCACCTACATCACAGTGTCTGCACCTACATCACAGTGTCTGCACCTACATCACAACGTCTGCACCTACATCACAACATCTGCACCTACATCACAGTGTCTGCACCTACATCACAGTGTCTGCACCTACATCACAGTGTCTGCACCTACATCACAGTGTCTGCACCTACATCACAGTGTCTGCACCTACATCACAGTGTCTGCATCTACATCACAACGTCTGCACCTACATCACAGTGTCTGCATCTACATCACAACGTCTGCACCTACATCACAACGTCTGCACCTACATCACAGTGTCTGCACCTACATCACAGTGTCTGCACCTACATCACAGTGTCTGCACCTACATCACAGTGTCTGCACCTACATCACAGTGTCTGCACCTACATCACAGTGTCTGCACCTACATCACAGTGTCTGCACCTACATCACAGTGTCTGCACCTACATCACAGTGTCTGCACCTACATCACAGCGTCTGCACCTACATCACAGTGTCTGCACCTACATCGCAGTGTCTGCACCTACATCACAGTGTCTGCACCTACATCACAGTGTCTGCACCTACATCACAGTGTCTGCACCTACATCACAGTGTCTGCACCTACATCACAGTGTCTGCACCTACATCACAGTGTCTGCACCTACATCACAGTGTCTGCACCTACATCACAACGTCTGCACCTACATCACAGTGTCTGCACCTACATCACAGTGTCTGCATCTACATCACAGTGTCTGCACCTACATCACAGTGTCTGCACCTACATCACAGTGTCTGCACCTACCTCACAGTGTCTGCACCTACATCACAGTGTCTGCACCTACATCACAGTGTCTGCATCTACATCACAGTGTCTGCACCTACATCACAGTGTCTGCACCTACATCACAGTGTCTGCACCTACATCACAGTGTCTGCACCTACATCACAGCGTCTGCACCTACATCACAGTGTCTGCACCTACATCACAGTGTCTGCACCTACATCACAGTGTCTGCACCTACATCACTACATCTGCACCTACATCACAGTGTCTGCACCTACATCACAGTGTCTGCACCTACATCACTACGTCTGCACCTACATCACAGTGTCTGCACCTACATCACAGTGTCTGCACCTACATCACAGTGTCTGCACCTACATCACTACGTCTGCACCTACATCACAGTGTCTGCACCTACATCACAGTGTCTGCACCTACATCACTACGTCTGCACCTACATCACAGTGTCTGCACCTACGTCACAACGTCTGCATCTACATCACAACGTCTGCACCTACATCACAGTGTCTCCACCTACATCACAGTGTCTGCACCTACATCACAACGTCTGCACCTACATCACAGTGTCTGCACCTACATCACTACGTCTGCACCTACATCACAGTGTCTGCACCTACGTCACAACGTCTGCATCTACATCACAACGTCTGCACCTACATCACAGTGTCTCCACCTACATCACAGTGTCTGCACCTACATCACAACGTCTGCACCTACATCACAGTGTCTGCACCTACATCACAGTGTCTGCACCTACATCACAGTGTCTGCACCTACATCACAGTGTCTGCACCTACATCACAGTGTCTGCACCTACATCACAGTGTCTGCACCTACATCACTACGTCTGCACCTACATCACAGTGTCTGCACCTACATCACAGTGTCTGCACCTACATCAGTGTCTGCACCTACATCACAGCGTCTGCATCTACATCACAGTGTCTGCACCTACATCACAATGTCTGCACCTACATCAGTGTCTGCACCTACATCACAGTGTCTGCACCTACATCACAGTGTCTGCACCTACATCACAGCGTCTGCACCTACATCACAGTGTCTGCACCTACATCACAGTGTCTGCACCTACATCACAATGTCTGCACCTACATCAGTGTCTGCACCTACATCACAGTGTCTGCACCTACATCACTACGTCTGCACCTACATCACAGTGTCTGCACCTACGTCACAACGTCTGCATCTACATCACAACGTCTGCACCTACATCACAGTGTCTGCACCTACGTCACAACGTCTGCATCTACATCACAACGTCTGCACCTACATCACAGTGTCTCCACCTACATCACAGTGTCTGCACCTACATCACAACGTCTGCACCTACATCACAGTGTCTGCACCTACATCACAGTGTCTGCATCTACATTACAGTGTCTGCACCTACATCACAGTGTCTGCACCTACATCACAGTGTCTGCACCTACATCACAGTGTCTGCACCTACATCACAACGTCTGCACCTACATCACAGTGTCTGCACCTACATCACAGTGTCTGCACCTACATCACAGTGTCTGCACCTACATCACAGTGTCTGCACCTACATCACAGTGTCTGCACCTACATCACAGTGTCTGCACCTGCATCACAATGTCTGCACCTACATCACAGTGTCTGCACCTACATCACAGTGTCTGCACCTACATCACAACGTCTGCACCTACATCACAACGTCTGCACCTACATCACAGTGTCTGCACCTACATCACAGTGTCTGCACCTACATCACAGTGTCTGCACCTACATCACAGTGTCTGCACCTACATCACAGTGTCTGCACCTACATCACAACGTCTGCACCTACATCACAACGTCTGCACCTACATCACAGTGTCTGCACCTACATCACAGTGTCTGCACCTACATCACAGTGTCTGCACCTACATCACAGTGTCTGCATCTACATCACAGTGTCTGCACCTACATCAGTGTCTGCACCTACATCACAGTGTCTGCACCTACATCACAGTGTCTGCACCTACATCACAACGTCTGCACCTACATCACAACGTCTGCACCTACATCATAGTGTCTGCACCTACATCACAATGTCTGCACCTACATCAGTGTCTGCACCTACATCACAGTGTCTGCACCTACAATACAGTGTCTGCACCTACATCACAACGTCTGCACCTACATCACAGTGTCTGCACCTACATCAGTGTCTGCACCTACATCAGTGTCTGCACCTACATCACAGTGTCTGCACCTACATCAGCGTCTGCACCTACATCACAGTGTCTGCACCTACATCACAGTGTCTGCACCTACATCACAGTGTCTGCACCTACATCACAGTGTCTGCACCTACATCACAGTGTCTGCGTCTACATCACAGTGTCTGCACCTACATCACAGTGTCTGCACCTACATCACAACGTCTGCACCTACATCACAGTGTCTGCACCTACATCAGCGTCTGCACCTACATCACAGTGTCTGCACCTACATCACAGTATCTGCACCTACATCACAGTGTCTGCACCTACATCACAACGTCTGCACCTACATCACAGTGTCTGCACCTACATCACCGTGTCTGCACCTACATCACAGTGTCTGCACCTACATCACAGTGTCTGCACCTACATCACAGTGTCTGCACCTACATCACAGTGTCTGCACCTACATCACAATGTCTGCACCTACATCACAACGTCTGCACCTACATCACAACATCTGCACCTACATCACAGTGTCTGCACCTACATCACAATGTCTGCACCTACATCACAACGTCTGCACCTACATCACAGTGTCTGCACCTACATCACAGTGTCTGCACCTACATCACAAGGTCTGCACCTACATCACAGTGTCTGCACCTACATCACAACGTCTGCACCTACATCACAAGGTCTGCACCTACATCACAGTGTCTGCACCTACATCACAGTGTCTGCACCTACATCACAGTGTCTGCACCTACATCACAACGTCTGCATCTACATCACAGTGTCTGCACCTACATCACAGTGTCTGCACCTACATCACAGTGTCTGCACCTACATCACAGTGTCTGCACCTACATCACAGTGTCTGCACCTACATCACAGTGTCTGCACCTACATCACAGTGTCTGCACCTACATCACAGTGTCTGCACCTACATCACAACGTCTGCACCTACATCACAGTGTCTGCACCTACATCACAGTGTCTGCACCTACATCACAGTGTCTGCACCTACATCACAGTGTCTGCATCTACATCACAACGTCTGCACCTACATCACAGTGTCTGCACCTACATCACAGTGTCTGCACCTACATCACAGTGTCTGCACCTACATCACAGTGTCTGCATCTACATCACAAGGTCTGCATCTACATCACAACATCTGCATCTGCATCACAACGTCTGCACCTACATCACAGTGTCTGCACCTACATCACAGTGTCTGCACCTACATCACAGTGTCTGCACCTACATCACAGTGTCTGCACCTACATCACAGTGTCTGCACCTACATCACAGTGTCTGCACCTACATCACAATGTCTGCACCTACATCACAACGTCTGCACCTACATCACAACATCTGCACCTACATCACAGTGTCTGCACCTACATCACAATGTCTGCACCTACATCACAACGTCTGCACCTACATCACAGTGTCTGCACCTACATCACAGTGTCTGCACCTACATCACAAGGTCTGCACCTACATCACAGTGTCTGCACCTACATCACAACGTCTGCACCTACATCACAAGGTCTGCACCTACATCACAGTGTCTGCACCTACATCACAGTGTCTGCACCTACATCACAACGTCTGCACCTACATCACAGTGTCTGCACCTACATCACAACGTCTGCATCTACATCACAGTGTCTGCACCTACATCACAGTGTCTGCACCTACATCACAGTGTCTGCACCTACATCACAGTGTCTGCACCTACATCACAGTGTCTGCACCTACATCACAGTGTCTGCACCTACATCACAGTGTCTGCACCTACATCACAACGTCTGCACCTACATCACAGTGTCTGCACCTACATCACAGTGTCTGCACCTACATCACAGTGTCTGCACCTACATCACAGTGTCTGCACCTACATCACAGTGTTCCACCTACATCACAGTGTCTGCACCTACATCACAGTGTCTGCACCTACATCACAGTGTCTGCACTACATCACAACGTCTGCACCTACATCACAGTGTCTGCACCTACATCACAGTGTCTGCACCTACATCACAGTGTCTGCACCTACATCACAACGTCTGCACCTACATCACAGTGTCTGCACCTACATCACAGTGTCTGCACCTACATCACAGTGTCTGCACCTACATCACAGTGTCTGCACCTACATCACAATGTCTGCACCTACATCACAGTGTCTGCACCTACATCACAGTGTCTGCACCTACATCACAGTGTCTCCACCTACATCACAGTGTCTGCACCTACATCACAGTGTCTGCACCTACATCACAGTGTCTGCACCTACATCACAGTGTCTGCACCTACATCGCAATGTCTGCACCTACATCATAATGTCTGTGTAGAGAGTGAGCTCATCTCCACTGTACAATCACTCAGCAAGGTGGTTGTGTAATGGCACAAACCACTGCCAGTGGGGACACTGAGGCACAGAAAGGTGTATAGAACCCTACTTGTCGGTAAGTAGTAATGTCAAGATTGGAAACCGGTAAGTAGTAATGTCAAGATTGGAAACCTAGGTAGTCAGATTCCATATCCACTGGAAGCAACACGTCCCGCCTCCTGAAAGGCAATGAACACTCCCCTCAAATCACCCCCCACTTCCTCCTTTCTGTGGTGCTGTCACTCACGTGTCTTTTCAGAGTCCTTCCCCTTGGGTTGGCCTGCTAATTATCAAGCCCTACCCAGTGGGTGGGCACTATGCTTCATGCTGAGCCAATCAGACTCCCTAGGAGCTCGACTCTGAGCCTGAGTGACAAAGTTGCCTGAGTCAGCCTCACAATGGTGTGTCCGTCTCCCCCCACCCCCACCCCCTGCCCGTTTCTTCCTTGCTTCTTCTGGTCTGTGATTCACTCAGTTTGCTCCCAATCAAGGCTGAGCTTTTAATGTCTGCAACTCTAGAACCCCATGGAAACAACCATCACAGGAATGAGTCGTCTTCCATGGGTGATTAGATCTAGGACCCTCACAAATAACAAAACCTGAAGATGCTCACATTCCACATATAAAATGACTCTGCATTGGCATGTGACATGTGCACTGATGTACTTACAAGGTAAAGGTACTGGTTTTATACAATTGGTTACACAGGAGTCAATAACGACAAGGAAAAGTCTAGATGTCTGAAACAGTCACAACTTTTCCTGCCAGGTTTTTTTTTAAAATAATTTACTTTTATTTCATTTGCATTGGTGTTTTGCCTGCATGTATGTCTGTGTGAGACAGGATGTCAGATCTTGGAATTACAGACAGTTGTGAGCTGTCATGTGGGTGCTGGGAATTGAACCCAAGTCCTCTGGAAGAACAGCCAATGTTCTCAACCACTGAGCCATCTCTTCAGCCCCCTGGGCTAAGTATTTTCAATCCAAGGTTGGGGCCTGTGAGTACGGAACCTGCAGATTTGAAAGGCTGCCGTGGTGTGGTTTAGTAAGTGCTGGACACGGGCCCAAACAGGACTAGGTTCAAATGAGGCCTCTGACACCCATTAGCTGTCATCCTGAGGAAGTGCGCCTCTGAGCATCAGCTCGCTCTTCTGAGTAATGAGGATACCCTTCCTGTGCATAAGGCTACCCAGGAAGAGAGGAGAGCAGGTGCAAATGCTTGCTTTGTCAGAAGCCCCAGACCACGTGGACGGTCCCTTTATTACCCTTTCCTGGGCCCTTGACTTGCACCCTATAACTTCAGCCCCATGGTTATCGTGGACGGGAGGCCCTTTCCTATCTCTTTGCTGTTTGTTTGTTTTGTGTTTTTGAGACAGGGTCTCACTATGTAGTTCAGGTTGGTCTTGAACTTAAGATCCCCTTGCCTCAGCCTCATGAGTACTGTTAAGTTGGGAGGGTTGAAAAGTGGGAACTGTTTTTGATATGTCTTGATATATGGCATACAATGGACTCAACCGCATAAGGGATGTTTAGGGAGCTGTATTGTCACAAGGAATTGAATGATTTCAGGAGGTTCAAAATATAAAACTGTAGCCATTGAACTTTGCAATTCTTTCTATGAGCTAGAGGCGTTTCCTCATCACCGATCTAACCACGTGACCTGTTTTGGCCAATAGGATATTACAAGCAGTTTGACAAGCCCTTGAGGGGCAGAATATGCACCTCTAACATTGATACGACAGGGAGATACTCTGGCTAGCTAAGTGATAGATGGAGGATGAAAGGCAGGTGCAATAGAACCATCTCCAAGCCTGCCAGCTGAAGCCAGCATGAGTTCATTCAATACCTACAGAGCAACCTACCAACTCGGCCTAGACCAGCTGCCTTTAGCCAATGTGTGCGTGCGCTCATGCGCACACTCACTCACACGTACGAACAGATCAAGAAACATAGCAACAGTCTAAGATGGTGTTTGCTATACTACGACGACTTTGACGGCTCCACCAGGCACCTCCCTGAAGCCATACCCTTTGTAAGGGAGCGCTGTAGCTTCCTCCAGTCTCGTGCCTTGGGGATGGCCTTGGTACTTGTCAGAGCAGTCAACTTCAGTGGAAATGACAGTGAGTAGCCCCAAGCCCAAGTGGTTAAGAGGATCTCACTCTGCAGCTCTTCAGAGTGTGCAAGCCTGGACTAACCTCTTGAAGGATGAGTGACCATATGGGGCAGAGCCAACTCAGCCCAGATGTTGCAACAAAGGCTCCAGACCAGTTGAGAGTCAGCCCACATCTGATCGGCCAGCTGGCCGCAGATGCATAAGTGAGACCAGGCGGAATTAAAACTCTCCCACAAAAAGAAAAGCATCCTTAAGCTACAGCGCTCTGTGGTCTGTGGTAGAGAGCTACTGTGATTGACAACAGGCAACTGAGAAAGGCTGGATGAAGGCAGAGGGAAAGGAAAGAAAACCACTCTGAGGATGAGAGCTATGGGGCTGCTTGAGGCCAGGGAATGAGCATCCAAACCTCTGGTTCAGAGGAGACGGAGGGCAACCCCAAAGTGCCCTCAACCCAGAGGATCCAAAACCTCTGCTGTCTGACTGGCTGGACTGGCTGTCAGGTGACTGATTAAATGAAGGTCTCATTACATGACTGACAGGCACCAGACTGCAGGTTGGATGTCTGCGAAATTCATCACCAAACAGGTTCACCCGGGGAAGGGTGTTTTATTAGCCCTTCGTTTTCTTTCTTCTTATTTGCTCTCAAAAGCTGATACAGCAGCCCCAGGGGGTTCTAGTATTCCTCTCACTGGATGGCGTTTCCTTGGCTAATGTGCAGGAATACAAACGGGCGGAGTAGGAACCCACGCAGTCAGACCCAAGTTGGAAGACCGGGGGTTCTATGAAGCTAGGAAGGAGACCCTGCATGGAGAACTGGGAGGGTGGGGGTCGTCTTAGGCCTCTGTGTTGGTTGCTCAATATGTGTGTGGGGGGGCGGGAGTTGTCTCAGGAAACGTTACATGAGCATCCAGGTGGACTGCCTCCCATCAATACTTGGAACTCCCGGACTTCAGATGGAAACGGGGGCGGGATGGGGGGGCGGGGAGGAGAGGGAGGGAGCCCTCCCAGCATGCAACTTCCGTCCATTTCAGAACCCTCCGATTCGGAGCTCCTAGATTCTCCTTGGAAAAAAGAAAACCTACCCCTGTCCCCCCTCTCCCCCGCCCCTGGCCTTTTGAATGACTTTATTTATTTATTTTATTTTTATTTTTTTAAGTACAGTGGTCCCCAAGACAAATCCAAGTTCTGCGGAGCTCGGGGCTGTGGGCCTCACATTTGGGAACCTGTACTTTGGGAACCTCCCAGAGGTCTGCCGTGGGTCGTGGGTATTGGAATGGCAAGCTTTATTTCTGCTTCCCTCCTAGGACAGCGGGCTGGGCGACCGCCTGTCTCCTCTGGGCTCTTCTAGGAGAGCCGCTCTGCCCCAGGGGGTGATGAAGTGCAGGTGCTTAGAAACTCCTCTCTGAGCTCCCCTGGGAGCTGTGAACTTGGTAAAGGCAGAAACTCCGGCTCTCTTGACCGCGGGGACACTAGCTCCTGAATCAGCCACCCCTAGACCTCCGTCTACGCAGCAAAGCCTTCTGCGGAGACAGAAGAGTGTCTAGATTAGCACGACAGGCATCCAATGACGGTAGAAGTTAAGCATTACATCATCACTGTGGGCTCTCATTGGCGGACATCGTAACCTCAGTCCTGGCCTGTTAGCAGCTCACGATTCCTAAACTCTATGCCGGACTTCCCAGAGAACAAGGGAACTCTGGGATTGGGCAGGAGCTCTGGGCCTGCAGGAGGTCTGGTTCGGTCATTAAATAGGAGAGAGGCAGGGAGTCCGCTGGCAACGATTTCCTCGGCCCCAACCCTCCTAGATTTCACCATCTGAAGTAACTGCCTAGTCCAGGCCTTCTAGTTCGCACTCACAGGGACCGCCCTGCCCAGGACTGGGAGTCCTAGAACCAATTTTGCCTGTCCTGTGTTTCATTTGGGAAGTGGGCTTTGAAATAATGGTTAATGCTAACTGAGCATTTTCTAAAGATCAGATCCAGGACTGAGCCTCATCCAGGAGTTCATCCTGTCTAGATACTAACTCCCCATGCAGTCCCGATTGCTTAGAGATATACACCGTAGCCTTGGAAGGTGGGTGAGGAGAAGCTGTGCTGGCACCGGGCCTTAGAGCTCACAGAAAGACAGGACTGAGTCAGAAGGCAGGTTGCATATAACCCCCTGCCTGCGGAAGGAAGGAGGCCACCTACCCCACCGTCATACTCGGTTTGAATTCCCTGCCTGGTAGGCGGTTCTGCTGGGAGCCTCCCCAGCTGTCTCATCAGCACACACCATTTTGAGGATCAGTCTCCAGAGCCCCTGGAGAATTTCAGCTCCCCCGCCACCCCACGGAGAGTGGTGTGTAAATCAGAGGAAACTTGTCGGGTCCACTGTGGCATTTGATGCTGGCGCGTTGCTGATCTCCCAGCCCTGAAGTTTAATTGCTGAAGATTTTCCCATGATCTTGTGAAATGTCCTCCTTCTTGTCCTCCCCGCTTCTTCAGGCCTCAGCACTAGGAAAGGATGGACACGTTCAACTCCAAGCATGCTGGCATGAAGACCTGAGCCCCACAGTTTGGTCCCTGGGGGGTTCTAGCTTTGTGGGACCAGGGGGGAGGAAGCAGGTATCTGGGGGCTCAATAGAATGGGCATCTCAGGCCTTAGGGAGACCTCCAGAAAGCCAAACTTGTTCACTTAGATCCTTCACGTTTCATCCTCTTGCCTATTACTTCTGGTGGATGCTTGGAAGGCAGCGGAGAAAGATGCAGCTCCACAGGGCTGTCTGGTGGAAGAAACCACCGGCTCAGCCAGTGTGGCATTGGCGGACTCACCAAGGGTCTCATAGCAAAAGCTTGGAAGCTATCCAGAATGAGTCTTCTTATGGCGGTGAGGGAGCCCCCTGTCTGCAGAGGCAGGAAGAAGAGTCCCGAGTGCCCAGAGGAGCAGGCAAACAAGCAGAGAACCAGACACTGCTGCTGTAGCCCTGGAGAGTGCCACTGAGAGGTCACTATGGGTGTCTGGGAGCACAGGCAGAGGCCCTAAAAGCCACTATGGGCATCTGGGAGCACAGGCAGCGGCCCTGAAGGCCGCTTCACCGTCTTTGGGTGAGCCTTCACGGGGACTGGACACCCGTAGTACAGCTGGGCAGGAGACCTGCATTCACTCACAGACTGCTTTGGAAGTAGAAACATGTGGCAGAAGAAATGCAGGTAGCAATAGAGGACAGGATTTGGTGGTGTTTGGGGGGGAGGGGGGTTGCTTTAAAAATACACAGAGTGGCCTTTACCACAGGAGCAGAATTTATTCCTGGGTAGATGCTTCCGGGGGACATTTCCCCCAACTCCATGTAGTTTTAGGAGGGGCCTGGACCAGTTGACAGGCTTGTCTATGGGGAACCATCTCCTCCCACCCCCAGCACACCCTGTCCATACTTGTCCATGAGCTACTCCAGAAGGATGCAGCTTGAGAAGGCTCTGGGAGCTGCGTATCCTAGCAACCCAGCAACTTCGGAGGCTGGCATCTGTAGGGCTAGGCCCAGACTCAAGGCTCTAATTCCCTAGCGATCTCTTAATGGGGGAGCTTTCCCTCAGGGGTATAGGAGGGGAGGAGTGAGAAATGGGGGATGCAGCATTACAGCCCAGGTCCTCTCTCCAGCAGAACAGCTAGGGATGGAGAAAAGGGAACTGAGAGGGAGTGGTTCTACAGCTGGGTCTGCTACCTGACCGTACTCCAGGCCATGGTTACCAACGACAGCTAACATCACAGGGCATTAGGAATCCTGCCACTTTAGATGGAAGGCCACTCTGCCAAAACATCCAACCCAAATCAGAGCAAGCCTCTAGAAGTGACCCCAGCCATGCGATTTGTTGGCATGACAAAGAAGACAATAAACGAACAGGTTAATGTGTTTAAATCACACCATAGGGCTAGGGTCAGATTTTATGTGTGGAAAGGAAAAGGGTGAGAAGGTGGGGCTGGGGAGGAAGCTGGCTGAGGATGCAGTTTGGTTGGTAGAGCACTTGCCTTATATGTAAGAAGCTCTGGGTTTAATCCTCAGCACTCTGGGGCCGCGGGGGGGGGGGGGGGGGAGCCTAGATGGAGTGGCTCCCACATGAAATCTCAGCACTGATAAGGTGGAGGCAAGAGAATCATAAGTTCAAGATCATTATGAAAAAAAAAAAGCCACAGGGAAAGAAAAGATTAACGGAATCAAAGAAACAGCTACCACCACTTATAACACAGACGACCAAACACCTGCAGACTGAGCAACCGTCATAATGCAAAGGAAAACATTCCCAAGACAACTGGCAGTATTTGAAGTAGACCAGACAGTTAGTGGTATCAGGGGTGATATTCACGTTTGAGCTGTGTGAAGATGGTGTTGGGATATTGTTTAAAAGCTGTCTGATTGTTGAGGGATTCGTACAAGCAGATGTCTGGGAGGAGCTTTATGTCCATAGTGGAGCGAGGGAGAGCAGAAAGGGTTGACTAAGCCAAGGTCAGCGCTGGCTGCTTCTTATTGGAGATGGGTGTTGATGGACGCAGGTGAGACACTTTCAAAACATCCATTTCATAGGCTCCAAACTCATCTTTTGGTATATATTTGGAAGTTTTCATGGTAAACTATTCCTATAGAAATGCTATTCCCGAGGTGATATATAGGTCGAATATCCTGATTTGATTATTGCATACTATACTAATGTATCCACATGGAAACACACCTTGAGATATGTGCAGCTGTGATATGTCTACTAAAATTAAGATCATATTATGAAAGCTCTCTTGTAAGGGTCAGGATTGGTGGTTCACTCTTCAACTGCAGAACGTGAGAGGCAGAGGCAGGAGAATGCAAGATTCTAGGCTAGCCTGAGCTACACAGTGAGAGACATCCATCTCAAAAAATGAAGGAGATTGAGCAGGGTAGCTCAGTGGATAATGGCACTTGCCACCAGGCAGAATGCCCTGAGTTCACTTCCTGAAAATCACACAGTGGAAAAAGGGAACCAACTCATGCATGTTATCCTATGACTTCCACACATGTTCCATGACATTTACACACACACACACACACACACACACACACACACACACACAGAATATAAATACATAATAAATGTACAGAAAACGGCAGAGTTAGTGAAACACATACACACCAAACTTTTAGAAGCAAAGAGTAGGGCCCAATCTGTCTTTCCAGAAACTTCTGTACAGAGAGTTTCTTATGATCAGCACTGAACTCTGTCGGGACTGTCATAAAAAGCAGGGAGCATTGCACTGCTAACAACAATAACAGCAGAAATGTTAATGTAAGAGTTTGTCGCTCATGGGTACCAGATCCTCAGCAACAGGCCTGGACCTGTCCAAAGTGTGGGAAATGGCTTCGTTAGCATTTTAGTTGAAAAGAAAAAGAATCCAAACAAGCAACAGACCAGCAAGGAAGAGAATTTTTTGCTTGCTAAAGCGAGGAACCCAGGGTCATTCCTGGACAGTTAAAGTCCCCTGAAGGACACTGTCTAAAAAGCCGGCAGTAGGGACAGAGATCTCAGAAGCCCGAAGCCTTGGGCTCGGCCTCAGCCAGGCTTTAACCCAGCACTCTCTACAATGCTCCCAGGTTTGGGAGACACATACCCTGCCTGTTTCTGAAGTTGTGACTTCCCATAGGGAGAGAAGGCTGGGTCTGTCCACTGAGTCCCTCTCTTCTTTCCAGTTTTAGCTGACTGCTGAGTCAAGTATTTGACCGACCACCAAGGTCTTTCTTGTTGTTAATGTTTTTCCTTTTCCAAGCTGCGTGCTGTATGTGGATTCTATCTCAAGTTCGTGAGTAAAATCTGGCTCTACCTCTTAACAGCTTTGTGGCCTCGGGCGGGTATTTAACTTGTACTTGCGCCTCATTTCTTTACCTGCAAATCCTGGATAATAATGGATGAATAAGATAAAGTGTGTAAACTTCTCAATGGCCTCTGATGCATTGCAGAGCTCAATAAATGGCAAATAGTATTATTAATGTCATTACACAAAACCCGATGTACCTAACAATGAATTCAAACTGTGGTTCTGAATGACCTGTGATAAGATACCTTTAGGGACAGTTGTCACTAAACTGTGAGGAATAAGAGAGTCAGAAAGTGTTAGATGACCCCTCTATATTGATCATCCTCCTGCTCCATAATAATGAACTTGAGACTGTTTTTCAGACTCCCTTGCAGCTAGATAGGGCCACGTGACAAAGTCTCGGCCACAAACTGGGAATCTGAGTATCGTATGGAACGTCTGAAGAGCCGGGTGAAAGGAACTAATTTCCCAAGGAAGATAATCTCTTTATCCTCATCTTTTCCTGCCACTGGTTTGGAATGTTGACACAATGACTTGGGGGTGATAGTTGACCAAACATGGTAGGAGCTTACATTTCTAATGATACAAGATCTCTGGGCTTTCTAGTCCCACCCCCTTCGTTGTTTGTATGCAAGGGAAGTAAGTGTCTGTCTTGTGGAAGCTCCCTCCAGCTTCTTTGTTTTGCAGATACAAGGAGCTGAATCTAAGGCCAGAGGTGATGCAGCAAGCATTTACCACCCAGAATGGCAGAGTGTTAGAGCATCTGAGATGGGGATGGGGTTAATGTTCTACCCTCCGTTCAGTCATTTCAGTGACCAGTGGGAAAGCAGCCCTGCCCACCCTTAACCAACATGGTGAGTAGAGAGAGAATATGGAAATAGCTAAAAAGAAAAGGAGAAGGCTTTTCCATGACCCTGGGACCCCTCAAATAAGGTTTAAAGCAGTGGTTATCAGCCTTTCTAATGCTATGGCCCTTTATTCAATACCGTTTCTCATGTTGTGGTGACCTCAATTGTAAAATCATTTCATTGCTGCTTCATAACTATAATTTTGCTACTGTTGTGAGTTGTAATGTAAATACCTGATATACAGGTTTCAACCCACAGGTTGAGAACCACTGGATTAGAGGGATTCTATGAACAATGAGAACCGTGAACCTGGCTGACTTGATAGCAGAGAGAGGGAAAGGGAGAGAGGTAGGGAGAGGAGAGAGAGGAGAGAAAAGAGAGTCAAAAGACTCAGGCTATAGAGGCTGCTGAGAAGCAGATCTAGCCTTGCACTTGAACTTGAGACAATGAGAAGCACAGACCGCTAGTGGAAACCAGATGCCTTGGTGTCTTAATGCTGTGCAGTCTAAGTTACGATTGTATCACACTGAGCCATTCCTGCTAGCCTAAGAAATCACAAGGTGCCCAGGACAAAGGTGAGCAGGCACAAACAGGTGTCATCTCTCAATAGGAGGAATGTCAAGGTGACACAGGACAGCATTGGCTTGGAACAATCGTGGCCATCACCTTTGGGAGCATGCTTTGGGTGCAGGAGGAGGATCATGACACCTGTCTTGCTGAGAGGCCCCCCTTGTGGAGACCTCCTTTCTCAGCTGTTCCCATCCCGCTCCCAAGCGTTTGTTGCCTCTCCTCATCTTCTAATGGGATCTGCACTGTGCACCTCAATTATTTATGGAAAGCAACTGTATCTTCGGTGGAAAGTGTCCAAGAAAGAACTTAAGCACTGAAGTAATTAGCTAATGCAATTGAAACGAAGGGAATAGTTCAGACTCTTTAAATATGACTCAAAACCAAGGAGAAATGGATTCTTCCGTAGGAGGTGAGATAATCCCCATTGCTGTCCAAAATTACTGGTGCTATGAGTCATTCATTTTGCAGCATCTCCTGAGAGCCCGAGAGGGGCCAAACGCTGTGTTCCATCCAGGCTGGAGGTGAAGTCAAGCTGGGTCCCACTGGCGAGCGGCTTAAGCTTAGCAGGAGAACTGATGGGGAAGGTAGACTGTGGCAGACCAGGTGCTCTGATGGTTCAAGGAGACCTGTGCCACCGGAGCAAGAGAGGGATGAACTCACGGACCTCACCCGGGAGCTGAGTTTTGATGGAGGACAAGAGTCTTTCAAAAAAGGTCTTCCTGGCAGCTCCGTGGCCAGATCTTTATATGTCACATAGACCCAAAGATTCAATAAATGTGTGCTATATAATCCTGTCTCGGTCCTATGGGGACCTCCCCTCTGAGGGTTTCTATTGCTGTGCTAGAACAGCATGGCCAAAAGCAACTTAGGGAAGGAAGAGTTCGGTTCATCTTAGAACTTCCGGGTCACACTCCGTTACCGAGGGAAGTCAAGGCAGGAACCCGGTGGTAGGAAAGGCCTTGGAGGAATGCTTCATATGGGCTTGTTCCCCATGGCTTACTCAGCCTGTTTGCTTATACAACTCTGGACCATCTACCCAGGAGTGGGACCACCTACAGCATCTGATCCCTCCCACACCAATCATTAATAAAAAAAAAATGCCCTCTAGATATACCCACAGGCCGATCTGATAGAAGCAATTCCTCAACTGAGATTCTCTCTTCCCAGAGGTACTGACTGGTTTTGTGTGTCAACTTGACACAAGCTAGAGTCATCAGAGAGGAGGAAGCCTCAGTTGAGGGAATGCCTCCATGAGATCCAGCTGTAGGGTATTTTCTCAATTACTGATCAATGGGGAAGGCCCAGTCCGTGGTGGGTGGTGCTGTCCCTGGGCTGGTGGTCATGGTTCTATAAGAAAACAGGCTGAGCAAGTCAGGGGGAGCAAGCCAATAAGTAGCACCCCTCCCTGGCCTCTGCTTCAGCTCCTGTCTCCAGGATCCTGCCCTGTTTGAACTCCTGTCCTGACTTCCTTTGGTGATGAACAGCAATGAGGAAGTGTAAGTTGAATAAACTCTTTCCTCCCCAACTTGCTTTTTGGTCATGGCATTTCATTACAGTAATAGAAACCTGAACTAAGACACCAGATATGTCTAGGTGTGTGTCAAATTGACCAAATTCAACCGCACATTCCACCCAAGGGCCTCAAATTTAATGATGCCTAAGTTCCCTATATAAAATGGTGTAGCATTTGCATATTCATGTATACATACATGTCTCTGGTATCCTTTTAATCCTGTCTTGAACAGGGCTTCTTAAAACTTTTCCACTTATAACCCTGTTTACTGGAGAGACTAGTTGTGACCCTGGGCATATAGGCATTAACACAGAAGTACATAGGCGGGGGGATTGCTCAGCTGCTAAAAGCAGCTTGGACGCCTGGTCTTTCTGGGAACCCCATAAAGTTGGGAGGAGAGAACAGACTGCACGGACTTGTTCTCTGACCTTAACACGTACACTGCCATGCACGTATGTGAACACACACATGGCAGTAAAGAAAAATATACGGATCAAATGTTTACTGTTAGTAAATCATAAATAAGTTTATTAAAAAATTTTTGGTATGCATATAATTTTATTATTTACTAAAGATAAAAGCAAATTCACAAGCCAATGAGGTGAATGTGTTTGTTTTTATTTTTCCACATACGCCCCTCTATCTATCTATTATCTACCTACCTACCTATGTGTGCCCGTGGAGGTGCACCACGTGCATGCAGACACCCATGGAGGCCAGAAGAGGACATCAGGCCTCCTGGAACTGGAGTTACACCTGACATGAGTGCTGGGAACTGAACCCAGATCCTCTGCAGGGGCAGCTTTTACCTGTCAATCTACCTCTCCACTCCCATGTTTCCTTATTTTACATAAAGAACTAACTCTTGGCTGAGCGTTTGCTCCTGAGGGACACCGAGTGACATCAGTGCTTTTTGGAGCTGACCGATGCTTTGGTTTTAGAATAATTAATGCTGACAATACTGCTTCACATAAACATGTCCAACAAATGGTAAAGAACGTCCAGGACAGTTTCAGAAACTGTTCGAAGGCAGCATTGATTTAGTGATTTTTTTAAAAAATGACATGCAAATCGGCAACTCTAACAGCCATTTTAAAAATCAGGTATTTGAACACCATTCAATCTAAAGATGTGCTAATTTGATGTTTACAGGCTGAGGAATGGCAGCAGGAAAATATTAAAAGTCTCTGTTGTCTTTAATTACAGCATCATGCTTATACAGGAGCAGAAAACATTTTACGTGCAGCAGAAACACTGCGGCTCATAGCCATGTGGCAATCTGGGATCTGAGCAAGGTGTTCCAGGCAGTGCTGGCAGGTTTAGCGAGGTATGACGGTCTACACAGGGCCCGTTTCGTGTGTACTTCCTTCTGAGCTAAGGGTGAAGGGGAGTCTGGGTGAGCTCGGCCAGAAACACTTGGGATTCATTACACATTTGATTTTGAACTACTTTTTGACCATCTTGTAACTCCAAACCTTGTGTGTGTGTGTGTGTGTGTGTGTGTGTGTGTCCTCTACACTTAGCTACACAATCCCTTACAGGGTTGAAAACCTATGCTTAAGAGGCAGGCTTTGGTATTGGCATAAAAACAGACAGGTTGACTAATGGAATTGAACTGAAGACCTGGATATTAATCCATATACCTATGAACACCTGGTTTTTGACAAAGAAGCTAAAATTATACAAGGGGAAAAAGAAAGCATCTTTAACAAATGGTGCTGGCATAACTGGATGTCAACATGTAGAAGAATGAAAATAGATCCATATCTGTTCCTGTGCATAAAACTCAAGTCCAAATGGATTAAAGAACTCAATATAAATCCAACCACACTGAACCTGATAGAAGAGAAAGTGGGAAATAGCCTTCAATGCATGGGCACAGGAGACCACTTCCTAAATATAACACTAGTAGCACAGACACTGAGAGCAACAGTTAATACATGGGACCTCCTGAAACTGAGAAGCTTCTGTAAAGCAAAGGACACAGTCAATAAGACAAAAAGGCAGTCTACTGTATGGGAAAAGATCTTCACCAACCTCACATCAGACAGAGGACTGATCTCCAAAATATATAAAGGACTCAAGAAATTAGACATCAAAATACTAAATAATCCAATTTAAAAATGGGGTACAGATCTAAACAGAGAACTCTCAACAGAAGAATCTCAAATGGCCAAAAGACACTTAAGGAAATGTTCATCATCCTTAGTCATAATGCAAATCAAAACGACTCTGAGATACCATCTTTTTTTTTCTTTTTTTTGGTTTTTCGAGACAGGGTTTCTCTGTGGTTTTGGAGCCTGTCCTGGAACTAGCTCTTGTAGACCAGGCTGGTCTTGAACTCACAGAGATCCGCCTGCCTCTGCCTCCCGAGTGCTGGGATTAAAGGCGTGCGCCACCACCACCCAGCTCTGAGATACCATCTTATACCAGTCAGAATGGCTATGATCAAAAAACACCAATGATAGCTTATGCTGGAGAGGATGTGGACTAAGGGGAACACTCCTCCATTGCTGGTGGGAATGCAAACTTGTACAACCTCTCTAGAAATCAGTATGGCTGTTTCTCAGAATAGTGGGAATCAGCCTACCTCTGGACCCAGCAATATTACTCTTGTGCATATACCCAAAGGATATTCAACCATACTACAAGGACATTTGTTCAACTATGTTCATAGCTGCATTATTTGTCATAGTCAGAACCTGGAAACAACCTAGATGACCCTCAACTGAAGAGTGGATATAGAAAATGTGGCCCATTTACATAATGGAGTACCACTCAGCAGTAAAAAAAAAATATGACATCTTGAAATTTGTATGCAAATGGATTGAACTAGGAAAAAAACATCCTGAGTGAGTTAACCCAGACCCAGAAAGATGAGCATGGTCTGTACTCACTCATAAGTGAATACATAGCTGTTAAGCAAAGGAAGGTGAACCCTAAGAGAAACATATATAGATCCCCCTGGGAAGGGGAAATAGACAAGATCTCCTCAGAAAATTGGGAGCATGAGGGTGGGGGGAGAAGGGAGGATGGAAGAAGGGAAGGGACAAGGGGATGGGGAGGAGAACTTGAGGGAACAGGATAGTCAAGATGGGGAAAGGACAGAGACAGAGAGTAAAGAAAGAGTAATCTGATTGAGGAGCCATTATGGGGCTAGCAAGAAACCTGCTACTAGAGAATTTCCCAGGAATCCACAAGAATGACCCCAGCTAAGACCCTAAGCAATAGCACAGAGGGTGCCTGAACTGGCCTTGCCCTGTAGTCAGATAGATGACTATCTTAAATGTGACCATAGAACCTTCATCCAGCAACTGATGGAAGCAGAGGCAAAGAGGCACAGCTGAGGAGCACCGGGCTGAGCTCCCAAAGTCTAGTTGAAGAGTGGGAGGAGTGGGAATATGAGCAAAGAGGTCAAGACCATGATGGGTTCACCCACTGAAACAGTTTACCTGAGCTAATGGGAGCCTACCAACTCTGGCCAGACAGGGAAGGAACCAGCATAGGACCAAACTAGTTCCTTGGAATGTGAGTGACAGTTGTTTGGCTGGGGCAGACTGTGGGGCCACTGACAGTGGGACCCAGATTTATCCCTACTGCTTGTACTGACTTTTTAGAACCCATTCTCTTTGGAGGGATGCCTTGCTCAGCCTAGATATAGTAAGGAGGGCCTTGGTCCTTCTTCAAAGCAATGTGCCTTACCCTCTCTGAGGAGTGGATTGGGTCTGGGGTGGTGGGGAAGGTGAAGGAAATGGGAGGAGGGGAGGGATAGGAACTGGGATTGGTATGTAAAATGAAAAAAGATTTTTTTAAAGAAATAATATAAAATTAAAAAGGAGGCAGGCTTTGAGTTATTTACTCACACAGTGAGGCTGTGTGAATAGCCGCTGACCTGTTTTGTTTGGGGAGAAAAACATCTGTACATATTCAGTACAGATGCAGTTTGTTTTTTTTCTGAATACTTTCAGTCCATGGTTGGTTGGATCCACAGATGCCAATTACACAGCAATATGGGGCCACGCGGGGAAAGCAAGCACTCAGGCCCAGAGGCAATCACCCAGCCATATTTAGGGCAGCGCTGGGCCATCCGCATTTTAGACCATCTCTGGGATTTACCGTTTAAATGAAGCACACTACACGAGCGTGCTCCGAATGCCGTGTCTCTTCAGGGAAAACCACCCGTCCTTATGTAAGCTTTGAAAGCACTCTGCTACATTCAATAAGGTTCTTGCTAGCCCCTTGAGGAAGTTAACCCCTGTTTTCTTCACCAGGTTCAGCAAGTCTGATTGCCACTGCACAATCAACGTCAGGGACGGAGCTCCGACCTTACACTCTCACAAGGCAGACAGTTCTTTTCTCTGACCCCAGTTCTCCCGGGATGCCAGATGAAAGACATGCAATGACAATGGCACGCAGAAAGGAGTACTTGCCAGCGTGGAGTGTCCCCAGGGAGGTTTGCCCGGCAGGATGGGATGTGTTGTAGATCCCAGCTGCCCACATGCTGCTGGACAGAACTCGGTCACAGGGACCCATCTCAAGGCTTGGATGGCGGCAAACTGGGTCCCCAAGCAGTGTTCCAGCACTGACACTAAGAAAGAGGTCGGGAGTGTTTGGTGCTCACTGGCCATCTCTCGAACCTTTATAATGAGACTCACTGACCCAAGTCCTTGTTGTCTGCCTCCTCCAAAACACAGATGGAAATGGAATCGAGGGCGGAACCTTAAGAGACAGGTCACTCTTACGTCCCTGGGGTCTTGATCTAGACCTCGCCTGTCCCACACTTCCTTGTTAGCATTCTTTACATGATTCTCTCTCTCTCTCTCCACCCCCCAAACAAGACCAGCTCATTGTCACATCCACTGTTTTCCCCATGACACCCAGAGAGGAGCTGGGCTCTCACTCTGGCACTTCAGGGACAGGGACCAGGGTTCTATGGCTGCCCACACCCATGCTGACTGTAGACCTATTAGCAGCTTGTCTGTAAAGGGAAACCATGGTCTTGAACTCTGGCAGCCTGATAATCCATATGATGGCCAAGTGCCACTCCAGTGATCTGACGTACTCTCTGTAGGGTCACTCCGCCACAGGCAGTGCTGAGAACCAAGCAGAGTGAACCTGGTGCTCTTGGCCCTTGTTTCTGAGTTAGTGGAGCTTGCCTGCGATGCTCAGTCTGTCACCCATTGGCAGGGCTATTCAGTGTCCTGTCTGAGTGGAAAGAATTTGGCCCCTCCCACCTCAGGCCTGGCATTCAATGCATAGGAGCCAGAAGGAAGAGGAGGCTACAAAGCGGTTGAGGGAAGGTTATGAAGCTGGGGAGGTTGATTGGGGCTGGGAGATGTCAGGGACCCATGAACGGGATGTCGTGACACTTGGCCCATGGTGGGGCAGTAGGGAAGATGCTTGTACCAAACTGTGCTGCCAGGGCGGCTGGCCATTGCCACGTGATGGGCAGTGTTCTAGAAGTTTCATCATGTAATTCACTTAGGGTCCCCCCCCCAATTTTATGAGATTGTTTTTCTGTTCCAGTGAACAGAGCAGAAAAATCAAAGAGCTCAGCTAAGGCCACACATGCGGGAACCAGCAGAAGCAGAACACAGGGCCAGGTGGTGGGGTTCCACAGTCTGAAAGACTAACTCCTCCGCAACGTTTCCTCTGGCTTCTGAGGTGATGAATATTCATTTTCTCACCGAATAATGAATAAGTTTCTGTCCTGATCAGACTTGGGCTTGGACACTGAGAATATAAGGGTTCTGCTGACCAGGAGAAAGCCAAAGGCAGGCCCCTTTTTGTTGTCCCTGGGGAGGAACCCCAGCTTCTTCAATATCTTCTCTGGGGAGCAGCTCTTAAGCTTTGACCCAAGGCTGAGCTAGAAGCTAGCAGACAGCCACAGTGAAGCAGACTGGAGGCAGGCAGAGCAGCCATGGGCCTGGCTTGTACCCTCACAGTGTTCCTTCTCTTCTGTCCCAATCCCTAAGGACTGAGTCCTTGTCATTCCCCTGTGCCCTCTCTGGGCTCTGACTTCCAGTGTCGCAGCCTGTGGACTTTTTAGCTACTTGTCTTTCAGAAAATCGATTCCAGTCTATTATTTACTAATTGCTTAGTTATTGTTTTGATGGATGGCACAGGGCACTCAGCTGTCTGGGCTTCTGTGAAATAAATTGACGTTCAGCCCACACCACTGCATAAATAATAGATCCTCACATTGGGAGGCCAGAAGGTACACTATAGGATACCACGTCCTGTGTTCTGGCTTCTGGGGACTCACAGTGTGGACGCCCCATGTTTCAGGCTCTGTAAAGACCCTGATTACTTCAGTTGATGGGAGGGGGAGACTGGGGAAGGAGCGGAGTGATTCAACTTAAAGAGAAGCAGGCACACCAAGGAGAGGCCAGACCTGCCCTGTCCCAGGACCTCTCTTCCTGGACCACCAAATCTGTTCGTATCATGGTTTCCTCCATCAGGCTAGGGGCAGCAGCCGCATCCACCAGCCAGGGTGGGGCTTGATGGGGTAGAAAGTGTCATGAGCCTACCTAGGAGGAGAGAGGCTCAGGGCCACACCTCGCCTGGTATCAGCAATTTATCTGTTGCATTGACTTTTGTTCCAAACAGGCCACATTTATGACTCATACTTCCTAGGCTAGGTTATCCTCTGGTGTGGTTATTCATAGCTATTTTTCCATCTGATGAGTGCCTATGGGATTTTGCAATTGATAACACCAGTTCTTAGGGATCGCTTACTCTGAACCAAGGCCCATTCAGGTCGTTACTCACCACGGCTCTATGAGGCAGATTTGGTATTATACACATTTTGTTCAAAGAAGAAGCCCAGAGTTAGGTCAACCTGCTCAACCTGGTAAAGAAGAAGTTGGCTTCAGTCAAGCTGCCACTCCTGTCTTCATTGCCATCTTTATTTTTCTGGCTGCTGCACACTGGCCTTGAGCATTATAAAACTCTCTCCACACTTTGATCACGCACCCCACCATAACAATTTTTGAACATGCTTCCCTCCGGCGAGTATCTGCTAGTGTCTTGGTATAATTGTGGTTTTTTTTTTTCAAGTACTGCTTTCAAGAATCAATACCCCTTCAGGTGGTGGTGGTGCACACTTTAATCTAAGCACGGGGGAGGCAGAGGCAGGGGGAGCCCAGCCTGGATTAGAAAGTGAGTTCCAGGACAGCCAGGGCTGTTACACAGAGAAACCCTGTCTCAACTCCCTCTCCCTCCAAAACTAACAAAAACAAACCAACCAAAACAAAATACTTCAAGCCTTGGTATATACACTTAGTGCAAAGAGGGGGAGGAATCTGCTCTTTCTATGGATTTCCAGATTTGGGGGCAGGATCCTAGTGTATTGGTCATCTGTGTGGTCTCAGACTGAAGAGACTATCATCATCTTTGTCATTTGTTTCTGCCCCCGCCCTGCGTCTTATATAACTCACATATCATGCTTGTGTATGTATGTGTGTTCATGCAGGATCTTCCTCTATCTGTCTCCAACTTACGTTTTGAAACAGGGTCTCTCCCTCAGCCCAGAGTTCATCTGTTGGCTAGACTTGGTGGCCAGCAAATCCTGGCGATCTTGTCTCCACGCACTGCCCACACCGGGTGAAGCTCTGGGGTTACAGACACATACCACCAGAGCCAGGTTTATACGTGGTGCTGGGATCTGAACTCAGGTCCTCATGCTTGTATGGCAGGAATTTTACCGACTAGTTATCACAACAACAGAAAGGTATGTGCATATGTGTGTATTTCCTTATATTTCCAAAAATAAATGATTGAAGAATCAAGAATCATTACATTAATCCTAACATTAATTCGAAAAACAAAGGGGCTGTGCGCCCTTCTGGATGTCCTCAGTTTGATCATTTTACTTGGCATTGAGTGGATAAAAACTTGAAAACTCCGAGCATTCCTTCAAAATCACCTTCTCAACTGAGAGGCATGAGCCCGATTCTTACATCAAGTTGCCTGTCATTCTAACAATGTAGGGGAAATGACTTTAAATGACCCAGAAGCACATTATTTTGGCTGTATATCCTAAAGAAGCATACAAAGCAGTCTTTAACCACATTGAATTGGATTCGGTTAGTGACAATACCAGTAAGATGATTGTCTTAGGGTTCCTATTGCTATAACAAAACACCATGGCCAATATTAAGCTGGGAGGAAAGCATTTATTTCAGCTTACACTTCCACATCACAGCCCGTAGCTGAGGGAAGTCAGGACAGGAACTTAGGCAGGGCAGGAACCTGGTAGAATTGATGCAGAGGGTACTGCTCACTGACATTCTTCCTTTGGCTTATTCAGTCTGCTTTGGTAGCTCCCAGGATGACCAGTCCAGGTACCTCCCATAGTGAGCTGGGCCCTTCCACACCAATCATCAATCAAGAAAACAGACTCACCTGTAGGACAATCTTATGGAAGTACTTTCTTGGGATTTCTTCTTCCTGGATGACTCTTGCTCATGTCAGGTTGACACAAAAGCTAGTCAACACAATTATTTTCAAACTATTTTTGTGTGAGTGTATTTGTGGATGAATGGATCGCTGATAAATGGATAGATAAAAGGAAGATGGTGGATAGAAAGATCCAGAGGTGTTTTTAGGGGAGTCAACACTTGCGGGAGAGCAGAAAAGTATTTATGAAGTTGTAGGAAAGATATATAAAATGTTTTTAGATTTATTTTATTTTTAAATTATGTGGTTCACAAACATGCATGCAGATAAAGCACTAATATACATACAATAGATATAACCCTTTTTAAAACTGTGAGGTAGTAATAACATTTTTATTATGTTGAATTACTTTTCCATCCAAGAACATGGTGCATGCAGCAACTTGTTCAAGTGAAAATTCATATTTTTCAGGAATACGGTGTTGGAATTTACACAACTAAATTAGAGACATCTATCATGTTTGACCCATTGTCTATTTCAGGGTTATAACTAAGGTCACCGAAATTAAAACTGCTCTGGGAAGTATGGCTGCTTCCTCTGACTTTCCCTTCTTCTCATCCCTCCAGACTCTGCTAAAATGTTAGCTCTCTGGTGAGATCTCCTTCAGTCTCTACAGGCAAACTTAATGAGTCATTCTGCCTCCTGTGCTCCGGGGACACTTAGAGCAAGCCCTTTCCTGATTACAAACTGGGCTGTGAATTTTTTTGTTTATATACACCTTCTTAGCCACCAGTGAAGTGTTTGACTCATGGGTGGTGTTCAGCAAAGGGTGAGTGGGTTGAATGAGGTACATACGTAGTATGTTGATGTGTTATATTCATAGAATGGATAAAAACTGGTATTTGCAAAACGTCTGTAAAAGGATGTGGTAATAGCCCATTAACCATTTCTCCCACCCTAAAATCTCAAAGCAAACTGTTAGCCTAGCAATAATGCTGGGTTTCCTCCAGGGACATCTTTCAGTTAAGGCTCCCATTGTTGTAATGGAAAAAGTGACACGGGCTGCATTTCACAGGTCCTTTATTTCCTTCTGTGCTGGGTTCAACACTTGGCTCCTTTTGGAACAAGCTCCTGGAACAAGCTCCTGGAATAAGATCTTGGGCATGGTGTAACATGAAGGGGCCTGCTTGTTTGTGTTTTCTATCCTTCCACCAAGTCCCCTAGCTGTTTAGCCCCAAAGAAAATCACACATAGGTCTCCATAAATTATAAGCTGATTGGCCCATTAGCTCTAGCCTCTCACTGGCTAACTCTCACATCTTGATTAACCCATTTTTCTGATCTATGTTAGCCATGTGGCTCAGTACCTTTTTCAGTGTGGCAGATCACAGTCTGCTGCTTCAGTGGTCTGGGCAGGAGTGGGAGGAATCAACTTCCTCCTTCCCAGAATTCTCCTGTTCTCATTGTATCATTTTTACTTCCTATCTGGTTTTCCTTCCTATAATTCCTACCTGGCCAATCAGCATTTATTTAAAACATGATTGACAGAATACAGACAATTCTCTTGCACCACTTTCCCCTCTTTAAAAAAAAAAAAAGGAAAACATCCATAGTCCATTTTTTGGGAACGTGGGCGTAGTATTTCAGGCTACTTCCAGCTGGTTGGGGGCGCTGATAATCTTATGGGGACCTAAAGAAAATTTAGAGTTATGATCAAGTCCTGACTGAAGTATCCTGTGAGTCTTGATCATCTCAGGCAGCAGTCTTGAACCTGTTCTGGATGAAGAACTCAGACATCTGGTCCATCTATTCCTACCAGAGACTTCTCAGGTGGTCTTCCTTGATCAAACTGGATTTTTTTTAACTCTGAATAAATCCACAGCCTCTCATTTTCTGTGGAAACAAAAGCAAAATTTTTTCTCCAAAGTAACATAGCTTTTGACTTCAACTGTAAAGTCAAGGTATTTTCAAAATACCTATTTTGGATTAATTCTGCAGCATTTATAAGCAAATATCTTTTAGTAGCTGTTGCTCCTTCCTCAGCATTTAAACAATTTCAAGAGAGCATAATAACATGGGGTCTCCTCTCAGGCCAGGGGACTGCAATCTGGGAAAGGGGGTGTCTAAGTTAGGGTTGCTGTTGCTATGATAAAACACCATGACCAAAACAACTCAGGTTTATTCAACTTACACTTCCACATCACAGTTCATCATCAAAGGAAGATAGGACAGGAACTTAAACAGTGCAGGGCAGGAGCTGGTGTAGAGGCCATGGAGGGTTGCAGCTTACTGCCTGCTTTCTTATAGAACCCAGGACCATCAGTCCAGGGATACCTCACCTACAATGGGTTAGGCCCTCCCCCATCAATCACTAATTAAGAAAACGCCCTACAGGCTTGCCTATAGCCTGATCTTCTGGAAGCATTTTCTTAACTGAGATTTCTTCCTCTCAGATGACTTTAACTTGTGTCAAGCTGGCAGAAAACTATACAGCCCAGGTGGATAGCTTTATATACCTTCTGATCTGAGGATGGTTTTAGCGAAGCTGAACTACAGAGAACTGAGATGAAGGAAAACAGCCCTACAGTCTGCATCAGCAGGTCCCCCAAATCTCCCAAATCATGGGCTTAGTACCCAAGTAGGTTTTCTCTCAGCTCCAGCTAATGAAGCTTCAGACTGGTCATAGGCGGTTATCTTTGGATTTGTTGTATGCCGTATGTTCCAAATACATTTGTTGTCACCTCCCCCGTCATACAAAAGGTACAGGAGTGAGCACAGCACCTTAGCATAGCCAGGAAGTTGGCCTGATTCTGATACCTCGCCAATGCAATCTGTCCATCTTCAGGACTGAAGGGATGACTTGGTGGTCAAGAGAAACAGACTGCTTCTGCAGGGGTTCAGTACCCAGCAGCATGTCTGGCGGCTCACAGCCATCTGTAACTCCAGCTCTGAGGGACCAAACACCCTCTTCTGGTTTCCTCCGGCATGATGAGTAGGTGCCTCCCTCTCCCCGCCTCACACACAAATATACACATAAAAGAATAATAAATAAAAATCTTTAAAGAAACCCAAACTTAAACGACGCTATTGGAAATCCCCCGGTCCAACTGAATTCTGACTGTCCCCTGAATATCACTTTTACTTCATGCATCAAAACCTTTAAAAGCCATTTTTGCCCTCATTTCTGTCTTTCTGGTCTTCTTTGCTGTCCTCTTCAGCATCTGGTGGCCTTCCCATTGTAGGATCCAGAAGGTTAGTAACACTATTCTCGAAGCACCTTTACGGTTTTGCATCCCTGGTCCCTGTGGGAGCTGAGCCTGGTTCCTGGATTTCTGTTCACATGGGCAAGCCCTGGATGTTTACCCACACAAGCCTGGAAGGGAGCCAGGTCTCAGAGCCGCAGCCCCTTTCCTGTGATGGATGGATGGAGATTGGAAATCTTGCAATTTGTGGAGGTGAGGGTGTGACTGAGGGTGTGGGGTAAGGAGGCTGTACTGAACAGGGAAAGGCCTGCAGAAAATGCCATCCTATGGGGTTTGGGTGAGGCAGAAAATGTGGAATAAACTTTGGTGCTTCCTGGAGCTGGAATTCTAGGTGCCAGGAGGCCTTGATTCTGTGTGATGGGGAAGGAGGACAAGGCTAGCCACGGAAACCTTCTTTTCACAAGGTCCAAGTAGGGACAGAATATTTACAAAGCACCCTTTTTAAAAAGCGATTGCCCAGACCCAAATCAGCTTTGTCATGCACTAGCTCCACACTTAAAACTGGTCCAAACCAGAACAATCCAAAGGTCAACTAGTTTCACCATCCCATAATTCCATGAAAGTTGCCTAGCTGCTCAGCTCCTGAGTGGGGAAGGGGCTCTCGTAGTCCCAGCTGGTAGGAGGAGTTGGCTCCTGAACAAAAAGTTTCTGACACCTATCTGAGTGCTTCATCTTAAAATTATGAATATTAGCACCATTCGTAGACCTCCCCCTCTGTTTAGCCATTCATCTCTGATCACCCACCACTCACCCATGGATTCCTCTGTTTATCTCTCCATAGAACCCCGCCCACCTATCACTATATCTATCCATCTGCTTTTCGCCCACCGACCTATTCACCATCCTTCCTATGTCTACCCCTGTACTCAACGATCAGACAGAATGACTGTTGGAAATCACAAGAGTACATTCCTTAAGATGTGAGCCTACCATCATTACCTTTAAACCCTTTGTATCCAGTTCGAGTCAAAGTATCTACTGAATTACTATTGATTCAGCGGTGCTGTTCTAAGTAATGTTGAGTAGGAGTAAGGATTCAGACAAAAAAAAAATGAAATAGCTCCTAAAGAAATCTGACAATTAGATGCATTCAAGACTGTGGATTGGACCTTGGACAGCGAAAGTTTTAAAGTACATCACTGGGACAACTGATGACATTTTAATATGGGCTGTGGAAGAGATAGCAGTAATTGCCGAAATGTTTAATTTCCTGATTTTGATAACTGCACTGTGGTTATATAAGAGAATGTTCTTTTTTGTAGAAAATTCTCACAGAATTATTTATGGATTAAAGGGAAAGATATCTCCAACTTACATGCAAATGATTTCAGAGGAAAAAAATTGTATGCATTATATATAATTTATATATATATGGAGAGAGAGAGAGAGAGAGAGAGAGAGAGAGAGAGAGAGAGAGAGAGAACATGAACACATGTGATTGGTGTATCTGGGCCAAGGCTGTAAGGGAGCTCCTTGTGCTATTTTGCAAGTGTTGGCTGATTACATAAAGTAAAAAGTAAACTCCCAAACTCCCAGTCCCTTTCTCTTGGAGTTCACAGAGACAGTCCCCTAAATGCATCTGCATGCAAAGATGGTACAGCGGGTAAATCTGTGGGTGCTCATGCTCCCTGCCTCACCTCTGCAGCATGCAAAGTGAAGATTCGAGAAGGGAGAGACCAAAAGAACTGTAGGGAGGTGGCTGGGAGTGGGGTGGGGTGGAGAGCTATGAGAGTTACAGGGTCGGGGAGATGCCAAAGGAGTCTCAGAAGTCTGTAATGGGCTGTGCATGTGATCGTTAGTTAAGAGACAAAAATAAAGTCTAGCCAGGCAGTGGTGGTGCATGCCTTTAATCCCAGCACTCTGGAGGCAGAGGCAGGTGGATCTCTGTGAGTTAGAGGCCAGCCTGGGCTACAGACTGAGTTCCAGGACAGCTAGGACTGTTAAACAGAGAAACCCTGTCTTAAGAAAACCGAAAACCAAACCAACCAAATAAACAAATAAATAATTAAAAATAAAGTCTAAAATATCTTCTTGGAATCAGTTTTGGTGCTGGACTGCATGTCTTTGAGCACACCTTCATGCAAAAGCTGATTCTCATGGCTCTCTGTGCCTTCGGCAGGCTCTAAAGGCCTAAGGATCCCCAAGGAGTACTCCAGCCAAGAGTGCTGGGATGTGCTAGTCAGAGAGGCTCTCCCTTCAGTAGACCAGCCTGGGTCTTGGTTAGAAGGCTACTGAATTAAGTGATGGTTGCCAGGGTCCACAGATGCCCCATGGAAACACTAGTGTGTGTGGATCACTGTCCTTGCCTCCCCCACAGACTTTTCTGTCGCCCAGCCCACATTTTGACTAATTGTTAGTACCTTATAGATAAGGAGACTGAACAATAAATTACGGAAGGCATGTTCTGGTAAGGGACAAAGCTAGGAATTGAATGTTTGCACTGGTAGTCCCCCTCCCCCATCACTCTACCACACAAAGAACAAACTCTGGGGAGATGGAGACAGAGACAAGGTGCGGATGGAGCAGACGTCAAAGGGCGAATGCCAGAAACAAAAACCGTCAGCACCTTCCCAGCATAGATCTCAAGAGAAATCTCAGCAAGGAAGGCCCTGGTGGGCACCGAATGTCTAGGAGAGGAACAAAGATCCCAGCCTTAGCCAGCCATGGCAGCAGCCGTCACAGCGACGCTCCTCACTGAGTCTGTGGGTACAGTCTCTCATCTAGCTAGCGACTCTCGTCAGAAGAGGGAATTGCTTCCTTCTCCGTGGGACCAGCTCATTGGAATTCATCGAGAGGGATTTGTGGCTTGGTGTGGGCAGACTCCACTTGAAGACTTGCCAGTGGCTGCTTCCTGCTCCCTCCTGACACAGAGCGGGAGACGCAGTGCCCTCCCGCTCAGGCTGGGTGACTCTGGAGCAGGTATCAGCTGCTTGGGGCTTCCAGCCCCCCTCTTCTTGGGGGCTTGGACTGTAGCTTCACCCACCTAACCCATCTGGGCCCCAGCTCAGCCACTTCCGGGTAAAATGGAATCTTAGGGAACACAGTACACATTGAACAGTCACTGTGAGGTGATTAATAAGACTGAAGAACAATCTGGCATGAGGGTCTCTTGTGACGTGACACAAGGCTCTTTGAAAGACAGAAATAGACAAAGGAAGCCGAATGAGAGACTTCGTTTAAAATAGCGTTAGGCCAGAGATTCATACAGACAACAAAGGTAAACGGAGTTAAGATAAATGCAAGTCCTTCAACATGCAAGGGCTGGAGAGCTTGTCTTGGCTGTAGATTTAGCAACAGGCCATGTGCCGATGGCCTAGGCATGTTTTATTCTTCTCTGGGATCCGGTATTGGATCCCAGCAACCTCACAGCCCCTCAGGCTGCTTCTGGAGTTGTTCCCGGTTGCACACGGGATTTCAGGAGGAGAGGGAAATGTCCCTCTTGAGCTGCCACCCCTGGGCTTCTCGTGCTGTGTGGGAACTCCCCGATGCTCTAGTGGAAAGGTCAGACACTCTCTGTAAAGGGTCACTGATGAATAGTCCAAGCTTTGTGGGCCACGGACGTCAGTGTCTACCATTCTACTTGGCCTTTGTGGCACAAACCAGCGACCAACAAAGATAAACAAAGAGGCGTGTCCGTGTTCCTCTATCAACAAAAATAGGAGACCAGTCAAATTTGGCCCTTTAGCTGTCACTTACTTCAGAAAAAGAGCAGATATAAATGATGGGCTTCACTGAGGGCTCTGAGGCTTGTCTGGATTGGTGACAGGCCTGGCTGGGGGCTTCATGTGGTTAGACTGCCCACTCGATGGTCCCCAGGGAAGCCAGTTGAGGAGAACAGTACTCTTATTGCTCTTATTGGTGTCAAGGAAGACCCTATAAAAATGGATTTGGTACCACTAGAAGCTGGAGGACACAGGAATTGACTAGATACTCTCCAGTGCCCAGTTGGCTCCCACCAGAGAGCTTGTCTTCCTCCAAGAACCACCTGTCTTCCTATCTTGCCTTCCAATCCCATCTTCCCACCCTTCCCTGTGCCAGCAGAGCTGATTTGTCCCGCCCACACGCATAGGCATGAATGATCTATTGGGGACACAGCTGTACACGAGACACCAGGAACCAGGGACACAAACATGACTGGAAATCCCAGGGGACCCCTTTGGTGGTTTCAGGATGACAGGGGCTGCAGGTCCTTCCCCCAGGGGGTTGTGATAGTTCTCACTAATTGCTAATGTGACAGGACCCGCAGGGCATGATTGTAAAGGGTTTTCTAGATTAGACTAAGTGTGGAAACCCAACCTAAACATGGACAGCGACATTTTCTGGACTGAGAAACGGGAGAAAGTGGGCAGAGCACCAGCCTCAATCCTTCTCTGAGTCCCTTTATTGGATACAATGTAACCAGTGTCACGTGTGGTACCTTGACTTTCCTGCCACTAATTGCTTTTATTTTTTTTTCCAGCAAGAGGGGGTGTGAGCTAATATGGGGTGGAGGATCTGACTCCTCAGGAGGGGTTTAGTCCAGGATGAGGCTCCCGGGGTCTGCTTTTGCCTGCAGGTTCTCCTCTGACTGAAATGGGGGAAGGAGTTCAGGTGAGTTCAGGTGAGTTACTCTCTCTCATCTCTTCCATCATAGACATTGTGGAGGTAGGGAGCAGCTCCCGATGGCGCGGGTGGGATCACGAACCCCTGGCCAGTGGCAGAAGGCTGTGACCATAGCGGGACCTGTTCTGGGAATGTTCTGGGCATAGATCTGCAAGGTCACGGCTGAGTTTGGAACAGCTGTGTGCTCATCAGCATCACAATGAAATGGGTGCCAACTGTGAGGCTGGGGCTGTGAGTAACAGAAACCCCAACCGAAGAGGCCTGACTGAAACAGAAGTCACGGGCTCATGACTAGGGCAGAAGGTCCAACTAGGCCACTGAGGTAGCTGCTTGGATAAAACAGCCCCCCCACCCCCAACTTCAAAGGGCTCAATTATGAGAAAATACACCTGTCATCCCCGGAGCCGTGTTCTGCAGCCTGAGGCTCCATCGCTTCGGCCACCACTGATTGGACAGAGGGTTATTGTTGGGCATACAGCAGCTAGTTAGAAGCCCAGCCCAGCAGCTAGTGGAGTGGTATGGAGGGGGAGTTCTGTGCACTACAGTGCCAGGAATTACAAGGACCACACTAGATCTTTCTTGGCGGAAATTTGGGAGAAATGTGTGGTGATCCACAGAGGGACTCGGAGATGAAAATCACGCCAAGGGCAGGGAGCAGAGGGAACTGGGCTCAGGAAATGAGGGCAGGGGGGAGGAGAAGGAGGTGGATGCAGCTGGAACCATCCAATTTTAAATCTGGTTCTCTGTCCCCAGAGGTGAAGTGGCTCCTTCCCAGGCCTCCTTTGGTTCTGGTCACTATACATGCCTCTGAAGGAGTCCTCACCATTAGGTCATGCCAAGTGACTGGCTGGGCTAGGTTATTATCTTTGCTGCACCCACATTATCTAATCTGTGGCCTCCTGTCACCCCCTCACTAGCATCTTGAGGACCCGAATGAACACCCCCTGGAATTCTGAAGATCTGTCCAAGATCCTTGTGTGGCATGAGTCAGGCTCTTTCCCCGCAGGGCATTCCCAGTGGGGTGGGAAGGGAGCTGGGAATGGCACACAGGTGTCTGGCATGCCAGACTCTCACCGCATCCCTAAGGCAGGATCTTTCCCTGAGCCTGAATAATGGGAAAGTGGAGCTGGGAATCAGCCTGAAGCAGAGCCAGGGATATAACCTGCCTCCCGCTAAAGCAGGAAGGTCAGTGTGGGCTACAGACGGAGGAGAGAGAACTGGGAAGACCCTGTCGCATGCACCTATGTCCCCTGTCTGTCCCCCATGTCACTCCCTATTTCATTAACAGCTTCTCAGTTTCTCAACACCCCGGGGAGGGGGTGAGTGATGATGTCACCACTGGAATGTGACTATCCCCTGTTGAGCAAGTCACTGAGCCCCATAGGCCTGCATGTCTTCTTCATCTGTGAAGCGGGGAGATCATGCTGCCCAGGGCTGGGAGGGTGGAATGGATCATGTGTGTAAAGTCCTGGCAGTAGTGCCTGCCTGGTACACAGTGTGTGCTAAGAATAACGCTATCCGCCCAGCTTCCGAGAGCCAGATCTCAGGAAGGGAATAGGAAGGATGAGCACAGAGAAGAAAAGCGAATAGAGAAACATCAAGAGAGGGAGGAAGCTTGGGAGAAGGAAAGGAAGAAGAGTGTGTGTGTGTGTGTTTGGTGTGTGGTGTGTGTGTGTGGTGTGTGTGTGTGGTGTGTGTGGTGTGTGGTGTGTGTGTGGTGTGGTGTGTGTGGTATGTGTGTGCGTGTGGTGTGTGTGTGTGGTGTGTGTGTGTGTGTGTGTGGTGTGGTGTGTGTGTGTGGTGTGTGTGTGTGTTGTGGGACCCGCTGAGTGCTGGTTTTGACTTGACGCCTGGCTCGGCACTCAATTTCTTGTTCTTCTTTCTCCCATGTAATCTTTCCAGCACTCTGAAGAATTCTGCTTCCACCCCCCAGCAGTTGCCATGGTGATGAAAAAATCTGGACCCAGTGGAAAGTTCTCTGTGCTCTTGGCAACGAGGCTGCAGCACCCTGCCTCCTGCCTGCCTGCCTGTGCGTGGGCGGCCAGCTACGGCTGCTGCCAGGATTCCAGGCCAGCACAGTTCCGATGGGGGCTCAGATCTGCTCCCACAGAATCTAGGATGGAAGCCCTCAGACAACATGCAGCCTGCCCCATTTTACAGGTGGGATGCTTAGCCAAGCAACAACAGTGACTTGTTCAGGCCTGCCCACGCTTCCGATCCCAGGGGTCTCTCTCTTCCAGGTCAGATTTGAGCTTGGTGGACACGGTAGATCTGAGGACATTACAGAGGGAGAACAGGGTAGCAGCAGAGTCAGGGAAATGCAGGAAACAACGTGGCCCTAGGGAAGCCACCACCACCTCTGCTCCCCCCTACCAGAGACACAGAGGTGGTGAAGAGCTGTGAACTGGATATTTGTGCACCCCAAACACTCATGTTGAAATCTAATCACTACTATATGATATTAAGAGGCCTGGCCTGAGAGTGCTGGTTATGTTATTTGTAGAGACCTTGGTGCTTTTAGCAATGAGACTTGAAGAGCTCTTAGGAGACAATAAGAACATGGGTCCTGAGCAGCCACTGTATCTGCCAGCACCTTCAACTTGGACTTCCCAGACTCGAGAGATGTAAGCCTCCATTGATCAGCATTCCACCCTATGCACAATAGCCTTTAGACCAACCCAAGCTGTGTCCCCTGAGCAGTGTCCCCTTGGTTCAGGAACTTCACACACAGTGACCCACTTTTGGCCATAACAGCCTTGTAGAACCCAAACAGATGAAATGCTTCTCATCCCAAGATGGCTGTGTACTAGGTATTGGGATAATGCCAGAAGGGCTGGGATTGGACACTGTCTTGATCCCAGCCCTTGCCCTTATCTGTCTGCTGCAGAAGATGATCCCCAGGCATCGAGCAGTGGAATTTTCCTCAGACCTATGTGCCAACGAGAGAAGGAGCCTTGCTCTGGCTATGGACACACTGAGGCCAGGCTGGGCCACTCACACCACAGTGCCCCCATAGGATTCAACTGTTGAGACATTTGTGCAGTGTGGAGACTGTGGTCCTTGAGAATTGCAGATAGCATGAGAAGGAGGTTTCTATCCTGTTTCTGATGATAAAATTCATATACCACAGGCCCCATCACTAAGAGGACAGGGATTCCTCTGGTACCTGATCCATCATGGTTCCTAAAGCCATTTCCCAAAGAATCAAGTCTAAGCCCCTGGGTCTTAACTTGCCCTGGAATCTTAGTGTTTTCTCAGCTGCCTCTGGATTTATCCCAATGCCTTCCTCACACAAAGGCGCAGACTCCCTGTAGAGATGGGAAATGACAGTGTAAGCGGGAGGTGGCATCAGGACAAGAGCCAAAGGGTGGGCTCAGGTTCACTCCTGAGCTATGCAGTCACGGAAGGGTCACATCACTCTCCTGGGCCTCAGTATTACCCTCTCTAAAACAGGACTCAGGCAACCAACCACCTCCTACTGAGTCTTGTACTCCTTAGAGGAAGGACCGTGTCTGTCTCTGGTTTCTCTTCCAAATTCCTATCATAGATTCTGGTACAGTGGTCTTGGTCTAATCAGAGAGTAGGAGCAGCCCTTCCCCAAGACTGTCCATCAGACTCTTTCATGAGTTCCTTTTTCTTTTCTTTTCTTTTCTTTTCTTTTCTTTTTTTTTTGTTTTTTCGAGACAGGGTTTCTCTGTGGTTTTGGAGCCTGTCCTGGAACTAGCTCTTGTAGACCAGGCTGGTCTCGAACTCACAGAGATCCGCCTGCCTCTGCCTCCCAAGTGCTGGGATTAAAGGCATGCACCACCACCGCCCGGCGTGAGTTCATTTATTCAACCAGAATGTATGGTCTTCACCTGTTTTCTAGTCAATAAGTAGACAGACTAGAAGCTGTCAACTCACTGTTGGGACTGGACAGGTGACATCACACATTAGATCCTAAGATGCATTGGGACACTACTTGAACACCAAAGAGGAGACAATCCTGGGTTTGAAGAATCAAGGAAGACTTCCTGAGAAGGCCCCAGCCCAGTCAGGGCTCCAATGATAAGGTTATTAATTATCACTAATTATTACATTAGTCAGCAAAAGAAGCCTGTTAGGGTTCCAGGAAGTATGTGTAGGAAGAAGAGGGGGAGGGTTCTCTGGAGCGACGGATGTCCTCTTCCTTCAACGTTTGTGTCCCAGAGAAACCACCTCATACTAAGCAGGGACAGGAGAGGTTCAGGACCATGGAGAGCGCCACCACACACATGTTCAGTCAATTCTCTGGTTCTACGACCCCACCGGATTCGGTTCAGGCTAGACCGGGAGAAGATGCAGGGCAGGATTGTGCAGCAGGGAAACTGTCAGGCTAGGAGCCAGTCAGGGGATGTCTGACTGAGGTTGAGGGTACTGACCGTCTTCTACCAACCAGAGCCTGGTTTGCACATCAAGAACCTTGCTCGTCACACAAAACAGTGGAATGATTGAGACAAGTGGTTCTCGGAGACTTAAGACCATAAAGACTGGGCTGGAGAGATATCTCAGATGGAAAAATGGCTGGACTTTCTGAGGTCCTGAGCTCAATTCCCAGCAACCACAAGGCAGCAGACAGAATGCTATATACATAATAGGCAAATCTTCAACAACAACAACAACAACAAAAAGACCATAAAGCCCTTTAAAAATTGAACACATTGTGAATGATATGTTTATAAGCATAACACAATAAACCAGCATATTTTATACTGTGTCAGGTGATAGCCTCTTCTCCCTGAGAAACAAAGGATCCGTGTCTTGTAAAATCCCAGAGCACACTACGGATATGGCTAAGAGCCAGTCACCCTCCAGAGGATAATCCAATCTGAGTGAGAGAGAGGGGTGAGGCAGAGAGAGAAAGTGGAGGCAGAGTGAAGCTGAGTCCACCTGGACTCATCTCTAGTCAGGTTATGGGGACCCCCTGCCGAATCTACTAATAACTATGAGCACCTCTAAATCCATTATGAGTGTTTAGGATTCATCAATGAGCAGGAAATATGAAGTCAATATGTCTTGAGAGTTTATATTACAGTGTTATGTTAGAGAAAAAGGAACCGAACAGTTCCAAATCCTCTGCTAAGTGCTGGGCAATGAAAGGAAATTGCACAGCAAGGTAATGGGGGCTGGGGCAGCAGCGATGGCTCAGGGGCAGAAGGCCAGGTGAGGAAGCTGCCATTTAAATACAGAGATCAGGGGCTGGAAAGAGATCAGGGGTGCTCAGGGGATGCTCAGCCCAGGGGTGCTCAACTCAGGGGTGCTCAGGGGATGCTCAGGAGATGCTCAGCTCAGGGAATGCTCAGCTCAGGGGTGCTCAGGGGATGCTCAGCTCAGGGGTGCTCAGGGGATGCTCAGCTCAGGGGTGCTCAGGGGATGCTCATCTCAGGGGTGCTCAGGGGATGCTCAGCTCAGGGGTGCTCAGGGGATGCTCATCTCAGGGGTGCTCAGGGGATGCTCAGATCAGGGGTGCTCAGGGGATGCTCAGATCAGGGGTGCTCAGGGGTGCACTTGTGGCACAGAGGACCCAGATTCAATCTCTGGCTCCCACAAGGTGGCTCCCAGCCATCTGTAACTTCACTTTCAGGGACCCCAGTGCCCTCTTCTGGCCTTGTTAGGCACCAGACATGCAAGTGGCACACAGACATACATGCAGACAACACACTCATATACATGAAAAGACCACAGAGGTCAGGGTGGGCCATATGGCCATGCAAATGTGTGGGAACAGCCTTGAGCAAAGGTTGCGAGGAGATGGGGCTGTACTGAGGAGTCATGACAAGGAGGCCAGTGAGGCTGCCAAGGGAGGACCAAATGACAGGGCAGTCAGGAGGAGGAGCCATGTCTGGAGACCCATTGACTGTGCAGACTTTGCTCTGGGTTCAAAGGCACCATAGCAGGATTCTGAGCAGAAAGCAAGGGAGTTGTTAACAGAGCTGGGCACCGCAACAAGAAGAGCACACTCGGGGACCATGGAGATGGTTCAATGGATAAAGTATTCAATCACTGGCTATTTGGCCTCATCTCCTTGGTGAGCTCCAAACCAAAGAGAGACCTCACTTAAAAAAGAAAAAGATAGTGTCTAAGGGACAACACCTGAGGTTAACCCCTGACATCCACATGAACACATACACGCAGGCATGCACACCTACAAACATCTCCCCGCCCCCCCGACACACATACCCTCCTCCCCACACACACAGAGGGGGCAAGCTTGAGGGCAGAACAGTGACTCAGCTTCAGCCACATTCTGTGGGATGCCCTTCAGACATCCCCGCAGACACACTGGAAGCATTTCTGGACTTCACGACCTGGAGTAACTCCACTCCAAGGTGGGTCCCAAAGATGTTTGAGTTCAGGCTTCTCTCAAAGCTGGAACACTGTTCCCACACTCATTGCTACCGATTTGGGTCCAGGAGCTGTTGACACTGTTTGCTAGGGCCACCGTGTGTCTGAACAGCTCTGACTAAAAGCATTTCCTCCCACCCCAAGAAGACCTCTGGGGTCTCAAGCTGCTGTGCCGTGGCCTCAGACCTGAAAACAAGGAGGAGCTGTAGATATGTGTTCCTGGGGTCTAACGGCAAGCCTTCGTCACGCCAGGTTTGCTAGTTCCTGAACTCCTCAGTGCTTCAGCTTCCTCCTCTCTGGGGGAAGAGATGTGAGTTTAAGCTGCAGAGGTTGGGCAAGTTTGGACACAGGGAGTTCTCAAGAAACATGAGCGTTCTTGTCATAGTTAGGATGTGGCTGCTGCGGCTTCAGCTTCTGTCAGATCAGCAAACCCTGATGGGTCCAACACAGCTCCCAAAGCTCGTGCCAACCTATGAGCCAGATGGAAGTGTTCAGTCATCGTGTGTGTGTGTGTGTGTGTGTGTGTGTGTGATATATGCCAATGAAGTTGCATCATGCCACAGCACATGGGTGAATCAGGAGTCGGTTCTCCCCTTCTATCTTGCTCTGAGGCAGGATTTCTTGTTTCTGCTGGGGATCCTGTGCACCCCAGGTTTACTGGATGCTGCTATCTCCACCACCTGTCATACTGTTGTCGTGCTGGGACTGCAGATGTTTGCGACCACCCTTGGCTTTGTATGTGTGTTCCAGGGATTCCAGCTCAGGTCATCAGGTTTGCAAAGTAAGGGCTCTCGCCCACTGAGTCCCGTCCCTCACCTCCACCCCCGTGCACACACCAGACAATGCCATTTTACAAAGAAGGCAGTGGAGGCTACTTGGGCAGACCAAGAGGTCTCAGAGCTCACAGCCAGAAGCCCAGGAGAGAGGCAGCTGCCAAGAGCTCTGGTGACATTGGGACTTGGGCTCAAGGCTATGTTAGAAGCAGAGGTCCAGTAGGACTCAGTGGGGGGATGCAGGGGGAGTAGTTATGCAGGAAGAGAGAGAGGAGACCCAGCAGCCTCCGGAAGGGCACTGATCGTTCTCACCACAGATACCTGGCTATCCTTTTGGGTCCCCCTCAGGCCCCTCCTACCAGAGCTTCAGCAGAAAAGCCATTTGCTTAGTCACCCTATAGTTGGCATGGTTTCCTCAGACTCCCTGAAACCCCATCTTAGCCGTATTTCCATGCCCAGCTTCTGCTACCTGGCTACCACCTCGCTGTGTGTCCTTGGCAGATTGCTCCATGGCTCTGGGATAATGCAGATGCTGGAGTCGTCCAGGGGGCTTGCCTTCACTGGAATGAAGGTCTGAGGAAGCCAGGCTCCTTGGTGACCGGTTTGTTCTATATCCCAGGGCCTATGTTGTGCTAGATACATATTGCTCAGGACCACACTTTTCTTCTTTCTATGCATCTCTGAGATGTGTGTGTGCATGCTTATGGAGGCCAGAGGACAACATTGGTGTTATCCTCAGGAACACGGTCCACCCCCTTTAAGGCCAGGTCTTTCATTGGTCTGTCATTCAACTCTTAGGCTAGACTGTCTGGTCAATAAGCCCCAGGGCTCTTCCTGCCTCTGTCTCCCAAGACTAGCCACCACAACTGACATTTTTATTTGGGTTCTGGGTATAAAACTCAGATCCTTATGCATGCAAGGCAAGCACCTTGCCAACTGAGGCATCTCCCCGGCTTGGCTCATGGAGAAATTGGAAAGTAAATGAAAGCTAGACATGAAGGCACATAACATAACCCTGATACTGAAGAGGCTGAGGCAGGAGGATGGCAACAAGTTCAAGGCTAACTTGGGTAACATAGTGAGTTTGAAGCCAACTTGAGATACATAGAGAGGTCTCATTTAAAAAAGAAAAAGAAAAAGAAATAAAAAAGGCAAATGAAGGAATGAGTGCCCAGTCTTCGTCCAAGAGCAGCGATGGCGGATAACCTAATAGGTATTGGAGGACAGTTCAGTCCTCTCTCTTCAGAGGCCTCAAGAGCTCAGACTCCCATAACCTGACCTAGCTACCCCCTCCCCTCCCACTCCAAGTCTCCTCACACTCTGAAGCTCCCGCCCCTTGGCTTGACCAGCCATGGGGGCCTCAGCATCACTAGGCTCTCATCATTTGTCCACGACCTCAAATGATGCTCAGCTCTTCTCACCTCCTCCAGTTGATCCCCTATGTGTAGGCCAGACCATGCCATCTCTCCCTGTGACCTTCCAAAATCTCCAGCCTCCAGTGACACATTCCAATTCCAAAGCCCCCGCACCTACCCCCCCCCCCCACCATAGTCTAATGAGTCTTTATTCCAGGACCGCTTTCATTCTCAGGGTCCAGCCTGGGTTTCTCAGCATGGCTAACTTAGCCCTGAGACAGAATTTCAGCTTAATCCTTTGCCTCTTCCCTCTCCACACACCTGACCTCGTCTTACTAAATGCCCTCCTTCAGCATTCTAGAACCTCCTTGTTCCTTCCATGCTTGGAATGCCTGTGTTACCTGCACGACAAACCTCTACCCCTCAGACCTCTCTATGACACCCAGAGAATGCCTTTCTGACCACCCAAAGGCTGACGGTCCCCCCTCTGCTTCTCATGAACACATCTACTGTATTATAATTCTCAAGCAGCACCTAAGGGGTTTGGAGTCCCCTCTTCTCTCTGAGATATTTCTAGAATAGGCTCATGGTTTATTCAGATAGTAAATTTAGACACGAATATAGATGCGACTATTTAAACCTAAGCAGTGTCTAGCTCAAGTAGGTGTTTATAAAAATACAACCAGTGAATGTATTGATGGGGAGAGCGGATGGACAAGAGGACCAGTGGACAGATAAGACTGCATAAATGGAAGGATGGGTAGGTAGATGGGAGTAAGGAGATAAGAATGGATGGATGGATGGATGGATGGATGGATGGAATGATGATAGAAGAAGGAAGGAACCCATCATGGGGGTGCATGCCTTTAATCCCAGGTAGGCAGATCTCTGTGAGTTCAAGGCCAGCTGGGGCTACCTAGTGAGATCCTGTCTCAAAATACCAAAAAGGAAAAAAATGATAAAAGAAGGAAGCTAGTTAAAGAGAAGGAGAGGATAGATATTCAGTGGAAGGATACATGGATGGGTGGAAAGAGTGAAGTCTAAATAGTTGGAAGGATGGAGAGTGGAAAACATGAAGGTTGGGAGATAGGATGAATGGATCAAAGAATAATTGGATGGTGTTGAATGGAAAAATGAAGGTAATCAGGAGAATGAGGTTGGGGTGTGGTTAAGCTGTCAGAGTGCTTGCCTAGCGTACATACAGCCCAAGAGTCAATCACCAACACTATAAAAAAATTAATGGAATGGATGGATGGAGGATGGGTGGGTGAAGGATGGGTGGATGGGTGGATGGGTGGATGGATGGATGTGTGGATGGATGGATGGGTGGATGGAGGATGGGTGGATGGATGTGTGGATGGATGGATGGGTGGATGGAGGATGGGTGGATGGATGTGTGGATGGATGGATGGGTGGATGGAGGATGGGTGGATGGATGTGTGGATGGAGGATGGGTGGATGGAGGATGGGTGGATGGATGTGTGGATGGATGGATGGGTGGATGGAGGATGGGTGGATGGAGGATGGGTGGATGGAGGATGGGTGGATGGAGGATGGGTGGATGGAGGATGGGTGGATGGAGGATGGGTGGGTGGATGGAGGGATGGATGGATGGGTGGATGGGTGGAGGGATAGATGGATGGAAGGGTGGATGGCGGATGGATGGATGTGTGGACGGGTGGACGGGTGGATGGAGGATGGATGGGTGGAGGGATGGAGGATGGGTGGGTGGAGGGGTGGGTGGAGGGGTGGGTGGAAGGGTGGAGGATGGGTGGGTGGATGGTAGCAGGGAGAATGGGACATGAGAGAGGAGAGAGGAGGAGAACAGAGGATGCCTGGACTCATGGCTGGAAAGGTAGAGTTTCTGGAGCTGCTGAGTTTTCTCACAAGACGTCTAGGCTTCAAGCAGTCCCTGAAGGCATTTCAGCTGCCCAACTTTGTGCATGTATCTTGCACATTTTGCCTTAGGCAGTAACCCATCTGTCTGTGGTTATTAAGATAAAAGAGGAGCCGGGAGGTGATGGCACACGCCTTTAATCCCAGTACCTGGGAGGCAAGGGGGAGTGGGGGGATCTCTGAGTTTGAGGTCTGCCTAGTTAACAAATTGAGTTCCAGAACAGCCAGGAACAGTCTCAAAAAAAAAAAAAAGCAAAAAACAAAAATAAAAGGTAAAAGAGGAACAAGGTAGTAAAACAAAACAAAAACAAATTAAAATAATAATAAGGAGGATAAAATGGGAGAGAAACTCGGAGCCCATCTCCTCGTTTCACCAAAGCGTAAATATTAATTCATTTTCTCCTTTTAAAAAAGAAGAAAATTGAGATCTGAAGATCACTTAATAGATTCAGGAGAATTGGGGGAAAATGGAGATCAGAGGCCTTGGAGTAGCCTGTCCAAGTCATAGCCAGTTCCTGAGCCCATCTGCACTGTCTTCCCCTAGCTCAGCTCTCCCTGGAGGCTCACTCTGAGCAAAGCTTGCCCTGTTCACTGGCCTGCAGGTGAGTGACCTCACCCTAGGGTGTGGCTTGGGAGACCTGGCATGGCAGCTGTGTTTCCGCCCTGAATGTGACCCTGGGCACAGGAGGAAAAGACTGGCTCAGCACCATCACCAAGGCACCTGTCAGGCTCATGACACACGGAAGGTCTGGGTACTCAGAGGACCCCCAAGGGGAGGCCAGCTGGAAGGCCAGGGGGCTCCTCAGAAAACCCAGAACAGGACATAGACATGGAGGGGTCTGTGGTTCCTGTCTCCTGCCAAACCCCACAGCGAAAGTCAGGGACCAAAGATTTTTCTTTCCATGGTGGTCCTTGCTGCTTTCTTTCTTAGCTCTTCACCCGTTACCTACTCAACGAAGCTTCTGGAAGATGCTGGCTCACGTGTGATACCCACTGTCCCACATCCTTGTAGTGACTTAGGAGAGCCATGCTTGGGCTACTTGTCACTCTCCCCATACCCTTTCTTCAGGGCCCCTTGGGGGACATCTAGTGCTACCACTTGCCATGGTAATATTCCATCAGCCTAAAGGGAAGCAGCTTGGAGTCTCTTCTACATAGATGCAGATCCAGAACCCAGAGCAAGAGAGCTTAGGCACCAAGTGGCACAGGCTCTGGAAGGTGTCATTAGGGAGAAAGGAGGATTCCATCTTTCCGTATCCTTGTCTAGGTTTGCAAGGCAGGTGTGTGCACGCACGCATGCGTGAACACACGAACGTTCTGTAAGTATGAAGTTGAGGAGGAAGCCAAGGGCAAAGCACGTGTTTTTGAAGCTGTCATGTTTCCCTTTTCTCTCTTCACCCTGAATTTTTTCAGTTACTATGGTGACTAGAAAAAAAAATAGAAAAAGAAAAAGAAAATAAAAAAACCTCTCCTTTAAAGTCAGGGAAAGCCAAAGTTTCCTAGGAGGCAGCTCGTGGGGGCTGCAGGTACGGCTTTCTCCTCTCTGTGCATACACACAAACACACACATGCACACACACACACACGCACGCACGCACACAAACACACACACACACGGCCAGCCAGTCCATGCCTCCAGCCACAGACGCTCAGCCCTTGTGGGCCTCGTGCCAGCTGTGGTTTTGAGAGCTGTTGTTCTCTCGAGTTAAGGAGCTGCGGTTTCTAATCGCACTTCAGGCTACCACCCTGTCCTGTTCCCACAGGTGTTCCCAACTCAGGCAAACACAGAAACGTGTATCCACTCACAGACACACCTCAAAGGATGTTACAGAAAACTGGGGCTCAGGCTCTAATCTTAACATGTGCTTGTATATGTTCATATCTGAATTGTGCCAAGGTGTGGGCTTGCTGGGCTGTGGGATATTGTGACTGAAGCCAAAGTTAAGGCACACATACTTAGGCCTGGGGTCAGGACACCTTGGGAAGGGTCAGTGAGTATCTTAAACTTTGGTGGGTCCTGCAGCCTCGCTTGTAATAACTCGACTGTCTGCTACTGTAGCAAAAACACAGCCAGGCTCAACAACGCTAGACTAGCTCTTCCTTCTCTTGGAGAGGTCTGGGGGTCTGCTCTTCTCTGTCCTCGGGTCTGTGATCGAGTCAAAGGGGACAGTCTATGCTAGGGGGAGGAGTCCAGGGAAGGATGGGGGCTCACTTAAAGTTCCTCACCATCTGTTCCAGCCAGCAGGCCTGCTGAGCCCCATCTGACGCCAGACAGGTGAGTGAGGTTGTCTATAAAGGGATGCCCTCAGCCCTGTTAAGGGATCAGAGGCCCTGGGTGACACCATTTGACCACAGAGCTGTGGCACGTATGGTAAAATAAGACAGCAATGTTGGGCAACCCAGAGTCTAGAGAGCAGTGAACATGTGATGTTTGTAACTCTTGCACCCCGACTCACGGCAGAAGCCCCTTGCTACTCCTCTCCCACCCAGCCAAGCAGCATTTTCCCTGTGTATTTCTCAGGCTCTGCCTGCTTCCCCGTGCTGCCTGGGAACTTCTCCTCAGTGAAGACAGTGGAGCGGGGAAAACCTTTTTATCTCCTCCAGCGTCTGCAGAGACTCACTTTCTACTAGAAGCCAATGCAAATCCTCCTCAAGCCTCAGAATGCTGGGGGGCACCTGCTCCCCTCAGGCAGCTCCCCTCCCTTGAGCACTGAGGGGCAGCCTTCTTGGCCATGGTTCTCTAATTGCTATCCCAGAGCCACATAGCTCTCTCTCTCTCTCTCTCTCTCTCTCTCTCTCTCTCTCTCTCTCTCTCTCTCTCTCTCTCTCACACACACACACACACAAAATCACTCACTATCAGGATGGCTACAGACGTATAGAGGGAGAAGTGTGAGCTGGGGGAGCAGCCCCCCCACTCCCTTCTACAGACCTTTTCCCCTAGAAGACTGGCAACACCAGTCCGTCCAGAGCCAACCAGAGTCCTGCAACCAAGCCCCACTAGAGATACAGTTCAGCATTCTGGCCCTGGCACGAGGGTATCCTGATGGCCTGGATCATTCAGTATCAACAAAGATGGGGGAGGGGCGGCTCAGCGTGTGGGCTTCAGAGCAAACCACATCCAGGTTTTCCTCTCAGCGTTGCGACCCTGGCCAAGCCAACAAACCTCTCTGAGCCTCTCGAAGGCAAGCGGTCCCTTTCTGGGCTAACACAAAGATTGAAGAGGCAACATGAAGAAGCTCTGGCTGCCCTTCCCTCCACCCCTGCTTCACCTTCAGCGGCCACAAAGCCCCTGACTTCCCAGCCAGAATGAGCCTGGCTGTTCCAGTCACCGGAAGGAACTGGAGCACCTGGCTCTAGAGGTGCTGGCTACCGTGTCCTCCCGACCTTGCAATTATGAACTCACCCTCTGTCTTGGCCGGCTCTCCCTGCTCCCCTCTCTCAGCAAAGGAGATAGGTTCAGGAAAGAAAAGAGATGGGAGTCTGGCCTTTGAGTCATGACCAAGGAAGTGAACCCCAAACCTCGTTCTGCCCCTCCCAAGCTCTGTGACCTTGAATGGGTCGGTCCCTTTACTTTTGCCACCGTTACTGTGGGGAAAGTAGGAGCAGTCCTGGAATGCCAGGTGCTCCCTCCTGACTCTGACATACGACTCCCTTTTGAGTTGTTCTTGATGCTGCTCCTGTGTGGCCCCTAGTCACCACCAAGGCTCCAGGTTGTGGCCCCAGCCCTGTGCTTCAGTACAACCTTTGGTAGCAAGATGGGACTTGGACTTTGACCCAGACCCCAGCCACAGTAGGACCATGGACCCAGATATGGTACTTAGCAGCAGCTGGGTCTGGATGTCACTACTGCCCCAGGTAGTAGTGTCTGCTACTCAGTGTGTATGGGCACAGCCCCAGTGGCACTGTGGTCCTTGGACACCAACCAACATGGACCCAGACCTCAGACATCCACATGGCTTTGATGGTAACAGGAGCCTTGGACATCAATCAACACAGACCCTGGCTGCGGTGAAGTCACGAATCCAGACATGGCTCTCAGCTGCAGTTCTGTCCTGAATGACACCATGGCCCCAGGTGGTGGCACAGTCTACCCAGATTCTATGGCCCCAGCTATAGCATGGCCCCCCCGGACTCCAATAAGGTTGCATCCTGGACTCCGGACCTCAGTGTGGGTCCTAGTGGCCACCTGGGCCACAGACTTCAACGCAGACCCCAGCTGCAGCTGGACCGTGGACCCAGACATGGCCCTAAGCAGCAGCAGCTCACCTGGTAGACACCCAGCCACACTAATTTGTGACCTCACATCTCCAGCCAGCACTGAGGGACCAGGGGAAAAAGCTTCTAACGAGCACCTCTGAGCACCTCCGGGTGAGCCACCAGGTGGAGTCTTTAAATGCCACAGGCCTTTGGGGGATTCCTAGACTGAGGCTCAAGGGCTGGTCCTGCCCGGACCACTTAGGTGGTCTGACTCAGGTAGCTAACTGGTTCCTCCCAGCATCCAGACTCCCCCGAGGCACTGCAACTGGAGGTTCCTAGATTACAGGCTTCACCAACACCACTCTCCCAAGCGCAGCTTCAGGCTGGAGTCCTGGACGTTCTCTCTCTCTCTCTCTCTCCTCTCTCTTTTCTTTTCCTTTTTGGACTGGGCCTTACAAAGCCCGGGCTAGCCTTGGACTTGCTCTATGACACAGACCAGTTGACCATGAATTCCTAACTCTCTTGCCTCTGCTTCCCAAGTGATGGGTGGGTGTGCCACCACCGCCCGGCCTGTCTGTGTCGCTCGATGAGCTCACGCGGTGTGTGTGGTGCACCAGGTCCGATTCCCAGTGTGCAGAAAGCATGGGAACACTTTCAGCGGCTCATAGGGTGTCCAGTCGATCAACCTGGAGGCTCCGAGGGCATGCACACTCAATGTCACATGACTAGCTTACAGCACGGTGGGATAATCTGCTGTCTTCCCAGAGATTGTGACTGAAGTACAAAATGCAGACTTGGGTTCATCCCAGACATGTTACCCCAAAAGCCCCCTTACGCTTGCCATGGCGGAACCACATGAACTTCAGTTTCAGTGGTAAGTGGGTAATAATGGCATCTTGGAAGGAGTGGCAAGGGGGACACACAGCTGAGGGGACTGGTATCCACATGGTCCTTCTCCTGGCCTGCTGCCCACCATATGGCTGGAGCAATATGCCGAGGGTGGGGTGGGATTATGACAGGGCCAAACAGGGTTCCACAGACACCGGGGTTGGCTCTACTGGAGTGACAGCCTTGTGATCTGCTTTTCCCAGGTAAGGGAGGGCCTGTGTGCCCCTGACCTCCCTGCCAGAGAGAGCCACAGCTGGGGGCCTGAGAGAGCAGTGGGCCAGGATCCCAGAAACCCAGGGTTTAGCCCTGAACTGTGGGCTGTTTTCCAAGACTGGGTGACCCTGGGGTCAGGAGACCTCCCCAGGATGACCTGCCCCCACCTTTGAGGAAATTCACCAAAGGATTCCCTGCAGGGATGTGGCTGGGCCAAGGTACACAGAACATTTGTTTGTGAAGTCCAGGCTTCTCCGGCAGAAGGCAGAAGGGGAGGGTGGGACTTTGGCCAGGAGAGGCATCTGCTTGGATCTTGGGCATGCCCAACAATCCATTTCTGAGCCAGAGGAGCCCCCACCCAGTGCTCCTGGGTCAATCAAGGTGGGACAGGCAGAGGCTAGGGCATGGCCTGCCCTCCCCATGAAGGAAGGGAACCAGAGAGTGGGCACTGGTTGAAGTTCACACAGGAATGCTGACTGCTTGGCACCCTGGGCTGGGCTGGTTACCAGTGGCCTCTGGTGTGCCAAGTACCTCAAAGGTAACCTTTGACATGCTTCCCAAAGAGGGTCACAGCCTCTGTCCCACACCACCGACACATCTGCAGCTAACACAGAGGGTCCCCTCATCAGGTCCCATCCTGTCCCCTACGTCCTGCAGCTGGCTGGCGGATACCACTAAACTATTGCTCTTAGGGCTTCAGAGTGGCAGTTTGTCCATTGCAAGCCTTAAGCGATGTCACCAGGCTTCTTATTGACACAGCCCCATCTTGATGGCCACTGTTGAGTAAGAGACTAAGAACTTGGGACATGACATTGCTGGCTGGTTCTCTAGCTCCAAGGCCTGGCACTAGGACCAGTTGGGAGGAAGCAGACTGAGCAAACTACTTAGCCCCTAACTCTGGGGAACAGTTGGGGACTTAGCCAAACACTGACAGTTAGCATATGAGGGACAGGCAGGTGACCGCCTTCCACCTCCAAATTACTCTGGGCAGAAGTCCACCTGGCCACCAGGCTTATCTCAATCTGTCTTTTAGGGGCCAGGAACCCCTTCTGGTCTCAGTTTCATGATCTAAACCTCAAGTCACAGAGTGACCTTTCAGGTGTAGTTCTGTTCTGTCCCTGCCGGGCCTTGGGGGAAGCTGCTGGGCCCTGGGGAAGCTGCTCATGTGGGGGAATCACCTAGCTAGGCATGGGCTAAACAGCTCAAAAAGCAAAGAGAAGGCTCTTTACGTTGTCAAAACAGAGTGGCCTCCAGGCACCTCCTGTTTACCCAGGCTGAGCAAATACAGCCGGGGCCCTAGCAACAGGCACAAAGGGGCCCTTGTGCCTCTGTTCCCTGGACTCCCTCCCCAGCCCAGCCCGACTGGGAGCTCTCTGAGAGGCAGGGGACCTCGCCTGCAGCAGCCTGGCAGGTGGAGCAGGGTGAGTGTGCCCAAGGCTTGCTCTGTGCTTGCTTTGAACAGTCGGGGCTTCAGGCAGTGTTCAGCACAGGCAGGAAGCCGCCCATTCTTCCCATCAGCAAACTGAGGCTCGGAGAGGAGCCTGACAGGGGTTAGATGGAGCATGTGCTCTCAGACCAAGGAAGCAGCATTGTCCAAGGGAACTATACTCAGCATGCATGTCGAACCCCCTCTCCCACCATATGTTATCAGGATAGACACAGCCTTCACGGATCTCCTGGCATGTGGACCGGAAGTGAGAAAAGCGGCGTGAGGATTTTGCCTGGTAAACTCTGCAAGCCCTGACCTGGGCTGTGAGAACAGGCAGGAGTCGGGAATAACTGAGGCGTCCCCCAGGAAGCACCAGAAACCCCCTCAGCCCATCTGAGACTGGCAGGGGCAGGGTGTTTCCAGTGCCCCAGGTCCCGGCAGCGCCCATACAGCAGGCGGAGGTGCCGACCGTCTGATTTTAGTGGGGGATGAGCTGTTCTGGATCACTAGAATGATGAACGCCAAAGCTGAAACCAAAGCTGAGCTCTGGGAGGGACTGGGGAGATGGCTCAGCTGGGTAAGAGCTCGCATACAAGCGTGAAGGCCTGAGTTTGATCCCCAGCACCCACACGAGGCTAGGTGTGGTAGGGCCCTCTTTAACCCAGATCTGGGAGGCAGAGACCAGCGCATCCTCGTGGTTCTGCAGGCAGCCTCACCTAGTCAGGAGGCTCTCTAACCAGTGAGAGATCCTGTCTCTAAAAACAAGAGAACAACGTCTGAAGTTGACCTCTGACCTTCACGTGCACCTTCGCCTCCATGCCTACACCCGCACTCACGCCCCTACACAAAATAAATCTTTTTCTTTTTTAAAAAAGGGACACAAACAGAAAAAGACTGGAAAAGGATAATCTCTATGAAAAGGAATTGCGGCAAACCCTAGGGAATTTGACCGGCGACAAATGTGAACATAAAGGATGGAGCCCTGGCTTAGCGTGGGTGAAGTCCCAGTTTCCACGGCCACAGCAGCAATGAAAGCAACAGTGAGGTTTTCTTCTCTTCCGTTGCATTCGCAGAGGATCTGAGGGTCTTCTTCCAGAGTCTGGCAAACAAATCTGCACAATGCTGGGCCCCTCTGGTGGCCTCTTACCTCCTACATAAATTAGGGACCTTGCTGTTGCTGGTCTGTAAAGTGGACTGTGACAGCACCTGCCTCCCTGGGGGAGAGGATCGGTCACTGTGTTGTTAGTTTATTACTCCTGAGTGCTCGAAGATGCGGCAGGTGGGCTGAAGGGCTCTGCGTAGGTAGCTATTCCCTTTATGGTTATTGTTGTTCAAAGTGCAAGTCGCATAAACGCAGCCTTGCTAAATACCATCAAAGAGCTGTGCACTTCAGTTTTCAGTGAGCCTGAGTCCAGGGTTGGGAACAGCACAAGCTGACACAGAGCAGCACCGAAGGATGTGTGACCCTAAAAACAAATGACAAGAGGTGATGTCAATGTCCGTGAGGGGTGAGCCATTCGTTCTGATTGTCTATGCAGCGGGATGCTGTCCAGCATCAGAGGAAGCAGGGGTGCTTCTGCAGACATCATAGCAAAGGGTAAAAAAGCAGCCACTTGGAAGGGGTGCATCTCTGCAGAGTGGTGAGATGGGTATCTGGGTGCAGGCTGCACCAGGGAGGGGACCCCGAGTGTGGGAAAGGCTCCTCTGCATGAAAGGCTCTAAGGTTGCTTTCCATTTCCTTGTTAAACTTTATGTACGGTTTAAATCATTTTTGACTCTCTGTTTTGAAATAGTCTCACTAAATAGCCCTGGCTGCCCTGGAACTCACTACATAGACCAGGCTGGCCTCGGACTATAGACATCTGCCTACCTCTGTCTACTGAGTATTGGGATTAAAGGCTCGTGCTACCATATCCGGCCCTGAATTTTTTTTTCTTTAGTGTAGATTGTTTTTAGTTGTTTGTTTTTAAAAGCCCCCGGAAGTTATTCGCTTTTGTTTAGAAAGAGCAACACGAGGCTGGAGAGATAGTTCTGTTGGTAAAGTGTTTGCTGTACAAACATTAAGGACCTGAATTCAATCGCAGCACAAACACAGCCACGGTCAGTGAATGGAGAACCATGAGACTCTGTTTCAAAAAATAAGGTAGATGGGACTCCCGAGGAACTGAGGTCATCCTGTGGGGCTCCACATGCATGTATGTTCACACCTCTAGACACACACACGCACAAATGCACATAGGTGCATGCTCACACAAATGCACACATACACACACACGAATGCACACACATGCACACACACAAATGCACACATACATACATGCACGAATGCACACATGTGCACACATGCAAATTCGAATTGACTAGAAATCTGGGTATCGGTTTCTGGGTCCAGAACAGGAGTGCAGGTGGGGTATAATCTGGAGATTCTCAGTGGGAACCCAGTCAGTGCTATGGGGTAAGGAGGCTAGGGATGCCATACACCAGGGAGGACACGGGAAAGGTCCTGGACTCGAAACACGGTGAGCAACAGGGAGAGGACAGGTAGGAAAGTTGTCCTCCACCTTGGGGACTGACAGGCCAGGTGCAGGACAGCTTTATCAGAAGTGTCAGAGTTGAGAGGGGCCTCTTCCCAGGGCTCTTGCTGCTTTTAGCTGCTCACGTTTGGATACTGTCCCGCGGAGTACCTGAGAAGGGGTTGTGGGGAGAACCCCTTGCCTGTCTTCTCAAGGAGACAGGCCAAGGGGGCAGCGGGATGCCCTCAGAGCAGCAATCTTCCCTCTTGGGACCTCCTGAGGCTGAGCTGTGACTGGATCAGGGCCCAGGGCCTGGGCTACCCTGTGACCTATAAGCCGGTCTCCCATATCTGCTGGAACTATCTATGGTTACCAGGCTGTGGCCATCTTAGAGGCAAAGGACGCATGCCACTCCCCAGAACTGCCCAACTCTTCAGCACAGAGGTCCGAATATATATATATATATATATGTATATATATATATATATATATATATATATATATATATATATATATATATAGAGAGAGAGAGAGAGAGAGAGACCTGTATAAACGGGACTCTGCTATCTGTGCTCCAGCCACCCTGTGGCTCACTGCCAGGGTCTCGTACCTGAAGGAGGAGGAGCTAGCTCCCTGGCATCATGCTGCTGGCCCAGAAATTACTGCAGACTTTTGGGGGGCTGTCCTTTACCCTGTGCAATGTTCAGTTAGTAGCAGCGCCTGTCAGCTGTGACAATGTGACAACCCCAAATACCAGCAGGCATTTATTGCCAAATAATTCCTAGGGTGGGGAGTCACAATTACCCCAGGTCTGAACTTTGGCTCTCTGTAATCTTTGTGACCGTCAGTCCCCTCTCCTGGGCAGAGTCTCCACACCCTTCATGCCCCGAGCACCCTGCCCACAGAAGGAGGAAGAGCAGAGGCAGAACGCTCGGCCCTCAGCCCATCAGTGTCCACAGCTGGCCCTGGGCCAGGAGGATGGGCTGGGAGCTACCTCTGCAAGTTATTGGCTCTGGCGGGTGAAGCAGCCTTACTTTTTTAGTGAAACTTTTATTTGCTGTAATAGCTGTCTGCCACTCCCTACACACAGGGGTGACAGCCCCATCAACCTGCCACTGGAGGGAGGCTTACTCTTGTTGGATTGCTGCTCCCATGTCCTTCACCCTCAGTCACTGTGTTCTCACAAGGCAGAGCCACTGGAGGCACGGCCAACGATTGCTATTATTGTTTGTTGATAGAGATGGTTTCTCTGTGTGTAGACTTTGCTGTCCTGGAACTTACTCTGTAGACCAGGCTGGCCTCAAACTCGCAGAGATCTACTTGCCTCTGCCTCCCAAGTGCCAGGATTAAAGGCACGTGCCAGCACCCACTTGGCGGCAAATTATTTTTAACACTATTTTAAGACAGAAATGTCATGTAGCCCAGGCTAGACTTGAACTCACAATGGAGCTGAAGATGACCTTGAATGTCTGACTTTCCTGCCTTTGCCTTCTGAGTGCTAGGAATACCAGTGCTCACCACTGGGCCCAACTTATGCAGTGCTGGGTATCGAACCTAGTGCTGTGTGCATGCTAGTCAAGCAGTCTTCTGACTGAGCCACATCTCCAGCCCCAGGGTGGCACAGTGACACCCAAATGCACCTCTGTGGAACGCAGAAGTTCCATTTCTGTGGAACTCAGAAGGGCACTTCCAGGACGGGGACTGAAGTCCTACCTCTCAGGCTCAGGGGAGGACTACCGTGCTGTGTGGAGGGTCCTGCCTGAAGCCAAAGCCATGTGAGGCCGGCAGATGGCCCGTGTGGGGCAGAGCTGCCTGGAAGGCCAGTTTCCACTGCAGCTACCTGGCTGGGGCTGTCCATGCAGGGACCCAAGGAGCTCCAGGCATCTGCAAAGCCAAGGACCCCAAACTTGTGTATCTCAGAAGTGCCACAAGCAGATGCACAGCCTGGGTACCGGCAGACTCCCACAGGGCTTTTCAGCCACACCACAGAAGAAATACCTCTCCAGAAGGAAAGGTTGTCATTTGTCCCCAGAGAGGAGATGCTGGACCCAAACAAGCAAGCTCCACACTCAAGGTCAGCCAACTTGCCTCTACTCTGGCTTAGGGAACTGAAAGATAAAGCATTTTAATTTTCATTCTAGAAAGAATCGCCACTAGGCCATTCTTAACAAAGGAAATTCCTAAATGAATTCCTGCTGATCTGCCCTATGAGAGGATCCAGTTGGCCCTGTGAGATCCCAGGGATGGGGAGCATGCCCTCTCCTGTGTCTGTTAGGGGACAAAGGCTGGGCCGTGGCAGCAGCATTCACCCACAGCTTGTATAAAAGACGGGCTTGTGAGGGTCATGGGAGAAGAGGACCACAGGGAATACAGCTACTAGGTGTGTCACAGTGCCACCAAAGGCTGAGAGTTGTAGCACAAGGTGTGTAGGTCCGCGGGACAGTGACAGTGTGACCAACATCGTGTTCCTGAGACAGGTACAGGCCAGGAGAGCAGCCCTTGCTTCTAGAGAGTTATTTCCACTGTAGAGGCCCAGTCGCACTGGAATTCGGGGTTCCTCTCACCTCCTCAGAGAGTTTACACTCGCCTGCCTTCAGACTGCCCTCTGGAGGATGGATGGGGGATGGTGCTCAGGAGCACAGGTGGTAGACATTATGGTACCCTTTGCTTTCCACTCCCTAGCCCACAAAACTGGGTTTTATTCAATGCAGTGGGAGACAGATCTTTGTTGCTGCTACTTTGTCCCTGTCATAACCACTCTGGAGTCTTCTTGTTTGTCAGACTCCTTTGCAGCTAGAGGAAGCCATTGGCACCATTTCAGGCAAATGTAAGGGAAAGTCTAGGTGGGGACAGACTCTGGAGAGAGGTTCTGCTTCTCCATGATGGAGATGAATCTGGCAAGAGAGTTTTCTTAGGTTGCCACACTCTGTGTTTATTATGGAAGGCAGACATAATGTCTGGTGTGGCAGCAGTCAGTCTATAGCCTATGGCTCCAACTTAGCCCCGAAGATAACTGGGAAAAAAAGTTGAGTCCTCAGTGACCTCACCAATCTTGCAAATTATCCTGAGATCACCTAAGCCCAGAGTTTGTTAAATGGGTAATTGTCCTCCATTTGTGGTTAGCTGGAGTCTGTTGCTTGCACACCAGAGAAGCACTGGGATCGGTGTGCTCACTGTGAGTACCTGGAGCAGCGCCTAGCACACAGTGGGTCCCCAGGAGATAGTGGCTGCCACTACCATCATGTGTGTATAAGTTGCTTACTCATGTGAGCGCCTGTGGATGAATGCTAGAACTGTGATTTGCACATACAAGGACCTCTAGGGTCAGAATGTCACAGAAGTCCAGGAAATGTCACTTGGCTCAGGCAAGTGGGCCCCTCCCTTTGCCTGATGAAAGTGTTTCCTTAACTGTGTGCTGAGAATAGTGGCAAAGTTGCTAGCACTCTGGGCCTCATACCTCAGAGGTGGGGGTGAGACGCTGGTGAGAAACTGAGACTAAGAGAGGCCATGAAAATGCCTCATACAGAATCTACATGCTGGAGGGCTGTGTGTGCATGAGTGTGCATAGTTGAGTGCATGCTTGTATAACGGTGTGTGCACAAGACACATAGGCAGGGCTGTACATATGTGTGCAGAGGTATATGTGCACATGTGAAGGGGTGTGTACGCGCGCAAAGGTGCACGCGCATGCGGGACTGTGTCTGTGTATGCAGGATTTTATATATGAGTGTGCAGGATGTGTATACATGCGGGGGCCTCTGTATTCACAGAGGTATGTGTGTGCAAAGGTGAGGGTGTGTATGCAAGGGCACATTGCAGGATATGTAGACCACCTGCAGTAAGCTGTGCACAAGGAGTGTACATTTATGCAGAGGTACGTATGCAGGTTATATGTGTACAGTCTGTGTATGGCGTACTTCTGTGTGTGCAAGTATGTGTGTGTAAACACACGCATGTCTGCAAGGGTGCACCTAAAGTGTGTGTATATGTGCAGGGTTATGTACACCCAGTTATCCCAGTCTGTGTAGAGAAACCCTAGAGACTATCATTTGAGGGTGCCTGTCCTTGGCCTTAGTAGAATGGAGGTACCTTGTGCATCCCAGGCTTCCAGACCTCTGCCTCCACACGCCTCCCCTGTGCACCCCTGATTCCTTAGAGGCCAGTGCTCCCCAAGGCTGCCTCCTGCTGCCTTCTTCAAAACACTACCAGCGGCAGTACCACCAGCAGCTGCCCCCTCTTTTTGGCAGCCGGTCTGGCCTGCCTGCCCACCTTAAGGTGGTATTTTCTGGGATCCAGACTCTTCCCTCCCAGCATCTTCCAGGGTGAGCAGCTATGATGCAGCTGCTCCTCCCAACGGCTTCCTTTTCCTGTGAGGCCTGACAAAAATACCCATCAAGTCATGCCGCACCCTCTAGGCTTCTCCATCTGGGCTCTTTCGGGGACTTAGGCTGGGACCTGCACAAGCAGGAAGGAAGGTGAAGAAGTCCCAGGCTCTTAGAATCCCGTTGCTTGCCCCTCCCTCATCACACTCTTCCCTGTCACAGCAGAGCCTCCTGGCTTCCCTGAGAACAGGATCCACTGGACCAGAAACTCTGGCTCATTGGTTGGCCAATGCTGGTCAACATGCTAGTCCCACTTACCCTTCTGTTTATTTTATTTTTAAAATCTCATCCTCAAGTCCCCCCCTCACCACCTATCGTGTGAGGAAGCCCCGATTCTGGGGTCACCAGTCCTCCGGTTACAAGCCTCATGCACCTTCACAGTCTTCTCGTTCCTTCCCACTATCTCGTCCTAGTGTCCTCCCTACAGGGAGACTTTGATCCAGCCTGGGCCCTGAGCCAAAAGTCATTAAAACAGAGTGCAGCCAGGGAGAGGGGAACATATCCCTTCTGGCTGGAGAAAGCCAAACGCTGTCACCCTCCAGGCTCTAGCTCTCCCAGGAGTGCAGGGAGGGTGGAAATGGGGGCTGGGCAGGCGCAGTCAGGAGCTGAGGTGTTGGGAGGGGTGGTTTGGGGTGGCCCTGAGGCTGATGGCAGAGTGCAGGGATTGCTTTATGTCTGCTGAGGTGTGGAGAAACACCCAGACCCCGGGGGATCATAACCTTCCTGAAATGGGTACCACAGAGGTCTGGCATGGAACCCCTGGCTCCTGGTGAGCCCCACAGATAACCAGTGTTGGGGAGCGACCATGTGTATGGGGGAGACATCAGTCTACAAGACAGGTGAGAAGCAGAGAAGCTGAGGTACCCTTGGCTCTTCCTGAGCTCTCTGTGGTTCCCTGTGCCTGTCCCCTAACTGGCCTGCAGGAGACACGACAGCAGTTATAGCATCATCAGAAACCCTCACCTCACTGCCTAGCTGAGGCCACTGAGGCTTCAAGTGGGAATCTCTTTGGGCACTGGACCCATTTGAGACTGTGTGGGGACTAGAATCCAAAGTTCCCGGACATTGCTTCCTGAGGGCGTGGTGGGGTGGCGGTAGGGCTTTCATCACGATCAGAGTTGATTTTACAGTGAATGGAGCAGTGAGCGCCCTTACCGCCCCTCAGTCACTGCTGAGTAAGGTGACCTGCCCAGAGGAGGCATTTGCTCATCCAAGGTCACGTACAAGACCCACAGTGAAGCCAGGACACTCTTGCTCACGTACAGATGTGTTCACACCCACATACCTGCACACACGGCAGTAAGCCATACACAGACCACACACATACACCTGTATATGTATCTCTGCATAAATGTACACTCCTTGCGCACAGGTTACTGCAGGTGGTCTACATATCCTGCAATGTGCTCTTGCATACACACCCTCACCTTTGCACACACATACCTCTGTGTACACACAGGCCCTCGCATGTATACACACCCTGCACACTCATATATAAAACTCTGCATACACAGACACAGCCCGGCATGTGCGCCTTTGCGTACACACGCACACACACGCACACACACACACCTTCACATGTGCACACACACCTCTGCACTGATGGCGGTGTCTTACACACGGACGAGAGAGGTTGACAAAGTCCTCTGCTTACTCCCCACACCTCTGGGCCTGGTGGGAAAGGGCACAAGGGTACTGCCTGCTGGGTGTTCCTGTGTTGTGCTTGGCACAGGAGCAGGTGTTCAGCAGGCATGGCATTTGGTCGAATGGCAGGCTGGCTCCGCAGCATGTTAACACAGGGCCTGCTGACCGAGAGCCCGGCGGAGAAACTGGTGTTCACAGAGAACGTGTGGGATGGATGGTCATGACGCAGGGACCCATGGAGGTGATTTGAAAGGCAGAGTGGCCTAAAACTGGTCAGAAAAATGGACTAGAGGTTGTGAGAGGAGAGGCCACTGTCTGGGGGCCGTGTAGTGCTGGCTGGGGTAGCTTCCTTTAGACCAGTAGTTCTCAACCAGTGGGGTCATGACCCTTTCACAGGGGTTGCCTAAGACCATTGGAAAACACAGATATTTATATTCTGATTCACAACAGAAGCAAAGTTACAGTTATGAAATAGGAACATAATATCCAATATGAGGAAGTGTATTAAAAGGTCACAGCATTGGGAAGATTGAGAACCACTGCTCTAGACACTTGGCTCTGGTTGGGCATGATAGAGTCCAAAGGGCTGGGAAGCCCTGTCTGTACCGTGAACTCTTGGCCTCCTCTCTCTGCCAGCTGCAGGCCTTCTCAAGCCTCTTGAGCCTAACACTGAAAGCCTACCAGCCTGCCTATCCCTGAGGTCTTTTGCACTGTGCTGGAATTCTTGAGGAGGTGAGGCAGGCAGGGCAGGGCAGGGCAAGACCCTGCCTCCTGTCCTTATTTAAGCTGCAGCTTGGTCTGCACCACCCTCAGTGAAACCAGCTATCACCAGAGTGCACACTCAGCGTGGGCACCATGGTGTGGGTGATAGAAGAACTAGGCCTTTGCTCCAGGCTTGGAGCCTGCGTTGGTTGCTAGGGCAACAACAACCCATGGCAGGAGGCCTGGCAACTGAGAGGAGGCGGGACACTGGAGTGCTGGGGAGTCAGTTCAGCCCCTCCCTTCCTGCTCCAATGGGGGAGTGTGGAGCCGGAGTGTGTGTGTGTGTGTGTATGTGTGTGTTCGTGTGAGCATGCACACACCAGCCTACAGCCTAGGCCTAGGTTAGCACAACTCAGGAACGTCAGCAAAGCTCTGCTCTCTTTCCCAGAGACCTCAGTGAAGCAATGGGGGAGACGGGTGTCTTTTGTTTTGTTTCTGAGGACCGGGTTTCTCTGTGAAGCACTGGCTGACCTGGAACTCACTCCATGCAGCAGGCTGGCCTTGAACTCACAGAGATAAGATCCACCTGCCTCTGCCTCCCTGAGTGCCGAGCCCCAAAACCTGAGTCTATGCCTTTCTCTAGTGATCCCTTTTAACCTAATCACTCTGTAAACACCCAAGGCCTTCAGGGTGAGGGCTTTAATGTGTGAATTTTGAAGGGGTTGCTGTGGAAAATATTAGCCACAAAAACGCAGCCCCTAAGCTTGGAATGACCACCTTCAAGCTACATTGCAGACATCACCCTATCTAAAGAGGTGCATGGTCTTGTCCCAAGGAAGCCTTTGGTCCCAGAGGCTGGGGCCTGGCCAAGGGGATTGCTGGCTGGGGCATTCCTCCCTCAGCTGTCTACAGGAAGGCAGGTGTGTGAGGTCCACCCAGGACTTCCTCATGGGTGAGACATCTTGCCTGAGTGTGTGTCAAAGATGCTACTGGAGACTGTTTTTGTGCATGTGTCTGCGTGTGTATGTATGTGTATGGATGTATGCATGTGTGTATGTGTGTGTATGGGTGTATGCATGTGTGTGTCTGCATGCGTGTATGTGTGTGTCTGCATGTGTGTATGTGTGTGTGTATGTATGCGTATGTCTGTGCCATACAGGTGGAAGCTAGAGGTCAGCCCTGACCTCTGATCTTCAGGAGTCACCGGCTTTGGGCCTGAGGCGAAGTCTTACACTGGGCCTGAGGCTAGTCTGGTGGGCCAGGGTCCCAGGAGTTCTACCGGTTTGATCTTTGCAGAGCTGGGGTATAAACACGTGCCACCACAGCCACCTCTTATATGGGTCTGGGGACAGAATTCATGAAGCCAGAGCTTCATTGACTGAACGGTCTCTCCAGCCCCTGCAATGGGAATTTTTGAAGCAAGGCTGAGGCTGTTGGATTAAACAGATCAGGGACCTCTTCACTTGAGCATCTCAGTCATGGTAAGCCAGTCTCTGACTCTAAGTGGGTGGAAGGTGACTGTGATAATGGGGGTTATTGTCTCGTGATGGCAGGCCTGAGGTCATTCTCATAAGTGTGTCCACACCTCTTCCAAACTAACGATCCAAAGCGAGAAGGCCAGTTTCTCTTTCCCGCTCTCCTTGAGGGGTAAAGGGTCCCAGCTAGCTGCTTGAGTTGGGGCCAGGGGAGCAAGGGACAGAGTAGGTAACTCGGGCCAGATTTTTGAGAATTTAGAGGTTCTGAGTCATTTTGAAAATTGAGTTGTTGCAGTTTTCTCTTGCGGCCCATGGTCTCTCAGAGATCAAAACTGGGCCTTCAGGATTGGAAGATTACCAGGTATGTTGCAGGTGTCCAGAGAAGGTACCTTAACTCACCTATCACTGTCCAGGCCTCTGCCAGGGTGACCTGGTGGCTGAGGGGTCACTGAAACAGCAGACAAAAGCCTTTGCGGGACCTCTACTTGGACCAGAACCCAGTGTCTCCCCTAGGGAAACAGAGGTCACGTGGGTGGTAAGGCCTGACCTTTGCTACCCCATCTGGTGTCCTCCACCGGGCCTGGGCGTGTCTGCAGAGGCATCGGCAAAGGAGCAGACCTGTGTGTGGCTGCCCATTTATCTGGGTGTCTAGGTCTTGTGCCCCGGGCTGGACAGCATGGTGCTGACGTGTTGTGGACACCAGTGCTTGCCTGGAAATGACAGAAACTTGGCTGTAGGGAAGTGCTCCCCAATCCTTCATGGTGTTTTTATCCCAGGGGAGTCTGCCCAACATCACCAGTAACTCCCATGATCTTCTACAGATACTGTCCTTTACACAGTTCACGGTCTGCCCACTTCTCCATCTCAGGTGCCAGCCGGCATGGTACCAGCTCTGGGGACAGCAGGACAAGGGAGTGAAGACTCCCTTCCAGATGGGGAAATGGAGGCAGTGAGGAAAGGCGCAAGGCACCCTAACTGTTGGGCAGCAATGCATGGGACCACGATGGGCCCAGCCTGGTGAGAGACAAGGAAGGGGAGGCTGCTGCCTGCGCCACCTTGTGCTTCCAGGAGCCTGGCTTTCAGTAAACCGGGAGAGTGGGATGGCCAGAGCAAGCAAAGGGTCTCCATATCCTTGTCCTTGGTCCCCGACCTAAGCATCATCCGGCTGAGCCTCTACTTCCTGAGCTGGCTGCCAGGGCAGGCGGGGCTGCTGGAGCCCTTCCTAAAAAGGAATTGGGCTGCCGTGGACCAGGCTATTTTTAGTCAATTGTATTGAAAATCCCAAGTGCATGCAACATCATGTGTTTTCTTTTTTGAGAAGGAAAATAGGAGATTCCCACACCCTCCCAAAATGGGTTGCGTCCTTTAGAGGAGTCTCACATAGAGCTGACCCCAGAGGAGCCCAGCAAGTGACCTGCCTGTGGCTGCCCAGCCTGGGGTTTCTGAGCTCAGGGTTTCTGGCCATAGACAGGGTTCACAGAAGTCCCCACCCCTACTTTGTGCTCTTAAGGGTACAAGGTATGAAGGGCTGGCCCCTATTTCAAGTTGGGGATTGGAGAACTGTCTTTACCCACATCTCTGTGTCAGTCCTTGTTGTTTTTAAAATATAACTTTTGGAGCTGGAGAGGAATTCAGTGGTAAGAGAAGAGCGCTCACTGTTTTTTGAGGAACTGTAGATTGATTTTCACACAGCAGGTAGCTCACAACCACGAGTAACTCCAGCTCCAGAGGACCTAACGCCCTCTTCTGGCCTCTAAAGGCACGTGCACACACCTCCACAGAGATACATATGCATATGCAAAATTAAAAATAAATCTTAAAATATAACTTTTAAAGGTGTAGCTGGCATCAAACAAGCCTTATGTATTTTCGGTGCCCAGTGTAACATGTGTTGACTTGTCTACTGCTATGAAATCATCACCTTGATTAAGACAGTCAACAACCCCATCACCCCCATCTCCTTTCCCTTTGGTCTCAACTGCCTCAGGACCCCATGGATATGCTCTCAGTGATGGTGAGTTAGCTCACATTTCCCAGAGTCTTGAATCAATGGAGTCATATAGCATGCTCTCGCTGTCTGGCTACCCCAACTGAAAACTTTTCTGTAGTTTGTCTTAGACATTCATCATCATGATGAAAGAGCGATGTAGATACAGTTGTTGTGAGGATGAACTGACAATGGGAGAACCCTCGGAATGATACCTGCTACATGAAGAAGCAGAAATGAGTGTGAGCTAGCACCAATTACCCCATCACATGCAGTACCACAAGGTGAAATGGCTTTAGTTGGTGACACTTATCTGGTTCTAATTAACTGATAATATTCCCTGTGAGGAAAGGTTATGCTGTCTTTATATACTGTCCATAAAGAGTTTTAATGACAAAGGAATATTCAGCAAAAAGGTTTATAAAGTGTTATATGTAATATGATTCTGTGATTTTGAAAATGTCTTCTCCTATATGCCTACTTTCCAAAGTCGACTGGAGGCCAGCAACTCTCCAGGAATCTTCTAGGCTTCCAGACATCTTCTAGGCTTCCAGTACCAGTCTGGGGCTGCTGAGGTATCCAGTTTTGTGCACTGAGCAACGATGGGGTTCTCAGCCACCCAAGCTTGCTGAGGCTACTGTTGGGCTGCCCAGCCTCTGCTGTGTAAGCCATTTGAGCAAACCCTTTTATATTACATACACACACCATTGCTTCTGCCTCTCTAGAGACCCATGTCCGATGAGTGTTGGGAGTGGGGCATGTAGAGACCACGCATGATGAAAGGGACTCTGTAGACACGACACAGAGAAGGCCCTTGAGACGGGGCAATGAGCCTGGATGGTCCAGGCAGTCCAACATAGCCAAGGATTTTTATACATGAAAGAGAGTAGCATTTGAGCCAGGGAAGAGAAATGACAATTACCGTGCAAATGCAGGAGCCATGCTACTTCTGGCTTTGGAGATGGAAGGAGGCAGGAGGTGAGGGCAGCCTGGAGAAGTGGGACAAACAGGAATGGCTTCTCCCCTGGGACACTCAGATGGAATACATCTTGCCTTTGCCTTGGTTTTTGCCCCATAGTAGCTACTTCGGACTTTTCCAGAGCTGCAAGGTAACATGTGTGCAGTTTCAGGGTGCTGACTCAGCTTGGAGCATTTGATTATCGTGACGGGAGGACACTGATACGGTAGGCATTAAAAAAGAGAGAGAGGCAGGTGAGCGTGTTCCTCGGCTTAGCGTGACAACAGGGAGACACTGGAGGCAAACTTAATGACAGAAGAGTTTTGGTGGTCATAGACATGGTGCCTGAATTGGCTCAGGTCCAATGAAGACTTCATAGTGACAGTGGTTACCATGGTGGGGGCAACAGATGGAGCAAGTGGTCACATCTCCAACAGGAAGAGGAGAACGTTGGGGTGGCCAAACTTGGGATCTTGTAACAAGGCTCTCAAGAGTACTGAGGAGTCCCCCACAGAGGGACTTCTCTTGGGCGCCATTAACGACTCAAGGCCCTCAGTGAGGCCCCTCCTCCAAGGTTCTCCCACCTTCCACAGTGCCACACTTCAGAAACCTTTGCACATCAGGGACCGCAGATCTGCTCAAACCATGGGCAGGTTCATCCCCACTCAGGAGTCTGTCCGCTCCATGCAGCCAGGAGCAGCCAGACATAAGAGAGATTTTAAAGATGAGGTGAAATCAGTAAAATCTCTCTGAGTTGAGCACCAGGGAATTCACTGGTTCTGAGCTCTGTTCATGTTTTTACATTTATCTTTTAAAATATCACATTTATCTGTCTATCTACCTATAGTCTATCTGTCTATCATCTATCTGTCTGTCTATCAATTATCTATCATCTGTCTATCATCTATCTATCTATCTATCTATCTATCTATCTATCTATCTATCTATCTATCATCTGTCTGTCTATCATCTATCTATCTATTATCTATCTATCTATCTATCTATCTATCTATCTATCTATCTATCTATCTATCGTCTGTCTATCTATCTATCTATCTATCTATCTATCTATCTATCTATCTATCTATCTATCGTCTGTCTATTTGTGTGCACGGGTGTGTGTGCTGTAGTGTGCACTAGAGGCCAGAGGACAACTTGGGGAGCTGAGTCTCTCCTTCCACCACGTGAATTCTGCCGGATCAGATCTAGGTCTTCAGCCCTGCACTGCCATCTTGCTAGAGCAGTTGGTAGGGGTAAGGTTGAAATTAGTTCTCTCTGGACAACCATATATCAAGATACTAGAGGGATTTGGGTCGCCTGTGTCTTTTCATCTAGGGGAAGCTTGGCTCTCTTTCCAAGGTGGAGCCCTCCCTGCCGATTTGAAGATGGGAGGGTCTTTCTTGTGCAGACTGCTTGGGCCTAGTCATCTAGCGTTTTGGTCAAGCACTCAGGATAGAGTGAGTACCTCAGACTTGTCTATGACAGGCACCTTCTTGTTACCCATGACCTCCTGATGTAAAGCACCCCCGCCCATCCCTGAGCTCTCTCCTGGCAGCTCTGGCGGCCATCTGTTCACATCCTGGTTTGCTGTATGTCTTCCCAGCACCCAGTTCAGACACCTTGCTCCCCAGTCCGGGCCTCTGGGTCTGTCACACAGGATGCTCCAGGCGCAGAGGCTGAACAAGGACGGCCTCACTGCCACTTGAGATGGGGTTCACGCCAGGAGACTTGGGGAACTCCATCTTCAGGCAGCCAGCCATATGTTCTAGGATGAAGCTGAGAGTCAGCAGGGTTGGGGTGAGTCGGGGGTGAGACTGAGACCCAGCTTGGACTCTCTTTCCTTCTTGGCCCGTGGAGCTGTGTGTGTGTGTGTGTGTGTGTGTGTGTGTGTGCCAGGCTCAGCTCGTGGGCAGGCACACTGGAGGAGACCGTCCTGCCAGGCCAGTCACACACTTGTGTTTGTGAATTCATGCACAGATCTGTTCTCCCCGTGTGGTGTGTGAGGAAACTGAGACTCTGAGAGGCCTGGTGATCCACCTAAGGCTCCTCAGAGCTGGGGAGCAGACCCGTGTGAAAACCCCAGCCCAGAGGTTACCATAGCCCAAGCCCTTGGCTCTCAGGGCCCTGCCTCAGGCCGCTGTGATCAGGGCCTCAGGTCAGTCCCCAGACCTCAGCAGAACCCAGAACCCAAGCACGCTTAGGGGTCAAGAAAGCCAAGGAGGTGTGAGACGGGCGGACAGAATGGGCCAGGTTCTGTGCCAAACACAACCTACCTTTTCGCCGTGTCCCTCACAATAGCCTCTGTCTCCATAAGAGCGGCACTTACCTTCCTTCCGCATCTGTCAATCCATCTGTGGAGAGGACGGGGGGCGTCTTTGGCATATCCCGGGTGACACCTTCAACCTTGTACAAAGAGGGACACCCTTAACAGGGCTTGGGCAGGAGAGCAGGCTGTGTGGGGATTAGTCTCTATGAATACGCCCAGCAGTCCTGAGGCGAAGTCACTGCCTCCATCTTGGAGACTGGGGATGAAGGTCCCTTCTCCTTTAGAGGTGACATAAGTAGTCAGAGCTGGGATTCCAGCCAGATTTGTGTGCCCCACTGCCCAGTGGTCGCTAGGGAACCCTATTATTTTCAGGGTGTGTTAGGGGCCAGATGGCAGATTGGATATGGAGAAACTGTAGACAACCAGATGGCTAGCTGAGGCTCCTGGTAGGGGTGAGGGGCAGACCTGCAGAAAATGCCCACCACCTTCCTGCCACCTCATCTCCAGCTCCAGTCAGGACCCGTGCCTGCATCCACCGAAGCTCTGGATGGCAGCTCTGTTGAATACTCAGTGTTCTCTGCCTGGTACCCCACACTCCTGATAGCTGCCTGTGGACTCAAAGCTTAACCCAGAAGCAGGTTGGGGAGGGGCAACTGTCCCCATCTGGCAGACAACCCTGAGAGGGGGACTCGGGATCACCTGGGAGATGCGGAGCTGGTGGGAGTCTCCTAGGGCAAGTCCCTGCAGAGGGGGCCACAGCCTGGCTTTCTGGAAGCCCCAATGTCTGCATGGGATGTCTGCAGGATGTCCCTTTCCGGTTTCCATCCGGTAACAGTGATGTGTGGGTGGGAACAGCAGGAAATGAGTGACTAGTGGGGCAGAAAAACTGGCAAGAGCCGAGTGTTGGCTCCCCTGCCTCTGTGTGTGTGTGTTCAGGATGCATGGGTCTCTGAGGCCCCAGGCATCCTGTCAACTGCTGGGGATGCAGGGGAGGCCATCGTCAACCCATACAGAGACCCCTGCCTTGAACCTCCATCCTGGCCTTGAGAAGTGGTTGGGAGGGGCAACAATGAAGCTGGTTGAGCTCTAGAAAGCAGCGGATGTTGGGATGCTCCCCATCATGAGAAGGACATCAAAGAGAAGCGGCAGGCCACATGGCCGGCTCCTCTTAGGAGGTCCCTTTACTGCCCCAGGCCTTCAGCCAGTGTGTCACTTATTCCAGCCTTGTGTGGCTGTGCTGGGGGCTTTGGGGGCAGGGTGTCCTCTGGGCTCTGGCCTTTGCTTCAGCTGTTCTGGGGGGTGTCCCTTCTTCATGGACCCACCCAGCTTCCTCCAGCTTATGTTGCTTTATAAGAAATGCATCCCTGCCAACTTCCTCTGAGATGGCAGCGTGGCCCCTCACTATGCCTGTGACCTGGCTTGGTCATCGCCGTCTACCATGCCTACATTCGTCTGCTTTTCCTCAGGACGTGTCTAGGTCACGATCAGCATGGCTGGAATTAGGGTATCTCTCACACGGCCCAGGTCCCAAAGCCCCTCTCCACAGGGCAGACCTTGAAATCTGGCAAAGGCTCTCAGGCTCGCAACTCAATGCCCTTTTTGGCCACGTAGTTCCCCAAATGAGTGTCTTGACCTTTCTATGACTCCTTACCCATGAAGGAATGAGTGAGTGAGAGAGCACGCCTTAGCTGAGAAAGGCATGGCGGTCGGAGAACAGACGAGACAGCCCAGGGCCGCTGGGACCTGACACACAGACGGATGTAAATGAGGAGCTAGAGGCTGGGAAGGAAGGCGCAAGGAGTTCACCCAGCTCGAGCTGCTGTCTGCGGAGATGGGGGAGGACCTGCCCTGTGCCCAGGCAGACCGTCCAGAGCAGGCCCTGGAGTGGGAGCGTCTACACCCCACAGATGAGCCAACAGCTGTTCTCTGGTCTGCCAGCTTCGTGAGACACAAAAGCCAGGGGTCCATTTAAAAATCATTTTTTTATTAACATCATCTTCCTGTTTAGCCAAGTGTCTGTCATGTATAAGGAATGTCGGTAAATATTCCATTTGAAGCTTCTTTGTACATATTTCCATCGATAAATAAACTCTGAATTCACATAAAAAAGTTAAACTTAAATAACTCATATTTCCTTCTCTTGTAACAGCCATATATTGGTAAAATATAAATATTCTTAGACTCAGGCTTTGCTCTAGGAGAACAGTAGGAGAACAGTAATTCACCACATGGGACAACTGTGGACGACAGACCGAGAAGTCGTCAGCTGGTGTCCTGGCATGGACGAGTACTGAGGTGGGAACCAGAAAATTCACATTTGGTGTTGGGCCAAGGAAGGGGCAGGAGAGGTGGTGGAGGGGACAGAGGACAGGACAGTTGCTTTCATTACAGCACTGATAAAAATAATCCCTTCTGCCGCGGAATTTTAACCTGGAATATATTCTGCATTCGCTGATTAAGTCCATAATCATCTTACTTAAAACTCAGGTGACAACTAACTGAATATGGCACATAATCCATTTTGAATGACATCTGTAGATTCAGAAAATGATCATGGATCTGGCAAAAACAACAAGAATGAATGAATGCAAGAAGGGAGAGCAATGATTCAGGGTTGGCGTGGTTCCGCTGTGGTCAAACATCCATCCAGGGCCTCGATACTGCAGATCCGCCCACTGGGTGATGGAGCATCCTGGGCCTGTGTGGCAGGTGAGGTGGGTGGCCCTTCAGAGCACTCGAGGGATGACAGTGAAGGGTACAGCAGGGCTGCTGGCCTCCAGCTCCAAGGCCGTCAGGAAGCACTCGGTGGCTGCTGCGTCGTTGCCCTGAGCTTGGAGGACCTCTCCCAGCCCGTTCCAGACCTCATGGGCTGTCGAGTTCACCTGCACTGCGTCCCGGAGGATCTTCTCAGCTAGACTGTAGCGGCCCAGCTGGTGAAGGACCAGGGCCTGTGGAGACAGAGTTAGACACTCAAGGAGTGCCAGGTACCTACCTGACCTGGGCTCCAGAGTAAGGACCCTGGAGGTAGGAACGTTATCTCTTCTCTATACACACAGCAAGTTCTCACCTACTCCTGGGCTTAGGGGCAAGATTTAAGACATTGTTTGACCACATGAAACTGTGGAAACCCATTTACCTTTGACAACAAACATGGCAGTTTCATCCAGGTGCATGGTAGCAAATGTGAAGGTTTCAGTGAGACAGTGTCAACAAAGCAACCCTCCCCAACGGAAACCAAACCAAAATAACAACTACACCATCCCCAAATAAAAAAAAAAACTAAACAAAAGGCAATTTTATATTTATATGGTTCATCTGAAAGTGTATCAAGAATCAACCAATTAGAAAGTCTGGAGTGACCCAGTGTGACTGATGCGGTGTCCTAGCTGACACCGGCCGATATGGGAGGAGGTCTGTCAACCGTGGCATCACTAGTTACGACATTTACCGCCTTAATCAGGTGCCTTATGCTAATGTCCAGTGCTCAGCCAGGCTCAGCAGGCAGAGCGGCCTTTCAGCTTCCGTCAGAGCGTATGTGTTGGCTGCACTCTTAAGTCACTACCCTCTCCTTCCTGTGGAGACACACTGAGGCCATGGCAGCCTCTGCTCGAGTGTCACAAAGCCACTGCCATTTTTCCAGAAACTGCTCCTCTGTTCTTTTAGGAACGCCACTTTGTAGACTATGCTGACCGCGAATCCGTGCGGGTCTCCCTGCCTCTGCCTTCCAAAGGCATGTGCGGCTGGCTACTCTTGACCAGACTGTCAGTCTGCTATGCCGACAACCTCTAGTAAGATACATTTACTGAAAAACCCTCATGGTCTGTTTATTAACAGACACGGAGGGATGGATCTGGGTAGAGGATGAAGGGTGGGGGAGCCCAGAGTCATCAGCATCCCTCACAGTGGCCTTGGGTCATTTGGAGAGTCCCTCTTTAGAGTAAACATCTCCGAGGTGGCAAGTAGAGGCCATGACTCCTTTTACAGTTCTCGAGCCTGCTGTACATTTTCTGTGAGGGTCAGCTTTGCTGGTCTGGTGCTCCAGAGGTCAGTAGGTAACTCCCTCATCCCTTTCATCTCTGCAGTATATGGTCCTCCCTGTTGAGATCTGCATCTAAGATGAGTGCAGTGTGTGGTCCTCCCTGTTGAGATCTGCATCTAAGATGAGTGCAGTGTGTGGTCCTCCCTGTTGAGATCTGCATCTAAGATGAGTGCAGTGTGTGGTCCTCCCTGTTGAGATCTGCATCTAAGATGAGTGCAGTGAGTGGTCCTCCCTGCTGAGGTCTGCATTTCTAAGATGAGTGCAGTGAGTGGTCCTCCCTGCTGAGGTCTGCATCTAAGATGAGTGCAGTGAGTGGTCCTCCCTGTTGAGATCTGCATCTAAGATGAGTGCAGTGTGTGGTCCTCCCTGTTGAGATCTGCATCTAAGATGAGTGCAGTGTGTGGTCCTCCCTGTTGAGATCTGCATTTCTAAGATGAGTGCAGTGAGTGGTCCTCCCTGTTGAGATCTGCATCTAAGATGAGTGCAGTGAGTGGTCCTCCCTGTTGAGATCTGCATTTCTAAGATGAGTGCAGTGAGTGGTCCTCCCTGTTGAGATCTGCATCTAAGATGAGTGCAGTGAGTGGTCCTCCCTGTTGAGATCTGCATTTCTAAGATGAGTGCAGTGTGTGGTCCTCCCTGTTGAGATCTGCATCTAAGATGAGTGCAGTGTCTGGTCCTCCCAGTTGAGATCTGCATCTAAGATGAGTGCAGTGAGTGGTCCTCCCTGCTGAGGTCTGCATTTCTAAGATGAGTGCAGTGAGTGGTCCTCCCTGTTGAGGTCTGCATCTAAGATGAGTGCAGTGAGTGGTCCTCCCTGTTGAGGTCTGCATCTAAGATGAGTGCAGTGTGTGGTCCTCCCTGTTGAGATCTGCATCTAAGATGAGTGCAGTGAGTGGTCCTCCCTGTTGAGATCTGCATCTAAGGTGAGTGCAGTGAGTGGTCCTCCCTGTTGAGATCTGCATCTAAGATGAGTGCAGTGTGTGGTCATCCCTGTTGAGATCTGCATCTAAGATGGGTGCAGTGAGTGGTCCTCCCTGTTGAGATCTGCATCTAAGATGAGTGCAGTGTGTGGTCCTCCCTGTTGAGATCTGCATCTAAGATGAGTGCAGTGTGTGGTCCTCCCTGTTGAGATCTGCATCTAAGATGGGTGCAGTGAGTGGTCCTCCCTGTTGAGATCTGCATCTAAGATGAGTGCAGTGTGTGGTCCTCCCTGTTGAGATCTGCATCTAAGATGAGTGCAGTGTCTGGTCCTCCCTGTTGAGATCTGCATCTAAGATGAGTGCAGTGAGTGGTCCTCCCTGTTGAGGTCTGCATCTAAGATGAGTGCAGTGAGTGGTCCTCCCTGTTGAGATCTGCATTTCTAAAATGAGTGCAGTGAGTGGTCCTCCCTGTTGAGATCTGCATTTCTAAGATGAGTGCAGTGAGTGGTCCTCCCTGTTGAGGTCTGCATCTAAGATGAGTGCAGTGAGTGGTCCTCCCTGTTGAGATCTGCATCTAAGATGAGTGCAGTGAGTGGTCCTCCCTGTTGAGATCTGCATCTAAGGTGAGTGCAGTGAGTGGTCCTCCCTGTTGAGATCTGCATCTAAGATGAGTGCAGTGTGTGGTCCTCCCTGTTGAGATCTGCATCTAAGATGGGTGCAGTGAGTGGTCCTCCCTGTTGAGATCTGCATCTAAGATGAGTGCAGTGTGTGGTCCTCCCTGTTGAGATCTGCATCTAAGATGAGTGCAGTGTCTGGTCCTCCCTGTTGAGATCTGCATCTAAGATGGGTGCAGTGAGTGGTCCTCCCTGTTGAGATCTGCATCTAAGATGAGTGCAGTGTGTGGTCCTCCCTGTTGAGATCTGCATCTAAGATGAGTGCAGTGAGTGGTCCTCCCTGTTGAGGTCTGCATCTAAGATGAGTGCAGTGAGTGGTCCTCCCTGCTGAGATCTGCATCTAAGATGAGTGCAGTGAGTGGTCCTCCCTGTTGAGATCTGCATCTAAGATGAGTGCAGTGAGTGGTCCTCCCTGCTGAGATCTGCATCTAAGATGAGTGCAGTGAGTGGTCCTCCCTGTTGAGATCTGCATCTAAGATGAGTGCAGTGAGTGGTCCTCCCTGCTGAGGTCTGCATCTAAGATGAGTGCAGTGAGTGGTCCTCCCTGTTGAGATCTGCATCTAAGATGAGTGCAGTGAGTGGTCCTCCCTGTTGAGATCTGCATCTAAGATGAGTGCAGTGAGTGGTCCTCCCTGCTGAGGTCTGCATCTAAGATGAGTGCAGTGAGTGGTCCTCCCTGTTGAGATCTGCATCTAAGATGAGTGCAGTGAGTGGTCCTCCCTGTTGAGATCTGCATCTAAGATGAGTGCAGTGAGTGGTCCTCCCTGCTGAGGTCTGCATCTAAGATGAGTGCAGTGAGTGGTCCTCCCTGTTGAGATCTGCATCTAAGATGAGTGCAGTGAGTGGTCCTCCCTGTTGAGATCTGCATCTAAGATGAGTGCAGTGAGTGGTCCTCCCTGTTGAGATCTGCATCTAAGATGAGTGCAGTGAGTGGTCCTCCCTGCTGAGATCTGCATCTAAGATGAGTGCAGTGAGTGGTCCTCCCTGTTGAGATCTGCATCTAAGATGAGTGCAGTGAGTGGTCCTCCCTGCTGAGGTCTGAATTTCTTTAGTAACCCGAGGAGAGCCGGATTCCCCGCATTCTTTAGGACCCTTTAGAAGACTGTGCTGTCATCTTCTTTAAACCAAGGCTCTCCTCCCCTCCCACATTTACGTATTATTACTTTTGTGCATATTGTGTCCAGGAGCCCGCAGAGGCCAGAAGGCACAGCACCCTGGAACTAAGTTACAGTTGTTTGCAAGACACAGTTTGGATGCTGGAAACCGAAACTAGGTCCTCTGCAAAAGCAGTAAGTATTCTGAACTGCGGAGTCATGCCCAGCCCCGAAGTTCCTAGCATTTAAATTAAATTCATGAGTAGCTGTAAATCTGGAGAGGGTTAACCCTCCAGAGGACTAACTCTTCACAGCGTACCATGACTTGTCCAGTCTTAAGGAGTTTACTCTGCCTTGGCAGACAGATCTGGATTTCTGCTGCTATGCAAGACACAAAGCGGCTAATCCTGCCTGCCATTCACGCTGTGGGGCACTGGCTCTGCCTTACAGCAGACAGGAGCAGGACGCAGGGGCCATCCACTATGTTCCACTGAGCCACACGGCTACCTTCTAGATTGGCATCATGCTGTTGGAATTTCCACAACTATGAGTCATATTTTAATTGGTAGGTTTGCAGGCTTTCCTCTCTACCCTTTGCTTTTAAATATTTCCTGACCACCTTGCCTAGAACTGTTCAGACAAACGTGGCAATCCTTTGGTTAGTCCCTTTGGGAGTCATCTGTACTTACACTGAGTTTCCACGTATGCACGGAGAAGCTCACAGCTTTATGATGATGATCTTCCTGCCTGAGAACACGGCATGACCTGACATCACTCAAATCTAACCCCAGCTCACCCAGTAAGTCTTGCTCTTTCTATATACAGCACATGCTCCCCCAAAGTGGGCCTAGCTTTCTCTCCCACCAGGCAAGAGCAATGGGCCAAGTCTGAGGAGCGTAAGTAGCAGACAGCGGCAGTTGTGGCCCGAGCCCCTCAGGTAATGGCACCCTGAGTACAGGAGCGGGCGGTGCTCACTCTCAGAGCACCATGGAATAAGTGCCTGCAGCAGGTGGTACCTAGCCCCAGCGGGTAGCTTCAGCTGCCTCTTCCCTAGGACATGTGCTCTGCGGATGCCTAGACAGCTGCACTGACTTCTGAGTCTCCCGCTGGGACAAGCTGGTGGTCAGTGGGATGATAGCCCAGAAACCTTGTGGAGGTCCTCCACGGGGGCTCCAGAGGGAGAATCCTAGCTCTGAGGTGAGGGGAGCAGGGTTCAGGGTGTCTTGGTGGGTGAGAAGGAAGAGGGAGCAGAAGAGGAAAAAGAAATGGAGGAGGAGGAGCAAGGCGGACTGGTGGCGTTGGCAGTGGCAGTGAGGCCATCACAGAGACCTGGTCCCAGTGCACATGGATTTCTTCTCAGCCTCTCTAGGCCTCTTAGAGAGAAGGGAACTGGGTAGAATAGGAAGATATTCAGCCGTGGGACTGGCCTTCCTGAAGGGATGAGTATGATAACTAAGTACAGATAGCGAATGCTTGCCCAGTGTCTGCGGCAGGTCCAGCCCTGTCCTGTGTGCACTGGATTCCGTAGGGGACATCACAGCTATCTCGGGAGGCATGCTAAGCCCAGCATGTACCAGGCTGAGAGATACTTTCACTGTCTAAAGGGCAGTGAGCTCCAGCTGCGTCACTGTATCCAGTGGCTCCAGCTTTTCAGGTGAGCAAAAATGGCTCCCCCAGAGTAGCGTGCCACTGGGGTGCATATGGACCACTGCAGAATCCCTTCTCCTAGCTCCTGGGTTTGTTCACACCCGTCTGTGTGAGGATGGATGGTGGGGGCGATGGCAGGTGGTGGGACAACAACAGCACCCACTGTCTGACGCCGCTCCCCACCCAGACCTCCTCTAGAAGAAACATGACAACCCGACATCATCGCTTGCCAACCCCAGGGGCCAGAAAGCCACACATCAAGGCTAAAGAGCTCCTGTCTGCTCCTTCTAGAAGGTGCTATCAGTCTAGCTCTCCCTTGAATCTTCCAGGTAGCCAACAGGAGACAGATGCAAACAGGGTCTGTAAGGGGGCAGCAAGCAGCAGTGTGGAGGGGCCACAAAAGGGGTCCATTTCGTCTCTCAAGATGCATCCCGGTATGCCATGATTCTGAACACACTTGAGAAAAGGGGACTGGGTGGCTTTCCTGGTGAGGAGACACACTGCATGCCTCTGGCAAGTGCCAAGGGAAAGGCCACCTTGGAAGGCACAAAGGCATTCCTGCTTACTTTTCTGCAGTGGGAACAAGATGCCTGTTCTGTGCTTTGGGTCCAGAGGCCCTGTGGCTTTCAGAGGTGACCCAAGGTTGAAGCCGTGGCTATGGCAGGGACTCTGTGGGTTCTCTGATAGCACACTCCAGTGTATGCAGGCTACATGAAGTAGCCACACTGTTTTCTTTGCTTCTCTGGTCACAGGTTGATGACCGCATTGGTCCTCAGCATGCTACGATTGGGAAACAGCTCCTATTCAAAGGACAGGATTCTCTGGCTGTGGCCTGTGGCTTGGGAACATGCTGCTCATATATTCATGGCCCAGGAGGACTCCTTGCCTTCTATTGCTTGGGCTTGCTGGGGTGTCCTGTTAGCCAAAAAGTGGGCCAGTGTGGGAACCTGGAGGACTGTTCTCGCAATGGCCGCTGGTTTCACTCTGCTGAAGCAGCCCCAGCTCTAGGCTAGGGCTTCTGCTTTGCTGCAGCAGCTACTGATCACAGTGCAGCCTGCTATGAGGGCTCCAGGGCACAGAGCAGAGGACATTACGCTGCTCAGGTAACCTTGGAACAAGCAATGTGTTCTCTGGAATTGATTCCTAAAGTTGGAGGCTTATGGGGGCTGCAGTGTGGACTTGTCATGCCAAGCCCATCTGGAAACGCAGTCACACTGTAGGAACCACCACAGCATGCTCTCGATAAGCAAAGGATTGGCCAGAAGTAGCTGCGAATTGGACGTGTGACCCAGACCCCTGAGAGGCCTTCTTTCCCTGCCCTGGCCTTGAAGAGCGATTCTAACCAGAACATCAACACCGCTGCCAGGCCCACAGCCCTGCCTGTTCTCTCCAAAGACCAGAAGCCTCAATCTGGAGCTTTGCATTTAACTCTTCTCCCTGTCTTTCCATGGTTCTCAGAGCTAGGCTGCCAGCGGACACATTGCTGAGCCCCTTACTTCCCCTACCTCAGTCAGTCCAGCCCTTCCTGCTGGAACTCCAGTGCTGTCTAAGTTCTGGGTCCCCATTCCCTGAGGAGCCCAGGAGCCACTGCCCCTCACAGGTAGGTCAGGAGCACGGGTTCTCAGCCCTCCAAGAAGCAAGATGAACGGAAGCTGATGACATGACCCTCAAACTCAGTTCCCTCAGTATCAAAGCGAACACAACCCATGGGGTGATGGTCCGGATGTTCCAGGACACCAACCTGTGGTGCAGGCCTGTCTTAAATAGTGAAAATGTCTAATGACACCAGCCCCTTCCAGTGCTCCACCTCCATCATCCCGAACAGGGTGTATATTAGTACAGGTCTGTGCGCTCAGCAGGGCACCTGCCCTGGCCTTGTGAGCTGCGCCTGGAACTGTGATGCACGTGTGTGCCCTCACCATTGGGTCCCCTCATTTTTGCCGAGCTGCCTACTGGTCCCTTTTATCAGACACAAATGCAGACAGCTTCCCAAGCTTGTAATTATTCTAATCAGGTGTTTTATACAAATAAGATCTTGGTGATGCACCAAATTAGAAATAAAAGATTAAATTAAACCTGTTATTTCAAATGTGATAAAATGGACTTGGCTAGTTTGAGGGCAATTAGCATCCGCCTTTTTGTGGTGATAATTACTGCCCTAGACTCAACACCTTGCCACATGCCTAGGGAGTACACAGGAGCTCTGGGAAGGCTGCAGTTCATGGAGTCAGGAGCCTACAAGGCCAAAGGTCCTTTAGGGATCATGGGCATCTCCACGGTACTCTACCCAAGAGCAAGGGCAGCCATTTGCTGAGCTCAAGGCATACTGCAATCTCTTGCCTGTCCCAGGGGTACAGGCATGGGGAGAGAAACCATGAAAGCATCCTTCTCAAAGAGCCATTGCTAAGAATTCATGTGCTCAGCTGTAGAGGGGGCCAGGTGTCCTGTCTCCAGCTGGCTGTACTTTTCCCAGGCAGTGTCTGGGGAATGAGTATTGGGCGCTCTCCAGGCAGGGCATGGATGACTCGCGCTCCGCCTCCCTCCCCACATTGTCTCCAGGTAGCCCATCTGTTACTCACTGGACTTTTAATAGCGCTGTTCCCACTTCTAGGTCAGAAATGCCATCACTGCAACCCTGCAGGAGGCAGGGTTAGGGCAAGTGGCTCAAGGCAGTGATGTTTGTTGGCTCCTCAAAAACCGCAAGAGGACAAACACCCAGGGCCAGCAGCTTGAGTGAGGTTTTAGTGTGTAAGGAGTTGATGGTAACTTCAAGAGTGTGCTTAACTGTCCTGAGAGATTTTATATGGTTGCAGAGAATCCCCATCCAGCCCCGCTTTCTCACTGGGCTTTCCTGTGGGTGACGACAGGGCAGGGACTACGTGAGCTCCATCATCTCTGCATCTCCTCGTAGGTGAGAAGGAATCAAGACAGAAAGGGTAAATAATCAAGCCCTGAAAAGTCTTGGATTCAAGAACATGTTTAACTGAGTACTGACCAGTGTGCTGCCCTGGCTCTTCTTGCTGGCCTGGGAAAAGGTGAAGGATTTGTCTTTTTTGTACACATGCACTGGTACAGTTGTGTGGTCAGCTGAAGCAATGTGAGACTTTGCTTCAGAGAGCTGGGGCTCAAACAGAGGCTTTATGTGACAAGTAAATAGGCCGAGTCTGCCTTCATGGCAGTTTGGAGGAGGACCAGCACACATCCCTGATCAGAAAGAAGAGAATAAGCTGGGCCCATTTCGAATCAGAGAATGACAGTGACCTAGAGCAGCTCAGAAGCCACAGGGAACAATGGTTTTGACATGATGGCTGGATAACGGCACTGGAACACAGAGCCTCGGGCTTCCCTGGGCCTCACCACAGCCTCCCTTCTCCTCTGAAGCATTACAAGATCCATCTGTTCTAGGCATGAGCACTTTGTGATGCAGCTCAGGGGACAGGATCAGCCCACACTGCTTCCCACTGGCTCCTGCAGAAGGCACTGAACAGCAGCTGTAGGTGGCAGTGGGGGCTGCTCTGGTTCTATCTGATCCCAAGAGCCATGGGTGAGGGCTGGTTTACACTGGGCTGTCTTCTGTTTCCTTTGTCTGCTCTGAGCGGAGGACAGGCAAGTGCATGTGTCCAGGACAATCATGTCAGTCTGGAAGGCTGGTTCTATGCTAGGTGTCCTCAGTCCGGTCACCTGCCTGCATTACTCTGCCCATGCCCGCCAGAGCGCACTGCAGGAGGGGTTTATACACTGCCACTTGGCTCCCTGGAGAAGGAGCACGGAGGTCAGAATAGAGCAGGGCCGGTTTTCTAGCTTGAGTCAATTTAAACAGTTTTGATCCAGCCTACCTAAAGGTCTTCCTGACAAACTTGTGCCCACTTAAGATGCAGAGACAGCCAGTACCCCAATTTGTTTGCATGCAACCCTCTCCCTAGCAACACATGGCTTCTGCTACCACCCCTGGGTGTCCTCCAGGCACTTCAGTGAGGACAGAGCATTCATGAGGCTGCCCAGCCTCCAGAACCGCAAGGGCAACTCAACTTCTGCTCTGGGGACCTGGGCTGAAGGGCAGTGGAGGGGAGGCTGCAGGGACAAGAGACAGGAGGGAAATGCCAGCTGCCAGCTGCCAGAGCCCTTGTCGCACTGCAGGGAGGGACTTCTGCCAAAGGTCAGCATGGGTTGAGGAAAGAGCTCTGTAGCTACTGAGTGAGGCTAAGCTTGGTGCTATGTGGCCTTTCTCCATCGGTGATGGACAGGACTAGGGTGACATTAAAGGTAACCTCTAATCCCCATGGCCTCTGCTCTTCACCCTCCCCCACCAGCCCTGCTTGAATGCCAGCTGCCCCCCCCCTTTCTCTTGTTCTCTTCCAAGCTAACTATAACAAATAGTCTAACTTGTAAGCAGCCCCTAGACCTGGTTACAGTGTGTAAGGAAGGGAACTACTTCTGCCTTGGGGCAGGGGATGAGGGGTGTGGGGGTGTGCAGAGGTCTTGGCGCTTAGTATAAACCTTTGAAGTTCTTCTTACCCACAGCGCTGCAAACACCATGAGGAAGGGCCTGGTGCCTCTCCTGAAGGATCCCCACTGCCTTACATGGGTGGAGGCCTCTGCTCACCAGTGATATCTGAGGGCAGGAGGTTGCTCTCCCATGGGGCTCCTTTTCCAGGTCAAAAGCTTTACTTGAAGAAATGTGCCTTCTGGAGACTAGGTCTTCCAGCATCAAACTAACTCAGAAGCAAACAATCCTCTTACCTTTGTCAGCCTGGGGCCAACCAGCTACAGAAACAGCTCTTCTCAGCTGCCGGGCTCAGGGTTTCTGCTCGCCTCAGCAGGCAGCCTCCTATCCTCACGTTTTCCAGTGACTGGGAGCTCTCTATTTCCCCACTATTCTCTAGCCCTCTCTATCTCCCCCAACCCCACCCCCTGTAGCCCTGGCACTAATGGATCTCTCCTGAGAGTTTCTATCCAACCCCCAAGCTCTGGTGTTCTCTGAGTCCCCTGAAGTCACGTGGATAAGTCCCCTTCTGTTTCTACCTGGCAGCCCTTAAGGACCTGAAGGGAATCTTCTGGAATAGCTTCTCCCCTCCCTCCCTCCCTCCCTCCCTCCCTCCCTCCCCTCTGGGCTTTCCAGGCTTGGTAAACGCCACCCTCTCCCCATATGGCTGCATTCTGCATCATGGGGTCCTCAAAGGACGCGGCCTCACTGTTGCTTCAGAGGGAGTCACCATAAGGCCTCAGGAAAACATGAAGATAGCGTTTCCTTTTTAAATAACTAGCAGAATCTTTTAAAGCAGCCTTCCTTCAGAATCGTCTGGAATACCCTAGCGTGTATTCTGCAGTTAGAGATGGGGGAGTGATGGGCTCCCAGGCAGCTGACATGGACAGTGGGGGCACCAGAAGTCTGGTGTAAGCCCAAGGGCCTCTTCAGCACAGGCCTCCAATTTCCTCTGGTCTAATTTCTTTGAAAGGGGGTGCTCAGCACTAGTGGTAATATAGCTATAGGTGGTGGTGGCCGTTAGAGAACTGGGGATCACTGGGACAGTTTGGGGAGGGGTCACAGTCAACTGGCTAGCCACTTCCAAGGCCTGAGGTGCCCCAAAGCCTGCCCCTCCCACAGAAGATATACGGGATGCAAATGGGGGGTGGAGAGTGGGGCACGGGAGCAACCCAGGGGCCAGCAACCTTATTTTATGGGTGCGGTAGGATGGTGGAGGCCAGGCTGTCTTCAGGATTGCTGGGGGTGAGTCGTCTGAGATTCCCGTACAGATGATGCACTAGTTGCTTATCATCTATGTACTTTTTTTTTTAAAGAGAAAAGCAGAAAAAGGAGATTTATTCAATGTGGTCTCATTGAGAAAAGGAATAAAGAGATCTAATAATCCTCCACTCCCAGCCCTGGTCCATCTTCAGGTTCTGAGGGAAGGTCACTTCCACATTATGCACTGCATCCACTGCCATGGAAACACTGTTGCTAGCAGCTATACTGAACTACTTACAGTGACAAGAAAAAGTCGGTATGTATGTTGAACAGATGCATTCCCCCCAACAGCTTTACTCCACGGTTGGATGAGTCTGTGGATATAGAACCCATGAAGGTGGAGCCAGTTGCCTTATGCTGGGAGCAGAGAAGTGAGCTGTGGGACGGACATTCTGGTATCTGTGTCCCCAGGGGGCGCTGCCTACTCTGCTACAATCACAACTTCTAGATCTTTCCTTCTATCCATAAACATGAATGGAGCACTGTGGGTATCTCAGCACCAGTGTGCCTGCACCATGTGGCTTGCTAGAGACTCAGGGGCAAGGACTGTCACAGGGGCCATACTTCCTGTGACTGGACACAGACATGGGCTTGTGGCTCTTGCCCTGGGCTGGTATCCTGAGCAGAGCAGAGTTCCCTTAAGCATGCCTGAGGGAAGGAAGCTACAGGACAGCACCCCAGGAGACAAGATACAACTCTCTTACCCACTTGCTAAATGGATGAGAAAGCTGAAACTTTGGGTCCAGAACCACATAACTGTTGGGGGGGATGCTGGCACCCCAATGTTGTTCTGAGTCAGAAGACCCCATATGTGCCCAATTCCTTCTGGTGGACACATCAAATCAAGGCTCTCGAGAGGATGAGGTAATTTCATTACCAGCCAAAGCCCAATCAGAAGGCAATGAGGCAGGGGAGCAGGGAGTCATTGTTAGAACGATGTCATAAGCAGGCACTTTGCCTGGAAGCACTGCTCTGGCCCCAGACACCTTGACTTGCTCCTCGGATTAATGTACAATGATTTTGCTCATCGAGGAAGAGGGAGACATCTTTTAGAGTGGAAAACACTGTATGTCTCTGCTCTCGCTGGGGTCCTGCTGCCTTGGAAAAATCATACCCAGGCAGTCTGAGTGCTGTCTCCTGGCCTGAGACAGGGAACACTCGGTGGCTCTGGCTTCTGAGCACCTGGTGCTTGGTGTTGCTGCAGGCAGGGACCCTGGGAGCCAGGCCAGGGGCTGTTGGGAATCCCAGCACCAGGGCAGTTCCTGCCGGCAGCAGTCTGAGACATGATGTGCACAAACTCAACCACAGCAGAGAAGCTCCGCATCAGCGCCTCTGCAGCGCTGCCTGGCATCTGACCCAATTGAGGACTCATCAGGCCAGACGATCTTAATCAGCAAAGGACAGCAGTGAGCAGAGAGCCAGGGCCACTGATGGGCAGTGAAGGAAGTGACAAGGAAGCCTTGGGTCCTTAGCAAGATGTGGGGACAGGCATCTGTCTCACTCTAAAATTGGAGGCAGTTCCTGGTAATGGTCCAAGCTGAGTTTCTAGCTTCCCCTCCCCCAACTGCTTTGCTGCAAAGGGATGAGCTCATAGGCTGGACCTGATTTGCTCTTGGGAGAGAAGTGCTTTGGTCCAGATGCTGTGGCGACTGCCATTCCCCAGTCAGTGCGTTCTATTCTGTGGGTGCTACCTGGCTGCCCTTACTGGTACTTTTCCACTGGCAATGGGCAGGAGACTCATGTTGACTTATTTATACATCTCCCTGGTTGACTTATTTATTTATTTATTTATTTTTATCTACCTTTGCCAACAACAAGCCAGGCAGAAAACAACAAGGCAGGACAGCCCTGAAGTCAAGCGCTTCCCCATGGCCCAAGTTATCCACACAGTGGAAAGTGTGGTGCTAATTACCTCCCAAGAGGGGCCTACCTGGACCACAGGAGGCTTCTGTCCCTGCCTGTTTGGGAAGATGGTGTGCCAACCCAGGCGGTGTGCAAAGGCATGGCTGTCTGGGACCATGGTTTCCACAGTTGGTTTGAGCAGGTGCACATAAGATGCCCAGCTCCTCTGGCAGAGGGGACATGCACAGGTGGCACATCCTCAGGGCCTTGGCTAGGGAGGGCAGGGGCTTCCAATTATGGGTCTGTCATGGTCACAACAATTTACACGCAATCAACCAAAAGAGAAGTTGTCAGGAGGGTTTCGTAGAGTCACAGGGCCTGTGGAGTGGGAGTCCGAGAGACCCTGGCCCCTACTATGGTGGCCTAAGCCTGGAATCCCTTCCCAGTAGTCTGGCAGATTTTTGGTGTAGGCCTCTTCTTCATCACATGACCATCAACCAGATAAGAAGCTTCAGGGAAGAAGGACTTATTTTGGCTCAGGGTTTGAGGGTATAGACTGTGTCAGGGAAGGCATGGCAGCAGGCAGGGGCTCTTGGCTGTGGAGGCAGACGTGTGAGGCCGCTTGCTTACATCTTGATAGACTAGCAAAGAGAGGGACTGAGACATTGCTCCTAAGCCTGGTTCCCAGTGACCCATATCCATGAGTGAGGCCCTACTCCATCCCTAAGGTCTCACCTATCCTCCCACACCCCCAATAGTGCCATCAATTGAGAACCAAGCATTCAAACAAATGAGCCTATGGTAGTATAATATATCCAAACCGTATTGCCAAGCTGCTCTCAGAGGCGGGGCAGGAGCCGTGCCTTTTGCTCTCTGTACGCAGTATGACCATCTTCCAAACACCGTGAGCAAAAGCCCGGCTCCAGCAAACTTAGTGAGATGCCTGGGCAGAAGGTAGGACTGGCAGCAGCCCAGTGGGTGGGGCATTCCCCCTCCAACCTACTGTGTATTCTTCTACTGACTGCCAACCTAGACTGAGCCTTATTTCTCTAAGAGTCTCACTTTTTCAGTCTAGAAGACAAAGAGCAGAGGATATGACTGGTTAGGCCTCTTATTTAAAATGCATATTTTGGGAGTACCTTTATATACTCAACGTGTATGCTGTCCCAGGACTTGAGAAGTAGTGGCTGATGTGGCCAGGAAGGCTTCACAAGGAAGAGGCTGGGCAAGAGAAAGGGGCTGAGTGCTGATCTTTAGCTACGAACCTGAGAGCCCCAGGAAAACCTGGGGCTGAGCTCTCCACACATGGCCAGGGGCCAGGGGCCAGTTCCACACATGGCCAGGGGCCAGGGGCCAGTTCCACACATGGCCAGGGGCCAGGGGCCAGTTCCACACATGGCCAGGGGCCAGGGGCCAGTTCCACACATGGCCAGAGGCCAGGGGACAGTTCCACTCCCCTTCTGCACACAGAGCGGCTACAGGTGAGGATGGCTAAGTGTAGCCCCAAGGGCTCCTGGGCTTTCTGACTCTCAGGAATAGGAGGATGAAAAGGCCTGGGCTCACTGAGTGCCAGAATGTTCCAGGATTTACAGGAAACTTGGAAAGCTCAAAGTCAAGTATGAAGCAGAAGGCACTAGCTGCTGGACTAGGAACCACAGGCTCTTGGAGTCAGAGGCCATGTTTGCTCACCCTTCCACCTGTGGGATTCACAGGGTCCAGAAAATGCATGCTGTTAATGAGAAGCCATTCCAGCCCCAGAACATTTCTGGTATGATATATAGACACTCCATAGGTGACTATGGGATGGGTACCATGTGCTTGACCTGTCCATCACCTCTCTTGTCCAGCTTCTGTGCCAACTGTACTCTGGGTCCTGTGCAGCATGCTGTGGGGGTGGGGATGATGACAGTCCCTTCATTCAGGAAAGTCAGCGTCCAACCCTGAAGGTTGCACGGAGACATCTCTGGGCCCCATCTGGACTTCAAATGGAGGGCGCCAGCACAACAGGGCTGCCCAGACGACACAAAGCCTCAGCATCCCTGCAGCCTTTTCAATAGACAGGGAACCAGAGAGGAGAGCCTCCAGGTGCTGGCTCCATGGGATCATTTGACTCACTGGGATACAAACACGGGATGATTTACTACCTGCCAGGGTGGATGTGGTCACTTTGGCCAGTACCTTCCCCATCCCCACCAGGGTCTGGCAGGAATAATTTTTCCATTTTTAAACAGGAACAAACAGAAATGATAAGACATTTTCCAATGGAGGGGGGAGTCTGAAAATGATTAGCCTTGGAAAAATTGTCCCCAAAATAACAAGACAACTCATAATCCTTTATCTGGATGGGAAAGAGGGATGGCCCTCACTGGCCAGCGCTAGGCTCCACTCCGCCGCTCCCCACCGCGGGCTGGCACTGCTGGTACACCACTGCAGGGAGAGCCGCAGTTCACCAAGGAAAGGAGAAATAGACTGTTTGTTTGGAAGCAGACTTTCCTTGTTTGTTTGAATAAACGTCATTTCTAGTGCTCCCAACTCAGGCCCAGGGTGGAGGAAGAGAGTGACCAGGCTGGGAACCTGGTGAGGACCTGGGGGACCATAGGGCTGTGTAGAGAGGGTTTCCACAGCAGAGCTCCTGGAGAGAACAGAGAGCAGCAGGTATTTGCTTCCCCCACACACTGAGCTCTTCTCATTCCCCACTGCGATGCAGAATAAATCAGCATCAAGATCAGAGGCATCTCCTCAAGAGTTCCCAGGCAGTGCTGAGAGCTGGCGTGGGAGGTGCTGCTCACCTGCTGGCAAGGGACCGTGCTCATTTGTATGTGGTCCCCGCTTATGGAATGGGCCCTGGCCAACACCGAGCGTGCCCTACTTCTCAGAAGCTCAAAATGGGTCCCCGGGAGCTTGAACAATGACTTGGAGGGAGACTGGAAAATTAGAATAAATCAATGCATCCACTATCACTCCCATGGCTGTCCTGCTCACTGTGCCACGAACAGCCTAGAGATTCAGGAAAGGTAACGGCTCTTTTGTGCTCTAACCTGGATGGTCATACCCAGAGGTGACCTGCCATGGACACTGGTTTATCCAGGCCAACTGCTCTATAACCCTGTGCCAAGCAACTCTTGCTCTCTGACTGGACACGTTGCTAAAAGCAAGCCCCCTCTTTCCTAAAGAGCACGGAAATGACAAGTCTACATGGAGACCTCATGCCTGTCCCCTCTGCGATCTGGGGGGATCTCTTCCTCTCCATGTGACTTTCACTGCTGCCATGTCTGGGAGAAGGGCAGGAACTGGGGTGAGGCACTTGTGCTGGGCCAGGACCATGTCTATCCCTGAGGGCAGACAAGAGGCTGGCATGACTGCCTCTGTACGGCAAGTCCTGATCGCACACATCTCCAGGATGTCAGTGCTAGATTCTAGATGCTGTTTCTTCTGCTCCAAACTGTGCTCCCAGCCGCCAGTCTTTCTGGCCCGGGTCCAGGTATTTGTGCAGTTCCTCCCTTGGCTTCCTGAAGCCACCTCTACTCAGAGGACAGGTGTGCTGTCTGCTCTGCACCACGCATCTCCTGCACATGCTCCTGAGCTGGAGCCCTGCATGTCGTTCTCTACCACAGTCACTGCTTCCCTCCTTCAGAACAATCCCCATCTGGCTCATGAGTGCAAGCGCTGTGCCGGCTAAAATGGCTCTCAAAGAAAAAGCCCAGAATGGTGGCACTTGCCACTTTCCACCGTTTAAGTACTCCCACCAAGACGGACTTCATGCCACCCACGTGAGCTTGCTGCAGTGGCCTGGAGTTAGAGGAGAAGGCTTTGTTTGTTGGGCCCCGTATGTACAGTCGGAGCCTCTTCATTGGCAGCACTGGGTAAGCGGGACCAGTCCCTTCCAAATGCAGTTGAAACTGCTGGTGTTTCTCCAGGTGACACTAGAGCCATCAGATGCCAACATTAGTTTCCAAGCCATGCTGTCCTCTTGAGGGTTGAGAGGAGCAACACAAAAACCCAATTTTCTTCAGCACCGAGAATATAGAGGGGCACCGGATGCAGTTTGTCTAACATGCAGCAGCTCCTGTAGGGGGCCCCAGGCTCTATGGTTATCTCCCCAGGAATGTATCACCCTGGAAACATGGCTGGCTTGCTCTTCTATTCAGCTTCCAGCTGGTTGCCAGCAACATGACCTTCTGAGCCTGACTTCCCCATAGCTATTTCTTAGCAGAGGGCTGTGTCCCTGCTATGCTTGCTCGTGGGCAGCAGGCATCTGAGTGAGGGAACCGTGATTGGAGGGGGTTGCTCCCAGCAGGAAGCTGGTGACTGTAGCTGGCTCTTCAATCAAAGGAAGAAGTGTATTTGCCACCTTTGTATACGACACAATCGGCAGGTAAAGAATTTAACAGCTTGTGGGAGTTCTAATTAGAGAGCCAATTATAACTCGATTGACCCGCCTTGCTTTGAAAGGCCGGGAAACATGCATGTTGCCCTTAGGAAGGAGCCAATTTTGCTTCTAGTTTGTTCTGGGAGGTCTCTGCAGGGACCTTTCGCTTGAGCTTTGGTTTCAGCCCTATGTACCTGTCTAGATCTGGCAGCCTAGTGCAGAGGATGAGAGAGAACCTGCAGGGTCCTGGGATCCTGCAGGGAGGGGCCGAGTTTCTTATGAAGAAAGACACCGCATCCCTGGCTCCCCTCTGCTAGGCCAGCAGCTTCTGCTGCATTTAGAAGGACACTGGCCAGAATTTCAATTATGGATCTTACCAAGAGCCAATTCTTAGCCAGACACTATGCACGTGCGCGCGCGTGCGCGCGCGCACACACACACACACACACACACACACACACACACACACACACACACGCATGTGAGCATGTGTGCACCATGCCCCGAGATTTCCCGCAGAAAAATCACTGTTGTTACTAGCTTGGGGTTACTTACTTGTCCCTGGGGTACAGGTACCTGACAGACATGAAAAGGGGACACTTATCCTTCTAAGAATCCAGGGATAAAGTAATTGTTAGACACAGCTGTAGTCCTTCAGGCTCTCACGTGTGATCATTCCTCATGTTCACCAAGGTGATCACCATCGTCCCCATGGACAGAAGAAGAAACTGAGGCCCAGAGAAGTAAGGCAACTTGCTCAGGGGCACCAGCTCCTTTGCCTGGAAGCCATGCTCTAATTTAAGCTGTGTTTGCTCCTGATGCTTAGCCGAGAGGCTTTGCTGTCTGAGCTCCTCCTTCTGCACAGGGCAGGCAGTAGGGCTGCCTGAATGCCTGCATGGACCCCAGAGAGGACTGTGGGCACAAGGACTTGGGATCTAGGGAGCTATGCCCACATTCTTTCTACAGGGACTGGCAGTAGAGTCTGCATAACTGATCAGAGCCTAAATGTCCCGAGTGTTGTTCTCCCCTGTCCCTTAAGTGTTGGCATTCCATGGATTATGCCCTAGGCCTCTTTCCTGCTTCCTCTCTAGGATTTATGCCTTAGCTTCAGCTACCACCTATTGCCTGCTGCCAACCCCAAGGTCACTGTTCCAGCCTAGCTATGTGTGACTTGCCAGGATTACAGGCAGCTCTTCCTGGAGCAGGTGCCTGATGCCAGCAGAGCACCCTCTAGTCCCCTCACCGAGCCACACCAGGCTTCCCTACCCAGCACTTCTCATCCTGAACTGCCCTTATGGATTCTGAGTGTCCAAGTGCCCTGCCCTCCACAGCTTCCAGAGTGTGGTCTCTCTATAACGCAAATATAAGCACATCGGCTTGGCTGTTGAAATGTTATCCTGTACAGTTTCAAACCTTTCCCTTAAGCACATGGGTCCTGAGGTTGAACTCGGGCTCGGCACCCTCCGAGCCATCTCGCTGGTGCTGCTGACTTCCCCTCTATTGGCTTAGCTCATCTGTCTGGGGAAGGGGGAGAATTTATTATAGATGACAGGCATTGTGACATTTCACTCCTAAACACTCTCTAAAAATTAAGGACCTTTTCTTGTAACACTTGAGCACATCAGACTCACAGTTCAACAGTCCCCTCAGGAGCGGTGCAGTCAGGACTCCTGGTGCAGCCGTCACTCGCAGCCACTCGTTCCTGCCTGGTCACAGCTGAGAATAATAAGCTACGACGGATTCTAAGTCTTCCCATAGCGTGCAGTGAGTTCCACTCACTGGTGAGGGTAAGGGCTGGAGACACACACCTGCCACGTGTCCATTTCTGAACTCCCATCTGTTATTCTAGGAGACCTTCCCATGAGAGAGGCCTTCCCAAAAGCTTCGGGTCTAGAAGTTTTATGTCCCCTTTGGAAGTCTAGAAAACGAGGGGAGCTGACATGGTCCTAAGAGCGCCCATGTTACTCAGTGGGGAGTTTAGAGTCAGCTCCAATATTGGGAAAGGAAATACAAGATGGTTTGGGACCAGGGGTCCAGTAAGCACCAAAGGGCACTTCCTCATGGTGGCAGCCAAACCCTCAATCTGTGTTCAAAGGCAGGCAGTGGGCTGGGGAGGGCTGCAGACCGAGAGCATCAGGACTGAGATCCAGGGCCTGGGAATATGGATCCGAGCTGGCATCAGTTCATGAAGACACAGATCAACCCAGGCAAGGAACTCCACGTGTGGCAGGAAGGTGAGGAGCCTCACTGGCACATTCTACAGGAGCAGTGAGGCAGAATCTCTAAGAATAGATGTCAAGGGTAGGATACGTCAACTTTGAAAAAAAAATAGGTCATAGTTAGTACTGAGACTGAACTTGGCTGTCAGTACCTGGTCACCTAAGACTCCAGAGCAAAGATGAGAAGTAAGCGCAGCATTGAGAGTTCCTCTTGGCTGAAGTGAAGAAAGAATGGTACAAGGCACCACACAGCGTGCATTTCATAGCCTGTCCTGCCCCAGGTTGCTTCTGTGTCCGTGTCTCTCCTTAGGGAGACCCGGGTCACCTGATGCCACTTCTTCCTGGCCAGTATTGGGACAACTGTTGCTGGGTTAGCAGGCCTCTTTCCCAAATGCAAACTGCCAATGGAGGAAGTCCCTGGCCCCAAGGGATGCTTGGACTGGCGGGCCAGGGACGGGCAGCAGGGCTATAGCCAGACAGAGGCCAAGTGATGAACAGCAGGGTCTCTATTCCCAGGGATATTCCTTTTGCTTCAAGGAGGACACAAATACCCAGCATCCAGAAACTGCTATAAACTAAAAATAATAAGAATTTAATCATCTTGAGGACACAGCTGATGTCACAGAAAGGGCCATTTACCTGGCTCTCCCCCATCACTTCCGACTCTTGCTGCTCTATCCCTGTACTGACCATGCCTCCGGATGCCCAATGGCATCTTGTGCTGGGATGGCTGCTTCTAGAGCTGCCACCGGCTCCCAAACCAGATTCGAAACCCTACACCAGGAGAGCCTATTCACATAGCAACCCAAGGGCCCCGCTGCCCTGGACATGGGCCATGGTTGCTCTCCTTCAGAGGAGGTGGTCCTACTCACAGCCAAGGACTCAGAGAGATTACCAGACCTGTAACCGACACCTCAGGATGACTGTGGTGCGCACCACTCATCCTGCACTGGACCTGTCCAGTAACCCATGTGGGCATCCAGCTGTGCCGTCTACCACGAGAAGACGAACCTGTCTAGTAACCCATGTGGGCATCCAGCTGCGCCGTCTACCATGAGAAGATGGGTTTACAAGTGACGCACAGCTCAGTTGCTTGGCATTTGCACAGCACACTCAAGGTCCAAGGTTCAACACTAAAAACATCCAGTCCAAAAAGATCCAACCCAACCCAACCCAACCCAACCCAAACCAAAGCCCTCAAGTAACAAGAATCAAAATAAGACAAAAGGTAGCAGAGCTGGGAGCTGGCGGCCACTCCAATGCAATGTCATTGAGTCTGAATTCCTCCAGGATGAGACAACACGTGTGCTCCCCCTTTGTCCTGGTTTGCTCTAATTTACAGTGTGTCCAGGGCAGATCACTGGGGCTACTTTCCCTCTAGCAAACAAGAAAGTCTCCATTTCACTAAGTACTGTGAGAATGGGTATGCCACATAACCTTCCAAATTATACTGCATAGAAAAAGTAAGATTTAGGGCTATGTAACACTTGTTGAAAAGGCCTTACGTTGTCAGAGTGACTAAAATGGCATGTAGTTTACTGAAAAGAATGAAGATCAACACAAGGCAAAGACGGCCATTGCCTAGAATGTGGCACCCTCCCGCTCTGGGCCATGGGCTTACACCCAACTGTACCAAGTGCAGAGATTAAGCAGAGATGACTGCAGACCTGTTAGGGACTCAGTACACAAGCACACAGACACATAGGTGGGGAGGCATCTAAATAGCTCACAGGCCTTCAGAGAGAAAGTTGCTCTCCCTAATTTTCAAAGGAGTTTTCTAATTCTGAAAGAAGACAAAAGGCAATTAATAGATGGAAGCACCTTCATAGCCGACCTCGGGGTGGCTTTGCTGTGTGGGTCATTCCTTCTATGCATGGGAGAGAGCTGACACTGGGGAGAGACTGGCTTCTGGAGGAGATACTGGCTTCTGGAGAAGGAGGGGAGAGACTGGCTTCTGGAGAAGAGGAGAGACTGGCTTCTGGAGGAGGAGGGGAGAGACTGGCTTCTGGAGAAGGAGGGGAGAGACTGGCTTCTGGAGGAGGGGGAGAGACTGTCTTCTGGAGGAGATACTGGCTTCTGGAGGAGGGGGAGAGACTGGCTTCTGGAGGAGGGGAGATACTGGCTTCTGGAGGAGGAGGGGAGAGACTGGCTTCTGGAGGAGGGGAGAGACTGTCTTCTGGAGGAGGGGAGAGACTGGCTTCTGGAGGAGGGGAGAGACTGGCTTCTGGAGGAGGGGAGATACTGGCTTCTGGAGGAGGAGGGGAGAGACTGGCTTCTGGAGGAGGGGAGAGACTGTCTTCTGGAGGAGGGGAGAGACTGTCTTCTGGAGGAGGGGAGAGACTGTCTTCTGGAGGAGGGGAGAGACTGGCTTCTGGAGGAGGAGGGGAGAGACTGGCTTCTGGAGGAGGGGAGATACTGGCTTTTGGAGGAGGGGAGAGACTGGCTTCTGGAGGAGGGGAGAGACTGGCTTCTGGAGGAGGGGAGAGACTGGCTTCTGGAGGAGGGGAGAGACTGGCTTCTGGAGGAGGGGAGAGACTGGCTTCTGGAGGAGGGGAGAGACTGGCTTCTGGAGGAGGGGAGAGACTGGCTTCTGGAGGAGGGGAGAGACTGGCTTCTGGAGAAGGGAGAGACTGGTTTCTGGAGGAGATACTGGTTTCTGGAGGAGATACTGGCTTCTGGAGGAGGAGGAGGGGAGAGACTGGCTTCTGGAGGAGGGGGAGAGACTGGCTTCTGGAGGAGGGGAGAGACTGGCTTCTGGAGGAGGAGGAGGGGAGAGACTGTCTTCTGGAGGAGGGGGAGAGACTGGCTTCTGGAGGAGGAGGAGGGGAGAGACTGGCTTCTGGAGGAGGGGGAGAGACTGGCTTCTGGAGGAGGGGGAGAGACTGGCTTCTGGAGGACCCTCGGGCTCTCCTCCAGCAGCACACCTGTGCCAGGTCGGAGTCAGACCAATGGGAGGAGCAGATGCATTCCCCCGGAGAAATGGAGGGTCAGAGGGTAATCCTGGGCTGATGGACCAGTGAGACCAAGGCGGGAGCGCAGGCTACCAGGCCCTACAGTCCTACCCTCTCTAACCCTTCTCTCTGCCCACCAGAGACATGTTGGGGGACAGAATTTTGACTAATAAACCTTAAGACACAGCAACTTCCTCTAGCTTAGGCGACAGACACCTTCAAAGATGGAGGGAGCAAAACCAAGTTCAAGATGTCCATGTCAGCTTCCTCGCCAAGAGAAGCTTCCTCTTACCTTCTCCTCAGCCCTCTTTCCCAGGCCCCCAGCTACCACACCCTAATGGAGAAAGTTTCTTCATACAGTAAATAGGCCTGAAAGTTTGAAGTCAGTTTAAGAGAGCTCTGACATCAGGCCTCCGTTCGAAACTTGAGGAGAGATGTCATTATCTCTGTGCACAGTGTATGTGGACAGCTTTGTTTTGACAGAACACCTTAAACACTGTCCAAAGAGCTGAAGACGCAGGTATAATGCAGACTGCACGTCCCAGCAAACACTGTGTTGTACAGCCTGCCATCCACACAGAACAGCATGAAGTATTCCCAGCACCTTAGCCAGCTCCTGACTCTTTCTGGCCCTAACACGCTCCCTCTAGAGTTTATGCACTTGTTGCCAGTCCAGAGCCTATGCTTTAGAGAACAGGAGAGCCAGGGCTTCCTCAGAGACAGCCTGTGTACAAGCCCTTCAGCCTCAAGGCACCCTAATCCAACTAAGAGGGTTCTTTGTCTCACAGCCTGTCCGCAGAAGACAACATGGTGTGCCACGCTCCAGACAGAAGCTAGTTATCACACACGCCTCTGACAGAGCCCTGAAGTGTCAGTGACCTGCCAGCAGCTGCAGGTAGCTGGGCTCACGAAGCGGTGGTCTCAGACTGTTATCACTGCTTCCTCCTCTGCGGACCTTGGAAGTCTAGCAGTTTCCCTAATCTCATTTTCCTCTTTGGATGACAATGGCATCCTGTCTCTTTCTAGTCTCTGGCCACGTCTTGGAGCTTCCACATTTACGGGTGGTTCTCTTTGTGCTTTCAGTTTGATGATCTCACCTCAGCATCGCCTCTGACTGCCTAGCTCTGCCCGAGTCTCATCTCCGAGGGCTGCTCACTCCTTTGGTGGGTGGCTGACCCTCCCTGTGTTCTGTCTCTGTCAGGTGAATGGTGGGGCAGTGTTGATGAGAATGGAGGGAGAAACTGATCAGGCAGTCTTAGGGTAGGGACCCTGAAAGTGGACAGTTCTAGGTCTTGGAGAAGCTGGAAATGGCCTGTTTCTTTCTACCTTGGGTCCCTGACCTGTTTTTTGCTTTTCTTCCTTTTTATACAACCTAAATGAACGCCACCGCCTGGAAACTGTATGTGAGGGTGGAGCTGAGACTGAGAGGTACTGGACATCTCACTGGGGGACCGAGTGGACCGACCAGCTCACCTCCCCATGCCCCACCCTAGCTTCTTCCATAGGCCCCCAGACTATGCAGCTCTATAGTATCCCTCTTTCTAGGACTCACTCCTACCACAGGAAGCTCTGCCTTCTTTTCTTGAGTTCCCAACTCTACTCTTGTGAAGCACCTTTCTGTCTGTGAATGGCACTGAGTTCCAGAGACAAAGGACCTGAAGCCGCGAGCCCCGATTTGTTTTGGTGGCTGTTGATTTGTCCAGGACTCTAGCGCCCTGTTCTGCTCATCTGAGATGAGAAAGGCTGTGGCTCTCAGACTGTCAGTGTCACCCCTGCTGGGCCCTGCTGTCATCCTCTGTGCTCTGCCTCCTCCAGTTCCTGATCCTCCCCGTCCTCTGGGTATCTCAGCTCCCACCCCCTCCCCACCCCCAGGCTGTCTCCTCCCCCAGACCTCAGATGAGCCCCACTGCTCCTGTTTTATACCTTTTTCTCAACCTGTCAGGCTCAGCGGAGGCAGGCCCAAGCCTCCTGTTGACACTCACAGTCACGCTTGTTGCCCAGCAACACCTTCCCTTCTGGTCTTAATGACTTCCCTCCTCACAGCCCCCTGGCTGCCTTCCACCTTTGCTTCAGAAAGCCCTGGTCCTTCCTTACCTTTCTATCTTACACGTTGCCCTCAAAAGCCCAGACTGACGTGATCAGAGGGCAGCCAGATGTCCCTATTTGTAGAGTCTGTTCCTGTCCTGGTAATTGTGTCCTTGGATGCACCAGGTTTCTATGCCTGTCCTTGGCCTGCAAAGTCCTGCCCAGGCAGACAGTCTTCTCTCCGAGGCCACCACGGGCCACCACTGTGCACCTTCTCTTCTCCCTCCACTCAAAACCCAGAGTGGCTGCTTTGGGAAAAGCTGGCCCATGTGTCACTAATGCACTCCAGGTACCGGGAGCTAAAGGGCTTTTAACACAGGCAGTAAACAAACACAAATTTATACATTTATGCAGACTAACACTGAAATATTCCTTTAGGTTTTCTGGGAAAAGTCGGATCCCTCTCAGAATTCCTCTGCAGCTTTGCAATTCCTTGTCTCTTGAACTTATTGTTTGCTCAATACCTGCCCACACTCAGCCCCTGCCTCCTGGTCTGGGCTAATTACTACCAGACAACATCTTTGTTTTTTCCCTTCCTTTTCACCGTATGTGCAGTGAAACCAGAGGTGAAGGAGATTATCCATTTCCCTTGGGTCTACTTTGCATTTCTCTCGTCTGACTTTCCACTTACTTCCATCAATACGACGTGGTTTGTCTTTGCTAACAGTGCAAACACGCTTGCATTCTGCATCATGGGGCCATGTGCCCTAGAAGTTAGGGAGGCACTCTTCTCAGTGCAAGCCCAGGCTCCTGTCTGTGTCCTGCAGGTCTCTGCGGCCTCTATCAGCTGCCAGTTTCCACCTGTGCCAGACAACATGGGTTCCTGTCTTCAGGACAATTCCTGGAGACCACCCCTCCAGCTGCTTGGCTCTTCTTTCTGAGCACTGGGGCTGGCACGGACAAACTTCCTGTCCTTGGGTTTTCTCTGTGCCCATGGTCTGTCTCCTATGGTTCCTTATCCTGAGGCCTTCTCAGTTGGTCTTATGATGGTTTCCACCTGTTACTCCTAACCCTCCTGGGCTCTGATGTGGCACAGTGTGGTGTAGCCCGGCCTCATGGCTGCTCTCACTCTCTTCTGGGTCCCAGGAAACTCAGTGCTCATCATTGTTTCTGCCTCTTGCTGCCCCATGAACTTGGATCCCCATCTTCTCCCCAGACTTCTGCTCTCTGCTTTCAAGGAGTTAAGGGGCTCAGAGACGACTAGCCTGGTTCCCGTGAGGCAGCAGACCTCTGTGAGCCAACTAGAGGGTTTGGCTCTCTCGTGTGCTTAGTTTTTCTTTTTTTAATTTGTTTGTTTGTTGGTTTGTTTTTTGAGACAGGGTTTCTCTGTATCTTTGGAGCCTGTCTTGGAACTCGCTCTTATAGACCAGGCTGGCCTCGAATTTACAGAGATCCGCCTGCCTCTGCCTCCCGAGTGCTGGGATTAAAGGAGTGCGCCACCACCGCCCGACCTTGTGCCTAGTCTTTAAGAGCAACTTGTGCTAATGTTCTCCCTAGTCATGTAGAGGTACGAGGAGTGGAGTATCTGCCTCAAAGTCCCAGGAGTAATGAATAACAGCACTGGGGCTCTAGCCCAGGCCTGTCCGGAACCTTAGCCCTGGCCTTGCAATAACCTCTGAGCACCGTCTTGATCTCTGAGACATGGAAAAGTGGCTCTGCTTTAAGTAGCTGGGCCAGGTCTTGATGTTTCAGGGCTGCAGAGCCTGTGGATTCCAGGGACTCTCGGCGGGCACTAGAGGACCTAGCACGCCAGAAGGGAGACCTGCCCTCAGCTGTGACAGGGAGCTGGAGGAGCCCAGGCGAGGAGCACCGTGTACGAGATCACCAGGAAGGAGTCCCTGAGCACAGGCACTCTGCAAAGCTGCAGAGCAGAGGAACAGAACTGCCCCAAGTCTGCTAACCTCTGCTCTCAGCCTGCCTTCAGTCTGGGTGGTTTCCGAAGACACCAGGATACACAGAAAAGGGCCCTGACCACCCAGGTGGGTAGTATCTCCAGGCCTGGTGAGGCTCAGAGGCCTGTCTCACTTCAGGGACACCTGGCTGGCCCTTCAGAAAGGAAAACACTTGTCAGGAGCTGGGGGCTTGAAAAGCTCCAAGGGGAAAACAGAAACCTCTCCTGGGGTGACTTTCCTATTGATCTTTTGTCTCAAGTGTTCCCCTTGGGGATGAACAAGAAACATGTCTCTGAATAATTCATAGGCCCTGAGGTAGAAAGAAACACACTACTTCTTTTTTCAATAAGGACTGGGCACTTTGTGTTTAATCCTTCTGCAACATCTTAACCAAAGCTGAAAGCTCGTAATACACCCCTCTTTTAACAGTGAGACAAAAAATAAAAGCCAGGTAATATCTTTAATCAAAGAAACTAATGTTTGGATAATATGTGAAATTATTTATAAAGCTGTATTGAGTTACAGATTGCTCATAGAAAGAATCTGAAAAGAAAGTGAGTGACTGTAATTATTACCAGGCTGGATTTATTTTTGAAACCGAAAATGACTGCCTCTTGTTTCCTATTTAATGAACACCTACTAGGCACCAGGAACTCCGCTGAGCTACCGAGTCACTTTGTTTAGTTCTCGCACAGCCACCAGGGTAAATAGCAGCCCCAAATCACAGAAATGCCAAGGTTTTTGGAGACTGAACAACAAATCCAGGTTCAGGTTCAGAACTACCCTCAGGCACAAGTTCCCTCATAAAAAGCATTTTCAATTCGTCAACTTTGACCTAACAAAGCCAGCAGTTCTAGCTCAGCCCTCTACACAGCTCAGCACTGGTAAACAACGGAGAGACCACAGTGACGGCTATGGTATCCTTCGGAGCACATCTTACTGATTAGCTGCAAAACTACACCCTCTCAGTTCTGGACACATAGCCAGTCTAACACAACTTCTTGCAAAAGGACATGGAGGCACAGAGAGCTCCGAACCCTTCTTGGGAGGCACCACTAGGACTGGATCTGCGTCCCGGGATTCTGTGCCTCATGCCCCCCCCCCCACACATGCTGTCTGATGATAGCCATGAGCTCCCCAGAGCCACAGATGTGAAAGACACCAACCTCACCTTTCCTGCAAGGCAGTCCTCTTTCCTGTGGACTATTAAATGAGAGATGCCCTCTGTTAAGAACCAAATGATCTCAGAACTTGAGCTTGGAATACTGGTCCAGAGGAGGCCCCGTGGCTTTCCACCAGCTTAGAACACCGCACAGAGCCTTGTGTTCAGTCAGAATCCCACAGAAAGGAGACACAGATGGGATGTTTGGTTGGAGAGGACATCCCATACACATCCCTGATGGCCACATCCTTGTGGAATGATACCAAGATGGCAAGGGGCCTACGCTAAGGCCTCTCAAAGATGGCCTATCCCCAGGGGTGGAGGGTAGCAGGGCAATGTGCTCCTCTTCTGTCTTGGGTAACCGGAGGAAGGGCATATGGATTTCTGAAATTGCCACAGGGACACACAAGGTGGCATCTGGCCAAACATCTCCCCTCTATAAAATGGGCTGCTCCCCACTGGCCAGTGTCCTGGAGATAAGCTGGATCCTCCAGCTCCCTCAGAGTAAGAGGCCTCTGAAATTTCTAGTATGGACACGCCCTTAAGGCAGCTGCTGCCAGCAGTGCAGAGGCCCAGATGGCAATGATGGTGACCAACACTGAGATTGTCCTTAACTTAGAGCCACGGGGTGATCTGCATTACTGACCTGATTGCCCCACTGCACCTAGTATGACCTTAGTAGGACAGTTGAGGCTGGGTACCATCGTCTCTAAAGGTAACACAGGAACTGACTGCTTTGTGCCATGTGATGGTTCAACAGGCTAACTGTATTCTGATGCACATGGGGATTGAGCCCCAATCCAGGAAATGGAAGTCCTGGCTTTGGTCTCAGACTCACCAGTCTCTGCATGCTCTTCACATGGGTGGGGCTGATGGATAAGGCTTCTTCATACCACCGCCGGGCCTCATCGAAGTTTCCTCGAAGCTCCGCAACCTGGCCCCGCATGTATAGCACATTGTGGGACATTGGGAAGAGGTTGGCAGCTTCTTGGGTACAGGCTGTGGCTTCAGCAGGCTTTCCAATGCCAATGTAGACTTCAGCTGTGGGCAAAGAGCAGACAACAGATGTTGTCCCAAATCACTGCCCTCAGAGACCCTGTGGCAGCTGGTATTCTGCTTGGGGACTTTCACATTCCAGGAGTCTGGCAGGGCCCAGAACCAGCTGCCCTCTACCCCACTGGACATGGCTACAGGCCAATAGTCTTTTATGCCCAGGTCACTTGCGCTTTGGTCCTTGAAGGGCACACATATGCCACTACCAAACCGATGGCAGTGAGGTCCTCCTGGGCTCTGCCCCAACCTCTAAGGACAGTTGTCCCAGGGCCCTTCAGCATAACACAGAAGCTGCCTTGGCTCTGCTCGTCACAGAGAAAGGGCAGAGATGAACGCAAGGACGAGTGGGCCAGAGGCATACAGCCCCACGCAGGGAAGTGGCTCTGCCCCGCAGAGCTTGCTCTTCTGAGGCTCAAAGCACGACAAAGGGCCTTCTGGGGGCTTGGTACATGCGGAAGGGGTATTGTTTATAAAACTCAAAGAAGAAGTCTATTAGAGACATCTATGAGAGCTGAACTTGGATTAGGAGCTGGCAGGATATCTATCTTTCAAGTCACCTGTGAGTGGCAGGCAGCCTTGAGAGTATAGCACTGGCTATTCCCTGTCACTTGGGACAAGTCAACAGGCAGACAGAGTTGGCTATAGAATCTATGATCCCTCCAAACTTTATTTTATCCCAAACTCCCTGAAGAAGGACACCACAGAGGGCAAGGGATGTGCTAGCCTGGCATGCAAAGGTGCTGAGAGCATGCCTGTGTGTTCTCCGGAACTTTCTCTTTCATTCAGAATTCAAGTGGGTTTCATGTTACCCTTCCAAGCCATCAGGGCCCAGGAGTCCCCATCATGGTCAGACCTCATTTCGCCAGTGTTTTGCTCTGTCTAGGGAGGGGCCGGCAGGGAGTGGAGGTAGAAGTTCTGTTGTAGTATTGCCTCTCCCTGAATATTTCCGAGACAGATCCCAATGATGGGTCTGCAGTCCCCCAGCTGAGCGTAGCCCAGGCCCTGCCCTCATGGATAGCATAGCCACTGTCTTTGCCAGGTCCTTAGCCACACAGCTTCCATTTGTCTCTGAGCCTCTGCCTGCTGTGCCAGTCTGCCAAGAGTGATTCCTTTCCCAGGGTTCAGTGAGAGAGAGAGGCACACTCTTCACCGCACCATGAGACACTTCACCCTTTCAGGCCATGACCCAGCTCCTCTGACTCAGGAGCTTTCCCAAGTGGAGTCACTCCTTTGGAGACCTTGACTCATCAGTGTGAGGAGCCAGAAGGCTGCAAGGCAGAGCCTCTTCCTGCCACCACACCGACAAAGTTATGTTCTTGTCACCCACTCTGAACCCTGGGCTGGGTCTGAGCCTCCCACCCAACTCTCTCACTGTCTAAGAAATTTGTACCTCCACACAACTCCCATCTTTGGGATGCTGAAGGTCTTTATTGGGTTATCCGAATTGTCATTAGCATCTGTGCCCGCCATTTTGTACACCCCGGTCTTCTCATCCCACATGCCTCTCCAGCTCCCCTGTGCTGACTGTAGGGATTCTTATCGCAAGGCAGCTGCAGTCTCTCTGCCTCTCTTCCCACCATCCCATCTGCACCCTGGCAATAATCTGCAGTCCAACACTCCACTAACGCCGATCTTGTCTGGGCTGCCAGCACCCCCCTCCCTGCAGGTCCACGGGATAATTTGTCTTTATTGTGCCACACAGCCTCCTTCGGAAGAGTTCTTCCTGGCCTGGGAACTGATTCAGTGGGTCAACTTACTGCACAAGCATGACCCCAGTTCAGATCCTCAGGGCCCATGTAAAAAGCCAGGTATGGCTGTGCACGTCCAAGCCCCAGCTGTGGGGTGGATTAGAGATAAGAAGGCCGCTGGGACTTGCTAGCTTGCCAGCCTAACAGAAAATGTGGATTTTAGGTTCGGTGAGGTTGTATCAAGAAAGCAGGGTAGACAGCTGCAGGAAAGACACCCAGAAGCCTCCTCTGGTCTCCACCCACCAGCACACACATGCACACACATAGCACACACAGGCACAGCCCTCCCCACACACAGACGTACACACACTTGGACTGCAATAGTGATTAGTGTTTGCTGCATGTTGAGCATGTCCCTGTGTGATCTCGTGTGACTGTTCCAACTTCTTCATCTGTTCAATGGGATGAGAAATAATTTGCCTGTGTCCTCCCACGAGCAAGAGGCAGGAGTCAGAATCATGTGTGCAGGGATCAAACATGTAAACACGCTCTCATGGAGCGACATGCCCAGTCCTTCCCTTCCTTTTGTTTTAGGGTCTCACTAAATCAGCAGGTTGATTGTGACAGGCCTGAATTTGCTTTTGTCAGTAATTTTGTTTCAGCCATGAGATAAATACCAATCCTATACTCTGAGCTTCCGTCCTTGGCTCCCACCCTTGCTGTCTTCTGTCCCCTCCACACTTACTTAGAGGGAGCTTTTAGAACCCCATTCAGATCTTCGAGCTCTTCAGGGCTCCCAGGCTGGAGTTCGAAGATCTAATGTGGCTACTGGGAACAGCCTAATGTGCATGGCCCGACCCTGGCCACAGGCCTCGCTGCCTCCCTGTGGGTCCCATAACTGCATTTTCTTTAAGTTTCATGCCAAAGCCTTTGGCTCTCGAAGTGTCTCTCAGAGCCCGTGCTGTGGCAGCACTCTCGGGCTGAGCCATGCAGGGTGGTGCTGCACCTCTCTCCATTGTTCCTGACCAGTGCTAACCAAACCTCTGGTCAGCTCGAATGCACTCTATTGCTTCCTGCTTCTGGCTTCGGCAAGACCTCTCGTTCCCAGGGGTCACAGGAGCTGCACTGTTTGTTCTTGGCACTTGGCACATGGAAGCCGCTGGCTTCTGTAGCTGCTGCTCTGCATCTGCAGGCCCTTCCTAGGCAGGGACTGAGTGTCTGTCTCCATGACCACTGCACTGCAGAGCCTGGCACACAACCAGACACTGACAGCGTTGCATGGAACCACTGAAGGTCTGAGCAGGGCTGTGGGCTGCACACTTGGTTCTGAATTTAGGCCTCCCAACATGTGAGCCTTGCAACCTGAGACGAGCGACCTGGCAACTCTGCCTCAGTTATGACCAGGGCGAGACAAGTCACAACACAGGGCACTTGGCACAGTATCCGAGCTATACTTTGTGCTTCCTAAGTGCCGGTTACACGGAAGGTAAAGACTATTAACCCAAATCCCCACAGATGGAGAAGAGGCTGATGGGGCAGGGCTGATCCCCAGAGCTCTGTGTCCAAGACACCTTTGTGTAATGGCCCATTTACCACGTGTCTAGGACATCTTCATTTCCTCATGGTGGACGAACCACAGTTGCCTCTAGATTCTGCTGATGCAACCTCATGGTGGCTGAGAGAAGCTGAGGAGGGGAAGGGGTCAGGCTAAGGAAATTATGACAGTATCGCAGCTTCAAATCCCCAGCAGAAATCAGAAAATCTGATCTTGCACATCTAAGAATAGCTGCTGGTTTCGGCTGTGAGAGGTGCCAAAGTAAAAGCTATAATTATTAGTGAGTAACAAGCAGAAATTAACCACCTACCGCAGAGGCATTTTTAGCTGCCATCCCACTGTGGGTACCCAGAAGCTGCCTGGCTTGGAAGGGGTCTGGCTGGGCTCTGAATTGTCTGACTGTCCACAGACAGTGAGGCCTGCTGAGTTTGGGAGAGAAGGGCTCGCTCAGCTCCAGCGGGTCCGTGCTGAGGGCCACCCTGCAGTGTCACCACTTACTCTAGCTCTCCCGGCTTCTGCCCATGCTCACAACTCTCTAGTGGGGCTCCCCTGCTGCAAGGTCCCTTCTCTGTGGGAGACTGGGTACTAATGATGTCATAAGATTCTTGGCACTTTCAGGAAAAAAGCAAAAGCTAGGAAGCTGCTTTCTAAGTATCATGGGGAGCTCACAGGCTGCAAGCAAAGATGATTAAGTGTAATCCCCGGGGGTGGGGGCAAATGCAAAGAAAACAGAAGGACTGGGGAGATGGCTCAAATGGCCAAGTGTTTGTCTTGTAAGCCTGAGTACCAGAGTTTAATCCTCAGAACTCACATGAAAAAGCCAAACATGATTGCATGCTGGTAGCATCACTGCACTGGGCGGCAGAGAAAGGGGGGTTTCTGGAATTTCTTGGCCAGTTAGCCTAACTCAGGCTTGTGAGGGACCCTGCCTCCCAACAAACAAACAAATAAACATAAAGGTAGACACTATATGTGGAATGATGGCCATGGTTGTCCTCTAGCTTCTATGTGCATGCACATATGTGCACCATTGCGCGCGCGCGCGCACACACACACACACACACACACACACACACACACACACACACACGGGACACAAGTGAATTTCCTCAACACAGAATAAGTGGTTTATGAGTGAAAAGGAGATGCTTGATATCTAAGAAGATAAGTGGGCAAAAGCCATAAGCAGCCAACGAAAACACCACCTTTCATGCATCCAACTGGCAAAGATTCGGGGTTTTGAAAATGCATGGTTTTGGCAAGGAGATAAGAAAATGCAGTCACATGCTGTTGATTGGAATAGAAATTGGTACTGCTCTGTGGGAGGACTACACTTATCCAAATTAAAGAGTGTACACCATTTGACCTATCAGATCCACTCTTTGGAGTTGGCCTTAGAGACACAGAACAACACATATCAGAATACTGAAATACTGTCTGCAATGGTAAGTATGAGAAATGATGATGACGCTAATCCAGTGTCCCGCTGACATCATGATCCTCCCTACCGTGGAACTATAGCATGCAGCGGTAAGAAGTGTAAGTCAGCACTACATGGGCTGACACACAATGACCTCCTAGATATCAAAAGAGGACATTGGGAGAGGGCAACAGGGACAAAGCAGGTCCCAGAAGTAGCACCAGTGTCTGTAGCAGGTGACACAGGCACAGGGACAAGAGGAGCCTTCCCACCTTACATCTTTCCCACCTGTTCAGTGTGCACTATGTAAGTGTGTTGCCTGAAATTACTTAGATTCATGTCATTGGTCGAAACAACCAAAGAACACTCATGCACAGCCCAGGCTGTGTTGGAAGTTTGCAGTCCTGCAGTCAGGGCTTCCAAGACAATGAGGAGGTGGTGAGGGGAGGGAGCGCCTACCGCCCAGGAAGAGAAGGGCCCTCTATAATCAAGCATCCCTCACTGCACGCTCCAGCTGCCTGTTCCTGGGGCTCTTATGTCATGCTCACAGTTTCTTGCAGTCAGAAATACGGCCCAGAAACCCTAATACGCATGGCTAAAACCTGACACTGTCTCAGAGAAACCTTGCTCTCCTGAGAGACTCAAACCCAGGCAACCTCCACCACAGGCTCCCGTCACAAGGTCCCACCAGGAAAACTGGACAGTTAAGTACAGGCCCACGAACACCACAGAAACAGTGCAGCTTTGGAAGGCAGGCCCTACTTGGTTCTCTAAACCTGCAGACTGTACGGGATCTACAGCTGTTAGGCTTGGTGATGGACACAAAGCCCTGATGTCACCTGGTCTCCAGAAACTGTCAGAGGGAGGCGATTCACCTTACTTCTCGGAGCAGTCAAGCACAAGGCACACGGGTGAACCCTGCAGTTCAGGGGCCGCCCATTTCCTTCTACTGCCACTCCTTTAAGGGGTGTGCAAACACGGAAAGAGCTGACAGTGCACAAATGCCCTCATCCACCCACATGACACACTATGCTCACTGTATGTACACACACGCACATCTGCCCAGAGGCTGGGAGGCAAGATTAGCATCTGCTTTCCATAGTTCCATCCCAGTAACCTGCAAAATGCTAAAGTCACACCCATTAGCTAGTAACGAGGGCATTACTCTGAGCCACAGCAACAAAACTGAAACATTGCTCAATCTGTCGTTGAGGTCGCCACTACTCTAGAAAGAGCTATAACATTTCCTTCCCAAGAGTCATGGAGGGCCATGCAAACAGGGGCAACAGCCCTGGACAACTGAGTGGGGGCAGGGGTGCAGTGAGGTGGGATGGGATGTCAGGACTGTCTAGGTCAAATTTTCTGACATTTTGTAGTGCCCAGTTTTAAGTTTTCTAAAAAGGGCCTGGTGAGATGGTTCAGTGGGCAAAAGAGATTCCCATGCAAGCCAATGTGCTCTTTCAAAAACTAGACTTCAAGTCCATGGAAAAGACAGCTCTGACCTGTGCCAGCCCTGCATGTCCAGCCAGGCTTCCTGGTCTGGTCATTAAACAACACTCTGTCCCCTCTCTATCTTCTGAGGCCACTGTCCATATCAATGGCTGAGCAAGATAGTATCAGACTCCTGTGCAGTGACCGGCTGTTCTGGAAAAAGCTGGGAAGTGGCCCCCCCTGCTGGGTCCTGGCTCTCAGAGGCAGCCTGTCTTGACCTCTTTGGGGAGTGGGTGGAGGACAAGGAGCAATCACACACATGCATGAATCAGCCTTCTTCTGTACTTAGAAGAATATAATTTGCTAATTTACAGCAGTTGTTATGGGTCAATTAAGGATGCTGACACAGACAATGCAGATGGGCTGGCCCCGGGGCTGGCAAGCCAGGTGAATCAGCTATGCTTGCACACACGCACATCTGCTAATGGGGACACACAAGGCAGGACACACAACCGGCCCAGAGAATGATGGCATTAGTAGAAGGACAACTCGTGGTAATGAGCACCCTTCCTAGCGAGACTTGGACTCTGAGCACATTCCCTGGCGGTGATGAGCCCAAGAAGGGTCCACCAGGGTCATTCAGATAAAGAGGTAAAACTTGAGAGAAAGGTTACTTTCTGCAGAAATAGAAATATGCATATACACTGACAGTCATCACTTTCTTGGGAGCTCGCTGGGGGTAGCCTTGTGCAGCCAGCTACTGCCATCTGAAACCAGGGCATAAGGGATTATACTTCCTCGGGGGGCAGTTTCCAGAATAGGGGCTGCTGCTACTGTTCCTACTCTCTGCAGGCTCCCAGGCCTGTCTTTGGAGGGAAATGGGGACACCAAACATATTGCCCTGCCCTGGCTTCTTTAGAGGCATCTGTGCCACCAACACTTCCTATGCCACTGCTGGAGACTCAGAGAGTGGACGGTGAGATGTGCTAAAGCATTGTGTTCCTTGACCCTTGGAGATGGGTGCTATCCTAATCCTCCATGCAAACAGAGGCGGAGAGGTAGGGCAGGGCTGGATTCTTCTCTGTCACCTATAAAGACAGCATGAGGTGCAAAATACTGGCCCTTCTATAGTGCAACAAACCCCAACCTGCAAATTCCTCAGGGGTCCTCAGTCCAATTTTCTACTGTATCAACTGTAGTCACTGAGGAAGGATGAGGAGATGCATGGCAGCTCATGGCCCCTGTACAGATACAATATCAGTTTGGTGCTTGGTCACAAAAGCTTTAAGTTCTCCTAAAGGCTGGGGGGTTCTGGGCTAAACAGTTGACTGCGCCTGCAGAATCCAACAGTCTTAGGATCAGCAGCAGGTTGTGAGAAAGGATGGGTAAATGAAGAGGCCCGTGGGGCCAAGGGCTAAGTAAGAGCAGTACCTGCATGGAGCCAGATCTGTGCCAACGTCATCCAGGGATGCAGCGGGCCCTGCTTGGGGGCACTGCTCTGCAGAGATGAGGCCACTTCTGACAGTGCTTGCTCCACTCTTGAGGCGGCTACGGATGTGGCATGGACAGAGCCTGTGGGAGGTTTCAAGACTATGTTAGGTGTTAAAGTGGGGGACCACAAACTATATATCTAACCAATGACCCCCTCCCAAACACAGACATGAGTTTGGACATACACACACCCTTTCCCCAGGATGCAAGTTACTGTTCTTAAAGAAATGGGGAGGCAACCATGATGGCCTAGTACCTTAGTTTCCCCCTCTGTCTAGCTGACCCTTTAGTCCACACACAGGGCACATGCTATGCTAAGCACTCTCCAGGAGCTCAGTCGGGCATGTGAGTGCTGGGGCAGGAGGGGAGTGCAGCTTGACACACAACAGGGACCCAAGATTAACAAACAGCATCAGGGATGGAGTACAACGGCACCATACAAAGCACCCTGTTCTTAGGGCCTAACCAGCAGCAGGGAAAGGCCATGCTTCTTTCCTGGTATAGGATCTGGAGTAGACGGCTGGCCATTCTCAAGACAACCCAACTTCCTTCAAGACATGGGCAACACCATGGATGGAGAATCAAACTCTATGACTTGACTAAACACCGAGAGGGTACACGCTTGCTTTATACACAGCATTGCCTGTTGTTAAGGCTGACACCGGAGTAGAGGAGGATGGCCTGGATGCTCGGGCTTCGAACACATACCTATTTCCTAAAACCTGCTTTCCTGAAAGGGCACTGGGCACATGTACCAGGCAAAGGCATAGTTATGGTGCATTAATCAAATATGGAATGGGGGCCTGATGACTAGAGCCCACAGCCTTAACAGGAGCTTGTGCCCCACATCTTCCCAACACTCAGTCATAGGGGCATGGCTCAGAACTGAGAGGAAGGTTCTGTTATTTCAATTTAGAACCATTCATATATATATAGTATATATAAATATATACACAACATTATTAATTTATCACTTATCAGGAAGTTTAGCATGGAGACAAATATCACAACATTGTTAGTGGTAACAACTATGAATTCAACATTTACAACAGTGAAAAACCATGTAAAAATAAATGCTCAAGATAGAAAACAATCAAGTTCACCATATACTGGGTAATACAAAATTGTGAATATAAAAAATATCTCAGTTGGGCTTTGGGATAAGCCAGAGGCTCGGTAAGCTAGCATGGTGTTTCATGCCTCTAATCCCAGCACTCAAGAAGCTGAGACAGTACTGTGAGTTTAAGTCTAGCCTAGGCTAAGTAGTAAGACGATCTCAAAAACCAAAAACGAGACAAAAAGGAGATGTCACAGCAACAACTGGTCATCCATATTATTTCACCGCTTCAATGAGGTAGAAAGGTGGATTCTTCTAAGTGCGTTCAGATTTTTGATGGGAGTTTGGTGGACAGAATCCAAAAATCTATGGAAGGAAAGCCATTCTACCATCCATGGATAAACCCTGACCAGACAGGCTCTGGAAGGTTCTGGAGGGACACCAGCCCCAGGAGCCGTCAAGGTTCTCCAGAGAAAGCTGCTGCCCAAGAGTAGGGATACTGATGACATGATGATACTTCACAGGGGAAACCCATGAAGCCCAGCCAAGGATCTACGCTACTTTACACAAAATATGCTGTAACTTTTATGTGTGTGTACATGTTCATGTGTGTGTTGGTGCATATGCACATGTGTAAGTGAGTGTGCAACGCCAGGGGACACCTTGTGATTTGAGACAGAGTCCCTCACTGGCTTGGAGGTCTCTGGAAGAGGTCCTCAGAGCCCCTTCAGAGGCTAGAAAATCATGAAGCCCCCAAAGATATTTACTGGGCTTTGTCTACTGATGCTGCACACTAGGCACTAAAACATGCTCAACATGTTCACTTATTTAATTATTTAAAGATAATAATGCACTATGACTATAGAAAAATGGTACAAACTTTGTCCCATAATCTACGGATCCTTTGCTAAAGATCTGTGGCTTTTGGAGGAGCTAATGTTGATTTTTTTTTTGTCTTTTGCTCAAGAAAGGAACTACATGGTTCTTACTAAACTCCTGCCCAAATTATTTTTCTCTGCAATATCTATAACATGACAGAATTTATTAATGTTTAGTGTAATAATAATCCATGATGATGGCGATAGTGGTGATGATGGCGTTGATGGCAGAGGCGGTGATCAGTTTTACAGAACAGGTTCCATTTTAGGCTCCGTGGATAGCCTTTTGCACTTTTCAAGTGACAGAATTGAGACTTGATGTGTCATGTGACCACCCAGTGCTATACAGCAGTTGGTGGTAAGACCAGGATGCAAACAGTCTGATTTTAATCCCAACCTCCACCCCCAGCCCATAAGGGCCCCTCCTGCAGGAAGGCTACAGACAGCCTCCTACTGTCCCTCAGTAACAGAAGTCTGGGGTCCTCAACTTCTACACGCGTGTCGTTATCACTGCAGACAACAAGCTTCAGAGTAGACGCACTGGCCTGCCTTACTTGACTGTGTGGCTTGCAAGACAGCAAGGTGTCTTCTGTTCAGGCTTTTTCAAAGTCATTACAGCCCAGCCTAGGTACTGGGTAGGTGTTTGTAGAATTAATAAGAGTAGTGTGGACAAGCATATTTCTTTATCACATTCAGGTGAGATTGCGTGTGTTCAACGTGGTATGGTCGCAGAAGATACACATCGGTGTGCTCCGTTCTTCCTAACAATGGTAAAAGGCTCTAACCTTCTCTGCTTCCAAGGGCTTTTTCAGTGTATTTGTCACATTTCTAGAGGTCCAGAATTAAGGACTGATATCATTTAGTGACTCTCTCCCTCTAATGCCACTAAACCGCTGAAGAGAGGGTGATCAGGAATCTCTGTTCAGTCAACTCCTTGTAACATGTATCACATGGGTAGAAAGCCTTGCTCTGATGAACTATAGATATTAGGGAATTCAGAGGCTTTTAATAGCAGGTAACAAACAATAGCGGCCAAAGTACACAACAGTTAGCATCTACTGTTCCTTGCAATGACATAATAAGTAAGTCTTCCACTGGGTTAGAATGTGGAGGAACAGCTAACAGTATAGCCAAACAGCAGCCATGTTATTGTTGAGTGGAACTGAAATGGTGAGCGGGAGTCTGTGTTGTGACTTATGAGGGCACACAGTCGGAAATGCTGGTGCTCAGCCAACTGTTTTTAAGGAGCTCCTCTTTTCTCACCAAAGCAAATGCACACTGTGCGTGACCCAGGGGAAAATGGAGCAGAGTCTTGGAAAAGGAATCCGAAGGAAGACTAAAGGACATATTTCCAACTTGAAATCCAAGACTCTGGAGAGATGTTTCCAAATCATCAGGTTCAACAGATGAGCCAGGCAACATGCCCAGCCGCTCGCATCTACTTATCACGCTAACTTGAGACGCGCTTATCACTGCTGGAACCCAGGGCGTGCAGGGCTGTGTGTGCAGCTGCCGTGCCCTGCCAAGGAGATAAAGCTTCCCTTCCCTTAGGACACGGCGGCTGGAAAAAGCTTCTGCAGGATCAGCTCAACTGGAACGTATGGAGGCAGGAGAGACTATGCCCTAAAATCTGGCTCAAGGTTTGTGAACTCACTGCTCAAATGGTCCGAAGGGATCAGATGCCTTGAAATGAGGCAACCTGCGTTTCCTTGGCCCATGCATTTTGTCACCCTCTGCCCTGAAAGGCTGTCTGGGACACCTGATGAAAAGGCTAAGTGCCATCTGAAGAACTGTTCTGGTTCCTAACCTAGGGTTTCTTTAGGTTCTGTGGGTCCACCCTGAGATAGAGATCAGGAACAAGGGTGAAGAGACCTCAGACAGACCCAGGCTCTGAAGTCTTCCTGAGCTTTCCTATCAGGACACTGGCAATGGCTGGCTTCAATGGCTTTTCAGCCGAAGCCTTGGCCAAGCTCCTTTGCACCTATGGAAAGAGATGCCTGCGTTGATTTCAATGTGACAACTACAAACGAGGTCTTCTTAGCCACTAGAGTTCATTGTTCAAAGGGACCCTAGAGGCAACAATTTTGCTAGGTGATATTGGGAGGCTTACTTAGGTGTGGTCACCCTGCACTTTTCACAAATCTGGGCCCCCCTCTTTGGCTGACTGTCTGTGAGATGGGACAAGTGGCTGTAGATGGAAGAACTCTGCAATTCCTTTGTCCTCTCGTGTCATCTCAGCATGGAGAAGGTGAAACCTTGTCTGTCTGGTGACCTAGTGCTTACCCCAGAGCTGGGAAACATCCTTTACCAAAAGAGAGACAGCAGTAGACACACAGGACACATGCTGGCCAGGATTTGGGCAGCTCTTTGCGCCCTGGCCCTGGAGGATTAACTGGGTTACGCCATATGATGAACGTGGGAGAGGGATGGAGCATGTGGCTGCCACACCCCTCTCATCACTCACATTCTTTCTGCCTGCTGCTCCTGCAGCCCATACCTGCCTTCCTCATGTCTTTTCTGGAAAGAACCCAAGCCAGCCACTCTGGTGTCTGGTGTGTAGCCATCCCTGGCTGATGGAGCTCAGCGCTCATTTCCCTCTGATCTCTAGCGAGTCAGGGCCGTCAGTCAAAGGACTTTATCCAGTGCCCATCACCTAGAAGCTGTGCCCCTAAACCAAAGCAGAAAGCGATGCTGTTTTTTTGTTTACCCCTAAAGACCCTGAGTTCTTAACAGCAGTCGGAATGACTGAGCATTCTGCCAGTTGGCCTGCTTAAGTCATTCTCATTGTAACAAGAAAAGCCTGTCTCTTAAGACAGGCCTGGAAGTGCATCTGCCCGACACTGCAGTCCACTGGCAGCTGTGGCCTCATGTCCACACCTGCCTCCTCCACATCAGCACATTCGCATGGAATAGCCACAGCTCTCAATTTTTGGAGGAAGAAGAGATGAGGGAGGCCACACACATTTCACCCACCAAATCAGGCCTATTATCTGTACATTTGCTTTACATTAAACGTTTGGTTCTCTTCCCATAGTCCCTGGGGCTTAAGATTGGCCTGCCTGCCTTTTCTGAGGCAGTGACTCTCCCACTGGGTTACTATACATCTTCCTTATCTGTGAACATCACCATCGCCCCTCTCTGGGACATGTCTATCAGTGCTGCTGCAAGGCCAGGGCCACAGCAGCGCAGTGGACAACTGCCGCCTCCACTGGGTTCCTCTCACAAACCTAGGCCACCGTTCCCAGGAGAACTTCCATTTTACCCCGGGTGAAGAACAGACTAGGACGGCCACACCCACAGCTCCAAGATGAATCAGTTTTCCAGCCACTTAACAGGGTTCAATCGTTAACACACAAAATGTCTTCTCCTAAGAAGGAGAAGTTCTTTCTGGGGGGAAAGCTTTGGAGTAGGAGCCTACAGGGCAGGGAGAGACAGGGCTATGTCATCTCCAGGGGGCATGCGTGGCTGAAGCAGTAGAGCCAAGGCTGGTGGGCATGAAGCATGAAGGGAAGCCATTCACAAGCATGCAGGGGGATGCCAGCTGTCAGGGTGTTCCACATGGGCGGCTCTGGCTGGAGACAGTACCTTCTAGAGGACTACAGCGGGCAGAAGTTTCCTCAGAGGCCACTGAGTGCCCTCTGCCTGGGGAGGCTGTTCTGAGCCTGGCATGGTTACTCATGACTGTAGCGCCTTGGGGAACACCTGCCAGGCTAGGTGTTGCCCTGTCTGGACACCCACTTCTATACTGACTTGCCAATTGCTTATAATCCCATTCAGCCTTGTTTAGAGAAAGGTACCACAGAATTAAGGATAATTATGTTAAATCAATATTGACTATATATTAATATTAATTATGTTAACTTAATAAATAGCAAAAAAAAGTTGTATTTGAAAAAGATTGTTTCTATCAGGTAAACTTCTCAAAAGTAGTGGGGTTATCACTAATGTTTTCATACATATTTTTTCAAGAACTCTATTAACAAGAAACAAGAGGGTAAAATATGCCATTGGACTATTGACTTTCAGATTGTGATATTCATTAACGTCTGAGGGTATATCATTATCACTAGTCAGGATGGAAAGTAAAAGCCCATTTCTCTCTTGCTCGCTCTCCCTGTCTCCCGCGTTGTTTTGTTTCTCCTCCTCCTCTCCAGGGATTTACTCTCAAACAGAGCTGCACCCTTCCCAGTCAGTCATGGGAAGGTCGGAGCCAAGAGCCCCAGGCAGCCTTGTTTATTTTATTACATGTTTGGAGAGGAGAATAAAACTCCATACACTTTTTCTCCCCAATAACAACTGCTCGAGCCCCTGGGAGCAGGGCCTCTGGGGTTCAGAGTGCGGGGCTGCATGGAGGGAGGCCTGGCTCTCAGCTCACCCAGTCTCTTCCAGACTGGACATCTGGACAGTCCCTTCCTTTGAGAGTCTCCACTTCCAGGGCGACATCTCCAGGCACGTGATGGGCCTTAAACTCTGGATCATGCACTGGCAGATCACACAGGTGCATATAATTACAGTATTATGTTTACAGTTTTACAGACGAGGAGGAGTCTTCCTCTGCAGAATTGGCTCTTCCCAGAGACTTGGATGTATTTTGTGAAAAATATTTAAGTCTTTTGTATAAATGTAACACGTATCAAATGAAGCAATAAGACTGTTGGAGGTTTTAATCTAGTCTAGTTTTTAAAAACTCAGATTTTTTTTTTTTAACTTTCTCAGAGCTTAGTGTTAAAGGGGCCTGGTGGTAAAAATCTTTTTGTGGTGAGCTTTAATGTAATGGAAATGCCAAAGTACACCTGTTTGCTATTTTGGATTGCTGTGTGTGTGTGTGTGTGTGTGTGTGTGTGTGTGTGTGTGATAGATGACACATGTTTCTATGACTACTGAGGCCAGGAGAGGGCATCAGAGCCTTTGGAGCCATCTCTCCAGATCCACTGTGGAGGGCTGGGAGTCATACCCACCCCACTGTGCCAGAGGTACTTCTCATCTAACTCCTCTGTAGTCCTCAGAGCAGCACTGCCTTGGCTAGGTTATGCCCCGGAGTCTCAGGGAGTGTGCCCAGGTGGCAGAGCGGGCAAGCAGGTGGCAGTGAGATCACACCATCCCAACATTCCCCACATTCAAAAACCACAGCACACATTCAACAGTGGGGAGCTGTGACTCTGGAGACCCTCACACGGTTAATAGATTGGAAGGCTACTTACTAACTGAAAAGAGGGAGGGAAAACCATGAAAGTGTGCTTCTGGAGAGTTGCCTTGGGACAACAGATCAAACCAAAAATTAAAACCAAGAAACAGAACAGTTGAAAACTCAAAATTAAAACTAAGAAAGCAAAGAAGGTTCTAATAACCTTCCAACTGTAAGTCTGGCTGGCTAGAATCAGATCCTATTTTTCTACTAACAATGACTTTTGTTTTAAAGAAAGGCCAATCAGATGTCCCTCTCCACACTGACATGTTCGCCCTGCACATGGAAACTGACCAGTTCATGCCATGTGTTTGTTTCCAAAGCAGGAAATTCCAAAAGGAAGGGAAAAACAATGAAATCAGCAGGTTTTGGATCTCCCCACACATTAACCCTGCGTCCATCAAAGTGCAGGGCTGGGCTAGTTTTCATTGCTAGGAAAGTCAACTGGGATTCTTTACAATTAGACTAAGTATCTATTTATCAGTGCTTTTCTTTCTTAAATTAACAAGTTGCATCTACAAGGAAGAAAGACTCTGGTAACAGCTGGTTACCAGCCAGGCTCTCCCTGAGAAGGGACAGTGGTTCATGGCCTCACTCAGAATAACCACAGAGCACTGGTCACATTCAGCAGAAAGCCCAGTGGGTGCTCAACGCTCTGCTAATTAGTTTGATTTGAAGGCACTGGAAGAGCCAGAACTTCAGAAGCAACGCAGGGCTCCCAGGAAGATAAAAGCGGGCAGGGTGCAGAAGTTGGTGGGTTTGTTGTGCAAACAGTGGGCAGAGGAAACAGACAACACTATTCTAGAACCACAGGATCTCATTGAGGACAATAAACTCAACAAAAGCCAACAGAAGAGAAAAAACATTTTTTTTTTCCTTGAAAAATCAAAGTTGGCAATTGCCCCTAGCACTGTATTGAGAAAATGATGCTGGGGTAGATAAAAAGATAACAGTTTATAAATATCACCTTTATCTTCATAGAATTGGGGTTGCCATAAAAGCACAGCTGAGATTTGCCGTATGCAGATGAGGGAGGTGTGAACGGGACTCTGGCTGACCCTTTGTTCTGACCTGTATGGAGGCTTATATAACAGCACCAGGCAATAAAGAGCACACTAGACAAAGTGGCTCTGGCTGGCAGCAGCCCTGTTATGGGCTCTTATTCAGCGTGTAACAGCATTTGGAACAAAGATGAGCCTTATAAATCACAGCCGCAGATTAAATCTGCTGGCTCTGCTGGCAGGAAAGTGAACATGAAATAAATGAGTGAGGAGAGCAAGGGCAGGCTCTCCCGGTGAGCACCAGATTTAGGTCCCTTTTAAGGACTTCACCAACCAGTGTGCTTCGTTTTAATATGGGGATTCTTTTCTTTTTTAAACTCACGAGTCCCAGAACTTCCTAAAGTAGACCTTCAAAATTTCTGTATTACTTAAAAGCAAGATTAGGCAAAGATGCTGTTCACGACACTCTTTCATGATAGAGACCCTGCACCTTCCTCCTTTACAAGTGAAAGCCAGTTTCCAACACCGTCTCTCAAGTGTGCTCTCTGACCTGCTGGCACTGGCCGCAGAGAAGGTTCTGGAAGCAGTGCTCTAACAGCTTTCTGCTCCATGTTGACAGGCAGGCAAATGTCATCTTTAGATTATGGCTTTCACTGTTCTATGCAGTTGGAATTATTTAACTTCTAAACTGAAATGCAGACATATTTTAGGATTAAATTATTTGCAAAATAGTATAGCTTGTCTTTTCTTCTGTGTGTGTGCCTATACATGTATGTGAGGATACACGTGTGTGTAAGTGCTTGTGTTTGTCAGGGGCAGAGATAATCTTGGTTTTCTTTTGTTTTGTGACAGGGTCTCACTAAGGAGACCTGGCTGGCCCAGAACTTGCTCTGTAGACAAGACTGGCCTCTAGATCTGCCGGCCTCTGCCTCCCAAGAATTAAAGGTGTGTACCACACTCTTAGAGCCATCATTCCAGATGCCTATCTTGTTTTTTTTAAGACATGCTCTCACGCTGGTTTGGAACTTATCAAATACACTGAGCCTCAGCAATCTGCCTGTCCCTGTCTCTCCAGCAAGGGGATTACAGATGCACCGTGTCGTGCCCTGCGTCTAGGCGGATGCTGGGAACCAAACCTAGGTCTTCTTGCTTGTGCCTCAAGTACTTTGTCAACAGTGCCATCTCCTCAGGCCTTGACTTTGCTTTCATACTTTTATGCCTGCTCCAGGAAAGCACAGAAGGGCCCAGGAACTCAAAGGGACACTCTAGAAAAGCATCACTTGTTTTGCTTGGGACCCCATCTCCTTTTCTTTTCCGGGGAGGTTGGAGTGTGCTCACTATCTGCAGTCTTAGTTTTCCTTCTGTCCCCAACAGTTTTGGATTTTCAAATGAGCAAGATCTTTCCCTGGCACATTTGATAGGGTTCCCTAGCCAGCTTATCAGTTGGAAGATTATCAGGAAACAACACACCAGGCAAATGAAGGGCATCTAAGAAGAAAGGAAAAACCGTGTTTACAGGGTGAAGGTTCCCGGTGGGGACCTGGGTCACTGAATGAATGAGCAGCAGGGAGCCACACAAAGATGTCAGGTTTGGGATGAGAATGAAGAGGAGAAGACACAAACAGGTGGAGAGGAGACTCGGTTCTTGAGAGAGAAGAGGAGGAGGAGGAGTCTGACACTAAAAAGTGAAAGAGAAAAAAATGAAAGCAAAAAAGAAACCTTTAGAAACACAAAGAAAAAATAAACTAGGTTTTAATATACTCACATAAGCTGCAAAGAAAATGAGGTCATGTCATACAGTCATCCCCTACCTGAACAGGACACAAGTGCTTTTCGAAGAAAACAAATCTGTTTTCCACTGGCCATTTAACTGCTCTGCAACATCATGGAGCAAAAAATAACTCCGATTTACCTGGGCACAGATTCAGCAGTGATCCACTGAAAATGACCCGTCTTTCACCTACAGCGTACAGGACCTTCCGCATGACAATCTTCTCCATTTAACCATCCACAGATTGGGTTTTCTAAGAAGCACTTATATGATGTTCATTTGAAAACTCAAATTTCCCAAGGTGCAGTGGGCTTAATGCAATGACATGTCATGGTCCCAGTCTCGGTGACAATGGGATGTTAAGCTTTTTGGGTGGTCTCTTGTGTTCAATGATTGGCCCTTAGGAAAGGAAGCTTATACTGCAGCCCTTAGCCCTGCCCGGGGGTGGGGTGATACGGGGTGCCACAAAGATCACCACAGCTGCAACCAGAAACCTTCCTAAACAAAATGCATCAGAATTTCAGATTAAAAACTATTTTGCTTTGGATAGCTGTTTGGTAATATCTACCAATGATTAAAGATAACTCTATGATTAAATGATTAAAAAACCCCTTGCCCCATATCCTATTTCAAAGGCAAAAGAAAGCAAAATATTTCCCCCTCTTTAGTTCAGAACTTTTTCCAAAGAAAAGACAATGCCTCAGGGCTTCAAAACTGCCACTACATCGATTCCTCCTTTCTTGCTGGCTGGGGCTACCAATGGGGAAGAGAATTCAGAGGACAGCAGAAGGAACTCCATGCTCTGTAACTGGGCTGTTGGAGGACCTCTCTGCTCAGTAAAACTGAACTCACTCTGCTGTGCTGGATGTGGCTAGGCCAGGGCTTACGTATGTGGCGATCTGCACACTGATAATTTCAGACGTGAAAAACCCTATTTCTGTTCATCAAAACCTTCTGGAATTATGAAGACTGAGTCTACACTGTATAATGTCTAAGAATGTATAATTATGGTTTATGGCTTATACTTTAAAAGTTCTTATTCATATGTATGATCCATGTATAACTTAGTGGTGGGAATTCATTATATTGGTATCTGTAATCTGGTACATTTAAATTCTAGAGAAAAACAAAATGTAGACCAACATGGTCTATGGCTTCTCAAGGGAGTCTGTGTATGATGGGGGCTTCTGCTCTGTGCCCCAGAGTGGCAGGATCAAGACAATGGAAGACTGCTATTGCTTTAGCCAAGGCCTCTTTTTGATGTCAGCATTGTGTGATTTTGCTTGAGTCAGATGCCCTGGGATTGGAAAACTAGGCACTGGGCATGGACTGAAAACACTGCCACCTGCCAGCTTGGTTTCCCCAGACAAAATCTGATCTTAAAGCCACTCCGGTTAGACTAAGGCCACACTGACCTTCCATTTTTCTTTTCTCTGTAGCCCTTCTTTACTGAACAAGCAATGCTGTAGTGGAGGTTCAAAATTAGATAGCCTCTGCCAGCACATGAGCCAAAACCTCAGGCAAAGGAAGAAAAATGCCCGAGATAGAATCCAGAGTGACAAACACGGGGTCATGGAGCACTTCAGAGTTCTGAAACAGAGCAAGGACCTCGTCTAGGGAGGCACTGGGAGGAGAGGAACACCAGGTCTGTGGAGCACACCCAGCAGTGGCTGCTCCTGTTAGGTCTGGAGATAATGTGCATGCGTATTCAGAAGGGGAGCCGGATGTCTACGAGAGATGCTGCTGTCAGGAAGCGTGACAGAGGTACGTCATGGGAACCGCCATGGAAACCAAGCCTCTCCATGGCACACTTGGAGTAGAATTGCAAGTCCTGTTTTCTCTTGAAATAAATAACAATGAGAGGAACCGATAAAGTCTATGGGCAGCTGAGGTAAACAGACCATCCATAAAGGGATATGACTAAGGTAACTGTGCTGCCAGGCGCCTCACAAGGAACCAAACTAAAGAAAATTGGCTTTTGCCAATCAAATAGCCCTTCTAGATGAACCTTCCTAATCCTTCCAAACTACACTCTCGGTTCAGTGTTTTTATGCTCAATGACAGGACTTCCCCTGTGAAGGCCTCTTAGCTCTCTGATCCTGGCCTACTGGTTAGATGATGCCATGTGTAAACAGCCCTGACCCACAGCTAATTAGACAAGAGGGGTCTTGGAGGTTTATTTACGTTCATTTACAAGATAGTACTGGCCTATGTCTGGGAAGGAGTGGTTTCCACTGCTGTTGGGTAGGGACACACAGGAACCAGAAGCCAAACTCCAAATACTTGGATTTCCTTGGAATAAGGGATCAGCCACATGAGTGGCACCAAGGCAGAGAAGGGAGAAGAAATCACGGGCCATTACACTAGCGAGGGCCATATAGTCCACTCGGACAACACGGCACCTGTAGAAGGCACTCCGGAGAGCCCCAGGAAGATGCTCTCGGGAGCAGAGGACAGCAAGAAAAAGGGCCTTATTCATTTTCTGTGGCTCTCTGCTACTGATGAACAGCATTCCAGTCTTGGAACATGAAGAGAAATTAAGATCCAGGCCAGCTGAAAGGGAAGAGGCCCGAGGGGACGACAACCCTCAGTAGCCACAGCCACTCTCTGGAATCGGCTTGAGTTTCAGCATGGCCATAGTTAGTGTCCCTGGCTTTCCTCTCTCCTTGTTCCAGTCTCTCATCATTTTGACTAGAGCTGGCAGTCTGACCTTTCCTTTCTACAAGGGCCTTAAGGGATGACTGTACCCACAAGGCAGGGCTTTGCCTTGAAGTCTGAGTCCACCCTCAAATGCTGACCAACCTGGGGTGGGCTACTCCAGGAGCTGCTGGTAAACAGTACTTGTGCTATCAGGTCACAATTGTGGCATTCCTTGTGCCCAACAATCATTACAACAGGGCCAGGGCCTTCGGATGAAATTTCTTAGGCTGACTTTGAATCTGGAACCTTGGCAGGAATGAGTCAGCAAAAGATATGAGATGGGTTCTGTGGGTACCACTTGGGCTCATTCCACCCACTTAGGGTTGGTATTGCTGGGTATCAGGAGCTGGGATGTGGCACATGGACGGGAAAGAGACCCTGAGGCTTCTGTGAAGTTATCCCATAAAAGATGAAGCAATCCACATAGAGATTAAGGTTGCAGTGTCCCTTGTTGGGTGTTGAGGGGAGAAGTGGCAAAAGCAGGCTCTAATGGTGTTCTAGAATTACCACTAAGGCTCAAAACTGAGTGAATTTCATTATGTTTTGTGGGTCTATGGAGTCCCCAGATTGTCAGTGACTGCTACTGGGACTGCCTGTTTGCAGCTGTGCAGATTAGGGAGGTGTGCTCACTTCCCTGCACCCAGGGAGCTGTGGGCACATGAACGTGGAGCACACTACCCCCAGAGGTCTTTACCAGCCAAGTCGGAACATTTGCTCAGAGGCAGTAAGTGCTATGGGCCACCGTGTGGGGACAGCAGAATTAGCAGCCCAGAAGCCCTGCTACCCAACAGGTCCTCCTGCTGGAAGCTTGTGTGTTTATGCAGGCATCTGACCAGGCTCCATTAGACAGAGCAGAGAGAACTGATGTGCACGGACACCACCCAACTGTAGTTTCAAAGTTTAAGTTCTCAGAGCAAGGGGAAACAGACTTAAGAGTTGATCTGGGCTAATACTCCTTTCCTGACTGGAAAATGAGATTGCAGAAGTTCGCCTCACTTTAGTGTGCAGCTATTTGCCTGAGGCCTCTTCCCACACTCTTCCCCCACCCCTCTTACCCCCCACCCTACCCTGGGGCCTGACAGTCTCACATGCTCAACTTGGCACTGGCTCCCACCTTCTGCTCTTGATCCCACCCCCTCTGGCCTTTGGTTCTCACCTGTCTCAGGATCGCTGAAGTCTGGCAATGTGATTGTATTAAGCTGTCGTCTGTCAGCGATGGTTCTATCTAAGAGGCTGCTCCCACGTCCAGAGTCACTGCAAAACACACTGTAAATGTCAGTCACCCAAAAGACCAAGATCAAACTGGCAGAGAAAGCTGAAGCCCAGGGGTGGGTAGCTACGTGTGTCTGGATGCTCCTCACATCCTTCCACACTCGGAGGGATCCTGTACCCTCGGCTTCAGTGTTGTGTAACTGAGTTCACAGACGCAGCTCCAGTGATGCCCACAGAGCCTTGCTGCTTTTATTCTTATGTCATATGAGATATGAGAAAAGACCAGGCTAGTGAAATGGCTCGGCAAGTAAAGCACTTGCTGCTCAAGCCTCATGCTCTGAGTTTGATCCCCGGGACCAAGGATGGAAGGAGAGAACAGACTCCTGCACACTGCCTCTGATGAGCTGTGGTGTCTGAGCACCTGCGTGCATGCACACCTTACATCAGAGAAAGACAGAGAGAAAGACAAGAAAGAAGGGGAAGGAAGGAGTGAGGAAGGCAGGGAGAAAAGAAGCAAGGGAGAAAAAGAGGGAGGGAAAAGAGAGGAGAGGGTAAATCTTTGTCCTCTTGACAGGGAGAGAGTGGCTGGCATTCTATGTCGTGACACTTCGGAATAAATTTACCCAGCCCCTAATGCCCTACCTTCCAAGATGTCTTTACCAACCACACCTGAGCTCTGAACTCTGCGGCATGAGAGAATTTACCCAGAACATTTTCAAAATGTTCAAGGCCCCACCCAGACCAAGGATATTAAAAATCCTTAGGACAACTGTGATTTCTCAAAACTCTTCTAGCTCCCAGGGCTGCTGCACCTGAGGTTTGCTGGTTCCCAGTGTGAACATCATGAATTTGAGTGTGTCTCCAAACCAATCTGAAAGCCCTTACATGGAAAATATTCCACTTAATACATGAGGAAAGGCGGTGTGAGGTGCTTCAGTGAGCCGGTCACAGCAGAACCAGGGTCCTGTGGCTTTCCCGAGCTTACAAGGCTGGCCAGAAGGGACTTGGGGGAAACAAAGCAGGATTTTGGTGCCTGCCTCTACACAGCCACCCCACCAGCTTCTATTCCAGCACTGTCCCATCTTTCTGACCCCCATTTCTCCAGTTCTGACTACAAATCAGGCTTGGCATCCCTCACTAGCACCGCCACAGGGAAGCCACCACCGACGGAATGGGATGAGGCAGTTAAAGGACTTTAGTCCATACAAGTCTAAGACACAATCTGTGAAGTAGGTAGAAATTATTATTGTTTTTTCCTATCATGCTAGCGTCCGGAGCACTAGGAGTGAATTTTTTTTCTGTTAAGACATTTGAAATCTACAATAAAGGAACAGTTTCCTTCCTGTGCACAGCTGCGGCTGCTGCTCAGAAGCAGCAAACAAGATTCGTTATGAACCTTAACACAGTTCACAGGCTGCAATTTCCGCGTCCAGAGATGTAGTTAGAGAAACAGGAAGCCGAGGAAACTTCCCTCACTGCAGACTGCCAGCCTGCACTTACTACATCATCCACACAGGCTTGCTGGAAGCTGCACTATTCATTATTTCCACACTGGGAGACAAGACGTCTCCCTTAGCAGAAGACAATGCAAAAGCCTGAGCGGACAACCGTAAAAAATGGACGGAATTATTCTAACACTGGTCTGTTCGTGTGGTGTTTTCAATATAAACAACCACAAAGGGTTAATGATCTGATTGCTGCAATGGGTCCTCATTCGGGAAGCTTTCAGAAGGCTTTGTCTCAATATGTAATGGATTCTGGAACACATGAGGCCTGCATGGTGCAAAGGAAGGATCTACCTGGGCATCCAGTGGCTACATGGGGTGTGTGTGTGTGGGGGGGGGGGACTGCAGGATTCCACCTTGCCAAGTTTCAGATCATGAGCTTGGCTGCCAAGTGCGATGCTTTGGAAGGGCCCAAAAGCTGGGGTCCTGGAGCCCAGACAGCGATCTAGGCTCTTGTCCTGTGTCTGTCACGAATGAACCATCACTTTGGGCAAGGCCACTGTACCTCAGTGACTTCTCTGGCCGGATCATGTAAGGAAAGATTATCTTCCTACACAGAACTGCATAAGGGTGGAAAGTGTGTGCAGATGGAAGAGTTATAACTTCCAGGTCCACGCCAAGGGTCAGAAACATAGCTCCTTATAAACACTGCCTGGGTTACTATGTCTGGTGAGTTCCCAGAGATGGCTTAACCCTGGCCTGCTGGTGCAACTATGGAAGGTGGGGGAAGTTAAGGGCTTCCTACTTAAAACATCAGAAATCCCAGTTGCGACCATAGTCACTGACAATGATGCGAGGCCATGTACTTGCATTGGCAGAACAGCGACACTTGGGATATCCCTCAGCCTGTCTTCCATTGCGTCCTCAAAAACTGCACACATGCAGCTAAGCATCATTAAAATTGAGATGCTTTTACTTCCAACTGAGTGTTTTCTTTCTAGATGCGCCCCTCAATCACTTCCCTTTCTCCCTCCGGGACTCTGTCTGTTTGGGCACTTCTCACGAACCACTTATCACTTCTCCCTCACTTCTCAGCCTGGCACTCGGGCTGCCAGGAACACCTCCCAGGAAATGAGATGGCAGAAAACCACTCCTGGTTAGGGGTGCTAAGAGGTAGTTTCGGGAGAGGAAATCTGAAGGCTCTCCAAGTCCACGGTGTATAAGCTGGAAATGTCTACACATACATATGTAATAGTAATTCCAGGGAATTCAGAGTAAACAGTGCTTCGAACTGGAACTTTAAGTTTCTCTTAGAAACCCTTCCCGTCTTCCACAGCTGCAGAGAGGTTAAACAGGAGGTGGTGGATCAGGAGTCAGAACCATGGAGTTCCCACAGCAGTCTTGTCTCTTTTCAGCTCCTGGAAAAGTGTGTAACAGACAAAACATTCTACATCTAAGAGAGTCTGCAGATAGAAACCCATAGCAGGGGCGGAAAGGAGAGGCTTCAGTCTTGCTTTGGTTCAGTGTTTCCTCGGTATGTTCCCTTTCCTTCCTTCTGGACTGGTGATGTATATCCTGTGCCATTATATGTGGGAACCATGTCATCTGCTTTTTGATTTGGATTTTACAGGGGGTTATAGTTAAGAGAGTTCTTTGAGTCTCAGAAGACTTTGAATTTTGGACTTTTAAACAGTGTTGGGACTGTAATAGACTATGGGACTTTTAAAGTTGAACTTCATGTATTTTTTTTGCCTTATGATATAGGCTATAGGCCTATAGGAGCCAGGGAGTGGAATGTGCTGGTCTGAATCAGAATGGCTCCCATAGGCTCATAAAATTGAATGTTTGGTTGTTAGGGAGTGGCACTACTTGAAAGGGATCAGGAGGTGTGGCCTTGTTGTAGGAAGTGTCAAGGGGGGTGGGCTTTGGGGTTTCAAAAGCCCAAGCGAGGTGGAGGAGTCTCTTCCTGCTGCTTTGGATCCAGATGCAGAACTCTCAGTTACTTTTCCAGCACCATGTCTGCCTGCGTGTCTCCATCCTTCTCACCATGACCATCAACTAAACCTCTGAAACAGCAAGCCAATTAAATGTTTTCTTTTATATGAGTTGCTGTGGTCATGGTGGATCTTCACAGCAACAGACGCTGCTTCCCTCTAGCTTTTTGGGTCTGGGTCATGATGATCACACAGGCTCTCGGTGTTTCTGAACTGCACTTTTTGCAACAGTAAAATGAGCCCGATGCCACATGGCATTTCCCATGTGATTCAGCTTTTCACAGAATGAGAGGATGTTCTGAAAAACAAAAAAGCCCTACCAAAATGCTGATGGTTATTAGTGGGGCTGCAGTCAGGAAAACATGCATCTGTATGTGTCAGCTTTGAACCTACTTCTTGGTAAATGATTGAAACAGGAGTTAAGAAGAAAGCAAGCTTCTTCCTATTACGAAGATGTCAACCTATGGCCATGACAGGGAGAGCTCAGGTGGCAGTAATCAGAAGGGGGGGGGGGGGGGGAGAGAACTGGTTGTCATCAGCAGAGGCAGCCTGCTGTCCCGGAGGGAGCTTTGCTGTCAGACGGCCTTGGGTTTGATGATAGCTCTGTGTATATTTAAGCTGGAAAACTTGGGCCTGTTACACAGTCTCCTTAGCTTCCGTTGTTTCCTCTGAAGTAGGAAACAGTAGCTATCTTGCAGGGTGATGCAGGGTCTGAAGGCAGCGCATAAATGGCACAGGGAAGTCCTCGGTGAAAGTAATTACTACCACCCCTGGCTGAAGTGCTGTGGTTCAGAATGCTGAGAGGATGGGGACCTTTCTGGTGAGATTCTGTTCAGATTCAGGCTGTTTTGAGTGGCTAAGTCATTATAAAGAATTGAGGGGGCTTTATTCTTTGCTAAGGGAGAGAAGACAAAACCCGAGACATATCCCCATCCTAAATACAGGAAATATTTCAGACCCAGAATGGGAGAATCTAGGTTCTTGAAATGGCGGCACTTCAAACGTATGCTGGGGAGAATGTCCACCCACTTGGCTCCGAGCAGGAGCTGCGTCCTACAACTGCAGGTGGAGCGCTCTTGGTACACACTGTCCAAGGCTCAGCTCAGCAGTCAGCTTCTATTATGATTTCCCTCAAGCCAAAAGAAAGACGGAGAGAGCTGCTGAGAGCATAGTCAAGGGCTTTTTCAGTTTGGCCACCCCTCCCCCTCTTAGTGTCCCCGAAGGCCTGTGCTTAGCCTGGGAAGGATATGCAAGGGCCTGGGGAAGACTGGGAAACCCAGACAGGTGGAGCAAAGGCAGAGGCAAGGGCAGTGGAGTCAGGCAGTTGGCACAGACCCACTTCCTCTGGACAGAAACCAGCTGTTTCCTGTAAAAATCTTTCTGCTTAGTTTTCAGCTTATTTATTTTTAGGAAAGGCTGTTTCTCACACACTTCTTATCACGATCCTGCCTGGTGCTAACGTCCATGCCACCTAAAGACAGCCTGGAGGCTCTTGGTCCTATGCTGCTGTATCGGGGGCTTTGAAGTGTGCAGATGCTGGAGAGCAAGCCCTCTTTCTGCAAGCTGCACTCCTTAGCCAGGGGCACTTCTCACCCCAGCTGCCCAAGCATGCTGAAATCTGTGCAATGGTAAGGGCTGCTGAGAAACATTTATGTCCCAAGAAAATGAAGTTGAGACAAACACTCAGGGAGCTCTCTAGTAAAGGGCTGCTCTGTCTCCACTTCATGCCCAAGGCTTTGGAAGAGGTCATCTCCACCCTAGGGCAGGAAGGCCTTGCTCCGGCCCTAGAGATCTTTCAAGGAAAGAAGAGTACGGACACAGCCCAGGCATTTGGTTAGGTATTTTTAAAGGCTTTCCAATTCTGCTATTTTTTTCTTCTGCACATTCAATATTCTTGGTTGCTAAGTGGGAGGAAAAGTGGGGAGGTGGGAGAGGTGTGGAGAACGGAGGGAATTGGCAAAGAGAAAGCGGAGGGTTTATTTTCTCCTTTCTAAAGGAGGAGCAGGCAAAGGATGGGCTCCACACAGAGGCAACCAGCTGAGGAAGTGTCTGCTGTAGGCTGGGTATAGGACAGAGATGCTCCAATCTTGATGGCTAGGCTACTCTAGAACTCATTCAGCAGTCTAGTCTGGTCCTGGACTCTCAGCAATCCCCCTATCTTGGCTTTTCCGAGTTGGAATTACAGTGTGAGCCACCAAAACCTGTCCAACTGAAAAAACTTTTGTTAAAAAAAAAGTCAAAGTTACCATTTCCCACTGACACAGTTACTTACAGTCAGCCCTTCCTCTCTGTAGGTCTCTGTAGACCACGACAACTAGCTTACTTGTCTGCCTCCTACACTCCTGTACCATTGAACGACACCTTGTCTGCCTCCTGACTCTTTAGGGCATACTATAAGTCATCCATACACCTTGCCATGAACTTGAGAAATATCAAGTATTTGCATTATAGGCAGTCACTTGAATCATCAGATAACTCTTTGCTAAATCCCTCTGGCAATGTGTCCCAGACTTGGGGCACCTGGGCTATGGGGTGTTTGCTGCTGGGGTTGCCTGGCGGTTTCTCCCCACATCTTCTGGCACAAAGGATAGCATCTTTAAGTACCTGTTAACTTAGATACTACACAGCTCTGAGCGGTAGAAGTTAACTTGTAGAAACTATTATGACAAATTTATCTATGGGGTATACAATTGATTTCTACCCTGTGGAAAAGACAGTCCCACAATACATATTCCATCATCTTATAGGATACTATGTTTTTTTGTAAATATGTATATTTGTAAATTCATTTCAGCATTTCTGTCTATGCACATATTCAAATTCTTCTTTGAATGGATCTTAACTTGTACTAGCTCCTTCACATATGAGTAAAGTTAATAAAATCTTCAATACATGTTTATTTTATATTTGTATGAATCATAATTTTAACTTCTTCAAAATTATTTTTAACTATATTCACAGTGACTTCCCGTCTTAACAGGATATAGTCTGCTGTTGACACAGACCCTTTAAATATTATAGGAAATGTTTGGAGTGTGTCACTGATCAATCTATACATCAGTTTCTAGAGAGATGGCAATTATCACAGGCAGGAGAGAAAAAGCTTTTGTGAATGACTTTTACGAGTCATCCATGGGAGTGGGGAGGACAGAGGAACAAATGAAACCCATGACTTAGAGGCTCCATCAACCATGGAGAAGCATGAAGCTCCATGTGGTGGTTGAAAGAAAATGGCCCCCACAGGTCCATAGGGAGTGGCACTATTAGGAGGTGTGGCCTTGCTGATGTGCGGCCTTGTTGGAAGAAGTGTGTCACTGGGGTGGGCTGTGAGGTCTCAGATGCTCAAACCAGACCCAGCGGCTCACTCTCTCTTCCTGCTGCCTGCAGATTCAGATGTAGATCTCTCAGCTCCTTCTCTAGCACCATGTCTGCCTGCACACCACCACACTCCCTGCCATGACAACAATGGACTAAACCTCTGAACTGCAAGCCAGCCCCAATTAAATGTTTTCCTTTAGAAGAGCTGCCATGGTCATAGCGTCTCTTCACAGCAATAGAACCCTCACTAAGACTTTATCATTATTATCGACCATTTGTGGAGACTGGTGTACAGGGGAGTGACAGAGTTAATGCCAGATAAATGCCCACAGGAGATGGCTCTGATTTGCAGATATCCATGCAAACATGACACAAAACAGGCAGCGCTGGTCTCTGACCTGGGATTGGTGAGGTTGTAGCAGGATTTCCATATCTGTAACATGTGCTTACAGGTGAGCAGCGCCTCATCTGGGCCCCGGCAGAGTGACTCCAACTTCACTTTGGAAAACAGTAGTCTACAGTGAGAGAGAAAAGAGAAGACACACAGCTAAGCCAGAGGCCTACCTCTCAAATCACATGAGGAGTGGGCTCATCCTAGAGCAGGGGGCAACTGCATATATTTTAATTTTTATTGAAAATAGATTTTTTTCTCAAACAATATATTCTGATCGCAGTTTCTCCTCCTCCAGCTCCTCCCAGATCCCACCCACCCAAATCCACTTCCTTTTGCTTTCTCATTAGAAAACAAAAAAGTTTCTAAAATACTAACAACAAAATAAAACAAAAACAAACCAGAATAGAGAGAACAAACAAACTAATGGAAAAAAGAGCCAAAGTACAAGAAACATATATAGATGCAGAGACACATACTACTGCACACACAGAATCCTATTAAATGCACAAAGTTGGAAACCGCAATATATACGCAAAATACCTATAAAAATGCCAAAAGTAATATGAGACAAAAATCTTTTAAAGATACAATTGAGTTAATTTTGTGTTGGCCATCTACTGTTAAGCATGGAGCCCGCCCTTAAGTGTGGTTTATATACAGACAGACTTCCTTGGAGACACTAATTTTCCCTTTGTGAGTGGTTCTCAACTGGGCATAGTTCATGGGTTAGGCATCAGGCTGTGTCCATGTCCCCTTCAGCATCAGGACCCCATGTGGCTTAGGCCTGTGTAGGCCCTGAACTGCACTTGTCTTAAAATGGGCCATCCAGCACCTGCAGGGTCTAGGGGAGGTAGCGGCTGCAGAGTCAAGGACTCTTAAACTCGCTGCTCAACCTGTGGCTTTGTGAAGGAGGCACAAGCAAGCATAGGGTGACAAAGTGTGTGGGGAGGTTAAAAGCACTGGAGTGGCCAATTTTATCCAGAACAGAGATTTTATTAAAAGCATGCTTTTTAGAACTGATCCAATTTATTTATGAAACTTCAGAAATTCATTAAAAGTGAACCTTGGTTTATTTATAAGATTACACAGGAGATATGACTCAGTTGATATAAATATCTGCAGAGAGCCCTCCAGAAGACTGTTCAGCCTCTCGGAGGCTTTGAAAGCTTACATAGCTGGGCATGGTAACCCATGTGTGTAGTCCCAACATGCAGAAAACTGAGGCAGGGGGATTACTGTTAGCTTTTATACACTGAGTTGCAGGTCAATCTGAGCTATGGAATACCCTGTTTTTTAAAAAGACTTCCTTGAAGTCAGATAGGCAAGAGGACCATGGTGCAGGCTTCCTCTTGTGTCCTGCCTAGCCTGGCTATTTAGTGACAAGACGTCACAAGTCCCTCACAATCATGAAAGCATCTCCTTATTCCTGACGTCACCCATGGCTTCAGCCTCCATCTACTGTGCTAAGCTGAGGGATTTCCCTCAGACTTAGCCTCCTCCAAACCTCTCCCTGTAGACATCAGACCATGACTGCAGACCACAGCTCTCCCAATCTCTGGACTCTCCCCACTGTCCTTGAAAAGGTTCTGGCACAGACAGATTTTCCTTCTCCTCCTTCAGCTCTCATCTAATGTTTGCACTTAGACCCAGCACTTCTTGTCACCTCTAACAGTGGGTCACACTCTCTTTGCTAGCCCTTCGAAGCGCTCACGGCACTACCCAGCCATGTACCACACACCCTTCACTTCCCTGGAGCTGACCGGCTGCTGCGTCTCCCTCAGCTGTGCAAGCTGGATCCTGGATCCTAACCCCTGGCACTTACCTGCTCTCTGGTTTTCTACAGTTCAGCTAAATTGACCTTATCACATAAGTCTTTTACTTATCTTCTTTACTTGGCACATAGCTGCAGTTTGCTAATAAAGACAGGAGGTGACAGCTGCAGACTGCTAAGGCCTCCTATGTGCCGGGCCTACATGTGGCACTTAAAGACATGGGTATTGCCGTCTCTGTGATCACCTTTCTAGGTAGGTAGTAGTTATTTTGCCCCAACAAATGGGGCCACTGGAGGTGATTTTCTATGTGAGTCCTCACTCCCCTATCTGTGAACTCCCCCTCCACACTGCCTGCGATTGCGCTCTGCTTTTTGGGCCTTGCACCACATCTGCTCACCAATGGCTGTCTCTGCAGCCCATGGGAGATCATGCACTTCAAGTGGTATAAATGTGATACAGGAGAGTTCTTCAGCCACTTGTGATATAATATCCACCTTCATGGTAACCAGAGCAGTGAAGTCCTGCAGTGAAAGATGGGACAGGGGTAGCCTTCCCCCAGCACACCAAACTCGGCTCTGCCACGCTTTCCCAACAGAGCCCAGAAAGTCTGGGGTGCTTGCTGGTGGCTCCCAGGGGAGGGTTAGGTCTCAAGCTTCCTCCTCAAGCCTTGGTTTGCAGTACAGAACCTGGGCTGAGACAGCCATGGGCCAGGTGATGAGAAGGTTGTGGTCCCTGACCTATAAGCAGTGGGCACAAAGAGGAAGGCCAGATGCAAGCATGGGGCTTGGCTTTGATCCATGACATCTGAAGAGATGAAAATTCCCTTGAAACCTACTAGGTCCACCTATAGACTGGCAGCCATTCAGGGGGTCTCAAGAGTTTTAAGAAGAACCAAAAGCTAACTCCTGCTGAAGCTTCATGAGTTGAGAATGTGCCAGTAGTAACTTCTACCCAGATCCAACATGTTAGGAGGAAAGGAGCAGCTTCTGACTGGTCTCCTATCAGTCTCTAGTGGAGACCACGTGGAGGCCCATGGGATCTTCTAAGTGAGGGTGACTGCCGAGCATGGTGGCCAGGAGAGAGTTCTCCTAGGACTGTGAAGTCTACTGTAGGTGGCTGGGTTCTTGGGTAGGGTCTTACGGCTTGGCCAGGTACATAGAAAGGTCTGGGAATAGGTGAGGATGTTTCCTTGTTCAGCAGCAATTAGCCATGACTCCTTCTACTGTCCCCAAGTACAAATGCCAGAGTGCATCTTGTAGCCTTGGCTTGAGGGAACACTTCTGTGAAGGTTTGCTGGCTGGGAAAAGAACTTCTAATTAACATGAAATAACAGCTTTCAAACACTTGACTCAGGATATGGAGCTGAAAAGGTGTGGGCTGGATTTAAGAGAACTAGACAGGAAGAACAATAATGGAACTGTAACACACGTGACAAGAAAGGCACGGGGAGGGAGGGAAGGGAACAGCATGAAAGAACCTGGCAGAGGAAGAGCCAGGGAGCCAAGAACACAGGCAGCTAGCCCGTGCACAGGCCTGTGAGCACACGGGCTGGCTATGAGCACACAGGAAGAGCAGGGAGAGATGACACCGCCTCTTTACCCTCTTCCTGAACTCCGGTGGCTTTGTAAGACAGGAAAGAGTGTTGAATACAGAACCTGTGCTTGTCATCTCTCCAGAAACCTACTTGAACGTCTTAAGGCTGCTGAAAACATCTGCCGGGAAGCAAGCAATACTGGCACAGAAACACAGACTACACAATGCCTGGCATTAGTTTGATGCTGCTAAATCCAAAGATATTATAAATTCAATTCACTGTGGAAATCCCAAGGCAAGGTAAACAAAACAAGTGACGAAACATCTCAGGACAAAGCAGTGTAGGATAGAGTACACGTCTGTTTGTCCGTGTCGTCAGGAACAGCCGTGACTTAACATCAGAAGCCACAGACTTCCTAGACTTGGTTTGAAGTTCAATAATCTTATTTAAATCATTTTTTCAGAGACCCACTGAAAACGTATTAAAATTAACGAAGACCAGAACATGCTAAAACACCAATTCAATTCTGTGATGGTTAATTTCAACTTGACAGGATCTAGAATCACCTACAAGACAAATCTCAGCAGGTCTGTGAGGGCATTTCTAGATTGGTTTAGCTGTGTGTGTTATGGATGTGAAGACTTGATGTGGGAGCCTCCTCTTTGTGCTGTGATTCCCATTAATGAATAAAGAAACTGCCTCAGACTGTTAATAGGGCAGAACTTAGGTAGGTAGAGAAAACTAAGCTGAATGCTGGGAGAAAGAAGGGTGGAGTCAGAAAGCCATGGATCCTCCACCTGAGACAGACACTGGTTAGAATCTTTGCCGGTAAGCCACTGCCACATGGCGATATACAAATTAATAGAAATGGGTTAAATTAATATAAGAGTTAGATAAAAATAAGAAGCTAGAGCTAATGGGCCAAGCAGTGTTTTAATTAATATAATTTCTGTGTGGTTATTTTTGGAGCTAAGCAGCCAGGTGGCTGGCACCAACAAGCAGGCCCTCCTCCTGTTACAAAGACCCATTCTAAATTTGGGGAGCTATCCTGTAAGCTGGGGTTCCTTATCTGAATAAAACAGGAAAAGCAAGTGGAGAATGATCACCTGTCAAGGGATTCTGGTTTGAGTGCAAACCAACCAGCACTTCTAGCTCCTGCCACCGCGGTTCCTGCTTTCTCTTCATTATCTGCATCTTCCCTCGTTTTGGTGGCTGGTGCGGTTCATAACAGGGTTTCTTTGTGTAGCCCTGGCTGTCCTGGAACTCGCTCTGTAGACCAGGCTGGCCTTGAGCTCACAGAGATCCGCCTTTTGTATCTTTCCTTAACCTGCTTCCTGTCAATCACTCTGGCTACAATAAGGAGGAAAGTAACTAATATGGACTTCATTATTAACAATTAAAATTTGAATCTTCTACAATGCCTGTTGTGTTTTGGCTCTTGCCCATCATCTGTAACCCAACTCAAGCCATGGCCAACTCTTCCCTCACTTCAGTCCTCATGCTTCTGGGTCTTTGCACAGAGTTCTCTGTTGTTTGAAATGTCCTTGAAGCCATGTGTTCTGGCCTCTCACGCACCTACTCATCCTGCAGAGTGCATGCCAAACAACACCTATTCAGCCTTCAAGAACGGGAGTAACCCCCATCCAATGACAACACAATTGCCAAACCACAAGAGTTCACAACTGCAGGATAACAAATTATAAGCCAGGAAACATATGTTTCCAAGACAAGTAAAATAATAACAATAGCAGCAGCTGAGAGACACCTGAAATATTTAATCACCGATTCCACAGCAATCCTACAAATTAGGCAGAGAGTTAATCTGCCCAAACTCACATCACAGACACTTAACTCTAAATCTGTCTGACTTCCAAAGTACTGAACAAGAAGCAGAGAATGATCTCAAATCTTATAATGACACTAATGAGGAGGTGGGCATAGCACTGTCTACTCCACCACCAAGTATTTAAAACTCCCAAATGCAAGACTGGAGGCAGTACAATGTGGCATAAGGCTCCCTAGCCCCCCTGGAAACTTCCAGCCCAGTGAGGACCACCCTGTGGCCTTGAACTTGAGGAGTTGGGTGCTGGGGCTCTGCCCTAGACTGTCGCACACAAGATTCAGTAAAGGGCAGCCACATTTGTGCATGCGTGCTTGGGATTTGCCTTTCATCCCCAAGTCTCAGACATAAAAAATTCTAGGTGTTTGAACACCCCAGTTACTCAAACTTTTACTTTTCATTAAAATTCATTAAATAATATTTTACCCTACTTTGGAAAGAATCCCAAGATAAATCAAGGAATAAAGACTATGTTTGGCTTAGGGAAGAGCTAAGAAAGGACATACAACTGCCCCAGTGAGGAGCTAGGCCATGTGGTATTGTGAAATTTCATTGTTCCTCATAGGAAATGAGTCTAAGTAACCATTCCTAGGAGGACTCTCTGATCTTTGGGAGTCTGCTCTATCCTGTGTGACTCTTGCTCACCTTCTCCTGGTCCATTCCCCTAAGTCCCAAGTTGGGCTCAGGGGAAGATGAAGCTAAAAAGATCCATATTTCAAAATTCAGAAACTTAATATGCTTCTCGAAACTTTCTGATCTAGAATACTCAGTGAGGGCGGAGGAGATGGCTCTGTGGGTGCTGTGCAAACATGAGCACCTGAGTTTGGGTCCCTAGAGCCCACTCAAAGCCAGATGTAATAGCACTTATCTGTAGGCCCAGTGCTCCTAGAGTGGGATGGGAGGCGGAGAAAGGAAAATCCCCATAAGATCATTGGTTAGCTGGGCTGGAGTAGGCAATGGGAAACAAGGGACCCTGTCTCATACAACATAGAAGGCAAGGACTGCATCTAAAGTGGTCTTCAGCTTCCACTATGCCCTGAGCCACACAGCCCACATTCTCATATTCCACCCCCCCCCCTCTCTCTCATACAAATTTTAAATAATTGGAAAGTCTGAGGCTCTACTTTCCTCCAGCTTGCTAACTGCTTCAAGGAGGAAACATGTGTATTAGCCATCCAAACCTGCCAACTAGGTGTGAGGGCTGCGTTCATGGCAGCTGGTTTAGAAATAAAATGATAGGCACCTGAATCCTTGGGAGCTTGTGCTGCTCTGTGAACTTTTAGAGCCCTCATGCCAGGAGCTTTCCTTGGCTTATCTCCTGAATGTGGGCAGGTGCAGAAGCAGCCGTGCAGAGCAGCCTGGGAGGTTTGCTACAGGGGGCCCTGCATGTCGTCCCCCACCTTTCAGAGCTGGGCAGCCCACCTGGAGAGATGGAGCAGGGCTGCTGCAAGGACCTGAAGGAATGCATGCATGTGACACTAGGCAAAGGGAAGACTGGATCTGCAAAGGAGGGGGTGTAGGGTGGGTAGGGCAAGCGCTCAGAAGGAATTTTAAATACAGAAGACGGTTGGCGCCGACCCCACTGATGCGAGCGATGTGAGAGATGAAAAGCAGTGTGGCGATGAGGAGAGAGATGAGGATTTGAAGCCAGATGAGTCATTTGGAAACAGGTGTTCCGAAAGAGAAGGCGAAGCAGGCCATGTGCAGCCAGCCGTGTCCAGGAGAAGCACGCCTTCAACCTTCTGAAGGTTCCCATCGAGCCTGAACGAACTCTACCTCTGTTGACGGTCTTCAACATTTCTATGCCTACTATGTGCTGTTTGGAGCCACAGTTGGCCTGGCGAGGATTTCTTAATGGACCAGTGCCAGAGGAACAAACAAACACATGAACAAACAACTAACCTGAGGCCCTAGTGTAGCCACTGTGACTGATACCACCAGGGCACCCTGTGATGCTGGCTTACAGCCATACGGGAGCCAGAGCTGAGACACAGCCCTGCCATTCCCCTACACAACAGCTGGAAGGAATGAGGTGTCACCCAGGTCACAGGATTGTTAATACATACCAAATACTCCTCGAGGCCTCACTAATTGCAAACAGTTAGCAAATGACACTCAAGTGATCTATCTGGTTATTCATTTGTTACCCAGGAAGTAATTTCATAGACCATTTGGCTTACCTACCTACTGTACTGATATATATGATCTCCTATTTATGATCTCAGGAGAAAGAGAAGATACAAGTTTTAAATGCAAAACTAGAAAAGGCCTTAGCAGATTTCTGAATACTTTGTTATTCTGAGTATAGACCAAGACATGTAGCTGCAGAATCTACTGGAAAGATTCTTAGGAAAAACAGAATCTATCTCTCTTCTATCTGCCACATCCCAGTCGGAATTCACACACCTCTAGATTCCCAGGTAATCCCAGGTGGGTGCAAAGTTAAATTGAAAAAGCACTGTTGTTCACAGCCCCCACCCTAAAGGAGGACAGACCCTCAGCGGTCTGTTCACAGCCCCCACCCTAAAGGAGGACAGACCCTCGGTGGTCTGTTCACAGCCCCCCACCCTAAAGGACAGACCCTCGGTGGTCTGTTCACAGCCCCCCACCCTAAAGGAGGACAGACTTCAGTGGTCTGTTGAAGAACAGAGGAAAACAGCTGCCCAGGAAAGGGCTCCCATGCTTCTTGCACTTCAGAAATTCTTCCTGTGCTTATTCATTCCCAGGAGAAATTAATTTATTTATTTAGAATTGAGGGCTTGCTATGTTGCGCAGGCTGGTTCCAAACTCCTGGGCTTCTGGGAAGATGGAACTATTGGTATGCACCACATTTGCCTTCAGTGAGACTCTTGGGAGCATGCCTTTAGTTCCCAAGCTAGGTGGGAATTCTGCAAACCATTCACATTATGCTCCCAACTGTGGGCACCCTAGCTATGGTATGAAATACATGGTACCTGCCCTTCCAGGGAGAACCCCTGAGCACTTCCTGAGGGATGAACTAGAACTCTGCCTAGTGTTGCCCACATAGTTACACTGAGGGTATACCATCCAGCCATGGTCTCCCGGTCTGGGGCATCATTCAGAGGGGCAACCATGGTCTCCCAGTCTGGGACATCATTCAGAGGGGCAGCCATGGTCTCCTGGTCTGGGGCATCATTCAGAGGGGCAACCATGGTCTCCCAGTCCGGGGCATCATTCAGAGGGGCAGCCATGGTCTCCCAGTCCGGGGCATCATTCAGAGGGGCAGCTATGGTCTCCTGGTCTGGGGCATCATTCAGAGGGGCAACCATGGTCTCCCAGTCCGGGACATCATTCAGAGGGGCAGCTATGGTCTCCTGGTCTGGGGCATCATTCAGAGGGGCAACCATGGTCTCCCAGTCCGGGACATCATTCAGAGGGGCAGCTATGGTCTCCTGGTCTGGGGCATCATTCAGAGGGGCAACCATGGTCTCCCGGCCTGGGGCATCATTCAGAGGGGCAGCTATGGTCTCCTGGTCTGGGGCATCATTCAGAGGGGCAGCTATGGTCTCCTGGTCTGGGGCACCATTCAGAGGGGCAGCTATCTCCCAGTCCTCCCTTGAGTCTGCAGAGCATGGAGCGACTGCCCCACCAGCATGTGGACAGGGTAGGATCCTGAATGGGCTTAGTAAGTAAATCATCTTTCAGGGATGAAGAATCAAATGTTTTGCAGAACAGGCAAATCAAAGTCAGGTTCAATGGCTGGGAGAGTGTGGCATCATGCCGACCCAAATGGGCATAAATTTAAATGTTTTTGAAATGTGTTCTGGTCCAAATTTCTTTGCCGATACATGACAGCTCAGAGGCTATTCTCAGGTTTTCAAGGGGTTAATCTGGGTGCTTGGTCCTGTCACACACCCAAATGCATTCTGCCTCCTGGTTAGCAGCCAACAGGGGAGGCGTGTCTGAGGGCTAGGTTCTCTTTGCTGCAGCAGCTTCTCTGGTGATGGGTCTACCCACTGGCTCCCTGACAGAAGTGAGCTATTTAACTGCTAAGGAAGTTGTAAAAACGTGACCATCTTGACACCATCAGGTGCTCCAGGAGACATGCGCAATGTACTAGCAGGTCTGGAAGCTCATCAGCTCTCCTCGCTCTCGGGGCTCAGCTGTCAGCAGTGACCGAGCTGCACCATATCCCCTCACTCTCAGGTCAACTGTCCAAGAAATCAAGACCACACTGATTTGGGAAAACAAAGATTCTTAGTGCCAAAGAATATGTAAGTAGCTAGTTTTTCAGGGCTTAGCTGCCTCTTCTCCTGCCCTGGGAGGGGCAGGGCTGGGGACAAAGCCAACCTGATGATGTGCTGCACACCTGTGACCCTAAGCCTCTCCTCTTTATGGTGGACCATATTCCTTACCTGTTGCCTCTCAACTGGAATACTCCCTTAGCCACCTAGAAGTATTTTAGAGCTAACAACAGACACAAATCACCTCAAGGCACGGCAATTTGCTTCGTTATTGGCTTCTGTTTCAGTGACTGATCTCAGTTTGAATTCTGGAGCTGTGGTGCCTAAGCTGGAAGCGACCTGCCCAGGTTGAACTGAAAACACCTCTGGAATCACACTGCCACCATCATTACGACCACCTTCAGTTCCTGCTTTAGCGATGGCAGCTGCTGAATGTTATGCTACCCTCAAAACAACAGGGTCTACACATACAGGCAAGACTCCTTCCTCCGGGCTCTGACTGGAGGGCATGAGACATCAAGGGGGCAAAGTGAGAGGGAGGCAGAGAAGCTGTCCTCAGGTTCTGTACAGGGAGTGGTAAGCAATGCCCTTGGCCCAGCAATCACAGAGAAAGGAACAGGCAGACTCTCCCCACGGCTCCCAAGCGGCTGTGCAGGGCTGTGGGCTCCAGCTGCCTACAGTACAGCTCCTCAGGTCTGCGGCATGCTGAGCACGGAGGGCAAGGCACTGCAGACAACAGGTTCCAGAAAGTACACTGTGTGAGTTCTGAAGGGGACTCTTGGGATTACTGACTGACACTAGGAAAATTGGCGGTCTTGAAAAGGAAAATATTAAATCAACTTCCTGGGTGCTGACTAGAAAGGGGTGGCTTGGATGCCGACCTTCTTGCCTCGGGCTGACTTCTCCCAGATCTGCTGAACAGACCTGACCTTCAACTGCCAAGGAGACTGGTCCATCTTGAAGGAAATAAACATTTTCCTAAAAGGGGGGCTCTTCTGGAAAGGGCACAAGATACTTGAGGAATTTAAATCAGAAGTGCCTGGCGAGGTGAACATGGGGAAAGAGGTTTAGGGAGTATCACCCATCCCGTTGGGGATGTCTGCTTCTGGCCATGCAGGATAGAGTCCCCCTGAACCCCCCCCCCCCAAAAAAAAACAAATACAGCTGTAAACGCTCTCCCAGTCTTCCCAGTCTTTGATTGGAAATGCTCTGTTGGCCTCCAAGCCATTCATTTGTCAATAGACTGGGGTCCTACTCCTAACAAGCATCCAAGTTTACCAAAGACCTCACCACAAACCCAGACCTCCCAGAAAGGTGACCCACGTCAGGATACTAACTGGGATATGTCACCTGGGCTCAGAAAGTCTACTCTGAAAGAAGGCTGGCTTAATGATCCAGACACTAACAGTTCCTAGTCATCTAATTCTGAAGAATACTTACTAGAAGCCATCCTATAGCCAAGCACATCAACAATAAAATAAAAGAAAGTTGTTTTAATAAAGGTAGTAAAACATACATAGTAAAAAATTTGCCGTTTTAGCTATTTTTAAGTATATGGTTCTGTGGCGTTCAAGTTCATTCACAATGCGGTGCCACCGTCCATCAGCCATCTCCAGACCTTGTGTGTGTGCGTACAGAGCTGGAGGTCAACCTCAGTTGTCCTTCCTCAGCTGCTCTAGACCTTGTTTTAGTGACAGGGTCTAGCGCTGGCCTGGAACTCACTGGCCAGTGGGAGCTGCCTGTCTCCACTTTTTCAATGCAGGGATTACAAAGATCACATATGGCCTTTGTAAAGTATTTTATGTGTGTGGGTGTTTTGCCCACATGCATGTCTGTGCCCCACGTGTGTAAGCCTGCAGAGGCCAGAAAGGAACTAGAGTTACAGAAGTTGTGAGCCATCATGTAGATGCTGGGAATTGAACCCTGGTTGTCTAGGATCGCAGCTCATGCTCTTAACCACTGGGCCATCTCTTTAGCACTACATAGAGTTTCTTATGTGGGTTCCAGAGACCGAATTCAAGTGCTTATGTTTTTGGAGCAAGCACTTTACTAACCGAACTATCTATCTCTCTAGCCTCCAGAACGCTTCATTTTGCAAAGCAGTCTGTATCCTTTAAACAGTAACTTCCCTGCTTCCTGTCCCTCTCCTTCCTGCCCTGAAACAAACGTGGTTATGCAACTCTCCAGCAGTCTTGTCTGAAGTTTGATTTGATTTTTCCTGTTTAAGTGGAGTACACGCTCACACTCACTGAAGTTTAAGTGGAGTACACGCTCACACTCACTGAAGTTTAAGTGGAGTACATGCTCACACTCACTGAAGTAGTGGAGTACACACTCACACTCACTGAAGTAGTGGAGTACATGTTCACACTCACTGAAGTAGTGGAGTACATGCTCACACTCACTGAAGTTTAAGTGGAGTACATGCTCACACTCACTGAAGTTTAAGTGGAGTACATGCTCACACTCACTGAAGTTTAAGTGGAGTACACGCTCACACTCACTGAAGTTTAAGTGGAGTACACGCTCACACTCACTGAAGTTTAAGTGGAGTACACGCTCACACTCACTGAAGTTTAAGTGGAGTACACGCTCACACTCACTGAAGTTTAAGTGGAGTACATACTCACACTCACTGAAGTTTAAGTGGAGTACATGCTCACACTCACTGAAGTTTAAGTGGAGTACATACTCACACTCACTGAAGTTTAAGTGGAGTACATGCTCACACTCACTGAAGTTTAAGTGGAGTACATACTCACTGAAGTTTAAGTGGAGTACATGCTCACACTCACTGAAGTAGTGGAGTACATACTCACACTCACTGAAGTTTAAGTGGAGTACATGCTCACACTCACTGAAGTTTAAGTGGAGTACATACTCACACTCACTGAAGTTTAAGTGGAGTACATGCTCACACTCACTGAAGTTTAAGTGGAGTACACGCTCACACTCACTGAAGTTTAAGTGGAGTACATGCTCACACTCACTGAAGTTTAAGTGGAGTACATGCTCACACTCACTGAAGTTTAAGTGGAGTACACACTCACTGAAGTTTAAGTGGAGTACATGCTCACACTCACTGAAGTTTAAGTGGAGTACACGCTCACACTCACTGAAGTTTAAGTGGAGTACACGCTCACACTCACTGAAGTTTAAGTGGAGTACACGCTCACACTCACTGAAGTTTAAGTGGAGTACACGCTCACACTCACTGAAGTTTAAGTGGAGTACACGCTCACACTCACTGAAGTTTAAGTGGAGTACACGCTCACACTCACTGAAGTTTAAGTGGAGTACATGCTCACACTCACTGAAGTAGTGGAGTACACACTCACACTCACTGAAGTAGTGGAGTACATGCTCACACTCACTGAAGTAGTGGAGTACATGCTCACACTCACTGAAGTTTAAGTGGAGTACACGCTCACACTCACTGAAGTTTAAGTGGAGTACACGCTCACACTCACTGAAGTTTAAGTGGAGTACATGCTCACACTCACTGAAGTTTAAGTGGAGTACACGCTCACACTCACTGAAGTTTAAGTGGAGTACACGCTCACACTCACTGAAGTTTAAGTGGAGTACACGCTCACACTCACTGAAGTTTAAGTGGAGTACATGCTCACACTCACTGAAGTAGTGGAGTACACACTCACACTCACTGAAGTAGTGGAGTACATGCTCACACTCACTGAAGTAGTGGAGTACATGCTCACACTCACTGAAGTTTAAGTGGAGTACATACTCACTGAAGTTTAAGTGGAGTACATGCTCACACTCACTGAAGTTTAAGTGGAGTACACGCTCACACTCACTGAAGTTTAAGTGGAGTACATGCTCACACTCACTGAAGTTTAAGTGGAGTACACGCTCACACTCACTGAAGTTTAAGTGGAGTACATGCTCACACTCACTGAAGTTTAAGTGGAGTACACACTCACACTCACTGAAGTTTAAGTGGAGTACATGCTCACACTCACTGAAGTTTAAGTGGAGTACATACTCACTGAAGTTTAAGTGGAGTACACGCTCACACTCACTGAAGTTTAAGTGGAGTACATGCTCACACTCACTGAAGTTTAAGTGGAGTACATGCTCACACTCACTGAAGTTTAAGTGGAGTACATGCTCACACTCACTGAAGTTTAAGTGGAGTACATACTCACTGAAGTTTAAGTGGAGTACACGCTCACACTCACTGAAGTTTAAGTGGAGTACATGCTCACACTCACTGAAGTTTAAGTGGAGTACATGCTCACACTCACTGAAGTTTAAGTGGAGTACACGCTCACACTCACTGAAGTTTAAGTGGAGTACATGCTCACACTCACTGAAGTTTAAGTGGAGTACACGCTCACACTCACTGAAGTTTAAGTGGAGTACATGCTCACACTCACTGAAGTTTAAGTGGAGTACACACTCACACTCACTGAAGTTTAAGTGGAGTACATGCTCACACTCACTGAAGTTTAAGTGGAGTACACGCTCACACTCACTGAAGTTTAAGTGGAGTACATGCTCACACTCACTGAAGTTTAAGTGGAGTACATGCTCACACTCACTGAAGTTTAAGTGGAGTACACGCTCACACTCACTGAAGTTTAAGTGGAGTACATGCTCACACTCACTGAAGTTTAAGTGGAGTACATGCTCACACTCACTGAAGTTTAAGTGGAGTACACGCTCACACTCACTGAAGTTTAAGTGGAGTACATGCTCACACTCACTGAAGTTTAAGTGGAGTACATACTCACTGAAGTTTAAGTGGAGTACATGCTCACACTCACTGAAGTTTAAGTGGAGTACATGCTCACACTCACTGAAGTTTAAGTGGAGTACATGCTCACACTCACTGAAGTAGTGGAGTACATGCTCACACTCACTGAAGTTTAAGTGGAGTACATGCTCACACTCACTGAAGTTTAAGTGGAGTACATGCTCACACTCACTGAAGTTTAAGTGGAGTACACGCTCACACTCACTGAAGTTTAAGTGGAGTACATGCTCACACTCACTCATGTACTGTTTAAATGGAGTACACGCTCACACTCACTGAAGTTTAAGTGGAGTACACGCTCACACTCACTGAAGTAGTGGAGTACATACTCACACTCACTGAAGTTTAAGTGGAGTACATGCTCACACTCACTCATGTACTGTTTAAATGGAGTACACGCTCACACTCACTGAAGTTTAAGTGGAGTACATGCTCACACTCACTGAAGTAGTGGAGTACATACTCACACTCACTCATGCACTGTTTATTAGTGAGGTCATCGGATCGAGAGCACTTTTATGAAACCATCAGATGATGGGCAAAGCACAAGAAAGTGACTTTTCAAAATTTTCAGATACAAGTTTGGATCTTTATGGTGGGTGGACAGTTTTAGGTGTTTTCAACTAAAAACACACATCTCTCTGGGTCGAAGGACACAGCGCTTCTAAAACACCTACCTCTGCAAGGATCCCTCATCTTCACACCTGGGGAGATTTTTCAGGTGGTCATGATTTTTTTACACTAGTGGAAACTATGTGAGAAGATCTGGACACAAAACATTCATACAGTCAGCTATGACCGCTATATTCGCACACCACACTGTGAGAGGCATGGTGAAAGATGGATCTAGAGAGACAGCTCAGTGGTTTACAGTACTTGCTGTTCTTCTGAGCATCCACATGGGGACTTACAACCACCTGTAAAAACAGTTCTGGGGATCTGACCCCCTCTTATAGCCTCTGCGGGCACTAGAACATACATGGTTCATTTACGTGTATGCAGGCAAATACTCATATGCATAAAATAAAAAATAGTAAGACTTGCCTACATATTCTCAAAGGATCTCAGTTTAAGTTAAAACCTCCTCTTGAGCAGTGTTTTGATTAGTGATTACAGAGACCATCACTGTACCTGAGCTGAGTAATGACATAATCAACGTGCCCTTAAATTTGCCTTCGATAGGATGCTGGACCTAAGGAAGATGGCTGTGTACCTCATGGATCTTGACCTGCAGAAACTCAAAGAACGTCTCTGTGGGCTGCTCCTTAGTGTCGTCTTAATATAACAATTCTAACCTTACACAAATTGCTCTGACGTGTTCAAAAAATAAAAAGGAAGCATTCCATATCATTTAGGAAGCCCAGCCTAACCCAATTATAGCCAAAATATGATGGGGATATAAAAGCAAACAAAATTACAGGCTATTTTGAATATAAACATAAATTGGTCAAGGATAAGCTTATCACAATCAAAATGGCATTATTAATCAATTAAATTTATCAATTAATTTAACTAGTCATTTAAAAGTTGGCCAAGGAAATCCATAAGAAGTTAGCTTATCACAACCAAAATGGTATTATTATAAGACATAGCTATAATACATTTAAAAATGTCAATACAATATTCATAGATTAAAGGAGTCAAGTCATACAATCATCTCAGTTGATGCAGAAAAACCATTTTATAAAATTCATTATCATTTTTGATTAATAAAAACATTTCTGCCGAACAGTGGTGGCTCATGTTTTTAATCCCAGCACTCAGGAAGCAGAGACAGGTGGATCTCTGTGTGTTTGAGGCCAGCCTGGTCTACAAAGTGAGTTCCAGGACAGCCAGGGCAGTTACACAGAGAAACCCTGTCTTGGAAAACCAAAATGAAACCAAACTAAAGCAAAACAAAAGACCATTTCTTAGCAAATGAGGAATAAGGAAACATCCTCTATCTCTTAAACAGTATCTGTAAAAACTCTGTAATAAGCATAAATATCTGACGGCAAACAGTGAAGGAGTTCCATTCAAGTGTGCTCAAGGTCCTAACACAGTGAGGTCAGGTAAAAAAAAACCCAAGAGTTTAGGGAAAATATAATTTTAATTATTTCTAATAAAATTATCTAAGTACTAATTCCAAACTAATTGATATATGTTATTTGACTTATTAAGAATTAAACTGGACTAAGAAAATATACAAAAGTCAGTTCCCATTCTATACTCTAGCAGCATGTAGGTAACAAATCAGATTAAAAACATTTTACAGGGGCTGGAGAGATGGCTCAGTGGTTAAGAGCACTGGCTGCTCTTCCAGAGGACCTGGGTTCAATTCCCAGCACCCACATGTCAGCTCACAACTGTCTGAAGATCCAATTGCAGGGGATCTGACACCTTCACACAATACACATAAAACAAAGTTAAATGTTAAATAAACCATAAAAAAAAAGAACTGGGGTTTGATCTCCAGTTTCAAAAAAACCCCCACATTTTACAAATATAAATTGTATATAAAAAAAACTAAAAGATTTTACAGGGAACTAAGAATAGTCCTAGTAAAACATGAACAAAATATTTATGAAGAAAACTGCAAAACCTCATAAGGACATGTTTTATTTGTGACAGTCTCACTATCCCCTAGGATTGCCTTTAAATCCTGGTCCTCCTGCCCCTACCTCCCAAATGATGGGGTTAGAGTGACCCAAAATGTCTAGCTTTCATAAAGATGATATTATTATTATCCCTCTTTTTTCATTTTTTTACTTTTTATTTTTTATTTGTTTTGTTTTTTTTCAAGACGGGTTTCTGTGTGTAACATTCCTGGCTATCCAACTCGCTTTGTAGACCAGACTGGCCTCGAACTCATTGAAATCCGCCTGCCTCTGCCTCCCAAGTGCTGGGATTAAAGGTGTGCACCACCACCGCCATTCAGCCTCCTCTACTCTTTAAAATTTTATGTGTATGAGTGTTTTGCTTCCATGTATATCTGTGTACTGCATGTGTGTCTTAGTTTGCCCATGAAAGTCAAAGGAGGGCATCAACCCTCTGGGAGTTACAGACACCTGGAGCTGCCATGTGAGTGCTGGGATTCAAACTTGGGTCCTGTGAGAAAGTAGGAAGTTCTCCTAATTGCTGAGCCACCTCTCTAGTCCTTCATAAAATATTTTTAAAGGCCTAGTTCATTACAGTCATACAATGGCAAGGAATTAGAAAAGCCACTGCCAAAAACTGATAATTCTCCCCAACTGAGGTATTATATTTAATGTAATCCCATTCAAAATTAAGGGTGGTAGAATTTGACAATCTGACTTGGAATTTGTATGAAAAAGCTTAGAATGACCATGACCATGAGACCCATAAATCACAAAGTACAGGAAAGTCTATCTCTCATATAACAAAGCAGTAAGAAGCCGGGCGGTGGTGGCGCACGCCTTTAATCCCAGCACTCGGGAGGCAGAGGCAGGTGGATCTCTGTGAGTTCGAGACCAGCCTGGTCTACAAGAGCTAGTTCCAGGACAGGCTCCAAAACCACAGAGAAACCCTGTCTCGAAAAACAAAAAACAAAACAAAACAAACAAAAAAACAAAGCAGTAAGAACAAGCAGGAGACAAAACTCAGCTGACGGAGGGCTTGCCTTGTATGCACAAGGCTCTAGGTGTGCGCCCCAGCACTGTAAAGCCTGGGCGTACATCTGTAACCAGCCACTTGGGGTGGAAGGCAGGAAGTGTAAGATTTTTGTCTAATAAGGTTTTGCTGGACATTTTTCTACCTTACAGGTCTTTATATATATATATATATATATATATATATATATATATATATATATATATATATATATAATATATATATATATAGTGTGTGTGTGTGTGTGTAGTATTTCTTCTACATGTGCAAGTGTCTTAGGGATTCTACTGCTGTGAAAAGACACAATGACCATGGTAACTCCCATAAAGGAAAACATTTAATTTGGCTTGCTTAAAGTTTCATGTCAGTCCATTATCATCAAGGCAGGGAGCACGGCAGCGTGGAGGCAGACATGGTACTGGAAAAGTAGCTGAGAGTCCTACATCTTGCAGGCAACAGGAAGTCAAGAGAGACAGGTGGTATCCTGGTACCCTGAACTATGGAAACCTCAAAGCTCGTCCCTACAATGACACTCTTCCTTCAACAAAGCCATACCCACTCCAACAAATCTCCAAATAGTGCCACTCCCTATGAGATTACGGGGGCCAATTATATTCAAACTACCACAGCAAGTGTTTCTTATACTATTTCTTTGGTTTCGCCACCCACCCATTTGTTTGTTCTGTCCTATTTTGGTTTGTTTTTATTTTGTTATTGTTGTTTTTAGATGCCTATTTGCTTTCTAGTGAGAGAGAAAAAGAACAGGGGTAGATTCAGAAGTGTGGGGAGTTGGGGAGGATCTGGGAGATGGGGAGGGGAAATATGATCAGAATATATTGTGTTAAAAATTCATTTTCAATTAAAAAAAAAAAGAAGATGACCTGGGTTTAGTTCCCAATATCCCCATGGTAGCTCACATCTGTCTATCACTCCAGTTCTGGGGAATCTTCTGGGCTCTTTAGGCTCCCAAATACACACGATACACACAAACTAACACAGGCATACACACACACAAAAACAATAAACAAATAAATTTTAAAAATAAAAGAGAAGCAACAAATATAAAGAAACCAGAACTTGCTTTTTATAAATATAAAAAACCTTACAAATTTTGTAATTTGTGAAGATAACCCAAGTCAAAAATAAGCAAAGACTTCTCTATCCTTTACAAAAGGGGAAGGCTAAATGACCAATGTGCAAAATAAAAAAAAATGCAATCTCACTGGTAAGGAGGGGCACGCCACAACTCACATGCAATCCTTAGCCTGTGGCCACAGTGCGGAGAAGAACAGGGGCTCTAGGACAGAAAGGAATGCAACCTGGCCAATGCTTTGGAATTACCAGCGAAGTCAAAAATACACCTAACTGCCAGCTATGGTAGTGCATGCCTGCCTTTAATCCCAGCATTGGGGGCAGAGGAAGACAGATCTCTGTGAAGTCAAGACCAGCCTGCTCTACATAGTGAGCTCGGGGCCAGCCAGGGCTCTAGAGAGAGAGAAAGAGAGAGAGAGAGAGAGAGAGAGAGAGAGAGAGAGAGAGAGAGAGAGATATCAAACCAAGCAACTACAAAACACAAATGCTATGACCTATGAATCTATAAGAACCCTTGAATGAAGGCTCAAGAAGACTTGTAAAGAATATTTACAGCAGCATCTCCTATCACAGCCCCCAAAGAGAGCAATCTTGTCTCTTTACAGTAGATTGGATAAAGATGCAACAAGACAGAACCTCAGGAACATAATTTAAGCACTGAAAGCAAGTAGTATCTGGGTTATATTTTAAAATACATAAAAAAATCCAAAACTAAAAATCTTTGTTATTTACAAGTATAAAATAAATAGTAGAGAGATATAAGACAATGACCAACACAGAAGTCAAGACAAGAATTAACGGGTAGGTGAGCAGCAACAGGACTGGATAGAAAGGAAACACAGCCATTACATCACGTAAGACATATTGCAAATATATGTGTGAGCACAAATGAATCAAAGGCAGTTCATGGGCACCACTAATGTTCTTTTCCTTAAATAAGGAATTAATATTCATGTTTTATACTATCGTCTTAAATATACTAAATAAACATTCTTTAGTTTCTATCATTATTTGACAACAATTAAACTACGGTTGAAGCCACTGGGGTGGTGTGATAATACAAATTATTTTCTGTTTCTAAGCAGTTGTCACATACAATAGCCTTATAAATGCGTTAGCTAACTCAATTCTTACAATAATCCTCTGATATAGGTATTTTATTAGCCACATTTTACAAATGAAAAGACGAGACAAAGTCATTAAGTGACTTACTCAGAGCTAGAGGGTTTGATGTTCAAAGCCAGGTTTGCCCAACTCTTATAGCTGAACCCTTAACTTCTATAAAAAGAATCTGCATTCCTTTCCTTCCGTGCAGAACTAAGCCCACAACACCAGCTTCTCCAGACTTACTTGTGGAGTTCCTTTAGGAAGGAGTTTCTGGGTGAGGCTGTGACTCACGTGGCTCCGTTGGTAGTGTTTGCCTAGCGTGCATGAAGCCTGGGCTCCATCCTGAACACATCATAAACTGGGTATGAGGGCACACATGTGTAATCGTGGCACTGGGAAAGTCGAGGTGGAGGACCAGGAGTTCAAGATCATCCTCAGCTACAAGGTAAGTTTGAAGCTGAGCCACATAAGACCCTGCTGCTGTGTGCCCCCATCCAAAAAAAAAAAGCATTTCTGGTTCTCAGAAATTTTATAGCTGGCGAATATTTATCCACTTACAGTTCTGCTTCAAATGACAAGATGGCTGAGATGGTGCCTCTTAGTTTAGACTCTTTAGGTCCCTGTTAAGCTTTTTCAAGGTATGAAAACATGGGTTATGATTTCATGGAGAATGAGGATGCCATATAGTCCACTCTGACCCTGTACTGAAAGAGCTACAGCGATCATCTCATACATAGGGAGGGTTGACTCTGGCTCATGGTTCTAGAGGTTCCAGGTCACAAATAAGGGCTGTGTCACTTTGGGCCTCTCACAAAGATGGAACATCTTGGCAGGAACTAATGGAGCAAACTTAGCTGGTAGGTCATAAAGAAAAAGAAAGCAGAGAGAAGACAAGCTAAGGTCCTAATGACGTTTCCAGTAGAATCTTAGACTTACTAAAGCCTAGGGCACATTACGTTTCTTTATCCATAAGCCACAGTTAGTAAAAACAATAACCAATAACCTAGAAACTTCTATCAGATACATACCATCTGTGGTGGTTTGAATCAGAATGACCCCCATAGGCTCATATTTCAAATGTTTGGTCCCCAGTTGGTAGAACCATTTGGGAAGGATTAGGAGGTGTGGCCTCACTGGAGAAGGTATGTCACTGGGGGGCAGATCTGAGATTTCAAAAGCACATGTCATTCCCAGTTAGCTCTCTCCCTGCCTCAGGCTTGTGGACCAAGATGTAAGCTCTTAGATACTGCTCTAGTGCTATGCCTGCCTGCCATGCTCCCTGCCATAATGGTCAAGGACTCATTCTCTGACACTGTAAGCCCCCAACTTGTTTTCTTTTACAAGTTGCCTTGGTCATGATGCCTTGTTACAGCAACAGAAAAGTAGCCGAGATACTACCCTTTAAGATTCAAAGTACTTCCTCAAAGTGTCACCTTGGGGAGCAAGCCTTAACACAATAATCTTTGGAGGACACGCCTGTAAGCCAAAGCATGTGGTATATGCTTTGGTCATGGTTTGTGTGTCTAAGTGTTCAGGTGTTGGAAGCTTGATCTTCAGTGTGGCGATGGTGGAAAGTGGTGGAACCTAGTACAAGGTAATTATGTCACTGGGGGCTCTACCCTTCTGAGTAAGTGATGTAATCCTTACAGGACCTGGTTAATTTTCTTGTGAACAGCCTGCTGTAACAGTGCAAGGCTGGACCAGTTCCGTTCTCTTGACTCATGTTCACATTGTGACTTCTCATTTGTGCATGTGTTCCCTCCGTGTACCATCTACTATGTAACAGAGATGATGAAGTCAGGGAGGCCCCCATCCAAGACGTGCAACATCTACACCGAGCCCCTGGACCTCTAGTAAATCTATTTATAAGTAAATCTATTTTTTTCACAAATGTTAACCCAGCTTCAGATCTTTTTTTCTTTTCTTTTTTGTTATAGTAATGGAGAACAGACCAGTGCAGATGGGGCAACACTGGAGGACCAGCTGCTTCTGTGAGAACCTTCAACTGTCTTATCTGACAGCTGTTCAACAAGATAGACAGGGCTGACCCTAGTGGAAGGATGTTCATTCCTAGGGAATAAGTACAAACATAATATCAACTATGTGGTTGTTACTATCAGTGGGTTAGGGATAAAAGAAACTAGAGGAAACCCTAGGCTGAAACAAAATGGAGTCACTCTTGTTTAGGTTGGTGTTAACAGGCTTTACCCGGCCAGCAGGAAAACACAGGACCCACCTTTGGTCTCAACTTTTAGTAATATTCTTACTAAAATGAGAATACTGAAATGTATTCTTACTAAAACCTGGGGAGAAGTTCTGATCACAAAGGAAGAACACAAATATCTGAGAAGCGAACACGTCATGGGCTGTTCTCAGGCCTGCTGCCATGAGCTTTCTCTAGCTCACAGCTTAGCATTGGAATAACAGATTTGCCGTCCTAAACATCTCCACTGCTGCTCCTTATTCCTACGGCTTGAAAAGCTGTCAGCTGCTGTCACCTGGAGGCATCACCACGGCAGCCACCACTGTTTACTGCTTCCTGTGCAGCGTGGCTGGTGGTCTAGGAAGCTCCTCAACAGTGCTGGAGTGAGCCACTGAGAGGAGCCACGTGCTGGAGTGCAGGATCTAATGAGCGGAGTGGGCGTGTACACACACAGGGCAGGAGGCAGGAATCACAGGAGGGTGCATTATAAGGACTGATAAGAGAGATCAAATTCAATTGTATCACGTTGTACTTTACTACTTTATCGAGATGGAGAAAGGACCAAACACTTTTTAAAGTAATTTAAATACTTTGAGATTCTACAGGGATAGACGTCTTGGGATAAAAATCCAGAAATACACAGGTATCCCAAGAGCAAGTCTTAGATGTGCAAGAAGCAAAACTGTAGCAAAGATTTTTAGTTCACTCTGCAAAAAGCTGAGCCTACAGAAGCAAACTCCAGTCAGAGGCTTCCTGGATTATAAGAAGACAGCTCTGGCTGGGGAGAGGAGAAGTACCCTTTCCTTGAAGACAAGGAAATGTTTGTACTGGAAATGTGTAAACCAATTTTCCAAGAGGAGACGAAAAAGCGCCGATTAGAACCCCCAGGAGGGGATGAGGCAGGAGATCAAGCCAGCACTGACCCATTTATATGCTGCTGCAGCACTTCTGAAGTAGAGAGGAAGCAGGGCCACCTTCCACATTCCTTCCCTTCTCCCTGTGCTCCCCGACCCCCAAGCAGTCCCCACCCTGTTACTGGATCTGCAGCCATGCAGACAATTGGAACCCTCCAGCCTGCTGGGGTGTTTACTATTCTTGGCCACTGTGTACTGGTAACTAAGCACCACTGAGGATAAAATGGTAACTCAGTAGCCCAGAAGACAATGTTCTCCACAAAGCCTAACCACCAGGAGTCAAAGGATCCCACATCCGTTGGCTCAATAAAAAATGTGACTCAGAAGACAGATGTGATGATGGACTGGGGCTTCTTACAATGACAATTCTTATATATGTATAGTTATTAACTTATCCAAGGAATTGTATTTCCTAGAGATTAACCTAAGCTCAGAGAGGTAAAGTACACTGATCCAAGTTACAGGATAATCACCCACAACCTGTGGGAGCTCTCAAGGGACACAGGGCAAACAGTCTCCAAAGCAACACTTCCCCATACTCCAGCCACTGGAGTGTAACAGGATTCTGTCACAGCCATGTGCACTGGTATTAGTATTTACAATATTTTTTTTGAGCATGAGACTCTTAGTCTCAGGGTCGTGGGTCCGAGCCCCACGTTGGGTGACATTTGTTGACAAAGGGTTTCTGTCCTGCCCGGTTTCCGCATTTGTTAAGTCCCAAAGAAATCACACAGAGGTCTATATTAATGATAAACTGATTGTCCCATTAGCTCAGGCTTCTTATTAACTCTTATAACTTATATTAACCCATTATTCTTATCTATGTTAGCCACATGGCTTAGTACCTTTTTCAGCAGGGCAATCACATCTTCCTTCTTCTGTGATTGGGACAGGATTCGGGAGAAATGGGCTTCTTCCTTCTCAGAATGCTCCTGTTCTCAGTGACCCGCCTCTACTTCCTGTCTGGTTGTCCCACCTATACTTCCTGCCTGGCTACTGGCCAATCAGTGTTTATTTAAAACATAATTGACAGAATATAGACAATTGTCCTGTGCCAGAAAACTATTAAAAGATTTACCCACCATCTTGGTACAATCATCTGTGTGCTCCAGGGCACACAGAAGGGAAGAACAGGTGAGGGTGACTTGAGGCACATCATGGGTAGCTAGGAAACGGGGTGGGGTGGGGGTGGGGCAACCAGAGATTCTTTGTCCTCCTTGAGTGTTCATGAAGATCTCACATTTGACAGAGAAGAAAGAGGGAGAGTGAAGCTCATCCAGTAACTCCAGAGTAGGGGAGATCAATGTGGGATTACTTACATAAAATTTTCTGGGTATTCACTCAGGGCCATGTCAATGATGTTGAGAGCGTCATGGTAGTGTTTCTGGGCTGACAACAGGAGAGCGAGGAGGTGCAGGGAGTTGGCATCATCACCTTGGAGTTGAAGAGCTTGACGGACATACCCGAGAGCTTCTGGTATCTGGTTTAAAACAAGACCAAAAGGAATGCTTAAACAGTTCCACAGAAAGGAGCCATGGTTACAGAAGGTGCATTGTGAGTGGTTTCACATCGTAGGGGTCAACCTCATGGCATCCCCAGGACACTGGCCAAACAAGGGAGCACATCCTCTTCAGCAGTAATAGGGCTGATGAGGGGACCGGGGAGACCACTTCTCTAGTTAACTGTCCACATGCCCTTCCATCTCTCTGGAGAAACACTTTCTCACTTTTGTTCCCCACAGAACCAATGTACTTTTGATTATGTCTAAGATGATTTTACTACAAACAGAGATGCAGGCAAGCTACCAAGGGTTCTTAGTGGAATTAAACTGCCTTAGCTGAATCACTCTCCCCTTTCATAACATTATTGAAATTAAAATACTTCATAGGCCACGAAACCTTTAACAGAGCTTTCTAAGGACCAGATGTCTGGACCTCTACTGGACATGAAGGAAATATGCAAACAAACAAAACCCCACACCTTTCTAAACTACATCCCAAAATAATTGGAGACAAGAAACAAATTACAGGGCCACTTGCAAAGCAGATGTATCCAAATTTAAGCAGGTTTAGGCACAGCGTTAACCATGAATGCAACAGCTGTTCAACATGTTCTTGTGTAGTGGTGTGTGCATGTGCACTTGCCTGTAGATGTGCATGCAGAGGCTAAGGTTGTCATGGGGTGCTTTCTCTCTCCTTCTCCAGCTTCAGTTTTTGAGGCAAGTTTCTCACTGAACTCAGAACTCCCAGAATCCACCTGTGTCTGCCCCACAGTGCTGTGGTTAGAGACGTGTTCTGTATCTGGCCGTATGTGAGTGCCAGGGAGCAGAACCTTACCTCTAGCCATCAACTGTGTCATCCAGTTCACAACGCGGTCTTTAATGAAGATTAAACGGCATGGAGCCCAGGGTTACGTGTACAGTAGGTATTTGAACACGTTAGACTTCAGGTTTAATAGAAAGGAGAAGCTGAAGTTATATTTCAAAGCAGAGCTGGGGACAGAGGCATCTAACTTATCTGCACAGGGGACTCCATGTGGCTTCCAACTCTGCCTTTCAGCTCTCCTGTTACTTCCCAAATCTTCAGGAATCTCACCCCTCGGGAGAATCTATGACTTCCTTTTCCAGAGCCCCCTGATTTCCCACTCTGGACTGCAGTTTCACATGGATCTATGCCTTAAGTGCTGGCTCCGGAGGCTCCCTAGAGCTGTCAGTGCTACGCTCATGCTTCAGTGGCAGGGAGGAAGTTCAGGCACAGAGAGGTGAGGTGCTGAGTGCTGGAAAGGGGGGACTCTGGCTGTTCTGATCCTTCTCTACCCTCTCTAGGAGGGCCATGACCTCTGTCCCAGGTAGCAGGGACATACTCATTTAGAGCCCTGGCGATTCAACACTCATGCCTATAATCTTTGTGGATGAGTTGCACCCATAAGTCTCCATCTACTTATCCACTGTCTACAGCAACAGCCTCCTGCATGATCATTCCTCAGCTTGAAGTAGAGAGGCTAAGGCAGCTATCCTCACGGTGCTGCTGGTTTGTAGGGATGGGCAAGTATTTAGGGATAGAGATGGGGCTCAAAAGGATATCTTTAGAAGGGAGTAGATGCAGGGTTCAGAGCTGGCTCCTTCATTAAAAAACTCTTACTGGGTGTCAAACACATACCAGCAGCGTTCAAGTGCCAAGGCTAGGCAATGACAATGGCAGACATGGTCCTCCCTTCCTGATCTCAAGTGAAAAGGACTGATATTTTATAAGGAAAATGAGGAGGTGAAGGGAAAACATGATCAGTGCTCAGCCCACCTCTGCTGCAGTGGCAGCTCCTAACCAGTCCAGCTGTGACCACATTCCGCCAGGTAACAAACCTCTCTAGGGCAGGCATCTTGGCTTGCTGTGTTTCCAAGATGCCAATGGCAGCTACTTCTTAACACCATTCTAAGGCAACTGGGAAGCCTCTGGGGAATGACATCTTGAGCTAACCTCTGATTCACCCTTCCAGTGTGCACTCAGGAATGTGCTGGGGTCACCACCAGTGTCTTGCACCTGGTGGGCTAGCAAGCATATGGGTGCCGTTTCTAGAACAGCTGGGAGGGAATGAGGGTAGTAGAATGTGAAAGGCAGCTCAGGTTGCCTTTGGGAAGATGAAGCTAGCAAGGCTTGGCCTTCCAGCAAGAACATGCAACCATGGAAATGCTATATCGTTTATGCATTTTAGAAGATCTGGTGTCTCTTGATACCTTCTAGCATTTTCCAGTTACACACAGATACCCCGTGACAGTCAGGTTCCAATCAGTGACTAAATTTCCACCATGAAACTCAGCACTGGGTTCCATGACCCCATTACTGTTAGCAACAAAGGCCCTTGGTGACCCCTGGAATCAGGGTACATGCCGTGTTGCCATCTGACTCCAGGCTGGGCCTTTGTGGATTTACTCTCAGTAGTACAGCCTAGGCCATCTATCTTCACAGCACATGCTCAAACTCTCTGGAACCCCAGGGTCTTTTCTGGGAGGAGCTGGCGTCCTCCGAGAGCAGCGTCAGACATTATAGACACTGACCTGTCTGGAGATGGCGAGCTGCAGAGCCAGGTAGAAAGCTGCTTGGTGGTCTGTAGGTGACAGGCTGTGGGCCCTGGAAAAGCATTCACTGCTGTTAGAACACGAGGCCACCTGTGCGTGCCCGTCACAAGTTCTCCGCACATCTGCATTTTGGTGTCAAAGTCTCATTGTCAGCTGAATTATGTATCATTTCCTTCACCCTTCCCCAATATCGCTAATGAATGTTACACAATCTGACCACCATACACAGATTATGCTTTAATACGAAATAGTAAAATTAAATTAAAATGAATTGGAAAAAAATGGCCATAGAGGTTCCCAGACTCTGTGAAGGGGCCTAGAGACAGGTAATCAATCCCCAGACCCCGAGGTCTGGCCTTCTCAACAGATGCTTCCCCTTAGCCGAACAGAAACCAGTGTCATTCTGGGTCATGATAAAAACAACTAACAGGCTGTGGGCCCTGAAAAAGTATTCACCCTTTTCTAACATAAACCCATGGCCAGATGATGGCTACTTTGGTTAAGTTTGGAGTGGCCTTAACGCTACTTCATCCAAATTTCTGGATTTCAGAAAAAGCCATATGAAAATCAAAGATCAGTTTTGCTTATAAAATGAGATTTGGGTTTTTGTGAACCAGAAGGAGGAAAGAAAGACACCATTTACTCTGTAAGGAGTCTACTAAATTCCATGCAGCTCCCTAATTGTGTTCCTCTATGTTGTGTGACAGTGTGGTTGGACACTTGGCTTGGCTCCATCCACTGGTCCTGGCTGCTGGATGCAGAGGCTGCTTGGGCTGTCTAGCAAGCTGCACGGGTAACCTCCTTCGGCTTTTATGTGGAACTTCATGCATTTCATCAGAAGCAATTCAAAATGTGATAGTATACAGAACCTACTTCTACTTTTAACAATCTGGTAGGAAGAGAAAAACAAACTTAACTTCCATAGAAGGAGCATGGAGCAGACTAATCACAAAGTGTGGTCGTGGATAGCAAACCATCTCTGCTTTGACAGCATTCTGTGATCAAAAGAGGGACTTTCACCAGCCGACAGCAAGTTTAAGATGAAACAGAAACTGAAATTATTATGGAGTCATCTGCGGCCAACTCACCAAAGTTTTCTAGAGATGTTGGTCTTTTACGTAATCGTTAGACTTCCACGGGAAAAGAAAAAGACACGTAATATGCACGACCCAGAAAACATGCCAAATACATGAACTTGGGTACTGTTTGGGCAAATGCTGTACTGTATGCATAACTGGGGTTTGCTCTTTCCTTGGTATTTTAATTTACTTAAAAATAGTTTTTATTACTATTTGTGTGTGCATTGTATACATGTGTGCTGGTAGGCTTGCCTGTGAGGGCACATCTGGAGGACAGAAGCCTCTGTTCTATTGTTCTTGTTCTTCATATTTTTTTTTTGAGGCCTCTTCTTTCCCTGAACTATGACTAGACTGACTGGCCGCTGAGCCACAGGGATTCCTGACTCTGCCTCCTCAGCACCGGGATTAAGGACATGCATCACCACATCAAGCTTTTATGTGAGTGCTGGGAATCAAATCAGGTTCTCATGCCCGTGCAGCGAGGATTTGTTAATATCAACTGGGGAGTCCTGGGGAACCCTTCCTAGCAGCCCCTCGACAGGCCACAACCTTTGGGCTTTACTGGCCTGGGTTAAAGTGATGGTGGCTGAGCATTCACTAGGGCTGTCTCCACTGCATTCCAGCTCGCACGACTGACACGCCCTGGCTCTCCACGCATGAGTAATGAGAAGAATTTTCTTTGGTGCTCATGGATGAGGTGAAAATGTCATGGTTTCTGTCTTTCCCAATTATCCAGTGAAAATGGGTAAAAGATGGATTATGAAGAAACATTTATTATGCAGAGTAATTTAGTTTATCTCGTCTTCTTTCAAAAATAAAAAGGCCAGGTTTCTACAGCCATCAAAAATAATTTGTCAGAACTGTAATTTTTCTCAGCCCAGTTTGTATTTTTCCACAAAGTAAGTCAAATCATGGTTGCTTCTATCCAGTGCCAACTAAGTGAGAAGCTGGCAGCTGCTCTGGTGAATGCCGAGTGTGGATGGTGACCGCTATGGGCAGAGGTCCCACTCTGGTCTCAGCACAGGATTGTGGGCCACTAACCACAGGCCTGGAAAAGAAACAAACTGGAAGAGCTAGCAATTCTGCCATTTCCAGAGAGCATTCTGGTGACTTCTAAAGAATTTCCACTGAGGCTAATAATGAGACTCCGCCGGCCTGTTTCTATTGAAGCACACCTTAAAACATGCATTTTAAGTGACTTACTTGCACAATTTTGTTAATGAATGAAATTGACTACTTTAGCAAAAGAAAGGGAGTGGGAAATAGCAAATAAAACAAGAAAAACTAAGTGGGGTTCACCCCCTGTAGATGCCACACACCTTGCTTCGGTTGTGTGGGACAGCTCCAGCAGCTAAGCTGCCTGGGACAAGGGCCCTTTGGTATGCTTACTGCTACTTTGCTCAGTAAAAACCAAGTGCCCAAGAAGCTGCAAGTCTGGGATTCTACACGAATCTAAAGCAGCTCCACAAGCCATCCTCATGTAGACAACACCTGGCCAGGTTGCTAAAAGGAACTCAGACAACCTAAAATCTATCACAGTGATGCTCACAGTGCCTCTACCGATAAAGCACCTATATCTTAAAGAATTCAGTTCTTCTTCCCATGAATAGGTAAGTATCTATTCATCCATCATCCTACCTGCCACCTATGTACCCATCCATCCACCTCTCCCATCTACCAACCTAGCTGACTCTCCATCTACCTATTCCCCCTCTGCCCACTCACGCTCCCACCCACCCACCCACCCACCCATCCATCCATCTTCCCATCTATCTGCTAATCCAAACTCCCACTCTCCACTCACCTACCCATCCATTAACGCACCCACTTACTGATTTACCCTTTCATCCATCTACTAACCCACCTGCCCATTCACCTACCCCTATCCACTCCCACCCACTCATCTGTTTATCTATCCATTTATATTATGCAGTACTTTCTCCAAAGAATAAGGCTCTAGGAAGTCTGGAGATAAATAATACAAGTTTTCCTTAGGGAGCTCTTCCCACCCTACCAGAAGGAGAGACCCGAAATGATCTTCACAGTGTAACAGATGCAGTGTCCAGACAAAGGCATACTGGGCTGCTGCTGGAACATGGATGGCTCAGACTACTGGGCTAGAGCCCAGCATGTCCAGTGGACTCCTAAATTTCAGCTCCAATAGTCTAGAGCTGATCATGATCATATAGACAATGCTGCTGATCAATTCTGATTCTGTCTAGAGCTGATCATGATCATATAGACGATGCTGCTGATCAATTCTGATTCTGTCTAGAGCTGATCATGATCATATAGACAATGCTGATCAATTCTGATTCTGTCTAGAGCTGATCATGATCATATAGACAATGCTGATCAATTCTGATTCTGTCTAGAGCTGATCATGATCATATAGACGATGCTGCTGATCAATTCTGATTCTGTCTAGAGCTGATCATGATCATATAGACAATGCTGATCAATTCTGATTCTGTCTAGAGCTGATCATGATCATATAAACGATGCTGATCAATTCTGATTCTGTCTAGAGCTGATCATGATCATATAGACAATGCTGCTGATCAATTCTGATTCTGTCTAGAGCTGATCATGATCATATAGACGATGCTGCTGATCAATTCTGATTCTGTCTAGAGCTGATCATGATCATATAGACAATGCTGATCAATTCTGATTCTGTCCAGAGCTGATCATGATCATATAGACAATGCTGATCAATTCTGATTCTGTCTAGAGCTGATCATGATCATATAGACGATGCTGCTGATCAATTCTGATTCTGTCTAGAGCTGATCATGATCATATAGACAATGCTGATCAATTCTGATTCTGTCTAGAGCTGATCATGATCATATAAACGATGCTGATCAATTCTGATTCTGTCTAGAGCTGATCATGATCATATAGACGATGCTGCTGATCAATTCTGATTCTGTCTAGAGCTGATCATGATCATATAGACAATGCTGCTGATCAATTCTGATTCTGTCTAGAGCTGATCATGATCATATAGACGATGCTGCTGATCAATTCTGATTCTGTCTAGAGCTGATCATGATCATATAGACAATGCTGATCAATTCTGATTCTGTCTAGAGCTGATCATGATCATATAGACAATGCTGCTGATCAATTCTGATTCTGTCTAGAGCTGATCATGATCATATAGACGATGCTGCTGATCAATTCTGATTCTGTCTAGAGCTGATCATGATCATATAGACAATGCTGATCAATTCTGATTCTGTCTAGAGCTGATCATGATCATATAAACGATGCTGATCAATTCTGATTCTGGCTCATAAAGCACAGATCTCACAACAATGATGACTACAATTTATGAAGCCTCTATTATAGGCATCTTACCTAAGAATACTCAGAAAAGGAGGCAAAACCAGAAATGGAATGGGGAAGTGTGTGATGCCAAGGCTTGGTCTTTATACCACCATCCTGCTGTCCTGTCTGGCTAATTTCCCAAAGTTCCCTTCAGTTCTGATTACAATGGGCACAGAACTCATGAATTAGGAAGAAATACGCAGAGTTAAATCAGAGCGCTTTCGCTAGGTACACACCTTAGCTTGTCTAGGTGGCTTTAGCACTGAACGTCCGCATTCTGGACCAGCTCAGCCCCAAGCTCTCATCCTCTACAAATACACCCACCACACTTAAACCCAAGCTAGGGGAGAGAGACAGGAAAGTAAAGCTATGTATCCCAGCCACCCTGAGTAGCAGACATGGATGATGTAGGAGCAGCATTTACTAGTGCATGCATGACAGACACATGCTGTCACCGTCTTTGGGACCGCTTTTCTCCAGAGGATGTGGAAGCTCGCCAAGCTTACAGCACTGCACACAGCAGAATTTACTTCGCCGTATTCTGCTCAGCATGGATGAACTGGTGGGGGCGACTAGGTTATGAGCTGACAGCTCAGTATCTGGGTAAAGCCACACCACTTTGATATATTCAGACATTGCCCCCTTGAGGGCCCCGGAAAACAATCTTTCCAAATTCTGGCTCTAGTTATGATTAAGACTTCATTCCCATAGGCTATCCCTCTTTTAAATGTACCACTTTTCTTTTCAAAAGAAATGAACAGCAAAACCAGAAGCAAAATAATAGTATAAACAGAACTTTGGGGGAAACCATATAAAACACATAGTAGAAAAACATTTCTCACCCAAGTGGCTTTAAATGCTCTATTTACATTTAAGAATTAATACAATCGGGCTGGAGAGATGGCTCAGTGGTTAAGAGCACAGGCTGCTCTTCCAAAGGTCCTGAGTTCAATTCCCAGCAACCACATGGTGGCTCATAACCATCTGTAATGAGATCTGGTGTCCTCCTCTGCCCTGCAGGCATACATGCAGGCAGAACATTGTATACATAATAAATAAATAAATAATTTAAAAAAAAAAGAATTAATACAATCTTTCTTATTTATTTAAAATCTTTTCCTTAAAGCTTTTATTAGGTCCCCAATTGACTAAAATAGTCAATGTCTACTTGAATCAAAATGATTGTATGCATTTGAAAAACATTCTGTATTTCAGATAAACACTAATTTAGGTTAGCCTTCTGCAAAGTAGTCAGTTAGATTAGAAGAGCTTATTTCTCCTTAGTCCCTTATGAACAAACATGTTAAATCTCTTTGAATTCAAACCTAAGAGGAGAAGGAACAGAAAAGAATTCAGGCCGACAGAACAGCTGTTACATAACCCTCGCTACCCAGGCCGCCCCAGGCCGACCACCACTGTGGCTGTTTTTAGAGAGCCAATGAGACTGCTGATTTAAGGAAAGTGAAACAGATGTGATGGCCACTTTCTCAGGCATCCGCGTGTGGGTTTGACGAAAAGTGGAGAAAGCAAAACCTGGAATCCTTTGAAATGGAAATGCTTTCCTGCTCTGGGCTGAGAAACACTAACAACAAATGCTGAGCCCAGATCAGGGGTCTATGCAGACGTCAAGAATAGGCCCGGCAAAGTGAAGGAGCTGGACAAGCCTGCTTGGAAACAGAAAGAAATGAGGCTGGGGCACTGCGGTGGAGAAAAACCAGCTGATGAGGACGCCATGAGAAAGGCACACGACAACACGACAGATACGATCTACGCATCGCTGAGGAAAGCATCTAACAAAGGTGGCTGGTATAGGCTGGTTCGTGAGGTTTTCAAAGACGCAACTAAGTTTTCCAGCACAGTTTTAAGAAATCAATGTAACTCAGGTGTATTTAAAACGACAGGATCAATTCCAATTCTAGATTTCACCTCACAGGGCTGGATTTTCAGGGACCAACTTGATTTTGATGATTTATTACACCTGCAATGAGCAAAGTTAGTTACAAGGAAAACTACCTAGATGCTGGCTCAACACTGGCTCCAATATACGTCCCTAGCAACTCCTTTCACTCCTGCACCTCCTCCCCATACTGCGATGGCATTATTGCTTCTCCAGTCTACCAGGTATGGGGATAACCACGGATTTTATGATAGCAATGCCCTGTCCAAGTGCGAAGGTGCTGTGGGCAGTGGGTTTGGGGTGTTTCAGAGACTTTCAGACCTCTGGTTTCTGCATCTGTTAATGTCACAGCCTACAGCCTGACACGCAGAAAAAGCCAGAAAAGAAGGACCTCTTTTCAAGACAACGACAATGCCTCCAATAAAGGAACCAGCTCTATAGACAAAGTGTCTACCTTTCTTGTGCTGAAATCACTTTATCAGGAATGAATAAAAAATACCCAAATAGATTAAAAGTGGGCGAACAGGGCAAGGAGTGATATCCTGCTTCCAGTTTCGAGGTTTCATGTTTGCTGCTCAAGACAACATACTCCCCGGGGCAAACCACTGTTTACATAATCTTTAAAAATATCCTGCCTTTCTCATACTCATCATCCTTGGTTGTCACTACGTACACAGAGTGAAAAGACGAACTCCCACTCACCTCTGAAACGCAAGCAGCGCCTTCCTTTGCAGGACCTCCTGCATCCCTCGCAAGGAAGCTGAGAAAAGGGTTCTGTTAGTAGGTGGCAGGAAGGATTGGGGTGGGGATGACAATACTAACCCCCCCACGAAAGCCATGTTACATGGACCAAGTTCCAAGGGCCTAGTGCACTGTTAGGATAGAATCCCTGTCCCATCCCCAAGGCTCTTCCCATGTTCAGTGGACATTACTGTGAACAATGTCAGAGACAGTGTGAGCTTTGGGGCCTTAGTCCTATATGTCACACAGCACACTCTTTCTGAATGTGAACCCAGTCTAGCTAATCACCGCTACTTTTTAAGCACATTTCTGTTAAAAAGAAAAACCGGAGTATGCTAGCAAGGGGGTGGGGAGGCATTTTCCCGAAGGCCATTTGAACTGCAGAAAGAACACACAGGTTCCCCCAAGATAAACATGTAGAACTGGCTCGACCAGGATGGTGCAGTCGGACCAAGCACCAGCGGATCAACAGGCTCAGAGATCCTTCTGTGCCGAGCAGCTGTGACCCTGGGCTACGAACTCTGGCTTGATGCTGGTTTAATTCATGCTACCTAAGGTCAGGATTCTGTGATATCAAAATAAAGGACGGAGCTGCCACACTTAACATGGGTATAGGAATATCAGTTCACATGTGTGAGCAAACACTTCCCTGTGTAGAACAAGAGCAATGGCTCCCTTATGGTCTGGTCTGCCTAGGAACAAAAAGGGGACTTTTTACTGGAGTAAGGAAGAGTCCAGAGGAGTCTATCCGCAGTCACGCTGCAGGAGGCCCTTATCCAATCACTGCACAAAGGCAGCTCTTGCTTGCCAAGAGATTAGCAGTGGGAGGCTGTCCTCAGGGCTGGATGGAGCTGGGCCTGGGGCTACAGAGAACCTTAATTGTTCTACTGAGAACCTCAACTGACCCAACTCAACTTCAAATGCTGTGAGAGGGTGCATTCTGCAGGGTGCACTGATTGATTCTAAAGGCTGTTTAGGGGTCGAGTCTGAATCAAGAATGTATGTGGGTAAGTCTATGGCCTTCAGACTTTCCCCTGAAAGTCAATATTTGAAGACATATGCTGAGTAGGGACAATGTAGCGTATGCATATGGAAATGTCGCCAGAAACCCAATATTGAAAAGCAATTGACATGCCAAAAATGCAGCATTTTAGGGTAGAGAAAAGAAAACTTTGGGTTAATTTGTAGGAGTCACAGTGGTATCCTGTCTTCCTATGACTAACAGGGGCTAGTAAGATTCTACCTACTGCTCTGAGTGGTGCTTCAGGGCATTTTGCCTTATACTAGTCATTAAGTTATATATTTGTCTTTGAGGATATTTTTTTATTCAAGTTATATTTTATAAAATATTAAAAAATAGATCATAAAATAACATTAACTTATATTTTCTGCAAAAGTTTTAAGTGTATAAAGCATTAAGATTTATTTAAAGTCAAAAACCCATCAACCAAAACTTTTTTAGAATATTCAAAATATATAAATCACCATCCTCAGGAACCATGGGTACTGGTTAGCTACATTGCATGTGCGCAGAATTGTGAGTTAAATGTGGGGACAAAGAAGTGGACAGTCCCTGCTAGAAAACGCTGCGCCCTGCAAGCTTTTGGCCCTAAACTCTTCTAAACTACCGTACCTATCTAATGTCCACCTTTCGCAATGGAGTCGTGCTGGCTGTCTCGTCTCTTGAGGCCTTACTCTTCTGACTGTCAGGATAGAGTCCCAGCACCCACTGGCTAGGAACCTGGGCACCACTAGCTTCATGCGCCTGTGACCCCATCTCAGGCTCTGACATTTCCCATCCCAGTCTAGACAGAGAAGAGGGAACACTGGGGGCCCCACAGGCCAGGATCCCAGGACATCCCAGCTTGAGTGCCCTCCTAAGACACAGGAGTCTGAGATACTGCAGGATGGGGCCTCTCTCACCGTCAGTGGCTTGCAGACTATACGTGAGCCCCAGAGCTAGGTAGCCTTTGGCCTTGAATTCCGATGTTTTATCCCCTATATCAACGACAGTTTTGGCAAACTTCTCAGCCTCTTCCAACTGAAAGAGAAGTTAAAAAACAATAACCTGTCAAACTCCCAACATCAGTTCTCAGGAGCACCTGCTGCTAAACATGGGTTTCCAATGATTGCTTTGGAAATGATCCCCAAACCTTCCAACTCTACCCTGGAATTCTCTTTTCTTTAGTGAGCCTTTCCAATAGCCCGCAGGATTCTGATTTATCTTTTTTGTTAAAACTTTCCTCCTTTGCTTATTTGCCTTCTTTTCCAAAGTTGCTATCATATTTGGTGGGCTCTGTGTTTTCCATCCTCATTCTCAATGGTTGGTTCTATAATGTGGATGGACTCAGAGATCAGAGGTCAAATGAAATGTATTTGAAAAGAATAAAGTTCCTGAAATGACTTGCTTTTGGGTTTTCCCCTTTATTCATGACATAAAAAAATGCATTCAGACTTGGATTCTCTTTGCCACAAGCTGTTAAAAATTTCAAAACTCAACCTGTTTTACAGAACACAGCACAGTCCTGGCACCAGCAGATTCCTGTGAGAACATGCACTTGTGAACTCACACCCAGTGAGACCTCTTGCACAATTCACTAGAAAAAGAAGTTTCTTTAAAAGTGTGACAAACAGGGCTGGAGAGATGGCTCAGTGGTTAAGAGCACTGGTTGCTCTTCCAGAGTCCTGAGTTCAGTTCCCAGCAGCCACATGGTGGCTCACAATCATCTACAGTGAGATCTGGTGCCCTCTTCTGGCCTTCCGGCATCCATATGAACACTGTATATATAGTAAATAAATAAATCTTTAAAATAAAAAGTGTGACAAACGATGGTGCTGAAGCTGGATGTAACCCATAGAGTCCATTGCACTCTTGATTGCTGAGGTCTTGAAAAGCTTAATAATAAAAGGTGTGAAAAGACATACAGAGAAGATTTGTTACCCATCTCTAAAAACGATGTGTTTTTGGTGTTTAGGGACCTGTTTATCACAGTAATAAATAGAAGCCCATTTGGGAGGAGAGCAGCAGTCGCGTGCGTGGGTTCCAAGCCAAGGCACACTCTGTTGCTCTCCTCAGGCCCTCAGCATTGTTCCCTCTGCTCCCAGCCCCAAACTATCAGATCCACAGGCACGCGTCACACCACAGCATGGCTGTGAGCCTATGCCTGCTTGCTCTTTTTTCTACTACCTTCGTTCAAGGGAAACCAAACAACAATGGGTCATTCTTTACAAGGCTCAGTTTCCTACTGTTGGGTGAGAACACTTGGGAACAAAGGAAGTGAGGACTGTAGGGGAAGGAAACCTGAGTTAGCAGGGAGTCCTGGGCTTCGGGGCAAAAGACTTCACATGCATTAACTAGATATGAAGTTGAAACAAAGAGATTACAGCTCCACTGTAGGAGACACGTGTCTATTCTACCAGCTGAGCAAGTTAACCAGAGTTTTCTGCTTCCTAATGCTGTGTTTGGTGAGGTACTAGAACCCTGATAAACTATACTGCCACATTCAAGTCTGAACAAGACTATCTGAAGAAAGTGCCTGTGAAGAAAGATGCGTGAAGGAAGTTGTGTTGAGGCAGAGGGAAAATCTCTGAAAGCTTTGGGGCCTTCTCAGTCCTACGCGTCACACACAGCAAGCTTATCTCTGAGTGTGAATCCAGTGGCTGCTAGTTGCTACGAAAGAAAACCCGGAGCACCCTGGAAATTACTGACGTCCTTAGGGTGATTGAGGCTTGACAAAAAGGCGTGGTGGAAGCCGACCCTGGGCTAGAGCCCTGTGCAGAAGGGAGAAGCACCCACTTACCCAGTGAAGGGAACCCACACAAAGCTTGGCTGCCAGGAGCGGGATGGTGGCATCGTCGGGCTTCAGCCGGATGCATTCCTTCAGCACCTTCACGGCACGGGCGGACTGCAGAGACAGCACAGGTTTGCAAACTCACACTGTCTGATAGAGAGAAACATTCCAGCCTTCTCAGAGGGGTTTCCCACCCAAGCAGGGACCAGGGCCTGTAATAACCAGAGCTTGGGGCTCACAGTGACAGAGGCCTGAACTGCTATCACGAGCAAGTTGCAATGCGCCCTAGTGCATGCCTAGCTCACTCCTTGCTTATGCAGCCACTGCAGCAGTGAGAAAAACAGACTGCAGAAGTTTACACTGCTATAAAAAACAAACACTAATTAGAAGCACACCAAACCATATTTCTGAGCTCAGTTAGCACAAATAATCTATGGCGCACTTCACAATTTACTGAATGCCAGACTCCCTAATGGTTGCATCTTTATCACGAGTGCATATGGCAGGACTGCCACCCCAAGTATTTGTGCATGTTTCTGTATTTGTCGATAACTCTGGGAAGTAGGCATGTCACCACTCCATTTTACCAAAAAGGAAACTGAGGCACTAAGTGACATGCCTGGTGTCACTCAGCTGTGAAAGCACCCAGGCTTCCACCAGCAGCAGCAGTAAGTCATGTTTATGGCTAGGATCACCTGCTGCTTAACACTACACACGGTAAAGACACTAAAGATACTCCATCATTTACCTCAATCCCAGCACCCCCCGACTCTTGGACACATATGCACACACCTCTGGGACATGTTTACATTCCCAAAGGAGCTCAAGACTTGATCTAACCATGTATATTTGACATGAATGTGTCACAATAGGTTAAAAAAAAAGACAAATTAAGAATTCCCCATCTTAGTGCTATGCCCATCTTGGGCCCTAAATAATTAAATTTGGTGATCCATTATGAAAAGGCCATAGGATAGTTTGAAATTGCATCTTAGCATTCCATGAGGTGGAAGGTATATCCTTCAAGAAATTTAACTGCAGAAGCCTGGACAGAGAGCAGCACTCATGAAGAGACTCACCTTTCCAGCAGCCATCAGAGACAGAGCAAACTGGTACCAGAGGTGGAACTCCTCAAAGGCAAACTTCATGGCTCTTTCTAAGCACTGGTTGGAAAGAAGAAGACAACATCTACACACTGAGAACTGTTGGGGCAGACCTGCGTGAGTGTGAATCCACAGTAGTTAAGTCTGCCAGGTCCACTAACCTTCAATGCCTAGAACTCTCCACCTTCCAAGGCCTCCCTCGCCTCCCTCGCCATGCAGAGCACGATGCCAAAGGCTAGAACAATTCACAGCTGGTAGACGCACGAAACATTTTGCTCTGGGAAGAGATGGAGGTTGGCACACAAGCACCCCAAGCACAAGGCCCAAACTGGGAAGAAAGGAGGCTCTATGAGAAGTGACCAAAAGCTTGAGGAGTGGCATTTACAAGAACGGCCACTGAACTGGGCCGTGATGAGGAGAAGAGAACCTGATGGGAGGCAGGAATGGTAGGAGGAGGGCGGAGACTGTGCCTCAGTTTGGCCATAGCAAGCCCAGTGAATCCAATCTGGACAAACAGATCAGTAAGAGGTTGGGCTGGAGCCATGTCACCTGCTTTTCCAAGTTATTTTTTCTTTTCTTCTGTACCCTGAGATCTCTGTTACCACATCTGTATTAATGAACTGCTTTCATTCTCCTGCCCCAGCACGGCACTGTTGGGGAAATCCAAGGACACGCTCTGCCTCTTGGCTTCCCCAGTGCTGGCCAGCTTGCTGTGGCACACAGCTGACAAACCGCCCTCTTGGGGAGCAAGGTGCCAGTAGAAAACATGACACATTCACCTCACTGGGGCAGGGGAGGTGGAAGACCACAATGGAGGCTATGAAGTGAAATGTTCCAGGGGCTTCACAATCCACAATTTGTCCAAGTTAGAGCCACCACAGGAGACAGCGGGCAACACTTCTCTTGAAGGGGAAGGAAAGAAGACTGAGAACAGAAACTCAAGTGGAGACTCTGCAGAGAGGGCATGGAAGCATGCCACTACTCAGTCTCAAAGGGGCATCAGGACAAGCTGCTGCTGGAGCTAAGAAAGCCCTTGGCTCCATGAGGACGCTGTGTAGCGCACTGGAGAAGAGGTGCAGATGAGGAGTGGAGGGAGGCTCTGCAGACCCAAGGTGGAGGACGCGGAGAGGCTATTTCATCATGTCCGCATTTCCTGGCAGAGGCAAAGAAATAGAACAGATCTTCAGCAAGGAGGGCCGAGCAGACAGAGAGAGAACCGAGGGACACACAGGCCCCAGAAGACACAAGCACACCAGGCTCCTGGAATGAATGTGTGGTGAGGCAGGTGCCTCAAGTGACAAGGGACAAAGAGGGCGGCCTAGACCACTGTCAAGGTGGAGTGCGATGGTTGTTGAGATAAAATGAAATATCAGAGCCAAGAGAGGCAAAGCACAGTAAAGGAAAGGCTTGTGTAACCAGGAAGCCTGCAGACTGTTTATGGCAAGGTCACCGAGACTGGTCTGAGTGTGCCGTGGCACCTAGAGCACTTCATGCCGGTCTGTCTTCTCGGCAGTGCCCTGGAACAGAAAATGGTGGCTCCTCTCAGCTAATGGACAGAGGGAAGGGCAGGGAGCAGGAACGAAGTGGCTCATGGAGGGGGCGATGCACAAACACAAGACCTAACACACAATAAAACAAAATGGGGAGGTTGGGGAGTGGAGAAGACAATTCTAGCATTCATAGGGGCTGGGGAGATAGCTCAGCTGGTAAAGTGCTTATGCAAACACGAGGACCTGAGTTTGGGTCTCCGGCACCCATGTAAAAAAAGCCAGGCATGGCAATGAGTTCCTGTGAAGTACAGTTACTCTGGTCCAAACCAGGAGTCTCTTGGTTTAGTGAGAGACGCTGTCTCAAAACTAAAGGGGAAGGTCATTGAAGAAGACAACCAGCATTCACCTCTGGCTCCTAACATGCAGCATACTTTTACACAAGCAAATGCATGCACACAGGCACACATGTGAGCAAACTAGGGTCACCAGGCTTGATGGTGAGTGTTTACCCACTGAGCAATTTGGCCAAATCAATTTTGGTTAATTATTCTTGTTTTGTTTTGTTTTTTGTTTTTCAAGACAGGGTTTCTCCTGTGTAGGTCTTGCTGTCCTGGAGCGCTTTGTAGACCAGGCTGGCCTCGAACTCACAGGGACTTGTCTTTGCCTCCCAAGTGCTGGGATTAAAGGTGTGCACCACCACCACCTGGCTTTTATATATATAAGTCAAAGGTAGAGGCATCTCGGTTTTTCCAAGATCTTTTTCTGAAGTTGTAATTAGGATGAAATAACAGTGCTCCATGATCAAGCAAACCGCCATTGAACAGACAGAAACAAGAAGCCCATGATTCCCAGAACCTTTGTGAAGGAGCACGGCCAGGCATGGAGGTGCACGCCTTTAATCCCAGCACGCACAAGCCAGAGGCAGGTGGATCTCTGTGAGTTAGAGTCCATCCTGGCCTACAAAGTGAGTTTCAGGCCAGCCAGACTATAAAATGAGTCCCTGTTTAAAAAAGCTGGGGGCAGGGAGGAGAAGAAGGAGCAAGCTAGCATTACAGGTTAGTAGGGAAAAAAAAGAAACTTCATACCAAACAGTACTATGACTATTACTCCCGAGGAAAGTATTTTAAATTGAATTTTGCCTCAATGTTTCATAAAAATCTGTGTAAGGCAAACAAGAGGCAAATATGGAAAGCAAAAGCATGAACCTACAGAGAATAAAGAATACCTTTGAACTCTGGGTGGGGAGCTCAGCCTTCCCACATCCACATTACATAATATGTGTCATTGGATCCCAACTCCAGACTTACAGTAAGTAGCCACTGCCTTCTGCATCTTATAAAATAATTTCATATGGCCGGGCGGTGGTGGCGCATGCCTTTAATCCCAGCACTCGGGAGGCAGAGGCAGGCGGATCTCTGTGAGTTCGAGACCAGCCTGGTCTACAAGAGCTAGTTCCAGGACAGGCTCCAAAACCACAGAGAAACCCTGTCTCGAAAAACCAAAAAAAAAAAATAATAATAATAATTTCATATGAAACCCTCACAAACAAGGCCCAATACCACAGAACCAGGCTAACACGTGGGCTTGCATACCTCCGAGGCAAGGCTTTTGGTAGCACTTGCTACGTAGCCAGTCACTATTTTGAGCATTGGCTCCTTTGGTCATCCTTAAAACCCTATACAGCACAGGAAGGTACAGTTACCATCCTCCTTGAAGGGCCAGGAGGCTGAAGCACACAGATTTAAGAGACACAGGCATCTCAATGAGCTGATGACAAAGCAGCTGTGAATCCAGTAGCCTGGTTCCAGAGTCTGAGCGTATAGTCACAGTGGCAGCTGATGACCCGAGACTCCAACGACAGCCCTGTCACTCACACCCCACTTAGCATGCTGTTCTTCCTATGGATGGCATCGTGTACTGGACGGGGCCTCATGATCCCTGAGGATTTTGGGCTCCAGCAGCACTCTTTCTGCTAATGAGGTGGCTGCTCCCAGAGCCTCTTTGGGATGGATCCCTGAAGCAATTAAACACTGAGATCTTTACAATCTGCCGGATTGTCAAGAAACTTTATGATTCTGACAGCCAGCCAAACGGTACATTTCCGGCTGAGCTTTACAAAGCACTCAGCTTGACAAGGATCGAGGCGAGCCATGCATTTCCTCAACAGTGACTTTCAGAGTCTTCTAGCTTAATCCTCTCTCCCAAGGCTATAGCACCCACATCCCATGAAGCCATGGAGGAATCACAAAGAGCGTTACAAAGGCTGAGGGTGTACTTCAAAAGGGTTGGGAATACAACTGATTGAAGTGTACTTGCCTAGCATATGCACGGCCCTGGGCTCTACACTAAGTACCATACACACACACATACCACACAAACAAGCAAACCCCTAAGCCTTTAATACTTTAGCCAGGTATGGTGGTGAATGCCTATAACCTTAGTACTCAGGAGGCTAGACAGGAGGCCGGCATGTACTAAATAGTGAGACCCTGACTCAAAAAGCAATGAGAGTAGCTGCCAGGGTTTGGTTCCTAGCACCCACATGACAGCTCACAACAGTCTGTAACTCCAGTTCCAAGGCCTCTGATTCATTCTTCTGGTTCTTTGGGTACCAGACATGCACATGGTACACAAACATACATGCAGGCAAAATATACATTCATACAAAATAAAATTTAAAAAAAAAGGAGTGAGAAGAGAGAGAGAATGAATGAACGAATGAATGACTATGCAAACTAACAGTGATAAACTAGCCTCACCCCAGATCAGAGGTGTGTGCACTGTGTCTCAGCTGATAGTCCTGCCTTCCTGTGGGCTCTGGGCATCTTCGCCACACAGTCCAATCACACCAGTTCTGAATGTCCAAACAGCTCCAGATGCTCCAAGACTCCAAGGCCATGGCCAGTGTTTGCAGACCCAGCCAAGCCCCCACTATGTTCTCAGGAACATGCAGACATGCACCTCTAAGAACTCAGGTCACCCAAAGCTCCATTACAGGAAGAGACGAGCTGTGACTGGAGACACCTGATGCCCATAACCTTTCTCCTACAGGGGTAGGTGCTCAGCCCATTGTTTGAGGAGCCTTTAAGACACCCGAAACACGACTGTGTGTAACAGTGAAAGTGGCCAGTTTGAATGTTTGTAAGCAGGTTGCTGAGAAGATGAAGGTTGACAAATAAAATGAAGAACACACGTATTTCAGTAGTGTTTCTAGAGAAGACGAAGGACCGATGACAACAGACTTCTCGGAAGGCAGCAGGTGTCATGTGCACAGTGGTGAGAAGCCGCTGGAGCGCACAGACCTGGCATGGCTTTGTAGAGAAGACACCAGCTCTGAGATCAGATGGCCTAGGCTTGATCACCACCCCCTTCTCTAGCCAAGGGCTATCAGTGGGGCAGAAGCGGTGCATGGGCAGTGCTCCCAAGGGTGGCAGGCAGAGTGAGCATAGAAATTCTGCAATTTTGACAGCTGCTGTGGCTTGCTTTTGTGACACAATGTGGGTTCTGATCTGAAGTAGGAAAGTCCCTGGGGATGGGAGAGTGACAGGAGCCTGGGTAGGAAACAGTCACTGAGAGTGAGACCCGGCCCCTTTTATTTCTGGTGTCAGAGGAAGGGCGGTGAGGCTTGGGGAGGGATTGGGTCAGATACACACAGCATTGTGGAGAAGATGAACGTAGCTGCACTATAAAGTCTTTCCAGTACGGACAAGTACTCCAACACCCTCTGATGCCATGGATATGTGGCAGTGGGTCCCTGGGGGCTGAGGGCATCGTCATGTGAGTGGCTGTCACATGTCACCTGCAAACTTCTTCTCTGCTGGCGTAAGGACTTTGCTTTTCTCTTATTTTGGCTTTTCATATGAAACCGTCTTTGAAGGGTTCCAGGAAGAGCTGCTCTGGCATAAGGAAAGGGTTTAGCAACTACCTTCCCTGTATGTAAAGCCCAATTACACCAACCGGGTGTGTGGCAGCGACAGCTGCACAATACCACAGCAGGGAGAAGCCAGGGCCTATTCTGGGGATTCAAGAATGAGACTCAGCATCCAAAACCCACAGGGGAAAGGGTAGAAATAAATAATCAGATACCTCGTACTCTTGGCTTGATACCCCAAAATGATACCCATCACCGCTAAGAGAAGAGTACCACCCAAGCTCTCTTCCTTTTCCTTGTGGACAGTTCTCACTGCAGAGATCCTCCAGGGCTGTTCACCTAGGAGGATGTTATTTCCTGCATTGTACGTATTTAATGAGAAGATTACTAACTGTTATTAATATAAGTCTTTGCAGTTGTGTAATAACACATTAAAAATTACCAAGGCAGACGAATGACACGTTGCTTCTTTTAGTAGGGAAAACCTGTCATTTGGGACGCACAGGGTGTGTGGAGATCGTCACACTGGTCCTGCTCTCACTTCACAAATGTGGGGATGAAGACCCAGAGAGCCAACAAGACCTGTCTAGGCACACAGTGACAGAGCAGAATCAGAACCCAGGTCTCACAGTGCTCTTGTTTTTAAATTAATTAAAACTAAAAGTACAAATTAAAATGAAGTTTGAGCAATCTGCCTCAGAGAAGAGAGTCCAGGAAAAGCCTCCTAAAAGTCATACTTACAGGACTAGAAGGAACAAGCAAAAGTCCCCCCTCTTGAAGTGTGGGAAAATATACACAATGTCAAAGCTCGCTCAAGTTTCCTTCCCCTTATTTTGGAAATAAAATACAAGATACACTTGCTCCCACCACTCTCTGCCTTTTTGTGTGTGTGTGTGTGTGTGTGTGTGTGTGTGTGTGTGTGTGTGTGGCTTTCAAACAGTAAACCTGCTTCAGGCAAAGGATCACCAAGTTTTACTATTTTGGGAAATGCTTAAATTAAAGGACATTATTGCCTCTGGCTACAGTAAGAATAGAAATTGGAGTATTTAAATGGTCCCAGATGGTATCCTCTGGCAGTCAACCTTCTCAACTCTATGAAGCAGCTTGACAAGTGTGCACAGAGTATAGGAGCCCGGGTTCCTACTCAAATCCAACCCCTCTGCTGCGTTCTTTGTTGGCCGTGCAAAAAGCACGAAATTCAGTTCCTCTACTCTGCCTTTCCCCGTCTAATCTTTGTTATTAGCCCCTCTCACCTGGCTTGGGACATCAGGTTTTAACCCCTAGATGGTGGCTGCAGCTTCACCTTGCATAGGGATGCAAAGACTACAGAGGGAAGGACGGAGCCAAGAGTGTGGCAGGCCAGTGGCACACAGATCAGTGGGCAGCTATAGACAAAGCAAATGTGCATCGAAGTGAAGAGAAGGAGCACACGGAGTTAGGTAGTCTACCTGCCCTGTCCTAAGGAGAGCCACAGACAGAAGAGAAGGAACGGGGATGAGTGCGGCCAACTCTGGAGACTCTAGAGACGGTGGAGTTCCTGAGAGGACTGAAGCGGAGGTGATTAGATCATATCCTGAGGACCCTTTCTTGACGTTCATTTGAAAGCTAAAAACATACAGGCCAGTGAAACAGAATAAAGACCACAGACCTGGTCAGTACGGCTTCTGCAGAAGTGATGAGTCTATTCAAAAAGGGAAAGAATAATCTCTTCAAGGAAAAGTGCTGTATTATGTGATTTCCATATCAAAACAATGGCCTCCGTGATGTGAGTTCTGACTGTCCATGCGACACAATCTAGAATCGCCTAGAGAAGAGCCTCCGAGAATGTCTGGGAGAGGTTATCTTGGTTATGTTAGCTGAGATGGGAAGCCCGCCTGGCTGGCGTCATGCCATGGACTTTGGGTCATGGAGTGTGTAAGACTAGAAAAGGGGGGAGCACTAGCATGCACACATTAATTTCTAGTTTTCTGCACTTCACTACAGATATCATGTGACCAGTATTCTCAGGGTCCTGGTGCTGTGACTTCCCTGTTTGATGGACTGTAACCTGTACTTAAAAGCCATATAAGCCCTTTCTCCCTTGAGCTGCTTGTCTGAGTATTTCATGGCAGCAACAGGAAAATCAAACAAGACATCACATACAAAATCCACCCGGAAGAGCTCCATAGCCCTAAGTACAGGAGGGGAGATGACAGGGTAAACTGCCATGATTCTGGGTTTGGCACTAAACCAATGGATCCTTAGAAAGACAAAGCTTAAGTAGCAGAAGAAAATGCACAGGGCTTAGTTAGAATCAAACCCTTGCTCATTTAAGGACACGACTGAGAAAGCAAAGAGAAACACGCAGGGCAGGAAAACTACCTGCAAGCCATGCATCTGATGAGAGTTTATCTTACATCTTACATAAAGAATAACTGTAACAATTAAATGGACACAGGCTTGAATAATATCTGTCCAAAGAGGACATACAAATGGACAATGAGTAGATGAAAAGATGTCTGTGCATTAGGGAAATGCAAGTCAAACCCACAATGAAATATCACTTAACACCTACCAGAGGGGCTATAATCAAAGTAACAAATGCTGGTGAGCATGGGAGAACCGGAGTAGAGTGTGAGATGGGAAGGCCACTGTGAAAAAGTTGGTAGTTCCTCAAAAAGTTCAACACAGAATTTCCATATGACTTGGCAGCTCCACCCCTAGAGAACTGAGAAGAGAACTCGGGAGTGATGGAGGTCCTGTCAGATCCACTATGACAAGGCTGGCTTACAAAGAAGACTATCAAAGGGAATATGCCAGACATAAAGGGTACGGATTAGATGATCAATTTTATGCCAAGTGTTAGAATGTGGTAGTGTTCATGGTGTATTCACCATAGCCAAAAGATAAAAACAACTAACGCATCCATCCATAAATGAATGGATAAACAAAATGTGTCAGACAAAGATAGTGGAACATTATTCTGACAAAAAAGGATGCAGTTCTGATAATATGCTGTCAAATGTACTATCACAACAAGGCTGGATCTTAAAAACATTAGCTTAGCCAGACATAAAAGGGCACATGCTACATGGCTTGTTTATACTAGGTACCTGAAATAGGCAAATTCACAGGCAGAAAGATGAGGTGTCTGAGTGTGCATGTGTGTGTGCACGTGCGTGCGTGTGCGCGTGTGCGTGTGTGTGAGGAGGGGATGGAGAACTATTGCTAACTATGTAAAGTTCTATTTGAGTTAATGAATAAGTTTGGAATGGTGATGACAGCTGCGCACCGGTGTGAATGTCATTAAATATTTATGAATTGTGTCTTTCAAAGATTCAGACACCATACTATTTTTTTTATAGAAAAAAATGAAAATGAAACACGAGGCAGTGTACACCTGGAAAAGTGATTCTCGAAGCTGGAGCCACTGAGGGTGTTCCCGCTGCTCCCGCTGCTCTGAGGAGAACCAGCATTCTCACCGAGGTGAGGAAAGCAGGCTTTACTAAGACTTCAGCAGTGGGGAGATGGAGACCCCAGCGACTGCACCAGGGCTGAGATTCTCTGGGGCAGGCTGTCGCGCAAAAATAGCATTATTGGTTCTACCAGGTTGGTTCAGAAAGGTAGACCAGAGTTGAGATCTAGCTAGTGGCTCTGTCCCAAGAAAGGTCCATGTTTCCTATAGTGTCCTAATTCTCACTGAGGGACCCTTTACAACCTGGGTAATAGTCTGAGAAGATGCACTCATTGCTCTTCCAGGAGAGTTATCTACAAAACCCAAGAAAAGCAAAGTAGTGGCGTTTCACCAAGGGCTCCCTGGGCCCATGAGGACCTGGACTGTGCCCTATGTATGACAACAGTCTCTACGCTGGCACCCTCACACATTGCCACCTCACCTGGGTATCCAGGGCAGGGCAGGGTGCAGTCAGGCTCTGAGGCCTCCTAGTTGATGGTGGCCCACTAAGCAGGGCTGGAGGCGGGCGGCATTTCCAGAGTCTGGGTATCAAAAGGGTTGAGATGGCGGAGGTATAAATGTCCCTTTGGTACCATCATTAGCCATACAGTTCTACCCACAGAACTACAGATTTACCATAAACAAATGACTATGACTTCAATGGAAAGATTAAAAATATCCCTTCTGTTGTTAAGGCTGCCATGTCTATGTAGGGGGAACACACACCATCTCCAAAAAGACCCCATACTACCCTGTCAAAGTGGAACTGCTAATAGTCAGACTCGAGAAATAAACCTCCTTAGCAGCTTGGGTTCATTCTGAAAAACAGAGGAAGCAGAGCTCCTGGCTTTACTTTTAATAGAGGGGTTGTCATGCCAACTAGGGCTGCTGTTTAAATTGAAGGGGGAAAAAAGAAGTGTTCCTTCCTACACAAACTTTTCAGCAGGGCTCACAATTAGTCCTTAAAAAACCATGAAAACCCAGCACTGAGGCGATGGTAAACACTGTGCTCATATTTAAACTTGTCAGACAAAGGCCATGATAAACCTCGGTCTCTTTCTACTGTTCCACTCTTTATGCCCACTAACAGGGTAAACAGGGCTCTAAGGAAAAGAAATGCTGGTGTGGGCACATGCCAAGGCAAGCCAATCTCGAGCTCAGAGAGCAGCCCTCCATCTCGAGAAAGAATGGGGCGTGGGGAGAACAGTGCCCCCTGCCCTCCACAGTGCTTTCACACACACCTGCTGCCTGCGGGTGCCAGCGCCAGGAGGGGCACACTCACGGTGGAGCCATTGTCTTTTATTTTTCTGGTGCCTGTGGGCCCAGGTTGGCCAAGGAGAAGAGCCAAAAGGAAGGAAAGCCTGCTCTTGTGGACATGAGGTTTGCTGGAGACAGGAGGGAAGGCTCACAGACAAAACCTCTTCCCTCCCAAAGCCCAGCACAGTGGTGCTCTGAGCACAGAAGGAAGATGCCAGTTTCTGAGGACACATGGCCGGCTCATTGATCAGTCAGGGCAGGTGACTAGATCCTGTTGGAGAGGGGCCAACCCCAAACCCGACATATTGTTCCCTTCTATACACTCTTCAGGATTGCCATGAGGTGTGGGAGACAGCACTGACAGCTCTGTCACACCTGACAGTCAGTGAGACGGCCTTGACCCTCCTTGTCTTCTCCTTTTGGAGCAGGGTGGGGCAAGGTTTCATCATGCTTCTCTACCTGGCAAGCAACTGAGCCTCTGAATTATTTTAAAGCTTATTTCTTGGACCAAGGTTGACTACAGAAAACTGAAACCACAGGGCAAAACTGCTCAAAAGGAGGACTGTATTTACTTCCCACCAGGCCTTGACCCCATTCAGACGTAGTAGCTCATCACCTCTACCCAGTACACTCCAACCCCTCACCTAGAACTGGCCTGTTCCTAGCTAGGGAGCCACAGCTTTGCTCTGCTGTCTTCTCTGATTTCACCATCTTTTCTATGTTTCTATGTGAGCTCTACAGCCAGGTAAGAGTCTCTCTTGTACTTCGTAGACTCTGTCACTGCCCTGTGTCTGGCAGCTCCTGTGTGCAGTGGAGGATCAGCAACGTCTAAGCATTCAGCTGCGGCACAATGAGCTCTGGGTGCTGGCTCCATCCAGGAGTTTACAGGAATCAACTACCATCTGAGGAGATGGTGCAGTGGTAGAAGCACTTGTTTTGCAAGATGTTTTGATGCCCAGAAGCCAAGTAAAAAGCCAGGTATGTTTGTGTGTGCCTGTAATCTCAACACTGTGGACTGTGTGTGGAGGGAGAATCCCAAGATCTTAATGTCCAGCCAGTCTAGCTGAAAGAGTGGTTTCTCATTCACTGAGGTTCTATCTCAAGGCAATAGCCTAGAGAGCAACAGAGAAAGACACATGATGTCTTTTTTTCAGCGTCTGCGCGCGCGCGCGCACACACACACACACACACACACACACACACACACACACACCCTCAGGTTGTTCTTCATAAAGATGGATTAAAGATGGTCTCTAAGATGCTGGTGTACAGTCAGCCAGCTCAGGATTTCTAGACTCTAAGTGACTATTATTTTCTTGATTTATATTTCTTGTGTTTGATTCTTCAAGGAGCATGGAGAGTTGTTTCTTATGACAGAGAGAGAAATACCAAAGTAAATTTCATTGTAGGAGGAAAGGAAAAAGGCTTTCTAAACAGAAGAGTGGAAATCTATTCATGAACATTAGCGGCAAACCCAGCTGCCCTCACACACTATTTAGTATCAGCCAGAAGGTAGAACCAGCCCAAGCACTGAGCCCCAAAGCAAGTTGCGATATATTCATACAATGGGATATTACTCATCCATAAAACAGAATAAAATGTTGAAACAGGTTATGATGTGTGTGATCTGTAAACAGCTGTGAGCCACCAGATGTGGGTGCTGGGAACTGAACTCTGGGGGTCTGCAGGAACAGCAAACACGTTTACTTATCTCTCCAGACCTGGCTTTCCTTTTAGGATGATGAAATGTTTAGGAATTAAAGGCGATAGTTGCTGCTATGGCTTTGGTGTTCACAGGGGCTCACTGTGTGCGGGATGGCACTTTAGGAAGATGGCATGACTGCGAGGGTGTGGGCCTCAGAGCATCGGGGCCATGATGCAGTTCTCACGTAAAGGGGAGCATGCAAGAGAAGAAGCACTCTTGGCCCCTCCCATCCTTTCTGCTCCTGATTTGAGATGTAACCTCTTGTTTGTTCTCTGTTAGCTGGGGTAAGTTGACAAAGCCAAGCAGTGGCTCTCTCCACAGGGGTTATGTCACAGACTATGAACCTCTAAGACTGTAGGATCAATAATCCTCTTTTCTCACTATGGTGCTACAGAGCTGACTAATACAACCATACAGTGGTAGGGATGTATCAAACAGCATTGAATTATATACTACTAAGTTTGATATGTGAACTTTACCTCAACTCCAAAAAAATGTTCTTTTCCTGTTTTAACTAAAAATCTTGGAAAAGTACAAAGGTAAATGAGAACAGCAAAAACAAGCCAAGTAGATTCGAGTGATGTGGGATGTCCTTCTGTATACGTGTCGTTTTTATTGGTCAATGAACAAATGAGATGGAGAGAGAGAGTAGGTAGGGTCGAAGAGATGCCAGCCAGCTGCCAAGGAAACAAGACACACAGAAAATGAGGCAATGCCATGGCCATGTGGCAATACATAGACTAATAGAAATGGGTTAATTTAAGATGCAAAAGCTAGCTAGGAATATGCCTGAGCCACTGGCCAGAGAGTGTTGTAATTAATATAGGTTCTGTGTGATTATTCAAGACTGGGTGGCTGGGAACAAAAGTACAGTCTCTGGCTACATTGAAGAAAAGCCCAGTAAATGAAGAAATGGGCAAGCAGGCCATTCTAAGATGTTATCTGAGATGGAAGGAGGGTTCTTGCTTAGCAGAGGGTCGCCTGGCTCCATCCTCAGTGATGATGGACTGGACACTCCCCCCACTAGGTACCAGGGAGCCTCATCTTTCTCGTATGCAACTACCTATAAAAGATAGGAAAGGCTGAAGCCATGTGTCCAAGGCCTTTATCATAGGATATGGGTCTTCCTGGGTCAGTCATATATGCAGTAAGTTCTTGTTGCTTGCTGTTTACCTGTAGACTGGTGGCTACTAGTGTACAGAAAGAATATCCCTCTCAGAACTGCATTCCTAACCCTATGCAGCCCTTGGCATGGGGCAGGTTATAATATACATATATACTGAAAAAATGAATTTTATAATCCTATTAATTGATTTATACTTCTAACAGGCAAGACAAGGAGATGGTACCAAGTCCAAAGTCTCCGAGGGATGTACAGGCCCAGGGAACTAAGGGGTAGGCCCACAAAGGGGACTGGAAGGCGGAGTGAGAAAGTCCAGCCCAAGCCTAGGCCTGAGCTGGGTCCTAGCAGGGAAGGTTGTATATGTTTGGGCACCTGGACACACTTCACTGTCTCACTGCATTGTGGGGAATTTGGTTTTTCAGAAGGCTGAATAACCACTGTCCTGTCTAGTCACCAAACCAAAGACTGAAAGCAGAAGTAAGTTACACATGCTCGTCTGTCCCCGGGTTCCTGCCCAATGTGGCGAGCATTGCAGGCTGGAGGCTGAGCCGAGCTCTGGTCTGATTTCAGCCAATCTGTTACAGTATTCCACTCCCTGTCCTCGTGCCCAGAGGCTGTTGCAATGGGTATAAATTTAGAAAGAGAAAGATAAATAACACAGAAAAGTTTATTTTTACAAAATGGGTTGTTTCTGTCCCTCTTTCTGTTTTGCTAAGAAAGATAAGTTGGTCTCCGACTTATTTTGCCTCCTCAAAATTTGGTATTCTGGGCAGAAGCTTAATAATTCATAACCCCAGCTCAGATGAACTAACTCCACACGAAACCAAAACATCACATGTCTGTCCTAAGTGTTTCCTAGCAGAGGGGGTGAGAACATCACGGCCCCTTGCTTAAGACCTGGAATCTACCAGTCCACTTCTGAGCAAGCACAACCCTCTGAACAAAGACAGTGCCTATCTGGCATGAAATGACTTCTGCCAGTCAACCTCTTAGTAAGTACCCACGTCATGGCACCAGGAGTTACGCAGTCCTAGTTTAAATGAAACTATTTGCTAAGGATATTAGAGTCAGAGATGAGAGGTTTTGGTTATGACAGAAGTTATACCGGGAAAGACACTGCTTCGGGAAGCGATGTCCACTTCCCACTCACAGACTGCAGGGCCCGGTCCACAGTAAGAAGCCCACTATCATTTCTATAACCAAACTAGGAGAGCAAAGTTCAATAACTGGTCCAACGATACATGCCACTGGCAGAAGGGAACAGGGACCAGGTTTCATGGCCCTTCCCAAAGTCATCTTGACTGGAAAATGCACTCCCACCCTGCCCCAAGCTGGAAAACAGCCAGACTTGGTAGCTGTACCTCTGACAGCATCTCATACTGGCCTCTTCTTCCAAGAGCAATGGTCAGTAAATCATAGACCACAGACGCGCTTTGCAGGCTGATGAGGCGGTCGCTCTTGTGCTCAGGAATCCTGCTCAGCACAGCATCTCGGTTGGCCTGGAGATGACACAGAAGAGAGAAGCAGATGGTAAGCCAGCCTACATTCTACTATTTTTATATAGCACAGGGGCCACCTAGGCTCTCCTGCTCCACAGGGCAGATGTGAGTAATGGACCTGTCACCTCAAGCCATATATCCAAAATCCCCAGATCACCGCAGACAGAGTATGGTCTGACTCAACACTCAAGGCCAGATGCGAGCCTGTCAGCAGGTGTTTGGAGGAAACCCTACAAGGCTGGGCAGAGCAGAGATCTTATCTGGGCCTCAACCCACAGCATCCTTCAAGTGAGTCCCCCTAACCCCATGCTGTGTCTTCTGTGGTCTGGCTTCTAGTCTATGCTGAGGACCAGGAGAGCATTCCCAGCTCTGTACTTCCTCTCACTGAATGGAGTCATTAAGTTCCACGGTCCCATGGAGGTGATCAAACCTTTCCCTCAGTCACTAAGTGGCACTCAGATTCCTGGATGACACCTCTATGGGAACAGACCTCAAAGACTAATTTAGTCTTCTAAAAGGAAGCACAACAGATGTACAAGACAAGAAGCGAGCAATTTCCACGTTGCCATAGAGGACTCCAGAGAACACTGGCCAATCTCACATCTCGTCTGCCTAGCGCAGAAGCCCACCAGGACAGCCTCGCTTTCCTAGGCTGTCTATCGAAAAGCAGTTGTCCCGCACACCGGCATGTTCTCACTGCTCCTAAAATTTAATTTCTCCATAGTCCTCCAGATACACCACACACACTAGAGTCTTGATAGCGATCTCAATTTCCTTTCTCTTCCCCTAATAGGGAATTCTAAATCACTAAAGCTAGATTTCTGCCTGCTTCTCCCACCCCGGCTCTGCTAATGAACAGGGGTCTCCACTCCCATCTGTCTGAGGAGCAGCAAAAGGCCTGCACAGCATTCCCTGTGAGGATGGGACAGGAGGTTCTGGGGTCACTTGTCCCCCAGGCTGATGTTTAATCTTCCTGCCTGACATTCTGAAAGGTCACACACACACCTTGCCTCTTGCTAATGAGGCAAAATGCCTTCTTTTTGTGTGTGTCCGAGGCGTTTAGTCTCAGCCACCCATCAGAACTTACTCACTTGAAAACTCTAGGCTTTTAAATGTCAAAGCCAAATGAGACTACATGAAACAGACCGCTTCCTACAAAGTGAGTCACCTCTTAAGAAAACAAGCCTGCTTTTGAAGATTTCATTCTAAGTTTTCTTTACACAGCTCCTTTTGAGCCCAAGAAGAGATGCTCTAAAGGAAGGGGGCCCGCTGTATTTATTTGCTATAAATGTTCTATACTGAGACCAATGTCCGGAAGAAAAGAAAACAAAATTAACAGATACTGTAGGAGAGGTTTTCAAGTTATTCCTAATATGTCCTCTTTTTCAGAAAGCATTGCTATATTTTGAGATCTATAGCCTAGAACCTTCAGCAGATCCACCAGCAAGCACCCAGAATGCTGACTTGGCTGAATCCTGCAGACACACTCCTGACAAGTTCTTCCTCTAGGAGAGAAGGGGTCTTCTCTGCAGTGAGAAGTGCTACACTTTCAAATGACTTCTTGTACGTGAAGAGATGGTGAAGAAATTTATGCTTCTATGTTAAAGTCAGAACTAATAAAGAATATAATTTTTCCAGACACCCAAAGGACAAGGCATACTTTGTTCTGAAATTGAGCACATAATTTTCTGTCCTAAGAATGAAAACTCAAAGTGCCAAAGAACACTGGAGGAAAAAAGTCCCTTAAGGGCAACTTCATGTACAAGAGATTTACAGGGAAGCCATGACTTCACTGTCCCCTGAAGACATAATCCCAGAAAGCATGGAGGCCAACCTGACTGTCTCAAAGGTCTTGGCACAGGCTATCTGTGAGCTGAAGACACGACTCCAAAACATCTATACCACACTAGGACAAGAGCTACAGGCATGTGGCCATGTTTTCCAAATTCCAAACTGGATCGCTTGACCTCACGACTGTCATCAGTAACCCACCAGAGCGCATGGACACCACAGCCAATCACGTTTGCACTGAAGAAATTAACCGCCAAGTGCAGAGCCCAGGACAGCTGGAAGGCCAACACACGCTGCCTTCTACACCAGCAACAAAGTGGGTGAGTCTTGCCCATTTGAAGACACGGTCCCGGACCCACTGCCAGCATCATCACCTATGTGCCTTCCCTGATTCTGCCAAGCCAGAGCAGAGAATATAAATGCCACCATCCTGTGTTACAAGCTGACGGTCAAGGAAAGATGAACCGGGGCAACCTGCTTCCCAGAGAGGAAGTGAGCCCAGTGACGTCAACAGCAGCCCAGTGGAGAGCAATGGTAACTCAAGCAGTCTGCTCTTGTAAACACTTCTGGGCCAGTTTGCAGAACAAGAGAACCCCAAGTTTTAACCTGAGGCAAGAGAGTTACGCATGTGGAAGCCTTAGCCTCTGCTGGCCACCTCTTCCCTGCACACAGCACTCTGTCCGCAGTTCCCCTCAGCACAGCTCTAGTCTCCAGCTGGCCACCATGTAGAGGGTGGGGATTCACTTTTTCCTCTATGGGCTGCCTGCTGGGCTGAAAGCTCTGAGGAGGGAACCACACAGTTCACAGACGGCTGCAGCAGGCCAACACACTGAATGCCCTTTGCTTACTCTGGCCTTATAAGTCCTCATCTGTAAAAAGAGAAAGCAGACAGGAGGCCTTTGGGCCTCTGGCAACCTGTGTTTCTGCTCAAGTGCTAGGCACAAACTACTGGCCTGTGGTAGTTCTAGCTGCTTCAGCACCGAGGCTTCAAGCTAGGGCTGGCATTCGAGTGCTACACAGAGCAGGAGCCCAACAGACAACAAACACACAGTTTAGACCAAAAGTCAGCATCCTGGCCAAACACAATGAGCGAATTTCAAAGGAATCTGGTGGCCTGGCGGGAACAGCCCTGAGGACAGCAGCCCCAGACAGCAGAGGGCATCCCCACAGCCCTAGATTCTGCAGGGGCAGGAGCAGGTGGCGAGGGCAGAGTGAGAGCCCCAGGAAAGCAGAGGGGTGTACCCACAGTGCCCCATCCTTCACTCCGCACACTGGGAAGATACACAGGGGCCATGCTGGGCTGCGCTCCCTGACAAGCCCCTGTGAGGAGCATTTCCACTGCAGTCCCCTGACATATGAATGTGCTAACATCCAGTCATAGCTGACGGATGGAGGATATGCTGAGAGCCCTCTCTGCTGCAGTAGGAGAGCTGACCAGGGACGCAGGCATCTTTCTTTTCCAAGCGCTATTGCTTTACCCCCCTCTTAGGCATTCCTTCTGGAAAATTTTTCTCTAGACCAAAAATCATCCTATCGAGGGAACGGGCACAACAATAAGGGAAGTGTCAGGACGGGGAAGGAACAATGAAAGTCACATTCCACTTACCATAGATTCACTAATGAGCAGTAACAGCAGCGCCTCTTCAGTATTTTCTTGAGGACAAAAAATGCTGCATAAAGAAAACCAACTTTGGTATACGGCAGTTTTGAAATAACAAGAGATACACCACTACAGCAGAGTGCAAGGCTAAAAGCGTCTCCATTTTTATATAGAATCCATGAAAAACACTGTATAATTTGGACACTTGAATTAGCTTGCTTATTTCTATGGCAATCTGTGGAATTATTACATTTCTGCTACAAATTTTAATGGTAAGCAGACGGGTGAGAGAAAATGGTAAAAACCCAAGTTAAAAGCTCAAATAACATGTTACAGAGGCAGAAACGGCATGCAAACAAGAGGTGCTTGCTTAGAGCAGTGTCATGGGAAGAGCACGCATTTCAGTGGACAGCCGCTCTACTCGCCAACTGTTCCACCCTTTTGTCTTCCTGATGAAATTAGGAGCAGCTTTGACCACACACTATTTCTCATACCGAAAGAATTTAGGGTGCTATCTTAGCTTCGACACACACTTTGTTCTGGGGCAGCATGCAAGAGCTGCCCTGTTAGACTATCTCTTGGTAGTTGGCTGAACTCTAAAATTTTGGATTAAAAGAAAAAGATGTTAACCCAGTGTTGCTGATTAGGAAACAATGAAAACGCAAACACACCTAAATCCTCCCTGTGTCCTCTCCAGGTTCTGTGAGCACTGCTAAGGCTATGGAGCCACCTCCCCCCCCTCCCCGAGTAGAATTCTGCATGTTATCGACAACTGGGCCAAATTCAACTTTCCCCAAGAATTAAAAAGGAGTTTATAATAAATAAAAATAAACATGGTTAAAAAAAACCAAACACTGCCTATTTTGAAGATGACTAAATTTATACCTTCCTAGGAACAACACAACAATCATTTAATTGAGATTTCCTCTTCAAGAGAAAAAAAAGGCAAAATCCCATGTTTTCCAGATAATTATAAATGCTTGTTTTCTCTGAAGCATCAGTAACGTTATTACTGCACCAGAGAACCCTGGAGGTGACGCAGAAAGTACAGTGCCTGGCTCTGCTGCAGAACTCTGCCTGTGGGGGTCTCCAGCCCAGGGCCATGCAGGGCTCCAGTCAGGCTAGCCTGGGAATAGGCTGTGGGGTGAGCCTGCAGAACTCTGCCTGTGGGGGTCTCCAGCCCAGGGCCATGCAGGGCTCCAGCAAGGCTAGTCTGGGAATAGGCTGTGGGGTGGGCCTGGAGCCAAAGCTTCTTGGGGGAAGTCAGCTTGTGGTAAACTGGGCTTTTCAGAAAACAGAGCATTTCTGATTATTCCCTGATATCCTGGCTGTGCTTACATGCAATTGGAATCTTGTAAATAAAGCAATAGCCGGAACCATTTTTCTAATGGCTAGCTAGTCCTGCACTGTTCAGACTAATTGAAAAGAGAGAGCCCAAGCCGTGCTAATTATGACTTAACACCAGCCAATTCAGTCCATGGGTAATCTCCAAATTCCGTCTGAGCCATCCAGTCTGCTTAAATGCTAGGTTGTTTTATTTTTACCGGAGTCGCTAACAAGCAGTGAATTAGCATCGAATTCCACTTCCTTGGCCCTGCATGTATGGCAGGTGGATGGGCACTGAGAAGCTCCAGGGCCAGGGCAAAAGGTGGAAGCAGCAGAGTAACTGTAGGATACAAGCCTGAAAACCGTACTGAAATGTTCCCTTGAAACAACCAAGTCTTCTGAGACCCATTTCTGCCACTTCTTCTCTTCCTTGCTCATGCAAGATAGACCCAGCGTGGGTAGTCAAGATTGTCAGGACCTTCCTTGTTTGATATTTTCTTCTCTGAGTCTCCAGTGCCCCAGGAGGAGACCCCAGAGTGTCTGGCCTCAGTTCTAGAGGGTGGGAAGCTGGAGGGCTAGATGCACAGGGAGTTGCAAGAAGGGCAGGGTAGGGGACAATGGGCACCACCAGACAGTGATCAGCTCCCAAGCCCCAGCAGGGAGAGGCTGAGGGTGGGAGGTTTGCAGGCTCAGCCTAGCCATGCCACCAGCTCCAGGGATGACCTTCAGGCAAACCGCCCATGTGTTTACTTTGGGTAAATTTATCAACGCATCTTGTAGTTTTGTAGGGCACAGGGAAAGGGAGTCCTCAAGACACTGATAATTACCATGGTTTTCTAGGGCTTCCAAGTAAATATTTAGAAAAACCAGTTCCCCGGCCATATACACACGTTAGAACAAGTAAAAGAGAAATCAAGTCAATCATATCCAACTGCATCTTAGCTTTCTTGTTGCCTGGGATTTCTGCAGTAAGGAAGTGGCTGTGTAAAAGAACTGGCCCCCGAGGAGTCGCTGTGACCTGTATGGCTGCAGGAGTGGTACTGAATTCTCTACCCACAGGAAGCTGATTCAACTCCAAGATCTAGCTGAAGCCCCAGAGAGGAAAGGGGATTTCAACTGGTAATTGAGATCAGCTTGATCAGGGGTCAGCTGGTCCAGCTGAGGATTACCTCCCCACAACTCCTTTCTTTTCCTGTCAACTCATATGGCTCAACCTCTTAGAACAAAGAAAGAAGTACTTCATCAGGTTAGCCCAGGTCTGTTGAGTGTTCCTCCATGCAGGGATCAGAAAAGTTCCATGTGGCTTGTCATCTTACATTCCTAGAGAAGGGACAGGATCCCTACACTTCTGGGGAGGGGAAAGGACTCTCTGCACAATGACTCAAAATAGGATTGTGAGGAGACCAAAGAGTTCTACCAGCAAAGGTCACCCTGATCTCATAATGTCTCTTGCCTTTCCAAAACCTCTCCACAGCAAACTAGGAGGCCCAGACCCAAAGGACCACACAACAGAGATAGCCTCCTTCTCTTCTGTCTACCTGGGAGGTCACCCCAATGCTTGCGCTCACAGCTGCTCATTCAACACCTTCTCATTAGCCACTTGTAGACACAATGGTGGCCTTTAATCTCCTGCTTTGTTTGTGCTAATTTTCTAGTCTAATATGCATGCAATTATCCAAGCCACCAAACATGCTTTTACAAGGATGAAAGGAAAACTACACCTAGCTGAAACCCAACTATGTACTGAGAGACATTACAAGAACCTTTGTGGCACCGCAGCTTCTATTAGTCCCAAACAGAACAGGGAAATAACTCAAATGGCCATAGGAACAGACTGGCAAAATGATATTTATAAAGCAGCACTGAAAACAAACTACTGCCACATGTAAAAATACATGTGAATTGTTCAATTACAACAGCAGGTAAAACTTAGACATAAATGAATATGCAATTTATGATTGTTAAAGATAATGCAATGACTTATTTATTTTGAAATGGAGTCTTACTATGTTGTTGCCCAGACTGGTCTCTAACTCTTGGGCTCAAGTGATTGTCCCACCTCAGCCTCCTGAATGCTGAATATATAAGTGTGCCACCATGTTTGACACATAGCTTGCCAAAGCCAGACAGAGGCTGGGGAAATGATTCACTAGGTAAAGGCCCTTGTCACCAAGCCAGAGGACTGGATTTGACCCCTGGAATCCACATGGTGAAAGGAAATAACTGACTCCTTCAAGGTGTGCTCTGACCTCTGCAGGTGCCCACACACTTGCCACCTGCACATGAGAGAGAAAGAGAGGGAGGGAGGGAGGGAGGGAGGGAGGGAGGGAGGGAGAGAGGGAGAGAGAGAGAGAGAGTGAGAGAGAGAGAGAGAGAGAGAGAGAGAGAGAGAGAGAGAGAGAGAGAGAGAGAGAGAGAATGCAAAACAAAGCAAACTGCTAACATCTAGACTAATCACTGGACTAATCTTCAGGACCAGGTTTCTCTGACGAGGGGCAATCAGTCCCTGGGAGAGGTGCAAAGACAGCTTCAGGGCTCTAGTAACTGCTGCTCCTTGAGCAGGATGCTATTACACATGTGTTCTCCTAGCCAAAAGTCATTGCTTGTTTTACATCCACTTCATGTCCCATCACTTATGCAGAATACAAAGCTTGCCCTAAAAAGAAGTTAACCGCGGCAGGCATCCTCGCAGAAAGACCCAGAAGGGCATGGAGGCTACAAGAGATCACTCTTCCAGGATTTAACATTTTATCTTCCTTCAAACTTCAAGTGATCAGGCAGAGAAGGAGCATGGCCTCCACCTCACACCGGGGCACAGTGGAGGGAAGAGCTTTTAAAAAGCTTGCTTTTCAGGGCAGCCCATCTTGGTCAACACTCTGAAAGTCTTTTTGGTTTGCTGGAGCTAGAAGAGTCTGAGCCATGTAAACTATGGCATGTTGAGTGGTGGGCTGCAACCTCATGGGGTCATGAAAATCTGGTAACAGTAAAATGTATCTGAATGCAGAGACCAAAGTTAATTCTGAGTCAAACACAGCGACCCATGGTTTCGGCGCCAGAGAAGCCACTGCAGCCTTGGTTCCGGACTAACACTGTTAGCATGCACTGTGAGCTGCAGTGTTTCCACGGGACATACAGAGTTCCATGCTCTTCTAGAAGCATAATGGTTTAGTTGTAGAAATAAAGACTTCTACATTTTTCTACTGTCATTTTTCAGCATGTAAGTACCAAAATTAGTACATAGTATGTTAGAGGGTTTGGTTTTTTAAAATTACTGTTTGAGTTGCTGACTTGAGTAATAAACTTTTCAATGAATTTTGGTTTTAGATTAGGACAGAATTTCCAATAATTTCTGAAATGGCCTCAGGCATAGTTCTACAATTTTATATTATGTATTTATACAAAGTGGCATTCTCAGAATTGACGATTATAAAATTAAAATACTGATCAACTCTGAAAAATGCTGAAGAAACTCTACATCCCACAGAGTCAAATATTTAACAAGATTTCATTCTTTATGTAAAAAAAAAAGATAAGTGCATCCATCTCATTGGGACACAAACCTGCTTTCACCTGCAATAAAGGGTAAAACTAAATGCATCCCAATCAACGGTTTTAAAATCAGTTTCTTGATTTATTGTCAGTAAATGACTTGTATACCATTTTACCTATGTACATGCCCAAGGTTGCACAACAGTTTCTTGGGAGAGAAGGGGTAGAAAAGTTTACGAAGTTCTAAGCTCCACTCTAAGTCTGAACTAGAGGGGAGTCAGGCCAAGATGAGGCCTGAGCATCCTGTGCCGATTCTCCCTTCTACTTCCCAATGAGATAGCTGAGGGTGGTGACACACAGCCCCGCTTCAGGAGGAAGGAAGCATTATAGACACAGGAGCCCAGGGAATGTTCTCTCTCTACGAAGACGCCAACTGAGAAGGACGGTGTGCAAAAACTGAGAATGCTAAAAACTGAGTAGTGGGAATTGATGAAACACAGAACAGACTCAACAGATTACATAAATAAAACAGAAAGTTGATTCTTCAAAAGGACAAATAGAAGATAAGCTTTTAGGTAGCCTGCTCCTGCCCCTCCACCCTCAAAGAGAGAAAAGATGAGTTGTAACAAGAAATTCTGCAGGAAAAAAAAAAAACATAGCTGACTAAGAAGGTATATGGTGAAAAATTCAATGACCCCGCTGAGACGGCCAAACATACAGAAGGATATAAACCACTAAGACAGATTCATGAAGAAACAGAGAACCAAGAGCTTGAAGTGAATTCCCCCAAAGAAAAGTCAAGGACAGATGCTCTGAGGTAAATCATATCTGATATTTCAAGACAATACCACTCCTTCAAGTTTTTTTTAATAGAAAGAAATAATACCCAGCCCTTTTTTTGTGACTAAAATTATCCAGATGCCCCAAAAGCCTAAGGCTTTATAGAAAAACTACGAATAGTATCTGTTAGGAGCACAGGTGCAAAAATCTCCAAGAAACATAGAGAAGCCAAGGACAAATTTTAAAAGATTATACACTAGTACCTACAGAATTTATCCCAGGAAATGCAAGGCTGGTTTGACATCTGAAAAAAGAACCTATGAATAAAATGCACTACGCTAAAGGTCAAACCACCACAATTAGCTGAATGGACGGACAAAAGTGTCTGACAGGACTCAATACTCCATGATAAAGACAGCAAAGAAGGATGGCGTTTGATCTGATATTAGGCATCTTAAAGCTTTCAGCAAACACCGCAATTAATAATCTGAAAGACTTTTCCTGCCTGAAGATCAGAGATAAGGATATTTTCTCATGTCTACTCACAGTAATGTAGGGTCTAGCCCTACACCTAAGGAAGAAAACTAAACCAAAAGCACTCAGCTTTCAAAGGAACAAGTAAAACTATATTTATAGATGACAGAATAGCTTAAGGAATCAAAAAAAATGGAGAATTAACAAATTCGGCAAATTTGCAATATAAGATATCAATTCCTCTTCCATACACTTGCAGTGAATAGTCATGAAATTAAGAACAAACAAAAGAGGCCATGCTGATGGCTAATGGATGAAAGAAGCCTACATCAATCCCATCATTAGGCTAAGAGTGATGTGTGATTACTGAGGTGGGCATGAAGCCCCATGCCCAAGAGCTCCTGATAATTGGCAGCTGCTGGAAAAAAAAAAAGAGTCAGTTTTCTTTAAGGGTAGGGGCCCCGTATGTTAACCACACTCCAGCGGGGCCACACCCAAGAGCAGGTGGGCAGCACAAACTAGAATTGAAAAGTTTTATAAAGGGGGGGGGCACAAAGCTGGATGGGGAGGGCAGGGTGAATCTGGGAGGATTGGGTGTGTGTGAATATGACCAAGACACATTGTATGACATTATAAAACAACCAATTTTTTAAATTGAAAAAAGAATAGGATTATTAAAATCTATAAAAAAGGTAAAAGTGGGTTGAAATTTTTTTAAGTAAAATTTAAAATTTTTCTATTTATAATAGCACCAAAAAGAACTACAGGGCTTGGGCTGTGACTCAGCATGGAGTACTGTCCAGTGCCCTGTGCAGGCCAGGTTCCACTCCAGCACCTGCCCTAGTCTGCTTCCTGCCGCTGTGACAAACACCTCAATCAAAAGCAACTCAAGGAGGAAAGGCTTACTTCACCTTACAACTCCTAGGTCATACTCCCACACTGATGGAAGTCAAAGCAGGAACCTGGATCTGCTCCTTGCTGGTCTGCTCTCTAGCTCACTCTCACAAGCTCATGCTCAGTTTCTTATACAGCCCACGCCCACCTGCATAGGAATGGTGCCGCCCACAGTGGGCTGGGCCCTCCTATATAAATTAGCCAAGACGATATCCCACAGACAAGTCTGATCTGGGTAATATCTCAATTAAGTTTCCTTCTTCCCAAATGACTCTAGACTGTGTCCTTTACAATAAAAACTAAACAGTACACATCCCTTTCCAGAAAAAAGGAAAAAAAGAATTATGCATGCACATAACCAAAAAATTAGGAATATGTTTAACAAATGAAATACAAGCCTTACCGCCTGAAAACTATGAATCATTGCTGAAGCAATTTTAAAAGTATGAAAGAATGAATAAATAAATAAGCACCTTGTGCTCACAGATCAGAAGATGCAATACTGTTTAGATTACAGTATTACCTGCATTGTTTCACAGTTACAAGTTCAAGGTAATTCCGATCAAAATCCCAGTGCTTTTAAACATATATTTCTGGAAGAAATGAGCAAGGGGATTCAAAAAATGCAAATGAATTTAAGGGTCTGGGAGAAAGGCTGACACCTGAGAAGAACTGGGCATTATTATTGGAGAAGCGAAAACTCTCAACTCTGGTGATGTAGCCATAACTATGAGTGTACTGGAAGCCAATGAATGTCCACTCTAAGGTAGGGAGCTGGAGCGCATGTGAGCTACAGACAGTGTAATAGGTGCAAGCCAAACAGACTGCGTGTATGTGTAGGGAACCGAGCTCGTATGGGCTGCCTCCTGGAGTCCGTACACAGCTAGAAGAGGACACAGTGGGAAGACTCAGAAGAGTGACAGTCAGCGGGGAACAGGAGAGTTTCTGTCTCTGCGGTGAGGCTGCACCGAGGAGAGCTCCACCCGGGGTCACTGGAGAAGGGCGGTAACTGAGACCCTCTGTGCACCTGGCACCTAGGACACTCACAGGTGGCTAGGGTGAGAAGCAAACCCACACTTTGTTTTGAAGACCTGAAATTCACTTAAAATCTGAATCTCCGATCTGCTTCTGGATAGCCCCTCCTGAGGGGGTCGGCACTTCACAGTTAGGGGACCAGAGCAGGTGTTTTATGAATCCAGACAAGGCCTGAGGAGGAAGGACAGCATGCACATCAGGTAAACTGCTTCAGCAAGGCGAGAAAAATGAAGATCAAAACTGAAATATACAAAGTCTCAGGGAAAAGTCAAGAACACATTCCCCTGTCCAAATCCACACAAAACATGCAAACTGAGTAAGATGACTATGGGGGAAAGAAAGCCAGGGGTGTCACGCAAGGAGCCAGAAGCCAGGCGGCCTATCCCGCAGCGTGCTCCCCGGGGTCCCAAAGCAGCTGCCTGAAGTCTCTCAGCACCTTCTCAGTGTGGCAACATCAGTCATTAGAGTCCCTTTGCTCTTCAGAGAGACGAGGAAAGGCCACTAGGCCTTGTCCTTTACCACAGGCAGAGAGGGAACTTAATGGCTCTGAGGGGGCAGAAGCGAGTGAGTTTTTCCCAGCCTTCGTCCTCGTCTCTCCACCCTCTACCTCCTGACCAGGGAAGACTCAAGCCTAAGAAGGTAGTAGCCCTCTGACCCATTTTCCTCTGAGGAAACCGAGTCCCAAACTTAAATCTTGCAAAAATCAATAAGTTCTAAAGAGACATCTCTTCTCAAGCAGTGTCCTTACACATGGTTTGGCTAAGAACAAGATTTAAGAGATGGGGAGCTGCTGAAGAAATGAACGCCTATTAGCTCTGACTATAACAGTGGCTGCTGACTGCCGCATCATGCTGGGATCTTGTGATAAACGGAGAGAGAATCCCACAGACCGGCACAAACAGCGATAGCGAGGAAGGTGGTCCAGCACTGAGCGGAGAGTAGGGGCCGACTCAGGCAGACATCTGCTGGATGGTGAGCAGTGCTGCGAGCCTGCCTCTGCTGACCTGGTCAGTTAGGATCCTCATCTGACTTCACATGGGCAAAACCTGGCCTGTGCCCTTCTACCTGCCCTTAACCATTCTCGCATCCCCTTCCCACCCAGAGGCCCCAGGTGAAAACATCCAGTCCCATACTTCTCTCCTGAGTAGACGCGGGCTCTGCGAGGGAGTGTGTAGGTTTTGGTGTTGGCTCCTTTCCGGAGAGGGTCATCCAGAGGTGACTGGCAGGGAGGATCCTCCAGGGGGCTCCAGTAGCTCTGCTCACACATGCCCCGTAACAAGATTTCTGCCAACTGCCTGGCTATTGTCTGGGAACACAAAGAGAGACCAACGTGATTATTAATGTGTTTCCTATCATCCACGCCATCGTTATATCAGCTGTCACTATGTGTGAGACGCTACTGCAGCACTCAGAATTTGAAAGACTCAGAATCAAATGTTTACTTCTATATGAAAATCACACACATTTATGGCAAAAGAAAATATAATACACTAAACATCTGAACACTTTTTTAAAAGATTTATTTTATTTTTAATTATGAATAAGTATATTTGGGGATATGTATATATGAGCACAGGTGAAACCAGAAGCTTTGCATCCCCACAGAGCTGGAATTACCGGGGGTTGTAAGGCACGTGACATGAGTGGTGCCAGGAACCGAAGTCCAGTCCTCTGCAAGGGCAGTACCTACACTTAACCACTGAACCATTCTCCAGCCCATGAAGAGGGGTTTCAGAAAGTTCATGCACCTCCAATTCTATCTTGTCTACACTATACATTAACAGACTTTAGACCCAAAATAACTAAACACGTAGCTAAGCCTTTCCTAAGAGCTCCTGGGTGAACTGCAGATGTACTCACCACCCGGCAGCAGATGCTTGCTACAACTCAAACCCAGAGAAAAGCCAGGGCCGTCTTTGGGGTGTGTGTGTGTGTGTGTGTGTGTGTGTGTGTGTGTGTGTGTGTGAGTCTCAGCATGGCCAGGTGTACACCTGCAGATATTCCAATGTCCTATTCCTGGAAGCACCACAGACCAGTTAGTTAAGCTACCCCCACGGGAGGTAGCACTTGAGTAGTGGGGTGCCCTGCTCCCAGTACACTCGGGACCTCCTGGCCCAGCAGCTCAGAAGCCAGCTTTGTGTAATAGGGAAAGTAGAGTGAGGGCTGTAGTTTCTGATGAAAAAGGGCTTTCTACAAAGCTGGTGTGTTTCTCACCTCCCTGTGAAAACCCAGAACACCAGGACCTTCTTCTAGCCAGTGCAGATTCCATCCCAAGTCCTCTGCAACACCTCTGCCTAGAACCCCAAGAGGTGTGTCCCTACTAAGAAGGGTCTTGTTGATAAAGGTATATTGATATTCTCTCCCCTTCTCCCTTCCTCTCTCCTCCGTGTGTGAGTGTGTGTGCGTGTGTGTGTGCCTACACACGTGTCTCCCCATTCCCCATTTTCAAACAGAATCCGTGATCTCAGGATATTCAATCCATAATCACCCAGAGCTGCAAAATAAAACTTCAGGCAACAGAGTTTTCCATCAGGTTTTGTGTTCTTTTGAAGAAACAAAGAGCGCTGACGTTCCCCGAGAATAAGCTTTTAAAGTAAATGTGTTCCAGAAGAGAACTTCCTAAAACTCCCCAAGGAAACCTAAATGCAACCAAATCATTAGCCTGGTGGCGTCTGAGAACCACTGGGTAAAGGCAAATTTTCTTGATTATCCCTGTGTAGAATGCACTGCCTTTAAATGTCTACAAAAATGTGAAATTAAATTAACCCAGATCATTCCCAGCTGAGCCATCTGTAAAGATCTCATAAGAACACAATCTCCAGGACCTAAGGTACAAGCTGTCTTCCTGGACCTTCCTTACTGCTTCTCTCTGATCTCACTGCCATCACAGGAGCTAGAGGCTTCTGGAAGTGCCAGCCGTCAGTTACCCTCCACTCACTATGGCCATGAGCTAAATGTTAGAAATAAAGAGCCCACGCACACCTCCCCCAGCCCCATGCACTCTGAGACTGTTTTAAAGGGTACAATCCAATGGCATTTAGTACATGCACACGGTTGTGCAACCCTCACCACTATCTAGTTCCAGGACATTTTCGTCACCCCAAAATGAAACCCTATACCTTTTAAGCTGTGGCTTCTCATTTTCCCCTCTCAAACCCTCAGAAAAACCAATGTGCATTCTGTCTTGATGGATTTGTCTATTTAGAAGATCTCACAGAAATGGATACAAAATGGTCCTCTGCGATCAGCCTCCTTTATGGAGTGCAGTATTTTCAAGATGCAGCCATGTTGTTATAGTATCCACAACTTTTATTGTCAAACAAAACAGACATGCCCCATTTTGTCCACAAATCCATCTTGTTTCCAGTTGTTGGATGTTAGAAATGGTTCCGTAATGAACACTCACGGTCAAGTTTGTGTTGGAAAATGTGTTTAAACGCTTTGGCAAAAGTACCTAGGAGTGGCATGCTATGAAAATACCTTTAAATCCTTTTCTGCTATGCTTTCACATCAAATCAAGTTCACAAGACAACTTTACCATCTCATAAATACAATATACATTTGCAACTATTACCTAAAGTAAAAAGAATCATATAGCTATGAAATAGATTTCTTGGCCCAGCCACAGACTTGCTCCACTGGAATTCCAGAACTGGAGGTAAGGACATACTGTTTGGCATTTCTCAGTAAGGTTAAGGATATAGATCATTGGCAGAGCACTGGACTAAAACCAAAACCACATTTGGTGGTTTGAATTTAATTGGCCCCCATAAGCTCATAGAGAATGGCACTATTGGGAGGTGTGGCTTTGTTGGGGTTGGCGAAGCTTGCGCTTCCATATTAGAGGAACTGTGTCACTGTTGGGGTGGGTTTTGAGATCTTCATGTTCAAGATGCACCCAGTGTCTCAGCTGATTTCCTGTTGCCTTTAGACAAAGATGTAGACTTCTCCAGCACCATGTCTGCCTGCATACCACCATACTCCCAGCTGCCATGCTCCCCGCCATGATGATAATGGACTAAACCTCTGAAACTATAAGCTGCCACTTCAATTAAATGTTTTCCTTTATAAGAGTTGCCATGGTCATGTCTCTTCACAGCAATAGAAACCCTAACCAAGGCCTGCAGTTCCTCAGATAATTCTCATACACTCCTTTGGCTCAGAACTCATGGATTAGAAATGGGTTAAGGCACTTGATGACCCCAACAGCTGAGAGCAAAGACACACCCCAATTCAGAGTGATATAAAGTGGGGACTGTCCCCCATAGGAACACCAGATGGTGGCTGAAAGGCCCAAGGGCAGTTCTGACTAAAACATAGACTTGAGGAGGTTCCTCCCTGCTCACCTAAAGAAAACAATGGATGATATCTCTCTATCTACCTGTCGGTCTATCTTTGAGGGCCAACACAAATGGTCCATTTGAAACACTACCTACTCAGTATGCTTCAAAAGCAATTCAAATCATCGATTGAAAAGCGTCATGGAATTCTAAGAATAAATAAATTTGAGAAAAAAGATATCTGGCAACAATTTTCATGCATACAATTGTAGGTTCTTATGCCTTAAAGGACCCTAAAAATTCAAAATGCTTTGTCTGAATATAAGTAAACCAATATAAAGTATTAAAGGCCTGATAAGTTCTTGGTGGGAAGTATGTGTGTATGTAGAGTTACTTATCTAGTTCAAACACATATTCTAGAAAAGCCTTCTGATCAGCTGCCTAGCACCATAAATCATATTTCCACATTCTAAAACCTTGCAGATGTCTAAATGAAGCTCTCTCTGCATTTCCCATGATATGGATATCTTAGTCTTATTCAAATGAACATTCCCAATGACAATTAAGGACAAACATGGGTAATAAAAGACAAACTGCAAATTTCTATAGGGTTGTTATATTAATTGTGATGGAGGATATTTATTAGTACAGTGAACACTAGGTCTTCACGTGATCAAACTCTACAGAGTTTACATGAGATAGACTATCTTTGTACTTCTAAGTTTTATGGTCATATCACTATCTAAACAATTAGTACTTGAGGATCTCATCTCCATGTTCTACCATGTTAATATGAATTAAAAGCACACATCTGATCCCTTCCACATCCAGGAAGCCTCATCCCACCTTTTTTAGGACACAAAGTGTCAAGAGAGAACACATAAAGCAGGAGGCTCAGCGTCGCTGGCCATCAGGGAAACACAAGTGAACACCATGATAGCATTGTGCACTTGCTAAGAGGGCCACAAAAAAAAAGATGACAAGTGCTAGCCAGACTCTGGGAAACGCTGCTGGTGGGAATGTAAAGTGGGGTAGCTACTTTGGGAAACAGAATCTCCTCAAACTGCTCAACAGAGTTCTCATATGGCCCAATAGCTCCACTCGGAAGTACAGCGGAAGAAAGAAGATGCTGGTCCACGCAGAAGCTGTACGCAAATGTTCTCATAGAAGCGTTAGCTGTAACAACCCAAGTACCCATCAACTGAAAGGAGATTGGGTGGATTCATAAAATAGAATGTTACTTGGCAATAGAAAGAAAATACTGAGACAATATGGAAGAATCTTATGCTAAATGAAAGGGGCCAGTCACAAAAGACTACACTGCACAACTATTTATGTGAAATGTTCAAAACAGGCAAATCTAGAGAAACAGAATGTGATTAGTGACTGTCAAGAAGCAGGGCAGGAAAAGAACGGGAACAGACTACCAGTGAGTTCCGGTTTCCCTCAGTGGTTACAAGGTCTTAGACTAAGAACTCAACATGTGGGCACACTAGCTGCACAGAGTGGGTGAGTTACTGCGTGCACACAGCCTCACGTGGGTGTGTGGTGTGAGCACCCACAGGACCGATGCCTCATGTCAGACCACTTACCATTCGCAGGTTCTGGGTCGTTCTCGTCTCCACCGCTCTGAGAAGCTCCCTAAATCTCCCGACTCCTCTCGTCAAGTTCCTGTGTGCACACAGAATTTGACAAGGTTTCCATCTGGCATGCATTAATATTAAGCATTTTATACACAAATTACAATGCATTTTTGTCTATCTAAAAGCTGTTGGCCAGAATTCAAGCAAATTATTTTTTCTGCACATACCTGTCTGTCTTCAAGCAGCTGATCTAACATTAATGGTTTGTGTGTGTGCCTTTTAGACTGAATCAAATTTCCTCAAGGAGACAAAAACCTAAAAATCAGTTCTGAGGCAAAGAAAAAAAAGGTAGGAGATGTCTCACAAGAGTCTATTCTCAGCCTCACTGCAGCCCCCACTATAGTGGTACTGGACTCTGTACTTTCATTGAAAAGGAGATGGTGACACTGGGCAGTTAAGGACATCAGCAAGGCACCGCATGCAATGTGGTGAGGCTTCCTGCTGAAAATTCGTGAACAGGATAAAGAGAAAAGGCGTGAAAAGGGAGGGCTGGTCTCATGTAATCACTATCTGATAAGTCCATCACATGAACCTCTAACCCTGAACTGACAAAAAGAAGCAAAGGGCCAGTTGGGCAGTGGTGGCTCACGCCTTTATCCCCAGCACTCGGGAAGCAGAGATAAGGAGATCTCTGTGAGTTTGAGGCCAGCCTGGTCTAAAAGAATTAGTTCCAGGACAGGCTCCAAAGCTACAGAAAAACCCTGTCTGGGGGTGGGGGAGAAGCAAAGGGCCAAAGGCCTCTCTGAGGGCCACTGTGTACTGCCCAGTGCCTGAGCTTCCTGTGTGAGATCAGAACACGTTCACTCATCATCCTACATGCCCCACAAAGGCATGTTTAGCAACATATTTCACTGAGGACAAATAATTTTTTTTAGAAAATCCTGGCCAATATATCCAAACTCCACTTGTCTTCTTGGAATGCTGGGTCTGGCCTTTGGCTGGGGACACCTCCCGGCCATCTCTTTTACATTGAGCACTGCCACCATCTATGATGTAACTCAGTGATATTTATAACAGGCTCATTAGAACACATCTCATCTTTCCAGAAACCCACAGAATGGGTCAGCAGGTACAATACTGCCAGGGAGCCTCCGCAGGCTGTGACAGACAACTCTTGTTTGGATGGCATTTTAAACCATGCAAAGGTATGAGATAAAAATGTGACTCTGTAAGGTACAGTCACCACGAGGGTGACTGATTCATATCCTATGCCCATGTGACTTCCAGAGCTCTCATTCACAAGAACAGCCCAGAACCTTGAGACAGTGGCTGGCTGGCCCAGGATGTGAAGACTCCCCAGCCCCCTCAGCCACACAGAGGAGACGACAGAAGTTCAGACGTTTTGCAGTAGCATAAAAAGAGAAGCCTGTGTTCAGGATGCGATCAGAGACAAGAACAAAAATTAGGAACTAGGCCTGGGACATGCAATCTACTCTGCCTTCACCCATTTGTATTCATGGGCAACAGCATACATTGCTCTGGGCTGAGGCTCAGAGCTCTGGACTAACATGGGAGGGAGGAAAAGTGACAGCTAACGTGGGACGGGAATGGCTATGGTAGCTAACTCTATTTCTGTATCGCAGACCATGTCCACCCACTGTGGACATAGAGGGCGGTGCTCTGGGCATGTCTGAAGCAGCGTCTCCGGAGACCCTGAGAGACCCTCATAAAGCACTGCTGCCGCTGTAGAAATCAGACCTTGAACAAGCACTAAAAGCTAAACATCATAACTGTGGGGAGGCTACAAATAGGACCTGGTCATTTAGGACGTCTCTGTGTCCTCTTTGCAGAATCAACTATTGATAAAGTTCTACAAGCATGGGATTTTCTAGCCAGAAATGATCACACAATCTAGCTTACAGAGACGTGAAAGGCTTGCTCAAGTGCAAAGCCTGGCAAGAGAGCAAGCTGGGAGCTTTCCATCATGCTGTTACCACCATGGGCAGAAGAGAGGAGAGAACAAACTCGAATCCAAGAGCTCGGATGTGTGTTTTGTGCCGCTGATATGCAAATACCTCACACAGACAAACAGCATATATTCTACGTTCTGGTGATGACAGCTAATGAGATGCTCCTTAGGTACTGGTTCAGACTGGAAAAAAATCCCCTAGGCCAGGTAAAGACGCCTGCACTGATGGTTATGCCTTCAGTTATCTGATACATGCCGCTGGCTAGAGAAACCCAACTCCCCTTTCTGGCCGGCTGTGGTTTCTCCCATGCAGGACCGAGGCCCTCTGCTGGAAGAATGCAAAAATCTCCAGGACAGGAGGAGGCTGAGCCTGTTGAGGGGAAGGCAGCTAGAGATACTGACTCCCTAGGAAGCCTTTCGAACAAGTGCAAGCTGTCTCCAGCTCTTCCCAGCTTGCTCCTGGACCATGTTCAGGATTCAGAATCAAGCTCTCCTCAGCTCAGAAGAATTCTGCTCAGAAACAAAGAATCCAGAGCAGCCGCACCATGGAGCAGGCCTGAGGCCGGGGCCTGTTCAGATGAGGGTGGCATCTGGGCAGGACAGCAGAGGAGGGAATGGCCACAAGCACCCCAAACACCAAGTTCTACAGTTCTATAGTTCTCAGGGAGCGGTCCATGACAAACAAACATCTTAAAGTCACATATTACTCGACCAATCACTTCCAATTTGCCACTGAACAGAAAAAAAAAATGTAAGCTAAGTAAGTATTTAATCAGAGTAACGAGGAAGAAAAAATAAATCAGCCCACAAAAATTACATTCCAAATACCATGAAATCACCCAATATGAAGGAAATGAACAAAATCCATATGATTGCCTTCATATATCCAAACCATTAGTTTGGATATCCATTAAACCCATTAAATATCTGGAACAAACTGTTGCTTAAAATTTCTACTCTAAACAGAAAACTGGAGAGCCAAGGATTTCCCCTGGTTTTGAGGGTTTCCACAGACCCTTAACATGAGGTCATTTATTCCAATTCAACGCCCTTGATTGAGACAGTGCAACGACGTCAGAATTCATTATGGCAAATGTTTTTGCCGGGCGAGCAGCACACACTCTGGCAAATTGTCAGAACTCGGGTCGTCTCCTGCACTCTGCTTCCTGAAGCTTTCTGCACTGGCTGTCTTTCCCTCAGGTTGGAGCAGCTCCAACAGCTCAGTGAAGACCAGGGAGGAGAGGGGCTGCCGTCACAGGGCCAGCTGCGTGGCCAGCCGCCTGGCAGGCGATACTACTTCTGCTCTCAGTGCCACTGCTGTGCCCAGCCCCACAGGTAGAGCTGGCCAGTGTCCCACAGCCTTTGCTTGGTCAAACCCATCACTTTGCACAGTGCGACGCCTCCTCTGCCCTTCACTGTCTTCCACTTCTCTCCTCCCTTTACTCACTGCTTTTTTTCTGCATTCTCTAGAAACTTACCCTCCAGGGCTCCCTGTCAGCCCCACAGGTTGCCAACACAGCTGGGAAGGTGCCAACTCTCCAGCAATTGGTCCTCCCTCTTTTTAGTTTTTAAATTAAAAATTTAAACTAACATATAAATAATGGGTTTCATTATAGCACTTTCATAAATATATGTCATTGTATCTTGTTCTTATTCATCCTCTTCCCTCCTCCAAATCTCTCTACACTCCTCTGGTTGGATCTCTTCCCCTCTCCAAAGAGTGCTCCCTTCTTTTCCCCTTTTATGATTCCCTTTCTACTTTTAGCACACACACACACACACACACACACACACACACACACACACACACACACACACCACGTGCACCTACATGCCCGCAATGCACACTTACATGCTTAAATATGAAAGAAAATGTAGTGCTTATCTAAGTATGGCTTTTTTTGCTTAACATAATGATCTCTAATTCCATCCACGTTCCTCAAGCATCATCTTATTCTCCACAGCAGAATGTCATTCCACTGTGTATGTTTATCATATTTTCATTATACATTCTTCTGCTGAAGGAGATCAAGACTGAGTCCATATCTTGGCTATAGTGACTATCTCAGCAATGAGCATGGACATGAATTATCTGTGGCTCATTGATTACAAGTCCTTTGGGCACATATACGAGTCTGGTATAGCTGGGCCATATGGTAGTTCTGTTTTTAGGTTGTTGAGGACCTCTACACCGATTTCTACCAACAGTCAACAAAGGTTCCTCTTTCTCCACATCCTCACCAGCATTGCTGGCCTCTGTTTTCTTGATGACAGTCACTCTGACCACGGTGAAATGGAATCTAACAGTTTTAATTTGCATTTCCTTGATAGCTAATGATACTAAACTCTTTCTCAAATATTGATCAGTGTTTTGAGACCTGTCTACTCAGTTCAATTGCCCATTTACTAACTAGATGATTCGGGGTTGGGTTAATTTATTTACAGTTCTTTATGCATCCTAGATTTAGTTCCTAATGTTTAATTATCAAGGATGTTCTCCCCATTCTATAGACTTGTATCTACTCTGGTGATTGCTTCCTTTGCTATAAAGAAGCTTTTTAATTTATGTGACCCTACTTGTCAATTCCTTGAAATTATCTTCTATGCCATGCAAGTCTTTTTCAGAATGTTCTTAATTATGCTGATATCTAGAAGTTTCCCTGAAACAGACTTTATGCCTCAGATCTTATATTAAGATCTCCCTTTGAACCTCTATAAATTTTTACAATCCTGAATAGTTATAGCTCTTTAATATTATCTCCTGTCCATGGTCATATGTGCTATCAAACAAGCGGGAGACATATTCTGGAAAGAGCCAGAGCTCCAACATCAGGTCATAGCAGAAAACCAAGGCTGAGAGAGCCTGGAGAACCTGAGAACCTTTCAGATGATGATGACCTAATTCAGTGCCAAAGTCAACATTTCCTTTTATTTATCCTTTCTTTTCTTGGGAGAAGAGTAGAAAAAGAAGGTTCTTTTACTATGTATTTATTTATATTTATTTGTGTGTGTGTGTGTGTGTGTGTGTGTGAGAGAGAGAGAGAGAGAGAGAGAGAGAGAGAGAGAGAGAGAGAGACTGAGAGAGAGTTTTGCCTGCATATATGTAAGTGAACCCCCTACATGCAGTGCCCACAGAGGTCAGAAAATGGCCTCAGGTGCCCTGGAACAGTGAGTTATCACACGGGTCCTCTGCAGGAGCAGCTAGTGACCTCTCCAAACCCACAATGGATTTCTAAATTCTCCACTGATTTCCAAGTTTGACTCGGGGCGGTAATGTACATTCAGCTGTCATGAAAACTCAGTTTGTGGAAGCTCCGGGTGATCAGGAAACAGCCCTTCCAGAGTAAACTCAGTTTCAATGTCTCTCTGGTTGAGAATTTCTAAGCAAAAGTCAATTACAGGATGAGCGAGTAATAGATCTCCTGAGCAAAGCAGTCTGGTCCTCTCCAGTTTCCTTCTTACTGACAGGCGCTGAGGGGCTCAAGCAGTAGGTTGCTTCACCATCACTGAACAGTTTCCTACCAGGTTCCAGCAGGCCCCTGAGGATGCACTAGGGGATGCCATCTCTGCCTTGTGGAGCTCAGGTGGCTTCACACACTACAAGAATAGAAGTGTTTCCATGATACAGATCTCAAACAGCAGATGGCTATGTATCTCCTTAATGACAATGAGCCAAATAACCAAGACCACTTCCCTCGTCTACCTCAGTAACTTTAGACTGGCGGACAGAGGGACGACATACCCTCTTAAACCACTAAGCAAAGCTCTGTGTAGCATGGAGACCAAACAGGCTTTCCTCCTACACCGGGGCACGCACCTGGCATGATTTTAAAGCTAACAAGTTTCAGAGGGCGGTGCAGACAATGGAGATGTCCAAGTCTGGAGGAGGGAAAACTTGCAGGCTGTTTAGGAAATCCCTTCTGTCCTTGTGACTCCACATGGTTCTGTTAGTCTCCAGAGTCCAAGGGACTTTTAGGCATTCTTCAAGACCAAAGCCAAGGCTTCCCATGGAAGTTTCCTGGCTTCCTTTTGAAGAGGCAGGTGTTGCTTCTTGGGGAGCTCCCACGAGAGATGCAAACCTGTGCCTAGACGGCTCTTGCCACATGTTAGTTCACCAAACAAACTGAACACCTTGAAAGCAAACGCTCTTGTTTTATACCCACATGGTCTCAACAGTCTCACAGAGCTGGCAGGACACGGATAGCAAGCTAGGAAGCCCTCAAGAAAGAAAAGAGTGACCAGGGGCCTGAACTCTGAAATCTCTTTCTCTATCCCCTGGATACAAAGGATTTTTGTGACTACTGGGAGAACAAGTAAAGCAGATTCCCACGCACCCCCCACTGTGAATACTGTCACCATCTATAACAGTGGAAACACAAGATGTCCCATGTCTTCCAAAGATCAGTGGCCCTGGGTTCCCAGCTTGAGAATCTCACTTCTCCTTCATGTCTGTAAACTTCAGCACCATCTATTCTGATAACGTCTGACATCAGAAGCAGATAGCCAAATAGAGAATAAAAAAAAAAAACTACATACTTCCTGGTATCAAAGGATACTGACTTCTTCCTTTGAACACACTCTTCACCTCAGATCCAAGGACACGCATTTGTGAAGACAGATGGCTTCTGTAGTCAGGGGCCAGGGATCAAACCCACAACCTTGGCGTCATTAGCAAAGGGCTCTACAGAACAAGCCAGGTGTAGTCTAGATATAGCGACTGAGGGTGTGGCAACCATGTCAAACGGAGATGTGAACAAGCAGGCCAGGCTTCTGGATGTCTCATTGCAAACCTAATGAGAGCTGAAGTAGGCTTAACAACATTTTTTGGATGACTCCACCAACTGAGGCTTCCTCATGATACATGTGAAGAGTAGAACTGGTCAGCTGGCCAGGAGCACGAGGTAACGGGAAAACAACAAACCATGCCCAGAGGGTGGCTTCCAGGAGTTCATATTAAATGGACAGGTCTTAGGACATAAAGAAATCCACTCAACAAGGTATGTAAAACAAAGCCCATAGTGACAAAGAGAGCAAGCAGCTGCAAGAGCCAGAGAGCGCAGCAAGGACAACCTGCTCTTCTCCAAGCTGTCCTTTATAGCACCAGACCCCAAATCTCTGCAGAACATGAAACACAGGAAGATGGGTTCTATTTCAAATCCTCCTGCCTCCCAACCTTTGAGAACAGTCAAAGGACACCTACCTTCACCAAAACCCACCTCCACAGTCAAAGAACACCTATCTTCACCAAAACCCACCTCCACAGGAAGCCACGAAACCAATCATGTCTCTCATGAACAAAATTGCATCTCAACGCTTTACAGTTTTCTTCCAGAACTGTTTATTTGTAGTGTATGACTGTTTTGCCTGAATGTATGAAAGTACATTGTATGCACGCTAGTACCCTCAGAGTTAGAAGGGGGCCCTTGATTTTTGGATGTGGGTGCTTGGAACTAAACCCAGGTACTCTGCAAGAATAGCAAGTGCTCCCCTTTTTCCACATCCTCTCCAGCATAAGCTGTCATCAGTGCTTTTGATCTTAACTATTCTGACAGGTGTAAGATGGAATCTCAGAGTTGATTTGATTTGCATTTCCCTGATGACTAAGGATGCTGAGCATTTCCTTAAGTGTCTTTCAGCCATTTGACATTCCTCTGTTGAGAATTCTCTATTTAGATCTGTGCCCCAATTTTTTTATTGGATTATTTAGTCTTTTGATGTCTAGTTTCTTGAGTTTTTTGTATAATTAGGAGATAAGTCCTATGTCAGATGTGGAGTTGGTGAATCTTTTCACATTTTGTAGGCTGCTGTTTTTATCTTGTTGACTACTCCTCCATTGCTGGTGGGAGTACAATCTTGTACAACCACTTTGGAAATCAGTATAGCAGTTTCTCAGAAAATTGGGAATTAATCCACCTCAAGACCCAGCAATACTACTCTTTGGCATATACCCAAAGGCTGCACACTCATACCACAAGGATATTTGGTCAACTATGTTCATAGCAGTATTATTCATTAATAGCCAGAGCCTGGAAACAGCGGGGATGCTCCTCAACCAAAGAATAGATAAGGAAAACGTGGTTCATTTACACAATGGAGTACTACTCAGCAGCAAAAACAATGATATTTGAAATTTGCAGGCAAATGGAAAGGACTAGAAAAAAATCATCCTGACCCAGAAAAAAAAACTGTAATATGTACTCACTCATAAGTAGACAATAGACATAAAGTACAGGGCAACCAGCCTACAGGGCACAACCCCAGAGAGCCTAGGTGATGAAGAGGCCCTAAGAGAGACATACATGGAGCCACCTAAGAAGGGAAAGATAAGATCTCCTGAGTAAATTAGGAGCATGGAGAGCAGGGGGACGGTGGAAGGGATGGGAAGAGAGTAGAAGAGGAGTGGGGGAAATGTATAGCACATCCTTATACAAATGATTAAAAAAGATTTAATTTAAAAAAGAATAGCAAGTGCTCTTAACCACTGAGCAATCCCTCCATCCCCCAATGATCTTTAATTTAACCCCAGAAGCCCATTAGAATCCAATAAATACGTGGATTCCTTAGTGTAACAACCGTTTAACAAACTAACCATATAAATCAATCACAGGGGAATTTGCCCTTCAAAATGTATTTGTTTAGAATCCTTATGTTTATCTGTACACTTAACCTGAGAGATGAGACAGTGGTGAGGGCGCTGGAGCCAAACGTCATGGCTTTAAATCTCCTGTAAGGGGAACCCCTGTCCCAGTTCTCTTGCCTGTCTTTACAGCTCACCGATTTGCTGAAAAAACAAAGTCAGTTAAGCACACGCAAGAAGTGTTTTGTAAGTGCCAACCACTGCTGAGGCTATTATCCTTTATGCTGGTGAGTTTTATGTTGATGCCAGCTCGAGTCATGTTGGAAGGAGAAACCTTACTGAGAAAATGCCCCCACCAGACTGGCCTATAGACAAGCCTGTAAGCATTTTCTTGATTGGTAATTGATGTAGAAGGGCCCAGGTCACTGGGCAATGAAACCCCTGAGCTGGTGGTTCTGGGTGCTATCAGAAAGGAGTCTGAGCAAGCCATGAGGACATGGCCTCTCCATCAGTTCCTGCCTCCAGGTTTCTGCCTTGAGTCCCTGCCAACTTCCCTGGATGGACTACAAGTTGTAACCAATCTTTTCCTCCCCAAGTTGCTTTTGATCATAGTTTTTAATCACAGGAAAACCCTAAGACCTCCTCCAAACTCTACCATTGGGGAAGAGGAGGATACTAGAATGTATAAATATCAATTTATAACAAATGAAAACCTTTATTTCTTTAGAACCATTAAATTAATTAATTAATTAATTTTGGTTTTTTTTGAGACAGTGTTTCTCTGTAGCTTTGGTTCCTGTCCTGGAACTTGCTCTGTAGACCAGGCTGGCCTTGAACTCACAGAGATCCACCTGCCTCTGCCTCCTGAATGCTGCAATTATAAGTGCATGTCACTACCACCTGGCAGAATCATTTAATTTTGAAGAAAAAATGGCATTCCCTGGTTGAGCCGCTCACTCGCTTTGCTAGCTTTTGAAAACCAACAACACAATGAATAGCTCAGGAGACTGACTCACAGGTTTAACTTATGATGATGAAAGACAACAGCAGGGTCAGTGAGATGGGAAAGTAGGTAAAAAGTCATGGCACACACATGCCTAGATGCAAGCACATGATGGAGGAGGGTCATCTGTCTATTTGTTGCTTTCATTGGTTAATTAAGAAAGAAACTGCTTGGCCTGATAGGTCAGAACATAGGTGGGTGGAGTAGACAGAACAGAATGCTGGGAAGAAGGGAAGTGAGACAGACGCTATAGCTCTCCTCTCCAAGATGGACACAGGTTAAGATCCTTCCCGGTAAGCCACCACCTCTTGGTGCTACACACATTAATAGAAATGGGTTAATTAAGATATGAGAGTTAGCCAATAAGAGGCTAGAACTAACGGGCCGAGCAGTGTTTAAAAGAATACAGTTTGTGTGTTGTTATTTCGGGTGTAAAGCTAGCCATGCAGGAGCTGGGCGGGAACACAGCCCACCGCTCCCACCATCTACAGGCACGCACATAGGTATGTACATATGTGCACACACAGACAAGACAGGTGATGTCATGTGAAGCAAAGAAGAAACTTTCATGTCCCTGTGCTCACTCTCTGGGAAGATGATGGGGACATCTCCTAGGAGACCGGCACTCTGGGGAAGAGGGCAGAGTTTCCCACAAAGGCTATAAGGTGGGGCCCAGACAATCCTAACACTGAACATGAGAGGACTCACAGGTGTTTAGAAGGGGAATCTTTACTGCGATTTCTTAGCACAGACATTTGAAGACCACTCTGAACTAGCGAAGAACAAGCACAAACTAAAAATCTGGCAATGAAATCCCAAGTTTTCTAAGTCTGTAATGAGAAGAGCAGAGGTGAGTCCCAGCCCACTATATGCACTTCTACCAGGATAAGAGCCTGCTCAGACCCATCCAGTCTGGAAGACAGGCTGTGCCTATAGTCTGCGCTGTCAGGTGGGCCCAGTCTCTTACACAGTGTCTCTGGACAGAGGCCAACTTAGTATTCACTGTAAAAGGCAACGATAGTGAAGAAGGCAGACATGTTCCAGCCCTGACTGCTCATCAGTGCTGAGCAGCAGAGTCACAGGCCAGGCACTCTTCATGGCTCGGTGATCTCCCAGGGCCTCCGCTGGGCAAGCAGAAAGGAAAGAAGCCCTTCCGAGACCACACGTACTCGCACTCAGAGTTCAGGGTCCTTCAGTTCCGTGAGTGGAAACCAGGGGCTGCATATCCAAATGAACAGAGCACAATATTGCAGAGCTAAGACAAATGAAAAAAGAAATCTAAGAGAGCATTTGGAAGAACATAACATCTGTGGGCTTTAAAGAATCATGTCCCTAAGGGCCCCAAGGATTTGAACAGAGGGGGTAACACAGGGCCCAGGATAGGAAGTGGTGGAAACCGAAGGGCAGCCTTTAGTCCTAAGCCCAACGCTACCCACAAGCGGCCTACAGGCACCTGATTACTAACCAGCAAAAAGGAAGGACTCTGACATTGAATTGTTGAGTAAAATGCCCAGTGCTCTCTTTGGGGAAAGAAGGAAGCAGAACCATGCGCTTGAGGCAGCAAAGGGCCTGTGGAGCTGACCCAGATACTTGCTGGACTGGGACTGGCTAATAATTTGAAATGAAAGAGGGAGCAAAGGGCAAAGTTGAGAGTGGTCATGAGAAGGGATGGAAGGAAGGGAACATGGGATGTGAGACACCTGGAGACATGGACCCGAAGGAAAGAACCGGATGCCAGACAAACCCACGGAGAAGGAAGGATGGCTCACTAGCTGTCTTGCTTTCCCTCACTTGAGAAAAGGAACAAGTACCTCTGCCTGATGGGGAGGAGAAAGCACCCCAGAGCTCTGACCTGCTTCTTAAAACATCATCCTCGCATCCCCCAACCATTTGCCAACTCCCCCACCTACCAGCTGGCCCTCTATTGCACATATAAACATTTTCTGGCTGAAAGCCAAAAGCAGGCACTATGATGTTTGGTTTAATAATAAACTTGCAAAATCAAAGCTGATTTCCTTTATATGCTGTATCAAATTCTTCTCATGCACAGTTTTACACATGAAGATAGAAAAAAATGTCCATGGCCACCAAGCCAATAAACAGAAGACCAGAAGACTTGGGATTGAACCTAGGCTCAGTATAGTTCTAGTGCTAGAAAGCAGAAAGAAAGCTCTGTCATGCGGACAGACCAGCCGCAAAATGGAGAACACAGCTAATTTCTACAACCCAAAGCCAAGCTCACTCCGGAGGCAGGAGATGAGAAAGAAGAAGGATTCAGGCTAGACCTTAGAGCTAGGAGGATGAGGGAAGTTCGGCTGGATGGTCTCAGCCTCAGGGCCCTGCTCAGAAGGCAGGGTCAGCTGACAAACCCAACGCTGCTCTGACTGGATAGTGGAGATGCAGTCTGTATGCCCACTGCCAGGACAAGCTTCTAGAGAATGTTCTCCACCACGCAGTCAGCCCTGGAGAAGGTGGTCAGGTTTCCCAGCACATGGTAGGAAAGGCCCATGGCATGATCTCACTCGTGCCGCCCTCTCCTCTGAGAGAGCCCACAAGTCTTGCTCCTTGGGGCACAGCTTGGTCTCCAGAGGCTGGGACAGTAGCAGAGCCAGCTGGATGCCTACCCTCTGGCTGCCAGTGAACATATCCCGAGATAATGTCACTACCAAGGAACCGCAGATCACATCACCTGCTATCACTGGGATGACCTTAGCCATCCTTCCACGTGGCTTCCCACCCACCCACCTGCTGAGACAGGCAGCGAGTTCCACGGAGAGAGTCCTGACCAGCAGCTAGGCAAGCTGATGGGACCTTGACGCCTGCTCTTATTCCTGCCCTCTCTGGATTCTGCTCTGTTCTACTTTTAACTGACCCCCCCCCCCCGGTTATTTTCTAAGCTTTCTCCTGTATAAAATACTGCACAAAAGAAAGCCACAGAAAGCAAACTTGTCATTGGGGTTTATTACAGGGCAGGAATCCTTGTAATCACCATGCAAGCATATGACAGGACAGACTATTACCGCTCACCCTATCCTAATAAACAGATCTTTAACAGCCACAGGTGACGGCCAAAGGCGTCTAAGAAAGCAGAGAGCAAGCCAGTGAGCAGTGCTGCTGCATGGCTTCTGCTCCAGCTCCTGCCCTGCCTTCACGTGAGGATGGGCAGTGATGCGGCGTAAACCAAACAAACCCACCCCTCCCAAGCCGCTTGCTTATCACAGCAACAGAAATCCCAGCTAAGACACTGACTTAGTTCCCTGAATGAGAGTTTATGAACTTAAACACATATTCCTGTTGTAACTTCTAGCCCTGCTGAAATTCTAATTACTCCATATTTGTCCAAAGTCCTTGTCACATGATTTAGAGGGCTTCAACAGCTTCTTAGATGTCTGGACTCATGCAAAGATATACAAGACTCAATGGGACAGAATATATCTGTGGAATGGAATAAAAGTTCTCTTTACTGGGATATGATGGTCTAGGAGACAAGGATGCTCAGTGCCAATGGGTCAGTCACCTTGGCCAGCTCTTCCCACCCATACCTCACAAATACCTCTTGACTTCATACTGATGTTTCCAATTGAATCTCTCACACTTATGACCATGATTTTCCTTTGGCCATTTCTATGTTACATCTGTATGCTAAGAATTCTAGTTCTCAAGGATAGAAGGGACAATAAGATTAGGGAATCCACGACTATCCAATTGCTTTACTCTAACTTGCATGACAAAGATGCAGACTAAGAACACCACTACTAACTGTAATTACTGGGAGTCTGTAAGTCACCTCCACTTTCTGTATATGATGTCAGCATTCTCTTTGCATTTTAAATTCATGCACTATGTGCATTCGTACATTGACTGTATTCACTATGAAAGATACAAAGAATAGAAAAGTATAACCCATGCTCAGAGAAATTCATTCTAAATTGGCCAACATGAAGACTTCTACATAGCAGTCATATGGTCAAAGGATGTATAAAAATGACTTTTAAAACACAGCTGATATGGTGCATTTGCTGGTAGGAAACACTAAAGAGACGAAAAAGGGAGACCTGAGTTCAAGTCAGCCTGGGCTACATGAGGCCTTGTCTACAAATAAACAAATGACTAAACACAGGCATTCCCTACAGTAAGAAGAACTGTAGGCAGGCTTAGTAGGAGCTTTCAGATGACAGAATAAAAGTGAACAGAAATTCCTCAATACAGAATGGAGACTGAAGAAAACTGAAGAGCAACATATTATATAAAACCCAAAAGAGAGGCAGGAAAGCACCCAAACAGTTACCCCACCTAGGGGAGAGCAGGAAGGTAAACTGACTTCTTATCAGGCCTTGGGGAGACGTATCCAGGGTGCTGAAAGAAAAACTGCCCACCGTGTCCAGTAAAACTCCCTGAAACTAGCACAGAGGAAAGGGACTCTCAGAAAACAGGAAGTGACAGAATCTGTAAAGTACAGACCTGGCCAACCCGAAATCTTAAGGAAGCCCTTCAGTCTACAAGGAAATGTCAGCAGATGGTAAGATGAATCCCCAGAATAAGCTAATAACAGCAGCTAAATGTCACTGTGTGGGTAAATAGAAAAGATTACATCGCTTCCTTGTCTCTCTCTCTAAAACTTCTACATTAAGAAGATGACACAAAGGGAAGCTAGTATATCGTATTGCTGTGTCTGTGACATAAAGACACTAACAGTGTCACAATGAAGGGAGAGGCTCAGCAGTTAGCCGTGGCAGCTCTTCCAGAGGACCCAGGTTTGATTCCCAGCACCCACATGGTGGCTCACGATCTTCTGTAACTCCAGTCTCAGAGGACACAACACCCTCTTCTGGCCTCCGTGGGCTCTGCCTGCACATGCTGCGTAGACATTTATACCAGCTAATCATCTATAAAATAAATTTTGAAAAAATAATTTTTTTTTTAAATTTTTTTTATTGATAAAAGGAGGATAAAGAAAAGAAAAAAAACAAATTTCCACCTCCTCCCACCAGCCTCCCATTTCCCTCCCCCTCCTCCCACTCTTCTCCCCCTCCTCCCACTCTTCTCCCCCTCCTCCCACCCCTCTCCCCTTCCCCCCACTCCTCTCCCCCTCCCTTTCCAGTCCAAAGAGCTGTCAGGGTTCCCTGCCCTGTGGTACGTCCTAGGTCCTCCCCCCTCCATCCATATCTAGGAAGGTGAACATCCAGACTGGCTAGGCTCCCACCAAGCCAGCACATTGCGTAGGATCAAAACCGCGTGCCATTGTCCTTGGCGTCTCTTCAGCCCTCATTGTTCGCCATGTTCCGAGAGTCCAGTTTTATCCCATGCTTTTTCTGGTAACAGTCCAGCTGGCCTTGGTGAGCCAAAGACGAACATGGGATGTACTCACTCATAATTGGTTTCTAGCCATAAATAGGGTTCACGGAGTCTACAATAGGCGAATCTAAAGAAGCTAAGTAAGAAGGTGAACCCAAGGAAAAACATATAGTTATCCTCTTGGATAAGGGAAGTAGACAAAATTGCCGGGGGGAAAAGTGGGATCTTGGGGGTGGGGTGGGATGGGGGTTAGGGGAGATGGGGAGAGAAAAGGTAGAAGGGAAGGAGGGTGGACTTGGGGAAACAGGAGGATCGGGATAAAGGAAGGTTGGATAGGGGAGCACGGAACCACAATTCTGAGTTAAGGGACCCACTTTAGGGTGGGCAGGAGACTTGACCCTAGAGGGGCTCCCAGGTGCCCAAGCTGAGGTCCCCAGTTAGTTCCCTGGGCAGCTGAGGATAGGGAACCTGAAATGACCCTACCCTAGAGCAATACTGACAAATATATTGCATATCATCCTAGAACTTACATCTGGCGATGGATGGAGATAGAGACAGAGACCCACACTGGAGCACTGGACTGAGCTCCCAAGGTCCCAATGAGGAGCAGAAGGAGTGAGAACATGAGCAAAGATGTCGGGACCACGAGGAGTGCACCCACCCACTGAGACAGTGGAGATGATCCACTGGGAGCTCACCAAGGCCAGCTGGACTGTTACCAGAAAAAATAATTTTTTAAAAGGGAGAAAATGATACTATGTTGGAGTAAATGAAGTCATCACTAATGTGGAATATGCTTGGTGAGATGATTTAGCAGGTAAGGGTACTTGCTGCCAAGCCTGATGACCTGAGTTGTTATCTGGGACCCCACATGATTGACAGAAGAGAACCAACTCTTGTAAGTTGTCCTCTGACCGCACGCATACCAGAGGAATAAAAATGTAACTAATATAAGAGAAATATTGTGATAATAAACATGCACACTATAATCCATAGAGGAGCACATCTGTAGTTCTCCTGCCCAGGTGGCTGAGGCAAGAGGATCACAAGTCATATCGTGGTCAACACAGTAAGACAAAAACAAACAACAACAGAAAACAAAGAACAACCCCCCAGAGACACATAGACAAATAACAAAAGAGTCACAGTAAAGTCGATCATTTCAATAATTATATCAGATACATTATGATTAAATACTTAATTGAAAAACCAAGCTAAGTTTATGGGATTAAAAAAGCAACCCTGACCAGGCCGTGATGGCGCACGCCTTTAATCCCAGCACTCGGGAGGCAGAGGCAAGTGAATCCCTGTGAATTCGAGGCCAGCCTAGTCTATAAGAGCTAGTTCCAGGACAGGCTCCAAAGCTACAATGAGAAACTGTCTCAAAAACAACAACAACAACAACAAGTAATCCCTGTACACTGGGCACTATAGAATATCAAGGGCAGTGTGGGCTGTGCGTACATGTGCTGGTGTGCACACATGTGGAAGCCAGAGGACGCGAGCTCCTCAGAAGCTGACACCACTTAACACTTTTGAGACAGGGCTTTCCATTGTGCCCTAGGCTTGGAGATTCAGCCAGGTTGGCTGTAGAGCACACTCCAGGGACTGTCCTGTTTCCATCTCCCTAGATTACAAGCACAGACCACCAGGCCTGGCCTTTAAATATGGGCACTGGCCTCAAACTCCTTGCAGGTACATTATAAATGAAGCTATCTATCTCCCCAGCTACTTATAAAATATACTTTAAAAATTATTTTTTATTTTTATTATTTTTTTGTGTGTGTGTGTGTATGTGTGCGCGTGCACATGTATGCAAGTAGATGTGGAAGACGGAGGCCAATGTTCAGAGTCTAGTTCAATGGCTCTCTCATTTTTTGATTGGTTAATTAATTAATTTGAAATTATTTTTAATTTATGTGTATGTGTGAGTAAGTTGCTGCACGTGTGCTTGTGCCCGTAGAGGCTAGAAGATGGCATCAGGTTGCCTGAAGTTGGGTTGCAGGCAATTGTGAGTTGCCAGATATGGATGCTGGGAATTGAACCCTGCTGCTCTGGAAGAGCAGCAAGCTCTTTACCACCGAGCCACCTCTCTACTCCTCTACTTTATTTTTAGATAAACTTGAACACAATGACTTGACTCGACAGACTGACTGGCCAGTTAAGTCCCAGGGATCCTCTTGTCTCTACCTTTCCAGGGTCACAGTATCTAACTTTCTAGAAAACATTTTTTTCTTTTGTTTTTTTGAGACAGGTTTCTCTGTAGCTTTAGAGCCTGTCCTGGAACTCACTCTGTAGAACAGGCTGGCCTCGAACTCACAGAGATCCGCCTGCCTCTGCCTCCTGAGTGCTGGGATTAAAGGTGTGCGCCACCACCGCCCAGCAAAACATTTTTTTTTAAGAGAAATGAAAGCCATTCTAAACGGAGAGCCACGGGGTGGAAGCATCTGTTGCTGTAAACTTTAGGTTTTCGTGTGCACATAATGAAGCCCAAATTGATCCAGAGATTCACAGAAAACACTCACAAGATGTCTATCTGATATCCAGGATGTGTAAAGAATTCTTACCTCTCAATAAGAAAACCCAATGGAAAACAGAGCAAAAGTCTCAGTAGATACTTCCCCTCTGAACAGACACTGCACTGCAGAAGACAAAGGGATTGCTAATAACCTCGTGAAAGCTGCTTTAGTAAACACACATTAAAAGGAATGATACGACAATTTTATTACAGTGGCTCTAATTAAAAAAGCTGACAGAATCTAATGTTAAAGAGAATGAAAGAAAGCTGGAACGCTAGTTAATTGCTGGTGTAAATTTAAAATGAAATTGCCACTTTGGAAAGAGTTGATTGATTGCCTAAGAAACCTAAACAAACTTAACCAATTCCTTACCTGTGAATGCACACAAAGGAATGAAACATTCCCCAAGGTTTATACACGAATGCTCATAGTGTCATTTTCTATAGGGGCCCATAAACGACAACAGTCTGACTGTCCATCAGATGGTGAATGGGTCAGTAACACGTAGCTAACGATACATTGGAAGGACAACTTGCATCCGAGGACGGGAAGATGGCTCAGTCAGTAAAGTGCTTGCTTTACAAGTGTGAGCTCAGGTCCCTCCAAGCCATGCAACAAGACGGACACAGTGGCATTCACCTATAATCCAGCAAAGGAAAGATGGGACAAAGAGACAGGACAGCTTGCAGGCCAGGTAGCCTTGCCGCCAATGAGAGACCTCCTGAGGAAAGGCTCCTAAGGAATGATACTCAAAGGTGCCCTCTTGCTTCCATTTGAATGCACACACACATACACATACATATCCATTCATACAAGCGAACACATCAACTTGTACACACAGGCAAGCACAAACGAATACACGGGCGTGCATGCACACACACACACACACACACACAGAAGAATGCCATTCTGATGCATGTTACAATATAGATTAACTTTCATATTGAAAGAAGTGAGAAGCACCAGACTACATACGCTGTAATTATATTTACACAAAATTTCTACTAAAAGAAAAGCCTTAGAGACAGAGTCCCTGCAGTTGCCTGGGGCTAGGAGTAGGACTGGAGATTGTAGTCAGTGAAGTCATTTCAAGATTCAAAGGAACCGGCTACTAGGGCCCGTCAACCAGCCAGCTCAGAGACAGGGAGGATACAAATGCTGCCAAAAGGAGGTAGAAGGAAAAAGATGGAGAAGAAAGGTACAGTGTGTTCATGCCAACTCAGAGAATTACCACCAAAAGAACTGTGCATAACAACTGAAGACACAAACCTAAAATAGAGGGGAAGGTGGAAATACCAAATGTCAATTGAAAACACTAATTCACTAGTCTTCAAATCTTCTCATTAGAAGCAGGGTTTTGCCTGGAGAACAGAGACACAGGCTTCCTTCTTGGTGGACAGAGCTAGAGCTGACACTGTCCTATCAAGAAAAATGCAAGGGGCCTGTAAGACAATCCCTCCTCTTTTTAAATAAAAATTTCTAGTAAAACCTAAGGAAAGTCATAAATTATCTCAGTATGTTGCAGTCATTTTCTGAGGGTTAGCTTGGCCTTTCCTTCTATAGTTTTAAGTGTTGGCTAAAAATATTTCTACAAAACAAGAATGAAGAGGAAAATGGCAATGGAGGGGGAAAAGGAACTATCCCTGGAGAGGAGTGGGGCCTCTGCCCCTCTCCCTGTAAAATGTTAATGTACTTGACACCTGAGCTAGGGAAGGCAGCAGGCTCGTGAGGTTCGTTCTGGGCAAGAGCCGGAGCAGCCATGGCCACTCTGCGTACATCTCTAAATTGCCAGGACTGCTCCCTACACTCTGGAAGGCTCCAAGGGCAATAACTGGCTTCCTTTTGCCCAGACAGGACGTGAACTCCTCTTTCCAGTACACTTGTGTCATTTCAATGGTCTACTCTTGAGACATGCCTACAAAGGCCACTCTGAGTCTCATGTGTCTCTGTATCCAACTTCACCCCATAAGGTTTCAACTACATGCTTAAAGGCTTCAAAAAATCAGGGTCTTGGAAAATGTGGGAGCAAATGCCCTCAGGCACTAGAGCCATGGCAATTCTTTCCCACTGTAGAAGTCTGCACAGTCCAGAAAGAGTAGATGCCATCAGAGCCTGCCTGAGGCATTATAATGCAGTATAATCACAGACATCCTCCAACCTCAGAGGTAGGGGAGAGAGCAAAAGATACCAGAATAGATCCCATCTTGCTGGAGTCAAGGAAACTCCGCTACTTTGGCAGCTTGCAGGGAAATGTCCCCTATAGACTCAGGTATTTGAACACTTGGTCCCCAGTGGCACTATCTGGGAAGTTACAGAACCTTTAGGAGGCAGAGCAATGCCTGAGGGAATGTCACTAGAGGTGGGCTTTGAGGATTTATAGCCTTGTCTGACTTCCTGCCTGCACTCTCTGCTTCCTGTGTGTGGTTGAGATGTGTGTTCTTGCTACCATGGCTTCCTCAGGATTCTGGACTCTAGCCCTCTGGAACAGAAAGCCGAAATCAACTCTTCCTTAAGCTACTTCTTGTCATGGGCTTTATCACTGCAGCAGAAAGGTAACTGATACAGATACTTAACCCATTCCATCCTCCTTCAACAAAGTGAACTGCTTAGGGGACCACCCAGCGGCCTCAGCACACCTGGCTGTCCACAGGTAAGAGGTGAGAGCAGAAGCCCAGGCTCCAGGAAGCCGGTCCAGGCCACCTTTTCTTTCTCTGCTCCTCTCAGCACAGCACTCAGCGTCTCTGCTGACAAAGACACACTGAAAGAACTACTTCTAAGGAAGATATACAATAATGAGATAGGAAGCCACAAGCCATAGCTAACCTAGTCTAAAGCCAGGCACTGTTGAAGGAGCAGATCTGTCACCAAATAAAACAGTGAAAAGTTCCTGCCCAAGTAGTATTCCTTAATAAATGGAGGTAGACACAAGCAAGTAAACAAACAAACCAAAAAACAAAACAAAGAACAACCTGGACAAAGAACTAACAAACTCCTTCTGCTGCTTGGGTCAACTTTCAATTGTCTTCCCCTGGACACCTAATAAAGGAAAGATACCATTCATGTTACCAGACAACATTGCATACTGTAGTAATGATCCCTGATTAGTAACTTACATCTGGACCAGGAGGACTTGCAGAAACCTGGTGGATACAGTGGCTTTGGGTACCATTTACACTCAGTAGGCGCTATGAAGGCTCTGAAATCCCAGGCCAGGAGGAAGCACACTTCTTCAGTGTCAGCCTCACTCACACCCCTGAGCCTGACAGAAGAGGGACAGAAAGCAGCCCTGGACAGCCGAGGCCTAGTGAAAGAACATTCGCAGGGAAATACATCCTGACGCTGGTCTCTGGACTCTTGTGCAGGCATCTGGACTGATGGGTCCTCTTCTAGTTTTCTTTGGGTTGCTGTGATAAAACACTCTGACCAAAAGCAACTTGGGTTGAAAACAATTTATTTGGCTTACACTTCCAGGTCACAACTAATCACTGAGGAAAGTCAGGGTAGGAACTGGAGCAGGAACTCAAGACTCTGTGAAGGAACGCTCCTTGCTGGCTGACACCCAGGCTCATGCTCAGCTAGCTTCCTTATATGGTCCAGACCTTCCTGTCTAGGGATGGTGGCTCCAGAGCTCCCCACATCTGTCAGGACATGGTATAGGTCCACATGGCCCAGGCCATCTCTCAGTTGAGACTCCCTCAGATGACTCAGGTGGCGTCACACTCACAGCTGAAGCTAACTAGGACAGGACAAGTGAGCTCTGCACCATTCTGATAGGTCAGTGTCTGTCAGAGCCGCTGGGAGGCACTGTTCATCCTGATAGGTCAGTGTCTGTCAGAGCCCCTAGGAGGCACTGTTCATCCTGATAGGTCAGTGTCTGTCAGAGCCCCTAGGAGGCACTGTTCATCCTGATAGGTCAATGTCTATCAGAGCCCCTAGGAGGCACTGTTCATCCTGATAGGTCAATGTCTATCAGAGCCCCTAGGAGGCGCTGTTCATCCTGATAGGTCAGTGTCTGTCAGAGCCGCTGGGAGGCGCTGTTCAGAGCGAATTTGTTGCCGATTAGATAAATGCTGGCGAGGGGAAGAAAGCAGACAAAGCAGGCTGGCCTGGTTGGACATGCCCCCGAGGACTTGTCACTCATGCCTTTGCCCTACCTCATTAGCGACTAGTCACTGGCCCATTTCGGGCCTCTCATTTGCTCAGAAAAGGAAAACAAACTCCCCCAGACCATCAAATCTAGGGCAAGTCCATCTGAACATGGCTCAGTACTGTGGCTATTTTAAGGCATGATGATGGAATTCCTCTCTGAAAGCAAGGGGCATAGCTAGCTGCTTACCACCTTATCCCAGAGCTCAGGGCAGGAGCTGGTCAGCACTAGGCTAGCAGGTGACTGCCACAACAACCTGAAATTCAGTGGCGGTGAGTGACACTCCCACCTACGCCATGTGCTCCTGGCATCGTTTCCTCACATCCCCAGCACAGTCTGCACTATCACTGGTACATGAGGGCTCTCCAGGGCAATCGACCTCCAGTTCCATTAAGAGTTATTAGTAAGTGGTCCCCAAACATCAAGTTACCTCTGATTTTAAGGCACTACATTATATGATTTTCTTCTAAAGGAAAATCTACAAGAAAAGAAAGAAAAAATAGTATTGTTTCTTTCCCCCCTTTCTTAAAAGGCTTAGTCCATTTGTAATAATTTATTTTCCTGGTGGAACGAAAATTCCACAGGGACCATTTGCTATCTGGACCCTAGTTCTTAACATATAATGATCTGACAGGTTAACAGCTAAGTGAATGAACAAGCAGACGAGGCACACACACACACACACACACACACACACACACACACACACACACACCAGGGCCCTACTGGAACTGAAAACACCTACACAAACCCTACAGCAGTTGCCTTTCAGGAACTTCTAGTTCTGTTTAATGGCAGGCAGGAGGCAGTGTATACCTGGGAAGGGCCTCTAGGAGGTTCAATTAAACCACCAGTTAGTTCAACACCTCCCTACTTCGGAAGCCTATGGCGACCCACCCCATCCTTCTGCAGTCGCGGACAGACCAGCACAACTCCTCAGCACTGAGAAAGCTTCTGGAGGAACAAGATTCTGCCACACCTGCAGTTAAGTCTAAGTGTTTGTGAAGAATTGAGAGTAAGTACCTATGACCTTATTTCATCACAGAGAACATAGTGATTCATCACAGTGGATTTTGAGTTTCATAATCAAGATTGATAAGGGCTCTTTTGTTTCCATAATCAAGTCTTGACAGCATTAAGGGATGGAGCAGACCCTAACCCACATTTAAATAAAACAGAATTTGATTGGTTCTTTTTAATTACATAAATAGTTCCATCTAAGGTGCTTTAAAAATCCAAATTTCAGTGAAAAAAGGCCATGCTCTCAGAGAATAGGACACCTACTTGGGATGGATATCATAGTCTGAGTGGGGAGAGAGCTGTGCCCAGTGTTAGGGCAGAAGGGCAGGTCTCAGTTTTGCCACCAGTCAGCTACATGAAGCTCTGGAAATGTGCAGGCTCCACAGAGCAGCAAGTGACCGTGACCTGCTCACAGAAGCAGTGTTTGGTACCAGACCACACTTGGTACCACCCAGTGTGGCCTCAGCAGATGCCTGAAAACTAAACAGTACCTCTTTGGAAGTGGAGCCTTGTTGGAGGAAGCATGCCACTGAGTTGGGCTCTGAGAGTTTACAGCCTCATGCCTCTTCCACCTCACCTCTGCTTGGTGTCTAGGGGTAAGGACGTGATCGCTCAGCTTCCTGCTCCAGCCAGGCCTCCCCTTACAGTAGGAACTCTCCCTCTGGAACCCTTCTGTAAGTTCTCTAGGCCACGGTGTTCATCATGGAACAGGAAAGCGACCATCCATCCGGCATCTGGTCTCCCATCTTTCTACCATCCATCCTGCCAGCAGGGTTTCTACGGGCAGGAATTCTGGAGAAAGCAAGAGTGGCAGGAAAACGCTTTCTGAGGTGGTTGACTACATGAGGTCACTTCCTCCCGCATTCTCTTTTCCTGGCTTTCTCCAGTCCAGGTTCCTCTCTGGCCCCTACCTAGTCCTCAAGGTGACAGACAGCAACTTCTGTTCTCTGAACCAGTGCTCACCTTTGCCCCTTTCCCCAGTGCTCAGTAACACTGAGCAGGTGACCGCTTCCCTGCTCTCCCAGAGCTTCCCTGCTGCCCCTGCTGGCTCCTCCACCAGCTCTCCTCCTTGCCCTATTTCCACTTCTTGCAGGTCCTGAGCTGGCTCCCAGACAACGCTTCTCTCCCACTGTTCTTGTTAATTCCACTGGCTGGGATTTAGCTAAAAACAACATGATGAAACTCAAGCTTTATGACTTGAGTTCAGTCTGTGTCTGTCCACCTTCCTTGCTGATGCTGCCTTCAGCTGCATATCAGAACAGAACGGACTCAAAAGCAAGCTTCCAAATCTGACTCTTTCCCTGTCCCCACACACTAGCCTTGATGCTCTGTCTTAAGCCTTCTGTCTAGGCTATACTGAGCTGAGCTAGACACTCTGCAAAAGTCAACAAGATTATCTGAGAACATTAACCCATGCTTAACAGAGATTAGTGGTCTGCTGTTTCTGCGAAAATGGAACTCCAAAAGCTCTTGCACTGCAGCACCTCAGGGGAGCTCCAGATCTGCACCATCCACGCTGCTTTCTTTGACTCAGGGACTCCCATTAAGAAAGTGATGCATCTTAACTAATGGCACAACCTAAGAGGCTTGTCTCCCAAGTGCTAAGAGACATTTGCCTTGTCATGTCAGCCAATGCTTACCCTCCCTGCTTAAAACCAGTTCAGAAGCAGGGGAGGTACCCTGCTGATAAAAGCAAAATAACCTGAAATGTCCTCCGCTAGCCTGGTTTACAACAGAGGGTTGAACAGCCTGAAGCAAGCGTCTCTGGTGACTCTAAGCACGAAGTAGCATGGGTGAGCCCATCCTCTGCCACTGGCTGTGCTGTCAGTGAGAAGCGACCTGCCTATGTCCAGCTCCAAACCCTGGCCTATGGAGCCCAGCGACCACCTGATGCCTGCTTCTCTCCGAGACACCACCTCAACCAACTTAGCCCGAATATTGTCACAGTTTTAGCTGGTCAGTCAGCTGAAACAGACAAACCGACAGGCAGGCAGGTAACTTCTTTTGGTGGGGTTGAACCCAGGTTTCCTGCACATACCACTGCCAGTGACAGCTCAGACCCTTTTATTTTCAGACAGAATAGCACTGTTGCTCAGGCTGACCTTGAACTTGCAATCCTTCCATCGCAGTCTTCTGAGAAGCTGGGTTACAGGTACACACCACCAACACAGCTGGTAAAATGTTTTTGTTTCTTTGTTTTTGTTTTTTGAGACAAGGTTTCCTGTGTAATTCTGGCTGTCTTAGAACTCACTCTAGACCGGTTTACCTTGAACTCAGAGATCTGCTACCTTTGCCTCCCTGAGATCAAAGGCCTGAGCCACCACCACCCAGAAATGTTTTCATTCTTAATAGGCTGCTAGCCAGGGCGATCAGAGAAATACATATGAAGGGTAGGTGAGTTCATTCCACATCCAGCTATATCCAAGGACTCCTGGAATAGGAAGGCTGGGAGTGCTGGAGGCCTAGACAGTAACAGGGGAAGAAAGGGAGGGAAAGGGAAGCACGACCAGAAGGAGGTGGGGGAGAGGGAGAGGTTCACAAGGTCATGGAGACTAGGACAGTGGCAAGAGGACAGTGGAATACAAAGTCAAGGCAGTTGGTCAGCTTAGACAACAGCAGGACCAAGTTCCCAGGAAGATGCTCGAGGACACTAGTTTGGTAGTTACTCCTGGAATGATGGAAAATTATAAAAGGTAAGATTCATCCCCATAACTCAGTGAGTACATAAAAACAACCCAGATGCTAAGTGTGGATCTGAGTAAATTTCTAAGATGTTTATCTATTTCTACCTAAGACAAAAGTCATCTACACTGCATTTTCCTACCACTGAAAGATCACAGGGAAAAGTGAAGAAAGAGAAATAAGGAGAGGTGATGAGCAGCAGTACACACCAGAAGACAGAACTGCTGGGGGCCTAGTGCATAGGAGAGCAGCTCCTCCATGGGCTCAATGTCCAGGGTCAGCTGACCCTAAGGCCCCAAGAACCCACCAGTGCATACATCCAAAATCACTCTGAGGTTTCAACAGGGACTCCCACCTCACATACTTAATAGCTCTCAATGTGGCCAGGCACAGCCTTTGAACACTGCAGATGGGAGGAGCCCCCAGAGTACCTGCTCTGCAGAGCACAGAGAATACGAAAGCATTAGAAAAGAAGAAGAAAGGCTTCAAAGGTAAGCAGGCCCAGACGGCCGCGTCAAGGCACTTCCTCGAATTTTGGTAAAGTAAAATGTGTTGGAAATGAATCAGGATATAATCCACAGAATGTAACCGTGCAAACCTTTCATTAATACACTTTAGTTGTATGCAATGGGCAGCCAGCATTCTGGGGATGAGGTCAGAGCCTAACAGTCCTGATTCCCACCCACCTCCCACAAATAGGCTTCAAAATGAGCTGTCCAGTCCACATGGGCAATCTCACAGAAGGCACTTCCTGTAGATTCTACAATGTAGAAGGTATTGACTTGGCCCCTGGGATCCCCCGTGGAACCATGTCAATATATCCCACAGATAAGAGAAGGCAAGGACAGGGGATTCTTCGTGAAAAGGGGACTCAACAGACGACAAGAAGAACATTCCCTGTGCCCTCCCTCGCCCTCCATTGGCAGAAGCAGAGAGAACAAACTAAGGGACATGCCTCATTGCTCAGGCGATCTCAGTCAGTGGCTGATGAGATCAGATCTGAAGCCTCTTCATGCCAAAGGTACCAAGCTACCCACATCTTGGCATGTTGGCTGTGGTCTTTGGCAGGCCATGCTGAGCAGAAACAGTGAACTCTGGAGCAAAGAGGGCCTTCCTTCTCAAAGAGTTTAATACAATTTGGAAACTACCGATTTACTTTCAACAATACAAAAATGGGTACACACAGCAGTGAGCTTCCAGGCAGACCCCTTCTGAGAGCTACACCTCAAGGTTTAAAGGTCTTGAAAATGAAGATGGTGGGGGGGAGGGCTCCAACGTTCACTGTGTCAGAGACTGGGACTTGTGTCTCCTCTGTCATTCAAAGCACTACTGGACTACTGCTCCCAGAGGAAGGGGACAGGCCTCTAGGCCTCCCATGCAAAGCCGAGGGAGAAACCAGATACCTACTGTGGGTCTTCATGCACATCTATCCTGCAGCACAATGTCAAAACAAGGACAACTGAAGAGATGGCAACAGAATCAGCACGTTTCTCACAAGAACACCACAGAAGGAAAACAGACGTCAATGCATTAGAGCCATCCTTTCCGTCCACATTCTGTGACCCTTCTAAGCTTCTCAAAGGCAGTCTGGGGAGAAAAGTCCTGGCCATCACACACGTGTGCAGAAAGCTCTTGGGAGGGCAAAATCCACTTTTCTGAACCATTAAACTATTGAAAGGGATTCTGTGTGTTGGAGTCTCCTTAGACGAAGTGGAGAGGAAGCGCCATTCATGTGGAGGAGGAGGGGCATCCGAGACATGGCTCCACCAGAGTCACAAGTCCAGCCTTGGAGCTCCCTACTGGGAATTCATACTCACCCAAGGGTCTCCCTGTCTCCTCTCCTACCCCCAAACCTCACAGGAAGTCAGGAGAGTCAGATGGAGAAGACACAGAAAGAACCAATGCTCAACGTTTTTATAAAACAATCCAACTATAGCACATAGTGTACGTGTGTGTGCGTGCGTGTGTGTGTGAGCCTGCGTGTGTGTGCGTGCGTGTGTGTGAGCATGCGTGTGTGTGCGTGAGTGTGTGTGAGCACGCGTGTGTGTGCTGCGTGTGTGCGTGCGAGCACGCGTGTGTGTGCGTGTGTGAGCACGCGTGTGTGAGCACATGTGTGCGTGCGTGTGTGTGAGCACGTGTGTGTGCGCGTGTGTGTGAGCACGTGTGTGCGTGCGTGTGTGTGAGCATGCGTGTGTGTGCGTGCATGTGTGTGAGCATGCGTGTGTGTGCGTGCATGTGTGTGTGTGAGCTGCGTGTGTGTGCGTGCATGTGCGTGAGCACGTGTGTGTGTGTGTGCATGTGTGTGTGTGAGCTGCGTGTGTGTGCGTGCATGTGTGTGTGTGTGAGACTGCATCTGTTGCACTCTACCTTGTTTTCTGAGACACTGACTATTACCGAATTTGGAGCTTACTATTGAGGCTAGACTGGCTGGCCAGCTGGGCCCTGGGATCCACCTCCACTCCCCAGAGCTGGGATTACTGGCACTGCCTGGTTTTATGTGTAGATCTGGGTACTCATGCCTGTGGGGCAAGCACTTTACCTGCTGAGCACCTCCCCAGTTCTGTAATTCATATTTAAAATCACCTGTTCTAACAACTGAACCAGAGACAGCATATAAAAAGATCATTTTCCTTCTTAGGAAGTGGATTTAAAAAACACGACAACAAAAAGAAAGCTTACCCATTTTTGAAATAGAGGACATGGGCTCTCTGAAGTCCTGTTTCTAGGAAAAAACCTAGTTCTTGATCGTGGGGAGCAGGGCCAGGCTTAGGGCTTCTGTTCTGAATATTAGTTAGTATTACCTAGAAGGGGAGAGAATTGGAAAACTAATCAAATACAGATCAATGCCACCTTCCTTCAAACCCTAGCTCAAACACAATGGAAGACTTGAACAGCCAACTTCATCTGACAAAGACAGATGCAGAGTCCAAGAGCAGCCTGAGCAGCAGAGGATGACGTCCGTCACGGGGGCATCGGGCAGCCCTGCAGAAGGCTGGCTGGGAGAGCTCAGAGCATGGGTCAACAGAATCCCCAAACAGGGAGTCTCTGCTAAATGCCAACATGTATCCAGGGAGGCTGAGTCAAGCAGAATCGGGTCTTAGCAAAGAGCAGAAAGTCACTATCTACCAATGGCTCTGGTCAGGCAGGCAGTCACACTCCTCCACCGAGAGCCAGCAAGTGACAGAGTTGACACTAAGTGTGGAATTCGGCAAAAGACAAACTCCCCAGGTTGTAGGCTCAGGCTGGGAGGCTGAGCGGCACTCATCTGTCCTCAAAGAAAGAGCTGAAGAAAAAACGCTCACTCTGTTTCCTCCTGAGCATGGCCTTTTGTGCCACGGACACCTTGTGCCGTGGATAACCAGGTTGAAAAGATTTAAATCTTTAGCTCTGAAAAAACAGAACAGAAAAGGCTGCCAACTCATCAGATAAGAGACTTGCGAGCTGAGTTCAGAGTGAACTGTAAACACACATCAGCGAACAAAGCATGTCTCAGAGAGGCCCAGACTCACAGTGCACTTAAAAACCACACAGGTGCTCTGCAGACATGCTGCTCAAGTTTTCTGAAAGTCAGCAGCTCCCAAAGGCTTTGAATTTACTCTCCAAAGAAAAGCGAAGCAATTGCTGGTTCTCTAAGCTACGAACTTCCCTTTGGGTACAAAGGAAAGAACGCGCCACCACTGGAGAACAAAATCCAGATGGTTGTGTCTACACTACACTACACCTTAGCAAAAGTCCCCGGCTCCTTCCCACATCTGTAGTGTTTCTTCCTGCAGGGACGGCACTTCTACCCCACTGCAGGCTTCTCCTCCTCCAGTGTGTCAAGTAAGGGATCACAGAGATGTACAGAGTCATGTCCTAGGCATTCCCTGTCTTCTCTTATGTCTATCTTGAGATAACAGCATCTATTTCTATGAGTTTCAAAACTCACTGGCATGTGACCAACTCTCCAGTTTAATTTCTGATCCAGGTCTTCCTCTGGTTTCCAGACTCATGCAACAACTCTGAAATTTTAGGGTCCAACACTGAAACTTTCCAATTACCCTTCAAGTTCTTTTGACAATGGCCTTTACTTTTGAAATGCTATATTATTCAAAAGCAAAAGCAATTCAGTATTGTCCAAAGAAATTAAAAACTGGCTTACAATTCTACCATAAAGTAATAGCCCACGCAACATCTGCTGAGTAGCAATGCACACATCTCTGTGAACATACATATTAAGCAGAGACAAAATCATTTTACAAAAAGAAGCCATCTTATAAATGCTAGTTATAACTTGACAGAAGTTAACTGAAGTAGTCACGAGAGGAGAAATCTCTTTTCCAGTAGAAGGGATCAAGCTTGGCTTTTATATATGCCAGGCAAGCACTCCACCACCAAGTTCTATTTCCTGCCCAAGTTTATTATATTTACTATACTATATGTGCATTAGTATGTGTGTATAAAAACTATATACATACAAGGGAAAAGGGACAATTATTCTTTTACCTTCATATTTCAACTTTATATAGTAACTAATGACACATGACACAGATGTTGAGATTAGTATATTCATGTTTTCTATTTTGACTTTTCATCTATTTTTATTATATTATTATTTTTAGATTTAAGATTCTGTTTCATTATATCACCATTTTCATATTGCTATGTAAATATGCCTGACAGAGAGATGTATGGATAGAGATAGATAGGCAGACAGACAGACAGACAGATATAGTTGAATGCCTACTTTTTCTTTGTTTAGTTTGGTGTGATTTTGGTGATGAAGACTATGGCTTTGTAGAAAGTTCAGAGGTCAGGTTGTACGGGTCTTCCAACGTGATTCACTGACTTCAAGACATGTTTTGGCTGTTCTGGCTTACCTGAAATTTCACATAAATTTCTGAACCTTCTTCAAAAAAGTGGATCATATTTTGATTGTTACCGGATTCGTTTCCAGAAAGTTACCATGTTAATGGACTGAGAGCTTCAATTCATGAATATGAGGTATCTTTTCAATTGCTGAGAAGTCCTTTTCTATTTAACACTTTTTGCTACATGAATTCCTATGAATTTTAGTCTTTTGATGTTAGTAGACATGCTCTAATTTTAACTTTATAACCATTCCTTGTTAGTGTACAGAAACACATGACTTTGTCTTCTAGTCTTTATATTCCATAACTCTGTTGAATTTGTTTATTAGTTTTGACAGATTTGTGCGTGTGGATTTTACGTTTATACAATCGCATATCTGGCACGGAATTTCCAGTCTAGATGTCTTTTATTGCTTTTGCTGGCCTAAACACAGGGAAGAATTCCTAGTAACATATCAAATGAAGTAATTAAAAAACTAATTTTCTTGTTTCAGATCTTGGGGGAATATACCCTATTCCCAGGCTGAGTAAGTTCCCACCCATCTCTAGACTGTTGGCTGTCTTTTCCATTAACCACGAAAAGATGTTGGGTTTTACCAAATGCTTTCTTTGAATCTTTTGAAACAGTTTCTTTATGTCAACATGCTTCCTGAACTGTACATCTCTTAGTCATGGCTATAATCCTTCCTAGAGAAACTCCTCAGCTTCCAAGAGGCTAATGTTGACAAATATATCATAAGTTACAAGAGCATTTAATAGCCATCACAGCTTGGCCTAATCTACCTTGTACATGTTCTGAATACTTACAATAAACTACTAATGTAAGTTCATTTTGTGACAAAGTACTGACCAGCTCATGTGACGTACTGGATGCCTGTGCATGAACATGCTGGCAATGCGGTGCAGAGTGCACTCGGGTGTCAGCTCCTCCTGAAGCTGATCTTGACTTCACGCTGGACCAACATTATTCTCTGGCTTCAAAGTGGTCTTCCCACACCAAAGCGCTCCTCGTGCTGGCTGAGAGCCTGATCCTCTTGAGGTGGCGAGGTTCCTAGGGATGTGTTCTGCAGCTTCTCCATTAAGGCATCCTGGTGCCAAACTGCCAAATGTGGGCACCATGAAGCCAAAGCCACCAAATTCTGCATCTTCTGGGGCTGCAACTGGCCCCTTCTTTCAGTTGCGTCCACCTCAGCCTTCTGTTGGTTTTCCCCCACTGCTTAAGCCAGTGATTCTCAACCTTCCTAACACTGAGACGCTTTAGTGCAGTTCCTCCTGTTGTGGTGATCCCAAATTATGAAATTATTTTTGTTGCTATTACATAACTGTAATTTTGATACTTTTATGGATCACAATGTAAATCTCTGTGTTTTCTGATGGTCTTAGATGACCCCTGTGAAAGGGTCATCCAACCTCTAAATGGGTTGCGGCCCATAGGTTAAGAACCACTGGTTTAAGGTTTTCTTTAATTCCCTTTTACAATGTGAAAGCATAGCTGGATGGGGTCTTGCCCTGAGGGCGCCACTCCTTCTATTCCACCCAGCATCAGGCTTTTCTTTAAACTTTCATCTCCTTGAGTGCTGGACTTAGCTCCATTACACTTCCTGGTACTCCTTTTCTCCTCAAACTGGACATTTTAAATTTTTTCCTTGCTCAGCTTGTTCCTTTTCCTTACAGGTCTGAATAAGACTGAGCACTAATAACCATACGGCAGAGTCAAGAGTAGCTGCTTTGAAATCTCCTCTGCCAAGGCTCCTGATCTAAACTTTCTTCACTTTAGCCACTGGCAGATTTTTTTTTTTTGGACAAGGGCAGAAAGCTGCCACATTATCACCAAAATATCACAAGAATGGTCTCTCGGCCACTTATTAATATTCTCCTCTGAAACCTCTCAAGGCAGGCCATCAAAATCTACACTCTCTCAGCACCACTGTCTTCCACACTCCTAGGAAGCACCACTTAAAGCACTCAACTGCTTTTCTAGTACAAGGTTCCAGCGTCAACATTTGGCCAACAAAGAGCATGGTGGGACCTGTCACAGCAACTCCGCCCCCAGTACCAATTCCTACCTTAGTCAGTGCTCCACTGCTGTGAAGAGAACCATGACCACAGCAACTCTTACAAAGGAAAGCATTTGACTGGGGCTGAGGCTGGCTTACAGTTTCAGAGTCCATTATAATCAAGGCTGGACGTGGGATGAGGTGCATGGTGGCCAGGTGCGTGGGCATGCAAGCAGGCATGGTGCTGGAGAAGTAGCTGAGAGTTCTACAACCAGATCCACAGGCAGGCAGCAGGAAAGGGGAACCACCAGGCTTGGAATGAGCTTCTTGAAACCCCAATGTCCACCCCAATAGCAAACTTCCTCCATAGCTCCTAATACTTTCAAATAGTGTCACTCCCCTGGTGACCAAGCATTAGGAGAGTCGTTCTCATTCAAACCACCACAAAGAGGCATTAAAATTTGCAACAAAAAATTTAATAGTATTCACTATATGAAACTGAACCCTAATCTTGATTTGTAAGTTCATTCTTTTGAAATATGGAAGTGTGGAAAACTTCTGAAGTCCTTGATGGGGTTACTCCAGCATTAAAGTTTTAACCATAATAAAACTCAGCGGCTCAGAGTATGTATTGCTCTTGCAAAAACCCAAGTTTGCTTCCCAGAACCCATGTCTGGGAGCTAACAACTTGCCTACAACTTCAGTTCCAAGAGATCTATACTCCTTTCTGGCCTCCATACACAATGCACTTCCATGTATGAATCCACACACAGCCACAAAGACACATAATTAAAACAAAAACAAAGTCATTAAAACAAAATACAATACAATAAAAGATTACACAGCAATAAAAAGAACCAATGCATGCTGCAACACAAACAGATCTGGAGAACATTATGCTAAGTCAAAGAAGCCCATCACCGTAGATCGCACATTATATGACTTCATCCGAAATGTTCAGAACATGCACATTTATGGAAGCAGGAGGCTTAGCAAGAGCTCAGTGCCCTTAGAATAGATAAATGAGGAGTGACTGCTGGCGGGTACGAGGCTTCCTTTGAGATTGATGAAGATACCCTGGGACTAAATTCTGGAGATGCTCACACAGCTCTGAATACAATCAAAAATATTGAAGGCATTATTGTGTCTGCAATCCCAGCTACTTCAGGAGCTGAAGCAACAGGATGAGGAGTTCGGGGCTATCCTGTCTCATCTACATTAGCAGATAAAAGCGAAAGTCACACAGAACCATCCGATTCGAATGGATGAACACATTGTATGCAGGGTAAATCATCTCTCAGCAACACATCCTCACCCACTGTGTAGAGGGCTGCAGGTACTGCAGAGCAAGTGTGTAGAGGACAGGGCAGTTTGTAGGAGGTGACTCTTTCCTAGCATGTGAGTCTGGGGATTGAACTCGGGACTTCTGGCTTGCCAGAAAGTGCCTTTCCCCATTGAGCTATCGCACTGGTCTGACATTAGTCTTGAAAATAACAACAACAACTAAGCAAATATGGGGGAAATGTCAATTCCTTTAATAATTTTAAAATGTAAAATAAGCATGCAAGACACTATGTTCACTTTGAAAATAATTTTGCAACAATTTGTCAAGAGGAAGAGCAACACCTTGTCTCCTGCTTGAGCTGCAGATGTTGAAAGTGCGAGTGTTGGCTAATAGCCCCAAGACATGGTAAAGAGAATGGTAAAATATCCCCACTTCTGGGAATTCGCCCCTAGGAAACACTGTGTAAAGCAAGGGAAAAGCTGCCTGGAGGAAGTTGCCAAGTTAGCCCCAATAGGAAGACATCAGCTGAAATAGTATATAACTATGAAAGTGATGTCAAGTTTAATAACAAAGTGAAAACAAGGCAGACAGGAAATGCTTTACAGGCCGGGGGGCGGGGCGCACACTTGGAATCCCAGCAGAGGCAAGTGGATCTCTGAGTTCAAGCTAAACCTGGTCTATGGAGAGAGTTCTCAGGACAGCCAGGGCTACACAGAGAAACTCTGTCTCAAAAAACCGCGATATCACCAGTTAGTTCCTGGGGCAGCTGAGGATAGGGAACCTGAAATGACCCTAGCCTATAGCCATACTGATGAATATCTTGCATATCACCATAGAACCTTCATCTGGTGATGGATGGAGATAGAGACAGAGACCCACACTGGAGCACTGGACTGAGCTCCCAAGGTCCCAATGAGGAGCAGAAGGAGAGAGAACATGAGCAAAGAAGTCAGGACCACAAGGGGTGCACCCACCCACGGAGACAGTGGGGCTCATCTATTGGGAGCTCACCAAGGCCAGCTGGACAGTGACTGAAAAAGCAAGGGATAAAACCGGACTCTCTGAATATGGCGGTCAATGAGGGCTGCTGAGAAGCCAAGGACAATGGCATGGGGTTTTGTTCCTACTTCATGTTCTGGCTTTGTGGGAGCCTAGCCAGTTTGGATGTTCACCTTCCTAGACCAGGATGGAGGGGAGAGGACTTTGGACTTTCCACAGGGCAGGAAACCCTGACTGCTCTTCAGACTGGAGAGGGAGGGGGAAAGGAGTGGGGGGAGGGGGAGAGGAGCGGGAGGGAAATGGGAGGCTGGGAGGAGGCAGAAATTTTTTTTTCAATAAAAATAAATAAATAAGAAAGAAAATGAAGAAAAAAAACAAGAAAAAAAGAGACTACTTTACTGTTTGGAAGGAAAAGGCATTATAGCAAGGCACAGCCGTGAACACAAGTTACTGGACCTGTCTGGAGTTCTAAGAATGTTGTGGAGGACACAGGTCCAGGCAGTCAGATGTCAGGCTCAAAATTATAGGTGCAAGAGCCGAGGCTGGCCAGTTCCCTAAGGAGTGTTCATGTACTGACCTGTGCTCTGAGCTGGAGTGAACGATGGAAACAGACAGCGAGGAGGACGTTGTCTTGGCTGCCTCACATTTGAGAGCCACTTCAGTGGCTTATGTGTTTAACTCAAGCCCTGCCTCTCTCGGCAGCTTCAATTCCAGCTTGAATTCAAGACACACAGTGAGCTTGATCTGATCCAGCTTTGGATCCGTCTCACTCAGCTGTGCCACTCAAGCTCCCTTGCAGGGCAGACATCATAACTCAAGTCGTGACCTGTGGTCCCTGAGTAGCTAACTGAGGAGAAGGAATCTGGGCTGGGCTCTGCAATACTTGGGGACCTGGTGTTTCTTCTCAGAACTTTAGTACTAGAATGGCCCCTAAACAGGTACAGATGCCTTGCAATGTAGCTTTAGCTTCCCTTCCAAAACCGGGTGTTGAAGAAATGAACTGTCAGTGGAAGGCAGAGCTCCACCCTGGCCCTGCTCCTGCTCTAGAATGCTACCAGCTGGCCAGGCGGTATATGCAAAGCCGGGAGACAGGATGACTTCATGTGCCAAAAAGCAGGGCTTGGGTTATGACAGCAAGGATGAGGTCATCTTTATCCATATCACTGCAGAAGGGCCTAACAGAGCAGAAAACTTTATTTACTGTTGGCACGCTGCCACTATCTGAATATAAACTAATCAAAGCCACCATATGTCACTGTTAATGCTATTTGCTTGGATTTGATTAGTCTGATCAAATTATTTTACACACAATATTTGCTATATTTTATTCTCTTTCAGAAAACAAACTATCAGAGAACATCATTGGTCCAGATCTCTATAACCTTCATTTGATGAAGACAACCCTAACCAAACACTGAACACACAGCTTTCACTGACTCATCTCCCTTGACCCTGCCTCCACATTTGGGGCCAGCACCCAGCTACCTGGCATCCCACCATCCCTGGGAATGCTGGATCTCAAACCCTTTGGCATTAGACAATTCTAGTCCTAGTCTGCTGTGAAAACAGAAAGTAAAGCACAAATAAACGAACAGGCCAAGTCCATCTGAGTGTAAAGAACAATCCAGAACCCAGGAACAGGAAAAACAGGCTTCGGTACAGACAGAGCAATCACATGACCCCAAAAGGATACTTTATAAATGTGTTACTATGTTCCTAACTAGACAATGTGCTTGTAATAGTCCAGATTTTCATCTAGACACCTGGACCGTTTAAAGGTTGTAATGAACACTATGCTAACATCTGCTGCATGCTAGCAATGCACTGGAGAATACTACATGGCAGTTCCTACGGCTGTTTACAGATGAGGCTACGGGACACACACAGGCTAGGCGGCATGCCTCAAAGTTCCCCAGCTAAGCCGAGTCTTGACCAGGACTCGAGAGGAAGACAAGCTCAGACCCCTTTCTGAAGTGCCATCCACTGCCTCTCTGTACAGCTCCTACATGGGATGAACAAAAGGACCAACTGCAGGCAGATTCAGAGAATGGCAGAGCCTCAGATTTGGAAAACCGTTAGCCACTACAGTAACCTTAAGAGTTCTCCCAAAGCTTTACTGTTAATGAATGAACTTAAGAGCCAATTCTTATAAATAAAATGACAATAAGTCCTGGCAAAGAGCAGCTGCCTCACCTCAGGGTAGCAGGAGAGCAGGAGAAGCCACTGTGCACAGCCTCTGCCCAGTGCCTGGCAAGGCGAAGGCGCATCAGATCTTCCTGGGACGACTGGAAGGTAAGACACTACCTGTCCCAGGCCTGCCCAGGCTTTTACTCCTCTCAGAGTCAATTTCTGTTCTTACTCCAGCAGAACTCTTTAGAAGTTCAAAAGCAAGTCAACTGAGTTCAAATTTTAAAAACAAATAAGGTCAATGAAACCCTAAACTCCCAGGCGGTGCAGTTTCCCCAGTTTCTAGACTGCCCAACATAAAACGTCTTGAGTACCGACTGCAGTCAAAACAGATGTTCGGCTGGGTCAACCTCCCTCCTTGCTCAAGTCTGGGCAGGTCCAAAGTTTCCATAAAGGAAATGGTACTGAAAAATCAAAGCCAGAAAGAGCCATGCAGAGAGGCTGAGATTTGATGGAGGCAGGAGAAGTGCTTGCCTGGGATTCTGGGAGTCGAGGTTCTCACAGTCCAGTACTGTGGGGTGCTTTCTACAAGTGGGTGTGGCGGGTGTGGTGGGCGTGGTGGGCGTGGCTAGCGTGGTGGGCGTGGCTGGGGTGGCAGGTGTGAGGATGACAGTTCAGTGCCACACAGCGGCCTTGAGATGAACTGGTGAGGTGAGCCCTGTACTGGGTGTCAGGAAAGAGCTGGTTCCTAATTGGCCAAAGTTGCTGGATGTCCCAGGGCCTTAACTTTCTTTTCAAAACCTAACTCCCTTAAACCAAACAGAAGGAAGTAAAGAAGAGGGAGGAAGGGAGGGTTCTTTTGGATTCCATGGCTATGGATTCCTTTGCTGTCCAGCTGAAGAACACACCAGTAACCAGGGAATTACTACAAAAGGCAGGAGATCACATCTACCACTTCCTGTGTCACTGCAGACACACGTGACAAATGAATCCCTCTTTCCCTGCCAGGGAAGGGCAGCTCCACAGTGGACACGTGGATGGTGAGCTGAGAAATGAAGGTCTCTGATCAAAGCCAAAATATATGGTCAGCGGCAGAGCTCAGTTGGGACGAACTGGGTTTTCTACAGCCATGTGTCAGTCAGGGCAGGTTGGCAGGGGAGGAACACAGTCTTCAAAATCAGCCTGCACCATCATTTCCGACAACAACAAAATTCACTCCTCACAGAACCTTCCAGTGGGACAGCATATTGGCCAGAGAGCCACATCAACCTGAATTCCCCAAACCTGTGTCTTACAGTCATGGTTAGTTAGGCCTGGGTCAAATGAGTCTCAGCAGTTCACAGCCACTCCTGAGTTTCTTCTTTCCCTGCTCAGAGACAAGGCCGTCTCTCCCCACACCCATGAACACACTGTGAAATGATTTCTGTAAGAATTACTTCCCAGCTGTATACACAGGGGAAAAAAGGCTTAGGTAGTTCCTCTACCCTCTATTCATTAGGGAAAAGCACAGCCTTGAAAGCTCATGGAAAGCAAACCTTCCGATCACGTTCAAGTCGTACAAGGTTGGTTATTGTTTCCAACAACCCCACAGGTGCATATCGGTCCAGCTTTGGTTAGACCACAGGAAAGTGCCACAGAAGAAATGGTGAGGACTTAGTGTCTTTACAAACTAGTGACACCAAGAATCTAGTATGTTCCTGGATCCAGACTGTCTTTATCCATGTGACCTTATTGTAGTGTGGAGCGGTGGGCCGCTTCCCGTCGCCAGGCTCCTGCACAGCTAGCTTATGCCCCGAAATAATTACACAGAAACTGTATTCTTTTAAACACTGCCTGGCCCATTAGTTCTAGCCTCTTATTGGCTAATTCTCACATCTTGCTTTAACCCATATTTAATAATCTGTGTCGCACCACGAGGTGTGGCTTACCAGGAAAGATCTTAACCTGCGTCTGTGTCAGGTGGGAGAATCATGGTGACTGCCTGGAGAGGAGAGGCATGGCGTCTGACTCACTGCCTTCTTCCTCCCAGAATTCTGTTCTGTCTACTCCACCTAAGCTGCTGTCCTATCAAAGGCCAAGCAGTTTCTTTATTAATTAACCAATGAAAGCAACAGATAGATAGATAGATGACACTCCCACATCACCTTATAGAGTTCTTGCAAGAACTTCATGAGGCAGGACTACTTGTATGAGCCTTTTATAGATAGGGAAACTGAGGCTGAGCTGTGAAGGAGCTTAGTAAAGAACAGACTGGAAAGACAGGGGTCCTTCTGAACAGGTAAGATGGCCACCTATCCCTGACTACATCCCTGACCCCATTCCAGACCCCCTCCCTAGACCGGACCCTGGCCCCGTCCCTGTCCCTGACCCCATCCATGACCCCTTCCCTAACTCCATCCATGACCCTGTCCCTGACCCCGTCCCTGGTCCTATCTCTGACTCCTTCCCTGGCCCCATCCCTGACCCCATCCCTCCTCCAGCCTCCTCTGCTTACTCAGTCTCTGCTTGTGTGACATTCTTGTCAGCTGCCATTTTTCCTTCCCCTGAGACAGACCAAACATTTGACTGCTATGGCCTTTCCAGAGAGTCTCAGAGGACAGTCTCTATTCCAGAAAGACTAGTTAAGAACCTGGCAAGCCTCTACCATACTATCAAGGTAAAGCTGCCCAAACTTCAGCTAAATACCTGCTGGTATGAAGATCACGCAAAGATATGAGTCTACACCAGGAAAACAAGAGTGACTGGCCAATCCCAGTGGGCCAGAGGTATGGACAGCCCTTACTGTCGTATCTGCACAAACACACTGACCCACTTATTTTCATAGATGCCACACCTATGACCATTTTCTCCATAACATTCAGGAATGCAAGCAGAGCTCGCATGCAGAGGCAGACATGTCAACGGTGTTCCAGAGGTAGGCTACAGCTACCCATAATCCGACTCGGGTGCAGAGCTGGGGAGGAAACCAGCTGGAACAAACACATGGTTCTTACGTACCCTTTCGATCTCCTGGAGGTACAAGAGTGCGATGTCCCCGGCTTTCTCGTAGCAGGTGATGACATCCTGCTCCCGGTCCACATGGAGATTACTGGTTGAGGACGACACAGGCAGCTTCTCTAGACAAAGTCCTAAGAGCAAAGCAAAGTCAGAAACCGGATGAGCAGGTTTCCATGGGACTTAGTTTTAGGTTTTGGAGGGCCAGAAAATGGTCTGTGCCGTTAGAGGCTGATGGAGAATTGGACCCTCCACCCTGTCCTCCTTGAATTGAGACAGGGCCTCCCTGTGCAATACTGGCTGGTCTGGAACTCCCTAAGTTGACCAAGTCGGTCTTGAACTCACAAAGATCCACTTACATCTCCCTCTGCTTCTCAATTAAAGGCATGTGACACCATACTCTGATTGTCCTTTCTCTTAAAGACAAATGGAGCATCAAAATGAAGCACCAGGAGGAACATTTACAGTGGCAGAAGAGGCCACTCACAATACACAGCCGCCTATTTCAGCTCGACGCTCAGTGTGACCTTGAGAGGGCCCTTCACCACGGGCTCTTCAGTCCTGAAGACTATGAGGGTCATTTTTATACATCAGCATCACCAGGCAATGGGGTGCTAGGACGTTTGAACAATTATTCTGGGTGTGTCTGTTGGGTGTTTCTGGCTGAGAATTACACTTGGGCTGGTAAGCTGAGTAAGCGTGCTGCCTTCCCTAAGTGGGCAGGCCTCTTCTGGTCACCTGAATAGAACAGGGCAATAGCTAGGATAGAGCAAAGCAAGGCCTTTCCTGCCTGAACAGCAGCATTGGCTCTCAGACTGACACCTATGCCACTGGCCTTCGGGTTCCCAGGCCTTCAGAATGGACTAGAAGTACACCAGCAGATCCCTTGGGGTTCTAACAGTCAACTAAAGGTCTTACCTCCCACTGACCCTGTCCCAGGAGGGTCCTAACTAATACAAAGACTCACTGAACGATGCCCAAAGCTCTTCAACAATTTTTAACAGTGAGCGAATCTGGCTGCTCTTGTTTACAGCTTAAGTGTCCCCAAAGGCCTTTATGTTAAAGGCGTGACCTCCACAGTGGTGCTACTGGGAAGACATGAAATCTTTTAAGAGGTGGTAGCTAGTGAGACATCTCTGGGTCACTGGGGCATGCCTTGGAATAAGCCTTCAATGCTCAGAGGGAGCATTACTTAAAAACTAGGAAATCTTACCACATTCAGACAACACTCAGTTCTGGACTAAAAGACAACCTAGAACATTGTCTGGAGGCATTTTTCTCATAGAGAGGCAAACAACTCTTTGCCAGAGGAGAGTTCAGGATTGAGATGTGCGAAAGCATGAGAGGCTGAAAAAAATACAATGTGAGAATGAGCAAACTTTTTTTGGTTTTTCGAGACAGGGTTTCTCGGTAGCTTTGGAGTTTGTCCTGGAACTAGCTCTTGTAGACCAGGCTGGACTCACAGAGATCCGCCTGCCTCTGCCTCCTGAGTGCTGGGATTAAAGACGTGTGCCAACACTGCCCAGCAAGCAGGCACTTCTTGAGCCCAGTGTCCATCAACCTTCAACTGGCCTAGAGAGATCAGTCTTTAGCCAACAAAAGGCAGCAGGAGAAGCCATGGTGGGGATGGTGTGGCAGGATTTTTACAATAGGAGTTCTGCTGCCTCAAGTGCCCTATGCCATGATATACATTCCAGCTCATCTCAAAGTCTGAGAGTCTGGAATTGGAAGGGGCAGATTAATTCCCCTTCCAGTTGAAGAAGTGGAGACCTGCCATGATAAGGAAAGTGATTTGTCCCAAATCACACCAGGCACTAACATTCCAAGTGTGGACCCCACTCCATGTCTTTTCACGGCTTGCTAGCTTGTTTCGTTCTCTTGCTAACTAACATTCCACTTACCTACCTACCTTTGAGTGGTTAGCTTGACTGCTTAGTTCTGGCTCTTGGAGAAGTTAAAAACACACTCATGTAGGATTGTTCTGTGGACATGCTTCAATTCAACTTAGTAAATACCAAAATGTGCGTCTTCTAGTTCACATGCCCGACTATGCTGAAGACACAGTCTTGGGAGAAAACGCGCCACACTTCTTCTCGCCTTCCGACTCAGACCAAGAGTCGCTGCTTTCTGAGGTGCAGGACTAAGTGAGTTCCTAGCGCTCTGCTTGTGCCCAGCACTGGTCTGGTAGTCAGACAGTCTGATAGGTGCACAGTGGCATCTCGCTCCTGTCTGACTCTGCACTTCCCTTTCGCATGCTTATCTGCCACCTGCATCCTTATCTCAAGTGCTGCCTGGTTAAATTTTTTGCTCTTTTTCAATTGGGGTATTTAGGGATTTCCAGTTTTGAGTTTTAAGTATTCTCTGTATGAGAATGAGATTAAAATTAATATATATTCGCCGGGCGATGGTGGTGCACGCCTTTAATCCCAGCACTTGGGAGGCAGAGGCAGGCGGATCTCTGTGAGTTCAAGACCAGACTGGTCCACAGAGAAACCCTGTCTCGAACAACCAAAAGAAAAAAATTAATTAATATTCAAATGAGAGCCCTTTATTATAAATATTTCTTTTGTAAATATTTTTTCTCAAAATCTAAGACTTCTATAGAGTATATTCACAGATATGTTCATCTGTGTGTTGGTGAGCACAGAGATCAAAATCAGGTGTCTTTTCTACCTCTCCATATCACTTTTGAGACAGGGTTTCCTCACTGGACCTGGGGCTTGTCAATTCAGGTAGACTACAGGCCAGCAAGCCCCAGGGTCCTCGGTGCTGGAACTGTGAGCACTTTCCAGGCTTTTATACAGAGGCTAGCACTCTGAACTGTGAGCACTTGCCAGGCTTTTATACAGAGGCTAGCGCTCTGAACTGCAAGCTTGCACAGGCAGCATTTTACCAGCTGAGCCAGACCCCAGCCTTCCAAGTCAAACCCTTCTCTTCCCATTCCTTAGCTGGCATCTTTCAGATTTAACTTTATTATTTATTTAATATATTTAACTTTATTAAATTCTAATTTTTATCAACTTTTCCTTTCATGGATTATACTTTAGATATGATAACTAAACCTCATTGGTAAACGCAAAGTCACCCAGCTTTCTTCTGTGTTATCTTCCAGGAGTTTCACAGCTCTGCGCTTTGACACTTATAACACTTGAGGCCTATGGCTGAGTTTTTCTTCTTTATTTTTCTGCATCTGTACTCAGTAGTCCTGGCATTAAGACTGCCTTTGTCAAAGCCTAGTTGACTCGGTTGGATGGGTCTAGCCTTTAGCCCTGCTCTGTTCTACTGACTTACCTGCCTGTTCTTTTATCAGTATTATGCTGTTGTGATCACAGTATACTATTCTGATATCACTAGTGAGGTGTAATATACATGAGATAAAACTTGCCTGTTTCAAGTATTCAATTTTTTTAAATAAATTCAAAGACTTTATAATTTGTGGTAGTTTGAATAGGAATATCACCTACAGACTTATGTGTTTGAATGCTTGGCCCATAGGGAGTAACACTATTAGAAGGTGTGGCCTTGTTGAAGGAAGAACTTTGAGGTCTTACATGCTCAAGCTACAGACAGTGTGGCACACAGTCTCTCCCTGTAGCCTGCGAATCCAGATGTAGAACTCTCAACCCCTTCTCCAGCATCATGTCCTGCACGATGCCAAGCTTCCTGCCATGACAATTTTGGACTAAACCTCTAAACAGCAAGCCAGCTCTAGCTAAATGTTTATAAGAGTTGCTATGGTCATGGTGTCTCTTCACCCAAACTAAGACAAAATTTGAATTTAGAATAATATCATCATCCTTAAATGCTGTTTTCTGCTCATAAAGTCAGTTCCCAGTTCCCTCAGCTTTAGACTACCATCAATCTACGATCTCTATAGCTTACTCCTTCTGGACACTTTATGTAAATGAAGTTGTACATATGGCCTTTGGGAGATATTGCTTTGAATGCATGCTTCATCCAGGATATAGAAAGTTTCAGTGCTGTTTTTATTGTCTTTCTCTTTTCACAGTATTTTCACAGCTCCAACAGGCTGCATTTTCTACCCAACTGCCCAGTGCAGACGCAGGTCATTCCCACTCTGGCTACTAAGAAAAATGCAGTTGTGAGTATTCATGGACAGCCTTCCTGTAGAGAAATATTTTAATACTCTTTGGTTGGAATATAGGGGTAGAATTGTTAGATCACATGACAAGTTTCTTCTTAATTTTTTAGTTGCCAAACTGTTTTTCTAAACTAGTTTCAGCTTTCTGCATCTGGCCAGCCATGCGTGAGCGTCCTATCTCCACAGATCTGGCATTGCTACTGTCTGACTTTTACACAGCATTGCCCCAGAGGGCAGGAAAAGGCATCTCATTGTGTTTAGAGTCATATTTCCACAACCACTGACTCTAGCCACCCATGTGTTCATGTGCCTATTTATTATCTACATATCTTCTTTAGTCAATTGTCTTAGAATATTTAATCCACTTACAAGGTTACTAGTTTTCCTACTGACTTGACAGTGTTTGTATATTCTAGATACAGATGCTCAGATTTGTGATTTGGAAATATTTTCATTCTATGAATACTATTACTACTACTTCTTCTCCTTCTCTTCCTCCTCTTCCTCCTTCTCCCCGCCCCCACCTCTCTTTACATTTTTTAACAGGGAATTTTCCCTGGGTGGATAGAGATCAACCATGATCTGTTTGTGACGTGCAAACAGGACATTTCTTAAACAGCAGAAATAAACTTTTGATGAAATCAAAGGTATCCATATTTTCTTTAATTGGGATAAGTTTAGGCTAACAAGGCTTTGCCCTACATGTTTCTCTAGAATTGGATGTTTTCTTTAATTGGGCTGAGTTTGGGCTAACAAGGCTTTGCCCTGCATGTTTCTCTAGAATTGGATGTTTTCTTTAATTGGGCTGAGTTTGGGCTAACAAGGCTTTGCCCTGCATGTTCCTCTAGAATTGGATGTTTTCTTTAATTGGGCTGCATTTGGGCTAACAAGGCTTTGCCCTGCATGTTCCTCTAGAATTGGATGTTTTCTCTAATTGGGCTGAGTTTGGGCTATCAAGGCTTTGCCCTGCATGTTCCTCTAAAATTGGATGTTTTCTTTAATTGGGTTGAGTTTGGGCTATCAAGGCTTTGCCCTGTGTGTTCCTCAGAATTGGAGCCCAGAAGTGTGACCCACACTGCCGTCAGTTTTACATATACTGCAAGGTACAGACTGACCTGACCTCTTTGCGAACAGACCTCCAGCTTTCTAATTCCACATAACTGAAGACTTTCCTTTCCCAATGAGATGCACATTTGTGGGAAATCATATGGGCACCAATGCATGCATCTCCGGACTGTGTTCTGTTACAGTGATCTGTGTACGCTCACACCGATGCCTGGTGAGTGCCGTCACACTCACGGCTGGGAGAACTGAGGGCTGCTTGCAGGACTCTGGAAAGGAGAGGATAACTCCACATTGGAACCTGTTCTTTCCTGAACTCGTTCCTCCGTGCCTTTTACCTTTACTGATTTTAGTCTGTCTCTTTTTGTATAATAAACAGTAAGCAGAAATAAGTTTTCTGAAGTGTGAGCTTTTTCCTGCAATCAGTGGTCTTGAGAAACACTGACAGGAACTAGAGAACATAGCTGAATTCTTCTAACTTTGTCACGATGTGTTTCTGACTTAGTTGCTCTTATAAGTCTTTTGCTAGAAGAGAATGTATATTCCACTGTAAGGTGGAATGTCACACTAAGGGTGGCTGGGTCAAGTCAACACACTGTGCTCCTGGCCTTCTTTCTCTGACTTACTGATGTCTTCCTGCTCTACATTCATTGAAACAGTGGCATTGAGCCGACCACAGCTGTGCATCTTCCCATTTCTCTGTGAAGTTTCACCAGTTTTCCTTCATGTATTTTAAAGCTCTGCTACTGGGCATATAAACTTTAGAACTGTTATTAAATCTTTAATAGACTGACTTCTTTGCTTCAACACCACCTTTGTCAACTTTAACCCAGTTCCTCCAATTCTCATTTGGTTAATGTAACCATAGTAGATTTCTCATCCCTTTTCCTCTCAATCTACTGTGCCATTATTTTCTAAACTATTTCCTATAATCAACACTCAAACCTTCCTTATTTTCCATTGTGATGGCCGTTTAGTTTTAAGTGTTTGGAACATTTACCGTCAGCAAACATGGTGACACATGCCCATGATCCCAGTACTCTGGAGGCTGAGGATTATGCATGTGAGGCCAGCCTAGGCTATACAGCGAGATCTGTCTCAAAAGACAAACAGACCCCCACAGTAACATTTACTGAAATTTGTATTTGTCCCACGTGCCCGTGTTCTGTGTCTTTCCCCTCTATTTCGCTAGTGTATTTACCTCACTTGTTAACTTACTAGCAGAAACGATGTCTGCTGCTCTTGGTTTTAATTATGATCTGTTTCAAATGACTTCGCATACTCTGAACAACCTTCATAACCTGTCCCCTCATTGCTAGTATTGTATTAAGTAGTCAATTATATTTTAAAGAAACTTAGTCTTCTATTTCCAGCAATATAGCTGGGCTCTTTCATGCTAAACATTCGTGTTGATTCACATTTCCTTCTGGTGTCTTTTATCTTCTGCCCAAAGTAATTCCTTAAATATATTTGTGGGATTGTCCTACTACTGCTGATTTCTTAGCTGCATTATGTCTGGGAGATGCGATATTAATATTCATCTTTGGAGCTATTTCACTGGGAAGGGAATTGAAGGTTGGTGGCTTGCTTCTCCCTCGTTCTTCCTCTAAAGACGCTGCTCCACTAAGTTCTCACTTACATACTTTCTGAAAGGAATTCCGTTTCTCCCCCTTACGTCTGTTAATTTATATGGTTCTTCTTTTCTGGCTTTATCACTGGCTGTGGGCAGTTTGTATTATGAAGTACTTGAAAGCTTCACTGAATTCCTAGAACTGAGTGTTTACAGTTTTGTAAAAACTCAAAACTCTGTGGAGATGGTTTAATGAGTAAAATACTTGCCATGCTCCTTAGTTCAGATGCCCAGAATAGAAATGTGGTAGCGCTTGCTGTCATGCCAGCACTCCTGTGGAGAGACAGGAAGCAGAGACAGGAGAAGCCCTGTGGCCGGGGCCAGCTCATGATATACATAGTGGGAACACAAGAGACTGAGCCTCATGTAGGATGGGAGGAAGAACCCACATCCAAGGCTGCTCTCAAACTTTTACATGTGCCCTGTAGTAAACACATGTCTGCACCCACACAGATCACAGACACACAAATAAAAAATTAAATTTTTAATTCTAAATTTTAGTATTTATTCACAGTCCAAATCATCAAGTAGCCTCTTACAGTTCTGCCATAACTTCTTAACTTTTTTTTTAAGAAAATGCGTGATAAAAAAGAATAGACTCCTTTAGGCTGTGGTGATGCACACCTTTAATCCTAGTACTTGGTAGGCAGAGGCAGGTAGATCTCAGAGTTTGAGGCCAGCCTGGTCTACAGAGTGAGTTCCAGTACAGCAAGGCTATACAGAGAGACCTTGTCTCAAAAAAACAAAACAAAACAAAAAACCCAGACTCCTCATTTACACAACAGCCTCAAAACTACTAAAGGCAAGTGAGCAAGTGCTTGGTTTCAGCTTTATCTTGTTCTTTACACACCCACTAGCACTAAATTAAAAGCCACGGGGGGGGGGGGGAGAAATTGTTCCATGGTCTGGTCTTTTTGTGGATAAGAAGCAACCAAACAATGTAAGAGCTAAAGCCAGTAGTTTAATACAAGGAGAACAAAACCAATACCCCAGAATATGTTAGAAGATCAAGAAAAATTGACCCCACTGGTTGATACCGTGTTCCTGCAGGCTGGACTCTGGCAGCTAAAGCCCATGGCAATTATCAAGCTATCCAGAGACATGTCAGAGCTCCAAAACCAAAGAAACACCCAATCTGTTCAATACAGCTTGATGATCCTTGTATGTTAGTAGTCCTCTGGGTCTACAAGCTCCACAACCTGCCCTCCACAGCAGAGGAGGAGCAGAGCTTCGGGTGGGATCATGATCTAGACAGCAAGTCTGTAGCACCTAAGGTGTGGGCTGCACGAGTCTCCCTTGGCCTGCGGAAGGCCCTCATGGTGTCGAACTAATGGTGGCTTCTCTTTCCCCCAACACCATGCCTTTCGTCCTACATGCACTGGGCATGTATCAAAGCACAGGCAGAATTCTAACAACCATCTCAGTTCTAGAATCCTTAGGTATCTGACAAAAGCTAAGCCTCTGGACTGGCACGTAATTTTCAAGTGCCAGGGTCACATCAGCTCTGTCTGAGAGGCAAAGTCCTGGGTTAGGGCCCAGATTGGCTCCCATTAGAAACTGAGATGAAGCCTTGTCAGTTTAACAGTCATCCTCAGTAGTATTTTCAGTGACTTTCTTTTTCCCCCTAGAGAAATGCATGATCAAAAATGGGGAGGTGGTCAGACTTGCTAAAGAGCTTCTATGATGCAAACACCTCAGTAAGATCTCAGCAATACCTGCTTCTCCAAATCAAGCTGTATGCAAAAGGGTAGAAATTTAGTGTGTATTCATCTGTTCTCTCAAGACTAGGCACTACACAGAAAAGCCGATGACTTAGTCAGAGGTTCAGTAACACAGTGTTAGCATCTTCTCAGCTCTGATGAGAGACACTTCTAACTACACCCTAACAAGGTGGGCAGCATCATGGCAGAAGAAGAAAGGTCATGGTGGGACAAGAAGCAAAAGGACCAAGTGCATTCTATTTAACTAGAAACCTTGGTCCCTTAAGAGCTGCATCAGCGCCTTCCCAGGTTGGCGCCCAATGATCTAATCATTTTCCATTAGCTCCCACATCCTGACATTCCTTCATCGAGTAGCATTACCACCCTAGGAAGCAGCACACAAAGATTTTGGGGGACACACTCAAGCCACAGTCAAGTCATAATAAAATACATCTGGCAACAAGACCAGGTTTAAAGCATTAATAATAAATGGCTGACCACATTGCTGTGTTTCAAAAGCGCAGAACACCCACCCAGCCAGTCTATGATCCATCTCCCTGTGACAGGATGAAGTTCCACAAAGGGATCAGGATCTGGCAGGTCCTTCTGCCAACTCGTAATGATAAAATCACTTGGATTATACACCCCTTGCTCTCAAAGCTCTTCCACAAACACTGGCTATTTAGTAACACTCAGCAAGTAATATCTGCACCTAAATATGTGGGGAGAGAGAGTCTCCAAGGAGTTAACTGACTTGCCCAGGTGCCAGAGAGGAAGCCCCACACTGGGTGGAGGCCACTCCCTCCCCAGGCTGTCCAGGGTGCAGTGCTGAAAGCTGAGGTAGTACAAGGGGCCAAAGGGAGGACACTACCGGAAGACCAGGGGGAGGGAGGACACGACAGGAAGACCAGGGCGAGGGAGGACACGACAGGAAGACCAGAGGGAGGGAGGACACGACTGGAAGACCAGGGGGAGGGAGGACACGACTGGAAGACCAGGGGAGGGAGGACACGACTGGAAGACCAGGGGAGGACACGACTGGAAGACCAGGAGGAGGGAGGACACGACTGGAAGACCAGGGGGAGGGAGGACACTACCGGAAGACCAGGGGGAGGGAGGACACTACCAGAAGACCAGGAGGAGGGAGGACACTACCGGAAGACCAGGGGAGGACACTACCGGAAGACCAGGGGAGGACACTACCGGAAGACCAGGGGGAGGGAGGACACGACTGGAAGACCAGGGGGAGGGAGGACACTACCAGAAGACCAAGGGGAGGGAGGACACTACCAGAAGACCAGGAGGAGGGAGGACACTACCGGAAGACCAGGGGGAGGGAGGACACGACTGGAAGACCAGGGGGAGGGAGGACACGACTGGAAGACCAGGAGGAGGGAGGACACTACCGGAAGACCAGGGGAGGACATTACTGGAAGGTCAGGGGGGAGTCTAGTGGACAGGGTGCTGGATAGCTGAGACTCAAGCTGAGAGCAACTTGTCCAGCCTCTGCACTGCTCTGTTTAGGTGGGACTACAGAATTCTCTCCTGTCCAGCTTTATCTGAGAGCCCCCGTTCTTTTCTGGATATAGGACTGACCCACACTAATCAAGGTTTATTTAAGTAGGTCCTTCTCAGCACCTTGCACTATGCCTGGGTTCGATGTGCAGTTTCTGATCTCCATAGCTACCCTACAAGGAAGGTGCTCATAGAATTTGTAGATATGATTGGAGTTAGGACACCACAGCTAACAATGATAACATCACCTTGCTCTGACCCTGTTCCCTGTAACTACAAAGCCCTCTGGCAATCCTTTTACTGAGCAGCTAATAGCAGTGAACTCAATGCCCAATCCTAGCAAGGCATAAAAATGAGCTTCAAACAGAATCCTATGAGCCAGTGCTGATTGCCTCTCCTACCAAGAGCTGCCCCACCTCGAGCAATCCAAACCTCCAGGACCACCAGGACCACCACATGTCCCAGGCCTTCTGTGCTATGAACCACTGAGACAATACCTTGTGCTACAGGGCTGAACAGTCAAATTGATATTTTGATTCTTAAATGCCACATGGACATGAACAGAATAACAACTTCTCAGTTATATGATGCAATAAAGCTATAAATGTAACAGAGATCCTGTGAACTACAGCACCAGCCATTGCTCTCTCGGTTAACTCAACCACAGCTGGGGAACTCACATACAGGGGAGGCACATCCTGAGGCCGCTGTAACCCAAGGGGGAAGGGGAGTCTATAGGACTTTGTAACTGGACGTACAAAACTTCAGTATAAGTCCATGTCTCTGATAACCCAGCACCACGGTGTAGGCTTCAAAGGCAGTAAGACAATGTTAGGGGAATCTCAAGTTCCAAAGTGGAAAGGAAATCCAGGAACAGCCTGAGACTCACAGGCAAGTCATAGGAAGGCAGCTCGCCTGGAGTTGCTGAACTCATGTGCTGGCCTCTAGACTCAGGGTTCCCACAGGTATCAGGTGTGGGGGGGAGGATGAGGTGTGCGGGGCATGGAGAGGGGACACGACCATGGAAACACCACATGCAGGGGATGAGGGAAAAGAAGCTGTCAGGGGTCTCCTGTGAGGTTTCTGTCAACCCACAGCTTCTCTGAGTTTAAGTGGCTCCTGGCTGGAAGCCATGGCAGACCCCTTTGGGGGACCACCAAGAACTGTTTTCCTTCTAGGCTCGGCATATCCTTCTCAGGAGCTAAATACATGTGTACACCATGGACACACACAGAGAGAGACACAGACACACACACAAGCGCGCGCACACACACACACACACACACACACACCTCCAGAAGTGAAGCCAATCCTGTATTCAGCATTTACCTGCTAGAGCAAACACTCTTTCAGTGAATGTTTCTTCTCACTCTATAATTCTACAAGCAAATGAGATGCTAATTCAAACTGAAATACTCATGAAACAAGAGTCTCTGATCTGAATTTATGTTCTTTTACATTTCCATTTAATAACAATATACCAATATGTATTTAACATATAGCAATAATAACAGCTGTTGAGTGCTACCTGCCAGTTCTCTGAGAGCTCCATGACAGAGGGGACTGGTCCTTGAGGTGATAGGAACTCATCCAAGATGACACAAAAGGACAGAGATAGGGTCCAGCTGGTCTGAGTCTGGAATTCCATTATACTTGTCTCTGCCGCGAGAGTCTCTACGCATTGACCTAGGGCTAGAATGGCCAAGGACGTGGGTTGTGAAGGCAGGCTCCTTTGCTCATGGCACACAGATGACATTAGATGCATGACTGCTAAATGAGAGGCAGAGGCAGGCAAATCTCCGTGAGTTCGAGGCCAGTCTGGTCTACAGAATGAGTTTCAAGACAGCCAAGGCTATACAGGGAAACCCTGTCTCAAACAATCATAATAATAAAAACAAAAGCATGGAGATGATGAAGACAGGGCCTGGCACACGGCAAGCCCCCAAGAGTGAGCGGTGACTGACACCGCGTGTCACCACTGCCCTAGATAACAGCGGCTGGAAAGGCTCCAGGCGGGAGCATCATAGCCTTCGCTCTGATGCTTGTCAATGTTTAAACAGCTTGGCTGAGATACTGTTCAAATATTATAAAACGAACTACAGTATATAATCCAATGGAATATCACTAGATAATTCTGGAGCAGGTGATCACTACAAAAAGAAGCCGCCATCAGCAGCTCCTTCCTGAGCCCCCTCAGACCTGGGACCACTCACCGACTTCCTGCCTCTACGGATGTGCCTTTTCTAGGCAGCTCATAAAAATGGAATCATATGGGATTTGATCTTTTGTGTCTGGCTAGATTTAGCAAAATATTTTCAAGGTTTGCAGTTATTTAGCAAGTATCCCAGCTTTATTACTTTTGAAGTTGGGGTGAGATGCACAAACACAAGATTAGCCCCTTACGAGCTGCATTTGGTCCAGCACCGTATGATGACCACGATTCATTTTTAAAATCTCATCCCTTCTGATTGCCAAATAATATCCTACTGTGTAGAAGCTTCATTTCCTTTATCCATTCACAGGCTGCCAAATTTTGGATTTTATTTCCACTTCTTGTTTATCCAGAGTCCTGCCACAAACCTTCCGGCACTATTTCTCACGGGAACCTATGCTTTCATTCTCCTGGCTACAGAGCAAGACAGGGACTAGAGGATTATGTTGGCCAACTCCTTCTGTCATGCTATTTTTAAGGTCTGTTTGAAAAAAATATCATACCTACCATCTAACTATAGACCTTCAAAATACTGAGGCAAAGGAGCAGGACTTTGGGCAGACAGCTAGCTTCGAACCCTTGCTTCTCCAAACAGCTGCCCTGTCAGTCAGGGGCCTGCTGTCTAACGTTTTGGAGACTGTTTCTCCTCACATCACACAAATGTGCCGAGTGACATTTGTGCCGGTGACAATGTCAGTGCCGGGCATTCAGAAAACACTCAGCCAACCGTTACCACCCTCGTCAGCAGGCATCTTCCTGGTACCAGTGACAACTCCCTTCCATTTTCTTCTCAGGGATATCTAAAAATATAGGAAAGCCTCAAGCAGAAAGTACCCATCGCCCACATTCGAGCCCCTCAGAGTTAAGGGCGATTAGCATAGCTGCCACAGACCCCTGATCCCAGTGTGAGGCCTCGTCACTGTGGCTGGGGCTCATGTGTTCCCAGAGAAGACTGGTCACACTGGGGACTCCGCAATGCAAAATGGAAGCAAGGGTGACAGTGACCAGGAAACACGTGCAACTGTCCTTGTCTCGCTGCACAGACTCTAGTGAGCAGCAAGGAGATGTGCTGTCCTAGCTGGGATGGAGTCTCAGAGCAGCAGCCACTTGTAGCAGAAAAAGGAGGAGACATTCTTCAACCATGCAACAGGGCAGGTAAGATGTCGGCCATAAAGTCACCCAAATCTGAGTCTGCTGACCTGAGTTTGATGCCTGGAATCTACACGGTGGGAGAGAACCATCTCCTGCAAGATACCCTCTGACCTCCGGACATATGCACACGCAGACATGCACATACAAAGGCATTAAATGAATTCAGAACAGACACCTCCACAGACTTTCACTGAGAGCGCTATCCTCAACCTTTCTATGAACCGAGTTTCTGCTGCCTCCAGAAAGAAAACCAATGAGAAGTCGAGAGACACAAGCGACATTAAATATGAATGTAGGTCAGTGGCAGCAAAAGGACTCGCGCTCTCCTTACAGCATCTAAATATAAACAGGAAGCTCTGACCAGCACCCTGACAGGCGTGGTTTATTCCATACAGCGATACAGCATGCAGCCTCCCAGCACATGGGAATCGTGACCCTAGAGTGGGAACAGGAGGGGAGGTAAAGGGGATGGACAGCCCCATCAAGGACAGGCAGCATCCCTCCCACAAGTCCCGTTCCCCGTAGCCGGCTTCCCGCCATAGCAAAGTCCACACAGGAGCTCTGCATGACCCACTCCTGCCTCCACACCCACCACACATCAACTTCCTATAAACAACTTTCTTTTCTTTGTCCAAAGTGATCTCAAAGCTTCAAATGCAAAACAGCAGCTTCTCAAAGAAAAACAATGGGGCCTCTATGGTCCCCTGCCCCCTCGGGAACTAGGGAAGCATATGCATGGGGAGTTTAGGCTGTGTCCAGGGTCTCATAGGGATTAGCAACACCCACCCTGATTCTTGACCCCAAGTTTTGTACTTTGGTACCCGCTTGGAACACAGTCCCCAACAGACCAGAGAACTGTCTGTTCTACAGCTCTGGGACCTCACCTAGAAGGGCATGGGCATTTGCAAACATGCAGTTCCTAAAACTTGAAATTCTGTCTTCAAAACTATCAAGAAATGCCTGGCCTTCCACAGGGGCATCCTTAACTTCCGGGACTTTCTACCCAGGAGGATACAGGGCACGACTCCTGCTAAGGCTCTCTATCCTGGCACAAAGGTCCCTATGCTAACTTAGTCTTTGCTGATGCCGTCCCCAGGGCACTGGCAGCAGTCAGGTCCTCCGCCCAAGATGGGTAGATAAGTCTGGGTGTGACCTGGCTGCACAACGGGCAGGCTGTGCAGCTTCCTCCTAGAGAGGCTGTGTGTCCCTCACTAAGTTCCAGTTAACAGAGACACCAGGCAAGTTCAGCTTTCTCCTGGCATCACAACTATGCCAATCTCTGAGACTGCAAATGCCAACTCGGTCTGGCGGGCACTATGTTAGCCTGCCTTGTGGCAGGGCAGGGACCATGAGGAGCTAAGGCACAGTGCCAAGCAGATACTAGGAGTGGGGTATGGAATGCACCTGGAAGGGAGCAACTGCGCAGGCAACACTGGTTCCTATCTGAGCCTTGACAGGGTTCCTGCGACCCCTGGTGGCAGCTGCCATCATGCTTCAGAACAACCTCTGACTGCTGTAAAAAGTCGAGTCTGACAGATGTGGCCCCCACTGACTTGCTATGGAATTCTGGGTTCTAGGTTTTTAGTGTGTCCTGAGCTCCAAAGCGCCCCCAATATCCTTAACAAAAAAGGAGAATAAGAAAGAGGAGAAGGAGGAGGAGGAGGAGGAGGAGGAGGAGGAGGAGGAGGAGGAGGAGGAGGAGGAGGAGGAGGAGGAGGAGGAGGAGGAGGGTTGGCTGCACTGTTTAGGAAAGGCTGTCTTTCCTTCCCTCATGTAGGGTCTACAATGGTTGTAAGTCTGCTCAATGCACCTCACAGCAACCAGGACCAGCCTCTCTGTCAGTAAGGGCCTGCGATCTCATGGTGACATAACAGTGAAGAGGCAGACTGGTGGATCTATACCTACCAGCTCTCTAAAATGGGGACTCTATCTATGCCAGTCTCTAGGGTAGCAAAGATCAACAGGAATAAGAGGCAAGGGCTTAGACCACGCTCGAAGGATGTTTTACAGGCTGTAACCATCACCAGTAATCTGGTACTACATCCCAGAACCTGGGACACACCTGAGGCCTGTCTGTTTGGGAGGCTGCAGCATGCTCTGCACGGCAGTTGCCATCTCTGCTGGGCACTGGGCAGGGCACTGGGCAGGGACTCAGCTTCCCGTACCCTCCCCGGCACTCTACGGACAGCTACACTCCGTGCCACACAGCAACACCCTCATTTTCCACAGAACAGCCGGTGCTCTGCTTCCGCCCCCAACAGAGCTCAGAGCTCTCCAAATATGGGTGTGTGTGTGCTTTCTTCTTTTCCAGAGCATCATGAATATCTGGGGGAAGAGGATGAGCACTAGACATGCTCTAGCAGCCAAATGAGACTAGGAGGGGTTGTGATCAGCAAGGCTCACACTCAGATCCAATTAGTGAAAACACAGGAGCCAGGCCAGGTAACAGTCCACATCAGACCAGCTCTGTACAAGCCCAGGGCCCTACGAGATCCTAGAAGGATGGGGCTGACTCCCAAGAACAAAGTCCTGAGTGACTAGCACACAGTGCCGGAGCCAATGCACTACAGAAGCCCTTTAGCCTAGCAGGCTGAGAGGCAGTCCAGACTCTGAAAGTGACGGTGGGCAGGAGAGGAGCTACAGACAGGATTGTGTGCTTTAAAGCTTGCCGAAGGCCACATCTATGTCATCTAAAGTAGACAGGATTTCAAACACACTGGAAACTTCGGATTAAACAACCTGGGTCTATCTGAGTAGTGCACCCTACATGCCAGGGCAGTTTTAATAAACAGTCTCATGCGGGGACCCTATGTGGCAGACTCTATCCTTGCTGCAAGCAGCTTAGACAAGCCCAGCCTCAATGCCCAGCCTGAGCGTGTGCGCATGTATTTGCTGATTCCATGAATTAATTAATTATACAATCTACTGGAGAGAGGCAAGTGGCAGATGTAAAATATTCAAATGAAAGTTGAGTGACAAACTAGACTGTGCTAACCATAGTGGAGGGATCAGGAGCGCAGGGCAGAGTCTATATGCAAGAACAGTGTCGCTGAGGCTGGACCCAGTTCAGGGTAGCAGAATAAGACCAAGTTGGAAGAAGAGAAACCCAGTTAGGGAGTGGGCCTGGAAGAGGTGAGGGCAGGTGAGTGGGCGGGCAGGCAGCCTGGAGAAGAGGGTGGGTGGACACAGCAGGATATGTGGCCAGCCTGACCATCTGGGAGCTACTGTCCACAAATCTAGAAAAACAACGAGTGCCTACATTTAGCAGAAAACTCACTAACAACCCATGCTTTGAGTTTGGGAAAAAGATTACTTGTTTGGTCAAATGTTACTTTTCCAAAATCCAGTTTAAATTTCAGTTTGACTTGTCCTGCTTGATATTCAGGTCACTGTCTGTGTGCTGCCCTCATATAGAACATCAGCTGCCACAATAGGAAACACTGACAGGGAGTTCCGTGTCACCAGAGCTCCAGGAGCACTTTACCTACAGACAACCCTTACTTCCTGGTAGCACCAAGATCAGTCCTTGTTCTCCTCTTTCCCTGAGTACTCTGTGTGAATGTCAGGCACCCTGCCTTACCTGCAGAGAATCCTTTAATCCGACCAATAAACTAGTAGCCTAGAAATCCTGTTAGGTGGTCAGGTTCCCGGGACAGCACCCCCAGGTGATCAGAATTCACCATCCCAAATTCCAGCCTGCAACTTCCTGCAGCCCAGGGAAATGCCCCTCCTGTGCAGCCCAGAGGCTCCAGTTGTTCCCTGTGCAGTGGACTGAGCAGCCACTTCCTCCTCCCTGCACTCACTCCTCACTAGCCCCTCATACACCTGCAGCTTGACCCCACCATCCGCTGCTTCCCCTTCACATTCCTCCCAGTGTCCTTCAAAGGCTTCCCGGTTCTGACCAGGACCATCTGTCCGGGCCTTGGTGCAGCCCTCTGTACTTGGAATCCAGGCTTTTGCTCTATTGATGGTATCGGTCAGGACCAACGAGAGAAAGCATGCTAGCTCTTTGAAATGAAGGGAAATTAATGTTTGGAACTGTCTGCAGAAGAGATGAAAGAAGGAGAAAAATCACATGGTTCCCCACCCCAGAACCAGCGTCAGCAGGAACTCGCCGCATCACAAAGCCTGGAAAGGCCAGAGGGAGGAGGTGGAGTTGAAAGAGCCCAGAAAACAGAGGTCACTGTGTGGGAGTTAAAACAGAGAGGGAAGTTTCATTTGTAGGGAGCTGGACTTACTGTGACTTTAATGTCATCCTACCCAATGCCTTCCAGCAGTGCCTCCTGGTGGCCAAAGCCAGGCACAAATCAACTGATGAACCCAGGGAAACAGCAGAAGTCAGAGCCTTTGAAATAAAGAACATGGAGGAAGGGCCCATGGACAGCTCACAGTCTCCCATAGGCCTTCTTCCCTACAGTCCTTAATTCCTTCCGATCTAGTCTTCACCCTGCACCAGAAAGATACTCTTCCTTATACACTCATGCAAGCCCATTCTTCCTCCTTAAAATCTGCCAATAGCTGGCAGCTTCCTGGCAAGAGGAGAAGGAGAATCTGACCACTAGACTGACGCTGTCAATCAATGGCATGTACAGGAAGTGCTGTTTGCTTTGACTATGATGTGTATTGAGTCTGCTTTATCACATGGGGCAAGTCACTAGTCAGTTTATCCCTGAAGGATGAAATACAGAGTATTTTCGAAGCTGTCAACCCTGAAAATGGAACCAGCTAAAAAGCCATGGTTGTTTGTCACTAGTGACTCCGTGCTCCTCTGAAAAGACGCCATATAGCTGGGTATATGGTGCCATATAGTGGGATGGTGCATGGCGTTAGTTCCACCTACTCAGGAAGCTGAGGCAGGAGGATGGAAATTCAAGGCTAGCATGGGCAAGCTAGAATGAGACTGTCTCCGAAAGAAAGTCAAAACAAACAAAACATCACAACAAACCCCGACATGACAACAGATGTCATATAGAGAGAAATGTAGAACGTGGGTAAAGGCTTTAAAAATCTATGGCAATAGAGTAGCAAGAGATTGCATTAGCAATCAAAATCCTTCTAAGAAGAAAAGCCAAGGGGGCTGGAGAGGTGGCTCAGAGGTTAAGAGCATTGCTTGCTCTTCTGAAGGTCCTGAGTTCAATTTCCAGCAACCACATGGTGGCTCACAACCATCTGTAATGAGGTCTGGTGTCCTCTTCTGGCCTGCAGGCATACACACAGACAGAATATTGTATACATAATAAATAAATAAATAAATAAATAAATAAATAAATGACAAGCCAAGGCCCATATGAATGATAAAATAAGAAGCAATGCCAAAAAGCCGGAGCAGAGGGCATGCTCCACAAAGCTATCTTCTGACATCAGTGTCTTCATAGCAAGGGCAAGCTCAGCACATGGAAGGCACGGGTGGCCTGCATGAATCCTCAGCCACACAGAAAACAATCAGACACCATGACCACTTGGGAGGCATCCTGAGAATGCAAGACTGATCTAGCATATGCCAATCACTGTACTAAGAGAACGAAGCACACAAATTACATGACCTTCATAAAAGAAAAAAAGTGCCGTGAATTCTCTAGCACAAGTAAAAACATTTTTAAAAATCCAGCAATCTAGAAATATGAGAAGTCCTTGGAGTTGACAACATCATAAATAAAAATCCAATAGGTGACCTAAGCTTAATCATAAAAGACCAAAGATATCCACACAATAAGGACGTCGGCTCTAAAGTACCAGCCTGTGCAACTATGCACGGAAAGAAAGAAAGAAAGAAAGAAAGAAAGGAAGGAAGGAAGGAAGGAAGGAAGGAAGGAAGGAAGGAAGGAAGGAAGGAAGGAAGGGCAGAAGTAAAACTCTGTATGCAGGTGTCACAAGAGTAAACAGAAAACACTAAAATCCCTTGAAGAGTCTATGAGAGTAAAGAGTTCAGCTGGACTGTGGAACATGAAACAAGCACAAGAAAACCAGCCGCATGTCCACGGCAGTGAGCAATCTCAAAACAAAATCAGGGAAGCAATCCTGCTTACAGTAACAGAGAAAAGAATAAAGTGCTTAGAGTAGTATGTTTAAAGGAAATAGAAGAGATGCATTCTCAAAGAACCTAGACAATATGCTTTAAGTGAAAGAAAGCACTCCATGCTCATGGATTGGAAGATGACAATACTGTTCAAATTCTCCTGCCCTAAAGTTTATATGGCCATGTAAGGAATCGACAGAACTGAGACAACCTTGAGCCAGAAAAGTAAATCAGAAGACTGCCCAAGTCCAAGGCTTATCCAAGGCTACAGGGATGCTGACAGCGCAGTAGGAAGGACAGACACCGTGGCCAGTGGAGTGCAGAGAGGAGCACTCACAATTATGTTCAACAACAAGCATGGGAGACAATTCAATGGGAAAATAATGGCCTTAACCATGGTTCTAAAACAACAGGAACTCCACACCCAAAAGAATGAGTTTGGACCTTCCCTCATAAAAAATAAAAATTAACTCATGATGGAGTTATGAGACCTAAGTTTATGAGTTAACAGCACAAAGTTCCTTGTAGAATAAACCAAAGGAATAAATCTTCCTTGCTTCAATTAGCCAATGATTTTCAGATACAAAACCAAAAACAGAAAATCACTGGCCTTAACAAAGCTCAGTTTTTCAAAAACTATGATTACTGTGCTCTAGGAACGTGGAACAAAACAACTGATAACACACTGCCACGCCCATAGATGCCTTTTTCCACAGTGTGTGGTGCTAAACAGAGAGACCCACAACTGCTGATGACACACTACCACACGCAGAGACCAGAGATGCCTCTTCCCGCAGTGTGTGGTGTCAGACCCACAACTGCTGATGACACACTACCACACCCAGAGACCAGAGATGCCTCTTCCCGCAGTGTGTGGTGTCAGACCCACAACTGCTGATGACACACTACCACACCCAGAGACCAGAGATGCCTCTTCCTGCAGTGTGTGGTGCTAACAGAGACCCACAACTGCTGATGACACACTACCACACCCAGAGACCAGAGATGCCTCTTCCCGCAGTGTGTGGTGCTAACAGAGACCCACAACTGCTGATGACACACTACCACACCCAGAGACCAGAGATGCCTCTTCCTGCAGTGTGTGGTGTCAGACCCACAACTGCTGATGACACACTACCACACCCAGAGACCAGAGATGCCTCTTCCTGCAGTGTGTGGTGCTAACAGAGACCCACAACTGGACAGTGGAGAGCCCAGGGTGAGAGGCTTTGGATCGTTGGTCCTAAATGGGATGTCTTTATCAAACTCCTCTCCTCGAGGGTCAGAGGTCTAAGCAGAAGAGGAGGTGGGCAGATTCTAAGAGACAGGAGATGGTGGGTGACTCCAGGGAAAGAGCCATCCAGACACAACACGGCTGGTGCACACATGAATTCAGAGACTGTGACAGCACACATAAGACCTGCAAGGTCAAAGTAGACAAAACCCCGTCACACAGGAGAACACAAAATCTCACTCCTAACAAGGAAGTTGTTTGCAGCTGATAGTCACTGGGTAAGGGAAAAAATCACCTCTGAACAGGTGAAACTCCTTTGGAAAATAGTTTTCAGTTCCTCAAAACGGTAAAGTCAGAGGTACCTCATGATGCAGTGACTCTTACATACATTTCTAGTTAGGGACATAAAAATGCATGCCCACCCCAACCCATACACAGCTATTTCTAGCAGCATTACTCCTTAAAAACATTTTTTATTTTTATTTATTTATTTATTTATTTTTGGTTTTTCAAGACAGGGTTTCTCTATGTAACTTTGGAGCCTATCCTGGAACTTGCTTTGTAGACCAGGCTGGCCTTGCACTCAGAGGTCCCACCTTCCTCTGCCTCCCGAGTGCTGGGATTAAAGCTGTGCACACCACCTGAAAGAGAGCCCAGCAGGTAAGGGCACTTCCACTAAACCTGACAGCCTCAGTTCAGTTCCCAGAACCCACATAGGGAAAGCACTGAATCTTGAATATTGTCCTCAACGTCTGTATGTGTGCTGTGGTAATATACACGCACACACACATACGTACTTTTAAGTTATAAACAGTATTCTGGAAAGATGGTGGGACAGAAATTTGTCTTCCGCCTTAGGCCATATGGCACAGGCACGATTTGTCTGTCACACAGTGCTGGTCACACGGTGCTGGCCACACAGAGAAGGCTAACCTTCACACGGAAGGAGGACAGGCACAGAATCTGTTCCACTCAGCTTTCCACTGCTGTAACACCCGAGGAAACTGACTCAAAGGAGGGCAGGTTTCTCCCAGCCCACAGTGGCTTCAGCTCAGGGTCACCTGGTCCACCAAATGGCGACACCACGTGGAGAGGGTGCAGTGGGGCTGAGTAGGAAGGAGGCAGGAACAAGGTGTACCTCTCCAGGGCAGTCCTCCAGGAAGCTCCTTTCCCTTTCTTTTTTGGTTTTTCGAGTAGGGTCTCTCTGTGTAACAGCTCTGACTGTCCTGTAATTCGCTTTGCAGACCAGTCTGGCCTTGAATTCACAGAGATCCGCCTCCCTGCCTCTGCCTCCTGAGTGCTGGGATTAATGGCATGCGCCACCATTGCCTGGCAGGAACCCCCTTTTTCTACCTGGGCCCCATCTCTTTCTTTCCATTATATCCCGACACACCTCTACCAAGCTTCAACACATGAGCCTGGGAGAGCATCTGATATTCAAATCCTAACACAAATCTGGCCATTCTGCAGAACAATCTAGAAATCCTTCTCTTTTGACACAGAATCTCTATTTCTGGGAACTTCCTATGGAAACCATGAGGAATAACACAAAGCAATTATCCAAGAGGTGCACATGACCGTCTTAGGGATAATGATGAAAAGGTAAAAACAAGAGCTGTGTTCAAATAGTGACAACTTGCCCACACAATGAAAACTTGGATAATTGCTAAAAACTACAGAAATTATCTGTCATTGGGATAGGTATTCAAGAACTCTAGCAAAGGTGGAAATATACAGAAGCAGAGTATGTAAAAAAAAATCCCATTTTTATAGAAAAACCCAAACTCAAGCAAGTAAGTATGGTGAGTGCATGGAGAACACAATAGATTGCTAATAGCTCCGCCTCTGGGGAGATGATGTGCCCAAGTCCTTTTGACGCACCACTCCTGGCTCTAGCTCTAGTGAGACCTAACCCAACCAAACAAGTGTGCAAGGGCAAAGCCTTCACTGCTGTGCAGATGTGAGGACGTGGAGTGGTGAGGAGGCAGCCATCTTGTTTCCCACCTCTGGCGCACTGAGATGACGCCTCACAAGGTCCTGCGCTTGAAACATTTGTGTGTTACAAAGCATTTTCTTACTTATCCCCTTTGGTCTTCTCCACACTCTTGTGAGAGTACTGTTGGCCCCATTTTGTTGGGGAAAAACTACGATAGATTAAATTTCTTACAAGTCACAGAACAGAACCAGAACAAATCAGGGTCCGACCTCAGGGTCATGTGCACACCACAGAATTCCGGCTCTGCACTGGCCAGATCCTGCAGCTTCTTTGCAGGGACTGACACCTTATGATACCCCTGAGTTCCCAGGACAAGTGCATTCTCAGTCTACACACCTGCCCCAGAGCTCTTTATAAAGACAGGCCAAGGAAGCCGAGGCTGTAACAAAAGTTTCTGCAGACTGACTCATTTTCTTGCCATTCCCAACCTAACTGCCCAAAGCCTGAGGACACACAGATGTAGATCTTCTCTAGAACCTTCCCTCGAGCCTAGCTCAACTCCTCCAGACTGTTCTTCCTACCCACTGGACAGGCTGCTCCCAAGGCCACAGTGGCCTGTCACAGGGCAGTTAGCTTGCTCCCCCGTTTGCCTGTCAGGGCTGCCTCAATGGAAAGGGAATAGAAGGCTCTGGATCTATCTGAGGAGTCTTACTCAGAAGAAGCACTACTATGGGTATTTGTCATGGGCACTTGCCCTTTCGCGGATTCTGAAGTGGGCTACCCCCTCTTCACACGCTCCACGCTGGATATTGTGCCCATTCTGGATATTGTCACAATACGTATACATCATAGGTATGATGGGATGTATACTCCATCAAGAATGGGAGTGCAAAGCTGTCAGGGCCAGCGAGACTCACTGAGGACCTGGCTGAGTCCTGGGCATCAAATCCAAGAGACACAGAGCCCAGACCTACTCCACTTATACTTACCCAAACGGGAACCAGCAGAAGGACAGGTGACCAACTTGAATAGGAACCAGCAGGAGGATAGGTGACCAACCCAAACAGGAACCAGCAGAAGGACAGGTGACCTACTCAAAGGGGAACCGCAGGAGGGCAGGTGACCAACCCAAACGGGAACCAGCAGGAGGATAGGTGACCAGAGAATCAGTCTGGAAGGACCCAGATGCCACTGGGATTGAGCTGGGTTTTCTTTCATCTAAAGAAATCTTGGCAGAACTTCAAAGGAATTTTTGCCTGAGCTGAGGTCAGTGTGCCAGACACGGCTCCCTCATGTCTACCTGGGCAGGAGCTGTGGCCCCGTGTCCAGAGAGCCCCATGGATGCAGCATCAGTGGGTGGCTTTGGTTTGCCTCTCCTGCCTTCTCTGTGCACATCTCTTCCTGATACAGAGAGCTGTTATGATTTCATTGTTTTGTTTTCTTTCAAATTGAGAGGGAAATCCTAATTAAAGATAAATGCTTCCTCAGTGGTATTAATGTGTCATCTTCTTAGAACATGGTGATATTCAAGTCACAGCTGCCCATTACCTGAAGAATTCCCAATTCAATTTGTTTTTATCATTTTTCTGAGAGCACCCAGCTCAGGACTAAAGAAAGTGTGGTGGCAAAAGAGCAATGCCTGACGTGAACGCCAGTCATCCGTAGATCATCTCCGAGGTGTTGACTTAGCCTGGCCCTGTTCTGGGGGAAGGCTCCTCAAAAACAGCAATTCCAGGAGCTTCTTTCTTTGCTGGCAGATGCTGCGGGTCTGGCCGATGGGCTGATCGCAGTGAGCTGAGTGTGTGGGTGTGTGAGGACACGGTGCTTTCAGCCGAGCCTGACTAAACACAAACCTTTCTGAACACGTCCTGTTTAAAGACCATGGCTCTCACGCTTTGGGAAAACTGGCAGACTTGTGAAAAGTCTGGCCTGAGAGCTCTCCTAACTTCTGTGCAGCCCACTGTGGAAGGCAGACGCCCCAGTTCCTTCTCTCACATGCTGCTTTATAGAAAGGCTCCTAACGCACAGAGTGGACAATCAGGAGGAGGGTGTAGGGCTGCGCTGATTCTAAGCAATAAAGCAGGTGACAAACGCTGAGACGTTCTGTGAAGGGGAGCCTGCACATGGTTAGCTGTCACCCCTCACTGCTGTTCCCCTTCACACGCTGCCAGGAAGCAGAGTGATCTGGGAATGCTGCAATCTGTAGAGAAAGCTAGCTAACACCACGGCACGGGCCCCTTGCTCATGGTCGGTAGAAGAGAAGAGAAGCCTGGCCCAAGGATATTTCCCTTTCTCTGCAAGTCCTTCTCACCAGTGTCTCCAGCCCACTCTGAAGGAAGTTGTATGGGGCTGTGGGAATGCCTGCTCCTGATGAAATATTTCCTGAACTGACTGCACATCCCAACATAAAAGGCCTTCTCTGATGAAATCATTAATGGAAGCCCTTCCAAGTCAGTCCTGGACAAGATTAATGAGGTTCAGGGCACACATCCAGGCCCCACCCCCAAGCAACCCTGTTTAGATACCTCTCCAGCTGTCCTGGGCACTGGTACCTAACTTATCAGCTCTTAATGCCTCATCATCAGATAAGCTACCCTTAGCGGTTTCCCTCCAACACATCCAGGAAGTATGACCAAGAGGCAGCAGAGTGTCCCTGCAGGAAAGCTAGCCTCTCTCCTGCCCCGAACTGGATTCCTTAGGTTGTCAGGAGAGGTACATCTACTGGCTGTCAGGTCCAAGGGACAACTGGAACAGAAACAAGCAAATCTGCTCCTCTGCCAAAGGGTGTACCGAGTGCTGCTGTGCGCCCCTCCCCAACACACTGCTATCATCCTCTACAGATGAGGAGAACGAGAACCAGTGAGATGATACTGTGCCCACAATCCTTGGACTTCCAGACCCTGTGTATAAAGGCAGAGATGTCAAACTCAGGAACAGGGAAGAGTCAATGAAGCGATCTACAAAGGTTCCCAGCACAGTATGTTTCCCAACTAGGACAGAAGTCACAGTTCTCCACTAATACTTCTTAAGCTTTTTATTTTATTCTATTCTTCTGTGTATGAGTGTTTAGCCTGCATACATGTATGATATGCACCACATATGTGCCTACTGATGGTGATGAGCCACCAAGTGGGTGCTGGGAATCAAAACCAGGTCCTCTGCAAAAACAGCAAAGAGCTCTTAACCACTAAGCCATCTCTCCAACCTAACTAACATTACTATTATACTATGTGTCAGGTAACATTTTAAGACAGACAGACTGACAGATAATTTTATATAATCCTTATAAACCATGGAGACTTTGACAAAGGGAACACTGAGGAACACGAGCTGTAACGCTGCCAGCATGTGGCAGTGACAGACAGGCCCAAGCAGATACTAAGAACTGGTGCTCACACTATCATTCTGCATGGCCCCTCACCAGCAATCCGGGCTCTCAGCGTCTGGGTGCTTCAAGACTGCTGCTGTTTCCTCTAGGCCAAGTGACTATTCATTGACCCGCTACGTGTATGACTGCACCATGCCTGCAGGTATCAGAAACTAACAAAAGCCACAGGTCTCATTAGCCAAGGTCTCAAGAGCCAGTGTCAGTCTTGTATCTAAGTGCCCACTGCTAAGTACATTATTACTCAGGGCCAAACTCAGGGACCACAAGACTGGGCAGGCAGTGACCTGCAGACAGACAACGTTCACTTTTCCATTTTTAGACTCAGGGGAAAACAAAGCCTGAACTCTGATGCCAAGAAGATCCAGAGCCACCCAGGAGCCCTAACCAACAAACCAACTCCCAGTTAAAGCCCACCAGCCCCCAGGCTGGTCATTAACTGGAAACTACCCAAGGAAGATTCACTCATTCTACAGTTTTGTTCCTGGCCTGGAGGAGTGAGCATACATTTGCATGTGCTTGCACACACAGCTAGCTCTAGCAGCCTAAGACTCTTAAGGGGTGCGATGCACCAGAGAGAGAGGATGGACTTGGGGTTCAGCCCCTAGGCCCCTGCTTCTCAGACAGAGGCAAACAAAGACAGATACTCTCAGAACCCAGGAGACAGCCTCAAAGGACCATGCCCATTAAACTGCTTGAGCCTGTCAAGAGCAGTGGTACCTTTTCCCAGCACTCAGGAACATTTAGATAATTAGATGAATCGGGAAGTTTTGGAGGCTCCTGGGAACTAAGTAAGGACATCAGGCCTCTCATAAATCTCTTCAGAAGTAAGCCTTGGGCTTGCCTTGTTCGGTGCCGTAGAGTATGGGTCAGTCAGACAGGATGGACCACCTGCAGCTCCACATCTCAGCAGCCAGATCCCCATCCTGGGTCAGCCACAGTCAGGTGCAACGTGTACCTGGGAAGGCGGGAGGCTGGAGGCCAACCAGAGGCTTCATGCTGCCCATTTATGAATGCTGTAGCTTTGGGAAGCCCAGTTCTGAGTATCCCGTACCCCCGTGAGCCCAGAGAGCCTTCTCCTTCTTCCTTCTGAGAAGGTGGTGCTGTCCCAGTCTCTTCACACAGTTATTGTCTGGGGCGAGCAGGAAAGCATCACTTACCGAGCACCAAGTAGGGGCCAGGCGCCATGGTAAGTGCTTTCTGCACATGGTTTGACCCCCTCCTCTAACCACATGGCACAGATATGACCAGATGTGACCACAGAGGAGGGATTGGCAGCTTGGCAATAGCACTGGCCAGATAGCAGACACCCTGCCTCCCATCTTTCTTCTCCGCACACTCACGCACGCAAGCTGCTTCACGCCAGGGGAGAGCAGCTACACTTTCCTTGACCCTTGAATGCAGATCCTTCAGAGGGCTGCTACAGCGATGGCTATGAAATCAGCATCTGGCCTTACTTAGCCCAAATGTATCACCAACAAATAAAACACGGTTGGTCCTGTGGCCAGACGACCATATAAAGCGGATTCCTACATATGCTATGTGGCCACGTAATTACCAAAAAGTCACTGCCTAGACGGCATGGTATCTAGAAATTTTACCAAAAGGTGGAAACTGTAGAACCGAGGTGCTGAGGAAACAAGGCGATGGGCTTAACATCACCCAGCACACGGACCGACCCTGGTGGCTTTGCTGGGAATAACCAAGTTAATCGCCAGTCAAGAGCACAAAGGTCAAGCAGGGGCCTAGAGGAAAGCACGCGGTCCTCACCTTTGGTAGCATAGGCTTCCGCGATCATCCGCAACCTGTAAGGAGGTACAGCTGTCAGCGGCAAGTCATCAAGGCCCACCCGGGCATAGATGTTCAGGGCTTCTTTATAATCTCCTTCCACATAATTCAACTTGGCCATGATCAGATTGGATTCTTGTAGGAATTCTGACTAGAAGGAAAAAGACAGAAAAAAAATTCCTACAAGATTACATGCAGTATTCCCTAGGGCCCTGCTGCTTGCTTCAGGAAAACTTCCACAGGAAGTACCATTAGTCACAATAGCCCCAAAGTGCAAGCAACCCAAGTGTCAATCAAAACATGAGATAGCCATAAAGTTATTACTGTCATAATAAAAAAATGAATTACTGATACATATTACAAGATGACCCCATTGGTAAGGAAAGTCCAGAAGGGTTGAATTTATAGAATCATAACTATGAGTGTGCCTGAGGCTGACATCAGGGAGTATGGGGCTTCTTTTTGAGCTAATGAAAGAAAATGTCTGAGAACCAACAGTGTTGATGGTTGCACGACTTCAGGAATACATGAGAGTCTCTCATCTGTACACTGATGTAGTTGGCCCAGTATGTGACTTACACCCTAATAAAGCTAAACTACACAAACCCCTGCAGCTCTCCGCTGGCCTGGGCTGGATCAAGAAGGAGAAAAGGCTTCCAAGGCAAAGTAGAGAATATGAGCATTGTCTCAAAAGAGGGAGGTGCCTGACATCCAGGTGGGTCCTGCCCAAGGTGGTGAGCGATACCCAAGAGGGAATCCAAACTACACAAAGTCAAGATTTCCAAAGGGTACAAAGGCAGGAAGCCAGTCATGATGGGGAAGCTGAGGTCACTGACCAGAGTCCCCTTCTGTGACAGCTAAAGGGTCACAGTTCTGCCCGTCCCTCCCCCATTATCTACCAGACTCATCTTCTGCCGGCCTCCCCTACACCCTATCAGCCAAAGAGAGAGGAAGCGCCCAGCTACCTAGATAAGGAAACATCCGTTCTCCTCTCCCAGGACTTGTTCTTGAGCAAGGCTAAACTTATGTACACCTAGAAACATGCACGCCAGTAGCTTTAGTGGGTGGGATGGCAGGGCCCTTGGGACCACAGAGTAGAGAAGAGCAGCTAAGGCAGCTTCCAGGTGATTCTCAGAAGGGAACAGAGGCCGCAGATGCCCTGGAGCGGATGAGAGGGTGAACAATAAGGGCCAATGGCAGCAAAAGGAGTTAGGGGTGGCCCAAGGGAGACATAGCTGTATAAAAACCCAGAAGTGTCTTTGAAGACAAAGACTAAAGCAGACTTTCGAAGGGAGAGAGGGTATAAAGAATCCCCACCACCACCACAGGGGCACTCAACCACCGGAATGGTTTCCTAGGGAGTCCTCTGGCACCTTCCCCGAATGGGGATGGAGGTTCTGTTTGGGAAAATCTAAGGGTTGTGGCTTGCTTACTGCCACTGAGCTATACACTTACAAATGGTTAGATGAGAAATAATTTTATGCAGCATGTATTTGCCACAAGAAAAACACAGAATACAAAAAGGAAACAGAAGGGCCATCTGAATCAGCTTGAAGAAAATGACAAGCTCAGAAGCATAGGATAACTGGTCCGGGAGGACCTTGCTGATTGAGTCTATTCACAGCATTGTACAGTGAGCAAACAGCCAAGCTGAGGCCAAAGCCACTGAGCTTCCCTGCTGCGGGGAGAAGAGCCCCCGCACAGAACCAGGGCTGCCCTGCCTACCATAGGCTGCTTCCTTGTCTTCTGACCTCTGGCCCCAGATCTGCCTTGGCCGCATTGCCAGTTGGATCTACTCTTTTCATGGACTCTTGGTCAAGGAAAGAAGCGTCATGTTAGTGTGAACAGAGAACATGTACACATACACTCTGCAGCTCTAGAACACTCTTTACAAGTCAGAAGACAGTAAAATCCAGTAACTGGAGAAAATTCAGTAAAAGCAGTAAGATACCAGTAGATAACCCACGTCCGGTGTATCATGGTAAGGTTTTAAAGAACTTCCACACTTGAACCCCAGGACAATCCTGAGAGACAGGAAGTTCAGAGAGGCTAAGGAACTTCCCAAGATCACACGACTTGTAAAGCCAGACTAAAACTAAGTCTGGAATTCCAATATGAAATTCACCATTATTACCACACTGGGTTGCAAAGGATGGAGAACAGAGACGTAAGACGGATGACTAACGTTCCCAGAAGAAGGTAAGGGATTAGGAAAATAAATGAACTAGATGTCTCCTCTTAATACATATTCATAGAGTCATACCTCCATACTGGGTCTGACCGGTTGTCATCATTGCCCCAGGGATCCACTGTTCCTCCTCCTTCTCCTGCTGATCAGCACCCATCACCAAAGTCAACAGGTGCCCCGGTTAAGAAAAGATGCCAGGCAGACAACTGTACCCTAATTGTGAGGGGAGGCCCAGCACTGGCCACGAGTTAGCAAGTGAAGACCAGCTTTATTATTATTATTATTATTAATATTAATATTTTCATTGAGCTCTATATTTTTCTCTGCTCCCCTTTCTTCCTCTCCCCTCCCCTTCAGCCCTCTCCCATGTCCCCATGCTCCCAATTTACTCAGGAGATCTCGGAAGACCAGCTTTTAAAGGCTCCAGTTGCAGCAGTGTGTCCCTGATCCCCTGAGCATCCTACGTGACAATGAAGTCCTCAGTTAGTCTCCAGAGCCAGCTCCCGCAGCAGATGCGGAGTCTGTTCACTCTGAGAGGTTCCATGACATGGAATACTTGGGCCAACATTGTCCAAGACCTGTTACAACAGCACAAAGGAGGAAGCCGGATGACAGAGGAAGATCACAGCTTGAAGCAGCCAAGAACTGGGAGGGTCCAAAAGGACCATCTCAAAAAGCCCACTCCAAATCTTCCGAAACTGAGCCAGAGGAGAAAGGGACCTCCCAAGGCCACACAGCAAGTTGACAGGAAGCACAAGTTTCCAATCTAGAATTCCAAAAGAATATGGCCTTGGGGTTAGAGACTGCTCAGTGGTCAAAAGCCTGTGTTGTTTCTATAAAGGACTTGAGTTCAATTCCAACACCCATATTGTGGCTCACAACTGTCCGGAACTCCAGGTCCAGATGCTCTGACACTCTCCTCTGGCCTCTGAGGATATCAGGCACACATATGTTACACAGACATACATGTAGGCAAAGTACACATAAATATAAAATAAAAATAATTTTTTTTTTTTAAAAAAAGACTATGGTCTCTCTGGGACTGAGGGGAAGAAGGGTGCACAACAGAAAAGTGCAAAGGCCAGGGGCAGCCCAGGAGGATTCTGGGACAGAAAGAGAAAGATGAAGTCAACTTATCAGATAAAAGGAAGAAGAAATCGTAACTTCCAAAGTTCCTCAGAAACTGTTGTCCTCAGTGGAAAACATTCCAGGAAGGGCAGAGCATAAGACAGGCAGGCCGGAGGAGGTGCCATCAGCTAAGCCAGGGTGACAGACTCTGGGATCACCCAGGAGACAAGCCTCCAGGCACACCTGTGTGAGCTATATTTAGCATCCGGGCATGCGCGTGAGGGATTAGTTGTGGTGGGATCTTAGACTGTATACAAAGGAGAAAGCTGGCTGAGCACAAGCATCCGCCACTTTCTGCTCTCTGACTGTGGATGTGACCAGTTGCTTCAAGCTCCTGCTGCCTTCTTTGGCTTCTCTCCCTTGAGTTCCTTTTGTTGGGGGATTTTATCACCAGGAAAAGAAACTAATACATTGAGAGTGATGTCAGGAAGTGGCAGAGGCTGGACCCCAGGGCTAGAGGAGGGGTAGGGCAAGTAAGGTGAGCCATGTTCTGTGAAAGACAAAGGGATGGCCAGGTTCACAGGGAACATGCGAGGGGAACCGTGTGAAAAGCAGCAGACTGAGCAGTGGAGACCAGAAACAGAAGATGGAGGGGCAGTGCTGAGACGGCCTGGACCAGCAGGTAGCGAAGGGGTAGCCAAGGGTGGGGGAGGTTCCTGGCTCTCTTCCACAATGAGGCAACACCTGGCCTATTGGCATCAGCTCTGGCTACAGGGTGTACGACATTCATTAACCACGTGATTTGAGTAGGAAGCTAGGCACTAATGTTGAATTATAATTAATAATGAGACTGTTTCAAAAACCTGGGGAGAAACGATCCCCTCACTCAGAAGAATGTGGCATTGCAGACCCCTGCGAGGCTGGCAGTCCCACAGGCCGGGCAGCCTAGGGTGGGTGTACTGATCGTGCAGGGAGCGTGCCTGCTGAGGAGGACAACGCCAGCACTGTACAGGTGTGCTGATCGTGCAGGGAGCGTGCCTGCTGAGGAGGACAACGCCAGCACTGTACAGGTGTACTGATCGTGCGGGGAGCGTGCCTGCTGAGGAGGACAACGCCAGCACTGTACAGGTGTGCTGCAAATATACCCTGCTCACACTGTCCCAGGAGACGGCAGCACCACCCACCACCCCTTTCTGCTCCCAGAGGCCCACAGTACCTTGAGGTTCCCTCGGTCCAGGGCGGCAGTCAGATGCTTGCGCACTTCAGTGAGCTGGGGTCTGGGGCCGCGGGGACTGGCTCCCTGGCGCAGGGGCTTCTCCTTCAAGTGCTGCTCGAGCTTCGACTCCCCTAGGAGAAGTTCAGCCATATCATCTGCAAAGAAAGGCAAGACGATAAATGGAAGCAAGAGATGGTGTGTGTGCTAGAAAGAAAGCCCCGGGGATCTCAGGACCCTCATGCCCCAAGGTTCCAGGCTCCTGGCAAGGCTCAGGAATCTTACAGCCTAAGGCTGGGTCTATGTGAGGGACTGCTTCTTAGCAAGGAGCGGCAGCAGTGTTGGTTCAAGCATGCAGTCATTCCTCTGCCTCATATCTACTGACTCCAGAAAGATGGCTACATTTTAACATGGAGATTCAAGTTCGGAAAGGTAAAAACAATTCTGTGATACTGAAACATGATGATCTTAGGACACACATAATCCATTGTGGTCCATTGCCAAGAAGAGCAGTGGAATTCCCTACTCTGCCAGTCTGTGGCCTTGAGAATGGACAGCCAGTCTGGGGACACTGTCCTAGTCACGTGCCCTGAATGAAGTCTCTCAACAAGGCACGACTATACAGCCCTGCCTTCTCCACTGGGACTGGAGAGATGGCTCAGGGGTTAAGAGCACTGACTGCTCTTCCAGAGAACCCAGGTTCAATTTCCAGCAGCAACATAGCAGCTCACAACTGTCTGTAACTCCAGTTCCAGGGGACCAAACATCCTCACTCAGACATACACGCAGGTAAAACACCAATGCACACCTAAGTTTTATGGTATCAAGTAGTTATAATCTCCACGCCACTTTGGTTAATTTGCTTTAAAAAGAAGCCAGGTACAGCTCTTTGGAACTCATGCATCCAGACTGTTCTGGATGAACCCAGAACAACTCATACCCCAGCCTGACTGTGGTATATTTTGCTATGACAGACAGACAGAGGTAAACTAAACATATAGTCAGCTTGCAAAGGTCTAGAAGGACCCTATTACTGGCAGGGTCTAGGGGACCTCAGCTGGGTTACAATGGACTTTAGGTTGGTTTGGGGACAATATTCTTGACACAGAATGGAGAACAACTTTGTCTATATTGCATAAATTTACAATTAAACAGTCACCAACCACCAAAGGCCCAGTGACCTCATCTTTGCACCAGTTCACCCAAGGCAAGAGCGGCAAGCCTGGGTACTGCTGTCTGTGTCCTAAGATTAAGACCAGAGTCCTCAGAGGAGCTAGAACCCCAGAACAGCTAAGCTAGGTTCCTGAGCATAGAATTCCTTAGATGTTTGGGAAGAAAGCAAATGTCTCGTAACATAGAATCAGGTGGCCTACAGCAGCTTCCAGTGCCAGAAGAGAAGGAAGTTACACCCACATAGGGCACATGGACACATAAGGTGGCTGGTGCAGACGGCAACACCTCCAACACCAGGCAGGTGGGAAGGAACAGGCAGCAGGGAAAGCTGTTCGCACAGTTTTCTAGAACCAGTGTGCATTTCACAAGCACAGCACATCTCAAGGGAAGCCGGCCACATCTCAAGTGGTCAATAGCTGCCCGTGGCCAGTGACGTCATAATGAACAAGAGTGAGATCTGTAGAAGCTTGTCTCAATATTCATTTCTGTGTAAGTCTATGACCCCATAAAGGTGCCTAAAATAATTAACAAAAAATCGTGAGTAACAAAATTAGGGATCTGTGTATATTTTTATCTTTATAGTTTAAATTGTGCACACTGAACAGAACCTTTTATTAGTTTGTTTTTAAACAAAAAACTCCTGGTGTAAGCTGTCCTGGAACCTGTAATCCTTCTACTTAACTTCCAAGAGCTGGGATCACTGGCGTGCCAGTGTGCAATGGGCCAGGAGTGCCAGTGTGCAATGGGCCAGGAGTGCCAGTGTGCAACGGGCCAGGAGTGCCAGTGTGCAATGGGCCAGGAGTGCCAGTGTTCAATGGGCCAGGAGTGCCAGCGTGCAACGGGCCAGGAGTGCCAGTGTGCAATGGGCCAGGAGTGCCAGCGTGCAACAGGCCAGGCAGAGCTCAGTGGTTTTCTTTCTTTTTTTTTTTCCAAGATAGGGTCTTGTTGTAAAGTCGTGGCTATGCTGGAACTAGCTCTGTAGACCAGGCTGGCCAGGAACTCACAGAGATCCACCTGCCTCAGCTTTGAAAGTGCTAGGATTAAAGTTGTGCAAGTCACTTTAAATTGTATATAGGGGAAAATGGAACTTTTCCTTAAAAGTTGTGAATTTCTATGTCAGAGTATTTATTAACCACAATATTGATAAGATTATTGATCATCAATCCATGCCAACCTTTTCCTGTCTACTTTGGAGAGCACAGCAGGAAGGGTACCAGGCTGAGGGATGGCACACTCTATCAGAGCCAAGGACAGGAAGGACGGAGAACAAAGGTCTGGAGAAGAGAGCAGGTAGGTAAGCTCAGTAAAAGGCTGGCGCAGCAGGATGGGACAGAAGAGGAGAGAAGTGTGGCATCCAAAGCCTTAGAGAGTCTCCACACAGGTCAGCAGATCACCCAGTGTGGGGCACGCTCAGGTACCCTGGAGACAGCACCATTGCTATTCCCTGAAGGGCACAATAAGATCCTACCCAGGCATTGCGAATGTTCCTCGTCTCGTGCCCAGCCCAGGCCACCCCAGCTGCTCCGGAAGCTCAAGCACCCTCACCTGGGTGTTGGTTTACCTGTCTGCTCCATCTAGGCTATAAGGCAGAATTCTGAAACAAGGGCTCGTTCTTTCCAAATCGCAAGTGAGGCACTGGAGTCTGTGCCTACTGCACAGCAGTGAATTAATCTCTGACAGCCAAGGCTCTGGACCACATCCTCCAGGCTTAACCCTCTACTGCCTGAGGCAATTCCCTGACCCCACCTTGGCTCCTCTGAAATCACAATTCCACGTGGCTGCTGTGGTGGTTTGAAGGAAAATGGCCCCAAAAGGGAGTGGCACTATTTGTAGGCACGGCTTTGTTGGAGTAGGCTTGGCCTTGTTGGAGGCAGTGTGTCACTGTGGGGGCAGGCTTTGAGGTCTCCTTTGCTCAAGCTTCCCTCAGTGTGACAGACATTTCCTGTTGCCTGTAAGATGTGGGACTCTCAGCTACTTCTCCAACACCATGTCTGCCTGCACGCCGCCATGCACCTGGTCACCTCCGAAACTGTGAGTCAGATCCGTGCCCAACTAAATGGTTTCTTTATAAGAGTTGCCATGGTCATGGTGTCTCTTCACAGCAATAGAAACCTTCACTAAGACAGCTGCCCTGCTAAAGACGACCCTTTCTAGGTTTCCCGGTGGTATGTGCTTGCAAGTGACAACATCATGGTCACCAAGCCAGTTCTCCTCACTGGACCCCCCAAGGCTGGATGGGTCTATGCCATCTCAGAACGCTAGGTGCAGGCCATGAGAATGGCAGAGCGCACTGCAGAAGGACTCTGCCCAAATGCAAGCAGGCATGGCAGTGGTCAGTTACTACGGCAACACTAACTTCTCTAGCTCCTGCAGAAGTCACTGCTCTTGTGACCTGTGTTACAGTGTCCTAATACTGTCAGGGAAGAAGCAGGCTTCCAGGCCAATAAGTGCTTATGGTCTGACTTTAAGTTTAGCACGATAACCAAAAAAAAATCTCATGAATGCTTTTTTTTACTCTCTAGGCTCCCTTTTAATCTGCCGAACAAATGGTTTTCTTTGTCTTCTTCCAAAAAAAAAAAAAGTGAGTTCCCCTTTACTTATTCTCCCAGTCAGAACAGAGAATTAAGGCATCAAGAGCTTTCGCCAAAACATCTTTCAGAGACAAGACTCAGCTCTAATACTGGAGGGGTCTGGGTGGCCAATGTGGACTCTGCCTGAACCTGTCAGAGTCCTGTGAGTCCCCCGTTCACAATCTACCAGCAAGAAAAGGGGCAGACATCACTAAACCAGTTCTTACTGCCAGAAATATCTGGCTACATGCTGGGGCAATGAGGCAAGAAAGAAGAAAGGCACCCCCAAGCCACAGGAATATTAATTTCAGATGGATTAAGAATTAAGTATAAAAGGAGAAAGCATCAAACAGACTCGCACTCCTCCGAGGGTGGAGCTATGGAGATGGAGTTCGTCCCTCTGGATCAGTCACAGAAACAACCCAGAAGATGGGGAAAGGACAGCACAAAGGCCCGAGAGCAGCTAACAGACACGGAGCTGCCCTCGTGTCCATCTGTGGCCTGCCCTTAGAAGTCTGCCCACCAAAGCCTTGAATCCGAGCACCTTCCTGCTCCTGCATGTACTGACTGGGCACAGAGCATAGCACGAGCGAGCACTGTCTCTAGCTTCACAGGGAGCAGCTGGGCGGCAAAGTGGCCAGGCCTGTGGTTTCCATGACAGAGAAGCCCAAGCAACACGAGGTGGGAGAAAGTCTCAGCCTTAGACCTGAACCAGGCTTACTAGCTGTATGGGGCTGACAAATCGCTTAGTCCCTATTAACTTCCTCGGGGCAATTGGAAGGCCCACAAAAGACATGCAATGCATATAGAATGCAGCAGGTACCAAGCAACACCAGCTACTAAGAATGATCCTTTCTTTCATGAAGGGCCCACTATGTCCCAGAATAGAGACACTGGATACTATAGGGCCTAAAAGCTCTGTAAGACACATCCCCTGTGTTTCTGGGGTCTGCAGTATTATCAGAGGAACGGAATACTGGGGACCGCTGACAGCCCGGCCATAGCATGCTCTTACTAAACACATGGCCATGTGCCAAGCAATTCCTAAAAACATCATTAAGGTGTGAGTCTATCATTGTCACCATCTCACAGTGAGCCAGGCAGGAGAGAGAAAGCGGCATGGCCAAGGCCAGAGCCGGATCACCCTGGAGCTGGGGTCTGACCCTGAAGCTGGGGTCTCTGACATCCACTACATCTCTCCAACATGCCGGCACAAACCACATGGACCTTGGCATTTCAATGTGTTCAGCCTCCATCCTATGCCACTTGAGTCCTGTGGTTTAGACTGGGCAGGTGGTTTTGGAATCCCCTTCCTGTCCCATCTGCTGGGACTCTCAGAGTGAGGAAGGGTGTGAGGGGCCTGAGTCAGACAAACGTGAAAGAGGATAATTAAACAGGTGGGTTTTGTTGTTGTTGTTGTTGTTTGTTTGTTTGTTTTTTCAAGACAGGGTCTCTCTGTGTAGCCTTGGCTGTGCTGGAACTCACTCTGTAGACCAAGCTGGCCTTGAACTCAGAGAACACCTGCCTCTACCTCCTGAATGCTGGGATTAAAGGCTCGCACCGCGCAGGCTCAGGTGGAATTATTTAAGCACTTGTGTGGTAACCTGGACGTATGAACGCCCCTCTCTGATCAAAAGGACAGTGTATGCCGTGATGTGCACAGGCACTTAGAAAATGGCTGACTCACTTCCTCTGACTTCTGGCTCACTGTGGTCACCAGAATGACTTGCTTGAGCCTGTGTAGATAGGACCCAGAGCAAGCCCCAAGGCCACATGAAACACAATGGCACTCTCTGAGCCATGACTTGATGCGTGAGAGCCCATCTAAGATCCAAGAGCAGCAGGCTCCAGGCTGAGCCCACAGGTCACAGAATCATGAGTCCTGGTGAGCCTGGAATCCCGGGGATCCAAAGTGGCTACTGTAATAGGCACTGTGTTCTGAGCTGGTTTGTTACACAGCAATAGCCAACAGTCTCAAAGACAGGAGGTTTAAAAAGCAAAATACAAAAGGAGGTCTATAGACCGTCATTACTGTGTGGAAGGAGGAGGATCAGGAGGTCTATAGATCGTCATCACTGTGTGGAAGGAGGAGGAGTGAGGTCTACAGACCATCATCACTGTGTGGAAGGAGGAGAAGTCAGGAGGTCTACAGACCGTCATCACTGTGTGAAAGGAGGAGTCAGGAGGTCTATAGACCGTCATCACTGTGTGGAAGGAGCAGGAGGAGTCAGGAGGTCTATAGACCGTCATCACTGTGTGGAAGGAGCAGGAGGAGTCAGGAGGTCTATAGACCGTCATCACTGTGTGGAAGGAGGGGGAGTGAGGTCTACAGACCATCATCACTGTGTGGAAGGAGGAGGAATGAGGGAACGGCTCTGAGGGTGAAGCATTGCCATGCAAGCCTAACATCTGAGTTCAATTCCTCTGAACGATGGAAAGTTGGAAAAAGAAAAAGTTGTCCTTCTACTTTCATCCGAATACCATGGCACATTCATGCCTGCTTTGCCATAAATAAAATTTAAAATACACATATGGGCAGGCTACTTTGAGACGTCCCCTACAAAGCCCCAAGAGTGGCTGTGTTGGTGAAAGGCTGTGCAAGCAGGCAGCATGGGATGGACATTCATCTTCCACACTATAGAAGGCTCCTCATCTACAATGGAAAACTTAATCACTTTCCAAGTGTAAAGTGAAAACTAGTATCTGGATTGTGAATGTCTTTTCCAAGTTTGTTAGTGATATAGTAGGAGACTCAGTCAGTCATGCAACCACATGGTCCATTCACACACACTAACAGGCTTTGGGTTAGGTGATTTTTGTCTGACTATAAGCTAATCTAAGGGCTAAGCTATGACTCTTAATTCACTGAGTGTACAAAATATACTTTCAACTTATGAAGGGTGTGATGTCTAAGTTTTACTGTCAATGTCACTAGATTTAAAACCACCTTGGAGGCACACCTCTGGAAATGAGTATGGGTAGTTAAAGGAGTGAAACTATCTAACAGGTCTAACAAAGGAAGGAGGACCTGTCCTGCCCGGAGGCAGCACCATCTTATAGTCTGGGGTCCTAGAATAACAAAAAGGGCAAGAGAAAACAATCTGCAGAAGGCCAGCATTGACCGCTCTCCATTACCTGATCCACTCATGGTGAGCAAGTTCCCATAACCACAGCCACAGCCACAAGCTGTTCCTGCCACCACGCCTGCCCACCATGGTGGACTGTGTCTCCATAAACTGTGAGCCAGAATAAATCTTTTCTCTCATGAACTGATTCTCATCTTGTTTGTTCATAGCAATAAGAACAGTAACTGCTACAAGGAATTTATCAGGACATAACACCATTGTCAAGGGAAGCATCCAAATATCCTTGAATTATTGATTTTTACCACTATGTACATTCATTTGCTAAACAAAACATTAACCGGTTAACTAATTATAATTTTTTATTTGTTTGTATGTGCACGCATCACAGTATACATGTGAAGGCCAAAGGACAATTTCTGGGAGTTAGTTCTCTCCCTCTATCACGTGTGTCCTGGGGATAGAATTTAGGTCACCAACACTGGCAGCAAATGCCTTTACTCACCAAGCCACTTCACCAGCCCCAAACCAGTTCATCTAAGAGGAGAAAAGGTGACTTACATTATGGTGTGCCCTGAATTTTGAGTGGTTGCTCTTGACCCCCTACAGAGGAGTTCACAAGACTTCACTCATCTTCTTAGAATCCAGTGAAGAGTAACATGGCTATGATCACTCCTAAAGACCCACCTCTCCCCGCCTGAGCCACGAGCCTCTCTCACACATACGCTCCAGGTCCTCAGCATCCTCCAAGTTCATTAGTCTTACCTAGGCCTGTGCATGCTGGGATTTCCTGCCTCTGTCTGCAGAATCCAGCATCCTTTAAGACACACTGCAGGTCAGCCTGGGGCCGATTCCCCCGGTTCCCTTGGTCTGCGCTAATCCTGCACAGCCACACAGCATCAGCATTCAGTCAGAGTCTACCAGCTTCTAACCACTTGCTACGACTCAGAGGATGAAGTATCTTCCTCAGACTGAGTGGTCAGGCCAGGGAAAGACCAGCCAAGGAGAGGGCTCTTGAGACAATGAGAGCGCAGAGTCAGGAATGCAAAGGCCTTCGTATCGAAAGGGCATTCCAGAGAGGGGAGGTCTTAAGTGGCACGGTCTAGGACCAGCAAGCAAACTGTGCAGTCGGAGCAGAGGGATAGCACTGGGGGTGGCAGACACTACTGAGCGTGGCACGCATTCTCGGCGCTGCAGTCTTGCAGGGTTTGTAAGTCGTGGGTAAAATGCTATGACTCAAGTTCCCTCCATCTGCCGTGTGGGGAGGGGACTCGGCGAAGAGACAAGGATAGAAACAGACTACTACGGTACGCAGGTGAGAGGTGACAGCAATCTGGACTCGAGTGAGGTAAGAAAGAGTGAAGAAAGTGAGAAACAGACCAGGTGTGCATATGAGTCAGAGGCAAAACAAACCAGGCTCACTCCTGCACTGGGTTGGAGGTATGGCCCCAACAAGTCCATGCCCCGACCTCAGGAAGGTGTGACTGCATTTTATGGTCAAAGGGGACTGTGAGGGACCTGGAGAAGGAAGAATTATCCTGGACTGTGTGAGTGAGCAGCTGAAGGTCAGCATCCAGGAGATGGGGCTACAGGGCAGAGGATGGAGACGAGGGTAGGAACTGCATGACATACACACGCTATGGAACCCGCAGAAGAGAGACACAGATCCACCCGTGGAGCTCCAGAAAGATCACAATGACCTTGATTAACCAATGAGGCCCACGTCTCATCTCCTCACCTCCATAAAGCTAAGAGGATACAAATGTGGGCTGATTTGTTACAGCAGCCTGGAAGTGATCTAATACATGGCCCATGAGAAAGGACAGAGACTAAAGATGATTCTATAGACCTCGCGGTGAGCAGCGGTACCACACCACTATTTACTGAAGCAGAGGAACAGAAGCCAAGTTCAACTTGCAATGACATTCAGTTTCCAGATCAAAGCTAGAGGAGACTGAGGGGAAAGGCCTAGGAAGAAAAATCAGGACGTGTCTGCCACAGAAACCAAAATTAGACCTGTAGGAAAAGCATTCCAGGGAGGAGCCGTCTCAGCAGGAACCCAGCAGGTGTGGTCTAGTGCTTCTGGAAGGAAGCCAAGCAAGTAACAAAGGCTGGAGCATCACGGGAGGTAAGCCTGCAAGCACAGTCATTACTTTCAGCAACGCGGCGTCCACAACAAAGGGTGACTTTGACAGGGGTGGTCTTTGAGGAACTAGAGGTGCTGAGGCAAGTCCAATCAGTAGGAAGCAGTCACGGCTGGCTGGAATAGTGAGCAGCTAGGACTAACGACGCCTTGAGAGGAAAGCCCCGGCACCTGTGTGTGCTGAGGGCACAGAGGAGGAGACAAAGGCAAAGCAGCACAGGCCCCAGACAGGGACTGAGGGGAGAGTTCTGAGCAGAGGCAGTTGGCTGTGTTCTTTGGAGGAGCTGAAGTCCGAAGCAGCAGCAGGAGGGAAGCTGACAGATGTCTTGGTTGTAGGGCCGGGAGCGGTCACCAGATGAGGGAGCAGGAGAAGTCTGCCTTGGAAGGTGGGAGCACAGACCCACAGAAGAGCATGATGCTTGCTTCCTGACCAGCGCACGGCAGCAAGCCCTGCCCAGACAGGGGATCTGACCAGGGGTCATCGACAGCAAAGCAAGAAGGGCACACACTGACCTTCTGTAGAAGAGGGATCTGTGGTCTACAGGAAGCCACACCACGTCAGTCTTGCCCGGCCCCTCAGTACTCACTCTGTCACGCTTTGCCCAGACACTGGGACCTGGCAATGGTGGGTGCTCAGTAAGTACTCCTGAAACCAATGAACACACATCTCCTTCCCTAGGCAGAACTCAGCCAAGGACTCTGGTCTCAGGGGACTGCTCCCCCCAAGCTTTCCCCACATTGGCCCTGACTGCTGACCGTGAGGTCTCAGCACAGGGTTTATACTGGAGAACTCCAGCTGTCCTTGTTTAAACTGCGACCCAGTTCACAGTGGGAGAGCATCTGGAGCTCCTGACTGAAAGATAGCAAATGGCAAAGATTACGGGGCCCACCAGAAGAAGTTGGCATAAATGATCTTCTGGGGAAATCTTGGTAGTCAAAGTCCAGGCTTCATGCCAAAATCTCCTCCCTATATCTACACACAGCACAGAAATGAGAGAAGACAGGATGGGAAACAGAAGCAACTTGGGGAAAGAAGAGAGAACATGCTGGTAACACAGTTACACACTATACACACGTGTATACACTCTCAGTCACACACTATACACACGTGTATACACTCTCAGTCACACACTATACACACGTGTATACACTCTCAGTCACACACTATACACACGTGTATACACTCTCAGTCACACACTATACACACGTGTATACACTCTCAGTCACACACTATACACACGTGTATACACTCTCAGTTACACACTATACACACGTGTATACACTCTCAGTCACACACTATACACACGTGTATACACTCTCAGTCACACACTATACACACGTGTATACACTCTCAGTCACACACTATACACACGTGTATACACTCTCAGTTACACACTATACACACGTGTATACACTCTCAGTCACACACTATACACACGTGTATACACTCTCAGTCACACACTATACACACGTGTATACACTCTCAGTCACACACTATACACATGCACACACTGTTACATACTCATACACATTCTCAGACATTCACTCATACTCAGTTCCACAAATTCATTCATACATCCGATGCTCATACACTCAGTTTACACCCACTCTCATACACACACATTCACAATTCTATTCTCACACACATTCACTGTCACAATCTCTTATAGGCTCACCCCATCCTTGCTCACACTTACTTTGTAACACACTCACACTCACACACCACATGTACATGAACACATACTTCTTCCACAAAAATCAGCCCAAGAAAAGAAAGAAAAGCCGCAAGCCAGTGGCTGAGAGCTGATCTAGCCTGTCTCCAGAGCTCTAAGGGCAGGAAGCAACCACAGGGCCGAGGATGTTATCAGGCTAGCCCAGAGGCTAGGAAATGGTCTTCTCAGGAAGTCAGCTCCACTTACACAAATCAGACACACCCAGAGAGAACTGACAGGATCCCAGAGGAGTCAAAGCCCAGGTCGGGCCAAGGACCAAGTTCTGTGAGGAGACAGGAACCCTGAGTCCTGAGTGAGGACCACAGAGGACACTCACTGTGACAAAGGGGCTAGGCCTGATGAACCCTCCAGTCCTAGCAAGACTTCAGTGCCAGGACAATGGGCAGAGACAGGCAGGATTTCACGGGAAGCGAAGCAAACTGCATGGCTTCTCACAGCCCTATTCCTAGGCTTCTGGGCCCTGCACCCAGTAGAGATCAAATCTTTTGGCCTGGGCCAGGAAGCAAAGGTAGCATTTGCAGCAGGTCATGGACTTGGCATGCCCTGAAGGACATCCTTATCAACTGGCAGTCCCAGGCGCTAGAGAGCTTGGAAGAACGCCTTTGACTCGACAAGAGCCATGGAAGGCAGTGCCTCCAGGAAAGCAAGCCTCCTGGTACAGGGTAAGCAGTCTGCAAGTGTGTAGAGCCGGACAAAGAGGGCAGTGGAAGGGACCCAGGGCCACCTCTGCTCCTGGGAAAGCCTCCTCAGATACCCACAAGAGCTCTGAGGAGGAAAAGGCTTGGTGCTGGGTCATCACTGAGAGGAATCCAACAGACAGGATATACAGAGCCCCAGGCAAGCCAACCAGGGAAGTCAGCCAACACCAACAGTCTTGCTTCTGGACCAGATTTCACACTCCCTCCCGTTGGCTGCCACAGCCCTCGTCTGACTGCCACACCCAGCCCTGACCTGAGCACCACTGTGTCCTGACCCAGTTATCAAGGCTTGGTGTCCACAAAATCATTTACTGTGTACCAGCTGTGTGTCTAGAACTAGTGCTTGGGTATGGCAATGAACAAAACCAACCAAAGGTTCAGCTCTTGGACCTGACAGTCTAGTGGTGACATTATCTGCTCCCATTTCATATACAACTCCCGGACATCCTGTACTGGGCTCACCAAAGTGTTGAGCGAATGGCTGGAAGGGAGGGCCGTGGAGATGCCATCTGTCCTCAGCTCTGGACCTTTGTCCTGCTCACATCTGCTATCACCGCTGTCACTGCCGTGGTACTCCCTACCCCCTGTGCCCCTCTGCAGAGTCAGGCATCGGAACCCAACACTTTCTGTGATGGTTTGAATGAGAATGTCCCATAGCTCATATATTTGCAAACTTAGTCCCCAGTTGATGAACTCTTTGGAAGGACTAGATGGTTCGAATAGGTGGAGAAGGTGTGTCTGAAATTTCAAACGTCCACACCAGGCCCAGTGTCCCTCTCTTTGCCTGCTGCCTGTGGACAGGATGTGAAAAGCTCTCAGCTACTGCGCCAGTGCCATCTTGGCTGCTTCTTGGCATGATCAGAGGCTAACCCTTCGAAACAATCAGCAAGCCCCAATTGAAGCTTTCTTTGATAAGAGTTGCCTTGGTCACGGTGCCTCTTCATAGCAATGGAACGCTGCCGACTGAGGCAACTTCCTTCCCAGACCAGGCTCTCACTCCCCAGCCAGCTGCTTCTGTTCTTCGCTCCTCCAAGATCCAGGCACAGCGTGCCTTCCCTGCAGTCAGACAGCAATGTCCCCGCTGTCTCTGCACCAGAGTTCCTTCCCCTGCTAAAGCACTCCAACCAGCTGTCCTGCCTGCCAGGCCTGCCAAGTAAACACCTCAAAAGGGTAGGTTGTTGATTAATTATGCGCCACTGTATGCCCGATAACATAACTGGGGCTTCCAGTATTAAAGCCAGTCTCTGTCCAGGAGGACACCCTCTGAACGTGAAATGCACCATAGGCCCATGTGTTTAAATGCTTTGTCTCAGCTGGCAGACGTGTTTGGGAAGATTGTTAACGTTTTGGAGGTGGAGTCTCAATACAGGAAGTAGTCACTAGAGGAAGGCCTTGAGGCTTTCTAGCCCAACCCACTTCTGGCTCACTCTCTGCTTCCCCAGCCAGCGCGCAGGAAATGTGAACAACTGGCCTTCTGCTCCACCACCATGCCTTCCCCACCACAATGGGTTGCACCCTCAAACTGTGAGCCACAAAAGCTTTTCCCTTAAGCTGCTTTTGTTGAGGTTTTGTTTTTGTTTTTAATCTCAGCAATATAAAAGTAAGACAACTTGTCTACTTCTACCACTGTCCAGTTCATAGTCCGGCCTGCCCTGTACTCTGCCAGGCCTATCCACTGCCACGGTGCCCCCGCCCCCCTCGGCTCTCCAGCAAACCAGCCACGCCCTGTGGGATGGCCGACGCTGTTACTGTCCTCCCCAGGCTGCGGGGTCTCCTGTCTCACACCTGGACCCGGGACCACACCTGGCACTGTGGTGAAGATCCATGCTTCCGTGTGCTAGTAAGGGCACTTGTTGCCCTGGCAGCGGACCCGAGTTCAATCCCCAGCACCTACACAGCAGCTCACAACTGTCTCCAGCTCAAGTCCCGGAGGATGTGAAGCCTTCTTCTCACCTTTGTAGGCACCAGGCACACGTGTGATGCACATACATACATGCAGGCAAAACACCCATACACATAAAATAAATAAACCTTTAAAAAATAAAACAAAAACCAGAGTCCTGCTCCTTGACCCCAACAGCACTCCTGAAGCAGAAGCTCAGCAGATCCAGAAACCTGAGTCCTCAACCTGGACAGTAACAGCTGCCTGGGGTGACCTACGCATTCGACTCTTCTGACGTCCCTCTGTCGCCTGCTGCTTTGTCTGCACACAGGAGGTGCTCTTTAATTCCTATGATTCAAAGCAAGGGCCTCAAAGCTGCCAGTTCAAGCCCCAATGATTCTACTTAAAAATGTAGTTTGAGCCCCTGCCTCAGCCAAGAAGAGCACCACCTGTAAAGGAGACTCCTCCAGACATGTCTGAAAATCTACAATGCCCACAGCCCTTGTCTTCACTGAACCTCCAACCATGACAAGGCTTGGTACCTTTGGCACTGCCTGGGGACTTGGTGAATGCAGACCCCTACGAGATTTGCTCCAAAGGGTCTCCAGAAGTGGAGTGTGGTGACCTGGACTCTAAACGAGCTGTCTCGGGAATTCTTTGAACTAACTAGGTCAGAAAAGCATGAGAGCTAGAATAAACAGACTTGATCCCAGGAGAGCTGGACTCCGTCAGTGAGCAGCCCTGGGTCCCAGTCCACTCATCCCCTCAATGAAAAGGACCGTGACCCTTGGCCTCACTTGGTGATAGGGCAATTACCAGGAATTCACATACAAGTTCACACCCAACATCTGACAGAGAAGCCTAAGGGAGCCACCAGGTCTCTTTCCCGACTGACACCATTTTAACAGCTTCAATTCAGGAAAACCAGCTGTGAGGACCAAATGAGGCCCTTGGCGGTGGGGGCGAGAGTATGCACATGTCAACTCCAGGCCCAAAGGATCCGCTCAGCACAGTGCTGGCCCCTTCACCTCCACTACGTGCAGCAGGCTGGGAAAGACAAGCCCTCGGGTGGCAGGGCGTTGCCCCTGCACGAGATTTGTGGTGGCTTGTGATTGTCCTTCATATTTTGCATGATGACACTGTTTAGCCTAACAGCCTTGTCTCGTGGTTGAGGGGGTGGTTTGGGGAGGCATATGAAAACCTTCTTCCTGGACTTCTCAATGGGACACCAGCTTTCACACACATCAGCTGCCTGCAAAACTCCACCATCTGCCAAACATGAGGTCACCCAGAGAGAGAAATAGTGCCATGCGAGGCCAATAGGAATGAAGAGCAAAGGCTGCTCTGGAGTGCCCATCCAGACCACGCGGGCCAGGCAGCCCCAGGGCCCAGGGTGGATCGTTGGAATGCCTTCAGCAGGGAGTACTGAGCACACACCTGCCTATTGTGTTCTCAGTGAAGGAACACATTACCTCACATAACAGGAAGCCCCCAACAAGAGCTGCTCCAGGCAGAAGGAAGTCTTTGGTCCCTCAATAGCCACATTCTTTCTTTAAGCTGTCGCCTTTCTTTAAGCTGGGTCAGCCTCTCTCAGGGGCTGGGAACCATAGTGGGTTCAAGACAGCAGCAACTCCAGGCTTCAAAGGCAGGAATAGCTTTTTCCAGAGAAGAAAAGTGCCTATTTTTCCCCACATATAGGGGTTCTTCAGCAAGAGAAAATCTTTCCCAGAAGCCCCTGCATCAAGTAAATACCTACTACTGTTTCACTAACTAGAACTGTCACATGCTCATGCCTCAGCCAATCAGGGCCAAGCTTCATTTATAGGCATGAAGTTAGAATCACAAAGGAGGGCCTAACCACAATGAAACGCTCAAGCTGGCAGCAGAACAGGGTGGAAAGGAAGGTGGAAAGTGGCACTCAAGAGTGTGTGTGCATGCGTGTGTGTGCGCGTGTGTGTGCATGCGTGTGTGTGCGTGTGTGTGCGTGTGTGTGTGTGCGTGTGTGCGTGTGCGTGTGTAGAGAGGGAACCCCTCACTTCCAAGGCAAGAGACCCTCAACCTTACTTCCTGAGGCCCGCTCTATTTGCTCAGAGAACGGGTGGGCTCATAAGTCTATGGGTGGGCCAAGTCAACACAATACTGCACCCGTGAGCTGTGAGCCCAACTCCATCCACAATTTGAGGCCAGAAAAATAAAGGGCCCTCGCCCCTCTAAAAGTTAGTAGCTTGGCGAAGAACAAGAGAGGTGGTGAGAGAAAGAGAAAGAGCCTTGGCCATGGAATGAAGACGGTAACACTGCCACCAGCAGCATAAAATGGCTGGCCCATGGTGACATTTCCTCTGACCAAGTATTGAGCTAAGCACTATTAGGACTGTAGGGAGTCCTTACAGCTACCTATCAAGTCGGACACTCCTACTATAGGTCACAGTACATTAGCAGTAATTTCTGAAATCAAGAACTCTCTAAAAATAGAAAAATTGATATTTGTGTGCATGTATACACATGCATGTGCATGTATGCAGGTGTGCTGACCCATGTGGATGCCCTCACGCATGTGTGTGCATGTATGCAGGTGTGCTGCCCCATGTGGATGTGCTCACGCATGTGTGTGCATCTATGCAGGTGTGCTGCCCCATGTGGATGCCCTCACACATGTGTGTGCATGTATGCAGGTGTGCTGACCCATGTGGATGCCCTCACAACATGCATGTGCATCTATGCAGATGTGCTGGCCCATGTGGATGCCCTCACCCATTCATGTGCATCTGGAGACCAGAGGTTGGCATTGGCAAATATTCCTTAATCACTCTTCACAGAGGTTCTCACTAAAAATAGAGTTCATCTTTTTGGCTAGATTGGCCAGAAAAGTCTGGGATCCCGTTTCTGCTCCCAGGACTGGGATTACTGATGCCTGCTGCTACATCCCAGCTTCTTTCATGGGTTCTAGGATTCAGAGCCTCACTCATAAGCAAGCACTTTACCCATAGAGCCATCTCCCCAGCCCCCCAAAACTGGTTTTTACTGTTATTCATTTGAGTAACAAAACCCAAGATGAACTGACGCCTGTTCCCAGTGTATTTATCCCTTTGCAAGAACTATACACAACTTCGGAACATGAATGGAGTGCTGCCCCAGACCCGCAATTTCCAGGATATATTCCATACTCTGAAATAGCCCTCACCTGGAAATCATCTGATTTCGAGGGATTCAGCGGACTTCGGCTGTGCCGGAGCTTTACCCAGAGTTTCCCAGGCCCTCTCACAGGGAATTCAGCAGGCAAGCTCTAGGGCTCGTGTTCCAACCCACTTGCTTCTCCTGTAGCTGCCCAGGGCTTTACAGGGGGGGCAGCCCCTTCTCTGGACTCCCTCTCCTGTGAATTAGACTTGATGGGTAGATTTCAGTTTTTGTTCTCTAAGCATATGCGCCCTTCCTTCAAAGGAAACCTTAGGGGTTTGGGTCTGCTCCCATAAGTGAGGCTTGCCCCATCCCTCAAGAGAGGGTCCCCAACAGCACAGTTTGAAAAATGACACCTGACATAATGTCCAGGGTCTCAACATGGTCCACACAGTTATGGGCGCCTTCTCTGTGAAGGAAGGTCAGCCAGGAGGTGTGATGATGATATTCCATTTGTGATTCAACACATAAAGCTTGCCTGAAGGTCAGAGCGCAGAGCAAAGCCACTAGTTAGTCATAGAGGCCAGGCAATGGTGGTGCACACCTTTAATTCCAGCACTCGGGAGAGGGAGACAGAGGCAGATGTATCTCTGTGAGTTCAAAGTCACCCTGGGATGCACGAGATTGAATCTGTCTAAAGAAGAAACAGAGCTCACACAAAGGTGATCCCAGCATTTGGGATCATATGTCTTTAATCCCAGCACTAGGGAGGAGGAGACGGGAGAGATATGGCTGGGCTGAGAGAGAAATATAAGATGAGAGGAGACAGGAGCTCAAGGTGGTCTGAGGATTCAGTCTGAGATGCAGTCTGAGGATTCGTAGGGACAGGATCGCCCCTTTGGTCTGAGCACTGGTAGAGGTAAGAATTCTGGCTGTTCTGCTTCTCTGATCCTTCAGCTTTCACCCCTGATAGCTGACTCTGGGATTTTATTATTAAGACCAATTAGAATCTGTGCTCCAAGGAGGAACTTGGATCAGACCCCAACAGATGGGTAGGCTCTGACCTTCACTGAAGATCCCAGAGCTGAATGGCATATGCAGAAGAAGAACCATAAACCAGGGGCCAGGAATCTAAACTAAACTAGCCCAGGGATGAGGGGAAAGGACCCTGCTCCAAGGTGATGGGAAGATGAACCAAGAAGATGAAAGTCAAGAATCCTCCCCCAGCCCAGAGTCCCAAAGTCCCTCCATGTAAAACGACTCACGCCATGGGGAAAGCAGAGCAGTCCCAGCCCCAGCGCTTGCCCTAAGTCAAGGTCTTTCTGTCCTCACTGTCGGGACCATGAGAACCAAAGCCTAGTGCCAGTAACCCAAAAGTAAGGCCATATTCTGTACCACAAAGTATGAGCTTCAGGGGTGACAAGACCATATTTAAAAGCAGGATGCTGGCCAGGAAACATAGGTAGAGGCTCATGGGAGTTCTCACTGACCTGGGAGCAGTTTGACTCCCGGAGGCTTGTGGGGTATCCCAGGAATGTCCTAAAAGGTCATTCCTAAACAGCAAGGCCACTATCTCACTCCACAGCAGAGATTCAGATTATTTCCCAAGAAGACCTTGGGCCACCAATAACAGCCTCTCTTGAGAAGTCTGCAGTGGCTTCAAGATACTAGGTAGGAGTCTAGATAGGGAAACTGTGATGTCATCCAAGCCTTCAAACACCAAGGAGGTCAGCCACAGGCAAACCAAGAACCTCTCTCATAGCATGGTCCAGATAAATTCTGGAGCCAAACTTTGGCTTTTAAAAGGCACCATTTCCCTACCAACCCATTACCAAGAGGTCATTAAAATATCTCCAAGTCTCCCCAAATCAGATGGGCTGAGATCCCTTATGAGAATTACCATGTGAGCTTCCCCGCTCCAGGTGAGCTCAGGAGCAGGGCTGCCTAAAGAGATAAACTGTCTAGAGAGATTCTACATGACCTCACGGTGACTGCCCAGGATCCATGAATGCCAGCTCCTGCCACAGTAATATATGAGGCTCTCGCCAAGTACCAGTTCAGATACAGCTTTTCCAAGTCTCTGTCTCTCACTGTTCCCCAACTGGGGCCACATGAAGCCCTGGGACAAGAAACACCAGCTCACCATGTACTGAGCTTCATAGGTAGCAATCCTCGAGGCCACGTTAATAGAGCAGCTGGTATCTTATCAATGGAAAGGCAGGCTCAGAGAGCTTAGAGTTGGCTCGAGGTCACTCAGTCAGTTCCAGCGACAGTCCGGATAAAGCCCACGTGCACTTAAGAGACTAGACGAAGACTCTGGGAAGTCAGAACAGGAATGTTCTATGGAGTACCCAGGGGGCCAACCACAAGCTGATGTATACTTGGTTCTCTGCCTCACTCCTAGGCTCCTGCTGTTCCTCACCCCTGTACCCACTGCGCCCACTGAGTCCCAGATGGGAAATTTGCACATGTGGGGTGGGCTGAGAATCTACCCTAAAGTTTAGGTAGCAAGAACCTAGGCTTCAGTAGAAACCTCTCTCCTGCTTCCACTGAAGAGATTATCATCTTTCTAGCACAGGCTGGCACATAGCCAGTTATTACAACCAGGTCGTGATTCATATTCTCTCTCTCTCTCTCTCTCTCTCTCTCTCTCTCTCTCTCTCTCTCTCTCTCTCTCTCTCTCTCTCTTTTTAAGACAGTGTGGAATGAGGAGCTGGAGATGTTTGTGGCTCCTGGAGCAGGTGTTTAAAGCCTGGCTTGCCAACGGAGAAGTTGACCAGCTGGTTCAAGGTCACTCAGCCAGCTCCAGGAGGAGTCTGGAAGTGGGGAGTGTGTTCATTTACCACACCCAAGGCACCGAGTTCCATTCCTAGCACAGCGTAAATCAGACACAGAGGAATGCCTACAATCTCAGCACTCTAGCAAGTGAAGACAAGGGATCAGAAGTTCAAGGTCATCCTCAGCCACACAGTGAGTTTAAAGCAAGGCCAGCTTGGGACACATCAACTTGTTTTTGAAAACAGCGGAAGAAATGGTGCATACAGTGAAGGGGCAGTAGACAGATAAGGGGGGGCAGTAAACAGATAGGGGGGCAGTAGACAGATAAGGGGGGGCAGTAGACAGATAAGGGGGACAGTAGACAGATAGCTGGCTTCCTTTCCAACTTGACATTTGACCTTTTTTAACTTGCCCATCTCTTGGCAAAATGTCTAGCCCCATTTATCTCCAGGGTCAGGATGGGACAATAACTTCCAGTGCCCACAGCTTAGAGTCCCTAGTGAGGAACGGCCAGGTCGTCCTTCCCAAAAGGAGCTGTCCCTGCTGAGGGGAAGCAGAGAATCAGCGGCTGCTGCTCCCACCCCTCCGCTGGCTCCTACCTCAGGCAGAGAAAACCCAGAGCCATAACTGTAGCCCACAAGGTCCACCACACGCTCTGCCTCCACCCAGGCCAGGCCATGAAGCACCCTCTCCAGAGCTAGCTCCTTTAGCTCCTCTGGGCCTATCTCCCATAAGGCCATCTCAGCAGGGGGTCCCAAGCCACTGCGGCCACCTACCTACTTTTCAAATCAGCAGTCCCTGCAAGTTCCCATCCAACCTTTCCCTTCATCCCTCCAGCAGCGCCGACCGCCATCAGCACCCTGCTTATGATGCAATGAACACATCACCTGCCTCACTGGCCCTTCCCCGCCAAAAAGTGGGCTTGGGCGCTAATACAGCCTTCTGTAGCGCACAGTAGGTACTCAATATTTATAGGATTGATGGAATGAAGGGGTAAATAAATAAAAAATAGTCTGCTAATAACTTCTAACAACAATCTATAAGCATTTGTCTTCATCCCCACAGACAAGTGTAGTCTTTACCCCTCATCAAGGAAACTCTGCAAGAAGATGGAGACCATTACAGAAAACCACAACCAATCAAAACGCAGAGCTGTGGCACCCAGTCCCAATTGATACATCTACAAAACACTCCCACACCTAAAGCTCCATGGTTACTGACGGAAGACTTCAGAAACTTTGATCGTTTTTTCCTGTCAGAGTCTCCTATTCCTATAGCCCAAGCCACCAACTGATGAGACAGCCAAGGATGACCCTGTACTCTCCCCCACTCTGAGGGCTTGGGATTATAGATATGCCAGCCACACCCAGTTCCCACACACCGCCGTCTCACTCTGGCCGTCACTGTCTGGAACTCAGAGTTCTGCCACCTCTGCCTTTCCAGTGCTGAGATTAAAGGAGTGTCAACATACCCATCCTGTTGAACCCAGAACTGTAAGTGTGTTAGGCAAGCATCCCGCTCTACTTCATCCCCAGCCCGTTTTTAATCTTCCTAATTCCTGCAAGGAACTTCTTTAAAAACAAACAAACAAAAAACAACACCACGGTCTCACTGCGTAGCCCTGACTGGCCTGGAATTCAGAGATCTGCCTGTTTCTAGAGGGCCAGGATTACAGGCGCGTCACCACACTCAGTAAAGGACATTTTTAAGAGGCTCTGAAAGTTTAGGGAACTGAGTGGTGAGGCAACAGGCTCCAGGCTGTTGATGCTGTGACCAAGGTCACAGAGACAGGGTGAAGCAGCAGCAGGACCAAGCCCAGGGCTGCTGGCTGCAAGGACCGCAAGCTCCTGTTGACCTGCAGGCAGCTGCCTTCAAAAAGCTGTTTTATATGACCAGTGTGATGTTCGTTTGTTTTCCTTACTGCACGGAGTAAAGCAGTGTCCCACCTGCCCAAAACATGTGCTAGCAAACCCACAGGAGCTATAAGGGAGCCGGGACCCCAAAGCCAGGAAGACGTCCCACTAGCAGGCCCAGGAAGGCCCCATCAGCCAGGAGAAGAGTCACCCTCAAACAGCAGATACACCATTTGGGTTTTTTTTCTTCCCTTTCTCTGCTTTATTTTTGTCTTTCTGAGCAGTCTCTTTGCCCTCTTCACGTCTCAGTGACCTTGCCCCATCCGTGGCTGCTCCTCACCATGTGAGGCTTTGGGACAAAACTATCTCCCATAGGGCTCTGCTCATCCCCACCACCCTGCTCACCACACACCCTATTCTCAGCGGCAGCTGAGGCCACAGGAACCAGGTTCTGGAAGGACGGGCCCATGCATGAAAGTCCACTCGTCCACTCATTCCAGGGACCACAGTGGCTCGAGTCAGTCGGGTCTCTCCTCCTGCCCGTTGTTTTCAGTCACATAAACTTGTCTGTTTTCTTTATGCTACTTCCCACGAACTACTTTCATATTTGACTCTCAGTGGTCCTCCCAGAGGAAGGAAGTCCATGAGGACAGAGGCCCAGTCAGCACCTGGCACAGGTGGGCACGGGCACTACACATGGCAGACAGCGGGCAGATCTGGGAGGAAGCTCAAAAACACACTGACTCCTCCCATCAACCTGCACAGAGGAGATGGAATGGCTGATACGGGAGACTCAGGACAGGGACCTCAACAAGAGAAAAGAAACTGAGGGTACGGAAATGAGACAAAGAGGGCAAGAGCAAGCTGCCTTTGGGGGTCTGGGGACTCAGAACCCTTCTTTCAAGGTGCTAACTTAACTAAGACAAACCATCATTTTCCAAAAAACCCTTCAAAGAAAGGTACTGTAGTTGACAGTGTGCAAAACCAAAATCTTGCCCCTCTCTGCATGGTGATATGTGCCTATGGTCCTAAGCTTGGGAGGCGAGGATGGATGGAGGCTAGCCTAAGCTATACGGTGAGTTTGAGGGTTACATAGTGAAGCCCAATTGAAAAGAAAACTTTTCATTTCCAGGCACTATTTCCAGAAAATCGCAGAAGACCGGCCTTAGAGAGGGTATGTGATGTGACTTCTCTAGCCATCTGGGTAGGGACAGGTGAGACGGCTGAATAGTCCACATCCTTTCTTGGATGAGCAGTGCCAGCTCTTCATTCATTCTCTCTGTGACTTAGCTGTTTGGCCCACACCGGCCCAGCCAGCCTTGGGAAGACAGAGGTGAAGCAGGACAAAATCCTCTGCCCTCTCACGGTGCTCCTAGTGCCTGCCTGTGGTTTTGGCGCGTACTAAAACACAAGCAAATATTAACCATACTTGCTTCCAAAACAAATAAGGCCACGTGGAGTCTCGCTCTGGAATGTGATTTTGGCTGCAATTTTGGTTTGATGGGTTGGGAGATTCAGTTCAGCAAGTGGGGTCGTTGGCCAAGTCCAGCCACCGGTTTCCAACTCAGACTCCGGGCTCCTGGGCACACCAAGCCCCTCATCCAATCAGCTCCATCACCCTTCAGTGTTCAACCACATCCTCACCTTTTTGCCCAATAACCTTCTCCTTGACTCTGTTTCCCCTATACTCTCCACCCTGACCTCTCTGGGTCTGCAGATTTGACATCCAACTGTCCGACCTCAAGACACACACCCCCAACCTGCCAATGCCACCTCGAACATCCTCCAAGTCTGAGCGTCCTCCCGGGGCCCTTGAATACCATATGTTTGCAACATCCTCGTTCGCAGGACCCCTGAACACATCACACACACTCTGGTGACCCCCAGATGCCAACAGGCATGTCCTAGGGATGACATACACACACAAACACACACACACACACACACCAGCTTCAACTTCTTGGAAGCCACCAGGGTCTGGCCCCTGGCCTCCGGGGTCGGTGATCCTCCCTGCCCTGCACGCCCGGACTCTGGGGCGCCGCCACCGCCCGCCGGCCCAGCAGCACGCCGCGTGACCGGAGGACCCCGCGTTCCCCAAGGGCCTGGCCCCGCGCACATCGCGCGGCCTGCGCCTCGCCGCCCGGCCGCGCCCCTGCTCGCGCCCCGCGCCTCGGGCCTAGCCCCGGAGGCCTCCGCGGCCCCGCAGCCCCTGTGCGCCCGAGCGTACCGTTGGCGATGAGCTTGGCCGACAGCTGCTTGACGAGCTCGGGGATCCGCTCCCATTGGCACTCGGTGCGGCAGCGCTCGATCTCCGTCTCCAGCCGCGAGCCCGCCTTCCTGGTCGCCATGGCCGCCCTGGCCGGCCCGGCGCGCGTCCGCAGGCCCCGCAGGCCCCGCCGCCGCCGGGCCCCGCGCCGCCTCCCGCTGCGGCCGCGGGCTCGGGCTCCGGCTCCCGGCTCGGCGGCGTAACGGGAACGCCGGCCGGGGAAGGGGCGGGGAGCGGGCGGCGGCGGGCGCGGCGGGGCCCCGGGCGCCGCGAGGAGCGGCCCCTGCCGGCCAGGGCCGGAGCCGCAACGGACCGGGGCGGAGGCCGGGAGGACGGGGAGGAGAGCGGGACGTGAGGAGCGCGGGATCCGCTCAGGTGCCAGCCTGGGGCTGTGCGGGGTCAAGCCAGGGCAGCCATCCCCGGCACGCTCGGGGGCCCCGCAGGCCCGGGTGCCTGGTATGAGGGGGCGTGAAGGGCGGGCCTGCCTCGGCTCGCCCTGCCATCGCAGGTTGCCAGTGCTGGCCCTTGCCCCTCCTCAGGCTCCCCTCTGCCCTAGGCAGGCTTGGGCCCCAAACTGCCAGGAGGGGCGGAGACTTCTCCAGAACCTGCCCGAAGTTCCTTAGATGTATGTTGGTAGAGAGTGAGGCCGGGACAGTAGCAAGCCCAGATGCCAGCTCCCTTGCCCTCTGAAGAGAATGCCAAGTCATCCGTGGGGCTTCCTGGTCTTGACACTGGAACGGATAGCAGGGGCAGGGGTCTAAGCTGAGCATTATTTCACCTGTGCATTTAATATTTGATGGATAGTTGGAGGTTGCTGACACTGACCTAGGCAGTGCTTTAGGAATGAAGAAGGCATCAAGCCTGCCTTGCTGGAGCTTACATTCCATTCATGGAAATATATTAATTAAGCGAAATAAAGTAGCAAATTAGAAAGTCTTAAAACAAAGCAAAAACAAAAAACGGCTGAAGAAACAGCAGTATCAGGTGAGGAAAAAGAGAGCCGGGAGGGTGGGATCTCAAATGGAATGGTTAGTACGGTGTTGAAGTGCCGTTTGACAGTCTTAAAGTCGAGAGAGTCCTGTATATGGGGAGAAGGGCAGAACATTGAGGCAAGGCAATGTTAAGAGCAAAGGCCTCCGGGTTTACCATATTTGGCGAGTTAGGAAAAGGCCAGAGTGGCTGCAGTGAAGAGGAGGAAGGGAGTAGAGCCTGTGATCTCAGAGAGGAGCGGGTGGGAGTTTAGTTCCTGCTGGCCCTTGTGGACCATTAGCAAGACCAGCTCTCTCCCTGCTGCCGGGAGCTCGCAGTCAGGGTTGAAGAGCGGGCCTACGCGTGAGGAATGGCAGGCAATGCCTGCAAGGTGAACGTTGCGGGGTTTCGGGATAGTTGGTTAGGGAACTTGGCTTCAGGGGCAGTGGGGGGTTGGATTCTGCAATACTGCTTCTGAAAATGGAGCTGTCATTCTGGCAGGACCCTGTCCCAGGCTCAAGGGAACATTCTCACCATCCCCTCCCAGAGCCTCTCCTCCAGCTTTCTAAAGAGGTCAGCAAAGAGTTTCCAGTCATGCCCTGGGGCTAATGAAGAGCAGACTTAGGGTTCCGGTTTACCTGAGCAGAAACAAACTCATCAGGGGCCCAGAGAAAAGAAGTGCCTGGGACTTGACCGGCACAGCACACCAGGCAACCCGAGGCCTTCGGAGGCCTTAGGCAGTAGAAGCTGAGAAGAAGGGGCTCAGACACTAAGGACAGCCCAAGGACAGGCGACAGAAAGCCAGAGGGAAGGAAGGCAAAGAAGTCTCCTCCGGAGCTGTTCCACACTTCCAAATCCAACTGAGAGATCTATCCAAGTGTGTTTGCTTAGGATACTCTCCCTCTTCAAGATCAAGGTCTCCTCAAGCCAAAGGTCACCAAGAAACCTTGTTCAGCTGACTGTCCCTGTGTGATCCAAGGACTGACAGTCGGCCTGCCTTCGTGGCATGCAAAATAACGATGTCATAACACAACTTGGCTTCCGTGACCACAGCGAAAAGCGAAGCACCAGTGTTTCCTGCCTGTTTCTCAGAGGAGCTGTTTTTCCCAGGGTGGGAGATGCCAGGCAGTGGCATTTGACCCTCCCCCATCCCTGCCCCCAGTCGTCTTCTCTCCTTGTCGCATCTACTGTGGGATGCAGCAGTTAGAACTTAAAGATAGAGTGGAATAGATGAAGGCTGCCACTCTAACTGCTCTGTGCCCTTTGACACCACAGTCTAGAGTCAGCTATCACGCCACAAATACATATGACTCGCTTTGGATTGCGTAGGTTTTGAGTGTATCCTCCTGGCTTCCTGTGTTGGGAACTTGGCCCCTAGGGTGGACCCTCTAGGGTGGTGAGGGCCCTCAAAGAGGACTGGTGGGAAGATGTTGGGTCAAAAGGGAAGCTCCCTGGTAAAGGACTAATGTAGCTTTGTGGGTGGGGCCTCAGCTCTCACAAGTGGGTTGTGAGCCCCATCTCTACCTTCCTGTTTGTTGATGCAATGTTTCCTTCACCAACGTTGTATTAGGTATTTTCCATGGCTGGGATGTGTAGGTAGGTGGGGAAACTAAACTGAATGCTGGGAGAAAGAAGGCGGAGTCAGGGAGATGCCATGTAGTCACCCAAGAAACAAGATGCGAGGTAACAAACCACGAGCCTTGTGGTAAAATACAAAATAATAGAAATGGGTTAATTTAAGATATAAGAGCTAGCTAGGAATATGCCTGAGCCATTGGCCAAAGCAGCTTCTTTATTAACCAAGGGTAATAAAACATATTCATAGCATACAGAGGGGAATCCCACAGCAGTGATGTAATACCATAGCCAAGGCTATGAATTTGATAGGGCAAGGATGAGAGACAGGAAAGGGTTGGAAGGAGGAAAAGTAAGGGGGAAAATTATATTGTATTATATCATATTATATGGACAAAATTAGAGTGACCAAGAAGGAAGAGTTTATTTGGGTTTCCAGCCCTGGAAAAGTAAGAGTCCATGAGGGTGGAGCAGAGGCAGGGAGGCCGAAGCAGAAAGCTGAGGGCTCACATCTTGAACCCTCAAACAGGAAACAGAATGAATAAACTCAAAACGGCATGAGTCTTCAAACTCTCAAGTCTCCAGTGACATTCCTCCTCCAACAAGGCCATATCCCCTACTCATCCCCAAATAGTACCACCCCCTAGAAACAAATGCCCAAGGCTATGGGGGACATTTATCACATTTATCATTTGATCCTATATATATATACACACACACACACACTTCTGCTGCACATCCTGAGGGCTTCACAAAAGCTGAGCTGAAACCAACACCACACTCTTTGGAACTGTGTGTAGCCCGAGAGCTGGGCCCTGCACTTTCCAAGACCCTTCCCAGCTAGGTAATATCTTCTTTGCCCTTCACTGGTCCTGTGATGGCCACCACCACATCATTCCCGAAGAGGCATAAGTGACCCATGAGAGAAGGCCATAGGTGAGATCACCTGCAGGTGGTACTCAGGTAAATTCAGGAGGAGGAGGAGGTTATTCATGCTGGGTAATAGCAATTAGGTCAGCATTCTCTGAGCATTCGTTCATTCAGGAATTACAAGTTTGGCAAGCTTGTGAAGAATTGTTGCCTGGGGCCTGGTAGAAAAGAAGCCACAGAGAAGAGGTTGGGAGGGAAGCCAGACCTAAGGCAAGATCCCTGGGAAAGAGGTTGCCAGGAACAGATAGATGGTTTGGGTTCAGAAGGTCAGGGCTAACAGGTAGCTATGGTAACAGAACCTGGAGTCCCCATCCCCATCCCTCTAGAATCAGGGCAAGGCAAGCAGACAGGGGAGAGCTTCAGGATGAGGAAACTGTGGGCTAGGCCAGTGTTCAGGGTGCTCCTAGGGAGGAGAAGGTGCTGCTGAGAACGGGAGTCGGTGCCGCTGTCCTTGCTCCTGTCTGGGCCTGGTAGGCCTGAAAGTTTTCACCTGATTCTCCACGTGGTCTCTCACCCTTCCCAGTGGACTTTGCCTCAGAACTATGTCTCAGACCAACCTTCTCTGTCCATCTCTCCCCCTCACTCTGCTTGGGTGTTGTTCTCGCCGCCAGCTGTTCTGAGCTCACTCATTTGGAATGGATCCTTGGCCTTGGAGGGAAGCTGCAGGGACGCAGGGACTTTTGTGTGGCGTTCTTCACTGATGTGTCCCCAACCAGGAGACAAATGCCTAGCATGTAGTAAGCACTCAATAAACATGATCAAAGGGTCAGAGATGTAGCTTCGTTGGTAGAGTGATCACTTGGCAAGTAGAAAGCCTTGGGTTCAGTTCTGGCCTCTGTGTAAAGGTAGGCTTCGTAACACACCCCTATGATCTCAACACTCGGGGGGTGAGGCAGGAGGATCATCCTCAGCTACTAATGCATGGTGTTTGAGGTCAGCCTAGGGTATGTGAAATTCTGTCTGAGAGAGAGAGAGAGAGGAGAGAGAGAGAGAGAGAGAGAGAGAGAGAGAGAGAGAGAGAGAGAGAGAGAGAGAGAGCGCGCACAAAGGAGCAGAAGGAAGGTAATGGGCTGACACTATGCAGACACCACAGGCTCAAATCTCCTGAGGATATATCACGGGCATGCATACCCACCAACTGAAGCAGACATTCTGAGTTTAAGGGCAAGATGGAAATCTAAAAGGAAGCAATAAGACTTAAACATGATAACAGAGAGCAATTGTAGTGATATTTTATTGATTTAACTAATAAGCTTGCCTAAAGACCAGAGAAGCAGAGCGGCCAGTCACTGGAGAGTTCTTCTTTTAAAGAAAACATAAAGAAATTTTAACATCCAAACAGTCAGGATAAAGAATACTGGCTCCATGACCCACCAAGAGCCACTCAGGCTCTATACCGTACCAGAGAGTAAAATTTGAATGCATATTGCAAAGAAGTTCAGTTTAAAAACCTTAATTTCCTAACCTGATACTTACACCAGGATGAGGTTTTTAGGTTGAAAATGACTTAAGTGACTGAACACTGAAATTTAAACGACCGCCAGCCATGTCCCTAGAACATCAGTCTGTCATCAGGAATGCGTCACTACCACCTTCTCAACAGCAAAGCAACGTGCACTTTAAGGTCTGTGCAGTGAGAACATGCTGCTAACAAAAGTCCCCGGTGCTGAGTCAGAAGAAGAGAGAAACTACACTTTGCACAAAATAAATTACTTGTGTCCTGTGCTCTATGAGTTGCAAAGGAAGTAAAATTCTTTAACAGAGAAAAGTACTGAAGGTACTAAAATAGAAACAAAAGGCTGAAGAAAAGAAAAAAAAACCTAAAAGAGAAAAGAAAAAGAAAAATTAGCCAAAATAGCTTCCTGATGTGTGTGGCTTTTTTTTTAATTAAAATGTTTTTTAATATTTTGTTTAAGCTGCTTTTATTGCCTGTCCTGATCTGTAGAAGTTTACAAAGAAATAAAATTTTCAAGCATTTAAAAAATGTATTCATCTTCCATAAAGCAAATTTCAATGTATTAGTACCTAAAATTACACAGTGACTTAATGAGACATCAGCACAACCACTTAGAATTGAGCTCCAGAGAAGCACTCATTTCGATCAGTCTTTCTGGGCTCTGCTTTCCAAGAGGACTGGCTTAGAGAACAGGTTAGAGTCAAGTGCTCCTCTCTGGAAGATGCAGGCCCGTACACGCTTCCAATTCCACAGGCCTAAGTAAAATGCAGGGAGCTCTCTGCAGGTCTCAAAGCCCACAATTCACAGGGGCTCCTTCCTCTTTGATGTCAAGGAGGAGGTATGGTCATCACTGAAACCAAACCAAACCGAGAGACTCTGAAATGAACTAGAAATCCCAAGGCTAGAACATTGCCATCAAAGAGCAAACCTCAAAAATAATGCCAGAGCTCCTGGAGATCAGGGACCAAAGAACCCAGTCAAGCCTGTGCGAGGAGCCTCTTCTTTGATGGCTGTTTAAGGAGGTGGGATTTTAAGGGTTTGTTTGTTTGTTTGTTCATATTTTGGCCTCTGAATATTTTAAAAATATGTTTTGCCTGGCTGGTCCTTCAGGCTAATCTTGGAGTTCTTACTGAATCCCAAGCCTGACAGAGGAATATTCTACAGTTTCGCAGCTATCATTTGTAGGCACTAAAGTGGATTTACTGCTTAAGTAACTCTAAATAGAAAACGTCAAATTAATACATTCCTTTACATACAACTTTGTGTCTCAAAATTCTTGAAAAACAAGAACAGATGAGTTTGTATCAAAGACCATCAAAGTAAGTATGTGATATTCACATGTAAACCCCGTCTCACCTCAACTCTTCACGACACCTTTAGGAAGGGAATGACGTACAAAGCTTGCTAACTTGCGGAACTATCTTAGGAAACCACACATGTAAACATGGATGCTGGTACATGAGGCTGATGTGGGGGAGGACTCAGCACACTGCAGAGTCTCCTTAGTCATGAGTTGTTGTTTTTATAGTTCCTGGTAGATGGCAAGGTTTATCACAGAAGATAAAAATCCCTTTAAACAAATCCATAGGGGTTTCTTGAGGCCCCTTCTCATAGAAAAACAAGATGAATGTCATTTCAGTCCATCTGAGAAAAGTTTTCAATCTAAGTGGACATCATTTTTTTTCAATTTAAGAATATTTTACAGAATTTTCATAAGGCAGGACAAATTTGTGAAAAATGCAGATACAAAATGATATAAACTAATAATCTACATTTAAAAATTCCAAAGGGTAACAGTGGAGATGATATAGGTCACATAATGCCTACCCTTTAAAACTAGCACGGACCCGTGCATACGCTGAGAGTTCTAAAGAACTTCTAGACTTTGCACAAGTGTGGCTTTTCTTTTTACATCTATATTACATGTTTTAAATCCTATCAGGAATGCAAACTAAAACTGCACAATACCTTAGTGGAAAAAGTTCAACACTGTGCGATTTTCTGCCTCTTCTTAAAGAGTGGCAGCAATCCCCGCATTTGTCTTTGAAAGTTCCTCAGGGAACTTTATCAAAAAAGACAATGAAGGCAAAAACTGGCAGACATCCACCATCTTGTTCCTTTTGAAAACAACGTGGATGAAAAGTAATTTCATGATAAAAGATGAAATCTTTTAAATAAATACATTGTTATCTGGCATCTGTGCGGACTGATCTGGTAAATCTTTAGGTAAACAGCAGCGTTCCTGTCCTCCCTGTGGCGTCAAGCCCCTGGCTTCCATCCTGTGGTCTGCTTTCCCTGGGTCTCATACCTTGCCACTCGATACCCAGCCGGCTGGTTAGGAAGCGGCCATTCTGTCCTTGAGGAGGCGGCACACTGTAGTTGGGTCCCATCCACGGTGCAGAATACTGGGCCTGAATCCCTGCTGGCCCGCGGCTGGCCATGCATCCCATGGGCAGGTACTTACCATTAGGCGCATACTGGCCAGTCTGTTGCGCATTTCCGTACCACCGGCCCCACTGGCCATATGCTGGTGGATATCCAATTTGATTTTGCTGCAGTTGCATGGGATTTATCATATCATATCATGGAATTTATCATATCTTTGCCCCAATAGCATTTCACCACATGCCCGTCAATGGTAGCACCATTAGCAGAAACAATCGCATGTGCTGCGCTTTCATGGGAATTGAACGGAACAAATGAATATCCTTTATCGGGGAAGACTCCAATTCCACTATTTGTCCAAACGGAGAAAAAGTCCGATGCATTAGCTGCTCTGTCAGTCCCGACGTCACCCCTCCACAGTACACAGCACAATTGCTGGGGCGAGACTGACTTACAACCTCGTCATACGACAGCTGTTTGGTGTTCGACTCATATGAACTCTTTGGAGCTGGAGGCTTTCCGGTTGCCCAGTTAGTTCTGATTTGTCTTCCACCAAGCCACTGGCCACCCATCTGCTGAATGGCATTTTCTGCCTCCCATTTGTTGAAAAAGGAGACAAAGCCATATCGCTTAGACTTCCCTGTAGCCATGTCTTTTTCCATGCAGGCATCTGACGTTCTCCCAAATGGTGCGAGAGCTGTTTTGATGTCTTCAGTTGCGATTTCTGGACTGAGGTCACCAACAAACACATGGAAGTGATTGCTTGTTTCTTTCTTTTGACTGCTGGGGGTTGTTGCCCGATTCACTTCAACATCCTTTCCCGTTATCTTCCGCCCATCCTTAGCAGCCAGCGCTGCAGCTGCATGGCGATGCTCATGGAACTCCACAAAACAGTATGGGTCATTTCCCACTGTATCCATAATCATTTTGCCGTTTTTACAAGGTCTAATCTGGCTAAAGAGCCGGAGGATGAGAGCTTCAGTCACATCTCCGGAAAGGTTACCGATGTATAGAGTCTTGGGCATCTTGTCCTCCATGGCTGCTCCGGTCGCAGGGGCACCTCAGAGTCCAGCTCCCTGCCCTTCGCTACCTCCCAAATCATTGGGGCAGCTATGGTTGAGGAAAAGTGGGCCTCCTCGCTTGACTTGAGGTTTCCTTTGGCTGCAATTACACCCACTAGAGAGTTCTTTTACCTCTACCAACGCTCAGACTGAAGGGATGATCCTGTCCTCAGACTGCATCTCCAGACTGCATCTGTCTCCACCGAACCTCAGACTGCACGGAGCTCCTGTCTCCTCCGCCTTATATTCCTCTCTCAGCACAGCCATACACTCCTGTCTCTACCTCCCTAGTGCTGGGATTAAAGGCATGGGATCCCAAGTGCCGGGATCACCTTTGTGTAAGCTCTGTTTCTCTTTTAGACACATTCAATCTTATAGCCCAGGGTGGCCTTGAACTCACAGAAATCCCTCCGTCTCTGTCTTCTGAGTCCTGCGATTAAAGGTGTGTGCCACCACTGCCTGGCCTCTAGTGGCTTAGCTCTGCACTCTGATCTTCAGGCAAACTTTATTTGTTAAAACACAAACAAAATATCACTACAAGCAGTTACTTCTAACCTTTGACCTTACACTGCTAGTAGCCTTGTAGTCCAGTTGTCAGGGCCAGGGAATTTCTCAGCCGTCCGGGGAGGGGTGGGGTGGCCCATCTGAAGCTGAGGCGGTGGGCAGCTGCAGAAAGGCTGGGGCTGAGAAGGTTCATGGAGGCCGTCAGGTCCAGGGCGTAAGTATCAAGGGCTGTAATGCATTTGGTTGGCTTTTAATTGTGTCATATTTGACTCATAAAAAAATACATATAATCCAAAACCCACACCATGAAACAGTAAGATGCAAACCAGCAGGGTGAGGCTCCTGATTATCCCAGTGCCGACTGTCTCTAGATTTGGCATCTGCCGCCACTGCACCGCGGTTGGTAGTAAGTCATCTTTCTGCTGCTTTTGGTGAGTGTATTGTGTGCTCTACACATGGCGTGGTTGGGTGCTTGGTTTCTGAGCTCCGTAAAACTTGCATGCTGTACAACTCGTTTTTCTACACACCAGGAGTTCCTGAGCTCATCTGAGTTTCACACACAACAGCCCCCCCCCTTTAGGGTGTTGCATGAATCCACGGGACATCGGCAGCTTGATCGAAGCCTCCAGAGCCCAGGGTGGCCTCTGTGAACAAGACTGTTGTTCAGGAAAGCCACACCCATGTTGATTTTCAGAGCAGGGTTTTCAAGGATACATGAACATAGCTCGGTGTCCCTTCCCCTTGCAGTATCCTGGGGCCCCTGCCTTTATCCTCCAATTGTCACCCGTGACTTCTGGAGCCCAGAGCCCACCACAGGGACAGACTAGCTGGAAAACTGCTTGGCGACAACACATCAGGTACCAGAGCTGCTGGCCTCCTAAGTCACCATCCGCTGCCCCATGCCACGGATAGTTAGGTGAAGGAAGGTGGCTGGTTGCTCAGGGCAGATCCAGAGTGAGGAAATCAAGCAGGGGGGTGCTTTTAGCTTTGAACTCTAGAAACACACTGGATGCTCCAGGGCGCTATGCCACTAGCAAGGAAACATTTGAACACATCAGCTTCCATTTAAAATATAGGACACCCTCCAGTTTCTGGCTAGACCAGATCTGAATTTTACCTCTCAGCTTCATTCATGCTAACTTCACACTGAGTGTGGACACCATAGCCATCAGGTGGCTATCTGTTCAAGACTGTGGATGGCACATGCCTATGATGCCAACACTCAACAGGCAAAGACTGCAGGATCACAAGTCCATGGCCAGCCTGGGCTGTTTAGTGAGACCCTAGCTTAGAAAAAAAAAAGAGAGAGAGATCACCGTGTAACAGCTTTCTGTTCCTGTATCTGGCACCTTCCTTACCCTCTCTTAGAACAGTGGAGTGGACATAAGTTCACACTTACATGTGTAAATGAACCCAAAGACCAGAAACTACTCAAATACAAAGGAGACTACACCGCCAGGCTCCTAAGAGGGACACCAGGCTGTTCCATGAGCCTCCTAGCCAATAGGTGCAGGGCTGCTGCTTCCATACGTGGGGTGGTCTCATTTACATGATGCAGTTGGGGTGATTCAGGCAAATGATGCTGAGAGTGTAGCTCAGTGAAGGCGCAGGTGTGTATGCTCATGTGCACAGGGCCCTGGCTTCAGTCCCCAGTCGGTGTGTATGTGCAAACACAGATACGGTTCATTTCACATCCAGACTTTTAAAGGGGAACCAGGAACCAAGGAGACACATCGGTTTTGAAATTTTTACCCTGATCATTTTACCACTAGTAGAAGTTAGTGACGAACAGCGAGGTTCACTCACAGTTAGAGTGGGTAGAGTGAGAAGTTGAGGCTCGAACCCAAGTTATTAGGAAAGATGACAGTACCAGCAGTCACCCGCATCCCGGCAGTCACGCGCCCAGCACAGGAGACCCGCACCCTGACGGGCTAAACGGAATTACTCGACTCCTCAGGATTTTCCCGCTATGGGATCCATTGTTAAAGGATGCTCAGGTTTGCAAACCTGCCTAGGAACTCCACAGTCTGCATTTAGGCAGTTGGGCACGTCCAATGGGATGGAGAGAAGAGGAGGCAACAACCAGTGAGAGGCCTTCCTGATGAGGTCATGGATTCCTTCGGCTTTTTCATTGGTAGCTTTTGAGATGCAAGTGCTGAGGGCGGGGACAGCGCCGGAGCCTGGGACAGCGCTTTCTCCCAGTCTCAGTGTGAACTGAGCTGAGTATTCCTGAGGAGTCTTAGTTGTCCGGAAGAGAAAATGCCCCAGGAAAAGGGGGGGGGGGTGGGAGAGGCCATTCCCACCAGAGACCGAGTTTCCTTATTTAATTTGGTACAATTGGAGGATTTTTTTTTTTTTATTTTGCGTTTTAATCCAGTCACACAGGCTTTAACTGTTTGAAGACACCATGTCTGGTCACTCTACCCTCCCTGTGGTGACCTCCTCCCCATCTTGAGAACACTCAACACCAGCTTTGTTTTTGTAGTTGTTTGTAGCCAGGACAACAACCCAAATGGTCGTGGGGCAGGGCAGACAGCAGACATGAGGCCCAGGTCTCTGCCTCCCCAGGGAACTCACTCATGACCTTGGGTCAGAGGCTCTGGACTTTCCCCCACAGCAGGACAGCAAAAACCTGGGGCCTCACTGCTTTTAATACATCATTTTCCTTTCAAAGCACTGCCCAGAATAGCCTGTGGTCACCAGAGGCTGCCAGCCCTGTCTATTTTAGGACATGATTTCCTGACGGCAGTGAGAGTGGATGGTGGATCTCCGTGGCTGAAGGGCTCGGCAGGCATTACACGGTTCTCCCCACCAAAATGTCCTTTAAAAAAAAAGTGTATGCCTTCATTTTATAGGACAACTGATTCACTGTCCTAGAGAATGCAGACAAGGGAAAGATGGACAAGGAGAGCCCCAGCCAGCTCTCTCTCTGGAAATACAGAGAAAATACAACCTAAACACAGGGTGCTGAGAGACTGAGGTAGCCCAGCCACCAGGGCACCTGTGCTGGCCAAGGAAGAAGGGTGTCAGAAGGGGAGAGGCTTTTGTCACGCTTTTAGCCTCTTGGGACCTTGACGACGCTCCCAGGTGGTGAGGAAGACCCCCTCTCTTTAGAAGCTTTAAGTGGCAGGCACCTGCCATGCTGGACAACCTGGTGGCAGCCTCAGGCACACATTCTGCCCTGGAGACTCCTGGGCCAGAGCTGTTTTGGAAGTCTTGTGGGCAGGGCGATGGAGTTCAGCAGAGAGGCGGTGCTCCAAGAGATGTCCTGGCCACACAACTGCTTAGCCTGGGCTCTTACAGAGCTGGTGGGCCTCCCGTGATTTGTTCCTGCTTATCTGGCTTGGGCTTGAAGGAAGAGGCTTCCTGCAGGAGCAACAGGCCCTCGCTGGGCATGAAATGGCATCAAGCAAGAGAGGTTTGCAGGGGAGTAGAGCAATGGAGGAAGAGTCTCCAAAGTTTTACTTCAGATGAAGTCCTGAGGCTGCAGGGGGGAGTGAGTCAAAGCCAGGTCATGTGGGGGCATCCGGCAGCTCCTCTGGAGAGTCACACAGGGTCATGGGAACAGCAAAGGCTAGGGTGAGAAGTCTTCCTGCCAGTCGGATGTCTTCCCTTTCGCTGCTTTCCTGGTGTTTTTAGATGCATGGGCTGGTCCCCTCAGCGGAAAACGGTCAAGTGTAGGGACAAGTCGGGCAGCTCCTACAGCTTAATCCAGATGCCTTGTCAGCTATCACCTCAAGCACTATTTCAGCTAGGGTAAAACTCGGTCTACACTGCCAGGTAAGGCTTTAAAATGCCCATCCCTGATCCCACACAGCTTTCCAGGTCGTGCCTTTGATGGGTGCAGCTCCCAGCTCTGCCTTCTGAGACAGCTTGGAGACTGTCCAAGGAAAAGTTGACCTCCCTCCACTCCACCATGGTCGGGGCAGTTCTTTATGTTTCCCATTGAGGCTCACAATTCAGTTAAAAAAAAAAAAGATAAGCCAAGTCAGATGTATACAAAGACAAATGGCCAACAGATAGGCTAGATACCACTCACTTATCACCAAGAAGATGAAAATCCAGGCCTCAGTGGAATACCACATCATACACAGGATAACTAGAATAAACACCACAGCCACAGAGGACAGGAGTGTAATGTTAGGAAAATGAGTATTTGATTTTCATTCCAGTTTCTTGGCAAAGTACTAAAATTCTTGAACACTTCCCAGTGATAAATAACTTTTTGTAAACTAATTGGTCTGGTAGCTGCCACTCCCAAAGGGCTGCTGTTTCGAGAGCCTTGAGATAGCTGACCATGAAGGTTCCTGAAGGAGAACACACCCAAGAAGTCACGAAAGCCCCACACACCTCACCTGGTGCGTCTCCTCATCTGAGTTCTGGGTAATGTTCTTTCTAATAAACCAGAAGACATGTCTCCTTGAGTTCTGTGGGCTGCTTAGAAAATTAATCAAAATCAAGAAATGGGTCGTGGTACCCTGATTTACAGTTGGCTAGAAATGCAGGCCAAACAATCTGGGGGCCTTCAGTTTGGCATCTGAAGTTGGGAGCTTGGGGTGAAGGGTGTCAGTCTTGGGAACTGAACTTCCAACGCGTGGGGACTGATCCTTTTCTCAGGCAGATGGTGTCAGAGCTGAGATGCACTGGGAGGCACCGCAGAACTAGTTGCCTGTTTGCTAGTTGGTAGGGTTCCCATTTTCAGGTCAAAAAGTGTCCTGTCGATTTTGAGGGTTTCAGAGTAGGAGGGGAAGAGCTCATGTTTTCTTTACAGAGGACACTGCAGCTCTCACACCTTGCTGATGAGGATATAAAATGGTGCGGCAGTTTGGGAAAACAGGCTGGCAATTCTTCAGCGGGTTAAAAACCAAGTTATGGGGCCTTTAAAGGTGCAACCTTTCCCAGAGGAAGTTGTCACTGGACGTGGACTTTGAAGGTTTATAACGTTGCCCCACTTTCTGGTAATTTTCTCTGCTCCCTGTGCACCAATGAAATTGCCATGTCATGCCAGCGTCATGGCAGCGTCATGCCAGCATCCTGCTTCTGTGATCATGCTATGTCCTCCCCCGTGATGGACTCTGTCCCTCTGGAACCGTAAGTCAGAATAAACCCTTTCTCCCTCCAGCTGCTTTTGGACATGGTACTCTATCCAAGCAACAAATGCACCATGGAATTCTCCTCTTGAGCGCGTGCCAGGGTGAAGGGGAAATGTGGAGTCAGACAGCGCACACAATGTACACAGCAGCCATGCCAAGGCACCTTGAGAACACTAAGTGAAAGCAGGCAGCTTCAAATGCCCATGTGTTGTATGATGCCGTTTATGTGGCATGGTTAGAATAAGTAATCCTTAGAGATAGAAAAGCTGAGGCTCTTGGGGCCAGGGAGTAATGGGGAGTGACCGAGTATAAGGTTGACTTCTGAGGCCGACTAAAGCACTCCAAGCTTGATTTGTGGCCATGGACAGCTGTTGAATTGTGCACCTATGTCAGGAACTTGTGCTGGGAATCTTACACTTCCACGACCTTTGTTCAAAACTCTAACACACACCTGGATATTGTGAAGGGGTAGGTGGCCTCTTGGCATGACAGTCCCCACAGTGAGTGCCCCTTTATTCAAAACCGGGATGGCATGTTGAACACTTGTCAGGCGGTGCGGAAAATAGGAAGTGACCCAGACTCAGTATCCGGACACCTCCTTCAGGAGGATGGTGGGCACTTACTGTAATAAAGGCACAGAACCTGAGGAAAGGATGAAAGGGGAAAACCAGCAAAGCTAACTTCTCCTTCCTTGTGGAGAGAAGCCTGGGCGGAGGCCAATGAGTAGCTCACAGGCAAGCCCAGTGAGTGGGCTGATTGGGCCTCCCAGGTACAGGCTAAGAGTCTGTCCCTGGCTGCTGGGCATGGCCAGTGGTGCCCAGGAGTTCCCAGCCTACTAGGCCTGAGGGAATGAGAAGGTGCCATAGAGAGGCACAGAGGACACAGGTGCTGGTTGTGGACCCAGGTTGGTAAGAGCTGAGGATAGTTAGGGCCTCAGCTTCACTTGATCTTCTCTCTGATTGTGCTTCTTTTTTTTTTTTGTGGATTTTCGAGACAGGGTTTCTCTGTGGTTTTGGAGCCTGTCCTGGAACTAGCTCTGTAGACCAGGCTGGTCTCAAACTCACAGAGATCTGCCTGCCTCTGCCTCCCGAGTGCGGGGATTAAAGGCGTGCGCCACCACCGCCCGGCTTGATTGTGCTTCTTAAATGCTGGCTGTGGGCACATGTCCCCAGCTTGTCCATGGCTCTCACAGAGCCATGGTGCCCGGCTAGCAGCTCAGACCCCGAGAGCCATTTATCTCCTTTCCGCTCCCCACCCCAGGCAAGCCTGAGGAAGCTGAGTGTGGGGGTTTGTCTTGTCTACAGAGAAAAGTGATGGCTCTTAGCTCTTGGCACTGCAGACAGGAGGCCTAAGAGGAGAGCAGCTCTCACTTAACTGAAGCTTGAGAGACTCTGGGCTAGTACTAACCCAGATAAGTTGCTTGTGGAGGAATTTTAATAAATGCTTACTGATTCAGCAAGTTCGGGTGTTATTTGTGCTACAGCAGATCACTAATCTGGCCCATTCCACCAACCTGTGCTGCTTCCCAAATGGTCTAGTTAATGTGTCATTGGTTCTTGGGGGACTGAGAGAAGCTGGCCTGGGGAGGGATGAGGTGGTGAACTCCAGACCACAAAGGTGAAGTCTAAGTGGCTACAGGAGGAGAGGCAGAGGGTGGTTTGAGGAAGACTTGGTGAGGAGGAAGATAAGGGTCCCAGGGAACCAGCTACTGAAAAGTGCTGAAGAAGACCCAGCTAAGTGTTCCTTAGCAGTCTGCTTGGGGCTTTTCCTTCTAAACCCACTGGCTGCATGATATGGGCAGAAGGGATGGGTGGATGGATGGATGGATGGATGGATGAGGTCTTTTGAAAGCACAGAGAGGCAGTGTGATTCCAAACTGTCACCCTTTCTCCACAAACAACGCTAGTTCAAACACACAGTAACTCAAGCCTTATTTGATCTAAAAGCACTGCTATGTACCTTGCATTTCTTTAAGAATCTGAATTAAACAGAAAACTAATTACAAAGAGAAGCCCTGTCTCAAAAAACCAAAGAAGAAAAAAAACCCCTAAAACCCCAAAACCATAAACCCCACTTCCCCAAAGAAAATCCTCAAAATCCAGACCAGATATCAGGTGTTTGAACGCTGACAGATTTATTGTTTTATTAAAGCTAGAACAAATACATCTTTATACACACAAAAGCTGGTAAAAACAAACAAACAAAAAGGAAGCCCTTACTGATGTGTTAAAATGAAACCCGTGTGAGGCTTTCCCACCAGCTCCCCTAAACAAGCACACAGCGCATGCCTACAATACATTTAGGCTTTGATTTATATGTTGTTGTTGTTGTTGTTGTTGTTGTTGTTTTACCAGACCTGCCTGAACAAGGGAAAACTCACCACTAGACCGGAAAGGATGAAACCCAGCCTATTTTGACAACAGTGAAAAGTACAGAATTCTGAAAATTCTACACGATTAGCTTTGACTATAATATCTCTTAGCTCAGGACAGTTCACCTTTAATCAAAGGCAATATCAATTATCAATATAAGCAAGCATTCAGACAACACTAAACAACTATGCACACGAACAGTAACAACGGGAACGTGTTCCATTCAGCCCTCCTCAGTGATCCCACAAGGAAAATGCTCCATAATGCATGGAGATTCTAGAATCAATCAATTTAAAAAAACTGCCATAAAATATAGAAAATTCAGGAAAACATGTTAAGAAATGCTGCCGCTTATTAAATGCAGGTGGTGTTAAACAGAAAAGTCTAGTAAAAACAATAGAGGAGGCAAGAATTCACAAAACCAAGCTGATCCTTAAGTGGGAATGAGTGACTCTTCTTTCCATGGCAAGGATGTGCTTCTTCCCCAAGCCACAGAAGAGGAGAGTGAGTTGCCTGTGGAGCGAGTGACGGTCAAAGGTTGGCCCCTGGACCAGCTTTCGGGGAGTCAAAGACCTGTTCTAGTTACAGTCCAAACTGATTCTTCTGCTGAAACAAGAACAAATAATGTACTCCAAAAGCAAGCCTCACTTACGCCCTTTGCAGATTCCTGTACAGTGTCAGGGTGCTTTTGTTTCTTTTTAAAGCAAAGTGGGGGTAGGGTGAGAGAAGAGGGGAGAGAAAGACGGGCAGGCAAAGAGCCTTATCATGTCAGGCAGAAAATGGCGAAGATCAGTGAAAGAAAAAAACACAAAGCGATTCTGTCCACTGCCCAGCAAGGTGAGAGGAGGAGGCTCAGTCTGCCAATTCCTAAACTCCTGTTTAGGAATGATGAATTAGCCCCTGCTTATCAGGAAGCAACAGAGCCAGCAAACAAAAAGGCTAAAGAGACACTCCCAGCACCCTCGACACTAGCCCTTTGAAACCCAGGACAGTTTTGGCTTGAGATGAACCTGCATTCACATGGCTGAAAATAAACTTCAAAAAGGCCTACAGAAGAGTACGGGTCTGTGCCTCCTAACTATGCCCCTCCTGGCTGCAAACGCTTCTGCCTAACAGACCTCCATGGACTGCTAGGTCACTGCAGATGAGACTGTATAGAAAACTGTGTAAAATGGTTTACAGTGGTGACATTCACATAATTCCTGCTAACGGCTTCATAAGGCACAGTAAATAAGGTGACAATCGGAACGCAGCTCAGACGAAGCACTGCTTCTCTTAGCTGGGAGAGGAAGGAATACCACTGTGTATGTGTGCGTGTGTGTGTGTGTGTGTATGTGTAAAACAAAGAAAATAGATAGTTAAAGTGATTTACTTGATGCTAATCTGGGGCCAGTAAGCATAACCAACGTTTTATAATTTCTCCCAAATGGAACAGAGTGGACTTAAATATCCATGCTACACGACAGCCCATATCTGAGCAAGAGGATTAACACAGAGACTCACAGTATATTAGAAACTGAGTCTCCCCGACTACACTCCTTAGAAGGAAACACCGCCTGAGAACATTTTAACACTGTCGGCCCTGGAAGGGATCTATCTGGTCCCCTGTGCCCTCTCCAGGCACTAACCAACTCAACTCTGTTTTCTTAGGATCAGCGCCCCTACCTTCAGGTCCTTCTGGCCCTACTTCCTGAATTAATCTGCAACCATCTTGTTGCCCCAGCAGGACACAAGTTGAATGAAGGCTATTAAAAAAAAAAGACACCCCTGCTCCTTGCTATTATAAATGGTACACAAAAGAAAAGCCAAAACTAGAAATTATTTTCAAAGAATTAAAGAAACTAAGGGAAAAAAAACCTAATCGAAGGAAGAAATCATGGAAAAGGCCTAGAAAACACGGCATGGCTATGCCGTTAAAGGAAGGGGACATTCACTGTTTGCGTCTTTTAAAATAAGATGAGTGGGTCCACATTTTAGGATCCTCTGGAGCAAAAGGTATACGTCAGAGTGTGGGAGCAGCTCAACCTTGTCCAAAGATTTTTAGGAAGAGGTCACATGGGCACCTCTCTGTGAGGTCACCAGGGAGAAACCCTGCTTCCTGAAGGAAACTGCACTGGCGCACAGCCAACTGAAATGACAAGCCATTCTACAAATTACCAGAGCGAGATGATGTATTTAATACTTTAAACTCATGCTCAGACCTACAATACCTACTACAATCTTTACTACTGTATTTGATAACAACAAATATCAAAGACTGGCCGATTTTACTTGTGGCACAAATTCAGACTTGGTGTCAGTGCTGGTCACTATACATCACGTTTCTAAAACTGACCTGCTGTAGAACAAGTCTCCACTTGAAAATCCAGCTCTTTGTTCTGCCCATCTTTGGGATGAATGCACCTTAGAGATGCTTTTTTCTTCCTGAACTGGTCCTAAGGGAGGATGGTCAGGTACAATTATCTCCATTTTGCAGATGTTGCAATAGAGGCATAAAATAGCTGGGTGATTCAAAGCCACCACGTTTGTCAGCGCGCACAAAACTGTCTTCTTGCATCCTTTCCACAAAACTACATTTTCCTTTAAAAGTGGAAAATTTATCTTAAAAGATTCCTCAAATCAAATCACTAGTTTTCAAAATCAAGAGGGCACAGAAAAGCAGATATTTACATATTAGTCTAATGACAAGAAGCCCACCAAGAAGAAAGGCTTCCAAAGTTCTAAGCTCCCCTGAAGAACAGAGGTTGGAGCCAAATGCTGTTGGGACAGTTCATGTCTACAGCTGCAACAGAAGAATGCGTGTCCCCATTGCCACCCGAGAGGCATGCCTGCAACTGTATTTTCTCCATGCTAAAATATTTATTTTTAAGCAAAAACATTTCATGGAGCCTCTGCTGGGAAGAGGCTATGAAGTCTTCAAAGAAGTCACCAAGGAGGGAGATCAAGAACTTGGGCAGAAAGCAGTGAAGACACCTGCCATTTACACAAAGAGCAAGTCCTCTTAGAAGAAACAGAATTTGCTATGGCATTTTGATTGCCCTATCTTCCAACATGAACTTTGAGTGTTGCTTACAAGATAAATCAAACCCTAAAACCTAGCAAGGAGTAGATGAACCCAACAAGAAATTCCCATCAACAATGACGTGATTATGGAAAAAGCAAGCATTTACGGTGTCTAAATGAAATAATCAAGTAATTCCTTACTTCAGCCTGAAAACATAAAACTCAAACCAAAGTGCTTTCTACTATGTATATTTCATATACTCAACATTTAATGATGCCGTCCCTCTCAAATCCAGTCTTTGATGCTAAATGTACATAAGCCCGGAGAGTGATCTCCCATCGCAGCCCATGAGGTCTTCAGGAAACCAATGTGCTGTTGCTAGAGTTAACCGTTGGTACCTGTACCTCTCGTGGGAAAGAACGGGGATTTCTCGGGCCTTCTGTGCTCGTCTATCATTTTCACAGACAGTGCTTCTGTAAGAGGGGGTCCCTGGGAGGGTAGATGGCCAGCTGCATGCTGCTAAAGACCCCAAATGTGTTTAAACACACATGCATGCACACACACACTCACACATGTGCGCGTGCATAATACTGATGTATTACTTAACTAGAAAATATTGGTCCTCCAAACAGATGAAGTATTAATGCAGCTGAATTTTAAATAATTACAGTTATTAAAGGAGCCTCATTTAAAGCACGGATTTTGTATTTCACATGTAATTTGAACTATTTCCACATATGCCACCAGACTGGGAGATAACCATATTTAAAACACAACTTTCTATAACAGCCACTGTACTCTAACACTGAAAAAAAAACCAATGCAGAAGCATTTTTTTTAAAAAGCCTATACAAGGAAGACTGAATATTGTCTATAGTAACCAACGTTCATATTTTAGGTTTCATATCATATATGTTGCACAAATTAAAATTTTTGTTAGAATTATAAAACATTTAAGTTTTTCACTGACTGTATTCGTCATTAGACAAAAGTCTTGTGGATTTTTCTAAAGAGTTTGACTATTCTGACTTTAAAAATCAAACATCAGAACTGAACCTGGTGGCAAACACCGAGAACTTGAGGGGTGGAGGTAGGACGATCAAGAGTTTAAGGTCACCTGCGGTTACATTGTGAGTCTGAGACCAAAAAACCATGGAGTCCTTCTGTATATGTGTTGCTTTTATTGGCTAATGAATAAAGCTGTTTCGGTCAGTGGCTTAGCAGAATAGAGCTAGGTGGGAAAACTAAGCTGAATGCTGGGAGAAAGAAGGCGGAGTCAATGAGAAGCCATGTAGCTGCCCACAGGAGACAGGCCTGCTGGAAACTTGCCAGTAAGCCACAGCCAGGAGGCGATACACAGATAAATGGAGATGGGCTAGTTTAGGATATAAGAGCTAGCTAGAAATGTGCTTAAGCTATTGGCCAAATAGTATGACAAATACTATGGTTTCTGAGTGATTATTTTGAGTCAGAGTGGTCAGGAAACATACTAGTGGCCTCTGCCAACATTTGGCACCCAATGTGGGGAAAGGAACAAACAGCCTCCCCAACAGATTGGCATGCCAATGTGTGCCAGTTAAATCCACATAAAACCTGAGAAAGCTTGGAAAGGAATTCTAGACACACACACAAACAAAGTTTAGCTGCGTTTTTTTTCTTTTTGGGGGGGAAGGGCTCTGTTTGCTGACAGCGAGCAGAAGCATCACAGTTCCTTTAAGAGAGATCTTCCTGATTCAGCTGCAACAGATAAAAAAAACATGTGGTTCCAAAACTACAGCTTTCTGGTTTGTGCTGTCAGCACAAACACTGGCTCTTTCAGGAGGCCACACACTTAAACGGGGTCTGTGAGAAGTGTGTTACAAATTGCTTAATGGTGACACAAACCCACTGTGACCCTGGATCTGAGGAGCAAAGAATGACTCTCAGAGGCAGTGAACATGCCTCGGCCATGTTGGACTGGATGGAGCAAGCAGGCAGGACTGTGGAGTTGGTTCTAGCCAGGCCCGCTTAGTATTTTTTAAAAAAGCACTTCTGGTCAAAAAATAATTACAGATATGCAATAAAGACAGATTCATACAGATATAGACCTTTAAATGGGTCACAGTGTTGGATAAATGTACATAGGTTTGGGAGACAGAAGAAAAAGAATATAGACAATTATAAAAGAAAGTAAATGGTTTTAAAAAATAAAACAAAGTCTTTAAAGAGACAGAGTACAGCCACAGATTAAAGGGGTAAAGAGAGATAAGCTATGTAAAGATGGAATATAGACAGAGAGTCTGGATTATGTATATTATTGTGTTTTCTTTGAATTTTTTAAGTACAGAGAGACATTTCATTGTATGGGCTGCTAAGCTTAATCGACATATATATATATTATATATATATATATATATATATATATATATAGAAGGTATCTTGACTTCAAAATTTGAGTAAGAATATGTTGCTTTGGAAAACAGGTTCTACTTTTGTTTCTACAGAGGATGAGAACCTGTGGATTCCTTCCAGACTAATGTGGTTTGACCAAACAAGACCCCCTGAAACAATGGCCCAGACGGTCCAACATCCATCACAGCTTCAGGACTGCTGGCTGAGATGGACCTACCACACAGGATATCCCATGATAGGCCTGATTAACAGCGCCCCCAATCAGCAGGAAGTTGTCTAGACAACAATGCACAAATTCCCTAAATGACTGTTTATAAATGTTTGTTTATATTTAAATGGGGATATGCTATAAATATGACTACTTTGCATTTATATGGATCTTGGTCTACTGATACAAATTTGAGATCAATTTTGTTATATGTATATTTCTGCTTTTGATTAAGGTATTGTGTTTGTGCAGTCCATTAAAAATGTAATGCATAATTAAGAAACATAGATTAATAGTCATTTATAATAGTCAAACTTGTAGATCAAGTTAGTTAGGTTTTTTAGATATACAGAGATATATTTCAGATGGATAGTTATTCTTCAAACCTTTCCAAGACTAACAGAATATGACATTTAAAATGTTTTAAGAACTTAGGACTTTTCTCAACAATGAGACACATTTGTTTCTGGTAGCACCAATTTGCTTTAAGAGGAAGATGAGCACTGAAGAGGCTCCTCATTGAGTTTGCTTGCCATTCGGGCAAGAAGCTGCTCTTGCCTGAACTGCTCAACTGGACTTGCAGGACCCATAGAAAAATGACTGCTGAAGTTGCCTAAAGAAGGTGAGATGGTCCTTTGGGGTTCCTGCTTCATGAAAGCGTCTGCCAGATATTGTACAGGCATAGTAACAAAAGTTACTGACAACTGCCAATATAGGTGAAACTGTCTTTGTAATTTCCGGCTTCATGGAAAAATCTGCCAGATACTATGGGCCTGTAGGGTGAAGATGGATTCCCCAATGGTACAGAAGAACTTTGGGTGACTGTCCAGGCAGCAAGATGTCTCTGTCAATTCTAAAGTTTTGGAAGTTGCTTACAATTCACTTCCTGTTTACTTAGGTAATATATCCTTCTGGAGTCTTTGATGGAGTTGAAGAATAGATAATTATAATTATAGTTTCTTTAGTTATGATAAAAGATAAAGTAGATATAAATATAAGTGTAATTATTATTTGATACCTGTTTTGTTATATGCAATTTACTATGTTAAAGTTAAAACCTTCCTTTTTATTTAAACAGAAAAGGGGAAATGGTGTGGGAAGTTCTTCTTTATATGTGTTGCTTCTACTGGTTAATGAATACAGAAGCTGCTTTTGGCCAATGACTTAACAGAATATAGCCAGACTAAAAAAGATATATAAAAGAGAGCAGGCAGAGTCAGTCACCTGCAGGAGACAGACGCCTCTGCTGGAGCCCACCAGAACCTTGTTGGTAAGCCACAGTCACATGGGATACACAGATTAATAAAAATGGGTTAATTTCAGAAATAAGCTTAAGCTATTGGCAAAACAGTATTGCAATTAATACAGATTTCTGTGTGATTATTTCAGTTGTCTGGGCAGTTGGGAAAGGAAGGAATAGCCTTCTCCAACAAGACTGGGCTATACATGATCTTGCCTGAAAATCAAAACAAAAAACCAGGACCAAAATAAGAAACAAACATATAAAAAAAATAAGCAAGAGGCCAATATCTGACTCAGAAGTAAGAACACGGACAGTGTTCTAGAATATTCTGACAGGAGACTTAAAGTGGATCAGAGGAAGCTATAAACAGACTTACTAGAAATAAGTTTTTATCTCCCGCTCTAGTCTTGTTTTTAAAAAGATAAAGAACTAGATTTTAAGGCAGTATAATTATCTATGTTCTTACATTAGGTGTATTTTATTCTAAAAGTATTAAGAAAAACATTTCAATAATTTCTATTGCAAATAATTTCAAAACATTTTTCATTCAAAAATTTAAGATATTAATTTTATTGTATGACAATATATATTCTTCACATTAAGATTTTTATGAAAAACAATCTGCAGTTTGAAAACAATATATTTTTCTACAAAAAGAATTCTGAAATTTTTAAAGCCTAATTCATTTCTCCAAAGCCTAATTCATTTCTCCTCCAGGAACCAAAGTGATGTCTCAATTAGTGATGGGAAGATCTCTGAGTCCAGTCTTATATTGATAAAACTTTTAGGATTTGTGAATATAAATTACCCAAGATAAAGACATTTTAGGGCTGGAGGTGTGGTTTTGAAGTAGGAGCTTGTCTTAGTCATGAAGACCTGGGTTTGGTCCCTTACCTCCAGCACTGTTTAAAAAAAAAATAAATGGAGTCATGAGGGATGAGATCACAAATGGTTTCATTTTGCAATGATTAAGAAGTATTTTAAAGCTGGGCAGTGGTGGCCCATGTCTTTAATCCCAGCACTTGGGAGGCAGAGGCAGGCGGATCTCTGTGAGTTCGAGGCCAGCCTGGTCTACAATGCATGTTCCAGGACAGTCAGGGCTACACAGAGAAGCCCTGTAGTATTTTGGTTGCTTGGAAGACAATGACTACAAATAGCTTGTGAGGAAGATTGCGACACTTGAACCTGCTTCTGAGAGTATCAGTAAACACAGACTCAGAGAGTTCAGGAAGAACTCACCAAACAGGAAGAGAGCAGAAAGGAGACTCCAGTGCTCCCATCAGAACAATGAGAATGCAGGATTAACCATTAGAGCAGGAAGCTGGATGTGGTCACAGATAAACACAGCACGGAGGCCTGGAAAGCACTGGGGGAAACACCCCACAGGAGCCTCTGCTCCCTCTAGTGAGGCTAGAATGTTGGTGTCATCTGTCAGAGACTAATTTATTTTGTCCCCAGCTGTAATAGCCATCATGTTAAGGAGGGCTGGGGTGACATTCTTCACTCAGGTGTTTGGGCAATTTCTCAAGTGACTAGAGGGTGGGTTTTGTTGTTGTTTTGCAGAATTTTAAAAATTAAAATGAAAGTTAGACACCTCGAGTTTTCAGTTATTTGGGAGGTGGAAGTGGTGGGCTCTCTGGAGCTCAGGCATTAGAGGCCACTCTGGACAACACAGAGAGAAGCCCATCTCCCCCCAACAATTGTTTTAAATGCATCACTCAGGAATTTTAGTGTACTAACAACTATTACAGCTACCCAGTTCCAGATTACTCGGTAACTGCCTATCACTAAGCAGGCTGTCACCTCCACTCCCCACTCCCAGCAGCCCGTGGAAAGCACAGATCTTCCAACATCTATGGTTCTTCTTCTTCTGTGTCTTTAATATAAATGAAACTGTGCAGTATGTAGACATTTGTGTTTAGTTTCTTCCACTTTAAATGGTAGTTTCTATCACTTTCAAAGAGCCACCATCCCAAGCACCAAACCCAGGGTGCTCAGGGCTGTTGCTTGGCCCTTGGGATGCATCAATGTAACCCAGTAATAGAATCCTTCTAGCATGTACAAAGACCCAGAACCACACAAAAACTATCTTTTGACTCTGTATTTGGAGCAAAGATAATATATTTTTAGATGAAGTTGGTTTTTCTTTCCATTTCTCCCCCCGGCTTCTCTCTCTCTCTCTCTCTCTGCTGTTTGCAACAGGGTCTCATTTATAGCCAGACTTGCCTCAAACTCACTAAGTAGATGAGGAAACTATTATTTAAAATTTTTTTAAAGATTTATTTATGTTTATGAGAATTTTATGCATCATGAATGTGCCAGGTACTCTCCGAGGTCAGAGAGGATTAGAGTCCCTGGACCCAGATTTACAGATGGCTGTGAGCTACCATGTTGGTGCTGGGAATTGAACCTAGGTGCTCTGTTAGAACAAGAGCTCTGGCCTGCTTAGCTATCTTTCTATCCCCTACAGGAGGAAACCGATCTCATTCCTGCCTTCACCTCCCAGGTGCTCAGATTACAAGTGCAAACACTCCAGAGTGGACGCAGTTCTGAGGAGAGAAAGAATAACAAAGGCCACTAAATACTCCATTGAGTGCAGTATTTAGTAGTGACATATGCCCAGAATGCATTTTCTCTTGAAAATTGACATTGACATTTAAGCTATTCTGGAAGACCGAGAACATCAAATCACTTTTTAGTACCTCAATACATTTAATGAGTGCTTAGTCACCTGTGAAATGTTTTTCAAAAACTGAAGCTAAAAGAGGAAACCACAGTGTATTAATGATCAGATCTCATGTTAACACCTACAAAAAAGGAACTCCTTCCAGAGATTCATTTGTTCTCCATCTGTTCCTATGGGTTTTGTTTTTTCTTTTTTGTAAATAGTGTGTGTGTGTGTGTGTGCGCGCACACACACACACACACACACACACACACACACACACACACACAAGCCTAGGCTAACTGGGCATTTTCCTCTATTGCTTATTCAACCTACTTTGGAGACAGGGTCTGTAAATAAGCCTGGAGCTCACCATTTTGCTCAGTCAGGTCCCAGCATCAGCCTGTCTTCCCCCACCCCCCGCCCCAGCTCTGGGATTACAGATGACATCTCTGGGTGCTAGGGATCTGAACTCTGGTTGTCACTTCCTTATGGAGCAGCTTTCCAGCCTCTTGCTTTGCTTTTGATGTAGGTCTCACTGCGCAGCCCAGGGTGGCCTTGAACTCTCAATTACGCTGTCTCAGCATCCAGAATGCTGATCCCAGGTGTGTGTTGTGACACTTTCTAGAATTTTAGCTCAAACTGTTCAATAATCAATCTTCAAAATCAGCTTTTCATGTGTTTATATTGTCTGTTGGAAGTCTCAAATACATGTAATTAAGTGTTTTTTCATCTTCAACGGGTAGTTTATGAATCTGATGGACTGGGCTAGTCTTTATGTAATTTTTTTTCAGGCACTGGGAATTGAACCCAGGGTCCCACTAGGCAAACAATCTAGACTAAGATATAACCCCAGCCCATATAATTAAATAATATTAAAATTTTTCACATAAGTGTGATCACCACAAAAGTCCCAGGTTCTCCCTGTCACACCTGTTTCAGAACAGTCAGTGATAATTACTACAAGGATCAATTAGCAACAGATGAACAGATAAACACACACACACACACACACACACACACACACACACACACACACACACACACACACACAATGGTGCATTGTTCAGATTGGTCAGCCATAAAGAAATTGAGTCATTCACAGGAAAATGAAGGGAACGTGAGAATATCATGTCAAACAAAGTAAACTGGTCACAGAGGAGAAAGTATTCCATGTTTCCTCTCATATGTGGGGACGATGACCTGAAAGTAGGGAGGGATGACCACTACTATCAGGGAGGGGATCCAGGAGGGGACAGTAGGGAGGGCGGATATTGACTAAAGCACAAGATACTAATGTATGGAACCGTCAGTTTACGTAATTAACATACAGAAAGAAAGTCAGAAACCATTGATCCTGTCTACAAAAGGAAGACCAAAAAGACAACTCATCTTTTCTATCATATTGCCAGTATCAAGAACAACAATACCTGATCTGAAGCAGGGCACAAAACCGTTTACTGGAGATCTGTAATGTGAGAGGAACTTGGAGTCCCCTCACAGCTCAGTAATGACTGAAAATGATTACCATTGGCCGCAGTTGGAGTAGCTTGTACCTGAAATTGAAAACCATAAAAGATACACACACACACACACACACACACACACACACACACACACACACACACCATCAATAACAGACAAACAAACACAGGCTTAGCGCACAAGCAACACACGCTGAGGTGGGCACCACCGTCACTCTGGCTCCTAGGAAGGCACTGTAAACAGTTAAAAAGCAGTAATGCACTTAGTTCAAGAGACAAAAGTTGGAGCTTGGGCTAGGATTTGACAGCAAAGTCCCAGAGAGGAGACTACCCCAAGAAAGTAAATAAGGTGTTAATTACTATGGTATCTCCTGGAGGTGTCTGTCAGTTCTAAAGTCACATGCACAAGGCCAGGCTCCAGGACACCCAGCAGAGGCAGCAAATAGAAGCTAAGAGGCACACCTTTCAACCCAGCACTTGGGAGGCCTGGACAAGAGGATCTCTGTGAGTACAGGACCAGCCTGGTATACAAAGCGCAAGTCAGGACAGCCAGAACTGTTACACTGTGAGGAGAGAGAGGGGAAAGGGGAGAGGGGACAGGAGACAGGAGGAGAGAGCCAGAAATTCAGGATCACCATGGTAAAGTGGCCCCAGTAAACACCCCAGATTTTCAGTTGGAAACCCACAGTTGCTAATTGCTAGGAGTAACATCAAAATTTAATATGTAAGCTCCAATTCAGCCTAGCATCAATCTTTGATGCAATCATACTGGTCTGTCTGCATTTTCTATGATACCCAGAAGAAAACATAACCCTCATGGGAGAAGATCACACAACCCAGAGCCCCTATGATCTTTAAAACACAATGTAAGGCATCTGATAAATTCACAAGGCAAGTCAAAAATAAGACAAAGAAAATGGGAACAGAAACAACATACAGTAATTCACTTTGTTTTTTCAGAGTTCTGAAATAATTTTAATTAATATGTTCAAGAATATCAAAAAGAAGATTGGGAATTCACTAGAGATTTGGATATATGGAAGAGTCAATGAGTATTTTAGAGCTTGACATATAAATGAAATTTCAAATTTAATAGACATGATGTCATATGCCCTTTAGTATGTTGTGAATGTTTTATTACCATTGGTTAATAAAGAAGCTAGTTTGGCCAATAGTCAGGCAAAATAGAGCTAGGCAGGAAATCCAAGCAAAGATACAGGCAAAAAGGAGGAGGAATCTGGTAGATGCCAGCAGCTGCAGGATAAACAAGATGTGAGGTAAGAAGCCATGAACCTCATGATAAAATATAGAATAGAAATGGGTTAGTTAAAGTTGTAAGAGCTAGTTAATAATAAGCCTGAGCTAAAAGACCAAACAGTTTGTTTGTTATTAATATTAAGACTCTGAGTGGTTATTTTAAAAGCCGCTACAGGACCAGGCATGACAATAAAACCTCCAGTTATAGACATAGGAGAAGATAGACCAAGTAAACTAGAGGACAGGTTGTTAAAATTTATATAGGTTCAAGTACAGGGAGAAATAAAGATAGAAAACAGAAAAGATGGGGAGATAACAAGGAAGATGGTGAAGAGGCTTTGGGGAATCCTATAAAGGAAGATGAGAGAATGGGCATGGAACAATGATTTGAAATATAGCTGATTAGGAGCTTTCAATAAGGAAAGTCACCAATCAACAGATCCTGTATGCTTAGTTTTCTTTTAAAAGTAAGACCACACAGACACACTTCTATTCAAGCTTTTGAAAACCAAAGACAGAAAATCTTAAAGGTGGTCAAAGAGCAGAGGGTGATGGTAATACCTGCAATTCCATCACTAGAGTTGCTGAGTCAGAAGGATGTCAAGTTAGAGGCCAGCCTAGTCTACACAGTGTGACCCTGTCTCAACTGCCCCCTCCCATGTGACTACAGCAAAAGGTATCTTACCTTCAAAGTAAGACTTACAGCTAACTTTGCCACGGAATTTAAGGAATGGAATGGCATTTCTAAAGTAGCATACTTAGGATTTCATGCGCAGGGGAAGTACCCTTCACAATTAAAGGCAACATTTTAAGTGCTTGATTCATACTGATAAGCACATTTTATCCCAACAAAGCTGCTACAAAAAATGAAAGCAAAATAAATATTAAAATTCAAAACCCCAGCGAAGTCACTGGTGGCAGATCTGGCATTAAAAGCAGCAGCATGTGTCACAAGGTGAAGCTGTAGCCAAGGACAGACCACAGGTGACAGTGGTCCTGTAAGATGACGTAATGTAGTGACGTCACAGCTGTGTTCTCTGTAAAGGACAGACCACAGGTGACAGTGGTCCTGTAAGATGATGTAATGTAGTGACGTCACAGCTGTCTTCTCTGTAAAGGACAGACCACAGGTGACAGTGGTCCTGTAAGATGATGTAATGTAGTGACGTCACAGCTGTGTTCTCTGTAAAAAATGCTGATTCTGCACAATTTAGCTACATTTCACAGATTACAAACTCATTCTTAAATTTTTTTTTATTTTTAATTATGTGTCTCTGCGTAGGTATGTGCACGTAAAAGCAAGTACCACGAGGTAAGATAATCTCGGGTGGAAATAAGGAAGAGTAGAATGGAATGGAAATCATCAGAAAGTATAAAATCAAATATCAATAAAATATATACTTTAAAAATAAGTAATGCAAAATCTTGTCTTATTCAAAAGAAGAGGGCAAAAGGTAAATACGAGTCAAGGGGGTAAAGGCCAACTGGAAAACAAACTGTTAGTACGGTATACTTAAAAGCAGAGACCAGTCATCAATTAACTTAACAGTTTATACACACTTCAATTTGGAGCCACTCTTCTATAAAAGAAACAAACAAAAAACAAAACAAAACAAACTCAAAATTCTTTTCATTGAGGTGCATGTTGGGATGCATTACTATATACAAACTCGTAACTTGCAAACGGAAAAACAACGCAATAACAAACACACATACCAAGTGTGGGGACACCAGTGCAGATGGCGATGGAGAGGAATGGGATCCATTTGATCTAAGGCTTGACTGGTCCTTTACTTCTAATATCCACACAGAACATAAGAAACATCACTTTTCCCCCTTCCCTTTCCCCATTTACCTTTCGTTGAGATGGATTCTTAGCCTTTCATAAAGTTGTAGAGAACAGCTTTATCAATCACAGTTTAAATTATTCTCACCGAGTTTTCAGTCCCACCTCTATGGGTGTGCACCACCCCTAAGAGTACTATGCCAACAGCACACGGAATTCCAGCCTTAGAAATTCCTCTATATGTGCCCGTGGTTTCCTCTTCTTTAAAAAACATCATGCCCGTAAGGCTTTTATAGACGTTTCTCCAAACCTTGGTACTTAAGGGTTCATGTTTCATGTGCCACAGCATCATCTGTTTCCCTTCTCACCCACTGTCTTAGGGCTTCTATTGCTTTGAAGAGACACCATGACCACAGCAACTCTTATAACGGGAAACACTTAATTGGGGCTTGCTTACAGTTTCCGAGTTCAATCCATTATCATCATGGTGGGGAGTGTGTTGGCGTGCAGACATGGTGCTAGAGAAGTAGCTGAGAGTCCCGCGTCTTGCAGGCAACAGGAAATGATCTCTCACACTGGGTGTAGCTTGAGCATAGGAGACCTCATAGCCCACCCCCACAGTGACACACTTCCTCCTAGTAGTGCCACTCCCTGTGAGTTGATGGGGTCAATCACATTCAAACTACCACACTCACCAAGAGATGAGCATTGGTGTATACCGCATTAGTCCTTTTAGCCAGCAGGACAGGAGGAGAACCCAAAGGGCATTGTGAAGAGTGAACAAATGCTCACCACAGCCACGGGCATTTATTTAATGAGGACATCTGTCATATTCATTTCAGCGGGCAGATTTCATTTATACAAACATCCTCGTAACAGGAAAAAAAAATCAGTGAAGGTATGTGCCTTAACTTTATTGGACTGTAAAGCAAAGCAAACAAAATAAGTGATAATTTCCAAATCTGTTTATAAGAAGAAATGTCAGAAAAATAAAGCCACAGTATTCTTTTTAAAAATTTGCTTACATTTCTTTTTTTAAACCATGGGACTTCAAAGTAAAGATTAAAAAAAAACCTATTAATGTAAAAAGGGACAAGAATAAAACTGAATTTTCAAAATAGACAAGTTTTTATAAGCACATAAAGATGAAAAGTGCCATGCAGTCCAAGAGGATGAAATAAACACCACAATGCCAGGCACCGCCCCAGATTCCTGTGAGCTGACAATCAGACGACACAAGAAATACCACTGTGCATCTTTAAAACTGAAAGCCTTATACTCAGCCGAGCAACACTCTAACTAGGAGAATATTACATGCCCTTCCGCCTATCCCAGAAGAAAGGCATGAGGGAAATTAAGCCTGGTGAAATGCTACCAAGAATCCTGTCTTTTAATGTAAGTCTCCTAATACAAAATGCTTGCCGTGGTTAGAAATGATGAAGTCAAGGGTACTCACTCCAAGGGAGTAAGAAGACACACAATGGGGGTTGCGTTAGGTTCTTACTCCTTTTCAGCCCAGTCTTGGGGGAAAACCTGGTACCTGTTTATGTCAGAAATCCACCAAATAGGATGAACAGCAAGCCAGAGGTAGGGGAAGAATCACTCGGAACAGAAATGTGCTAGTCTCTATAGATTAAACAGGGCTACAGGACTGGATGCATAAAGAAAAGGGCTCAACAGAAATACCTTGAAAGCCCCAAAGCAAGTGACACTGGCAATGAGGACAGAAGTGGGGTTCATCACACGTTATGCCACTGTCTCTTTGAAAACACACCCCTTCTCCTCATTGAAACAAGGTCTCACTAAGCAGCCCAGGCAGTCTCCTAACCTTGCCTTGGCCTTGTGAGTGCTGCGATCACAGGTATGAGCTAGAGGCTAGCCTGGGTTACATAGTGAGTTCCAGGAGAGCCAGGGCTACACAAAGAAACCTTGTCTCTAAAAAACAAAAAACAAAAAAAAAAAACAAAAAAATAAAGAAAGGAAGAAAAGTGAACAAGTAGACAATAAATTATATGCTTCATAAAATACTTGAGTTCATATTTAGATAAATGATTTCCTTTATTATAAAAAAAAGAACAAATCACTCACTGTTATCCTAGTAGGATTCTTTAAAATAATCACCTTACATTTAAAATACAGCCATTTGCATAATTACTTAATTAGCAATAACCTCAAAAGAAAAAGGCAGTTTTCATGCACAAATGAGCCTGCACCATCAAGACAGATAAATATGCTGGAATTTGCTCCAATAGTTTAATGGTTTCTGTAGCGGCCTGGGATAACCAATGGATTTCATGAGAGCTAACTCATTCAGCAACAGGATCTGGCATAGTCACCAAAACCTGACCACTTTAGTTTTGTTCCCCATCACATCCCTTTCCTTATCATCCCTGCCTTTCAATGTAGACATACGTGTCACAAAATGTTTGACTCGGGATATGCAGTGGCATAAATTACACACAATGTAACCGATAAAGAAGGGTCAGATGGTTTGGCTCTACCCCCAAGACTACTGTCATAAGGGGAACTTAAAGCAGGCATTTATTTTGTTTGATCTACTTCTATTTTCTCCAAAAATGAAGTCATCTCACTTAACGTGTTGTGCACTGGAAGAAGGCATGGAGTGCCCTGGAGCTAGGACTCCTCCATGCTGTGGTGAGCTGTCTGACATGGATGCTGGGAATGGAATTCACGTCCTTCTATGAGCAGTGTCTGCTCTTAGCTGCTGAGCCATCTCTCCAGACCTTCACTTAATCGTTTTGCAAGCAGCATTTTTATTGTTTACTTCTGATACGACCAAATGAAAGTTTTATGATTCTCAAAGGACAACTTGCTATCCACTAACAAAGAATCTGCAAGGGATCGTTAGGAGCTGTCTTTCAGGGGCTTATGAATTGGGTGTCGGTGGCAGCATCTTATGGAAGGCCTGGGTTGTGAGTTTCCTGAGGATTTTTTCTAGACGGTTTCGTTAGGCTCAACAGTTTGCAGAGAGCCTTACCCTTTCTTCTTATTCTACCTGACATATCATTGTCTATCAAATCCCCCAGAAGACACAAGGTGATGAGATGAAAAGTCCATCTACTTCCAATATTCACAATAAATTAATCAATCATGAGGAGGGCTGAATCACTTTTCTGGATTACTTTTTGTTGGAAACACAGTCTTCTCAATTTGTACTCTGCAACTCATATTTTCTACCAGGACACATATTTACAAATGACTTCAAGAACTAACTTATACATTTCCAAATACAATCCACATATATCCAGTGTAAAAATAAGTGGACATATTCTTATTAAAAGTCTGTGCCTAAGGGCATCACATTTTGTGAAACAGCTATATTTTATTAACAATTCACAGTTTCCTATCATTACTAGAAATGACTGAAAGCTAGGAGTATAAAATTTTTATTGACTCAATGAGAATTATATAGCCATTTGGCCAGTCAGAGTATCAAAAAATATCCCCAGTAACTAATGTGAACAAAAAGTGAACAGGATAATATAATTTTTGAAAATATTTTAATATTTGCCATTTTGTTGCCTATACTATTAATATATACATTGATTTAGTAATAAATATACTACCATTACACAGAATTCAGTGTTTTCAGTACTCATCACTGGTTGAAATTAATGCTGCTATCACCTTAAGAGAGAAATAGGTATCGTGTCCAAGTTCCAAACTAACGCTGATGAGCTCTCACTACAAACTGTAAAGTAGACATGTGGCAGTATCTTTCTAAGCATGATTCTTGTAAACACAGCAAAGATCATTTTTCTCAGTCCTGACATTCCATGTAATGGCTTTAAAGAAAAAAATACAAATCTTGTAATTTCTTTTTTGCATAGGGAATTAATTCGTTTGTATTAACTGTAAAATGCAGCAGTCTTTCAATGAAATGTCTTCATGACATAGCACTTGGCATCTGTATCAATTCAGAACTTCTGAGCAGTAAAAGTGCTCTGCATAAGTTTACAAAATGCTTTGTGGATCTAAAATTTAACAGAAACATTTCAAAACAAGTATAGGCATGGTTCTAAAATATTATGTACATAATATATGACTACAGGAGAAAACGCCTCACTGTAGCGCAACACAGTGTACAGATGTGAAGCACAGTGTTGAGTATAATTTCCCTTTACTTCTCCTCATGTTGGTGCATACGTGGCTAATGAGTCATTATACAACACGTCCCTTTCCACTTGCTGCATAGAAAGCAGAAGAGGGATGTGAGGACAAATTAAAGTAGATAATGAAAAGAATGGCAAAGTACAGTACATATGCTTTAAACAGTGCACCTTATAAGACAGACTGCAATACTCATACTATTTTATAAAGTGCTATATTACATAAAACCAAGAGACATGTACCTTAATTCTGGCAACAGCCATTAAAACAAACTGCCAGGAAAAAGTAGTGCAAAATTAAAAACAAACATAGCTTAGCATGCAGCTCAGATGGTCCCAAGTGCAGAACATAGGACCTTAGGTTCTTAAATATTTTTTCACTTTTTAGAAAAAGATTAATAGTAGCAGGTTATCAGCATATATGACCATAAAATAAAAACAATAAGTTAAAATTCTCTTTTAAGAAACAAGCCACACATAAAATTCATTATAGCGTCTTTTTCGAAAACAGACTCTTTCTCTGTTTTCAGAGAAAAATCACTACCCAAAGGGTGCAAGTCTCTTAAAAACCTTGTCCACCAGGCATAGCAGAAGTCATCAAGTCTTCTTGACAGACGTGTGAAAATCTGTGACTTATCTAACCAGTCACTAAAATTACAGAAACCTTTGCTGTTTCAAGAAGAATCTTGAACTGGCATCATGCTAGTCGGCTAAAAAGTATCACGTGTCCTCTATTCACAGTAATGCTGTCTGTCCAGTGCTTTTGGATAAGGATAACCAAACAGGTTTCCCCGGAAAAAAAATTCATCAAGAGGCAGATTCCAATGAGAACAATGGGAGACATCTTTTTAAAGCACAGAACATACCTCAGGCACATGCTGAGGGAACTAAGGTGCAAGGGTCAGTCAGGACAGCCTTCCATTCCCAGGGCACTCAGTCCGAGAACTGGAAGAGGGTGTCTGGGTTACTGCTGTCTGTGGGGTTGCCGGGCTGCAGCGTCTTGGTGGGCGTTGTTTTGCCATGGGAGGATGACGAGCGGGAGCTCTCACTGGAGCTGCTGCGCGTCTCTGTGCTGGTGCTTGTCCTCTTCATCTTCCTCCTCTTGGCCAAAGGGGCCTTGTCCACGTTCTGAAGGCAAAACCCTTCTCTCTTGTATTTGTTAAAGGCCTGGGAGAAAAGGAGTCATGAGGCTAACAGCACTACAGACTGTCCAGCAGACAGCTTTTCTGGCAACCACAAGCTGCTCTTGGAACAGGAACAGAGCTGGGAAAACTTTTCACCCAGTCCTTAAGACCAGGACAAAGTTCTCCAGAGCTGGGTGTGGAGCAGGGTCTCATCCATGACAGACCGGTAACATGGCACCAGGTAACTGTGCAACCTGTACCAGCTCAGCTGTCCCAGAGTCATGATTACTTCTCACTGTTCCTTGTTATTTAAAATATTTTGTTTTATATGACCAGGTGTTTTGCCTGCATGGATGTCTGCGCCTGTGGAAACCAGGAGAGGGCACTGGGTCCCCTGGAACTGGAATTACACAATACTATGAGCTGTCATATGAGTGCTGGAAATTTAACCAGGTCTACTGCAAGAGCAGGCAGCGCTATTAATTACTCCTCATTACTGAGTCATCTCTGCAGCCTGTTTATGTTAATTAGAGACAGGCTATCAAGTAGACCAGGCTATATGAACAGACTTATATGAAGCTGAGGATGACTTGGGGCTGATTCTTCTGTCTCTACCTCCCAGGTACTGTAATTACAGGTGTGTGCCACCACACTCTATCCTGAATTTCCTTAACATTTCCTAAAGAGAAGTGCTACAGTGACACCTGATGACCTCACACCTTACACCGCTGAGAATGGGATTCCTGCAGCCATTCTCTCCATTCATTTATCACCTTTCAAATCCTATTCTGCAGTGACTTTCTCCCCAGGTAATCAATCCCTCCAGATTCTTTTCCGCCTCTTTCAACTCATCTTGCACTAATAACTGAACTTTTCAGTGCATCTGTTTGGGACAAAGTTAGTAATGTACCATCTCAGTCTTTCAAGATTACAATCTATATTCAGCACGACTCATCTACTTCATGCCCTTCCTAAATTAAGAGTACATAATTATTTTAAATGTATTAGTGGATATTGTTTCCAAAGCTACCCAGTAAGACCACATGATTAGGAGCCCTCTCTAAACTGTTCACGAGCACAGAACAGGGTCTTACATGAAAGGTTGCTTTCACACAGGTGTGCACAGCAGCTCCTGACGATCCCAGGATGTCTGGAGTCATCAGAGGATTGGAGGACAGCTGACTGCCATCCTGAAGCCATTCATTGAATCTCAAGCCAGACATTTTCAGCCTTTTATTTGGATCAACTGTAAGAAGTCCTACAGGAATAAGGCATTTTAACTTTATAATTTTCCACTTTAAACATAGTTTTAACAATCAGTATCATATAAAAGGTCAATTATGTTCTTGTGACATGATGGTTTCAATAAGCCTTTACCTCCTACAAATGTATACACCTTCGCCTGCTAGAGGACACTGAATTTTAAGAAAAGGTCACAAGAACCTATGTCTATGAGGCTGTATGTAAGCTACCTGGCTTTCCAACCAGGAGAAAACCACCCCTCAAAAGATTCTACTGTGACTTAGTAAGCCCCATATAAACCAAACACTCCCTAGCCATTTTCTAGGATATGGGATGTGGTATGGTACTGGAGACTTAGGGACAGACACTCAAAAAGGAGAGAGCAAGAGACACAGAGACAAAGACAGCTACTCTAATCTGAGGGGACTAGTGCAGTAGCAATGCATAAGACACGAGCTAAACACAGGGCATGTGTTAGCCTACAGGTTTCTAGGAAATAAGCCCCACATGATGAGAAGGAGGAGCTAGACTGAGAGGGGCTGCAATGATTAAGAAGGCCATGTGTGAAGCTTGACCTATTGGAGGAATTCAAGAATTCAACAATGGCAGAGATAGGGTGATGAGGAAGTAGAGGCAGGCCAAGCCAGGACCTGAAAGGCTAGTTTTTAAGGCCAGGCTAAGGAGTGGATGCAAAGCTAACAGAGAGTCTTCAAATGATCCCTCCACCCTGCCCCAAGGAAAGGTATGATGACTGTGTCTTTCTGTTGGCACAGAAGTGGTGGGAAAGCTATGTGGGGTGGGTTGACAGGATGCTGTAAGGCCACTGGCAGAGAAATGATGGCAGTAGCCTATGGGCAGAAAGGTGGGAACCAGGCAACTTATAGAGTTGTAGCACTAAGTGGCTGGAGGCAGGCAGTCAGGGTGACAACAAGGTTTCTGTTTCTGTTGTCTGGCTCAGGGCAGTGCCATCATTCAAAAGAAAACACATAGAAGTAAAGTGTGTTTGTGGGGAAAGCACAGAAGAAAAAAGACAACGTTTGTTTTGACTCTGTTAGGTTGGGATGCCACGGGGAGCCAATTTCTCATACTGGAAATGGGGATGAGCTTATAAAGGGAAAGTTCCAGAAAAGAGAAAACAAGCCACTTGGCAAGATTTTGAAAACACTCATGGGTTTCTGGAATAATTAACATAGACTTGTGTACTGGGCATGATTCTATGTAGTTACTACATGGGATACAGATACCAGATTTCTTGAGTGTCTTACCTTGAATCAAATCTTTAGCCTCTTGGGACACATTCTTCCATGCTTCTCCTTCAAAGGAGAAGTCTCCCTTTTTAATTTTCTTCATAATTTCTACCGCACTGGTACAGGTTAAACTTCTGTCATGAGACTGGAATGGTACCTGTCCTGACAGCATTGTATACTGCCATGGAAAAAGAAGGTAAAATATCAGGATGACTGCAAAAAGCACTGTCAAGTCATGCCAATAAGCTAATACCATGAGCTAGCTCCAAGAACATAATTTATCAGATACTCCAATAAGCATTACTGAACCTGAAAGACTGTCTTCTACCGTCAGAGTAACCCACACACCTCAAAGACCTGTAAAATGAAGCGGCACGGTTTTTCTGACATCAAAATTGAAAATTATCTTTATAACTACATCAGCCCCCATAAGTGGGAGATGATATCTCATGATTTTTGTTTAACATCTAGTTTTCAAATTCCATTAAGAACAATTTTATGTCTTAAATTGCAAGCAGTATAGCAAAAACCAAAGATATAACTGTATACATATGAGATTATACACACATATATGTGAGTCTTTTTCAATGTATATCTTCCATGTGTACGCACACATGGACAGAGAGCATGCACACAGGGGATCATAAAAAGCAAATGCAACAAAATCTTAGACATTTACAGTATTCTCTTATATTCTTTTTTTATAATATTTTTTAATTTATTTATTTATTATGTATTCAGTGTTCTGAATGCATGTATCTCTGCAGGCCAGAAGAGGGCATTAAGTCTCATTACAGATGGTTGTGAGCCACCATGTGGTTGCTGGGAATTGAACTCAGGACCTTTGGAAGAGCAGGCAAAGCTCTTAACCACTGAGCCATCTCTCCAGCCCTCTCTTATATTCTTTAATTCAAAAATAAGAGTAAAGATTTGGGAGCAAAGAAAAACATCAAACAAGAATAAAACCTTTGGATAAAATGTTTCACATGGAATCATGTGCTACTTCATAGGCATGCTATACATTGGCCCATTGTTTTATGAATACTGTCTTATGGATGGAAAGTTTTATCTCCCCTAAATTTAGACGCTGAATGCCCAACATGACTTTTTTTGAGAAAAAAACTTTTTTGGAGGCAATGAGTATGAAAGAAGTTAAGCGTGAAGGTCCTGATCCTTAGGAGAATGAACACCAGAGAGTTCTGCCAATGTAAGCATGTGCTATGGAAAGGTTAAGGAGGAGAGTCAGCAGGGAGCCAGTTGTAACCCAGTGGGAGGGTCCGCATCAGACAATAATCGAAACACTGTGGTCTTGGACTCTCCAGCTTTGAAATGATAAAAAAGTCTCTGTTGTTTCTTCCAGCTTGCAGTATTATGAGACAGCAGTACAAGCAGACTTACCCTGTGCAAGTTATACTTTAACTAAGGTCCTGTGCATTTCAGACAATGACTGTGTATTCTTGGTGTATACTAGATTATAATAAAATCACATAGGATCCTTTCCTTGGAATAATTTATTTGATTCAATAAAGGTAATATAATTTATTTTCATTTTAAAACATTCCTATTTATTAAATGCAAGATGAAAGAGGGGCATCTAATTCCAAGGTAAACCAGAACTCCAAATAAATTTCGTGCTTGCTATGCTTACTGCAGGATAAGTTAGGAGCTATATGTCTGAGACACATTCATTTATATGAGAACATTAGAAAACTTTTTTGAATCATTTAATGTAGCTAGTGATTTTGTTCATTTTCTTCTGTAACTGTTTTTTCTTGTACCTACAAAAGGCAAGAATTTAACAAACCACAATCTGATACTGTTTGTCACTCCTAAAAAAATTATCAGTCATTCTTTGTAGTATTCAATATCCAATGACATCCATATTTTCCTCACTGTATTATATACATGAGGATATACTGTAACTATATCAATTATATTTAGAATGCAAATTTAACTAACAATTTAAATTAGTTTTTTCTGGAATCAGGACTCGAGTAAAACACAAATACTCTTCCTTAAGGGTCTCTAATGTATGGGTTTACACGTTACCTCGTTTTGTTGAGATAGCATTTCACACTGTAGCCTAGGTTGGCCTGGAACCTGAAAGTCCTGCTACCTCAGCCTCCTGAGTGCTGGGATTATGGGCATGAGCCACCACGCCTGGTCTCATAACATTTTTTTCCTTGTAAATTGTTTACTGAAAAACTTGTTACTCTGTACAACAGTAGTGCCTACAGTCTGTATACTATGACTATGCTCTATGACACCATTAACCTGATTTTTATTCTGTTTTTCTTAAACATTTCACCATTCGATCTAACAGGCGGGGGATTTCCGCCCTTGTCTTTCCAGATGGGAAATATATATGAAAAAATTAGGAGCTTGACTACATTTCTTCGCCAGTCTGAGGCTCTGAAAACCTTAAAAGAGCTTGATGGTCACAATAGGCTTAAAGTACTGTCTTCTTTATAATGAAAAAGAAAGTATGAAACATAAAGGTTTTTTACATTTTTAAGGGCATCGCTACTAATGAAGATGTCAACAACGCAAGACCTTCAAACTAACCAGCCAAAGTTGCTGCTTACTTTTACCAAAATTCCTTATCCCTAAATAAGCAAGTTTAGTTTAAAGCGATGAATGATAAACTGCCCAGATGAAAGCCATATAAGGCTTAAAAATAAAGAGCCAGTGTGCTGGGACAAGTGGCTAGCCACTGGGAGAAAACAAACCGACACCAAAATAAACCCCAGATGGAGCACAGACTGAAGCACAAAAATAAGACAGTGATTCTAGAGGAAGTTTAGAAGAGTATTTTTGTAATCCTGAGTGAGGGCAGGGGTAGTGACAACTGACATCAAAGCCACACACCACGAAGAAAAGACTGACATATTTTACCACATGGAAATTAAAAACAAAACAATTCTCTACTTGAAACTTCCCTAAAAATAAAAACAAAATCCTATTTGCTATAAACAAAATATATGCCAGAGAAACATTTCCAGTGACTGATGGCAGGCAAGGGTTAAAAAGCTCCTTCAGAGTTTTATTTTATTCCTCAGTAACAAAAAGCTGCCTAGCAAAAAACAGGCAAGCTCATACACAGCAACTCTGACATAAAAACATGAATGTCTACTTGTATGAAAAGATGCTCAGACTGGATACTCATCAAAGAAATGCCTGCAAACTTAAGAACAGTGGGGTACAGCTGAAGGTTAAAACAGAGGACATCCAATGTGCTCACATGCAGCTGATGATGAGTTCTGGGCCTGGAAAGCCTGACAGAAGAAAATCTAGGCATCTATGCTAAAATAAAAATATGTATGCTTGCCGGGCGGTGGTGGTGCACACCTTTAATCCCAGCACTCAGGAGGAAGAGGCAAGCGGATCTCTCTGAGTTCGAGGCCAGCCTGGTCTACAAGAGCTAGTTTCAGGACAGCTAGGGCCATTACATAGAGAAATCCTGTCTCGAAAAACAAAAAACAAAACAACAACAATAAAATGTATGCCCTCCTGGGAATTCTAAGGAAACTGTGAAACAAGTACAATTGTATATATGAAAAAGATTCATTCTTACAGCCTATAATTAGTGAAAAAAAAGAGGAGGAAATACTAATTGTTCATTGCCAAAGAAATGGTTCAATAAATTTCGGAGATTCAAATTACAGATATAACTCATTTGGTTTAAAAATATAAACAGCCACCCTCCATGTATACACATGTGTAGACAAAGGCACATTTAAAAACCCACATCCATTTAGCAAGGGAAGGGAGAGAAGCTCCCATGGCATTGTCTTTGACTGGCGAGATGTGATTTTCAGCTATATTTTTCTGTAGTGTCTGGAAGGTCCTCCCTAACATGCTCATACGAAGACCAAGTAAAGCTATTTTGAGGTAAACATATGTGGAGGTTTCTCTAGTTTCTCATCATGCACATTTTGTAAAGAGCATGCTCCTCATATTACTATAAGGTATATCTATTAAATTTGGCAATTTATCCTAAACAATTTTGTTTACTTACATTTTTAGTATAAGAATTTCGAGACTATGTGTTTTTATTAAGGAATCACTATTTTCACATTATATCTAACATAGTATATGTCTATGTAAACACAACACTGCTTCTTTAAAAACAACAATATAATTTATATGAACCACAGCAACTGAAATCATCCAAAATAACTCAATTTTATGCTTTTTTTCCTCTATTATAGGCTTTAAGAAGTTGAAATATACCTCTGTGGGACCTCCACTGGTTATACAGAAAACAAGCCAGCACATTCAGGCTTTTCATGAACTTAAGAAAAACACCAGCGGGGGCTAAGGCCACCAAAGCACTGACTAGGCTTAGTGGCTGTTAGGACAAACTCACCAAGATGACGCCCAAACTCCACAAGTCACAGGATTCATCATAGCCATTGTGCGTCAGGAGCTCTGGTGCCGCATAGTGAAGGGTGAAGCACGGGGTCTTGAGGGGCTGGTTGTCAGGTGGCTTGAGGCGTGCAAACCCAAAGTCAATTACTTTAATTTCTAGATTGTCGTTTTCATCAGTGAACAATAAATTCTGTAAGATGCCAAAACTCTGGTTAGATTCTCATTGAAATGACAGGAGATCTGCTAATCTATCTATGGAACACTGTCTGACTCAAGCAGTCTCATGGGACTCTGGGAGCTGATGTCACACCACTGACCTCTTCTTTATACTGTTTTGTATCACTTCAGTTTTTAATGTCAGATACTTTTCAACTATATCATTTCAACTATTTGATTATACTGTGAACCCTGAGACCGTGTTAATAAAATCAACCTTGGATGATGAGGCAGAGCCAGGACTAGGTGACAATAATTAGTCACAGAGAGTACGGAGAAGCCAGGAAGATAGAGAAATGCACAGGAAGGAGTAGGGAGGGACTTGGAGTTTCACGATCTTTTTTTGATTTAGGACAGTTGAAGAGACACTCTCTTGAGTCTTCGGCCAAAAAGGAAAGTTAGCAAGTTGCTTCTCAGGCCTCTCTGAGCTAGCAGATTTTCACCCCTACACCTGACTCACAAGTCTTTATTGGTAAACAGAATGATGGACTTGATTAAAAACTACATTAGGCAGGAGCAGTGCTGGCAAGACAGTAAGTTCCACCAGGCTGCAGGCAGCAGGGCACTAACAGAGACGAGCGGGGCCACAGAAAGTAGCTAAAATATCAGTAGACTTAGTGCAGCAGCTAAGCTGACTGAAAAACAACACACTGTGCTTCTTCTCAAGTCTCCATTGTCTCCCTTGTCTCCACTTCCCGCCTGAGTTTGTCTTCAGTTTCCTCTAGCACCCCGCATTTCACTGCAGCCTGGCTCCTGTACACTTACGCAATCCTCACTTACAGATGCTGCCCTAACCATCCTACCAAACTGAAGTTCCAGTTACTCCTATTTTCTCCCATCATGGTTTACTTTTCTTTTATGGTACTTACCATTTCTATATCTTTAGCTGAATGTCTGGTCCCTCTCAGACCATAATTATGTAAAAGCAAGGACTCTGTCTACTTCATTAATGACGCTGTCCCTAGGGCCTGGTATAGGTAAACACAAGTATAACTCAAAAAATATAAAAAGTATAACTATAAAAATTAGGCTGCCTTTTTAAAACAGTCTGCAGGTTTGGGATGGCCCTATGCTGAGGAAACCTTTCAACACCATTCCCCAACAGGCCGTGTCTGTCAGATCTGGGGACTTCTCACAATATGCTTTTCACCACTATCACATTTATGTGGTGATCTGTGACCAGTGGTCTTCAGGAATTAAAGATTAAATTTATTTATTCACTTTTTTATGTAGATCAATGTTTTGCTTACAGGAGTGTCTGTGTCTGCTGCCTTTAGAAGCTACAAAAAGGGGTTAGCTCCTCTGAAACTACAGTTACAGAAGGCTGTGAGTCACCATGTGGGTGCTGGGAATTGAACCTGGAAGATCAACAAGTGCTCTTAACCACTGAGCCATCTCTCTAGTCCCAGTGACTAGTAATCTTTGCTATTACTATTACTGCTGTCTCTGCTTTGGGGACCGTGAATTGCATGCATGATGGTGAATTAATCAATAAACATGTATTGACACTATCACTGGACAGATGTCTCCCATTTTTCTTCCTTCCCCAGGCCAATCTATTCCCTGAGACAGAATATTGAAATTAGGTCAATCACGAGCCCTATAAAGTGGCAGACAGTGGAGGTCAAAGATAAGGCATCTTGTGCTTCTACTGTCTGTCTTTTCTACTTGCCCTCCTCAATGAATTTTATCACTTCTTTTAAAGTAAGGGATATGTGACTCTTCCTTTCATTTGGCCACTTGGATGGATCTGCTCTGATCCATCCAAGAATTGTGATCTATAATAGCTCTAACCTTCAGTGTATGTCTTAAATAGCATGACTATTTGATATAGGGGCTGCCTAATGGGTACTGTGTTAGCATACATTTGTTTGATGCAGCTCTTCAGCAGAGCTCCTTGTGACCCACTCATTGTTAACGACCATCAGTATTTTGAAATAGGTCTTTTTCTGAGCTGTTGGTCTTCACAGTGAACCTAAACCATGTTGTAAGCACAAAGCACTGTCATCCAGGCTGTTGGCCCACTTAAGCACCCAGGCAGAGAAGATTTACTTCTATAAACCTTAGGAACCAAATCTGCTAACTAACTTTAAAACTTTCTTTTACAGCTATCTCACCTCTCTCAGTCTTTACGGAATTTATGAGTTAAAGCCTTGCTCTGGGTTAGCTAAGGAATGCTGTGGTGGGTTTGATCTATTCAGATTTTCTCCATGTGAACAAGAAGGCCTTTTAGCTTTTTATCATTTATGTATTCACTGGAATCATACTAACTTCCTTCAATAATTTTGACTTTGTATTCTGATTATTTTGTTTTTAGACAGTGTTATGCTCTTAGTGATTAAAGGATTCCAGTTCTGGAAAATCATTTTCTTTCTTACTTATCTAGCTGAAGTAAAGATGGGATGAAACCGGACTTTCTGAACGTGGCGGACAATGAAGGCTGATGAGAAGCCAAGGACAATGGCACTAGGTTTCGATCCTAATACATGAACTGGCTTTGTGGGAGCCTAGCCTGTTTGGATGCTCACCTTCCTGGTCCTGGATAGAAGTGGGAGGACCTTGGACTTCCCACAGGGCAGGGAAGCTGGTCTGCTCTTCATTCTCGAGAGGAAGGGGGAATGGAGTGGGGGGGAGGGGGGAGGGGAGTGGGAGAAGGGGGCGATGTGTGCGAGGAGGGGGAGGGAAATGGGAAATTTTTTTTTTTGTGCAACAACTAAAAAAATAAAATAAAATAAACAACAACAACAAAAAGAACATTTCATAATGTTTCAATGATTAAAATAAAAAAGATGGTTAGGTAGGTTGAAACCACTGCCTAATCAAGACCTGCAGTGATAGCAATAGTTGATATTCCAGCACAGACCAGGGAACTCTCACAAAGCCCCAGTCCTAGACAAGGAGCTACGGTCAATTAGTGGCTGCTGAGAAAGGGAAAAGCAGTCTTCTCCAGGGATGACACCCCGATAAATTATTCAATCTCGGTCAGAGAGTGAGTGAGGGGGACATGGCAGCTGGAGTGGGAAGAAGAATGGAAATGATGTAAATACAGTACTCACTTATGAAATTCTAAAAAAAGAAAAAACTTAAAGTTAATATTAAAAAGAGACAATGAAGTAGCAGTGCTGAGGGAGCACACTCTGCTCCTTCACAGCCTTTAAGATACCAGCCTACTCGGGCGTGGTCTCTTAGAGTTTAAAAAGCAGTGGGAACCTTGCGCCCTCTCTCTTGCTTCTGCCTCCTGTTCCAGCTGCTGGACTCTGTTCCTGTTTGTACTCAGAGGACTGTTGTTTACGATGGTGATCTGCAAGTTTTCCCCTTAAATAAATAACCCTTTTATTATCCTAATTCTGAACTGGTGTGAGATTGTTTTACGGCATCATAGAAGGAAAAGTAAAGAAATTAAAAAAAAATTTGAACAGTTTTCTTAAATTTTCTATCATACAATACCCAGACCTCAATTTTTGACAATGGAAGTCATAGCTCACAGGTGTTTTCTTGGAGATAGGTATCTGTCCTTCAGCAGTCATACCTAGGGTTCTCTGCAGTGCCAGGCAGTGTACTACACATCTTTGGAGGAGCACATTTGGCTTCTCCTCCACAGGGCCTTCCAAGACCCTGGAAATGACAACTTTATTCCACTAAGGCTAGCGAAGAACTTCTTTAGTCTTAATTCTTGGAGGAAATGAGGGGGAGACACATTCACTTCAAGCTGATGACTTCAATCCATTCATCATATTAGAGAACACGTACACTTAGAGCACACTGCTCACTTCCTACCTCTTGTTCTAAGGTAGGAAGTGCAGTGTCACACAGTTCTACATGGGGGGTGTGCATGGTCAGGAATGGTAGGGAGTAACAATCGATTCACTTCTATCCACATTTCAATTTCTGCCTGAAAATACTGCCATATAGAGAACTTTTCTTAATCTTTTAGGAAGATCATATGAAGATTACAAAGCAGTCTAAGAATGTCAGCCAGCTTCTAAATTTGTCTGATTTACACCTAGAACTTAAGAGATATGTCTATGCAGAAAAAGAATGCCATTTAACCATCTACCAAAAATAGTCAGACCTAAAATGCTGCATAGAAAAGGAATTAAACTTTTAGTTTGGAAATAATATACTCTGCCATTTAAAAGTCAAAGTGAGAGCTATGGTTAGGAAAATGTTAGTTCAAAGGTACATCATCACTTTCCTAAAACCTAGCTTAAGAATAAAATGGTGGTGGAACATGCTGTATAATCCAACAATTTTGCTTCATTTCAAGCTAGAGAAGTATCTTTTTTATCAGGAAAGTAGGAAGACAAATTTAAATTCTGCTGCAGAGGACATGTGCCTCATTTGAGACTCATGAGCTGACAGATGGCCAGTTATCAAAGAATAAAACATGTGAAAATGAGTTCTATACAGTCATGGAACAGATCTTTTCCATTAAAAAACTACATGCTTGTTCCTTGTCTATCAAGCAAACATTTAAGTGGTGTGCTTTCACATTTAAAAATAGACAGCTAATCTCCAAGGCACAGAGCACCATGTTTTCAGTGGGTGTTACGTAGGAGAGTGAGAACTATGATGAAGGAGCAGAGGGGAGCTATCATAGTTGCAAGTTTGTAAGACACAAGTCACTTCTGATTAATTACTAGCAATAGGAATAAAAGTAATATAAAGTACAGAAATTTAACACCTGTAAAGGAATAAACTAATTGTAACCAGCCTTCTGTATCCCTGAGGATCATAACTGTGGGTTTTACCAACTATGGATTAAAAACTGAAAAAACAAACTAACAAACAACCCCTCCAAATCCTGCAAAACAACTACCTAGAAATACACTTTTTTCTTGTTATATAGAGTATAACTATTTATATAGCATTTATAGCATATTAGATACTGTAAGTAATATAAAGAGAGGATATAATGTCCAGAAAAGGATACATGTAGGCTATGTGAAAATAATGTACATTTTTATGTAAGATACTGCATCTCTGGATTTCAGAAGCAGTCCTTCACAGACACAGAGGGATAACTGTGTATTTGAATGTATATATTTCCATTCTTAAAACATCTTTTAATAATTTAAGGCAAAGTTGCTTTTACAGAACTATTCTGGTTTAATAAAAAAAGAACATCAAACTCTTTAATATTTTAAATAGACTTGAAAATATTTTATAATCACATGGGAACTTTATAATAATGTGATTATAATCTATAATTATGTAAAATAGATTTAAGTACATAATAATGTGAACTTTATAATCACATTATTAAAACTAATGTTCTACTTTAGATCAGAAATTTGTATAATTTCTCATACGGTGAAGGATGATTAACTAGCTTTAAAAAGTCAATGGCTTTTGTTTTTCAAGTTTTATACTACTTGTTTTTAAAAAGGGAGAAAATTTCATATTTTTGATACCAAAAAGGGATCATTCTGAGTTAAAACCTTCTTCATTAATTAACCTTCTGAAAGAAATATAAAAAGCTGTTGCTCTTCACTGCTCTTCAGGTCTATAAATACCACAGTGTGTGAGTGTACAGAAGCACATATAGAGAGGACAGCCTTATTAATTCTTGTGTGTAATTATGTAGAATAAATTTACGCACATTATTGTTTAGGAGCTATCAGTATGATTTAAAAATGTGAAAAATAAGGTTTCAAAATACATCATCAAGCAAACAAACTCCCCAAGATGGAATACATATATAAGGGCTATTATTTTTTGCTACAAAATTTTCCATTGCTATTTTTAGTATACAACTGTTGCATGAAGTATCTTTCCCATAAAAGGCTCTCACACTTACAAATATAACTTCAAGATGATCAGCTGGCAAGAGGGAAAAAAAGAGGACAAATTTATTTTAAACTGGCACAGAAGAGAAAGAGGGGAAAAAAACCCTAAGAAACCTCTTCCAGTGTTTACTTACTGGCACAAGAGAAAGAGAACCATCCGAAAGCCTGACAACTACCTGAGGGCTAGCTAATAATGACTACAGGTCAGATTGTAAGAGAGCACACTGTCACACCTCAGGCTTCAGATCTCTGTGCACTACTCCAACGTCATGCATGTGGCTCACAGCTGAGACAAGCTTCCGCATGATGTAGCTGGCTTCAGTCTCACTGAAGTGCTTCTTCTTCTTGATGCGCTCGAACAGTTCTCCCCCATTCAGAAGTTCCATCACGAGAAATGTATGAAGCTAGAAAGAAGAAAGAATAATATGTAGCCTACTGAAAAGGTGTAGACATGTATTGTCGTATAGGGTATTTACTGATTAGCAAATTTAAATAATCCCTTGCTTAAACAACCAACAATAATCCCTGCATTTAGAAGAAAGAGCTAAAGGATAATGTAGCTTTTTAGAATTCAATTCTGGCAATGAAAAAGTTTCAAGAATTTCAGCAAAATCTTCAAAATCTTTTCCTTTATTTCATTTCCTTTCATTTGAACTCAGTGCTAATATTCTCCCTTGAGTTTTTATATTTTCATTTAAAAATATGAACTGAGCTGACAATAATCTGATAATCTACGGGAATGATCCAGAGGATTACCAACTAGTGCAACTGCCGACACTCATCTAGCTAAAAGCTTACTTTGTTTGATAATTTGATTAATTACAAGATTCTTGTAGCTATTCACTGCAAGTATCCATAACTCATTGTGTATATTTCTTTTAAAACAATTGTTTTTGACTCTACTGGCATTATCTTGATTCAATACTTTCTTTCATATTTATTATGCTTTGCATTATTTCTATGAATAAAATGTACAGGGATTATCAAAAACAATCTTCAGGATGTAGTTTTACCTTTATAAACCCTAGGACCTTTCCTTATCAATAAAATGTGGGCAATAAGAAAGCTACAGGTGGTGTCTTGAATAATGGCCCTCCAGATAGCTATGTCCTAATCTCCAAACCTGTGTTGTTTTTTATCTTAGAGGGCAAAAGGAACTTTGTAGTCATAATTAATAGTCTTTATGGCTTTTGTTTTATGTTTTTGAGACAGGGTCTCACTATGTAGACTGGGCAGGCCTTGAACTTAAGATCTGTTTGTTTCTGTTTCTGAGTGCTGGGATTGTGTGCCACCAAGCCCAGTCCATGATTAAGATTCATTTTTCTTAAAAGTTTGCATGTACATAAATGAGTGTTTTGTTTGCATATGTGTCTGCACACCAGAAGAGGGCACTGGATCCCATGGGACTACATGGGTTTTGAGGATTAAACCCAGGGCCTCTGGAAGAGCAGCCAGTGCTCTTAGACACTGAGCCATCTCTCCAGTCTCTATGATTAAGATTCTTGAGATGAGATGATTGTCCTGAATTATTCACCAGCATCTAAGGTATGGGATTAATCTATGGAAGCAAGAGATTGGAATACTTCATAGAAGGGCAACAACCCAAAGAAAACAAGTGACCTCCAGAAACTAGAAGTCAAGTACACAAGTTGTCTCTCAGAGTCTCCAGAAGGAGCCAGCTCTGTCTACTCTATGACTGCAAATCAGCAAGACTAATTTTGGATTTATTGTCTCCATTCATTGTCTAACCAGTGAATATATTAAGTTTGTGGCAATCTGTTATAACAGCAATTAGCAACAGAGTATGTAAAACAGATCATGGCACACAAAATGATCACCATTACTGTAGAGCCAAAGTCTGAAGACCCACCCTTAATCAACATCATTATTAGTTTAAAAATAGGACTGAATAGATATGAGGATCAACTGTGTCATTATCATAGGAAAAACTAAACACATATTTCAAAAAATGCATAGCATAATAATTATTATATTTATACTACTACATGCAGCATTATATCTTGAGAAAATTTCTATTTTAGTGTCTCTTGAATTTTTAAAAATTGCCAACAATCAACTTAGAACATAAGTTTAAAAACTAGGAATGTAATTCTTGAGATAAGACATTAATCAGAAGAGTCAAGATCCAATGTTTGGGCTGAGATACAGTGAGGGTCACAGACACAAAACTATAAGTGCAAGTGTCTAACGTCATCCATCAGTTTCTTGATTGAGAGGTTAATATTCTCTGTATTTGCATTAACAGGACACTGTCTTTTACTGTGCACCTTGAATGGACAGGGGACTTATTGTTCCCATGAGAATCTGAGTAGGCAGTGGAGCAGCAAGGAGAGCATTCTCAGAGTTCAAAAGCATCTCTTCTCATGAGAACAAGAGGAAGAAGATCATACCCATTTAGATGTTTATTTCTTCACATAAAAAGGCTGGGTTTTGCCTCCTCTAAGATAGCAGAGCAAAGTAATTAAAAGTTTGTTGGGCTCTGAAGTTGTAAGGGTGGGGCTCAGATACCAGCTTCACCATCAACACACTGTAAAACTGTCACTGACCTTCTGAGTTTTGTTCTCTGAGTTCACAGTGCTCAGGCAAGGACAAAGATGATACATGTAGAGTTTATGGTACAGTGTTTGGACCACACACTGCATAACTGGCAGCAAAATGGAATTTATGATGTGTTCCTGCTTCCACCTGATATCACCATGGTGAGTCACTCTTAGTACTCAGAAACAAGTCCCAGCTATTCTAGTCAACAATGTCCTAGCAACACAATGGTAAGTGCCCAGAACAGGTTCTCCCTACTGGATTTTCACTGATTGTGATCCTGGCATAAGTCTCATGACCTTTATAAATCTCAGATCCTTTGATGTTAAAATTAGAGCAAAACATATTTGGGACTAGTTTTGGCATTTGTGCCTTAATGCTGACCTGAGAAGGCTAGGATGTCTGTCCTGTGTCAGAGAAACGAATACTGAAACGGAACAATTTCAGGCATGGGAGGTGGCAATGGGGCAACTGAGAGGTGCTACAGACCAGTCACAGTGATACTCCGCCTATGGCCAAGTGACAGGTTTTTGTGTGAGACTTCTGTTGGAAAGCAGAACTAAGGGTAGAAGAGATCATAGAAGGACCTATCCTGGAGGCTGAGCACTTGTTGCCACCTGGAACAAGATGCAAGGGAGCATCTTTGCCTTTCTGTTTCCTCGTGTCCTTTAGCTTGCACCAACTGGGCTTAAGAGTCCATTTGATGCTAGGCGTGAAAAGAATACTGAAGGCTTACAATCAGCAGTGTTGAATGTGCACGGGTTAAGTGCTGGTGGGTGGCAGCTGCACTCACAATAAGCACACTGCAATCTGTGACAGTGGCACACTGAGCTCTTGCCCCTCTGGCATCCACCATGTCAGTAGGGCAACAATGGTTAGAGGAAGTTGAAGTGAAAGGAAGAACTGAGGCAGAGGTGAGCAGCGTGTGCTGGTTTCTCTTCCCTTCCTACTGCACGTCCCTGATCCTCACCCAGCAGCACCAATAAAACTGGTGAGAAACTGAACCGTGTACATGAATTAGTACATGTGCATGGACTGAAATACCTGATCATGAAAAACTTCATGTAGCTTCACGATATTGGGGTGCCCTTCACAGAGTTTCAGAGCTGTTATTTCTTTCTGAGTATTGGCTTCCATCCTGCAAAACCAGACAGTTAACATCTACATGTCTCTCCCAGCAGACTTTGATGCCAGTGCCCCATCCCTAACTGTTTACAGTGCATACAGACTACCTTTGTCAGAGTAATGAATCATACCACCCACCAGGAAAGTCAAACTTTACTTTTTAAAGAAAAACTTCCCTCTGAGTCAGAAAGAACTAGTTATACAAAGCAATGGATGCTCTTCTTGCCTGACAATTTGGTAACATTATGCAATCATGAAGATTTAATCCATTGCCAGAACAGCTAGCTGACTTGTTCTCTTCTCAAAGCTACAAGGAGGCTAAACAATTTTGGAGAAAATTATTTCAAATATTCAACTAGTTTGTAAGTCTGATTAAATATATCATCACTACAAGACAATTTTGCCATGAAAACAGCAGATTGTGATTTATATCCACAACCGATTGATTACTTGAAAATCCTAATGCTAGAAGTATCAGGGGCCGGCTAGTAAGGTAAATGTTAAGGCTGTGTGTAAAAGGTTTTACAATATACAGCTGACTTCCTTCTCTATAATCTTAATGTACAGAACTCCCTGAGTGGTATAAATACTTTAGAACCACTAGGACTGCTCATACCTTTTGCTGATTATTTTGACAGCAAATGCTTGATTACTTTTTTTGTGTACACACTTTCGACAAATCGAAAAACTTCCTTCTCCCAAAGGTTTGTCCTTCAGATCTAGGTCATAGTGTTGATAGAATGGTGAGTCCTATTAAGAAATCAACACCATTTAATTTAATAAAAGATTAGTACGCAAAGGATATGTAAAGCTGTAAATTAGCATGTAATTATTAACAAACTTTAATGTAATATATTTAATCATTAAAATCCATTTAGTATACTTATATATTCATGTATATATCTGTTGAAGATGCACTGTCCTCTATCGCTGTAAAAAGGAGCTCATACAAGCTGATGTCTATGATCCTCTAGGGAAAACACTGCTAGTTCACTTATTCATCTTCTAAAACTACCCTTTAGTTCAACGATGATCTATTAAATTTACTGGACTTAAGAACATCAGTTAGTATTTAAACATTCACACAAACCACAAATACAGAGCCAAGGCAACCACACCTATATACCTTCATCATTGCACTCCTGGCAACGTTTGTTACTCCAGGACGTTCAGCTCCCATATGGAACTGAAGAGGATCTATGACAGCTGCATTACGCTTGAAGAGGATCGATGGAGCAACAAAGGAATAGCCCTAAAAAGAGAAGGAACAATAAAGAACAAAGATTTGTACTTTCACAGTTAGGCATAGTCTAGATTGTGATTTCTTCTTCTCATAAAAAAAATGGTCAGATGAGGATAATTTTACTTTCATTCAAAATACAGCATTAACTCAACAGAAAAATGCTTTTCAGAAGGAGATAATGCCATCTTCTGGTAGAATTAGATCAATTCAAAAATAAAGGTAGAAAGACTTCCTCTCTATTTTACCCCCAAATCTGACGCAAGCCTGTAATTTTTTGCAATGATGATAATATTGATTTATAAATGCAACTGACCTCAAAAAAGATACAGTCAACACATCAAATAAAGGAGCCCAAGTATTGTTTCAAACTAGAAAAATGACAAGTTTCATTAAGGTTTATCTCTAATTTAGCAAATACTGGATTTGTATTCTGTGTTTCTAGAATATGTAAACTTAAAATTGAGTTTTGGAAAAAGGAATAAGCCCAATGGGAGAATGATATGATAAACCAGTGATAAAAAATGCATAATTACTGTATGCAACGACATTTACTGATTTACTAACAAACATCTACATATGGTTGGCCATGTACTCTAGTGACATAGAATATCCAAGAGGGACACTCTGGATGGCCAGATTAAACCACATTACAGGCACAGTGGTCAGAAAAGCACAGCTACAATACAGTTCAATAGGCACAGTATCAAACCTGATAAAGAACCTTTCCTAAAAAAATTATTTTTAACTTTTTAAAGATACAAAATAATGTTTTATTATAAAATTTTCTCACATACATTGTTGTGATAAAATCTGACATAAACAAACAAGCAAATAAATACAGGGGGTGAAGAGATGGCTCAGTAATTAAAAGTGCATGCTGCTCTTTCAGAGGACCTGAGTTCAGTTCCCAGCACCCATGTCAGATAACTTGGAACTTTAGCTCTGGGGATCCAACAATCTCCTATGGCCTCTGTAGGCACTTGCACCCACCCACATACCTAAAAACAAATCTTTAAAACAAAGATGAAAACAACCTGGGGAGAAATGGCTTGTTTTAGCACACAGTTATAATCCATCACTGCTGGGAAGCCACAGAGACAAGAGCTACCTACAGACTGCTGGCCACATCGCACTCAAGAGTCAAGAAGCAGAGAACAATGGATGCTTGTGATCAACATCACTTTTTCTTTCTCATCCAGGACAGGACCCATCCCTGGTCTTTCCAAATTCAGGGCTTATCTTCCCGTTTCAGTTTACACAATTAAGAAAACCTCTGAGGGAGGGAGGGAGGGAGGGAGGGAGGGAGGGAGGGAGGGAGGGAGGGAGGGAGGGAGGGAAGGAGGGAGGGAGGGACGAGGAGGAGAGGGGAGGGGAGGGGAGAGGAGAAAACCTCTCATGGGCATGCTCAGACACCAACTTAATCTCGCCAATCCCTTCTTTAGACTCCTCAGTGGCCCCAGATTCTGTCAAACTGACTGTAAACATCAGCCGTCACACCTGCTGCTGTACTTTACTCACATTGTTTGCTCCTCCAGACCAGTTATTGGCTTCCCTTAGCCGTCCTCATCTTTCCCTGTTGCTCTATACAAAGAAGCCTCCTACAAACCCAGCCTTTAACAATATGGTTTAATACTAAATATTTTATAAGAATAGAGTAAAAACTAAAATGTCATCATAATTTCCATATAAGTCTCAACAAAAATGAATTCTCAAGTATAAAATGAATATTTACTCTTAAAAAACAAACACAGCCTAGGTTTTGGTGTACACATTTGATGGCAGCAATGGGGAGGCAGAAGCAAGTTCAAGCCTGTTCTATATAGTGACCCCCGGAACAGCCAGGGTTACATATCAAGACCCTGTCTCAAAAAACAAACAAACAAAAAAATCCCATTAAAACAAATAAAAAACAAAACAGTGAAATTCCACCTTCTCCTGTCTCACAAACAAAACAACCCCCCCCCCACACACAGCAAAGAAGCTCCCAAAATAAACCCAAGAAAACTAATAAATCTGCTATGTAGCAAACTGTAAGCTTCATGGTAGAGCCTCACCATATCTCTGCATTTAATTCTGAAACAATCACAGAACCCTGATTGTAAGACACCAACAAAACCCCTTTGCTAGGAAAACTGACTTTCTCTGAAGCACACCTGGTACATTGGCACATTACCTGAAACAGCCTCTCTGAGCTCTGAGGCAGGGCTGCAGGAGAATAGGTAGGGTCCATTTCTGTGAACTCTTCAGCAAAGTTACTCACATCTAACTCATCCCGGATCACTGGTTTAAATGGAGCAGGCACTTTTTTGGCAGCTAAGTCATCCCAATTTATTTTCTAAAGCAGAGAAAGAAGATTGTGATAGAGCAGAAATCAAAAAAGTCAAAACACATTATGAACAACAAACATGATTAAGTTTTTTTTTTTTTTATTGACAGGGTCTTCAGCTCTGGCACACTTGGGACTCTCTATGTCAGTGGTTCCTACCCTCCCTAATGCTGTGACTCTTTAAGATAGTTCCTCATGTTGTGGTGACCCCAAACCATAAAATTATTTTGCTACTACTTTACAACTCTAATTTTGCTATTGTTATAAATCGTACTATAAATATTTGTGTTTTCTGATAGTCTTAGGTGACTCAGGTCAAAGGTTAGGGGGTCAAGCTGAGACCCGCAGTAGGCCATGTGTAGACTATGCTGGCCTTGAACTCAGAGACTGACTGCCTCTTTCTCCAAAATTCTGGGATTAAAGGAGTGTGTCACCAAACCTGGCTAAGACTTTAGTTACTAGTAAGTGGGATTAAAAGCAAGAGTGCATATTTCAAACTGAGGGTTAAAATATTATTTTTCCAAACAGGATCCCATTTTCAGACTGTAGCATCTGAAAAGAGCCTGCTGCTTTCCCACCTCAGGAACCTCAGTGTCCTCTAGAGGGCACCAAGACACTCTGGTTCACCCTGGATCTCCCTCATAGATAAAAGAAAAAAATTACTTTTGTCCTGAGCTTTGAAAGAAAAGTATTAAGCCAAAATGAAAACAAACAAAGAAACAAACCAACAAGTCCCTCAAACTGTAAACTACTTCTATAAAGGGCTTCGATACTTTCGGTAAAGGTGATACTAACTCCTATTTTCTAGGAGCTCACTGATCTCTCCCCCTTCCACTGGCTTTCCCTTGGGTTACCTGGACAGATTACAAAGTAAGAGTGCTTTGAGTCAAGTGTTTGCTTACACTTGAGGTTTAAATAACACTGCCACAGTAGCTCTTTTCTCACTCAACCCCAATCAATATTTAGATACTGCCTCTTGTCTCCCCTCCATACACACTATCTGAGTAACTGACATGTTTTGTATTATTCAAATTCAACCCTCTGTTGTTTATTTATGCTCCTTCTGTCAACTAAAATATCCTTAGATAGTAGTCACTGAATCAAATCTTAAGGATTAGAATAGTATCTATCCATGTTCCAGCTAGTGCTCATTCCTCTATGTGTCTGTAATGACTTTTTTATGGTTACAATAAACATCTATTTAATGTGAGGCATCTGTAGAGCAAATAATTCTTAAATTGTGATTCAGGTTGAAACAACTTCATAAAAATATGCTGAGACGGGGCACATCCGTGGATCTCAACTAAAGATCACTTTTTTGCCCATTCTTCTTTCCCTTTTCTTTCCCGAATAACCTCTTTCAGATAGGGTGTGAGGTAGAATTCGCCTTCCTCATACTTTATCCACTGCTCCTTAGGCAAAGATCAGTCACCTCATGCTCAGGTCCAGGGCTCTCTTAATTCGAAACATCCTGTCATTACAAAGACCCTCAGGAAGCCTTCTATGGCTTCCTCTACATCTTCAGTCTCAGACTGTATCATCTCACATTAAACCCAGTTCGTTGAATCCTGCGGCATTATAATACCATTTTCAAAAACCATCCAGCCATGTGTACAGCAAGTCTGGCCGCTACAATGACCTGAGATTCAATGACTTGTATTATAGGCATACGGTTTGTGCTTTACTTGCTGAACAAACATTAAGGAAAATTCTAGGGCAGGTGAAATGGCTCAGTAAAGCGCAGGTGTTTGTTGTCAAACATGACAGTCTGACTTGGAGCCCCAGGGCCCCACACTGTAAGAAAAGAACTCACTCTCAGGAGCTGTCTTCCCCACCCCCACTAAAACTTTTAAAAGAATCTTTAAAAACAACAAACTTGTAGAATAAAGGGGAAATTTAAAGGAACATGTTGTTACCAAAAGAATATTCAATATGTAGAAAATTGAATGCTATTATTATTCTTCCTACTTCTACACCATTATACAGAAAAGATCATTTAGATCTTTGTAAGTAGATTTCTGACCTACCCCTATCATTTAAAAATGAAAGAAATTACATAAATCAAAATTCTTATTCCAAGCTATCAAGCAAAAAAATACACCCATATTCTAAAGACACACTGCAACATTCACAAGTACAGGGAACAATAAAAAAGAAGGTTTTAGAAAAAGACAATGGAGGCATTCTGTTTCAATTTTACTTGTTAATTTTAAGCCAAAATATGAACAAGATATAACCTTTGTTCAAAAAGTGCTATTTCTCAACCAATGCACAACACTTTTTGATTTTCTAAATGTGTTTGTCTCTGTTACTAAACTTAATATATTTTACAGTAATATTTAAAAAAAAATGGTTGGGTAGAATAAAATACTTCGTTTGCAGAAAGAAATAAAGAGATCTCATTTTTTGCAGGGTAGTGGTAGAGCACACCTTTAATCCTAACACTCAGGAGACAGAGGCAGGTGGATCTCTATGAGTTCAACGCCAGCCTAGTCTACAGAGTAAGTTGCTGGACTGGCTCCAAAGCTACACACAGAGAAACATTGTCTCCAAAAATCAAAGAATAAAAAAAACCAAAACAACAACAAAAAACACCAGAGCAAGAGACAGAGAGACTGAGGTCTCATTTTCAATGATGATATCACCTCCACTCCTTTCACAAAGGACAAAACCTACGCCCTCATGCATGCCAGGCAAGTGTTCTACCACGGAGCTACACCCAGCCTTGCTTATTTTATATTTAAAAAGCAATAAACAGCACTGTGAAAGCTTACTTGAAATAATTGTTTCTTCTTTGCTTACTATACTTTATTCATTTGTTCTGGTGATAATAATATAAAAGTTTACAGAATAAAAACACACAATGTGGATGAATCCTCCAGAGCATTAAATGTTAAGGTCAAGCCTGTTGACATGTAACGTCATGTAGAAGGTATATATTCAGAATTTTAGAAATGAGACTATGCTGCCCCAGGTTTCACCATTTAGACTGAAATTACTAAGAAGCACCCCCACCCCATTATTTGTTATTTGGAATAAACTGAGCAAATGAAATTGGCAGGCACCCTAGTGCTCTGTGGAACAGTGTCACTTGGCTTTTTCAGAAGAAAAGCATTTTATAGAGAAAAGAAAGCAAATGGAAACTTATGCCACAGACACTGACTGAGACACCAGCAGGCTCAGAGTATTCTAATATTGTTCCTGGAAACAGAAGAGGCACTGGAATTGGTGAGCGAAAGCTGAACCCGGTATAACAGCTCATGAACTCCTACAAGAGATGCACATACCCTCAGTCCATGAGCAAACCCCAGAGTCACCTACAGAAACCATTACTTAGAATTCGACCAGCTGTGTCCAACCCGCAGGCCACACCCAGCCCTCAAAGACCATGAATGCTGCCTAACACAACATTATAAACCTGAGAAAAACATGAGAGTTTAGGGGCAATATTTTTTGGCAACTCAATTGCTCCATTTTCAAGCATGAGCTCTGTTGCTGATAGCATCCTGTCTCAGTGTCAGAGGTTAAACATGGCTATCAAATGTATTGCTATCACGATCATCTTCACTTCTAATGCTTCCCATCTACAGAAGTAGAATTCTGGTCCTTCCTAAATGGTATCTGTTATAAGAATTGGGGAACTAAAGTATAGGTGAAAGGGGGAAGTGACAACAAGAGGGATTAAGTACACTCCATCTTCTAAATTATACCTCAAAGAAGAGATGTTCTTTGATTTCCTCCGCATCCCGGGGGCCACATCCCAATCGCTTCTTGGGATCTTTCATCAAAAGACGCTGAAGCAGGTCTTTAGCTAGAGCACTCATTTCCTGAGGATATGGAGGCTCACTTTTTAAGATTCTCCTGCGGACAGATAAAATTTAGTGTTAGAACAACCAGAGACTGAAGTTACAGCAGTAGATATTTTAGTGAAAACAAGTATAGTGAAACATTTTGAAACTGAACCATATATTAAAGATGAGCGGCCAGGGACATGGCTCAGAAGATAAGAGCACTTGATGCCAGGCCTGAGCACTTGAGTTCAGTCTCTAGATCCACAAACTGTTCCTTAATCTCTATATGCAGGGCAGGGCACATGTGTACCACCTCCCCACCACCTAACAAACAAACAAATCAATCAATCAATCAAATAAAGGGATGAGCAGGAATTAAAAGAAATCACTGGATTATTCTTCAGTATAAGTCAATCTTGATAAGAAACTATTATCTCAAGTATTTCACTAGTGAAAATTCAAAAGAGGGAACTTTGGGCTAGACTACACCTCCCATGTACAATGAGAAGGATCCTTTGACTAAAGTCTTTCAACAACTCTTAATAACTTAAGGTGAATTAACTCAAGAAAGAACTATAGTCTCCCCTCCCCTCACTTCTTCCCAGTGGAGTAGCAATCCAGGACAGAAGAGAGAGCTGCATGACTATGGGTTCAGTGTCACTGTCTGCAACTACAGCTTGGTTCTCGGGGAGAGCATCCGCTTCCCCACATGCTATCACAACACAGACAAGCCCACGAGGAGTGGGGTCACAAACAGTGAAAAATGTGTTTACCATTTTAAACATTGTCATATTAAACAACAACAATCCAAAACAATCCAAGTGCATGATTTCACCTCAGTAATTTAATAATAAAAATAATGAAATCAGTGAAATAGAGAATCTTAACACAGTACACATGGTGATAAGGTTCATTATTTTGGTTTACAACAAGATTTCTGCATTGTACAAGTTAATAACTATTACAGGACTGGGGATATACTTCATCGGAAATCCCTTGGCTAGTATGAGTTACTAGGTTTAACATCCAGTACCACAAACCTAAACCTAAATATAACAAACAAAACAAAACATCAAACAACAATAAAAACAGGTAGAAAAAACCCTAAAACATAAATGTATGAAAACATAGTCAAACCATGGACTTCCAGGCCAGATGGAGAATAAAAGTTGGCTCTTTTCCTTACTGGCTGTTTGACCCTGAGGTAACTAATGAATTCCTTTGTTCCCTGATTTTCTCACCTATAAAATGCGAGTAACAACAGTACCTACCTAAAATGAGTATTACGAATTAAGACTTGCATAGTTACCAAGGCAGTACATGGTATAGAGCAAATGCTTAATAAGTGTGAACTACTGTTATAGTCTCTCATTTAATGTAACCATAAAACAGACAGAGAAGCTATATCAGCTAACCACTGAGAATCATGAAATGATACTGGAGCCAGGCGGTGGTGGCACACACCTTTAATCCCAGCACTTGGGAGGCAGAGGCAGGCGGATCTCTGTGAGTTCGAGACCAGCCTGGTCTACAAGAGCTAGTTCCAGGACAGGCTCCAAAACCACAGAGAAACCCTGTCTCGGAAAAAAAAAAGATACTGGAACTATAGTTTTTGGCAGAAAATTATAGCCATGATGTTAGTATCAAAGCTAATTATATTTCTAAACTCTATTCTGGGAGCCAAAGAGAAGACTAGTACAAGAAGAGGAATAAGCCATTTTGCTCTTGCTATCTAACCGTCTGTTACTGCTCAATGACTACAGGGTTTTCAACTCCAGTAGAAGCAGACGAAGCAGACCACTCCTTAAGAGTGGGCCCAGGCATACCTGAGAAACCAGAAACCCTTTCTCAGAGAAAACCAAACACAGCCTTTCCCATTTCTATATGTTTGCTGTACTTTTTTGGGGAAAGAATTACTTGTGTAAAGGACAAGGGTACAAACAAGCATACTGTTGGTGGCATTGCCTACTGTTGCATCCTGATGGAGAAATATGCATATGGCTGATGTCATCTTGGGATCCAACTCCATACCATCCACTACTTAAGCTTTATCATGGTTGCAGTATCTGCTGGAAGTCTATCTACTATGTACCCTGCATAGGGAAGACTATCACCTAGTCTAAAAAACACACAGAGCACAAGTACGCACCTTGGTGGGCATGTCAAGAGGAGGAACATCTGAAAACAAGAGATGGCACTGTTGTGAAGCTCAGCCTGGAAACAGGCTCACAAACAGTGGCCAAGATTGGACGCTTGTCTCAGGCATGCATGAACTCTCAAGGGTGCGCAGGAGAGCATGCCCACATACAGAGAACTGACAGGTGCTGTGAAGTAGGGAGAACAACAGGAAGAAACAGCTAAAATCTGAAAAAATTTCTGCTGGAAAATGGTGACAAAGTGTGGCGATGCACAGGAGTGAATCCCAAGTCACAATATGACCAAAATCAGGGGTCAACTCAGCAGATGGAGATACGTACTCCTCTTCGGCTTAGGAGCAGGAGGGAGGAAGCATAAAGGAGCCTAGGAATGAAGGTGGTGAGGTACTACTTCATTTGGTGTGGAGGAGGTACCACTTCATGAGGTGGAGAACGTCAGAAGCCTATTCCTGGGGCAAAGGTGCAGGGCGAGGATGGGTTCTCGGTTGGTGAGGAGTGGTGAGGAAAAGGGTCTATTCAGCCTTTACTCTGCGGGAACATAACTCAGGTTTACCTTTCTCTTACAGTGTCCTTGAGTCTAGTAGGTAAAGTAAAACAATTTAAAAGGAAGGATTTATTTTGTCTCAGTTTCAATCTTCAGTTGGCTTGGCTTTGTTACTGTTGACATCAGGTAATGCTAATACATTCATGGTGGTGGGGAACATGGAGTGGAACAAAGATGCCCGTTTCATGAGGGCTGGCAAGCAGGTCAGGACAAGATACAAATTTCAAAGGCTACACATCTCTTGGAAGCTGCTAAGTAGATATAGGAAGAAGGTCCAGGACAAGACACAACTTTCAATGGCCTACTTCCTCCAACTAGGCCCACCTCCTAATATTTCCAGTCTCCCAAAACAGAACCAACCACCAATAGAGGTCAAGCTTTCAACCCATGAGCTGTGGGGAGACACTTCCTATTAAAACCATGACACATAGATTGTGTTTTCATTCAACCTTACAATTTTTCCATTTCATGACAAATGGTGTTGGCTCTCATGGTCTGGTTTCCTCGTGTTGCTAGAATCTCAGAATTACTCATAAGACATCCTGAGTTAAAATGATTTTAATAAATCTCATTCTCATCTTTTCTAATACTAAAAAGGGGTGGGTAAGCTATTATGGGGTATTCACTCAACAGTATATTACAGCTACTGCAAACTTATGCTTACAAAGAGTTGGTGACTGGAGAATGCTTATGACAAAATTTAAGCAAAAACTGTGAAATATAGAATTTCTTCTCTGAATAAAATACCATACCAATGAAAAAGTCTAAAATAGTATCTATGAAAATATTCTGTTTAAGGAAGGGCTCTTAGCTGAGGAATTACTGACAGTTGATGGCTTCTGGGGAGAAAAAGTCAGTTTTCTGTAAGGGTGTAGCTCTGGTAGGTCACTATGTTCGAGTGGACTGCTCTACACCCATGAGTATATGGACAGCACAAATAGGACTTCATGGGTTACTGAAAAGTGAGGGGGTCGGGCAGTGGTGGTGCACACCTTTAATCCCAGCACTCGGGAGGCAGAGGCAGGCGGATCTCTGTGAATTCGAGACCAGCCTGGTCTACAAGAGCTAGTTCCAGGACAGGCTCCAAAGCCACAGAGAAACCCTGTCTCGAAAAACTTTCTGCACACTGTGAATTCATATCACTCTCACTGGTTAAGAAAAAGTCAACAGGCTGGTAGCTGAGCAGGAAGTTAAGTGGAAAAGCCAAACTGAGAATGATAGGAAGAAGGGCGGAGTCAGCGGAGTCACCAGACAGACACAGAGGGAGTAGAAATGAATGTGCCATGCTAACAAAGGTACCACCATGTGGGAGAGGACAAATAAGGAATATGGGTTAACTTAAAATGTAAGAGCTAGTTATAATAAGCCTGAACTACTGGCCAAGGATTTACAATTAATATAAGCCTCTGAGTGATAATTTGGAAGTGGCTCCTGTATAGTAGTAGCTCAAGGAGAAATTAGGGGGAAGAATGAGAGGTGAATATAATGAAAACACTTTGTATGAAATTCTCAAAAAATGAAACTATAATATTAAAAAAGAAAAGATAGATAAACAAACAAACAAATTCTACTTGTCCCAGGCAGTGGTGGCACACATGCTTTTAATTCTACCACTTGGGAGGCAGAAGCAGGAGGATCTCTGAGTTTAAGGCCAGCCTGGCCTACAGAGTGAGTTCTAGGATAGCCAGAGCTACACAGAGAAACCTTGGCTCAAAAAAAAAAATCCTGTTTGCCTCTGGGGCAGTATTTGTTTCTGAAACAGGGTCTCATCTCATGTAGCTCATGAGAGTCAAGAACTGGTTATGTAGCTAATGATAACCTTGATTCCCCTGTTTCCATGTGTAAAGTATTGAGATTACAGCTGTGTGCACTATGCCTAACTGTTATTACTGACAGTTTCTCTTGTGCATGTTTTAAACTATTATAAACATTACTTTTAGAATAGAAGTAAGATGAACTTCATTTCAGAGTCACTGAGAAGAGAACAGAGTGTGGCAAGGGAATCTTGCAAGGGTGCCACTGTACATAGGTATCACCATCTACAAGGCATTCTCTTTCTCTTCCAATGTAACTCCATTACTTCCCTGGCAACCTGGTCCCCAAAGAACCATACCTCTTCTGTACTTCAGAGTGCCTTACCACTCACACATTTATCAAAAAAATGTGAATTTGGATGTATTTCTCCCATGCCTTCCTACACATAGTTTACTTAGTACATGGACTAGGCCTTTCCTTCTTTTTTTTTTTTTTGCTTTCTCCTTAGGAAAATTAATTAATTATTTTCCTCTTGTTTGTAAGCCATAATTCGACAGTCTTCTGTCAGAAAGGAGCATCCACTAGACCAGGAAAGAAAACAGCAGCATGGAAATAAGCATTCTCAGAGAGACAGTGTGAAGTAACTTCCCCATCACCATGTACTCGATCCCAGCCCAATCTCAAAGCAGCTGGGTAGGTCCTTGGGCCAAATAGACCCGTTTTATTAAAAGTTTTTATTTATTTATTTATTTATCTGTACACCAGCAGTTGCCATCACCTACTTGTCAGGGTTGAGAGTTTACCCATTATAATGTGGGTAAATTTCCTCTCAGCTTAGATGATCGCATGTAGTGTACCGGGGCTATGGCAACAATTCCATGAGAGTACGTTCCTTCCTCTAGACATGGGACTGACTGCAAAGGGGACAGAACATTCCAGGCTATCACTTCACTTTGGGTGTTATGAAGTCCTCACTTGGTCCTTATAGCTTGTTCCTCCTTTAGCCAAAGCAATTTACTCACTGGGAGCAAAGATTCTTTGGCAGCTTTGTCTGCTTTTGAAGAATCTTTGCCTACCCTCAGTTATCCAGTAGTTTCTGCGTGCGTTATAAATACAGTTATGAACTTTAATGTTTCATCTTCTAGGAAGCCATCCGAGCACATATATAATGGTCCCCAAAGACTACACTGCCTAGTAACAATACAGGCACCTTAGTCAAAGCTCATTCTAGAATGTTCACATGATACACTTTCAGCCCATATTCCCGTCACTAAGTGGTGTGCTGCTGTGTACGTCTCCTCTTTCATATAGTTCCCTTATTTTCCTCTTGCATGCCATACACTTCCTGTGTCTCTAATCCTATTCCTGGAAAGCCTCTGACACGTGCCCACTCCTGCCACCCCTTCTGGTGGTCAAGGGAGAATCCTTGTTTTTCACAGGCAGGAGAAACAAAGACATATGCACACCTGACTGAAATATGTTGGGAAAAAAAGTCCCAGCCTACCTCAACTTGTAGAATCTTGTCTAAAAGTGGCAAGTATCACCTAATGTTTACCGCCCTTCCTCTGTGTGCAGGGCTTTGTTAGCACATCAAGATGCTGTGCCTCCTCTCACAGGCAGTCAGATCACTGGTGGGTTTGCCTTATCAGATGTGCCTGAAGGCATCTTCAATTGCATTGGGAAAGCTTTTAGTAAAAACTAGGTTCTCACTGCCTTTCCTATGGCTTTTATTGGCGAAACACTTCTTAAACCTCTTCCTTCCTATACGTTTCGACAGACCAGCCAAAGCTCTTGAAGCTCCTAGTTCCTATCCACTCTTTTACTGCTATCAGAATACCATTCCCTGCACGGGCTACAAGATGGTGATAGTAGAGGGTGCAGAACCCAGGTCCTGGGGTTCTTTGGGACCAAGTGGTATCACATGACAATAAAAACAAAAGTAACATTTGGAGCCCCCAGAAGAATATAATTAAAAGATTTTAAAATGATGGTTAAATGGACAAGATTCAGAGTTCAAATGTAAGACCCTCATTTGAAAGGACAGTTTAGGTGGCTATGGAGAAGCATAAGACCATGAGAAAAAGCAGGTCACACCCAAGATCTGGGGATCATGAATACAGAAGGCTAATTCTTCCCTCCATGAACCTTTCCATAATGTAGGAGGCTGGCTTTTTATACTTCAGAATGATGTAATGGCTTATGGTGGTAGTGGAGCGGTAAATGGGGTGACAAAGTGTTGCCACTGGGGTAACATCATGAACATGGCAAAAAGCTATACCTTAGGTGAATGAGAACCTAAGGGGCTCCCTCATCCCCCCTAGGGGGAACAGAAACAATAACTGGATGGATGGTATTTCTAAGGGACCTCATCCAAAGCTAGTTGGAGTATCCTGAGGCTTTATTCGGAGGTTCAATTGCCCACACCACATACACCGAAGGAATAAGTCAGAGCAATTAATAACACAGTGTGATTCATCCTCATTCCTATATCTGTGTGCTGTGCAGGTGAAGCAAGAGTGAGAAGACAAAGAAAGGTAATGAAGGAAGACAACAGCCTGGACAAAATGTGTGCTAGGAGAAGGGTCATTTTAAATACTCTGCTCCCCTCATTGAACCCTTCTGCTCCTGGGATTTAGTATAAAGCTACTACAACTGTGCCATGCAGAATAATGTACAGACGAAGAACAATGGTGGGAAATGTTAAGATACTTGGGGTAATGAACACCACACTCTGGGAAGCAAAGACACTGAAAATACTTATAATGAAGAAGAAAACACCAATCAAAGAACTTATACAAAAGCTAATAAAGAATTTTATCATAAAGACTTGAGAACATAAGAAAGCCAAACTCTCTCTCTCTCTCTCTCTCTCTCTCTCCCTTCCACCCTCCCCTCCCTCCCTCCGTTCCTTCCTCCCTCCCAACCTCCCTCCCTCCCTCTCTCTCCCTCTCCTTCTCCCTCCCTCCCTCTCTCTCTGATGCTGTATAGCCTGGTTGGCCTGGAACTCACTTTGTAGACTAGGCTACCCTTGAACACAGAGAAATTGGCTTGTCTCTGCCTTCTAAGTGTTGAGACTAAAGGTTTGTACCACCATGTGCAGCTATGTATCTATTCTTAAACAACAAAGACACCCAGTATACAATAATTATATGTAATTATTTTGCACACAATTCCCCCCAAGTAAGTTATCTATAACAAACAAACTTTCAAGACTCAAATGAATTCAAGATGATAAATGACAAATCAGTCTGGAGACAATAGAATTACTGGCTTGTTTTTAAGTCAGAAAGATAGAGCAGGTCAAACAAAATCACTACATTAAAATGATTCTCTAAAGAAAAAAGTTCCAGGAAGGACAACAATAAATTAATCACTCAAATAGGAGTAGATAATCTTTCTCAAAAAGTACAAAAGGAAGGCATATTTTTAATGTTGATGGCCCTTAGAGGTCACAGTTTTGTATTCACAGACCCGTAGGTGTGCAGTGGACTAAAGGCCTTTCCTGATGAGCTTGCACATTCTTAGATGGGTTAAGCTGCCATGTTAGGCTAGCCTTCATAATAACGGGATGAAGACAATCCTAAACCATCAGTAAACAAGGAACTAAGCCTCCACACTAGCAGTCTACAAGGAACTGAATCTTGACACAACCATGTAAGTGTGGATACAGATCTTTCCCTAGTTGAGCCTTGAGACAACTACAGTCCGGCCAAGACTCTTGACTACAGTCTTCAAGTAGAAGATGCAGATAAGATGTGTCCTAATTTTTTGAGCCACAGAAACTATAAAATATGCATTATTTTAGTCCACTTAGTTTTGAGGCAGTTTGTTAGTTAATGGGTAAGGGAATACTAACAGAGACAGACAATAAGTATTTCAAGCTTTGTAATCTACAGGGTCTTTATGATCACTAGTCAACTCTGCTGCTACTGCAAAAAGCTGCAAGAGAAAATATACTATAGAACAAGCATGTCTGTTTTAATAAAATTTTACTGATGGACACAAATGTAAATTTTGCATCATGAATTTTACTTTCAAGCAATGCAAAAAACATTCTTAGTTCCTAACTCCCTACCTCTCCCCAACAAAAACAAACTGTAGAAACAAAACAAATAGGCAAGCAGAATAAACCTTGCCTGCAGAGTGCAGTTGGCTGACTGTTACTAAACAGCACTAACTGGAGCTCTTCTTGTACAGCCATCTCTTGGTTTTAGTTCCAGAACGCAGGGATACAAAAATCTGAAGATGCCAAGTTCTTTATATAAAACGATGTGGACATGGTGCGTGCATAGCACCCATGTACATTCTCCCATATACTTAAAACTGCTCCAAGTTATTTCTGATACCTGATACAATATAAATGGCTGTGTGAACAGCTATTACATTGTATTGTTTAGGGGAAAACTATAAGAAAGATCTGAACTTGTTCACTACTGATGTATCAATTCTAGATCTAACTACACATAAATGAACGAGATCTGGAGTGGGCAATGCTCAAGAAATGAGAACTAGAGACTGAGGACTTGTAAAGGGCCCGAGGCTGAGCAGAAACTATGTATTACTTGTGTTCATGGAGGTTCAGCATGGTACTCTGTAATGCATTAAACTCAATTTTTGCTTTTTGGCACTTCTAAAATGCATTTTATTCTATATCTTGATCTACTGTTAGTACAAGAATGTGGAACCTGCAGATATTAAGAACTGCCTAGGCTTTTGATAAAACATAGCCCTAGACTTAGAAAATCAGACCTATAACAATGTAATGTAATATTAATATAGCATACTTTCCTGAGAAAAAAATGAAACAGTAAATAAACATCTCAAAGCAAATGTATTACTCCACTTCAAAGGCAGAGAAAAGTAGACAAAAGAAAATTGTCAAGAGATGATGGGACAGCAAGAGATAAACATTTATATCTTGGTTCTCAGATATTCATTTATCATAGTTTTCAAAACTTCAGTACTGTAAGATCAGATAAAAGAACTCTCTTGATGGGACAGTAGCTTCCTGTTCTGCAGTAAAGATATGCTCAAAAAGATAAAGTTCTACACAAAGAGAAAGCTAGTGAGAAGACACATAAGAAAAAAAAGTCCATGATACATACATACATATATATATACACACATATACATATATACATGGATAAAGATAAGAAACAGGTGTACAAAAAGCTAAACAGAAACCTTTCAAGTATAAATTAACAAGTTAACATCTGTCTAAAATGGTACCAAGATAAGAGGAATCTGAAGTAATTTCTTATGAATAGTCAACAGAATTGAAATGGTTTACCCTATAAAAAACTGTCTTCAAATACCTGTAGCAATGTTGTTGGCAGTGGTTGGGACTCTGGGCCAGGTGATTCTTAGATTCTAATTCAAAGATTTGAAATAAAAACTCACACAGATCTCAAAGGCAGCAAAGAAACAATATTCAAAGCCAAGTTATACAACAGGTCAGAACACAGAACAGGGGAGCAACAGGCTACAAGAGTGAAGATACACAAGAGCCCTGATTACTGTTTGGGGATTTCTTTTTAAAATAGTTTTGTCTTTATTTTCTATATTGACCACAGTTTCCCTTCCTTCCTCTCCTCTTGTTCCTTCCCCGACTCCCATCTACACCCCCCTCCATCCACTCACTCCTCCTCTGTCTCCATTCACAAAGGAGCAGGCTTCCCATGGGCTTGAACAGAGTATGGCACATCAAATTGAGGTAGGACTGTGCCCCTCCCCTGTACAAAGGCTGGGCACGGAAATCCAGCATGGGGAACAGGTTCCCAGCTTAGCACCAGGGACTTACTGTTAGGAGCATTACAAACAGATTTCTGTGACGGTGTTCAAGAGAAGTATGGTTACTAAGGATGCCATTAGTTCTCTGTTTTGGTTGATAGAGTAGGCTGCATAAATAATTCCACTGTGTACGTACTTTCCTATTATGTATCTAATTTTAATGAAATGCACACTCAACTATGTAGACATAAAATAGTAAATAGGGGATTCTTTCTAAAAGTTCACCTGAGGACACAATTTTGTTTTATTGAGCATTCACCCCAACTAGTTCAGGCTGGATTGGTGTTGTATCTATTGGAATTACATCTGAAGAGAAATTAAGTTTTAGCAGTCAAGTGGGGGAGAAATGTACTCTATTGTTCAGAGAGGACTATGTATCTTAGCACAAGTAAGGGTCTTAGGTTGTCAAGTGCACTATTAAAAGAGGAGTGTATATCCAAGTCCCAGGTTTCTAAACTATTCCCTATGTTTGCCTGCTTCAATGTTTAGAAAGAGTCAGCAGAATTCCTCTACATTCTTGAGAGCACGGGATCAGAATTAACAGGAAAGATAAGTTTGGCGTGTTTTAAGAGGGAAAACAGACATAATTAAACCAGATCAATATGGGAATCAGTATCCATGAAAATTCCTACCTACCAGTCCTATCAATGACAGCATGGGACAAGTAAGAGATTGTACCCACACCTAAGAAGAGAGTTTAACTTCCAGAAGAAAGATGGACTCTTAGGTTTTCTTCTCATTTGAAGTTTTTACTATGAAATTTGATAAATTAACCAAGTATTTTTATTGACTATTTATAGACAGCAATAGCAAGCAAATAACACGAATAACACATTATTTGTATCAAATAAAAGTACAGGTAGTAGTAGGGCTAAGTTCTTAAAGATCATAAAAATTAATGAACAGAAGAAGGGCTTGGTGGCATATGCCTTTAACCCTGGCACTCACTAGGCAGAGAGGCAGGTAGATCTCCATGAATTGGAGGCCAGCATGGTCTACGTAGTAAATTCCAGGTTAGCCAAGGCTACATAGTGAGACCCTGATGTGGGTTCCCCTCTGTATGCTGTGAATGCCATTAGTTAATAAAGAAGCTGCTTTGGGCCTATTGCAGAACAGAATAGAGCAAGGCAGAATTCCAAGCAAATAGATGTAGAGAGAGAGAAGACGGAGCTAATGAGATGCCATGGAGCTGCCGCAGGAGACAGACGACCATGAGCCTCATGGTAAAAATATAAAATAATAGAAATGGGTTAATTTAAGATGTAAGAGCTAACTAGAAATATACTTAAGCTATTGGGCAAACAGTATTGCAATTAATAGAGTTTCTGTGTAATTATTTCAGGTCTGGACGGCTGGGAAACAAAAGAGCAGCTTCAGCTAACAAGACCCTACCTCAAAACAAAATTCTTACATAAAGAATGCAAGAATTCAAGTCAGGTGGTGGAGACCTTTAATCCCAGCACTCAGGAGACAAAGGCAGGTGGATCTCTGTGAGTTCTAGGCCAGCCTGGTCTACAAGAGCTAGTTCAAGGACAGGCTCCAAAGCTACAAAGAAACCCTGTTTTGAAAAAAAAAACAACAACAAAACAAAAACAAAAAAGAATGCAAGTATTCAAAGAAAAAAGGTCTCTACCAATTAAAACATTCAGAGGTAAGATAATGAATAACACACTTATCTCAATGATACATTTAAAAGAACAAACTATGAGGGATTTATATCAGTAAAGATAATACGAATGATTATCCTAAAAGGAAAAGATGGAGTAGGGCAATTCAGTCATCAAAAGCCACTAAATGAGTACATTAACACCAAGTTTTAAACAAAATTAATTAACCTGACAAAGATAACTGATTAAAAGGAAGAAATTCTATTTTAATTCTTGAACATTCATTTGTTCTAATTTAAAGTTTTCAGACAGATGATTTCATGATCTCTCACTTGCTAAAACCAAAATATTAAATGGTTGAAGGTAAGGAAACAAAATCAATTTAAGTGTGAATGCCATTTGAAGAATTTCTGCTATCATAAGCAATATACTTCTCCCTACAGGCAGACAGAACTAGAAAGGGAAAGGAAATCATAACCTAAAACCATCACCTCATGATGATGGCCAAGATTTCCTAGAATTTTGAGGCATTTTTTCCAAAAATTAATCTATTAGTTTTTTTAGATGGGGTATCAAAGTTCTGCCTAGGCTGGCTTCAAAGCTGTAACTATTGAGACTCCATGACCAGCTGGATTATGGATATGGATCACTACACCCCACCTGAGGAATTTTCAAACGGTCAAAAATCCATTTAGAATTAAAATTTAAAAACAGTATTTAGAATTTTTGTAATAGGTATAATTTTAGGTAATTTTTAAAAAAATTCCTTCTCATTTAACTTAGGTATTACATTGGAATACTGAAGTTTTTTACTTCAGAGTCTGTCCTGGAAAAGGTACATCTTATTATTTTACTTTATTGACGTACAATGGATACACAATAAATCCACACAAAGTTAAGTGGATGAAGCCTGCCTTGTATATGTATATCTGAAACTGGCAAGATAATTAAGAAACCCATCCCCTTCCTAAATTTCTCATGTTCTTTTGTGAATTTTTCTTTCTCTTCTCCCTTGCCAGTCTCACACCAAGCAACATTCTGCTTTTTGTTAATATAGATGAGCTGACATTTTCCAGAACTGGAATCATACAGTAAAAACTCTATATTGTCTGGCTTCTTTCACTCAATACCATTATTTTTAGATTTATCCAACTTCTTGTTTGAATTAATACAATGTACACTTGTACTGCTAAGTAGCTCTTTATTTGCATGGACACCATAATTTGTTTAACTGCTTGTTGACAGATACTTGGGTTATTTCCAGTTTGGGATCACTTGCTGCTGTGAAACAATCTTCTTGTACATGGTAAAGATTTACCCCTCGAATTGGTTTAATAAAATGCTGATTGGCCAGCAGCCAGGCAGGATGTATAGGTGGGGAAACCAAACTAAGGATGACAGGAAGGAGATGGGCAGAGTCAGGAGATACTGGTCAGATGCAGAGAGAGCAAAATAGGCATGCTGTAATAAGAAAATATACTGCCATGTGGCGGGGCATAAATAAAGAATATGGGTTAGCTTAATATGTAAGAGCTAGTTTATAATGAGCCTGAGCTATTGGTTGAGCATTTACAAGTAATATTAAGCCTCTGTGTAGTAATTTGAAAAGTGGCTACCAAGTATTTGGGACTGAGTGGCTCCAAGACAGAAAACATATACCTACAACTTACTGTACAAATTTTTGTAAGGGTATGTTTCGTTTTCCCTTGTAAACACCTACGACTAGAATGGATGGCTCATGTAGATGTTTTGCTTTCTAAAGAAACTGCACATTTTCTGACATTGTACTATTGATACTATATTATTAAGTTCCCCTGCTCATACTCCCTTACATTTCCTCCATATTCTTACCAACATCTAGCACGGCCACTGTCTTTATTCATAACCACTTGAGTAAGTATGGGGGTATTTCACCGTGGTTTGAACCTGCATGACACTGCTCACCTTTTCACGTTTATTTGCCATTCACTGATCATTTTCAGTGAAATGTCTATTCAATATTTTTGCCTATTGTATAATGAGGTTGGTTGATTTCTTAAGTTTTTAGTTTTTTATATGTTTCTATACCAGACCTTTGTTAGATATGATTTGAAATTTTTATACCAGTGACTTACTATATTCATTTTCTTAATGTTTTGAAGAACAAAAGTATTTAATCTTGAAACAGTCTAGTTTATAAATGACTTCTTTATTGACTGTTCTACTTAAGACATTTTTTAGCTTACCAAAGGCCACAGTGAATTTTAGAAAATTAATTATGTGGAGGGGGACACAAGCTCCACAGCACATATGGAAGTCAGAGATAACTTTATGGAGTATGCTTCTACCTTTATGTGGGTTTGGGGATTGAACTCAGGTCACTAGGCTTGGACAGCAAGCATCTTTATCTGTTGAGACATTTTCCAGTCCCACAGATTTTAAAAAATGTTTTTTCCAGGAGTTTTATAGTTATAATGTTCTTATTTAGATATACTGTTTCTTCCGAATGGGTTTTTCTATACAGTAGTATTTAGTGAAGTCTTTCCCATCTGAGTAGTCAGTGGTTCTAGCATCATTTATTGAAAAGCTCCACGCAAAATGACAGGTCTCTTTGAACCTCTGTCAAAAGTCTGCTACCTGTACATATAGTTTTATTTCTGGGCTCTATTCTGTTTCACTTATCTTCTTTTCTTTTCCCCCCTTCCCTTCCTCCCTTCCTTTCTCTCTCCTTTCTTTTTTCACCTTTTAGAGACTAGGTCTAGCTGTGTAGCTGAAGCTGCTCTAGCACTTGTGAAGTTAACCAGGCTAGCCTTGAATTTTTAGCAATCCTCTTGTTTATACCTTCTGAGTACTGGGATTGCATACATGCAAATTATTCAGGATTCATCTGTTTGTTTTTACACCAAAACCAAAGTGTGCAATAATTACAGCTTATGATAAATCTTGAAATCAACTTTGTTCTTCTTCAAAGGTAATCTAACTAGTCTAGGTCCTCTTCATTTCTACCTGAGTTTTAGATCAGACTGCCAATTTCTATGTACTAAAAAAAACCAAAAAAACCCAGCCTACTGGAATTGTAGTTGTATTGAATCCACAGATCCATTTGTAGGAAAATAATTATACTACAAATAAGTAACTATAAAATAATAAATGTGTTATTGTGTACATTTTTGAAAAACAGTAATTCTGCAAGTCTCTGGGTTCCCATCTCGCATTTCAGACACTTCAGTCAGCAAACTAGCTGTCTAGGTTTCCCTAGATTATCAGTTCCATTTCTTCAACGTCACATGGGCTGTCCTTCCCTGTGTTGCATCATCTTCACTGAAGTGGACTCAATATTTATTTCTGTCAAATCTGTCCTTAATGTTAGAAGATTCAAGGAAAAATAGGACAAAAACATAACACTGCAACTGTGATACTTATTAAGAATGAGCAGAGAGTAACACCCAGAAGCCTACAAGAGGCGAATTTTATGACATTTGTTAAGTCTTACCTAGATATCTCAGCCTGGGAATTCTTTTCTCCATCAACAGTGAAAGGAGATGCTCCCGTTAGTAGTTCATACATTAGAACACCTAAACTCCACCAGTCAACTGCCTATAAAACAATAATAATTTCATTTTGTAGAATCAGCAAATAAAATGTGTCACAAGAAAAGAAGACCAAAATAAAGTTACATACTTAAGAATATTTCACCAAAAACATTTTCATAGCTTTCTGTTCCAGGAGTATTAAATTAACAAATTTAATAAGAGACATTTGGCAGAAAAAAAACCCTATAAATTACTCAGAACTAAAGGTGTTTTAATGATTTCCTAAATCAGTTAGTTTTACCACTGTTAATTTAAAACAATTTAACTTAAAATTTATTTCCTTAAAGTTTAGGAAGGTGGAATATTGAATTTATGGCCTGGGGAAAAAAAGGTGCCAACCAGCATTTTATAAAGCATTCATGCTCAAAGAACAAGATAGAATTCTTTAACCTCAAAGCAAAAATGTAAAATTCTTACACAAGGGTGTTACTTTTTAAACAGTTCCCTAAAAATCAATTTCTCTTACAAAAATCAATGGGATGTTTAAAATAATGGAAAATACAATGTACTCTAAACTCGAAATCCATTTATAAATACAATTATTTGAACAAAAATATTTAAGAGACAATATTTTTGGCTAGTTATATTATGGATCCTAGCCATGCAGAAATTCTATAAAGAAGGTTTTCTTATTTGAAAATTAAAGCTTTAGTACTTATTTTTCAAAATCTAAGTTATAAATTCCGACTGAATTGCACAATAGCTTTAAATTATACCATAAAGCAAACTAAACAAGCATTTCAACTCCTGAATTCATATAAGCAGTTTTAATGCCAGTTGAGTCTGCCCTCAGAATGTTCTGTATTGGGCATGAAACCATGCTCTCTGGCTAATACAACCTGAGATCAGATTCTAGTCACTGGCCAGTAGCCACTGCCATTCAGCCTTGGGGAATGGGATTGCTAGACATCAGACAGGTCATCAGAAAGGAGACCACGCATTTACCCCAGATACTGGATTGTATATGTGTGGTGTCTTGAAAGAGGATGAAGGAGAGGAGAACAATAAGGACAAGCCAGCCAGAATTCATTTGGAGAATGCTATTGTTAAATCGAAATCCTTTAATACAGGATAGAAAAATGACTTCTATAGACTTTATAATGACTTAGAACTGAAAGCTTCTTTATTATCTTCATTGGCATTTTCTTGTACAGGGAAGAGAAGAAGGGAAAAAATTAAAAAAAAGCAAAAAAAGGAAAAAAAATCAAGCTCTTTAGAGGGTTAGGAAAACATACTGTATTTTGACTGCAGAATTTTCCTTTTAAGGTTATGTGCTATTTCTGTTGGAGAATAATCAACAAAGTTATCAATATCTTTGTAAAGTTGACAGCAGAAACTGGGAATAAAATATGAGTGGTTTTCTTTTTCAATTGTCTCTCACTATCTCAGTAGAAAGACTTATTAACCAAAGGTGGCAAACACAACCACCATCCATTTCTGTCTGTTTCCTGAGAACTTAACTATGCTAATAAAACTCTGCCAAAATCTTTCTCCATGATGCAGAGAGGAGCCACCTACACAGCTTAGGTATTCAGTCACACTTCCGTGTTACACTTGGTTTTAATGCAGAGAACGAATGAAGGTAATAGTATCAGAGTGTTTAAAGACTGTACTGGAACTTATTAACTGGGATTCACTCTTACTGTACAATTTACGGAAACACACAAAATAGTATCAAAAGTAGAACATACCTTGTCATGTCCTGAATCACCCCCTCTGACAATATCTGGTGCCATGTATTCAATAGTTCCACAAAAAGAATAGGCTCTTTCAGTCTTGAACAAACAAACAAAAAGGGGATTTGATTTCAAGCTAGCGTGGCAAGTAACGCATGTCACTGGTTGAATTACAGCGGCAGTAACAGTAGCAGTAGCAGTAGCAGAGGTATAATCCGCCCAACAGACCCTCTGTAGCACGGCAAACCTCTGCCTACTCAAGAGGGTAAACACCTGAGACAGATTTCTCATGCCTGAAACACCTCTGTCAGGTATCAACCCACTCACAAATGAACCCGTTTAATGTTTCTTTCTATTATTGTTCTTAGCGCATGCATATTACTAGTTTCTTTAACTGTTCTTTCTTAGAAATGGAACAGTCCTAGTAGGGTAACATGAACTAACATTTAGTAAATGAAGGCTTTTATTTCCAAATATGCAAAATTGGGAAAAATACCAGAAAACTTGGAGGAAGGTCAAAGGCCAATGAGTATAGTAACTGAAAACCTCCTCCCCCCAACACTGGCACTGTTAATGGCTTATTTAATGATGAACAAAAAGTGTCTTGGGAAAACAGTGGTCTCTTAATGACAGCTGTTGATTTTCTTAAATAAAACTTTTAAAAAAATTTAAAAATGCTAATATATCAATCTCAAAGTTAGCTTTAAAAACTTTTAAAAAATTCATAATTACCAATAGATCATCCCAATGTAATAAAAGAGAAAGTTAATATTAAGACACACTAGGAAAAAAATCTTTATATATATGTATATATATATCACACATATATACAGCTATATTTTAAGAGCGCTTTATTTTAATGGTGGCATTAAAATATTTCACAAATGCCAAGTGTGGTGGTACAGACACATATATAATCTCAGCATTCAGGAGGCTGGTTCAGCCTTGTCACCTAGTGACTTCCAGGCCAGCCAGAGTTATATAGTGAGACACTGTCTTAAAACAAAATAAATCTATTTTTATAAAACTTTCTTAGATGAAAGATCTCTGATTTATATTTTATTTCTCCATCAACAAGGTTTCAAGAAAAATAAGCACTCCTTTTATTTATCAATTTTAAATGTGACAAATGCATATTATTGTAGCTGTGACATAGAAGTGATAGAAGGCTCCTGTTTTATTGGTTTGAGGTTAAACAAATCCACAGAAACAATGCTTTCAACACTGAATTACACTACTCATCATAATATACATACACAAAAATAAAGTTAATATGGTTTATGATGATTCACTCCATTCCTTCTATATTCTAGGGACATTGAAATACTATTTCCCCTAGGAACTAAAAGAAGTAACTTAGGTATGGGACAATAAGAAATTTTGTTATTAGTTGGCAGAACTGTGCTTTTGAATGACAATGTATATCATGTAACACATCTCTCTGCTTCATCATTTCAGGACCAAATTCTAATACAGAGGCAACTACCAAAAAGATTAGCATTAAATAAAATTAATTTCACCTAAATTTGTGAATAATAGGCCATAACTTTAAATATTTCATCATTCAGAAAAATATGCATTAAGATGTATTTATCAGATTATTAAAAATGCTTCAAAATTCATTTCTAAAAAGCTCCTTAAAACGAAACTTGTTTTAACTTAATATAATATTTATTATGCTATAGCCCTTTTTTTAAACATAAAGCAAAAATACTGCATAGCCAACCTCTAGAAATACATAAAAATTAAATTATTTGATAGCTCCTTTAAAAATTTTTATTTTTTGTGTATCAGTCTTTGCTTTCATGTATGTTTATAAACCACATTCATGCCTTGAGCCTCTGGAAACCAGATGAGGGCACTGAGCATCCAACCCAGGTCCTCTACAAGAGCAGCTACTGCTCTGAACCATAGACACATCTCTTCAACTTCATTTGGTATTATTTTAAAAGATAACATTAAGATATCTCTAAAACACTAAATGCCAAATCAAGTTTGAGAAGTACGAAAAAAATTCTCCAAACTTAATGAGTAAAGATTTGATGAGTTTAGAAGTATTGCTTCTCTTGATTTTTGCTTAGAAAACTAGTCTTGTAGGCAAATCTAATAAAACTTTATAATAATAATAATGTGAGGTGGCTTTGCCTCACATATTTTGAAACTATGCTGATTTCCTTCCCAGTGTGAGACAACAAAAATCAATTTTGAATAAAAAGTTCAATGGGGCTGGTGATTTAGTAAATATGGCAATTGCCAGCAAGCCCGATGACCTGAGTCTGATAACCAGAATCCATATAGTGGAGAGAACTGATTCCTCTAAGCTGTCCCCTGATCTCCAGTCGCATGTCAGTCCAGACATGTATACATGTAAATCAATTTTCAAATCAAAGGTCTTGAAAATCTGTATTTTCTTCTCTAAAACACTAGATACTTGTAACTTTGATTTTTAAAAGTATATGAAATATATGTATTGGTTAATACTGGAAAGATGTGGTAATCACTAGCAGCCATATTTTATTTTTAAAATCTTTTTTACTAGAAATAGAATTACAGCACTTTCCATTCTCCTTTTCCTCCTTTCAGCTCCTCCCAGATACCCACTCAAACCGCTCAAGTTTCCCTATTTTCAAATTGGAAACTTCTTTCTTTATTGTCATTTCGTATGTATGTATGTATGTATACAAACATATATAAATACAATCTAGTGAGCCCACTGTTGTTGTTTGTGTGCATACAGTTTCAGAGTTGACCACCTAAATTGGACAAACAATAAAGGGGCTCATTCCTACAAGAGGCTATACTACATTCTAAGTCATGTTTTAGTTTATCTGAAAGCAATAACTATATATTTTTTCTTTATTGTTGAAAAATCAACTTCTAAATAATTCATGCATCACCGAAAGACAAAATGACTATGAGTTTTAAAATAGTAATAATTACAGAAATCAGAACTTGAGAGAGTAGCTAACAGTTCTTTCTATAAATTATTATTTGTTATTTAAAAAAACCAATTATTAGTGAGATGAATATAAAATTCCAAGCTTTGGAACACACACACACAAACACACTTTAAAGAGAATAAAAGGAACAAAAGAATTAATTAAAGAAGTGGCAAACTTTGGGGACTGCATAGAACATATCTTACAGAAGACTAAGGGCAAACAGGTGGCAAGACAGATTGTAAGTTGTTAATGTTGGTAATTTAAAAGGACACTACTGAAGTATAACAGAAATTAGAAATACACAGAAATTCTATGAACAAATGGAGGCCAAAGAATTTTAGACAGTGTTATTTTATATAAAATTACAACTTACCCAAACTAAATCACAAGTAACTAAAGTCTAAATATACCTATGTGTTTATATAAGTCTTTGAGCTGCTTGTCATGAAAATAGGAAACAAAAACATGGGCCAACCTAGTTGTGGAAATACATTCATTCAAACTTAGAGAAGTCTGTAAATTTCTGTATATAAAAAAATCTGTATACTTTTAGCTCCTTTATCAAAAATTGGGATAAAGGAAGGTTGGACAGGAGAGCACGGAACCACAATTCTTAGTTAAGGGAGCCACTTTAGGGTGGGCAAGAGACCTGACCCTAGAGGGGCTCCCAGGTGCCCAAGCCGAGGTCCCCAGTTAGTTCCTTGGGCAGCTGAGGATAGGGAACCTGAAATGACCCTATCCTATAGCAATACTGACGAATATCTTGCATATCATCATAGAACCTTCATCTGGTGATGGATGGAGATAGAGACAGAGACCCACACTGGAGCACTGGACTGAGCTCCCAAGGTCCCAATGAAGAGCAGAAGAAGGGAGAACATGAGCAAAGAAGTCGGGACCACGAGGGGTGCACCCACCCACTGAGACAGTGGAGCTGATCTATTGGGAGCTCACCAAGGCCAGCTGGACTGTGACTGAAAAAGCATGGGATAAAACTGGACTCTCTGAACATGGCGAACAATGAGGGCTGATGAGACGCAAAGGACAATGGCACAGGGTTTTGATCCAACGTAATGTGCTGGCTTTGTGGGAGCCTAGCCAGTTTGGATGTGCACCTTCCTAGATATGGACGGAGTGGGGAGGACCTAGGACTTACCACAGGGCAGAAAACCCTGACTGCTCTTTGGACTGGAGAGGGAGGGGGAAAGGAGTGGGGGGAGGGGGAGAAGGGTGGGAGGAGGGGGAGAAGGGTGGGAGGAGGGGGAGGGAAATGGGAGGCTGGGAGGAGGTGGAAACTTGTTTTTTTTTTCTCCTTTTCTCAATAAAAAACAAAACAAAACAAAAAAAATCTGTAGAACTATTGCAAATGCATTTTTTGAATCAAAACCTTGATATCAAAATCAGAAAAATGCAGTATCACTAAAGGAAATTATTCATCAACTTAAATAATAACATTTCTAACAAATATTAATACAAAAAGCCAATGAGTAAAGAAATTCTTGAAACACGAAGTTTGTTCTAGAGTGAAACATGCTCTACCATAGAAAAACAAGCCTTCCAAGAACTAATAATAACGTCTATCTACCAAAAACATATATATTGGGCCTAAAGAGATGGCGAGAGGTTAACAGCACTGGGCTATTCTTGCAGAGTACCTGGGTTTGGTTCCCAGCACCCACATGGTGGCTCACAACCACCTGGAATTCCCATTCCAAGGGATCTGACTCTGCTGGCTTCTGTGGGCATCACTCTCTCACACACACACACACACACACACACACACACACACACACACACACACACACATATATTATTCCCAAACACACAGAAACTAAAAGGTATGAAAACAAAAAAAGAAACAAACCATTGCTACTTATAAATTGTGACTCTTTCGTGTATGTGTGTGTTCATGTGGAGGCCATAGGCCAACTTCTGATGTCATTCTCAGTAACTATGGTGACTTTTATATAATTTTTTACTTTTTGAGATTATAGCAGAATTATATCATTTCCTGTTCTCTTTCCTCCCTCAATCCCTCCCATGCACACCTCTATTTCAAATTCATGGACTTTTAAAACTGTAGTTATATGTATATATGTTTGTCTCTCTCTCTCCTGAATACATAAATACAACCTGCTCAGTCCGTATAGTGATATTTGTATCCATCTGGTATTGGTGTGCTCTTCTCTGGAGAACCCCTCCCCCAGCATTCCTTAGTTCACTGTCTAGAAGGGAGCTGTCCCCCTTTACATTAGCATTTCTACTAGTGGTGTACTTGTTTAGAACATGTTTAGGCTACCACGATTTTTTGATGCAGAGTCTCTCAAGGAGACCCAGAGCTCACCTATTAGGGTAGCCTGGATGGTCGGTGAGCTCCAGGGATCCTCTTATCTCTGCCTCCCCAGCACTGAGATTACAGTACATGCCAGCACACTCAGCTTATGTAAATGCTGGGGCCTGAACTCAGATCCTCATGTTAGCACAGTATATATTTTACCATCTGAGCTATCTTTTCAGCTCCAATTTATTCTTTTAATATGGTTATCTACATAAAATACTTCAGTGAATCTATAATGTATGGAATTGTGCAATGTTATGTACAAGATTAATAATGTTCCTATGTTTCAGGCTGATCCCTGAAGCTCATGGCCAGCCAGCCTAGAAGAATTGAAGAGTTCCAGGGTCAGTGACAGGTTCTGGGCCAAAAAAAGGTAGAGTACTAGAGAAAGACACCTGACATCAACATCTGGCCTCTATACACACATGCATACACATGAACACGCACCTGTATGCACATGTGCACACCTGCACCTCCCCCAACATGTACCCACATACAAATTCAACTCAGAATATACCACTCACGCACATCTTAAAAACATGAGATAATAGTGTGCACTGTTTATGGGCACACACAAAGGAAAGCTAGTTACAAACACAAGCTAAATTCAATCCACCACCACTCTTCACATGAACTTATACAGCTGTAGGCTGCACAAAAATATACATGCAGGTTGATCAATATAATCTGAAATTCATTATCATTAACCTTAACTAGACCTCCAAATGCTGAGCAACAAAGTCAGTTATTTTTCAAATCCACTTATTTTACCAAGTTCAGTATCTCCATTCCTTTCCTTATTCTCAGTGAGAAAATAAAAGCAACCACACAGACCTTCCACAAGCTACCTTTAAGCCTCCACGCCTTCTTATGCCCAATAATTCATCTTCTTGCTGAATGATCAACCCTTCTCTGGCTAAGATTCACACTGCCTTGTGCACTTGTTGATATCCATCTCAAAGAGTGTTCTAAGCCCTTTTTCCCTCACTTTATCATTAGTATATTTATTCCCTCTTTGTTTTCAGGGATATTCTAACTGGCATATGACATGTTTTATATCTCTTCTCTTGCTCTTTCAGACAGGATCTCATTTTGTAGCCAAGGCTGCCTTCAAACTCACTATATAACTCAGGCTGGCCAAGAACAAACGATTCTCCCTGACTGTACCCTCCACACCCAGTTAATTTCTCCCATCTTAAAGTATGGCACCCCAGTCTCTCTCAAATCTACCTCATCCTCTGCTGTGCTCTCCTCCCTTCCCTACTTTCTTCTCCATAAGTACCTGAGTTGTGCACATGTGTGATTGTAAGTCTATTCCCGTTCTCTCCTAACTAAGATTTTGACTGAGCTAGTGTTCAACCTTCAGTTCTCATCTTACTTGGCTTTAATACAACTGACAGCTAATCATTTGTGTATTGAGACAATTTCTCCCTTGGCTTTAAAGAACTGTCTCTTTTCTTCCCAGTTTCTTTTTCATGCTCTTTTGTTGTTCCCTCTCCTTTGTCTTATTCTCTTAGTATTGAAATAACTGAGTCAGATTTATCTTTTATTCTTTTCTATCTTTACTTACTCTGTTGATGTTCTTATCTGTGTTCAAGATTTGAAAAACATCACTTATATACAAAATTGGAAATTATCAAATTTATGTACATATTTCTCTCTCAAATCTCAGACTGCTAACAGTGAGTAGACACTTGCTTTTATGTCTCATAGATCATTCAAATTCAGCTTACCAAACTGAACTGGTTCAACCAACCCAAGTCCTGTAACCTCACTCTTTCAGCTGCTCCAGCAAAACACCTTAGAGCCATCCTAGATTCTTCAGGTTCTCTCATATCCCACATCTAACTCTTAAAAATTTCCATTAGTCTTGTTGTCAAAATATACTCCAAATCTACTTCTGTATATATAGTATATATATACACACATACTATATAGCATATATCTGCAATATATACATATATACACAAATGTATATATTGTCAAAATATACTCCAAATCTACTTCTGTATATACATACACACATGTATATACATATGTGTATATACACACACACACACAAATGTATATATTGTCAAAATACACTCCAAATCTACACCACTACCTGTGGCTCAAGGCAACATCATCTTTTGCTAAGACTACTGCAGAGCTTCCTTAACCCAATTCCTGTCCCACTCTGAGTTACCATCCATGCCAAGCAGAATCACATTCTAAAACAGCTCCATTTATGTCGTGCTACTCAGACTCACTAGTGGCTACTGGTCTGTACAGAGAAGCCATGGTACTTACATGCCCTTTCCGTGTAACCGTTCCATATACTTACATGTCCTCACCCCACTACTCTAATCATTACTTGTTCCATACAACCCACCTCTTACCTAGAAAAAACTTCCCAAGCTACCTACAGGGCCCGCTCTCACTTTCTTCACGCCTGTCTCCTCACATGTTAATTTCTTGGTAAAGCACCTCCAGGTCAACCTAGTTATTCCGTGATCCGTCCATCCCTTTCCTACTGAATTTGATTCCTTGAAACCTATTAATATACTACATACATATTTGACTTACACATGTTACTGTCTGCTGCCCAGTTTAGAGGAGAAACCTTTGTCTCTTTGGCTCACTATCAGATCTCCACATCTTGACTGAACATGGCAGACACTGATTCAGTATGTCCTGAATATGCAGAAAAAAATGGAAGTGTTCATAACTAAAAATGTGAGTTTTTATGAGCTCATATGGTATTACATTATTTTGCTCTCTGACTTTCATATGCATTCCAAGCCATGGACGTGCATACATATATACACACACAATGTAAAAAAAACATACTATTATTCTGCTAAATGGACAAAGCAACAAAAATGACTCCTAATGACTTGATACTACACTCATCAATGAGTCCCTCACTCAACCCTCATCACAGAAACTTCATACAGTAGATGTCAATTCACACATGGACCCACAACTTGTCAACATGAAGAGAATAAGAGCCTTTGGAGTGCTTGACTGTAGTGGGATGTCTATACTACACTCTTCCCTTCAAGGCTCTATGTGAGGGGTGGGGCAGAAAGAATGTAACAACGTCAGGAGCATGATGGTATACATCTTTAATTTTAGTACTCAGGAGGCAGATGCAGGCAGATCTCTATGAATTCAAGGCTAGCCTAGTATGCAAGTCCCAGGCCAGCCAACCTCCCCTCCTCATGTCCTGGCCAGAAAAAAAAAAATTATAGGAGCCAGAGGGGATAGGAGTGGATCATTTCAAAGAAACTGCTTTTTTTTCATACATAACAGGGCAGATGCACATTTGAACTCTGACTGTGACAGTATGCATAAGATCTGCAAAAGCTCAAGCCAGATAGAATCCTAGAATGGAGGAGGGAGAAGGGCACAAGGTCTTTCTCTATCAAGGAGCTACTGTATTAACTGATGCTGGAAAAAATATATATTGCCTTTAATGGTGTGACAGCTGGTATATTATCAGAGCAGGCCCCATACCCAGAACTAGTCAGCCAACACCAATTGGACTCCATAAGTTTATGAGTTGGGGAGAAAAAAAGGATAATGAAAAAGAGAAAGAGAACATGAAGTTGGATGGGTTGGGAGATAAGGAAGGATCTGTGTGAAGTTGTGGGAAGGGAAAAACTATGATAAACAGTAAAACTGCCAAAATTTAATAAAAACAATGTTTTAAATCAAAGAAATTTACAAAAAACAAATAGTAATAACATATTTTCAATCTTATTATCCAAAGGGTAAATTCTCCTAAAGTCCCCTAGTGCAGCAGTTTTCAACTTGTGGGTCTCAATGCTTTGGCAAACCTCTAGCTTCAAAAAAATTTACATTATGATTCATAACCGTAGCAAATTTAGTTATGAAGTAGCAATGAAAATAATTTTATGATTAGGGGTCACCACAATTGAGAAACTGTATTAAAGGGTTGGGAAGGTTGAGCACCACTGCCGTAGTAAGTCCCTGACGCTCAATATAGTTTTAAATAATGTTCTTTTGCTTTTCAGAAAATAAAAGAGACAATTCTACACTTATAGATGCACCTTATTCATTTCTGCTGTGACCAGTGGCTCTCTAGTGGACACATCATGGGAATGCTTCCTTTCATCCCAAGGCAGTGACCAGCCTACTCTCATGGACACCTGCTTGACCTCTAATAGCTATTCATCAGAATAAAAACCAAAATAGGAGAGAAAATAGATAAAACTTACAGTTAAATATTTTTAAGTTAAAAAAACATGATCTAAACAAATGGAATATTCAATACTTAGACGTTTCTAGGAAAATGCTAATTCAAAAGTTTTCCCTGCTTGCTGTTGTGTTGTTTATATTGAACTGGACTTAAAGAAAAAAGAAAAGACAGAAACACTATCCTTAATAAGCTTCAGAACCAGTAATGTCTGCCATAAGAAAAAGTAAGACGGGCACGCCATTAATCCCAGTGCTCAGGAGACAGAGGCAGGCGGATCTCTAGTTCGAGGCCAGCCTCGTCTAGAGAACTAGTTCCAGGACAGTTAGGGCTGTTACACAGAAAAACTTTGGAGAGAGAGAGAGAGAGAGAGAGAGAGAGAGAGAGAGAGGGAGGGAGGGAGGGAGGGAGGGAGGGAGGGAGGGAGGGAGGGAGGGAGGGAGGGAGGGAGGGAGGGAGGGAGGGAGACAGACAGAGACACACACACACACACACACAGAGAGAGACAGAGACAGAGAAAAGGAAAAAAAGGAACTGTCAAACCATCTTGTCCCTGCCTCTAAAGGAGCCCCAAAAATCTGCTCTGATGTCTAGAAAGAGAAACTTCACAAATGACTATAGATAAATATTATTAACACTATTTTTCTTATATTTATTTGTGTGTGTATATGTGTGTGCAGGTCAGAGGACAATTCTGTTGAGTTAGTTCTCCCCTTCTACTATAGGTAATTCACAAACCAAACTCAAGTGGTCAGGCTTGGCAGCAAGTGCCTTTACTTACTGAACTATCTTGCTGGCCCAATTTTAATGTTTTTTAAGTTAAGGACAAATTGAGACCACAGATGAATACTTTGGATTTTAATCCTCTTCCTTTTCCAGAACCTCCAGCCCAATGCTTACCTAAAGAGTAATTATCCACAGTCACTTATTGTGACAAATGAATGACAGGAGTAATTAAGAAAGCCCCAGTAGGCTTTCCAGGAGCATATGCAAATGAAACCAATCATAAATACATGCCACTACAAACCGATCAAGACAGGAGATAGATGGAGGTAATCACAAACTACCATAGAGGGTTATTGTATGATTCTTAATGCAAAAATGTCTGCATCAATCCCGACTCTTATACAGTATGGTGGTTTGAATAAGAATGTCTCCCACAGGCTCTGGTATTTTAACATTTGGTCTCCAGTTGGCGATGCTGTTTGAGGGGGTTTAGTAAGAAGGACCTTGTTGGTAGAAGTATGTCACCAGGGGCGAGCTTTGAGCTATTTAAAACCTAGCTCTACTTCCAGTTTGCTTTCCCTGCTTCATGCTTTCAGTTAAGGATTTGAACTCTCAGCTTCCTGCTCCAGCTGCCATGTCTGCTGCTCCTATGCCTCTCACCTCGATGGACTCACCCTTTAGGAACTGTAGGTCAAAATAAACCATTTTTCTCATAACTTGCTTTCAATAAGGGTGTTTGATCACAGCGATAGAGAAGTGACTAATGCACCCTAGCTATCTTGAGATATATACATTATAATAGCCAAAACCAGAAAATGTATTCTTAAAGAGGCACTTACTAGAGAAAGATGTAATTTTCTTATGAATAAGAACATAAAGGAAGAATAACAAGATTCTTGTGTATACTTTAACTTTGCTCATAATAACCTGAGGTTTGAATAGTACACCTCACAAACTGAAATTCATATATACAATGTTTTATATTTCAAAATATACCTGCATGAGAAAGCTTATTATATTGGTATGGCAATCCTATAAGTAGCTAAGATAACTATTATGTTACAGATGAAAAAATTAGGATTCAGAAGGGTTAAGGACTAAGTGGCTTTTTATTATTAACATTATATTGCTAAAAAGATCCCATCTTCAACACAATATAATAAATCACTGCATCTAAACTTATCAAAGGTTCAAATGCTCATTATTTTTGAAAGTCATGCTCTATGGGTCTTTTCCTTTTAAGTAACTTAGATATCTCACTTTTAAGTGCTGAAGACTTATTTTTCTTGATTAAAGCATATAATTTTGTCTACCTTGGAATTCTTGATTGTTATGAAAAAATTTTAAACACAGTATTTATATAGAGAGGAACAACACATGAACATATTTCAACATTACTTTACTGTTTATGAATAAAAAGACAATTTTGTCAAAGTAATTCATTATCTTTATTTTACACTATTTTTATTAAGTTTCTTATTCCACATTAAAATTAGATATGCAATACATAGAAGACTGTCTTCCTGACTCAACAAACATTTCTTTTTCAAAAGAGATTTATTGGTTTTTAATTTCATATGTATGGATACACCCTGTTTGTATGTATACACCCTGTGTGGTTCTTGGTGCCCATGGAAGCCAGAAGAGGCCACCGGATCCCCAGGGCTGGAGATATGGACACTTGTGAGCTACCATGTGGGTGCTGTAGATATAAGTCAGATCTTCTGGAAGAGGAGAAAAAGCTCCTGACTCACCTCTCCAGCCCTCAACAAACATTTTTGTTGTTGTTGTTTCCTGCCTCTGTCTCCTGAGTGCTGAGATTAAAGAAATGCGCCATCACTGCTCGGCCCAACAAACATTTCTTAACTATCAAAGCTACTTTGTGGAAGACCACATCCTCATCTGCAGGGACTTTCTTTTGCTTTTGGAATCTCAAGGGATTTACTGATTTTATAGCTGAGAAAAAGAACATACCAATAAAAGTATCAAACTGTACAAAGTATTATCATAGAATATGTTTAAAGTTAATAAAATAAAATCAATTTTGTATATAATTCAGATTAGCAATCTTTACCTAGAAATAATCATGCAGATATTTAACAAATATTTAAATATATGTTCACAATTTGTTATGATCACCATCCTGTTTCTAGGGTTCATTTTAATTTTTAGCATATAGGAGGTACTTGATATAATTTGAAAATAAAGAGACAATTATGCTATGACCAGAACATACCAAATATACAAAAAAAGTAAGTTGCTAAAATTAAATTTGAATATAGGTGACAGTTGTATGGCTGTGGCAGTCTGTGGGCCACTGACAGTGGGACGAGGATTTATCCCTACTGCTTGAACTGGCTTTTTGAAGCCTATTCTCTTTGGAGGGCCTTGTTCAGCCTCGATATGGGGAGGGACTTGTTCAGCCTCGATATGGGGAGGGACTTGTTCAGCCTCGATATGGGGAGGGCCTTGTTCAGCCTCGATATGGGGAGGGCCTTGTTCAGCCTCGATTTGGGGAGGGCCTTGTTCAGCCTCGATATGGGGAGGGTCTTGTTCAGCCTCGATATGGGGAGGGCCTTGGTCTGCCTCAAAGTGATGTGCTATACTTTGTTGACTCCCCATGGGAAGCCTTATTCTGTCTGAGGAGTGGACGGTGCTGGAAACAAAATGGCCATTAGTTAAAGTTTTAAGAGACTCCAGAAAAGAGAATTCTTATCTGACCCCTGAGAGTAAAAGCTGAAGTCTAGCCTGACAGTATGGCCTTTAAGGCAAAGAGAAAGAATGAGTTAAAAGAACCCAAGAATGTAATGTTCTGTCAAAATGCAGTTGGCTATAGTTAGTGAAAAAATTAGCTTATCAATGACTTAGTTCTCTGCTTTATCCTGAACTCTAACATTTTTGAACCTAAATAACCAATTGGTGGCATTCTCTTAGGGGGTAGTGTTTGACCTATCCAGCAAAAAAACAGGAACTTTCTTCTCTCATAAGAGAACTGGCTGCTTCAGTCACGCAGGACATCTGTTGATCTATGATTACTCTATCCAAGATTCATTAATTCTTATCAGCTTTGATTTGTGTTGTTTTAGCTTAGTTTGTTTTAGGCCCCAACAGTTCACTATTCTCTAGGGACCTGGTCTGTTTTCTCCTTTTTCTAAATCACCAGCCACAAGTGCCTATTCAGCAAGTGATTCTTTTCAGCTTTGTATTTAGCCTAGTATCGAGCACACTGAAGGCCCTCAACAAGCACAGACCAAATGAATGAGCAAATGGATGTGAGCATCCATGGAGGGGAAAGTAATCATTAGGTCTGTTAGGGGACAGCCCACATACTACATACCAGACTGTTTGGCAGTCTGGTGAGATACTTTAAACATGTTACTTCAAAAAAATCATTGTATTGAAATATATCAAAATAACCACAAAATTGAGACACTATCAAGCATGCTTCTGTGGCACAGACTGAGCATATCATGTTACAGGTTCCTCTGTAGAGAGAGGTTATCTGTGGAGGTTTACTTTCAACCCCCTCAAATGACAGCATCTGTCAACTTTCTAAAAGGTTTGTTTACTTTCTAACTTATGTGTATGAGTGTTCTACCTGCATATATGTAGGAAAATCACATGTATCCCATGTTGGTGCCTGTCTGAGGTCAGAAAAGAGTATCAGATTCCCTAGCACTGGAGTTACAGAAGGTTGTGAAGACATTACAACATGACATTACAGAGAGAGTTTAAGTATAATTCTCAGAGATATTTTAAGTAATTTTGTGTAGGAAGTGAAGTTTATACACATGGGCCCACCAGAAAGCCAGAGTTAGCACTCCTTCATCCACCACGTGGACAACCTGTGGTTGTTTGACATCACCTCCATACACTCCAGGTTCTAAGTTTACATACAACCACTAAGAAGTCATTCTCTTATACTTATTCACAAGTATATATTTAGTACTAAATATACAGCATTCCCGTAATGCATAAAAAAACCATGCTGTTAACTAAGCTGCACAATGGCCTGTCCAGAACTCTTAGGTTGGTTGCTAGGAGGTCCAACAGTTACAAGACACTATTTTACTTAAGATATGGTGAGAAGATATACCATCAACAGTTGATCCACGTCTATACCTCTGTTTACCATGCTAGCATGCCGTTCAAGCAAGCATTTTTCAAATTTACTCTTCATTGATCTAGGATTTTTCTCTGCTCATAAAGCTGAATTTTAAAAAGCTACTTTGGGGAAAAGTATGTGCTATAGCATTGTTTTAGATAAAAACTTCAGGACAATGAACAGAACAGCTGTCAAAGAATCAAAACCAAGAAGTTTCCATCCAGTACAGCTATCCTAAAATACTCATCAGATGCAGGGGAAAAAAATGAACCCAAGAATCAAGAAAGAGGTCTCTGGTGATCCAGCTTTCTTGCTAGTGCAGTAACAGACTGGCAAGAAATTTATCCCCCAAAACAGCAAATACATAACCTTCTCCTACTAAAAGCTTACAATCTGTGCAACATACCACCATCCCAGATTGATTCTGTGTGGGGCAATTTTAATTCCATTGGGAGCTATATCATTGGCTGTCTGCACAGTGATTTTCTGGGCAATAACGTTAAAGGGTTACATTTCATCAGTATTACAGACTTATTCAAGTATCAGCTTTTCCTCAGTGATGATCTTGAAAAATATGAGATAGATTTTTTTTTCTGCTGCTTTATGATAAGCAGCTATTATATTACCTACCTACCTACCTACCTACCTACCTACCTACCTACCTACCTACCTATCATATACCATCCATCTGTCCATCACACTGTGGATCAATCATAGGTCCTTGCACACATTAAACAAGCACTCTTATTACAGAGCTGTATCTTTAATTCCTTTCAGCATTTACTTTGAAACAAGGCCCAACAGTAAGTTGCCTAGTCTGCTCTTGAAGTCACTTTGTTGTTCAGGCAGGCCTTGAACCCAAGGTTCTCTTGCTTCAGCCTCCCAAGGAGATGGGTTTATAAACCTGAGCCACCAGGCCTGGCTATAACTATGAATCTTCTAAAACTTAAAACTCTGTCTTCTGACAAGTTCAGAATTCATTGAATGTTCAGACTTATTTTCAATTTTAGTTCATCACAATACAATGCTGTTTGCTTGATTATCACACCATGAAGTGTCTTGAGTTCACTGTGACAGAGCAGAGATACTTGTTCAATATTTTTATTTATCTTGTGTGTGTGTACATATGCACACATGAATGTGGGTGTGCACATGAGTCAGAGGACAACTTGAGGAAATCGATTCCCTCCTTTCACTATGTGAGTCCTGGCGATCAAACTCAGGTGGTCAGGCCTGGTAGCTGGTGCCTTTATTCATAAGGCACTTTGATGAACCATTTTTCTACTTTCTGTTAACTTCTATTTATTACTTTAAATCTTAATAGTTACAGCTGGGTGGTGATGGTACATGACTTTAATCCCAGCACTCAGGAGGCAGAGGCAGGTGGCTCTCTGTGAGTTTGAGGCCAGCTTGGTCTACAAGAGCTAGTTCCGGGTCAGGCTCCAAAGCTACAAACAAACACACAAAAAACTACCCCCCCCCCACACACACACAAAGAAAAAGACAAAGAAAAAATCCTAACAGGTCCTCCTTCTGTTTCCTTAGGTTTGATACAATGGTCATTCCTACACAATACTCTTCAATGAGCCATTCACAAGAGCACTGCTGTGCAACTCTCCAGTAGCCTGCATTTTTGTGCTAGAAATAAATATAAATGCTTCCTCTTATTCTTATAGTGTTACCACATGAGGATCTGCAGCTCCTCTGCGATTTCCAATATATCTTTACATCACACAACAGAGAATAAATCAAAATTAAAATAAAATAAAGTGGGCAATGTATACAGGCTTTGGGCTGCACATGGAGAGTGGACCATTGAGAACCTGTTCTTGTGCATGAAGCTGCCATCTGTCTGATCTTACTACCTTCTGTGGGTCAGGGGTCTGTACTGGGGATCTGTGTGTTCATGTAAAAGATGTATCACAACTGACAGTCTCTTGTTCCTCAGGGACAATGAATAAACTATGTTCTGTGTCCGTGTTTTGACTGTGGCACATCACAGGAAGGCAAGTACGGCATTTTCCATTTGTAATATTATGTTGGCACTCAAAATTTTTGGTTAGGGTTGCTTGACCTATACTTAATCTGGAACACAATACTGATGTGTTTTATTCAGTCAAGTCCTATATTACAAAACTCTTTTTTTGTTGTTATTTTTGTTTTTCAAGACAGTGTTTCTCTGTTTAACAGCTTGGCTGTCCTGCAACTTGCTTTGTAGACCACATTGGTCTCAAACTCACAGAGATCAGTCTACCTCTGCCTCCAGAGTGCTGGGATTAAAGGCGAGCACCACCACCAGCCAGCTACAAAACTCTTACTATGACTCTATGTTCTAAATCAATAATTTTCTGGACAGAAACAAAATTGGCCCCCAAACTAACTGTTCTTTTGAATAATTAGTACTTGAAAATACAACTTTATCATAACTTCTACATAAAAATAACACTTGATTATAATTAGTAGACATATAGCTTTAAATGCAATTGGAGGCACCTGTGATATTAAACAATCCCTAACTAACACTGTAACTGTAGGACCTTTTGTTCATATCTACAGTCAGCATAACAATGTCTTAGTTCATTCTGAGCAAAGCCCAGCAAGATTATAAAGCGTTAGATCTGGTAGGTACTGTCACCCTTCCCAGTGAACTCTAAGTGTCTTAAGTTGGTAATTTCAATGTAAACTAAATCACTTTGGTTTCTTTTTGTTCATCACTCAAGCCATTCTCCTAATGGGTAAAAAGGGTTATTTTAAATATTAGTTATACCTGACACATTTTATGGAGAAGGGTACAATGTCAAAGTGAAGAAGTCTGATATACAGAGAGGTTTACTATAATTTTAATAGGATGGTTCTATGGTAATATTAAAATAAAAATCTCAACAGTCCATTCATATCAATTATTACCTTGAACAAATCTGCACAGACTTCTGTAACCCACACACTACTACTGTTCTACTAAAAGTTTATTGGCAAATAACTTTTCATCCTTTGTTTTCATTCTGTTATTATTAACTTCAAATTAAAATATAATACTCACTTCATCAGCCACAAACTCCTTACTCAGACCAAAATCTGTCAGCACCACATGGCCGTTAGAATCAAGTAGAATATTTTCAAGCTTAATATCACGGTATATAATCCCCAACTGTAAAAACAAAACAAAACAAAATAATTTTAAGACAATTTCCAAATCAATTAAAACAGCATTTATCTACCTTTGAGGAGATTCCTCTTCAGGATTCTGAGGCTCTTAGAAACTCCTGGGGCTCAAGTGCTAGCTTTCCCAAAGCTCTCTGAATGTATCTTAGTTCTGTGTAACAAGGGTCTAGCCCTGGAACCAGCTTCTTTGGGATCTCCCTGTTGACTATTAACTCTTTCTGTCTCTATTCCTTTTTTTTTTTTTTTGATTTTTTTGAAACAGGGTTTCTCTGTAGCTTTGGAGCCTGTCCTGGAACTAGCTCCTGTCGACCAGGCTGGCCTCGAACTCACAGAGATCCGCCTGCCTCTGCCTCCCGAGTGCTGGGATTAAAGACGTGCGCCACCATCACCCGGCTGTCTCTATTCTCCTTAATGAACACTAATTCCAAATTATCTTCATGGTCTTTCTTGGCCAGTTCTTGCCCACAACTCTGCAATGGCTTCAGCAAACCTTCCTAAGGAGCCATCATATCCTATGTTGATCATTTCTGTTTTCAAACTATGTATTTATCTGCAAATTACTAATGTTTTCTAGGTATTTACCCTTTGCCTTAATATATTTACACTGTTCGCTGTTTTAGATTTTATGCACTTATCTAGTATCCTGTATGATGCAATATGTCAGACAGGCAATTAATAAAGGCTTTTAAAATAACAAGTTCTTAAAGGTTAAAGAGCACAGGTTAATTTTGATGTTTAGTTCTAATTTAGCAAAGCAAATCATTAAATAACATATGCCATGCATTGATTTACAACAAGGTATGATCTGGAAGTAAGCTGTTAGAATATTTTGACTGTCCAAACATCATGGAGTGCACACCAAGGGGCATAGTGAAAAATATGTGTATCCTATTCCTCCTGAGGCTACATGAACAAACAGATGTGGGCAAACCAAGTAAAAATGACCAGGGCAAACATGAGACATACGAAGCTGCTGCCATTGAAACAGAGTAGAGTGGTTTATAGGAAACCCTCTAAAATGATGATTGGAATATATATTAAATATTTAAACCAGAAGAATGTTTGGCTTTTGACCATTATCAGGTTTTACTATGTTATACATAATGATATGTGGTCCATTATTACATGAGTGGTAGCTCAGCCAGCTTATTTACACCAGCAACACATGAGCAGGTACAAAGTACAGCATTCTGATAGCTACATAACCACCAAGTGACAGGAATTTTTTTTAGCTCCATTGCAATCTTATGGGATCACTGTCAAATACAGCCCATCACTGAGTGAACTGTTACACCATTCAAGACTGTATGCCTCTCTATTTTGTTTTTCATGTAAGCAGTACAGTAAAACATGTCAACTACACACTATAAATCTAAGAGGTGTCTGCCACTTCAATATTTTCAGATATATCAGCATGGATTAAGAGCTTTGATACTTTAAAAAATTGTTTTCTTCAACATCCAATAGAGGAAAAAGCAGATTTCTAGTAATCTCTCAAGACAAAAATTATATCACCCTCAAAAACAAAACAAACAGTAGGTAATTCTCCTATGAAAGCTTCAGTGGTTTTCAAGAAAGATAGAAGGAAAACACTTAAGAGTGTGTACCGAAGATGTCTGATTTGAAGCATTATGTTTACCTAGCAACCTGCAGCACTCTGCATCTAAACAACCTCCTTGGAAAAGATTTTTAGAGACAAACTGTTTACTATCCAATTTACTTCATTACTTCCAAATAAATCTGTACTTTTATCTCTTCTTACAAGAATTAGTACCAGTGCTGGGTGGTGATGGTGCACACCTTTAATCCCAGCACTCAGGAGGCAGAGGCAGGCACAGCTCTGTGAATCTAAGGCCAACCTGGTAGAACAAAATGAACAGAATTGAATTATTATATAAATTATAGACTGTGTTTTCTAGCTTACCCATTTGGCTTTGTGTTTTGCTTTTACTTTAGAGTTTATAGTCAATTTTACTGTCATTTTTGTATTTTAAAACATTATATCTAATTATGTTTCAAAGGTCTTGTAGCTTATTCTGAACAGTCACATTTTTGATATAAAGATGTTTAAGCCAAATCTTATCACACAAAAGAAAGCATAGGTATGAAGCTTGTCACCAGTGAAGATTCTATCGAAAGCAGCACAAATGGCTGTTCACTGGCCCTGCTCTCCCTCCCACTGCCGGTCTCTTCTCTTCCTGCCTCCCAGACACCTTCATTTACTCTTCTCTTGTGACAGGATCTCACTATGTAAAACCAGGCTGCTCTCTCATCACAACCTGACCCCTACAGCTTCCAGGTGCTGGTATTTTCTAAAGATTCTAATGTCAACCTCACCTGTCAATACAGGTGCTTCTGTCAGGACTTGTCTCTGTCCTGGGCTGGACCTGCTGTTTCTTGACTCCTGCCTTGTTTTCCTGTATCTTCCAGATTTTTTTCTCAATCTTTCTCATCTACCATCTATATCTTTGACTCAATTTCTTATCAAAACTCTCTGCCCCCTTGAAGATGTCTTCCTTGCCATTTTCCTTCAATTCTCCTCTCTTTTTTTCTGTGTTGTATATGTACACTTTAATCTGTTTGTAATAAGTGAAGGGAGGGCTGACAAACATAACAAAGAGTGGCTTCATATCTGAACTTTTGGAATTTAGTGACTCAAATCACTTTTGTTCCTTTATGAGCTTGCATATCTTTGAGATAAATTACTTTAGCATTTTCTACTTCCGAAGAAAACCATACACACTGAGACACAACATAGAAACTGTCCACTTCTCCAATAACTTAAATAAGTTACTCAAAATTTCATGAATCAAGGTTAAGGATATATGTAATAATACAAGTTTAAACTGATTTGTACAGAATTGCAACATGATCATAGATACAATGTTTAGGTAAAGGTTTCAGTATCTGAGCTCATGTCACTTGGAGGCAATGAGCAGGAACAGAGCAGGGCAGGTGCAGAAGAAAGTTAACACAGGAGGGAGGGAAATAACCCTGAACCAATAGCAAAATCAGGAAGTCTGAGGACATGGATGGATTGTGCCATGGAGCAAGTCACAACTAAGAAAACACATTTTACAACTTAGGGCTTCATTTTAACAACCAACAGCTTTTATTCTCATATTTTATAATAAGCAAAGTACGGGGGTTTCTTCATGAAGACCATCAAAACCAAAAAAGCTCAGGTTAGAATTTATTTTATTTCATTTATTGAGTTGGGGCCCGACCTCACTTTGTAACTCAGTTAGGCCTTCAATTCATGATCTTCCTGCCTCAGCCTCCCAAGAGCTGGGATTATAGGCATGCTGCACTAGGTCCAGCAAAAAGCAAACATTTTCAGAAAGAAGCTATGAAAATGAGAACACAGTGACATTCATAATTCCCAAGACAACCTGTGAAAACATTAGCTCCCTCAACACCTCAGTTAACAGACTGTTCAAACAAAAGCAAACTCCAAAGATGAAGCACCTTACCTTGTGCAGGTGTTCCAGGGCAAGCACGATTTCTCCAACATAGATCTGCACTTCGTGCTCTGTAAAACGCTCTCTTTGAGAAAGATGAGTAAAAAGTTCTCCACCATTTATATAATCTAAAAATGAAATATATTTTTTCTTTCTTTGACTTGCATTCATAAATGAAAGGAAATAACTCCTTTTAATCACTTTGGGTTAACCATGAATTTATTTTTGCAGAACTCTCAGAAATGACAGTTTCATAAAAAGCATTATTAGTTTCATATTTTCATACAATTTCCTAACACAATGATCACCCCAAACCAATCAAATTGATGTGCAACGAGTACCACCATTAAAACTATGACACAAAATTCACACAAACTTAAGAATACTTTTCCAAAGACCTCTGCCACCAGCGTGTAACTTATTGTAGAGTATCAAACATCAGCCATATGTTGACCAACATTCCCAATCCCACACAAACCCCAAACAAAACACACACAAAATCCTATCTTGCCATATGCAATGGTTGTCAATTGCTAAGAGCTATAAATAGATTCTCTATATTCCAGAACTGTCTGGGCACACTTTAAAAGATGTATTGCTAGGCAGCATGTAGCATTCTTATGGCTCCATAAAGCATGGAATAAAAAAGAATATGGAGGAAAAGTAGTACAACATGGCTGAAGGAAGTATTCAAAATCCAAAGATCACATTTTTCTTCAATTTGCCCCATTATCACAAGTGAGGTAATGAAAGAGGAGACAAAAAGGCTGAATAAAAAGGGGGACTGCCTATTTTGGGGGAAGGAAACACTAATCATATGTATTAAGATATTACTTGAAGACCTAACTATGGATGAATTTAGATAATAAAGATTAAAATCATAAAGTGTTTAAAACTGTACAGACAATAACTTTTTCAAAAAATTAAACTCTAGTTTCATTGGAGGCTATCCACCAAGAACATTTCCTTTCTGAGGTTTCTGTATTTGCCAAGGGTTTTTAATTTATCTGAACACAAAGCTAATTATTTAAAAGGCATAAAAAAACACAACATTCCTATAAATAAACAATGGATTTTTTTGTTTTAAGTAGTTACTGACATATGTCTAAATTTACATAGTCACAGCTCAGAAATACACACCTATATATGAATGGTCAAATTCCCACAGTCTCAAATGTGCAATTCAATCACTTCATCTCTACGTCCAACCTCAGCAGAGCCAACCTCTTCCTCATGTTATCAGCACAGTACCCATATAATTTTCTTGCTGTATTCCTAATGCTAGTTGTACTCCCTTTTCTGCTACACTGAATTTTAAGCATCAAGACCAATATAGTCATCACACTACACCCACCACAAATGCCTGTATGCAGCACTCAATACATTCTGACATCTTTCTCTGTATCATGAACTTGCCCCATTGTTATCTTGTCTCCTCAATGATGGTTCCCCTCTCCAAAAACAATCATTAAATCCCCAAAGACAGTCTAGCATAAAACAAAAACAAAACAAAAAAACCTCCAATATATTTCTTCTCAGAGACAATGTGACACATCTGGACGAAGGTGAGCTTTGTAACGGAGAGACTCAAACTAGACAATAGTTCTACTGTTGTAAACAACTAAGTTTCTGATCTCCAATTCTTTATCTATTAAACTGAAACAACTATTTGTGAATTACTGTTGCTTGGGATATAAGAAGTGCTTTTCCATTGCTGGGGAGACTCAAGAAAAAGAAAATATAAATCCAAGAAGACAAGGTTAATATATCAAGTTACCTATTTTCCTACTTCTGAGATAAATGGCTTGGACATTAATAACAATCAGTATTTTATAGGTATATGCATGTTACATAGTTTATAGGCAATTCTACCCAGTTGCCCAGGCTTTCACAGGGTAAAGCAGAAACTGAGGCAGCGCAAGAAATCTAACAGAAGTTACAGTAAGTTCTGTTGTGGGATGTTTTGATCACACTCTGACACTCCCGAGACTGCCCAATAAAGTTATACCCTGAATCAGGGGGCAGAGCCAGTGACCAGCTGACAAGAAGAAGCTAGCCATTTGGACAGAGAAGTTGCACAGGAAGACAAGGGCAGGGACTAGAGTTTGAGCTCTCTTGGTTCCGGGAGGAGGGAAGAGACTTGTCTCTTGTGGTTTCTCTGGCCAAAAAGCTAGGTCAAATAGCTGTTATTCAGCCTCTCTGAACTAGCAGGTTTTCACCCCAGCCTTTGACTTCTGGGTCTTATTTATAAATAGAACAACAGAGACTTAATTTAAACCTACTCATAACATCAGCAGCAGCAGGTGGGGGTGGGGGGGCACAAGCCTTGCCAGACTGTGGCCTGAGTGGTCAGTGGGACACTGACTGAGGGGCTGTAGGGCAGCAACCAATAATTAAAGTATCAGTAGATACACAGATAGCTGCAAACCTGGCAGAAAAAATCAAAGTGCTGTAATCAAAAGCAGACACAGTAGAAGCTAGTGAGATTCTAGAGGCCAACCAATAGCCATCCTTAGTCTTCATTCTGTTTGGCATGTAGCAGAACATCTCATCATAGTTTTAGCTGTAATTTTCTGGATATGTAGTATTATTTTGCATGTTTAAAAGACTCACTAAACATTTCTACATTTTCTGCTGTGGGGTACACATTAGTTTTCACTCTCACTGACTGTTTTTTGAGATACAATTAATACACCATGAATTCACCCACTTCAAATACAAAATTCAATGATTTTGTTTATTCAGATTTGTGAAGTCTCTAATCAATTTAATTCCCCCAAGTACCAGAAATTCCAATTTATTTACCTTTGGTTGCTTGTGCTTTTGATGCCATATGTAAGATATTATTATAGAAGTCAATGCCACAAAAAAAATGCCAATGTTTTTGTCTGAGACTTCTACAGTTTTAGGTCTGACCTTCAGTCTTTGATCCATTTAGTTTAGAGTTAACTTTTGTTTATGTTGTGAGGCATGGCCCAAATTCATATTTTAGCATATAGCTATGCAGTTGTTAGAAAGCCATTAGTTGAAAAACTGTTCATTATTGTCACTCTTGCTGAAAAACCAGTTGATTGTAAATGCAATCATTTCTGGACTCTTGGTTCTATTTTATTGCCCACATCAATTATATGTCTACACTGAAGTCACATTTTTACAATCAGAATAGTATTATAGAATTTTTTTTATTAAAGTCTTATTATTGACCAGACTGGCTTTCAACTCTTGGGCCCAGGCACCCCTTTTCCTGCCTCTCAAGTAGTTGGTGTACATGTGTGAACCTGACTTACAATACATTTTGAAATCAAGAAGTGAGTATTCGATCTTTATTCTTTTTTCAAAACTATTGCAGTTCTCCCCTTTAAGTTTCTACCTGAATGTTGAGGAGACCTTGCTAATTCTACAGGCATGACTGAAGTTTTGAGAAGGAATGTATACTAAATCTGATATCCAATCTAGGTATATTGCCACCCCTAACATTTCATGAAAATGCTATATTTTTCCATTTCCTCGGGTCACTTTCATCCTTTCAACAATGTGTTGCTTTATACTTCTTTTACTGTCAAACATTTTATTCTTTTTAGTCTAAGCTAAATGGAATTATTTTCTTCCATTTTCTTCCAGATGTTCACTGCAAGAACATCAAAACTGAGTTGTATGTTGTTCTTATATCCTGCAATTTTGCTTAACCTGATTATCAATTCTAATAGTGTTTAATGAACTCCTTAGGGCTTTATAAGATCATGTCCTCTTCAAAATTTTCTTCCTACTTTGCAATCTATAGACCTTTTGTGATCTTTCCCATCCTACAGTGTTAATAAAGTTGTAAACATGGATATTCAGTTCATGTTCCTGATTTTAGGATAAAAGCATTTTGTCTTTCACTACTAAGTATTATGTTCACTGTGGGGTTCTGTTTTGTTCTTCATATATGTTTTTAACTGGTTGAAAAGTTCACTTCCTTGACTGTTTTAGTGGATCTTTTCATCACAAATGAATGTTGAGTTTTAGTCAATGCTTTCTCTGTGTTTATTTAGAAGATCACATAATATTTTATTCTACTGGTTCAGTATGTTGATTCTAGGTCTTTAAGACAATCTTGTACTCCTAGGATTAATCCTACTTGGCCATGCTATATAATCCTTCTTACTTATTCCTGGATTCAGTTTGGTATAATTTTGTTGAGGAATTTTGCACTTTATTCACAAGAGATATTAGTTTGAGTTTTCTTATGATGTTTTTGTCTGGTTTGTACACCAAGATAATACTGACCTCAGAGGACATGTTGGGAAGTGTTTTCTATTTTTTGAACAAATTTGTGAAAGTTTTGTTATTAATTCTTCTTTAAAAGTTTGGTTATATTCACCAGCAAAGACACCTGGGCCTTGAGTTCTCTTCAAGTATGCCTCTATTTCCCTGAGATCATCACCAGTAATAACAACAGAAATCTGTTTCTTCTTGAGTCGATTTCAGTACTTCATATCATTCAAGGAATTCTTTTCTTCTCGCTCACTTAAAAAAAAAACCCACAGGTTGTCATTAAATAGTCTGGGCTAACCTCAACCTTACAATCCCACTGCCTCACAACTTAAGTGCTGGGATTATACCCATGGCCACGATGCCCGGTTATGTGCTTAGGAAATTTTAACACCCAGTTAATAGTATGTTGTTTATAGTATTCTCTTGTGATTCATTTTAATTCAAAAGCCATATCTTCTATATCATTCCAGGTTTTATAGATTATGCCTTTTTTTAAGGCTTATCGATTTGTTGTTCTTTTCAAAGAGCATTTTTGCTTTCACTGATTTTTCTGTTGTTGGCATGATATTTTTATCATGTTTTCTAATATTTATTATTTCCCTGTCTTTTATTTGCTTTGAATTAGTTTTCTCTTTTTGCTGCAATGGCTATTTGGGAGAAAGTTTGTGTATGAACTGAACTTGTACACTTTTGTCTTTGTTTTTATTCCATAAGCAACACAATATAATACTTTACATTGTGTAAGATATTATGAGCAATATAGTAAAGATTTAACATATTCAGGAGAACATATACAAGTTATATACGGTACTACAAACCACTTGCAAAGGAGACAAGCATTTACTGGCTCTTGTCTGCAGGTTGTGTTTATGTCCTCCAATCCCCTACTCCCATGGATACTGAGGGGCAACTGTATGTTCCACATCTAAAATGTTGCTATGGTTATCGCCTTATATTTCTGTCTCTGAAAGTACATATTTATAGTTTGTTATATCAGTCTCCCTAGTTATTTTTTTATTTTCTGATTTTGTGCAAGATTCAAATTATGAACTGACTTCAACTTACTGATGTCCACCCTGGCAAGATTTGTTTTGTTTTGTTTGAGAGTCTTACCTGGCAGCTGAGGCTGTCCTCAAACTCGTTGTGATTCTTCTGCCTCAGACTCCTAGCTGTTGGAATTTCAGGCATAAGCTACATACCTCACTTGGCTTTATTTTTTTATGTTTTGTTTTTCCTTATTTAATCACTGGCTATTAGTCAAGTCTACCTGATTTGTAATATAAGACCTTCCATGCTGCTCCTCAGAGAACAGAGTCCTATAATTTGCACAAATTTCCCTCGTTGGCTAGGTTCTCTACCTCTGCTAGTATTACAAACAGTTGCTAGGCTCCACTAATTGCTATCTGATTGCTCAATTGTTTCCAATAATATTCTGGGGCACTAACTGTCCCATAGTCTGATCTAATAAATTCAGGCTCTTAAATGAGTAGTTTGAGGACAGTATTTGAGATCTATTCTTAACCCATGTCTTACTTTGGGTTCCTTATTGCTGTAAGAAGACACTATGACCACAGTAAACTCTTCTAAAGGAAACATTTAATTGTGGTGGCTTGCTTACAGTTCAGAGGTTCAGTCCATGCTGCAGGAAGCATGGCAGCCTGCAGGCAGATGAGATGTGGTGCTGGAGCTGAGTGCTTACATCTTGACTCAGAGGCAACAGGAAGTAAACTTTCACACTAAATGAAGCTTGAGAAAAAAACCTCAAAGCCCATCCCCACAATGACACACTTCCAACAGAAGGAGTGGCCTAGTTTAAAGGTGTGCCTTCCACCTCAAGGTCTGGATTAAAAGTGTGTGTCAGTCTTCTCTAACAAGGCCACACCTCCTAATAGTGCCACTCCCTATGAGTTTATGGGGGTCAAATACTTTCAAACTACTACTACACCCAGGAGGACTTTTAAGTTGCCTACATCCAAAAATTTGCTTATTTTGCAAATTATTTTGCATACTCCTCACAATCTCTACAGTACCTAAAACTGTTTCAAATACAGTTAGTTCTGTTGGTGAGTGCTTGAGATTTCTCTATTCTTATGAACTAAACAAAAAGCAAAAATAAAATAAAAAACCAAAAACACCTCAAGTTCCATGTCCTAGAGATGCTAGTGAGGACAGTAGCCAGATTCAATTGAAGTGCCCCTGCTTAGATGGCAGGGTGCTGAGTAAAGGCAGCAATCTCTGGCTTCTCAGCCTCCCTCTAACAGCATGGAACCCTTACCCTACAAGCAAAGCAGAACCGGGATGACCAGAGCTCTGCACTCAGCCTCCCAAGCCAGCAAGGAGCTTGCATCCTAGCAATAAGAGCTGGGTGGAAGAAAGGAATCCTCAGCTTCTCAGGTACTTTAATGACTTCTTTTTAGAGAAATGGATGGGGTTTTTGTTGAGATCAGACTGCTCTAAGTTATTCCTTATTGTTAAAACTTTTAAAAGATTGCCTTGTCCTTAGAGACTCCATTTTACAAGTATCACTTGACTACATTCTAAGTGAAAACACAAAAGAAGACTCCGCACCTTATTGGGCACCTAAACAAGGAAATGGCTCAGTTGGCAAATGTAAAAAGACAGGCAAAGCAGTGCATTCCTGTAACTCCATAACTGGGAGTGGGTTGGGACTGTGGAGACAGCCAGTAACCAGCCTAGGTAAAAAATAAGGCAGAGAAACAATTGAGGAAAACACCCAAGGTTGAATTTTGGCTTCCACCTGCATACACACTTGAACCTGCATTTAAATGTCCACTAACATGTACATACACACAGACACACGCAATTTATTTATTTGTTTGTTTATTTATTTATTTATTGAGGCAGGGCTTCTCTGTTTAACAGTCCTGGATGTTCTGGAACTCCCTCTTCAGACCAAGCTGACTTCAAACTCACAGAGATCTGTCTGTCTCTGCCTCTCAAGTGCTGAGATTACAGACGTGTGCCACTGTAGGCCCAAATTTCTACATGGTTTGACAGTCAAGTTCCCGGGCCATGGTTAGTATCTGGAGCAGTCACGTAGCCTTCCAGACAGGCTGTGCAGGGTATGCTGCTTCTTTGCTTTGTAATTATGTAGATCGCCTGAGAAAAGGTGTCAATTCCAAGCTAGCGACAGAGCTGCGGACTTGACTATAGTCCTGCTACCCCAGAAACAGAATGTTAATGAACTTCCACCCCAGTTTACCCTGGGGGATAAAAGGTGTTTGGATAATAAACGTGAGTGATCTTCAGGATTTGAATGAACCCTGAGACTCCCTTACGATATTGCTGTGTGAACTGTGTCTCAATTATTCCCGTGCCTCCATTCTGGTTCAGAGAGGGAAAAATAGTTTATGTTGGGGCATCGGACCCTGACACAGGTGTGCACCCAGCTGGCACATGCAAGTTTAAAAAGAAGTATATTATCTCTCTTGTATTACCTTCAAGACACAAAATTAATTTATTCCTAAAAGTTGAACAAGTAAAATCCAATAAACCTATCAAAGTAAAACAGGCCTATATGAGCACATGGCATATTTTTTAAAATCACACCAGGAAAACTAGGCCTGAGAGCTTACTGAGCATACCAGACAGTGAAAGGGGTCCCACAATGCTCACATCTGAACCACATAAAGAGGAGCTGTCAATAACCCTCACATCCCATCATCTGACCAGTCACTATACACATCAAGGGACCGAATTCCCAAGTTTCCCTAGGGAGTTAGCTGGGCTCTGTCCGTACCGCTGACTGGGCCTACTCCAAGGCCTAATCTAGATCCTGGTTCTAGAACCTCCAGGATCCCATACTTTGCCTGGGCAACTCCTCTTTACCCTGAGGCTCCTCAATAGCTAGACTTTTTAGCTAAGATGCCAATATACCTCCTGGCGGATTCTTACTATCTTATATACCACCTGTGGTGAGTCTCAGTGCCATCTATATCTGCTTCCCAATTTCTCAGGAAGCCATTCTTCAACTTCCCTACAATTTCTTTAATTGTTATATTATTATTATATGATTGTTATATAGGTTGATTGATTGTGATATGTAATATATGGCCTAAAAGTTAACCTGAGATTCTAATATAAGAACCTGGTTTTGCCTCAGCTTGCTATCTAGGGAAATCAGAGCTTCTAAGCAAACTGCAAAAAAAAAAAAAACCCCAACATAACATGTGAATTTATAGTTATTCAATAAATTCTGACACTGTGGGAAGGTATCAACATGCCATCTATGCTTCTGACATAGTGGGTGCGGTTTTTCTAGTTTGTTTTGTATTTGTACAGGAACTGTAAAGTCTATTTTTCCATCTCTACAAACACACACACACACACACACACACACACACACACACACACACTGTTTGGGGTTTTGATCCAGACAACTCTGTACCCATAGTTCAATTTGGTAAGAACTATAATTTTAACAATACTAAATTTCCAACCATAAACACTAGGGAGGTGGAGTGCATTTATAACATTCTAATCCATAGAGTAAATTTATTACCCAAGTATATCATATTTTCAAAAACTATCCTCTGAAAAGTTCACTTTAGAGTTGTTTGGCACTTATAGAAATACAACCACACCTTGTTTTTTATACTTTAAATCAACCATGAGCTCACAGAAGACTTGTAAGTGTAGCACATAGAACTCTTTCTGCAAAACAGCTATGTCACCAAACAACTAAACTGATGCTTCATCATCAACATAATCACTTATGAATAAAAAATTTACCTAAATTTATCATTACCATCTACCCTCAATCCTGAATCTGTTATTTAATTTGTTCCCCAAGTATCTTCTAGATATGTGACTAGATCCAACTTGAAATGTATTTTCTCAAATATGCAACAAATCCTCAATCTTTCCTAGACTTCCATAACCTTGGCACTTTAGGTTACATGCGTGTCAATTTGTAGGCCATGTGACAATGGGAACTGGCCTTACACCATCATACTCAGAAGTGTATCTTTGGGAGAGTCTTTTCTTGTGGCATCTTCTCAGTTGGTGCATTATTTCAACTCATCCTACTATCAATGATTTTTCTTTGATCATTTGAACAAGGTGGTTTTCTTTGCGTTGTCTACCATAAGAGAAAGTGAGCCCACACTGCATCTTTATAATTAAAGATTATAATCTTTTGGAGAGGTAGTTTGAAAGTATGCAGCTATTTAGCCCTCATTAAACATTCAGTTATTTAGCTTTATCTGAATAAATTCAGGGTTTCTTATTTTACCTAAAAGGCAAGAATGTACCATTGTTAGTTACCAAACTGTAGATCCAGAAAGCCATTGTGGATGGCTTTCCACTGCATTAAAATGTATCTACATTTTGCCTCACCTGCCTGAGGCACATGATTGGTTTAATAGAGAACTGAAAGGCCAATAGCTAGGCAGGAGAGAAAAGGTGGAACTTCTGGACAGAGGAAGGAACGGTTAGAATCTATTACAGCAAGAGACACCAACAAGACACAGTGGGAGTCAGACGTACAGAATGGAGAGATAAAAAAAGCCACATGGAAAAATGTGGATTAATAGAAGCATTAATTTAAATTATAAGAGGCACTGAGGAACAAAATAAGTGTCTGTGTTCTTTTGGGGCACTGGCGGCCCAAAAGAAACCTTGCTACAGAAAATATAGGACAAGACTAGATCCAGAGAAATACAGGGGAAGGCTTTATAGAAACATCAGCTTGAGCCATATGGGAGACACAGCACTAACCAAGAGCAAGTCAGGCCAGTGGCTGAAAAAGGGTGGTTAATATAGGACAAGTTCTTGGCAAAGTTCCCAGGTATTTCATGCAAAATCCAGGTACTTCATGCAAACAGGGATTGTCCAGTCCTGAATAGTTAGTACTTTAGTTTAGATAGTTTATTAGTTACCTTTAACATGGAAGGCCAGTTTTCAGGAGGCTGGCCCTTGTTTGTAGCTGTGTTAGTGGGATAAGTTTTAATTATTCTATTTTTAATTCTAGGGACATTATTGAGTCTTGGGTTTCCATATATGTAACTGTTTGGCTTTGCTGTGAAAACACAAAATAAGTATAAGAACTGTGAAGTCCTTTCTCAACATCTAATAATTTTGCCCTTTTTTGGGTAGCCCTTGAATGCTTTACTGCCATAATTAATTTTTCTTTTCTTTTCTTCTCTCTCTCTCTCTCTCTCTCTCTCTCTCTCTCTCTCTCTCTCTCTCTCTCACACACACACACACACACACACTCTCTCTCTCTCTCTCTCTCTCTCTCTCTCTCTCTCTTTTGAGACAGGGTCTCAATATGTAGCCCTAGCTATCCTGGAATACACTATGTAGATCATGATACCTTTGAACTCATACAGATCTGCCTATGTGCATTCTGAGTGCTGAGATAATAGTCATGAGACACAAAGCCTGACCTATATTATGTATATCCTCTACCCCATCTCCCTCCCTCCCTCTCTGTGTGTGGTCTGTGTCTGTGTGTGTACACATGAGTGCAAGTGCCTATGGAAGCCAGAAGCTCCTCAGGAAGTGAGTTACAGGAGTTGTAATGTACTCAACATGGGTTCTGGAGTAAGATTCAGGTTCTCTGCAAGAGTAGTACATGCCTCTAACTGTTTAGCAATCTCTCCAGCCATGGATGTAATTAGTACTGCTAAAGCATGCCCCTTCTAGAATTTTGATTAACATTTTGTTGTGTTTACCAAGTCTATTCATCTTGGGAGTAATCAACTCCAAACCCTTTGTCCCCTGAGTCAAGGAGCTACTGGAATCTCCATTCAGTATCTTAGGCTTCCAGATACTGCTTAAGTAGCTGGGCAACTTACAACTCTCTTCTGCATACTCATTTATTCCTTTGTTTGTAAGATTCTCCTCTTCCATAATCAATAGCTACTCTATTGGCCTCAAATCCCCATTTCTAACTTGTGGTGATATTTTCTTTGTGCTATCAAAGATAAAACTTGCTTGAAGATCAGAGTGCAGAGTAGCCACACTAGTTAGCCGTAGAGACCATGCAGTAGTGGCACACACCTTTGATCCCAGCACTAGGGAGGTGGAGACAGAAGTGATATGGCTGGGCGGAGAGAGGAATATAAGGCAGGATAAGACATAAACTCAGAGCATTCAGTCTGAGAATTCATGGAGATAGGATCTTGCCTGCTTTGGTCTGAGGATTTTGTTGAGTTAAGAACGAGTGGGTGGCTGCTCTCCTTCTCTGATCTTTCAGCTTTTACCCCCTAATATCTGACTCTGATTTTTATTAATAAGACCAACCTCTTGGATTGTGTTTAGAGGGAGATACTTTATTTTTAGAAAGAAAGGATGAATGTAGTAGTAAAAATATATACGTCTTTGATATCATATAATAAAAAATATTAGCTGCAACTTTTATCAATTGTAATCCAAATCCCTTTTTAAAAATCCATTTTTAAAACTTTTTTACTATGTATCCACAGCATGCATGTGAGGTGAGAGACAACTCCTGGGTCCGGATACTATATTGTCTCTAACACTCACACAGGACTATGTTTTCTCGAGCATTTGGTCACTCCACTCTAGCTAGCTTCACCAAGTTTGGCAAAGCTATTCCACAGTTTAACTATAATTACAATTGGGCTGGTGGGCTTCAGAACTTAAGAACAGTAATAGGGAACATGGTGTTTTTCTAATTCAGTGAGCTGACTATCAAGGATGTACTGAAACTGAGGTTCTGGGGTCATTACACCTCTTTGTTCATCAGGAGAAAAAATGGCTCAGGTAAAATTAGAGCAAATCCACCAGGCAGCAAACCAATAAACCATATAGAAAAGGGCGTTGGTGATATTTCTATACTAAGTTGAATTGTGTGGTTTTAATTCTCTCAAAGGAGAGCACTGACCTGAGTACAATGTTAAATATCTGTACTTCAGCTCTCAGTAGGTAGAGGCAGAAGCAGCTTGAGGTCAAGACCAGACTATATAACTTACTCAAGGTAAGTTTGAGGTATAAAGATATAAAGCCTCATCTCATAACAATAAGAAAAAGAAAGAACATCAGAACCAGGTATTGCAAGCAAATGTTGAGCCAGAGCCACACCACTGGCTTCAAAATAGTCAGTGATATCATGAGTAGTCAAATCCTCACTGACATCAGAGGCTGAGGTTCTCGGCACTTTAGCTCAAGAAAGCCTACCTCGACTCTGGGTAGAGTCCTGCATTTCCTGAGCTGGCACAATTCAATTTCCCACTGAAGAGGCAGTGCCAAGCCTGAACTGAGAGTGCATCTGAGTGAAACTGCTGCTAGAAATACACATGTCCATCTGCCGGGTGGATGCTTACCCAAGCCAGGTCATCTGCCCTGAGTAACTTCCCAATAGATTATGGATCCATCTGATTTTTAGAAATTTCTTCATAAGTCTCTATTGGCTTCTGGCACAAGCTGCAAGCCCGAGTTGTTTATTTTTTGTTTCGTCTGTTTTGTTTAAGCCAAAAGCTGGTTTTAGTTTCTTATTAAATGAACACTGTCAGGAATAGCATGTGACTTCTTAGTTTTTATTCACAATTCTTCAGCTTTTACCTCTATGATTATCAATTTATACTATAATCAATAACAAAATAAAATCACAACATGGAATGAGTAGCACTGTCAGTACATACTCTTGGCTACTGATGCCTGCACAAAAGTAGCAACCTACTTCCCTAATCCGGGATAGCACTTTTGAAAGGAACTCAGTCAGTCTGGTGTCTAGCTCTGGTGTGTAGTCTCAGTCTAGGCTAGCCTAAACACAACTCACTGCTTCTGAGGCTAGCCTAAGAATAGCAACTACAGACATTGAACACTTATTTTGTACTAGTTCTATTTAGAAAGGAAAAAATCTGATCTGTATAATACTATAAAGTAGGTACTATTAAAATAATACTATAGTATTAGATAAAATATAGTGGTTGTCAGAGATAAGGAAACTTGGAAGTCAAACTGCCCCGAGTCATACATCTGATTAGGTAAAGAATAAGGGTGATGAGGCCGAGCAGCAGGACCCCTCTAGACACACTGTTTTATATGCTTCCTGGGCGAATTTCCTTTCCACCTTCTCTGCTCTGTTATTTCTTCCCTTCTCAGAATGTTGGCCTGGCTAATTACTGTCAGAAAAACCACCTGAAGATCAACTATTCTACCTTCTAATATTTAAATAATTTAGTTCATGTAATCCTACATATCTTGGTCATATAACTTCACTATATTATATGCTTGTCCCAGTTAAATTTTTGAAGACTTATCTGAAGTCAAAGATCCCTAGAGCAGGCATTCTATGGGGATTATATGCAGGATTTAAAAAAAGAGCTATAGTAAATACTGAGTTTAAATCTTTTCTATGAAGTCTTGGCTGACCTGGTACTTGCTATGTGGCTCAGGGTACCCTTGAATTCCTAACAGTCACCCTAAGTCAGCTTCCCAAGTGCTAAGACCACAGGTACGTGGGCCACCATTCTCAGTTTAAATCTTTTTTTTCTTTCTAATGCTGTGTGAAACTACAATATTCAGTGACAGACTTTTAGCTTGGATAATTCAAGGGCAGCAACTTGTGTCTTACAACAGTGAAAACAGAGCTGTGTGTTCTTGGAGAAAAAAACAAATAGGACTTGACTTTGCCTGCAAGAATATTTGCAGCCTTGCAAACCTCTTTAACTCTTCCTGAAACTATCATTTTAATCCACCTGCCTGTTCAAACAGAGGTGAAATGGGTAACAGAAAGGTGCTACATTCTCAGTTCTTACCAGAGATTAGAATCTCATATTGTTTAAAAGCAAGTACAATCAAATGTTCAGTTGTGAGAAATATTGTGTAATCCATCAAAATAATATATCATATCTATAATATATACATCTTTCTTGTTATGCTATTGTGACTTCGGGACAAAGTCAGACAGCAGGAAGCTACAAACATGAGAAACATTGTTTTAGAAAATTTGCACCCTGTTTACAGGTCTACAGTATGAGGCCTGAGGGGTACTCTCAAACTGTTCCTGTCTTTAGAAGGCTGAGAAAACAATCCATTACTCCATCATAAATAAGAAATATTAAAGTTTCTCCTAGAATATAATGCCTCAATTATGACCTTATAAAAACAAAATGAATCAAGCAACCAAAAACAAAAGTTCAGCTTTCTACAACTTCAAACTTAGCAAAACTGTGTAACAGTAACAAGAATCCCACGAACCAACTATGAAAACCCAGCACACATTTTGTTCATTTGCTGTGGAACTCTCTTCTCTGCTCTTACACGTGTGCACATCTTTCCTGAACCAGCTGAAAACACTGTTCTCTACTTCTAAAACTTCCCAGAGGCATTCTCTCACATAACCACATGATAAAAACACCATTACCATATCTGGACTTCCTGATTGTGTCATTTGCCTAATGTTCTTTGTGGTGACTTTATTCCACTCTAAAATCCAGTTCAAGAACACACTGCACTAGAGCTTATGTAACATATATGTGGAAGCTTCTGCCTTTCTTTTCTTGTCCCTGCCTGTTTAAGAGGAAACATCCTTTGGTGTGGGCCAGTCCTCAATGTGTGATGTTCTCCCATGATCAGACAAAAGTATAAATGCCTAGAACAAATATTAGCAGATGATGTTATCTTCCTAGGCCACATGGGAGTATGGATTCGTTTTTCCAACTAATTTTGATCATGTCATTAATTTAGAATCATCAAAGTACTGATTTCCAGGTTTCTCCACTATAAAGTTACTATGTTTTCCCTTGTAATCAACTGGCAAACTATGAAGAAATGAGCTGAGATTATGCAAAACTATACTGCTTCTCACTAAACTATCACCCACTCACTTTAGTGTGGAGTGTTGATTTTATAACTCCCTCTCTCCTTCTCTTTGTCAGTATTATTCCACAAGGGAGAGCTTTGCTTCTGCCCCCATTACACTCTTCTTTATACCACAACAAGATGTTCTTGTTCCATTTTGTACTTTTCTCGACTTTATTTTGATACAGCTACATTGACGATCATTATCTGTCAGGGATGGCACTAAGCATTTTACAGACATCATTTCATTTAAGTCAAACAACTCCAGGAAAAATGGGACAGCAGAGGGCTGGGGAAATCAAGTATTGCATCTGGCACACTCAGCTAGGAAATGCTGAAATAGTTTTCAAAGAGAGAAATGTTTAAGCAGGAAATGTATGTTTATAGAGGAGCCAGTGAATAGTTTAGCTCAATTACAGCACAGGTAGCAAAGCAGAACAGAGGAGACTGAGTGGGAGAGGAGAAAGGCTGGACAGATTAGCCTGACTAAAGAGTTGAGTATGTCATAGTTAATCTTGATTGTCAATTTGATTGGACTGAGAGATGCCTAGATTACACTACAGCATACCTCTCGGTAAGTCTATGCAGGCATTTCCAAAGTGCACTAGATCATGAGAAATCTAATTATTAATAGTCCAATAATTCACTGATGAATTCAAAGTCTGAAAAAAAACTATGGGAAGGCGGTACAAGGTGGAGCCTGGTTAGATGAAATGTATTGCTGTGGTTATGTCTTTGACAGGTGTATCTTGGCTGTGGCCCCTTCTTGTTACTGTTCTCTGCTTCCTGGATACTAAAAGTGAAGAGTACTTTTCTACCACGCCCTTCCACCATGATGTTAAGCCTCACTACAGGCCGAGATACAATGAAGTTAGAAATAACAGACTGAAAAAAAAAAAAGAAAGAACAGACTGGATGTAGGAGCTGAAACAAAACTGTCCTCCTTATAAACCTAGTTGTCACAGACAAAAACCAAAAACTAATTAATATGTATAACACCCATTTCAAGTAAAGTAAAAGCAATGGAGTGACCCAAACATGACAATATGACAAAAAAAACTTATTAAGGAGTAGATAAGAAGGGTAAACTGGGAAAGATAAAGGAAAGTAACAGGTCGTTTTTCACAGTCAGCTATTAAAATAAAGCTGCCTCTTCTGATACATGAACGTAACAAAGGAGCTGAGCACACAGATGCCACATTATTTCTTCAGATGCCAGCCAGTTAGCTCAAGACACCTTTCTCTATTACAACAATGATACACCAATTCTTTCATGGCTGCTGGCAAAGACTTATGAACTAATATATAAAAATATCCAGCATGGTGCCCAGTGGCAAGTAAATAGTAAAACATCTAGAAGTGAGTATAAAAATATTAGTTATGCCGGCGGTGGTGGTGAATGTCTTTAATCCTAGTACTAGTAGTACTCAGGAGACAGAGGCAGGCAGATCTCTATAAGTTTGAGGCAGCCTGGTCTACATACTGACTTCCAGAACAGCTAGGGCTGTTACACAGAGAAACCCTGTCTTGAAAAACAAAAACAAAACAAAACAAAACAAAAAAACCCAACAAAAATATTTGTCACAAGCTGGGCGGTGGTGGCGCATGCCTTTAATCCCAGCACTCGGGAGGCAGAGGCAGGTGGATCTCTGTGAGTTCGAGGCCAGCCTGGTCTACAAGAGCTAGTTCCAGGACAGGCTCCAAAGATACAGAGAAACCCTGTCTCGAAAAAACAAAAAACAAACAAACAAAAATATTTGTCACATTCCTATCAAACCTTTCTCCTTTGTGATTCTGGTAAAACAAATCTAAGATTTTCTGGCCTACAGAAAACCTACAATTATATTGACATTCTCATTATTGTAATAGTTAAGAGTAAGAGAATATTGACAAAAATGTCTTCAAGATATATTTTATCCAGTTGGGCAGGTATTATTCAGTAGGTCAGAATCTGAAAAAGGGATTGCTGAGTCACAATATATTTACATATTGAATTTGGTAAATACTATCAGTTTTAATTTTAAAAAAAGCACAAGCTAGGGTTGATATGATGGTCAGTGGCTAAGAGCACAGCTGCCAAGTTCAGTGTCTAGTTCCCACCTCAGGCATCAGGATGTTATCAACTACCTAAAACTCCAGCTCCCAAGGGTCTGAACTCCTCATCTGCACTTTCTGGGTACTGCATCCACATGCACAAATCCACACATACATCCACATAATTAAAAATAAAACCACTTTTTCTTAAAGGTAGAAGCCATTTATATTCAACATCAGTGTGTTCTATAAAAGTTGTAATTCCTGCTATTATCAGTATCTTAATTTCTTTTCCTATTGCCATGATAAAAATACTTCGGCAAAAGCAACTTTAAGAGGACAGGATTTATTCTGGTTCATAGTTCAACGGTACAGTCTATAGTGGGGAAGTCAAGGTGTGGGAACTTGAAGTACCTGGTTACATGCTGCTGCTCAGCTCACTGTCTACATTTGTGCAGTTTAGGAGTCTGTCCATGAAATGGTGCTACCCACAGTGGGTGTGTCTTCCCATATCAGTATAATCAATATAATTCCCCACAGGCATGTCTGGAGGCCCATCTTCCAAGAGATTCTATCAAGTAGACAATTAACACTAACCATCCCAATCTACATCCTTACTCACTGTCAATCTATGAGGCAGTTCCCAGATACAAATAATCTTAAATAAAGAAGGAGAGTGAAGAAAATTTGAGTTTGTAGCAACTAGATTTGATTTATTTCCAGTGAAGTCAGATAAGCCATTACAGACAGAAAGAAGATGATGAAGCTTTAGGTAGAAGAGATTCTGTGAAGGTTCATAGAAGAGAAATTATCAAGAGTCTTAGCCAAAGATAAACAATCAATCTGGCATGATTGTTGTAATATTGGCCTGAATGCTTTGGGGGAAACACACCATGACCTTCTGGTTGGATTTAAGACCTGCTCCACAGAATGAAGTCTTGACTAGTACTATAAATCCAGCCATGAACCCATGGTATGGATACCACAGGTCCAAGGGAGAACCTACTATTACTATTTTGCTAAGTAAACATTGTACCAAACTGCCTTCTAAATACTTATCTTTGCACTCTTGTTTTATAGTGGACACAGTTAAAATATTAGGACTCACATTTAGTTCAAGTGCAGAGAAAGTGACTATGGAGTGCTCAGTGTTGAAAGGACAAGTACATATACATACAAACATACCCCCAAGATTAAGGGAACATAATAGAAGGGCAAAAAAAGCTATATTGGGGAAGTCTGATGCAAAACCATGTCTTCTGAACATGACAGACCTATGTACTCATGGGCTCACTTTAGCTACAGCTACCTGTACAAGATTAGGATCATCAAAACTTCATCACACATATGGGTAAGAGCTTATGAGGCCACACCCCTTCCCAAGGAATTACTGAGTTAATGGTGGCTGGGAAAATAAGCACCACTCTCTTTGGTCATATAAAGTTCCCTAGTAAATGACCTTCCAACCAGGCTGATGCAGAAGCCCCATTTAAATTCATTGCATCACATACATTAAAAGACACAAAAGTAGGAAGGAGGCTTATTGGAAAAAGAAAGGTTTCAGTGAAAGAAGCTGGGGAGAATAAGGAAGGTAATATGCGGAGGTGAGAATAATTAAAATTCATTATATACAAGTATGAAAACTGTCAAATTAAAAAACCTTAAAACAAATAAGTAACCATAGTCTACAGGGTAATTCTGAAGAACAGCAAACATAACTCAAACTTTTCAAGTGTGTATTAAACAGATAACAGTCACTGCAAACAAAGTTACTTGCTATAAATAAAAAACATAGTATTTTTTTAGGTTAAAATGACACAATCAAAATTTTGTCTTTGAAGCATAAACTATTTATTAATTTGGTACATTTCAAAACAAAAAGGTCAAATTCAGTTGTATCTGTAACAATTTTTTCTCCTAGCACTCTTTTTAAAAATATGGAATACTTGAAGAATTTGCCTATCATTGTTGTGCAGAGGCCATGCTAATCTCAGTAGCGTTCCAATTTTAGTGTATGTGCTGCCAAATCGAGCACTCTCCTGGCACTCTTAGTATTTCTAGCAAGCCCTTGTATTTGAGCAAAGAGGCTAACTCCCTTGTTGAAAGGGAAAAGGCATGTTCCTTTTGTGGGGAGCACACTTACAGGCTTTCATAACCTTTGTACACACCACTTAATGTTGAACCCAGAAATCTCCCCACCGTTCTCTAATTCATTTGCTCTTATTAGCAAGTGGAGAAATACAATGGGGTTTAAAGTTCTGCTGAGAACTACAGAATTGCCTCACTGCATCTTCCTACTGAGGATGCAGGGGAAGAACCACAGGTGGAGCCAGAGAGCTGCTTCAGAGACGTCCTGTTCTCAGCTTCCACAAGCCTACTTGACAGCTGACACCAACAACCTCCTGCTTTCAAGGAAAGACTATTCCGCTTTCACTCTCCAGTCACACACACTACCCTTCCTGTTTCAAGTTTTGTGTGCCCCCTCATACAATGTCTCCTTACAGTTCATCACAGTCACCACAGAAAGCGTTCTCAGTCTTGAGAATTAGTTGTATTAACTTAAAAGGAGGAACGTCTGGCAGCAGTTCCTGTCTGTTCTGTGACATTAGTGACTACAATGTACAATGAACCATTGTTACCATCATCAATCAACACCTTTGCAATTTCTGAGATGAAACTAAAACTCAAAAGCGAACTCTAATGTCTTAAACATCCAACTCCTATTGAAAAGATAACACACGAGGAAAGAACTGCCTACAAGACTGATGTAACATTTATTAAGAATGTTCTCGGCATCACCCTTGTAAATACACTTGTAATTTGCTTCTTTAATGTATGATGAGTCCTGATGATTAATCTGACTGATTATTAAAGCCAAAGATCAGCTGACTTTTCAGACACTACTAAAAGAGAAACTGTTTTGTTCAGATTATTTCCCACATAAAATTCCAACTTCTGTTGAAATAATGAGTTCTAAAAAAGAAAAGAATAGATGAAAATGTTTTTATATTTCTTGTATCAACATAGGTAGAGAAAAAGTTATAAAGGAGTAAGCTGTCCATGTTGTAAGATTTGTAAAAGCTGCAAGAAATACAAAGGGGAAAACTCCACCGTGTGTGTGTGTGTGTGTGGTTGTGTGTGTGATACAGTTAAGATAAACGAGCTAAAGAGCCATTAATGTTATAGAGTAACATTTTAAACACAAATGTGATTTAATGGGGTTAGAGAGATGATTCAGTCAGTAACTGCCTTGCTATTATGTATGGGAAGACTTGAGTTTAATCCCCAGAACTCACATAAAAAGCCAGATATGGAGGCACATACCTGTAATCCTAGAGCTGGGGAGACCAAGACAAAAGAATCCCCACGGGGCCTTTTGAATCCCTAGTCTTGCCTAATTGATGAAATAGATCCAGGTTCAGTGAAAGACCCTCTCTCAAAATATAAGGTGGAGATAGATTGTGGACAGTACCTAATGTCAACAACCTCTGGCTTCCACATGTGTGTGCAAGTATGTACATGTATACACACACACACACACACTTTCAAGAGCAAGGGCTATCAAATAATAACTCAGAGGGCAAATCTAGTTCACTACCAATCCTATAAGTAAAATTTTTATTGGAACTGTACTATGCCTATTTGTTTACTACAATCTATGGTCAAAGATACCGAAAAGCCTGCAAAGCTTAAAATAGTTACCATCTGGCCCTTTACTGGTCAGAAAAAGTACTGCCTACTGATTTAGAGAATGGCAGATAGAATATAAACAAATGAGAGATAATTATAATTAAAGCTTATTGTGGGAAGCAATCATACACACTCAATTCTGTTAGAAATGCTAGTCTATTTCATAACTAAATACAAACGTCACAGATAGCATCTGGTAAGATACTATCATTATAATGATCTTATTTGGAGAAGCCTGTGCCAACCAAGCAAATTTTATCCCCTTGGAGTAAGCCATGTCAAGCACTCTGCAGTGAGCCATGATTTGATGTTAGCCTAGATTTGAATCTCTAAAACATCCTGAAAAACAGCAGGGATGGTTATAAATCTCCTTGAGTTAAATGTTCAGGAAAAGAAGAGAGACAGAAAAGTCACAGACACCAACATGTCTTAGGGCAGGCTGAGAAGGAACAAGGCAGTAAGATCTCAAGGTATAAAATTACTGTAAAAAAGTAGAGTCCTTCAGCTATAAGATACAGCAGGTGCTGTTTACGATAGCAATGATGGCAAGTTCAATATTAATCCAAGACACACAAGTAAAAAGAAAATGTTTAACCACTCTTGAAGATCTTAGACGCAGATTCCTACAGGCAAGGACAGTCTATCTTCTTGAACAGGACTAACCAGTGTCACAAAAATGTCAGTGTGCTCAAAGTTAATTTTTTAATTTAAAGAAATGACAATAAAACTCACTAACAAGATTTTCTTCGCCTAGAACAAAACAATTTTACTATAAAGCTCATGTTGAAAATGACAGGAAATAGCCTTCCATAAAGTTCTAAATATCAGCAATAAAAAGCAAGGGTTATTGGAGAACTGACATTACTGAATACTAGAATGCATTGTACTGCTAAAGGAATTCCAGTATGGTGCTCTGGCATTATTCAATAAGCCAAACAGGACAGAAGGTTAAGAAACATATCCAAACACATATGAGACAGTCATGGATGAAAAAGGTTGCAGCACAAGTCAGGGAAAAGAATGAGCTTTTCTCTTAGTAATGCAGAAAAACTGAGTGGCCATCTAAAAAAGCTAGATCCTTACTTCTTGTCCTACTCAAACAAAAACTCTACTTGGATCAAAGTTCTCCACACAAAAACAAGAACCATGTAAATACTAAAGAAGAAAGAAACCAGTAAATTCCTTTATATACTTAAGAGAACAGAAAGTCTTTCAATTATGACTCAAAATTGAGGGCCATAAGAATAATTTTAAAAATAAATTCTACTATATATAAAATTTGTTTGATAAAAGTATTGTAAACAAAGTTAAAAAATGAAAAATGTGGAAATACTTATCACAAATGGATAATCTTTCTAAGAGATCCTAGAAACAGAAAAAATGAGCAAAGCGTACAAATAAGCAATTCTCAGAACTATACAAACTGAGAACATATCATGTGGCTCTTCAAGAACATAAAAAGATGCCAGCCTCAGGAGGGAAAATTTTCAAACGTTTATCCTACAATGATACACTCCTCCTCATTTAAAAGATGTACAAAAATCCAGAAATTTGGTGATGCACTCTGTAAAGAAATACACACAAGCATGCAATGGAAGAACATCTGACACAATCACAGATGGTTAAAATATAGATTCTGCTCAAATGATTTTTCTATGAAACTTGAAAACAATCTATATATAAGTTCAATCCTGAAAGAACAACATAAGACAAAACTACAGACAACAACTTGAGAATCCAGTCATAAGGAACCGCAAGAACACAATGCAGACATTTAAAGGACCAAGGAAAATCTTTATGAATTGATATGAAGCTGACGTAACTTTTTTGTTATATTAATGATGTTTTAGTATGCTAATCATATAGTTTCAAAATAACACACAGAACAACTTACTTTTAAGGGGAAAATATCAGATTATAATGAAGCACTCATATAGCTTTCTACTAATCCAATTCCAGCACTCTGAATTAGTAACAACCAGACAACAGATTTCTCTTAATGCTTTACAATATAAACATTCCTACTATATAGTCCAGCCCCAAATGTCTAACTTCAATCTATTTAGCCTTTCTATCTAACTTCATAAACACTGAAATTCAGTAGAAGTGAAAATAATCTAAAAGACATAGGCAAGGAAGCTTTTCTGGACTGGACAAGCCCTTTGTAATTTGTCATGTCTGAACACAGACTTGTTTGTCAGATGACCACACACTCTTTGCAGTATACAAATCTAGGCTGAGCATGTGTTGGCAGAAGACTACCCGAGTTCCTAGATGAGCTCTGCATTCATTCCACTCTCAGCAACATTCATATGCTACTCTCAGGCTGCCAGTACGAAGAAGCTGACTTGTACTAAAGGTTGGGAAGCCACACTGGAGAGAAACAAGTTGGCCTAGTGAACAATGGCACCAATTGTCAGATACGAAACTCTACCATGGATCTTCTGAACAGGCTAGCTCTTCTACTACATACCATGTAAATGAGAACAGCCTACAACAACAGAGAAATGCCCTTCCCAGCTACCCAAAATCTTAGGAAAATATGTCACTGTTTAGCTACTCCATTCTAGGTGGTTTGTTGGACAGCTATAGATAGATTAAACAACTGAATATTGAGTAAAATGAAAACATATTAGTTAGGAAATGTATTATTCACTGTTCTATTTCTGTGAGGAAACATCATAACCAAGGCAACTCTTACAAAAGAAGAATTTAATTGGGGGCTTGCATACAGTTTTGTAAGTTTAGTTCATCATCATCATCAAGGCAGGGAGTATGGAAAGCATACAGGCAGGCACTGGAGCAGTAACTGAGAGTGCTACATCCTGACCCAAAGAGAGAGAGAGAGAGAGAGAGACAGAGACAGAGACAGAGACAGAGAGACCGATAGAGAATGGCCTAACTATTGGCTTCCATGGCTATCTCCTACGTTAGCCCAAACCTACATACTCTTGAAAACTAAAGTACAAATCGGAGCCCACTTGGCCATCAAGTTCCTTGCATTTTCTTGGATGCACATCGAATAATAGTGGAGTATGGAATAGAGGTATACAAATTTCTCTACGCCAGGGGTCTCACTTCCAAAGCAAGATGCTAACAGAAATGCCACCACAAAGAGATGAATGAGAGACAAAACAATTTCTTCTAAGTCCATACTATGTTGCCTCAAGACCTAAAGAAAAATGTTCTCATAGAAAGTATGACAATGGACACTTACCTAAGATGAGATGAAGTTTAGTCTCTGTCTGGAAAGCATAGTGCAATGTCACCAAAAATGGTGACTGTCTAATGTGCTCCAGAACTTGCCGTTCTGTCCTTGTATGCTCTGTAGTTTTAGCCTTTTGAACTATTGTTGCCTTTTTCAAAACTTTCATGGCATACAGCTTTCCAGCATCATGACCGCTTATTTTGCGAACTAGAAATACTTTCCCATAAGCTGAAAAAGAAAAGAAAAAAAATTTCCATAAGCTGGAAAAAAAAAAGAATTAAAATGCTACATTGGCAGAGTGGTAATTTATAAAAATAAAATTAATGTACCCAGCCAACACGCACACAAACACTCTTTCAAGGGAAAAGCATGCTCAGTGCTATTTCAAATAGCTCTTTGATAATTTCTTCAGCCTTTTACCACAGATATTTCTAGGTCTAACTCCCAGTATTTACATATTTAGCCACTGCTGATGAAGTTCTGCTTTGACTCTAAATGTTATTCTCTTCTCAATATTTTTAGGTCTGAGAAACTAACTGTTACTATGGTCAGCTAACCACAGTCCAATTCAGGAACAAGTAGGACATTTTCAACATAAGATAAAACCTTGAAGTATATAGTTGCTACTGGATTTCATTCTTCATTTTCTTCCTTCCTTCCTTCCTTCCTTTTTGATTTATTTATTTGTTTATTTTTAAGACAGGGTCTCAGTATGTGCCCCAGCCTGGCCTTGACCTTATGTCCTTCTATCTCAGTTTCCTAATGTCTGGGATTCCAGATGACTAACATTATTTCCAGTCTCCAAGAGTTGTTTTTCTTTTCCTTTTCCATCTTCATGTGTATGCTTGCTTGCATGTATGTGAACATGCTTGTTCACATGCATATGGAGGTCAGAAATTGATGTCAGGAATCATCTTTGATTGCTCTTCCACCTTAATCATTTAGGTAGTCTCTCAATAAAATTCAGAATTCACCAATACCGCTAGTTTTGCTAGCCAGTTTGCTCTTGGAATCCTCTGTCCACCTTTCAATCTTGCTGGAATTACAGGCAGGTCACAAAGCCAAGCAGACATTTATGTGGGTTCTGGAGCTCCAAACTCTGGCCCTCACACTTGTGTTAGAAGCACTTTAACCACACTGAGCCATCTCTCCAGTGCTCCAACGCAGTTCTTAGTAAGAATCTAATACACACAAATAAATTAAGTACTTCAAGCATTCCACTACATTTATTCTTTTAGAACCAAAGCAACATAAACAGACATTGTATAAAACAAAAGAGATCTTTACAATGAACAAACATTAAAATAAATAGAATATAGACGGAAACCCCTTAAATCTCTAGACCATAATAATTTACGGCTCCCTGGGTTGTTCTCATCATGTTTCATAAGTGAAGTTTGTAGGAGGCACAATCCTGTATGTGATGCTGCTCCAAGTTGAAGAATTAGAGCTTTGTGGGAAGAACAGCTTCCCTGAATTTATTTCCCCAAGGAGGATAGGGGGGTGGAAGGAACAGGGGGCAGGAAAAGAGGAGGAGGAGAAGAGGAGGAGGGAGAAAGAAGGAAAGGAGGAAAAGGGGGAGAGAGAGGGCTGTGAAATTCAAATGAGTCTTGGAATGGTAATGCTCAAATCTATTTCGGAATTAAATGCTTTACTCAGATCACTATGAGTTGGGCTCAGTTTTGATCCAGGTCACAGCTACTATTACCTTGCTCACAGCTCCCTATATTTAACCCAGAATTCGATTATCAGTCATCTACTAAAGTAAGAAAGCTTTACGGAAAAAGCTCTCCACTCTGTGATTCAGTTCTGTTCTTTAAGAACTAGATCAGTACTGCACTTGATATGCCACAGACCAATGCTAGATTAGACCAATCCTGATTTAACTATTCCAACACTTGAGATGGAATAGCCCATGCCAGGCTCTCAGCTAAACACACTCTCTACATATGGATTCACTTTTCACTTAATCCTCACCAGTGAAGTGGGTACTTTCAGTAGTTCTATTTCAGAGATAAGGAAATGATTTCAGAGAAACTAAGGAACTGACCAGAAGACTTGATCTAGAGAAAAGATAAATAAATGAACAAGTGTGTGCTTCAAGCGAGCCCTGTACCCATCTACTGCCTGACTGGCAAAGTAGTCCTCCCTCCTCAGGATTATGGATCATGGATCCCAGAAAAAAAGGGACTCTACTCTATGGCTTCTTCCTTGCTCCCTCACTCCCTTTCTCTTTCTTAGAAGTTCCCAAGATAATTATGACATTTTCAAGAGGGGGGGGGGAAGCAGTGGCAGCACCGTCCTGATTCAAATGTAAGTAGTGACTCCCAGGACCACTCCACCTATAAATAAATAAAAAAACCCAATTCCTCCTGAATGCTAGAAACCTGATTTTCTAGATTATAATAAGCCAATGGTATAGTGTTTAACATACCCTGGAAGACAGAAGAACTTCGAAAAAAGTTTGTGTTATATTTAAGTATGTGTGATAATTACAGGTTGAGCTCTCAGAAAGGCTGAAGTGAATCAAGAAAGAAAATTACAACTTTCAGGAGCTAACAAATCAACCTAAAGAATGAAACTGGAACAGCATATTTTGTACAGCAGCAATGAAACCAAGAGAGAAACCATTCTAATGATATGTACTTTATCTTCCAACAGAGGAAGCCACTACACAAACTGGGGAGGAAGTAAAGTCCTATTCAGCCAGTCTTGGTGTTTCCATGCTCCTTACAATATACACAGTACCTACCCCAACTTACAGTCTTCCAGATGCCAAGCTCTAGAATGCTATGGTCCTAGAAGTTATGAAATCTATCTAGTATATGAAATGTAAGGATCATTTCTATATCACCACAACACTGGAAAGAGCTTCTTCCAAGCACACTGTAATCATCTGTGACAAAAGAGTATGGATCCTGTGACAGGTACATTGTATAAGCAACTAAAATCAGGTACTTTAGACAAATTAACTTTTTCATTTCTTAAAACACCTCCATAAGAGGGGCTGGATGGTCATCTCAAATGACAGAAGAGGAAACTCAATACAGAAAAATTGCTCACTCAGTTATGATCACATTTACCCACTTGGCCCAACTTCTAGGTACACACTCTTAGCTCTGCTTCTGCTGATTTCCTTAAATGAGTGATCATACAGGAAATAAATAAGAAACCAGCTGTTAAATAGAAGCCACAATGCAAGTAAGGCAATCTAACAGTGCAATGAACCCAGTGTTATTACTGCTGACAAAAAAAATTTGCAAGGCAGATTTCATTGATGATCAGCTCTAAACGTAGAAAATGTTCTTCATGTTGAGTAGAAACAGCTTTGTTCTAAATATTATTTGCTCAACCTTCTATACCATTTATATATATATAGGTATATACATATATATAGGTATATATATAGGTATATATATATATATATGGATGTAAGTTTCTGTCTTGCCTGACCGCAGCTGTTCAGTCCCAAAGAAACAGACAGAGGCAGTGTATAAATTATAAACTGTTAGGCCTAATAGCTAATAGTTGTAATCTTACAACTTAAATTAACCCATAATTCGTATCTAGGTTTAGTATGTAGTGTGGCACCTTTGCTCCTCTGAGTCTGGCTGGTCACTGACTCTTCGCAGAATTCTCTTAGTCTGGTTACCCACCTATACTTCCTGCCTGACTACTGGCCAATCAGAATTTTATTAAATCTATGTGAGTGACAAATCTTTACAGTGTACAAGAGCATTATTCTGCAGCATTTCCCTTTTTTTCTTTTCAAAACAAGCTCTCTGAATCTAATCAAAAATATTTAACTTTTCTTTTCTGACCATTATCCATAACAACTTGTAACCAACACTCTAAACAAAGACAAACATCCATAATCCAGTTTTTTGGGTATGTGGGCATAGTTTTCTAGGCTACGTCCTGCTGACCAGGGGCACTGATAATCTTATGGGGACCCAAAAAAAATCTAGGATTATGGTCAAGTCCTGACTGGAGTAATCTGTGAGGCCGGGTCATCTGAGCCAGCAGTCTTGAGGCTATTCTGGATGTAGAACTCAGCAGAAACTACGACAGAGGTGCTCTGAAACATTGAATCATCTGGGCCATCCATTCCCACTAGAGATTTTTCAGGAGGGGGTCTTTCTTAATCAAACCTTATTTATCTTAACCCAGAATAAATCCACAGCCTCTCATTTGCTGTGGAATCAAAAGTAAAACCTATTCTCCAAAGTAACATATCTTTTGACTTAAATTTTGAAATCAAGGCATTTTCAAACTATATAGGTTGGATTAATCCAGCAGCATTTATAATCAAATGTCCTTTAGCTGCTATTACTCCTTTCTCAGCAGTCAAACAATTCCAAAACACATTAACATATAATATCCAGAATCTCTGTGTATTTTCCATATTTATGTGGCTTTTATTTCTTATTCTATTTCTTTTTTTAAGACTTTTTCTATCCTTTTTCTTTTCTCTCTCAAGCCTATACATTTTTTTTATTGAGAAAAGGCGAAAAAAAAACAAGTTTCCACCTCCTCCCAGCCTCCCATTTCCCTCCCCCTCCTCCCACCCTTCTCCCCCTCCTCCTACCCTTCTCCCCCTCCCCCCACTCCTTTCCCCCTCCCTCTCCAGACCAAAGAGCAGTCAGGGTTTTCTGCCCTGTGGTAAGTCCTAGGTCTTCCCCCCTCCGTCCATATCTAGGAAGGTGAACATCCAAACTGGCTAGGCTCCCACAAAGCCAGCACATTACATAGGATCAAAACCCCGTGCCATTGTCCTTTGCGTCTCATCAGCCCTCATTGTTCGCCATGTTCAGAGAGTCCAGTTTTATCCCATGCTTTTTCAGTCACAGTCCAGCTGGCCTTGGTGAGCTCCCAATAGATCAGCTCCACTGTCTCAGTGGGTGGGTGCACCCCTCGTGGTCCCGACCTCTTTGCTCATGTTCTCCCTCCTTCTGCTCCTCATTGGGACCTTGGGAGCTCAGTCCAGTGCTCTGGTGTGGGTCTCTGTCTCTATCTCCATCCATCACCAGATGAAGGTTCTATGATGATATGCCAGATATTCGTCAGTATTGCTCTAGGATAGGGAACCTAAAATGACCCTAGCCTATGCATATTTTTAAGCACACTGTAAAATGTTTAGAGGTTTTTCTTTGTCTTTTTTAAGTCTGAATCTATCTTTACGGTCTCTCTCTCTCTCTCTCTCTCTCTCTCTCTCTCTCTCTCTCTCTCTCTCTCTCTCTCTCTCTCCCTATGTAACCACACAAGTCTTTTAATCTGCTAAGCAGCATGGGCTAGGACTAAAGTGGCAGCTTTGGCAGCTGGCTCTGCCCATTCCTTGGCTTCCTGAGAGTCTAGCTTCATGGCAGAAGTATTGGTGGGAACCACATTTATTGCGACAACTCTGTGGAGTTTCTAGGTTCCTGCCACCACAAAGAAGCATGCTGCTGGCTGCTCATAAACACCATTTAAGTGTTTGGTGGCAGAGCCTCTTAAAACAGCCACCATGTGGTTTTCGCTGCTAATGCTGAGTCAGGAAACCTTTCTTAAAGGAGCTGCACCTCTGCTTCCCACCAGCAAACAACTGGAGTAAAGATAGTTACCAAGAAGTTGTACTTGATTTTATTCCTGTCTCTCTAGAATCCTTTTTATTTTTAAAGCTTCCTCAGGCATTATATGTAAGTTCTTGCCAAATGTGTAGGTTCCATTTGCAAAGAGAATTTTCTGTCCCACCTGGTCCCACAGCCATTCAGTCCCAAAGAAACACACAAAGGTTTATGTTAATTATAAACTGTTTGGCCTATCGCTCAGGCTTATTATTAACTAGCTCTTACAACTTAAATTAACCCATAATTCTTATCTATGTTTAGCCACATGGTTTAGTACTTTTTAATCAGTAAAGCATTCTCACCTTGCTTTCTCTTTGTTTGGCTGGTGACTGACTCCCTGCCTTTCCTCTTCCCAGAATTCTCTTAGTCTGGTTGTCCCGCCTATACTTCCTGCCTTGCTACTGGCTAATCAGCGTTTTATTAAACTAATATGAGTGACAAATCTGTAGAGTGTACAAGAGTATTATTCCAAAGCATGTAAAAAAGAATATTACTCTTTTTTAAGATAGCTTTTCAAAATATTTGAAAGCAAAGCATTCAATCTCCTTACTCTTTAAGCCAAACTTAAAGTAATATGATCTTGAAACCTTACCATTAGAAGTGTTCACTGATGTGTTCTGTTCTTTGTAAATACTGTTTCATTGATCCCTTTCCTGTATCTTTTTTTCAGAGCTGTCTCTTATGAAGACAAGCACAAACTAGCAAAATATGACAATGTATACTGGTCAAATAACATGAAATCATCACATCATCATTGCCACATGTATTTGCTACTTTCCTTGCTGTTGTGAAAAAAAAAGCCCAACAAAAGCAACTCCAGTAGGCGCTCACTGTGGCTGGCTCACAAACTGAGTGCAAACATCAGTTCCTCATGATGGTAAAGATATGACAACAACAGCATGAGATAGCTGGGACTGGAGCTTATGGAATGGCAACATCACATCTTATAACCCACATTTTAGTTTGAACAAAAATAACAAATGACTTTTCTATTATTGTGATAAAATATCACGATCAAAACAAATTATAAAAGAGTTTATTTGGCTTACAGTTCCAAAGGGCTGAGTCTGCCATGGTGGGAAAATATGACAGCAGCAAAAAGAGGGTATGAGTTCTGCAGTTTAAGCAGAAGCTGAAGGCTCACTTCTTGAACTGTAAACAAGAGGCAGAGTGAACTAGAAATGGTACAGTTCTTAAACTCTCAAAGCCTTCCACCAGTGACACACTTCTTCCAGCAAAGCACACCTATTAAACCTAGTCAAATAGTATCACCAACTAGGGACCACATATTTAAATGCCTGAGACTATGGGAAAATTTTATAACTCAAATCACACACCAAGAAAGAAAACACGTTCAAAATGTATTTGAAGCATTGGGAAATTTTACATTTTTGATTATATTACAATTTAATTTATAAAATTTGAATATATTAAAATGTTCAAGTAGGGTCTGGTGAATTGTCTCAGCAGGTAAGAGCATTTGCTGCACAAGCATGAGGACCTGAATTCAAATCCCCAGAACCTATGGCCAGGTACTGTGAGAAGAAGAGACAGAAGAACCACCAGAGACTGCTGTCTTCTGTAATGCAGGTTCACTGAAAGGCCTTATCTCCAAGGAATAAAGCAGAAAGGGATAGAGCAAAATATTCATCATTCTCCTGTAGTTTCTGTAAGCACACAAGGGAAGGGTACATGCACCAAGACACACAGGTGCACACACCACACATATTCATACATACATAAATGTAAAATAGACAGATAAATGTTCAATTAGTCTTTAATTTTAAATTTCAATTAAATTTGTTTAAAAATATTCTTATAATCCACCTATAGATGTATCAATTCTCAAAGCATTATAGTTTAAATATAAAATGCCCTACATAGGTTCATGTGGGCAACTGATGGCTCTACTTGTGGTAGAAACTTTAGGAGGCAGGGAATAGCTGAAGAGGTCTGGAGGTTATATTAGGCCCCTGTTCATTCCTCATTCCTTGCTTCAAGTCTGCTATGAGCTAAATGGCCTCTGTCATCTGCTCCCTCAAACATGATGTATTACTGCCCTCACAGTACCCCCAAAAAACAATGAAGCCAAGGATTAGGGAATCAACAAAACCAAAAAAAGCTCTGAAACTGTAAGTCAAATAAACAAGTACTTCCTTTATATGTTCTTGGTGATATTTTAATCGTTAAATAATAATGAAATAATCAAATGTAATTAAAGACATAAACATTTTTGTTCACAAGCATTATCTTGGTTAAAGGTCACCGGTCAGAAAGCGTCTGACTTATGTCCTTTCTTATGTTGCTGAACCTGAGCATGTTATTCTCATTGGGATTCCAATGCTACAACCACCCCTGTTCCTGTCACTCAAAATTTTTCTAATGCTCTTTAAAACTCTACATTATAGAAACCTCTTATTTAAGTTCAAAACAAACTACTTTTTTTTTTAAACAACAGAAATTCCGAGTGACTTTCACTAAGAATTCCCAAGCCTGGCATTCTTTTTCTAAGTGGGCCCGCATGATCAACACTTGTGCTTATGCTTCCTAGATGCTTCACTCATGTTTCCCACTGTCATGGATACCTGCTGCCCTATACAGATTTATAGTTTTTGTATATGCTGTTCTGTAGTACACTATCATTAAATAGTACATAAATCACAGAAATTGAATATGAGAAAAATGAGGCTGATTATTCCGAACAGATTAAAGAAATACATTAAAAAAGAAACGTCTAAAATATTAGATGTGCGAAAGGCCAAGAAAAAACTAAATTCAAGATGCCTCATACTTCAAATATGTCTAGTTCTCACTCCACAGAATCTAAAACTGTAACTTTTAACTTTTAGATGAAAGCATTACAAGTGTGACTTTTAGCAGTTCTCAAAATCATGCCTACAGCTAAACTTTGGCAACGAATGTTTATGGGTACATTTTAAGTGAAAAAAAAAAACAGTGTTCCAATAAATATATGAAAAGTATCCTTCTTTTATGATTCCTGCTTTCTTTGACTAACCAAAAGTCTCAGTTGCATCAGACAAGAGATTGTCTACTGACTAAAGGATCACACTATTGCTGAAATGTAATCCTTTCCTTCTCCTTGGTTATTATTAGAATCTTTTCAACAGGGTCAGGCACATCAATTTTTTCAAGTTACTTTCATCCTTAACCTGATAAACACATCTTTTGTGCTGTCATCTAACTTAAAAAATAAACTTTGTATTCAAAACACTTTATTCCTCATTGACCTTAAAATTCAGAGCATCTGATGTGAGATGCTGTGAATGTTTTATTACCATTAGTTAATTTAAAAAAAAACTTATTTGTCCCATATCCAGGCAGAATAGAGCTAGGTGGGAAAATCCAAGCAAAGATACTGGAAAAAAGAAGGCGGAGTTTGAGAGATGACAGTAGCCACAGGAGAAGCAAGATGTGGATAACAAGCCACGAGCCTCATGGTAAAACTGGAGTAATAAAAATGGGTTAATTTAAATTATAATAAGCCTGAGCTAATTAGCCAACCAGTCTATAATTAATTTTAAGCCTCAGAGTGGTTATTCAGGAACTGGCAGGCAGGAGAGAAACTCGTTATAAATGATGCCAACTTGAGGCATGGACATCCACATAAAGTGTAAAATGCTTTTTTTAAAAAAAAAAAGGATTCTAGACACACAAAAACAAGAGTCAAAAATGGCTTTTTGGTAGCCACATTTGTTCAGATAGTCTCTGTTTGCTGGCACTTAACAGAGGGTAGCTCTTTTAAGAGATGGCTTCCTGATCCGTGCTGGCGACACTGACAAGAGGTCCTGCTACAGAGCACTTGGGGTTTGTGGGTATCATGTTACAAACTGCCTGATGGTAGCATGGACCCACTGCATCCCTAGAGTTGGGATGGTGAACACAGCTCCCAGACCTGGCAGTGAATGTACCTCTGCCATGTTGGAAAGCTGAATGGGGCGGAGTCAACAGCCAAAGTCTTGGCTTTGGTCCATTTAGTATTTAAAAACAAACAAACATATATTGCTTTGGAAAAGAGGTTCTGCTTTTGTTGCCATAGGAGATGGGAAGTTGTGGATTTTCCAAGTTAATATGGTTGGATCAAGCAAGACCCCCTGATAGGCAGTGATGGCTCAGGTGATCCAGCATCCAGAACAGCTTCCAGGCTACTGGCTGAGATGGACCAACCACACAAAATACCCCAGTTAGGAATTGATCATAATTCTAAGTTTTCTCAGGATCCTCATAAGATTACCAGCACCACTAATCAGCAGAAAGTAGTATAGAAAACTATGCCCAAATTCCCAAAACATTACTTATCAATCAATATTTATTTTCATTTAAGAGGGGTTGGTTATAAATGCTTAATTGTCATAGTCAATCTCTTTCTAAAGAAGAAAAGGGAATATGTTATAGAAACGAGGGAAAAGCTAAATATTTATGATAAAAGGAGTAGTTTATTAAATCTTTCATATAAAAACTGTTAATCTCAAAATACTTTATATTGGTATGAATTTTGGTTTATTGATACAAATTTAAGGTAAACTTTATTATACTATATGTATATTTCTACTCTTGTTTAAGGTATTATGCTTATGAAGCTCATTAAAAATGTATAGTTAAAAATACAAATCAATAGTCATCTGTAATAGTCAAACTTATAGTCATGTTAGATTTTCTAGAAATGCAGATATAGTTCAGATGTATAGGTAATCTTCAAACACTTCAAAGACCTACAGAATATGGCACTTAAAATGTTTTAAGAACTTAGACTTTTCTCAGGAGTAAGACACATCTGCTCCTGACAGCACCAATTACTTCAAGAGGAGGATGGACATCAAAGAAGCACCGTATGGAGTTTGCTTTCAATGTGGCAAGGCTAGCCATTTGGGCAACAACTGCTCTTGCCTGAACTGCTTATTTGTATGCTATATATACTGGACATTCGGGACCCACAGGAAAATAACCTCTAAACTTTGTCAAAACCAGGTAGAAGGATCATTCAGCATACCTGCTTCACATAAACTTTCAGGCATTCTCAGGACACAGAGGAAAGTGACTGACAAAGTGCCAATATAGACAAGACAGTCTTTCAAATTTCCTGCTTCATTAAAAAAGGTCTGACAGATACTAAGGGCCTGTAGGCTGAAGACGGATACCCAACATTATAGAAAAACTCTGAGTAGTACTCTAATATGTATATATTCCATACTTTCTTCATCCATTCTTCCATTGAAGGGCATCTAGGTTGTTTCCAGGTTCTGGTTATTATAAATAATGTTGCTATGAACATAGTTGAACAAATGCTTTTGTAATATGATAGGGCATCTCTTGGGTATATTCCCAAGAGTGGTATTGCTGGGTCCTGGGGTAGGTTGATCCCGAATTTCCTGAGAAACTGCCACACTGATTTCCAAAGTGGTTGCACCAGTTTGCATTCCCACCAGCAATGGATGAGTATACCCCTTACTCCACAACCTCTCCAGCAAAGGAGTAAGATGGTATCTCAAAGTTGTTTTGATTTGCATTTCCCTGATCGCTAAGGAGGTTGAGCATGACCTTAAGTGTCTTTTGGCCATTTGAACTTCTTCTGTTGAGAATTCTCTATTCAGATCAGTGCCCCATTTTTTAATTGGGTTAATTAGCATTTTAAAGTCTAGTTTATTGAGTTCTTTATATATTTTGAAAATCAGACCTTTATCTGTTGTGGGGTTGGTGAGGATCTTCTCCCAGTCAGTAGGTTTTGATCCTACTGCATGTACTGACTTTGTGGTAGCCTAGCCTTTTGGATGCTCACCTTCCTAGACCTGGATGGAGTGGGGAGGACCTTGGACTTCCCACAGGGCAGGGAACCCTGACTGCTCTTCGGACTGGAGAGGGAGGGGAAGAGGAGTGGGGGGAGGGGAGAGAAGTGGGTGGAGGGGGAGGGAAATGGGAGGCGGGGAGGAGGCAGAAATTTTTTCAATAAAAAATATATCAAAAAATAAAAAGAAAAAAAAAGAAAAACTCTGAGTAACTATCTAGGCAGCCAAATATCTCTGTCATTCCTAGAGTTTTGGAAAGTGCTTACAATGCACTTCCTGGTTACTTAGGTAATATTATATCCTTCTGGGATCATTGATGGAGTTAAAGACTAGACAGTTATAATTATAGCTTTCCTTAGCTATAATAAAAGATAAATTAGACATGAAACTTTAGACTCACAAAGATTGGATAATATTTTCTTTAATTTTGCCAAAGATAAACAGACTAAATAATATAACTATAATTCTAGCTTGATACCTGTTTTATTATATGTAATTTTACAATGTTAAAGTTAAAAACCTTCTTTTTTAACTAGACAGAAAAGGGAAGATGATGTGGCATGCCCTTCTGTATACTGTGAATATGTTTTATTAGCATTGGTTAATAAAGAAGCTGATTTGGCCAATAGTCAGACAGAACAGAGCCAGATGGGAAATCCAAGCAAAGATACATGGAAAAAGAAGGTGGAGTCAGGGAGACACCAGCAACCACAGAAAAAGAAAGATTTGAGGTAACAAACCATTGAGTCTGGTGGTAAATACAGAATAAGAGAATTGACTTAATTGAAGTTGTAAGAGCTAGTTAATAATAAGCCTGAGCTAATAGGCAAAACAGTTTGTAATTAATATTAAGTCTCAAAGTGGTTATACAGGAACTGGCAGGCAAAAGAGAAACCTCCAGTTACAAGCATCTTTAACAGAACCTCAGAAGTTTTGTTATATGTAATTTTACAATGTTAAAGTTATCAAATAACTTTATTATTATGTAGCTGTATCAATAAACCAAAATTCATACCAATAAAAAGTATTTTGAGATTAACAGTTTTTATATGAAAGTAGATTTAATAAAGCACTCCTTTTTATCATAAATATTTAGCTTTTCCCTCATAATTCTAAGTTTTTTCAGGATCCCCATAAGATTACCAGCACCCCAATCAGCAAAAGGCTTATCCTCCTGCTTGCCACCTTCCTTGACGCTTGTCTTATTTCTGCAGACCTTGGTTCAGTCATCCTTTTCTGACTTCTTAGAAGAGCATACCTCTTTTTATTTTACACTCTCATAACCTAATGCATTCCTTTCATGAAAAGATCATAAATGTATCTTTACATTTAATTATATGATTATTTCATAGACTTTCCACTACTCAATGATTAAACAAAATCCCAGATGAGGTATAACTTTACTTACTAATTTTTCATTAGCAAATAGCTCTAGAACTCACATATCATAAAAATTCAATGCTAAAATCCCCATCAAAATTCCAACACAATTTTTTAAAGATCTTGAAAGAACAATACTCAACTTCATATGGATAAACAAAAGCCCAGAATAGCTAAAAACAACCCTATATAATAAAAAATTTCTGGAGGTATCACCATCATTGATTTCAAGCTGTACTACAAAGCTGTAGTAATAAAAACTCTACGGTATTGACATAAAAAGACATGCTAATTAATGGAATCAATTGGAAGACCCAGATATAAATACACACACCTATGGATCCTTGATTTTTGATTAAAAAAAAAAAGCCAGAATTATGGAAAAAAAGGAAGCATAACAAATGGTGCTGGGTTAACTGGATATTGGCTTGCAGGAAAATGCAAATAGATACATATCTATCACCTTGAACTCAAGTCCAAGTGCATCAAAGACCTCAACATAAAACCAGATATACTGAACCTGATAGAAAGAAAGTGAGGAATAGCCTTCAATACAATGGCATAGGAGATAGCTTCCTGAACAGAACATCAATAGGACAGGCAATAAGATCAACAATTAATACATAGGACTTTATGAAACTGAAAACTTCTGTAAGACAAAGGTCACTGTCAATAAGACAAAAACACACATCTGACAGAGGGCTAATATTATATTTATATATATAATATAGTACATATATTTTATGTATATCCTCATGAAACTCGACATCAACAAATTTAAATAATCCCACTTAAAAATGGAGTACAGATCTAAACACAGAACTCTCAATAGGAATCACAAATGGCCAAGAAACACTTAAAAAAATGTTCAACATCCTTAGCCATCAAATAAACGCAAATCAAAATGACTTTGAGATTCCATCTTACACCTGTCAGAATGGCTAAGATCAAAAACACAAGTGACAGTTCATGCTGGTGAGAAATATGGAGCAAGGGGAACATTCTTCCACTGTTGGTGCAAGTGCAAATTTATATAGTCAATTTGGAAATCAATATTGCAATTTCTCAGAAAATAGGAACTTCGTAGACCTTAAGACCCAGCTATCTCACTCCTAGGGCATATATCTAACGGGCGTGCCATCCTACTACAAGGATACTTGCTCAACTATGTTCATAGCAGCTGTATTCATAATAGTCAGAAACTGGAAACAACCTAGAAATGGAGAAAGAAAATATGATAGATTTACATAATGGAATATTACTCAGCTGTTAAAAACAATGACATCATGAAATTTGAAGGTAAATGTTTGGAACTTGAAACAAAAAATCTTTCAGAGTGAGGTAACCCAGACCCAGAAAGATAAACATGGTATGTACTCACTTGTAAGTGGATATTAGCTGTAAAGAAAAAGATAGTCACACTACAGTCTACAGTTCCAGAGAGGCTAAATAACAAGGAGGACTTAAGGGAAATGCAAGGATCTCCCTGGGAGGGAAAAATAAAATATATTTTGTTGGTGGACTAAGTCTGGCTTGAGTTGGGAACAGGAGGGATCAACTGAACAGGATTGAGGAATACTGGGAGAAATACCTGGAATTGGGGGCCATTTTGGGGGCGAGGAGGAAATCCAACGTGATAGAAACTCTATGGAATCTATGATAGTAACCCTAGCAAAGACCCCTAGTAATGGAAACATCGAACCTGAACTGGCCATCTTCTATAGCCAGCCTCAAGTGGACGGATTAAGACACCAATGCAGCCAGCCTTGGACCTAGTTTGTCCTGCCTGCAGTATTCTGGGACCAGAGTCTAGCAGAATCCTCATCAAAGAAACGAAGTTTCATCCAGCAACCAATGGGAGCAGATGCAGAGCCCCACAGCCAAACATTAGGCAGAGCTTGGGGAGTCCTGTGGAGGAGGGAAAGGAAGGATCCGAGAGACCAGACAGGTCAGAGACATCAAGAGAACATGGCTCATAGAATCAATTGACAGAGATTGGGGGGACTGCAGAGATCAGGAAGCCTGTAGGAGTCTGACCAAGTCCTCTGCATATATGTAATGGCTGAGTAGCTCGGTGTTCTTGTGAGATTTTTAACAGTGGGAGTGGGGGCAGCCACTGACTCTTTTGCCTGTTTGTGGAACCCTTTTTCCCCAGCCTCGTTGTGATGGTATATGCCTGATCTTATTGTAACATACATATTATGCAGTGTTTGGTTGATATCTCTGGGAGGTCTATTCTTTTCTGAAGGGAAGTGGAAGGGCCATGGATCTGGGGAAGAGGGGAAATGGGTGGAGAGACCAGGGGAGAGCAGAGGGAAGGGAAACTGCAGTTAAGATGTAATATATGAGAGGAGAAAAAAAAATCCAAAGCCAAGTACGTGAAAAGAAAAAATAAATAAGTAAACAAACAGACAAGAAAACAGCAGAGAAAGGTGTCTAGAGTATTACTGAAGTGTCTGTTGTTGACTTTGACTTAGTTGAAAGTGAACCTTAATAGAAAGTTTTGTGATTTAGAACTAGCATGGAGTAATAGCTGGGCATTTTAGGAAGGACAATGGACTGTCATAAAGCAATCCCTTATAATTCTGGTGTTAAATCTAAGTTTCCGCTACATTCTATAGTAAAAGTGACCTCAGGAAACCTAGTTGCTAGCATTTTAGTACAGAAAAATCTTAACATAGTGACATCTATATATAGCTTCTACTTATACTCTGCCACAACTATGTGGCATGCCCAGAGGTCATCTCTCAGCAGAATCTAGATTATCAAGTAGAAGATTCATGATGATCATCACACCTGCTGAACCTCAATCCCTAGAGACGGTAGCAGAACTGGGGCTAAAAAAGAAGAATGATTCTTGAACTCCAACTTTCAAACATAATCCTTAAAAATCAGGATCCTTACTGGGTAGCTTCATCCCTGTTGAATTTGCACAGTGAGTAACACAAGGGCAGCAGCACGTTAGAGCCCTTGTAAAATCACTGCCACTGAAAAGGGTTCCTAGAGAAGTGGCTTCACTTCAGTGTGACTGCAGCAAACAATCTGTGCCAAAAAAGAAAAAAAAAGCTGAGTTCAACTAAAACAAATTGGAAATAATTTTGTATTTCTAACAACGCACGGGAAAAATCCAGTAAGACCTTAGCTCTACAAAAACCCTTACTATCCATCCTAGAAAACTCTCTTTTAGTTACTCTGCAGCACCACACCAGTAGTAGTAGTTTTAATAACTAGACACCCACCAAGATGCCCAACACGTAAGGGTATTTTGCCACCAACCCTGTTGACCAGTAAGTATCTGAGCACAAGGGAGAAAAGTGGGAAGGAAAGGCAGTGCAGAGTGAGGAGCAGACTACATGAGTTTGAAGCCTAGATTTTCAACTTACTGTAATGTTGGGAAAATATTTAACATATATGTCTCAGTTTCCACTAGGGTCAGAAACAATTCTCCTATTATGCAGTCTGGGGATTAACTTAACTAGAAGAAGACCTAGTGGATAAAAACACTGTGTTAAGTATTAGTGAAAAAGTATGCATATCTTTGTGTTTATACGCATATGCCAAAATAATACTGAGCAGTGTTCTGGGATAAGCCTCTTGTATACTGTGAAGATGTGTCTGTTTTACTTCATCTGCATAAGGCACCTTCTGTTTGGTTAATAAGAAGCTGAATGGCTAATAGCTAGCTAGACAGGAGAGGAATGGCAGGACTTCCGGGTAGAAACAGGACCCTGGGAAGAATCTGAGGCACGGGATTGTCCAGACAGCCCGAGAAAATAGGACATACAGTACTGAGGAGAGGTGATGATCCACGTGGCAGAACGTAGATTAATATAAAAGGTTAATTTGAGTTTTAAGGGCTAGCTGGGAACAAACCTAAGCTGCGGCCAAGCTTTCATACTTAATAAGAAGAGATGGCGAACCAAAGAAAGTATGGCTACAGAGCTGCAACACAAAAATGTACCTACTTTTTTGCTATAAAGTGACAATAAAAAAAAATTGAAAGCCCCTTCAAGTCCCCAAAGCAACACAGAGTATTGCTGTTTAGTTCAGATGGGTGTCCTCCATAACTAAATGCTAAGACCCTCTGCTGAAGACACCATATGCTTTAGTCATAGGACATAAAGAACTCATGCTGGAATTGTACTGGAAGCTTCTTCCCCACTGTCTAGCCCTCTGAAGTGTCAGAAAGTACCATTCTGACTGCTGAGGGGGGAGGGAGTTATCAACACTATGATTCAGCTGTGGACCCCGCATGCTAACAACACTGATCTTCCAGGAAAGAACAGTGGCAAGTCTGTTACAGAGGGATAGCCAAACACTTTCTGACTGGGTCTGAGGCCTGCTCCACACATCAAGTACTATAAACCTGACCAAAAGCCCAGAGCTGGGGAGGTCACAGGCCCTAATGTAGAAGCTCTTGTTACTGTTTTGCTAAATGGACATCAAACTGTCCTCTAAATATTTATGTTTATGACCATGTGCTGTTTTTTTTTTTTTTGTGGTCAGAGAAGTTTTTAGATTTTTTAAACAGTGGATAGCAAATACTGCATAGACCATGTAAATACTGCACAGCTGATGTGCTGAAAGTAAGTGACTGCTGAATATTCGGTTACAGTAAGTATTGATATTACCCCCTCTTAAGACTCAGGGGGCATCATGGAAGAGAACAAACAGAAGAACAGGAGTACTGTGGAATGCAGAATTTCTGGTATCACAGGGCCTTCGCACTCTTGAACTCATGGCAGACGTGAACATGTGAACAGGCCCTGTACAAGACTGAACCAAACAATACAGAGAAGGGAGGTATTCATGAGGATCTATAGGCAGCTAATGGTTACTACAGGAGGTGACATATTTTCTTCAGTTGATGAAGCCATTAATAAGGTGCTATTTCTTGTGCTTTGTACCAAATAACTTGAAAATTCAGAGTATTGGCACAACTGAAAAAAAAAGAGAGAGAAACAGAAAAATCAAAACCCAACATGTTTTATTCTGATTTTTAATAAGATCCTCTGGGAATCAATTCCATGGATAAGCTTTTCCAAGTTTAAGTTAGAAAAAAATTATCCATATATTTGATTCCCAAAGGATCTTATTAAAAGAAAAAGTTCCCAATGAGAAGCAAAAAAAAATCAAGGACAGCATATTTATAAATAATGTTCACATATTCTTAATAGTCAAGATATCTTAATTGCTATAGATGATGGACATTTATAAAGGATCCAGATATGAACCAAGAGCCTCCCCTGGCACAGTTGCTGTGATTTCTAATGACTCACTCTAAACATCAGCCACCCCATTGTTTATTACATAACCCCCATTTTCTATTTCACCTCCATCTAATCAGCTTGCAGTTAGCAAATAACATGGGGGAAAAAAGAAAGCCTGCTTCCTCTTTCCTATCCAGAACTACCCATGAGTTATGAAAGCAGTCAACAGATTAGTAACAGACTATAAGAAACTCAAGAAATAAATCAACCCTCTGAATAAAAATTTATAAGTGTTACATAAATTTAAATATAGACTTGTTTTAAGAATGAAAAGGACAGAACTTGGGCAGGTCTTATAGAGCAGGCCTACAACAAAGATATTCTGGAGGATTCCAAGTTCAGGGTCAATTTAGGTTAGAAACTAAATTCAAGGTCAGCTTGTAGGATTTAGGAGATCTGTCTCAAAACAGGCAGTTAAAAGAGGGCTGGTGGTGTAGTTCGGGGGAGTAGGTGCTACCTGCATGCTCAAGGCCTGAGGTTCAACCTACAATAAAAGAAGAAAACAGCAGATCTTCCAGATTCACACATTTAACAATGCTACACTTAAGCTATTTGATGAAAAGAATTTTTCTATTCAGCACATATAAAGATTAAATTTATATATAAAAATTAATTTATGAGAAAAGAGTTTTCACTTTTACTTTCCCCCCAAAAAAACCTTACATGACACACAAAGACATATGATGAAATTCTATTATTCTAAGTGGGGCTGAAAAAATTATCTTTTTAAAAAGGTAATAAAACTGAAAGATTAGTGGTAAAATTCTGAATAAAAATTGATTTTATTATATTCATAATAAAAGTGTCCACCCACTCCATTTAGTCATTAAAACTTTGATTTTGAATTCAGAAATGTCTACAGTGACATTTCACAGTTATCCCGTCTTCTCTTTAAAGCTGCACTGTCACCGATAAGAAAGAAAAGCAGCATCTGCGGCTAACAATAGATGCATGAAGGCAGAGTGAGGAGCATGAAATGGAGATGGATAGAGAAGTACAACATGACAATGACACCACTTCCTCACCGTGAGGGCTGTCTGCAGAGCCTGTGAACAAACACACAAAGGCAAGGGAGATGACAAGTCAAAGGATCAGTTGTGTTGAAAGAAAGCTCAAAGTTTGGTTTTTCCAATACTACACACAGTTTTCACAGATGTGGAATGGCTTCTGATTTCCCTTCCTTGCACTGCCCCGGCATTAGTGTCCTCAGAAAATCAACTGGAGGAAATAACCTTCTTTTGTCTTCCAAGTTTTACAAACCTAGAATTACCTTTAAGATTTGGTAATTACTTGTTCTTAAAACTGTATCAAGCATTTTTATAGTGGGAAGATTTTTACCTATTGACCCCTTTAATGTTATAGGACGATATTTCCTAGTCTCGTTTTCTTATGTAAGTTTTTAATGCAACTTTGTTTAAGACAGGTTTAACTATTAGCTCTGGCTATCACGGAACTGACTATGTAGACCAGAGTGGTCTCACACTGACAGAGACCCACCTGCCTCTGCCTCCAGAGTGCTGGGATTAAAGACATGCGCCACTACACCCAGCAGTTTAGTAATTTATACACTGAAGATTTATGTGCATTTTATAGTATGTACCTCAGAACATGAGTTTCTATCACCTCTGAAATCATATGTAATTTTGTCCAATATTCTAGTTGTCTTAGTTTAATTACACAAACGAGACATAAGTAATGTGGAATGTATTTTGTTAACTTTCAATTATTTTTGTATCTCAGAAACTCTCCTGGCATCATTTTTCTTCCCCCTAATATCTCATTCTTTAAAGTTTTCTAGTGAGGAACTATTGGTGGAAAACATGCTCAAGGTTTGTGTTAAGGGAGTCCTCCCACTCCTCCAGCCTATCACCGCTGAGATACCAGCCCATTGGGGCGTGGTCTCTCTCCCTTTAAAAAAGCGGCCACTTCCCTCTCCTCTCTCTCTTCACTTCCTGCTCCGCTGGCGACTAGACTTCCTTCCTGGTTGCACAGAGGGCTGACAGTGATCTGTAAGTTTTTTCCCCTTTAAATAAATACCACCCTATTAATCATAATTCCAAACTGGTGTGGCATTGTTTATGACTTACGTCTTCAATTGGCACCCAACGTTTGGTTTTAGAACCTCTCCTTTCCCCGCTCGGCTGCCAGCCGCAGCTTGGCGGGAGCCCTCCCTTCCTTTTAAAGCCCTACCTTTAAAATGGCTAACTGAGAAGCCAATATGGATCAAACAGTGGCCTCTAGCTGAAGATAAACTACAGGCATTGGAACAGCTGGTGCAGGAGCAACTAGATGCTCACCACATTGAAGAATCAACCAGTCCTTGGAATTCTCCTGTGTTTGTTGTAAAAAAGAAATCTGGTAAATGGAGAATGGTGACAGATCTAAGAGCTGTCAACAAAGTAATTCAACCTATGGGCCCACTATAGTCTGGAATTCCTTTGCTTTCTCTGTTACCAAAAGGATGGCCTCTTATAGTTATTGATTTGAAAGATTGTTTTTTCACTATACCATTACAAGAAAAGGATAGAGAAAAATTTGCCTTCACAGTGCCTACTTATAATAATTCTCAGCCTAGTAGGAGATATCAATGGACTGTCCTCCCACAGGGTATGCTCAATAGTCCTACACTGTGCCAATATTTTGTAAGTAAGCCATTGGAAATAATTCATAAACAATTCCCCAAGTCCATAATTTATCATTACATGGATGACATCTTGTTATCTGATTCAAATAAAGATACTTTAGAAAGGATGTTTGAAGAAGTAAAGAAAGTCTTGCCTAGGTGGGGATTACAAATTGCCCCTGAAAAGATTCAAAGAGGAAATTCTATTAATTACCTAGGTTACAGAATAGGATTAGAGAAAATTAAAACGCAAAAGGCACAAATTAGGAGAGACTGGTTAAAGACTCTTAATGACTTCCAAAGATTGTTAGGAGACATTTCCAGTCTACGACCAGCTGTTGGGATAACACCTGATCTAATAGTTCATTTAAACAAAATCTTAGATGGTGATAAAGATTTGAATAGTCCAAGAGAACTGACAGCTGAAGCAGAAAAGGAACTGACAATGATTGAGGAAAAATTACAGGAGGCACATGTGGATAGGGTGAACCCAAATCTTAGCTGCATCCTAGTCATATTGCCTTCCAGAATTTCTCCTACAGGGATTCTAATGCAGAGGGAAGATATTATTTTAGAGTGGATATTTATACCTAATAAACCAAGTAAAAAATTAAAAACTTATGTGGAAAAAGTCTCTGAATTAATTATAAAGGGTAAGCTGAGACTTCATCAACTAGCAGGTATAGACCCAGCAGAAATTATAGTACCTTTTACTACTGAAGAAATAAAAAAGTTATGGGAAGACAATGAACCGTGGCAAAGAGCTGGTGCTAATTTTTTGGGAGAAATTAATAGCAACTATCCCAAAAGTGGTAGACTTAACCTCATAAAAAGAACTTCTTGGATTCTTCCTAGAATTGTACGTGATGCTCCAATAACTGGAGGCCGTACGTTCTATACTGATGCAAATAAATCAGGGAAAGCAGGTTACAAGTCAGATGAATTGAGTAAGGTGGAACAAAGCCCTTATAATTCTGTCCAGAAGGCAGAATTATATGCCATTCTTATGGTGCTAAGGGATTTTAAAGAACCTCTTAATATAGTTACAGATTCACAATACGCAGAAAGAGTTATCTTGCATATTGAAACCGCTGAATTTATACCAGATGACACAGAGTTGACTTCATTGTTTATCCAGGTACAAGACATAATCAGGAACAGGCTTTGTCCGATGTACATAACACACATCCGGTCCCATACAGGTCTGCATGATCCTCTAGCCCAAGGCAACGCTGAGATTGATCAATTATTGATTGGAAGTGTGTTGCAGGCCTCAGAATTTCATAAGAAGCATCATGTCAATAGTAAAGGCCTAAAGAAAGAATTTTCCATTACTTGGCAACAAGCTAAGGACATTATAAAGAGATGTCCTACTTGTTCTTTCTATAATCAAACACCGTTGCCTGTAGGGAGTAACCCAAAGGGCACCAAGAGAAATGAAATCTGGCAGATGGATGTGTTCCACTTTATGGAATTTGGTAAATTAAAATATGTACACCACACCATAGACACGTATTCAGGTTTTCAATGGGCTACTGCCCTGAGCTCAGAAAAGGCTGATTCAGTAATCACACATTTATTGGAAGTTATGGCCATCATGGGTATACCTGCGCAAATAAAGACAGATAATGGTCCAGCATATGTATCTAAGAAAATGAAACGCTTTTTTGATTATTATAACATAAAACACATTACAGGTATACCAAATAATCCTACAGGTCAGGCAGTTATAGAAAGATCAAATCGTACTATAAAGGATATGCTGAACAAACAGAAAGGGACCGAAAATACCCGAAGAAATAGATTACATAATGCTTTATTAACCTTGAATTTTCTTAATGCTAATGAGAAAGGAACGACAGCAGCAGAAAGACATTGGATAATGGAAAAGTCTGCTGAACTAAATCAACCGATTTATTTCAAAGATGTGCTGACCTCTCAGTGGAAGCCAGGAGATGTGCTACGTTGGGGAAGGGGTTTTGCTCTTGTTTCCACAGGAGAAGAAAAATTGTGGATACCATCAAAATTAATAAAGTTTCGATTTGAAGAGGAGAAACCTCTTGGAAAGGAGAAATGACAACTCATCCACAATGATGATATTCATACAGGTGGTAAGAAAAACATATAGAATGGGGGCAGGGTTCTGTTCTTATCTCCACAGGAAAACACTCATCTTTGAGAAATTCAAGGGACCCTGGATGTTTGGATACTGACAGATGGAAAGATACCTGCCCAATAGGAAATATCAAGAAAACTGAATGGGTTGTGTAAGTAATATTAAACCATATTTCTAAATTTATAAAGCTGGTTTTGAAGTTGGACTCTGGCTCAGTCCCTCTCCAATTCCAAGCCTGTTAGTAAGCGAAAAACCCAGAGTTTCTGGAGTTTCTGTCTCATGTCAAGAGCCATGATGTGGGACAGAAAGAAATATGAGTTTAGAAAACATCTTTGCTTTTCTTCGTATCTATCATACTTTTCATTGAATATATCTATCATGTCTTTCATTGAATATATATATATATATGTCTATATGATTAATGTTTAAGTTTTTCATAATGAACAATGAGTTTTTCCTGAAGTGACATTTTAAGTTTCCAGGAAGAAGATGGGGCCCCAAAACAACAACTCCACCTGGTTGATATGACGTCATGATACTGATAACACTACTACAAGACCTGCTTTGGGTACCAGCTGCATAAGACAGTTCCAACTTGGTTAGCTGAAATGGTGCACATCTTATACAACATTTTGGTCAGACCTGCACAAAATACTCAGACTATTGGCAATATTAAAAGACATTGATCTTGAAATTTAACCATCATTTTACTTTCACAGGATCCCCCAGAAAGAACGTCGCCCCCATGACAGCTGGAAGTAATTCTAGAGGACGACGTCCCCTCTCCCAGTAAAGTTTGCCCTTGGGTTTAGGGACATCATTTAGGGGTTGATTATAATTAGTATACGATTGAGGGTTGGGGGAGGAATTTTATAAGCTCAGGGATCATTTTGAAAAAAAAAAAGAGGGATGATGGGATAATAGATTTGTAATTGTGAGTTACTGTTTTTAGACAAATATATTGGTATAGATTCTTGTATATTGATACAAAGTTAAATTATATTGACTATTGTATGCATGCATGTTTCTACCTCTGTTTAAAACATTCTTATGTATTGACATATATTGTATTGATATATATATTGTATATATTTACCATATTGCAGTGTACATTTCTACCTCTGATTAAGATACTTATATAATGTTTGTGTATTGATATATATTTACCTACTGCAATGTATATTTGTACATTGTTTATATTTGGAGGTCATTGTCCTCATTTGTTTCACAGTCGTTTATTGTCTTAGTCTTTAAGGTAGATAGATATTGAGAATTATATAGACTAATAGTCATCTAAGTTTGTCATTTATAATTAGACTAATCAGGTTCTTTAGATATATAGAGATTATACTCAGTATAGATAGATAATCTTCAACTTCTTCAAAGAGCTGTAGAAAATGGCCTTTAATCTAACTCAGAGTTTTGTGGTAGTGAGACACAATTGCTCCTGCAACACCACTCTATTCCCGAGAGAATGTTGAGCACCAAAGACACTCCACCTGGAGCCTTTCCTTTTGGCAGAAGTGGCCTTGGGGCAAAGAAATGCCCATACCTCAACCACTGACAAAGATACAGAGCGTGCATCAATGGATAAAACAGGGCTGTCTTATCCTGCCAAGACAGGGTAAGATAGTTTTGAAAAGTTGCTTGCCTTTGAAAATGGTGTGTCCGTTATGTTAGGCCTTATCCAAAGTTGGTTGCTTCAACGCTGCTAATGTGACTTTGGTTGATTGCCTAGGTAGCTAGTTGTCTCTGTGATTTGTTGCATGTTTTGGAAGTTGTTTTACTGAACTTCCTAATTAACCAGGTAACATTATTTCCCTTCTCAGATCTTCGATGGGGTTGAAGACTATATAGATGTAGTTACTTTTCTCTCATGACTTGGCCAAGTTATTTATTATACAAGACCTAAGCTAGTTAGAATAGGATATTTGTACTTACTGTATATAATTTCATAGTAGGTTTAGAACTCTCTTATTTAAACAAAAGGGGGAGGTGTTACGGGAGGTCCTCCCACTCCTCCAGCCTATCACCGCTGAGATACCAGCCCATTGGGGCGTGGTCTCTCTCCCTTTAAAAAAGCGGCCACTTCCCTCTCCTCTCTCTCTTCACTTCCTGCTCCGCCGGCGACTAGACTTCCTTCCTGGTTGCGCAGAGGGCTGACAGTGATCTGTAAGTTTTTTCCCCTTTAAATAAATACCACCCTATTAATCATAATTCCAAACTGGTGTGGCATTGTTTACGACTTACGTCTTCAGGTTTGTATGTTCAAAATGTCTATTTTGGGCCTAGAAGATAGCTCAGTGTGTAAAGTGTTTGCCATCACAAGCAATGAGGATCCGAGTCTAATCCCCCTATGTATGTAAAAAAAGCAAAGTGTGGTTACACTCACTCATCACATCAGTGCTGGGAAGGCAAGCAAGAGGACCTCTGGGGCTTGCTAGCCAGCCAGCCTAGCATCATTAGAGTATACCAGGCCAGTGAGAGATCTCGTCTCAAAACACAATGTGGATTCCAGCTAAGGAACTATACCAGGGTTAGCTCTGGTTTCCACATGTAGAAACACACATATACATACATGCTCATGTGCACACATACAAATGTAATCTACTTTGTCCTCACTCCTGGAAAACAGTTTTGCTAGGGATACAACTCTATAATGATAGCCATTTCTCTGTGCAATTTACAGAGTACTGTCCTACTCTTTCCATGGTTGCTATTGAAGACAATAATTATGACTGAGTTAAAATAACCATTTATGTTAAAAGTATCTCTCTGGCTGCTTTGGGGTATCCGTGTCCTTATGCTCAACCAGCTTCTCTCATTTGTTTCCATAAGACTTAGTTGTCTGCTGATTTGCTATGTTTCCTAATTCTCAGAATTCATGTTTTATCAACCTTCAAAATACTCAGCTGTCATCTCTTTGAAAAGGTTTCTCCTCATTCTGTTATCTCCTTCTGTAACTTGTCGTTAGGCAACTGTTACATCTTCTTTGTTGAATCTCACTTTTTATATATGTTAATTTCCCTTATCATGTATTGCATCAGGCTTTCTTTTAGGACACTAACCAGCTCCCAAATTATGACATGGAGACTTACTATTAGTTATGAATGTTTGGCATTATATTATACTTGTCCCACTAGCTCTTAATTTAATTAGCTTAATTTCTCTTCATCTACGTTTTGCCTCAGGGATTTTTCCCTTTCTTTCATTCTGTATGCCTACATTTTTGCTTCCTTCATGTTTGTCTGACTGGCTGCTGCCTGCCTGGATGAACCCAAGCATCCCCCTTGTTTTTCTCCCTCATTCTTCCTTCCTTCTCGTTGAGCCTAGATTCCTCCTCCTACCTACTTTCTCTGCCCGCCAGCCCTGCCTAGGCCTCTACTGCCTTACATTGGCTGTTCAGCTTTTTATTAGACAAATCAGGTGCCTTAATCTATCCTCCTACTCACTAATTTTCTTTATCCCACATTCTAGTGAAAATCCATAGTTCTCAGAATTTGAGTAATTATTTTCCCATTTATAATAGTAGTACTGGTTATTTAATTAGTAGTGTGTTGATCTGTACCATAAGTAGTCCTTTAAATTTTTCTTTTTAACTTTTATTTGCATGTGTACATGTGTATACAGAGACCAGAAGAGCGTATGAATCCCCAGGACCTGGAAGTATATACAGTTGGGAGATACCTACTGTAAGTGCTAGGAACCAAACTTAAGTCCACTGAAAGAGCAGCAAGCACTCTCTCCAGCCCCATGGAGAGAAGGGGGGAGAAAGAAAGAGAAAGAGAGAAAGAAGGAGAGAAAGAAACAAAGAAGGGGAAGGAGAGACGGGAAGAAGAAGAAAAAAAACTGCATAGTAGTTTTTCTTAGCATGTCTTGTTCGTTCACTCATTCATTCATTCTCCTCTATTTTCTCTTTTTGAGACAGTCTAAGCTGATCCTGAAATCATAATCTTCCATCTCTTCACCTCCTAAGATTATAGGCATGTGCCAAACCCAAATAGCATGTTTTGTGAGTTTCTTTTTAAGATTTATTTTTGTGTGTGAGTGTTCTGCCTGCACGTACTTAATGTATGTGTACCATATGTATGCCTTGTACCCAAGGAAACCAGAAGAGAGCATCTCTGGAACTGTAAATGAATGGAATGTTGAAAACTGACCCTGGGTCCTCTAAAAGAGTAGCAAGTGTTCTTAACTGCTGAGCCATCTCTCCAACCCTACATCTTGTTCTTAATACTAAGATTAAAGAAAAAAATCCCTGAGGTGTTAATCTAAAGATAAAGTTCCAGATCAACTGAGGAATAAGTTTTGTTTTCATTGACTATTTGTTCATTTGTCTTTTGAGACAGGGTCCTATCTATATAGCCCTGGTTGTCCTGGAATTCATTTGTAGACCAGGCTTGCCTCAAACTCAGAGATTTGCCTGATTCTGCTTCCCAAGTGCTAAAATTAAGTGTATACCACCATACCCTGCCTGAAAAAAATAAGCTTTAGTATTATACTGTTGTTTTATAGAAACCAGTTAAAGATAATGTACTGTATATTTCAATTTTATTCACATACTTACTACATAGAAAGTCAGTGAAATGATGAGTATGTTAGGCAATTATCTTGAATAAATCTCTGTACAACATATAAATAAGTCAAAACATTAATTCTACTCTATAAATATACACAATTATTTTCCAACTGAAATAAGTTACTAAAATAAACATAAGTATTTGCATATTTCAAATCTAAAATAAATATTCTGTATCTGTGCTTCTTTGCTGTTTCCATTCTTCCAGACCTACAGCCTTGCTCTTAAATGTTTGCAATGTTTATAATACAGTCTTAACTTGTATAATTGTCTTTAATACTTCCTTTAAAATCTAAGTAAAGGCTTGGGAAGTAACTGTCTGAAAAGTGCAAGCAGGTTTCAAAGTCTGAGTTCAAATCCTCAAACAAAATGTAAAATGTAAAATCTGGGTGCAGCAGCACTCATCTGTAACCTCAATGCTGGGAGGCAGAGATGGGGGATGGGGGATCATGGTGAGAGAGACTAGCTGAACTGTTAAGTTCCAGGCTTCGTGAGAGACAGACAGACAGAAAGAAAGAGGAAAGAAAAGATGAGAAAGAATGCCCGAGCAAGTCACTGATGCCAACTTCTGGCCTCCACATATAGGCACATATATACCTATATATTTGTACACACACACACACACACACACACACACACACACACACTGCCCTACACAGGAATAAGTTTATTCCTACTAAGAGGATTAATGTTTGTTTTATCTAGAAACCACCAGTATAAGCTAAACTTCTGTTTGATTTTAATTATTACATAGTACATACCACTGAAGTTGCAAACCTATTGATACCCAGCTAATGGCTGAGCAAGCTTGAAAGACTTGCATTTCTTTTGTGCCCCCCCCCCCCGCACCCTTAAGCCAATGCTGAGCCAGAAAGTTTCTTCTCCACCCCTCTGCAGGCTGGATTTTTCTTCTTTTCATGAGCAATATGTACCTCTTCTGTGCCTTACATGTAATCTGCCATACCAAGAATGCAAACTAAAAATTTTAAAACTAGATCACAGGCCAACGGTGGTGGCTTACACCTTTAATCCCAGCACTTGAGGGGCAGAGGCAGGCGGATCTCTGAGAGTTTGAGACTAGCCTGGTTTATAACAGCTAGTTCCAGGACAGCTAGGACTGTTACAAAGAGAAATCCTGTCTCAAAAAAAAAACCAAAACAAAACAAAAACAACAACAACACAAAAACCCAACTCACTTTTACTGTAGACTATCCAGCAAAACTTGTGTCTTTAAGGAGCTTATCTCCTTCTCTACATTCTTGCTCCCATTTACTCTTTTGAAGCTAAGGATTTTCCTTATCCTTGACAGTTAACATATGCAGTCAGTGGCAGACCTAGTTTTTAAACTATATTTTATCTAGCACTTTGGGAATTTAATAATGAAAGGGGTTTTCAGGACATCTCAGCTGTCAATCTAACCTAAAAGAGAAAATAAAGTATCTTTCATTTCTACTCCTGTAACTGGAACATTCTGTCATATAAAACTGCCAGATCAAGGAATGGAACTAGTTTTACAATTCTTGTTACATGCTATATAATGCAATATGAAAACTAATTAATATTTCATATTCATAGGATGTTTTAGAAAGTTCAATAGATGTCAGAAGTCATCTCTTACCCAGTGGTAAGAAATGGTAAGACTTAAGTATCATGTAGCTTTATCTATACCTGGACTAAAACATGATCTGAGTATGAAGGTTTTCTTGTAATTTACTTTTTGGAATAACTGGTATATCTCTATTGAAAAGGTAAAATGAATGAAAATTGAATTTATGAAAGCTGAAATGTAAAGACTTTCTTTTGGCCACTTATACTGCTAACTTCTGCTTTTAAAAAAGAGCATAATAAAAGCTAACATTTCTAAAACTTTAATATGGAAAATATCTAAATTCGTTGCAAGAACATAATCTCTAAAATACAGACATGGCAAATGTAAGTTTACTAAAAAGTAGCCTGCTTTCAAATATTCAAGGATCACGACAAAGGTTCTGTAATATGAAATGCTTTCAAATATTCAAGGATAACGACAGAAGTCCTGTAATATAAAATAAATACACTCATATTCATTCAATAGGCATTTACTGAGAAGTTACTATGTACACATTACTCTTGATAATTAACCAGAGAAACTTTCAGAGGTGAATGGGCTGCTATGTGGCCCAGGGGCTCCTTCTTGAACCCAGCAACATTCCTGAGAGGCTACCCAGTTGCCCATGGTGCTCCTGCACCTTCATCAATCCTGATGCAATGATCAAAGTAAACTACAAATGGTCGTCTGCAACAGAGGCAAAGGAAGGTTTATGAAAAGAAATTTTAGCTGGCACTGCCACAGTTCAGTGAATTAAGACAACTTGAAAACTCACCTTTTTTTTTTTTGCCTTTTTATAGGTGAGTTGAGTCCATTTACATTAAGGAAGATTACTGACCAGTTATTCCTATCTGTTAATTTAGTTTTCATTGTTGGTGATGTTAATTTGTGCGTTTTGCCCTTCTTTGAGATTTGCTGCTATGAGACCATCAACTGTCTGTGTTTTTCTTGGTGTAGCCAACTTCCTTGGGTTGGAGTTTTCCTTCTAGTATTTTGTGTAGGGCTGGGTTTGTGGCTAGGTATTGGTGAAATCTAGTTTTGTCATGGAATATCTTGTTTTTTCTTCCTATGGTAATTGAAAGTTTTGCTGGGTATAGTAGTCTGGCCTGGTATCCATGGTCTCTTAATGTCTGCATATGCTTGAACACGACCTTCTGGCCTTCATTGTCTCCAATGAGAAGTCAGGTGTAATTCTGATAGGTCTACCTTTATATGTTACTTGGCCTTTTTCCTTTGCAGCTCTTAATATTCTTTCTTTACTCTGTATATTTAGTGTTTTGATTATTATGTGGCAAGAGGACTTTTTTTTTGATCCAGTCTATTTGGTGTTCTGTAAGCTTCTTGTATCTTCACAGGCATATCTTTCTTTAGGTTGGGAAAGTTTTCTTCTGTGATTTTGTTGAATATATTTTATGTGCTTTGAGTTGAACTTCTACTTCTTCTATACCTATTATTATTAGATTTGGCCTTTTCATGGTGTCCCATATTTCCTGGATATTTTGGGTTAAGCTTCTGTTAGATTTTATGTTTTCTTTAACTGATGAGTCTATTTCCTCTATTGTATCTTCAGCACTTGAGATTCTCTCTTCCATCTGGATATCAACATGTAGAAGAATGAAAATAGATGCATATCTATTGCCACGCACAGAACTCAAGTCCAAATGGATCAAACACCTCAACATAAAGCCAACCACACTGAACCTCATAGAAAAAAAGTGGGAAGTACATCTGAACACATTGGCACAGGAGACCACTTCCTAAATATAACCCCAGTAGCACAGACACTGAGAGAAAACATTAATAAATGGGAACTCCTGAAACTGAGAAGCTTCTGTAAATCAAAGGACATGGTCAACAAGACAAAATGGCAGGCTACAGAATGGAAAAAGATCTTCACTAACCCCACATCGGACAGAGGGCTAATCTCCAAAATATACAAAGAACTCAAGAAATTGGTCATCAGAACAATAATTCAGTAAAAAAAAAAATGGGGTACACACCTGAACTCTCAACAGAGGAAATCTTAAAAGGCTGAAAGACATTTAAGGAAATGTTCACCAGCCCTAGTCGTCAGAGAAATGCAAATCAAAACAACTCTGAGATTCCATCTTACACCTGTAAGAATGGCCAATATCAAAAACACGAATGACAACTTATGCTGGAGAGGATGTGGGCTAAAGGAAACACTCTGCATTGCTGGTAGGAATGCAAGCTGGTACAGTCCCTTCGGATAGAAGTATGGCAATTTCTCAGAAAATCAAGAAACAACCTTCCTCAAGACCCAGCAATACCACTTTTGGGTATATACCCAAAGGATCCTCAATGTACAAGGACATGTGCTCAACTATGTTCATAGCAGCATTGTTTATCATAGCCAGAATCTAGAAACAATCTAAATGCTCCTCCACCGAAGAATGGATAAGAAAAATGTGGTACATTTACACAATGGAGTACTACACAGCAGAAAAAAATAATGACAACTTGAGATTTGCAGGCAAATGGATGGAGCTAGAAAACATCATTTTGAGTGAGGTAACCCAGACACAGAAAGATAATTATCACATGTAATCACTCATAAGTGGCTTTTAGACATAAAGCAAAGAAAACCAGCCCACAAATCACAACCCCAGAGAACCCAGACAACAAAGAGGATCATAAGAGAGACAGACATGGATCTAATCTACATGGGAAGTAGAAAAAGACAAGATCTCCTGAGTAAATTGGGAACATAGGGACCATGGGAGAGGGTAGAAGGGGAGGTAAGAGGAAGGAAGGGGAGCAGAGAAAAATGTATAGCTCAATAAAATCAATAAAAAAATAAAGAAAAAAGAATTATTTGAAGATGATGTTTGCTTGCAAACTAGTCTGTTTGAAGTAGTGTTAATGAACTATGAAGTCAACTAAATTTATCTGAAACCTAAATCTGTGTCTGTAAAAGTTATAATGCAGTGTGTCCTGTATCAAGCATGATGTGGAGTACTTTGTTTCATTCTTTAAATTATAGTTTAATTCTTTAAACTTGTAGTTTCTTATAAGTTTAAAAGTTATAAAGAATTAATTATCTTGTAGTTTACATAAGAAAAAATAGTTCTCATTGTATTGTTCTAGTAGTCTTCAAAGCTTTACTACAGATATTCTCCTGACATTGTTCTAACTGTTCCATGTGTGTGTTAGCATGTTATTTAGTGTGCTTTGGAGGCTGATCCCTAATCTCTTGGACATCTAAGGCTTATGAATTATGTGTAAGATGCCTGATTAGATGGTACTATGGTATGAATGGGCAATGTCCCCCCATTGGTCCCCAGATGATGATACTGTTTTAGAAGGTTATGGGACCTTTAGGTTGTTAATGCCTAGCTGAAAGAAGTGAGTCCCTGGGGGGGATGGATCCTGAGGATTGTAGTCTCACCTAGTATCTGGCAAAGCACTCCTCCCTACTTCCTGATCCACAGAAATGTGAGCAAGCTGCTTCTTGCTTCTGATCCCGTGAATACTATTATGTCTTCACACTACAAAACTATTAGGAAAAATAAACCTTCCTTCCCCAAGAAAGGTCTGCCTGTCAGAGCAACAACGAAAGTATGAATACAACTGGTGAGCAGGGACTGAAACAGCTTTTATGGAACAATGTCATTTTCTTGTGATCAGTTCATTCGGTTTATTCAGCTTGATAATCAAAATGCAATACTCAGTTTAAAATCAAATAGCATTCACTTTCATGTTTCCCAAATGGAAATCTACTACTTTAGTTATTAGTTTTAAACATATGAAGTTATGTAAAACTCTTCAACCTCAGAGTACTTATAAAGTAGTAGTTAATGAATGCAAAGAGGTTAGAGAACTAGCAGTGTTAGATTAATGCAGTCTCAGTATTTTAATATGGATATTTTTTTCATTTCCAGTAAAGAAGAATAAATTTTTGTTCTTTAAAGATGGGAAATAAGCTAGGTCATGTACAGCTTTAATCTCAGTTCTCAGGAGGTAAATGGATCGCTACGAATTTGAGGCTAGCCAGGTCTACATGGCAAATTCCAGTCCAGCAAAGGCTACATAGCAAAAAAAAAAAAAGAAAAAAGAAAAGAAGAAAAAGAAAAAAAGCAAATAATGGTGATGATGATGAAATAGGAAATGATAGTTAAGAGAAAAGTTCTACTTTAAAATTTTTGTATTATGTATTATATAGTGGACTTCATTCATTTATGAACTATCTTAGCTTTTCTGCCAATAAAATAAAGACAATGCTGAGGGGGAAGAAATAGCAATAAATTCTAATCAGAAAAATGTGCCAAGAGTACTGAATTTCTGAAATTTTGTGTTGTCCCAGCATTGGTCTGTGTCTTCCATTTAAAGAAGGCCATACTGGGTTTATCCTGGAATGCCAAGAACAACACAATGTAGGGCTCCAAGTGTCAGCAAATGAGCAGATAAACATAAACTACACACATGCAGACAAAGGCCACAGACATCCAAGAGTTAAAACAAGCTTCCCACATGAGGGTCTCCTAGGTTGTGAGTCACACAAGTAGGCGTTAGGCTATGCACCAGGTGCTGCACCGTTCTGTGACAATAATGTTTGGCTTCCGTTCATCCCTGTTTGGGAGTGTTCCTAGCTGCTCTAGTGGTAGAACCTGGTTTAGCTGAGAAGCTCTTAAAAACACCAAGATGCTACAAACTCTCTAAACAGCATAGATGAAAGTGAGATTTTTAGCTGTAGTATTTTTCTGTCTCAGATTTCATACTGACACACAATTGTTAAACCCAACCCATAACAGACAAACAAGACCACTGTCATATCAAAGACAGTTTAGAACTGGAGACAATTTAGGCTAGGATTGATAAAACCTTTATACAAAACATTTAAAATTATGCACGACTTTTTGTAAACCATCTGAAAATGGAAAATAAATGCACCAATACAATTTAATCACTTGGCCAGATAACAGAAACCATTAATGGATTTTGTTCTCAGGAAGTGAAACAGAGTCACTATTCAAACTGGGGATTTGTTCCTAGGGAATATACCCAAAAAACAAAAACTTAGGTTGACATGAAACAGTATGTACACCTGTCACAGCACTCAAGTTTACACTTCACAGATGAAAACTGGCAACAACTCCAAGGGTCACTGTCCTAGTTTCACTTCATTTGCTAAGATAAAAATACATAACAAAAAGCAACTTAGGGTTTATTTCACTTTACAGTTACAATCTATCACTGTGGAGAAGTCAAGGCAGGAACGACTAACAGCTAGTCCCACCATGTCCACAGTCAAAAGCAGAGAGTATGAATGCATGTTTCCGCTTGCTTGTTTCTATTTCTCCACTTTTACAGCAGTCCAGGAACCCCTGCTAGAGAATGGTGCTATACACACTAGGCCCAGTCTTCCCACAATAACTAACTTAAGACAATCTCCCAATAGATGTGCCCACCGGTGAACCTGATGCAGATAATGCGGTGTTGAAACCCTCCTCCTAAGAGTTTATAGTTACTAAGTGGACAGGTCAACCCTCCTCCTAAGAGGAGCTAACTATCACAGTCATCAGTCGTCAACTGATGAATGGATGAACAAAACATAGTACACGAAGAATTATTTGGTCATAAAGGGAAAGAAGAGCTAATATGTGCTACAACATATTTTAACCCAGAGAATATTATACTATATGAAAGAAGCCAGTCACCAAAATCCACATAATGTCCAGTTAGTGGTTTTTTGGGGCAGAGAGGACTGTAAGCCTGCCAAGTAACAGCAAAAGGATTCCAAGTTTCTTCTTGAGGTTAAAACAAAAAGGTCTAAAGTTGATTGTGGTCATGGCTGCACAACTTTAAATACACTCAAAGCATTGACTGTGTATTTTAAATGGGTAAACTATATGGTACGTGCATTGTATCTCAATTAAGCAGACACTAAAAAGAAAGAAGCTATGTAAATGTAACACATAATGTGAGGAGAACTTGACCTGAAAAGCTTTTGACAATATTGTTGCAAACCACATCTTTAAGGGAACCACAGATCTGGACTTGTTTCCCCCTTTTAGTAGATAAATACTATCTTTGAAACAGGAAACAAAGGTAGGGATAACCAACATTATTTTTCTATTTTGAAAGCATTCTTTCTTGTGGATTAGGTAAAGTGGGGCTAGTTTAGTAGCTTAAAAGTATACTTCTATACATAACCTAAAGGCGGGCAAGCACTGGAAAATATTCAAGTTGACAACCACACTAAGACTCTTTCTGGCATCACAGCCTTAACTGGTAGGAATACACCATCAGGCTTGTTCACTGGTACCTATCAAAGTTGGCTCTACGCTGTATGCTAAATAACTCAGGTTGGCTACAAAACAAACCCTCTATGGTATGATCCAGAGCACCAACACTCACTACTAAATGACCTAAAGATAATTTGTACATGGAAACCCGTGTGAGGCTAGGGCAAAGGGAGCGATTACAGAAACCCAGATTTCCCTACTGCTGGTAAGCTGGCAATTGCTATGTCCTACCAGATCTGAAAAATCTAAAAAGGCAGATGCTCCTTAAACTGTGAAGCTAAACTTTAATGAGAAAGATGGTCTGTCCTGTGAAACTCCTTCCATGGAAACGCCCATGGCCTGCTAAGGAGAGAAACGAGTTCAGAGCTTCTTCAATAGGACTTGAGATAGGAGAATGAGAACAGCCAGTTCTTGCAGCTGTTGTAACTACAGAGAAGGACATTCCAGGGCCAGGACGGGTACAATAGGACAAGACTAGCTACAAGATTGGCAGGGCCCAGTGCAAGCATATGTGGCTTTGTTTGTGAATGACCTTGAGAAGAGTGACAGCAAAGCATTCTGTACATAGGCTCTTCTGAGTGTAGGGATCTCAAGAACTGCACAGATGCCCATGCATGTAAGACCAGCCTGATTTCTGAACAACAGGAGTCGAGATAGAGAATTATCAAAGATATAGGAAAGAATAAAGCCAAAAAGAACCAAAAAAAAGAAAGAAAAAGAAAAAAAAAGATTACCCAGAGACTATCATGTTACCATTTGGGTATACACCCCAGATGCTTTTTCCATACTAATACATGTAGACATTTATTAACATAATTGTTTCTATTGTATAATTATGTACTGTATATGCTCTATGCCTTTTTTTAAAAAAAATATGACTTGGAAACGCTTTCTAAAATGTTAATGAATACAGATTATTTCAATCTTACATAGATGATAGGACATAAATAGAACTATGCTTCAATTAGCCAGACTCTTAAGTGTTGGGTTAATGACAGATCCTGACTTGTTCGTTATTACAGTGATGTGCTTTGAATTACAACAGCCTTAGGAGAAAACTAAATAAATCAATCAATTTAAATCATTTCATAAGGTGCTTGGCATATAACAAGCTCTTTATATGCTAGTAACTTCTAAAAACCAATGCTATGCCAAAGTAAAGACATACTGATTTACATTCCCAACATTAGATTTAAAAAGGCTTTTGTTATTGGCTCGTTTGTTGGGTAAGGTCTTGCTTTATAGCACAGGCTAGCCTTGAACTTTTGTTCGTGCTGCCCCATCTCAAGTGCTGGGACTGAGACATGATGTAAGAGTGTCTTCTATCTATCTGTTGCTTTCATTGATTAATTAATAAAGAAACTGCTTGGCCTGATAGGTCAGAACATAGGTGGGTGGAGTAGACAGAACAGAATGCTGGGAAGAAGGCAATGAGGCAGACGCTATAGCTCTCCTCTCCAAGATGGACGCAGGTTAAGATCCTTCCTGGTAAGCCACCACCTCGTGGTGCTACACAGATTATTAGAAATGGGTTAATCAAGATGTGAGAATTATCCAGTAAGAGGCTGGAACTAATGGACCAGGCAGTGTTTAAATGAATACCGTTTCCGTGTAATTATTTCGGGTAAAGCTAGCCAGTGGCCGGGAGCTGGGTGGCGGGAAGTGGCCTGCGGCTCCATCAACAAAGACAGACAAAAGAGATTCTTTAGTTTTCTGTCTGTCTGTCTGTCTGTCTGTCTGTCTGTCTGTCTGTCTTTCAGCTGGATTCCTCATGCTGTTAAAACTGTCAATGACTCTGTGAGTTCGAGGCCAGCCTGGTCTACAAGAGATAGTTCCAGGACAGGAACCAAAAGCTACAGAGAAACCCTATCTCGAAAATCAAAAAAAAAAAAAAAAAGTAAAAAAACAAACAAACAAAAAACTGTCAATGACTTCTGCATGAAGGTTATCAACGCTATGTTACAGAATAGCAAGTACTTTTTGTTTAAAGGGGGATTAAACCTGAGATTTACCTCCAGTTCCTAGGACCTTCAGCAGCTCAAAATTTTCAATTCCCACCTTCTCTGCATGTCCTGTTAAGTTGGCTAAAGAGAAAGAAAAACAGAAAGAAAAAATTAAAGGGGTTGGCAACAGGAGGGCTCTGTGGGGGCTTTGGGGGTATCAGCAAAGTTTTATTTCTTAACCTGGGGTGTTCCTATATATTATTTGTATAGTTATATTTTTTTCCAAATATTTATTTATTATATTATGTGTACAGCATCCCTTCCACGCGTGCCTGCAAGCCAGAAGGGGGCGCCAGGTCTCATTATAGATGGCTGTGAGCCACCATGTGGTTGCTGGGAATTGAACTCAGGACCTCTGGAAAAGCAGTCAGTGCTCTTAACCTCTGAGCCATCTCTCCAGCCCCTATAGTTATATTTTTATATCCTAATTATAATAAGGTTTTCTTAAAAATTTAGTGACTAGATAATATTTTTACCAAAGGTTAAATCAACATAAAGTCTAGGAAGAAAACAAAAGTCATAATACACAGGTAGATTTGCAGTAACAATGGATAGATTTACAAATATTAATTTATGTAACAAATACAATGTGCCTAACTACCATACTAGATTCTGGGCTGTTCCATTTGTGCCACTAAACATGTAGCAAGAGTTAGCGTACAGGGAACTCTGGTGGAAAAACTGAAAATTGATGGCTTTAGCAAAATTAAAAGGCTTTTTTCCCACAGGACCTCACAGATTCTGTACTATAAATCTTCAAGGCTGAGATATTACATTTTTAAAATTTATTTAACAAATTCCTCTTACTAATAATGCCAATAAATATTATGTGAACTAGCTTTCTATAGAAGCTGTCAAGAAATGTTTGATTCAACTACTAGTTGTATCACTTAAATGCTGTGTACCCTTGAACAAACTACTTCTCTGTGTGTTAGTTCCCAATAATGTAAGATAGTGATAATTAACAATAACTCTACACCCACAATATACTGGTGTCTACAATCTATTGAAAGCATTAGAATGGCAAGATGAACTGATGGCTAAATATAATTAGCTATATAGTAAAACAAATACAGCAACTATAGAATCTAAACAGTAAGTGTAAGAGTGTTCAACGTACAAATCTTTCAAAATGTCTGTAAAATAACAAAAGCCTCAAGATTGAAAGAGTCAAATTTTATACAGTAAATTTATACAGCAATTGGTGTAAGCAAGTTAAGTGTTTAAAAATAAATTAAAAGTTTGAGACCATAGTTATAAGAAAATTAGGCTCAAATAAGAAATCTTAGAGCTACAAGTTTGAGGCAGTATTTTGTTGAATATTCTAAATTAAATTTTTAATTATTTTAATCTAAAAAATTTTAAGGGACCAGTAAGTCTTCAGCAGGTAATGGGCCCAACCAGTTCACCATGACTAAGGTTTTTGTTTGGGGTATGTGGTGATTTGAATTAATATGGCCCCCATAGAGTCATACATTTGCATGCTCAGTCCCCCAGGTGATGAACTGTTTGGAAAAGATTATAAGGTGCAGACTTGCTGAAGGAAATTTGCAGTTAGGGGTGGGCTCTAAGATTTTAAAAGTCCACACCAGGCCTAAAGCCTCTCTCTCTGCTTGCTGCCTGTGGGATCAGGACATAAAGCTCTCAGCTACTGTTCCAACACCATGCCTACTGCTTCCTGATATAATGATAATGGACTAATCCTCTAGAACTATAAGTAAGGCCCCATTTAACTACGTTCTTTCATAAGAGTTGCCTTGGCCATGGTGTCTCTTCACAACAATAGAACACTGACTAAGACAAGGAACAGGACTAACAAAAGCAAACAATAAATATTGACTTACATAGATTGTGAAACAAATACATACTCAAACATGGGAGTCTAAATAGTTCTCACTTCTGAGCTATTGTTTTGTCAGTACAATTAAAGCCTTTGAACATGAAGATCTAAAAATAAACTGCATTTTTCTTAATTGTTAGCCTAAAGAACAAGAGCTCAAACTTCCAAATCAAAAATATTAACATTATTAGACTAAGACTTAAAATATTTACAGATTTTATTTTACCTTAAAGGTGAAGTAAACATTACCAACTATATAACTGTCTTCTACATTTATGAGACAGTCAGAAGACTAATAAAGTCCAAATCACATTGCTCAGAAGACATGAGCCTCAGGCTTGGGACCAAGGTACTAGAGCGCTAAAGCAGTTAGAACTGTCCATTGTCTTTTTTCCCAATATACCACAAAGGAGGTGGTACTTTATTGTGGTTGTGAGAGACAGTATCCTTTGTTCCTTCTCCAATTCCAATTATGCCTCCACTAGACTCCCTTTCTAGTTCTTCCCACAGGTAAGAAGGCTTAGAAGCCCATGCATGAACCCAAAATTCTGAAAGAAAACTCAAAATTACATTTTTTCAAAACATGAATAGGTAGGGGGCACATTAGTAGAAGCTGGTAGAGTTACTACATCCAAATGACCAACTCCTACACAAGACGTTCTTTTAAAAAATACATTAATTATTTATTGTAATATGTGTGTGTTCTGATACACATGTGACAATCAGAGTACATTTTCTGGCAGTCAGTGTAGGGTAAAAGGGCCAGCCAAAGAAACACCCTAGCCCTGAAACACGAACCACTGAAATAAACTTTAGCCCTAAACCCAGAACAAAAGAAACACACCTTGATCCTGGGACCAGAGCCAAAGAAACACATTTTGGCTCTAGAACCAGAGCCAATGAAAGAAATATGTCCTGGCCCTGAAACTAGAGCCAAAAGGTTAAAAAGTGCCAATGAAAGAAATACAAGTTTGGCCCTGAAACCAGAGCTGCCCCTAACCAACTAAACCAACCAATCCCTGAGCAGGAAAACTAACCAATCCCTGTGCAGAAAATCTTCTCCCTGGGAAAACTCTGCCCCTAAGAAGTCCTATGTAAGCCCCATTGGCCTGTTCAGTTGTCAGCTGTCCTTTTCCACCTGGCAGAGGCAGCCACTCTCCTGGACTCCTCCTTCCCAAGTAAATCTCTTTCTTAAAAGTGTTTTGGGTGACGATCTTTTGCTGGCCTGGAACAGAATCTTTGCTGAAAGGTTCCCTTTGTGTGTGTGTGGGGGGGGGTGAGCATAAAAAATAACAACTTGAGCAGAACTTTGCTGAGAGGCTCCCTCAAGGGTGCTGAGCAGAAAAAGTAAGAACTCTTCACCTAGAGCCAGAAGAGATTGCTGTATTTCTGAAGGGGGTTCCCTTTTAACAGAGTGAAGCAGAAGTAACATGTTAGGCTGAAGCTTAGGAGAAATGGATACTTCTACTGGTAGCCCCCTTTAAGGGGGGCTGGGCAGAGTACAGCTCAGCTGTTAAGAGCTCTCTCTCAGAGAGGAGCAGGATTGCCATACCCTGTGGGAGACCATCCCCGACTGCACCCTAGCTGCAGGTATAGCCTGGCTTCCCAACAAGTCAGGATACCTTTCCCTTCAGAGCTGTAACACTCACAGTCAGGTCTCTCCTATCATGTGGGTCCCAGCGACCAAACTCAGATTGTGAGTCTCTGCAGAAAGCACCTTTCCTTCTTGATCTATCTCATCTGCACTTTTGAATTTTGGTCTGACTTCTTAGGGAAAACAGAATATTCTCTTGCTCTTCTCCTTCAATGTATACAGTAGTTAACAAAGTAGATGTGGCTATCTTGATGCTGTATTTTGATCATTTTGTTTGTCTAACAACAGAGGGTAACAGGATGAATATATTCACAAAACACTATGTACATCTATAAAATGGTCAAAAGTTATATAAAAATTTAATTTTTAAAAAGAGACAGGAAAGAAACTGTTTCCTTTCTTTCTCTACTATCTGCCATATGGGAGAGCACTCATTGGGGTCTGAAGCTGATGGTGTCTGATTCTGGGCATTTCAGCCTCCAGAACAGAGTCAGGACTGTTTACTGAGTTTTCTTTCTTTGAGAGTAGTTTTTGGTTTTAGATAAAGTCTCACTCAATAGCAGAGGCTGGCCAGAAACTATGTAATTCAGGCTAGCTTGAAATTTGCAGCAATTCTGCTTGGGCCTCTCAGGTTCTGAGTCTAAGTGTGAGCCACCACTCTCAACTTGTATGTTGGTTTCACCACTCAGATGATGATGGTATTTTTAATACAAGAGTCTGAATAAGACAACTGGAGTCCACTAACTAATCTGCTCTCCCTTCTAAATTCTAAGTCACAAGCCTAAACACAATGGTCCTGAGATTAAGATTAGATGGAGTTGGTCGGAAAGGAGAAAGCCTCACTTGGGCTATAAGCCTAAATTTCCTACAGAGATTATATAATAGCTCTGTACTGACATGCTGGAAGTACACATAGCTATTACTAAGGTGGCACTCTGATTCCCAGGAGTTAACTGCTGTTCTGCGCAGACAAGTCCTTTGTGGCTCCTGAAAGTTAAAAGAGCAGGCTGGAAGATCAAAGTTTGGGCATTTATGCTTCTAACAACAAAATAATACCAAACCACAACATGAGCCTAAACCCTGAAAGAGTTAACCCCTTCCCCCACAAAAACCACCTTATGAGAACTCTTCACAATTAAAGCAAAACAGCAGTCTGAGCTGGCATCTATCCTGATGCCCACATGAGGTGAGCAGTTAAATGCTAATAATTCTGGATTAAAATATCATCTCATATCTTTCTAAGGTGTCCTATAAGCCTTAGTTTCTATTGCTAATTAACTAAATCAGAGGCAGAAGAATCTATGGGAGTTCAAAACCAGCCTGGTTCACAAAATGAATTCCAGTCCAGTTGGGGATACTCAATGAGACCCTATCTAAAAATAAATAGATAATTAAAAATTTTTGTTGAAAATTCCTACAGTATAGCCTGATCCCAGTTTCCCCTCTTCCATCTTCCAGATCTCGCCCCCATCAATGTCTGGCTTGAAACTGTGTTGTGTGTCGTGTGCATGCTGCCACAGTCTCTGTGAGTTCCTATGTGTGTCAGTCTCACTGGCTCCATTTCCTTGGTGTCTTCCACCCCTCTGGTTCTTACGTCGTCATCACCTGTGCAACTTCCAACTCGTGAAACTGAAATCCCTACGATCAATAAGTAACTACTCTTCAAACCCTCTTGCTCCTAACAATCAATTTTGGCTACTCCATGTGTCTTTATTTAAGTGGGATCACTCCTTACTGTGGCTACCTCATTTCACTAAGCATAAAATCCCTAAATTTCGTCCATGTTGAAGCATATGGCATGTCTCAAATTTTTCTTCTTTTTAAAAACTGAATAGCATGTCCCTGTATGTATATACTACATTTCCTTATACAGTCACCTGTCAATGTAAGTAGTTTGATCTGTTGGGGAGGGGAGTGTCCCTAACAGTGGGACCAGGACTTATCCTGGGTGTGAGAACTGGCTTTTTGCAGCCCATTCCCTATGGTGGGATACCTTGCTCAGCCTTATTACATGGGGGAGGGTCTTGGTTCTACCTCAACTTGGTATACCAGACTTTGTTGACTCCCCAAGGGAGGTCTTACCTCCTCTGAGGAGTGGATGGGGGGTGGGATGGGGAAAACTGGAGGTGGGAGACTGGGAGGGAGGGAGAAATGGGGATGGTATGTAAAATGATAAATAAATAAAAATAAAATAATTCAATTCTTTAAAAAAATTCTCCCCATATTTAAAAAAATTTTATTGCAAAAATTATCCAGGGTCACTGTTTAACAAAAAAAAAGATATTCGGTAGATCTAAAATAGACCTTGAAGTTTAAGAGATGGCTCAGCAGTTAAGAACATGTAAATAAGTAAAGAAGACTAGAGTTTGGTTCTCAGCACCGACACCCAGTGGTTGGGAGCTCATAATCACCCATTAACTCCAGTTCCAGGAGATCTGACCCCTTCTCTGGTCTCCTCAGGCAGTGACACCCAGTGGTTGGGAGCTCATAATCACCCATTAACTCCAGTTCCAGGAGATCTGACCCCCTTCTCTGGTCTCCTCAGGCAGTGACACCCAGTGGTTGGGAGCTCATAATCACCCATTAACTCCAGTTCCAGGAGATCTGACCCCCTTCTCTGGTCTCCTCAGGCAGTGACACCCACATGGCACACAAACACCAATACAAAAAATAAATCTAAAAGTTAAAAAATTAAGTAGATCTTTAAAATATGTCCTAACACTATACCCCCACAATAACTAACATTGATTTTTACATATTCTTCACAGCATATTTCAGCCACAAATCTATGACTGATGAATAGTTTCTTAATCCAACCTTCTAGGCAATTCAATTATCAAACATAATTTATAATACATATCACCTATTATCTCTTTAAGTCATAAATGTTTAACTCAAACTTCCCATTCTTGTGGAAAAAAATCAATCAGTAAAAACACATTTTTTATTCTACTGCCATAGTTTCTGTTAAGCACATGTAATCAAATATCCTAAAATCAGTTGATTACATCCATTTGATTACATTCACTTATATTTAGCTAAGAGGTTTAATTTTTTTCAAGGTTTAATTTTTAATGTGTTTTTGCAAATTCAAATTTTTACAGAAATTTTACTTCTACAGAGTTACTTGCTCAGCCATTTTACCTCTACTGGCTTCTGATATGGGCTGAATATTTGTGTCCCTTTGAAAAAATTAATGTGGAAATCTAATCCCAAATGTGATGATACCAAGTGATGGTTCCATTGTGAAGTGATTAAAACTCTACCATCATGAGTAAGATAATCATTCTTGTACAAGCTTGAAAGAAGCTATATGAGGACCCAGCAGGAGGGGCTACTTATGATGGAGAGCTCTTACTAGACACCTATTCTGCCAGTGTTCTGATCTTGAACTTCTTGAACTATGAGAAACAAATTTATATTGTTTATAATATCTAATCAAGCTATTTGTTATAGCCCAAACAGAGTAATGTGGTCCCCCAGCAAAGTACAAGAACTGTAAGACTAGTATTCAAATGGCAGAACAAGGAATAAAAAGAGGAAGTTCTAGAGTTTCAAAATTGATTCTAATATGACAGTAGAACATCCCAAAGGGTTGTTGTGCTTTTTCTAGATGAGGAACTGAAGTTCTATTCAGACATGTGAGCAAAGTTGTAAAGAAAGGGCTGTGGCTAAAACTTAAATAAGAAAAAACCTTTAAGAGACCACACACACACACACACACACACACACACACACACACACACACACACGATCATTACTTGGAGCCATGAGGCAAGCAGAAAGAGACAAAAACAAATAAGTCAGTTACAAAACTAGCCTCCACCTAAGCAAATGCAGAGAACATCAATAAGAGAGAAGTACTGATGAAGTCAAAGGCAGCAGGATGGTACAGATGAGTGTAGACTAAGTCATCCTAACTCAGGGTGACTATTTTTTTTGGAGATTTTTTTTATTTATTCAAAAGATTTTTTTTTTCATTTTATATACCAAACAGTTCTCCCTCATCCACTCCTCAGAGAGGGTAAGGACTCCCATGGGGAGTCAACAAAGTCTGGCAGATTAAGTTGAGGCAGGACCAAGCCCGATCTCCCCTGTATCTAGGCTGAGGAAGGTATTCCTCCATAAGGAATGGGCTCCAAAAAGCCAGTTCATGCACAGGGGATAAATCTTGGTCCTACTCAAAGTGGACCCACAGACTGCCAAACCACAGAACTGTTACCCACATTCAGAGGGCCTAATTTGGTCCTATTTTGGGTTTTTTTTCTGGGATTCTTATAGAAGAATGCTTGAACAGTCCCTAGACAGGGGTCTTGAACTATTTACAAATGAAGAAATCCACCGAGTAGAAGAGAGACAGTGAGCTGTGCATGCATGCACTTCTCTCTGCTCTACATTGGATGTGATAGGATTAGCTGTTTGACATTCCTAACTTGACTTCCCCACAATGATAGACTGTAATTCTGAACTGTACATGGAAATAAACTCCCTTCTCCCTTAAGTGGCTTTCTGTCAACACAATGAAAACGAAAGTCGAATATAGTAAGAACAAATGCAGCCTCTTCCATGATACAAGCAGTTCAATGTTGTCAAACTGCCACTAGATAGTTCCTTATCACTCTGAGCAATGTTGCTATATTAGGTTTCAGTGTTAGTCTCTGCTGTAAGCAGATTGCATACTTGGCATCAGCTGTAGCCAGACTGGCCTCCATGAGTAAAAATCCATGTTACTGAGCCCATATATGATCCCCATCCTTTTTGCCATAGTCATTTTGTTCATTAGTCCCTTGAGCCATTACAGAGAGACAAGACAGAGAGCTAACTAGTGTCTACAGAATACATTATTGAACTCCTGATTATTATATCCTTTCCTGTTGCAATCAAACTTTTGCTGGGCACTGACACATGACACAAATACCATCATGATTTTCTCACTTCATGAGTTCTAACCACAAACCTCTTCAGTGGGCTTTCCTAGTCTCCACTTTCTAATAGTATTCCATCTAACCTGACTAACTAGCCAAACTAATGGCTCTATAGTACACAAGTTAGTGTAGAATCACCCATCTGTCGACAGAAGTTTCTGTGCTGCCCAGTCCCAAAGCCATTCAGTCACAAATAAACATACAGAGGTTTATATTAATTATAAACTGTTTGACCTATTGCTCAGACTTCTTACTAACTAGCTCTTACAAGTTAAATTCACCCATAATCCTTGTCTATGTTTAGCCATGTGGCTTCGTACCTTTGTTTCTTCCGCATCTGGCTGGTGACTGACTCTCTGCCTTTCCTATTCCCAGAATTCTCTTAGTCTTGTTGCCCAAGCCTATACTTCCTATCTGGCTACTGGCCAATCAGCGTTTTAGTAAACCAATATGAGTGATAAATCTTTGCAGTGTGCAAGAGGATTATCCCACAGCACCCTCTGATCATTACTTCTTCCAAGCAAATAAACATCCATATACACCACGCAGAAGTCTCCCACTTACAAGAGTTCCCTTCACAACTGCTCCCAAGCAATGACTAGGAAAGAAGTGGTAAAGCTGTAAATGCCCACTTTGATGTGGTACCTGTGTATCATGCAGAAATATTACGAGCCATGCCAAAGTTTTCTATTCCTCTACCAACTAACCATAAAGGACTCTCCATGCACAGAAAGGGAGCAGGCAGCAGTGTAGCAGCAACGAGAAACATGGATGTTTAGACCACTTCAAGTAACTTTACCTTTAGAACCTGTTTGGCTCAATATACCACTTCCATTTTGTGACAGAATGCAGTTTTCTTTTTGTGAAGGGAAATTTGCTTTACTTGAAGTCTACCAATTTAAGTATTACTCTCATCTAACAAATCTCAAAGAAAGACCCAGAGTAGTGCTTTACCACTATCTGGGTACCCTAGATCAAAAAAATAATATAATATTAAATGCAAATGTCTATATATGTATGAATAAGAAAAGGACAAACCTAATACAATGTTAAAAACTGGGGAAAGGTCCCCGGATCATTGGGCTACCAGGCGGCCCTGTTTAGGTGCTGAGGAGTTCCATCTGGACGGGTGAGTGTGTGCTATCCAGGGGTGGATTGTCCCTGAAGAGAGCACAAACTCCCCTCCCCCAGCTCCTTCTGCAGGGCTGCCTTTCTTATGCACGACCCAGCCCCCCAACACCCCACCAACCCTGCCCTGCTGTATGCTAGGACCAGTGCTCAAGAACAGATTTAAGCTCCTACACTAAGGCTACCCACCCAGAGCGCTGAGTGCCTGCCTACCGGGCAGGCCTCAAGGTCCCCTGTAAGGGAGCCCGGGCACCTTCAGCTTCTGCTCCAGGGTCTCCTGTGCTCTCCTGGACCCTGCCCTGCTGGCCACATTCTTCCTTTTGTCCCCGGATCATTGGGCTACCAGGCGGCCCTGTTTAGGTGCTGAGGAGTTCCATCTGGACGGGTGAGTGTGTGCTATCCAGGGGCGGATTGTCCCGGAAGTGAGCACAAACCCCCCTCCCCTAGCTCATTCTGCAGGGCTGTCTTACTTACACACGACCCCCCCCCCCCCCAAGCCTGCGTTTTCTGCAAGGTCCTTTGCTCAGGAACAGATTTCTGCACCTACACTAAGGCTACCCATCCAGAGTGGTGAGTGCCTACCTACAGGGCAGGCCTCAAGGCCCCCCACCCCCGCCAAAGGAGCATGCACACCTTCAGCTTGTGCAGCAGGGTCTCCTGTGTTCTACTCGTCCCCGCCCTGCCCCCCAAGTTCTCCCTTTTGTCGGCGGGTCCTTGGACTACCAGGCGTCCATGTTTTGGTGCTGAGGAGTTCCATCTGGACGGGACAGTTCCTGCTTCTACACTGAAGAGATACACCCAGAGAGTCAGTCACAGCAAAGACTGGACCAAGACACCAGGCCTCTCCTGGCTCCATTTGAAGGAAGGGATGGGAAGGCGCCAATGCAAGAATTCCTCCAACAACCTGAAAGGCAACATGACATCACCAGAATACAGGGATCCCGAAATAAGAATTGTACACCCTACTCCAGAAGAATTAGAAGAAATCGACTCAAAAGTGAATTATATGAAAATAATAGAAGACCTTAAACAGGAGGTGAAAAACTGCCATAAACAATTAGAGATTACAAACAAAACGGTAGAGGAAATGAATAAATCGCTCAAAGATACCCAAGAAAACCAGGAGAAACAAGAAAAAGCAATCAAACAGGTAAGGGAAGCGGTTCAAGACTTGAAGAATGAAATGGAAGTAATGAAGAAAACACAAACCGAGGGAAGGATGGAGATGGAAAATCCGGCTAAACGAACAGGAACTACAGAGACAAGTACTACCAACAGATTACAAGAGATAGAAGAAAGAATGTCAGACACTGAAGATACCATAGAAAAAATAAACACACTGATCAAAGAAAACAGCAAAACCAACAAATTCTCATCAAAAAACATTCAGGAAATCTGGGACACAATAAAAAGACCAAACCTAAGAATAATTGGGATAGAAGAAGGAGAAGAAGTACAGTTCAATGGTCCAGAAAATATATTTAATAAAATTATAGAAGAAAACTTTCCCAACCTAAAGAAAGATATTCCTTTGAAGGTTCAAGAAGCATACAGAACACCGAATAGACTGGACCAAAAATAAAAATCTCCTCGCCATATAATAATCAAAACACAAAACATACAGAATAAAGAAAGAATATTAAGAGCTGCAAAGGAAAAAGGTCAAGTTACTTATAAAGGTAAACGTATCAGACTTACACCTGACTTCTCTATGGAAACCATGAAAGCCAGAAGGTCCTGGATAGATGTACTGCAGAAACTAAGAGAACATGGATGCAAGCCAAGACTACTATACCCAACCAAGCTTTCGTTCACTATAAATGGGGAAAACAAAATTTTCCAGGATAAAAACAAATTTAAACAATACGTAGCCACAAATCCAGCCTTACAGAAAGTAATAGAAGGAAAATCACTAACCAAGGAGTCCAACAATGACCACAATAACTCAAACATCTGGAGACCCTTCACCAGCACAACTCAAAGAAGGGAAACACACAAACTCTACTACTAAAAAAGTGACCAGAGTTAACAACCACTGGTCATTAATATCACTTAATGTCAATGGACTGAACTCACCTATAAAAAGGCACAGGCTAAGAGATTGGATACGAAAACAGGATCCAACATTCTGCTGTTTACAAGAAACACACCTCAACCACAAAGACAGGCACCTACTCAGAGTAAAGGGATGGGAAAAGGTTTATCAAGCAAATGGACCTAAGAAACAAGCAGGTGTGGCCATACTAATTTCTAACAAAGTTGACTTCAAACTTAAATCAATCAGAAGAGATGGAGAGGGACATTTTATACTCATAACAGGAACAATTCATCAGGATGAAGTCTCAATCCTGAATATCTATGCCCCTAATATAAAAGCACCCACGTACGTAAAAGAAACATTACTAAAACTCAAGGCTGCCATCAAACCACACACACTAATAGTAGGAGACTTCAACACTCCTCTCTCACCAATGGACAGGTCAATCAGACAGAAACCTAACAGAGAAATTAGAGAATTAATGGAGGTAATGAATCAAATGGACTCAAAAGACATCTATAGAACATTCCACCCAAATAGGAAAGAATATACCTTCTTCTCTGCAGCTCATGGAACCTTATAGAAAATTGACCACATACTCGGTAACAAAGCAAACTTCCACAATTACAAAAAAATATTCGTAACCTCCTGTGTCTTATCAGATCACCATGGATTAAAGTTAGAATTCAACAACAATGCTACCCCCAGAAAGCCTACAAACTCATGGAAACTGAACAGTCAACTACTGAACCACACCTGGATCAAGAAAGAAATTAAAGTCTTCCTGGAATTCAATGAAAATAAAGAAACAACATACTCAAACTTATGGGACACTATGAAGGCAGTCCTAAGATGAAAGTTCATAGCACTAAGTGCCCACTTAAAGAAAACAGAGAAAGCACACATTGGAGACTTAACAGCCCACCTGAAAGCTCTAGAAAAAAAGAAGCAAACTCACCTAGGAGGAGTAGAAAGACTGGAAATAATCAAACCGAGGGCAGAAATCAACAAAATAGAAACACAGAAAACAATCTAAAGAATCAATGAAACAAAAAGCTGGTTCCTGGAGAAAATCAACAAGATTGATAAACTCCTATCCAAACTAATCAAACGGCAGAGAGAGAATATGCAAATTAATAAGATCAGAAATAAAAAGGGGGACATAACCACAGACACAGAGGAAATTCAGAGAATCATTAGATCTTACTACAAAAGCCTGTATGCCACAAAACTGGAAAATGTAAAAGAAATGGACACTCTTTTAGATAAATAGCATATACCAAAGTTAAACCAGGAACAGGTGAACAATCTAAATAGACCTGTTAGTCGCGAAGAATTAGAAGCTGTTATCAAAAACCTCCCTACCAAAAAAAGCCCAGGACCAGATGGTTTCAATGCGGAATTCTACCAGAACTTCCAAAAAGACCTAATACCTATACTCCTTAATGTATTTCACAATATAGAAACAGAAGAGTCATTGCCAAATTCCTTTAATGAAGCTACAGTCACTCTGAACCAAAACCACACAAAGACCCAACCAAGAAAGAGAATTACAGGCCAATCTCACTCATGAACATCGACACAAAAATCCTCAACAAAATACTGGCAAACCATATCCAAGAACACATTAGAAAAATTATCCATTATGATCAAGTAGGCTTCATCCCAGAGATGCAGGGCTGGTTCAACATACGAAAATCTATCAATGTAATCCATCATATAAATAAACTGAAAAAAACCATATGATCATTTCATTAAATGCTGAAAAAGCTTTTGACAAAATTCAACATCCCTTTATGATGAAAGTCTTGGAGAGATTAGGGATACAAGGGTCATACCTAAATATAATAAAAGCTATTTACAGCAAACCGACAGCTAACATCAAACTAAAGGGAGAGAAACTCAAAGCCATCCCACTAAAATCAGGAACACGACAAGGCTGTCCACTCTCTCCATACCTCTTCAATATAGTGCTTGAAGCAATAAGACAATTTAAGGGGATCAAGGGGATTCGAATTGGAAAGGAAGAAGTTAAACTTTCGTTGTTTGCAGATGATATGATAGTGTACATAAGCGACCCCAAAAACTCCACCAAAGAACTCCTACAGCAGATAAACACCTTTAGTAATGTAGCCGGATACAAGATCAACTCCAAAAAATCAGTCGCCCTCCTATACACAAAGGATATGGAAGCAGAGAGGGAAATCAGAGAAGCTTCACCTTTCACGATAGCCACAAACAGCATAAAATATCTTGGGGTAACTCTAACCAAGGAAGTGAAAGATCTATTTGACAAGAACTTTAAGGCATTGAAGAAAGAAATTGAAGAGGATACCAGAAAATGGAAGGATCTCCCTTGCTCTTGGATTGGGAGGATCAACATAGTAAAAATGGCAATTCTACCAAAGGCTATTTATAGATTCAATGCAATCCCCATCAAGGTCCCATCAAAATTCTTCACAGATCTTGAGAGGACAATAATCAACTTTATATGGAAAAACAAAAAACCCAGGATAGCCAAAACAATCCTATACAATAAAGGATCTTCTGGAGGCATTACCATCCCTGACTTCAAACTCTATTACAGAGCTACAGTAATGAAAACAGGGTGGTACTGGCATAAAAACAGAGAAGTCGACCAATGGAATCGTATAGAAGACCCGGATTTTAACCCACAAACCTATGAACACCTCATTTTTGATAAAGGGGCTAAAAGTATACAATGGAAGAAATAAAGCATCATCAACAAATTGTGCTGGCACAACTGGATGTCAACCTGTAGAAGAATGAAAATAGACCCATATCTATCACCATGCACAAAACTCAAGTCCAAATGGGTCAAAGACCTCAATATCAATCTGATAGAAGAGAAAGTGGGAAGTACCCTACAACATATGGGCACAGGCAATCGCTTCCTAGGTATAACCCCAGCAGCACAGACATTAAGGGCAACATTGAATAAATGGGACCTACTGAAACTGAGAAGCTTCTGTAAAGCAAAGGACACTGTCACTAAGACAAAAAGGCAACCCACTGACTGGGAGAAGATCTTCACCAACCCCGCAACAGACAAAGGTCTGATCTCCAAAATATATAAAGAACTCAAGTAACTAGACTTTAAAATGCTAATTAACCCAATTAAAAAATGGGGCACTGAACTGAACAGAGAATTCTCAACAGAAGAAGTTCAAATGGCCAAAAGACACTTAAAGTCATGTTCAACCTCCTTAGCAATCAGGGAAATGCAAATCAAAACAACTTTGAGATATCATCTTACACCTGTCAAAATGGCTAGAATCAAAAACACCAATGATAGCCTTTGCTGGAGAGGTTGTGGAGGAAGGGGTACCCTCATCCATTGCTGGTGGAAATGCAAACTTTGGAAAGCAGTGTGGCGGTTTCTCAGGAAATTCGGGATCAACCTACCCCTGGACCCAGCAATGCCACTCTTGGGAATATACCCAAGAGATGCCCGATCATATGACAAGGGCATTTGTTCAGCTATGTTCATAGCAGCATTGTTTGTAATAGCCAGAACCTGGAAACAACCTAGATGTCCTTCAATGGAAGAATGGATGAAGAAAGTGTGGAATATATACACATTAGAGTACTACTCAGCGGTAAAAAACAATGACTTCTCGAATTTTGCATGCAAATGGATGGAAATAGAAAACACTATCCTGAGTGAGGTAACCCAGACCCAAAAAGATGAACATGGGATTTACTCACTCATAATTGGTTTCTAGCCATAAATAAAGGTCATTGAGTCTATAATTTGATATCCTAAAGAAGCTAAATAAGAAGGTGAACCCAAAGAAAATCATATAGCTATCCTCCTGGTTATGGGAAGTAGACAAGATTGCCGGGCAAAAAATTGGGATCTTGGGGGTGGGGTGGGAAGGGGGTAAGGGGAGATGGGGAGAGAAAAATGAGAAGAGGAGGATGGGGGGAACTTTGGGAAACGGGATGATTGGGATAAAGGAAGGTTGGATAGGGGAGCAGGGAAGCACATATCTTAATTAAGGGAGCCATCTTAGGGTTGGCAAGAGATTTGGACCTAGAGGGGCTCCCAGGTGCCCAGGGCGATGTCCCCAGTTAGTTCCTGGGGCAGCTGAGGATAGGGAACCTGAAATGACCCTAGCCTATAGCCATACTGATGAATATCTTGCATATCACCATAGAACCTTTATCTGGCGATGGTTGGAGATAGAGACAGAGACCCACACTGGAGCACTGGACTGAGCTCCCAATGTCCCAATGAGGAGCAGAAGGAGGGAGAATATGAGCAAAGAAGTCAGGACCACAAGGGGTGCACCCACCCACGGAGACAGTGGGGCTGATCTATTGGGAGCTCACCAAGCCCAGTTGGACTGTGACTGAAAAAGCATGGGATAAAACCGGACTCTCTGAATATGGTGGACAATGAGGGCTGCTGAGACGCCAAGGACAATGGCATGGGGTTTTGATCCTACTTCATGTTCTGGCTTTGTGGGAGCCTAGCCAGTTTGGATGTTCACCTTCCTAGACCAGGATGGAGGGGGGAGGACTTTGGACTTTCCACTGGGTAGGGAACCCTGACTGCTCTTCAGACTGGAGAGGGAGGGGGAGAGGAGTGGGAGGAGGGGGAGGGAAATGGGAGGCTGGGAGGAGGCGGAAAAATTTTTTTTCAATAAAAAAAAAACTGGGGAAACAGTTGGACATAGTTGTGCATGCTTGTAATTCCAGCACTTGGAAAACATAAGCAAGAGAACTCAGAGCTCAAAGCCAACGTCAGCTATAAAAACAGTCTGGACTATTGGAGACACTGTCTCAAAATACCAACAAACAAATAAATAAGGGTAAATAAGTACATGATAAATTAATCAAAGTTTATAAATGTGCAAGTTATCTAGTTCCTTCTGCATCTTTGGAATTTAGTTCTTTTAAGATCACTTTTTTCACTGACCAGCGTATACTATACCTGTATTTAGAAATACAAAAACCTATAACATTCTGCAGGGTAGCATTGTGCTAACACCTTGTAAGAAAATTACAAGCACTGCTTAAGTGATTTTGGAGTTCATACTACGTCTGAAATAAGAAACGTGGATGTGCCTATGCCTATAGCTCTTTACCAATTCTAAGTTCCTCCTTGTACTGCTTGACTTTTTTCTTTGAAGTTAGAAGTGGACTTGGTTGACAGCAAAACTGAGGTTAAAGGAGAGTACATATTATACATCTAGCTTCTTTGGTTCCTGGTTTTCACAGCATTAGGTTATATAATTTGCTGTGAGTTAAAATTAACATCTTAAAGTAGGATTATTGTTAATAAATGAGCTGTCAGTAGCCCTTTCAAAGTTTTAGAGCTCTAAGCACAAATTATTTCAAACTAGCATGTGATTCAAGGTTGCTACATTTAGTGCCAACAGAAATCAAACTGGCACTATTACCAGCAAGTGGTCTGAAAAACAGCAAAAGGGAAGGGTGTTGATAAAGTATTTTCTCACAAAAGAATTGAGTGCAGAGGTGACAACAAAATTGGAATGAAAACATGATGTTATAACTCAGAAGAAACAATGAGCTGCTACACTTTCATATATCAAACTAAAATCTGATCCTTGGGAACATTACTTAGGACTGTTCAAAACTAACATCTTGCATGAAAGAATTCAAAATTTATCATAAAATAAAAATATTTTTGGTAGTACTTCAGAAACTGGAAATATATGCCCTATTTTAATGAAGTTATCATTTGTAAAAAAGCTATTTTTACTTACCAAAATACTGAAGTCTAACTTTTAATGTAAATGAAATTCTGAATTTAAGAAGAAATGTTGTGTTGAGGGTAAATAGAGCAGATCTATTCTATATCTATTCTAGATTAAGATTTGAGGTATGACTGTCTATAATCCTCATATCAAATGATTAATAATTTATGAACTAACAAAAGGAGAAGGCAGTTTTAAAAATAAGGTTCTACAAAATATCTACACCTCCTTTTGATTCGCTGTATTGTTCCCTAAATTATCTTTATAAAAATAATTTCGTAAGTATTAAAGTTCAGCCATATTACATGGCCAAGAAATTCAGTAACTAAACGTACAGTTCTCTAAAAGTTGTGTCTTAAAATAGGTACAGCATATCAAATAATTCCATCACAGTAAAAGATTGTTGCTGATGGTCTATCTTCATTTTTAAATACTATACACATTTCATATCTTTCTAAGTTCATCAAGTTTATGTTCACTGAATCTAAACATAGGCATTATTGCAAATAAGGGATATGCTATTAAATCATACTACTAAAGCAAAGCCATGAAAAACTACAATATGAAAGTATTTTAATAAATGAAGTATTTTTATCCTAGTATTTTACAGGATCCCAAGGGTTATCACTGACACCCTTAATAAACTGAATGTAGTGCAGCTAGCCAGTAACATTAGTAATTCCCAGTGTTTTCTTTGTGTGCAGAATTGGTAAATAATACAGTTAAGGAATTTACTTTTCTTCTCTTTTCCCTTCTTTCAGAAGCTTGATGTAGCCTGGTCATTTAAGCATTGATTATTGTACTGATCAGTACACGGTGTGCTGTCTTATTCTTTCCAGCTGATCCTCCACACTACAGCTATTTTCTAAGGTACAACAATCTTACTCTTCTACTTAAAGCCTTCCAGACTCATACACATTCTCTCCCAAGCTGGTTCCTTCCTGGTGTTGTTCTGTGTATGCTTGCTCCTTGCACCCCATTACCCAAGTCTGCACTTAGCATATATTCTCAGTCTTTCCATTTTCTCTGTTGTCCTGGTGATTTATGGTGTCTCTCTTGACTTTTGGGTTTTTTCCCTACCCTGATGCCCACACCCCCAACCCCCTGTTCCTCAGCTGTCGACATCACCAAACCTCCAGGTACTTTTTTGTACTCATGAGTACTCTATTTACTTGAGACTTTCCTAATGTTTGCACTTTAGACCTGATCACTTGCCCAAGTGTCTCCTCTGGACGCAGTGGTGCCTGGGTTCAGGAGGGATCTGTTCTGGTTCTGTGTGCTTAGTACAACACCAGATACAAGTAAACATTCAAAATGTCTGCTCAACTAGTAGCCTGTGTTAATTATATGCAGATAATGACTACAGGAAACCCAAGACACAGGCAGGAAATGAAAACATGACAGCAGAAGACACTAGAATTCCTTATATAGAGGAAACTGCACTGGGAGTATTGCCTTAATGCCATGCTCCTTTCCAATGGCAGGGACATTCGCTGGGGCTGAAATCTGAAGCAGTGAAGGGAAACAAAAACACAGATTTGCTGGGTTTGACTAACAGCAAAGTGGAGAGGAAAGGAGAAAAGTGAAAAAAAAAACAAAAAACAAAAGAACAAATCAAAACAAACAGAAGAAAGGTGAGATAAACATCCCCTTCCCTCCAGCTAGATGATGCAGACAGATGCAACTGCTGTTCCTTTCTTCCGCCCTTGCCAGAACAGTTGTTACTGCCTGCTGCCCTACACCTCTGCCTTTGCTCAGACATCTTCCCTCATTTCTGCTTTACCCAGAGGATGATTTTTTTTTTCCTACTGCAAAGGTTAAACAGTCTGGGCAGTGCAGAAAAGAAATGGTGAGAAATGGCTCCAAGAGTTCAGAGAAACTTAGGGAAACCCTGGCAGACATTGAAGGCCCTGTGGTTTCAGTCTCCAGCACCAAGAAAATTGAGTCTACTTGTTCAGTATAAAGGGGGGAAGGGCTGGCAAGTCCCATCTAACTAGGGCACAACAGAAAAGACAAAATGAACACACAAGTGTAAGAATAGCTGGCATGAGGAAGGTGGGGTTATTATCATAGTTTTTATGTGGACACTGTCCCTGTTATAATTCATGATAAAAGGAAAGCTTTTATGAGGGCAATATCTACACTACGTTGGTGCTTCCTGACTTGCATCATGCTTATATTCTTAATAAACCTGTTTTTTTTTTTTGGTTTTTTTCGAGACAGGGTTAAACCTGTCTAACGCTGAAAATATCAAGAGTCAAAAGATGCCCTGAACACACACTCTGCTTTACACCCTACCTTAACAACACAGCACATGGCAGAAAACCAAAGGATTCCCCTCATGGACACGGGACTGACTGGGATCCTGGTAGGAGTTAAGACTCTCAGCTGCTACCTAGCTTTACAAGAGAGGACTGAATCACGTATCACTATCCAGGGAAGGCACTGAAATAAAAATTCAAAGTATGAAGACAGTTGTCTTCACATCATCATAAATACAGATCAAGGTAAACTACTGAGTCATAAACCATCTACACACCCTCTATAGCACTTTCAAGTAACAAGTTACACAATTCATTTGTCATGTTCCTTTTGTCATATTTCACCTGGCACAGGTTTTCAGATTTTATTTCTTATGACTAACTTTTTAAAGAATAGTGGCCTGGTTTTGGGCTTATCTGTAGCATGATTAATAAAAACCCAGAGACAGATACTGGGGATCAACTTGAAGGTCAGAAAAGCAAAACAGCCAGGCACTGGCTTTTACCTCTATCTCAGTCTGAAATGGCGATCCTGCTTCCAGGAATCTCAAAACGAGAAAGAATGAGACTGTGTGTGAGAGCTATCTCCTTGCATTTTATATTCCTCTCTAGTGCTGGGATTAAAGGCATGCACCACTATCTCCTGGTTTCTATGGCAAACTAGTATGGCTACTGGGATTAAAGGTGTGTGTCACCACCATCTGGTCTTTTTTTTTTTAAATCTTTTTTTTTAATTTATTTACTTATTATGTATACAATATTCTGTCTGTGTGTATGCTTAAAGGCCAGAAGGGGGCACCAGACCTCATTACAGATGGTTGTGAGCCACCATGTGGTTGCTAGGGATTGAACGCAGGACCTTTGGAAGAGCAGGCAATGCTCTTAACCACTGAGCCATCTCTCCAGCCCCCACCACCTGGTCTTTAAGGCTAGTCAGTGGGGTTTTACTCTCTGATCTTCAGGAAAACTCTATTAAAATACAAATGAAATATCACTACACTTGTCTAACGTTTTCTGTCTGACATTTTCTCATGATTGGGGTTACAAGTGTCTGGTACTTAAGTAGCATGCTTCTCCGTGCATCACAGCCAGCAGCATGTGATGTCAAGCTATCTGATACTAGAGCTGATCTCCTAGGCCAGAAGCTATCCAGGATCTCCACTATGTTGGCACTTATTTTCCAGACTTAATAATAAGCAACCTGTGTGGAGACCCTTAAGACTATTAAAATACTCTGTTCATCACCAAAACTCACTGACCTAGATTTGGCATTCATTCATGATTCTAACCCAAGCCAATCTTTAGCCTAATGAGTAGAAAACAATGGTATTCCAAGTCTTCCACTCCTTCCGAGCTTAGTGTAGTAATAAGGAGCGCAGGCCTGCTTTTTGTTCCACCCAACTCCCGCACAGCTAGCTTTACACCCAAAATAACAACACACAAATTGTATTCTTTTAAACACTGCTTAGCCCATTAACTCCAGCTTCTTATTGGCTAACTCTCACATCTTGATTAACCCATTTCTAATAATCTGTGTAGCACTACGAGGTGGTGGCTTACCGGGAAGGATCTTAACCTGTGTTCATCTTGGAGAGGAGAGCTATAGTGTCTAACTCACTTCCTTCTTCCCAGCATTCTGTTCGGTCTACTCCGCCTACCTAAATTCTGCCCTATCAAAGGGCCAAGGCAGTTTCTTTATTAACCAATGAAAGTAACACACAGACAGATGACCCTCCTCCATCAGCCTAGCAACCAATACTCTTCTATGGAGAATTTGCTTACAATTTCCTCATACAGGAAACTACTTGGGTATAAAATTATCTGACATTAAACTATACAGTGTCTTACATCATCTCCAGTGAATAAATAAGCAAATGGCCTACTTTCCAGAGCAAAGAAGAATGTGATGAGTACAAGAGTCATGATCTAACTGAATGATAAAACCCAATATTATGCTGAAGCAACAGAATGTGAAGTATACCAATAATTCTCATGTTTCCATGTTAAAAAGCCTAACTTGTCATGGCATCACTAGCCCATTCTGCATCACATGAGCTGTCTTTCCATGAGTCACCAGTAACTACAGGTCACAGGTGGGGGTTTAAGAAGAAAAGGCATTAAGCACTTGAAGACTCGTGTTCTGTACTCTTTCCTACGACGAAGTCTTCTTCAATTACTGGGATTATTTCCTTTGATAATTTACTTTTTTTCTTCCTGCTGTATTTATGTTTTAATGGTTTTTAAAAAAACGCTTTAATTTTATCCATTTCAATTGTTTTTTCTCTGAAAAACATTTCTTTTTTAAATTTTTAAACATTTTATAAAAAATGTTTCTTTACTTTTTCAATGTCTGTATTAAAAAACTATATTGAAATCTATTATCTGTTCTTCCTTAGAAATCATATAAACATGGTCATCATTGTCTTTTCCTTTATCTTTTTCCAGAATTCAGCTTACTTTCTCTGTATTTTCTCTTTTTTGTAAATACATTTCTTTCTTACCTTGTTTGTTTTTTTCTAAAACATTACTTAATCCTTGCCTGGGGATATTTATTCAGTTTATTCAGAATGTCACGTTCCTGTTTTTTTATGCACAGTGTAGAAACATGTTTTGATTTTATTTTGTTTTATTATTATAATAGCATATATATATAGAATATATATATATATATATATATTCTTCTATTTCTAGTCACTCAGGGCCCAGGGTAGAAACATAAAAAGGGTTTCTATCAGTTCAGAGTGGTGAGATGGCTCAGTGAGTAACTTGCAACTAAGCCTGACAACATGAGTTTGATTCTCAGGACCTAATGGCAAAAGGAAAGAACCAACTCTTCCAAGTGTGCTCTGACTGCCATGTGTGTACTACAGGATGTATGTGCACACACACACACACACACACACACGTTGAAGAAAACATTCTTAAAGGTCTCTATCTCTATCAGTTAAGACACATTTAGTTGGCTTAAAAGATGAGGAAGAAAGACTGGTGTGTATCTTTTATTTCTACAAGATCTAAGAATTTCATCTTTTTTTCTAGTCAAATCCCTAACATGTCCACCCACTGCTATTTATCTGGTTCTTAGCTGGAAACTGTATTTTCTTGAACTGCTACTGCTGCACTCCTTATTTTCACGCCCCTTTTCTTATCTAATTTTTTAAGCCAACAAGTTCCAAAGTGGAGTTCAGGATCTTGGCACACAGTTAACATTATCTAAGGTGGTTTTTTGGTTATTCTTTTACCTCGATCTTCTTTTTCACAATGTTACTTATAATTCCCTTCTTCTACTTTACTCCCATAGGAATTTGGGGTTCAGAGCCTATGAAATTTATGCTATTTTCCTTTACCTAATTAGCCTTAATTTGGTCTTAGCTCTCAACATGTAGATGAATGCAAATAGATCCATATCTATCCCCATGCACAAAACTTAAGTCCAAATGGACCAAAGACCTCAACATGACTCAGGCCACACTGAACCTCATTGAAGAGAAAGTGGGAAGTAGCTTTGAACTCATGGGCACAGACACTGAGAGCAACAACAAATAAATAGGACCTCCTGAGATTGAGAGGCTTCTGTAAGGCAAAGGACACAGTCACTAAGATAAAATGGCAGCCCACATCTGACAGAGGGCTGATTTCCAAAATATATAAAGAACTAAAGAAACTAGACATCAAATTACCAAATAATCCGATTAAAAAATGGAATATAGATCTAAACAGAGAAGTATCAACAGAAGAATTGCAAATGGCCAAAAGACACTTAAGGATTGTTCAACATCCTTAGCCACCAGGGAAATGCAAATCAAAACAACCCTGAGATACCATCTTGTACTAGTAAGAATGGCTATGATCAAAAACACTGATAACAGCTTATGAGAGTAAGAGGAACACTCCTCCATTGCTGGTAGGAGTGCAAACTTGTACAGTCAAATCAGAAATCAGTGTGGCTATTTCTCAGAAAATTGGGAATCAATCTACCTCAATACCCAGAAATACCACTCTTGGGCACATACCCAAAGGATGCCCAACCATACCACAAGGACATTTGTTCAACTGTGTTCATAGCAGCATTATTTGTAATAGTCAGAACCTGGAAACAACCTAGGTGCCCGTCAACTAAAGAATGGATAAAGAAAGTGTGGTACATTAACATAATGGAGTAATAATCAATGAGGAGGGGAAAAAAAACAATGACATCTTGAAATTTGTGTACCAATGGATGGAACTAGAAAAAAAATATATCCCGAATGAGGTATCCCAACCCAGATAGAGAAACATGGTATGTACTCATTCCTAAGTGGATATTAGACATAAAGCAACGGATAACCAATCTATAGTCCACGATCCCAGAGAAGTGAGGTAACAAAGAGAACCCTAAGAAAGACAAGCATGGATCCCCACATTTTCTTAAGCATAAATTGTTAGTAGTACTTTTTAATCTTGGTCATTTTTACAAGGATAAGATAAAATCTCAGAGTTTTGATTTACATTTCTCTGAAGGCTAAAGGATATTATGTTTGAGTATTTTTTAAGTGTCTCTCAGTCATTTTTAAGTTCGTCTGTTGAGAGTTTTCAGTTTAGGTCTGTAACAAATATTTTTATTGGATTAATTTTTGATAACTAATTTTCTGAGTTCTTCATATATTTTTGAAATGGGTTTATGATAAGTAAAGATCTTTTCCCACTCTATAGTCTTGTTATACAAAAGCTTCTCAGTTCAGGAGATCTCATTGTTTCTCCCAATGTTTGTGCCACTGAGGCTGTGTTTGAGATGTGGCAAAGCGTACTTCTAATTTTTTTCTCTGTGAGGTTCAATGTAATTTTTATATGCTGAGGCCTTTGACTCATTTAAACTTGAGTTTTGTACATGGAGATGGATGTAGATCTATTTTTATTCTTCTACATGTTGATGTCTAATGAGGCCCAAATCATTAGTTAAAATGCTTCCTTTTTCCATTTTCCTATCTGCAAGGCAGACTTGCAACTTAAGAGGAGGATAGCTTATAAACTTTTAATTAGATATTCAATGGTTAAAGCCCTAATTATAATATTCTTATGGGAGACCTTGAGCCGGTAGGTAAAATTCTTACAAGAAACAATGAGCCAAGCCGGGCGGTGGTGGTGCAAGCCTTTAATACCAGCACTCGGGAGGCAGAGGCAGGCGGATCTCTGTGAGTTCGAGACCAGCCTAGTCTACAAGAGCTAGTTCCAGGACAAGCTCCAAAACCACAGAGAAACCCTGTCTCGAAAAACCAAAAAAAAAAAGAAAAAAGAAAAGAGAAAAACAATGAGCCAATTTCCAATAGAGAGCTTAAAGAAGCTGCCTAACAGGTACTCAAGCAGATAAAGTATAAATCAACAGGTAAAGTATACAATAATCAACAAGTACAGTATATTAATTATAATTCAGCTATGACAAATGTATGTATTAAATATAAAACTTATTCTACAACAGTTTTATAAAAAGACAAAATGCTGTTTATGGCTAAACCTTCCCAGTTTTGCCAGTTAAGATATTAAACTCTTAATTTAAAACAGTAGCCTGTCTGATACAAAAGGATAGGATAAAATCTAAAAGATGGTTTGACAGAATATTGACTATGATCAATGTTTCTTATACTGAACAATAGATTAATTGATAATTTTAAGATTAATTCCTGGACAATTGTGTTTGCTCAATTCAAAGGCAAAAAAAATAATCTTTTCCCAGATGATCATTACTATAATTTACACAACTGTATTTTGCTAATGTTATAGCAAAAAAAATCCCTTAAAGGATTTTATACTAAATTTTGAAAATGGCTCTTCCATGAAAGAACTACATATATGGTTAATAATAAAAAATGTGGAGCATACCAAGGCTCCTTGAAAGCAACTTATAAAAGTTACAAACAGATCCTGATACAAACAGATCTGACATGATGACACCAACCTAACCTTTACTAAGGCAAGGTAAAAAAGCCCTTGCAATGCATTATAAAAAAAAAGACTCGACCTATATATATTTGGGGTCGAGGATATGTTTATGCTTTTTCACAGAAAGAAAATAAAAGCTGGACCTGATGATGTCATAGCTGCAAACACCCCATAAAGGAGTTCGAGGAAAAACGAGTTGGAGAAAAATCCTTGATCTAGTCTTCCCTGCCCCCATGGAAAGGAGTGCCTGCTATACCGCTCTGCAGGGTGGGTGTCATCCTGCCTCCAGAGAGGCCACACAAAGAGACACAGCTAAGAGAATTGCCAAGATGTGCTTCAGGTAGCTGAATCCATCTCACCTCACCCAGGAATCCCACCTGCCCTAAAGCACAGATGCTAAGCTGCTTCTGCAGTTTAAATTCTGTTTGCTTTGGATCTAAGATGCAGACTAAACATCTGACTGTTTTAATCTTTGGAACACAGAACTCATTTTTTTTTTGTTTTTGTTTTTCGAGACAGGGTTTCTCTGTGGTTTTGGAGCCTGTCCTGGAACTAGCTCTTATAGACCAGGCTGGTCTCGAACTCACAGAGATCCGCCTGCCTCTGCCTCCCGAGTGCTGGGATTAAAGGCGTGCGCCACCACCGCCCGGCCACAGAACTCATTTTGATTAAAATACTAACCCCTCTTCACTTAAGAAGGGGAAAGATTGGGGTTTTGACTGTTGCTCAGAGACTGAAACTGGTGGTATTTAATAACAACAATGTATGTCATTGTACTCTTACTGGAATTGACCTAATGATATTTGTAACTGCTTATAGATGTTGGGAAAGGTTTGACACACGCTGTAAAGTGTTTTGGTTTAATGCATATGTTAAAAATTTTAGATTTTGATCCCTTTACACTGCCCTAATTTTTGGCAGGCAGCACTCGTAATCTTATGTTGGAGTAGGCATTTAGGAAGGAGGATATACCTTAGGCCAGACTAAAAGGTGTATACTGGGTTTGGAAGGTGCCCTTTCTTCTTGTCCGGAGATGGAGTCATTGGTGCCCAAATCATATCTTTACTTAACCTATACAAGGTATCTTTTATTTGAGGTGCTCCTCGCAGTCTTTTCATTAATGATTCACGCAGAGGCCCAACAACGGGAATATTGTGGAACCCTCCCCTGAACAGGACATCATACAGAGGCCGTACAGGCCGGCTCAACATGGCATGATTTCAGGTGACGGGGATAGCCCTCCACATAGCCTAAGACAGGGCCCTGGGAACCCTAGGGCGGGTAAGGGGGAAAAGACCTGGTCCCCACTCGACCTAAAACAGGGGCCCTCATCACAGGCCATCATTAAGACCAAAATCAAAAATATAAATAAAAAATAATAACTATGCTACTCATAAGGCACCCCTCTGTTCCCAGGAGAGGAAAAGTGCTCCACCACCTGAGAGAAGGGCCCTCCTTGTCTCAGCCCCTTCTCCTTTAGATCTGACAACATAGTTGGACTCTGACCTGGTGCCTTCCACTTGATAGCTGCCTGCCCTTATAAAAGGAAGGGGGATATGTCAGGAGCCATTTTCCCAAAAAGTACAGCAGGGACTATTGTCCTAAGGATAATTGCGGGGAGCCCCACACCCAATTATCTTGAGAGCTCTGCCAAAACAATCCTGTACAATAAAGGAACTTCCAGAGGCATTACCATCCCTGACATCAAGCTCTATTACAGAGCTACAGTAAAGAAAACAGCTTGGTATTGGCATAAAAGCAGAGACGTTGACCAATGGAATCTAATTGAAGACCTGGATATTAATCCACACACCTATGAACACCTGATTTTTGACAAAGAAGCTAAAATTATAGAATAAATAAAAGAAAGCATCTTCAACAAATGGTGCTGGCATAACTGGATGTCAAGCTGTAGAAGAATGAAAACAGATCTTTATCGCCATGCACAAAACTCAAGTCCAAATGGATTAAAGACCTCAATATACATCCGACCACATTGAACCTGATAGAGGAGAAAGTGGGAAGTTGCCTTCAATGCATAAGCACAGAAGACCACTTCCTAAATATAACCCCAGTAGCACAGACAATAAGAGCAACAATAAATAAATGTGACCTCCTGGAACTGAGAAGCTTCTGTAAAGCAAAGGACACAGTCAATAATACAAAAAGTCAGTCTACTGAATGGGAAAAAAATCTTCACCAACCCCACATCAGACAAAGGACTGATCTCCAAAATATATAAAGAACTCAAGAAATTGAACATTAAAATTCTAAATAACCCAATTAAAAAATGGTGTACTGAACTAAACAGAGAATTCACAAGAGAAGAATTTCAAATGGCCAAAAGATACTTAAGGTAATATTCAACTTCTTTAGCTATCAGGGAAATGCAAATCAAAACAACACTGAGATTACAATCTTACACCTGTAAGAATGGCTAAGATCAAAAACACTAATGATAACCTATGCTGGAGAGGATATGGAGTAAGGGGAACACTCAACCAATGCTGATGGGAATGCAAACTTGTGCAACTACTTTGAAAATCAGTTTTCTCTGAAAACTGGAAATCAACTTACCTCAGGATCCAATAATACCACTCTTGGGAATATACCTAAAAGATGCTCAATCATACTACAAAAGCATTTGTTCAACTATGTTCATAGCAGCATTATTTGCAATAGCCAGAACCTGGAAACAACGGTAAAAAAAAAAAAAACAATGACATCTTGAATTTTGCATGCAAATGGATGGAATTAGAAAACACTATCCTGAGTGAGGTAATGTAGATTCCCAAAAAACAAGTATGGTATGTACTCACTCATAAGTGGATATTAGGCATAAACAAAGGACACTGAGCATGAACAAAGTTCATGATCCTAGAAAAGCTAAGTAATAAGGTGAACCCAAAGAAAAACATACATAGACCCACCTAGAAATTGGAAACAGACAAGATCGTCTGGCAAAATTTGGGATCATAGGGGCAGGGGGTTGAAGGAAGCGGAAAAGGGAAGGGTTGAAGAGAACTTGAGAGAATGGGATAGTCGAGATGGAAGCAGGACAGATATGAGAGCAAGGAAAGAGATATCTTGATTGAGGGAGTGATTATGGGGCTAGCAAGAAACATGGCTCTAGAAAAATGCCCAGGAATCCACAAGGATGACTCCAGCTAAGTCATTAATGCTAAGACCCTAAGCATTAGAGAAGGTGTCTGAACTGGCCTTGCCCTGTAGTCAGACTGATGATTATCTTAAATATCACCATAGAGCCTTCGTCCAAAAACAGATGGAAACAGAGGCAAAGACCCACATCAGAGCACTGGACTGAGCTCCCAAGATCCAGTTGAAGAGTGGAAGGAGTGAGAATATGAACAAGGAGTCAAGATTATGAGGGGTTCATCCACTGAGACAGTTTGCCAGAGCTAACGGGAGCTCACCAACTCCAACTGGACTGGGAATGAACGAGAATGGGAACAAACTAGTCCCTCTGAAGGTGGTTGACAGTCGGCGCAGACTGAGATTTGTCTCTACTGCATGTACTGGCTTTTTGGGATCCTATTCTCTTTGGATGTATACCTTGCTCAATCTAGATGTAGTAGGGAGGGCTTTGGACTTTCCACAGGGCTGGGTGCATTGCCCTCTCTTAGGATTGGAGGGGGTGGGGTAAGAGGGTGTATGGAGGGAGTGGGAGGGGAGTTGGAGGAGGGGAGGGGGTGGGGATTTGAATTGGTATTTTTTAGAGTAATAAAATAAAATAAAAATACAAAAAAGGCATGTAAAACATTATTTTGCACTATAGTTGACACACACACATACCAATGTGTCCAAAAATAAAAATGCAAATTGGAATAACAAAATCTAAACTCAAGATAATAATTACCTCTGGAAAAGAGGAGAAAGAAATAGAATCAAGGTGTTGTAGTTGTTTTTCAAGACAGGGTTTCTCTGTAGCTTTGGAACCTGTCCAGTAACTAGCTCTTGTAGACCAGGCTGGCCTCAAACTCACAGAGATCCACCTGCCTCTGCCTCCCGAGTGCTGGGATTAAAGGCATGCACCACCACCACCACCCAACTATAGTTTGAATATTAATGGTCCCCAAAAGCTCATCTGTTCAAAACTTGATCAGCAGTCTGTGGTCAAACTTACAGAAGGTGGGGCTAGTAGAAGGGAGTTAAGGGCGTTAATAGGAGGCATGCCCTCGAAGGGCTATGAAGACTCCAGCCCTTCCTTACAACCATACGTTAAATAATGACTTTCTTTGCATATGCTCCCATCATAATGCATTATATAGCTTCAGACCCAAAACAACAGGGCCAACAAGAACCAGATTAAGGATCCTAAAATCTTGAGCCAAAATAAACCTTTCCACCTGTGCTAGTAGCTTTTTGTTAAGTTGATAAAAACTAGAGTCATTTGGGAAGAGACACTGAATTGAGAAAATGCCTCCATTAAAACTGGTCTTGGGGGCTGGAGAGATGGTTCTGTGGTTAAGAGCACTGACTGTTCTTCCAGAGGACCCGGGTTCAATTCCCAGCATCCACATGGCAGCTCACAACTGTCTGAAGATCCAGTTGCAGGGGATCTGACACCTTCACACCAATGCACATAAAATAAAGTTAAATAAATCATAAAAATAAAAAATAATAAAAAAAACTGGTCTGTAGGCAAGTATGTTGAGCATTTTCTTGATTAATGATTAATGTGGGAGGGCCCAGCCCACTGTGGGCAATGCCAACCCTGTGCAGGTGGTCCTGAGTTGTATAAGAAAGCAGACTGAGCAAGCCAATAAGGAGGACTCCTCTATGGTTTCTACTTCAGTTCCTGCCTCTTGGTTCTAGCCCTGATTTCCCTTCAAGATGAACTGTGACCTAGTCATGTAACCTGAACAGACCGTTTCCTCCCCATCTTGCTTTGGTTATGGTATTTTATCATAACAAAGAAAACCCTACCTATACTGACATTGTACCAGAGAATAGACTATTGGCTATGACAGACCTGACCATATTGTCAGGAATGTGGAGGAATTATGGGACTTTAGGCTGGAAAAGCTTGTCAGAGTTCAGAGCTTAATGAGCTGTTCTGTGGAAGCTTGGAAGAGAATGTTGAGAGTCATGTAGATGATGGAGGTCTGGCTTATTAATCGTCAGAAGGAAGTTTGAGACAACTTCAAATACTCTTGTCAGGACTGTTCATGTGATATTTAGAATGGAGTATATTTGACTCTCGTCAGTTAGGGCTCAGAAATCAGCTGTGATTTAGAAGAAGCCAGCAGTACTGAGGTGAAATTTTCTGGGAGTATTTCCTCAGGGTAGCACAGAGAAGCTGTGGTTCAAAGAAAGCCAAGGCTGCATCTCATGCTGGCAGATGAAGCTGGTCATGTGTAAGAGTCTTTCATGTGGTGGTGGTGGTTTGAAAGGCATGAAGGGGTCATGGAGAACAGCTGAGGCTTGGCACTGTGAGAGGCCAGGAGAGGTCACTGGTGAAGATGCATCTTCAGCTGCAGTAGAAGCCCCAGAATTCAAGAAGTCATTGAGAGAAGTTGAGGCTTGGCATCATGTAGCATGATTAGAATCCCTCTAAAGAAACACCTGTGGAGTGAAGCCAGACTGAGCCTCTGAGACTGGCTGTGTGTAGAGCCATTAGCAGGGCTGGGGAAACTCAGCCCTTTAAGTCCAGAGGATCATCATGAGTAGGTCGCAGGAATAAGCACTGAACTTTTACACTGTTTAATATTGGTTTTGATTTGATTTGTGACTATGTCCTGATTCTTCCTCTTGGAGTAAGGAAGTATGTAACTTTATTTTTTATCTTATGGAATCCCATAGTTATAAGACCTTGGATATTTTAGAAAAACTTTGCAGTTTTAGAGACTTCGGATATTTCAGAAAGGATATTTTACAGAGTGTGGGACCTTTAAAAGTTGGAATGTTTTATATTGTGATGCTGATATTAGTAAGAGATCTTGGAGATAAACAAGAAAGGAAAGTTATAGTTGGACAGTGATGAGCTTGTATGTCAAGTAGACAAGAAGTCAATTTTGTTGGCTCGGTTTTTTTTCTTCTTTCTGTCAATTAGACACAAACTAAAGTCATGTGGGAAGAGACTCTCAACTGAGAAAATGCCTCCATAAACTGGCCTATGGCAACCCTGTGGGACATTTTCTTGATTAATAATTAATGTATGAGGACCCAGTCCACTTTTTGCAGTGCCAACCCCTGGCAGATGGTTCACAGCTGTATGAAGATAGCAGATTGAACAAGCCATAAAGAGCAAGCCAAGAAGCAGCAGTACTCTGTGGTGTCTGTTTCAGTTCCTGTCTCCAGGTTCCTACCCTGAATTCCTACCCTGACTTCCCTTTATAATGGACTGTGATTGGAACATGTAAACTGAAATATCTCCTGCCCCAAGCTGCTCTGGACATAGTGTTTTATTACAGCAGTAGAAACTCTATGACACCACCATAAGTGACTATATCGCTACAACAAAAAGCTGATGAACTGAGGGATACATATGTAACCTTCAACTAAATTAGCAATGCTAAGATTAGATAACAATAAGTTTGTAATTTTATGAATATATATATATATACTGTAGTCATCAGAAAAGATCAACACTTTTCAAAGGATCTCATAAAACAAAAAAATAAAAAATAAAAACTAGAGATAGTCCAGCAGAGTTAAAGAGCATTTACTGTTCTTACAGAAGACCTAGTGTTCAGTACCTAGCACCTATGTGGCAGTTGATAATTGCCTGTAATTCCAGTACCAGGAGATCTGAGGCCCTCCTCTGACCTCAACAGGTACCTGCACACATGTAGTATATATACATACACTCAAGCACACACAAACACACACTCAATGCACACACACACACACACACATTAATTTTTAAAAAATTAGCAACAATTTGAACCAGTGTCCCCAGATGCCACCATTTCTCAGTTCTGCTCCTGCAGCCTCCATAAGTGCACAGCTAGTTTACCTGGAACTCTGTCTCACCTTTCCTCTGAGACCTTCATAATGCAAAAGTTTCTACAAAGAATACAGTATTTTACTGTCAAAAATTTGTCTTAATGGATCTGGAACCTCACTAGCATCTGATGATCATCTCTCAGAGATTTCTTTGATTACAACCAAAATAGCCTCTGTTGAATTGGAAAGATAAAGTAACAATCTCCCCAAAATAAATGTGTTTCCTTGGCTTGCCTCTCTTATTCTCATCACCACTGTCCACATACTACTACCATCTGAAAATGAACAAACATGAGAACAGGCAGATAAAAAACAAATTATGTTCTTCTCAGGCAGGAGAAAAAAATCAGTCATGGAAAAACACAAGAACATGATTTCTTCAAGACCATGATTTCTGAAGTCCAGACTTCTGGATTCACACCCCCCTTTAGCCATTCACAAGATGTGTGAACAAGCCCTTATGCTCAGTTTCATCTTCTGAAACACAGGGATAATAAGAGTATTTACCAAGATTTCCATGAGACTACAGAGGCAAATCCTGAATAACATACTACCAACAGAAATTATAGCCAAGTGATACTAAAAACTCACAATTTAGAATGACTTGACAGTGCTAAACACAGCAGGGTCAATCAGAGATAATGTCGAACTAGAACTAAAATATTTCTGTAGAAATTGCTTCATGAGTATAATTTCATATGGCTTACTTTTTCTGAAGAGGGTAAATGCAGAAATTCACATACAATGGTCCAGTTAAAGTTATATAAACAGAAATAAAACTATCAGTGAAAAGAAAAAAATGTATGAATGTATCTTAGGACAAATATTCATCCTTCCTCCTTCCTTTTTACTTAATTTCAGAATATAGAAAACTAAGAAATTTATTTTTGAACCAGTTCATGTTAGAGCCATTCGCCTGATTTATACATTAGCAGCCCATAGAGGTCCACCACTAACTACTGCTATATAGAACAATATTTTTCTATAGGGATTTCTGAAGGAAGTCAGTTCTTTTGCGCACTCTGGGAACTATCAGAGTTATACACAGACCTTTACTTAAGCTCCAAAACCTTATTTGATTTTTGTGTCTAATACTCACGGCAACAATACAAAACAGATGTTAAAGGAGACTGCATGTTGGTTTCCCAGCTGCCCAGACCAGAATAATCACACAAAAACTGTGTTAATTACAATACTGTTTGGCCAATGACTCAAGCATATTCCTGGCTAACTCTTATATCTTAAATTAACCCATTTCTATTAAACTGTGTATCACTACAAGGTTGTGGCCTACCAGTAAGGTTCCAGCGTTTGTCTCCTTTGGCAGTTACATGGTGTGCCCGATTCTGCCTATTGCCTACTCTCTATATATATCTCTGTTCGGATTTCCTGCCTGGCTTTATTCTGCCCTGCCATAGGCCGAAGTAGCTTCTTTATTAACCAATGGTAATAAAACATATTCACAGCATACAGAGGGGAATCACACATCAAAGGGAATGTTTATAAATAACAAATGGATTAAAGAGGATCTGTTCATCTAAAAAAAAAGAGTAAAGTTTTTTAAATGCCATGAAAAGTTGAATTAAAAACCAATTTTATTTTTTAATATTTTTTTTAAAATTCATATTTTTAAAAACAATCTTTTTCATTTTACATACCTCTCCCAGTTCCTACTCCCTCCCTCCTCCCTCTCCCCCCACTTTCCCCTCACCCTAACTCCCATCCTTTCTTCAGAGAGGGTAAGGTTTCCCAAGTAGAGTCAATAAAGTCTGACACATCACTTTGAGGCAGAACCAAGGCCATACCCCTATATCAAGGCTGAGCAAGACATACCTCCAAAAAGAATGGGTACCAAAATGCCAGTTCAAGTACTACCCACTGCCAATGGCCCCACAGACTGCCCAAGCCACACAATTGTCACTCACATTCAGCAGTCCTAGTTTGGTCCTATGCAGGTTCTCCCGCCATCAGTCCAGAGTTAGTGAGCTCTCACTAGCTCTGTTTCTGGGGGTATCCCCATTATGGTCATGATCCCTTTATCATATTATCACTCCTTCCATTCTTGGACTGGTCTCTGGAAGCTCGGTCCAGTGCTTCCATCTGCTTCCATCGGTTGTTGGATGAGGTTTTATGATGAAAATTAAGGAACTCATCAATCTGATTACAGGGTAAGGCCAGTTTAGGCATCCTCTCCACTGCTGCTTAGAGTCTTAGCTGGGGTGATTCTTTCGGATTCCTAAGAATTTCCCTAGTACCAGGTTTCTTGCTAGCCCCATAATGGCAATCAAGATATCTCTTTCCTTGCTCTCCCTCTCTGTCCTTCCCCCATTTCAGCCATCCCATTCCCTCATGTTCTCCTCCTCTCTCCTCTCCTGCTCCCCTTTGGTCCTTCATTCTCCCCACATCTCACACACACACACACACACACACACACACACACACACACACACACTCCAATTTTCTCAGGAGATCTTGTCTAATTCCCCTTCCCAGGGGGATCTATGTATGTCTCTCTTCAGGTTCTCCTTGTTACCTAGCTTCTCTGGGGTCGTGGACCATAGGCTGTTTATTCTTTGCTTTATGTCTAATATCCATTTATGAGTGAATATATATCACATTTGTCTTTCTGGGTCTGGGTTACCTCACTCAGGATGGTAAAAGAACAAATTTCTATCACTAGAAACATTAACATGCAAAGGATCTGAATTTTCCTATACTCAGTTTTCTAAAGATACATAAACGTATCATTGAACCTTTCATTTCAAAACCAATTACCAAAAAAAAAAAAAACCAAATCATAGACCATATTTCTCTAGACCTGATGTGGGAGTGTCATATATCAATCTGTTGATTTCATTCGTTAAGCAATAAAGAATCTGCTAGGCCCATTGGATAGGCCCACCCTTAGGTGGGTGGAGTAAACAGAACAGAATGCCGGGAGGAAGAGGAAGTGAGGTCAGACTCCACAGCTCTTCTCTCCAGAGCAGACGCAGGAGAGACGCCATGCTACCTGCTCCAGGGAAGACGCACACTATGAAGCTCCGACCCAGGATGGACTTAGGCTAGAATCTTCCCGGTAAGACCGGTGCTATACAGATGATAAGAAATGGGCTAGTCCAGGTGCGAGAGTTAGCCTAGAAGAGGCTAGATAGGAATGGGCCAAAGCAGTGTTTAAATGAATACAGTGTCTGTGTAATTATTTCGGGGCATAAGCTAGCCGGGCAGGCGGCTGGGGTTTTGGAGACATAGCCCCGCCGCCGCCCATATTACTACATAGACCCTAAAAAGAACATTTACTAAGCAAATAACAGTATTCTGCCATACCCATGTCCAAAGTCAAGTGCTGGATATTTAAGAACCCATGTTTGGCACAGGAGCAGTAGGTCAGTAAGAGGGAGCTTTTCCAGCTTGTTCAAGGCCCTGAGTTCAACAGCCAGTACAAAGAAAAGAACAAAAAAAAAAGAACCCAAATAACCTTTTTCACAAGGTTATAAGATTTTTTTTAGCCATTTGACAGGATACATTTCAGATAACAAAAGATACTAGATCAGTTATAGATTGAAATGATTTATTTTAAAAAACAGTATTTTGCAGAAGCTTTTTCACAGATACTGTATAAGAAAAGAAAATTATTTCAGATTCCAAATTACTGTATAAGAAAAGAAAATTATTTCAGATTCCAAATTAATTATATAACAGTGTTAGGGAAAGGATGAAAGACATGTAAAATTTTAAAAATTAACATTACAAACTATGTAGAAGAAAGTGGTGATCTTAGTGCCTTAGACTAGTAGTTCTCAACTGTAGGTCATGACCTCTTTGGGACTGAATGACCCTTTCATAACACTAGCAAATTAGAGTTATGATGAAGTAGCAATGAAAAAAGTTTTATGGTTGGGGTGTCCCCACAATATGAGGAACTAACTGTATTAAAGGGTCATAGCATTAGACCACTGCCTTAGACCTTAGTGTTACGATGATAATAAAACCTGATTATTATTCAGCTCTTCTACCTACACTTCTTTTAAAATTGAAGATCAATCTGATCCAAAATATTCACATTATTCATGGCTGATGGAGGTGACATTCATCAGTCTTCTCTATTCTGTTCTAAGTCATTTAGCAGGTAAGGTTTCAAAGAAGACAACATAGGACTTTAACCAAAGCCTTAAAAGTACAAAGGCATTTCTAAGTTTCAGGGTCAACTAATACTGCCTGAATCTAAATTCCCTTATCTATCCTTTAAAAAAGAAAGAAAGGAAGGAAGGAAGAAATAAAGAAAGGAGAGAAAAAGAGAGAGAACAAAAAAGCAAATAAAATTATGCATGCCCCATACCTTTAGCAGTACAGAGAATAACACAACCTCCAAATTGTTTGCCATGGAAAACCCAGCCAAATTCCAGCAGAGTTCCCTTCCACAGGAAGTCTGGTTTGGGAACAGGAAGAAAACGGCTTATGCAACACTGAGAATGAATAGAGGGGCACCAAATACTTAGATGAAACAATACAAAAATTATGCCCACAACAGTATAACGGTATACCAACACACTGAAAACAAGTCAGAGTTGGTGACTTAAACACCAAATAGGAAAGGGGGTCAGTCTTGGAGAAGCACAGTTTCTGACAGTAAATCAGAGAGGAGTACATGCCCTTGGCTACACAGTAACAAAGAGAAAATACAGAAAAGAAATCAAGGATCCCACAGAAATCAAAGAGAAATAAGACATAACAATCCCACCAGTCTGCCAGGAATCCCTCCCTTTGCAACAACAAAGAAATCCACACAGCTAAAGAAAACAGGAATGTAACACTCAGAACTGAATTTAAATTCTTCAACCAACCAGTTAAGATATGAGAAACAATCCTGAGAAAAAAAATATAAAAACCTAGAATAGAAAGAGGCAAACAACCAAAAAGGAACAAATAAAACAATAGTTGACTGAACTTAGAAATGAAACAAGAAGTACACAGACATGTTCCAAAAAGGACGGTGGGGGTGCACCCCCACAACGAAGCAAAGGGAAACGACAGAAGTGATTAGTTAGAAAAGCCATGAGCATGTGACTAGCACAGTTTAGATTGGTGAACTATAAACAGCCAGCCCAACCCACAGGCAACAGGACAAGGCCACTGAGAACTTTCAACAAGCTCACTAAAGCTTACCAATTTCATCTTCAAAGATGAGGAAGAGGTTTAATCAAGGAGAACATGTTTTGGTTCAAATGAATTCAATTCAAAACTCATGCTCTGTCACTTATTAAAGCTATGTATGATAACTATGTTTACCATTCTAAGTTCTTTATTTATAATCTGTTATTAGATGGATGGATGTATGGATGACAAGCAGACAAAGCACACATATATACACAATACAATTGTACATGTATACATTAGAGGTTCCCCCCTCCCAAAAAAAGAATATCAGAACACTGTATTGGAGGTAATTTAATTGGAAGAAGTAAAAGACCAAGGAGGGGTAAAACCAAAATAAGTCAATTCAAGGGTCCTTGCTGCCATGGTCACTACTATGGATACTGGAGCTTAACCTTGCTGGCACTCTCTGGAGAATGACTAGATTGCTATGAGAACTATGTGTGCAAAGATGGAGAAACATTTTTCCAATGGATTCTGCCCCTACAAGATAAAAGTTGTTAAAGGAGTTGCATTAACTTCCTAAACTACCAGCACTTCAAGCTTACAGACCATCCCAGCTGCATCTCCTGCCAGTAGACACTGAAAAAACCCTGGAGCAGAAAAGATACAGAAGGAGCATGCTTGAGACCAGACACTGCTGGGGAAGACAAAGTCAAAGCCTGCAATAGAGGAATGTGAAGATAATGTAAGACGTAATGCTTAAGAGACAAAGAACAGAAAATCCTTCCCTGCCTTTTGTTCCTCAGGTTACAAGGGGTTATAGTTAGTACTACATAATGGTGACAAGGAAGTTACTTAGCCCTCAAGGGATACACTGAGATGTTTCTTGTTACTTTCATGATTGTTGCATAATGATGAACAAGGTTTGAAGCAACCATAACCCAATAAGTGAAAGCTAACTGAAGGTTCAATTCCTCAGAGATAAAAATCAGATTCACACGAGTCAAACAATACCCATCTTTCCATGACTTAGCCATTCCCTACATATCTATAATGAAATCCTGAATGCCACTTCAGCGTGTAAGAATAGCTATATTACTCTGCTTCAAATGGTAAGCACTGCATGATGTTTTTGTCTCTGCCACTGAAGAATACTGTCATTTCTATGGATATTATTGAATCCTAGGAAAATCCAATTCCAGAACGGTATTTCTTAGCAATTCCAGAAAGGTTAAACTAGAACCCTGAGAACAAGCTAGAACCCACAAGGACAAGCAGAAGCATATATCTGTAGGTATCTTCAGCTCTAAGCTCAATGATGTCAGTGACCTACAAAGAAGCTACACACACTAGTCCTAGATTCCCAGGAGCTAATGAAGGTAATTCAACAGATCTGGGAAAATTGCAGGGCTAGCTGATGTTCCATGCCAACAATATGATACAGCAGATTAGCAGCAACAGCATGTGGGGGCTAGAACATCACTTCATACCATCAGTGCTTCTGCCCCTCTATCTCACCCTAAATGTTTATTATGATCAGTGTTAGCCCAAAATCCAGAAGAAGTTCTGAGAAACAATTCCAATTATGCCCAACTCATAATACAGACTTAACCACAAAAGGTACAAAGCTCTCCTACCCTTATGATCAAATCCTGGGTCCAATATTTTGCCATAATTTTTATATGGTCATGGGCTTTGAGAGTCTTTCAAAGGCGTCCATGAAAATGCTCCTATGTTTCTTAGGTTCCAAAAACTGAATCAGCCAAGTCAAAGGTCTTAATAGTACCACTGTCCCAAATGCTCAGAACTATCACATATTCCATGCTAGTCTTGATCCTATCACATATGACAGGTTTATCAGCACCCACTGCTACCAAACAATAGGATCTTTATTATGGTTTCACTATGCAGTAACCCTCAGCAACACCCCAACCAAGGGTATGCTTTTTAAGTCACTTTATAGACACTAACAGTCTAATCCTAAACTGCTGTGCAAGAGGTTTATTTGGAAGGTAATCCCAAAAAGATGAAATAAGGAGAAACTAGCAAGAGTAAAAGAGAGAAAAGAGGGTACATTATCAACTCAATCTAATCTAGCTTTTTTGAAGAACAGATGGAATGCCTCTGAGAATTTTCCACTCTAGAATCAATACAGAGAAGTACATATATTATCAGCTCCCACACCTTATTAGTTAAGATTGCCCCAGTGGACTATGAATGGCTTTCCCTTTGGAAGCAAACATTTACACTTGCTGAGCCAGCTCTCACCAGGATCCTAAGCCTCAAGCAACAATCAGTGTTCTTGAACTAAAAGTACAAAATGTATATATAGCACGTGTGCATCAAGATAAATACCATCAACCTGAAGTGGATTGTTGCTGACCTAGAACTGATAATCACAACTACACTTGGACTTCAAAGTGAGACACAAATGTTGGGATAATATGCATCAAGAGGTATGAGATACAATATCCAGGGGTGACACTGCCACCCTCAAGCCTTGGCAGGATGAAAATGTCAATGTCACAAAATAAAACATGGAAAGTTGGAAGAAGAAACACTATTTAGCTTGGGAAACTAAGATATTTGTGGGCAATCTGAATGTTTGATGTGCAATGGGATGATGGAAATGAATGATAAGAAATACAAGAGATCTAAACTAAAAACACAAACTTGTCCAATAGTTCAAGCACTGATAACATCTTGATCTCCCAGTAAAAGTGGGTACAAGTAAAGAGGTCTGGAGCATAGAGAATCAGAGAGAAAGCACTGGAAGAAGATGACGCACGTTGGTGGGAGAAAAAGCAGGCAGGAGAGCATTCTGCTGTTATGCAAGGAGACCAGTACCAATACTCAAGCACCAGGTGCTCCAAGGAAGTGAAGGTAGAGTCAAACCAAGGCATCCCATCAGACCAGCAAAAGGGGATAGGTTAAGGAACTTTGGAGGTTCCTACAGTCTCCATGGAGCTGTTAAGATGGAGGTCTGATACTAAAGCACATCAGAGTGAATAGATAAAAACACAGAAACAAGTGGAATAAACAGTCCATCCAAAATCCTTGTAAAGAGGAATGATAAGAGTTAACTAGAGGACTTTAGACGGTTGGTTGGTTGGTTGGCTGGCTGGCTGGCTCATATTATAAGAAAGCACAAGTATCTTTGTGGAAAGGAGAACATGGGGTTAGGGGAGTGAGATCTGAAGTAGCCAATTTTTTAGTATGTGTAGAACACAATCTGACTTGATCCTCTCTATTTAATATGCTTAAAATCTGCTTTTATTATACCAACTAGAAAATGTGTATTTTACAATCTCATTTTCTGGGACTAATCAAGTAAGATTATAAAACATCTTCCCATAAAATCTTATCTTTTCTTATTCAGCATTATGAAACATAATATTCTTGGGTTAATTTCAGTCCAAAGGTGACAATGGTATGCAGTGAGGAAAAAAAAAAAAGCCTGCTGTTGCTATTTGAAGGTTTTGTTTTTTCCCCCTTTCTGTCATGGGAGAAAATATTTATAAAGCAACTTATCAAGTAATCTACAGTTAGGAAGTGTCCAGAATAATCCTAACAGCACATACTTAATTGAATGCTAAAGCCTTGATTCCTATCTACAAAGTCCAAATAACTCAATTCTAGAAAATGCATGAGAGCTTGAAAAAACAGCAAAATCACTAGCACATTAGGTTCCTTTTAACTGCCAGGTGGTAAGTTGCTCTGAGGCTGTTTAGATTTGTGGTTGGGCCTCAAACCATGTCTCTGGAGAGCATTCCACTAGCAGCCGAACAATGTTATATTTAATATCTGTTCACTTTAAAACAATGCTGCTTACTTTTCTCTTATTGCTGTGATCACTTATCTTAAAAACTTACTGTACTCTGGGTGTATAAAACAATGTTTTATCATTTATCCACGTGATTCTGGAATTACGTGACATAACACATACAAAAACTGAATCAAAACCAAAACATGTATAAAGCAGTAACTAACTGCTTCTCTCTCCCCAATACATGTGCCAAGTAAGTATAATTTAGAACCAAACTAAACACAGAACACTTGAAAAAGAAGAAACAGAAAATTAATCTAAGAGTCTGGCATGAGCCATAGAAGGCAGAGAAACTGCCTTCAGATTGGTCCTGAAAACCTCTTCAGTGCAGTGTTCTGCAACTCTCTAAGTTTCACTGTGCAGCCTACAAGTAAAAATACTTAGGATGTTTTTCTGTATCTAGGATTTTTTCCAAAGACCAGAACAACAATTTTTTTAAACAATGAAGCTGTTTCTTTTGAATAAAGAATTGCCTTTTCTCCACAATTCACAGAGGGACAAAACAATCATGCCCTCAAAACTTATCTTCCTGTCACCAAATCTACAAATGCACCTGTATCCTTTCCTCATTCCTTTAAAACAGAAGCTGTCTCTTTCTCACCAGTCCGCCCTCCAGCCCCAGGTAAACTAAATTCTACCCCTTCTCAGGGTTCTTGACACCATCACTCATTGTCTAGTGCAGTGTCAGCCTCTGTGACACAAACTAGTGGTACTTTAGCATGATCTAGCATCAGTCATCTTGAAACAAGGAAACGGGGGGGGGGGGGGAGCCCTCCCTGACACCCTATTTCAACCCCCTCCAGAACAAAGTCTCCCAAAGGTTACTTCACTTGCAATTTATTCTTCAACCCTTAACAAAGCTACTTGTGGTGAACAGAATCCACAACCCACGCACCCCATCCTCTTCAGTAGGCATCCACAACACCATAAACCTCTAGGTTTCTTCAAGCTCTTCCTCTGAATTCAATCTTTGATGATTCTTCACTTTTTTAAGTTTTTTCAGGACTCAGTTCTGAGTCCTCTTTCTATAGCATCTCCTAAAGAGATCTCTACTAATTTGGCTTTAGGGATATTAGTTCTGAGTCCTCTTCCTATAGCATCTCCTAAAGTGATCTTCTGTGCTAATTTGGCCTTAGGGATATCTACATTTTTGTGACACCAGGTTTCTTATTTGAGCCCAAACCTGCTTGAGTTTTCAAAAAAAAATTCTTCTACTTACTTCCTGGGTATGGAAGTAAAATAGAGGCATACTTGAAGGAATTCTATAGGCAAAAATTCTTGAGACTGTACACAGGGCTGTCCTTTTATCAGTCACTTTTCTACATAAATGGGAAGTCCCATCATTAAATAGTCAGTTGAAGCACTCTGTCTTCTTACTATAGAATTCCTTCAAGTATGCCTCTATTTTACTGACTTATCGTTTTGTCTCTGACAAAAAAACAAAAACTCTATTAATAAGAGAATTCACTTTCTTTCCTTTGAGATAAAGTAAAATATAAAAACAGAATGGTCAAGATTTTATTTAAGTAAAACATTAGAAAGTTGACTGTCTTCCCACATTTTCCATATTATTTGTATTATGAACATATGTATGTAAATACAAGGGTACCTATTTATATCTTTTAAACCATGCTTTGGTACAGAAAATATAAAAGGACTATTATTAGGATTAAATAAAGAGTCGAAAGAAGAAAAATAAGAACAGTACAACTGACACCAGGAGAAAACTAAGGCCACGATCACAGTCAGATGTTGTGTACCACCCACCTAATAATACAAGTCTCCGAGGGTCTGGAGTCCTGCGCATGCCCATAATCTCAGCTTTGGGAAACTAAAGCAGGAGGCATACTGCAAGTTTGATGCTAGCTTGGGTTACAGCAAGAACCTTTAAGGAAAAAAAATCTACTCAGGCACCCACTCAGAGCATTCCTATGAATAACAAAGCAGCTAGTTCAAGGCAACACAGCTAGCTTTAGGGTAAGATAAAAAGGAATGTTTCATCTGGAGACCTGAGAAAGGACAATATTCTACCTCTACAAAATGACACTATTTTCAACCTTAAATGGTTTGATTTACTGCTATCTGGATAATTTCTGTTAATACAACACTTGGGCAAAACTGTCTCTTGCAGCAAACTGATCGATGGTGCAACCCATTTTCAAGTAATGTGCTGGTTTACTACTTCTGCTGGGAAGATCATCATAAACTTGATGATTTATTATTAACATTAATTTCTTTTCTTACAGTTTTGGAAATCAGAAGTCTAAAACTGAGGTGAATCAAGGTGACTACGGAGCTGTGTTTCTCTTAGACATTCTAGAGAAAAATCAGTAACCCAACATCTAGAAGCTGTAGGTCTTGATCCTTTGCAGCAGTGGCATCATGCTGGCCTGCCTCCTCTGACTTCGGCTCTCCAACTGTCCTACCAGTGTGGTTAGATAACCTAGGACAACCTCCCAACCCAGGATGCTTATCACACATGCAAAGTTTCTTTTGCCATATGGAGCATACTCCCAGGATTCCTGGGGTAGAATCTAGATATATTTAGAAAGAGGAAAAGAGGTCATTATTCAGCCAACCACATAAGACTTCATTATGAGCTAAGGAGCTGGTTCAATTAGTAATGTGCTTGTGACCTATTTGGTCACCAGAACTTGTGTAAGGAAAAAAAATCTGGATCTCATAATTGAAATACATACTCCTCCATATTCCAAATAATTTGGTATTAAAAATATTATTTACACAATTTTCAGGTCAGAAACACATAAATTACAAATGGTCCATACTCATTAGGCAGAAAGAGGCAGATCCCTAAGGCTCACTAGGCAGCTAGCATAAGCATTCTTGGCAAGTCTAAAAAAAAGAGACAGATGGTGTCTGAGTTTGTTCACTAGCATCCACAGGCACAAACACACATGTGAATGTAAATCTGCACACTTGCAAGCACACACATTTTTACATGTACCTACAAAAACTCATTAACATTACCAAAATTATAAGATGGCATGTTAGAAAAATCTACACAACAGTATGAATCAGAAATGAAAACCCAATCAAAAAAATGTTAAGTAAGCTAGGCGGTGATGGCACACACCTTTAATCCCAGCATTCGGGAGGCAGAGGCAGGCAGATCTCTGTGAGTTCGAGGCCAGCCTGGTCTACAGAGTGAGTTCCAGAACTGGCTCCATAGCTACTAAGAAACCCTGTCTCGAAAAACCAAAAACATTAAAAAAAAAAATTTAAAAACTTAAATAAAAGAGCTAAGATAGAATCCTTTTACGTACCAAGTTTACTTTCTCTATTCCAAATAATCCGATATTAAGAATATCATGTATATGACTTTTCAGAGGTCAAGAACGTGAAGATTATTTAAGAAGAGGCCCACATAGACAAAACTTGAATATGATAAAATAACTACAATATCAAGTTCTATACTAAAACCTGGGAACTTGAGGATTTTGTGGGTAAAATGCTTGCAATGTGAACTTGTGCTCAGATTCTTAGCACCCAGACAAGCTGGGTGTGACAGTTGTGATCGCAGTCCCCCCTCATCCCGAGAGCTACCTGCGTCCAAACCTTGACCCTCCCCCCCAGGGATAGCCAAGGAAGCCTGCCAAACCTTGACCCCTCCCCAGGAAAGGTCAAGACCACTCCCACAGGCTATCTAAACTGCTCCCCAGAAAATAAACACGTGGTCTTCCCTCTTTTCCTTCAGTGGTATGGTCTGTGATCCTGTTGGCTTTCCATTCCCTCAGGGCCACCAGAGAGCGCAGACGTCCAAATAAACCTAGATATCTTTTAATTTTGTCTGATTTGGTTTGATTGGAACTATTTGCATTGGCAGAGAGGCTCATTTAAGAAATATTTCTAACAAAAGTGCTTTCAAAGGCAGAAGTCGATCTCTGTGAATCCAAGGCCAGTCCGGTCTACACAGAAAGTTCCAGGACAGCCAAGGCTACGGTCGCATCTCCAAAAACAAACAAACAATGAAAATAAAAGGAAAGAAAAGCTGGGCTTGGAGGCATTAGACTGTGTCCTCTACTGGGAGGCAAAAACAGATCCTTTGGGCTTTATGGACAGCCAATCTAGAAAAAGTGAGCTCCAGGCACACACACTCAAAACCTATTCTCCCTGCAGTCACGGGGACAACGTCTAATGGATGACTGAAAAAAGAGGAAAAAGTGATGGAGTCCACTTACAACGTTAGGTATATATGAAGTCCAGAGAACTCATCTGATTTGGGAGGGACAACTACATTTGAACAAGAGGGACACACTGCTAGAAAAAAACACAGTGAGGTTAAGATTCTATTTTAGAACCTATTCATGATCCCTGACCCAAAAAAAAAAAGAAAGAAAGAAAAAAGCAGGAATTATTACACCTTAGAGGTGAATACAAAGATCTGTAAATCATTCAGAGAATTCAAAGGTTATGCCTGTGGCAGCCTCTTCCCTCCCCTCCCACTGCATTTGAGGACTGACATCTCTCAACCCGAAAATAACTGTGAAATCCAACCAACACAAAAAGGTGTCAGATTTTCCCTAGAGGAGCTCTCACAACCCTCTTGTTCACATGAAAGAATCCAATCCTGCCAATCAAAACACTTCTGTCTGCAGCTTCAGGAAGCTGCCTCACTTTAAAGCTGAGGTTAATGTTGGGATTAACACATTGCATCACCTGAGGCTTTTCCCCAGACAGAAAACATAAAATACACTTCAATTCCCTTTGACGCGGAGTTGAGATGCCAATATCTTTGCATAAATAGATTATTTTCGCAAGTTTTGACATTCACAAGAGAAATTTTAAAAGGGATTTTTTTTTTTTTTAGACTCCCAAGAATCTAGTTGTAGGGCATGGGATTGTGGGGCAACAGCAAGACAGCTTGGCAGGTAAAACTGAAGCCTAGTGCCCTGGATTCAATCTCTAGAACCTACATAAAGGTGGCAGGAGAGAACCAACTCCCTACACATCAGGGACTGTTCGTTTTTAGTGGGATGCTACATGAATCATCTGGTAAAATTAATAATTTTTAAAAGGAAATAACAATTCTTGACCTTTGTCTACTCCACAGAAATACCATAAAACACCAGCTCAATTCTGGTAAGCAGTCTGGATGTCATTATGAGTAAGAAAATTTAGTCTCAGAAGGCAATTTATTCTAGGAGCAAATTAAAACTACGGTCTATACTCTGACCTTTGTTAAATCTTTACTTAAAAGACTTCAAATATGAATACCAGTACTCAAACTCTATAGAAAAACGCCATAGCTGGTAGCTAATAAAAGTAAAGAAGATGTTTTGAGAGGCATCACAAAATAAGAAAACAGATACCTCCAATGAACAATAAACACAAAACCTTCAAGGAATAATAGTAAACTGACTCTAGCAGCATGTAAAAAGGATCATGATCACAAAGGGTTTATCCTAGAATATGAGGCCATCTTAATACCTAATAATCAATCAATGTAATAAACCTGATCAATAAAACAAAGCTATATCATCACTTTAATAAATGAAGAAAAGCATCTGACAAAGTCCAGCACTCTGTAACAATTAAACAAGGGAAAAGAAGACTTTCTCAGTTTGTACAAGGCATCCATGGGAAACCATAGTTGGCCCTGTAATTAGTGACGGATGATTAATGCTTTCCGGTAAGATAAGACACTAGACAGGGATGTCTACTCGTGCCGATTCTATTTGAAGAGTGAACATCTCTAGCGAGGACAATTAAACCAGAAAATAACACAAAAAGCATTCATATTAGGAAGGAGGAAGTAAAACTGACTTTCTCTCTCTTTCTCTCTCTCTCTCCCTATCTCTATCTCAAACACACAATATACACATGTATGTATATAAAGATAATCATAATATAATCTAGCAAATAAAAATACTAAGACATACACTAAGGTACTATTAGAACTAAATAAACTAGCAAGATTGCGAGACACAATAGCTCTCTAGATACTTACAATTAACATTCCAAAAATAAAATAATTTTATTACTATTATATTATTATACATCAAAAATGAAATACTTAAACACAATAGATCTCTGGACACTTACAATTAACATTCCAAAAATAAAATAATTTCATTATATTATTATACATCAAAAATGAAATATTTAGGAATAAATTTAACAAAAGAAAGAGAAACTTAAACTCAAAAGCAAGAAAACATTGTCCAAAAAATGAAAGAACAGCTATACAAATGGAGCAATATCCCATGTTCATGGACCAGATTTAACACTGCTAAGATGGAAAAACTCTGAAAACTAATTCATTGCAATGAATTATGTGTAATCTATATCTACGAATTCAGTGTAATACATATCAGAACATCACCCAAATAGTTTCTTTGAAGAAATGGACAGGCTGATGCTAAATTCATATGTAAAAATCAAATAACCAAGATAATCTTGAAAAAGAGAAAGTTGCAAGATTTGTACTTTCCAACTTCAAACTAAGTTTGCAACTTGCAGTTTTTATAGTATTAGCTTAAAAGGAAGCAATGGAATAGAATTTAATCTAAGATAAACCTATATGTCTTTGCTTAGTTGATTTTTTTCAAAGAAGGTGCCAAGACAAAAAGGGAAACAGCAATCTTTTCAAAAGTGGTACAAGAACAAGAGAATATCTACACATAAAAAAAAACTGAATCTGAATCACTACCCCATATAATACATAAAATCTTGTCCTAGCAGCTAAAGGTCATAAAACTCTTAGAAGAAAACAGAACCAGAGAAAACAGGAGGTGAGGGGAGGTAAATTAAAACCTTTCATGATTCTCAAAACACTATCCCTCAAAAGATAAAAACACTATTTTTAATGAAAAAAAATTGCAATAGTGTACCTGATAAGAGATATGTATCTAAAATAAAGAATTTTCAATAATACAAAAAAACTAGGATGTCTGAGAGCTCCAGGCCAGCCTGGTTTACACAGTGAGACTGTATCTCAAACAGAGGGGGGAGAAAGTAGCCAACTGCAAAATAGGTCAAAGATAGAAGTAAACATCTCTCCAAAAGTATACAAGATATACGTGTTTATCTTAAGTGCTAAAAAGCAACTGCAACATCATTAGGGAAATATAAGTCAAAGCCATAATGCAAGCTGCCACTTCACCCATTGAAGGATGGCTGAAAGTGTAAGGCGGCAGATAATAAAAACTGGCTAGGCTATGGTAAAACTTAATCTCTCATACACTGCTCGTAGAAAAGTTCAGTTTGAAAAAGTTTGGCTCCATAAAATCCAACAATTTTACTGTTGGCTAATACCCAAAAGAAATGAAAACAGATATTTAAAAATTTTTATCTACAAATGTGCATGGAATAAAAAGTACAAACAACCCCAATGTCAATAAACTGAATGGATAACTAAAATGTGATCTATCTAATACTAGAAAATACAATTTGTTCACAAAAAAAATTGATACATGCTACAATGTGGATGAATCTTAACACCATGTTTGCTGAAAAAATAGTTACAAAAGTGTACAATTATATTGTAATAAAATAATGGACAAATATATAAACAAAAAATAGATGGGTGGTTGGTTAGTCCTGGATAGTGGTAATGTAGGATGACTAATGTAAATGAGCATGAAGTTTCTTTATAGGTGATAAAAATGTTTTAAATTAGATTTCAGTGACAGTTATATATCTCAGTAACTATGCTACAATTTGTTGTGTACTTCAGAGAGGACTGTATGGTATATTGCTGTATACCTTAGACAAAGCTATTTAACAAACGCAACAAGCAGCTTTCACTGTGTTCTCCTGGACCACTTGTTTGAGGAGAAGCCAGCTTCTGTGTCCTTCCAACACTCAAGCATCCTTATGGGGAGGGCCACACAGAAAAGAACTGATACAGCCTCCCCAATACATATGAGTGAGCAGTCTTTGAAGGGAAGCCACTAGCCCCAGACAAGTTCAGCTGACTATAGTTCTGGCTAACATCTTAATCATTTCAGGATTTTTAATTTATTTTTTAATTTCACATATGTATGCTGTATTTACATCCTTTTTCCCTTGTCCCTTTTCTCTTTAAACCTTTCCCATACCTCTCCCCTTGCTCCCTTCCAAATCTGGGACCCCTTTTCCTTTAACTACTATTGTTACATATATACAACAATAGTAATTATATTATATTATAAATAAATATAAATGCAACCTTCTGAGTCCATTTGGTGTTGCTTACAGGAATATAATTTTAGGGTTAACCACTGGTATTGGATTAGCGGGCCCACTTCTGGGGAAGGTTGATTCTCCCTCTCTGAACTATCATTAATTTCCTAGCTCTTCATCTGGGAATGGGGCCTAGTGAGACTTCCCACTGATGAGGGTCTGGGCAGAACTACTGACTCACAAATCCCTAACAAACAGAAACCATGTTCTATAAGCCAATGGAGTTTCCATTGTTACTACATAATAGATAACCTTCGGCAACACTCTCCTTAATATTAGGCACTATCCCAAAGACAGGAATCAAAGGAATTATGTGCCTAGCAACCCTTCTTCCTCTAAGAGTTTAGTTTATTTTTATCCATAGGTTTGCTGTAGTTGCTGGCATTTTAGGACATGATACCATCGCACAATGAGTCAAAAACAGACACATGATCAAAACTAAGCCAATAAAGTCCTTCTTTCAGAATTTAACTGAAACTGGCAAATGGACACTGTCCTTCAACAGCTGAAGTCATAAAATGTAGAACTTCAGTGCTGTCCATTTTCTACCTCCTGGGAAGAAATTAGACAATGGATGAAGAAGAATTAAGACTTGATACATGGACTAGAAGAGATTTAAGACACAGCAGAGGCGATGTAAGTCTCTGATTCTAGTGGTTCCTCAGACCTCTCTTTCCACGGAGAAGCCACTTTCTTAACCTCAGCATGTAAAACAGCACTGAACACGTAAGAGATGACAAAGTATTTGTTGAATAAATGAGTGAGTAAAATAATCTCCATTGCCGGGCGGCGGTAGCACACGCCTTTAATCCCAGCACTCGGGAGGCAGACGCAGGCAGATCTCTGTGAGTTCGAGGCCAGCCTGGTCTACAAGAGCTAGTTCCAGGACAGGAACCAAAAGCTACAGAGAAACCCTGTCTCGAAAATCAAAAAAAAAAAAATCTCCATTTTCCAACTAGTTTTCAACCAAGTTACATTTGATTATGTAACTTTTAAACTTTCTTTTGTTGCATTTATATATTTTGTATCTTTCTACTATTATACTTAAATAATATAGAGCTGGGCATGGTGGTGCACGCCTTTAATGTCAGCACTAGAGGCAGGCAGATCTCTGTGAGTTTGAGGCCAGCTTGGTCTACAAAGCGAGTTCCAGGACATCCAAAGTAGTTAGCAGACAGAGAAACCCTGTCTTGAATAACCAAGAAAGAAAAAGAGAAAGAAGGACAATATCCTGATTGCTGGTTCATATGGACTCTTTCTTTACTGCTAAACAGCACAACATTTTCTTAGTCATCTTTGGTATCATCAATACCATGTAGGCTAGAAAACAGAAAATGTTCAAGAATTTATGATTTGCTTGATCCTGAATTCTGTAATTTTCAGCTTTTATAGTTACTATCATCAATTTACAAACTTTGTCCTTATTTTTCATCCAATTGAATTCACCCCACAAATATTTGAACACATACCACAGGCTACAGGTGGACAGAAAAAAATGGGTTTCTGCCCTCAAGGACTTTACTATCTGATACAGACAACTCAGCATGTGTGTAAGAGAGTGTGCACACCTACATGTATGTGAGTATGGATTTGTACATACCACTGTATCCATCCTTACCTTCCATCTTATTTAAACCAAGGCCCTTTTGTTCTTCACAACTGTGTGTACCAGGTTAGCTGGCCTACAAGCTTCCAGAGACTCTTCTGTTTCCAGCTCCCTCATGGTGCTATACAACAAGCACTAGAATTACAGATACACACTACGTCTTGGGCTTTCTATTGTTGTGAAGAGACACCATGACCATTGCCAACTCTTATAAAGGAAAGACATTTAATTGAGATGGTAGCTTACAGTTTCAGAGATTTTGTCCATTATCATCATGGTGGGGAGCATGACATTGGGCAGGAAGACATGGTGCTAGAGCAGAGCAAGAGCTACGAGTTCTTACATCTTGACTTACAGGCAACAAGAAGTGGTCTGTCTCACTGAGAGTAGCTTGAGCACAGAAGACCCAAAGCCCACCCCCCCACAGCGACACACTTACTCCAACAAGGCTACACCTACTTCAACCATGCTACACCTTCTAAGAGTGCCACTCTCTTTGGGGGTCATTTTCTTTCAAGCCACCACACACTATCATACCTAGCTTTATTGTGGGTCCTAAGAATTCAAACTCAGGTCTTCAGATTTAGATGTCAAGTGCTCTACCCCAAAGAGCCATCTCCTCAACCCCAGGTAAACGTATTATTATAGAACTGTGTGTTGTGATGGGCAAGACATGCACAAACTGCTCAATAGCAGAAAAACTACAAGGAGTTCACACTCTGCTTGGGAAGGCAAGACAACTATGGAAAAAGATAATAGCCAGGTCATGTGGTAACAGCTAACCACCCAGTGACTTGTTTGTTTTCCAGGTACACTAGATGGATTCATACATTTTTCAATAAGGCCCGATTGTGAAGTAACTTTAACCAACATTTCCCACTGCCTACTATGTGCCAGGTACCTGATTAACATTTCTATACTGAATGTTAGTTAACAGTGCCTCATTCAGTTCTCACATTTGACAGATGAAAGAAGTAAGCCTGAAAGAGTGCAGTGACTTCTAAGTCTACAGAGCCAACAAAGTGACAGAGCTAGTGTTCATCACTATGTCTGTAAGTCTACATCCAAGTATGCCACAGTCTACACCCTGGAGCCATTCCCATGTCCTTAGACTGAGTTTCGAATTGCATTTTCATTCATCCTATGGTACACAATACAATCACCAACTACTAGCCTGGTACGCTAGGGAAGGGACCACATCAGATCACATTGCTGAAGTCTAGCACCTATTATATTAAGCACCAAGTGTTAAGAGGAACATGGATGAGTGACTCAAGTTATATTGTGTTTTTGACCATTACATGTAATCAGTTGTCCAAGTATTTAGCAATAAATTGATTGCTCCTTTCCTTTGACATTAGCAATGAGCTCAGCACAATCTCTTCATCCATCAGAAAAAATTCTAAATGCAAACTTAAAGCTGATGATTCACAAAGTTAGCAGAGTAGGGGAAATAAAACAGTGCTTATTGTTTTCTACAGAGCTAGCAATGTTTGCAAAATTCAGAAACTCAGCAGTTGGTGTTTGCCCCTTGATCCTTGAGCAAGACTGCTGCTGCACCAAGATCAATGGCTGAGGCGTGTAAGACATCAAGCAGCGTTTGCAATACTGTGTGATTCCACACACACACAGAGCAAGGAAGGAATCATTATGTAAGATGGGGAAAAATCCTCCCTCTAGAAAGCTCGTGGCACTGCACCTGGTGTAAAGTCGGTATTAATACCCGATAAATGTATACAGAGAAGATGACTGAAAAGCCTGTTGAGAACATCAGCTGTTGATTCAATTTGGAGGGAAATGTTCAGCCAAGGAAGTCTACACAGGTTATGTTAGGAACTAAAAATACTATGGAATAAGTGGCTCGGGATATGGTATAGAGTCAGAACGATCAAAAATGACAATACTTAAAACTGTTGAATTAAGAAAGCATGAATTTGGCATCTTATACCTTAGTATAAGACTGGCACCCAAAGGAATGCTAATTAGCAATCTCATCAGAAATAACAAAAACAAACTCTGAAGCAGCGCTAACTTTGCAATCTGTCCCAAATAAATGCGAGCTGGAACCTACCACTTACCCTCTCTCTCCACTTAATAGTCTTTCGGGCTGTAGAGGGGGCTCAGTCGTTAAAGGCTAGGCTCACAACCAAAAATGAGTCCTTCAGTGTGCCAAAGACATTGTGTTAAAAATCTTAAGCCACTAGCGCTAATAACAAATAAGTTATTAAAATGCATTCTCCGTTCAAAAATAAAAATGAAGTGTAAGGGGAGACCAGACTCCATGACAGTAGTGGAGACCCTAACTGTACCACTGGTACAGGTAAGTATTTTCCGAAATAAACCCCGGTCTTACACAACGAAAAAGCAATTTGATAAGTAAAAGGCTTAGGACACACAGCTTTACTCATCTCCAGCACCGAGGATGTAAGCGCTGAAGTCTTTTACCTAGAACTTTACATTTATAATACAGGCTGCTTCCCAAAAGACACTGGCAAGAAATGCAAGGCAAGTATAGTACTTCAGGATAACTCTAGGAGAAAGGACTACGCGAAGCTTCTTTACCTCACTAGATACTATCCAGGGGCCAACTACCCTCCGCGTCTCGGCCGCAGGATCGCTATCCCTTAACGGTGGTACAGGTACACACACACACACACACACACACACACACACACACACACACACACACTCCCCACCCCACCCCCCGCAGCTGGACCCCCGTAGCAGAGGTGCAGGTTGAAGTGAGTTCACGCTCCACGACACCGCGCGGCTCACCTCACGCCAAGGCAAAAAGCAGCTTTCGCTCGAGACAGCGCGGAGTGACAGATGTGTCACCTGTGCAGGAAGGGGGGCGCGAAGGCATCTTCCCAGGCCAGTACCCAGCACTGGGGTCCCGGCACAGGCAAACTTTCGGCCCCCTGCCCAGAGCCTTCCGGGACCCCCTGACTCGTCCTCTGTCCACCAAGCCCCGCCCCCGGCCGGTCTCCCCCCCCCCCCCCAGCCCGCGCCCCCCTTGGCCTGAGCGAGCCCCAGCGGGCTCTAAGGCGCGCCTCCGCGGCTGGCCCGGCCGGCAGAGGGCGGGGTCGCTCACCGGTCCGCAGCTCGTGCTTGACAGTGAGGAGCTGCTCGCAGCCGTCCCCGCCGTCCCCGCTGGTGCCCGCGCCGCCGCCACCGCCGCCGCCCTCCCCCTCCATCTTCACCCTCTTCCCGATCGCGCGGGTCGCACGGAGGGGGACCTGATGGGACAGCAGACGCCCCGTCTCGTCGCAGCCCCGGGAGCCGAGCTACGGCAGCGCCACAACTCCGTCGCCGAGACGAGTCTCTTTCCCGCTCTGGCCGCGCAGCTCCTCCGCCTCCTCCCCTCAGCGGGCACCGCTAGTACGCCGCAACCCCGCGCCCTGCGCCTCCACCTCCTCCGCCAGGCCGCTCCGCCCACAGCCAGCCGCGGAGACAGCCCCGAGCCGCCAGCGCTATTGGGCGCAGTGCGCGCGCGTCTGCCAGCGCCCGTTCCCATTGGGCGGCCCACGCTGACGTTTCACGAGTCGCCCCGCCCCGCTGCTCGAATTGTTGTTGCTTGGCGGGGAGGCAGGAGAGGGAGGAGCGCGGACGCTCCGATTGGCAAGACCCAAGATTCGGCCCCACCCACTGCCTTTGGTGCGCACGCGCAGGAAGGCCTTCCCTCTCCTGACCTCCCCAGAATGGTCACACCCCTTATTCCCCAGCTTCTATCTGTTAGTAAACAGAGTCTAGTAGTCAGGAGGCGCTTCGGACCTCTGATTGGCTACTACAGAAAGAGGCGTGGAAAGATGATTGGACCGGTTGGTCCGCCAATCACGGTGGACAAAGGAGGGTCCAGGAGAGAAGCACTTGTCACCCACGTGCTTGCGCGCGCGCGCGTCTAAGGGTCCAAAGCAACGATCTACAAATGGGTGACCACCTGGAAGATGTCATGTATGATGGATGCCCTCGTATGATGTTATTCGCTGTAGTTAGCAGTGAATACGTGGATTTTTTGTTAAATTCTGTTCTGTGGGTAAAAGTACTTGCAGACAGCCGGAGTTCAATTTCCATGTAGCCGAAGGAAGAGAACGAACACGTTGCCCTCCGACCTCGACACAGCTCTGTGACACACATCACCCACACGCGCGCGTGCGCACACACACACACACACACAAATGAGGTTTTTTAAAAAAAAATGAGTATAGGTAGTTCCTACACAAAAGGTTCTGGTTCACAACAAAAATGGAAAAAAAATTTTTCATTTTTGTCGCTCTGTACAATCTTGACCTCCCTCACCGGTCCTTCTGCCACTACCTCTCAAGTGCTGAAATTAGCGGCCTGTGCCACTGATACAGTCCTGGGGATTGAACCCTGGGCTTTATGAATGCTAAGAAGCATTCTCCCAATTAAGCTACCTCTGCATTCCAAATTTTATGTTTACCACGTTCTTCCCAGGCGCCCAAGGGTGTGGCGAATCATAAAATAGGATACAATTCCTGCTCTTGAAGAGCTTTTAATGGAACTTGAGAAATGGGCAACTTGCATATATACACAGAAAACTATAAATAATTTAAACATCTGTGGAGCAGTATAAAACCTTAGAGATCGTGCAGATGGCAATAATTATTCTCAAGGTTTTGGGGCAAGGAGAAAATCTGGATAGCCAATTTAGAGAACAAGTAAGACAAAAAAAATACCACTGCCGACATTTCACACAGGTAGCTGGGAGCCTAGGTCTAGAGGATATCAAGTACTGGTAAGTGAAGTGATTGGCAGTCTAAACGGAAGTGTAAATAGACAAGGTGTGTCTTACTTTTCTTCTTGCTGTTAAAAAAAAAATACCAGACAAAAGCAGCCTGAAGAAAGAAGGGGGTTTTTCAGTGCCCGTTTTGAGGATAGTGTTTCATGGAGGAGGGAGGCATAGTGGTAGGAACAGGAGATGGCTGGTCACATCGTGTCTGTCATCAGAAGCAGACAGGGATGAACATGGTACCCAGCTTTCTCCTTTTTATTGAGTCCAGGACCCCAGCACAGGAGATGGTGCTGCCCACAGCTAGGGTGGATCTTCCCCGTTAAGCCTCCCTTAAAGAGACTCCCCCAGGTTTGTTGCCTAAGTGATTCTAAATCCAGCCACACTGAGAATGAAAATGAACCGTGTCAGTAAGACAATGGACTCTCTTAAGTGCTATGTTGAACTACAGATTTTATTAAGTACATGAGGAATTCCATAGACTAGCTAGAACAGCAAAGTCATTCTGTAACTCATCATTTTACATGAGACTGGAGGGAAGCGAGAGCTCACAGGGAGAGAATCTAACTGCAAGTCTAGCACTGACGGATTAATTTCTGGGAACAGAAACAAATGGTAATGAGAAAAGACTTGAGCACAAATAATATAATAATGATCTTCTAAATTGAGCATGGATTAAATGAGGGACCGGCAAATTATTTTCCTGTTAGAGACCGGATAGCAACTTCAAGGCTTTGGGAGCCATATGCTCTCACTTATAACTATCAACTCCGCTGGAAAGCCGTCAAAAATAACAGCAAATGGCTGTGCTCCCATAAGATGTTTAAATGGATATTGGAATTTGAATTTCACATGTCAGAGCTCAGTATTGTCTTAATATCTTTTCAATTGTTAAAAATAGAAAACCCATCCTTAGCTCATGGGCCTTTAAAAAATAGACAGTGGTCTCTATTTGGTCTCCATAGTTGACAGATTCCCGCATCAGGTTATCATGAGAGAGAAAGCAGAAACATCTATGGCGCCCCGTTAGACCACGGCCACAGCTCCCTGGATTAATCTGCCTGGTATGCCTGTTCTACCATGCTGCGGCTTCCTACTTAGCTGTGCTATTTGGAGCCAAGCAATGGCTTTGTGCGGTTGTTCATTTGCTCATTCAACAACTTTCACACCGATTATGTACCAATTAGTGTGGTAGGTGTCAGGGACAGAGTGTACACAAACAGATGCCATCCGTGCTCTCTAGAGAGCTTACAGTTAAAGAATGGAAATAAACTCTAGGTAATCACGTAAGGAAATGGCAGCCTCTCCATTACAATCACACCACGAGGGAAAAACAAGGTACTACAATGGGACACATCAGGAGTCCCTAGTTCACTCTAGAGTTGCTGGAAGAACTCGGTATGAAAGTATTCTTTTTTTATTCCGAATCTTTAAAGATGAATACAGTTTTAGTCAGAACTTTGAAGAAACTGACCTAACGCTTACCAATCTCATTTCCTCTTCTTGGTCAGACAGGAAGAACTTTTCATTTTTTTTCGAGACAGGGTTTCTCAGTGTAACCCTAGCTGTCCTGGAACTCGCTTTGTAGACCAGGCTGGCCTTGAACTCTCAGAGATCCGCCTGCCTCTGCCTCCCAAGTGCTGGAAATAAAGGTGTGTGCCGCCACTGCTCATCTAAGAACTTTTTTTCTTTTCTCTGTCCTTTTGCAGCTAGGTTTTTATGAAAGTTATCTGGTCAGTGGGCAGACACGGTGCGTGAACATTTCCAAAACCAGCAAATAACCCCGTGCATAACTACAATCACTCACCCCAGCTTTGTTTCTCCAGCAGCCATGCTAGTCATCTTTCTCGGGGGGGTGAGTTGGGGTTTGGTGTTTTGTTGTTGTTGAGACAGTCTCTCACTATGTAGCTCTAGCTGTCCTAGAACTCACTATGTAGACCAGGCTGCTCTCAAACTCACAGACATTGGCCCACCTCTGCCTCCCAAGTGCTGGGATCAAAGGAATGCACCACCACACCTAACAAGCCACATTTTAAATACGGGGGTGCCACGTTTTATAAGACTCCTGAGCTGAGTTCTAACTGGAAAAGTAACCGGCTGGCCTGCAGGAAGTCTACTGAGGCGGAGGGGTGGTTTACTGTAAAAGCACAAGGTTCCGTACACTATTTCACAGGGGCATTTTCAGGGCAAGAAGGTTTTAGGAGGATGTCATGAGACAGATAAAGAACTGTTGCACTTGAGAGACTCAGAGAAAGCCAGTGGAGCCTTTATTACTGTAAGCAAGAGCATGCTGGAAGATGTATAGACAAAGGCCCAGTTGTGGAGTGTATGGCTGATCTTATTAATATTTAGAGATTTGTTGATGGAAGGCATTTAGACTGAAGAATGATATAATTGGGATAGTATTTTTAAATTTTTGTTTATGCATTTTTTATGCATGTGTGCTCAGCATGTAAACCTGCATACCTGAAGGGGACATCAGCTGGTTTGTGAGCCACCATGTGGTTGTTGGGAATTGAACTCAGGACCTTTGGAAGAGCAGTCAACTTTCTTAACCATTGAGCCTTCTCACCAGCTCCTGGGATAGGTTTTTTTAAAGTTCTCTCTCTCTCTCTCTCTCTCTCTCTCTCTCTCTCTCTCTCTCTCTCTCTCTGTGTGTGTGTGTGTGTGTGTGTGTGTGTGTGTGTGTGTGTGTGTGTGTGCGTGCACCACACATAAAGATTGGAGGACAGTTTCAGATTTGGTCCTCACTTTCCACCTTTTTGGAGGCAGGGTATCTTTGCTGCTGTGACAGATGCCCAGCCTTGCCAGCCCATGAGCTTCCAGAGCTTTTCTTGTCTCTGCCTCCCATCTGGTCGTAGGAACACTGGGAATACAAATGTGAGCCTGGCTTTGTGTAGACTCTGGGGATTCGAGCTCATGCCTTCATGCTTGTGCAACAGGTGCTTTGCCCACTGAGCCATATCCCCAGATCTGCCTAGCTCACTCATTTCTGGGTAATTTTTAAGTTGCAGAAGAGTTGCAAAATTTACCATGCTTAGAAATAAGGGTGAGTTCCGGCTTTCAAACCCAACACTGCAGTGAATGATAGGAGACGAGGGAGGCAGCAATTGCAAACAAATTGGAAAAGCTGCTGATAGATAAATACAGTAAGGTGGTGTTGATAATTGTTGACTAGCACTCGGGTCTCAAATGGAGTTACAGATCCTGAATCAAGATCGCTAAGTGTTTTTTCTCTAACCATTTTACATTTCCCTTGAGGTTAGAGGTCAGCAATTGGGCAACAACCTGGCTAAAATGGATGAGCCTGGGGTCTAAGTAAGAAACAAAGATGAGCCGGGCAGTGGTGGCGCACGCCTTTAATCCCAGCACCCGGGAGGCAGAGGCAGGTGGATCTCTGTGAGTTCGAGGCCAGCCTGGTCTACAAGAGCTAGTTCCAGGACAGGAACCAAAAGCTACGAAGAAACCCTGTCTCGAAAAAAATCCAAAAAAAAAAGATGACTGTGGACTGGGTCCCCTGCGGGCACAGCATGGGTGGAGTTCAGGAGCTGGGGCTAACAGGGGCGCACAGGTGAGCCTCTGAATCCAGCTGCACCCTGGGATCCCCACTTGAAACACTTTAAGAAGAGAAAGTATATTAGCCTTAGGTGAGGCCTGAACTTTGGGGTTTTCCTACAGCCCCCACCCCAAAGAAATGTACAACCAGGTTATAAGGCCTTCACATGAGAGGAAATAAGAACCGGAGGAAATCCAGGAAAACTAGCAGCTTTCCAGAGGTGCTATCACTGTTCAATAGTATAAGAAAAGACATCATAAACCCAGGATGAAAACACTAAATATAATGGATGGAAGTTTAACTGACTAGATAGTGATAAGATGATGACCAGAAGTCAAGTGAGGAGATTATTGAAAAGTGGAGCTAGTAAATGCACTATGGTCTGAATGTAGCAACTGGAATTGAGGAAGCCATCACTGCCCTAAGAGACAGAGAGTGCAGAATCTAGCTAGGTGTGGTGGTGCACACCTTTAATCTCTGCACTCAAGAGTGGCTCATCTACATACTGCTGAGGCTGCATCACGAGACCCTGAAGAAAGTAAAAAAACTACATGATCAGATCTTGATACTTTTTTGAGCCTATCAGAATTTTTATTGTGTGATATAGATCCAGTCAGTTTAGGGAGCTAACTACAGGATACAGAGAGCAGCTCAGTTAATAGGTATCAAATTTAGACTGAAGAGCCCCCATTTGCCACTGAAATTCCCATGCTGCCTCTGTTCTGAAGTCACAGCGCTGGGAGGTAGGGTCATAGATGTGAAGGACTCTCCACTAGGGGACACTAGCCAGGGAATCGTTTTTCTCCCTCTGCCTTCTGGTACCCAAGAGAGAACCTAGAGGTACTGAGTCACAGACTATATCAGAAGACTCAAGTCTGAGAGCTGGCTCCACCCCTCTGTGAGTTGGCACCCGGCTGTAAAAGGCCAGACGTGATACACATCTGCCGTCACCTGTACGAAAGGTACAGAAGATGTTTTACTCTCTACCCTTTCCCTCTCCCTGTTCCAAAAACAACAGAGGAACAAAGCAAAGCAAAAAATGTAGGGCAGGGGGAGCCACCCTATCCTTAGTGAAACCTCAAACCACACACCTTGAAGCATGCCTGCCAAATACTGCAAAGTCAATAAAACGTTGAGCACTGACATACGCTGCCTCCAGCCTTCATGGGAAATACGGCTCCATGGATGTTAGTGTCACAGGCCTAAGGGACAAAATCTTTGGTCCTTGATTTAGAGTGGTATGTCTCAAAAGAGAGAAGGGACTTATACGCTGAGGAAAGATGAGATAAGGGCCGATGAAGCTTAGGACAGTCATCTAACTATGTTAAGTAACAATTTTTGGAAGGGGTTCAATTTTGTTATCTTTCAGGTTGATTATATCAGGAACACCCTAATGTGGTGTCAGTAGCCTTTAGTGTTCATGTAATTCATGCTAATCTCCCATCCTAACAAAGGAAAGATTTAGCTCCCAGCAGGAAATATATCGAGCCAAAGTCTTTTTATCTTCCTTGTGTTTGTTTTAAAAGGCAGGTAGATCTCTGAGTTCAAGGCCAGCCTGGTCTACACAGCAAGCTCCAGGACAGCCAGGGCTATAGAGTGAGACCCAGAGAACAAGAGAGAGGAGAGAAGGGAAGGAGGGAGGGAGGGAGGGAGGGAGGGAAGGAAGGGGGAGGAAGGGAGAAAGAAAGGGAGGGAGGGAAGGGAAGGAGGGAAGGAAGGAGGGAGTGAGAAAGGAAGGACTTTATTCCTATTTAAGGAACATTCTACAAGTTTTCCATTTATGATAGTGGTATGACTCTAACAGAAACCAACTCATAAAAGGATATTGATTTTAATAGGAGTGACAATAGATGTGGGACTGAAATTGAGATTTGACCCCTCTATGACTCCTCAGGAGAATAGCAGTGTGTCTATACAGCAACAGCATGACAAGGAAAATCTGCCAGAGCACACTGTAAAAAGACATGTTTGTATCTTTCCACATATCAGAGCTTACCGCAAAAAAAAGACATGTTTGTATCTTTCCACATGTCAGAGTTTAATTAATGAACAATAAATCCACAAACTTTGTCAGTTTCATTGTCTGCTATTGATTTCCCTAGATAGCATGTCCTTTGGCAATCACAAGCTCTCTTATTTTTCAGATTTTGTTTTTTACTGGGTTTTTTGTTTGTTTGTTTTGTTTTTTGTTGGTTTTTTTGTTGTTGTTATTGTTGTTGTTTTTGAGACAGGGTTTCTCTGTAGCTTTGGAGCCTGTCCTGGAACTAGCTCTGTAGACTGGGTTGGCCTCGAACTCAAAGAGATCCGCCTGCTTCTGCCTCTGCCTCCTGAGTGCTGGGATTAAAGGTGTGTGCCACCACCTCCTGGCAGTTTTCACTGTTTAATTGCATATATGAATGTGCACTCGCACATGAGTGCAAATACCGGAGGAGGCCAAAGGAAGCATTGCCTCCTCTAGAACTAGAGTGACAGGCAGTTGTTAAGACACCAAATGTGGGGGCCTGTTAAGAGCACTGACTGCTCTTCTAGAGGACCCGGGTTCGATTCCCAGCACCCATATGGCAGCTCACAACTGTCTATAACTCCAGGATCCAGCACCCTCACACATTTATACATATAGGCTAAAACACCAATAAAATAAACAACAACAACAATAATAATAATAATAAGTAAAGAACTGACTCCTAGAAGTTGTTGCATGATCTCACATTCACATAAAAAAAGAGACACCAAATGTGGTGCTGGGACTGAACTCAGGTCCTCTGTAAGAGAAGTATGCCCCGAACTGCTGAACCATCTCTCCAGTCCTATCACAAACACTTTTATTCCAATCTTAATTATTAATATTAACTCTCAGATCACACATTATATTTCACAAATCAATGCATGTGCTCACACACACATAAATACAGAAAATTTACAAAAATGTTGAAGTAGCCTTTCCGGAGACAAAGTCAGAGAACTGATACAGATGCCAAAAGAATCATGCAGGTGGTTAGATGATGTAATTAGCCCAGTTGGAAAGCTCCAGGGGCAAAGGAAATGTAGAGGGGAGGCCCAGGACTGGGTCAAGACAAAGGATGGATGGATGGATGGATGGATGGATGGATGGATGAGTGGATGGATAGATGGATGGGTGGGTGGGCTGGGTGGATGGATGGATGATGGATGGATGGGTAGATGAGTGGATGGGTGGATGGATGAGTGGGTGGGTGGATGGATGGATGGGTAGATAGCAATTTGTGTGACTCACCTCAGGCAGTGGAACTGTGCTGAGCCGAAGCCCTGGAGACAGTCAATTTTCTGCCTGTTGGTCCCTTGATGACCGTACCAGGTGCCAGTGACAGCACTGTCACTGCAGTGTTAGGTATTTCTCATTTCATGGGGTCCAGGTGATTTTGCTGCAGCCTTCATTGATCTAGTACATTCCATAAGGTCACAGACCTAGTTTTTCTGATATGTTTCCAGTCTACTTTAAAAAATCATAGATGGACTTTTTTTACTTGTATGAATAATTATCATTCTGTGCCTTGTGATTCATGCTGGGCAGGTGGTGGTGTCTATGTATACAAACAAGATGCCGAGTCATTCTGCTTCTGTATTTAATCTCAGAATGGAGTCAGTTACTGATTATTAAATGGAGTGTCTTAGGGTTTCTATTGCTGTGGAGAGAAACCATGACCACAGCAACTCTTTTAAAGGAAAACATTTAATTGGGGTAGCTCACTTACAGTTCAGAGGTTCAGTCCATTACCATTATGGCAAGAAGCAAGGCAGCACGCAGGCAGACATGGTACTGGAGAAAGAGCTGGGAGGTCTTACATCTTGACTCACAGGCAACAGGAGGTAGTCTGTCCCACACTGGGTATAGCTTGAGCAAAAGAGACCTCAAAGCCCACCCCCACAGTGAGACACTTCCTCCACAAGGCCATGCCTCCTAATTGTGCCACTGCATTTCTTTCAAACCACTTCATGGAGCCACCTCAGAGTCCTTCGTGGTGGCAGAGATGCATAGTGCTCTCTGAGTTTGAGGCTACCCTGTTCTACATGCAGAGTTCCAGGTAACCAGGGCTACATTGTGAGGTCATCTTACAAGCAAACCAACAAAGGGGAAAAAAATTACCCAAGACAAGGCATATGAGGAAAGTCACTGTTTCACACAATATGGACTAACTTAAATCAGGGCACAGTTCTTTTCCATGCTCAAAATCAAGGAGACACCAGACTGTAATTACCTATTTTTGTGGTCTGTGGCCTCCAAGTCAAGCATCTCCTAGAAATGAAAGAATGAAAGGGTGGGGAGGCAATGGGTGGGATATAACCACAAGGCCCAGTGTAGTAATAAGAGCGGCGACGGGGCTGCGTCCCCAACACCCCAGCCACTGCTCGGCTAGCTTTTGCCCCGAAATAACAACACACAAACTGTATTCATTTAAACACTGCTTGGCCCTTTAGCTTTAGCCCTTACTGGCTAATTCTGATATACCGATCAACCCATCTCTAATAATCTGTGAGCACCGGTCTTACCGGAAAGATTCTAGGTCGGAGCTTCATTGCGTGTGTCTTCCCGGGAGCGGGGCATGGCGTCTCTCTGAGGCGTCTGCTCCGGAGAGGAGAGCTGTGGAGTCTGAGCTCACTTCCTCTTCCTCCCAGCGTTCTGTTCTGTTTACTCCTCCCACCTATCTTCTAACCAATGAGGACCAAGCAGTTTCTTTTTATTTAACCAATGATCTTCCTCCATCAGCCCAGGGCTTTGTTAGGGACTTCAGTAGCCTCCCACAAAACATCTGAGCATCTCAGAGGCATGTTTCAAGGAAAAGAGCATTTCAGAATCACTCCAAAGTGAAGTTGTCAACTGGCTCAAAATCCTTCTTCCTCCTTTGACCATACTACTTAACTTTCCACTGTGTTGGAGAACATTACAGAGCTTCTTCTCTCTGAAGTTAGGAAAAATAAAAACAACTCAAGCAGGAGTTTTGAGGTTACAAACAAGAAATTCTAGAACAACAAAAGAAGGGGGGAATTGAACTACAAAACTCAAGAAAAGAAAAAGAAAAGAAAAAAGAAGCTCTTTCAACTCAATCAAAACCAGAATGAGCACAAGTGAAAACACATGGAACTCAGAGGAAAATACAAAGAAATAAAAGTTGATAATTAAGGAAAAGAGACCATAGAGTTCTAACATGTAATTGGCATTCCTGAAGCACTGAGAATAACTGGAACAATAGAACAAGAGAAGAAACAACCGATATGAAGACTTAAATATGAAGGTGAATAGCACACACTGTGTGTGTCTTAGCTTGGGTTCCTGTGAAGAAACACCATGACCACAACTCTTATAAAGAAAAACATTCTATTGGGGTGGCTTACTTATAGTTCAGAGGTTCAGTCCATTATTGCCATGGTGAGACATGCTGGCGTGTAAGCAGACGTGATGCTGGAGAGGTAGGTGAGAGCTCTACATCTTGTGCAGGCAACAAGAAGTGGTCTGTCTTACTGGGTGTGGTTTAAGTACATGTATGAGACCTCAGAGCCTGACTCCACAGTGACACACCCCTTCTAACGAGACCACACCTACTACAACAAGGTCACACCTCCTAATAGTGCCACTCCCTTTGGGGGTCATTTTCTTTCAAACCACCAATGGTTGCAGAGTATTCAGTAATAAAATATACATGATAAAAGTAGTCAAGAGAAGGGACTGGGGTGGAGTTCAGATGGTCCCCAGCAATAATAACAATAACAATGATGATGACCAATTAATACTTAAAGTTAAATGACAATAAAGCCACATAAAACTTAAAAAGATAACAATGATTAGTGACTCATATTCTGCTAAGTTGTCCCTTTGTTATAAAAGCTACTGACAATCATTCATGAGAATGTATAAATTCAGGGTTCCCATATCATTGGAGAAACTATTCTTTATGGAGGAAATTCACTCAACCAAGAAATGAACCAAAAGAAAAGATGTAGCCTAGCTTTCTTTGTGTTATCTTTCAAATGATGACACAGAGACTTTTTATTCATTGTGGAAGCTTGGCCTTCACTTAGGTTTGTCCCCAGTGATCTCTTAAAGCTTAAATTAACCCACTTATATTAATCTATGTTCTGCCATGTGACTTGTTACTGCTCCTCGGCACCGTACATCTGACTTCCTCTGTGTCTGACTGGAGAATCTCCCACCTCAGATTCTTTCCCAAAGTTCCTGTCCTTTTCTGGAAATCCCACCTATCCTCTCCTGGCTAGCTATTGGCCATTCAGCTCTTTATTAAACCAATCAGAAGCTGTCTTAGGCAGGTGAGATAAAACAGAGACACATCTTCACACAGTGTGCAAAAAGATTGTCCCAATAAAAGGAGTCATGAATTGAAGGAGAATTGATAGTGAAAATGAGTTTTGGTTTTACCTATGGCATTAGGACTAAAGTGCTATGAAATCTGTGATTAAATTTTTAAAAATTAAAATTAAAAACATTTATAGTGTAAGAATATTTATATGACCAGCAAAGATGTAAAAATTAGGAGAAAGGTCTATGAAATTTCTCTTAAACATGTAACCTTACTCATTCTTGATGGCAGGGAAATAATTCACACAAAAAATGAAATTCACTGGACTTGATGCATACATTTAATCTGGCATTGGAGAGGGAGAAACAGGTAGGTTTCTTGTGAGTTCAAGACCAGCCTGGACTACATAGACAGCTGGAGTCCAGCCAATGTGATAATGAGAGCCTGTCTTTAAAAAGAGGGGGGGAGGAAAAAGAAATGCAGGAACTACAGTTTTGTTTGTTTATTTGCTTGTTTTTGAAGAAAACATGATGACAATTTCTTGATGATATTTGTAGTAGTTTTCTTATCTTTTAAGGTCATGATTTAAGAATTTCTGTGGTAGGTATGAGAGGATGTCTTAGTGAATATAGTGCTTGCCAAGCAAGAGTGCCTGCCTTCAAATTCCCAGAACTGACAGACAATTCTTAGAAGTTTATGGGCCAGCAAGCCTGAACAAGAGAGAGAGAGAGAGAGATCCTGTCTCAAGCAAGGTGAAAGGTGAGGACTGGTACCCAGAACTGTCCTCTGATCTCAAATTATGATAAGGGTGCACCCAAATTCATACATACACACACAAAGAAAAATAGTGACTTTGTGTGCTGTAAAAATGTTTAGCTGATATTCAGCAATTCCTTCTAATTTCATTCAGTTTCTTTTCTCTGTACAATTAAATTTTACTTGAAATTAATTTGCAAGTAAAATCCCACCATTGTCAATTGTTCTTTCTGCTTCATTTCTGCAAGGAGACCCGTTCAGACAGTGAATTCTAAACATTGATGGCCTGTTCTGGGAAGTAAAATTTAGTGCACTTAGAACCAAACCAAACAAGACAAAACAAAGCAAAATGTTTCATCAACTAAATTCCCTCTCTCTCCTCTCCCTCTACCCCACCCCTCAGAATCTCCTGAACCCCAGGATTCTTTCCAATTCACTTTGAGATTATGAACCAGTTTATATAGTATTTAGGATTGGGCCTAGGACCTCATGCTCTACCAACTGAGCCTGCCCTGAGAAGTAGTTCCTGATTCTTTATTTTCTAAGATGAAAGCAACATCATCATCAGAGTCTCTCTCTTGTCTATCTCCCAGTGTCTTCTGTGTATTACAATTTGAAGGATTAATTCTATTATTAACCATAATTAACTACAGATTTAGCCTCAGCAAAAGAAAATCACTTAACTAGCATCCATGTTGCTATGATCTGCATATTGTTCTCGGTCGAGACAAAATGTCTGGGAGGGTTGCTGGTCATTTCTTTGAAGGTTTTCCCTCTGGGCTTTCTATTTCCATTTCTTTCATCTTGTTGCCATTTTCTTTATTGTAGCCCACCTTATTGATGCTTCTTCATCTGGTCAATTTTCTTTTTTTTTTAAATTGTCTTTATTGAGCTATATGCCTACTGAGGCCCACTATCTGAATGTTGCAGACTGACAACATGGATCCTGTGGGTCAACTCCAGATCTGCCAAGATCACCTCTCCCTACGCTTTAAGTTAAACTTTTGTTTTACCTCAACAAGTTTTCAAATAACTTCCTAAGAACTGGTGTGTCACAGGCCACTTTTCAAGCCCAGCTCGTCCCAGAAGATCTTTATCCTATGTTCACCCTTGGCTGATATTTTGACTAACTAAAATATTCTAGACCAAAGGTTATTTTCCCTTGAAATACTACCTGCATCGCACTATTGCCTCTGTAAGAGTCTGGAATTGTCAGCAAGAAGTCTGATGTCTGTTTTGCTTCCATTTCTCTATATCCAGCCTTTTCTTTATATTGTAAAATTTTCAATTGCTTTATTTTCATTTTTTTCAGTTTGGTTTGGTTTTTTGTTGTTGTTGTTGTTGTTGTTTTCAAAGGTTTCTCTGCATAGCCCTGGCCATCCTGTAACTCACTCTGTAGACCAGATTGGCCTCCAACTCACTGAGATCTGCCTGCCTCTGCCTCCCGAGTGCTGGGATTAAAAGTATGTACCACCACCTCCCAGCCTTCTTTGTCTTTGATGGTCTACAAGAAAATCAGATTATGTGACAAATTTGATTATTTTTCCATCTCTGTGCCTTTTTAGTCAAGATCCATGGGCATCAGTGTTGGAGAGTCTCTTCCTCCTCTCCTTCTTCCCCTCCTGCTCCTCCTCCCTTTCTTATCTACTTTGTTTTCCTATACAATTAAACTTAATTTTACTTGATAGTAGTCTTCACCAGGATCAACTCAGATGATATATTCCAAATACTAATGGCTAATTTCCAGGAAATGAAATCTCATTCACTGAAAACAAACAAACCCCACTTTGTGACGTTCGTATACTCACACCTTTATTTCTTGTTCCATCAACTGAGGAGAGCCTCTGTCTCTCTGACCACCTCCTCCTGCATTCCTCCTTTTCCGCTTCTTCCTTTTCCTCCTCCACCCCTTTCTCATTTCCTCTCTCTGTTGGCCACGGTGTTGTTGTTATTCTTGGTTTGTTAGCTTGGGTTTGGGGTTTGGTTTTGTTGAGATAGAATCCTGCTGTGAAGCCCAGGCTGGCCTGGAACGTGAGGCCATCTTTCCTGCCTCAGCATCTCAAATACTGGGGTTACAAGTACGAAGCCACCACACCTCATTCCGCCTTGATTTTGTATGGCTTTTGTATCTGAATCTACTAAGGACTGTTGGACTGCCTGTGTTTTTTTCTAATTCTGTTTTGTTTTGTTACCTTTTTTTAAAAAAAAAAATCTTAACTTTTAGTTCTGCTTTCTGGAAGAGCAGCACAGTTTAAATATTCCAAAGTTCCGGTGGTTCTTTTGCAATTTAACGGTCATGTTTTTAATCAATACGAGCTCTTTTGTGTGTCCTCTGTCACGAGTCCTATTTCTTCTTTTGTAGACAAAACATCTTCATTACGAGTCATTCTGGAAACAGTAATGGTTCTGTTTGCTGGTTTGGGTTCTTTTTTTTTTCCTTTTCATTGTAATTTTTCTATTTCATAACAAAGTCTTTTTTCTGATTACGCCTTTATTGTTCACTTGTATTCGAAGATGAAACCTCCCACCCTTAGAAGAAAAGCTGACTATGGCAGGGCCTATTTCTCTTCTTTTATTGAAAATAGATCTTTCTTCCTCATACAGTATATTCTGATTATGGTTCCCCTCTCCTTACTCCTCCCAGTTCTTCCCCACCTCCATTCCCATCTAGATCCACACCCTTTCTGTCTCTTGTTAGAAAACAAACAGGCATTAGGGGAATAATAATCAAATAAAATAAGATAAATCAAAACAAACAAATCAGAAAAGGGCAAAGCAATTTAACAAACAAACAAAAGAAGCAAAGAAAAAGCAGAAGAAACTCATATAGATTCAAAGACACACACATTCACACACGCAGAAATCTCTAAAACCCCAAACTAGAAGCCATACTACATATGTAAATGACCTGTAAGGTGAAAAAAAATGCTCTGACTTAATATTATGAGACAAAGCACCTCCAAAGATTCTGTTGGGTTCGCTTTGTGTTGGTCATCTACTGCTGGGCATGGAGCCTACCCTTAAGAGTGGTTGGTTTAGGCACTAGAGAAATTCCCAGGGATCCACAAGGATGACTCCAGTTAAGACCCTAAACAATTGTGCAGAGGGTGCCTGAACTGGCCTTGCCCTGTAGTCAGATCAATGACTATCTTAAATGTGACCATAGAACCTTCATCCAGCAACTGATGGAAGCAGATGCAGAGATCCAAGCAGAGCAATGAGTTGAGCTCCCGAAGTCCAGTCAAAGAGTGGAATGAATGAGAAATATGAACAAAGAGGTCAAGACCATGATTGGTTCACCCACTGAAACAGTTTACCTGAGCTAATGGGAGCTCACCAACTCCTGCCTGACAAGAAAGAAACCAGCACAGGATCAAACTAGGCCCTCTGAATGCGGGTGACAGCTGTATGGCTGGGGCAGACTGTGCAGCCACTGGCAGTGAGACCAGGATTTATCCCTACTTCTGTACTGGCTTTTTGGAACCCATTCTCTTTGGAGGGATGCCTTGCTCAGTCTAGGTACAGAGCGCCTTGGTCCTGCCCAAAGCACTGTGCTAGACTTTGTTGACTCCCCATGGGAAGCCTCACCCTCTCTGAGGAGTGGATGGGGAGGGGGTGAGGAGAGGAGGTGAAGGGAGTAGGAGGAGGGGAGGGAGTGGGAACTGGGATTGGTATGTAAAATGAGAAAAGATAGTTTTTTAAAAAAATAAATAAAAATAAATTAAAAAAAAAGAGTAGTTGGTTTCCACAGTGAAACTTCCTTGGAGAAAACTAATTTTTCACTTACAAGTGGCTATCAATTGGAGACCGCTTCTGGCTTAGGCATGGGAGCATGTTTCCACTCCTTTCAGCTCCAGGGCCCCATGTGGTGCAGACCAGCAGGTCCTGTGCTTGCTGCCACAGTCTCTGGGAGTCTTTGTGTGCCTACCTCGCTGTGGAGAGAAGGCCTTGATTCCTTAGTGTCCCCTCCCCTCCGATTCTTGTTCTTCCACTTCCTCTTTGAGGACTTCCCTGAGCCTAGACGGGAAGTATTTGCTGGAGCCATCTATTTCAGGAATGAGTATCCCAAGCTCTCTCCCTCTGCATATTGTGTGACTGTGGGTCTCTGTCTTTGTGCCCACCTGCTGCAGGAGGAAGCATCTCTGACGGTGGCTGAGCAAGGCATGGATCTATAGTAGAAAATCATTAGGAGTCATTGTATTGCTGCTACACTACTTTAGCATTTGGTTTTCCCCTAGGTCCCCAGTCTATTTTCAGATTCTTGGCCACCTAAGCAGCGCTGTGTATGGGTTCCAGCTTGTGGAGTGGGTTTTAACTCAAAGCAGGTATTGCTTGGTTACTCCAACATTCTTTGTGCCGCTATTACACCGGCGTATCTTACAGGCAGGTCATTTCTGACAAAGGGCTTGCAGCTAGGCTGGTGTTTACCTTTCACCTTTGGCTTCGTGCAGAGAACCTTCCAGTTAGATAGGGCTCAGAAGTACCGAATATCAGAATATGCTGATTTCCTCCCTCTGGAGATAGTAACAGAAATCAACACTGAAATCTGAGCGTATCTCTAACTCATCTAGAAGAGTCAGGAAGCTTCTCTTCTTTTCAGCTCTTGAGTCACTTTGTTCAAAGAAAGTACCCCCACCCCAACACTCACGCTATTGAACTGAGAGAGCCATTGGCACATTTTGTGAGTTTCACGCTGGTGTAGCAGAAAGTGGGGAAGTGGGCCAAGGTCAGGGCCCCTGAGAGGTGGTTCAGTGCCTGTGGATGTTCTGCTGTTTGCTCGCTCCGTGGACAGGGGTCTGCCCCTTGCTGGGTGGAACTGGGGGAGGTTGCAAGAAGGAGACAGGCTCCATGAGCACTGAGAGCTGCATCTCAGCCATTAACCACAGCCTGCCTGGAAACTGGGAAACAGACCAGAAATCGTTTTATATCATCGAGCCCAAGCTTCTGCAGCCATAAAACTGGGACAATAAAAATAGCTGTTTGTACTTCGGAGGATTGTTCCGAGAATCAGGCGAGACAATGTACAAGGTGGAGGCACCGATGATGCGAATAACCCGTCGCCTCTGCTGGAGAAATTAAGAATGCATTTGGATTGCGCAAGGTTGGGAGAAGAAAACAAAAACTGAAAAACATCCCAAGGTTATTCCGTGACGAAATTTCCAGTCATTTCAGGGCTGATGTCATTTCATCTGATGCAATAAACTGTAGTTTATTTTATATAATCAAGCCCATTTCAATACTAAATGCTTAAAATAACAGGATACATCCGAAAAGCTGGAGGCTCGTCATCAGAAGTCCTTGGAGTTTTTTGATTCCTGCATCTAAATAATACAGTGGGAGGAGCCATTCTGAAAACAAAAGTTCTTGGTTTTCAGGGACTTGGTGTGTATGCTGGTCTGCTCCAAAGAATCCGTTTACATTTCACGATCTTTCAGGAAACTGCCAGAACGATAGGGTCAAGGCTGCCGAGCTCTAGCTCAGCTCAGCGATCAAGAGCAGGCCCTTGTGAAATTCCTTTGCTTGAGAAAGTCTGACTTCGTCCTCCTATGTTGATGGTGTCTGCTTCATTGTTATGTCCCACCATGACTGTGCATTTCGTATCTAAAAGTTGGGATTCACAGACAAACACTCACGGGAGAAATTTTTGTAACAGCAGACGATTTGAAAATGACATGTGCTGAAAATAGAGGAAGGCCCAAACAACTCTCGTGTATACGATGAAGGGTTTTGCACTTTAGAAAGGTTCCCCACACAGGAGCATGGCTTTAAATAATGGCCCAGCTGTGTCAATATGGTGAGCCGCTAGGACCCATGGGCAGGCGAGGCTTGTGACGGTCAGAGGTAAGGCTCTTCACATCAGAAGGACATATCTTGTTGACCTACAAGGTGACATAAAGGCACACTTGAACCTGGGAAAATCCTCAGCGGTGAGCATTTCCTGAAAGGGCTGCACATAAAATACCACCCCGTCAGCAGTGTCACCCCAAGAAGAGCCAGGGGCGCACACCGAATGTTTCTCTTTTAATCCAGGGGATGGGGATTAGTTGGAGAAGACTGTGTTCAAAGGGCTTTGCAAGTCTTCTGGGATGAACAACCCAGAAGCAGCAACATCTCAGTAAAATATGGAGAGATTTTCCTGATTAAAAACAAAATTCATGGTCATAAAAGCTATAGTACAGTTCTTTTTTATTGTATTTATTGAGCTATATATTTTTCTCTGCTCTCCTCCCTTCCACTCGCCTCCCCTTCTATCCTCTCCCTTGGTCCCCATGCTCCCAATTTACTCAGGAGATCTTGTCTTTTTCTACTTCCCGTGTAGATTAGATCTATGTATGTCTACTTAGGGTCCTCTCTGTTATCTAGGTTCTCTGAGTTTGTGAACTTTAGGCTGGTTTTTCTTTGTTTTATGTCTAAAAGCCACTTATGAGTGAGTATATATAATATTTGTCTTTCTGGGTCTGGGTTACCTATTCAATATGATGTTTTCTAGATTCTTCCATTTGCCTGCAAATTTCAAGATATCATTATTTTTTCTGCTGTGTAGTACTCCATTGTGTAAATGTACCACATTTTCCTTATTTATTCTTCAGTCGAGGGGCATTTACGTTGTTTCCACGTTCTGGCTATGACAAACAATGCTGCTATGAACATATTTGAGCACATGTCCTTGTGGTATGGTTGAGCATCCTTTGGGTATATACCCAAAAGTAGTATTGCTGGGCCTTGCGGTAGGTTGTTTTCTAATTTTCTGAGAAATAGCCATACTGACATCCAAAGGGGTTGTACCATCTTGCACTCCCACCAGCAATGCAGGAATATTCCCTTTACCCCACATCCTCTCCAGCATAAGTTGTCATCAGTGTTTTTTGATCTTGGCCATTCTTACAGGTATAAGATAGAATCTCAGAGATTTTTTTTTGATTTGCATTTTTCTGATGACTAAGGATGTTGAGCATTTCCTTAAGTATCTTTCAGCCATTTTAGATTCCTCTGTTGAGAGTTATCTGTTTAGGTCTGTACCCCATTTTTTACTGGATCATTTGTTCTTTTGATGATCAATTTCTTGAGTTCTTTGCATATTTTGGAGATCAGCCTTCTGTCCGATGTGGGGTTGGTGAAGATCTTTTTCCATTCTGTAGGCTGCTGTTTTGTCTTATTGACCATGTCTTTTGTTTTACAGAAGCTTTTCAGTTTTAGAATGTCCCATTTATTAATTGTTTCTCTCAGTGTCTGTGCTACTGGGTTTATATTTAAGAAGTAGTTCCATGTGCCAATGCATTCAAGTGTCCTCCCACTTTCTCTTCTATAAGGTTCAGTGTGGTTGGTTTTATGTTGAGATCTTCGATCCACTTGAACTTGAATTTTGTGCATGGCAATAGATATGGATCTATTTTCATTCTTCTACATGCTGATATCCAGTTATATCAGCACCATTTGTTGAATATGCTTTCTTTTTTCCATTTGATATTTTGTACTTTTTTATCAAAAATCAGGTGTTCGTAGGTGTGTGGATTGATATCTGGGTCTTTCTGTTCCATTGGTTCTCCTGTCTGTTTTTATGCTAATGCCAGGTTGTTTTCAGTATTGTAGTTCTGTAGTGGAGTTTGAAGTCAGGGATTGTGATGTCTCCAGAAGTTCCTTTATTGTACAGGATTGTTTTGACTATCCTGGGTTTTTTGTTTTTCCATATGAAGTTGAGTATTGTTCTGAGTATTGTTCTTTTGAGGTCTGTGAAGAATTTTTTCTGAGATTTTGATGGGCATTGCAGTGAATCTGTAGATTGCTTTTGATAAGATTGCCATTTTTACTATGCTAATTCTACCTACCAAAGAGCATGAGAGATTGTTTCCTTTTCTGGTGTCTTCTTCAATTTCTTTCTTCAAAGAGCTAAGGTTTTTTCATTCAGGTCTTCTACTTGTTTGCTTAGAGTTACTCCAAGATATTTTATGCTATTTGTGGCTATTGTGAAGGGTGATGTTTCTATGATTTCTTTCTCAGCCCAGTTATCATCTGTGTAAAGGAGGGATACTGATTTTTTTTTTAGTTCATCTTGTATCTTGCTACATTACTGAAAGTGTTTATGAGTTGTAGAAGTTCCTTGGTAGAATTTTTGGAATCGCTTATGTAAACTATCATATCATCAACAAATAGTGAGAGTTTGACATCTTCTTTTTCCAATTTGTATCCCCTTGATCTCCTTTTGTTGTCTTATTGCTCTAGCTAAAACCTCAAGAACTATATTGGATAGCTATATAGAGAGTGGACAACCTTGTATTGTTCCTGATTTCAGTGAGATTGTATAGCACAGTTCTAATAGTCTCCCGACTGAAACTTGGAGGGCTCTGGTGGCTCAGGCCCCAGTGATCGCCACTATGGATTCTGTCAGGGCAGGGCTGCCATAAGGATTATATGTGGGACCTTAGATAATACTGCTCCATGAATGGGACAGGTGGCCACTCTGATCCATTTAAGATCACCAAAAACACCAGGATCTGTACACAAAACTTCAGTGATGATACCTGATTGTAGGCGGAAGGCTGTTAGTTCGTTCCCAGCTGCTCAACCATGAAATAATCACACAAAAACCGTATTGTTTGCAATACTATTTGGCCAATAGCTCAAGCATATTTTTAGCTTGCTATTATATCCTAAACGAATCCATTTCTATTAATCTGTGCATCCCCACCATTGTCCAAATCCAAAGCCAGCTTTATAAACACACACACACACATACACACACACACCTGATGAAGACACAGAAGCACCAGCAGAGTCTATGGTCCCTGGTTCAACAATGGCAGTACCCAGCAGGTGTAGGTTAAAGCAGATATGTAGGTGGAGTGCCTAGAAGTAGCTGAGAAAGGTATTGGTAGGAACTAAAAGGTCCTATATGAGAAGACAGAGCTAAGTAGTGGAGAAACTGGTGGCTGGCTGCATTTTTGTCCACAAAGAGTGGAGGATTACAAACCAGGTTATACATGAATGGGGGAAACTAAGGTAAGGAGAAGAGATTTTAAAAAAAAAAAATAATAGTTTGCCCAAACTTGTATATCCAAGATTCTGACCAGCTCTTCTTAACCAGCCCTTCCTCTTAATCTGCTGTACCATGAGGTACAGGGTGAGTTCCAGGACAGTCAGGGCTATACATAGAAACCCTGTTTTGAAAAAGAACAGCAAAAAGAAATTATTCTATATAAGAAAGAGTTCCATTTTTTGTTTTTTTTTAAATTTATTTATTTATTATGGACACACTATTCTGTTTGCATATATGTCTGTAGGCCAGAAGAGGACACCAAACCTCATTACAGATGGTTGTGAGTCACCATGTGGTTGCTGGGAATCGAACTCGGGTCCTTTGGAAGAGCACGCAATGCTCTTAACCACTGAGCCATCTCTCCAACCCGAGTTCCATTTTTAATAGTAGAAGAAAATATTATATTCAACTTTATGAGAGGTGTCCAAGGAGTATAAGAAATCCTCCATGTAAAAATAAAAACACACTGGGGAAAACAGTAGAAGCCAAGTGAGGAAGATATTTTGAACTGCATTTTGCAGGAATTGGCACTAATTTTGGCAAGAGAGAAATGGCCTGGAGCCTGACAAACTACAGCCTGCAGGCCAGCTCTGCTCACTGTCTGTGATCAATGAGTTAAGATAGTGTTATAGGTGAACAGCCAATCAATCTGGTGATCAGGGCTGTCGACTTAAACCTCACTTGAATAAATAATCACTCCAGGCTGGGTGGGTGCATATGCCTTTAATTCTAGTTCTCAGAAGGTAGAGGCAGGTGGATCTCTGAGTTTAAGGCCACCCTGGCCTACATAGTGAGTTCCAGGACAGTCAGGGTTACACAGAGAAACCCTGTCTTGAAAAAGAACAGCAAAAAAGGAATTATTCCATTAAGAAAGAGTTCCATTTTAATAGTAGATGTATATAAGAAAATATTATATTCAACTATTATTATATATTTACTATTTGGCCCATCACAAAAAAATGTTGCTGCTGGAAGTCAGTGATGGAAATAAGTTAACACACACACATACACACACACACACACAGAGACACCATACATTAGATATAAACTGATTGGCCCATTAGCTCAGGCTTTGTATTAGCTCTTATAACTTATATTAGCCCATTATTCTAGTATATGTTAGCCACATGGCTAGGTACCTTTTCCAGTGGGGCAGGTCACATCTTCCTTCTCCCGTGGTCTGGGTAAGATTGGGGAAGGCTTCCTCCTTCACAGAATACTCCTGTTCTCCTTGCCCTGCCTCTACTTCCTGTCTGGTTGTCCCACCTATACTTCCTGCCTGGCTACTGACCAATCAGCATTTATTTAAAACATGATTGACAGAATGCAGACAATTCTCCCTCACCAAGACTGCTTGTGATCAACATGACTTTGTTAGGAGGCAGCAGCAGGCAGATCTCTCTGAGTTTGAGGCCAGCCTGGTCTATAGAGCAAGTTCCAGAACAGGCTCCAAAGCTACAGAGAAACCCTATTACAGTAAACAAAAAGAAAGAGAAAGGGAGAGAGAGAGAATGAGAGATAAAAGGAGAGAGAGAGAGAGAAAAGGAGAGAGAAAAAGAAAGAGAGAAAGAGAGACAGAAAGAGAGAGAGAAAGAGAGACAGAAAGAGAGAGAGAAAGAGAGAGACTCATGACCAGGCAACAGGAGGCATGAAAACCAGTGTATACAGCAGTATTCTAGAGGAGCACGCTTAGGAACTAGGGGAGCTAGAAAGAGGCAAAAGAATGGAGCCATCGTGGCCATGATGATACCTGGGTGAAAGGCTGAAGGCTGAGTGGGGACAGGTAACACATAGAGTCAGAATTTCACTCAGAGCAGTCAGAACAAAACTGCCAAATACTGAAATGTCAAAACTCAGAACTCCAAAGCAATGAGGCCAGGAGGGAGGGCACTGAGGGCTAGACCACATCTAAGAGCCACATCTCCATGACAGGTGACTTTCAGGAACTAAGAACTACTGAAGGCTTTGAAACAGAGTGGTACCAAGGGGAGATTTTTGCCTCAGAAAGATTGTATTCTAAAATAAGTTTGTTTTTGTTTTTTTAATAACACAAGCCAGATCCTCCATGTAGACCCTCATTACAGTCTTCCTGCTGTAATTAATATTGGCAGGCTTTTAAGAAACTAACTTTCTTGTTTTAATGATTTTTTAAATTTTTATTTTTAAAATTGAGTCAGAGTCAATAAAATCCACTTTGAATAGCTAATGATCGATTTAATTGAATTCCCCTCAAAGCCAAATTTAATAACCTTGAACTCTATTTGTTGGTAAGTGACTTGGAGGTCCGCTTTTGTCCTGAAACTGAAAGCTGGTGGTTTGGGAACTTAAACCTTTTGGCAAGGCAGCTGTGTGAAGGAAAATGAAAGTGTTTTCCTCACAGTGGGGCTCAGCCTTGGAGTTAATTCTTCCTCAACCCTCTCATGCCATGGCTTCATTCACTGAATTGGACAGTCTGTCTTTCTGTGACGAATATGCTTTACTTTGAGGACATTAGCTTGACCTCTACAACTAAGCTTAAATAATCAGTTGTCAAAAAAAGAAGCTAGCAGGCTGGAAACATAGTTCCATTGGTATAGTGCTCTCTTTACACAACAAAGCCCTTCGTTCCATCCCCAACATCACATGGAACTAGGTGTGGTAGGGTCCAGGGAGGTGGAGGCAAGAGGATCAGGAATTCAAAGCTCAATTTCACTATGTAGTCAGTTAGAAGCCAGTCTACACTGTGGGAGACCTGTTAATTAACCAATGAACTTCTAACCCAAATAAGCAAGAACTATGGCACCCTGAACTTTGGGAGTTGTTATGAATACTACAGTGAACACTGATGTTAAGTTTCTGCTTGAGTCCTTGCTGTCAATGCTTGTGTTTATCTACCTAGAGTAGAATTATTGAATTATGTCACAACCCTATGTTTAAGTTTTTGAGGAAACTCACACTATTATCTCAGGATCTAAATATGAAATTATAGATGAAACTTGGATGGTACATATACAAAAATCTAAGAAGGATTTCTATCTGTAGACATGTATTCAAATTCCATGGTTGCCCAACAAAAGATGAGCCAATAAGAGGCTCGGGGAATGGCTCCAGTTACTGCCCTTTTCTTATTTCTTATTTCCGTGGGTACTAAGTATGCACTTGGTCGTGGGATTCCCTGGACCTTGAGTTACAGACGAATGTGAGCTACCATGTGGATGTGGGGAACTGAACCTGGGTCCTTGCCATCTCTCCAGTCCCTGATTACATGTTTTTATGTTCTAAGTTAAAATTAATGCTTAGAGAATATCACTTTTAACAATTTATCCATTTTAACCAATGTCTTGTTAAAGGATCATTCCTAAAACAAACTTCAGGCATCAACATGGGACCGGTATGCAAAAGTGGAATCCTAGAGGAAATATTTTAGATTTTAGGGAAATTTTCAGCAAACATATGCATCTTTGCATGTATTGTGTTCAGTTCTTCTGAGATACAAAAGAAATACAGGAAAACAGTTCTCTTTTCACTCCTCTCTTCAAAAGAACTTATTAAGGAAGTTCCAGCTAGGCATGGTGGCAATATCTGTGATCCCAACGCTTACGAGGTTGAGGCAAGGTGATTAGGAGGTCACGGGCATCTTTAGTACATACTAAGTTTGAGGCACAGTCTCTACTACACATGAGATCCTGTCTCAAAAAAAGGGGGGGGCTATCTTTATTCTGTGTAATTGAATGAATGTCCTGTACCAAAAGAAGTACTTAGAAGAAATCAGGAGGCCCGTCCTGTATGTGCTCACTAGTTTTCTGCCAACATGACACACCCTCGAGTCATCAGAGAGGAGGACACCTCAACTGAGAAAATGACCCTGTAAGCTCAGGCTGTAGGCAAACCTGCAGGGCATTTTCTTAATTAGTGGGAGGGCCCAGTGCATGGTGGGGGATGACATCCGTGGGACGGTGGTCCTGGGTTCTATAAGAAAACAGGCTGAGCGAGCTTTGGAGAGCAAACCAGTAAGCAGTACCATCCATGGCCTCTGCCTCCAGGTTCCCACCCTGCTTGAGTTCCTGCCCTCACTACTTTTGATGATGAACTGTGATATGGAAGTGCAAGCCAAATCTTTCCTCCCAAGGTGCTTTTGGTCATGCTGTTTTATCATAGCAGTAGTAACACTAACTAAGGCACCTCAGCAGCCCAGGTCTAACTTTCTAATGGCTCCATACCAATTAAAAGGCAATCATAAGATATTTGTGGCTAAAGTCTACATGTACTTTCTGAAGACTGGCGGACTTGAGCTGGAAGATCGACTTCATTCTACTAGTGTAGAAAACCACCACAATATATAAGTAACTTTATATAGTGGCTTAAAACAGCACAGCTTCCTTCTGCTTCTGGGAATCAGTAGTCTACACTATGTCTTTCCGTTGAAGATCACCTTTCCACGAGGGCTGTGATCTGTGTGGTGTCTCTAGGCGAGGAACTCTGTCTTTGTCCTCTGGAGTCTAAAGAGCACTTGCGTTCCTTGGCTCATGGCCCTTTCTCCTTCTTCAGAGACCATTTTTCTCGTCTCCGTATATTGTCCCATCCCCTTCCTCTCTGGCCGTCCTTGAAATGACATTAGACACACCCAGAAAATTCGCCATCGCCTCCCCTCTTCAGACCTCTCAATCACCCCTCCACAGTGCCTTTCCCCACATCAAGAGCCATAATCTCAGGTCACAGGGACTGGGGTGCGGACACCTTGGGAAAGGAGGAATTACTTGATCTACCACTGCTGGGTAAGATTTGGGAAGTGGAGAAAAAGAAATCGTGATGGAAAGAGCATGGAGAGGATGTTTGTCTGTTTGACCACAAATATGCAAACATCCTGTCTTTGGAGTAAAGCCAAGACAAAACATGCCCCTTCTTTGCCTTTGAGAGAGGTACAGGGCCCAAGGGTGGTGATGTGTAGTCCCCAATCTTCCTTTGGACTGGATTGCTTTATTCTATTCCTCTTGCCCTTGCACTTCACAGCCTTAAAAATGGTCACGTGAAGCTTGTTATGATGATTACATCAGGACACCATTGAGAAGAAACTCTTCCTACCTCCCCTCACCCCTCAGGAGAGGAAGTTTCTCTTAGGTCACAATGTTAGGAATATCTCGGGGTCTTGGAAACATGTGACTTGCTTTTGATGTGTGGAGGCATTGATCCTGTCATCAGATATTTCCCGGTCTTTCCTGTGCTCAATAAGGTTGAGGCCAGTGCTAAGAGGTCAGTCACCTTCCTACCGTTCAAGCCTGGAAAAGGATGAAAGGCCTGAGAGTCCCAGTGAAGTTTGTGTTCAGAATTGACTGTATCATCCCAAACCCATGCTCTGGTGAACTTGATGGACATGTAGGCTGTGCATCTTTAGCTCAGGAAGAATCTACAGGCATTATAAGCCCCGACCACACTTGCAGACACGTCTGGGGACCTGCCGTAAACAGATCTCCTCCCCATCAGAGAGTGTGATTTAGCTCACAGATAAAACACAGAGCAATACTGAAAAAAGTGCGTCTCCAGGTGCTGACCGAATGTCTTATTGTCAGCAAGGAGCAAAAGAATACATGTCTTGGCATTCCTTCCTGAATAATGGAGACCTCCATCACTTTTATGCCAACTTTGACAGGAGAGATGCTGCCAATGTGTCTCGTTTTCATTTTTCTAAGACAGAAACTTGGGACTGAAGACATGAATCAGTACCTGGCACACAAGCATGAGGAGCTGAGTTTATACCCCATGACCCCATGTTTGTTAAAAACTGCACAAGACAGGCTGATCCTGGGAGCTCATTGGCCGGCCAGCCGCCACAAAAATGGTGAGTAGGCAGAAGGTGACAGAGCAGAGCACACGCGACAGCCCTCTGCAGGTGTTTTCATGGATGCATGCACACGAAAATGCAGGTGCGCTTACATGGTCCCCCAAAATTATAAATTAAACTGATGGAGGAAGGTCATTGGCTAATAAAGGAACTGCCTTGGCCCATTTCATAGAAGATAGGTGGGAGGAGTAGACAGAACAAAACGCTGGGAGGAAGAGGAAGTGAGCTCAGACTCGACAGCTCTCCTCTCGGGAGCAGACGCCTCACGAGAGACGCCATGCTCCCGGCTCCTGGGCAGACACACGCGATGAAGCTCTGAACTAGAATCTTCCCGGTAAGACCGGTGCTCACAGATTGTTAGAGATGGGTTGATCGGGATATCAGAATTAGCCAGTAAGGGTTAGGGCTGGGGTATTGGGGATGCAACCCCGCCGTCCATATTACTACATTAAACATCTAATTATTTTAATTAAAAAATGTTTTTTTTACCTCGGTGCCTTAAATACTCTATCCCAATACCTTCTCATGGCTCACTGCTAAAATATCATTCAGAATTCATCTTCTCTGCCCCCTGACAAGGTCACTTCCAGGATCCCTCCCAATGTAATAGAACTTCTTCTACTCATCTCGCCCCCTTCTCATGACTATTGTCTTCATAGCTTGGACCATTTTCTGAAATGATCTTCTTCATGTATCTACTTGTTTGTCAGCCATTCTCTTTCCCCTTCTAGAATATGGAAATAAGCAGGTTCCGCAGAGGACAGACGTTTCTCTTATTGTCCTTTATTATCTCCACAGCACTCAGCGTAATATCGGCACCCACGAGAGCCAACCATTTTTACTGGTGAATGAACAAGGGGTATTTCCTGAGCTTCCAGGTACCCCACATCTATTAAATCCAAGAGTTAACAGTGCTCCCCTCTGCTATCCACCCCTTACCTATCTCTTTTTTAAAGATTTGTGGGCTTGTGCATGCATGTGCATGCGTGCATGCATGCGTGTGTGTGTGTGTATTTGTGTGTACTGTGTACATTTGATTCTGTGCATCACAGGCACGCAGGTACCCCCAGAAACGAGAGGTGTCATCAGATCCCAGAAAACTGAGATTATAGACAGTTGTGAACCTCCTGATGTAAGTTCTGGCAACTAAACCCAGGTCCTCGGCATGAACACTGAGTGCACTTACCTGCTGAGCAATTTCTCCAGCCCCGCTTACCCATCTCTTTTTCTACATTATCTTTGCCTTCAGTGGAGTCCCTAAGTGCTGTGTCTGAAGCTCTGATGGGCCAATAGTTTGCACTTATCCAAACCATCATGTTAGGTAGCCTTGTGGAAATGACATTCAACAAATAATTTTAAACAAATAATTTTTAAAACCTCAACTGCCCTAGCTAAGACAGGACTGATCCCAGGCTCTAAACTGGGGCAGCAGATCATGAGACTCACCTGGGAAAGTTAGGGGTTCACAGCGAGTCTCAGAATCTGTAATAACGTTCAGGACCTGCAGCAGTTTTTGATGCTATCGACTGCTTTCTGTCTCACTTTGTCCCGCCCTGCCAATGGGCGTCCCTCCTAGGCCTTGCATACTACTTCCCTCTAAGTAAGCCCTCACTCCACCAAACCCATAGATGGTGGAAGGAAGGAACCTGCAGGAACTGGGACAGAGCAGGGACACAGACAGAAAGAACAATGCCGCCGCCTCCCCATTCCTCAGCTCATGCTGTACTCTCAATATTTAATTCTCTGTGTACCAAAGGCTGTTAAGGGAAATTTGAGGTTTTGTGTTTATCAAGGGGACTAGGGTGTGGCTTATATGAAACTAGGTGAGTTGTCAGTTGTTCTCTCTCCTAAACAGGCGCTGAAGGTCCACCCCTTGGTGCCTTCAGCCATAGGATGCTCAAGGACCACATGAAGGTCTCCCCTGGGCAGCCTTACTGTGTTTTCCTCTTCCCCAGCAGAGTCACCTCCCGACTCCATAGGCCCTCTGTGCTGCTGTGGCAGCTCTCGTGGGTCACTATTTTGTCCCTATCCAGATGCCTTGTCAGCTACTGAGTAGCCTCAAGGACAAGACACCCATAGATGTCTTTTAAAGAATAAAAAAATAAAAATAAATAAAAAAATTTTAAAAAGCTTGGCTTTTCAAAATTCCCCCTGAACAACACAGGACTGATCCCACAGTCTAAACCAGAGCAGCACCTAAAAGTGGCTGCAGATCATGGGTCCCACTTAGGAATGTCAGAGGCTCAAAGAAATCTAAAAGTTTGCTACAGTATTGGTGGAAGCTGGCCTCATCTTTATAGACTGAAAGAGTTAAGCCTCAAAAATGTTCAAGTAACTAGACCACTATCTTTTTCATCTTATCTGTTCCTAGACTCAGACATTATTCACAAAACCATCTTTACCTCATTCAGCAAATACTGACAATCTACGGGGTGCCGCGACCTGTGTTGTTCCTCAGAAGCCCCTCAGTTTAGTGGGAGAGACACCCCTGTAACCAGACACCAGGAGCCGATCCGCAGAAGAAACATCTAACCCAGTTGGAATTGGGTGAGGGGGCTCAGGTCAGAGGAGGTGTCCTGGAGAGGTGACGGGCTAGTGGAACGTCTAAGGAGGGGTGAAGCCGGCAAAGGACCAAAGGAAGATGTTCCAGGCAGAGAAGGAGAGAACAGGGCCCTGTTGGGAATTGAAAGTAATTACTAAGAATTCAGCCTGTGTGCCAAATACTCTTGCCAGCTCCGGGGTTACACAAAGTAAAAAACAGGGGCCGTGCCTTCAAGGAATTTACAGTAAAAGATAAATGAAAAGATAATCATTTAGAACATTGTGTTCCACTTCACTTGACTGGGAATATAGTTCGGGCACCCACCTTTCTTCTCTTCAGAAGACACCTCGATCTTCTAGGGTAAGTCCCACATCTCAGTACCCTGGAACGGAGTTAGTAACTACCTCAGGGAGAGAAAATTAAAAAATGGAGAGATGGGTGGCCCCGGGGGTATGTCATCTCCCGTCATTGCCAGCAGGACCTGCGCTGAAACCTGGATCTTGAGGGAGAGGCTGTCCAAGGGAGAAAATTCTTCCTGGTAAAGATGGCAGCTGTGGCCACCCTCAGTAGGTAGGAGTTGTTGCCAGCTGCTTTGACCTCTGCTCCCAGAGTCTTAGCATACTGACCTTATCAGGTACTGTGAGCATAGACATATATACGAATGTGTATGTAGAGGTAAACAGTCACCCTCCGAGGGCAAAGTAGGGCCCACCTAAAGCCACATACATCTGGGGAGCCGCATCTTCCCTCAGGAAAGCAAATCCTTGACCTTCCTGTTCCAAAGCCAGCCCTGTCTCTGTCATGATTTGTTTTTCTTGTCAACTTAACACACCTGGAAGGAAGGAACCTCAACTGAGAAGCTGTTCCAATTCCATCTGCCTGTGATCCTGTCTGTGGGGCACTGTCTTGATTGGTAATTGATGTAGTAGGGACCAGCTCACTGTGGGCAGCGCCATCCCTAGGCAGGCTCCGTAAGAAAGTTAACTGAGCTGAAGGCAGAGAAGAAACGCAGAAGCAGTGTTTCTGCGTCAGGTGCTGTTTGAGTTCCTGCCCTGACTTCCCTCAAAGAGAGACTGTGGCCGGAATGTAGGTCAAACATTTTCCTTTACAAGTTGCTTTTGGTTATGGTATTTATCACAGTAAGAGAAGAGCAAAGCAAACGAAAACAAGCTTCAGGGTGGATGGCATGTCTCCGTGTGGAGTGAGAGGGAAATAGGACTCTTCCTTGGATCATAAAATAATAACCAGGCTGTTAAATGTGGATAGATGCCAGGAAGTGGACCCAATAAACATGGGGTACGTATTGTACCCTTATTTGAACCCTGAAGGAAATGCACCCCTCTACCTCTTTTAAAAACTTCACTTTTCTCCAATATTCCCAGGATCCCCTTAGCTGCAAGGCTGTGATGCCAACTTCCCCCCTCCCCTGCTCTCAGGTTCCTCCTGTTTTCTCCTAGGGGTTAGCAACTAAGAAACTCCTCGGCTCTGAGCAACTAACAAACTTGTCAAATGCACCACTCAGGGCTCCTGGAAACTCTGTCATGAAGGAAAGAGTTACCAGGCAGAGAAAAAAAGGGCAACAATTAAAGTCACATAGAGAAAAGGAAAAGGAGGCCCAGTGCAGGTTTTTGTGGGCTGGATCCTTGGTTCTCATCCTGTCTGACTTCCTTGTGCTTGGAGCAGTAAAATCCTCCCCCTGCGTAAGCTGCGTTCATACCTTATGTAAGTCTGTCTCTATAACTAGGCTGGCACGACAGATAGAGCCTGGGATGGTCCCAGATAAAGCAAGACTTCTGTCCAAACCTTCTCCTAACCCACTCATTAAGAAGATGGAGACAATTCATTCTGTGTCAAGGTGCAGTAATAATTTCCCTATAATTCAAGAAATATCTGGTTGTATAAGCGTTAGCTGGAAGATGTAGAAAAGTGTCTAATAGCCCATCCCCTCTTCCTTCTGTCTCATCATGTTTCCACTATGTCACCATAGTGAGGAACGTGCCTTGTTCCAAACTGGTCCCAAAATAATTGCCTCTCAAATGATTTAAAACTAAAAAACAGAACAAAATTGCATCAGGTTCTTGTGGAGTGCTATAGTTTACATCTGTAGTGTGTTCTTTTCTTTATTCGTTCTGTTTTTTGCTTCATTTGTTTTCTTGTTTGTTTGTTTTTGAGACAAGGTTTCTCTGGTGTGGCCCTGGCCATCCTGGAACTTGCTCTGTAGACCAGGTTGGTCTCGAACTCAGAAATTCACCTGCATCTACCTCCTGAGTGCTTGGATTAAAGGTGCACCACCACTCCAGCTACTCTGGAGTGTTTTCTACAAATCCATGATTAAAGGCTTAGCCGGAGTGTGCCACTATTGAAGGCAGTAGGTCCTTGAGGATGTGGTACCTAGTGAAAAGTCATTGGCTTATTGGTGCCTGGCCTGAAAGGAAATTTTGAGACTCTGTCCTTTCCTCTTACTTTGGCTTCCTGGCCTTGAGGTAAGTCGTTTTATCCATCACTTTCTCTGTCATTGCCATCTAGCAGGGGCCAAAGCAATGAATTTACCCAATGTTGAACTGAATCCTCTAGAACCATAAACTAAGTAAGGCTTTTCCCATATAAATTGTCTCTGGAATTTGTTGTTGTGTTTTACAGTGATGGGAAGCTAATAGAGAACTGGTACCAAGAGTAGTGGCGCTGATTGTAGCTACTTTACGGTGCCGAGATGTACTTCTTTATCATGGAGGGGCTTAGAAGACTTTGAAGGCGAGAGAGAAATCTTAAAATGTTTTCAGTGGTAGAGCTGGGATATAGCTCAGTGGTAAAGCACTCGCCTACCATACCAAAGAAGAAAGGGCTTTTTACAATTTTGGAATTTTAACAGGCAATTTTAGTGAATGTTCAGAAGACAGAAATATAGGCAGTTTAGAGTCGGGCTGATGAGGTTTCAAATGTAAATGAGGAGTCTGTTAGACTAGAGGCCATTCTTGTGTTACACATTGGAATCTTTTGTCTGTATTTTGTCCTTGTCTTGATGTTTTGGAGGTCAAACTTAAAGATTATAGTTAACGTGATGGGAGAAATTCAACACAATGAAATATTCAGACCGAAGCAAGGATTTTACTGCCTGTTTTCAGCCAAGTTTAGTGAGAATGAGGAGCAGCAAAAGGGAGAAAAACAAAAAGGGTAGGCTTGGCAGAAAAAGGAGCCCCTGTGAGGACTGCCAAGGGGATTAGCACCCATAAAGAGAAGCCAAGTGCTTTGCATGAAGAACAATGGGAAAGATGCCTGGAGGACATCTCAGCAATCTGCAGAGGTGCCCCACCCGTCACCGTCTCTGCTGCAGAAACACAAATTAACTTTCCAGGACGGAGTAAGTTGAAAAGAATCATATAGTGTCCTGCATGCCCAGCAAGGCCCCATGATCCACCCACCGCCCCCCTCCACAAACACATATACACTTTACATACTCAGCTGGCAAAATGTTCTGTGCCTGCAAAAGCCATAGTGGAAGCAGGTTCAAGTACAGCTTGCACTGGCAGCAGACTTTGGCTCTATCCATATGATTCTGGTTTTCCTGGCCTGCAGAGTGTAAGAGTTACAGGGTCACGGCAGCTTCCACCAGCTTCCCAAGGAGAGTGTAGGGCAAGGCAGTTTGTGGTAGAGTCCAAAGCCTTACCAGCAACCCCCTAAAAGAGTAATGTATAGAGTGAAGAACATGAATCTAAATTGCAATGGAGACTCCCAGGAAGGTAGAGGTGCAAGCAATGTGCAGTGTCTGCTAAGGGAAGCTATAGGCAATAAGAAGAGCCAGCCTGTAAGAGTAAGCCATTTAGGGCCAGCAAGACATGTCAGCCAGTAAAAGCGCCTGCCATGGAGCCTGACAAGTTGAATTCATTCCCTGGGATCCACATAAGAAGAGAATCAACTCCCTAAACTGTCCTTTGGCTCTACAAATGTGCTGTGGCAGGCACACAGAAAAAAATAAACATAATAAAAAAATAAAACCATGACCATTTAGACTGCAGCTAGCAAACTCACAGAAGCAGGGTCATCCAAGCTCTTGAAAGCCCACATTCGCTTCACTATACCCCAGATGCTGGACATGAAGCTTGGAGGGTGATTTGGTCTTGCTTTAACAAATCTCTCTCACTATTTCCCATTCCTCCCTTCTGAAATAGGAGTGTTCACCCTGTGACTAGCCTACCATTGCATCGTGGGAGTATGCAACTTTCTTTTTATTTTTTTGCAGGGGCTCACTTATTGAGTTGGCCTTGCATCTCAGGGGATTTAGACTTTTGAGCAATGCTGAAACATTGATGAGACTCTTGGTGTTGGAACAGAGGCCTTTTGCGGTCTGAGAAGGAAATGAACCTTTGGGTCCCAGGGGTTGGATGCTGTAGTTTCCATCTGGATTGCGGCAAGAGTGATGGTACTGGTGAATGGTAGAGATGTTAGGGGGTGGAGCTTAGAGGAATGCTCTTAAATTAGTAGGGGAATGCTCTTGAGTGGGCCTTGGCCTCTTCCTCTTGCTTTTGCTTCCTGGCCATGAGGTAGGTGATTTGTTTGGCCATTCATTCCCTCTCTTGCCATCTGACACCCATGAGAGGTCCATAGCCACAGGCCACCATGGGTCCACCTAATTTTGGACCTAGACCTCCATGAGTATGAACTAAATAAACCTTTCTTAAATCAGTAAATTCTTGGGAATTTAATCACACTAATGGAAAACTTACACATGGGGGGATCAAGTTTAGGAACTTAAGTGGTTCTCATCCTAGCTATGGGTCTCGGCAAGGGCCACTTTGTTGTGAAGGTGCTTTTAGGAACACAGATGTGTATTTCCGCAATGTCCGAATTTATTGGCTGCCAATAAATTCACAAGTGACACTGGCTTCTTTGGCAGCAGTTTGCTAAGTCACCTCAACCTTGATAGCTGGCCATTAGCATACTTGGGTTCTTTTATCCCAATCCTAATTAATAACAGTAATTATCAGATTACATATTACACAGTAATTATAGCTAAATAGAGAGAGAGGGAGATGTTACAGAATGGCTACTAAAGGGTTAACAAGGCCATAACAGTTTCAAGGGATTCAAAGAGGCAGAGACAGAGAGCTGATTTAGGTGCAGAGAGAAAGAGTTTAGATAAGACATTAATAGTCACAGCCGGGGAGTGGCCAGCAGTCCTGAGCTGAGCTGCAGAGGGGAGAAACAAGATGAAAGAAGCCATATAGGCAAGTGGAAGACTGTAAGACCACGGAGGAGGTGCAGGACTAGGTCAAGATGGACGAACTGTGGGCAGACAGCCGGCAATTCGAGCAGGTCATGTTAGCAGTGAGAGCTGAGCTGAGCTCCTGAGACAATGGACCTCTCTGCCTGTTGATACCTTGACACATGCAGGAGGGGTAGTCACCATCACCATATTAGGTGTCCTTTTCTTCATGGAGACCAGGTCAGGGTGTCGTATCCTTTCTTTGTCTGGCATGTTCGATAAGTCCTCAGGTCTGTTCCTTCTGATATAATTTTAATATTGATATGCTCATATGGTCTTCATCGACTTTGATAAGTTTATAGAGCTGAGCCTATTTACAGTTGTGAATCAGTTTGGGCCTCATGGGTGGTGCTAGGCAGGTGTGGTGTCTACATTCTCAGCAATATTCATAAACACCCTGCTTTTACATCTGCGCTCAAAATAGAGTCAAATATTGCTTATAAATTGGAATCGCCCAGTGCAAGGTACAGTCTGATAGTCCACTGTTTGCTCCAGGATGGAACAGCCTATTCTAAATGTATGACTTCAGTTTCTAAAGCCGAAGAAGGAAGGGAAGAGCAATGGTGATGCTCGCCATAGTCTTCCCTCACCGCAGGGGCCACCGCTTCCTGTGCCACATCCTCCCAATGGCTTTTTCATTTGTTCATTTTGTTTTGTTCAAGACAGAGTCTCACTATGTGCTCCTGGCAGTCCTGAAACTCCTTGTGTAGACCAGGCTGGCCTCAAACTCACAGATATCTTCCTGCCTCTACCTTCCAAGTGCTGGGATTAAAGGTGGGGCCTCTGACCTGGCTTTTCTCCGTACCTTTTTAAACAGACTTTGCTACTCTTTACTTTGTGAATAGCATTCCTCCTCTGTGCTAAAGGGACAAGGACTATCTGCAGATTACACAGTGTTTGTGAGGGTCAAGAAGGATGCTCCAGCTCCTGCCTGGGCTCTGGGGATGCCTGTGCTAAGTAGAAAATGAAGAGCCACACATATGCAGGTTTCTGGAAGCTAAGGAAGTATCTACTAGTACCTTCTAGGAGTGGGATGTGAGCTTCTGACCCCATCTGGTTCCGTTTGAGGAACCACACTGGTGAGCTTCAAGCACAGATGAGAAGATTTGGAGGGGATGTTTGTACCTTCTACAGCCACAGTGTCTCTTTAACCCTGTCCCTTTCAGAAGCCCAGAAATGTGCATACGAGAATAAGTGTGATTCTCCCCTGGAGGAAATTGGGGTGACTTAGCAGAGTGTTACCAAGATGCTGCATTCTCAGGGGTAAATCAAGTGATGATGTGGGCCTTAGCAAACAGACCAGTCTCTCAATATTCCGCCCTTTGCTCTCTACAAAACAGGAACACGACCAGGCTGGACTTCAGCACGTGAAAGCCATTGCCTTAAAGAGTATTGAGAAGACATCTATAAAGCCAACCTGGGAAGCTTTTGATCCATTTGTCTACTCCCAGAGGGCATACGCCCTTTCCAGAACCTGGAACTAATGCAGGAGTTTCTGGCAACGGGGCCAAGGTCCGTCGCCCGTCTGAGCAATGCAAATGTGCATGTCTGTGTCAGAAGACGCAGGGCAAAGACACCGTGTCATAAGAGGCAGTGCTACAGGCAGGGCCTGTTCCCTGGTGGAGTTCCTGTAATGACGACAACAGGAAATGGAACTGTCTTTGCCCCCTACACTCATTCGTAGTACTAGTCTCCTGCTTCACCTAGGCCGAGTTTCCCGTTACAGGCTTCATTCAGCCTCTTCTATTGAGCAGCCCAGCTGGTTTTGCCTTCCCACTGAGCCCCTTCCGGCACTGTCTGTCTTTTGACCTACTGGCTGTGGAAATTGCATTCCAAATCAGACACTGTACTTCAGGCCAACCAACTCATTCTTCATTTCAGTCTCTGCCTTACCTAGAGCCCCAGGCCCTTTTCCAACCTAGTTTATCCCTCCAGATTCTTCCCTGAAGATGACTCCGGCTTGTGTTGATTTCATTTATTCTCTACAGGATGGAGTTAGCAGTGGGTCTTACACTGACACATTGTTCACCAACACACTGACCCATGCCTGGTCTTCCACGCTACATAGTGTGTGGGCTAAAAGTCACCTGTTGCTTATCCAAGACCCCGTTGCCTCACCTAGAACTTGGGTTGGTACCAAACTCACAATAGATTCACTAAACTCCTACTAATGGCCCATTTCCACCTGCGCTGACTGGTTTGGGTTTCTTACCGTGGTGCTGTACGCTAGTGGCTGCTCATCTTCTCCGATATGAAGTCCTACAAATGAGAGAAATGGCATTCAGAGTATTAGATTGAGAAGTCATACAAATAAGAGGCTTTTACACCAGCTATCTTTTTTCTTTTTAAAAAATACTTATTTATTTGTACATCTGAGTGTTCTATCTGCATGTATGCCAGCATGACAGAAGAGGGCATCAGATAGAAGAGGGCATCAGATAGAAGAGGGCATCAGATAGAAGAGAGCATCAGATAGAAGAGGGCATCAGATCCCATTCCAGATGGTTGTGAGCCACCACGTGGTTGCTGGGAATTGAACTCAGGACCTCCGAAGGAGTAGTCAGTGCTATTAACCACTGAGCAATCTCTCCAGTCCAGTACCAGGTATCTTTTATTAGTCTTTATACCAACAGTACACATTTGGAAAACAGTCACACCTGCATATGAGAAAAAGGAAAGCCACTGGGCACCAGATTGTTTCCTGAAGATGTAGACCAGGAACCCCCTTCTGTAGCAGTATATTGGGAACCATGGCTTTTTAGGGCCCATGTGATGGGGAACCAATGGGGAGGATGAAGTTCAACATTGTTCTGAAAGGTCTAGTCATCTTCTCTCTGCGGCTGTCAAGTCCTGGCTACATGTAAGGTATGTTGTAAAGCAAATAAGATAATAGAACAGAAAAGGAGAGGTCATAAGGAATTCATATGATCGCAACATTGTTGAGCACTGTTGCTGAGTGCTTTAGGTGGCTTTACAGGGTGTAAATCATTTCACCTTCGCAGCATACTGTAAACTCTTGCTCACATGAGGAAGCAGAAATCATGGTAGAAATCGAGGAAGGGGACCGAGCATAATGGATAAAATGGACAAAAAGGAAGCAGAAGATAACCAAAGTGTGATGGACCCACACAATGAAATTATTCAGATACAAAAGAGAATAAAAGACCAAGGTACGCTATGACACAATGGCTCAGTGGATGAAAGTCTTGGCTGTACAGGCCTGATGACCTACGTTTGACCCCCCAAGACCCTGCATTTGATCTCCCAGAAAGAGAAAATCCGACTCTCAGATGTTGTCCTCTGGTCTTCACACATGCTGTGGCACATGGACATTGATACACACACACACACACAAACACACACACACACACAAACACATACACGCCAGCTTGATACTATGGAAAGAAGTTGGTCATGAGAGGTCACACACTGTACTATGATTCCATTTACATACAATGTCCAGAATAGGCAAATCCATAGGACAGAATACAGATAAGCAGGGGTCCCAAGGAGCCACGGAGTTGCTTAGCAGACATGTGATTTCCATTAGGAGTGATGAAAATTCCCGAACTAGATAGTGGTGAGGGCCACATAACATCGCCCATATATTTAATGCCCCTGAACTCAATACTTTGAAAGTGTAAAAAAAATTATTTTTGTTTCTATTTTACCACAAAACAAAATCAAAACCAGCAACAACAGCTCAAACAGAAACAGGATCCTAGAGGCAGGGGTGGCCATGGGGCTGGGAACCCTCTGGGAGCGTGTGACTCGCTGGAGCAGTTTCGAATCTCCCCAGGCCTGTAGTAGTATGTCACACCATGGCCGCACTAGACGAGTCATGCTGTCATTTGGTCATCTGGGTGTCACCATGAAGGACGAGAAATGCCTGTGTTTTCTATGTTCCTGTAGACGCTTCAGGGTGGTCTAAATCCCTGTCAGTTGACTCGAGTGGCCAGTTGAGAGAAACCAGCCATTTTCCCCCTCATGAGCCAACATCCATGAGAAATCCGCCTCCAGCTCCTTTGGCCCTGAAAGGAGACCATATGTACTGCTTGCTTTTCTCCTCAGCATCTTCTCAGAGCAGATGTCACTCCTCGGCAGTTCTGCCTTCTAGAACTGCTTCCCATAATGCCATGAAAACAGTGATTATTGCTAAGAAACTAGTCCACCCATGCCTGAAGCTCTTCCAAGAGACATGGCTGGGAAATGCTGCTTCCTGGGGCCCGCAGAGGGAAGAAGAGGAAGAGAATATCATTCTACTCCGGCCTATCTTGCTCCTCTCACTCTGCCACAGTGCAGGCAGTGACAGGGAAGAGCCACTCTAACCGTGTGCCCCTCAGCGCATCTGCACATATGGGGATAAAAGGCTATTAGATAGATTCCATGTTATTTATTTTGCAATTGATGGAGTTGAGCCACTTTAAAAACACGCACACAGCTCAATCAATTTCTTTTGTAGATTCCAAGAGAAGCTTTATTCAGTTCAGGAACACAGCAACAGCTGGGGAAGCTATTCCCAAGGCAAGGAACAAAGACTTGTAATTATTTATAGTGTGGGAGAAAGAGAAAGAAACGTGGAGAGGATGGAGATAATGGAGGGGGGAAACAGCGGCTGGGATAGCCGGATCAGCGCTGACACTCGAGATTTTTGTTCTTGTTGTTCCTTCACCATGGAAGATTCTTTCAACTTTGCTTCAGTGGTCTGCTCCGCTGGTCTATCCCTTCCCGAAGCTTGCCTTGGCCTCACTTTTCCCCAAAGCCCATCTTCTGTTTGTAGAATCTAGAGCCCCACTACTACCCGCTACCCCAACCCCACACTCCCATCTCCGTGTCCACCATACAGGAGCTTCACCCTGCTTTGCAAGGAAACAACTTTGGCATCTGAGGTCCCCCCAACAAAGCCTATCCCAAAAATCTCACTTGTGACCTCTGGGGATAATGACATAGCTCACAGAAATAACGGATGCTGATGCAGGCAGGTAATGGAATGCACTGAGACAGATGGGCTTTTTTGTCCTCTGGCGTTGCAGTGCACAAGCGGCCGGTTGAATCATAACCAAAATGCATTGTTGAGAACCGTAGACTAGGGGCTGTTTCACAGTAGGAGAAGGCTCAGTGGGTAAAGAGCTTGTTTGTAAGCATGAGGAGTTTGTATTTCAGCACCAATGTAATTGGGGTGGATGTGGCACCCCTCCTGTACCCCCACCCCACCCCAGGCTTTGGAGGCTGAGACAGGGATTCCCTGTGATAAACTGGCTAACCAGACTACCCAAATGAGAGGGTTATAGAAGAGATCTTGTCACAACAAGTAAAAAGTTGAGAGACCTCTGCCCCCCAACACATGCATACACATTCATTTAAACATGCAAACACATATGAATGCTTACACACACACACAAAAGAAAATAATTGGAAAAGGGTAAGTTGTGTCTATGACCACTGTTTTTAATATAATTTATTTTTATGTAACTTAATTTCTAATACTGGTTCTACTAATCACCAGTTTAAAAAAGACTCCCACCCCACCCCTCACCCCGGCCACCTCTTCAGTGATTGACTTCTACAGGCTTGTGTGGGCCAATGCTTCTACCAGTTCCCATATCCTGACCCCTGCTGCAAGTGCTTGTATCTACCCAGAAACCAGTCATTTCTCAGAATCGAGCCTGGACCCCCCTAAGGGCAAGGCCCAGAGGCCTGCAGAACACGGTCCTCAGAGCGTGGGCACCCTGAGCACGCGTGCTGAAAGGAGCTGTCTGTAAGCTTGGAAGCACAGGAGTGTTTCCTGAGTGCCTGGCAGTTGTTGGCTTCCATAAACACTGGGTAACTGAATAGCAGAGAGAAAAAAACAAAAGCAAGGAATAAACATAGACCTGCCTTTAGCCTATTTATCCGAATCAGTTAGAGCCCCAGATGTGCACTCTGGCCCGGGCCCAGCGCAAGCTCTTTCTGACTTGGGGATAAAGTGTTAGAGGAGAGGAAAAGAAGTCAAAGCGGAAAAGGAAGGGGCCAGCCTGAAGCAGGAAGTGTACAGAAGAATTGGGGCAAAGAAACTGACCAGGTTTCTGACCCATCAGAAAGAAAAACAAACTAAGAAGGGAAGTGACATGGTATGGGGCCATTGTTTTTATGAATACCCTTCACTGTGAAAACAACTCCTTCAGAGCTGGAGGGTATCGCTCAGGTTTTAGTGTGTGAACCATGAGCTTAGTGTGTGCTGGACCTAGGAGCCTATCTACAGCACTCACACCCACCATCCCGAAAATCCCTTATATTTGGAGATCCTGATGTTGATCTGTTCTTCTACGGAAATAGACTCATTGCCTGAATTTGAGAATCCGGCGTACTGAGAAGTTCTGGAGCTTCTCATAGACCCAGGTGTCTGGTTAGGGTTTCTATTGCTCTGAGAAAACACCATGACCAAAAGTAACGTGGAGAAGACAGCTTTTCTTTGGCTTAACACTTCCTTATCATAGCCCTTCATTGGAGGAAGTCGGGCCAGGAACTCAAGCAGAGCAGAATCCAGGAGGCAGGGGCTGAGACAGATTCCATGGAGGAGTGCTGCTTACTGGCTTGCTCCCCATGACCTGCTCAGCCTGCTCTCTTATGGAACCCAGGACCACCAGTCAAAGGATGACCCCACCACAATGGGCTGGGCTCTCCCCCATCAATCGCTAATGAAGAAAATGTCCTACAGTACCATGGGATAATGCTCTTGTACACTGTAAAGATTTGTCACTTGTATTAGTTTAATAAAACACTGATTGGCCAATAGTCAGGTAGGAAGTACAGCAGGGCAATCAGACCAGGAGAATTCTGGGAAGAGGAAAGGCAGAGATGCAGTCACCAGCCAAACGCAGGGAAAGCGAGATGAGACTGCCTCACTGAGTAAGGTACCAAGCCATGTGGCTAAACATAGACAAGAATTATGGGTTAATTTAAGTTGTAAGTGGTAGTTAGTAATGAGCCTGAGCAATAGGTCAAGCAGTTCATAATTAATATGAGCCTCTGTGTATTTCTTTGGGACTGAACAGCTGCGGGACCAGGCAGGACAGAAACTTTTGCTAACACTACAGGCTTGCCTACAGCCTGATCTTATGGAGACATCTTCTCAATTGGGACTCCCTTCCCTCGGTGGAGGTTAGCCTGTGTCATGTTGAACTGAAAACTCACCAGTGCACTAGTGTTGGAAAGCAGCTCGCCTGTCTTCCCGTCAGCATTCCGTGCTATCGGAACCACGCTTGTCATTTAACTTGCTGTGCCTCCTTCTGCAAGTTGCTGCCCCTCTCTGGGCCTCTGTTTCCTTACTTTGACGAGAAAATTAGATGGTTTTAAAGCTTCCTTCCAGCGGTAACATCCTATGAGCACAAGTTCATTTTTCATCCTGACCCAGATTTTAAAGATCATGTACTTAAAATAATATCAAATTTGAAAGTGATCAGCTCTCTCCTACGCTTAGAAATGTCATCACCGGCCGTGTCTTGGTAGGTGTTGAGTCCTATTTCAGGGCCTGGGGGTTCAGAAGAGGAGGAAGAGAGTGTGGGAAGGTAACCGATTCTGTAACCTCCTCAGGACTCCTGAGGCCAACTTGATGCTTGTCTTGAATCCAAGCAGTCATGAGCTATGGATGTGCTTTAGGATGGGGGCAAGAGCCGCAGCCCTGCTTTCTGTCACAGGATGCCTGCCCAAGGTCTTGGGCATGACGGGCTTCCTCTCTGACTTTCAAAACTGCTTGTCAAGGTGTACAGTATGGCAGTCCCTCAGGCATAAATGAGAAGGGGCTGAACTTGCCAATTTAACCTAGCTCAAGGGGCCCAGGTTTAAACTTGATTGGGGCACTTCTCACGTGCTGCCTTTGCCAAAGGGCACTTGGTTAAGGAGGATGGCATCAGGCCAGCATCACCAACAGGAGCCGGGGCTAAGAAATACAGATGTGGGTCTTTGCCTAGGTCTACTGAGTCAGGTCAGGGTGGGAACCAGGGGGCTGGGAGAGCATGAGGAGTTTCTGTTTTCTCTCTCTCCCTTCTTGCCTCCCTTCTCCTCCCTTCGTCTGCCCATGGTCAGTTGGCCCTGTGACTTTTGACCCTGTGATGAGCCAGCAAAGCATAGTGGGGACCTGTGGAAGAGCAAAGCCATTTGCTTCGTGGCAGAGACATAAGACAGGGTTCCCATGGAAGGCATCAGGGACCCCACAGTCCTTGGAGGGCACATGCCCAGTGGTCTAAAGACCCCTCCCCCAGATCCACCATTTAAGGCTCTATCATTTTCTACCACTGTCAGTCTGGGATCAAATCTGCAACACACTGGCTTCGGAGGACATTAAAAATCCCAGTTCTAGCACTGCCATTGGGTGGGAGGCAGGTTTGTCTTGCAGAGGAGCAGAGAAGTCCAACCGTAGAAAGTCAACAGTCTCCAGTTCCATCTTAGTGGGGTACAGCACAAGTCACGACCTCTACAGAGAGTAGGTGGTGAGGATTCAGGGTACCTGGCAGATTTTTTCTCTGGTCCTAGGGATGATAAGATGCTATGGGCTCCTGCTTCTTTACCTAACAAGTGCTCAGGTATCATTTCGGCCAAAGCAGACCCACTTAGTGTTGGAGACCTACTTCTGGCTGCCAGGGGACTTCGGCCATGTGCCGTTCCCCCTGAGCAGACAAAGATGTTAGAGAAAATCCTTACACAGCACAGGCTGGCCTCATCTTAAATTCCCAGCTCCAGACTGCAAGTGGCTATAAGCACCACCTAGCCATCTCGCCCTTCTCCTCTTGGCTTTCCTTGCTGCGCCCCCCTTTTCTCCCTGCCTCCTTCTTCCTCCTCCCCAGGCTCCAGCCCAGCTCTGGGGATGACCGTGCCACATGCTTGGCTTGGAAAATAGAAGCCAACAGATGGGAACTCTCTCAACTTGCCACCGCCAAATATGCACACCCTCCTACGTCTTCCACCTCAGGCCTCTCTCGTTGGTCCCTGGAGTAGGAGTAGCTACTGGTTTCAAAGCCTAAGCTCTGAATTTGTGGTCAGGATCCCAGTTCATGTTATCTATTCCAGGAATTCACAGTCTGTTGTCTGTCTGTCTGTTTTGTCTGTCTCTCTCCATCCATTTATATCTCCTTTCCTTCCTGCATCTGTGAACTCTTACTGTCTCCCATATCCTTTCATCTGTCCTAGGCCATAATCTCAGATACTTGAGAAATACACGAAAGTTTTAAGACAGCAACTGTCTCCTTTGGTGGCACTTCCCCTCCAGTTCCTACCATGTTTTTCTGCTCATCTTTCCAAGCCTTCTGTTTTTCTTTCCCTCTTCTCTCGTTCCCTCACCTGGTTTCAACCCACCACGCTGTGAATCAGGAAAGTTCAGCCCATCCAGAGCACTGTTATTCCCCAAGGGATATTTAACAATATCCGAACATATGTGTGTGTGTGTCTGTGTGTGTGTTTGTGTGTCTGTGTCTGTGTGTGTGATGGAGGCAGGGTTTCAGAGCCCAAGCCAGCCTCAAAAGTCCTCCTACCTCAGCCTCTCCAGTGCTGGTATTACAAGTGGTCACAGTGATACCCCACTGATGGGCAGTTTTACTTGTCATAACCAGGGGAAAGATGCTCCTGACATCTAGTGGGCAGAGCTAGGGACACTGCTGGGCATCCTACCACATAGAATGACCTGGGTGCATGGTCAGGATGGTGCCACTGTTGAGGAAGCCTGATGGAGACTCTCCTGCTAAGCGTAGCTGGGCCTTCCTGGAGGCCAAGTCTAAGGAATAATTTTCTGTGCTTATCAAAATGCGTCCCTTCTCTCCGTCACCTTCTCTCTGCCGCTCCTCCTATTTCTTCCCTCAACTCTCTCTTAGCCCTATACTATGGTCATTCCTTTACACTTTTCTCCTCTCTCTGGCTCGGGCGTAGGCTGCCTATCTTCTTGAGTTCTTCCTCTTCCTAATGGCTCCTTCCCATGACTTCCTATCATTTTTCTGCTGGATGGGAAGGCAGGCTGTCTGGCTCGAGTCCCAGCTCTCAGCTTCCCAGCTGTGTGTTCATAGTAACAATTTCTTTGTGGTTTTTTGGCAGCCCCGGTTTCTTCTTCAATAAGAAGGGGATATTACTGCAAACACCTGAAATAACTAAATGACAAGACTCCAAGAGAGAGAGAGAGAGAGAGAGTGTGTGTGTGTGTGTGTGTGTGTGTGTGTGTGTGTGTGTGTGTGTGTCTGTGTATCGCTTGGCATATAGTTTACTCCATGTTCTCTGTTATGTTTACGACACAAAGTTATCTTTTTCCTTTTTACCTGAGAAGTGAAAGAAACCACAAGTCTCTCACAAATGTGAAAGATTATTTTGTGCTGAAGACAAGATGCGGGGAGCAGGGGCTGTGGGGAGAGCTTCTGTTTGTCCAAGGCAGGACAGAGGTTGGAAAAGATGTGATACTTGCCCCTTCTTCCCACTCAAAGGCAGGTTGTAACTCCCTACTTGTGGCCAGCCCTTTACCCACCCAGAGACAGCCAGAGGAAGCTGGGGGCTGACATGCTCTGTTGGCATCATCCCTGAGCATTTTCCTCAGTTTCTCTCTTTATATGCCTGGGAGTGCTTGGCTTTGTCTTGCTACTTCTTTAAGATCTCTCTCTCTCTCTCTCTCTCTCTCTCTCTCTCTCTCTCTCTGTGTGTGTGTGTGTGTGTGTGTGTGTTTAGAGGTCAGAGGTCAACATTGGAGAGCTTCCCTGATTCCTCTTAACCTTATTTTTTGAGGCAAGGTCTTCTAGAACCTGAAGTCCACTGACTGCCTAGTCTGGCTGAACAGAAATTCCCATTTCTGCTTCTCTGCACTGTGTTAACAAGGGCACATCTCTGCCCCAGGTTGCTGTTCTTTTTTTTTTCTTTTTTTCTTTCTTTTTATATGATTTCTGGGCATCTAAACCCAGTCTTTACACCTACGCAGCAGATACTTTACCCAACCAACCAAGCCATTGCCCCATCCCCTGAATTTGCATTTTCTTTGGCTACATAGACTAAAGAAAATTTTGGTTCAGCCCAGATCGACAGTTGCAAGTTGTAACTGTGAAAACCCCCAAGCCGTCAATGTGTGAACTGTATGGTGTAAGAGCTATATTTCAACAGAGCTATTGGGGGAAAAAAAACAAAATAAGGGGCTGGGAAGATGGTTTGATTGGTAGAGTACTTACTAGGCAAGCAGGGACGCCTGAGTTTGGATCTCCAGCACCCACATACAGAGCTGGGTGTGGCATGTGCCTGTAATCCCAGCCCTGGGAAGGCAGAGGCAGAACTGACTGATCCCTGAGCTCGTTGGACAGTCAGTCTTGCCTAACTGGTGAGCTCTAAACCAGTGAGAGACCCTGTCTTTCCTTTGCTCTTGTTTTTTGAGACTGGATCTTACTGTATAACCCTCACTGGTCTAGAACTCAAAAGTCTAGAACTCACTATGTGGACCAGGCTGACCTTGAACTCACGGAGATCCATTTGCCTCTGTTCCCCAAGTGCTGGGATTACAAATGATTCACCACAGTCAGCTGAGAGACCTTGTCTTCCTGAATTAGGTGAATGGCACCTGAGGAATAGCACTCCAGGGGCTATCCTCCGTACCCCCTGCCCCAAATAGGAACACACACACACACACACACACACACACGGAAGAAAGAAAACAAAAATTCAAAGTGAACAGTTACACTTAACTGGCCACAAGTGTCTACAGCATCAGTTTTTATATGTTTACACCTAACCAAACCCAAATGAGGCTGGATGTGGTGGCACACATCTTTAATAGCAACACTCATGAAATCGGAGCAAGATGATCTCTGGGATTTCAAAGTCAGCCTGCTCTACATAGTGAAGAAAGACTAGTCAACAGCTACATAGTGAGACCCTGTCTCAAACTATAACACAAACAAAACTTCTTCCTTTGACAGCCTAAGTAATGGCATACATTTACACACAGAAATCATTTGATGCTCACCAGGAACTTTATTTTCAAACTAGTTTAATTACACTTGATTATTTATTGCACATATTTGTGTGTGTGCACAGGTGCTGGGGGCCTTGTAGAGGTCAGATTCCCCGCTTCCACCATGTAAAATCCTGGGATTGAACTCTGATGTGGGATTTCCCTATTTTTGCTGTGATTACCACTAATGAATAAAGAAACTGCTTTGGACCTATGGCAGGGCAGAACTTAGCTAGGCAGGAAAAACTAAACTGAATGCTGGGAGAAAGAAGGGTGGAGTCAGAGAGAAGCCATGGAGCCACTGCCAGAGACAGATGCTGGACACTTTACCCGGTAAATCAAAGCCATGTGGTGATACACAGATTAATATGTAAGAGTTAGCCAATAAGAAGCTAGAGCTAATGGGCCAAGCAGTGATGTAATTAATATGGTTTCTGTGTGATTAAGCTAACAGGAAGCCGGGAACCAACAAGCAACCTCTCTCCTTACAGAACTCAAGTTGCCAATCTTGGTGGCAGCACCATGGCCTGCTGAGTTACCTCACCAGCCCTCCGTTGCCTTTCCTAGATGGAGACAGAACCTAAGAACTGGAGTGAAGAAATTCAACTTGACAACAGTTTTCCTGAGTCTGTGTCACACCCGAGGCTCTGTCGTAGACTCTGGAATGAGGCCTGGAACACACGGACGAAAAGCCACTGTCTCCTGAAGCTCAGATCCCAGTCGGAGAGATGGACGGCAGCTAGAAAGGAATCGGAATGCATGTCTGATGGTGGTGAGTGCTGTCCGGAACTGAAGCAGGACAAGAGAGGTCTCCTTGTGGTCAGGGAGACAGAGCCCAGGGAGTGACTTCACACAGGGAGGCCGGGACAAGCCTGGCTCAGGGCTCATGCATCTGGTATTGTTTGTTGTTTTGAGATGAGACTCCGGAGTGCCTTTATTGGCCTCAAGCTCACCAGGTAGCAAAGGATGACCTTGAATTTCTGCTCCTCCTGCCTCTACCTCCCCAGTGCTTGGATTGCACGTGTGCACCACCAGACACGGTCTACGCATAGTGAGAATTAAATCCCAGGCATGGTGCGCCCACACCAGCCCTGACATATGCTATTTCTAGCAATTCTTTCTTTCTCTTTCTCTTCCTTCCTTCTCTCCCTTCCTCCCTCCCTCTCTCCCTCACTCCTTTCTTCCTTCCTTCCTTCCTTTCTTTCTTTCTTTTTTTTTTTTTTTGGTCTTTCAAGACAGGGTTTCTCTGTAGTTTTTGGAGCCTGTCCTGGAACTAGCTCTTGTAGACCAGACTAGCCTCAAACTCACAGAGATCCGCCTGACTCTGCCTCCCAAGTGCTGGGATTAAAGGCATGTGCCACCACCACCTGGCCTTGGCCTCTTTCTTTCCTTCCTTCCTTCCTTCCTTCCTTCCTTCTTTCTTTCTTTCTTTCTTTCTTTCTTTCTTTCTTTCTTTCTTTCTTTCTTCTCCCTTGCTGTGAAGGGAATCAAGGCCAGGGCTTCCAGCAGACTAATCATCTAGTCTGCTACTGCTACACCCCCAACCCCCTCTTCTACTTCTAAAAGTATATGAAAACCCTCAAATGACAACGTGAACTAGAAACTCAGAGAGGAGAGAATGGCAAGAAGGTTTATAAAATGAATGGAGCCAAGAGACAGTAAGGTCTATATGAGCAGAGGCACAGGACGGGGGAGGTCTGTGAAGAGCTTGTACCATCTGAGAAGGAAGTCCAGGCTAGCCCAGCCAGGAGGGTCAGTGGAGGAAACAGACATGCAATGCAGAGACACCTCTGTCCATAGTTAAAATTTTGTTTTAGAGTCATCGTGGAGCATTTTGTATGAGCTTTGACTTTTTAAAACTTAATCATATAATATGTGGTTACTGAACAGTTTGGTACCCGCTTCAGTTCACCCTAACCTGGCCCCGCCAGGCGAGTCTGAGCAGGCGTGGCCAGAGTCCCTGGAGGAAGGGCTGGCTGAGTCTTTAGACTTTACTCTGTGGTCAGCACAAAGGCCACTGAAGGATCTTGAGCAAATAAGTGATACAATGAAACAACATTTGGGGATGACTGCCATGGAAGCGGTGGAGAGCCAGGAAAGAGAGAGGGCAGAGAGCAAAGGGCGCGCAGGAAACAGGCTGAGCAGACCGAGCCTGAGGCGCCGGGCCAGGAGCGGGTACAGTAGGAAGCTGGCACCCCGTGCATTCTTTGGGCCTCTGCTGCCCTCCACCAGACTCGGTAACTGCCAGCCTCTTGCTTCCTTCTGTTTTTACTATGACTAATTTGTGAAAAACAGGAAGTGCTACTGTGACAGTGGCATTATTTGTGGCTAAGAAATGAACTTTTGAAAATGGCAAACTCTGGGTCCCTTACACACAAGCTCTCTTGTACAAATACATATTCTCCCATTGGGGCAGGAAGGACCCTGTTCCAGCAAGAACCATTATCTCCTTGGCTCTGACATCAGAAGGGACTCAAGAGCTGCTGTGTTCCCAGGACTGAGGACAGGCTGCTTAGCCATCCTATAAGTCCCAAAGGGAAGTGAAGAGGGGCTGGCAGGTGCTACCAGGCACTGGGAAAGCAGGAAGGTTTACAGGTGGGTACAGGAAGCCCTGCCCTGCCCTCAGCTTTGGCCCTAGGGTAGCACTGTCACTGGAGGAATTGACTGCTGGTTGGGAAAGCCTGGAGACAGAGGAAAATCACAGTATACAGTGGGCACAGTGTATAGTGGACTGAGATTGGTAGTGGTGGTGGCGGTGGTGGGTGTATGGTGCTCATATGGCAAAGAAGGGAAGCTCTCTGGTATTTCCTCTTATAATGGCACTAACACCATCAGAGAAGGGCCCCGCCCTCATGACCTCATCTAACCCTAAGTACTACCCCCAAATTCCATTGCATTGAAGATTAGTGAAGATTTCCACACAGGAATTTGGAGGGAAGCAAACTTCCAGCCCAGAACCCCAGAGGCAGAGATCATTGTTCTAGAAGTTTCCTTCTAATTAGGTTGGGGAAACACCTTTGGGGGGGGGGAGTCTTGAATTTCACCACCCCCTGAGTCCTTCTCACCTAACCTTTAGATAGTGAGGATACAGCTGTTACCAGATTTCCATGCGCTGCTATCTTTCACAGGAAGACTTGAGGCAAACTCAACAGTGCCTCTAAGTTCTTTGATGTAGGCAATTGCTTCTCTTGCAGAGTGCATTCTGACACTGGGTGTTGAGCTATTTCTCTCTCTTGGCACTTTCGCCTACATCACATCCACCGAAGAATCCAACTGTAAATGTTTGGCATTCTTTGCATCTCTGGTCAGCCACACAGTTTTGCTTTTTGGGGTCTGAATCGCATCTTTAAGCCTCTTTAAAAAAAATGAAAAGGGCATGCCTCAGGCTTTGGAGGTTTGCTTATTTGCAAACTGTCTTCTCCTGAGGGCTACAGGTTAGGAGTGTTCTGACAGTTTAGATATCTAACGAAGTGTCTTCCTGGGATGGTAACTTAACTGCTTCAGATGCACAGTTTAGTGGCATTGGGTGCATCCAGAGTATCTCCCAACCATCCCCACTGTCCACCTCCAGAACCCTTCCAGCAGCCCCGACTGAAGCTCTGTGCCCATTAAATGGTAACCTTTCCTCAGCCGCCCCTTGCTTTCTACTTGTTTGCTCTGTCCCAGTGGCTTTGCCTGATCCAGGTTCTTCGTTATAGGTAGCATTATAGATCCTGTCTCCTTATTTCACTGGCTAATTTCACTCAGCACAATGCCCTTGTCTTTGTTTATTCATGTTGCTATAACAAAATACCACAAGCTGTATGGCTTGTGAACAGCAGAAATGTATTCCTCACGGTCCTAGAGACTGGGAAGGCTAAGATCAGGTGCCAGTCAATTCAATGCCCAGGGAGAGTCTGTTTGCAGGGTACAGATGGTGCCTTCTCACGGCCTTAATGGAGCAAAGGGTGGGGCACACCTGTGCCAACCTCCCCAGGAGGGAGAGAAGCTAACCAGCCAGAGAAAAAGAATTGGAAAAGTGGCCCACGAAGAGACATACCACGCCTGGCACCAAAAGGACTTGTAATGTGCTTTAGTGTGTGGTTTGTGCTGGGGCAGGGTATGAGGCTCATGAGAAATAGGGAAGCTGAAGCCGCAGGGGCAGGCTGGGACCATCTGCTGAAGAACCTTGCATGGTTGGGATTAGTGCTGGGTCTGCAGGGAAGTCCTCATAGCTTTGGAGCAAGGGAGCAGAACCTGTTCCTCTCTCACAGGAGGCATCCAGAAAAAAAAAATCGCAGGCCCTGCCAGTGTCCTTCCAGCATTTTCCGAGTGCTGGAGACTGACCTGGCATTGTATTCCTGTTACCTCAGCTAAGCCTCCGATGAGTGAGGAGGACCCTGAATGCTGGAGAGCAGCTTACCTGGGCTTTGCACTGCTCCCTGCCTAGCCCAGCACAGCCCCAGGGCCAGCAGCTAGGATCCCAGGAGCCTGACTCCCAGATCAGGACCTGCATTGTCACCTGTACCCTAAATGACCCAGTGCCCTCTGATCTTCAGACGGCACAGATGGCAATCCCAGAGTCTGGATTCACGCTGGAATCACCAGGGTGGTTGTGAAACTCCTCGGTGCACAGTGTGTGCCCTGAGGTCCGTGCATTAGGTTCTCTGGAACCGCTACCCCGCTGCATCAGGATTTTTCATTCTCATGGGGGATGGTGGCCATGTCCCTGTTTTATGCATCCCTGCTGCCCAGGGAAGGCAAGAAACTCACACAAAAGGAACTGGCCTTCGAGGGTTCTTCCAGCCACCAGCCACTCTGTATCTTTAAGAAGCCTGACTGGCATCCTGCCATGGAAGCCACCACCCCAGTACAGGCCTTGCAAGCATTGGCTGCAGGAGCGAAGCTGTAGCAGGCAGCGGTGCCTGGGGCCGGCCCAGGCATGTAGACTGAGCCTGAGCTGGGCAGAACAAGCCAGTGGCAGTGGTGGCGGCAGCAGCCAGCCCCCAGATGCTCCCGTGAGCTGAAGCAAAGGGATCTTTATGCCTTTCAGAAGGAAGCTCATTCTGCAAGGCTGAGGAAACAAAGGGACGAACTGTGTGTCAGTCTAGTCCAGACGTCTCAAACCAACAGTAAGTCAGCAGGGAACAAGACACAGTTCTCTGCCCTAGGCAACTTCCACACACCCCTATCCACCCTCCCCAAGGGGCCCAAGGTTTTAAGGATGCTGCTCCAGGGGACTGCAGGCCAAAACCAATTAATGAATTCCCTGCTGGAATCCAGTTGGGCCTCCCCTTGAAAAGTCAAGTCTCAGCTCCTGACACCCGGGACCCTAAGTTGTGGGAATGCTTCAAGGTCTTCCTGCCCTTGAGAACCCCAGGAGTTCGTGAGAGCAAAGAAGGGAAAAAAGAAATCTCCAGCTTTGGGTGTCTGTCAACTTTGGGCCTGAGCCCGCTAGGGAGGAGAGAACGAAGCTCATAGCAGTGACTTGAGGGGTGACCTGAGAGGAGGACAGTCATGGCTAATACAGACTGAGGATTGTTGGCCCTATAACCACAGAGCTAGGCGGTCCCTTTTTCTCTGCCTTTGAGAAATGAAAGATACAGGTGAGATAAACTCACTCCAAGAGTCAGCTTGCTTCTGTCCCTGTCGGGGGAGCCAAGGCTGGCTTGGCACAGGGGACTGTGGCAGTATGCTACAGACCCGCGTGTAGCCCAGGACAGGAGGCAGAGCTGCGGGACTGGGGAATCTCTTCTCTGAAGTGCCCATGCCTGTCTGCTGCCTTCCTCCTTTCTGTGCAACTAACCTAGAGGTGACTGTCATCTACCGGGCTTCATGAGCATGTGTGGAAAAGCCACCCATGTGTGAGGGAGGGCAGCAAGGGGAGAGTATATTAGCAGGAAGCAGCATGCTGGTATTGATGGGCACAGAGGGGAGGGGCGGAGCACTGTACCTTCAAAGTAGCTAAGCCCTGTCAAAGGAAGGGGAATTGAAGCCCGGAGCAAGAAACAGAAGGACAGCAGGCTCCGCTAGAAGGATGGAGGGAAACTGAGGCAGAAAGACAAGCAGGGTGGAAGTAACTGAAAGCTACACTGGGATTGTAGATACTTACAATGAAGAATGTTTGTGTTAGCTTTCCGTTGTTGCGACAAAATTCTTGAGATTAATGACTTTAAGGAGGTTTACTTGGGCGTATGATTTCAAAGGTTTCGTTCTCTCCATAGTCCTTTGACCTGATTGTTTTCAGGATAAGGCGAGGCCTTCCAGCATGGCTGAAGCCTGGTAGGAGGAAAGCAGCTTAGTTCATAGCAGCCAGGAAGCAAAGAGAGGAAGGGAAGAAGGGGCTAAAGACAAAACTGCCCCTCCTAGGAACCCCTCACCTACCAACTTCCTCCAAAGCGACCCCACTTTCTGTAGTTCCTACCACCTCCCAAAAGCCCACCGATGAGGTCAGAGCCCACATGATGCCATATCCTCCCGAAGGCCCATCCCTGCTGCGCTGGGAACCAAGCCTTCAATGGTGGCCCACATCATCACAGCCTTAAAGAATCAGCTGCTCTTTCTGGCTTGGGGACTGAATTCCAGGAGGTCAACGGGTGACTCTTGACCTGGCATGATGCATCCATGTGAGAAAACAAGGAAATTCGGAGAATTTCACAAGCGTATCTGAAAGCTCTGCCAACGCAGGCCTCCTGCATCGGCAGAGCAGCTGAAGGCCCCAGCTCGCTTGATTCGGGAGCCTTCGAATTCCTTGGGCCACGCCTGTTTCCGCGCCTGCCAAGTTCCCATGGCTATGGCAGACTTCTGTTGTTCCTAGGCTTTCTAACAAGGATTCCTTTCTATTGAGCACGTGTGTGTGTGTGTGTGTGTGTGTGTGTGTGTGTGTGTACGCACACACGCAAGCACACACTAAGCACATAGGTCTGAACCCTTTCAGTTAATATCAGTTCCATCTCCCTTCTTCAGTTAAGGATGACAGATGCACAAAACCAAATGTACCCCTCTCCTTGACAGATTTCACAGCCTTCCTAGGATATCTGCCAAATTGCTAGATGGTATTTGCATTTTTAAAAAAATAGACTGCATTTCGTTATTTGGGCCTTAAGGGTTTTCCAGTCCCGCCTTAAAGCAGTTAATCGCTCGTGTCTCACTTTACAGCTTCCAAAGCTTTTCTTCAACATTCATAAACCCATGTTATCCTTCCACGAGGCCAGTAGTTTGGTTCTTCTCACACAATCTGTTGGTGAAAACTGCCTTGTAGAAACACTAAATGGCTTGCAATGATTAGCACCCAGGCATAGGTCTCTGGAAAATTAACCCTATCTTTTAAAAAAATTTTTTAATTGAAATCATTGCATGTGTGCAGGCATGTGTCACAGTGTCCTGTGCAGGTCAGAGGACAACTTTGTGGAGTGGTTCTCTCCTTCCTCCTTTGTGTATGTTCTTGGAATTGAGCCAAGTTGTAGGGCTTGGTTGGCAAGGGCCTTTACCTGCAAGACCATCTTGCTGACTCTGAACCTCGTCTTTCTGACTGCCCGGACCTGTACAGAGAGATGCTCTGAAACACAGGAAATGAGGATACCATCTCATTCCGGGACACAAGGCTTAGGCTTCAGGTTGGGCCGCCCAGTAACAGGAACATCCGTTGGAGTATGGCATCTCCCTGTGCACATCTCTGTTTCTATAAAATGGAACAAAGCCCCATCTAGGAGGTAGATGTGGATTACATGAAATAGCATGTGTAAAGTATTTAGAAGAATGTCTGGCATGTGGTAGGCTTTCAGTAAATACCACTCAGCCCCAACTTCATCTGGACTTTGGGGAAGGACATTATTAGCTAGGTGAGTCTATCTCGGCGGCGGCCCCTTGGCATCTCTCTGACCCTGCCTTCTTCCTCCCAGCATTTCGTTCCCATAGACATGTCCCTTGGAATTGAATTTGAAACTGTTATCCCACCTGGGTTCTGCTTTGTACCTGCTGAGGGCCTGTTTTACCTCCAGGTTTTCCTCTAGAAAATCTAGGGCTAGCTCTTGGCTCCAGGATTTGAGGCGAATACCCGTAGCAGCAGTGAGATTGCCTCCTACTGGCGGGTCAGGCCGTCCACAGTGGTTCAGCCTGTGTCCTCTGTGCCCGGACACCCCAGCAACAGCGGCAATGCGCTCTGTTGGAAGTATGCTTGTTTTTCCGGATCTACTAGCAACTTCCCTTGTCTTGAGAGAGACACTGTCCTTTGTGGTCTTGGACCTTTGGTGGCTGGTGAAGAAAGGTTATCTATCCTTCTGTTGCCTTGGGGGTCCATCTTTGTTTCTGTTGTAGAGGAAACACCTCCACATCTCACCAGGGGTTCTCTACAAGGTTCAAGAAGTGAGGTATTCTGGTTACATAAGTGTCCCCCAGTGGTCCATGTGTCAAAGGCCTGGTCACAGGCCTGTGGTACTGGGGAGGTGTGGAAGTTTGAAGAGGTCAGGCCTGGTGGGAGGCGGTTAGGTCACTGCAGGCATTCCTCTGGAGGGAATATTTGGCTCTGATCACTCTGCTTGTTCTTTGTTTCCCGTCCTCTCTGAGGGGAGTGCTTTTCCTATCGTATACTCCTGACATGATATTCTGCCCCTACTCAGGCCGAGGAGAACCCCTCTGAAACGTTTGAAACTGCCAGCCAAGATAAACCATTCCTCTGTTTAAATTCATTTATCCGGGGTATTTGTTAGAGTAACAGAAAGCTGGCGCATACCAGCTCACTCGTGTGGTAGTGGGAAGGGCAGTAATAAGGGCCCGATCCTCTGTCATTCTAGCGCTCACTCTATACTTACCTGAAGTCAGTAAGTCAAGAAATAGCTTAAGTTGGCTCAGTGCGACACAAAGGGATGAAGAGATCAGTGTTCTGTTCTCGTTGTCCAGAACTAAGACTGGAAATGAACACAAACACCTCAGGAGAGTGTAGCTCAGGGCCGGAGAAGCGCTTTGATGAATAGTGTTAGCGTCAAACCAAGGGAGCACATGTACTGAGTGCCACCTAGGCACTGGACACCTACCAAATGCGTAAGTTAAGGTACTGGATCGTGAGCTTGGACCTAGCAGAGTTCCACAGAGGCTCGTCGTCAGTCTTCTCCTTTCACCCCGAAATGCTCTACAGAGCATGGAGTTTTTATATTTTGTAGACAAAAAAAAAATAAGTCATCTCAGAAAGAAAACCAGTGGGGCTGATTTGAACCTTGTCTGCCTGACCCTTCACATTGCAGCTCTTCCCATCGTTACCTCATCTGCAGCTTGTCCCTTTGAGGAAGATGGAATCTGTTGCATATACCGAGTGTTGCATATACCGAGTGTTGCATATACCGAGTGTTGCATATACCGAGTGTTGCATATACCGAGTGTTGCATATACCGAGTGTTGCATATACCGAGTGTTGCATATACCGAGTGTTGCATATACCGCTCGGCGAAGCACCTGAACTAGTGATATCTGTTGAATGAAGGGCAGGGTTCCATGTGACTGTGGTGGTCGCTTTTCTTCTCTCTCCTGAAGCCCCCTCTACTCACTTTTGTCTCCTTACCCTTCCATCCAAACTCATCCAGGTAGTCCCCACATCTGGACTGCCTCTGCCCTGCCCCTTCTCCAAGGGTGCTAACGATGCTGGAGGAACTTGGTTAACCATGTGTTTCTTGAACTGTTAACAGCCTGGTCCCTAAGGCTGCCTAGAAAGCCTTCTTAGACATCACCATCACCTCCTGACTGTTCTTTTCCCTCACTCCTTTCTCAAACCTCATGGTCAATGGCACAGAATAGATCAGGTATTAACATACCTGAACAGCACTGACGATGAAGAAAATTTGAGGTACCAAGGCCCACCTTGACAATCACCCCAACATCTTTCCTCCTTTTATCTTTCTCATGCTAGGGAGAGGTGTGATCCTACCCGGGGCTGCCTCATCTCTCCTGGAACCCCCTCTACCCATCGTTCTCTCTCTCATGGTCGTGCCTTTCCCTTTTCAGCCTAGGTTTTTCTTTCCCGATTGGCTCCTTCCTTGGGTCAGCTGTGTCCCAAGGTCACAGGGTGATAGAAATGACCACAGGTGGCCCCTGCTTACGTGGTCTTTGCAGATACCAATTTCAAAGACACGGAATATTATTTCCCTGCCATTACACATAGAGTGACTCCAGGAGTCACGTGACCATCCCTTCTAACGTAATTCTGGGGCTGTGTATATAGCTAGAGGCAGCATGCTCAGCCTGCAGGAAACCCTGGGCTCAATCCTGGCCGTGGGACACATTGTATTCATGAGGAAGGGTCATTTTGATTGATCATCCAGGTCTGAAATACATACTGAAATAACAGCCCCACCAGGGGTGGGGAAGGACAGTCTTAAACCTTTTGGGTGGGGTTGGCAAGATGTCTCAGAGGGCAAAGGTGCCAGCCACCAAGCCTGAAAACCTGAGTTTGATCCCTAGGACCTACGTGGTGGAAGGAGAGAACCAACTCCTGAAGTTGTCCTCTGGCTTCCGCACACGTACTGTGGCAAGTACACATATGTACAAACATGTACACATGCACACATACAAATAAAAACGTCAGAAAGTGATTTTTAGAACTTTCTGACATGTAACATCTTCTTTGGGGTGCCATGTGTCACATGCTATCCCACAAACACCAGCAGTGTGTCAGCCAGACGTTCTGGAAGGCAGGAGCTCCAAACCTGAGAGTCAGCACGACCACATACCCTCTGCGGTCTTCTGGAACAGTCTTTCTGACCTGTCCTGACTTTGGTGGCTCCAGAATGTCCTTGCTGTCCTGGCTTAGGCCCTCACCCCCACTTCTTCCCCCCTCACAGGCCACACCCCTTTTGTGTTTCTCCTGCTCTTTGTCAACTCTTTCTTCATAGACGTCGCCACTGGACTTCGGGCCACTCGGTTGCCCACGGGAATCCCATTTCAGGGGTCTTCACGTAATTATATCAACAGACACCCTTTGTTTCCCATAGAAGGTCATGCTCACAGGGACCAGGAACTCAGGCTCGGTTGTTTCCTTGGGGAAATCGACCCACTACGATACAGGAAGAAATAGGTGGTTCCGAAGCACCACTCCTTGACTGCCCAGCACCCACCTTTTCTAGGCAAACAACTTTGGAACTGTGCTGTCCAACCTGGTCCAGGTTACAAAGTCAGCTGGCAGGTATTCTTCTTGGTCAGGTATGAGTGTCATTCTTAATCATTCCATTAGTTACTAATGACAAATGCTGGGCAGTGGTGGCGCACGCCTTTAGTCCCAGCACTCGGGAGGCAGAGGCAGGCGGATCTCTGTGAGTTCGAGGCCAACCTGGTCTAGAGTGAGTTCCAGGATAGGCTTCAAAGCTACAGAGAAACCCTGTCTTGAAAAAACAAACAAACAAACAAAAAACCAAAAAGACAAATGCAAATACATGCAGCATTTAACACAGAGAAGAATAGGAGACTGTGATGAAATCCAGTTGCATTTGGTGGTGGAGGGCGGAGGAAAGGACACGCTGCTATCACTCACAGACTGGTCTATTGCAGAGGCCTGACAAGGAACATGTTAGTATCTGCTGAAGAATAAGAGTTCCTTTGGGCTGACGAGGAAGGGGGACTTGATTGGGGGAGGGGGAGGGAAATGGGAGGCGGTGGCGGGGAAGAGACAGAAATCTTTAATTAATAAATAAATAAATAATAAAATAAATAAAATGTCTTTAAAAAAAAAAAGAGTTCCTTCATTAACCAGAGGATGCCGGACAGTGCTCTCCAAGAGACTTCCCTTATCATTGCTCTCAGGAGGGGCATCAGTGAGAGTGTCCGCTCCAGAGACTATCAGCTCTAGCCTCTGTTCTCAGGCAGAAGTAGAGAAATCTGAGGTTGGCCTCTGGTAATTGAACTATCATTTACCATAGGTGGCTTAGCTGAGGTCGCTCAGGCAAGATGACTCTCTGACACTCTTACACAGTGGCAGAAGGGTTCACTTTCTGAAAACTCCAAGGGCTGTCTGTCAAGCAGAGCCACAAGCCTCGGCAAGTCACACCCCGGAATCTGGACTCTGTCCTTGCCGTGTCTCCTGGCTCATTTCCTACACTCTGCCCTCCCCTAGCTTCGCTGTGCAGATTCTTGGCCTCTGCCCTGGACATGGGGAGCTGATGGTGGGGTGGGGCTGATCCATCTGGCCCTCTGCTGTCTCCAGTGGGCTGTTGTTTGAGGGCAGGGCAGGCACTGCTGGGGGTGGGGGAGCTGGGGAGGAAGGCCTCCTGGTTTCTGTGCTGTCCCCGGCTATTCTGTCCTTCTCCCTGCCTTTGCTTGCACTGGGAGCCTAGGACAGGGAATTAGGCTTTTGCAGGCCTGAAATGTGATTTCTGGTTCTTGGTTCAGTTTGTTAACTGGCTCCAGGCAGAACGATGAGCTCCTGGCTGTGGACCCTTTTCCCCACCTTCCTGAAGGCAGCTAGGACTGAGGAGACTGAGGAGCATCTCTTTTTCTTTTTTACTTTAATTTTATTTGTGTGTGTATAAGTGTTTCCACAGGTGTGTGTGTGTGTGTGTGTGTGTGTGTGTGTGTGTGTGTGTGTGTGTGTGCATGCGTGCAGGTGTTTGTGGAAGCCAAGTCCAACTCAGGTAGTCCACATCGGTCTCTCACTGGGACCTGAGACCCACCAATGGCTGGCCAGCGAATCCCAGGAATCCTCTTGTCTCAGCCTCCCCTCTCTGAGATTGCTAACACGCTGCCATGCTCAGCTTTTTACACGGGTGTTGGGGATCTTGCTCAGGCAAGTAGTTAACCAGCTGAGTCATTTCCCCAGCCCCACGAATGCTATTTTCTTGTAGAACAGGCTGCAGACGTGGTCCGCACATACTATCGAGCTATCTCTTCCTCCTCTTTCGAAGTCTTTTCCATTTATAGCCTGTCTGCACATGAGTATTTGAGTATTGACACCAGATTTCATAACAGAGATTCCAGCTACTTTGTAACCTGGCAGTTACTGACCGTACAATTCAACACGCTAACAATTTTCAGTGTGAAGTTCAGAGGCATTGAGTTATCCATATTATTTTGCAGCCAACACCATCATCCTCGTCCCTTATTACTGTCCCTTTACCAGCCACTAGGAACGACCACTCTCATGCCCTGACTATCTTTGTGAATTTTATTTCTTTTGTTTTTCGAAGATAAGGTTTCTCTGTAGCTTTTTAAAAGCCTGACCTGGAACTAGCTCTTGTAGACCAGGCTGTCCTTGAATTCACAGAGATCCGCCTGCCTCTGCCTCCCTAAGTGCTGGGATTAAAGGTGTGCCCCACCACTGCCCGGTTATCTGTGTGAATTTAACTCGTCTGGATACTTCACATAAATGAAATCATAAAGTATTTGTCTTATATCTGGCCTCATTTGCAGTGGCTTTCATGATGTCTTCACATCTGTATAACAGCATGCGCAAGAATTTCGCTCCTTTTTGGATGGTATCGCGTTAGGAGTATACATGAGATTTATTTGTCATCCATCAGGATTATTTGTGTTGCTTCTGCATCTGGGCCATAGTGAATGATGCTGCCAAGAACCTGGGCAAATGAAAATGCAGTGAGTTTCCTGCCACCCGCCCTTTGGGCACATTCCAGACATGGGCTTGCCGGATACACGGCCACTCGCCGTCTAGTTTGTTTGAGGAAGAGCCATTTGATCTTCAAAGAGGATCCACCATTTCACATTCATGGCAGAAATGTTCAGGGTTTACCTTTCTCGAAATCTCAGCCAACCCGTATCTCTGCTTTTGCCTTTGTTTCTCTCAATAGACTCCCGATTATATCCCTGCGGTTTGATTTGGACTCTGTGATGGTTCGGAGTGCCAGCCTCTTACAATAGCTAATTGATTTGTCCATTTCTTTTGGAGAAAGGTTTATTTAAGCTCCTTGCTCATGGCTTAATTGGGTTATTCATTTGTCATAGCTGAGTGGTGGGAGTTTATATTGCCCATTCTTAAGCATTGTGGTTCCACGAATCTTGAGATCTAATAGAGGATCTGTCTCCTAAAACACATGTCTGGGGTTTTGTTGTTGTCGTTGTTGTTTATAAATGATATGATATTTCCTGGCCCTTTACTCTTCCATATGCATTTTGGAATCAGAGCCAGGCATAGTGGCACACACCTGTAGTCTCATCAACTCAAGAGACTGAAGAAAGAATCACCCGAGTCCGTGAGTTTAAGGCCAGCCTGGCAACATAGAAGGACCCCATCTCAAAAAATAAATTTGAATTGGTTTGTTGGGTTCTTTTAAAATAAAATCATAAAATATTTCTAAGCTGGCGAGATTGCTTTGTTGGTAGAGTGTTTCTGCGCAAGCATGAGTAGCTGAGTTCAAGCCCCCAACCCATAGGGAAAAGGTGGATGCATATAATCGCACTCCCGAGAAGGCATAGACAGCTGGATCTCTGGAGCCCAGTGGCCAGCCAGCCAGCTTGGCTATTCGATGAGTGCCAGACGGGGCTGAGAGATGTTACTCAACATTGTCCTCTGGCCTTCATGTCCACATGTGCTTGTATACATATGTGAATAAACACAGAATCACACATATACAGCACACACACACGCATGTGCATGCATGCACACTTGCTAGACTTTGGTTGAAAATGCCCAGAATGCTTGTGCCAATTTAGAGAAAAGTGACATATTCATGATACCAAGTCTTTCTGTCATGAACAGAATTTTGTCTCCATTTGTTCTTCTTTAAGGACTTTTAGTAAAGGTCTCCATAATGGGATTTCATGTGTTTTCTTAGGTTTATGTCTGTGTATACTGTCTGTGCTTTGGTGGCCTCAGGTTGTCCTGGCTTAGGGCTCACTCTCTTCACAGGCCCAGACCCTGTCTTTTCTGTCTGCACAGAAAATGAGTATTTGTTGATTGATATAATGACATGAAGACTCTTGAGATGAAATCACTGTGGATCAACTGAGTGACCTGAAGTCCAAATGGCAATGCCTAGGAAGGTTTTAAGACTGTCCTTTTCCCATCCCTAGCGTGGCTGTCAGTCTATTTCAGATCTAGGTGGTCAACCAAAATAACCCGTCCCCCTGCTCATGAGCATGAAGTGCCCCACCCCTGCCCAGTGCTGGGGATTGAACCCAGAGCTTCCCAAATGCTAAGCAAGAGTTCTACCACTGAGCTGTGCCCTCAGCCACAGGACAATGGGTTTTCTGGTCAAGGGATGGTCACATGACTCATGGAATCATTCTATGTGTGGCTGCAGTGAAATCATAGTCCATGTCTTTGAAATTGTTATCTGCAAAGACCATGTAAGCGGAGGCCACCAATAGTCATTTCTGTCACCCCATAGAAGAAACCATGATTGCAGAGAATACCCAATATTATCTATAACCAAATTATCCAAGTTCATAATAGATTTCAGAAAAATTTTAGACATGAAATCAACCCATACAAGTCAATTTCACTTTCATTTACCACTAAAGCTAGAAAATAGAATTTTACAAGATACCAAAGCTGGAACAGGTCAGAAAGGAATGTCCCAGAAGCCTGCCAGGGGGTGTGTGGTTCTGCTGACTCAGATTTAGAGCTCCCGCCTCCAGAACTTCTAGCTAACACATTTCTGGTGTTTGCGATGTGGCGTGTGATGTGTGGTAGTCCAGAGGGGCTGTTACATGCCGAGAAGGATTTTTATTACGTTTCTGATGTATTTGTTTGTGTGTACACATGCCACAGCATGCGTGTGGAAGTCAGAGGACAACTTTCAGGAGTTGGTTCTCTCTTCTCAACACGTGGACCCCAGGGATCAAACTCAGGTTGTCAAGCTTGGTGGCAGGGACCTTTGTTTGCTGTGCTATCTAGCCAACCCCACCCAGAGATTTGTGACAGGGTCTCTCACTGGGACCTGGGACCCTGACTGGATGGCCAGCAGTCCCGGATTATAGAGAGGCTAAGAAAGTATAATCATCCTATCAGGAGTGAAGGGATTTTGAAGAGATACCTACTGACTGTTAGACAATGAACCCCAAGGAACTGGGGTTTCTCTAGGAGTCTCTCATTGGAGAAGGAAAAGGCTGGGCCCTGATGCCAGCCATAGGGGAACAAGTGTTCCAGGAAGAGATTTTTCATAGTGATAACTCCACCCTACAGGACAGATGCCAAACCTTGTGCCAGGAGCCTAGACAGCACCTCGTCAGAACTACTTACTTATTTACACCTCTTATTGCCCCGTTTAAACTTAAACGTCATGTCCGGACCCAGAGATGAACTTGGAGGGCCACTGATCCCCTTTATACGGTCTTCTTCCCAGTGAGGCTGTGATGAGCAAACCCCTTCTCTGCTTCTATCACTTTCCTCCTCTGGCGGACCAAGGCAGGTCGTCAAGCCTTGCTTTTTAGGGCTTCCTTGGTCCAGGCTTTGACTCTTAAGGACTCTAGTAACCAGGAAACTAAAAGCAGCCACAGTACTTGACTGGGCTGTGCTGGAGCAAGAGAGCCAGGAACGAATGCTAAGTTTCTCCAGGTGGCCAGATAAGGAGCTAGGAACTCAGGTTCAGGGCTGTCTGGAATGCCTACCCCATGACGGGTGGTTTCTGAAGTGAAGCATTAAGCTGGGAAATCATTGCTGGGTGTCAGCCTGGACTTAAGGTCACAGGTTTATCACCTGGTGATCTTGTGATGTACGCGCCAAGAGGTCTGATGACTCACTGGTGTGTGCCTTGGTGAGGTGTCCTTCCCGCTAGACGTTTCAGGTGTGTTGATTGCACCATTCATTAATCGGGGTGTAGCTCATGAGTGTGTGTATGTGTGTTTGTGTGTGGATGGATGCATGTTCATGTGTGTATCCTTATTGTGTGTCTGTGTGTATGTATCTTTGTGTGTGTGCTTGTTTGTGTGTATATGTGTGTGTATGTTTGTTTGTGTGTATGAATGTGTGTGTATGAATGTTTGTGTGTATGGATGTTTGTGTGTGTATGAATGTTTGTGTGTATTGTTGTTTGTGTGTGTATGGATGTTTGTGTGTGTATGGATGTTTGTGCGTGTATGCATGTCTGTGTGTGTATACTTGTTTGTGTATATATGTGTATATCTGTATGTTTGTGTATGTATGCTTGTTGTGTGTGTGTGTATTCATGTATGTTGTGTGTGTGTACATGGAGGTGAAAGCCAGGGAACAATCTCAAATGTCATTCCTCTGGCACTGTACACTTTTTTCTTTTTTTGAGGTAAGATTTGTCACTGGACTGAGACTCTCCAAATAGGCTAGGGTAGCCCGCAGGTGAGCCCCAGGGAATCCTCCTGTCTCTACCTTCCCAGCGCTGGGATTACAAGCACGTGCCAGCACACCCAGCTTTGTGTGGGGGTCTTGGGGATCGACCTCAGGTCTTGTGCTTTCCAGGAGGCACATTATAGCCACGTTATCTCCCGAGCCCTCCCCACTGTTATGGTTTTCATAAGCCTGTGCTCTCCTAATCGAATTCAGTAAGTTCAAAGGTCATATATTTTTATTAGTACAAATAGATTATTTATCATCTTGCATCCCATGGCTGTGCTGGACAGGTGGTGGTTGTGTACCTCCACAAATGAGATGAGGAGTCCTTCTGCCTTAGTGCCTACATGCGGTGTGAGGGGCGGGGAGCTCAGAGGAGATTGCGGCTTTACACACAATGGGGTGACTAAAGGCAAAGCCAGCCAGCCAGAATGGCACTGTTCTATAGCAAGTGGGAAAGAGCGCAGCCTGCTCCTCGCAGCCACTCGGGTGCCCTTTACCCAGGTGATAACGTTGAGGCCCAAAAAGGTGAATATCTGCCCAAGGTCCATAAGGGTAAGAGCAGATCTGCAGCTTGGAGTTTAGTCCACATTCATCTTATCTAAATGTGTGCAGGTTTCTAAACCAAGAGAGAGAAAGTATGTGTGTGTGTCTGTATATCCATTCTTGTGTGTGAGTGTGTGTGTGTGGTGTCCATTCTTGTGTGTGTGTGTGTGTGTATGGTGTCCATTCTTGTGTGTGAGTGTGTGTATATCCATCTTGTGTGTGAGTGTGTGTGTATGGTGTCCATTCTTGTGTGAGAGTGTGTGTGGTGTGCATTCTTGTGTGTGAGTGTGAATACTTAAGGACAACCTCAGGTGTTGGTCCCCATTTCTACCTTGATTGAGTCAGGGTCTCTCTTTTGTAGTTCGCCATGGCGTATATCAGGCTATCTGGCTTTCAGGGATTCTCCCATCTTCATCCTCCATCTCCAGCTACAGCAGAGGTTCTCAACCTGTGGGTCTCGACCCCATTGGGATCAAACGACCCTTTTATAGGAGTTATAAGACCATCAGAAAACATAGATGTTTTCATTACAATTGATAACAGTAACAAAATTACAGTTATGAAGTAGCAACAAAAATAATGATATGGTTGAGAATCACCACAGCATGAAGCACTGTATTAAAGGGTCGCTGAGAACCACTGGCACCATAGGAACATGGGAATTATAAACACACTCTGCTGTGTCCAGGTTTACAAGTAAAAAACTGGGGATTCAAACTCAGGCCATCCCGCTTTCGCAGCCACCCCTTTGCCCACTGAGCCGTCTCCCCAGCCCCTAAGCATGCTGCTAAATGCTATGCATTTGTCCGTGACTCACGCTGCAAAAATGGCATGCATCCAGAAATGTGCACATTCAGCTGCTGCTCCAGGATTCCGATTCGGGCAGACACACACTTCGAAAACAGTGCTTCTCGTAAAGAGAAGCTGAAATGCTTCTCGCAGAGAGATGGGAGTACTCAACCACAGAAACCCTCCGGGCTGGAAGCCAGGCATGACGGTGCACAGCCAATATGCCAGCACTCCAAAGGCTGGGGCAGAAGGAGCATGAGTTCGAGGTTAGCCTGGGCTACAGCGGAGTAAACCTTGCTGCAAAACATACACACACAAATATACTTTTAAAAAGATCTAAGCTTTGTTCTTTGTATTTAAGGCTAAAGGGACTATGAAATGGAAACATACTTCATTTCTTTCTTTCCCTTAGGGCTAGGTATCTCTACCTAAACCCCAGACGAGTACAGGTCATTCAGCTTGCCTAAAGAGGCGTAGCTTTTCCCCTTGCTAACAAAGACCCTGGAGCAAACACATGCTGATACTTTGATTTTGTTTGTGTGTGTGTGTGTGTGTGTGTGTGTGTTCATATGTGTGCAGGCGAGTAAGATAACAACTTTAGCAAGATCACTTCTCCCTTTGCTTGGGTTTCTTGAAAAAACTCAAGTCTTGGCTTGCAGAGCAAGCATCTTTACCAGCTGAGCCATCTTGCCAGGCCACGGTTTTGGATGTCTTTGGAACAGAGTTTTATGTGTTTCACTCTGGCCTCAAATGGAGCTCGCTGTGTTCACGGATGACCCTGAATTCCTGACCCTCCCGCATCTTCCTTCTGGATGCTGGGTTTCTATTGCCCTCAAGACGCTAGCGAATGTTCCGAGGAACCATTTCCTACCTCTACTGAAAATACACACTGGGCTCCTGGCAAATCCCTTTCTGTTTTTTTAGTAAGTCAAACCTGATGCTCCAGCTGTCAGATCTCGAAGTGTCCGCGACTGGCCAGGCAGAGACCAAAGGAAAAAGGCTTAGCTGCCATCTAAACACAGTGAACTTGGATGGGAAACAAAGCGGCTCCAGCGGCAAACACTTGCAGGACCGCCATGAATTTTCAGGAGCGAACCCGTGCTTGGCAAGGAATGAGATGAAAACTTCTCCCCACCCGGTGGCCCACGTTCTCTTGAGCTTCCGTAGTTTAGGTTGGCTCCTGGGAAAGGCTGGCCATCGCCCATGCGTCAGGGAAGACACATGCATGTGAGGGCCAGGCACTGGCCTGTGCTCAACACAAGACATCTGATGGGATAAGACCATGCCTGGCATTGCTTCTGGGCTGTCTGGCTTTGATAATTTAATCTCCTGACAGCCCAGGGAGGTGCTGGGATTATACGTTTATTTGATAAATGATGAGATGGAGACACAGATATGCAGAGTGAAGGAGGAGGGTGTGGTGGTGATGGGACAGAAGGCAGTTGAGGAAGACACCAGAAGTGACCTCTGGTCTCCACACAACATGTACACATGTGTGTGTGCACCCCCCCCCACATATATGCAAATACACATACAACACACAGTTAGCAAAAGAAGCCTACAAGTCACAAGGGCTACTTTCTAAATCTGACCTTCACAAACTTTAAGTGCGTAGTTGTAAAGGAAATGTTTCGGTTCGTTTGGGGCTTCAGAGTCCTCAGAAGACAACTGGAGGCACTGCCGGTCTCCATCCTCACTGAGGTGTGTGTGTATGTGTGTGTGTGTGTGTGTGTGTACTCGTGTGTCCATGTGGTCAGGAGGTCGTGCACACACTCACAAGCGCATGGAGCCCGAAGGCATTGTCAAGTGTCTTCCTCTACTTCCCTCCACCTTGTTTCCTGAGACAAGGTCTCTCGCTGTATCTGGCGCTTGTTCATTTGGATAGACTGGCTAACCAGCACACCACTGAGACCTGCGTCCCAGCTCCGGGACCACAATCGTGTGCCACCGTGCCTGGCTTTTTACTTAGGTGCTGGGGATCGGAACTCAGGTCCTTGTGCTTGTGTTGCTAATATTTTACCTACCAGTCATCTCCCAGCTCCTCGGTGAATTTTATTGTTAGGATCAAGTACTTGGAAGGCACTTCCTAATGACACGCTGAGGTTATGGAATGAGGAAGGAAATGAGATTGAGTAAAGCAGCAGAATTGATGTTGGAGTTGGGTTCTAATGTCGTGAGGAGCCTGGACCTGCAGGAAGGAAGCGGTGTCCCATTTGCATCATGACATTACAGAAAAGCTTGAATTGCATTAAACATGGAACACGCACACTCAGACACAGAACTAGTCGATTCAGTGGTAGGGCTATCTGGGTATTCACAATAATGTCACGGCTCTAGCTACAGCTCTTTTCAAGGTTTTCCTCTCGAGGCTATTTTATACTTAGCATGTAAAGTGTAGCATGGTAAATTGGCTGGACCAGATCCATGCCTTGAACCCACAGCCCAAACTCATTTTTTTTTAACGTGGGGCGTCTTGAGAGTCGTTCATTCTAATTCAGTGGTTCTCGACCTTCTTAATGCTGTTACCCTTTAATATAGTTCCTCATATTGTGGTGACCCCAACCACAAAATTATCTTTGTTGCTACATCATAACTGTAATTTTGCTACTGTTATAAATCGTAATGTAAATATTTTTGGAGATAGGGATTTGTTGGAGGAAGGGTTCGCAATCCACAGGTTGGACCAGTCTAGACTACATTCGCCAACTCCTGCGTGCAAGTTGATAGCCTAAATCACATGTTCTTTCCTTAGAGTCTTAACTAGAGTCTGGTTCCTTAGAAGCATGTGGATCCCCTACATGTTGAGAAGAGTGGCGGGCTGCGTTCCTGCCGCCCCGGCTCACGGCTGCCTGGCTAGCTTATGCCCCGAAATACTTACACGGAAACTGTATTCTTTTGAAAACTGCCTGGCCCAATGGCTAGCTCTTACATATTGATCTAACCCATTTCTAATAATCTGTGTAGCCCGAGAGCTGGCTTACCAGAGAAGATCTTAACCTGCGGCTGTCTGGAGTGGGAGAATCATGGCGACTCTCTTAGAAATGGGTTAGATCAATATGTAAGAGCTATCCAATAAGAGGCTGGAACTAATGGGCCAGGCAGTGTTTAAAAGAATACAGTTTCCGTGTTATCATTTCGGGTAAAGCTAGCCATGCGGGCGGCCGGGTGCCGGGGACGCAGCCCCGCCGCTCTAATTACAACACCTACATGGAAATCCAGGCTTCTTACAGAATTGACCAGAGTGATCATGATATGGGAAGCTGTTTTTAAGATTTATTTATTAGTTTATGCATGTGTATTGCCCACATGAGTTTATGTGCCCCACATGTATATATACAGGAACCCACAGATATCAGAAGAGGGCATCAGATCCTTTGGATCTACAATGATAGATGATCGTGATCCACCATGTGGGTGCTGGAAACTGCAGTACTGACTGCTGAGTTGTCTCCCCAGCCCCAGGAGTTGCCTTTATAAAATCAAAAGGACAGGAAGGAGGAAGCTGCATATGAGAGCAGCTGCAGGCTGTGTGGCTGCTGCAGACTGTTCTTTGTTCTCGAGAGTAAGTTGTGAAGTGCGTAGCCTGGGAGAGAGGATGGGCGTTGGCAGTGCCTGGTGTGAGCTGGGAGTTTCACCGGAGAGTTCACCGGCACACTCAGGAAACAGGCCTCTCTCCTCACGTCATAAAGGCCTAGCTAGGCCTTACTCACTTCTTGCAAAGTTTACCCTGCCTTAAACTTTTCGGTGCAGAGATAAAGAGAAGGGCGCTCACAGTCACAGAGAGTCAACTGGATACTGACTCCGAGCAAGAGGCCTTTTCTAATTGTACTTTCTACTTCCTCTTGGTATAGACCGCATGTCCCTGAGACACAACTGTGACCCCACTTCATAGACTGGGAGATGAGGAAGGATTGGGAAATAACTGACAGAGTCGCTCAGTCCATAAATGGGAAAGAGGGGTTGAGATCCCTCAAGACTGCTGACTATACAATCCACATGCAGGGAGCCAGGGTGGGATCTGGCCCAGCCCCTGAGGATTACCTTGTACTGTGTATCACGCATCAGGCAGCCAGGCGTTGTCACCTACTCTGAAGCTTGAGTGTGTCCTGTGATGCATGAAGTGTCCCGTGCACAGAGATGCTGACGAGTGTAGGGTCTAAACTGGGGCCTCATTTGTACCTGCTCCAGGGGACTAAGGATGGAAGTCAAACCTGGGAGAGGTAGACAGGCAGCCACTGAGCATCCTGTAACAGCAATGCTTTATTTCTCATACCCTCGTCCCTAACAGGTATCGTCATCGGCCATACACGAGAGCTCTTTCGGCGCTAGAAGCATTTCCTCCCGGAACTGCCGCAAAGCCCCTTTGAGACAGGTGTTATTATTCTCCCCCTTTTATCGATGAGAAAGCCAAGGACCATGGAAGCTGAGGTCGCAGCAGGCAGCTTGTCCCTGTGAGGTATACTCTTTCATCTCTCTGAAAAGTTGCCCATCCATCTTGAATGACTAGCCAATGGATGAGTCGGGATTTGAACTCTCTGTCTGACTCCAGACTGTGAGCTAGGTACTTTGTTTCAAAGCCAACTTGAGGAGAATCTTCCAGTGAGTGATTTGGCCTTGAGTCTCTTGCCCTGAAGAGAAGTCCTATTCCCAGGAAAGCTTGTGGTCCTCTTATCGGAATAAGCACATAAGGTCCTTCCTTGCACACCTGTGCATACTGGCATCACGGCCCCTCTTCCTCACTTCCCACTTCTTCCCTGAACAAGCCGCTTCGCTTGAGTTCCTCTAGGGAGTGGGAGTCTTCTGGACCTCTGCCACATCAGCCATGGGCTGATGCAGAGGGTGTGAGCCTCTCCACGCTTAAGAACACAGACAGCAAAGCCCGAACCTTGAACTGGAAAGGCCCATGAGAGCAATCACAGGTATGACAGCTGCGGCAGGAGAAGGTGGCTGTGGGGAAGTGGATTGCCCCCCCTCGTTTTTATGTTCCGTTTTTAGCTGTGTTTTTTCAGAGCAAGTAGGTGCCATGGTGATAGGAGCCATAGAAATAGATGGAGTGCACCTCCCAGCACGGGGCTGCTGAGCTGTTCCCATGGAGATGCACCAGGGAAAGCCGGGGACTTGCCCCTGCAGCTGCCAGCTGCACACTGGGATTAGGCCCTGGAGGCTTCTTACTGTCTTTCTGGAGTTGTCCCAGGGCCCGAGAGTGCTCCATCCCTCCCAGAGAGAGCATCCTTGAGTCTTCCCAGGGAACCCATTTAAGGAACCTGGCTTTTCTTTAGCACGGCCATCTTGCTAGATAGTCACTTTAAAACAAATCTTACGAGACCTCCTCTTCCCACAGTTGTGACCGCGCGTCTAGGTCCTGCCTGGATATAGAACTGGCACTGGGTTCACGCTGGATAATAACAAATTTAGGGCGGGGACTGAGTACTGAACATTTGGTGCTCAGGGATACTCATAAAATGTAATGTCAGAAGATCCAAGCCAGGAAGCCAGGCGGGGCGGGAGTGATCCTACTTGAGACTGGAGCTTAAGTCTGTGAAGCCTCACTGGAGCACAGGGAGGCCTAGACTCGACTATTTTTGGACACAGCTTTAGTGGACTCGGAGAGCCTTTGGAACAATAGCCGGAGCCATGGCTTTGCTCTTATGTAACCGAATCTGCAAGGCTGTGGATGTGTGCACAGACCAACCTGGTCAGAGCGCTGCTCTCCTCTGTCTGGATTCTGCATACTCTTCCAAATGTAACCCATGGGTAAATACATCATTCGAACCTAACTGCCTTAGATTGACTGGACCGAGCATAAGAGGATTAAAGCGTGTTATTGTTGCTGTTCTATAATATCTATTTCTGTTAGAAGACACTACTATCTGTATATTCTGAACATTTTCTTTCATATGTCAGTGCTATCGGGTGGCACACTTCTTCAGGGGCAGTGCTAAAGCCATCCCGGACTAAGGTATGGTTCTAAGACTAAGTGCTAACCAGGTGAAATTCATTTTACTTTCAGTTAAAGAAGCACGTACATGCCCCTAACAAAAGAGGTGTTTTTTTTTAAATTAGTAACATAGTCAATTTCATGAGCAGTTGCATAAATAGTTAGAAACTGTGAAAATTATAGTACTGGGAGATGCTAAGGGAACATCTGTCCTGGCACGCGTGGCATCTCGCTCCTTGTCACTGAAGCCCTGTCCTAGCAATGGGGGTGTTTGAAGCTTCCAACCCCTCCAGTCTAGGAGTGATGTGTATGGTAGCCTTGGCTTGTAGGTCATACCATTAAAGTAGGCAGTGCAAAGCTAGCTAGACATCATTAAAGTAACCAACCGTCTGGCTTAACTTAGGACTCACCTAAGGGACCATGTGACTTGGCACTGACCACTGGCAGCATCTGCACTCAGACACCATGCGGATTCCTGGGTCTTATTTCGTGGTTACAGGAATGTGTTCTGATGGAGCCATTACAGAAACTCCATATTAAATAAGTAAACACGCGTGCTCTAGTTTCACAGGCCAAGCCAGCTCTGAAGCAGAAGGATGCTTTTCTTGCCCAGAGCAGTCCTGCCTTGGAGCTTTGCCCCTCGGTCGGGTTACTCTACTTGGCTAGGCGGCTCACGGCCCATCCACTGTGAAGGACCTGCTCCCCGATGTCCTGGGACTCTCAGCACGGGCATTCACTGTCATGTTGGCAGACAGTTACGACCAGGTTTTCAGAGTCATGCAGTGAAGGTCTGGCCACACCAAACCTCCACACAAAACCTTCCTTTCCCAAGAAAGGTTTGGGAGAGGAACCCCACGGCTGATCAAGGCCCACAGGAGTCTGAAGAAATTCTCTACGGAACTTTTACATGAATGTCCAATATTAGCTGTCACAATTACCGTTTTTAAATATGCATTTTTAAATTTTAAGTTTTCACTTCCTTAGTAAAATATTTCTTGCATGAAATTGTACTGTTGTTTGACATTTTTATGTGCATAGAGCAGTGTCATTAAGTTATCACCACCATCTTTTCCCGAAACAATTTCTGTCTTCTCAACCTGACACTCCAAACACTAACTGCCCGCTGTCTCCACTGCCAGCCCCTGGCAGCTCCCACTCTCTGCTGTGTCTGTGAACTCGACTGATCAGGGTCCCTCGTGTGAGTGGACTCTCACAACATCTGTCTTTCTGTGTCTGGCTTGCTTCAGTTAAGATAATGCCTTCAGGCGTTGTCTGCTAGAGCGTGTGCCATGGAGGATGAGAGCTACCCCACTGTTTACATACTCCACGTTTTGTTTACTCACAATTTAATTTTACCATGGTTTATTTCTTCTCATTTTGTTAAGATTTTGAAAGAGTCACAAAATGACAAAAAGTCTAAGAACGGCAACCTCAGAATCCCTGGGTTATTTCACAGCATTCCCCAATCTTCAATGAATTATTTAATATCTTTATGATCTACAGTTTCCTCTGTTAGTGAGTTATAAACCGGTCCTATCATTATTTCTATTTTTATTACATTTGATTGATTGATTGATCGATCGATTGATTGATTGATTTGTGTGCACGGTGTATGTGCAGAGGTCAGAGTTGGTGCTCTTATTCTACCGTGTTGGTCCTGGGGTTCAAGATCGGATTGTCAGGCTTGGAGGAAAGTGTCCTTGCCTGCTGAGCCGTATCTCTAGCCCACACTCCCATCATTATTTAAAACGTTTATTTATTATATGTGTGTGGGTGTTTTATGTCTGTGCACCACAAGTGGACCTGGTGCCTGTGGAAGTCAAAAAGAGTGGGACAGGTCACCTGGGAAGTGGAGTGACAGACAGCTCTAAGTGTGAGCTGGAAATCGAACCCAGGTCCTCAAAAAGAGCAGCCAGGGCTCTTGAGTGCAAAGCCATCTCTCCAGGCCCACTATTCACTGTTTTAAGGCTCCCCCTTCCCTCAATGTGACCAGCGAGAGTTCACCCTGTGTTCCTTCTGAAGGTCTCATTATTCTTTGAACACACTTTTGCTTTCTGGAAAGAAATATTTCAGGATCATGCTACAGTTTCCTTGCCCCCAGCAATCACAACGACAGATTGCATTTCTTAAACTTTCATTTCAATGATTTTAGTATGATTTCCTGGCTTTCTTTTCCCATTGTGGGATAAATAGCTTGACAAAAGTCACGGAAGGGAGGAAGGGTTTATATCAGTCCGTGCCAGTGGCGACTCAAGGAGCTTGAAGCATCTGTCACATCACATCTGCAGACAGCAACAGGGCACAGTGAACCCAAGGGTTCAGCTGCTTTCTCTGTGTTATACAGTCCAAGACCCACTGACCAGAGAATGGTCCTGCCCACAATTAAAATGAGTCTTTCTACATCAGTTAACACAATCAAGAGACAGACATTCTTAGGGACTATCCTTAACCTAGATAGCCCTGACAGGTGTGCCCAGAGGCTTGTCTCATGGATAATTCTAGATTCTATCAAGCTGACAACACCAACCATTATAAATAAAACATACATTGAATAAACTTTCCCGTTTTGCCATGTTTATATGTATAAAGCTGTGTCATTAAGCACCTCTACTTGGTTTTGTGCCACATGTGGACCTGGTGCCTAGAGAAACCAGAAAAGGATGTCAAATCCTCCGGGAATTAGAGCTATAGACTGTTGTGACCACCATGTGGGTGCTGGACATTAAACCTGAATCCTCTAGAAGAGGCCATCCTTTCTCAGCATGAATTTTCCCCAAGGAATCTCAATTCATTTTAACAGTAAAAGGTGTCCTCAGTCCAACAATCTGTACATCATCAGACGGACTCATTCCTCCTGCGAGGTACTGCCTGCTCCCAGGCAGAGTTAAGAGATACGCACTCCACACACACAGACCTACATTCTTGAAAATCTAGTTCTGCTAAGCACTAATCTAATTCCAGCATTTGAGAGGCAGAGGCAGGCAGATCTCTGTGAGTTTGAGGCCAGCCTGATCTACATATTGAGTTCTAAGCTAGCCAGGGCTATAGAAATGAGTGCCGGTCACAAAGTAAACATTCAATTCTAGGCAGCGATGCCCACTATGCCTAGGAATGAGTATCTCCTGATGCAATTCAGAAGTTCCAGAATTTGTTAGTGTTTTCCTTGCCATGTTGTACCTCCCTGAAGAGAAAGTTCTTGGGATTCTAACATGTTGAATTTTTAGATATAACCAAAATCTCCCCTCGCCGTCATCTCCTTCTACACAGAGCAGCCCTTTCAGGCTGTTTGGACTCTCACCCTTGCAGGCCAGGTCTGGGCAGCACTCATCACCACCATAGGAGCGCATTCTCACTCCCATGGAGCTGAGACACGGCAGCCTAGGGGCTCTGACACCCTGCTTTGGGCCACTATGACTCTCTGTGCCCTGCTCTGACTTGTGGCTCCTACCTCTCTTTGCTCCACCCAAAGGCTTTAGGACTGAATCCTTTATCAAAGGGAAGGTGAAGGAACCACTGTTCCTCTTGATGGGAAATATTCATTTGTTAACAATTCTTTTCATATTGGGAGCACTTGAAGCTGACCTAGCTTTGACAATAAACAAATGCTAATTCTGACTGCCAGCATTTACCCCCTCTTTTGTCTCTGTTATTGTCATGACATATGTAATGAAATGTTTGTACAGTTAGGATGCCTTCTTCCTTACAGCAACATTTATTTTGCAAATTTGCAGTTGTATTTAGGCTACCACCAGCAACTCTCTTGGCAAACACTGAGCAACTCCCACCACAGAAATTAATGAGTAGAGACAAGGTCTGAACACCTACTCGTTCTGTTCTCTCACTAGCACGTGGAGGGACTCTGGGGAACTGGTCCAGGGGACAGCTATGGAAACCAGAAATGGCGTTTTGTAACACTGCAAACTCTGAGTTCTTGTAAACAAGTCTTCTAGGTTAGCTTGAGCATCCAGGAAACAGACTGTATGTTCCAGTTTTTGTGTGGGACCCTCGAGGTCCCAGATCCAGTCCTACATCAATATAAGAGTCCTCCCTCTGTGTTTGTTGCTGACAGAGCAGAATGAGGTGGTATGGGAAAAGAGCATGCAATGTCCCAGTGAAGCCTTGCTGTACTGTGTAGTTCTTGACCTCCGTGAACCACTGGTTTCTCTGTGAAACACGTGCTGCCGTGAGCTGCTCAGCCCCATGGCGTATCACCTGCCTCTCTGGCTGCCTCCTCTCAGGGGTCCTAGTGAATGATGCTTTCGGCACCCATCCCCCTTGTAAGTGCCACCTGTGTGCTGGGTACTGTTGCTGGTGCCCCTGCTCTTACCACCCCCTCCCTGTGTCACGTACGAATGCACAGAAAATCGGGTCCCTCCCTGAGTTTCCCTACCACTGTCGCTTCTGTCCAGACTGAGAAGGTCTTTCATTTTTACTCAAGCAACCCACACTCCTCAGTTTGGACTCCGCTTCTTTTCCAGCTCCCGTCCATGTAGCCTAGAAATGCTAAGCACATTATATTTCAGCCAACTGTTTACTTTTTTCCTCTCCACAGGAGACAGGCATGATGGTAATTATGTGTTTAATGTCTGTCTCCTGGGATGGTGAATCCCTAAGGGCGTAGGTTGTGGCTGTCGTATTACCACAGTGTCTCCAGCACATAGAGTAAGGAATGGAGACAATGCTTCTACAAGGCTAAATGGGAACCAGGCCAGGAAGTGACCCAAGAAGTACACATGCACTAACTCATTAGGCCTGAGCACAGCTATGAGGATCATACTATTGGTAGTCTGTGACCTGGAGGTAAAACAGACACGGAGAGGTCAGTGATTCCCCCATAAGTGTGCAGCTAGGTTGAGAATCCAACTTGCTCTCAGTTGGATGATGGATGGATGGATGGATGGATGGATGGATGATGGATGGATAGATGGATGGATAGTTGATGGATAGATGGATACATGGATGGATGATGACGATGGATGGATGGATGGATGATGATGGATGGACAGATTATGGATGGATGGATGGATGGATGGATGGATGGATGGATGGATGGATTGATGGATACATGGATACATGAATGGATGGGTGACGATGGATGGATGGATGGATGGATGGATGGATGGTTGGACGATGGATGATAGATGGATGAATGAGTGGGTGGGTGAATGGATGAATAGATGAACGAGTGTTTGAGCAGATGGGTGCATAAGCAGGTGGATGATAGATGTATTGATGAATGAATGGGTAGATGTATGGATAGATGGGTAGATGTGAATTTCAGAATTCCAGGACTGCCAGGACTGTTACACAGAGGAACCCTGCCGAGAGAGAGAGAGAGAGAGAGAGAGAGAGAGAGAGAGAGAGAGAGAGAGAGAGAGGAATGTGAGACTTTTGGATGAGAAGAAAAGGCCCTCTTGAGAGTCTCTGGCTCCCTGGAGTTGGCTGAGGAGGGGGGCTTAAGAGTGGATGGAGGCCAGAACAGACATAAGGATGCATGGAAACACGTCACCCTCTCCACATGTAGGACTCCTGCTTTAAGCTCCTTTCCCTGTCATCTCCGTGTCCACCCTCCCAGAGCTGGTCTGTATGGATTTAAATAGAGGTGGTGTGCTTGAACATAGAGAATCACCAGCCTTGTTTCCTTCATATGTTGGGAAAGTTGTCTCAGATGAGGCACAAAGAGATGCCTCGTTTTAGAACTCTCAAGACAGCTCAGAAGCTAAGGATGTTTGCTGTCATATCTAACAATGAGTCCAATCCATGTGTATGTACATGCATGCACAAATAAATAACAAATAAATGTAAAAAATTTTAAAGAGCTAGCTCATATAAAAAACTAGTTAAGTAATCTAGATTTCCTTTTCTGGATCTTGTTTGAATATGTGTCCTATGCTATTTAGTTGTGTGGTTGTTTGTTCTTTAAAGTTATTGAATTTTTTAAATGTTTTTTTTTGAGACAGGGTTCCTCTGTGTAGCCATGGCTTTCTTGTAACTTACTCTGTAGATCAGGCTGGCATCGAACTCATAAATCCATCTGCCTCTGCCTCCCAGTGTTGGGATTAAAGGCATGCGTTGCCATGACTAGCTGCTAATTAGTTTTAAATGTCAATTTGTCTACAATCAACTGGAAAGAGTCCCAGTTGGAGAGTTATTTAGATCAGACTGGTATGTGGGCATGTCTGTGGGGGTTGCCTTGATCTTTAATTGACCGAGTTCACTGTGGATGGAACCATTCCCTAAACTAGAACACAAACTGTATGAATGAAGAAAGCTATCTTAACAGCAAGTAGGCAACATAAGTGCATTCATATCTCTTGGCTCTTGACTGTGGATATGGTTGACCAGACATCTCAAGCTCCTGCCTCTGTGGTTTACCAGCAATAATGGACTATAACCTGAAATTATAAGCCCTTTTCTCTCCCTAAATTGCCTCTTGTCAGAGAATTTTATCACAGCAACAAAATAAAACTACATTACCCTCCAGAGTTGACAAACTGAGCATTTAATCTCCAGATTATGTGTTAATGGTATTTGAAGATAGGACCTTTCTGAAGTAATTAGGCACTGGTGGCTTCACAAGAAAAGAGAGACTTGAGCTAGCACACTTTCTCTGCCCCACCACATCTCTGCCCCACCACGTGTGTGACTGATACCCTCTGTCCTGTCCGAGGGCACCAGAAAAGTCCTCAGTAGATGCCAATGCAAGGTCCTGGGATTCCAGTCAAATAGACTTAGATTGCATTTACTTTGCTTTTTTTTTTTGAGAGAGAGAAAGAGAGAGAGAAAGAAAGAGAATATCTGACTTGCCTCAAACTTATTATGTAGCCCAATCTAGCCTTGGCAACTTTCCTGTCTCAGGCTCCTAAATGCTGAGACCAAAGATGCGTGCCAACATGCCTAACTACTAAACTTCTATTTCTTTAATAAGCTATTCAGAGTTTTAGGTATTTTGCTATAACAACGGAAAAAAAAGACGAGGACAAATGTACACATTATCTCCAACATAATCAGCCCTGGGTGTGTTCCATTAACTTAGTGGTCTCTAAATTATCTATAGGACAAACACCACTGCTACATACTCTGGGATTTTATTCGCTATCTGAAAATATTTTAGGATGCATCCCTAGAATTTAATTGCTTAAATTAAGCAAAGGACTGGCTCTGTGAAGGTGGAATTTCAGCCATGCACCATAGGGGTGGACCGGATATTTTTACTCTGGACTTTGGGTGTGTCAGACCCTGATGAGAGGACATTTGTCTTTGGGGCCCATTATTGGCATCATTGATGCCAGGGAATAATAGTACTTATGATTTGATGGTTTGTTCTTCTCTAAAGGGAAAAGGAGAGCTCTTGATAGGAAAGTGGCTTCTTGGAACTCAGCCCAGACTCACTGTTTTAATCTTGTCTCCTCTCACTTCTAAAGGAAGATACCGAGGAAGGAGATACCTTCCTCAGCAGTGGCACCCAGCTGTGAGTTCACCAAGGGTCATGGTGGAAAGCCAAAGGAGTTTTGTATTCAGTTCTCGAAGAAACATATAGACTCTGGCCCTGCAATCACATTGTGGTTAATAAGGGAATGGTTTGTGTTGTTGCTAAGATGCACAAATTTTTAGTACCATGGATGGATGGATGATGGATGGATGGATGGATGGATGGATGGATGGATGGATGATGGATGGATGGATGGATGATGGATGGATAGATGATTATACAGATTATACCCAATACATAGATTGGGTAGGTAGATACCATTAACTCATTAACTTAATCTGGTTTGTATTATATTATGTCTGTACCCATTAATTATGGGACTTTATGTAACTTCTTGGACCTCCCTTAGCCTCTGCTTCCTTGTCTACACTGAGTTTAACCTTTAGTACTTTTCTTGGAAGGTTATTACAATTAACCAATAGATGGAGCCTGGCACACCGTGGGTGCCCAGAAATGGTGGCAGCTGCTATCATTTGTTGTGAGTAGACAGTTTAAACTCTATTTAGGGAATAACCCAGAAGATAGGAAGTTAGATGCCAGATAGGACACTGTTTTTGTCCTTCCAACTGAGCAAGCACACACGGCACACACGCGGCTTGCTTTTCACGGGACAGGTTTCTACCTACCCATATTTATTTCTGTGTTGGGAGGTCAATTGAGGATCTTCTTATCTTTCTATTTACACAATAGATGAATAAGGAGAAGGAAGGCAGCATCCCCCAGGAGCCGGGCTAAGGCCTATCGGCTTTCACTGCCAGGTCTCATGGAGGTCTCACTTCAGTGGGGTTTGGTTCACAGTCTTTCATCCTCCAGCCTCGCGTGGACCTGAGACCAGAGACTCTGGCTGCCGTCTCCCACGCCATTGCAGAATACTTCTGCCTTTGGCCTTTACTCAGAGCCAGATGGAGGTGCTAAGTCCCCTGCAGGGCCTCTGGGAAGCTCAGACATCTAGGACTTCAGCTGCTGACTGGCGGCATGAGCCCATGTCTGACCTGCTGGCCCAGGAGACAAGTGCTGGTTCAACCTGCCAGAGCCTCAGCTTTGCCTTCCACTGGGGTTCAGAATCCAACCTCACCTGACCCTGTGGGCTCCCAACCCCAGCCGGGACTGACTGTTCTCTCCTCTGTGCCCTCTTTGTTTGCAGCTATTAAATCCAAGCACTCCAGTCGGTTTTAAATGCACCTCTCTTCTTCCTAGCTCGATCTTCTTCTTTTGTTTGTTTGGGATTCTATACAAGCGCAAATCTTTCCTAAATTAGACCTGAAGCTTACTTACATGGTTTTCTACCTAGGAGATTGGCTAGAGTTGAAAACACAAATTGGTGGTTTTGAATCCCACTGAGTGTATCTCTTTCGATAGAAATAGTTGTGGAAAATCAGGCTTGTCTAAACTCCTCACTCTAACGCTGCCCTCAAACCACGCGTTCTTCCCTTCTGCAACCAGCCAGTCATCCAGCAAACACTTGCTTTTGTGTTTTTATGCCAGGTACTTGGCCTATCTGAATAAAAAGAACGTGGGCCAGAGGTGGGTGCTGCTAGCTAACCCAGCTGAACACTCAGGGCCAAGTAAGAAATCAACTTATAAGGTTTCTTCTAGGCATAGTTTCCTACAGCTTTGAGGCTGTTTCTATTTTTAAAAATAATCTTTAAACTTCGTATGCAGTGTATGTGTCCATATGTATTCACACATGCTTGGGGGCTGTGTATGCCCATGGGTTCATCGAGGTTAGAGGCTGGGCATCTTCCTCAATCATTCTCCACCTTGTTTTCCTAGACAAGGTCTCTCACTGGACCTGGAGCTCACTGATTGGTTAGACTGACTTGAGCCCCAGGGTTCCTCCTCTCTCTACCTCCTGAGTGCTACACACACTTTCAAGCCCACTCTGGTGTGCACGGATCTTTGCGTGGGTGCTGGAGATCCAAACTCAGGTTCTCTTATTACACAACAAAGCACTTTACCAACTGAGTAATTGCTCAAGTCCCAAGTTGTTTTCTGTTTGGGTTTTTTTTTTTTTGGTTTTTCGAGACAGGGTTTCTCTGTGGTTTTGGTTCCTGTCCTGGAACTAGTTCTTGTAGACCAGGCTGGTCTCGAACTCACAGAGATCCGCCTGCCTCTGCTTCCCGAGTGCTGGGATTAAAGGCATGCGCCACCACTGCCCAGCTTCAAGTCCCAAGTTTTAAACTTTTCATTGTAATTTTAAAACATATTCTGTATTTAAATTTTACAACATATATTCTTTTACCAAAGCCCAAATAAATCACTGTAGAAGGAGTTATAAACAACAAAACACCAGGTCCCTACCTTCTAAGACCCCCGGTCTGAACATCAAAAGTCACAGCGACAGCTAGTGAATCTGGGGTTTCATTTGAGACTGTAAATGCCACTCCCGCGTTTATTCTGTCCAGGGAGAGAATTTGGGGATGTACTGCATACTTGGGTTGTCCTGGGTGCTCTGTAGCCTGCGGAAGGAGTCTAAAAAGTGTCTCTGTCTGCCAGGTACTAGGGAGAAAATTATATACAAAGTCAAGTAGAACATTAGGCTGCCATGGGTTCCGCTCCACAAGAGTAATTCAAAGAATGTTCTGAGAGCGAGGAGGCCTGTCCCAGCCTATTGGCTGCTCTGCAGAGACCAGGTTCTGGGCTGCTGCTGTGGAAGATGAGGCCCTGGGGGTGAGATAGGGTCGGGAGAAGAGCATGCAGAAGTCACAGGCATTAGTGAGCTCACTGGACACTGAGACCTGACAGGGAAGAACTTATCCTCAGCAGTGCCTGGCCATAGACAGCCCAGGGCAGAGCATCCTGCACCAACTCTGCACCTATAGGGAAACTACCTCTAACCTCTTCCTTCCTCCATTGTGCAGGTTCCCTGCAGCCCTTTGGGGACAGCATGGTGCCCTTCTCACTTCTCCTGAGGTCCCGTCTTCCCTCTGCCATAAGGCGTCTACCAAAGACAGCACACATCAGAAACACAGCCATCATGACTGAAGGTAAGCGGGACTAGACATTTGGCTGAGTGTTGGTTTGGTTTTATTAAGACAGGGTTTCATGTCACTAGCCCAGGCTGGATTCAGACCCATTACACAGTTGAGGATAACCTTGAAATTTTGATCCTCCTGACACCACTTCCTGAGTGCCGAGATTACAGGTGTACTACAGTGCCTGAGTATGTGTGTATATGTGTGTGCACTCATGTGTGTGTGCATATGTATGTATATGTATGTGTGTGCACATGCATACACACGTACATCCTGTCAGTCGGGAAAAAAGAGCAAACATGCTATTAGGTTAGGTATAGTCACTAACTTCCCAGAATGTTCTGACAGTTTGGACTAGTTTTGAGGTGTAGAAACCTCATGAGAGGATCTAGCGCTATCCAGTTCAGCTTGCTTACCAAACTCCATATGGAGAACTGCCCACAGACTCAGACCATAAAAACAATGTTTTTATGCTAGCATGGTGGCTCATGCATATAATTCCAGCATCTTGGACACTGAGTGGGAAGATTGCTGAGAATTTGAGGCTAGCCTTGGCTACATACTGAGACCCTAAATCAAAAAAAAAATAAAACTAAGAAGAAGAAGAAGAAGAAGAAGAAGAAGAAGAAGAAGAAGAAGAAGAAGAAGAAGAAGAAGAAGAAGAAGAAGAAGAGGAAAACTGTTTTTCCCCCTGGGAAAAGAGGCCCAGGCCATGGTGTCTTTTAACTGCCCTTGTTCCAGATCAACTTTCCCTACCCTATGATGGCCTTACTCTCTGTGTGGCACCTATTCTTCCACTGTCTCCTAGGCATGACAGCCAGTGCTCCCAAAGTCCCGAAACACACACGCACATGCATGCAGACATGTGATATGTCACTGATCTAAGTCCCACCAATATTTCACAGTACAAACCTTTAAGGCTTTAAGATATAGCTCAGTATGGTAGAGAACTTGCCTACTCTTCTCAAGGCCCTGGATTCTATCCCTCGCACCAAAAGAAAAAAGAACAAAAAGGTAGTCTATAGACTTCTCTGGTTATGGTGCAAACACCAAAGAAAAAGCCAGTAGTGTGTTTAATGTGCTTAAAACAAGAGTTCTTATTTAACAGATTGCTATGACAGGCTTGATTGTTATTTGTGGGTTAATCAGTACCTGTCATTGCATAGCAAAACACCCTAAGAGTAATGGCTTAGAGCTATAAATTTCACAAGTCACAAGCAGACGCTGGGCTTGGTGAAGCAGTTTCTCTGCCTGTACCATCTGGCTGGACCATCCAAGATGCCTTCTCCCTCACTCCGATGGCCGATGAGGTAACCGAACCAGAAAGCCTAAAATTCCTTTCTGTGGAGCCTCTGTCCGCTGGCTAGCTTCCATTGTTACCTTGAGAAGCCGAGAGTCACCTGGGAAGGGGGAAACCTTAACTGAGTAATTTTCTCAATCAGATTTCCTGTGGCTGCATCTATGGAGTATTTTCATGATGGCTAATTGTTTCAAGAGCCCCCAGCCCATGGTGAGCAGCTCCTTCCCTAGGTAGGTGGGTCTGGACTATAGGAGAAAATCAGCTGAGCACAAGGCCGGTGAACGGCATTTCTCCACAGCTTCTGTTTCTGTTCTTGGGTTCCTGCCCTGACTTTCCCCAAACAATGAATTGTAGCCTGAAAGTGTAAGCAAGTTAAACCCTTTCCTTCTCAAGCTGCTTTTGGTCATGGCGTTCGTCACAAGAGAAAGGCAAACTCGGACACTCCAACATGGTGGCCAGTCTTCTTTGGTTGGTAGCTCAGGACTCCAAGAGAAAGCAGTCCGCTAAGATATATATGCAAGCCATGACCCAAGACTGTCCACACCACAGACTAATGTCCTCTCAGCCAAAACAAGTCACATGGCCAAGGCCCAAGCCAATGAAGATGGTCTGTTGGTACATGAACAGCAGGAAGCAGAATTTATACAAAAGACTCCCAAGGTCTAGCAAAGCCATTGTACACCTTCAGCAAACAGGAGTCTCACCCCAGACAGTGACCGCATCCTGGACCCTCAAGGGGGCAGTGGGTCTGAACCCCCAGGGTGGACAGTGAGAGTGTGGGTCCCAGATTTGCTCCTCACTAGAGCCACACTGTGAGCAACCAATGTGACCTTCCCAGGCTTGTTTCCAAAATAAAAAAAAAAATGGGGACAGTCTCCTCCACGGGAGCCTTCTGGAGGGCTATGTGGGCTGCTAAGCTCCTTCCAAGCCAACTGCCGTCTGTAGGATGATCCATCAGGAGGTGCACGCTCCAAAAGCTGGAGGACTCCAGCCTAGGGCTCAGTGTTACAGGCTTCTAATCTGATTAACAGCACTGAAGGTTTGCTTCCCCCTCATTCTTGCTAAAAAATCGATTTTTGGTTAAAAGACTCAGAATTAATCACTGAGTCTCTCTCCACAAAGAGAAAGTGTCATGACCTTAAATGGAACCTGAGAACCCCAGGGATGTGTGAATCACACTGGGCTATGAGGCACCTTCACCTAGAAGTGTGGTCTGCCCACTGCCCTCTAAAGAGGGGCCGCGTGGCCTCTATTCCATATTGTACTGCTAATGGGGACAACTCAGGACTCTCCTATTCATCTCCCTCAGCTCCCGAAGTGCATTTAATTAAAAAGGAAACAAAGAGGCTTTGTGTCCCTAATGCCTCCCTGATTTATTGCATTAAAAATCCAATTTGTCCTCACAATAGGCTTCGGAGGGAAGAGGCCGTGGAGATACAGGAGGCCTTTAAGCTGGCTGCTTTACCGGCACCTCCCCACAGATGCAGGTCATTGTGGAGCCAAGTGTGGCCTGCTTGAAAAGTACACGGGCACCCTCTCCTTCTGGGCTACTGGGGTGCCCTCGGGAAGCCTGTTGGTGACTCAGGCAGACACTTTTGAGGTAATGAGTAGCTGCACTGCCTCACCGCTTGCTGGTCCTTGGTCCTGGGGTTTTCCCAGGAGATGGTCATGGTCTACTTCACCCCTCTTCTCTGAGGAAGTCTTGAACCCATCACACAAGGGTCCAGAGTCTGTGCTCCAGTGGACACAGCGCCATGATGAAGAGTTCACTAATCGCTTAGCACAGAGCAACCTGGAACACTGTAAGCACACGGTGAATGTCTGTCGATGGTGTCCCAGTGTTCTTGTAGACCAGAAATGTCCACAGGTTGACGGCGCACATCTGGCCATTAGGAAAACTGTTCCCAAAGTTCTTTCTCTAGTAGAGCACAGCTCTGACTGTAGCGTCGTCTCTGTCTTAATTGTTGTAGCAAAACATCTAATACAGTGTGTGTTGGTTACCTGTTTCATGGCTGTAACAAAATACGTAACAAAAGCAACAACCAATGGAAGGAAGGGTGTGCTCTGGCTCACAGACCCAGGTGACAGGACCATTAGGCACACGGTCACGTGGCATCAGCAATCAGGAAGTAGAGACTGATGGATGCCGCTGTTCAGCCCACTTTTTTTCAGTACAGAACCCCAGCCCATGGAATGGTGCCATCCTCGTTTAGGGTGAGTCTTCCCACCTCAGTTATTACCCGGTCCATACAGGCCAGATGATTGTTTCCATGGTGATTCTAAGTCCCATCAAGGTGATGCTCAAGGTTATTCAGCATAGTGGGTGGTTTATAAAAGAACGGATTTATAAAAGAAAGGTTACTGTTAGCTCATGGTTTGGGAAGCTGGAGAGTCCAAGAGCCTGGTTCTAGAATCGAGCAGGGGCCACATCCAGCTTTAACTCGTGGTGGAAAGCAGAAGGCAAGTGTTCCTGGTTCTAGAATCGAGCAGGGGCCACATCCAGCTTTAACTCGTGGTGGAAAGCAGAAGGCAAGTTGCTGTGTGTCGAAGGGCAAGCAGGAATGGCGGGGGCGTCTTGCAACAACTGTTTCTGTGGGACTGAGTCAGTTCCATGAGAATACAAACTCATAAGAAGACATTGACTCTTCCAAGAAGGTTGCAGCCATGACCCAAAAATGTCCCAGTAGGCTCCACCTCCCACTAACACACAGGACAGTGGTTCTTCACCTGTGAGTTACGACTCCTTTGGGCATATGCTGGATATCCTGCATATCAGAAATTTACATCACAGTTCATAGGAATTAGCAAAATTATAGTTAGGAAGCAGCGATGGAATAATTTTATGGTTGGGGGTCACCACAACATGAGGAGCTGTATTAAAGGAGTGAAGGGTTAGAGAGGTTGAGAACCATTGACGAGGAACCAAAGTTCCAACTCATGGACTTTTGGGGACCTGCCCAACCACAACCTTGGTTTTATAACTCTGAGAAGGGTGTCTCCAGAGAAGAGCATTGAAGTCATTCAGTCTTATCACCTGTAGATAGCCATGATTGTGCAGATATATTCCCTTTGAGTTCTTTCGTCAATTTTATAAAAAAGAGGCTATGTCAAGCATGCTATTTCAGCTGCCATTGTTCCTTTAACAACGATTTGATGTTGACAGATCACAACTGACAGAGGTCTCTTTGAGGTAGACATTGTTAGTGGCAGCTTCCAGGTGCGAAAACTGAGGCCAAGAGATGAAAAGCCACTTTACAGGGGTGACAGAGCTGGGGAGAAAGTCAAGACTCAAGATGAGTGTCATCTGCATACAAAATCAGAGAGCTTTTCCATGCCCAGGACGGTCGTTTGCTTCAGAGGAGCTCATGGTACGCAAACAGACTTTCCCCTACCTCCCCGTTGAGACCATGAGTCCACTCTTCAGTAATCAATCTGCAGACAGTCAACATCTGCCGAAGGTTAGCCAAAAGACGGCAACACAGGTGAGAGTCATGTCAGTCACCAGGGCAAGGCACATATGATGGTAAATCCTGGCTGTCAACTTGATGTATTTAGAATTACCATGGAAACCAAGCAGGTCTATGGAAGGTTCTCTAGATTAGCTCACTGAGGCAGGAAGATATTAGGGTGTCATTCCATGGACCCAGGACTGAGGAAAAATGGGAAAACTAGCTGAATACTAGAATCCTTTACTCTCCACCTCCTGAGTGTGGACACCACGTGACCAGCTGCCTCCTGGTACCATGCCCTCCCCATGCAATGGCCGTATGCCCTGAAACTGAACAAAATATTCCCTTTCTCCCTTTTTGTCACGCAATGAGACAAGTAACCAACAGAGCACATGGCAGCCGCAGTGTGACCGCCTTGACACAGCCACCGACACTGCAAAACTGAAAAAGATGGGCAGAGATGCCCACCAAGGGTGGCTGTACCACTCAGAAGAGCCACAGTGGGAAGTTGCTGGGCAGTGTCCAGCAAAGCTGACTGGGTTTTTCCACCGTAAGCCCAGGTGAATGTCAAATAGGAGAGCACATGTATCCTCTGTCATGTTCAGGGTGGGCCATCTGTGATATCCGGTTAAAAGTCCTTCCCCTTCTCGTTGTGTGAATTACCACACACCATACATAACACATGAACAGACTGCCATGACATGCAATATGGGTCAATCCCTAGATATTAGAGAAAGAATTAGAACTTAAAATATGTATGGTATGCGGTTCCGTCATGTGGGTCATGGGTTAGAAGTCAGGATAGTGGCACGGTGGATGGAGCAGCCAGGGTGTGGACTCTGAGGAGCTGATCATGCTGTCTCTCAATCTGGATGCTTGCTAGGTGGGTGTGTTTATCGTGCAAAAATATACTTTCTGTTTGTTTGTTTGTTTGTTTGTTGAGACAGGGTCTCACCATGTAGCCCAGGCAGACATCAAACCTGTGATCTCCTGCCTCAGCCTCCTGAGCGCTATGACTATAGGTGTGCTCCTCCACCATACACAACTGCGTTACACACTTAAGTACACTTTGCTGTGCATCTCAAACAAGAGTGTGCAAGCATCAACCAGGTGTGTCTTTATCCCATCTCTCACCCAACCCAGGACTCCAGCCAGCTAGTGTGGTGGTCCTACCCAGATCCCTAGCACCAGCCTTTGAAAGCTTCTGCCAGGCCAATTGTGGTCCTCTGCCCCTGCTGAGGCAGAGTGAGCCGGAGAAGGTGCTGCCCTGCCTGAGTGCTGTTCCAGACAGAAGGTAAGAACCCTATGCTACGGTCTATCTAAGTGTGGCAAGATGGTGCGGTTTGAGTCCTTTGTTAGAAGGTACACTGATCCAGCCTTAGGGACCACACAGGTTCTGGCATGTGCATCACATGACCACTGCTCAGGTACAAGTTGTCCTCTCCACCTTTCCTGCTCCAAACCCTGTCTGCCAACCCCACACCTGCCCCTATCCCAGGCCTGGAGAAACCCTGTGGGCAGGGTCTTGTTCCATTTCCTATTGTCGTGATAAAATATGCTGACGAAAGCAACTAAGAGTGGGGAGGGTTTGTTTTAGCTCATCGCTACCTGAGAAGCAGGGTGGCAGGGGCGTGAAGCAGTCAATTACATTATATCCAGAGTCAAGAGAAGAGAGCAATACTTTTTTTTTTTTTTTTTGAGATAAGGTCTCACTACCTTGGCTGGCTTAGAACTGGCTGTGTGGACCAGGTTGGCCTTGAACTCCTAGAGATCCACCAGCGTCTGCACGCCCCATCCCACATGCTGGGACTAAAGGTGTGTCCCACCAATCCTGGCCCAGGAGCAATAAACTAATGCACGCATGACTGTGCTTAGCTTTCTTCCTCTCTCCACTCTTGTGCGGCTCAGAATCCCCTTACCTAGGGAATGATGCCACCCACAGGAGACAGATCCTCCCACTTCAATCTCCCAGTGACATCCTTACAGGCCAACCTGAGACTCTCTTCCCACGTGATTCTAGATCGTGTCAAATTGACAATTAAAATTAACCATGACAGGCCCTGCCACCTGTCACTTTGTCATTCCCGCCAGAAAGCCCTTGCACAGGAACTGGAAGAAAAGAACAATGCTTGCATCACTAACCCCCAGGGGAAAATACCATTTGTCTTGCACAGACTCTTAGACAGCAGATGTCCCTTTTAGCTCCTGGCTGCTTATTCTCCACAGTTTCAGTTACCCACGGGTGACCAGTGTCTAAAAATACGGCATGGAAAATTTCAGGAATAAATAACTCGACGTTTTAAATAACTTTTATGACAGTATATCATTCCAATCACTGTGAATCTGATTTATAATGCAAACATCAGGTGTGGAAATACAAGGGAAAGAACACATAGAGGCTTAGCATCTATGGGCCTAGCTAGTGCCAGGTATTCACTAAGGATACTAGATGTATTTCCACACATAAGAGCATGGCAGAGCAAGCCTCATAGGTGGCCCTGGCAAGCTTGTCTCTATGTCTCTCCACCATGCCCTAGCTTCATTTGCAAGGCTAGCTGCGGCTCCACCTTCTCTGACCTAGACTGTTAGACCCTGTACCTGCTCTCCTGATCTTCCTCCCGCTCTCTCCTCCCCCCCCCCCGTGCCCCTCTTCTGCTCACCCACAAAAGTGGCCTTTTCTAAGTCTGCATCTGGTCACGTGATTATTTCAAAGCCTCCAAGGCCTGCTGTAGTTTGTGCCTCAGTGCCATCTCAAGACCGGTGGTGACCTGGCCCCAGCTCAGTTTCCCCTGGTACTCAGGACACCCCCAGCTTTCTCCCCAGACAGAAGGTTTGCCATTACATTCCATAGACTAGAGGATGAGACAGCCCCTTGAAAATGCTGCTAGGGCCTGAGCTGGTACTTCCTGTTTACCAGCTTGGAGCATCCTGGTACAGACCTGGTACACTCAGTGCCTCCACGCTTTGCACATTCGGCAACCTCTGCCTAGGTGTGCTTTCGTTCCTATCCCGTTTATAGACCCCTACTTACACCTCAAGACCCAACACCTCCCGCTTGGTGAGTTGTGTGCTTTCCAACACTATGAGAAAACACCCAAGACAAACATCGTGAAGGCAGAGCGGCTTGTTTCGGGCGGCTATTTGAGAGGCTTCAGTTCATGGTCGACCTATTGCTTGGGCCTGTGCAAGGCAGCACGACATAGTGATGGAGCAAAGCGGCTGGCGAAGACAGTGGGAAAGTAGAGTCCTGTTCCTCAAGGGGATGTCCCCAATGGCCGAACTTCCCCTCACTAGTCCTCACCTTCTCAGGGTCCAGACCTGCCACTACTACCGCAGGCTGGGTCATGCATGAGCCCATGGGCTTCTGGGGGACACTCGAGATCCAGACTAGCATAGTAGAAGAGGAAGCCTTCTCATCTTCCTGCATCCCTCCACTGTCTAGACACTTGCTGTTCTGTGTAGCAGGTATCTGAAGGTAGAGTCACACCCTGGCCATCCCACAACCCCACCCCTGGCACATGAGTGGAAAGGAAGAATAATCTGGGGTGAGCAGAGGTGAGGCTTGTACCACACGGGGCTTTCAACCTCACGGAGAGATCCTCTATGGAGAGAGGAGGCCTGACCCTGTGAACGCTGACCTGTGAGCTCTGAGAGGTTTCTTGAAGCCACCATGCTCTGTCTGGGTCTGCAAGCATTCTCTCCAGGGCAGAAAGGCCAGGATTTTATTCTTGTGGGTCTGACTGATCTCATGTTGTTGTTCGAGAAATTGAATGAGATGGGAGCCACGTCATTCAGTAAAAGGTCTGGTCATGCTTCAGGAATACCAGTCAAGCCCAAGGTGGAAACCAAGTCCCCTAGACACGTTAACCTCGGACATCCCCTCCACTGCCCTTTTAAAAAGTGCATCATTGGGGGACCAAAATAAAAGCCAGGGGCCTATGAGCATTGCTTTGTGTCCCCAGGACCATCTGCCCACAGTTTCAGAAATACGAGTTTGGCGTCCTCACAGGCATTCTGGCCTCACTGGAAGAGTTCTCAGAGCAGCTGAAGGACATGGTCACCTTCACCCTGGACTGTAGCTTCTCTATAGATGAGGCCTTGGAGCAGGCAGGGATTCCCAGAAGAGGCCCAGCAGGACCCAGCCACGCAGGAGCATACAAGGTAAGGCTGCACCTCGGGCAGAACGGCTTGAAAATGTGGATGGAGTTGTGTTTCCCTGTGGTAGAGAGAGCATTGGCACAGGAAGCTGAAGCCCTAAGGTTGGCCCCAGCTCAGTAGTTCTTCCAGGTGAAACCAGGAGCCTCTGACACAGCCTCTCACCCTTCCACCTCTGATAGGGCTGTGGCATCCAGTGTAGCTCTTTTTGATCAGTTTGTTACAGCCGAGTCAATCAAAGTCTTTTGGAGTGTGTGAGTGTGTATGTCTGTGCGCACACACACACACACACACATTCACACATGGGTGCACACACGGCTCTATGATGTGTTCACGCCAGAGGTCAACCTGTGTTCCTCACGGTCAATCCACCTTGTTTTCTGTCCAGTTGCAGTTATTTGGAGAAGGGAGGGTGTGGATAGCACGATGCATAAATGGCGGTTAGAGGCCAACTTATGGAAATCAATTCTCCTCTTCCACCACGTGGGTCTTAGGAACCAAATCAAGCCATTGACCCGAGTTCACTGGTTAAGGCTAGGCTGGCTGGCGAGAAAGCCCTAGAGACACTCTTGTGTCCATGTCGCCAGGTTCCTCTGCAATGACCAACCTCCAGGTCCCTGTGCAATGACCAGCCTCCAAGTCCTTGAGCAATGACCAACCTCCAGGTCCCTGTGCAATGACCAGCCTCCAGACCCCATGAGCAATGACCAGCCTCCAGGCCTCCTGTGCAATGACCAGCCTCCAGGGCTCTATGCAATGACCAGCCTCCAGGTCCCTGTGCAATGACCAGCCTCCAGGGCTCTATGCAATGATCAGCCTCCAGGTCCCTGAGCAATGACCAGCCTCCAGGCCTCCTGTGCAATGACCAGTCTCCAGACCCCCTGTATAATGACCAGTTTCCAGACCCCCTGTGTGATGACCAGCCTCCGGGGCCCTGTGCAATGACCAGCCTCCAGGTCCCTGTGCAATGGCCAGCCTCCAGGTCCCTCTGCAATGACCAGCCTCCAGGTCCCTCTGCGACCAGCCTCTAGGTCCCTCTGCAATGATCAGCCTCCAGGTCCCTCTGCAATGACCAGCCTCCAGGCCTCCCTACTCTCAGTGACTGGACATTTCATCTTGAGCACTGCTTATTACAATGCCCCCCCCCTCTGGCTCCTGTCAGAGAGGTCTGGATTGCATCAGGTCAGAAGCAAGATTGTCCACAGTCTGCTCTGCCCTTCTAGGAGCACTGGTGAAGGATGAGGAGAGAGTCCCAGCCACTGGCAGGTTATTTATTTGTAGCAGGTTAGAACTGGGATAGCCTCAAACTCATCAGCACAGCCCCTCATTTGAAATGAAGAAAACATGGCCTAGAGGTGAGAGACAGGGACTTGTCCAAGTCCTAGAGCCAACTGAAACCACGCTCTTGACTGGTATGATGACTGCTTTATTTAGCTTTGCACAGATGTCCACAGGAGATGTTAACCACAGTCTGTCATTTATCCACACCTCGCTGTTTCCTCTCCCATGGTTACCATACAGCTTTCAGTATGGTAGCGACCCCACCCCTTGCCACTGCCCTTAGATCCCAAGAGAGAGTGCTGTACAGCCCTGTTGAATTCTACTGATGGTCCGGATAGAACCAGACAGGGGCATCTCAGCCCCTAGGAGCACTGCCTGGCTTTGCAAGTAGCCTGCATGTGCCCTCCCTCTGTCCCAGGCGCTGTCACACGGACACCAGGTTGGCAGCACACCAGAATTTCATCCTAATGTTGCCAGGGTGGTAACAGCAAGTCAGTAAGTGGCAGCCAAGGTTGTCCAGGGGATCATGATCCTGGCTCTGTGCTGAACCTGTCCTAAACCCCACTGCAGGGAAAGAAGAAATGTGTCACAAGCGAAAGTCACGCAAGTCGCCCTGTGCAGACTCCGCAAAGGGAGGACTGGGGCGGCCAGGGACAGGCGCCTCCCCTGTGGAATCTAGTGGAGCAGACAGGGACTCTGCCTGGGGTTATCTGCTCCCTTCTGCCTCTGATTCTGTCAGAATTTCACAGGCTTCTTGAGGTCTATGAAAAAACCCCAGAGGCCCGTGAGACTGGATGGGAAGATGTGCGTGTGTGCGTGTGTGTGCACGTGTGTGCGTGCATGTGTGCATGCGTGTGCATACGCATGCGTGTGTCTGCACATGTATGCATGAGTGTGCATGTGTGTATATGTGTGTGTACGCATGCGTGTGTCTGCGCATGCATGCATGTGTGTGTGCATGTGTGCGTGTGTGTGTGTGTGTGTGCATTTTAGAAACCTCAGCTGAAACCTAGCATTTCCTTCAGTTCCCATTGTCGGTGACAAAGGGCTGTTGGATGGACAGATCCTGCAGCGTTGTGGCCGGTAAGGTATTCCACAGATAGCTTCACGGCACAGTGCAGTTCTCAGACCCTCAAAGGCACCCTATCCGCTGAGAGTCCGAAACGACAGCCGAAGTGGACCTGCCATCCTGTCCTCTTAGCTGTGCACGGGAGAGCTCGGTTTTCCCTGTGGAATGCGCTGGGAACTACTTTTGCGCATTTGAAGTAGTACTGATTTCCTTTGGGATGTTTAATTTTCTTCTCCTCCCCTCACCTCTTTGCCCCCCACCATGGGTTTCTGTTTTAGGGCAGGATCTCACTGTGTAACCCACGCTAACCTTAAAACTCTCCATTCTCCTCCCGTAGCCCTCAATTGCGGGGACTACAGACACATGCCACCCATGAATTTTCTCTTATGTGGTTGAAATGTGACTCTGTCCAACTTAGAAGATGTGTCAATGTTGACAGATTAAAAAAAAATCACACACACACACACACATGTCTTGGGGTACTCATTATGGACCAAGCGCCCCATCTGTGTGACTCCTGAAATTAGAAGGTGTGTATCTGTAACAGCTGCTGGAAACTCTTGCTTCCTGCAGCCTCTCGGGCTGTGAGTGCTGGGGCTCAAATCTCCGCTAATTCCTTTTCTTTTCCTTCCCCTTACATTTTCCCTTGATTTGTCAGACAACAGTGCCGTGTGCCACCACTGCTGGCTTCTGCTGCCCTCTGGTGGTCACAATGAGACCCATTCCCAAGGGCAAGCTGGAAAGGCTGTTGCAGGCTGCTCACTCCATAGGAGGACAGAAAGGACAGCCGATCCACATCGGCGACCCAGGTCAGTGTCCACCCAAGCTGTGATTCCAGTGTGGGCCTAAGAAGCATCTAGTAGCTCATGCTTTTCTTAGGGGAGTCTCAGGGGTGAGAGCCTGGGGCAAGGCCCAGAGGTCCATGCCAGGAGACCTCTGGTTTAAGACGGCACCACCTTGCCAGGCCAATGAGCTTCATCTTGAGGATTTGTGATGCACACAAAACGTGAGCTTCACATGATCCCTGCATCATGTCGCAGGGGACACTTTGTTTCAAGTTGTCCTCTGATCTCACATGCATGCCATGGCACGCGTGTTGCTCACATGAACATATCACACACACGGAGACATACACACACATACCTAAAATAATATTAATAAATAAAACTCAAGCTTACATTTGAACTGAAAGCCATGAGTATTAACTTATCCTGAGAGTAGATAAACAGATCCAAGCTCAAAAGTCTGGATGCTTTTCAGGCTTCTTTGAGCTCCCAGAGGGCCGGAGGGGAGCTTGGGGTTGGCCTGGGTGAGAGCCAGGGTCTGTGTACTTGACCTTGCCCAGCTCTGTAACCAACAGAATCGATCCTCTCAGCACGACTGGCCTTCCTCACCTAGAACAGCCTCGGGACCACCCAGGGGACACCTACTGACTTGTCTTACGAATGTGGGTAAACTGGGCCTGACCCCTCCGTCTTTACTGTCTTCGTCAGCACCGTGGGCAGCATGTCAGTGACTGCTAGCCAGGCTAGGGCGGCTGGTAGCGATAACAGAGGTTACAGCTGTGTAACTTAATCAGTCTGTATCAAGATGACACACAATGCTTGCTTTGTTAGGAATCTGTGCTACAAGACCAGTACTGAGCTATAGACTCCCTCCAGAAACCACATCCGGCAGTTGGCGAGGGCAGGCCTGACTGTCCCAGTCAACATGAGCCCTAAGTTACAGAACATCTTTATCTGTTAAAACTTCAGCCACTAACCATTATGATCTCCTCCTCTTCCTCCTGTCCCTCCTCTCCTTCCTGGTTTTCTATCTAAGACAATGCTACAACTAGCGTTTCTTTGGGAGAAACATCCATGGGGAACTCAGTGCATCCATGTGGTACCCACCAGAGGAATCCTGTTTTCTTTCTCCACCTGCAGAACTTTTGGGAATCAAGGAACTTTCCAAGCCTGACTATGGGAATTACGTGGAGTGTGGGCCCGAGGACGTCCCAGTGTTCTGGCCTTCACAGCTGACCAGCCTGGAAGCAGTCATCAGTTGCAGTATGTTGGGGTACAAGGGTACAACTGCCTTGATCTCAGATGGAAACTGGTGGGTCTGGAGATCTTGAAAGCACAGGTTTACAGATTAATAACTTAAACTCAGAAAACACAGGCCTACAGTGGGGGATGTAGCTCAGTGTTAGAGCCCTTTCCCCGCATGCCTAAGGTCCTGAGTTTGACCCCGCCTCCAGCACCAGCAAACAAACACGAACATAGGCCAAGTGTCTCTCCCACTCTCTCCGCTTAATCCCAGGGCTGAGTCGCTTCACCATAGATGCTGGTCTTTAGCGCAAAAACCTTCTGATTAAATACTTCTCCGTCTGCTGAAGTTTCACAGCTTGATCTAATGGAAGAACCGATCTTCAGCTTGACCTTTTGAGACTGGTAGAGCCTTGAAAGCAAAAGGATGAAGTCAAGAAACACAGCTGAATTTTACAACGAAGCCGGTTTCCAGTATCTGCTGAGGACCAGTCCCTACACCCCTCAATACTGAAATCTAGCTTCTCCCAGAAGAAGGCAGTGTTAGCCATTTCCCACCCTCCTGGGCACTCCAGGAGGGATTCCAAATGCAGTAGAAATGCCAATAGATGTTCTGTTATAGTTTTAAAGGGTTACTTATGTTATGTGTGTGAATGTTTCGCCTGCACGTATGTATGTGCAGCGAACGGAGGCTAGGAGAGGGTATCAGATCCCCTGGAACTGAAGTTCCAGGTGGTTGTGAACTGCCATGTAGCTGCTGGGAACCGTAACCAAGTCCTCTGCAAGAGCAGCAAATACTTTTAACTGCTGAGCCATCTCTCTGTGTCCATTATCCTGTGTTTTTAAGAGTAAATGACAAGAAAATAAACCTATTTCTCTTCACCCCAGGCACAAATAATCTTCTTTTGAATATTTTCAACCAATAGTTGGATGGATATTAAGAACTAAAAGAAATTATCATCAGCACCTCCAGCCCTGTAGCACACAAAAGGACTGAACTAGAATTACAATGAACAGACGGAAGAGGGCGCCCCCTGGCGGCCAGAAACAGGAATGTTATGGAAATACTGATACCAGCCTGTTGTCAGACACTGGAAAATTCTGGTCAGGTCAGCCATTCCACTATGAAGAGTCAAGCTTAATGTTGTTTTGTTTTAAACTATCAGAATATCTTACTGATGTGGTGACAAGACATAGCACGATCCACGGGTTCTACTGTTATTTAAAAGTTCATGCACCAAGTTCTTACCATATGCCAGCCATGCAATGCTGTGTCCTCGGGGAGCTAGTGGTCCTTTCTAGGTATGGGATAGGAAAGGGGGACAGGTATGCACATTTCCATACACAGGCAGTATCTTAGTTAGGGTTTTTATTGCTATGGAGAGACACCATGACCACAGCAACTCTTATAAAGGGAAACCTTTAATTGGGTGACTTGCAGTTCAGAGGTTCAGTCTGTTATCACCATGGTGGACATGGCAGCATGCAGGCAGACACGGTGCTGGAAGAGGAGCTGACAGTCCTGAATTTTGTGCAGGCAACAGGAAGTGGTCTGAGACACTGGGTGTGGCTTGAGCATAGATGAGACCACAAAGCCCGCCTCCACAGCGACACACTTCCTCCAACAAGGCCACCCCTCCTAATAGCACCACTGCCTTTGGGGGCCATTTCCTTTCAAACCACCGCAGACAGTAAATATACCCCAGCATAGCAGGCTTTCCTGCCATCCACCAGGGACGGTGCCTCTAAAGCAGAGGTCACAGCTGGGAACATCCCAGTACACCCTAGCCCCCTTAGATCTGATGTGTACGGGTGGGGGGTGAGAAGAGACAAGAGATGCCATTACCAGTCAGAAACAACAACGAACCATGCTCACACCTCAGCGTGTCGAGTTTTCTTAGCAATGGAGTTGCTGCTGCACAGCCTACACAACTGACAGGAGCAAAGCCTTGTGCCACAGTCTCAGCCCACTGCTCTTGTGTGTACCTGGTTTTCAGTGATCACTTTAGGTGCTGTCTAACACACCACACACACACACACACAGGTAACCATTCCTCAGAGTCGATGGTCGTGCCTTCTACAGGTCATATGCAAAGCTCATGTGTCTATTAGTAGATGCTCCTTTTGGATGCTGGCTGACTCTGGCTTTCTATTGAATCTAAGAAATGTTACAATGTCTATGAAATCTAATATATCATCCACCCATCTCACACTGATATTTATTTAACACCTACTATGTGCAAGGCATTGTGTGGGAATCCGAGGCAAAGAAACGACGGCGCCCCATCTTGAGGAGCACACAGCCGGGTGGAGGTAAAGTATTATGCCAAGAGAAAGGTGATGCCAAGGAAGGCAGCAGGGAGAAAGTCGATACACTAAGTAAGCACCTAGAAGCTAGGCACAAGGGCTAAGAGATGGCTCAGTGCCTGTCTCACTGATGCAAACCGTTACTGAGGCTCACTCAGTTCCCAGCACCTTGCTGAGTCCTGAGGCCGAGCAGACAAGGCATGGCCGTTGTTTTATAACGTAACGGATGTGTGCAGGAAGGGCGGAGTCACACCTGACACTTGAACGCACCGCCATGCTGCAGTCACTGCTGAGGATGATGCTAGTGTATGCTTAGGGCCGTCATCTAGCAGGGGAGGGCTGTGTTGCTGCTTTAAGAGAAATAGAAATGCCATGAGAAAACAGACTCTCCATACACAGAGGGGTCCCAGTTTAACATCTAATACAAGGTAAAGTGAGAGGCTTCACGCACTGATCTCAGTCTGTGCCTGCTGATATTCACAGCTATGATGGACAGAATCTCCGAGAGCCCCTGCTCCAGCTGTGGCAGCATCTCGCTTTTCCACCGTATCCACCTCCACTTTCCTACAAAGTGGAGGCAATTGTTCACATAGAACTTGCTCTAGCCATAAGTCAGCTCCTTCCGATGCTGGTGCCAGCATATGCGGAGCAAATCCTGTTGACAGAGTTGGGGCTGGGGCCATCTTCCCCAGCCACTGTGGATGGCGCTTGGTGGGGTGACGTCACAGCCCCACCTGTTGTGTGTTTCAGAGGCTCCCCTGGCTTTCACCAGCACTCCAGGGTGCACGGTGAAGATCCTGACGGACACTGTGTCCCCAGCCAATTGTCCGACTCCTGAGGAGGTTCCAGAAGTCCACGCCATTTCCAAAGACCCTTTGCATTACAGCATAGTGTCAGCCACTGCGGTTCAAAAGATCAGAGGGCTGGAGTCCACGATCGCCATAGACCCAGGTAAGAACAAAGTGTTCAAGGCTGGGGAGACAGCCCCATGGGGAAAGTGGCTGCTGCTCAAACAGGAGGGCCTGAGTTCAGAACCTGAGAACCCATGTGAAAATTCCAGGATGGTAATACATATCTGTAATCCCAGTACAGAGTGTGTATGGGTGTGTGTGCACACGTGCATGTGAGTGTGTGTGTGTGTGTGTGTGTGTGTGTGTGTGTGTGTGCTGGAGGTTGAAGAAACAGGCAGATCCCTGGCACTCCTGGCCACCCAGGCTAGCCAAATCAATGAGCTCCAGATTCAGTGAAAAGCTTGTCTCAAAAAATAAGGAGTGAGTGATTAAGAAAGAGACTCAGCAATTGACCTCTGGCACACACGTACCTATGTGCACATCTACGTATACCACACACACAAAATATATATAATGAATAAATAGATAAATAATTAAAACATTTACACCCAGTGACTGAAGCCTTCCATGAAAAAGGCAAACTGTCCAAGCCTTCCACAGTATAGTTCCTTAAAATGCTGACACTGGCCTACAAGGTGGCTCAGCTGGTTAAGGCTCTCGCAGTCAAGACTGACAAGCTGAGGACCCACATACTGGAAGGCGAGAACATTTCCACAAGATGCCCCCTGACCTCCATATGCACAGCATGACGTGTGTGAGCACACTTGCGTGCATGCACACACACACATAAATTTTTAAACTTAATCAAAGAGGTTTTAAAAGCTTATACCATGTATGATTCCCCAAAAGACCAGAAGAATAGTCACCAAGACACTGAGACTATCACAGTTCTATTGCTATGAAGAGACATCATAACTAAAACAACACTTATAAAAGAAAGCATTTAACTGGGGGCTCACTTACAGTTTCAGAGGCCTAGTCCAGTATCACCATGGTGGGGAGCATGGCTGCAGACATGGCAGGTGTGGTGTTGGAGAAGTAGTTGGAAGGAGGGGGCTGACACGGGCTCTGAAACCTCAAAACCCACCTCCAGGGCCACACCTCCTCTATCAAGACCACACCTCTAATCCTTCTAATCCTTTCAAACAGTTCCACTCCCTATGCGGAAGCATTCAAATACAAGAGCCTACAGGGGCTGTTCTTATTCAAACGACCACAGGGTCTGTAGGGAGGGACTTTATGAGGGACTTTTGTTGTCTTTATGGCTGTGCATTTTCAAATTCCAATACTAAGCAAGGGAGTGAGTTTATATGCATGTCTTAAACACTGGGCAAGGGAGTGAGTTTATATGCATGTCTTAAACACTGGGCAAGGGAGTGAGTTTATATGCATGTCTTAAACACTGGGCATCAGGGCTGGGGGCATAAGATTGCCTTCTTCTTCTTCTTCTTCTTCTTCTTCTTCTTCTTCTTCTTCTTCTTCTTCTCTTCTTCTTCTTCTTCTTCTTCTGCTTCTGCTTCTGCTTCTGCTTCTTCTTCTGCCTCTTCCTCTTCTTCTTCCTCTTCTTCTTCCTCCTCCTCCTTCTTCTTCTCGTTTTTTGGTTTTCTCAAGACAGGGTTTCTCTGTGTAGCTTTGGTGCTTGCCCTGGAACTATCTCTTGTAGACCAAGCTGGCCGCGAACTCACAGAGGTCCTCCTTTCTCTGCCTCCCAAGTGGTGGGATTAAAGGTCTAAGATTGCTTTTCATTTGGGGATCCCAGTGGCGGGGCCAGGCAGCTAAGCTACAGCCTTGTGCAGTGGGACTGTATACTGTATTCTGTATCTCAGGGAAATAACTGCCCTTCTTCAGCTTGTAAATCACTAGCTTTCTTTCTTTTTTGTTTGTTTTGTGTTTTTTTGTTGTTGTTGTTGTTTTGGTTTTTCGAGACAGGGTTTCTCTGTGGTTTTGGAGCCTGTCCTGGAACTAGCTCTTGTAGACCAGGCTGGTCTCGAACTCACGAAGATCCGCCTGCCTCTGCCTCCCGAGTGCTGGGATTAAAGGCGTGCGCCACCTGTTTTTGTTTTTGTTTCAAGATGATTTTCTTTGTGTAACAGCCAAACCCAGTTGTCCTGGAACTTACTTCCAGGCCAACCTTTAACTCACAGAGCTTCGCCTGCCTCTGTCTCCTGAATGCTGGGATTACAGTCATGCACCACCTGAAAAGCTGCCAGCTTTCTAAGCATGGGAGCCTGCTGACAGGAGGTCTAGAGAGAACTGGTTGAAAACTTTTCTCCTCTGGATGGGTCTGCATCTGGGAGATGAAGTTCTAATCCCAGGTAGCCAGCAGAGGGCGCTGTGTCACTGACTGTTACGCATAGTACAGTTAGTCCAACGGCCTGCCCTCACAAGACAATTGCTGCCTCAGTTTCCTCATCAGTGTAACAAGACTACAGACATTACACCCCCCTGCCAGCGTTGCGCTAAATAGCAAACATTAGTTGTGCTATAGTTACCTCTGGGCATCAGCAAACACATGTTCCATCTTAGTAAATGTTCTAGTGTCTCTAAGAGACAGGTTTTTTAATTATTATTATTAATATGAACTTCAGTTAGTAAAAGAAACCAAAGCACTTAAGGTTAAGAATTACCCAGTCCACATTCACAGTAGGTGGTTGAACCCTTGTCCGCTGATTCTGTCGGCCATGATTTGTATATGCTGTGTAAATTAGAATCTGAAATATAAATTGTGTGTCATTTTTTTGCCTGGACAGTTAAGAAGTTCTCTTAGCATTCCTTAGAATATCCCATTCCTCCTGTACCTTCTCAGGAGTGGTGTTCTGAGAACTGGAGGGTAGCCACAAATATCTGGCGATGTCTAGGACTTATATGGCCTCTCCCAGCGTCTCACGGATTCCCATTTCCCAGTCAGATGCTGGGATCAGTAAGTGTGGACCCAGAGAGCACAGAGGGATGACCAGCATGCAGAGGAGACTCCTGGGCCAGACTCCCAGGAACCACAGAGCTGCCTCAGAAGACCGTCTAAAGAGAGCAGTGCCGCTGCCCCCCCCCCACTTACCCCCACCCCGCAGTGCTATGAAACAGACCTCCCCAGAAGTCTGACCCCTGCTGGCCAAACCGAGGACTCAAGGTAGCAGACATCTTAGAGGTGGCTGCTTCTGTCCACCAGGGCTGGAATGATGATCATTGCTGAGCTTCCTGATAAACTCTCGGACATATTTGGTATTTATTTATTTATTTTGCTTGTTTTTTTTCACTTTTTAGAGACTGTTATTTACATATAAATACATAGTAAGTTCATCATATACACCTACCACAAAACCACCACTAAGGGCATGCTCATGGTGCACATAGAGTTCTATATGTTCTTGCCTGAACAATTAAAAGGAGTGTTTTGGGCTAGTGAGATGGCTCGGTGGCTAAGACACTTGCTAGCAAGCTGACGACTGAATTTTATCCCCAGGCTCCATGTGTTAGGAAAGAATCACCTCCTGCCAGTTGTCCTCTGACCTCCACACGCAGGCTATAGCACACACATGGGCATGCACACGCGCACAGAGTCACACATGAATACATGTAGGTTTTTCTTTAAGAGTACCCCTGCACTCTCCTGGGTAGATCTTTTAATTTTTTTTCCATAATAATTTCTTCCTCCCAGGCAGTCTTACCCAAGCTGATGGCACCCCTACTTAACGCAGCGTCATAAGGGAGATGAATTATTAACTCTGAAATTAGCTCTGAGTTTAAAAGAAGGGGCTGACAGTAGATTTACTGCCACCTCCGTTCACCCATCGCATAGTAAGGGCGAGCAGAAAGGTCAGAGACAATGTCTCCCGTAGGCGCTCCTGCAGACGGGGGCAAGGCTTGAGGCGTGAGCCCCAGAGGAGGCAGATTTATGACCGTCTGATGTGCTGATTTCATCTGTGAAAAACTATCTTTAATCTGCAAGAACAATAGATGATTTCAATTCCCACTCGAATAAGCAGATGTAAGATTAACGGCGGTGTGCTGTGAGCTGGGCATTACTCACTGGGCTTATTAATAGAGCCACTAAGTCATTTTTAAGAGGACATTGACTTGCGTCTGAGGTGTCTGGAGGATATGGAGGGTGCAAGATTTATAGCGATGGTTTTTGCGCTGGTAATGAAATCATCATATATATTTAAATATGTGTGTGTGTGTGTGTGTGTGTGTGTGTGTGTGATGAACACAGCTTTCAGTTGCTCAGACGCTCCTCTCTCTCTCTCTTCAGTACCCATCATAAGCCAAGTTACACCCAGTTTTGTTTTATAAAATACTGTTATTCTTCTCTATCTTGTTATCAAGATTTCATGCTCACCATAGGACCATCAGAAAATACATGAAAATAGCCTCAGCCTGCTAAATACAGGGGTCACTAATTCAATATTGGAGCTTGACCCAGTCTCAAAAATCTAATTAAGTAATAAAATGAAGTTATAGAAAGAAAATTTATGAAAGCAAAGAATCAATAAAAATGACCAGAATCCTGGAGCCCAAGGAGATGGCTCAGTTGGTTAAGTGCCTGTCATGTCCCCAGAGGGAGGAGCTGGGTTTAGTCCCAAGCTCGTACAGGAAGTAGGGACAGCAGAGCAGTGTGTGCCCGGAATGCCAAAGCTTAGGAGGCAGACAGGTAGATCCTGGAGGCTCACTGGCCAGTCAGCCTAGGCAAATCAGTGAACTCCGGGTTCAGTGAGAGGCCCTGCCTCAAAGAAAGGAAGGAAGGAAAAGGAAAAGAAAAGAAAAGAAAGGAAGGGGGGAGGAAGAAAGAAATTAAATGGAATGGAATAAGCAATCAAAGAAGACACGTGATATCAATCTTGGGTCTCCATATGCACATGCATACACACACACACATACATGCACAAGAACACATACAAATGCACACACACTTTTTGAAATACCAGAATCCATCACAACCAATAAATTATTCATAGGCTTGTATTTGCCACTAAAGTCACTCCCTTTGGTCCCAGATCTATGCATGCAGGACTATATGTAATGGAACCTTACCATGATAAGCTTTTTAATAAACTGTAATGACTTTCCATATCATGAAATGATCTCTCTAACACCTACATACTGTCTGTCTGTCTGAGACTAGTCTCTCTGTCTTGCTCAGGCTAGCCTTGCACTCTCGGCACTCCACCTGCCTCAGGCTGGGATCACAGGAAAGAGTCAGCACAGCCAGTTCCCGACATCCTTTTTAATGTTTGCATAACATTCCATTGTGTGAGAGTACCGCCATTTGACTAGCAGACCACAAACAAGGCCATAGTAGGCGCCCTTCTCACTAAATTTCACACATGCCTGTGACTATTTTTTTAGGGATGCCGGAGACAGATGAGAGAATTGTAAAACATTGAAGAAAAAAATCACCTTCCAGGCTCCAGCTTCCAGATCCCCCCCCCAACAACCCAGTAGTCGGGAGTTTCTGCCTCACAGACTCCCTCCATCTTGTTACCCGCCTCATTTTTCATGTAGGAAAACCCAGATACAGGACCAAGGACCCATAGCTCTCATGTGCCAGGTCCTGCATTTGAGTTGTTCCTGTCTCAGTTTGGAATGGTACCTCCATATGGGGGGTCCAAACCCAGCATACTAGCATCCCTAATTCTCTCTGTGAAGCTCAGCGCCTCTCCACATCCCTCTGGCCTGTTCTGAGGTAGCCCAGCTGGGGTGGAAGTTCTGAGTCACACTCTTGCCTCCATGTGGCACTTGCAGGAAAGACGTGAGGGTAGACTGAGGCATGACAGTATGGACAAGAGTCAGGAAGTGGTGTTGCTCAGCCGGGCCTGGCGCTAGCAGTTGTCCCCTGGATCTAATGGGGCTCTTCTACAGAGACAGTGGATGGCTCCCTGTTTGCTCAACTCTTCCACTAGAAGACAGTCTATATCTGTCTCTATTATAGGAGGCACAGTCCACAGAGTACAAGGAAATTGACCCCCTCGTGAGCAACCTTTCCCCCAAATGGAAACAGAAGTCAATGAACAACTGGGTAGCCTCTGGTCCTCTGGTAGGGCAGTTCTAGGCTGCATCCTCCATGGCTTCTTGGTGACTCTCAAGCAAGACAGAGTTCTGGTTGCCCTCGGGATTAACTGGCTCACTCTCGATCCTTTAATGGTTCTCTGGGTCTCATCTTCTGCTGTGTTCTCTGGTATTACTGTCTCCTGGAATACCTGCACCCCAGACCTCGTCTTGGGCTGGTGGGGAGGACTTCCCAGTGAATGTAGGCCATTTTCTTTCCTCTTTATATATTCTACTTACTAGGCTTCACTAAACTATTCTAACAAATGAACTTCAACAGGCCACACTCAAATGCCGCAGAAGGCCGTGCTATGTCCATGTAACAGCACACAGTAGGTCTTCAGGGAATTCTGGGTCAGCAGGGAGGGATTCTGCATTCCCCAGCTACTTGGGGTCCCAGCGGCTCTGCCATCATACCGGGCTGTAGCTATCAACATTTCAAATAAGAAGAGCATAGGCGTGCTTGGAGAAACATGGAAGTACAAGGCCATGCACCTACTGTCTCCTCATGCTCCCTGAGACTAAGCCAGTCTCGTGGCCACCCTAGCTAAGAGAGAGGGAAGAGGCAGGAGACCAGAGATGGAAGTGCATCCCTACGAATAGTTTAGCCTGACATAGCCCTCCATATGACTTCTGAACCCGAAACAGTCCATACTATCAGTGTTTCTACCTTAAGCACAGTAATCTAGATAGTTCTGCTTTATTTTTGTGATTTTAGGGAACCGGGGGATCAGGCACCTGCTACACAAAGATGAGCTGCTGCGGGCTGCGCTGTCACTGTCTCACGCCCGCTCCATACTAGTCACCACTGGGTTCCCCACACATGTCAACCACGAGCCCCCAGAGGAGACAGACGGCCCGCCGGGAGCCATTGCTTTAGCCGCCTTCCTTCAGGCTCTGGGGAAGGAGACCTCCATGGTGGTAGATCAGAGAGCCCTGAGCTTGCATACGAAGCTTGTTGAAGAAGCCGTTAAGCAAGGTGAGTAGTGACCTGAGTTCAAGCCATTTCCCCAAACAGGATTCTGAGAAAATCAATGTTTTGGCCTCCACCAGCCACTACCCAGCCCTAGGATGTGTCCTCGAGATTGGGCATTTTATCTCCAAGCTCAGAACAACTTTGTTAAAGCAATAGGGTCTCATTTTATAGAGAAAGACCCTGAGGTTCCTGGAAGTCCACGTGATCAACCAATCACTGTTGTCTACACGGTGGCCAGTTCCCACCACCAATCAGTGTCCTGAGGGATCAAAGCTATGTGAACCCATGCCACCCAGAACAGTGGGGGTAACCCTCAGCCTAGCAGGGACAGGATCTGGAGGCTAAGTCTCCTGTCTCCTTGGTGATGCACATATCTTAGCAAACATGAGGTGCCAATTTTTAAAGCAGTCATCTTGAAAACGCACTTTCCCCTTCTCACATCCCCTGTCCCTCCCCTCAGCATCTTGGCACTGTCTCCCAGGAAACCACCTGCATCTCAGGTCTGGGTTGCAGGGCAACCAGAACGCTGTAAGAGAAGAGGCAGGTTGTTTGGTTTGTGAAGCTGGAAGCTGAGACCAGTTACATGTGGAATCTACAATGAAATCTCTCAGGGACACCACTGTGGGGATAAGCAGGGACAAAGGAGCCAGGATTGCTCCCTGTGGCTCTCATCCAGAGGACAAGAGGAAAGGAGACATTAAGAAATACTAGACGGATCAGCAAGTGAAACCAGGAAACCAAGGGTTCAGGTGACCGACCGTGACAACTCTGCTCCAGGACTGACAGCAGGTGCCACATGACACCGTGCCGTGGCTATGTTTAACATTTATTCTGCAGAGAGAGAGAGAGAGAGAGAGAGAGGGAGGGAGGGAGGGAGGGAGAGAGAGAGAGAGAGAGAGAGAGAGAGAGAGAGAGAGAGAGAGAGAGAGAGAGAGAGCCCTGTTCCTTTCCTGAGAGCTCGGCTGGGTGGCTCTCGGGGTCTCAGGGCTGTCTGGGCTGCACGATGCCATGGGAGGTACCATTGCTTTATGGGATTCTGCAGAACTTTTGTTACATTTGGATGAAGTAAATGAAGCAACTGGACCTGTTTGTGAAAATTATTTCAGTCTGTTTTTGAGGCCTAGCAAATGATTTAGAGGGGGGAAAACAGTGTGGTCCTTTCTCCCCTCTCTTGGGCACAAGCTCAGCAAGGATTGTACCCTAGCTCAGAGGAGGGAGCCGCATCTCCTGACCCGCCTTGACAGAGGTCTTGTGTGTTCTTTCTCAGACATGTGGCTCAGTTGTCTGCCTGGGCTTCCTGGTACCCACACCCCAACACCAGTGCAGCCAGGGGAGTGAGGGGGACCTTGAGTCAGTACCCACTTTTTACTAGCTCCCAGCCAGGTAACTGACAGGTATCAAGGCCATCATGGGTCCACCCCAGCGAACTGAGTGGGTGGGCATAACTTTACAGAAACAGTACTCAGGAAGTTCATGTGGCCTAGCCAAAGTCGCATTCCTCTAAGTCCCGGGACCAGGGGCACTGCCTAGCAATCTCTGTTGGCCATCTTTCCTTCTGCTTGGAGATTTGCCCTGGGCCTGTGAAAAAGCCAGGATTCATCCCCAAACTGCTGGGAGATAGATAAATGAAAATTTCAAATTTCAAATGAATTTCACTGGGGGGGGGGATACATGTATGTCTTCCACATAATCTACAATAATGTGTTTTATTTGTGTAATCGCTGACACAGTTTCTGCACAGCTTATCCGAGGGAAGAAAAGAAAGCCACCAGCCCAGGAAAGTGTCATATTTTTTTAAGAATCAGTTTCACTCTGTTGATACAAGTTCACCACTGCCGTACAAGTACAGATCCCAAGTCTCTGGGCCTCTGCTTCAGTTGGTATTGGTCCCCTCTGAAGGAGTGCTTAGGTGGAGAGGGAACTTATAAGATCTGGGGGTATGGATTTAATGGCTGGTTTTAATGTCTCCTTGTCACCTGACAAAGGAGTCTCAGTTGAGGAATTATCTAGATCAAGTTGGCCTGTGGATTAGTATTGCCAGCTGAACTAACCCTTTCTTTACTAAATTGCCTTGGGTAAGAGTGTTTTAGCTCAGTAACAGAAATTAAACTAAGACAGAACTGGAGTTGTGCTACCAGCACACACACACACATACACACACACACACATACACACACACACACATATATATATATACATGCACACATACATACTATATCTGACATACAACCTCCTTGGTGTCACTGAGCATCAATTTTCCCCTTCAATAATATAGAAATAGTAATCACTTTATGGAAGAGGATTATGAAAATTAAATGATAGCATGCATGTAAAAATCCTGGCACTCTGTCCTGTGGGCATCTAAACGAGTACATGGGACTCTTGCTGGCAGTGGGTTGGAATAGACCTTCTGTTGACACAGCATCATGGGGCATCTTACAAACTTCACATCCCCAGGTCGGTACTGCTCCAGTTCAACCCTCCAGCCCCTGTCAACTCCGGAGTTTAGTTAGGACTAGAAGTAAACCTACTATCCTCTGAGTTCTAACAAAACGTTCTGGGAAGGACAGCACTCAATAACGGTTACGCTACTGCCCAAAGACGCTTTTCAACAGCGCGGTGCCATCCCAGCACTGACGAGGCCGCCCTTTGTGTTTATCCTCAAGGTGTTCTGACGACACCAGTCCCCATATTAACCTACCGAGGTGGATCAGTGGAAGATGCTCAGGCATTCTTGTGCAAAGATGGGGACCCTAAGTCTCCTAGGTATGTATATGGAACCCAAGATCGGGTGCGTGGGGGCGGGGGAGATCACATCCTGTCACCTCGCTGACACAGTTTCTGCACAGCTTATCCTAGGGAGGAAAAGAAAGCCACCAGCCCAGGAAGCCAGAGTTCCGATGAGCTATATTAGCCATGAAGTTGGGGCTAGCAGGGTCTGCTTAGGGCTCCACAGAGCATGTCCGGAAATAGATCCATGCCAGCAGGGGAGAGATGGAGCTCATCCCTGACAAAATAAGAAACGAAGTTAGCAGTCTCTCAACAATGGGGTCATGACAGTAGGCAAACTATTTCAACTGGGGGTAGCTAGCACTTTTAGGAAACAAAACAGAAATAGCATTGTAGAGTGATAGAAACTGCTCTTTGGAAACCCTCCCCCCAAACCGTGTGTGTGTGTGTGTGTGTGTGTGTGTGTGTGTGTGTGTGTGTGAGTGTGTGTATATGTTTTGTGGTTAAACATTTTGAAAACCCCTTTTTTGTAGTATGTTTCAGATTTTATAACTTACACAATGCTTTGTAAATCAGTACATGCGTGTAACTGAAGCAGACACTTATGAAACAATACTGACTCTCGAGACTACAGCACTCAGATGGGCTCCGTGTGCAATGCACTCTGTGCTTTCGCTTCCAGCTTGCTCTGCGGCATCTGTGGCCTTATTCATCCGTCTCTGTCTCCTAAGGAGCTCATGCTATGTGCCATTCATTTTTTCCCTCTTTGAAAGTCAGTCCTAGTTGTTAATGTCTCTGATGGGAACGAGACGTTGAAACAGCGTGAAACAGGCCTAGAGCAGCCAACACTCAGTCCCCCTCCACTGGCCACTCTGCTGGATGTGGGGCACTGGGGAATTAGCAACCCCCAGGGCACTCTGTTACCCTGACCATCAGTCTCCCGGCCTATCAGCTTCTGACACTATTGAACTGAAGAAGATCCAAGTGGCTGTTTGTTAGAAGGCTGTTGGGGTAGGACAGGAAGATGGATGAAATCCAGGGGCATAGGAAAGGGAAGCAACCCTCATTCCAGAGTCTTCCAGGGAGGAACGAAAGCAACTGATAAAGCTCAAACTGCTCCCATGTGGGACTGAAGAGATGGTTCAGTGGTTAAGGCTTTTACTGCTCTTGCAGAGAATCCAAGTTTGGTACCCAGCACCCACATGGGGCAGTTCACAGCTACCTATCACTTTATATCTGGGGGACTCTATGAGCCCTTACACTCACACACACACACACACACACACACACATGCAGACACACACACACACACACGCAGACCCAGATACACATTAATAATAATAAAGATGTAACTTTAAGTAGTTCAGAGGCCTGCAAGATGGCTCAACATGTAAAGGTGTTTGATACCAAGCCTGATGGCCTGAACTGGATCCCCGTGGTCCACATAAGGTGGAAGGAAGTTGTGTTCCGACCGCCATATCATTTGCTGTAGCACGGGTGTATCCACGCTCCATCCATACACAGTAACGGTAGTAATGTGTTTAAAAACATAGTCACGAAAGTATAGTCATCCTTACCTGCAGAGGCTATGAGAGACCTTGTCTCAAGGAAGAAACACAAAACCCAAACAAACAAAAAGGCTACGCTTTCTCAGGGTCAAGACATTTGTGAACTTGAGTTTATCCTAGCAATCCTTCCCCCCAGCTCATCCAAGCAGTGTGTCTTATAAAACTGACAGTTTTCACTTACCAAAGAAACTCAAAAAGAAATTAGTAAACAAACTCACATTTTTTACTTCACTTTTAAATGTTGCTGAATCTCTAAGCCTTGTTGTAAATTGCACCCTTTGAGTTCTATAATTTGGCCAAAACATCATATATATCATATGTATTGTCAATAAAAAACACCTGAGTATTGCTTTAGCTCTTGAGAAGCCTACATCCGTGTCTGGATGTGTACTGTCCTATATGTGTGTGTGTGATATGAGTGTATGTGGTATGTATGAGGTCTGGATGTGTGTGTGCGGTGTGGTATGTTTGTGCATGAGAGAGAGAGAGAGAGAGAGAGAGAGAGAGAGAGAGAGAGAGAGAGAGAGAGAGAATGAGGAGAGTTAATGGTGACCCTACCTAAATCTGAAATCTGCACCATCTCCTATCCCTGAATAGACTTGCTAACTTGTCTTAACTTTGACTTGTTCTGAAATTCTTTCTGGTGCAGTCAGTGTAGTAGAGGACCCAGCTTTACCCGTGTGGGGGTCCTGGGAACCCCTCAGGCTTCTGGCAGCTTCGCTGGGCTCGTCTCTCCACCAGCAGCAATGTAGTGAGTAAGTTCCACTGATGGCCCCCACTCCTGCATGAAGTAGGCTTCAGTCAGGCATAGGATTAAAGGAGCCAAGAAACCAAGGGACGTTCCCGAAGACGCACGGTTAAAGCCAGTGAAGCTGCCATTGTCCCCTTAAAGACTCACCACCATTGCTTCCGGGCAGATTTGACCACCTGGTGGCCATAGAGCGTGCGGGGAGGGCTGCTGACGGCAGTTACTACAACGCCAGAAAGATGAACATCAAGCACTTAGTTGACCCCATCGATGACCTTTTCCTTGCCGCACAAAAGATTCCTGGAATCTCATCCACTGGTGAGTGGGGGCACTAAGATTTCAACATGGACACATCTGTGCTAAGCATCTTTTTTCAACCATAGAGCGCAGGCCAGGCAAGGATGACATGCACAACTATTGCTTTTCACCCCCCAAACTGGGCTTTGTTTATTTCAGCCAGTCTAGACGCTAGTGACACCATGATTAAGAAACGCAACAGTCCCTTAGGAGAAAGGGAAGTGACACACACAGAGCATTCTCCACTTGCCCGATTCCGAAGTAATTAAACTCATGGTGAAATATTAACAACAGTGAAATCGAGGCATGCTGCATCATTTCGACCATACAGGCTGGATCTTGTCACGTGTCATCTGAAGAAGCGCTTCCCTTTTTAAGTATATTAAATGTGCGATGAGGAAACTATTACTGTTACTAATACACTGCTTGGGTTCTGAACTTTGTACTTTTCTAAGAACTTTCATAACCGTTTTTGTTTTGTTTTTTATTTTTTATTTTCTATCCTGCTCAAAAACCCATGTGGTAGGAAGGAAGTCAATGAGAAAACGAGGCTCAATGAGATTGAAATTGCCTGGCTTATTAGCATTGCCAGCAGGATTTGGGGCAAAGTGCAGCCCCCAGCCCCTACTATCAAAGAATCACCTTGCTGTTAGGACTGAGCCAGTCCCCAAAGGATGCTAGCTAGCTCTCCCTCCTCCCTCAGGAGGTCTGGGGTAATAAAAGCCTGTCGTCCTGAGCTTTCCACTCCAAACCTCTGAGTGTTTCCCAGATCCATTAGTCCCCTCTGACTTCTGAGGTTTTGAGGAGTGAATGAAACCTTCTGGGTTGACTAGAAAGTTTCTGCAAATTCCCACATTTTCCCAGAAGAGGCTGTGGGTGGGACACGCGCAGTGTGGTCGGCTGGGTTGGTTTCTCACTTCCTGTCCCTCTGGGTTGGGCAGATAAAGGACCCAAGGCCTGCAGGGAGGTGTCTCCCGCAAGAGGAAAGAGTCCAAGGGAGCAATTAGCAGGCGGAGCCTGGGAAGCTGTAAGAGCGCCCCTCCCCCACCACATATGTCCTGGCCCTCCCTGGTATCTCACTGCCCTGACATTTCCAGGGTGGGGTCACTTTTGTCATTCTATCATGCTGTTACAAAAGCAGAAACCATTCTGAGAAAAACAGCCAGGATAGAAACAGAAAATATCCTCAGGGTGTTAGTGGAAGGTGTTCAGTCACTCACCCCCTTCCTGGTCTTTTGGTTCAGTCTGATCTTCAATGCCTGAGATGGTCTAGCTCCCCATCTCCATCAGTTCACTGGAGGTGCTAGCCTCTAACATAGTGGTTCTCAACCTCCCTAATGCTGAGGCCCTTTATACAGTTCCTCATATTATGGTGACCCCCCCCAACCATAAAATTATTTTGTTGCTACTTCATAACTGTAATTTTGTTGTTGTCGTGAATCATAATGTAAATATCTGATATGCAGGATATCTGCTGTGTAACCCCTGTGAAAGGGTTGTGCAACCCCAGAGGGGTCAGTTCACAGGTTGAGATGCACAGCCCTAGCAGAATTAGTCTATGTATCCTAAGTCCTCATGGAAGAAACTCAAACACAATAATACCCAGTTCTGTCCTTGAGGCTCTGGGACACGCCCTTGCATAAAGAAGTCAAGGCCATCCTTACCCTGCTGTGCAGCGTGGGCCCCAACTCCTGCGCTAGGGCAGTCTTCACAGCTAGCTCTCCAGAGCAGCTGTGACTGGATCCCTTGCAGCTAAGCTCACTCCCAGACTGTCCAGTCTGCAGCAGTGTGCCTTCCAGCAAGGATGTTTCAGACATTGGCCAGATGTCCCCTTGGTTTTGTTTAAAATGAATCACATGCATGAGTTTCCCATTCCGTAAGCAGAAGCCTATCGGTTGCAACCCCTTTGGGGGTTGAGTGACCCTTTCACAGGTGATGCCTAAGACATGTTATGATTCATAACAGCAGCAAAATCACAGTTCTAAAGAAGTAACAATAGTAATTTATGGTTGGGGTCATCACAACGTGAGGAACTGTATTAAAGTGTTGAAGCATTAGGAAGACTGAGAACCACTGGGCTAGAGTAAGACACAGTTCACCTCGGCCAATGGGATGTTGGCCAGTCACATGGTACAGCTCAGTGAGGAGAGCCACTGTGTGGGGGCTACTGAGTGTCACTGTACCCTTGTTTCCAGTACCCCCAGTGACATGTCAGAACACAAGGTACCCCACCTGTAACTGGATGTGGGGCCTTATAGAAGACAGAATCCCACTCCTGTGAGCTCCAAAATCAGACCTACTCTCCCAACTATCGAGGTTTCTAGAAGACATGAAAAAGAATCAATATCTGGTTGTCAGAAATAGATTCAGAGCCAACCACTGACATGTGGGGGAGGGGCTGTCTTGTCCTCCCCCCTCCCGCTCACTTTGCCCCCAGCCTGTACACTGACTGTTTCTCTTCCCTTCAGGAGTGGGTGATGGAGGCAATGAGCTTGGGATGGGCAAGGTCAAGGAGGCCGTGAAGAAGAACATAAGAAACGGAGATGTCATAGCCTGTGATGTAGAAGCCGACTTCGCTGTCATTGCTGGTGAGTACCTGGCTGCCCAGGGTAAGTCACCTGACTTGAAGCCTGACCACGTGTGTTAGACAGTTCCTAATTACTGTGACATCTACCTGAAAGAAACAACCTCAAAGAAGGATGGATGGTTTGGGTGCATGGTCTCAAAGGGTTCAGAAAACAGTTACTGGCTTTATTACTCCTGGGTCTGTAGCCAGGCAGCCTGTCGCGGTGGAAAGGCTGCCTATTCTACAGTGACCGGGAAACAGAGCAAGAGACACTTGGAAAAGGCTCTCTCCCCTTCATGGTCAGAATCAGCCTGGAAAGGAGCAAACACCATCTAGGATGGAAAATCTGCTGGTGAGTTGCTGGAGGCTCACTGCATAAACCTGGAAGTCCTGCTCCAGGGAGCTGGGTGCACACCTTTAACCCAGCACTTTTGGGGATGCAGGTAGGCCAGTCTCTGTGTTTGAAGCTGGTCTATACAGTGAGTTCCAGGGTTCCAAACCAGCCAAGATTACATAGCAAGACTTTGTCTCAAAAACCCAAAACTCAAAACAAGCAAAAGCAATGCCAGGAGAATATGAAAGATCACCTTGATTTGGGAGGACTTACTTCTGGACACTCAGCTAGGTTCTCATAGTGAATATCGGGAAAATCTCTCCTATTTGTGGTGAACCTAGGAAAAAGGAAACAGTTCAGAAATATTACCATCTTGCTCTATTCTAAATAAGATCTGGCCTCAAAAGAAACTTCAGCCTGCTGTGGTGTGAGGAAAGCCATACTTGTCTGGGAGAAGGGAAATACCCAGGTTCGGCCCATGGCCACCTTCCAGTGAGGGAGAGGAGACACCCAGCTCTGGTTCTACGGAGTGAAAGGAAAGATGCTGGGGACTGCAGACCACCAGACCCTGAATTTCCTGTAAACAACTTGTTTTTCTCTGCTCTGAGCAGCCTGACAGGTAGGGGAGTGGGTTCTGATGAGTCTGCAGCCGAAAGATCCCGAGAGCTGATCCTGAGAGCTGGGGCGTGGCCAGATCCCTACATAAGCTGCCCCTGAGCACAATAAAGTGGGTATTTTTGGCATCCTTGTCTCAAGGATGTCCCTTGTCCCTGTGATCCTGTCTGTGTATGCTTTTAAATTTTCAGCCTAGTTCCCATAGTGCATAGCAAGTAAAATGCAGAACTAAACCGGTGTAGTTTTACAGAAAGAGATAAAGAAAGCTATGCACTAATCAATAGAAAGCAGACTTCAGAACAAAGAAAGTTACCAGGAACGAAAGAGCACATTCAGAATATAAAAGGGTCAATAAACAAGGAAGATATCACAATCTTTTGTGTATATGTATCTAACACCAGAGTGGATACACAACACACACACACACACACACACACACACACACAAGGGGAAAAGATCTGCAGGAAAAAAAATAGATGAGCCAACTATTATAGCTGGATATTTTACCATTTCTCTATCAGAAATAGACAGATAATAGCAGGCATAAAATCTGTAAGGACACAACTGAACCTAATAATGCTATCAATCAACTAGATATAATTGACACCTGTATTAGTTTCTTGTCTATTGCTGTGATAAAACACCACGACCAAAGCAGTGTAGAGAAGACACTGTTTATTTTGGCTTGTGGCACAAGAGGATTAGGGTTCCTATGACAGGGGAATGACAGCAAGAAGAACAGAAAATCGAGAGCTCAGGTCCTGAACCACACGCATAAAGTAGAGAGAGCAACCTCTAAGCAGGCCAGGCTTCTTCCTCTCAAAGGCCACCCCCAGTGATGTACTTCCTCCAACAAGGACACACCTTCTGCCCCTCCCTCAAACTGCACCACCAACGAGGACCAAGCAGTTATATGCCGATGACTATGAGGGACGACTCATTCTTCAAGCCACCACAGAGTGCGTAGATTAGAAAATAAGAAAAGACTGACTTCAGTGATCCTAGCTTTTCCACCTTAAGGAAGTAGAAAGAAGAACAAATTACGACCAATGTTGCAGAAGAAAGTCAAGAGTAAAATGATCAGAAATTGAAAAATAGAAAAATCAATAGATAAAATCAACAAAACCAAAGGTAAGTCTTTGAAAAGATCAATAAAACTGATAATCTAGCCAGGCTAAGACTAACAGGAGTAAAAGCGTGAATTACTACAGAAATGAAAGAAGGGATGTCTCTGTAGATTCTATGAACACACAGAAAAGATAAGGAAGGACTATTAGAAACAACCATATGCCCACAGATTTGATAATATAGATAAAATGGATCCACTTCTTGAAAGACAAACACATACAGAAAGAAATTGAAATAGTCCTTAAGGAAATTGAACCAATAGATTAATACTCTTCAAAAACAGAAAGCACAAGGCCTGGATGGGTCTATTGGTGAATTCTAAAACATTTACAGAAGAAATTGTAAGTTTTCTACAGTGTCTTCCAGAAGATTGAGCCAAAGGGAAAACTTTCTATTCACTATGCGAGTCTAATCATCCTAAATCAATGCAAGGGCACTACATAAAGAAAGCTGTATGTAGCTCAATATCCTTCATGAACATGAATATAAAAATGGTCTAGTTTGGGGCTGGAGAGATGGCTCAGTGGTTAAGAGCACCGGCTGCTCTTCCAGAGGTCCTGAGTTCAATTCCCAGCAACCATATGATGGCTCACACCCATCTGTAATGAGATCTGGCGCCCTCTTCCAGTGTGTGGGCATACATGGAGGCAGAATGTTGTATACATAATAAATAAATAAATCTTTTAAAAAAATGATCTAGTTTGATTCTAGAGACCCATATTGTGTGTGTGCGCACACACACACACAAGTGCACAAATATATACTTGCATATATGCATGCACTCATACATAAAGAACAAATAAATGTAATTTTTTAAAAAGCCAAAAAGCATTCATCAAAATGTTAACAACAGACCCCAACAATATATTAAAGAAACATATCACTAACAAGTTAGGATTTATTTCAAATAAGAAGGAAGATCCAATAATCAAAAATTAATTCATATAACTTTTGATTTTGACAAACTAAAGAAGAAAAATTACATGCTAAGGCAAGAAATATAGAAAAATATTTTTAAGAGCCCAGCCAGGAATGGCATGGTAGGACTGTCTTTTCTCACCAGTTTTTCAGCATCCTATTAGAAATCCTAGTTAGTGCAATAAGACAAAAAGAAGAAGAAACAAAAAGCATATGGATTGGGAAGAAAGAAAATAAGTATCTTTGCAGATGGCATGTTCATCCATATGGAAAATCTGAAAGAAAAAAAGCAAACAAAAAAACTCCTGGAACTAATTAATAGATTACAGCCGTCCTTCAGGAGACAGCACCTCCTTCCAATAGGCAACCAGTTTGCAAGAGGATTTGAGATTAAAAACACGTTGCTATTTACGTTAGCACTTCCCAAAATGCAGCACTTAAATATAAGGCTAGCAACATGTAATTACTATTGATATAAGGAAACTTATAAAACCTTGGTAGAGGATAGCAAATAAGAACTAAATAAATGCAGAGCTATCCCATGTTCATGGATTCGAAGACTCCACAGTGTCAGGATGCTAGTTCTCCCAGCATGACCAAAAGTCAGTGCAAAATGAATGAGCACCCCTGGAAGCTATTTCACGGGTGCTGTAGTGACTGCCTTTCCACTGCTGCTACAAAATCCCTGACGGAAGGAATTTGGGGGGGTGAGGGGGAGGAATTGCTTCGGCCGCAGCTGGAGGGGCTATGGATTGTGGCACAGAAGGCATGGCAGGGGGACTGCGAGGCCATGGGTCACACTGTACAGGCCGTCAGGCCGTCAGGATATGGTAGGAAGAGATGCATGCCAATGGTTAACGCACTTTCTCCTTTTCTCTTTTCTTTCCATCTTTCCCTTCATTCATTCACGTATGTAGTATAGATCCTCTGACCTCCACCTCCAAACCACAAAAGACACAGAGAACTTTAAGAGCGTATTATTAAATGAGTGAGCCAGTTTAAAAAGGCTGTGGGATCTGAACCCAGCTATATGATGTGCTGGAAAACGTAAAATTACGGAGACAGTGAAAAGATCAGTGGTTTCTAGGGACTAGGAGATCAGCGTTTACAGTGTGCTCACCACACGGGGCCCCCAGCGCAGGGGCTTAAATTAGCTGCCTTTCACGGTCCCCGGCTCATCTCTCCCAGCTCCTACCATGTACCCTATGATCCAGGGACCATGGCGACCGCTGTTGCTTAAATATAGCATGGGTTTTACATTTCATTACTTGGAAAGATGATGTCATAGTAAGACCGAAGGCACTCTTAAGAAGGAGGTGGTACAGGGTGACGGACTCAGGCAGAAATGTGCTGTGTCACCACTGTAACACAGTCAGCAGTTTCAGCTTGCATGTCAACGTCACCCTCAGTGCATAACCATCCTATATCATTTTAAACCAGTGAACAAAGATCTTAAATTCGCCTTTTCCTTTCTTACAGCTTCTGAAACATGGTTTTATTTTCCGCATTTGCGCAGAGACTGGGGATGAGCTCTGGAATTGTACCATGAGAATATGCTCAACTCCGCTCATCTGTATTCTCACAAATGATGATATTTTGGATACATAGATCGATAGATACTTAACACTATATAACTGCACCTTTAAAGATGGTTACGTTGGTGAACACAATTCTTAGATATCTTTTGTCTCCCCACCTAACAAAGGTCTTACTGTGTAGCCCTGACTGGTCTGAAACACACTACATAGATATTTTAGATAGACATAATAGACAGATGAAAGAGAGATAGGAATATTTTTAACACTATTACTATATTCTTAAAGATGGCTAAAGTGGTGAATTCTAGTGTGATATTTTTAGATGATAGACAGACAGACAGACAGATAGAAAAGTAGATTGGAAGTTAGAAAGGGAGGTCGATAGATGATAGACAGACGGATGAATGGACAGACTGACGGACAGAGAGACAGATAGGTAATTTGCTTGTTTTCATCCATGGATCTGGGTTCAGATAACTCCCTCTCCAAGGCAGATCAGAGAAACAAGAATTTCTCCTTCCTCAAGTGAGAATCTTCTCCCACTTTTAGTCAGCCACAAAGAAATTCTCCGATCAGCCCTTGTCTGATAGGTCATAGGACCAGACTCAATTCAGAGGAATCCTCCTCCCTACCCAGGAAGAAGGATATTGCACAGAGAGGTCAAGAAGAGCCCAAAGAAGCCAGCCTTGCTGGGTTCCCACCCTCTCTGTTAACATAGACCTTCACCAAAGTCAAAAAGGACAGAGTTCAGAGCGCTCCCAAGTAGACAGACAGATGCTGTTTCTGGTGGGCTGAGTATCCAGGGTGAGCTCCAGGCCCCTTGCTGGGTGCCTAGCCCGTTTAGCTCTTCATCTGGATCTTTCATAGCATCCTCTGTAATAAAACAGTGTGTTTTCCCCTGTGGCTGTTGAAGCAAATTAATTCCATCCAGCGAGAGCTTTCGGGAACCCTGGTGTGTGTGTGTATGTGTGTGTGTGATACACATACACACACGTATGTATAGTACAGTCAGTCAGAGGCTAAGGTAAGTCATCTGGGGCTAAGTCACTGCCATCAAGTGGGGAAGAGGCAGTCTAGGAGATGAGACCCCAGGCCAGTTCATGGAACCTGGCATAGTCACGGTCCGTAGCATCAGAACTCAATTAGATTGAACACACCTCGGGTGAGGTATCTGCTACAGCAGAACTGTTAGAGTCCTGGCAGAGAAAGGCACCCATGCCCTCGGCGGTCACATGACTCTCCGTGTCTGATGTAAGAATGTGAAGGAGTCATTCACTTTTCTCACATGCATGTCATGCAGATTTGTTGGTTTTTGTTTATTGTGTTTCGAGACAGGGTTTCTCTGTAGCTTTGAGCCTGTCCTAGAACTAGCTCTTGTAGACCAGGCTGGCTTCAAACTCACAGAGATCCTCCTGCCTCTGCCTCCCAAGTGCTGGGATTAAACGTGTGCATCACCACTGCCCGGCTATATCATGCAGATTTTAGCACAATTAAACACTTAAAAATAATTTTTAAAAGAAAAGGAATGTGGGCTCTGGAGGGAACAGCCTGTTACATCACAGTCCCCAGCTTACTTGCTGTGTGACATTTACCCCTCTGTGTCTAAGTGGCTGTGTTTCTACGTTGCTCACATAATGATAATGACACTATGTCTCATCAGGGCTTGTTTTAAGGACTCTCAGAGCTATGTCACACAATATGCAAAAGGACAGCAGACTGAAATATTCAACCAAAGCAAGATATTCTTTTCCCTTGAGAGTACCATTGATGACTCAAGTCACCACTATTTTGTGTAGCACTAAAGAGCCTGCCAATGATAACTGTCAGCTATGACCACAGGCATGTGCCAATTTCAGATATGCATATGTAGCAAAAAGCTATCTTAGGATCATCGACACACAATCTCATAGTTATTGTCTAGTCTTCGTTGGTCGGGGTGGCTGTGTCCCTTCGTGCTCACTGGGTGAGCTTCTCCCACCCCATAGCTCCACTGTCTCCAGCTAAATTCTACCATAGTATCCACATTGTATGTCTCTTTTCTGTGAATCTTTGCCGAACCAATCAGAATAGCTGGTTTCTCTTCCATGCTCCCATAATCCTTTGGAAGTATCTCATTGATTGATTATCTTCCCCTGAGGCTGGCTATGTGCACACTTCTCCCTTCAATTTGATGATCCTCTTTCTTTAAAAGAAATAATCATTTAGTGTGCTATGTTGTGTGCATGCGCGCGCATGTGTGTGTGCGTAAAAGTCAGAGGTCAACTTGCAGGAGTCACTTCTCTCCTTCCTCCGCATAGGGACTGGAGTCAGGTCATCGAGCTTGGCAGCCAGATGCCTTACCACCCCCTCTTCCTTAATGATGGCACAGCATCTAGAGTTAAACGGACCTCCATCAGTCTTTGACAGGATGGAGAACTCAAGAAGGTGTCAGAGCAGAGTGAATGAAATCATCTCTAGCCCAGGGAATGAGCCCTGGGGCCTGGCTGACAGACTAGGAAAGGAAGTCTGAGGATGACTTAGGAATGCTCTTCAAGACATAAAGGAGTGACCAAACCTCACGTGATGGACTGCCCGCTAATCCCCCAGGGGACAGGCTTCTGTGTACCCTAAGGGATGGAATCAGTGCTTGGGACAGTTCTTTACTGTGGGGAATTCTGGAACGGCTTTCTAGGTGCAGTGCCTCTAACAGTCATTAGCAGGATATAACTTCAAGCAATAGCCCCCAAACTCCAGCTTGAACCAAACTTACCTATGGGGCTCACTAAAACTCACCTGCTCCCCAACAATCCCACATAAATCATATTCAGGAGGTTTGAACTGGAGCCCAAGAATGTGTAGCAAGTCCCCAGGTGACCCCAGTGTCTCCTGTCCATGTTGATGACTTGAGATGGCTTCTGTTGCTTGGAGGCAGCCGGTGGACCACAGGATCTCTACAGTTCTATGATGGTTTCTTTTCTTTTGCATTCTAGGTGTTTCTAACTGGGGAGGCTATGCCCTGGCCTGTGCACTATACATTCTAAACTCATGTGACGTCCATGAACGCTACCTGAGGAGGGCGACTGGGCCTTCCAGGGTAGCTGGGGAGCAGAGCTGGACTCGGGCCCTGCCATCTGTCGCTAAGGTAATAGATACATTGTAGCAGGCCACTGGCCCAGAGGCAGCTTTCTTGTTTGATGCGAATTAAGTAGGTCTGAGTTCCAAACCATATGACCACATCAACCACCATGCTACCCATGAAGTCAAAGGCAAAAGTATGTTTGAGGGACTGTCTCTCTGCTGGATCAGTCTGGAAGACAAAATAACACAACCCTTTGATCTCCTTCTGGTCCTGGGTCCTACATAAGACCTGTTTGGAGCACCCCTTCCTTCCTAGTTTGACTTTCAGCAAGTTTCTTTCCCCTTCAGAGATGAGGTTTTGTCTGCAAAGTGGGTCCATTCGGTACTGAATGGAAGCCATCATCTGGGTTGTGGTCAAGAGTGGGGGTGGGGATCCTTTCTGCTCTCTTCACAGAACTGACAGCTCAGTGAGGCCACTGAAGCATCTCGGGTAGCACACATGCTGGGGGGGGGGGGCGGATCAGGTGGGGAAAGAGTCCTGTGGGTGGATGTAGACTGGAAGGAATCCACTGGATGGGGGCGGGGCACATTCCGGGGGGAAGGGCATGACCCTGGTTCAGTTGGACCCTGGCTGTGTAAGATTGCTCCTGGAGGGAGGACTGTAGGCTCAGGTGTGATGGATGTCAGAGTCCGAGATCACAGGGAGAAACCCAAAACAGCTTTCAAAATCAACTCTGTACATAGTTTCTCTGAGCAAGGAGCTCCGGGCCTACCATAGGCTTGTCTAAGGGCCTCAGGGTAGGCAAACCAAACCCCACATGCAGTGCAACAGACCCCGCACGCTGATCTAGACACATCTTGTGGGCCAGGATGAAGGAAGGTCAGCAACCCTTAAATGTCTTAAGGAAACTTGGGTATGTCATGGGCAACCTGGGAAGTGGCCAGCCCTGAACTCCTTGCTGAGTCTGACTGGTAAGGAGGCAGCTGGATGGGCCATCCCTCCCTCAGCCCTCAGTCTCTATAACTACCCTGGAGTCATCCTGCTCACTAACACTGATTCTAAACCCAGATCTCTCCACTGTGGGCGCTTCTTGAAGGGGTGGGACCAGGTTTCCAGGGTACAGATGAAGTATCAGCTTCTTGCTGGGTAGCCCCATGCGGAATCTGAGACACAGGAAGTTGGTCCGGAGCCCTGGCGAGTGTCTTACTTTTTGGTTGCTGTGAGTAAACACCATGATGGGGCAACTTACAGAGGAAAGTATTTGCTTTGATTTAAAGTTCCAGGGGAATAAGAGTCCATCGCTGGTGGTGGCCAGGGGAGGGAGGGGGAGAGGCTACATGCTATGCTACATCATGCTACAGGCATGAGGACTACAGCAGGAAGCTGAGATCTCAAATCCTCCACCACAAGCAGGAAGCAGAGAGAGCAACCTGGAAGTGGCTAAGCCTGTCTTCCTGGTTTCTCATGGCGGTGGCCTGAAACAGGCCAGATGAGTGGGATTCCAGACCAGTTCTCTGAGGTGTTTACACCTTGAGACCTGTTGGTCACTGGCTCGGTTTCTAGGGCAGTGTATTCGTTTAAGACAGGACAGACAACTGTAATGTCTCCCAGCTGGTGCCCCTGAACCCCAGTTCCCGACAAACCTCCATGTCTAGGGGTTCTTTTCCTGTAGTCCCTTTTCTTTTTCTCATGTTGTCTTGTGTATTTTCTGTTCTCTGTTTCTCTGTCTCTTCCTCCCGCTATTGAATTCAGTATCTCCCTGGGTTGGTATTATTACTTCTGCAGAACAGGGATGGTGAGCTCTGGTAGGTAGTACCAAGACCACCCAATAAGAGGCAGAGCTGAAGTGGGAACTGGGGTCTCTCTGATCCTGACTCTGGGCTTTCTGTGGGTGGCCTTAGGATGCTGAGGCATGGGGTGGGGAGAGGTGGGTGTGAGACTCAAGTGACATTTTCATGGGGGCAACGGTCTTCCTGGGGGACCCAGAGGGCCTTCTGTTCTTTCTTGATGCTTCCTGCGTCTGGACTGGAAATCATGGGGGGCAGCCTCCCACATGATTTCTGAGTCACACAAATACAAAGTGTGAACCCCACCCAGCCAACCCCTACAGCCTCACACTCACCCTCTAGGGATGGAAAATTCTCCTCTTGGCACGGATGCCCAGTTCTTCAGAGGTTATTAACAATGCCTCGTTCTCAAGGAGGAAATGGAACGGTGTGTTTTTAAGGCGCAAGCAGAAGTGCATTTGCTGAGCAGCTCCTGGGGGCCAGGCTCAGGCTCCTTCTGGGAAACAAGGAGGACTCAGACAGGGCCCCTGGGGAAGAAACTTGGGGAACACAGCAGAGTGACATGGGAGCCCAGATGGATCTCTCTCTCTCTCTCTCTCTCTCTCTCTCTCTCTCTCTCTCTCTGTCTCTCTGTCTGTCTCTGTCTCTCTGTCTGTCTCTGTCTCTCTCTGTCTCTCTCTCTCTGTGTCTCTCTCTCTCTGTCTCTCTCTCTCTGTCTCTCTGTCTGTCTCTGTCTCTCTGTCTGTCTCTCTGTCTCTCTCTCTGTCTCTGTCTCTCTCTCTCTATGTTTGGTCTGAAATCCTGACTCAAGCAATCCTTGTCTCCACTGCCTGAGTACTTAGAACTCTTAGTATGCTCGACTTTGCAACTCATTTAAATTTTTTTTAACCCAACTTGTTTAAAAATGACATCTTTCCCCATACATATCAGCCCACCATGCTTTAGAATTATTAGCAGGTCACCACCTGCCTCTAAGCCCACTGGGACCTCTATCTCCATCCACCTTGACTCCATCGGCGCAGTGATCCCCTAGGCGCGCCTGCTACAGTCCTTCGTCCCCCTACCCCGCTTCACTGTCGCCTCAGCCTGGACAGCTCTGCAGCTTCCAGCTCTGCTCCCGCCGCCGCCGGGAGGAGCTGCCCCCTCCACTTAGATCTTGTGGTCCTTTCCCGGAAATCTGCTGGGAGTGGCAATTGGCTCAGCTCTTAGGGACCAGGCAATCGGTCCCTGTGGCTCTTAGCGGCTGGGTGCCAGCCAGTTCCTAACCTGTTGGCTCCTCACACTCACCCTGAGGACACCGCAGCCCGCAGCCCTTTCCGTGTCCCCGGAGGATGAGAACCGTGAGGGCAGGCAGTGTGCTGGGAGGAAAAGGCCCCATGGCGCCACATGCAGTTGCCCCATAAAGAGAGGATATGAGTAATGAGTGAGAAAAGGGGGAGAATGGAGCCCAAACAAAGGGTGGGAAATGCCTGTGGGGGCTTAGTAGCCCCAGCCAGGGCTCTTGGCAAAGTACTTGTGTGGAAATGTGCTTGGACCTCCCTCTCACAGGGGGAGCATCTGCCTTCACCCACGGGTAGAACAGAAAGGCCACTGCAGGAACAAGGAGACAGTTTCCAGAAAACACCTGCCAACAATTTCCCCAGTATGTGCGTGTGCACGTGCGCGCATGCGCGTATATACATATTCATGTGTGTACATGTCTGTGGTATACTTGCATGTGTACTCACATATATGCGGAGGCAGGAGGCTACCATCAAATGTCCTCCTCAATCATTCCACCCTTTACTTTCTGAGGCAGGGTTTCTTGCTAAATCAGGAGCTCACCAATTAGGCCAGAATGGGTGGGCAGCAAGTCCCAGGGATTTCCTGTCTCTGCCTTCCGACTCTTCCGTGAGTGCTGAGGACGGGAGTCTCATGTTTATATGGCAAGCACTGTACTGCCTGGGCCGTCTCCCCGGCTCCCTGTCACAAGTATTTGAAGTTTGGGGTGCGTGTCCGCAAGGCTGTTGACGCGGCTCACCTCTCTAATTTCCTCGAATGTCAGTCAATTGCCCTGTGTCTCAGTGCAGGTTGCTAGAACAAAACACCATAAATTGGGAGACCTCACCAGCTAGCTCTTAGTTTCACGGTTCTAGAAGCAGGGAAGTCCAACACTAAGATGCCAGTTATTAAAAATACTGCAAGATCCCCGCGCGTGCCCAGAGGGGACAGTGAGAGATCTAAGATGGCGGGAGGAGGGCAGGGGTCGCCGGGAGTGGGCGTGGCTTGTCTCTTAAAGAGACGAAAACCATAATTCCAGTGGAGTCGGTGCCTTGGTGGAGATGCTCTTCCTGGCGTATAGATGACTGGTCTCTCACTGTATCCTCATGTGGTAGAGACAAGGAAGCATGTGGTCCCTCGTCTTTTTATAAAGGTGCTAGTCTTATCATGGGAGCTCCACCCTCATGACCTTATTACCCCCCAAGACTCCATCTTCAAATATTATTTGAAGTATTGGGAGCTGTGAATTTGAAGGGTTACAAAGCTTCAGTCTATAGTAGTAATTTCCCAGAAAGCATTCCCTGGGGCCCCTTAGTAAACCGAGTTCAGTGTTCTCTGTGCTGTGATTCTATATACTGTGAGTCCCTGCTCACTCATCTAGCTTGGGACCACCTTGGGGGCTCGAACCTGTCAACTTACCGGTGAATCCCTGGGTCAGAGACTGTCACAGCAGGTGCTCAGGAAAACTGATGGAGAGGGGATGGCCACCGCCTCACCAGGAAGGTGGCAGCCTTTGATGTCTGCATTTCCGCTCTCCGTCTCTTCGGTTCCTTCTTGTTGGTGGAGGAAGGAGAGAGAAGGTGTTTGATTTGACCCTTCCTGCCTGTGGCCTTCATCAGGGACAGCCACGATCGTGACTTAGACAGTTAGTTCTTGGGGACCTTATTTTTGGAGGGAAAGGAAAAGAGGTGGACCAACCCCTACCCCTTAACCAGCAAGTGAGTTAAGGAGAGCAAGCTCTGGGCTTTCTGCACTGTAGTTTGGCAACCAGATCATCCTTACTGTGTGCTAAGGGCCACATTGGGTGCTTTACCACCAATATCTCATTTGGATCCTCACAACAGCTTCTGAGGGCATGCTGCCACCAGTATCAACTGATGGGGGAGAGTCTTCTGGCTTGTGTTAATTTCATTGGTTAAAGAGACTGCCTTGGCCCTTTAATAGGACATAAAATTAGGTAGGCGGAGTAAACAGAACAGAATGCTGGGAGAAAGAAGCTGAGTCAAGGAGTCGCCATGATTCTCCTACCGGACACAGACACAGGTTAAGATCTTTCCTGGTAAGACACCTCGTGGTGTTACAGGGATATTAGAAATGGGTTAGATCGATATGTAAGAGCTAGCCAATAAGAGGCTAGAACTAACGGGCCAGGCAGTTTCCGTGTAATTATTTCGGGTATAAAGCTAGCCATGCGGGCGGCTGGGTGGCGGGACACAGCCCAGCTGCTCCTATTTCAACAATCAACAATGCCCCCATCTTACAGAAGAGATTTCCAAGACACAGAGCTGTTAGACACTGCCATATCAGATCTCTGTGACCTCAAAGTCCTCTTGGGGACCAGCTGCATTTTCTCCATGGCTCTTCTCCCTCTAACTGCTCCCATGCCCATGGTGGAAAATGGGGGTGGCAGCAGCAGAATTTAGTGTTGTGCTTGTTAGATTTTTTCCTGAGGGTGGTCAACATGACACAAGCTAGGGTCATCTGAGAAAATGTTTCCATAAGACTGGACTGTAGGAAAGCCTGTGGGACATTTTCTTCATTGATGATTGATGTACGAGGGCCTGGCCAATATGGTGGTACCATCTCTGGACAGGTGGTCCTGAGTTGTATAAGAAAGCAGGCTGAGCAAGCCATAGGGAGCAAACTGCTAAGCAGCACTCCTCCAAGGCCTCTGCCTCAGTTCCGGCCTCCAGATTCCTGCCTTGAGTTCCTGTCCTGAGACTCCCCTCAGTGATGGAGCGTGACCTGAGAGCTGTAAGCAGAAACAAACCCTTTCCTCCACTACATTGCTCTTAGTCATGGTGTTTATCACAGCAATAGAAAGCAGACCAGGACACACACACACCCCTCAGGAGGATAACAGTAGCCTGTCAGGAGAGCCTTCAGCCACAAGCAGACCCATGGAGCTCACCCACGGCATGCCTAGGGACTGGGTTGGTGGGAGGATTGCACCTCGGGTATGTGTTAGGACTACGCAGGCCTCAGCCAGGGTGTGAAATACAGTCACGTGACGATAAGAGCCCAAAGAAACAGCTGACCCGTTTAAATCCTTTGCTTTTGTTTGAGACAGGGTCTCACTCTGTAGCCCAGGCTGACCTGGAGCTCAGTGCTTAATCCAGGCTGGTCTTAAACGCACTGTAATCCTCCTGCCTCAGCCTTGCCAGAATTAGGATGACAAGTGTGAGCCATCACATCAAGCTTTCGATTTGGATTTTCATAAGGAGTTTTCCAGTAAGTTAATATTTTCACCCCAAATTTTACTTTTTAAAAAGAGGCACATTCCCGGGTGTGGTGTCTCATGCCTTTAACGCCAGCACTTGGAAGGCAGAGGTAGGTGGCTCTCTATGAGTTTGAGGCCAGCCTGGTCTGTGTAGTGAGTTCCAGGACAGCCAGGGTTACAGAGACCCTGTTTTAAAAAAAGAGGAGGAAGAAGAAAAAAATAAAGAAAAAGGAGAGAGGAAGAGACAGAGGCAGGGAGAGAGACAGAGAGAAATACAGAGAGACAGAGACAGAGAAAGATGGAGAGATCTCAATCCAAAGCTCTTCCTCTACTTAGAGATTCATGCAATCCTTTCTTCCTTCCCCCACATGACTTTTATCTCTTCTTTATCTCCCTTTTTCCCCTCCCAGGAAGAAAAAATGTTGAGCATCCTGGTGCAGAACCAAGTCCGGAGTGGAATCTCAGGCATTGTGGGCATGGAAGTAGACGGGCTGCCTTTCTCCGGTGTTCATGATGAGATGATCCAGAAGCTGGTGGATGCCACCACAAAGCACAAGTGACCAGCGCGCTGTCTGTGTGCCAGCTTCCTACCCAGCGGTCAGCTTGTGTCTAGGCAGGAGTACCAGAGCCATTGCTCTAACCACCCCTCATCCTGGCTTCTTCAAGCCACCCTTGTGTCTGCTCTGAGAATCTTTCTGCCTGCTACTTAAGAAATAACTTGTCAACAGTTAACTGCAGGGCAGAGCATAAGAACAGGCATTGCCGTGACCTGGGCTAATAAAGAGAGGCTGGAGTGCCCACACCCACACATGGAGTGTTGGGTTAAAACACTGGGACTTTGTCCTCACCATGACTAACAAAATGTGTATACCTTTGAAATGCGTTCTTTTCCTAACAGTATTCCATTTACTGTTTGAAGGGGATCTCCCACAAGGTCCCTCCGGGCATCACACCCATTGTCCCTCAGTTCTATTCACTCCTTCTTACACAACCCTAGCCAGATTCTATGCTTTCTTTGTGTGGGAAGAAATCCATATTTGCCAGTAGAGCTCAAAGGCGAGCCAGACCTCCTCAGGGCTCAGGCAAACCTCAGAGCTCATCCTGATCTTTCACAACCTCCAGCCCGACACTCTCAGCAAAAGCAGAAACTGAGCCACTGACCATACCCCGTTATATGCTTCATCCTGACATCAGGATGACAACTTGTGTGGGATCTGAGCCTACTAAATGTTGTTTCATTTCCTTAAACATGTCTGGTACGGTTCTTTAGGGGCATTCACTGTGAAGAAGGAACACGTAGTATAGATGTTACACTCCAATAAAGCGTAAATGTAAAGAGAGAAGCAACTTCAGTGTGAACTTTAGTGTCTGCTCTCCATTTGCTATTCTAGCCAGGGTTCTTGCCTGCAGGGTTCATGTCTTCATGGTCCAAACCTGTGCTTATGGGAGACACTCAAAATGAGGGCCAGTTCTCCACCTGAGACCTCACAGCCCAGAGAACACACCTTGGCTCTGCAGCCTTGCTGCCCAGGTCTCTTTGAGTTATCATTTTTGTTCACAACAAATTCCACACCACAAGGGACTCTAATCAAGAGGATACCGAACAATTAAAATCAAAGACAGCTACAAGAGAAACTGCCATCACCATGGAAAGGTTGCCAACAACCTTAGGATTCGTGTTTTGGGGAATATGTTTGTGAATTTGACTTTTACAATAGTAATACCAGAATTCTACTCCAGCACTGAGCAAGCTGAAGAACAGACTCGTTATTAGTTATGCTCGCTGTGGAAGAATTGTATGGGGAAGTGATTGGGCTAATTGGGGGAAAAGGCTAAGACCCAATTAAGTTCAGAGAAGGTAGAGAGGGCTCGTAGACTCGGAGTGGGGAACCCAAATGCCATCCCCTGCATGCAGATGCACCTACAGCTGAGGTGAGGTTCAAAGGAGGGCAGGGGAGACCCCTTCACAACCAAGGACTTTTGGTGCTTGGCTTTCCAGAACCTGGCTTTAAAGTTATTCCATCCCACACCGTAATTTCCCACTCAGACCTTGTCCTAATCATGTCTGCTCTTAGGAGGAAGGTCTGTGTTCATGTCTGTGATGGCTACCACCTGAAAAGTCAGTGACAGGAGAACAAGAGATGACCTGAAGGGAACTGTGGTGTCACCCAGGGTGGGATACAGACCTGGCTCCAGCCATTGCTAGGCAAACAGAATCTGTGGGCTTTCCAGGATGCTGTGGAGAGGGATTCTGAGAAACAGGACACACTCACAAGCAAGCTGGTGGGGCTGGTTCGCTGAGGTAGCACGCTCTTTCCAAGTGGGTCAGCTCCTTAGTCCCTGATGTCCTCTGCACAGCTGACACCCTGTTGCTTAGCTAGGAAAGGCATCCCCCTGAGTTCATTTCTTGTCTCCCCTTGCATGCCAAGCCCAAGTTGGCCCAGCCCCTTGCATCTACTACTTCCTGCCTGTTACACATGACTTCCACTGGCCTCTCCATGCAGTTCATTGCTCTCTCGACAGGATGGAGAATGTATGGCCTCTTACCAACTTGTGTATTCTCTACATCAGAGATGTGATGCTCTTGCCAGAAGTACAGAAACAGAGGAATGTGGTCCTTGGGGCAAGGTAGATGACATCATGTAGCTTCTGATGCAGACCACACATTTGAAGAAGTAGATTTTGTTCAGATGAGATTGGCTCACTCTCAACTCTCCTCTGCTTGTCACTTAGAAAAACTACATTTCCCAGCCTCCCATGCAGCTGGGACTCACGTGACCAGGATCAGGCTAATGGAATATGAGTAATAGGGCTATGGAACACTTCCATACGTGGCCATAATTGCATGTGGGGTTCTCTCTACATTTCGTCTCTTACTTGAGTAGATGGGCAGGGGAAATCCCACAACTATGGAACTGCTTCTGGAAAATTCTGGGGTGTCCCACAGACTCAAATGGGAACTTGAGGATGATATTATTGGAGCTTAAAAAGGAAACTCCATGGTAGGAAAACTGTACATCTCAGCAGGTACCTGGGGGGTTGGGGATGGGAAAGATGAGAGGGGAAGAAGTCATTTAAGTTAAGCTGGCGTGGAGGTCATCCACATGGTGGCAGGCAGACACTAGATGGTAGCAGGGAAAGTGGGGGTTTAGAGACAGAGTAAGGAAGCCTGCAGGGACAACAAAAGAACGTGTAGGCTCTACTCAGCACCTGAAAGAGAGAAAGGAAAGGGAAAAGGGGGAGCTGTATCTTTCTGAGTCAGGATTCAGGGTGTGCGGAGCCAGCTGGACCTCAGGGTTGCTCCCTGGGACTAGGAGACAGGGATTCTAGGAAGGAAAAAATACAGTATCTCATTAAAGGGATAATTGCTCCTCTTACTCCTTTAGCATGGGTTAAGATGGACACATCTTTCTAGGAGTGGTCCCAACTTCCTGAACTTCCCAGCTGGGTTAACTTGTCAGGGAAAAGCCAGCGACATCTCTCTCAATCTTTAGAGTAACAGAGTCCATTCATGGATGGATTTGAATCTGTCATCACCTGGGAAGAGGCTTGCCAGAAAGCAACCGTCTACTAAATTTTAAGAATACTCTGTGTGTGTGTGTGTTTGTGTGTGTGTGTGTGTGTGTGTACATGTGTAGGCGTGTGCACATGAATGTGGAGACCAGAGGTTGGCCTTGGATGCCTTCCCCAATGGTTTCCCACTTCCTTTCTGAGCTAAGGTCTTTCCCTGAGAAGAATGGAGCTCACTGATCATCTTAGTTAGGGTTCTATTGCTGTGAAGAGGCACTGTAACCATGGCAACTCTTAGAAAGGGAAACATTTAATTGAATGGCTTACAGTTCAAAGATTCTGCCCATTATCGTCATGGTGGAACATGGCGGCGTATAGGCAGACTTGGTGCTGGAGAGGTAGCTGAGAGTTCTATATTTTGTGCAGGCGACAGAGTGATCTGAGACACTGAGTGTGGCTTGAGCATATATGAGACCTCACAGCCCGCCTCCACAGTGACACACTTCCTGCAACAAGGTCACACCTACTCCAACAAGGCCACCCCTCCTAATAATGCCACTCCCTTGGGGGGGCATTTTCTTTCAAACCACTGCACTGATCTGGCTAGACTGTCTGGCCAGCAAACCCCTAGCACCTGTCTCCACCACTCCAGACTTGGCATCAGAGCCTGGCTGAGTTTTGTTGTTTTGTTTTTTTTGTTTTTTGTTTTTTGAGGGTTTTTTGTTTTGTCTTGTTTCATTTTGTTGAGACAGGATCTCACTGTGTAGCTGCTCTGGCTGCCCTGGAATTCACTTTGTAGACCAGGCTGGCTTTGAACTTACAGAGATCAGCCTGCCTCTGCCTCCCAAGTGCTGGGAAAAGGTGTGTGCCACCATGCCTGGGTATTTTTTTTTAATGTGGATCCTAGAGACTGAACTCAATCTCCATGCTTGCATAGGAGACATTCTCCTGAGGAAGCCGTCTCTTCAGGCCCTTCTCCCTGGATATCTTATGAACATAAAATAAATTTGTACTGGTCATTTATGTTTGTTATTTTTATTTTTGTTATTTGGGGCCAAGGATTGAATCCAGGGCTAACTATAAGATAAGTTCTTGCCCTTGTTTTATGGCACTGTGATTTGGATGGGGGTTATTTATTGCTCCAATTCAATCTAGTTTTGACTGAGTTATAAGGTTCATCACTGAGGAGTGTCTTCAAACACCTGCACCTTAATAGTTACAGCTACAGCCAGAGCCAGTAATAAGTGATTCTGTGTTAGGGTCCTTAGGAGTTACGGTGCCCCCGAATTGGCTTGTCTGCATAGTAGTGAGTTAGCTGCCACTGCTGGTGTCTGTGGAGGGTGGACTGAGGAACCCAGAAGAGGTACTTAGCAGTGAGGATGCTGGGTATTGTGACCTCTCTGCTCCAGCACAGATAATGTCTCATATAGCAGTATTCCTTTGAGAGTTGCTAACTGACAGAGAATAGAACTGAAATCTCACCATTTCCCCCAGAGCCCTGGACCCAGAGACCAGAGGAGTTCCAGGAATGGAAACTCCCTCCCCAGATGCCTAAAGCAGTTGGGTCAGATTTGACTCTCTCTAGAATGCACGAGCCGACGGCAAGCAGCAGATGGGGTTGGAGCTTTCTCCCACTCTTCTCTGGCCAACCCACAGGCCAGTGTGTGTAAACAGGAAGATGAGCCCTTGTCTTACTAAGCAGCACTGGTAAGTAGGAAAGGAATTTTAATGGCTTCTGTCACCTTCGGTCCAAACCAGATGGACTTTCCCTCCCAGCCCTTTTCTTAGGAGAGAAAGCAGTATTAATCCTTAATAGTGTTCTTGCTTAGTCTGTTTGGAAGAGAGATCTGTTCCTTCCATAACACTCCAGAACTCCAGGAGCCTGCCCCACAGAGGGATTAAGTGGTCAAAATCAAATGTATGTTTCAGTAGGATGTGGGCAATCCTTCGGGATAAACATTGAGTCGGCCGCTGTCGAGAGGATGCCCCACCTGAAAGCGGTTGCCAGCCAACAAGGTGGGCGGCTCCACACAAGGCCTGATGACGACTCTTGGAAAATGCCAGAGAGATGAGCGCAAGAAGCCCTTCTTCTGGTCTGGTGGGGGCTCACCCTCACTGTGGGTCCCCAAACCACAGGGGTGGATTTGCAACGACGCCCTGCACAGATGCCTCCAGGGTGCGTTTGCGACAGCGTGCTGCACCGGAGCACGACCCCTGCTCAAGGCAGAAGAGAAGACCCTCCTGCACTCGGGGGCTCGGACTTGACCACTTGATGGGTGCTCAAGGGTATCCCCCAAGCTGTCCTGAGTTTTCTGCAAGGTCAACCCCTGGATCTTCCTATTTGGGGTCTTCCAAGGACACTTTGGATCTCCCTGGTGTGGGTGGGGCCCCTGCCCATAAGGACTGCACAAACTCTGCTGTGGTTGGTTATTTTGCTTTATTTCCAGACTGAAGTTACTACATAAATCCACCTCACAGTCCAACACAGGAATACTCGGCAGAAGAGAGGCGACAATACAAAAATACAGCTCTCGATAGTAAGGGGGCTAGGCTCAGCTCATTCCAGTCCAAGCCAGTCAGAATTCACAATTTCAGGTCAAAATGGGGTTGGGGGATACTAAGGAATGAAGAGGTGCAGACCACTCAGCTTTTAGCCCTGCCCCAGAAGGTCCTAGGCTTGGGTAGGTGTGGGTTGTTCTGGCATGCAGCCCCCTCTGGCAACTCTCCTACAAGATTTATACCAGAGTGGAGCTTGAGCCCAAACCTGTGGTCAAGAGACACGACAATGTGTGTGTTTTGTTACTTTAGTTGTACCTAGGAACTCTGGAAAACTGGCACACTCCTCTCAAAGGTTGCTGGATGCTCTTTGTGTGGGGCAAAGGGTAGGAGCTCCTGGCAGCAGTCACATGACCCTGGTATCAGCGTCTTGGCACACAGTTGCCATGGACACCTTGCAATTTTTATATTCTCCCTCTCCTCCCTCAGGCTCTCGGGTCTAGCACTCTGGTCGGATGGAAACAGAAAGCCAATTAAGAAAAAGTCCTGTCAAGAACTCAGCTAGGGATTCAGCCTCAGGCCCGAGTCCTCTTCCATTTGGGATGACATTTTGAAGGGCCCTCAGCATCTGCCCAAGGAGCCCTGGGGTTTAACTGTCATCAGTCCTCGGGGTTGGGGGATTTATTGAACCAGCCCTGTAAGAGTGAGATGTGTCTGCTCCTGGATCTTCTCCGGGACGGCCACTCTGCTGTTGCTCCTGCTCCATCCACACCAGAACCCCAGCCCTTACCCCCACGCTTCACCTTAACCAGTCTTCCGGTCTAGGCTTGCTAGAGAGCTGAGCGCAAGCATTAATAGTGACAATACAGCTTCCTGTGTCACACAAGACCACAGCACGTTTGGACTGGTGTCACGTGACGACAGTGGTACTGTAAGGCTCGGCAGGCGAACACCCAGGTTCCTGCTCTCCTCCTGCATGCCCCAGCCCTGCTCCTTGCAAACTTCCTGGAGTGACAATTCTGACTCTGTCCCACCTGCAGCCCAGGTGGCAGCAGACATGGGAGAAGACAGGGCTCATTCACACACTCAGCAGTGCCCCGGCTTCCAGGAGCCAGCGGGACCTTCCTGAGGGGAGAGGCACCTGTACATGGCAATGTGGGAGACAACCACCACGCAAGCTCCAGACCACAAGGCCTGTTGGTGAAAGCTCAGGCCTAACCTAGCCTCACATAAGGATAACTAGGCCAACCCAACTGTGGGGGACCCTCCCGCTCCCAGTGAGTTAGGGGTCTGGAAGGCTGAGTGGAGCTTGGTTAACAATTCGGGTTCCTCGCCTTGGGCCCCACTTTTCCCAGAGGCTTCAGGGGCACCCAGAGGGTAGGCCTCCCTGGTCCTGCTTGTCCTGGAGCAGGTAAGGAAGGCTAGGCAGGTTCCTCGGAGGCGGGCGAGGTCCCTGTGAGTGGTCTCACTGACGAAGCAGTACAGCACCGGGTCAGCTATGCAGTTGAAGCTGGTGAGGAGGAGGGAGAAGTGGTAGATGTTGAAGATGCTCTTGGCGAAGTCACAGCTAGCCTCCCAGAGGCTGCGCACCAGCAGCAGCACGTGGTAGGGCAGGAAACAAGCCAGGAAGATGACCACGGTGCTGAGCACCAGCCGCTGAATCTGGTCCTTGCGGCTCTTCTGCGTGCCGTGGCTGCGGCGCACAGCCCGCAGGATGCCCCGGTAGGAGGCCAGCAGCAGGCAGATGGGGAAGAGGAAACCCACGAGGAAGCGGTAGTAGTTGATGCCACGCTGCCAGGCCTGGATGGGGTAATGCTCAAAGCAGACTCGGTGCCGGTCCTCGTCCTCGATGACTTCCTTGTGCTTGAGGAAGTAGACGCTGGTCAGCAGCTCCTTGACCCAGATGAGCACGCTGACCCCCACGGCTGCCTTCAGGGTTCGGAACTGGTGGAAGCGGAAGGGGTGGGCCACAGCCAGGTAGCGGTCGATGGAGATGCAGCAGAGGAAGCCCACGCTGATGTAGATGTTCTCATAGAGGAGGATGCCGCACACCTGGCAGGATAAGTCGCCATAGGACCAGTTGTCATGCTGGAGCACGTACTGCAGCCAGAAGGGGAGCGAGCAGATGTAGAAGAGATCCGCAATGGTCAGGTTACACAGGTACACTCCCAGCTCATTCCGCGCCTTGATCTGCAGGTAGCCGAAGTAGAGGGACAGGCAGTTGGCTGGGAAGCCCACCACCAGCACGGTCACGTAGACCACCGGGGCCAGTGTCTGGTGGATGGTGTGGTCGATGGGGCAGGGTAGTGAGACGTTCTCTGTGGTGATGTTCCCCATCTTTGGGCCAGAAGGGGCCTTACCCCTCATAGACTTTGAGATGGGGTCAATCTCTCTGTTGCCATCTTGTTTATACGCGACCCAAGTGTGTCAAATCTGTTCGTCACTGGCGGTAGGTGAACCCCTACAAGTGAAGGCAGAAAAGGCTTTAAATAATCACAGCTATGTAACACCTGTATGCCAGGCATCGTTCTACTTGCTGTGCTCATTTAGAAGCTCTGCCACCCAAGCAACTCCAGTGCAACTGAACGAGATATACCAAAACACCGAGGTGTAGCTTATGGCTCCCCATCTCTGGCTTCCCTATTTATCCCCTGTCCCTTATTTATTTTTCTGGTCCCTTGGTGCAAGCAATGGGGGTAAAGAGGAGATTCTAGGAGCATAACTAAGCTTGGCTTTCCAAAGGAGAGTATCCAGGGCTCCATCACCTTACACAATAACAGTCTGAACGTTACAGGACTGTAGCAACGAGGCCCAACACGGAAACCACAGCCACTCCATAGACCTCTCCCTATGAAGAGTCACACATATGAAGAGTCCATAGCCTTCTGTGCTTTGGCAAGAAACAAAGGCCAGTTTCTCATCACAGTGCCCTACCCCTTGCTACCCCTTGCTATCCCTCAGCAAGTGTCTCCTCTCTCATCTCCCCAGGGGATCTTGGGCAAGGTTCTAGACTAGGGATCAAAATAAGCAAAGGTCAAGCCAGAGCCAGTGCCTTGTCTAAGTTTGTTAGTCTCTCTGAGCCTCGATTTCTTCATTTGGAATTTAGGGACTAAAAACACCTTCCCCTTTCGGTCGGGACCATGTCAGATGCTCACTCCTTCACTGCATTAGTGTGACAACTGTGTCGAGACTGTTTGTTTGTTTTTTGAGACAGGGTCTCACTGTGTAGCTTAGGGCTGTCCTGGAACTCTCTCTGTTGACCAGCCTGGCCTCAAACTCACAGAGATGCACCTGCCTCTGCCTCCCGAACGCCGTGAGTTGAGAATTTAACAAATGGAACTCCAGAACACAATGATGTCTAATGGTAGAATGTGATGTTTTGTCTCCAGTGTACTTGATAAATTAAGACATCAAAACAGTAAAGGCTTGAAATGCTCTATTGATTCAACCCTTCTCTCTCAGCTGGAAAAATCTCACTGGGGCTACGTCATATTTTTCTTTTCTTCCTCTTTTTATTTGTTGGATTGTTTTGGGAACAGCTTTGTCCATGTGTGTAGTCTCCTCAGTGCCGGGGTGATAGTGTGTGTTCAACTGGCATTTTTGAGCCTTTTTTTGCATTTATTTCCTTGAAGAAGTCGTTTTAGGTACAGTATTTGCTGTCTCGTGATGAAACTTACTGCCACAGGTCTCCTGTGTGTTCATGCTGAAGTCGTCTGGAAGGAGACATGACACTGTGGTCTCTCAGATTTCTTCCCATTCTACCCCTAGCCAAGAACTGACTTTCCTTCCCCTTGAGAATCTACAGTCTACCTGACTTAAGATTCTAAATTACTCTGCTTTGTGATTTCTGCAGATCAATACTGGCCTTTGTGCACTCTTCAGAAAGCTGAGGGTTAGCTGGGCTCCTGAGGGGAAGCCTCTTAGAGACCCTGACCAAGTCTCAGCAGACCCCAAGTCTCTCCAGAGCCACGCCTCCCCTTCCACCTCTGCCCTTCTCTCCACTACTACCTCCCATCTTTCCTTGGCTCCCACCTGGCCTGGGACCACCAGAGCAGAGATGGCTAAAGGAGCTAGAGACTCCTGGGAAGGGATGCAGAGAAATCTGGACCCTGCAGCTCCAGTGCCAGGGTCCCTGAGGACTAACACAGGAGTTTCTCTGAAGTCACACTCAGTCTTGCAGCTAACTATGCAGTCACCTGCTCCGACCTGTGGTTTCTGTAACCTTGACCTCAGTTACCAAGGTTAACAGTGGCAGAGAGAAAAAGACAGGTGAGTGCAGCACATTAATGTATTCTGAACTTGAGAAGCTAAAGTAGGGGATTTCGATGACACCTTGAGTCACCTTAAACAACTTAAACAACAATAAACAAACATCATTGCCACATATATTATATACACATATGTGGGGATGGTGGTACGTATCCACATACCTGTAATATGTCTCTCTCTCTCTCTCTCTCTCTCTCTCTCTCTCTCTCTCTCTCTCTCTCTAGTTTTGTGAGACGGGGTTTCTCTGAGTAACGGCCCTAACTGTCCTGAACTAGCTCTTGTAAACCAGGCTGGCCTCGAATTTACAGAGATCTGCTTACCTCTGCCTCCCGAGTGCTGAGATTAAAGGCCACATATCTACAATCTCAACAATTATGTCGGGGTCCGGTGTTAGCCTGGACCATAAATTATTTCTCTCGACCAGACCCCAACATAAACTCTCTCTGGACCGGCATGGAGACGCAGGAATAAAGAGACAACTCACGTGGCTTTATCTGGAGGGAGATTCTCAGTGATCCCTCATGAAGTCCTGCATTCACATCCTGAAGAATTCTTCTCATTTATTCTTCAAACAGCTTTTATACCAACACATAAACTGAGCGGGGAAACACACCAGCATTCTGTCTCCTAGGTAACCAGGTGAATGGCATTTTGTCACGTCTGCATCTACCTGCCTGCTGTGTATGCTAACTGTCACGTAGGCTTGAATCAGCATCTCTATCAGGTATCTTCCAAATTACAAAGAAAGGAGCAACAACATCCTGACACTTTGTTGGGGCAGTGACAGCCTGTCTGCAGGGCCATGTGACCACCTCAGGTGGGGCCCATGGCTTCAGAGCCTGGCTGCCACACTATATAGAAATATGGGCCTACACAATAATGAGGCAGAGGCAAGAGAATCACTGTGAATTCAAGACCAGCCTGGGCTAATCGCTTAGTAAAATTTTGTCTAAAAACAATATTTTGAAAGAGAGAAACCATATTCACAAAAATTTATTACAGTATACTATTGTAATTATTCTTTTTATTACTAGTTATTGCTCACATCTTCCTATGTCTAATATACAAATTAAACTACATCAAGGGTAAAATACGTACATGTTTGATAACTCATAGTGTAAACAGAGGTCAGTGCTCCCCACCTGTGAATTTAGGCATCTCCTGGAGGTGTTGGATGTGTGCCTTTGGGACAAGGTAGACCACTGTGTGTTCAGTTCTCCTGGATAAAGGGGCCAGAATCCTCATGCATGTTTAAACGAGCAGGAAATGGGTCTGGTCCAAAGCCACCTTTTCTCTCATCTGGATTCCAACTCCCCCTAGCAGGGTCAAAGCCCAGTCCCTCCTCTACCCTAGCTCACCCCTCTCCTCTCCCCACTCATATTCTTTCCTGAGAAGTCCTTCCAGGCCCGCTCACTCTCTATCCCGCTCTCCTCTCCACCTGACCTCTTCTGCCACCCAGCACCATCCCCGCCCTCCCGCTCAGGCTCTGTGTCAGCCACAGCCCTTCTCTGGAGAAGCAGCCCGTCATCTCCTTGATTTACACAGCTTCTCCCACACCTAGACTAAAAACCAAGCACCCTTGTCAACCCAGCAGACCCCCCTGATTCTAGCTCCCCTAACCTTGCCTGCCACCCCACCTGACAGCCACACGGCAGCCTTCTGTGCCTCGGTCCCTCTACCTGGATCTTGCCTGGCCACTCCTTCCTAGAGTTCTCCTCCTTTGGCACTGCCCCACACAGCACCTGCTCCTGTTCTGCCAGAGATCTCTGTACTGCCGCTTCCTGGGAAGGCTTCTCCTGGCACCCACCTCAAATACACACATACACACACAGCACGCACACACACTCACACACACAGCACGCACACACACTCACACACACTTGTGTGCACTCACATTGCACACACACTCACACACACACCTGTCTCCATCTCATCATCCTGACTGATTGCTTCATAAGCTTTTCCGATTTATGTCTTATTTATTTAACTTGTGTGACTGTTGATGGCCAGGCTCCGCAGGGATGCAAATTCCAACACAGCAGAGGTTTTTTTTTTTCTTCCACCTCTCACTGATGTCCCCCCAGCAGTGTGAACTATTTAGGGACTTCTTAAATGACTAAGTAAGAGTCATTGCTCATTCTTTCCAGGTGAGGAAAGTGGGCTCCGAAGGGGAGACTTGGACCAGCGAGGTGGCTCAGCTGATAAAGGCTCTTGCCACCAGGCCTAACGACCCGAGTTCAAATCCCACATGCCACAAGTTGTCCTCTGGCCTTAACATATGTGTCATGCAAGTGTGAGTATCGAAGTTCAGACCCCCCAGAACACAGGTAAATCCCAGGTGGGCATGGCAAACCATCTGTAACTCTAGGCTTGCGCAGCAGAGATGGGGGTTTCTAGAAGATGCTGGCCAGCTACTGCAGGGAATCCTGGTTTCGGTTGAGAGACCTTGCCTCAGTGAATAAAGGGGACCTGAAATGGAAAATAAAAGGGCAGAGGAGCACAGGCCCCAGGCTTCCCCAGATCAGAGCAGACGAAGCCTCCCTGAGGCATGCCCTGTCAGGTCTTGGAAATTCCCTGATAGTCACCGGGCCCCAAGTCTGTTGTTTACTAGTGGTGAGTGTATGGACGTGTGGGGTGGGGTAGGGCCGGGTGACGTTTGTAGCTTCCTCTTTCCTAAGCCAGCAGCAAGCTACTCCTGGCAACCAAAGGCAGAAATCTACAAGTCTACAGAGCTAAAAAGCAGCACTACTGCAGCCAGGTTTAGGCACCTCCCATGGTCACCGTGGAGCAAAAAGAACAGCAGTTCTTAAACTGGCTGCATCCACTGGAAGTTTGGGAAACCACAGCCTCTCACACTCATGACTTTCCAAACTGGCTAGGTCTGAGAAAGGAGCTCTCGAAGTTTTACATCTCAAATGAGCTGCTAGGAGATGCAAAAGATGTGGGCTAGCTGGACCATGGATCACACTTTTTAAATAGCAAGGTCCCAAAGAGTCTCGAAGGTCATAGGCTTGGGTTCTAAGCATGTTCCCCTCCCATTATGAGTTTTTGAGGCAGGGAGCAGATGCTGCTAGAAGGAGATTAAAACCCAGCAGAAACTTTGAGCAGAACAGGGGCACAGGCCCTGGGCATTTCCAGACGCTATCTGGAGGGAGTAGCTCCAGGGGTCCTCATGGCGTGGTGACTGCAGGTATTCCTGAAGGTGTCTCTTTAGCTTGCAAATGATTTGTACTTTATTAGGGTTTCCTATCTGTACTCTGCTTCCACCTTCACAACCCTGTTTTTGTTTCTCTTTAAGACAAAGCTATTTGTCCAACAGTCCAGTACTTCTAAGTTTCATGGAACAGATATTTGAGGAACATGTACAGTGTTCAAGTGCGGCCAGGATACACACATGGGGAACTTAAGAGATAAAACAAGAAAGAGCTCCCACCCCCAGGGGACCTCCAAACCCAGAGCTCCCACTCCCAGGGGACCTCCAAGCCCAGAGCTCCCACCCCCGGGGAACCTCCAAGCTCAGAAGCCAGGAAGACACATGCAATGATTACTGCCATGAGAAGTAGCATCTGGTGGATGCATGGGCATCTCTTACACATACATTCAGTGTTGGTTCAGTCTTGTGAGCCCATGCACACTTTCCATGATTCCAATCCCACTACAGCCTGATGGCTCCCAGAACTCCCCCTAGGCTGAAGGCTACATATAAACCACCCCTGCCACCTCACAGGACAAGCCCAGTGGGGTCCACACTAGGTCCCACATTTTCTCCATTAATCTGTTCTTAGAAAAGATGTCCCCACTTGCCCAGTTACTCACCTTGAATGGATGCCCTTTAGATTCCTCCCGCCTCTCCTTCATGGCCTTAAGAAAATTGCCAACTTCTAGAATTTTCAACTCCTAAGTTTTTGAAAGCATTGCTCCTTTCTCCCTTTCTCTCACCAGCACCTAAAGTTGGCTTGATCAAGACTTCCTGAAGTCAGTGTAACTGCCTTAAGTTAGGTTCATGTCTGTGACTCACCACCGAAATGCCATCTTTCAAAACACACATCTAACCAAGTCATACACTGGTTGTCCAAACATTCACCCATATCTACCCAGCCACCTATTCACTTACTCATCCATCCCTTCCCTATCCACCCATCATCCATCATCTAGCCATCCACCCATCCATCCATCTATCCATCCATCCATCCATCATCCATCCATCCATCCATCCACCCATCCATCCATCCATCATCCGTCCATCCACCCATCTATCCATCCATCCATCCATCCATCCACCCATCCATCCATCCATCCACCCATCTATCCATCCATCCATCCCTTCCCTATCCACCCATCCATCCATCCATCTATCCACCCATCCATCCATCCATCCATCCATCATCCATCCATCCATCCATCCACCCATCCATCCATCCATCCACCCATCTATCCATCCATCCATCCCTTCCCTATCCACCCATCCATCCATCCACCCATCCACCCATCTATCCATCCATCCATCATCCATCCATCCACCCATCCACCCATCTATCCATCCATCCATCCCTTCCCTATCCACCCATCCATCCATCCATCCACCCATCCATCCATCCATCATCTACCCCTCTATCCATCCATCATCCTTTCATCCACCCATCCATCCATCATCCATCCATCCACCCACCCATCCATCCATCCATCCTCCCATCCATCCGCCCGTCCGTCTGTCCACCTGTCCGTCCGTTCATCCATCTATCCATCCATCTATCCATCCATCCATCCATCCATCCATCGTCTACCCCTCTATCCATCCATCATCCTTTCATCCACCCATCCATCCACCCATCATCCATCATCTACCCCTCTATCCATCCATCCACGCAGCCAACCACCCATATTCATCTATCCAAACGATCTTCCTAGAACAGTCACTCAACGTCCATTGTGTGGAAGGCATTACACTATAACCTGGCTCTAACAGCCAGCTTCATTTTATTCCCATGAAGAAGAACAGGTCAATGAAGTAAACTAGGAAGAGCACAGGATTTTGTGGGAGTTCTTTGGAGGTAGCCTAATGCAGAAAGGGAAGCCTTTCTGAGCAGTGACAGCCAGACTGAGGCTAAAAGAAAGAGGAAGGGCTGCCCAAACAGCGGGGAGTTTTTGCCTGTGGAAAATGTGTGCATGCCGTCAAATGGAAGAGGGAGAGAATGAGTACCTTTGGGGAACTGAAAGTAGTTTGACATGAGAGCAGGTAAGTACGAGGCAGGCATGGCCAGAGAGGAGACAAGAAACTCTGTAGAATGCCAACAAAATAGAAAGGAAATAGAAAGCCTGCTCTTGGAGGCTGTCTCACCAGCTTACCTATGCACCCAGTCCTTGGTCTCCAGTGGTGGAGAAAAAAAGAGAAACAGCTCTCTACCATCTAAGTACACACAAAGTGACTCGCAGCTGGGGCAGACCCTTACACACATGTGAGCCAGCGTAGAAGCCGCCAAGGGTTTAAACGACCAGGAGAGATGAAGCCCTGACAGGGAGGAGGCACCTCTAGGAGAAGCTCTCCTGGAGCCTGAATAACTATCTCCCCCAGCACTCATTCTTCTGCACGTTGTACTCAGAGCTGGAAGTTTCCGGTATGCCTGCTTCCCTTTCCTCGGCTGACCAAGCATCCAGACATTTACACGGGCTGTTTCCAGAGGGATGAGGGCACCCAACTGTCCTATGAAGGCTGGCTTTAGAGGAAGTTTCCCCGGGGAAAGGATAGAAATAAAATGTTCTTTCTTTCTATTGTCACCTTTCCCCTGAATAGTCTCACTCCCGCGATGACAAAGATAACCGAGTCCCATTTCTAATTCCAATGAGAGTTTCAAAGTCAGCCCAATTGAAGCTTACCAAATCCCTGTAAACTGGGTGGGGCTGGCATTGCTAACCCATTTCACAGAACCTGAAGCCTGGGGAGGCTGAACTAGTTCCCAAAGCTTACACAGTAAGTCAGGATGATTCTGAATCCAGAACAAAAGCCTGACAGTGGTGGCATGCACCTTTAACACCAGCACTAGAGAAGCAGAGACAGGTGGAACTCTGTGAGTTCGAGGCCAGCCTGGTCTACAAGAGCTAGTTCCAGGACAGCCAGGGCTGTTACACAGAGAAACCCTGTCTCAAAAAACAAACAAACAATCCAAAAACAAAAAAACAAAACAAAAAAAAACAACAATAAAAATAGACCCCAAACAATAGCAAGCAATAGCAAACAATACACTTGACTGTGTGGCCCTGTACACACACACACACATACACACACATGGACTGAGAAATAAACTCCCCCAGACAATGCTTACCTTGATGCTTGTCATGCATGCTGGTATTTTCTATTTCATTTTCTTTATACACAGGTCTTGGGCTATTAGACTGATTTCTGTCCCACAAGCAGGCCACTTTGGAAACTATCCAGTCCCATACTCACACTGCCTGGCTTTTCTGGAGCCTCTGGAAACACAAAGGAAGGCAGCAGGGTGTCTACAGCCGGGGCTGACGGGAAACAAGCAGTGAGGTCCAACCTCAGCAGCCCGAGTCTCTGCAGAAGAACCCAGCAAGAGCGGGCTCTGACTCAGCCCGTCTAGTGAGCTCTACCCTCAAACCTCAACTAGCTGTACTCCTACAGCTCAGCTTGGCAGTACACGGACAACCCTGCCCCCGGACAAGCTCTCCCTCTCTCAATTCCTGCAGAAAACCTTCCCGGTTCATCTAGAAAATCCCCAGCTGGAGGCTGCCCATTCCCGAGCTGAGGCAGAATCATGTGAACTCCAATCTGGTGTCAGGCTGGGCTGTTGCTGAGGAACCGCCCGCCAGCAGGAGGATGAGGGTGGCAGGGATCCCTCCACACACCCTCCATCCCTTCGGCTTTCCGTGTGCTGCAGGTGGAGTCGGGGAGCAGCCTCGCCGCAGACACTCGGACTTGAATTAATACCGATGCCTGGGGGTGGGGGCTTAGAAAGAATCGGGCACCCCACTTCTAGCTATCACCACCTCGGGTACATGCTAGGCACCAAGAGGCACCGAACATTGAACCTCTTTCCTGTGGTTTTCATTGGAGTCCCTCAGGTCTGCACTGCGGTTCTGACTTAGGGCCATCAGAGGCAAGGACAAACTGACAAGGGACTGCACTCCTAGCCTCATATCCTTCCTCCCGGCAACTAATATCTGGGTTAGTGGGTCTTGGCCCTGGCCACACTTGTCAGAAAACACTTCAGAGCCTATTAATACATAATACATACATACATACATACATACATACATACAGATATAGATATACCCTATCCAGAATTGTCCAGGCATCAGTGTTATGCAAAGTTCCCTGGTTAATACTAAAATAGATGAGCAAATGGAACCTGCTCCACAGACCCATAGAGCTGGGGGATTAGGGGTCAAAGCCTGGGCAGGATAGGATGTGTGACCCCAATTGTCAACCAAGCGCTGGACCATACCCGTGAACTCCTTCTGCTCCTGGGAGCACTCATGAAACCTTGCTGTGTTCATTTACACACTATACTACACAGGCCAAGCTGTAGGAAGTTCTCCAGTCCAGCCCCTCAGTTACAAGTGGGGAAACTTGGGGCCCCGAGGCCCAGAGGCTGTGGACAGAACCTAACCACTAAAGAATGACTGGGCTATGAGTGAGTTTGATGCTGATGTCAGGGGCTGCGACAGAGTCCTCCAAAGCAGAGCCCTTTGGAAGCCCATCACAAGCTATCCCTGGAGCCTGGGCACACCACAAATAGAGGACCCAAGGGACACGACCTCACTGTGATGTAGGGGACCTGTCTTCTCCAGAGAACAAGCTGCTCTAGGACAGTGTTAGCTGAGGATCCTTCCAAGAAATGCCAGCACGTAACGGGCCTTTTTCAGCTGTCACCTGCATCTGCGGCTAGCTGGAGGTCTTATGTTACAGGAAGACGGCCACTTGTTCTGGGGCCGCCATCTGCCAGCACTGGATGTCACGCCTGGGGTCTAGAGTGTACTTGTCTTTCCATGATGTCACACGGGGGAGGGGAGAGTATAAGACTACCTGACCACCTCCAGGTTGCAGAGAGCACCTCCCTTCCAGGGTGGCCCAGCTTAACAGACCACACAGACACTGCACCTGCACCGTTGCCTTGCACACCTTCAGGAACCAGTGAAGGCATTGTGAACTCCCTCCAGGATACCAGGGACCAGAAAACTGTCCTGGAACTCTGCTAGCCAATGCACAAATCTCCACCTGGAATAGGCACCCAGCAAACCCACCAAGCCTCAGACACATTGGTAGAAGGATTCCTTAGTCCATGTCCTCTGTCATGCCCATGTAGTAAGAGAAAATAGAGCCATTGCTAGGTCTTTGGTGCTGGGACTTTTTTCCTTCAGCAGTGACACTGTACAGTGGTCTCGGGAATCCTAGAAGCCTCATAATCCCCTGATCTTTACAAACTTCAATAAAACCTACAGTTCTATAAAAACACGAGCCTGTCACACACTGCTGTACCGTCAAGAAAAGCATCGCCCTGTATCTACCTGCAGGATTCTGCCCTGTAGCCAAAGAGAACCAGCTACTGCCCAGGGCAGGGTGGGATAAGGAGGATGGAACTGAATGGGACCAGGTCCTTCCACCCCACCCCACTTAGGTTTAAAGACACAGTCTCCTATGTAACTCAACCTGGAACTATGTAAGCCCAAACTGGCCCTGGACTCATGATCCTGCTGCCCAAATGTCGAAACGCTGGGATTACAGACAAGCATCGCCACATGGCTGCATTATACCAGCCCGGTCGCAATGACTGCAGTCCATGGACCCCACTGGACTGAGCCCTGACTGTCCCTATCCTGTCATAGCATAGACACCTGCTTCTGGGATTGCCCCTGAAGAGTTGTGAGCCTTCCTCGGCTGCTTTGGAAGCTACTGGCTGCCATTTGCTTTGATGCAGAAGTCTGCTCCGAGACAGAGTCCTAGGTCACAAGACCTTGAGTTACCCACCATCTCCCCAGGAACCCAGGCAGCTGGGAAGCAGGATAAATAGCCCATGGGGTCTACACATAAGGTCTCCAGCACACAGGAATAACGAATGCCAAGGCCACTCGGAGGCCAGCTCAAGATGGAGGGTAGGAGGAGCACAGGCTCTGACCCAGACCTGGAGGTCAAGGTGAGCACTTCCACTTCCTAACCTTGAGAATCATATAGTCTACAACTTCGTGAAGCTTGGAGACGATGAGACCTAGTAAAATGCCTGGCACGTAGTAAGTCCTGAAAAAGAGCCAGTGAGATGATGATGATGATGATGATGATGATGGACTGATAGATTGATGATACTAAGCCTGGAGTTAGAACTTCCCATCCCGCCATCTGATGACGCAAGTCAAGGCAGAAACTGGGCAGATTGACTTGGGAAATGGTGATGGAGCACTGTGTATTACCATTGGGGTTTGGAGGAACTCAAATTACTCCCTAATTTGAAGCTAACCAGGAAGGAGGATCTGAGGGGCTCCCCGGGGGTCCTGGCAATGTAAGCAATGCCTGTAATTAGCCATCTGCAGTTTGGCTGCAGGGAGCCTTTCCTGGATTGTGTCTTCAGTAGCTGTGTGTTAACTAGCTCATGCTTGTAGCCAAGGAGACTCTGCGTAGGTCACCTAGATTCCTCGTGGTGCCGTGGGCTCAATAGGCGCCAGGTGTGGATTGACGATGGCTCCAAAGAGTAAGACTCTTCAGTTCCCAATGTGTCCAGCACCAACACCTCCTTGAGGGTTCTGGAAGAACCTGAAGGACCTCAATATCTACACTAGCCACCAATAATGTGGCTATCCACCAATGCATGCTCTGGTTTTAAGTTTAAGAAAAAACACTGTGTGCATGCATGGGCACATGTACCGTGGTGCATGTGTGAAGGTCAGAAGATCACTCCGTGGTGGTGATTTTCTTCTTCCATCTTCACACCTATTCCAGTGACTGAACTCTGTCACCAGATTCGCCCAGCAAGTACCTTTCCCGCTGAGACAGCTTGCATGCTATATTTCTTCTTTTCTTTTCTTTCTTTTTTGAGACAGGGACAGGGTCTACATAAAGCTAACTGTTCTGGAACTCACCATGTAGATTAGACTGGCCTTGAACTCACATATATCTGCATGCCTGCCTCTGCCTCCTAAGTGCTGAGGTTAATGGTAGGCACTACAATGCCTGATTCCATTCTTATATCAACCCTATGCTTCGGGTCATCCCAGCTTTATAGATGAGGGAAATGAGACTCAGACAGAAACCAGTCTGCTCAGGGCTACATAACTGGCGAGCACATTAGCTAGGATTTGAACACAGGCGTTTGACTCCACATAAGGCTTTAGACCAGGGCTTTCCTGGTCCCATTGCTCCTGAAGCAGATTGCCAGGGAGTTGCTTTAAAACAAATTCTCATCGTACAGTTCTGGCGGTCCAAGTCTGATATGGATTTTACTGGATTAAAATCAATCTGTTTCCTGGGTTGTATTTCTTCTGAGGGGGAGTTTAAAAAGATCGCCTCATTTTTTCAGCTTCTAGAAGCTTCCAACATCGCTAGGCTGTGGGCAACTTTCCATTCCCAGAACTTGCCATGGAACCGAACGCTCTTTGCTTTGTTATTTTGTTTGTTCCTGTCAGCATGGCTTCTCTCTCCTCCCTCCTTTTCCACTTTCAGGACAAACTGGGTCCACTCAATTGGCCCAGAAGAGTCTCTTTATTTTAAGGTCAGTTTAGCAGCAACCTTAGTTCCTTAATTCTCTTAATTGGTGCCTATGAACTTAATTCTCTGCAAAGGCAATACTGTTGCAGGCCCCAGGGTGAAGAACTAGACATCTTGGGTTGGGGAAAAGAAGACAAGAGACCTAGATGTTTCCCTCTATTCCCACCCCAATCAGGACAAGGTCTAAAGCTGTAAAACAAGGCCACATGGACCAGCACATCAATGTACGTATAGGATGGGGCCTCTGGGTGGAGGCAAGCTTGAGCTGTGCCCTGAGACAGAGCAGAGTTCTGGAGAGGGAAGGAGAGGAGACTCTTCAGTCTTTCAGCATCCTGTGCTAGGTGACCCAACTTGTAAGTCACCCCTTCCCCAACTTCTGTTCCTTTTTCCCCAATACTCCTTACCGCCTATCTCTAACTCTTCTCCCCAGTCTTGAAGGCCACCCTGTTTCCCAGGTATGCAAAAGCACTACTGTTGACCTTGAGGACACCTGTATCAGCAACCCCTGGATGCCCTGACCTGGACTCAGACTCAGAATCTCTTAAGGGTCTGGAGAGATGCCCAGTAGTTGGGAGCACTTGCTGCGCAATCGTAAGGAGCAGTTTGAATCCCAGAACCCACGCAACAAGGCAAGCATCTTGCTGGGCATGACAGTGCATGCCTTTAATCCCAGAATTTGGGAGGCACATACACATGGATCTCTGTGACTGTGAGGCCACTGGTCTAATAGTGAGTTTCAGGAAGCCTGAACTACATAGTGAGACCTTGTCTCAAATAACAAACAAAGAAATGAACAAATGAACCGAAACAACCCTGGGCCCTCAGCACTTAAAAGCAATGACTGCTCTTCCAGATGACCCAGATTCAATTCCTACAACCATCTGCAACTCCAGTTCCAGGGGACCTGACACCCTTTTCTGGCCTCCAAAGAGCACCAAGCATACAACTGGTGTACCCACATACAATCAAGCAAAACAACCATACACATAAAATAAAAACAAATATTTTTAAATGAAAAAAACAATAACAGAAACAGAAAAGGCTGGATATCCATAAATAGCTGTGTAAGACAAATAGTAGGGTCAATTTTCAAAACCAAAGTATCTTGAGGCCCAGAAACATATACACAGAAAGCTCGGCTCCCTGCTAATGGTGGCAAGTCTCACTCCCCCAACCCGAACTAGACATTTAGAGTAGAAAATTACCAAGAGCAAGGCTTTCCTCATAACCTACAGAGGCCACATCCCTGAAAAGCTGAAAAATAAACAAACAAACAAACAAATCAAGCAAGCAGGCTGTGAAATATGCTAAACCCACTCAGGCCTTCACTGAGAAACAGACAAGGATAAGTGACAGGTGACATGTTAGTCTGTACCCGCCCCATTGCTCAGCCACTGAGGACAAGAAGGAAAACAGCCCTGTTCAGGTTATTAAACCTCTTCTCTACCCTCGACTGGCGCACCGGTCACTTCTTTGGGTTGGTGCCCAGCTTTGCAAGGCTATAATATAACTGGCCTCTCTTTCAATCCTCTGGTCAGTAGGCTTTATTATTATGACTGAAGAGTGTATGTTCCTTCCTCAAAACCTGTAGCTCCAGCTCCAGAGTTCTGATATCCTATCCAGGCCTCTGAACACACCACACACACACACACACACACACACACGCCCGCTCACACATGCACTCTTTAAGGGATGGAATCTGGGAGGCTGTGTCTCAGCAGTTCCCCTGGGTGGGTATGCCATATACCTAAGCTTCCTGGTGGAACTTCAATACCAGCTTCTCCATGCAGCCCTTCCCGAGCCCAGAGGCCAAACCAATTTCCCGTCCACTCCTATACCATCCACTCCACCCTTCTCTGGGACTGCTTTGTCCTTTCTGACTGACCTGTGACTCTAGAGGTGAGCCTGTTCTCTCATTATGACTGTGAGAGCCAGGCCAGGGTACCTCACACAGAAAAAGGTGTGGCAGGGAGTTCCAATGACAGGTGAGTGCAAGTTACGGGTACACGGGATAGGTGCTGGCGTGCTTTGAGCTACAAGCAGGTGCAAGGTGCCGCACCTTTCACAGGCTGTGACCCTGTGGGGAAGACAGCTCATCCCAGCTGTGTCACCTAAGTGAGTCGCAGGGTCACACAGCTGAGAAGCGACAGTGCTGGATTCATGATGAAACCCAACTTCAATATGTTTCAGTGACTGTCAGTGTCATTCCTGGGACTGTACGGGGTGACTTCTGGGTGCCCACATCCTCCTTCGTTTCCTGTGTACTGCTGGTCCCTGACACCACGACCCCTTGCATGCTAGGCCTCTGACCTCTACCTCTGAGCTCTACCCACAGCCTCCCACCTCCCTCTTGAAGAAGGAGGACCTGGGTCCATTTCGTTTTCCACCGAGGAAAACATACACCAACTCCATCAAGAGTTTGCATGAATAAGCGACTGTGGGCCTTTCTTCTGCAGCCTGCCTGAAGTCCGGTGTAGCCAAAACTGAAGTTAGAAGCTAACAAATGGGGGCGGGGGTCGGGGGAGACAGACAGGATGTGGATGAGGGAACAGAAAGAGCGTGAGTCTGTTCTAAAGGTCTGGAGGGTTGGATCTTGGTGACTATGAACCACAGCAGAAGCCTGTCACCCAACCCGACTTTGAGCCAGGAGGGTCTGTGGTTTAAGGAGTTGAAATCTGTCTGAGCATCCTTCTAGCTTCTGGCCAGAGGAACCCCAGGCCTTTAGGTTGCCATGGTAACCCAAGTCTGCTGCACCCTTCCCCTACACTTCCTGCCTACCCACCCTGAGAGCTCTAGGCCATCAATTAATGAGCCAATAATGTCTGACAACAGTCATCCAAGCCCAGCTGCAGCCTCCTGAAATCAGCGAGACTTCTCCCAGGGACTGGGAACCATAAAGATGTTCATCGCACTTGACCCAGAACCACCTGCTAAAGTCTCTTTTCCCAAATCTGGGTTACTCTTTATCTTCTTCCGCCTGATTTTGAAAGCATGAGGTTGCCAGAGGTTGGGACTGATGCCTTAGAGACTTCCGGAGAAACAGATGCTGGAAAACAGCACACGGGAAGCTTACCCCCCTCAGTCCTGACTCAAGACCAGAGACACTGATTCCTATGCGCTTTTGTGACACTGCTGGTCCTTCACCTTTGCACAAGATGATCAACTCACAGCACCCAGAAGGGAGAGAGGGAGGGAGGCTGGAGATCTGACTCAGTAGGTAGAAAGATCAGCTAGCAATCCACACCCTGGGTTCGGTCCTTAGCCCTGAATAAAACCAAGCACGGCTCCTTACACCTGTATCCCCAGTGCTGGGAAGGCATAGACCAGAGAGGGTCAGAAGGCCAAGGTTATCACACAGCTAGTTTGAGACCTGTTGTGGAGTATTATTTTGACTAGGCAAAGATGTGTTCCACTTGTTTATGCCATAGAATATTGCTTCAACTATGTGAACGTGTGTTCCATTTGTTTTTGCTGCCTTTGTTAACGATGGAAAGATGTGTTATATTTATTTGTTCGTGCTAAATTTGTTTAATGGTGTAAAGATGTGTTGCATTTGTTTCACCTTGCCTAAGGCACTGGCTAGTTTAATAAAAAAAAAAAAAAACTGACTGGCCAATAGCTAGGCAGGAGAGGGATAGGCAGGGTTGGTGGGCAGAGGAAAAAAAGAGAGAGAGAGAGAGGAAAAAAAAGAGAACGAGGAGAAAGAAGGACATGCCCAAGGCCAGAAGTCAGACAGTCACCAGCCAGACACAGAGATAGCAGGAAAGAAAGGAAGAAAGCCCTGAGGCAAAACATAGATAAAGAGAAACATTAAAATAAGAGCTAAGATAAGGCCGAACATTCATAATTAATATTAAGTCTCCGTGTTATAATCTAGGAGCTGGGTGGTGGCCCAAAAAGAAAAAACCTGGTACAGAGACCGGCCTGGGCTACATCAGACCCTGGAAAGACAGAGGGGAGCGGGGGGTGGGGAAGAGGTGAAGGAGAAGGGAAGGAAAGAGGAGAGGAGAGAGACAACCATGTTGTGGTGTCTCTAAGGTGGTTACAATTTAACACTCATCTGGCCAGGAGTAGGAGCGCCTCTGGATCCTGCTGGGCTCTGTGATAGCCAGGCCAAGAGAGCTAAGTGTCTGGGTCCAGTCTAAGGGAACAGACAGTTCCCACTCCCTTATCTCTGGAGATAGCGGTTAATTGAAATTTAAGTACTACACTGGAGGGAGCTCACCAACCAAGACAAGAGCTGACAGCCCCAGATGAACCTCCAGTTGACAGCTGAGTCCAGACTCCTGCTATACAAGTTTGCGACTCCATTGCAGAGGGGCCTCTGAGCCCTTCCTTAATCACAGTCTTTTGAGCAACATAAACAAATGTTCTGAGTATCTGTTTTGTTTTCTTATTTCTTTAAAAATACATAACGAAATTCTTTGAGAATTTCATCCACGGTATTTTGGTCGCATTCGCTTCTACTCTTCCCCCCTCCCCCAACTCCTCCTGGATCCACCCCATCTACCTAACCCCCCCCCCCACACACACACTTCCTGTCCTATCCGCTGCCCATATTCTCCTAGATATGGGGCCACCCACTGGAGTGTAGCTGACCTACTAAGGTCACCGCCTGACTGACCGACTCTTCCTCTCATTCTCAGTTCCTAGCTGAGTTTGCCGTTTGCTCTGCTCCAGTGACTAGAGGGAATGTTAGTATCACTGTCTCCCAAATCTCCGTAGGGTCTACCCTGGACTGGGCTCCGTGCATGGCTATTTAATTTTAATATTTGTATGGACTCTGTCGCAAGGGTATTATCATCTCTATTTTCCCTGCAAAACACAAGGGTTCGGAAAGAAAAAGAACATCCATTGAGGTCAGCAGCTGAAACAGGAGTTTCAATGCTGAGAGCCCCAGGGAGCCCAGTTTAATTGTCCTTCTGACGTAATTGTTCTTCTGACTCTAGTGCCTAGAAAGTGCAGCAGGGGAGGAGGCTGGGTATCAGCGTTGGTCTCTACACCTTGGAGGTCAGAGCTGTGTGGTTCCATCACCACACTAGAAAGAACTCCAGTGGCAGGTCCTTTCTCGGAGGGGCCCACTGAAACTTAAAATGAGGGTGTTTTGGACTGGAGATGCGCATTGCAAGCATGCAGCCCTCTGGGGAGCAGGTAGGGGAGAAAGGGTGAAGAGGAAGAATAAGAAAGAGGAGGAGGAGGAGCCCAGAACTCTAACGAACAGAAGAGGTGGCTCAGAACGAAGCGGTGAAGTTCCGGAACTGGGCAGAAAACTCAAGGAGTCCATATTTTGGCCGTTCGGCATTGCCCGCTGGGCTAGGGAATTTCCCCTCTCGCCCTTGGACACTCACCTCTGTATTGAGAGGTGGAGATGGAGGTGGGGGCGGGAGGAATGAAGCAAGTCATAGCTTTGTCTGTTGTCTCAGATTTGTGTCGTTTCCATCGTCAGATGGGAGGGCAATCGACTGCCGCATGTCACCTCACTAACCTCTAGGGTTGATTCATCCACCCACAGGTATCCCACCCCCCTTCACAGCGAGACATGCCCACAGCCATTTGGGCACATTGGCACCAAGACAGTGTCTTTTTAAACCAGTGCTGAGCCCCAGAAAGCTTGCTTCCCTTGGCGTTTGCTTCGCTTTTGTCCACCCATCCCTTCATCCAGACACAGGACCTGGGACACAGCTTTCTCTCTGGATTATTTGATTCCCAGAAGGGATTTGGGGGTTCAGACCAGCAAGCTCTGGTACTGCTCCTGCTGACTGGCGGTGGACCAGCTTCCCCCTTCCTTGAGTGGAAGGTGAGGACATGGTAATTGTTTGGGTCTCAGTATAAGATGTAACCAGAATCTGCCGGAAGAAGGGACACAGATTCTGGGAAAGGACCCCAGTGCAATTTCTGGATCACCAGAGCTGGGGAAATAAAGGGTTAAGGGTCTCACACTCTTTTTGCGGGTGAAGAAATTACCAGGTGGTCACGGAGCCAGCCGCGGGGGCGGCTGCTAAACCCAGCGGCGACCGCATAAGGAGACACCGACCTAGGAGAGGACCGGGAGGCGCCTTCGCTCCGGAGCAGACACCATCCGGTCACAGTTCTGCGGGTCCACCACACGACTGTACTGTTTGGGGGTGTGCCCGCCTCTGCCGTGTACAAGCGTCTGCGCGCGGTCGCACCCGCATCTGTCGCCGGGCAGCGGTTGCACGCTCGACCCCGCGGTGTGCGCTCCGGGCAGGTCCCAAAACCCAGCCAAAGACCCCCCACGCGCTTCTCCCAGCACTGGCGCGAAAGCCACCCGGGACCGTGGCAAAAAAGAAGGAGCTTGGCTCGCTGGGGACACGTACCTGTGCGGCGACAGTCTGGGACGCGGGCCTGCTGTCTTCCGGCGCCCTCCACTCGCCGCCCGGAGAGGTCGGGGACTCCTGCAGGCACACAGGTCTCTTACTCCTAGCCAGCCTGGGCCACGTTGTGAGAGATTCCTCCAGCTCCCAACCCCCTTCAGGCATAGCCAGACCTGCCGGCCCACGCCCTGCAGTTCACACTGACCGCAGGCCACAGGCGAGGCGCCTGCTAGAAGGGCCGAGGTGGCCAGAGAGCGCGCCGGTCCTGGAGTTGCAGCATCCCCCACCCTCCCTCCCGCCAGCATCCTGACATAGAGACTCACTCTGCCAAGGAAGCCTCGCTAGTGATGGGCTAGGGGACTTCTTCGGCTACAGGCACAGCCAGGCGCGCTTGAAATACAACATGGGAAGCCGGGAGAAAGGTGAAGAGCGCAGTAGCCTTTCTGTGTTCACCTTCTGTCTCCAACATCAGTGGCACATTAGTGGCCACTCAGTAAATGTGGTGGGTGTCACATATCTGAGCCTTTCTCTATGCGCCCTAAATCTGGCCTCCTGGATCCCAGAGCTGGTGCTCCCAAAGCCAGCAGGGGTGGCCAGGGACTTCATGAATGACCTTCTCTGGTTTTATGGAGACATCAAGGAAAACTTAAATGTCCTTGGCCCTACATGCTCCCAAATAATACTAATAACGATAGCCACAGCTTGCATTGCTATAAGCAGCTAAACATGTTGATTTGATTAACTCTAAACAAACGCTACTATTTTTCTCGTTTATGTGAGGAGGTATTGAAGCACTGAGAGGTCAAATAGCTTGCCCAAGGCCACACAGCTATTTAATGAAGACTGATTAAATCCGCATCCCATCCTACGGCCTCGCTTTCTCACTCGTGCACACCTGGGCTCCTGCCGACCACCTCCCCTTGAAAGCCTCCCTGCCTCTCATTTTCTGAACTTTCCCAGTTTGGCCTCTGGCGCCCCCACTGCGCTCTTCCCGACCGACAGCCTTTGCATGGCCTGATGGGATCGTTGGCACAGAGCTGCCTGTCCGCGTGGCCCTTGCTCTGGACCCACATTCCCATCTATGGAGTGAATGTCTGCGAGTGGTTGGTGGGGAGTCTACAGAGTCCTTGTCTGAGACAGACAGGCGGTGAGGGTACAGTGTAAACCAAGGCGCAGCATGGCGAGGGACAGACAGGAGCTATCTCAGCGGCTACCAAGGCCTCTGGGTAGCCCTGAGTCATAGGATGGAAGCTCCGGATCATTGATTCTCAACCTTCCTAATGTTTTGACCCTTTAATACAGTTCTTCATGTTATGGTGACACCCCCTCCCCATCATAAAATTATTTCATTGCTACTTCCTAACTCTAATTTTGCTGTTATGAACTGTAAACAACCAGAATGGGAGGGAGGCTGGGTCAGTCTGCTGACTGGTCCCCATTGTGAAATCCCACTTTTTTTGTTTTCACAAGTGGAATTTTCCAGATAAACTGTCTGTGCCTGAAAATGCTCCTCTGGTCTTTCTCTTAATTTTTATTTATGTGTGTGAGTGTAGTGTGTGGTATAAATCTGTGTGTGCTGGTGCAGGGGGAGTTGGAGGCTGGCATCGATGTCTGTGTCTATTATCTTCTCCACCTTGTTTTTCTGAAACTCTAAAGACCACTGACTTCTAGACTGGTTGGCCAGAGAGCCCTGGGGATCATCTGCCTGCCTATGGTGTGTCCCCAGCCCCCATCAGTGCTGGGTTACAGATACATGTGGCCATACCTGGCTTTTTGCACGAGTGCTAGGATCCAAATTCAGGTCCTCATGCAGGCACAGCAGGCACTTTACTGACCGCCTCCCCAAACCCTGCTTTGCTTTTTGTTTGTTTTGTTTTAAATTGCCACTCTGAATGTAGTTAAGAGCTTGGGTTTGAAAGCCAGAGCATCTGAGTTTAAATTCCAGCCCTTCTTTCTTACTGGCAGGGTGACTTTTGATCAGTCTCTTAGTCACCTTGTGACCATTTTCCCGTCTATAAAATGGGGGCACTACCTAAGTGTGGGACTGACGTGTTGCATGAGTTAACCAAGTGATGTCTTCTCCACTCAGCACACGGTCAGGGATGTCCAACAGATGTCGGCTGCTGTGATGTTTTGGATGCTCACTGCATCCTCAGAGCTCAACCCTGAGTTTTCTTTGTAATTAGGTTTTTTTTGTTTTTTTGTTTTTTTGTTTTGCTTTTTTCGAGACAGGGTTTCTCTGTGGTTTTGGAGCCTGTCCTGGAACTAGCTCTTGTAGACCAGGCTGGTCTTGAACTCACAGAGACTGTCTCCCTATTTCTATACCATAATCTCTGTTTGCAGATGGCCAGCCAATATCTTGTGCCTCTTGCTGCCTGAATATTCTGTAGTGCTGGGAATTGAACCCAGAGCCTCATAAACGCTAAGCAAACACTCTACCCCTCAGCAACACCCTAGCTCCTAAATGTCCTTGAATTAAGCTTCCTATTGATTTGTACCTCACCTTGTGAGACAGGAGGATGGCTCTCACCCCCAGTTTCTCAGAGCAGCCAAACTGGTGGGAGAGGTACAGACAGGACAATTCTGGCCTTCTCTTCCATAAGAAAATTCTAGATTTGAAAAGGTGAGCTAGGCACAGTGGCATATGGGCACGCCTTTAATCCCAGCACTCGGAAGCAGAGGCAGGAGGATCTTTTGTGAGTTCGAGGCCAGCCTGATCTACAAAGGGAGTGCCAGGACTGTTACACAGAGAAACCCTGTATTGATCGCCCCTACCCATGGCCCTGCCCACTCTGCTGTCTTTTGGCCAGGTTTTTCCGGGGCTCTTGGGGTCAAGGTGACTGACTCTTTGGCAGGGGCAGTGGAGTTTGTTGTACTGCAGATGAAACCTGGCGACAACCTTATAAACAACGCACAGCTCGCTAAGTTGAAAGGAAGTACGCGTCATCTTCCAGGAGCTTCCTAGGGCTGGAATGGGAACTGCTCCAGGAATCCTGATTTGGAATACTCTGCTAACCACTATCTTTCATGCTCACTGAAGTCTCTCCCGACATGGGCAGGGTTCCAGAGACAAGGCCAGAAGTTCTCTGTCCCCAGCAGGTAAGGTTTGCTCCAGGCCTTCTTTTCCAGTCTCCTGTGGTTTGGGGTTTTCTTATCTGTATGTTTTGTCTTGGCATTGTTCCTGAAGGCAGTCTCCATGCTGAGGGCAATGGTAATGGGTTCACTGTAGTTTTTGGTATCAAACTTGGGATGATGCTCTGCTAAGGTCCAGAAAATGGCAGACATCAGCCCGTGTGCACAACACCTTTGCCCAGGCGGGGTTTTTTGTGTTCTCCTCTGTCTGTCCACACCCACTCTTCACCCATTTCGCGGAGAACTGAGTCCTGGCTCCCTGCCTTGCTTCCTGCGTTTAGCCAATAGGAGGAGAATGGGGACCCAAGGGACCTAGTCCCTTTGCCAGGGTGGCTTTAAGATGGCTGCTTCCTCTTGTTGAAGGTGTCAGTCCCAATAAGCTGCCCCTTCTCTACTTTCTTCCCATTGGCCTTGGGGGAGCCCCTGGTTCCACATGACCACCCCTTAGGCCAGTCTTCGGGACCCTGCCCCTCAGGTCTCCACTTCCCACTGGGACTGGGACTAACACAGAGGCAGTGGATACACACACGGAGGACTAAGAACGAGCAAAGATGAACTGCTTGTGAAAATAGCTGTCTTCCCTGGCTTGTTCTTCCAATGCGCACAGCTGGCCAGCCTCGGAGCAAATCCCTCTTCATCCTCCAGCCTGAAGAACGGGCAGTTATTCCCTCCCCAGCCTCCAGCGCCAGGTCATTTCTGTGCCTGCTCGGCCCCACGGCTCCCACCACTGACTGCCCTGCCCCATCACTGACTGCCCTGCCCCGTGCTCCCTATCACGGGAACATGTCCTAGGCAGAGCTAATCAGGCAAGTGGATGCAGATAGACAACTCTCCTCCTCAGAAACACCCGCCTGTGCTGAGTCAGGCACCTTCTAGTATAGTCTGGGCAGCAGGAAGCTGGTCGCTCTGTGGATCATCATTTCTGGCATCAACCACACACCAGCAGGCTGGGGCCTGAGCTGATTCATCATGGCCTGGGCAAGCAGAGGACCACATGGCTGGTTTTGCTCCTCCCTAGGTAATCTGAAGGTTCTCGGGAGACTGTGACTAATGGGGACACCTGAAGAAAGGAAATGCTGAGGCTGGTGTGTGTGTGCGTGTGTGCGTGTGTGCATGCGTGTGTGTGTGTGTGTGTGTGTGCACGCGTGCACGGGGGGGTCAGCTCAAGTCCACGTGGAGTACAAACATACGCATTGAGGGCAGCGTGTTTCAACCTGTGGTTCATGACCCCTTTGGGGAGGTCACAGAGCAGAATCCAGCATATCAGATATTTACATTATGATTCATAACAGTAGCAGAATTACAGTTATGAAGTAGCAATGAAAATAATTTTGTGGGCGGGAGTCACCACAACTTGAGTAACTGTATTAAAGGGTCAGAGCAACCGGGCGATGGTGGCGCACGCCTGTAATCCCAGCACTCGGGAGGCAGAGGCGGGTGAATCTCTGTGAGTTCGAGACCAGCCTGGTCTACAAGAGCTAGTTCCAGGACAGGCTCCAAAGCTACAGAGAAACCCTATCTCGAAAAACCAAATAAATAAATAAATAAATAAATGATCAGAGCATCAGGAAGGTTGAGAGTCATCTAGAGGGCTGGCCTTGGGATTCTAGGAGAAGCTTTCAGGCCGGGTTTGCTCAAGTTGGGTTTTTTGAGAAGAGGAAAGTACAGGGAACGTACGCAGGTCTGATGCTGTGAAAATAGACAGCTTCCCTGGGTCTCAGTTTCCTCTTTAAAATGGGCTGTGGTGGCGCAGGCCTTTAATCCCAGCACTGGGGAGGCAGAGGTGGGCAGATCTCTGTGAGTTCGAGGCCAGACTGGTCTACAAGACCTAGTTCCAGGACAGGCTCCAAAACCACAGAGAAAGCTTGTCTTGAAAAACCAAAAATAAATAAATAAATAAATAAATAGATTTAATATAAAGATCAACACCTACCAACTGAATACAAGGGAACCCTCACTTCTGATTGACCTTAGAAACCAGTAGCCTATCTGAGTGTGCTGGTGCAGGCCTGTGATGCCAGCTACTCTAGAGGATAAGGAGGCAGGGGTACCAGTCTGAGGCCCTTTTAGCAATTTCAAAGCCAGCCTAAGTAACTTAGTGAGGCTCTATCTCAACAAAAGCAAGAGTTGGGGATGATGTAGCTCGGTGGTACTTGACTAGTATGACCAGTGCGCATGACGTTCTGGGTTCTGTTCCCAGTTCAGGAAGAAAGGAAGGGACTGGATTTACAAGGAGCATAGAGAGAGCAAGTGAGGCAGAGAAGGCACACAAGGGGCTTTCCTTGCGGCTGCAGTTTTGAGAGCCAGGATGGAGTGCTCAGCTGGCATAAGCAGCATCTGCCTTGGTTCTTATGTGTCATGCATCACACCTTGACTTCTCCATTGATGCTTGGACCTTAAGCATCCCTCTAAGTCTCCATTTTATTTTATTTTCTTTCTTTCTTTTTGACAGGGTTTCTCCTTTCCTTCCTTCTTTCCTTCCTTCCTTCCTTCCTTCCTTCCTTCCTTCCTTCCTTCCTTCCTTCCTTCCTTTTTGACAGGGTTTCTCTGTAGCTTTGGAGCCTGTCCTGGAAGTAGGTCTTGTAGACCAGGCTAGCCTTGAATTCACAGAGATCCATCCGCCTGCCTCTGCCTCCAGAGAGCTGGGATTAAAGGCGTGCGCCACCACTGCCCGACTTCCATTTTCATATTTGTAAAATGGCATCACTAACAATACCTCACAGGGTTGTGGCAAATGAGTTAATGGGTCTAAAATTCTTAGAACTGTGCCTGGCTCTAGCGAGTGCTCCATGAACGTTAGGCTATCCCTCCTTAGCCCAGCACCCATGGAAAGCGCTGAGCTCTGCTCTGCCTCAAGAGTGCCAGGCTTGGAGTTGGGTAGATGGAGACTGGTTTGTTCACTCGACCCTCTTGGGTCAGGTCGTATCATTTTGGAGTATGTGAAGGAAGGAGGATGACAAAGAGCCCCTAGAGAGAGCCACTGGGAGTAGGCACAGCGATACACACATAATCACAACAGTCAAAGTTTGAGGCAAGAGAAACCCAGCTGAAAGTCAGGCTGCATAGTGAGGCCCCGTCTCAATAAACAGACAGACACAGTAGTAGAGTACTGACCCAGTTTGCACAAGGAGGCCCTGGGTCCAAAGTACCCCAAGGAAACCAACCAACCAATAATCAATCAACCAAACAATAAAAACATCTCCCGGAAACGTCCCTTAAGTCTTCAGGGACCACAGTTCAGGTGCCTCTTATGGGGTGTGGGAAAGAGAAGATGGGGGAGGACTCACAACAGACATAACCTAGACCAGGACCTGATCAGGGAAATTCCAGTGAGAACTCTCTCCCCAATCTCTCCCCCAGTCAGCTTTAGACCTTGCTTGGTCTGAGCCCAGGGTGTAGGAGCAGCAATGGTACCAGAGAGGTGCTGTCACCTCAAGGTCAGAAAGGGGGTGCTGTAGAGTCCAGCTCTGCTACCCGCTGAGTTCTAAAAGCCCGAGTGCAGCATATGTACAATGAAGATGTACCATGTACCATGTATGATGGTGCCACCTGCCCAGGGTGCCATTCTGTAACCATTCAACATCAGCCACTGCTAACACAACCCTACCACAGGGGTTCCCAGGACACCCCCCCCCACAGGTGTCGATGTCCTAGTCCCTGGAGCCTGTGGATATGTCATCTCACATGGCAAAGAGGACACGGTCAGTGTAACTAAATTTGAGATCTTGAGATAGGGTGGTTATCTGGATTAACTTAGGGGGAGCTCACGGAACAGCAAGAGCGAGAGAGGGATGCGGGAGACCCACCAGCCATTGTCCATTTTGATGGAGGGAAGGGGAATAAGGAAAAAAAAAAAGCAGGCAGCTTCCAGATGAAAAAGGCTACCAAATGGAGATCCTCCTGGAAGATCCTCCACAAAGGACCCCGCCCGGGAGCTCTTGGCCCTGACCTTCGAAATTCTGAGATTATAAATCTGTGCTGTCCTGAGACAGCACATTTGTGGTCATTTGTCATGACAGGAAATGAGTACAGCCACGAAGTCCCTGCACGGCAGTCTCCTTGATGGATGGGCCGACTAAGGAGACGACGCCACAGCATCATTGAGCCCTTGTGGCATTCACACACACACCCCCCCATCTCCTCTGTGTAGTTCCACAACCCATGTCATGGAAGCAATTGTCCATGCTTGGGCACAATCCAGGGACAGAGACTTCCGGGATAGGCGAGCTTGGTTTCTAGAGAAACGGGGCTCTCATTGGGTTTTTCTGAAAGTCTCCTGAAGGATGGATGTGTGTGGATTTGGATGAGTAGGAGGAGGGCAGACAGAAAGACAGAAGGACATCATTGGAATGGGACCAAGATTCCAGTTTTTCATTCACTCGTGTCTTCCATACTTCAGGGCGGGGCACCTGGATAGTGACGGCAACTTTTCATGATATACGGAGTAGCCAACAACACACCACAAGGATAGCGGGGTTACATAGGGAGGTGGGGTCGCTGTGGGTGACGTCAGGTGGCTTCCTGGAAGAGGCATCCCTCCAGCCACTGCAACTGGATGAGGTGCTTTCACTTAGCCCTGGGACGTCCAGGTACCCACTGGAAGCATTTAGCGATTTTTGTTGTTATTCTCTATCAAGTTCTCTTTTAATTTGTCCAATTACTCGGAGGAAGTCTCTGCGGGTGCGAGCGTGCCTTGCATGCCCTTAGGGTTCTCTGTTGCACAGAAGGGCCAGCCCCAGGCTGGTCTGCAGGCAGCGAGGACACGGCTTAAGAGCTCTGCTCGGCTTTCTTTTGTTTCACCTTTTGTCTAACTACTTTCCTTTTGTGCTAGGATACCGATTTTCCTTTTCTGGGTATGGAATACCATTTCTCTTTATAGCAAGGACCTCTCTTGATTCCTGCCTGCAGGTTAGTTGACAGGGACAGCTCCCTTCACCTTGGGACAGAGCTAAACTCAGCAGTGGGTTGGCCTGTGCAAATGAATGAATGGGAGCAGGAAGGGAAGGATAAACAAACAAAATAAATAATCCTGTGCCTCTCCCTTTTCCTTCCTCTCCCTGGGCCAGGGCCCACCCTGCCTTCCCCTTCATCTGCAATGCCACTGGTGGTCCCTGGTCTCTTGCCGTACACATTATAAGCAGGACGGTCAGGACATGTCCCAGTAACTGGGCAGGGTTGGATTAGGCTCCCTCAGGAAGCCTAGACAGGTGACCTCTTGGATCTACTGATCCTTACACAGTTTGGCAGGTCCCATCAAAGTGGATGACTGCTATCTCCCAGCCCTTCTCCTCTCCATCCCCACCCCTCGGCTTTTATCCCTGAGCCTGGAATTTAAATTTTCCGTGGGGGCCCGGAGCACTGCTGAAGGTCAGGGTCTTAGCGTCTGCAATCGTGAGTTCCTCAAAGGTGTTATCTCCTGGCTGTACTCACCGGAAGCCGGGGAGCCACTCACCTACCTCTTGTTAGCACGGCTGGTACGCAGCCCAGCCCGCACGGCAGGGGTGTGGGGATGGTACACAGCCCGCACGGCAGGGGCATGGCACGGGTCCGATGGAGGCTTGGCACCCATCTGCACCTACTCAACCCCAATGAGAGCAAGCCCCAGGCTGACACAGGGAGGCGCTGGCCAGCTCTCCCTACCAACTGCCCAGCAGTGGCCTGGGGAGGGTGCAGTCTCTACAGTCACTAGAAATAGAGGGACCCAAATCCCTGCCCATCCTGCGGCAAGGGGATGAAGAACAGGTTGATGGTTTCAGAAGGCCAGGCAGCCTGACTGATAAGGCTCACTGGTATGGGTCACCAGGTTGAGCGCAGCCACCTTCCTCTCTCTCCTTCCCCAGGCACTAGGTGACCACAGTGGAGATCCTTGTCCCCCAGCTCTGGCTGACTTCAGGCTGCTGCTAGGCAGAGCCTCACTGCCAAGCTGGCTTCCTGCCATGCTGCATGGAGAAGGCAAGGGGTGTGGGTGGGGATGGACTCAGAGCAGCTGAGTTTGGGATGACCTGCGGTGGCCAGTGTGTCACCTGTATCCCCTTTGCTGCTCCCCTGCTTCCAGGCCAGTCTTAGGGCTGGAAGGACAAGGAAACCACTAAGGGAAGAGGTGCTGCGGGCACACCTAGCCATCTCGATTTCAGGTTAGGACCAGCCTCACTTCCCTTCTGTTCTTTTGTTTTTGGCCATTTCTTCTTGATCTTATGTCCATCCCCTCTACTGGTGAAGAGTTGGTTCACTCTGACTCCTGACAACAGAACAGTGAATTGTGCAAACCAGCTGTTAAAGGTGGCCATTACCAGGAGAGGAGGGAGGGGAAACTGAGGTCGGGTTGTAAAATAAATGAATACATTTTAATTAATAAAAACAGTGACCATTACTGAAGATGAACTTACGTCAAGCTATGATCAAACAATGTAATAAAAACAAAGATCATAAAAACTCAGAATTCACCCTCTTCTGTATTACTTTGCTAGTTCTGTGCCTTCACGGTTTACACGCATTTTAACTGTACAGTGGGTTTTACAGTGGGGGGAAGGGCTACTGCACATCTTCCTTCTTCATCCATGCTCTATCACCCCATGCGGGTAGCTTGAAATCAGCTAAGTATTTACACCACAGGAATGGGCATGCTGTACTCACGGCTGGATTTGTGGCTGGTTTGGGGGTTTTATTGAGATAAGGTTTCACTAAGCAGTTCAAGGTTCTCTCTCGTCTCAGCTTCTTGAATGCTGGGATTAACCGGCATGGTCTGTGCCACCATGCCGGGTCAACGTTTTTCCAGTCTGACTTGAGAAAGCGATGGAGACAGTAGGCTAGCACGATAAAAGCATGTCTTGGGCGAACACTGTGGTCCTGCCTTTAAGGACAGCTAGCCATACTGGAGGCTGTTACCTCCTGAATAGCACACACACGGAGGAACTCTCAGTGCTGCAACCAGAAAGCACTACCTAACTTAGCAGGTCCCTCCCAAGTCAATGAAATCTGACTCAGTCTTTGCCTTGCTGACCAAGTGCCAACCCACATTCACTTTGGACTGCAAGCACCCGCCAGCCAGGCTGACGTCAATACGTGAGCACGGCAGCCATGAGCGAGAACATCCTTTGACAATCAGCTGGCTGAACGGACTTTGATAAACTTTTATTATTTGTAAATATTTCATATCCTTTGCATCAGTGAACTTAGATGTATGCATTCATCTCTCTCAGACACAGGTATTTGCCAGAATGATCCCCAATGTCTGCTCTATCCCAAATGTTCTCTAGAGCCCCTTGTCCCAAATCTCTCGAAGACCTCACCTCACGCTGTGAACATGAAGACTCGTCTGTCACTTGGGTACTTTCTAGACACCTAAAGTTAATGTAGAAGGTGGGATATGGAACCTAGGAGGGGTTAGTTATTAGAACACACTTCTTAACCACTGGACCCAGGGTGTTGCTAAAGGACCATCATCACTTGGGACTGGGTACGGACTCAAGGCTTGAGTTGAAACCGTCTGAGGGAAGGGGCAAGGGGAAAGACAATTCAAACACCTGGGCATGAATCATCATGTTTAGTGAAAAGGGGAAACGGACAGCCAGTCTTGGTGCTTGGGGCAGATGTGAGTTACATTCCAGGCAGCTCAGCGACATCCCAGTCATGTATGTGCAGATCTAGAATTCCCAAGGAGCTGGGGGCTGAAGATGGCAGCTCCGCGCCTCCTGGGAATGGCCTGTAATTAGAATTGTGGATCTGGAGGAGCTTGTCAGGACGTGAGGGGTGATGAGAAGCCTAGGTGTGCCTCAGGTGGACAGGACTCAGTCCGCTGAGTGCAGGGTGTGGCTACAACAGAGCCCCAGAGAGGGGAGTGTCAAAGGGAAGGTCACCTGGGGTGAACGCACCAGTGCCCAGACTGCCTGGGCATTTAGTGCCTTTGGTGACCTGAAGAGCAGAGCTGGACAAAGTGAGGCAGAGAGATCAGAACTAGGGCCCTAGGGCTGGATGCCTGGGATGAAAGAGCTAACCAAGGGCAGGACAAAAGCCTGGCATGATCTCTAAATATAGCTGAGAGGGTCAAGACCAAATGCGGGCCTCTGTAATGGCACAACAGATGGTGTCCATTCAAGAGCTTGGGGAGATGAGCCAAGAAGCTGAAGGCGGACTTCATGCCTGAAGCTTCTAGGTCTGCGTTTGTGAGCACAGGGGAGGTGTGTGGAGGGAAGGGAAGTGGTGGAGGGAACCCAGGGCAGCCCACAGGCTCTGTGTGGGTGTGTGAGTGTGGGAAGGCTGTTCCAGAAGGGACACGGTCGTGAGATAAAGGCTGCCAACAACAAGACATGACTGGCCAGGTGTCAAATCCTACAAAGGTCACACAGAGTGAAGTCTGCCAAGTGAGTACTCCATGGAGAGCAGCTCCCAGCACGCAGCCAGCTCCAACAGACTGCAGATCCTCGGGAAGGAAGGGCAGGGCCAGGAGGCAAGAGCAGCTCACACAGGAAGTCTGGTGAGGGAGGAAAGGAACTTGAAATAGCAGATGGACCAGGAAACAGGACACGATTCGGTCACCTGGGGAGATTAATATACTTTTCCTAGTCCCATTCATCCACCTAACTGATTTAAATATGAGGCTCCGACATCCAAATCCAAGATTAGCACTTGGTAGCTGTGTAAGGGGATCTTATCCTGGCTGCAGCGTCCTATGCCTAACTGCAGCTCCCCCAAGGCTGGCTACATGTGACATGGACCATGGGGGTTGCGGTCACTTCCAGGTCAGCTCTGTTCTTTACCTTCGTCTTGCTGGCTGTGCAGCTCTGCATATCCAATGACTCGGCCAACTATGGACCCCCACAGCCGAGGAGCCTGGGGTATCGGAGGAAGGCCTAGTTTGTGGTAGCTCACTGCATGCAGCCATAGTGTTCACTGAAGAAAGCCAGGACTCACTCAGGTTCCATTCTGTTTTATTATGGCCCTGCCCTTGTCTTCCAAAAAGAAAGGCTATTTAACACACAACCCAAACACCCTTACCATGGATCTTGTTAACATACAGAGATCTCCCCTGTTTCCTCCTTAGCACGTTACACCAAAACAGAAAATAAATCGTTCAGTCCATTCCAGGAAAAAGCACCATTACAACAGGAAACGCAACATGTTAGGAATTGGACCGAATATAAAAACAGCAGGTCAGACCCTGAAAGAATGACTTCCAACATAATAGGAACATAAATAAGCCCCCGAAAGTATATCTATATATATATTCATGTGTGCACATATATATTAAAGAAATTTGGTTTCTACCCCCAAAGTTATTCAGAAATAACAACATTCCATCTGAGCTAAGGAAGGCCGGGTGCAACAGCCACATCACAAAGGGGCATGGCTTGGCCTTCCCTCTGTACTAACCATGCCGGCCAGTCAGTCCATCGCTGGGACACTTCACACCCTAGGCCTAGCAGATCCAGTGTTTGTAAAGGCTGGTCCCTGGGCAGCCTCAAAATCTAGTAACAGAGCCCAGAGCCTGGGGCTGATCCTGGAGCTTGGTTCTGCTGTAGGGACAAACCTGGAGCCTAGAAATGGGATGGCCACCATCCTGGGTTTAACAGCCAGCCCTGCCCTGGGCTTTTCCCAACACCCTGCAGATCTTTGCAGTTTGCCCAGCCCAGGCCTTTCCCTAGGATCAATGGCTTTTAGATGGGAGACCTAGAGTTGGGACTTGGCTCTGTGCACAGAGCCCGGCGCACACGAATGTATTCACATGTGCACACACATGCTTTAGCGGAGGTCGACAGGTTGCAAGTGAGTGTTCCTACTCAAGTAGTGTCTCTTCCTATGTAAACTGGTTTTGCCACTGAATTCTAAGCAGTCCCCCTGCTAAACAGATCTGTCCATTAGACACCAGCTACCGGAAGCTGTAGACATAGAAGATAAGTTACAGACCCTGGAGAGCAATCCTCTTAGGGCTTGGCACAGTGTTTCCATCAACCAATAGGATGACTGTGTGGGAACCCCATTCCCCTTTCCATACCCTTTCCTGGCACGCCAGGCAAACAGGAGAAAAGGCCATTGTAATCAGAAGGCGTACAGTTTGGGGTTTGCAAGCCGCAGATCCAATGACAAGAGTCACACACAACCATACTCATACCACACTGTTTGTGGGTCCCCACCTGGCTCTGGGGACGCTGGTGTGCTCTTTGAGCTGTTCCCTTGACTGAAGTCATCAGGGCCCCGGCTGACATGAGGAGCCAACTCGGGAGACCGACCAGGACTTTTGGTCAGGAGCCCCTCGCTGTAGCAATGCCCCGTGCCCCCATCTCCTTCTGAGGTGCTGAGCCCTGATCGTACAGGAGCAACGGTGGCTATCTCCCCGGAGTGTGGTGACACTTTGGGTTTTGTCCTGGCAGCAGGAGCCACAATGGGAGAAAAGTGCTGGATCGGGGGGTTGCTACCGCTGCTACACGCAGTGGCCAGGGCTGGGGCAGTGGCAGACTGCTGTAGGGGGGCCAGCCTCTCCTCCTTTGGGGGAGCCAGAGAGAAGCGCCTTGTGTCCAATGGCCGGCCACGAGGACCCGGGCCTGGAGAGGAGCTGTCAGCTTTTCCTGACAGTGGAGTCCGCTCCCGGGCCAGACTGTGGGAACCCTGCAAGCTGTGGCTGCCTGTGTCTCTGGTTCCTGCAGCCTCAAGACACCCAGGCTTCTGAGGAGACTCTGGCCTGCAGGCTTCTGGCCCACTGGCCCGGAGGAGGTCAGCCGAAGCCAGGCTGAAGGTTCTGCTCAGAGACGCACTTCGGCTAGCAGGCATGTGGCAAGTCGGGGGCATCGTGGCTTGCCTGGGTCTACCCAGAGACAGGCTCTGGGGAGGCTGGACCTGTCTCGAAGGAACCCCAGCCAAGGCTTCCGCCTCAGGCTGTCTCAAGTTGGGCTTTACATAATGCCCTGGTTTCAGCCGCTGCCCCTCAGAGGTGTTGACTGACATTTTGATGGTGGGAGCCACAAAGTTGGTGGGCATCTTGGCTCCGTCTTTCCTAGTTGGTCTTAGCTGGCCTCCCGTGGCTGGAGGATCATGGGCCTTTCGGAAGTTGTCACTAAGAAGGTCATCACGGCAGCTGGGAGTGTCCTGGGGAGGGGAGAGAACAGAAGTGGAAAATTAGGCCCGAGGGTCCTCGGGAGTCCAGACTGACATTTCCTTTTCTTATGGGCTTCTAGGCATGCCCGGGAAGCAGTCTTGGATGTGGGGCCAGGAGCGCAGGAGACACTGGGTAAAGAACCCCAGACATCACCCAGGCAGCCCACTGCCTAGGCAGACACAGAGAGAAGTGACTTCTCATAAAGCCACAGTTTTAATGCCCACAATGAGACCTGGGAAGAGCCGGCTGTTTCAGTCCATGTCCTCCCTATGGTACGGAGCAGGAGTGAGAAGTTTTGGGGGTGAGTCAACCCTTCTCTCTCCATCCATCCCACAGGCTTGGGCACTCACGAGGACAGGAGAGAAACAAGACACACACAACTGGCACCGCCACCCACATCTTCCTCTCAAGAACAGGAGGGGAGGAGGTGGAAGCCAGAGATGTGGAGGGCCCGGAGTGGAGATGGCCCATCCTGGGCTCCAGGAAACTGCTTCCCTAGGGCTCTGCTTCTATCCGGGAGAAGGTATTCTTTGCCACCACCCTGGAAACAGTAAAGCTATGGGAGGCAAAGGTCTGTGACACCGGTAGGGTCTGTAGTCTGTAGCATCTCATAGGCTGACAGAGGCAGCCGTCAAGGTGAGGTGTTCTTTCTAAGGCTGACAGGCGGGCTGGTAAGACAGGCTCGGGGGTAAAAATGCTTGCCACCAAGGCTGACAACCTGAGTCAGCTCTCTAGGACCCATTGGTGGAAGGGAAAAACCAACTCCCACAGCTGTCCTCTGATGTCCCCATGTGCCACTGTGCATGTGTCCACACACACACACACACACATACACACACACACACACACACACACACACACATACACACATACACACACACACACATACATACACACACACACACACACATACATACACACACACGAACACATAAATTCAATGGGAATAGGAAGAGATGGGAGCGCAGACAGGACGTGAAGTGTCAGGGGCCGCCAGTTCCTGCTGTGACCTGCAGTGGGGCTCTCTGATGTGGCATGTGTGCTGTGGACATCTAGGAAAGCTGTGAGCGCTAATGTCCACAGACATCATTTATCGCCTCTGCCACCAGGCCCCGCTCCAGGCTTCAGAAGCCACCTCACCTGTTGTGGAATTCCCCCTTACACTGTGTGAAGATGTGTCACTGTGACGGGTTTAATAAGAGAAACGGCCGACGGCTAGGCAGGAGGTACAGCAGGGACTTCTGGACAGAGAAAGCTCTGGGAAAGAAGAAAGGCAGAGTCTCCAGCCAGATGGAGGAGTCTCCAGCCAGATGAGTGCAGGGTAACGGTAACAGAGCCACATAAAACAATATAGATTTAAAAATATGGGTTGATCTAAGTTGTAAGAACTAGCTAGGAACAGGCCTAAGCTAAGGCCAAGCTTTTATAATTAATGTTTCTATCATCTTTTTTGTGAGCTGGGAGTCCAAGGAAAAATTTGTCTATATTCACCCAATTCCTAAAGCAGCTTGGCAGGGGTTGGTTCAAGCTGTGGAAAAGTACTTAGACAGATTGAAGAAATGAGGTCAAGCAGGTCACAGGCTGGAGGTTAGGCCAGGGCTGTGTGACCCTGGGCCCCTTTCCACACAGCCTCTCCTCTCTGCACGTTGCTTCTGTTTTCATTCGGTCATTTGCTTCTGCCTGTGTGCAGGCCAGGGAGTCGGATCTCACCCCCCACCTGCTGTGGCAGGGCCTCTCACGTCTGCTGCTGTCCCTAAGCTTCTGCGGATGCTGTCTCCTGTGTCTCCTATCTACCTCCTGCCTCACTGGGGGAGCACTGGGATGACCAGTGTATCCTCACTGGGGGAGCACTGGGATGACCAGTGTATCCTCACTGGGGGAACACTGGGATGACCAGTGTATCCTCACTGGGGGAGCACTGGGATGACCAGTGTATGCCACCATACACCCAACTCTGTGTGGGTTCCAGGAACTGAACTCAGGCTGTCAGGCTTGCATGGCAAGCTTTTTTTTTTTTAAAAAAAAAAAACCTGCCAAGCCCCACCCCACTCTGGCCCCTCTTGTCTTCTGCTGAACTGACTTATAACGGCCATTTAAAAGACAGTACTTGGTCTTCTACACATGCCTAAGCATCCTACAGCACGCGTAAGTTCTTCGTGTTTGGAATCTCCAAATGCTTCTCTTCCAGTTCTTCCACCACGGGCATTCATTAATTCTCTATCAGTTTCTTTTAGCTTCTAGGTGAGGAAATGTGTGGCAAATTTCCAAGTCTCGAACACGCACCCTCCAAAGATCAGCCTTCCTGGCTACCCCAGAAACCCACCTTATGCCCTTTCCCAGGCATCAAAGGCTTGGGTGGGGACCCCACTGTAGAAGGCTCTACTGTGGTTCAATCAACCTAGCGGTCCTAGGCACTCAAGGGAGGTGCGAGAGGCTATGGCTGCCCACATCAGATTTCATCGGAAGCAGCTACAAAAGGCCTCGTATAAGCTGAGAAGAGGTGGGCGAGCCTACAGGGCTTGCGGCTCTGTCGCTGACAACAGGTCTGAGCAGAGGAGGGCCTCATCCTCTCTTAGAACCTGGAAGGGGAGGGGACACAACTGCTGTGGACACCACACCAGGACAAGAAGGAAGGCTCAGCTGCAGCCCGATTCCTGGACTGTGCCTTGGGCCAGCGGTTTATACGGTGCCCACTGAAATGATCTGAGCACTGCCTCGGACCCACGCAGTCAGAAACACCAGTGTGCCTTGTGCTCTGGCAAGCCTATTAGGCAACTGGACCTACAGAAGGTTCAGGACCCATGAACTCAGAAGCATCAACTTGCCAGGGGACTCCATCCTCCTCAGCTGGAGATCTCAGGCATCTGGCTTGAAGCCAGCACTCGACAGACAGAAACAGTGCAAGTTTCTCTCCTGTGCCAACCATGAAGCCAGGCACTGAGCAAACTTCTAGAGGAGTTGGTTGGCTTCACTGTGGAAAACAGGCACCATGCCCACTGTCCAACAGATAGCAGGTACTCAATGAACACTCACAAGCAAGCATTTTATATACCCCGTGCCTTTGGGCTCTCTCAGTATACTCCATAGATACTGCTACATGGATGAAATCTGTTTACTTAGGGGGAGTGGGGGGGGGGGGAGAGACAGAAGCATTAACTCAACAGTTCTCAAGGTCAAGATGGTATATTTCACTCAAACACCCAAGACTCCCATTACTAATTTCAGACAGCATACTACAGCCTATGGGCGGCCCTAAGACACTGAAGCCCTAAAGAGCACAGAGGAGGGTCCATCAACAGGCAGTCATGGGGAGGGGGGTGAGAAGCTACTGAGCAAGTCAGCACGCTGAAGCCATGAACCCAATCTAGCTAGCTTCTCAAAGATGCGGTAAGGGACAGGGAGAGAGAGAAAGGGGGGGGGGGGGAAGGAGAGGGGAAGGGAGAGAGGGAGAGAGGGAGAGAAGGAGAGAGAGATATGCTGGAGATTGAACCCAGGGTAATGTCAAAGCCACCCAAGGACTCTACCAACTATGTCCCAGCCCCTATTGCAGCCTATTCTCACAATGGGTGAGCACACAAGTCTCTGATGGGTGGCTGGGTAACACAGGGGTAGGTGTGTGTGTGTGCATGCGTGTCTGTCTGTCTGTCTGTCTGAATGCAATGTGAAGACATGTATGTGGCAGCCAAAGGAAAAACCTCTTCCAATACTGTCTAACTTAATTTTTTTATTTTTTGGAGACAAGATTTTTCTGGCCTGAAGCTCACCAATTAGCACAGCAGGATGGCCGACAAGCCTTAAGGATCTGCGTGCGAGTCTCTGCCCTTCAATGCTAGAATTACAAGGGGAGAACTACAGTGCCCTGCTCCAAGCTTTCATGCTTCTAAACATTTGAGCAAACAGAAAGAAAAACCAAAAAAACCAGGAGTAGGAATGGCACAAAGCCCTGGGGTTCAATCCCTAGTAAAATACACACACACACACACACACACACACACACACACACACACAGACACACACACACAGACACACACACACACAGACACACATACAGACAGACACACACACAGACACAGAGACACACAGACACACACACAGACAGACACACACGGACAGACACACACACAGAGACACACACACACAGACACACGCACACACACAGACACACACACAGACACACACACACACACACACACACACACACACACACACACACACACACACCCTGTTACATCATGGCATGTGAAAAGCATTCAAATGTCACTGCGTGTAAGCACAGCTGTGCCAGACACGGTCAAAGTCTGCATTCTCTACAGGAGCAGAGCTAGACAGCTCTAATGAAACTACTCAAGGGTCTAGGGACCTGAGATGTTTACTCTGTGGTCCTCGGGAAGCCTGTCCAAGCTGCCAATGGCTGCTGGAGATGACACAGGCTAAGACGCACTCAGCTCTGCCACAAACGCTGCCAGTGAGCGCTGGTCACAGGCTCGACCCATTTGGTTTCCCAGGGGAAAGCAGCTGCTGTCTGGGACCTGAGTCCCTGCTGTCCCTCCCTGCACCACTGGCTCTGCTGGGCCAGAGAACTCACTTGGGTGGGAGAGCCGCGGTTACTCTCCTCTAGAAATTCCTCCAAAGTGACCATCTCACTGCTGGGTGAGGCCGAGCGGGGCCGTCCCCCGGCGTGGGCTGGAGCTGCACCTCTCTTCTGGACACTCTCCTGAGGGACAGGCCCGTTCCGGAGTGGAGGGTACTCGTGGCGGCTGAGAACAGCACGTCCTGGGGTGCTGGGGTCCCTGCTGGGGATCAGGTCTGAGCTGCTGAAGCTCTCGCAGCGGCTGTGCAGACGGTCAGAGGACCCTGGAGGGCAACGCAGGGCACACGTCAATCTCACTGTCCCCTCTGCTCCCTGCGGCTCACCTGAAACAGGCTGGCTGGTGACCTTGGACCTCTGACCCACCTTTACCTCCCAAGCGCTGGGATTATAGGCCTACACAGGTTTATGCGGTACTGGGGACTCAACTCAGGGCTTCATGCATGCTAAGCCAACACTCTATCAACTGAGCTATATCCCCAGTCCTATTTTTCTATTCTTTGCTTGTGGGGGAGGGGGGGTTGAGACAGGGTTTCTCTGTAACTTTGGAGCCCGTCTTGGCCTATTTTTCTATTCTTAAAACAAAATAAAACAAAACCCCTCACAAGAGGCAGACACTCCAGTTGGTGGCAAGTGTGAGTGCTGAGGTATAAGGTTTACACTGGAGAAAGAAGCCCGGTGCAGACGGATGGGTGGGTGGGGCGTCTCTTGGCTCCACCAGTTTGCACATCCTCCTTGCTCAGCAACAGTGCCCATCTCTTCTACACTGCTCCAACATCAGTAGGTGTGCCACAGCATTGAAATAACTAACCCTGGCACCCTCATCAGCTCTCGTCCACTCACATACTAAAAGTTCACTGAGCGCACATACATGCAAGGTCACTCTTGCAACGGTCAGTCATGTAGAAAGTTAAGAAGAAAAAAATCCTGGTAAGTCTCACACAATAAAGTCATGAGACAGCATATGCCCTCTTCAAATGTGGAGGCAGGACGGGCGGTGTGGCACAGGCCTTTAATACCAGGAGGCAGAGGCAGGCAGATCTCTGAGTTTGAGGCCAGCCTGGTCTACAGAGCTAGTGCCAGGACAAGTGCAAAAAAATAAATAAATAAATAAAATAAAATAAAATAAAATAGAACACCCAAAACTTAAAATTTCTTTAAATCACATTCAGGCTGGGGATGTATCTCAGTTGGCAGAGTGTTTGGCTAACACGCACAGAGCATCACACATTCTGGCCTTGGCTCTAAAGTGAGCTGGAGAGCTGCCTGGGATACAAAACTCATCTTCTAAGAGGAATCACACTTGTTCTCGGTTCTGCGTGGGAAAGAGCACTGGTCCCTCTCTCTAATCCATGTAGCTTGGGCTCAGAGGAGCTGTGACTTACCCATGTCCTCGGGGTAGGCAGGGGAAGAGGGGACCGGAGCCCTAATCTCCTTGGCCTGTGCTTGGAACCTTGCTGTAGCCTATGGCTGCGCCAGAATGTGTCTCCAGCCCCGCTAGGCAGATCTGAACTCTAAGATAGTGCGAGCCCAGGGCTGACTGTCCTAATAAATGTTTGCCTTACCCTTGAGGCTCAGGGGTGAGCTGTTGCTGGACGTGTTCCTGCTGCTCTCCAAGCTGTTTGGCCGCGACACTGAGAAGAAACGACTGTGTTTAATACAAAGGGCCAATGACCAGGTAGATCCAGGTTAATATCCCGACTTGAGGAAGAAAACATAACAAAGCAACTCTACACCAGTTCAGGCCAGTGCTCTCAGGCAGGGAGCTCTGCGTATACTCTTCTGAGGCAACTGGCTTCAGCAACAGGGAGGTGGACATAGCACACAGCAGGCAGCCATAACTGGCTGAGCTAGGTCTCTATCACCAGGTCTAGGCATCTAGTTTAAAACATTAATAAAACAGGCCATATCACAGAATTCTAGCACAAAAAGTACATAGGGGCTCCTCTGGGCAAACCCAGGACTGGGGCTTAGAGACCACCTCTTACTGCACAGAACTTTCCAGAACACATATCCATTGTCCTCTCAGCAGTGAGGTACTGTCCAATGCAGAAGGTGCACGCACGTATATGCGAGCAGTAGTGTGTATCTGAGTGTGTTCTGTACGTAATCACAGGAGGGGATGCCAGGATGTGTCTGCATGCTGTCTGCATTTCTTCAGCTGCTTTCAGTCACCTGCCTCAAACATTCATCTGCTCTAAATCGAAAACTCAAGGCTCCTAGTAACAAAGGCAGAGGGACCCAGCCTTCATGACTGTGAGGGTCAGCCTGAGTCAGTCTGCAGTAATCACCCTGCTTCAGGTGCAGAGGGCAGCACCTCACTCCTTGCCCTGGCTGGACCATCCCTTCTAGGGTCCACAGACCTCTCCTGGTCCACCTGCAGCAGCCTGTACCAGTGTCAGGTGAGAAAACACCTCTGCTGCTGGGCTCTGAGTCCCGAGGGAAAGGGGTAATGTTCCAACATCTCTGTAGCTCTGGAGTCAAGTGCAGTGTGTAACAGCACTGGGCAAGCCTTCAGAAACTCTAGAAGGCCCCTGGCTTGCTGTCCTCAAGGGGCGTCAGCTCGGGTGTCTACACAGGCCTAAGTACCAAGTGTGGTAGGTCCTGGCACAGAGCAGGCATCCGGAACACATCTACTGGCTAAGTGTTTAGGGATAAGCCAAAGAAGACTTGGAGCTTGGGAGCAGTACTGAACCAAGACCCCTGGTAGAGAGGCAGTCGGAACAAACGCAGGCTGTTCTGTATCAGGTACAGGGTTGCTAAATGGAAGCATCTATGTTTATTATTTAATTCTGGTTTTGAGTTAGTGCCTTATTAGGTAGTTTAGGGTAGCCTTGAACACACAACCCTCTCATCGGAGTCTCCCGAGGCCTGAACCATCATGACCACTCACCCGTGTTCATTAAACAATTCTTTTTGTTCCATATTCCAAACAAAGACACTGGAGGGGTTGGGAGGTGTATGAAGAACCTCATGGCCAGGCAACCAGTCACCAACTGGATATACAGTGAGCTGGTGCACTTGGAAGGGCCCCCCACTCCGGGTAAAGGCAGAAGGGCTCCTAGACCAAGAGGCCTCATTAAAGAACCTGTCCTTACCCACAGAATCATAAATAACTAACACCAACACTGTCGCACTCTCTAAAGAACGGGTAGAAGACAAGGCTGGCTTCCTCGACGACTTCAAGCACATCAGAAACAAACTAAACCCATGTAAACCTCCAAGGTTTCCCTTCTGAGCAATTTCTTCCTACCCTTCTAGGGTTTATGTTTTTTTAAACATATTTATTTAGCGTGTGTTATGTGTGTGAGAGGGCATGTGAGGAGGTCGGAGGACAAAATGGCAGGAGTTGGTTCCCTTCCACCATGTGTGTCCTGGGATAGAATTCAGGCCATCAAGCTTGGTAGCAAGTGCCCTAACCCACTGAGACACCCCACTAGCCCACTGCTTTTTATTTTTAAAACATTCATTATTTTTAAACATTTATTCGCCTGCATGCATGCATAAGTGTGTGTGTGTATCCACATGTGTATGGAGGTCAGAGGACAAATGCAGTAGCTGGTTCTCTCCTCTGACCACATGGGTTATGTGATCAAACCCAAGTTGCCACACCTGCACTTGGCAAGTGCCCTTACACCCTGAGCCGTTTTGTCAGCCCCCTAGAATTCCTTTTTAAAAACTGAGAACTAGAGACCACTGGGAGAAGCGTGAGCAGCAGCATGGCAGGCCGCAGTGGAAACAGCAACATCTGAGCCTTGGGCCCGCAGGCACCTGGAAGAACAATCACCAAGGCTCTCTCCACCTGAAGAAGCGATCAAGGAAGCCACAGCCCCTAACTACACCAACTGGAGGAAAACGGAGCCCCCTGAAACACAGGCTCCACCTGTTCCGATTGGAGAAAGAGATGGGTAGACAACAACCTAATGAGCAATACAGCACCATCAGGAACTAGTGGTTCTACAAGAGCAAGACCTGAACATCCCAACACAGATGAAGCAGAAGAAAACGGCCTTAAAAATAACTTTATAAAGATGATAGAGGACCTTAAAGAGGAAATGAAAAAGTCCCTTAAAGAAAGGGAGGGAAAGGAATAGATAACCAAAAAATTGCAAGAAATCAACAAATACTTTAAAGAAAACCAAGAAAAAGCAATCAAACATAAGAAAGAAACGGTTCAAGACTTGAAAACTGAAATAGAGGTAGTAAAAAAGAACAAAAACAAAAACACACAAACCGAGGGAAATCTGGAAACAGAAAACCTGGGTAAACAATCAGGGACTATAGATGCAAGCATAAACACCAGAACACAAGAGATGAGAGAGAATCTCAGGCATTGAAGATACAATAGAGGAAATAGATTCATTTGTCAAAGAAAATGTTAAATCCAACAAATTCTTAACACAAAATATCCAGGAAATATGAGATACCACGAAAAGACTGAACCTAAAAATATGAATTGAAGAAGTCCAGCTCAAAGGCACAGAAAATATACTCAACAAAACCATCGAAGAAAAATTCCCAACCTAAAGAAGTATATGCCTATAAAAGTACAATAAGCTTACAGAGCACCAAATACACTAAACCAAAAAAGCAAGTCCCCTTGTCAAACAATAATCAAAATACTTAACATATAGAATAGAGAAAGAATATTAAGAGCTGCAGAGAAAAAGGCCAAGTGACTTATAAAGGCAGACCTGTCAGAATCACACCAAACTCAACAGAAACAATGAAAGCCAGAAGTCCTGGTTAGGTGGCATTATACAGACACTAGGAGACCATGATACCATCCCATACTACTATATCCAGCAAAACTTTCAATCAACATAGACGGGAAAAAAAACCAAGATATTCCATGATGAAACCAGATTTAATCAAATTCCAACCCAAAGAAGTTAGCTACACCTACAAAAACACAGGCAATAATCTCACACCAACAAAACCCCCCAAAAAAGAGAAAAATACACACACCACCAACAACAAAAATAACAGGAATTAGCAATCACTGGTCATTAATACCTTTAAATATCAATACCCTTTAATATCAATGAATTCAATTTACCTATAAAACGACACAGGCTAACAGACTGGATACAAAAACAGAATCCATCCTTCTGCTGCATACACGAAACACACCTCAACTACAAAGACAGACATTACCTCAGATGGACCTAAGAAACAAGCTGGTGTAGCTATCTTAATATCTAACAAAATGGACTTCAAACCAAAATTAGTCAAAAGAGAGGAAGGTCATTTACACATTCATCACAGGAAAAATGCACCAAGATGAAGTCTCAGTTCTGAACATCTATGCCCCAAATACAAGGGCACCCACATCTGTAAAAGAAACATCACTAAAGCGTAAATCACACATCAAGCCACATACACTAACAGTGGGAGACTTCAACACCCCACTCTCGCCACTAGATAGGTCTGCCAGACAGAAACTTAACAGAGAAAGGAACTTACAGATGTTATGACTCAAATGGACTTATAACAGACACCTACAGAACCCTTCACGCAAACACAAAAGAATATCTTCTTCTCAGCACCTCATGGATCCTTCTCCACACACTCGGTAACAAAGCAAACCTCAACAGATACGAAACAATTGGAATAACCCTGTGTCTTATCGGATCACCATGGCTTAAAATTAGAATTCAATAACACTAATCTCACAAACTCATGGAAATTGAACAACGCTCAACTGAATCATCACTAGGCCAAGGAAGAAATTAAAGACTTCCTAAAATTCAGAGAAAATGAATCCACAATATACCCAAATTTATGAGACACAATAAAAACAGTGCTAGGAGCAAAGTTCATAGCACTAAGTGCCTAAAGAAGCTGAAAAAAAAAAACACCCCACACTAGTGAGTTAACAGCACACCTGAAAGCCCTAGAACAAAAAGAAACAAACTCACCCAGAAGGACTAGATGACAGGAAATAATCAGAGAGTTGAAATCAACAAAATAGAAACAAAAAAGAACAATATAAAGAATCAATGAAACAAAGAGTTGGTTCTTCCAGAAAAATATCAACAAAATAGACAAACAAACCTTTATCCAAACTAACCAAAAGGAAGAGAAGGGAATATCTAAATTAACAAAATCAGAAATGAAATGGGGGACATAACAATGGACACAGAGGAAATCCAGAGACTATTCAGGTCATACTTCAAAAGCCTGCACTCCACAAAATTGCAAAATTTAAAGGAAATAGACAACTTTCTGAATACGTATCACTTACCAAAATTAAATCAAGACCAAATAAGCAAATTAAACAGACCTATAACTGCTAACGAAATAGAACAGTCATCAAACAGTCTCCCAAACAAAAAAAAAAAAGCCCAGAGCCAGATGGTTTTAGTGCAGAATTTCACCAGAACATCAAAGAAGAACTAATACCAACACTCCTCAAATTGTTCCAAACAACAGAAACAAAAAGAGCTTTGCCAAACTCTTTTTACAAGGGTACAGGCTACCCTGATACCCCAACCACACAAACATACAACTAAGAAAGAGAATTTCAGACCAATCTCCTTCATGAACATTCATGCAAGAATACTGGCAAACCGAATCCAAGAACACTTCAGAAAAATCATTCACTATGACTGTTGTCCTTTTGCCGAACTACAGTTCCCAGCATTCTCCTGGATACGGACATTTCTCAGAAGCCTTTGTATTCCTCGTTAAAAAGCGAGGGTCCTACGACCCTCTCTCTCTCTCTCTTCTCCCTCTCTTCCCTTTTCCGTCTTCCTAGTGTATCGACACACCTTCACCTGCCTGTTGCCCCTCCCCCATTAAAGTGCACCCACGTGGGACCGCCGCGTGTCTGTGTCTTTTCCTCGCGTAACCGTCTTCGCCTTCTACCTTAGAGCCAGAAATTAATTAACAACATTGGTGCCGCCGTTTGACTCGTCTGAACCGACTGCCTGCACTCACCTCCACCTGTTTGCCACGGCCTCATCCTCATCCGTGAGTTAACCTAACTTGGCTTCCCTTACCCCCGGGGCGCTCAGAGACTGTCCGGCCGGCTTTCTCTGCTGTGTCCTGGACTGGGTCGCCAACCTCCCTTCCCACCCCCTCCTCGCTTTTTGCCCTTGGCTTAAACCTGCGTCAGCCCGCACCCGGGAGTTCGGTGCTCCCGGCCTTTTTCTCCTTTTTTTCTACTCTTTCCTGTCTCCGGCCCCGCTTCGGTGCGGTGCCTCCGGGGCTGTACGCAGGCCCTAAAAAGCTTAATTGTCTCCTCCCAGCCGGGGCTTTTTCTACCCCGTACGGTAGTTGGGTTCGGGCCAATTAAGTCTTAACACGCCCCAAGAATGCCGGGACGCCTACGTTCTTGGCCTTGCCGTGTTCGTGGTACCTTTTGGGTACCATTTTGCGGGCGGGCTTCAGTTTCAAGTCATGGGCTCTGTAACCAACCCCCGCACCTGGAAGGCTGGTGCAATGCCATCCCTTTCAACTCATGTATGGGCGGCCGGTCTTAACCCCCGGCTTCTCATCAGAGATCTCTCCCCTTCTTGACCACCTGCTCACTCTCCTCCTTTTCCACTTACGCTCACTACTGTGGGACTTCACAGATCATTCACTACCTCGACCATGTGCTAATACATGTCCACCGCCAGTTAAAATAGGAGATAAGGTACTGCTCTCACCTCCAGGCCAGCGCCCTTCACCCCTTTCCCCTAAATGGCAGGGCCCTTTCAGAGTAATTCTTACTCCCACAGCTGCCAAGCTTGAAGGGATTCCTCATTGGATTCACCTGTCACATCTTAAACCGTTTATCTCCACAGCTCAAGATAATCCTTCATATACGGTAACTCAAACTGGAGCCTGTTCTCTTAAGTTCCAAAGGATGCCTGATTCAGTTCCCCTACCACAGTCTAAGGAGAATACTGGTCCCCATCCGTCGCTGTGTTAACACACCCTCCCTTCTTTAAATTCATAAATAACCGTCTAGCTGTCATTACAGGTACCCTCATTAAATACGGAGTCAAGTGGTAAGCAGATTCTCCTCTACAAAGCTCTTTAACATAACAGGCCAGCTACTGACTGCAGCAGTGGCCCCTGAAATGTTAAGAAATGTATGGTTAAAATCTATTTCTTTTAAGACAGTTTCTTTAAGCTCCAGGATGCCAGCCCAACCCACCTAAACAAATCAAACACAAGCGGACCATTAATGGAATAAGTATTCTTTTTATCATTCTTAACCCCGGACATCCTATCCCCCCCCCAACCCCGGACATCCCCTTTTTTAACCTCTTTTTTACTTTTTTAATTTTCTTCCTTTTACTAATGCAACTTTTGCCTTCCAGCATCTTAATGATGACCCAGCTACTCAGGAAAGCCAGACAGATTTCTCCAATTAGCTACCTCAGATGATAGCCGATTTCTTCAATCAGCTACGTCAGACACCAGCGACCTCAGACACCAGCGACCTCAAACACCAGCGATCAGCGACTTCAAATGCCAATGCGACATTCCCTGGACCCCTCAACGCCCAAAGCCAGCAGGAAGCAGCCATGAGAGACCGGACTACGCCCCCATTCCCTACCCTTCAAGGTTCCCCAATTTTTTTTAATCAAACCAAAAGGGTGTAATGTTGTTCTTTTGCCGAACTACAGTTCCCAGCATTCTCCTGGATACGGACATTTCCCAGAAGCCTTTGTATTCCTCGTTAAAAAGCGAGGGTCCTACGACCCTCTCTCTCTCTCTTCTCCCTCTCTTCCCTTTTCCGTCTTCCTAGTGTATCGACACACCTTCACCTGCCTGTTGCCCCTCCCCCATTAAAGTGCACCCATGTGGGACCGCCGCGTGTCTGTGTCTTTTCCTCGCGTAACCGTCTTCACCTTCTACCTTAGAGCCAGAAATTAATTAACAACAATGACCAAGTAGGCTTTATCTCAGAGATCCAGGGATGGCTCAACATATTGGTCAATGTAATCCATCACATAAACAAACTGAAAAGGAAAAAACCACACATGATCATCTCATTAGATGCTGAAAAGCCTTGAACAAAATTTAATACCCCTCATGATAAAGGTCTTGGAGAGAGCAAGGATACAAGGACCATAAATGGACAGAAACTCCTAGCAATCCCACTGAAATCAGGAACAAGACAAGACTGTCCACTCTCTCCGTATCTATTCAATGTAGTACTTGAAGTTCTCAGTAGAGCAGTAAGAAAAATAAATAAAAGAACAAGGGGATATAAATTAGAGAAGAAGTCAAACTTTCACTATTTGCAGATGATATGATACTATGCATAAGTGACTGCAAAAATTCCAACCACGGAATTCCTACAACTGATAAACACCCTCAGTAATGTAGCAGGATACAAGAGCTCTCCTATACACAGATGATAAACAGGCTGTTAAAAAAAATATTCAGAGAAACAACACCCTTTGCAATACCACAAATAGCATAAAATACCTTGGGGTAACTCTAATCAAAAAACTGGAAGACCTGTATGACAAGAACTTAAATTATTTGAAGAAAGAAATCCAAAAAGATATCAGAAAATGGAAAGATCTCCCATGCTCTTGGACAGGTAGGATAGTGAAAATAGCAATCTTACCAAAATCTGTATTGCAATCTACAGATTCAATGAAAACTCGTGAAAATCCCAGCAAAATTCTTCACAAACCTCGAAAGAACAATACTCAACTTCAAATGGAAAAACAAAAAACCCAGGATAGTCAAATCAATCCTGTACAATAAAGGAACTTCTGGAGGCATCACAATCCTTGACTTCAAACCCTACTATAGAGCTATATTAATGAAAACAGCCTGGTATTGACATAAAAACAGATACATGGATCAATGGAACGGAATTGAAGACCTGGATATCAACCCACACACCTATGAATACCTAATTTTGGACAAAGAAGCCAAAATTGTAAAAGGGAAAAACAAAAGCATCTTCAACAAATGGTGCTGGCATAACTGAATATCAACATGCAGAAGAATGCAAATAGATCCATACCTATCACCATGCACAAAACTCAAGTCCAAATGGATCAAAGACCTCAACATAAAACCAACCACTCTGAACCTCATAGAAGAGAAAGTGGGAAGTAGCCTTGAACGCATTGGCACAGGAGACCACTTCCTAAATATAACTCCAGTAGCACAGACACTGAGAGAAACAATTAATAAATTGGACCTCCTGAAACCAAGAAGCTTCTGTAAAGCAAAGGACATGGTCAACAAGACAAAATGGCAGCCTACAGAATGGGAAAAGATCTTCACTAACCTACATGAGACAGAGGTCTGATCTCCAAAATATACAAAGAACTCGAGAAACTAGACATTAAAAGAACAAATAATCCAATTAAAAAAAAATGGGTACAGACCTAAACAGATACTCTCAACAGAAGAATTTCAAATGGCTAAAAGATCCATAAGGAAATATTCAACATCCTTAGCTATCAGGGAAATGCAAATCAAAACAACTCTTGAGATACCAGCTTACACCTGTCAGAATGGCTAAGATCAAAAACACTAATGATAGCTTATGCTGGAGAGGATGTGTAGTAAGGGAGAACCTAGACAACAAAGAAGACCCTAAGAGAGACATACATGGATCCACTTTGGAAGGAGAAAAAGACAAGATCTCCTGAATAAATTAGAAGCATGTGGGATAGGGTGGAAGGTAGAAGGGTTGTGAATTGTAGGCTGATTGTTCTTTGCTTTATGTCTAAAATCCAATTATGAGTGAGTTTATATTATATTTGTCTTTCTGGGTCTGAGTTACCTCATTCAGTATGGTTTTGTCTAGTTCTGTTCATTTGCCTGCAAATTTCAAGATGTCATTATTTTTTTACTGCTGAGTAGTACTCCATTGTATAAATGTACCACTTTTTCCTTATCCGTTCTTCAATTGAAGGGCATGTTCTACTTATTACGAATAATGCTACTATGAACATGGTTGAGCAGATGTCCTTATGGTATGATCGAACATCATTTGGGTATATGCCCAAGAGTGGTATTGCTGGGTTTTAAGATAGATTGATTCCTAATTTTCTGAAAAATCGCCGTAATGATTTCCAAAGCAGCACCCTCCAGGTGTGCCAGGGAGTCCTAGTGACCAATGTAGGGAAGGGAAGATGTTTTAGGAAGCTCTGCAGCTTGCCCATGTTGTTTTCAGAACCCGGGGCTTCTAGGGGGACAGTAAATTCCCTACCTGGAGGGGCTGCCAAGTAGAACTGTGTGGAAAGTTCCTGGCAGGGCGGAGAGGCAGGCTCAGAGACGCCCCAGTCCCTGCATCTCCACGTCCACCAGAACAATTCCACCCTCACCTCTCTCGTGTGTTAATATCCATGACGCCCGTGCCACTTGGCTCAAACTCAGAGTGCAACCAACAAAAACCACCTAACCACACCGACTGCTCACCTGGCTGCCGGTGGTAGGGCCCCTCAGGCTCCATGGAAGGCTCACAGAGATTGTCTTCTGAATTATAATCTAAGGAGAGAATAAAGTTAATGTGTTGGGGTTTCTAGAATGCCTACAACCCACAAGGAAAACCCTGGGGTCCCGGGCTACATGGCCAACTCAGGCCTTTGTTCAGCCCCTCAATCAAGCAAGCAAGAGAAGGTCCAAGGGGTGAGGGAGGGGTGTGGATGGTGCCTCCGCTCATCTGTCTACCTGGGAAGAGAAGATGGGCTAACGCACTGGACTGACCCCATCCAATTCAAGTCACACTGTGCTGTGCATGAAGGGCAGGTGAGCTCTGGCCTTGGGGCCGGGGAAAGCAGCCAAGAGTCTAGTGCCCCGGGAACTTTCCAACCCCCAAAGCTGGCAGCACCAAAGGCAGAGGGCGTGTGATCATCTTTAAGGGCCACAATGTCATCAAGTGGGGGGAGGAAGGAAAGAAAAAGAGCAGACAACTGGGACCCACCATCTAAGGAGGGAGGGTGAGCAAGCCTAGAACCCTCAGCCCCTAACAAGATATTAGTCAGCAAGAGGCCTCTCCAAGATTGCCTGTCTCTATCCGAACACTAAATGTGGGGTCATCTCTGAAAAGATCTCCATATTGAAATCAGTTACCTACCCGCTGGCAACAAGTATCCAGACTGTGAACTCAGGGACCCCATGAGTGTTGCTTGTGTTTTATAGCACCAAGGCTGCGCATGCTTCCTTCCAAGGCTGAGTGTATAGGTATAGCCCTGGAGAGGCCATCATATTCAGCTGTTTCTTTTTTCCTTTATTTTATTTTCGTATTTTCATCTTCCTTCAATCATATGGAGGGCGGTTCCCTTCTGTTTGCGTATTCTAGACTTTCAAATGCCTCTCTCTGGCCATCACTTCTTTCATAGCATCCTGTTCTTGTTTCGCGGCCATAGTAACTTTTCTGACCACCATCAGGCAATTTAACACTTCCATCTCAATGCTTCCAAACACCCCAGTTTAGGCCAGTGATTTCTGCATTGGCTTTTCCTCTGTTAGGGGCTGCAGGCTCTCGTGTGCCTACAGAATCCTTGAGCCTCTGTGGGCTTTATGTGACAGCTGACCAAGCCATTTGGCTGGGATCTCTTCAGCTAGTGAGACTCAAAGACTACTGATTTTGCACCTGAGGTGTGTACAGCCAGTGGAGTGCAAGGACATAGCTATCTGCAAACCCTTCACTGATGTCGTTGTTTTCGGTATGGGACATTTGCCCTCGGTTCTGTCAACAGACTTCCGGGTTAGAGACCCTCTCATTCATCTTTTCTAGAGAAAATATCTTCTGACTCCAGGGAGCTGCCTGGTATCAGCCCAGCCCTGGTGACAACAATGCCTGAATGCTCTTGCTGATGGGTCCTGAGGCTTTTCTCGTGGTACTTAGGCCTACTGATGGTTGAATTATTTATCCAAACTCACTTGGCTGGTAAGTAGAGACAAGGCTTGCACCAACTTGTGACTTCGAAGTCTTCATCAGCTTTTCCCCTCTGAGAATATCTCTGGTCTTAAGAAGGCCCCAGGCCCAGAGCTCATCATCTAGAGAGGTCATACTCACCTTTGGTGCGGCCTGGGTGCTTGGGGACTGAGGTGGAGCTGGAAGGGGCTGCCGTGATGGCTGAGCTTGAAAAAGTCCGGGAGCCAGGCTCTGAGGGCCAGGACTTCATAGCTGGGTCTGTGGAGGCATCTGTGCGATCAACACTGCCTCCTCGTGGGGACCCTCGCTTTGGTTTTAGATCCCCGGAGCCTGGGGCAGAAGACATTGAGAAATGAGGTTGTGAGCTCGAGTCAAGGCTGGGCAAGCACACGGAGGCCCAAAGCAGGTGCAGCAGGGCACAGAGACTACAGAGACACAAGCTGGGTGGCCCCCCAGCTAGGACGGAGAGTAGGAGGCTACCAAAGGCTAGCTCAGACTCCAGTGTGGGCCACATGGTTATCACTGGGGGACTGGTGGGGAAGAAGGACACAAGCGGAGAAATAAAATGTTGGGGATGATCCAAAAGTCAACTATGGGATACGCTTTCTGTGATCCTCTACAAATCCTGTCTCAACAGCCCGAACAAGTACCTGCAGCTGTCTCCAACCCTGCCACTGAGGTGCTAAGGGCCCTGCCAACTGGGTTCTTTGGGGTGTCAAAGGGAGGTTCACTGACAAGCTCACCACAGTTTGTTCTCAGAAACAAAACAAAAATAAAACAAAAACCCAAAAAGCTTTAATCTCTGCAAGGTGGTTTTCACCTTGTATCTTAGGATTTTATGCAGTGCTAAATTTTCTGCTACAATCTCATTTCTTATTGTCTTCTTCCCCAGGCCCCGGGGCTATACCTGCTGAAGTTAAGCAATATTGCTGAAAAGCACTACCTCCAAAAACAAACAAACCAACACCTACCCCACCCCCCGCCCCAAAACACCTAACCAAAAGAAGTGAGTGTGGGATCTCCAGATAGAAAATATAAATGAGCAGGGAGGGCTGAGGGCACAATGAGATGGCATCATATGGAAGACCCAGGGTTCGAGCCCAGCATCTCAAAAGAAAATAACCCCAAATAAACAAAAGAAAACACGGGAGCATTCCCAGCAGCTGGCTAGGCTGAGGTGGAGGTTGCTCTCGCATAAACTGGCTCCTCGGCCCTTCCACTCCAGAGTTCTCCGTGTGGTCTCAAGGCTCAGATCTTAGGATCTGAACCGAGGAGATTAGATTTTGGATGCTAACCCTGCTGAGAAGCAAGACTCGAGTCTGGTAGAATGGATAGTGACGAGGCCTTCCTGTGGGTTATGAAAATGAAGTCCAGAGGGGAGGTGGAGATGGGCAGACGGCATGAGCAGCAGACAGACAAGCACAATCCCAGCAGCATGCGAGGAAGACAGACTCTGGGGTCAGGCACCACGATGGCTGGGTGTTCTTAAAGACAGGGTCACAAGCTGAAGTCAGCGGCAATGGTAACCAACCGTAACGCTGTCATAGCTGCAGGTTTATATGGTCACCTGGTTTCTATGGTGACACTTTTTTTCCCTGTGCAGCACAGCACTGACAATAACCTTTCCTTTTCAAGATAAACTGAAGTGCAAGCACTGAGTCACTTTAAGGGAGAACATGTAATAACCATACAGGAGACAGGGCCACGGCCCAAATCACAGAGCTGTGGTGTGAGGCAGACAATGACGGTGCTGGTGACCTCTCTGGTCAGCATCTTCCCCTGCTCTGGCTGTAACTTAAGTCTTGATATATGTTCTGTCCACTATGGCTTTAATGTCACCATGCACGATGTCAAAGAATCACAACACAGCCATAAAACTCCACTCTGGCTGGGCGGAATCAGTTCAATTATTCAAAATGCTAAAAAAGTGCAGGGCCATCCTTCAAAACACAGACTGGGGGCTTAGGAGTGGAAGGTAGCAGCTGTGTTCTGACCAAGAGAGGGGAGCAAAGTTGAGCTGCTTAAGAATAAATCTCTAGAAAGGCAGCTCATGGTCTGGCGGGACTTCAGGAAGCGCAGCGACATCTAACCACGCCTGCTTTGCTTTGCACGCGCACAACAGAAGCTTGCAGACGCGGGAGGGGGAGGAACACGAGGCCTCTTCACTTACTTAGCACGGGTCTCCTGGCCCAAGGGCAAGTAAATGCACGTACATCCCGAGGGTCCCCTAAAACTGTGCTGTGCTGAAGAATGGTCCAGGGAGCATGAGAACTCATCTTCTATTTTGCAATCAGAATCCACGATGGCTACTTTGTAACTGGGGTGAGGAACAGTGCTTCCACTAGGGACTAACTTCCTTTGGCTGGCAGTTTGAATTTTAGAAATGAAGGAGGGATACATGATGCAGACACATGGTAAAGGAGGGGGTCAGAAGTCCCCAATGTCTGAGAAAGAGACAGACTCGCTGGGAGAGGATGGGATGTCAGAGGAAGACCAGAACCGCAGGCGTTTAGAGAGAGCTGGGTGGGCCGACGGAGACTTGTCTTTATCCTTGCTTTTGCTTCTCAAAAAGGGACTCTTTTTGCGCTGGGATGCTAAATTGTTATCATTGTGATAACCCAGAAGAGGAAAAACAAAAAAACAAACAAATGAAATGAACAATAATCACAATGACTCTAGGCTAGCAAAAAGTACTTAGGAAAGCGGAGTCCTGTCCAGCCAGTACCCAATACCTGGGGCCAGAACCGTTTATGCTCTGACTCAATTTAATTTAGTGGCACACCGGTGCCAACCATTACTCCTGAGGTGCATCAGGAGAACGATACGCTGCCCCAGGAGCCGCCGGTTCAGATGACTTTTCAATTTCAGTGTGTTAAATTATTAAATACGAATGCTTATTAACATGGAAGCCAGCTTTCTTACTCATTCATTTTAATGACAGGTTCCCTGACAACTCATTGGACACACCTAATAACATGCTGGCCCACTGTCAGGGGACAGTCTGCCTGAAGCACTCACAAAAGGCTGTAATTCTAGAACCTCCCTCCTCCTTTGGCAACATGAGTTTAAAAGCACTCAAATATATTTTTCATCCCCCTCCACCCGAGACCAGGGGGAATGATTTCCTTTCAGATCCCCCCACGTCCTCCATTCCTTGAAGTGGAGTTCCTGACCGTACCTGCCAGGGTATTCACTGCTCCAACAGATGTCTGGTTTAGGATTAGAGACCAGGTGCTCTACTTTTCTTTTGCCACAGCACCACCTAGTGGCCAAATCCCACATTACAGACTAAGGGTTCCAGGTTAGTGACCACAGCTGAGGGAGGCACCAAACAGAACTCCACACTGCTGTCACTCCAGACAGTACCAACTCAGGAGTCTGAGGCTGAGACACCGGGCTTGGATCTCTATTACTATATCGGCTTTGCCTCCTCAGTGCTACCTTTGTGAGACCATCTTCTAGAAAATAAATAAATAGCATAAAAAAATGGACAGTAATAATGCCCACCTTGTGGGTTAGGAATCAGAGGAGATAGAGACCTTGTGAAATGGCTCAAAGGGTACTCAGCTCAGCTCCCAGCGGCAGTTTGGACCAGGCAGACACTTTCTCTGAAAGTCTGCTTGCTTGCTTGCCTTCTGGGTTTTCGGGTTTTTCTTTTTTTTTTTTTTCTGAGACAGGGTTTCTCTGTGTAGCCCTGGATGTCCTGGAACTCGCTTTGCAGAACAGCCTAGCTTCAAACTCAGCGGTCCATCTGCCTCTGCCTCCCAAGTGTGAGGCCTAAGGGGATGTGCTACCATGCCAGGGCTTCTGAAAGCTTTCTCAACTCAGTTAAACTAAGCACAACTAACTCATTTATTCAACTTAAACAACAATATTAGGCAGAAATGGAAAATGTTCAAATACTGCCGATACGGAAACTGGAAGACCCTCGCTGGCTATCAGAAATGTTAATGTCTAGAGCTAGTTAAGAGCTGAGGCAGGAGGAATGCCATGAGTTCACGGCCTGTCTGGGTTATGTGAGTTTAGACTGAGCTGCAGCATGGGACCCTGTTCGCTCTGACTCCCCTTTCACCTACTCCCGTCTGCATACAGGACAGACACAGCTGACGGGAGCACACACACGTCATGAAGTGACATGAGCTCTTGCAGTGGCGAACATGCCGCAACCCACAAGAGAGGGCACCTGTGACTCCTCCTCATGTGTTCTGTCAGCCCGACAGCCCGGGCTTCCCTGAGATACATTCAGAAAGTTCCAGTGTCTTTAATAAAACTTTCAGTTACTTAGAATGAAGGTCTGGCATAAATAACCCAGTACTCCCTCCTTCCACGCCCCCATTAGTGAAAAGTAAATTTGAACTTCTTGACATGTTTAAGGTAACTTGTATTTCAGATTCAATGTTAGTCATTTTCGATATAACATTGGAAATTTGGACCTAGCTTCAAAACTGTTCAGTCACTACAGACCTAGTGGTGACAGTGATAACAATGTCTGTATCATACCGGCCTTGCCAACCTCTTCTTATTGTATGTTGTGTGCACAACCATCTGTATTGTTTTAAAAAAAAAAAGAGCTGGGCACAGTGGTGCACATCTTTAATCCTACTTGGGAGGGAGATTCAGGTGGATCCCTGAGTTCCAGGCCAGCCTGGTCTACAGAATGAATCTCAGGACAGCCTGGGCTGCACAGGGAAAAAAATTAAATAGTTTTTTTTAAAATTTTATGTGTACAAGTGCTTACTTGTGTGTACATTGTGTGTGTGCAGTGTCTGTGGAAACCAGAGAGGGGCATCAGATTCCTGGAGCTGGAGTTACAGACAGTTGTGAGCTGCCATGCGGGTGCTGAGAATCAAAGCCATGTCCTCTGCAAGAGAAGCCAGTGCTCATCTCTGCTGAGCGTCTCTCTAGCCCCAACAATCTATCTCTTAGATGAGGTTTTTACTGCACAGGAGCATGGTAAAACACCTCAGCGGTGAAGTGCTGCCAAGACCAAAGGCATGCACCAGCACACCCACGTGCAGCTCGTCCAGTCTGAGACTACAACACGAATGACTAGTGTTCCTGTCTTCAGAATTCCTGGCCAATCCCAAACGCCAACCTTCAGGGGAGATACACCCAGTGTCCCAGGACTACAGTGCTCAGGTCCTATCTGTGTGGAGAATAAACCCACGTGCTTTTCAAATGATAAAAGACAACCACTCGGGACTTTCTAAAACTTGGCATGTGGAAGGTGTGGTAAATACGTGTGTACAGAAACGAGCTAACCATAACCTTTGACATACCTGAGGGAACTCCAGATGCGTAGCCCATGTAATAAATGGTGCTCCCCATTCTAAAGTAACAACCCAGCCATAGCAGAGACGGGCTTGGTGACATGCCCAGGTAGGGGACACGCATACTGCCACATTCCCACGGAGACACGGCACACCCGATCAGTGGGTGGAGCTGTCAGAGCTTCTATCATTGCTCTATAACATCTGGCAGAAGCACCTACCTTTCCCTACAGGCCCGTTGTGGGTGTCACGTTCTTCTGTACAGTTTGAACCGGATGTGGGGTTGTCAGGGCTCTCTGTCTGTGATCTGACAGTCTGGGAGGCAGATGGTGAGGTGGGGTCTGATGGCTCCAGCTGCCAGGAGGAGTTATCTGTGGTGGATTTTAATCGTTCTCTGGAGCCTTCTTTCTTTGGTTTGATAAGTTTGACTAGGGCTTTAGCTCCGATCCAGTGGTTCTTCCTAGTGAGAAGAATTTTAGGAGTTACAACCCATGCTCACAAGAGGCAAGCAATGGCACTGGGATGGAGGTGTGGCTCTGTGGCAGGGTTCTTGCCTCGTATTTACAAGGTCCCGTGTTGGATCCCAATAACCTCAAGAAAAGAGGACGGTGTTCATGAACATCGCCATGATCGTATTTACACGGCTGAGGCCTGGAACTGAGAAGCCTCGCTCTTGGGTGCAGGCTCTGCAGTTAGCAGAGGGCATGCGGCATCAGGCCATGCTGGTCTCCTAGAAGACGACACTTAGCTGCACTGTTATTCATCTCTCCCGTGCAAGAACAGGGCTGTGCTGTCTAGCTGCTCTTTGTTTTGTTTTCCCCGTGAAAGTCATCTTCAGGCGTAGCTGCTTAAGTCAACCAGTGACGGCTGGTGTTCACTGACTGGCATTCAGGAGGCGCACCAGGGGCAGAGGTGTCGTGTCTGGGTGAAAGGGAACCGAGGGCATTCTCGGGTACCTGGAGGAACGCCCCGCTACACACCTCCTGCTCTTGTTCACCTGTTACTCCTACTCCTCGCTGCAGCCTCAGTTTCCCCACCACATACAAGATGGAGACTGGGCGTCTCAATGAAGCTTCTGTGAAGGACTGGTGGTGATTTCAACTCCACAGCCTAGCCCAGGCAGTCTAAAGGGACTGCTGTCAAGGTTTCAAGCCAGCAACCAGGGGGAATACTACAAGAGATGATGGGTAATCTACAGGCACTGAGCTAGCCCCACACCCCGGGGCACTGCTCATGGGGGTAGATTCACTGTCCACGCTTATAAAGTCATCCCTTGTAGACAGTGTGTCTACACAGGGAATAAGGCCATTGTATATACACCACATGTGATAAGTGTGGGGCCCAGGCAGGGGTTCTGCTCACGATCCCTTTCCTTCCCGGGACCCTGGCTGTGCTGCCGACATCATGTTAAACTCCGACAAGCCAACTACGTCATTCAACTTTAATGACTGACTCACAACTTTCTGACTCGGATCAAGGTTCACCCCAGTGTCTCATCAGGGCTGGCTGGCACTTGCCACCCCCTCACAGGACCAGCTGGGGTATACAGGGCAGGGCTGAGAGCTCTTACTTCTTTGCCCTAGGCCAGTGGTTCTCCACCTGTGGTCGTGATCCCTTTGGACAACATATCAGATATTTACATTAAGGTACTGTACAAGGACTGTGCACAGATAAGATCTACTCACTTCTTTGGAGCAGGGTCATAGAACTTGTACTGATCCATAATTTTTTCTTCCAGTTTTTCCTTGTGTCTCCGTAAAGCATTTAACTTGTCTCTGTGAACAGAGGGACAGGAAACTGATCGATCCAGTTTAAATAAACAAGTGAGAGTACTCAACATCCCAATCTAGATCAGAAATCGGTGTCTGGATTCGGACCTCAGGGGGTTCGATCCTACACTGCTCACCGAATTGGGAATTTAGGGTCAGCAGTACCAGCTATGCATCCAGGTGGCCTTGTTGGCCTACTCCTTTACTTCCAGCACTTGGGAGGTAGAGGTGGGTGGATCTCTTTTGAGTTCGAGGCCAGCCTGGTCTACACAGTGAGTTCCAGTCTAGCCAAAGCTTCAAAGTGAGTTCCTATCTCAAAAAATCAAAACAAAAACCCAGCTATTCATCTCTTGGAACACCTGTGATCAGCTAAGTGGGCTTAAGGAAGCAAATCTCTGACCACCTGGGAACTCACGCTCTGAACTCCCATGATTTCCCAGCCAGGCCAAACTGTGCAGGACTCGGTACCACTGGCCCGAGGCAGACACTCTAACGCAGCAATGTCACCAGGTACGTTGGCACTTGAACACTGGGACTGAATGCCAGTGTAGCAAAGGCACCCTGGGGCCTGGTAACAGCTTGTGAGGCTCACTGCTTTCAGAGGATGAGCAAGAAGGCAACAGGCTGAAGGCCACAGACTGGGGCCCGAGGCAAGCCTGAGCACGCCCTGGGCAGCCAGCCCCGGCAGAGCAGCCATGCAGGAAGAAAGCATCTGGGTATGGTGACCCCTTGAAAAGCCAGAAGCTCAGGGGCCAAAGCAAATCTCTGCTTTTAAATGGCGGAAACCGGCTTACGCCAGTTTCAACATCACAGTAGCAACTGGCAGTCCCAGTGCCTCTGCTTCCTGTCTGCCATGCTTGCCGAACTCTGCGGGCCTTCTGTGTGGTCAGCTGGCTCCAAGCCCCCAGCTTCCTCATGGGAAAGTGAGGCCCTAGGCAGTAACTGCTCAGGTTACTTCATTGCTGAAGCAGAGAAGATAACATCTATGCGGAACACTTTCCCAAGAGCCCCATGAAGGCTGAACTCTGGGAAAAAGCAATGAGGTGCACACTGCTTGGAACAAGCTGAGACGGTGTGCCAATCCACCGGCCTGACACAGACACTCTCTAATACAGAAAACATTACCAATAATCTCCCTAGGACCAGTCTTCTACGCTGTTTCGTTTGTATCTGCCCAACCTCGGCTGGCGACTCTACCACAGGGATTACAGAGGGTAAACTTCAAGCAACTGCCACTTAGATCCCAAATTACAGTGTGGGCTGGTACATGAACCATCCTGAAGGAGGTGGCAAGCAGATGCATCAGGCAAAGAGGAGGCAGAGTTACATCAGAGAGAGCTGGGAAAACACCAGGGGTTCAGAGACCACACCTCTCCATAAACACACCTCTTCCTGCCTTTGTTTTGAGACAGGGTCTCTCCATGTAGCCTCGGCTCTCTTGGAATATGATATGTAGACCAGGCTGGTCTCAAACTTACCAGAAATCCACCTGCCTTTGCCTCCTGAGTGCTGGGATTGAAGCCACACACCACCATGGCCCACTCTTCTTGTCTCAAGCACACTGAGCCCAGCAGCGCAGGGCTTGCCCAAGACGCTGGCCATCGGGAAGGACAGGCATGATATACACAAGCATGGTACGCTCGGATTATCCAACTGTGGGTTTCCAGCATCACCGTTCTTCCTCACATTCACCACCGCTGACAAGTGACAAGACACGCATCCCTTCGGATGTCCCCGTAGAGCAATGTCTAGAGGGGTCTCACCTACATTCCTGATCACCTGCCACACCCGCCCCTCCCTATCCAACCTGGCCTCTCTCATCTCAGCACCACAAACGGACCCCTCCATGAGCCCTTCTGTGCCTCTCTAATCCCCATGGGAGGGGACACAACTCTGTTCATACCTGTCGCCCCAGGGTTCCAGGCTCCCACGGAGGAGGCTGGGGGGAGGGAGGCGTTAAGCAAGGCAAGGGACAAACTTACTTACTTGCTACAGTCACGTGAGACAGAAACGATTCCCAGTTTTTAATCTGAACTCGATCCCTGAGCTACATCTAGTGCTAGCTGCCTGTTTCTACAAATGAACTCAAGTCCAGAAGTAGAGAGAGACACCCCCGCCCCCAGTGGCAGATAATGCTACAGAAAAAGAAAATGAAGGCAGAGGATATAGCTCAGTTGGTGGAATAACTGCTATGGATGCATGTGAGGACCCGAGTTCGATCCTCAGAACCCACATAAAAAGCCAGACCGAGTGGAGTGCCCTTGTAATCCCAATAGGGAAGAGAGGAGACAGGAGGACCCAGGGGGTTCACTGGCCAGCCAGCCTGGCCTAATCAGGAAAGTACAGGCCAATGAGAGGCCTTATCCCAAATGACACTCCAGGTGGAACTCTGGCCTACCCACACACGCACGCAGACACACACACACACGCACACGCACACACACACACACGCACACACGCACGCGCACATACACACGCACACACGCGCACACACACGCGCACACACACAAGCGCACGCACACACGCGCACGCACACACACGCACGCACACACGCACACACACGCACACACGCACGCACACACACACGCACACACGCGCACACGCACGCACACGCACGCACACACGCACGCACGCACGCACACACACACGTACCCCTTCCCACACATGTGTTTTCACAGAGAGAGGGCACCTGGGAGCAGAAAACCTCACACGGGCACAAGTTAACCTCTACCTCTTTCAGAAATCAAGAGCATTCCATAAAATGGTTCCATCTCCAACCCTCCAACCCTAACGGCTAGGGGCTGCTCTCTTCTCTGTCTCGAAAGCAACAGGTGAAGACAGGACGTCAGGGGACTGAGCGAAGGCTGCGAACTGTAGGGGCGGAGGACAGTGGCGGTGGGGGGGCCCTCATGGACACGCCTACCGCGGCACTCACATGTACTGTTTCTGCTCCTCGTGGTACTGCTCCTTGTTCTCCATGTTCTGCTCCAGCAGCATCTGGTTCTGCTGGCTCAGCAGCTGGATCTGGCTCAGCAGGTGATGGTTCTCCTCCTCTAAGTTTCCCTTGAGACGGGAGAGCAGCTGAAACACAGACCAAGGCTGTGATGCTAGGCTGGGAACCCAGCCTCTCGAGGGAAAGGAACACGTGCTGTCTGCACCTGGGAAGGATCAACAAGTCTGGAGCCTGTATTTCCTACGTGCACACCTGGCCCAGCAGCCAGCTGCAGCTCGCGGCTGTTGGGAGCACAGGTGAGCCACTCTAATGGAGGTGTGAAGCCAGACACACAAGTGGGTGCTGAAAACTCAATGTGAAAAAAGGGACTACAAGATTACATTATGAAATGATATTTTTGATCTATTGGTTCAATAAAATGTTACTGCAATTAATTTTCTGGGGCCAGGGATGTGGTTCAGTGGTAGAGGGCTGCCTGACATCCCAGCACTGAAAAAAGAAAAATTTATTAATCTCGAAAAGAACTGTTTTGAAGGCGGCTACTACACCGTGCTAAATCACACATGTAGTTTCCATGTATTTCAACTGGAAGCTCTGCTGTGAAAGACAGCCTTTTCTGCCAAGCCAGAGACTAAAGACTGTGGGCCTTCCAAGACATCTAGTGTCTTGTGCCCTAGCAACACAAAAGCAACCTAAGAGTGGCTGTGCCCCAACAAAACTACACTCTCACACACACTGACAAAAATCTCATATATTTTTCCCTAGCCACAAATATCACTGTTTGTTTGATTTTTACCTTCAATGTCAAGAGCCATTCTTAATCCGTGGGCTGTGTAACTGCAGGTGATAGGGAGACTCTGGCCTGTGCACTGAAGTTCACAGACTTTCGTTTTAGAACAGCACTGTGGTGTAGCAGGAAGGCCCAGAAGCGTGGGAAGCAGAGACCGGGCTCCTGTCCTTATGTACCTCACTGAGGATGGAGTGAGCTAATGGGTAAGCCACAGTGAAACTCCCAGCATGCCACAGGAGGGAAACCCCATAAGACCAACTTCATTAATCAAAGGATCAAAGTCTACTTTAATTTTCAATTATTTTTTACAACTAATATGTATGTAATGAACAGAACTGGAAGGACAATAGAGGTTAGACCATTTTCTTTGCTAGAACACTTCTTTGAGGTCCAAAGAAATGGCTCAGTTCATAAAAGCACTAGCCATGCAAACCAGTAAGCATGTGCACGCACGCACACGCTCACACACAGACACACAAAAGAATCCTCCTGCAATGGCAGTCTCCAGTGGATATGGGTTCCCTGAGCAGTGACAGCCCTCCCCAAGAGGGCACTGGGCCAGGGCCTCGCTCTCTCATCCTCCATGGGCAGCTCAGATTTGGCTGGGTGATTGGATACTAGCGCCTGGGACTTGTCTCCCAGGGGTGTCTCAGAAATCAGGAGAGAAATCACTTGCTTTCCTTAGTCTCTCTCTATACAGTGGGGTCTATCTGATATTCTATTTGAAGAAGGTCTTTGCTTCCCACAATGGCCATTTCTGACCCAGCTCTATGCCACCAGCAGCTAAATCACCCAGGGGAATGAAGCCAGGCAGCCACACTCAACTCCAGGCCATTTTGCTTGAATAGCTGTCTACCGAAATGAAGAGGTAAAGAAGATGGTGCTGCCATGTCCTGAAGGACTGACAGGAACCACTGCCAACCTCAGGGAGCAAATGTCAGACCAAGTGGCCTCTGAGATGTCCCTACCCCTGGTGGCGCTCGGGTCTCACCTTGGGTCCAAAGTGAGGGCTGTCACTGCTCAGGGAACCCATATCCACTGGAGACTGCCATTGCAGGAGGATTCTTCTGTGTGTCTGTGTGTGAGCGTGTGCGTGCATGCACATGCTTGGCTCCAGCCCCTCACCAGACCTGCCCAAAGCCACACCTCACCTCACAGTGGTTGTCCAGCTTGGTCAGTGATATGTCCATGCTCTGGTGCTGCTCCTTAAGCTCGTCAAAGCGCGCCTGCCAGCGGTTCAGCTCCAGCTGGGAGTTGTTCAGGGATGTTTTCAGCTCCTTGGTGTGGGCATGCAGCTCTTCGTATTCCCCTTTCAGCTGGTGGTGCAGGAAACTGACCCTACGGGGAGGAGAGCCACAGGCAAAGGGGCTGAAAAGCATTCCAAAGACAGAAAGGCCTGCAGCAGCTACGGTTTCTGTACCCGTTCTGACAGTGGCAGGCTGTGTGAGCTGTTAACTCCTATGTGTAGCATAAGAATTCTGAACAAAACTGCTGCTTTTCAGCCGTGTTCTCTGGGGCTCTAGGAGGGCACCTCTGATGCCATGCTGGCCTGGGTGGGGAGAGGACAACAAACATGCAGGCTAAGATACTGGCCTAAATGGGACATCAAGGTCAGCAGCCTTCTACATTACAGTTTAGGCGTTCTGATGTAAGTGGAAAAAAGAGCTATGGGGGAAAAAATTGGGGAATATTTTTACTCTAAAACACAGCACTTACTCTTCCAAAGGAGAAAGGAAACCAACAGTCCCACTCAGCCAGGACACCTAAGAACCACGGTAACCACCAGCATGGCACAGTAACGCTACAGGTGCAATACTGGTACCTACTTGACAGTAACCAACAGCTCAGCTCTCTAACTGGACTTAAGAGCCACTCAACAAGAGGGAGATCATGCCTGGTACTGGAAACCTAGCTAAGTAATCAGAGCTAGAGAAATCATGGCTACTGGAGGAGAATCTACAACCAGTAACTTACTAAACCAGCATAATCCCTAATAGCCACCTATAAACAGTTGACCTTAGACCTACAGGTAAGTGTAGTTTCACCCCTCATCAAGGAAATTTCTCTTTGCAACAGAAGCTACAACAGACAACTACAACCAATGTAGAGACGTAGAGCCTAGTTCCAACATACTTCTACAGACATTCCTACATGTAAGGCTCAGGGAACACTGCAGAAGAGGGGGAAAAGATTCTCAGAGGGGCTAGAGGTGGCCCAGGGGTTAACAGCACTTGACCGCTCTTCTAGAGGTTCTGAGTTCAATTCCCAGCAACCACATGGTGGTTCACAACCATCTATACTAGGATCTGACTGCCTCTTCTTGTGTGCATGAAGGTAGATGACACAAATACATGAATAAATTTAAAAAAAAAAAAAAGATTCTTAGAGCAGAGGATCGGGGACTTTACTGTGTGAGATTATCCCCTAGAGTATCATCAGAAACTACACCCATGCAGTCTCACCAACACGACTGCCCAAACATGAGCTGAACAAGGAGGATACCAAAGAACATGCCACCCAGCATGAGGACCTCAGGAGACCTCAACCCTACCCAAAGAACTCCAGGCAACTGAGTAGAGCTGGGAGCTGGCGAGGTGGCCCTCCCAGGAAGAGAGCCAGTGCCAAACGTCAGTCCTGAAAACACACACACAAGCCTGTGACTCTAGGCGGGCGGGGCTTATCTAACACAGGTGTTTTCTCTGCTAGGCACACAGTTGCCACTCTGCACTCCGGACACCGACTGCATTTCAGCACTGTGCCTGGATCTGTTTAACACAGCAAGATGAGGACTCACGCCACCGGCAATTCGGTCCTGGGAGGACTCTGGTCCACAGTGGGAAAGATGTTAGAAGGGAGCTGGTGAACCTGACAACTGGGATATTTTGTGAACGCTGTATGTACCAACAAAAGATCCATGAACAGGAGGGAGATGCTGGTTCCAGATGCGTATTAGTGACTGGGTGAATCTGCTGAATAAGGAGGACCACTATGGCTCCCGTGGGCTGGGCTGACATCTGAAGACAGCTATGCTATCCAGATACATGACCCTCCCTTCCCTGTACTGGCTGGGCACCACCATCCACGCCACCCCCACTAGCACAGCCCTCAGCTCCTCGCCGGGCCAGCATCACGCAGTCCGTGACAAGGAGTTCACAAGCCTTCCACTAGCAGGTTTTAGTGAGGACTGGTCTGAACAGACTTTTGGGTAGCTGCCACTCCCCCAGGCCCAGGTGGGCGAGCCTGGGTGCTCACCTGTCCAGCTCTACTCGCAGCCTTTGGTTCTCGCTCGTGGCGACGGCGTTGGTCCTCTGTTCCCGCTGCAGAGCCTCCCGCTCGGTGCTCAGCACTTTTTCCAGCTCCTCCAGCTCAGCTTTCTGCTTCTGTAAGTCACCGTGCCTGGTGGAGGAACAGTCATTGGAAGCGCAGCCAGGTTTTACCTTCCACAAGCAACTTACACCCCAGGAGATGAGAACAAACCCTCTCAGAAAAAATGGGGACTCCTCTGAGACCTTCTCTCTGTGGAGTGAGAGGCTGGACGGCAGGGGAGCAAGATGAACGCTGCCAGAGTGGGGTCTGTCAGTCTCCCGGGGGCCGAGTCCTCTTCTATAGGTCACCCGAGAGCATAAGGCCCGCACTCTACACCCTTTTAGAGACTCACGTTACAAAGCAGTTCACTAACAACCAGTAGATCTAAAGGAAACCACAAAAAAACAGCTAAATTCCACTGCATGAAACAGCTAATCCCTGCTCACGCTCTCCTCACCCTATGGGAGCCCACATCTCTGTTCCCACTGGCATGGGGGGGGGGGTATTGTTGAGGTACCCCCTCCCTCGGCTTGAACTTTCTTTCTCAATCCTTGCAGGCTTCACAGCTGTCGCTGGGGGGCAGCAGAGCACAAGGAGGATCAACAAGCCTTGACTTTTGCCCCTCCCTGCTGATAATCCAGGATCTCCAAGTCCATGAAAGGAGTGGTCTGAGGCACATTGTTCAACCACCTGGCTCAGAAAACCTGGACGCCCCCAACACACACACCCCTCTCTTCAGAGTATGTAACATTCTATTGGTGTCCTTATGTTGGGGTCTCCAGTCTCCTCTCTAACTTCTACCCCCCACATCAGCTGAGCCTGGGCCATCTCACTGGAGCCCCAGGTAAGGGATCTGGTTAGGAGACTCAAAGACAAATGTTTTTAAGGCCATTAGCCAAAGCACAGAGGTGGCCCTACCATACAGCAGGGCACAGAGACAGGATGTGAGTAAAGGCCACAAACTGACCACCAAGGCTTTCCAGTTCCTGCTCTCCTTGTGTGACTTCAGCAAAGCATACAGATCAAGCCTGCCGTGGCCCGCAAGCCTATGGAGTCTTGCTTACCAGTGAGCCCTTGACACGACACAGCAAGTATCTGGCAGGAGGCCAATTAAACATCAAATGAAAAGAATCCAGACTTCTGTTACTCTGAAGACTGTGCCTCCAGTCATGTGTCCAACTAGCCAAAGACTTAAGTAGATGACATGCTACACCAAGCCAGAACCTTGACCTTCAGGGTCAGTCTCAACTACAAAAACCTTCCTCCTCTGAATGGGCATTAAGACTCTAAGAAGAGATCTCTGTGAGTTCAAGGCCAGCCTGGTCTACAAGAGCTAGTTCCAGGACAGGCTCCAAAGCCACAGAGAAACCCTGTCTTGGAAAAAAAAAAAAGACTCAAAGAGGCTCAGTGATTGAGAGCATTGGCTGTTCTTCCAGAGGTCCTGAGTTCAATTCCCAGCACTTACATGGTGGCTCACAACCATCTGTTAACTGTACTCCTTGGGATACAATGCCCTCTTCTGGTGTGCAAATGTACGTGCAGACAAAACACCTATACACATAAAATCCGTAAGTAAACCTCATGGTGGCGCAAGCCTTTAATCCCAGCACTCAGGAGGCAGAGACAGGTCAAGGGCAGCTTGGTCTACAGAGTGAATTCCAGGACAGCCAGGAATACACAGAAAAACTCTGTCTTAAAAAAACAAAACAGGAGGCTGGAGAGATCAGCGGTTAAGAGCATTGCCTGCTCTTCCAAAGGTCCTGAGTTCAATTCCCAGCAACCACATGGTGGCTCACAACCATCTGTAGTGAGGTCTGGTGCCCTCTTCTGGCCTTCAGGCATACACACAGAAAGAATATTGTATACATAATAAATAAATAAATATTTTAAAAATAAAACAAAACAAAACAGAGGGCTAGAGAGATGGCTCAGCAGTTAAGAGCACAGACTGTTCTTCCAGAGGACCTGAGTTCAATTCCCAGCAACCACATGGTGGCTCACAACCATCTGTAATGAGATCTGGTGCCCTCTTCTAGCCTGCAGGCATACATGGAGGCAGAATGTTGTATACATAATAAATAAAATATTTTAAAAAACAGACAAAAAAATCTTTAAAAGACTCTAAAAAGACAGTGTTTTATGATGCTTGAGAGCAGAGATCACGCCCGTATTAGCGCCAGTGCTGTGTCCCACTGCATTAGTGTGCCAGGGTTCCGGGACTAGACACAGCACCATATGCACAGTATAGGTCTAATAAATGCTGCAGATAGTACGGGCTGCAGGGGGAGCACCAGGGGATAAAGATGCCCAGAGGCAGAAGCTGCACCATCCAGTAGGAAGGAAAAGTCATACTGAAGCCAACATCTTGACAGCCCTGAAGGACAGAGATGGGAGGGAGACTCTAGATGAAGGCAAAAAGGCCATAGTTGATGGGAAAATCCACTGCCGCCACATTCTACCCACAAGTACCATCAGCAGCACCCCCACAAGGCTTTTCTGGCTCGATAACATTTGCAGATCCCTACAATGGAGATTTCTTACACGTCAGCCACTCCTACCAGACATAACCAATATACTCGGTGCCTAGCTGTTCTGCTGAGGACTGGGCAGAAATGCTGTCAGCGGGGACACTTTGCCAGTCCAGAAAGGGGGCGCTGGTTCTCTCCTGTCCCACTCCTGTGGGTTCCTTCTTTGGACAAACCTCCTTCTGATGCATGGCTCACTGATTCTCCAGGCTCTGGAGATAAACCTCCAGACGGGACTTTAGATACACCTGCTAGGGATTGGGAACCCGTAGTACAGGAGCAGGAGTTCAGTCAACAGTGGGTGACCTTAATGACACACACCCCAGGACCTGGGACTGCCAATGGTGAAAAATGAACATTTATGTATTTCAACATAGCTACAGTTTACCTTAAAAAATAAAAAAAGTGACAAATGCAGACGAAAGGATAATTGCAGTGTGGGTGACCATGGGAGGGGGGCTAGAGCAGTCTCTCTTCCACTCCCTCCCTCCTGCTTCTACCTCCCAACTGTGCTAAGATGATAGGAGTGGGATTCCTTTGTGCTCTGTTGTATGCATTCAATATTTAACACAATGGGAGGGTGTGTGTGTGTGTGTATTTGGTTCTTCGAAACAGGGTTTCTCTGTAGCTTGAGTCTGTCCTGGGACTCACTCTGTAGATCAGGCCTGCCTCTGCCTCCCGAGTGCTGGGATTAGAGGCGTGTGCCACCACTGCCCGGCAGATCTGGGTTTTTTTTTAAGCAAGCCCTCTAGACTTAGACTTGGAATAGGCAGTCTAAAGTGTGAATGTGCACAACCCTGCACAGAGGCAGCAGGAGAATTTTCTCAGGGCTATGGGTCAGGAGAGGAGAAAAGGCGGGGAGGAAGAAGAAAGAATTCTTAGTGAGCAGATCTCCAAGTGTCCACACTGGGTCACCCAGAGTTACCCCTTTGCTCCAAAGTGCCCTGCCACAATTCCCAGCTGGACAGACAAAAATCACATAAAAACTGCTAAAGGTTCTATTTCCTTCCCTTTGGGAAAGCTCAGGTGCACCAACAATGGGAAGCAGCCCGCCAAGAGGAAATGCAGGGGAGAAGGAGGTGCGTAGAGGCCTCAGGAAAGTCCCAGAAGCTCTGGGATAGCCTAAGGGGCTCAGCACAATAGCTGCCTCTGCCACAGGCTGCATCCCTGCCCCCAGGCTCTACCCTGCCCTCCCCTGCCCACAGACTCTACCCCTTCCCTCCCCCGCCCCCCCCCCCGCCCCCAGGCTCTCCCCCTGCCCTCCCCTGCCCCCAGGCTCTACCCTGCTCTCCCCCTGCCCACAGACTCTACCCCTACAGTCCCCTGCCCCATGGGCTTCACTCTTCCCCTCCAGGGCCCACCTCTCCCCAAGCTCCTTATGCTCCAGCTCCAGGTTCCGATGCAGTGTCTTCAGGCAGCTGTGCTGTCGGATGAGGGCCTCATACTCCGAGGACTGGCGCTCGTACAGGGCACCCAGGTGTTCATGGTCCTGCAGCAGGGCCTCATAGGCCGTTGCCAGTTGCTCCTGCTGCTTCTGCAGACCCTCGTGTTCAGCCTCCTTGGCTGCGTGCTGGCTCTGCAGCACTGTGTACTGCGCACCGAGCGCTGCGTTCTGGGAGCTCAGTGTAGAATTCTCCACCTGCAGGAGAGCAGAGCCCTGTGTGTGGTGAGCAGGCCAAGGACTACCAGCCACAGACGGCACCAGAGGGACCACAAGGCAGACCAGGCATGGGCAATGCTTCTAGAATGTGAGGACTTGGCTCTGGAAAGGGTAGGGGTCGGGGAGGGGCAACATGGCAAACACTGGCCATGAAAAGGTTGTCATCCTGAACTATCTCCAGAAATTGTCCGCCTAGGTAAGCCCGTTACAAGTCATTACTGATTATTTTTAAAGCCTGTTTTCTAGACAAGCCAACAGAAAATCTGTAAGGATAGACTATCAGACCACAAGGTCTGTTATTTTTGTTCTGCTAGGGTCCGCACCGAGGACTTTAAACATGCTAAGCATTTTTACTAGTGGTCCGTATCTGAACCCCTGGTGTTTTAGAACATTCTAACACAATCCCAAAACAGAAAACTGAACAGGGGCCAGAATTCCTCTGATATTAAAGGCAGACAAAGGCTTTTTCTAAGACAAAACAAAGTAACAAATCAGCATCCTATTTTGTGATTTTAACAAAACAAACCCAACCTCTTTGCCAAATACATTTCCTGTTTATTGTCTCTGTCCCATACATAACTTTCCAACTTTTCCCAGAAATTACATTAATGAGCAATTTTTCATTTTCCCACCACCTAATAGCCACAAATAAAACCACGTGATACGTGGGCTGCAATGCTGGCCCTACTGGCTGCTTCCAGCAGACGGAAGCCAGATCACAGCCCCACTTCCCTCTATCAACTTAATACAGCTCTGCCAGGTTGTACAATACAGAAACTGCTTAACCGAGCTTACTTCTTTCCAAATCTCTCTTTTGGTGTGTATGTATGTGCGTATGGGTGCGTGCACATACATGTGCATGTCATGTTCACTTGTATAAACTGAAAAGCAAAGAAATGAAGTTTTAGCCAGACAGCCCTAGGCCCAGCTACAGGAAATGTCTCATGAACCACCCTACTACCTTCAAAGACTCCTGTCTACAACAAGCCTCGAAACAACCACCCAGTCCCCACTGCCCCACACTTGGCAAGGAACCGCCCTGGGTCCCGCTACCTGCAGCTTTGCGGTCTGGGTCTGCAGTGTGGTGGTGTGTTCCTGCAGGAAGGCGCTCTGCTTCTGTAGGGTCAGGATCTGGCTGCTGAAGGCCACATTCTGAGTCTCCAGGTGCTGCAGCTGATCCTTCAGCAGCTGCTTCTCAGCCTGAAGAGCTGCGTTCTAGAGGAGAATCATGCGCCAGTTACCCATGACTGGCATGAGCCCTGGGGTTCCTGAACCCTCAGAGCTGGGGTTCCTCAGGCACGGGAAGTTAACAGCTTTCCTCTTGGAAACAGACAACTAACAGAATTTTCAAAATAGGACACAAGATTACAGGAGCTATTGCCCAGGACCTGAGGCACGCGGCATGCAGGCCACTTTCAGGATTCCATTTGTTTCCTCTGGAATGGAGTACCTGAAGAGTCCTTTTCTGTGAGCTCAAGCCCTCAGCAACGGAACAGGGTACTGAAGAGTGGGAGACTAAGGTTGGAGGGAGAGCTCACTGGCTAAGAGCACTGGCTGCTCTTCCAGAGGTCCCAGTTCAATACCCAGCAACCACACGGCAGCTCAAAACCATCTCTAACTCCAGTTCCAGGGGATCTGACACCCCCACACAGACACAGGTGAAAGTAAGACACCAATGCACACAAAGATAAACTACTTTTAAAAAAGGGTAGGAGACTAACAAAGATCATATGTATCATGTTACCAACCAGGTTAGGAGCCAGGACATGGGCTGCAGGCTGGTGCTACCCCTTATTAGCATGTGACTTTGAGAGAACCTCTAATGTTCTGTCTCAGCTTGTTTGTCTATTGAAAAGCATCACAGTGAACTTCAGAATGTCACTGTTGTCAATCAGGGGGACAAGGGGGGCAAGCACGCACTGGAGAGCTTTCTCTGGTAAGGGCCAAGGGTAAATAAATGCAGGTGCGGTGGTCGTCTCATCTCGATCCCAACAATGAAGGCTGCCGACACCGTGGGAAAGCAGCACAGACCACGTGGCAGTATGAAAGGTGACTGCGTGTCAATAAAGCTTTGTTCAGACACAGCTTGGGCCGTGGTACTGGGAGGTAGCTCTGGAAAACACATCACTGTGGGGATAAGGCTGGTGCACAGATTCTAGGTTTGTTACCGCAGCCAGAGAGGTCAGCCCAGGAGACTGGATGCGCCCCCTTGTATATGAAAGGTACCCAAGGGAACAGCCAGGACAGCTGAGGAAGTGTCCTACTAAATCCAATAGCCTCTGTGGCCTCTGCCATGCATATTCTTTGCAGTGGTGATATACTCTCGGGGCTGCTGCTAATAAGACGTTCAGCTCAAGGGTGGCCCACTCACGCTGCGCTCTAGTTCGATGGCCCGGTCCTTTACACGGAGAAGCTCCATGGTGGCCTCTTTGTGGCTGGGCTCCCAGGCCTCTTTTTCTTGGGGACTGGTGACCACCTTGCCCGTAGGGAGCTTCAGCACATCCTGTGCCTGTGTTCTGTCCTCCTGGGTCTGCCTGAGCTGCTCACGTTCGTCCTTTACCTGCAAGCAGCGTTGGAAAGCATACTCAGGCAGGAAGCAGCCAGCGAGAGCCCCACTAGTAGGGAGGGAGGGACCCCTCACCAAAGCCTCAGACACCCACCCACTCATTACACGAGGAGGGACAGGCCAGATGCTCTCCTTTGCCATGTGTTTCCAACCAGAGAGGACATGAAAGGTGGGGACGTGAACCTATGCCTGTCTTAGCCCCACCTTAGCTACATGATTGGCAGGTTCTGTTGCTTGCCTGGGCCTCCAGTCTACACCACACAACAAAACCAGGCACAGATAGTCACACATCTCACAAGGGCCTTGCCAGCTCTGCGTTTGCCTGACTTCAAATCCCAAGTCAGCTCTGTAACCAGGGAATGTGCCACATGTCTAAAAAGGGAAACGATAACACGTGGCACCAGCCCACCCATACACAGATGGAGATAGCATACACAAGTGTGTGTGTATGTGGAGCTCCTTATTGGCATGTGTGGAAGATGGGAATGAGGGAAGCATATTTATATGCATGTAGACTGTGCACATGTCGCCTGTATGTATGGGAATGCGTTCTTGTATGCATCCAAGAGTTGACACACATATTCATACAAGGTCCTGTCCCATCTAAGGGGCCTTTGAGTCTGCAGGGCTCTGCTTGGTGCTCTGGTCTGTTTCATGTTCCCACACCTTACCAGGAGGTGTGGAACTGCCCTGAGCCACAGCCTCCTCCCTACCATGCATCTGGCTGGCGTGCCAGCTCCTATACCCTGAGGTGGGCACCCTCAGGAGCCTACTGCTCATCCTCATGTGTCCCAGGACACTGCCCCGGTTGTCACAGAGGCCTGACAGGTAGGACCTCAGCCTGGTCCTTACCAGCTGCAGTTCAATCTGCAGTTGGCGATTCAAGCTTTCTTTCTCTTCCACCTGGGCCTCCAAAAACACAATCTTTTCTTCTTTCATGGCCAGTGTTGTCTTCAAGGCCGATTCACTTTTGCTTTCCAAAATCTTGCATTTTCTGAAAATACAAAGATACAATAGTACAGTTTTCATGCTACTTCACCCCAATCTCATCTCCCTGTGTCCCTGCACACACCATTCCCATTTATATGCCACTTGTAGAAGGTGTCACAGGGACCTAGAGCCCTGCCCGGGGTTCCCGGCTGACATGTCCACACCGCTACACTTGGCGGCTACTCCTTGAAGAGGTATGCTATCACAGCCACTTTACAAATGCCTTTCTACCCATCTCAGCAAACACCAGCAACCGGTCCAAGGTCACAAAGCTAGGGCATGGCAGCTCTGCGGCCTCCTGCTGCACCAGACATGTCAAAGCAGGCATTTGAGTCTTGGTGCTTACAAATCCAGAAAAGTCAAGTTATTCAGGAAGGCATCGCTAGGAGAAAAGCTGTAAAATCCATTAAGAGTTGTGGCTCTCCCCAGCTGCAGTCAGTGCAGAGCCTGTCAAACATGCGAGAGGCCCTGGGGTTCACTTCCAGCACCACAGCTGTTTATCGCACACAACAATCTCCTTCCATGCCTCCTTGAGACTCTCTAGGGACAAGACCTGAACTAAGGACAGACACAAGGGTCACGTGATACAGTGACTTCAGCAGTGAAGAATAGATCTCGGCTCAGGCTGAGATCCGGGAGCTCAGAGTCATCGGAGAGCACAGTGTTAGCATGCAGGGGACTGTCCTTACGTGTCACTGTGACTATTCTCCTCCTGCAGCAGCAGCTCCTTGCTGAGGCCAACCTTCTCCAGCTCTTGGCTCAGTTTGTCCAGTTCGCTGGTCAGCTGCTGGCTCTTCAATTTTTCCAGCACCAGGTCCTACGAGACAGGATAATACCACTGTGGACAGGAGTCTGGCAGAGGCATGGCAGGGAGGCAGGGCTTCATGACGGTGTCACCTCTTCCCCAAACCTGGCTGTTTCAGATGTTACAGGCAAGCAAGCGAGGTGACAAGGTGGTCAACTCCTGGATGCTCCATCAGAAGAAAAGGGACAAACACCCTTTCCCAGCTTTCTCGGTGCTAGAAACAACAGACCACACAGCAACATAGGATGGATCCAAAATGTTCTCCTTCTCCAAAACAGATCAGAAATATTCCACTATGCTGACTTTTAGTAGCGAGAATGATCTCTACTAATATGATTGACATTTTAAATTACAAATTTAGCAAGTAATTAAACACTCAATAGTGACAGTGAAAAATAAGCAAGGAGAGAAAGATGGTTTGTTACCATAACTCAGGATGGTCTTGCTGTGTAGCTGAGGCTGATCCTGAACTTCTGATCTTGTCTCTCCAAGTACTAGGTGTACACCACTATGCCTGATTTTACACTGTGGTTTCAGCCTAGGGCTCCGTGCATGCTAGGTGAGCAGGCACCCAACCAAGCCACCTGTCTCCACACCCAAAGGAGTTTATTTTAAACCTTGGCTTTGGTTAATTTTTCAGAATGTGGGCGATGAGCCCAAGGTTCATATCTTCAATCCATTTTGCTTTCATCACCACATATATCTCTGAGAGTAGCTATTGCCTCCGACCTGGTGCCACAGCTAACCCTCCTATCAAATCATAGGCAGGATGGTATCCCCACCACCAAATTTCCCGGCATGCTAGCAGCTGATACCAGGTGAGCAGCTCTGGCCATGAGTTGTGGGTTAGAGCAACATGGATCAGCTCCTGGATGAAGCAGAGACGAGCTGGCATGTGTTTTCCGGCAGCCTTCTAACCTACCACGGTCACTGCCAAAGCCCAGTGCTGATATGGTGGAGCTCTAGGTCAAAGCTGCAGCTGGGCCCTTGGGAGGCAGAGACAGGAGGATCAAGATTTCAAGGCTAGCCTGGGCTATACAAGGATCTAAGACTAGCCTGAGCTATATAGCAAGATTCTGTATTCAAAAATAAAAACAAAAGCAGAACAGCATCCGGGATGGCTAAGTCCCAAGTCAGATGTCCGACGGCTTCAGGACTGTCCTGCGGTGGTGAGAGGGACGTGCATCTGTGTGACAAGCCCTGGGAAGTTGGTAACGCCATTACAGCCCGCATTGCCTGCACTGTACAGACATGGGCTGTGGGAGGCATGCAGCGCTTGCCTCCTCCCTGGCTCAACCTATGTTATCAAGGCTCTGGGCTCACTTTGAAGTCACTTTCCTTCTCACTAGGCACACAACACCCTGCAGCCGCCTCCAGCTGAGCTCCACAGAGTGTCGGGCTTTCTCCCTTGATCTCTTCCTTGTCTACCTGGCACACACTGATGAGCCAGAAAGACAGTCCACTAGGGGATGGTTTAGTTCTAAGCTAGAAGGAGCCAGGCACCCAATCAGTGAACTGCAGCTACCTGGAACTGAACTGAGCTGAAGCCTGCGGGTTGGACCACTCTCTACTAGAGCACACCATGATGAACACACCAACAGCCCAAGAAAAGGTATCAAGGGCAGCAGAACAGATGCCCAGGAAGCAGAAGGGACAAGAGGCTAACGCGCTCACACACGTTGATCCCATCACTCTGCTTCTAGAAACATATCCTTTAAAAAAGAGTCCGATATGTTCGTGAAGTGACAGGAACGTCTAGTACCATGGAAGCAGTAAGAACATGTGGAAACCGGAAGACATCTTAAGAGAGTCCGTTCTGTCCTTCCATTATTTGGGTTTTGGGGATCAAATTCAGATCGTCAGGCTTGTCGGCAAGCAAGCGACACACATATGCCTACACGCACACCAAATGAATGAATGTAAGAAAACCATCACCTAAAACCTGAAACTTATTTCATGTGGAAAAACATAATTAAAAAAAAAAAAAAGCTTAGCCATATGTAGTCTGGCATGGAGCAGCCCTATGATACATGACTGATTCATGATTCTCTTTAATTTATGGTCAATTTTGGGGAATCCTGGTTTTATCTCAGGCTAGCAGTATACACAGTTTAATACTGTCTCTCAATGCTGGGCAAAGGCAGTTAGCTAGAGCTCTGAATTGCAGGCACTCCAGAATGCCATGTGCCTAAGCTTACGTGCAGAAGATTCAGTGTGTTAAGTGCATCTTCCACTTACAGAATCCGATCTATAGTGAGTGACAGGGACACAACCCACGGTGAGTGGAGGAGCACACAGGCACGGGGGCACAGAGTAAGAGAAAAGCATTCCCAGGGGGTTGTTAATGAGCTTCCCCCAGGCTGACTGAGCTACCTTAACCTCACACACCAAGGTCCCCCTTCATTCCAGAACCTCCCATCCTGGAAACAGGCCGAGGCTCACCTCTCTCAGGGTGGTCAGCGTCTTCGTGTGCACAGTGACCTGCTTGGTGAGGTCCCTGTTGTCCTTCTCCAGCTCCTTCAGCTTGCTGGCCGCATCCCGGCAGCGTGCCAGCTCTTTGTCCAGCGCACGGCTCTCCTTCTCGGCTGCTGACAGTTTGGCGGCACTGTCATCCAGGACAGCATCCTTGAGCTCCACCTGCTGCCACAGCCGCCTGGTCTCCTTCTCCAGCAGTTTCTTGTCCTTCTCCAGTTGGGCCACCTCCTGCTCCAGGGCCTTCCTGTCCTTCTCCGCCCCCTCAAGCTGCTTGTTGGTGAGCTGCAGAGTCTCCAAGTCTCGCTTCAGAGACTGGCGCTCGGCCTCCAGCTCGCCCAGCTCCCTCTCGAGGGCCTGGGACTTGTGGCTGCTGCTTTCTAGGCTGTGCTGCAGCCGCAGGTTCTCGGCGCTCACGCTCTGGTAGCTGAGTTCCAGGCGCTCTGAATTCTTGCTTAAAGTCTTCAGCAGCTCCACACTCCTGCGCAGCTCCTCCTTCTCCTGCTCCAGCTGCTGGTTCTCCGTCTCGATCTGTGCCATCTTGGCGCTGGTGAAGCGCATGGCCTCCACCATCTTTCGCAGCTCCAGGTTCTCCTGATCCAGCTGCTTGTTGTCCCGCTCCAGGCCCTCGAGCTGCACAGACACATTCTGCAGGGTGTCTAAGGACTTTCTCAGCGTTCGGTTCTCCAGCTCCAGACCCTCGACCTTCTCAGTGACTGTCTTCAGGGAGGTCACGTTCTTGGCCAGCTGCTCATTCTCCTTCTCCAGACGGTGCAATTCCTTCTCCAGCACCTCTGCCCGCTCTCCCTTCTCCTTGGCCTCCTCCAGGTCTCTGTGCAGCTGCTTCTTCTCTAGCTCCAGTTGGCTGACCTTGCTGCCAGCCTCAGTCACAGCCTGGTGGAGGGCTCTGTTTTCCTTCTCCACATCCTTCATGCCGCTGACCTGTGGCCTCTCCCGCAGTGACCACACAGCCTGGTGGAGGTGGCCCTTCTCCTGCTCCAGGTCCTTGATCTATAAGCAAACACATTAGGTATGACCCAGGCTGCTGCAGGAACCCACACCAGTGATCTGGGTTCAAACAGGAACTGCCAAGTAGAAGTCTTCAATAGCACTCTACGGTGCACCCAAACACATCCATGGCTCAGCAAAACACACTCAACACAGTGAGCATGGCCTTAAACCTAAATGACATGTCTCTTTCTTAAAAGTGTTAGTGATTCCCTTGGTCATGGTCAGCAGAACCCAGTAGATATCCTAGCTGCCTCTATGGCTTTCTCTTGGGCAACACCCTTCTGTTGTCCAGTTTCTTCCTACCATGGATACACTAGACAGGCTGCTGCTTCCTGTGCCTTGGTCCCTTCCCTGTGTCTTCTCTTCACTGACCTCAGTGCCCCAAGGAACCTTGCACAATGGCTCTAAAGAGCCGCTGTACTTGCTTGGCTGTGAGTGCGTTTCCTGGAAGTGTGCTGTGTGGGGTACCAAGCCTTCAAAATCCAGTTTCCCTGACCTCCCTTAATGATGGGCTGTACCTGTAAACTGTAATGAACCATTTCTTCTTCTACATGACCTAGCTTTAGGTCATGGTGTCTGTCACAGCCACAGAAAGAATCGAGAATGTTTGTGTCGGGAACGCTAGTCTTTTCCTTCCCAGAGTCCAAACAAACAACTGTCGAAAGACACTGCCAAGTGTCCATCCCAGACGGGGGAGGGTGGAGACACGGCCATATCCCTCAGCGCCTCTCCTGCTAGCACGAGCACGTTGGGGGGTGATGACGACGACGATGCCTACCTGCCTGGCCTTGTCAGCCTTCAGGGCCTCCATGTCACTCTGCAGCTGCTCCTTCTCCCGGATCAGCTCCTCGCTCAGAGTCTCCAGGTCTTGGCTGCTCTGCTTTTCTCTCTCCAGCTGTGTTTGCAACTTTTCAATCTGCAGATTAAAAGATCCAGCCTGTTGACAGTCAGCCTAACTCAAGCGAGCTGTGTTTGGACAGACAGACAGAGCCTTCTCTGCCCAGGCTATCCCCACAGGCCCTTGAGAAAAAAAGGTACCAGTGTTACTTTGCAGCAAAGTCGCCCCCCCCCCCCCAGTCATGGACTTAACATGGCCTGCACTTCCTGCTCGGGATAAGAGAAGTTACTTGGCAGAGCCCTGCCCTTGTCTGTCCCAGGTTACCCATGTGGCTTTGTGTCTAATCTACCCCATATCTTGCTTTTTTTCTTGACCTCATCTACTTCCACTGTGTCAGACCACATCTCCCAAACACCCAGTGCCAGATTCCCCACAAGTACCGTATGGTTCCCCTTCCCCTCCTTATGCTTGGTGAAAGCTCCTGGACACTTAGGTTTTATCTTCCTAGGTAAACCTATCATCAAACCCTGCCCCTTCTGCCCACGCTACTCCCCCCCCACCACACACACTTCATGGCTGCTGCCCCAGACCAAACTGCACTGTTCTGCCTAGACATTATCTTCCTATTACTTCCTGCCAACACCAGGCTCTGACAGAGGCACCCACCAGTACCCAAGCTCCCGAGAGCACGAGTTATCTGGATAAGAGTTCTCCACATCTTCCAGCATCTGGGTGCCCGTGAGGACTCAGGACCTGACTCAGCAGGGCTGGCAATCCTGTTCTCTGGAGATACTCAAGCTAGTCTACTCTGCTGAGGCTTCAAGCCCAGGCTGTCTCTTCTTGCTGTCACCAACTATATTCAGCATGGGACACAGATGCTGGCCTCAGAGGGGCAAAGCAAACCTGTCCCCCTACTGATGATGTGACTTCGAGTGAGTGCCTGACCATTCATCAGGACCAGACACACTCATGATGCTCAGTTACCACATCTGCCACATCACAGGTAGCTGACCCTCCCTGGAGACTGCAGGGCCCACGCCCAGTTTCTGACTCTACGGGTCTGGGGATCTGCATTTTATGTCATCTTAGTGTGCCTCAGGCTGCTGGTTGGGGGCCACTGCTCTAAAAGCGATGCTGAGAAGCATCGGAAGCTCAGGCCACCATTCAATCTGAACCTTGAAGGTAGAACCAGGGAAGCCCAGTGACCCTCGGAGCACAGGGACTGAGCGGCTGCGGCTCTCCCTTAGCTTGTGGTGTTGTACGGACAAAGGTTCAAGATCCCACAGCTCTGAGAATCCTTGTCTATAAGAACTCTGCAATCTCTCTCCTTCTTGAGGTGCCATCCAGCCTTCTGACCTCATGGTTTGGGGTACCATGATAACTTCCTTTGGGGTCCACCAGCAAGAAAGGCAGGGCCAGTGGGGTGTGCATGCATCATGGTTGTTAAGAGTCCCAGCATGGGACCCTAGGGCAGGTGACTCATCCAGCCATGTAGGTCACGGCTTTCCAGAGGATGCTACAATGTGCCACATACAGGTCTTTTCCAAAATCAAGACCCCCTATCTCACCCGAGACCTGACACGCAGAAGGGAGGCTGAGTTGGCTCAACACAGAACATGCTATGGGGCCAGATATGAGAAGTGGGGTCTGTTATGGAAGAGTACTGGCCCACGGGGGTCAGTGTGGCCTAACACCTTTAAGAAGGGCTGGACACATGTCCCTCTATGCAAACTTCCAAGCCTGTGGGATAAGGCCCCTAGCTCTGCCCTGAGCTATGATGAATACCATACCTTCTGGCCCTCACCACGCCCCCCCCCCCCCCCGAAATATGCTCGACCCCACTCCTAGAGAGCTATGCCAGTCTTTGAGTCCGATGCTGCCACTGCTATCTAAACATGGGATTTTCCTGGGTCCTGCTTAGCTGCTCTGGGGTCACCTCCATCTTTTTCCTTCTTGGTTCTCTGTCCCACATTCTATTGCTCACTGAAGACAGCAAACCCCTCCACCCCCCAGCAAGCTGGCTAGGCTGGGTTGAGAGCTAACTACAGGCTTGTAAGCTTGAGAAAGCTTCTGTCCTTACTGTTGGGGCTCAGACACTTCAGACAGCTGCTCCTGACTTCTCCTAATGGCCCCAAAGCAAGCGTGGCCCTCTTCCTCTGATAATACGGAATCTTTTCCTATTTGACTATAGGAACTGCACCTCCGTGACACTGGTATAAAGTTGCACAAAGACTGGAGGGAGGCAGTGTCTCAAGGACCTAGCAGAGAAACTGCAAGGACTCTAGTGAGCCCTGCCACACAGAGGATGACTGGGGGGGGGGGGGCTGAGCTGGTTGAGTGTGACCGCCTACTGGTGCTCAAGTGCTTATTCACCGAATACAGGGAACTAGGACCAAATGATGGTCAGAGCTGTATAAAAGGACGGAAACGGCTCCTCTACTGGCTGGGCAGACTGCTGTCAGACACACTCTATAGGCAGGACACAGGACAACTCTGGTCTGGGAGAAGCAACCCCCCTTCTAGTGTCCCATTAGTCCCTAACTACTAGGAACTCTGTGGGACGTCACGGCTTTCCTGGGACCACACAGGACAGGACTGGTAAGAGTCAAAGGGCTCAGGGAAAGTAGAAGCTAGGACTGGACATGGGCAGGAGCTGGTGGCAGTGTCCACTGCTTGTGTTTATATACAAAGGATAGTCTATAGAACAGAGGTTACCCACACTGTCCCTAGCCCAGTAAGAAGATAGCCCGGGCTTTCCTGAGAACCCACGGAGTGGGAAGGTCTCATCTTCTTTTATGTCAGCTCTTTTTCATTCTATTCAACACTGAATGCCCATTTATAAGGACATTCCCTGCCTTGGGACCACAAACACCCAAGAGACCAAACCATGTGCTCACTTCTCCCCTTTTCTTTGCACCACAAGACAAGGCATGAGAGAGGGGTGTCTCCTGTTCTCTCAAGTAAGAACAAATCACTTGGCAGCTAAAATGTCACAGGACAATCGTACTTCAAAGGACCATGAGGGTAAATGCAGCTAGATGGTTCCATGAAGGTCCTTTTCACAGCGGGAGGGTTTGGGCCAAGCCCTGTGCGCAGAGGAGAGAAGCAGCAGAGGCAGCATTCCTGGGGACTGGTCTCCTGCCTGCGACCTTGATCCCCTCCCTCCACCACACCAGGACCTTATATGGGACTAAGGAGCAAATCAAGAGAACACAGACATGAGACACAGTTCCTAGGAGAGCCACCAGTAAGGGAATGATCGCTGTCTCCCTGGAGCCTGGCATTAGGTGTGTTAAAGGCCCAGAGGCACGCCATCTCCTGTATCGCACACTGGGTGCCCCATGCCCGCCCAGGGAGGTCACCTTCTTGCTAAGCTGCTGGTTCTCCTTCTCCAGCTCCCCACATTTGAGGCTGCTCTCCTCCAGCGCCAGCGACGCGTCCCGCAGCCCCTGGATGGTACTCTGGAGGCTCTGGTTCTCCTTCTCCAGCTTCAGGATGCGGCTCGAGGCACACTCGTTCAGCTCGAACACGAAGGACTTCCTGGAGGCTGAAGTGCCGAGTCAGTCAGGGTCTAGCATTTCGGGAACCCCTGCTTGCTTCCACCCTCTGACACAAGCCGAGCCCCAAGAACAAGGCATTCCTCTTGTTCTCCATTCTCATCCAATTGGGAATGCTGCTTCAGCATCCAAGACTGAGGCCTATCCACTCAATCTAGAGCTTGAGGAGAAACTGGATTACACTGGAGGCGCCAATCGTGGAACTGATGGGAAGCTGGGTCACCACACTGCTCACTCAACTGACTCAAAGGCTACAGGCATTTTAGGTGCCCACTCCAGGAGCAGTGGGCATCTTGGCTGCTCAGCAGGGAGGGCAGAGTGACCAGCTGACTATGAGTGAAGCAAAGTGGTGCCTATGTATATATGCCTATAGCTGCCAGCCCGGGGATAGAACCTGGGCAGCTTGTGTATATACGCCTGTAGTTGCCAGCCTGGGCTAGAACTGGGCAGCCTGTGTATATATATGCCTGTAGCTGCCAGCCTGGGCTAGAACCTGGGCAGCCTGTGTATATACGCCTGTAGTTGCCAGCCTGGGCTAGAACTGGGCAGCCTGTGTATATATGCCTGTAGCTGCCAGCCTGGGCTAGAACTGGGCAGCCTGTGTATATATATGCCTGTAGTTGCCAGCCTGGGCTATAACTGGGCAGCCTGTGTATATATATGCCTGTAGTTGCCAGCCTGGGCTAGAACTGGGCAGCCTGTGTATATATGCCTGTAGCTGCCAGCCTGGGCTAGAACCTGGACAGATTTCTTCCAACCTCACAGTTATGTTGAAGAAAAGTCAGACAATACACTGCTTTAGATGTCTCAGTGAGATGAGGTAAATGTCTCTGCATTTACACACCCCAGGTATGCAAGTAGTACAGAGATATGCACGCAGGCAAAAACACCCATGCACACAAAATCATGTGATCAGTGAGATGGCTCAAGGAGTAAAGGTGCCTGATGACCTGGGTTTGGGGGTCCTCACGTGGTAGATAAATAACCAATCCCCACAAACTGTCCTCGCTTCCAGGTATGCACACGTGTATAAATAAATCTAATTTTTAAAATTTAAAAAAAAGAAAAAAATCTATCATGGCCATTGACTTAAAGGGTTCATAAACTACACCAAGCAGTATGAACTGACCAGGCCTTTGAAGCTGGCCCTGATAAAGTCTGCACTGCTTCTCCAGTCCACCAGGGGGCAGAAGTTCTTCTTGGTGGACTTGAACTTCTGAGCCATAGACAATGCCTTCTCCCCACCCACCCCGTGTGGCTCCCAGACACCTCAGCTTGGTATACAGGCACCAAAGCAGACACAGTTCAGTGTCCACAGAAACAAGCTAATGCAAGGCTTTCATGTTCAGAGCTGGTAGGAGCACTGGAAGAAATGACCTCGGTCGTATTCTCAGGGATTTTTATTGCTCTTTCAAACCTAAAACAAGCCAAATGCCCAAGCCTGCTCTGTCAAGTGCTCAGTCAATACTAACTTGTTAAGTCGGGTGCATGGGAAAGGTGAACGTGGCTATTTTCAAACACAGGAATTGGCTTATTGTTTGCTGGGCGCTGGAGCTTCCTGCTGCAGTGCTGACTGGGGTCCCCCACCCTTCCCATAACGAACAGCTTATCTCAGGGTACCGACAGAGGGCAGCAGTGCAAGCCAGGAAGAATGACTCTCCTCCCTCCCCTTCCCCAAGATCATAAGGATCATAAGAGCCGGAGACTAGGGAGAAGAGGCCACTTAGCATCCCCACCAGGGAGACAGGAGAGGCTGCATCCATCCTGCCCAATTATGCAAATGAACATGGCAAATAATATCCAGGGTCCATTTATAATAAGGATTAGTGACCACTGGGGACACTTCTGGTGTCAGGGCTTTCTGTCATCAGCAAAGAGCTGTGATCTGGAAGCTTCAGAGTGTCCATATGGAAAACCCAGAAATCCCAGCACTTCATCTAGAGTTTACTTCTGGGCATCGGGGCTGCCAGGCCACTCATGTTTCCCCTGGGGATGACCATAATGAAACAGCTCCAAACGGCACTTGAGGAAATTACATTTACTCGTGGAGAATGGATAGGCTGTTAGAAGCCGCAGACGCAGTCACAGGCTCAGCTCCTGGATGAGCAGCGGCTCTGTGGGGTCCCAGCACCGGGCGCTACGTACCATCGGACAGGTCTGCGTGCTTGGACAGTTGCTCCAGCTCCCAGCCCAGGTGGGCCGACTCGTTCATGCTCTGCTTCTGGGCGATCTCCAGAACCATATTTTCTTCCAGCAGCTCCTCGATTCGTTTCTTATCTGTGTCCCGATCCTGGGGTAGAAAGAGGCAACGTAGGAGAGAGGGCCGACTGGTCTCAGAAGCGAAGTACCAACTACCATCCGCTCAGGACACAGTGCTTCCTTCCAGACAGAGAGCTGCACACAAACACCCCCACTCAGGGCCCCACGGCAACAGGGAGCACTACTAGAGAGTCCCTTGACCTGGCCACTTAGGTCAAGAAGGAAATTCTAAGGTCCCAGTGAACGCTCTGAACGTAGGAACACAAGGAACAGTGCTTTGCCACGTGACACTTGGTGACAGGACACTTGTCAGCCCTAAGGTAGGTCTCTGCACCCTCAAGTGCTGTGACGAGATGACATGCCAGTGCTCAACCCATTCAAGAGCCATTGAGGACCCTTGAAAAAGACAATATGTGTTCACTCTTGCAGAAGCAACACATTAAGTCAGGTCCTAGCTGTTTTGAGGGCACTAAGTGCTCACTCAAGGCACTGAGTGCTGCAAGCTCTTCTCTTAACTCACAAGCTGCTGGGAGGCAGCAAACTCAGAAGCTGGCACACTAGAGGAGCTCGCCCCTCCTACACCCCCACCACGGCTTCTGCACACGGCACCTGCTTCATTCATACCAGTTCCAAGTCATGCAGTTTGGATTTTAGCTGCAGGTTCTCTTTCTCTAGCTCGTGGACTTTGTCACTGCGAGCCCGGGAGGCGGTCAGTTGCTCCTCCAACATGGCCTTGGTCTCGATTAAGATAATGTTGTCCTCTCTCAGTTCCTGAAGAGCAAACACCAACAGGAGAGCCATCAGATAAGGCCAGGGTCATGACCCTAGGACTTCCAAATAAAGTGCTTTCAGGCCCCTGAAGCCAGGCAACCAGGTGAGGGATACACATGGTGGGAAGCTCTGCACCCAGACCTTGTCAGCCTCACCCATTCCCTTGAAGCCAGGCACATAGACTCTCAAAGGAAAAAGTTCAAGAATGAAGAAAATATTTAACAGTGCTGGGGTGCAGATCAGCGTGTGCTCCCCGGCACAGCAGATAATGAGAACTCTGGGAAAGCAGCCCTTCCTCAAGGTCTTCCAGTCAGTCAGATGATCCTCAACTTGGACCCCACTGGAAAGTGGGCTCTAACGACAGTGTGGGTCACCTCTGACCTGGTTTCCTGCCGAGGGGAGGGAGCCCAGGACGAAGTCAGGGCCAGTCAAGTCGCAGCAGAGGAAATACAAATCCCACAGACAGATGCAGGCAGAAACTGGCCTCTGCGGGCATCATAGGAAGAGGCCAGTCTATGAGCCATGTCTGTCAGACCTTGCCGTCCTGAGCATCTCATGTCCCATGAGCCCTCCTCAGCAATGCTTGGTGTCCTGAGTGGGGGTGGGAGTGGAGCGGCCTGCATGTCTCTTACATCTTCACGGTTTGTTAACAGTACACACCGGGAACTGTCACCTTCCTCGGTGGGGAAGGTTCTCAAGGCTTGTCCCACTCACAGACTGCAACAAGGACCAGGGGTGGAGCTTGCCCTTACCCACCGTGTGTTCATTCTCCTACACAGGCCTGAATCCAAGCTTCCCAGGAGAGGAAAACACTCATGGGCATGGGTGTGATCAAAGCTGGCCCTGGGGACGCAGCTCGTTGATTCTAGAGTCTCCATGCCAACAAAGATCGCATCACTGGGGCTGGTTCTCTCTCAGCTGCTCCTCATAGCACCCCTCAGAGGGCAAGGCAGGGCCAGCCTCTTCCCGCAGAGGGAAAAACAACCCAGTACATGAAAGAAGGTGCCCAAGTCACAGGCCTGCTGTGGGCTGAGGCTGAAGTTCCCATTTAAGCTGTGGGCTCAGACTTTTCTCCATGACCCTCAGCTTCTCAGGGGCCTCTGGGGAGTAAGAGGCCAACGCTGCCACCAACGACATAAGACAGAGAACACGGAGGATCCAGAATCAGAGAAAGTCCAGCATGGTCTTTGTGGTCACTGTCCACCCTGTGTCTAATAAGGTCTACCCAGCAGCCCCAATTTCAGCCTCACTATTCAGACTTGGTAAACAACCACAAGACAGGCTGTATGTCTATCCGCACCGTCAACTCCTACTCAGACTTCAAGATCCATCCTGAACGACTCCCTCTGAGGACTTGGAGTAGACATTATCCTGTTCACTAAGTCAAGTCCTCTTCCCCAACTCGGGAAGTCTTGGAAAGGAACTGTTTCACTTCTGCTCACTGAGTCTTGTAGCAAGAGGAGATGGAGGTAGCCTACGTGGTGGCCCTTGAAGGACTCAGATACTAAGACAAGCAGGGACAGCACCTAAACAACTTTCAAACTGCCTCTGCTTTGGGCTCAATGTCCCCAGTATTAGGTAATGACATTCTACCCTGCCTTATACATCTACCACTTCACAGGACAGCAACCAGCCAGGAAAGACGCTGTACTTAAGCTCCTGACGGCCAAGAACTTCACTAGCAGTCTGCAGGGCTGAGAAGCTGACTCCATGGCTCTGGGCAGCTGTCTGGCACACCTATCTGTCCCAACCAGGAGGCTGTTATCAAGTCCAACCCTGCCCTGCCTGCAGCTGGGGAGGTTATACAGCCATAGGTTAGACTAAAGGTCCTGTCTAACTAAAGGTTAAACTTGAAAGAGTAACTGAGGGGGCAGCGGGCCAACCCCATTTCTGCCACGAATTCTGGCTGTAGGAACTCTCAGACTGGATAACTGCCTACGTGAAAATGTGGGTTAATAATGTATACACAACTCTGATTACACAACGCCTGGACTCACGAGCTCTCCAGTCACAGGCACTTCACACCTGGGAAGGACAAAGTTCAATCCAGCACTCGCCCACGAAGCAGCTCCTTGTTAACACATAAAAATTGTTTGGCAAGGGCTTAGGGGTGTTGCTGAACAGTGGAGGACATGCCTCGCATACATGAAGCCCTGGGCTCTGTCCCTAACACTGGAAAACAAACGCATACAACAAAAATTAACTGGTTTCCCAGAGTGCCTCATGACCCCCCACGAACACTGAAAGGAATATGGAGTCAAAGAAAGTCTCCTTTCCAGTGAGCTTGGGATTGCAACACACAGGGCTCCTGGCGTCCACTGCAACAGAAAGCCCAGGGATGCCGAGGGAAGCAAGAGCGGAGCCACCGGACCCATGGCAACAGGCCTCTTGCTCCTTCCTGCCCTGTCTCTATCCCTCTTAGCCCCACTGCCATGGAGAGTCAAAGGCAGGGTATGTTCTACCCTGACCCTGAAGGCCTGCACACCTGAAGCAAGGCCTGACCTTAAGAAATGTAGGGACCAGAGCAGAAGCCAAAGGTCCCCTCTGTCCTGTTCAACTTGACAGGTCTCATCACAGTGCCCAGAAGTCAACAGAGAGACAAAGGAAACCCCAAGGCAGAAAGAACAGAAGACTGCCCAGCCAGCATATGAGTTCCCCTCAGCCAGCTCCCTGGAATTTAACACTCCTCACTTGGGACATGACTGCTTAGTTGGGCACGAACTGTCGGAGGCTGGGGTCCCCCATAAGCACCTCTAGTTCTCCTGCACCACCCTTACCCCCTTTTCTTCTCCTTAATGGCCAAGGCTCCCCCTCTGGCAGCCACTCAAGGCTCTGGAGACTGCCAGCCACATTCCGATCCCAGACCACTTGCTTAGCAACTGTGTCGCCTTTTATTGTCTGGAGAAAGGAGGTTGCTACACCTCACAGGGTCACTGTGGGCCTTAAACGGTACGGTGGAACTAGAGCTAAAGGCAGTTCGTGTTCTACAGTCCCTACCGCTCACCTAAAGGCCACACTACACATCTTCTCTGTAAAGGACCAGAAAGCAATACTCTGTTGGGGCCAGAGGATGGGGCATTGTGTGCCAATAAAACTGTACCCACAAAAGCCAACGGTGGGCTGGGTTTAATCTACAGACTACAGTTTGCTGCTTGTGAGCCGAGAATGTCACTGGGGCAGAGGCCTCACTATCAGAGAGGCACATACTATCTGCCTGGGCATACAGTCTGGTCAGGAGACACAGAAACATGTATCATCACAGTAATACCTTACTTCACACACCAACCAGAGTGGCGGGGTGGGGGGAAGGGGGTCTTATCAAAAAAACGGGAAGTACAGGATTTGCTGAGCTCACAGACCCAGCCCTGCACTCTGGCCCTAAACTTCTGAATGAATGAGCACAGGAGAGGCAGACATCCTGGGAAGTCAGCTGCAGGGGCCCAGGGTGGTGGCTGCAGTGGGGGATCAGGGGTAGCACTGAGTACTGGACAAAGGGAGAGCATGAAGTCATTCCGGAGATATGAAATTTTACACACACACACACACACACACACACACACACACACACACAAAGTATATGGTGGACCATTGGAGAGGGCATCCCAGGAGTAGACCAGGGGACTGAGCAGCATAGCTAGTTTAGATTCAGGGAGGGCTTCTGTGTACAGCTGCCGGAACAACCAGAGCAAGCCAAGAGAGGTCAACTAGAGACATGCACAGACTTCGGATACCTACTGAGGACAGCAACATGCTGAGAGATGGGAACGCAGGTTTAAGGGATGATGGGCCCCTGGGCCTGACCCTGGTGGGGTGAGGTGAGGAGAAAAAGAGGATGTGAACTCCGCACAAGTGCAAGGAAAATGACTGAACTCCACAGTCAGCACAGGCGGGCATGGAGGGCAGACAGTGATTATGGACACATTAACTGAGGCTCCTATGGGACGGAGATCTGAAAGCAGGAAAGGGTCCAGCCCAAAGCTCAAGGCACTGGGCACTAGGAACCTCAGGGTACAGGGGAGTAAATCAGCCTGGGGTCAGGGCAGGAAAGACCAAACTCTGTCCCTTCCTGACCCTGGCCCCTCCCCCCACTACTGTCATCTTAGAGGTGTGATCTCAGAATGGGGGTTATAGGAAAGAAACATGTTGGAACTGGTCATTAACTCAGCTCCTAAGGACCAGGGCCTTGCCAGTGACCCACCCATCTCTCTGGCTGCCGCTTCCCTGCAAGACCTGTTCCAGGGCTTTCATCTCCACTTGGGCTTCTCTGCAGGGAAGGGCTGGCTAGAATAAGCTTGCTGCAGGCATGCTTCTGTGCCTGGGAGGCCAGGGCAGGACACACTCCTCCTTCCGTAACAGGACAAGACTTGCCCAGCACTTGGCAGAACAGTGTATGGCTGGGTCTCTGCCCCCTCTGATTAGTTCGAAACTAGCACTTCCTAGAGAGCTGTGCATCTACACAGCACAGGGAAGACCACAGCCACTGTGCTCAAGATGCACACAGCATCTGATCGGCTACCTTCTGCTTTATGCAGAATTTTAAAAATATTTATTGTTATGTATATAGTATTCTGCCTTCATATACGCCTGCACATCATTATAGATGGTTGTGAATCACCATGTGGGTGCTGGGAATTGAACTCAGGTTCTCTGAGTTAACAGCCAGTGCTCTTAACCACTTAAACCATCTCTCCAGCCCCTTAGGCAGAAACTCTAAGCCAATCAGGAAATACTGAAAAACCTCCCAGGCTGTATCGCTACCCTACAACCCTGACTGAGACCCTCTTGCCCCAGGCAGCGGCCCTGAGGACCACTGTTTTCAAAGGGAAGCCACAAGGACCAGCTATGTACCCATTCCACACCTTTTCCCTTCTCCAGGGTGGTTACACTGCTCCCTGGATGCAATTTCCATCCTTCTGAGAACTAGACCAGGAACCACAGAAACGCTGTTGCAGTTTAAGAACAAACTGTAAATCTTGTGATCCAGATTTTACTCATGAAATCCAATTTGCTATGGCCCTCGGACCCGAGCTCTTCCTCACCTCCCCCTCCTCCTCCTCCTCCACCGGCACCGACACGTTCTTCCTCTGGGCATCTGCACTGGTGTGCTCTTCATCATCATCCATCAGAAAGGATGGCTCAGTCAGCCCCCACCGTTACCGAGAAGGGTCACAAATGGGGACAGCTGGTGTGAATGTGACAGCTAAGCAAGCCAGACTCTCACTTAGAGGAGCTTGCCCACCTGCCCATCATAACTAACTTGATCCATGCCAGTCCCAAGGAGAGTGACCCTCAGGCTTCTCCCTGCATTCTCCCTACAGCAAAAAAATCTCTACACAGCAATGGTTTCTTTCACTGGGTGCAGGGGTTCCCAAAGATCTTATGCCTGTTGCTATGTAAGGTAGAATCCACACCCAGGGTTGGAAGCCCACAGGAACAGAGCAGACCACAGACAGGTATTAAGTTCTGTAATTCTCGCCTATGGAAGTGAGCATCCCGCAGCCGAGAGCCTCTGTAGCAAAGTGTTATGGTAGCACACGCCTGTAATTTGTGCATGTTGGAGAGTGGAAATCCACAGGTCAAGCAGGCCAGAGGTTGGAGCTAAGCGTCTCCTCAGTGACTTTTTTACTTTATTTTAAAAACATACTAAAACAGGGACCCTCCTATACCTGCCTCCCCAGTGCTGGGATCACAGGAGCAGTCCAAACTCAGGCCCTCCTACTGTGGAGCAGCATGTTACCAACTGAGCCATCACTAATCCTCACCTTTGAAGATGAATGTGCATGTTTATTTTATATGAGTGTTTTGCCTGTATTAATATTGGGGCACCACATACCAGAGAGGTCAGAAGAAACCATTGAATACCCTGGAACTAGGGTTAGACAGGGTTAGCTGCCATGTAGATGCTGGGAATTGAACCTGGGGCCTCTGAAGATCAGCCAGTGCTCTTAATCACTGTTTAGCTGTCTCTCCAGTCTGAAATGTGTGTTCTTTAACAGGTCCCTCAGCTGATTCAGGCCACAGCTTGAGAAGAAGAGCTAAGATGCAGGGAAGGAAGGTGTTTCATAGCTTCAAACTAGCATTTCTGTTTCATAATTAAGTTGATGTGGCTGACCAGGTATGCACCTATTCAAAGGGCTAATGGCCCCTTTCTCCATTGAGTTAAACTGTCTGTGTGTGTGTGTGTGTGTGTCCTCTGTTTTTCTCCGCATTCACTTGAGACAGTCTCTCACTGAACCTGGAGCTCACTATTTCTTTGGATGACAAACCCTACTATTCCTTCTTTCATCAGAGGTGCTGGTGGGCCCAGGCCTAGTCCTCTGATGGAGGGACAGTTACCTCAATCCCTGAAGGCCCAGACAACACCAGGACCTTCAGGGAAAGCAAACTACCCAAAGTCTCCAAGCCACACTTGACCTTAGGGCCAAAGCACACTGGTGCACAGGCTAGTGGGGGCCGGGAACAGCCTATGTCTACAGAAAGTACAGTGGTTACCAGGTCTGCAAATGCACCACCACCCAAGAAAGATTCTAGTAAGTATGATTCTTCAGCTCCTGGTGTGTGTCAGGACTGTTCCGGATGCTGAGAATATGTATCCATCAGCAGCACGAAACCAAGCTCCTTTCCAGAAAGGCCTTTCTGGTGGGACTCAGGAAAGCAGGGAGAGGCTTAAGTGTCAGCCCAAAGGAGCTTCTGAGGTAGACACCAGCATTCCACCCGCTGGACTGCTGGGGAATAATCCTTTTGTACACTGGGAAAATGGGCGGCTCCCATTGTTAATAAAAAGTTAACAGGCTAAGCAGAACTTTCAGGACAGAGAGATTGTTGGAAAGAAAGGAAAAGTCTGAGGAGTCTCAAGCCAGAAGCACCATGGGAAATTCATAGATGAAGCAAACCAGCCTCGGGGCAGCACACAGATTAATAGAAATGGGTTAGTCTGAGTTGTAAGAGCTGGCTGGAGACAAGCCTAAGCTAGTGACCCACCATCTATAATTAATAGCAAGTCTCTGTGTGGTTATTTGGGAGTGACGCTGGGAAACAGAGAAACTCAGCCTATACTAGACGTTGAACAAGGATGGTACACTCTGCATACCTTGGCTGGCTGGGCCGCCAAAAGCCTCCAAGTTCCCTTTGCATTGTTCACCATGGACACACCAGGACTGCATAAAACCCTGACCTCATCCCAGGTACTGATTGCCCTGCTGGTTGCTTTCTCGGGCTTCTCAGAATTTGACTCCTCTGCATGGTACCCCCAACTTGGAGCTGTTCCCCATCATCTCAGGCTCTTCTTTTTCCTGTGGTCTCCCAGGAAAGCACTTCTGATCTTGGCCTGTGTCCTGAGGGGGGCTCTCTGTACAGCACCTGCATAGCACTCGGACACCACAACCTGATTGCAGGCTTACTTACCTGCTTCTCACCAGACATGGAGCTTTAGGAGGGGACTGGCAGTGTCCCTGTCATTCCCATGGCTGTCTCCATATTGTTCAATGTCACCACAGGGCAAGTGTGCCAGCAGGAAAGGGAAGTCCCACAGCAGGGATGACAGAGGGCTGCTAGACCTGTGCTCAGTGACCCCAGAAGCTACCCAAGCTGAGGCAGTGAGCAGGAAGGCAAAACCCATTCTCAAGTTGGGGGGAGGAGGGAGATGGCCCAGTGGTAAAGGCATTTGCTATGTAAGGTTGACAAATCAAGTGCAATCCCTGGAACCTACATCAAAACTAGACACAAGGGGGCGGAAGGGCAGCTCAGTGGTTAACACTTAGTCCCCAGCACCTGTCTCTATAGAGCAGCTCATAACTACTGCTAACCTCTGACCTCTGTGGACACCTGCACATACATGCACACAGCCCCCCCCATACACCATTAAAAGTAAAATTAATCTTTCCAAAAAAATTCAAAAGGCTAGACATGGTGGCACACATTGGTTGTTACGAGACTCCTACAGTGATGTGGGAAGCAGAAATGAGAGAACAGGATGGAGGCTCGCAGACCAGCCTGCCTGGGGAGATGCAGGGGCAGGGGTACCCGGCTGGCCTGGGGAGATGCAGGGGCAGGGGCACCCAGGCAGCCTGGGGAGTGCAGGGGCAGGGGCACAGGCACCCGGGCAGCCTGAGGAGTGCAGGGGCAGGGGCACCCGGGCAGCCTGGGGAGATGCAGGGGCACCCGGCTGGCCTGGGGAGATGCAGGGGCAGGGGCACCCGGGCAGCCTGGGGAGTGCAGGGGCAGGGGCACCCGGGCAGCCTGGGGAGATGCAGGGGCACCCGGCTGGCCTGGGGAGATGCAGGGGCACAGGCACCCAGGCAGCCTGAGGAGATGCAGGGGCACAGGCACCCGGCTGGCCTGGGGAGTGCAGGGGCAGGGGCACCCGGGCAGCCTGGGGAGTGCAGGGGCACCCGGGCAGCCTGGAGAATACAGCAGCATAACCACAGGAAGGACTCTCTCTACCTCAACAAGGTAGGAGAGGCAGATGCCGGAAGGTCATCCTGATCTCCACACGTACTCTGTGTGTGCCCACACTTACAAACGCAATGAGTAAAGTAACGCTAACAGCCGGCAGGGCTTCCACTGCCTTGGGGTAGACGAGGGGACCTGCGTTCCACATGGCTCATTTTTAAAACTTCATTAGAAGCAGTATTTTTATTTTATGGATGGTGGACACTGAGGCCTAGCAAACAGCCCAGAAATTGCAAGCCTTAAGAAACAAACCAAACAAACAAAAACCAAAACAAAACCACAGACAGAAGTCATCATCATGTTATTATGACGATTGGTTTGATGTCAACTTGACACAAGCGAGAGGCATTTGGGAAAATGGAATCTCAACTAAAAAAAAAAAAAGCCTCCAAAAATGGCTTAAAGCTGAGTTTACGGTTCATTTTCTTAATTAGAGATTGATCTAAGAGGGCTGTTGTGGGTGGTGCCTGAGCTGAGGAAGCCATGGCTTCTCCATCAGCTCCTGCTTCAGGTTCCTGTCCTGACTTCCATCAACGATGAACTGTGAGCCGCAATATAACATAAACCCTTTCCTCCCCAAGTTCCTTTTGGTTACAGTGTCTACCACAGTAATAAAAAACCCCAGGACAGTCATAAAGTGGAGAAAGAAAACTCTACAAAGCACGGCTGTTTGTCAGTCGACCCCATTCCCCTCACCCACCCAACATTTGGAGATGAGAGAAGGGCTCAAGGGAGACCCAGGAAGGACTCAGGCAGGTGGGCTGTGCAGAAAGCGGCCACTGCTCTCTCCTCAGATCCTCCAAGGACACATGCTTGGTGGCTGTGCCCAACAGCAGTGGACGGAAGCCTGTCTGGCCACCTCACTCTGTCTCGAGGGTGACCACTCACCTCCATGCGAGCCTTGTAGAAGTCCACATCATGCAGCTTCTCCTTGCAGCGTATCAGTTCCATCTCCAGCCTCTCCACACGGTTCGCCTTTTCCCTCAGCGAGTCAAGCTCATCCCGATAGGCCCGGGCTGAGCGGGCATCAGCAGCGAGCTGAATATTCTGTGGGTGCAAGAAGGTGAAACCCCAGCTTAAGACACTCATTTGAGGATCCAATCCCTACAGCCCGGGATCTCCTGATGGCCAAGGAGCTCCATGTCCATGCACCCTGCATGGTCTCCCACGCTTTCACGAACACACATGGTTGGCATCCTGAGAAAGCTCTCAGAACAACAACTGTGAACGCTTTGCTGGACAAATCCCGTGCTACATTTGTGACCCCCTGGGACCGGTTATTGGGGAACCCCAGCCTCAGCCCAGGCCTTGTGCTTACATCTTGCTTGGCCTTCTGAAGCTCCAGGACCAGCTGGTCCACCTCGTGTCTGGTATCTGCAAGCTGCTCCGTCTTCTCTTCCCTGCACGGGTGATTAGGAGAGAGTGAAGGAGAGGATGTTTCTTGGCAGGCTCAGGGGAACAGGCTGCTACTTCTAGGACCACAGAGGGGAAAGGAGGGCACACAGGCTTCCAGGAGCCTGTGAAAATATTCCTGTGTATTCTGTATGCTAGTACACAACGTGCATACCCACATGTGTGTACATTCACTTGTGCAAGTGCATGTAGTATTTATAGATTTGATAGTCCATGTCTTTCTCTATGCCCTCCATATCATTTTCTTGAGACAGAGTCTCTCATTAAAACAGGAACTTGTGTTTCAGCTAGACTAGCTAGCCAGCAAGCCCTGGGGACCCTTCTGTCCTCAACCCCAGTACAGGGTTACAGATGTGCTGTTATGTGGGTGCTGGGATCCCAAACTCTGCAGGCACTGTACCCACTAGGCCATCTCTCAAGATCAAAACTCTTGGGTTTCTAAAAAGCACCCTTAAACTGGGCCTAATAACCAACAACCTACTACCCCCTAAGTGAACAAGACAGACAGAGCTAGCCACAGCTCTGTGAGTCCACAGGTAGCTCTGAGGCCAGACATGGAGAGGTAAGGCTGAGCAGCTCCCCAGATGGAAAAGCGACATTCACAACCTCAAGAAAACGGGAAAGAACCAAGAAAGCCAAGAAAACAATCTGTTCATCCCGGCCCTAAACTGAGTCTGCATGAGCGGCAGTCTACTTTGATCGGCAGCCTGGCTGAATCCTAAGCACCAGGCAGCCCTCCCTACAAGTGCAGGCCTGTAGAGGGCTGGTGATGAGCCTTCAGCCACAAGAAGCTCAGAGCAGCCCCGCCAGCTGAGCTATCCCATAACAGCACACATGCAAGCAAAGTACCTGAGAAGAACCATGCTAGGTTCATACCACAGAAGAGGGGAAAACGGCAAGACTCACAGTTCCTGCCTGACGCGCCGCAGCCTGGCCTTAGTGTCAGCCAGCTCAACAGCCAGGTGCTGCTTGTCTTCGCTAGACAGGCTACTGGTGGGGCTTGGTGTGGAGTCTGGACTGGAGAACTTGCCGGGGCTGGGAGGGTGCTGCGCCTGGAGGTAGTCCCTCTCTTGTGTCAGGTCCACAATCAGCTGCACAAGGACAGGGAGAAGACAGACATATGCGGGGTCACTGCTGCTCCCCGGACTGGCCCAGTGTCCAGGCCCAGATTCAGTGAAGAACCACTGAGACAAAAGACTGAGAATCAGGAGGGAGAAGATGCTACATGTTTACAGAGAGCAGGAGCAGAACCCACCCGTGTTAGGAACCCTGGTCAGCCTCTGTCTTCCTGTGGGCATCTCTGCTGAGGCTATTCACCACAGGGGCTATACCCTGGGGGAATACTGACATCCCACCCTAGAGACCCTGACCAGCAGGCTGGGAGGAATTCGGACCAGAGACAGAGAGGGAAGCAGAAGGAGAAAGGCCGCCTCAGGGACCCACACTGCCAGCCACAGCTGTTCCACAAGCACACCTCGGTGCACTCGTCCCGTTCGTCGATGAGTCTGCGGAGGTGGAACACCATGTTTCTGGAGAGGGCCTCCAGCTCCTCGGGGGCCACGTCTGGCAACTCCAGCCACTGCAGGTCAAACACATTCTCCTGGTTGTGGGTCACCTGTGGGAACACGGCCTAGGATTGCAGAGGCTGCTATGCGTGGTCCTGGTATTCCTGAATGCCCAGGGCCATGTGGGGTGTGACCCAGGCAGAGCCCAGGGCCCACTCTACACCTCATTCCCACATCAGGAACAGCAATTTACTCCCCAGACGTGATTAAGCCCTCACTGATAAATTTCCCATGCCCAACAGAGGGGGCTCCTTAAGTCCTGTCCTTGGATGACAAGATACTCATTCTCTGGGATGCTGTAAGCTGCACGAACTCACAACACCGAGAAGGTGAGTTTTCAGTGCGTGGATGAGGAACAGCTCTTAGCTTATTTCTTAAAATAAAATCTAATGCAAATAGAACAAAAATGTTAAGCCTCTTAGTTCAGAATCGTGCGTACATAGCAATCTTGGTTTCTTCGGGGGAGCTATTTACAGTCTTAGGCGATCTTGAGGTCCGAGCCTCATTCCCACAGACCACAGAGGGCAGCCTGGCTTTACCACTCTCCTGCGCAGAGAGCTGAGGATCCACTGAGCTGCTACCCTCTCATTGTTGGGAGAGAGATAGCATAACGGACGGGTCTCAAGGGGACGGCAAAACCAGGAAAAGAGGTGTCTACGGCGGAAGCACTCAGATGTCTGAACGAGGAGAAATCTTACCCCATGGTATCTTGCAGTCAGGATCTGAAGTAAGTCCCCAACCTGATCTAGGCCAGGGCTGGGAAAACCTTGAGTCTCAATGTCACTGTGAATGGCTGCAGGGTCTCCAAGCCCGTGGCACGTGGTCACCTCAGTTTTTTAACTTCAGGCCCATTCTCCCCCTCCCTTGAGTCTAACAAGCAGTTCCATAGCAGATCCTGAGCATGGGAGCTTTTAGGAGGCACCCAGTGAATTCCTATGCTAGCTGTCAAATTTGCTAGTTTACACAGGCATCTTTGGTTGTATATTTCTTTTTCTTTTTTTTAATATCCTGCAGTCTGGGCAGGAAGGGCAGTGAGTGGCAAAGAACTCACAAATTTCAATGACCTAAGTCTGTCCCTAGACATACATATTTGCAAAACACAATACCCACAAGGAAACTGAAAGGCAGACTACTTCTTAAACTCAAAGGAGCACAGTAATGGGTGAGAATATTTATTAAACACTTTCTCCTATGTCAGCTTTGCTGGGCCTCCTCCTACTGCATGCCAACCCTGAACCCTGCAGTGCCCCAGCCACCGTGGGAGCCAGGTATCCAGCCACAGACATGTCGCCAGCACCTACCAGGAAAGCCCTGTGCCCGGTGCCTCTTTTCATTGCACAATGGCTCTTGCATATTCCCAGTTCTGCATTTATCTACCTTGTCTAATTAGAGCGTGCGCTGAGCCCAAACAAAGCACTGAGCACCAGGACATCCCCGGTGAACATCTGCCACACATGAAGCCACCTTTTTGGCTGACACCATCTCAGTCAACCTTAGACAGAGGAACAGGAAGGTCTGCCTTGTCCTTCCCCATGGCAGTGACCGCACAGAGGCCTCCTGAGGCAGTGTTCTCAGGGTCTGCTGGCTCTGACATCTCACTTGGTGGCAGCTTGTTTCCTTGTGTATCGCTGACAGCAGTGGAGACTCTCTATAAAGATCAACTGTTCAGTGCGGGATGACATTTGCCAGAATACATTTTCAGGGCCAATAAATCAAATTCTGAGCCTAAACCATTTGACAGCTCTTAAAAATAGTCTGAGTCCATATAAGGCAAGAAGAAGCAGGCAGAAGATGACTTGATTGAAGTGTTGATTTTTTTTTTTAAAAACCTCTATTTTATTTTAGCTTGCTGGTGGCTACCTTTCCAAACAGAATCAATGTGTCTGTGGTGTTATGAAACCTAAAATTAGCAGCACCATTCACGGTGATGCAGTCCTCAAACTTTTCCACTATGGAGATGTCACCTCTTGCTATAACCCCAGATCCACAGCCACCCCACCCCCATGCTTACCTCCTGGATGTGAGCCACAATGCCAGCCTGGGTCTCGATGTCCAGCTGTTTGATTCTCTCAATGAACTCCTCTTTTCTCTCACACTGTGAAGGGTTTACACAGGTTGATGGAAGCTTTTGTCCAGGTACAGAAAACCTGGGTAATCAACACACCCAGAGGAGCCTGGGGACCTTGTACCCCCCTCAGACTAAGACTACATAGAGCTCCTCTGACCACATACAGGAGACTAATTTCTGAAACTTGCCTTTGATCCCTCCCAGGTGAGAGCTTAGGTAGGACACACAATTGCTTGCTTCATACAAGGTCTTCACAAGTAAAGGGAACACACCTGACTCGGGGCAAGGGCAAGCACACTCCAACCATAAAGGGCCAGAGGGCAACTATGTTTGCTTGGTGGCACCAGGGACAGAACCCAGGCTTTTATACAGGCTAGGCAAGTGTCTTGTTAGTAAACCTGCACCAGTCCTCGTCACTGTTTGAGACAAGGTCTCTGTCCTCTAGGTTACCCTCAAATTCACAGTTCTCCTGCCTCAGCCCCCAAGTGCTAAGATCACGGGTGTGTGTCATTTCATCCAACCAGATGCTGACAGTTTTCAATTTCCTGGCCTCTGTCACAGTTCCTCAACCCTGCCACCGCAGCTGGACAGCGTGAGCGACAATTGTGAAGAACAGAGCGTGAAAGCAGCTCAGTAAAACCTAGTTAGGAAAACAGGTGCCTGAGATCTTGCCCACAAGTTGTAGCGAGCACAACTATCCTGGCCTGAGGAGGTCTGTACCTCAAGATGCCTGGCACTACAGACGGTGCCACATTGTTTCCTAGCAACTCCCGTAATGACAGACTGGCCACCCGGAACCCTCCCCAGCCACCGAGCGGCCCTACCTGAACAGCACAGCCCAGCACCAACAGCAGCACCTTCTTAATCTCCTCCATGCTCTTCCCTGTGTCAAAACAGCAAGAGATGTCATTAAATTCAACTGCTTAAGCAAGTCCTGGGAGATGTGTTTTTCTTAAAGGAGGCGCACGGGGGAGGGGAGAATCAGAGAAAAGACAAAAATAAAATAAAACAAAATCCCAGTAGCCACTTACACATGCACACTACATAAGAGTTCATTTATTTTATTTATTTTAACTATGAGAATTCTGTGCGGAACCATTTGAGCCCTTTACCATAAAATAAAATACCTCATAAAATCTCTCTCCATGATAATCAACACACCTTCCCATCTGCAAAAACTGTTAGCATGTACTATAAGCAAACTACAGGAGCCTCCTGTGCACGGCTTTGCCTGTTATGTGGCATCTCCAATAGAGCAGGCGCGACAGCATAGCAAACGCGCTGTCTTCAACTTCACGCTGCCAATGCTTATGTATCTCACATCCCCTCCCCTCTTTGTTGGTGTCGGACTGGAGTGCTCTAATATAAACCACAGAAAACATGGATGTCATCTTTTGGGTTTTTTTTTTTGTTGTTGTTGTTGTTTTTGGTTTTTTTTTTTTTTGAGACAAAGGCTTCCTATGCACCCTTGGTTGGCCTGGTCCTTGTGACTGCCCCCTTCTTCAGCACCCCAAGCTGCGGGCATTACAATCAAGCACCCACACTGGATCCACATTAGTTTTTGATGGTACCACTTCCAGGGGTCAGGTTTTGAAAAGAGCATCTTGTGGTTAGTTCTCTAGCCTTACTCACTTTCACACTTGCCATGTGGCCAAACTGTCCTAAAGACGACAGGCTTTTCCACATGTCCTGTGAATCAATCAAGTAACAGTTTCTACTTTCCAACTCTTGATCAATACAGGCGGCTACTCTCTCAACTCTGCCACTAGGACAGGCCCCTAACTGTCCTTCATTCAGATTTAGATGTCTTTGACTGTGCTTGAGGCTGAATGAATGTCTCAATTATCTAACCAATACCCGAGGACCTGGGCTCTCTCCTGCTTCTGTGAGATGGAGGCAGTTGGCCGGGGTTGGGAATAGGGTTTCCATTCAAGCTTGCTTTTTTTTTTTAAAAAAAAAAAATGTGTTTCTGCTTTTTTCATCACATCCTGTCATACAACAGAGAATCGTGTTTGCCAAAAACATGGCATCATTTTCTTAAGACTTCTGACTCCCTATCATACTGCACCAAAACGGACCCGAATACCAACTGGAGACACTTGTGATGTCAACCATCACTGTCAATTTGACTAGATTTGGAAGCACCTAGGACACTTCTGTATGTGTCTTTGAGGCCAATTCCAGAGAGGCTAACTGAGGACAGAAAACCAACACTTTTACGGGTGGCACCATTCCATGGTGCCTGAACTGAAGAAAAGGGAGAAGAGAAGAAGCCCCGTAAGTGCCAACATCCCCATCCTCTCCTGACAGAAGCAGAATATGAGGTGACGGGACCAGCTCCACACTCAACCATGAACTCCACATCTTTTCCCACCATGATGGATCCTCTTAGTGCATGAGCCAAAACAAACGTATCTTCCCTTAAGCCGGTCTGTCAGGTGTTTTATAATGAAGAGAAAAGTAACTGATACAAGTGAAAAGACCAAACCACACCTAGGAACTGGGATACAGACACAGGGGCACAGGCAGTTAATATAGGATTTCCCTCTATATGCGGTGACTATGTTTTATTACCATTGGTTAATAAAGAAGCAGCTTTGGCCTATGGAAAGGCAGAATATAGCCAGGCTGGAAGAGATAGAGACAAAGAGAATAGGCGGAGTCAGAGAGGTGCTATGTAGCTGTCGAAGAAGAAAACCACCAGCTGCCAGCCAGAACCTTACCGGTAGGCCACCGCCTTGTGGTGATGGCCAATGGCCCAGATAGTCCGACATCTATGATAGCTTCAGGACTGCTGGCTAAGATGGACCTAGCACAGAGGATACGCCATGAAAGGCCTGATTAACAGCACCCCAATTAGCAAAAGGTAGTCTAGACAACAATGCCCAAATTCCCCAAATGATTGTTTATAAATGTTTATTTACCTTTAAAGGGTGATATGCTATAGAGATGAATACTTAGCATTGGTATGGGTCTGGGTTTATATGTATATTTCTGCTCTTGATTAAAGTATTGTATTTGTGCAGCTGATTTAAAAATGTAATGTATAACTAAGAAATACGGGTTAATAGATAGTCATCTATAATAGTCAAGCTTGTAGTCACGTTAGTTAGGTTTTCTAAATTTATAGAGATATATTTCAGATGAATAGGTATTCTTCAAACCTTTCAAAGACTAGCAGAATGTTTTAAGAACTTAGGACTTCACATGACAATGAGACACATCTGCTCCTGGCAACACCAATTTACTTCAAGAGGATGATAGGCATCAAAGATGCTCCTCGTGGAGTTTTTTAGCCATTTGGGCAAGAAACTGCTCTTGCCTGGACTGCTTGATGGTATGCTGTATGAACTGGACATGCAGGACACACAGAAAAAATGCCTGAAGTTGCCTAAAGGTGAAACAGTCCTTTAGGGTTCCTATTTCATGAAAGAGTCCGCCATACATTCATTCTGCAGGACACAGAAGAAAGAAACTGCCAATAGAGGTGAAACAGTCTTTCAAATTTCCTGCTTCATGGAAAAGTCTGTTGGATACTATGGACCTGTAGGCTGAAGTGAGTGCCCAAATGTTACAGAAGATCTTTGGGTGACTTTCCAGGCAGTGAGATGTCTCTGTCAATTCTAAAGTTTTGGAAGTTGCTTATAATATACTTCCTGTTTCCTTAGGTAATATTATATCCTTCTGGAGTCTTTGATGGAGTTGAAGAATAGATAGTTATAATTTTTCTTAGCTATGATAAAATATAAAGTAGATATAAATATTGTAACTGTAATTCTTGCATGATACCAGTTTTGTTATGTGTAATTTTACTATCTTAAAATTAAAACCTTCCTTTTTATTTAGATAGAAAAGGGGAGATGATGTAGGATTCCCCTATATACACTGTGAATATGTTTTATTACCATTGGTTAACAAAGAAGCTTCTTTGGTCTATAGCAGGGCAGAATATAGCCAGGCTGGAAGAGATAGAGAAGAGACAGGCAGAGAGATGCCATATAGCTGACGAAGGAGAAAGATGTCAGTCACCAGCTATAACCTTATCAGTAGGCCACAGCCAGGTAGTAATTCACAGATTAATAGAAATGGGTTAATTTAAGATGTAAGAGTTAGCTAGAAATATGCAAAAGCTATAGGCCAAACAGTGCTGTAATCAATATAGTTTCTGTGTGACTATTCAGGTCTAAGTGGCCAGGAAATGGACAAGCAGCCTCCGCTTACAGGCAGTAACCTGTGAACGCGTGCTAATTCCTGGCCAAGACTTCACTGAACTCAATTCTGTGGCATTAGCATGGTTGTCAAGCCTCAGAACAGGGAGCTAGGAGATCACTCCTCTACAACCGCGAAGCACCTCCCAGCCTCGGGTGGGGCCCGAGTCCATCTCCTTGTTCTCAGTGACACATCAGAAGATGAGGTTCAGTGTTGTGGATCCATATATGATGGCCTTCTTTTTGCCCAAAGACTCTCTCTAATCCACACATTACCATGTTCCCTTCTTATCATTGAGAAAAAAATAAAAATCAAGCCTTCCACATCGGTTCTAATTAGAGAAAATGGGGAATTCTATGTCCAAGAGCTAACAGCTTCAAGTCAGGCCAATGAGATGCTCTGGGCATCCCAGTCACCAAGTACCTCCTTCCCCTCTGAGTTTCACAGATTACTGGCAGGCAGAGGCCCTTATGTGCCCTTGGGTAGACACAAAAGCGCTGGCTCCTAGCCCTACAGTGAGAGATACATAGCCCCTCCTTTCATGCTGACCTTCCCCTATCACTGGACCTGAGACAAGGGAAGAAAATGCTTGTGGAGCTCGAGCTCATGCAGAAAATCTTTATTCATGCCCAGGACCAAAGGATCTAATTGTAGCGTCCTTTAGAATAACTGAGACAGCTCCAGCGATGTACTGGAACAGCAGACTAAAACAACAGGGAGAGGTGGCCTCGAGGAGTGCAGGCCCACCAGATAGGAGGAGCAAGCTCTGTGCCCTAGAGACAGTGGTGACAGCTCACGGTACTGTACATACACTCCAAAAGGTTATAGGGAGGACCTGGGTGGTCTCACCAGGGTTCAGTGTTTGAGTGATAGGCAACCTAAGGGGCCTAGGTTGATCAACACACACTATGAATGGACCAAGATGTCACGGTGAGGTGCATCTAGTCTGTAATTGTCAATGAAAACAAATCTAAGTGTGGAGGGAGTGCTGGGTAGGCCTGATGCTAGTGCCAAGAACACAAGCAAGTGTTCTGACAACAAAGGGTTTAGAACCCTGCACAAATGTGAGGGCTCAAAACTACACCGAGGGGCTGCAGAAATGGATCAGCAGCTAAGAGCACTGGCTGCTCTTCCACAGAACCCAGAGTAGATTCCCATAGCATTTCACAACTGTCTATAACCCCACTTCCAGGAGATCTAATGCCCTCTTCTGGTATCCACGGGTACCAACACATGAGTGGTGCACAGACATATACGCAGACAATATGCCCATATACACAAAAAAGAATTCAAATAAACAACAGTAAAACCCAATGAGGTCAGCAAAAGAGCAAGTGTGGCACTCCCTCGGCACCCTGCCATCACCCACGTGCTACCCCAAGCCACTCATTAACTCAAGAAGTCACCAGAATTAGGGAAAAGCAAAGGAAGTTTCAAAGATCTAATGGGCTGGAGAGATGGCTCAGTGGTTAGGAGTACTGGCTGCTCTCCTGGACCCAGATTTACAGATTTGGTTCTCGGCACCCACATGGCAGCTAACCACTGCCCATAATTCCAGTTCCTGAGGATCTGACACTCCCTTCTGGCCTCCATGTGCATACACACGTGGTGGATAGACAGGCATACCTTGCGCACGCGCGCGCGCACACACACACACACACACACACACACACACACACACACACACACACACACACACCCTGGGGACCCAGAAAAAGAACTTCTAGTTTGCAGTGCCAGGCACAGGAAACACTATCTGCAAAGGTCCAGAGGTAAGAAAGCATGTTTCTCAAATTTTGAATGTTTTGTGGTTAAGCTTACTGGAGCTGGTTTCCACAGAGACGGTGCTAGGAGTAAAACAATATCATTTTCTAGGCCAGATGATTCACAAGCAACCCCAGGTAGTGAAGTCAGACACCCACTCTAACCTTAAGTTTTGTCAAGGGAACCCCAGAGAGTCTGAGTCAGTGGTGGAGTCTAAGAAAATCCCACTAGCTTGCTTAGAGTCACCCAGTTTGTCCCAGGCAGCGTGGAAAGCAGCAGACATGCTGATCAACAAACGCACAAACCCGAAAGATGCACACAGCACCTGGCTCCAGGAACAGAGGAAAGCATCTGCTCTCATGCGTGGTGTGAGGGTGGAGGGGCAGCGTGGAGCTGGGCTAGCTCAGAGGGCTAGCTCAGGAGTGGACAGTAGCGGTGCAGTTGTACCGTGGAGCTGGGCTAGCTCAGAGGTGTGAGGGTGGGGCGGATAGTGGCAGCCTTGAGGAAGGTAGGAAGGAAGCACTGGGGATCTGGACAGGGTCAAAGAAGAGCAAGACATCTCAGCCCTGCATGGCTAACTTAGCAAGCAGAGGACCTGCAAATTAGCCGGGTTTGCGGGGAGGGAGCTTAGATCCAAGAGTACCGGCCTGAGCTTGTGGAGATACGCTACAGCCACGATCACTGTACCTCAGTATCATGTACTATGGCTACCATTGTGTTAACCCCAAAACAGCCCCGGAAGGACAACTTTATCTCCTCCATCTTACAGACAAGGAGGACGAGGCTGAGTCAGAGCTTCAGGCTGCCCCCAGCCTGCCTACCTCCTCCCTAGCAGCCCAGCACTTACTGATCCAGTGTTTCCCTACAGTTCACTCACTGATCTTATCTGTTGCAGGAGATCAGCTAAGATAACAGTGTTGGTTTCCATAGATAGAGGCCTGTCTTAGTAATTCTACCTTCTGTTCTCCCCTGACTTTACATGCTAGGGTGGACCACTACCTCTGCTTCCCCTGGCTTGCTGTTTAAGAAGCGGTCGTTTCATAAGCACGATTACAGGGCTGTCCCGTTCGTGAAAACAACAGTTTGAACATGATTATCAACGGTCCTCATGTATATCCAGGGGCTCACCCAAGAAGTTGGCTCTGGGACCTTCCTGGAAGTTCTGCCTAACATGAAGGCAGTGATTTGCTATTATTTAGACAGTCAGAATAGCCTTCCAGGGTACCACCGTGGAATCATGCGCGAAACTGCTCATGTGTGGGAACATGGACAACCTGTACCATCCATGCCCCACTCCAGGGGTAGGAAGCAGGCTCACATTCTGGGGTGGGGGTGCGGTTTGGTTAGATTTCTTAGCCACTGAATGTGATCACACATGACACCCACTTGGCACCAAAGAAACCATGCAATCTCCTATGTGTTTATTTAGTCACTCAACAAACATTATCAACTAGAGACTTTGGTAGGCACAGAGCTACACTTCTGTGTAGAATGGTGCAGAGCTGCCCCAAGTGCCCCTGACCAACCACACACCCCCATCCCAGTGTCTTCCATATTAAATCTGTCCTATGCCTCTGAGTGCCCTGGTAAAACCACCCAGGACAGAAGATAGGTGTCCCCAGGTTATGCAGAGCCATTTGTAACCACAGGAGCCCTCAGGACACCCTCCCCATCCCAGCCTGTTCCTACCAGCCTGGGGCCACAGAAGTTGACAGAAAATTCACCAAGCAAAGAATAGGAGAGGAAAACACATCCACAGTTTGCCCAGGAGGAGATGAGGGGCTGTGCAGCAGGAACACATTAGAGTCAGGGACCTCCCAGCACCAGATGGAGAACTCTAAGCCCAGACATCAGGGAAAGACAGAGACCTTTGACAAACAACATCTCGTCCTTCAGTCTCCTCTTCCACTCTAAGCCCAGACATCAGGGAAAGACAGAGACCTTTGACAAACAACATCTCGTCCTTCAGTCTCCTCTTCCGACTTGGTGGAGCAGAACTTCTAGAAGCCATGGCGGTGGTGGTTGAGGCTCTCTCTGGGCTCCACTACTCCAGGAAGTTTACTAAACAAAGCTTGGTTTCCAAGCAGGCCCTGCTGGCCAGAGGGCTGGCCCTGGGCTACTGTGCTGGTATGGGCATGCGGAAACCAAGCTCCATCTGTTCCTAGGAGGCATGGCGTGGGCTTCTACTGTCCAGGCCACCAAGCCAGCACTGCAGCCTGGCAAAGGGACACAGGGAAGTCAGGAGGAAGCTAACAGACCCTGAGAACATCAGGATGCTATCCTGAACAAACAGGAGACACCAGAGTGATTAAAATTCCAGGAAGAGGAAGAATTTTTAAAAATTTTATAGCTATTTTTCTCACTGCTGTGACAAAGGGTGCACTCGGCTCACGGCTTGAAGGAATACGCCCCTCACGGCAGGGCAGGTGTGGCGGCAGAGTGAGGCGGCTCTCATGCAGCAGACTTGATTCAGTCCTGGACTTCGTTCCACAGCATGGCGCTGCCCCTACTCTCTCTGGAAACCCCGCTCACAGACACACTCAGGTTCCCAATCTAATCAAGTTAAGGAAGATTAGCCATTAATTCTTATGTTTTCTCCCTCCTTGTTCAAACAACTTAAGGTTTTCATGATCTACAGTCAGCCAGACCTTTGTGGGTAGAGATGCCTGTGACCAAGAGACTACCAAGTTGAGTTTAAACCCTGGACCCCTACATGAGGGGAGGAGAGAACCAACCCCTAAAACGTCGACATCTGCAGAGCTATACATGTACACCGTGGCACATGTGCACACAAAGTAAGTGTAATAAGTAAACAAACAGGGTTAGCAGTAAAGGCCTGGATAAATGAAATAAATACAAGGGCAGGCTGGGGAAAGGACACAAGAACGGCTCAGCAGCCCCATGGAGACTCTTAGCAGCTTCACCACCCCACAGCAGTCAGTTCTGAGGAAAGCAACCTAGGTAAGAAGGCCAATCATGACAAGCAGAGCCTGGGCCATTGCAGGAAGCAGCCAGTGAAACAAGCACCTTGCCTTGGTACCTGCAGTTGGCTGTGCAGAGAGAGGTTGCTATGGGATCCAGGAACTTCAGGGCCAGCCCTGAGAGGGGTAAGGCGGTAAGGCTGCCTCAGAGCCTTCCTCCGAGCTCCTCCCACCCCTTACACCCCTCTTCACCTCTATAGTCTGAATGGCCTGTGTGTAGAAGGGGTGATCACAGAGTGGGACTGGTAAGAGACGGAAGAGACGGGGACTAATGCGAGGTCTAAAGTTAGGTCACTGGGGCATGCCTTGATGATGGAGGAAGGTCATTGGTTAATAAAGAAATGGGCCAAGGCAGTTTCTTTATTAACCAATGACCTTCCTCCATCACCTTGACCCTGGACATTTCTTCCTCTGCTTCCTGGCCCTCATGTGGGCAGTTTTGCTCCAACATATGCTTCAAGGTCCCAAAGCAACTGAATTAAGGGCTGATCATCCAACATGATCCAAAGTAGACCAGCCCCTGTATAAGGCGATCGCTCATCTCAAGTATTAGTTCCATGACAGAAAACAAGCACAACTTAACTTCTCCATTAAGTGTTCATCAAAGCTCTGCCCAGACACCACCTCCTCCATGAAGCCCTTCTGACTTGCTCGGGTAAGATTAATTATACCCCCCTGTACACAGCAGCATGCTGTCATGCCGGGATACCCATCATTATGGATTTTCCTCTTTCACCTCCCTGCTCAATACACACTGAGGGCTTTTCTATGGCTCCAGGGCCCCTGGATCCAGTACAGGGAGCATCTGAACAGCAAAGGCTGAAGAGCAGGTTTGGGCTGAGCTCCTTCTGCAAGGTTCCAGCCAAGAGGCAGCCAGCCAGGATGAAAAAAAAAGACACAAGGGCATTTGGGTCTCCTTGGGAGGGTCAGAAACCAGGCCTCTGCTTCCTTAACCGGAGCAGAGACATCACAGGATCCCACACTTGGCCAAGGAGGAAAGATATACACAGAACACTCTGAGCCCTCCAAGGGCCCCGCCTGCTGCTGGAGACCTTTCTCAACGGCCACGCCAGGAACACTTGGGACCAATGGCCGATCCACTGACAGCTGGTTTCAAGAGCTGCAGCTTGTATTCACAGACAGGTCCCTACGGAGCACACATACAGGGTCGCAACCCCTTCACAGCACCCCCAGCCCCACCCCCGAATCTGAATTGACATTCAGAATGAGCATAGCAATGGTAGTGGCTTGTCCTGCTTGGGAGCTATGGTCAAAAACCCTTAAACATAACCATCTGCATGATGTATGGCTTAAACATGGTTACCTAGGAGACCTCTGTGCTGCATGCATGTCTCCCTCTCTCAACAGGGTCTCTGCACCGTCATGGCTCCTTCTCTTTTATTCGTGCTAATGCAGATGAGATCAGCAATTTATGAGTATGTAAACCACCACTGCGCTTGGATACAAGCCCTGGATGAAGAAACAAAGTTCTCTTCCAGACCGTTCTTTGCAGCATCACAGAAATTAATTTGTTAACCCTCTGGCTTCTTGTCAGACAATCCATCTTTCTGTGTGGGGAGGGGCACAGTGGCAGGCCTAGGGGCTGAGAAACCAGAAGTGTCGTATGCACTACCCCACCTCATTCTACAGTCAGAGCTGACGTGGGCCGTCGATCTTCCTAAGGCTTCGACAGAGCACTCTCACCAGCAAACCAAATAAATGGGCTTGATGGTTATGCAGCTGGCAAGCTGGTGTGGCTCTCTCTGTGGGCCATCTTGGGCCTAAGGAAGAGACAGCTGTTACGGAGCAGAGATTAACCACCACCCGAATGACCTTTTATGTATCCAAGTCTGTGGTTAAACAACTGAAGGAAGCCGTAGGAAGCTGTTAAAAGGAGTCGCATATGGAGAGACAGGAAGAGATGGGGGCATGCCTCCAGCACATAGGCCGTGGCTCTGCGTGTTTGCCAAGCAGTTATTTCACACCAGACCCTGATCTAGGCACAGACTATCCACTCAAGGGAGCTAGGGAAGAAGGGAAAACAGGACAGGAAGAATGGGACAGGCTGGTGAGGGACAAAGGAGGCCAGGAGGGCCTTGCTGAGGAAGCTCAACAAGCAAGGACTTGAAATGGGCTGCCCCCATGGGTGCCTGAGAGAGGAGGTAGCAAGCAAGAGAAGAGCAGTCGGTGGCACCAGGAGGGTATGTCACAGTGGATTCCATTGTGGTACGTGTGCCAACAACACAAAAGTAACCTCAAACAGCAGAAAGCTATGATTAACAGCATGGTGTGAGCCTCTGCCAGAAAAAAAAGGTTCAAATGCACCCCTTATTAGACGCAGGAGACGGGAGTGAAAAAGCCAATTCTCTCTACCCCAGGGCAGCTACACAATTTCTTTAAAATGCTAACCCTGTTCTTTGTTTAAAAGGAAACACAAAATACTTCACACATCTATTTTTAAAACTGAAAATACGATTCCATAAATACCGCCTGGGATTTGTGTTTGCATCTTCTTGCTGGCAGATGATTCCTGCCATGCCCTCCCCTGACTCTCAGAACCCCTCAGGAGCCCTGTCAAACCTACTCATCCGTGTGTCGTGGGGAGGCCACCTTTGCCCTCAAAGGCAGCCTGCTGAGGCCCCTGTCTAGCATGTCATTCAGGCCTGCCTAGGTCTCTGAACTTAGGCGTGAGTGCCAATTTTTGTTCTAATATGCAATGCTCCAGCCGTCTTCTCACCACTTCTTAGAGCTGGACCCAGGGTCTCTGGAACGGGTGAGCATTGGTTCTTTATCACAGAGGAGCCCTGGGACCATTCACCTCACCTGCTGACAAACACCGAATAGCAGCTACCCCATGGACTGAGGTGAGGGTTATACAATTCTGTGCACTTGTGGGGAAAAGCACTAGCGTGAACGATACACTTAAAACTGGGGGGAATCTGAGAAATGAAATATGCAAATAAAGCCAGGTTTTGGTTTTGGTTTTAAATTGGGCTGACAAAATGGCTCGGCAGGTAAATTCATTTATCACCAAGCCTGATGACCCAAGTTTGATCCCTGGACTCTATATGGTGGAAGGAGAGAACCAACTCCTGCAAACTGTCCTTTGATAGCCACATGCTGCCATGGCCCATGGGCCTGTGCCCCCCCCCTAAAATAAATAAACAATATAATTTAAAAAGAATCTACTTTTCTCTGGGTATTCTGAGTTGGTGCCACACAGGAACAAGGACTTGTTTTCCCTAACATGGTCACTCTGTCTCTGATAGAGGTAAGGGACCCTGAGGAAGAGAGACAAAAGGCGTCCAGATCTGGAAGCAACAGGAAGATGAGGAAGTGGCACAGATGACAGGGTGGTCAGGCAGGGCAAGGAGAATACGTTTATTACGTTGATCCGTTCACCACAAACACTTTTCTCAGCAATTGCCGAGTGTGTACTACAGACAGGAACTCAGGCCCCAGAGAGCCTGGGCTGCCAATCAGCTGTTCTGCTTATCAGCTAGTGACAAGGGTGTGTGCACACATAAATTCCACACCTATATAAATGGGAATGACATTGACACACCCCAGAAGCACACTGTCATTTCCACACTTTAAGACGTGTTCAAAGGCTGGTACAGGGGCAGGTGTTCTGTTTTCTGGCTCCTCCAGTGCCCTCAAAGCAGACAGAATGGCAGCCCTTGCTGGCACAGCCAACCTTACAAGGTATACCCCTATCTGCTGGTTAACATCAGCCCCTCATCAACCTGGAAGGCAACAGTTCCCCATCATCACCATTCGAGTCTCACAGGACTCAACTGTCCCTGAGGTTCAGGGGTGCTGGACAGACCACAGCTGGCATTCTCCACCTCTTTCTGGAGGGCCATAAGCTGAATCCAGAGACGGGGAACCAAATGCTCCCGTTCCTGATGCGATGGGATAGAATGGGGAGGGTCCTCACAGGCAGGAGCCACCAAGCAACCTGGTGGACATGGAAGGGCCACCACGTCAAGCTGCTGCTGAACACTTATGCACCAGTGCCAAGGATGTCTTTTTTTGAGTGTACAGAAAAAAAAAGAGGTGGACATATTGCCAGCTGGAGCCCAAAAGGAGTGTCCTACCTACTTAAGCTGTACAAAGATATCTCTGCCGACTCCAAGGTTGTGCCACCAAACGAACTGCTGTTTTAGAAGTCACGTCCTTGGTTGGTCGCTGGGTTTATTTTTCCTCCAGTATCACGGCAACTTAGGGACTATCCCAGTCAGGAGAAAGGTCAGGCAGACCCCGGGAGGCCAAGGAGCAGCCCACAGAAGGAAGCTCCTTCCGTGAAAACTGCTGACTCTCAGGACCCCTGGCCTCAGCCCATCCTGCAGGCCTAGTTCCCTTGCTTGTCCTAACACCTCATGGACTTCAGAGTTCTAAGCAACCAAAGAACAAGGAGGAACCAGCAGGAGGAGCTCGGACCCCAGGGCGCACACTGGGTGCCAAAGTGTGACCTTTTCACCTGGAAATTACCTGCACGTGGAATGAGCTGTGCTGTGACACCTAGGAGGCGTCAGGAGGATTTGCCACTTTACAGACTTACTGAGTCCAAGACCAGAGGGGCTCAGAACCCTTGCCCACCAGGTTCTCTCAGTCCAGCGAGGGACATGGGCCAGGGGAGAGACACTGGCTCCCAAAAGGGTGCTTGCTTCCAATCTAGGGACGCACCCATCACACTGGAATCTGGTGCCGTGTTTACAGGAGTCGAGTCTGCAGAGCCCATCACAATTCAGACCCACATTCTCAGAAGGAACACAGCAAAGGCCCGTCTATCTCTGCCTTGCATCTAAGGGTGGAGGGATTCACTCTCCAAGGTAAGAAATGCATGCCTGGCCTAAAGTCTCACCAAGACCATCATGTGTTTCACTGTGCTGGCTCTAAGCTGGCAGCCAGAGCTGTGGCTAACAGCTGTCCAAACCGATGGCATTGCCCAGGCACTACAGAAGGTGGGGGTGGGGTGCTTGCACTCACCAGACAGTGGATCTTTGCCAATCATCAAAACATTGGGCAAATTCATTACGATCAGCTGCTGGAGAACTTCCTATAGAGACAAAGAGAGAACGACACCGTCAAAGAAGACAAGGGTAAAGAGCCATTAGGTAAATCACAGCTAATCAAGTCACTAGAGAAGTGTGCAGCCACTATGGGGCAACCGTGAAGGCCCTAAATGATAGGATGAACCATTCAACACAGAGTGTAATCATTCTGTCTTGCTCATCAAATAAAAATGGAGGCTGCATATGTAGAAACTTGCTAGGTCTGAACTTCTTTTCAAAAGCTATACAGAATTGTTTTTGTTCCTATAGTAGGTGCAGTTAAAACATAATAGGGAATAAATAATGGAGATGCTACTGAGCCTTTACAAGCTGAGGGCGGAGGATCTAAGCATGGGATGAGGCTTTGGAGCAAGTTCTAGATGAGAATTTGTTTTTCCACACAGGAGTGACCTTCAGCCTGGTCAGAAAAGGTGGCCTTGGGGACAGTTGCCTCCTGACCTGCATACAAAGGCCCCTGAAAGAAGGTGGGACAAGGCCTCCTATCTGTGGGTCTTTTAGGAGCTGTGCTCTGGCCAGGGGAGGCAGCACTGCCACACACAGCCCTGGTCATTCCCCGGGGTTGGGCAGATCCAGTCTTCCTCCCTGCTTAGAACTGCTTTTCATGGATCCAGAAAAGAAAAACCCAAGTCCCGAGCTCCAATACTCAAATGAAAATTGAGGCATGGCCGGGGTGGGGAGTGGCGGCAACAGCAGGCGGATCTTCAGAGATCACCGGCCAGCCTAGTAGTGAGCTCCAGATTCAGTGAGAGACTCTGACTTTATAATGATGATGATGATGAAGATGATAAGTGGAGTGATAGAAGAAGACATCCAACATCACCTCTGGCTCCATGTGCATGTATGGGGAGACACACATGCACACACGCACACATCAAAAGAAAACTCCGGTTTTATGGAAGACTGGTGGAAAAGAGTGGGTGCCTTTGAAAAGGGTTTCTCCTGAGAGGCAGCCTGAGTCTGACTTCTCTGCTGCACAGAGGGGGAGGCAGCGGCTGTGTTCAGCAGGCTTCCCACTGGCATTTGAGAAACAAACTCACTACCTAGTGGGCTAGTCTCACAGCTGAGCACCTCAAAACCATCTCAGAAGCATGAGGTGAGACACTTGACAGTGGGGACTATCTAGTACCTGGGCTCACATGTCACCTTGCCGACCATAGCTGTCATCTCAAACATACCTCGGTGACAACACACAAAACTCTCCCAGCACAGGTCCAAAGAGCACATCTGGAGAATGGGGCTTTTAGGACACCGTGCCCATTCTTTTAGGCAGCTCCCTCCGTGGGGTCCTAGCATCAGGCTACCCAGGGAGATCAAGACCATTCCGAGTCCTAGCGGCTTTCCCGCCACCTTGTCCAAATCTCAAACCTTCATGCACCCTTCTATAAATGACGTGAGTAGAGTAAGCAATGCTATCTTCACCGTTTTCAAAGTAATCCGTCAAATCTCCAAGCTTTACTTTTGTGCTAAAATAAGCAAATATTACAAAGCACTATTAGGAAAACTGTCTTTCGAAACAGGAGGCTTAGATTCATTTAGTCAGTACTTCCTCATTTCTCTTAAGAAAGATGCTATTTATGCAATAGAGAAAAAAAACGGTTTATGTCATGGTGGTGTATGCCAATAATTTCAGCATTCAAAAGGGTGTGGCATGAGAATTGCCGGGAGTTCCAGACCACCCTGGGCTACACGACAAGACCCTGTCTCAAGAAAACAGTAGTAAAGAAACAATATTTATAAACAGGATTTTAAAAAGTGTTCCTTGTAAAACACCAGGAGTCTCCTAAGACCTAATTCAATGAAAAAACAAAACAACAACAACAATAAAAATGCTAAAAGGCCATTAACCACTAGTTCCCTTAACGAAGCATCCATAACATTCCAGCAAAAGCAGGCTCAAAGGCTAGCATTGCCAATAACAAGCAACTTGAGATACATAGTTAATTTCAATTTCTCCAGAAGCCCACTTTAAAAAGATAAATAAAAGTGTAAGTATTTTCATAATAATACTTTTAAGCCAGTGTATCTAAATGTAATCATAAAACAAGATAAAAATTACTGAGTCATTTTACATTCTTTCTCACAGGATCTTTGATATTCACAGTATATTTTACACTTAGATCACCCAATTTATATGCAATTTGGAAAAACGTGAAGTGTACATAGATTTAATAAATTTATAGCTAAACAAGTAGATTTCAATTCCCTAGTTGTTCCAAATACACTTAGGAATATCTTTTTTTTTCTTTTTTTAAAATTAGGACGAACTAAAATAGTAATTTGTATCCCCAGATGTACCAGTCACATCCCAAAGCTCCGACAGCCACAAACAGCTACAGGGTCCCCAAGAGTAACAAGGTACTCTGTGGCCCATGAGTTCCCTTGCACCTTTGACCTCTCCCAACAGAGTCCAGCAAAGTGTTGGGGCTCCCGCAGGGCTGGAGCCTCCCTCCAGGACGGGCCTCAGCCTACTGGGGACGTGAGCAGGGTGCTGACGAGAGGCCCCTCTGCCTGGCACTCAGAACAGAAAGCCACTGTGAAGCAGCTGACACAGTCTGCTTGGGACACCTGGTCCCACCCAGGCTGGCTGTGAGGAGCAAGGCTGGCTATGCTGGAATGCAGCCCAGTGTTGAGCTCTCCACAGTCCCCCAGACCCAAACACCCCAAAAGACCACAGCGACATCCTGACATGGGGATGAGGGAGCCTTAACCAAGGCTTGGATTTAACAAGCCGTCCTTCCAGAGGGCACCCCTGCCCTACTACCCCTGAGTAGGGTGGGTAAGAGTCTGCACCCTCCACCCTGGACTTAAGATCTGCTGTAGCAGCCGATCTTCCTAAATTTTCCTAAATGAAAGTGGACTAAATCCAATCCTGGAATGGCCCACTGGCAGTTAGTTGCTTGAAACAATCCCCCAAATCTGGGTCAGAGGAGGGTGTGTGCATCCTGCAGAGGCAGCCTGAGCCCCAGGGAGGAGCCAGGCAGGAGAGTACTGAATATTATAATAGGCACCCTTTCTGCCATACTAATCTGGGCTTCAAAAGCAAATGCAGGATCTCATCAATTGCTCGAGACCAAGGGGAGCAGCTACAACCCTGCCAAGGAGGGTCTGCCATACCAGCTTTGATAGGCCTCAGGACAGTCCCTGCGTCTGCACTATGAACAAGCCAGAACCACAAACAGAGCCTCCCTCCATTTTGACCCTGACCGGCAGGATAGCATAAGGTGGCTACTGTCAAGGTCTGTGGTTTTCAGCATGCCCCAGAAGAGTTAAGAATATACTAGGCGTGCTGGCTTAGGTCTAAAACCCCAGGACAAGGCAGGGGCCTGTGGCTGGGGAGACCCAGAAGGGTACTTACACAGAGCACTACACATCAGCAAAGGCAGAGCTGGAGCCTCACTGTAAGGTTCCAACAGCCAGTCAGGCCTATCAGCCTTTGCCATACATTTGAACAGAAGAGTCTTTCTCTGTAAAGGTGGGAGAAATGTAAGGTACTAGAAGGGTCAGGAGAACACCAGGCGGGCATGGTGGCACTTGCCAGAAACCCCAGAAAACAGAGGAAAACAGAGATAGAAGATTACCACAAATTCAAGGCCAGCCTGGGAGAGAGAGAGAGTAAAATCACGTCTCAAGACACCAAAATCCAAGCCAGGTGTGGTGTTGCACACCTACAAGCCCAGCATTTGGGAAGTGTACACCTATAATCCTAGCATTTCGGAGGTTGAGGCAGGAGGATCACCATGAGTTTTAAAGCAAGCTTAGAATTCAGAAGGGAGTTTCAGGCCAGCCTAGGCTATAAATAAGACTGTCTCCAAGAAACAAAATGAGGAGCAGGATTGGGATAAAACTACTTTTGTATGTATGTGTGGGGGAGGTTAGTGTGGGACTTCCAGATCAAGAACAGGGATTTCAACCAACCAGGCAGGGGTGGCGCACATCTTTAATCCCAGCACTCTAATCCAAGGTAGAGGCAGGTGGCTCTGTGAGTCTGAGGTGAGCCTGGTCTACATAGCAAGCTCCAGGCCAACCAAGACTACACATAGTGAGACTATCTCCAAAGTCAATCAATCAATCAATCAAGCAAGCAAGCAAGCAAGCAAAAAATAACAACGATTCCATGAGAAATGGAAAGAACAACCCACAACCACCACCACCTGAGTGAAACTTTTTTTAAAAAATGTGTCTAAGTATTTTGCCCGCATAAATGTATGGGCACCACATGCACACCTGGTACCCGTGGAGGCCAAAAGCGGGTATCAAGTCCCCTGGAATTGGAGTTAGAGGTGGCAGTGAGTCACCATATACGGGGAACTCACAAAGAACTTGGGGTCCCCCGAAAGAGTTAATGCTCTTAATGGCCGAGCCATCTCTCTAGCACCCTGAAACTGCATCTTATAGGTTGACAGTTTGTCCAGAAGGGAAAATAGGAGCTGCTGAAGCTAAGCGCTTAATCTTTGTAAGAGGCGTCACAGCAGCTGTTAATCCTGAATCAAGGGAAATCCCAAAAAGTTAAACACCCTGCACAGGCAGCAGGAGGAAAGTGATGCTCTCGGTTGCCAAGGAGATGGGGATGGTCCATATGGCAAAACTGCAAAGAATGTTCATGCTGACCTACCCAGACTCTCCGAGTCAAGACTAAAAGGCAGGAACATGCATGACATCAGCTTTGTATGAGCTACTCACACACACTTCAGGTCTAGTCTGAGTTCAGATATTCACAGGACACAGACCTCACTGTGCCTGAGAATGGCAAGTAGGCCGATAGTCACAGCACAGCAAAAGGAACACTGTCAAGGGCTTCCCAGTGGCAGGGGCCTTCTGGCCTGGGCTGTGGAGGATGCTTAGGAGCCTGAGAGATCAAGAACCAGGCTGACCAACTGTTCCAGGTGAGCAGCAGATCAAGCCCCAGGTTAGTGAACAGCACACTGAAGGACGCACAATCAGCTCTTCCACACAAAGCCCTGCAACACGAGCCAGGGCCCTCTCAGCTCCCAAAACCTCAGGCAAAACACCAGTGCCCACGATCACATGCAACCTTCTCTCTCTCTCTAAATTTATTCAGCTGCCACTTCCACATTTTACTTGTCAATCAGCTCCCCACTCAGCCATCAAAAAGCCTCCAATGGTGGCAGTTGGGAAAACCGAATCAGAAAACATTCCTAAAAGATTTGCATTAAGACTTCCTTACAAAGCCTCTTTTATGTGGGTGTCTTCTCTCTCCCATACTGATGAGACACCAAACCCCCGAAAACCAAATGCTTCCCTCCGCAGAGTTATCTCCCATGCTTTCAACCCTGGCACTCTCTCCCACGATTTCCTTAAGATTCACAGCTTGTAGCTGTTAGCAGAAGATGAACTCTTTCAAAGTGGGAGGAAAAAAGGAATAGTTCGGAACGTTTTATAATTTTCCATGAAAACGTCCATAAGTGGAATACTGAATATAAATGTAAAAAACACATTCCGAGGTGAATCTATGATGCGGGCTTGAACATGCTGTGCCCTTCTAAACTGTAAAGTCCCAAGGGTGGTCATCTGAGGAGCAAACTAAGCAAAACAAGGATCATTCCTCAATTCCCAAACTGTGTGTGACAGCCCACAGGAAAGGCCCACTGGTGTCAGATGCCTACAAACGCCCACTGGAAGCTTTCCCTAGGAACTGCACACCGGCTCCACCCAGCGTGGCAGGAACTGAGCCCCACAGAGACCCTGAACCTGGGAGCATAACACGGGTCATTTGCGCCGTGACACCGATGTGCGTTCCTCCACATGTGACATCTCAAAAATCTTTGACCTGTATTTGGCCAAGATAGTTCTCAGAACAACACTTCAACACTGTCCGGAACAAAAGCTGCCCTTCCAACATGGCTCCTGGGCCTTACTGATCTCTTCACGATTCTTACTATAAGTACCCAGTCATCGGGAGGTTCCTGTCCCTCTCTTCTCCTATCACTCCTAAGTGGTGTCCAGGACAGGAATTGCCAGTATGCAGCGTCTACAGGACCTGCTGTGTAGCGCTGCTCAGGGATTTCATGGGAGGAACCAGAGTGAGGGGCAGGGCTGAGCGAGTTTATTATCCCCCACCAGTTTCTCCGCGGTCCAAACCAGGGCATCTCCTGCAACTGACACTTGCTTCATACCTTCACTATAGCCTCATGACATTTCCAGCCTGCAGCTTGAGGCCAGGCCAGCATGCCTCCCACATTGCCACCCCTGAGAGGGCAACAGGGATTTAACCCCAAAATTGTGAGCCACAGAGAGCTTTGGGGGCCTGTTACGCCAGGACCACAGTTTTCTAATTTAACTGCCGTGAAGAAACATAAAATGCTGATTTATCCATGACACCTGCTCAAAGCACGACCCAGAGGACCAGAAGCTTGTAATTCCATCTGTACAAGGGCCTCCAGTCCTAACAGCCCCCGCTGACTGGGGCAGGAGTCCTGCTACAATCAGTGGGTAATGAAGTGCGTTAGTGTGAAGAGGCTGCCATGGAGCGCTGCTGATAGACCCAATCCATCTGTTCCGCCTCGTTTCAATTAATCCAGGGTCCCCAGGGCCTGAAACCAGCCCGGTCTGAACAAGCATGGCAGCACAGGTTTCTCTAATTAGGTCAAGCTGTGTTCTAGGATAAGGCAATTTTAAGGCCTGTCTGAGGTTAGTTACCAAGTCACCAGAAACCCTCTTCCAACAAAACAGAAACAAACACCAGCTGACTGAAGAGAACTGGGGTGGGGGAGCCCCCAGAAAAGCCAGCGGCACCAGAAAGGGCAAATCAGCCCCTCTCTAAATCACAGTCTCCTGTAGCAGAACAGACTCCCTCGGCTTTTGGGGCGGAGGGGCACCGGATGGATACAACACCCAGTGAGCATCTTCCTGCACCAGGAGCCCAGAGCTGCCAGCTCTGAGAGCAAGCCAGTGCACACCCACCAGGAAGAGCCCAAGGAGCTCAAGAGGGGTGGGCCCAGAGGACATTTCAAAAGTAACCCCAAGAAATGCCCGCCCTGCTCTTTAAAGGCTGTGTGATGCTCCTTATGGCTATGTGGATAGCTGTCTGTCTAGTGCAGGGAAGCAGACAGGGTGGAAGTGCTTGGGGAATCCTGTATGAGGTGAACACATGCCTGGTCGTGAGAACCCAGAGGGAGGCTTTGGGGACCGATGTCTCTCACGATGTCATCAGTAACCACATGTGTCGGGTTGCGGGTCTCAACTATACACAAAGTCCAACCAACGTCAGGAGAATTTGCTAGTTTTTTGAAGTCTTATTTTAAATTATGTGTATGCGTGCCTGCGTGTGGCCGGGTGCCTACGGAACCTGGAGGTATTAGATCCCCTGGACTGAAGTGATATGAAGTTATTCGCCACTCAATGCGTGTGCTGCGAACGGGACTTGGGTCCTCTACAAGGGCGGTCTCCATTCTGAACTGCTGAGCCGTTTCTCAAAATCCATAACCAAACCAGCACAGCCTTATGGATTTCCTATAGAGCCAGAAAACAAGCCCAGAGGAGAAAAAAATGGGAGGCCTAGCACCACATTTGAGTCTTGAAGCAGGACCCACTGGGCCCTGCCTTGGCTCTTTGTACCACACCACAGAGCTTTCGCTGCAGTGTCTAACAAGGACCGGCCTCCTGGGAGGAACACGCATGTAGCTGAGCCGAGAGAGCTGCCCTGTCCTCTGCCCACTTCTACTGTCAGCTTACAGGACAGCACGGCAGCCCTGGAGCGGGGGCTTACAGAAGGAGCCTGCTCTCAGAAGCAGGAGGAGGCTGCTATCAATCAGCTCCTAAAACTCCTTTCTTTGGGCTTCCAGGAAAGGCCTGGTTTCCCTGGTGAGCAAGCAACAGAGGAGAAGAGAAGGCAAGGCTTCTTGGAGACTCGATTGTTGAGAGTGAGCCTGGCCTGCCAGGGGGAGATGTAACCTGCAGCAGTTCCTGAAGAACAAGGCACTTCTCCAGACCTCTGGTCATGTGGGAGGCTCTACGCTGCCTTCCGGGCAGAACCTTCTGCCCCGAGCGCCCCACTAGCCAGAGCTCAGTGACCGAGGCATAGCCTTCCCTCCACCTAGCAAGTTGCACCTCCTAAGCTACTACATCGCATCGTACCTGGCACACTATCCTTACCCACTGCCCTTAGTTCCTTCATTTTGGGGGTACAGGCAGAGCAAGAGCAGCAGAAAATGCCCATGAGTCTCCCTCTGCAGATGGCAGCCCACATCATGCAGCTGGACATGAGGGCCCCAAAGAGAACTGGGGTGGGGGCAGCACACGAGTCTACCATTGCACACACCGGGACAAGCTTAGGCCTTGTCACATGAGTACCCTGGGACAAAGGCCACCAATACTCTGTGGTTAGCGGTCCCCTGACTCCGCCACCCCAAGGCAAACATCTAGAAGACCAGAAATGTGACATATGTGGTTGTGTTTAATGCCCGCCTCTGATTTCTGCGTACCTGCTGGGTGTCACATGCTGCACCTGTTTGGAGATTATGGACCGAAACAGAAACCACAAAACCTGCAGGGAGAAGGGAGGACTGCCTGAGTGTGGGTGGGCCTGCTCTCAGAGCCCACAGCTGGGAGGAGGCAGCTCCGTCAGCAAGCCCAGCACCCTAACAAAGACAGCTGGCTGCTGAGCTGGGGATCCCACCAGGCTCCGGATATGGTGTGCAATCCCCAAGATTCATGAAACGAAGCTTCATCCCCAGAGTGGCAATGTTGGAAGACGGTGAGACCTTTAAAAGGCAGGGCTGAATTGGAAGTGATTAAGTAGTTCTCAAAGGACCCCCAAATCTCGCTTGTTTTCCGTTTTGTCATGTGATCTCTTCTGCAACCACTCCTTTGTGAGGACTCCCGCCTCCAAAACAGCTGCCTGATCTGGGTTTTCAGTCCCATAAACCGTGAGCTAAATAAACCACTTCATGAAATATACCACCTCAGATGCATCACTGCATAAAAGCTCAATTACAAGCTCCTGAAGTGAAACGACAAAGAACAGGAGCAGGTAACTAACAAGATCTGGGGGTATGTGTGCTGCCTGGGTCTTCAGTGGGGCAGGTGGCAACAGAGACCAAACTACCTTCTGCTCTCCAACCCCAAGGCGGTCATGGTACATTCTCCTCCAGATTCGCAGCGTGACAACTGAGAACAGAACTGAGCCAGTGCTCAGGGTGAGTGCCCATCTATGACTTTAAGAGTCTCTGCCAGCTTCAGAACGCCTGCCAGACAAGCAAGTGTCTAGCCCACAGGCCACCAAACTCTACACCTGGCATGCAATCCAGCCACCAGCCCATGCTGGCTACACCAGAAGCCATGTTGGTGCCCTTGGGTTTTGCTAGGTATCATTCCCAACATAGTTAGGGGCTATGGATGTTCCCTCCCTTCTACACTGACTTAGAAAAGCCCAGCTGTAAAGAAGACTCAAGGCCATAGCCCAAGAAAGTGGATCCTTTGGAGACATACAGACCACAGCTACTTTTGCATAGGGAGAGGGGGTGTCAATTCCGCTCTAGAAGCTTCGAAACATTTCTCTCAAAGCCCTCTCCATCCCTCTGGGTCAGGCCTAGAAGGAAGGAGAGCTGAGCAGGGTCATCTACTAGGACTTTCTTCTCTCTCCTTTCTCCAACCAAGGAAATATGCGTGCGCGCGCGCGCGCACACACACACACACACACACACACACGCACACACACACACGCATGCACACGCACCTACCCTGCCTATAATATCAAGGGTAGTTTTGACTCCCCAGGGCTAATGGGAACACCCACTGAGAACTGAGGAACCTGGCTGGTCTGGGCTCAGTGGGGGAGGGTGCAGCAGTGGATGGTCAATGCTTGTTAGACTCAGTCTGTGCCAGGGAGAATGAATGACAAAGGCTGCAGAGAGAGAGAGAGAGAGAGAGAGAGAGAGAGAGAGAGAGAGAGAGAGAGAGACAGAGAGAGACAGAGAGAGACAGAGAGAGAGAGAGAGACAGAGTGGATGAATGAGCAGGGTATGTGTTGGCCTTCTAACAGCCCCCTCCACTGTCCCCCACCCTGTGGGCAGATCTCTATAAAACAGCTCCTTTCCAAGATGTAGGAGTCTTTAGCAAGAGATGACACTTCACCTAGTCACCAAGAATACACTCTCAGGAAACTGAGGGAAGACAGCCTGGGACAAGGCTGACAACAGGGTAGTGAAGCGGTGTGTGTGTGTGTGTGTGTGTGTGTGTGTGTGTGTGTGTGTGTGTGTGTAAGTAAGGGGGGAACACGTTTCACCAGTAATATCTTGGCAGGAAGTGAAATCTCAACAGATATTATCGGCTTTAGAGCTGCCATCCCGGGTGGGGATGGGGGGGAGGGGTGGTGGCTCCACCCATCACGTGATACAACCTGCTATATCCTGTGACACCCACCTACCATGCCTGCCCCCATCCCAAGCCTTCCTAATTCCTCTGCTGACTGTGTGTCCTCTACACAGGTAACCAAGAAGGTCATTCTCAAGTGTTAATCCCTGGAAGACGCCTACCAAGTGCTGGCTAATCAGGGCTGGCTGGAAGGAAGATTGTGCTCCTGTGAACAGAGGTTACAAGACCGCAACACACACTGCTCATCTCCAATGCAAAGGATACTCTATTTTCAACAATCACAAATCAAAAGGCCTCATAAGCCAGATATTGCATTATCTCATTTAGTCCTAAATTAGGCAGGTGGGACCAGAGTGAGGTCACTAGGTACTAGACCCCACCCCTTTAATCCCAGCACTCTGTGGGCAGACACAGGTGTCATAACTCTGTGCGTTTGAGGCCACTGAGGTCTACAAAGTGAGTTCCACATCAACCAGCGCCATATAGTTAATGTCTCAAAATATAGATAATGTCTCAAAAAAGGAAAAAAAAAATCCACTCTACACACAGTTCCCCCTGACAGCTCAGGGCTGCGGAGGAGGGGGGAGGCTGTGAACAAGGAGGGGGGTAATACATCCTGGGTATCAGGGCCTTGGATGAAAGGAGGACTGAGCAGGACAATATGGGGTGCGAGCCAGGCCGAGACATGGAATGAGAGCTCCAGGCAAAGGGAAGAGCAAATGGGAAGGGCTCAGACAGATGTTTCTGGAAGCCCAACTACATCTGCCTTGAGCTTCTGTGGTCAGATATCCCAAGTTGAGAAGCAAAGACCCTTCTCAGGTGAGCAAGGATTTCCCAGCGGTTTTCTATCTGGTTTGGGGGCTCAGGTGTCTGGTGATGACTATCTGGAGTGCATTCATTCAGGCTGATGATCCTGACTGGGGCTGGAGAGGCGGCTCAGCAGTATTGGCTGAGTTCAATACTCTTGTAAAGGACCTGGGTTTGATTCCCAACCCGCCTAGGGCAGCTCACAACTGCCTGTAACACCTCTCCCAAGGAAGCCAGCATCCTTTTCTACAAACATGCAGGCAAAATGCCCATACACATAGAATAAAAAATTTAAATCCAAAAAAAAAAAGGATTCAAAAGACAGATCTGAACTCAGAAGCAGATGCCTGAACCAGGAGTTCAGATGTCTGAACCAGGAGTTAAGGTACGCTGCCGCTCTGCTGTGTGATCAAATGTGACAGGTGACTGTACCGTGTAGAGTACTGCCGGCTAAGGGAGTATGGGCAAGGGCGAACTTCACTGTTACAAAGCGGTGCACTAGCCTCCCTGGCTCAACCAGACGTACTTTTACAGTCTCCTTCCCAACTTGTGGGCTCCTAAATGTGGCAATGAGGACTATTACTTCCCAGGGTCCAGCACTCAAGAAAGTCAACGCCATTTGCCAAATGATCTAATCCAGGGACCACACTCCCCAGGAAGCATGTTCACCCTCTATGTGAACAGCCTGGCAGTAGATCTTACCAATGGGGACGAACACTGCCCCTCAGTCAGGCACACTGAGTCAGCCGCTATTTGAAGACAGAGCCTTTCCCCTCCCTTTCTGTCCCCAAACAGGGACGCTGTCTCAGAAAATCAGACCAGCGGCCCCCGAGGGCCAGCTGAGGGTCTAGTCATTAAACACAGTGTTTCTGCTTCCCGGCAGCCAAGGAGCAGGAGCAGCAGGAGGGGGCAGTCTGCACGCCCCCTGCTATGGCAGCCAAGTGGACTCCTTCCTCCGGCTGTAGCCCAGAGATGCCATGAACAGACCCAACACCACAATAACTGAGTGCCTGTGAGGCACGGGAGTGGATGGCCAGCTCTCTCCAGCTACATGTTCTACTGGAAGCATGGAGGAATAGATGAAGATGCAAGCTATGAGCCCCCAATGACCTTCCAACCTTAAGACCATGATAAGCTTGGTGACACAGTGAAGCCCCTGTGTGTCTTCCCAAGGATCCAGAGGGGTTGGCAGGTGAAGAGGTGGCCAACCAAGTCCATACGAATGATACAAATCTGGGTAGCCAAGGAAAGGCAGGTGGACAAACATACCCGTCTTCTCTGGGCAGTTGCACCCATGTTCCCAGACCCTCCCAAGCCTCAGCTTTCTCTCCAGGTTTCTGTACACTGGGCTCTTTAAGCCACCTGCCCCTGCCCGCAGTCTCAGTTTTCTGCTTTACAACTCAGCTGCTGCTTCCCTCTTAGATTGCTCCCAGTCTTCATTCACTCCAGCGCATCACAATCTTTTCACAGCAGGGCACTAGAAACCAGGACAGGAATGCGAACTCATATATAGTCTTCCTGCCCTCCAGGCAATGATTAGCCCTCCCCACTGTGAGCTCAGCCAGGAATGCTGCCTGCTGGGAACAGAAAAATAGAGACCTGCTTGTAAAGAGAGTGTGTTGCAAAGTCAGTAAGAGTCATCCTAAACCACCACCCCCTCAGAGGGTGGAGAGGGTGGTGGGAGAAGCATGGCCTACTCCACCTACAGGGCAGTGCTCTTCCATATCAGCCAACACTGGGTAAGCCGAGTTGGCTCAGCCTCCAGCTGGCCGCTCACTGGAGCCCCAGGCCTGCTGAGGGCTTTCTCCTCACAGACTGCAGAGACTGGCCATGCCAGGAGGTTAGCATTCCAGAATTGTGACTGCTGCCCAGTCACCGAATCAGAGGGTAAGGCTGTTGCTGGGCTCCACATTGGACTGCCCTAGGTGAAAACCCTACATCTACCCAGTGAAGTCACCCCCACTCCCTCTCCAAGCGTAGCTATCATCCCGCCTCTATTTCCAAGCTACATAGTGAGGCCCTGTCTCAAAACAACCAACCCACCGAAATTAACCAATTAAAAAAAGACTGAAATTACAATAAAATGCTACACTCCCGGTCCCACAGTCCACGCTGGTTTTCCTCTAGAGAGGAGACAAGAATGGTGGCCCGGGGTTGGCAGCATCAGGTAGGAGAGCCACCTTTAACAGGGGTGACTGTCAAGATCAGCCATTCCAGGGCAGAGATGCTGGGTCTGAGTCCGTGGAGCTGAGTGCACTCCCTTGTGGCGCACCCCCCACCCCCAATGCTGTGCATGCAATTGTGATGCCTGGGCACAGACCCAATGGTGGCAAACTGCCTCACTGACAGCAGGTACCTTGTTAACTCAGAAAAGTAACGGGGTTTAGGAGTCAAGAGATGCCTGGATCAACCAAGAGTGATCAGAAAGGACCAGAGTCCCTGGGGATTCAGGCCTGTGGGTGAATGCAAATGATCCTGGAGTCTGGAAGTCTTTGGGTTCATGGTATACTCATCCTGTACCTAGTAATGCTAAGAACAGGTGGAGGGCTATCAGACATACCACAGAAAATTATGCTCAACTGTGTTGATAAAGCCTCGAAAAGTAGCAACTCAGAGACGTAAATTTATGAGAAGCCAGGTGAGCCCCAGCATAGGGTATCATGACCCTGGATGCTTTTGATCTCACTGCCCTTTGGGAGGCCATTTCCCTGTTCTGTAGGAAGAAAAGAAAGAAGGAAGGCAGGAGACCACCTCCACTTTCCAGAGGGACAGCAACCACGCTACACATGGCCAAATGGCCTACTTGGCCATGTAGCCACAAGAGGACTTGAGTTCTGCTATCTCAGAGGAAGGGGCAAGCAGGCCCAGAACTAGGGAGCTATCCACCACAGAAGAGGAGATAAAGCCTGACCTCTGCCCTGTGGAGATTACATCTCATCAGAGACCCGCATGAACACATGTGGGAACGATTACCCGGAGAGGTCACACACAACAAGGCATTAATTGTGAGGCGCAGATAGGAAACAAGCAGTTAAGGAAGGGGAAGAGTCGCAAGCTGGCTGAAGTCAGCAGCCCGCAGGCATCCCAGAGAAGAGAGACCTGAACTGGATGGACAGGTGTGAGGAGACAGAGCAGGGGGGAGGGTAACTATGAAAACACAGGCTCCACCCCAACCCTCAGCAAATGCTGGGTCACATCAGCCTTAGCTAAAACCAACTCCAGCTGCAGGATTGTTGGCCTGACATGCACGGAACAGGGATAATTAGTGAACTTAATCCTTGGCCCCTGATGTTCACGTGGGGTCACACATTAGCTTCACTCCACAATGCAATAACCACCTGCAAGACCTCCACCAAAAACAAAGGCCAGGACCCTGAAAGAACCGACAATTAACCAGACACCCCACTTCCAGATTTCAGAACCTAAAAATTCCAGCTAGCTTTCTTAAATACTCTGACTGTCTATAAATAGTCCTAGTGAGTATTCCAGTTTGGTTGCCTTTCACCTTACAACAAAAGAACAGGCTGCGTGTGGTGTCTGGGAACACGCTATTTTTACCTAATATTTATGTATTGCTAGAATTCATCTTCAGCGCCGCATGCCACTGTACTTAATTTGTTTAGACAGCTGGGTAATATTCCATTGTGCAATTGTGTCTTAGTGTATCCAACCGTCCTCCCATTGATGGGCATCTGGGCTGTTTCCCGTTTTTTGTTATTGTGCATGAGGGTACAGTGGGCATTCCCGTTCGAGCTTCCTAACGTCCGTGTGCTAGCTTCTCTCGGGTGTATGCCTAGGAAGGAAGCCAAGGTGGGCTGTGGGTGTGTGGACTCCAGACAATGCCAGATACATTTGCAAAGCAACTGTGACAATTCACGCTCCCAACAGAAGCAGACGAGAAACAGAACAGTGATCGCTGTCTCAGGAGTCCACCAAGGGTCTGATCCATCCTAGGTTTGTGACAGTCCTTTCACAGAAGCAAGCAAATCCACCATAACCCGGCACTACAGACGACTGTATCCAAGAACTGGGTCCTGATAGGGAGCCAACCTGACTCTGAAACCCTGTGTTCCTACCCATGCCTCCCACCAACAAGTAAAAAAACAACAAACAAACAAAAAACAAAAACAGGTATCTCTTGCCCAAAGCAGTAGCTCAGACAAAGTCAGAGGACACTAACACCTACAGAAGGCTCGAGTATTAAACACAGATAAGACACTTCCAGACCAGTCTGCGGGATCAAGTCATGGCCATACAGGATGGCTTGGGAATGGGCTGGCCACTTCAGGAGGTCTAACTGGCTTTCTATGTCCGGCGTTTCTCACTCCTTCATTAAGTCCCCTGATGCACACGCCTCCTCTCAGTCAGCCCCCATGTGTCCATAAAGAATGGATACCAGGAAGACCCTGTCTCCCTCCATGGCAGCCTGGCACCTGCTCTCCTTGACAGCTGTCAGCACGTAGCTCTGAACAGCTGGCAGCCATGGCCTACCTCAGCAGGCCCTTGCCCCCCCCCCCCATCAGAGTTCTTTATGCATTCTGCCTTCCCTGTGGCGGGCCTGCTGGAAAACATTAACTGTCTGCCCTCAAGAGGTTTAGCTACTGTGAAAGGAGCCAACCCGGAAAACAGGACGAGAAGGAGTCAAGGCTGAGACTGTGGCTGAGTCCAGACACCACCCGGCTCTAACAGCTGATAGGGGTTCAGATCCAGCAAAGTTGTTGCGGTCTGGCCACACCCACTGTGAGGAAGCCTCTCCATACTGTGAGATAGGACCCTACGAGGACCCTTCCTTCTCCTGGGACCTTGGCTTCAGTGAGATCCCAGGAAAATCAGGGGCTCAAACTACTCACTTACTTCCTGCTAGTGTTTGTTCAATAAAAACAAAACTCATATTACTATTTATACAAGGGCACTATGAATAACCTCTGCAAACTTACCAATGATGAGGTTCCCGTCACTTGAGGGAGCTCTGGATATATTACAACTTTTCAATAAAACATTAACTACATAAAGGAGGAGGAGCAAAAACACAAATGCAGAGCAAACAGAGCGCTCTGCAGCAGCTTCTCTAGACACGTCAGTTTGACAGCGAGGCCCCAACAGAACGCTACACACATTTTGCAATCTTCCTTCCTTTCAATTACATTTAGAGGTTGGAGAGATGGTTTAGTGGTTAAGAGCAAGAACTGCTCTTGCAGAGAGCCTGAGTTTGGTTCCCAGCACCCACATGAGGACAGTTCACAATACCCGTAACTCCGACTCCAAGGGTTCTAACACCCTCTTCTGGCTTCCATGGAAACCAAAATGCACATGCACGAGTGAATGCACACATATACACAAATAAATAATAAAACAAATATTTTTTAAAATTACATTTATTTATTTATGAGTAAAAGAGGCCAGAGGACACCACACGGGTCTTAAGGATCAAACTCACGTCAGACTCAGCAACAATCACCTTTACCTGCTACACCATCACAGGAGTCTTTCTGCAAGCCTCACTGTGAATCATCACAAATACAAACACAAAGGGACACACAGTCAGCCACATACGCCCACCCCTCATCAAGGAGCAAAGGGAAGTTTCACCCATCTTTGGTCCCTTTGCTGAAACACAGGAAGAATTTTAAAGCAAACTCCAGCATGATACTCCACTATCCATCAAAAACACACTTCCAAAGAATGCTGGAACTTCCTGACAGACCACAATCGCACAGGCCACATGTCTCTCTTGCCACGTGCTTCACCTGTCACTGTAGAGGGGTAGGGAGAATGAGAAAGGGCTGGCCAGCATGGTTACAGCATTTGTGATGCTGAGACCTGCAGTCTCGGGAGGGCAGCAATCCACACGCCCGGGCAGGTTTGCTTTCTTCCTTTCAGGACTATGATTGCCAACCACTAGCCTCAAAGAACATCAGTCAGAGGGTGACTATGTGGCCCATCAACCCCATGCAAGGAGGATGCAGCAACATTGCCGGCGGAAAAAGATTAGGCGACTCTTACACCTGCCAAACTAGCTCCTCTTCCTGTAAGAAAGATGAGCTACTAGCCGGAGCCATGTGTTCCTGGGTCCACTCTTGGCTGAAACTGCTGGGTGCTGAGGCTCCTGTATGGGACCTGTCACACACTACTCATGGCTCCGAGAAGTTCCTGTGATGGAGGAAGGACATTGGTTAATTAAATAAAGAAACTGCTTGCCCTGATAGGTTAGAACATAGGTGGGTGGAGTAAACAGAACAGAATGCTGGGAGGAAGAGGAAGTGAGCTCAGAGACGCCATGCTTCCCTCTCCCGGGCAGACACAATAACTCTGCTCTCTGAGGCAGACTCATGTGATGAAGCAAGCCGCCAGGTCAGACATGCTGAATCTTTCCCGGCAAGACCGGTGCTACACAGTTTATTAGAGATGGGTTGATCGGGATATCAGAATTAGCCAGTAACGGCTAGAGCTAATGGGCCAAGCAGTGTTTAAAAGAATACAGTTTCCGTGTAATTATTTCGGGTAAAGCTAGCCGGGTGGCGGGACACAGCCTGCTGCTCATATTTCAACACTCCTGGGTAAGTGGAAGAGAAGGGTGCAGGGGCTTCTCCTGTGGGAATTCCAGTCTCTTGTAACAGAGACTAAGACCACCAGATCCATGTCACATATGGGACACAAATGAAGTCTCAACCAGAACACGGAGCACTATAGAAACAGCAGGTGGGCCCAACCAGCCAGCAAGCACACAAGAATTGTTCTGGGGTCAGAATAGTCCTCTTCACTGTACAACAAAATTTCAAAGAGTACCCCATTTCCCTCCGCCGCAAAGCAGCTCCAAAGAACACCAGCACTTCGACCACACTCACACACTTCAAATACCTTCTCCCCACGTGCATCATAAATAAAGGCTTTGCATGCATTTGGAGGCCGATCCAGAAGTGGATGAGTGGGTGGAGCTCCTAACACCACGTTCTCCCTGCTGCTGAAGGAAAAATGCTTTAAAACCTAGCACCAAGGGCCCAGGCAGCAGCTTCACCTTTCTGCCCCATCACTGAAGGGGATAGAAAATTTACTTTCTACACCAGTCAGGCTTCTCTTACAAGAGCCAGCCCTCTGCCCTCTCCAGTCTGAACCCCTCTCCCCGTCTTCTCAACAGCCTGTTGCTATTCTGCCCTAGTCATTTAGCACTGTCTTCTCTCTAGCTAGGATGATTCCTTAATGCCAAAGCAACAGAAAGAGTACAGGAAGGAGCGTCAGTAGCACTGGGTTCTAACTCTAAGTCCACAGCACAATTTCCCTGGGCCTCAACTTTCTCATGATACTACACTTCATGCGTGGAGTGATTCCAATCCCCCCTCCTGCCGTCACAGCTAACAGACTGAATACTTTCCCCCACGATCATGGTGGAAGATTCAAAACCCAGCCAAAGCTAATCAACCTGCACACAGGGGTAAACCGTCTGCCGCTCCCAGGCCTAGAAGGTCTCTAGGGACACTGTAACCACGGTGGGGCCACAACACGGCAAAAGGTAGGCACATAGTGAGTCCTGCCCTAACTGAGCTGCATTCCAAGCTGGCCTCCTCTGTCAGAAATGGCAGTCTGAAGAACTCTTCAAGAGAGGCCCCCAGGCCGGGCGGTGGTGGCGCACGCCTTTAATCCCAGCACTCGGGAGGCAGAGGCAGGCGGATCTCTGTGAGTTCGAGACCAGCCTGGTATACGAGAGCTAGTTCCAGGACAGGCTCAAAAACCACAGAGAAACCCTGTCTCAAAAAACCAAAAAAAAAAAAAAAAGAGAGAGAGGCCCCCAGGAGCTGTCTGTTCAGTGTGGTCCCTAGATTTCTGAGCCACCTATATAGCACAAGGCACACTTGTTCACCTTAGGGCCCTAGGCTGAGCCAGGGCCATGGTGGGTCCCACAGAACCAGTCAGCAGTAAGAAACAAGATTTACAAAGGCAGGACCATAGCTCACCTGCTCCCTACTGGGATGGAACCCAGGGCTTCATGCTGGTCAGGCAAGCACTCTACATCTGGGCACACCCCTAGCGCTCTTTTTACATTTTATTCTACCTTATTTCTGTTTGTGATACTGAGAATTGAACCCAAAGCTTCCCAAAGCTTGTGGGCAAGTGTGCATGGGGGTGGGGGTGAGTGGGTATGTTGTATGTGCGTGAATGCGTGTGTGTGTGTGTGTGTGTGTGTGTGTGTGTGTGTGTGTGTGTGTGTGACTGGCCTCCTATGTGCATGCAGAGGTCAGAGGAAAGGTCAGGCATCCGGCCTATCACCCCTCCTCTTATTCCCTTGAGATAGAGTTTGATTCAACCTGGAGGTAGCTCGCAGCCAGCAAGCTCCAACAACCTTTCTGTCTTTCCCCATTGCACTCAAATTACAGGTATGCATGTACCCATCAGACTTTTCATGTGGCTGCTGGGGATTGAAACTCAGGTCTTCAAGCTTTCTCAGCAAGCTCTTACTTGTAAGCTGAGCTCTCTCTCCAGCCTGTTCTTGTGTTTGTCTGAGATAGGTCTTCTGTCTCCTGAGCACTGGGATAATACACCCAAGCTACCGTGCCTGGCTTCCATATGTATTTCTGTATTACAGAGGATTGAACCAGGGCCCTGTGCATGCTAATAAACACTCTACACTGAGCCAGGCTGGCCTTGACTAGAGCCCAGGACCTACACTGTACCCCTTCTCAGTACCCTCCAGCTCTGGCCTCTGCCTCTCTGCTTGTAGACTTGGGGGGACTGTTCCTCACAAATGAGTCATCCCTCCAGCCCCAGCTCTGGTGCCTGTCCCTGAGGCCAGTCATCTCCTAGGCTGGCATTATTTCAGTCGGAAGTCCAGCTAGGAACTCAGGGGGCCATGGTCTGATCTGCCAGGCATGACTGGCTTGGTTTCTACCCGAGAATGTAGCCTTTGATCTAGGCTTCCACCCTACTGCCCAGGACAGGAAGGCTCCTCCCTCCCTCTGCTTGAATGTGGGAGTGCAGAGGACCCAGGAGAGGCTGTCTGAGAAATCTAGGAGCCTAGGAGTGTCTGGCCTCTGCCAAGGTTGGCCATAACTTACTAGCTGCTCGTCTTCCTAGCAAGGAGATTGGGCTGAGCTGTCACTTTACGAAACCAGTTCTCCCAGATCACGAACTGTGTGGGACTTAGTGAATGGCTGGTGGGAAACCAGACACCCCTGGGAACAGCTTCGTTCTTGATGAAAGGAGGTGCTGGGGGAAAAAAAAGGCATTAGCACTCCTGCAGGTTATAACCCATTTTATTGTTAGCTGCACGCTGGGACAGAGAACCCGACTCTCCAATGGAGAGGACACAGCACAGTAACACAATAGCTTCAAAAAGATGAGGCAGTTTTTCTCACAGTGAGACAAACAGATGCATCTGTGTGTAAACGTCTTCAGAAGTGGGGTGACTGTTACCAAGCTGGCAGAAAGGCAGCCTCTCTCTGTGCCCTTGACAAAGGCCAATTCTGCACCCAGCATGACAAGGGGGGCAGCTTGCCTGAGCACCTCACTATACACTGGTACCACAGCACACCAAGTCCTGGGGAGGCAGAATGAAGGCGCCACATCTGGATGCCAAAAGGACTAGTGCATACCAGTAAGAATGAAGTAAAGGCTGGGTGGGCGGTGGTGGCGCACGCCTTCAGTCCCAGCATGTGGGACACAGGGGCAGGTGGATCTCTGGGACTTCGAGGCCAGCCTGGTCTACAGAAGAAGTTCCAGGAGACAGTCTCAAGAGTGCCTCACACCTTCTGACACCCCAACCCCAAACTCCTGCCTTGCAGCTATTTCACAGCATAGGACTAGCTGGCAAACTGGGCATGTCACGGTGGGGCTGAGTCACATGCTGGATTCCAGTCTTGAAGCCCTCACTTCCTTCCCTCCTTAGGCAGACAGACCCACGGTATACCAGAGAAACCCAAAGGAGGGCGTAGGAGTGCTTATGTGATACTTAAATCACCACCTGAGTCCTAAAGCTGCAGGACTCAAACCATTAGAAGTGCAGGTGGGATAAAGTATACTCCACACGACAGCAGCCTCCCTCAGGAGTTAACCAAGGAATGCCAGCAACCAGAGTCAAGGCCCCAGTGAGCCTTTTCATGTCCTCCAGATTCACAGTTCTCCTGACCCTTGAGTGACTTCAACAAAAGCTCTTGTGGCTATCCTCCCCGCCTCCCTCCACTGCATCAGGGCCATGATCCACGCTACTGCCCGTTCCAACAGAGTGGCAGTTTGGCACCGATCCCAGCTGGAAGACTGAGAATTCCAGGCCAGCCTAGGCTATGTAGTAAGACCCTGTTCCCTTTCTCCCTGAGGCTGCTATGGTTCCCTAGCTTCCTGGGTCTTACTACATAACCTAGGCTGGCTTGGAATTCTCAATCTTGCAGTTGCCCGAGTGCCAGGATTGCAAACACGCCCTTCCACACTCTGTTCTGAGCAGGATCCACTCCCTACAGCACATCTCCACCTCTAACAGAGGTAACTGCACAAATTTTATTTCGGAAGCCAATGGCGCAGAGAAAAACGATGGGCAGAGAGCAGAGACCAGGGTTCTGAACTCAACACAGACACGCAGGCCAAACACAGTGGCGCACACCTTTAATCCCAGCACTAGGGAGGCAGAAGCAGATGTATCTCTGTGAGTTCCAGGCCAGACAGGGTATACAGTGAGACCCTGTCTCAAAACACACACACACACACACACACACACACACACACACACACCCTAGCTGGGTATGGCCCAGGGCAAGCCATTCCACACTCCAAGGCCTCATTTTCTCATCTGTGAAATGAAGACAATAATTCCCAAGCCATCTGCTTTGTAATCTTTAGTAGGCTCTTTGATGACTGGGTTTCCTCTTTTTCTTTATCCTATGACTAAGCTACAATTAAAAAGTGAATCCATGTCAGAACCAATAATACAACCACAGGTGTGCATGCACAAGTGCACGCACGCACACACACAGGCTTTGAGGTACACATAGCTCAACCACCATCCTCTAAAGGCTGACCAAAAGTTACTCAGAAAAAAGGAGACGGGGCCAAACTCACTCTGCGTGTGTGTGTGTGTGTGTGTGTGTGTGTGTGTGTGTGTGTGTGTGTGTGTGTGTTAGTTAATTAACTACTCTTCCAGGGGATAAGAGGTCACCATGGAAAGGAGGAAGCATGGCAGAAAGCGGTAGGTGTGGAGGTTGGAGCTAAGCATGAAACAGAGACAGCCAACTAGAAATGGACTGCCCCCAGTGACATACTTCCTCCAGCAAGGACAAGCCTCCTAAACCTACCTAAACAGTGCCACCAATTGAGAGCCAAGTATTCAAATGCCTGAGACTGAGTGACATTTATCATTCAAACCACCACATTGTATGTGTGTGTGTGTGGTTTTGCTACTAGCACATTTGAGAATTTCCCACAACTGCTCAAATGAGAGGGAAGCCTCACCCCTTCTCTACAGGCCAGTACACTTCCTCTTCGTGCCTGGGACAACCCCAGGGCTCTGCCGGCATCAGCTGTGAACCTGTCCAGACCCATCTCTTTAAGCCACGAGGCAGCCAGAACTGAGTGTATGAGCCACTACTGAGCCTTCCGAATGTCCTCAGATCAAGGGCAGCAGGTGGTGACTGAGTGACAGACGTCGTTCTAAGTATTCTAACTAGGCTGGCCTACGCACCCTTAGCCCAATCTACTGTAAGTCTCACTTTGTAAATAGAAAAACCGAGGTACAAGGATGTAGAATGACTAGCCCATGCCAAGGTGATCTGGCCAAAGAAAATGCACAGCCTCAGACACTAACACAGTGCCGAAGAGAGAATGTGAAGAGCTGGGTTTTGAACACCCAGTGTGGCAAAGCTAAGTCCGCTCCTCTGTGGACTGTGCAGCTGGGCAGCATCGACTCCACAGCTGCTGCTGGTGTTTGACTGGCTGAGTTATGTTAGTATCAGCTTAGGTCCTGACTCTTGGGCACCTGTGGACTGGCCATCGAGCTGTCTGGGTACATAACAAGTGCTCTATAGAGAGAGGGAGACCCTGAGAAGCAGCCGGCAGAGGTGAGGGGGGGGGCAGAGTAGGGGCATCCAGGGTGCTTTGAAAATGCCTAACACACAAAAGACCAGCAGACCCTGACCTCTGACACTCTGAAACCACGTCTGTCGGTTAATGCTTAGACTAGAGCATGTTTATACCGGATGGCATCTCAGCCAGGAGCATGCTCACCTAAGATAAATCCCCAGAGACCTGTCACCCACCTTAAGCCACCAGGTTCCAAGGTGCACAACTGCAGCTTTAATACCTCCACATGCCCCTGGATGCGGGAGCTGGAGCCAGGGTACAGCCCATGCAAGTCTAATGGACTGGCTCAGAGGAAGCCTGGAGCTGCAGCACCTTCCCCCAGGGCCTAGCTCTGGCCACATTTCTACACAACAATCCGAACCATATAATCAGAGTTGACTGAACCCAGAAGAGCACTGACAGCTGTAGCCCCCAAAGCCCTTCCTAGATCCCCGTGTTTCCAGTCAGATACAAACTGTAGAGGCTCCCTTGGTAGAGGTAGCAAAGCCACACGGGCCTTCCTTGGTGTAAAGGTCCACAGAAGCCAACAAGAAGTGGCAGCTGCCTGGGCACTTTCCACAGCTATTTATGCAGCTTCAGGAAGATGCCAGGCTGATGCCCGACATGGAAACAAGGCAAGGAGTGAAGGAAGCAACCCGAGGAACTGGAGTTGATATAGGAAGTCTGGACTCGGCCACTGTTGTCGTCAGATTGCTAAGAGGAATGGAGCAAAACCACTTGGGGTCCATTGCTCTGCTGTCCCTGATGCTAGACAGGAAGCGGCTTAGAGGGATTCATGTTCCAGGCTCTCACTGCATGTCAAAATCCTCTGAGATTTGAGAGGGCTATCATATACAACTTTCAAGCAATACTAATTCCCTAGGTCATCAGGTCAGCTAACTACCGGTCTCTCACTGAGGAAGGGGTCCCCATGCATTCTTCAGGGAAGCTGGAATTGACAGCTACCCCACTGAGTGATCCAAGCCCCTTTCACAAGCTCCTGTCTTTCTTTTGTTGGTGTTTTTTGTTTTTGTTTTTTTGAGACCGGGTTAAGTGTAGTCCAGGGTGACTTTGAACTCCTGGTCCTCCAGCCCCACCCCACCCCCCAACGATGGGATCACTCGCGTGTGAGCCACCTTGCCTTGCTAACATCTGTCCTATCTGACTGACGGTGCTGGAGACAGAACCGTCATCCCCAACACTAAGCTACACACCTACTACCCTTTCCAGCCACTACAGTCTCACAAACACCAAGGAACAATGGTCAAGCCCCGGGGTTATCCCAACTGTTTCAGTCAGGAAGTGAGTGAGAAATGGAGTATTCAAGCGAGTTCTAGCCAGTGTATGAGTTTATGTACAGCCAGGCTTCTGACAACTCCATTATGTGGGGTCCTGGATAAGTTCTGCTATTCATTTTGCACGCGCGTGTGTGTGTGTGTGTTTTGCTGGGAATACAACCCAGGCCTTCAAACATGTGAGGTAAGCCCTCTACCACTGAACTACATCCCTCTCCCTGGTCCGACGATTAACTCATTTATGTGGTCTCAACCAAGACCTCACCTATGTATGGTAAGAGGGCTGGGCTGGGACCTGCAGCTCTGGGAGGCCACAACCCACTCTTGAAAGCCCTTGACACTGACCCTGACCTCTGAGCTCAGGTACCCTGCTGCATTTGCTTAGGAAAGGGTTAGGCTGTGGACCGGGTTTGTGGCTGGCTACAGAGGCTCTGGATGCTGGCTGAGCCACTCTCTTTCTATGTAATGTGGATGAGAGGCACGGCAATCTCAAAGATCAGACCAGAGAGTAACGTCGCCTGCTGCTCGAGTTCACAGTAGGAGCTCAAACCGATATATAAACAAGAAACACACATGGCAAGCTGTCAGCCTGTGTGAAACACTAAAAATGACTAAAAAAGGATCGAGACACTCAAACACATGCCGCTTCCACCAAATAAAGACAGAGCTGTTCCAATAGTAGGCCGTGACTCAGAAGCACACTTGGGGAGCAAGCTGTTGGCTCCTCCCTCGGGGATCCATCAAAAGGAGTTCCCCGGGTATTAATAACCCTCAGCTGTAAAGGAAGCAAAGAAGACAAAGATTCCCTTCCCAGGGACCGGCTGCAGCCTCAGCAAGACAGTGAACGGTGAACCGCCGTAACGTGCTGAGGCTGCAGAAGGATGAGTGGCGGGTATGTGTCTTCTCTTCTTTCATGATGACTGAGGTGATAAAAATAGAAGGCCAGAAATAAAGCATCTGAGTCCCCGACTCTGCTCAGGCCAAGACATGATACCGGTCCTGACTTCACAGCAGCACTAGGGCCAAGCAAAGCCCATGTTCCCAGGACACACACCCGGCACTGGGATCCAACCTGCTCCTATTTAAACAAGGCCAGTCAGAGTCCCTCTGGCTCACCAAGAGAATCTGAAAGAGAGAAAACACGCCCGACCCCCACTCCTTTCATTCTCCCATGTTCCTAACCTCTGTGCCACCCTTCCTCTTGGCCCTCCAAACCCCACCCTCCCCTAGTGAATGCCACTCATTTCTTCCTCTAGAAATAAGTCCAAGTTCAGATCCAAGGCTACTGACTGGCTCAAAAGGCCTCAAGGGAGGGGGGGGGATATCTGATTGTCTGCCAGGTCAATTCTGGATTGATTCAAACATGAACTTCTAAAAAGTCCTCTACTGAGTCAGCAAGACAGCTCAGTGATTAAAGGCCCTTGCTTGGCAACCTGTTTACAGCTGGAACTCGTGTAAGGAGGAAGGAGGGAGAGACGGCTCAGCGGTTAAGAGCACTGGCTGTTCTTCCAAAGGACCCAGATTCAATTCCCAGCACCCATATGGCAGCTCACAACTGTCTGCAACTCCAGTTCTAGGAGATCCAACACCCTCACACAGAATACATACAGACAAACAGACAATACACCAGTGTACATTAAATGAATAAATAAATCTTTAAAAAGAAAAGCTCTCCTCCAACCACCAGAGAAACCCCTCCCCGAAGACACACACATTCCCAATAATAATAAAATACTAACAAATTCTTCCATCCTAGGACTACCTACCCACCAGCCACAGAGACATCTCAGCTGCTAGGATTTCTTAAAATAATTGTCTCTTAATTAATTGTCTCAATGCAGAAAAAGCCTTAAACTGACAAAGAGAAAAGGGAGGGAGAGGTGGGCTGAATGGCCTAACCTGTGTGGTGATGTGGATGAGAACCGTCCACCACAGGCTCATGCATAGGAACATCTGCTCCCTGGCTGAAGGCATTGTTTGGGGAGATTATGGCTCCCTTAGGAGGTAGAGCCTTGCAGGAGGAAATACTTCCCTGGGATTTGGACCGTTTACAGCCTTAACCTACTTCCAGTTTGCTCTCTCTGCTTCCTGCATGCGGGTGAAGATGTGATCGCTCCCCCAACCAGCCCATCCCCAGAACTATAAGCCAGAGTATTAAGTTGCTCTGCTCATGGTGTTTATCACGGTAACAAAAATGAACTAATACAACCAACTCTGGTTACTCAGCCTCTCTTAAGTCCACACGCCTTATGATTAACACCACATATATTTTCATTTTATGTCTTCAAAAAACTATCCGACACACAGTCACAAGTTCCACATCAACCTAGCCTCCTAAGGTATGCCTGCGGCATCCTCCTCTGTTACCGACAGGGCACTGCAGTGGAACACCTACAGCTGCCACAAGGAAATGAGGAGCCCGCCAGACGGCCTCAGGGACTGTCACACTCCTTAAAGAGGCCTCAGGCAGGAAAGCCCTAGGACAGTACAGTGCTGCTGCAGGTCTGAACAGGGATCTCTGAAGTTCACTGTGGAAACCTGACCCCCAAGGCAACAGCTAGGAGGTGATTAGGGCCTCGGGGCCCTGCTCTCAAGAACTGATAAAGGCCCTTCTAGCAGGTCTCCCTCCTATCTACAAGTGAGCCCTTCCCTGGCCCCTCCTTCTTCTTCTGCCACATTAGAGCACAAAATGAAAGCCCTCACCAGGAGATGCCCTTGGACTTCAGACTTGCTAGCCTACAGAACTGGGAGTAGAAGATCCGTTGATTATATATAGATAACCTTGTCAGTGGCCCCTGCTGTTAGCGCTATAGAACTACTAACAGAGAGGTTGTGCAGGGTTTACCAACTAGCTACTCCAAACCAGCACTGCTGGACAAAAGACAAAGGCACGGCTAGCCCGCCACACCCTCCTGACGTGGAACTCAGTCACCTGGCAAGTGCCATTCACTCTTTATCGGGGCTGCAAGGCCAGAGAGTGGAATGGGAGTAATCTAATTCCTTCAGCACAGGGGAGCACAGGGTTCAGGGTCCCAGAGGGAAGGAGCTGTCTTCCGGCATAGCCACCTAATGCTTTTTATCCTAGACCTCACAACTACCAGGATCCTTGGTTTCTCTAAGCTTCCATTTTCATCTTTGAGATAAGAACACGTGTCTTGGGAGGCGGAGGCAGGCATGTCTCCATGAATTCTAGGCCAGCCTTGTCTACATTAGGATGGTCCAGAGGAGTCAAGGCTATATAGAGAGACCCTGCCTCAAACAAAACACTTTCATGTCATAACAACCAAGAACAAGGAATGTACACGAAGATTCCACACCACAGACCCAAATCTCTCCACTGTCAACACCAAACACCCAACACAACAGATGGCACGATTTAGAAGATTCTAGAAGCCTCAGAAATCAACCTGCCCGTTCTCTAGCAGCCTGTGTGTCAGACTTCTGAGACCCTGAGGCACAGAACACTCAGATCTAGTTTCACATCCTCATGGTGCAACTGTCGTACTGCCTACCCCTTCCTCTAAGGAAAAAAACGGTGTGTGCAGGGGGTTCTCTGCTGAATTTCTGAATTGCAGTAATATACATAACATCACACGGCACTTGGCTCTTCCGGGCTGCTGCACTGCCAGCCTGCCTTCCGTCTCCACAAGACTTTCCCTCTTGCAGAGCTAAACAGTAACTCCCTGGGCTCCGTGCTTAAGAACTAAGGACTTCTAAAGTCAGGCAGCCTTCTACAAGACCAGCGCTGAATTTTCTGGAAAACTACATTGCTTTCTCTTTGCCTTTTAAAGGCTTGGCTCTACTCAGAACTTAAAAACCTCATTACTCCTCACACCCTCTGAACTCTTCAACCCTGAACACATACCAGGGTTTCAAACCATATCATTACTTCATCCTCTCACTCCTGACCCTGAGCTGTGGAAGGAACCTCTTAAGGGTCCCACCAACCTAGTGCCTGGTGCTTCAGCTCTTGCCTTCCAGACGCTGGACCCAGAAGTTCAAACAGACCCCGGGGTTTAAAAGACCTATAAACCCTGGTTAACAGATTGCCTCTTCCTCCCATGGCCACACGAACCCCAGCCACTAACCCTGGAAGCAGGGAAGGCTGTGAACAGAGGGCAGAGGTCCTGACCTGGACCTCCCATCGCAGGATGGAGCCGGGCAGGCACCTCAATCATCACAACAGAAAGAGAAGTGGAAGCTTCACTGATCACATTTCTAATTAGGTTCAGTTAAAAACAGCAAGTTTAGAAGGAGATCAAAAGGCCCGTCACGTGACTCTGCCTTGAGAAATCACCGTAGCCCACTCTTTGAACCTCCGTTGATAAGGCCCCGAGTTTCAATACAGACAAAAGCCAAATCATCTTGGTCCGCCCCCACCTGCCTGTGGACCTCTCCGGTGGCTGTGGACTCCCGAGCTAGGGCAGAAAACTGCTGGAGCAGCTCTGGGCTGCTTTTAGGAAAGCATCAGTCATATAAAAGCAATGCCACGCAAGTATGAGGGCGGCAGTTGGCACCAGAGTTCCTGCCCTTGGGACACGGAGACAGTGAGTGGGAGCAGGGACATCCAATGACGGTGATAACAAAAACCATTAGCTGGTTCAGGAGTCTGCGTGGGCCTTCCAGAGGAGGCCAAGGGAAGCAACCATGGGCAGGAGGGAGCTGGTCATAAAAGCAGTTCTGCTCACCAGACCCCAGCTGGGCAGCAGGATACAGAAGTAGCCCGCTGTCTCTGAACTGGCCAAACCTAGGGAGCTGAGGCCATAAGTAACCCCCAAACGACAGAAAGGGAAAATGCTTGGAATCTGGCAGGGATTTCTGGTTGGTTGCCATGGCAATAGGACCCTACAGAGACTGAGCAAAGAGGGCAGGCAAATCCAGTTGTTACCCTCCTCCAAGGACAGATGAGGGGAGGCTTTTCCTGAGGCCCCCTCAAGGTGCTGCCCAGGCCAGAGGCAACCTCCCCAAGTGAGAACCAAAGGTAAGGGCAGGAGAGAAAGGGAGAAAACTGCAGATTGGAGCAGTGACCCCTTTGAGTGACCCGCACCTCACCCAGCAGGTCTTCTGCGAAGGTGTGGACATTCTATCACATATGGTCAGCAGAGCAGGCCGGAATCACCGGAAACCATCAGCCCTCTGACACCTCACGCTTGGGACTCCCACGTCCATGACTCAGTCCATGTCCATCTGAACAACGCAACTCTTCAGGCTCCATTCATAAAACTCACATCACATATCTTATCCTCCGAAGACATGGGGCTACAAGGCCAGCTTAGCACAGGCACTGCCAAAGTGGCCTCAGCTCTGGGCAGCATTCTGCACCTCAATGGATGCAGGTGTTGACCCGAAGCAAGAAGAGAGATGAGCCTGTAGGCTGCAGGTTTGAAAGGAGGCTTTTTTTTTTTTAAGCTTAAGGTCATTCATTAGGCTTAAACCTTAGAAAGCTCAGGGGAGCCAAGCTGGCTAGACCAAGTTGAAAACAATCAATTTAATTTTTACCTCCCAGGGCTTGAGGCTCTTAGTACATATGACATGTGGCATTTCCATCAAAGCAAACAGAACATAAAAAGCCCACAGGCTAGTGAGAAAACAGCAGGGGTCCTGGAGTGGGATTCAGACTCTAGAGCCTCAGTCAGTTACCTCAATGCAGTCAGGGCCTGAGCCCCTGCCCTGTATCAGGCTCCTGTCCACCAACTATTCAACCATCCAGCAAGGGCAAGAGGTCAGGGGCTTTGTAGGGTCGTGGCCTAGAGCTAGGATCCCTGTGCAGACCCAGAGCGGGCCGCCCACTAGTTCCATGAATGAAATGATTGTATCTGAAGTATTTACTTTATCAAGCAGCAGCTTATATTGCTCAGGTCATTAACACACACACACACACACACACACACAGAGAGAGAGAGAGAGAGAGAGAGAGACAGAGAGAGAGAGAGAGAGACAGAGAGAGAGAGACAGAGAGAGAGAGACAGAGAGAGAGAGACAGAGAGACAGAGAGACAGAGACAGAGACAGAGAGTGCAAGCAGCTGTGTCTCCATGTGGTAAGGTGAGAGAAACACAAAAGGACCGAGTGCCTAGTTTTAGAGTTTCGTTGCTGGTGTCAGCCAAACCTGGGCAGCTCCCTTCAATGTGAAAGTGTGAAGCCACTCCGCACTCTGCGCGTACCCAGAAAGCATAAGCCAGAAAGATCAGAGAGGAAAGGGGCCAGCAGGGCAAGAGACAGGCACACACATACTGCCGATCCACGAGTCAGAACAGGCTGCCCTTGGAAGGTCTTTGGATCCACTCCATAAGGCTGCCTGCCCACTACACCTACCAGACCAGAGGGCAGCCCAGCCACCCACCGATCAGACCCATGGTGTAGCATAGCGCTAAGTCCCTTTTAACCCTCCTTGGCAGGCACTGCCTCAGGGAGAAGAGGTGAGCAGCTCGGACTTGGCGCCTGCGGAAGTTGGCGATTACTTTTCTTACTCTTCTGTATGCATTTGTAGCTCCTGACTCCTACATTCTCCATCTGCATATCCCCCATCCCCTACAGAGTCAGCCCTGCACGGCTGTTGTGATTCACAGATCCCACATATCCAGACCATTTTGTTAAGCCTCCCCATAGCACACGCTACACCTTACAGACGAAGCTAAAGTTGCTTCATCTGTGGCTAGGAAAGGGGTCACAGGAGTTCCCGGTCCCAAATACGAGTTAAACGACCCAAGCGGATCCTGTAGAAGAACTCTCTCCCTCATGGCCGCCCTCCCACTTTTCATCTTGTCCCTCAGCTACTAGTTTCTTTCCCAGCCAGGGAGAAGCCAGCTGACTCTTCCAAGCCAAGAATAGCAGATCATGACAGCAGCAAGGGATTACTCCCTGCAGACCTCTGCTTTCAGAGTACCCTGACATCCAGAGAGACACCCATCAATCTGTGATCTACTGAAAACTCAAGCCATCAGACCCCTGCAGTGTGCACACTATCACAGCCTCTATGTGCGTCTTGGAATATCTATAGCTCAAACTATTACCAATAAACTCAGAATCCGGGGTAGGGTGTGGCCTGCCCATTCCCTCTATAACCCTGGCTGCTCTGATGGTTACTAGAAACAACAGAATGAAATTATCTGGGAAAGGCCAGGGTTCTGAATGCCTTGGCAAAGCCATGGGGGGAGGGGGATCTGTCTTTCTTAAGCCAACAGTTCAACGACAAAAACTGTTATTAGCTTGGCCGTGAACCAGGTAGCCAGCTTTAGGGAGCAACCAAGCTTGCCTGGGCAAATCCTTGTCAGATTCCATGTGATAAACCAGTTACAATCAAATATGTTGGCCTTGGCACTGACACCCACCTCACGGAGATAAGGAGAATCCCCTCCCCCCATCTCACTTTAAAATTGAGAACTCCATTTCCTGAATCTGGTCACAAGAGAAGGGGTACTTCTTCCCAACTCCTACCGGATACCACCATGGAACAAATTGTTACACTGTCATTCGTTCCAGCATGGCCTGAGTCGCCCCACACCACTCACTAAGTGTACAGTGACCACTGCGGACCAAGAGGCTCAGGGACTCTTGGTGTTTGAAGTACAGTGTAGCATGTGTGGTTTTAGCTGTAATTTTGCGGGCAGCATGAATTCAGACTTCTTCCTCAGCAACTGAGGGTGACCATGGCTTCCATGACAACAGCCTTCCCACTCATGTCTGTGCACCCACCACCACAAATGAGGGGCTCACACACACAAGTCTTCCTAAGACCGAGCCACGGTGGGAAAATGACACCTTGATACAGTGGAGATTCTGGACAGGAAAGCAGCAGAGGAGACGTGCAGGTCTCTGGGCTGAAGGGTACAGACCAGCACAGGAGCCATCACGTCACTGGGTGGCATTCTCCACACCTGGGAACAGAGGACCAGGGGCACAGGCCAGCACACAGCCCCAGATATCCCTGAAAGAAATCCTGGCAATTCAAATCTGAACTCAAGACCAGGAGGAGGAGCCCACAGGAAGAGCCCAGACTAATGCATGTCTGCACACACACACACACACACACACACACACACACACACACACACACGGTATTCATGTATGTGCATGTAGACAGACACATGCATACTCATTCACATTAGCACATATAATGTGCCCATGCTCACTCAAGCATGCTAGCTCTAACTGTGATAAGCCTCCAATACCTCTGGCAGAATCCCAACTCTGCTAATTACATCAGACCCACCTTTCACCCCTCCCACCAGCTGCAATTAGCCCTGTATCTTGACTTCCTGCTGCTCTGGGGGTGAGGGGAAAAGCCAGCTGCTCCCTCTGCCCAACCCCGGAAATGCTGGTTTCAGAGGTGCCTCAAGCAACCCAGTCCCTGCTTCTTGAGGCTCCAGGCTGATAGGAAATCAGGGGCAACCCTTTCAGGATGCTCTGAGAAGCAACGCCCCCAGCCTAGCACCGGGCTGCACCCACACTGATCTACCCAAGGCAAGCCACCTCCCTACGGAGACTCCAGAAACTTGACTTTGAAGAAAGAAGTTGCTCTAGGCAGCCAACAACTTAGGAGAAACATGCTGCTCTCTGGGGCTGGGGTTTCCTCCTTCATAAGTCTCAGTTTCTTAACCTGTAAAATGGGCCCCGCAACTTCTTCCTCTTGAGGATGTGCTGCAATGAAGAATAAGGGAAGGCTAAGCTCCCTCCTGCTTGGTCTCTGCCTTTTGATCCCACTTTGAGCTCCATCCCCCCACATTCCTGTTGCTATTCAATATGCCTTGACAGCATTTGAGCTGACAACAAAAAGGTGAGGTGAAAAGGAGACGGGGGGGGGGGGGGGGGGGAGAAAGAATGGAAATCAAATTTCCAGGTAGCCTCACATCCAGCCTCCCCAGGAATGCGGCAAGTCCCTAGGGCCAGGGCCCCTTAACCTCCTCCCCAGTCAACACCAGAGCTCAGAAGGTAAGCTGCAGGGATCAGCCGGCCAGGGAGAGGGAAGACCAGAGAGGAAGTACGGAGTCCAAGGGAGAAAATGACTTCTGTGACCTTGAATGTTTGAGCAGTTAGCTCCCCAGCTCCCGCCTTGGCCTCAAAGCCAATGAACAGACCCGCCCTGCGGAATACAGCTTTCTTAGGCGGGAATCCCAGTGGAGCTGGGTCCACAGACCACCTGCCCGAGTCTCAAACCCAGGTTCCTCAGCTCACACGGCCACAGACCCTAGGTGACCACCAACCACAAAGACCCTCACTTTGAAGGTCTGGTGGGCCTTCAATCCCAGCAGTAACCTTGTCTTCTGTTCTGGCGTTAGGTCACACCCAGCCCCACCCCTGCTCCCTGCCAGTGTCAACTCAGGGTTCATTCTCCACATAGGTACCTGAGCATCAAACTCAGCCCTTTTCCTTTCTAAAATAAGGAGAAAAACAGCTCCATCCTTTCCCTTTCACAGCTCCGGGTGTGTGGCTGGAGGGGTACAACCCAGTGGTAGAGTGCTTGCTGAGCCTACATGGTCCTGGGTTTGATCTCTAGTAAAACAGGTAAGCAGAAAACACCTACGACACCAAATGCATCAGGACGAGGTTCACATCCACTAGCACGGCACCCCAAGTGTTTCATCTCCAGGGGCCTCACCCTTACCCCTGGCCCAAATCCAGCCTACTTCACATCCATTCTTCAGGTGCTTCCCAGGACACCCCTCCACCAGCCTGGTGCCCTCAAGGCACAGGCAAAGTGCCACCCCCTACAGAAAGCTGTCAGTCAGGGTCCTCATCCTTCCTGGCCTGTGTTTGAGACGCTACCTCATCCCGTGACAAGCTGCAGCAGTGCTATCTGATCTCCTTCCCACAGTATCTCAGGTATGAACAACAGCCTTTAGACCCAGGAGAAACGCACAGCAAAGATCGGTCCCACAGGACCCCAGCCACACCCACCGCTGGGCCACCAGGGCTTCCTGTCTCGCATTTCATCACTCTGCACACACCCGTGGGGTAGCAGGGGGCAGGAAGAGGAAAGGAGGGGCCCAGGCAGACTGCTGTCCTCCACTCAGCATTCACATCGTGGCCCACAGGGAAACAGAGGTTCCACTGACCCCGGGACAGAGCCCAGTCTGCTGCCTGGGACCCTATAATCTCTCCCCTCCTCCTCCATCCCCAGACTGCCTTCAGTGGGTTCCATGTTAGAGAGGGAGTCCACCCAGAGAGACTGGCAGAGACCATCTCAGGCACAGTCTGCCTTACATGAGCGAGGTACCAGCTTTTGCAAAGTGAGCAAACAACCCCCCACCCCAGAACTCTGGCCAGTGTTCAGCAGCAGCACGGAATGCGGTCTTTCAAACAGGGCAGTAGGCACAACCGTGAAAGGCACAAAAAAGCAATTCACCAGAAAAAAAGGACAAGGCCTATAAACAGGGTACTTGTAGCAATAAGGAGCAAACACCCCTAAAGTATTCATGCCCTCTGACCCGGCAACTCCCTGACAGGAACTTACCCTGAGGAAACCAAAGACGAATTTGCTGAAACATTTATGTTCAGGGTGGTACCGCTCATAATTCAGAAAGAGGGATATCGGAAATGTCAACGACAGTACAGTCACACAAAACATCACACAGGCGCTGACATTCATACAAATGAATGTTTAATAGCAAGGGGAAACACTCCTCCATAAATGAAAAAGAACACACTTCACACAGACATTGGGAATTACAAACCACACACACAAAGAAAGCAAAGGCAAGGACCAAAATGGTGACGGTGGGCACCCCCAGGTAGAGAGATGATGGGCAAACTGGATTCCTTTGACATTTCCCAACCTGGAGGAAGGAACCCAAGATCAAAACATGATCTGTAATTTCCTCAGCTGTAGACGCGAGCTGGCCAATCAAGAGGACAAGCCTCCTCCTTAAGCTTTCAAGGCGGCAGCGTGGAAGGTAATTTCTCTGCAAAGCCAATGCAATGTGTTATTCATGAAGCAAGTTCTGTGTGTGGCTGGATTTCTCGACCCCTCAACCAGCTAAGGAAACACGGCTTCACACTCCCCAAGCCACACAACACAGAGCTGAGTGAGATTAATATGCTTCTGCCACCAACAATGCCGAAGATCTATCGCCTTCTTTTCTATTTCCTTTTGTTCTGTTTCGAGACTGGGTTTCTCTGTGTGTAGCCCTGGCTGTCCTGGAATTCACTCTATAGACCAAGCTGGCCTGGAACTCACAGATCCACCTGCCTCTGTCTCCCGAGTCCTGGGATTAAAGGCGTGCATCACCACAGCCTGGCCTTTTTGTATTTTTTAAAACCAGGTCTTACATAGTCCAGGCTGGCCCTGAACTGTCTGTGTAGCCGAGGATGTTTCAATGCTTGCTCTCCCTGTGTTCCGTCCCCTAACTACTGAGATTACAGGTGTGTAACACCCTGCCCTATTCTGGGTTGACTTCTGACAGTGTCTCATTCCAGCCAGTGAGTAATGGTGGCACTTACTATACCCATAGCAGGTGGAGAGAAGTGGTTTCATCAGCTGTCCTCTGACCTTCCCACAGACACTGTGGTACACAGGCACACACACTAACTTGAGAGAAACTGTCCCCTTTGTCAAGCCGCTTCTCATTCTCAGCAGCTGCCATATGCTTATTGACACAACTGCCAAAGAGCTGGCCAGGGCGGAGTTGGAGCTGCATCTTGGCATCTACCTATCACTGAGGCTAAAGGTCACACAATGTAGCTCAGGCAGGACAAATGCCTCACATGGTCAAGGCCTTGCACTTCAGGAAAATGGAGCTTGGGGGCTGCAGACAGCACAGCCACTGGGAACACTTGTTGCTCTTGCGGAGGAACCAAGTGAGATTCCCAGTGACCAGACAGCCGCTCGCAGCACCCCTGGAACTCCACTCCCAGGGATCCATTGCCCTCTTTTGGTCTCCATGGCACTAGGCACACATGCGATGCACTGTATACACGCAGGCAAAACCCCCATACGTGTAAATAATAATTTTAAAAGTTATCTTCCAAAAAGCACCCCTCTCACACCCACGGGGATGATCCCCCTCCCTCCTGGCCATCCCAGACCGAGGAAGGAGTAACAGTTGCTCTTGGTTGGTTGGCTTTGTTAAACAGTCTCACTGTGCAACCTATGCTGCCTGTAAACTCGCTATACAGGGCGGGCTGGCCTCAAGCTCTCCACCCCCCTTTCCTGCCTCCCTCGGGCTGAGATCACAGGCAGGCGTGTACCACTGAGCCTAGCTGGGATGGCATGTGGGCCATTTCATACCGCTCTGGGCTACTTTCCAACAGGGAAACCGGGCAGTGGTTCCTTGGGAAAATGCCCATTGAATACCCTCTTCACATAAATAAGCTATAGTGCTGCCCTGGAAGGGAAAAGGGCAGGACGTGCAGTTAAACTTATGGCATGCCCACACGGCACAAAACAAAACCCATTCACCCGACTGCGGGGAGGAAACACTAAACGCGATCGGCGATTGTCTCTGGTAGAAGGCTGACGTGTTGGCCGCCTTCATGGTACTTGTTTCTCAAGCTGTTTATGCAGACTGAATATGCTTCTAACGCGAGAACAGAATTTCTGCTCCCCATAAACCAGAAGGAAAGAACACACAAAACACTGTGCCCAGGTAACGTGCCAGTCACAAATGCACACATCTCACGAGCTCTTTCTAGGCTGGCAGAATGAGGAGACAGTGAGTGGCCCTTTGCTGCTTCCAGCAAGTGCTTATGTACACTTTGCTTAGCTGGAGCTAGACAGTCACCCAATGCCTTCCGCACTCTCAAAGAGCTAAGAGACGACAAGAACACAGGGCCCTCTTCCCCACCTCCATTCTGGTTGCCCAGCTGTTCCTTTGTGTGAGTTTCTGGAACCCTAGGCACCAACCACCTCTCAGTGGCACACTGTCTTCAGGCCTTTCACCTGGCCCCTCACAGCTACTAATCACTGGCAGGCAGCGAGGAGCCCACTGGGCAGGATGCTGCTGCACCTCTGCCTTGTGACAGCACCCTGAATACTGTCGTTTACAGGTGGGGTGCACAGGTGCCACAACCACATCTCTACTGTGCACGTGGTACAGCCCACATCCACCGACAGGACAGATACAGTCAGGACAGAATACCCAAGGCACTGCCCACTTCCTCCCTCTCCAAGCCCATTTCAAATCCATAATGAAGAGAAGCCAAGGATCCTGCAACACACGGACAGTCCTTGGTAGGACCTGGGCCCAGGGCAAGCCCAAGACTGCACCTCTGCCACTGGTCTAAAGTCAGCAATCAAGGCAGAGGGAAGCCTCAGCTTACAGGGAGTCCTCGGGTCGGCAGAGACCTCACCACATCTACGAAGACCACTGATTTCAAGCACCAGGACTCAGCTACAGACCAGGGAACTGAAGGGGCAGAATCAGACCATCGATCTGTGAGACCCTGGCACCAGCAATGGTTCTCGAGCCATGGCATTGAGAGTGACTGTGGTTCTGCCGGAGTGTCAAGAGGTATCACATGGCAGAAGGCAGTTTCACTGCTATCAGAGACTCAGAAGCCAGGGATCTGAGGTCCCCAGCTGCAGCTCGTTCCCCACCAGTGCTGGCCATGCAGAAGAGCTCGCAAGCCTGACCGACCCACCAGCACATCTGATCAAACACAGCAAGCAGTGTACAGTGGATTCTTCACACCATAAGCCCAAGTTCCTGCTGGCCTAGAGGCACAATAGTTCCATTATTGGTCCCTATAGCCCTTGTGGTTCCTCCTCCCTCTGCTCGAGTGATTCCAGCAGAGAGCTACCGAGCCAGAGGCATGGACCATGCACCCCTTCCAGAGTCCCCAAGTGACACATAGAGAACAGGCTCTTATGGCATTCAGAGCGAGCCAGTCTGAAATGCAAGAGTCCCCACACCCAAACTGACACCCCCACAGCAGGGCTAACACGAAAGTACCAAGGGTCAGCAGCCAGCCACCACTTACTCTGGCTTCTTTGGGGAATCCATCCAAGGGACCCCACTGCAAACACATGGGAACTCAAGGGGCCTCTGTCCACCTACTGGAGGGGCCCCACCCCAGACTCTCAGGAACCCCTGGGCCAGCAGAGCGGCCTCACCTGGTAGTAGGTCTTGATGTTTCTCACCAGGATGCTCAGGTTCTGGATACGCAGGTTCACGTCGTTGTTGACGTGCTTGTTGATACGCTGATTGTTGGGCCTGGGGTCTCTAGAGTAAGAAACGGAGCAGAAGTCACACCTCCGGACATTCACTGTCCCTCCTTCCCCAGCAGAGGACCAGTGCTCAGGTTCATGAGCCTCGTTAACCCTTTGGTGGTCATGAGGCTGTGAGGCCGGAGCACCAGTCAGATCCTAAGTCTGCTCACAGCTGTGCTAGAACCCTACATAACCCATCATCTCTGCTGCCACTCAGGCCCCTGCCGAACACAGACAGCCCTTTTCAATGCCATCCTGTTTCCTCTGCTGGGAGCACCACAAGGGACAACCGAGTGTCAACACTGTGAAAATCAACATACAGATATATGAGAACCAATAACCTATCCAAGATTGCATTTTAGCATTAAAAAGACAAGCAAAGGCCAGGCGGTGGTGGCTCATGCCTTTAATCCGAGCACTTGGGAGGCAAAAACAGGCAGATGTCTGTGAGTTCAAGGCCAGCCTGGTCTACAGAGTAAGTTCCAGAATAGGCTCCAAAGCTACAGAGAAACCCTGTCTCAAAAAACAAGAAAGAAAAATACATGAAACATCAAGAAAAACGGGCTGGAGAGATGGCTCAGTGGTTAAGAGCACTGGCTACTCCTCCAGTGGTACTGGGTTCCATCCCTAACACCCACATGGTGGTTCACAGCCGTCTATAACTGTAGTCTAATGGGATACCCTTTCCTAGCATGCAAACATACATGTAGATAAAACACATATACATAAAATAAACAAATAGATCTTTTAAAAAAAGAAACAAAAACAGAAAATGGGGAACGGGGTGCTGGCATGTTTTATGACCTTAAGAATCATGTTCCACTCAGCACTGGTCTCCCTGTCATCTGGACTTAGGTTAGTCCTGCTCACGATTGACACTCCAGGGAAACAATGGTGTCTTGACAACCTGACGTCTAGGAGTCTAGGATATGACTGGTGTACCATCACACCCCACAAGAATCGCCAAGTGCGGGAAATCCCAAGCGTCACTCATTTTCCAACCTCAGGCGAAACTTGGGTCTGGCTGTAAAGACATCAGCTAAGAGATTTACAGTTTGGCTCATCCACATGCGGGACAGTGTGGGAAATGTCTGCCCGGAAGAGTGAAATGAAAAGGGGAGCCTGCTTTCCATAGCAAAGGCCTCCCTTCCATAGCTGTCCTGAGGCACGACCAAGGATAAAGGGCAGGGAACTCAGAGGCCCGTCTTCCCATTTCAAGTGAGCCAAGCCCTGTGATAAAGGTGCAGAGCCTCCTCAGGGCTGGTGCGGAGCTACAGAACTACTCCTGGGGCTATCTGGTTCATTCAAGAAGATGGAGAATAGAAGGAAAATCTTCAACCATTTCGAATGTCATTGGAAGCACAACCTCTGAATCAATACTGGACATATACTCTGTCTCCACACCATGTCCTAAGCATGCGAACCTTCCCACAAGCTCTCAGCAGCCCCTGACTTCACAAAGTCCTTCCACAGCCCCTCAAACTGTCACGTGGGTCCCCTAAGGGGAACCAAGAAAACTGTTTTCAGCTGTCAAGTGACAACATTCCTCAATGTCCCCACACCATGAAGGAGTCTGGAGAAACCATCTGCCTATTAGGCTTCTTCTAGGGCCCTTAATTAACAAGGAAACAGAGGCCTAGAGCCCCACTGACGTTAACTTAGGAAAGAGGCAGCATTCTGTATTTCAACAGTAAAGGCATTTTAGCCACAGAAGCCTTCCAAATGTGACAGTAAGGGGCTCTCTTACGGGATGAGCTGCGGTTTCATGGGACCATACATGAATCTGTGAGAAGCTGCAGGCTTTGCTAATTCCTGGTTTGAGGAAAGTTAGGGAGTGAAGCGGAGGCTGCACACGTGTTTAGCAAACACTCATCACCGATCCCTAACTTTTTTTTTAAACTCCTGAGACAGATTCTCATTACGTGGCCCAGGCCGACCTTCAACCTACAATCCTCCCGCCTCAAGCTTTGAAATAACCGGGGCTGCAGGTGTTAGGATATGCATTGTTTCATTATTTCAATCCTGAATTTTTCTTTGAAACAGGGTTTTACGTAGCCCAGGCTGCCTTAAATTTCTGATCCTCCTTTTGCTCCTCCTACCAAGATTCCAAGACTGCATCACCACACTTTCTATGTGTAATGCCAGGGATTGAACTCAGGGCTTTGAGAATACCAAGAAACCGTTTTACCAAGGGAGCCACATCTACAGCCTCCAGAGTCCATCTACATCAGAGGGGCCGCGTCTCAAGTACCAGGTATCGAAAGTGTCAATGTGCACCACTGACAGCCACTCACTCGCAGAGGCTCTGCACACACCCAGGACCTGGGATGCGCGGCCATATCTGTTTTTGTTCTCCCCAGGCATGGGAAGAAACGGCTAATTGATGGAACACTAGAAAAGAACCCTGACATTAGTTATGTGACTAATTAGACTAATTATCATCATCATTAGCATTCCCTCAGTTAACCGAGTCTCTCAGGGTAAAGAGCACTTATTAAGAGTTAAATCAAAAGTTTCAGCATTGCTTACGGAAGGCAAATCCCCTTTCTACCCACTCAGTGTTCCACACCGGGTGCTAGAAATGGGGGTCAGAGGCCCCGGGGTCACAAGAATTTGAACAAGCAATAGGCTGTGGTGAATTTGCCACCATCCTAGCAAAGGCGGAAAGAAGTCAGCAGGCAGAGCTCCTAGTCCACTGAGGCTCCTTCACGAGCACAGATAAACATCACTGTGAGCAACACACACACACACACACATCCCTACTTCACTCATACCCCACTAATGACATCTGGATATTAATACACACTATAGTGCTTAACTCTCCCCACATCTACAAAATTCTACCCCTTCATCCCAGAAGAAGAAACTGAGGCCCGGGGGTGGCGTGGAGCAATCTGCCCAGTATAGCAGAACTAGTCAGCTGTGGAAGCTAGCTCTGCCTGAAGCTAGCACACCACCCCAGTTTCCCAGTAGTCCTCACAGACAAGAGAAACACAGCCTGTGCTCTGGACCACCTGGTGGACTCTCATTCAAGAATTCTAGCCCTGGGCCTCTCCTGAAAGCTGAGCCTGCAGGGCTTTCCTGCTTCCAGGTGGGCCTGTGTCAGGGAGGCCAGGGCCAAGAGACTACCCCAGCCTTCTAGAGTTGCCATAGACAATGGCCAGGTGCGGTCACGTGACCACAGCCAGCCTCCAGATGGCACTGAAGTATTAGGTAACAGGCTCTTATCTCAGCCCACCCCAACCCAGTCAGCCACGCTGCTCTGCCATTTTCAAAGGCCACTGCCTCCCAACTGGGGAGAATTTATCAAAAATAGCATAGCAGTGGTCTCCAGGTACCCAGCACAGTCGGTTACACCCACCCACCGATCCTGATAAGGACCCGATCCTTAGGCAGACACTGCTCCAACTGGGCAGAAGGGGAGGCGAAGGCTCAGCCTATATATCACCAGGGAAAGACCAATGCTGAGAACTGTGTAGTTGTTTAGAGACTGAACACAGAGGGAAGGAGACTTGCAGAGGGGGTAGTGAGATGCTCAGCAAGTCAAGGCACTGGTAGCTAGGTCTGAGTTCAATTCAGGAACTACTCGTGGCAGGAGAGAACCAACTCTGCAAGCTGTCCTGACTCCACCTACACGCACACAAGTAGACGGAAGAAACCAAGCACTCTGTGTATGTGACTGACCCGCAATGCCATTCCCAGTACCGAGCTTACTCTCCTTAGGGCAGAACTTTAATTCCTGCTTTTCAGAAGAGAAAACCGAGGCACCTAGCAACAATCCCAGTACCGCACTGCTCATAGGAAGACGACCCTGGGCTCAAACCTAGCCCGACCACTTAGGATGCCCAATACTCGGTCAGGGTTCTTTTTGTTTTTCTTTGTTCTTTATTTCCTTTTATTTTATGTGCACATTTGTCCATGTGAGGATGTTGGGTTCCCTGGACCTGGTGTTAAAGACAGTTGTGAACTGCCATGTAGGTGCTGGGAATTGAAACCAGGTCCTCTGGAAGAGCGGCCAGTGCTCTTAACCACCGAACCATCTCTGCAGTCCTGTTTGTTTTTTGACATAAGGTCTCATATATAGCCCAGGCTGGCCTTGGTAGCTGAGACTGGCTTCGATCTCCTGACCCACTGTTAGGATTACAGCTGTGCACCACCATATCTGGCAGAAGAACTCATCCAAGGTTCTTTTAGTTACGTACATTTTGAGGTGGCAGGTATGGAGCCCAGGACCCTAGACACTTGCTGTAAACACCAGAAAACTGCAGATGCCCTGTTTGTATTTTTATAGAGGTTACTTTGTTGTTGTTCGTGTTTGTTGTTTTTCCGAGACAGGGTTTCTCTACAGCTTTGGAGCCTGTCCTGGAACTAGCTCTAGTAGACCAGGCTGGCCTTGGAACTCACAGAGATCCAAGTGCCTCTGCCTCCCAACTGCTGAGATTAAAGCAAGCATCACAACCCTGCCATAGCCTGGATAGAGGTTACTTTTACAAGGAGTAAAAGGTGCGCATCTTAAATCACAGCCTGGAGCTTGGGAAAACACATTGCGGGGAGCCATTCCACAGGCCCCCTGGCAGTCAAGCCCCACCCACTTCCGGAGGCAAACACATTCTAAGGCCTGTTACCTGGTGCCAAGTTATGATTCCCTAGAAGCAGAAAATGATGATAGGCAGGTCCGGTGCCCACCCACTCCTGCCTGTCCTTCCTGGTACAGGAAAGTCACTCATTGTCTCCGCGGCTGTCCCAGGGCTGCTGCATACCGGCCAGTCCTTCTTCCAGAATGATCGCATTAGCACACCGAAAACTACCAGGGAGAGGAGCGGCCGACCCTTCCGCAGAATTTAGCCAGGGCCAAACGCAAACAAATGATGAATCGGCCTTTCTCAGAAAGGTCCAGCAGGCTCCCCTGATTTACAGGCAAGTAGTAAAGGCTTCAGGAATTCCAAAGGTCGGGAAAGAAAGAGAACCGGACCCTGGGCTTTTGTTCTCCCCAGTGCCTCAGTGTAGCTCGGTATAAGCCTGGAGGACACTGCTGCGTTCCCTAATTAAACAGCCTCGAGCTCTATGGGGATAGGCTGAAGTTCCGATGGTCCTCTGACCAGTGCAACCCAGTCTGACAGAATGGAGAGAGAGTGCCAGAACCCAAGCCTGCCATGAGGCAACCCCAGAAAAAAACATTTTCATCAGAGTCTAAGACACACTGCCAAAGCCAAGAATAAATATATTTCTTTAGAATCTGGTCAAATGCTGAAGGATCGTGATTGGATTTTTTTTTTTTTTTTTTTGGAGACAGGGTTTCTCTGTGTAGCCCTGGCTGTTCTGGAACTTGCTCTGTAGACCAGGCTAGCCTCGAACTCACAGAGATGCCTCCTGAGTGCTGGGATTAAAGGCTTGCGCCACCACTACCTGGCGGAAGAAATTTTTTAAAAAAAAGAAAGGAAAAAAAGATGGGTGGTGGTGGCGCATGCCTTTAATCCCAGCACTAAGGAGGCAGAGGCAGGCGAATCTCCAAGTTCAAGGCCAGCCTGGTGTACAAGAGCTAATTCCAGGACAGGCTTCAAAACTACAGAGGAAAAAGAAAAAAAAGAAAGAAAAGAAAAAAGACGACAGTTCCATCAGTGACATCAAATGTCGAGCCCTCTAATTGGGAAGGCACCCCATACCTGCCCCCAGCTACAAACACAGACTGTTTTTAATTAGCTAACGAATAACTGAGTGTGGCACCTCCATCAGCCCCAGGCGGCTCCACAGAACACACTGAGGTGTTTCTACTTCGCCCCAAGTGCCAGTGACTCATACTGACACTCACTCCCAATACTATCCCTGAAGCTTCTAAGTTAAACACAGAATGTAAGAGCCAACACCTACACGGCGATAGACAGACAGGCTCTGCAGAACTCTGCAACGGATGTGGTCAGAGGCAAGTAATATCTACAGAGACCCCATTTAAGGCCAAACGGTCCGGCACGGCACGGCTGCCTATGTGCCTTCTGAAGCAGACTTCTGAAATGACTGCATCTGCCCCAGCAATTGGCAAGAGAAGGGAGGCTCAGAAACTCGGTTACCAAGCCACAGCGAAACTTCAACCACCACATTGCGACGCTCCAGACCCACCGGACATTTCCTGTAATCAGACTCTCGTTACAGTTCTGGGTCTCCCCCAAAAGAAAAGGGACTTTTAATGTCAAGGCTCAGACCACCATCAAGTCCTTGAGTTTGCAGACCAGACGAGTCAGTTCCAAATTCCTTAATTGAGTAAGCAGCCAGGGAGAGTCCAGCGGCCCACCTGCAGGCACCCCCCACCTCCCTGACCACCCGGCATTCACACAGCAATCTCAGGCTTCCGAAAGCATCCTCTCTGAAAAGGCAACTTACATTTGCAACATGATTTGGTTCAAAAAGATGCCATCCACTAAATCCATGTACAGAGTCAAGTTGTCCTGGTGGCCACTTCCAAACGTGCCAAAAGTTTTCACCTGCGGGGAAGCAAAGGTACGTTGGTCTGACGCTGGGGGACAGGCGAGCCAGGGATGTCACCCACCACCGCGGCACCCTTAGCAGGCAACAAGCCCACCCTTCCCGAGCGCTGTCCCCTTCAAGCTCCAGGCAACAGACACAGGACAGGAGGAAAACTTCTGGCTACTTTTCTCCAGCGTCCCGGAGCGCGAGGGAAAAAAAAAACCAAACAAACAAAAACAAATAAAAGGGACTTTTTCAACGCATTTCTCACGTCTCAGGTTCACAGGAAAGCAGCGCGCCCAGCCCGTCGCTCCGCGTCCCCACTCGGAGCCCCCAGCGCGGGACTCCGAGCTTCAGGAGCGCCCTCCCCCCCAACACCCCGAGCGGGAACAGGTGCGCGCTCCCGAATGGGAAGGCCACCAGCCACGGAGCCTCCCGGTCCCCGGCACCGCCGCACGGAGTGGAGGAAGGCCAGGACGCGCTCACCCAGGTCACCAGCGGGCTCTGCAGGAACAGCTCCACGAGCTGCGACACCGTCACGTCCATGCTGAGCCGCGGCCACGCCGCACAAAGCGGCTCCGGCAGCCGGCGGCGGGCGCGGGAGACAAAGGCGGGGCGCGAGCCCACGGTGCGCGGCTGCAGCCCCGCCCGCCCGGGGAGAGCGAGAGGATGGGGGCGGGGGGGGAGGAGGGAGGGGCGACGCGGTCCCTTCCTCGGCCGCCGCCGGGCGCCCAGCGCAGCCTAGTGGAGCGGAGCCCAACGGGGCGGGGCGGGGAGCGCGTGGGGAGCGGGGACGCGAGCGGGGAGGGGCGGGGCCACAGCACGTGGCGGCCCGAGTGCGCGGGCAGGTGCAGCCTGCGCGCGCAGACCTAGGCGCGGTGTTGACCCGGGAGGCAGAGGGGCTCGGTGTTATCCTCAGGCTGCAGGATCGCGCACCGGTGCAGACTCTCAGCCGTCTCCCGGGTTTCCCTCCCTTGCAGAAGTCCCTTTAGGATGCAAGCGGTGTGGCCGTCTCACCCGAGTGCACCCCCTGTTGTGGCTCTGCCCTCCCTCTACCATTGCACCCAGGGATGGAGAGCCTGTCCCGGGCGCAGTGCACCACAGCACCTTTGAGGCAGGGCCCCCAGCACGAAGGTCGCCGTGCCCCCTGCTGGCAGGGCTGTGTGCGTGGAGGCCTCGCAGCCCCACTCCCTCACCACTTCCTGGAAATAACTTCGCTCCCCCAGCTGGGCCGTTGTTCGATGAACGCTGTATGACTGACGGATTTAATCCTCACTGAGTTGTGGGAGTTAACCCGAAGCCCCTGGCACGCTGCGCAGCGAGCTACTCAATGGCTGCCCTTTGGCTAGCAATTTTACAGCGTGGCTTTGTCACATATTAGGGGTGCGACATCTGCTGATGACATGTAGTATTACAGTTCCGCCTGACGGGAAAGCATGTTCATTGACTGTAGCCGCTCGTAGACTGTAAGGGTCTAAGAATTGTAGAAGTCAGGATAATTAAAAAAAAAAAAAGGCGAGGAAGGGGATGTCGGAGATTAAGAGCACTGATGCGCTTCCCCAGAGGACCCAGATTTGATTCCCAGCACCCACAGGGTGATTCACAACCATCTGTAAATCCACTTCCAGGGTCTGATGCCTTCTGGCCTCCTGTGGGCACCAAACACATACGTGATGTACAGACATTTATGAAGACAGAACACTTAAACTCAAAAAGAGTAAAATAAATTTATCTTTAAAAAAAGGCGGGTGGGGGGGCTGGAGAGATGGCTCAGTGGTTAAGAGCATTGCCTGCTCTTCCAAAAGGTCCTGAGTTCAATTCCCAGCAACCACATGGTGGCTCACAACCATCTGTAATGAGGTCTGGTGCTCTCTTCTGGCCTGCAGACATATACACAGACAGAATATTGTATACATAATAAATAAATATTTTTTAAAAAAAGGCGGGTGGGAATAATGGTTCAAGCCTGTAATACCAGTTCTACGGAGATGGCGGCAAAAGGATAAGGAGTTCATGTTATCCTTGGCTACAAAATGACTTCAGGGCTAGCCTGGGCTCAGTGACGTCCTGTCCCAAAAGAAAAAGACAATGGCAGTCAGTCTTAGTTCCTGTAATCACAGAACTTGGTGGAACTGAACCAAGAGGATCTTGAGTTCCAAGCTAGCCTGGGCTACATAATGAGCTTTAGAACTACAGGGGTGGGGGCAGCATAGACCACCCTCTTTGGAAAAGTAAGGGCTGTTTTGAGGGGTTTTGTTATTTTTTTCTGTACCCATCTAATTTTTTTTAAAGATGAGAAATCCTTCCAGCTGTTTAATAAACAAGTATATTATTTCAAACTAAGAAATTCATTGAACAAATGCCTGTTACTGTTCATGAGACATTTCATTCTAGTGTGGAAATAATTTCTCCACTAGAGATGTTGGCAGTGTCTGCACAACCACACCAGGGAATTGTCACTTTGGGTCAGTTATATACACACATAACAATGTCAATGAAACAGTATTTATGGCTAATGTACCATAAAAACCACTCCACTTTTTAGCTGCACACACAATTTAAGTTCCTATCAGGTGGCACAGAAATTATCTTATTTATTATGTAGCCGAGGTGGCTCATGGTCACGGACATCCAGGCTGACTACCACCATTGCTTGGCTAGACCTCTTCATCCAGACTAGGATTTACCCCAGTCTGCCGAGGACAGCTGTGCAGTGAACCCCAGGGGTGGCCTAGTTCTAGGTAGAAAGGCTTCAAACGATGGGGTGGCCTGGGATATAAAACACAACCGTCTGTTCTACACTCTTAGGTCTACGCTACAAACCAGGCTGGAGAGTTAAACACACACACACACACACACAGACAGAGACACAGAGATACAGGTCATCCTTGATACAAGAATAACATCTTTATTGTGCTCAGGGGAAGCTTCTATAGGGCTCTGGCCATGCCCCAGCTCCTGAGATCTTTTAGTTGCAGGCCCACCAGAAACCCATCCCCTCTTGTGCTCAGAGCAGCTGCAAACACAAGAAAACAAGTTTTTTTTTTTTTTGATTATTTTGCTCAGAGCAGCGGCAAGCAAGTTGTGTACAGGAAATTCAGGGTCTAGGGGTCCACAGCCCCCAACACCAGGGAAAGGAAGTCTGAGAATTTTCCCTATTCAAGGATTTTTACAAGGTAAGTTGGAATTTCAAAGTGAGGCATGTAAAATCTTTGCCGTGATATGTAACCACAATGTCTTCTTCCTCTTGTCCCAGTCGGCTGCTCTAATGAGAATTGTTCACTCGAAGCTCCATCACGCTGGGGCTGAGCTTCGGGGAAAACTGAACTGCCGAGTAGTGTCCCTCCACCCACCTCTTCCATTTTAAAATGTCTCAGTTCATTTCTGGATAGAAATGTGTTTGCTGCTTTTACAATTTTCGAATGGAAGAAGGAAGAAGAATTTCTTCTCCAGACAGTCTCACTGGGTACCCATGGCTTATTTAACTTGCTATGTAGACCAGGCTGGCCTGTCTGGTCTGTTCCTGCTTCCCAAGTGATGAGATTAAAAGGCATGGGTCATCATGCCTAGCAAGAACCAGGTTTTCAATTTTCATTCTAACTAAGGAGTTTCTCCTCCGAGGAAACACTGACTTAGTATCATAGCTAATGGCATTTCTGTGTCATCTGGTAGGAGTTTAAATTGTGTGACTGACTAGAGGGTGAGGTGACATTTTATTGTTTATTAGTATATATTAGGTATACACAAGTTTTACTGACATGGTTACATTGTTACAAATTGTTTTTGTTTTTATTTTTTGAGGCAGGGTTTCTCTGTGTAACAGTCCTAGTCCTGGAACACGCTTTGTAGACCAAGCTGGTCTTGAACCTCTGCCTCCCAAGTGTTGAGATTAAAGGCATTCGCCACCACCATCCACACCATCCACACCATCCAGCTTTTTTTTAAACCACATTCACTGTCATTATCTTCTCTGCCCCCACTCATACCCCCCCCACTCCCCCACCCCTCCTGTTGACCCCTTCCTCTTCTGATGAGTCCCCTTTCTTCTCTGTTTTGGTTTTTGTTGCTGTTGTTGTTCCCAGTGACTATCATTGAGATTGCCCACAGGAGCCCAAGTAAGATGTTACTCTCAGAAGCATGGATGCACGACCAGTTATTACATTACTAAAGAAAATGTCTCTCCCTCTACTGGCAACCATTATCTGTGTATAAATTGTCAGAGAGGGATGGAGTTTTGTGAACCCCCTTTCCTTTCCATGACAGGATACTGGCGGACTAAATTGGTGTAGGAGTTTCTTCTGTTCATGTGTTGCTTTCATTGTTTAATGAATAAAGAAATTGCCTTGGCCTTTTGATAGGGCAGAACTTAGGTAGGCGGGAAAGACAGAACTGAATGCCGGGAGGAAGAAGGGCAGAGTGAGAGAAGCCATAGATCCTCGGCCTGAGATGGACGCTGGTTAGAATCTCTGGCAAGCCACTGCCACAAGGCAATACACAGACTAATGGAGATGGGTTAAACTAATATGTAAGAGTTAGCCAACAAGAAGTTAGAACTAGCCGGGCGGTGGTGGCTCATGCCTTTAATCCCAGCACTTGGGAGGCAGAGGCAGGCAGATCTCGGTGAGTTCGAGACCAGCCTGGTCTACAAGAGCTAGTTCCAGGACAGGCTCCAAAGCTACAGAGAAACCCTGTCTCAAAAACAAAAACAAAAACAAAAGTGAATGATGAGGATGTATAGGTTAGAGAGGGTTGAGCAGGCAACAGTCTCTGATTCTTGGCACTTTGACCAGTTATGAGTTGCTGCATCATAAAGTGCCTCCAGTACAGCGATAATTCTTTGACCAAAGCCAGCCGACAGCATCAGTAGCCTATGGGCATAGTACTTCTTTTTTTTTTTTTAATATTTATTTATTTAGTATACAATGTTCTGTCTGTATGCCTACAGACCAGAAGAGGGCGCCAGATCTCATTACAGATTGTTGTGAGCCACCATGTGGTTGCTGGGAATTGAACTCAGGACCTTTGGAAGAGCAGGCAATGCTCTTAACCACTGAGCCATCTCTCCAGCCCCCGGCATAGTACTTCTTTAAAAGGTAATTTGATGGGCTCATCATGTCCATTTAGCAAAACAACAACAGTATAGTTGTCATGAGCCTCCTTTTTGGGGTGACTTCTGCCGCAATCCTAGCCACAACAGGTAGAAGTGTGAGGACCAGAAGATGCTAAGTAACAGGAACAGAGATAAGAAAGAATCACAAGAGACACAAGATAGTAATGGGAGAGCAATTGAGTGAATACAGAATGCTGAATTCACCTGCCTTTATTTTCTTTTTCTTTATCATTTTATGTGCATTGGTGTGAAGGTGTCAGATCTCATGGAACTGCATTTTCAGACAGTTGTGAGCTGCCATGTGGGTGCTGGGAATTGAACCCAGGTCCTCTGGAAAATCAGTCAGTGCTCTTAACCACTGAGCCATCTCTCCAGCCCCCCCCCCACGCCTTTATTTTCTATAAACTTTTATACCTAATACAAAAGGGGAGAAGGCAAAAGACTGCTTTAACATGATAGAAAAGACAACTAGACAGTTATTTGCTTCAGTTCTTTGAGACATTAAGTCATTATTCTTGGGAAAAGCATTCTGATGTTAAGGCAGTGAACCCACCCTAGACCAAGTATCCTGAAGGCAGCCACTCCCTAGGTCAAACCTCCTCCTACTTCCCTACTTCCAAAGAAGGATCAGAAGTCTGCTTCAATTCTCTGACCTTTGGTAAGGACCATCTTAATGTCCAAAACACCAAGTAACCACACCCTAGGTCAGGAAGTGTAGACTCTCAGACCTTTAGACAAGGTGAAATAGGCTTACAATTTTAGGCCTCCACATATAATAGCATTCTCTCTAGGGCCTGTGACCTCCCCAGATGTGGGGTTTTGATCAGGTTTAGTTGCAGGAGGCCTCAGCTGCCCAACTGATAGTCTTCGGGACCCTCAAAACCCCTGGTACCGTAATTGTTATTTAATAACTTGTAGCTTTGGGGGACAGTTTTATTTGCCTCTACTAAGTACCTCTATCAAATGCTTTAAAAGGATCTTTTCAAATTTACTTATGTATGTGAGTATTTTGCCTGTATATATGTATGTATGTATGTATGTATGTTTGTATGTGTACCACGTGTATAGCTCCAGATGGTTGTGAGCAGCCATGTAGGTGCTGGGAGCTGAACCCAGTCATCTGTGAGAACAGTAAATGCTCTGCAGCACCGAGTCATCTCTCCAGCCCTCAAAATACACCTTTCCTTTTGATTTTTTTTTGTGTGTGTGTGGCGTTTTGTACCAGCAATGAGAAAAATACACTAAGCTTTTGTTGGCTTGTTTGTAACCCTGTTCCATGAACCTAGAGCCTGGTACATGCTAGACACCTGTTTTTCTATTAAACTATACTGCCAGACCCCGTTTTTCCCCTTCTTGAAGATTACTTGCATTATTTTGAGTCCCTTGTAATTCCTATTAGCTTCATTTTACTTTATTATGGTGCTGAAGACAGAACCCAGGGCCCTTGTGTGTGGTGAGCATGTGGTATGACATGGAGCTCTATCTTTACCTCCATAAACGCTAGAATATTTTCAGCATCTACAAGGAAATAAGCTGGAAAATCCTAGGTGGCCTCCACTGAATTTGTTTATTAATATTGAGGATGCACGGCCACTTAAACAATACTGTCATCCAATATGCATGAGGTATTTTGCACTTATTTAAACCTTTGTTTCTTTCAATAATGTTTTATATTTCTTTTTGTTTTAAAGATTTATTTTATTATATGTACAGTGTTCTGTCTGCATGTATGCCTGCATGCCAGAAAAGGGCACCAGATCTCATCGATGGTTGTGAGCCACCATGTGGTTGCTGGGAATTGAACTCAGAATCTCTTGAAGAGCAGTCAATGCTCCTAACCTCTGAGCTGTTTCTCTAGCCCATAAACCTGGCATTTTTTAAAAAAGATTTATTCATTTATTTCATGTATGAATGTTCTATCTGCATGTATAACTTTATACCAGAAGAGGGCATCAGATACCACTATAAATGGTTTGTGAGCCACCATGTGGTTGCTGGGAATAGAACTCAGGGCCTCTAAGAGCATCCAACTCTCCAGACCCTCTGGCACTTTTGTTAAATGTGTTAATCCTTCCCCATTTTTCTTTTTTTGTTATGTTTAAATCCTCGAGAGGTACAGCATCACATAGATTCTGTGTCCATAGGCCTTCCATAGGAGGTTACTCCAGAGCTGGAGAAATGGCTCACCGGTTAACAATACCAGTTACTTTGCAGAGGACCTGAGTTTGGTTCCTAGCACACACATGGTAGTGCACAATCACCTGTTACTCCAGTTTCAGGGGATCTGACACCCCGTCTGGCTTCCAAGGGCAGCAGGCAGGCCCATGGTGCACACATATTCAAGCAAAACAGTCATAAGTAATTTATTTGTTTGTGTTTTTGAGACAGGATTTCTCTGTGTAACTATGGCTGCCCTGGAACTCACTCTGTAGACCTGGCTGGGCTCCGGCTCAGAACTCTACCTGTCTCTGCTTCCCAGTGCTGGGATCAAAGATGTGTGCTACCACTTGCCTTTGTTTTTATTTTTTTTTTTTTGGTTTTTCGAGACAGGGTTTCTCTGTGGTTTTGGAGCCTGTCCTGGAACTAGCTCTTGTAGACCAGGCTGATCTCGAACTCACCGAGATCCGCCTGCCTCTGCCTCCCGAGTGCTGGGATTAAAGGCGTGCACCACCACCTCCGGGCCACCACTTGCCATTTAAATCTTAAAAAGAATTCTGGGGGCTAGAGAAAAGGTTCAGAAGGTCCTGAGTTCAATTCCCAGCAACCACATGGTGATTCACAACCATCCATAATGAGAACTGGTGCCCTCTCCTGGTGTGCAGGTGTACATGCAGGCAGAACACATATACATAATAAATAAACCTTAAAATAAAAGTCTTTGGACAAAAACTACCTCTCTCAAGATCGTTTTAGCTTTTGGGAAGTGTTGCTGGGAGTCTCTGGGTTGTTATTTGCTTTGTCCACATTAACATAATCTCTTGTCCAAATAGAATTGTTTTATGGTGGACAAAACACTCAAATTTAAGATCTGTGAGCTTGAGAGATGTTCTAGTAGGCAGCCTTCCAAACATGTTTTACAAGTTCTGTTCCTGGTTAGAGAGATGGCTCAGAGGTAAAAAGCACTTGCTGCTCTTGCAGAGCACCAGAGTTTGGCTCCTAGCACCCATGTCTGGTGTTCACCACTGCCTGTAATCCAGCTCCAGATCTGATGGTTTTTTTCTAGCCTCCATGGGCATCTGCAAGCACATGTGCATAAACAGATGCAAACACACATGTAAAAAAAGAAAGTAAAATATTGTTCCTCCAGGCATGGTGGCACATGCCTTTAATCTCAACACTTTGGAAGCAGAGGCAGGCAGATCTCTGTGAATTCAAGGCCAGCCTGGTCTACAAATCGAGTTCTAGGACAGCTAGTACGGTGACAGAGAACCCCTGTCTCAAAAGCAAACAAAAAGAAAACCCTGTTCCGAGTAGGCTTTCATAAACCCCAATATGCCAGGAAGAGCTAAGTAAATTGAATTGTTTTTTTAATTTGTTTTGATCATTGCAAGTGTACAGAGATACAACTGTTTTTTGTTTGTTTTGATTTTTCGAGATGGGGTTTCTCTGTGTAGCTTTGGAGCCTGTCCTGGAATTCACTCTGTAGACCAGGCTGGCCTTGGAACTCACAGAAATTCGCCTGCCTCTGCCTCCTCAGTGCTGGGATTAAAGGCATGTGCCACCACTGAAAGACCACCTCAGCTAAACTGCCCCCCTCTTCTGGGAACCAGGAACCTGATCATCACCCACACATGCACTAGAGCTTTGGGTACTTTTCCCTGGAATTTTCCATCCCCTTTGTAGTTTTTTTCTCAATAGATTCAGATCCTGGAACTGGGGTAAAACGACTTCCAGATGACCTGCAGGTGTTTCTCCTTGTTCAACCAACCAAGCAATCGCCATAGCAACGGCCCATCATCGTTAGCTGAGCACTGAACGAGCTAGTCACAACAGCTGACAAACGACTCTGCACCCCCTTTTGGTTCTGCGGTTTTTCTCTTTAAAAGAAGTCTGTAATAGCTTTTCGTCATCCTTCTCCCCTGTGGCTGAGGGACCTCCGGCGTCAGAAATAAAAATTCCTCTTGGTTTTGCATCAACTGCGGTATGAGGATGGTCTCTTGGAGCAACTCCTCCTCGGTGATTGGGCTTTAGGGTTCAACACCACCACCCTGCTTGTTTTTGGTTTTGTTGAATCAGGGTTTCACTATGCAGCTCAGGCTGGCCTTGAACTTGTTATATAGTTGAGGATAACATATTAACTCTGGTCCTCTTATTTCTGCTTCCTACGTAATGAGAAGACAGGTATGTGTTACCAAGCTCCTACTGCTTTTTGAGTTAAACAGTTTGCCTCTCTAGTATTATGTCACTTCATCAAACTTATCAATAATTATTAGTATTCCCTTATTATCCTTTTAATTTCTATAATGTTCCAATCAATTAAGAGTTTGTTTTTTTTTTTCCAGTTTCTCTAGACAGGTTCTCTCTGTGTAACTGCAGGGACTGTCCTGGAACTAATTAGCTTTGTAGACCAGACTGCCCTTGAAATCATAGAGATCCAGGTCTGCACCTCTGCCTCTTAAGAGCTGGGATTTGGGATTAAAGGCATGCACCACCACTGCCTGGTGGATTATAAATTCTATTTGTATATGTGTGTGGGCACACATGGGTCACAACATGGTGATCAAAGGACAACTTTCAGGAGTCAATTCTCTCCTCCCAGGTCCAGGAATTAAACTCACATCAGACTGAATTTAGGTGCCAGGCACTTTTAACCACTGAGCCAACATACCAGCGTGTATGTCTGTGTACGATGTGTGTGTGTATGTGTAGTGCTTGTGGAGGTCAGTAGAGGGTGTGTGATACCTTGGAACTGGAGTTACAGATGATTGTAAGCCGCCATATGGGTGCTGGGAATTGAACCCTGGCCCTCTGGAAGAGCAACTAGTGGTCTTAGCTGCTGAACCATCATCCCTCCAGATTCCTTACATATATTTGATTTTAGTAATCTTTTTTCTTTATTTAGCTGCTGCTTTTAACTCATGAGTATTTTTTCCCCTACACTCCCAACCAGGTGTAGCAGAGAAGCCATTTGTTTCAATGCTGTCTGACCTCATTAGAACTACCTTAAGACTGGCTAAAGATTAGGTGGCTAGTGGGTGGGTGGACTGCCACCATTCTTAGGAGATTCTTTTCAATATGCCCTTGATTCTTGAATTCTGCAACTGTTGGGTTGGGGCACTTTACCCCAATTAAAGAGATTTACAAGGTTTTCTCCATCATTTCTAGTTTTTAATCAATATACCATTCTTGCTGCACTGATTCGGAATGACTAAGAGTAGAAAATTTCAGGTAAAGATCAAGTTTTATAGTCTTCTCCCTCCAGGTTTTGACTCTATCAATATATTTACGGGTGGGAATGTAGCTCAGTGGCTAAATCATTGTTCACCAATTGGGAAGTCCCAGTACAACCAAGAGTGTACACACACAAACATATATACACACAGAGCTGGTTTTTGGCTTGGTGGTAGAGCATTTGCCTGGATTTTCCTCATAAGCAACCCCCAAAGCAAGTAAGTACACACACACACACACACACACACACACACCATTTGCAGTGCAAACGTATTAAATACTGATCCTTCAATGATAGCACGCCATTGGGACACCTTTTCATACACATCCTTTGCTATAGCCCTCAATTGTTGTTTTCAGTACAGGTAAGGATCAAGAAACTTAAAAACGTCTATGCTCTCGCTGTTGCACTCTTGGATTGCACCCAGGGTCTCCCACATTGTAGGCCAGTATGGTAACACTAAACAATCTCCAGTCCCTACATTCTGCCCATAGTTTTTAATAGCCAGAACTTGGTCTTTTAAGAGTCAGCTGTGGCTGGAGAGATGGCTCAGCCGTAAAGAGCACAGGCTGCTCTTTCCCAGCAATGGCATGGTAGCTCACAACCATCTGTAATGAGATCTGGTGCTATCTTTTGGCCTGTAGGCATACACACAGAAAGAATACTGTATACAGAATAAATCTTTAAAATAAAGTCAGCTGACCAATCAATAGGGACTATGACTTCCTAAAAGATCATTTGGCCTCTATTGTCTCTGGCCCCCCTACCTTTCCTCATTTCCCCAAAGGTGAACCGTCAAGTACTTGAGTAGCAACCCCAAGAATCTCCCACCACCGTTTTCCTGGATTCTTACCACATGAAGTCCATTAGGACCATGATGGAGGCTGTTAGACCCTCGCTGACCTCCATTGGCAGCATGCCACTGGGACAGCTATATCCCACACACCCTCTTCTATAGCCCTCAGTTTGTACTTCCTCTAGTGCTTACGTTATGAGAGCATACAAATTAGTAATTTCTGGATGAAATACATTTTTTAGGTAAAGTTTACCTATCTTCTTTCTATATTAATAGATGCTTATGTATATGTGTGGGCTGTGGTGGAGGACATACATGTGACACCAGACAAAGGAAGGTTCATGAACACAATGCTAAGCCTGGACTAAACTGTCAAAATGTTTTGTCTCAAAACAACCCAGAAGCCAGGTGCAGTGGCACATGTTTGAAGTTCCAGCCATTTGAACCTGAGCAAAACAATGGGAGGCCGACTCTGGAGGCATGCACAGGAGGAAAAAAGCCATAGGATGAAGCAGGGGGATCCCAACGTCCAGGCCAGCCTGAGTTCCATCATTCCTAGTCTGTTGGGTATGGTGGCACACACAAATGGGAGATGAAGGCAGGATAGGCAATTCAAGGCCATCCTTTGCTCTGTGAATTTACACACCAGTTTAATAGAAACCTTAACTGTACTTGCCCCACACTCCCAGAGACAGAGAGGGCGGGGCCAGAAAAGATTAGATTTTAGTAATTATTACCTCCTCCCCCTACACAAAACTCCTCTGTGTAGCCCTGGAACTTGCCTTTTAGACCAGACTGGCTTCAAAGAGATCAGCCTTCCTCTGCTCCTGGAATTAAAGGGGCATCACATCCAGGAAGAGTTATTAAGACTTCTCTAAACACATTAACAGCAGCAGTAAGTTAAAGAGTTGTAGTTTCATAAATTTCCCTAAAGATCAAGATTAAAAAGAGGTTTAGAGCCCTCCATGTCTATCCACTAAAAGGGGAAATTAATGGCTAAGAAAACTGTTAACTATGAAAGCCATCAGTTTGCAGTGAGCACAGGTGGTCTTTTCTGTACTCAGCATTTCCAGAGTCCCATGTAGGTAGGTTACATAGTTGTTAGGTCACATATAGGTAGGCTACATGGTCTGGGTGTTGCGGATATAAAGTAAAAAAACAAGATAGAACTTTCCATCAAGGAATAAACAGGGTGTCTGGGCAATGGACAGAAAGATCTGGGGGACATTCTGATGTAATTACATATAGGATCAGAGTACAACTGGGCAAGAAATGGTAACTAATCATAATCCATTGAAAACTACAAGGGTAGCTTTGTAGAAGAGTGGATGGCAAAATGTTTTCTGCATTATAAAGCTTTCATCACTTCAAGTTTTTTTTTCTTCATTGCAAACACTATAAAATGAGCAAAAGAACTCATTGGTATCATTAAGGTGAAAATATTTTATATTATATTTATACCAGCTACCAAGACTTGGGCTTAGAGTGTGAACTTGGGGCTAGGTGTGTAGCTCAGCAGTACTGCATGTGCTTAGGTAACTGGAGTCCAGGGCTGAATCGCCAGAACATAAATACTGTGGCCTTTCAGTTAAACTGTCAACTCAAGGCTGAATATCTAGTAACTTCTGGCTAATGGTAGGTCTCCCAGCTCTTTTTGACTTATAATAGCAAACCTTCATTTGCACTAAGAGCTAACAAAGCAATAATCTGAAAAGCATGACCAAAGGCTAACATAGATTTCTTTAAAATAACTGGATGATTTATGAAGTGATGAGTCTGTCCTCTGCCCAAGCATTTCTAGTACATCAAAGCAAGTGTTCCAAGAATAATTCTGAAAAGTCAGAAGGATTTTGAGTTTGGCTAGAGATGTTTAAAAAATGTTTAAGCCACCATCATTAGTTGATGCAAAATGTTCTAAGTAATAGTAAAGACAGTATTGACTTAGACCTTTTTCCCCCCCTCTGTATAAATAAATAAGCTGATTCAGACATGGTGGCACATAGCACTCTTTTTTGGCAGAGGCACCTCTGTTGACTCCGGTTTACATAGTGAGCTCCGAGCAGTTAAGGATTCCTAGAGACCCGTTCATATATATAAAACACACACACACAAAAAAAAGGTAGGCATTAACTTCAACTGTTAGCAGCCAGAATTTCTGACTCAGAAGTAGCTCTAACTGCATGTTGGTGTAAAGCAATTCAAAGAGCCAGGACTGCTGCTAGCTAGTTTAAGGCCAGCTTGATCTACATAATAAGTTCTAAGCCAGCTGGAGCTATAGAGCTAGAGCCTATGTCAAAAGTTAAAAATGGGGGCTGGAGAGAGGCTTAGAGGTTACACTCAATTTTTGCTTTTACAGATGACCAGGATTTGGTTCCCAGTATCCACTTGCTGGGCTCACAACCATCTGTAACTCCAGTTCCAGAGGATCCATCCAACTTCTACCCTTCCCAGGCACTGCAGACATGTGGTACATTTACATACATGAGGCAAACACTCATCAACATAAAATAAATCTTTGTTTTTTTGAGACAGTTTCTTTGTATAACAGCCCTGACTGTCTTGTCTCACTCTGTAGACCAGGGTGGTCTAGAACTCAGAGACCCAACTCCCTCTGCCTCCTGAGTGCTGGGATTAAAGGAGCGTGCCACAACCATCTGGATAAAATACAAATCTTTTTTAAAAAGCAGATTTATAGTAAAATGAATTTACCTTTTGTAGTTTATTATACTCTAAAGTTTCTTCTTCTTCTTCTTTTTTTTTAAGACAGTGTTGCCTCAAACTCAAAGATTCATCTGCCCCAGCTTCCCAAGTGCTGGGATTACACTCACTACCAAGTCCCGCATACTCTAAAGTTCCTGTTGTTACTGAGGAATAAGCAGCAAAGACAAGCACTAAGTGCTTGGTTGAGTACTCAAAGTATACCCACAACTGTGTCTTCTCCTGGGTATGAAATTTTACTCATTCACAACTATAAAGTTAAGTTTCATTTTTCACCTTAAAAAAGTGAGGTTTCTGGAACATTTTAATTTCCTTGAAATCATCTTAGTATGTCTAACAATAAAGACTCTATTCAAGAATATATTTTTTGGGTGGTAATGGAGCTAAAAATGGAAATTGCCCCAACCCACTCTACCACTAAGCAACATCCCCAGACCCCAAAACACTGTTTTAATCAGGTGCCATCTAATGGTCATTAGGTGTTTATTACCATTTACAGCTTAAACTGGTATTCCAAAGGGCATATGTTAAAAAACGAAAGAAAGAAAAGAAACATACAATTAATACAATTTCTCTTACTCTTCACTTTTCTTTTTATTATTCAAAAGTCAAGTATTACTTTTAAATCATCCATCCTCAATTTTGATTTAATGTACCGTCATTTCTCCAAGATACGAAATTTCTGAATCTCTTTGGAATACTAATTTCATGTTTCTAGGTTTAACAAAACTGTCAAAGTTTTAAATTCCACTCTATTTCCCTGAAATCTCAAGACAGCTGCTGATGCAAATTTTAATATAAAATATTTAGTCACAAAATAGTATTGCTTTTTTATGCACATAGTTGTAAGATTACTTTGCTTTTGTCAATAAAAACTATACCATCTTTCATAAAACTCTAAACAAATTAAGAACTGTGATGTAGAACACAAATTACACATGTAAAGCAGGTGCCAGCACGTTAGGCTATATTACATCAAAAATGTTTTAATGGTCCCAAATATATATATTCAACAACTAATCATACACTCAGGGGAGAAAAACAAAACAAACTGAAACAAAAAGTATGACACAAATGACCACATCTAGAATTCCACTCAATCTTTAATCAAGTAGGGACAAATCCCCACCTTAAAAAAAAAAAATCTGCAGTTTGAAGGGCAAAGGGAACAGATTAAAAAAAAGAGGATACTTTATTTTGCCCCTCCCCCACAGAGGTTTTCCAAACCTGTTGTAGCCTGACTAAAATGTTCAGAATGTACGATTTGAAAGGCAGGTCTCTTTATACAAAGAAACTGCTGGCATTCTTTACTAGTGAGGAACTATGGCAGAAAGACCCATTCTTCTTCTAAGTCTCAAACATGGTCCAAGAAAGCAAGTTTTGATTGTAGCAACCGACCAGTCAATCCAGAGTTCCACTGACAAAACCCCTGCCCTGTTGGCTTTTTATTTCCATTTCCTTCCCTGAGAAAAGGGCAATGTGTGGTCCAAGCTGGAGAGCTCACAGGCTTATGTCTTCCCCTAACTGCACAGCATCCCCCTCCTCCTGCTCCATTGAATTGGCACTTGATGAGCAGAAGTCCAGTGTGCTGCTGATTTGTGTCAGTCACTCACAAGAGACCACTGCGCTTTGATGTGGATGTTGTAGGGGGGAGGGGTAAGAACCAGTTTTGTCAACAGGTACTGATCACAGGCAGTTGCTATTATTAGGACTCAAATTTTGCTTTCTTTGACAACGGTAGCGTGTCTTCTTTGTCTTCATCCTCATCATCATCTTCATCATCATCGGGATAATCTACCAGACCCACGAGTCCTCCCTGTTCAGAAATAAGGGTTATTTAAAAGAAAAAACAAACAAACTATTACATTTAAAAATACCTGTGTAAGTCTAATGGCAGGATATTGAAGTTCATTAATTATTTTTATATGTATTTTAAATGTTCATATTTTTGGAAGGTTGTTTTAAGCTCCTAAAAATTCAAACAGCAAAAAAATATATACTACTAGAAAAGCACCCAGGAAACAAATACTACCGAAAAATGGCCTGACTAACTATAAAATTTCATTTTTTTAAAAGTGATGCTGAATATTGAATCTAGGGCTTCAAACATCTCAAACCAAGGGTTCTACTACTACTACCTACTCAGCCTTCATTTTTATTTTTTGAGCCAGGGTATCACTTAAGTTGCCCAGTCAGGCCCTGAACTAGCAATTTTCCTTTCTCAGTTTCCAAAGTAGCTAGGATTATCAGCCTGCACTACAATGTCTGGCTCAAATTTACTTCAAAGTATAGTATAAAATGGTATCAAAGTGCAGAAGACAGATCACTCAAAATGAAGGCAGATAGGAAAATAGTTCTACTATCTCTCTGTCCTTCTCTCTTCTGGATTTTCTTTTTAGCCTGCTTTTCTGCCATAAGCTACTACCATACAACTTGAATGCCTATGGGCTCATGCTGCATTTCAACATCTTTGACTCGCCCTTAGCCCTGAGGGATCTCCTGCCAGGGTCAGATGAGATGAGACCAGTGAGATGGCACAGCAAGTTAAGGGGACTGTAGTGATATTTCATTTGTTTTTTAACAAATAAAGCTTGCCTGAAGATCAGATAGTAAAACAGTCCCACTGCTCAGTCTTACAGACCAAGCAGTGGTGACACACACTGTTAATCCCAGTAGCTATACTAGTTTGCTATAGAAATTGGGTGGCAGTGGTGCATGCCTTTAATCTCAGCCCTAGAAAGGAATATAAGAAAGAGGAGACAGTCCTCAGACACAGTCTCATTCTGAGATTCCGTGAGACAGGATAGCTATTTCAGATTGAGGTGGAGGCAGTGGCTGGCTGTTTTGCTTTTCTGACCTTTAGGTTGAACCCCAATTTCTTTCCCTGGGTTTTTAATTGTGCTACATACAGAGGGCTTTCTGACCTAAGCTTGATCCCTGATCCCTGGGTCCCACACATGCTGGGAGAGCTGATTTCTGCAAGTTGTGTTCTGACCCCCCATACATGCTGTGATGTACACACACACACAAAAACAAACATGTGTTTAACACTTTATTTTTTTTTTGAGACAGGGTTTCTCTGTGTAATAGCTCTGGCTGATCTGTAACTTGCTTTGCAGATCAGGCTGGCCTTGAACTCATGCCTGCCTCTGCCTTCCAAGTGCCGGGATTAAAGGCATGCACCACCATTGCCTGGCACAAACATATTTAAAAAAAAAACAAACAAACAAAAGAAGAGATTGGATGGTACTATGAATTAGCCTGGCATTACGCCAGTCTTAATTAGTTTGTTCTAATAGCGATTACTTTTATCTGTGTTGGGGAAAGGCATGCTGAAGTAGCAAATGCCACCAAAATAAATGTTTTTCTTAAAAAGAGAGTCTAAGAACCAGGCAATGGTGGCACACGCCTTTAATCCCAGCACTCAGGATACAGAGGCAGGTGGATCTCTGTTGAGATTGAGGCCAGCCTGAAAAAAAGGGGACAAAACAGTGAGATGTCGTCTACATATTTTGCATCAAAATTTTATTCCTTATATGAAATGTTAGTGATAATGGATAGTTATAGTAAAGAAAACAAAATAAAACTAAAAAACAAAAAAAAACTTTTGCTTCCCCTCCCAAGTTTTCACATGGGCTTTAATTGGGAAAGGTAATAAAGTTACAGTTCACAAGTGAAAAACACCATAGACATACTAAATTTTGCATTGGACACATGAGGTGGGTTCAGGTAGTGGTTGTAATGAAGTCTCACCTAGTTTACAGCATTTAGCTAGCTATAGAAAAGAGAACCAGAGCTAAAACCCAGACACACTGACCACTGAGAAACCCTAAAGCACAGTAGAGAGGGGCATTTGGGAAGTGAGAAGTGTACCTTTGTGGTAATAGCTGCCGTCTGAGATGTACTCTTAGGGACGGATCCAGGAGAGCCTGGAGAGCCTGGGGATCCAGGTGACCCTGGAGAGCCAGGCAGGCTTGCTGCCGATGACTGGCTGCTGAGGTTAGTTTTTGTCCCACTGGACAGCGAAAGTTTGAAACTTGGGCTCTGTCGTCCAGAAAGATTAGTTTTCAGAAGCACCTCCTTTTCTTCACTTTCTTTCACTAAAAAGGAGAACGTAAAATAGTTGTCATTCATTTTTTTCTGAATTCCTCCAAACAAAGTGACACTAAAAGATCATTAACCAGATTTTTTTTTTTTGCATAGGAGCAACTCTGTTCCAATCTATGAGTGAAGCCTAGCCAAGTATTAATTGCGATTATGCAGCATTTTTTCTGTTGTTGTTTTGTTTTTTCGAGACAAGGTTTCTCTGTAGATTTGGTGGCTGTCCTGGAAATGCAGCAAATTTTACAATGCAGAAGTATGACCTTTGGTATCACATTTAGTATTTGTATCTTCCACCAAACTACTTCACATAGTCATCAATTCAGCCATGTCCTGTAGACTTTGGAACTGTCATTGTATACTGAGTAGATACTAATCATTTTCTCAAGGAGTAAAGAAAAGACCTGGATTTTCCCTTGCCCACTGTTTCAACATACATTTCTTCCTTTCCATGAATTTACTTATTGGATCCATGATATCATCATCATTCTTAGTTTTGTCAGATGGAGACACCACAGCCTCTCCATCTTCCATGTCATCTTCATCTGTGTTGAACCACATCTCTTCTTCGTCTTCTAGTGTTCTGGCATCTCGTCGATATCGATGATTCCTTAAGATGGACCGCATGCTATGAGAAAATGGAAGGCCGTAAGGGACTGAGGTAAACAAGGTACTAGGCCTAATCCCTGACACCACCAAACCAAATACCAAACCACATGGGAACAAATACACAATTATAAAACAGACCCTATCAAATCTAGTAGAATCAAATTTCCTATTTTTATAACTGTTATAGCTCAATTATTATACTTGTTAACCTCGAGAGTTAAGTAATTATAATCCATACTACAAAGGCTAGAGATAGCACAGTAGTTAGGACCTGTATTCATTCCCAGCACACAACAGCAGCTCACAACCATTTGTATCTCCAGTCCCATGGGATCCAACACCCTCTTCTGTCCTAGGTGGCTATCAGGCATGTACCAAGTAGGTACAAAGATATACATGCAGACAAACAGTATATATATTAAGAAATTAATGGAGTTGGGAGGTGTTGGTGGACGCTTTTAATTCCAGAAGGCAGAAGAAGAGGCAGGCAGATCTGTGGGTTTAAGGACAGCCTAGTCTACAAACCAAGTTCCAGAACTGTTACGTAGAGAAACCCTGTCTTGAAAAAATAAATAAATAAATAAATGGGGAGGACCCCCCCCAACCCATACTACAAGTGTGAATCCAGTTATTTAGGAAGGTACATGGATGATATTTTAAATAATCTATACATAAAAAACCAATTAAGATAATATTCTGACCATATGAAACCTCACTGCTGTATCAGTTTATTTTGGTATCTAAAATCTTCTTATAATTCAACTACACTTTCAGAAGCAAACAAGCAAAACTAGTACAGGGTTGCCAGAGTAAGGGTGTGTTCTGCCAAGTATTGAGCCCCAGAACCCACATGATGGAAGAGAATCAGCTCCTGTAAGTTGTCCTGAGACAATTATTCCCACCTCCCCATAATGGTGTACATGTGTGTGGTGACACATGTATGCATAAAATAAAAGTGTTGAAGAAAAAGACAATGGAAAGTCCTTCACTCCTCAAAATTTTTGTGCATGTCTTCTCTTCTTTCAATGGCCAAATCAAATACTGCCAAGAACCAAGAAAATGTTCACCACACAATCTACTGCCAAATGAAGAACATACTCAAGCATGTAGTAACTTACCTGTCAAGTTTAGGGTTGTCTTGCCTTTCTCTTTGTTGTTCAAACCTCAATTTTAATCCTTTAAAAGTCTGCACATAATCTACATCTTCTAGTGCTTTCCAATAATTTTCAATTACATGGGCAGTTAATGATTTTATATCTTCCTACAGGAAAGAATTATAATGAAATAAAAAAAATACTTTAACAAGATAAAATGAAGCATTACTGTGGTAATTCCTAAGTTTCACAAAAATTTAATTACATAAAGTTACCATATAATTTAAAAAATAATCAAACAGTAAAAACAATAGTATACTATACTGGCTCCTTCAATAGTCTTTTGGTGTATCACAGAATTGTTAATAGGTGTTCCCAAAGTGTATGTCCAAGCCCTACTCTAGTGATTCTGGCTCACCAAGACTGGACACAATGGCACACAGCTGTAATCACAGCACTTATAAGGCCTGAGGCAGGAGAATGGTCATGAGATTGAGGTCAGCCTGAACTGTAGAACAAGGCCCTCCCTAATCTCAAAAACATACTAAAAAACAGAAAAAGTCTACAGTAAACTTCAGTGGAAGTTGTGCAGTAACATAAGATACTACCCATAGAGGATATATTTTAGAATGAAAATGATAAACATTTGAAGTTCTGTATATCTTCTCGTTATTCTTTCTTTGGTTTGAGACAGGGTCTGAGTACTAGGATTACAGAGTCACCACACCCAGCATATTTATCTCAGCTCTTAAAAAATGCCAGATACTTGTGCACAATTTTTTTTAATTGATCTGAATTGAATTAATTTTAGGTTTTTGGTAGCATGGTTCTTCTTTTTTTTAAGTATACATACAATGTTGTGCCCGCATATATGCCTATAAGCCAGAAGAGGGCACCAGATCTTATTATAGATGGCTGTGAGCCACCATGTGGTTGCTGGGAATGGAACTTAGTATCTCTGGAAGAGCAGCCATTACTCTTAACCTCTGAGCCATCTCTCTAGACCAGTAGCATTGTTCTTAAAGCAAAATCTCCACATTCTCAAGACAAAAGACAGAATACTCATGTTTCTCAAATTAAAACCAAAATCCTAATATAAGAAGACAGGACCTACCACTCTAATAAATTCAAACATTTCTATTATGGCGGAGTTCATCAGATTGTAACGAGATCCATTGTTGAGAAACGCTTTGACTACAGGTTCAAATAAAAAACTTTTCATTATGTAGCGGTTATAAAATTCATCTTTTAATCCAATGATTTTTCTCTTAAATCGGAGGGCACCTGAAAGACAGAGGCATTACTGTTTAATGTTCTACATCTCAGAGTAAACAAACATCAGAACTTATCAACAGACACCAGTAGTCTCCATTCTTACCTGTGTGCAGGTATGTGAACCTGAGCACAGGGATTTTAAGAGTGCTGTAAGGAAAAACATTCTCAAACAATATATGTTGGTAGGGTGTGTGATTCATGCCTATAATCCCAACACTTGGGAGCCTGAGGTAAGAGGACTACTTAGAGTTCAAGGCCAGTGGAGGCTACCTATTTGAGATTTAGGACACCCTGGGCTATTATGTGAGACAATGTCTGTTACCCGCCCCCACACAAACAAAGGTAGTGTATGTTATCATAGAACACAAGTCTTAGAAAGCCAGAAAGTTCTGGGAATATATCACTCACTATCAGTCAAAATGTAAGGACTGAATTATCATATCATAAGGGGACAATCATTTTTTTTTTAATCATACCCCTTTGAATGCATTTTAAAATCACCTAAAAAAAAGCACTGTCTTTTTTAGGGCAATCCACTGTATTGTAATTTGATCTTAAAATTTTTGGACCCTTAGTATTTTATAGACTTCATGGATCTATACTGGATTATTTGTAGATGTGGTTTAAAAAAAAAAAGACAACAAATCACAAAAATCCGCATGCCCCCAAAATTGCCTTCCCATGGTTTATATATAAATTTAGTTGTTTTAAAATTCGGTCCTCTACTCTCATTGCAGCGAGTATGCTTTTGAATTTTCCCTTAGTTTTCCTTTTAATAATAAATTAGGCTTTAACTTACAGATTAGCAGATATATATTTGCATCTTGAGGTATGGGGAGTTACTTAAGTCACCATTCATCAAGATCCAAATACACTCAGACAGCTAGACTTCAGCAGAGCCCTTGAACCTATGGAATTATCAGTAAGTTAATGCCCCAATTACTGTAAACAGTTCAAAAAAGCATACTCACTTCACGCAGTCACATCGTCTTCGGTTGGCAAGATTAAATATTGTGTTTGTATTTTGGTTTCTTTGGAGATCATGGAAGTGGCTCGTTAAATTGCCAATTTGTTATTAATCAAGTCCTTCATGAGCAGGTAGCCAGGCAACCATGCTGACACGGTTTCTGGGTGGGAAGGCAGAGGAGTAAAGCAGCTCAATTTTTCTTTAGTTGGCACAAAGAGGTCCACAAGTGAATGCCCAATTAGGTACAGTTGGTTAGAAACTGCCCTAACAATCCAACTTATTTAAGAGTGTATCTTCATAAAGAAACACTCTGGGCAGGGAGTTTCAAAATAGTTTAAAGAGTAATAACTGCGTTTTATTTTTAATCTACTGAAAAAATTTAAAAACGTAAGTATGGTGAAGACATTTTAAACACTAAGAGGCAGTGTTCAGTGTGGTGAATGAAGGCCTGACAAGGGCTTATTTCTAAAACAGAGATTTCTCTTGTTTTGGGTAGCTGGCAAAAGAACTTAAGTGAGACAGTTCCACTTGTTTAGATAAAAAAAAAAAATCAACACTCAAAAAGCTCATGCTAGTAAATTTTAAACGTTCAAAAGCAAAAACTAGTTATTCTAAGGTTTGGTAATCTAACTCTACAGGCTTTGTGGAGACTTGTGTCCTATCAAAACATCACATTAACCACGATACTATTATACACACAATTCCTAGGTAGGGGAAAATAATCTCCTACCTTCCCAGAATTCAGTAAGGCCAGGATTTGCCCTGATGTACATCAATAATTATTTCTTTCAAATCACCCCTCTCCCCAAGCAGCCCTGCATCAAAAATATCCAAATATTACTATTCTTTGCTACTAAATAGCAAGTTACTCTCTGCCTTTGTTGGTCTGTTTTTCGAGAGTTTCTCTGTAGCTTTGGAAGCCTGTTCTGGAACTCGCGTTACAGACCAGGCTGGCTTCATACTCACAGAGATGCACCTGTCTCCGCCTCCCGAGTGATGGGATTAGAGGTGTGTGCCACCATCACCTGGCTGTTTTCCATATTTTACCAGTCAATGTTAAAGTCCAGTCATTCAAAAAAGGGTAGAGAAAGCTCCCAGCTATGCACAATTGGCACAACCACAGCATTTTCAACATAATGTGCACTCTGGTTCCACTCACAACAGTGCTAATCTTCATTAGAACAGGCCAGGTATCCTGTGTTCAGTTTTGATGACACTTTTTTGTAATACATGATACAAGATTTCATGGAGTAAGTTTGAAACTCATCACCACATGTGAAAGTAATAATTGAAGCTTTGAAGCAAAGCTCTATTTGCCCCTCCTTCCTATTGATGCTAGGGATTGAAGCCAGGGTCTTTCTATGCTAGCATGCCAGATAAGCACTCTGCCTCTGACCCTACAATAAAGTTTTAAAAGAAATCCATTCTTTTTATGGAGTTCCTTTTCTGTTCTCCATTTAGTATGTGTGGGAGAGGGAATATATGTGTGATGGCTCACATTTGGAGGTCAGATGACAGCTTTTAGGAGTTGGTCCTCTCCTACCAAGGGATCAAACTAGCCCCAAGCCGCCTCTACCCACCAATCCATCTCCCCAGCCTGAATGCAATACTTCTTAACAACACTACCTAGTCAACATAAAAGTACCCAAAGTCTTAAAAAGGCAGTCAATAGAGTAATAGAACTTGTTATCTATCTTGTACTCATTTTTGAAAGGAGTGTAGGCCTTATCTAAAGACTTGCTTATTTAAAAATGACAAACACTAATTAAAAATATAAAACTCCAGGCCGGGCAGTGGTAGCACATGCCTTTAATCCCAGCATTCGGGAGGCAGAGGCAGGGGGATCTCTGTGAGTTCAAGGTCAGCCTGGTCTACAAGAGCTAGTTGCAGGACAGGCTCCAAAGCTACAGAGAAACCCTGTCTCAAAAAAAACAAAAACATAAAACTCTGTGGGCTGGAGAGATGGCTCAAAGGTTAAGAACATTGGCTGCTCTCCTAGAAGTCCTGAGTTCAATTCCCAGAAACCACATGATGGCTAACAATCATCTATAAGATCTGGTGTCCTCCTAAATCCCCAAACCACATTTAACTATTGTCTTTTCTCCTTACACAGTATATTTAATGTGCAAATTCTCTCTCAAATAGCATCCCCCACCCCTGACAGAGTTTCTCTATGTTGTCTTGGAGCCTGTCCTGGAAATAACTCACTCTGGTCTCAAACTCATAGATCTGCCTGTGTCTCTGCCTCCGGGGTGCTGGGATTAAAGGTATGCACCACGACTACCCAGATTAAAGCCAGTCCTAGTCCTTATTAACTGCTATTGTCTGAGATGTTCTGATCTAAAGTATGGGAATAGAGGCCCACTGTAAAGAGTTAGGTTTCAAAGTAACTTGTTCCAGTTAAAACACGTACAGAATATACCTAAGATAGAATAACAGTTTCCAATATGATCTTCATCTTGTAAAATAATTTTTTTTACATAATTCTTACTGGATTATAGTAAATTTGTTTTTAGAGTACTACAAGCAAAGAAGATACTAGGAATGCCTAAATTAAAGAAAAGGACTTTTCTTTTAGTTTCCACATCCTGACACTTTCCACCTGGACTCGTTTCCCACCTATAGCAAAACATACCACCGTCCTATACTTAACATCTTAACTGCACATTCAATGAATGTGAACAAGACAATTCAAATTAATACCTCTGTGAAAACTTCCTGATATGATTCACTTAAAATAAGCTGATATTATACTAAGTTTCTCTAAGTATAGTTCTTATTTTTTATTTTCATATTACATTCCCCTAATAAAACAATGAAAACAAAACTACAAATTATAAACACCATGCCATCAACTTTAAGACTTACCTAGTTTAAGATGATAAATAAAATAAAGATGTGCATCTCAGATTCAATGGAATATAATAGTAGTTTGTGTTTAATCTCTTTTCTTTTTTTTTAATTCTTGGAGACAGGGTCTCTTTCTGTAGCAATGGCTAGCCTTGAATTCATAGACATTGGGCTGCCTTTGAAGTACCAGAGTCACCGTATCCAGCAATTTTCTTTGTTGAAATAAAACTATTTAAACTTAATCTATGTATTCAGTTTTTCCTTTCTGTTTCATTTCCAAATTTTTCTTTTCCCTACATATACAGACAAGACTTTTTATGGTGACTCAAAAGAACATGGCCTTGGTACTATCACCTCTCCTATGATAAATATATGGAGAAATGTTTTTAGTGTATCATGTTCTGTCTGTATGTATGCCTATCTACCATGTGTATGCCTGATACCTGTCGAGGACAGAAGAGGGCATCAGATGGCTCTGAACCTGAAGAATAGACAGTTATGCCACGTGGGTGCTAGCAATCAAACTCAGGTCCTCTGGAAGACCATTCAGTGTTCTTAACCAGAGTCATCTTTCTAGCCTAGCTCCTTAAAGCCATTCTTTGTTATGTGCTGAGCTAACATCCTTAGTCTCATCAATAATACAGAAGTTATGACTAAAGTAACATTTAGTATTCTGAGTGTTCAGTGGAAAGTAAATAAACCCAATAGTCTCTTCAGGATGTAAAAAGATATATTCCAAACACACGAATTCATCACATATGTGTCAAGTAAAGAAACATTGACAAGTGCAAACTTAAAACACAAAGCCTTAAAACAGTGCAACAAAATCCGACTTACCTTTAAAAGTCAACTGGCAAGTTACTTGGCATTCTCAGCCTCCACTAGATATCTCTAAACTTGGTCAGTCAACTGACCAATAATTACAGTTTAGATATGCAAACTCATTACCTAAGAAGTCTGGCTACAGCATGACCATAACACTATGGACTAACCTATTTCTTTCTTTCTTTTGAAATATTTATGTATTTCATGTATATTAGTGCTCTGTCTGCGTGTATGCCTGCACAACAGAAGGGGCATCAGATCTCATAACAGATAGGTGCTGGGAATCGAACTTATGACCTCTTGGCTTAGGTTAAGAGCAGCCAGTGCTCTTAACCACTGAGCCATCTCTACAGTCCAATAACTTTTTTTTTTTCAAGACAGGTTTTCGGTTTTCTATGTTTTTCCGTAACAGCTCTGGCTATCCTGGAGACCAAGCTGGTCTCAAACTCACAGATATTCTCCTGCCCCTGCCTCCCTAGTGTTAGGATTGATGGAGTACACCACCATGGCCAAGGAATAAACTATTTCTATTCAAAAGTATGTTTTACTACAATAAACTGAGATCTTAACACTGTGAATGTCAGCTTAAAACAAAATAATTATAGCTAAGATTAATCTAGAAAGAAAGAAAGAAAGAAAGAAAGAAAGAAAGAAAGAAAGAAAGAAAGGAAGAAAAGAGAATGCTGTTAAAAAATTTTTCTATTGCTTTTTGGGCTAGGGGTGTAGTATAGTAGTCAAGGTATTGGGCTCAATTCCTTAGCACCCCCCCCCCCCCCACAAATTACTACGTGTAAAGCTAGGAATGGTAGTTTGCACCCATAATCTCAGGACTCGGGTAGTTGAGGCATGAGGATTGCAGTGAGCATAAAGACAATTTGGGCCGCAGAAAGACTACTGATAAAAAGATAATAAAAACAAAGCACACACATATGTACACAAACAAAACAAAACTATCTGTAGCTATGAAATAGTTCACTAACTTTCTCCATAAAGGTTCACATGTACGTATTTCAGGCCCTGTGGGACATATATGGTCTCTGTAGTATTATTTGTTTTTCTTTTATTAAACCACTCTTTAAAACCATCTTTTAAGTTATACAAAAGATAGGCAACTGGTAGTATGGGTGAAACTGTAATTACTTACCACTTGAATTGGAAGATACCTTCTAAGTCATTCCACTTTGTATGAATACCTGCCAAACTACGTCACAGGGCACGGAGCTTGTACTAAGATGCTAGGTCCCCTAAGGACTCAACCCTGAAGTCAGTGATGTTCTCAGCAATGAGCTTTAAGGCTACGAACAGGATAATACAGAAAGATAATAATTCTTTAAGAAGCACTTACATAATGCTAAGAAAGCATGCTTGGAGGCCATAAGAACTAGCACTCTGCGAAGGATGTCCTTGTTGATAATATAGTTCTTTATGTGGTAGGTATGGTGCTCCACACAAAATGTTAGCAATTCCAATACAAGTGCCAGTAACTGTGCAGTTTGAAAATCATCTAGAATAAGCAAAACATGGTCATATGTATACTGAACAGACAGTAAACAGTATAAGAAGCCACACTACACACTCTTCCTTCTTTGGTGTAATTTTGCTGTATCTTCTTCCATTTTTTTTCATTGTGCTGTGTTTTCTTCACAACACACAGTATGCTTATAATACCGTATTTGCTGATAAATCTTTACTCTTTAAAGCCAACAAGTCTCTCCAAGTATCTTATTTTTTTCATTCTTATCACATAGTCCCCATAAGATTATGGCGTAATTCCTTCTACAAGTTCTTAGTAAATGCTAGGTGGCTTGAAGGTGTGAATTTGGAAACAGACTTCAAATTTTACCAAATACAAATACAGAAAGAAGAAAAATAACATTTTAAAATTTGACTTTGAGGGTTGCACAAGACTTTATCTAACTTGTTGGACACAGAAAAACACACCTTTAATCCTACTATTTGGGAGGCAGAGGCCTGTGGATGTCTCTATGTTCAAGGCCAGCCTGGTCTACGCAGTGAGTTCTAAAACAGCCAGGGCTATGTAAAGAAACTCTGTCTCAAGAAGGAAAAAAAAAAGAAAAAGAAAAAACATTTTCCACAACAGTACATTAACACCATTACAGTTTCTATTAATGCCATGAATAATACTAGTATGCTTTAAATTAAACATACTAAATTGTGAATTTATAAGGGAAAATAATGTATGGATTCCTAAATAGAGCATCAATGGCAATTTCCCAATAACGACTCTAAAACTATTCCTTAAATACATACACGTAAGTGTAAGTCCTAAGAAATAAATTGAAATAGTTTGCCGCGTACCATGGCACACACCGGAAACCCCCGTAGTGGGGAGGCTAAAACAGGAAGATGTTTGAGGCCAGCATGGATCCCATAGCAAGATCTCTCAAACATACAATCCCACAAACAAAAACCCAATATAAAAATAACTAGTTTCTTTGGCATATTTTTAACTGTGAATATAGTGCTTTTAAACAAATTTCACCTTAAAAAATCTCTTGAAAATACATGATTAAATTTCAATCTATTAAAAATTGTTACTTCCATTTTAGGGTATATTCTGCTGCACCTGCTTCTGTCCCTTCCTATAGTGTTGTAATAAGAGCGGTGGGGCTGCGTCCCCGGCACCCCGGCCACCCACATGGCTAGCTTATGCCCCGAAATAATTACACGGACACTGTATTCTTTTAAACACTGCTTGGCCCATTCTGCTTAGCCCATTAGCTCTAGCCCTTACTGGCTAATTCTGATATCCCGATCAACCCATCTCTAATAAACTGTGTAGCTCAGGTCTCACCGGGATGATTCTAGCCTACGTCCATCCTGGGTCAGAGCTTCATCGTGTGCCTCTGCCTGGGAGAAGGGAGCATGGGGTCTCAGAGACGTCTGCTCCCGAGAGGAGAGCTGTCGAGTCTGAGCTCACTTCCTCTTCCTCCCAGCATTCTGTTCTGTTTACTCCTCCCACCTATGTTTTAACCTATGAGGGCCAGCCAAGAAGTTTATTTTTTTAACCAATGACCTTCCTCCATCACTATAGACTTTTTATTTTAGGTGCATTATTTTTTTGCCTGCATATATTTCTATGTACCATGCATATGCAGTGCCCATCAAGGCCAGAAGATGGTATTAATGCTATGGGATTGGAGTTGTGGATTGCTTTTAGCCACAGTGGGTCCTCTGGAAGAGCAGCCAGTGCTCTTAACCGCTGAATTATTTCTCTAGCCCCAATGTTTTAAATCTAGATTGTAATCAACAACAGGTTTTGAGTTTGACAATTCAAGAAAGCTACAAACCTGTATTATCTTACCTTTACTAGGCTTGTCTTCTGTTGTATTTGCTAGTAAGGGAGCAGTGAGAACATGCATACAGTGCTTGTAGAAGAAACCCAGAAATTCAGTCTTTTCTGTTTTCTAAGGAATCAAACATACTTTGATGAACTTTAACTGTATTGGCTCCTACCAGCAATAGAAAAGATACTGCTATAAAAAGAAGAAATAGCTATGGCTTACATTGGCAGTGGCTAGCATGTTCTCTGGGTCAACTAAAGTTCGAAGCAGGCCCATAAGTTGGACTGCTCCTCCAAGCTCAGGATCTGTATCACAAATCATATGTTCTATAATGAGGTTGATGAGCAAAATATCCTGGTGATAAAAATACACATAATACAGATTACTAAGACAAACAGCATTAATAACTCTAGCTGTCTTGTTAACTTCAAACAACATAGAACAACTGATCAATCTAACAGGGTATATGAAGTGCTTCTTTCTCCTAACGAGTGATAGAGATATCCAATACCCCCCCCCCCAAGTTTCATTTTCCTATTATTTCTTTTTTCTTTTTTGAGACAGGGTCTTACTATGCAGCTTTGGCTGCCCTGGAACTCACAGCTGCCCAAACCCCGACTCAAAGATCTGCCCCATCACTGCCTCCCCAAGTGCTGAGATTATAGGCATGTGCTACTACCTCTCTGGCCTTTTCTATTATCTTTAAACTTGTCTGATTAAAGGGGTAAAAAAAAAATCACAAAGGTCAGGTTTGGTGTTAAAACATGTTTTGCTTCTCTAATAATTCATCTAACATCTGCAGAAAGCTCACGGACTTTACATTTATGGCTTCAAAATAAGAATACTTAGAATTTATAAAACTGATTTGCCTTCATTGCATTTACTTTTAGTTTGTTTTTTATTATCATTTTTTTGAAACGGTAGCAATTTTCCATTTGTGGACATAATAAATTGAGTAAAGTGAGACTGGAGTGTACAGAACAGTAAGTATATTATGTAGATTCCTAATGTCAAAGAAAATCAAATTCTGATTTTTTCAAAGGACCTTTTAAGGTGGGTGTTCTTGGTTCAGAGGATAAATAAAAACTGAGGGATACAGTGAGCAAGCTCCTCCCACTTGCCTATGTATGCAGTGGTTAAGACAGACAAGGACAAAGAAAATGCAGACACTATAATGGAAATGATTTGGCAAGTGAAATCCAGAAGCCTAATGCATGTTTATGGAGTGTGAAGATGCACAGCCATGTCTGCTCACCCAGTGGTTACAGGGCCTACAAGAACAGCTTTTAGTTCTAATTACTCAAGATACTCTGGTTCTCAAGATAGGACTATTTCACAGAAGAAAAATGTGATTATGATTCAATAATTCATGGTACATTTTTGCATGTATTCTAGCACTATAATTTTAAAAACAAACCACAAATATAGACATTACTAGGCATTCAACTTCATACTGATGGGGTAGGTTTTTTAAAAGTAACAAAAGCTGTGGTTGATTTTCTAAGAAATACTGCAAGCTGAAATTCTACAAACTCCCCTCCCCCAAAGGAGACATTAATTTCTTCTGAAGGAATTCAAGATAGCTTAATCTATTCTTAAGTAAAGAATAGCTTCCAAAAATTTGGAAGGAGAAAAAAACAGAACCATTGGTTTAATAAATGAAGTAGAATAGCACAAACATCCAGAGCTTTGACATACATTATGTACCACAAAATTCAATCTACACTACAAAGACAGTCTAAGATATTTTTAAAGGTAATTTACCTATCTTATTATCTGATTAAATACTACCATAGCTTATGAGTGTACAAGACAATAAGTTGTTTTTATTGCTAAAAAGAAACACTTCCCTAATACATTTCAGGGAGATGTAACTCACAGTTCCACATACAGAATATTCAATTGATTTAAGGGTTTAAATTAAGACAATATAGCCAAGTCAGCTTCATAATTTAAAAAGTTGAGGTCAGATATAATAAATTTACAAATTAAGGCAGGAGTAAATTAAGGGGAAGAATGAGACATTTGACACTATGGCTACACTTCCCAAAGGGTAGTAGTTTAAATCTTAAAAATATATAACCCCAGCTATAGCCGCCTATGCATAAATACTTACTATTAGTGTAAATAATATTTACCTTGCTGGTTATTTTTTGCTCTGTTAACTTCTTACTTACATCATCATTCTGTTGTGCCTCCTGCATGACAAACTCTCGTACCATGGATGGATTATATTCAACCAAGTATGAGAATATATCAGTAGCAGCACTTCGCACCTGTGTATCATCCATGCCCTGCAAAGGAAAAGTACCATTCTCTCACAATCGTAAAAACATAAAACTTTATCAATGAAGTTACCTAAACCCCGACAAAAGAAATTGTCACAAAGCACTACAACATAAAAGAAACATTTAAATGGTTGCTGGGGAGAGCTATTTTTTTGGTACAACTCCTTATCCACACTGACTTATATAAGCAATCCTAATTAAAAACGAAGGAAGGGAGCCATGAAAGCAAGATAGGGATGACAGCAGGTCAGTGGTGGCACATGCCTTTAATTCCGGCACTCTGGAGGCAGAGGCAGGTGAGGCGGATCTGAGTTTGAGGCTAACCTGATCTACCCAGAGTTAGTTCCAAGACAGCCAGAGCTACACAGAGAAGAAAAAAAAAAAAAGAAAGAAAAAAGGGATGATTTAGAAGGGGGGATTCAGCATTCAGCAAGTGTGGAAAGAGATTATAAACAGGATTGGGGATAGTGCATTAGATTGTCAGAATTGTAATAAATCGTCTAAGGGCTAGGAAGATTGCTCAATGAATAGAGCACCTGCAAAGAAAGCCTAAAAACCCGAGTTTAAATCTCAAGACCCCATGTAAAGTCATGGATGATAGTGTCCAGAGTTGTAACCCAGTACTTCTCTATGGCCAAGATGAGAGATGAAGACATGAGAATTCATGAAAGCACTTAACCTAGCCAGCATGTTGTATATAACAAAAAATAAGAGACTCTCTCTCAATCAGAATGGAAGGCAAGGATTGATGCCCACATAATGCAATGACCTCCACGTGCACAGTGGCTTGTGTGACCATATGTATACATTCACACACAAACTTTATGGAAGGGAACATACATATTAATGTGAAAGAACAAATCTTAGATAAGTACCAGCTGACCCATTTCCCAGCCTCCTTAAGATATATATATATTTTGAGACAGAGTTTCTCTGTGTAATAGCTCTGGCTGACCTGGAACTCAGAGATCCATCCACCTCCCTTTGCCTCTCTAGTGCTGGGATTAATAAACATATATAAAATAAAAATTATTATGGAATAGTAATACCATAATTATATCAACATGCTAATATTATATATACATGTATGCACGAACACATGTATGTATGTATGTTTTTAAAGATGGGATTTCTTTCCTTTTTTTTTTGTTTTTTTCAAGATAGGGTTTCTCTGTGTAATAGTCCTATATGATCTGGAACTAGCTTTTGTAGACCAAGCTGGCCTCGAACTCACAGAGATCTGCCTACCTCTGCCTCACAAGTGCTGAGATTAAAGGCCATGAGCCATCACCGCCCTGCCGGGATTTCTTTGATTAGCCCTGGGTGACATTTTTTAAATTAAAAAAAAAATAAAAGAAAAAGAAAAGAAGTCAGGAATGCTTAGATTAAAGGCAAGAATCCCTCTCAGTTATTTTAACATTACATTTGATAGGCTGAAAAGCTAATTATTAAAGATGTGATAAATTACTCTATGTATGCATGTGTATGTGTATGACAAGGTCTAACATAGCTCTCAATGGCCTGGGATTCTTTGTGGTTAGTCTCAAATTCATAGAAATTTCTCTGCCTCTACCTGAGATTAAAGGCATGTGCCATCACTGCATAGCTGCACAAATTATTTTAACCAAGCAGTTTTGTTAATTAAACATGAGGAGGACTCTAATACTGGACTTGTATCACTTCTTTAGCTTTATGCTATCTATACACAGCTAGTATTCAATATTGGTTACACACAAATATGCTACCTATTACATAAAGTCTGCTGTATTTATGTATGTATGTAATAAAGAAAAAGAGGCTGTTAACGAGAGAGAGAGAGAGAGAGAGAGAGAGAGAGAGAGAGAGAGAGAGAGAAGAGAGAATATGTGCAAATGTGCAAGTGGCTGCCTGGAAAGGGAGGACAGGGAAAAATGATTTGATTTCAAACAATAAAATTGTACAACATCACATCCAATTTTTGATATGGGCTCACATGGGCAGTTCAGAATTAAGAGAAACAAACTTACAAGGATGACTTCTAAAGCTGGTAATATGCCCATGTTTGACAAAGTCTTGAAAAAAGCATCTCTGTTTTGGGGTTGTAGCGTTTGAGAAAATGCACAAAATTCTTTTAAAAAGTTAACCTGAAATCAGGAAAGAAGACAAGCATTAAAAGGCTAATCTCAAATTAGAAAAATATTAAGTGAGTGTAAATGTTTGTTTTACTTCTCTGCCCTTGTATTATTTGATTTCTTACCAATTCTTGTCTTTTTTCCTCATCTGTTGCTTCATCTGTTAGTTGTGCAAACAAATCTGTCAGAAATTTTTCATCCTCCTATGAAATAAACGACACATTTAATTAGCTTACGGATAAGATTTGTATAAAATACAATTTCAACATTTCATAAACTAGTTTGACAAAAGATGTCAAATTTCTTTTAAAAAAGAACTAATAAAAATATATATGTACACACGGGCGTGCATACACACAGACACACATGCACAGCCAAACACGGGGAGTACACACTTTTAGTCCCAGTACTAGGAAGGCGGAGGCAGGTGGATCTCCATGAGTTCCAGGCCAGCTTGGTCTACATAGTAAGCGAGACCTTGTCTCAAAACAAAACAAAGACAAACTGAGACTTCTATCAGAAAGATTACCTTTGTGTTTTGACAAAACTCTTTTCCAAACCCCACTTTAGAGCCAGGAAGTTAAGTGCTTCACACCCTGCAAGCCAGTGGTTTATCATACCCTACTGCTGCAGGTGAGCAGACAGAGAGTATGTAATCGAATACAGCTATGTTACAATGAAACTTAATAAACTCAAGCATACATGTCTGGCCTAGTGGCAAATGCTTAAAATCACGGCAATGGGGAGGCAAAAAGAGAGGGGTGGGGAGAGAGGCCCACATGGGCTGCAGTGAGATCCTGTCTCTAATGGTCAAACACACATACAATGTAGTCAGTGTTTGCCATGCTCGGTTTACATGAGCTAATGATAGATATTAAAGTTCTATAACCTCTCTTCAGTAAAGATAAAAATGACACATTCTTTGGGCTCCAAAGATACAGAAAATGGCCAGGTGGTAGTGGTGGCACTTGGAAGGCAGAGTTAAGTGGATTTCTGTGAGTTCAATGTCAGTGGTCTACAGAGTGAGTTCCAGGACAGCCAGGTAAACACAGAGAAACCCTGTCTTGAAACAACAACAAAAACCTTAGAAAATGAAAGAAATATCTATTATTTGAAGATACCCATTACAAACATATTCCTTAACACATTAAATTATTTTGAAATAATTATTTAACACAGTAATAATTAACACATTAATTTTGAAAAGGCCCCAAAGGATTCTTTTTTTCTTCTGGTTTACCGAGACAGGGTTTCTCTGTAGCTTTCAAGCCTGTTCTGGAACCAACTCTTGTAGACCAGGCTAGCCTTAATTTACAGAGATTCACCTGCCTCTGTCTCCTGAGTGCTGGGATTAAAGCTGTGTGTTACCACTGCGTGGCTGCCCCAAAGGATTCTATCACAGGATATTTATTTTCCTGGGTAAGTAACAAGCCATATAGATCCTCTCTGTTACCCATGAATTTTCTTCATTATAATTTGTCACCAAGATTTTTTTGTTGTTGTTGCTTAACTATATTTTATGGGCACTGGGATAAAGATGTCAGACCCTGGGGAACGGAGCTACAGACAATTGTGAGCTGCCATGTGGTTGCTGGGAATCGAACCAGTCCTCTGGAAGAGCATCTCTCCAGGCCCTCATCAAGATTTTTTTATATTATTTTTTTATTTACCTAAAAATACATTTTCATCAAGATTTTGTTAATAATTTATTTGCTTAGGTAGGAGTACATTCAATACTACTCCAGCTAAATGTAAATTCATGCAGACTACAGTCTAAGTTTCTAAGAAATTACATCTATTTATATATTAGAAATGAGGGGAGCAATGTGCCACAGAACACATATGAAGGCCAGAAAATAACTTTCTGGAAGTTAGTTCTCTCCTCCTAGCACTGAGTCATCTTGCTATTCCTATGTAGTAAGTTTTATATTAACTATGGTAGGTGTTTAGGAAACATTTTCTATACGACACAATTATAATGCTCATTATTTCTTCTAAAATGTAAAATAGGAATAAATAATACGATTCTGATGTTTTCTACTTTTTTCAAAACTAATGGCATCCGGGCTGGAGAGATGGCTCAGAGGTTAAGAGCATTCATTGCCTGCTCTTCCAAAGGTCCTGAGTTCAGTTCCCAGCAACCACATGGTGGTTCACAACCATCTGTAATGAGGTCTAATGCCCTCTTCCGACCTGTGGGCATACACACAGACAGAATATTGTATACATAATAAATAAATAAATAAATATTTTAAAAAAAAAAAAACTAATGGCATCCAATTTCAATATACATCCCAGATTAGTATCAGAGTATTAATAGCATTACAGAGGAATTTTGTTTGTGTATGTAAAGGGGTGGTAGTGAAATTCTATCTGTAGGGGCTAGAGAGAAAGTTTAGTGTTTAAGAGAGCTTACTGTGCAAGAACAGTTCAGATCCCAGTACCTAGACAACAAGCTAGGCATGGTCCTGTATACACCATCAGCAACCACTGAGTCGGGCTGGGAAACAAGGACACATAGCAACAGATAGGTCCAGAGAAGGTTCTGCCTCAAAAGAATGAGGGAGGCAGCAAGTAACAGGACACCCAGTGCCCTCCACTGGCTTTCATGTACACTAACGAGTTTATACCTGAACACGTAAGCAGATATACCACACAAAACAGAGAAAAATCTATTTCAGTTAGAATAGACTAAGGTTTTGTCAAATACTATGTAACATAGGTCACATTCAAATCAAGCATTAAGAGACATTATTTTTTTTTTGTCTTTAAAGGTCCTATTTATTAGAAAACGGTCAACACTTTACTATATGGTTTCACTTGATCTTCAGACACTTCATAGTATCCTATAGTATTAATATGATTCCTCAGATGGTAAATTCAAGTTTCCTATAATAACCTAGCAGCTATTAAGTAACAAGTAAAGCCCAAATATTCTCAACTACTTCAAAAACATACTTTTGGAAGGGACACATACAGATGTGGCCACAGGTACCTGATGTGGTTAATAGGACCAAATGCCAGTTCTCTAGAAGAACAGCACATTCTTATTAGTATTAAAATATTTACCATCATATCACAAGATTAAGTTTAAATGTAAGGATGTAAAAGAAATTATTATTTTTGCGGCACCCTTTTAAAGTTGGGGGATGGATGGATAGGAGATAGGGAACTGAGAATAACCGAACTTACCTGTAACATACCAACAATTTCTACCTTGTTGAAAAAGATGAAAGAGTGAAGTGTTGATAACATGTTTTCTTCAAAGACTGAAGGGGTGGGGAGAACCATATCTTGTATATACTGAACTCTGTATGTCTGATGAATTTTTTGTTTCAGCTCAGGATCTGATATCGGAATCACTTCTTTAAACTTGGCTGTTTTAGTTAAAAATTCCCTGTGTTTTCGTGGTTGTGATAAAGTTGGGTCATATTCCAAGCATCCAATGACGTCCATTATACATTCCTCAGAGAACATAACCTCAAAAAGAGCAGTTCGGTTCAAGAGGAAGATCCCTTTGATAATTTCATATAAGTGGTGCAGTCCTTCAATGTTTTCCAAATCTTCACACACATGAAAAAGCTCTAAAAGCTTTTTAATATAACCCTCATTTTCCAGTGCTAGTGCGAGTTTCTCACGACGGAGGGGGGAAGGTAAAGATGATGCCACAAGCTCTGCGATTTCCTCCAGTCGACTTAATTCACAAGATGGCAATTCTAAACCTGGTGAGGACATATCATCAAATCGCTCCTCTTCTGATTCATCTACCAGGTCCTGAGTGATGTCCACTGAAGGGTCCTTTCCTTGAACCTATAAAAAAAAAAAGATTCTGTGGTAGCCGACAAAATTCAAACAGTAAATCTAAATAGACTTAAATGAAAGAGACATTTAAAAAAAGCTGTAATGACAAATATAAAGTTGGAAGACTCTTTTCTCAAACCTGAAACAACTGTCTACTATGCTGTAACTTTCCAAATGACATTTTCATGTTTATGCAAACTAATCTAAAGTTGAAGAACTTAGTAAAAGCTCTCCTCAAGCACAAGTGTCAGGAACAACTTCACTTCAAGACCTACAAGACAGAGGACCAAATACATCAGTCTTCTGTCCATGGCCATCTTCATCTTTTCTAAGCAGGAAAACTCCACATTAACATTCTAGGGCCATATATTGACTAGTACCAAGCTCATCAATATTTAAGTAAAATTCAAATGAATATCAAATATAATAATGCCATGGTCATAAAGAATACACATAATTCTAAGACAAAAAGAAAAAACATCTAATGTCAATTGATCCCAAAGGCAAACTAGCTTTGGACCGAAGTGGATCAATGGTCTATTGTAAATGCTGAGTAACAGCCCTGGTGTGGGACAATTCTATATTCTGTCAATTATATTTTAAATAAACACTGATTGGCTGGTAACCAGGCAGAAAGTAGGCGAGAAAACCAGACAGGAAGTAGAGGTGGGGCGATGAGAACAGGAATATTCTGAGAAGAAGGAAGCTCTTTCTGCAGTACTGCCCAGACACCGAAGAAGCAGGATGTGACCTACCCTGCTGAAAAAGGTACCGAGCCATGTGGCTAACATACATAAGAATAATGGGTTAATATAAGTTATAAGAGCTAATATGAAGCCTGAGCTAACGGGCCAATCAGTTTCTTATTAATATAGTCCTCTGTGTGATTTCTTTGGGGCATAACAACTGTGGGAACCAGGCAGAACTGGGGAGGACAGAAACCCCAACAAGCAAGACCCACGTGTTACAAGCCCTATGATTAAGAAAAGTTAATTAGGACAAAGTGCGTCAACATAATGGAGTTTTACTCAGTTATAAAAAATAAAATGTCATTTGCAGGAAAACGAATGGAAATAGACATCATTAGGTTAAATAGACTAGGGTACGCATCTTCTTACACACAGATTAGAATTAAACAAGACATGAAAGTAGAATAAGGTCTTTATTTATTTATCTATGTATCCCCCCCTTTTTGAGACAGAGTTTCTCTGTATAGCCCTGCCTGCCTCTGCCTCCCAGAGTGCTGGGATTAAAAGTATGTGCCATCATGTCAAGTAGGACTGCTCTTGTAGCTGTTCCCACCTCAGTTGACAACTCTATGCTTCCTTTTGCTCAGGCCAAAACCTGAGTCATGAGTCGCCCTTGGCTCCCCCCTTGCCTTCTGCCCCATGTCTGTAGACTGTGCTGTCTCTGCCCCCACAATCCACTGATCCTAGCTTGCCTCTCACTGCCTAGCATCTCTCAAGTGGGTAACTCCCCTTTGTCCCACAGTTTGTCCTCAGCACAGGAGCTGCTATGGTTTGGATAAGTGTATCCTGGAAGGAAAAGATCTTAAGGGCGAACCAAGAGTTAGGTGACAGAAAAGAAAGAACTACATGCTTTCATAGAGAGAATCTTGACTTAAAACATGACAAAAGCAAAACTACTTGAAGAAAAAGGGAACCAGGGGAGGAAAGACGAGGAAAGTAAAGGGGGTATGAACAATGATAACAATGTTATTTGTATTTAAGTATCATTATGAAACCCATTATTTTTGTATGCTGAGTGAAAAATTATTAAGAGTGTGTTGTTTCTCTATTCTTAAAATTACCTGACATATTTTCTCCCAAATTTCATCACATCCAGCTTTTTCTTGAAAGCTAAGGGCCAAGTCATAATTTTCTGCTTCAGACCACACAATCAGAGTGTCCTTTGAGTTAAAAAAAAAAAGTTTGAATGACTACATGTGTTATCACAAATTCTTTAAGATATAGCAAATGAATAAAGCAACAAGGCAACAGGAATTGAGAACATCATTTTTAACATTTCCAACACTTCCTACTGGTAATTATTAGTGCTTTGTTATACTTTAGTCTGCCAAATCAACATAAATGAAACTATGTTTTAAAAATAGAAGTTTGGCCAATATATGAAAAACACTGTAAAAAGGCATACATAATACTTATATTCTAAAAGGAAAATACAAACCATTGCACCAAGACCATTTTCACACATTACAATTTTTAAAAAGGCTTATATGTTTTAGTGTTTTCTTTGCATGTGTGCAACACCTACGGAGGTCAGAAGAGGGCTTTGGATTCCCTGGAGCTGGAGTTATATACAGATGGTTATGAGTAGCCATATAGAAACTGGGATTCAAATCCAGGTCCCTTGGAAGAGTAGCCAGCATTCTTAGCTCCTGAGCTTTTTTTCCCCCAGCTGCCACTGTATTTTATAGTATCATTAAAATGCCCACCAAAGAAGTCACAAACTGGATCAATAAATAAAATCCATTCCTTCCCTCAGTTGGCAACAACTGTTCTTTACTTGTGGCTTATTTAGCCTCTGAAATTACTGGCTTGAAAAAGCCAGGCATGAATGAGCCATACCTCTAATCAATACTTAGGGGCCTTGAGTTTGAAGCTAGCTTGAGTGGTTTTAGCTGCTAGGCTCAACCTGAAGGAGCACTAAATGTGGGTTCATAAGGATACACCAAACAGCAGTCCTGTCAGAGCACCAGAAAGGAGCACTGACCAGTTTCTGAAACTAAGCTGAAATTCCTGTCTTACCCTTGGAGCAAGAGTCTACCAGATACACTTCCATATAGAAAGGCTTGAGTAATGGGCTCCCTCTCCCTAGCCTCTGGGAGGTCTTCCTCATAAGCCCAGCCTCTCCTGTGGCCTGGATGTAGAGAGAGTTCCCGGCCCCCATTAGCCATAGCCTGGACTAAAAAGTCCTATGTTCTGGGCCAGCCTCTAACCAGAGGCTGAGTTCTCCCCAGGGATCCATGGAGCGAGCTACCCTAAACTCTAAAAGCCCTGAAGGTTTAGATCCAGAAGGACCGGATTCGAGTGAGTGCTGGTGCTGGGTAATTTCTGCCTCCTGCATGTAGTTGTTCCAACCTGCTGGAGGGAGGGATTTGCAAGTCTCAACCCACAGCTCTTTCTTTCTTTTCTTTCTTTCTTTCTTTCTTTCTTTCTTTCTTTCTTTCTTTCTTTCTTTCTTTCTTTCTTTCTTTCTTTCTTTCTTTCTTTCTTTCTTATGTATACAATATTCTGTCTGTATGCCTGAAGGCCAGAAGAGGGCGCCAGACCTCTTTACAGATGGTTGTGAGCCACCATGTGGTTGCTGGGAATTGAACTCAGGACCTTTGGAAGAGCAGGCAATGCTCTTAACCAGTGAGCCATCTCTCCAGCCCCCTCAACCCACAGTTCTTAACATGTCCCCATATCCTTCTCATGTTCCTCAGGAACATTTCTACAAGTTTCCAGTCTAAAAGTGGGATTGGGGCTAATGGATGTTTTTCCTTCGATGGTTGCTGCCCCCTGAACTCTCCAAAGCACCTACCTGCACTCCCCAATATGTTGCATTTTAAAAATTCATGTTATTTTACATTTGAAGCAGAAATGTACCTGCCTAGGCTTGCCTGCCTCAGTCCCGAGTACTGCATTACAGGTATGTAACACCAGCATATTTGTTCTATGCCCCACAGCAGTTATATTTGTCTGTTTTGTTTTTCTTTGGCAAGGCCTCAGACTTTATAGCTAAGGCTTCTGATCCTTTTATCTTCCACCCTGCAAGTGTTGAGATCACAAACATGCACTACCACACCCAGCCCCTACCATACCAACTTCCTTCTAGTTTTAATACTCAAGGATATAAATTTTTCATACTTGTACTTTCAGGGCAATAAAGAGATTTCTTTATTTCAATGGCTTTGTGGAGCACATTTTATTTGTGTATGCAAAACACTTCATTCTTTCTGCAGAAGCATCTCTGATAGGACAGAAAGGAACTTCAACCACTTGGCTGAGTTGGTAGTTGATTATTACAGCAACGGTCACTTTTTCCTTCTGGTAAAACTGCTACTTTAATTTTAGAGAAACGTGTTGCTAGAATATCTGGAAAATGAACTCAGATTACGACAGCTTCTTTAATTTTTGATTTAAAATTGTGGCTGAGGACTGGGGAGATAGAACAAGTGAACTGATTCCTGAAGAACCCAGTTCAGATCTCAGCAACCATGTCAGGCATCTCATAAACTCCTGTAACTCCAAGGGATCCAACACTTTCTTCTGGCTCTGCAGGTACCTCCATACTTGCAACATGCAAACACACACTCAAATATACATAAATAAAATAGTGGCTGACAATACAGTTAAGTGAGTATATGTTTGTCAGCCTGTAAGAGGCATGGAATTCATTACCATCAAACAAACAAACAATAAAAACAACAAAAACCCAAAACAAAAAAACAAGGCTGGAGAAATGACTCAAGTGGATAAGAGCACTTGTTGCTCTTGCAGAGGACCCGGATTCAGTTCCCAGCACATATGGGTGCTAACAACCACTCCTAACTCCAGTTCAGGGGGACTGATATCCTCTTCTGACTGACACCCAACTCCTGAGGACACCAGTAATGCATGTGGTACACAGACATATATACAGGTAAAATCCTTGTATACACATAAATTAAAAAAAAAACAACAAAACACCAAACACTTTTTAACCATATACAGACTGGTAGAGCTCTTATTTTAAAATTAGACTGGGCATGCAAAAATGGCTCAGGATGTAAATATGGCTGCCATCAAGCTTGACAACCCAAGTGTGAGGCCCAGAATCCACACTGCGGAGAGAATCAACTCTCTCAAATTGTTCTCTGACCTCCATGGGCAGGCTGACCACAACACTCCCCCCAATGTAATAAAATATTTTTCAGGAACCAGACTGGCGAAATGTTATAATCTGTTCTGATTTTCTTATTGTAAAAAAAAAAAAAAAAATCAATGGTAAATTTATTTAATCACCAAACTAAAAAAATAATGCATAATGCACAACAGCTTTACTTTTTGTTTTTTTACCTGTTGTTTCTGATATGCAGTGTTAGGATTTATTTTGGATTCTAGAAGAAGAGAACCTATAAAACAGGAAAAAAAACTGTTACTACAAAACAGAAAAATTAGATATCCTTCATATACATATGCTTATTTTCTCAGTTGCATGTACACCATCAGTTAAGGAACAAAATGTAATTTGGGGCTGGCCAGATGATAGCTCAGCAGGTAAATGTGTTCTCTCAAGAGCCTGACAACTTGACTTTGGTCCAGGAACCCACTATGGAAAGGAGCCTATCCTGAAAGCTATCCTCTGACTTCTACATGCTCGCCTTGGCAATACAGTTACTTCACATATACAAACAAAACAGTGAGTGCAACAAAAACTGCAAATATGACTTGCAGCTTGAGAAACACACGGTTTTGAGTGATTTTTGGTGGTAGAAGAGGTCAGTCCAAGTCTCAAACGTGCTGGGAAGTACAGAGCTATCTATACCCTCCTAGCCAAATAGACTTTTGGTTGGTTGATTTGTTTTTATAAGACAGACAAGATAATACGAAGAGTGAAGACTGGGAAGCAATAACAATCCAACAATTTGGGCTGGTCTGACAGACTTTTAATCCCAGCACTCAGGAGGTAATGGTAGGAGGCCAGCATGATCTATAGAGTGAATTCTTGAACAGTCAGGGCCACACAGAAAAACCCTGTCTGAAAACCCACCCCCCTCAACTTACCCCCCCCCCAAAACCCAAACTAACAATTTACAGAGAGCATAAGGCAGTAAAAACAGCAGTGTGACGCCAGATATTAATTTCTAAAATTATATTAATTGTAAATTTTATGGAACCATGTTAATGTGGTACATATATATAATACATAACAAGCAAACCACTTCCATCTAACTAAAAATATTTTGATAAACAAGTAACAAATGTTCATATTTACATAGCACAATGGTATGTCTTTTGTTTTTTTTTTTTTTTCTGAGACAGGGTTTCTCTGTGGTTTTGGAGCCTGTCCTGGAACTAACTCTTGTAGACCAGGCTGGTCTCGAACTCACAGAGATCCGCCTGCCTCTGCCTCCCAAGTGCTGGGATTAAAAGCGTGCGCCACCACCGCCCAGCACACAATGGTATGTCAATAAAAATAAATAACACATATTGATCTCAATGAGGTTAACAGATATTTCTATCCCATTATTTTGTTTGGAGTCTCTGAAATCCTCAGATAATCTGGGGTTAATAATGTTTGATATGGTGTGCGTCTTATAGAATACTTTAAAATAAGCAAATAAGGCTCTCAATACAATGTGATAAGTGTCAAGACAAAAAATGGCTGTCACCTTCAGAAGCCTCAATTTTCTTCTATTTCCCATCTTTTCTGTTTTTCTGTTGTTTTAAGACAGTGTTCTCGCTATGTAACACAAACAGACATCAAAATTATGATTCTCTAGGCTGGAGAGATGGCTCAGAGGTTAAGAACAATGGCTGCTCTTCCAGAGGTCCCAAGTTCAATTTCCAGCAACCACATGGTGGCTCACAACCATCTAGAATGAGATTTGATGCCCTCTTCTGGTGTACAGGCATATATGCCTGCTGAACACTGTATACATAATTTAAAAAATGAAGTCAAGCAGTGTCTTTAAAAAAATTATGATTCTCCTACCTTAGTCTCTTGATCAGCTCAGACTATAAGCTTGTGTCATTACGCTCATCCACTATTTCTATCTCCTCTGTTCTCTACACATTTTAAGAATAAAATTCTTCCTATCCTCTCATCAACCAGGTCTAGTTTATCTGGAGACAGAATATCTAAAAAGTTTTGGATTGAGAAAAAAATGGTGCCTGCAGCTGTTCTCTTTTGTACTTTCCTCCTTCATATTACACTTTACAGTTGCTTCACACATACAAAATAGTGATGAAACTGACAAAAAGTCAAGGTTTACTATTTCTAAATTCACTTTGTTCTTGCATTAAATGTACTTAGTAAGTGTATGATCAACTTGATCAGAGTGCTAAATGATACTCCATTTAAAACCTCTTATCCTTTCAGAATTTAAGTAACTAAACGTGAGAGTGAGTGAGTGAGTGAGTGAGAGAGAGAGAGAGAGAGAGAGAGATGATTCTACCCATAACCACCAAATCCTATTTCTTTAGTTTTCTTTCCTTGTATCCTCCCTAACTGGCTTACTGAGGTTCAGATAAGAATCATCACAATTTAGGGGAAAAAAGTCTCAACCACCTTCTTTTCCCCCAACTTTTGTGAAATTAATCATAAAAAATCACAAACTACTGAAAATTTTCAGATTTTTATTTTACTGATTAAGACCTATGTTAGTAATACAACACAAGAAAACTGCAGGCAAATTAACAGAATGTTTAGAACATCCAAAAATGGTGAAGTCAGAGGGAGAGGTCACAGCTTAGTGGTACTGTGCATTCTCAGCATGTACAAGCCTGAGTTCAACGCCTAGGACCCTGCCAAGTCAACCATCTTTGTATTTTTCCAATTTGTTTGCCAGAATAAAAACTGCATTCTATTATTTTCCACTAAAATAATGTTCAGGCCATGCAATTAAAGGTTGAATTTATTCTTTAAAAGATTAATGAAGGCATATATATAATTATACTTAAATGGTTTTTATGGGAAATACAGGGGAGCTAGAGAGATGGCTCAGTATGTCTTGCTTTTCCAAAGGACCTGAGTTCAAATCCCATGACCCACCTCAAGCAACTCACAACCACCTACAATTCCAGTTCCAGGCCTCTGCCAGTACCTGCACTCATGTGTACATATAATCCCCACATACATATTAAAAATAAATCTTAAGCCGGGCGGTGGTGGCGCACGCCTTTAATCCCAGCACTCGGGAGGCAGAGGCTGGCGGATCTCTGTGAGTTCGAGACCAGCTAGTTCCAGGACAGGCTCCAAAACCACAGAGAAATCCTGTCTCGAAAAACCTAAATAAATAAATAAATAAATAAATAAATAAATCTATCTATCTTAAGGAGCTGGAGAGATGGCTCAGCGGTTGAGAGCACTGCCTGCTGTTCTAGAGGTCCTGAGTTTAATTCCCAGCAACCACATGGTGGCTCACAACCATCTGTAGTAAGATCTGAGGCCCTCTTCTGGCCTGCAGAACACTGTATACATAATGAATAAAATTATTAAAAAAAATAAATCTAAAAAAAACCCCCACAAAATAAAACAAAAGACAATCCAATTCTGGGAAAAAAAATAGAAAACCTAAAAACAAGCAAATAAACAAAAGCACAACAACCTGGGTATTTTTTGGCTGTGGGACAATGGTCTTATATCCCCTAAAGATTTGTTGCTTGTATTTTAATAAAACGCTGATTGGCCAGTAGCCATGCAGGAAGTATAGGCGGGGCAACAAGAACAGGTGAATGCTGAGAAGAGGACAGGCAGTCAGCACTCATCATCCAGACACAGTGATGTCACAGAACCAGGACAACAGAAAGGGGGAAAATTGTTTGTTTAAAGAGGAATCATTTCACCTCCATCCCCAAAAACCTGGGTAAAGTAAGTATATTTAAAACAGTGGTTCTCAACCTGTGGGTCACAACTTCTATCTCCAATAATATTTAATTATGATCCATTCGATTCATAACAGCAACAAAATTAAAGTTATGAGGTAGCAATGGAAGTAACTTTATGGTTTGTGGTAAGAACTGTATTAAAGGGTCATAGCATTAAGAAAGTTGAGAACCACTGATTTAAACTGGTATTTGAGATGTTGGGGAAGCACCTTTCTTGAAATCTAGTTCTCTCATGTACCTTGGCTTTATCTAAGACACCACTTTAGAAGTCCAGTTCTGGGTCCTGTTGAAGGTATGGGTGACCCAGCCCCAGTGTTGGGGTAGGGGGCATCCCCATTACCCATCTGACATGTAGTGACATGGGTGGAGGAATGATGCTCTCCCTCCCCACCCCCTGCCCATCAAAGCACTGACAGGTGGGGGAACTGGCCCTGGGGTCATGGAAGTGGGAGGGTTGTCACTTGTACCTTACCTGAGCATGCTAATGCAGGAGAACTAGCCCCACCCCTCGCTGATTGCTACAAGGGGTGAATGGGGGGACACATGCCAGTGCTGAAGAGCTCATCCTGGTGAGGAGGACAGAGGAGAACTGACTGCCTGACCAACCCTGCACTGCCCAGGTTACAACATCCCAACATCCACCCCATCTATGATCTGCTGGAGCACTTGAAGGGGCCTGACCCACAGATCTTCATAACACAGGGCAACAACAGGATACCCATGAAGAATCCCAGTAAGGGCCCAGTATCATTAGTGTAGTAGAAACCAGAGGCTCCTACAAACCACAATCCCAGAGAACTTAGACAACAATGAGGACACTAAGAGAGACTTACATAGATCTGATCTACATGGGAAGTAGAAAAAGACAAGATCTCCTGAGTAAATTGGGAGCATGGGGACCTTGGGGGAGGGAAGAGGCATGGAGGAGAGCAGAGAAAAATGTAGAGCTCAATAAATGTCAATTTAAAAAAAGACCAGAAGCCTCTAACCATGACTTACTGTGTTATGTGCCACACTGAGCTTACATGATGAGATTTTGAATCTTTTCCTTTTTTGTCTTAAATTTTGTTTTAATTTTGGGGAGTTTGCAGGGGCAGATACAAGGGAATGGGAAAATGAATGGGATCAAGATGCACAATGTTTTAGAATAAATAAAGTTCAAAAAAAAAAAAGAACTCCAGCTTTGATCTCTAATGCCTTATTCCCCAGTTAGTACATAGGTTGAAACTTGGAAAACAGTTCTACAATGTTGAGGTTAATATAACTAAAAACAAAAACAAAACAAAACAAACCCAATAAACTATTTTGGTCATGCACTTACAGTTTATTTATGCCAGTCTATCTAACTGTCGTGTCTGCCATCTAACAGCACTTATATAATTTATGAACACTTGTCCAGCCTACTGAATCCCAGCACTCAGGAGGCAGAGGCAGGTGGTTCTACAAAGTTTCAGGACTGCTACAGCTACACAGGGAAACTGTCTCAAAAGATCTTAAAAAGAACAACAAACAGGCTCCGATTATGCAATGTTAAAATATCAGTTAGCTACAGACCCCAAACAGTAATTCTATCACAATGTACAGTATAGATCCTGACATAAGAGTTCAATTTTATGTGGGAGGCATTTACCACCCCAACAGGAGAAAAAAAAAGTATGATCCTGAGACTGGAGAGATGGCTCAGTGTTTAAGATAGCTGACACTCCTACAGAAGACCGGGGTTGAGTTCTCAGTACCTATATGGCAGCTAACAACCATCTGGAATTCACAGTTCCAGTGGATCTGACACCCTCCTCTGGCTTCCACAGGCACCAGGCATGCATGTGACACACTTAAATCCATGTTGGCAAAACATCCATACATATAAAATAATAATAAAACATAAAAATAATAAATAATAAAAATAACTAGTATGATCCTTAGCAGGAGACTTCAGTATCATTAATGAAAACGTAGAGAAGACTTATCAAAAGCAACACGTTTCTGACGGTAGTAACTTAGTAACAACTGCAGTAAAAATTTAGGACAGTCCTTCGCTACTCCAACTCATGAAAAAAAACACATCTAGGGCTAGGCATGATAGTACACATCTTTTAATCACAGTATTTGGGAGGCAGAGGCAAATAGATTTCTGGCCTACAGAGTGAGTTCCAGGACAGGCAGAGCTACACAAAAACATAGGTCCTATCTCAAAAATTGAAAAGAAAGAAAACAATCTAACCATTATTTTGTTAATGTGTAATATCAAACATTATTTTTTGTTTTTGATTTTTCGAGACGGGGCTTCTCTGTAGCTCTTGGTTCCTGTCCTGGAACTAGCTCTTGTAGACCAGGCTGACCTCGAACTCACAGAGATCCGCCTGCCTCTGCCTCCCGAGTGCTGGGATTAAAGGCCTGCGCCACACCGCCCGGCTCAAACATTATTTTTAAGTGAATAAATAAGTCTCAGTTTTAGTTTCCGATATGGTAAACATTAATGGATAAAACCCAAATAAATTGTGTGGGATACCCAAAGCAAGAACAATGATATTCTAATTAAAATATTCAGAAATGCCACCAAAAGGGAATACAGAGTGGAATATTGTGCTACTTTTATAAGTGTTTGGTAGAACCTAACACTGATAAAATATACCAATATACCAATAACAGATAACCAACAGATCGTCATGGTTCCTCCTATAAAGTAAACAGGGTTTTCTTGTGATTTGCTGTCACACACCACTTCGATGGGTTGGGGCTAAGGGTGCGGGTTGCTAGTGTTACTCAGGAAAGTGTCATAGAAAGTCTCAGAACTCTAAACTAATGGGTGTTATTCTTTCGGTCCCTGCCCTAGTCACGCCCACTCCTTTTAACCTCTGACCTCCGCCAGCCGTCTCTCCGTTTTCTCTGGTGTTCACACGGGGCTTTGCCTTCCTCCTCCCCCCTCCCTCTCTCTTTCCTTTAATAAATATGTTACCTTTATGCCTATCTTTTGTGTCTATGTGTCTGTTACCCGCCGCCACCGCCTGCGCGGCGCGTGCCCTCCCACTGGTGGGAAACTGTAGCCGCTTATCGCATGGCGGCCCCGCCCCGGGGACCAGGTGCAGCGAATATATTACAAATATTTTAGGAATAAGAATGGGCACATACAATTAAAGGTTTTTTTCCCCCTTAAGGTCCATTAAGCTCCAAGCATGACAAATGTGAGTTCGGGTAGATCCCTGGGACCTACATAATGGAAAAACTGAATTGACTCCTATGGGTTACCCAATCTCTTCCTGAGCCCGTGTGAACATGCATAGACACACAATAAGGAAAATGCAAACCCCCCCCCCTTTTTTGGTTTTTTTGAGACAGGGTTTCTCTGTGGTTTTGGAGCCTGTCCTGGAACTAGCACTTGTAGACCAGGCTGGTCTCGAACTCACAGAGATCCGCCTGCCTCTGCCTCCCGAGTGCTGGGATTAAAGGCGTGCGCCACCACCGCCCAGCAAACCCATTTTTTTTTTTTAAATATAGGAAAAACGGGCAGAGATAGTGCAAAACCAAATAAGGATAAGGGTAAGAGTTAAAACTGTCTGGCTCTAGAGTTCATGGTTTTAACCATTGTGTTTTATACTGTTTCTTCAATGCTGTTTTCCCCACTTTTGTTCAGTGTTTTTATAGCAGGGATTTGATAGTAAAATCCAAGAAAATCTTTAGACTCCAGTCTAGTGACAACAGGCTACTTGAGGCTAAGGCAGAAGAGGCGAAATCAAGGTCTATGTGAGCCAGGTGAGAGAAACTCGTTTCAAAATAGAAAGTAAAAAGAATGGTGGAGAGATGGCTCAGCAGTTAAGAGCATGCACTATGCCTCAGAGGACCAGAGTTAGATTCCCAGCAAATATCCTGTACTTCTAGCTCCAGGGGATCTGATTCTTCTGACACTAGAATTCACTTGCACAGATCCACACACATACACATAATTAAAATCTCGAGGAAAAAAGGTTGTTGTTGTGTAGCTCAACAATCAGTGATTGTACAAGGCCCCAAGTTCAGTTCCTAATACCTCAAAAAACCAGTATTGAATAAAGAAAACAAACAACTCCTCCCCCGGTTTCTTGTTTAGTGTGTGTAGCTATCCAAAGAATCAAAACATTAAAACTTATGGTTAGAAAAAAACAATGCAAGCCAGCCAGTGGTGGCACACACCTTTAATCCCAGCACTTGAGAGGCAGAGATAACCGAATCTTTGTGAGTTCGAGGCCAGCCTGGTCTACAAGAGCTAGTTCTAGGACAGATTCCAAAACTACTGAGAAACCCTGTCTGGAAAACCCAAAAATAAATAATTAAATAAAAAAACCAACCAACCAACCAACCGAAACCAATGCTATGGGTATTCACTAAAAATTTATATGAAGGGCCTAACCCCAATATCTAGCATAAAATCAGCACTTAGTAACTTGGATTTTTAACTGACAACCATTTGTTAACAGGAAATGGAGCTTTGGCAATGATGATACAGGTCTACATTACAAGCATAAGGCTCATGATACTGCTTAGTCAACATTCCATGCAAATTGCCATCACTTCTAAACTTCTAGTACATATTCTTAGCTGGAAAACTTTACATGAACCTCATATTCCTTCATGACAGAAGCCGAGTTAGCATGAAGAGTTCTTGGATTAGGGATGTAGCTTAGTTAGAAAAGAACCTGCCGATGCACAGGGCAGGAATGGGCCTCAAACATGGTGCTGGAGGTTGGGGAAGCTGAAAACCTGAGAGTTCTTGAACTGCTCTTATTTTCAGCACCAAACAACCTTGAGTTTGGTCCTGGTTTTAGTGCCAAAAACAAATACTAAAAGACAGTTCCACCTTATTGTTAAGTCTGGTGAGGTGGGCTATGCTTGTTGCCAAGTCTAATATCCTGAGTTCAGTAGGAACTCACATATTAGAACCTTCTGATCACCACATGTGCAAGCATACACATTACCCTAACCTCATACACATATATAACACCAACAACTTTAAGTAGAAACCAAACAGAAGAACCCTATTTTTGAAACCAGGAAGTCCAGATACTTAGTGGCTGAGGGAGGAGAATCAATCACTTGAGTTCAGAGATAAAGGGAAAAACATATTTGGTGAGGTGGAAGGGGTTGAGACAGTTCTTAGTAAAGGCCAAGGAAGCCTCAAACTGAGCCATTCTCTTGCCTCAGGTTCCTAGGTACTGGGATTACAGGGTGCACCACCATGCCCACTCAAAACACTGTTCTTGATGCTGTCCAGGCAACCTTAAGTAAAGAACAAGGGTTTGACTTTATAAGCTCAGTGTAGAACACTTGCCTGGCATGTAGCAAGGCAGTCATCCTTTGTATGAGGAAATGCCAACATCCACTTTATCAATTCTAAAACTGGCTAGGCTGACATTAGCCTTCAGCAAGTTAACAGGGAAACAAAGTGCAACATTAAATCATGGCCGGAACACAGAACATCACACAAGACCTACTATAAAACTGAGAGGAAAGTGACATTTTTTTTACTAAAGAAAAGGATATTTGGGGAGAGATGGCATGGCAGTTAAAAGCACTTACTGCTTTCCACAGAGGACCTGAGTTCAATTCCCAGTCCCTTACAACCACTTGTAACTCCAGTTCCAGGGGATCTGATGCCCTCTTCCAATGTTTTCTGGCATCGAAAAACACATGCAGATGGTGCATATACATACATAAAAAACAGGACATAAATCTAATTTTAAAAAGGGGGTGTGTCTGCCAGCAGACGCCTACTGAGTAAGAATGAAATCCAGGAAATGGGCATAATAGCTAGCTTTGTAACACATTCCTCCCCTCTACAGCAAGGAAAAGTGGACTGCAGATCTACCAAGCGCTCCAGAGGTGGGAAATGTATTTACCTAGACAGACTTGCTTGAAACACAGAGGCCACAAATACTGAGATTCAGAAACTGTCTTAGAAAACCATGTGTGGGGGATTGAATTCACCCTGCCCCCACCCAAACAGGCTCATGTTTGATTGAATACTTGAGTCACCAGTAAGTGGAACTGTTTTAAAAGTAGTAAGAAAAGGCCTGGAGGGATGGCTCAGCCGTTAAAGACTAGGCTCACAACCAAAAATATGAGTTCGGTTCCCAGCACCCACGGCTGTCCCTCCAGGTACCTTAAAAAAAAAAAAAGTAGTAAGAAAAAAAAAGTATTAAGAGGCGTGGTATGTCATTGAGGGCAGGCTTTGAAATTTCAAGACATACCATTCCCAGTGTGTTTGCTGCCTCCTGCTTGTGGATTAACATGTGAACTCTCAAGCTGCTATACCAGCCACCTGTCACCACACCTTCATTCTGCCACCATAGAAACAACCTCTGGAATCATAAGCCCAGGACCCTTTCTAGGTTGTTTTGATCATCGGAGTTTTATCACAGTAATTTAAAAATAACTAAGGCAGACTCTGTGACATCGAACAAGGAAATTAACACAACACAAAGTTTACTTCAGGGTGATCAATAAGGCTCACAGGGTAAAGGTACTTAGCTAATAGTAGCCTGACAACCTGAGTTTTATCACCTGTGCCCACAAAGTAGGAGAGAACCTGCTCCCCACACCACTGTGAAGATGGGCAGGCAGATGGAGGGACAGACAAACAGAAAAGAAAAAAAAATTCAGGGGTCAGGATGCAGCTCAGTGGTAATGCACTTGCCTAGCACGTACAGTCCGGGGTTCAAACCCGTTATTGGAGACTGCTTTTTCGTTCCGGCCGCCTAGACCTGAATAATCACACAGAAACTATGTTAATTGCAACACTGTTTGGCCTATTAGCTCAAGTTTCTTATTAACTAACTCATATCTTAAATTAAGCCATCTCCATTAATCTGTTTATCAACTACTGGTAAGGTTCCAAAATCTCTCTCCTGTGGCAGCTACATGGTGTCTCCCTGACTCAGCCTATTGTCTCTATATCTCTGTTCCAATTTCCCGCCTGGCTTCACTCTAAGCCATTGGCCTGAACAGCTTTATTCATCAACCAATAAAAGTAACACATATACAGAAAGACTTCCCACATCACAAACCATTGTATTTCAAAAATTTAGAAAACAAGTATCTTATGTTTCATCAGTGTTATGATTTTTGTTTTTGAGACAGAGCACTGCTATTTATTATTTAGAACAGGATGGACCAAAAATCAGTATGTAGCCCTAGTACCTGAATTACACATGTATGCTAAAGTCTCAAAAAATAATCCAAAAAACTTATATTCATAGAAAAAAGAATGTTACCATATAACAATGTTTTTGAAGGATTCTTTCAGGGTGTTGGGGGGACAACGACAGAGTAACACATTTTTTTTTTTTTGAGACAGGGTTTCTCTGTAGCTTTGGAGCCTGTCCTGGAACTATCTTGTAGACCAGGCTGGTCTCGAACTCACAGAGATCCGCCTGCCTCTGCCTCCTGAGTGCTGGGATTAAAGGCGTGCGCCACCGCTGCCCGGCCAGGACAACACAATTACTAGAGGGCCAACCCATACACAATACTTTCCCTTTCTTCTTTTTTGAGAAAGAAGCTTAAACTAATCTAGAAGTAGGGATACTTCTGCTTCAGCTTTCCAAACACTCAGATTATGAGGAAGTGTTAGATTATAAATTTGTGCACCATACCCATCTCTAATCTTAATTTTCTACTAGACAACGAGCCACTTTATGGAAGACCACAAACCCTTTCTATTTGTCTTATGTCTGCAGTTCCTGCCCTCAGGAAATAATTGGCAGGAGGATAGTATTTGAGGCCAGTCTTTGAAACCACCCGAAAACAAAACAAAACAAAACAAAAAAGAAATGCTGAGCTGGAGAGATGGCTCAATGGTTAAGATCACTTGCTGCTACTGATTTCAGAACCCACATGGTAGCTCATCAAAGTCTAACTCTGGGTCCAAGGAATCCTTTTGACCTTCAAGGGAACAAGGTATGTATGTAGTACACATACATACATATATGTAGGTAAAACACCCACATACACAAAATAAAGTTTTAAAAAAGAAATGCCTTCGTTGACCATCACAATGGAAAAAAATTTTCAATTAATTATATGTAACAGAATGGAGAAACAAACAATAATGGGTGATCTAAACTAGTAGCTGATGTCATAACTTAAACATTCAGGGCTACACAGTAGGTAGGATCCTATCTCAATCAATCAATAAAATGAAACTATCTTGGGGCTGAGCCCAAGGCTCAATTGCTGCTTGTCTAGCACTCGTGGAGCCCAAGGTTTCATCTCAAGCACCACATGGATAAAGCAAGAAAGCATAACATGAGGAAATAGAAGGTGGGGCTGGAGAGATGGCTCAGTGATTAAGAGCACACTGCCTGCTCTTCTGAAGGTCCTGAGTTCAATTCCCAGCAACCACACAGTGGCTCACAACCATCGGTAATGAGATCTGGTACCCTCTTCTGGCCTGCAAGCATATATGCAGGCAGAACACTGGATACATATATATATAAAAAAAGGTCATCCTCACTACATAGCAAATTCAAGCCCAGCCCAGGATACATGAAATTTTGCCTATAACAAAATTAAAGTATCTGCAGAGTAAACTCGAATTTTGTTTCCTTTGAAATAATTCTTGAGGCCATGAATAAAATAGCACACAAACAGCCCATATAACATAGGCATAAAAAATTACATTCAACGTAAGTAGCTATAAGTGCTTTAAGCTGTAGGCTAAATTTCTCACTAAAATACAGACCACCATCCTAGGCTGAATTTGCACCAACTTACAATTATTACCTCAGACTCTAAATTATCTATAAAACACAGCTAATTATAGAACCCACATTTGAGAATGGTTCTAAGAATTATTTTTGTAAATACAAGTGAATTGCCTAAAGAGGCCCTGGCACATAGGAGGTACTCAATATTCTCTATTTCTAATCCTGCTTGGAATTTATCTATAGGGGGAAAAAAGCTTTAGTAATAAAACTAGAGACTTCATCACAAGTATCCCACAATTTTTCTAAGTCCATTTTTTTCTTTGTTGTTTAGTGAAAAAGTTTTACTATGTAGGCCCTGAACTTGAGCTCCTCCTGCCTTGCTTCCTGAGTGGTGGAATTAGGAATATGGTACCACACCCATCTTAAACCCATTCTTTGGAATTAGCTTTCCCTCTTAATACAAATTTACAAGGCGAATCAGTAATTTTGTTTAGCTCTTTTCCCACTTGGGTAAAAATAAAAACCATTTTACCTGTTCTAGTTAAGTTAGAACGTCAAAAGTCCAAACGGAAAAAAAGGGTTTAGAGGCTATTTCCTGAGTGATAAAAATATAAAAGTGCATAAAAACACCAGACCTTTACAAAATCTTGTTAGAAGAGATTCTTCAAGAAGTGTGGCATTAAGCTTATCCTTTCAAAAGGTCTTTGTAAACTGGTTGACTGTGGTAGCTCACTGCCAGTAATCCCAACAGGAGGATCTGAGGCAGGAGAGGCAGATAGAGAGAATGGCTCTAAATCAAAACAAAGAGGTTGGATAAGAAAGTAGATTTACAATCCCAGCACTTGGGAAAATAGAGATTGAAGGACCAGGATGTCCAGATTTATTTATTTATCTATTTATTTATTTATTTGGTTTTTCGAGACAAGGTTTCTCTGTAGCTTTGGAGCCTGTCCTGGAACTAGCTCTTGTAGACCAGGCTGGCCTCGAACTCACAAAGATCTGCCTGTCTCTGCCTCCCTAGTGCTGGGATTAAAGGCGTCCGCCACCACCGCCCAGCGACTTCCAGGTCGTTGACTACAAAAATTTTGACTGCCGGAGGCAAAGGCCTGTGTATTTCTGTAAGTTCGAGGCCAGCCTGGTCTACAAGAGCTAGTTCCAGGTCAGGCTCTAAAACTACAGCGAAACCCTCTCTCGAAAAACAAAAAAAAAAAAAAAAACAAAACAAAACCCCACAAATCTTTGAAATAAATTTGTAATAAATTAGATACGAAACAACTACAAACATACTAAAGTGCCTGTTCCCTCCGATTAATGCAACAAGGTAACTATATTTATACTTCAAAGAAACAACTTTAAAAGTTTTGCCCAACATGTATATTTTCTTTCATTAAGTGAAATTCACAGAATGTAGACAAAGAAAAGGGTAAACCCTGAAGAAACTAGTAATTTAAAATGAGAAGCCGAGCCGGGTGGTTGTGGCACACACCTTAAATCCCAGCACTTGGGTGGCAGAGGCAGACGAATCTCTGAATTTGAGGCCAGTCTGGCCTACAGAGCAAGTTCCAGGACAGCCAAGGCTACACAGAGAAACCCTGTCAAAACAAGACAAAAAACATAAAGCCGTTATTTTGAACAACTTGGTCTCTGAATCCTGAAGACTGTTTCAATAGACCTAAGAGAAAGCAGGAGGGAAAACTCAAGTTTTAAAAATACTTCTCCCCGAGCCGGGCGGTGGTGGCGGACACCTTTAATCCCAGCACTCGGGAGGCAGAGGCAGGTGGATCTCTGTGAGTTCGAGGCCAGCCTGGTCTACAAGAGCTAGTTCCGGGACGGGCACCAAAGCTACAGAAAAACCCTGTCTCAAAAACAACAACAACAACAACAAAACCACTTCTCTCCACCTGTTAGTTGAACCAAATGAGTACCATACCCTTAAGCAATCAGAAAATCTTGCAATTAAATGTCCCAAAGGTCCACGAGTTCCCACAGTAGAATTACAAAGTCTCCCTTTCTTGGCCAGGCGTTCTGGTGCACTTTAATTGTAGCACTCGGGAGGCAGAGGCAGGCGGATCTCTGAGTTCGAGGTCAGCCTGGTCTACAGTGCTAGTTCAAGAACAGCCAGAGCTAAACAGAAGGGGAAAAAAAATCTGCCTTCAAAACACAAAACGGCAACAATAATAAACCCTTCCCTTTTTTGTGAAAAAGACAACCAACAGCGGAGAAATCAAAGGGATCCTCGCAAGGCGAAGCAGCAATTTCTCTGTCTAGTGGAGTTGCCAGATTTACAGACCAGAAAGATGCAGTGGGGGGGAATGTTCACAAATAAAACAGCAGCTCAGAACTTTCTCCAAAAGTGTGCAACAGCTATCAACTTCAAGAGCCCCAAGCAAGGTCTCCCGTCGCTCAACTCCGGCGGGTCGGAGACGCCGCGCGCCTTTCTCAAGGTCACGCCGGGTCCCACGGCTGCGACCTTTCCCCACCGAAAAGGGGGCCCAACGCACCGCGCCCCTCTCGGCTCTAACAGCAAGGTTCCGGGGTCAGGGAAACACCCCGAATGCTCTCCGCCGAGCTCCGCCGGGCCTGGGGCCCCGTGCGGCGGCGTTCCCGCCCAGACTTCCCCGGACTCGGGGCGCTTCACCTACCGTCGCTCTCGGCCCTGACGAGCAGGGACATGCCCTTCAGCCGCTCCACGTAGCCGGAGGACACATGGCCGGTGCCCCGGTCGTCCCACTGCCGGTCCTCGTTGAGCGTGTAGACCTTCACCCGCCGCCGGGTGTCGGTCATCGTGGCGGCCGGGGACCCCGCCCGAGTGGCCCGGGGACTGTGTCCAGGAAAGGCGGGCGGCCGCAAACGGGAGACTCTGGGCCCTCAGTGCCGCCGCTGGCCGCCGCGGAGCTGCGCCGCCGCTCGCATGGCCCGCTCCCGGGTCCGAGCCCAGGGCCGCCGCCTTCGCTCGCTGCCCCGCTCGCTCCTCGGCGCTATTGTCCAGGCCGGGTGAGCGCGGCCGCCCGGCAGCCCCGACGGGGACGCGCAGCGCTGAGCTGCCTACCGGCCCGCCGTTCACACAAGGGGCAGCTCGGTTCACAGCTCTGCTCCCGCCTCCGCCATGACCTCCGCAGAGCCGCTTCCCGCGCCGCCGCCGCCTCCTCAGGCCGCCGCCGCCATGTTTTCCTCTCTTGTACCTGGCCCTGCCGCCGCCGCCGCCGCCGGAGCCTTCGCTCCGCTCAGCTCCTCCCGCTTAAAGCATCCGAAGCGGACGAGCTAGCGCTGCCGGGGAGACTCCGAACGTCCCGGGCGACCTGATAACCCCTAGGTCTTCTTAGAAGCTGCCTTCTCTACCCCACCGCCTCTTCCGTCTTCCTCACAGAGCCAAAGCCGCCGCCATCTTGACTCGCCCCTCAAAAGCGGCGCGCGGGGCCACCTAGGCAGCGGCGGCAGGGGCGGCCCGCAGGCCCCACCACTTAAAGAGACAGGCCCCGAGCCAGCAGCCTCGCTGCGGCGGAGGCCTCGCGCCGAGGCGGACCCGGAGCCGCGGGGGTGGCGGAGCGGAGGAGGCGGGACGCGAGTCGCGCCGGTGTCGGACCGGGACTCCCTCGCGCTGCCCTGCACGTAGTGTCGTGCGAGCGCGGGCTGCGTATGCGTCCGTCGCACCCTGAGTTCGTCATCAGCCCTGTTGTGGGCAGGGAAGGGGTGTGGAGTCGCTTGGCGGCCTAAGAACCAGTCTGGGTTTTGGACTCTGATCCCGTAGCTCACCCTTCTCCTTGTGTGCTTTCTCCGCCGCTTCCCGGGGGAGGGGGGGATGGGGGGTTGGGGTCGGCCTCGGGGCACGGGCTTCTGGCCTCTTCCATTGGTTTGAAATGAGGAGCTACTGGGGAAAAACCGTTGGGGCCGCGGCGGGCCTCGCACTGGCCGGACGAGTCTACTACACACTTGGCACGGTGTTCATTGCGCGGCACGGGTCGTTCTGAGCACCCACCTCCTTTTCTCTGCCGGTTATCAGAGCTGATGTTCTTTTGCTTGTGTGTGTGTTAAACAAAACAACAACACGTCTTGAAGGCCTTGCAAAGATAAATGCAGTACTGTAAGATCAAGATGAATTTCTTTTTGTTTTGTTTTTGTTTTTTGAAACAGGGTCTCACTATGTTGCTCTGACCGGCCAAAGCAATGTATGTGAGAAGCTGGGACCTTCCTCACCCACAACTTGAGAGACAAGAGGAAGACATGTCTGAAAACGTTTGCAAACAAAATTGGCAAGTATGGAAAAACAAAGCCGTTGCTTTAGCCACTGGAATCCAATTGTTTCCAGTATCTAGATGGAGCCCATGGACTATCAAGCAGACCAGATTATCAATCAGTATGTTGCACCGGTGTGCTGATTGTTTTAAAGCAGTGGGTCTCAACCTTCCTAGTGCTGCGACCTTTTAATACAGTTCCTCATGTCGCGGTGACCCCCAACCATAAAACTATTTTGTTGCTGCTTCCTAACTATAATTTTGCAATCGTAATGTAAATATCTGATACGCAGGATATATGCTGTGTATCCCGGAAGGGGTTGTGACCCATGAACCTCTGTTTTAAAGGAACTTGGAGATCAGCTAGGAGAGGCTGCACCCTGGATAGTTCCTTATTTGCTTTAATTCTTTACCCATCAAAGAGGAGATTTGCTTTCAGTCCTCTTTGGAACTTTTGCTGGGGAAAGAAAACTGGAATAAAGCACACCTAGCCAGAATGACAGTATCTGCCTCTTGGATGATAAAGGACATTATTTACAATCTAATTTGTGTCTTCTGGAGTCATTCACCTCTGAAATAGATTTGTTCTAAATTGTCTAAGTTGCTAGACTCTGGCTCTCCCTGTCCCACTCCCCTCTCCCCCCAAAAAGTGCATTTTAGGGACTTTGAATCAGGCCCAATCAGGATTTGCGCTTCTCAGAATTTCAGAATAGCCAGTGTCCAGCAGACGCTGTTTACTAGTGAAGCTTTAATATAGACTACACAGGGGATTAAGAGGAAGTGAGGAGCCCAGAGGGACATTCTCCAGTACATGAGTATAGGCTTCTCAAAGAGTCAGTTTGTCGTTTATTTTTACTTTCCCCCACACAATAGTCAAATACAGAATTTGAGTGGGTTTTGAAGTTACTATCTTCAAAAGGTTACTGAGGAATCTGAATGAGATCTGCAGCACAATCCACAAGATTAGAGTTGAGAAGGTAAAACTCTAGATCACAAGGACTGTAGATAAGGTTGGCAGTCTTAATAAAATTGCTGAAAATGCCTGAGGAAATGAATGAGACCCTCCCTACGGTTGTGTACATTCAGGCCTTAAGCATTGCTATTTTATATAACACACACACACACACACACACACACACACACCACAAAGGACTATATGTTGGGGCAATGTTCATAGCAAATATTGTTACAGAGAAATTCTTGCTTCTCAGCTTCAGTCACTATGATGGCATCTCTGTTGACATCAGACTGTGCCTTGTTCTAAGTTACTCCATAGTGTATGAAACAGTTCAGGCTGTGTCTTGCCCTAGGAGACCCCATTTTCCAAGCAGCTCTTGATTCCATTTTGAGGGAGGATGACTGCACCCCTTGGGTGAACCCATAAATTTTATCATCTGTCGAGTACCATCCACTCGCCCCAGACTGATAAATTACATTCTTGGGAGTAGAAAGGGAGCTACCCTATGAATTGAGGGACAAGGGTCTATTAGAACATCAGGGATGTTTATGCTACTTTTCTGTTACGGTAACAACACCATGATACAGGCACCTTGCTGAAGCAATAGCTCAGAGCTTGTGTTTTGGGATTACTATCATGAGGCAGAGAGAGCTGTCTTGGAATAAAATGGGGTGTTGAAACCTCAAAGCCAGCCTCCATTGGCACACCTCCAACAAGGCCACACCTCCAAATCCTTTTCAGACAGTTCCACCAAGCATTCAGATATAGCCTATGGCAACATTCTCATTCAAACTACTGCAAAGTGGGCTAAAGAGATGGCTCAGCATTAAGAGTGCTGACTGCCCTTCCACAGGAAGCAGGTTTGAGTCTCAGCAAACAAACAATGGCTAGCAACCATCTGTAACTCAGGTTCTAGGGGATCCAATGCCCTCATCTGGCCTCCATAAGCTCTGGATGGTGCATATGTGTAGGTACAACACCCATGCACATAAAAATAAAAAGCATTAGGGAAACAAATTCCAAGAACATGCAGACCATGCCAGACTAAGGGAAAGGAATAATACCCAGACCCCACAAAGGAATGGATACCGAATACTGTGATGGCATGGGCTACACCAAGCTATCATTATCATCCAATAACCAGGGAACTCCCTGTCCTGGAGTCTCTGCTTGACTGCCTCCCATCTACCTGTTGGCCCATCTAGGGAACCTGGACCCACCCCTGGTCTTCACCCTCTAGCTGAAGTAGATCGTCATTCTCAAACTGTAGCTGCAGTAGCGGCTACCTTCTGGCGCTGGTCTGGTTTATTTTATCAATACAGACTCAGTCCCTTTCAGAAAACACCTACTGCAGGTTTGTAGACTGGCGTTCATTCTCTAAACACACACACACACACACACACACACACATATATTTACTGTATTGTGTGTGATAACAGTTAATCCTGGTGGCTTAAATGAAAATGGCCCCCATAAGCCCACAGGTAGTGGCACTATTGGGATGAGTGGCCTTGTTGGAGTGGGTGTGGCCTTGTTGAGAACAGTGTCACTGAGGGTGGGCTTTGAGGTTTCAGATGCTTGAACCAGGGCCAGTGTCAGTCTTTTGTCGATCCAGATGTAGAACTCTGAGCTACCTCTCCAGTACCACATCTACCTGTATGCTGCCATGCTTCCCACCGTGATAGCAATAGACTAAACCTCTGAACTGTAATCCAACCCCAATTAAATATTTTCCATCATAAGAGTTGCCACGGTTGGGCTGGAGAGATGGCTTAGAGATTAAGAGCACCGTTTCTGGTTGTTGTCCCAGAGGTCCTGAGTTCAATTCCCAACAACCATATGGTGGCTCACAGCCATCTATAATAAGATCTGGTGCCCTCTTCTAAGCTGCAGACATACATGCAGGCAGAGTACTGTACACATAATAAACAAATCTTAAAAAAAAAAACAACCAAGAAAACCCAAATAGTTGCCATGGTTGTGTTGTCTCTTCACAGCATTGAAACCGTAACTAAGAAATTAATAAGATTGGAATAAAGAACCTGTATTCACCTTAGCCAAGTTACCAAGGTAGGTGGTAACAGATGACAAACGCTGTCATTAAAACAGCTAAACCCTGCAAATGTTCTGCTGTTTAATAAATTCTGACATTGCGGGAAGACATATACTTATTTATGTTTCTGATGTATTAAGTTTACAACAGGTTCCCTTCCCATGTCCCCATAATTTCCCCTGTGTTTCTGTCCTGCCTCAATGACAAAAGTCTTCAGAGGGAAAACTTATAATTCTCCTGGGAGGGTGTTGTGAGAAAGCTTTCTTTTTTTTTTCTCTTTAATTTTGAAGTGCTTAAGGATTGAACCTAGGCCTCATATATAATAGAGGGACATTTTGTTTTGTTTTAAATTTGAGACAAATTCTCACTAAGTTTCCCAGTTTGGAGTTGAATTTGCTCTGTAGACCACGTAGACCTTGAATTTGTGACCTTCCTACCCCAGCTTCTTGAATAGCTGGGATTACAACAGGCCTCACTGGATTTTTTCATCTTTTTTTTTTTTACATTTTGTGTGTGCGTGTGTGTGTGCTTGTGTGTGTGTGTGTGTGTATAGGTGTATCTTTCCATTATTTGGTCCTTTGGTCCTGGGGACAGAACTTGGGTTGTCAGGCTTGGTAACAAGTGCCTTTCTATGTTGAGCCATCTAACTAGCCTTCAATTTTGTCTTTTTTTTTTTTTTGGTTTTTCGAGACAGGGTTTCTCTGTGGCCTTGGAGCCTGTCCTGGAACTAGCTCTGTAGACCAGGCTGGTCTCGAACTCACAGAGATCCGCCTGCCTCTGCCTCCCGAGTGCTGGGATTAAAGGCGTGCGCCACCATCGCCCGGCCCAATTTTGTCTATTTTTGATGCAATGGGAAATTAAGTTTAGACATATGTTGATTAACTTTTACATATACAAATCAAAACAAACAGTAACTTATAGAAAAATAATACTTTAGAGCCCAGCAGCTGTATAAGCATGAGAACCTGACTTCAGATTGTAGTACCCATGTAAACGAAAAAGCTGGGTATGTATGAAGTCAACTTATCTCAAAACTACAAGAACAAAAATAATTTGCAATGATAAAGTTGCTAAACATCAATTTTAGGGGCATACACGTCAGAATCACAATGAGAGGATGGGGGAGGCGCTGTTATCCAAAAAGCAGAAAAAAGCGAGTGTTCTCCAGGACCTGGAAATGTTGGGGACCCTGAGCACTGTCAGTGTAGAAGCCCTGGATATAGCTGGAAACAGGATGTTTTATTTAAAACAACCCCCATCCCCACACATACGTGGTTGGTTTTTGTTTTTGCTTTGTTTTAGAGACAGACTCTCACTATACATCCCTGGTTGTCCTGGAAGACGCTACTTAAACTGCCTGCTTCTGCTTCCTGAGTGGTGAGATTAAAAGCGTGCACCAACATGCCCTGTCCAAAACAGAAGTTGTTGAATGACTCAGCAATTTTACTTGTAGATATAGATTCAAAAGATCTAAAACCAAGATATTTGTACCCCTATGTTCATAGAAGACTTGTTCACAATACCCAAAAGATAAAAAACAGAAAACAAAACAACAACGAAAAATCCAAAGCCGGGCAGTGGTGGTGCACACCTTTAATCCCAGCACTTGGGAGGCAGAGGCAGGCGGATCTCAGTGAGTTGGAACCCAGCCTGGTCTGCAAGAGCTAGTTCTGGGACAAGCCCCAAAGCTACAGAGAAACCCTGTCTCAAAAAATCAAAAATAATAAAAAAAAACCCCAAACCCAGAAAAAACCCACAAAGGCCTATGGATAGTAGCTATCCGAAACACTGGAATGTACACTAATATATGCCCATACAATATGATGTTATTTGGCCCTGGAAAAGAATGAGGGTAAGGTGGCTTGAAAGAAATAATCTCCAAAGGTAGTGGCACTATTGTGAAGCAGGGCTTTGTTGGAGTAGGTATGGCCTTGTTGGAAGAAGTGTGTCACAGCAGAGCAGGCTTTGAGGTCTCATATGCTCAAACCATGTCCAGTTTACTTTTTGTTGCCTGCTGATCAAGAGTAGGATTGTCAGCTCCAGCACATGTCTTACTGCACACCACCACGTTCCACCATGATGAAAATGGACTAAACCTCTGAAACTGTAGTTTTTCTTTATAAAAGTTGACATGCTCAGCCGGGTGGTGGTGGCTCACGCCTTTAATCCCAGCACTGGGGAGGCAAAGGCAAGGGGATCTCTGTAAGTTCAAGGCCAGCCTGGTCTAGTTCCAGGACAGGAACCAAAAGCTAAGGAGAAACCCTGTCTCGAAAATTAAGCAAATAAATAAATAAAGGTGTGTGACACCACTGCCTGGTCTCTAGTGGTTTAGTTTTACTGTCTGATCTTCAGGCAAGCATTTATTAAAACATAAATAAAATATAACTATAATTACCTGTGAAGGGCCTTGAGATATCTTAGCGGGTAAAGGCACTTGTTGCTAAGCCCAAGGATCTGAGTTTGGTTCTTGAAACCAACACGATGGAAGGAGAGAACTGATTCTCCTCTGACAGCCACACACCCCTCCCCATCTCACAGAAACAATACATGTTAAAAAAGTCACTTTCAAGTTCTTTGACATTTTTCTAAGACATTTTCCAAAGACTCCAAGAATGGAATCTTTAATAGTTGTGATCATGCATGCCTTAGTTCCAAATTCTTGGGGAAGAAGACACAGATGGATCTCTGTGAGTTAATGGAGTCTTGGTAGGGGTTGGAGAGCTAGTGCAGGAGAGCCCTTGCTGCTCTTGCAGAGAACCTAGATTCAGTTGTCAGCATCCACACTGGGCAGCTGGCAATCTTGTACCTCCAGTTATAGGTGATTTGACATCCCCTGCTGGCCTCTGTGGGTATCTGCGCAAAGTAGGAGCATATGTATTCATTCACACTCAGTTACACACACATAAAATAAATACCTTTTAAAAATGGAGTCTTGGAGCCGGGAGTATGGGTGCGTGTCTTTGATCCCAGCACATAGGAGACAGAGGACAGCCTGGAGAGTTCCAGGATGGTCAGGGCTACACAGAGAAATCCTGTCTCCATAAAAACAAAATACAAACAAACAAGCAAACAAACAAACATGGAGTCTTGGGACTGAGGATGTAGCTCAGTTGGTAGAATGTTTGCTTAATGTGACCAAAAACCTGGACTCAATCCCAAACGCTGCATAGACCAGGCACGGTAGAGTATGCCCGTAATCCCCAGCACTTGGGAGTTGAAGGAAAAAAGATCCTAAATTTAATATCATCCTGGCTTCACAACAAGTATGGGCCTCCTATACCATATAAGAACATGTCTTGCCGAGCCGGGTGATGGTGGTGCACACCTTTAATCCTAGCACTCGGAAGGCAGAAGCAGGTGGATCTCTGTGAGTTCGAGGCCAGCCTAGTCTACAAGAGTTAGTTCCAGGTCAGGCTCTAAAACTACAGCGAAAGCCTGTCTCGAAAAACCAAAAACAACAACAAAACAAAAAAGAAGAACCCGTCTCAAGATGGCTGTGGCAGAACATGCCTCCCAACACTAACACTTCGGGTGCCGAGGCAGTAGGATCACGAATTTGTGGACATCAAGGACTATATAGCGAGTATGAGGTCAGCAGGAGCTAAATAATGAGACCCTGCCTCTGTAGCCCAGGCAGGCCTTGAACTTTCTAAAACCTGTCCCTCCAAACCACCAAATTAAAACAAACAAAAGCAATGACATCACCACTTCCCTCCTCAGACCTGGGCAGATCACCCCAACATGTTTGTGCCCCACAGAGGGAAGCAGGATTGATGCTATTGACATCAGAGACCAGGGCAGAGCTGGCAAGCCTGCTTCTGTCAAAATGCTTTCTGTGGGGAAACCGGCCACCATGTAAGTGCTCTGCCAGAAAAGCCACCTGTGGCTGCACAGGTGCAGGGAGCCCTGGCTGAGCTCCAGATGACAGCTCTCAACAGCTGCGGCCATGCGTGTTTCTTAGAGAATGGTGCAGCTGGTGTTTCACTGTAACTGCAAGAGAGGCCTCGGGCCAGGGTCTGCCTAGCCAAGCCTTCCCATTCCTGACCCAGAGTCCAAACATGTTAAAACGCCTGGCCCAGAGCACGGCTTTAGGAGGTTATGCACAACACAGATTCAATAGGAAACAGATAACAATCTGCATAATCGAGTCTACTTTTTTCTTTTTTTGGTTTTTTGAGACAGGGTTTCTCTGTGTAGCCCTGGGTGTCCTGGAACTCACTCTGTAGATCAGGCTGAATCACAGAGATTCATTTGCCTCCCAAGTTCTGGGATTAAGGGTGTGCACAACCATACCCAGGGAGTCTACTTTCAAAGAGGGTAGAAATACATTTGATCAGGACTGAATAAGTAGGATCTAGTTAGTTTGTGTTTTTATTATTTTGTGGTACTAGAGATCTAACCCACGGCTGGTGCGTGCTACATTCCCAGCTTTCCTCGGAAGGCATGAGGACCCACCTAAAAGACAAGTGTAATTGCTTGTGCCTGCGTTCCCAGTACTGAGGAGTCAGCTGGCCAGCCAGTGTGGCCAGTTAGTGAGCTCTGGGCTCAGCAACAGATCCCAAAACTAAGGTGAAGGTGTAGGGATAGCCCAGCTCATTGGGGGGCGTGTTCGCCTCGGGCTAATGTTTATGTATTAATCTGGAGGGCGTGAGCCCTGCCGGTCTCTTTTTTGTATCTCCTGCTCATCGCTGGATCCCTGGTGTTGTAAGCTATCCCTTCATTAAAATTTGCTGTTTCATATTAAGCTAGCCTGGTTATTACGCCGCTTACATGAAGGGACTGGAAAGATGGCTCAGAAAGAGTGTTTGGTTCTATCCTGAGGACCTTAGCAGTCGGATCTTAGCATCCATATTGGGCAGCTCACAAATGCCTGTAACTCCAGCTCCAGGGGATTTGATATCCTCTTATGACTTTCATGTACACCTGCACACATGTGTACACACACACACACACACACACACACACACACACACACAGAGAGAGAGAGAGAGAGAGAGAGAGAGAGAGAGAGAGAGAGAGAGAGAGAAATAAACTAAGAGAGTGTTGAAGATACCCAATGTTGACTTCTGTCATCTAGACATATGCTATGCCCTTGCATGTACAGATACACAAACACACACCAAACATACAAGACACATGAAAAAACCCTGCTGGTAATGGTAATATATACAGTGCTTTTATGCAATGGGTTTTCTTTTTTGTTAGTAATGGGGATTGATCTGAAGGCTTTTCACATGCTAGGTAGGCAATCTACTGCTAAGTCATATTCCCAGCTTTTAATTTATTTGTTTATTTATTTAACATGTTGTGTGTGTGTGATGTATATGCATGAATGTGGACATGCAATGCATGCCTGTGGAGTTTAGAGGACAACTTTCAGGAGGTGATTCTCTTTTTCTTTTTTTTTTAAAAGATTTATTTATTTATTGTGTATACAACATTCTGCCTCCATGTATGTCCACATGCCAGAAAAGGGCACCAGATCTCATTATAGATGGCTGTGAGCCACCATGTGGTTGCTGGGAATTGAACTCATGACCTCTGGAAGAGCAGCCAGTGTTCTTAACCACTGAGCCATCTCTCCACCCCCGCTTTTCCAAGCTGTTTTTAATGATAGTACTCTAGAATGTTCTTTTTCAAGATAATGATTGAGAAACTAATTTTTAAAAAATGGTGCCAAGTACAACAATAATAGGAACAAAAAATGGCATGGGGGAGCCTTTTAGCTAGTACTTTTACCTGCTGAGTCATTTTGCTCAGCCACAGTCCCACTCTTTGAATTGTTTTTTTATTTTAAGAAAAGATTGCCCAGGTTGACTGCAGACTTATTGTATATGAAAGGTTGACTTTGAATTTGTCCTTCTCTTATCTAAGCCTCTGGAGTACCTGGGGTCACAGACCTGCACAACCCCACCTGGCTACGTGACGACCTTTTGAGCACAGTCTAGAGGTCTGGTTCCAAGACTTGAATTGGTAGAGATCAGGTATTGTCAGACCAACTCCACAGTAATTGTATAGATATACAGACTGAACACTACAAATACAGATATTTGTACTAAAATGCTGTGCTAGTTTTGTTTTTATATGAGTGACCTCTACATTTTAATTAAATTGGATTTTAATTCCTTCCTTCTTTCTGTCCTTCCTTCCTTCCTTCCTTCCTTCCTTCCTTCCTTCCTTCCTTCCTTCCTTCCTTCCTTCCTACCTTTTCTCCTTCCTTCTTTTGCAGGCAGGGGGACCAGTCTGCGACAGGGTTTCATGTGGCTCAGACTGGTTTTGAAGTCACTGCAAACTTCCTGCTTCAGCTTCCTGAGTGCTGGGCCTGCGCTGAGTGGGTAGCAATGCACCACCACACCAGGCAGTGGAATTTAGTTTTCATTTACAGTATTTGAAGTTGAATCAAAGAAACATATGAAAAATTGGCAATATAGATTGAGCATTGCACAAGATGTTTACCTGTAATTCCAGCGCTTAGGAGGCTGAGGTAGGAGGATTGAAAATTCAAGGCCAGCTGGGTGGTTGTGGTGCACATCTTGCCTTTAATCCCAGTACTCAGGAGGCAGAGGCAGGTGAATCTGTGAGTTTGAGGCCAGCCTGGTCTATAAGAGCTAGTTCCAGGAAAATTTAAGGCCTACCTGGGCTATGTAATCAGACACTACCTTTATTAGAGGTTTGTTTTATTTTTATGTGTAAGTGCGTATGTGTGTGTGTGTATGTATGTATACATCTATGTATGTGCATGTGTATTTATATGCATATGTATGTGTTGGCCTGTATATGAGTTTGTGTGTGTGTGCCTGCAGGGACCAGTAGAGGTTGTCTGATCTTTTGGAGCTGGAGTTATAGGCGGTGGTGAGCATCTCAGTGCTGGTGTTATGAACTGAATCTAGCCTTCCACAAGAGCAACCGCTGCTCTTAGCCAGGAGTCATCTCTCCAGGTCCCAGACACAGCTTTTTTTTTTTTAAATCAATACAAGTTTAAAAAGAGCGAGTATACTATCTTCCTTTTTAACTGACTAAATGGGAACACTGTTTTGGAGCACTAGGTAAAGGTCAGAGCCATTTCTCAGCCTCAACACTGAGCTAATTAAACTGAGAGTGGACACTTGTAAGATTAGCGCGCGAGGAGAGAGGTCACGGCCCAAGAATCTGTTTCTCAGCAAAGTCCGATTTTAGGAGGTCATGAAGAATTCCAGAGCTCAGTGGAAGGCTAGAGCAGAAGCCGAGAGAGCCCAGAGAAGAGCTAGGCAGGCCGAGAAAGGAAAAGGGCAGCTTGTATTGTCATACACTAAGGCCAGGGACTAGCTTTTATGCCTGCTTGTGTCTTTTACAGGATGACTTTCCTTCTCTCCAGTGCTTCCCTCCTTTGACCACGGTGACAGGTGTGACTCAGGATCCCAGGTCTATCTGTGAACCAACCTTTGTCCTTAGTTATCGATGGGAACTTTGTACTGGCCAAAAGGCAGTTTTAGTTTTCTCAGCTGTGAGTATGTGTACGCTATAATGGTGAGAAGAAAGTATGGTGTGGGGAGGTGGCGTGGGGTGCAGCTGGAGAGACAATTCGGTGGTAAAGAGCACTGGTCCCTATTCCAGAGGACCCAGGTTCAATTCCCAGGGGATCTGATGCCCTCCTCTGGCCTCCACAGGCGTGCACATTGTGTACAGACACACGGACGTGCAAAATGCTCATAAAAATAATAAATAATTTTTTATATTTATTTATTTATTATGTATACAATATTCTGTCTGTGCGTATGTCTGCAGTCCAGAAGAGGGTACCAGACCTCATTACAGATGGTTGTGAGCCACCATGTGGTTGCCGGGAATTGAACTCAGGACCTTTGGAAGAGCAGGCAATGCTCTTAACCACTGAGCCATCTCTCCAGCTCCAATAATTTTTTTATATAAAAAGAAAGTACAGGTTTCTTCCTGGGCCTCAGAAATTCCAAGTACCCTGCCTGGCTCTGATCCTCACGTTTGGGAACCTGAGGCAGGAAGATCTCTGTCAATTGAAGGCCATCCTTGTCTACATAGTAAGTTCTAGGCCAGTTAGGTCTACATAGTGAGAGCTAGTGAGATACTGTCACAGAAAAACAAAACAGCTGGGTTGTGGTGGTGCGCGCCTTTAATTCCAACACTGGGGATCAGGGGTGGCAGAAGCAGGTGGATCTCTGTAAGTTAGAGGTCAGCCTGGTCTACAGAGCAAGCTCCACAACAGGCTTCAAAGCCACAGAGAAACCCTGTCTTGAAAAAAACAAAACAAAACAAAACACAAAAGAGATATATAATAGATAGATAGATAGATAGATAGATAGATAGATAAAAGGAAGATGACAGATAGGTAGAAGGATGGATGGGTAGATAGATAGATAGATAGATAGATAGATAGATAGATAGATAGATAGATAGATAGATGATAGATAGGTGATTCCAGGAGCACATGAGAAAGTATGACATAGGCTTTCTCCTACCTCTTGAGGCACTAGAGATTAAACATGAAAATGTGAATGCTAGGAAATGCTCACCCAGCATTCGTTCCTTTTTAAAAAGTTGTTTTATGTGTATGGGTGTTCTGTCTGTATCTATGTCCGTGCCATCTGCATGCAGTGCCCTTAGAGGCCAGAAGGCGGCTTCCGATCCTCTGGAGCTGGAGTTACTAACAGCTGTTCTGAGTCCTCTGTGAGTACAACCAGTGCTCTTAAGCTATGAGTCATCTCTCCAGTCCAGCGCTAGTTCTTTTAAAACTGCTGTGAGAACAATGGCATAAGTAGAACATTTGCTTTGGTAATAAGTATTTAGACTTTCAAGGTAAACTAGGAGAGGAATAATGTCAAATGCATTTATTTCTAGCACTTTTGAACTTGACACAGACAGCACAAGCCACCAGCAGAAGAATTATTGAGCCGGACTTTATACGAATTTAAGATTTCCTCCATCAAATACCCTGTTACTAGCATAAAAGGATATGCTATGTACTGGGACATTATGTTTGCAAAGCCACATATATCTGATAAGAGATTTTCTAGAATATGTGAAGAATGCTAATCATTCAACAACAAAAATCAGACATTCCAACCAGTGAAAGACACAAACTAATATTTTACCAGAAACATTGTTGCATGGGGCTGGAGAGATGGCTCAGTGGTTAAGAGCATTGCCTGTTCTTCCAAAGGTCCTGAGTTCAACTCCCAGCAACCACATGGTGGCTCACAACCATCTGTAAGAAGGTCTGGTGCCCTCTTCTGGCCTGCAGACATGCACACAGACAGAATATTGTATGCATAATAAATAAATAATTAAAAAAAGAAACATTGTTGCAGGATATGTGATTACAATGTGAACCCAGAGATTGCATTATTTACTGGAAAAACCCATTTCTAACTGTGGTGTGGCTCAGCCCTAGTGCACACCTTCAATCCAAGAGTCTTTTCTGCTTGAATGTTTTAAACAGGATTTAAAAACGTCGACCATAGATCAAGAGGTAAAGCAAATACTCAGTTGACAGGAAGTGAACAAGAAAAAAACATAGAGAGTAAGAGGGAGTCCGGGGACAGATAGAGAGATGCATAAGAAGTAGAGGGGGACATTGAGCATTGAGTTTGAGGAGACCTGTTTGAGATGGGAGGAGAAGGGAAGGGTATTGGGATGTTGGCAGAGGATGAAGGTCAGCTGGGTGCTTTCTCTGCCTCTTTGAACTCTAGCAGGCTCTCACCCCAGCAACTGACTTGTTTTATTTTTATATTTATTTATTTATTTATTTAGGTTTTTTTTCGAGACAGGGATTCTCTGTAGCTTTGAGGCCTATTCTGAAACTAGCTCTTGTAGACCAGGCTGGCCTCAAACTCACAGAGATCCACCTACTTCTGCCTCCCGAGTGCTGGGGTTAAAGGCGTACTCTCCCACCACCCGGCTGGCTCCTGAGTTTTATTGAAAAAAAAATCTAATGATTAAAATTTCATTAAAAACAACATTTGGGCTGGGCGGTGGTAGCCCATGCCTTTAATCCCAGCACTCGGGAGGCAGAGGCAGGTGGATCTCTGTGAGTTCGAGGCCAGCCTGGTCTAGAAGACCTAGTTCCAGGACAGGAACCAAAAGCTACAGAGAAACCCTGTCTCAAAAATCCAAAAAAGCCAAAACAAAACAAAAAAACCAACATTTGAGGCCAGGCGGTGGTCTAGAGGTATTGATATTTCCCAAGACTAGCTTCTAGGTAAAGGTTAATAATGCTGAGTTATTATAGTCATGAAAGGCAGCATGAATTTGAGGACCACCTTGGCACTATGTCGTTTAACAGCCTCTAAATGCTTGACACAAGGCTGAAGAATCAGGAAAGAGTGAGTCACTTACTAAAGTTATACAATGCCCAAAAGAAGCCTGTACTGATTTTTTGCAAAGATTGACTCTAACTGTAAATAAAATAGTATCAGATCCAGAAGTCAGACAAATATTAACTGATTCTCTGGCTTTTAAAAATGCTAATTTAGAGCCAGGCAATGGTGGTGCACACCCTTAATCCCAGCACTCAGGAGACAGAGGCAGGCAGATCTTTGTGAGCTGGAGGCCAGCCTGGTCTACAGAGTGAGTTCCAGGACAGGCTCCAAAGCTACACAGAAACCCTGTCTTGAACCTCCTCCTAACATCCCCCCAAACAAACAAAACAAATAACCCACCCCCTCAAAAGCAAACAAATGCTAATTCAGAATGCAAAAGGGTGATTAGGCCTTTAAAGGCAAAATCAGTACCAAGAGATGAGTGGATTAGAAATACTACTGATATTGGATTTCATGTTTATGATGCTACTCTGATAGGAGAAATAATTTCTAAAAGTTTTAAGACAAATCAAAATGTCAGATGTTTTAATTGTGGTAAGCAAGTCATTTGAAAAGAGATGGTAGGCAAGGCATTCCTAGAAAGCATGTTTTTTCTAGAGATAATCCAAACAGAAGGCCCCAGCTTTCTGGAGTATGCAGAAGGGGTGGCAAAGGTCAACATTGGACTAATGACTGCAGATCAACAAGGGACAGGCAAGGTAATCCTTTGTCAGCAGGAAAGGCCCCAACATCAAATTTGGTTCAATCATTCCCTGTCAGCACCAGAGAAACTTACCCACAGAACAATTAAAAGATTTAATGCCCGTTACTAAAAACAACAATGCTGTGTATGCCATCAAGGACAGAACAGCTTCAGTAGATAAAACCAAAAATTCAAGAGAGAACAGAAAACAAGTATTTTGGCAAACTTCTATAAACGATTAGAGACCAAAGCTAAAAATACAAATAAATGACATTAAAATTGTAGGTTTTTTAGACACAGGGGCAGATGTAACAATAATTTCACCAATATCTTGGCATCCAGATTGGACTCTTCAGGAACTAAATATTCATCTTCTAGGGATTGGAATTTTATGTTAGGTAAAAACAAAGCACAAATGGGTCGAGTGTATAGGGCCAGGAAAAATAGGAAAATTAAAAGCATATGTGGCTAATATAGACATGAATTTATGAGGACTTGATTTGTTGCAGTAGTGAAAAAACAGATTAACATTCCTCCAATCTCAAAAAAAAGGTGACTGGAGACATGGCTCAGAGGTTAAGAGCACTAATTACTCTTCCAGAGTGAGTTCAATTCCCAGCAACCACATGGTGGCTCACAACCATCCATAATAAGATCTGGTGCCCTCTTCTGGCACGAAAGCAGACATGCAGGCAGAATACTATATATACAATAAATAAACAAACATTAAAAAATAAACAAATGTAAATAAAAAACATAATATAAAGAATACTTATGAGCCGGGCATGGGGGCGCACGCCTTTAATCCCAGCACTCAGGAGGCAGAGGCAGGCGGATCTCTGTGAGTTCGAGACCAGCCTGGTCTACAACAGCTAGTTCCAGGAAAGGCTCCAAAACCACAGAGAAACCCTGTCTCGAAAAACCAAAAAAAAAAAAAAAGAATACTTATGAGAGAAACACTAAAAGGTATTATCAGGAACAGTTACCATTCAAACTACTCAGGGATTTTTATAGGCTGAGCACTACAGTTGGTCTTTCAAAAATACCAACAGCCCTATCTTTAAAATGGTCAACCGATAAACCTTTGTGTGCAAAACAATGGCTTTTGATATTATAAAAATTATAGGCATAAGGACAGCGGGTACAGGAACAGTTTAATGCTCAATGTATTGAAAAATCAACTAGTCCTTAGAATTCTCCTATATTTGTCATCATGACAATTGGGAAAATGGAGAATGTTAACAGATTGAAGAATCATAAATAAAGTGATTCACCCAATGGGCTCTCTATAGCCTGGATTTCCCTTGCCTTCTTTATTACCTAGGGAATGGAATATTATAGTGATTGGTTTAAAAGACTGTGCTTAAACTGTACCTCTATAAGAACAGGATAGAGAATTTTTTGCCTTCACAGTGCCTCCTTACAATGACTAGTTACTTACTACTCACAACCTGTTAAAAGGGATCAACAAATCATTCTTCCACAAGGGATATTAAACAGTCCCACCTTGTGTCAATATTTTGTACAACAGACATCAAAATAATTCACAAACCATTTCCTCAATCTAAAATCTACCCATATGGATGATATCTTATTGGCTGATTCAGATGCAGATACCTAAAAAAAATGTTAGATGAAGTAAATAAAATTTTATTTTGCTGGGGATTACAAAAAGCTCCTGAAAAAATACAAAGAGAATATTCTATCAGTCATCTAGGAAATAAGATAAATTCACAGAAAATTCAACTACAAAAAGTACAAATAAGGGGAGAACAATTAAAAACTCTTAATCATTTTCAAAAATTGCTGGGAGATATTAACTGGCAATGGTCCACCGTTGGGTTAACTACTTAAGAGCTAAGTAATTTGTTTCAAACCTTACAAGGTGATAAGGATTTAAATAGTCCAAGAATATTATGAGCTGTGGCTGAGAGGGAATTTTCTCTGGTGGAAAAGAAATTACAGGATGCACATGTGGATCTCTTGGATTCAGAGTTTGATTGCTTAACAAACAGAAAGGGGTAATAAAGACACCCAGAGATACATTATGCAGTGCTTTACTAACTTTAAAATTTTAAAACGCTAGTGAGAAAGGGACAGCAGCTGCGGAAAGACACTGGATGGTAGAAAAAACTGCTGAATTAAATCAGCCTGTATATTTTAAAGACGTGTTGACCTCAGAATGGAAACTGGGATATGTAAACAGGTTTTATTTTCTTTTCCACAGGAGAAGAAATGCTGTGGATACCATCAAGATTCATAAAGATTATATTCAAAAAGGAGAGACCTCCTGAATAGGAGAGATGATAATTCATCATACAGCTTGGTCATTCAATCCAGACTAACTTATTTTTTTAAGGATTTATTTATTATGTATATGGTGTTCTGCCTGTGTGTGTACCTGCAGGCCAGAAGAGGGCACCAAATCTCATTACAGATGCTTGTGAGCCAGCAATTTGCTGGAAATTGAACTTGGGACCTCTGGAAGAACAACCAATGTTCTTAAACTCTGAGCTATCTCTCCAGTCCCCCAGACTAATTTATAAAGATTAACAAAAGCCTTTCATTTGATTAGGTATAAAAAAAGAATTTCGAGTGTTAATTTACCAGAGGTATACTTGCCTTACTGGCATGAAAGGAAAAATCAGTTTTCTTAAACCACAGGTCTTAATTCCACATTTAAATGTTAGAATGTAGACTGCAGAACCTTATACTTAGTCTTAAAGGCGCCCCTTACAATGAATCTTTCAGCCATTTTAGATTCTTGTGTTGAGAGTTTTCTGTTTAGGTCCATATTCTTTTTTTTATTGGATTATTTGTTTTTTTGATGACCAAATCTTTTAGTTTTTTGTATATTTTGGAGATCAGACCTCTGTCTGATGTGGGGTTGGTGAAGATCTTTTCCCATTCTGTAGGCTATCATTTTGTCTTGTTGACCATGTCCTTTGCTTTACAGAAGCTTTTCAGTTTCAGGAGGTCCTATTTAGTAATTGTTTCTCTCAGTGTTTGTGCTGCTGGGGTTATATTTAGGAAGTGGTTCCCTGTGCCAATGCATTCAAGTGTACTTCCCACTTTCTCTTTTATAAGATTCAGTGTGGCTGGCTTTTTGTTGAGGTTTTCTATGCATTTGGACTTGAGTTTTGTGCATGGTGATAGATATGGGTCTATTTTCATTCTTCTGCACACTGATATCCAGTTATGCCAGCACCACTTGTTAAATATGCTTTCTTTTTTCCATTTGATATGTTTTGCTTCCTTGTCAAAAGATAGGTGTTTGAAGATGTGTGGATTGATATCTGGGTCTTCTATTTGGTTCCATTGGTCCTCCTGTCTGTTCTTATGCCAGTACCAGGCTGTTTTCTGTACTGTAGCTCTGTAGTAGAGTTTGAAGTCAGGGATTGCGATGCCTCCAGAAGTTCTCTTATTATTCAGGATTGTTTTTTCTATCCTGGGTGTTTTGCTTTTCCATATAAGTTAAGTACTGTTCTTTCAAGGTCTTTGAAGAATTTTGTTGGGATTCTAGGAATTGGAACCTTATCTTAAGTGAAACAAAGCACAAGATGGGTTGAATGCATAGGAACAGAAGGACAGAGAGGAAGGCTGAGGCCATATGTGGTTAATGTCACAGTGAATTTATGGGGTCCTTATCTGCTGTAGCAATGGAATACCCAGATTAACATTCCTGCAGTCCCAGAAAAGGGTATTATAAGTTACTATTAAAAAATGGTCACAAGTCTTTCAGGGTGTACAAGATCACAAAGCAACTAGCAAACCTTCAGTGGTACCAACAACCTTACCTTTAAAATGGCTAACTGAGGAACCAAGATGGGTTAAACAATGACCTTTAACAGAAGAGAAACTGCTGGTTTCAGAACAACTGGAACAGGAGCAACTAGATGCTCACCATATTGAATAATCAATTAGCCCTCGGAATTTTCCTGTATTTGTTGTTAAAAAGAAATCTGAAAAAAAAATGGAGAATGTTGACAGATCTAAGAGCTGTAATTGAATTGAATTGCCCATAGGGTAATTCAACCTATGGGCCTTTGCTTCCCTACTACCTAGAGGATGGGCCTCTTATAGTTATTGATTTAAAATGCTGTTTTATTCACTATACCTTTACAAGAAAAGAACAGAGAAAAATTTGACTTCATAGTTCCCACTTATAAAAATTCTCAGCCTACTAGGAGATATCAATGGACCATCCTCCCACAGGGAATGCTCAATAGCCCCACCTTGTGCCAATATATTATAAGTCAGCCATCGGAAATATGTAAACAATTTCCTAAATCTATAGTTTACCATTACATGGATGACATTTTGCTGTCTGATTCAAACACAGATACTTTAGAATGAGTGTTTGAAGGAGTAAAGAAAGTTTTGCCTGCCGGGCGGTGGTGGCGCACGCCTTTAATCCCAGCACTCGGGAGGCAGAGGCAGGCGGATCTCTGTGAGTTCGAGACCAGCCTGGTCTACAACAGCTAGTTCCAGGACAGGCTCCAAAAAAAAAAAAAAAAAGAAAGTTTTGCCTAAATGGGAATTACAAATTGCTCCTAAAAAATACAAAGAGGAGATTTCGACAATTACCTAGGTTATAAAATAGGTTTACAGAAAATTAGAACATAAAAAACACAAGTTAAGAGTGATCAATCGCGAGCTCTTAATGATTTCAAAGATTTTTAGGAGATATTTTCCGTCTACAACCTGCTGTTGTAGACGGAAAATATCTAATAATTCATATAAACAAATATAAACAAACATAATAAACAAAACCTTAGATGGTGACAAAGACTTAAATAGCCCTAGGGAATTAATAGCTAACGCTGAGAAAGAATTTGTGGTTGAAGAGAAATTACAGGAGGCACATGTGGCTCAGGTAAATCCAAATCTTAATTGCATTCTAGTCATATTGCCTTCCAGAATTTCCCCTATAGGAATTTTAATGCAGAGGGATGATATTATCTCAGAATATATCTTTTTACCACATAAACCAAGTATAAAATTAAGATCTTATGTGGAAAAGATCTCTTAATTATAAAAGGAAAATTGAGACTGCATCAACTAGCAGAAATGGATCCAGCAGAGATTTTAGTGCCTTTTACTACTGATGAAATTTAATTTTGTTTATTTTCACTTGTTTTTCTGAGATATATCTCACTGTGTAACCAAGACTGGTGTCTAACTTATGGTAAGCCTCCTAACTCAGGCTTGCAAGCACTGAGATGACAGGTAAGACCCACCATATCTGTCACATCATCAGGAATTTAAAAAAATATTATTTATGTATACAGTGTTCTGTCTGCATGTATACCTGCAGGGCAGAAGAGGGCACCAGATTGGATGGTTATGAGCCCCCATGTGGTTGCTGGGAATTGAACTCAGGACCTCTGAAAGAACAGCCAGTGATCTTAACTGCTGAGCCATCTCTCCAGCCCCATTAATGAAATTTAAGAAAATTATGGGAAGATTTTGAACCCTGGCAAATTGCTTGTGCTAATTTTAAGGAGAGATTAATAGCAATTATCCCAATAGCAGTAGAATTAACCTTATAAAGAGAACTGCTTGGATCCTTCCCCACATTGCATGCAACACACCAATAACTGGAACCTGAACATTCTATACTGATGCAAATAAATCAGAAAAGGCAGGTTACATATCAGAAGATTTAAGTAAGGTGGAACAAAGACCTTATAATTCTGTCAAAAAGTCAGAATTATATGCTATTCTCATGGTACTAAGGGATTTTAAAGAATCTTTCAATATAGTCACTGATTCACAATATGCAGAATGAATTGTCTTTCATATTGAAACTGCTGAATTTACAACAGATGATACAGAATTGTCTTAATTACTCACTCAGGTTTGAGATATAATCAGGAATAGGCTTTGTCCCATACACATAACAAACATCCAATCCTATATGGGTCTGCCAGGACCTCTAGCACAAGGTAATGCTGAAGTTGATAGATTATTGCTTGGAAATGTGGTGAAGGAAACATCACGCCAATAGCAAAGGTTTAGAGAATGAATTTTTTATTACATGGCAACAAGCTAAGGAGATTATAAAGAGATGTCCTAATTGTTTTTTCTATAACTAAACACTGCTACTTGCAGGGAGTAACCCAAAGGGTACTCAAAGGAATGAAATCTGGCAGATGGATCTTTACGGAATTTGGAAAATTATAGTATGAACACCACAACATTGACACTTATTCAGGGTTTCAGTGGGCAACTGCTTTGAGCTCAGAAAAGGCTGATTCAGTAATCATACATTTTTTTAGAAGTTATGGCCATTATGGGTATACCTGCACAAATAAAGACATATAATGGTCCAGCATATATCTCTAAGAAAATGAAAGAGTTTTATTTTTGCTTATTATAATATAAAGTATATTATAGGTATACCAAGCAATCCTATAGGTCAGGCAGTTATAGAAAGGTAAAATTGAACTGTAAAGGATATGCTAAACAAACAGAAAGGGATGGAATATACCCCCAGAAATAGATTGCATAATGCTTTATTAGCCTTGAATTTTCTTAACGCTAATGAGAAAGGAACAGCAGCAGCGGAGAGACATTGCATAATAGAAAAAACTTCTGAATTTAATCAGCTGGTGTATTTCAATGATGTGTTGATCTCACAATGGAAACCAGGAGATGTGCTACATTGGGGATGGGGTTTTGTTCTTGTTTCTTCAGGAGAAGAAAAGCTATGAATACCTTCAAAATTAATAAATATTTGGTTTGAAAAAGGGAAACCTCTTGAGACAGAGAAATGACAACTCATCCACAGAGGTGACAATCACACAGGTGGTAAGGAAATCTCATAAGGGTTGGGGCAGGGTTCTGTTCTTGTCTTTGCAGGAAAACACTCATCTTCAAAATGTCAAGAATCTTGGACATTTAGAGGCCTAAAGAAAAAAGTTATCTATCCAGAAAGATCACAAAGCAATGAGTAATCTGACTCGTGGTACCATATCCTCTACAGGGTAAAATTTTATTACCTGAACAGTATAAAAAGTTAATGGTGAGGCCCCAACAGGCATATTTCTAGTTCTGTTGGCCACTCAGTCTAGTAAATCTATGAGCTCCAGGTTAATTGAGAGACCTTGCCTGGAAAAATATTTACCACCTTCTAGTGCAAGAAACAACCTATAAGAAAAGAAGAGTCACCAGTATCTGGGAAATGAGTTGTTACTAGTGGACATTCTTTGCTGTGTTCTGCACTTTTTTTTTTTTCAGATTTAGACTAACTTCTTTCAAGGTCATCAGAAAAGACAAGAGTATTTCTTACACAGGCTTTCCCAGGAATACATTAAACTGTGACCAGTTTACTTCTGTGGGAGGTATACAAAACAGATTTGATATGACTGTGTGAACCCTCTTTTGAAGTAAATGATGAATATAAAATGGGATTAAGTAGCATAGTTACAGCATTACTTGCCAGCTTTACATCCATTTATGAGTGTTTGATACTGGGAAAGCCATTAAGATTCATTCTGGGTACCTTTAGTGAGTCTGTGCACCCAACAATGAACATCCACACAGCCATGAATGTGGGAGGAAATTGGTTTATTCTATGCAGACGCAGCTCTTTCTAATCTTTGCACTGTGTGTGTTTAATTATTTATCTTGCAATAAGTTCATTTGTCAGTCTTTGCATTTAAGTCCTATTTTTTCAAGATGGGTATGAAGCTCTTTATGACAGGTTGCCTTAAGTTTCAATATATAGAGACAGAGTGACATTTTGGCTTTTATGTTTTTACTTGAGTGCTCAAATAAGCATCTGGGCACCCTAAAATGGATATTATATTAAAGATGGTAGATTTGGGAAACTACTACTGATCATAGGTTTTCAATGAAAATCTTGATACCCTTGAGGGAGGCAGTTAGTTAGAAATTCCAACTGCCTATCCTTTAGATTTTTCTTAGCAGGCTTCTGTACTTAGTAGCAGCTGATTGGCTGTTACCAAAATTAAGTGGGCTGTTAAGGCAGTCAACTGTAAAACTCAGCTAAGGCAGTCAACTAACTGTGAAACCTCAGTTCTTGATAGCTGGGTCTTTAATCTGTACAGAAACAAGGCTAAAATGTAAACAACAACAACAACAGATCAAAAGAAAGGACAAGAGACAAATACAATTAAAGGTAATTATAGTAATGAATATTAAAATAAGCTTCCTACTATAATATTAATGGATGTAATCACTTTTCTATAACAGTGGAATAGCTACATGTGAGTCAGGTGGGGAAGAGATGGGCTTCTTCTTTGGTTTACAATGTTTGTTGCCACAGAAGAAAAACACCCAAATACATTGTCTTAGACAGTTACATAAATTCAGTTCTTAATACTACATCTTCGGTCTATAGTGTAGACTCCACACAGCAGAAACATGAGTAAAATATAAAAAGAAAAGGTAACTAGGGAGGAATTAGAGGTAATTATAATAATGAATATTAAAACAAGCTCTCTGCTAAACTATTAATTTGATGTAATCACTTTTCTATGGCGATGGAATACCTACAAATAAACTGAGTGGGGAGGAAGCAGGGTTCTTCTTTGATACAATTTGCAGTGTTTGGTCCCAGAGAAGAGGAAAACTCAAACTGTGTGGTTTGTCATAGACAGTTCTATAAAACCCATAATAATCAAAGGCATGGCTAACTAGAGCTGTTTAACTGTTGTCAGTTTAACTGTTAAATGAGTTGGAAAAAAGTAAAAAACATTGTCATTTACCGTTATGTAGCTTCCAAGTTTGAATCTAACCAGTGAAAGAGATAGCGTAATTGTCTGATAAGATGAAACATATGAATTTTATAAGCTGAAATTTATGTAACAGAAGAAAGAAGTTGTAGAGTTAATAAAATACTTCTCTGTTAAAGAAGCTGCCAGATATAGTAAGTACAGACAGTGTAGAATAGCTGCAGTACTAATCTTACAGAATAAAAAGTGAACTTAGAGAAACACCTTACTGGAAAAAAATTCAATTGTTCAAGATTAACTCAAGCTAAAATCTCTCTAGAATATGCAGTGCCTGTTGCAAAAAGGGAATATCAGAGTAGGGAAAATATTTATATTGAAGGAAAAATGAGTTAAAAATATGTGTCACCCAGTTTAGTGATAGGTCAAATACAATCATTTCTGATATACTTGATTTTTTTTTTTTACTTTATGGCATCTTTGTGTGTTGACTAAATATGTTTGAAGATCTTGGTCCTAAGCTCATCTGTCACTAGGTAGTAATGACCTTGAAACATGCTACTATTATTGTTTTATTAGTGATAAAATGCCACTACCAAAACAGCTAACTTATAGAAGAGCAAGTGTATTTGGGCTTCTGGTTCCAGAGGATTAGACTCTATGATGGCAGAGCAAAGGCATGGGGCAAGAGTAGGAAGCTGAGGGCTCACATCTTGAACTGCAAGTATAAAAGATAAAAGAGATTGAACTCTCAAAGCCTGTCTTGAGTGACGTACTTCCTCCAACAAGGTGACACCTCCTAAACCTCCTAAACAGTGCCATCAATTGAGGACCAAGCGTTCAAGTGTCTGAGACTATAAGGGACAAATTATTCAAACCACCACAAACCCTAAAGTGCATTCTGTCGCTATACTAAGAGAATAAGCAGTAAGACTGAATCCTGAAATAAGGAGAATGCAGTCAGTAGCAGAGCCATGGGGAACCTGAGGTGTATCTCCCTTGAATCAACTCTCTCAGTCTCTTTCCTCCCTGAGTGTTTAAAGTTTTTCACAGTAAGTTCTTAGTTCATCTGTCAAAGATCAACCATAGCCTAATCAAATAAAATTAAATTCACAATGTTATGCCTACTTAATAAAAGGAATTAGAGCAATATTGAGGATAACAATAATGTAGGTAAATCAAATTGGAGACCTAGTGTATAATGCATTTCTATTAAACTAATGAGAAAAGCTTATGGGTTCTAATGGTGTTATATCATTTAATTTGAATGTTTAGGTAAATAATACAAAATCTGGACATCAAGCACTATGCTATGGCTTTATCAGGCTTTCCTTTGTGACAACTTGTTTTTTAAGGTGACTGAAAATGTGAGCTTGTTTTTTATTGAAAAAAATGTTTTCATACAATATATTATGATCACAGTTTTCCCTCCCCCAATTCCTCCTTAATCTTTCTCATTTTCCACTCAGTTCCATTCCTTTTCAGCCTCTCTCCCTTTAGGAAACATACGAGTAAATGAAAGAGAAAAAATAAGAGGAACACACATACACAAAACCATAAAACCCTCTAAGTGGAAACCATAGCATATAAGCAAAACACCAGTATGACAAGAATATAAAGATGCCTAAACAAAGCAGTGTGAGACAAAAAGTCCACAAAGTTGACTTTGAGTTTGTTTTGCGTTGGCCATCTACTACTAAGCACGGGACCCACCCTTAAGTATGCTTAATATACCCAGTGAGACTCAATTGAAGGACACTAGTTTTGCCTTTGTAAGCTGATGTCAATGGGGGAAAGCTGTTTAGTTAGGGATGGAGCCCATGTCCACTCTCCTCCTCAATGCCAGGATCCCATCTGGCTTTAACCTGTCCAGGCCCTGTGCATGCCCCCATCATCTCTGTGAGTTCAATGCGGATCCGTCCTGTGTGTCTGGACTCTGTTTACTTGGAGTCATCCATCTGCTCTAGCTCTTAAAATCTTTCCACCTCCTCGTTTACCCTGCGGGCAGTGGTGTGATGAGACACCCCGTTTAGGACTGAATATTCCAAATCTCCCATTCTCACATTGTCCAGTTGTGGGTCTCTGTGTTAGTTCCCATCTATTGAAGAGGAAGCGTCTCTGATGATGACCGTGTGAGGCACTGGCCTATGGGTACAACAGAATGTTGCTAGGAGTTGTTTCATTGCTATGATCCTTTAGCAGAACATTATTTGGTTCTTCCCTCAGTCCATGCCCTATCCAGTCTCAGGTTCTTGGCAAGCTGAGCAGTGTTAGGGTTCCACCTCATGAAGCAGGCTTTAAATCCAATCAGAAAGTGATCCTGCAGGCAGATCATCTTTATAGACCACAGGTTTGTAGCTGGGGTGGTGGTTACCTTTCTCCTCTGGTAGCTTAACAAAGTACCTTTCAGTACCATGAACTCTAGTTAGTAGGGTGGAGTCTAGTCAGGCATCAGCTCAACTTCTCTGTATTCACTGAGATATGGAATGTTGTCTTCAACAATAGGGCCTGGCCAGTAGTTTGTGGAGAACAAATAACACTCGAGTTTCTAAAATCTTCCATAGGCTGTGTGGTTGTTTTTGCATTTGGAGGCAGAGGCAGGCTGATCTCTGTGGATTGAAGAACAGACTGGCATTCATAGTGAGCTACATGTCAGCACAGTTTGACCCTTTCTCTAAAAATAACCAAATAAATGAAATATAGACGTCCCTGATAACATAAAATGGTAAATTTAGAATCCAATGGATATTTGAACATTCTGTCATTAAATAAATATTCTTAAAGCAAAGAAAGTTTTGAGGAAGGGAAACACTAAGCAATTATCAGGAGCTTCCCAGACTCTGAATTTCAGTCTGCTTAAGGTTGTCAGGTTAGTCTTGTATCCATTCTCCTGGGTGCTGGCAAAAGACATGGGATTCCTAGGTTAGAGACAAAATACACCATTGCTCACAGAGAAAAGCATAGCCAGAGTGTCAACATGAAGCTCTTTCTAAGTCCTTCACTTCCAAAGTCCAACGGCATTTCCTAGGGTTCCATAAGAAGGTATCACATACCGAGAAGATTAAACAGATTTTTTTACAGTTCTGGAGGCCAGAAGCCTGAGGTCAAAGTGTTACCATGAATGATTTCCTTCCCTTCCCTTCCCTTCCTTCCTTCTTCCTTCCTTCCTTCCTTCCTTCCTTCCTTCCTTCCTTCCTTCCTTCCTTCCTTCCTTCCTTCCTTTTTATCTTTCTTTCTTTCTGCTTTCTTTTGGTCTTTGGAGCCTGTTCTGGAATTCACTCTGTATACCAGACTGGCCTTGAGTTTCCAGAGTTCCTCTTGTCTCTGCCTCCCTAGCACTGGGATTAAAGGTGTGAACCATCACCACTCAGCCCGTGGTTCAGTTCATTTCTTCTGAGGATGGTGAGAGAATGATGTGGTCTGGTCTTTCCCATGAGTTTCTAGATGATTATCTTGTCCCTGCCTTTGCTTCATCTTCTCTTTTAGGTCCAAGTTTACTTAGCTAGGACACTAGACATTTTCAGTTCGAGCATCTTTTCAATGACCTCGTCCTCCGAATAGGATCACATTCTAGGGGTAAGGACTTCAATATGTGAATTTTGTTATAAATGACTCTGTATAAGAGATACTTCACAGATCATGAGGTGTATCGCAGGGGGAGAACACTGACCTTAGGAGGGTCACCATGGAAACTGGCCTGCTATTGCAGCTCCCTCGTGTCTGTTGGCTGCAAATACAACCCAAGAAAAGCCCTGGATAAAGAGAACCAGAGACTTGCATCCTTACTATACCCAGCAAGAACATGCAAGAAAGCTTGGGACCATGTGGACTATTTCAAAACCTAGGTAGTCAGAATATTGTCAAAGATAGTAAAAGAAAAAAAAAGATTGTCAGTTTTATCATTCTTAGAGTGTTTATTAATCCAGGTTCTTGATCTTATAGTTGATCTAGGATCATTAATCTCACTTCACCCACTGTTATCTATATTGAAGAAAGTCCCAAGCCCCAGACTCTCTGTCTCTCTCAATGTCCATACTTTTACATATTTGAACTACACAGTAGGAGATAAATTTAGAACTTAGTCATGTTGTGCATCTGTTCCAGGGTTTTGTTGGTGGCCAGTTGTGATGTGGATGCTGGGGATCAGACCCAGGGAGTGTGTTGCTAGGCAGGCTCTCCACCTCCAGCTTCATCGTCTGCTTCCGTCACAGTATAGAAAGTATTTGTAACTTGAAGTGATGTTTTCTTCACCTCTGTGTAGTTGTTTTTATGTCTAAAAACTCAAAATAATATTTTCAGAGTAACTGAATAGAAATTATTTATATTTATTTCAACAGATGGAATCACGACTTATATATGTTCTGATTCTACTTTTGAATGTGTTTGAATTTTCATCAGCAGTGATATATAATCAACGTAAGTATCAGACTGATTCCTTTCAAGGAGTTCTTATTCTTATCCTTTCCTGATTTGCAGTTCAAATATTGTCCATTTAATATTTTTGTCAGTATTTTCCCATCGTTTTCATGTGTTATCTATTTACTCTGGCCCAGGTGTCTAGTAATGTCATTGTGAATCCATTGTTATCAAGTTGTATATGCAAAGTTTTTAAAACAATACTTTGTCACTTTCAAGTCATAGAATGTTTACCATTAAAAGCAGATTATACATGGCAAATATTTTATTATTTGAACAGATATAAAATCTTTTCCTTGATGCATGAATTCTCGGGCTACCAAATTGAAAGTAGAATTTCCTGAACAAATACAAAGATAGAATTAGTTCACAAAACTTTAATAATAGAAAAATTTTGTTAAGGAAACATCCATTTCCATAGTGCACACATTTTTGAGATCTTCCTGCATCCTAGAATGCATGATAAAATACAGTGGTGTTTAATAAATGGATAGATAGAAGAATTCAGATATTCTATTCACAAATGTGTTGCAGAATGTGATGAGCTACAAATTGTCCCAGTGTTTAGTTGGAACATTGCAGTAGGGATTTCTGACTTATATGTGGCTAGGAGCCAATATTGGAGAGTCACCGAAGGAGAGAAGTCAGAGAAAAGAGAGATTGTATCTGGCCGTGGAAAAGCAGGTTTTTAAGGCTGGCATTGTATAGAAGAGAACAGTCTTTCTAGGTCCTTAAAGTGGGTAAAATTTGTATGTGCACATATGAGAAAGTGTGTGCTTCAAAGGCAGCATCGGACACACGGTAAACAATAGTTTGGAGGTAGTAAATTGCAGACTGTGAGGGACGTAGTGCATAGTTCAGTCTGACATGAAAGAAGGAATACAATTAAATTATTCTGAAATACTGGGAGCTGGTACATATAGAAGTGTTTGCATGTGAGGCAAAGAAATGTTGATTTCAAACTCTAATCCTTGGGAGGTACACTGATATGATAATATAGACAAATTGAAAAATAACATTGGAACAATTACATTGTACAGACAATGTGCAGTAAAACGTAAATTTATTCTTAGTTCTTACTAAAATCTAATGCTAAGTTTTCCTATAATTTTGGTCAAAAATTCAGGCCCTTCCCGCAATGTCTTTTTATCTATCTATCTATCTATCTATCTATCTATCTATCTATCTATCTATCTATCCAAACTGCAATACATTTTCCGACTTCCATTATAAAGTATGTCATGCCTACAGTATCAAGGCTGGTCTAATTCAGCCCCTCCCTTCCACAAGCCAGTGTCGCTAGCAGCTGTCATCTCTGCTCAGCAGCATCCAGAAAGTTAAAGTCAATAAAGCACCATACAGAATCCAGATGCCCTGTCTAGTTCCCATCTCTACATGGATTTTTATATGTTATTTTATTCTCTTTTCAAAGACTTTATTATTTTAAACTATTCTTTCTATGAATGTCTATTCCTAAGCACCTAAGCACATTTTAAAACATATTGCACCTTTTTAAAAGTTTGCTTTGTATGTACCTAGCATTACTAAGCATCTGCAGTGTTTCCTGGTCACGTGAGACTAATTTTAAACTGCTACGTCTGTCACCTGGCATAGCTCACCTTCGTGCATTGCCCTGGTGGCTGGTTCCAGCCTGAAGGCAGTCTCTGTACACTGAGCCTTTCTGAGAGACCTTGGTCACCAGGAAGACCTGCCAGGAAGCCACATTTGACTCAGTGTTTTGAACTTTTTTTTTTAAAACTTTCTCAGGCCTTATGTGGATATATGTGGCTGGATATGTACACAGATTTTTTCCTTTGGTCTATCAGCTCACAAAAAAATGACATGGAAACTTATTATTAATTATGAAAGCTTAACCTTAGCTTAGGCTTGTTCCTAACTAGTTCTTATAACTTAAATTAAGTCATGCCTTTTAATCCACATTCTTCTTTTGCTGCCAATAGCCGTTAAGATACTGGCCCACTTTGGGCACGGTCACATGTACTATAATACGCATATGTAAAAGTGTGTGGGGGGAGGGGTGCCTTGTGGCTGGATTCAGTTCTAGCTCCCTGCTCATGCAGAGGACTGCTGATCTCTGAGTCTACCCCTAAATAAAGAAATCTTTATTATACTCCATTCTGGACTAGTGTGGGATTATTTTATTATAAACTGCAACATTTTTTTTTTGAGACAGGGTTTCTCTGTGTTTCAGTCCTGGCTGCCCTGAAACTCGCTCTGTAGACTAGGCTGGTTTTGAACACACACAGATCCACCTGCATCTGCCTCCCAAGTATTGAGATGAAAGGCGTGTACCACAACTACCAGACTTTTCATGTAAGTCCTTTTAGCTTGACCGATTTTTTGTTGTTTTTGTTTTTTAGGTGATAATGAGAAACACTTTGTTTGCTCCAGCGACCAGTTACCCAGTGACCAGAAAATAATCAAGTTGTATCTTTCCACTGACAGTTTGGTAAAGTCTACTAACTGTATGTACTATAGCCCTTTGGTCCCTTTAAAGGTCCCTTTAGAAGCAGTGACACTGCAGTCTCTCAAGTGTCTTCTCCTGTCCAGACAGGAAGGTGAGATTCTATGGAATTGTGTCTGTAGTTGGATAGGGTAGTATATTTTTAGCCATTGAGAATCCTGGGTAGCCATGCTCTGTGGGTGTTGTTAGGAAATGATGCCCACCTCTCTTTTCTCGACCACCTACAACAATCTTCATCTTATATGGAACCAATTTGTTCTTTTGAACTTTGTCAGAGAAACGTACCTCACATGATCGTAGGAAAGAAATAGTCCTTGTATAATAGGGACCGTGCTGCGGTTGTCATTTGTGTAAGGGGTGGTGTGACCTTTCTGTAGAAGACCAGCTTCGACAAAATTCATACATTCTGGGGTAGGAGCGTGAGTTTTAGAATTATTAAGCAAAAGGAAGAGAGATATGAGAGAAGAGACAGAAACCCAGAACAGCCTCGGGAGGGAAGTTCAGTGAATACTGAATTTGCCTCTCCCGCCCCTACCTGCTTCTATACTTAACTCCAAAAGGGAGCGGGAAGGCACCAGATTTCAATAACATGATATAAGCAATAGACTTGTATTCTCTGAGGAGATCCATCTCTATGCTCCAATCACTAATTAACCACACCTTTGCTCAGACTCTCTCGTTTGTAGCCACGCCTGTTGTCGACAACTTTGAGAGAGAAAAATAAGCTCAAACTCTGTGACCTCCAGTCAAGGTGGAACAGGCTCACAACTCTGTGGGCCCTCATACCTTTGCATTCAAGCGATGGGAGACTTTTCAGCAGTCAAACAACAAAATAAAACAAAGCAGAACATTAAAATAGTCACAGGCTACCACCATGTGTAACGGCTTAGTGAAAGAGAGCTTGCCGATCGTGCTGGAATCCTTGGGCTCGATATGAATGCACACATGCACACACACATGAACATGCACACATGCACACATGCACACACACATGAACATGCACACGCACACATGCACACACACATGAACACACACACACACACGCACACACACACAACGGAAAATTCAGAGAGCAACTGCTAGCAAAAACAGGTGTTAATAAAAAACCACGCAGATTATCCAAAATTAGATGACAAATACAATCAAAACACAGAATAACATTCCACCAAGACACATAATTTACCCCTAAGTCCCCTTTAACTTGGTCCCTAATTTCTGCTTGACGTACCAAATAAACACTTAGTTTAAGTTTTGAATTTATAACTCTTGAGAAGCCTGTGCCCTTTTTTGGTTGTGATTTTGTATTATAGGAAAGGGAAGGCAGACTTACATACAAAGCTGGGGTCAAATCTTGGGCCTGCTGTTTATGGCTGTATGCCCTGACACAGATTACTTAACACTTTGGTTTCAGTTTTTCTATTTTAAAAATTATTTGTAGAATTTTTAATTTTATTTTATTTGTATGGATGTTTTGCCTGCATCTCCATATGTGTGCTACATAGATGCACGTGTGTGTGTGTGTGTGTGTGTGTGTATGTGTGTGTGCGCACGCGCACATGATGCCTATGCAGGCCAGAAGAGAGCATCTAGTAGTTGGAGTTAGAGTTGTTGCTACAATGTGGGTTGTAGGAATTAAACAAAAGTCCCGTGGAAGAGCAACAGGCTCTTAAGTGCTGAGCCATCTCTAGTTTCTATTTCTAGTTTTAAATTAGCATTCTAACCAATTTGTACATAGTCATAGTGAAGTACTTGTCACCTTGGCATTATTTCAATCATTGCTTACATTTTTAAAGTGTTTGTATTACAATCAAAGTGTTCTGTGTTCATTATGAAACTTGATCTTCATGCATGACCTTTCCCAAGGGAACTCTTTTGCTCTGAGGACTCTGTTAAAAATAAGACTTCCCAGACCAGACCAGACCAGTAAGCTGTCTGGTAAGGAAAGGCAGCTACCACCAAGCCTGATGGCCTGAGTTCGATTAACGGGTCCCACATGGTGGACAGAACTGAAGGCCTCACATGCATGCTGTGGCATAGGTGCTCATACATGCATGTGTAGACAAGCCCACCCCACCACAATAAAATTTTAATTAATGTTTTAAAATCAGACTTTATCAACACCTCTGTTCCAACTGCTCCCTTCACCATTTTATTCTATAGTTGATGCTATATTTATTCTTTTGGTCTGTCTTTCCCTCCATCCATCTACAAATTTACTCACTACTCCAGCCAACAAGTTTGTCTTCCTGACACCCCTCACTAGACTGTAAATTCTACCGTGGCTGGGAGTTTGTCAGTTTTACTCACTTCCATATTTCAAACACTTTCCACTCTGCCCAACTTATACTAGATATTTTTAACGTTGTTGTCAAGGCCTACTCCTTTATTTCCATTATTTAGGCAGGATTGGGGTCTTCCACTTAGCTCAGAATAGCCTGGGATTCAGTATTCTTCTGCCTCGGCCTTCTAAGCAGTAGAATTACAGGTGTGCACCTCTGGGCTGTGTCCCCGTTTTTTAAGGTAGAGAACCTGAAACTTAGCAAACTCCCAAAGTATTCTTTTCACTTTCGCAAAGTATTCATAAGATTCACTTATTTTATTTTCTGTGCATGCCTGTTTTCACTACATGTATGCATGTGTCTCATGTATAAGAACGGTGCTTAGAGAGGTCAGAGGAGGGTGTTCGATCCCTCCACTGTAGTTACAAACTGTTGTGGACAACCATGTGTGTGCTGTGAATGGAACTCGGGTTCTTGGCATGAGGAGTTCCTAACCTCTAAGCATCTCACGAGTCCAAGACAAAGTTATTTTTTTAATTTTTAAATTTTTTAATTGATTTTATTGTGTTCTACATTTTTCTCTGCTCTCCTCCCTGCCTCTCCCCTCCCCTTCTACCCTCTCCCATGGTCTCCATGCTCCAAATTTATTCAGGAGATCTTGTCTTTTTCTACTTCCCAATAGATTAGATCCATGTCTGTCTCTCTTAGGGTCCTCATTGTTGTCTAGGCTCCTTGGGATTATGCATTGTAGGCTGGTTTTCTTTGCTTTATGACTAAAAGCCAATTATGAGTGAGTACATATGATATTTGTCTTTCTGGGCCTGGGTTACCACACTCAATATGATGTTTTCTAGCTCCATTTGCCTACAGAATTAAAAATGTCATTATTTTTCTCTGCTGTGTAGTACTCTATTGTGCAAATGTATCACATTTTCCTTCTCCATTCTTTTATTGAAGGGAATTTAGGTTGTTTCCAGGTTCTGGCTATGACAAACAATGCTGCTATGAACATAGTTGAGCACATGTCTTTGTGGCACTATTGAGCATCCTTTGGATATATACCCAAAAGTGGTATTACTGGGTCTTGAGGAAGGTTGTTTCCTAATTTTCTGAGAAATCACCACACTGACATCCAAAGGGGTTGTACCAGCTTGCATTCCCACCAGCAATGCAGAAGTGTTCCCCTTTCCCCACAACCTCTCGAGCATAAGTTGTCATCAGTGTTTTTGATCTTGACCATTCTTTCAGGTGTAAGATGGAATCTCAGAGTTGTTTTGATTTGCATTTTTCTGACTAAGGATGTTGAACATTTCCTTAAGTGTCTTACAGCTATTTTAGATTCCTCTGTTGAGAGTTCTCTGTTTAGGTCTGTACTCCTTTTTAATTAAATTATATCTTCTTTTGGTGTCCAATTCCTTGAGTTCTTTGTATATTTTGGAGATCAGACCTCTGTCTGATGTGGGATTGGTAAAGATCTTTTCCCATTATGTAGGCTGCCGTTTTGTCTTGTTGACTCTGTCCTTTGCTTTACAGAGCTTTTCAGTTTTAGGAGGTCCCATTTATTAACTGTTTCTCTCAGTGTCTGTGCTGTTGGGGTTATATTTAGGAAGTGGTCTCCTGTGCCAATGCGTTCAAGTGTATGTCCCACTTTTTCTTCTGTGAAGTTCAGTGTGGTTAGCTTTATGTTGAGGTTTTTGATCCATTTGGATTTGAATTTTGTGCATGGTGATAAATATGGGTCTATTTTCATTCTTTTACATGTTGATATCCAGTTATGCCAGCACCATTTATTGAATAGGCTTTCTTTTTTCCATTTTATATATTTTGTTTCTTTGTCAAAAATCAGCTGCTCATAGGTGTGTCTTCAATTCTGGGTCTTCAAGTCAGTTCCGTTGGTCTTCCTGTCTGTTTTTATGCCAATACCAGGCTGTTTTCAGTACTATAGTTCTGTAGTTTTGAAGTCAGGGATTGTGATGCTTCCAGAAGTTTCTTTCTTTCTTTGTTTTTTTTTTTTTTTGGTATTTCGAGACAGGGTTTCTCTGTGGCTTTGGAGCCTGTCCTGGAGCAAGCTTTGTAGACCAGGCTGGTCTCGAACTCACAGAGATCCACCTGTCTCTGCCTCCTGAGCGCTGGGATTAAAGGCGTGCGCCACCATCGCCCGGCTCAGAAGTTTCTTTATTGTACAAGATTGTTTTGACTATCTTGGATTTTTTGCCTTTCCATATGAAGTTGAGTACCATTCTTTTGAGGTCTGTGAAGAATTTTGCTGGGCTTTTGAGGGGTATTCCAATAAATCTGTTCATTGCTTTTGGTAAGATTGCCATTTTTGCTATGTTAATTCTACCTACGCAAGAGTATGAAAGATCTTTCCATTTTCTGGTGTCTTCTTCAATTTCTTTCTTCAAAGATTTAAAGTTCTTGTCATACAGGCCTTCCACTTGTTTGGTTAGAGTTACTCCAAGATATTTTATGCTATTTGTGGCTATTGTGAAGGGTGATGTTTCTCTGACTTCTTTGTTAGTCCATGTATCATCTGTATAAAGAATGACTACTGAATTTTTTGAGTTAATCTTGTATCCTTCTACATCACTGAAGGTGTTTATGAGTTTTAGAAGTTCCTTGGTAGAATTTTGTAAACTATCATATCATCAGCAAATAGAGTTTGATTTCTTCTTTTCTGATTTGTATCTCCTTGATCTCCTGTGTTTGCCTTATTGCTCTAGCTAGGACCTCAATAAGTACTATATTGAATAGATATGGAGAGAGTGGACAACCTTATCTTATTTCTGATTTCAGTGGGATTGCTGGGAGTTTCTTTCCATTTAGTTTGATGTTAGCTGTTGGCTTGCTGTATATTGCCTTTATTATATTTAGGTATGTTCCTTGTATCCCTGCTCTCTCCAAGACCTTTATCATGAAGGGATGTTATATTTTATCGAAGGCTTTTTCAGCATATAATGCAATGATGATGTAGTTTTTATTTTTCAGATTGTTTATATGGTAGATTAGATTGATAGATTTTCATATGTTGAACCATTCCTGCATCTCTGGGATGAAGCTGACTTGATCATGGTGGATAATTTTTCTGATGAGTTCTTGGATTCAATTTGCCAATATTTTATTGAGTATTTTTGCATCAGCGAGTGAGTGAGATTGATCTGTAAGTCTCTTTCTTAGTAATGTCTTTGTGTGGTTTGGGTATTAGGGTAATTGTAGCCTCATAAAAAGAGTTTGGCAATGTTCCTTCTGTTTCTATTGTGTGGAACAATTTGAGGAGTATTGGTATTAGTTTTTCTTTGAAAATCTTGTAGAATTCTGAGTTGAAATTATCTGGTTCTGGGCTTTTCCAGACAAAGTATTCTTAATTGGTAGGAGAGCATTGAGATATATCTCAGTGTCTGTCTTAGGTTTTCAGTAAAATTCAGCATTTATTCAACATTTCCACAGCTATCTTTAAAATTTTTTATTAATATTATTTTATTGATTCTTTGGGAATTTCATATCATGCCCCTCAATCCCACTTATTTCTCAGTTTTTCGGTATCTGCCCTTCACCTTTTAGTGTTGCCCCCTGACAAGGAAAACTAAAAATGAAATAAGATAAAAAACAATAAATAAGATAAACATGCAAAAATAAATAAAGTAAAAAATGCAAGTAAGAATATTGATTTAATAAACAAACAAACAACCCCTACTTGGTTCCTTTTTCTTTCCCACCTCTCCGTCAATTCTTCTTTTGTCTTGCTGTCCTTGGTACCTGCTCTGTATCATGTAGTAGACTCTTTTGTCCAAAGAGTTTTACTTGCAAATGTTAATTGTGTAATGTGTTGTTGGTCAGGTTCAAGGCCCCTGGCTTCTGGTATACTATCAATACTGGACCCTTATTGAAACTCCTCTCAGATATCCTGAAGTTACCCAAATCATGGAGATCCTGTGGTTACGGCTTCATAGGCCCAGTCACTGCCCATGCCCCAGCAGATCATATGTGGGGTAGATGTTGGGGAGTGTCCACTCATAGTCCTGAATGTGTGTCTGGTTGTAGCTGGGCTGTTGACTGGGCCACTGGGACAGGTAAGGCGCGGATCTAGCTCTCACACACTGGTGATAAGAAGTAGGACCAACTTTCCTGTGTGTGTGTGTGTGTGTGTGTGTGTGTGTGTGTGTGAGAGAGAGAGAGAGAGAGAGAGAGAGAGAGAGAGAGAGAGAGAAAGAGGAGAGAGGGTGAAGTGGGTAGAACAGGCTCTCCAATTAGGGGTGAAGCCAGCTTTCCCATGCCAGGGTAATCAGGGTCCCTTATCCCAGGGCTGGGAGGGGTGGGGCCAACTCAATATGGGTCCTTTGTACTTCAACACCATTACAACATTTGGTTTACATGGGCTTTTGTGGTAATACAGGCAACAGACATCAACACAGACTCCAGCTGCAGCAGAACCACAGACACAGACATGCTATCAGTAGCAGTCTGGGCTTGGATGTCACCATGGCCCTGGGTAGCAGTGCAGGCCTCTTTGATTGCATAAGCCTAGGAGCAGCCTGGTCCTCAGACTCCAACATGGCCCCATGGGTCAGTTCAGACTTCAGGTAGTCGCATGACCTTCAGGGGTAAAAGAAATCAAGGATCTCAAAACAGACCCCAGCTGCAGTAGGGCAACAGACTCACAGCTTGGGTCCAGGAATCAACATGGTCCCTGGTGGTAGCATAGACTACCCCAATCTGTATGGCCCTAGCAGCAACATGACCCTCAGGCGCTCACATAACCTCAGGTGTTGGCCTAGACCCCAGGCAGACATACTTCCTTTGATGGTAACTGGAGCCATAGGCATCTATACAGATCCTTGCTGTAGTAGGGCCATAGACCCCGGGCATGGCCCCCAGCAGCAGCTCAGGCCCAAATGACACCATGGCCTGGTGGCAATGCAGGCTGCTCAGCTCGACGTGGCGGTAGCACAACCCTCAGAGCCTAACGTGGCCATAGGTGGCTGCCCAGAAGCCAGGCATCCTTGTGGTCCTTGGTGACCATGTTGGCTATGGACATCAGCACAGACTCCAGCTACTGTAGGACCATGGACCTAGATATGGTACTAGGCAGCATCCCTGGCCTGGATGTCACCATGGCCCCAGGTGGCTGCACAGGGCACTCAACCTGGCTGCAAGGTGGCCAACAAAATGGCCCCAGGTGGAGGCCCAGACTCCAGGCATCCACTTGACCTTTGATGGTAACTGGTGCCATGGACATTAACACAGACCTTTGCTGTGGTAGGTTCATGGACCAAAGCATGGCCCTTGCCTGTCTCCATGGCTCCGGGTGACAGCTCAGGCCACAAGATTGGGATGGTCCCTGCTGTGGCATGGCCCTCGGAGGCCAACAATGTGGCCATATGGGGTGGTGTCCTAGACCTTGGGCATCCTCAGGACTTTTGGTGGTAATTGCAGTCATGGATATCAACAGAGACTGACCGACTCAGGGTCATGAACCCAGACATAGTCTTAGGCAGCAGTCCATGATCCAACATCACCATGGCCCTGGGTAGCAAACAGGCCTCCCACAGTAGCCTGTTCCCGATCTCCTTCGTCTCTTCAGATCTATCTCTTTCCCCAGGACAGAAACCATTCAACCCATCTCTCTCCCATATCTCACCATATATTTGCTTACCATAATGGTGCTTGACCACCTTGTACAGCAAGGCGCTTGGTGGGCGAGTAGTTATTTCTCCCTGCCTAGGGCAAATGGTCCTAAGAAGACGTGTTTCTGTGTCCCCCTCTGCCAACCTGGGTGTGCACGTGTGTGTGTATGTGTGTGTGCGTGCACACACATGCATGTGTGTCCATCTCTGCCCACTTGGTCCTAATGGCATTGTAGTTTCTTCTTTCTGCTCAGGGCAAACAGCTCTGGGAAGGCAAGTGTATGTATGAAGCAGACCGTGTCAGATGTGGGCCAGGGAATGCGAATCAATCCCACACCAGCTCCGAATAGGGTATACTAAGGTGTTCTTTATTAAAAGGGTGCTCACGGATCACAGTGTGGAATCAGGAATGGAACCCAACATCCAGGTGTGGCAAGTGGGGAGAGAGTGAGAGGGCGATCCCAGGGGCCTTTTGGTACCCAAGGACATGCCCCACCTGGTCCAGCCTCTCAAAGGCCATTGGCTGAAGGAGGTTTCCCATCATATATCCATCTCTGCCTACTCCCCAAATCTCTTTTATAACTGGGAAGTGGACAATAAATTTAAATATTTAGTCACACCACAACAGTTTTAATAAAATCATATTTTCTATATGTGAGACTAGTTGGTTTTCATTTTACATTCATGAAAAATATAAACTTACAATTTTATGACTAGAACACTTTCATAAGGATGGATTAAAACCTTAGGATGCTAAATAGGTTACTGAGTTCCAAGGATATGTTCCTAAAAACAGGGTTTTCATCACTGGATATGGCAACCATTAAAGACAGAATTTTATCAGCAGTGGTTTTTCACAAACTTATCCTCACTAATAAATTAATGTAATATGCTTCTCCATATTAAATTTTCATTACTTGTTATATTTCTTTCTTTCCTAAAGAAAGTCTACTGTTTTTTCCAAAGTGAAAACATAGATTCGACAAAGGGAGTTTTGGGTATATTTACAGCAGGAGGCCTGGCTCCCAAACTGATCATCATGAACAGTACATACCATGACGGCTTCCACTTCAAGTTAACTCTGGTAATTATGTATTGCTTTATACTGTGTGTGTGTGTGTGTGTGTTTTTATAGGTGAGAAGAAGCATGCTCTTCTTGGATGTCTTTTTTCATGTTGGAAATTCAGTAATGTTTCTCTACAAATGTTTTAAAGCCAACAATATATGATGTGTATTACATTCCTTCATGCTGTGTGAATATATGGCACTGTGACTAAAAAAAGCTAAATGACCAATATCTAGGTAGGATTAATGGGGCAGAGAAAATGCTGAAAAGAAGGGCAGAGTTGCAAGGAGACACCAGGGACACAGAGCAAGCAGCATGGGCTTTACAAAGAAAAGGTAATTGAAACACATTGAAGAACATATATTAAAAGATATGGGTTAATTTAAGTTGTAAAAACTAGTTAGAAACAAGCCTAAGATATCTGCCGAGCTTCCATAATTAATAAGACGTCTCTGTGTGGTTAATTGGGAACTGGCAGGTGGGACAGAAAAATCTGCCTGCAAATACGGTATAGATTGTTAATTAAGAAGTCATATAATTCTCAAGTACTTATAACACATTAAAAGAAAATAACGATGATGATTGTGGTGATGATTATGATGGTGAGGATGATAAAACACATTAGCAAGCCATATGGCACATGCCTATAATTCTGGCACTCGGGAGGTAGAGACATGAAGATTGCTGTAAGTTCAAGGCCAGCCTGGAATACAGAGCAAACCCTTTTTTATAAACCCCTTTTAAAAAAATAAATCACATAAAAGAAATGCATTTTAAGCAATTAAATATTTCTATTGCTTTCTGAAGATCTGACATTTGTGCTAGCTTCAATTTCTTCCAGCATTTTACAGTGCCTGCCAAATGGCAGTGAACTGCAGTTGACTCCACCATCTGTAAAAAGTGTACTTTCATTTAATGTAGAAATAGACTTACAGAACCACCGTTCCCGCGGAGACCAGGAAAGCAGAAGCAACGGCTGTGGAGCACGCTCTCCAAATTTATAGGCAAACATTAGCCCGAGGCGAACACGCCCCCTTAGGGGAGGGACTTATCCCTACATTTGTATATTTTGGAGATCAGACCTCTGTCTGATGTGGGATTCGTGAAGATCTTTTCCCATTCTGTAGGCTGTCGTTTTTGTCTTATTGACCATGTCCTTTGCTTTCCAAAAAGTTTTTCTGTTCAGGAGGCCCCGTTTATTAATTGTTTCTCTCAGTGTCTGTGCTGTTGAGGTTATATTTAGGAAGTAATCTTTTGTGCCAATGCGTTCAAGTGTACTTTCCACTTTCTCTTCTCTCTCTCTCTTTTTTTTCATTCTACCTGTCCAAGAGCATGGGAGATCTTTCCATTTTCTGTTGTCTTCTTCAATTTCTTTCTTCAAAGATTCAAAGTTCTTGTCATACAAGTCTTTCACTTGTTTGGTTAGAGTTACTTCAAGATATTTTATGCTATTTGTGGCTATCCATTGGAAGGGTGATGTTTCTCTGATTTCTTTCTCAGCACATTTATCATCTGTGTATAGGAGGGCTGATGATTTTTTGAGTTAATCTTGTATCCTTCTACATTTTTGAAAGTGTTTATGAGTTGTAGAAGTTCCTTGGTAGAATTTTTGGGGTCGCTTATGTAAACTATCATATCATCAGCAATCAGTGAGAGTTTGACTTCTTCTTTTCTGATTTGTATCCCATTGATCTCCTTTTGGTGTCTTATTGCCTCTGCTAGGACCTGAAGAACTATATTGAATAGATATGGAGAGAGTGGACAACCTTGTCTTGTTTCTAATTTCAGTGGGATTGCTGGGAGTTTCTCTCCATTTAGTTTGATGTTGGCTGCTGACTTGCTGTATATTGCCTTTATTATGTTTAGGTATGTTCCTTGTATCCCTGCTCTCTCCAAGACCTTTATCATGAGTGGATGTTGTATTTTCTCAGAAGCTTTTTCCGCATCTAATGAGATGATCATCTGGTTTTTATTTTTCAGTTTGTTTATATGATAGATTACATTGACATATTTTCATATGTCGAACCATTCCTGCATCTCTGGGATGAAGCTGACTTGATCATGTTGGATGGTGGTTCTGATGTGTTCTTGGATTCTATTTGCTAGTATTTTATTTAGCATTTTTTCATCAATATTCATGAGTGAGACTGGTCTGTAATTCTCTTTCTTAGTAATGTCTTTGTGTGGTTTGGGTATCAGGGTAATTGTAGCCTCATAAATAGTTTCTTTCTATTGTGTGGAACAATTTGAGGAGAATTGGTATTAGTTCTTCTTTGAAAATCTTGTGGAATTCTGAGCTGAAACCATCTGGTCCTGGGCTTTTTTGGTTGGGAGACTTTTGATGACTTTTTATTTCTTCGACAGTTATAGGTCTGTTTAATTTGTTTATCTGGTCTTGATTTAATTTTGGTAAGTGATATTTATCCAGAAAGTTTTCCATTTCTTTTAGGTTTTCCAATTTTGTGGAGTACAGGTTTTTGATGTATGACTTGATCATTGTCTGTATTTTCTCGAGTCTGCTGTTATGTTCCCATTTTCACTTCTTATTTTGTTAATTTGGATAGTCTCTCTCTTCCTTTTGGTTAGTTTGTCTAAAGGTTTGTCTATTTTGTTGAATTTCTTGACGAACCAACTCTTTGTCTCATTGATTCTTTGTATTTTTTTGTTTCTATTTTGTTATTTCAGCTCTCATTTTGATTATTTCCTGCCATCTAGTTCTCTTGGGTGAGTTTGCTTCTTTTAGTTTCAAAGTTTTCAAATGCACTAGTGTGGGATTTTTTTCAGCTTCTTTATGTAGGCATTTAGTGTTATGAGCTTTCCTCTTAAAACTGCTTTCATAGTTCCCATAAATTTGGGTATTGTGTGAGGTCATTTTCATTGAATTTTAGGAAGCCTTCAATTTCTTTATTTTTTCCTTGACCCATTGATGATTCAGGTGATCATGGTTTAATTTCCATGTGTTTGTAGGCTTTCTGGAATTAGAATTGCTGTAGACTTCTAGTTTTAAGCCATGGTGATCTGATAAGATACATGGGATTATTCCAATTTTTTTGTGTGTTTGTTGACATTTGTTTTGTTATTGAATAGGTGGTCAGTTTTTGAGATAGTTTCCTGAGGTGCTGAGAAGAAGGTATATTATGTTTGGATGGAATATTCTACATATGTCTGCTAAGTCCATTTGAGTCATAACATGTTCTTTTCCTTATTTCTTTGTTCATTTTTTGTCTGACTGACCTGTCCAGTGGTGAGAGTGGAATGTTCAAATCTCCCAGTATTAGTGTGTGGGGTTTAATGTATGATTTAAGCTTTAGAAATGTTTTTGTATTTGGGGTATGGATTTCAGTATTGAGATTTCTTCTTGATGGATTTTTCCTGTGACTAATATGAAATATCCTTCTCTGTCTCTTTTGATTGACTTTAGCTTGAAGACTATTTTGTTAGATATTAGGATAGATACACCTGCTTTTTTCTTAGGTCCATGTGATTGGAAAATATTTTCCTAACCCTTGACTCTGAGGCAATATCTTTCTTTGAGGTTGAGATGTGTTTCTTCTATGCAGAAGAAGGATGGATTGTTTTCCTATCCCATCTGTTAGCTTGTGTCTTCTTATAGGTGAGTTGAGTCCATTTATATTCAGGGATATTAATGACCAGTGGTTACTATCTCCTGTTAATTTAGTTTTCATTGTTGGGGATGTTAATTTGTGTGTTTTCCCCTTCTTTGGGATTTGCTGCTATGAGACCATCAATTTTCTGTGTTTTTGTTGATGTTGCCCACTTCCTTGGGTTGGAGTTTTCCTCCTAGTGTTTTGGGTAGGGCTGGGTTTGTGGCTAGGCATTGGGGAAATCTGGTTTTGTCACGGAATATCTTGTTTTGACCTTCTTTGGTGAATGAAAGTTTTGCTGGGTATAATAGTCTGGGCTGGCATCCGTGATCTCTTAATGTCTGCATAATGCTTGACAATGATCTTCTGGCTTTCATTGTCTCCAATGAGAAGTCAGGTATAATTCTGATAGGTTTACCTTTATATGCTACTTGGCCTTTTTTTTTCAACTCTTAATATTTTTTCTTTATTCTGTATGTTTAGTGTTTTGATTATTATGTGGTGAGGGGGCTTTTTTTGGATCCAGTCTGTTTGGTGTTCTGTAAGCTTCTTGTATCTTCATAGGCATATCTTTCTTTAGGTTTTGGAAGTTTTCTTCTATGATTTTGTTAAATATATTTTCTGTGTTTTTGAGTTGAACTTCTTCTCCTTATTCTATACCTATTATTCTTAGGTTTGGTCTTTTCATGGTGTCCCATAGTGTTCCTGGATATTTGGGTTAATCTTCTTTTAGATTTTTAGACTGATGAGTCTATTTTCTCTATTGTATCTTCAGCACTTGAGATTCTCTGGTTCCTGCCTACTCTCTCGGAGGTCCCAGACTCATGACCAAACCTGCAGAGGTCCTGGCTCAGGCCTAGTTCCTCAGAGATCCTAGACTCATGCCCAGTCCACAGGGTTCCTGGCTTAGGTATACTCCCTTGAAGGTCCCAGATTCATACCCAGACCTACAGCAGTCTCTGTCTCTGGCCCACTCACTCAGCAGTTGCTCCCATGTACTTGCTCCTGTTGAGTTCGCTCTCTCATGTCTGCTCTGGCCCAGGTTGTTGACTCAGTCCTGCCTCTGCAAATGTCCCTGGCCTGGATCTGCTCCCGTTCCCATGGATCTCACTTTCTCCGGTCTGTTTCGACCTAGGTAGCTGTCTCAGTCCCACTACCATGGAGCTTGCTACCTCAGGCCTGCTTCAGCAAATGACCCTGGTCTGGATCTGCTCCTGCTCTTGTGGAGTTCACTGTCTGAGGCCTGTTCTGGCCCAGGTAGCTGCTTTAGTCCTACTCTTTTGGGGATCACTGCCTCAGACCTCCTGTGGCCTAGGTGGCTGGCTCAGTCCTATACCTATGGAATTTGTTGCTTTAGGCCTGCTCTGGCCCAAGGTTGCTGACTCTGACCTGTTCCTGTGGAGTTCTTTGCCTCAGGTCTACTCTGGCCTAGGTTACCGGTTCTGACCTGTTTCTGTAAACCGTGGTCAGGATCTGCTCCTCCAGAGGTACCTGGCTTGGGGTTGGTCCTGAAAAGATCTCTGGCTCTGATCTACTCCCTTGGAGTTCCCAGGCTTGGGTGCACCCAGACCTGCAGAGAACCTGGCTCAGGCCTACTCCCTCAGAGGTCCTAGACTCACACTTGAACCTGTAGAGGTTTCCGATTCCTGCCTACACCCTTTGACATCCCTGATTGATGCCCAGACCCACCCAGGTTCTGCCTCAGGCCTATTCCCTCAGAGGTTCCAGACTCATGCCTGAACCCACAGAGATCTCTGTTTCCTGCCTACTCCCTTGGAGGTCCCAGGCTCATGCCCCCTGAAATTCTTTTAAGTATAAATCGACTCTGTTTTGTTCTTTTTATAGGTGAGGAGTACTCTACAGTACACATAGCACATTTTGTCAATTAGAAGATGGATGTTGGACTTGCTTCTATCTGTGGCTATAAGTGATGCTGCTGTGTATATGATTCTTTTTGTGGAAATAGGTTTTCATTTATTTGGAGTACATTGCCAGCAATGGAATGGTTGGGTTATATGGTGAGGAACTGCTGTTTTCCAAAGTGAGAGCACTCTTTGCTTTTCCTACCCCTGACTACTCAGTCACAATTTGTCTACATCCTCACCAATAGTTATTGTTATCTCCTAGTGTATATAAAATAATAGCTCATCATGGATTTGATCTGCATGTATTTAATGCTTGCTATCACTTCTTGTGCTTATTGGTCACTTGAATATCTTCTTAGGGGAAATGGTTATTCTGATTTCTTGTCCACTGTTACAGGGTTTTTTATGTTTTCATAGATAATTTATAAATGTTATTTATATATTCAAGGTACAGGTTGGTTATAAGATATATAATTTGCAACTATTTTCTTCTGCTCTATATTTATATCTTTACTTCCTCCAACATATGTAAGTTTTTTCCCTTGGAAGATTTTTAAGTTTTGTTACTTGTGCAATTTTGTGTTATCTGTAGAAAAGTCATTGCCTGACGCAAGACTTTACATTTTTCATGTCTTTGTTCCTGGTATCTATAATTTTCACTTTAATTTTTGCACTTTGAACAACTTTGTCATTCATTTTTATATAGTACAGTACATAAGAGTCAATAGTAATTTTTGGAATAGCTAGGGTTGGTTTATTTAACATGTAAAAATGAAAACAATTTAGGGGTCCTGTGAAAACATTTAAAATACAGACACATTCAGGACAGGAATAATTCTAGCCCAATGCTTGAGGCAGGGTGAAGGAGTTGAGCCCAGCCTCCACCTGAACCAGCTTTCTCTTTCAAGCTGAGACAGTCTCAAGAGAGGAAGGCCACAGCTTCCTCCCCATGAGCAGACAGCATTGGGTGATCACAAAGAAAGAGCTGTTGACATGAGGGTTGGTTTCTGAAGTGACCCTGGGTCTTCTGTAGGTGGTTTCCATTCAGCAGAAGAGAATAGTGGTCCTGGGTGGGGGTCTGAGGACAAAGGGCCAACACTCAACAAAGGCCCTCTTTCTTACAGTAACACTGTATCCCCTTTTTCAATAGCAAGAAAACAAAAATCCAGGGAAGTCCTTAGGAAACAATCCTCTCCCTTGATGTACCTTGACAGTGTCTGCCAGAGCAGAGGAGGGGAAGAGCTGGACTGACTGCACCCTCAGTGGCTCTCCTCTTTGGTAGGAGAGCAGCCAGAGAAGAAGCTGCTATTGCTGGCCAGAGCTTGTTTCTTCTTCTTCTTCTTCTTCTTCTTCTTCTTCTTCTTCTTCTTCTTCTTCTTCTTCTTCTTCTTCTTCTTCCTCTTCCTCTTCCTCTTCCTCTTCCTCTTCCTCTTCCTCTTCCTCTTCCTCTTCTTCTTCTTCTTCTTCTTCTTCTTCTTCTTCTTCTTCTTCTTCTTCTTCCCTGTGGCCTTATTTTCTTGGGATTCTGTTGTTCTGTGTTTTATGTCTGGTACATCTAAGGAAACTGCAAGAGCCGTCTTCCTTAACAGAACCTGATCCATATCACACGTCTCTTTTAGAATCTTGGTATTGGGAGTGGCACAGATGGGGTTGAAGAAGCTCAGTCCCGGGATCACCTCTGTAGGATCCTCCAGCTTGAAGGAGCCTCCAGAATCCTGGTTCTGCTCAATAGTACCCAAGCTATCTTGTTCTTGCTGATGGTTCCGGCACTTTGTGTGGTCACAACCACAGGCCCCACTGCAGTTCACCTCTTGATTCCTGCACCCACAGTGTTTGTTCCTGTACCATCCCCTGCAGGAACAGCTGTGGATAGTCTTCCTGGGCACTTTAGCCAGTTTCCTTGGTTTTCACTCCTCATCTTTGGCATCACCATCTTCAGACTCATTTGCAGAATGCTGTGAATGATACTTCAGATCCTCAGTGTCCATGCTGTGTTCCAGGAACTTGTCTCTAACATGGGATGGTTTAGGTGGAGGTGGGATGTAGTTAAAGGAAGAATCTGCAGATTGAAGGCTGCCATGTTTGGGAAGATAAGATTTCTGGCTGCTGGCCCCTTGAAGAAGGGTCAGTTTCTGACTGGTGGTTTCATTCTCTTGGAGAAGCTGTTGATTTTGCTCACATCCTTCTTGCATTTTCCTAAACTGTTCCTCCTGACACTGTGAGGTGTTGAGCAGCTGCTGCTCCTTTCCCCAGTGGACGCCTCCAGCTGCGTCTCCCTGTTTGGCTTTGCTGCATCTGACTGAGGAGGTAGAGCAGCTTCTCCTGGTGCTTTTGCTCCACTTTGAGCAACTCAGCTTTCAACTCTGTCTCTACCATGACAAGATGATTCCTCTCCTCAAACAGCATCCCCTGCATTTGAGAATAGGTGGCCTGGCTCTGTTTCAAGTTGCTTTCAAGCTGGCTGACCCATAGTTTGGAGGAGACCAGCTCTCCAACCAAATATTTGAGCGCACATTTGGCTTCCAGAATATCAGCAATATTTCTCCCAGTGTTGTTTTGACCTGTCTTCGCTTTCTGCATCCAGGAGCTTTTGCTGTAGGTCAGCAATCTGAGCACTTCTGGGTTCCATTTCAGACTCTGGACTGTAAATCTGCTTTGTGATAGAATCCTCTGACTCTGAATCATGACCACAGACTTCATCACTGGCCAATGTGCTCCTCTGGAGCTTAGGCGGTGGGTTCTCCCCAGGTTCCTTGATTTCTTTAAGTTGAGCCGCACGGAGGGCTAGGATCTTTCGCTCTTTACGAAGGTCATTCAGATGGTGCTCGACTTCCTCAGTACTGATCATAACTTCAGTTTCATTTCTAAGCCAGTTCTTCACGTGTGCTTCTGTGCCTTCTATTCCGCGCCTCTGAGTTTCTTTCTGTTTTTCTGTGGCTTCCTGTTGCTTTTGCGGGGATTCCTTGAAGTGCTTGTTGGCAGCTGCTGCCTCTTCAGTTTTCTGTCTGAGCACATTGGACTGACTGTTTCTGGAAATCTTCTTTACGTTTAAGCAGCTCATATTGCCTTTTATGGTCTTGTTGTTTTAGCTGGATTACTTCTTTGTCCTTTTGTTGCTATTGGGACAGTTTCCTTCAGTCTATGCACAGATTTGTAAAAATGACATTTAATCCATTGCCTGTTAGTCAAACTGGGTGAACTAACTGTATTTGTCCCCATTATATCAGTTACATCGGTCTGTTGTTTTCCTACTGTCATTGTCTTGGTTGAGAATTGGACACTGCAGGTAACATGTTGTGGCAACTCTGGATTCTGGTTGGTTCTTCTAAGAAATGCTATTGTTACTGCTAGTCTAAACACTCTGTCTCCTTGTTAAGGAAGAAAAGAAAAACTGCAAACTGTCTTTCCTGTCATTCTGGTGGTTAATGTCCTACTGGTTTTTTTGGCTTCCACTGCTTTTATTTTTCAGCTCTTCTGGGAGTGTTCTCTACTCTGGTGTGGCAGGAGGATTTAGACGTGTTTTCTATGTGAATTTTAGAGCTCCCCTTTCTTGCTGCTCCCCTGTTCCTGGGATTTCCCTCCTAAATTTACAAATGCTCTGCCAGCCCCATGCTGGACTCTGACTTACCAAGTCAGTAAAGCTTCAGTTTTGTGCTTCCTGGGCTGTTCCAGCATGTGGCCATATAATTATGTATATCTTACTAGGATTTCCATCAACCTGCTATTACAAACAATGATGCAAAATATCCTTCAATATGTGTACACATGTGTTTGTGTGTGCGATTTCACACATATCTGAAGTAACACGGGAAAAATCCCAAAACAGTGAAATTTGCTATTGAAAACCATTCATCTACAAGTGTACATATGTGTGTATATTTGGACATTTTTGACTAATCTTATTTTGAAAATGTTGGGCAGAATATGCCAAAATAAGTGTTATTAATGTTGTAAAATAATGTATGCTGATTTCTTCTTTCTTCAAGTTCAACGATCGGGCTCTCTGGGTGTTGGACATTCCTAGAAGAAACATCACAGTAAGAAAAAGTAAGAGGAATCTGAGCTAATTCTGTTACTTATTGGTTTTGTTGGTAAATATAGCAAATCAAAGCACTGACTTCATGTAATAAATTACACCTTACCTCAAGCATTGTGTGAGGGACAGCTCCTGGTGAGACACAACACATGTGTCCACTCACCCCAGAAAGGGAGCCCGCTACAGTACAACAAAGTAACTGTCGCACCAGTGTTTGTTCTGGGGAACCAGTGAGTTTTTTTCAGGGGCTTGCTAAGCTAGTTGTGAGGAACAGGGATAACTCAAGTGCAGCTGCCTCACCAGAAAGCCCACCCTAGCATGGGGGTGACTCACCAAAATCTGCAACCCTGTAGCTTTCTCCAAGCTTGTGCAGCCCCGCAGTCAGGACATCTCTCTCTTTCCTGGGATGTCTAGTCCTCTACACCGGCAACAACTGTTTACTCCCCTTAGATAGATGGGTGGAGGCACAAAAGAATCTTCCATGTTTCTGTTCTGGATTTGTACCCTTTTGTTTACTTGCTGAAACCGGTGAGCCAAGGCTCGCCCCTGGAGGAAATGTTCGAGTTGTAGAGAAGGTTACAATTTGGAGGAATGTTCCATATGACATCACATACATGCCCCATACAGTTGCATGGAGCATACTAATAATAATTATTTGTGGTTTATTTGAAGTTCAAATTTACCTGAGAATTTAATCTGGCAGTCTTTTTTGTTTTTTGTTTTTTGAGACAGGTTTAGCTATAGCTTTGGAGCCTGTTCTGGAACTAGCTCTTATAGATAGAGCAGGATAGCCTTGAACTCACAGAGATCCACCTGCCTCTCCCTCCGAGTTCTGGGATTAACGGTGTGCACCACTACTGCTCAGCTTATCTGGCAGTCTTACAAGCTGACTTGGCTAACATGTTTGTATTATATAGCAATCTCTCTCTCTCTCTCTCTCTCTCTCTCTCTCTCTCTCTCTCTCTCTCTGTATGTATATATATTTGTGTGTGTATTATATAAATGATAACCATTCTTTATTTAAAATGAAATCATTTTCTAGAAGTTGGAGAGTTTATATTGGGAAAATTGGGCCTTGATGCATTTTACTGAAATGGAATTAATGTGAAAATATTACAGGATGTAATATGTGATGTATTACTTTGTTATGGAATCTACTCTTAAGTGGTGTGTGGAGTATAACATTTCATACTGCTCTAAATACCCAGAGGGAGAAGAGGAGGAATATCAAATTCCAGGAGTGGGAATATTGAGCTAGTGGATCAAATTAATACCTCTCCAGTCATGTGATATGTGAAAAATGGCCAGACTCATATGATATATTCAAAGTAACCTCTGAATTAATTTTCCCTATAGAAAATAAAATATTTATTTTATTTCATTTTCATCTCAATATCTCTGTGTCTCAGCCATCATATTTGCCTATAGCCTTTCATCTAGAAATGGGAAATTGAGAGAATTCCCCTTTCAAAAGTTGTCATGTGGACTGTTGCTGTTTTTTAGTATTCATATTTGTTTTGGCAACATTATATTTGAGATTTCAGGACTGAGTGCAGCTTCTCTACAATTCTGAAGCCAACACTGCGGTCCTCACTAGCTCTCACAGTCACATTAGTGGTTCCATAATGTTCTCTGTGCCTTCGGTGTAGGGTGGTGTTATACATGTAGCAGGGAACCCCATGGTCTGTTGATCTCTGCATTTTGACCAATTAAGACTTTGTATAATAGTCTTTGCTACAAAAATAAGCTTCTTTGATAAGAGGTAAGAGCTACATATATCTGTAGCTATAAGGATGAGGATTTAAAATACAGTTAGAAGTCAGGTTTGGTGGTGCACATCTTTAATCCCAGCACTCAGGAGTGGAGGCCAGCAGATCTCTGTGAGTTTGAGGCCAGCCTGGTCTGCAAAATGAATTCCAGCACAGATATGGCTGTTACACAGAGAAACCCTTTCTCAAAAAGAAGAATAAGAAAATGTACTTAGAGATTATAGTGACTGCAAAAATAGGAGGAAGAGGTCCTCTTCCATATTCCATGGCTTCACCAGCTCCAGGCAGCCAGCTCAGTGTACAGTACCCAGCATTATGTCCTCCTGCTGTATGAGCCTTTAGTCCAGTTAGTCAGCTGTTGCCCACCACCAAGATATAAGTGCCACTCTGGCACCTCTAGGGATAGCCTGCCCTGTTGGTAATTGTTGTGGCTTTTAGGCAACACAACTTGGAAGGACTATTAATTGGGTTTCTCTCTTGGCAGTTTGCATAGCTCCTTCCATTATTGTGATGTCTAGTCCTCAGGGAGGAACCTTTGGATAAGACCGAGGTTGATTCCTTCAAGTTGTGCACTGTGTAAGGATATATTGCTGTGGTTAGGTTAATGAAGAGCTGAACAGACAATAGCTAGGCAGGAGATACAGACAGGATTTTCATGGAGAGAAAGGAAGAGGAGGAGGAATCAAGAGACAGAAGAAGCCAGGATACACAGAAGGAAAATAGGAGGTGCAAGATGGAAGAGAGGTAATGCCACATCATAGTACTTAGATGAAAATAAATGGGTCAATTTAAGTTATAAGAAATAGTGAAGAACAAGTCCAAGCTATAGACCGAACTTTCATAATTAACAAGTCTTCATGTCAGTATTTGAGAGCTTGCTGGTGGGACAGAGAAAGACTCATTACATAATACACCCAATGTATCTAATATCAAATATCTAAATATAGGGCCTGAGAAAGCTAAGGAATATTCTGGACAAGGAGCCACATGTCGATTCCTAGTCCTATAGTCTCTCAAGTGGCCAGTGCCCAGCAGCATACAGAGATGTGACTCCCAGATGCTTCCTGGGGGCTGGAAACAGCTGCCAGTGCTGTGCACCAGTGTGATGTGCTAAGCTGAGTTGTTCACGTCAGTTGTTCACTTAAATTGACACATCAATTTGAGATTTAAATCACATGATAGGATTATGCTGCAAGCACTTAATAAAGCCAGGTTCAAACACAGCAAACCTCTAAAAAGATACAGTATATTTAAAAACTTGCTTAGTTACTAGAGAAAGAAAGGAAAAAGGGTATAGACAGTCATAGTAAAAAATAATTTGAAAGTAATCAGGTAAAAATTTTAAAGAAAGAGTAAAGTCAAATGAAAAAAAATAAAGCTACATAAAGATGGGAAATGCATAGGGCTTCTGGATCCTGTATGGTGCTTTGTTGACTTTGAATTTTTGAATGTTGATGAACAAATGATGGCTACTGAGAGACACTGGATTATGGAAAGGACTACTGAATTAAACCAGCCTTTATACTTTAGAAATGTCTTGACTTCAGCATGGAAGTCGAGAAATATGTTGTGTTGGGGGAGAAGTGATGCCTTTATTTCCACAGGAAATGAAAAACTATGGATTCCTTCAAAGTTAATAGAGATCATAGTTTGATGATGGACACTATAAAGTTATTCCACACTAGCTCAGAATTGAGTAAAATAAAGGATTCTTTATTCAGGGGTAGACTCACAGATCACAATCCTCTTCACAAATAGGGAACAGGAACCGAATCCAACAGTGGAGAGACAGAGTATGCACTAGGTTTATGGCTGCATTTATAGTATATGAGACCATGCCTAAGTGGACTGGCATCTTAAAGGCTATTGACAGAAGAAGTTCCCACAGCACCTCCCCCTTTTGTCTAAATAAGAGAGTTCTAAGCCTAATACGAAACTATATAAAATAAGAACAAATATGAAGTATAAAAATTAGAATTACAACCAGCATAAACAATATCAAGCAAGAAACATATGCTAATTGTTTTCATATAATTATCCTATCCTAAGGAGTCTAAGTCTTCTATTAGAAACAGCTTGGCTAAGTCATGAGAGGAAAGTAACTACCACTCTCTAGTCTAGTCAACCTCATTGAAGACCTGAGAAAGGAAATAATATTACTTCAGTAAACCGGAAGTGCAATCAAGCAACTTCCAGAATGTGTAATAAATGACAGGCAACTGGCTACCTGGGCAATCACTGAAAGTCTCATTTACAATGTTGGATCAACCAACTTTGGCTAAGGCCTAGAGTAACTGACAGACCATTTCACAGGCAGGAAAATTTTCAAAACTGTATTACTCTGTCTTGGCAGTGTTTTACAGTCTTTTTTCTTGTATCCTGCTTGTCTTGTCCAGACACTGTGCATTTTGTCAGTGGTCAAGGCATGGGCAGTTCCTTGCCCAAAGGTCAGTTTTGCCAAGAAGAAAATAAGCTCCAAGTAGAGTGTCTTCATTGCTCAACATTCTCTTGGGAATAGATTGGTGCTGCCAGGAGCAATTGTGTCTCACATCAACAGAACCCTAATGTATTCAAATGCCATACTTTACAGTTCTTTGAAATGGATGAAGATAACCTATCTATGTGGACTACAATCTCTATGTGTCTAAATAACCTGATTAGTCTAACTATAACTATGACAAACATGGATGACTATTGACCTATAATTCTTAATACCTACATAGCTTAAAGACTAAGACTTCATATTAGAATACTAAACAAGCTTTAAACAACTGTGCAGTATATGAGGACAATCACCTCAAAACGTAAACAGTGTATAAGTATCTTGATCAGACGTAGACATGAATAATGAAACATGATAAATACATCCTAAAATTGTATCAATATACAAAATATCTTAAGCAGAGTTAGAAGCATGCGTACATACAAAAAATAAATTTGCCTAGGTGTACAAATATTGTAAACAGAAATAGGAGCATAGTCAATATAATTTGAATTTGTATAAATATACAAAAATCTATACCAATGTAAATTGCCTATAGATAATATTTCACAAGTATTCATTCTATTACTCACTATTATTATTAGTGTGTAAACTCACACTAATCTATGTATTATCTCATCCAATTTCCTTTTTTTTTACAAAGAGATCCCTGAGCCTATATATTTTCCACCCCAACCCCAACCCTATACTAGTTATAATTAACCCCTAATTGTTGTCCTTAACCATGAGGACTAATTTTGTTGGGATAGGGGACATCATCTTCTATAATTACTTCTAGCTGTCATGGGGGTCATGTTCTTTCTATGGGATCCTGTAAAAGTAAAATGATTAAGTTTTTAGATTACTGTCTGGTGTAATTGCAAATAGTCTCTTGAGTAGTTTTTCTGAGGTTCCTATTTGAAGTTCTGGCCAGAACATTGTAAGAAGGTGCACCATTTCAATTGACCAAGTTGGAATCATTTTGAGCAGCTGGTACCAATTTATAACTGATCTGAAATTAGCACTATCAGCATCATGACATCACATCAATCATATGGAGTTGTTGTTGTGGGGGCCCCATCTGCTTCCTGGAAACTTCAAAGATTACTGCAGGAAAATTTATTCATTGTGGAAAACTTAAATATTGTTTATATAGACATGTATTCAATGAAAGGTATGATAGAGACAAAATAGGTATGGAGAAAAGTAAAATTTTTCCTAAATTCTTTCTTCTTTCTATCACATACCAGATGACTTCTGACATGAGACAGAAACTCTGGATTTTTCTTTTAACAACATGCTTGGATTTAGAGAAGGATAGCCATTGTCCAACTCCAAAGACAGATCTGCTTTTGCTTTTTAAGTGAGTCATGACTATTTTTCTACAGGACAGCGCATATATATATGTGTGTGTGTGTGTGTGTGTGTGTGTGTGTGTGTGTGTGTGTGTATCAATATATATACTACACATATATGCAATAATCTCTATCATCTATCTATCTATCTATCTATCTATCTATCTATCTATCTATCTATCTATCTATCAATCTATCTATCTTCAGAGATTTTTACCCTGCAGATGACCCATTCTCATAAGTCATAATTCTCTGCTTGGTGATCCTTTCTGGATAGTTATCTTTTCTTCTTTAGGCATCCACATATCCAAGTCTCTTGACTTTTTGAAGACAAGTATTTTCCTACAAAGACAAGAACAGAACCCTGCCCCAACCCTTATGAGGTTTTCTTACCACCTGTATGATTGTCACCTAAGTGCATGTGCTCTCATTTCTCTTTCTCAAGAGGTTTATCCTTTTTAAACTGAATGTTTATTAATTTTGAAGGTATCCATAGCTTTTTTTCTCCTGTGGAAACAAGAGCAAAACCCTCTTTCCAATGAGGCACATTTCTTGGTTTCCATTGTGAGATCAACACATCCTTGAAATATACCAGATGGTTTAATTCAGAAGTTTTTTCTATTATCCAATGTGTCTCTGCTGTTCTTTTCTCATTAGCTTTAAGAAAATTCAGGGTTAACCCCTTGATCTCCAAAAGGAGATACAGATCGGAAAAGAAGAAGTCAAACTCTCACTGTTTGCTTACGATAGGCTGGTTTACATAAACGATCCCAAAAATTCTTCCAAGGGACATCTATGACTCATGAACACTTTCAGTAATGTAGAAGGATACAAGATGAACTCAAAAGAATTAGTAGCTCACGGGGGCTGGAGAGATGGTTCAGTGGTTAAGAGCATTGCCTGCTCTTCCAAAGGTCCTGAGTTCAATTCCCAGCAACCACATGGTGGCTCACAACCATCTGTAAGGAGGTCTGGCGCCCTCTTCTGGCCTTCAGGCATACAGACAGAATATTGTATACATAATAAATAAATATTAAAAAAAAGAATTAGCAGCTCTCCTGTACACAGATAATAAAAGGGTCAGGATTAAAATCAGAGAAACAAAACCCTTCACAATAACCACAAACAGCGTAAGATATCTCAGAGTAACTCTAACCAAGCAAGTGGAAGTCTTGTATTACAAGAAGTTTAAATCTCTGAAGAAAGAAATTGAAGACATAAAGGGAAAAGATTTCCTATGCTCTTGGGTAGGCAGAATTAACAGTAAAAATGACGGTCTTACCAAAAGCAATCTACAGATTCAGTGCAATGCCCATCAAAATCCAGCAAAATTCTTCACAGATCTCATAAGAATGGTACTCAACCCAGGAGAGCCAAAATAATCCTGTACAATAAAATAACTTCTAGAGGAATCACAATTCCTGAAGTCAAACTCTACTACTACAGAGCTATAGTACTGAAAACAGCCTGGTATTGGCATAAGAACAGACAGGAGGACTAATGGAACTGAATAGAAGACCCAAATATTAATTAATCCACACTCCTTTAAACACCTGATTTTTGAAAAAGAAGCAAAAAAAATTCAAATGGGAAACAAAAGCATATTTAATAAATGGTGCTGGCATAACTAGATATCAACATATAGAAGAATGAAAATAGACCTATATCTATCACCATTCACATAACTCAAGTCCAAATGGATCAAAGACCTCAACATAAAACAAGCCACACTGAACCTCATAGAAGAGAAAGTGGGAAGTACATGTGAACGAATTGGCAAAAGAGACCACTTCCTAAATATAATATATCTCACAGACACTGAGAGAAACAATTAATACATGGGACCTCCTGAAACTGAGAAGCTTCTGTAAAGCAAAGGACACGGTCAACAAGACAAAACAATGGCCTACAGAATGGGAAAAGATCTTCACTAACCCCACATCAGACAGAGGTCTGATCTCCAAAATATACAAAGAACTCAAGAAATTGGACACCAAAAAACCCACATAATCCAATAAAGAAATGGCGTACAGACCAACAGAGTACTCTCAACAGAGGAATCTAAAATGGGCTGAAAGACACTTAAGGAAATGTTCAACATCCTTAGTCATCAGAGAAATGCAAATCAAAACAACTCTGAGATTCAATCTTACACCTGTAAGAATGGCCAAGATAAAAATCACTGACAACTTATGCTGGAGAAGTTGTGGTAAAAAGGGAACACTTCTGCATTGCTGGTGGGAATGCAAGCTGGTGTAGCCCCTTTGGATGTCAGTGTGGCAATTTCTCAGGAAATTAGGATATAACCTTCCTTAAGACCCAGTCATACCACTTTTGGGTATATATCCAAAGGAAGCTCAATCGTGCCACAAGGACATGTGCTCAACTATGTTCATAGCAGCATTGTTTGTCATAGCCAGAACCTGGAGGCAACCTAAATGCCCCTCAACCAAAAAATGGATAAGGAAAATGTGGTACATTTTGTAGGAAAATGGATGGAACTAGAAAACTGGACCATTATTTGTCATTATTTGTGCAGGTATACCCGTGATGGCCATAACTTGTAATAAATGTATAATTACTGAATCAGCCTTTTCTGAGCTCAAAGCAGTTCTCCATTGAAAACCTGAATACGTGTCAATGGTGTGGTGCACATATTTTAAGTTTCCAAATTCTGTAAAGTAGAACACATCCATCTGCCAGATATTATTTCTTTTAGTACCCTTTGGGTTTCTTCATGCTGGCAATGGTGTTTGGTTATAGAAAGAGCAAGTATGACATCTCCTTATAATCTCCTTAGCTTGTTGCCATGTAATAGAAAACTCTTTTTTTAAATTGTATATTGTTTTGTATTAGGCTTAGAACTCTCTTATTTAGACATAGACAAAGGGGGAGGTGCTGTGGCAACTCCTTCAGTCAATAGCCTTTAAGATGCCAGCCCACTTGGGCATGATCTCGTATACTATAAACACATCATAAAGCTTGTCTCTCCGCTGCTGGATTCAGTTCCTGTTCCCCATCTGTGAAGAGGACTGTAATCTGTGAGTTTACTCCTGAATAAAGAATCCTTTATTATACACAATTCTGAGCTGCTGTGGGATAACTTTATAGCATCTATCATCAATATTTATCAGGGATGACCTGAGGATCTTGGCTACAGATATGAGGAAGAAATATAGAAAAGACTGCAAGACAAGTGACATGTATGCTGATCTCTCTGCATGGGAACAGCTTTGAGACTTGATGAGACATGATAATTTCTTCTTTGCTATAGAATCCTCATGACTTATTACATGCTATGCTTCATATGATATACATAGAGATTTATATTAAAGTTTGGTTATACAGACCAAACAGACAAAGTTAACAAATACTTTTTACCTGCTCAAATATAAAACCAAAAAAAATCATCTTAAGTTCACTTGTACACACTGCATAGTCCATGTGTGTTAATATATACATACATAAATTTATGTACAATCTTTAAAAGGTTGTATGTTGCTGGGTAGTGGTGGCACACACCTTTAATCCCAGCACTTAGGGAGGAAGTGGCAGGCAGATTGTTTGAGTTAGAGACCAGCCTGGCATACAGAGTAAGTTCTAGGACAGCCAAAGCTACACAAGGAAACCCTGTTTTGAAGTCCCCCAAAAGAAAAGTTTGTGTGTTTTTAGAAAAAACTATATACCAACAATAACAAGAAGCCGAGGTGATCTAGCCTCTCAGAATGCCTCTGTTGCAGTTTCCTCAAAATTTTGCATCCATACAACTTCAAAGCTTCTAGCTGAGATGGTCCAGCCCCCACAGACTATTCCAGGGAAGATTTCAGATAAGCTCTACACTTTCCCATCATAGTAATATGTAGTAATATGGGGCGGCGGGGCTGCGTCCCCAATACCCCAGCCGCCTGCCCAGCTAGCTTATGCCCCGAAATAATTACACAGACACTGTATTCATTTAAACACTGCTTTGGCCCATTCCTATCTAGCCTCTTCTAGGCTAACTCTTGCACCTGGACTAGCCCATTTCTTATCATCTGTATAGCACCGGTCTTACCGGGAAGATTCTAGTCTAAGTCCATCCTGGGTCGGAGCTTCATAGCGTGCGTCTTCCCTGGAGCAGGTAGCATGGCGTCTCTCCTGCGTCTGCTCCGGAGAGGAGAGCTGTCGAGTCTGACCTCACTTCCTCTTCCTCCTGGCATTCTGTTCTGTTTACTCCACCCACCTAAGGGTGGGCCTATCCAATGGGCCTAGCAGTTTCTTTATTGCTTAGCCAATGAAATCAACAGATTGATATATGACACTCCCACATCACTTCCCCTTTTTCTGTTTAAACAAAAAAAAGGCTTTAACTTTAACATAGCAAAATTACATATAACAAAACAGTTATCAAGTAAAAGTTACATCAGAAACATTTATACATATAACAAAATTGACCGTAAATCTCTATCAATAAAGCAAAATCTATACTAATGCAAATTATTCATGTCTATATCATATCCCCCTTTAAATGTAAAAGAACATTTATAAACTATATTTGGGAACATGGGCGCAGTTTTTTCTCTCCAAACTGCTTCCTGCTGAATGGGGGCGTCGTTAATTAGGTCTTTCATGGTATAACCTGTGTGCTAGTTTCATCTCAGTTGGCAGTTGAGCAAAGCAATTTTCTGAAGATGTTCACAGCAACCCTTCAGGAGGATGTGGTCCATCATACCAAATCGGAATAGAAGAAATCCATAGAGTCTCATCCTCTGTGAAAACAAAAGAAGAATCTCTTTTCCAAAGTATCATATCCTTAGATCCAAATTCTGAAATCATACCCTCATGATATCCGTTCTGGTTCCACTGGGCAGCCCATATAATGAAATGTCTCTCTGTACTTAGCTCCTTCACAGTCAAAAATTTTAAAGAAAACACAATGTACATAATCCAGACTCTCTGTGAATTTTTCATTTTTACGCGGCTTATTTTTATTTATATCTATAACTATCTGTACTCTGTCTCTTTAAAGACTTTACCTTTTTTTTTAACATTAACTTTATTTTCTATATTCCTTTTCTTCTCTCTCCCAAGCCTACGTACATTCATCCAACAGTGTGACTCATTTAGTTGTCTGAATCTGTCCTATTGTGAATCTGCAATTTTTTACTATCCAGGAACACTTTTGATTTGCGCCTTTAAATCACTAGGCGCTTAAGAATCTAAGCTGTGACATTCCTAAGTTAACTTTTTGCTTTTTGAGCGTATATCTTTGACCTGGAATAACTCTTTAGACCAGGCTGTCTTAGAACTCTCAGAGATCCGCCTGTCTCTGCCTCCCAGGCATTGGGATTAAAGGTGTTTGCTACTACACCTTGAACTCACAGAGATCTGTTCGCCTCTGCCTTTTAGGCACTGGGATTAAAGGCGTGTGCTACCACACCTTGAAGTCACAGAGGTTTACTTTAAGAATTTTAACTTTTAGTCTGCATATATTTTTAACATAGTTTAAACCATTCAGAAATTTTCTCTGTCTTTGAATCTCTCTTTACTGTATACCACTCTTTTTCTGACCACATGAGCCTTTAATTTACCAAGCAATATCAGTAGGACTAGAGGCGTGGCTTTGCCAGCTAGATCCAGCTCATTCCTTAGCTTTCCAGCCTCATGGTGGATATACAGGCTGCAGCCATGTTTATAGCCACACCTCTATGGCGTTTCAAGGTCCCTGCCAGCCAGCAAGCTACAACAGACAACACTCAAATCCTCTCTCGGTAGCCGGCCCTCCTGCTTCAAACAGTCAGAGTTTGCCCTGGCAGGATGGCCCAGAAAGCCGGCATTTTTAAACAACACAGGTTTGTTCCTGCTGCTGAGTCAGGAAAATTTCAAAATGGAGGACGTACCATTTTGTGCTAGCTCTGGGGCCACCAGGTAGGAGCGGCACTCAGCACTTTAATTCTGAGACTGAGCACGCAGCACAGAAATTCTTTTCATCCAGGTAACATCCAAATCTGACACGCAGAGCACTGCGCAGTCTGAAAACATGTCCCTGTATGGCGGCAGGAATCCGCCATGCTCTTCCGCCTGCCTAAGCCTGATTCTGCCTTCTGCCCAGGAGCAGGCGGGGAGCTCTAAGTCATCGTCAAGGTCTCAGAGCACTCTCCTTCCGATCCCAAGCGGGAACACAAACATAAAGCCAGAGTTTGCACTGGCGGCACAGCCCCAAGAAGCTGTGCTTTAAAATGACACAGCGTTTTTTCTGCTGCTGTTGCCGAATCGGGAAATCTCTCTACAGCACGCCACCAACAAACAGCAAAAATCTGTGTTAAACTCTCTCTCCATTATTTTTAAGCCTTCTCAGGTTTTTTAAGTGGGTTTAGCCCCACGTTGGGCGCCATTTGTAGTAATATGGGGCGGCGGAGTTAGCCTAGAAGAGGCTAGATAGGAATGGGCCAAAGCAGTGTTTAAATGAATACAGTGTCCGTGTAATTATTTTGGGTAAAGCTAGCCGGGCAGGCGGCTGGGGTGTTGGGGACGCAGCCCCGCCGCCGCTCCTTATTACTACACAGAGACTAAGCAAAAAAATAAAAACAAAAAACAAACAAACAACAACAAAAAGCCAAAAAACCACAGCTAGTTTCCCAGAACTTGACCATTATCTCAATTTTCTCAGCGTTCCCTAAAGATGGTATCATCCCCAGAGAACAGGAAGTAATTTTAAGAGTATAACACCCACATTCCCAAGAGGTGGGGAGGGTGTTCTTTTGGTTATTCAGTGGGTTATGGATATTTGTCATTTTGTGGGGGAGGGGCTGGTTAGGTTGTTATTGGTCATGGTCAGAAAAAAAAGCTGAGTAAAGGAAATTAGATTTAGGTATCTTGTTCTGAAAAGAACAGGATTTAGAAATGATAGGATAAGAGGACAGATTACTTGTATTGATACAAATTTAAAATTATTTTTGTGAGAATATACTTCTTATTGGTTTCTACTCTTGCTTAAGATATTTTTGTATATAGATAAAAATTTAAAGTTATATAAATATATGTATATATGTTTCTACTTTTGCTTAAGGTATTGTACCTATGCAGTTCATTTAGCAATGCAATATAAATTTCTAGTCATTGTTAGTATTATGAACTATTTAGGATAATTAAGAAATACAGGTTAGTGATTACTCATCTTTATAATCAAACTTGTAATCATGTTATATATGTTTTCACGGTCAAACAGAGATATATTTTAAATAGATAGATGGTCTTCAATCGCTTAAAAGACCTACAGAATATGGAAGTTAAAATGTTTTAACATAAGGCTTTTCATGACAGTGAGACATGTCTGCTCCTGGCAATACTAGTCTACTTCAAAAATGGATGATGGGCATTGAAGAATCTTCATAAGGTGTTTGATTTTATTATGGCAGAGTTAACCCCTAGGCCAGAAACTGCCTTACCCTTGACTGCTGACAGTATGTCCAAATTGGATAAGTAGTACATAAGAGAAGGCTACTGCCAAACTTTGCCAAGACAAGGTAGAATAGTCCTCCAAATATTTTCTGCTTTGGTAAGAGGCCTGCTGGCAGGCTGCTCTACCACAGTTCCCTTCCATTGGACACTGTAACCTCACTCTGCTTCCCAAGCCCACTGAACCCTTCCCCCTGGCCAAACTTCCCCTGCAAGATCAGCAGCCCCTAGAGACACAAGCACCACCTACACTAATTGGAAGAAGGAGTGAGTGACTGGTCTCCTAGCTAAACTGCCCCAATCCATAGGCCCTAAGCCCCAGAGCACATTATGTAACCTTTGCCCTACCAACTCAGTCTCATCAGCCAGCTAACAGCTGAGAGTCCTACTGCTGGCAGCTGCTCTACTGTCCAAACCCATTGGGTACTGTAACCTACATGACCTACTCCACCACCCAAACTCACTGAACACTTCACCCTCCCCTGGCCAAACATCTTCCAGAAGAGCAGCAGCCCCTAGATACAAAAGCATTCCCTGAACCAGTTAGAAGATATTGGTAGACAGCAATGTAAGATACATCTGACAGGCAGAGGCATGTGGATCTCTGTGAGTTAGCAATCAGCCTCTAACAAAGGAGTTTCAGGACAGCTAATGCTGTTACACAGAGAAACCCTGTCTTGAAAAGAAAAATAATATGTTCAACAGCATCAAGAGCAACATGGTACCACCAGAAACTAGTGGTTCTGCAAAAGCAAGACCTGAACATCCCAATGCAGATGAAGCAGAAGAAAATGACCTAAAATAGCTTTATGAAGATGATAGAGACCTTTAAAGAATAAATGAAAAGTTCCCTTAAAGAAATAGAGGAAAAGACAAAACATGGAAGAAATCAATAAACACCTTAAAGAAAGTCAAGAAAAAAACAAACAGATGAAGGAAACAGTTCATGACTTGAAATTTGAAATAGAGGCAATAAAAATCCCACAAACCCCATTTTGGGATTAGGGAGAAATCTGGTACCCAGGAATCCCCCAGGAACCCAAAAGGATGACCCCAACTAAGACTTCTGTCATAGGATGGAGAGGGTGCCTTTATTGGCCATCATGTAAGCAGATTGGTGACTTTTGTAATTGTCTTCAGAGATACTCTATCCAGTAACTGATGGAAGCAGAGGCGTAGATCCACAGACAAGCACTGTGCTGAGCCCCAAAAGTCTCATGGAAGAAAGGGAGGAAGGATTGTACCTGCCAGTGGTTTCATGATGGGGGAACCCACAGAGACAGCTGACCTGAGCTTGCAGGAGCTCATGGACACTGTACCAACAATCAGGGAGCCTGACATAGGTCCTCTGCATGTGTGTGACAATTGTGTAGCTTGGTCTCTTAATAAGGCTTCTAATAGTGAGAACAGGACCTCTCCCTTGTGCTTAACTGACTTTGGTAACCTGTTCCCCATGCTGGATTACCTGACCCCACCTCAATATAAGGTCAGGAGTTGTCTCGACTTGATGTGCCATGCTTTTTGCAAGTCCATGGGAGGCCTGTCCCTTTCTGAATAGAGATAGTGAATGTGGAGAAGGGTAGATGGGAAAGGGGAGGGGATGGGAGGAGAGGGGAAACTGGTTGGTATTTAAAATAAATTAAAAAATGTTATTTAAATAAAAAATTTCTGCTTCACAAAAAAGTCTGTCAGATATTCTAAACCTGTAGGCTGAAGATAGATGCCCCAATGTTGTAGAGGAACCTTGAGTGACTGTTTAGGCAACCAGATGTTTCTGTCATTTTTTAATTTTGGAAGTTGCTTGCTTTGTACTTCCTGTTTATTTAGGTAATAATCCTTCTGGGGTCTTTGATGGTGTTGAATACTATATGGTTATAGTTACAGTTTTCCTTGTTACAAAATTCAGAAAAGAAACTCATAAAAGAAGTATAAAGTGTATAAGGTTGAGAGACAGTAAAAGTGTAAACTGTCAAAGAAAATATTTTGAAATCTAAAAAGATAGTTTTAGGATGGTAATACAAGGTTTGATAGAAAATGGTTTATGTCTAAACCTTGAAATTTACCAAGATATTATGTAGAAGGAGTGGTGGGCTGCATTTCTGCCAGGATCCTGGCTCCCCAGCTAGATTACATGCGAAATAATTACGCAGAAACTGTATTCATTTAAACACTGTCTGGCCCATTATCTGTAGCCTCTTATTGGCTAACTCTCACATCTTGACTAACCCATTTCTAATAATCTTTATGTCACCATGAGGTCATGGTTTACTGATGAGTCTAGCCAGCGTCTGTCTCAGGAAGAGGAATCACGGCATCTGCATGACTCTGCTTTCTTTCTCCCAGCATTCTGTTCAGTCTACTCTGCCTACCTATGTTCTGACCTATCAGGCCAAGCAGTTTTCTTTATTAATCAACCAATGAAAGCAACAGATAGATAGAAGACCCTCCTACATCAATAGGATAGATAAATAGCACCTTCTCCAGTGTTGCCAAACACAAATTGACTGGACTCTGTGAATGTAATTCTTACCTGACAATTGTTCTCATTGTATATGGTTTTACTATGTTAGCATTGAAACCTTTCCTTTTTATTTAGACAAAAAGAGGGAAATATTGGGGGATATTTGTACACTGTGTGAATATGTATCACTGTGGTTGGTTGAATAAATGATTTAATGGCCAATAGTTAGGCAGAAAGTATAGGCAGGATGTCCAGAAAGGGAAAGGAAGAGGAGGAGGAGGAACCGAGGGGCAGGAAAAGCAAGGAGGCATGGAGAGGTGCTGTGGTCTGCAGGATCATGCAGTGATATTTCAGTTGATTAATCAGAAAGAAAACCAACCAGAAAGATGCATTCTGATGGCAACAAGCCCAGAGAAAAGATGACAGGAATATTGCCTTTTGATAGCTGCTGTTCTTGCTGTAAATCCTTTGTGAAGTCATAGCGCTCTCCTCTAATGGGACTCATCTCAAAAGATTCAGCAGTGTATTAACTTATTGGGCACAAATATTCCCATGTACTGGTATATTGGGTGACTTTCTCTCCACACTGTGGGACCCTGGTGAGAAAGTTAGTCACACAATCAACAACTTTTGTTTCTACAGTCTTGTTAAATCTCTGCTCCATTCCCTGTGATAAACTTAGAAGTTAAGTCTCTGAAATAATCTTTTATTGGCAGGATAATTGGCTAGGAGATGAGTCTAGTCTTCCAAATAGATCATGTTTGGGGCCTTCAGAGGTAGGCACTAGTAGGAGGTTATGGCATGTCTGAGATTGTTGATTCATAGTCCTCACAGAGAAGGAGTCCTGAATTCGCCCACAGGTGATTTGGGAAAGTGCAACCTCAGTTAAGCCCTCACTCTAGCTCTAAAAGGCTAACAATACTCTGCACCTACTCTCACCTTGGTTTATTGATACAAGATTTTAGTCTAGGAAATTAACTGTCTGTGTCTTAACCTCTAGAGATAACAGGAAAAAGATCTGGAGGAAGGTAATCCTTTTTACATGGATGGCATAGGGACAAACATCACTGTTTGACATGGGCGGCTGGACATTTTCAGGCCCCAGATTTTGTAGGATATAACCATAATTTCCCCTTTTTCTAAGTGCTTAGTGTAGCACAGAAGTTTCTGTTTTGCCTGGTCCTCCAGCTGTTTAGTCTCAAAGAAACACACAGAGACTTATATTAATCATAAACAGTTTGGTCTATTAGCTCAGGCTTATTATTAACTAACTGTTACAACCTAAATTAGCCCATAATTCTTTTCTATATTGAGCCACGTGGCTTGGTATCTTTTCTCAGTAAGGAGTTCTCATTTCTCTGTGATTCCTCTGCATCTGACTGGTGACTCCATCTCTCCCTTTTCTCTTTCCAGAATTCTCCTAGTCTAGTTGACCTGCCTATTATACCTCCTGCCTGGCTACTGGCCAATCAACATATTTTGTTTTGTTTTCTAAGAGAGGGCCAATAAGCATTTTATAAACAAATATGAGTGACAAATCTTTACAGTATACAAGAGCATTATTCCACAACAGCTTAGGGTGATAAGTGAATTATTAAATATGAGAGATCCCTTCTAGCCAGTTATCATTGGTGAAAATGCTAAAGTGGACAGGCTCCCTTGTTTTCTTCTACAGTTCATGCCAGTCACCATGGCTATCCTCATGTGTCTTCAGGCCAAGAGAGTGCCCATTACTGAATCCCTCCCTTTTTTTACATATATCATCACCAACCTCTAGTCTAAGTAATCACACTTAGGAATGTAGCACACAAACTCCCCTTTCTTCCCTTCTTAGAATTTAATGCTCTGTAAATAAACTATTTTTTGCCTCTTAGTGTTGCCCAGGGTTTTTTTCCCCCCAGTCACACCTCCCTGGAGCCATAAAGTAAGCTGACAGTGTTGCTTATATTATATGTAATTCAAGCAAATGTAAAATAATATGATTCCCTATGACTTTTCAAACTTCCTTGGTCCTACCTTCTTCCTTTCCATATTCTCCAGTAGAAAAAAAATCTCTCATTTTTCTATTTTAAATTTATATGATTCAATTATTTGCTTATTTTTTCAGAGACATAATCTCTCTATGTAGCCCTGGCTGCCCTGGAACTTACAGAGATCTGCCTTCACTGCCTTCTAAGGGTATAGAATTAAAGGCAAACTCTACCACACTCAGCTAAGAAATTTTAGATTGTAGAAACTAAATGACAAAAATGCAGCCATGCTCCAGGATAGAAGTGTAAGTAAGAAATGGACAAAACTCAGGGAATAGTGTCTCCTTGTCTCGTTTAAGTTTTTATGTTCTCTAGAATTCATTTTCTTTCTCTGAAGACTGGCTTTCTAGGGCTAACTTAGTAGTTTTGAATCTTTATATTTTTCTCCTAGATGTCAACGCAATTCCAGATTCCCAGGAGACTATCATCAGTTCTCACTGTTGGTCTGACATTTACTTGCATGCCAATAAAATATGCAGGCAAAGGAACACTGGGAGAGTGGGTTCGGATGTGTGCAGCCAACCTTTCTAGCTATGGGGTAATAGTGTTACCTACTGAATTAAGGGGGTGAGGATAGGGCAGAAGTGACAGATAAGGAAAGGTCAACGACGAAGACAGAAGCTGTAGCTGTGAGAGATGACATGGACTATATCACTATCTCTACCCTTTCTTCATCTACTAAAAATTGTATCTGTGTAAAGTGGTTTCCACACAGGCACGAGGAACTGTGGTCAGATCACCAGGAGTTATGGACAGTTCGACTTTGTAGTGTGTTCCTGTAATCATGTGTTCCAATGGAGAGATGGAGGCAGAAACGGGAGAATCCCTTTTTTCTCTGCCCTACAAAATATCAAAAATATGCCCTGCTTGAAGCAAGGTGGTAGTCACAGATTAATATCTGAGGCTGTCCTCATACAGCCATACTATGTGGACCTGCATGCCTGAATTAATGGAGATTTTTTTCTAATGTTTTATGAGTCATTTTTTTTGCAAAAAGCTCATTAAAATTTCAACACTTTAAATTGTACTTTATTAGTCTAAAGTAAAATATCATTACTATAGGCACAATTTTGAAAATTAATTCTTCTATCACGTATTCATAGCTTACTTAGGCCATGCTGACAGGGGTAATACAAAATCTGAAAGTAGATTTCATTTGTGCATTTTCCTAATATCTAAGTACTTTGGACATTTTGAAGTATTTCTCAGCTTATTTGTGTTTCCTCTTTTAAGAACTCAGATTTTCAATTGTTACAGATCATTTACACTTAACATAATTGTTTATTTGGTTCTTTTGAAATCTACCATCTTGCAAATGGAACAAAGTTTTACTTACCTGTTAGTTACCTTCAGGTTTTGCTGTTTTTCCATCTTCATTTTATGTTAATTACTTTGTGATTCCATTTTGCCACTACTATAGGGACATTATGTCTTAAGTTTTTCAATATTTAACTATACATTTTAACTAATTGCCATCTACTCTTTTACAATATATTTCAGGGATTTTATCCTTAGTGGAACATTAGCTCTTATTTTTTATTTTATCTTGAAACTGGATCTAACTGTGTAGTTCTGACTGGCATGGAATTTGGCTTTGAAGACTCAGAGATCTTCGATTCGATTCCATTGGTCAACCTGTCTGTTTTCATGCCAATATCAAGCTGTTTTCATTACTGTAGTTCTATAATAGAGCTTGATGTCAGGGCTGTTGATGCCTCCAGATGTTCCTTTACTGTACAGGATTGTTTTGATCATCCTCAGGTTTTTATTTTTCCATATGAAGTTGAGTATTGTTCTTTTAAGGTTTGTGAAAAACCTTGTGTTGTGATTTTGATGGGGATTGCATTAAATCTATAGATCGCTTTTGGTAGGATTGCCATTTTTTATTAGGTTGATCCTACCTATCCAAGAGCATAGGAGATCTTTCCATTTTCTGGTATCTTCTTTCTTCAAAGACTTAAAGTTTGTGTTGAACAGGTCTTTTATTTCTTTGGTGAGTGTTATCCCAAGATATTTTATGTTATTTGTGGCTATTTTGAAGGTTGATGTTTCTCTGATTTCTTTCTCAGCCCATTTTTCATTTGGATATAGGAGGACTTCTGTGTTACAAGGAGGGGGCCCACTTGTTTGTCCCAGCTGCCTAGCTAGCTTACACCCCAAATAACCACATGGAAACTGTATTAATTAAATTACTGCTTGGCCCATTAGCTCTAACTTCTTATTGGCTAACTCTTATATCTTAATTTAACCCATTTATATTAATCTGTCATCACATGGCAGTGGGTTACCAGGTAAAATTTGGCATGTCTGTGCCTGGCAACTCCATGGTGTCTCTCCCCAACTCTGCCTTTCTTCCTCCCAGCATTTAGTCCTGTCTCTCCCACCTACTTAAGTTCTGCCCTATCAGGCCAAAGCAGTTTCTTTATTAACCAATGAAAGCAACACAAAGACAAAAGGACCTCCTACACCATTTCCACTTTTCTGTTTAAACAAAAAAGAAGGCTTTAATTTTAACACAGTAAAATTACATATAACAAAACAGTTATCAAGCAAGAATTACAGTTACAACATTTATATCTACTTTATCTTTTATCATAACTAAGGAAAACTATAACTATAAATATAAATTCTTCAACTCCATCAGAGACCCCAGAACGATATATTACCCAAGTAAACAGGAAGTGCATTGTAAACAACTTTCAAAATTCTAGAATTGAAAGAGACATCTTGCTGCCTAGATAGTCACCCAAAGTTCTTCTGTACTGTTGGGGCATCCATCTTCAGCCCACAGTCCCATAGTATCCAGCAGACTTTTCCATGAAGCAGGAAAATTCAAAGACAGTTCAGTCACTTTCTTCTGTATCCTGAAGAATGTTTTGCAGACTCTTTCATGAAGCAGGAACCCCGAAGGATCATCTCACCTTTAGGCAAGTTCAGCAGTCATTTCTCTGCAGGTCATGCATGTGCAGTAAAGCAGTCCAGGCAAGAGCAGTTTCTTGCCTAAATGCTAAGGAGCCTCTTTAGCTCCTGGGAATTGGAACCCTATCTCGGGCAAAACAAAGCACGAGATGGGTTGAATGTATAGGGCCAGAAGGGCCAATAGGAAGACTAAGGCCATATATAGCCAATATTGCAGTGAATTTGTGGGCTCATGACCTATTGCAGCAATGGAATACCCAGATTAACATTCCTGCAGCCCCCAAAACTTTTGTTTCTGAGGAAAATATTAGAAGATATTACAGATGACAGACACCAGCCATTTGGGCTGTACAAGAACACAAAGCAGTTGATTTGTGGTACCAACAGCCCTACCTTTAAAATGGTTAACTGAGAAACCAATATGCATTAAGCTAACTGAGGAAAAGTTGCAGGCTTTAGAACAGCTGGTACAAGAGCAACTAGATGCTCGACACATAGAAGAATCTATCAGACCTTGGAATTGTCCTATATTTGTTGTTAAAAAGAAATCTGGAAAATGGGAATGGTGACAGATCTAAGGGCTATCAACAAGGTTATTCAACCTATGGGCCCTCTACAATATGGAATTCCTCTGCCTTCTCTGTTACCAAAGGGATGGCCTCTCATAATTATTTATTTAAAGGATTGTTTCTTCACTATACCTTTATAAGAAAAGGATAGAGAAAAGTTTGCCTTCACAGTGCCTACTTAAAATAATTCTCATCCTACTAGAAAATATCAATGGACTATCCTCCCACAGGGAATGCTCAATAGCCTCACCCTGTGCCAATACTTTGTCAGCCAGCCATTGGAAATAATATGTAAGCACTTTCCTAGGTCTATAATCTACCATTGCATGGATGACATTTTGTTATCTGATTCAAATACAGATACTTTAGAAAGGATATTTGAAGAAGTAAAGAAAGTCTTGCTTAAATGGGGATTACAAATTGCTCCTAAAAAGATTCAAAGAGGAGATTATGTTAATTACCTAGGTTACAGAAAATTAGAAAACAACAGTCACAAATTAGGAGAGACTGGTTGTGGACTCTTAATGACTCTCAATGATTATTGGGAGACATTTCCAGTCGACAACCAGCTGTTGGAATAACCTGATCTAATAATTAATATAAACAAAACCTTAGGATGGTAATAAAGACTTGAATAGTCCCAGAGAATTAACAGCTGAAGTGGAAAAGGAATTGATGATTGTTGAGGAGAAATTACAGGAGGCACATGTGGATAGTGTGAATCCAATTCTTAATTGTATTCGAGTCATATTGCCTTCCAATTTCTCCTAGAGGAATTTTAATGCAGAGGGATGATATTATCGCAGAATGAATCTTTTAGCCACATAAACTAAGTAAAAAATTAAAAACTTATATGGAAAAAGTCTCTGAATTAATTATAAAAGATAAATTGAGACTTTGTCAATTAGCAGGTATAGACCCAGCAGAGATTATAGTGCCTTTTACTGCTGATGAAATAAAAAAAGTTATGGGAAGACAATGAACCCTGGCAAAGAGCTTGTGCTAGTTTTTTGGAAGAAATTAATAGCAATTATCCCAAAAGTAATAGACTTAATCTTATAAAGAGAACTTCTTGGATTCTTCCCCAGATTGTATGTGATGCACCAATAACTGAAGCCCATACATTTTATACTAATGCAAATAGAACAGGGAAGGCATGTTACAAATCAGAAGAATTAAGTGAAACAAAGCCCAGAAGGTAGAATTACATGCTATTCTTACGGCACTAAGGGATTTTAAAGAACCTCTCAATATGGTTACAGATTCACAATATGCAGAACGAGTTGTCTTACATATTGAAACTGCTGAATTTACACCAGATGATATGGAATTGACTTCATTGTTCATACAAGTGCAAGACATAATCAGGAATGGGCTTTGTCCTATGTACATAACACACATCTGATACCATACGGGTCTGCCAGGTTCTCTAATACAAGGTAATGCAGAAATCGATCAATTATTGATTGGAAGTGTGTTGCAGGCCTCTGAATTTCATGAAAACATCATGTCAATAGCACAGGTTTAAAGAAAAATGTTTCTATTACCTGGCAACAAGCTAAGGAGATTATAAAGAGGTGTCCTACTTGCTCTTTCTATAATAAAACACCATTGCCTGCATGGAGTAACCCTAAGGGTACTCAAAGGAATGAAATCTGGCAGATGATATGTTCCACTTTATAGAATTTGGAAAATTAAAATATATACACCACACCATAGACACAAATTCAGGTTTCCAATGAGCAACTGTCTTGAGCACAAAAAAGGTTGATTCAGTAATCACACATTTATTAGAAGTTATGGCCATTATGGGCATTCCTGCAAGTAGGTCAAAGTATCAGACAGGCCCTGTTCCCAGTGTTGCTAATCCCAAAAGTATGCCAAGCTATTCAGCCATTACAGGTATGCAGAGGACCTAAGTCAGCCCCCTACAGGATTCCTGGTTTCTACGAACTCCCATGACAGTGGGAAGCAATTCTAGAAGACGACACCCCCTATCCCAAAAAAGTTTGTCCATAGGGTTGGGAGCACTGTTTAGGGGTTGTTTATTATTACTTGTACTAGATAGAGGGTTGGGGAGAAAACTATGTTTGTTCAAAAAAAAAGAGGAGGGGGATAGTAATAGTGGGTAATAGAGTGAATACTTGTGAGCTATTTGTGGATAATTTACATTGGTATAGTGTTTTTATATTGATACAAGTTCAAATTATATTTGTTACTTTTGTTTACATTATTTGCACATATATACAATGTTATTTTTTCAGATTGTATATATGCAGGTTTCTATGTCAGTTTAGGACATTTTGTATATTGATGCAACTTTTAGGATATATTTTTATATTGCATTATATATTACTCCTACTTCTGATCAAGATACAGGTATTAATTATTATAGGTCAATAGTTGTTCATGTTTGTTGTACATATGGTAGCTCAATTAGGTTCTTTAGATACATAGAGATTGTATTCTGTATAGATAGATATTCTTTAACCACTTCAAGGATCTGTTGAATATGGCATTTAAATAATTTAGGGTTCTGTTGACATGAGATATGATTGCTTCTGAAAGCACCAATCTTTTCCCAAGAGAATGTTGAACACAGAAGACACTCCACTTGGAGCTTGTTTTCTTCTTGGCCAAACTGGCCTTTGGGCAAGGAACTGACAATGCCTCAACCACTAACAAGTTACATAGTTTCCAGAAATGGATAAGCAGGACTCTCAAATCTTGCAAAGACAGGCTAAAACAATTTTTAAAATTTCCTGCCTCTGAAAATGGTCTGTCAGTTACACTAAGCCTTAGCCAAAGTTGGTTGCTTCAACGTTGCAAAATGAGACTTTGGGTGATTGCTCAGGTAGCTAATTGTCTCTGTCATATATTGCTCGCTTTGGAAGCTACTTGATTGTACTTCCTGCCTGCTCAAGTAATATTATCTTCCTTCTCAGGCCCTTGATGGGGTAGAAGATTAGATAACTGTACTCTTATGATCTAGCCAACCCATTTCCTATAAAAGACTTAGACTCCATAGGAAAGAATGCTTATTAAAACATTTAGAATGTTTCTTGCTTAATATTGTTTATGCTGGTTGTAATTCTAATTATACTTGATATCTCTTCCTAGTGTATATAGTTTTGTATTGGGTTTGGAACTCTCTTATTTAAACGAAAAGGGGAGGTGCTATGGGAGCACATTCTGCTTCTTCAGCCAATAGCCTTTAAGATACCAGCCCTCTTGGGAGTGGTCTCTTAAAGTTTAAAAAGCAGCAGGAACTGTGCACCCACTCTCTTGCTTCTGGCTCCCCTTCTGGCTGCTAGATCCTGTTTCCTGTTTACGCTCTGAGGACTATTGTTTAGGATGGTGATCTGTAAGTTTTCCCCTTAAATAAATAACCCTTTTTATAATCAATAATTCTGAACTGGTGTAGGATGGTTTTATGGCATCACTTCTTTTGAGTTGATCTTGTATCTTGCCACATCACTGAAAATTTTTTCAGCTGTAGGAGTTCCCTAGTAGAGTTTTTAGGGTCATTTATGTACACTATCATATTATCTGCAAATAGTGAAAGTTTGACTTTTTCCTTTCCAGTTTGAATCCTCTTGAACTCCTTTTGTTGTAGCCAGAACTTCAAGAATTATGTTGAATAGATACAGAGAGAGTAGACAGCCTTGTCTTGTTCCTGATTTTAGTGGAATCACTTTGAGTTTCTCTACATTAAATTTGTTGGTGACTGTTGGCTTATTGTATATTGCCTTTATTATGTTTAGATATGTTCCTTGTATCCATGATCCCTCTAAGACCTTTATCATGAATGGGTGTTGGATTTTGTTGAATACTTTTGAAGCATCTAATGAGATGATCATATGATTTTGCAGCATCTAATGAGATAATCAATATGGTGGATTACATTGATAGATTTTTGTATGTTGAACCATCCCTGCTTCTCTGGGCTGGAGCTGATTTGATCATGGTGGATGGGTTTTTTTTTTTTTGATGTGTTCTTGGCTTTGGTTTGCCAGTATTTTATTGAGTATTTTTGCATCTATGTTCTTGAGTGAGATTGGTCTGTAGTTCTCTTTCTTGGTAGACTCTTTGTGTGGTTTCTATATCAGGGTGATTGTAGCCTCATAAAAAGAGTTTGATAATGTACATCTGTTTCTATTATGTGGAACACTTTGAAGAGTATAGATAATAGCTCTTCTTTGATGTTCTTGTAGAATTCTGCACTGGAACCATCTGGCCCTGGTTTTTTAATTTATTTTTTAGTTTTAGTTTTTTTGTTAGGAGGCTTTTGATGACTGCTTCTATTTCATTAGGGGTTATAGGTCTATTTAAATTGTTCACCTGGTCTTGACTTAATTTTGCTATGTGGTACCTATCCAGAAAATTGTCCATTTCTTTTACACTTTGATATCAGGGATGGTGGTGATGTAAAATTTTACATTTTACATTGTCTTTTACATTTTCCAATTTTGTGGAGTACAGCTTTTTGTAGTATGACCTAATGATTCTCTGGATTTCCTCAGTGTCTGTTGTTAAGTCCACATTTTCATTTCTGATTTTGTTAATTTGGATGTTCTCTCTCTGCCATTTGATTAGTTTGGATAAGGGTTTATCTATCTTGTTGATTTTCTCAAAGAACCAGCTCTTTGTTTCATTGATTCCTTGTATTGTTTTCTTTGTTTCTATTTTATTGATGTCAGCACTCAATTTGATTATTTCCTGTCACCTACTCCTCCTGGGTGAGTCTGCTTCTTTTTGTTCTAGACCTTTCAAGTTTGCTGTTAATTGACTAATGTGAGCTTTCTCTACTTTCTTTATGTAGACACAGTGCTGTGAACTTTCCTCTTCACACTGCTTTCATAGTGTAGCATAGGTTTTTTTGAATTCTAGGAAGTCTTTAATTTCTTTCTTTCTTCCTTGACCCAGGGTGGTTCAATAGACTACTGTTCAATTTCCGTGAGTTTGTAGTTTTTCTGCAATTAGTGTTGTTAACTTCTAACTTTAAACCATGGTTATCTGATAAGATAAAGCAGGTTACTCCATTTTTTTTTCTGTTGAGGTTTTCTTTGTTACCAAGTATGTGGTCAATTTTAGAGAAAATTCCATGAGAAGACGGTATATTCTTTTGTGTTTGGGTAAAATGTTCTATAGATGTCTGCTAAGTCCATTTGAATCATGTCATTTGTTAGTTGTCTTATTTCTTTGTTAAGTTTCTGTCTGGTTGACTTGTCCATTGGTGAGAGTGGGGTGTTGAAGTCTCCTACTATCAGTGTGTGGGGCTTGATGTGTGATTTAAGCTTTAGTAATGTTTCTTTTACAAATGTGTATGAGTATTTTGTCGATACATGTGAGTATTTTGTATTTGTCTACACATATGCATGAGTACCATGTGTGTACAGCACTCACAGAGGCCAGAAGAGGGTGTTTGAACCCTGGAACTGGAGTTACAGGTGGCTGTGGTGGCCATGTGGTTGCTAGGAACTGAACCTGGATCCATTAGAAGAGCAGCAAGTGCTCTTAACCACTGAACAATCTCTTTAGGTCCCAGTATTCTAGGATTTGCTTGATGATATTTTACCTTAAGGTTCATCAGGAATGCTGACTTGAAGTTTTCTTTTTATGGTCTGCCCTTATCTGGTTTGGTATCAGGGTAATACTGACCTTGTAGAATGTCTTGAAGTGTTCCTTCTGCTTCATTTATGGAAACTGGTTTGATAAGAAATGTTGATTTTTTATTACACACTTGATCAAATTCAGCAGTGCCATGCTCAGGTCCTGTACTTTTCTTTGACAGGTACTTTAAAATAATAATATTATACTGTTTCACAAAAGGGTTATGGTTTTCTTTTTCCTCACTATAGCTGTAGGAGAGAAATTAGGATCTAAGTTTATTAACATTAAGATCCATTTTTGTGGTAGTAGAATCATTTAATAATTCTTTTCCATTATTTCATCAGAAAGTAAGTCTGCAGAAGACTATGTGATATTAGACACATAGATGTAGTTAAAATGATTGTAAAAGAAAAAGGAATCATTGTTGGTTGTGTTCTTATAACTTCCATTTCATTAACATGACATGTAAAAAGTTATTTATCTTTTATTTTAGACATAGCAGCTGCAGAAGAATGGACAATAAGGATTACAATGCATGCAGGATTAAACATTTATGAAACTGAAGGGACCCTATTGGATCTTGTCCGAGGTAAATATCGACTTATAAAGTAGAATGGAATTCACATACTTTTTGATCAAACTGATGACTACCAAAGAGTGACAAATCCCAGATGGCCAGGGCGACAGCCTAATGGCGCAAACAAGAAACAAATATATGCATACATGTATATGTATATTGAAGTATATATATGTATGTATATATGCTGAATCACAGAAAGTGATGGCATGGTTGAATTTAGAAAGGCTGGCAGGGATTGTGGAAAAGGTGTGGGCTTTTTACTAGCTGTAACAAAAAGACATCACCTGAGTGCATTGAGTAGGAAGGTGGTACATTCTGACTTGGGATTTAGAAAAGGTCCCAGTGTTGGATGCTTGTCAGCCAGTGACCTAGTCTGGGAAAAGGGTGACAGGAATGGAATAAAGGCCGCGGCTAACAGCTGTCGTATTACCACACCCAAGAGCTGCCTGTAATCCTCAGGCTGTGGTGCATGCCATGCAGAAGTTGAGCAGTAGCAGAACAAAGACTACAAATACACTTTGTAAGTAAAGCAGATGGGATTCCTGATAGCCAGGGGAGAGGGAAGTGGGAGCATCAAGGATGAATCCTCCACTTCTGGAGCAATCAGGTAGGGAGAGCAGTGTCAGTTCCTGGAGACAGGAGGGATGGTACAAGGAAGTGGGAGGCAGGGAGAAAGGTGAGGGTGTGGTCCTAAGTTTATATTCACTACTAAACTCAAAAGGGATGTTTAAGGTTCCTCTCTGGACTGCTTCATATCTAATACAGAGTGAGATAGATCCCGAGCTGTGCATCTAAATTCTGCATCGTACACATAAACCGCTTTAATCACAGGTGAAAAGTGACCTTCACATTGGTCACTTCTCTCTCTTAGTTTGACAGCACTAAGTCTCTCTGCAGGAGAGGAGACTCTGTAAGTGGCATTTGAGGGATTAGATACTTTATAGGACAAATGGGAACTTTGGCAATGTAACTTTCCATAGGCAAGTCAGTTCCCCTGCAGTTGAAAAATGATAATTACCAACACAGTTCAGTGTGTTGATCTTATAAGAAGCTTACCAAAGGTGTTTATTTTTCAAATCGACTTTCCTGATCAATTTCTCAGCTCACCTGAGTCTTTTAGGTCACTAACAGACTCTAGTTCTTATGACTTAACATAGCGCACCTGACCCCAAGCAGCTTTTTCTTAAGGTCAGAGGCTCTGTCAATCCAGGACAAATCAAACTTCCTTGTTCAGTGAGGCTGATGGGAATGGCCTGCAACCACGCTACAGTCCATGAAATCAGTTGCTTACCTGCAGCTTCTCTGAAGTCCTGAGCAACTTTCTGCTGAATGACGGTAGCTGACATTCTTTCTTTCCCCTTCTGGCTGTAGCTAGACTGCATAATAACCAAACAGGCAGAAACTGAACTGCTTTTCTTGCTTTCACAAGGTAGGATAAAGAGGGAAGTTCCCCAAGGGATTTGGGTCTAGACACAGTCAATTTTCCTGAAAGTTTGAGGAGATTGAACTGCACTGTAGAATATAAACAGCTAAGCACTGATTAGCGAGTGTCTCTGTAGGTAGAGTTCTTTGACTATTTTTTAAATTACACAATAGTAGTATTCTTTCAAACTGCCATGGACTACTTTGTACTTTTCTCTCTAATTTTTGCAAAAGAAGAAAAATGTTTTTCCTTTGAAAATTTTAAATAAAAAAGTTTTAAACTTTTTTTTTGTACTGTTTCTTTTCCATCAGAGAAAAGAGCATTCCTGTTTTTATATATGAAAATTTGACTTTAGCTTCAATCTGTTTCATATCTGTTGTCGGAGCCACTCATTCATTTCCTGGCCACCCAGACTCCTGAAATAACCACACAGAAACTGTATTAATCAAATCACTGCTTGGCCTATTAGCTCTAGCTTCTTATTGGCTGGCTCTTATATCTTTGGTTAATCCATTTCCATTATTTTAAATTTTACCATGAGACTCGTGGCACACTGGCAAGGTTCTGGCTGGCAGCTCAAGTCTTTCTTCTTTGGGGGCTCCATGGCTTCTCCCAGACTCAGCCTTCTTTCTCCCAGCATTCAGTTTAGTTTCCCCTGCCTAGCTCTGTTCTGACCTACTATAGGTTCAAAGCAGTTTCTTTATTCATTAACCAATAAAGACAACACACAGTTTCTTTATTCATTAGCCAATAAAGATAACACATATATAGAAGGACTTCCCACACCACATTTCCTTTTAGGTATTGTGAGTTTTAAACTTGTACCCCTTGTCTGACTAAGTCTGTCAGCTGGGTCATTGCCGAGTGCAGTCTGGTGAGGAAGACTGCAGTCTCTTTCTTTAGTTCCAGTGACGCTCAGGGCTGCACTGAGGTCCAGGAGACCCCCACTCATCCTAGCATTTCACAGAGTGCTTCTCAGAGAGGGAAGATAGGGTATGGAGAACAGCAGGAGACTTCTGAGTCAGAGCTTAGCAAAAACGAAAGCACAAGAATTTTAAAAACCAACAAATTTTCTGTAAAAAAGTGATATGCAGTTTTTGATAGACTGAACTTCTACCTGTTCCCTAGAGACCTTAGTTTCTGGTTCACTGATGAGAACGTGTCTTTATTTACATATACTCTGGTTTATTGCCTTTTATTTACCCATTGTTGTTTTGATGGGATTGGAAAAGGAACAAAAGGAAATGTGTGCTTTTGAAGCAGAAGCAGATTCCTAAATTACAGATATCCCTGTTCTGTGTTCCAGCTCTTGTAATTCTAAGCATAGACCATGTGACCATGCTTGTCCATGTATGGCTAAATTAATATCTCTCATCCTAAATGTTCTTCAGCAATTTCCAGAGTATTAGCAAGAGAATATCATTCTTTCTCCTTTGCATAATAAAAACTGACCCATTTTTAACTGCAGAAGAGTGAGATCATATTACATACATGTATAAGGTTTATGTTTATGAATGTTTTGCCAGTACACATGTCTGTGCATCAGGTGTGTGCCTGGTGCTCTGGAAGGTCAGAGGAGTAGTGAATTTGCTAGGATTGGAGCTTCAGACAACATTCAGCAGCTCTGTGGGTGCTGGGAATCAAACCCAGGTCCCCTGAAAGAACAGCCAGTGTTTTTTTTTGGTTTCTTAATTTTTTTATTATTGATATTTATTGAGTTCTACATTTTTTTCTGCTCCTCTCCCTGCATCTCCCCTCCCCATTTCAACCTTCCCCCAAGGTCCCCATGCTCCCAATTTACTCAGGAGATCTTATCTCTTTCTACTTTCTACTTCGCGTGTAGATTAGACTTAAGTAAGTCTCTCTTAGTGTGCTCATTGTTGTCTAAGTTCTCTGGGATTGTAGTTTGTAGGGTGATTTTCTTTGCTTTATGCTTTAAAACCACCTATGAGTGAGTACATGTGATAATTGTCTTTCTGTGGGTTACCTCACTCAATATAATGTTTTCTAGCTACATCCATTTTCCTGCAAAATTCAAGGTGTTGTTATTTTTTTCTGCTGTATAGTACTCTACTGTGTAAATGTACGACATTTTCTTTATCCATTCTTCGGTCAAGGGGCATTTAGGTTGTTTCCAGGTTCTGGCTATGACAAACAAAGCTGCTATGAACATAGTTGAGCACATGTCCTTGTGGATGATTGAACTTCCTTTGGATATACACCCAAAAGTGGTATGACTGGGTCTTGAGGAAGGTTGTTTCCTAATTTTCTGAGAAATCTCCACACTGACATCCAAAGGGGTTGTACTAGCTTGCATTCCCACCAGCAATGCAGAATTGTTCCCTTTTCCCCACAACCTCTCTGGCATAGGTTGATCTTGGCCATTCTTATAGGTGTAAGATGGAATTCAGAGTTGTTTTGATTTGCATTTCTCTGACTAAGGATGTTGAACATTTCCTTAAGTGTCTTTCAGCCATTTTAGATTCCTCTCTTGAGAGTTCTCTGTTTAGGTCTGTAGTCCATTTTTTTTTAAAAATTGGATTATGTGTTTTTTTTTTTTGGTGTCCAGTTTCTTGAGTTCTTTGTATATTTTGGAGATCAGACCTCTGTCTGATATGGGGTTGGTGAAGATCATTTCCCATTCTGTTGGCTGTTGTTTGTCTTGTTGACCATATTCTTTGCTTTGCAGAAGCTTTTCAGTTTCAGGAGGTCCCATTTATTAATTGTTTCTCTCAGTGTCTGTGCTATTGGTGTTATATTTAAGAAGTGGTATCCTGTGCCAATGTGTTCAAGTGTACTTCCCACTTTCTCTTTTATAAGGTTCAGTGTGGCTGGCTTTATGTTGAGGTCTTTGATCCATTTGGACTTGAGTTTTGTGCATGGTGATAGATACGCGTCTATTTTTGTTCTTCTACATGTTGATACCCAGTTATGCCAGCACCACTTGTTAAATATGCTTTCTTTTTTCCATTTGATATGTTTTGCTTCTTTGTCAAAAATCAGGTGTTTGAAGGTGTGTGGATTGATATCCGGGTCTTCTATTTGATTCCATTGGTCCTCCTGTCTCTTTTTATGCCAATACCAGGCTGTTTTCAGTACTGTAGCTCTGTAGTAGAGTTTGAAGTCAGGGATTGTGATGCCTCCAGAAGTTCTTTTATTGTACAGGATTGTTTCGTCTATCCTGGGTTTTTTGCTTTTCCATATGAAGTTGAGTACCGTTTTTTCGAGGTCTTTGTAGAATTTTGCTGAGATTTTGATGGGCATTGCGTTAAATCTGTAGATTGTTTTTGGTAAGATTTCTGCAGCCAGTGTCCTTAACTGCTGAACAAGCTCTCCAGCCTCTACTATATATACTACCTGATTTGGACAATCAAATATTTTCTTTACATAGTTTTTCTAAAATGTTTTTCTAAAAAATAGTGGTGCTTTAGTTTCAAGAGTGCTGCCATGATTTAAAGGCCTAAATTTGCCTTCCCCAGAACCTATTCTTCAGTGGAGTCTTGGATCTAAAATGTCTGAAACACTTGTCAATCAATTGTATCCACATGTGACAGATATCCGAGTGGCAAAGTGCCCCTGTGCCAGTGATGTGGCATTAATTGGCTTTATTTTGAACTCGGCATATAATGGTAAGTTTACAGTCTTATTGACTGTTGAAGTAAGCAGTGTTATATATTTGTTAAGGGTGGTTTTAAGTGGAAATACACTCTAAATGCATACAGAGAATAAAATTTACTGTTTGTCACTCTACCTCTTCTGCTTGCCAGTGTGAGCTGCTAGGAGAGGCCCTCCTTTGTTGTGGCCTTGTGCATTCAAATGGTGACTTAAAACAGGACGTGGTGGTGTGTGCCTAAATCCCAGTTACTTGGCAGACTAAGACAAAGCAATTGAGTTTGAGGTTAACCTTGTAAGACCCTATTTCAAAACCAGTTAACCAAGTCAGTCAAGTAGTAGGTCCCCTGTCCTCTGTTCTTCATAAGTTTGTTACAGTTTTCCAGAGATTCTTAATTGCTTCTGGTCTGTCTTCATTTTCTGCTATGTATAAAACAGTATTATTATTCCTGGGACACTACCTTATTGTATTTATTACAGACATATTTTCAATGATTGTTAAATACCTAATGACATATGTAAGAAAAACAGCTGTTTTTCTCTAGACTCTGATTTATCACACTTGTGGAGTCAAATGTATGGATTTCCTTCACTGAGTGATTTTTCTTGGCATATTGGAGGTGCCAAGTGGGTATCCTGTGATTTAATTCAACTCTGGCAATAGATACATAGAGCTAGCATCAACGCTCACAAATTAGAAAGACGGTTTTTCATTTCAGATTCTAGGCACAAGTGCCAGGTTGTGACCCGTGCTTCTAATCTGGATGCTGTAAATTGAAGCCCTATAAGCCCCTTCTGAAATTCAAGACTTTGTTACACTGTTCACAGAACTCAGGGCAACCCACAGAACTCAGGGTCTGAGATGCTTGTCCTGCTGGGAGATGGAGTGTACTGGGCAGCAGAGCTCCTAAGGGCTACAAGCAGAAAGGTTGAGCCTGGTGAACCTCAGGGTGGCAGCCATAGAGTGCAGGGAAGTGTGTGGCAGCAAGGACCTTGGATTTCCCAGGATGCCCTGCTTAGCTGTAACACACTTTGATTCTAGGCAATAATAGAATATCTGAAACAAGTATCTTGGCAATGATCCAGTATTTATGGTGCTTCAGAAACCAGAAACCTTGAACCTGGCCAATATTTGCATGTAAAGCTGTCTGGGCAGTGTATGTGTGTATGTCATACACACACACACACACACACACACACACACACACACACACACTCATATATGTTGTAGAATATTATTTTAAGATGTGTTGTGCTTTGGAACTTTTTTTAATGATGCAAAGATGTGTTTGATTAAATAAAATTCACCTGTGATCAGACGCCTGAGTCAGCAAGTAGCTGACCGGAAATTGTAGGGAGGAGTCAGGTGGAGAAGGGATTTTAAGGAGGGGCCAGGAAAAGTATGAGAACTTCTTGGGAAATGCCAGGCGGTGATGTAGGTAAGCTGCTTGCTATTCAGCCTCCCTGGGGAGCAGAATTCTAGGTCAACCTTTGAATCTTGAATTCTCTAGAGGGACAGAGGAAAAATAAAGCTATGGTGCCTAGAGGGAACAGATTTTTTTTCAGGCTGTGGCTTTTGCAGCCAGACTGCTGCTGGTAGTGACAGAGCTGCCATTGTTGACTAGGATAGCCGGAGCTTGGAAGGTAGCAACAATTAGAAAAGAAAATAGCAGCTATATGTGTGTGTATATATATATATATTATGTGTGTATGTATATATACATATATATATTATGTTATAAACTATAGTTTCCAGTGCCACTGTGATGAATGAATATTTGCTGGAGCACTGGGAAAGACAGAGGAATGGATTGGTGATTAAGCAGCGGGGAGATGTGGGCCTAGAGACTCAACAGTGGTGGTAAGAGAGAGAAGGCTTCAGTGGACAGGAGAGCATGAGGGTGGGAGGACAGACTGGGAGGACTGGGAAGTGATATGCTTGGGGTTCATGATGTGAAATTCCCTAATCGTCAATAAAAACATATTACAGAATAAAAAAGAAGTTGTATTCTTGTGGTAGTTTGAAAGTAATTGGCCACCATAAGCGCACAGGGAGTGGTACCATTAGAAGGTATTGCTTCATTGGAGTAGGTGTGGCCTTTTTGAAGGAAGTATGTCACTGTGGGGACAAACTTTAAGGTTTCATGTATGCTCAAGATAACACCCAGTGAGACACACCACTTCCTGTTGCTTGCAAGATGGAGAACTCTCAGCTACTTCTCCAGCACCATGTCTGTCTGTCTGCTCTGTGTTCCACCATGACGATAATGAACTGAACCTCTAAACTGTAATCAAGCCACCCCAATCAAATGATTTTCTTTATAAGAGTTGTCATGATCATGGCATTTCTTCATAACAATAGGGATCCTAACTAAGACAGAACTTGGTACTAAGGACTGGGGCATTGCTGTGATAGGCTGGACCATTTCTTTTTGTTTGAATGAATGTGAGATTTGGGACTGTGTATTGGAAAAGCAGTTGAACACTTTAAGTGCTGCTTAATGGACCTTAGAAATAGGAACATGGAAGACTGTGTGTACTAAGGGTTATCTGAACTGTGGGGGCTATCTTAAGATGTTTTGAGGGTAGTAATAATATGTGATCTAGAGACTGCTTCATTTTGGTGAAGAAAGTGGCTGCCTTTTGCACTTGTTCAAAGGATCTGCCTGAGGCTAACATGAAGAATTTTGGATTAATTTTTGGGTTAGTTCCATTGGCATAGGAAATCTCAAACAGCCTAGTATAGACTGTCATGTGTTTACTAATGGTAACTCTAATGAAAATCTATAATGAAAATAAGCAAGCTGAGCAAGGACAAATACAAAATGTACAATTTGAGGAGAAAAGAAGTGCTGGGAAGTGGAATGGAGCTAAGTCCCCTGTTCAAGGAGATAAACAGATTAAGAAATGGAATAAAGGGCTGGGACGGGGAGCTCAGAGGTTCCTTGGCCCCTTATCCTTCCTGGGCTCACTGCAGGGCCTCTACTCCCTGCATACCGCCTCTTTCTTCCTAGCCCACCCAGCTTCCATCCAGAACCCTCCCCACTTCGGCCCCACCGCACTCTTTCGGCACATAACATCACCCAGCCCGGCCTGTCTGGGCACTGGGTCTGAATTCTCGGGGCACCCAAGTGGGTGGGAGTTCCTTTGCTTCTATGGCCTGCCTGCACCAAGCAGGGTAGGCGCTTTGTTTGCGAGCTGCCCAACCAGCACGGAGGCCTGATCTCTCGGCGCCAGGAGAGCCAGCGTTGGGGCGCCAAGAGACAGCACTGGTGAGAGCCAGTGTTGGGTAGGCAAGGAGACCTGATCCGGTAAAAGAAGATCCATAAGGGAGCATTTGGAAGAAGAGATGGGCAGACGCCAAGGCAAGAATTTGCCCAACAAGCTGAAAAGCACATGAAGCCACCAGAAACCAGCGACCTAACAACGGGAAGACATGAATACCTTAAACAAGAAGAAGTAGAAAAGATTGACTTCATGAAAGTGATTGACGCCCTTAAACAGCATGTAAAAAACGCCCTTATAGAAATGGATGAGAAATATAACAGAAAGTTTGAAGAATTGAATAAATCAGTGAATGATACCCTAGAAAACCAAGGAAAAACAATCAAACAGATAATGGAAACAGTTCAAGACTTGAAAACTGAAGTGGAGGCAAAGAAGAAAACACAAACAGAGGGACGGCTGGACATGGAAAATTTAAGTAAACAAACAGAGTCTACAGAAACAAGAATAACCAACAGAATACAAAAGTTAGAAGAAAGAATCTCAGATTCTGAAGATACCATAGAGAAAATAAACACACTGATCAAAGAAAACAGCAAGTCCAACAAACTCTCATCACAAAACATTCAGGAAATCTGGGACACAATAAAAAGACCAAACCTAAGAATAATAGGAGTAGAAGAAGGAGAAGAAGTGCAACTCAATGGTCCAGAAAATATATTTAATAAAATTATAGAAGAAAACTTTCCCAACCTAAAGAAAGATATACCTATGAAGGTTCAAGAAGCATACAGAACACCAAATAGGCTGGATCAAAAAAAAAATCCCCTCGCCATATAATTATCAAAACACAAAGCATACAGAATAAGGAAAGAATATTAAGAGCTGCAAAGGAAAAAGGCCAAATTACTTATAAAGGTAAACCTATCAGACTTACACCTGACTTCTCCATGGAAACCATGAAAGCCAGAAGGTCCTGGATAGATGTACTGCAGAAACTGAGAGACCATGGATACAAGCCCAGATTACTATACCCAGCCAAGCTTTCGTTCACTATAAATGGAGAAAATAAAATTTTCCAGGATAAAAACAAATTTAAACAATACACAGCCACAAATCCAGCTTTACAGAAAGTAATAGAAAGAAAATCACTAACCAAGGAGTCCAACAATGACCACAATAACTCAGACATCTAGAGACCCTTCACCAACACAAATCAAAGAAGGGAAACACACAAACTCTATGACTGAAAAAGTGACTGGAGTTAACAACCACTGGTCATTAATATCACTTAATGTCAATGGACTCAACTCACCTATAAAAAGGCACAGGCTAAGAGATTGGATAAGAAAACAGGATCCAACATTCTGCTGTTTACAAGAAACACACCTCAACCATAAAGACAGGCACCTACTCAGAGTAAAGGGCTGGGAAAAGGTTTATCAAGCAAATGGACCTAAGAAACAAGCGGCTGTGGCCATACTAATCACTAACAAAGTTAGACTTCAAACTTAAATCAATCAGAAGAGATGGAGAGGGGCATTTTATACTCATAACAGGAACAGTTCATCAGGATGAAGTCTCAATCCTGAACATCTATGCCCCTAATATATAAGCACCCACATACATAAAAGAAACATTGCTAAAACTCAAGGCAGCCATCAAACCGCACACGCTAATAGTAGGAGACTTCAACACTCCTCTCTCACCAATGGACAGGTCAATCAGACAGAAACCTAACAGAGAAATAAGAGAATTAATGGAGGTAATGAATCAAATGGACTTAACAGACATCTATAGAACATTCCACCCAAATAGGAAAGAATATACCTTCTTCTCTGCAGCTCATGGAACCTTCTCAAAAATCGACCACATAGTCGGTAACAAAGCAAACATCCACAGTTACAAAAAAATATTAGTAACCACCTGTGTCTTATCAGATCACCATGGATTAAAGTTAGAATTCAACAACAATGGTATCCCCAGAAATCATACAAATTCATGGAAACTGAATAGTCAACTACTGAACCATACCTGGATTAAGGAAGAAATAAAGAAAGAAATCAAAGTCTTCCTGGAATTCAATAAAAATAAAGAAACAACATACTCAAACTTATGGGACACTATGAAATCAGACCTAAGAGGAAAGTTCATAGCATTAAGTGCCCACTTAAAGAAAACAGAGAAAGCTCACATTGGAGACTTAACAGACCACCTGAAAGCTCTAGAAAAAAAGAAGCAAACTCACCTAGGAGGAGTAGAAGACTGGAAATAATAAAACTGAGGGCTGAAATCAACAAAATAGAAACACAGAAAACAATACAAAGGATCAATGAAACAAAAAGCTGGTTCCTCGAGAAAATCAACAAGATTGACAAACCCCTATCCAAACTAATCAAACGGCAGAGAGCGAATTTGCAAATTAATAAGATCAGAAATGAAAAGGGGGACATAACCACAGACACAGAGGAAATTCAGAGAATCATTAGATCTTACTACAAAAGCCTATATGCCACAAAACTGGAAAATGTAAAGGAAATGGACACTTTTTTAGATAAATACCATATACCAAAGTTAAGCCAGGACCAGGTGAACAATCTAAATAGACCTGTTAGTCGCGAAGAATTAGAAGAGGTTATCAAAAACCTCCCTACCAAAAGAAGCCCAGGACCAGATGGTTTCAATGCGGAATTCTACCAGAACTTCCAAGAAGAGCTAATACCTATACTCCTTAATGTATTTCACAATATGGAAACCGAAGAGGCATTGCCAAATTCCTTTTATGAAGCTACAGTTACTCTGATACCAAAACCGCACAAAGACTCAACCAAGAAAGAGAATTATAGACCAATCTCACTCATGAACATCGATGCAAAAAATCCTCAACAAAATACTGGCAAACCAAATCCAAGAACACATCAGAAAAATTATCCATTATGATCAAGTAGGCTTCATCCCAGAGATGCAGGGCTGGTTCAACATACGAAAATCTATCAATGTAATCCATCATATAAATAAACTGAAAGAAAAAAACTGTATGATCATTTCATTAGATGCTGAAAAAGCATTTGACAAAATTCAACATCCCTTTATGATAAAAGTATTGGAGAGATTAGGGATACAAGGGTCATACCTAAATATAATAAAAGCTATATACAGCAAGCCGACAGCTAACATCAAATTAAATGGAGAGAAACTCAAAGCCATCCCACTAAACTCAGGAACATGACAAGGCTGTCCACTCTCTCCATACCTCTTCAATATAGTGCTTGAAGTTCTAGCAATAGCAATAAGACAACATAAGGGGATCAAGGGGATTCGAATTGGAAAGGAAGAAGTTAAACTTTCATTATTTGCAGATGATATGATAGTGTACATAAGCGACCCCCAAAACTCCACCAAAGAACTTTTACAGCTGATAAACACCTTAGTAATGTGGCAGGATACATGATCAACTCCAAAAAATCAGTCGCCCTCTTATACATAAAGGATATGGAAGCAGAGAGGGAAATCAGAGAAGCTTCAATTTTCACGATAGCCACAAACAGCATAAAATATCTTGGGGTAACTCTAACCAAGAAAGTGAAAGATCTATTTGACAAGAACTTTAAGGCATTGAAGAAAGAAATTGAGGAGTATACCAGAAATTGGAAGGACCTTCCTTGCTCTTGGATTGGGAGGATCAACATAGTAAAAATGGCAATTCTACCAAAGGCAATTTATAGATTCAGTGCAATCCCCATCAAGGTCCCATCAAAATTCTTCACAGATCTGGAGAGGACAATAATCAACTTTATATGGAAAAACAAAAAACCCAGGATAGCCAAAACAATCTTATACAACAAAGGAGCGTCTGGAGGCATTACCACCCCTGACTTCAAACTGTACTACAGAGCTAAAGTATTGAAAACAGCTTGGTATTGGCATAAAACAGAGAAGTCGACCAATGGAATCGAATAGAAGACCCTAACATTAACCCACAAACCTATGAACACCTGATTTTCGATATGCCTATAAGGATTTTGGATATGCCTATAAGGGATTACTTAGATTAGGTTAACTGAGGTGGAGAAACCAAACTGTAGGTGGCACCATTCCACAGGCTGGGGTCCTAGAATGAATAAAAACAGGGAAGTAAGCTGAGCAAGGCATTATATATCTCTGCTTCATGACCATCTGCCTCTTCCAGTTCACTTTTCTAACATAATGAACTACACTCTCAAACTGTCAGTCAAAATAAACCCTTTCCCCTTTAATCACAGTGACAGGAAAAGTAACTCTTCCACTGCCTAGCCTCTGTGACCAGGAAGGAAAGCCCTCTTTATTTCCAGACACAAGAGGTCATTATACCATACTTTTAGGCAATAAATAAAGATCAGAGCCTGCATCTCTTGATTCTATTGCTTTTACCTCGAAATAATTATTTATTTAGAGTTGCATAGTCTATGGTGGCACATTGTAGTCCTCTCCAACATTAACAAAATCCTTACTAAATTATAGCTAAAATGATATTTTTAGAATAAACCAATACATTAAGAGGATTTATCCTAAGGAAGTAGTACTCATAGAGATAACTCTTCTGGGAGTCAATGAGGTGGCTCATAATCTTATGGTATATCCTGTAACTACTTCATCCTCCCAATGCCTTGGGAAGTGAGAATGAGATTCAAAGAGAAGAGGAGAGGTGAGGTGTTGTTGTAACATGAGGGCCTGCTCGTTGGGGTTTCTGTCCTCCTACAAGGTCCCACAGCCAGCAAGCCCCAAAGAAAATCACACAGAGATCTCCATAAGTTATAAAACTGATTGGCCCATTAGCTCAGGCTACTTATTAGCTCTTGTAGTTTATATTAACCCATTATTCTTATCAATGTTAGCTACATGGCTCGGTACCTTTCTCAGTGGGATAGCTCACATCTTGCTTCTTCAGTGGTCTGGGCAGAACTGCTGGAGGGAGCTTCCTGCTTCCCAGAATACTCCTATTCTCTTTGCTCCACCTCTACTTCCTGTATGGTTTTTTTCACCTATATTTCCTGCCTGGCCAAACAGCATGTATTTAAAACATGATTGACAGAATACAGATAATTATCGCACACTCTGTTGTGATGGCTATTCTTGGTTGCCAACTTAGCTGTATATGTAACTAACTAAAACCCAAGTAGATGGGAACTTCTGTGAAGGATTTTTCTTAATGAAATCATTGGAAGAAGCTAGACCCACCTACAATCCAGATCATTAGAGGAGGGAAGATCCACCTTTAATCTGGGCCATACTTTATATATAAATAAAAGGACATCATTCCTTTATAGTCTGCTAAACCAACAGTGACTTTCCCTGAATGAGATGTCAGGTAAGCCATCAGAATCCATGAGTTGCCTCTAGACCTATAGCCAGATTTAAGGCCAAGCAGGCTTCTAGGGGGAGGTAGAAAGTATAGCCCATGAGTTGGTGCACTATACTACTAAGGAGCTTAATGATGATCAGAAGTCTGGGAAATATGTGTGTGGGTAGATTTTAAGGGTATGGAATAAAGGTAGAAGAAATTTAAAACTGGGTTGGGTTTAGGTTATTGATATGTGCCCATTGAGTGCAGATTCTAGCTTTAATATGGAAACTCTTAGATTTAAAAAAAAGTGTCAAATGTTTGCTTAAATGGTAGGTTGAAGACTTTAGATGGCCTATCTAAAAGAGGTTGGGCATGCCTAATATTGCTTGGCTCAGTGTTGATAAAGGTTTTTTTTTTATTTTTAAAGTTCAGGGAAATTGTATGTTAGATGGGTGTGATGTATAAAACCCAATCCTTCACCATGGAAAACCCAGAAGTCATGCCTATCAGTAATCCTATAAGATACAAAATGGGCACCAACATATTTGTAGAGCTTTCTTTGCACCATTTTTTGAGCCAGACCTTTGGGTTAGAGACACTGCCTGCTTCGTTGGATGAATTAAATGCAGTGGGATTACTTGGGCCTTGAAGTAGCAGCGGGACAGGGAGCAGCACTGAATTGCCAAAGACAAGGTGATTGTAGTTCTCATAAGAGGCAGCATAGACAGGGCAATATACATAATAGGCTGACCCATCATGGGCAGCAGAGGCAGAGTGATTCTTATGGTGATATGAGTAGGGTGGACTCTCTAATCAATCATGATGTTTCCAGGCATGAAATAGAATAGATGCCTACTTCATTTTTGTTCAGTCTTTATAATGGAAGCATTCTTAAATGAAAGAAAGACTATTCTGGATTATGGCAAAAACAGATTTCTTTCTGGTAAGCAAGTTCCAGAGCTGAGCCAGTTTACAGACCCAGAACCCCTTGCATGATGGCAAGGCCAAAGTCCTCCTCCTGAGGAAGGACTTTGCTAAAATGCCTGAGAGTTTTACTGTCAGCCATTCTCCAGTCCTTCCCCCAAAGGAACATATGGCCTTTTATAAGGGCAACTTTACAGTGGAGAAATATAGGAGGAGGCTGTTCATTTGTTTCCCGGCTGCCCAGACTTCTGAAATAATGACACGAAAACTGTATTGATTAAATAACTGCTTGGACTATTAGCTCTAGCTTCATATTGGCTAGCTTTTACATCTTAATTTAACGCACTTCTATTAATCTGTGTATCACCACATTGTGTGGCTTACCAGCAAGGTTCCAGTTCATCTGTCACTGGTGGTGGTTACATGGCATCTCATTGACTCCGCCTTCTTTCTCTATATATCTTTTTCAGCCTGGCTATATTCTGTCAAGCCATTGGCCGAAAACAGCTTCTTTATTCATTAACCAATAAAAACAACACATATACAGAAGGACTTCCCACACCATTTTCACCTTTTCTGCTTAAATAAAATGAAGTTTTTTTAACATAGCAAGTTTGCATATAATAAAACAGGTATCAAGCAATAATTACAGTTACAACATTTATATCTACTTTATCTTTTATCATAACCAAGGAAAACTATAATTATAACTATCTATTCTTCAATTCCATCAAAGATTGCAGAAGGATATAACATTACCTAAGTTAACAGGAAATGCATTCTAAGCAACTTCCAAAACTCTAGAATTGATAGAGACATCTTGATGCCTGAAAAGTCACCCACAGTTCTTCTTTATTGTTGGGGCATCCAATCTTCAGCCTACAGGCCCGTAGTATCTGGCAGACTTTTCCATGAAGCAGGAAATTTCAAAGGCAGTTCCACCTATATTGGCAGTTTGTCAGTCACTTTCTTCTGTATCCTGCAGAATGTCTGGTAGACTCTTTCATGAAGCAAGAAACCTGAAGGACCATCTCATTTTTAGGCAAGTTCAGCACTCATTTCTCTGTGGGTCCTGCATATCCAATTTATACAGCATAACATCAAGCAGTACAGGCAAGAGCAGTTTCTTGCCCAAATGGCTAGCAGACTTCATAAGTAGCCTCTTTGATGCCCATCATCCTCTTGAAATAGATTGATGCTGCCAGGAGCCGATGTGTCTCATTGTAACAAAAAGTCCTAAATTCTTAAAACAGTTTAAATGTCATATTCTGAAGGTCTCTGAAAGATTTGAAGAATACCTATCTAATAGAAATATATTTCTATGTCTATAAAACCTAACTAACATGACTACAAGCTTGAGTATTTTATAGATGATTACCTATTAACTTTTATTTCTTAATTATATATTACATTTTTAAATGAGCTGCACAAACACAATACCTCAATCAAGAGTAGAAATGTACATATAACAAAACTGACTTAAAATTTGTATCAATAAACCAAGATATATACCAAGGCAAAATATCTATCTCTATATCATATCCCCCTTTAACTGTAAACAAACATTTATAAACTATATTTGGAAATTTGGATGTAGTTCTCTTCAAAGTTCTTCCCACTTTTTTTGGGAAAAGTAATTTTTGGGGTGTTCATGGAGACCTTTCAGGTGGTCTTGGTTCATCAAGCCACATTAGTCTGGAATTAATCCACAGGTTCTCATCTTCTGTGTAAACAAAAGTAAAACTTCTTTTCTAAAGCGATATATACTTAGACCCAAATTCTGAAGTCAAGATACCTTTCCATTGGTTTATATTAGCATCCCGTACAATGAGATATCTACCTGTACTTAGCTCATTCACAGCCAAAAATTCAAAGGAAACACAATAATATACATAATCCAGAGTCTGTGTATTTTTCATCTTTACATGACTTATTTTTTTTTATTCCTTTCCTCTATGACTGTCTGTACTCTGTCTCCTTAAAGACTTTGTTTTATTTTTTAAAATGATTTGCTTCTTTTTATAACATTCTATACTCTTTTTCTTCTCTCTCCCAAGCCTGTATACATTTATCCAATACTATGATCCATTTAGAGGTCTTGTATGTCTGAATCTGTCCTATTGCATATCTGTAATCCTTTTCTGACCAGGACATCCTCTTAAAATGCTAAGTGATTCTTAACAACCTAAGTGGTGGTGTTGCTAGGGCAAACACAGCCTTGCCTGCTTGCTCTGCCCAGTCCAACGTGGCAGAAGTTCATTCACGGCCTCTGAGACTGCCAGGTGGGAGCCATGCTCATCACCTCGACTCTGGTAGCCAGTTGGCTCATGCTGCCACCAAGTAACTTGCAGCACACTGCCCACAAACCCCATTCGAGTGCTCGGCCTCCTGAAAGATCCAGAGTTAGCCCTGGAAGTACGGCACAGGAAGCCACCATTTTGAAACCATACATTTTTTTCCTTTTTGCTACCAGTGAATCAGGAAAACCTCTCTTAAAGGAGCTGCAGCATGTTGCCAGCAAGCAGAGCCCATCTGAAAAAAATGTGACTAAACTTTGTTTTTTAGTGTCTAGAATTCCTTTTCAAGCCCTCTCAGGTTTTATGTGGATTTAGTTAGCACACATTGGAGCACCAATTTGTAGTACGAGGCTGCTCGTTTGTTTCCTGGCTGCCCAGACACCCAAAACAACAATACAGAAACTATATTAATTAAATCACTGCTTGATTTATTAGCTCCAGCTTTTTATTGGCTAACTCTTACATCTTAATTTAACCCATATCTATTAATCTGTGCATCCCTACGTGGTTGTGGCTTACTGGCAAGGTTCTAGCTCATCTGTCCCTGGCAGTGGCTATATGGCATCTCACTGACTGTCTTCTTTCTCTATATATCTTTTCCAGCCTGGCTATATTCTGTTAATCCATTGACCGAAAGCAGCTTCTTCATTTATTAACTAATAAAAGCAATACATATACAAAAAGACTTCCCACATCAGGGAAAAGAAAAAAACATCAGAGTTTTGGGGTCTATTGGATACTGGTTCAGAACTGACACTGATTCCCAGTGAGCTCATGAGGCACTGTGGCCCTCCAGTTAAAGAAGGGGTTTATGGAGGTTTTATGGAGGTGATTAATGGAGGAATTTTGGCTGAAGACTTAGTAGGTCCCAAATCATCATGTTGTTATTCCCCACTCTGAAATGTATAATTGGGATAGATATACTGAGAAGTAGCCAGAATTCCCATTGGTTCCCTGATTTATGGAACGGAAATTATTATGGTTGTAAAAGCCAAATGGAATCCATTGGAGTTGCCTTTACCAGGAAAAATAGTGAGTGGACGACAAAAATCTCAGTCCAGTAGGAGTGGCCAGCATCAAAGACTTAAAAGATGCAGGGGTGGTGGTTTCCTCTGCATCGCCCTTTTACTTTCCTAACTGGTCAGTGCAGAAAAAAGATTTGTCTTGGAGTTGACACATCACAAGTTATTGGTAATGACTCTGATTGCAGCTGCTATACCAGACATTTTGTCCTGATTTGAGCAAATTAACACATCTCCTGGTACATGGTATACATCTATTTGTCTAGCAAATGCCTTTTTCTTGGTGCCTGTCAATAAGGACCACCAGAAGCAATTTGCTTTCAGCTGTAAAGACCAGCAGTATAAATTTACAGTTCAACCTCAAGGATATATTAACTCACCTGTCTTGTGTCATTACTTAGAAGGGACTTTCCATAAAATATCACATTGGTGTAATAACACATACACATATCAGAGGATGGGAAACAAATTCAACCAAAATTCAAGGGCCTTCTACCTCAGTGAAGTTTTTAGGGCTGCATAGTGTGAAGCACACAGAAATATTCCTTCGAAGATGAAGGGTACGTTTTTGCACCTGGCCCCTCCCACCACCAAGAAAGAAGCACAGTGTTTAGTGGGTCTATTTGGATTCTGGAGACAGCACATTCCTCACCTGAATGTGTTACTCTTGCCCATATAGCAAGTGACTCAGAGAGTGGCTAGCTTTGAGTGGGGCCTGGAACAGAAGACTCTTCAACAAGTCCAGGCTGCTTAGAATGCTGCTCTACCTCATGGGCCATATGATGCAACATACCTAATGATACTTGAGATGTCAGCGGCCAATAAGGATGCTGTTTGGAGCCTTTGGCAGGGCCATATGTGAGAACCACGGAAGGCACCTTTGGGATATTGGAGCAAGGTTCTACCATTATCTTTAGCCAACTATTTTATCTTTGAGAGACAGATCTTGGCCTGCTAATGGACTTTAGTGGAAACTGAACATTTGACAATAGCCCACCAAGTTACCATGGAAACTGAGCTACCCATCATGAGCTTGGTGACCCACTAAGCCATGAAGTAAAATATTCACAGCAATGATCTATTATCAAATGGAATTGGATATATGTGATCAAGCCTGAGCAGGTTCTGTTTTTTTTTTTTAAGATTTATTTATTCATTATATATATAGGATTCTTCTTGCATGTGTCCCTGCAGGCCAGAAGAGGGCACCAGATCTTTTTACTTTATGCCTAGTTTATTTTCTTTTTTAAAAAATTTATTATTTTTTTAAAAGAAAACAAACTATTTTTTTTTCATTTTACATATCAAACCCAGTTCCCACTCCCTCCCTTCCTCCTATTCCCTTTACCTACCTCCCATCCCTCCCCACATCCAGTCTTCAGAGAGGGTAAGGCACATTGCTTTGGGGAACGTCCAAGGCCTGCCCTACTATATCTAGGCTGAGCAAGTTATCCATCCAAAGAGAATAGGTTCCCAAAAAGCCAGTATAAGCAGTAGGGATAAATCCTGGTGCCACTACCAGTGGCCCTGCAGTCTGCTCCAGCCATACAATGTCAACCACATTCAGAGGGACTAGTTTGGTCCTAAGCTGGTTCCTTCCCCGTCAGGCTGGAGTTGGTGAGCTCCCATTAGCTCAGGTAGACTGTTTCAGTGGGTGTCCCCATCATGGTCTTAACCTCTTTGCTCATATTCTCACTCCTCCCACTCTTCAACTGGACTTTGGGAGCTCAGTCCAGTGCTCTGCACCTCTGTTTCCATCAGTTGCTGCATGAGAAGATATTCATCAGTCTGATACAGGGCAAGGCCAGTTTGGGCATCCTCTCTTCTATTGCTTAGCCCCTCCCCCATGGCTTCAGTTTTGTCAGGCAATCTTAACTATTTTCCCTTTCTGGGTCGATCTATGTATGCTTTTCTTAGGGTTCACCATGTTACTTAGCTTCTCTAGGATCATGAAATATAGGCTCAATATCCTTTGCTTCACAAACAGTATTCACTTATGAATGAGTACATACCATGTTCATCTTTCTGGCACCAGACCTTATTACATATTGTTGTGAGCCACCATGTGATTACTGGGAATTGAACTCAGGACCTCTGGAAGAGTAGTTAGTGCTCTTAACCTCTGATCCATCTCTCCAGGTCCCTGAGCAGGTTCTGAAGGCACAAGTAAATAACAGGAAGAAGTTTCCCAAATGCCTGTGGTTCCCACTCCCATTACAATGCTCCCTGCTCCCAAGTATGTACATATATCCTCTTGGGGTGTGACCTGATCAGTTGACTAAGGAAGAGAAGACCAGAGCCCGATTTTCCAATGGTTCTACACATTAAGCAGGCACCACCCAGAAGTAGACAGCTGTAGCATTGCAACCTCTTTCTGGGACAATCCTGAAGGCCCCAGAAAAGGGAAATCTCAGTTGAAAAAAACTTCAGGCTTTGTCATATATTTTGTTTTGAATGAGAAATATCTGGATGTGTGATGGTTCACTGGTTCATGAGTTGTATGAACTAGATGTCAGGGATTGGAACGATGACGGTTGGAAACTTCGTGAGAAGGATATCTGGCTAGGAAGGATGTGGATAGATCTCCTCAAACGGATGAAGGTTGTGAAGATTCTTGGGTCCTAAGTAAATGCCCATCAAAAAGTGACTTCAGAGGGTACGGTTTCAATAACCAAGTAGATGGGATGGTCCAGTCTATGACTAGTTAGCTTCTCTGCCCTTCCATCCTTGTCATTACCCAAAGATCCCCTTAACAAAGTGGCTGTGGTGGCAGAGATGGGGGTGACTCATGAACTTGAAAACATGGACTGCTACTCACTAAGGCTGACTTGAACACAGCTGCTGCTGGGTACCAGATTTGCCAAAGGCAAAGAACAACACTGTGCCCCAGATATGGCACCATTCCCCAGGATGAGCAGCTATCAAACTGGTGGCAGGTTGACCACATTGGACAACTTCTTCTCAAGAGAAAGGACAGCGCTTTGCCTTTCTGTCTCCTTCGTGCAATACTTCTGCCAAACCACCATCTGCGAACTCAAGGAATGCCTTATCCATCACCCTCATGGTCCATACAGTATTGCTTCTAACAAAAGACCTTACTTCACAACCAGAGAAGTGGGAGAGTGGGCCTATGATCATATAATCTACTGGTCTTAATAGAGTCTCAGCAGCCTGAAGCAGCTTGCCTAACATAATGATGGAATGAGCTTTTGAAAACACAGTTATAGCACAGATTAGGTGGGTCAAGAGCCATCAGAAGGTGGTATATTCTTTGAATCAGCAGCAGATATATGGTACAGTCTCTCCCATAGCCAGGATCTATGGGGTTCAGGGATCACATGGTGGAAAAAGGAATTGTTCCACTCACTTTGACCCCTAGTCACCCACTAGCAAAATTTTGCTTTTTATCCCCATGACCTTAAGTTCTGGTGGCCTAGCAGTTTTGGTTCCAGAAGGAAGAATGCTCCTGCCAGGAGACTCAACAGCATTCCATTGAACTGGAAGCTCAGACTATGCCCTGGCTGCCCTTAACCCTACAGACTAAGAAAGGAATAACAGTGTTAAGAGTGGTTACTGATTCAGATTACCAAGGGAAAATTGAGTTGCTTCTCCACAATGGAGGTAAGAAAAATTACGTCTGGAATGCAAAAGATCCTTTAGGGGGTCTTTGACTAGTGTCGGGGAGAAGTTGCAACAACTAATTCAGGCAGGATGACAGTGAAAACAGGCCCTTCAGGAATGAGGATATGGATCAATCTTCTAGGAAAAGTGCCAAGACTTCCAAAGGTTTGCTGAGGGTAGAGGAAATACCAGAAAGTGTAGTAGGCAAAAACAGCTATAAATATAAAGGCCATGGGACCAGTTGAAGAAATGAGAATTACAATTGCTGTGATATTTTGTTAAGAATGTATTTTTGCAGATATTTGTGTTTTCTTTCTTGATTTCTTTATATGCACAATAACATCACTTAATAAATATTAGTGGTTTTTAAGTTTTCATATTCATGTTTTTAGATACTAAAAGAACATCCCTCAAGAAACATTCCCACCTATCCTAAAATTTAGAATGTGTTTGCAGTTGTGTGAGGTATTATAGCATGTTAGGCCAAATTATGATCTGGTTAAGTATATAATGTGTTTGTGGTTGTTGGTGGGAAAGCTATACCATGTGAGGCATAATTATAACCCGGTTATTGGTTTCATTTCGAAATTAAGCATGACATAGGAGATATGACTGTTTGTCAGATTGACAAGGAATGGACTCATGTAGGCTATTCTTCCTTGTCAGCCTCACTAAATCTAGAATCAGGTAAAACCCAAAGTGCTGGGTATACCTGTGAGGAATTTTCTTAATTAAATCATTTGAAGTAGTGGAGGAATGTTTCTTAATTAAATCATTTGAAGTAGCTAGACTTACCTTTAATCAGGGTCATACTTTCTGGTGTCATCGTATATGAAGAACATGGAAGAAGGAAGCTTTTGTTCTTTGCCTGCTTGCCCTCGCCCTCACTAGCAAGTGCATTCCTTCACCGCATTAGAGCCTACTTCTTCAGGATTCCGGCACATACTCAAGACCAGCTGGGACTCCCAGCCTAGTGGACTGAAACAACTACTGTGTTTCTGGACTTTCCACTGGTAGACAGCCATTGTTGAACTGGACTACAGCCTGAATGCCATTCTAATTAATCCCCTTTATATAATATGTATATATTTGTAACATTTACACATATGTGTTTGTTTTCATTTGGAAATTTGGATTTTTGATGACTAAATGCATGTTCCATGGATAGATAGATAGATAGACAGACAGACAGACAGACAGACAGACAGACGATATAGATTCACACTGTCAGTTCTATAGAGCTGTGACTAATTCAGTGTGGAGGAGCCTATTTTAGAAGATGGAGCAGGTTTGTGTTCATGTATTGAGCTCTGCAAAGTTGCCTGGCTCTGATTTCTTTTTCTTTCATGGTAGGTGTTTTCATAGGAGTTACCATTTCTGGATTTTGGGATTATAATAAAACCAAATGGTATGACCTGACAGAAAACATCTATTCACATCTTAAAGATGGTAATTTTTCTGGCTGTGTTTATTCTCATATTTCATTTATTTTGAAACTCATTCAGTATTTATGAAATGTCTTTCTAAAAAACTCACTGTTTCTAACCTATGATGTGATTTGATTTCTTCCTTCAGAACATAAAGGACTGACACTGATAGATATGGTGTTAACAAATCATTTTTTAGTCATCCTTACCTCTTTGGGTCTTTTTGTAAGTAGCGATCTTCGTTATCCAGTCTCTACAGGAATACAGGTATGAAAATTTCTTTGTAATCTATTGATAACTCTTAATATCTTCTGTGGTATAAAAAAGAAACAGTTTTTAATTGATTTATGAATAGTATATCTTAGAACTAAAGATTAAAAAGGCTCAAAGTATGATAGCACATCTTTTTCCTTTGCTTCATAGCATTTGAAGTATAAGTAAAAGTGGCATTAGTTTTATTGCTGGACCATCCCTAGTAGATTTTAAACAAATGCAATAGGAAAGACATCATCTTTCTATCTACTTGTCTATTTATTTATTGCATGATGTGTTTCTAAAATGCTATAAGGCAATTCTTATAGCTAAATGTTATATTAAAATGAACAGCAATTAAATGTTGTCAAAGAAATAATACACACCTAAGATGATAGAGATGCCAACTCTCTTGATAAGACAATTACACACTGTACAAGTGTATTGAAATGTCTGCTATCTCCATATATGTGCAACATTACAAGTAAATAAAAACCAAAGCAGACCCTTCATAAACTGGGAACCAATCCTGTTGAGAAATTCTGTGATAGGGCAACTGATTTATTCTACCAAGAGGTGAGGAAAAGTGAAGTTGAGACTCTTCATCCAGGTCTAACTACAGAGATTAGAAAGTTTCGTCAGGCAGAAAGACAGAGGAAGAAAATAGAAGACAGCATAACTCTGGGACAAAGAGAAGAGAAATATTCACTGAGATGGAGCTATATACATACAATGACGTTCTATCAAGAGGCTGATGAGAAGCCACAGTATCCTTCGGGGGCCATTTATCTGCTGATATACAAAAGAAACCCGTGTGTGTGTGTGTGTGTGTGTGTGTGTGTGTGTGTGTGTGTGACAGCTTAAAATAAAAGGGTTTGTTATACCTTCTGAAAAGCAACTAAATTTTTAACTTTTTTCTTCCTCTTCCTTCTCCTCTTCTTCCTCCTCCAGCTTTCAAGAGCAGACTTTTGCGGTTTTGAAAGGGTAAGACTTTTGATTTCCTACAATTCACTTGGCAACTTGGAAAGCAATAATTAAAAGTCTACATGTTTCTTGCTACCATAAAATTATTTTCAGTTTAAACTAAAAGCATATTTTCCATAATTATTAGACTCTCCTAATTTTGGCAGCCATTGTTTTTTTCTGGTGGGTTCTCTCTTGGCTTGTGGAGATTGCTCAGGCATGCTGTGCACAGAGATGCCCCACTGGGAAGGGTGAGACCTGGAATCTGGCAAAAGTTTTACTTCCCAATCCACCTGTCCTGTATCGACCCAGAAAAAGGAGCACTTCCATTTTGGACAAAAACTGCCATTAGAAATGACCACAACTCCATTTCTGTCCTCTTGGGGAACCTTTTCCTCTGTTAGTTTGCTTCCTTCTCTGTTGCAAAATCAGTCTGTCACATTCAAGAAGGCACTCTCAACACATGAACATGCACTGTCAGTTTTGAAACTGCAAGGAAAATTCTCCATATTCATTCTCAGGCCTTGGCATGTCCCCTTCCATTCTGTCCTGTGTTGTACACAGTCACTACAAGTAAGAAACCACACTTAGTTCTCCGGAACCAAATACAAGTAATTGTAATATCAAAGTATTGGTGGGAGGAAAAGTGAAACAGAGAACTGGGAAATCAGGAGAGAAAACAAATGCACGATGGAAGGAACAAATGGAAATACTTTATCTCTTCTCTCAAATCCACATGCTCGGATTTGGCCAACTGCCAATCAAAAATGTTAGTGTGCTAGGGATGTAGCTCAATGGTAGAGTCTTTGCCCTGCGTGCCCAGGCTCTGGGTTCAATTCCCAGCAACACCAACATGTTCAATGGATACAAACATTTACTTGTTGTTTTACTGAAGTGGAGTATGGAAATTATTTTCCCAAACTAGGCTACTCTGTATAAACAATAGAATACGGACTAAAATAATGAGATCATGGCTCATGGCAACACAGGGCAGCAAAGGAAAGGCAAGTAGAGGATCCTGCAAAGAGAGCTGACCCTCAGAACTCACTCCAGGAATAGTTTTTCTCATCAGTGATGGTGGCTTTGAGGAAGCAGAGAGAAGACTGCTAGAAGGGGGAGCTGAGCTTTCCCAGAGCCTGAAGTGATAGGTTGAAGGACTCCTTCAGGGGAAGAAGGCTTCCATGGTGAAATTAACTGCATGGAGACAGCGACTCAGAGGAGCAGAGAGCACTGCGCTTTCTTCCCTCAGTCAGGCATTGCCAGAGTTGATGTGTTCTAAAAACTGAGGTCATCTGAGGTCCCAATGGAACACAGTCATTAAAAACAGGAGATGTTCTAGAATGCTAGTCTGTGAACCAGAGCAGCAAAATTTAGCTAATAAAATCATGGGCATTCACTAAGCTACTACCATGATCATTGTCATTGACCCTGAGATAGTAAAAGAAAAAAGAAAGCAGGGTGTGGTGGTGCACGTCTTAATCCCAGCACTTGGGAAGCAGAGGCAGGCAAGATCTCTGTGAGTTCAAAGCCAGGCTGGTCTACATGATGAGTACCAGGACTGCCAGGACTGAAATACTATCTCAAAACAAACAAACAAACAAACAAACAAACAAACAAACAAACAAGGAGACACAGAAGAAAGGAAAAGAAAAAGAAAGAAAAAAAAAGAAAAGAGAGGCAATCAAGATGGATTTAGGAGTTTACACAGCACAAAAACACTTTCTGGGGCTTCCTTCCACAATTGTAATTAAAAGGAAAATAAAATGAAGGATAGCATAGCCATTGAGTGGATGTAGACTAGTGCCACAACAGAAGTTAAGATGAAGAAACATTTCTAAATGTTTGGAGGAAATTAAAGAGAATGTGTGTTTCAATTAAGCAGAAGATAAAAAGATGAAGAAAACAGTGATGAGCACTGGCTGGCTGGTGAGGTTCAGTGTCTGGTGAGGGCCCAGTCCCTGGTTCACAGACAGCTGTCTCCTCCCTGTGCCCTTAATTGACAGAAGGGCTGGGGCTACGTCTCTGGATTCTCTCCTGTAAGGGTGCTGATTTCACCTCTCCAGGCTCCTTCAGAGTAGGAAAGGCATCAGACTCTTCTACCTAATCTCCTCCCGGAGGCTTGCCTCCAAACAGCCTCCTGAAGACAGATGACAGAAACCAAACACAACTGGTTTCAGCAAAAGAGAGAAAGCTGTTGGCTCTTTTAAATCATAGGGGGTTTTCTTTTCTTTCAGAGTTTGCTTTATCTGTTTTTTTTTTATTATTTACATTCTAACCACAGTTGCCCCTCCCACGCCTCCTCCTGCCCCTCCTAGCCTTCTCACCCCAGCTCACTCCCCATCCATTCCTCCCATGGGGAGTCAACCAAACCTGGCACATTAAGTTGGGGTAGGACCAAGCCCCTCCCCTCTGCATTAAGGCTGAGCATGGCATCCCACTATAGGGAATGGGCTTCAATAAGGTAGCACATGCATCAGAGCTAGATCCTGGTCCCACTGCCAGGGCCCCCTCAGATAGACCAAGCTCCACAACTGTCTCCCACATGCAGAGGGCCCAGGTCATTCCCCTGGAGGCTCCGCAGCTGTTGCTCTAGAGTTCATGAGTTTCCACGAGCTTGGTTCAGCTGTCTCTGTAGATTTCCCCTTCACGATCTTAATCTCACTTGCTCATATATTCACTCTTCGCTCTTTTTTGACTGGATTCCTGGAGTTTGATCCCAGATGTGGATCTGGTTCCATCACTTACTGGATGAAGGCTCTAGGATGACAGGGTATGCACCTCTCTGATTACAGGGGAAGGCCAGTGCAGGTACCCTTTCCACTATTGCTAGGAGGCTCAGCTGGGGTCATCCTTGTGGATTCTGGGGATTTCACTGGCACCAGGTTTCTCCCTAACCCCATAGTGGCTCTCTCAATCAGGATATCTTTTTCATTGTTCTCCCTCCGCTCCTCCCCCACTTCTACCATCTCATTGTTCCTTCATGTTCTTATCCCTCTCCCCTTGACTGCCCTCCTCTCCCTCAGTTTCACCAAGAGGTCTCATCTAATTCCCCTTCCCAGGCCTATCCATGTTATTCTCTTAGGAATCATAGGAATTTGAAGGGTGAGACTGACTTCCGGCTGGATTCCCTTGAATAGCAGGTGTCCCAGGGGCTCTGTCCTCAGATTTGGGTGTGCTGTCCTTTACACTAGTAACTGTACTCTAAGTAACTGTTCCTCAGCCATTGGTAAGAATAGCTGCCAGGTGGCTTGTAGCCACTGTTTTGCCTGTCCCAAAGGAATAAATGCTTTCCATCATCTCTAAGGTTGATTTTTCATTGCTCATGTGATCCAAGTCATGTGTTCCTTCTTAACCTGTGACTCTGGATCAGAACAGTATTCTGGACTCATCTTTGGTATGAGATCAGCCTCATATGAGTTAAACCATCCCTAAGGACAATCAATCGACTGTTTTAGTATGGATTTATGTAGGAAAAAAATTCATCAATTAGTCTAAACAGAAGGAAGAGGCATAGTTCATTGCCCAAAAAGATCCAGTATTAAAATTGTCAAGATTAATAATGATAAGTATGGTACCCTAAAATCTGGAGGCTTTCGTGAGAAATCAAAGTTTTATTTTAACAGCTTAATTTGAGTGATAATATAGCATAATTCAAAAAAGTCATCGGTCATTCACTCTTAAAAAGCCTTATGATTTGCTTAGTGTTTTACCAAGGTAAAATTTGTATGGCAACACCTTTATCTTCTTAACATGCTCAGTTCTATGGTATTTTGTATCAACCACCACCATGATCAATTTCAGGACACTTTTTAAAATTGATTTTATTGAGCTACACATTTTTTTCTGCTCCTCTCCCTTCTTCTCCCCTCCCCTTCATCCCTCTTCCATGGTCCCCATGCTCCCAATTTACTCAGGAAATCTTGTCTTTTTCTACCTCTCATGTACATTAAATCCATGTCTGTCTCTCTTAGGGTCCTCCTTGTTGTCTAGGTTCTCTGGGATTGTGAATTGTAGGCTAGTTTTCTTTGTTTTATGTTTAAATATCACTTATGAGTGAGTACATATATTTGTCTTTCTGAGTCTTGGTTACCTCACTCAATATGACGTTTTCTAGATCCAATTATTTCCTTCAAATTTCAAGATGTCATTATTTTTTTTTTGGTTTCCATCAACAATGTATGTCAATTTTATCACTGACATAGCTATAAAAATATAAGGTTTTCTTTGTCTCAATAGCAGCTGGAAACTAAAAATCTTGCTCTAACAAAGCTTCTCACCTTATTATACATATTATCCAACAGAAATATTCTTATTTGTCACCACTTCTCTATGATCAACGTGCAAAGCCTTTATATTGCTGCTACTTGTCATTATCTGCCTGTTGTCCAGACTCCTTACGCCCTGTTACAGCAAGTGTGGAATTAAAAGATAAGTGTATGCCCCAATCTAACAGCGGTGAAAGTTTAAGGATCTTCTGGGGGTTTGGAAAGACACTTCATAACCAAGAACATCATCAGGCCTTTGCATTTCTTTTCTGGCGACTCAACAATGTGCATTCTGGTGTCTCAACCCCATTCTGCAACCTCTTACGGGCGGAGTTTTCTGTCTTTATTTCCTCACGTCCACTAATGATCAAAACTTTGGAATGTTTAAAGTAAGTTGCTTTCTTAACTCCAGATATGACCTAGTTGACATTTTCATTTATGTATTTGTATAGGTTGACTATATCAAAGGAAAACTGTGGTATAATGAAAAATGTTTTGCAAACAGAGAAGATTTTGAAGGTAAATTTGAAAACATCTTAACAGACTTTTATCACTATAGATTATATATAGCTTAAAATGCATTAAACCCCCAAATGAATAAAATGTGAAGATAACTATTCTGTATGAATTAATGACCCCGAAATGAGGAGCAGGCTCAGTAGGGGTATGTATTTGCTGTTGGTTTAACACCCAGGGGGCAGAAACAGGAACACTGCAGGCTTGAGGCTCCCCTGGGCTTCACACTGACGGCTTCTCTTAAATGAGGGGGAGTGAACGCCTGCCTAATCGCAAGAGAACTGTGTCCAGAGATGCATTAATAGATGGCACATAACTGGCATTGGACTCTGTGAAGGCAACGCCATTAACACTAACACTTCCTAAGTCTACAGTGTAGATGCTCTTCGTAATCTGCTCCTTTGTGCTTTCCAGCTGATTACGTTACCATCACTTTCGACAGAAACATGACCCTGAGTGAGGTATGATATAGAAAACTTTCAAAGGTAGGAAATTTTGTTAAGCATGAGTGTAAGAATTGTTGTTAATCTAAAATATGATGTCTAAGCACACAGAGAAACTTAACCACCCCCAGGGGTGTCTCCTTGTAGGCTTAACAGCAGACACTTACTTTGTTAAAGCCAAGTAGTCCACGCCAGAGAAGAATGTTTCTTTGAAGTGCCTTCTGAAATTGATCCACCGAGAAGAAAAGGATAAATATTAAAGAATTAAACCTATGATCTGGGAGCCAGATGTGGTGACACACAGCTGTAATTCTAGTAATCAGTAGGTGAAGGCAGAAAAATCACAAATTCAGTGTGAATTTAGATTATGTATTCTAAGCCATCCTAGGTTCACATAGTAAGAACATGTCCTAAAAGATCACTGTATTCATATGTGTGTGTGTGTGTGTGTGTGTGTGTGTGTGTGTGTGTGTGTGAGAGAGAGAGAGAGAGAGAGAGAGAGAGAGAGAGAGAGAGAGAGATTGACTGATTTATATGTGGCCTGTCAGAACAGCAGAATGATTTATTCACTTATTTTCCTACAGCAACTACTTGGGATTTGTGTTTTAGAAACAACGTTAACTCTTCTTTATTTGTAGTCCAGTTCTTGTTTTTATAGTAAAGAACCATTTCTTCGGTGGTTGCCTTGCTTTTCTTCTCCTTTTAAAACTGCAAGATTTCTTCCACATGTGATATCATTTCTTATTGACCAAGAAAGTGGTACCGGAATTTATCTCTTCCATACTCGGGTAAGTCTTATTGTTCAATTACCAAGCACTGCAAACTGATCTTAGCAGACATCATTTCCAATTTGTTGTGATCTCAGACATAGAGAATGACAAGATTATTTATGATCCATAGACTAGTTTGGAACCTTTTTTTTTTTTAAATTGTTTGTCATTCGAGCTGATGAAAATTAAAGTCATGATGCTGGCTGCTTTCTTGTTGTTCTTTACTCATTTTTCAGGGGAACATGATTAATATTTTCCATATAAATCTAACATTCCTGGAAAGGGTTTCCTTCAATGAACAACAACAAGAAAAGGGAACCCATTGTCATGGATATATATTTTCTGTTGTAGAGGCCCTTAACCGCGGCTCTTAATTAGAATTATTCTCGGAGCCCTTAGAAAAGTTAGGGCTCTCTAAGTGGCTGTTCAGCACTCACTCCTAAGTACAACATATACATCACCCTCCCGCAGCCCATGTAAAATTAAAATAAGTTAATTTTTCTGTTGAACTTTTTTTTAAGGCCGGGACTCATTAGGTAGTACTGGGTATCCTCGAGCTCAGTGTTCTGCCTGCTTCTAAATCTGAGTGCTAGCACTGAAGGCATGTACCGCCATGCCTGCCGATGCTGAACATAACTGATATTTTCCTGGAAAAAAAAACCCGTTACTGTTTTGCTAGACAGACGTCAAGAGAACAACAGGAGAGGAGAAGGTGATAGTGTCAGACCATGTAGGTATCTCTCTCAGAGCCTGTGACTCCCCTGGAAAAGGGATTTAGGGTAGATCTTATTTGCTGTTTGTTTTCTGAGAGTAGATCTGCTGTGAAAAGAAATGACTGACAGTCTCATTTTCAAGAATTTTCTGCTGTTAGGCAAACAAGGGAAGAACTAAGACAGGTTCCCCCTTGAATTGGTGAAAGCCTTTAACATTATCGTTACACCAAGATGACATTTATGGGGTGTCAGAGTCTTGTTCCTTTCAAGGCTGTGACTCAATAGAACTAGGATTTTTGTCAGGTGCCCACATGTAACATGAAAGGCATGAGCAGACACTGGAGTCTGTCTGATTATTTTAGTAACAACTCACAAACTTCTCGATACTGTTCATTGTACAACTTTGAACAAATTCCTTAGTTTCCTACACTACATCTCAGCATCTTTAAAATGTACAGGTAAGGGTAGTGGAGTAGAGTTACCAGTGACTGCTCATCTGTCCAGTTCTTTGCAGTGATAACAGGAATGCTCCTGTCTTAATTAAAACTGAAAAATGAGAAAGTCTACAAATTATACCATGGGCAAAGAATCATGGACTAAATTTTATGACTTCCTTGTGTTTTATCTAGAGTTCCAAACAAACCTTTGTTTCTGTGTCAGTACTCAAGAATGAGAAACCAAGTAGTCAACCAAAATTTCCAAATTTCCATTTTCCCGCCTCATTCTCCAATCCAGTTGGAATGGTGTTCCATCCCCGAAGCCACTTTCTGTATGTTTATGGAAATGAGGTATGCAGCCATAAAATTTTTTCTTTTGGAATAAGAGTAAGTAGTCTGACTTTTGTAGGCTGAGGGATTAAGTACATAAAGACCAGGAGTCCTCTACTGATCTGGAGAGTAGAAGTAGAAGGGAAGAAATAACATTTATCAACTGTTTATTCATGCTAAGCTTATAAAAATGAATCATGGAGCATCATGGTTCGGAATATCGGCAGCTGTAATCCATTTCTTTACAACTCTAGGACCTAGATGTTGTCATTAATCCTTCAAAAGTATGTCTTATCTGGTATTTCTGGCTCTTGGCATTGCCGTCTCTCCCTCTGATTTGCTTATGCATTCTGTTCTGTCTCTGCTGCCCTCTGAGCTCTTTCTGGTGATGCTCTCTGTTCTTGGGCCTCTAGTCAGACAGATCTATTGTAAGTAGCCTGAAAGCTTTGTAAAGAGGTATTTTGGCAAAACATCTCTGGTTATCAGCCAAGTTAAAAGTAAGGCGCACAAAACATGACATGTGAAGAAATTCAGTTCCAAGAAAGCACTGTGGTGCCTTCCAGTGAACACACTGAATTCACTCTTTCTTTTTTATTTTATTGTTTTTATTGAGTTATATATTTTTCTCGCACTCTCCTCCTCTCCATTCCCCTCCCCTTCAACCCTCTACCACTGTCCCCATGCTCCCAATTTACTCAGGAGATATTGTCTTTTTTTTTTTATTTCCCATGTACATTAAATCCATGTATGTCTCTCTTAGTGTCCTCATTGTTATCTAGGTTCTCTGGGATTGTGTTTGTGGCCCGGTTTTCTTTGCTTTATGTCTAAAAACCACTTATGAGTGAGTTCATATGATATTTATCTTTCTGAGACTGGATTACCTCACTCAATGTGATGCTTTCTAGATCCATCCATTTACCTGCAATTTTCAAGATGTCATCGTTATTTTTCTGTGGTGTAGTACTTCATTGTGTTAATACACCACATTTTTGTTATCTATTCTTCAGTTGAAGGGCAATATACCTAAAAGCGGTATTGCTGGGTCTTGGGGAAGGTTGTTTCCTAATTTTCTGAGAAATTATTATACTGATATATAATGCATTCCACCAGCAATGCAGGAGTGTTCCCTTTACCCCACAACCTCTCCAGTATAAGGTATCTATCATCCGTGGTTTTGATCTTGGCCATTCTTACAGGTGTAAGTTGAAATCTCAGAGTTGTTTTGATTTGCATTCCTCTGATGACTTAGGATGTTGAACATTTCCTTAAGTATCTTTCAGCCATTTTAGATTCTTGTGTTGAGAGTTCTCTGTTTAGGTCTGTATTCCTTTTTTTTATTGGATTATTTGTTCTTTTGATGACCAAATCTTTTAGTTTTTTGTATATTTTGGAGATCAGACCTCTGTCTGATATGGGGTTGGTGAAGATCTTTTCCCATTCTGTAGGCTGTCATTTTGTCTTGTTGACCATGTCCTTTGCTTTACAGAAATTTTTCAGTTTGTTTATTAATTGTTTCTCTCAGTGTCTGTGCTACTGGGGTTATATTTAGGAAGTGGTCTCCTGTGCCAAGGTGTTCAAGTGTACTTCTCACTTTCTTTTCTATGAGGTTCAGTGTGGTTGGTTTCATGTTGAGGTCTTTGATCCATTTGGACTTGAGTTTTGTGCATGGTGATAGATATGGATCTATTTTCATTCCTCTACATGTTGATATCCAGTTATGCCAGCACCATTTGTTGAATATGCTTTCTTTTTTTCATTTTATAATTTTTATTTCTTTGTCAAAAATCAGGTGTTCATGGGTGTTTAGATTGATATCTGGGTCTTTAATCAATTCCATTGGTCCTCCTCTCCTCCCATTTTCCTCCCTTTCCCCTCACTCACCTTCCTCCCTCCCCCTCCCTTCTTAAGAGAGAGCAGGGAACCCTGCCCTGTGGGAAGTCCAAGCCCCCCACCACCACTTCCAGGCCTATGAAGCTTTGCATCCAAATACATTAGGGACCCCAAAAGCCAGTACATGCAGTTGAAACAAGTCCCAGTGCCGTTATCAATGGCTTCTCAGTCAGCCCCCATTTTCAGCCACATTCCGAGAGTCCGGTTTGGTTGCATGCTCATTCAGTCCCAGTCCAGCTGATTTGGTGAGCTCCCATTAGAACAGGCACAATGTCTCAGTGGGTGGACCAACCCCTCGTGGTCCGGACTTCTTTGCTCATCTTCTCACTCCTTCTGCTCTTCAACTGGACCTTGGGGGCTCAGTCTGTTGCTCTGATGAGGGACTTTGTCTCTATCTCCATCCGTCGCCAGACAAAGATTCTATGGTGATATTCAAGATAATCATCAGTGTGACTATGGGGCAAGGCCAGTTCAGGCACCCTCTACTCTGCTGCCCAAGGACCTAGCTGGGGTCATCCCTGGGTTGGCAAGAGACTTGGCTCTAGAGGGGTTCCTGTCTGTTTTTATGCCATTATCAATCTGTTTTCAGTACTAAAGTTCTGTAGGAGAATTAGAAGTCAGTTATTGTAATGTCTCCAGAAGTTCCTTTATTGTACAGGATTGTTTTGACTATCCTGGGTATTTTGCTTTTCCATATGAAATTGAATACCATTCTTTTGAGGTCTTTGAAGAATTTTTCTGGGATTTTCATGGGCATTGCATTTAATCTGTAGATTTCTTTTTGTAAGATTGCCATTTTTACTATGTTAATTCTACCTAAACAAGAGCATGGGAGATCTTCCCACTTTCTGGTGTCTTCTTCAATTTCTTTCTTCCAAGATTTAAAGTTCTTGTCATACATGTCTTTTACTTATTTAGTTAGAGTTACTCCAAGCTATTTTATTCTTTTTGTGGCTATAGTGAAGGGTGATGTTTCTCTGATTTCTTTCTCAGCCCATTTAACATCTGTGTACAGAAGGGATACTGACTTTTTTGAGTTAATCTTGTATCCTGCTACAATACTGAAAGTGCTTATGAGTTGTAGAAGTTCCTTGGTAGAATTTTTGGGATCTCTTATATAAACTATGATGCCATCAGCAAATAGTGAGAGTTTGACTTCTTTTCTGATTTGTATCCCCTTGATTTCCTTTGTTTTCTTATTGCTCTAGCTAGGACTTCAAGAACTATATTGAATAGATATGGAGAGAGTGAACAACTTTATCTTGTTCCTGATTTCAGTGGAATCGCTGGGAGTTTCTCTCCATTTAGTTTTTTGTTTGCTGTTGGCTTGCTATATATTGTCTTTCTTAGGTTTAGGTATGTTCCTTGTATCCCTGCTCTCCCCAGGACTTTTATCATAAAGGGTTCTTATATTTTGTCAAAGACTTTTTCAGCATCTAATGAGATGATCATGTGTTTTTATTTTTCAGTTTGTTTATATGGTAGATTATATTGATAGATTTTTGTATTTTGAACCATCTCTGCATCTCTGGGATGAAGCCGACTTGATCTTGATGGATGACTTTTATGATATGTTTTTGGATTCGGTTGACAGTATTTTATTGAGTATCTTTGCATCAATGTTCATGAGGGAGATTTGTCTGTAATTCTCTTTCTTAGTAATGTCTTTATGTGGTTTGGGTATCAGGGTAATTGTAGCCTCATAAAAAGAGTTTGGCAATGTTCCTTCTGTTTCTATTGTGTACAATAATTTGAGGAGTATTGGTATTAGTTCTGCTTTCAAAATCTTGTAGAAGTCTGAGCTGAAACCATCTGGTCCTGGAATTTTTTTTTTTGGTTGGAAGATTTTTGATGACTGTTTCTATTTCTTTAGCAGTTATAGGTATATTTAATTTGCTCATTTGGTCTTGATTTAATTTTGGTAAGTGATATTCATACAGAAAATTGTCCATTTCCTTTATTTTTTCCAATTTTGTGGAGTATAGGTTTGTGTTCACTTTCACAGTATGATTTTTCCCCTGGAAACAAAAATTTTGATTATGACAGTTAGTCAAGAAAGAAAACAGTGTTTCTCTGTTAGATTCTGAGATCTACATGACAAGGTACAGTTTTATTTCAAAGATGCAAGCTCTTCAATCATGAACTTCAAAGAATGATTTCTATTTGGATAGATAGTGGCTACAGACTCCAGAGATTCACAGTGTAATCTAGAATTTCTGTCCATATGATGACTGTCTTGGAACATCCATTGCGTATGAATAGCTCTTTCTAGCAATCACACCTATGGGAAGACAAGCAGTACCAATCTAAGGTCTCTGAAGACAATCAGGGAAGTGAAACATAATGGCCCCACCTGCCGTCCCCACAGTCTGGAGGCTGAGATGGATGGAGCGCTGTCTGTCCAAGGCCAGTTTTGGCTTCAGCGTGAGATTCTGTCTCAGAAAAAGAACTTGGGAAACTAACAAGGCATACTAAATGTTCAGGGTGATTTTTAGCACCTTACCTCATTGTTAATTCATTCAATCTTTCTCCACTTGACCTCAGACGTACTTCGTTTCGACTGAATCTGTGCCTCCCAATGTGCATAAACCATCTTTATTTTAACAATGCTTATGATTTCTTGGCTTTCAGTCTCTACTGTATACAGAATTGAAGATGGAGAAAGGTGACATCCTGGTATTGGGGCTTCTTGAAACTCCCTTATTTTACTTCCTAAACTAATGGTTTAGAACCTCTAATTTCTCCTCTGGCCATTGACTTTTGTTCCCCACACATCCTGCTGCACACATTCTTTAGGAAATACGTTACACTCCTGAGCTTGTTCTCTTCTCAATCTCCGTCCATGTTATTTTCTCTGTGTTGCCCTGACTGTAGTAGAATTCTAAGACTTTAGCTAACAGTTTGCTCTCATTTTTTGCCAATGTGACTACTTCATAGTTTTCTATTCTAGAATTCCTAGGCATTGGGTAGAAAACAAATTTTGGAAGAGTTTGCTGTTCCTGTCAGATTTGATGGCATGTAAACCAGGAATATTGCCGATAGACTCTATGACTCACATTTTCCATGTGTATATCTGACCATGGGCAATAAACAGCTGTAATTGAAGTGAAAAGGCTTTAGATGATGTTCAATAAAACTCATCTAAGAAGTGAGACAGAGTCCTATTCCTCATAGTGGGCGGAGGAATTAAGAGACCAAATACTCAGAACCACTTATGGAACAAAAGCTAATATAGAAGTGATGGTAAGAATGCTGGCAAAAAGGCCCTGTTAGCATAAGCTACAGTGAGGATACTTGCACTGGGGATAAAAGATCCTGGTATACTATTCTCTTGGGCTCGTGGTCCTATATTTTGTTTTTCCTTGAGACAGTCTTACAATCTACTCCAGGCTAGCCTGGACCACACTTGATAGCCCAAGTTAGGCTTGAACTTGCCTGCTTCAGCCTTCCTAGTGCTAGAATGATAGCGTTGTACTTCTGTTTCCCAGCTTGGAGGGATGAAAGACACAATATAGACGCCATAATTTTTAAGGAAGACTAGAATATAGGCCTGATAATAGAGGGGAGAATTAACAATAACAATAGCGAAAGAATTCATATAAAGTATTTTCAAAAGGAAAATCTAGTAGTTAAAAACAGAAATGATACAAAGAGGCATTCCATTGAAACAAAAATAGAAATAAACCTGCGAAGAGATGGTATAGCTCCTAAGTGTCAGAAAAATACAAATAAAAAACACAATATGTAGCACTGGGAAGCTGTCTCGGCTGCTTTCACTTGCTCTGAAAGTTTGAGGACCTGAGTTCAAATCCCCAACACCAGTGTGAAAGGTTGAGCATGGCTGTGCACACTTATAGCAACTGCATTAGGGAACAGAGACAGGCAGATCCAGAGAGCTCGCTGGCCAGCCAACGTGTCCAAAGCAATAAACTTCCTGTTCAATAAAAGACTGTCTCAATCAGTCAGAGCACACAATAGAGGAATTCACTCAATGTCATCCTGTAGTCTCCCTCATGCATGTAACACACACACACACACACACACACACACACACACACACACACACGCGCGCGCGCGCGTGCGTGTTTGAGAGAGAGAGAGAGAGAGAGAGAGAGAGAGAGAGAGAGAGAGAGAGAGAGAGAGGAAAGAGAGAGAAAGAGAGGAGAGAATGAGAAGGCAGTAAAATGTCATTCAGTCACTCAGTTTCCTAATTGCTTGTGACAATACAAACTCTTGGGAGGGTAAATCAAGTGGGTGAGTGGGAAAGTAGCCAGTGTGTGCCTTAGTTTGTCGTGGACATCAAGATGTGAGGAAAATAGTACTACATGGTTTCTCTTTTGTAGGAAGATCAGGCTAATAGGTAATTTTGAAAATCAGTGAGGTAATATCTCTTTATTTCTTTAGGTATGGCTTTCAATGGATGGTGGCAATACTTTTGAACAATTGTGTGACTTTCTCAGTAACTTTGTAAGGAAGACTATTCATTGTTTTTATTCTTCAGCTATATCTTTTATTACACAAAATGGAATGATTTACATGTCAAAGGCAGGTAAGGAACATTCTTTTTGGGGTTTTAAGTTAGTTCTACATTTGGCTCAGGAATGTAAACTGTTTGAAAAATACGTATTAATCAACTAATAATAAGGCCTCAAATATAGGACTCTACAGAGACAAATCATATGAACAGCCATAAAAAAGAACCCTGGGTTAGCATGCTGGCTGTGTTTTCAGTGCTGTTTCCTTTTCCCAAACCAAATAATAATACATGCCACAATGGAGATATAATTTTGCTTCACATGTTTTAGACAGTGTCTTATTTAATACTCACAACTGCAATGCCAAAGAAGGAAGTGCTTGCTTTGGTTTTGCTGATGAAGTAGCTACAGCTCAGGTCACAGAAACTTAAGAAGTGACACGATATGAATGATTGTTTGCTCTCCATCTTCACAGTTTCTTTGACTGAGTCAATGAAGCTGTCAGTTTGTTGTAAAATGAAAAAAAAAAGTTGGCAGTGATTGATCTAACCTACAATTGCCTGCTCCCTTCCCATTCAGTTGAATACAACCAACCAGACTCGGGACCTGAATAAGGAAGGGCATGGTCCTCGTGTTTCCGTGTCCCCCTGCTCTGCATTTTCAGTTAGCTATTCTGTCTTTGAGTTTTTGAAATCTTTTTTTTTTAGTGGAGTATTTTTCCTTTTTGTTAAAGGTTTTTAATATGAATAATATTACATGATTTTCCCTTCCCTTTCTTCCCTCTATCCCCTCCCATATAGCTCTCCCCACTTTGTCTCAAATTTGTATATTTTTCATTAATTGTTGTGAAATATATGCACACAGGCACACAATCTGTTCAGTCCATACACTATATACAACATAACAATATATAATATAATGTTACCTGTATATATATATATATATATATATATATATATATATATAATTTCATTCTCGAATATTTGATATTGGCAAACCTATAGGGAGACTCTTTCCTAGGGAAGACTATTTCTCTTGCTCTCAGCACTCTTTACTTCCCTGTAGTTCTTTATCTAGTGTTGGAGCCATGAGACTTTCCCCTTTCATGTTATCATGTCTGTTGGCTGTTGTAATAGGAGCGGTGGGGCTGCGTCCCCAGCACCCTGGCCGCCTGGCTAGCTTATGCCTGAAATAACAACACACAAACTGTATTCATTTAAACACTGCTTGGCCCATTTCTATCTAGCCTCTTCTAGGCTAACTCTCACACCTGGACTAGCCCATTTCTTATAATCTGTGTAGCCCACGAAGTGGCTTACCAGGGAGATTCTAGCCTACGTCCATCCTGGGTCAGAGCTTCATCGTGTGCGTCTGCCCAGGAGAGAGGAGCATGGCGTCTCTCTCCAGAGAGCAGAGCTGTCGAGTCTGAGCTCACTTCTTCTTCCTCCCAGCATTCTGTTCTGTTTACTCCACCCACCTATGTTTTAACCTATGAGGGCCAAGCAGTTTCTTTATTGCTTAACCAATGAAATCAACACATTGATATATGACACTCCCACATCAGTCGGCTTGTTTGGGAATCATATTGTAGAGACTGTATAGGTATAGCTCCCACTATAAACACAGAAGATACCATGACTTCCTGTTCTGGCTCTTACATTCTTTCTTCCCACTCTTCCGCAATGCTGCCTGAGCCTTGGATGCCAGAGTTGTATTGTCAATGTATCAGTTGTCGCTGGGAACCACATGATCTCTTGTCCTCTGCCTTCTGATTAGTTGTGCTTTCCTGTAATGGCTGTCTTTTTTTTTTTTTTTTTTTAATTTTTTTATTGATAAAAGGAGGATAAAGAAAAGAAAAAAAAAAACAAATTTCCACCTCCTCCCACCAGCCTCCCATTTCCCTCCCCCTCCTCCCACTCTTCTCCCCCTCCTCCCACCCCTCTCCCCTTCCCCCCACTCCTCTCCCCCTCCCTTTCCAGTCCAAAGAGCTGTCAGGGTTCCCTGCCCTGTGGTAAGTCCTAGGTCCTCCCCCCTCCGTCCATATCTAGGAAGGTGAACATCCAAACTGGCTAGGCTCCCACCAAGCCAGCAGATTGCGTAGGATCAAAACCGCATGCCATTGTCCTTGGCGTCTCATCTGTAATGGCTGTCTTTTAAAACTAAAAATTTCTTTGATAATGGGTGAAAGCTACATTCAATTATGGCTATAAGGATTAATATTTAGAATGCAGTTAGAAATTATAATGGCTTAGTAAGGTGGTGTTTATAGATTCTCTCTAGCTGGGGTCATCCTTGTGGATTCCTTTGAGTTTTCCTAGTACTAGGGTTCTCCCTAACCCCTAAATGTCCTCTGTACCAAGATATCTCTTTCATTATTCTTCATGTCTATCTTGCCCACAAACCACCCAACATGATCCCTCATGTTCCCATTCCCCTAGTGTTCTCCCACCCCCAGTTAACCCAGGAGTTTCCCCTTCCCAGGAGAATCCAATCCTTGGGCCCTCCTTTTTACCTAGCTTTTCTTGGGCCATGGTTTGTAGCCTGGCTATCCTTTGCTTCTCATATAATATCCACTTAAGAATGAGTTCATGGTATTGTTTGTCTTTCTGGTTCTTGGTGCCTCACTCAGGATGATTTTTATCTAGTTCCATTCATTTGCCTGCAAATTTTATGATGCTATTACTTTTTAAAAAACCACTTAGTAATACTCCATTGTGTATACATACCATGTTTTCTTTTTTTCTTGATTTTTATTGAGCTCTACATTTTTCTCTGCTCCCCTCCCTGATCTCCCCTCTCCTTCAACTCTCTCCCAAGGTCCCCAAGATCCTAATTTATTCAGGAGATCTTGCCCTTTTTTACTTCCCATGTAGATTAGATCTATGTAAGTCTCTCTTAGTTTCATTGTTGTCTAAGTTCTCTGGGATTGTGATTTGTAGGCTGGCTTTCTTTGCTTTATGTTTAAAAACCACCGAGTGAGTACATGTGATAATTGTCTTTCTGTGTCTGGGTTACTTCTCTCAAAATGATGTTTTTGAACTCCCTCCATTTGCCTACAAATTTCATGATGTCATTATTTTTTTCTGCTGTGTAGTACTCCATTGTGTAAATGTATCACACTTTCCTTATCCATTCCTTGGTTGAAGGGCATTTAGGTTGCTTCCAGGTTCTGGCTACGACAAACAATGCTGCTATGAACATAGTTGAGCACATGTCGTTGTGGCACGGTTGAACATCCTTTGATATATACCCCAAAGATGTATTGCTGGGTTTTGAGGAAGGATATTTTCTGAGAAATCACCACACTGATATCCAAAGGGGCTGTACCAGCTCACACTCCCACCAGCAATGCAGGAGTTTTCCCTTTACCCCACAACCTCTCCAGCATAAGGTGTCATCAATGTTTTTGATCTTGGCCAATCTTACAGGTGTAAGATTGAATCTCAGAGTTGTTTTGATTTGCATTTCTCTGATAACTAAGGATGCTGAGCATTTCCTTAAGTGTCTTTCAGCCATTTTAGATTCCTCTGTTGAGAATTCTCTGTTTAGGTCTGTACTCCATTTTTTTTTATTGGATTATTGTTCTTTTGATGACCAATTTCTTGAGTTCTTTGTATATTTTGGAGATCAGACCTCTGTCTGATGTGGGGTTGGTGAAGATCTTTTTCCTTCTGTATGCTGTCATTTTGTCTTGTTGACCATATCCTTTGCTTTGCAGAAGCTTTTCAGTCTTAGGACGTCCCATTTATTAATTGTTTCTCTCAGTGTCTGTGCTACTGGGGTTATATTTAGGAAGTGGTCTCCTGTGCCAATGACTTCAAGTGTACTTCCCATTTTCTCTTCTATGAGGTTCAGTGTGGCTGACTTTATGTTGAGGTCTTTGATCCATTTGGACTTGAGTTTTGTGCATTGTGATAGATATGGGTTTATTTTCATTCTTCTCAATGTTGATATTCAGTTATGACAGCACCACTTGTTAAATATGCTTTCTTTTTTCCATTTGATATATTTTGCTTCTTTTTCAAAAATCAGGTAATCAGGTGTTGAAAATTGTGTGGATTAATATTAGGGTCTTCAATTCAATTCCATCGGTCCTCCTGTCTGTTTTTATGCAATTACCAAGCTGTTTTCAGTAATATAGCTCTGTAGTAGAGTTTGAAGTCAGAGATTGGGATGCATCCAGAAGTTCTTTTATTGTACAGGATTGTTTTTGGCTATGCTGTTTTTTTTTTTTTTTTTTGCTTTTCCATATGAAGTTGAGTACTGTTCTTTCAAGGTCTTTGAAGAATTTTTCTGGGATTTTCATGGGCATTGCATTTAATCTGTAAATTGAGTTAGGTAAGATTGCCACTTTTACTATGTTCATTCTACCTGTCCAAGAGCATGGGAGATCTTTCCATTTTCTGGTGTCTTCTTCAATTTCTTTCTTCAAAGATTTAAAGTTCTTGTCATACATGTCTTTTACTTGTTTGGTTAGAGTTACTCCAAGATATTTTATGCTGTTTGTGGCTATTTTGAAGGGTGATATCATTCTCTCTGATTTCATTCTCAGCCCTTTTATCATCTGTGTACAGGAGAGCTACTGATTTTTTTTGAGTTAAATCTTGTATCCTGCTACCTTACTAAAAGTGTTTATGAGTTATAGAAGTTCCTTGGTAGATTTTTTGGGATCACTTATGTAAACTATCACATCATCAGCAAATAGTGAGACTTTGACATCTTCTCTGATTTGTATCCCCTTGATCTCTTTTTGGTGTCTTATTGCTCTAGCTAGGACCTCAATAAGTACTATTTTGAATAGAAATGGAGAGAGTGGACAACTTGTCTTGTTCCTGATTTCAGTGGTAGCACTGTAAGTTTCTCTCCATTTAGTTTGATGTTGGCTGTTGGCTTTCTGTATATTGCCTTTTATTATGTTTAGGTATGTTCCTTGTATCCCTTCTCTCTCCAAGGCCTTTATCATGAAGAGATGTATTTTATCAAAAGCTTTTTCAGCATCTAATGAGATGATCATGTGGTTTTTATTTTTCAGTTTGTTTATATGGTGGATTACATTGACAGATTTTCATATTTTGAACCATCCCTACATCTCTCTAATCAAACTGGATGGTGGTTCTGATGTGTTTTTGTATTCAATTTGTGAGCATTTTATTTTATATTTTTGCATCAATGTTCATTAGTGGTACCACATTTTCTTAATCCATTCTTCAGTTTATGGGCATCTAGGTTGTTTCCATGTTCCAGCATTTATGGATAATGCTTTTATGAACATAGTTGAGAAATGTCCTTGTAGTAAGTCACATTGGGTATATGCCCAAGATTGGTTTAGCTGGACCTTGTGGATGATTGTTCTCAATTTTCTGAAAACCTCAAGACTGATTTCCAAAGTGCCTGTACAAGTTTGCACTCCCGCCAGCAGTGTAGGAATGCTCCCCTTATTCTATATGCTCTCCAACATGTGCTTTCATTAGTGATTTTGTTCTTAGTCATTCTGGCAGGTGTTAGATGGTATCTCAGAGTCTTTTTGATTTACATTTCCCTGAGGGCTAAGGATGTTGAATAATTCTTGAAGTGTTTTTCAGCTATTTGAGATTCTTCTGCTGAGAATTCTCTGTTTAGATCTGTACCCCATTTTATATTGGATTATTTGGTATTTTGATGCCAAGTTTCTTGAGTTCTTTATATATTTTGAACATCAGCCTTCCATGAGATGTGGGGTTTGTGAAGATCTTTTCAATTTTGGACAGAGGGTGGACAGCCTTGTTTTTTTTCTGATTTTAGTGGACTCATTTAGTTTCTCTACATTTAGATGTTGGCTGTTGGCCTTTTTCTCTTGTTGACCGTGGTCTTTGACTTACAGAAACTTTTCAGCTTCAGGAGGTTCCATTTGTTTATCTCAGTGACTGTGCTACTGGATTTTTTTTTCCAGGAAGTTCTTTCTTGTGCAAATGCTTTCAAGGTTACTTCCCTCTTTCTCTTCTATGAAGTTCAGTGTGACTGTATTTATGTTGAGGTCTTTGGTCCACTTGGACTCCAGTTTTATGCAGGACCATACGTATGGATCTATTTGCATTCTTTTACATGCCACCATCCAGTTAGGCCAGCACCATTTGTTGAAGATGTTTTCTTTTTTCCATTTTATATTTTTTGGCTTCTTTGTCAAAAATCAGGTGTTCATATATATGTGTGGATTAATGTCAGAAACTTTGATTCAACTCCATTTGCTGTAATAGGAGTGGCGGGCTATGTTCCTGGCACCTGGCCACCCGCACGGCTAGCTTTATACCCAAAAAAATTACATGGAAACTGTATTCTTTTAAACACTGCCTGGCCCATTAGTTCCAGCCTCTTATTGGCTAGCTCTTACATATTGATCTAACCCATTTCTAATAATATGTGTAGCCCACGAGGTGGCTTACCAGGGAAGATCTTAACCTGCGTCTGTCTGGAGTGGGAGAATCATGGCAACTCCCTGACTCAGCTTCTTTCTCCCAGCATTCTGTTCTTTTTACTCTGCTTACCTAATTTTCTGTCCTATTAAAGGGCCAAGGCAGTTTATTTAACCAACGAAATTAACACAAAACAGAAGACTCTCCCCCATCTTCCATTGATCCATGTGTATGTTTTGATGCCGATATCAAGCTGTTTCTATGACTATAGCTCTATAGTGGAGCTTGAAGTCAGTGATGGTGATATTTCCAGAAGTTCCTTTATTATACAGGATTGGTTTAACTGTCCTGCTCTTTTCCCCCCATATGAAGCTGAGTATTGTTCTTTTGAGGTCTGTGAAGAATTGTTTTGGGATTTTGATGGGGACTGCATTGAATTTTTAGATTACTTTTGCTAAGACTGTTATTTTTACTATGTTAATCCCACCAATTCATGAGCATGGGGGATCTTCCCATTTTCTCATCTCTTCTCCAATTTCTTTCTTCAAAGGCTTAAAGTTCTTGTCATGTAGGTATTTCACTTGTTTGGTAAGTGTTACCCTAAGATATTTTATATTATTTGTGGCTATTGTAAAGGATCATGCTCCTCAGCCCATTTATCATTTGTATAGAGGAAGGCTACTGACTTTTTTGAGTTAATCTTGTATCCAGCCACATTACTGGAGGTGTGTATCAGCTGGAGGAGTTCTCTGATAGAATTTTTGGGGTCACTTATGTATACTATTGTATCATCTGCAAATACCTAAAGTTTGGCTTTTTCTTTCTAGTTTGTATCCACTTAATCTCCTTTTGTGTCTTATTGCTCAAGCTAGAACTTCAAGTACTATATCGAAGAGATAGGGAGAGAGTGGACAGCCTTGTCTTGTTTCTGATTTTAGTGGACTCACTTTAGTTTCTCTACATTTGGATGTTGGTTGTTGGCTTGCTGTATATTGCTTTTATTATGTTTAGGTATGTTCTTTGTATACCTGGTCTTTGCAAGACCTTTATCATGAAGGGGTGTTGGATTTTTTCAAGGACTTTTTCAGCATTTAATGAAATGATCATGTGTTTTTTTTTTTTTCCTTTCCGTTTGTTTATGTCGTACATTGTATTGGCAGATTTTCTGCATTTCTGGTATGAATCTTAATTTGATCATGGTGGATTTTTTTTGATGTGTTCTTGGATTCTGTTTGCTACTATTTTACTGAGTATTTTTGCACCAATGTTAATGAGAAAGATTGTTCTGTGATTCTTTTTTCTTGTATGGTTTGGGTATCTGGGTAACTGTAGCCTGATTTACAAAAAAGTGGCAACATTTCTTCTGTTTCTATTGTGTGGAACAATTTTAGTAGTATTGGTATTAGCTCTTCTTTGTAATTCTGGTAGAATTCTGCACTGAAACCATCTGGCCCTGGGCGTTTTGGTTGGGAGACTTTTGATGACTGTTTCTATTTCCATAGGGGTTATAGGCCTATTTAAATTGTTTATCTGATTTGATTTAATTTTGGTATGTATTATCTATCAAGTTAATTGTCTATTTCTTTTTGATTTTACAATTTGTGAAGTACAGGCTTTTGAAGTATGACCTAATGATTCTCTGGATCCTCAATGTCTGCTGTTATGTCCTCCTTTTCATTTCTGATTTTGTTAATTTGGATGTTTTCTCTCTGCTTTTTGGTTAGTTTGAATAAAGGTTTGTCTAGCTTGTTGATTTTCTCAAAGAACCAACTCTTTGTTTCATTGATTCTTTGTATTGTTCTCTTTCTTTCTATTTCATTGATTTCACCCCGGAGTTTGATTATTTCTGTTGTGTACTCCTCTTGGATGATTTTGCTTCTTTTTGTTCTAGAACAAAGCTCTTTGTTTCATTGGTTCTTTGTAGTGTTCTCTGTATTTCTGTGGTATTGTTTTCAGTCCTAAATTTGATTATTTCCTGCTGTCTACTCATGGGTGAGTTTGCTTCTTTTTGTTCTAGAACTTTCAGGTGTGATATTAAGTCACTAGTATGAGATTTCTCCAAATTTTTTATGTGGGCACTGAGTGATATGAACTTTCCTCTTAGATTTGCTTTATTGTGTCTCATAAGTTTGTACATGTGGATTAATTTTTATTGAAATCTAGGAAGTCTTTAATTTCTTTAATTTTTCCTTGACCCATTGATAATTCAGTTGAGAGTTGTTATTTTCAGTGAGTTTGAAGGCTTTCTGCAATTGTAGTTGTTGTTCTTTTCTAACTTTAAGCAATGGCCTTCCAAGGGGGTTATTCCATTTTTTTCCATTTCTATTGAGATTTGTTTTTTTGACCAAGTATGTGGTCAGTTTTAGAGAAGGTTCCATGAGGTGCTGAGAAGAAGTTATATTCTTTTTTGTTTGGCTGAAATATTCTGTACATGTCTGTTAAGTACATTTGAGTCACAACATCTGTTAGTTCCTTTGTTTCTCTCTTAAGTTTCTGCCTGGCAGACCTGACCCTTGGAGAGAGTGGGGTGTTGAAGAGTCCCACCATTAATGTCTGGGGTTTGATGTGTGATTTAAGCTTTAGTAATATTTCTTTTACAAGTGTGGGTGCCGTTGTATTTGGGGCATAGACGTTCAGAATTGAGACTTCATCTCGATGCATTTTTCCTTTGATGAATATGAAATGTCCCTCTCCATCTCTTTTGGTTAATTTTGGTTTGAAGTCTATTTTGTTAGATAGTAGGATAGCTACACTGACTTGCTCCTTAGGTTCACTTGATTGGAAAATCTTTTCGCAACACTTTACTCTGAGGTAATATCTGTCTTTGAAGTTAAGGTGTGTTTTTTTGTATGCAGCAGAAGGATGTGTCCTGTTTTCGTATCCATTCTGTTAGTCTGTGTCTTTTTATTAGCAAATCGAGTCCATTGATATTAACAGATATTAATGACCAGTGTTTGTTAGTCCTACTATTTTTGATTTTGGTCATGGTGGTGGTAGTGTGTTTCTCTGTGTGTGTGTGTGTGTTTGTGCTTGCTCTCCAAGTATTTGGCTGGTGTGCAATTATCTATACAAATATGAAATGCTTCAGGAATTTGCATTTCATCCATGCACAAGGACCATGCTAATCTTTTCTATATCATTCCAATTTTAGTATATGTGTTGCTGAACTGAGCGACATTTTCAAATCTTGAGTAGTTTTATTTGTTTCCTTTTACCATTTGTTTGTATTTTCCTGGATTTCTTTAAGGGATTTATTCATTTCCTCTTTGAAGTCCTCTATCATCTTCATATAGGCTGTTTTAAGGTCTCTTTCTTGTGTTGCAGCTGTTAGAATATTGACAGCATGCTGCAGTAGGGTTTCTGGGCTCTACTGGAGACATACCGTCCTGGCCATTATTGATTGTTTTTACACTGGCATTGTGGCATTTGGGATTGGGGGATGATTATCGGTCTAGGTGCTGATTTCTGGTTTGTCCTGGGTGGGTGTTGTTCCATGGTTCCTGTTTCCTCTCTGGATTTTAGGAGAGTGTGATGGCTGTGTGCTGCCTGGTGGGAAATTTTCTCTGGACCTTATAGATGTAGACATCAGGGGTTCTAGGTAAAATGTGCTTCTGATTGGGAGCTGATACTTAGAAATTGGGATAGGCTAGTAGTCTGAAGGTTTCACAGAAGGTAGGAGAACAGAGTCTACAACCAGGCTCTGATTATTTAGTCTTCTTGGAATGGGAATAAACAAGAGGTTAGGTCTGTTATAATGCTGAAGATGAGACTGGGGAGATTGGATCTGGAGGAACAGGAAAGGAGGGAAGATAGATCTACAGTCAGCCTCCCTACTTTCCTGGCAGGAAAGTCCTGTGGGTAATTAGGGGATGCAGGTGAAGTTGCAGACAGAGATAAAACAACAAGTGGTGCTGGGGGAGGGAAATTAGGAGGGGAAGCTCTGTGGGATCCACAGAAGATGGGGGTGGTGAGGAAGAAATGTTGCAGCAGGTGTTCTAGGGATGCGGAGCTAGGCAGGAGACTGGGGGTGGGGATTGGATTTGGAGGAGAGTAGGGAATACTGAAGGTCTGTTCACCTGGTGCCTTTGCAGGAAATGCCTGCTAGTGATGGAGGTTAGGATAATGGGATGACTTAGGGGAAGGGAGGTTGGAGGAGAAGGCCTTTGTGATTCACTGGGGATGGAATCAGAGAGGAAAGGGAGCAGAGTAGGTAGGTGATCTGCTATAGAGCTGGGAATGGCACTGAGGGATTGGAACCAGAGAAGCAGAGGCCACCTTAATTTTATTAACAAAAATCTGACTATAATTCTCCCTATCTTTGGTTGTTTATTTTTCAGCAGTTGCTGAAGGAGTCAAATGGGCCACAGTTATTCATTGTCTCACACAACATTCTCATAGCACCTGTGGTTGTTCCTAATGTTAATATTTTGTTCTGCAAAGAAGGTAGATTTTACACCAGGAACCCTGAGCTCCTGGTCTGAGGAAATATTTTTTTTATGAACTATGCATTCAATGCTACTACATCCAAGTCCCTTGTGAACATTGCAAGTATTCCAACTGAAATAACACAGCTGATAAAAAGGTGAACTAAACAAGTAAATAACACCAGATGAGTAAATCCCGCTGCAGTAGCATTAGAAACATACACACACATGAGAACAGAACTCCAAAATTCTCAATCCTACAGCCCTGGCATCTAATAGAGTGGGTGTCAATTCCTGGACAGAGAACTCAAAAGAATAATTTAAGTATGTCCAAAGAATAAAATGAGTTCCTGATTGTACACTCAAACAGATGAATGAAAATAATAAAGGCTATAGAAGATATCAAAGATGAATGAAAATAATAAAGGCTATAGAAGATATCAAAGATGAAGCCAAGAGAGGTAGGAAAACAATCTGAATTGCTGGAAATAAAAAACGTAAGTCAAATAAAAAGCACTCCTGGAAGTCTCCCCAGCAGGCTAGGTCAAGAGGAAGACAAAATAGCTGATCCTGAAGATGAGCGATAAAACTCAAACAATAAAACAGTGACAAAGATAGAATAACAAAAGGATGCCAGTTGCAATTTCAAGAGATACAATACGCTAAAAAGACCAAATTTATTGATAATAGGCATAGAGGTAGAAAAAAATCTTGTTCCAAAGGCACAGAAACCATTTTTTAAAAAGAATCATAACAAATAACTTCTCTGAGTAAGAAAAAGAGATGACAGTCTTTATGCAGGAAGCATTTTTTCTTTTTTTAAATTGATTTTTATTGAGCTCTACATTTTTCTCTGCTTTCTACCCCCCCTCGCCTCTTTCCTCCCCCTGCAGGAAGTATTTAGACACTAAACAGGCAGACAGGAAAGGAAACTCCCCATATTGTTATAACCAAAACAATAAAACCACATAACAAAAAACACTAGCAAGGGAGAAGCACCAAGTCCCATATTAAGTCAGGTCTATCAGAATAACTGCAAATTATTCACCGGAAGCTTTCCAAGCAAAGAGAGCATGGTTTGCTGTACTGCAAGGTTTTTTTTTTTTGGTTTTTTGAGACAGGGTTTCCCTGTGGTTTTGGAGCCTGTCCTGGAACTAGCTCTTGTAGACCAGTCTGGTCTCGAACTCACAGAGATCCTGTACTGCAAGTTTTAAAAGACAGCAGCAGCTAACCCCAGACTATTTCCAGTAAAGCGATCTGTCCTAATTACAGGAAAAATTAAAACTTTCAATGATAGAAATAGGCTAACATAATGTACGACCACTGATTCAACTCTTTTGCTGCCTCCAAGAAACACGTCTCACCTTATAAAGCAGATGTGACCATATATCGAAGGGAGGAGAAAAGGTGTTTCATGCATATGGGCCGAGAAGACCCATGTATTGTTGTTCTAATATATGGCAAAGTAGATTTCAAAGCCTCGAATAAGAAAAGATGAAGATGAACACTTTACACTGATTTAAGGAAAAATCCATCAAGCAGACAATATGATATGCCTCCAATACAGGTACAGGCAATTGCATCTGTAGCAAGCTTTCTTTGGGCCACCAACCAGTTCCCAATTATGACATGGAGACTTATCACTTACGAATGCTAGGCCTTATCTTATGCTTGCGCCGCTAGCTCTTATAGCTTATTTTACCGTTTCTCTTCAGCGACGTTTTGCCATGGGGATTTTTTTCCTTCCTTCCTCCCTCCCTCCCTCCCTTCCTCCCTCCCTCCCTCCCTCCCTCCCTCCCTCCCTCCCTCCCTCCCTCCCTTCCTTCCTTCCTTCCTTCCTTCCTTCCTTCCTTCCTTCCTTCCTTTTTCTTTCTGTAAGTCCTACTTCCCTGCTTGCTCTATGTCTGGCTGGCTAGTGACTTCCTGGCTCACTGTTTCACTAGCCTTGGTTATTTTCCCTCGTTCTCCTTCTCTCTTCTCAAGCTTAGATTCCTCCAATTTATTTGCTTTGCCTTCCAACACTGTCTATCCCAAATCAATATACAGAGAGAAATCACTAAGATCAACATAGAACTCAATAAAAAAAATGAAAACAGAGACCAAGAATCAATGAAAGAAAAAGTTGGTTCTTTAAAGAGATAAGGAAGACCAACAGCAGATACAAAAGTGAGTGTTACAGCAAATACCAGGGAAATTCACAAATCATGAGCTCTTATTTAAAAACATATATTTTACTAAATTGTAAGATCTAAAAGAATTTTTAAATTTCTGGATATGTGTGACCTCCCAAAAGTAAGCCAAGATGAAATAAACCATGCAAATGTCTCTAACAAGCAATAAGACTGAAGAAATTAATTAGAATCTCCCACAACAGCAACAAAACATCCAGCTCCTCTTGAACTGACAATGTTATTTTACTACACCTTCAAGGGACTAACACCAATCCTTACCAAACTATTCAATAAAATATAAATGAAGAAACATTACCAAACTTTCTCTCTTGTTGAAAACAGGGCATCATACTATGCAGCCCTGGCTGACCAACCTGGAACTTAAGAAGTGTAGCAGGCTGGCCTCAGACTTGCAGAAATACACCTTCCTTTGCCTCCCAAGTGCTGGGTTTAAAGGGCTGCATGACCATGCCAAACCTTCTCATTTCCTTCTTAAGCTAATATTACAAAAATAAATAAAGACACAATAAACAACAACAAAAAGCCTACCAATTTATCTGATGAACTTAGACCAATAAAATTCTCAAAAATCCACTTGGAAGCTAAATTTAAGAACTCATCAAAAATATTGTTCACCATTATCAAGTTGGTTTTACTCCAGAGATTCTGTAATAGTTTGGTATATGTAAAGCTATAAATGTCATAAATCACATAAATGGACTCTGGCATAGAAATTACATGGTCAACAGACACAAGAATTCTTTGAAAAGATCCAACATCTCTTCGTGTTTAAAGTCCTAAAAATCTCAGAATACAAGGAACATAGTCCAATATTAAAGGGGTATTTGTAAGACACCCACAGGCAACATGTTAAAAAGATCATAGAATCCTATTCACAGTAGCCTTAAAAGATGACATCTGTTGTAATAAATCTAACAAGGGATGTGAAGGCTCTCTACAATGAAAATGAAAGCACTGAGGAATTAAGTAGAGAATAACACTGAAGAATGGAAAAGTCCAGCGCTCATGAACTGGAAGAATCATTGTTGTGAAACTGATTATCCTACCAAGAGCAATCTATATATTCCATACAATCACAATCAAATTCCAGTTCTATTCACCACAGAAAGAGAGAAAAAAAAATTAATGATAGAGAAGCACAAGATCCTAGATAGACAGAAGCCTAATTTGATAGTTTTAGGAAGAGAAAGCACCACCAGGGAGAATAAAACCCTCCTTCCATTATCCCTTGACCAGACAACCCTTTTGTTCTGTTCTGTCTGCCACATTGGGGAACATGTTCTGTAATGAAGTGGAACCACAGAAGACTTTCCAAGGATGCAGCACAAAGCCGCACGTATTTCACTAATTTCGAAGTCTCAGAGCCCTACTCTCACTCCTAATTTAAACAAGCAGATTTTTACAGGTGCAATATAAAATTTCTTCTAGTTGTATTGTATCAATATCAAGAGAGTTCTGTTTGTTTCCTAACAGGATCAACAAGATATACTCACAGTGGAGATTGTCTTGATAAAGTTTTCACAATATACTATGATCACTTGGGATTCTTACACAAACTGACTCCAGGACACGTTAATTCTAGTTCATCATTTTCACGCTCTGGAGGTGTTAATATTTTTGGAAAGGTCAGTAACATGATGCACTGAGACTGTTTGCCTTGTTTTGAGAACAGATGCCACATTCTCTGTGCTGGCTAGTGAGACAGTGTTTTCCTTAATACAAAACTTTTTAGTGGTTTAAAATTTTACATATACATATATAAATATATGTATAATTTTCTTTCTCTCTCTCTCTGTACATATAAAGGCAGGTGTTTGTGGAGGCTAGACATGCTGGGTCTACACTAAAGTTGGTATTCCAGGCAGCTGTGAGTCACCTGGCAGGACACCTGCAAAACAAACTCAGGTCCATTGCAAGAGCAAGTATGTGCTCTTAACAGCTGAGCCATATCTCCAGACCCATCAGGACAAACACTCTTTGCTAAAGGAAAACTTTTATACAACATTGAACTCCTCCAAAATCTTCTGGAAGCCCAACAGGTTTCCTCTTACAAGATTTCACTGCAGAACAACATAATGTCTATCACAGATCTGTTACGAACAACTCAGCTCCTGGTGGAGTTTATTTTTTAACCTCACAATGTTGGCCTTGAAGATAAATGATTTTGACTTGTCCATGTTAAATAACCCTACTCCCTAGTTTATTCCTTGTTAATGCCGACATAGAGCACAGTTTTTCTGCCCTTCACAGAAGATAATAGATGCATTTTTTTGAGGGGGTTTCTGAGACAGGGTTTCTCTGTAGCGTTGGAGCCTATCTTGGAATTGGGTCTGTAGAGCAGTCTGGCCTCAAACTCACAAGCTGCCTCTGCCTCCTGAGAGCTGGGGTTAAAGCCATGTACCACCATTGCCTGGCTATAGACGCGTATTTTTATTAATTACAATGTATAATCTACTATTTATGGAAAGAGAGGGGGCAGAGGTAGAAAATGATTACTCATCAAGAAAGCAGCCAAGAGTAAAATGGAATTTGGTAAAATTGTCATTTTGCTAAAGAAACTAATTACACGGAAACTGTATTCTTTCAAACACCGCTTGGCCCATTATATCTAGCCTTTTCTAGGCTAACTCTCGCACCTGGACTAGCCCATTTCTAATAATGTATGTAGCCCATGAGCTGGCTTACCAGGAATGATCTTAACTTGCATCTGTCTGGAGTGAGAGAACCATGGTGACTCTCTGACTCAGCTTCTTTCTCCCAGCATTCTGTTCTGTTTACTCCACCCACCTAAGGGTGGGCCTATCAAATGGGCCTAGCAGTTTCTTTATTGCTTAATCAATGAAATCAACAGATTGACATATGACACTCCCACATCAAAGAATGGATCTCTTTATAGGTCAGCCCAGGCCTAGATATGTAACTCTGTGCCTAAGAGCCTTTGCTACCCTTCTAGAGGACCGAATTTGGTATTCAGAACTGTTCAAGGAGGCCGCTTGTTTTGTTCCTGGTTGCTCAGCCCCAAAATAAACACACAAATACTATATTAATTAAGCCACTGCTTGGTCATTTAGCTCTAGCTTCTTATTTGCTAACTCTTACATCTTAATTTAACCTGTCTTCATTAATCTGTGCATCACCACGAGGTTGTGACCTACCAGCAAAGTTTCAGCATGTCTGTCTCCGCCTTCTTTCTCCCAGCATTCAGTTTAGTTCTCCCCACCTTGCCCGCCTAGCTCTGTTCCCCTATAGCTCTGCTATAGGCCCAAAGCAGTTTCTTTATTAACCAATGATAGTCACAGCATACAGAGGGGAATCCCACATCACAGAACCCACATATTGACTCAACCATCTATAACTATAGCTCCAGAATATCCAATACACATTTATTACCTCTAAAAGCAGTAAGTACACATATGTGGCACATATATGTAAACTGTGCTGGTTGGGTTTTTGTCAACTTGACACATCTGGGAAGAATAATGTCATTTGAGGAGTTGCTTACATCAGACTGGCTTGGAACCTGATCTCTGAGGCATTTTCTTTGTTCCTGGTTAATGTGGGCAGTCACAGCAAGAAGCACTCTTAGATGTCCTCTGCTTCATTACCTGCCTCCAAGTTCCCGACATATGTCCTTTCCCTAACTTTCCTTCCTGATGGACTATAAACTATAATCTGAAATAAGCTGTTTCCTCCAGAAGTTACTTATGGTCAGCACTAGAACGTGAACTAGCACACAAGCAAAGCTCTCACACAATATGGTGAGAATAAATATAATATATATTAGTTACGAGATCAGTCTGTACACCTGGCCAAGGCTACAGGTGGACAGCGAGGTGTTATAACATCCTCTGTCTGAGACATGCACACAAAGTAGAGAGGATTCCATGAGAGGGAGATGCCAACATGTTCTCTGAACCTGGGGTCTGGATTCTGCAAATGTACAAAGTAGAAGATATGAGCAGTCTGCTAGACATAACCAAAAAAAGCAGCCGTGTCAAAATTTCACTAACATCATAGTTTTGTAGAAATTAGCTTAGTTCCCTTCAGTGAAAGTTGAAATTGTTATGATGGAAAAACTGTAGGAATTCTTGTACTCAGGACAAATTTGAAGAACTCTTATTCAACAACTTTATTTTTTTCCCTCTACAAATACATGCATCCTCTCTGGAAAAGAGTAATCAGTAGTTCTTAGTATGTGTCAGGCACTGCTGTGAATGTCTCATCTTCCCAACTGTTTGTCCTCAGTTATTTAGGAGGAAATCAAGGAACACAGAGAGTAAATAACTACCCAAACTATGTGGGGGTAATAAAAACAGATTTTCACTGAGGCAATTGATTCAGGATCTGTCCTTTTAGCCACACTATTTCCCTATCTCTTTCATTTTGGGTGAGAACCCAAAATTCAAACACTGGGAGGAAAACGTGACAGAAAATGTTTGTTGGAGGCAGTACTTGATAGATATAACCCAAAACAGACTGCAGTATCTACGAGTCCAAAACACACAGATGCATGCACTCAGGCAAGCAAGCATGCAGGCATGCACACACACATGCATGCAATACTTGATCTCTTAATCAACAGAGGAGACTCCAACAGCTGTTTTGAAGCAAGTATTCATCTCTGTTTCATCCATTGAAAAGTCTCAAAACTGTGCAGTTCTGGATGAAGGAATTAGATGTCAGAAATCTAGGCAAACATTATCTTAAGGGACAATCTGTAAGTCCTATAAGTTCATGAAATGGAATTGACCAGCAGAGACCAGAACCGGGAGGCTCTAGATACAGAGCGTGAGACTCAGAGAAGCAGTGCTCAAAGAAGAGGCCCCTATTAGACCCTTTCTCAGTAAAACTCCAAGTAAAAACCCAGTTATGACCGGATCTGCTGAGTTCACGATGATGTCACCATAGATAACCCAGCTCTAAAATCTGCACCTCCAAACTTATCACATACACCCACAGCCTCCTACAAAGGGCACCGGAACCTCAAACTGGGTCTTAATTATCAGACTTTCTTTTCCTCCACTGCAAAAAACTTTTTTCTCTTTTGCATAGATAGATATTCAAAGATATCCCAAGAGCATAGAGGTATATTACTCCAGTCAGTAAGTAAAGCCGTATCATTTTGATATGAATGGGAAACAAGTTTGCTATTTGAATTGTGTTATAATTGAAGCATAAGCATTCAACGTACAATATTTCCTTTTCTCTATTTCAGTCTCCTGATTTGGGATTTGATGCTGCACTAGCTCCACAGTACCTTTCTCCCAAGGAAATGCTTTTCTTCGCACATGTACCTGTGAACACACCTGCCAGCAGTATAGACAGAATGAAGTTCAAAAACATCCACCTTGGGAAACTGATAAAATTTGGGTAATTGATGACTTGCTCAGACTTATTTAGAATACATGCTGGTTTTCAGATTCAAAATTTTAAACTAATTTTTAAAGGAATTTTTGTTTTAATAAGACGGATTCTCACTACACATTCTTTGCTGGCCTAAAACTTTGTATGTTGACCAGGCTGGCTTGAACCTCTTGAGATCTCCCTGCCTCTGCCTCTTCCTAGATATCTTTGACTTTTGATTATCTATGTGACTCTTAGATTTAGCTTGTCAGTTTTCCTTCAGGGAGAAAAAAATTCTCTTAATAGAAGGTATATCTTGAGGCAACCAAATTCTGCTTTATGTCTGCAATTACTTTGTGGGTGGAATTTATCCTTCTCAAGTGCCTTTAATAATTATTTTTCTTTTGTTTTGAAATATTTATTCTCTCTCTCTCTCTCTCTCTCTCTCGCTGTGTGTGTGTGTGTGTGTGTGTGTGTGTGTGCGCGCGCGCGCGCATGTGCATATGCCACATGTGGGATCAGAGGACAACCTACATGAATTCACCTATTGAGTCATCTTGCTGGTGGCTAGTTCTACTTAATACCTTAGACATTTAGGAACAAGACACATCCTTGTACTCTTTAGTGGACCAAGAATTGTGTTATAGTTTCCTCTTCTGTAAAGTGTATTACCTGTGCACTACAGAGAATTGTCTTTGTTTTCTTACATAATTGCTTACAGCTTTCTCTTCCTAGGGAAGAGGGGCAAGGGGACGAGGAAGGTAGAGATTGAGAGGGAGAATCCTCAGGTAGCACTGTGAAGCCTGTGTGCACGTTTCTGATACCCAATCTCAAGTGGATTAGGGTTTTGCTTTCCATGAAACAAAGTTCAGAGAGTCAGGTGATACAATAAGCCTGCTTCTTCCTGTTCTCTGACTCTTTCTAGGTCACCTGCACTGCCAGTGTCTCTAGTCATTGTTTTGCCTGAATCTTTGTCATGAGCCTTCAAAGGAAAGCCTTCCTTAATTGTAAAGTCCCTTTGCCCAAGTGCCCCAGCTTTTCCAGACTCACATACTTACACAGATTTGGCCTTTAGCACTTGTAACAGTTTGGGCTGATGCTTACTTTCTTGTGTTATGGTCAGCACTGTTTCCTTTCCCCATGCTTTTCTTCCATGGTGTAAATGATCCTGGTGTTTAGTGTTTCCTTCAAGCTGCTCATCCTGCTGCATTTCGGTTAGTTCTGGCTTAGTTCAATTTCTACTGCTACTAAAGAGCACTTGAAACTGGGTGATTTCTAGAGAATGGGGGATTATCTGGACTTTTGACTCCAGCCACTAGAATCTCCAAGTTAAGACTTCTAACTGTGGTCAGGGCAATGGCCTTACTTGATGTGGAAGGTAGAGGGAAGGACAACTGCATGTTTGAGAAACAGAGAAGACTGATATCTCTTCATAATTACTCCATTTCAAAGACAGGGCTCTACTCTCATGATGCAAACACCTCCCTATTAGTCAGTGTTCTCTAGAGGAACAGCACGTGTGTGTGTGTCCATAATGTGATCTTTCTACAGTTTTTAACACTTAATTTTTTTTCTTGTTAAGAGTTTTGTGATTTGGTGGCTGGAGAAATGGATCAGTGATTAAGGAACTTGCTGCCCAAGTATGAGGGTCTGAGGTCAGATCTCCAGCACTCATGTAAAAAACCAGGCATGCTGTGGTATGCCTGAGATCCCAGCTCTGGATGGCAGAGGCAGGAGAATTCCAGAGGTTCACTGACCAATCAGTCTAGTCCTTTAGTAATCTCTACTTTCACTGAGAGACCCTTTCCCTGCAAAGAAAGGCAGAGGGGGTTGGAGAGATGGCTCAGTCATCAAGAGCTTCCACTGCTCTTGCAGAAAGGCCCTAGTTTAGTTACTAGTTCCATGTCATACAACAGTCATAACTGCCAAAGATTTGGATATTTGAGTTTTTAATTTTTTAAAATCTATTTATTTGTTATGTATACAGTATTTTCGGTATTTTGTTTGCATGTATGTCTGCAGACCAGAAGAGGGCGCCAGATCTCATTACAGATGGTTGTGAGCCACCATGTGGTTTCTGGGAACTGAACTCAGGACTTTTGGAAGGGCAGGCAGTGCTCTTAACCACTGAGCCATCTCTCCAACCCAGGTTTTTAATTTTCTAAAACATATGTTGAGCTACTTCTCCCAGTTTTCCCCTTTATTTTGATAAATATCATGAGTTATAGTGTGGATTTAACAATGTTGTCTTGGTCACACTTATGGATTTAGTTCGCTAACACTTTAATTTTAACATATGTGTTCAAAATGAAATTACAGTTTTTCACATATATTTTTGCCCTTGAAATATTTTATTGTCTGTTAACAAGATTACAAAACCTCATAAGTATTGTTTTCTAGAAAAATCTTAGGATAGTAATTTTCTGTGCTTTGAAGGTTTGCTTTTGGAAATTTATTGAAATTTATTCTATGTTCTGGGAATAAAGCTACTTATACAGTCAATTATTTGGAATATATTTGAGGGTAGGAACTTTTTTTTTTTTACCTCTTCCCTTTTAGGGATATTTCATACATAGGTTTAAGAATTAAACAGACATAAACTGAAACAAAACACATACTTTTACTTGGTTCAAAATTCATATAGCATGGAAATCCTCATAAGAAAATGAAGACCCAGAGTGGCAGTTTAAGTTTAATACTCTTCTTTTTCTCAGAAGTTATTTCTGTTCCCTTCAGATTGTGCAATGACCGAGCATTGTTTCTATCAAGTCTTAGGGACAGAGAGAGGCCTCAAAAGTCTCACAGGCTCTCCATCACTTTCATGAGGAAATGTTCGTGGCTCTACTTTTCTAAGAATCTCTTGTGAATAATCACAGTTGCTGTTATTTCAAGATGACAATGACCATTTTGCACGCAGAGGACAGAAAGTCCCACAATACTCAACACATTCCTCTGTCTTTTACATCTGTCCTCTCGCTCTCTCTCCCCTCCAATGTTCCCTGAGCCTTAGAGAGGTGATACAGCTTGGGTGTTTATTATTGCACTTAGGGATGACCTTTGGTCCACTATTGTACAGCATAGCCATTTATTATCAGCACTTTGATCAGTTATAGGTTGGTGTGCTGGCTGCATCACTGGCTCCCATTTCACTAGCTTCCTTATACAACCCAAACCCACTTTCCCAAGGAATGGTGCTGCCTCCAGTGAGCTGAGCCCTCCAACATCAATTAACATCAAGGGAACCCCCCACAGAAATGCCCAGTCTGATCTAGTCAGATTACCCAATGGAGCTTTTCCTCTCAGATGACTCCAGGCTGTGCCAATTTAGTCATGGAAACTCCCTAGCCCAGGAGGCTGGAGAGATATCTCAGTGGAGGAGAGCACTTGCTCTTCAGAGGAACCAGATTTTGTTCCCAGCACCTCCTTTTGTGGAACACAATTTGTGTCCCCTATTACAAGGGATCCAGTGCCTTCTGACCTGTGCCAATACTAAGCACACATGCAGACAAAACCCTCATGCACATAAACTACGAGAATACACTCTGATGATGTAACGACCACTTAACATTACTTTACCTCTTACCATTACTTTAAGGACCAAATTCTCAGTACATGAACCTTAAAGGACAAAGGACAGACATTTTAATGAATAGACACAAACATACAATTAAATAAGGAAAACCAATTAGATCTCGTATATACTATGAAGAAAGGAAGTCTAAGACAGGGGATGTGAGAAGGATTGAGTGCTGAGAAATAAGTGCCAAGGTATACAACTATCTCTCACGTGCAGACGGCCTAGTTTAGTACCATGGCAGCTCCATAGCTTTTGTTCTAGAGTTCACGAGTTCCTACAAGCTTAGTTCAGCTATCTCTGCAGATTTCCCATTATCATCCTGACCTCTTTTGCTCATGTATCCGCTCTTCCTTCTCTTCTACTGGATTCCTGGATCTCAGCCTTACCCTTTGGGAGGTGTAGGTGGGGGTGGGCTGGAGTGAAGTTGATGGGGGCAGGAGGAGGTGTGGAGGGGAGAACTGTGATTGGAATGTAAAATGAAATTTTAAAAAAGAAATAAAAATAAAAACAAACAAAAACCCCTAAGTGTCAAGAAAAGAGCTTAGAAAGAAATTCCGATGAGACTAGAGTGGGGACTGTTTAACAAGCAGGGAGAAGGCCACTGTGTGCAAGCATGGAGAGATGGTATAGCTCAGGTCAGTGAGAAGGTAAAGGCCGGATTGTGTGGGCAGTGTCCTGGCTCGTTTGTGTGTCAGCTTGACACAAGCTTGAGTCATCAGAGAGGAAGGAACCTCAGTTGAGGAAATGTCTCCAAGAGAACCAGTTGTAAATCATTTTCTCAGAGATTAATGGGGAGGTCCCAGTCCTCTGTGGCCTGTGCCATACCTGGGCTCTTTAAGGACTGTGGCCTGTGCCATACCTGGGCTGGTAGTACTGGGTTCTTTAAGAACGCAGGCTGAGAAATCTAGGGGAAGCAAGCCAGTATATAATAGTCTTGGAGTACTGTAGATGGAAATCTCTGCTCCACCACGTTCTGCAATCATTCAGTCCCAAAGAAACACACAGAGGCCTATATTAATTATAAACTGTTTCATCTGTTAACTCAGGCTTATTATTGACTAGCTCTTACAACTTAAATTAAGCCATAGTTTTTGTCTATGCTTAGCCATGTGACTTGGTACCTTTTCTCAGTGAGGCATTCTCATTTTGCTTCCTCTGCATCTGGCTGGTTCCCCTTTGCCTTCCAGAAGTATCTTAGTGTAGTTACCCCACCTATACTTTCTGTCTGGCTGCTGGTCAATCAGCATTTTATTAAACCAATAAGAGTTACAAACCTTTACAGTGTAAAAAGCATTATCCCACAGCACTTCCCCTTTTTACTTTTCAAAACAAGACTCTAATCTCCTTTGTTTAGCTTTTTAAAAAGACTATTATCCATAACAACTTTTAACCAACACACTAAACAAAGATAATCATCCATAATCCATGTTTTGGGAATGTGAGTGTAGTTTTTTTAGGCTGCATTCTGCTGATTGGAGTCACTGATAATCTTAGGGGGACTCAAAGAAAGTTTAGGATTATGGTCACATCCTGACTGGAATGTTCTATGAGGCTTGATCTTCTTAGCCAGCAGTCTTGAAACTGTTCTGATAGTAGAACTCAGAGGGAACTGCAACAGAGATAGACGCCCTAAAATGTTGGATAATCAGGACCATGGCTCCTATCAGAGATTTGTCAGGGAGTCTTCCTCATTCAAACTGTATTTTTCTTTTTTTATTGAAAAAAATTTCCGCCTCCTCCCCGAATTTCCTGAGAAAGCGCCACACTGATTTCCAAAGTGGTTGCACAAGTTTGCATTCCCACCAGCAATGGATGAGTGTGCCCCTTCCTCCACAACCTCTCCAGCAAAGGCTATCATTGGTGTTTTTGATTTTAGCCATTCTGACAGGTATAAGATGGTATCTCAAAGTTATTTTGATTTGCATTTCCCTGATCGCTAAGGAGGTTGAGCATGACCTTAAGTGTCTTTTGGCCATTTGAATTTCTTCTGTTGAGAATTCTCTGTTCAGTTCAGTGCCCCATTTTTTAATTGGGTTAATTAGCATTTTAAAGTCTAGTTTCTTGAGTTGTTTATATATTTTGGAGATCAGCCTTTGTCTGTTGCAGGGTTGGTGAAGATCTTCTCCCAGTCAGTAGGTTGCCTTTTTGTCTTAGTGACAGTGTCCTTTGCTTTACAGAAGCTTCTCAATCTCAGGAGGTCCCATTTATTCAATGAGGCCCTTAATGTCTGTGCTGCTGGGGTTATACATAGGAAGCGATCTCCTGTGCCCATCTGTTGTAGGGTACTTCCCACTTTCTCTTCTATCAGGTTCAGTGTGTTCGGACTGATATAGGAAATAGACTCATCAGTTAAAGAAAACATTAAATCTAACAAAACCTTAATCCAAAATATCCAGAAAATGTGGGACATCATGAAAAGGCCAAATCTAAGAGTAATAGGATGGAAGAAGGAGAAGAAGTTCAATTCAAAAGCACAGAAAATATATTTAACAAAATGATAGGAGGAAACTTTTCCAACCTAAAGAAAGATATGCCTATCAAGATACAAGAAGCTTACAGAACAACAAATAGACTGGATCCAAATAAAAAGTCCCCTTGCCACATAATAATCAAAACACTAAGCATACAGAGTAAATAAAGAATATTAAGAGCTGTAAAGGAAAAAGGCAAAATAGCATATAAAGGTAGACCTATCAGAATTACACCTGACTTCTCATTGGAGACAATAAAAGCCAGAAGGTCACTGTCAAGTGTTATACAGACATTAAGAGACCACGGATGCCAGCCCAGACTACTATACCCAGCAAAACTGTCAATCACCATAGAAGGACAAAACAAGATATTCCATGACAAATCTAGATTTTACCAATATCTAACCACAAACTCAGGTCTACACAAGATACTAGAAGGAAAACTCCAACACAAGGAAGTTGGCTACACCAACAAAAACACAGACAATTGATGGTCTCATAGCAGCAAATCCCAAAGAAGAAAAAATGCATAAATTAACATCACCAACAATAAAAACTAAATTAACAAGAGATAGCAATCACTGATCATTAAATATCCCTTAATATAAATGAACTCAACTCACCTATAAAAAGGCATAGACTAACAGATTGGATACAAAAACAGAATCCATCCTTCTACATACAAGAAATACATCTCTACCTGAAAGACAGACTTCATCTCCAAGGAAAGGGTTGGGAAAAAATAGAGCAATCAAATGGTCCTAAGAAACAAGTGGGTATAGCTATTCTAATATCTAACAAAATAGACTTCAAGATAAAAATCAGTGAAAAGAGACAAAGTCATTTCATATTAGTCACTAGAAAAATTTATCAAGAGGAAATTTCAATACTGAACATCTATGCCCTGAATACAAGGGCATATGTAAAAGAAACACTTCTATAGCTTAAATCATACATTAAGTCCCACACACTTAATAGTGGCAGACTTCAACATTCCCCTCCCACCACTGAACAGATCAATCAGACAAAAAATGAACAGAGAAATAAGAGAACTAGTAGATGTTATGACTCAAATGGACTTAACAGACATCTATAGAATATTCCATCCAAACGAAAAAGAATATAACTTCTTCTCAGTACTTCATGGAACCTTCTCAAAAATTGACCACATACTCGGTAACAAAACAAACCTCAACAGATACAGAAAATTGGAATAACCTAAGGTACCTTATCAGATCACCATGGTTTAAAACTAGAAGTCAACAGCAATACTAATTATAGAAAACCCACAAACACATGGAAATTAAACAATGCTCACCTGACTCATCAGTGCGTCAAGGAAGAAATAAAGGGAGAAATTAAAGACTTCCTAAAATTCAATGAAAATGACCACACAACATTCCTAAATTTATGGGATACACTGAAAGCAGTGTTAAGAGGCAAGTTCATAGCACTAAATACCTACATAAAGAAGCTGGAAAAATCCCACACTAGTGAATTAACAGAACATTTGAAAACTTTCAAACAAAAAGAAACAAACTCATTCAAGAGAACTAGATGGCAGGAAATAAATTGAGGGCTGAAATCAACAAAATAGAAACAAAGAAAAGAATACAAAGAATCAACGAGACAAAGAGTTGGTTCTTTGAGAAAAATCAACAAAATAGACAAACCTTTATCTAAAGTAACCAAAAGGCAGAGAGAGAATATCCAAATTAACAAAATCAGAAATGAAAATGGGGACATAACAATAGGCAGGGAGGAAATACAGAGGATCAGCAGGTCATATTTCAAAAACCTGTACTCCACAAAATTGGAAAACTTAAAGGAAATGGACAACTTTCTGAATAGATATCACTTACCAAAATTAAATCAAGACCAGATAAGCAAATTAAATAGACCTATAACTGCTGAAGAAATAGAAAGAGTCATCAAAAGTCTCCCAATGAAAAAAAGCCCAGGACCAGAGGGTTTCAGCTTAGAATTCTACAAGACTTTCAGAGAAGAACTAATATCAACAATCCTCAATTTATATCACACAATAGAAACAGAAGGAACATTGCCAAACTCTTTCTATGAAGCTACAATTACCCTGATACCCAAACCACAGAAAGACATTACTAAGAGAATTACAAACCAATCTCACTCATGAACATTGATGCAAAAGTACTAAAAAAATGCTGGCAAATCGAATTCAAGAACACATCAGAACCATCATCCAACATGATCAAGTAGGCTTCATCCCAGAGATGCAGGGATGGTTTAACATAAAAAAATCTGTCAATGTAATCCACCATATAAACAAACTGAAAAAATAAAAACCACATGATCATCTCATTATTTGCCTAAAAAGCTTTTGACAAAATACACCATCTCTTCATGATAAAGGCCATGGAGAGAGCAGGGATACAAGGAACATACCTAAACATAATAAAAGGCAATATACAGAAAGCCAACAGCCAACATCAAACTAAATGGAGAGAAACTCTCAGTGATTCCACTGAAATCAGGAACAAGACAAGACTGTCCATTCTCTTCATATCTATTCAAAAGAGTTCTTGAGTTCCTAGCTAGAACAATAAGCCAACAAAAGGAGATCAAGGGGATACAAATCAGAAAAGACGAAGTCAAACTCTCACTATTTGCTGATAATATGATAGTTTACATAAGTGACCCCAAAAATTCTACAAAGGAACTTGTATAATTCATAAACACTTTCAGTAATGTAGCAGGATACAAGATGATCTAAAAAACATAAGTAGCCCTCCTTTACACAGATGATAAATGGGCTGAGAAAGTAAGCAGAGAAACATCACCCTTCACAATAGCCACAAATAGCATAAAATGTCTCAGAGAAGCACTAACCAAAAAGAGGAAGTCCTGTATGGCAAGAACTTTAAACCTTTGAAGATAGAAATTGAAGAAGATACCAGAAAGTGGAAAGATATCCCATGCTCTCCTTGAGTAGGTAGACTTAGCATAGTAAAAATGGCAATCTTACCAAAAACAATCTACAGATTCAATGCAATGCCCATCAAAATACAAGAAAAATTCTTCACAGACCTTGTAAGAATGGTACTCAACTTCATATGGAAAAGCAAAAAAACCCAGGATAGCCAAAACATTCCTGTACAATAAAAGAACTTCTGGAAGCATCACAATCCCTGACTTCAAACTCTACTACAGAGCTACAATACTAAAAACAGTCTGTTTTTTGGCATGAAAACAAATAAGATGACCAATGGATATTAATCTACACACCTTAGAACACCTGATTTTTGACAAAGAAGCAAACAATATCAAATGGGAAAAAGGCATATTTAACAAATTGTGCTGGCCAACTGGATATCAACATCCGAAGAATGAAAATAGACCCATATCTATCACCATGCACAAAACTCAAGTCCAAATGGATTAAAGACCTTAACATAATCAACCATACTGAACCTCATAGAAGAGAAAGTGTGAAGTACACTTGAATGCATTAGAACAGGAGACCACTTTCTAAAGATAACCCCAGCAGCACAGACACTGAGAAACAATAAATGTGAGACTTCCTGAAATGGAAAAGCTTCTGTAAAGCAAAGGACATGGTCAACAAGTCAAAAACGCAGCCAATTGGGAAGAGCTCTTCACCAACCCCATATCAGACAGAGGTCTGATCTCCAAAATATACAAAGAACTCAAGAGATTGACATCAAAAGAACAAACAATCCATTGAAAAATGGGGTACAGAGCTAAGCAGAGAACTCTCAACAGAGGAATTTAAAATGACTAAAAGACACTTAAGGAAATGTTCAACATCCTTAGTTATCAGAGAAATACAAATTGAAACAACTCTGAGATTCCATCTTACACCTGAAAGAGTGGCCAAGATAAAAAACACTGCGGACACCTTATGCTGGAGACGTTGTGAGGTAAAGGGAACACTTCTGCATTGCTGGTGGGAATGCAAACTGGTACAGCCCCTTTGGATGTCAGTGTGGTGATTTCTCAGAAAACTAGGAAACAACCTACCTCAAGACCCAGTAATACCACTTTTGGGTATATATCCCAAGGATGCTCAATCGTGCCACAAAGACATGTGCTCAACTACATTCATAGCAGCATTGTTTGTCATAGTCAGAACCTGGAAAGAACCTAAATGCCCTTCGACCAAAGAATGGATAAGGAAAATATGATACATTTACACAATGGAGTACTACACAGCAGAGAAAAATAACCTCTTGAAATTTGCAGACAAATGGATGGAGCTAGAAATCATATTGAGTGAAGTAACCAAGACCCAGAAAGACAATTATCATATATACTCACTCATAAGTGGTTTTTAAACATCAAACAAAGAAAACCAGGCCACAAATCACAATCCCAGAGAACCTAGACAACAATGAGAACCCTAAGAGAGACATACATGGATCTAATTACATAAGAAGTAGTAAAAGACAAGATTTCCTGAGGAAAATGAGAAGGGGGACCATGGGAAACGGTTGAAGGGGAGGCAATAGTCAGGGAGGGGAGCAGAGAAAAGTGTATAGCTCAAAAAAAAAGTAAAAAATAGTAAGATATTCATCAATCCGACTACAGGGTAAGGTCAGTTTGGGCACCCTCTCCTTTATTACTTAGGGTCTTAGCTGGGGTCATTCTTGTAGATTCCTGGGAATTCTCTAGTGTCAGGTTTCTTCCTAACTCCATAATGGCTCTCTCAATCAAGATATCTCTTTTCTTGCTCTCATCTAGTCATTCCTCCATCCCTTCCCTCAACTTCTCCTCCTCATTCCCATCTTCCTTCCTTTTTCCCTTCTGCTCTCCCTTTCCCCCCACCCCTATGCTCCCAATTTTGTCAGGTGATCTTGACTATTTCCTTTTCCAGGTAGATCTGTATATGTTTTTCTTAGGTTTCACCTTGTTACTTAGCTTCTCTAGGCTCAGGGACTCTAGGCTTGTTATCCTTTGCTTTACAGCTAGTATCCACTTACGAGTGAGTACATACCATGTTCATCTTTCTGAGTCTGGGTTACCTCACCCTGGATGTTTTTTCTCTTTTCATCCATTTGCATGCAAATTTCAAAATGCCTTTTTTTTTAACCACTAAGTAGTACTCCATTGTGTAAATGTACCACATTTTTTAATCCATTTTTTGTTTGAGGGGCATCTAGGTTGCTTCCTGATTCTGGCTATTACAAGTAATGCTTCTATTAATATAGTTCAGCACATGTCCTTGTGGTATGATCATCCTTTGGGTATATGCCCTAGAGTGTATTGCTGAGTCCTGAAGTAGGTTTATTTCTAATTTTCTGAGAAACCACCGTACTGATAGGAAGCCTCTCTTAAAGGAGACACACCTCTGCTTCTCACCAGCAAACAGAGCCTACTAGAAAAAAAGACAGTTACCAAGAAGTCATGCTTTATTCTGTTATTGTCTGTCAAGAATCCGGAATTCTTGTAAAACATTTGGGCACCATTTCTAGATGGATGTTTCTGTCCTGCTCTGTCCCGAAGCCATTCAGTCCCAAAGAAAGGCACAGAGGCTTATATTAATTGTAAACTATTCAGTCTATTAGCTCAGGCTTATTATTAACTAGCTCTTACAACTTAAAATCACCCATAATCCTTCTCTATGTTTAACCATGTGGCTTGCTACCTTTCCCAGTGAGGCATTTTCATCTTGCTTCCTCTGCATATGGTTGGGACTATGCCCCTGTCTTCCTTCTTTCCAGAATTCTTTTAGTCTAGTTGTCCCACCTATACTTCCTGCCTGGCTAACTGACCAATCAGTGATTTTAAACCAATATGAGTGATGATACTTTATGGTGTTCAGGAACATTATCCCAGGGAAGTGTACTAAAATTCCTCTGTGTCTCATCTAGTAACCCTTGCCTCCACAGCTCCTGGCAACCTTTTTGTTGCTGTTATTGTTGCCACCTTCATTTTGCCTTTTCTAGAATGTCACGCATTTGGAGTTACACAGTCTTTTCCAATTAATTTGCTTCTTCTTCTCTAAGCATTCCTATAAGATTCCTATTAGGAGAGATAGCTCAGTGGGTAAGAGTATTGCCTGCTCTTCCAAAGGTCCTGAGTTCAATTCCCGGCAACCACATGGTGGCTCACAACCATCTGTAATGAGGTCTGGTGCCCTCTCCTGGCCTGCAGACATATACACAGACAGAATATTGTATGTATAATAAATAAATAAAAATATTTTTTAAAAAAAGATTCCTATTATCCTGATAAAACAAGACCTGAACAGTTAATACATCACTGGGCATGCTAACATAGGAGGGGGAAATTTCATAGGGTTCCCCACCAGTAAACAAAGAACTAGAGGCAGCTGAGGAGTGCTGGGAGTGGGAAAAAGTAGTCTTCCTCAGGCATTAACCTTTAATTGGTTAGCCAATATCAGGTTGTCAGCCTTGAAATTATGTTCACACCAAATGGACTAAACCTAAGCAGAGTATATATATGTATGTATATATGCACACTGTATATACAATTAGAGGAAAAGAGGTAATAAATTTGAAAGGAAGCAGGATAAGGGAGGAGCTGATATTGGAGGAGTTAGAGGGAGAAAAAGAAAGTGGGAAGTGATTTAATTATATTTTAATTTCAAAAAATTTAAAAGATACCCATTATCTTCTAATGACTTGATAATTATTTAGTGATAAATAGTATTCTACTGACTGTTTGAAACACAGTTTATATAAGCATTCATCCATTGTTTTAAATTATTTTTATTGTTTTATGTGTGGGTGTTTGGTCAACACATACATCTATCTGTGCACTATGTGTATGCAGTGCCCATGGCCAGAAGGGGACGTTGGGTTTTTAGGCATTGGAGTTACAGATGGTTGTGAGCTGTCATGTGGGTGTTGGGAATCAAGGTATGTCTTTTGGAAGAATAGTCAGTGTTCTTAAATGCCAAGCATCTCCCCAGCTCCAACCTATTCATCAACTGAAAGACTTTCCTGCTGCTCCCAATGAACACAATGCTAGTAGTATCTACACACAGGTTTTGGTGTAGACACATCTTTTCAGTTCACTTAGATAAAAATCAGGAATATTGTTTTCCTTATATCTTTTTATTTTATTTATTTAATATTTTTTAATTACAAATTTCCACCTCCTCCCCTCTTCCCATTTCCCTCCCCTTCCTCCCACTTCCCTCCCCCTCCCTCTCCAGTCCGAAGAGCAGTCAGGGTTCCCTGCCCTGTGTGAAGTCCAAGGTCCTCCCCACTCCATCCAGGTCTAGGAAGGTGGGCATTCAAACAGACTAGGCTCCCACAGAGCCAGTACACGCAGTAGGATCAAAATCCAGTGCCATTGGCCTTGGCTTCTCAGTCAGCCCTCATTGTCAGCCACATTCAGAGAGTCCGGTTTGATCACATGCTCATTCCCATTAGATCAGCCCTTCCGTCTCAGTGGGTGGACCAACCCCTCGTGGTCCTGACTTCCTTGCTCATGTTCTCTCTCCTTCTGCTCCTCATTTGGACCTTGGGAGCTCAGTCCAGTGCTCCAATGTGGGTCTCTGTCTCTATCTCCATCCATCGCCAGATGAAGGTTCTATGGTATTATGCAAGATATTCATCAGTGTGGCTATAGGATAGGGCCATTTCAGGCAACCTCTCCTCAGCTGCCCAAGGAACAAGCTGGGAACATCTCCTTGGAAACCTGGGAACCCCTCTAGAGTCACTTCTCTTGCCAACCCTAAAATGGCTCCCTTAATTAAGATATATACTTCCCTACTCCCATGATGGCTGGGATGGAGGAAGGGTGAAAATCAGGAATATTGTATATGGTAAGATTATGTTTGAGGTGAAAAAGAACTGCCTAACTCCCCATGCCTTTTTACATTCCCCCTAGCAATAAATTAAAATGTCTTTCATATATTCTTACCAACATTTGACAGTGTTAGTCTTAGGGTTTTGTTATTTTAATTTTTTAATTTCCAATTCCCTGATGTGCCATGTTGCTCTTTCTGGGCTTACTTGCCACCCCCTCCCCCCCTGCCGTGTGTGTGTGTGTGTGTGTGTGTGTGTGTGTGTGTGTGTGTGTGTGTGTGAACCAATCTCCCCAGTGCTGGGATTGTAAAACCTCTCTACCTTTGTTTCTTCTTTATTCTCTTCTTGCTCCCACTCTCTCATTTTATGGCTCTCTTTAGTCTGGACTATGGCTAACTGGGGGTTCAGTAACCAATCAGCACCCAGGATATGCAAAAAAATATCTACCAGTGCAATGAGAACTAAACTTCTCTATCTAAAGGGAAATAAAGAAATACACCCTTTCTAATGGTAACTTTCTCTTTAATTCATCTTGAAAAAAATCTTTCTGAGAATTTCTCTGTCCCACATATCTCCACACAGCCATAATCTTTACACACACACACACACACACACATTTACACATCTTTTACATGGTTATACATCTTTCTTTTTCATACATGTCTCTTCTACATTTCGTTTTTTACAGCTTCATCTTCCTTTCCTCCCCACAGCTATAATCTTCATCCATTCTTCACGTAGTATCACACCTTCACGTTTCTTCTTGCATGTCCTTCTCAGCACTCACACCGTCACATTCTGCACAGCCCCTTTTCCTGCCATTCCCTACATAATTTGACACAATTTCTTCCTCTACACTGCTATGCCTTTTCTCACAGCCAAACTCTGGACAATTACATGTTACATTTTCAGGGCTTGACCCATTCTTGTAATACAAGATAAGTAATGTCGTTTCTCTTAGGCTAAAGATGGCACATTGACCAGCCAGTGAGTCACTCTTGGCTCTACACATAGCTCTCTGCTGGTGAGAGTTCCCAGACAGTAAACAATTGGCTGAACCTTGAGCCTGAGCCTGTGACTATGTGCAAAAATGTAATGTCTGCTAAAGTTGCTGCTGTCCTGACCTTGAATCAGTAAAACACCTGGGAAAATGACCTCGTGTATTTGTCTCTAGGACAACCAGATATTCATCTTCAGGGGCAACAAGACTGCTTTGAGTTTGTTCTGGAGTCCAAAATTAGCTGTCTCTGTAAAAGACTGTCTTTGTGGCTGAGAATTATATGTCAGTCTGAGCAATGTAAAATATCCTAGTATTATTTCTATCATCAAAATTATACAGTTAAGTGGAAATCATCTTCCTGACCGTCACAGCTATATGTGTGCCCAATAAGTGTAAAACACACCACCAAAGGGAAGAAAGAACCCTACAGCTGTTCTTATTAGGAAGATATAGTAGTGACACCTGAGAAAGTTGTGGACAGAAACAACCAGTCATTTACAGCTAGTAAGCCCACAGCGTTGCCAAGTGGGGTTTACCAACAGGAATTATATGTCTGATGTGAGAACTTATTAAATACTAGTTGTCACTGCTGTGCACTCCCAAAGCCCCTTACAACCAGAAGCTCTTTGCACTGGACCCTTCCAGATGCCTCTGATTATTCTGTCCCTCTTATCGAGAGCAAATATCCACCATACCTAGGAGCAGTCATGACCTTATTTTTCATTTAAATGTGAAGTGTTAAATTGCTTTTTAGGAAACTTGTCTTAATTTACAAACATACGTGTAGCCAATGTGCATCTATTTCCATTTAAGTATCATCTCTGCTGAACTGTGACATTTAAAAATACTCATAGGCTGGGGTGTGGATCAGAGGTAGAACATTTGTCTAACATGCATGGAGTTCTGGGTTTGATTCCCAGCACTAAAAAGATGTATATAGATGATAAATAGATCGATGATAGATAAATTGATGATAGATAGATATATGTTAGATGATAGATAATCTCTGCCTATTTTAAGTGTGAAAATTTATGTTGTATATGTCATTTTGTTAGCAACTAAAATCTTTGAACAACTGTTTGTCAAGTAGTAATTTGGTAGTTGGTATATTACTATTTTCAATCCTAGTATGGGTATATTTTATTTGTAGATTGTATGTTAATATGCCTGCTTATTTAAACCACTGGGATATCCATTTTTTGTTTATTGGTTTGTTTTTAGTAAAAATGGACTTGGAATCATCAAAAAATTATTAGAACATACCAAAGGTCCTTTCGGATTCCAGACCTCGGTTCTCACAGAAATGGTTGAGCCTTTTGGAATAGAATCGGATCAGGAGAGCCAATGCGTATCTGCTTCTCTTTCCATTTCACATTTTCAAAACCATTTTTATCGCATTACTATTACAACACAAGGTAAGACACGATTTACTTTGTAGCTTTGAAGCCTGTCCTGGAACTAGCTTTTGTAGACCAGGCTGTCCTCAAACTCACAGAGATCCACCTGCCTCTGCCTCCCGAGTGCTGGGATTAAAGGTGTGCACTACCAACGACCAGCTAGGATGAGTTACAACACAAGGTAAGTATAAAAATACAATCTGTTTCTGATGGCTACAAAACATTGCATTTGGGAAGACTTCATGTTCCTTTATAATATGTTTTAGTGTGTGTGTGTGTGTGTGTGTGTGTGTGTGTGTGTGTGTGTGAGATTGGAGATTGAACCTAAAGCCTTGTATATACTAGGGAAGTAGGCTACCACTACATGAACTATCCTTACTCTCCAATTCTAGTCCAACTGTCAACTAACCAAAATTTTCAGATACTCAGGTTGTTGCAGGATGTTTATAACATAATAATCACTTATATATTATTATTATTAGTATTTATTATCCATCACAGTGAGACTTATTTTGTTTTAAACAGTGGCCAGAAGAAGTAAGAGAAAATAGGATTTTTGTGTCAATTAAAAATACATTTGAAATGTATTTTTAATTTTTTTTAAGAGGCCAGGAATGATGATGTAACACCTCTAATCCGAGCATTTAGGAGGTAGAGGCTGGCAGATCATTGTGACTTTCTGGCTAATCTGATAGAGATATCAAGTTCCAAGCTAGCCAAAGGGGTGTAGTGAGAATTAGTGTCAATTCTTTTCAAAGAATTTGACATTTTTGCCCTACCTAATAAAAATGAATTTGAACGAGGTGGTGGTGGCACACGCCTTTAATCTTAGCACTTGGGAGGCAGAGGCAGGCGGATCTCTGTGAATTCAAACCCAGCCTGGTCTACAAGAGCTAGTTTCAGGACAGGCTCCAAAGCTACAGAGAAACCTGTCTCAAAAAACCAAAAAACAAACAAACAAAACAAAAACAAAAAGAAAAAAGTAAAAGAAGAGATTTTGAATCTATTATGATAAAAGACATTTTTATTTCTAATTATTATAAGATGTTAATAAGGTTTGGGGCTAGATAGATATATACTACTTTTCTAGGAGACCCAAATTCAGTTCCTATCACCAAACTCAGTCACTTAGAACAGCCTAGAACTCCAACTCCAGGGAATTCATTGCCTCTGCTCTCTGAGGACACCTATATTCATACAAACACACATAACTACACATAATTAGAACCTTTTTAATTTAGTAAAAAATTTAGGTTTTACTTTGAGTTACTGGTAAGCCATTACAGGGTTTTGCTAGAAAATCACTGGTCTCATTTGAGTTTAAGAAGATCTCTTTGTCTTTGTGACTAGACAGCTGATATAGACAGGCCACAGGGGAAAGCAGAGAAGCCAGATGAGGGCAAGTCATCAGGTGGGAGGTCATGTCAAACTTTAGGTTCCTATTACTTCTCCAGTTGTCAAACCTGCACCTTGTCAAACCAAGCATGCACAAGGGTCTGGGTTCAATCTCCAGCACATAGAGAGGTAAAAACAGAGGAAGAAGTACTATAGTAAACCCGAATACCACCAGGTGGCTCTGATGTGGGAGTGTCACATATCAATCTGTTGATTTCATTGGTTAAGCAATAAAGAAACTGCTTGGCTCATTGGTTAGGAGATAGGTGGGAGGAGTAAACAGAACAAAACGCTGGGAGGAAGAGGAAGTGAGGTCAGACTCCACAGCTCTCCTCTCGGGAGCAGACGTCCGCCATGCTCCCGGCTCCTGGGCAGACACACGCGATGAAGCTCTGAAGCTCCGACCCAGGATGGACTTAGGCTAGAATCTTCCCAGTAAGACCGGTGCTACACAGATGATAAGAAATGGGCTAGTCCAGGTGGGAGAGTTAGCCTAGAAGATGCTAGGTAGAAATGAGCCAAAGCAGTGTTTAAAAGAATACAGTGTCTGTGTAATTATTTTGGGGCATAAGCTAGCCGAGCCAGGCGGCTGGGGATTTGGGGACGCAGCCTCGCCGCCGCCCCTATTACAACATGGCTCATTTGGGATTCTGAGACAGGAGAATCATGAATTCAAGGTGACCCTCAACTACAGAGCAAGAACCTGCATTGTTTTTCCTTTTTATTGAAAAAATATCATAAAATATATTTTGATCAAGTTTCTCCTCCCCCTAATTCTTCCTCCCCAGCATTTTATTCTTCCAACTTTATGTTACCTCTATAAACCAACAACCAATGCACAATGTTCTCCCACACAAAACAGAAACCAATCCTGGAAATGATAGTGTACATAAGCAACCCCCAAAACTCCACCAAAGAACTTTTACAGCTGATAAACACCTTTAGTAATGTGGCAGGATACAAGATCAACTCCAAAAAATCAGTCGCCCTCTTATACACAAAGGATATGGAAGCAGAGAGGGAAATCAGAGAAGCATCACCTTTCACGATAGCCACAAACAGCATAAAATATCTTGGGGTAACTCTAACCAAGGAAGTGAAAGATCTATTTGACATGAACTTTAAGGCATTGAAGAAAGAAATTGAGGAGTATACCAGAAAATGGAAGGATCTCCCTTGCTCTTGGATTGGGAGGATCAACATAGTAAAAATGGCAATTCTACCAAAAGCAATTTATAGATTCAATGCAATCCCCATCAAGGTCCCATCAAAATTCTTCACAGATCTGGAGAGGACAATAATCAACTTTATATGGAAAAACAAAAAACCCAGGATAGCCAAAACAATCCTATACAATAAAGGATTGTCTGGAGGCATCACCATCCATGACTTCAAACTCTATTACAGAGCTACAGTGATGAAAACAGTGTGGTACTGGCATAAAAACAGAGAAGTCGACCAATGGAATCGTATAGAAGACGCGAATTTTAACCCACAAACCTATGAACACCTCATTTTTGATAAAGGAGCCAAAAGTATACAATGGAAGAAAGAAAGCATCTTCAACAAACGGTGCTGGCATAACTGGATGTCAACCTGTAGAAGAGTGAAAATAGATCCATATCTATCACCATGCACAAAACTCAAGTCCAAATGGATTAAAGACCTCACTATCAGTCAGAACACATTGAACCTGATAGAAGAGAAAGTGGGAAGTACCCTACATCAGATGGGCACAGGAGATCGCCTCCTATGTGTAACCCCAACAGCTCAGACATTAAGGGCAACATTGAATAAATGGGACCTACTGAAACTGAGAAGCTTCTGTAAAGCAAAGGACACTGTCACCAAGACAAAAAGGCAACCTACTGACTGGGAGAAGATCTTCACCAACCCTGCAACAGACAAAGGTCTGATCTCCAAAATATATAGAGAACTCAGGAAACTAGACTTTAAAATGCTAATTAACCCAATTAAAAAATGGGGCACTGAACTGAACAGAGAATTCTCAGCAGAGGAAGTTCAAATGGCCAAAAGACACTTAAGGTCATGCTCAACCTCCTTAGCGATCAGGGAAATGCAAATCAAAACAACTTTGAGATATCATCTTACACCTGTCAGAATGGCTAAAATAAAAACTCCAATGATAGCCTTTGCTGGAAAGGCTGTGGAGGAAGGGGTACCCTCACCCATTGCTGGTGGGAATGCAATCTTGTGCAACCACTCTGGAAAGCAGTGTGGCGGTTTCTCAGGAAATTCGGAATCAACCTACCCCTGGACCCAGCAATACCACTCCTGGGAATATACCCAAGAGATGCCCTATCATATGAAAAGAGCATTTGTTCAACTATGTTCATAGCAGTATTATTTGTAATAGCCAGAACCTGGAAACAACCTAGATGCCCTTCAATGGAAGAATGGATGAAGAAAGTGTGGAATATATACACATTAGAGTACTACGCTGCAATAAAAAACAATGACTTCTCGAATTTTGCATGCAAATGGATGGAAATAGAAAACACTATCCTGAGTGAGGTAACCCAGACCCAAAAAGATGAACATGGGATGTACTCACTCATAATTGGTTTCTAGCCATAAATAAGGGATACGGAGCCTACAATTGGTGATCCTAAAGAAGCTAAGTAAGAAGGTGAACCAAAGGAAAAACATATAGTTATCCTCTTGGCTATGGGAAGTAGACAAAGTTGCTGGGGAGAAAATTGAGATCTTGGGGGTGGGGTGGGATAGAGGTAAGGGGAGATGGGGAGAGAAAAGGGAGAAGGGGAGGATGGGGGGAACTTGGGGAAAAAGGAGGATTGGGATAAAGGAAGGTTGGATAAGGGAGCACGGAAGCACAATTCTTAGTTAAGGGAGCCACCTTAGGGTTGGCAAGAGACTTGAACCTAGAGTGGCTCCCAGGTGCCCAAGCCGAGGTCCCCAGTTAATTCCTTGGGCAGCTGGGGATAGGGAACCTGAAATGACCCTATCCTATAGCAATACTGACGAATATCTTGCATATCATCATAGAACCTTCATCTGGTGATGGATGGAGATAGAGACAGAGACCCACACTGGATCACTGGACTGAGCTCCCAAGGTCCCAATGAGGAGCAGCAGGAGGGAGAACATGAGCAAAGAAGTCGGGTGCACCCACCCACTGAGACAGTGGAGCTGACCTATTGGGAGCTCACCAAGGCCAGCTGGACTGTGACTGAAAAAGCATGGGATAAATCCAGACTCTCTGAACATGGCGAACAATAAGGGCTGATGAGAAGCCAAGGACAATGGCACGGGGTTTTGATCCTACGTAATGTGCTGGCTTTGTTGGAGCCTAGCCAGTTTGGATGTTCACCTTCCTAGATATGGACGGAGGGGGGAGGACCTAGGACTTACCACAGGGCAGGGAACCCTGACTGCTCTTTGGACTGGAGAGGGAGGGGGAAAGGAGTGGGGGGAGGGGGAGAAGGGTGGGAGTAGGGGGAGAAGGGTGGGAGAGGAGGGGGAGGGAAATGGGAGGCTAGGAGGACATGGAAACTTGTTTGTTTTTCTCTCATTTTCTCAATAAAAAAAAAGATTAAAAAAAAAGTAAAAAAAAACCAGAAACCAAAATACACAAACAAAAGATGAATAAAACAAAAAATACCCAAACAAAGCAAAATAAGACAAAAAGTCTACAAAAATACCATTGAGTTTGCTCTGTGTTAGCGAACTATTCCTGGGTATGAGACCTACCCCGCCTGAGCAGACTCTGTGTGTGTCATGTTCCCATATCTCCTGTGAGAAGGGCCTCTGATGAGGGCTGAGTGAAGCACTGATACATAGGTACAGAGGAAGTCATTAACAATCATTTTATTGCTGTGCTCCTTTATCTGAATACTAGCATTTGGTTTTTCCTAGGCCCACAGCATATGTAGTCTCAGGTTGTTCAGCATCTTAACAGTGTCGGGGTGAGGTCTATCTCACAGAATGGGCCTTAAGCCCAGTAAGAAATCCAGTTTTAATTCATGATAGATAGGATGCATTGTGTTACTTCATTTTTCTTGTATCTTTTGAGACTTGCTTTGTATCCAAGTCCAAGGTCAAGTTTGGCAAAAGTTCCATGCAATGCTGAGAAGAAAGTATATTCTTGGTGTTTGGGTGAAATTCTCTGTTAAGTTCATTAATTTATGATATTTATCTCCAGCATTTTTCTGTTTAGTTTTGTCTGGATGACATGTCTATTGGTGAGAGTGGGGTGTTGATGTCACCACTGTCACTGTGTGCTGTCAGTATGTGATTCTAACTGTTGTAGTGTTTAACTAATTGGGTACCATTGTGTTTCCTGCATAAATGTTTAGAATTGCCATATCATCTAGTGTATTTTTTCCTTTAGTGAGCATGTAGTGTCCTTCATTGTCTCTTCTGATTAGTTTCAGTTTGAAGTATATTTTGTATGATAATACACCTGCCTGCTACCCTTTTCCATTCTTTTTGTTTGAGTTGATGCCTATTCTTGATAGTGAGATGTGTTTCTTGGATGCATCATAAAAAAATGGCTTCTACTTTCAAGTCAAATCTGTTAGTCTGTGTCTTTTTATTAAGGAATTGAGAATATTAGTGTTGGCAATCAGGAATAGGCTGTGGGGGACCGGCGCGGCGAGAGACGCTAGCGGCAGGGACCGACCCGGCACAGCGGCAGACGAGGCGGGGATGGCCGCGCAATAATGAGAGCAGATTGCCCGACTACAATTAAACCATAGAGGTAGGCCTTTTGTTGGCGAGGTCACTGGCAAATGGGGAGCCTGGTCCTGATCCGGAAGACCCTTCAGAGGGGTGAGAGGGTTCTTGGCCTGCGGCAGGAACCAGGAAACAGAGTGAGGGCATTTGGTAAGCGGAACCCTTGGCCAGCAGGGAAACCTGATCTGGTTTTAAAAGACCCCTTAGATAGGATCAATAGGAAGAGATGGGCAGGCGCCAAGGCAAGAATTCACCCAATAATCTGAAAAACAACATGAAAACACCAGAACCCAATGATCTTACAAGAGCAGTATTTGAACACCCTAACACAGAAGAAGTGGAAAAAATTGACTTTATGAAATCAATAGAGTCCCTTAAACAGCATGTAAAAAACGCCCTTATAGAAATGGATGAGAAGTATAACAAAAAGTTTGAAGAAATGAGTAAATACGTACATGATACCCTGGGAAACCAAGAAAAAACAATCAAACAGGTAATGGAAACAGTTCAAGAATTAAAAACTGAAATGAAGGCAAGGAAGAAAACACAAACTGAGGACCAGCTGGTTATGGAAAATCTAGGTCAATGAGCAGAGTCTACAGAAACAAGCATAATCAATAGAATACAAGAGATAGAAGAAAGAATGTCAGATTCTGAGGACACCATAGAGAAAATAAACACACAGATCAAATAAACAGCAAAGCCAACAAATTCTCAGCACAAAACATTCAGGAAATATGGGACACAATAAAAAGACCAAACCTAAGAATAATAGGAATAGAAGAAGAAGAGACACAGCTCAAAGACCCAGAAAATATTTTTAACAAAATTATGGAAGAAAACTTTCCCAACATAAAGAAAGACATTCATTTAAATATTCAAGAAACATACAGAACACCAAACAGAATGGATCAAAGAAAAACATCTCCTCGCCATATAATAATCAAAACACAAAATATACAGCTTAAAGAAAGAATATTAAGAGCTGCAAAGGAAAAAGGGCAAGTAACTTATAAAGGTAAACCGATCAGACTCACACCTGACTTCTCTATGGAAACCATGAAAGCCAGAAGGTCCTGGATAGATGTACTGCAGAAGCTAAGAGACCATGGATGCAAACCCAAACTACTATACCTAGCCAAGCTATCGTTCACTATCAATGGAGAAAACAAGATTCCAGGATAAGAACAAATTTAAACAATACGTAGCCACAAATCCAGCCCTACAGAAAGTAATAGAAGGAAAATCACAACCCAAGGAATCCAACATTGCCAACACTGCCTACAATAACTCAGGCATCTAGCAACCCTTCACCAGCACATCGCAAAGAAGGGAGACACACAAACTCTACTACCAAAAACAATAAGAATAACCGGAGTAAACAACCACTGGTCATTAATATCACTTAATATCAGTGGACTCAATTCACCTATAAAAAGGCACAGGCTAAGAGATTGGATATGAAAACAGGATCCAACATTCTACTGTTTGCAAGAAATACATCTCAACCACAAAGACAATCATCTACTCAGAGTAAAGGGTTGGGAAAAGGTGTTTCAAGCAAATGGTCCTACGAAAAAAGCAGGTGTGGCCATACTAATTTCTAACAAATCTGACTTCAAACTAAAATCAATCAGAAGAGATCGAGATGGACACTTTACACTCATAACAGGAACAATTCATCAGGATGACGTCTCAATCCTGAATATCTATGCTCCTAATATAAAAGCACCCACTTATGTAAAAGAAATATTACTAGAACTCAAGGCAGCCATCAAACCACACATACTAGTAGCAGGAGACTTCAACACACCTCTCTCTCCAAGGGACAGGTCAATCAGACAGAAACCTAATAGAGAATTAGGAGAATTATTGGAGGTAATGAAGCAAATGGACTTAACAGATATCTATAGAACATTCCACCCAAATAGGAAAGAATATACCTTCTTCTCTGCAGCTCATGGAACCTTCTTGAAAATTGATCACATACTCGGAAACAAAGGAAACCTCCACAGATACAAAAAAATATCAGTGTCCACCTGTGTCTTATCTGATCACCACGGATTAAAGTTAGAAGGCAACAACAATACTACCCACAGAAAGCTGACAAACTCATGGAAACTGAACAGTCAACTACTGAACCACACCTGGGTCAAGGAAGAAATTAAGAAAGAAATTAAAGTCTTCCTTGAATTTAATGAAAATAAAGAGACAACATATTCAAACCTATGGGACATGATGAAAGCAGTGCTAAGAGGAAAGTTCATAGCACTAAGTGCCCACTTAAAGAAAACGGAGAATGCATACATTGGGGACTTAACAACACACCTGAAAGCTCTAGAAAAAAAAGAAGCAGACTCACCTAGGAGGAGTAGAAGACTGGAAATAATCAAACTGAGGGCTGAAATCCACAAAATAGAAACACAGAAAACAATCCAAAGAATCAATGAAACAAAAAGTTGGTTCTTGGAGAAAATCAACAAGATCAACAAACCCCTATCCAAACTAATTAAACGACAGAGAGAGAACACGCAAATAAATAAGATCAGAAATGAAAAGGGGGACATAACCACAGACACAGAGGAAATTCAGAGAATCATTAGATCTTACTACAAAAGCCTGTATGCCACAAAACTGGAAAATACAAAAGAAATGGACATTTTTTTAAATAAGTACCATATACCAAAGCTAAACCAAGACCAAGTGAATGATCTAAATAGACCTGTTGGTGGCGAAGAATTAGAAACGGTTATCAAAAATCTCCCTTCGAAAAAAAGCCCAGGACCAGATGGTTTCAATGCGGAATTCTACCAGAACTTCCAAGAAGAACTAATACCTATACTCCTTAATGTATTTCACAATATAGAAACAGAAGGGTCATTGCCAAATTCCTTTTATGAAGCTACAGTTACTCTGATACCAAAACCACACAAAGACCCAACCAAGAAAGAGAATTACAGGCCTATCTCACTCATGAATATCGATGCAAAAATCCTCAATAAAATACTGGCAAACCGAATCCAAGAACACATTAGAAAAATTATCCATTATGATCAAGTAGGCTTCATCCCAGAGATGCAGGGCTGGTTCAACATACGAAAATCTATCAATGTAATCCACCATATAAATAAACTGAAAGAAAAAAACCATATGATCATTTCATTAGATGCTGAAAAAGCATTTGACAAAATTCAACACCCCTTTATGATAAAGGTCTTGGAGAGATTAGGGATACAAGGGTCATACCTAAATATAATAAAAGCTATTTACAGCAAGCTGACAGCTAACATTAAATTAAACGGAGAAAAACTCAAAGCCATCCCACTAAAATCAGGAACACGACAAGGATGTCCACTCTTTCCATACCTCTTCAATATAGTGCTTGAAGTTCTAGCAATAGCAATAAGACAACATAAGGGGATCAAGGGGATTCAAATTGGAAAGGAAGAAGTTAAACTGTTGTTATTTGCAGATGATATGATAGTATACATAAGCGACCCCAAAAACTCTACCAAAGAACTCCTACAGCTGATAAACACCTTTAGTAATGTGGCAGGATACAAGATTAACTCCAAAAAAATAAGTTGCCTTCCTATACACTAAGGATAAGGAAGCAGAGAGGGAAATCAGAGAAGCATCACCTTTCACGATAGCCAGAAATAGCATAAAATATCTTGTGGGTAACTCTGAGAGATCTATTTGATAAGAACTTTAAGTCTTTGAAGAAAGAAATTGAAGAGGACACCAGAAAATGAAAGGATCTCCCTTGCTCTTGGATTGGGAGGATCAACATAGTAAAAATGGCAATTCTCCCAAAAGCAATCTATAGATTCAATGCAATCCCCATCAAAATTCCATCAAAATTCTTCACAGATCTGGAGAGGACAATAATCAACTTTACATGGAAAAACAAAAAACCCAGGATAGCCAAAACACTCTTATACAATAAAGGATTGTCTGGAAGCATCACCATCCCTGACTTCAAACTCTATTAGAGCTTCAGTATTGAAAACAGCTTGGTATTGGTATTAAAAAAGAGAAGTCGACCAATGGAATCGTATAGAAGACACGAATTTTAACCCACAAACCTATGAACACCTCATTTTCGATAAAGGAGCTAAAAGTATACAATGGACAAAAGAGAACATCTTCAACAAATTGTGCTAGCAAAACTGGATGTCAATCTGTAGAAGAGTGAAAATAGATCCATATCTATCACCATGCACAAAACTCAAGTCCAAATGGATTAAAGACCTCAATATCAGTCCAAACACACTGAACCTGATAGAAGAGAAAGTGGGAAATACTCTACAACACATGGGCACAGGAGACCACTTCCTACGTATAACCCCAGCAGCACAGACATTAAGGGCCTCATTGAATAAATGGGACCTCCTGAGACTGAGAAGCTTCTGTAAAGCAAAGGACACTGTCACTAAGACAAAAAGACAACCCACTGACTGGGAGAAGATCTTCACCAACCCCGCAACAGACAAAGGTCTGATCTCCAAAATATATAAAGAAATCAAGAAACTAGACCGTAAAAGGCTAATCAACCGAATTATAAAATGGGGCAATGAGCTGAACAGAGAATTCTCAACAGAAGAAGTTCAAATGGCCAAAAGACACTTAAGGTCATGCTCACCTTCCTTAGCGATCAGGGAAATGCAAATCAAGACAACTTTAAGATACCATCTTACACCTGTCAGAATGGCTAAAATAAAAACACCAATGATAGTCTTTGCTGGAGAGGTTGTGGAGAAAGGGGTACACTCATCCATTGCTGGTGGGAATGCAAACTTGTGCAACCACTCTGGAATACAGTGTGCCGGTTTCTCAGGAAATTCGGGATCAACCTACCCCTGGACCCAGCAATACCACTCTTGGGAATATACCCAAGAGAGGCCCTATCATACAACAAAAGTATATGCTCAACTATGTTCATAGCAGCATTGTTTGTAATAGCCAGAACCTGGAAACAACCTAGATGCCCTTCAATGGAAGAATGGATGAAGAAAGTATGGAATATATACATATTTGAGTATTACTCAGCAGTAAAAAACAAGGACTTCTTGAATTTTGCGTACAAATGGATGGAAATAGAAAACACTATCCTGAGTGAGGTAAGCCAGACCCAAAAAGAGGAACATGGGATGTACTCACTCATATTTGGTTTCTAGCCATAAATAAAGGACATTGAGCTTATAATTCGCGATCCTAGAGAAGCTAAATAAGAAGGTGAATTCAAAGAAAAACATATAGGCATCCTTCTGAATATTAACCTACATCAGGTGATGAAAGGAGACAGAGACAGAGACCCACATTTGAGCACCGGACAGAAATCTCAAGGTCCAAATCAGGAGCAGAAGGAGAGGGCGCACGAGCAAGGAACTCAGGACCGCGAGGGGTGCACCCACACACTGAGACAATGGGGATGTTCTATCGGGAACTCACGAAGGCCAGCTGGCCTGGGGCTGAAAAAGCCTGGGATAAAACCGGACTTGCTGAACATAGCGGACAATGAGGAATACTGAGAACTCAAGAACAATGGCAGTGGGTTTTTGATCCTACTGCATTTACTGGCTTTGGGGGAGCCTAGGCAGTTTGGATGCTCACCTTACTAAACCTGGATGGAGGTGGGCGGTCCTTGCACTTCCCACAGGTCAGGGAACCCTGATTGCTCTTCGAGCTGATGAGGGAGAGGGACTTGATTGGGGGAGGGGGAGGGAAATGGGAGGCGGTGATGGGGAGGAGGCAGAAATCCTTAATAAATAAATAAATTAAAAAAGAAGAGAATATTAGTGTTGAGAATTATTGTGTAGTGTTTATTGAACTTTGTTATTTTGTTGTTATGATGTGGGTTTTTCTCCCTCATTTGATTACTGTTCTGGGATTATTTATTCCTTGTGTTTTCTTGGGTGTAGTTAACCTCTCCAGACAGAAGCTTTTCTTTTAGTGCCTTCTGAAGATCTAGATTGGTAGATAGAAATTGGTTACATTTGGGTTTTATTATGGAATGTTGTTTTTTTTCTCCATTGATTGTGAATGATGGTTTTGCTGGATATAGTAGCTGGGGTTGGCATCTGAGATCTCTAAGATTTTGTAGTTCATCTATTCAGACCCTTCCAGTTTTCAGTTTCTACAGAGAAGTGAGGTGTTATTCTAGTAAGCCTTCTTTTTTTTCTAGAAAATTTTAACAGGTTTATTTATAATTTTTATAAAGTTGAACTGTTAAAATGTGTTCACTGAAACATTTTGCTTGCATTTATATTAAAAATTCACACACAAATGAAAATGGAAAAACTGCCAGTACCTGATTTCTGTCCCCGATTTTTCCACTCACGATCATATACTTAGGTACCTTTTGACCCCATGGAAAAAATATCTAACATTCAGAAGTGCTGATAACAGGAAGAAGAGGAAATAAATTTTTTTGAGAATGAAATGTTTCCCCCCTCATAGTGGACTCTTAAGCACGTTCTCCGCATATGCGGTGTGCTAGCTGGATATCTTTTGGCATAATTGTTACACGTTTGGCATGGATAGCACACAGGTTGGTATCTTCAAAAAGGCCAACCAGATAGGCCTCACTTGCCTCCTGCAAATCACCAATAGCTGCACTCTGGAAGCGCAGATCTGTTTTGAAGTCCTGAGCAATTTCTCGCACCAGACGCTGAAAGGGGAGTTTGCGGATCAGAAGTTCAGTGGATTTCTGATAGCGTCTGATTTCACGGAGTGCCACAGTATCAGGCCTGTAACGATGAGGTTTCTTCACCCCTCCAGTAGAGGGCTCACTCTTGCGAGCGGCTTTTGTAGCCAATTGTTTCCTGGGTGCTTTACCATCGGTGGATTTACCGGCAGTCTGCTTTGTACTAGCCATGGTATGGGCACCTCCTTACTTACCCCCCTTCTCCTTCGGCTGGAGCTGGGCAAGCGAGAGGCGGCGCTGGCGTTAGAGAGCAGCGGAGGCGCGGCGACGGCTGCGAACACCTAGTAAGCCTACTTTTATATGTGACTTGGTCTTTTCCCTATCCAACATTTTATATCCTTTCTTAGTGGTTTGATTATCATGTGTCATGAGAATTTTTTTTTATTAATGGATGTACCTCCTTTAAGTTAGGGAGATTTTCTTCTATGATTTTAAAGTATTTTTGAAAAATATTTTTGTAAACATGCTTTTCTATCCTACCCTGTACCTCGAAGTTTTCTGTCTCAGAGTGGCTTGGTCCCAAATATTCAGCAACCACTTCCCAAATTATCACACAGAGGTTTAATATTACTTATAAATGCTCCACAAATAGCTCAGGCTAATTACTAACTACCTCTCACATTTTAAGTTATTCATATTCCTTATTTTCACTCTGTTACATATCAGTACCTTTTCTCAGTATGGCATGCCTATCTTGCTCTTTTTGGGCCTGGCTAGCATCTCTTGACTCTGCCTTTCTCCTTCCCATCATCCTTAATTTGGTTGTCCCATCTATTCTTCCTGCCTGGCTACTGGTCAGTCAGCATTTATTAAACCAGTTAGAGTGCCAGTCTTTACAGTGTACAGAGGATTATTCCACAGCACTGCCTGGTCTGGCAGCTGATTGTAAGTAATGACTCAGAGGCTTAATATTAATTATAAACTGTTTGGCCTATAGTTCAGGTTTATTGCTAATTAGCTCTTACATTTAAGTGAATCCATTTCTATTAATTTATGTATTGCCATGTGGCCATGACTTTTACTGTTCTGCTGGCATATTGTTTTTTGGGCCACCGGCTTATGTCTCTCCCAACTCTGCCCTTATTTCTTTCTGTATTTACTTTGGCTTTCCCACCTAAGTATATTTTCTCTTGCTACAGGTCAAAGCAGTTTTTTTAATCAACCAATGAGAGAAACATATATTCACAGAATACAGAAGGGTTATCCACAGCATTTCCCCTTTCTGTATAACACAAAAGGGAGGTTTGAGCTTTAGCATAGTAAAATTACAGATAATAAAACAGTTATCAGTAAGAATTATAATTGCAATATCTGGTATATTTGCATTTGACATAATTAAAATATTTAATTATCTAACCTATCTTGGTGAGTTTAAAGTTTTATATCTAATTTACCTTTTTATTATAACTAAGGAAAAATATAACTATTTAGTATTCAACTCAATCAAAGACCTGAGAAGGAAATAATATTACCTGGATAAGCAGGAAGTTCAAATAAGCAACTCCCAAAAACACAAAAAAGTAAGAAATGACTGAAACAGCTAGCTGCTTTAGCAGTCACCCAAGATTTCTCTGTGATGTTGGAGCATCCATCTTTGGCTTAGAGGCCTGAATTATCTGACAGACCACTTTCAGAAGCAGAAAAATTTGAAGGACTATTTGCTATGTCTTGACCAAGTTGGGCAGTCACTTTTGCTTGTGTCTTGCTTGTATGGAATAGGCATTTTACTTACTGTCAGCAGTCAAGGCATTTTACTTACTGTCAGCAGTCAAGGCAAGGGCAGTTTTTATTCCCAATAGTCCAGTTTTTTTCAAGAAGATAACAAACTCGAAGACTGAGCCAGTGACCTGGGCAAGAGCAGACCTGAGATAGCAGAACTCCACAGGAATAGGTACAGGGGAGCAACCACTGAGTGAGTGAACCAGAGCCAGAAACCGCTGAGGGTCTGGACATGAATCTGGGACCTCCAGGGAATAGGCAGAAACCAGAGATCTCTGTGGGGCCAGGCTTGAGTCTGGGACCTCAGAGGGAGTAGGCTTGAGTCAGGACCTCTGCGGGTCTCAGCGTGAGTTTGGGACCTCTGAGGGAGTAGGCCTGAGCCAGATCCTCTGTGGGTCTGGGTGTACCTGAGCCTGGGAACTCCAAGGGAGGTGACTGGAGCCAGAGACCTTTGCAGGATCAACTTCAAGCCAGGGACCTCTTCAGGAGCAGATCCAGACCAGGATTTACAGAAATAGGTCAAATCCTGTAACCTAGACCAATGTAGGCCTGAGGCAAGCAACTCTATCTTGGGCTCGAGTAGGCCTGAGGCAACAAATTCCACAGGAGTGGGACTAAACCAGCTACCTAGGCTGGAGTGGGTCTGAAAAAGCAAGCTCCATATGAATGGGAATGGATCCAGTACAGGACATTGGTGAACCAGGACTGAGCCAGTGACCTGGGCCAGAGCAGACCTGAGACAGTGGAACGCCACAGGAACAGGTACAGGGGAGCAACTGCTGAATGAGTGAGCCAGAGCCAGAGACCACTGAGGGTCCAGACGTGAATCTAAGACATTCAAGGGAGTAGACCCAAGCCAGTACCCCTGTGGTTCTGGGCGTGAGTCTAGTACCTTCAAGGAACTAGGTTTGAGCCAGGGCCTCTGTGGATCTGGGCATGAATCTGAGACCTCTGAGAGAGTAGGCAGGAATCTCTGTGGGTCCAGTCATGAGTCTAGGACCTCAGAGGGAGTAGGCTTGAGCCAAGACCTCTGTGGGTCTGGACTTACCCAAACCTGGAAACTCTGAGGGAGTAGACCTGGGCCAGAGTCCCTTATAGGACCAACCCCAAGCCAGAGACCTCTGCGGGAATGAATCCAGATCAGGGACATTTAGAGAAACAGGTCTGAGCCGAAAAACTCAGCTAGAGCAGGCCTGAGACAGCAAACTCCAAGGGAATGGAGCAAACCCTGGGAGTGCTGAGTAACTTCCAGGAATACAAAGTGACCAAAGGGGTAACTAGAACCATGGCACTGCACTGACTGTACCATGAGGATCAACTATCTGAGCCTTGGATTCACTGGCATCTAGAATATTAATCAACAGAATCACAGCCAGCCCCAACCAGCCATATTAGAGGAAAAGATGAATAGATAAGGTAAGAACACACATAACACCATAAAGAGCAACATGACACCAGTAAAACCTAAAAACCCTATAGCAGGAAGACTTGAACAACCAAATATAAATGAAGCAGAAGAAAATGACCTAAAGAATAACTTCAGGAGAATGTTTGAAACTCTTAAAGAGGAAATGAGAAATTCCCTCAAAGAAATGGAGGAAAGACAAACAAAAAATTGGAAGACATCAGCAAATCCCTTAAAGAAACCAAGAAAAAGCAATTAAACATATGAAAAAACTATTCAAGACTTGAAAACTGAAATAAAGACAATAAAGAAAACATAAGCCAAGGGAAATATAGAGATAGAAATCATGAGAAAATGACCAGGAACCAAAAATGCAAGCATAAACAGCAGAATACAAGAGATGGAAGAGAGAATCTCAAGTGCTTAAAACACAGTAGAGGAAATAGACTCATCATCAGTCAAAGAAAACATTAAATCTAACAAAAGCTTAACCCAAAATATCCAGGAAATATGGAACACCATGAAAAGGCCAAACTTAAGAATAATAAGCCTAGAAGAAGGAGAAGGTTGACTCAAAAGTACAGAAAATATAATCAACAAAGTCATAGAAGAAAACTTTATTAACCTAAAGAAAGATATGCTTATGAAGATACAGGAAACTTACAGAACACCAAATAGACTGGATCAAAAATGTCCCCTTGCCACATAATAATCAAAATACTAAAAATATAGAGTAAAGAAAGAACATTAAGAGCTGCAAAGAAAAACAACCAAGTAACAATAAAGGCAGACCTATCAGAATAACACCTGATTTTCATTGGAGAAAATGAAAGCCAGAAGATCCTGGTCAAGTGTTATGCAGATATTACGAGACCACAGATGCCAGCCTAAACTACTATACCCAGCAAAACTGTCAATCAGCATAAAAGGACAAAACAAGATATTCTATGACAAAACCAGATTTAACTAATACCTAACCACAAGACCAAGGCTACATGAAATAATAGAAGGAAAACTCCAACCCAAGGAAGTTGGCGAAAACAACAAAAACACAGACAATTAATTGATAGTCTCACTGAAGTAAATCCCGAAGAGGGAAAAATGCACAAATTAACATCACCAACAATGAAAACTAAATTAACAAGAGATAGCAATCACTGGTCACTAATATACCTTAATGTAAATGGACTCAACTCACCTATAAAAAGGCACAGGCTAACAGATTGGATACAAAACAGAATCCATCCTTCTTCTACATACAAGAAACACACCTCAACCTCAAAGACTGACATGAGATCAGAGTTAAGGGTTGGGAAAAAATATTCCAATCAAATGGACCTAAGTAACAAGTGGGTATGGCTATCCTAATATCTAACAAAATAGACTTCAAGATAAATTCAATCAAAAGAGACAAAGAAGGACACTTCATATTAGTCACAGAAAAAAATCCATCATGATGAAATCTCAGTACTGAACATCTATGCCCCAAATACAAGGGTACCCTCATATGTAAAAGAAACACTTCTAAAGCTTAAATAATACATTAAACCCCACACACTAATAGGGGGAGACTTCAACACTCACCTCTCACCACTGAACAGATCAATCAGACAAAAAATGAACAGAGAAATAAGGGAACTAACTGATGTTATGACTCAAATGGACTTAACAGACATCTATAGAATATTCCATTCAAACATAAAACAATATACCTTCTTCTCAGCATCACATGAAACCTTCTCAAAAATGCTCACATACAAAACAAACCTCAACAGATAGAAAAAATATGGAATAACTCTGTGTATCTTATCAGATCACAATGGTTCAAAACTAGAAGTCAACAGCAATACTAATTACAGAAAACCCACAAACCCATAGAAATTAATGCTTATCTGAAACATCAAGAAAGAAATTAAGAGAGAAATTAAAGACTTCCCAAAATTCAATGAAAATGACCACACAACATTCCTAAATTTATGGGACACAATGAAAGTAGTGTTAAGAGGCAAGTTCATAGCACTAAACGCCTACATAAAGAAGCTGGAAAAATCCCATACTAGTGAATTAACAGGACATTTGAAAACTTTCAAACAAAAAGAAGCAAACTCATCCAAGAAAACTAGATGGCAGGAAATAAATTGAGGCTGAAATCAACAACACAGAAACAAAGAAAACAATACAAAGAATCAACGAGACAAAGAGTTGGTTCTTCAAGAAAATCAACAAAATAGACAAACCTTTATCCAAACTAACCAAAAGGCAAAGAGAGAATATCCAAATTAACAAAATCAGAAATGAGGAGGGCAATATAACAACAGGCAGGGAGGAAATACAAAGAATCATGAGGTCATATTTTGAAAACCTGTACTCCACAAAATTGGAAAACATAAAGGAAATGGACAACTTTCTGAATAGATATCACTTACCAAAATTAAATCAAGACCAAATAAACAAATTAAATAGACCTATAACTGCTGAAGAAATAGAAAGAGTCATCAAAAGTCTCCCAATGAAAAAAAGCCCAGGACCAGATGGTTTCAGCTCAGAATTCTACAAGATTTTCAAGGAAGAACTAATATCAACAATCCTCAATTTATATCACACAATAGAAACAGAAGGAACATTGCCAAACTCTTTCTATGAAGCTACAATTACCCTGATACCCAAACCACAGAAAGACATTACTAAGAAAGAGAATTACAGACCAATCTCACTCATGAACATTGATGAAAAATACTTAATAAAATACTGGCAAATCGAATTCAAGAACACATCAGAACCATCATCCAACATGATCAAGTAGGCTTCATCCCAGAGATGCAGGGATGGTTCAACATAAAAAAATCTGTCAATGTAATCCACCATATAAACAAACTGAAAAAATAAAAACCACATGATCATCTCATTAGTTGCCTAAAAAGCTTCTGACAAAATATAACATCTCTTCATGATAAAGGCCTTGGAGAAAACAGGGATACAAGGAACATACCTAAACATAACAAAGGCAATATACAGCAAACCACAGCCCAACATCAAACTAAATGGAGAGAAATTCACAGTGATCTCACTGAAATCAGGAGCAAGACAATGTTTTCCACTCTCTCCATTTCTATTCAATATATTTCTTGAGGTGCTAACTAGAGCAATAAAACACCAAAAGGCGATCAAAGGGAAAAAATTGGAAAAGAAGTCAAACTCTCACTATTTGTTGATAATATGATAGTTTACATAAGCAACCCCAAAAATTTTACCAAGGAACTTCTACAATTCATAAGCACTTTCAGTAATGTAGAAGGATATAAAATTAACTAAAAAAAAATCAGTAGCTCTCCTGTATACAAATGATAAAAGGGCTAAGAATGAAACCAGAGAAACATCACCCTTCACAATAGCCACAAAAAGCATAAAATATTTTGGAGTAACTCTAAGCAAACAAGTGAAAGACCTGTATGACAAGAACTTAAATTGTTTGAAGAAAGAGATTGAAGAAGACACCAGAAAGTGAAATGGTCTCCCATGCTATTGGGTAGGTAGAATTAACATAGTAAAAATGGCAAATTTACCAAAAGCAATCTCCAGGTTATATGCAATGCCTATCTAAATCCCAACAAAATTCTTCACAGACCTTGAAAGAACGGTACCCCGATTTTACATGGAAAAGGCAAAAATACAGGATAGCCAAAACAATCCTGTACAATAAAAGAATTTCTGGAAGCATCACAATTCCTGTCTTCAAACCCTACCATAGAGCTACAATACTGAAAACAGCCTCGTATTGGCATAAGAACAGACAGGAGGACCAATGGAACCAAATTGATGATCTGGATATTAATCCATATACATTCCAAGACCTGATTTTTGACAATGAAGCAAAAACTATAAAATGGAAAAAAGCATATTTAATAAATGGTGCTGGCTAACTGGATATCCACATGTAGAGGAATGAAAACAGATCCATATCTATTAACATGCACAAAACTCAAGTCCAAATGGATCAAAGACATCAACGTAAAGCCAGCAACACTGAACCTTATAGAAAAGAAATTGGAAAGTACACTTGAATGCATTGGCACAGGAGACCACTCCCTAAATATAACCCTAGCATCACAGACACTTAGAGAAACAATTAATAAGTGGACCTCCTGAAACTGAAAAGCTTTTGTAAAACAAAGGACATGGTCAACATGACAAAACGACAGCCTACAGAATGCTAAAACCTTACATCAGACAGAGGCCTGATTTCCAAAATATACAAAGAACTCAAGACATTGGTCCTCAAAAGAACAATAATGCAAAAAAATTGAAGTACAGACCTAAACAGAGAACTCTCAACAGAGGAATCTAAAATGACTGAAAGACACTTAAGGAATTGCTTAGCATCCTTAGTCATCAGATAAATGCAAATCGAAACAACTCTGATTTCCATCTTACACCTGTAAGAATGACCAAGATTAAAAAGAGTGATGACACCTTATGCTGGAGATGTTGTGGGGGAAAGGGAACACTCCTGCATTGCTGGTGGGAGAGCAAACTGGTGCAGCTGCTTTGGATGTCTGTATGGCGATTTCTCAGAAAATTAGGAAACAACCTTCCTCAAGGCACAGTAATCCACTTTTGTGTATATATCGAAAGGATGCTCAATCGTGCCACAAGGACATGTGTTCAACTATGTTCATAGCAGCATTGTTTGCCATAGCTAGAACCTGGAAACCACCTAAATACCCCTTGACTGAAGAATGGATAAGGAATATGTGGTATGGCAGAGAAAAAAAAAACGACATCTTGAATTTTGAAGGAAAATTGATGGAGCTAGAAAACATCATGTTGAGTGAAGTAACTGAGACACAGAAAGATAATTTTCACACCCTCACTCATAAGTGGTTTTTAAACATAAAGCAAAGAGAGACTGGGCTTTGTGGAGGAGCTTATGCCAGTTGTCTCCTGTCCTGTGGTGAAGTTGCTGCTGCAGGGAGATGATGAACTGAGAGCTTTGGCGATCTGAGGAACCACAACATGGCCTTTGTTTGCGAGCTACCCAAGCAGCACGGAGTTTCGATCTGGGCACCAGGAGAGACATCATTGGGGTAAGTGAGTGCGGTGGCAGCCGGGAACAGGGAACTCAGACGTTCCTCATCCCTCCTATACTTCCTGGTCATCCTGCAGGGGCTACACTGCCCGATACCTCCTCTCTCTTCCCATCCCATCCAGCTTACAACCAGATCCCCCCACCCCCTGTCTCCCTCCCTCCCTTCTTTGGCGGCATAGCACCTCCCAGCTCAGCCTGCTTGGGCGCTGGGACTGAACCTGAAGCAGAGGGCAAAGGGGAGGGCGGTAGCTCCTTTGTCTCCATAGCCTGCCTGCAGCAAGCAAGGTGGGCGCTTTGTTTGCGAGCCACCCAAGCAGCACAGAGATCCGATCTGGACACCAGGAGAAATATCACTGGGGAGTGACATCACTGGGAAGATCCATAGGGGAGTATTCGGAGGAAAAGATGGGCAGGCGACAAGGCAAGAATTCACCCAACAATCGGAAAAACAACATGAAACCACCAGAACCCAGTGACCTCACAACAGAAGGACATGAACACCTTAATCAAGAAGAAGTAGAAAAAACTGACTTTATGAAAGTGATAGAGGCCCTTAAACAGCATATAAAAACACCCTTATAGATATGGATGAGAAGTATAATAGAAAGTTTGAGAAATTGAGTAAATCAGTGAATGATACCCTAGGAAACCAAGGAAAAACAATCAAGCAGATAATGGAAACAGTTCATGACTTGAAAACTGAAGTGGACGCAAAGAAAAAAACACAAACAGAGGGCTTGCTGGACATGGAAAATCTAGGTAAAGGAATAGAGACTACTGAAACAAGCATAACCAGCAGAGTACAAGAGATAGAAGAAAGAATCTCAGATTCTGAAGATAACATAGAGAAAATAAATGCACCGATCAAAGAAAACAGCAAGTCCAACAAACTCTCATCACAAAACATTCAGGAAATATGGGACACAATAAGAAGAACAAAAATTAGAATAATTGGAGTAGAAGAAGGAGAAGAAGTGCAGCTCAACGGTCCAGAAAATACACTCAATAAAATTATAGAAGAAAACTTTCCCAACCTGAAGAAAGATGTACCTATGAAGGTTCAAGAAGCATACAGAACACCGAATAGGCTGGATCAAAAAAAAAAAACATCCCCTTGCCATATAATAATCAAAACACAAAGCATACAGAATAAAGAAAGAATATTAAGAGCCGCAAAGGAAAAAGGCCAAGTTACTTATAAAGGTAAACCTATCAGACTTACACCTGACTTCTCTATGGAAACCATGAAAGCCAGAAGGTCCTGGATAGATGTACTGCAAAAACTAAGAGACCATGGATGCAAGCCCAGACTACTGTACCCAGCCAAGCTTTCATTCACTATAAATGGAGAAAACAAAATTTTACAGGATAAAAACAAATTTAAACAATACGTAGCCACAAATCCAGCCTTACAGAAAGTAATAGAAGGAAAATCACTAACCAAGGAGTCCAACAATGACCACAATAACTCAGACATCTAGAGACCCTTCACCAGCACAACTCAAAGAAGGGAAACACACAAACACTATGACTAAAAAAGTGACTGGAGTTAACAACCACTGGTCATTAATATCACTTAATGTCAATGGACTCAACTCACCTATAAAAAGGCACCGGCTAAAAGATTGGATACGAAAACAGGATCCAACATTCTGCTGTTTACAAGAAACACACCTCAACCACAAAGACAGGTGCCTACTCGGAGTAAAGGGCTGGGAAAAGGCTTATAGAGAAAATGGACCTAAGAATCAAGCAGGTGTGGCCATACTAATTTCTAACAAAGTTGACTTCAAACTTAAATCAATCAGAAGAGATGGAGAGGGACATTTTATACTCGTAACAGGAACAATTCATCAGGATGAAGTCTCAATCCTGAATATCTATGCCCCTAATATAAAAGAACCCACGTATGTGAAAGAAACATTACTAAAACTCAAGGCAGCCATCAAACCGCACACACTAATAGTAGGAGACTTCAACACTCCTCTCTCACCAATGGACAGGTCAATCAAACAGAAACCTAACAGAGAAATTAGAGAATTAATGGAGGTAATGAAACAAATGGACTTAACAGACATCTATAGATTATTCCACCCAAAGAGGAAAGAATATACCTTCTTCTCTGCAGCTCATGGAACCTTCTCGAAAATTGACCACATACTCGGTAGCAAAGCTAACTTAAACAGTTACAAAAAAATATTAGTAACCATCTGTGTCTTATCAGATCACCATGGATTAAAGTTAGAATTCAACAACAATGCTACCCCCAGAAAGCCTACAAACTCATGGAAACTGAACAGTCAACTACTGAACCACACCTGGATTAAGGAAAAAATAAAGAAAGAAATTAAAGTCTTCCTTGAATTCAATGAAAATAAAGAAACGACATACTCGAACTTATGGGACACTATGAAATCAGTCCTAAGAGGAAAGTTCATAGCACTAAGTGCCCACTTAAAGAAAACAGAGAAAGCACATATTGGAGACTTAACAGCCCACCTGAAAGCTCTTGAAAAAAAAGAAGCAGACTCACCTAGGAGGAGTAGGAGACTGGAAATAATCAAACTGAGGGCTGAAATCAACAAAATAGAAGCACAGAAAACAATCCAAAGAATCAATGAAACAAAAAGCTGGTTCCTGGAGAAAATCAACAAGATTGATAAACCCCTATCCAAACTAATCAAATGGCAGAGAGAGAATTTGCAAATTGATAAGATCAGAAATGAAAAGGGGGACTAAACCACAAACACAGAGGAAATTCAGAGAGTCATTAGATCTTATTACAAAAGCCTGTATGCCACAAAACTGGAAAATGTAAAAGAAATGGACACTTTTTTAGATAAATACCATTTACCAAAGTTAAACCAGGACGAGGTGAACAATCTAAATAGACCTGTTAGTCGCGAAGAATTAGAAGCTGTTATCAAACACCTCCCTACCAAAAAAAGCCCAGGACCAGATGGATTCAATGCGGAATTCTACCAGAACTTCCAAGAAGAGCTAATACCTATACTCCTCAATGTATTTCACAATATAGAAACAGAAGAGTCATTGCCAAATTCCTTTTATGAAGCTACAGTTACTCTGATACTAAAACCACACAAAGACTCAACCAGGAAAGAGAGTTACAGCCCAATTACTCATGAACATCGATGCAAAAATCCTCAACAAAATACTGGCAAACCGAATCCAAGAACACATTAGAAAAATTATCCATTATGATCAAGTAGGCTTCGTCCCAGAGATGCAGGGCTGGTTCAACATACGAAAATCTATGAATGTAATCCAGCATATAAATAAACTGAAATAAAAAACCACATGATCATTTCATTAGATGCTGAAAAAGCATTTGACAAAATTCAAAATCCATTTATGATCAAAATCTTGGAGAGATTAGGGATACAAGGGTTATACCTAAATATAATAAAAGCTATATACAGGAAGCCGACAGCTAACATCAAATTAAATGGAGAGAAACTAAAAGCCATCCCGCTAAACTCAGGACCACGACAAGGCTGTCCACTCTCGCCATACCTCTTCAATATAGTGCTTGAAGTTCTAGCAATAGCAATAAGACAACATAAGGGGATCAAGGGGATTCAAATTGGAAAGGAAGAAGTTAAACTTTCGTTATTTGCAGATGATATGATAGTATACATAAGCGACCCCAAAAACTCCACCAAAGAACTCTTACAGCTGATAAACAGCTTTAGGAATATGACAAGATCAACTCCAAAAAATCAGTCGCCCTCTTATACACAGAGGATATGGAAGCAGAGCGGGAAATCAGAGAAGCTTCATCATTCACGATAGCCACAAACAGCATAAAATATCTTGGGGTAAATCTAACCAAGGAAGTGAAAGATCTATTTGACACGAACCTTAAGGCATCGAAGAAAGAAATTGAAGAGGATACCAGAAAATGGATGGACCTCCCTTGCTCTTGGATTGGGAGGATCAACATAGTAAAAATGGCAATTCTACCAAAGGCAATTTATAGATTCAATGCAATCCCCATCAAGGTCCCATCAAAATTCTTCACGGATCTGGAGAGGACAATAATCAACTTTATATGGAAAAACAAAAAACCCAGGATAGCCAAAACAATCCTATACAATAAGGGATCTTCTGGAGGCATTACAATCCCTGACTTCACACTCTATTACAGAGCTACAGTAATGAAAACAGTGTGGTACTGGCATAAAAACAGAGAAGTCGACCAATGGAATCGTATAGAAGACCTGGATTTTAACCCACAAACCTATGAACACCTCATTTTCGATAAAGGAGCTAAAAGTATACAGTGGAAGAAAGAAAGCATCTTCAACAAATGGTGCTGGCGCAACTGGATGTCAACCTGTAGAAGAATGAAAATAGACCCATATCTATTACCATGCACAAAACTCAAGTCCAAATGGATTAAAGACCTCAATATCAGCCCGAACACACTGAATCTGATAGAAGAGAAAGTGGGAAGTACCCTACAACAGATGGGCACAGGAGATCGCTTCCTAGGTATAACCCCAGCAGCACAGACATTAAGGGCAACATTGAATAAATGGGACCTCCTGAGACTGAGAAGCTTCTGTAAAGCAAAGGACACTGTCACTAAGACAAAAAGGCAACCTACTGACTGGGAGAAGATCTTCACCAACCCCGCAACAGACAAAGGTCTGATCTCCAAAATATATAAAGAACTCAAGAAAATAGACTTTAAAATGCTAATTAACCCAATTAAAAAATGGGGCACCGAACTGAACAGAGAATTCTCAACAGAAGAAGTTCAAATGGCCAAAAGACACTTAAGGTCATGCTCAACTTCCTTAGCAATCAGGGAAATGCAAATCAAAACAACTTTGAGACATCATCTTACACCTGTCAGAATGGCTAAAGTCAAAAACACCAATGACAGCCTGTGCGGGAGAGGCTGTGGAGGACGGGGTACCCTCATCCATTGCTGGTGGGAATGCAAACTTGTGCAACCACTATGGAAAGCAGTGTGGCAGTTTCTCAGGAAATTCGGGATCAACCTACCCCTGGACCCAGAAATACCACTCTTGGGAATATACCCAAGAGATGCCCTATCATATGACAAAAGCATCTGTTTAACTATGTTCATAGCAGTATTATTTGTAATAGCCAGAACCTGGAAACAACCTAGATGCCCTTCAATGGAAGAATGGATGAAGAAAGTATGGAATATATGCACATTAGAGTACTACGCTGCAATAAAAAACAATGACTTCTCGAATTTTGCATGCAAATAGATGGAAATAGAAAACACTATCCTGAGTGAGGTGTCCCAGACCCAAAAAGATGAACATGGGATGTACTCACTCATAATTGGTTTCTAGCCATAAATAAGGGTCACGGAGTCTACATTTGGTGAACCTAAAGAAACTAAATAAGAAGGTGAACCCAAGGAAAAACATATAGCTATCCTCTTGGCTATGGGAAGTAGACAAAATTGCCGGGGGGGAAATTGGGATCTTGGGGGTGGGGTGGGATCAGGGTAAGGGGAGATGGGGAGAGAAAAGTTAGAAGGGAAGGAGGGGGGGGAACTTGGGGAAACAGGAGGATTGGGATAAAGGAAGGTTGGACGGGGAGCATGGAAGCACAATTCTTAGTTAAAGGAGCCACCTTAGGGTTGGCAAGAGACTTGACCCTAGAGTGGCTCCCAGGAGCCCATGGTGATGTCCCCAATTAGTCCCTTGGGCAGCTGAGGATAGGCAACCTGAAATGACCCTATCCTATAGCAATACTGACGAATATCTTGCATACCACCATAGAACCTTCATCTGGTGATGGATGGAGATAGAGACAGAGACCCACACTGGAGCACTGGTCTGAGCTCCCAAGGTCCCAATGAGGAGCGGAAGGAGAGAGAAGATGAGCAAGGAAGTCCGGACCACAAGGGGCGCTCCCACCCACTGAGACAAGGGGGCTGATCTATTGGGAGCTCACCAAGGCCAGCTGGACTGTGACTGAAAAAGCATGGGATAAAACCGGACTCTCTGAACATGGCAAACAATGAGGGCTGATGAGAAGCCAAGGACAATGGCATGGGGTTTTGACCCTACTTCATGTTCTGGCTTTGTGGGAGCCTAGCCAGTTTGGTTGTTCACCTTCCTAGACATGGACGGAGGGGGGCGGACCTTGGACTTTCCACAGGGCAGGGAACCCTGACTGCTCTATGGACTGGAGAGGGAGGGGGAGAGGAGTTTGGGGGAGGGGGAGAATGGTGGGAGGAGGGGGAGGGAAATGGGAAGCTGGGAGGAGGTGGATAATTTTTTTTCCTTTTCTCAATAAAAAATAAAATAAAAAAATAAAATAAAATAAAAGCAAAGAAAACCAGTCTACAGTTCACAATCCCAGAGAAAGTAGACAACAATGAGGACTCTAAAAGAGACATACATAGTTTTAGTGTACATGGGAAGTAGAAAAAGACAAGATCTCCTGAGTAAATTGGGAGCATGGGGACCTTTGGGAGAGGGCTGAAGGGGAGGGAAGAGGTAGGGAGTTGAGCAGAGAAAATGTTGAACTCAATAAAAATCAATAAAAAAGAAAACAAACTCTATATGGAGTGTCTTTGGTGCCCACTATCCTCTCAGGAGTAGATCAGTGTTGCTAGGAGCAGATATATCTCATGTCAAAAGAATTCTAAGTTACGCAAACCTTTTTACATGCCTTTTTCCTGTATGTCTTTGAAGTGTTTGAAGATTAACTATTTGGAGTATATCTTTATATATCCAAAAAGTCTTACTAACATTACTTTAAGTTGGACTATTATAGATAACTAACTGTATTTTTGTAAATGTGCATTTTAAATTATATATTACATTTTAAATTGAGCTGTATAAACACCATATGTTAAACAAGAGTAGAAATGTACATATAGTATAACAAATTTAACATTAAATTTATATCAATAAACTAAAATCCATACTAATGAAAAATATTTTGAGATTAACAGTTTTTTGGATTAAAGTAAATTCAGTAATCTACCGTTTTCCCCATCATTTCTATATCATATACCTCTTCCTTCCTTTCAAAAGAGATTGACTACAAGCAATAACAGTTTGAAATCAACCCTCTTTAAATGGGGGTCACTATGTATACTATCATATCATCTGCAAATAGCAAAATTTGACTTCTTACTTTCCAATTTTATCCCCCTGGTCTCCTTTTGTTGTCTTATTGCTCTAGCTAGAGCTTATAGTACTATGTTGAATAGATATGGAGAGAGTGGACAACCATGTCTTGTTCCTTATTTTAGTGGAATCACTTTGAATTTCTCTCCATTTAATTTGATGTTGGCTGTCGGCTTGCTGTATATTACTTTTATAATGTTTAGATATGTTTCTTCTATCCCTGATCTCTCCAAGACCTTTATCATGAAAGGGCATTGGATTTTGTCAAAGGCTTTTTCAGCATCTGATGAGATGATCATATGGTTTTTTTCTTTCAGTTTACTTATATGGTGGATTACATTGACAGATTTTCATATGTTGAACCATCCCTGCATCTCATGGATGAAGCTAAATTGATAATGGTGGATGATTTTTGTTGATGTGTTCTTGGATTTGATTTGCCAGTATTTTATTGAGCATTTTTGCATCAGTGTTTGTTTGGGAGAGTGGTGGTCTGTAATTTTCTTTCTTGGTTGCATCTTTATGTGGTTTGAGTATCAGGGTAATTGCAGCCTTATAAAGAGAGTTTGACAATGTTCCTTCTGTTTCTATTGTGTGGAACAATTTGAGGAGTATAGGTATTAGCTCTTCTTTGATGTTTTGGTAGAGTTTTACACTAAATCCATTCACTTTTTTTCCTTTTTCTTCTTTTTAGTTGGGAGACTTTTTATGCTTCTATTTCCTTAGGGGTATAGGTCTATTTAAGATGTTCATCTGTTCCTGATTCTATTTTGGTATGTGTGTGTAGCACATATTCTTAATGAACTTCCTGTGAAACACTGTATTTTAGTTGTAACTGCAGTTTGGAAAATGTGTTCTCAGACTATGACCGTAGCTTCACAACTCAGATGAAAACTTCATTAATTATGATCACATATGTTTAGTGAAAATTAACTATTTTCTTTCATACCAAATCTTCTGTTTTATCTCCAGATAATACAGTAATCTTTAAAAGTTCAGATATAGAAAAGACCGTGGTGAAACCTGGCTACAGCAGCTTCCTTATCACAGAAATTGAAGATTCAAAGAATGCTTTATCGCTGGCCACTATGCCTCTTACAGTAACATCAAATTTGACCTTTCCAGCACACTCTTGGTACTTATTTGACTTTGGCACAGTTAATGGACGGAATTGGAGCATAATTTTAAGACCATGTAATTATTGGGTTCAACAAAATGATCATGATATGTTATCCCCCAACGTTGTGAAGTATATTGATTTGGGAAACAAAGTGAATTATGAGCTTAAGTTGATACCTAATACACGTGGTAAGTTGGATTTTTATTGAGAACGTAAAAAGGAGATTTTTCTTTTCTTTTGTATAAAACATAACTCTTTGATATTCATTTTGGCTTTCACGATTGCTAGGATTCTACTACTAACAGAAGTACATTCTAATTACGGTTAATGACTTCATTCTAGGTTCTATATTAAATTTTTATAGACATTTTTAATGTTTATAGTTGCTCCAAAGTCTAGATAATAATCATTCTATAAAATGAAGAAATGAAGATAATGAGCAGTCAAAACTTCTATCATAGGATAACATAGATTTTTGTTGACCTTCTAAATGAAAACCTTTTCATTTCTTTGGTATGAAAATATTTGTCTTAGGTATTTTTTTAAAAACATAGATTTACTTTTATTTTGTGTCTATGAGTGTTTTGGCTGAATGCATCTTCACCATATATCTGTCCATGGTTCAAAGAGAGTATCAACGCCCCTGGAACTCAAGGACACATGTTGTAAGATACCATGTGCATGCTGGGAATCAAAGCAAGTTCCTCTACAAGATTCTCAAGAGCCTTTAGCCACTAAGCCATATCTTTAATCCCTACTGTAGGCATTTAATTCAAGCCAAAATGGATTTTACATAAAATACTATACTATATCTTATATTTTAGTATATTTATTATAAAAGCCTGTAAGCCTAGACTGCCAAGATGTTTTAGCAAATTAGGACATTTTTCCACCTAGACTGTTACCTGAGAACCACGATCAACATAGTAAAGGGAGAGAACGAAGAGCCAAGTCCTAAACGTAGTCCTCTGGCCTTCCCAAGAACACCATCTCATGCACACACTCACATGAATACGCAAGACACACTCACTCACACTCACATATTATAAAGTAAGTAAGTACACAAATATACAATAATAATGAAAAATGTAAGGGCTCAGTGGATATAAACACTTGCCATGCAACTCAGACAACCCGAGTTTTGCCTCTGGATCCCACAATGGAAAGACAGAATTAATTCCCATAAGTGGTCCTCTGATCAGCATAAGCTCACCATGGCATCTGTGGACCACACTTGAACACACATACAATCATGTACACACAAGAGTAATGAAAGGCCTCTGTGCATGCATCCAAGGGATTATCTTGATTACATTAATCGATGTGGGAAGACCCATCTTAATTGCAGGTGGGCCCATTCACCTAGACTGTGTGAACTGGCACAAACAAGCTGAGAACCGGTGTGCATTAGTGTACTGCTCTCTACTTCTTGGCTGTAGATGAAATACCTTGACTTCCCCATCAGAATGGACTGTACATTGAACTTTGAACTGAAATAATCTCTTCCTTCTGTACACTCTGCTCATCAGGGTTTCTGTGGAGGTGGGAAAGCCAGGATTTTGTCTTTTAGTGTCCTACTGGACCTAGTGAGAGTCTATGCTTTTTAACAAAAGCAGTTTCTAGGTGTCTGTTATGGGACATCAAGTCAGAGATGTCAGACGTTTTATCCCATTTGAGTCACTCTTTTTTTAAAATTTTTTTTAAAAAATTTCTCTTTTATTAAATTTTTTAAATTAAAAATTTCCACCTCCTCCCCGCCTCCGTTTTCCCTCCCCCTCCACCCACTCTCCACGCCCCCTCTCCTCCCCCTCCCTCTCCAGTCCAAAGAGCAGTCAGGGTTCCCTGCCCTGTGGGCAGTCCGAGGTCCTCCTCCCTCCATCCAGGTCTAGGAAGGTGAGCATCCAAACCAGCTAGGCTCCCACAAAGCCAGTACATGCAGTAGAATCAAAACCTAGTGCCATTGTTCTTGGCTTCTCAACAGATCCTCATTGTCTGCCATATTCAGTGAGTCCAGTTTTATCCCATGCATTTTCAGTCACAGTCCAGCTGGCCTTGGTGATCTCCGAATAGATCAGCCCCACCGTCTCAGTGGGTGGGTGCCCCCCTCATGGTCTGGACTTCCTTGCTCATGTTCTCCCTCCTTCTGTTTCTCATTTAGACCTTGGGAGCTCAGTCCATTGCTCCAATGTGGATCTCTGTCTCTATCTCCATCCATCACCAGATGAGGGTTCTATGGTGATATGCAAGATATTCGTTAGTATGGCTATAGGATCGGGCCATTTCAGGCTCTCTCTCCTCAGCTGCCCAAGGACCTAGTTGGGTACAACTCTCTGAACCCCTGGGAAACCCCTCTAGAGTCAAGACTTTGCCAACCCTAAAATGGCCCCCTTAATTAAGATATATACTTCCCTGCTCCCATATCCATCCTTCCATTATCCCAACCATCCCATTCCCCAAAGTTCTCCCTATCCTCCCCTTCTCACTTTTCTCTCCCCATCTCCCCTTTCCCCCATCCCTCCCCACCCCCCATTCCCAAATTTTTGCCCAGCAATCTTGACTATGTCCAATATCCAGGAGGATAACCATATGTTTTTCTTTGGGTTCACCTTCTTATTAAGCTTCTCTAGGATTGCGAATTATAGGCTCAATGTCCTATATTTATGTCTAAAAACCAATTATGAGTGAGTACATCCCATGTTCATCTTTTTGGGTCTGGCTTACTTCATTCAGGATAATGTTTTCTATTTCCATCCATTTGCATGTAAAATTCAAGAAGTCATTGTTTTTTTACCACTGAGTAGTACTCTAATATATGTATATATTTCACACTTTCTTCATCCATTCTTCCATTGAAGAGGATCTACGTTTTTTCCAGGTTTTGGCTATTACAAACAATGCTGCTATGAACATAGTTGAAAAAATACTTTTAGAGTATGATAGGGCATCTCTTGGGTATATTCCCAAGAGTGGTATTGCTGGGTCCAAGGGTAGGTTGATCCCAAATTTCCTGAGAAACCGCCACACTGCTTTCCATAGTGGTTGCACAAGTTTGCATTCCCACCAGCAATGGATGAGGGTACCCCTTTCTCCACAACCTCTCCAGCAAAGGCTATCATTGGTGTTTTTGATTTTAGCCATTCTGACAGGTGTAAGATGGTATCTCAAAGTTGTTTTGATTTGCAATTCCCTGATCGCTAAGGAGGTTGAGCTTGACCTTAAGTGTCTTTTGGCCATTTGAACTTCTTCTGTTGAGAATTCTCTGTTCAGTTCGGTGCCCCATTTTTTAATTGGGTTAATTAGCATTTTAAAGTCTATTTTCTTGAGTTCTTTATATATTTTGGAGATCAGACCTTTGTCTGTTGCGGGGTTGGTGAAGATCTTTTCCCAGTCAGTGGGTTGTCTTTTTGTCTTAGTGACAGTGTCCTTTGCTTTACCGAGCTGCTCAGTTTCAGGAGGTCCCATTTATTCAATGTTACCCTTAATGTCTGTGCTGCTGGGGTTATATGTAGGAAGTGGTCTCCTGGGTCCATATGGTGTAGAGTATTTCCCACTTTCTCTTCTATCAGGTTCAGTGTGTTCAGACTGATATTGAGATCTTTAATCCATTTGGGCTTGAGTTTTGTGCATGGTGATAGATATGGGTCTATTTTCATTCTTCTACAGGTTGACATCCAGTTCTGCCAGCACAATTTGTTGAAGATGCTCTCTTCCATTGTATACTTTTAGCTCCTTTATCAAAAATCAGGTGTTCATAGGTTTGTGGGTTAAAATCCGGGTCTTCTACTCAATTCCATTGATCGACTTCTCTGTTTTTATGCCAATACCAAGCAGTTTTCAATACTGAAGCTCTAATAGAGTTTGAAGTCAGGGATGGTAATGCCTCCAGAAGTTCCTTTATTGTATAAGATTGTTTTGGCTATCCTGGGTTTTTTGTTTTTCCATGTAAAGTTGATTATTGTGCTCTCAAGGTCTGTGAAGAATTTTGATGGGATTTTGATGGGGATTGCATTGAATCTATAGATTGCTTTTGGGAGAATTGCTATTTTTACTATGTTGATCCTCCCAATCCAAGAGCAAGGGAAATCCTTCCATTTTCTGGCATCCTCTTCAATTTCTTTCTTCAAAGACTTAAAGTTCTTGTCAAATAGATCTTTCACTTCCTTGGTCAGAGTTACCCCAAGATATTTTATGCTACTTGTGGTTATCGTGAAAGGTGATACTTCTCTGAATTCCCTCTCTGCATCCTTATCCTTAGTGTATAGGAGGGCAACTGATTTTTTGGAGTTGATCTTGTATCCTGTCACATCACTAAAGGTGTTTATCAGCGTAGGAGTTCTTTGGTAGAGTTTTTGGGGTCGCTTATGTATACTATCATATCATCTGCAAATAACAACAGTTTAACTTCTTCTTTTCCAATAGAATCCCCTTGATCCCCTTATGTTGTCTTATTGCTGTTGCTAGAACTTCAAGCACTATATTGAAGAGGTATGGAAAGAGTGGACATCCTTGTCGTGTTCCTGATTTTAGTGGGATGGCTTTGAGTAGTTCTCCACTTAATTTAATGTTAATTGTCGGCTTGCTGTAAATAGCTTTTATTATATTTAGATATCCCTACTCTCTCCAAGACCTTTATCATAAAGGGATGTTGATTTTTTGTCAAATGCTTTTTCAGCATCTAATGAAATGATCATATGGTTTTTTTCTTTCAGTTTATTTATATGCTGGATTCCATTGATAGATTTGTGTGTGTTGAACCATCCCTGCATCTCTGGGATGAAGCCTACTTGATCATAATGGATAATTTTTCTAATGTGTTCTTGGATTCGGTTTGCCAGTATTTTATTTTATTTTTTTTTTTTATTGAGAAAAAGAAAAAAAAATTCTGCCTCCTCCTAGCCTCCCATTTCCCTCCCCTCCTCACACCCTTCTCCCCCTGTCCCACTCCTCTCCCCCTCCCTCTCCATTCCAAAGAGCAGTCAAGGTTCCCTGCCCTGTGGAAAGTCTAAGATCCTCCCCCCTCCGTCCATGTCTAGGAAGGTGAACATCCAAACTTTGCTAGTATTTTATTGAGAATTTTTGCATCCTTCGACGCAAAAATTGTCAGTATTTTATTGAGAATTTTTCCGTCAATGTTCATGGGTGAGATAGGCCTGTAATTCTCTTTCTTGGTTGGGTCTTTGTGTGGTTTTGGTATCAGAGTAACTGTAGCTTCATAAAAGGAATTTTGCAATGACTCTTCTGTTTCTATATTGTGAAATACATTAAGGAGTATAGGTATTAGCTCTTCTTGGAAGTTCTGGTAGAATTCTGCATTGAAACCATCTGGTCCTGGGCTTTTTTTGGAAGGGAGATTTTTGATAACAGTTTCTAATTCTTCGCGACTAATAGGTCTATTTAGATTGTTCACCTGGTCTAGATGTCCATTTCTTTTGCATTTTCCAGTTTTGTGGAATACAGGCTTTTATAGTAAGATCTAAAGATTCTCTGAATTTCCTCTGTGTCTGTGGTTATGTCCCCCTTTTCATTTCTGATCTTATTTATTTGCGTGTTCTCTCTCTGCCGTTTGATTAGTTTCGATAAAGGTTTGCCAATCTTGTTGATTTTCTCCAGGAACCAGCTTTTTGTTTCACTGATTCTTTGGATTGTTTTCTGTGTTTCTATTTTGTTGATTTCATCCCTCAGTTTGATTATTTCCAGTCTTCTACTCCTCCTAGGTGAGTCTGCTTCTTTTTTTTTCTAGAGCATTCAGGTGTGCTGTTAAATCTCCAATGTGTGCTTTCTCCGTTTTCTTTAAGTGGGCACTTAGTGCTATGAACTTTCCTCTTAGCACTGCTTTCATCGTGTCCCATAGGTTAGAGTATGTTGTCTCTTTATTTTCATTAAATTCAAGGAAGACTTTAATTTCTTTCTTAATTTCTTCCTTAATCCAGGTATGGTTCAGGAGTTGACTGTTCAGTTTCCATGAGTTTGTCAGCTTGCTGGGAGTAGTCTCGATGTTGAATTCTAACTTTAATCCATGGTGATCCAATAAAACACATGTGGTCACTAAAATTTTTTTGTATCTGTGGAGGTTCGCTTTGTTACCGAGTATGTGGTCATTTTTCGAGAAGGTTCCATGAGTTGCAGAGAAGAAGGTATATTCTTTCCTATTTGAGTAGATGTCTGTTAAGTCCATTTGCTTCATTACCTCCATTAATTCTCTTATTTCTCTATTAGGTTTCTGTCTTATTGACCTATCCATTGGTGAGAGAGGTGTGTTGAAGTCTCCTAATATTAGTGTGTGAGGTTTGATGTCTGCCTTGAGTTCTAGTAATGTTTCTTTTACAAAAGTGGGTGCTTTATATTAGGGGCATAGATATTCATGATTGAGACTTCATCTTGATGAATTGTTCCTGTTATGAGTGTAAAATGACCATCTCTATCTCTTCTCATTGATTTTAGTTTGAAGTCAGATTTGTTAGAAATTAGTATGGCCACACCTGCTTGTTTTTTAGGTCCATTGGCTTGAAAAACCTTTTCCCAACCCTTTACTCTGAGTAGATGTCTATCTTTGTGGTTGAGGTGTGTTACTTGTAAACAGAAGAATGTTGGACCCTGTTTTCATATCCATCTCTTAGCCTGTGCCTTTTTATAGGTGAATTGAGTCACTGATATTAAGTGATATTAATGACCAGTGGTTGTTGACTCTGGATGTTATTTTGTTTTTTCGTAGTAGAGTTTGTGTGTTCCCTTTCTTTAAGTTTTGCTGGTGAAGGGTTGCTAGTTGTCTGAGTTATTATAGGCAGTGTTGGCAATGTTGGATTCCTTGAGTTGTGATTTTCCTTCTATTACTTTCTGTAAGGCTGGGTTTGTGGCTACATATTGTTTAAATTTGTTCTCATCCTCGAATATTCTGTTTTCTCCATTGATGGTGAACGAAAGCTTGGCTGGGTATAGTAGTCTTGGATTGTATCCATGGTCTCTTAGTTCCTGAAGTACCTCTATCCAGGACCTTCTGGCTTTCATGGTTTCCATAGAGAAGTCTGGTGTAAGTCTGATAGGTTTACCTTTATAAGTAACTTGACCTTTTTCCCCTGCAGCTCTTAATATTCTTTCTTTAATCTGTATATTTTGTGTTTTGATTATTATATGGCGAGGGGATTTTTTTTTGATCCAGTCTATTTGGTGTTCTGTATGCTTCTTGAATATTCATAGGAATATCTTTCTTTTTGTTGGGAAAGTTTTCTCCCATAATTTTGTTAAATAAATTTTCTGGGCCTTTGAGCTGTAATTCTTCTCCTTCTTCTATCCCAATTATTCTTAGGTTTGGTCTTTTTATTGTGTCCCATATTTCCTGAATGTTTTGTGATGAGAATTTGTTGGATTTGCTGTTTTCTTTGATCAGTGCGTTTATTTTCTCAATGGTGTCTTCAGAGTCTGACATTCTTTCTTCTATCTCTTGTATTCTATTAGTTATGCTTGTTTCTTTAGTCTCTGTTCGTTGCCCTAGATTTTCCATATCCAATTGGCACTCGGTTTGTGTTTTCTTCCTTGTCTTCATTTCAGTTTTCAATTCTTGAACTGTTTCCATTACCTGCTTGATTGTTTTTTCTTGGTTTCCCAGGGTATCATTTACGTATTTACTCATTTCTTCAAACTTTTTGTTATACTTCTCATCCATTTCTATAAGGGTGTTTTTTACATGCTGTTTAAGGGACTCTATCGCTTTCAAAATGTCAATTTTTCCCCTTCTTCTGGATTAGGGTGTTCAAGACCTTCTGTTGTCTGGGTTCTGGTGTTTTTATGTTGTTTTTCAGATTGGTGGAGGAACTCTTGCCTTGGCACCTGCCTATCTCTTCCTCCAAATGCTATCCTATGGATCTTATGGAACAGGATCAGGTTCCCTTGGTGGCCAGGAACCTCGTGAATAAAGGGCCTACCTTGCTGCAGACAGGGTATTGAAGCCAAGCAATTCCCGCCGGCCCCTTTGCCCTCAGCACCCAGTCCCAGCACCCAAACAGGCTGAGCTGGTGGATCCCGTGGCCCCGCAGAAGGGAGGAAAAAGGGAGAAGGTTCCTGGCTGCAAACTGGGATGGGTTAGGGAGAGAGAGGCCCCAGCAGAGGGGAACAGCCCCTGCTGAATGACCAGGGAATGAAGGGAGTCGGGGAATGTCCCTGCTCTGTGTCCGGACTCCTGCCGCGGGTCGAGAGCACATTGAGTCACTCTTCAGATGTCCGCAAGTTCAAGTGAAGACTCAGTGCTTTTAGCAAAGCTTTTAAGGTCTACCAAATGGCAAGCACAACTGTTACAGCTCACATAGCAGAGGTCTTACCTACGTAAAAACAAACACGAAGACACTAATGTGTAACATCCAAAATTCATACTATCTAAACTTCTCTAGCTAACGCTTTTCTATGAAGAGGTAAGGGGCCCAGAGTTCTTTATCTTCTATCCCTTGGCTGTCACTAACTGCCTCGGCTTTGCCTCTGTGTGGGCCCAAGTTCAATAACCAATGCCAAGAGATAACAGACTGAAGGAAAGGCTTTCTCTACCCAACAAGGAAGGATACATTGAATATTTCCAAAGCACAGTCTCCCCAGGGGAAAGAAGCAAAAAGGCTTGACTTTTTTTTCCTTTCCTGAGAAAACTTCACATAGGACTATTGTTAGATTGAAACATCCTTGAACATGATATACATACTGTGAATATTTCCAAAGCAATTTCTCCCTGGGGGAAAAAAGCAAAAATGCTTGACTTTCACATAGGAGTGTTGCTAGACAGAAACATCTTTGAGTATGAGATTATACTTATACATACCCCACACAGGAGTGTCATTAGATAGAAACATCCTTGAACATGATATACCCACTTATTCATACTTACACATACTTCACCCAGGAGTATTGTTAGGTGGAAACATTCTTGAATATGCACATTTCAAGATCATGCATTGTTCAAAAGAGGGCAGAAAACTTGATATTGCAGTGAACGAAGTTCACCCTAGGTTACTATAAAGAGCAAGTCAGAGAGCCTGGGATGTTTTGTCTGATTCCTAAGGTTTTTTGGAGGAGGTTTTCCCAAACCAGTAAGTCTCACGGACAAGTTTCTGAGGGAGACTGGACAGGCAGCTCACATGGCTCTTTAGAGAACTGAGTTCAGTTCCCAGCACACACAAACTCTTTGCAGGGATAGTAATAGTCATATAAGGGCATTAGCTTTCTCAGCTCCATAGTTGTAGGTGATTGTACCTACAAATTCCTGCCTGGTCCCACACATAATCAGATGTACCCAAGTGACCTTGCTGTCCATGTGACAATTTGGATGAGAAACGAGGAGGAGAAGGGACAATAAATTTTCTGAGGAAAATATCTGTGAAGATAAACTTCCTAAGGACTATTAAGATGCCAATCACTATTCAGTTCTTCTTATAATTTTCGTTTGGTAATGTTAGCTTTTGGCACTGTTTCCACAGGTCTGAGAATACTTGAGGTCCCACCAGTCATTGTAGTTGTTGGAAACCCATCGATATTGAACGTTAAGGTAGAAGGACATTTTGACTTCGTTGATAGCTACCATTTGAAGGTTGAAGTAGCTAGCAATTATTTCCATAAAGTAAGAGAAATTTTTAAAATTATAAAACAATCTATTACCTGTAGAAAATATAGACATAGTAGCTATAAAAGACAAACTTAATCCTTCCATCAAGAGTAAGTAGCCTTAACATGTGTGGTATTTTATAAGACAGGGTGAAGGATATAGAAATGTTACAGCCAGGCGATGGTGGTGCACGCCTTTAATCCCAGCACTCGGGAGGCAGAGGCAGGCAGATCTCTGTGAGTTCGAGACCAGCCTGGTCTACAGAGCTAGTTCCAGGACAGGCTCCAAAGCCACAGAGAAACCCTGTCTTGAAAAAACCAAAAAAAAAAAAAAAAAGAAAAAGAAAAAAGAAAAAGAAATGTTACATAGGCATTCTGGACAGGAGTATTGCATATCTTTAATTCCAACACTCTGGGGGGCAGGAGCAGGCAGAGATCTCTGAGAGTTTGAGACCAGCCTGGTCTACACGGTGAGTTCCAGGCCACTCAGGGCTACATAGTAAGAGGATCTTAGAAGAAAAAAACCTTTCATATTTTTATATTTCTAAACCTTTTTTTCCTGATTTTATCTTTTCTGTTCTCTTCATTGTTAATCAGAAATTCTCTCTAGCACTTTTATGCCCCCCTTCATTTTCTGTTTTTCTTCGTCTTCTTTTAGTTTTTTCTCCATACCCTGCCCCTCCTTGTTTCATTATTTTTTACTTGAAATGTTTTGAACCTTGAGCCACATTAATTTTAGCTATCTTATTTTATGTGGTTATTGATAGTATAGTACTTAGCTTAAATAAATTTGATTACATTTTTGCATCAGATTTGGTTTGGTAATACTACTCAAATGGGCAGTTTATGTCCCCTCCCAAAGTGACACTTGGGCTCTAATGCTCAGCTTTATCTACCTACTTGACATAATCTACAATCACCTGGGAGAGCTGTGTCAATGAACTTGTAAAATCAGGTTGGCCTATGAGCTCACTAAGAAATATTTTGTTAATTAGATTAACAGAGGTAACAAGTCCCACCCTGGGAATTAGAAAACAAAAAAACAGTATTGACAAACTCCAAGACAAGAGCACTAGGGATTGGAACTGTGGCTCAGTTGGGAAAGTGCTTGACTGGCTGGCATAAAGCCAGGGATTAGATCCCAGCATCAAATATCTCAGGGACGTTAATGCATGCTTGTGGTCCCAGCACTTGGAAGGTGGAGGCAGGAGAAAAGACTCAACTTGTGCAAGTTGTCCTCTGACCTGTAACACACACACACACACACACACACACACACACACACACACGAAAAGAACCAACAAAACATGAGACTACCTCAGTCCATGTCGGAAGTTTTAAATACCTAATTTAATGTTGTTCTGTATCATATTTCTTCTTTTCTTTTGGCTGACTTGCTACTTGCTTAGTTAACTCATTCACTGAAAACCAAAAATACATCTATCATATGTCATTCTCTGGTTTAATTAAAATAATGTATCTGGGGTGTTTCCAGGATTCTAAACTGCATTTTCTGATGTTTCCAGGGTTCAACCTCAATAGGCCTGATTATATGGGAAGCATCGACCGAGTGCCCAGTCACTACCATGGTGCTCACCATGAAGAGCAGCTGTGGCTACCTCAGGGATATGCACTACATTCCTTCACGACACATACCACATGAAGCCTGGGCTAGCGGCGTGCACAGGGACAGACACGGTTTCAACATGATCAAGACTCTGCCAGTAAGAAATCTAGCTATAGCACCCATAGGAGAACAAGCGATAGTTCTCTCCTGTGTGCTTCCATGACCATTCTGCCTTAGCATGTCTGAGGTGCTCTAGCACCTACAGCATTTTCAAACTGTGGGTCGTTTTGAGAACATGATAATGATGGTCCATTTCTAAACTGTGAAAACCTTCTGAAATAATTGTTTTTCTTACTAACTTCTCTTCACCGTCAGTGTCATTAAGACGATGATGGCATAATATTGGGCTTTTGTGATTCATGCAGCTATTTTACTTTAGAGTGACTTGTCTCAAACAAATTACCTAATTGGTCCTAGTTTTCTATGTGTTTGGGTTTGTTTTTTGATTTTTCCTTGATCAAGTTACAAAATGTTTTTCAGTTCTCCCATTTCAATATAATAATTTTTGCTTTTGTTTTGTTAGTATTTGTGAGTCTTTAATTTTGTTTTTCTGTGTATGAGAGTGGCCAGTATACTTGTGTGCAAGTGTGTGTGCAGGTATGTCTGTGCAGGTATGTTTGCTCATGTAGTGTGGAGGCCAGCAGTCAACATCAGCTTGTCTTCTCCCATTGTTTCTCTGTCTGATTTCTAAGACCAGGTCTCCCATTGAGCCTAAAGATCACCATTTTTCTTGAACTGGCCAACAAGCTCCCCAGGATAGGACTGTCTCTGACCCCAGCATTGGGGCCATGGGTTGTGCTAGAATTGGTTTTCCACTTGGGTACTGGGACCCAAACCCAGGCCCTGACACTTGTGTAGCAGACGCTTCCAGCTGAGGCATCTGATCAGCCATTTTTTTGTGTTTTATTTTATTTGGGGATTCTTATGACAACTTTAAAACCACAAATTAGCTCATGTGCTGCTTTTAGTTTTGTGACAGGAAAAATAAGAAAACTTGAAGGTATGTTCTAACCACATCCCTGAGCCATGGCTCTACAATGCTGGGACACACCTGCATTAATTCCACGACAGCTGTTTAAGTAGTAAAAGTAATTTCCCCTCTTTACAGAGTTCATATTATATCATCATGGGGTAACATTTTTGGAGCTACAGAAACTTAGGTGTACGGCTACTGAAGAGCAGAAACTGACTGTGATACTGGGGCTGAACGGGAAATATTTGCATGGGATGATTGTCTGGTAAAATAAAATATTGATGTTTTGGTGAATAATAACGTGTGGCCCTCTTTCTTTATTTAATCACTTGCAGGTAAACTACAGACCTCCATCTAATATGGGAATTTCTATTCCACTCACAGATAATTTTTATCATGCAGACCCTAGCAAACCCATACCAAGAAATCTATTTCACAAGTCAAAGGTAAATAATTTGTCTATAAATGGACTAAGTAGTGTCTGTTTTATATTTACTCATATTTATAAAAATATTACTCTTATATTTATAAGAAACACTATGCTGATGAGAAGGCTTAGCTCCATCAAGACTGAACCTCAGTTCGAACCCCAGGAAATTGTAGAAGGAAAGAACTGATTCCTGCTAGTTTGCTCTGGACTCCACCCACTCCATGACATATGCACATCACACACACACACACACATGCACACACACAGATAGACACAATACATTCATACTTATTTGCTAACTTGCAATTTTAGAAGAAAAACTTTATTTAGATGGTGCATCGTCACAGTTCTGGGATTTAAAGAGAAATTTCAGCCACTTTTATTACTCCAGGACAACTGCTGTCCCCTGTTCAGCCTCTGCTGCTTTGGCCCTTCAGCTACTCTCACACTACTTTCCAGCTGTGGTGGTTTGATGTAATTGCCCCCATAAACTGATCGGGAGGGCACTATTAGGAGGTGAGGCCTTGTTGGAGAAAGTGTGGTCTTGTTGGCGGGGGCTGGATGACTTAGCCCTTTAATCCAGACTGAGACTGAGCGCACACCTCTAATCTGGAGCCTACCTTCTGTGGGTCATGGTGTCTCCTCCCAGCAATAGAACACTAAGACAGCAGCTAAGAAGCTGAGGCGGACTCTCTCCTTGATTCTTGGCTCCCATGTAGATTTAAAGGCCACAGGTAGAGGAAGAGCCTTGTGTTTTCTGAGAGGAGGGCTTAGACCCAGCTCATGTCTTTCAGCCTTGTAAACTGAATGGTGTCCTGCCATGTTAGTACTAGAAAAGAGGCTGGCTCCTTGGCCTTGGCACCACCTTTCTCCAGGAGGAATGAGCATGACAGAACACAGGGAGGCATAGGGCTCAGAGAAAAGGCAGATGATCTGGGGAGCCTCTGGTGCCTGCTGTGCAAAGAGACCAGCATGCACTACAGAAAATTAGCATTTCTCTTGCTGAGAATGATTAACATCTGCCAGTCACATTCAAAATTGGGGGTACCAGCCCCTCAGATCCGTTCAAGGTCCAGCTAAGGTGCTGCAGTTGGCAATGAAAATATAACTAAGGAGACGAGGGAGAAAATGAATTAACTCACCTGCGATTCTCCCGCAGATGAATGAATTAACTCACATGCGATTCTCCCGCAGATGAATGAATTAACTCACATGCGATTCTCCCGCACATGTCTGTTTGTTCTCTCTTCCTTGGCCTCCATTCTATTCTTCTTTCCTAACTGTCTCTAATTTCTCAGCTCTAGTTCTCTGTCTTAATTCCAATTCTCTGCTATCTCCTCCTCCCCCTTCTTCATTTTCCTATCTCTTCTAACTTCTGAGATACTTCTGTTCCAGCTTCTGTTCACTTTTTGTTCTTACCTAGCTATAAAGACCATAAAATCTTCCAGGCATAGAGAGTGACCAGTCAGCCTATATAATAAACAGACAAGTGAAATTTTATGGCCGTTGGTCCATTAGCACTTTTGCCAAAAGTTGCAAATTCTAAGGGCCTTTTAGATTGGAAGTTTACACCACTTTCTCTAAGCAGTTGGAACACAGAGGAGACCCAAGCCTCTAAATGATCAGATCCAGGGTTTGATGCCGATCAGAGTCACCAGTGGAGGTTCGTCCTCTTCAACGCTGGGGGTTGATGGTTAATTATTTTCTCTGAGAGTAAGAAATAAGTAGTAAATCTCCTGAACTAAAATCATCAGAGAATTGAGGTGAAGTGAGCATGGGGAGTTAGGAGTCTTTTAATAAAAGGTTAGTTTGAGATCAATTTTTTTTTTAAATCTATTGTGAGGTAAAACCAGGTCACGCTTATTTTTTCTATCTATCCATGCAGCTTTGGGCATGTAATAATTTTATGCCCTTGGATATCTGGGAATGTCTTAAATGGAATACATTTGCCTGGATCCTAAACATTGCCAATAAAGATAATTTCAGGAAAGCCGATCTCTGCATTTACACTGAAGAAAGGAACAGAGACCTGGTAGTGGGAAGAAGGTGTCTTGATTGTGTGATTATTTTCACACAAAGTTAGGAACTGTCATCCATAAACCCCAGTTGTCTAGGGGAAATTGTGCCCAATAAAGGATCAACTAGTTCTGAACTGTGGGAGATAAGCCCCAAATCTGTAACAGAAGGGGCTAAGCTACAAAGAGAAATCTACAGCAAGAAACAGTCACTTTATTCACAAGGCATTAATTCCAACATGCTTGCATGGTGGCCTCATCCTCCAGTACAGAGTCCCTGACTCTGATGGGCTGACCTTGAGAAATGCGGCTGAGTAATTACTGGATGATTCCATGGCTTGCAGCATTCTAAAGGGAAAACTTGGCTTTGGCTTCACACCTGACTCTTGTCAATGAAGTCAGGGAGACAAAGCCTGAGGAATTCCCCCTTAGGCCCTCCACTGACTGAAGCCACAGAAGAGCATTCCAGCAAGAGTCCGACCCAAAAAGCACACAGTGTGGATAGTGAAGTCAATTCATGCTGCACACCTTAGACTTTAGCATTGTTAACCTCTATTTTTCAAAGAAAGGGACGTTAAGTGTCATAGTTATGATTATGACCGGAAAAATTACATTGCTAAAAGATGCTATTTGCCGCCATGTCAAAGACTAAATGAAATTTAAAATCAGATCAGGCTTTAAAAGTAAGCTTTTCAATAGCATATGCACTTGCTGGTTTATCTCCCTTAAGTATTTCCTTTTTGTCTGATGTGTCGGGGGCCACCAATTCCAGCATGCTAGGGACAAAGGCAGACGCATCTCTGTGAGGTGTCAAGTCGAGGGCTTGACAGGTCCAGCCTGGTCAAGTGAGAGAATTTCCTTTTGTGAATGAAAGGTTAAGGGTGTTTGTGAGGTTCATTGTTCAATTTTCAGGGTGAGAATGCCATGCTATTGTAGTTCAACTCAAAGGCCACGTGAATTTGGCCCTAGGCACACCCGGTCCTCTTGTTTCAATATTCTGGTGTGACAGATCACTCAGAAAAAGGATTATTGTCTTTGTACAAAATCCCTATATATTTGATTTTTTTCATATTTGTTTAAGTTCTTGGCTATAAGCCAAAGAGAAATACAGATTAGGTTCTGGGCTGAGGGTCTTCCCCTTCACCGGTCCCCTTATAATCTCTGTTTCTGCATCGTTCTTCCACATGACTGCCCCCAGCTCACTCTGTCCTAGCCAGGGTGGCCTCCTCTCTGTTTCTCTGATATATGTCACCCCAGGCCTTTGCAGCTGCAGAAGAGCCTTTCATCTTCTGTCAGACGTCACCTCACAGTCCCCTTTGTCAGGCTTTGGCTTTAATGCTCTGCTTAAAGTGAGCAGTCCATGTAGAATGATAACTCCAGCTCCACATTCCCTGATTCTCTATTTCTTCCTGTTTTCTCCATATCGTGTATTACTATTCTAGACATTTTACTCCTTTGTTTTATTTTTGTGTCTCTCTGACACCACAAGGAAGTAAGCCCATAAAACAAGACTTATTTCTTTTTGATTTGCTTTATTTTCCTGTTATTGATGGTCAAGGCAAAGTCTTGGACATGCCAGCCAAGGGTTGTGTTTGTTTTTGACTTATTTTTACTATATCCCCAGTAGTCCAATGAATATCAGACAAAGGAGTGTTCAGAAATTGTTGAATAAATGTATCATGATGGTACACACACATACACACATACACACACGTAATTTCCGCAGTTCAAAAGCCAAAGTCAGAAATGTCAGGAGTTTGACATCAGCCTGAGTGATAATGCCAGTCTGAGGCTTCTTTTTGTTTCAGAGATAGACACTGTTTGAAAAAAAAAAACAAGAGTTGAACAAACTAATAATATACATTGCATGCATGTTTGTATACACACAGAATATCCAGAGGTTAACACACCTCTTGCAGAATCTTGGATTTAAGGGCAAGAAATTCTGCTCCAACAGTGAATCACTAAGACACTGAGTTTTCCAACTCCATTTTCTCCCAAAGATAAAACCTGTTTTATTACTATAACCATTGCATGTATATTCTTACTTTCCTGGAGTTCCCCTCCCCACGATTTCCCTGGGTGTTAAGTTGGAAATATGTATAATTCATACCAAGTAATTAAGAGTGACATCTGACCCTTGGTTTATTTTGTTTTGTGTTGTCGAACAAGGTCTTGCTTTATAGTCCAGGCTGGCTCAAACTTGCAATGTAGCACAGGCTGACTTGGTACTTCTGATCAAAGTGCCGAGTCGAAGTGCTGAGTGTACTGACATGTGTCAGCACAGCTACCCGTGAAGAAGGTTTGTAATGCAAGTTTTGGGGATGTGACAGTTGTCCACATCAGCACGTCAGTGTTATCAGACACTGGTCAGCATTCTCTAAGTGACTGCCCACACATGCATGATACCTGGTGTCTTCATGGGCTTTCAGTCTAGTCAGAGGAACTGCTATGAAATGACGTCACAGAAAGGGCGTTGTGTCTTTTGTGCAGTGTTTCTGAGCAGGATGTCGATGAGTAAACTGAAAGAATTTTTGTTAGGTTACAATGCAGAAATATTGTTGCATTACTACTTTGATAATCCCTCCTGGGCAAGCACTGTGTACAGATCTCCACACTCACAGCCTCTTATTGTATCATTAGTGAATTTTCTTCTTTTCTTGAAATTTTATTATTCAGATTGTAAATATTTCCTAAGCACTTAACTTGGAAAAACTAAAAATGATGAAAACAGGTCACCCTTTGTTACTTCTGTCTACAGGAAACTGGCAAATACAAACAGTGTGCTAACGCTACCAATCGGGAAATGTGCAACTGCTCAGAGAAACATAAGCTTTCCGATTATCTTGATGTCTCAGATTGCAAAGAAAAGGTAAGATAAATTTTTAAAAAATATTTATTTATTTATTTATTGATTTATTTATTATGTATATAATATTCTGTCTGTGTGTATGCCTGCTGGCCAGAAGAGGGCACCAGACCTCATTATAGATGGTTGTGAGCCACCATGTGGTTGCTGGGAATTGAATTCAGGACCTTTGGAAGAGCAGGCAATGCTCTTAATCACTGAGCCATCTCTCCAGCCCAGGTAAGATAATTTGTAATTACCTGATGATGACGTGTTTCCTATTCCCATGATTGGAAAGGTGCCTTTTAGTTAGACATGAAAACACAGACATGGGGGTTAGAGGCAGAGCTGAGTGGGTAAGAGTACTTGATGCTTTGGCTGAGGACCCAGGTTCAATTTCCAGAACCCAAGGCAGCTCACAAACTTATATAACTCTAGTTCTTGAAGATCTGTTGCCTTCTTCTGGCTTCCACAGGCACTGTATGGATACAATTTAGAGACAGACATGCAGGCAAAAACCTGTATACATTAAAACATATCTTTAAAATAATAATAATAATTAAATCTCACAAGTGGAAATAATGCCTATTATGACTTAGAACTAAATATGACATAGCTAAAAGTATTGGACTTTTGTACCTACAGGAATTAAGTAGACTTAACCCTGAGTAAAACAAATACCTGCCCTGACTTCTCCATTGCATGCAATGCATATAAAAATACATAGGTGGACACACATGTCTGTGTGACAACGATGTATAACTAATGAAGCACAATACCATATAATGGTGAAATCTGGTACATTACAAAGTTTTACAGCTAGTATTCCATGTTCTTGAGCATAAAGTTTAAAGTCTTTGTAATCCAGAGTTCAGTCCAGCAGTAGTCACAAACAATGACAATATAAGAGATCTGCGGTGTTAACTCAAGAGGACAGAGTGCTTCCTACCCACGCATGGAAACAACAGTTAAGATCCTCAGCACCTATAGAAAACTGAATGCATTTGTTGACTCACCTGTGATGCTAGTACTTGACAGACTGAAGTAGGTGATCTCCAGGCTAGACAGCTAGCTAGATGAGCCAAAGTGGTAAGCTCTGGGGTCAGCAAGAGACCCCACCTAAGCAAATAAAGTAGCAAGTGATCAAGGAAGACACACAAAGGACATATGCTCCTTCATACCCTTGAATGCATGCAATATGCACACCTACATGAACAAACACCACACATGAGCAAATATGCAAAAAAAGGCAGTATAATTGGTTAGTTAAGCAAATAAGTTCTGGGGTCTGAGAGATGGTTCTGTGGATAAAAGCACTCACTCTAAAAGGAAAAGGACATGAGTTTTAACACCCGCCTTCATGCAATTGCTGGGCATGGCCACATGTCTCTGCAATCCCGGTGTTCAGGCATTAGAGATACATGGATCCAGTGAGCTCACTGATTATTTTTCTAAATTTATTTTACACGCTGACTGCAGTTCCCTCCACCCCCTGCTATCAAAGTCTTTCCCATCTACTCCTCTTTGATTCAGGAAGGTCAGACCTTCCATGAAAGTCAACAAAGCATGACACATCAAGTTGAGGTAGGACCAAGCTTCTCCCCCTGTATCAACCTTGGGCAAGGTAATCCAGGATGGGGAACAGGTTTCCAAATGTGAGCTAAATGTCAGGAACAAGTCCTGATCTCACTGCTAGGAGCCTTACAAACAGACCAAGCTATACAACTATCACACAGAGGCAGAGGGTCTAGGTTGGTCCTATGCAGGATCCCTAACTGTTGGTCCAGAGTCCATGAGCTCCCAGGATCTCAGGTCACCTGCCGATATTCATTCCTCTGTCATGACCTTGACCCCCCTGTATTCTACAGTCCCTTCTCCCTTTCTTCAGTAGGACTCCTGGAGCTCATTCTAGTGCTTGGCTGTGGATCTGTTGATGGAAGCTGCTTGTTTATTTCCCGGCTGCCCAGACCTGAAATAATCACACAGAAACTATATTAATTGCAATACTGTTTGACCAATAGCTTAAACATATTTCTAGCTAGCTCTTACATCTAAAATCAATCCATTTATGTTATTTTATATTTTACCACGAGGGTCGTGGTTTACCAGTACTAACGCCCAGGTGTCTTTCTCCTCTATTGGCTGGCTACATAGCCTCTCTGACTCCGCCTACTCTTTCCTCCTCTAACTGCTTGGAATTCCTGCCTTACCCTAGTCTGCACTTCAATAGGCCCAAAGCAGAGTCTTTATTAACCAGTGGTATTCTCAGCATACAGAGGGGAATCCCATATCACCTCCCTTATTCTGTCTAAAGAAAAGGAAGGTTTTAACTTTAACATATCAAAACTACATATAACAAAACAGTTATCATCAAGAATTATAGTTACAATATTTATATCTGCTTTATCTTTTATCATAATTAAAGAATATTATAACTATAACTATCTATTCTTCTACTTCGTCAAAGACCCCAGAAGGACGTAATATTACCTAAGTTAACAGTAAGTACATTGTAAGCAACTTCCAAAATTCTAGAATTGACAGAGACATCTTGCTGCCTGGACAGTCACCCCAAGTTCTTCTGTATCATTGGGGTACTCAGCTTCAGCCTACAGGCCTGTAGTATCTGGCAGACTTTTCCATACAGCAAGAATTTTAAAGACAGTTCCACCTATATTGGAAGTTTGTCAGTCACTTTCCTCTGTGTCCTGCAGAATGTCTGGCAGACTCTTTTATGAAGCAGGAACCCTAAAGGACCATCTGTCCTTTAGGCTAGATCAGCAGTTATTTTTCTGTGGGTCCTGCATGTCTAGTTTATATAGCATAACATCAAGCAGTCCAGAAAAGAGCAGTCTCTTGCCCAAATGGCTAGCAAACTCCATAAGGCTTCTCTTCAATGCCCATCTTCCTCTTGAAATAATTGGTGCTTCCAGGAGCAGATGTGTCTCTTTGTCATGAAAAGTCCTAAGTTTTTCAAACATTTAAATGCCATATTCTGTTAAGTCTTTGAAAGGATTGAAGAATACCTATCTAATTGAAATATATCTCTATATATCTAGAAAGGCTAACTAACATGACTACAAGCTTGACTATAACAGATGATTATCCATTAACCTTTATTTCTTAATTATACATTACATTTTTTTATTGAAAAAAAATTTCTGACTTCTCCCAGCCTCCCATTTCCCTCCCCCTCCTCCTCCCCCTCTCCCCCTCCCTCTCCAGTCCGAAGAGCAGTCAGGGTTCCCTGCCCTGTGGAAAGTCCAAGGTCCTCCCCCTCCATCCAGGTCTAGAAAGGTGAACATCCAAACTGGCTAAGCCCCCACAAAGACAGAACATGAAGTAGGAAAAAAACCCCATGCCATTGTCCTTGGCTTCTCATCAGCCCTCATTGTCCGCCATGTTCAGAGAGTCCGGTTTTATCCCGTGCTTTTTCAGTCACAGTCCAGCTGGCCTTGGTGAGCTCCCAATACATCAGCCCCACTGTCTCAGTGGGTGGGTGCACCTCTCATGGTCCTGACTTCCATGCTCATGTTCTCCCTCCTTCTGCTCCTCATTGGGACTTTGGGAGCTCAGACCAGTGCTCCAGTGTGGGTCTCTGTCTCTATCTCCATCCATCGCTAGATGAAGGTTCTATGGTGATATGCAAGATATTCATCAGTATGGCTATAGGATAGGGTCATTTCGGGTTCCCTATCCTCAGCTGCCCAAGGAACTAACTGGGGACATTGCCCTGGGCACCTGGGAGCCACTCTAGGTTCAAATCTCTTACCAACCCTAAGGTGGTTCCCTTTATTAAGTTATGTGATTCCCTGCTCCTCTATCCAGCTTTGTTTTATCCCCAATCATCCCATTTCCCGAAGTTCCCCCCATCCTCCCCTTCTCATTTTTCTCTCCCCATCTCCCCTTACCTTCATCCCACCCCACCCCCAAGTTCCCAATTTTTTGCCCAGCAATCTTGTCTATTTCCCATAGCAGGGATAATAACTATATGTTTTCTTTGGGTTCACCTTCATATTTAGCTTATTTAGGAGCACAAATTATACACTCAATGACCTTTATTTATGGCTAGAAACCAATTATAAGTGAGTACATCCCATGATCCCATGAATGATGAAGCTTCTCTGATTTCCCTCTCTGCTTCCATATCCTTTGTGTATAAGAGGGCGACTGATTTTTTGGAGTTGATATTGTATCCTGTCATATTCCTAAAGCTGTTTATCAGCTGTAAAAGTTCTTTGGTGGAGTTTTTGGGGTTGCTTATGTACACTATCATATCATCTGCAAATAACGAAAGTTTAACTTCTTCCTTTCCGATTTGAATCCCCTTGATCCCCTTATGTTGTCTTATTGTTATTGCTAGAACTTCAAGCACTATATTGAAGAGGTATGGCGAGAGTGGACAGCCTTGTTGTGTTCCTGATTTTAGTGGGATGGCTTTGAGTTTCTCTCCGTTTAATTTAATGTTAGCTGTCGGCTTGCTGTAAATAGCTTTTATTATATTTTGGTATGTTCCTTGTATCCCTAATCTCTCCAAGACTTTTATCATAAAGGGATGTTGAATATTGTCAAATGCTTTTTCAGCATCTAATGAAATGATCATATGGTTTTTTCTTTCAGTTTATTTATATGATGGATTACATTGATAGATTTTCGTATGTTGAACCAGCCCTGCATCTCTGGGATGAAGCCTACTTGATCATAATGGATAATTTTTCTAATGTGTTCTTGGATTCGGTTTGCCAGTATTTTGTTGAGGATTTTTGCTTCGATGTTCATGAGTGAGACTGGCCTATAATTCTCTCTCTTGGTTGAGTCTTTGTGTGGTTTTGGTATCAGAGTAACTGTAGCTTCAAAAAAGGAATTTGGCAATGACTCTTCTGTTTCTATATTATGAAATACATTAAGGAGTATAGGTATTAGCTCTTCTTGGAAGTTCTGGTAGAATTCTGCATTGAAACCATCTGGTCCTGGGCTTTTTTTGGTAGGGAGGTTTTTGATAACAGCTTCTAATTCTTCGCGACTAACAGGTCTATTTAGATTGTTCACCTGGTCCTGGTTTAACTTTGGTATATGGTATTTATCTAAAAAAGTGTCCATTTCTTTTACATTTTCCAGTTTTGTGGCATACAGGCTTTTGTAGTAAGATCTAATGATTCTCTGAATTTCCTCTGTGTCTGTGGTTATGTCCCCCTTTTCATTTCTGATCTTATTTATTTGCAAATTCTTTCTCTGCCATTTGATTAGTTTGAATAGGGGTTTGTCAATCTTGTTGATTTTCTCCAGGAACCAGCTTTTTGTTTCATTGATTCTTTGGATTGTTTTCTATTTTGTTGATTTCAGCCCTCAGTTTGATTATTTCCAGTCTCCTACTCCTCCTAGGTGAGTCTGCTTCTTTTTTTCTAGAGCTTTCAGGTGGGCTGTTAAGTCTCCAATGTGTGCTTTCCTTGTTTTCTTTAAGTGGGCACTTAGTGCAATGAACTTTCCTCTTAGGACTGATTTCATAGTGTCCCATAAGTTTGAGTATGTTGTTTCTTTATTTTCATTGAATTCCAGGAAGACTTTAATTTCTTTCTTTATTTCTTCCTTAATCCAGGTATGGTTCAGTAGTTGACTGTTCAGTTTCCATGAATTTGTAGGCTTTCTGGGGGTAGCATTGTTGTTGAATTCTAACTTCAATCCATGGTGATCTGATAAGACACAGGTGGTTACTAATATTTTTTTGTAACTGTGGATGTTTGCTTTGTTATCGAGTATGTGGTCAATTTTCGAGAAGGTTCCATGAGCTGCAGAGAAGAAGGTATATTCTTTCCTCTTTGGGTGGAATAATCTATAGATGTCTGTTAAGTCCATTTGCTTCATTACCTCCATTAATTCTCTAATTTCTCTGTTAGGTTTCTGTCTGATTGACCTGTCCATTGGTGAGAGGGGAGTGTTGAAGTCTCCTACTATTAGTGTGTGTGGTTTGATGGCTGCTTTGAGTTTTAGCAATGTTTCTTTTATGTACGTGGGTGCTTTTTTATTAGGGGCATAGATATTCAGGATTGAGACTTCATCCTGATGAACTGTTCCTGTTATGAGTATAAAATGCCCCTCTCCATCTCTTCTGATTGATTTAAGTTTGAAGTCAACTTTGTTAGAGATTAGTATGGCCACACCTGCTTGTTTCTTAGGTCCATTTGCTTGATAAGCCTTTTCCCAGCCCTTTACTCTGAGTAGGTGCCTGTCTTTGTGGTTGAGGTGTGATTCTTGTAAAGATCAGAATGTTGGATCCTGTTTTCGTATCCAATCTCTTAGCCTGTGCCTTTTTATAGGTGAGTTGATTCCTTTGACATTAAATGAAATTAATGACCAGTGGTTGTTAACTCCAGTCACTTTTTTAGTCGTAGAGTTTGTGTGTTTCCCTTCTTTGAGTTGTGTTGGTGAAGGGTCTCTAGATGTCTGAGTTATTGTAGTCATTGTTGGACTCCTTGGTTAGTGATTTTCCTTCTATTACTCTCTGTAAGGCTGGATTTGTGGCTACGTATTTTTTATTTTTTTTTTATCCTGGAAAATTTTGTTTTCTCCATTTATAGTGAATGAAAGCTTGGCTGGGTACAGTAGTCTGGGCTTGCATCCATGGTCTCTTAGTTTTTGCAGTACATCTATCCAGGACCTTCTGGCTTTCATGGTTTTCATAGACAAGTCAGATGTAAGTCTGATAGGTTTACCTTTATAAGTAACTTGGCCTTTTTCCTTTGCGGCTCTTAATATTCTTTCTCTATTCTGTATGTTTTGTGTTTTGATTATTATATGGTGAGGAGATGGTTTTTTTTTTTTTTGGTCCAGTCTATTCGGTGTTCTGTATGCTTCTTGAACCTGCAAAGGAATATCTTTCTTTAGGTTGGGAAAGTTTTCTTCTATAATTTTATTAAATATATTTTCTGTACCGTTGAGCTGCACTTTTTTCTCCTTCCTCTACTCCTATTATTCTTAGGTTTGGTCTTTTTATTGTGTCCCATATTTTTTGAATATTTTGTGATGAGAGTTTGTTGGACTTGCTGTTTTCTTTGAATAGTTGTTTATTTTCTCTATGGTATCTTCAGAATCTGAGATTCTTCTATCTCTTGTATTCTGTTGGTTTTGCTTGTTTCTGTAGTCTCTGTTTGTTTACTTAAATTTTCCATGTCCAGCTGGTCCTCTGTTTGTGTTTTCTTCTTTGCCTCCATTTCCGTTTTAAAGTCTTGAACTGTTTCCATTATCTGTTTGATTGTTTTTCCTTGGTTTTCTAGGGTATCATTCACTGATTTATTCAATTCTTTAAACTTTCTGTTATATTTCTCATCCATTTCTATAAGGGCGTTTTTTATATGCTGTTTAAGGGTGTCAATCACTTTCATGAAGTCAATTTTTTCTACTTCTTCTTGATTAAGGTGTTCATGTCCTCCTGTTGTGAGGTCGCTTTTTTCTGGTGGTTTCATGTTGCTTTTCAGATTGTTGGGTGAATTCTTGCATTGGTGCCTGACCATCTCTTCCTCCAAATGCTCCCCTATGGATCTTCTTTTACAGGATCAGGTCTCCTTGCCTACTGATGTACCTTCCCAGTGATGGCTCTCCCCAGTGATGGCTCTCCTGGTGCCTAGATCAGATCTCCGTGCCCAATAATGATTCTCCCCAATGCTGGCTCTCCTGGTGCTGAGATCAGGTCTCCTTCCTGGTTGGGTAGTTCGTAAACAAAGAACCTACCTTGCTTGGTGCAGGCAGGCTTTTGAAACAAAGGAACTCCTGCCCACCTGGTTGCCCTGAGGATTCGGACCCAGCGCCCAGACAGGCTGAGCTGGTGATGTTATGTGCCCAAAGAGGACAGGGGGGTAGAGGGGGGGGAGGATTCTGGATGCAAGCTGGGTGGGATAGGAAGAAAGAGGCAGTATGTAGGGAGTAGAGGACCTGCAGAGAGCCCAGGAAGGATAGGGGGTTGAGGAACTTCTGAGTTCCCTGTCCCGGGCTGCTGCCACGGGGTCAGAAACTCACCCCAATGCTGGCTCTCCTGGCGCCGAGATCAGGTCTCTGTCTATAAATTACATTTTTAAATGAGCTGCACAAACATAATACCTTAATCAAGAGAAGAAATATACATATAAAAAATTTGACCTTAAATCTATATCAATAGATCAAGATCCATACCAATGCAAACTATTCATCTCTACAGCATATCCCACTTTAAATGTAAACAAATTTTATAAACAATACTTGGGAATTTGAGCACAGTTCTCTCCAAATGGCTTCCTGCTTTTTGTTGGCTGAAGTAGTTTTAGATGTTCATGGAGACCTTTTAGGGGGTCTTGTCCCATTGAACCATATTAGTCTGGAAGGAATCCACAAGATCTCATCTTCTGTGGAAACAAAAGCAGAACCTCTTTTCCAAAGCAACATATCCTTAGACCCAAATTTTGAAGTCAAGATACTTTTAAAATACATATGTTGGTTTAGCTTAGCAGCCCCCAGAATCAAATATATCTCTATAGTCAAAAGATTCAAAGAAAACATCATAATATACATAATCTGGACTCTATGTAATATTCCCTCTTTATATGGCTTATTTTTCTTATTCTATTTACTTTTTTTATAAGTATAATATTTATTTCATTATCTTCTTTAATCTATGACTGTCTATATTCTGTCTCTTTACGCCTTTATTATTAAAAACTATTTACTTTTATTGCTGTATATACTCTTTTTCTTCTCTCTCCCAAGCCTATGTATATTTTTGTGTCTCGTTTAGGGGTCTTTTATGTCTCAATCTGTCTTATTTTGTATCTGTAATCCTTTTCTGATGACAAGACCTTCTTAAAATGTGAAGCGTGGATAAGGAAAATGTACATTTACACAATGGAGTACTACACAGCAGAAAAAAATAACTATATCTTGAATTTTGCACGCAAATGGATGGAGCTAGACATCATTTTGAGTGAGGTAATCCAGACGCAGAAAGACAATTATCACATATACTCACTCACAAGTGGCTTTTAAGCATAAAGCAAAGAAAACCAGCCCAAAAATCACAATCCCAGAGAGCCTAGACAACAATGAGCAGCCTAAGAGAGACATACATGTAAGATCTTATCTACATGGTTAGTAGAAAAAAACAAGATCCCCTTAGTAAATTGGGAGCATCAGGACCTTGGGAGAGGATTGAAGGAGAGGGGACAGATAGGGTGGGGATCTGAGAAAATGGTAGAGCTAAATAAAAATCAATAAAAGAAATGTGAAGCGGTGTGCCTAGGATTAAGGCTGCTTTGCCTTTTGAATTCACCCAGTACAACATGGCAGAGGTCTGTTCAGGACCAGCACTGTGCGCCATGCTCACAGCCCCATTTCCAGGCACACAGTGGGTCTATGTTGCCATTAAGCAAGTTGTAGCATTCGGCTAACTAATCCCATTTAAGTGCTCAGCCTCCTGAAAAAGTCAGGGCTGTTCATTCAACTAGCACAAATCAGGAATCTGCCATTTTGAACCACACAGTTTTTTTTTTGCCACTAATACTGAATTAGGAATACCTCTCTTAAAGGAGCCATGGTACCCCTGCTTGCTGCCAGCAAACATAGCCCTTCTTGGGAAAAAAAAATTATAGCTACCAAGAAGCTGTGCTTGGCTCCCATTTTTGTGCATCTAGAAATCCTCTCTCTCTCTCTCTCTCTCTCTCTCTCTCTTTTAAAAATCATTTTTACGTCTTATGTGGATTCATGCTCCAGATGGTGGGTGCCATTCTGTTGATGGTGGCCGCTTGTTTGTTTCCTGGCCACCCAGACCCAAAATAATCACACAGAAACTATACTAATTACAATACTGTTTGGCCAATAGCTTAAGCTTATTTCTAGCTAGCTCTTACACCTTAAGTTAATCATTTCTATTATTCTGTGCATCACCACAAGGTCAGGCATAGCAGCAAGGTCCCAGAGAGCTCCCACAGGAGGCGTTCTCCCTTGGTGGTAACACGGCATCTCTGTGACTTCACCTACTCTCTCCTTCTCTATATGCTTGGAATTCCCGCCTTGCCCTATTCTGTGCTGCAATAGACTGAAACAGATTCTTTGTTAACCAGTGGTATTCACAGCATACAGAGGGGAAACCCATATCATGGGTCTCTACATCTGCTTCCATTAGTTACCAGATAAAGGCTCTCTGATGACAATTAGGGGCTTACCAGTCTGATTACATTAGATGGCCAGTTCAGGCACCCTATCCACTATTGTTAGGAGTCTTATCTTGGATCATCCTTGTAGATTCCTTGGAGTTTACCTGGCACCAGGCTTCTCCCTAACCCTGAAATGTCCCCCGCATCAGGACATCTCTTTCTTTACTCTGTCCCGCTGCCAAACAACTCCCACACCCAGCCCACTCGACTAAGTTCCCATCCTCCTGCCCCCTCAACCCTGCTCTAGTTTACCCTGAGATCTCTTCTATTTTCCCTTACTAGGGAAATCCATTTGTCCCTCTTTAGTGCCTGCTTGTTATCTAGACTCTCTGAGGCTATGGATTGTAGGTCAGTTATCCTATATTTCACTCCGAATATCCACTTATGAGTGAGCACATACCATGCTTGTTTTTCTGGGTCTGGATTTTCTCACTCAGAATGACTTTCTAGTTCCATTGATTTGCCTGCAAATTTCATGAGGTCATTGGGGTTTTTTGTTGTTCTTTTGTTTTGTTTTGAAGCTGAGTAGTACTCCATTGTGTAAATGTGCCACATTTATACAAAACAATAAGACTCTGTGTATGTTTTATTTGGTAGTTCTGTGATAGGTTCCCCCCAAAACCCAAAAGAGTAAAATAACCAAAAACAAACATTCTGAGAAATAAAAACATCCTATTTATAGTATCTGATGATAGAGAGGGTTGGAGGGAGGGAAGAAGGAAGGAACAAAACCTAAACCTCTTAATTAAAATTTTTTAAGACAATGAAGAACGGTACTGAAGAAGGCACTAGAGGATGGAAGAGCCTCCCATGCTCATGAACCAATGCAAGCAATGCTGTGAAATGGCTGTCTCACCCAAAGCAATCTACACATTCAATGCAATCCCCATCAGAATTCCAGTGCCATTCTTTACATGAGCAGGAAAGCAATCCACAAATCCACAGGGAAGGTCAAACACTCTCGAATAGACAAAGGCATCTTAAGCAAAGTAGTGATGGAAAGATTACAATGCCTGATCTCAATTTACAGTAAAGGCAGTACTGAGGAGATGCCTCATAGGAGGGAGATCTGTTGCATTTGTCACCAGGTCAGACATTCTCGTTCAGTCTCTGGGATCCATATGGTAGAAGGAAAGAATTTTCTTCTCCAAGTGGTCCTCTGACCTTCACGTGCACTCTGTGACACAGGAGCGTGTGGACACATACACACACATGCAAACACACAAAATTAATAAGAAGAATAAAATACTAACAAGTTAGTTTAACTTAATGTTTTTAAGACTGCCATGTGGCCCAGCTGTACCACTCGTGGATATACACCCAAAGAACTCAGTCGCTATACAACCAGAGATGCAGCATATATATGCTTATTACTGCAGTGCTCACAATAACTAAGAAGGGAATCCATTCTGAATGTCATTGACACATGGACAAACAATATGCACTGCAAGTGGACTTTTCACCTCTAAGAAGCATTGAATCATGGCATTGCAGGAAGATGGATAGTACTGGAGATCGTTATATTAAGTGAGATAAGTCATGATCACAAGAGAAGTGCTGTTTTTCCCCATGCAAAGACTCTACACTTAATTGGGAGAGTATAAAGCATAAAATGGACCACACCAGAGGAGGAAGAGATCTTAACTGGGTGCACAGACAAGAGAATTTGTGTGACATAAAGACAGAAGGGAGGTCTATCTGGGGAAAAGTGGACCGGCAAAAGGAATGCAAAAACCAAAACAAATCAAGAATATATATCACTTACTAACCTTAAACATTGTTTCTAAATCTTCTGAATCTCATTACCATGTTTGCTTCTGTGGAATTTGTATGAATTTTGTTGCGGTAAACTGTTTTCATGTCTGAAAGGCAGAGACCGTAAAAAGCATTCCACTTGGAATAGCCAAGGTTCTGTGAAAATGTCATTCATTTCTTGAGCAGGAATTATAGTATTGAACTTTCCACACTTACATGCCTTCATGGAATTTGCATTTTAGGTTCGCCGTTTCAAGTTTCCAGTCACACAGTTACCAGTTGTTTTGGAAATTCATCATGAAGAAAAAAAATTCCTCGCGGGACCTCCATATTTGGTTACCATGACTGAAGTGAATAAGAGGCAAAACTGGCAAATAAGTATGTGTTCTGTCTTCTGTCTGTATCTACAAGCCATTCTATTATTGCTGTTTTGCTTAATGAGTGCATTGCAAAGCTTGTTCACTGAAATAACCTGGAGTATTTCAGAAGAGGATTTGAATCATTGGCTTGTTCACGTTTACCTCTGTCATGTCCTCTTATGTTCTCATCACTTCCAGTAACCTGGATTCAATGGTGTACGGCCAGTAGTTTTTAGATTTGAACTGCAGGACTGGAGAGATTGCTCAGTGGTTAAAAGAGTATACTGCTCTCTCAGAGGACCCATGTCAACTAGTTCATATAACTGTAACTTGAGCTTCAGGGATCCCTATGACTGTGTGTCTGCAGGGGCCTGTATATACCCACATGCAAACATAATTATCAATATATCTTTAACACGTACTATAGCATGGAAACACATCTGAGAGTCTTGTTGTAGATCAGTAGCAAAAATTAAGTTTGTGCTGTGTTCCAGTTGAGTATCTTTACTATTTACTATGAGAGCAGCTAACTAAATATTCTAGGTGTTGCTGGATATTCTAAACATACGTATCTAATTATCTAAGGAAGTTTTGTGAAGATTTATTTAATTGAATGTGGTAGTATACAGTGGTTTTCCCAGTACCTGCTAGGTAGAGGAAAGAGTTTAAGGTCAGTTTTACTTCTATAGCAAGATGGGAACAGCCTGGGTTATGTGACATTGTCCCAAAAAGAAGGAAGAAAGAAAAGAAAGAGAGTGGGGATTTTGTGGTAAAAGAGCCCCAAAGAGACAAATATATTTTACAATACAAAAGGAAATATTCTTAAATTCAGTTTTACCTTAAAGATACAACTTTCACTTGCATATTTTGTTTTTATTTATGTGTAAATATTTTCAGGTACTTGATAGATAAATGGAGAGATGATAGATAGATAGATAGATAGATAGATAGATAGATAGATAGATAGATAGATAGACAGACAGGCAGATATATAAGGGCTGGGGCTGGAATTCAGTGGTAGAATGTTAGAAGCCTTACGTTCAATTCCCTGGGTTGCCCCACAATAAGACAGGAAGATAGCCTGACCTATTGGTGAAGACAATTGAAACTTTGATTAGTCGTCATTCTTGCACTCTGTTTGCAGACAACTGGTAGTCAGTGAGTCTAACTCTCACAAATTTACTTTTTCATTGCTTTTCTATTTAATGTTTTTCTTTCTTTTTCCAAGTCTGATCACAGATTTCTCTCGTACCCTCTTTTCTTCCTGATCCCTCCCCAAAACCTCCCCTCTTGCTCCCACCACCCATTCTTTCTGCTTTCTTATTCAGAAAGGTTACCCTACCAAATTGAATGCCTTCTTGAAGTCCAGGAAAGAAAGTAAAGCTCCCATTTTCCATGATTAATATTCCCAGTTTCTGTGGTATCCTAGTGGGTCTTACTAGGTTTGGAGAATTGACTTTGAAATATGGAAGCATTTTTATAAGCCGACTCAAACCCTTAAGTTCACATGGTGAGAGCATTCCCAATAGAAGGAGCTTAGGAGACAACCAGGCTTGAGTTACTTTCTTATCTCCTCTCACCATTGCTCCACTAGAGTTCTAACACCTATACCGGTTCACTTGTTTAGAAAAAATGACAAGATAGTTGGGAAGAGCAGAACCCATAAGGGATCCTATTGTGCAACTCTACTGCTGTTTGGGGAAAATCATTTGCCTTCCACCATGAAAACTATAAAACCATGATATGCCAGGATTGGTTTCTCATGAGTCAGAGTCTAGAAAGAACTCAAAACTGCAGCAAGGTGGTCAGACACTCTCTCCCTGAGGAGGATATTGGGGCAGTGTGAGGCAGTTAGTTAGTCTACTTCCCCATGAAGAGAAGGGAGGTTGTAGTTTGGCTTTAGAGGGTTTCTCTAGTGTGAAGAAGGCACTAGGATTCAATACCCAGTACCAGAATTTTTAAAATTACTTTTTGATGAATATGAGTGTTTTGCCTAGGTGTTTGTGCATCACGTGCATGCCTGTTGCCCTCAGAGGCCAGGAGAGGCAATCAGATCCCAGAACTGGAGTTACAGATGATTGTTAGCTGCCATATGACAGCTGGGAATAAAGCCCAGGTCCTCTACAAGAGCAGACAATGCTTGTAATCACTCAATCCACTCTTTAGTCCACAAGTACATGATAATTTTTAGAAATAAAAATAGGCAATTCTCCCTTGACCCCACATCCAGGCTAGGGTGTGATGTATTTGCTGTATCTTTGAGACGTCCATATCCATGCTCTGGGGTATGTTTTGCCTTCTTCTGAGTGTCTCTTTTTCCTCTTAGCCCTTCTGCTTAAGCCTATATTAAAGTGTCTTTTGTAAAACCCAACTCTTAAGGTATTTACAATGTCAAACGTAACTAAGAGCCTGAGCTACCTTTCACTGTATCCTAATGTATATAACAACTTTTATGCAAAATATAAAAATGTAAGTTTTCTAAATGTATTTTGTATATTTCAGAGCACAACACTCCACTAAATGTTAGGAAAATGCAAGCTTACTTAGAGCCCATGCTTAAGACTAAAGTGTATAATCCTTTAGGGCTCAACCTAAGTATAATGGTGAGTTGACATCATTTTTCTTTTTACCATGCAGAGCTTAGAATAAGGCATGTGTGCCAAAGTCTACAGCTGGAGGATGGTGGGAAGAACAGCTTTAAAGTATATAGAAAACTTTTCTTTGTCTTTATTCCCTGGTTGTCTTATTTCTAAGGGAATCTGAATGTTGAACAGGACATTAATTTGCTATTTTCTCAGAGATAGGCCAGCCAGATCAATTGACTAAAGGGAAGCAGAAGAGTTAGGGTCATAGAGATACATAAAGCCCAGGTCAGTGTGAGAAACAGCGATAGTGCAGAGGTAAGGTTAAAGCCACAGATATGAAGGCCAATTCAAAGTGTTCATGAAAGCCAGAAGGTTTTCTATTTTAGTTTCCTTCTGAAAATGAAAATGTGTCATTGAGCTCCTGATTTAATGCCTCTTCATTTTATATGTGATACTCATGACAGAAGCCATGGCACTCCTTGTGAATGACATCTCTGAAAGTGGCGCCCACAGATATTGTTGTTTAAAGGAACACTCCTTGTGAATGACATCTCTGAAAGTGGCGCCCACAGATATTGTTGTTTAAAGGAACACACACGTTGATACTGAGCTTCTGTGTTTGTTCCACAGGGCTCTGAGCTGTTTCACTTCAAGCTGTCTGTGGTTCCCGGGGTCACCTTTTGTGAGTTAGTAGAAGAATTTCAGGTATAGTAAATGCATGAAGTATGAAAGGAGATAATAACTGGGAAATGACACAACTCTTGTCAGTCCAAGTTATGGAGAAAGATAAAAACATGGACAGAATTTGTGCGCCGGATAGGGCTTGGACAGGGTGTGGGGGGAAAGGATGTTGAATGTCCACAGGATTCTTGGTGGAATTTTATTGTCTGGTTAATTGTGGGGCTCATACACTGTCCAGTGTTTTCAATTACTACACCCAGAAAATATAACCTTTTCCTTTTTCTTTTCAGATTTATGTTGACGAAGTTCCATTGCCTTTTCCAGGACATACACTCATTGCTGTTGCAACATCTGTAGTGCTAGGGGGATTCCTTTTTATAGCATTTCTATTCCAACTGCGTAACATCCACCCACTGAGATCATTCCGGAGATATGTCAGAGGAAATACTGCAAACTCATCAAATATAAGTATCAGCTCATAAGTGAAAGTCTAGATAGTGAACAAATGATAATCATCAATTGTCTATATTTCCTAGTTTTATTGAACATGTCCACAAAATACATTTATATTTTTAAAATACACATTAGATGCAATGTTATAGAATTATTATACTATTATAATTCTAATTACTATTGCTCAACAGTTCTACATTCCATTTTCTAATTTTCATTACATAAAAAATTATTTTAGCACTTGCGTGAGTTTTGTCTTTGTTCCTTTTTAAAGATTGTTTTGGAAAATATTAAATGGTCACCAACTCTCTGTGGAATGGGTGTTCCGCATCATTTAGCCTTATGATCTAGAGCACATTTTGTAGGGCCAGGTTCTAGATAGAATAATGGTACCATAAAGGCGCCATTACACCATGGGGTCAGGCATGGAGAGGCTAGCCAGCGTTTTCAGAGCCATGTAGGAAATAAAAAAAGAAGTCATTTAGGTTTTATAGAGAATGCCAAACCAGTTTGTGATACTAAAAAGAGAGGAAGGTGATTCCATCATAGAGGACTCAAAGAATACAGCAATCGAGCCAGGTGTTGGTTTCAAACAGGCAGCACACAGAACTGCAAAGGATTTGTCTCTGTGTGCTATTGGTGAACCTCTTCCCAGGACCCAGAAAGTGATGGCTACAGCCAGGTATCAGACCTGGCTCACATGGGAGAGATTCGTGAAAGAGGACAGTGCTGTGGGTTCATTTGTGCATGCAGGAGGAACAGAGAGGACTACTCAGAAATGCCAGCCCCTCGGGGACTGTAAGCCTAAGATTAGGGGCATTTCCTTGTTTTATAATCACCCCTACTACTGAAAGTAAGATTATCATGAGTGAGAAGAGATCTCAGAGCCCCAGGAGTCATGAGCACTTACTAAGCAGATAAGCTTAAGGGAATCTTGGGGCTGGAGTCATGGCTCAATGGCTTGGAGCACCTGTTGCTCTTGCGGAGGGCAGGGGTTGAATTTCAGCACCCGTGTAGTAGCTGACAACCGTCCGATTCTTCTCTATTGTACACATATCTCACCAGCTGTCTCAGCTATGTTTTCTCATCACTGTGACCTGACATAAATAAATGAAAGGTAGAAAAACGTCCAGGGGCTCACAGTTTCCTAGAGTAGTCTAGCATGTTAGGGAAAATATGGTAGTGACATTAACTCCTATCTATGTTGGCTGAAGAACAAAGCAGCTGTTCATATCAACAGGTGTGTAACAGAAAGTTAAGCAGAAGTGTGGTCTATCTATAACCTGTGTCCACCGTCTATACCCTCCGTCTAAACATTTCCACTGCTCCACAAACAATAGCAGCACATGGAGACCAAGTTATCAAACAAAGGCCTGTGAGTGACCTTTAAAACATAATTCAAATCACTGTTAAGTAGCTGAATGTTCCTGTTGGCCTCAACTATTTTGTCTTCTTTAATCACTTTTGCTAACATGCTAATTTATCTTGAAAAGTCTCTTAGAACCATCTTACTACTAGATACATACCTTGTTTTTAGATCTTCCCTGAATACTTCATAATAAGTTTATTTAATTTTCTTACCTGTAATGAGGTATGGTGACATAATAATCCCTGTAATCCCAGCACTCAAAACAGTGGAGCAGGAAAAGTATGGATTCAGTGACTGCCTGGAATATATAATAAAACCCTGTCTCGAGTTCGAGGCCAGCCTGGTCAACAAGAGCTAGTTCCAGGTCAGGAACCAAAAGTTACGGAGAAACCCTGTCTCAAAAATGAAAGAAAAAAAAAGACCCTGTCTCCAAACTGAAAAAAGTTTTGGTTTTAAATTTTTCTTTGATCTAGTTTTTATGTCATTTTATATTCTGGTACCTGTCATTGAATACTTTCAGAATCTAAAGCTGTTGCTGCTTAAAATAAAATAGTCCCACACTGGCCCAGATTGAAGTATAATAAATGTTTATTTATTATTTAGGGGTAGGCTCACAGAAAAAGTGGTGATCAGCAGTCCTCTGGCATGGGTGGGGAACTGGGACTGAATCCAACAGCCAAAGTGGCTATGCACACTTTTACATCTGCATATATAGTACATGTGACCATGTCCAAAATGGGAAAGTATCTTAAAGGCTATAGGCTTAAGGAGTTTGTACAACATCTCCCACTTTTGTCTAAATAAAAGAATTCTAAGCTTAACACAAAATTAATACAATAAGAACAAATACCATATTATAAAAATTAGAATTACAACCAGCATGAACAACATCAAGCAAGAAACATATGCTAAATGTTTTAATAGTTGCCTTATCCTAAGGTATGTAAGTCTTGAATTAGAAATGGCTTGGTTAATTCATGAGAGGAAAGTAATTATGCCTGTTTAGTCTTCAACTGCATCAAAGACTTGAGAAGGGAAATGAAATTACTTGAGTAAACAGGAAGTGCAATCAAGCAACTTGCAAAAGATGCAAGAAATGACAGCACCAACCAGCTACCTTGGCAATCACCCAAAGTCTCATGTGCAACATTGGGGCAACCAACTTTGGCTAAGGCTTAGAGTAACTGACAGACAATTTTCAGAGGCAGGACAATTTTCAAAACCATCTTACCCTGTCTTGGCAAGTTTTTGCAGTCTTTTTGCTTATATCCTGTTTGTCCAATCTGGACACTGTACATTTTGACAGTGGTCAAGGCAGGGCAGTTCTTTTGTCCAAAGGCCAGTTTTGCCAAGAAGAAAACAAGCTCCAAGAGGAGTGTCTTTGGTGCCCAACATTCTTGTGGGAATAGATTGGTGCTGCCAGGAGCAATTGTGTCTTACATAAACAGAATCCTAAATTATTTAAATGCCATATGCTACAGTTCTTTGAAGTGGATGAAGATTACCTATAAAGAATACAATCTCGATGTATCTAAATAACCTGATTGGTCTAACTATAAGTATGACAAATGTGGATGATTATTGACCTATAATTTTTAATACCTATACAGCTTTAAGTATAAGGCTTCAATAATCACCAGAGTCACAGACATCCCCAACTACACCAATTAAAAGGAAAGATGAGTAGACAAGGTAAGAACACATGCAACAGCAGAAAGAGCAACATGACACCAGTAAAATCTAGAGACCCTACAACAGCAAGACTTGAGCAACTAAATATAGATGAAGCAGAAGAAAATGACCTAAAAAATAACTTCAGGAGAATGTTTGAGACTCTTAAAGAGAAAATGAGAAATTCCCTCAAAGAAATGGAGGAAAAGACAAATAAAAAATTGGAAGACATCAACAAATCCCTTAAAGAGAACTAGGAAAAACCAATCAAACAGATAAAGAAACTATTCAAGATTTGAAAACTGAAATAGAGACAATAGAGAAAACACAACCTGAGGGAATTGTAGAAACAAAAATCATGAGAGAAAAATTTCCATCTTTATGTGGCTTACTTTTCTTTGCTTCTTTTCATCTATGACTGTCTGTACTCTGTTGCTTTAAAAACTTTACTTTTTTTAAAAAAAGAATTAACTTTATTTTATGACTCTCTATACTCTTTTTCTTCTCTCTTCTAAGCCGGTGTACATTTATCCAACATTGTGACCCATTTAGAGTTCTTTTCCATCTGGATTTGTCTTTATTGCATATCTGTAATTCTTTATTTTCCAAGGTGTGCCATTAATATGGTATATTCAGTACTTTCTGCTTGCTGTCCCAGTCTAAAACTTAAGCTGTTCTATTATTATGGTTTATACGATACTGCCTGCTCACTCAGCACAGTCGCTCATCACAGTTGAGCATGGCAGAGCTGCTCACCACCTCTGAGAGACATGCACAGTGCCCTAACTGTAGGCACACAGCCAGTCCATGCCACCATTAAGCAAGCTGGAACAGTCTGCTCACAAGCCAGACCTCGAGAGAAAGAGATTGTGCTGGCATCGTGGCCCAGAAAGCTGTGTTTTAAAACCACGTGGGTCCTTCTCCTGCTACGGATGAATCAGGAAAACCTCTCTTAAAGGAGCTGCTGCACACCACCAGCAATCAGCAAGAAGCTGTGTAAAACCGTATTTTTTTTTTTTTGTCTAGAATTCCTTTTCAAGCCCTCTCAGGTTTTATGTGGATTTAGTTGGCCACGTGGCCACCAATTTGTAGGAGGAGGGCCCACTTGTTCATCCCAGCAGCCCAGCTAGCTTAGCCACAAAATAACCACACAGAAACTGTGTTAATTAAATCCCTGCTTGGCCCATTAGTTCTAGCTTCTTATTTGCTAACTCTTACATCTTAATTTAACCCATATCTATTAATCTGTATATCACCATGAGATTGTGGCCCACCCTCAAAGTTCCGGCATGTCTGACTCTGGTGGCAGCTCCATAGTGTCTCTTCTCTGTCTTTCTTTTCCCAGCACTCAATCCAGTTTTCCACGCCCACCTAAGTTCTGCCTACCAACAGGCCGAGTCAGTTTCTTTATTCACTTATTATTATTATTTTATTTTATTACTCAAAAAATACCAATCCAAATTTTCATTTCTTCCCCTTCTCCCACTCCCTGACTACTCCCTCCACACACCCTACCCCTACCCCCTCCAATCCTAAGAGAGGGCAAGGTACCCTGCCCTGTGGAAAGTCCAAGGCCCTCCCTACTACATCTAGGTTGAGCAGGGTATACATTCAAAAAGAATAGGATCCCCAAAAGCCAGTACATGCAGTAGAGACAAATCCCAGTGCCACTGCCAGTGGCCCCTCAGTCTGCCCCAATTGTCAACCACATTCAGAGAGACTAGTTTGATCCCATGCTTGTTCAGTCCCAGTCCAGTTGGAGTTGGTGAGCTCCCATTAGCTCAGGTAAACTGTCTCAGTGGGTAAACTCCTTATGGTCTTGACCTCCTTGCTTATAATCTCACTCCTTCCACTCTTCAAGTGAAGATTGGAGAAATGTTAATCTGGGTATTCCATTGTTGTAACAGATCACAACCCCAGAGATTCATTGCTATATTAGCCACATATGATATCAATTTTCCTTTGTGTCCTTCTGATCCTATGCATTCAACCCATCTCTTGCTTTGTTTTTACCTGATATAGGGCGTTAGTCCCAAAGAACTGAAAATGTACCTCCTGAAAAGGTCAGTTCAGACGCATGATTCTGGTGTAGATGTAGTCACATCCACCCCTGTGCTCCAAAGACTTTCAAGTACAATCCAATTTATATGTGTCCTAAGCTTTGGTCTTTGGTCATTTATACAAGTCTGCAAAAATATTTATTTTATGGCTTCTTTTGGAATTTTTGATTCATATTCTAAAGCTGTTCTATCATCCAGAGCAGTATGGTTTATTACAATAGGCAGTGGATTTTTAAATTGTTCTGGGGAGGAGTTTCCTCCACAGTGACTGGGAATGACTGGAGCACATTTAACATGTGGGCCTGTGGAAGGCCCCTTAATACATTTCCTGTTGGTGAAGGGTTGCCTTGTTTGTCTCTTGTTTATCTGCATTCATTGGTCCAATGTTGGCCTTTGTCACATCTTCTGCATAATTCAGAAGGTTGGAGCCTTTTATTTGGGTCATCCTAGAAGAAACATTATTTCTAGGAATGCCCTGTCAACAATTTCTTCTTTTTTAAAATTATTTATTTATTTATTTATTTATTTTGGTTTCTTGAGACAGGGTTTTCTCTGTAGCTTTGGAGCCTGTCCTGAAACTAGCTCTTGTAGACCAGGCTGATCTCAAACTCACAGAGAACCACTTGCCTCTGCCTCCCAAGTGCAGGGATTAAAGATGTGGGCCACCACCGCTGGGCTAACAATTGCTTTTTAAATGACTTGGTTTGCCATTAAAATGTTTGACGACATTTTGATGCCTCTTCAGGCTTTTGGAAATTGCCTCTCATAGCCAAGTCTCATTGCTATAGTTAAGAGGCTATATTGCCTGTGTTTTGGATCCATTCATCTATTGGTGATGATCTGACCTTTAAAGGCCCAATTATCTTTTTGCATCCTAAATTAGAATTTTCAAAAGACAAAGATTTAATTAGTACTCATCTAACTTCTGGGTCTGAAATCATTCTATTTATAGCTTTAGTCAATCTTTGCAAAAGGTCAGTGAAGGGTTCTTTTGGGCCTTGTGTAACTTTAGTATATGACTCAATTCTTTCTCCTGATTCTTGAATCTAGTCCCATGCATTTAAGGCTGCTGTATGGCATAGGTACAGGGTGTGTTCACTGAATGTAGCCTGACTATTTACATCATCATAATGGCCTGTGCCAAGAATTTGATCTTGGGAAATCTCATAACTTCTAACCTTACCCTACTGTTCAAGGGTATTAGTTTCTTCTTTTAACCAGCTTTTCCATTCTAACTGAGCACTGTATTCTAATACTGCTGAGACTAATTGATTCCAGTCACTTGGAATAGGGGTGTTCCTATTCCTATGGGCCACATATTCACCATCTGTCTCACATATGCTCAATGCATACCATAGGACATTATTGCTTCCTTAATATTTCTTACATCTGTCCTGTGAACAGGTTCCTGTCTGTATCCTTCAGCATAGTTGTCATTTCCTGACTTTTCATCATTACTGATGTAAACAGTAACAGGATAAAGCATAGCAGGTGTGCTGACAATTCTAGGCAGCTTTTTTTCTAATTTTATAAGGTCATGGTGAGGCTGTCTCCTCTAACTTCTTACATCTCTGTCTGAACACACTTTCTGTCAGCTTTAGTAAGTTCTTCTAAGGTTTGAAAAACTATTAGTAGTTGTCCTGTGTAGGGTCTGAACTTCCCAAACCATGTAAAACATCTAAAGCGTTTATAAAATCAGTCAGTTTCTTGTTTTCCTCATTTGTAAATAATTCAAAGGCTTTTACCTTCTTGATCGGGTCTGCCTTGACCTCTACAGTGCCTCTCTCTATGGCTTGCAGATCGCTTCCTGAAGCTAGTGGGTTTTTTTTGCTAGTCTGTCACAACTCTTTCCTCCGTCTGGGTTAACATCGCTGAAGCTTTCACCTTCTGCCATGCTGCGGTGTGTCCCTTAATGACTATCTGTACTGCCTGTAAATTGCCTTCCAATTTCTCATAACCATTATGGAAATTCTGTATAATTTTAGTTAGTTTCTCACATTTAGCATTATTATCAAATCATTTTTAAGGAAAAGATGTGAATTGTCAGACTAATAACAACTACAGCCAAAAAATGTATTCATTCCAGCTGGGTTGTATATCTCTCCTAGCATTGCATTCAAAGCAGAAATGTGCAGGTTTTAATTGCCTGATATTCTTTGTCATTAGTGTGGAAAAGGGCTTACAAATTGGAAAAAAAATATTCATTCACTTATTTATTTATTTATTTATTTATTTATTTATTTATTTATTTATTTATTCATTCATTCATTCACGTATTATTTATTTAATTATCAGTTTTAAGTTTAAAGTTATCCATTTATTTTCCTCTGGTAAAATCCTTGGAAGATTATCCTAGCTGCAGAAAGATTCAGTGTTGAGTTAAAAAAGAAAAAAAATTCAAGATGTAATAAAAATGTTGGCCAGCAGGTGTCGCAGGTGCAGCACCAAAGCAGGTCCTGGAACACCACTCTGGTTTGGTGCTCCTGAGTTTGCCCTGTAATTTCTAAGCAGAATGGAACCTACACGGACCAACTCTGCAGGCTGAGCTTGGGGAGAGCACCAGGTGGGCCCCGTGCCACACGCAAGCCGGAGCTGAGCTCAGGCTCCAGAGCTCCTTCAGGCAGCTCGGAATGGGGCCGGATACATGTGGCCGCAGTCATCGCCACTGTCGGCTGTAGTGCTATGTTTTACTTTTTTGGCCTTTTGAGGGGCCCACTACCCAGCTCCCAAATAAATCACACATAGGGGTTTAGTTTTACTTATGAGTGCCTGGCCTTAGCTTGGCTTGTTTCTTGCCAGCTTTTCTTAACTTAACCCAACTACCTTCTGTCTCTGGTCTTTTATCTTTCTCTATTTCTATAAAGCTTTCTTTACTTCTTTCTCCATGGCTTGCTCGGTAGCTGGGTGACTGGCCCCTGATGTCCTCCTCTCCTTGTTTTCTTGCTTTTGTTCTTCCTTGGTTCTCCTATTTATCCTCTCTGCCTGCCAGCCCCACCTATTCTTCTCTCCTGCTTCACCATTGGCCATTCAGTTCTTCATTAGGACCATCAGGTGTTTTAGACTGGCAAAGTAACACAGCTTCACAGTTAATCAAATGCAGTGTAAACAAAATCGCACACCTTAAGATAGTATTCCTCAACGGTGGGTGTCTGAGAGGCATGCTAAGTGAAAACCGCTCGCTTGGAGTGTACTGCAGGGCCTCAAGTGGTAAGCTGGCCAGGGCTGGCGGTGTGTGTACGCCTGGTGAGCAGACAGGTGGACCAGGTGAGCTGACTCTAGAGTTGCCCAGGCTGGGTCATATCAGGGAGTCGAGTTGGGAATCAGTCTGGGGTACACTGGGGTGTAGGACACAGAGCACGCGGGGAACACCACAGCGTACAAGCCTATTGGTGTGGTACCTGGCGGGTCTGGGCGAGCCTGAGTATAGACACGGTTCTGCTGCTTAGAGTTAGGCAGCTCTGGCCACAAATGGAAGGCACAGGGCAGAAGGGGCTTGGAGCAGGTAATTCAAAAGATGGAGTGATCAGCAGATAAGCACCTACACCTGAACCAGGCAACAGGCCATGTTCCCTTTCCTGGGGGCTGGCTTCAGTCAGCCATTGGCTTAGCCCCAAATGTTCTCCCAACTCTAGTGGCAGGGAGAGTCACGCCCACCCTGACTAATGGGCAGTGGTCTGCTCACAAGGATGCCACTTATCACATGAAACCACGCGAGTCTGTTAAAGGGTCTCAAGAATTTATTTAGGTATAAAACAGGGATAAACACTCACTGATGCAGATTAGACTCTGCCACAATCCAGCTGCTATGTCCTGTCATTCTGACCAGGGTAGCTGGGGTCCAACCATCCAACTGAGAAAGCAAGAGAGTATATAACCCCACCCCCAGCTTTTAAGCAATCACATATGCAGACAAGACCATGCCTTAGGGCTTGCTGCCCAAAGGTCATTGGCTAAATGGGTCAGAGGTTTCTTGACACCCCCCTATCCTGTAGCCATTTTTAAGATAACCTCTCAGACTTAATACAAACTGTTTGACCTATTAGCTCAGGCTTATTATTAACTAGCTCTTACAATTTCAATTAACTCATTTCTGTTATTCTATATTTTATCACAGGACTTGTGGCTTGCTACCTCACATCTTGCTTCCTTGGTGACTGCTGGAGTCTCTCAGACTTCACCTTCTATTTCCCTTTACCTTTACTTGGATTTCCTGCCTGACTCTATTCTGCCTAGCTATTGACCAAATCAGCTTCTTAATTAAACAATGAAAATAAGACATATTCGCAACATACAGAAAGACATCCCACATCATCTTTCCTTTTCTGTCTAATTAAAATGGAAGGTTTTAACTTTAAAATAGAAAATTACATATAACAAAACAGCCATCAAGCAAAAATTACACTTACAATATTTAATCTATTTGTCTTTGGCAAAATTAAAAAACATTCTATCTTCTGTTTTATCTTTGTGAGTCAAAAGTTCCATACCTAATTTATCTTTTATCATAACTAAGGAAAACTATAATTATAACCATCTAGTCTTCAAATTCATCAAAGACCCCAGATATAATATTATATACTATATTAAGGATATAATATTACCTAAGTAAACGGGAAGTAAATTGTAAGCAACTGCCAAAACTCTAGAATGACAGAGACATCAAACTAAAATTTTTCAGAAGAGATGGAGAAGGACATTTCATATTCGTAAAAGGAAAAATCCATCAAGGCACAGTCTCAATTCTGAACATCTATGCCCCAAATACAAGGACACCCACATTTGTAAAATAAACATTACTAAACTTAAATCATACATCAAACCCCACACGTTAACACTGGGAGACTTTAACACCCCACTCTCACCAATGAACAGGTCTGTCAGACAGAAACTTAACAGGGAAATAATGAAATTAGCAAATGTTATGATCAAATGGACTTAATAGACATCTACAGAACATTTCACCCAAATACGGAAGAATATACCTTCTTCTCGGCACTTCCTGGAAGCATCTCTAAAACTGGCCACATACTCATAAAGCAAATCTCAACAGACACAAACAAATTAGAATAATATCAGACGAACATGGTCTAAGGTAGAGGCCAACAACAGCACAAATGACAGGAAACCCACAAACTCATGGAAACCGAAAAACTCTCAGCTGAACCACTCCAGGTCAAGGAAGAAATAGAAAGAAATTAAAGACTTCCTAGAATTCAGTGAAAAATGAATGTACAACATAGGAAACTTATGGGACACTATGAAAGCCATGTTAAGAGGGAAGCTCATAGCACTAGATGTCTACCTAGAGAATTTGGAGAGATTTTGCACAAGCAACTTAACATCACACCTGACAGCTCTAGAACAAAAAGGAGCAAACTCACCCTGGAGGATTATAGGGCAGAAAATAATCAAACTCGGGACTAAAATCAATAACATTGAAACAAAGAGAACAATACAAAGAACCAATGAAAGAAAGGGATGGTTCTTTGAGAAAAACCAGTAAGATAGACAAAAGGCAGAGAGAGAATATCCAAATTAAGAAATCAGACATGAAAAGGGGTATGTACCAACAGACTCCAAGGAAATACAGAGAATCATTAGGTCATACTTCAAAATCCTATAAGCCATAAAATTGGAAAATGTAAAAGAAATGGGCAACTTTCTTGAAAGGTGCCACATACCAAAATTAAATCAAGACCAAACAAACAATTTAAATAGACCTATAACCCCTAAGGAATTAGAAACAGTCATTAAAAGTATCCCAGCCAAAGAAATGTCAGGACAGATGGTTTCAGTGAAGAATTCATTTCAAAGAAGATATAATACCAATAATCCTCAAATTGCTCTGCACAATACAAACAGAAGGCATATTGCCAAATTCTTTTTATGAGGCCACAGTTACCCTGATATCCAAACTAAAAAAAGATGCAACAAAGAAAGAAAATTACAGACCAAGCTCCCTCATGAACATTGACACAAAAATATACAATAAAATACTGGCAAACAGAATCCAAGAACACATCAACAAAAATCAACCACCATGATCAAGTAGGCTTCATCGCAGAGATGCAGGGATGGTTCAACATATGAAAATTTGTCAATGTAATCCACCATATAAACAAACTAAAAGAAAAAAAAAGCATATGATCTTCTCATTAGATGCTGAAAAAGCCTTTGACAAAATTCAGCATCCCGTCATGATGAGGTTCTGGAAAGAGCAGGGATACAATGAACATACCTAAACATAATAATGGCAACATGCAGCAACCAACATCAAATTAAACGAAGAGAAACTTAAAGCGATTCCACTAAAATCAGGGACAAGACAAGGTTGTCCACTCTCTCTATATCTATTCAATATAGTACTTGAGGTTCTAGCAAGAACAATAGGCAACAAATGGAGATCAAGAGGATGCAAATTGGAAAGGAAGAAGTCAAACGTTAGATATTTGCATATGGCATGATAGTATACATAAGTGAACCCAAATATTCTACCACTGAACTCTAATAGCTGATACACATCTTCAGTAATGCGGCTAGATACAAGATTAACAACAAAAAAATCAATAGCCTTCCCATATACAAATGATAAATGGGCCAAGAAAGAAATCAGAGAAACAATATCCTTTACAATAGCTACAAATAACATAAAATATCTTAGTGTAAGTCTAACTAAACAAGTGAAAGACCTGTATGACAAGAATTTTAAGTCTTTAAAGAAAGAAATTGGGGATGAGATCAGAAAATGTAACAATCTCTAGCTCATGAATTGATAGAATTAATATAGGAAAAAAATAACAAACTTACCAAAAGAAAGCCACAGATTCAACGAAATAACCCATCAAAACCACAACAGGATACTTCACAGATCTCAAAAGAATAACACTCAACTTCATATGAAAACACAAAAAGCCTGTGATAGCAAAACAGTCCTGTACAGTAAAGGCCCTTTTGGAGGTATCATCATTCCTGACTTCAAACTCTACTATAGAGCTGTAATAATAAAACCAGTTTGGTGCTGGCATAAAGACAGAAACTTGGATCAATGGAATTGAATCAAAGACCTTGACATAAATCCACACACCTATGAATATCTGATTTTTTAGAAGGAAGCAAAAAAATATACAGTGGAAAAAAGGAAGCATCTTCAGCAAATGGTGCTGGCATAACTGGATGGTGTCATATAGAAGAATGCAAATAGATCTTGCACACAATACCAGTCCAAGTGAATAAAAGACTTCAACATGCATCTGGTTACAGTGAAGCTGACAGAAGAGAAAGTGTGAAGTAGTCTTGAACACATTAGCACAGGAGAACACTTCCGGAATACAACAACAGTAGCACAGGCAGTGAGATTGACAATTACTAAACGGACCTTATGAAACTGAAAAGCTCCTTAAGGCAAAGGACACAGTCAATATGTCAAAACAGCAGCCTACAGAATGGGAAAAGGTCTTCACCAACCCTGCATCTAACAGAGGACTTATATCCAAAATATATAAAGAACTCAAGAAACTAGACAGCAAAATACAAAATAATCCAATTAAAAATAGGATTCAGATTTAAATAGAGAATTCTCAACAGAAGAATTTTGAATGGCTGAAATACACTTATAGAAATGTTCAACATTCTTAGCCATTAGGAAGATGCAAATCGAAATGACTCTGAGATTCCATCTTGCACCTGTCACAATGGCCGATCAAAACTGCTAATGACAACCTATGTTGGAGAGGATGTGGAGTAAGAGAACACTCCTCCACAGCTGGTGGGGGTGTAAACTTGTATAGCCACCTTGAAAATCAGTATGGTGGTATCTCAGAAAATTTGGAATCAATCTACCTCAAGACCCAGCAATATTACTCTTGGGCACATACCCAAAGGATGCTCAACCATACCACAACGATGCTTGCTCAACAATGTTCATAACATTATTGTATGATATTACTGGCTATTGTAATAGCAAGAACCTGGAAAAAAAACCTAGATGGCTCTCAATCAAAAATTGGATAAAGAAAATGCTGTATATCTACATGATGGAGTAGTTCTTAGTGAAAAAAATCAATTGATATAATGAAATTTGCAGGAAAATGGATGGAACTAGAAAAAAGATTGTCCAGAGTGTGGTAACCCAGACACAGAAAGAAAGAAAGTGAGCATGGTATGTGCTCACTCAATAAGTGGATATTAGATGCAAAGCAAAGGATAACCAGGCTACAATCCACAGCCTCAGAGAATGTAGGTAACAAGGGGACCCTAAGAGGGATGTATAGACCTACCTGGGAAGAGGAAATAGATGAGATTTCCAGGGTAAACTGAGGGTGAGAGGGGAAGGGAGAGGAGAGGAGATGGGGGATGGGGACATGAGGGATCTGGATGTTGGGGTTGACGATAAGATGAAAGTGGAGAGTAACGAAAGAGATATCTTGATAGAAGGAGCTGTTATGGGGTTAGGGAGAAATATGGTGCCAGGAAAACTCCTAGGAACCCACAAGGATGACCCCAAGGAAGACTCCAAACAATAGTGGAGAAGGTGCCTGAACTGGCCTTTCCCTGCAATCAGATTGGTGATTACCCTAATTGTCATCATAGAACCTTCATCCAGTATCTGATGGAAACAGATACATAGATCCACAGCCAAGTACTGGGCTGAGTTTCGGAGTCTAGTTGAAGAGAAGGAGGAGGGATCATATGAGCAAGGTGGGGGTCAAAATCATGATGGGAAAACCCACAGAGACAGCTGACCTAAGCTTGTGGGAGCTCACTGACTCTGGGCCAACAGCTAGGGAGCTCCCTTGGGACCGACCTAGACCCTATGGATCTGGGTGACAGTTGTGTAACTTGGTCTTTTGTGGGACTCCTAGCAGTGGGACCAGGACCTCCCCTGATGCATGAGCTGGCTCTTTGAAACCTATGTCCTATGGTGGGATACCTTGTTCACCTGTGATGCACAGGGGAGGAGTTTGGCCCTGCCTCACCTTGATATACCTTTCTTTCTTTCTTTCTTTCTTTCTTTCTTTCTTTCTTTCTTTCTTTCTTTCTTTCTTTCTTTCTTTCTTTCTTTCTTTCTTTTTTACCATGCTTTCTTGTTTCCCAAGAGAGACCATACCCCATCTGAATGGAGACTGAGGAGGAGTGGATGAGGGATAGAAGGGAGGTGAGGGGAGGGAATGGGATGAGAGGAGGGAGGGAAAACTGTAGTTGGTATGTAAAATAAAAAAAAAAAAGTTGGATTGACAATCAAGTTCTGTCCTTTTCCTGTAGGCTTGTCAAAACAAAACAAAAACAAAAACCTAAACACTTCATTAAAGAAAAACCAAACCCTAAGCCACACAAGTACACAGTCTGATAAGATCTACAGAGCAAAACAAAATTGTCCATAACTGGTTTGTTTCATATGAGATCCCAGAACAAGTGTAAGTATTCCTTTAAATTTTCAGGGAAAAGATCCTAGGAAGGAAAAAGACTCACACTTCCATAATTTAGCAATACAGAATGCTGGAAGACAATGAAAGTACATTTTAAGGTTTACTTTTCTCCTAGGACTCAATATTAACAGATTCCTGACTTGAAAACAAAATTATCAGTGCTCTGAACACTATTTACTTGCCAGGAGAAACTACCTCAAGATCAAGGCAGATCTCTTAACCTAGAAAAATATTGATATTCTAATTCAGTGATGGGTCCCATGATTAAATATTAATAAAAGAATTTCTCAGGAAACTGGCGCTCCACCTTTCTGTCATTTGCAATGATCTAGTTGTAGCTCTTTGTTGAATCTGGTATTCAGAAGCGTCTATGAATATTTCAGAGAATGTGCATGTTTTCAGTCACGTATCTTACGCACTGTTGTGTCCAGGAAACCTTCCTCATTGTGGGCACCAATATTTTTGTAGCTTCTATCATATAAAACTTGCTTGAGGCTAAACTTAGACTTTTTCTTTTCTTTCTCATGCTTAGAACGTCCCAGAAATGACCTTTAATGTGAACTATGCCCAGTGAGTAAGGCAGTGGAAAGGGCAGTGTGAGCAGCTAAAGCAGTTATGCCTCTTCTTTCTGTTTAGTGAATTTTATTGTTCATGATGTTGCTGGTGTTTTGTTTTAGGGGCTCTTGATTTTAGTATTAGAAAATAATATTTTCATCATTGCTTCATGATGAAGTAGACAGGAAAGATCACTATTTCTTTAATGCAGAAATAGTTAAAAATAAACCAATGTGTGATGTTCAGACTATTAAACAGAGGAGTTAAGTTTGTCATTTTATATTTTTCCAACATAAAACTTTTATTGATTCTTTGGAAATTTCATATAGTGCACCCCACTCACACTAACTTCCCTGACCTCCCAGGTCTACCCCCTCAACCTTTGTGACTGCCCTCAAGAAAAGAAGGAAGAAGGAAGAAGAGGAAGAGGAAGAAGAAAAGCAAAACAAATTCAATTTTTGCTGCCCATATACTCACTGGAGCATGGTCAAATTCCCAGTGGTCAGCCCCTTAAAGAAAACTGAGTCCTCCCACATGAAAAACCCCAGAGAGGCCAATTTCTGTGTGCTCTTGGGTATGTGCATCTGCTGGAGCAATCTGTTTAGTAGTGGAGTAGGACACTAAGCCTTTACTTTCTCCTTCCACCAGTTTCCCAGCTCCTCACTGTGCAGAGGCTTCTAGAACCTGGGGCTCAGGATGCTGGCTTGGCCTCTGGTGGAGTCGGAGGCTTCTATTGGGATACAGTCTTATCACGTTAGTTTTGCAAATATGCATTTTCAAAGTCTGTCTGAGTCTAAAAGCAAGCCAAGCTTACTGACAAACACAAAACAACAATAACAACAACAACAACAACAAAAACCCCAATAACAAAACCCCCCAAACCCACACAAAAACGAAACAATAACAAAAACAAAAAAACTTTTTAGTTGGGACTAAGCTAACAAAGTTTGTTAAAGTCTGTATTACTCCTGACTTGTTAAATTGTGACACTCTGCCTCAAGACATCAATTGTAAACCTTTGTTTTCCTAAACTAAAGTAACAGAAAATCTAAAAGTATAAAATAAAAGAATTCCAAAGAGTTCCCTGCTCTACCAGTGTCCACACTGGGACCCAGATCCCCAGGTAAGGACACTGCCCAGGGACCACTATCCCTTTTCCAACACTGCCCAGCCTACAGCCAATGTCCCTCCACTCCTTATCACCATATCCCCACCTATAGCTCTTGTGGAAGCACCTGCTCCACTAGAGGCCACACTGAAAACCAGAACTTCAGGTACGCTACCGTACAGACCACCTTCAATCTCTGAGGGCCTGCCCAGTCCACCCCCAAACAACCCTTCCCTCCATATCACCATATCACGGTCCCCAACCTCAGCAGAGGACAGGTTGTAAAATCTTCTGCTCAACCAGAGGTCACTCTGGTGACAAGCAGAGAGGAACAGAAGCCACGGAATGACACAACCACCCAACATAGGCATGGTGGCTCACACCTGATGTCTGATGCTTTTCTGTATGCTGTGAATAATTTATTACCATTGGTTAATAAAGAAGCTGATTTGGCCAGTAACCAATTAGAATAGAGCCAGGCAGGAAATCCAAACAAAATAAGAGGAAAAAGAAGGTGGAGTCAGGGAGATATAAACAGCTACTAGGGATGCAAGATGTGAGGTAACAAACCATGAATCTAATGACAAAATATAGGATAATAGAATTGGGTTAATTTAAGTTATAAGAACTAGTTAATAATAATCCTGAGCTAATAGTTCAAACAGTTTGTAATTAATGTAAGTTTTTGTGTGTGTGTGTGATTTCTTGGGACTGGGCAGGTAGGAAACAAAAATACAGCCTCTAGTTACAAATGGTGCCTGACTAATGTGGGGCAGGGATTTCCACATAAGACCTGGAAACGCTTAAAAAGGGTTCTAAAACACATAGATGAAGCAAAAACAGCTTCCTAGCTGTGCCTCTCATAAAGGCCATGATGCAGAAATGCCATGGCCTTCAAGCTTGAGAACAGCATGGTGGACCCAATGGACAACAAGAGAAGTGTCCTTAAGTCATGCAGTGCTGGCATGACAGATTTAGCTTTTACTCATCCAGAATAAAAAGGTGTATGGGTGGTGTGCTGCAAGCTGCCTGCTGGCAGCAAGGACCTACTGCTTCCCGGGGATGGTAAGCATGGCTCCCAGAGCTGGCAATGAATGTCCTCTATGTTGGGAAGCTAAATGGGGTGGGGACAGCAGCCAAAGCCACCATGCTGTTCCTAGCCATGCTTACTTAGCATTTAAAAATCTCTCCTGGTCAAAAATGATTACAGATATATAATAAAGACAGATTCAGACGAAAATAAACCTCTAAATGGGTCACAGTGTGTTTAAAAATGTACATAGTCTTAAGGAACAAAGAAAATGGGTATAAGCAGTTATAGGAAGAAAAAAATTGGGCGGTGGTGGCGCACGCCTTTAATCCCAGCACTTGGGAGGCAGAGGCAGGCGGATCTCTGTGAGTTCGAGGCCAGCCTGGTTTACAAGAGCTAGTTCCAGGACCGGAACCAAAAAAGCTACAGAGAAACCCTGTCTCGAAAATTTAAAAAAATAAAACAACAAAGTTTTAAAAGAGACAGTAAAAGTAACATTAAAAATGCCACATAAAGATGGAAAATACACTGAGAGTCTGGATTATATATTGTATATTGTATTTTCTTTGAATTTTTGACTGTTAATGAGCTAACTACAGAGAGACATTGGATTTTGGGGGCAGCTAAGCTAAACCAATATAAAGGTATCTTTACTTCAAAATTTGGGACCAAGTATATGTTGCTTTGGAAAAGAGAGTTTGCTTTTGTTTCTAGAGAAGATGAGAACCTGTGGATAAAACTAGACTCATATGAATTTATCAAGCAAGACCTTCTGAGGGGTCTCCATGGGAGCTATGGCTTAGGTGATTCAACATCCAGAACAGTTCCAGACAACTGGCTGAGACATTGCAGCCTCACAGATTAGTACAGCCAAGATTTAACCATACTTCTAAATTTTCTCAGGATCTACATAAGATTAAAAATGCTCCCAATCAGAAGGAAGTAGTATAGAAAACTATGCCCAAATTCCCAAAATATTGTTTATAAATGTTTACTTTCATTTAAAGGGAGTTCGTTATAAATAATTAATGGTCAAAGTCAACCTCAACCCCAAACCCTAATGCCTATACACTAGGAAAGAACACAGTCAACAACAGCCAGGGCAATACATCACCACCAGAACCCAGTTATCCTACTATAGCAAGCCCTGAATACTCCAACAGAGCAGAAGCCCAAGACAGTGACCTTAAACCAACATTATGAAGATGAGCGAGGTCCTTAAAGAGGACATGAATAAATCCCTTATAGAAATCGAGGAAAAAAACTATAAAAAAATTTGGAATAAATGAATAAACAACTTAAAGCCCAGAAAAAGCTGTTGAAAAAAATAAATAAAATTGTTCACGACTTTAAAATAGAAGTAGAAGAAATAAAAAGAAAAACCCTAAAAACTGAGGTAATTCTGGGAATGGAAAAGGTAAGTGAACAGAACTTGCAGACTCAAGCATCACCAACAGAATACAAGAAGAGATGAGAGAATTTCAGGACTTTTTGATATGATAGAATAAATAGATTTATCAATCAAAGAAAACATTAAATTAAAAAACTTCCAGCCACAAACATCAAGGAAATCTGGGACACCATGAAAAGGCCAAACCTAAGACCTAAGAATAACAGGAATAGAAGAAGAATCCCTGCTCATAGGCTATATATATATATATATTCCTTTTTCGAGACAGGGTTTCTCCACAGCTTTTTTGGTTCAAAATATATTTTTTTTAAGAAAATCATAGGACAAAAATTTTGTGACCTAAATAAGGATATACCTATAAAGGTACAAGAAGCTTACAGAATACCAAATAGACTACACCAGAAAAGAAAGACTCCCTCGCCACAAAATATCAAAACACTAAATGTATGGGACAAAGAAAGGGTGTTAAAAGTTACAAGGAAAAAATGTCAAGTAGCATATAAAGGCTGATCTATTAGAATTACATACAGACTCTCCATGGAAACTCTAAAAGCCAGAAGGGTCTGGACAGATGTCCTGTAGACTCTAAGAGAACACAGATCCCAACCCAGAAAATTCTAGAGATTGACATCTTGGACATTTTATCCAGAGCTGTGCTGCCCAACCTAGTAGCCAGCTACACAGAGTCAGTAAAATTAGGGGAAGTTATGGCTGGGCTGAGGACGGAGTTCAGTAGGTAGAGTACTTATGGAGTACACATGGGCTTGATACTTAGCATCCATAAAACCAGGCATGGTGGCACATGTCTGTAATCCCAGAAGATGGGGGTGGAGACAGGAGGATCACAAGTTCAAGACCTTCCTTAGCTATATATTGAGTTCCAGGATAGCCAAGGATTCCGAACAGCCTCTCTAAAAAAAATTAAAAAATGAAGGAAATTAAAATTTATTTCCTTGATTAGTGAGTCGCTTTTCAGATATCCACCACCCAACATGGATCGCATGACTAGTGGTTACTGTTGTGGATGGTGCAGACCCAGAACAAGGTGCCAGGAGACGAGTCAAGTCTCCCAGTCTGCATTCCCGTACAGCTCTCCTGTACCACAGTAAAGATGCCTGACTCTGCAGAAACACCTAAGGTTCCGTATCCATCTCTTCTTATGAACTTCTCTTTAGTTTTTCCCACTCAATAAAGAAAGCAACTTTAGTATTTTAACAAGCATAATTTAATGGGAAATATATCATATATAATATGATTATACATTATAACAATATATATTATAGTATATATATAGATATAAAATCATCCCTCAAAAGTTCTTGAAAATAGAGAGCAACAAACACCCACATTTAGGCTCCAGGCATCTACTCTGCCACTTAGCACCAAGGATTAAAGTTCTTTTTTTTTTTTTTTAAGTTTTTCGAGACAGGGTTTCTCTGTAGCTTTGGAGCCTGTCCTGGAACTAGCTCTTGTAGACCAGGCTGGTCTCGAACTCCCAGAGATCCGCCTGCCTCTGCCTCCCGAGTGCTGGGATTAAAGGCGTGCGCCACCACCGCCCGGCTCCAAGGATTAAAGTTAACTGAAATTTGGCCAAGGCTGTTTCCTTGTGGTATAACAGGGCACACAAGAAAACTATGCACTGATGTAAAAGTGCACATGAAGCCAAACAATGTGGGGGCGTGGTAGCAACAAAACATTTTATAGACGGTCGTTTCGATAACACCGTAGATTTTATTGTGAACAATCCCACTTTAAAGTTGCACCTTCAATGCCCAGACAGTGGAAATATGAAAAAAGCAACGAGAGAGAGAGAGAGAGAGAGAGAGAGAGAGAGAGAGAGAGAGAGAGCACAAAGCCCAAATGGAGTCCACAAAACAGTGACCATCATAAACAACATTAGTGAAAAAAACTGTGATGAAGGCCAAGCCCCCCACTGTACAGGCAGGAAAACCAAGGCCTGTCACCACCCTTAAGGGCCCCACCCTCTGGGCTGGAGAGATAGCACTGACTTCCAGAGGACCCGGGGTTCAATTCCAAGCACCCACACAGCAGTTCACAACTGTCTGTAAATCCACCTTCACACCACCAGTGCACATAAAATAAAGTTAAACAAATCATTAAAAAAATCTTTAAAAATAAATAAAACGTCCCCACCCTCAGGAACCTGGGTGTGCAGTGCAGGCAGGAACAAGAGTGGACACTTCTAAAGCAATGTGACAAATGCAGAATGTGAGAGGTGTGGACCTGAGAGCCCAGACACCAGGGTGACAACTTCGGGTCCCCGGGGGATGAGGACAGGAACAGAATTCCTAGCATGGATCCCCTGAGCCAGGTACAGCAGTGACCTCCTGTAGCCCACACTCAGGAGGCAAAGGAGTGGATTGTGAGTTCAAGGGTAGCCTTGGCCACAGAGCAAGACTGTCTCACACAAAACTGAAAATAAATTTAAATGAGAAGAATCCATGGGCAATGACACCTGCTGAGTCCAACAACTGGAGTTCCAGCCCCAGGGCCCAGGGGGCAGAAGGAGGGGCACAACTCCACGTGGTCCTCTGTCCTCCGACCATGTGTCATGGCTGCAACAGCCACGCCCACGACCACATCTGACTACATCTGACCGTCTCTCTCTCTACCTAAAAAACAGAAGACTTCAGCCACCAATTCAAAGTCAATCGATGCTTTTAACTATTAGAACTAACCGTAAAGACTTCATCTCACTTACCACCCCCCGAGGGGCTAAGGAGCTGAGAAAAGGTTACAGGACCCACTCATCAACTAAAAAAATTAAAGATTTGTTGCCCACAGCAGTTTGTTGTTGGAGGCAATAAAGGGTCTGGAATAAAGGCAACTGACAAGAAAATGAGACTCCTGGAAGGCAACCCTGGGTGGTGCTAAGGATTCCTAGCTCAACACTGCCCCCTGCTGGCAAAGCACCCGCCAGTCAGCATTTCAGCTCACCTGAGCCTCTGCTGCCCTCCTGTGACTGGGAAGGAACTAGCTTTTGCTGTTCCACCAAAATATAACTCAGCATCTCAGCGAAGGAAATGTACATCCACTAGGTGGCAGCAGAGCTTAGAGAGTGACATCTAGGCTGGTAGGTAGCTGCAACACGTGGTCCCACTCCACAGGTGTGTGAAGTGAAGGGAAACAAGCCCCCGGGCAATGCTGTTTCAGTGCCCAACAAGGGATGTAGCAAATGAACCGGTCTGGTTCCAAATCTTCTCCCAAGTTAATCCAAGTTTATCATTTAAGTTTGGACACATATTACTAAGCACCAACTGTCACTCGTTCATACTCTGAATGCCTAACAGGTAACAAAGGCCACACCTAACATCAATGACAATCAAAATTGGAAAAACTTCAAGAACACATCTTTTCAAAAATATCCCTGCAATTTATCATTCTTCAAAAATCTTTGGTGCACACCTGTAATCCCAGCAGGAAGGAGGTTGAGGCAGGAGGCTGACAAGCTTGAGATCTGCCTGGGCTACATAGAGAAAGCCTGCCTAGAACAACAAAAATAAAGGGCAAGTTTTAAATCTTGAGTGTATTTCTTTCACAGTCACTAGTAGAATACACTGCATCGAGCACACTGCACTCTGCACCTTAATAATCTGCAGGACTAAGACATGACTGCCGAGAACAGCAAGCTGATGATCATGCCGACAGAACATACATCGAACCTCCAGGAAATTCTGCAAATGTCACAGCACCACAGAACTCTTCCAACTAGAAGCAGAGCCAGCCCCCTGTAATTCAGTGCTCTTTTTTTTCCGTTTATTTATTTATTAAAGATTTGTCTCTTCCCCGCCACCACCTCCCATTTCCCTCCCCCTCCCCCAATCAAGTTCCCCTCCCTCATCAGCCCATAGAGCTATCAGGGTTCCCTGCCCTGTGGGAAGTCCAAGGACCACCCACCTCCATCCAGGTCTAGTAAGGTGAGCATCCAAACTGCCTAGGCTCCCACAAAGCCAGTACGTGCAGTAGGATCAAAAACCCACTGCCATTGTTCTTGAATTCTCAGTAGTCTTCATTGTCTGCTATGTTCAGCGAGTCCGGTTTTATCACAGGTTTTTTCAGACCCAGGCCATCTGGCCTTGGTGAGTTCCCGATAGAACATCCCCATTGTCTCAGTGTGTGGGTGCACCCCTAGCGGTCCTGAGTTCCATGCTCATACTCTCTCTCCTTCTGCTCCTGATTTGGACCTTGAGATTTCTGTCCGGTGCTCCAAAGTGGGTCTCTATCTCTGTCTCCTTTCGTTGCCTAATGAAGGTTAATATTCAGGAGGATGCCTATATGTTTTTCTTTGGGTTCTCCTCATTTTGCTTCTCTAGGATCATGCTGAGCCATCTCTCCAGCATTTTCTTAACTGATGATTGATATGGGAGGACCCAGCCCACTAGTCAATACTACACCCCCCCCCCCCCAGGCAGATAGTCCTGGGTTGTATAAGGAAACCAGCTGAGCAAGCCAGGGAGAGCAAGCCAGCAAGTAGCATTCCTCCGTCATCTTTGCTTCAGTTCCTACCTCCATGGTCCTGCTTTGCCTTCCCTTGATGATGTGCTGTAACGTGTAAGCCACACAAGCCCTCCCCAGGTTGCTACTGGTCATAGTGTTTACTACAGCAAAGCAAAGCAAAGCAGGACCCTGTCCGAGAAGTGTGGGAGAAAGGTGTGCGGAGGAGCCTCCAAGAATGGCCTGGGAAGTTTCTGAAGGATACTTACCATGCCGGGGACAGATAAGCTGCTCTGTGAGAGGTCTAACCCCTCCGGAACCTGTGTTATTCATGAACATGCCACATTCCTCAGAGGCTTTGGACACAATTAAAACATGCCTGCTCCAGAAATGGGCCTTTAGTGTCTCCCAGCACTTCCAAAGACAGGAACGGACTCTCTCCCGAGGCAGCTGCCCCTCCCCCCCGGCAGTTCTGGTCCATCCACTCCTACATGCTCGTTAACCAAGCATCCTTCTAGATGCTGGGAACATGGCACAGAGCCAGTCAGGAGTCCGGCTCCCATGGAACTTAGTCTGTAGAGACAAACACATGTGCTTCCGGTCACAAGTCAGCAACCAAACAAGAACATTCTGGCAGAGCACACACCGAAGAAAATGGAGCAGGACGAGAAGACTAGAAAACGTCTTTTTAAGATGCTACTAAAGCCCATGTTTGAAGCCAGCCACGGCTCTGGGACAGAGCAATCAAGACAATAAAATCAGTCTTGACACATCTTAGGCATAACAAGTCAGAGACACCAGATAGCGGTGACCGAGTCTCAGGAAAGAGTCTGCACTTAAAGGGCAGTGTAACAGCACCGCAGGGTCTGAGCTCCTGGTGACACAAACGACTCACATTCTTTAAAGTTAGAACTGCAACGTGAAGAATGGCTTGTAGGACTGGAGATGACTCAGAAGTCATCCGGCCACAAGAGGACACGAGCTCCCCTGAGTAAGCGGAGGAGCTGGCAGCTCACATGAGAGGGACATGACACCCCAGTGGGAAGCAGAGAGCACAGGCACGGGGCAGGCGGCCGCTGAGATTCAATGGACGATGAAGGGGCTCCTGGCCACGTTCACTCTGCTACTGAAAACCAAAATAAACCGTGAATACAGATAAAGGAAAGCAGAAAAGTGTGAGAGGTCACGAAGCACATTTTGGGAAAGTGAACACACTAGGGACACTGCAGGACCACTGGGCGGGGCAGGCTCCCAGCTGCTCCCATCCTCACCAGCGCCGCTTCATTCACTGTCTCCAATTCCCTTCAGACCGGAAGTGCAGGGCCGCATCTGTGCTCCTCACAGGTGAGCGTGCAGCACCCGAGCAGAGCCTGGCAAACAGCCCTCCATGCTCCTTAAATTAAGACACGGGCCACAATTAACACGCACAGTGCTAAGCAAGGATGCGGGGGTGGAAGCACCCGCCCTCGCCTTCCAGAAGGCAGACAAGCACAACACAAGCAACCTGATGGGAAAGTCCCATCTCTCTTCTTCCTTAACTCCACCCCATCCCCGACAGACAGAGAATGAAGCAAGGACACAGAGCCCTGGCTCAGCTGGGAGGGTCAGCAAAGGTTCTCCACAGGGGGAAGCATCGAACTGAGAGGGAAAGAGTGCCAAGTGAAGGCACAGGAGCCTGACATCAGAGCTCATGGGACGGTAAGTAACTTCCTGATACTGGAGCTGCGATGAAGAGGAAGGAATCAACGAGGCCGGCTCCCAAAAGAGCTTATGTGTCATGAAAAACAAACAAACCAAAAACTCGACTTTGGGTACCACAGCCAAATGTGGTTAAGCAACACAATCACGCTGGCGAGTCAAATCAAGCTAAACGAGATACCAGAGGCTGCGCAGTCAGGACACAGCCAGAGGTACCGAGAATAAAAAGTAGTGATGGATAGGACATTTAGAAACAGGACAATCAGCTATGAGGTTGGCAAATTTCCATCTCCTGGATAGCAGCTCAGAGAGGTCCACAAATCTAACAGACACTCCCTCAAGTAGCCAGACCCCAGTCCACATAAGCCAATGACTGCTTTAAGACAGAAAATACTCTGGATTAGTCTCCTTGTTTCTCAAACTCAAATTCCTTTGGGATTTCTTAACTGGGAGTACTAAAACTTTGTTTAATAAATGTCTTAAATTTATTGTTTGTGTGTGTACGTGCATGTGCATATTAAGTGTACGGATGTGGTGTGTGTACACAGTGTATGTATGTGTGTGTAGATGCACACGCCTGTGTGTGCATACTTTCAAAGGCCAGAGGCCACTGAGTGTCCAGCTCTCTCTCTCTCTCACCCTTTGAGATAGGGTCTCTTCTCACTGAACCTGAGCTGGCAGTCAACAAGACTCAGCAACCACCAGCATTGCATTTCAGATATCCTGCATATCAGATATTTACACTATGATTTATAACAGCATCAAAATTACAGTTATGAAGTAGCAACAGAATAATTTTATGGATGGGAGTTATCACAACATGAGGAACTGTATTAAAGGGTCGCAGCACTAGGAAGTTTGAGAACCATTTCCCTAGAGCCCAACAGGGAGTGAAACCCAGTTTATCTGTTTTAGATTCTGACCACCAGAATCATACAGTCATTAATCCATACTGTTTTAAGCAATTAAGTTGATGGTAATTTGTTTAGCTTCAAAAGAAAATTGTAACTCCCAAGCAAAATTAAGGTTAGAGGCTCTGATATCAACTGTGAAGAGGGATGAAGAGAGGGTGTGTGTCTCTGAGCAAAATGACCTGCACTGAGAAAAGTAAAACAGGGAGAGTTGTTCATGAATACTTGAGAAAATAACCTATACTTCACAAGACAAATCAACGTCAGTGAATGGAGCAGTAAAGTGGATTTGGATACAGGGAGGCCTCATAGATGTGCCTTAGGGTTGTTGAGTCTAAAGACTTCCTATACTTCAGAAGACACTCAGGGGTTGGTGTTGTTGAATCAAAGCAGAGATATCCAATCCACAGGCTGCAGGTCATGTGTGACCCAGATTAGATGATTGCGGCCCAGTACAAAATCTTAAAATAGAATCAGATATTTTTGTGGTTTTCTTTCATTTCTTTGATAATTTTATTGCATGTTTCTCTGTTGTGAACTTTGTAAATGACACTATCTTGTCACAATGTTAAAAAAATTAAACATATATATGTTCTCACAACCCTTAGGCCACAGTTTAGACACCACTAGATTTAACATTTGGTCCCAACTATGCTTCCTCATCAAGTGTAGCCCAGAGAAGCCAAAATATTGGACACTCCTGGTCTAGAGTTTATGTTTAATGATAGTATTGGATAGTGTTCAGTAGGTCTAATTTGTTTGACTTCAGTGTCTGAGTATAACCTTGCTGAGTTGTACCTGAGGTCTAAGTTCATCTGATCAAAATAACTGCAGAAGCAGGGAATTCTTAGAGAAGCATCCTGGGTGAGAGGACAACTGTAAGCTATGGCTGAGGGGGTAAATTCTTTAAGAGGCATCCTGGTGCAGAGGCCCTTAGAATCCTGGAAGGTTAGAAGACACAAAATAGGACAGTTTTATTAATCTGGGCCCCCAAATGGGTTAAGGAAATCACTTAATGATACATGTTTTAGTAAGAAGATACCATAGCCTAGCCTTCTTCAAGATGTCAGAATCACAGTCTTAGGATATGGAGCTTATATCTTCAAGCTTCAAGATAGTTGTTAATCAACTCAAATTTCACTTGATTGTAAGGAAGGAGGACAAAGGAAGAGAAGTAAGCTGTTTTCATCTCAAGGAGACCTTCCAGAAGATTCATATACCACGTGTGTGCATTTTTTTTCAGAGACTGGAACACATAAGGCCACATATAGCTGCAACAGAGGCTGGGAACTGCCATCCTTATGAAGCTTGGAGTTTGTTTTTCAGGCAGATGGTGTGCTAGCTTTTCATCCTTTGACAAGCACCTGAGAAAACTAACACAAAGAGAGGAAAGAATGATGCTTGACTAAGAGTTTCAGGACTTTCAGTGGATGGCCGGCATGCCCCAGTGCTGTGGGCCTGTGGCCAGGCAGAATGTGAAGACAGCAACAGCATGTGGTGAAGCAAAGCAGCTCACCTCATGACAGAAAGGAAGTATGTCCAGAGAGCCACACCCTAGTTGCTTTCCCGTTTCCTATTCTAGCCCACCCATACCCCCAGACTATGGGACAGCATGGCCCACATTCAGGGAGAGTCCCCTTTATTTGGTCACCTCGAGAGAACACTCTCATAGACATACCTAGAAGTGTAATTTGCTAGTCTAGGCACATCTCAATCCACGTAAGCTGATGATGACCAATCACCACAAATAAGCAAGGCATTGTGATGCAGACTCCTGAGAGAAGAAAGGAGTGTACATTGATACAGGACTCTGCCATAGACAGTAAGGGAAACAATTCAACAGCTGATACTTCTGCTTTCTTGACAGTGTGAGCAGTTGTAACATGAGGGCCGGCTTGTTGCGGTTTCTGTACCACCTGGTACCCCACAGCCAGCAAGGTCCCAAAGAAAATCACACAGAGATATCCATAAGATTATAAACTGATTGGCACATTAGCTCAGGCTTCATACTAGCTTTTATAACTTATATAGCCCATTATTCTTATCTATGTTAGCCACATGGCTCAGTACCTTTTTCAGTGGAGCAGGTCACATCTTGCTTCTTCCATGGTCTGGGCAGGAGGAGTCAGGACTTGATCATATTTCTAAATTTTATTTAGGTCCCCATAAGATTATCAGCGCCCCCAACCAGCCAGAAGTAGCCTGGAATACTATGCCCACATTCCCAAAAAATGGACTATGGATATTTTCCTTTGTTTAAAAAAAAAGGGGGTGGGGGAATGGTATGGGAGAATTGTCTGTATTCTGTCAATTATGTTTTAAATAAACACTGATTGGCCAGGCAGGAAGTATAGGCTGGTCAACCAGACAGGAAGTAGAGGCAGGGTGAGGAGAACAGGAGAATTCTGGGAAGAAGGAAGCCCATTCCTGCCATTCCTGCCCAGATCACCAAAGAAGCAGGATGTGACCTGCCCCGCTGAAAGAGGTACTGAGCCATGTGGCTAACATAGATAAGAATAATGGGTTAATATAATTGATAAGAGCTAATAAGAAGCCTGAGCAAGTGGGCCAGTCAGTTTTATAACTTATGGAGATCTCTGTATGATTTTCTCTGGGACTAAACAGCTAGGGGACTGGGCAGGACAGAAACCCCAACAAGCCCTCTCCTAATGTTACAAGCAGTGAAGCAAAAAAAAAAAAAATGAATAAAATAAAAGCTGTTCTTATATTTTACCCAAACGACCCAGTGAAGGCACTTCTCATACTCAAAGGCTCTCAGAACTTCCAATGGAATATGTCACACTGAGCACAATCTTTGCTATGGTTGCTTTCTCCCAAAACTCCACTAAGATGATATGCAACAAAACTTAAAAGCAGATGGGAATGAGTTTCTTCCTGAAAATCAGGAGATGAAGTGAAGGAAAGACAGCACACTGAACATCGAGTCCCTTCCTACTGCTCTCCTTTTGTTTTCTCAAGAAGATGGCAGCTAAAGTTGTCACCTCTTGCCCCCACTTACTTGTATCCTCACATGAAGCAGGTAACTGAACATTTTCGAAAGATGATTAATCTGTGAAAATTTATTACCTCGAAAACAATGTATCTATTAGTGGTTGAAATAAAAAGGTGGTAGTAGTAATAAAGCAAAGCTCTATTTGATGAGAAATTAGAGCTTAATTAGAATAGATTTCTCAGATTTAGTGTAGTGTTATTTTCCTCATATCAGCGAGAGATGAATCATCAGGGGATTTTACACTGCATGGTATCAAGAGCACAGTGAGTGGGATTCTGAAGCAAAGGGCAAAGTCCTCATTTTGCCTCTGGTGGTTCTTTGAGTTTACACCCGCTCTGACTGTGGAAAGCAGAATTATACCACCTCTTAAATATTTGCTTTCTAAGGGCAGGTGGTCTCCAGGATGGGTAAGCTCTGAAATACAATAATTATCATGACATAATTCTAAACTTTGTATAGTATATGTTAATAGTAATCACATTCTCTGAGTACACTGAATACATTGCTTTCGTAGATTATGAAAATGTGTTAGCACATAACAGAGGTCCTACTACTGGAATAATGCAATTAATAAGGCACTCAATTGACTGATCATGCATCAAATGAAATATGTATGAATTAGAAAGGAACACAGAGACAAAATACTGTTTTTGTTTGTTTGTTTTTAGAGAAGGGGAGGGTTTATTTCAGCTTACAGGTTACAGTCCATCATTAAGGGAAGACAGGACTGAACAAAAGCATGGGCTTGAAGCAGAAACCAGGGTGGAATGCTCTTTGACGGCTTGCTTATCTCATATAAGGTTGAGTGTTCTAAGATCTCCTCCTCTCTGCATATTGTCTAGCTGTGGATCCCTGTCTTTGTTCCCATTGGCTGCAGGAGGAAGCTGCTCTGATGATGGCCAAGAAAGGCATTGTCTGTGAGTATAGCAGAATGTTGTTGGGAATCGTTTTATTTCTGTTCCTTAAGCAGAACAGTAGCATTTGTTTTTCCCTATGGACCATGGCCTATTTAAGCTCAGGTCTTGGCCAGCCAAGCAATGCTCAGTGTGGGCTCCATTTCAGGGAGTGGACCTTTGATCAAGTCAGATACTGGTTGGTTACTCCCACAAGCTTTGTCCCACTATTAAACCATCATATCTTGGATGCAGGTCACCATTCTACATTGGAGGTTTTGTAGCTGGGTCGGTGTTTACCTTTCTCCTTTGATAGTGAGCAGACTAACTTCCAATGCCGTGAAATCTAGATCATAAGTGATGAGGGCTCTAGGGAGACATCAGCTTGAATTCTCCAAGTTCAATGGTTTGTGTTAGTGCCGTTTTCAGGAATTGCTCCTTCCTGTTAGTTTATGGAGAGAAATGAATACCCTTACAACACCTTGGATTGTTTGGGGTCCTATTGGACTGCTCTGACCCACAACTAGACTAAATGGAACACAATGCCAGGACTGCAAGCTTCATTTAGTGACAAGAGACATCCAGCTGGGCTTATGTCTCCCTGCTTTTGTGGATTCTCTCCCTTCCCTCCCCTCCCCTCTCCTCCTCTTTCTTTCCTTCCCTTCTTCCCCTCCCCACCCCTTCCTCTTTCTTCTTTTTTCTTTCTTTCTTTTCTTCTTTCTTTTTTTTGCTATTTCATCTAGATTCCCTTCATATATGTATATATTTTTGAGTGGTTCTACTCTATTTGGGTTCCATAAGATCCCTCAATTGACTCTTAATTTTAGCTCTCCCTCCCCTGTATTTCTTCACTTGTGCCCTCTTCTTGCTTGACTAACTGTTCCAGACTCCATCCCTCATCTGCCCATAAAAATGTACAATCTATTCTATTCCCCCCTCCTTATGGAGATCAGTCCCTCCACCCTAGACCCTTACTCTAAGTAGTCTGTGGTTATAAAAGTTGTAGCTTACTTATCTTAGATTCAACACTTAATATCTTTAACATCTATATATAAGTGAAAACATAACCATATTTGTATTTCTGTGTCTGGGTTATCTCTCTCCGTATGACTTTTTCTAGCTCTATCCATTTACCTGCTGATTTCATGATTTCCTTTTTAAATGCTGAGTGTATGCTGAGCCCATGGTGTAAATGTACCATATTTTCTTTAAACATTCATAAATTGAGGAGTACCTAGAATATCTTTAATGTCTGATTATTCTAAATAGAGCAGCAATGACATGGTTGAGCAGGCAAGTGTGTCTCTGTGGTAAGTGAAGGATCCTTTGGATATATGCCAAGAGTGGTACAACTGGGTCTTGATTGATTCCTAGCTTCCTAAGGAACAGGCACAACTATTTCCATAGTGGCTGTACAAGCTTGCATTCCCATAGCAATGGATGAGTGTTTCTCTTACTCCACAGTCTCACCAACACATGCTATCCTTTGTTTCATTAATCTCATCTATTCTGACTCGTGTTACATGAAATCTTAAAATGGTTTTGATTTGCATTGTCCTGATGACTAACGACACAGAACATTTTTAAGGGTTTTCCAGACACTAGCATTTCCTCTATTGAAAACTTTGTTTAGAACTGTTTCCTCATTTTTAGTTGTGTTATTTATTTTCTGGATATCCAGTTTTTTGTTTTGTTTTTTAGTTCTTTATATATTTTGGATAGGTAGTTGATAAAAAAAAAAACTTTTCCCCGGTTTGTAGGCTACCATTTGAAATATAACACTATTACAAGCAGAACAGATAATGTTTTATGGGTTAATACAAAAGTTGACACACACATTGTTCTTAACAGAATTTATTAAAGATATTTTAAAAGGATACCTATATAAAATACATTCTTTACATCAATAATTTAATAAACATATTTCATTATATTTTTGCTTACTCTTTGAAAATTTTATAGAATGCATTTTGAATATACTCAGTCTTCAATTCTTCCCATTTTAAACCCCAAGTCTGTCCCCATATCTGTGAACCTCAACTTTGGTTCTTCTTCATTAAATTAATTTTTAATAACCCCAGGGGCAGACTCATCAAGAAAACAAACTCTCCCTCTGCCAGAAGGCATGATTTGTCAAAAGCTCATCTGTTAGAGGAGAAGGGGCTCATGCACACATCCCAGCCCATGCTTGAATATTGACTGGCATGATCCCGTCCAAGTGACCAAAGCTGTTCTGAGTCATGAGTGCAGCGGCCCTATCATGGTCAGAGTGCTGCTTGCCGCTCTGCTCAACTACCTTTCCTCTAAGACCCAGGCTCCCTTCCTAGGGCTGACACTACACACAGAGGACGGAGCCCTACCCCATCAATTAGCTCCATGGAAATGCCACCAAAGCATCCCTGCAAGGCAGGCTGATGGAGTCAAATCCTCAAATACTTGTCAAGTAGGCAGCCAATATGAGCCATCACAGCAAGCCATAAAGGGGAAAAGTAAACCAGCCCACTGCAAAGAAAATTAACCTTCCATGAATATAAATATAATTCTATGTCCAGAGTGAATTTCAATTGTAGGAAGAATAATTTCAAAGTCACAAAATGAAGCTATATTTAAAATACTGAGTGACAATAAGCACAAGACACAAAGGAAAAGTTGGTAAGTTTTACTTCTTGAAGCCCCTTCTGGAGGATGCAGGGTAGACATGACCATCCTTCCAGTGCTTTGGTGGAGGACTTCCCATCAGAAGCCCTACCCCTTACTACAGAGGATAGGTCCAAAATACAAGCCTGAGTGATCAACAGCATGCCAGAGCTTATGTTGTAAAGAAATGGAGGAGTGTGTTGTACTTGATGGTTTGGGGAAGGCTGGGTCCCATTTTGAAAGATAGAGATGTTGGAACCTTCTAAAGCAGCACCAGGCACATCATGTGAAGTCGGGGTCCTTGGGGGCACAAACTGCAGTGTCCACACTCACCATGCTAGTGTCAGTGGTGAGGTCTAGAATATGGTTTAGCTCTGGAGTAGGATGTGTTTCCTGTTGTTGCTGCCTCCAAATCCTGCCCCTCTGACTGCCATAGAGACTTCAAATCTTAATAAACCATTTTTGCTTTGAAAGCATCTAGAGGCTTCTACTGTTGTTCACAATGAAGACACCACAGGAGTCTTCCCTGGGTCCTCCTATTTTATCTAGGAGCCCTTTCCTTTCACAGGATCCATGGAGTAGGTAACACATGGTCTGGAGTTCTAGTCCAAATTCACATGGCTCTTTTTGACACCCCCCATCCTTACAGGTACAGTGTTTTTGCTTTCTTCCCTTTTCTTTAAAGAGTACCTATTTTCTGACCCTTTGTACCATTTCCCACCAGTTTCTACCAAGCATAAAATAGTTATCTGAATCTCAAATCTTCAATTCTAGAGATAAACCAGATTCTTCTGTAACTGGGTTTCTATCTGGTCCCCTCTTACCCAAGAAACCAAAGACTGGTATTTCGTCCTGCTTTAGCCATCCATGGTCTTATGGAGATCACTAAAAGTCATCATAACCATGAGATCTCCAGCTGATTCAGAAGTACATAGTGATTATCACCAGTCCTTCCTTTCACTCTCAAATGGAGATATTAGCTCATGAATATTAGTGAAGAACGGAACACGACTATGACAGCTTTTCTAGGTTGTCAACGTTACTACATCTGGTATTAACTAAAACCGCAAAATCAAGGGCACACCAATGAGAGATTTCTTCTTAATTTGAAGTAGGAAGATTGACTTCTAGTCTGGATCTTTGAGGTAGGAGGTCACATCTTTAATTCAGATCTTTAATCCAGATGTAATCTAGAACACTCCTATTGGAAGCCTATATGCATATATGAAGGAAGGAAGCTTTTACCCTTTCTCTGCTTGCTCTCTCCTTGTTAGCAGAACCATTCCTTCACTGGTGTTAGAGCCCATCTCCTTAAGATTCCAGCATATACTGCAGACCAGCTGAGACACCAGCCTTGTGGAGTGAGCAACTACTTGATTCTAGGACTTTCAATTCATTGCCAGTCACTGTTGGACTAGCTACAGCACAGCCTGTAGGCCATTCTAATCAAATCCCCATTCAATATATAGAAAAATCCATTTTATAATGTCGGTTACTCTAGAGAGCCCTGACTAATACACGGGCATGGAGAGAGGGCAGGCTAGAGCAGTTTGGGTCTCATAAGAGTCTCAGCTCACTTACAAATTACAACAGCCACTATACCATAACCTTAGCCTTCCCCAGGTGCTTTTTCACTTCAGAGGACTCAACCCTCCTCTTCCACATCATTCTGACTTAATTTTTTGGCATGCTTTATTTCTCATATTATTGGGTATGGATGTTCAGGAGGGGAAGGGCCATTCTTGGTCAGTGTCTTATTAAGTCAGTTCAACTCTCCATGGGAGAAGCAGTGAAAAGATTCTAATGAAGCAGAGAGAAATCTCTAGTGTTGGAAGGAGGAAGTGCTGAATGGCTTCTCCTGTGTCACAGGAAAGACTCATGGAATTGAAGCTCAGCTTCTGCTCAGTTCAGGGAGAAATAGAAGAAAGCGAAGGCTGTGCCCGTGACATCAGCAGTTCCCTCTCTGGAAATTCTGTTGTATCCTGGAGAGCTCTTGGAATCCTGTGATGTCACTTGTGTTGTAGCAACTCAACTGCCCTCAGGACGTTCGTTCAGTGGCTGTAAGATTCGCTTATAGACATGTTGTCTAGACTGAGGAGACTACTTGCGAGAGAAAATGGACAGCGTGGAGAGACCAGAGTGAGGCAGAAGGAAGCAGGCCCTAGGTCTCATCAGAAAACAGGGAGAAATAAATGGTCCTGGGGAAGACGCGGTGAGTTCAGGGAAGGGGACGGAGAGTTTCCTGGATGTGGTGGGCATGAGCCTACCAGGGCTAGGGCTCAGGAACTGGGAGCTTCTGGGAAGCAATGGGCCTATCCTGCTTCTCTGGGATCCTAAAGAGCAAACCCATATCAAGGATTCATGATGATTAGTTTGGCTGAGTCAGGAGTTGGCAAGGCTGTAACTGTTTTGTTGGTACCCTCTGTCTTCATTCTGAGTGGGGAAGGAGGCCCAGAGGACTTACTATTTCAGGTCCATCACCGCACTTCACCCCTTCTGGAGTCCTTTAGGTTGTGTGTCACTAATACTAGGGAAAGGGGAGTGCCCTGGTGAAGCGTGAGGTTCCCATACTTTACATCACAGCCAATAGCAGAGCAGGAGTCACCAAGTATGGCTGTCTTCCAGTTAGCTCTAAGGTTTCTGACTTCCCCCCATTGGTGGCTCACAGATCTCCAGTTTATCCTGAGAAATTAGAGCTAGTAGACCTGGGCAGAGACTGTTCCCATCCTGTCAGCACTGGGTGTCCTGTGCTTTCGATAAGAATGGCTCTATGTTCTACCCCTGCCTGACATCCCTATTAACATGCAAGTCTGAAGCTCTCAACGTATAACATGAGAAAAAAGTGGATCAGTGTGTGCTAATCAGATAGTAGAGGGCTTCCTGGAGGAGGTGAACATGCATGACCTGGGCCTTCTGGTAGTGAAGCTTAGCAGCTGAGAGCTTCTGGGAAGCAATGGATCTATATTACTTCTCTGAGATTCCAAAGAGCAGACCCAGAGTCAAGAGTTTCTGATGGTTATTTAGGAGGATCGTGAATTGTCCAGGCTGCAGATGCTTTCTGGGAGCTCCTTCCATTTCATTCTGAGTGGAAAAGAGGGCAGGAGGAAGAGATTGACTAATGAGGGTCTCTCTCTAGCTGGGGTGTTGCTGTACACTTCATCCTCAATGGGTTCTTTCAGTTTCCATGGGAATCTGATGCCAATAAGATGGAGGGAAACTCCCCTGGCCATGCACCAAAGCTTCAGACATCAGATGCTTTGGCTCTGGACATGTGATTAGGACTCAGGGCTGCTAAGCACTAGGGACAACGGGACTCACCTGCATCATATCAGATGTGAGCTGACCTTGCCCTCCAGTTCTACTGGGCTGGGCTAGCTTATGCCTTCCAGGGCCAGGGGACAGCAACAGGGAGCGATGCACATGATTATCCAGAGGTTGATGATATGGAGCTCAGGGGCCCGTTTGAGGATAGCTGCCCTGCTCTTTGGAAGTTTCACTGGGTTCCTAGCATTTTCTCATCCTCAGGCTTCTTCTTGGGACTCAGCATGGACTCTCCTGGCCCTATGCCAGTCAAGAACACAAGTTTATTTGTCTTTCTCTACCTGCAGGGACAACTGGGGAGGCACCATCCCAACTCTCCACCTTCACTGAGAAGCAGCAGCAGATGAAGAAGTTGGAGGAACTCACCCATCAGTTACATCAAATGACATGTGAGGCTGATGAGCTGCGTGAATTCTTGGCCAATTACACCGACAAGGATTTGAACAACAGGTACTCCATGACCAGTTCTCTGCTGACCCTGTTGACACCACACAAGCAATCCCAGGTTTCCCGAGAAAGGGCAGGCTGAAACTCCAGAGTGTTTTTGGTGCCTAATTTTTCTAAAAGCATTTGAGATGTAGAACTTGGAGCCCGGATAGAAGTGAGATGGGAACACAGGCTGTTCTGCTTTCTCCAAATGAAGAGCAGAGCCTATGACCCAAATCATTGTCTAGGGATAGGGACTGTAGTGTGTGAGCTCTCAGCATGCGTTTCAAGAGGCCTTGACAGGTGTTGGCTTGTGGGAGATGCTAGGCACTGTGAGTTTGTAGTGAGTCTTTGTAATTGACCAGCAGATGACTGAGCTGAAGGCTCCTGGCAGCAGCTGGAGGGGTCTGGTTCCATTCAACCATCACAGTGTGACGCCGGAAGGCCTGGAGCCCAGCGCTGCTCCTCTCTAGTCTTTCTTATTCTTTCTTATGCTCTGCGGAAATGACATTTCCCTGCATTTCTGAGACATCCTGATTGCATGTGCTGTATGTGTGTGTAAGTGTGTGTGTGTGTGTGTCTGTGTGTCTGTGTGTGTCTGTGAGTGTGTGTCTGGGTGCTCCTGGGAGTCTGGAGTCCATGGCATGGCCTGAGGATTTTACATTCTCACAATTTTCAGGTGATGGCCTGCTGAGGCCAGGGAAGCCCACGTTGAGCAGCACACCTCTTGGGCACTGTGCTCCCCTTGGTGGAACATTAGAATCCCCTGTGGAGTTTACAAAGCCATCCTAAAGTTCAGACTCCTCCCTGGAAATACTGATTGTGTGCTCTGGTCCTCTGTGTAGCAAGAGGCACTCAGGAATTAGAATTCAGGAATTAGGCACCCTGTTCTGAACACAGGAGAAATCTCGTCATAGGCTTCTGCTGGGTCTAGATATGTGGCACAGATTCCTGGGATCTTCTTAGAGAGCCAATCTAAGCCCATTGAGGGTGCTCATGCAGGCAGCCCTGGCTCCCTCCCTTTGGACCTCCTGCCTCTTCTTGCTGAGGGACAGGATAGGAAGTATAAAAAGCACCAGAAGGTCCCAGTGTATAAGTGCCAGGCTGTGACATCCACTGGGCTAGGGCAATCTATAACACAAGCTTCATTCATGTGTTCATGGTACTCTTTTCTCCTGGGGCCATGCTCTACCACAGGCTGAATTTTGAGCTTGAGATGCTCAAAATGGAGCATAAGCAGGTGGTGTGTGACCAGCTGAAACTGCCCAGGGAGATCAGTAAGGCCATGGACAAGTGCAATCAGCTGATGGAGGAGACCGAATCAGTCGGGTAAGTGCCTGATTTAGCTTGAGAGGGACTGTTTCTGTCCTCACTTGTCTTGACCCAAAGTGAAGGCTCTAGTTCCAAACTGTCTGCTCTTAGCAAGCAGCCTAGCCTGTGGCCATCAGCTTTGTGTCTCTTAGACCCAGTTTTGCTAAGGGCAAACATACACTGAGGCCCTCCCATCATTGTCCTGCCAGCCTCAGGAGTCCTTAGAAAAAATGCTCTGCATCATGAAGGAGATGTCTGGGAGCCCATGCCCTAAGGAGCTCTGGCAGACACTTCACCGAGCTGGTTTCCATGGGATCCACAGACAGAATTTATTCCCTTTGGGAATTCTTCCCTCCTTCAGAGGGTGTTAGCCCTCTACCCGCTGATGCTTTCTTATACCACGAGCAGTAAGTACAGGTGGGGCTTCACTCTGTTGCCTTCTCAGAGGCACAGGATACCTTTTGGTAGCAGGGTTTTCCGACGTAGTTTGAATCTTCCTGGAATTTGGTTATTCTCTGGATTTGGCCTGCCTCTGAGTGAGGCTGGCTTGGCTCCTGAGAGCTCCAGTCTTGGGCTGTGTGGGGGTTTTCAACTTTTCAGTGTGGGTGGCACATGGACATAGGCATGGCATATGGAGGCTGGTTGAAGCTCACCATTTTTTTTTTTTTGGTGTTGGTCCAGTTACCGCCGTGGCCAGGTCCTACGAGATTGGACTCAGCTGAAGAAAATAGTACATGTGTTGAGACTGAAGAACAGATTGCTGCGGAAGGAGAAGACTGAACTGCAAGAGACCTGTGAGGAGGTGAAGAGGCTCTTGAAGGAGGTGCATGAGAAGATCTGTGGCCCCTGTGCTGAGCAGCAGCAGGTAGGCTGTGGCAGTGGGGGCAGGCTGCCCACCTGTCCAAACATAAACGTACAGACACCCGTGTAACCATCCATCTACCCATCCAGACTCCACCTACATGCCATCCAGTTGTTCTTTCTGTCTTCATTCACAAGGTTCTCTGTAGAGCTGTCCTCTTACAAGAAACCAGATGTTTGGCTAGCAAAACCTTCTGTTCTGTTAGAAGCCACAGAACATTCAGAGAGATGCGTCAGTCACATATCACACCTCCATGCCATTATGTTTGGAGGGCTGCTATGCAGGGAACTACTTAGGGAACAGCACAGAGCTTTCCTCGATGAGGACAGCACACTTGGCTCTTTTGCTGTTCAAGGGTCATGTGAAATCACAGGCGGGAAGCAGCTTGCAAGGACTCGAGCCAAGTGAGTGGTTCTCATTGTCAACTTTTTGAGCTTTGTGTGGTCTTCTCCTTTCTTCCTGCACCCCAATGTGTTCTCTTCCTTTTCTCAAGCTCTTGGTTCACAACAACAGAAGCCCGCGTAGCGCTTTCAGTCCTGTTTTCTGTGGGTGGTGCTTGACATTTTTCCCATCCTGGTCTTCCAGTCTGGTGCTGACCGAATGACCATTGACGTGGGATGACTTTGGCAGGCTTAGGGTTGGGGTGGTTTGAGGATTCAAAATAACATTTTCTCCAATCACCTCAACACAGGCTGATGAAGCTGTGTGCTCCCCTAGGCATTTTTAGTTCCCAAGGAATGGACAGCAGTGTTGTGGCTCTCAGTTGAAACACCGATGAGCATACTCTAAATTCAACTGTTCATTCACCGTGATGTCCTCTTCATTTTTTCTGCTCACTTCTGATGCCTGTGGTCTGTGTGCATCTATGCAGGCTTGTGTAAATGGGTGCCATGGGGAGTAAGTCTGCAGGCTGCATAGTGAAATCCGGCGCTGTCCTCTGCTGTTCACGCTCTTATTCTCTTGAGCCCAGGCATTCACTGCACAGCAAATTTTCTGTCCATGTTTCATGTCCACCTAGCTGTCTAGAACAACCCAACAGAAAACTGCTGTGACTCAGTGGTTGTTAGGTATTAGCAGAGGCAAAAATATTTATCTGCAAGGAAATCCTTGGAACAAACCATAGAAATGTGGTACATGAAGTTTAGAAGGAGGCCACTGTGGCAAATCAAGGTGTCTGAGAGGCAGGATTGGCTGGATGAGGGTTTGCGTCCCTTCTCTGCTCTGGGTGAGTGGCGACTGCACCCTTAATGGTCAGGTGGCTCACTATGTCTTCTCTGTCCCTTTTTGTTGTTATACATATTGTCTGTTACCATTTTTTCCACCTTTGCCCAACCTTGGCTCAGTTAACCTTGTTCTTGGAGCTTGGCCTGGATTTTATTCTGTGGGAGATTCTGACGTGCAGTGTGCTTCCAGCACATCTCAGTCCAGCAGAGTCCCACAGCCATGCTGTGACGACAGAATGGGGCTGTCTCGGGGCACCCCCTTAGGCTCCCGATGGTCTAAAGCACTCACCATGTGCTGTGTCTGCAGCACTCAGTAACTGCTCTGATCCAGAGTTGTTCACTCTGAGTTAAAACCAGTCTCATGGAGGACTGGAGAAACGAGGACCCTCAGACATTGCTGGTGCTGTAAAATTGTGTAGTGCAGTGAGAAGCCACACACAAGTCTTCAGAAAGTCGAACTGCAATCCCCAGGTGACCCAGTGAGTCCAGAACATGAAGTAGGTGTCCACAGAGAAGCGAGGTGACATCGGGGTCTTAGCAGCAATCCTTAGAGGAGCCTCGAAGTAGAGACTACCCAGATGTCCATCATTCAAAGAGTGAAAAAGCACAGTGTGCTTGAGCCCTTCTGTGGAATATTGTTCAGCATGAGATAATACATGAAATCACTTGACACTGACTTAATCAGCCATTGTTACTCAAAGAAATCGCACTGTGTTCTTCCTTCTTCAGACAAAAGTTAACTTCCTCAACAATATCCATAGGGATTGCTCTTTATATTAGCGTTAACTGGGCAACTACACATGTTATTGTATTGCACTGTGTTTGTATGTAGACATTCACATGCATGCATATTCATGAGTGTATTGTGTACATGGGAGTGGGCAACCCTCCAGTGAGAACACAATCTTCTAATGAACAGGAGCAAGAAAGCCTGGAGGAAGGACTGAAGAATGTCCTGAAGCAGAAGGAGCTGGTCACCCAGCACGGGGACCTGGCCGAAAAGCTGCAGCATCATCTCAGTGTCCCCGAGATGAGGTAGGAGCCCAACGGGAGGAGCAGTTAGAACCAGGCAGCTCACCTGTACCTGGATTCTGTCTTTTTGGGGACTCTTGCAAGCTGGATGTCTCTCAGCTGCAGTCAGGGAAAAATCACCTCAGGGTATTGTGCTAGCCCAATCAAGAACTTCTCCAGGAAACATCATGTTTGATCCTTAGTGTTTCTGAGAATTGTGTGCTCTTATTCCCTTCTGAGCTCTCTGGTATCTTCTCAGTACCTTGTCCCCTGTGTCTCCTCCAAAATCTCCCTATGGTAGTCCTAAACCTAGAAGGAGGGGGTTAGTCATGGAGGACATTGTGTGCCCCTGCTACTCTATTTTCCTTCCAGAACATCACCTTTAGAGAGAAGCTCCTGCCTCTGGGCAGATCTGCATGCAGCACACTCCTGCTGGTTACAGGCTCTCTGCAGCATGCATTGATTTCCTGTGAAAAGATTTCTGGGGTGATAAGAGAAGATTTAGGAGTTGAGGAGCTGAGTGCAGGAAGGTTTCTGCGCTGTGGGAATAACCAGAGCCTAAACTGTAATGTTGTGTAGGCTCCCCTGGAGGGTCCACATTCCGTTTCCCAGGTTGATACCATTCACCTGGTATCTAATCAAGGCCATGCAGATCTGTCCTGAGCTGTTACTCAGGCATTGCTACACTAGTATTTATCTAAAATAATGTATCTAGGCAACACGAGAAATGTGCTGTGTTTTCTTGCCCAGCACAGTGTAGTTCTCGGTTCATCTTCTAGCAGATTTTAAAACTAAGGAAAAAATTCCAGGCCCAGGTGCACTCTGACCCTTCTCCCCTGGGGAATGCAGGGAACGACCTCAGCTCAGCTGAAAAGTAATGATGGATTGTCCCGCTGAATAGAGCTGCTTCAGGCTCAGTAGCTGTCTTAGCAGGTGCCCGCCAGGCCTGATCCCTAACTGCCTTCCTCTTCCAGCTCAGAAAATCTCCAGTCAGAGCTGGAACAGGTCACAACCCAGGACGAGAGCTTCCTGCAGACAGAGCTGCAGCAGCAGGAGCTCTAAGTCTCACAGGCAAGTGAGCCACCTTTGCTTCCAGCCCATGCAATGGCATTCATAGGGGGTGGGCGGCTAAGTGACTTTGGTTCCTCTCGTGAATAGGCCCTGATTTTGTCTAGCCTGTGGTCTGCCAGGCTGCTTCTGGGACTGACTGTCTTTCCTTCTCACACAGCTGCTCTTGAGAGAAAGGAGGAGGCCAAAGAAGACAGTTTGTACCCATGGCATTCTCCACCCTAGCATCAAGGCCTCCTCCTCAGAGGACACCCTGCAAGGCCTAAGAAGGCATGGCTATACTATCTTTGAAAAGGCCTTGCACAATTGGTACCTGCCTTCCTCCCATGTTTCCAAGGCCAGCCCTAGGCTGGAGGACTGCACTCAAAATCTGCAGCAAGACTAAGCTAATAGTTTAATTAAGCAAGCTGCTAAGCTTAATTTTTTTGTTTGGTTTTTTGGTGGGTTTTGTTTGTTCTTGGTTTTCTTGTTTTCTTTGCTATGGTTTGATGTTTTGAATTCATTTTATCTTCCTTTTGTTCCTGTTGTTTTGGTATTTTGTTAGATTATTTAGTGTTTACATTGTGTTTCCTTAAAAGAACTATTGAGTAAAATAAATATGTTTTTATTAATAAAAAAGTTATTTCCCACTCTTCGCTCTTCAGAGCAATTTCTTTGGTCCGTACTGCTCTAGGCACTGATTTTGTCTAGCCTATGGTCCAGCCAGGCTGCTCTGGGTCTGCTTGCCTTTCCTTTTCTGACAGCCGCTCTTGAGGTAAAACTGAGGAGGCCAAAGAAGCCACACATGACCACATGACATGCTCCACCCTAGGATCATGGCCTCCTCCTCAGAAGACACTCCTTTCCAGCTGTGAACTCACCAGTGAGGCAAATGCCAACTCCCTTCCAGGTGATCTCGCTCCAATCAGATCCATGGGTCTGTTGACTCAGTAGTCCTGCAGAAAAGAAAGAATCAAAATGAGCTTGAGATACAGAAATTCTGAGACAAGAATTAGGGAGAACCTTGACGCTCAACATCTAGTGGCCCCCATGAGGGGAATAATAACATCGAGGGTAGAGATGTTGGTGAGCAGGACTTTTTACTGACAGTTTAATGTCATTGGCCTCGGCAAGCTGACTGAGTCCTCAGCTCTCCCTATGTGGTGGGAGATTCTCCAGTCATGGAAGATTGCGTTGATGTCCAGTTATTCCAGACAGGCAGATTTCCAATTTTTTTATTCTAAAGAACAATTTCTTTGGTCATGTGTAGTGTTTCATTCCTGTAGCCCCAGAATGTCCTGTGACCCCAGAACTCTTGGGTGCCCAGTTTAGGCTACATAGTTAGTTCCCAGAAAGCCAGGGCTAAACAGGTGGACTGTGTTTGTATGTAGATGGTGTTGCCAACTTCGTGTATACCCATTTCATAATGGAGATATATATATATATACACACACACACACACACACACACACTGCATCCTCATTGTCATATATTTAGCTATCACTAAACTATAGTACTCTGTTTCATGAAATGAACATGTGGAACAAATTGATGAGAAACACCACAGTATTGTTTTAATGCCTCTCAGGATACACAAACATCTACCAAAGTCGTGTGCAAAAACTTTGTGTCCTACTTGCTACCTGAGCCATGGTGCTGTCCCTGTCTGGGCTGCTGCCAAAGGCCATGGCCCTGATACAGCTGTGGGCAGCAATGCTGATATCTGTGACTTCAGTTACCACTGAGGGCTCTGTAACTATCTTCAGTCTAGGCCACTATGCTACTGTCACAAGAACATACTCCTGCAGGGGGCATGTGGGTCTTGGAGTGCTGTGCTGCCACCCAGGACCATAATTACATCTGGACCAGGACTGTTGCTGAGAACCAAGTCTCAGTCCATGGCTCTGCTGAAGCCAGGGTCTGAGCATTTATGTCCCAGGCTCGTGCTGCCATCAAAGACAGTGCAGAAGCCTGGAATGTGGACCATCACCTAGACCCACCTGGGGTCTGCTGCTAGGCCCTGCTGATCTAAGTGACCTGCATTGACAACCATGGCCATGGTAACATCCCTGCCCAGGATGTAGCTTAGGACCATATCTGGGTCCATGTTACAAATGCAGCCAGGGTCTGTGCTGATATCCATGGCTCATGTTTCCAATCAAGAGACACACAGAAGTAGAGATCTCAGCCACCGCCATGTGAGTCTCTGAGGGCTACACTTCTGCTGGGGTCACACAGATCTGAGTGTCCTATGCTGTCACCAGCGGCCATAAGTGTCCTCTGGGCCTGAGCTGCTGCCAAAGGCCATGTCTGCATCCATTGCCCTGCCAGTGCCTCTATCTGTGTTGATATAGTGGCTCCTGTTAGCACTGAAGACAGGATACAGATGCACAGATGAAGCCCACCCTTCACAGGCTGCAGCACTAGGGCGAACTGACCTGCCTCTCCCCAACTATAATAATGGGGATGCTGGGTCCTGCACCTGGACTGAGCAGCACAGTAGAGCTGACCCTGTTAGCAGCAGTGCAGGGGAGCTGGCCCTGAGCCTGTGAGAGCAGAAGAGCTGAGTTTAACCCCTTCTTCTCCCTTGTGTTGGCGAGGGTGAGGGAAAGACGTCTGCCTCACCTGAGTACATATCACCTGCAGTGGTGGGAGAGATGGCCTCTGGGGCATGAGAACAAAAACCTGGGTCTGCCTCTCACCAACTGCAGCAACTGGGAGAGTGGGCCTGGGACCTCACCTGGGCTCAACAGTAGAGCTGGCCCTTTGTGGTCTGAGTGTGTGAGAGCTCGATGGGAGGGCGTGAGAGCAGGATCCTGGCCTCTCTGCATTCTGCTTGCTCTATTGGGAGACCTAACTGAGGCAGTGCTGGAAAGCTTGCCTGGGTGGTGAAGATGAGGGAAGCCTGGCAGGTTCACTAACCCAGCTACAATGCAGGCCCAGAACCAGGGCTATGATTATCCCACCTCAACACCCTCTTCATCTAGGAGCTGCTGGAGCAATGAGGGTCTGGATCTGCAGACCCAAATCTGCAGGATCTCCATGACACAAGCTTCAATAGGATATGCAAGAGGAGTCCCAGTGAGGATACATTATCTATAGTGTAGTAGAAGCCAAAGGTCTGGAAAACTTACAGGAAAAGATGTATGGACTAAAGGGTATACTGTGTGACTCACTGGGCCACACTGCCGAGTCCTCACCAAGATTTTGTGTGTTTGTTTTTGATTTTGAGTTTTGGGTTTTTCTTTTAAACTTTGTTCTGTTTGGTGGGGAGGTAGCAAGAGCAGAGCACAGATGTGAGGGAATGGGTAGGGGGAAGAATGGGATTGAGATGCATAATGTGAAACCAACAGAGAATCAATAAAATATTTTTAAAAAGAAATTACATTAACTGGAAGTATCTGTCTCTGGTTTCCTTGAAATACAGCATCAGGGATAACCACACAGCAGACAGAATGACTTCTAAGATATGTTGGCCATGTTGTTCTGTTTTGGTGCTGTGCATTCACTATGCTTTGGTTTAATTTTTAAGATTATTTAGTAGATATATATGTATGTATGTTTTACCTGCTGAAGGGCTGAATATCACATGCATTTAATTCCACAAGAGGCCAGAAGAGAGCATCAGGTTCCACCTGAACTTGGAGGCTTTTTATCTGCACTGTTGTTCCTTTGGGACAGAAAGAAATACTGAAAATTATGGCACCATCTCTCCAGCCCCTACAATTGACTTATATCCATCATATTAGTTAGATTGAATTACCCTCAAGCAATAAGAGAAGTTTAAGGAGACCAGAGGGACAAATTCAAGATGTAGGAATGCGAATTGTCTTAGGATGCCAGACATCCATGCAAGGCTTTCGCAGGTTCAAGACCCTGCTCCAGCATCACTTGTTGTCATGGCTGGAGCTCCAGCATCACTTGTTGTCATGGCTGGAGCAGATCTCTCACATCTTGTCCTGGAATGACAGTGCAGATTAGGGACATCTGATGAAATGCAGAATTGAGAAGACCTTCCTGGTGGCGGTGGTGTGGTTAAGGAGTCTCTCTTGGTGCTCCAACTAAGTGTTGGAAGGAAGCTTCAAATTAGCCAGAGTGGATGGAGCCTGCAGCGAAAGCCACTTGCCTCTGCCTGAGAGCACAACTGTGCAAGGCTAAGAAGGGAGAGGGATGCATGACGCTGCTGTGTGTGACCACAGCAGATCTCACTGTATACTGAGGAAGGGTTTCTTCCAGATGACTGCTTTATTCTTGTGCAGCTCCCCAGAAACGGATCTGACATCTGAGACTGACACTGAGTCGCAGTTAATGTGTGGAGGAAGTAATCTTGTGGGTCCACAAATAGTGCTGTCAAACCAGGGGGGGGTGAATCCACTCTATATGAATGAAGGACATATGTATTCAGAACACCAATATAAATATAGAGCTCATTCAAGTCCATGGGTAATGTGATCCACCAGAGAGATGTCTCAGAGACTATAGATACCTGCTGACAGCCTACAGGCCTGAGTTCCTTCCCTGGGATTCACATGGTGAAGCAGAGAACAAAACTCAGACAAATTCTCCTCTGATTTCCTGTGGGTGTGGGTGCCACCCATGGTCCACAGAAGCTAAGACACCCAACTTTCCACTGAATCTCTCCGTCTCATGCATTCATTTAATTATAGTACTGTGGTGTCCATACTATTTTGTCTTTCTGGCTCTTGGGGATTTCATTCAAGATGTTTTTTTTTTCCTAGTTCCATCCATTTGCCTGCAACTTTCAAGATGTCATTGTTTTTTACCTCTGTGTTAAATGTACCACATTTTCTTTATCCATTCTTCAAGATAGAAGAGGCAGCTAGAAATGTGCCTGAGTTATTGCCCAAACAGTGTTGCAATTAATATAGTTTCTGTGTGATCATTCAGGTCTGGGTAGCCAGGAAACAAATGAGCAATCTCTTGTTACAAATTGGGAAACCAATGTGGGGCAACAATATCAACATGAAAACTAGGAAAGCTTGGGAAGGAACTCTAAACACAAAAGAACAGAGATAAGCACAGTTTCTTGGTAGCCACATTTTTTTTCAGATAGACTCTGTTTGAGGCATGGCACCATTAAGAGAAGTTTTAGCAGCAAAAAATTGCAGATTCTTTAAGATCCAGCTTCCTGGTTTGTGCTGGCAGAATGAACTCTTGCTATTTAGGAGGTCCTGCACCTAACTTGGGGTCTGTGAGCAATGTGTTACAAATTGCTTAATGGTGACATAGATCTGTTGGGCCCTCTAGCTGGGGTGATGAGCATGGCTCGCAGAGGCAGTGAACATGCCTCCACCATGTTGGAATAGGTGGAGCAAACAGGGCTGCAGAGCTAGTTATAGCCATGTCTTCTTTGCATTAAACAAAAGGCACTCCTGGTCAGAAAAGGATTTCAGATACACACTTGAATAGATTCAGACATAAAAGACCTCTAAAGGGGTCACAGCATGTTTTAAAAAATGTATGTAGGCTTTGGAGAGAGAAGAAAAAGAGGAATGAGAATATGAGCAAAGAGGTCAAGAATATGATGGGTACCCACTGAAACAGTCTACCTGAGCTAATGGGAGCTCACAAACTCCAGCCGGACTGGGGAGGAACAAGCATAGGATCAAATTAGTCCCTCTAAATGTGGCTGACAGTTGCATGGCTGGGGCAGACTGAGGGGCCACTGGCAGTGGCACCAGGATTTATCCCTACTGCGTGTATTGGCTTTCTGGGAACCTATTCTCTTTGGATGATAACTTGCTCAGCCTAGATATAATAGGGAGGGCCTTGGACCTTCCCCAAAGCAATGTGCCTTATCCTCTCTGAGGAGTGTATGGGGTGGGTTGGGAGGGTGTATGGAGGTAATGGGAGGAGGGGAGGGAGTGGGTACTTTGATCGGAATGTACAATGAAAAAAGATTGTTTTCTTTTTTTAAAAATAAATAAATAAAATAGTTTTAAAAAATAAAGTTTTCAATGAAACAACAAAAGTGATATGAAAGAGTAAATACAGTTATAGATTAAAGGGCTAAAGAAAAATAAGTCATGTAAAGATGGAATATTTACAGAGAGTCTGGATTATGATATTGTTGTGTTTTCTTTGAATTTTTTGACTGCAGAGAGAGACTTGATTCTGGGGGCTGCTAAGTTAAACCAACATAAAGGTATCTTGACAAAATTTGAGTCTAGGGATATGTTACTTTGTAAAAGAGTTTCTGATTTTGCTTCCACAGAAGATGAGAACCTATGGATTCCTTCTAGGCTAATGTGGTTTGATGGAACAGAGCCTCCTGAAAGGTCTCCATGAACCCTAAGAATACATCATTCAACAATCAGCAGGAAGGATGCCCAAAAGTTCTCTAGAAATCCTAAGAATACTTCACCCAATAATCAGCAGGAAGTAGTCTCTAGAACTATGCCCAAATTCCCAAAATGATCGGTTATGTTTGTTTTCATTTAAGGGGAGACGATTATAAGTGTTTAATGGTCATAGTCAATTTCTAAGAGGAAAAATAAGGGGGATATGACATAGAGATGAATACTTTACATAGGTATAAACTTTGGATTGATACAAATTTAAGATCAATTTTATTGTATGTATATATCTATTCTTGTTTAAGATGTTATATTTATACAGCTCATTTATAATTAAAAATTACAGATTAATAGACATTTATAACAGTCAAACTTGTAGTCATGTTAGTTAGGTTTTCTACATGTACAGAGAGATATTATTTCAAATGGATATGTATTCTTCAACCCTTTCAAAGACCTACAAAATATGGCATTTTAAGGGTTTTAAGAACTTAAAATTTTCTCAACAGCAAGACAGGTCTGCTTCTGGCAGCACCAATCTACTTTGCAGGGATTGAGGGGTATTGAAGAAACTCATTATGGAATTTGCCTTCAATGTGGCAAGGCTAGCCATTTGGGCAAGAAACTGCTCTTGCCTGGACTACTTGATAGTATGCTGTAAGAACCAGACTTGCAGGGCACACAAAAAATAACTTGTGAACTTACCTAAAGAAGGTGAGACAGTCCTTCAGGGCTCCTCATTCATGAAAGAGTCTGCCAGACATTTTGTAGGACAACAAAGATATTATGGGTCTGTAAGCTGAAGATGGATATCCCAATAGTACAGAAGAACTTTGGGTGACTGTCTATGCAGCAAGATTTCTCTGTCAAATCTAGAACTTTGGCAGTTGTTTATAATGCACTTCCTGTTTACTTAGGTAATATTATATCCTTCTGAGGTTTTTAAAGAGCTGAAGACATATAATTATAGTAACAGTTTTCCTTAGTTATCATAAAAGATAAATTAGTTATAAAACTTCAGATTCACAAGGATAGGATAGATGATAGAGTATTTTACCTAATTTGACAAATGTAAAAGGACTAAATATTATAACTATAATTCTTGCTTGATAACTGTTTTGTATATGCAGTTTTACAATGTTAAAACTATTTTTTTATTTAGACAGAAAAAGGGAGATGATGTGGGATGTTATTCTGTTTATGTGTGGCTTTTATTGGTTGATGAATAAAGCTGTTTAGGCCAATGGCTTAGCAGAGTAAAGCCAGGCAGGAAATCAGAACAGAGATAGAAAGATAAGGCAGAGTCAAAGAGACACCATATAGCTGCCGAAGGAGAAGGACCAGGAATCTTTCCAGTAAACCACAGCCTTGTGGTAATTTACAGATTAATAGAAATTGGTTATATTAAAATGTAAGAGCTATCTAGAAATATGTCAGAGTCATTGGCTGAACAGTTTTATAATTAATATAGGTTCTGTGTGACTATTTGGTTCTGAGTGGCTGTGAAACAAACAGTCTCCGCTTACAGTCAGAAAAGCACAGTGATTTAAGTTCAGTAACTGAACTACACATCAAGATGGAAGGACAGAAAAGACTATAAGAAAATTTACTCTGACCTCCACATGCACTCCATCACGTGCACAATGCACAACACACATGCACACACACACACACACACACAGCTGCAGGCAGGCTATGGGGACAAAGGAGCTACCGTGCTCCCCTTTGCCCTCTGCTTCGGGTTCGGTCCCAGCGCCCAAGCAGGCTGGGCTGGGAGGCGCTCTTCCGCCAAAGAAGGGAGGGAGGGAGGGAGACAGGGGGTGGGGGGATCTGGATGTAAGCTGGATTGGATAGGAAGAGAGAGGAGGTACCAGGCAGTATAGCCCCTGTAGGATGATCAGGAAGTGTAGGCGGGCTGTTCCCAGGTGCCGCAGCACTCACTCACCACAATGATGTTTCACTCAGTGCCCAGATCGAAACTCCATGCTGCTTGGTTAGCTCGCAAACAAAGGGCCCACCCTGCTTGCTGCAGGCAGGCTATGGGGACAAAGGAGCTACTGCGCTCCCCTTTGCCCTCCTCTTCGGGTTCCAGATTTCTTTTTTTACAACAAACACAGGAGAATTCCAAGGACTGGTTGATTCTTCAATATGGTGAGCATCTAGTTGCTCTTGCACTATCTGTTCCAATGCCTGTAATTTATCTTCAGCTAGAGGCCACTGTTTGATCCATATTGGCTTTTCAGTTAGCCATTTTAAAGGTAGGGCTGTTGGTACCTTTAAAGGTTTGGTATTTGCTGTATGTTCTTGTACAGCCTGAATGGCTGGTGACCTTTTTCCATAATGCCTCATCATATCCTTCTCAGAATTATGAGTTCCTGGAACTACAGAAACGTTATTCTGGGTATTCCATTGCTATAGCAGGTCACGGCCCCATAAATTTATTGCAATATTGGCTATATATGGCCTTAGTCTTCCTATTTGCCCTTTGGGCCTTATGCATTCAACTCATCTTGTGCTTTGTTTTACACAAGATAGAGTTCCGATTCCCAGAAACTGCACATCTACCTCTTGAAGAGGCCAATTCAGATGCCAAGATTCTGGAGTAATGATACTTACATCCACACCTGTGTCTAATAAGCCTTCAATAAAAGTGCCATTTATACAGACTCTTAGCTTTGGTCTTTGGTCATTAATAGAAGTCTGCCAAAATATACGTTTACTCTGTCCTACTGGGTTTTTTGACTTGTCCTCCAGGTGTAATTCATCATTTAGACCAGTATTACTTTTTTCAGCAGAAATTGGAGCTTTTAATTTTCTTGGTGAGGCACGTTCTCCACTGTGACTGGGAATGACTGGGCCGCTGTTGGCTTGGGGGCCTGCGAGAGGCCCCTCAAGGAGTTTCCCAATGGTATCCGGTTGCCTTGTCTGTCTGTTGTTGACCTGCATTCGTTGGACCAATGTCGGCCTTTATCGCATGTCCTACATATATATACCTGAAGGCTGAGGTCTCCTATTTTTGTCTTTCCCAGAGGAGATATTATTCCTAGAAATTCTTTGCCTGCAATCCCTTTTCAGATGTCCTAATTTATCATAATTAAAACACCTGGCAGTTTGATGTCTCCTCATTGCTTTGGAAATCGCTTCTCCTACTCAAGATTCATCATTATAGCTAAATGTCTCAACATTAATTGTATGCTGAATCCATTCATCCATAGGTGCTGATCTAGACCTTAAAGGCCCAATTATCTTTTTTCAATCTATGTTTACATTTTCGAAAGCTAGAGATTCAAGAAGCATTCGTCTAGCTTCTGGGTCTGTTACCCCTAAATCCAGAGCCTTAATTAATCTTTGCAAAAAGTCAATAAAGGGTTCTCTCTGTCCCTGCCTAATCCTGGTATATGATTCAGCCCTTTTTGCTGGATCTTTTATCCTATTCCAAGCATTTAAAGCTGCTTGGTGACATAGACACAGTACTTCATCGTCATAAAGAGCTTGGACCTGTGGATCAGCATATTCTCCTGCACCAAGAGTTTGATCTTGGGAAACCTCCACACCTTTTGCTCTTCCTTGCTGTTCCATATGTTTGGATTCTTCTCTGAAATAGATTACAAACATCAAGGAAGGTCCATCATCTAAAACTGCAGACACTAACTGATGGAAATCATGGGGGGTAGCTCTAGCATTAGAAGCCCAAGTCCTTATCATTTCCTTAACATATGCAGAGTGCAAGCCAAAATTAACAATAGCTTGTTTAAGATCATTCATTGCTATTGGCGTCCATCTAGCTCCTCTGACTCCCTTTGAGCCTTTAGAAGTTGACGCTTTGAAAAAAAAAAAAGAAGTTGACGCTTTGTCAGAATAAATTACAGGGTATGTGGCTAAAACCCTGGGTAAACCAGTTCTAATAGCTGGTGGTAGCATTGTATTCTGTCCTTGTGCCTTCTTACTCTGTTCACCAGCTCCAATAATTTCTTCAATCATTTCAAGTATTTTTATTATTGTCTCTTTTGAATCCTGAATTTCCTGACCTGCATGAGTTTCTAGTAAAGATTGTATGGTTCTTAAGAGTGCCATATTCTTCCTAAATGATAGAATATTCAAAAGAATACTGAAACCTAGTAACCAATAAATTAAGTTATCCCCATAGTCATATAAACCTTGCATGATATAACCCATTGTATTAGTAAACAAAACAGTAAAATTTGTGTTGGAAACGAAAACTGCCTTATTACCTATTATCCAGCAGGTGGCGCTGTTGCCAAGTCACGACGAAAACGGGGTCCTGTTTCAGTGTCTGCCTACTATTTGTTAAAAACTGGGAAATGCAAGTTGCTCAACAAAGTAAATGTAATTAAATCAATTCCATACACGGAACCATAAACCCAGAATCCAGGGGTAGAGAAGAGTAACCCGGAAGCCGTGTATGCTTCCATTTGACAGAGTCGCCCCAAGGGGTTGCAGCTTTTGGCAACCTGCAACCGCGTGCTCTTGCAAGGGAGATTTGAAAACAACTCAGAAAAGAGCAAACCAAGCAGGCAGAGACTACTCGGGCCTGTGGAGTTTAAATCCATGTGGGGAGGCAGACAATAGGGTGCGTGGGGACTGGAAGTCAATCTGAGGTGTCTAAAGGGAAAATATAAAGAACTGCAGCAAGAAAAGCTACTGCATGATAATTTATATTAAACTGCGGGCTCCACGCACAAGGCACAGGCCGCAAGGCACAGGCCACCGCTAAGGGAGGGAGGGCTCACGCCAGGCAGCCGAGCGGGGAAGGAAGGGTCCTAAAACCAAATGTTAGGGTGCCAGATGAAGGCATAAGTCAGAAACAACCCACACCAGTTTGGAATTATGATGAATAGGGTGGTATTTATTTAAATGGGAAAAAACTTACAGATCACCATCCCAGAAAACAGCCCTGTGCGCAATCAGGAAGGACTCTAGTCGCCCAAAACGGAGCAGGAAGCAAACATAGAGTAAGGAGGGAAGTGGCCGCTTTTGTAAAGAGAGAGACCATGCCCCAATGGGGGTAGCTTGAGCATATATGAACCCTCAAAGCCCATCTTCATAGTAAACCACTTCCTCCAACAAGGCCACACCTATTCCAACATAGTCCCATTACCTTTGGAAGCCGTTTTCTTTCAAACCACCATAATATAATTCACTGCCAGGTATCTATTTTACAAAAACTGTGTGAGCATATACTGGCAGGAGAGAGGAGAGTGGTGATGGTATTACATTCTCAGAGTGTTCAATGACAGGTACCAGAATATAAAGGTTTTAGTTTGGAGACAGGATGTTATTGTATAGTCCAGGCCGTCCCTGAATCCACACGCTTCCTGCTTCAGTCTCTTGAGTGTGGGGATTACAGGTGTTATGTCACAATATCTTGTTACAGGTAAGGGAAAATTAAATAATAAACTTATTATGAAGAATTCTGGGAAGGTCTCAACACATGGTATGTATCTAGTAGTAGGATGATTCTAAGTGATGAAAGAAGACAAATGAGCAAGTTAGCAAAGGTGATTAAAGGAGACAAAATAGTTGAGGCCAACAGGAACATTCAGCTACTTAACAGTGATTTGAATTATGTTTTAAAGGTCACTCACAGGCCTTTGTTTGATAACTTGGTCTCCATCTGCTGCTATTGTTTGTGGAGCAGTGGAAATGTTTAGATAAATTAAATAAATTAAAAAATAAAAAATAAAAAAAATAAAAATAAAATTACAACTGAACCAATGAATTCAAGCACCAATTCAACCATTTAAACTACTTCTACTGAGGAAACAGATAGTGCTGAAGGCTAGTGAAGGTTAGCAGTCATCATTACAGTTCATCTTTTTTTTTAATTTATTTATTTATTAAAGATTTCTGCCTCCTCCCCGCCACCGCCTCCCATTTCCCTCCCCCAATCAAGTCCCCTTCCCTTATCAGCTCGAAGAGCAATCAGGGTTCCCTGACCTGTGGGAAGTCCAAGGACCGCCCACCTCCATCCAGGTCTAGTAAGGTGAGCATCCAAACTGCCTAGGCTCCCCCAAAGCCAGTATGTGCAATAGGATCAAAAACCCATTGCCATTGTTCTTGAGTTCTCAGTAGTCCTCATTGTCCACTATGTTCAGCAAGTCCTGTTTTATCCCAGGCTTTTTCAGACCCAGGCCAGCTGGCCTTAGTGGGTTCCTGATAGAACATCCCCATTGTCTCAGTGTGACCCCTTGCGGTCCTGAGTTCCTTGCTCGTGTTCTCTCTCCTTCTGCTCCTGATTTGGACCTTGAGATTTCAGTCTGGTGCTCCAATGTGGGTCTCTGTCTCTGTCTCCTTTCATCACCTGATGAAGGTTAATATTTAGGAGAATGCGTATATGTTTGTCTTTGGATTCACCTTCTTATTTAGCTTCTCTAGGATTGCGAATTATAAGCTCAAAGTCCTTTATTTATGGCTAAAAACCAAATATGAGTGAGTACATCCCATGTTCCTCTTTTTGGGTCTGGCTTACCTCACTCAGGATAGTGTTTTCTATTTCCCTCCATTTGTATGCAAAATTCAAGAAGTCCTTGTTTTTTACTGCTGAGTAGTACTCTAATATGTATATATTCCATACTTTCTTCATCCATTCTTCCATTGAAGGGCATCTAGATTGTTTCCAGGTTCTGGCTGTTACAAACAATGCTGCTATGAACATAGTTGAGCATCTACTGGAGAAGATCTTCACCAACCCCGCAACTGACAAAGGTCTGATCTCCAAAATATATAACTATATATATATAGAACTCAAGAAATTAGACCGTAAAAGGCTAATCAACCCAATTATAAAATGGGGCACTGAGCTGAACAGAGAATTCTCAACAGAAGAAGTTCAAATGGCCAAAAGACACTTAAGGCCATGCTCAACTTCTTTAGCGATCAGGGAAATGCAAATCAAGACAACTTTAAGATACCATCTTACACCTGTCAGAATGGCTAAAATAAAAAGCACCAATGATAGCCTTTGCTGGAGAAGTTGTGGAGAAAGGGGTACACTCATCCATTGCTGGTGGGAATGCAAACTTGTGCAACCACTCTGGAAAGCAATGTGGCGATTTCTCAGGAAATTCGGGATCAACCTACTCCTGGACCCAGCAATACAGTTCATCTTTTAAAAGCATGTGGTTCTGTTTTCGTTCCCTTGAATGCCAAACATCAGAGAATGTTCAGGCCAGTAAAGGACTCCTTGGAGGACCCACCATCTCTCAGAATCATGGTTTAATATACACTAAAAGCTCTTCAACAAACCAATGCTTGCTTCTAGGTTAAAGTATCTGCCCACACGGAAACATCACCCTGAGGGCTGTTTTTTGTTCTAACTGGAGAAAGCATCTTCTAGAGTATCCTCCTGAGCATATCCGGACATCTACTGGTATTGTTAAAAAAAAATTCAGTATTACAGAAGAAGGCAACACCACCACACTTGGCAATACTGAAGCTTTCCTTACCTAAAAAGTTCCCATTAGATACTCGAGTGGGACAATTTCACAGTAAGATCACTTTCTTGCTTCCTTTTTCCGTATCAGGAAAAAAAGGCAGTCTGAGGCAGTAGGAGCACTGGTGTTTGTGATGCCTCCGTTGCATTAAGATAATGGGTTTATGTCGATGGGTACAACTGCAGTTGTTTCCAGTATTCACACCACACATGGTGATTCCTTAGACACTCACCTACCAGTTTCCACTGCTATTTAAGTTTGGTTTAGTTTTCAACATAATACCAAACAACCGTTGGTTTGCTGTGTCTAACAGATGGCATCTCAGACTACTGAAGAACACCCAATCACATGGGGAGAAACCTCCATCTACAGTGATTCTCCATCACTGCCCAACATGTTTTCTGACTCCATCACATCACGGGCAGCCAAGGGAGCACTGGAGCCTGGGTTTTGTTTGAGCACAGGGGTGGGACACTTTGCTGTTTCCTAATTTTCTGAGAAATCACCATACTGATATCCAAAGGGGCTGTACCAGTTTGCACTCCCACCAGCAATGGAAGTGTTCCCTTTACCCCCACATCCTCTCCAGCATAAATTGTCATCAGTGTTTTTAATCTTGGCCATTCTTACAGGTGTAAGATGGAATCTCAGAGTTGTTTTGATTTGCATTTGTAATGACTAAGGTCTTCTGTTTGGTTCCATTGGTCCTCCTGTCTGTTTTCATGACAATACCAGGCTGTTTTTACTATTGTAGCTTCTGTAGTAGAGTTTGAAGTCAGGGATTGTGATGCTTCCAGAAGTTTCTTTATTGTAGAGGATTGTATTAGCTATTCTGCGTTTTTTTGCTTTTCCATATGAAGTTGAGTACTGTTCTTTTGAAGTCTGTGAAGAATTTTGCTGGGATTTTGATGGGGATTACATTGAATCTGTAGATTTTTTGGTAAGCTTTTGGTAAGATTGCCATTTTTACTATGTTAATTTTACCCACCCAAGAGCATGGAAGATCTTTCCATTTTCTGGTTTCTTCAACTTCTTTCTTCAAATATTTAAAGTTCTTGTCATACAGGTCTTCCACTTGTTGGTTAGAGTTACTCTGAGATATTTTATGTTATTTGTGGCAACTGTGAAGGGTGTTGTTTCCCTGATTTCTTTTTCAGCCCATTTATCATCTGTGTAAAGGAGGGCTACTAATTCTTTTGAGTTAATCTTGTATACTGCTACATTGCTAAAAGTGTTTATGAGTTGTAGAAATTCCTTGGTAGGAGTTTTGGTGTTGCTTATGTAAACTATCATATCATCAGCAAATAATGAAAGTTTAACTTCTTCTCTTCCGGTTTGTATTCCCTTGGTCTCCTGTTGTACTATTGCTCTAGCTATATGGAGAGAGTGGACAACCTTGTCTTGTTCCTAATTTTGGTGGAGTTGCTGTGAGTTTCTCTCCATTTAGTTTGATGTTGGCTGTTGGCTTGCTGTATATTGCCTTTATTATGTTTAGGTATGTTCATTGTATCCCTTGTCTCTCCAAGACCTTTATAATGAAGGGATGTTGTATTTTGTCGAAGGCTTTTTCGGCATCTATTGAGATGATCATGTGGTTTTTTTCAATTGTTTATATGGTAGATTACATTGATAGATATTTGTATGTTGAACCATGCCTGCATATCTGGGATAAGACTACTTGATCATGGTGGATGATTTTTTGTTGTGTCTTTGGATTCGGTTTGCCAGTATTTTATTTTTGGCAATTCTTTCATAGTAATGTCTTTGTACAGTTTGAGTATCAGAGTAATTGTAGCCTCATAAAGAGTTAAAGAGTTTGGTAATGTTCTTTCTGTTTCTATTGTGTGGAAAAATTTGGGGAGTATTAGTATTAATTCTTCTTTGAAAATCTTGTAGAATTCAGAGCTGAAACCATCTGGTCCTGGGCTTTTTTTTTTTTTTTTTTTTTTTTTTTTTTTTGGTTAGGAGACTTTTGATGACTATTTCTATTTCTTTAGCAGCTATATGTCTATTTAATTTGCTTATCTGTTCTTTTTTTTCCTGTTTAGGAGTTTATTAGAGGGACATGTACAGAACTGGGGAAGTCAGTGTGCAGAGACAGAGAAAGAGGGAGAGAGAGAGAGAGAGAGAGAGAGAGGTGCTTATCTATTCTTTATTTAATTTTGGTGAGGGATATTTATCAGAAAATTATCCATTTCCTTTAAGTTTTCCAATTTTGTGAAGTACAGGTTTTTCAAAATATGACCTAATGATTTTCTGGATTTCCTCTATGTCTGTTGTTATGTCCCCCTTTTCATTTCTGATTTTGTTAATTTGGATATTCTCTGCCGTTTGGATAAAGGTTTGTCTAATTTGTTGATTTTCTTGAAGAACCACCTCCTTGTCTCATTCTTTGTATTGTTTCCTTGATTTCTATTTTGTTGATTTCAGCTCTCAATTTTATTATTTTCTGACATCTAGTTTTCCTGGGTGAGTTTACTTCCTTTTGTTCTATAGTGTTCAGGTGTTCTGTTAACTCACTAGTGTGGTATTTTTTTCAACTTCTTTATATAGCCATTTAGTGCTACGAACTTTCCTCTTAACACTGTTTTCATTGTGTCCCATAAATTTAGGTATGTTGTGAGGTCATTCGCATTGAATTTCAGGAAGTCTTTAATTTCTGTATTTCTTCCTTGACCCACTGATGTTTCAGGTGAGCACTGTTTAGTTTCCATGTGCTTGTGGGCTTTCTGAAATTAGTGTCACTGTTGAATTCTAATTTTAAGCCATGGTGATCCAATAAGATACATGGGGTTATTCCAATTTTTTTTAATCTGTTGAGGTTTGCTTTGTTACCTAGTATGTGGTCAATTGTGAGATTTCATGAAGTGCTGAGAAGGTATATTCTTTTATGTTTGAATGGCATGTTCTATAGATGTCTGTTAAGTCCATGTGAGTCATAGCATCTGTTACTTCCCTTATTTCTCTATTAATTTTCTGTCTGACAGACCTGTCCAGTGATGAGAGTGGGGTGTTGAAGTTATTAGTGAATGGGGCTTAATGTGTGATTTAAGATTCAGTAGTGTTTCTTTTACATATGAGGGTGCCCCTGTATTTGGGGCATAGATATTCAGTACTGAGATTTCCTCTTGATGGATTTTTCCTGTGACTATTATGAAATATCCTTCTTTGTCTCTTTGGATTGATTTTAATTTGAAGTCTATTTTGTTTCATATTAGGATAGCTACACCAGCTTGTTTCTTAGGTCCACTTGTTTGGAAAAAAATTTCCCAACCCTTTACTCTGAGGCGGTTATCTTTTTTTGAGGTTAAGGTGTGTTTCTTGTATGCAGCAGAAAAATGGATTCTGTTTTCATATCTAATGTTAGCCTGTATCTTTTTATAGATGAGTTGAGTCCACATATAATAAGGGATATTAATGACCAGTGATTGCTACTACCTCTTAGTTTTTGTTGTTGGTAATGTTGTGTGTTTTTTCCCTTCTTTGGATTTGCTGCTGTGAGATCATCTATTGTCTGTGTTTTTGTGGATGCAGCTAACTTCCTTGAGTTGGAGTTTTCCTTCCAGTACTTTCTGTAGGGCTGGGTTTGTGGCTTGGTATTGGTTAAATCTGGTTCTGTCATGGAGTATTTTGTTTTGTCCATCTATGGTGATTGAAAGTTTTGCTGGGTAGAGTAGTCTGGGCTGGCATCCCTGGTCCTTTAATATCTACATAATGCTTGAACAGGACCTTCTGGCTTCATTGTTTGCATTGAGAAGTCAGCTGTAATTCTGATAGGTCTGCCTTTATGTTACTTGGCCTTTTTCCTCTGCAGCTCTTAATATCATTCTCTATTCTGTATGTTTAGTGTTTTTATTATTATGTGGCAAGGGGACTTTTCTTTTTGATCCAGTCCATATAGTGTTCTGTAAGCTTATTGTATCTTCATAGGCATATCTTTATGCTGGAAAAGTTTTATTCTATCATTTTATTTAATATATTTTCTGTGCTTTTGAGCTGAACTTCTCCTTCTTCTATACCTATTATTCTTAGGTTTTGTCTTTTCATGGTGTCCCATATTTTCTGGACAGTTTGTATCAAGCTTTTGTTAGATTTAATGTTTTCTTTGACTGATGAGTCAATTTCCTCTATTGTATCTTCAGCGCTTGAGATTCTCTCTTCCATCTCTTGTATTCTGCTGTTTATGCTTACATTTGTGGTTCCTAATCATTTTCTCATAATTTCCCTTTATATAATTCCCTTGACTTCTGCTTTTTTTATTGTCTCTATTTCGGTTTCAAGTCTTAAATAGTTTCTTTCATCTGTTTGATTGCTTTTTCCTGGTTTTCTTTAAGGAATTTGTTGATTTCTTCCAAGTTTTTGTTTGTCTTTTCCTCCATTTATTTGAGAGAATTTTTCATTTCCTCTTTAAGGGCCTCAAACATTCTCCTAAAGCTATTTTTTAGGTCATCTTCTTTTACTTTATCTATATTTGGTTGTTCAAGTTTAGCTGTTGTAGGGCCACTGGTTTTTATAGGTATCGTGTTGTTCTTCATGGTGTTGCATGTGTTCTTACCTTGTCTACCCATCTTTTCCTGATTGGTGTAGCTCATGTTGAGTCTCCGGTGATCAATATTCCAGGTGTCGGTAGATCCAAGGCCCAGGTTCCTCATGGTGACAGTTGTTTAACTTGGGCAATTTGTGGGGCGACTAGCAGTGGAACAGGATCTATCCAAAGTGCATGAACTGACTTTTTGGAGCCCATTCCCTATGGAGGGATATCTTGCTCAATCTAGATAAAGTAGGAAGGGCCTTGGTCCTGCCTCAAGTGATGGGGCAGACTTTGTTGACTTCCCATGGGAGGCCTGACCTCCTCTGAGGAGTGGATGGGGGTGGGTTGGAGAGAAGGTGGGGGGTAGTGGGTGGATGGGAAAGGAAAGGTTACTGGGATTGGTATGTAAAATAAGTTTTAAAAATAATCCCTAGTGCCTGGTTTCTCATGAACCCCAGAGAGCAAGGAAATGGATAACTAAAAATACTAATCCCATCCATGAGGGATTAGTAATAAAAAAAAAAAAAACCAACTAAGCACCTCCCAAAGGACCACTTTCCACACTGTCCATCTTATAGGGGTTGGATTTTCAATAAAAGAATTGGAATATTCCTTCCACTGCAGTTTTCATAGGTTCCTTTGCCCATACTGAAATCTAAACTACAAAATTATGCCTATACAGTTCATGGAATCCAACAGGAGAGACACAATGAATAGGGAGACCTGGGCCTAATAAATAGAATGTGAGCCTAGAAAAAGCTGAAAGGAATTCAGAATTTACATTGTCTGGCTTTCCAACATGAGGTGAAAAGAATAGATATAGACAAAAATAAACTTGCAGATATTGAAGCAGGTAGTGGAAGGAATCTAACCATGTTTCCTCTGCAATCTGGAAATAATACCTACTAAGTAATAAAAGGAGAAGTATGTTAAAGATTGAAACAAGTGGAAGTATAGTTGCTTTTCAGTGAGTCAGTGGACAAAAGAAATCAAGATTTCCAGATGGGAGAATCAGTAATGATGAGTTAGTGCTACCAGGTTACTTGGATATGTACATGTGGGGCAAGAGATCAACCAAGCCTTTCCTACTTCATTCATTTACATTTAATTCTTCCTTTAGACTTTCCAAAGCACTTTATTTATACCTCCAGGATATTTTTATTATAATCCTGATTTTTATGGTTTTATTTCACAAATAAAATATATAAAATATAAAATTTCAGTATAAACAATGATGGTTTATTATATCTAAGCATATATGGTGATTCATTTGTAATTTTAGTTATTTCATGATCAAAACCACGCATTATATAATCAAGGCATTTGAAAAAACAAGAAATTAAACTGATGGCCAACTTAGCACCACAATCAAACTTACTTTTGCTAAATCATTATATCACAAGAAGATTTTTTTTTAAAAAAAATCATCTTCCAGCCTCAAAAAACTAAAGAATGATGACCTTAAAATCCCATGACATAAGAATATTAAAAGCAATACTAAATAATTATCAATACCATTTAAAAGAATACCCTATTTGGTGTTGCATGGATTAGTTGCCTCTTTGCCATCTAAGAAAGCATGAAGAAACTTTGTTCCAGGTAATCTACTGCCTTTACCAAGGTCCTATTGATTTAATGGAAACATTGACTATCACCATTTGTTTTAAGGATCAGATTTTTTAATAGATAACAATATTAAAAAATGATGACCAAGAAAAAAATGTACTAGGAAATCATTAAAACTAGACAGCACATACCTCTGTCCATAACAATATAAAATCTAGGTTTGGAGGACTCTAATAATTCTTTTAGTATCTTTAAAATCATAAATCAATATGATTTATTTGAGAAAGGTGAGAAGGGTAGGATGGGGAGAACTTGGGGCAACGGGATGATTGGGATAAAGGAAGGTTGGATAGGGGAGCGGGGAAGCACATATCTTAATTAAGGGAGCCATCTTAGGGTTGGGAAGAGACTTGGACCTAGAGGGGCTTCCAGGTGCCCAAGGCGAGGTCCCCAGTTAGTTCCTGGGGCAGCTGAAGATAAGGAACCTGAAATGATCCTATCCTATAACCATACTGATGAATATCTTGCATATCACCATAGAACCTTCATCTGGCGATGGATGGAGATAAAAGACAGAGACCCACACTGGAGTACCGGACTGAGCTCCCAAAGTCCCAATGAGGAACAGAAGGAGGGAGAAGATGAGCAAGGAAGTCAGGACCAAGAGGGGTGCACCCACCCACGGAGACAGTGGGGCTGATCTATTGGGAGCTCACCAAGGCCAGCTGGACTGTGACTGAAAAAGCATGGGATAAAACCGAACTCTCTGAATACGGCGAACAATGAGGGCTGATGAGAAGCCAAGGACAATGGCACTGGGTTTTGATCCTACTTCATGTTCTGGCTTCGTGGGAGCCTAGCCAGTTTGGATGTTCACCTTCCTAGACCAGGATGGAGGGGGGAGGACTTTGGACTTTCCACAGGGCAGGGAACCCTGACTGCTCTTCAGACTTGAGAGGGAGGGGGAGAGGAGTGGGGGGAGAGGGAGAGGAGTGGGGGGACGGGGAGAGGAGTGGGGGGGAAGAGTGGGAGGCTGGGAGGAGGCGGAAATTGTTTTTTCTCAATAAAAAAAAAGAAAAAAAATCTATATAAATAAACAGGATACTTCTTAGTTTAAAATTCTTTTAACTCAATGTTTCACCTAAAACTGAAAGCATTTGATTAAAACAGGGTCTGAAGCAAGAGAAAATTTAAAAAGCCTCATCCTAGTCATCACAGACATAAACATTTTATTGGTTCTTTTTTTTTTTATATGCTCTGAAGAAACACTAAAGTTCCAAACACTGAATAGAGAGGCATCTGAAATATCCATTTCTACCATGATAAGAAAAGTTTGAATTTATTCCAAGTTTCTGAAATATTTCATACATGTGCAAATATATGAACACATAAACAATGAAAATTTTTGCTAGAAATGGTTTCCAACTGGCTGATGAGTTTATTATTATCAAAAAAATTTGCAAAACTATATTTAAAGAAAACTTCAGGTTAGTTTATTTTTAAACCATAATTACATATGTTCAGAAATCCCAATAGTTTCTTCTCAATTGTCTGGGAAGAGCTGACATTAATACACAAGTCATTTGTATGATTTCTGCTTTAAAAATTAGGTAAAACTAAATGAATGACAAACAATGATTTCACATGGGCTGTAACTTTCTTTATTATCTGGGATACACTGTTGAGTAATCTCCCTCCTGTTGTAGAAAGCAGATGTAATCTGGCAGAACTTATTCCTTCCAGTGCCCCAGAACATATATGGGAAACCAGCAAAGTTTCTATGGGATCAAAGTAATATTTTATAATAACATAATAGATGAAGTAAAAAAACCTATGGTGGCTGTGAAAGCCATGTATATCATATTAATACCTTCAGGTGGTCATAAATTCATTATAAATATAAAACATGGACTAATACCATAAAAAATAAAGGTCATGTTAGTTTGCTGAGAATTAAATCAAGGAAGTCAATTTTAGAAAGAGTCCTTCACATGAGCTACTAAAAGTTGCATATATTTTACCTACAAGATCTGCTACACTAAGAGCTCCATCGAAATTTATGAATTCTCAATTGCACTTGAAATTACCACTGGACTGATGATGGCTTCAAACTTCCTAGATGGTTAAACAGAATAAATCATAAATTGTTAAATTGCTTAGTATTTGGTACCTGTAATTCATCCAGTAATTGTTAGAATGCTTAGTATTTAATACCTGTAATTCAGCCAGTAACTTTTTTCAAATATACTTTCATATATAGCATGTTGCTTGTATGCAACTGAGCAAGTAAATTGCAGAACCAATAACTTCTGTTCTGCATAGCAATCAAAGTTGCTATTTGAATTGAAATGTTTTTATTATATCAAAAAATTAAGGACATATGTACAAGCTGGGAAGTAAACAAGTATGCCAAGTAATTAAAAGAAGAAAACAGAAAAAAAAAAGAACCATTGTAAAGAGAATAGCATCATGTAAAATTAAATGAATGCCAAATAGTGTTGACATGGGCTGTAACCTTTTATGTTATCTGAGAGTTTATAAATACATTTATAAATGTCATAGTTTATAAATGACTAATCTCCCCAGTTATGAAGTTTCCTTGGTTCCCATTTGGTCTCCCAGCATCATTTAGGTTCTTTTTTCTTTGTTACAAATAAAGGTCAAGAAAAGCCCAAACCAACACAAAGAAAAATGATTTTTGCATAATATTTCAGTTTTTATTACTGGTTCCTATTTTTTCTTACATTTCACATAAAATTTCAAGGACAGAATGAGCATACACATTTACATTCAGTACATCTTCATTTGAAAAATGCTTCAGTAAAGACTGATTGAAACATCAGAAACCTTCACCTATCAATAGTTTTTCACCTGAAAGTTCTTTTAAATACAATTTTCTTTGTATTGATTTATCTAGGCTATCTAGGAGACTGGGAAACCAAGAAAGCATATCTTTTCCTCAAATTTTATAATATGCATATGCTTAACTATTAGTTGGATCATTAAAATGGAATTAAATCAATGGCATGTATCAAATTTAGTAATTAAAAGTCAGAGAACACAAAAAAGGCTGAAAATAAAATTCTAGATTTTAAAAATAGCAAGCCTATGATATGTTGGTGTAGGTTGGCCAATTCTGACAAATGCCTTATTTGGGTGTAGGATGTTCAAAGTGCAGAAGGTTGTGCCTGTGTTGACAACAGAAGATTACATGTAAAAACATATGTGCCAACTTTAAAAGTAAAATCTATTAAATAAAGTAAAGTTAAAGAAAGTTTAAGTCTCAATTTACAAACTGCTATCACTATCACAAAGGATGTTTTTCCTAAAAGGCCAAGAGAGTACTCACTAGTACTCCACTTTTCATAAGTCTAAAAATATTTTTCAAAATTCACAATGGCAAAAAATTCTGGTAAATGCCACTGGTATCATAAAATCTAGGCAACAGAAGCAAGGAGAATATAAACTACATATATTTGTAGCTTGATAAGCTATCTAGGTAACAGTTCAGTTTAGGTTCTAATTAAATATCTAGACAATAAAGAACTGGAATTAAAAAGGTTACTCCTACATTATAACAAAATATTACTCTGACCTAAATTGTGTGATACAAAGAACGAGAGAGGCAAGCAGGCAGATTGGTCAAGAGGGAGGGAGAGAGGAGGATCAGGAATACAGATCTCATTCTTTATTTATTAACAAAAATAAAGTCACTTTATAATATTAGGTACTGTTGCCTGCTTCTTCCTAAAAACTGTATTGTCTTAGCCACAACTCTTATTGCCATCCAAGCAGGAATAATATCCATAGGCTAAATTGTAATACGTACCTAAACAAAACCTGCAGTAGAAAAATATATACATTCTATAAATTTTTGTCAGGTAACGTTATTAAAAATTGGAAAATATTTTAACATTGTAGATTACAGAACAAGTAACTTACGTCAAAAACTAAAACAAAGAACTTATGATCAAAATTACTGAATTTACTATTTAAGCTCATTTACTTTTGGTAAATTAAGTTGGCCCAAATATAAAGTATTTTGTTTTTATACCAAATAAAATAAAGGATAAGAATGAGGAAGACAGCAAAATGTACATATTTTGGATTTCAAATAAACTTCCATTTATTCTTTTTTATTGTATGTGTGTGTGCGCGTGCGCAAGTGTGCAAATACATGTATGCACCATGGTTTACATGTGGATTTCAGAGAGCAAACTGAAGGGTTCACCCTTCTCGCCTTCTATCACTTTGCATTCCAGAAATGGAGGAACTCAACTGTCAGTGTAGTGACAAGCTCCTTTACCCACTGCGCCAGCCTGCTAGCTTCAAGCTTATTCTTGGAAAAATGTTAATAATTCTCTAATTCTCCTAGAGATAAGCAGCTTATAAAAAGGTCATCATGCATTTATAGATAAGAAATTGTAAGCACAAGGTATCAACTTTCCTCAAATACAAAATAAAATAAAATGGTTCTACTCATTTTTGCTCGAAAATGTACATATGAGGATATAACCCATATAACCAAGATCTAATCAATCATTCCTAGCACAGGAAAAGTGGCAAAGTCCTGCAAATACCTAATAGTACTAAGAGGGATTAGTGTGCTAGGTTTTGAAGTCCAATAGTACAAGATGACAAAAGGTTATGGCCATGTGTGTAGTTCTGCATCCTTGCTACTACGAAGATTCAGCTCTGTTAAATCCACCCTGTGAAATGCTGAAGGATTGCTAGCAGTTGCTTGCTCAGTTGTTTCTTACTTTTTTTTATGTTTACTTTAGAGACTCAAAGATTTGGATTTGTTTACTTGAAAAATAAGTTTTCAGTATTCAAAATTAAAGTTTTCAAAGCACAAAACAAAGCAAAAAAAGCAAAGCAATATAGAAAAACCTATCTAGGAATGATATTTTCATAGATTTTATAATCTATTTAGTTGGCCTAATAATACAACCCTTTATTTTAACTTCTGTTTTGGTACTATTTTAAAACATTTTGTTCACTTTGTATAACAGATAGAATGCATTACAAGCTTTAGAAAACTAAAATTATGTTTCTTCTAAAAGACTGTAAAGTTGTTTCTTCACTGAATTAATGCCTTGAAGTCTTCATGATGGATTTAACTTGTGCCACTTGATAACAACCTTTTCTGGATTTGTGATTGTTTCTTTCCATTGGTTCACTGCTTCAATATCATTACTGTCTTCACTTATCCAGAGCTGTAAAGGAACAGTACAATCATTCAACTTGACATAATATTATTAACTAAATGGAAGCAATTACTCTTATTGTTAAGATATGGGCAAGTTTGGATAACATATTTCTAAATAAGTATCATTCCAATTTTTCAAAAGTTGCTTGATGATTTGATTGATCCTTAAATGTTAAAATATTTAACCTGCTGAATCATTCTGGATTATGTAATCCAATTCAGTTTAAAAATTAAAACTGTAAAAATGAAATATTATTTAAAGCATTACCCTTTGAATATTCTTTCTTGCTCTATCAATCTAGTAACTCAACTAAAATTGATCCTTAATTACTCAAAAAAAAATTTTGCCATGATTTCTAAATTGAGGCAAACAATGATTCTAACCTAGAAAGGAATGTACACTTAAGCACCTTGTACATGACATGAAACTATAATCTTAACTAAAATCTAATAAAAAGTCATTCTTAATACATAATAATTTCATTGTTTTATCATTTACAAACTACAGAAAATACATGCAAATGATCTTGGGAAAACTGTAGTATTGTACAAACATAAGACATTGAAATGAGTATATACCATGGAAATAAGGTGGATGTACAATTTTAAAAAACTGAATTTTTATCTTGGCTATAATGCTAACAAATACTGTAACCTTGGAATTAACTTACCTGAGACCCAGTTTATAATTCTTCTAAGAGATTTGATGTAAGTACTGGTTTTCAATTCTTTTTCTACCTTGGCCTAAAAAACTTTCCTTTAAACAACATCTTACAGAGACCCTAACACATAACACAGATAACAGAGTATTTGGATCAATAAAGTGGAAGAACTTGAGCCCACGTATGATTCCCTCATGGTGACTGACACCTGGGGCCACTAAAGAATTTCCAAATTCATTATCCTGCTAATTACCTCTCAAATTAAATTTATATTAATTCTTTAGTTAAAACTCCTTTCCAAATAAGATTACAGAAAGCTGCAATATTTTAAATTGGCAGTCTAATTATATGAAATGAGAGTTGATAGCAATCTTTGAAAATTCATATACACAATCTGAAGACTGTTAATAACAGTTTTTTGTAAAGTGAAAACTTTTACATCAGTTAAAGACTTCAAGATTTAAATGTGACACAAACAGTTGTAATTAATATGAATAGATAACTAATAGCTGCCACAAATGCTAATAAGGAAAGAAAATGTAAAAAAAAATTCTATAGGATTGACAACAAGGAAAGAAAACGTAAAAAAAATCTATAGACTTGATAAGTAAGATAACTGTTATACAGCCCTATACAAATTAATTTTTAATTAATTAATCAAGACAGCAACATTTGATCCCTAAATATTATCACATTGTTAAAAATTGATATTTTCTAAAAATTCAAATCTATCATAGCAAAGTTAATAAAATATATAAAAGGCTCATTTTAAATACAAAATTAAAGATGAAACAATAAAATAAATGTGATACTCAAAATCTTCCGTACACTTCATAAATTATGCTATGATTGGTTTAATAAAGAAGCTGACTGGCCAATGGCTGGAAAGGACAAGGCTAGGTGGGAAACCCAGACTAACAACACTGAGAAGGGTGGATTCAGAGGAGTCGCCAGCCAGATGTAGAGGGAGCAGGATGTGTACAAGATAAGGTAACAGCCATGAGTCACATAGCGACATATGGATTAATAGAAATTGGTTAATTTAAGTTATAAGAGGTAGATAAAAAAAAGCCCAAGCTATCTGCTGAGCATTTATAATTAGTAGACAGTCTCTGAGTGGTTATTTAGAAAGTGGCTGGTGGAACAGAGCTAATTGCGGTCCCAATGAAAAACTCTGCTTACATATATTTTCTCTTCTACTGATTTTATATATTTTAAAGCTGAAAGTTCAGTATGTTTAAAAACGAAGCCTAGCTGCTCAGAAATGTTATCTATTCACATTAAAGCAAAACATCTGACAAAATCTGATACTAAGGCAACACTGAATTTTAATTTAAAGTTTGAAGAATTCTCCTGTATTCACTCTTAACTTTATCCTCCTTCCTTTGCTAATTAACCACACAGTAACAACAGCGATGCACCATGAAGAAATCCAGGACAGCATTACTCACCTGGCCTACAAACTGTTTTCTTCTTACAGAGCTTCGACTGTAAAGTTTAACAAGGAAAACAATTTCTTTTTCAGTCTGTGTAAGTGGAAAAATCATAGTTTCTCCCCACTTTACTCTTCCACTGGATGCCTTCAGTAAGCGTGTCTTCTTTTTATAGATCAGCTCTCCTGAGCTAAACATCCCCACCTTCACAAAAAAACCTATGAAACAAGAAACTATAGTTTATAAACTTTCTTGTGAAATACTACGTAAAGTTTTTATCTATATAGGTTATAAAAATATAAATAATCAGTTTTAAAGGTCTTCTGGGTTATTGTTTGACAACAGAACAAATAGAACATTTACCACACTCTACAAATAACTATTGTGGCCTTAAATGAACTTAAACATTCCTCTAGTCTGAATAATGTCAACCAGAATAACAACCATCAGCACAGGAAAACACACTGAAATGAATTACAGCAAAAAAGGTGTCAATTCTCTAGACAACTAGAGGTATTAATTTCACAATTTCATAGGTAAATTTCTTTGCTTGTGATGCAAGAAATATATGTGCGCTAGAACTAGAATAAAACAATATTCTTAAGTAAATTTGAGAGCTAGCACTTCCAACAATGATAAAATAGTTTGTATAAACTATAACAAAACATAACAATTATAAACTCTAGGGGAAAAAAGTAAAAAATCCTCCAAAACCAACTCTGCTGGTGCTTAATATTGGACTGTTCAATCTCTAGAGAACTGAGAAAATAAACTTCTGTTTTTTAAGCCAAAATGTAGAATAGGGTACTAAAGAAGTTGGAGCAGGAATATCAACTTGGGAACTGCCCAGATAAAATTATGGGTAACGTATCTTTACACCTAAGCATACTTTTCAATGTGAGACTGTTGAGAATAGGCAAAAAGCACCCTGGTCTGAGTACTGCCGTTTTGACTTTAGACTCCATTTTACTTATAAGAGTGAACTAAAGTTCAGGTTCCCAAACTCTAGGGGAGTTGGGAAACTTCCAGTAGCTGGCCCACCTGCTCCCTAAACCATAGAAATAGTCGTTATGCATTTTCAGTTCCCTAGAAACATTGTGGCTGTTCCTAACGAACAAATGAATCTGGTTGGACCAAAAGGCTTGCATTATAGATAGGTTGGCAAAGATGGAACTAACATTCAAAGAAGCCCCTAATCTCTAAATCCTGACTGGTTAAAATTATAACTGTAATTTGGCAACAAATATTTGTAAATTTTGTGCTTAAATATTTGCTTCAATTGACATGTAGGGTCATAGTTCAGCTCCTGAGTCTGTTCTGTGACCCTGATCGATCAGTCCCCTCCCCTTGCCCGCTTCTTTTGTGCTGCCCTGCATTAACTCTCGCCTTGCAGTAACCTCGTGTCTGCTTGGCTTGATTCAGAGCCTTGGACCACAACAACACAAAATGACTACAACTTAACATCAAGTGCTGTCTGGCTACTGTAAGGAGTCAGTTAGTATAACTGGGGCTAAAGGTAGCAAGAAAGGCAAGAGGGAACTGCCAGAAAGGCAGAGTCACGGGATGAGGAATGAGATCTATTAGGTTATAAAATGGCAATCATTAGCAATCCTTGGTAGTAGTTTTGCTTAAATGAAGTGATCCATTTATATAATACATCTGTATAGACTCCCACTATTTTTCTGTTTCACAAAATTAAGAGAAGGAGCCCATCCCTGACACTGCCTGGAGGGGGGCAGGATCCAGAGGCTGGATAGCCCAGAACTTAGGATAGAACCAAATATGACTAGAGAATTAAAAGTCACTGAAATGATTCCTAATGATATTCTGCTATGCTCATAGATCATTGCCCCGTCCAATTGTCATCAGAGAGGCTTCACCCAGCAACTAATGGGAATAGATGCAGGGACCCACAGCCAAACATTAAGCAGATCTCAGGGAATCCTGTGGAAGAGGGAGAGGAAGGATTATGGAATCGGGGGAGAAGGGTGTCAAGGACATCACAAGAAAACCCACAGAATCAACTAACTTGGGTTCATAGGGACACACATAGACTGAACCACCAACCAGAAAGAAAGTTTAGAGGGGACTGATCTAGGCCCTCTGTACATATGTTACAGTCGCGTAGCTTGGTCTTCTTGTAAGACTCCAAACAGTGGAAGCAGAAGCTGTCTCTGACTGTTACCTGTTTTTGGGACCCCTTCCTCCTACTGGGTTGCTTCATCCAGTCTTAATAGGAGAGAAGGTGCCTAATCATACATAACTTGATATGCCAAGGCTGGTTGGTGGCACACGGGAGGACTGCCCTTTTTCTGAAGGGAAAAGAGAAGGAGGGAATGGGGGAAAGAGGAAAGGTTGGGAGATGAACTGGGAGGAAAGGAAGGAATAAGAGGTAACTGATCAGGCTGGAAAAAATAATCAATTAATTAATAAAAAAGAATTAACTAGAAGTAATCTTGACTTACTTTTCTAACTTTGATTTTGTTTACTTTTATAATTCTCCATCTAGTGGTATTAATTTATAGTTATTTTCAATGAGCTATTCATTCTATTTTACTATCAAGAGTACACTAATATCATAAAATTATTTTTTCCATGCTTCAAAATAACTTATGTTGAAAAGAAATTACATGTTCTTCAATGGTTTAGTAGACCTTAGTGCTATGAAGCACTAAAATGTTATCTGTCTTGCTAGGGTTTCTTTTGCTGTGATAAAACTCCATGACCAAAGCAACCAGGTGAGGAAAATGTTGGTTCCAGCTTACAACTCTCAGATCATATCCCATCACTAAGGAGAGTCAAGACAGAAACCTAAAGGCAGGAACCTGGAAGCAGGAACTGAAGCAGAGACCATGGAAGAGTACTGCTTACTGACTTGTTCCCCATGGCTTGCTCAGCCCGCTTTCTTATACATAGCACGAAAGCAGTTCTCAACTTCTGGGTCAGACCCCTTTGGCAAATCTCTATGTAAAAAAATAATGACATTCCAATTCACAACAGTAGTGAAATTAGAGTTATGAAGTAGCAACAAAAATAATCTTATGGTGGGCGTAACTGCATGAGGAATTGTATTAAGGGTTACAACATTGGGAAGGTTAAGAACCACTGCTCCAGGGCTACCTGTCCAGAGATGGCACTTACCACAGTAAGCTAGGTTCTCCCTCCCACATCAATCACTAATTAAGAAAATTCCCCATAGGCTTGACTGATTACAAACAAATCTTAATGAGGAATTTTTATCAACTGAAAAGTCTCTCGTGTCAAGTTAACAATAACAACAACAAAAAGAAACAAAAAAAACAAGAACAATACCTCATTTTTGTACGTAAATTATATATATGTAGGTGTGTGTATAGATGCATGTAGAGGCCAGAAGTAAACACTGGGTATCCTCTTCCTCAGTCATTATGTGTCTTATCTTTTGAGACAGAGTCTCACTGAATCTGGCATTCACTGACTGGCTAGACAAGCTGTCCAGCAAACTCCTCTCCATCCCTTCAAGGTTACAAGCATGCATGATCACCCCAGATTTTTGTATGGGTCATAGGGATCAGAACTCAGGTCCTAATGTTAATATAAAAGGCACTTTCCCAACTGAGCCATCTCCCAAGCCCTACTTAGTGCTTTTTGCAAGGAATTCTTCACTTTTTCCATAGTTATTCTTTTCAGATTCTTCCTGTTCTTTAATGAGTTTTTAAGAAACTCGTTTACCTTCTGCATGTGCAAATGAATTAGTATAGTTGGTACATGGAATTGCCTTATGTATTATTAATTCTCTTCTGACTTAGAAAATTCTTCTGAATTTAAAATTTTATTATCTTCACTGTTCAGAATAGCAATCATATCTTCTCTACTTTGCTTTATCCATCTTCTTACAAATTTTCCTATTTTAATGGTCCTTTTAAAGAAAAAAAGCATTTGGGTTTTTGTCAATTATTAACTTGTATTTATCAATTCTAGCTTTCCTACTTGTTATTTTCCCGACTTCTTGAATTGAATGCTCAGCTGTATATATTTTTAATGTTTTTTTTTTTTTTAGTTAAAGTACTTTTACTTGCCTAAATAATTCCCTTTCAATCTAACTGAAGTAGGGTTGATCTCAAATCTTCAGCTCCAAAGGTGGCCAGGTAAACTAAGCATAGCTCATCAACATATCATAGTCCCTAGCTGTTTATCCATAGAAGGGCACAGTCCTCAAGGCATACTGGTCTCTTAGATTCTTACCCTACTGAAACCTCTTCACACTGGATGCACTTTGAACCACTTACTCAAAGTCAGAGGTGTTGATGAGCTTGGAAGGTATTGTGCCTCAAGAATTTGCAGCTGAATCCTGCTATTTACTGCTTGAAAACAAGTCCCCAGTTCAAGTTCTGAATGGCAAACCTATATATGAAAAAAAAGTCATTTAGCAGTTCAAAATAGAGTTTAGAGATATTTCAAAACTTCTAACATAAAAAGCTAGAGTGAAAATTTTTTAAGTATTATTTTTTACTGACACTATAAACCACAAGTTATGAGAGATTTTGAAGATAAATATCATGGATTCCAAAAATATATTCACTTGCATGGAATCTGAAAATATAAGATGTTATCTATATACTGAACTTCAAAGCTACTGATATCAAAAGATAATCTGACTAAAACCTAAAATGCTAAGTTTCTAAGCATTATTGGAGAAACCGCTTAACCTAAAAGAACACATCTTCAAAAGAAATAAAAATATTCTAACTACATTATTTTAAAACATGAAATAGAGATTTTTCAGTTTGGTTGGTTTTGGTTTGATGAGTTTCCCGGTGTAGCTGTGACTATCTTGCTCTGTAGACCAGGCTGGCCTCAGGCTCAGAGATCTGCCTACCTCTGCCTCCTGAGTGCTAGGCTGAAATATGATTTTTAAAGTAACAGAAGATAATTTTTTCTAACTTTAGAAAGAAAATAAAATATACTCTACATTATTGCTGACCAAAAGCAAAAACAAAACAAAAACTGGTGATTTATTTGTGAAATGTAACATAAGACAGCCCACTTTTATTTATTCTAAGGTCCTTAAAGTGAAAAACAGAGTTTTCCAAATACAAAAAACGATTACTACTAAAGATCTAAAACCAGTAAGAATGAAAATAAGGCAGGAACATGGCATTGCAGATCTTGCCAGGGCTGAGCATAGACAAATGCAGTACTGATAAAGTTACAGAATAAAATTCAATTAAGTTACAGAATGTTTAACACTTCTCAGAGTTTTATATAGTATTTGATAATTGCCAAATATTCTGCAATAATTGGCCCATTGAAAATAAACAAAAGAAGAATATGCCACTGACTGAAGTGTTAGTGTTTTCTTAAAACATGATTTTATTTTAATAAGAAATTGAAAGCTTATGATTCTATGTTTTAACATTACCATGCAATAAGAAATTCAAAGCTTCATTGGAAAACAAATTGCCTAGAAAATATAAACTACACTGTGGTGGTCTGAAAGAAAATGGTCCCCAAAGGGAGTGGAGCATTAGGAGGTGTAGCTTTGTTAGAGTAGGTATAGCCTTACTAGAGGAAGTTCCTCACTGTGGGGGTGGGCTCCTGGGTCCCCTATGTTCAAGCTACACCAGTGACACAGCTCACTTTGTGTTGCCTGCAGACCAAGATGCAGGACTCTCCAGCTCCTTCTCCAGCACATGTCCTGCCATGATGATAACAGACTAAACCTCTTAACTGTAAGCCACCCAAATTAAATGTTTTCCTTTATAAGGTCGGCATGGTCATGGTGTCTCTTCACAGCGACAGAAACCCTAAGATATACACTGAGGTTATTTTCCCCCTTAAAAAATTTTACTACAGCTGGGCGGTGGTGGTGCACGCCTTTAATCCCACTACTCGGGAGGCAGAGGCAGGAAAATCTATGTGAGTTCGAGGCCAGCCAGGTCTACAAGAGCTAGTTCCAGGACAGGCTCCAAAGCTACAGAGAAACGCTGTCTTGAAAAAAGAAAAAATTACTACAGCAGTTCTCAACCTGTGGATCATGACTATCAAAAAACATATACTCTCAATGGACTTAGGAACCGGGACACCACTCAGTAGCCAAACTAGTAATGAAGTAGCAATGAAAATAATTTTATGGTTGGGGGGTCACCACATGATGAACTATATTAAAGGTCACAGCTCTAGGAAGGTTGAGAACCACTGTTTTACTATGATGATAAAATGTGTTTATTTTAGCAAAAAATGATGACTTAAATAAGCATATCTAGTACTTGAGGTTTAAGAACGAGAATGGGTCAATATTCAACTCAACAAGAATTCAAACATTATGTACAAAATAAAACCTTTACTGATTAAAACAAAAGTGTCTTTGAAGGTAGGAGGGCAGTGAATTTGAGACTACTCTGGACTATATGTGGGATTCTATCTGAAAATAAATGTTTCTGCTCACAGCATTTAAATTAGTACACTGGGTGGTAGCACACGCCTTTAATCCCAGCATTTGGGAGGCAAAAGCAGGAAGATCTCTGTGAATTTGAGGCCAGCCTGGTCTACTGAACTAGTTCCAGGACAGCCAGGGCTGTTACACAGAGAAATCCTATCTCAGGGGGAAAAAAAGAAAAAGAAAAAAAAAAGCAGTTATTACTGGTAATGTTGACTTGTAATCTCAGCCACTGAGGAAGATAAGGCAGGACCATGGAAAGTTCAATACAAACTGCGACAACTTGCTAAAACTCTATGTTTAAAAAAGGGAGGGGGATAGTTGAGGATATAGAGTGTCTACCATTGATTAGGTCTTAAATTTAATCCCTTATACTGAAGAAAAAAAAAAACAAAGGTACAGACACAACTGTTTACCAAACACAAAAGAAACCATGAGTAAATTATCTCATCAATTCTTTTTCATTATTGTTTTATATTCATGATTAAATACTTATAATGAGAATACCTAGTGTTGTTACACTGTTACAGAAATCACTCCCCTAAAACACCGCAGATCTTGGCAGTGGACTTGACACCTTCTACTTGCCAAATTTATTAACACAAATACAAATTATATATAGGAGATTAATTCAGATCTTGAAAAACCACTTTCATAAAACCCCAAAATTTAAAAATCTAATCAATAAGCAGGTATACATTGACAATATTTTATGAGCACAAAATTATAGAAAATCTGTTTATAAATAGTGTATCACTTTTTTAAAGAAAACTTTATTAGCTTCCTAGAATTGTCTAAAACTGAAAAAGTAAAAGAACACAAGAGAAAACATGATCTGGTGGTATTTGAGAATATTTTTCTGGGGGGAAAGTGATAAATATAAGGTATAACCCAAAGAGCTGGCTCTGAAAACAAATCCTATTTGCCAACTGCTGGCTCCATGAACTCAAACAAGTTTCACTATTTCTACTATTTCTAGGGATAACAAGAGAACATACTCCTAAGTATGGTAAGAACATTTTGCACTTTAACAACAACTGAACCATAAATTTCTGTAATGGTCAGTTATTTCTTCAAGTAAATGCTGTCTCATCTACAGTACTGAGCACAGAAACTTGAGATCTCAAATAAATACTTGATTAATGATCAAGATCAAGAAGTCCATCAAGAAAAATTACAAAACAAATCATTCTGATCAGCAATGATTTCATGTACTCTATGACCACAATGTAATAAAATTTAAAATTAACAGGAAATCCCTAATAAATACATAAATTCATGAAGATTAAACAACTCATTACTGAATAATGAATGGTACAAAGAAAAAAATCAAGAAAGAAAAAAAAATCCCTGAAACTAAATGAAAACACTACACAAAACCTCTGGGATACATTTTGAGTGGTCCTACAGCTCTAAGTGCCTTACAAAATCAGAAGGAGCAAAAATTAATGACTTAATGACGCAACTCAAAAATTTGGAGAAACAAGAACAAATCAAGCCCAAATTCAGTTCAGTAGATGGCAAGAATTAATAAAAATCAAAGCAGAAATTAATGAGATAGAAACAAAGAAAACAGTACAAAGAATCATTAAATCTAAGAGCTGGTTCTTTTTGAAAGTAAACAAAGTTAACAGACCATTGATAAAACTAACCAAAAGAAAGAGAGATGATCCAAGTTAACAGAATCAAAAATGAACAGGGAACTATCACAATAGACAGTAAGGAAATTAGAAAGTTACAAAGGAATACTTTAAAACAAAACCTTTATCCATTAAGATGAAAAATCTAAAAGAAATGGATGAATTTCTTCATTCATTCAAACCACCAAAACTAAACCAAGAAGAGATCAACAACCTAAACAAACCTACAACAAATGAGAAGATTCTAGTAGAAATAAAAAGATTTCCAAAAGAAAAAATAATCTCAGTCTGATATAGATTCATAGCAGAATTCTACCAGACTTTCAATGACGATCTATTGCCAATCCTTCTTAAATTTTTCAAAGAAATAAACACAGAGTTGGCATAAGAACAGACAGGAGGACCAATGGAACTGAATAGAAGACCTGGATATCAATCCACACATCTTTGAACACCTGATCTTTGATAAAGAAAGCAAAAAATATCAAATGGAAAAAAAGAAAGCATATATAACAAGTGGTGCTGGCATAACTGGATATCAACATGTAGAAGAATGAAAATAGACCCATATCTATCACCATGCACAAAACTCAAGTCCAAATGGATCAAAGACCTCAACATAAAGCCAGACACACTGATCCTTATAGAAGAGAAAGTGAGTACACTTGAATGCACTGGCACAGAGAATCACTTCCTATATATAACCCCAGCAGCACAGACACTGAGAGAAACAATTAATAAATGGGACCTCCTGAAACTGAAAAGCTTCTGTAAAGCAAAGGATATGGTCAACAAGACAAAATGGCAGCCTACAGAATGGGAAAAGATCTTCACTAACCCCACATCAGACAGAGGTCTGATCTCAAAAATATACAAAGAACTCAAGAAATTGGACACCAAAAGATCACATAATCCAGTAAAAAAAAAAAATGGAGTACAGACCTGAACAGAGAACTCTCAACAGAGGAATCTAAAATGGCTGAAAGACACGTAAGGAAATGTTCAACATTCTTAGTCATCAGAGAAATGCAAATCAAAACAACTCTGAGATTCCATCTTACACCTGTAAGAATGGCCAAGATCAAAAAAAAAAAATGACAACTTATGCTGGAGAGGATGTGGGGGAAAGGGAACACTCCTGCATTGCTGGTGGGAATGCAAGCTGATACAACCCCTTTGGATGTCAGTGTGGCAATTTCTCAGAAAATTAGGGAACAACCTTCCTCAAGACCCAGTAATACCACTTTTGGGTATATATCCAAAGGATGCTCAATCGTGCCACAAGGACATGTGCTCAACTATGTTCATAGCAGCATTGTCTTAGCCAGAACCTGGAAACAACCTAAATGCCCCTCGACCAAAGAATGGATAAGAAAAATGTGGTACATTTACACAATGGAGTACTACACAGCAGAAAAAAATAACAGCAGCTTGAATTTTTCAGGAAAATGGATGGAGCTAGAAAACATTATTTTGAGTGAGGTAACCCAGACACAGAAAGACAATTATCACATGTACTCACTCATAGGTGGTTTTTTTAAACATAAAGCAAAGAAAGCCAGCCTACAAGTCACAATCCCAGAGAACTTAGACAACAATGTGGACTCGAAGAGAGACTTACATAGATATATTCTACATGGGAAGTAGAAAGTAGAAAAAGACAAGATCTCCTGAGTAAATTGGGAGCATGGAGACCTTGGGGGGAGGATTGAAGTGGGCAGGGAGAGGAGGGGAGCGGAGCAGAGAAAATGCAGAGCTCAATAAATATTAATAAAGTAAAATTTTTAAAAAAAGAGTACTTCCAATTTTGATCCATGAAACCACTACTACCATAATACCAAAGTCAGGTAATATACTACAACAAAAGAAAATGAGAGTCCAATAGCCTTGATGAACAAAGACTCAAAAATTCTCAGTAAAATATTTGTAAACTGAATATAAACAAACTTCAAAAAGATAATCTACCATAACCAAGTTGGCTTATCCCAGAGATGTTGAGATGGTTCAACACACACATGTCAATAAATATAATAAATCACAAAATGGAATCAACCTAGTTGTCTACCAACAGATGAATGTATAAAAATTTCATATATGTAGAAAATGGAATATCATTAAGCTCTAAAGAAAAATGTAATGATAAAATTTGCAGGAAAATATATAAGGTTATAATGTATAATACTAAATAAGATCAACAATCTCAGAAAGAAAATAATTTCATGGTCTTCTTCATATGCATAACCTGGCTAATAATATATGTAAACAAACATATATATGAGGGTATAGTATAATATGTAGGTAAGAGAACAAGAAAAGCTAAACATTAGGTGATGAACAAAGACAGGTAATGGACATAAGTTATGAATAACAATAATTGTTTTTCTAGTTCTAATTCAGTCATTTGATTTTTTTGGTCTAGTGCTTTAAAAATACTTGATAGTGAAAATATAAAATCTAAGGAGAAGCTCCAGAGCTTCAAAAGGAAATTTTTACTGTATAACAACATTCACTGATATAAAGACTTAATTTAATTTCAATGCGTAATGTTTTTTATTTGAATTTTATGATAAAGTTTTTTTTTAAGAAATAGAATATAGCCATAACCATTCCTTCAAATTCTTCAAAGAAAATAATTTCTCAATTTTCTTCAGTATCTTCTGACATACTGGTACTATATCTTTAGCATTTAATATATGAAATATGCATTTGATATTTGTATCTTCTGTAAAATAATGACTACATATTACTCTCTACTAAGCTATTATAAATGATGCCAGTTACAAACTGCTATCATAATTACTGTGCTTTAACAGCAAAAAAGGTAACTTAAGTTTTAAATGTTGTAGCAAAAGTTATAAGCACTCACACTGGCAGCTGAGATTGAATATATAGTCAAGAAATAACCAGAAATAAATTTTAATCTCTGACTTTAGTAATCTTTCGTTTTTTTAATATTTTAATCTCTATTCTCCCTTCCAATTTGGTGGTTCTCAAGCCATGCAACACATTAGATTCACAACTGGGAATCTATTGAAAACTACAAATGTCTCTGTCCTAACCCCCAAGAAAATTTAATTTTATTGGTTTAGGTGTGGACATGCTTTTAAAGTTCCCAAATGATACCGTTATTTTAATTATTACTTCAAGTCATCTTAAATTTTTTTTTTTGAGATAGGGTTTCTCTGTAGCTTGTAGCCTGTCCTGGAACTAGCTCTTGTAGACCAGGCTGGCCTCGAACTCACAGAGATCTGCTAGCCTCTGCCTCCCTAGTGTGGGATTAAAGGCGTGCACGACCACCGCCTGGCATCTTAAATATTTTTAAAGAAGTAAAATATAAATCTTACATAAATTTAAAATCATAATAGATTTATCTTATAAAGAATAAGACTAATTTATATAAATGTTATCCCTACAGAGAAGCTATATAGTTAAACCATTAGGAATTTCTAAATACTTTAATGACAATGTTTGACAGACTGATTGAGAGAGGCAAATAATCAGGTCTCAAAATCAACCAAGCACTTTTTCTATAATGCAATATCAACCAAAAATTATTAATAATTTTAAAAACTTCCATTCTTGGTCCAAAGAGATGGCTAAATTTGAAGGTGGTTGTTACCTAGCTTGACAATCAGAGTTTGATCCCCAGGAACTACATAGTGAAGACAACAATTTCCCACAACTTGTCCTCTGACCTTCATACACATGCCATAGCATATATCCTGTTCCCAAAATCAATAAATATTAAAAGTTTTTGAGTAAAAGCAAAAACACATTAAAATGAAAACAAATTTGCATTCTGTGATGGGGGTGGGTTGCAACTCATGCAGAACATGAAAGGTCCTGAACTTCATCACTAGTAACAGAGGCGGGGGCAACCAAATTCCATTCTAACCAACTTGTGAACAGATATACTGCTTACCTATGGTTAAAACCATTTTCTTAATTCTACTTTATTGCAATCTCAGATTGCACTTGAATTTTATGATTTATACTTATTTTTGCTGAGTCCTCAGCTACTGTGTTACTCCTACAGTATAAAACATTAATGAAAAATGTACTAAAACAGGATAGCATAATGTTACTCTGAAGAAAATAAAGAAAGAAAATGGTTAATGTTTTATAAATTATTTATAAAATAGTTTAAAATAATATTGCTTATTCAGAGTTCCCATGGTCTTCCAACATATTATACTGTTCAAAGTACCTCCAACAAATAAGTCATTTATTAAACCATTCTCAAGGTGTGTACTATGTTTAGTATTGGATACTATTATCACTTACAGAAATTTTTGAAGGTGGTATTATTTCCAACGAGTAATCTATTTCCTGTGTACTGAGAGTTCTGAGTGATAGAGAACATTTTCCAATGGTTTTCTTCCTGGGAGTCTGGGTTTGAATCTTAAATACAAGCCTCACAGTTTGTAGACTTTGTAGTTTAATAGCAAATACAAAAGTTTCCATAAATTCAATAGCCTTAAAAAAAATAAGAAAACAAATATAAATACTAAAAAGGCTGATATGACATGATAAAATAAGTTTTTATACCTAAGAAAGATATTTAGAATTTGTTTTTATAGTATATTTTTCATTAAAACATGAAAATGAATGTGGTCTTGTTTTACTATTTTCCTTAGCTTCACAAATTATAATTACTTAGGAATTAAGATCAATGCTAACAACAACCTCATCAGAATACATCTTTCCTGTAGGCAGAGGCTGCTCTTTTGTTTCTCAGCTGCCCAGAACTGAAATAATCACACAGAAACTATATTAATTGCAACAATGGTTGGCCAATAGCATATAAAAATAGGCATATTTTTAGCTATCTCCTATATCTTAAATTAACCCATTTTTATTATTTCATATTTTACCATGTTACCAGTAAGGTTCTGAGGCATCTGTCTCCTTAGGGCAGTTACATGGCGTCTCCCCGGTTCCACCTTCTTTTCTCCTCTATCTCTGCTTAGAATTCCTGCCTTGCCCTATTCTGTGCTGCCATAGGCCCAAAGCAGCTTCTGTATTAACCAATGGTATTAAAACACATTCACAGCATACAGAGGGGAATCCCACATCACTTTCCCTTTTTTCAAATTAGACCGTTTTTCCCAACCTTGGTTTTCTAATACACCTTTCTTCCTATTCATTGCAGTTTTTCAAAAGGTAATGAGAATAGTTCAAGAATTTCACATACAAGTTTACTAAGCATCCAGAATCTATGCTGTTCGCATCAATTCTCTCCTTAAAAGAGACTGAACACTAGATTGTTCTGTGATATATACTTCCTTCCTTACATATTTAGTATAGCTTTTTGAAAAGTCAGATATCTAGTCAACTAACAAATATGAGGGATATTATCTCCAAACTTTGTCATTATAATAATTAATACCACATCAGATAGAATTATGTTCCTGCTAGTCTCTCAAGCACTTTTTTTTAAATTACCAAGCTATAAAACTATACCAGTAAAATATTGCACATAAACTATTTAATAGTCTTACACAGTACAAGTGTGTTAGTATACTTCATATTTTCCATAACAGGGATCTCCCAAACGACTTGATGTATAAAAACAAATTTTGAAAATGAAGATTGATGACAGAATTTTTTCTAACCTTTGCTAAGTGTGTGTGTTTTAGAGTAATAGTTCTCAACCTTCCTAATGCTACAATCCTTCAATATAGTTCCTCATATTGTGGTGAGCCCAACCATAAAATTTTGTTGGTAGTTTATAACTGTAATTTTGCTACTGTCATGATTTGCAATGTAAATATCTGATGTGCAACCCTAAGGAATCACAACCCACATACTAAGAACCACTGTTTTAGAGTAATTTAAAAAAAAAAATCCTGTGCAGAATTGGGTAGGTTCAGAGGATCTGGGAGGAATTGGAAAGGGGGAAAGCATGATTAGAATATATTGAATTTAAAAATTCAATAAAATATTTCCTAATCATATTAATTAAAAATATCAATATGTATTTTATTATTAATAACTAAAATGAATTTTCTTGAATCCTTAGACACTTTAATTCTATTAATTAAGGTGATAAACTCTCTTAAAAGTTATCTTTTCAAGGCTAGAGAGATGGCTTAGTTGTTAAGGATGCATATTGTTTTTAGAGTGGATCTGAGCTCAAGTCTCAGCACCCACATCAGGTGGCTTACGGCCACCCGTTAATTCCAGCTCCAGAAGATTCACTGCACTTAAGTACACAAACCAACACACACAATTAAATATGAAGAATCTTAAAATATCTTTTTGCTTCCATGTAAAAACTTAACTTTGTAATCATATCAAAAGACAATAATGGACATGTATATAAATTAATGTGAAAACAATCTGTAAAACAAGACTCAAGATAATAAATCTCCTACTTATAATAACTGGAAGATTTGGGGAATAAGATTAACTGCAATTCTGCAATTACTTTCCAAAAGAAAAGTAGTTTCTTACCTATTCTACACACTCTAGCAATTACAATTTCCTTTGTAAATTCAGCTTAATACCAGACAATGTAATAGCAAAAACTCTTAGTATTTAAAATTATCTTTTAAAATAAAGGGTGTTTTGGAGAACTAAATTTTATTTACAAGTGATTTTATTTAGCTTCTCCAAAACAAAACGCTTTCTTATTCTCACATTTTACATAATTAAAAAAATAAATATGAGAAAAATGAAAAAAAATTCAAACACCTACTTACATTGGAAGCTTCTTTGGCTGAAGATCTGAAATGCACTGGCTTAGAGAAAGTTAAAGTCCCTTTTATAGAAATTGTGGGAGTGTCTCCATAACTAGAGGGCCAAATTACATCTCTGCACTAAAAACAAAAATATATTAAAACATAATTTATGTTTTTACAAAGAACTTTGACAACACAAATTTCCATATTTATTGAGTTAATAACTTTTTTGAGACTATCTGCAAAGCCCTGGTTTTTGGAACTCACTATGTAGACCAGGATCCACCTACCTCTGTCTACAGAGTGCTGGGATTAAAGATGTGTGCCACAATTCCCTCCTGAGTTAATGATTTTTGATTAAATTTTTAAATAAACTTTAGAATACTGTTTTTTCATGTTTCATCCATATTACTATTTTAACATTATTCTACAGTCCTATTAGCTTCCTTCATGACATTTTCATATAGATTTTATTTTAGCTATTATTCTTCCTCTGTTCCTCTCCTTGCCATGCCTCTCATTTGTACCCAGTTGTCTTCTTCTGGCTTTCAAGTAACATGTATTCCATTATCATCCCTAATCCCTTTCCTTAAAAACTCTTTTCCATAACAAATAATTTTAAAAGAAGCCAAAAACACCCCCCCTTAAGGTCCTCTTTCTAATTTTCCAACTTATGTCCATATAAGTACAAATATAAAAATTGAAAGCAGGGCCCACATGTGAAAGAGAACATGTAAGTATTTGTCTTCTGGTCTTGTTTATCTCACTTGGTAAAATCCAGATCTATTAATTTTATTAAAATTTTCAAAATTTCATTTATATGGCAAAATAAAATTCCATTGTGCACATGTGCCATATTTTACAATCAATTCATATGCTGACAGACAACAAGGTTGAGTTAATTTCCTTGCTACTATGAATAGAAAAGCAATAAACATGGATGTACAAGTATATCTTTAGTAAGACTTATAGTTCTACGGGGATGTCCTAGAGCCGAGTCCTATGGCAGTCCTATGGGGATGTCCTAGAGCCGAGTCCTATGGCAGTCCTATGGGGATGTCCTAGAGCTGAGTCCTATGGCAGTCCTATGGGGATGTCCTAGAGCCGAGTCCTATGGCAGTCCTATGGGGATGTCCTAGAGCCGAGTCCTATGGCAGTCCTATGGGGATGTCCTAGAGCTGAGTCCTATGGCAGTCCTATGGGGATGTCCTAGAGCCGAGTCCTATGGCAGTCCTATGGGGATGTCCTAGAGCCGAGTCCTATGGCAGTCCTATGGGGATGTCCTAGAGCCGAGTCCTATGGCAGTCCTATGGGGATGTCCTAGAGCCGAGTCCTATGGCAGTCCTATGGGGATGTCCTAGAGCCGAGTCCTATGGCAGTCCTATGGGGATGCTCCAGGAGCTGAGTCCTATGGCAGTCCTATGGGGATGTCCTAGAGCCGAGTCCTATGGCAGTCCTATGGGGATGCTCCAGGAGCTGAGTCCTATGGCAGTCCTATGGGGATGTCCTAGAGCTGAGTCCTATGGCAGTCCTATGGGGATGTCCTAGAGCCGAGTCCTATGGCAGTCCTATGGGGATGTCCTAGAGCCGAGTCCTATGGCAGTCCTATGGGGATGTCCTAGAGCCGAGTCCTATGGCAGTCCTATGGGGATGTCCTAGAGCCGAGTCCTATGGCAGTCCTATGGGGATGTCCTAGAGCTGAGTCCTATGGCAGTTCTACTTTTGCTTGTTTGTTCTGAGACCTCTCCTCAATGATCTCCATGGTGGTTACAGCAGTTTACACTCCTTTTCACCAAACATCCTCACCAGTATTCATTGTCATTTGCTTTTGATGACAGCCATTTCCCTGATGGCTGAGGATAATGAACATTACTTAAGAATTTATGATCCTTTTGTATTCCTTCTTTCAAGGGCTATCTGTTCCATTCTTTAGTTCACTTATTGGCTGGAAGTTTGGGGTTTTGGTGTGTAAAGTTTTTAGTTGTTTATATATTCAAGATATTAACTCCTACTCTAAAGTATGGCTGGCAAAGACTTTGTCCCAATCTGTAGGCTGTCCATTTATTCTGTTGATAGTTTCCTTTGCTGTTCAGAAACTTTTAAATCTTATGAAAGTCCACTTGTTAATCTTTGGAGTTAATAATTGGAATTATTTCCTGTGCTATCAGTTCTAATCCAATAGTTTTTACCTATGCCTATATCTTAAAGCTTTCCTTGTTTTCTTCTAGCAGTTTCAGTGTCAAATGCTTTATTAAACACTCTACTCTGCAAAATACAGCAGAATCCTAAATTATAAAGATAGTTACTGATCCCTTCTCCAGTAAGAAGCAACACTAGATACTTGTAGGTTATAAATATTCAATTTAATAATAAAAAATCAATATTAACTACACTAATTTACCTGCAAAACTGTGATCCAGATCTGTTCTGCTGAAGAATTATAAAACAATTTCACATTCAATCTCCCCAAGTCTCTTTCATCTCCTGATAGGGTGATTGTATCTAAATTATAAAGGACAAAAAGTAAAAATTCCATGCAATCTTTTTAATCCAATTAAGCTTTGATATGAACCAATTTTAAAAGATATATATATTATTCAATATATTATACATATGCAAATATACTATATATATTGAGTTTTGGACACAAGATCTATGTAGCTTTGCCTATCCTGGAACTCACTATGTAGACCAGGCTGGCCTTGAACTCACAGAGAGCTGCCTGCCTCTGCCTCTAAAGCATTGGGATTAAAGGCATGCGCCACCATGCCTGGCAAAAGCTGATACATTTTATTGTTCTAAGTTCCCAGTGTAGTAAGACGAAATCACACTTCTAGTGAAGTCCTAGACATAAAATACACTAAGAATGCATATAGTTTAGGAATTTAACAAAATTACAATGTCAGGAATTCAGTTAAAACTCTGCAAACTTTTGCAAATAGTACTTATAAGGTCTATGTGCTTCTGAAAGCTCCTTAATCCATACACTTTAAAACACAAACTGGGTGGTGGTGGTGCATGCCTTTAGTCCCAGCACTTGGGAGGCAGAGGCAAGCAGGTCTCTATGAGTTTGAGGCCAGCCTGGTGTACAGGACAGCTAAGGCTATACAGAGAAACCCTGTCTAAACAAACAAACACACACACACACACACACACACACACACACACACATACACACACACATATATAGTGTGTATGTATATATCAAACAAATAAAAGATATGTAAGAGCTTACTTAAAAAATATTCATTCTTGCCTGAACACTAAGCCATGGTTCATCTGATCTGAGTTTGTGATAATATTGTCAACATAGGTTCAATAACATGTAAAATGTATAGAACACTTTTTTCTTCATTCAACTAAACACTGTCAATCTATGACTGAGTAGAAATAATCTGCTCAACAGTATACATAAGATACTGCATTCCTTACCCAGGCTTCTGTTACTGCCCTGAGAATTTTTCCTGGAAGAAGAACTACTAGGCACACTGGACAACGAGTCATGTCTCTGCAACAACAACAAAATGCTTCAGTCAGAAACTGAGTATCAAACTTTAAAAACTTTCATATTTATGCCCCAATAAACACCCTGATATCAAACTCCATGTTAATCACTTTGTCAGTGTTATCAGTCAGAATGTCCCACTTTTGTAGGAGAGGAAACTAACGCATCAAAAAATACCTTCATAGGTAACATTGGAAAGCCTTTAGTACTTTTGGTTTGGTCTTAGTTTTCATGTTGAATACATTAATAGAAATGCCCAATAGCCTATAAAAGTGTAAAACAGGATTGTCAAAACATAGTCCCTCTAGATCAGGAGCATTTGTATTATGTAAACTTCATAGAAACAAAAATTCAGAACCCATCACAGAACTACTGAACCAAAAATTCTAGGTGTGAAGCTTTGACAGTTTGTATCTAACAAAATCGTCAAACAACTCAGATGCATGTTAAATGCTATAAATGACTAAGCATTTAAAAATTAATTGTATAATTATTAAGGCTAAATTAGAATACATGCCCATTTCATAAGGCATTCCTTCTCCACCAACATAAAGGGAAGTCCATAAGTTTATTTGCAAAGATGTTCAGGGTGCTTTTTCTCTCACTTATAGGAAGACAGATAACTTGTCTTTAAACTTTGCTTATCTCTATAGCAGTTGGGGAATATTATTTTAAGGTGTGTTGCTTTTGTTTATGCTGCATTTGATTAGCTGTGAAGCTATGACTTTTTGATGATGATTCTAATAAAGAGCTGAACGGCCAATAGTGAGGCAGGAGCAAAGATAGGCAGGGCTGGCAGGCAGAGAGGATAAATCGAAGAAGAACCAAGAGAACAAGAAGAGGAGGACATCAGGGGCCAGCCACCCAACCAGTCACAGAATAAGAAGGAAAGAAAGGTATACAGAAATAGAGAAAGATAAAAGCCCAGAGGCAAAAGGTAGTTCGGATTATTTAAGTTAAGAAAAGCCAACAAGAAACAAGTCAAGTTGAGGCGAGGCATTCATAACTAAGAGTAAGCCTCCATATGTGATTTATTTGGAACTGGGTGGTAGCCCCCCAAAAAACAATATGTCGTTATTTATTTATTTTTTTACTTTTTGATGTTTTCAGACATGGTTTTACTATGTGGTCTAGGCTGGTGTCATATTCTTTTTTTTTTCTCATATTCTTCAATGATCCTCTTGCCTCAGCCTTCTAGTGCTGGGATTACAAACATGGGGCACCATTTCTGGCTTATTTCCTAATTTCAAATAGAACTTAGCTGAACTAAGAATGAAATATTTTAATCTATCAAAGGATGCTATATTGATATTATTGAAAAATTAAAGTCTTACACCTCAATAGAAATATTAATTCTTAGTAACTGCCTGGTTATGTTCAATAAGCAAAGAAGTACTTTTAACTATATGATTTACAAATGCCAATTTCTGAAGATCCTTAAACTCATATCAATTGAGAGATACAAAATTATGTAAAATGAAGCAAATATAATGCCTTTCATTAATCACTGATATTTTCCTAAAATAATATATTTAGGCAATGTCACATATTTATTCTTCAGATATTGCTATACACATAAGCCACAGAAATAAAACATGTGATTCCACCAAATAGAGGTCTGATCTCCAAAATATACAAAGAACTCAAGAAATTGGACACCAAAAGATCACATAGTCCAATAAAAAAAAAAAGTGGAGAACAGACCTAAACAGAGAACTCTCAACAGAGGAATCTAAAATGGCTGAAAGACACTTAAGGAAATGTTCAACATCCTTAGTCATCAGAGAAATGCAAATCAAAACAACTCTGACATTCTATCTTACACCTGAAAGAGTGGCCAAGATCAAAAATACTGATGACATTTACACAATGGAGTATTACACAGCAGAAAAAAAATGACAGCTTGAATTTTGCAAGAAAATGGAGCTAGAAAACATTATTTTAGTGAGGTAGCCCAGACACAGAAAGACAGTTACCACATGTACTCACTCATAGGTGATTTTTAAACATAAAGCAAAGAAAGCCAGCTTACAAACCACAATTCCAGAGAACTTAGACAACAATGCAGACCCTAAGAGAGACTTACATAGATCTAATAATCTACATGGGAAGTAGAAAGTAGAAAAAGACAAGATCTCCTGAGTAAATTGGGAGCATGGGAACCTTGGGGGTAGGGTTGAAGGGGGAAGGAGAGAGGCAGGGAGGGGAGCAGAGAAAAATGTAGAGCTCAATAAATATCAATAACAATATGGAAAAAAAGTAAAAAAATAAAACATGTGATTCCTAATGTTTTGATATATTTATGTGAAAGGTTCACATATAAAGAAATTTATATGGTTATATAACATTATCTACCTGGATGAATCGTTGAGGTGGAGTTGTAAGATCAAACATGGATTTGCTTAGCCCAGGGGAAACAGGACGTTTACTGGTCCTTAAATCACAAACTACAAAGGGACAAGAGGAAAGTATTTTTTTATTAATAAAAATAAAACCGTGGCATTCTACCTAATTGTCATAAGTCAAATCCCCATAGGAATTCATCATGTATATTATATACAAATTTATATAAACAGAAATTTTGATAAAATCTTTAAAACTTCAATTATAAATTATTTTAATCTTTAAAACAGAAGACTGTAGCAATCAAATAATACATTTTCATATCCACATAACATTTTAAGCAGGTTTTTGTGATATTCCCAGTCCTTCATCCAGAAAAAATAATTTAATACAATATAATACTCTTTGAGAAGTGTAATTCAACTACTACTTAATAGACACATATAAAATTATAACATTTCAATCCTGAATCCCATGTGCTCTTATATTTCTATTTCTAGTTCTCCTCCCAAACTGTAAGATCTTTCTAAAAAGGAGCTCTGCACACAGTGTGTGTTCTAGCACAATGCTAAGTACAGAGCAGCCCTCAAGAAAATATTTTTTTGTTTTCAGTGATGCTGATATATGTCTACAGATAGACCTGTAAAATCTGAGAATGTTTTGAACATGGTAGTTCATATAATTGATAGTCCTAAATATCAAACTAAAAAAAATCTAGTTATTTTCTATTATTTGTGTCTACCTCCAATCATGAGCTCTTAAATTCATTTAGCTGACTGGAACAGAAAAAGAAAATACTATAAATATCTATAGTAAAATTTATTAAGTATATAACAAAATGTATGTAAAATAACCTATAATAAAATTTTTTCTAAAAGAAAAAAAATGAAGTGGAATTGGCAACCACCATTATCTGTAAATTTTTATACTAATTGTAAAAACAGAGAGAAGTCATAACACTTATCACACACTCGTGAAGTCTGCTTTGCTCTTAATAGCTATTTCTGCTAGAGTCTTAGATTTAAATCTCTAAATTTGTTAAAGATAAGCCCAGAGGAAAAGCACAAAAATGTTTTCTTACCAGAGCCATACATTTTTTTGGTTTCAAAATGAGAAGGAAAGCGCCTATTTAAATCAGGTGAACAGTGCTGATACATATAGCACGGATTATACACATCATAGCTGGGTCCATGGTACAATGAACTGCAGAGTTCTGCCTTTTGATCTCCAAAAGATGCTCTGACAGATCCTGAAAGCAAGTGTTTCTATAAGCCACTGAAGGAATAGGTTAGAAATACTTTGTCATAAATGAAACTAAAACATATGCCTTAACCAGCACACTCTTATAGAACTGTAAGTACATGATGTATGTAAGGAATGAGCCAAGAATTGCTCTTAAGACAGGCAAATTTTTGGCATTTTTCTTTGCCCTATAGATAATTCTGTAGTTCACTGCCTGGATTTCATCTTATGTTTCTACTAACATATATAACAGATTTTAAATGATTTTTACAAACATTCTTTTGAAGAAAACATTTAAAAATTGACCACATGCAATAAGATACACTAAGCAGATCTGTTCTCTGAAAGGACTCAAGTCAAATAAAGCATTTTTTAAATACAGTGCAAGTAAGCTGAAAATCAAGAAGCAACAATAAAATTAATAGAAAATATTTATAGAAATACTAAGAACCAAGAATATTTTAACATAAGCTTTAAGAAGAAAATCAAGGTACTTGGGAGATAGCTCAGTTGTTAAAAGCACTTGCTGCTCTTCCAAAGAACTGGAGTGCAGAAGCCAGCACCCATGTCAGGCAGCTCACAATAACCTGTAACTCTAGCTCCTGGGTATCTGACACATTCTTCTGGATTCCTCAGGCACACACATACCATGGCAAACACAGAGACACATATACACATATTATAAATAAAAATAAATCTTTAGAAAACAAAGGAACAAGAAGAAAAAAATTAAATTTTTTTTGTACTGGATATAAAGAATTAAATTTTCGTATGACAGAAAAGCGGATTAATGAAACAGAATACAAGACCCTGAAAGAGCAATTATTTTACAAATATTTGATATATAAGCAATGTGACTTCATATAGCAGTGGAGAAAAGATGGTCTTTTCACTAAAAGGTTAAGTTAATTGAATACTAATATGGGGGAAGACAATTTAATCATATTTATTTTGAAAATTATATGTGGATAGCAGATCTAAATTAAACATCAAAGATGAATAAACCTTCTATAGTTATTTGTAAGAAAGGCTTTGAACACAGAACATTCAATCATAAAAGTGTGTTAACTATATTAAAACTTAAAAGACTTTCATCAAAGGCTACTTAAGAAAGTACACAGGAAACCCAGAATGGGAGAAGAACACATGCAACCAAATATAACTGGCCCACTATGTGAGAGTCACAAAAAATACTTTACAGTGGTTTTGTAATATATATATATATATATATATATATATATATATATATATATATGTGTGTGTGTGTGTGTGTGTGTGTGTGTGTGTGTGTGCAATTTGTATATAATATACATATTATATATATATGCATACTATACCTTATGTTTAGAACAAATAATGGATTATAAGGCATACTTATGTTTGGATATGAAAACACTAAAATTACTAGCTACTTGAATGAAATCTCACAATCATGAGGAAGAATAAAAAAATACATGAACAAAATAATATATGCTGACTAGGTCATTTCATTCCAGTTTTGTTTTTAGGGGATTACTGTGTGTGCGAACATGTGTGTCTCTGTGACTATATATGTTTCTTATACTTTTTGCTTGGATCTTTTTCTCTGTTTGTTTTACCTTATTCCGACCTGTTTATTTTTATCTTATTTTATTATTATTCCTTAGATGCCTGTTTGCTTTCTAAGATGAGACAGAAAGGATATGAATCAGAATGGGAGGAGAAGCAGGGAGGAACTGAAAGGAGTTGGGGGAATGTAATCAGAATATATTCTATGGAAAAAAATCTATTTTCAATAAAAGAAAAATTAAGCAAATAAATAAATAAAGACCAGAAAACAGGATAAGCACATAACATGTGCAAATGCATTAAGAGGAAAAGCTAAACTTATGATAAGAACAAGTGTGATACTGATCACCCACAATGAATAAGAGGCAGTCTTGCTGGTAATTCTCTATTTTCCTTACTTGGGTAGTGCCTCTATATGTATTTTACTTTTTAATACATCACTGAGCTTTACATTTCTGTTTTGTGTCTTTTCCTCCATATGTAAGATAGCTTACAATTTTAAAAGGCTAAAACAACTTAAAAATTTCTTTCAGGGGGCTGGAGGGATGGCTCAACAGTTAAGAGCACTGCCCACTCTTTCAAAGGTCCTGAGTTCAATTCCCAGCAACCACATGGTGGCTCACAACCATCTGCAATGAGGTCTGGTACCCTCTTCTGTATAAATAATAAATAAATAAATATTTTTAAAAAATTCTTTCAGGTTTAATAAACACATTGCATAAACTAAGATTTTCCAAAGGTCTAAATTCTGATGGCTATGTCAGTAAAGTCATTACTTTACAATCATCAGGATCTGGATTTACTTCCCAGAACCCCTCAAAGCTGCTGAGCACAGATGTGTGTACTGTAATTCCAGTGCTAGGAGGGCAAGCTGGCCAGTCCATCCAGCCTAATTGATGAGCGTTAGGGAGGGATTCTCTCTCAGTGGAGGCAGATGTGTTACTAAAAATGTCACCAGAGGATGTGTTCTCATCTCCTTACATGCATGCACCCACACACATATTTTTTTTAAGTTAAGGGCTGAGAAGATGGCTTAGTCAATAAGTGCCTGCCTGACTCTAGATCTCCAGCACATAAAAGCCAAGTGTGTTGGCACTTATCTGTCACGCTAGCTCTAAAAGTACAGAGACAGCAGAACTCCCAGAGCCCATTGGCCAGCCAATGCAGCCATTTGGTGAGCTCTGAGATCAGGGAGAGACATTGTCTCAAAAGCAGGATGGGAAGCAACAGAAGACAGCAGTGTCAACCTCTCACCTCCACAAGCATGTGTGCATGTATACACACACAAACACAAATATGCACTCACTCATAGTTTGTACACACAAAACACATAAAATTTCTTTAAAGTTTAAATTATTGCCATATTTGATTCTCTGTCCTACTTAAAATTGAACTAATAAAATAAACTGGTATTTTCTGAATTAAGCTAAACGATTTTTTAAAAAAGTATTTACAATGAGTTCAGAAAAGAAAAAATAAAATATGAGATATAATATGAAAGTTTATCATCATTCTGGCTCAGGCATAACTGCATAATCCAAGTAAAATACAGAGGCAGGAAGATTCTGAAGAGTTGTGATATCTGAGAGTCATATTTACATACCTTATAAACTAACACTTAAGTCATTTAGCACATAAACAAAATGTTACTAGAAGATTTACTTTATGGCAACAAGAGTAGCAATAAACCTAAGAGCATCATTTTAATATTGCAATATAATATATAAATATTTGCATATAATAAAATTAAAATTTATATACTTATAAGATATGTTTATATTTTATATGCCATACAAATAAATGTCATTTATATGACATATAAATAAAATATATTTGTATATAATACAATATATAAATTTATTGTTATTATTATTTCTAAAGATCCTTAGTACCATCAAAGATAATTCATTACTTTTATAAGGTATTCCTAGAATGTAAGAATATTCTCATTTAGCCGGGCAGTGGTGGCGCACGCCTTTAATCCCAGCACTCGGGAGGCAGAGGCAGGTGGATCTCTGTGAGTTCGAGGCCAGCCTGGTCTACAAGAGCTAGTTCCAAGACAGGAACCAAAAAGCTACAGAGAAACTCTGTCTCGAAAATCCAAAAAAAAAAAAAAAAAAGAATATTCTCATTTCAACTTTCTTTCTTATAAGTAAAGCACTAAAGAATTTATATCTTTCTTTCAGACAGTACACAATGATATCTAAGGTTCAACTAGAATTTCTTTCAGTTTACTAAACCACAGGGCTATAAAATGAAATGTAACACTACATGATAGCCTACTCCTCTTAAAAACCACAATTAAAAGTTTTTAAGCCCAAATGTCTATTATCTTTAGCAGATAGGCAGGTAAGCAATGATTTTTTTTAAGTTTAATGATAAAATCTGTTGTCAGTGTAGTAAGGACCTAGTAAGGGACAGTCGTATTCAGACCCATCAGTTAGTAAATTATGGGACAAATTTGTAACACTTAAAAAAGTTTTAGTTATTATTGATAGTAGTCTGTTGTCTCAGGATTGCCTCCCCATCTCATTCCATCAACCATACATACACACAAATACACATATATTTGACTTCTACAATTGGGCTCCAAGAGGACTTTCTCAAATTAGGTAATTTTCATATTCATATGTGTGTGTGTGTGTGTGTGTGTGTGTGTGTGTGTGTGTGGTCTTCAATGTGCCTATAATTTAAGAGTTAAGCAATTTTTTTACCTATGTAATTTAAAATTAAATTTGTTTTCTAGTAAGTACATGAGAAGAACAAAAGAAAACCTATCATCTATTGCTATATATTTCTTACTTTTTTAACTAAGAAAACAATATTAAAGCATTCTGTTGTGGTTTGAAAGAAAAATGTACCCATTGGCTCATGTATCTCAACTACTGGTCTTCAGCTGGTGCACTGGTTGAGAGGTTATGGAACCTTTAAGAGCTACAGCTTTGCTGGAGAGTATGCTACCATTATGAGCAGGAGAGACATTTGAGAGTTTCAAGTCTTGCCCCACTTCATATTCATTCTCTCTGCCTCTTGTATGTGATTAAAATGTGATCAGTCAGCTTCCTGCTCTGTCCACTTGCTGCAATGTTTCCCCACCATTACGATTCATTCTTGCTCTTACTCTAAAACCAAAATAAACTCTTCTTCCTTTTTGTCATGGTATTTATCACAGCAACAGAAAAGTAACTAATGTCTTATCTGTCTAGAAATATATTTTAAATAATGTATGGTATATCCATATGATGAGATACTATAGAGCCATTAAAATCAATAAATATGAAAACATGGTGTGTGTGTGCATCTATCTATCTATATCTATGTCTATAGATATATAGATATAGATATGATCATAAGACTAAACATATGGTTGTGCTGGCTAGTCTTATGTCAACTTGACATAAGCTAGAGTCATATGAAAGGAGAGAATATCAATTGAGAAAATGTCTCCACAAGATCCAGCTGTAAGGCATTTTCTTAATCAGCTGTTGATGGGGGAGAGTCTACCTCATGGAGGGTGGTGCCATCCCTGGGCATGGTGGTCTTGGGTTCTATAAGAAAGCAGACTGAGAAAACCATGGGAAGCAAGCCAGTAAATAGCTCTCCTCCATGGCCTTTGTATCAGCTCCTGTGGTGTGGGAAGTCCTTCTATGTGTTGCTTTTATTGGTTAATGAATAAATGTTTCAGCCAGTGGCTTAGCAGAATAGGGCAAGGAGGGAGTTCCAAGTAGATAGAGGAGGAGAGAGTAGGCGGAGTCAGAGAGAAGCCCTGTAGCCTCAGCCTTTGCCAGAGACAGACTTGCTGGAACTTTACCCGGTAAGCAGCAGCCACATGGTGATACACAGATCAATAGAATGGGTTAGTTTAGGATATAAGAGCTAATTAGCAATACACTTAAGAGATTGTCCAAACAGTATTGCAAATAATATAGTTTCTGAGTGATTAAGTGGTCTGGGCAGCCAGGAACGAACAAGTGGCCTCCACCAACACTCCTGCCTACAGGTCCCTTCCCTGTTTGAGTTACTGCCCGGATTTCCTTCAGTGATGAATAGTGATAGGAAAGTATAAGCCAAATAAATTCTTTCCTTCCTATCTTGACTTTTGATCATGGTGTTTCACTGCAGCAACAGAAACCCTAACTACTACTAATTAACCCTAAAACAATGGTTTAATTTGAATATTTTTAACATATATGAATAAAAAAGGGAGTCCTGTCAAGAAAGAAAGGTACTTTTCCCCAAGCCTGACAATACGAGTCTAATCCCTAAAGCCTTTTGGTGGAAGGAGAGAACTGACTCTTGCAAGTTGTCTTCTAAGTTCCACATGAGCACCCACATACACACGTATGTAAATAACAGGTAACTGACCCACTGATCAGATACTCCCTGAGTCACAAATTTTAAAACTATTTTTTGAGACACACTTGATATATGCAAAGTAACAGTTGGTTACTGTGGTAGGACCATGCACTGGGTTCATTTTTCTTCCTTAAGGAAAAAAAATCACTTCCATTTCAACAAACCCAGTATGTCCTACAGACAACAATAAATTATAAAATGAAAACTAACCAAACAAGTAAAATTCCTAAAAGTACTGCAGTATAAAGAAAAGTAGTGTGTAACACATGTTACAGATGACTGATTTTCAGTGTAAGCCAAAGCCAACACTACACAGAGCAGACAAAACTCAGAGAGCGAAAGGCAGATTAACCTGAGAGCAATATTCCAAGCAACCAGGCATGCTGAAAAGAGAGGTTAAAATCCTGGAAAGGAGAAATTCTAAATTTTGATAAAGTTTGATCAAATATCTGGCTAATCCCTGAACCAAAACTCAAGAGCTGACCCCTAATGCAGCATTTGTAGTCCAAGTTCAACCAAGTTACCACTCTGGAGGGAGACAGGAAGGGTAGAAAAAGGAAATAAGATTGTCAAATCAATATAGCCAAATCTAGAGTCTCCACAATATCATTAAATATTCAGAATATAAACCAAAATTAGTCCACATAAAAAGTAACTGAAACATGTGACCTATTTTCAAAGGAAAAGGAATGACAGAATCTAAATCTAGATGGATGACTTAGGTACTGAAATTAACACAGATATACCACGATAACTAGCAAAAGACATAAAATACTTCTACAATAATAGAATAGTAAGTTACAAGTGGCAAGATAAATATACAAAAAGAAACAAATACAAATCCTAATACATAATGTCTAAAATAAAATATTCAGAAAATAAACAAAAGCAGAATGAGGATGACAAATAAGAAAGATCATGAACTTGAAATGGGCCAGTTATTCTCAAACTAAAGAAAAGTTATTGAGGAAAAAAATGAGTATCAGAACCACAGAATAGCAAAAAATCAGACTATGTAAAATCAGAATCCCAAAACAGAAAGAAGAAAAAACAGAAAAACATGTGGACAAGTATTATATTTCTTGACATGGGTTTTACATGTCTCTGTCAATATTCAATAAATAGCATATTTGAAACTCAGCAAGTACACACAAAATTCAAAAGTATATTTTCGGGTTTTTTGTTTGTTTTTTGTTTTGTTTTGGTTTTGTTTGTTTGTTTGTTTTTTGAGACAGGTTTTCTCTGTAGCTTTGGAGCCTGTCCTGGAACTAGCTCTTGTAGACCAGGCTGGCCTTGCGCTCTGCCTGTCTCTGCCTCCCGGGTGCTGGGATTAAAGGCATGCGCCACTATCACCCAGAAATTAAAAAAGCATTTTAAGAAAAGTACATTGTACATAAGATTTATGCTAAAATTCTAAATAGGTCACTAAACTTCAGTAAATGCTATATCTAAGTACTTAGAAGATGTATATTGAAGACTTCAATGTATTTTAAAATGTTTCACACAGTCCTTGTCAAAAGAGAGGATTAATACTGACTAGAAGGATGGAATTATATAGATTAATGATAAAAATTGTATAGTAAAATGCTAATGGAACAATTTAAGTTTTAGACATAGAGGTATTACTGATAAATTCTTTTGAGTCCTTTATATGCTTGAAATTTTTCTAATAAAATTTTGTAGGGAAAAGCCACTGTGACTGACAATATTTCAATGGACGGATACAAATTATTTTTTAAATAAGAGCTATACGTCTTTACTAACTAACCTAATTAATCTTTAATTAATCTGAGTCAGATTTCAGTCAATGAATCTACCTTATTCATGTATTTATCCAGTTTGGGAATCAAACCTGAGGAAGAAAGAAGGGAGTAAGGAAGGGAGGAAAAGAAAAGCAGAATGGGAAGGAGAAGGAAAGAAAGATAACCAGAAAGCAGATTACTTGTTCCCTGTGTCTTATTGTACCAAATTTTAGAAAATAGTAACTATTTTTGTTTCATTCTTTAATGATTGAACTCTTTTATTTTTTTTCTAGTTGCATAAAGAAGAATATGCCTATATTTTTTAACTCAAACTGGAGGAGCAAGAGATATGGTTCAACAGTTAAAAGAACTTGTTACTGGGGCTGGAGAGATGGCTCAGAGGTTAAGAGAATTGCCTGCTCTTCCAAAGGTCCTGAGTTCAATTCCCAGCAACCACATGGTGGCTCACAACCACCTGTAATAAGGTCTGGTGCCCTCTTCTGGCCTGCAGGTATGCACACAGACAGAATATTGTATACATAATAGATAAATAAATAAATATTAAAAAAAAGAAGAACTTGTTACTTTTCCAGAGGACTCAAGTTTAATGTCCAGAACCCACACTGGGCAGCTCACAATCACTTGTAACTCGAGCTCCATAACATCCAGTACTATCTTCTGGCCTCCACAGACATCAAAAAACATGTAGTATACACAGACATAAATACATACACATATAAGTAAAAATATATTATTCTTAAGCCAAGCTACATATAAATGTGCCATGCTATTTGTGATCAGTTTCTACAGTGGGACATTTCTTCTTTTTTTTTTTTTTTATTGAGAAAAGGAGAAAAAAAAAAACAAGTTTCCACCTCCTCCCAGCCTCCCATTTCCCTCCCCCTCCTCCCACCCTTCTCCCCCTCCTCTCACCCTTCTCCCCCTCCCCCCACTCCTTTCCCCCTCCCTCTCCAGTCCAAAGAGCAGTCAGGGTTTTCTGCCCTGTGGTAAGTCCTAGGTCCTCCCCCCTCCGTCCATATCTAGGAAGGTGAACATCCAAACTGGCTAGGCTCCCACAAAGCCAGCACATTACGTAGGATCAAAACCCCATGCCATTGTCCTTTGCGTCTCATCAGCCCTCATTGTTCGCCATGTTCAGAGAGTCCAGTTTTATCCCATGCTTTTTCAGTCACAGTCCAGCTGGCCTTGGTGAGCTCCCAATAGATCAGCTCCACTGTCTCAGTGGATGGGTGCACCCCTCGTGGTCCCTACATCTTTGCTCATGTTCTCCCTCCTTCTACTCCTCATTGGGACCTTGGGGGCTCCGTCCAGTGCTCCAATGTAGGTCTCTGTCTCTATCTCCATCCATTTACAGTGGGACATTTCAAAAATACTGTTCATTAAGCTGTTCTACAGAAAAGAACTTATAAAACTCAAAATATAAATATTTGTATAAATTTTGAATGAAAGATATAAAAAGCAAAATAACACCATTAACAGTATTTAAATGGTCCATGTTGATTTTTAAATCATGTGATTTTATTGCTTACCTTCTAATTCATCCAGATGTGAGGGAGTTCCTTGCATCCTGGGCTGAATATAAGATAATTTAAACCTGGGCACCACAAATGGTACTTCTTTGCCATCACATGGTAATTTGGAAAGCAAATAATCCTCACTACAGCCAACTTGGGGCTTTACTGAAACAGAAGTCAATGGAGGTGTACAGATGGTATTTTGGCCATTTGAGACTGATGCTGTAAAGTCCCTTTCCACAGAAGCTGCATTCAAAGGAAGAAAAAGATCAGAAGTAAGTCACAATTATGCATATAGATTATATGTAATAATCTAAACCCAAAATGGTTAGTATTTTTTAAATCACTATTATTTTTTTATTTTCACTTTATTTTGTTATTTTGTTTTGAGACAAGAACTTACTATGTAATTCTAGCTAATGTGGAACTTGCTATGTAAATTATACTTTCCTGGAATTCACAGAGCTCTGCTGGCTTCTGCTACTTGCTTCTGCCTATAGAATGCTAGGGCTAACTGTGTGTGACAGCATGCCGGGCCTTTTTAAAAATAATTTTAGAAAAAACATTCTGATACAAACTACTTTTGATTCGAACAAGCAGTTCTGGAATCTACATTAATCTTGGTGAACAAAGATTTGATCAATGAATATGTTACTGCCAAAGCACATTCTCCTAGTAGGGCAGGAAAAGCAGTTTTAAGAGTCATTCTCATAGGAGCTCACTGATGGAAAGCAAGTTTATTTCACAATTTAATGAATAAAAACCTAGTCAGTTTAAAATGTTATAAACAAAGCAATTTTTGTTGTTAAAACTATGGGCAAACCTGAGTCTCAAATACTTAAGTCAATTCTGAGAAGAAGCCAAAAGTCTTCAAGTTTACAAAACTCTCCAACAAATCACCAAATAAAATATATACTGACTAGATATTTATTACATTAGCAATTCACCCTGCCTGAACATCTACAGAGCACTTTATCTATTCTCTAAAATAGTATACACATAACTGTATAACCTAAGATAGGGTGGAAAAGGACAGCTGATCTTTATGTAGTTAGTATCATCTGTAGAATGAATAAAAGCACAACTACTATTGTACAAGAATTTATGGAAAGGTTTAATGTAAAACAGAAGCTTTCTGCTATAGACTGGATATAGACTGGATATGGTTTAAGTGTATCCCCCATGAGTTGACATTTAATCCTTAAGGTAAGGGTATTAAATACACAATCCACATAGTAAGGAAAGGAAAACTATCTATGGAAACTTAAACTAAATCATGTGTTTAGATACAGGGCCTTTGGGAAGGTAGAGAATCCATGGTTGATTTCTGGTGGCTTTATACGAGACTCAGAGAGATCAAGTTATATGTGTTCATTCCCTACTTTCCTATCAAGTGATTCTCTGTACTGCCTTAGGATACTACCAGCAAGAAAACTATCACCACCTTTGACCTTTAGAATTGAGGGCCAAAATAAACCTCTTATCCAGTTTGTAATAAGCAGAGGTACTGTGTTATTGATGTAAAAAAAAACAGACTAATAAAATGTCATATCCAAATATATACTAAGAAGTTCTACCCTACAAGAAATAAAATAACCAGAGAGTAAAATTATAATCTTAACCCTGAAGAGATAAGAAACGATACAATATAAAAATGAAATAGCTAATCTAGGAATATTTCATAAATGTGAATCTTGATAATGTTTTGAGTTTCCTCTTCAGTGATCATCTTATATGGGTTTCTACTGCTGTGATAAAACATCATGACCAAAGTCAACTTAGGGAAGAAAGGGTTTATGTTTCAGCTAATAGCTTGTAGCCCACCATCTAGGGAACTCAGGGAAGGAACTTGAGGGAGAAACTATGGTTGAAGCCAAGGAGAAGTTCTGTTGACTGGCTGGCTAAGCCTGCTTTCTTACAGTACCCAGGACCACATAAGCTGCCCCACACAAACACATCAATAATCAATAAAGAAAATGTGCTAAAGGTTTTTCTACAGGAAAATCTGGTGGGGGAAATTTCTCAGTTGAGGTTCACTCTTCCAAAAGGACTCTAGCTTTTGTCAAGTTGGGACATAAAACTGGCCAGCACAGTGACCATTCATTCACAAGATATTTTTAATGTAACTGAACATAAAGTGGAAGTTATCTTTATTTGCATCGATGCATTTATCAGAGTTTACTGTTTCCCAAGCACACTTCTCTCCTTACATTCACCTGCTTATGTCCAACTCATAGATTTTTGTACTTCCTTCTTCCACCAGCTTGGCAAATCCTATTCAGATTCCCACGCCAAGTATTACCCTCTTTATAGTGATGTACAGGGTTCTCTCATGGTTTGAATTAGTCTCTCCACTATACTTCAGGGTCCCTACAAGTTCTGAAGCAACAACCTTCCCATCAAAGTCAGAAAACATTCCTAATTTACTCATGCATTATTAAATGTCAAAGAAGGCACCAAGCAAGTGTTTACCAAAATCAAAATAATACTCACACTTGTGCTTCTCTGTTTCACCATAGAAACATCCTCTACAGCAACTCTTTATACATTCTGCTGCCATTACATTCAATTTCTAATAATCAGAAAACTTCCAATAGCAACCTGCTGGTAAAAGAGAAAGCATGAAATTTCACTGTAACTGTCACAGATTATCAATAACAAGTCATACTATCTGTCTTTCTAATGCATAATGAGGGCTCTGAAAAATATTTAAGAGGAAGATAAATTTTTTCTCATCTATATGATTTTATATAACCTAGGATCCTTATAACTTATCTGAACAACATACTTGAAATTATTACATAAAAATTTCGTTGTTACAATTTGAGAAAGAAAATACCCTTTTCAATATTATCTTACACCTGCTATATATAGGTTTATATTCAAGTAAAACTTAAAAGAAGATATAACTGTCAAAAAAGTATGACAGAAAAATTTCACTTCCTCTATATCAATTATTTTGATAATCCAAATCCTTTGTAATTGCAACCTAATAAGCAAATCACTATAAACATTGTAAGTTATCTTAATCCTTAAAATTAAACTAACAGAAAAATATATCTTAAATATTTTATCATTCGCACACAGAGGTAGGAGAAGGGGCAAGCACACAAATAAGATATATTGCAAATAGATTATGTATTATATTTATCAGGAACATGGTACAAGAGAACTTTCTGCCCAATTTTCTACCCTGATTATCAATGTGCTTGTCCAAAGGGACTCTCTTCACTTACACCTACTTAAATTCTATACATTTTTGTGGGAAATTTAAACACAAAGACAACCTACAATAACAAAGTCACCAAAATTAAACTATTTTCAACTCATGGCAAATCTTATTTCATCTCTACCTCTCACTTGTCCTATATACTTTTGGCTTACTTTGAAATAAATGCCAATCATATAATTTAATCTAAAATACTTAAACAGTAAGCACTAAAAGATGTGACAGAGGCCTCAGAAGTTAATTTTTGAGAGGCTCTTACTAGCTGAAGTATTAAAACAAACTATCTGAAATGGATTATATCATAACATTTCTAAAAGGCACTTTTTAAAATAATTGTAATAGCATTATCATATATAAAAATTTAACATTACAACATGAACAAGTTTAATAAACTTTTTATTTAGTTTCACCTATGGTTTCCATTAAGAGTCATTTTGTTGAATTCAAGATAATATTTAGATTGCTGTACCTTTTGATATTAGAAATAGTACACTAGTTTTGTGTACATACATTACTCAGACAGTTCTTAGTATGTATCTGTAAGCTATAGGACTACTGGGTCAAAAATTATATGTGTATTCTGCTTGTAGTACTAAAATTTCTCTGAACCACTACTGTTTCATATTCACAACAGAGCATATAAAATCACATTTGTCACCAGCAAGTGCTCTTCAAATGCTGAGTTTTGTCAGTGTGATAAAAGAAATGATTGGCCTCTGTTGTCTTAAGTTGTATCTCCTTATTAAAAATCCTATTAGTAAGGACTGGAGAGATGATGATGGCTCAGTGGTTAAGAATACTGGCTGCTCTTCCAGAGGACTGGCATTCAATTCCTAGCACCCACATGGCAGCTAACAATATTCTCTAACTCCAACAACCTCTTCTGGCCTCCGCTGGTACTTCACTCATGTGGTACACCTACCTACATGCAGGCAAAACACAAAAAATAAAAATAACTAAATCCTTAAAATATGATGTTGAGCATCATTTAACACATAAGACTAAAGTACAGTCATTTCTATGAATTATCTGTGTTCATAAACTCTCATTTATCTAGTTTAGAACTTTTTATGTATCTCAGAGATTAGCTCATGTCTAACATATAAGTGAGAAATGTTCTTTTAACCTGTCATTTGCTTCTTCCTTTGATTGTCGTTATGTAAAAGTGTTTGTATAACCTTGGGATGTAGCTCAGTGACAGAACACTTGCCTAGCAGGTGAAAAGTCCTAAATGATATCCCCAGGACCAAACACCAAATTGCATATATATCTATACACACAAAAATATGACACATATATACAGATTGAGTATCTGTTGTCTAAAATTCTTGCCATCAGAAATAAGTGTTACAGATTTTGTATTTTGCAATATTTATACATATATAATAGGATATCTAGGGAAGAAACCAGATCTTCTAAGTATGAAATTTATTTTTTCATATTATATATCCAAAAGTAATTTTGTTTTTGATGTGAAATTTTCTACTTATAGAATTATATTAGAACTGAAGTTTCAGATTCTGAAACACTCTGGATATATAAACATATGATCATATACATACCTATATATGTAATTATGTCTATGATTTTTATTTTTCAGCTAGACTAAGTCATAGCAAAATTTCTCCATATCTAGGTCATAAATAATTTATCCATCTTTTCAAGTTTTTTGTTTGTTTGATTTGCTTATTTATAAAGACAGGGTTTCTCTGTGTAGCTTTGGCTGTCCTGAAACACACTATATAAACCAGGCTGGCCTCGAATTTACAGATCTCTGCTTGCCTCTGCCTCCCAAGTGCTGGCATTGAAGGTGTGCATCACTCCCGCCTGGCTTCTTCAAGCTATTTTAATTAGTATGTTATTTTTTATATGATCACCCTGGTGCATGGTATGAAAAATGTATTCAAACCTATCTTACCCCAGAACCACAAACACCACATACTCAAAATTCCATGAGCTCACTTCAGCGGCACATATATTAAAACTAGAATAATATGGAGATTAGCAAGGCCCTTATGTAGAGATAACTTGTAACTGGTGAAACATTCAGAATTTTACCTCTATGCTTGGAACTCACACACAAAATAAATAAATTGATAGATGAAATACAAATTTCTTTAAAAAATCTTATTTCCTCCACCACTGTTAGGATGTTCCCTTTATTAGAATATTAAATTTTGATGTATAATTGGGTGTGTTTCTGTATTTTCTATTCTCTTCCATTGGTCAATGTATTCTTGTATCAACGCCATGTGATTTTAGTTTTAAGGATTAAAATGTATAGCAGGGCCAGTCATACTTACTGCTCTTCGCTTTCAATATTTTTGTTTTTGTTGCTTTTTAAGCTACTCATGCTTGTCTGATCTTACCAATAAACTCTGCAGTCTGGTCTAATTCCAAGTGAAAAAAAAAATCTGATGATACTTTCATTGAGAACACAATAAACTTCTATTTTATAAAAACTGACATCTTTAAGGATATGTATTTGTAACTGCTTACTTGATTATTTTAAATTCATGTTTTGACAACTATAATAGCAAAGGGTTTGACATTTGTCCAAACACAAAATATATAAATTAACACTGGAGCCATCACACATGACTGGTAAGAGTGTAAAATAGTGTAGATACATTGTTAAAAATGCCGTGGTATTCCCCCAAAAACATAACTAAAAGTTACCATATGACCTAGAAATTCCATTTCTGGTTTAATATACCTATGAAAATGAAAACCATATTTTCATGCAAAAAAAAACTTGAACACAAATGTTCATATTGATCTTACTCAGAAGAGTAAAGAAATAGAAACAGTAAAAAGACAAAATGAAACATTTATTTGTCTATGCAATGGGTATTATTTAACAACAACAAAAACGAATGACGTACCAATTCATGCTATACCATGGATAAACCTTGGAAACAATATGCTAAGTAAAAAAAAAAGACATGAAGATCATATTATATGATTCTATTCATAGGCAAATCCAAACACAAAATTGTTTTTTTCTAGCATTGCCAGAAGCTAGAGGAAAGAAAATAGGAAGTTACTACAATACAAATGGATACAAGATTCCTTTTAGGGTGGTGGTTCTCGACCTGTGGGTCATAGCTCACATATCATATCTTGCATATTAAATATTTATATTATGATTCATAATAGTAGAAAATTTACAGTTATGAAGTACCAATAAAATAATTTTGTTTTTAGGGGGCCACCACAACATGAGGAACTGTATTAAAGGGTCACAGCATTAGGAAGGTTGAGAGCCAGTGCTTTGGGGGAACCATAAGATTGTTCCTGAATGGTGTACTTGAACAGGGTAAATAATTAAAAGTAGACACTTTTAGCCGGGTGGTACTGGTCCACACCTTTAATCCCAGCACTTGGGAGGCAGAGGCAGGTGGATCTCTGTCGGTTCAAGGCCAGCCTGGTCTACAAGAGCTAGTTCTGGGACAGGCTCTAAAGCTACAGAGAAACCCTGTCTCGAAAAACAAAAACAAACAAACAAAAAAAGATCCTTTCCTTTTTAAGTTTACTAAGGATAACCACTTCCCACACCCCACAGCCCCACCCACCCACCCCACTTAGTTTACCCGATGGTTACATCTTGCTAAGGACAGGCTTTTCTCCCCTTCTATTTTAGTTAGCATCAAGGCAACTTTCCTTACAGTGTTTTTTGTTTTGTTTCTTTGAAGATGGTAGAGTAATTTTTCAATCCTTTCTCAACAAATCATCCCTTTGGGAACTTAGAATTAGGGAAAGAAGTTCTCCTTAGTTTATCTTCAACGTGCTCTGGTTGAACGCCAAGTGTCCTCCACACTACAAATAGTGCAAATACTTCACAGCCATCAAACTTCCCTAGTTAAGCAAATGTCCTTCAAGCAAACAGAACTTCAGAGCTCCTGGCTCTCATATTTCCACCATTCTCTTAGCTTTTTGACATTCTAATTCCCATTTGTTAAAATTCTTAGATGCTTTCAGCATATTTGTTCCAAATACTGCAACTTACTATATTTCCAAAATAAACTCCCATATTTACTTTTTAATGTAAAATTAGCCTTGGTGAAATGGGACAAGATTTACAGTCAATATGCTTGACATTAGAGTATCATTAGGTTTTTTGTTTTGTTATTTTGATTTGTTTTGTTGCCTAAGGTGATTATAGTACTTGTTTAAAGCAATTATAAAAAGTAAAAGTTTACTTACAAAAGGGAAAAGGAAAAACAGAACAATTTGAGAAGTCTAGTTTTACAAGAAAGATGGCACAATGTCGTCTACAACTAAAGCAAGACTATAAAGGATACATAAACAGTTCAAGAAACAGTAACTTCAAAACACTCACAAATATACAGAAATTTGACACATGACAGACATCACTAGGATGAAAATTAATTAGATAATTCAACAAATGATTACCCATATGGGGGAAAAAACAAAACTAGATCCTCCCACTTCACAAACACACAAGAAAATAATTACACATAGGTTAGGGCTATACATACGAAAGAATTTGTTCCCCTTTTTGTGATACTGAGAATGAAACCCATGGCTTTCCATATGCTTACTTAGCAAGCACTTAACCACTAATCTATACCCCTAGCTATGGTTGTCTTAAGACAAAGAAAGTCTTGCTGCTTGGTAGTTTCGGATGGTCTTACAGCAGCTATGCAGCTTAGATGGCTTGCTGCTATAAGCTCCTGATTAACTTTATTTACTGTGTGTATGTGAGGGTACACATATGCTGTTCTGTGCTTGTGGAGGTCAAAGAGCAACTTTTGGAGAGTTGGTTCTCTCCTTCCATTTTGTTTTGAGGCAGGGCCTCTTTGTTTCAGCCACTCTACTCTATACTACAAGCTAACTGGCCCACAAAGCTACAGGCAGATTTTCTGTTTGCTTCTTATCTAGCTTTCTACCTGTGTCCCCTGTGTTTCTAGGATCAAAACTCAGGTTATAAGACTTGCAGAGCAGGCATTTTCACTCTCCAAATCATCTCCTTGGCCCTAATATCAGTTTTTAGTAGACTATTTTTTACTGGAGTTTTAGGTGTTATGGAAAAAATGAGAGACGCACACCTTGGTAACATTTTAAAGCTTCCAGCAGAAAACATAAAACTACATTTTTGCAAGATGAAGTAAGGGAAAGATTAAACAAGACACCAAAAGTAGAAACCTAAAAGAAGTTGGCACAGCCAGCTATATTAAAATATATGATATGTTCTTCAAAAGCACTACAAACTAAGGAGACAAGCTATTTACTGGAAAAACACACATAATTAATAAACAATCAATTTCAAAAATAGATAAAGAACTTCTAGAAGATAAAAAGAAAAGGATATAAATGGAAACCCCATAGAACTACATAACGTTCAACAATTAAATAATTGTTGATAAATAATAAATAATTAAAGAAAAGCAAACTAAATTCCCTGGTGGGATACTATTTTTCACTCACTAGATCATCAAAAGGAAAATCTGAGGCAAAACACCAATGTTCAAATGTCTTAATATGATAACAAGAATGAGAACACTTACTTGTGATGGTATAATTGATACAGGCACCATATAAAATAACTCAATATTATCTAGCAAAAATAAAGATCCATGGCTCTAATCTTGGACTTAAAAAGCCAAAGAAATTCATATACATGGATATTAAGAAACAGACTGGAAGGGAATCACAAAAGAGTTTTTAATGGCAAAAGTAGAAAATAAAATAAAGGGTGGCAATGTACACTAAACATCCATCAACAAAATTATGAGTAAACAGTGGAAAGTCATATAATAGGATGATATACAGCAATAAAAAGCAAATGATCTATAGTATATGAACACAGAAAAGTATCACAAAATAAAGTGTTGAAGTCATAGAGCAGGATGTGGTGGTAGATACCTATAATCCCTTTACTTGGAAAGGCTGAGACAGGAGAATGGCAAGTTTGAGGCTAATCTGAGCAATACAATGACACCTTATGTAAAAAAATAAGTCACAAATCACACAGGATAATTTGTTTTATATTTTACTTTGAAACAGACAAAACTAAACAATACAATTTTTAGAAAATACAGGCATGTAATAAAATTATAAAGCAAATCAAGAAAAGGAAAAATATACACTGCACAGGACAATTTTAAATATATTATGTCTTATTTCTTAAGTATATGAGTATCTCTATTCTTTAAATCTAAGATGTGTTTAATGCCATTTTGCATATGTTAAATAGCTTCTCAGCAATATATTCACAATACAATATAAAAATGAAAAAAATTAAAAGTATTCACAATCTTATCACCCTGACATAACTATAATATTCAAAGAAAGCAACTATATTTAAATGCTGTCATTTCTTCCTCTTTTATTTACTTTCTCACTTTATCAATGTACAACTGTTCTGAAATAAACTACACATTTTTAAAATTTACAGTTAAATAATTCATGTATAAATATTTTGGAAAAAGTATTATTACAATCCAGTAAATTAATACACCCAACATTCCTAAAGGTTACCCAATGCCCCCTTTTACTCCATCCCACTTTCTTTCATTGTAACAACTTAATGTGTTTTTTGTAATGTTTACATTTTCTGGAATTTTGTTGGGTAATGGCATACAGTTTATGCATGCTTAACCTTATTATATACTGCACAAAAGGTTTTTAAAATGATTACACCAAATCAAATCCCGCCAGCACAACTATCAGAGATTCATATATAATACTTGGTCATCAGACTTTCCTTTTGAACTGTCCTTTCCATCCTCCTAAGTAATATATTCATTAAAGTACTAGTCTGAACTTCAGAATAACAACAATGGAGATCAAAGTGAAACCCATTATACAGAAATTTTAATCCAAGAGCATTTTCCTTTAAACGCATATTAAACCCAAAGCACTAACCAGCAATTGTAATTTAGTAAAAACATCTGATTTCCACATAAGATATCTACAAGAATCATTAGGCCATACCTAAATAAGTCAAATAACTTAAAAGCAAGTTTGGAGTACCAAAGTACTCCAAATACGCACCTGAAATACAGTTTGACACAGTTTATATTTGTAGCTTAGATACTGATAGCAACTGTGGAACCCAATAAACAAAACTTAATACTAAAACAGTATTCACAATTTATAAATAGTGCTATTATTTATTATGATCAGCTACTTGTTCCGAGTTTTCAGTTTGAGAGAGGCCAATGAATTTTGGCAAAAAGCTATTCTATGATCTTCACATTCTTTCCAACTCCAAAATAGGGTCCCTCTAATGGCCACCTGCTGTCACTCCGCCTAACCTTTCTCAGAACATAAATTCTACACCCAATATTTTTATCCTCTATTCACAATCCGAACTCCTTCCAGTTTGGCTTCTGCCCTGACTATCTTACTACGATTAGGCTTGCTGAAGGCAAAGACCCTATCCTTGGCTACCGAAGTCAAAAGGCACTTCATTTCCTGATCCGTTTGATTCATGTCGTTTGAAGTCTTTGAAACTCTCCTGACAGTAAGTACCACTGTCTCCAAGAATTTCTCATTTTTTCTCAAGGCTCCTCGGTCTCCTTGATTGCCTCTATACTCAAGTATTCATAATTCCCATAGCCTTCCTCTCTCCTAATTTTGTGCTTACTCGAATGATCTATACCTTTACAAGGCTTCTGAGTGTGGTTTCAAATATAACCAGTACAAATAAATCTTAGTGCCAATAGACAACATGCCAAATGTCCTAAGAGCATGTCAAATTAGTTTTCTCTCAACCTGCGTTTATTTCTTCATCGACAAGTTCTATTCAGGAATCGCTATAACTCAAACGAAGCAAAATTCAAGACCTATTTGAATTTTCGTGAAGGAGTAAAAAAAATATATTGTTTCTCTCCTAGTTATACGGGCAAAATGTTCATTAGCAACGCCTACACAAAAAATTACAAAGGAGATGATAAAAACAAATCTATAACCTCAGAGGCAAATATTATTAATAGTCCCGTCTAGAAAGTGTTTTAAGAAAGTTAAATATTAGACAAGTAGGAAAAACCAGTTGTAGATTCTGTTACAGTAAAAGGAAAAACACAATTCTATTGACTGCCTACCTGCAATGAGAATCAAAATATTTGAATTACAAAAGCAAAAACATTTTTAAGTGATTCCTTTAAAGACGAGGTTTGGCTTGGCATCTATCCCACAACTTAACTATTCAGCACGGAAGAGGTGGAAATCCCACTGCGGTGTGCTAAACACAGGAAAATGACACGTTCACCCCCTTTCCGGGCTTCCCGGAGTCTCAGAAGTTTAGCAGCTGAACTCTAGACCGCTCCCCTCGCTCGCCTCTCCCGGGAGAGCACCTGCGGCTCGTGAGCCAGCGCGGGCCAGGGCAGGCTCGGGGCCGCACGCCGGGGTCCCGCGTCTGCGCCGAGACCGCAGGCCACGCCGGGAGGCCGGGCCTCGCCCCCCGCCGCCCTCAGGCCACCGCGACCTCGACTGTAAGAAAGCTCAAGACTCAGAGAAGGAAACTCGCCGGGAGGGAGAAGCGCACCTGAGCCGCCGCAGCTCCCCGCCGAGGTCTCGCGTTCTCCGGGGCGTCTTCTCCCGCGGCTCTCGAGGCGTGGGCGCCCTCGCTGCACCCTGCGCCGAACCGGAGCCTCCACTCTTGCAGGCGGGCTACCTGTAACTGACACCGGAGCTCTGCCTCAGCGGAGCTCAGCTCCGCCCAGCACCTCCGAGGCCACGCCCCTCGTCCCGCCCCTCACGCCACACCCTTCAGGTGCCCCGCCCCCTCACCTGAACCTCCCCCGCCCCAGGACAGCCCGGCCACTTCTAGAGGGAGCCCCGCCCCTGCTCTGAAGTTACTGCTCGCCCTCCCCTCTGGCTTCCCCCCCCCTTGGGAGAACAGGCGCACTGCGCACAGACACACACACACACACACACTCCCCTCCCTCCCTCCCTCCCTCCCCCCCCCCCCTCCCTCCCTCCCTCCCTCCCTCCCTCCCTCCCTCCCTCCCTCTCTCTCTCTCTCTCTCTCTCTCTCTCTCTCTCTCTCTCGCTGAGTGAGGACAAGAGGGAAAGCTGTTGGCCTGATGACTCTGAATACAGAGAGTCCTTTCTTGCTAGCGGTGTTTCTGTACCTTTTTGTTCAACAGGGCGAAGTTGTGGTTTTTATGACTTTTAATGTTTTATAAAAAGTTTAATTATAAGCTGAATAAAATGTTTCAGTGGCTCTCTTACAGAGGACCGGGGTTTGAGTCCAGCACCCAGTGGCAGCTCACAGCCATCAGTTTCCAGGGGCTCCCAACACCCTCTCTGGCCTCTGCAGGCAGTTATGGGTGTATGCTGCAAGACACTTGTACATATAAAACAACAAAAGAAGCTAAGTCTGCTTATATAAAATCTTCCAGATATTAGTATTAATATTAAATGTGTCCACTAAAACACCATATATTCCCCAATTTTATGGAAGAATCCCCATAAAATTGTCAGAGTTGGCTGGCCCTTTCCTTTTATACCTCCTATGGTAAGTATCTCAATGCTGGCTGGGACAATTATCGCATAAATGTACAGAATTTGTAGGGAGGCTTCCAGATTACTAAAAAGTAAAGATTATACTTATCTTTTTCAAAATGAGTCCTGTGACCTTCATGGTCTTGGAGACACTGACCCCGGAGAGGTTGAACTGACCCAAGAGCAGTGTAATTTAAGAAAATAGACAACTCAGTTGCTTCCCTTGATATTCACAGTGCACATTAGCATCGGAACAACCTATGAACCATATTTTTTTTGCTAATCTTCCATTTTCCAAATTTAATCACAGAACTCTCTTCTTGAGAAATACGTCCTACAGGATGATCATCAATGTCTCACCACAAGATCTAATTATGATAAGGCCTCCAATATCAGTGCCCGTCCTAAAAAACCACCTTCCTCTCTGGTGTCACATCTCCCTCCTCCAAACCCACAGATCAGTGAAACTTCGTGGCACTATGAAGTTGGTAGTTTCACTGAAGGCCTAATTAAAAAACTACTCAGTATTTAAGGTAAGATACTACAGTGCTGGCAGGATCAAATTAAGTATGTGATTCCAGATAAAAGAGAGATTCCTACAGTACAATCACTTGATGGGAGAAGCAGCTGGGCAAACAGGATGTAAGAGCTAGGAGCAAGCCACAGGAAATGCCCCAGGATTCCAGAGCACAGGCTTCTGGCCTCCTGAGTATAGCAGAGAAAACCATAATGCCTACTTCAAGTAAACGCTGTGTGAATTACCAAAAAAAAAAAAAAAAAAATCACTCAACCCAAGTTCCATTCTCTAGTATCCATGCGGACTTGCCTAAGATGAGCCTCGTTTCCCAAAACTTTAATCTTTTATCTTATGATTGAGTTAAGTTGGCTAAAACGAAGCTGGGTATGGTCATACGTGCCTTTAATTCAAACACTCATGAGCCAGAGGCAGTCACATCTCTGTCAGTTCAAGGCCAGCCTGGTCTACATACCAATTTCTACGTAGAGAGCCCTTTCTCAAAATAAATAAATAAATAAATAAAAATTTTTTAAATTAAAAAATGGGAGGGAATGTCCACAAGAGGAATTTGGCCAAATTTTGGATGGTAGAGGTGAGAGAGTTTCTAATCCCTGACAACTGCCATGTTTAGACAGTAGAAGGCATCCACAAAGAGGCTGGCAGGGTCTAGCTGGTCCTTGATTCCAGGGTTCACTCATCTTTCCAACTTCTGGTGCTTTTAACCACCAGAGGGCCCAGGTCTGACTGAAGAGCTTGGTGGAAACCCCTTAGCAGTGAACGTTGCCCACAGACTTCTCCATAACTCTCCTTGAAGATACTACTCCAGCAGTTAGATAGATGTCTCTGGTCTTCTAGATTCATTGCAAGTTCTGATCTATTAAATCCATCTGTGCCAGGGCATGAGAAAGGTTTCTAGTGACTTTCTTTTAGCACTTCAGTCCCCCTTCCAGACACGGCTAATTCCACCCACAATTCCGTAAGATATTATTTATGGGGCTGGTGAAATGGATTAGTGGATGTATTAGTGAGGGATTCTATTGCCATTATGAAACACCATGACCAAAAAGCAAGTTGGAGAGGAAAGGATTTATTCAGCTTACCCTTCCACATCACCGTTCATCCCTGAAGGAAGTCAGGACAGGAACTTGAACATGGCAGGATCCTGGAGGTAGGAGCTGATTCAGAGACCATGGAGGGGTGCTGCTTACTGGATTGCTTCCTCTGCCCTGCTCAACCTGCTTTCTTATAGAATCTAGGACCACCAGTCCAGGGATGGCACCACCCTCAATGGGCTAGGCCCTTGATCACTAATTAAGAAAATGCCTTACAGCTGGATCTCATGGAGGCATTTCCTCAACTGAGGCTCCTTCCTCTCTGATGTTTCTAGCTGTGACAAATTGACACACAAAACCAGTCAGTACAGTGGGTGAAAGCATTTGCACTTATTCTTGACATTATTGTTCAATTGGAAGCTTAGCCCCCGCCCTTTGCATCCATCCCAGCCCCCAGGCCTGAGAGTTGTATTGGTCTGGACTCCAAATCCCAGCATGCCAGGTCCTGACCCCTCCCCGGGGGAGAGTAGAAGGACCACTCCCACAGGGTATTTTTTGTGAGCTCCCAAAGGAGAGCATTCAAGGCCTCCCAGTTCCCCCTTGGGGCCACCCAAGAGCGCAGGAATCCCATTAAACCTGGATATTTCTTAATTTGGCTTGTTGTGATTTGGCTTGATTGGGATTTTTGCGTTGGCAGAGAGCTCGCGTTAGGAAAAAATCCTAACAATCATAAATTTGATGTCCAGGCCTTACATGGTAGAAAGAGAAAAACAACTCTGAAAGTTGTCCTCTGATACTCAAGCACATGTGCATGTGTTCATGTGCACATGCATGCACACACACACTTACATATATACACACACCAACTGATGTGATTTTCTTAAAGGTGTTATTCAAACATCAGACATCAGTAAAACTCCACTGCTTCCCGGGTAGGCCCTTCTGAGGCACTATTCACATGTTTAGCTGCCCAACTTTAAAACTATATTGCTTCTACCACCCTTCCTTTCCACTATTAACTACAAAGTTCTGGGGCTATATAGGAACTGTAGAAATTTGGGTTTAAAAAATCGCGTCATGGTAGTGGTCTCCTTAAAAAGAGTGGTGGCTATATATATACTGACTTTAAACTGTGAGTTTATCATAAGAGAGCAGACTTTTAGAAGCTTTTCAAACTGAGAAAGTAGTTTTGTTTTCCCCTGTCAGCAGATTAAGTATCTCTCCATCTTAAAGAATCCTCTGTCCAGCTTGCTAGAAGTAGATGATAGTGGGCTTATCTAATAATACATAATAAGGAAAGGAATTGTGGCTGTGCACAGGTATTTGCATTTTATGGCTCAAATACTTTGTTACAAACTCAAGAAACCAATGACAATCAGAGCATTTCCTGGAGAAAGACTTAGAACCCAAGAGTTAGGAGGAAAATGAGTGCTTAATAGCATCAGGCCGTGATACGCATGAGCAATTCACAAGACGGGACTCACCTGCCACAGTTGCAGACAAGTGGTATGGACCATGCCCTGGAGGAACAGTCCTAAACTTAAAACTTCTCCCCTGAAGGAGACCACAGAATTATCCCAGAACGTCATCCTTCACTATGTTCACGCCCCTTGCAATGACTTTCAAGTTCCTTCCACTGTAAGAATGGGATGCGTGTCCCTGCCCTGAAGACCTGGATTCAGCTATGTAATTTGTTTTTTCTCAAGAGAATGAAGTAGAAGTAACAGTTTTGAGTTTGAGCCTTAAGTAATTTGTGTTTTCTGGCTCTTGTGCTCCTTCTAACAGTGCCCTGGACAGTCACTAGAAAAGAAGGACCCAGCCTGGATCATCTCATATCCAGCCAACCCACAGACACATAAGAAACAATAGAGAACTGTTCTCTCATAACAGAACAACTGGAAACTAATCTTACACTCAAATTATCCCTTGACATATACTTCTACCATGACTTTTCTGTTATGAAGTAATAGACATATGCCAATATCCAGACCAATGCACACAGAACATGTAAGTCACTAAGAAATATCTGTTGAGCCAATGGTTATTTAAGGAACTTAACTTCTCACCCTCAGTAAAATTCCATTCCATTATTTGGATTTAATATATACAATCTATATATTCATCACAGTAGAAGAAAGATTTGAAAACACTTCAGAAGGTAACTTCAGAACATTAGTAATTGCAATTCGTGTTTAAACTCATTATCTGGAGTCATAAAATACAGAGGAATCAAGTGATGCTAACTTGGAAGTATCATCTCTACAGGATAGTGCTGGAAGGTACCTATGCATATTATAAGAAAAAGTAATCATCAGTCTTACACAGTTATGGATGCTATTAACTACAATAGTGGCTGTTCTGGTAAGACATGCCCACTGGCATAATAGTGGCAAAAAATGTTATATGAGTAACCAATCACTCTCTAATTGGCTATAAGACCCACTCCACATGATGGAACCCATATCGGGTGCAATTATTTGGGGTCAAGAATCTGTGACTAGGTAGGCATTGGCCCAAGGAAAGAATATAATACCATTATTCTGCTACATGGACATATTATTAATGACTCCTAATGAGCTATTATTATATTTATGTATTAATGCATCTCTCAATCCTCATCAGAGACTCTTCTTTCCGTTGATGCCAATTAACACAGAGACCCACGTGGTCAACGGGCAGAGAATAAGAGACTGTATACTATTCAGTCCTAAATGGGAAGTCTATGGAACACCCCTCCTCACAATGCACAAGGATCTTCATGGAAGAATGGAAGAATCTGCCGATGACTCCAAGGAAATTGTAGTTCCAGATACAATAAGCAATTACACGTATAAACTCACAGCAGACAAAAGCTCAAGCCAGACAAAATCCTAGCTTGGTGGGGGGTGGATGGAGATGTGGGGCAAAGTCCCACTCCTGGCTGAGGAACTACTAGCATTGGATAGCTGTTGGGAGAGGGAGAGCCTGTTTGTTTAAGGGTGTGGTCCCTGGTAGGTCGACCACAATCCAGGGAAGGCCCACACCCAGGAGTATGGGCAATACAAATTGAACTCAGTGGGTTTTGAGAGAGAAAGGGAGAGAGAGGGAGGGAGAAAGAGAGAACACAGTATGAGGTTGGGTGGAGAAGAAGCTTAAATCTGGGAGGAGTTGGGGAGAAATGAACATGTTCAAAATATATTAAATGAAATTCTCAAAGAATTAATAAAAATATTATTTAAAAAGTTTAATTACAATCAGAAATACAATTTGAAACCTATTTGTCATTTTTGCTTTCAGCAGTTAGGACTGCCAAGTAAAATCCTTAGGCAGTTTAGAATGCCAAGACCTTCTTCCTCTTACATGAAATCTATTCCAAGGCCATAAGGAAAATTCATGAACAAATGTGGTTGACACATTAACCAAAAATCCACAGACATTTTATTCCGACACTCGTGTGTTTAGTTTGTTCATTTAAAGTACACACTGGTTTCTGAATGAATCAGGAGCAGGGGGAGGGTCATCAAAACATTTTATAATCCTGCTTTTTCCGACATTCCTTCCTCCTTCAGCATTCCCAGCTTTTCACTGGCTTCTGTTCTTCCAGCTTATAAAAGAGAATGGTGTGTTTTTTGAGGAAGCGTGGGAGGTCTGTAATCCATCTCCTATTTGATGCAGATTCCACTTACCAGAAGAAGTAAACAATGAAAAGCATTTCTAGCACCACTGGGTAGCAGCCCCAGGAAGTGACTTCTAACCAGCTATCCTATTGCCCTATTCTGTGACAGTGCTCAAGGGAAGGGACGAGATCTGTGAGGACTAGTGAAACATGCCCTTCCATTCCTGAAAAACATGTCCTCAGGAAGCAATTTGATGTTGCCTGCAAAACATGAACTCGCTTGGCTGCACAAGCAACTCATCACCCCGTCCATCTCACAGCACATGCCTGATTAATAACAATAGCTCTTCTGGGAATATAGTGACTACAACTCCCTTAGCAAGCGGGGCGAGGGAAGCCAAACAACACCCGTGCCAGATAAACATGCATGTGGACACGCCCATTTACAACTCTCAGAACACTGGAAAGTCTAAGCACTTCCATTGGAACCACCTTATATAACCAGGAATGAAGTTAAAAATGACCTCCCTTCTCCAGTTCATATTTATATATAAACATACATTGGAATGATAACAGCTGCAACATGCCAAACAGTAGGCTTCTAGCTCAAGGGAGTCTTGTACCCATGGCAGAAGAATTAGTGGGCTCTACTCTCTAGACTTTATGAATAAGAAACTTTTCGAAAGTCACAAAGATTGATCAAGGAACCAAAATTTGAATCAAAGCATGTATGTGACAAAGACCTAAGATTTTTTTTCCCTTGCAGAGTAGTGGCATACACCTATAATTCTAGTTCAGTAGGCGGAGGTAAGACAACTCTGTGAGTTAAAGGCCTGCCTTGCCTTTGTAGCAAGTAAAAAGCTCTTTTTCCTAAATCACAGACTTGGCTGGGAAACCATAAAGCTGTCTTTACATAAACCCAGCTCATCACCATTCACCACCATCTCGTCCATTTTCTGATCCGTGACTGTTCTAAAGAGAGTTCTATAAGAGAAATTTGTGTCTCTTTAAGGGGTATCAAGGATTTATTATGATATAAAAAGGGGAAATACACTCACAAATACAGAATATGGTAAATCCAGTTGCAGAGTCCTTGGAGAGCTGGGGACTGATCACACGCTGCTTCAGGCCACCTGACCCTGTGTCCATCACCCAAGCAACAGCACACGACCCCCTTCCTCTTTCCTTTTAATAGGTCACAGGGGCAGACAAGAACCACCTCTGCCAGCGCAGATAGCCCAAGGTCATGAGCAGAGTGAATGCCCATTACAGGGTTCTGATGCTACAATAAAGAAAACTTCCCTCAAATTAACTCTCATAAAAGACAGAGAATGGGCTTCCAATCCTAGCCACAACTTGAGTAAGAATGATGGGAAGATATTCAGGGGTCTGAAAGGACAATACTTGGTGCAGTTCACACAATGCTCACCTCTCATCTTGTGAAAAGTGGGCCTTCTGTGTACCTGAACGTTCCAGCAAGCATATTTGAGTCTCCAATCCATTGGAACCAGCAGACCTTAGTCTCACAGCCTACCACTTAAACCGTGACTGCTTCTCCAACGCCTTTGTTCCTGTTTCCAAGCCAGGTTATATCCAAGGTGTAGATTATAGATGCTCTAGTGTCAGATACCCAGGTCAGATGTTTGCTCTCGTCCAATCATCAAGCGCTCTATTGCTGTACCTATAAGTGGAGAGTCACCCTGAAATTTGAGATAGGCTTAGCTCTTCTTTGCTCCCCTTCCCTTTAACAGGCTGCACCACTAGGTTTCACACTTGCATTCTGATGAGCCCCTTTTTGTCCTCCTTTGTTTTTAAGGTGACGGCAGACCCACGTCTTACTGCTGTATCTGCAGTGCCTAGCAGTGTACTAAGAAGACAGCAGACAATTTCAAGTGGTTTCTTGTATTAGAGTTTCACAATGTGAAAAGCAAGATGAAATTCTTTATTATGCTTGGAATGCAGCTGCCATACTTTCAGAAAGCCAAGCAGATTGCGAAGAGATACGCTTGAAAAATTCCACGTGACAAAGAGTGAGACTGATGACTGTCCAGTCTGTCCAGCTGTACGGGTAAACTTTAACAGAAGTGGGTCCTCTAGGCCCCAGTTGCACTGCCCTTCCACACCTTGTGGAGCAGATCCCCGCCTTCTCCACAAAAATGAACAACATTTGAATTGATCGGCCTTACCACTAAGTTGGATCAGTTCCCCGATCCATACTATTGAGACTTTATAAGATATTATGAGTGCTGGGAAAGCCCCTTCACCAATCAAAGACTCCAGAGAAAGGGGGTCCAATAAATGAGAGACCCTCAGGTGTGGCCATCCTATGAATACAACAGCTGGATTCACAGGATTTGAGGCACCCTGAGAAAGCCAATGAACTCTGCTTTGTGAGAGCTATGATGGACTGCCAAAGACTGATAAGGTCTGTTTTTAAAACCCATTGCCTGAACTCTTCCCTTTTCTGGAATCGTCCTTCCATCACCTGCTCCACCCCCATGAGCCTCCTGAATGTTTATACTTGCTCTCCTGCAGGGGTCGTCCTGGTGGGGAATGCACTGTTAGATTCGGGTAACTTTCTGGGTACTTCCAGCTGAAGCAAAACTTCCTGGCATATGCAAGGGAAGATACCAATATTTCCTCTAGTTTTTGCCAATGAAATAACTATCATGGTCTGAGGTAGATTATTTTCCATCCCTGGATATCTGTTCATATGAAAAATAAAAAGACTAGAAAGGGTTAATAGTTTCCTAGCTCCAGAAGTTTCTCCACTGTTCCTTCTTGCTTCTCTGGTAGAACCACAGTCCACCCTGAAAGTCCACAGTTCCGCTATAGCTCTGCTACAGGCTCGGCTATTTCCACACAGTCTCCCTGTCCCATCCCTCACGCTGCTCAGGGCCAATTACAAATCCTGCCTTCCCTCTTCACTTCTTGGACTCGCCACTACGAAAAGCAATAAGAATCCTGTCTCCAGATGGCTTCTCCTGTTTTTTCACCTCTTAACGTTAGAATGACATTTGGTGTTTTGTTCTGTTTTGTTTTTGAGGTGCTGGGGATCAAACACCTCCCCAAAGGTGCTTTTTGGTCATGGTGTTTCATCTCAGCAACAGAAACCCTAACTATGGCATACTCACCGACTGGGGAATGTTATTTTAAGGTGTGTTGATTTTGTTTATTCTGCATTTGTTTAACTCTGTGAAGCTGTGATTCTTTGCCTGTCTAAAACACCTGATGATCTAATAAAGCACTGAACAACCAATAGCAATGCAGGAGCAAGGATAGGAAGGACTGGCAGGCAGAGAGGATAAATAAGAGGAAAAATCTGGGAGGAGAGGAAAAGAGGAGCAATAGGAAAAGGAGAGGAGGACATCAGGGGCCAACCATCCACCTACACAGCAAGGCACAGAGAAAGAAGTAAAAATAGGTATACAGAAATAGAGAAAGATAAAAGCCCACAGGCAAAAAGTAGTCAGGATAATTTAAGGAAAGCTGGCAAGAAACGAGCCAAGCTAAGGCCAGGCATTCACAACTAAGAGTAAGCCTCTGTGTGTGATTTATTTGGGAGTTGTGTGGTGGGCCCCTCAAAAAGCCAAATGAGTAAAACATCACTCAACACTCACCTCGTCAGAAGTTATTATTTCATGAGAATATATCCAACTCAAGATGGGTCAATCAAAATCTTTCCCTAAAGTTATTTTTTTTCTTCAAATTATGACTAGGCAAAAATCAGTCAATCCTGTCTTTAGTGATAGAAGGCACATTAGGGCCCAGATTTCCTAGGGAGAAGTCAATCTATCATTAAGCTGAATGAAGTTGGGGGGAAAAAAGATGAATGACCTGATATTCTGAAAAAAGTAGTGATAAGATAGTATAAGAATAGGCTCCAAAGGTATCCAGTTTCATGACTGCGTTCAGCAGTTGGGCCAGCTAGCTACATGCTACTAGCATAGAAATCAAATCAGTTACAGGTCCTGAGTTTCTCCTTTTACTTGTGTTAGTTAGTACACAGTTTTTGATATTTAAATATAAGAGGTTGGCATGAGTTTTGAATACTGTGTCCCTAAGAGGGTCCTCAGAACTGGGATTTTTGATGTTTTTATTTTATTGTAATTTGCATACATTTTTATTTGCTTCAAATGCCTGGCACTTCATATTTGTTTGTGGCATAGAACACTAAGGGAGGGGCGGGACTTACAGGCAGAAAGAAATTCGGAGGTGAAGTTCTCACTTGAATGATGTTTTTATATTTGACAGTGTTGTAACAGACTTCCTGAACTTCAGTGTCTTACCTCTGAAGCGTAGGAAACTAGTCAGCTCTGTCTTAGCATCTGCTTGGGGTCATTATAATGATCAAAGTCAGACCGAGAGAAACTAGGAGAGCTGGGCTGGTCCCCATCTCTGTGTTGCTAAAGCTTACATTCAGGCAGGGCACAGTCATGTAGAAACTGAACAAACATTGGATGAACATAAGAGAGTGAAACACAGAGGCGCTATTTAAATGTGAGCTCTATAGTGAAGACAGTTTTATGGCAGATGAGTGTGTATAAAGGCTTAAGACGGCAAGACTTGGGCTGAATAACGATGTCCATGCCATGGGCAGAACTTTCTAGAAACAAACTATAAGAGAAAACGATTTGTGTTCTATGGCTCTTTATTACTTTCTTTGTCCTCTCCCTGTTTGACCTAAACACTGTGTCAAAGAGCCTCTGGCCCCAAGTTCTTCAAGTGGCCAATTCTCCAGAACTAAAGATGCTCTTGGGGAAGCATCAGAGTCAGGGAAAGGAATACTTAAAACTCATCTATGGTCCTTTCACTGATAAACATCTCACCTTTTAAAAAGTTTTTTATTTTATTTGATGTGCAAGGGTGTTTTGCCTGCATGTATTTCTGTGAACCACATGTCTATCTGGTATCTATGGAGCCCAAAACAAGAGCACTAGACCTCAGGAACAGGAGTTACAGATGGTTGTGAACCACATCAAACCCAGGTCCTCTAGAAGAACAGAAAGTGCTTTTAACTGATGAGCCATCTCTCCAGTCCCCTAGCCTCTCCTTTTAAAGCATCAGCATGCTAAGGATTCTAGAAAACTCCAGAGATACAAAATGCCCAGTTGTGGCTCCCGTTTCCCTTTTCAGATGCCCATGTAAATGTACGCAAGGACTAAAGAAGTGTGGTAGACGGCAGCGTGGCAGTAAACACACCCATTTCTACCCAACATTGTGATATGGCAGGGGCAGCCACTGACATTCATAATTCTGACTTTACACAGAGTATATTGTGGCTCCTAAGACAAGAAGTCATCAATACTATGTGGTCTTACGTGTGCATGCATACACGTGTGTGAATGTCTGTAGATGTGTGTGCTTCTGAGCGAGACCAGAGATAATCTTGGATGTCATTCATCAAGCGCTAGCCACCTTGGTTTTTGAGATAGGTTCTCACTCAGGCCGGGAACTCAACAATTACGCTTGGTGAACTGGCTCGTGAGCCCCAGATAGCTACTTGTCTCTGCTTCCACAGTGCTGGGATTACAAATGCAAACCATTGTGCCTGGCGTGTGTGCGTGTGTATGTGCACACAGATTAAACTCAGGTCCTCATGTGTGTGTGGCAAATGCTTTACTGACGGAAATATAAATATTCCCCTATTCTAGGCTTTGTTTCTAATACTTGTTAAACTGACAAATTATTATTATTATTATTAGTTTTCAAGACAGGGTTTCTCTGTAGCTTTGGAACCTGTGCTAGAACTAGCTCTTGTAGACCAGGCTGGCCTTGAACTCATAGAGATCCTCTGCCTCTGCTGACTAAAAGCATGCCCCACTACTGCCTGGCTAAATGGACAAATTATTTTAAAGATTTGATGATTTTAAAAATATTTTCTAAGCTGGGTATGGTGGTGCACACCTTTGATCCTAGCACTTGTGAAGCAAAGCTAGGATGATCCCTGTGAGTTCAAGGCTAGTGAGAACCATACAGTAAGACTCTGTCTAGATAGGTAAATTAAATTTTCTGAATTACCTTAATCATAGTTCCCTCAATGAGTCCTTTTCCAATCATGCAAAACAGCTTTGGTTTTCAGTTATCATTTCCTCATGCGATGGTACAACAAGCCGATCACAGCCATTAGATGACCACAAAGTCAAGATCACATAGTAGATAAAAAATGAACAATCACCCAACTATAGGCATTCCCATTTTCAATTTATAAGGGGAATCTGTTTGGTCCATTTTGCTACAGCAAAATTACTAGGGGAAAAATATCATGTACCTTAGGGGTTTTGTTGCCGCTAAATATTTGAATCAAAAAATTCTTCCTTTCTTACCTGTAGAGAGAGAGAGCAGGTGTGTTTTAGCCTTTGCCTGGCCAGTGAACCGTGCCCGAGGAACTTGCCTGGCGTGTTTAAGAAGTACTAGGAACTCTAATAAGAGAAAGACAGGAAGAAAGATAAGCACTGACGCCAAGGGGTCATGAGCTGGTGTTTGTAGCAAACGGCTACATGAGCTGTTTCAAAAGCATTCGCCTTTATTTGATTAGGCTGAGAAGGCATTGGAGAGTTTGCAGTAGAAGCATAACATGAAGTGATTTGACATTTATGCAGATCGCTCCAGCTCTTGGACGATAATAGACTGCAAGGGGCAGAGGGCAGAAATAGAAGCACATGGACCATGTATCCTTCATCAAGGAGAGAGAGGAAGATGCTCAGGATGGCAGTGGAAGCCATGAAAATGACAGGTATGAGGTATAAATGGTGTTCCATGAACAAAACACTGTAATGTTGGTCACTGCTATCACAGCGTTCTGAGTCCAACACTAGACACTGGACTAGGCATGAATTTTTTTAAACACTTCTGTATATTAAACTGAGGTGGAACTAGGTCAAAACTAGATATCTTATATTTTCTCCTCTTGTACTCTCTGCTTTAACTGTTTCAAAAATTAAACACACACACACACACACACACACACACACACACACACGAAACCTGGGATGAGAACATTTGTCAAAAGTGCTATAGTTGCCCAGAATTCAGCCTGACCCTGCAGCACGCCCGCTTCTTAAAACTCAGCTCTATGGACTCACATATTTTGGTTTAATAAGCACAAGAGGCCATGAACTCTAATATCTCAAGCAAATGTGTTAGACATCTGGAATCTGGCATAAATTTCTCCTGTGGGATGCATTGTTTGTGCAAACTTTTATTGAATTAAAAAAAAAGGAGTTTCAAAATACTCATGTAACCTACTAAGACTATTTTTTTCTGAAGCCAGAGTCAAGATGCAGAGTTCTCCAAACTGATTAATAAAGTTGATTTTTAAAAAATGGGGCTAGAAATCTATTTAAAAACAGTATGATTTCAAAACAGAGTCAAGCTTGCACACTCAGAGCTCTGGTTCAAACTAGGAAAGGGCTGAGCTAAAGGACACAGCTATTTCAGGCTAAAGCCAGCAGCTCTCCTCTGAGAAAACCACGGATTTTGCAGAAAGAAAACATCCCAGAGTTAAGGCCAGCTCTGCCCTGTAAATGCAGAGATAATGTTGTGATATTGGGCAACTTAATTTACCACTGGGATTCATAAGTCTTATTTTAAAAAATCAGAAAGAAAAATACTGCCCCATGGGTCTTAGACATGAGCATGCCTTGAGAAAACAGGATAACAAATATGGTCAAATTTAAAAAGAAATCTCAATACATATAGACACAGGTGAGATCAAATACAGAGGACACAAAGGAGGAAGTGGAACACAAAAGACTCATTCAACAATGGGATAAGCAAGCTTACTGAGAAAGATTTTAAAGAAGAAAGCTAAGGGTCGTCTTCTAGGGTGTTTCCAGGCAGGACAATGCCACCTCTTCAGTTCCCTTAGAACAGTGGTTCTCAACCTTCCTAATGCTGTGACCCTTCAATACAGTTTATCTTGTTGGGGTGACCCCAACCACAAAATTATTCCATTGCTACTTCATATCTGTAATTTTACTACTGTTATGAATCATAGTGTAAGCGCCTGATCTGCATGATATGGGACCCCTGTGAAAGAGTCATTCAATCCCCTCCAAGGGGTCATGACCCAGAGGTTGAGAACAACTGTTTTAGTATCTTCTTGAAGAGCCCAGAGCAGCATCTAGACACAGGAAACAGTTTAGTCAGCCTTGACTGACAGGGTCTTCCCTCCTGACTTAGACTCTGTGTAACTTGAACCCTCAATGAGGTAGACTAAAGCTACCCTATTGCCTCTGCGGAGCTGAAGAATGGGAGGAAGAGAATGGTGATATCTTCCACAAGGGGAAAGATGATATGAACAGCTTTTAAAGCCCTTGTCTCCCTTCCAAGAAGGAGCTGCTATTCTTTGCAAAAAAACAAAAAACAAAACAACAACAACAACAAAAAAAAAGCCAACCTCGGTACAGCCTAGCATCTTGGGGGTCTTTGACCTAAATAGTAGGTTGGGAGCTTGTGTCCTTCAGAGTAGGATCAAGTAAATTTGAAGCCCGAGACCTTAGGGGAAAGAGGGATTAAAAGACACGTTGAAGGAGGGGAAAGAAGGATGGGCGGTAGAAGAGGAAGCCAGTAGAAAACAGGAGTAGAATGCTGAAATGTCACTGCCTCCCCTCCCGCCTTCCACTTCCAACTCCTCAGGGAAGTTGGCCTCACACCCAGCTGAGCATGGCCTGTTTGTTTCCTGAAGTTGTCATGACAGTGTCACAAACTGGGCCGCTTAAAACAACACAAATTTAATTTAACTTCTTACAGTTCAGAGGGCTCAAAGTCCCCAGTCAACACTCCTCTGAAGGCTTGACGGTCCCTTCTTGCCTCTTCCTTGCTTCTGGCAACTCCCAGAAATCCTTGATGTTCTTGCCACATAGCTTACTCCAGCTCTGGCCGGGCTTCACACTGCCCCCTTTCTCTCTGGATCCCTCTGAATGTCTTCTCTCCTTGCCAGGATTTCAGGACTGGGTTGAAGGTTCATCCTACCCCATTAGGAATTTATCTTCATTTGATTATCCACCTGTGCCAACACCCCATTTCCAATAGGGCCGTGTCCCCATGTTCCAAGTAGACATGAATTGTGGGTGGACACTACTCATGTTTTCTTTGTAGAAGGCAAGCAAGAAGTATCACATCACATCGGGGTCCACCGGTAAGGGTCTCTAGTAGTTACAGGCTCGTGAGACAAAGAAATTCGAGAAAAGTTAAGAATTTAGAGTCAGAAATGACGGGGCTTTGGAACTGGGAAAGTTCTCCATTTCCGCAGAGCCTGTGGCAAAGATATCACAGCAACCTTCTCTTGATCTCGTAGGAGTCAGGGGTCTGCAGCTGACTTCTGAGTTATAAGAAATGGAGACATAAGGAAGGCAAACTGAGAGGTGAGGGGGAAGACAGGACAGAAGGGTGGGAGGCAACCTGGTGAGGAAGGTAGACCAAGGGCAAAAGTAGCACCAGCCCTTTGGGTCACAGTTAAGCGTCTAGCACAGTCCTGCTTCAGGTGCTTAATAAAAATTTGGGAAAGAAAGAAGAGTGTGAAGTCCAGGGGTGGGGGTTACCCCTGTGGTGTCACCAACAATTGTTCCGATGGCCCCCAGAGCTACGCATACTTATCCTGTGGCCATAGTCCTAACGAGCTTTTAGAGCCCAGAGTGTCTCTTGAGGTGCTCTGGGCATAACTAACCTGCAGCTAAAGAAGCTGCCCTTATTTCTCACCCAAGACTTTTGAAAGCCTCTGGTCCTTGGCCCATGATGCAGGTTTTGTCTGAATTCTAAGTTGCATTGCCACACACTTGTAGCCGCTCTGTGGTTCAGCTGTCTCTTACAATGCCTGTTAACTCACTGTATCCTCAGGAAAAAGTCCCTAATGTGATCTAAATGAGTGACCACACCTCTCCTTGCCCTGCCCTACAGATTGAGCAAGCGATCCTCAGGTCCCTTGAAATAATAAGCTAGCAAATGACTAGACTGGAGACGTGCTGTGGGCTAGGGGAGGGAAGGATTCTTGACCAAAAAGCAATAGCAAGAGGCTGATTGTCACTGTGTCATGCTCTGTTGTGTGGCTTTTGTTGGGGAGACATGAGAAACATCTATTCACCCCAGATAAGGCATTGATGACAGAAGAAAGAAACAGCTCCACCTTCTAGCTCTGGGAACTAATTCGTCTCTTGAGGTTACCCACAGGAGCATGGGTGACTTCAAGGCTGTATCGCTGAAAACCCCATCTCAGCACAGGTGACATTCACAGAAGCTGCACCCCTGCAGCTTCCTGCCCGACTTTTAGGCAGCTCCTCTGGCTTTCCTCTCCTCAGCAACTGTTGACCACGTTTATAACCTGGGGGGGGGGGCATTTTGTGAATCTTGTCATTTTCCCAATCTTCCTGCGTCTCAAGAGCCTCCCTCATTCCTCCAAATGAGGCTAGCAGTCACCTCTGTTTCCAGACTGCACATGTGATATGACCGGCTGCATCCAGTGTATGCCATCATGACTTCTCTTCTTACACAGACTGTACCCTCCAACTCCAAGCTAAGATAAAACCTTCCGTCTTTCGGTTGCTTCTGTCAAGTGCTCTGTCGCAACAAAAGGAGGAGTAACTAATGCTGGCTAACCAGGCCAGCTGATAATAATGAATAAAGTGGAGACTCCAGTCCAGGTCTACTCAGCTCCAATCCTGGCAAACATCTCACTGGCATATCCTGATCATGGGGCTGGTCACATGGGCTAGAACACAGCTCTTCTAAAGACCAGGAGTGGTTGTCAGTACGTGTTTACATCCTTTCGCACCAAGTGCGAAACAAAACAAGGACACAGTGTGCTTTTGAAATAAAAGTGATTGCTGGGTACAGCGATTCATATATGCAATTCCAGCACTTGGTTCCAGGCTAGTCTAGGCTGCAACATGATACGCTCAAAACAAGAATGATGTAAAGAAGTGTTAGAACAGTGTTTTTTCCCTTTGTGCATATGCATATGAGATTATGGGTGTGCCGGCATGGATGTATGCATGCAGAAGCCAGAGCAAGATATTGAATGTCCCCTTCTATTATGATTCAACTCTCTGCCTTGAAACAGGGTCTCCCACTGAAGTAGAAACTCACAATTTCGGCTAGGTTGTCTGGCTCATGAGCTGTGGCTAGCCACCTATTTCTGTTACCCAGTATTGGGGTTACAGATATGCACACAGCTATTCCTGGCTTTTTACATGAATGTCAGGGACTGGACTCAAGTGGTCGTGCTTGCAGAGAATGCACTCTGAGCACTGAGCTGTCTGTCTCTCTGGCCCTGATAGTAAGAATTTTTCCATAGGCCAGTATCAGGCATAGAGTGGAAGCTAAGAAGTTAGGTGAATACATGGCTCAGGTTTGACATTTTCTGAGAATACAAAAGAATGATTTGAGGTTCAGAGAGGCCAAAGGACTTGCTTTAGGTCACAGAGAGGAAAGAGCTAAAAAAATCTATTTATAAAGGAGAGAGAAAGAGCGCACACGTTGGCTGAGCAGGTAAAGGCACTTACCACCAAGCTTGAAGAGTTCAGTTCCCAGAATCAATATGGTCGAAGAATAGAACTAACTCCAGAAAACAGTCCTCCAACATCTACATGCACGGCATAGAACATGTGAGTGTACATGCATGCATGCACACACGCACATAACAAAAAATTTAAAGATTTGTTTTTAATTATATGTTACATGTGCTTAGTTGCCACCCAATGGGGGTGTGGGAACCACGCTCAGGTCTTCTGCGAGAGCAGTACAAACCCTTAATTGCTGAGCCGTTTCTCTAGCCTGTAATGAAAACATTTTAAATCTAAAACTTTCCAACTAGGAATCTTCCTTCCCATTGTGCTTCCTCTGACCAAGATACTTTTCTCCATGAATTTAAATGGATACAGGATGTTTGCAGGAGAACATGGCTGACGAACGTTTAATTCCCTAAATTGCTAGCTAGCAAGGCTTCAGGAAGCTAGGAGGTAGCAGGGTTATTGCAATTTTCAGTTTTCATATTTGGCTGCTAATCAGTTTTGCTCATTTCAGAATTCCTTTTTTGTGTGAGGGATGCAGTAACTAAAATCCCTAGGGTTAGGAGCCTCAGTGCTCACTCTGGAAGCCATTGCCTGCCCAGCTGTGAGAAGATGAAGAAACCCTGCTTTCATAAGAGTCCGTGGCTACGTAGATCAAAGAATGAGCCTGGTAAACTTCTGGGTTCCTCCAGCTACGTTCCCCTCCCCCCTCCTACACACTCTCCAACCCGCACACATTCTAAATGAACAGTAAGAAATTCAAACCAGCCAAACACGGAAGGAAATACTCTGGCCACCATGAGAGGGGGTCCAGATGTTCAAACATCCATGGGCCTTAGCTGCTCATCTGCACCCAGTCCCCTTCTCAAAAGCTGCTGCCACCTGTGTCCCCCAGCAAGTTGCCCTCTGGTCTTCAGTGCACATAGCTCAATCTTTAACACCCCCACCTGGGGCTCATGCTGAATGTTTATCTTGTCCAAAAGCATTGTCATGCTTTGTGTAGTCTACTCTGTGCAAATTGTAACTCAACAACAACAAGGGGGTGGGAGAGAGAGAGAGAGAGAGAGAGAGAGAGAGAGAGAGAGAGAGAGGACTTGGTGCATACTAGGCAAGAACTCTACCAATTAAGTACATTTCCAGTCCCAGAGAGATCAGAAGTTTTTGTTTGCTCGTTTCTGTCTTGTTTGGTTTGACTTTTTGAAACAGGGTCTCTCTCTGTAGCCTTGGTTATCCTGGAACTCACTATGTAAATCAGACTGGCCTTGAACTCAGAGAGATCCACTTCCCTCTGCCTCCTCCACGCTGGGATTAAAGGTTCATACCACTGTGCCCAACCTGAAAGGTGCCCCCACATCTCCAACCCCCATCTTCTTACCCAGAAGTAAAGCTGGATTCCACCTTCAGGAGAAAGAAGGAGTCACTCAGCTATGCTCCTCCCTCTTCTTTCTTACCTCAGCCTTCCAAAGGCTGGGGGAGAGGTAACACGGGAGGGGAGTGGGGCTGAGGGACACCTGATGAAAATTAAGAACAGAAGCAGCCTGCAGGCCATTTGCCAAGATAAAGTTGTGAGTGTGAAGAGCAGGGATGAGGTGAGGTGGTGGTCAGTGTGAAGAGCAGGGATGAGGTGAGGTGGTGGTCAGTGTGAAGAGCAGGGGTGAGTGAGGTGGTCAGTGTGAAGAGCAGGAGTGGGTGAGGTGGTCAGTATGAAGAGCAGGGGTGAGTGAGGTGGTCAGTGTGAAGAGCAGGGGTGAGTGAGGTGGTCAGTGTGAAGAGCAGGAGTGGGTGAGGTGGTCAGTGTGAAGAGCAGGGGTGGGTGAGGTGGTCAGTGTGAAGAGCATAAGTGGGTGAGGTGTTCAGTGTGAAGAGCAGGGGTGGGTGAGGTGTTCAGTGTGAAGAGCAGGGGTGGGTGAGGTGGTCAGTGTGAAGAGCAGGGGTGGGTGAGGTGTTCAGTGTGAAGAGCAGGGGTGGGTGAGGTGGTCAGTGTGAAGAGCAGGGGTGGGTGAGGTGGTCAGTGTAAAGAGCAGGGGTGGGTGAGGTGGTCAGTGTGAAGGGCAGGGGTGGGTGAGGTGGTCAGTGTGAAGAGCAGGGGTGGGTGAGGTGGTCAGTGTGAAGAGCAGGGGTGGGTGAGGTGTTCAGTGTGAAGAGCAGGGGTGAGTGAGGTGGTCAGTGTGAAGAGCAGGGGTGGGTGAGGTGGTCAGTGTGAAGAGCAGGGGTGGGTGAGGTGGTCAGTGTGAAGAGCAGGGGTGGGTGAGGTGGTCAGTGTGAAGAGCAGGGGTGGGTGAGGTGGTCAGTGTGAAGAGCAGGGGTGAGTGAGGTGGTCAGTGTGAAGAGCAGGGGCAGAGATGAGAAATGAGTATGAAGAGCAGGGGTGGGGTTTCAGTGGCTCAGTACTTGCCAGTACAGAGCAACTGCTCCCTCTAGTCATTTGCCCCTGCCCTGCAATGGGCTAGCCTGCTCCTCTTTGGTGCTTTTACTAGTCCCGGATTCTAGTAGTCCATCGAGGAGCTATTTACCCACTACTTGTAAAACGTCTCGGCTTTGATGAGATTAATGGTATGTCTAGAAAGACCCTAAAATAACACATTTTAAAGTTCCAGCAGAAGCTGGGGTTGTTCCTCTTGGTAGAGCACTTGCTTGAGGCCCTAATCTCAATCCTTAGTAAAGCAGGAAGGAGGGGTAAAAGGAGAAAGAAAACCAAGAACCTTGCTTTCCCCAAATGAGCTAGATTTCTGAATGGGGAGGAACATTGGCTGGCTGTGGTTCTCCTGGATAAGACCATGATTACAATTGTGCCTTTGCCCATGGAAAATGCAACCCTATTATGGTCCATAGGATTGCTTCTTAGGAACATTGACAAAATACTATGTGAAGATGCCAGCTCGGGGGCTGAAATTAGAACAAAATGAGACAGCAGGTTTGCTGGAAAGAGCTGAAATCTTTGCATATACCATAGCTTGGATTTAATCGTGTCATTTTGGTAAATGTTTTTAAGAGCAGGGATGCAGAGCATTAGAAAATATAACAGGAATGCAGACACCTTCCTTTAAAGATAAGTTCTGGAAGGTTCGTATATTAAAATTGAGAGGAACTTCAAGCACCCATGTTAAAGTGTAGCAGCTCTTTGGGATGTATGTTTGTTTTATAACATGATGTTTTTCCTGGGGAGTAGAAAGGGGTTCAGTGGGTAAAGGTACCTGCTGTGCAAGCTTAGACACCTGAGTTTGATCCCCTGAACCCATAGAAATATGGGCGGGCAGCACCAACTCCACAAAATTGTCCTCTGACCTCCGAACACATGAAATGCTGTATGAGCCCACACACATACTTTATGCACATGCTCAACAATAATAGAAAAAGGGAAAAAATTCGAAAGTTTGCTTTGAGTAAAAACCTGAAAAGCAAGAATTAGAGAAAGGTCTAGGTGTAAACCAAAACACTCCTTCCCTAACCAAAACAACTTTTAAGTGCAATCAACCTATGTGATAGCTATCTGGCCCCAGGCTCATGTTAGAACTTATAGATCTTCGTCAATCACAGGAATGTTTGTATTTTGCATCTACGTACAGCTTACCCCTGCCTTCATTTTCACATTATTGATCAAGATAGGGGTGCGGTGGAGAGATGGCTCAGTGATTAAGAGCACTGACTGCAGTTGGCTGCTTTTCTCGAGTACCTGTGTTCAATTCCCAGCACCCACAGGGCAGCTCACAGCTGTAACTCTAGGTCCAGGGGATTCAGTGCCATCACCCAGACATGCAGGCAAAAATAAAATATTTGGGGGTTGTGCTAATCTTTGCTATCATACACCAGAAATGCTCATTTGTGGGTTGACACTCATCTTCTCAGGTCACAGTGGATTTCTCTGCTGGTTGCTGGCTAAGAGTCACACTAAGCAAGTCAGAGATGCTGAGGTTCTCTCCAGAAAATCCACTTGAATGAGGACTCTTGCCTCTATGCATCTCTTTGTTCTGGAGCCTCCTGGTTGTTTTTCTTGATTTTTTGCAAGCATATTTTAGTTATCCTCACGGCCTCTAGCCATCTGCTAAATAAAAAGAACTAAGAAATTTCAGAACAAAATTCTCAACATGAGGAGCAGTGTGCATGTTCGCTTGTGGGTGATGAGTGTGAACAAGTTTGGAACTAATGAGTTATGCTAAATTATCACTTTGGAGCTGGAAAGAAATATCAAAATATAAGCATAGAGGCCAAATAAAAGAACAAATCACCCTCTAATCGTTTTTAACCTTTATTTGTCTGTGTGGATGCATGTGTACGGTGCCTGTATGAATGTGCATGTATGGTACGCCTGTGGGGGTCACAAGAAAACCTCAGGATCCGTTCTCTTCTTCCAGCATGTAGATTCCAAGGATGAGACTCAGGCAGACGTGGAGGCAAACAACTTTGCTCACTGAGCCATCCCATGGTCCTGAAAGAAATTTCCTTACCTGACAAGTATTTCATGTTTCTAGTAAATGTATTTAATAGTTACAGAGGGAGGTTATTCCAAATTTCAAACACATCCCCATGAATGCTCATGAGCGTTTTGGTTGTATAAAATAGATTCGGCTTAGTAGTTATTAAAATTGAACTAAAATAGGTTAAGTCCTAGTTTTGTGTGGTGATTTAGAGATCCTCAGGTAAGCGTGTCACCAATGAACTGTGCACCATGCTCATCTCGGCTCAACTCCTGCTCTTTCCCTGTGCTGGAGGAGGTGGGAAAGTGTAACAGCCAGAAGATGAAGGGGCTGCTTTGAAATGCCGTCATCTGGACAGGCCCCGGATATCACTCTCATGAACTCTCCATAACTGATGTTACCTACACAAGACCTGTACAAGGTCAAACCAGTCAAAGTTCCAGCATGGATGGGGAGGTGCTCTCCAGACCCCACCCAGGGGTCTCCCTCTTCCTCGTGATCCATTGGTCTCCAGGCTATGAGGACAGAGGGAGCAGAAGCACATGAAGGGCTTTGTATGCCCTGTGAGTGCGTCGGAAACAGCTTTCTGGGGAACGGCTTCAGTGTTCCAGCCCAACCTTATTCCAGAGTGAGGGGAGGTATAAAAGGATGGGAACAGTGGCTCGGACATCACCTAATTTGCATTAAACAGCAGGCTCCTATCATAAGACCGGAACACAATGCCTAGTTATTATATGGTGGTAGCACGCTCCTAGCTCCTATCCTAACAGCCAAATCACAAAGCCTGATTATCCTGTGTGGCAGCAAGGGGAGAGTGTCTGCAGGGAACCGTGTCACGGGTCATGTCTGAGATAAGTCGGGCATCCATGCCCAGGGTCAGTCTCCAAATAAGGTCAGACAGAGAATAGGAAGCCAGGGCATGGGGGGACAATAGGGGTGTCTTCAAATCTTGTGTGAGCTTGGAGAGAGCTGTCTGAACATGGTAGACTGCAACTTTAATCCCCGACACCCTCCTTTACTGAGGAGCTATTTGGCAGTTGATAGCCACTAGGGGAGGGAGAAGGAGACTCATTTTTTGAGGGTGTGGCTACTAGTAGATTTCCCATGCTCCCGTGGATGGCCCTACACTGGGCACATATAGGCAAGACTAATTGGACTTTGTGCGTTATCAAAACAATAAAAATTTTTAAAAGATGAAGCTGGGAGGAGGACTTATTGGAGGAATGAGGGGAAGCAGAGCGGGAAATGGGAGGAATATGATTCTATTACTTTGCATACATATATTAAATTCTCGAGAATAAGAAAGATTATTTTTAAGCAATAAAATAAAGTATGTTATCCTTTTAAATAAAGACCGTTAGCATTCAGCTCTCATCTGGCAAGAGGAAGAGAAATGGATTTTTTGTTTGTTTTGTTTGTCATGCTGTCTCATTCTGGGTGACCTTTTTGGCTCAGGATGAACAATTTGTGCACATCACAGTTAACACCCAGGCCACAAAAATACATTTAAACCATTGAAAATGAAGCAATCGGACCCTCTTAAACATTTCACCATCTGGGCAAATAACACTCCCAGGGCCAAGACTGTTACCTAAGAAAAGTTTGGAGTGTGTTACCCGAGCCTGCCAGGAGACAGGTAGGTGGATTCTGTGCCAATGAGAAAGTGTTATGACTGGCCTGTTTCTGGGAAACTCTAAAACTGCACTTTAATGGAAAGGTTGGCTGCTACCCCCACAGTACAATGTGAGGCCTCTCAGAACTTTAGAATTGGGAGCAGCTAAATGGAAGTGGTCGTCTGCGGGGAACTCAGATGGGCAGCCGGTAGGTAATGCTAGGATTTTGGCTGGTGTCTTGGGTCTTAATCTAGCACCCTCTTTTCATAGGCTCCTTCATGTTTCAGGATGTGATGATGGAGCCAGGGTTCACTTGACAAACTCAGCTCCAGGATTGGGCCACCCTGACAAGATAAAAGCCAGGGAAGTCTGGATATATTAGGACCCCCAAAACAACCAGTCCACTGGCCTTCACATTAGAGGACAATGCTGGACTATTGCTAGCAGGCCAATCCCCAAAGCCATGGGAGAAATAAAAAAAATAGCCAGTTATTCCCAAGGAATGGGTGAAGCAAGCAGTCTTTTGGGTTCTGGGAGCCTCTAGAACCATCCTGAATGTTTTGGGTTTGGCCCTACAGTACACTCTCTGCCCCAGGCCATTCTTCCCTTGAACTTTGAGGCCCAAGTGTATTTTAAAATAAATTGATCCCACATGCTTCTTATCCGTTTAAACTGAACCCACCAGTGATGTTTTGAAAGAGTAATCCAAGGGCCAAAAGGCCCTCTGAGCCTGCTTTGGTAAAGCCTCTCGGTGCTTTTTTTTTTTTTTTCTTAGAAGCAGGAAGCCATACTTAGACATTGACAACTGAAATGTAAACCCTGGGGACTTGGGTCTGCTCCCAAATGTGTCACCTTGGAAACCAGTGGTTCAGAAAGCACAGGACAACGTGTCTCAGCCTTCCACATCATGAGGAAACTTGAGCCCATGCTGTGCTGAGCCTGGGTCCATGGTTCTGACTGCTGCATCGGGGTCGACACTCCGCATCTCTAGCTCTGCCCTGTCCCTGACTCCTGAGCCTCATCATGATCGGGGTACCTGGACCAGAGGGTGCCTTCTGTCCTTTGCTCTGCAGAGAGCCTCGCTGAAGGAATTAGTCCTTTTCTCCACGCTTCTAAACTAAAGCCTCTATGCCACTTGGGTGGGTGTTATCAATGCTACCTGAACCTGTCAGGAAGCTCACTGTTGGACATGGTTTGGATGGGCCTAGTTTTAGTTAGAGAAAAGAATGAGCAAGCTGCTGTGCTGTGGGAGTAAGACACATTCTGTGGAAGATAGGCCGGGGCTGCTCAGATGTGGATGGCTGGCCATGCCTTTTGCCTCTGCTGAAGAATCTGAAAATTTGGTGGAGGTGCGTGCCTTTAATCCCAGGACTAGGAGGTAGAGGCAATCAAATCTCTGTAAGTCCAAGGCCAATTAGTCTTCATAGTGAGTTTGAGGTCAACTAGGGCTACATAGCAAGATCTGTCTCAAAAGAAAAAAAGAAAATGAAAAAAAAAAACATCAAGAAAAGGAATCTATGAATTGCCTTCTAACCTGGGGTCTAGGGTGAAGCTCTGGGCACCTTAGAGGCATTTAAGTACATCACTAAGAGAGGGGATGGGGCCTCCACAGCCTGATCCTACAGTTGCATCTTTGGGTCTCTAGGAATCCATTTTTCTCCTCTGTAGCCTCCTATCCAATATTGGACTGGCCATGAAGGCAGCTGTCTAATTGGGTCTCTTCTCTGGGCCTTGTGCTCTTAACTTCTGGCTGGGGAAAACCCAGAGTGCCTGATCAGGAAAGGGATAGCAAGCTGAACAGTTCTAGAAGAAACTATACAGGTGCTGAAGGCAAGGTAGCTAGCACGTGGGTCACACTAACCACCCCTCTCTAAGATGCGTATCCAACTCTACTTTTATTCTTTTTTAACAAATGCCCAAGCTCCACCCAGGACCAATGGCATCAGTCTCTAGAGATGGGTCCTACCTAATGAATTGTCCTTCTTACACAGGATCAAGAGCCACTCAATGGTTTACAGACACTTGAATAAATTCCGCCTCTGCCTTCTGCCCTCGGAGAATGCCCACAACAGACCACATGAAAGAACAATTATGAGAAAACTTGGAGATTGATATTAACTCTCACTTTTTCACCACCCCCATGTCACGGTCCCCCACCTTTTGCCCCACCTTCGGCCCAGTTATGGAGGAGGTTTCTGTCCCTTGGAGACCTTCCCAAGCCATTGCACAGAATTAAAACCAACTCCAAACACTAAATTATCCATGGTATCAAAATTAACTAAACACAAGCTTTTTTTTTTCAAATATTTAATCAGTCTGGATACCTCTGTCTTCCAGCCCAGTTGAGTAACAATTCTTAAAACAGCATGATTAAGGGGACTTCATAAAAACCGGGCTAAGATGGAAGGAAGGCTGGGGTTGGGAGACAGAACATAACACATTTCTGAGGCTCTTGGAAGGAATTCTACCACTTTAAAAACTCGAAATGCACCAGAAAAGGTTAAATAGTCATACAAGTTTTAAGGACAATTAAAAACTTCTTTTATGCTGAACATACCAGACCTGGTTATAAAATAGACTCTTTAAAAATCTTTGATCCTGCTGTGGTGTGTTTCATAGCCTTCTCAGCACACGCAAGAAGCAAACTAGCTAAACCCAGCCTTTCCCATGAGCCCATGGGGACTTTTGCAAAGCAGCAATGCAGCAAGAGATGGAGGAAGGAGTAGAAGAGGCGAGAACGAGCCACGCAGTCTTAGAACACAGACTCAAACCCCAGCAAACCTATTTTCTTTGAAAAATGATGGAAATAAATGGAGGGCCTTGAAGCGTCACGGGCAACCTCACCTCAGGGAGCCAAGAAGAATACTTTTGGATAACTGCATCGTGGGAACTAGGGGCAGGGTGTCCTTCAGAGTGACAGTTGGCAAGAGTACAGGTAGGGGTCAGGTTCCTGGGCTGATGCCCCAGGGAGACAGATGTTCAGCAGGAAAGGTGCAACGTCTGTCTTGCTCTCATTCTTGCTGGGCTCCTCCTCCTGGCCCTTGGTGCTAGTGAAAGGCAGCATCAGAGGCCTTAGCCCGAGGCTCAGAATGGGTACTGTGACACATATATCCGCAGTCGGATCACGGAGCTGCCTCTGAAGTTGATGACAGTGTTGACAGTGATCATCTCCAAGTCCAGCTGGATGTCCCGAGGCCCTTTGATGGGGCGTGTCATCACCAGGGTGGCACTGATAGGCCCTGTTTGCTGTGGACAGAACCAGGGGGCACTGGTTAGAAAGGATATGGTGTTAGCAAAAGGGGGGCTGGGGGAGCAACAGTCTGAGCAGGATGCTCAGTCTAGCCTACTTCAGTATCACCGTGACCATGGTGCCACCCATTTGCTTCGGTGGTGCTGAATTCTCTCCCACCTTTGCCCACTCTTTACTTGAAAGGTCATTTCGTAAGGCAAGCCTTCTCTGGTTCCCTAGTCTACGTCAGACCCCTCATCCCACCCCGCAGGCCCTTTAACTTTGCACATGAGAGAAAGGATGTGTTACTGTATATAATTGTGTAAGCTACTGCCTTGGTCCATGTCTGCTGTCAAGGTCCCTGCTAGACAGTGCAAACATCCCTATGACATAGCATGGTACCCTTGTTTAGAAAATGTTTTCCAGCTTGGTGGTGGTGGCGCACGCCTTTAATCCCAGCACTTGGGAGGCAGAGATGGGTGGATCTTGTGAGTTCAAGGCCAGCCTGGTCTACGTGAACTAGTTCCAGGACAGCTAGGGCTGTTACACAGAGAAACCCCAGCTCAAAATACAACACCAAAACACAAACAAACAAACAAACAAAGTGCCTTCCATATCTGTGGCTTCTGCATCCGGAGATTCAAACAAATATAGAATTAAAATATTCAGGAAAAATATCCTGCACCTTTACTGAGTATGTGCAGACCTTTCCCTTGTCAGTGTTCCCTAAGATGGTCTGAAAACTATTTGCACATCAGTAGTATCAGCAATTTCCAAATAAATGACATCAAAATCACCTGAGATACTTAAACAATAACATGATGATGATGATGACGATGATGATGATAAATAATTCAGTTTCAGAATTTTCTAATTATTGTTGTAGCTTAAATGAGACTGGTGTACATAGGCTCATATATTTGAATGTTTGGTCCTCAGTTGGTAGAACTGTCTGGAAAGGTTAGGAGGTGTGGCCTTGTTGGAGGAGGTGTGTCACTGGGAGTGGGCTTTGAGAGTGCAAAAGCCATTCCATTCCCAGTTAGCTCTCTGCCTCATATGTGTGGATCAAGATGTGAGCTCTCAACCACTGCTCCAGCATCATGCTTGCCTGCTTGTTGGCATGCTCCCAGCTATGATGGTCATGGGCTCTCTCCACAACTCTGAGCCCTAAATTAAACACTTTTTGATAAGTTGTTTTGGTTATGGTGTCTTATCCCAACAATTAAAAAAATAGATAAGACAAGAACATTTTTAGGAAAAGTGAAATTTGTTAAAAGCCAACCTCTAGGCACCCTGTAATCTCTTCCAAAGTGACCCTTTTGTGACCCTACCAATGAGATCCTAATAAAGTCATGTGGACTTTTCTCTAGCATGGAACCTTTCTAGGACTTTCAAAGTGGTACACAGAGAGGGTGCTGGCATCAATTGGTACCAAGTGGGGGCATGCTCTCAGTCTCCTTTATATATGTCTACTTATTCAGTTCTCATAAAATCCTCAAAGGCCTTGGATTAGCAGCATCAGTGTCTACAGATATAGTCAGAAATGTGGACTCCCAGGCTCGACCCAAGATCTGTTGAGCCAGAGTCTGTAGCTTACCAGGGTCCTAGGTGATTGGTGGACACATGAGCAATTAAAAAGTGCTAACCTAAGCTCTTTGGGGTTGGGGAACGGCTGCCCTTACTTAAGGACTATCCTAATGGCACGTCTCATTATTCCATTCTATAAACAAGCAAACTGAGGCTTGCTGGGATAAATAATTTCTTGGGGTTATTCAGGGGTAGAGCTAGGGACTTTTATTTGGATTTTCTGCCTGAGTACAAACCTCAGCCCCCCTTTTCATTATTCTACCATTTTCAGAAGAGACTATGGGCTTTGAGTCTTCTCCCTAGTGATACCCTAAATAGAAGTGTCCAGGTCCAGTGCAACAGACAGATACAGGATGTCAGCAAAGGGATTAGCACAGGGGAGGACATGGATAGACTGGATAATTAGCTTCCCAGAAGCTGCAGTACCCAGAAAAAGAAAGGAACAACCTACGCGAAATCATGGAACTTGGCCCGGATAAAGTCATACCAGGTATTTGCTTTGCCTCCATAAAGGAAGGGCCCCTCCATAAAGTTTGGCACCTCCTCTCAGAGTGCCCACTGGTATGACAGAGGTGGAGCTGGCAGACAGGTGTGGGCCAAGCCCTGGATCTTCCTTGTCCATCAGGCTATCAGCAGTTACGACCGTGCAATTCCTTCCTGGCACTGTCTCTCTGTATTCACGTCAGCACCCGCGTAATCGGCACCTCCTTGTGCAGACTTCCTTCTCAGCCCTTCCAAAGCCCCAGGGCTAGGACTTCAGCAGGGACAGCCATGCAGGGAAATGGTCACAGCATCCACATACTCACTTGCTTTGCCAGTTTTCACGGTTTGCTTAAACCAAGGCCAAGGGTGTTGGAAACCTTACCCTGAAGGTGGCTGTGAGGGGAGCGATCTGCGGAATCTGAATGGGGAGTGGAGCAGAGAGGAGAAGCTGCCAGCCCACTCTTCTGAGCAAAGGCTTTAGTGTCTGAAGTAGTGCTAGACCCTCCCATCTAGAAGTGACCTTGGAAGAAACTCAGTCCAGATTCTGGCAGGGCCAGAGCCTGTGAACCCTGAAAAAGGTTTGCCCACAGCACCAGAGAGTCCTCGAGTGCCAGCCAGGACAGAGGACAGCCACCTCCCCCATCAAATTCAGCTTTCTTGGCATTACTGAAACACCTGCCCTAAGAATCCCAGGCATTAGTGGCTTTGGTAAACATTGATTCAAAACAATCAAGGCTGGGGACATATCTCAGAGATAAAACACCTGACTAGTCCGTATGAGGCTGTGGGTTTGATCCCTAGGATCTTACACGCCCCAAATGATGACTGTATGAGGCCAGGCATTTGGCCACACCTTTAGCCCATTTCTTATTTAATCCTGTAAATGGGATAAGGGCTATAGCCCTCTTGACCCATAAGGTCACAAGACTATTACAATGCTAGAAGACCTGACTCTAAAAGGCTTGTTTTCAATCACTGGATTTTCTGTCTCTCCATTTCGTACCATGGCATGGCATGTATTTGGCTTTGTTAGTTGGGCCCCCATGTCTACCTCAGACTGTAGGCTTGGGCAGAAGCTATATCCTGTTTGTTTCTGAATTCTGTGCCCAGCTCAAAACCTCCATGGTGGTGCCAGGATGCAGGTGAATGACCAAACAAAGCTGGTAGAATTGACCCGCAGGAGGGCGAGTTACAGCCACCCACCCCTGCTCCCTATCACCGTGGATTAACGTAATTTGGCACAGTCTAAACTCTATGAAGCTTCTCTTTCTTCTATCTCTAAGTGTGCCTCCAAGCTCCCTGATAAAAGCCAACCCAGGCTTCTGTGCAGGGCTCCCCTCTGGACAGACTGCTCACAGGGTTTGTGAAAGGGCTTTGCCTGTACAGATGCATGTGTATGCAGCCCTCTGTATGTACTTGTAACGCATGTGATGTATGTTTGCATGCACCTGTGAGCAAGTGTGTATATGTTTCCTTGTGGATGGGTGTGTGTGCATTTGCAATCGGCTGAGACTGCACTGCTCCCAAGTGCTTCTAATCAAAACCAAAGAACCTCAGTATAGGAGAACCTGAATGGCCACGTGATGCTCTAGATGCCCTCTAGGTAGCATTCCCAATATTTTCAAGGCCTGGGAGGTGGTTGCAGTGGCACCAGCAGTGTTTATACAATAAGTATACTTATCGAATGCTTTCTATCGCTATTCAATGCTCTTCTGAGACCCTAACACCAGGGACAGGCAGAAACGTGACACTGAAGGAGACTGCAGGTCGTGGTTTCCATGTAAGTCAGCAGGGTCACTGGTGAAACTGAACGGGACAGTAATGGTAGCCAGGGAATGTTCCTGGAGTCTTACAGAAGCAGGCTGAGGTGTCACCTTGGAGTGTGCAGGTTTGAGGCAGCAGGGGAGAGAATGGGCACAGGCTTGCCGGTTTCATGCCCTTTCACCCTGCACATTTGACAAAAACTCATTCCGTGTTCTAGATGCTGTGCTAAGTGAAAGACTTCAGCTAGTCCTGAAGTAAACATTAGAATCTTCTCTAGCGATGAGGGATTTGAGACAAGAGCATGGGTAACATGCCCAAGATCACAGGGCTGGGAGAAACCAGAGAAGACCAAGGAACAGCACTCAGCCCAGCCACAATAAACACGCGTGAGTGGCCCCTGAGAAGGGTCCTGAGCTCTGGTCAGTCTTATGTTAGGAAGCCCATCTTATCCCACCAGCTGCAGTCTCTGCTCTCAACCCTGTGGCTTCCCCAAGTCTCACCCCAAACCTTTGTGCAGCCTTGGGGACCTTGGCTACCTCCTCCATCCTTCAGCTCCTTTGGTCATTTTAATGGCAGGTCCATGACCCCTCTGTCCCTTCTCTGTCTCTTCTGCATAAAAATGATAAGCTTGCAGGTCCTCCTTAGCTTTCTCAGAGAGACACAAGCTACATGCCACTTTGAGCTCAGTGCCCAATATTCCTTAGCTGCTATGGCAGCCTGAGCCCAGAGAAAGCTCTAGAGAATGGGGTCTCTCTCCTGTCCACTCCATCAATAGGACATACGTCTTTCCCCATATCCCTGGGCACCTCTCAGGCTGATCACCAGAGTGACTGTGAGGCCTGGGGGATTTTACCCAGTGGTGTTCAGTGGAGTGACCTGTTGCCTGGACAAGGTGGCCTTTACAGATCTTCGGCCCTGCTAGGGCTGGAGGGGAACTGAGGCCAGGAGAATCAATGACAGAGTCTTAAATCCCTAAGAGGGAGAGCCATCTCTTTAACCCATAACTAAGTCTCCAGATGAAAAAGGACTCTGGTGGCTGGACTTACCTTAAGAAGACAGTAGTCCACCAAGACTTGGCAGGACCAAGTTTTTGACAGATAACATGCTTATAAGCTCAAGGAATGATAGGCACACACACACACACATACACATACCCACACACACACTTACACACATAGACACACACTCATGCCTGGAAGCATGCATACATGCATGTACACACCACTCCACCTTTTTCATCTTTCAGAATGCCCTCCCACTACTCAAGCCAACTTCTTTCTAAGTCTTGGATTCTTCTGCTCTGGTCTAAGCCAGCTCTTAAACCTGTTCCGCAAGTCGGGTTCCACACATGACCTGATTCTGTTGGGATATTACTGAGAGTGGATAATGTAGTGAGAATACACTAGTCCCTGAGATTGTCAGCCCCAGAGTCGAGGACTGAAAGATTCTGTCAAAGGGTTGGAGAAGGCCATGAAGTACAGGGATACAGCTCTGTCATTGGCCCTTGCATGGGTCTCAGATCAAGTGGGTAAAACACCCATTGGCCTATCCTTTTGAGTGTAACTAACTCCCTCTGGTGACTTTAGAGGATCACATACAGCACTCCTGGGTTCAGTGGACCAAACTGTGACCCTAAAGACAGGTCCCAATTATGGAAAAGTGTAAGTATTCTAAGGAAAAGGGGGGAGGTTGAAGATGAGAGATTAAGGTCTGAACCCAGGGAAATGGGGGTTCATAAGTCAAATCCCAAGAGTCTCTATAAGAGCATGGAAGAGGGCCCTCTGCCTTGTGCAGAAAAGGAGGTAAAGAGGAAAATGCATACATGAAGGTGGGGTGATGTGGCCAGTCAGGGTGTGTTGGCTAGTTTTATGTCAATATGGCATAAGTAAGAATCACTGAAGAGGAGGGAGCCACAATTAAGAAAATACCTCCATGATATTAGGCTGTAGGCAAACCTGTAGGACATTTTCTTAATTAGTGATTTGTGGGGAAGGGCCAAACCCCATTATGAGTGATGCCATCCCAGGTTGGTGGTCCTGCGCTCTATAAGAAAGAAAGCTAAGCCGGGCAGTGGTGGCGCATGTCTTTAATCCCAGCACTCAGGAGGCAGAAGCAGGCAGATCTCTGTGAGTTCGAGGCCAGCCTGGTCTACAGGAGCTAATTCCAGGGCAGGAACCAAAAAAAGAAAGAAAGAGAGAGAGAGAGAGAGAGAGAGAGAGAGAGAGAGAGAGAGAGAGAGAGAGAGAGAGAGAGAGAGAGAGAAAGCTAAGTAAACCATTAGGCACAAGCCAGTAAGCAGCCCTCCCTTGTGCTGCTACATCAGCTCCTGCCTTTAGGCTCCTACCCTGTTTTGAGTTCCTTCCATGACTTCCTTCAGTGATGGACTATGATGTGGAAGTGGAAGCCAATTAAACCCTTTCCTCCCCAACTTGCTTTGGTCATGGTGTTTCATTGCAGCAATAGAAACTCTAACTGAAACATAAGACAAACAGCAGTCACCAGAATCTAGAAGACACAGAAAATGCTTCTTCTCTAGACATGGGACATACAGCCCTGCCATGCTTTGGTGTAGATGCAGAGAAAGAATTTTAGACTTTGGTTCCCAAACCTATGAAGAATTATATTTCTGTTGTCTTAAGCCACAAGGTTTGTGGTCATTTGCTACAACAGCCACAGAAATATCCTGGGCCCTTCTGACTGCTGTGTGTTTGTATGTATTTATGTACTCATGTACATTTGGTGTTATGCATATGTGTGCACATGCATGTAAAAACCAGAGGCCAATATCAAGTGACCAAGTTTCCTTCTCTTTCTCAATTGATAGCTCCCCTTTTTTGGAGACAACAGAAATATATTTCTTCATAGGTCTCACTATAGTCCTGGCTAGCCTGGAACTTGCTATGTAAACCAAGCTAGTCTGAACTCACAGAAAACCACCTGCCTCTTTTTCTACTAAGCTGAGTTCTGGGACTAAAGGTATTTGCCACCAAGCCTTATTCTACTTTTTTGAGATAGAGTCTCTCATTGAGTCAGAAGCTCAGTAATTCAGTTAGGCTAGCTGGCCAGTAAATCCCAGGGATCCTCCTGTCTCTGCCTTCCAGCACTGGGGTCTCGGGGACACATTGCCCTGGTTTCACCATCTGAAACAGGTAATCTAGAGACAAAGCTCTAGAACCTTCCCCTGGACAAGTGCCTCCATGCACGATATGACAAAGATGGCTCTAGGCCAGTGGTCTGTAAGGAGGTAAGTCACTCCAGGGACTGAAGAGATTAGAAGATCGGGCATATATACATGGCATGGTACCAAAGATATATACACTATGTTGCTAAACATATATACACACCATGATATTGAAAGTATATAATTTACTTTAAAAAGTAAACACATTTTAGGATATGTACTATAATATTTTCCATTGGTGTGACTAAGTCAATCAAACTGTCTAGTGTTCTATATCTGGGCTATCCCATGCCATAGCTATAGATGTTAAACAGCACTTGAATGTGTTGAATGCCAGGAATAGATTCTTATTTCATTTTAATTAGTTTAGATTTTAAGAGTGCCGGTGCCTACTGTGTAGGAAAACCAGTATCGTCCACACCTGAGAACTATACTCTTTTTTTTTTTTTTTGCTAGCATATACGTACTATGAGAGTAGGTTTGAGGTATTTTGTTTGTTTGTTTGTTTGTTTGTTTGGTTGGTTGGTTGGTTGGTTGGTTTGGCTTTTTTGAGAGAGTTTCTCAAAACAGCCCTGATAGTTCTAGAACTTGCTCTGTAGACCAGGCTAGCCTTGAACACATAGAGATCTGCCTTCTTCTGTCTGGAGTGCTGGGATTGAAGGCGTGCACCATCTTGCCTGGCTGGGATGAGTTTGTTGTTGTTTGTTAATGTTGTATTCTCAGCTTCTAAATATACATACTATGTATATAATATGCTTGTCAAGTTAATAAATGAATGCATGTGCAAACAAAGCGTGGAGTCTCTTCCATAGTTTTAAAACTAAGACTGTGTTCATGACCTAACTTCTCATTTCATAGAGGAGGCTCCTGAGACACATGAAGGAAAAGTACCTTCACAAGACCATACAGAAAGTGGAAGAAGAGAGACCTGGAGCCCTGGACTCCTATCTCTTCTCTTCTTTCCACACTTGCCCCTATGACCTGTATTCGTACCATGAAACATGGTTGTAACTAGACCACACAAGGCTGTTATTAAAGATAGAAACCGCTAGGCAGTGAGTAATAGAGGAAGACGGTGGAGAGTAATAGAATGAAGACAGTCAGCATTAAGTTCTAGCCTTGACACACACATGCACACACACACAACACACAGACACACAAACATCACACATACAGCACAATAGTGGCCTTTGCTAAAGATGGCAGACATTGTTAAAGACGATGATCACTGTTAATGGTGGCAGGCCCAGCTCACACTCCCTCTTACCCGCATGTAGAACTCTCGACCCTCGTTGCCAGATTTGATCTGGAAAATATAATAGGCGCCAGGGTAGCGGGTTGTTGCTTGCATCTGGAAGATATCAGCAGGAACAGAGCGTCCTGATACTACATCCATGTCCCGATACAAGATGGTAAAGGGCTGGTCTCTGCAGCCAGTGTTCTCAGCAGGACACATACAGCGGCTGGTAGGAGAGAAACCAGGTGAGGGTTCAGGAAATCCTCTTTAGGCACTAACTGTGCCTACTCCCCCACTTTAAACCCCTGGAAACAAACCCTAGCCATTCTTACCACCCAGTGGAGTAACTGGAGAACATCTCTCTCCAGTTCTAATCCAAAGGTTGTCTAGAATGTAGACAACACATGCCTCCTGGACAGTAGCCTTCCCCGGCTTCAGATATTCTGGCTACTAAAGGATTTAATGGGCCTCTGGTCATCAGAGCACTGAGAGATTCGCTAGTGTACCACATATGTGTCGTGTGTTTAGATATGTGCTGATGGCCACGTAGCCCTTACTTCCCAATCAAGGACACTCATTACGAATATTTAAAGTGGAAGCTGGAGAGATGGCTCAGCAGTTAAAGGCACTGGTTGCACTTCCAGAGAACCCAAGTTCGATTTCCAGCACCTTCATGGCTTCTCACACTGCCTATACTCCATTCCCAGGGGGATCTGATACTCTCTTCTATCTTCTTCGGGCACACATACGGTGGATAGACACACATGCAGGCAAAATACCCCTCCTACACATTTAAAAATGTTAAAAAATATTTAAAAATCAAAATTATATTAGACTGATGGTTCTCAAGGGTCCTTTGCACTCACCTCAGCATGTCTGGACTATAACTGAATCTTTTTATTCAATATATAAGAGCTCAGAACTTACTAGGGACTTTGGAAATTCAATATTCAATAAGACCAGGATCTCAAACAAGTTATCCTCTAACAGGAAAAATATAAATATTAAAAACAAGTATTTCTAATACAGAGCAAGTAATTTCAAACCCTAGGGATATCATAACATTTGTCACCAAGGAGCACTCGTTAGAGACGCCTGCTGGTTTACCCATCTCTCTTTCCCATCCTTCCTCCATTCCTGAGACTCCCCTGATGGAGCAGAGTTCACAGCAGAAGACACATGTAAAGAGGCCTCTGGACTCAGGAGTTAGTTTGTGAACGGACTGACATTTCTTTGCAGGTAGAATGGATGTTATGGAACAATGACCTAAAACCAATGATGTTGACTCCTCAGTGCTGGCCACTGGATCGGGTGTCTCCTTCTCTCACCTGGGCCTCTGTGATGGCCTCCTAACGGACTGTCTTTGTCACACTAAGTCAGTGTGTCCCCTGCACACTCTTCCGTGATACTTGAATGGAAACCGAGCACAAGTCTTAGCCTCAATGGGCCTCCAGGAGCCTGTTGGGTCTGCACACCCCAACTCCAACTGAGCTAAAGCTTTGGCAGGCCACTGTTCTCCACACCATCCTATGTGGCAGGAGCTCAACCCCTTGGGTTCCTTGTAGGCTTAAAGGCCACCCTCGCCTTCACTGTCCGTGCACACGCTGTTCCCTCTCCTCTTCCAGCCTCTGTTTAGCTAAGGTCAACACAACTTCGGGCCCTACCCAAAGGTCGTTTTCTCGGTGGCCTTTAGACTCCCAGAACAGGTTCAGCCTCCTCTTTCTTTTTCTACAAACTCCTTACTCGGTTTATCATTATGTACACACTCTTATGCCAATTCCTTTAATGTCTTTCTCCTCTTCTAGTCTTTTTGGTAGGTCTCAGGTAGTTCATATATCCAGAACGAGCTCCAACTGGACTAGAGAAGGATTTCTGGTGGTTACATAAAAGCCAGCATTCCTGGGGAACTTGTAGGACAGGCTTTGCATCCTCCCCACAAAAGGGGTCCTTCCTTGTCCTCCATTCACCCACCCCCTGCTCCCCTGCCCCCCTGCTCCCCTGCTCCCCTGCTCCCTCCTGCCTTCTCACAGTGTCGGGCACTTCGTCCTAAAACAGGCTAGCCCTTGCTATCTCCATTCTTCTCCCTACTCTGGCTTCCCTAACCCTGGCCATATCCAATCTGTTTCTCTTTTCTCTCTGCTCTGGACTCTATCAGATGTCTCTGGATATTTTCTCTCTCTTAGTCACAATAATAAAAAAAAAAACAGTCCGCCTAATGGAACGGCCATGGCAACAGTTTTTTTTACTGTGCTCTCCCCCCACAAACTTAAGCCCCATGAGAGCAAAGCCACACACCTAGCACAGAACAGGGGCACCACTAACAGTTAACAAGCAAAAGCCTACAAAGACCATCAAAGTATCATTCTGTTAAGGCAGCATCAAAACAGCCAAGCCTCAGTAGTCCTGGTGCCAAAATGATCACATTAAAATGTCACATGTCAGAGAAAATAATTGTTTCCTAAAAGAAATTTGGAAGAGGGAGTGATGGCTCCCAGCTGGATCGTGCACAGCTGGGAGAGGGTCACTGAGCATAGATCTAAAAGATGGGCTAGGCCTGGCCACGAGGAGATGGAAGAAATGCCTCCCATCTGGCAGGAAGTATGTCCACAAAAGCTGGGAGGCTGAGCCCTCTGGGTGTTGGTCAAGGTGAGAGCTAGTCCTGTTCCAGCTGGCAAGAGCACACGTCACCTGAGCAGGCAAGGAGCTGGAGAGGGGTGGCCATCACGTGGGCCTGGGGCTCAGAAGGAGGAAGTCACCAAGGTTTGTCAGGGCAGAGACTTCACTGGTCACATCAGCTCAAGGCTGCCAGTTGGATGGGATCAGCTTGCAAGTCAGACAAACCCAGAGAGACCCACGCATGGAGTGCAGCCTCGTGCTCTGCTGGGCTACTTGGGGATTTGGAATCAGAATCTGGAAGGTTCTAAAGAATTATTTGGAAGCACAGCTGATAGCAACAGGTGACAACAGTCTGAAGGAGCCCCCAGGGCTGACTTTGCCATCTGCTTTTGTCCATTTTTTTTTTTAAATCACAGCAGGAATCATGCTGGTAAGCCCTGAATTCTGTTTGAGAGAAGACTGGGATGGGTGTGGCTGACCCAGTCACCTCGTCTGTGAGGGTTTGCATTTGCTGGGGGGCAGGGAGGATAGCTGAGGAAAGGATGCTGATGTACAAGCATGTGTGCACTATGTGTGAGCTGTGAGCTGTGCCTATAGATCTGCGAGCAGGATGAGGACTCGAGATGGGCCAGCAGGGGGATGAAGGGAAAGAAGAGGAACACAGAGGACTCCAAGGGCTGGGAAACACATCCCAGTGCCATCACCTTGCCGAGCTGTCTTCTCAACATTATTATTTGCCAAGAAATGAGTTAGTAATTGGTCTGTCTTTAGGACTTAAGAAACTTGTTGGGGCAACTTAGTTATCCTTGGGTGTAGAGAACTCCAGAATTCCCCAACAGCTTACCACTCACACACAGAGCAGTCCCTGGACAGGAAATTTCCATTTCTCCTGAGACTCGCCAGAAGGGCCTCGCAGCCCTCTCCCAGATTATGCCCCTGTACCTGATCTCCCAGATTACATCGCTGAATCCGAGCCTGCACACACTAAGAAGACCCTCAGGGGAGGCCAGCTTGCCACATTTCAAAGCTCAGCTCTGAAAAATCCCATGTATCTAGGCTGTTCACTGGTAGCAGAACCAGACTCATGAATTCTGCCTCTCTACTGGTTAGCTTTCTAGATAATCTCCATATAGCTCTGACACGCATTGGGGAGCAGTAGAGAAGGTTGTAGGGAGGCGCATATCTGCCTGCATCAAGTAGGGAGTAGGCCAGATCTCCTGACTTCTTGGCTCAAGCGACTTCCTTTATACGATTCTGACAGTCTCCTGAGCCAGGTCCCCACGCCTTCTACTTCCCAAGGACTAGCCTTGACTTACTTATCACCAATCAGCAGATAGGGCTCCTCACAGCGGATGGGATCGATGCATTTGAATCCCCCTTGCAAGTTATAGCAAGTCTGCAGTGGAGTGCATGTGTGGTTTCTGTGCTCACATTCATTAATATCTGAAATGCAACGTAGAGAAGAAGCTTGGTGTTAGTCCTGGACCAGGTGCTGGGGATGGGGCAAAGAATGAGAGCCACTTGCATCTGTCACCTAATATAGCAGCCACTGGCCCCACAGTTATTGGGAATCAAAATGTGGGTAGTGAAAATGGAGATGTGTTTGCTGTTCTGTTGAAAGTTCTGCCTCAACCCCCTCCTCCCACTCCAAACCCTGCCCCTTTCAGAAAGCCCACTTAGCGGTGACTCCTCCCCTGGAACTGCCCAAGACTGCAGGGTATTTAAGCTCTGGTAACTGGACCTGCCATGTGATTTCTCCTCTTCCCTTCCCTGCTTCACTTTTGGGGCGCTTAAGAGTCACCCAAGAGTGCTTGGCTCGTTAATCATGGACTTTTAATTCACTTTGATCTGACTTATTGCATCAGCAGAAAAACCTACTACCGGGGATACAAAATACTTAGCATTTGCAACAGGAAATAGACACCAGATCTCTATGATTTAGTAAAAAGAAAGAACTTATAGTCACTTATCAGTGACTTTTATATTGAGTATATATTAAAAGTATAAACCGTTTGAATCAATTGCTTTAAAGAAAATATAGCATTAAAAGTAACTTCATCTGTTTGTCTTTACTGTTTTTAATGTGGCTACTAGATGAGGTAAATCAGACGGCTCATTTGTACAGCAACTCACATGACATTTCTAATGCCCAATACTACCACAGATAATGAGGATAAGATTAATAATGGGGTGGTCATTCTGCAAGACCCCCGGTAGCTATAGTGTAGGACTCCCAGTCTGGAGAAAATTTGGCCTTTTCATAGTCAGGGTCTGGGCCCTGTGAGGCACCTAGCAGTTGGGAGCCTGAGGTGCTCAGCATTCAATCTCTAGGAAGTCACAGAAGGCCAGCAGGACAAGATGCCCTCACGGCAACTTGAGAGACCCGACACTGATGTGTTAGTGGAGCCTAGCTACAAGAAGCCTTGATTAGGCTTGAAGCAATCATTCCCCAGGCTGCAGAGACCTATCTGCCTGGAAAGACAGAAACCAGCCCTTAGAAAGTGCCATCTAACTCTATAGGGTTCATCATGAACATGCCATTAACCTATGTCCTGGCCAAAGGACAGGTTACTGGGGAAAAGATGAAGCTAGCCCCTCAGGCGTCCAGCCCATAGCTGCCAAGCCCACCACATCCAATTCTGACATCTTCCTAAAGTTACAAGGTCCCGCAGGATGCAACATCCAGATGACCATGGGAGTCAGCCCCTTCTGGCCCCTCTGGACAGTCTTACCCTGGCAGCTTCGGTTGTCATCCAAGAGGACATAGCCTGGGGGGCACGAGCAGAAGTATGAGCCAGGCTGGTTCACGCACTCATGTTGACAGAGGAACTCAGAGAAGCTGCACTCATCCATATCTGAGAGGGACAAGGCAGAGGTCGTGTTTATTTTCACAGACTCATCTCCGACCCCCACTCTTTCCTAATAGACACAGTGACTTCAGTGCTATGAGGTACCAGTTTACTTCCTGATCAGATCTGTTGACGGGGCGCTTACTCCTATGAGGACAACCACTGATATTTGGATAGCTCTACTGGGGTGGCCAGAAGCAAGGCAGGCACAAGGTCTCCGATGTTCCCTGGGACAAGAGATACAGCAGCCCCCACACAGCCTGGACCCATCCTATAGAGGATGACTAGGAGTGGCATTGTCCCAGCGATGCTACCATTAGTCTGCCTAGACCTTGGCAGGAGCAGGCGTTCCAGAAAAGCCAACTCTTCATCGCACAGAGAATTTGGCAAGGCAGGCCCCATTTGCGCCTCATTCAACAGGCATGCCAAAGAAAACATGTTTTTCTTGCATTTGTTGTTTCCCGAAAATCGCTTTCGCTGGCTTCCCCATGTGACATGTCCTCGGATTACTCTGTAACTCACAGACCACTGGTGGCTTAGATCACCCAGAGAGAGTGCTGGCCTGAAAGAGGCTGCTGCTTTGTCTTTGAAGAACCATGTGTCACATGGCCAGTGCTTTCTGTATCCAAGAAGGGAACCTCTCCCCTCCCCCACTCCCCCCCGTCTTTCTGAGCTGTCTCCCAGCCATGGGTGAAGGGTCAGTGGACTTAGGATATGATCCTCTAACTGGAGTTAGCACATTCCAGCACAGGCAGTCCTCCACCAGCTTTGCAGACTCTGAGGACACTGGCCCCAGCCCACCATAACACAATGTCACCATTTGTCTCTGTGGAGTTTGCAGTTCCATTAATCCCTTTACTTGATGTTAGCAGTGATGTCCATTGGTTCCCAAGGACTCCTGTGTGTCAACCCCCATGTTAAATGCTCAACGTGTCTCAACCTGCTTAATCCCCACCTCAACCCTGAGAAGGTGCTGTGAGTATAATAAATAAATAAATAAATAAATAAATAAATAAATAAATAAGGCTCGCAGGACTTAGCCAACTAGACCAAATTCATATAGATAGATAGATAGATAGATAGATAGATAGATAGATAGATAGATAGATAGATAGATAGATGAGGCTCGCAGGACTTAGCCAACTAGACCAAGTTCATAGATCAAATGATTACATAGCAAATCATAGATCTGAATGTGGGATCTCAGTACAACTCCAGCAAACATGATGAGGTAACATCCCGTTCAGATTATCAGATCTGGGAGCACCAATGTGGGCGAAATACCTTAACATAGTTCCAGAATAGGGCAGGAGGGAAAATCTACCCCACCTTCTACTGGGCGAAGGAGGGTCACCAACCTACTATACTCTGGTTTGTATTAGCATCTGTAATTCCAGAAATCCCAGAAAGTTTTTTTCCCTCTTTTTGTGGGATACATACACATACACAAAGGGCTATGTCTCCGCCCTCCACTGAGAAAGAAGCCAGGTGCTGAGCAGGAAGTGAGCCATAGGCCATTTCATTCTCCCTTGTTAAACCTGTCACTTCTAGGATCAGCATGGTTTAGCAAGTCCCCAGAGGACAAAGGGATTAGGCTTGGGAGCGTCCAGTGTGGCAAAGAGGGGCTACTCTAGCTTTGAGGGCCAAGTGAGGAGAACAGTTTCCCAGTACCTAGGAAAAATGCAGAAAACAAATCCCTTAGGCCACTTCTAGCTGACTACAAGGCCTGCTGGAGCCAGAGCTCCCATTAAGTTAGTAGAGGTGGTATCCAGTGGCCATGTAGGAAATGGGGGTCATTTCGAGTCAAGTGAGAAAATCCTGCCAACCTAGAAAGGAGTAGAGCTTGCTGTGAAGCCCAAGGTCCCTAATAGTAAGAGAAGATTCATTATGTGATCACGCCATTGAGGAACACCAGTTTGTCTAGTTCCTATGACCACTCTGTGAAGACAGTTATCCATCCATGAGGACACTGGGCTTGGGCAGCATCCTGGCCACGGACAGCAGGACCTAAATGAGGCCTTGAACTGAGCCCCATCCGGCTCCAGAGTCCTTATCTCAATGCCCTAGTCCCAGTGGTCTATGGGATTGCCAGTAATTCTGGAAAAGGTACTAATCAATCCCATAATGCAAAGCTTCCCACGCCTCTCAGTTCTTTGGTCCAGATTCCCTAAGGAATGCCATGAGGGGAATGGAAATCTAGGAAGAAAGGGGCCTTTCTTGCCTCTGGGTGGGCTGGTATTTAATCAGGCTGAGGCTCTGTAACTGCTTGATGTGGCTCTGAGGGCCCTGGCCCTGGAGAGAGGTGGCCATTTGTTTCTGAGAACTCTGTCCCTAGAACATTCCAGTCCCAAGGGAAGCTGGTAAACAAGTCTCATTCGCAGCCTTGGTAGGTCCCTGTTACGGAGAATCTTTCCATTCTGCTGGGTAATTTTCACACCTAAATCACCACCTACTTTTATTTTGAAGATAACAGGAAACACTATTAATGTGGACAGAGCTAACTCACAACTGCAGGGGAGGTTTAAAACTGGTGGATGCTTTGACTTTAGCAGAACATTTACAAAGAACAGAAAGAGAAAGAACAAGAGAGACAGACAGAAACAGAGACATACAAGTGAGCCCATACTCTGTGTTGTATTAGATGCCACAGACTAAATACAAATAAAACGTGTATTTTAGTTTCAAAACGTTGTTACTTTCATAATAGTTTTTTAACTATCCAGGAATTTGGCTTTCTGGGGGGAGAAACAGGAGGTCAATAAAATAATTACAACAGACTCAAGAAACTAGACTAAGCAGAGAATGAGAGCAATTGGGGCTTAGATGAAATCTGTAAAAACTTTAAAAAAAAAGTCAACTAAACCACATCTGTGTTCTCAAAACAAGTAGCTAAGATTTCACTCATTCAGCTGTCACACTCGTACTTACTGACCAATCCTTGTTTACTGTATGCTTGCTCTGTGCCAGGCCTAGAGCTGGGCTGCGGTTATTTGATGACATTCCCACAGTACACAGAGTATAGGCCCTTGCGTGTATGATTTATTTACTCAAAGTCCTCCTAACCTAGTGGCCAAAGCGATTATCGCTAGCTCATTGTCCACTATCGATACCATCTATACCATTTTCAGGCCTAGGGTCTGTGCTGCGAAAAGACAGACCAACAGGCAAAATTGGGTGAGTTCTCCCTCTCACCAGCTCCATCTCCGATCCAGACAGAATCTCTGCTGACTTTGCATTAAAGGTCAGATGATCAGGAAGGTAGGCCTGAACTCCATCCCTCAGGAAGTGACTCATCTCTGTTCTCTGTGTGGTTGTGTTCCCAGGATACTGGGAAATGTCTCCAACTAGGCACACAACCAGGAAATGAGAGGAAACGCCTGCGACAAATCCCTTGACCCAGCCCCAGCTCCCTGAGCAGGTGGACAGCGTCAAAGCCAAGCCCATTACCACTGCAATGAATGCCATCTTCCTCAAGTTCATATCCCGGGTCACAGCGGCAGATGAAAGAGCCATAGGTGTTAACACAGGTTTGAACGCAGGGATTCTCAGTTTCACACTCGTTCACATCTGTACAAAACCAAAGCACATCACTATTAGTGTGTCAGAAAAAAAAAACCCACAAACAAAGAAACATGAATTGGCAGCAAAATTTATTATCACCAAGAAAGAGCCCAGATTCCCAAGTACCAAGGATTCCCCAGGCCAGGATCTATCAGATCATAATTTAATGCTCTGTGAGACTGTCCTGTCCATTTACGGGCTCCTTCTGAGCCTTCAGGCACATTTGTAAGGGATTATTTAGCTTCTGGTCATGCCTGTGAGGGATGATGCTGAATAAATTAACTGAAGTGGGCGGCGCCATTCCCTGGATTGGATCCTGGGCGGAATAAATGGGGAGCGTTGAGTATGAGCTAGCTTTCATCACTCTCTGCTTCTTAACTGTTAGTATCACGTGACCAGCTGCTTTTGTGACTTCCTCATCAGGAGGGACTGTAACCTTGAACTGGGGGGGGGTGTCAAAATGAGTCCTTTAAGTGTATCAGGGTGCTTTGTCATAACCACAGGAAAAGTAACTACGACAGTCGCCAACATGTAACCTGAAGAGTTACAGCCTCCAGGCGCATGGCCCTTCAGAAGAGGCAAGCCACACAGGAGATCAACGAAACTTGCGCACATCTGTGGATGTGCACACTTGCACCTCCCAGGAAGGCTTCTCTCAGTGCCACCCACAGAATTTCCATCAGAACCTACTCTTTCCCATCTCCAATTCTCTCCTCTCTCACCCTCACTGATTTTGAAGTTTCAGGTAGATAATCATGGCAATTCCTAGAATATGTATGTTATGAATAAATAGCCTCACAGATTATTCTTGCAACAAATCTGCTTTCAGACCATTGTCTCCCATCCTCCATGTTACACAGGTAAAGGAGGGGATCATAAAGAACACAAGGAGTAACAGTGGATGCCTCCTCCTGAGTGTGGTGATGGTTTCATGTCAGTATAGACGGAACTGTGTGCCAAGTACACATCGGCAGTGCGTGTTATTTCGATGTTTCTAAAGGTTGAGATGCATGCCCCAATTCACATACCAGCAAGGGCTTGGCTAGAACTACAGTACAAGTCAGCAATCACTTCATAATCCACGGGGTTCATTCTGTCCAGTTCAAGGGGGTGGGGGCAGAGAGAAGTTCTTGGACACAGGCATAAACTGCCCTTCACAAGCACAATGCCCCCCCCCCCACCAAGCTTCATACGCCCATGGTGGCAAGTCTAGTTGAGGGATATTTTCGCCACCTCAAAAGTCCAGTTAAGCCTCTTAAAACTCTGAAAAGGGCTTTGAACATTCCCAGAAGTAAAGGCCTTTGTGGTAAGCAGCTTTCGAGGGGCCTTGCATAGGGGAAGGCTAATCCCATGCCCACAAAGTGCCTGCTTCCTGCCAACTCTGGAGACTTCAGAGGAAAAACAAACAAATGAACAGCCATGTAGGAAGGGTCTAGCGAGATATCAGCCTGCTCTGCTGCCCATGCGCCCAGCACTCAGGGGAGGTTGGCGTTTCTCCAGCCAGACTGGGGCAGGGCTAGGCAGGAGAGTGTCCCCGGTCTACTAAATCACATACCAGTTTAGATAGGCCAACGTTGCTGCCCATTCAGGCTGGCGTCCTTAGTTTCTGGCCAGACGCTTGCCGGTGATGAATGAGCTCAATACTGTTTCCATAGCTCAGAGCTACTTCTGAGAGGGCAAAAAGGGCTCTACCCCTTGAGCCCTAACTGCTTCTCTCTGCTGGATTTTCCAATGGGCACTTAATCCTGAGTGCAGTGGATGGAGGAGCCAGCTCAGTCAGCAAGCATGGCCATCTGCTTTCAGATCCTCAGCACCCATGTAAAAAGTCAGGCATGGTTGCTTGAGCACCAAGGTAGGCTGGAATGACTATAAACCCAGGGCTGGAGAGGTGGAGATAGGAAGACCCCTGGGGCTTCCCAACCAGCAGCCTGAAACCTCAGGGCAAGGTACCCCTGCTGACTCACTGAGCCCTAGGCCTTCCTCTCCACTCTGCCACCACCAAGTCACCTGACTCTGACCGAACGGCTTCACCTCTGTGAGGTGTGATTTCTTTATCTGTGGATCACGGCCATACTCTCCTGTCTACTTCGTAAGGCTATTGCTGGGGTCAGTGAGGTTAACAGACATTAGCGCTTTAAGGAGACATGAGGTGCTACGATTGCAAAAGCTTGACAGTACTTACCACAGCCTGCGTGACCTCTGGGCCCTGCTGATGCAATATCCTGGTGGCCAAGTGCCCAGGTCCAAATGCTGCCTAAGGACACTGTGCCAGCCTCTGGGGGAAAACCTGGGCTGGCACCTCCAACCCCAGCCTTGGCCCCAAGAAATCATCATCAGTCCTTAGCCGCTTATCTCAGCAGCAAGGGAGCCAGGCGCCTGCTCCCTGCTCCGGTGGGAAGGAAGGGCCCTGTTTTATTTATTTCCTCAACCTCCTGGCCAGCTCTGCTCTCAGACAAAAAAAAAAAAATTACTGCTCCTTGCAAAAGGAGCCCATGCAGGGGCTTCTTGGAACCATTAGCAGGACCAGCTTTAAAGGAGAGAGAACCTCACAGAGAATCCAGGATCAAATCCTTGAATGCTGTGCTGATGCCTTCCTGTTTATCCAGTGATTTAGATATGATTAAACTAATGGAGACACAATATCCTCTGAATAGCTGGCCAGGAGCCTGCACGCCAGAACTCACTCAAATGGTGTGACAAGGAAATGGGCCCTGTAAAACCTGGTGGAGACTCCAACAAAGGCCTCATTCTGTGTCCCTATCCAGATCAGGCCACTGCTAGACACTGCGGGCTGGAGCCAGCGGTGGATCCCAGGCCAGATCAAGACTTAAATTCATTCTTTGGGTCTTAAGGCCTTCATGGACTTCCTGAGCTGAAGAAGCCTTCCAGCAGGAACAACAATGGGCATGTAGCTTGCCTTTCTTTCGGATCAGGGTTGGAAGAAATTGTGTAAAAACCAGAAGGTACCTTTCTTTTATCTTGCTTTTGTGGAGCCTTCTGAGGAACCAGGGAAGGTAACTCACCCTTGACCGTGCTGGGCAATAGGAGCTCCTGACACAGATCAGAGGGCACGTTCCTGAGAGAGATCTGGCAAGGGCACACGGAACGTTCGCAGCATGCCTGTGTGTTTGCGTTGTGATTCATCAGGGTCAGGAGCTCTGAAAGCCACTCCTGCTAGCAGATGCAGAGCAACAGGAGGGTCCCAAACCATACGGGATTCCCGATGGGCAACTGTGGCTCTGCCCTCTGCCATTCTCAGAGGACTTCTCTAGCTGTTCCATATACATCGCCAGCTCTAGTTCCAGGCCACGGGGATGCGTGAGCACTGACTAGGAATGAGGACACACTGTAGTGACAAGTGTCCCACAGACAGCAACTGTCAGCCACGGGGATGCGTGAGCACTGACTAGGAATGAGGACACACTGCAGTGACAAGTGTCCCACAGACAGCAACTGTCAGCCACGGGGATGCGTGAGCACTGACTAGGAATGAGGACACACTGTAGTGACAAGTGTCCCACAGACAGCAACTGTCAGGCTCCGGAGGTGACTGCATCTAGTATTGCCTATTGTGTCCAAGTTATCCACACGTCACATACCTTGGCAAGATCTTCCATCCTCATTGAGGGTGAAACCAGGGTTGCACGTACAGGAATAGGATCCAGGAACGTTTGCACAGAGTTGCTGGCAGTAACCATAGCGACATTCATCAATGTCTGGAAACAAATGCAGGCAATGTCAGGGCTCCTCCCTGAGGCCACCATCAGCATGGGACCATTGCCCTCGTCTTCTAGGATGGGACTAGAAAGGGCTGTGAAAGGGGGTGCCCGCTAAGTCAGTGCCTGCTAAGTGTCAGGAATTGTGATGGCCTTTGTATCACAGTGCTCAGCTTCCCTACAACCCTCTACCTCCCCCAAACAATCCTTGTTCCATGAACACCTGAACCTACCATGAAATCCCTGACAAAATTTTTCTGCTTTGATTGGAATATTGCACCAAATGGCTTCTCAGAACTTATCCAACTCAGGTTTAACTAAGGCTTATGCAATATTAATGTTCAATGCTATGACTCTCTATGATCTTTATGAGCATGTATAAAGATCAAGAGAAGGGCTCCAGTGGACTGTCTGCCAGCTCCACTGACAATGACTCTGTCCAGTCGGCAGGAACAGGATCCCAGGCATCGGGAGGAACTGGGCAGTGCTACAGTGAGATCTGTGAATGTAGCTATGCAAGGATGCTTGTTCTCGCCTTGGTTCTTACCCTTACACCAGAGTGGACACAAACCTCCACATAAACACATTCCTGAGCCCTGGAAAGCAGCAACACGGTGGGAAGTATGTGCTTCAGCAGAGCTGTGCCCTATGACCTCCCTGTAACGTGTGCCAGCCCCTGAGGAGCCTGATGTCATTGAGAAAGCCCTTTATAGCATCCCAGACTGAAAGAGCGATGGGTTGGGTAACTCACTTCTATTAGGCAGGTGCCTCCAACGAAGCCTCCATTCTCCAGGAAGATGGTGTCCTTACACAGGCTCAACTGGGACCAGCTGATCTGACTGTGCTATAATTCCTAATGCTCCCTCCCTGGAACCTCAGCTCTTAGAGAAATAGAGGTAGCACTCTTTGTGCCTCGATCCCTGTGCCCAGTTTCTACTACCCACAGCTAGAAAGAACTCTTCCACCCCTATTCCAACCCATTGTCTCCTTTTAGGCCTCACTGGATTCTGTGTCCTGCCTTGGGATTGTGCTTTATCTCAGTTCCATTTACTTTGAAAATGGCCCCAACAATACCTCCCTGAGATGGGCAGCTCCTACTGGGCAAGCCTTTTGGCGTATAGAGTTGCTAATCTTACCTCTTCCCAAGACTCAGCTGGAAACATCACCAATGCCTGGAGAGGCATCAGAGACAGAGAAGGTACCTTTCTTTCAGGGTACATTGAAAGAAAGAAAGGCAGCCCTATCATTTGTGATCATATCTGAAAAAAGGCAAGGTCTCTAGCAGTGCCCAGAATGGATAGTAGGTAGCTGTAGAATGTTGAAAGAGAAAGAAGAGCTTGACCAAGGGAAAGCATGGGGTCAGCCAAAATTAAGAGAGGTCTCCACGTCAGTGGTGAATACTAGTTGGCCAAGCCACGTCAGCATGCTGTGCACCAGTGAGCATCCTTCCAGTGTGCTCTGTGGAAGAGAACATCCTTCACCACCAGAGGACCAGCCTCTTTGGGCATCTCTCAGATGGAGAGATCTGCCCTCTGGGTATCTATGATGGGCCCATGTACCACGCCTCACATCTCTCTAGTGCCCTTTGTGGTAAGAAAATATCTGGCCGGGGGAGCCAGAGACATCAACATTAGACCCAACTTGTTTTAAGTGTATCCAAAATGTTCCTCCTCTTTGAGTTTGTCTCCAGCTCTATAAAAGCTAGGTGACGTAATAGCTAACATCCTTTCCAGCCCTGGAGTCCTACTCAAGAGGTTCCTGTGCAAACGACTTGCTCTTGCTGGTCTGCTTACATTCAAACCAGTAGTATCACAGTTTCCATTAGAGCAGAGGTTGGTTTAAATGCACAGGGACTATCGTATTCCCAGATGCCCTCACACATTGGCTCATTGGAGCCTCCCTGCCAAGGAGAGCCATGCCAAGGCCAGGCAGTTTATTGTGCCTCAAGGATGTTTCAGACAGGTCACAGAGTAAACCCAAATTCAGCCTCAGTCTGGAGACCTGGAAGGAAAGGTTTTTGGTTTTTGTTTTGTTTCCTTTTCTATTTTTTTCCATAATGTTATTTGAATCTAACTTTGAGCCAACTAAATGCAAACCCAGAGAATAGACCTAGCCAGTGTCAACTACAAGGGATAAAACTGTCAACTGGTGATGATTGACACCTCTGGAGTACAAAGAAAGCACAGCTGTGGGGTGGACGGAGTGGAGTGGCAGGGACCGGTGCTAGGATGAAATGAGGCTGGGATTCCTGGTCTACCTGTGAGGTTTGGAATGTTTCTGTATCTAAGCAAAAGTAGTCCCTTGGTTTAGGATCATCTAACTAGAGAAGAATAACTCTCACTTCTATTACTTCCTGGCTAGCTATAAACTTCCTGAAGGCAGGAAGATCTCAGCAAGCTTATGCCCAAGCCCTTAAAATGTAGTTTCAAAAAAATATATGAAATGCTAGCAATGGTGAAAATGTCTTTTAATGGATGCTGACACATATACCATTGTTTAAGGGCTTTCTATACACACCCAAAGAAAAGCTCACTTGGATCTCCCTAATGTATCCACATTGTATTGTATCCCTAACAACCATCAACGCCCCTGATCCTTGGGAGCAGTGGAGAGCCCTTACCTAGACATTGGCCTTCCAGAAGCCAGTACCCGTCGGTGCAGGAACAGGTATACCCTCCTTCTGTGTTGATACAGATCTGGGTAGGGTTGCACTGGTGTGAGTCTGTCGCACACTCGTCCACATCTGGAACACAAAAATTATTCCAGGGTCACCCACATCTAAAAGCCCTGGGTCCACGTGCTGCTGCTCCTCTCTCGGCTGGGAGGCTGTTGATAATATCGCTGGGCTAAACCAAGAGACAGAAGCACCTCCCTCATAGGCACTTTTGAGACACACTGGCATCAAATTAGGACGGGCAGAGCTGGTCTTGCTCAGAGAAACATACAAAGGGGAGAGGCATGGCTGTATGTCCTCTTCGTCAGTCATTGCTAACCCTTTCTGAACACACAGTACACCAACAATGACTCATCCTTGCTGATCCCGCCCTCTCCTGCCTCCCCTGCTTCCACCCCCCACCTGACTCAAGTCTTCTCTATGAGGAGATGACAGAGGACACAGTGGGGCCAGGCAGATGTAGAAGGAGTTAGCAGAAGGGAGTGAGCTTTCACTACCTCTTCCAGGCCCCACTTCACACATACGCCTGTTGATACTGCAGACTTCAGACTCTGCCCCCCCCCGCCCCCGCATCCACTCAAATGGCATCTTCGGGCTGAGGACACAGCTCTATGTCAGTGTACCTGCCTGGCATGCCTGAGGTCCTGGATTCAATCACAGATAACATATTTGCATGTGTGTAGCGGAGCTAAGGGGGTCCAGGAACCAGAAGTGCGAGCTCCTTGAGACAAGCCTTTCCATAGCACTGAGTTTGGTGTGCTGTGTGCTCAGAAAGGCAGACCAGCTGAGTGATACAGCCAGGTAAGCAGGGGCATCTCTGGGCTAAATGGCACTGCCATGATATTGCCACACCCACTGTTCCCAACAACTTGATGAATCCCTGCCAGACTCCAAAGTGACAAGGTGTCTGGGTCCTATGGGGAGCCAATCTTTACTGCTCCAAGCATGGATACCCACCAAGAGCCTCGGTCCAAGGTGGTGGCGTATCCATTCCACCCTGACACCGTGACAACATGCAAAAATCCCAGCCCAGTTCTCTGCTGCAGACTCGCGCCCCTGCCCTTTGCCTTCCTTCCACCCAAGCTCTGCCCTAACAGCCCAGCCTCCCAGGGGAGCCAGGGGATAATGCTTGGCCAGTGGCCACTACTGTCCTAATCCACATCCAAGCTTATGACAACAAATAATGCCGCCATCAGCCAGGACATATTTACATTTTCCCAGCAGGGAGTGATGGATGGTGATTATAGCCTGGGAACAACACTGCCTTGGGAGTCTCTGCTCTTGTCCCTGACTTGAGAATGGGAAGTGAGAGGGACCAAAAAGAAGTAAGGAGCTGTTAGAGAGCCAAGGCGACAAGTCCCCAAGCCTCTGCCCTGTGTGACACGCAACATAAACGACTTGCCTGCAGAGCAGTCAGGCAGAAACCAAGCACAGGACACTGATCTCGGAAGGACATGGAGGAGCTCAAAATGGGCTTACTGTACATGCAAGCAAAGGTGCGCGCGCACACACACACTTTTTTCAAGGCTCTAGTGCTATTACCAAACTAAAGACTTCACTCTGCGATACCGTTTCTGCATATGTGTATATAACTGAAAATTTAGGGCCACAAAGATGGTTCAGCGAGTGAAAAGGTACCTGCCACCAAGCCTGACAACTTGAACTCAATTTCTGGGGCACATATGGTGGATAGAGAGAACTGGCAGTTTGTCCTCTGAGCTCCACAGGCATGCCATAGCATAACCACCTACACACACACACACACACACACACACACACACTACATAAATAGATAAAGAAGTAAAATGAATTTTTAAATTTAATTAACTTTTGCTAATTTTTTAAATGGAATTGTCCATAAAAAGTCTGTTTTGAGAACTCAGTGGCTCAGTACCCTGGAACAAGAGTGCCGTTAAGCCCCAGCCAGGTTTCCTCAGCCAACTAACTGACAGGACTTGGGGATGTGGGCTTTAACAGCAGCCATCCCCTCTGCAAACCACTGTCAGGTTACCCACCTGCCAGAGGAGCCCAAACTGCAAATGTTCACTCTGTGTTTCCACAAGGGGGTGAATGAGGCATTGCAGATTCCAGCTCGCAACCGAATTGCTTACATTAAATACATCTGACTTAAATAACAGAAGGAAAAATACATAGAATGGCTCCAAGGACATTCTTTGGCAGGGCGTCCTTTTCCGCAGCAGTGGAAAAGCACAAGTTACGGCAACCTGAGCAGGTGTCATTATCCTAATCATGACTATTCCCTTTCCTGTGTGATAGTTAGGAGTGGTCTCCTCAGAGAAAAGGATGCCGGGTAAGTACAATTGCTTGTTCATTCACTAATTCATCCTTTATGCTCTATGAGCTGTGCGTGTGTCTCTGAGTGTGTCTGTGTGTGTGAGAGAGAGTGTGTGTGTGTGTGAGAAAGAGAAAGTGTGTGTGTGAGTGTGAGAGAGAGTGTGTGTATGTGTGTGAGAAAGAGTGTGTGTGTGTGTGTGCGTGTGAGAGAGAGAGAGAGAGAGAGAGAGAGAGAGAGAGAGAGAGAGAGAGAGAATGAGGGGGAGGGGAGGAAGGAAAGGGAGAGACCCAAGTGGGGAGCTGGCATCAAGCACAGCCCTCCCATCACACTACTAAATACCATCTGCTGGCTCCCCGCTTCCTCCTAGGAGCTGCAGTCAGTCAGCTGCCCAGCACCTGGGGGAGTCTACCACAGTGATTCTGGCTAGTTCCTTCCCAGGTGGGACAAAGTCTAACCACTTTCCAGGTGACCAGCCCCTCAGTAACCACAGGGAAATGCTCAAAACATTTTTTGGAACGTGGCAAAGCCCAGTGTTGCTCCTGCCCAAGAAGAAATCCTTATCCGCATCAAGCCCCACAGCTTCGTTGTCCCATGATGCATCGGCTGAGCTGTCACAGTGTTCTTCATGTGTCCCCAATGTAGTATTCTCAATTGCAGACAACTGCTCACTCAGAAGAGCCATCAAACCAGTCAAGGCTGTGCTTAGATGCCTTCTAGGATGACAGACAGCTGAAACATGAAGAGACAAGTCTTACAGAACCCCACATCCATTCCTCAACCCTGCAGGATCTGATTTTTCCCTTTCTGTCCCCTAGCTCCAATCCTGTGGACAAGCGAAGCTGACTTAGGCAGCTTCCGCTGAACGTGCCTGTTCTAGTGTGAGAAAAACCATCAGCCAAAGTGCAGCGTTCTCACTGGGCAACCAGGAGAAGCCATCCAAGAGCACTTCACGTCCACACCTTTCCAAGGACTCCGCTCTTTCTTTGTGGGCAAGGCAGAAATCATTTCTGGTGTAGTGAATTTTTAGCCGGTGAAACAACATGTTTTTCCAGCCTGCTTTTTTTGTTCCTTCCTTGCCCAAGCTAATGGGCTCTGATAAGAAAGAGGAGAATAATACTGCCACATTCCTGCGCCTCCGTGTGAAGGCTATTTCAGTCTGGCTGCTGGGCTGGGTCACTGCCATTTTTCAGGCAGCCCAACCCGGCCAAGGCTGGAAGCCACACAGGACCTACTTCCCAAACACCTGCTTAATTAAAGACCTCAGCATTTGAGAACTCGCTTGCTAAATTCCTAGCGCATCTGGACTCCATGTGCCTGATGGTCTCGCAGGATCGTTAGGAGTCAAATCCTTCTGTGTCTGAGGCCCTTCTCTCAAGGCTCACTATTTAGCATTGTACCGCTAATTAGGCAACAAATATGTAGCCCGTTTTCCAAACAACAACAAAAGATTCCTTCCATCTTGGATGGAACCAACTGGAATCTGAGACCCAGACTCTCCCTGGATGCTATTCATCTATCCATAAAGTGAGAACTTAGAGAAGTATTCTCAGATGGCCGTAGCTCTGATCTTCCAGAGAGACTAAGTACATAAGTAATGAGGATCATATTGGCTGACGGGTAATTATTCTCATCCACAGGATGCATGATAAACAGCAACGGCTGCGCTTGCTTCCAAACTGGGCAGTGAGTTGGCCCAGTCCATCCGACTTGTGCCAGAGTACGGGTGGCCACAGCAATGGGGAAGAGACAACACACGGGTCTTCACAAGCATCGTGAGTCAAGACGTTCTCAAAGTTAGAGGCTAAGCCTGCAGATTGGCACTCTGGACATGGTTTTTTTTTTGGGGGGGGTTAAGGCTTAGGCCATTATTGTGACAATAAAGCAAACAGCATAACACTCAAATTAGATTTCCTTTTATTAAATTCCTGCCATTTGTCCATCAACAGGGAAGAGTTTTGGATGTATACCAGGCAGCATTTTTCCAACCCTAACTATGCACAAGAATCTCACTGACTATATGAGAAAGTCTGGGGCTGAGGCTTGGCAAGCTCTATCATTCTGAAGTGGTCTAAATGAGTCTGGGACAGAGCAGAGGGATCTGCACGAGAGCAAGGCTTTTCAACCTCCATCTGTGTACACAACATCTGTATGCACATCTGGGTGGATCTCGTTAAAACGGAGTCCAGAGACTCCGTCCACATAACAGCTCCCAGGTGGCATCACTGCTTCTGGCTCAGGGTCATCACCAGCACAAATAGGTGCTGGACTCGTCTGAGTGCGTCTGAGTTCTGTGCCCATGCGACAAAGTCTGCTGGCTACCATAGCACACTCAGTCCTCGGTATTGGTGGATTCTGCAGCCACGGGCTCCGACATTTGCAACTTTAGGACATAAGGACACTGGAAGTGTACCAATTTCATGCCCCCCCACACACACATACTTTAACAGAGTTTTACTATGTCACCATGGCTGGCCTCAGAGGCTCAATACTTCTTCTATTCCCGGGAGCTAGGGTGACAGACGCACCAATTGGCTTTTTGTGTTATCATTCCCAGCTCAAACAACACAACACAGATGCATGGCGTGTATGTTGTATCGGGTGTCATAAGCAGTCTAGAGATGGTTTAGAGCTTTGGATGGATAGATTATGAAATTATAGGAAAACACTAGGCAAGTTTGTAACAAGATAGGACATGAGTGTCTGAGGACACTCCGGTAACCAACTCCCACCCTCCTAGATGCACTGAGCGTTTAGTCTTATTAGAGCCCATTAGAGCTGAAGAGATGGATCGGAGGTCAAGAGTGGCTCTATTGCTGTGCAGAGGGCCCAAGTGTAGGTTCCAGGACCCACATCTGGCAAGTCAACAACCACCTGCAACTCCAGCTTGTCTTCTGGCTATCATGGGCACCAGTACTTACATGCCCACATCACATACTCACTCACAGATATTGTTAAAAATAAAACATCTTTAAAGATAAATAAAAGTCCTAGTATGGCCTGGCCTACACAGATTGCTATTCCAGTACAGGGCCTCCTCCATGACTCAGTCCTGGCCTGTAGTGGTGGGTGCCTGCTGAGCTCCTGTGTACCAGGCTTTGACCTACAGAATGCTGTGTCTTAGAAGGGCCCCTCCCTCATATTAGTTCATTGGTAGTGTTAGGTTTCCCATGAATAAACTCAATTCCCTAAATCTTAACTAAATTATTAGAAACACTGCCCGCAAGGTGATGACCAAAAGAAAGCACAGAGATCCCAAGTAGAAGATAGGTCAAGACTTTCCTACAATACATGACCTTATTTTTCACCAAATCTGCAAGATTGCAGCTCATAAATGCATGGATCTTGAATTCCGAAATTTTCCTGGCTCCCCACATGTTCGGTTTCCTCATCCTCTCTGAGCCAATTCTTCCACCTCATTCTTCTTCTATATTTCATTTTGAGACAGGCTCTCACTATGTAGCCTTGGCTGGCCTGGAACTCACAGAGATCCTCCTGCCTCTGCCTCCAGAGTGCTGGGATTAAAGTCATGCACCACAGTGACCAGTGTGTTCCTGTCTTTTTTTTCTGGTGTCACAGTCTTTGAACTCCTTATACACATGTGCACACACATGCACACACACATATGCACATGTACACACACGCACACATGTGCACACACACATATGTGCATGTACACACACGCACACACATACGCACAGGTACACACACACACATGCACACACTTGCTCCTCACTCCCAGTGCTGGTCTTAGTTAACAGCGCCACCATTTTTCAGCGTCTGGGCAAAGTCCTCTCGTGGTGCAGACCTCAAGGCTCTTTGTCCCAGCAGAGGGTTCTACCCTCGTGACCTCCTCCAAATACCACCACTTTCTAAGCTCTCACTTCCTGTTCCATCAACATGTTAATTAGGCAGGGGTGGACTTTCAAAGCAATGCCTGGTAAAGCTTCCTCCTTCTTCCTCAAAAGGCTTGACATCCCAGAGAAAGGTTACTCTGAGACCTGTCAGAGGAAGAAGATGGTGGACCGCCCTGCCCTGAAAGCAGTCGTCAGCCGCATCACTTGGGACACAAATAGAATCTATTTTTCCATCCAAAACAAAATCCTCATGAGGCCTAGTACTTGTGTGAGAATACGCAGGTGTGCAAATCCACCCCAAGGAATTAATCAGTCCAGCAGCAGCAACAAACATTTCCTCCTGGGCCACCCTCGGAGCTCAGCTGGTAAGGAAATCTGCAGGTGTGCCCTTCCCACCCTGAGGTGAGAGAGCCCTTGAGCCACCTCTGACTCCCTCGCCCATTCACCAGGATAAGCCAGTACTACTGCTGACCTTCTGTATCTCAGATCCCCGATCTCTGGTAGGGGCTACTTCACCTGCCCTCTTAGAGTTTGAAACAAATACAGAAGACAGGCATAGCTCATAAACAAGTATGCATACGGGACTGGGGCATGGCTCAAATGGTAGAGTGCTTGCCTTGCAAACAGAAGGACCTAAGTTCAACCCCCAGAACCTACATAAAAATGCTGGCCTTGGTGGCACAGCACAGACTTGAATTCCAGTACTGGAGAGTCAGACTGAAGGATCCCTAATTGGCCAGCTCCAAGCCAATGAGAGACCATCTCCAAAGAAAGTAACGTGACACCAAAAATGACACCCAAGGTTATCCTCCAACCTCCGTGCATACACCTTCACAGCACAAGAATGAAAACACACATACAAAATCCACGCTTAAATTTTTAATTAAAAAAATGTGTGAGCAGAACATGTAAGAGTGGAATGTCTTGACTCTGGGAGGTGGGGACAGATGTGGATGCTGACTGATGTAGGAGACTCTTCCTCACCTGCACCCTTTCCCGTAGCCAGTTTCCCAGGGCATGGCGGAAAGAAGTAACACACTTCAAGTGAGCCAGTGGCTAAGAGTTTAACACTCCGCCCAGGGACCTGCCCACTCTACCTACCATTCTCTCCTGCCACTGCCCCCTACCCTAGAAGAGGCCAACAATCTCTCCTTCCTGGTAGATCAGAAAGCAACTTCCCTATTACTAAAAGGAGGGGAAACCTTAGTGGGTAGGAGGAAGAGGTGAGGGTATACAGGAGTCATGGGGACAGAATGAAGATGCCATGAACAGCAAAAGTCTTGGGAGACACTGGCTCTGGATGAGGGGTGGCCACATGCTCTAACCCAGAAGCAAGGGCCACCCATACAGCCCAGGGCTGAAGCCTCCCTCACCTTGCTGACCACCCCTTCGACTTAGTAAGAACTGCATTACATCACCGAAAAGTAAAATAGATGCTGGAACTGAGGAAATACTTTTCAGGATTGAGTGTTTAGCTGGCCTGTGGAATGGGTGCCCCCCTTCATAACCACCCCTCTGAGGTCAGCAGCAGCCTGGGTTTCTCCAGTGAGAAACATGGGAAAGCAAAGGAGCTGCATGGGGGGGGCCCATCAACCGGCTAGCCACCCAGCCCTCCCCAGCCCTCCCCAGCCCTCCCCAGCCCTCCCCCTGCTGCTAAGGGCATGGTTCCCAGAGCCTGGCACCCACTCTGCATCTGCACCACACACATATGCCATGCATCAGGGATTCAAAGACAAATGACACATGGGCATATCTTTGAGAATGCACAGGGGCAGGAAAAGAAAAGAAAGGAAAGGAAAGGAAAGGAAAGGAAAGGAAAGGAAAGGAAAGGAAAGGAAAGGAAAGGAAAGGAAAGGAAAGGAAAAGAGAATGCACAGGGGCCAGACTATCCCCATTTGTACAACAAAGGGAATTCTGGGGGGCAATGCAAGGCATCCCCAGCAGGGATGGGTTTGTGTGTGATGTGTAAGGGGAACCAGGAGGCTACTGTGACAGGGACTGCAGCACCCTTTAGGAACCATTCTGCCAACAAAAGGCTTCCAGCTGGGAGGGAACAGTGTTCAGTCCAGAGCTTCTTCACCTTGGCTGCAGGTTAGGAACATCTGGGAGGCTCTAGATTAGAACGTGTGTCAGATGTTCTACCCCAGCCAATTAAGTGGGAACCCCCAGCAAGAATTAATGTGTAGCCCAATAAAGAGCTCCTGACCTTGCCAATGGTATGTATAAGAATTGTCTTGCAGGTTGTGTGTGTGTGTGTGTGTGTGTGTGTGTGTTGCAAATAGAGTTCCTATCTCAGGCTATCTGGAGCAAGTTCCAGTGGGCAGTATTTTTAACTGACATTCTACATGATGTTGATGAAAGTGTTCTTATGTTCAGAAACATGGATCTTGTCTCACCGGCAGACCAGTTTTACTATTGCCTTTGTAGACTGCCCCATGCCAAGAACAGGACCTGGCACAGAATGTTCATTTAAAAGCTAATTGCCTTGTACCCACTAAGATGACTACTACAATAAATAAATAAATAAATAAATAAATAAATAAATGTGTTCTCTCTTGCAGAACAGGCACTCCGAAGGTCAAAGACCAGGGCCTCTTTGCATCTAAGTTCAGTTGCTGGCCCATGCAGCTGCTGGCAACCCGAGACAGGACATAACCATCTCAAATAACAATGAACGTCCTCATTTGTGAAGGGCTGAGTTCCTCACCAACAACATCTCACCACGTCTTTCCAGCTGCTCTCCGAGGTTCTGCAGTTCTCACTTGCTGTAACAAATGAGTTAAGGCGCATGCCCCAACCAGCAGAGCAAATTATCAGTGGAGCAAGGATTGGGCACTGTAGCCCATACTCACCCATCTTCAGGACCATAAACCCTCATGAGTCACAAGTAGACTGAGTCGCCTTGTTTTAGGGCATTCTGGGGGGGAAGAAGGGCTGACTAGCCCTACTCTGTGTGTGACAACCTGAGGGAATGCTCAGGACATTCTATTAGGCAAAATGGGGCAGTTGCAAAGGACAGACACTCGCTGACTCCTTTCCTGTGACAAGCCGACCAGTAGTCAAATAGAGACAGAGCGAAGATTGATGGTTTCCAGGGGAAGAGACAGTTGTTTGATAGTTGCAATTATGAAAGTTGAAGTTCCGAAATCTGAGGTCTGTTTCGCTTCTGTGTAAATACGCTCAGCATGGCTGAGCTGTACCCTTGAAGACAAGGCGGCACATTTCCTACTGTGTGTGCTCTGCCACAATACAAACGCTGATGGCTGAGAATAAAGCCTACTTCTTTACTGGGCTTCATTCCAGATTTTGCAAACCGTTCCTAATCAGAGTGATAAGCAAGTGACCTATGATCTACAGCTAAACCCAAAAGGAAGACCACAGAGGCCATGCTGGGTCTGTACACAAACAGCCTGCATCATTCAGCAACTTAGTGACACTGCATGGGACCCAAAACCAGAGAGAGAAAGGCTGGAGAGGAAAACCATGAAGGCAGGGGGTCAATAGAGAGAGAATAGGTACAAAGAGCTCTGAATTATCATGGGTGGTGGGGGTGAATCCAGCCTCTAATGTCTGGGTTCAAAGGGCAACAGGAAGGTGGCCACAGAGGAGCTAGGCCAGACCTGGTTCAAGTCCTCCTGTCCCCACTTTTTAGATATATAATGAAAAAGCAGATGCTGATGGGGTTCTTTTTTGTCAGCCCCTAAAACACAGATTTTCTCATGTATAATGAGAATTAGTGATCATAGTAACTGGGTAGGATCAAGTATAAGCCAAGACCTTACCACAGTGCCAGTCAGGGACTGGTCTTCCCAGTCAGGAACTGGTCTTCCCAGTCAGGGACTGGTCTTCCCAGTCAGGGACTGGTCTTTGTACAAAAAGGCTGTGGAGGAATAGGAGGAGGATCTATCCTCTAAATGGGAGAGAGAAAGAAAGGTTTGAAACTCAGGCTCAAATCCCAAGCTAGCTCTACAATGGCCTTCAGGCAAGTGTTTCTACACCCCCACCTCCTCTGAGAAAACAGGTCTCCTGACTCTTGTGTCCTAAGAGGCTGACAAACCTAAATCCTCTGAGGGACAGGTGCCTATCGGAGCTGAGGCAGGCAGAGGAGGCCCCCTGGAGGACACAAGGAAAACGGACACCAACGCTGGGGAAGAAGTCCATGGCTTGCCTCAGCATACAAAGCCAGGGAAGGGAAAAGTTAAGGTAAGAGCAGACTGATGAGGGAAACTCGCCTGATGCCACCCCAGAAAGGACTCGGGAACAGAGTGTGCTGGCCTCTGCTTTCTGGTTGGCTTGGCATACCTCCATCACAAGCACCGTTTCTACAAACATTATACAGTTATACAGTGTGTATACAGAGGGTTAAATTATGTAAGCATATTAAAATACAGGATGGTTGTTGCAATACAGCAACACACAGTGTAGGAACACCGTATAAGCACAGCCATGTTTCCTAGGATTTGATCTGAAATCAGAATGCTCGGGTATTTCCAGGTGGACCCCTCTCCGAACCTGCTTGACAGGCGTATCAAAAGGGGCTCCTGAGAAGGCGGAACAGTGGTAATTTACTCTTCCCACTTTAATACAACAAAGTAGTTATCAATTCAAAAAGGGCAGTGTGCTGGTCAGAACCCGGCTCTATGTTCTTCATCCACCAACTCTAGTGACCGATGCTGACCAGCCCGGAAGTTTTCATTCTTCGTCCGCTGCTCTCCATGAGCAGAGCTAAGTCTGGGTTTTTATTTACATACATTCTTTTAGGCAAGTCTCTGACATGACCACCTTGTTATAAGTGATAAAAGGAGCCAGAGATGGTTGAGCCAGAGATATTTTAAGAACTTAACTGACCCACTATTAACTAGGTTGATGTCAATCTTCTATTTTTTTTTTAAATAAAAGCATCATGCCTAAGTTTGGGGGAGCCAATGAGATAAGAGATTCCCTTGATGGGCTGGGTAGAAGGCTCAGTGGGTAAAATGCTTGCTGTGTAAACATGAGAGCCTAAGTTTAGATGCCAAGCATCCATGTAAAAGGTAAGCTTGGGAATGTGTGTGTATCTGTAACCCCAACACTGGACAGGCAGAGACAAGAGGATCCCCAGAGCTTGCTGGCCAGACAGTCTGGTCCAATTAACTCCAGATTCAATGAGAGACCCTGTCTCAAAAACTAAGGTGGAAAACAATTGAGGGAGCTGATGTCAGCCTTTGGCTTCTTCACCACAGGCACTTGTACACACACATACATACATATATACATACGTGTAAACACATACACATAGCACATACACAAAGAGGAAGAGAGAGATTCACTGGAGGACATGCCATCTTAAAGGAATTTATAGAATTATTACCATTCTGGAAAAATTGCCTCTCTGTAAGTCATACAATAAATTAAGTGGGAAGGTCACTATCCAAATCTATGAAGTTCAGGACTGTGATAGAGTCTCAAGCCATCAGCTTTGCAGGCAGCAAAGCCTCTGTGTCTGCTGGAAGACAGTTCTTCAGATCACCACATTTCCGGATGTGTAGGCTATTCTGCAATTCGATCTAGTGACAGAGTTGGATGGTCTGACGTCATGAAAAGACAACTCGGTGACAAATGGTGAATAGGCATTCATTCATTCATTCATCATTCACTGTCTCTGCAAATATTAACCAAGCTAATTCGGTGTACTTGGTGCTGGTCTGGGCACTATAAACACTAAAGTCACAAACATACTCCACATGAGCTTCCCAGAACCAGTGTCAGGCAGACCACATTTCCTGATGAGAATGTGATTAAATGGGAATCACCATGAAAAGATGAATCCCAATAACTGTGTAATGTGATGAATTCACCACTGCATACATCACAGGCTCTAAGATGTAATCACAATAAAATCTGGAAGATTCTTTAATCCTCATAGCAGGAAAATGCTGTGTGTCCTATGACAAAATGACATTTCGGTCAACAACAAACCACACATATTGTACTGGGCCCAAAAGATGGAAACAGAGCTAAAAAAAAATTATGACCTTGCATTTAATCTTTAATCGTGTTTTAGAAATTAGACAGCTTTCCCTCAGACTATGGACAGAGCACACTCTCTAGTATGACACCAACTCAACACCATTACACTCCAGATTCAGCAGTCACCAAGCACCCACGTTCTCCGGGATCCACCCCACCACCCCATGTTTTTTATAGTACCTTCCTAGTTTTAGATCCACAAATACTTACTCGCTGAGAGGATATAAAGTAAATATTTAAATGTTACAAGGGAACAAGGCTGTACCATGTAGTCTAGATGTGGAGAAAACCATCTGTGATGCCTTAGATGAGAAATGGCCCCCAACAGCTCATATATCAATATATATTTGGGTCCCCAGTTGGTGGAACTGTTTAGGAAGGATTAGAAGATGTGGCCTTGTTGAATGAGGTATGTCACTGGGGAGTGGGCTTTGGGGTTTCAAAAGCCCACACCATTCCCAGTTGGCTCTCTCTCTCTCTCTCTCTCTCTCTCTCTCTCTCTCTCTCTCTCTCTCTCTCTCTGCCTCATGCTTGTGTCTCGAGATTTAAGCTGTTTGTTGCTCCAGTGCCGTGCTTGCTCCCCACCGCTGTGGTCATAGACTCCAACCCTCTGAAACTATAAGCCCCAAATAAACTCTTTGTTCTATAAGTTGCCTTGGTCACGATGTTTTATCACAGATCAATAGTAAAGTAGCTAAAGGCTAGAGAGATGACTCAGAGGTTAAGAGCAATGACTACTCTCCCAGAGGACCTGGGTTCAATTCCTGAGGAATTATAAAGGGAAAAAAAGAAACTCAACGTTTAAAAAGAAGACAATAAAAAACACAGCAGAGGGCAGGATAAGTGAGAAGTTGAGAATGCGTGCTGCTTTTGCAGAGGATTTGAGTTCAATTCTAGCACCAGCAGATGGCTTACAACTGCCTGTGACTCCAGCTCCAGAGGATCAGTGCTCTCTTCTGACCTGTGTGGGCATGTACACACACCTGCTGGGAATATACTACCTACCTATACAGAGACACACCTACTGGGCATGTATATACCTACCTATACACACACACACACACACACACCTACTGAGTATGTATGTGCCTATCTACATACAATCTCGCACATACCAGACATGTAGATGCCTATCTAAACATAGACACAGACATACACATAATTTAAAACAATGTTTTTGAAAGGTAACAGCAGAAAAAAATAAAAAGAAGGGAAAACAAGAAATGAAATTAATAAAGCTTAAAGTTGGTTGTTTAAAATGGGTAAATTGTTCTATGACTTGGCAATATTTGTCCTTAAAACACAAGTTAGAGGGCTGGAGAGGTGACTCGGTGGTTAAAATCATACTCTGCTCTTGTAGAAGACCCAAGTTCAGCTCACAGCCATCAGCAGCAGCTCACAAACTCCTGTGCCTCCAATTCTAGACCATCCAATGGCTCTGACCTCAGCAGGCTCTTACACTCGTGCATATAATTTTAAATAGTCAAAACTGATCTTTAAGAGAAAACTAAGTTAGTACAGAAATATTAGAAATGAAAATAGAAAAGAAACTATTGTTGCCGCAGAGAATAAAAAGGTCATTCAGAAAACGTAGGGAGAAGTTCATTCAAATGAATCTAAAAATATAAATGGAGTAATCTTTAGAAAAACATAGCTTTGCAAGGAAGGAGCTAAGAGTCAGATATAGTGATGCCTGTCTGGAATCCCAGCAGCCACAACTTGGGGGTGGGAACACTGCCCATTAGTGAACAGCCTGGACTCCATAGTGAGTCTGAGCCAAGCCTACACTACATAGTAAGACCATGCCTGGAAAAAGAGAAACTAGAAAGTCCAAATAGCTAAATTGCTCCATAATTGTAAAAAATTTATATTGGCAGCTGAAAACCTTCCCATTCACACACAAAAATACCAGACCTCAATGATCTTACAGGCAAATTCTAATGAAATTTCCACGAAACAGTCCATGAATAGATCAGTTTAGCTTTCCAGAGAATGAGAAAGAAAAAACATCTCACTCTATCAAGATGATATGATCCCAGAATCAGCCAGAATAATTCAAAACAGGAATGTGAGAAGCCGCTTTAATTTGTAGATATTGCTGTCCAAAATCCTAAACAAAGTGCTAGCCAAACAAATCAGACAGATATTTTAAACACATTATGCTATGTCGTGACCAAAGTGGTTATCTTAGAAATGAATATGCAAAATGGATAATAAGAAAACCTACCAGGGCCTAGAGAGATGGCTCAGCAGCTAAGAGCACTGGCTGCTCTTCCAGAGGACTCAACTTTAATTCTCAGCACCCATACAGCAGCTCGAAACGTCTATAACTTCAGTTCCAGAGGATCTGACATCCTCTCAGACATACATGCAGGCAAAACATCAATGCCCATAAAATAAAAGTAAATAAATCTAAGTAATAAAAAGGGAAGGAAGGAAGGAAGGAAGGAAGGAAGGAAGGAAGGAAGGAAGGAGAAGGGAAGGGAAGGAAAGGGAAGAAGGGAGGGAGAGACAGAGAGAGAGACACAGAGAGAGACACAGAGAGACAGAGAGAAGAAAACCTACCAGGAACTGGAGAGCTAGCTCACTCAGTAAATTTTTTGATACGTAAACATAAGGACACATGTAAAAGAGCCAGGTGGCAGTTTGTCTGTAGCCCCAGCACTGGGTGGCAGAGACAGTCAGATTCCTAGAGCTCACTTCCCTGCCAGTCTAGATGAACTGGCAAGCTCTAGATTCAGAGAGAGGCCCTATCTCAAAAAACCACAGTGAAGAGCGACTGTGGAAGTCAATGAATGTCAGCTTCTGGGTATCAGAACATTAACATGTACACACATACACACAACACACATAACACTGCAATACACACAAGTCTACAATGTAATCATGTAAGCATATTTTAAAGCATATAACTATCTCAATACTTGCATTAAAAGCGTTTGATAAGTCAACACCCACTCGTTATTTTATATTATTATTATTTGCAATGTTGGAGATAAAACCCAGGGTCTGCATTTACTAGGAAAGTACTCTATCGCTGAAATATATTATAATTTTTTGCATGTGTATATGTGTGTGACATGCATATATGAATGCATGTATATTGGGGTACGCGCGTGTGTGTGTGTGTGTGTGTGTGTGTGTGTGTGTGTGTGTGTGTGTGTAGGCCAGAGGTTGGTGTCAAGTGTCTTCCTCAAACACTCTCCACCTTGTATATTAAGGCAGTCTCTCACTTGAACTCTGAGATTGCGGACTCAGCTAGTCTAAGCAGGCAGCTTGCTCCAGGGGTGCCCTGTCTCAGCCCCATTGTTACAGATGGGCTATCAGGTCTGCATTTATAGTGGTGCTGTAGATCCAAACTCTAGTCCTAGTGGTATCCTAAGTGCTGTCCTCTGAGCCGCCTCCCTGGCCCTCATCATGAGTTTTTTTAAACAAGAGAAGCTCAGTAAGTATTATTCTTCATAATGAAGCATCCAACATGACCCTTTTATTACCCAGAGACAGACAATGCCCATTGTCACCACCTACTCTACATTACGCTAAAAATCTCAAGCAGTGCAGAAACCATGAGAAATAAATGAAAAATCATAAGGATCAGAATATAAGAGAGAAAAAATCTCCCATTACCCTTGAATAATGCGATTACCTGAATATATAAGGACTAGACATGATGACAGAACTTCACCAGGCATTCTGACGCAAGATCAGCAATCAGAAATAAGTTATGTTCTTCTACATTTGCAACAAAGAGACTATTGATTTCTTAAGTACCACTTTTAAAACAAACTACCAGATTGTCAGAAATCAAGAAGTCTGCCAATGTCAAGTGTTGGTGAGCTTTCGGATCAAAATATACCCTTGGCATTGCTGACTAGAGTGTGATCTGGCAGAGCTGTTTTGGAAAACAGCAAAGCATTATTGTGTAAAGTAGAAAGTTCTATGCATTTTGGCCTCGCAATATGCTGTCCCCATGAAAGGAGCCCACCCGTCGATTTTTTTTTCAATTGCAAAGAGCTAGAAGCAACTCAAAGAACTTTTGACAGAGGAATGCCAATGCCAACGACTGTGGTGCAGTCTGGCCACCCCGGGGCAGCCACATCAGCAGCATGGAGAGTCTTGGAAGACCTGGGGATGAGGAGGGCAGTGCGGTGGGAAGGCCGCTGTAGCCTGGGTGCTAACTTCTCAGGTGTGCATGGCACACAGCCTTCCCGCGCATGTGTGAGTTACATGTAATTTGTTCCTATAACAAATAATCAAATATTGTATGTCTCTTCCACAGTTCAGCTCAGTTTCCTGGGAGACTGATGAGCAAACATCAGCTGATAAATATTATTATATCAGAGCAATTGGTTCAGGTGCTCCGCAAGCAGAGTTCTGCAGATTTTGAACAAGGAACTCTCTCTGCCTCACTGAACACCTTCTGAGGTTGGCAGGGCAGGGATGGTTACCCCTACTTCACAGAACGAAGACCCAGGAAATCAAGACTTGCCCACCATCACACAGATAGGGAGGGGTAGAGCTGAGTGTCAGACCCAGACAGCCTGCGTCCGTCATCTCTCTGTGGCTGCTGCTCCCCTTAGCCATTTACAGAGAAGATTCCAGTCTCTCTGCTACCTCGTTACTGAGTACCTAGCCTGATTCTGAGCCGTTTTCAGCAAAGCATTATTCAATTGCTTAAGAGTTTATTCTTTCAGAGGTCAGTGGCACACACTGCTCTAGACAAAGCCCTCGGAAGCCATATCTCATTTTGTTAAGTGACCAGAGAGTTTTTCTTTTTCCTCCAGTAGAAATTATCGTAATAGACTGTGGCAGAGGGGATGTCCAGCTAGAGACAGCCAAGCATTGCCCTTACTGACCACCATCCAGTGATGCATGGTCCACACACATTATTTCTGCTTATTGGCACAGTAAAACCTACAAGGTATGCTTTGCTGCCATTCTAAGATACATAAACAAGACACCAAAGCCATTCCCAAGATTGACTAAGACAGAAGATCAGGTGATAAAAAAGGGTGCTTGGTTCTTTGTGTGAGTGGATGGAGCCATGGCCAGGGGTGATTAGCACCTTAAAATGAGGTCAGGGACTGGAGGAACGGTTCGGTGGGTGAAGGGCTCGCTGTGCAAGCATGAAGATTGGAATCTGGATCCCCAGAGCCATATAAATGCCAGGTGGGTGTGGCAGCCCCCCTGCAAGCCCAGCTCTTGAGGCAGAGACACTGGGCCCTTCGACATAAACTAACTGGCTAAACTAGCTGAATTGGCAAACTCTGGGCTCAAATGAGAGACCCTGTCTTCATAAATAAGGTGAAGAGGGATTGAGCGAGACATGAAGAGTGATTGAGCGAGACATCTGACATTAATCTCTGGCCTCTACACCCATACTGAATAGGACACTGGGCCTTTTGTGTTGACTGCAAACATGGTAACAGCCTGGTATTTATTATAAAGACGATTCATGGGTTTTTATTTCTGATTATTTCCCATGAAACTGAGAGGCAGTTGCCTTTGAGGGGTATTCTGGGTACCCTGTCTTCCTCCCTAAGGACAGATGAGTAGCCCCTTCCTTCTTTACTGATAACCCTGTCTCAATGTCACAGAAGAGTGTGTGCCTACATCTGAATCAGACAGTTAAGGCATCCCTTCTTCTTCTATGGAAGCCCAGATCCCAGGCCCAGCTCTTGCCTATCTAACCTCCAAACTGCTCCCAGGTGGTGATAGTACCCCCAATTTACTCTGAGACACTTTGAATAATCTTAGCTATACATGTGTTCCAGGTGGCCTTAGAGAAGGACTTGCTTAGTCACAGCCCCACAGTGACTGAACATAGCATGAGTTCCGGGATGGCAAGAGACTCAAGCTAGCTAGCAGCGCCTGCCAATGTCCTCCCGCTGATACGCTAGGGATCAAGGCAATCTCTCTGGGATAACTCATAAACATGGAAGTTCCCAGAGTGCCAGATGCAGCCTTCTTTGAGAATGCAAAAGCACATGGACCTGCGACAAGAAAAGGCCAAGGCTCTTAGATCCAGCCCTGTCTAGAACTCACATGTCTAGGCCTTTTCAGTATTAAGATACAAAATAGGCAGAGGGGAAGTTGGAGGGAGGGGAAGATATGAAATAGAATTAAAGCAAAACATACTAGGTGTGCCATGCTTTGCATGAAGGGTTCTTTTGTCTGTTTGTTGCTTTGTGTTCTTTTGTTGTTTTGCTTATCAAGTCAGGTGAGTTAGGTTTCTGTCACTAGCAGTGGAGATCACAGCCTTGCCTGCAGGGACCTGAGCAGTGTGAAGCTCTCCTCTTGCCTTTCGTCACTCATGGCCCACAGGGAATAGCGCAAGAACGCTTACAGCACACAGTTAGCAGGTGCGGATGGCCCAACAACTCAAGCAACCAAAGTCCCTGGAACCAAAAAGAAAGACACCTCGGGCACCATGTCGCTGTGTGTCAGTACAGAAACGTGGGTCTGAGGGAAGTCTAGGGATGAGAAATCTTCCAAGACAATCTCAGGTGAGTGTCCTCTTAGTGACACAGGTGGCCTGCCTTAGACAGCGCCACTCTTCCCTTTCCATGCTCCATTCTGAAAGTGCTTCTAAGTCATATACTACTTTTCAAGGCCCGCCTAAAACCACTCAGCTGTGTGCAGAGTCAGGCTTTCTGGGGAGTGCGGCTCTGCTTCCGTGGGAAGGACCCCGAGTGCTGCTGGAGCTGCTTTTGCTTTCACCAGAAGACCCAGACATTCAGCCAAGAACCAAAGGGCCAGAAGGCCACTGGGTTGGGGGTGGAAGGAGGAGTCTTCACAGAGTCGGGCCAGAGAATGCCATTATTTAAGAGATGATTGAAGACCTTCTTCAAAACTGACCCAGAGAGCCAGAGCTCTGGGGTTGCAAGAATGCCAAGCACCCAGTTTGCAGATTCTTTTGTTGACCTGATGTGGTCAAGCCACGAGAGGAGAATGGATAGAGTTTCTTTGCTTTACAAATTCAGTAGCTGGGCTTTGTCAGCGAGGGCAAAGAATCGAAGCAAAGGTTTGCTGCAGTGGCCTTATCTTCCTGTTTATTCAGGACTTATTACTCAACATTCTTGGACCATGGACCCATCCTCAGGCCAACACACATAACTGCCCCCCTCTGTGCTAGACAGGGGGTGAGGGGCTCAAGAGATGCAAAGACAACCAAGATGGAGGCTTTAGCACGAAGGTGTGGGTGTGACTATGATCTAGAAGAAATGGTGAGAAATGGCCCAGCAAAGGTTCAAGCAAAGGATTTGGGAGCTCAAAGGAGGAGGTTCTAGTGGGCTCAGAATAGGGATAGTAAAGACCCAAGAAGACCTCCTAGAAGGAATCGCATAGGGAGTATTAAAGACAAGAAGGAAAAAGTGGCTTCTCGATGGTCCCTGACCTTAGAAGGGTCCCTGCTAGAGGAAAAAGCCATGTTCCAAGCTTTCCTCCTCTTCAAATTCATACATTGAAGACTTGACATCTAGTATCTCAGAAAGTACCTACATTTGGAGATGGAATCTTTGAAGGCACAACTGAAGTAAAACAAAGCCCCAACCCACCGTGATTGGTGCCCTTCTAAGAAGAGAAAACTAGACAAAGGGAAGAGGAAGAGCACTCATGGCGTAAGATAGCTGGCTGCAAGTTAGAGAGAGACACACAGCAGAACTACACCCCGTGGCCCTCAGAAGTCCGGCCCTACAGCCACCTTGCTCTCGCCTTCCAGAAGAATGATGTAATACACCCCTGCTCATTAAGACACCTAGTTTGTGGCCCTCCGTTATGGACACATTTTCAGACAAACATTCTGCAAGACACACACACACATACACACACACACACACCTCCCACACTAGAGTCTGCTCCCAGGCTTCAGGGAGGATGGACTACCTCACCCTCCCCTCCTTGTTTGCTCTCAACAGCCTTGTTGACGAGACCCTATTAGTCTGCGTGTGGCTCTGCAGTTTGACTTGGAATCCCATATCCTCAGCTTCATGGTCAGAAGGCTGCCCTGGAATGTGACCCTGGCAAGCCTTCCCTGCTCAAGAGAGCCAAGGCCAAGTCCGCACTGTCTCCTGTGGTCTTGATGACTTTGTTTCCTATTAACTCATTGGTGACTTATCCATCCGCAGAGGTACCAGGGTTTCCTATGCCATGTTTTTGCTTGTTTATTTTTTTGTTTTGGTATCATTGGAGGGATAGAATATTAATAGTGAAATTACTCAATTTATAACTATTTTCTGAGCTTATATATGAGGGTAAAAAGGAGATGTACAGCTTATGTTTGATATGTCCATATGGTGGTTTGGGAAAGGATTTTGTGAATCTAGACTCTCAGGAAAAGAACTGATTGTCAAGAACTTACCTTAAAGAGATGTGGCTTACCACATCATGACTGAAAGTTAACGTGGGACAATATCAGACTTCCCGGTACCGTCAGCCTGAGGGTCTGCATTACTCACTGGCTCTCCCTCCTCCCCACATATGAGACTCTACACTCACCTCTGAGCATCCTCAGTCACTAGCGAAGCAATGACATGCCCATAGTCAGTTTCTGGACCCCCATCTCTTTCCACAACACCGTGTTTGTCTTGATAATAAAGAACCCAAAGGTTTTTAAGTGAATCTGGGGCACATAACCTCATATAGCAGTGCTATTTCTACATTTCCCCGTGGAGACTGCCTGCAGGAGAATTGGCTCTCCCAGGATGCTCCGTCTTTGTGCAGCCACACCGTGGTCTCAACAGGGGTTGGACTCCCTCCACTCACTGCACCCCATTTCCCATGGTCCCTTGAAGGAACTCAAGGTAAGGAGGAAAGAGGGATTGGTTGGCCAAAGCTGTCTTTGACAATTCCCCTGGCCACTGCCTCAACTTTCAGCTTCCTTTTGTCAGTGAAAGTAAAATTTTTATGGTTAAAATCTAACCGTAGTCTTGGAAGGTATCAACGTTTTCTGTTGTGAAGTAGAATGTTGGTTTAACTATGTAATATGTGTTACATTTGTTTAGGCTGCATTTGTTTAACTAGGCAAATGTGTATTGCGTTTGTTTTGCCTTGCCTGCCGAAGGCACCTGATTGGTCTGACAAAACGTTGGACAACCAATAGTTAGGCAGTAGAGGGATAAGTGGGGCTGGCAGGCAAAGAGAATAAGTAGTAGGAGGACTCTAGGATCAAGAGAGGAAGAGAAGGAGATGCCTGGGGCCAGCCAGGCAGCCACCAGGCAGCCAGACACAAAGGAAGCAGGAAAAGAAGAACATACAGAAGGAAAGAAAGATAAAATTCCAGAGGCAAAATGTAGTTGACAAGAAACAGGTTCCTCTAAGTTATAAGAGCTAGCTGGAAACAAACTAAGGCCCAGCATTTGTAACTAACAGTGTCTACATGTCATGATTTGGGGGCTGGTGGTCCAAGAAAGCCTGCTGCATCTGTCCTTAGAGATCAAAGATCAGAAGAGGGCCTCGCCACTCAGGGACACTCTCAAGGTGCCACTTCAGGAAGTAGAAGAAGAGCTCTCTGCAAGTCAAGTCATAAAATGCTAACTCACTTATCTAGAAAGTTCCCAAGAGTCTTGCTGGGGTGACATCTGCGCCACATTGTTCCAGGTTTCTCTTAGATTACAGACACACCCCAAATCAAGACTCGTCTTGGTGCTAATCTGCTTGACTAAAAGGAAAGCCCTAACCCACTGTCAAGTTTCCTGTTCCCATACGGCTGTCTTGGAACTCCTGCACTTTGTCCTGAAGGGTGAGAAGGCACCTGCTCCTTCCCTCCTCCCTGCTGGAGAGGAAAACAGGACTTCAAGGTTTAAGTCCCGCACTGCACAAGGGCGTGGCGATATCTTTAAACATCTGCACAGATGTTCTGAGGGCCTGGGTGGGATTCTGCCTGCTTTAAGGAGTTGGATACGATGGAGATATTTTGGGCTGGGGATGTGGCTCAGATGACAATGTTTGTCCTGCATGTATAAGTACCCAGCACACATAACTGCTTGTGGTTCTCACAATGTAATTCCACCGTTCAGGGGTAGAGGCAGGAGAAGCACACGTTGAAGGTCGTCCTTGACTAAAGAACAAGTCGGCCTAGATAAGTGAGACCCCCATCTTAAAACAAACAAAAAGGCTAAGCTATCCAGATAACGGAAGCATGTCCAGGAAGTCTGAGACAGGGCATTTTCTATAAACCTCTGCCACTGTGAGTCTCTTGCACTCATAAACACTGCTCAGTCTCAGAGGGCCCTGGATTTCCAAGGGGTTGTGCTCTACTTGGATGCTGCAGACCCTCCTCACACTCTACACAGACAGTGCCAGAGTTCACGCAGGACCAGGACATGTGCTCATCATCCCCAGGGCTGGCTGCATTGCCACCCACAGACACCCTCTTTCTGGAGAGGCTTGAAAAGGGCCCAGCTTCACTCCAGTTTAAAAGAGAGCTCGATAAGGAGCCTGAGAAATGGAGTGGCCTGTCACTCGTCACTAACGGTCACTAACTTGATTCCAAGTCACCATTCACCTGCCATCACAGCACACAGCGCATAGCACACGTGTGTGTGGGATGCTGGGGAAGGTGAGCAACAGGCAGGCTTGACGTTGAGGGAGTTGCTGGCCTTCTTAGAGACTATCCAGTTCCACTCACAATACCAGCAAGAGAGGGAACTAGAGTGCACCATCGTGCAGGCTTGCAGCAGAGAGCCTCCAAAACAGAAATCTGAAAGCAATGTAACAGTAACTTTTAGTTCTCCATTTGTGAAGCCTCACTCAGCTGCGTGGCTCCCAGTAGCAGACGGTCTAGTCCTGGCCAATATTCAAAGCCTTGTCTCTCATTCTAAGTCTATCTGCTCTCAGCCTGTGCCCATGTGGCATGTTGGGTAACATAAAAGAGCAGATGACCCAGTGAGCTCACAGCCAAGGCTGCCCCCCACTAGGAGACCCGAACATAACATGAACATACTCTGCGCAACACCTTTGCTCATGCTGTTCCCCACCTATTACCTTTCCCAACCCTACTCCAACCTGAAAACCCTCTCAAACCTCCTGGAGGCCAGAAAATGCCATCTCAGTGTGGAATTCACACAGAATGCTCCTTCAGCATCTGGCTGATATAGCGCCGGATGCCGAGAGGGGCTCTGTGGGTATCTGTCTAATTAAGTGGACCTGGAAATCCATGACCTCCCTGGCTAGGGCGACCCCAGTGTGGACCTTAGTTGTAGACCATAGTGTTGAGCGGTGATTACTTTGTCAGATTTCACAATTCCCACCAACTTGCCTGACTCCTGCCAAGAACTCAAGGAATGACTGAATTCACCAGCAATAACAAGTTGGGCCTTTGTGGACGACTCTACCTATGATGCTATCCGTTCCTCTTTCTCATTCAAATCCTCCTGACTCCACTCATCGTGTGTGGCTCATCTACTCATTCAGCAGATCCTCATCAGGCACTAAAAACACAATGGTGAACAAGACAGAAAGTTCCCTCTGGGCCTCGAGAGGTTAAATAACCAGGAATGTCTATTTATCACTGTACAGAGTGTGGGCCAGAGGACAAGTACAAGATGCTACGGTCACCCCTGAGTCCCCACTGAGTTCTTCACCACTGGTGGATGGTGCCCTAGAGAACATGGCCACCCCTCACTAGGCTCAGATACGAAAAACATATATCAGCTCTTTGTCCCCAACAGGAATAAAGCAGAGGCTGGAATCTTCTTTGCATTTGCATTATTTCATATATCTGCCCTCAAATGATTATCCCCCCTCCCACAGGAACTATGGAAGATGCCAATTTCATCCTGATCCCGGATGTGAAGTCTGTTCTGTCTGACCTCAGTGATTCCCGAGGGATGTGTAAAGACCTGTGAAATATGCAGAGCTCATAAATCAGGTCTGGCTGTATGTCTGCAAATGGTCTAACTTGAACGAGAGTCAGACAGCACTGAAAATCCCCCAGGCATCATTGCCTCTCCAGCACTACCACGTCAGACGTCTCTAGAGTCCAGATGCTGACTGCCTAGGGCAGGACCAGCTCAGGCTGTCCCCATCTCCCCTCTGGCCCCGCTCCAGCAAGCTGGAGGGAAATGGAAGGTCAGTCCTTGACTTCTTGTCTGCTGTCTGGAGTACCCCAGAGAGAAGAATTCTGTGAATGTCCCTCCCTAAACAGATCCTAAGGAGATGGGCCGAGAACCTTCCCCAGACACAGCCTCAGAGTGACTGCAGGTTCCCAGGGCATGTTGGCATGAGACACAACGGAAAGACAGTCTCTGGGCTTGTATGAGGGGGACTCTAGGTGCTGGTGGGTGTGTGGGAGCCAGTCTCTCCCATTATGTCCCCAAGAATGTCCTTAAGAACAGGCCAGTAGGGATAGAACTTCTCAGGTCCATCTAAGCCCACAGATCTTCACTGGCACCTGTTCCATTCAGCCTCTCTGCTTCCCAGGGCTCTTCCCAGGGCAGCCACATGCCAGCACCATGCTGAGTGTGGGGCCCCCACAGCGGCCATCGTGGTTCCCATGGTCTCCCTTGGCACTCAGTACAGCATGAGAAATCATAGAGGGTGGGGCTTATGTGAGGGCTGAGAGAGCAAGTGAGGAAGGAGGGGAATCTCATTCCCCGGGAAGTCAGCACCCACACTTGCCTTCCATCTGTCCATCAATCCATTCATCTATTCAGCCCTGAGATTTTAACTTATTGAGAGCCCACTCTGCCACAGGCCGTGGACACATAGCAGGTGCTGGTGTAATGCCTGCGGGCCAGGAATGCCCCCACCAGGAATCCAACCCCACTTCCCGAGCCCTGAATCATGCCCTCTATATAAAAGATGTAAACAAGGCATATACCTGTTATAGGGAGCCCTCTCTTTTCTGTTTCCAGCTTGAGGTTCAAGGAAGCTGGTTAGAAAGCCTGCCTAGCCCACAGCTCTCACAAATAGTCTGCCCTGACAGAACACTGTGGAACCCATGTGTCCAGATAGACTGGCAGTTCAAAAGAGAAGAGAACAAGGGTATTCAAGTTGCTTTGGTACCAGGGTCCCAGAGATGGCACAAGAGCCACTTCAGTGGGCACTGAGTGGACAAAGGGCAGAGAAGAATCAGCATCTTGCTTAGCGAGTCAGCAACAGGATGCATATATATATGAAGGCATCTGTGGCTAGCTTGGACCACAAATACGAAGGCGCTATCACCATATCCCACTTTCGTGTACTGGGAGGCACAATAGCCCTGGCCACCTCCAAGGCTGAGCTAGAAAAACAGTTTGTACCCTGAAGCTTGAGATTAGCCAGGACCACATACTGAGACTACCATCTCTACCATGCCCCTCCTACTAATTTCAACACTATATACTTAGTACTTCCTCTGACCTTGGCAGGTGAATTTGACCCAAGGTCATCCAGCAGGTATTCTCTGGGGACCTGGTAGCATAGCCACTTTGGTTAGAACCATCACAGCAGAACCAAGTGGGGCCTGTTCTTCAGCTGTAGTGACCACACTTCATCCCTCCCCTTGCAAAACCACTCTTTTCACACACACACAGCTGGCTAATTTGAGAATGAAACACAATTACAAAAAACATGACCAGCCCAAAGAACCTAAGATGAGAGCCAAGAAGAGCATGGAGGTCATTGAGAAAACTGCCATGCTGGGCACAGGGGACATGACTATAGCACAAAGACACCAGAAGCTGGCCACACCCTAACAGTGGAGTTTACCCAGCTCACGGAGGCCAGTCAGTGTACTGTGCCTCCACCAGCTGACCAGTGCCGACTACTAAAGCTATGGCTGCAGAGGGAAGGGGCGTGTTCTCTGATGACTTCAGAATTAGCGCCACCCAGCAGAAGGTGTCACTGTTTGAAACACAAAAGTAGACCAGAGTTGTAGCATCTGAACAGCCCAGGAGAGAAAGTGTTAGCAGAAAATTCCGAGTGCACAAGCATACACACGTGCGTGCATGCCCCTGCACATTGCACATGCACACACACACACACACACACACATATACACACACTGCTGGGCAGATTTGCAATGATAGAACATTCTGGAGCTAGAGGGGACCTGACGAATCACATGGTTCAGAGAGCTGTGTATGTGTACCACAAACCTGTCTTGCATGATTGGATTCTCCTTCTCAAAACAATGCTTTTATACTACATAAAAGAAAATCCATAGGACTGCAAAGGAAACCTCTATACTGAAAAGACAGTGATCAAAACATTTTAAAAGACAAATGTGTGATAGAGCTCTATATATACTTTTAAATAGTGATTTAGTTAGTGTGTATCTGTGTGTGTGCATGTACGTGTGTGTGTGTGTGTGTGTGTGCATGTACATATGTCTCTGTGTGTGTGCATGTACGTGTGTGTGTGTGTCTGTGTGTCTGTGTGTGTGTGTGTGTGTGCATGTGTAAGCAGGCATCTGGAAGCCGGAGGTCAATGTCTGGTGGCTTTGTCAGTCACTCTCCATCTTACGTTTGGGATGCTGAGCCTGGACCTCACCAATGCAGCTAGGCTGACTGCTCAGTAAGCTCCAGAGACCCTGTCCATCTCTCCTTGCTGGGGAGAGAAGCAAAGGCTGCCATGTCCAGTTTTTTTCGCTTGAGTGTTGGGATCAAACTTGACTCCTCACTAATAGCAGGCACTTTACTGACCAAGCTGTCTCCCCGGCGGTGTATATACGTGTGTCCTTATTAATGCGCTAAATAGCAAGGTTGGGCAGCAGACATCATGTCTTCCAGTAAATTCTAGAGTAGTGACAAGCATGAATAAGACTTCAAAAGCAGTTCAAACTAACTGCCCCAGCTGCGCTGTGATCTGTAAATACACGGCTTTATACAGTCAAGGGTCCTAAGACTTCCAAGGCAAGTTACCAACATACTGGATTGGCAATGGTAGCTTTCAATTATACATTAGCCAGGGATGATAAAACTAGAGGCCTTGATTTAAATGTACTGACCCCAGATTAAGAGGCCTAATATAATACTAACCCTTTTTACAGCTAACAGCACTTAAATCAGAGAGGCCAACTGACTTTCTTAATGCCCTCAGCCAATAAGTAGTAAACCTAAGCCCAGTCCTTACTCAGCTCTCTTTGCTGTCCCTTTAATAGTGCAGCATGCTACCTCAATTTAGGCTTTAATATCATCAGTTTTTAAGAAAAGTAAGACTTTTTAATGAAGTTAAGCAATTTGGGGGTTGCAATTAAAAAAAAAAATATTTCTGTCTTTCCTTAATGAACAAATGGGTGGACAGGGGCTCTGTGGCTTCAGATGTGGTCCCAGATTAACAACATTGCCCCTCTCCACGCAAGGTCAAGCTAACTCCGACAGCTGGAGATGAAATGATAACTCAACCCTCAGCCTCCGAAAGGAGAAAGAACACAATAGCAGCAACAACTAGGGACGCTAGGGCAGTGGGGACACAATGACGGGATAGGAGAAATCAACAGCAATGGTGAGGTTTGAAATCATGATGGTAATTGACTTGTGAACCCTCTGCCCGGAGCCAGACTCTGGATTAGACCACTCTCGTTCTTGTACATTATACTATGTAATTCTCAGAAGAATCCTTGGACATTGGTTAGTGCTGTCCCTGCTTACAGTTAGAAAAATGGAGGCTTGGAGATGCTAGGAAAAGAAGCAGATGAAGAACCCTGGGTGAGGGCTGCCAGGGCGCAAGCTTGCTGGAGCAGTTCAAGGGCTTCTGCCCAAAGCCAGCCGCGGAGTTCCTGCTTCTCTGGAGATACCATTTCCTCCCCAAGCCTAGTTGGTCCCAAATCCCTCAGCGGCTAAGGAACCCTCCACAATTCACATTTTCTAAGCCTGAGGTCTGGGCTTCAAGTTACAGCTCAAGCAGGAGTCCTGGAGAAAAAAAAAAGTACAGAACAGAAAAAAAGCGAGGGAAGGTCTCCAGTTCCTCCCTCGTTTGTGCTGACCACAGACCTGCCACACTGTGGCTGGGGTTTCTACATGCTCTTGGCCTTGTCTTTGGGCTGGGAACAAATGCCACACTGGGCTGACTTCCCATGGCTTTGTCTCATAACTTAAACAAACCAAGCTTTCTGGCACTTTGAAGCAGATTCTGAGTAGTCTCCTCAAAGCCTTGACGGCCTGCAGAACGGGTGTGGTCAAGCTCAGCTTTGAGCCATTTTTAAGGTTTCTAAAGAATTAGGTCTTCGGTGCATTTCAGACTGACTCGCCATTCTAGTTGCCACATCAAGACCCTAGCAACCTCCCCCAGTGAGTGACACTCCATGCAGACTTCAGGTGAGGTGTTCTCATACAAGCAGGCATGGCTACATCTGTTTTACAGTTTATAGACAAAGACATAGAACCCCAGGCCTCAAAAGTAGGAAGCAGTCAACCAAAGAGAAATTCAGAGTCTGGATGACTTCAGAACTTCAGCTCCTCCATTTCAGAGCCTTCCTGGCTCTGCCTTTCTGTGCCACATTATCAACTCCCAGGCCCCCTTGTCTTTTAGCTGCTTGCATGGCATCTGATCTCCCTTCCTCAACCACAGACCCCTGGCTGTTCCCCTCTGTGCCTAAATCAGAGAGCCTGGAATTAATGAAGCACTCTGTGAAGTAAATTAGTAGACCAAATACTGGCTAGCTGTCAGGAAAAATAACTCAAGTGTCTTAGGCCAATTCCGTGCATCTTCCAAAAGTATCTGTTATTTGTTGTTCTCTGCCGACTTGGGTGCAGTGGTCACTAACAATGCAATGTCGGACCAACTGGGGAACCAAAGGCATGGCTTTGGTAGTCTTAGGAATGGCCAGGAGGATCCCTGAAATCCCTGGAGCAGCACAGCTCTGGAAAAAAAACAGCTTTTTCTTCTGCAGAACAGACCACATCACAAACCTCTGTGACGGGAGGCGTCTCTAACTTGCTACTGAGCCAAGTTGGTTAGCAAACCAGGCTTATGCAGAATGTCACCCAGAGAGATGACATGTTGAAGGCCATAAGGAATAAACATTCAGAGGCTAGTGGCAACCACATTCTGGGTTTGGTTCTCAGAGGTAGTGTGTCATGAGGGAAAGGTTCCAGAATCACAGCCTGAAACTAGGAAGCCACTCGCTCCTTGCTTTTAGTTGAGCACAGCCAGCCTCTCTTTCCCCAGATGGCTCTTAGTTGGCTCACAACTCTTTGTGTATTGTTTGATCTGCACTATATCTGGGTCCAGGTCAGTGACCTTGGCTCCAAAAGCCTTTCTTCCATGTCAACTATGTCCGACTGCCCTCAGCCCCCATCTAGAGAATCTGGTCACCATATCTTCTGTGGTTGTAAGAACTGGTTGACACATTGCATCCAGCCAGGAATCCCAGAAGCCTTGTGGAGCTAGTCACTCCCAAGCCAAGCTGCCATTTTTCTCCATGCAAAGCATTCTTGGCTTGGGGACTGTAATTCTTGGGTCAATATGTCCTTGTCTACAAAAGTGTCCCAAGTAATCTAGACTTGTAGCCGGGGACTCAGACACTCCAACCTGAGGCCATACTGTTTCAGAACAAATAGAATTTAGTCACCACTGAAGTGGAACCCAAAACAGAGAGGTCAAGAAGGAAGCTCAGGGATATGGGGGGAACTGGGGACTCAGGGCTCTGTCAGCCTACCGAAAGAGGACACAGGCTTCTCTGAAAGAAAATCAAAAATGCTGCAAAGCTGGGCTCCAGGGGACAGAGACAGCCTTTAGCTTGCTCAAGGTGACTCTCCCACTTTATGAAAGGAAACCAGGGAATGAATGGAAGGGGGCAGAAGCCCAAAGGCAAACCATCATAAAGAGGTATATTCCGAACACTACACCAGAATTGAGACAAGTCTCTAGACTCATTTCCAGCTTCCAGAACACCAACGGGGAGGAAGAAATGAGCTATGCATAGCCACTCTAGACAAACACCTTTGTGTCCACAAGGAAGTAGCAAGGAAAAAAGACAGAGTTAGCAACTGAGGCAATTAGGAAAGCTGTCCAAATCAGACTCTATGAAAGCAATGGGGAAAAGGCATTTGCAGGGGGTGGGGAGATGCGATGCACGTGTGTGCAGATGCGTGCGTGCATGAGTGTGTATGAGTGTGTGTATGTGTGTGTGTGTGTGTGTACAGGTACATATGTGTGGGTGTTCATGTAAAGTTCAATACCAAATAAGTCTTCGTTTTTATTATATTTTATTTCATGTTCATGTGCAAACACATGTTATGCCACAGTGCCTGTGTGTTAGTCAGGGGACAATCTGACAGCACCTGTTCTCTCCTTACCAAGCATGTAGATGAAGTATTGTGGATCCCAGGAATCGACTTGAGAACCAAGTACCCTTACCCACTGATCCATCTTGTTGGCCCTCACTTTTTTTTTTTTTTTTTTGAGGCACGGTCTTTCACTGAACTTGGAACTTTGAAACTTGCTGATTAGGCTGGACTGGCTGGTCACCAAGCTCCAGGAATCTGCCCATCTCCACTTCCCTATAGTTGGAGGTAGAGGCTAATGCAGTCATGCCTGGGTCTTCTCTGTAGGTGCTGGGGATCCCAACTAAGGCACTGATGCCTGTGAGACAAGCATTTTGCTTACTAACCTATCCCCCAGTCCTGGGAAAAGGGCATTTATGAGACAATAAATCTAAATACCATCCATATAGGTATATCATGGTAAAATGGATTCTTGCTGACATTTATAGGTTTGATAATGAATTTTAATTGTTTAAGGGGGATTTGGGGTTGGTTTTGTGGTCTTCTTATAAAGAATATTTACCTTTTTTTAGCTCTTGGGTAGAGCAGAGATACAAGGAACATACCTAAACATAATAAAGGCAATATATAGCAAGCCAACAGCCAACATCAAACTAAATAGAAAGAAACTCAAAGTGATCCCACCGAAATCAGAAAAAAGACAAAATTATCCACTCTCTTTATATCTATTCGGTACAGTACTTGTGGTTCAGGCTAGTGCAATAAGACAACAAAAGGAGATCAAGGGGATACAAATCAGAAAAGAAGAAGTCAAACTCTAACTATTTGCTGATGATATGATAGTTTACATAAGGAACCCCAAAACTTCTACCAAGGAACTTCTACGACTCATAAACTCCTCAGTAATGTAGCAAAATACAAGATTAATTCCAAAAAAAATTAGTAGTCCTCCTTTACATGGAAGATAAATAGACTGAGGAAGAAATCAGAGAAACATCGCCCTTCACAATAGCCACAAATAATATAAAATATCTTGGAGTAACTCCAACCAAACCAATGGAAGACCTGTATAACAAGAACTTTAAATATTTGAAGAAAGAAGTTGAAGAGGACACCAGAAAATGGAAAGATCTCCCATGCTCTTGGGTAGGTAGAATTAACATAGTAAAAATGCCAATCTTACCAAAAAGCAATCTACAGATTCAATGCAATGCCCATCAAAATCCCAGTAAAATTTTTTAGAGACCTCAAAAGAATAATACCCAACTTCATATGGAAAAACAAAAAACCCAGGATAGCCAAAATAATCCTGTGCAATAAAGGGAACTTCTAGAGGCATCACAATCCCTGGCTTTAAACTCTACTACAGAGATACAGTAATAAAAACAGCCTGGTATTGGCATAAAAACAGACAGGAGGACCAATGGAACAGAATCAAAGACCCAGATATCAATCCACACACCTACAAACACCTAATTTTTGACAAAGAAACAAAAAATATCAAATGGAAAAAATAAAACATATTCAACAAATGGTGCTGGCATAACTGGATATCAACATGTAGAAGAATGAAAATAGATCCATATCTATCGCCATGCACAAAACTCAAGTCCAAATGGATCAAAGACCTCAACATAGAACCAACCATATTGAACCTCATAGAAAAGAAAGTTGGAAGTATACTTGAATGCATCGGCACTGGAGACCACTTCCTAAATATAACCCCAGTAGCACAGACACTGAGGGAAACAATAAATGGGACCTCCTGAATCTGAGAAGCTTCTGTAAAACAAAGGACACGGTCAACAAGACAAAATGGCAGCCTACAGAATGGGAAAAGATCTTTATCAACCCCACATCAGACAGAGGACTGATCCCCAAAATATACAAAGAAATCAAGAATTTTTTCATCAAAAGAACAAATAATCCAATAAGAAATGGGGTACACACCTAAACAGAGAACTGTCAGCAGAGAAATCTAAAATGGCTGAAAGACACACTTAAGGAGATATTCAACATCCTTAGCCACCAGAGACATGAAAATCAAAACAACTCTGGGATTCCATCTTACACCTATAACAATGGCCGAGATCAAAAACACTGATGACAGCTTATGCTGGAAAGGATGTGGGGTAGAGGGAACACTCCTCCATTGCTGGTGGGAGTGCAAGCTGGTACAGACCCTTTGGATGTCAGTGTGGTGACTTCTCAGATAATTAGGAAACAACCCTACTCAAGACCCAGCAATACCACTTTTGGGTATATACCCAAAGGATGCTCATCCATGCCAGAAGGACATGTGCTCAACTATGTTCATAGCAGCATTGTTTGTCATAGTCAGAACTTGAAACAACCTAAATGCCCCTCAACTGAAGAATGGATAAGGAAAATGTGGTACATTTACACAATGGAGTACTACACAGCAGAAAAAAATAATGACATCTTGAAATTTGCGGGCAAATTGATGGATCTAGAAAACATACTGAGAGAGATAACCCAGACCCAGAAATACAAATATCATATGTACTTACTCATAAGTGGCTTTTAGACATAAAGAAAAAAAAGCATCCTACAATTCACAATCCCAGAGAACCTAGACAACAAAGAGGACACTAAGAGAGACATACATGGAGCTAATCTACATGGGAAGTAAAAAAAAGACAAGATCTCCTGAGTAACTTGGAAGCATGGGGACTATGGAAAAGGGTTGAAGGGGAGGGGAAAAAAAGGGAGGGGAGCGGGAAAAATATATATAGCCAATAAAACAATTAAAAAATAAAAATAAAATGAAGAATCTTTACCTTTTTTAGATAATTCTACAATATTAAACTCATTTGGCATCTTGCTTTGCTTCAAATCACAGAACGAAGTAGAAACTAAAGAGATGGTGGCTGTGCCAACAACCACTAATCTTGGGCGGCAAGAAGAAAATCAGCCATTGTGTTCTCTCAACTCTTGTCCAGTTCAAAATTTTATAGAAAACAAAATGTCATTTGAAAAGGGAGTGAGCAAGGACTTCACTGGTAACACTGACTTCCACACTGGCTCTCCAGAAATCCTTCAATAAACCTTCACAGCCCACGCACCAGGTTCGTCATCAACGGTTCAAACAAGGACCCAGCCTGACACACAGTGTGGCCACAGACAGGTCTCTTAACTTCCCTGTGATTTGACCCCTTGTAGACACAACATAAATACCAGTCTTACTGTGTTACATGCTGAGGACCCATGACCCTGAGACACAAATACCGAACCAGTGCTTGCTGTCGGGACTGGGGCTGCTGCTAGTGATGCCGTTAGGTTTGTTTTGATGGGGAGGAGATGCGCTCTTCTCTCCATGGGCCACCAAAGTCAGAAATGTCTCCGGGTCTCATGGAATTCTCATCACTTCCTCAGGAAGAAGTCATCCCTGGCTCCAGGAATGCCTGTTCTCACCTCCGAAGGCCATCTTCCCTGCACACACCTGACCATCTCTTCCCTGCTACCTTGTTCCCAGCCCCCTGCCTCCTGTCCCAGTTAGAGAACTGCCATTCCCAGGCCTTTGCCTGCTCTGGCCCCCTGCCACTACCTCTCACAATGCCCATAGGGGCTTTGGCCTTGGTAAGTCAGGAAACGGCGGGGTGGAGGGAAGGGAAGTCAGAACTCAGAACTTATGAATGCATAATGCTGAACATTTTGGAAATGGATGGGCTTAGTGCCAGTCCTTGCTGGGGTTCCAAGATTGTACTCGGCTTACAAAAGAGCCATTATTAAAGGCTCCACATGTCTATGTAACAGGTTCAGAACCACAAGCGGTATGACGTCAGAGGGATCGCAAGATGAATAGGCTTCCCAGCCACGTTCTAAGTGCCAAGAGCTTTGAGTCCCTGGAAGGAGGTATGTGGGAGGAAGGAGGACCCAAAGAGCCCTAAGGCCATGAGTGCCCAGCTGTTCTACAGAAGAGGGTAGTGAGAGGGACCAAGACCTGTCCACACCAGGACCAGATGAGACCCCTTTCAAAAGCTTTACAGCCTTCAAGCTGTTATCACACCCCTTCCTCACCACACATGTGGTCAGTCACTCAGCTCATCTGCCCTCCAGGTGTCTCCTGGGTGAGCAGGGCCTCTCTCCCTCTCCATACTTATGTATAATTTATATATATTCTCTCTCTCTCTCTCTCTCTCTCTCTCTCTCTCTCTCTCTCAATCTGTCACACACACACACGTCCTTTGGGACCATTTCTTTTCTATGAAATGGGAGCTGTGAGCTGGGCTCACATCCTAAATCTGCAATGGCCTCACTTGCTGGAATCCATATTTACCTTTCCAAAAAGAGAGAGGTTGTAGCTAAAGAATGTCCAAAAAGTCCTTCCCCATTACAATGGCCTATTGTTCTGCTCTATGTCATAAGGAAGCAAGATGCTATCTTCTCCCCCAGAGCTATGAGGCATGTGGCTTGACTGGGTTCCACATTTTCTTTCCTAGGCTTGTTTCTAGTTAAGGTAAATCTCAATCAGCATGTACACATGTGTCCTGACATACACCCCAGGTCCTTTGAGAGCAGCAATGCAAATTGTGAGCTCAGGTATACCCAGTTTTCCCCAGAGTGTTGAAGGATATATATTTACATACAGTTTGCATATATTTAAATGTAAATTCACATCATTTACATGAATATATTTATATACCGTAATCATTACAGTCTCTCTAGTTGTTGGTTACAAACCAATACTCCAAAGCCCTGAAACCCACAAAATCTTATTAAGTAGACTGATGGTCTCCCACACTTTTAAGGCCATGGGAAGAAAGTATTAGAATTTCAATTCATATTTATTTTTATTGCATTCTTTTAAATTTCCTATTTCTTATGTGTGCTTTATATTCTTCAAACCACATGAGAATAACAGGATGCATGTGTCCTATATAAACATGCCTGTAATGGGGATCCAAGCCCAAACGGATTTGGCAGAGGGGGTGCTCATTCTGAAAAGTTGGAGCTTTCGCTGTCAATCTCTCCTCACCCTAGCTCTCCCAAGACTGGAGACAAGTACAGTGATTTAGTCCAACTCCTGCCAGAGGACTGGGCAGGACCCCAGGCAATTGTACTCCAAGGCAGCACTGGCCAGCGGAATCTGAAGCTCTCCAGGGTGCTGCCAGTTCCTTTGGGACTCATGGCATACGGTGTCTGCTTTTCCCCTGCATCCCCATCATCAAGGTTCCTTTACAGAAGAACACCGGCTCTCTCCCAAGAAACCCAGTTTCTTTTCCAGATCAGCTTATGTTGGCCCTCAAGTCTACTCGGCAGCAAGATTCAGTCCATTCAGTACATAAAAGACAGGGTGTTGGCCTGAGTCTGATGAGAGGCATTGGTTATTTAATTGAGAAAACTTGAGGTTGATCATCAATGAGATCAAAAAAAGGGGATAGAGGGATGGATAGATGAATGGGCGGATGTATGTATGTATGTATGTATGGATGGATGGATAGGTTATAGATATATGATGGGTAGATTGGTGGATGGATGGCATACGGTGTCTGCTTTTCCCCAGAGTCCCCATCATCAAGGTGGATAGATGATAGATAGATAGATAGATAGATAGATAGATAGATAGATAGATAGATAGATAGAGAGATAGAGAGATAGGAGATGGATGTGTGGCCTGATAGATGATGGATAGAAGCTTGGATGGATGGATGATGGATAGATGGATGATGGACAAATGGATGGATGGATGGTGGTGGATAGATACATTGATTGGTCAACTGACAGAAAGATCAAATTGGTTTTCTAGAGAACTGTTAAGTAAAGGGTAAAACTCAATTCCGGAGTCAGACGAGGACCCAGAAATATATCTGGAAAAGAACATTATGCCATCTATAGAGAGCAGACCACTGTCTGACGGGCACATTTCGTGGCAGCTGGTTCCTTTTGGGAAGCCACATTAGATTCTGACAGTGCGCTTGAGAAAGTGTGCCATGTAGAAGGACAGGAACTGCACTACTCACCTACACACTGGTTGCCCTCATCCATCTGGTACCCAAAGCGACAGACAAGGGGCCTCGAAATTGTGGGGTAGTTGGAAGCTGGTACTGGTGGAGCAGCTGCTGGGTATGGGCCTGAGTAGGATGTAGAGTAGGGATTCGAGTAGGGCCCTCTATACACGGGGTTGGTCCGAGGGATGCACAAATACCCGCCATTCTGGTTGACACACATCATGTCCCCACGGCAAGCCTCAGGGATGGTCCGGCATTCATCAATGTCTGCAAAGGCCGCAGAAAAGACAAGTGTCAGTGGCCTCCCGCATGATCCGGAGCTTGTGCATACTGAAGCAGAGCAGACGGAGGGGGATGACCCTCCAGAGCTTCACCCGACTCATTACAATCTGATGCTCCCCACATCAGCTAAACTGACTGAAAGTGACCTGTGCTGCCAAACATTCTCTTTAAGCCCCATCCACAGAAACCTGGACTATTGTTGACTTCATTTTTTATTGAAAGAATACATTTGTAACCCAGAAAAAAATGTGCTCTTTAACATATAGGAATATAGTAAATAAAAACACCCTTGAATTAATCAAAGAAAGCAACAGCAAAAATAGAGACGAGTGCTTGTGCATATAAAATCATTCCAGGTACTATCCTGTGTGTTTCCTATAGTCTGAAAAGGAGAGCAGGCCTAAGAATCATTCCCATTTCTATTCAAAGTAATAGTTGGGCAAGAGAGAAAGAGACTTTTGCGCCCAGAAAGACAAGACTTGGCTCAGACCTAGTACTTGCTGAGAAAGCAGAACATTGCTTTCAAGTTGGTTCACACGGTGCCAGCAATCAGGACCACAACTAGCCCTGCTGGAGAACAGCTCACGCTGGAAGGAGAGTGGTGGTCTGTCTAGAAAAACCAGGCTTGCTAGGGCGAAGTCAAAAGAGGCCCCAAGTCTGGCTCCAGTGGGCAGCAGACCTGGCTTTGGGTGCTGGACCCTGTCCCCGGCTCTGGAGCCTGCTCTGTGTGGGCCTGGATCCAGGCAGCTTGCCCACCATGTCATCTGAGAAACCCATGCCAGCTCCCAGCTTGAGAACGGAGAATACTGTGATTCAGAATGCAATGGTCTGTTCTCTAGTTAGAGTGATAGGCTGGACGAGAAGGCCCCTGCCCTCTTTGTGAATCCTTGAAGGGAGTACTTTATACAGTAAATACAAGCCTGAGTCTGGGTGTCCCAATTCATTCTGCCAAGCCGTCTGACACCCCTCTTATTCTCAGTTGATGTGACTCAGGAAAGACAAAGGATTTGACCTAAATCAAATCTGATTAAAAAGCCAACTATTCTCCCAGTATAGAGGGCTACACCTTACCCTCTCTACATTCTCTGTGTTCCGTCCACAGCATGCCATACCTAAGCTTCCTTTTCATGCCTGGTCATTGTCTGTGCTGTTCCTTCCCCTGTGGATTGAGATTTCTTGGGTTTTAGTCATCCTTCAGTACCCAGTTCAAACTGGATCTTCACCACTCCTTGCTGAGTCTGGGCATAAGGCACCCACCCCCCTTGCCCCTGCTTTTCAGGATCCATTGCTGTTACCACCACTCAGCAATGGTATTGTCCACCAGTACGTCATTACAGTCACTGAGTCTAAGCTTCTCTCCACTAGATGTCGTGGGAGAGAATGCCCTTCTTCAAAGTACTTCCTCATTCCTGGGACCTGGGAATCCATTAAGCCGCAGGGCTGATTCCATTCAGGTTACTACTGATCAGCTGGCTTTGAGATGGGAGCATTCATCCCAGATTACAGACGGAATGCCCAGTGTGATTGTGTGAGTGGTTAAAAGCAAAAGCAAGAGACTTGGTCGGAGATGCTACAGTCAAAGAAGGGACCCATAAATGTGAAAGACACTTGACTGCTGAGGGTTGGGGGACAAGCTACAACCATGGAACAAATGCCGTTTCTAGAGTCTGGGAAGGGCTTCCCCAGATGACCAGTAAGGATGAAGGACATGAAACTAAAATTTCAGGAGGGCGGATCCCACCAACCACTCCCACGAGCAAAAAGGTGCTCTTTCTCGAGTCCCAGAGGAACACAGGCCCACCAACACTTTCATATTAGCATGGCAGACGGATGTTGTGCCTCTAGAGGACTCTCGGATCTGAAATGTGCACCATTGAAGCTAATATGCTTATGAAACCATGTGGAGGCGACACTGGGGAAAAGATTCAACAGAAATGCTTGTTGAAAACAGAGGCCAATGCTTTGACCCTGGGCAATGCTTAGCACAAGCACAGGAACAACAAGGATGCCATTGGCTCATTCCTTCCATCACTGTGTTCTTCCATGGAGAAGGCATACAAAGATTTGACAACACTGGACAACAGCTGTGGCAGAAATGTCATGGCAATTGGGTGCTCACCAAACATCCCCCACTGAACCAAGGACTGTCAGGATCACATACCTAAGCACTGTCCTGTCTGGCGGTCCAGGTCAAAGCCATTTGTGCACTGTTGCTGTAGAGAGGGAGAGAGAAGAAACAGGCCAGGTCACTTGACGTGCGTTCTTTGTCCCTATAAAAGCATTGCAGAGCATTTGGGAAGAGGAGTAGAAGGGAGAGGCATACATAACACCCACACAGGAAGCGGGTCTCTATTTGGAAGTTCTTACAGTCACTGCATACTTAGAGATGTTTCTCAAACCCCTACACCAGTGCCTCGTGAACCCCGCTTTCATCCTTGTAGATTTTGTCATGCCCGAGTGATGAGGAGCAGTCGTGGCCACATATGAAGCCACAATGCAACAGCCCTAATTCCAGGGACGGAGACACCCCCAGTGATGTCCACCTACCTCTCCATAGAATCCCAAAATAACTCTTTGTTCCCTATGAAATTCTCCCTAAGTCTCAGCTGTATTCATAAGCCAAAAGCTACATAGCAGACGTGACCAATTTTCTAAGCAAAGATGATGGGGACATTCCTTTATTTCAATTCCAGCAAGGCAGTGGCTCAAAGGACACACATTGGCAGTCCCAGAGAGGTGTGATTTTACCTGTAACCTGAGCTAGAACTGTATATACAATTTTTATTTAGTTTACTTCTATTTTCAAGACAAAAATTTTATTGTGTAGCCCAAGCTGGCCTTGAACTCACGGTCTTTCTATGTCTGCTTCCCAAGTGCTGTGAGCATTTGTGCTTTGGGTTGTGGCCTGAGCCACCTTTCCAGCCTTAACTTTTCAAAAGCTGAACCGGGAAGAGTTCGAGGGCCCCTAGCACGTGTCTGGCGTCTGATACAGGTACTCCTATCTCTAATCATGCCTCTAGCCTCAAGGTCAGGTTTCCCTGGGCTGAGGGGTGATTGTGAGGATGCTGAGCTTGGCCTGGGCTACGGCTGAGGGTTCCAAGCCTTAGAGCCAGGGCAAAGGACCCAGAAAAGCCTGGAGTCTGTACCACAGAACCGATGAGACCAGACTCCAGGCCTGCTCTCCGACTCGGTCCTGGGGTAGAATGGGCTCAAGCCACCGGTTTAGTTGGTTTCTTATTCTCACTGGGCCCTTACTCTCTTCACCCCTTCCCTCTGCCTCAGTTTCCCTCTCTTAAAAAATAGGGTACTGTTATTACTTTTAAGTGGTTACAAAGAAGAAGTATGTTATTATATATGTCTAGACTAATTTACATGATCTTGTGACCACTGTCTTCTTCAGGCCTAGATGTTCTTGTCTATAACCCTTGGGGCTAGATTAGAAATTGCCAAGGTTCCTCTGAGATCTAAAATTCTAAGATATTCATCTCAAGCCCTTACTATCTTCAATGGCCTGAGCATGTCTAATGGCTTCTGTATGTACTTCATAATTCTTCCCCTCGCCTCACCCCAACATATTTTTTCAGTGCTAGCCATGAACCCTTGAGCATTCTGGAGAGTTTCTCCGCCCTGCCCCCCCTGCAGCCCCTCAGCCTTAGATGGGACTGACTTTATTTCATCTCCAAGACAGCAAACAGAAGGTCACTCTGAGTCATCTCGTCCAGTGGTTCTCAACCTTCCTAACACTGCAACCCTTTAATACAGTTCCTCATGTTGTGGTGACGCCCCTAACCAGAAGATTATCCTTGATGCTACTTCATAACTGTAATTTTGCTACTGTTATAAATCTTTATGTAAATATCGGTGTTTTTCTGTGGTCTTGGGTGACTGTTGTGAAACCCTCTCCCAATGGATTTGCCACCCACAGGTTGGGAACTGCTAATCTAAGGAACCCTCCGATTGCTTAGGACTGACACACCTGGTCCAGCCCTCTGTGTAGCTTCACAAATGAGACACTACAGCTTCTCTCAGACCCTCACCTTGAACCCAACCTTACTGTCCCTTTCACACTCCTCCCAGGAGAAGGGATAGCCCCCACTCCAGGCAGCTGAATTATTCAACCCCACACACTGTACGTTGGGATGTTTGGATAACCTCCACTTCTCCCTGTCCTCCCCACCCTTTCCACTAGATATTGTGTTAATGGAGACACACACAGACTCACCCCTGGGGGCCCTTTACAGCATTCTGGGGGCATCCTGACCAAAAAAACAAAACAAAACAAAAGAACCCCCACCACAATGAACTATCAAATATTTAAGTTAAAATGAATCTCCTTGAGGAACACAAATGAGGCAGCAAGATTTGGTTTGAACAGACTTGAATTGGAGCCAGGATGCTGAGATCCAAGACCACCTTTGCCACTTGGAGCCTACATCACCTTGGGCCAACCTCAGCCTCCTAGTGCCTGGGCTAAGATCTGTGAACCATGGAGTGTCTCCTGTTCCTGTGTCCTGGGATTCTAAAACACATCGCTGGCCTCCCTTCCCCTAGTTTTGTGACATGCTTCAGGACAACTTGAAACCTTACCTGTGCATTCCCATGGTGTGGAAGCCATAGCGCCAAGATGGCAACTGTGAGTATCCTGTGGGAGGCAAGAAACAGTGAGTGAGTTCCAAGGGATGTTTAAGTCTGGAAAGCCTGGGCCTCCTTCTGCCCGGGCATTTAGACGGTGGCTTTATCCTGTGCTTGCAAACAGAGAGGGCACACTCAACAGAGCCCAAGGGAGAACCCAGTCCCTAATCACACCACAAGAACAAGCCCCTTACACTTACTTTGTGAGTTGGAATTGTGAGTTAGGTCACATGCTGAATACAAGAGTTTGCTACTTAGGAGCAAAGGGCCAAAGACCCAGTTGTCTAGGTCTTTCATCATTCTGCATGGAATCTGCACAAGTTAAGCATTATTTAGACATGACTGCAGAATCAAGAGCCACCGTATCTTTAATCATGAAAACTAGAATATGAGGTGCTTTGTGTTCACAGGAAGTCACTCAACCAGAACTTGGAGCCCTCATGAGTTCACATATGTGAGGACCAGGTTTGAGTGGCCCAGCAACCCAGGGTCCACACTAGCATGTAACTTATGAGAACCTCCATCCTAAGGGTCAAAGACTGAGCAACCCATGCAATCTCCAGAAGAAGAAAGACAGTGGGAAACAGCAGGAAATGCCATGACACCATGGCTTAGCCAACATGGCCACCCACAAGCCAGTAAACAGCTCTGCCTGTGGGTAATTTGGTTCTTTGCTGTGGCTAAGCTTTTGTCTGGTGAAACTGTGGTCACCAGTATGCTTTAAAACTTCAAAGTCCGTGTCACTCACACCCAGTAAGATGCCTGTTTGTGCATTGTGCTCATATCAGTGTGTGTGTGTGTGTGTGTGTGTGTGTGTGTGTGTGTGTGTGTGTGTGTTCTTATGGAGGCCAGAGGCTGGCATCCGATACCCTCCTCTGTCACTCTTTACATACTGAAGCAGGGCCTTTCACTTGCACCCAGAGAAATCAAACACTCATATGCATAAAGTAATGTTTTTAATCTTAAAAGAATCACAGAACAGAAAACAGCCAATATAGGAGGATGTGGATAGAGCATAGCTCTTGTGCATTCCTGATGGGAATATAAAACTGGTGACCCAGCAGGCCCAGAGCATAGTCCCCAGAGAATTGAGCACGGGACCAGACAGACACATGTACTATGGTGTTCACAGCAGCACTTTGAACAATAACCAAAAGGTGGACACAGTGCCATTGTCCATGCAGTGAACAAAATGCAAACACACACACAAGTACAAATATTATTCAGACCTAAACTAACTGGAACATGATACAATATGGAAAGCTGGGCACATTGCTATGTGCCTGTAGTCCTAGCTGTTCCCGAAGGCCAAAGTGGGAAGGTCACTGAAGCCCAGGAGTTCAAGGCTATCTTGGGCAATATAGTGAAATCCTATCTTTAAAAAAAAAAAAGAAAGAAATTAAACAGTACAAGAAGGCAGATGAGAAGGCTCAGCCGGCAAGGGAACTTGCCTTCAAATCTGATGATCAGGACCCACGTAGCAGAAGGAGAGAACCACATCTTGAAAGTTATCCTTTGGGCTGGAGAGATGGCTCAGAGGTTAAGAGCATTGCCTGCTCTTCCAAAGGTCCTGAGTTCAATTCCCAGCAACCACATGGCTCACAACCACCTGTAATGAGGTCTGGTGGCCTTCAGGCATAACGCAGAAAGAATATTGTATACATAATAAATAAATAAGTAAATATTTTAAAAAAAAAGAAAGAAAGTTATCCTTTGACCTCCACGCAGGCACCAAAGCCCCCCCCCCCCATCAATATAAACAAATAAATAACATGTAACTAAAATAAAAGAAGAAAAGGTGTAACAGCAGGGCTGACCGTGAGGACATCAAGCTGTGAAGTGAGTGGGTCTCACACAAAACCACGCAGAATTCAGCTTGCGTCACATACCCAGAGTTTTCAGACTGAGACCAGAAAGCAACATGGTGGCTTCCAGGGTCAGGAGAGTGTTTAATAGGTACAGAGTTTCTTTCGTTTCTTTCTTCTGTTAGTTTGTTTTGTTGCTTAGGCTGCTGTTTTGCTTTTGAAACAAGGTCTTACTCTGTAGCCCAGGATGGCCTACAACTCACAGTATGGCCCAAGCTGTCCTAAATCTGTAGCAGCTGCACCTCAGCTTCCTGAGTGTTGGGGTTACAAGTCACAAACCATTACAGCCTTGTTTTCTTTTTAAGACAGGGTTTCAAATGTAGCCCAGGCTAGCCTCAGACTGGCTCTGAAGTCCTGATTCTTCTGCCTCCACCTCCTGGATGCTAGGGTTACAGATGTGCACCACAACACAGGGCAGGTGCAGGAGATGTTTTGCAGAATAAAGAGTCATGGAACCATCTCGTAGCACAAGGCAAAAGGTATGCAGATGCGGGGATCTGGTGTTGTTCAGTCTGCTGGCATAGACCGGACGCCACTGCTTGAGCCAAGCTAATGGGCAGGAGCTACAGAGCTGCCACCCACCTGAGCTAGACGCTTTGCAGCATGGGCCAGGAATGAGGGTTGACTTTGATGAAAATGCTAGAAAACTCAATGTGTGCTGAGAGTCAGGCTGAGGGAGGGACAGGCTAGTCAGAGGAGGCGTCCTGGAGGAGGTGCTCTTGAATGACTCTCTCAGCAGGACTAGGAACTTGGAGACCTGGTTGACCTGGTTGGAGGCTGAGGCTTGTAGCCACCCTATACCATGGCTCTATAGTCCCCGCCTTCTCAGAATGAGTGCTCAGAGATTACAAACTCATTGACATCCCTGTCACATGGCTCAGGAGAAACAGCAGTGGGTACGTAGGGGATCCAGAATTAAAGCGGCATCCCGATAAAACTGAGCCTGATGTACTGGAAGCTGAAAACCCACTTCCTTCATGTCCTCCTGCATCCAGTGCTGAGCAGACACGTTTCCGTTTCGTCTAACCACCTATGTGAGCCAGGTTCTCCAACACTGGAGACAGCTCTGACCTTATAAAGTGCACAGCCAAATCCCGGGACTTTTTGATATTTGCAAGAGCCAGACTTTATATCTGGAAGGAATGAGAGAACAATAACAAATTTATTTTCCAGTCTGTATATTATGAATTTCAATGTTTTCCTGTTTCTTCACATGAAGTTTCCTTTCAGGGGGTTATAAAATCCTGTCTCGTTTATGTTGGAGTCAGGACAGCCTGACTGTGTGCAGTGGAGTTCAAGAGCAACTGGAAAAGGCACGCTAATCCTACCGGCTTCTCCCCCTACCCCACTCCCCATTCCTTTAGACTAGAGCCAACCCAGAGCCAGCCAGCCTCAAGCCCAGCCTCCTGGAAGAGCTGTGGCTGGGTCCTGGGGGCAAAATAAGCTGCAGGCTAATGGAGAGGCTTTCCAGAAGGAAATAGTACCCAGTTCTGCTGCACTCACATCAATAATAGCTGTACTTTGTCATGAAAACCCTAAAGAAAACCTCCAAAAATGAAGTATAATTAATACCGGAGAAGGGAATTTGCGTTTTAAGCTTTCCTTTGGAATCTGGGTCCGCCATCCCCCTCCCCTGCCCCCGCAGCACCCCCCCCCAAAAGGAAAGTGAATGAAGACAGAACCTCCAACTCTCAGAACTGTCTGTCACTGATAATGCATTGCTGGTCTGGGAAGCAGGGTGTCAATACTGCTATGGCTTACCATAATATGGCTCAGTTTGTATTAGCATGCAAGCACCCCTCCCGCATGCAAATACACGCAGAAAAAGTGTGCAGATCTGTGCAGGGCAGCTATGTTTTCAAGAGATGCTGGAGAAAGGCAGAACAGATGTCATCCTTAAAGTTCCTCAAGGCTCAAGGATTACTTGACTGGAATTGCAATTTCCGCAAAGAACAGCAAAGCATTTGCTTACGTGCGTCTCTGTCTGCAGTGTCCACTGTTCCTTGGCTCCAAAGTTCTGGGTCCCATGCCCTCTGTGAATCGCACACATAGAGCAAACGCAGCCAGGAGTGTTCTGAGACTCTCTCGGCTTCGGCTTCTCTCGCAGCCTTTGCAGCAAAGCGAAGGCTGGTGCCTGGTGCCTGGTGCCTTAGCCAGCGGTTTCCCAAATTTAAAAAATATGTAGTGTGATATTTTGTAAAGTGCTCAAAAAGTTGCTACCCTTTCCAAAAAGAAAGAGGAATGACACAGAAAGGTTGTCTGCAGCCCTCTCGCGATGCTGGCTCCTGACACTGTTAGAAAAATCCCCACTCCCAAACGAAGCCTTGGAGATGGAACCTTGAGCGAGCGGCGCAGCTTTTTGTAATTAGCAGTGTCGTTGCATCACTAGCTAAACTCTTTCCCAGTGTCCTGACACCGGGGAAATCTCAGCCATAGCCATTTTCCACCCGTCAGGTCTGGAGTTAGGTTTCCCGAGCTTGGAGAAAGACAATCTCTGGAGCCTCCGGACCTACCTTTTTAATCCTGGCATATCCAAGATGCGCGGGAGGAGAGGCGACTCGAGGAAGGCAGGCTCTGCGGGAGGACCCGGGCGGCTTGATTCCGGAGGGGCTGAGCGGACTGCGCCGAGGGCTGGGGCAGTGCTGGGTGCTGGGAGCCACTGCAGAGCCCTCGCCGCCGGCACCTGGTTTCGCTTAACCCCCTTCAGTAATTCAGCATTAAACCAATTGGAGGAGGAATGTTAAAAATGAACACTTCATTTTCTAAGTATGTTAAACAATGCAAATGGGGCCTCGGTCTGGACACAGCTGGTTCAGATTACAGCGCTCACCAACTGGCTAGACTCCTCACAACAATCTTGGGGCGTCTGCCAGAGCCAAGTGCTCAGCGCTGGGAGGGGAGCCCAGCAGAGCGCGGCTGGGGGGCGCCCAGCCTCCCCTAGGCGGAGCAGCGCGCGTGAGGGGGAGTGTCGTCAGGCCCTGTAGAAGCAGTAACTTGAACTCACTACCAGAGACATGCAGGATGCCCCCAAGCAAGGATGTGGAGCAAGGGCAGATTGGAAAGAGGAAAAGAAGGGAGGCTGTATGAGATCAGAACCTCATTGGGGAAGGCTCTCCTTGGCGGCCCTCACCTCGTTCTCCTTGGCTTTTTCTTGCTTTGATTTGAATTAGTGTCTCTGGTCTTCAAAGGAAATAAGAATGGTGGACTTCACATGGGCCCTGAAGTCCTCTTTCCTCTTTTCCCCTCTCTTCTCCAGGCTTCTTCTCTCCTTCCCTCCTTTTTGTTTTCGAGCACTGGAATCTGCTCTATAAAGTGTAAAAGTGCCAAGGACACCACTCTCCAAAAGACCTGACCAGATTGCTGCCCTGCAAGCTCTTCCGCGCCTCGCGCCTGCTTCTTTTGGGCCCCTCGAAAACTCACTCCAAAGAGGGCCCCTCTCCTTCCCACAGCTCTGAGTAGTAGGAACTGGTTATTTCCTTGGAGATGGGGGTAAGAGAGGTCGGCTGACTTCTCTACCACACAGCTATCAGAGATGCCAGCGAACCTCCCAAGTCCACATCTTTATTTAGCCTTTTCTAAGGATACTTGCTGTTTTAAGGAAATGGAATCCCATCTAAAACCTCACTAGGCTAAACAAGGGCAGCTGGACGTTGATGCTGTTGAAACTCGGCATCCGATTGGCATGATCGTGTGTGTGTGTGTGTGTGTGTGTGTGTGTGTGTGTGTGTGTGTGAACGTCTAAGAAGAAACTACTTTTAGGTACATCTCATTCACAAGATTGTGCATCCTTCCCATCGTTCCAATAGCCAGGATTATAAACAACCTAAGGTCCATCAGTACGGCACCAAGGGAGCTAAATAAAGAACATTCCAGGATTGGAAGATAAATGAGTCATGGGTCAAAACGGCTAGACAGCCGAGCATGCGCACTGACCAGCTCCATCTACGTAAAATCCCAAGTCAGGCAGGGACTGGGGGGGGGGGGGCAAGGAAGCCTCTCAGGTGCTCCTGGTGGTAGCTTCTGACCAAGGTGTAGATTCAGCCTTCATGAAGTTGTGTGGTAACATTTTTTTAATGCTAAAAAGGCTCCTTACACACAAAATCAGAGAATATCCAATATATTTTTTTATTTCAAATAGTAGAATGGTGACAGTCACATAGATCAATGTAATAGATTAATATAAAAAGTATGACTGTGGAGCTGGAGGGATGGCTCAGCAGTTAAGAGCTCTGCCCGTCTTGCAGAGGACCTGGCTTCACTTCCTAGGACCCACATGGTGGCTCAAAACTGCCAATAACTTCAGTTCCAGGGGATCTGATGCCCTCTTCTGACCTCCAGGGGCACTGTGCACGTGCTGTGCACAGACATACAAGCAGGCAAAACACCCCTACACATACTATAAAACTTTAAAAAATAAAAATAAACAAATATACGTAATCTAAAGCTTTGTAAAAGTATGATATGGAAGGAAGAAGTCAATGAGCCCGAAGTATCCAAAGTAAGTTGTGGAGCTGTGGGTGAACCACACCACATTAGGGTTACCGAGCTCTCCTGCACACAGTTTGTAAGTAAACAGTATCACAGGTATATAAAGACAGGAAAAAGCATGGTGTATAAGGGGTATTAATGACTTTGGTTTCAAACCTCCACACTGTTTATTTCACATCCTGACCACAGTTTTCTCCCTTTCTCTCCTCCCATTCCCTCCAGTCACTTCCCCCACTTACCCCTCTCCCCAGCCCACTTCTCTGTTTCCATTCAGAAAGCTGCAGGCCTCCCATAGGTATCAACAAAGCATGGGGCTCCTCTTCCTCCCCAGTGTGTAAGTGGGTGCTTGAGCATGCTAGGTAAGAACTCTACCCCTGAGCTACATTCCCAGCCCACGTCCTCGGTTCTTTCAGCTGGTCAGCAAGCGACTCCAGGGCAACCTTGTCCATCTTCCCCCCAGGCTGCAGCCACCACCTGGTTGGTACTGAAGCTGCACCAGTGAAGACCAGCTGTGCCTGACCCTAACCCTCTAACCCTAACTGACGGCCCTCCTCCATCCTCTCTTCTTAACTATAGAGTGTCTTACATATGTGCCCCTATTACACTTTAATCTATTAAAACTCTTTTTCTTCACAAATTCTGTTATCAAAAGCAAGAAGTGTGTCCCTCAGTTGTGCTGGCACAAGGTGACTTCTTCGACATGGTCAGTTCCCTGTTGTGGGATATTAGTTGAAGGTGTGTTACATTTGTTTATGCTGTGAAATATTTGTCTAATGATGCAAAGATGTGATTTATGCTGCATTTGTTTAACTCTGTGAAGCCGCATTACTTTGCCTGCCTAAAACACCTGATTGGTCTAATAAAGAGCAGAACGGCCAATCGAAGAGAGAAATCAACAGGGCTGCCAGGCAGAGAAAATAAATAGGAGAAATGAGTATGAAAAGGAGCCAAAAAAGGAGACAGAGAGGAGGATGCCAGCCACACAGTCACCGTCACACAGCCAGCCACAAGTAAGAAGAAAATAAGAAGTATTATAGAATAAAAAAGATAAAGGTCCAGAGGCAAAAGGTAGATGGGATAATTTAAGAAAAGCTGGTTAAAAATAAGCTAAATTAAGGTCGGGCATTCATAATTAAAAATGTCTCTGTGTGTTTATCTGGGAGTTGGATGGTGGGTGCCCAAAGAGAAAAAAAAAACTACAGTTCTCCATGAAACTGTTGGAAGGGCCGGGTTCCAGAGTGGAGTTCTCTGTCACTGGCCTCTTCTCTTTTCCCCACAGCTTGGAGCAGCATGTGAGCAGGCGCCACATCCTACCTCACTGCTAGGTTGTTCAAGCACCACCTCAGCTTCCCCGTGTGTACCAGTCTCCACAATCCTGACTCTCCACCCGCTGCAGTCCACGCCAGCCTCCTCCTTCTACCTCACAAGCTCCGCGCTTCCACAGGGCGGTCATCTGGTCCACAGACTGAGAGATTCTGTCAAACATCTGATAACATCAAAGAACATTACCCCAGCGCTTACTGCTCACCCTCATCTATTTTTAACAAGAAAAAGAGGATGTAGGTGTAGCCGCTCACACCCTCGACCCCAGCAATAGAAGACTGAGTAGGAAGACCCCTGGGAGTTGGAGCCAAACCTGGGCTACATGGGGAGTTCCAGGTCCATCTTGGGCTACAGAGTGAAAGCTTGCTTCAAATGTCACCTCCTCTCTTACAGAAGGGGAGGGGAGGCGAGAGAGAGAGACAACAGAGACAGAGAGATACGGAAATTAGGTTTTTGTGTGTTAAGAGCTTGGTGACCCTTGGTGACCCTAGCTGGCCTCTCAGATCACTTCCTTCACTTGGTATTTTTCTTCTTCACTTGTAAAGTGGGGTCCCCCACACCTTCCCACCTCCCACCATCAGAATCAAATACCATCCTAAGTATAAACTGTGGCCCAAGCAGAAGAGCTGGCGATCTGCAGAAGGGGTCCTTCTTATCCTGTTTCAGTTGAATTTGTCACCATGATGAGGCTGCAAGACAGATGAGTAACTTTTCTTGGATTTGTTTTTGAAGTGGTGTGGCAAATTTGGGGAAGCTCAGTTATACGTTTGACAGTATAGATCATTATTAATGTAAACATTACCTCCCTGCCCCCCATGAAAATGAATTCCATCAAAATGCCTATCTAGGAGTAAATGTAGAAAGGGAGCTTACTGAACGCCTGTCACTATTTTGTCTCTGTTCCCTCTTCTCTGGTCTCCACAACTGCTTCAAGTGAAGATTCATTTGCAGATGAAGAAGCAGGTCATTGGGTAGGGATGTAGAGCAATGGTAGAATCTTGGCCTAGGGGCTCAACGCCCTGGGTTCCAGCGCAGAAGAAGGGAGAGAGGGAGGGAGTGGTGGAGGGAGGAGGAAAGGTGAGCACCTGAGCAATGAGGGCTCACAGACACAGAGCACAACCTGTAGCCACAAGCCTGTTGACGCTAGAGCTCTCTCTCCTCCTGAGTTTACCAAGCGTGGTTTTCTCCAAGATAGACAGCCCAGGTGGTAAAAGTGCCTGCTGCCAAGACTGATGGCCAGAATTTGATTCCCAGACACATGTGGTAGAAGGAGAGATGGGATACCTCCTTCAAACTGTCCTCTGATCTCCGAACACATACTGGTCTGGGTTTGTCTACATATATGCACACAAATTACTGAGGTAATTTAATGAAAAGAGTATACATAAAAAAATCGAGCTGTCATAGCCCTTTGATCCAAAATATCCCTTGGAAAAAGCAAGTGTGTGTAGGGGGATGTTCATTTCTTCCAAAGACTAACGACTTAGTAGCATGACAGGCTACTGGGTAGGGTGCAGATTCCTAGACTCTGCCTCAAGACATGCCAGAGACAGGCCACATCAGATTAGGTTGGCCTGATACAGAATCCGTAGGTCCAGTTTTACTTCTCTCTTTCTTTAGTTTTAGTTATGTGTATGCATGTGTATCTGCATGTGTGCACAAGAGAGGAGTATCAGCAGAAGCCAGAGGTGCTGGGTCATGTGGAAATGGAGTTGTAGGCAGTTGTGGGAGCTGGGAACGGAACCCAGGTTGTCTGGAAAGCAGTGAGGCCTCTTTCCTGCTGAGCTGTCTCTCCACCCCCATAGTTCATTTTTTCTTTAATCTCTAGCTCTCCTGGAGCATTGAGACATTGCTATTGAACATAGGGATGCTATCAACTTAATTTTAAAACAGTACCATCATCAATCAATTATCCCTGTCTTCCTTCTGTAGGCATTTTTTAGGAACTGGATATAGGGGTGGTTCCCGATCCCCTGATTCGTTAGTTTGCCTGCTCCTGTGCCAGGCCAGTTTTATTTACTGCCACACAGAACAAGGTGATGTGGGATTCCCTTCTGTGAGCTGTGAATATGTTTTACTATTATTGGTTAATAAAGAAGTTGCTTTGGCCTATGGCAGGCCACAATATAGAAGGTGGGAAAACTAAACTGAATGCAGGGAGAAAGGAGGAGGAGTCAGGCAGATGCCATGTAGCTGCTGAAAGAGGACACCAGACCTCATGACAATACACAGATTAATAGAAGTTGATTAAATTAAGATATAAGAGCTAGCTAGGAATACAACTGAGCCATTGGCCAGAGTTGTGATTAATATGGTTTCTGTGTAATTATTCGGATCTAGGTAGCCAGGAAATGAAAGCACACTTTCCTTTTACAACAAGGCGCTACTCTTGCACAAGACTCAGATTCACTTCTCAGCGCCCACAAGGTGACTTACAACTGTCTCCAGGTCCAGAGATCCGATGCCCTCTTCTGGTGTCCACTGGTACTAGGTATGCATGTGGTACACAGACACACATTCCAACAAAATACTCATGCACGTAATAAAAGAGTTTTTAAAACCTTTTAAATGGCATTCTGCTATCTGATTACTTTTTTTCCTGAGTATTGATCTGTTTATAAGAATCCTGTGAATTGTCTACAGGTATTTATTCTTCCCACTTTCTAAAAACACTATATTGGATGCTAGAATTTTATTAATTTTTTGAAACAATAGTCTTTTGGGGTGAATTGTCCTCAAGAGGCCTCCCAACAGAAACATGCTGTAGTTCTCCAGTTACTAAGACTTTTCAACATCCTTCATATGAAGTTTCATGGATTCTTTTATGGAGTTGGCCATTCATTCACCTGTCCATTCACTCACCTGTCCATTCATACACCTGTCCATTCACTCACCTGTCCATTCACTCACCTGTCCATTCACTCACCTGTCCATTCACACACATGTCCATTCACTCATGTGTCCATTCACACACCTGTCCATTCACTCACCTGTCCATTTGCTCACCTATCCATTCGCTCACCTGCCCATTTGCACACCTGTCCATTCACACACCTGTCCATTCACTCACCTGTCCATTTGCTCAACTGTCCATTCACTCACCTGTCCATTTGCTCACCTATCCATTCGCTCACCTGCCCATTTGCACACCTGTCCATTCGCACACCTGTCCATTCGCACACCTGTCCTTTTGCTCACCTGTCCCTTCGCTCACCTGTCCATTCACACACCTGTCAATTCATACACCTGTCCTTTCGCTCACCTGTCCATTAGCTCTCTTGTCCATTCGTTGTCTTGTGAATTTGCTTACCTGTCCATTTGTTTACCTGTTCATTTACCCTCTTGCCCATTCACTCACCCAAGTGCTTCCTAAGTGCAGTTACCCATGAGCTCATGAGCTTTCCATGTCAGACCAATTTGGTTTGGTTTGTTCATTATTTCTTCTCTGTGAGACCACAAGATAGTTCTTTAAGTTCACTGAGCTTTATCTTTCTGCTGTAAAATGGGGCAAAAATTTATCAGTGATCAACAGTCAGTGCCTATCAGCATGCACCAGTGCACATGGCCCTCAGCAAAACCAACACACACAGCCCTCAGCAAGGATTAGGTCCCACTCTTTTTATTCCTTCCTCCCTTTCTTCCCTCCTTTCTTCTTTCCTCTCTTCCTTCCTTCCTTTCCCTTCCTTTCTTCCTTTCTTTGCTCCTTCCTTCCTTCCTTCCTTCCTTCCTTCCTTCCTTCCTGTCTCTCTCTCCTTTCCTTCCTTCCTTTCTTTCCTTCTTCCTTCTAGCTTTATTTTATTTATATGTGTGAGTGTTTTTCCTACATGTATGTCTATGTGCCCTGTGTCTGCCTGGTACCCCTGGAGTCCAAAAGAAAGTGTCATGTCATTGGAGCTGGAGTTACAGACACTAGTGAGTAGCCTGATATGGGTGCTGAGACCCAAACTTAGCCCTCTGTAAAAGCAGCAAGTGCTCTTAACTTCTGAGCCATCTCTCCAGTCCCTGCTTTCTTTTTAAAATACAGGTGCTGGTTGGTTGAAAGTTCAAATAGAGGTGGACAGGTGTCAGGGGGTTAAGAGAGGGGCGCATATGCAAGGAACTGGTACCAAAACCAACGCAAAAACTAACATACAGAGGGTATATTTACCCCAAAGCAGGAGGCAAAAGCTGTCAGAACCAGAGCTTCCTACCTTCTGCCCCAGGATCCTTCTCCCACTATTACTTTTGGTGTGTGTGTGTGTGTGTGTGTGTGTGTGTGTGTGTGTGTGTGTGTGTGTTAATTCTGTTTATTTTTCTGATGCTAGAGATTGGACCCAGAGGCTCCAAGTATGGTTAACATGAACAGGATGTTGGGATGTTCTGCTCATGCCTGGAATTTACTGGTAATTTGGCAGATCATGGACACACCTGGGCTTTTTCTATATTCTCTTAACTGTGATTTTAACATATAGTTTTGTAAAACAAAGAAGTTTCCATGGAGTTCCAGAAATGGGATGCCTAAGAAGCCTGGTCAGATACCATACCAGACAGCCCCAACCTGGAGGCCAGAGGGACACTGGAGACCGTGCCACAGAACTCAGGAGCCAGGGACACTGGAGACCGTGCCACAGAACTCAGGAGCCAGCCCACACACAAGAACTGGGACTGAAGTGAGAGTCAGTTGGCCTGGGAGTCTGAGAAAGATTGTCCGTGGGACACAAGAGTGAACACATTGAAAAGAGAAGGCAAGGGGCAGCCACAGAAACCAAGCAGAGTGGCATTTGGATCCTGACCTGAGCTTGCACAATGTGAAAAGGAAGACCTTTAACACTGTCAGAAAGCATGGCTGCCCAGCGAGTGCTGGACAACAATAAGGAATCACTCAAGACGCACGCTAAAAATTAGCAGGGAATTAGTGGTTAATGTTTAGTCATGCATACAGGTTTGTGGAAGTTCTGCCATTTTTAGTTTTCTGTTTGTGAAGGACAAACTATTTTTAATTAAAAATTTGTTTTACATTTAGTTTGTGTGCTCATGTGCACACGTGCATGTGTGTGTGTGTGGGGGGTGCGTGCATGCCACACAGTACCCATGTGGACGTCAGAGGACAATTAGTGGGTACAGCTCTCTCCTTCCACTATGTGGGTTGCAGAGATCAATCCCAGCAATAAGCACCTTTACCTGATAAACCGTCCCTCCAGGCCAGAATTGTACTTTGTTGAACCAGGCATGGTGGGGTAGCAGAGGTTAGGCAGGAGGTTGGCCACTAAGATTGAGGCTAGCCTGGGGTAAGTAGTGAGTTCCGGGAGAGAGAAATCCTTCAATTTTTCACTTATTTGTGGCAAAGTATGGTCTTTTTCATCTCTCACCGTGAGTGTACATGTGGTGGGGGCAGCCGACGGCACTGTGAAGTTAGTACTCTCTGCCCGCTTTCCTTGGGTTCTAGAGTTTAATTTAGGTAGCCAGATTTGCACAAGTGCCTTCACTGGCTGAGCCGCCTCACAGGCTCCCCCTTTTAAGTATCCATTGCATGTGCACACTTGTGTTTCAGAAAGCCTGTCTGGCAGAGGTCAGCAGAAGAGGCAGGGTGTCCTCTATTGCGCTCAATTTTCCTCTGAAGCAGGTTGTCTCCCAGACCCGGGGACCTGTGTTATGGACACCAACAGTCCCAGTGATCCTTCTGACTTGCATCCACTCAAGCTGGGGTTATGACATACAGTGGCTGCCGGCTTGTCCCACGGATCCTGGGATGTGCACTCCACTCCTTGGGACAGCACCACTGAGCCATCTTGTCAGGCCAAAGTATGACTTTTTCTTTTTCTCCTCTCCTTGGATCCATTCTCCTTTGCTTTGCTAATGCATTGACTTATCAGCAATGTCCATGGACCTCTGGATGTTTGGTCGACATGGTAATCTGTGGATCTGATGCCCGATTACTCTGCCTGGACCACTCTAAGGAACATTCCATTCTAAAATGTCCATCTGAAACTGCACTGGAAGCTTGCTGAGTGTGAAAAGTTATGACCACAAAAGGAGACTTGACATTTAATTTCATCTTAGACTGTTTAGATGTAAGAGTCTTAAGGCAAGCTTTGCTGTGCTAATTCTTCCAGGGCCATAGCAAGATGTTGATCCTGGGGCTAGTCTTCTGTGCCTAGGACAACAGACGTGGAGCAACAGGAAATGGGATCAGATTATGAAATTCTAGTAAGAAGTTGCCTGGGTTCAACCCAAGTGATAAGGGTTGCAAATCTGGGACTGGAACTGGAACTCTAGAGAAGCTGAGAAACAGACAAGGCACACCTGGACACCTTCTGCAGCATCCAACACTGTTACAGAAGTGACTGGAGTTTCCTCATTTCTAGACTTAGACATGGCCCGTGTGACCTCTATTTCCACTGCCCCAGTTTGCTGTGATGTGTGCACACATCCCTGCTTCTTCCAGTGAGCGATGGATACTGTTGGGCTTTAGAAGCTCACATCCAAGCAAAGAAGATGCCAAGCATAGAGGCTTCTGGTCCAGGTCACACCTGCAGGTGGTAAAACAGGAAGCCCCATGCCTCCCTAGCCTGGATCTATGTAGGCATCTCTGTGAATCCAGACATGATGGAGTTGTAGTTACAATAGTAGCACTCCTGGAGAGGTCAGGACTGGGCGAGGCACTTACTGTTTGATGTCTACATCATCCTACACAGACTAACTCCAAGACTGCCTCCTTATTTGGTGTGGTTTTAAGATGTGCTGCTGTAAAAATGCTTTAAAAAAAATTGGTGGGAGTCCGAGCTGAAACAAGAACTGGTGGGCTTGGATTGATGTTGGTACAGCCGGTGGCAGGCACAGAGTTTGCTGTGATCCACTACGTGTGTCTGTGTTCAAAGCTCTTATTTCAAGCCTTTGCTAACACGGCACGGCTTACCACGTGACGAGGCACAGGCGCAAAGGCTCATCACTATGCTCGGCATTCTTTGGACACTCCTGAGGTTTCCAAACTTGCAATCACACTTCCAAGCTTTTGTGAGCCAAATGCAGCATCTTGGCCCACTTTTTTCTCTTCTTTTGCTAAACATGAGCCATACTTTCTTCTTCACATTTCTCATTATTTCTGGTTGAAAACCAGGCAATTCTGGATATAGTATAGCAACTACTGACTCTTGACTAAATTATCTAACCCAGCAGTTTTTCTCACCACAGGAAAGCACAGCTGCTCCTTCAGTTCTGTTTTGCTGTAGGAAGTCTTACAGCTAGTGGTTACCTGTCCACTGGGGCGTGCCTCTTATACTATATTTTCTCGAGAGAATGTTGAGCACCGAAGACACTCCACTTGGAGCTTGTTTTCTTCCTGGCAAAACTGGTCTTTGGGCAAAGAAATGCCCATGCCTCAACCACTGACAAGATACATGATATCCGAAAATGGATAAGCAGGGCTGTCAAATCTTGCCAAGACAGGGTAAGATGGTTTTAAAATTTTTTCTGCCTCTGAAAATGGTACGTCAATTATTCTAGGCCTTAGCCAAAGTTGGTTGCTTCAGCGTTGCAAATGAGACTTTGGGTGACTGCCCAGGTAGCCAGTTGTTTCTGTCATTTGTTGCACATTTTTGAAAGTTGCTTGATAGCACTTCCTGCTTACTCAAGTAATATTATTTCCCTTCTCGGATCTTCGATGGAGTTAAAGACTAGATAATTGTAGTTACTTTCCTTTCATGACTTGGCCAAGTTATTTATTATACAAGACTTAAACTAGTTAGGATAGGATAATTATTAAATATATTTTCTCTTATTGTATATCATTTTGTTTTTTTTTTTTTTTTTTTTTTTTTTTTTGGTTTTTCGAGACAGGGTTTCTCTGTGGCTTTGGAGCCTGTCCTGGAACTAGCTCTGTAGACCAGGCTGGTCTCGAACTCACAGAGATCCGCCTGCCTCTGCCTCCCGAGTGCTGGGATTAAAGGCGTGCGCCACCATCGCCCGGCCTGTATATCATTTTGTATTAGGCTTAGAACTCTTATTTAAAGAAAAGGGGGAGGTGCTGTAAGAAGTTTTACAGCCAGCGGTTACCCGCCCACTGGGGCATAGCCTTTTATACTATATATGCTGATGTACAGCATGCATCTGGCCTCTTTTCCAGCCTCTCTGTTTGGGTTGTGGGATTCATTTTCTGATCTCCGTTCAAACAGAGAATTCTGATTTGTGAGTCTACCCCTAAATAAGTAACCATCTCTTTCTCAATTCTGAGCTAGTGTGGGAATTCTTTTAAGCATCCATCCACACCTTTTTATATTCTTGTTTGAATTTCTAGTCTGACTTCCCAGGGCCAATCCTGCCGAGACCAGTATTCAACCATGCTTGTTCTTGCTCAACCTGCAGAGTCCGAGGCTTCCACACATAGTAGAGCACTGTTTGGAAGCAGGGCAGCCCATCAGGTCCTGATCTCCCTCCCAGTCACACTGTGGCTTCCCCCACCCAGGATCGCATCACCCCAGACTAGCTACAACTCTCCCTAGCAAGGCTGCAGTGGATTCCTGCTGGCCCACCACCCACCATCCATCTCCTGCCTTCATCCCCAGCCCTGAGCCTATGCCGTTCTGCAACAAAGCTGCTGCTCTTCATGACTGACTCAGAGGTATGGGTGAGAGGAGCCACAGCAGGAAGGCACCAGATTCCAAGAATTACACACAAAGTGCAAGAAGCCTTGCAGGAACTGTTTTCAACTTCTTGATTGCCCTTGTAACCTTCCCCCGTCAACTCCCAGAGCCTCCAATGGCTGCTTTCTTGGCAAGTTAGTTCGCTTTCTGCAGGAAGGACTGGCTGATCTCTCTGTAATGGGCCATCCAGGTCCCCTAATAGCTGGATCCGGGTATTTCGCACAGGTGAAGAGTGACAGCAGGGTAAATCTCAGCAAGCAAACCTGATGCCCAAAGTAGGAAATAAACTGGATATTGTAACCACAGCACTGTGGAGACAAGAACAGGAGGATCTATGCAAGGTCCTGTTTCAAAAACAACAAAACAACACAACAGGCTGCCTCCATGGTTAGGGGTGCTGAGCTGAGCGTTCTTCCAGCGGATTCAAGCTCAGGTCCCAGAACTCACCAACCACCTGTAACACTAGCTCCAAGGGATCCAACACTTTTGGCAACACACACACACAGGAATAAAACCTTTTAAAAATGATCAGATAGATAACAGGAGCAAAGAGAACCAAAGGCAGACCGAGTGGAAAGCGGAAGTTAATATAGCTATGAATAATTTGTATTAATATAGATTTTGCTTTATTGATAGAGATTTAAGGTCAATTTTGTTATATGTAATTTTGCTATGTTAAGGTTAAAGCCTTCCTTTTTTTGTTTAAACAGAAAAAGGGGAAGTGATGTGGGAGTATCATATATCAATCTGTTGATTTCATTGGCTAAGCAATAAAGAAACTGCTAGGCCCATTTGAAAGGCCCACCCTTAGGTGGGTGGAGTAAACAGAGCAGAGTGCTGGGAGGAAGAGGAAGTGAGGTCAGACTCCACAGCTCTCCTCTCGGGAGCAGACGCCTGAGAGAGACGCCATGCTACCTGCTCCAGGGAAGACACACGCGATGAAGCTCCGACCTAGAATCTTCCCGGTAAGACCGGTGCTCACAGATTATTAGAGATGGGTTGATCGGTATATCAGAATTAGCCAGTAAGGGCTAGAGCTAATTGGCCAAGCAGTGTTTAAATGAATACAGTGTCCGTGTAATTATTTCGGGGCATAAGCTAGCCGGGCAGGCGGCTGGGGTGTTGGGGACGCAGCCCCACCACTCTTCGCTCCATATTACTACAGGAAGTCTTCTGTGAAGAGTGGATGCAGCAGCCGCATTGCTTCCCCCACAGGTGCCAACTACTAAGCACCTCCCTGGCAGAAAACACAGCTGAACAAATGTATCTAAGACTCTGCTGGTAGCAAATTTACGAGGTGTGGCAGTGCTCTGAGGAGAAGAACAAACTTCCTAATGATTCTTTTCAAAAATTTAAAGGACTAAACACCTGTAAAACCTTTAAAGATAAACAATTAACTTGTCCATTTAGAATCTGATAAACCAGTATGGTAGCTCAGGAGAGGAGGTTGCCTGACAACTTCAGTTTGATCCTTGGAATCCACATGACAGAAAAAAGAGCTCCCACCTGATGCCCTGACATTCGCACACATACAAAATACGTTAAACTGTAATAAAAAATAAACAATTTATAATTTTATCCTGATGGTCCCTGTTATTCGAGAAAGTACCTGAGTACAGACTTGGCTAAGGGCCCACGGATGATGTCAGAGTTCCTTCCACCCCAACAGGCCATACAGGAAACACAGGGTTTCTTGCTTTTTCAAAGAAATGATGCCCCTTCCCCAGCTACAGGGGCTGTGCTCTCTGGAAGTGACACGCCCGTCACGGTGAGCCAGCGCTGGGGGAGAACTCACAGGCCTTGTGTTCCGGGGTGACGACAAAACAATGCACCTTGAATTTCTGCGCTATCTAGAAGTAAATTTAACAAACTTGGTATGAAATTCAGCCAAATACTTCAAATCACTGAGATTTAGCTGAGGGCCAGAACAGCGAACTGAAGTTAAAGGTTGTTGAGCTGAAGAATGCGTAGAGAGACAGCTGGACATTCTCAGTTAGGCATCACTACAGGAAATGACTGCCATCAACCCCAGCAGGCCCGAAAGGAAGACTCCATGGTAGGAACCAGTGCAGAAAACCAACTACGGGTTCAGATGCTTGCCTCAAGTGAGCATCTGAAAAACAACCCCATCTCCAAGATAAAAATTGCTGCAATTATAAAGAATTATTAATTTATAGGATGTGCCAAGTTTTGGCAATCTGCTTGATACTCCCTGTTACATCTTTATTCACATGGCCTGAGCAAGGAAGGAGAACAAGGCTCAGTTGCTAACGTTCTATACTCCACTAGAACTGGTCACGGTGAGGACCACCATCTGCTGTCATTCACTAGCTAGCTGCCAAGATAGGCTCCTCCCATTGGACTGCCGGCCCCAAATCAGGGCCCTCTAGTGCTCAGCAGTGTGGCCCCACGGACGGACGTTCCTCACACTGTTCACTCACCCACTCGGCGCAGCCTGAGGACAGACCTCACTCCTTCCTTCTCAGACTTCCCACAACACAGCTGTGTACGACCCACCCGCTAGCTGCACCTCTTTCGCTCCTGTCCAAGGAAGGGAGTCTGCCATCTGAGAACTCCTCCACCGAGGTTCTCACAGCCTTCCCAGTCTCACAAGGCCCCTCCACCCCTCCTGTCAGCAGAGCTACCTCCCAACAGCCCTCTCCCTGTCACTCCCCACCAGCAGAGTTTTTGTTCTCACCATTCCATCCGCACCACTCTACTCAAACCCCCAAGAGCAGGAAAATTACATGTAATACACATATGAACAAATGTGTCACTGTTCTTTATTAATGACAAGGCTAGCAAGGTGGGTATACTTCAGATGTGAGCAAAATGAGGCCCTCAAAGTAATTCTGTTAATGGTCACACAAGATGGGTGAAAGTCACAACTCCAATTTGGCTGTCAAAAAAAAAAATCTCCAATAATGCTATCACACGAAGAATTAAAACCAGGTTCTATCGGGGCTGGAGAGATGGCTCAGCAGTTAATAGCACTGGCTGATCTTCCAGAGGACCCAGGTTCAGTTAATCTCCAGCACCCACATGGCAGCTCACAACTGTCTAACTTCCAGTTCCAGAGGATCTGACAACTTCACACCAAAGCACATAAAGTAAATTTAAATAATTTAAAAATACGTTCTATGTCTAAGAGAAAATGAGATGCATTAACTACCTTGGAGAAAGACTAAGCAACCAGTGATCCACGCTCTTTCCTCTGAAGGGAAGTGAGGAAAAGTCCAGCTACACACTCAGACCCCTCCATTCACACACAATCCTGAAGAGTCTAAAGTAGTCTGTACTTAACATCTCCAGGGCTCAACCTGAATCCCAGCAGCAGACATCCCCAGTCAGCAGTCAGCAGAGGCGATATATGGAAGTCATTTCTCCTCCTAGAGACGCCAGCAGCTGTTTCCCAAGTGTTTTTATTGTGGATGAAGATACAGCCAACTTAAGTCATTTTTATTTGAAGAATTTTTTTTTGCCTTGCAATGCTCCTGAGAAATTCAAGAGTGCATTGGCTTTAACTCTATATAAAACACAACCGAATCTCATGATACAGTTGGAAATTGCTCACATTTGCTATTTTCCTATAAAGACAATGCATCAACTTTAAGTGATTAAATCATAATAAGTTAAGATGTAAAGATTGGCAAATCATCACAAATGTCAACATTACAATGATCATTATTTTTACATAGGAATATATAAAATAAATATTACCTAACTTAACTGATATTTACAGAAGATAAATTTTTGTTGCTAGATGATGCTTTAAATGCTTCAATATATGAAAATTTCTTTCATTTAAAAAAACCCAGTCCAAATGCAGCACTTTCTATGGTTTTCATCTCTTTGCCTGGGCCTGGGCCTGCCCCTCCTCCCCATAGCTGACTGAGTAAGCACTTGAAGGCTCCTGAGTCCTTGGAAGGTTAAAAGAACTGGAGGCTTTTCTTGGGTGATACTTGATGTTTAACTGGATAGCTGCGTGCCATCTCTTTTTGCTTATGTGCTTTGGTTTCCCCCTTTTAAAAAACAAACGAGAATGCCAGGAAGGAAAACTCACAGACATACATGATTACATTCAATCAGCTCCAATGGCAGGGTGAACGCTTGACTGTGTATTTCATTGTACTTGAAAACCATTAGGAATGTTGTGAAAAAATGTGGCTTCCAATGCAAAACTTAACCATAAAACACTGCTAGGTACACAGAGATATCAACAGTGAACTTACTGCAGTTCCAACAGTGCAGTAAACCTGTGGCAGCTGCAGATTCTACCGAGTGCTGGAAGCTGTCAAGAGCAGACTTACTGCAGTTACCGGTTACGGCTAGTGGTGTCCTGTGGGTAACACAAAGTGCATGCTTCTCGCTCTCTGCTAAGAAGTTTCCCTGAGCAGATGGTTCATCTCTGACACAACTTAGTTCAGAAAAGCTGATGAGTCATGTCTGGTTTAGATCAATGAACACTTAGCATGCACACAACACAGACATTAGGTACTGCAGCTTTCAGACAAAGTCATATATTTCAATAGCAGCCATGTAATACCATGTTCTTTGATGCCTGGGTGTGGAGCCCACCATGACAGCTTCCAAACTGAGGCCAAGTGAATGGGTGGGGAGGGCAGGTTGTTTCAGTCAAGGAATTTCAATGTCATAAAATGTACTTTAAATATAAAACACATTGTTTACATAAGAAAACATTTTACATCTTCCTTTTCTTAATATAAAAACTAGCTTTTCGGCTGCTTCATGTGGAACTTAATTTTCTCGTCACACAATAAATGACCCAACTAGTGAGCAAGAGTAAAGGAACATACAAATACCTGTATCAGTAGATCCTCAACTTACCATTGAGGCTTAACTGTTTCAATTTTGGGGTGTGCTGAAATGATACACATTAAGCAGAAATCATGCTTCAGATTTAGAATTTCTCTTTTCTCAATGCTGGCAGCATTAGAAGCTGTGGCTCCCAGTCAGCCCCGTGGTCCTGAGAGGAAGCAGCCTTGCTAAGTCAGGTTGGCTGACAGCTTAATTCAAGATGTTTTAATTACAATGGGTTTACTGGGCTGTGAGAGGCATCTGTTAACGTTGGTGAAACTGGTGGGAGCAGCTTAACATTTCTCTGATGGCAATTTCTTCTAACATAGCAGAGAAGGGGACTAGAAATAAGTTAGTTAAGGCCACAGGCGACACAAGGAAGCAGCGTTATCTCAGTTACTTAATTTTTCAGAAAAAAAGGTATTTTAAACATCAACACACCATTAAAACTGAAACCTCCAGTCTTTGAAACACACAGCTTATCACAGGGAAATTCACAAACAAGCCAGCTGAGCTCTGACGGGTGCCAGGGCTGTGGACATTTCTGAATTAGTCTGCTTCCCACCCTTCCTTGCTATACAGGCTCTTCTGTTTTAAAGGCTTATCTGGATTTACAAAATATGTAAGAAATGGCTTTTCAATGCACAACGTCAACAACTAATACAAATATGAACATCCTGGTACGAGAGCTGTGAGTCAGGACTCTTTCTTTCATAATGGCTTTGTGAAAAAGGACAGGAGCACTGCTTTCAGTTCAAACACCTGGTGCTGGAGTACGGCAGGGAGTGCCGCATCCCAGACAGCCGCAGCTCAGAACGGGGGCAGGAGGTGATGGGTCTCCAGGTATTGCTGGTGTAATACTATGGTGTAAGGGTTATGTGGATGCAGCCATACAGTGTAACACTTACAAAGAGTTACATGATTTTGTGCAGTTTGCAAGGAAACCTTTAGGTTTCATTTGTTTTTTGGCGTGTGTCCGTGTTTTGAGGCAGGGTCTCACTATGTTTGTTGCTCTGGCTAGCCTGAAACTCATTGTGTAGAACAGACTGGCCTCAAACTCCTAAGAATCTGCACGCTTCTGCCTCCCAAGTGTTGAGGCTAACCCACACACCCTAGGAACTGCTAGAAACCTGTAGATTTAGGTGGTACTTACAAAAGGACAGTTCAGTTTTCAAAACTAAATGATACCATGAGTTACTCATAGCATGTACTCCACAATAAAAGGAAGCAAACTACCGGTCCATAAAACAACATGGGGGATCTCAGAGATTATGCTATGTGGAAACACCCAACTCAAGAGGGTGCACTAACATGTGATTTCACTTCAACAGCCCTCAGGAATAACAAAACTACAGAAGGTTAAGTGGGGCAGCAAGAACTAGAAGAAGGCAGCTCAGGGCACCCTTTGGACGAAGAGTTGAGTATTAACTGTGGTGGCCAGATGAATCTACACACATGCTAGAATTGCATAGAACTACGCACCCACTTTGCCTCAGGACAGCCACAGCCTCCCAGAAACGGCTCTGTTCTCTCCCTACACAAGGTCTCTACAGGTGGCTGATGCACACCGCAGAGCATCTTCTGCTCTGTGCTGAGAAGCCTTTATTAGGCACCTTTGGGGGTGGTGGTGGAATAAACTCCTTATTTGAGAAGATGAACAGCATGCCCCTATATGAAATGGGCTTGAAAGTCCGAGGAGATAGCAGACAGTTACTCTTGCCTCTCATTTTTAGAGTTTTGTAAATTAAAAAAAAGTAAAACAAATGTTTCTAGTTTTAAATTAGGTAAAATGAAAAAATGAATAAAAAAGCAAATTACATAGCAGTTCTTCCTCTTCTGATACCTGCAATTTCTAAAAGCATTATGAATAATTTTATTAACAGACAAATTACAAATTACAACTACAACTCTTTCCAGAAGGCCACTTTGTGATAAAGTTCATACATACAGTGTTCATGGTTTCCTTAAAGTGCTGTACAGTCTGGCGTGGAAGCGCCCTACTGCTTTAGAAGGTCTTTGAGTACAACGCCAGCGCTGTTGTCAGGTGACACTGGCAAAGGTGTAAACGTAGGGAGAACATCCGACATAGGTTTCAAAAGAAGATGCCCAGGCCCACCAGGTCCATGTCCAGCTGGGTTAATAAGGGGCACAGCTGCTGAGCGGGGAGCCAAGAATGGACTCAGATCTGTTCTTCTTCCTGTCCTGGGTTCTGTTATATCTAAAAGATAAGAAAAGATGATTTGACTTCTACCCTTCACAAAGAGGTTAAATGAAATAACCCTGAACACATTAATATTAAGAAATGTGTTCCAATAATTTTATAAAACTCACCAACATGGTTGTTGCTGTCTGTTGCTGGGACAGGGGTCTACTCAGGCTGGCCATGAACCTAACAGCGGAGGATGCTCCTCCTGTCTCTCCTTTGAGAGCTGGAGCTGTGCTACCATGCTCAGTTTTAGCACATGAGTAAGCAATTTAGCACTACTATCAATTTTTAATTCACCCTGCTGATCAAAACACTACTTTTTAGCACAGGTTTTGGGCCATTCTTTATTCAAGAACACCAACAGATCCTCAAATCCTAAGCAGAAAATACTAACTACGGGCCAGCAAGATAGCTCGGCAGGTAAAGCATTTGCTGTGAAACCTCTAGCCCTGATAACTTGAGTTCAACCCCAGAATCCACATGGTAGGAGAGAATCCAACCCCCAAAAGTTGCTCTGACTTCCAAGGGTATACAGGAGTACACATATTTAGACACATATAGACACATGCACATACAATAAACAAATAACATTTTAAGAATACCAATGTGTATTATAAAAACCTCATCAAAGTTCATTTCTAGTCATTCCAAGCATTTTCTGATATTTAAAAAAACAATGCCACATGTACTTTAGGCTTCCATATTTGGCTACCTATTAATTAAATTAATATGGCACTGAGTTCTGGATCCTACAGCAGACTCTATCTATGAAAAGGAGATGGGCAAACGTGTGGGAAGACAGAGATCCTTGTGCTCACAGATAAGCAGGGGTAACCAGAAATGCTAAACACATGTGGTCCTTCCTTCAAACGGGAGTGGGGGCGTTTAACCTGTTTCAGCCCAAAGGCTGGGGATTGGTGTAGTTAATATCTTGGTAACCTTTGTAACTTTTGCGTGGCCAAGACCCCACTGGACCCTCCCACAGACCCTTATAGTGTGCTTCTTAATCTACAGATCCTATCTTTATAGGAGGTACAGGATACGGTCAATCTACAGAACCCATCTGTGTGGAAGATGTCATATGGACTTTACAAAGAGCTTTGGCTTTGATGTAGTCATGTCTTAAGCCTTATTGTGCACAGGGACTGAGTCATTTATCGCCAGAAAAAAATGTCACCAAATTGTGCTCTGCTTAAATATACCTAAAAAAACTACTCAGAGTCAGAGAACTAATCTGCCTTCTTGCCTTCTGCTGAGGCACTGCAGATCATGGTGGTCCCAGAGATCCCAGCATAAAGGAGAAGAAATGAAGAAAAAGGAATGAGAAAAGAGGACAGAGGGCATTTGTATGTGCAACAATACTGATAAAAGAATTTGATCCTCAAATTCTAGCTGTATAACGGAAAGCTTGACTGGCTGTAATAGTTTTGAAATAATGGTGTCTTGCTGCAAGGCTACTTTCCATACCTACCTGAAAGACAAAGGACTTGTGAAGTTGAGTTCCTAGGGATTATGATAGCTATGGAAATGCTAACATACCAAACTCTAGTGATATAGAAGTAATTAGATTAATTTGCCAGTAAAACAAACAATATATGCACACATGACTCATCTTTGTAGACATGCAAAGGCTGGAGACCATTCTCAGTGGCAGGATTTCCCTATTGGCTTGGAAAGCTATAATTCATTTGCATTGGAATAGGTTTAGGACTGGTTTTAGTGGCTAGAATTCTGGTTTATGACCTAAGAACGCTAACAAATCCATTGGTGAGAACTAAGAAAACCCTGCGAGGTTCCTTCTTATGCAATGGGAAACTAAACAAGTGGGCACCAAAGACAAAGACAAGACAGAGACAGAGACAAACTCGTGATGTGCGGCAGTAGCAGAGCCCGTCTGGACTCCCTGCTGGATTCATGTGACCACAGCTCTCCACACTGCAAGAGCTCCTGACACAGTGTAAACACAGCTGGACTCTACTCTCTACACCGTGAACACAGCTGGACACGAATCTCTACACTGTGAACACAGCTGGACACCAATCTCTACACTGTGAACACAGCTGGACACTAATCTCTACACTGTGAACACAGCTGGACACTAATGTCTACACTGTGAACACAGCTGGACACTAATGTCTACACTGTGAACACAGCTGGACACGAATCTCTACACTGTGAACACAGCTGGACACTAATCTCTACACTGTGAACACAGCTGGACACTAATCTCTACACTGTGAACACAGCTGGACACTAATGTCTACACTGTGAACACAGCTGGACACTAATCTCTACACTGTGAACACAGCTGGACACTAATCTCTACACTGTGAACACAGCTGGACACTAATGTCTACACTGTGAACACAGCTGGACACTAATGTCTACACTGTGAACACAGCTGGACACTAATCTCTACACTGTGAACACAGCTGGACACTAATCTCTATACTGTGAACACAGCTGGACACTAATCTCTACACTGTGAACACAGCTGGACACTAATGTCTACACTGTGAACACAGCTGGACACTAATCTCTACACTGTGAACACAGCTGGACACTAATCTCTACACTGTGAACACAGCTGGACACTAATGTCTACACTGTGAACACAGCTGGACACTAATCTCTACACTGTGAACACAGCTGGACACTAATGTCTACACTGTGAATACAGCTGGACACTAATCTCTACACTGTGAACACAGCTGGACACCAATCTCTACACTGTGAACACAGCTGGACACTAATCTCTACACTGTGAACACAGCTGGACACTAATGTCTACACTGTGAACACAGCTGGACACTAATGTCTACACTGTGAACACAGCTGGACACTAATCTCTATACTGTGAACACAGCTGGACACTAATCTCTACACTGTGAACACAGCTGGACACTAATGTCTACAGTAGTGAACAGTGTAGAAACAGTTTTTCACAATGATGAACGCAGCGTGGGGACTAAGCTCCGCACACTGGTGAATACAGTAGGAACACCTGCTTGTATTCTCCATGCAAACTCTGCCACAACACAGTTCACCTCTGACTGATACATACACTCAAGCTGAGTTCAGCTGAGGAAGGTAAGGGAGATGGTGAGAAAGAAAGCAAGAGAAAGAGAGGGTGGGAGAGAAGAAGGGAGGTCGGGAGGGAGGGAAGGAAAGGAAAGGGAGAGCGAATGATAGGAAATGCAGATAAATGAGCAGACTTTTCGCTGAAGAACATAAGAATCTCTCTTAAGAAACTAGGACCTAGTACAACATGAAAAGAAAAATGTCCTCAGCAGTCTGTACCTCCTAAGTGACTTTTTACTGAATTCAGCAGCCAAACCTTGTATCTTAGTGAGAGATAAACTTTATTACCTCACCTTCATATAAAAGTTCAAAAAACCAGAAACATCTGTCTTAACTAAAGAAGTTTTAAAAATTATAAAACAGAATTTATTTAATATTTTATTCAAATTTAACTATGGTATGTGATATGAACTATAAAGCATATGATATATACCTTAACTCTATACTAAAATATATGAGTCCAAATTAAAATATGTAAATTTAAATTATATGAAAAAAAAGAGAATTGGTTCACAGTCTCGTGGATAATTCAATTTCAACTCCAGAAATTTTACTATATGCCAATATCATCAGTATGAAATAAGGACTTTACAACTCAGCGGGACCAAAACTGTATACACATGCAGCCACCAACCACTTCCTTCCAGACAGATCTTTGCCACTAAGGGTGCTTGTCCACATTCTTTGGATTAGGTCAGTTAACTGAACCAACCTTACATTTATTATTTATGTGACAAAGTTTGGTTATTGAATACAAGAAGTCCAAAGCTGAAAATGATTTTCAAACTATGTGCATCTAACTTTGATTAGTAATGACTGCCATCAGAGAGAAATGAAAACCGGCAACAAAACAAAGATGTAACCAGTTCACCACCATTTCCAGGAGAGTAATTAAAACCGGCTTACACTGATAAAGGGAATAAAATCAAATGACTATAAATATACTACAATATATATGATCTGGAGCTGTGTGGAAGTGACCAATGAAATGTTTCTCATGTAGACAAAATGATTCTCAAAAAAAATTATTTTGACATATAAGTGAAAACATTTTATACTATTGACATTAATTAAAGCAAATAAATAACAAGATACAACACATAAAACCCAAATTTGGTGACATTAGAATTTTGAAAGCAGTATTACATATTTAAAAAACACTGAAAACGAGCCAGGCGTTGGTGGCGCACGTCTTTAATCCCAGCACCCGGGTGGCAGAGGCAGGCGGATCTCTGTGAGTTCGAGGCCAGCCTGGTCTACAAGAGCTAGTTCCAGGACAGGCACCAAAGCTACGGAGAAACCCTGTCTTGAAAAATCAAAACAAACAAACAAAAAAAAAACACTGAAAACTTAGTGTCACCATAAATCTAAGTCATAAGTTAAACGTCTGACTTTCAGCACTGAGGTTTACCTTTGGCACTTCCGGGTGTGCTAGTGTTCCTTCTCCCTGGAGAATCCAGTGGTCTCAAGTCATGAACAGACAGCTTTGGAGGTGGGACAGATGGATGAGATTCTGTTTCCAGAAATTTAACAAAAAGTTCTGAAAAGGACTGAAAGAAAATATTTGGTTATATCACTATGATTGTATGAGATGATGTAAAAAGAAATCTGTCACTATGCAAATGAATGTGATATTTAATCATTTCATTATTCATGTTCAGCAAGAGTAAAACTGGGTCTTACACTATTAAACACAGATTGCTGATTTGGTCTCAAAGGTGTACTGGGCACACTTTTCGATCCTCCTCCAAGCCATCCTGTCATCCACCGAGTAACACCTCCTTGATCTTCAGCAAACAACTGCACGAACATTTTCAAACAGAAAAATATTACCACATAAGACAAGAAAAATAAGAACCTCTCTTATGTGATTTCAGGGAACAGTAAATCATGCTTTATAATTCAAATTCCATTAAATGTTTCCTACTACTGACCGAAGATATAGAGAAAATATAATGCCCCTAGGCACAATCTGAAATAAATGTTCTGGGCACGGTTACATCTCAAAAATGTCAACAATCTGATGTGAGAATTAGTTTGTAAGTTGTAAACTAAACTAACATCAGTACAAACTGAACAAATCTATCTCTTTGATTAAGAAAATTGTATTAAACCTGTTATATATACATTAAAAAGAGACATTTTCTACTATGCCCCTATTAAAAGTAATTAGTTATAAACATATTTAGCATAAGAACCAGGATGTAGCTCAGTGGTGGAATGCTTACTCAACATGTGAAACACATGCTAGGTTCCATGCCCAGTGAAAGAGAGAAAAAGAGAAGAAAGGTGGGGTGGGGGAGACCAGAGAATGAGAGAACTAAAGAGAAAGGGGGAGTTAGAGTGGTTTTGCTGTCTAGTTACCTGCTCCATTTCCTCCCTTTTAACACCCAGGATGCTGCCCATCAGTTGTAGCACTTCATGACGCTGATTTTTAGGTGCATGGAAATGACCAACGAAGAGGTTTCTCATAAGGACTCTAGGAAAATCAAGGCAGAAACAGCTTAGGCCTACCTAACATGGCCTACCTTACTAACACAAGTATACCCAAACTTAAACAATGAGTGGCTTAATTATAAAAATTGAATAATAAGGTATTCTAAAGCAGCTTATTAGAGAAGTCTAACTAGGAATATTTCAGACAATCCAAAATGTATACTTTTTTAAAAAATCACTTATTAGCCCACCAAGTCTTCAGACTCATAATCAACTGAGGAGGTATCTTATAAGCAATTTTCAACACCTGACTAGGTGATTCTCACATGCAAGAGAAATGATGTTATATGTCCCCAACCACATTTACTGAAAGTTTAAAATAAAACCTTAAATTTTAAACTATTAAGTGAGATATTATTGCATGGATAACTAGATTTTAGACCTAATCTGATGCGGGGGTCCCCTCTGTGTGCTGTGATTACCATTAATGAACAAAGAAACTGCTTTGGAACTATAGCAAGGCAGAGCTTAGGTAGGGAGGGAAAGCTAGGCTGAATGCTGGGAACACAGAAGGGCAGAGTCAGAGGAGAAGCAATGGAGCCGCCACCAGAGTCAGACATGCCAAAACTTTGCCGGTAAGCCACTGCCACATGGCTCTACACAGATTCATAGAAATGGGTTAAATTAAGATATAGGAGTTAACCAATAAGAAGTTATAGCTAAGGGGCCAAGCAATGATTTAATTAATACAGTTTCTGTGTGATTATTCTGGGTCTAAGCTGGCTAGGCGGCCAGGAACCAACAAGCGGCCTCTTCCAACCTTTAAACATTTAAACATGCTAGATATGTTTACTTAAGGGTAGTAAAAAGGGAAAAATATGCCAGGTGGAGGTGGCGCACGCTCTTAATCCCAGCACTTGGGAGGCAGAAGCAGGCAGATCTCTGAATTTGAGGCCAGCCTGATCTACAAAGTGAGTTCCAAGACAGCCAGCCAGAGCTATGCAGAGAAGTCATGTCTCAAAAAAAAAAAAGAGGGGAAAATATTAAAATAAACCTTTTACTTTCTAAGTATTTCATGTATAAGCAATAATTTTTTTCTAGACAAGGTTTCTCTGTGTAGCCTTGGCTATCCTGGAACTTGATCTATAGACCAGGCTAGTCTTGATCATACCTGCCTCTAGTGCTGGGATTAAAGGCATGTGACACCACTCTGCAGGAGTGATTTTTCTTCTAACTCTTGAATATGGTTTTGAGAAAAGAAATGAATTGGGAGAAACAGACTTTAAAAATCAAAGAAGGTAAGTTACTCTACTGGCTGTCGTGACAACTATCTACACCTCACTCTGTAAGAAAAGCAAACTGCTTCTTGAAAACGTGGTCAGGTGTACACCTCTGTTGTAGCTCCACTGTTCCCTAACAGCAATTCCTGTAACCCAGGAGGAGTCAAAAGACAAAGCTCACTTGTCTACTTTTCCTTCTGTGCTGCTCACTAAGTTCATCAGTTTCTTCTGTGCATCGTCCAGCATCTCTTGGTGGAGCGCAACTGTTTACAAGGAAGTGGATAAAGACAGTATTAGCCAACCAGCCTGGACAAACACACAGCAAGACCTATTTAGAAATGTATGTGCCCTATTCTACTAGGAAATGGCCAATTGCAGTCATCTTTTCTTTGGTTCAGGAAACCTGGGCAGAAATTACCTAGAAGGCAAGGGATGCAGTACCCCACGTGTCTTGTCTCCAGTAAAACAGAAGTATAAAACTCACAACAGGTTTCCACCTGCTCAGAAATGCACAAGCCACCACCACCTGCTCACACAATGTATTTCCAGAACAACTCTCACTTAATGGGAGACAATGGGAAGGAGAACTTTAGGTTTTCCATGCTCTGTCTTCCTGCCTGGGCTCTGTTGTTGGTGAGCCAAACGAGTCTCTAACCAGCTAACACCATGGCTTAGGACAGCTGACAGAGCAGAGCACTCTGGGGGAAAAAAAACAGCAATGGAAATTAAAAGCATGAGCGCTAACATGTGAATCATGTTACAATGCTGTTGGCCGACTTAAATATGTTTAGGTGATTTCTAAATTTGTACTTTAAAATAAGCAAAACCTGTAAAATGGTTGGAATTTTTAAAATCAAAGTTTAAAATGAAATCAGGAGATGTCCTATGCACAAGCTAATCATGAAAGGATCAAGAGCTCTTGGCTGAAGAGCCTCTCCATCCAACAGTCTACACCTTCCACTTTGAAGCGGGCAGCAGAGCTGAAAGAGGTGCTCAATGGTTTTAAGGGGAAGCACAAGACATCATCCTAGAAGAAAGCAGAGGAGACTGCATGTAAGGTCCAATAATGGAGCACATGCCTACTCCTTCCCTGACAGGAGCCGGTTAGCTGAGTCCCTGGCCAGGCACTAGGCCTGGCAGTTACTTTTCCCATTCTGTGTGCCATTTCTCTTTCCCATTGCCTTTTGAAACATTAGAGTCTTAAATCTTTATGAAACCTATCTAATTTATCTTCTTTTTGGTTTTTTCACACAGTACCATGAAGATTTACTCCTACCTCTTCTAAGAGCTTTTATGGTTTTGAATACAAAATTTAGGGCCATGATCCTTACCAAGTTCATTTTTGTGTGTGGTATGAGACAGGTGTTCAATATGGCAGGCACCCGATTCTCTTCATGGGAAAGCAGTTGCTCCAGTTACATGGTGAAGTCCCATGCTTTTGGCACCATTTTGAAAAGTCAACTGACCATCAACGTCTGGTGTATTTCCTGCTCTTGCTTCCCACAGAATCCTGCTTGTTTTTCTCCCTCTGATGAAGAGTTCTCACTGACAGCTCTACTGACTCATAACCACTCCTCATTCTGAAGTTCCTAACTTCCTTCCTCTCGTGACTTTCCTCCAATACACATTAGGTCTCTCTGTTGTCTCCATTCTGTCCTATATAATGACTAGCATGCTGACTTACAGTACTAAATGAAAATATAAAGCACTCACGTTAAAGGTTTGAAATGGCTTGTGGTTCTCTAAATTGCAAAATTCTGAAATACAAAATGCCATTCATATAATAGGCTAACTTTACCAAAATAGAGATGCTTGCCATATTATAAAAACAAAGGTTTATTTTTGGATTTTTATATAAAAGTTTTATATTTATTTAAAACTTTCCTATCTTTCCAACAAGGAATTTAAATTGGATATAAAAGGTGGAGGAGGGACCTATTACTGAAGTCTGACTCAGTAAATAACATTGCTCTAGATTCTTCAAGTACTTTACACTATGGGCATGTGTCGCTTACCTAGCAAAATTCTAGATGTGACAGAACTCTTGGCCACAGGAAAAACACCAGATCAGCAAGCTGGAGCAGGAATCAGTGTAAATCACCTCCTCCAGGACTGCAGATGGCAGCCAAGAAACAGCCCAGCCTTCCCCACTGGATGCACTTGTGCCTGTACACTCATGTGGAGGCTGACAGGGACATCAGGTTATCACTTTATCACTCTCGCCTTAGTCCCTGGAGACAGGGTCTCTCACTGAAGCGAGAAGGCCTTGTGCTCTCCAGCCCCACAGTGCTGGGGTTATGGGAACAAGTGTAACCATAAGGCCTGGTTACATGGGTTCTGGGATCTAAACACAGGTCTTTAAGCTTGCATAGCAAACCCTTTTACCCATGAGCCACCTCTCTAGCCCTGCAACCTTCTCTTTCTCAGTGTGTCTATTACTATTAATTTTATACTGATTACACTTCAAAGTGATAATAATTTGAGGTCCTATTATTAAAAATATATTATAAAAATTAATTTCATGGGGTTCAGTGGTTAAGAGCACTTGCTGCTCTTGCAGAGGAGTTGAGTTTAATTCATGGAGCCTACATGATGTCTTACAACCATATGGAATTCTAGTCTAGGGGATCTGATGCCCTAACGGATATGTACTCACATGGTGCATATAAACCCATGGAGACACACACATATAAAAATAATAATCTTATTAAGATTTTGCCTTTAAGTGGATAAGTATTTTATCTGCATGCATGTCTGTGTACCACATGCATGTAGTGCATATGGAGGCCAGAAGAAGGCAACAGATCCCCTGGGACTGGAGTTAAGAGATGGTTGTGAGCTTCCATATGGGTGCTGGGAATCAAACCCAGGTCCTTTGGAAGAGCAAATGCTGAGCCATCTCTGCAGCTCCAATAAGTAATCTTAACAGAAAATGATTTTTATTCTTTTTTTGCTATTTCAAGGTAGTCATTAAAAACAAAAAATTATATTAGGCACAGAAGTACATGTTTGTAACCCCAAGTACTTAAGAACCTAGGGCAGAAAGACCCTCAGCTACACACAGTGAAGCTTGTCTATGCTTTCTCAAGAAAGATGAAAAGAGGGAAGAAGGAGAGAATTACATGGGACTCACAGTTTATATGTTTTACCACAGAAACCACATATAAAGCTACATTACACTGTCTCCAGTTGAAACAAACAGGAAAAACAGAAAGTGAGCCACTAAGCCAGATGGTCCAGCAGGTGAAAGTGCTGCTCTGTAAGCCAACGACCTGAGTTTTCTCTGGAATCCACACAAAGGTGGAGAGAGAACTGAGTCCACAAAGCTGACTTCAGGCCCCTATATTCACCATGGCAGGCCTGTGTACACACCCAGTGTTTATCATATGTACACAGAATAACAACAAATTAAAGTGCTTTTTTCTAATAAGTTGGGCACTATAGTTTGCACCTGTGGTTCCTGATGCTAAGGAGGCCAAGGCAGGAGGATCAGTTGAGCCTGGGAATTTGAAGCCGACATGAGCAGCATAGTGAGATCTCATCTCAAAGAATCCAACCAAACAAAAGGCTTGCACGATGAATAAACAGTTTCAGAGTAAAACTCATAAAGCAAAGATTCTAATAAAAGTTATTTTTATATAGTAAGTCAAAAAGCCAAGGCATTGTTTAGGTCAAATTGACAAGATAAAATTGTCTTGAACTCACTATTAGTCCCTGACCTAATACAATAGGGGATGAACATGGCTTTTTCAAACTCACGGGCTTAAATGTACTGTGACATTTGAGTAGAGAAAGGAAAAGAAAGGGACCTTAGAACTTAGCAGACAACATGGGAAGAAATGTATTAACTTTGAGAAGTTAGAAGAAAAGGAAGTTACACACCCATTCCAAGTCCCCAAAGACTCATCTTTTTCTCCAGCAATACTTGTTCTCCTTTCCTCAGAAATTCTGAATATTTCTCTACAAAAACTGGGCTCAAACCACAATTTGAAATCAGAACTTTCTTTATATGGTCAGGCAAAATATTATTATTCAGAAATGGGTTCTAGTCCAAATACAATAGTCCTGTGAATATCACACACACCCAAATAATTCTTTAGAAATGCAAGCTGGGCTGGGAAGCATTTTCAAGCTAAGCAATGAATCAGCTGAGATGGAGCCTGGTCTGCAGAAAGCATGACACGGAGTGTGTGACACAGTAAATGTCTCACAGAATTTCTTAGAATCAAAATCGAATGTGCAAGAGTGAGTGCATCGTAACTTTACCTCTCACTTGTGACTAATGACAGTGCGTGTGACACCATCTTCAGAGAACATCTTAAAGCATATCATACTCTCACGTTCCTCTGCTTATCTCATGACTGAGTACCTATGAGCAGGTTTACTCAACAGTCAGCTGAATGAGATAACTGGGAAGACCACAACGAGAACCCAGAAACCCAGAGATGAACCAGGCATGGTTTGCCTCTTTTAAAATGTGCTTCTTGCAAAGGATTCTGAGAGAATGAAATAAATGAGCAAATGTTAGTTTTCTAAATAGTAAAGTGCTACATACAATGGAAGTGTTCTTTTCTTCCTTCCTTCCTTTCTTCAGACAGGACATTACTACAGAGCCCCAGCTGACCTGGAACTGCTCTGTAAACCCAGGTTCACCTCAAACAAAGAGATCTACCAACCTCTGTTTTGGCTGCTAGTATTAAAAGCATGCATCACCATGTCCAGCGTTCATCTGGTTTCTTAAAATAACAAAATCATTGTTAAATTTTGCTTAATCAACAACAACACATCTCACATTGGTTGATACTGATATTCTGTGACTTTTTTTCCTTATTTTGCATTTTTCTCATTTTTACGAGCCAAGGCAAAGGAGAGAACAGGAGAAAGGAAAAAAATGTTTGTAAGATGATTTTATTTCTTTGTGTAATTATCAGTAAGTAAATTAGGTATTGCTGTGGAATAATCTTTCTGTATACTGCAAAAACATATCATTCTGATTGGTTTAATAAAAAACGGAATGGCCAATCGCTAGCAGGATTTTCAGAGCAGGAAAAACACTGGAAAGAAGGCAGAGTCACCAATGGATACAGACCTGCAGTAAAAAAGGTTAAAGCCACGAGTCATGTGGCACCAGGTAGATGACAGAAATGGGTTAATTTAAGTTATGAGGTGTAGTTAGAAGCAAGCCTAAGCTAACAGCTCAGCTTTCACAATTAATAATAAATCTCTGTGTTGTGATTTGAGAGCTGACTAGAGGAACAGAAAATCTGCCTACAAATGGCATCCAATGTCCAGCCACATATATCCACATTAACCCTTGAGGAAGCTTAAAAAGGTTATAAACACACAATAAATGGAGCCAAACACAGCTTCCTAGCTCATGTCTCTCATGCTGGCCACTGTACAGAGACATGTCTCCCAGCAGCTGCCTGTGAGCGTGAGTGGCCAGTGCACCAGGAGGTAATCAGCCTTGGTGGATTTATGATTTTCCTCATGAAGACAGAAAAAGTTAGATACATAATAAAGTAGATTCAGACAGGAAAAAAATAAAAAGCCTCTAAGCAGGCTACAGTGTGTTTAATAATTTGCATAGGCTTAAGGAAAAATTGGTAGAGACAGACATAGAAATAAATAAATAGCTGAAAATAATAAGTTCTTTACAGAATGAGTAAAGTTGTAAGAAAAAAAAGAATAAGCCATGTAGAGATGGGAAATACAAAGGGAGTTTGGGTCCTGTATGTTATTGTGTTGTCTTTGAATTTTTTGATTGCTGATGAACAAACAGCTGCTAAGAGACATTGGATTGTGGAAACTACTAAATTAAACCAACCTAAATATTTTTAAAATATCTTAACTTCAAACTGGAAGTCAAAAAATATGTTGTGTTGGAGAAAAGGTTATGCTTTTATTTTCATAGCAAACAAAAGGCTGTGGATTTGTTCAAGATTAAAAAGGATCAGGTTTGATTTGGGGAAAAACCCCTGAAAATCCTGGCTACAGACATAAAGAAATAAACCTAAAAAAAAAAAAAAAAAAACAGAAGATAGGTGGTGTATATTTTACCTGCTCAAACATAAAAAAAAAGCCATCTTTAACTGACTTGTGCACGTTTCATACTTGTGTTAATGGAGGCATTAACCTTTGAAAGCATGTGTTTTTTCAGAACCAGGGGCCCAAACACCAATGAAAACAGGTGGTCCAGGTGATCCAGCCTCTCAGAATGACTCTGCTGCAGTTTCCTTAAAGTTCTGCACCCAGAACAGTTTCAAGACTGCTGACTGAGATGGTCCAGCCTCATAGACTATTCTAGATAAGACCTGACTATTGCCCTAGTTTTCTCTGGGTCCCCCAAAGATTCCCACATTCCCAGACAACAGGAAGTAGTGTAGAGAAGACAACACCCACCACATTCCCAAGGTGTGAAATGGATGGTTTTTGGTCATTTGGTTGGTTATGGATGATTATCATTGCTTAAGGGGTTGGTTACAAGCTGTTATTGGTAATGGTGGAAAAAAGTTTAACAAAGGAAATTAGATTCAAGGATCTCATTCTGAAAAGAAAAATGGGGAATTTAGAAAAGATAGGATAAAAGGGCAGATTACTGAATCTACTCTTAAACTAAAAAAGCAACTACCGGTCTTAAGTATTTTACATTAGTATGGGTTTTGTATATTGGTACAAATTTAAGGTTATTTTTGTTATACTGCATATTTGTTCTATTCATATTTAAGGTATTGAACGTATGTAGCTTATTTAAAAGGTTATATAAAGTTTTAGTCTTTGAAAGCTATTTAGGACAATAAATACTGGTTAACAGTCATCTATAACTATCAAACTTACAGTCATTTTAGGTATGTTTTCAAGGTCATGCAGAGATACATTTTAGATAGATAGGTAATCTTTAAATATTTCAAAGACCTACAGAATATAGCATTTAAAATTTTGATTTAATATTCTTTCTTTATAATATAAGACTTTTCATGACAGTGAGACATGGCTACTCGTGGCAGCACCAATCTACTTTAAAAAAGAAAGATGGGCATAGAAGACTCTCCATATGAAGTTTGTTTTCTTTATGGCACAGGCTAGCCATTTGGGCAAGGGGCTGCCCTTGCTTTGACTGCTGACAGCATGCTTCCAAATTGGACTAGCAGGACACAAAGAAAAGCAACTATCAACCTTTGCCAAAACAAGGTAAGACAGTGCTTCAAAAATTCCTGCTTCACAAAGAAGCCTGACAGATATTCTAGACCTGTGAATCGAAAGATGGTTGCCCCAAAGCTGCAGAGGAAAACTGGGTGACTGTACAGGCAACCAGTCAGCTGTTTCTGTCATTTCTTTATTTTTGGAAGTTGCTTGCTCTGTACTTCCTGTTTGCTAAAGTAATATATCCTTCTCAGGTCTTTGATAGAGTTGAAGACTAGATAGTAGTAGTTATAGTTTTCCTTAGTTATAATAAAAGATAAATTAGGTACAGAACTTTAAACTCACCAAGGCAAGAAAAATAATAAAGTTATTTCCCCCAAATTGCCAAATACAAATGAACTAAACATTGGAAATTCTTTTTTTTTTTTTTTTTTTTTTGGTTTTTTGAGATAGGTTTCTCTGTGGCTTTGGAGCCTGTCCTGGACTAACTCTTGTAGACCAGTCTGGCCTCGAACTCACAGAGATCCACCTGCCTCTGCTGGCGGAAATGTAATTCTGACCTGAAAATTGTTCTCAATATATATAGCTTTACTGTGTTAGAGTTAAACACTTCCCTTTTTACTTAGACAAAAAGGGGGAAATGTTGTAAAGTTATCTTTTTGTATACTGTGAAAATATGTCATTCTCATTGTTTAATAAAAAGGTGAATGGCCAATAGCTAGGCAGGATTTTCAGGTACACAGGATGCTAGGAAGAAGACAGAGATGCCATAAAATGCAGAGTGAGCATGATCCAGTGTGTAGATGAGGTAAACGAGCCATGGGGCAGCACATAGATTAACAGAAATGGGTTAATTTTAAGTTACAAGAGCTAGCTAAAAATAAGTCTATGCTATCGGGTAAGCTTTTATAATTAATAAGAAGATTCCATGTAGTCTTTTGAGAGCTGGCAGATGAGACAGAAAAGTCAGACTACAAGTATTAGATCCTATTTGCATTGGCAACCTTAACAGTAATTAATTTTATTTGATTTTTAAATACGTGGTTGTGTGGGGGTATTGTATGTCTTAGTTAGGGTTTATGTATTTGTGAGAAAATACCATGAACAAAAACAACTTAGGGAAGGATTTATTATAGCTTGTAGTTTCACAACACAGTCCATCACTGAGGAAAATCAGGGCAGAAACTGAAGGTAGAAACCATGGAAGAATGTTGTTTCCCAGCTTGCTCCTCATGGCTTATTCAGCCTGCTTTCTTATAGCATCCATGACCACAAGCCCTGGGGGGCACCACCCACAGTGAGCTGGGTTCTCCCACATCAAACAAGAAAATGCACTACAGGCTTGCCCACAGTCCGATTGGGTCATGACATTTTTCTCAATTGAGGCTCTCTTTTCCCAAATAACTCTAGCTCATATCAAGTTGACATAAAACTAGCCATCCCAGAGTACATGAGTAGAAGTGCCCAATGGAAGCCAGAAGAGTATGTCTGGTACCCTGAAACTAGAATTAGAGTTAGTTGTATAAGTATGGGTACTGGGAACCAAACTTGGGTCCTTTACAAAAGCAGTACATGCTCTTAACCAGTGAGCCATCTCTCTAGTCCCCAAATTAAACTTAAAGTTGACACAGTATTAAACTTTATTTGGATTCTTCATTTAACTATAACCAAAGCAAAAGTTAGAAACTGGATGATCTTTGTGTGTACATGGGTGTTTGCAGAAGGCCAGAGCTTGACATAGGGTTTCTTCTTTGACTGCTCTCTGTCTTATATTTTGAGTCAGGGTCTCTCATTCTGAACCAAGAGCTGACTGATTCGGCTAGTCCAACTATACAGATTGCTCTGGAAATCCCTTGTCTACCTACCTCCTAAGCACCGAATTACTGCCTCTCAGCATTCATATGGGTGCATTGCAAATGCTTTACCTGCTAAGCCATCTCCAAAACTCTAGACAGTCCTTCAGTTTTGACTTTTGTTTGTTTGTTTTTGAGACAGGGTTTCTCTTTGTAGCTCTGGCTGTCCTGGAACTCTCTCCATAGATCAGGCTGACCTCAAACTCAGAGATCCACCTCCTCTGACTCCTGAGTGCTGGGATTAAAGGTGTGTACCACCCCCAAACCCACCAGACAGTCTTTTTATTACAGAATTTCAACTAGTACAAAATGACTTTTAACACTAAATGTTTTTTAAAAATAATACCACATCTATTTGTAATTTGAAACTGCTTTGTCTTTTAAGCATTTCTTTTTTTCTCCCTGGTTTTTCAAGACAGGGTTTCACTGTTTGGCTCTAGCTGTCCTGGAACTCACTCTTGCAGACCAGGCTGGCCTCAAACTCACAGAGACCCACCTGTCTCTGCTCCCCCCTCCTCCCGCCGCAGTGCTGGACATTAAAGGTGAGCACCACCACCTGGCTTCTTTTAAGTATTTTCAACCTATCAGGGAGAATTTTAAGGCCTATACAACATGGTAAATTTTGTTGTTTTGCTTTGCTTTTTTGTCTCATAATTATTAACTGCTGAGTAAAAAGTTAACTTTATGATTTTTCCCCAACAGGGTCTCATCATGTATCTTAGGCTGACCCTAAACTTGCTTTAGACAAAGATGAATTTGACCTTCCAATCCTCTGGCCTATCCCTCCTGAGTGCTGAGATTTTAGGCATGTGCAACTACACTTGGTCCAGTCAGTGCTGCAGACTATTCCCAGGGGCTTATGTGTGCTGGGCAAGTATTCTACCAAGTGAGGTATGTCCCCAGTTCCCAACCTAACTCTTGAAATTCTCTTGCTGGAAATAAATTCAATTCATTACTACAGTAAAATTAATGAGTTCTACTACACCATAATTGATTGGAATTACTATGTATGTTTGGAAGAAAGAAGACAGAGAAGCAGTGGACAAAATAGGAGGGGAAAGTGAGGGAGGAAGAAAATTACTAAGATTTTTCAGCAGTGGGGATTAATCCTACTGAGAGTTAAGTATTCTACCTCTGGGCCACCCAGAGATTTTATATAATTATATATTTGTGTGTGTGTGTGCGCGCGTGCGTGTGTGTGTGTGTGTGTGTGTGTGTGTGTGTGTGTGGCAGGTGGGAGGTATGCATACATGTGTGTGAAGGTCAGAAGCAACTGTTGGATGTCTTCTTGAAATTACTTAACACCTCATTTTTTACAGTGTCCCACTGAACCCCAAATTCACTGACTCAGCTATACTGGCTGGCCAACAGAAGTCCTTCTGCCAGAACTGAGGTCTGACTCAGAGGTCCTTTTGCCAGGCCCTCCCCAGCACTGACATCACAGGGGAGCCAGCATGCCTGGCTTTTATGTGGGTGTGGTGATTGAACTCAGGTCCTCATGCTCACAGGATAAGCACTTTATCAACTGAGCCTTCTCTCTATCCCCCAAGCACATAATAACATTTTTGTTTGTTTGTTTTTTGAGATAGGGTTTCTCTGTGTAACAGTTCTGGCTGTCCTGGAACCAGCTCTAGTATACCAGACTGGCCTTGAACTCACAGAGATCCTCCTGCCTCTGCCTACAAAGTGCTGGGATTAAAGGCATGTGCCACTATCGCCTGGCTATATAATATTTTTAATGCCAGCAAATCAAATATGCTTTCCCTCTCTATTAGTTCCCCTCAACCTTTCATTATTGATTCAAATGACATAGTTTCCATATAGAAAGTTTTTAAAGCATCCTTATAGAGTATATGCTTTATAAAAGAGAAAAGACATATCCCAAGAAAACTGAAATTCATCACTGAAAAGGAAAGCTGTAATGCTCCTCCAGTTAGTGAATGCTACTACTGCATCAAACTCCGAGAACAGAAGGTTTGTTAGACCTCAGCACCAACCTCATTTCCTACTGCAAATCACCATGGATGGTGTCCCCCAAGGAGGGACTTGCCCTGCCCACGCAGGGGTTTTGTTCTTACTAAACGCCTTTTTCATTGCTACTTTATAAAGCTTAGTATTTTTCTAAAAGGAAAGACTATTTACATGCAGAAAAGTTACAGATAATACTAGGAAAGGGCAGAGCCCAAAACCATGAAAACAGAGCAGTAAGCAGCAACAAAATTAACACCTACAAAAACCAAGCAGTGCAAGGTAAACAGCATACTTGAACCTACCACACAGGGCCTTTACAAAGCTCTAGAAAGCAAGCCAGGACCTATTATATGAAAATCCAGATTTCACCATCCCTTGCAAGGCCTAACACCTTCAGCACTCAGCTCACGAGCCTGTGCAGAAACAATGGGGTTGAGCTGAGACTCCGCCCCCATGTAAGAAACATTTCAATTCACCAGTTTGTACCAGACTTGTCCAATCTGTGGCCAGGAGTAGCTATACATGCAGCCTAACATAAAACTGTTACCTTACTTAAAGCACGAGAAGATTATTTTGGGGGGGGGGGTTGGAGGGAAGGTAAACCAACCATACTGTTCTCCCCAGTGTGATTATGATGTCATACTGTAAAGTCACCAGGTTGGACCCATTTGTGTTCTTTTCCCTTGCTGTTTTGGTATTAACAGTTGACGACCTGCTTGTGATTCATGACTAAGTTTCATCTTCCTACACAGTGATCACTTCCACTCCATCTTCCCAGTCCTGCATACCAACCAACCCACCACACCACACCACACAATCAAATGCATGCCACCTTTCAACATTTTCAGAGTATGCCACCTCATTTCATGTGAATACCCCCGTCTAGAAAGATTTTCCCTAGCTACCAATCTACTTAGCCTGTACATATCCATCACTTAAGAAAAGTCAAGTCACTCTTAACTTTGCTTACCTTCCCATACCACTATTACCAAGTAGAATAGATAACTCTTTCAAAACAATTTTAAATTTTTTTATTATTTCTGGATAATTTTGTTCCGTGTGCTTTATTTTACAATGTGGAATCCTCTAGATCCACTTCCCCTTCTCTACCTACCCAACTTTGTATGTTTTTTTCCCCATTTTAATTGAAAAAAAATTTTACACTCTATCTGTGCCGCTGTATTTATAACCCACCCAGTGCATGTATTTTTGGATGTGTGTCTTTCATTTGGTCACAGTTACTCACTGCTAAGGGACTGCACTAGTAAAGAAAACCTATGACTCTTCTCCACAGGCGCTATCAGGTGCCAATAGCTCCACAGCCAGGGGTGGACTCACCTCGCACTCCCTGCTGGGATTCTGTCTGACTTGACAGCTGTGAGTAGACATGGGCCCCCTGCTCTGTTCCTGTAGTTGTCCACCACTTCTGATTCTTCCAAACAATTCCCTGCATGTACTTGAACACATGTCCTCTTCCACTTCCTGCCTGTCACCCTCCTGAAGGAGACCTTTGTCATCTGCTTATGCCAAGACCTTTTTAGTGCTTGGTACTCAGAACATAAACAATGACTACTTGATATAACAATGAACGAATGACTGGTGTTTTCTAGGAAAGATGAAGAAAATAAATTACATACTGAACAACTCAGCCATTACTCAAAAAAAGGAGAAAAAGTACATAAAATATTCTCATCAGTATATAATTTCTCCTTTCTGCTTATAGAAATTAGTTTTCAATTACAACTTCTAAAACATTGTTCAGTTAGATATTAGTATCAAATATCAAACACATTTAAAATGTAACTAGAAATACAAAATAGCTTATTTACCTAATACACTTTTTCCCTTAATTTAAATGATGGCATTGTCTAGCATACCCAGATGTTTATACTATTACAAATAACTTTTAACCATTTATGGCAACCCAGAAAATTGCATTTGGTGCTTCTTTATATGTTTCCTCTAAAACCGTCACTTCTGCCAAAAACATCTATAAAGAACTCTCTCACAAGATTTGGGTAACAAAGCGTCTGGGAATGTATTTGGCTTATGTTCAACAGGACATTATATGTTTTCTTGTATAAATCATGTCCTGGAAAATGGAATGTCTTTATTTAATAACTCAGGCACACTCAACATTGAAAAGGTAGTTCCTTGTGAAACATTTTAAGCTCCTTTTGTACCCGTGGCTTTAAAACATGTTTTTATGCCTCATCTAGCACAGTGACTGTTACTGCTCATTTTATAGGTATTTCTAGACTTTCTAAAATATTCTGAGGGAAAATTTCCATTTCAACTCATACAGATATTTTAAAAAGTAGTCACTATTTTTAAAAAATTAGTTACAAAAAGCCTTTAAGGTACAAGTATAGGACTTGGGATACAGCTGACTTTCCCAGCATGCACAAGACCTTGGGTTCCATCCCCAGCACAGAAAACAGTGAAGATGCCAGGCAGTGGTGGCACATACCTTTAATCCCAGCACTCAGGAGGCAGAGGCAGGCAGATCTCGGTAAATTCGAGGCCAACCTGGTCCACAAAGCAAGTTTCAGGACAACTATGGTTGTTACAGAGAAACCCTGTCTTGAAAAAAACCAAAAACCAAAATAAAGCACTGAAAACATAGGGATAAACTGGCCAGGAAGAGCAAAAGATGTTCCTCATGCTAGGATTAAATTTTTACTGCCTACAAAAACTTACTTTTCTTTGCATACCACAAAACTCAATGATTTTTAGTATTAATTACCAAATCAAAAATTATCATACTTTTCATTTCAATTTCATTTTCATTTAAGAAGAAGTTTGAGAGCAATTAAGGAAATGGAGAAAGAGCAACGATGGAGAAATGAAAACACACACCTACGTACATGACAATATATGCATCTTTTAATGTCTCAGCTGTACTAGGTTTACACAGATGCTATTTTCTCATCAATAACAAGTCCACAGGAATCCCCAACTCTGATGAACTAAGGATAAAGATACCATCCCACTCAGTTCATAGACAGGTGGTGCACTGACTAAAAAGAGCAGGGCAGCATGGGAAAGGAGTTTTTGCAACTGTGTTAAAGAGTGTTCCAGGAGAAATGCTGAAAGACTAATCTCCAAAAGGAAGGACAACAGTAACCCCTCTGCTGCCTATTAAAACAGAGCATCTACAGGATGCTAGGGTTTCTCGTGTTGGGAATGAGTTAGCTTAACCAGTTCCTATGGTTTAAATAGTTTTCACACTTGCTAGGTAAAAACCTACTAGTGGCTAAATACTTTCTTCAAGTCTCCATCCCTTAACAAGAGAACTAAATACACCACTTAAGGCCACTGTTGTGCACAACTGTCTTAAATTACTACCTTATGATATTCGTCACATGCCATTTCCTTTGCTCCTTGAAAGGGGCCTGTCTAGTGTTCTACACAGCAGCCAACATGAAGTCAAGCAGCTGGTCTTTATTAGGTGCTTACTGACCAGTAAAGCGCCAGGCATCTGTCTTTATGTTTCTCATAAAGGGCCCATAAATGCCCTCAGTTCATAAGCATGGTTGCACGTACCTGACATTAACAATCACATACTCTCAGAGGGACTGACGTCATCCAGGCTGTACTGCTTTAATACTGGGGTCATATGTAACCACACTTTTCTTATGTTTGGACAGACTGAATCATATCTTGGTAGTAGTGATATAATCAACCATTCTGAATAAAACACCACTTTTTAAAGTAAATTTCCTAATATTGTCTAAATGTTGAAACAGCAGATCAACTAATCGTTAGTCTACAGAGGCTTAGAAATAAAACAATACTTTGCCTTTACAATTCAAGTCTGTGTATTTTCTTGCAACAAAAACCAATTTGTCTTTTTCAAAATTGTTTCTCCTGGCAAAAACTTTCGTTGTCTGGCCAACTTTTGTGTTAAAAATAAAATACAGTATTATAACATCAATCAACATGTAAAGTACTTAATGACTTATAAAAATATACAGGGATGCTTTTTGAAATAAGTAAGCCAATAAAGAATTTATGTATATTATCAAATCAAAAATACAGCATTGAGAAAATAAAATTGTATTTGTGTTTAGAGATATAAACGTGGCACTAAGCACTTAGGTAGTGTGAGAAAAACACTATTAGGAGAAGCTGTAAAAGGCAAGGATGATTTGAAGACATTACAACCACTCAGTGTTCCCCTTCCTGTCTGTGCCACACTAGCTCCCTCAGCCTTTCCAAATAGCAGGTGTACACGCTGAAGTAAGCAGCACTTTCTCTCTAAGACTTACTCCCTAGAATGAGCCCAAAGTTCCTACTTACTAATAGTGAATATTAATTATACATTATATATTAGACACAAAGAAGAACCCAGGCGACCTGCACTGCCAGCTATAGTGAAGAAAAACGGAATTATTTCTACTCCTAGAAGTTTAACTAGGGGCCTGGGCAAACACCAAATGCAGTTAAGTCACAGACTCTCACATCTGACCATGGCCTACTGGAAATGACTCAGGTGACTTCTAAAAGGGGATGTGGCCGTAGACATCAGGGCACACAGCATCAGGCTGTCAGAGCTCAATGACGTAGTACAGAACTCACCTTTTTTCCTTCCACTGATCTAGCCCAGCTCTAAGACATGGCACCATGGTTAACCCTTTGCTGCTCAGTGTTCTTTTTGGTTCACCATGTCTTCCAACTAATGTAGTTGCACTGGCTTTCTATCTAACTAGGATGTGTTCCCAATACACAGTTCTCATTAAAGAAGCCATTTCAACAGTGAGAGTTCAGTATGAAGGGTGCCACGGAGAACAAAAGACAAGTCGGACATTTTATAAACACAGGAATACAGAACATTGAAAGATCAAAGCTTGGGTACAAATAAAGAGATCTGCAAGGAAAGCTCAGTTTCTGTGTCTATAAAAGCAGACTGACGCTGCACACTTACAGTTGTTCATAAATGGCAAATGAGTGAAGAAATGACTAAGCACTCTAGTCTACGCTAGGTCAACTATTACAGATACTCACTAGGTACTGGTTCCTTGCTGCCTATTTTCCAATCTCAAATTCAGAGCTCCTATGCTGATCCATTGTCTTGAAACAAAACCTCAGAATGAAGTCTCAGAGTGAAGTTATCCCAGTGATGCCAACTCCCTTGCACCTATTGCTATTTTGCTGTGTGCACTTGGGATCCCCTGGTCTATGCCAGGTTATTTAGGTTGTACCTATGGGCCAGTGACTCCTGTGGGCTTATGTGCTAAGTATCCGTGTCACTGTTCCTGTTTTAATAGCATCTTTGTTCCATCTACTTCTACGTGTGCTTTCTAACTTCTATTTTGTGACACATGGTATCTATTTCTTAACTGCTGTGAGAACAGAGACATCTACAGCCAATGTATTCCTAGGCTCCATTACAACTTCCCAATCACTTCAAATCATTACCAATTAAACATAGCCCCAGAGGAACTTCAAGTCCCTGGCTACTCCTAAATGAGAGAGTAAATTTAATGATATGCTACCACTGTTGGCTGTTAGGCTCAGCACAGCACTGTGAACTACCCTACCACGTGAGGTTCAAAGATAATCCTAAGTACAGGAGATCAGCTTAGAGAACTGACAGAACTATGAGACACTTTACGAGCACCAAACCCAAACACGCTGAGTGCCTGGTGTAAAGTCCATCCACAACGAAATCTAGTAAGTTACACTCAGCCATTCATGTCACAAACAGTGACCCAGTATTTTTACTTGAGAATATGCCCCCTCTAACAGATCAGATAGCTTTGGGTGTAGCATGAACTATCAGAAGAAGACAAAACCATAAAAATTGCATCTGTCAAATCAGTCTCCTTGATCAACAGAACAACAACCAAAATACAGTCATAGCTTGATACCCAGGAGAACTAACAGGGCTATCCTAATGACTGGTTTCACTATATTTAGACTCAAACAGAAGCAATTGTACATGGGAATGGGAAGTGGAAGTCACATATCACTAGCCTTACTCAACTGTGCCAATGAACGGCAGAAGACCACACTTGATTCAACATAAGCACTGTTGCAGAGAACAAAAAAAAGACCTACTTTGCTTTTTAAGTTCTTCAATCTGTTCCTCTTTTAGATCTAACTGTTCTGTCAGTCTTGAGGCCGAATCCAAAGCAGCATTTGCTTCATCCAAACGTTCCTGGGAGTAAAGGGGAAAAGGAGGTTATTAAAAAGTAGTATGCAAGCTACAGGGCTGTAAGACACTTCAGCATCGTCAACAGCTCGGCCAGTGATGACACTGAACCTCTGTGACCAAGGCAGCTCTGTACAACCTACTGACCTCATACTCTTTTACAATGCATCACTGCCCTTTTAGAGAAACTAAGGAAAACTGCTACCAAAAAATAACATAACAAAAAAACCTTAAAGTAAAAGTAACAAGATAAAAAAATTAAAAAGATATAAAAAGTCAAGTGGTGGCTTATGCTTTTAATCCCAGCACTCAGGAGGCAGAGGTAGGTGGATCTCTGTGAGTTACAAGAACTAGTTCAAGGACAGCTAATACTGTTACTCAGAAAAACCCTGTCTCGAAACCAAAAAAAAAAAAAGTCAAGAAATACAGTAATAAATGTTTTATTCTTTTAAATCTTTGTAAGCTAACATATATAATGGGATGTTTCATTATAACTATCATTACACATCTTTGTTCTGTTTCTACAACAGTTGGATCTATTCTTATATGAAAACCTCATGGCATACTGTTTGTGTATTTCTCCTGTACTGTCTCGCTATCAGTTTGTGTGAGCATCTTGGACAGTTAGACAAGAATCCTTTGCTCTCTGAGCAATGAAAATGAGGTCAATCATTGGTCTACTGACTAGCCTTTAACTCCTTTTTAGTGATATACAAAGAGGTTTTCCTTTACTCTTATAGCTTCTTGAGTTTAAGCTTGATTAAGATCCTCCTAACTTCTAGACTGTACACATAGTCTAGAATTTATTGTAAGAGTTTGTTCTCTGTATTTAACTTTTTAATATAGCATTTCTCAATGAATATATTTTGACAATTCCTAGCCTATTAAATGTCAGAAGAGCCACCCAGTCTCTACACCATCAAAAGCAAGCATTCTCATATCCAGATGGGTAGCATAGGCTTGTACTCTAGATGCAGGAGTGTTCTGCCACCCTGAGCACAGCAAGATCCTGTCTCAAAACAAAACAAAAATTACTCTCAGAAGCCAAGGCTCCTACCAGGTAAGGATTCTTGTCTTGATATAACTAGAATTTATTTCTATATATGGTGTAAGATGCAACACAACTTAATTTTGTCTGTATGGGCAGTTTGCCAATATCACTCATTTTTAATTTTTATGTTTACTTTGAGAAAGAGCTTTAACATATAGCCTTACTTGGCCTAGAACACCCGACATAGACCAACAGGCCTTGAACTGACAGAGATGTGCCTGCCCTGCCTTCTAAGTGCTGCACTTACAGCCCTGCCCATCCAATATCATTTTAGAAAATTTTCTTTCTCCTTGAGTTAAAAATAGTTCAAGTCGGGATCTTTCCCTCTCTGGCCACCATTGGGGGAGGAGCTGCCCCTGGTCCATGCTTCTGTAATGAATAGTCCTGCAAAAGTGCTTCAAGAGAAGGAGCAGATGTACAGCACCAGAACCAATAATCTCAAATCCTGCACCAAATTTCCACCACAAGACAGAGGTCTTGTAGTCATGAAACACAGATATGGTCAGCGAAAACCAGCTACTTCCTACGTAAGGACAACCACCAACAAGAATGCACAGGCACACTCGGCAGCATCAGGCACAGGATCTGCAGAAACAAGTACTGCCCTGATGTGGGCATGGGGCCATCTGCAGGGCCAGTGCCATTCTGTGAAGCCAGAAGCCTGGGGTGGTGAAGGGGAAGCCAACCAGCACCACCAAGAGCTCCTGAGCCCCACAACCCAGAAGCAGTAAAGAATCCACTGACTTTTTCAACAACAACAACAAAAATAAAATAAAAAGCAAAACAGCTCACATCCGCGTCATTTTAAATTCTCAAATATATTCTGGGCTCCACCTCTGGATTCCTCCTTTGTCCCATTGATCTAGACCATATTGTACTGGCTCTATTTTGATACAGTCCTTCCTCACAGCTTTTCTTTGTTCTAATTTTCCTTGTTATCCTGAAGAATTTACTCATGTAAATTCCAGGCCACGGTTTTGGCCTGAAACTTGTCTGGTGTGTTACCTTGGATAGGTTACAGTACCTAGTTATTCATCAGTTACTATGAAGGGCATTTTGCAAGCATGTGTCAAGCCCTTAAAGAAAGCTCCTGAGTAATCTGGAGATCCGTGGCTGGACCAATCATAAATTCTTAAAGGCAGAGTCTAGGCTTCCCCCAAAATGACAAAATCCCTTTGATGGACAGCAGCTTCTTCCTAAGCTCACAAAACTCCCTCCATCTGTGACGGCCCTAACTGCCTGAACTCAAAAGCTCTGTCCTATGCCTGTGAGTTCCAGCCAGGCCTTTGATGTGGTCGTCCCATCTTGACTGCCAGCCCTCCAAACTCAACCAATCATGAGCAATTTCCTGTAATCAAGTTCACGTGTGTCTACATATTATACTCATTAATGTATGGACACATACACTCCTTATTGATTCTGCTTTCTAGGGTTTGAACTCTGATGGGGTCTGAAACAAAAAAAAATTAAATAGAAATATATTATTCCAAATCTATAAATCTAAATTTGGTATTAAAAAAAATTAAATATTTTTTTTAAAAAATCTAAACATTAAAGAAAAAACCCAAAGCACAACTTCATAGTGTTTATATGTACACAGTGGGTTTGCTGTGGTGGAAGTGGAACCCAGGGTATCACAGGTGCTATGCAAGTAATCTACCATTGCACCCCACACCCTAGTCCCAGACCTCTACAAAGTCAGAAAAAAAAAACCCACAAGCCTCTTTGGACATTAGCACTTATATTTTGTTGTTTCGACATTTGTTTGAATTTTATTTTGCTTATTCACCTTTTATCTTTATTAATTTCTTCTTAAGTTTCTTCTGGCATATTTTGCTTTTCTAAAATTGATAAATTATATTTTAAATTAAGAAAAAAACTGGTTTTGTAAAAGAAAAAAAAAGATTCAGACTTCTACTTTAAGAATCTAATAGACAAGCTATCCTAATACCACTGGTCGCAATTAAAAGTATGATTTCTGAGAGTTTGAGGCCAGCCTGGTCTACAAATCGATCTCTAGGAAATCAAGTACTACATAGAGAACCCTGTCTCAAAAAACAAAATAAAATAAAATATGCCTTCATAGATACATTGATAACTTTAATAAGGTAAATGGAACATAGGAAAGCAGGGCCTATGGAAGGTGTTTGGGTCACTAGAGCACTGTCCTTCAGGAAGAATGAATGTCACTGCTGCAGGAGGGGGTCCTTATAAGAAGGACAAGTTCAGGCCACTCCTGCTGTATCTCTTTAGTTCTACAATGGGACGATGCAACAAAAAGGCCCTTGTCAGATACAAGTCCCTCAATATTGGAGTTTCCAACCCCCAGAACCATCAGCTAACAAAATTATTTTCCACAGGAAATGAGAAGCTGTGGATTCATTCTGAGTTAAGAAAAAGTAGGTTTGATCAAAGAAGACCCCCTGAGAAATATCCAATAGGAGTGGATGGCCCAGATGTCTAGGTTCTACATCCAGAACAGTTTCAAGACTGCTGGCTGAGATGATCAAGCATCACAAAATACTCCAGTTAGGACATGATTATAATTCTAAACTTTCTTTAGGTCCCATAAGATCAGCATCCCCAATCAGCAGGAAGTAGCCTAGAAAACTATACCCACATTCCCAAAAACTGGATTATGGATGTTTGTCTTTGTTTAGAGTGTTAGTTACAAGTTGTTATGGATAATGGGCAGGTAAAAAGCTAAACAAAGGAGATTAGATTCAGAGGTCTTGTTTTGAGGGAAAAAAAGGAAGTGCTGTGGGACAATGGTCTTATACCCTGTAAAGATTTGTCAGTTGTATTGGTTAATAAAATTCTGATTGGCCAGTAGCCAGGAAGGAAGTGGAGGCGGGGCAACAAGAACAGGAGAATGCTGGGAAAAGAAAAGACACAGTGTGCAGTCGTCACAGAGGAGACTGCCTCGCTGATAAAAGGTACCAAGCCACGTGTCTAACAGAGACAAGAATTAAAGGTTGATGAAAGATATAAGAGTTAATAAGAATCTTGAGCTAATAGGCCAACCAATTTATAATTAATGTAGACCTCTGTGTGTTTCCTTGGGACTGAATGACTGCAGGATTGGGCAGTATAAAAATCTCAGGCAACAGAAGTCACTTTGGTGTCATATCTCTGCAGCAGGGTTGATTTCACCCATATCTTCCTTATGACTTTATATATAAAATAGAAAATAATAAGGAAAAAATCCAAGAGGCTTTAAAAGGAAAGACTGAGCATGGTGATTCACTCCTGTAATCAGCATCTGGAAGGTGGAGGCAAGAACCAATTACTGAGAGCTCAAGTACAGTCTGGGCTACAAAATGAAACCCTGACACAAAAAACAAAACCAAGACAAAGTCGCTCAAATTGCTAGAATCAGTAATAAGGGAGGGAACCCTTCTTGTTCTAAAAGATCAAACAATATATAATATTAATACATAACAAATACAATATACAAAATTTTATTCAAAACAGAAAAATTCAACTTAATCTTGTAGATGAATTAGTTTTCATTTTGCAGAGTCCCCAAGATACTGAGGTATGCTAAAGCATTTAAAGTTCCTTTTATCTCACATTCACTTATGTCACCTGTGAGATGCTGAGCCTGACAGTTCATTGTTAAACCCAGTAGAAGGCTGAATACAATCACTCAAACATTAAATAGTAAATGAATGGTTTATGAGAATATTTCCAAGACACAGCTCTTAAAAGAAAGTATTTTGCCTACCTGCAGGGATAACACTTTTCCTTCCAGAGTCTCTGCTTTCTTCTTCCATTCAGCTAAGATATGGTTTTGCTTTTCTAATTCAGCAGAATACATAGCTTTTTCCTCTAAGAACAAAGGAAAGTTACAGTAATATTTTCCAACAGTGTGTAAAGCTGGAATTTTACATCACTTGGGCTTTTAATAATTAAAAACAAAACATTTAAACATCTCAAAAGGGAAGTACAAATGTCTCACTAAGACATATCAAGTGGCACTGACACCAGGAGCCGTGAGCCTCGTAGCCATGATGACCCCATTCTGCCTCCCCTTTAGCAATACTCTCTACAGCCTCTTTGTCCACGCCTTTGTTCTCATAGTCAGTCTAGCAATTACATTAAAAATAGTCTTTTTATTTTTCAGTGCCACTCCATAGCCCTGGCTCATGTGTAACTCAGAGATCAGCCTACCTTTGCCTCTGGAATGCTTGGATTAAAGGTGTGAACTACCCACCTGGAAATCATATATTGAATTTCAACTAGATGGACAGCCCTAAGGGGTCACACAATTACAAATTTAAAGATTTTCTTAGGCACAAAAATATCCTCTATCCCCCTATCAAACTAACAGTTAACCCAATTAATAATTACCAGATGTACTTAGTCAACAAATTGATGGGTCAGTGATTTAAAGTGGGTAAACCTAATGATGGTAGGGAGAATGTGACAAAGCAAACTTTTGTCTTAGAATAAAAATGTTCTGTCTGTTTGAGTGTCTCTAAAACAGTACTTTTCTATTTGGAATAGAAAATGTAGCCACCTCAAAGCACAAATGAACAGCTAAGAACAAGCTAGTATTTCAAAGGTTAGTTATTACAATTATTAACACTTAAAAGGGGCTTCAAGGGCTGGAGAGATGGCTCAGAGGTTAAAAGCACTGGCTGCTCTTGCAAAGGTCCTGAGTTCAATTCCCAGCAACCACATGATGGTTCATAACCATCCAAGATGAGATCTGGTGTCCTCTTTTGGCCTGCAGGCATACAGAACACTGTATACATAATAAATAAAAAAAGGGGGGGGCTTCAAACTCCAGCATCTCAAACCTAATCATTCTAAGAGTGTCATTTTCCTCTTGTATGCGCTTCTTTTACATTCTCTCTCTCTCTCTCTCTCTCTCTCTCTCTCTCTCTCTCTCTCTCTCTCAGTTTTTGAATTTTTTCTTTTTCTTTTTGTGGGGGTGGGGGTTATTTCAAGACAGGGTTTCTGTGTAGCTTTGGAGTCTGTCCTGGAACTAGCTCTTGTAGACCAGGCTAGCCTTGAACTCACAGAGATCAGCCTGCTTCTGCCTCCTGAGTGTTGGGATTAAAGGCGTGTGCTATCACTGCCCAGCTGGTTTTTGAAAATTTTGAGTCAGGGTCTTCTCTATGTACACTGGCTGTCCTCGAACTCATTGTGTATATCAGGCTTGTCTCAAACTCACTGACACCGGCCTGCCTTTGTCACCCTAGTTTGGGTATTCATGGTGTTGTCACCACATCCAGCCCCTTATTTATTTATTTATTTCGTGTGCATGTCTGAGTGCACTTGGACAACAGTGTGTGTGTGGAGGTCAGGAGAACTTGCAAGAATGGGTTCTCTCCTTCCACCATGTGGGTCCTGGGGAATCAAACTCAGGTCCTCATACTTAGCAGCAAACACCTGTTCACTGAGTCAACTCAGCAGCTCTGAATAATCTCCTTTATCACTTGATTCTCCTTCTTCATTTTATTTACCTTTCTAACTCCTCAACTTTTGGCTCAGCATTTAAGTGCACTGGCTGCTCTTCCAGAGGACACAGGATCAATTCCTAGCACCCATATGGCAGCTTACAAATGTCTGTAAACTCCAGTTCCAGGGATCCAACATCCTCATATAGACAAATGTGCAGGCAAAACACCAACACACATAAAATAAATACATAAAATATTTTTTAAATAAGTTGGATGGCAGTGGCGCACACCTTTAATCCCAGCACTCAGGAGGCAGAGGCAGGCAGATCTCTATGAGTTTGAAGCCAGCCTGATCTACAGAGTGCATTCCAGGATAGCCAGGGTTACACAAAGACACCCTATCTCAAAAAGCAAAAACAAACAAAAATACGAAAAACAACAAAAAACAGTTATACTCCTCAACTTTCACCTTAATTAGTAATAATATTCTAAACATTTTTTAAAAAATCAAAATAGCTTTAGTCATAAAAGAAGTGTGAATTTACTTGGTGGTGGTGACATTTAAGGATTTCCTATACCTAACTTCATATTCAAATAAGGCAAAGTTACCATAACCAAAATTTTTCTTCACTAAGACATCAGCCAAGTAGGTAACATACCTTGTTGGAAGTGCTCGAGAACCATCTGCAGATTGGCTAGTGACAGAGCATACTGCTTTACTTGTTCCTGAGAGACAGAAAGCTGCAGGGCAGTCTCATCCCTCTGCTTGGAGACCGTGCTCAATTGTTCTTGCAACGATTCAACTTGCACACTGGCTTGATGACTTCAAATAAAAGAATACAAGCAAACTGCTTCATCCACTTAAGTAATTTAACAAAAAATACTCTTTACATCTTAATACATTAAATTCCAGTTAGATTGCAAGGTATTTAGTGAGCATGTAGCAAAACAAACAAAAGTTTCTCAGGCACGGAGTCTAATCACACCTTTCTGCACCTCACACAAGGAATCATGGTGAACCTAGAACTTTCTGATGGTCATCCCACTGACAAGTTGTTCTGATTGCTTATCTTTTTCTATTATCTTTCTTCTGTCTATTACACACACATATGGAAGCCCTTCATTTCTCTAAATATGAATCTAAAGATTCCCTAAGAGATTTATTTATGTAGCAACTGTCTTTGTTGCTTTTCTCCTTACTGTCACCAAATACATGACAAGAAGCAATTTAAGAGAGCTTATACGGCTCAGTCTGCAGGTATAGTCCATCATGGCAGAGAAGTCACAGTGGCAAGAGTTTGTATAAGCTGCTGGCCATGCTGCATCCACAGTCAAAAGGCAGTCAACAGTGCATGATTGTGTTTAGCTTGCATTCTCCTTTCTATCCCGTCCAGGACCTCAGGTCATAGGAAGGTACTAACCACAGTTGAGATGGGTCTTCTCAGCTCAATCAGCCTCTCTGGATAATTCACAGGCATGGCCAAGGATTTGTCTGCTGGATTCTAAATCTCCTGTCATACTGGCAATACTAACATCATAGTACCTATTCAGGCTTACATCTTATTTTGTTTATTTGTGTTTGTTTGTTTACTTATTTATATTATATTATTTTTTGAGACACGGTCTCACCATGTAGCCCTTGACTGGCCTGTAACTCAATAAGTATACCAGGCTGGCCTCAAGCTCTTAAGATCCAACTGCCTAGAAAGTGCTTAAGGGCATTACAGGGATTAAGGGCATGCACTACCACACTTGGCCTGGTTTATATATTATCTTTGAGTGTATCTTTGATGAATGAAGGTTATTTTCAGAATATCACAATGGTCTTCATTGTATTTAATATCCAGTTAAACCATACTCAAGAGTAACTAATAAAGCCAATTAAAAGCAACTCAAATTGGAAGATATTTTACCCAACAATGCCCTCTTGTGGAAACAGAGGTAAACTAAGACCTAAAATGTCCCCAAATCCTCCTGGGATTTATTCATTCCGATGACTGGTTAGCAAATCAAAGTATGACTCTAAGGATAAACGAGCTTTTAAAATACTCAGCTAACAGACAGAAGGCATTACTTTGTTAAACGATCTAAATATGACCTATAGATCGAATTTACATATATGACAAATATTTACTATTAGTTTATGTTTAAGATATGTTGTGGGAAGGATAAAAGATGAAACATTTTTAGATACAGGCAAACTTACACTTTCTTTGATATGAGAGAGGTTAAGACATGCAACAATTTGTTATTAAGACATGCAACAATTACTAAAAGTAAATATAAGGGTCATCAAAGACTCAAAGCTCTCTATACAGTTCAGAAAAAGGCATTACTACAGGGTTTGGGTTTAGAAATGAGGGACGGGGCACTAAATAATAATCCTTTGTGAAGAAAACATAATTTGAAAAATAGGTGAGAATCACAAAAAAACACTTAAGAAAGTCAGGTCCATCCTTCAGTCAACATGAAAAGAAAAAGTAGGGGGGAAAAGAAATAGGAAAACAGTACTGGGAAAATGAGTAATTCAGATTGGTCAGAGAAGGCCAAAACTTTACTTGAGGCTGCTTATCTCAGAGGTTATAGGGAAGGACAGAGACCTGAGGGTGTTTTGCATTTCTGGCAATGTAATTATACAAATGTACAACCCACTCATTGTTTTCATTTCACATTAAACAAGCTTTCTCATCTAAATCAGAAAGCACAACAACACACTATGTAAGTAGGGAAAAGGAATCACTTTTAGTGCTGTCTCTACTTACAACCTCTTTGAAGACAGAACTATCTACTGTCTCCTCATATCACCCCCAGCACTGTACACAGTAAAAAGAGTGGGAAATGTAATATAGAATTTAGAAATATATTTGTTGTAGAATATTATTTTAAGATGTGTTACATTTGTTTATGCTGTGGAGTATTTGTTTTAATGATGCAAAGATGTGTTGCATTCTTTTATGTTGCATTTGTTTAACTCTGTGAAGCTGTGTTACTTTGCCTGTCTAAAACACCTGATGGTCTAATAAAGAGTTGAAAAGCCAATAGCGAGGCAGGAGAAAGGTTATGTGGGGCTGGCAGGCAGAGAGAATAAATAGGAGAAATCTGGGAGAAAAAGAAGGAGTGGGAAAAGAAGGGGCCAGCCACAGAGTAAGAGTGAAAGCAAGATTACAGAAGTAAGAAAAGGAAAAAGCCCAGAGGCAAAAGGTGGATGGGATAATTTAAGAAAAGCTGGCAAGAAACAAGCCAAGCTAAGGCCAGGCATTTATAAGATTTATTTGGGAGCTGGGTGGTGCCACCCACCTCAAAAAAGCCAAAAGTGTAAAATAACCAACAAATAGTCATAATTTTCCTATAAGTTCATTAACAGCATGATCTCAAAAGTTTTAACATGCCCCTTGACCTACAAGTTCCACTTTTTCAATATTTACACGAAGGAAATATTCTGACATCAACACAGAAAGCATATTGTCAGTTAAAACACTCTAGGGCTAGAGAGATGGCTCAGTGATTAAGAATGCTTTCAGCTCTTCCAGAAGCCAAGTTTGATTCCTAGCAGCCCCATCAGGTAGCTCACAATCCAGCTCCAGTGGGAATCAATGCCCTTTTGGGGCTCCTACATAGGTACCTGCATGCACATGGTACACATAAATATTTAAAAAATGCTCTAAGTGTCCAGTAAATAAATTAATGGTATACTATGCAGTCATAAAATATTGCTGTAGAAATATACATTTTACTGTATAATGACATACTACTAAATGCTAAAAAAGAAGTCACAAAACAGTAGCAATTATATGATCCATTTTTGCTCTTAAAAGACAAAATACAATACAAAGATGTAAAATGGTACAAAGGATGATTCTGGGTGAATGGAGCTCTACTTTCTATCTTTCTAGCTTGTGTGACTTTCTAAAATGTAATATTCTTGTAGGGTGCAGTTACGTACACCACTAATCCTAGCACTTGGGCAACAGAAGCAGGAGGATTTCAAATTTGAGGCCAGTGTGAGTTAATGAGACCCTGTCTCAAACCAAAACCAAGTACTAAGAATAAAATCTTTCTACTGAGAAAATGAAAATGTAGAGTATTTAAAGTCAGTCACTCAAAACTAATAAGCCACAGGGCGGTTCCTCAAGCTGGGCCAGGTCTCTGAGCTGCCACTTCTTCTACACTTTCATCCCTAACATCCACATGCGGTCAGCTTTTAATCACCTGCTGAAAAGTAACGCCAGATGAATTAAATTAGCTCTCGCGGGACTGGACAGAACCCAATAAGACCTGCCAACATCTCAGGACCAGTCCCCTAAAATGACAAGTGACATTAAGTGTGGGGAGGGGCGTAGTTAGACAGCAGGAAGTCTGAGAGCTAGATCCTCATATGTGCCTATCTTGATCAAGTGTGTACACCACTTTACCCTAAGATTCTGCAACCATAAAATGGAGACAATGACTTTTGTGAAAATGAATTTGAACCAATATGAGCAAAATGTTTACTGAGCACGACACTCAACAAGTGACCAGTTACAAGTCGCACAAAAAGGGCTGGAGAGATGGCTTAGAGGTTGAGAGCACTGGCTGATCTTCTGGAGGTCCTGAGTTTAATTCCCAGCAACCACATGGTGGCTCACAACCATCTGTAATGAGATCTGGTGCCCTCTTCTGGCCTTCAGGCATACAACGAGGCTGAACATTGTGTACACAATAAATAAATAAATCTTTAAAGAAAAAAAGTCGTGCAAAAAGAAAAACAAAAGTTTACCTCGCATTTTCCATCGCATTCGAAGATGAAACTAGCTTTTCTTCCAACATCGCCACTTTCTTCCTTAGTTTGGTCTCTCTGTCTTCTGCAGCCAAAGCTTCCCGAGTATAAGAATCTTCAGACTCTAAGAGGTGGTCACGCAATCTCTGGAGCTCCTGGTTTAACCGGGACTCTTTGTCACGTAAGTGTTGAACCTAGGTAGAGGACCTTTCTTTACTTTTCTTTCATGCAACGTCCATTCCCATAAAACACTTATACCATCAAATTATTCCATATTATGTAAATGTATTAATATATTAACATTAATTATACATAAGTACCATTATGTAATTATAACAGCTAATTATAACATTTATTTTAAATAATTCTTCTTAATTATAATATATATTTAATTAACTATATAAATAACATGTTTTACTTAGTTATAACCAGTATAATTATTATTATAAATATCAATTACATTATGTATTATATATAAAACAATATATTAATACACTAATGTCTCACATTTACCAGGAAAACTTCTCCCCAAATTACATTTTAAAAGATTCAAATAGAAGCTTTACATTTGTAAGGTTCATCTGCACGGTTATAACAGAAATAGAATACAGAAGTAATGGGCTCTTATGGCAGAGTAATTTTTAGTAAATCTCATAAAGTGAGATAATTTTCTGATACACAAGGTATGTATCACAGTTAATCTTTCAAAAACTAAATTATAGTGTACCCCAATACAGCATATCAGAGGAAGAGAAAAATCACAAGATGATCATTTGCCTTAAATAACAGTGTGTGTCACTGGCCATTACAGTGCAGTACCTCACTCTGTAGGGTACTGTTTTCCATTTGCTTCTGTTTCAGGGCCAACATAACTTGGTCTCTCTCCTGCTGGAATGTAACTGTCTTCTCCTGCATTGATTTAACTGCATTTAAAAGTTGATTTAACTCCCCAGCCTTGCCCTTTTGGAAAGAAACAATTTTAGCTTTAAAGAATAATAGATTTTTCAAAATGACATTTTCTTCATTAAATAGTTTTAAAATATAGTTAATAATAACATCAACAAAATCCAAAAATGTCCTGAGAAAGACGATCTGAAGGAGTTTAAGGAGACATGACATCTAATGTGGTATCCTACACAGCCCTGCACCAGAAGGACACACGGCGAGAACTGAAGGGTTCAATAAGCATGAACTTGCACTGCTGCAATGTTGGTTCAGCATCTTAATAACTCCTGAAATACATAAGACAGGACCAATAAGAGAAGCTGTGTGTGAGGTAGATGAAAACTCTCTTCACAATCTCTACAGCTCATCTATAAACCCAAAGCTGTACTAAAGGAAACATTTATTAGAAATGTTTTAAAGAGGCTTGGTGCTGCTTCAACTTGATATGCTAGGCTTTGTTGACTCTCCATTGGAGGCCTTACCCTTTCTGAAGAGTGGGTGGGGATGAGGGGAGGAGAAAGAGGGGGAACTGTGGTTGGTATGTTAAATTAATAAAAATATTTAAAAATTAAAAAAAAGAATATTAAACAAGCAAACAAAAAATGTTTTAAAGAGAGCCAGGTGTGGTGGTACATGCCTTTAATTTCATCAGAGGTCACTGGATCTCTGTGAGTTTAAGGCCATCCTGGTCTGCACAGTAAGCTCTAGACAAGTCAGAATTACATAAGACTCTATCTCAAGAACTTTCCCCTTACACACACACACACACACACACACACACACGTTTTCAAGGGCTCTAGGAATCTATCTTATTGGTAGAGGACTTGCCTAGCACATTTGAAGAGGCCAAAGTTTCAATCACTAGTATTTAAAAAACAAAATACAGAAAAAGGAAAGAAACATTTTAAGATAGTAGGACATAGGAGATATGAAGGGGAAAATGAGAAAAATCAGAGGAGACTTTTACCTTGGGAGTATAGCACAGAAGAAGAGAGAAGGAGGAAGGAAGTAAAGAAACAACACTAAAAGCATTTGAAAACACTATAGAGAAATATTATTTTGTTTACTTAAAAAAATATAGGGATGTGTGTGTACATACATACACATAGTTTAAAGGAAGTCATACTATTTGGAGTTATACTACAATGTCCCCTACAAGAGCCACAGCCTACCCTACAAAAACCCCAGTGCTAGGTGTTAGACAGCTTCCTTTGAACTGCTGGTCAAGAGGATCCAGGAGACCCCAAACAGCACTGACATTGCACTTGGTTGCCTTCCAGAACTTGAAGATAAACCCACTGCTGAAGACACCACACACTGTGGACACAGGACTGGAGGAACTGAACTGGCACTGACCTGGAAGCCTCTTTCTTGAGCACTAGGCTCTCAGAGTGTCTAAAGGTGGATGCAAGAGGCATAAGGAGAAAAACAAGCTATCACCAACTCAGGAGGTTATGAAGGATTAATCTACTACTAAAAACCTTTGAAAATATCTTGTAATTTGGAGGTGAAGAAACTGCTCGTGAACCCAAAATACCTTTAAATAAATATTCCTAAGTGAGCAAGGTCAGACTTCCTCAGAAACAGTAGCAATAAAGTAACTAACACATTAAAAAGGCTCCTTGGTCATCAACATTTGTCTGCATACCCCACTGAGAACATACCTGTTCTTTTTCTTTCAAGAGTTGCTCAAAAGCAAGCGCCTTCTCTCTCATCGAATGGCATTCAAACTCTTTTTCTCGCAACATCACGGACAACTTCATGTTGGTCTCCTGCAGCGCCTGGTATTCTGTTTCCTTCCCCCTGGAAGTCTCCATTATGTTTTCATTTTCCCCCTTTAGTTTAGAAATGTCCATTTCTAAAATCAGTATCCTCTCCTTCAAATTTGTCACAGCTTGTCTCAGAAGCTCATTTTCATTCACTTTGTTAGTGAAATTTTCATTTGAAGAATGCAATTGGTCACTTTTGGCTTTGATTAAGAGGTCTTTTTCCTTAAGTAAGTTTTGTAAAACCTCTTGTTTCTCCTTCAGCTGCTTCATTTCCAAATCAGTTTGCTTGTGTTCTCTTCTCCCTATCTCTGAGGAGGCAGCCACAGACTCTGACAGTCTCTGGTTGTTTTCCTGGAGTGTTCTGATCGTGGCATCTTTTTCCTGTAGTGACCGTCTCAGGTCATCCAGTTCTTGTTGAAGCAACTGAGAGGACTCACACGGCCCAGCAGACTGGCTTGTCTTCAGAGGTTCTGCTGACTGAGTGGTAAGTGATGAGCCAGAAGAGAGCTGGGGTGACATAATATCAAGTTTTCCTAAAAGAAGATCCTTGGTGTTACAAAGCTGCCCTATGCTTTGCTGAACTTGTGCTAATTCCTGCCCAAAATTCTTCAGTTTGGTTTCATTCTGCTCGTAACTTTGAATCAGGCCCGTGTAGTCTACTTGTAATTTAGAATTGTTATCACTATCAACCAAAACTTGGGCCTGAAGTTGATGGAGCTCTTCCTGAAGCTGGGCTGACTCATGCTGCATATTTTGGACGGTGGTCATCACCTGCTGTTTCCACTCTTCCATTTTCTTCACTTGCTGTTTTAGTTTGTCACGTTCCTGTAAGAGCTCCTCAAACTGATTACTATTGACTCCTCCAACCTCGTTACCTGTGCCAGAAGTTTGCAACACTGTCAGCAGGGTCTGACACTTCTGACTCAGTGCATCTATTTCAATGTCTTTTTCTCGAATAATCCGTGATAAATTCTGAATAGTTTCTTTAAACATATCTTGACCACTACTTTCAAATCTAGCAGACATTTTTTTATTCTCATCTTGCAGCTTAATAAGGGCTGCTTCTTTGGCACTAATAATATCTATCATTTTGTGATAGTCTGTTTTCAGCTGGCTATTTTCCCTTGTCTTCTCATTTAAGACAACCATTACTTTCTCTCTTTCCATAGCGTAGGCATGCAGCTGCTGCTGGAGGTATGCAACATCCTGAGAATAGGAAACTGAGGAAATCCTGGCATGAAGCGCTTGTATCTCCAAGTCTTTCTGCTGGATAATTTGAGTGAGCTTGCCAACTTCATCTTTGGACAGCTGATCTATCTGTTTAGTTAAAGACAGATTCTTTTCATTCAGAAGCTTAATCTCCAGCTCCCGATCTTTTATCCCCTTCACTAACCTTTCCATTTCAGCTTTGGATAAATCATGCTTTTCACTTTCATTTTCTATATTAAGGCTCTGAACTTCTGTTTCTTGAAAAATATCAGAATTCTCTGTTGGAATGTCCCGTCTTTCTTCATGCAACTGGGCTTTTATTTGTTTAACTGTTTTTTGCAAGTTCTTAATTTCCTCATCTTTTTCTAAAAAGAGCTGGGTGTGTGTGATACTCATTTGTTCATGCTGGTATCTTAACTCATCCATTTCTTTCTTCTGCTCCTGTAGAGACTGGAGCAGTTGCATTTTATTCTGGTTTTGATCTTCAATCATCTTCTGGTGCTGTTTAATTTCTTCTTCCAAATTATCCTTGATGATGTGGAGCTTAGACAGCTCAGACTCTAGCTCTGTGGTGCTGTCAAGGGTACTACGCTCAAGCACGGGCACAGTCCGACTCTGCTGTTCCCTGAGTCGCTCCAGTTCTTCTTGCAAGTGGTTGTTCTCTTCTTTCATGGATCCAAGACTTCTATCCTTTTCCTCTACTGTCTGCCTTAGAGCCTCATTGTTTCTTAAGGCCTGCGCACATTTGTCCAATTCCTCCTGCAGTTCTGAACTTTTTTCTTTAAGTTTCACAATACAATCTTCTTTTTCGTTTATAAGTCGTGTCAATTGTTTCTGTTCTTCTAAACTAGACAATAAAGTTTCCTTCATTTGTTGATGATCAGTATCCATTTGCTCAATACTCTTTTTGAGCCCTGCTATTTCAGAGTCTTTTTGCTGGCTGAGCTGAATTAAGTGCTCATGTTCCATCTGTAAGGCAGAGGTACTCAGGCTGCGTGCGCTGGACAGTTCCTCAATAGTTTGCTTGTATTTGTTCGCTTCCTCTAACAGCCTCTTTTCAGCTCCACACAAGTCTGCTTCTAGCTGCGCCTTTTCGCATTTCAGAGTCTCCAGCAAGGCAGTTTTTTCCAGAGAAATCTGGTTGTTGCCAGCAATAGATTCTTCCAACTGATTTCTTACATCCTCACATGCTACAACCAACTTTTCATTTTCTGTTTTGAGATCAAAAGCAACTTGCTTCAAATGTTCATTCAGCTCTTCTATTTCTAAAAGATTCTGTTTTAAGTTTCTAACTTCATTTTCCCTTTCCTTAAGTAAATCATCCTTCAAATTACTGTTAGAGCCTTGGGTTTGAGACCGCGTCAACTCACTCCTGACTGTGGACAGCTCCTCCTCATTCTGCCTGATGTGTTCCCTCAGTTCACGGTTCTCCTTCTGGATGCTGAAATTATTTTTCTCTGATTTACTTAGTTGATCTACTAAATCTTCTACTTTATCTTCAAGCTTCTGTTTGGTTAACTGTAAATCACTTAGGGCCCGTTCACTGTCAGTTAGCTTTTCTTTCTGCATGTCTAACTCTTTGGTAATGTTCATTTTATCATCCTCGAGTTGATGGATTCTCTGTTTTTCATCATCTAGATCTTCTTTTAGCTTCTTGATGACACTATCTCCTTCACTTTGCTGTTTTGATAGCTGATCTTTTATCAAAATCACATGCTGAAAGAAAAATTAATTTGCACAGTAACTTTGTGACATTTTCTCATGTCAGTATCTAAAGAAAATTTTGTAAAATTTCATACATCATATAATAATAAAATGAGTATTTCTATCCTTCTTTAAAAATAACTTTCTAACCCACTATGTTTCACAAAATAATTTACAAAAGTTTTTCATTTTAGGCTGGGTGGTGGTGGTGCATACTTCTAATCCAGCACTTGGGAGTCAGAGGCAGGCACATCTCAATAAGTTCGAGGCCAGCCTGGTCTACCAAGCGAGTTCCAGGACAGCCAGGACTGTCACACAGAGAAACCTCGTCTTGAAAAACCTTTAAAAAAAAAATTTATCATTTTAGGAGTAAAAATCTAAAATCAGAAAAGGTTAATCACACGTTCTTTTTCTAACTTTTAAACACCAAAACAAGCATCAACAAACAGTAGCCCTCAAGTTGCTAACTATCTCTGTACATAGTTTACCAAGCAAACTCATGCTTGCTTGTTCACATATCCTAACTCAGTGAGATGAGTATGTTCCGAGATATGTTCCACAAATTTAAAACATACTTTACTAACTAGTATTTTAGAGACAAAGTCGCATCTCTGATTATATCAAAAGCAAATTAAAATATGAAACCACCAAAGTATATCCCTGTCTATGTTAGTTCAGTACCCAGACGACTGGCTGGAGTGTGCTCCTCACGCCTCATCATATTTAATGCAGTTTTACCTTAGTAGCCTCTTGGTTCTGCTTGTCCAGTTCTTCAAGCTCAGCCGTGAGTATTTCATTTTCATGAATACTCTGATTCAGTTCTTGTTCCTTCACCTCCAAGTTAAGTTTCAAGTCACGAACTTGAGAAAACAAATCTATGTCCCTTGTAGCTGTACTTTTAATGGCCTCATATTCATTGTTCAGTTTGGAAAGTGATATCTGAAGTTCTTCCTTAAATGACAAGAGGACAGGGAAAGCAGGACAAGCCATCACTCAAGAAGAGACATCAAAAGGTGAACCTTACAGGCATGAATGGCCTATAATAACAGGGTATCTATTTTAAATCCTTTGCATGGGAACAAGTCACAGCCTTCAGTCACAGAGTTTTACATAGAGCTCCAAGCAGAGCATTTCTACAAGTCTGTGTTCACCTTCTAGCCTACCTTTTTTGCAGAGGACCATTCCTAGGGCAGAAGCCTTTTCTATTCTAGTCCCATAAATACCAACCTTATCCTTATACCTACCAAACACACACTTAATAAAAGCCCCAATCTCTTCTCTTCCAGACAAAGTAAATAAAAATGAAGAAAATTGGTACTCATTCAGACTATAAGCTCTAATTAGAAAATAAAAAGTCCATTTTTTTCATTCAAGGAACTTAGTTATTATATGATTAGATTAGTGTACAAAACCTTCTCTTAATTGAAGAATGAACCTGTTTCCTTTATCTTCTGAGCAAGACCACCAGGCTCCCTTCTCAAAAACCCAACATTACTAAACACAGACCTACACATGTTTTTAATAATCTAATATGTAATAACATTTTCTTAAAAAACCTAGGAAGTTAAATAGTCCTCTATGATTCAACATCATTTTCTCATGATTATGTTTATTATAAGGTACATAAAGTCCCAAGCTTTTTAAAACTGAACTTTTCTGAGATCAACTTTGAAATAAATAGTATCAATTTCCTTTAAAAAACCTAATAGTTCCATATAAAAGAGGCCTATAAAACTGTATGAGAGTATCGCCACCATCTCTCTTTCTCATTTCCTTTCAATTCAAACACTTATTCTGAACTGTCCTTGAAAGATGGAGCCTGTGTAGGGGTTCATGACTGTCATCCCAGCACTTGTGGGGGTCAAACAAGAGGACTGCTATAATTTTGAGGCCAGCCCGAGGCTATATAATGAATAACAGGCCAGGTCAGTCTAGGATACAGAGTGAGACCCTATCTCAAAAAACAACAATAACAAAAAAGAAAAAAGGTAGGTGAAAGGTGAACAGACAGCTTAGTAGTTAAGAACCCTTGCTCTCATAAAAGACTCAAGTTTGGTTCCCAACGTGCGGCTCACAACAGCCTGTAACTGTAGTTTCAAGGAATCTCATAATCTCTTTTGGCCTCGACAGACACTAGGCATACATATGGTCCATATACTTCATGCAAGAAAAACACTCGTACACATAAAATAAAAATAAATAAATTGTAAAAAAGGAGGAAAGGAAAAAAGAAAAGAAAGAAAGCATTATTTCCTTAAGTCTTTCTGAAGTCATCTGACCTTTCTCGGGCTGATCTGAGGAGCACATCTGGCATTAACTGGGAAACAAATACAATTCAGTCAAGAGTTACAGAGACTTCTCACGGTGGCCAGAAAATTGAAAAGATAAGAAAAGCTGGGAGGTCCTACAGGGTTTGGGAAGAGAGGCCTACAACTAAAAAGCGTAGTTAGACCAATTCGATAAAGAAGAGGATTCCATAGGAGCAGACCCAGAAGCAGCACACACATGGGAATAAGAACAGTGATGTGAGTCATTACCGGTACTCTGTGGAAAACAGCAGCAACCATCTCATGTCCAGGGCTGTACACTACAACCTAGAACTCAAACCCATCATGCCTCTCTGACAACACTGCCTATATACTGATGTAGAAAGAAGCTGAAACTAAAATCTTAGGGGACTTAGAGTAGCATGTTGACACTGCTATTTCTTAAGGATATATATGCAGAGGCAGACATGTATTGACATACCCAGGAATAGTGGTATTCTAGGAATATGAAACACAGACTGTCTTTGGGTAGGAGGCCACGTAACAGAGGCATGAAGTTTTTCAGTGTGTGTTTACGAGGCAAACATAATGCTCCTTCCTATATTAAATAGTGTATCATAGCACTCTATGCCATCTTTGCTACTAACGCACACAAAAAAAATAAGATTCTAATAGCAAAGCTATCTGTCTTCACTGTTCAACAGTAAAAAATTTATACCTACCACCACAGGGACTGTGGGGAACAACAGCCAGACATTTCCCCTACCTGTAGGTGCTGCTGTCAGGGCCCCATCAGAATCACACCTCTTCTGCTCAGACCTAAATGCCTACTGGTTTGTTTGCACATACTATACTCTGGCCAGCCTCTCACACTCTGAACCTTGCCCAGCTACTCCAAGCTGGCTGGGCAAGCTACCAATGAGCTTAGACTTACTGCGAGGTCTCTATCGTTAAGCATTCCACTGATATGAACTAATCCTTAACCATGACCTATGACACACACCATTTTAATTCTACCCCATTTTAACAGCACCTACCTTTTCTTGACTCAATAATGACTTCTCTCTTTCTAAAATTTGGACACATGTTTGAAGTTTCTGATTGTCTTCAGCAAGACTGTTATCCTATAAAAATGTTAAAGTAGTATTTTCAGATAACAGAATTTTCAGTTTACAAGAAAGCAGTCTAGCTACATATTTGTATAATTATACTCAGAATATTTTTAGTAACATATAAAAGTTAAAATAATCCAATGTTGGACAGTTTAGAATCATTCACTCATTTTAGACATTCTTATAGAGTATTTATTATATTTAAAGGATATAAAAGTGTCTCCAGGGCTGGAGAGATGGCTCAGCGGTTAAGAGCACTGACTGTTCTTCCAGAGGTTCTGAGTTCAATTCCCAGCAACCACATGATGGCTCATAACCATCTGTAATGAGATCTGGTGCCCTCTTCTGGCCTGCAGGGACACATGCAAGTAGAACGCTGTATACATAATTAATAAATTAATCTTTAAAAAAAAAAGTGTCTCCAAAAGTAACTTGTAATTAATACACAGGGGCCGGCGAAACGGCTCAGCAAGTAAAGGCACATGCTATGCAAACCTGGCCATCTTAATTTGGAACCAGGAACCCACATAAAGTTGGAAGGAAAGAACCAACTCCATAAAATTATTCTCTTACCTCCATACATATGGGTACACACACACACAACCACATGTACAAGAACACAGATTAAAATAAAAAAAAAAAACTTTGGCCAGGTGGTGGTGGCACACACCTTTAATTCCAGCACTCAGGAGGCAGAGGCAGGCAAATCTCTGTGAGTTTGAAGAGAGCCTAGTCTACAGAGCAAGTTCCAAAACAGGCTCCAAAGCTACAGAGAAACTCTATCTCAAAAAAACATTGATTTTTTTCTTATTTTAGGAAAAATCAAAATGCATTCCTTACTTTGATATAGGATCAGTTCCTGTCTATACTGTCAAGTCACCAATTACACACCCAACATATCAATTTATAATGCAAAAAACTTTGTTAGTGATCATTAAGCACAGATTACTAAAAGTTCCTGGGGGAAATTTACATGAATTTATGAGAAAACAAAGATAAGCAAAAACAATTAATCAAAACTCTCTTAGTAAAATAATGCCCAAAACTTTCTCCCATAACAAGAAGTTACCTGGTTTAAACTACTTAGTCTCATTATTTCATTTTCAGCATCTGTAAAAACAATAAATGAACCTGACATTACTTAAAATATTTTAATAATTGCCTCTCACATTAAACTCAGAGGTGCAGTCCATTAAGACAAAGTATATTTATCACTAGCAAGTAGGTTGACAGTTTGAAATACAAAAAACATTTCTGCCATTTTTCATTTCATAACTATAAGAAGTAAAAGCTTAAAACCATGTTAAAATCCAATGCTCTGGAAAAGTGTAAGAATTATCACTGTAAGTCACTGTTCTGATAAAAATAGTAATGATGTGTTTCAAAATATAATCCATTAGTTTGAATAGCTAAAAACATATCAGGTCTAAGACTGTTGTTTAAAAGAAAAACTTGAAAAGCAATAAATAAAAATTTACACTGCAACAGTATAATTCTCTCTCACATATCTAAAGTGACTTAGAAATGAGTGTACTACATACAGATCCATAGAGAAAAAGGTTCTGGAAAAGGAACCCAGAGACAGAATATCATGAGATCAACTAAAGCACTTCATTTTATGCTCATTACAACCGAGCATTTACGACAAAGCCAGTGTTAGACAAAAGACAGAAAAATGCAACTCTTGCTCTTTATGAGCTTACAATTCAGAATAGAATTGTGATAGAAGCAAACAATGATTACAATACAGTGTGACATAGCAAGTACAGCACTGTGAAGGCAAAAGTAGCCAATATCTAGTCCAAACCAGGTGAGAAAAAAGGGCCCAGGAAGTGGCAGTGCACTTCTCCTTCTCCTCGGGGGAGTGGGGAGGTGAGAACTCACTGAGTCAATGTGCTAACAGTGGCCCAAAAAAAAAAACCTAAACAAAACAAAACAACACAGGAACATGCTGTCCGGACAATACAGTAAATATAATGGAGAGAGAACTAGAGACTACTAGAGATTACTGAAGAAAGCACAGAGTCCACTATGACTAAAACTTACAAAGCTGGGCAATGAGAATAAACTGAGGAAGCAGATAGGGACCAGATGAAGAGATATGACATCCAACTAAGTAAGTTTGGATTTCATCTTCCAGGTCCTACTAGAAATAGGGGCCTAACTGGCTTTGCACTTCTGAATATTTATTCTCGCTTCAGAAATAACGGACTGAAGAATAATGGAAAGCAGAGAATAAAAAGCCAACACTTTCTAACAGGCACTTTGGACCAGATGCTGTTCAAAAGGAAAGCCTGCAGATAGCAACTCACGTAGCACATAGGACTACTTCAGACCTAAAAGGAAGATAATACTCTTACCCAACCATCTTTTTCAAAGCTTGATTTACATGTGTAAGTTCATCTGTGTGGTGGCTCACAAGCCAAAAGAAGAGGTTTCCTCTTCTGCCTCTCTCCATCTATCTAGTAGTCCTTTGAAGCAGGGTCTCTTCTTTCACCTGGGACTCATGTTTTCTAGGCCAGCCTAGTACAGCAATTCTCCTATTTCAGCTCCCTCAGAGCTGAAGTGACAGGTACATACAGATGCTCAGCTTGACACATAGTCGGTGTCAAGGCTAGTCTTCATGACTGTGCAGCAAGCACTCTGAACAACTGAGCCCTCTCCAGACCCAACTCTGTTTGTTCTTTAACCATTTTTCTACTTACTCTATTAAAAGCTATGTAACAGAAATTATGACTGATTGAAGTCAGTCCATGGCTATAGGAATGGGAAAAGTGGGAAGGACTACAGTAATGGCAAACTGTAACTACAAACGTAAGTGGCTCCCTCAATATGATTCTCTTATTTTATAAACAAGTACAGCTACTTGGGGGTGCAGATCCCCACTGAACTGCCTTCCCTTAGCCTAAGTGGCAGCTCCCAGGGCTTATGCACCCAAGAAACCCTGATTTTTCGGACACAATCCTGAAATATCACTTATACAGAAAAAAAAATTTTTAATGAAAAAAATAAAGGAAATAAAAACTACAAGGCTTGGTCAAGTTTGAGTTCTAGAATTCTGTTTCCCAAAGGTTGGGGAAGGAATATGAGGAAGGGAGAGGAGAGATGATCTTACTCTGAATTTAATTTCAGGTTGAAAATCCATGTTATATGACCGTTCTGGACAGGAGATCATGATAGAGTGGCAGGGAGGAGAGAAATATGGGTGTATACAAGTACACAAGGCTGGAAATTTTCAGAGAAGGGATAAATGAGTTCATATAGAGTCTATACTATATAAAGAAGACAAATGCAAAATAAAATGCTTATTTCCTGCTGAAGAGTTCCCTCCCACTATTTTCCTCCTATCTATGAATACTGATGTTTTACCTATAATACTAATTTTTTATACTAGTATTTAAAATTCTAAGTATCAGTTGGAGAATGGAAAATAACAGAAAATAATCCATGGCTATTATCACTCAAACCTTTGCTTCTCTATAGATCACTTCAAAGGGTAACAATGGAATGCTACATTCCCTAACCAGAGAGTCTGGGCTCTTATTAGTTACAGACAATGGTCTGTTCTGTCTACATTAAAGAAACAGACCAATACCTATATGAATAACAACTCCAATTCCCATAAACATTTCTCAGAAATCTATCTGGCTTCCAAAACCACTGAGTTCTACATAAATACCTAAGAGAATAAGGAAGGGAGGAGGCTAAGAGACAACCTGCTAAGCCTTATTAGCTTATTATTATTATTATTGCTAACCCTTATTAGCAGACAATTCCTGTTTGGTACTCAATTCAAACCCCACAATTCTACTCAAATGACAAAGTCATTTACATAGAATATGCAATTTAAAGTGCTTGTCTTAAAAAAGACCTAGTGTGCCAAGAAACACCAATGTAAGTTCCAAACATATACCAGTCAAAGCTTGCTGCAATCTCAAGATCTCTGCAACTGAGGAACTCTGTGGGAGAGTCCGCTCCTCCTCTGTTACAATGTCCCTCTGCCCCAGAGCAAGAGGCTGCAATTTGCTGCATTCCAGCTTCAGGCGCTCACACTGCTCAGTCATCTGTCGCTTTTCCACTTCCAGTCGTTCCTGTTCTCTCTTCCAGACTTCTTGGTCATGCTCTGCAGAAGATAATCTTTCATATATCTCTTTTATTTTATCCTCAAGTTCTTCAATTTTTTTTGTAGATTCTACTTTTTCCATCTGTAGACTATGAATGGTGTTTTGCATATCATACATTTTAGAGTGATCAGTTACTGTAACTTCTGAGCCACCTAAAACATTAAACAAACAAAACAAGAGGAATAAAATGTCAAGTTCCAAAAAGTAAATTGCTTGCTTAAGAGACTTTAGAACTTGGGACAACTTAAAAAGTCAAATTATTAGCTTATAATTTTAAATAAATAAAAAGTCAAATACTTCATTAGAACCAACTACTAAAAAGTCTATATATTTAAGTTTGAAACAAAATAATTTTTTTTTGCTGAAGTGTCATCAGTAAACAATGTAAAGCAACCCCTTACATAAGTGCAGAAGGCCTTTCCATATCTATAGACCAAGGAAGTATCACCACAGACTTAGCAATGAGCAGAATGAGTCACTTCTTAGTCCATGGAACTTGGTCTGAGTTTACAACAGTATTCTGATATTCTGATCTGTGAATCACCTAAGGCTTGCTATTTAACAATGCCGTCTAGTCTGTGAAGTCAGTAAACTCATAACCTTGCTGTAATAGATTTTCCAATTCTTCAATTCGTTCCTCATAGTCACTTAGCTCCTCTCGATGCCGATGAGCTATCTCTGTCAGTTTCTGTTGATGCACATTCTGCAATGCTGAAATTTCTTGCTGATGGTCATCAATTTCTTGACTTCGATTCTGTTTAAGTTCCTTTAAACAAAAAAAAAAAATTTAACCACTTGTATGATCAATAGTCAAGTAAAAAGTGATTCATCTCACTGCTGTTTAAAAGTCTGTTATTGAAATTAATTATTTGAACATATTTAAGCTGAAAAGCATTCAACCAAATTAAGACAACTCAGACAGATCCATACCTTCTTAGGGTTTTAAAAAGTTGTCTTATTTTAATGGAGAAACATCAAGAACACAATGAAACAAAGAATAGGTAAGATATCTTTTCCCTTATTCCAGTGGCAGAGAACACCTTCTTTTGATAATAACATAGTTACTCAATATTAGAGTTAAGAACCTGGCTTTGTTTTGTTGTTGCTGTTGAGTCAGGTCTTTCTTGTTATGCAGCCCTGCTTGGTCAGGAACTCGATCTATAGCTCAGGCTCGACTTGAACATGTGATAATTCTCCTACCACAACCTCCCTAGCACTGGGATTACAGGTGCATATAGCTACATCCAGCTCTCTGACTAATCTTGGATGGTGAAGGCAGTGGGGTCACTGCAAACCTCTGACAACGAGCACAGCTAGTCACGTTCTCATTCTAAGGAATGCAGTCCATGCTGCCAGCACAGCCTAAGTTTAGGGTGCTGGATGTATCATCTAGTTATGTCATCTAATCTGTGAGACTAAAGTTGCTCTAACAGATTCGAGTTCTTCGGTCCATACAGGATTTCCCTTCTGCTGCTGTTCTCTTGCTCAATCATGCTTTGTTAGTCTTGAACTCCCAAACTGCCAAGAGCAGTGCCTCCACCCAAGCTAACAGACTTCTCCAGGTCCTGATCTGGAGAACCACCACAAGAGCTGCATCTTCAAGTCTGCCTAGCATGTTCTGAGAGGGTCACAGAGCTGCTCTACTCCTGTCCCTCCTGACAAAGATGACTTTGGGTCCAGTTAGTAAACCTTCTGCTTTACCAAGTCAAAAGGTTCTTGTTATGTATCACCAAGGATGCTGACAAGAAAATAATTCTGGAATCCTACAGATCCATGAGCCAGCACTGATCTTTACACTGGCATCTCTGAACAACCCTGAAAGATGGGTGATCTGACTGGTGAACAGACTATGGGGAAGGGTATGTAACATGCCCAAGCAGCACAGCTGATAGTGGGTGCAGCTAGAATTCTGGTTCTGGGATCTACCTACACTTGCAATGTAACACTAAGCCAAGACTAAAGGTTCTGTCCCTGACTACAATTAAAAACAATTCACTGCCATGATGAATATATGTAACCAAAACTTTTCTCATAAAGGAAAAACTGACAAAAGCCAAGAAAATTCTATCATTGATGTAAAATAATTATTTACAATGAATATTAGCATTTTAGCCAATATTCTTTAAGCTCAAACCCTTAAAATGTCATCAACCTAGGAATAGGAGGAACAGAAAAACACAGATTTAGGATTACTGAGAAAACATTTAAAACCAAATGTTCTTGGGCATATTTTTATTGTAAAGAACAAAACAGTTGAGTATCATAAGAGTTCTACTAATTTGGCTTATATCTTTAATATACAGATGTTAAATGCATAGAAGACATTGGCAATTGCAGTTTGATTTACCTTAATAATATTTTGCAGCTTGCAGATTTCGATCTGATCAGAGTTTTGTGTTCCCTGCACCTTAGTTTAGAAAGAAAGAATTAGAAAACAATTACACTGATTTTTTTTCTGTAAAACAAAAAGTCACAAACTAACTTTATTAAAAGGTTATTGTTTTGTAAAACAAGAGCATTTCCCAGACATATTCTGATAAAGAATGCCATATACTTTACAAAGCCTTTAGTCTATTAGTACACAGTAAATAAAAGACATCATAGTCAAGAACTTTTCAACTAGCTGAGATAACAGTTTTACAAAATAAAGCTACTATAGAAAAAGAATATTTTATTAGCTAGCCAAAATATGAGTATGAGGATAACTGAATAGCTTCCTAAGATAATCAAAAGTTACCCAATATCAATGCCAGCACAAGTTTTATTAAAATGATTTTATGCCTGGCATAGTGGTGCATGCCTTTAACCCCAAAACTTGGGAGGCAGGTGGATTTTTGTGAGTTCAATGCCAACTTGGTCTACATAGTGAATTCTAGAATAGCGAGAGCTACATATTATTTGAAAACAACAATAAAAAACAATAAATAAATAAATAAATATGATTTTATACAGGACTGTGGATATAGTTCCGTTAGTAGAGTGACTTAGGAGTCCCTGATATAAAACCTATAATGCCAGCCCTTAGAGCCAGGAGGATCAGAAGTTCAAGTTCATCCTTGACTACACAGACATTTAAGACCAGCCTAATTGACGTAAGATTCTGTCTCAAATAAACTAAAGACAAAATGACTTTACCCATAAGGTTTCTACCTTAACGCAGACTAATTTTTGTTTGACCAAAAAAAACTTTAGATTCCTTTCAATGTTATATACTGTCAGAGCTAGAGAGATGGCTTAATGGTTAAGAATACATGCTGTTCTTCCAGGATTTGCATCCAGTTCCCAGCATCCATGTCAGACAGCCCAGAACTGCCTGTAAACTTGAGCTCCAGGAGACATGACGCCTCTGGCCTTCATAGGTATCTGCACTCACATGCACATGTCTATGCACATGGACACACACACACCCTAACTACCTACATACACACACACACATACACACACACACAATTAAATTTTTAAATTTTATACATTTAAATTTTTAAATTTTTTAATTGATATCTAGTAATTCTGCATACTTATGAGATATACTGTGGTGTTTCAATTTATGTACATACTATGCTGTAGCACAAATAATAAAAACCCAGAGACAGATATTGGGGTTCAACCTGAAGATCAGAAAATCAAAGCAGCCAACCACTAAAGAGGTCTTACCTCTATGAAATCTTCAGACTGAAAGAGAGCGAGTTCCTGTCTCATCCGCCCTATATTCCTCTTTAGTGCTGGGATTAAAGGCATGTACTACCACTGCCTAGCCTCTATGGCTGTCTAGTGTGGCTACTGGGATTAAAGTGTGTGCCACCACTGCCTGGCCTCTATGGCTGACTAGTGTGGCTATTTTGCATCCTGATCTTCAGGCAAGCTTTATGTGTTAAAATGTAAATGAAATATCACTACACCATACAATATTAGATGGTTAGAATAATCATCTCAAATGTTTATTGTAATGACAGTATCCAAAATCCTCTCTTCTAGCTATTCTGAAATATATATTATTACTTTTATCCATAGTCACCCTAATATACAAAGAACTTCAGAACTAATTTCTGTCATGTATAGGTATTTTTGTATTTGATCAACATCTATCCATTACCTCTCTCCACTACCCAACCAAACCTCTAGTATCCACTCATTTATCTTTATTAACATTTATTATATGACATGTTACTGAACCAAGCCTGCTATAGAATTGAAAAATACATATAATGGTAAGACTTCAAAGCTCCAGTCAAGATATCTATCTGGGCCTGTGCACGCCTTTAATCCCAGCACTTGGGAGGCAGAGGCAAGCAGATTTCTGTGAGTTCGAAGCCAGACAAATTCTACAAAGTGAATTCCAGAGCTAAAAAGTGAAACTCTGTCTCAAAAAACTAAGAAAAAATGTCTATCTGAGCAAGTGCAATTGTGTACACCAACAACCTCACTAGGCAAAGAGGCTACGAAAGGAAAATGACAAGTTCATGCCAGCTTGGGCAACATAAGACATGGGGGGGGGGGGCACAGGAAGTGCGAAGATTTAGGGAGCTTTAAGTTTTCACCTTTAAGATTACCTCTCAGGGTTCAATTAAAGACGCCATGGATAGCTCCAGGGAGGTTAGAGATCTGAGGGTAAAGATCTGAGGGGGAAGAAATCTACTCACGATGGGAATTCTGTACAAGTTTCTTTATTCTCTCTCTTCTTTCTCATTTCTACTAATTCTCCCTTGCTCTCTCTTGCTCTTTCTTCTACACCGTTCTACACTGTCCCTTATCCCCAGTCATATATACTCTTAAAATGAGTAATTCCCCAGCCCTAACAGATACCAGGGCTGGAATTATTTTGCCCCACAACAAATCATGTAAGAGTTTTCACACACTCACACCACACACACACACACACACACACACACAGATCCACAAAGTGGCTAGTTCATATCTGGTGTACTCTTTACTGGAGAAAGTTAGTTAAGAAAGGGAATTAAATCATCAGAAAATTCTAGAGGGGAAGGTTAGTGTGCTATGCTACAAGTTACGTGGTAGATAAAAGGTTACAAGGTTTATTTTCAGTAAAATTATGAATAGGGCACGGATTGTTTAAATCAGCGCACCACTTCTTTTCTCCCAGTATGCACAGAGGTTTCATGGTAACTAGGCAACCTAAGGGAAGCTGATGGCTCTTGATAAGATAGCTGCACCAGATGCTGCAGTGAGACTTACTGCTCTAGGTGATAGAAACGAAGAAGGGATCTAGGCCTCTAAATTGTTAGTTCCGGCCTTTGCTATTATCAGCCGAATGCTGCATAGAAAACAAATATACCTTTTCTACTTTTGTAGTCAAGAATTTCCGGTTCCAGATGCTCTGCCTAAGCATTTTATATCAACTCATAGTTTTCACAAATTCACCCAAATTTTACCAACCTGAGCAATATGTTTCCAGTGTCCCAGTTCAGATTCAAGTCGTAAAACTTCATTTGATAGTCTATTTATTTCTTGTTGTGATGAAATCATATCACCAAAGTCCATGTCGTCTTCACGGAAAGCTGGCACATGAGGACTGACGCCGTAACTGAATGAAGGTGATGCAGCGGCTGCTGGTACCCCGCCAGATCCTGAGTGTACAGACTGGGCAGCAGACTGCAGTCTGCGTAATTCATCCTGCAGTGCAATCTGTCTTGCTTTAAGGTGGCTGACTTCTTCCTATATATTTACAATCCATGTTTTAGAGAACTTATATTTATTTAACACTGCTTATTGGCCTTTTTATAGATTCATGTGTGGAAAGGCATGAAGATCCAATAATAGCAATTAAGTGAATCCAGATATTCCACCATACCCTAACCATAAGACTGTTATTTGAAATCTTGAAATTTGAAAGACAAACATAATTCCTATAAAGTTAGGATAATGTTCAAATAGTATGAAGATTAGAATTTCACTCATATGTTAACTAAAGTAACGAATTTCTAAGTGGAACATTAAGTTTGCTATCATCGAAATATAGGTAATTTCTCAGAGCTCTGTTTATCATTATTAGACATGAAGTAAAACAAAAGCTGTGCAATTTATACATTCAAAAGTTTTTTTAGGGGAGCTGGAGAGATGGCTCAGTGGTTAAGAGCATTGCCTTCTCTTCCAAAGGTCCTGAGTTCAATTCCTGGCAACTACAGGGTGGCTCACAACCATCTGTAATGAGGTTTGGTGCCCTCTTCAGGCCTACAGACATACACGCAGACAGAATATTGTATACATAATAAATAAACAAACAAAAGTTTTCTTAGAACTCTCCTGCCTTAGGTAATTTAGGTAATCCAGAGAAGGGCTCGATTTAGGCCCAAAAGGTCCATGACTGTTCTGCAACACAGGACTGAAAAACTGCTTTGATTTATTAATCCAATCTTTCTAGATAAGATAACACAGTCAGACTACGATTATCAACCCATGAGTCTTAGAAAAAAAATGCATTAAAAGAGGCCTTTGCTTTAACTAGCCAAGAAGAACCAATGAAAACCTGACCCGATTTAGAGAGATAACAGTAAAAAAAAAAAAAAACAAAAAAAAACTCCTGAATTTTTAAGCAGAGTTCTAGCTGCAGGCTGCCAATAGCAACTTATAAAGCTAAGTGTGGTGGCACATATCTATAACCTCAGAAGTCAGGGGCTGAGGCAGGAGGTATTGCTGTAAGTAAATCTAAGTACATCCAGGCCTATACAGGGTAAGTACTGGAGCAGACAGTGCTACCTCACAAGACTATATCAAAAAATGAAAGAAAGAATGAAAGAAAGAAAGAAAGAAAGAAAGAAAGAAAGAAAGAAAGAAAGAAAGAAAGAAAGAAAGAAAGAGAAGCAACACACAAACCTTCCACCACCACCCAAATTCAAGCTAGTGATGTAGCTTAGTTGGTAGAGTTGCTTTTCCTCGTAAGCATCAAGTTTGGATTGATCCCCAGCAGTAAATAAAATGGGGCATAGTAGCACATGTTGCAATCCCTGCACTCTGGGAGACTGTGACAAGAGGAGGCTCAGAGCAAGTTTGAGGCCAGACTGGACTATAATAGATCCTCTCTTAAAAATAATTTTAAGAAGAGAGCTAGAATATAGCTTAGCTGTGAAATGCCTGAACATGTGCAAGATGCTGGGTTCAACCCTCAGTACTGAAAAGAAAGATAGGCATATAACCTTAACCTGAATTTGCATCTCTACTTTTTTTTAATCTTTTTTATTTTTGCAGTAACTTATTTTAATATAAAATCATCAACTATCAGATTATGAACTTTAGCTCTGTTTATTTTTATCTTAAAGAAGTTTTTTTAAAAATATTTATTTATTTATTATGTATACAACATTCTGCCTCCATGTATGCCTACATACAAGAAGAGGGTGCCAGATCTCATTACAGATGGTTGTGAGCCACCATGTGGTTGCTGGGAATTGAACTCAGGACCTCTGGAAGAACAGCCAGTGCTCTTAACCACTGAGCCATCTCTCCAGCCCCCAGAAGTATATTTTTTATTCTACTTTAACATGTCACCAGAAGAACTAGAAACCAATTCATCTAAATTTTGTATTTTGGTGTATTTTAGTTTTGTTTTGTGGTCCTGGGAACTGAATCCAGGGCCACCCATGCAAGGCAAGTACTCTGCTCAACAAGTGAGCTAGAGTCCCAATCCTCGTTCAAATTCAAAATCCCAGAGATGATTGTGGTAGAAAAGAATAGTTAACAAACTATAAAGAGTATCCAAATGATCTGGATAATAAAATAAGAAGTTGTTCAACTTAATGTAAGCATTCACTGGATTCTACATATGTAATAAACACAAAAAAAAAAATTTACAACAGAAATCAGGGTAACGTTGGTTAAATTATATAATACCTACATATTATCAATTTTTTTTCTTTTTTGGTTTTTCAAGACACGGTTTCTCTGTAGCTTTGGTGCCTGTCCTGGAACTAGCTCTTGTAGACCAGGCTAGCCTCGAACTCCCAGAGATCTGCCTGTCTCTGCCTCCCGAGTGCTGGGATTAAAGGCGTGCGCCACCACCGCCCGGCCCATATTATCAATTATTAAGACTTCAAAGAAAAAATAAAATAATGCTAAAACAATCATTTTATTCAAACTAAAAGAAAATAGAAACATTTGTAAAAAAAATTAAATTGAAAAACATTTAATATATTTTTATGTGGAAAATTGAGTACATGCCAATACAAAATATATAACATGTACAGTCAAAATGTATTTTTACAAAATATCACTAGCAAAAATCATACTAACTTTAAAGTCAACTTAAAAAAATATCTAGCATATGCAGGGTCCTGGGTTCACTTCTAAGCAGTGCAAAAGAATTTAAATAAACGATTTTAAAAACCTAAGAAAACATACATTAAATTCTATTTCATAAATATCAGAAATTATAAGCAACAATTATATAAAAGACTCTTTCAGAAGCTAGAATTTACTCTTCCTGAAAGTAAGCTTATGAAACAAAATAGGAATTTCCCCAATTTTATTAAATTTGGTATTCTTAATACTTTCATGACTATAAGACAGCCATGAAGTAAGAAAGAAGGAATGAGGATGAGCTCTTGCCTCTTTCTGCTGCAGTTGAGTGCGGTAACTCGCAGACTGCTGCTTTATCTGCAGTTCTGATGCTTCGTGCTTTTCCTCTAGGTCAGTGTAAAGCTTTTTAAGTCTTTCATTCTAGAAGCAAAGAGAAGAAAGATTTCAAGTCAAGCATGTTAGCAATTATTACATGCATGCATCATAAAAAAATTACACAAAAATAACATAAAATATCAAAGATCTTAGACTGAATTCTGGCCTTTAATATACACCTTTAAATTAAAATCCTAATTTTAGCCCTATTTAATCTTCAACAAACTCAAAAGTTGGTAAAGTCCCCAAAATATTTATCAGTTTTAAAGAAACAGGGAGAAGCAGAGGTAAGGCTAGGGAGATGACCAGTTGGTGAAGTGATTGCTATGGCAACTCAGCATCATCTGGTCCTGAGCACCTGGTGCTGTTGTACAGTACCCAAATTTGGTTCCCAGTGAGAACATTAACATTAGGGCCTTTTTTTCTTTCCACCAAACACTGTAAAACTTATGTTTATGACAAGGAATTCAAAGACTTTTATGCAGATGTTTTAATCCCATACACAACCAGTAAAACCTTGCTTTACACAAAGGCCCTGCTGTGAGTTAAGTGGCTTTCTTTCATTTCCTTTGAGACCAATCTTGAAAGACTGTGAGGTCAGACCCCAGGCGATAGAGAAGACACCCAGTCACCAGCTATTAGAATAAAAACCAAGTTAACGTCCTATCCAGATGTGCTCACTCTTCTGAGCACACCCTCTTGATCAAGAATAAAGTTGTGCTTCTTCAGGTCACTTCCTGGGCACTGCATGCAAATGGTGCTCAGACACACAAACATATTAAATGCCCATATACACTTTAGGAAAAAAGTCAAACAAAAATACAAAGTGGATAGCTCCTTAAGAATCACATCCAAAGTTGGCTGCTGTCCTCCACATGCACATAAATGTTCACAAAAGAAAAGAGAAGGAAGGAAGAAGTAACAACCAAAAGTCTACACAGAAGGCAGCTGAACTCTATAATCAATAATTACAAGATAATTAGGTTCCTGCTTATACATAAGTTAGTAAGCAGCCAAATGAATCCAAAGAACATTGCCTATTTTGTGTTTGTTTTGAGACAAGGTTTTATTGTCTCATCCTGACTGGCCTGAATCCCAGCCCAAGTGATCTTCTGCTTTAATGTTCCGAGTACAGTTAGGATAACAGGCATGTACCATCAATCACACCCAGCTCTCCATGCTTTCAAAGCCATAAAATGGGAGGCTGGAAATGGCTCAGCATTTAAGAGCATTGGTGGTTCTTCCTTTCAGATGATCCAGGTTTGATTCCCAGCACCAGCATGATAGTTCAGAACCATCTATAACTCCGGTCCAGGATTATGATACCACCTTCTTTTCTCCACAGGCACTGTACCCATGTGGTACACAGACATGTGTAAGCAAAATACACACACACATGAAAATTGGAGTATGCTATTATATTAAAATGTCTGGTGAAGTCAGAAGTGGTGGTGCAAACCTTTAATTCGAGCACTGGAAGGCGAGACAGGCATATATCTCTGTGAGTTCAAGGCCCATCTAATCTATAGCAAGTCTGAGAATAGCCAAGGATACAAAGAAAGACCCTGTCTGAAAGAAAGAAAGAAAGAAAGAAAGAAAGAAAGAAAGAAAACAAAAAAGTTCTTCACTGTCATTTTATTCACACTTCTGAAAAATGATAACATAAAAAAGGTTAGAAGAGTCTACTAGACACAAATAATGAATGCAATAACTATTTCCTTGGCAAAAAGAGGGAAAGGTAGCTAAGGTGAATTCGTACGGTCTGCAATTAAAGACTCCTAACTAGGACTTGAAATAGGTTAGCCAGTGACACAGCAAGACCCTGTGTCTCCAAAAAACAAAAAGAAAACGAACAAGCAACAACAAACAGAACAAAGCTAGGGAGGTGGATCAGTGGGTACAACGCTTGCTGCCTAAGTGTGAGGACCAGAGCTCAGAACACCAGGACATGCATGTAAAGCCAGACACATCTATAATCCCACTATTCTTACTTTTTTTTTAAAGATTTTTTTTAATATTTATTTATTTATTATGTATACAATATTCTGTCTGTCTGTGTGCCTGCAGGCCAGAAGAGGGCACCAGACTCCATTACAGATGGTTGTGAGCCACCATGTGGTTGCTGGGAATTGAACTCAGGACCTTTGGAAGAGCAGGCAATGCTCTTAACCTCTGAGCCATCTCTCCAGCCTCTATTCTTACTTTTAGTTGTAAGGTAGATTCAGGAAAATCCGTGGAAGCCTGTGGCCAGGTAGCCTGGCATATGAAGCAGCAAACCACAAGAGACCCTGTCTCAAGGTGAAAGGCAAGGACTAACAACTGAGGCCCTCCATCCCCCATGTGCTGTGGCACACACATAATCTGACCCGCACACACAAAACAATGAAGGAAAAAAAAGGAATCCTAAGGAATTCAATCAACTACTCACAGGCAAATCTAATTTCCCCTGGAAACACACTGCCTGTCTTCTAGACTAACACTTGCTACCATCACCTTATTCTTGGGCATCAGTGAGTATTGAACAAGAGATCACAAGATGCTAGACAAGACCAAAGCAAAAGCATGACATAACCACATGTAGGCATATACATGTGCAGCAAGAACCACTTTTATTTACAGTACCACAACAATAGAGCCCTTGTCTTCCTCTGGTATTTGAGTAGCATCAAATGAGGAAGTGGCTTACAGGAGGTAAATGTGTCTACCTAAATAAATATTTCTAAACTCTAGAACCGTGCTTACCATAGGTGATATGGTCATAAGGAGGATTAAAGGGACTGAAATCTACAGAAGGACAGAAAATTTCTATTTTCTTTCCAGATTCAGCACAAATCAGACATCATTCAAGTAGATTAGTCTTTACTTTCCCCCAAAATACTAGAAAATTCCCTTAGGTTACACGAGCGTGCACCCTCTGCTGCTAACGTTTTTGGGTGGGTCTGTACCAGTGAAGGGCTCCTCAAGGATTTTCTAGCTCAGTCTTACTAAGAACTCATGAGCCACTACCACACTCGTGTTCCTTATCAAGTGACTGTGCTAAGGTCTCAAAGTGCCACCACAATGCCATCTTCTACAGGCTCAGTGCTAATGTCCCTCTCTCGCAAGTCCCTCCTCTACTTTCAAATTCCATACCTTACCTTGATATCCTAGACCAGAGTTCAACAAGGCTTGTTAGGAAATACTGTCTTGGCATCTAGATTCAGTGTTGTCTTTTTATAGGCTTAGAATTGAGGGGATCATCCTTACCACAGTCCTCTAAGAACATCTCTCACTACAACACTAAGTGTTTTTTGATGTTCTTTTTTTTATATATAAAGATTTATTTATTTATTATATATACAGTGTTCTGGTTGTATGTCTGCCTGCAGTCCAGAAGAGGGCACCATATCTTATTACAGATGGTTGTGAGCCACCATATGGTTGCTGAGAACTGAACTCAGGAGCTCTGAAAGAGCAGCCAGTGCTCTTAACTGCTGAGCCAGTTCTCCAGCCCCTCTTTTGTTGTTCTCATCCCAAGGCTCAATTGTTGAGCTCTGGTAGTCCTTTACAATAGCTCCCACTCTTAAATCCTTTTAATTTCTTTAGGGCTTCCCTCTGAACTTTTTCAAGCTTTTCTCATTCCTACTAAGTATAATATAATGTCCAGAATTAGTCACAACTACATATTGACTCATAAGGAACAAAACAGTAAAGTTAGCTTATTATTCCTATATTCTTACTTCATTGCTCCAAATATTACACTATTATTCTAATGTTAGGAAATGTAAAACTCTAGAATAAACAGAATTCCATTCTTCATATTATATTTAAATACACCACTAACTGATGTGGGATTCCCATCTGTGTGCTGTGAATGTTTTATTACCACTGGTAAATAAAAAAAGCTGCTTGGGGCCTATGGCAGTACAGAATAGAGCAAGGCAGGAATTGCAAGTAGAGATAGGGGAGAAAAGTAGGTGGAGTCAGAGGGACACCATGTAGTCTCACAAAGAGACAGACACCCACCAGAAACTTAGCGGTAAACCACAAAACAATAGAAATGGGTTAATTTAAGATGTAAGAGTTAGTGAGAAATACGCTTAAGCTATTGGCCAAACAGTATTGTGATTAATACAGTTTCTGTGTGGTTATTTTGGGTCTGGGAAGCCAGTAAATAAACAAGCAATCTCCACCTACAACTAGCTAGGTGTGATGGTTCAGGTCTTGTGATGGTTTAAATACAGATATTCTTCCCCCATATGCTCATATATTTGAATGCTAAGTCATCAGGGAGTGGCACTATCTGAAAAGGATTAGGAGGTGTGGCCTTGTTGTAGGAACTGTGTCAATGAGTGTAAGATTTGAGGTTTCAGAAACTCACACTGCGTTGTAGTCTCTCTTTCTCTCTGCCTGTAGATTAGGATATTGCTCTCAATTACTTCTCCAGCACCATGCAGGCTATGCTTGCTACCATGCTTCCCATCATGATGATGATAATGGACTAAGCCTCTGAAACTGCAAGATAGCTCCCAATCAAATGCTTTCCTTCATAAGAGGAAATAACTTGGCCATGATATCTCTTCATAGTAATAGAACATCGACTAAGATAGGCCTATTAGCCCAACATTCATGAGGCTGAGGCAAGACCATCAGTTCAAGGACAGTCTGGGCTACATAGGAAGCCTTAGTAAACAAAATAACAGATAATAAGTACAAACAAATGTACCACTACAATGTAGCACATTGCTGGATAATGTCAATGATAAACTTTTACCACAACTATTTCTACATTTGGTAGTTCCTACAGCTGTGGCAAATATAAACATTCTTCACTTCAGGGAGATCTGTAAAAGACAAGACAAAACCCTGTCAACAGGAAAGGCTGAAAGACCAGGCAGTACATTTATAAATTCTGAAAGTTTCAGTAACTTTCAAGGCTTTAAAAGAGAAAAGCCTGAAGTTTGACAGCTGTCTTTAATTGTCCTTACCTCTGATCTTAAGACTGAATGAGTAGCTTCATTTTCCTCTCTCCCAGAACTGGAGAAATCCACTACAAAACAAACAGTATATGCTGAGTGTTTGATGAACACCATATGAAGTAATAAACAGTTGACTTTTGGCGGTCTGACTGGTGCTAAGGGACAGTCCTAGGCCAAGTCCACATCAATCATGTGCCCACCACTGTGCTGTTTCTTAAAGGAAATGCATTTTACTGAGATTAAAGGCATGAGCCACCACCACACTGCAAAAGAGAAGTTTATTTAAAACTTCAAATGTTAGCTGAACTGTGGTGGCACAGACCTTTAGTCCCAGTACTTGGGAGACAGAGGCAGGCAGATCTATGTGAAGTTAAGGCCAGCCTGGTTTACAAAGTGAGTTCCAGAACAATCAGGGCTGTTACACAGAGAAATCCTGTATGGAAAAACCAAATAAGTAAATAGATAAACTTCTCATAATTTTAGGTGAAACTTACTCAACTGGAGCTTATAGTTTACTTTTACCTTCTAGGCCTAAGACTATAAAATAATTAGTGACCTATAATTAAAACACAAATATAGCCTGAATACTTAGAGTAACACAAACGTAATTTATTAAAAATAGTGATGAGGGGCCAAAAAGATGTCTCAATGAATAAACATGCCTGTTCTCAACCCTAATCCCTTGAGCCAATCCTTAAATCTACATAAAAAGCCAGATGGGGTACCAGAAATCTGTAATTCAACATTCCTGTGTCAAGACAGGAGAGAAATAGAGAAAGAGGGGAGAATTCACAAAAGCCCACTTATACAGTGCAAGGGCAGAAACAAGAGACCCTGATTCAGAAACAAGGTGAATGGAGAATTACTCCTAAAAAGTTATCCTCTGACCTCTGTACACACCAGGGCATGCAAATGCACATATGGGCTCTTTTCTCCCTCTCCCCTCCCTCCTCCTTCCCTCTGTGTGTGGGTCTCTCACCTATGCTCATGCATACATACACAATAAATCTTAAAAACAAAACAGGGATGAATTCATTCTGACTTGTTCTCACTTGAAAGTAGTCAAAGGATGTTGACAGAGGTTTCTGCCCTCCCAGTCCTGCAGCTGTTCAGTCCCAAAGAAACACTCCGAGGCCTACATTAATTATAAACTGGTTGGCCTATTGCTCAGGCTTTTTATTAACTAACTCTTACATTGTACATTAACTCATTATAGTCTGTGTTAGGCACATGGCTTGGTACCTTTTATCAGTGAGGCAGTCTCACTTTGCTTCCTCTGTGTCTGGGTGACAACTGTAGACTCAGCCTTTCCTCTTCCCAGAATTCTCCTGTTCTGGTCACCCCGCCTATACTTCCTGCCTGGATACAGGCCAATCAGCATTTTATTAAACCAATATAAGTGACAAATCTTTACAGGGTACAAGACCATTGTCCCACAGCAATAGGACTGAGAGATACAGCTCAGTTGGTACAATATCTATCTGGTATATGCCAAATCCTTACTAAATACTCAGTACCGAAGAATGAATGAATCTGGGGTGGAGGGGAAGTATGTATCTGTAATCCCAAAACTTTAAGAGTATGTAGTAAAAGGATTTGAGATGGAGGCCAGCCTGCACTATAGAGCAAAATCCTGTTTCAAACAAGTAAGTGGATAAAAATTAAAATAAATAAATTAGTAAATACAGAAAGGGTTCAACAATGCTAAAAGGGCAGCACTAATTCTGCTGGAAATTGTTACCTACTCAGTTACCATTTTTCCTGTGGCGACTAGTATTTTCTCATTACCACATCTAAAACATTATAAATGCACCGCAGAAGGGGTTGGAGAGATGGCTGAGAGGCCACAAGCACTGGCTGCAATTCCAGAAGACCTGGGTTCAATTCCCAACACCCTCATGGCAGCTCACAACCATCTATAACTCTAGTTCCAGGGGATCTAACATCTTTATACCAAAGCACAAAAAATAAAATTAAATAAATTACTTTAAAAAAAATCAGGGCAGAAGATAGAGCTCTTCAGTAGAGTTATTTGCTTAGTCAAGGTCTTGAGCCTGAGCCTGAGCCTACAATAAAAAGTAAACAAAAGGCCCAGGCTAGAGAGATGGCTCAAAAATTGAGACCACTTTCTTCTCTTCCAGAGGACCTGAGTTCTGTTCCCAGCACTCACAATCACCTATGATTCCAATTCCAGGGGTCCAATACCCTCTTCTGACCTCCAACATACATCTGGCACACACACACACATACACAATAAATAAAAATTTTCATTTAGAAGAACACTAACAGCACTTTAAAAAACAACAACAACAACAACAACAAACTAAGCTCTGTGAGTTCGAGGCTAGCTTGGTCTACAGAGTAAGTTCCAGAACAGCCAGGGCTACACAGAGAAACTGTCTTGAAAAACCAAAACCAAAACAAAACAAAACAAACTAAGCCTGGTGGTGGTGGCACATGCCTTTAATCCCAGCACTTGAGATGCAGAGGTAGATGATCTCTGTGTTTGAGACCAACCAGATCTATGGAGTTCCAGGTCAGCCAGGGCTACAAAGAGAAACTCTGTCTTGAAAACAAGACAAAAAACAACAATAATAATGGACATTATAAACAAAACTTCCCAGAACTACCACTTACAAAAAAAAAAAAGGCAAGTGGCTTATGAATTGGAGTGACACTCTAGTGAAAGTCACCAAGCAGGGCTGTATAATGAGGAGCGGCGGGCTGTGTTCCTGCCACCCAGCTCCCGGCCTCCTGGCTAGCTTATGCCCCTAAATAACAACACACAAATTGTATTCTTTTCAACACTGCCTGGCCCATTAGCTCTAGCCTCTTACTGGCTAATTCTTACATCTTGACTAACCCATTTCTAGTAATTTGTGTGGCTTACTGGGGAAGAATTCTAGTCTACGTCCATCTTGAGCTGGAGCTTCATTGCATCTGGCCTCACTTCCTTCTACCCAGCATTCTGTTCTGTCTACTCCACCCACCTAAGTGCTGGCCTATCAAATGGGCCAAGGCAGTTTCTTTATTAACCAATGAGAGTAACACATAGACAGATCATCATTTCCTCCATCAGGATTGCTTTTAGATGCAGTCTAAAAAGAATGCCTAATTGTTATTCTCAATAGGACAAAGTAAAATCTAATTTGTTTAGGAAAGCAGTTGCTAAAAGCAGCAATTGCACCAAAAAAGGACTTTAAAAATTAAAAGTTTCTGCAGACCACCTTAGCTACCCATGCAACTCACCCTCCCTCAACCAGCTTTATAAAAACTCCCCAACATTTCTCTTTTTAGTGCTGGGGATACAACCCAGGGCCTGTTGTGCTATGTTCCCAGCTCCAAGATCATGCCCATTGAGAAGTTTTATGACAGGAAAAACAAGTAAACAACAACGAATCTCTGGCCTTCTCAGTAAGGGAAAACCTGACACTTGTTTTTAGTGCTTGCTATTTGCTGGGCACGGTTCTAGACAACACACATTCACGATTTCATTTAATTCTCTGACTTACAAATGATGTGCTTATTCTTTTTGAACAGAGAAGGAAATTCCCTTTTGGAAATGTATAAATGTGGGCCTGAGTGTATGTGTGCACACTGTGCACATGCAGGAGCCCTGGATGTCCTTAGGTGATGAGATCCCCTGGAACTAGAGTTAAAAGTAGTTGTGAGATGGCACCTGAGTGCTGGCTGGAACCAGACCTGGGTCAACAGCAGGAAATAACCTTAATCACTGAGTCATCTCTGCAGCCCCAGAAACTGCGTCAGACATTAAGTATTTAATAATTTATCAAAGATCCCACAACTTATAGTGTATGGAAAAAGAACTGAACCTATTGCAATCTAATTTAAAAGTTCTCTGTGCTTATCGTACACAAGACCCTTGATTCCAATACCTAGTATCACTGAGGGAAAAAAAATCAATAAATAAAACCGCAAACACAGTTAAAAGTCCAAGCTCTCAACCTTGACTACAGAAAATGGCAAAAAAAAAAAAAAGCAACCTTCTAACAGTATAAATATGAATGGTTTTCAAAATGTATTAAAGTGCTATTTGGAGGAGTTATTTTCTTGTTCATTTCTGACATAGGGTTGACACTAAATATCTGAATACCTTAATAAACTCGACTCCAAACTAACTTTTTTAAAAGTTTCAACGAATATCAATCAAATCCCATATAATATGAAGGGAAATTTTTCTGTTAAATTTGTATGTTATAATGAACATACAAAGGAAGATGTCCTATACTTGTAATACATGTAAAGAAAAAAGAAATCCCCTTGCGGTGGCTTTAACAAGAATGGCCCCAAAGGCCATACATTTGAATGTTTGGTTCCTAGGTGGAACAATCTGGGCAGGATGAGGAGGTGTGGCATGGTTGGAGGAGTATGTCACTCCAGGCAGGCTTGGAGGCTTCAAAAGCCCATGGCATTCCCAGCTAGCTCTCCTTCTTTCTGCCTTGTGCTTGTGGATCAGATGTAAGCTCTCAGCTACTACTCCGGCACCATAGCTGCCTACATGCTGCCATGCTCCCTGCCATACTGGCCACGGACTCCACCCATCTGGAACCATGAGTCCTCAAATTAAAGGCCTTCTTTTTATAAGTTGCCTTGGGTATGGTGTTTTGTTACAGCAATAGAAAAGTAACTAAGACATCCCATATGACTAAAACTGAGACTATAAACCAGGCTTGGTGGGATACACCTGTAATCCCAGGCAGATGCAGGCAGATTTTTGAGTTCTGGGCCTGCCAAGGCTACAGAATCAAAAATTTAAAAAAAAAATAATTAATTAAACTAAAATTCAGACTATATGAAGGCAGGAAAGATGCTATTTGAAATCAACCTTGGGCTATAATCCAAGTGCCAAGACAGCCTGGGCTACAGAATAAAACCTTATCTCAAAAATAAATAAATAAATAAAAATTTTTTTAAAGAGTGGGGGTTTTGTGGTTTTGAGACTACAGGAAGCTCTCTGGTGAGAAAAATGAACTCTATATCAGGTTGAGGGGTACCTGTTGTCCCGCTTAAAGTCAAAGAAATACTGTTATTCCCTAACTATAACACAGTGAAAATCTAGTCTTTCCCACAGCTATTAGCCTTTTCTGCTTCAAAGTCCCATGACCTTTCACTGGACACATGATGACCTTTCATTCTCACTGTCCCAGGCGTGAACCTTCCACTCAAGGGGAGCCCAAGCCATGAGCCTTCCTTCCACTCAAGGGGAGCCCAAGCCATGAGCCTTCCTTCCACTCAAGGGGAGCCCAAGCCATGAGCCTTCCTTCCACTCAAGGGGAGCCCAAGCCATGAGTCTTCCTCCCTTCAAAGAAGTCCAAGCGGTAAAATGACCCAGTTTTCCTTCTAAATTTAAGAACTTTTCCTATCAAAACATTTTACTGTTTCCAGCAAAAACACATGGCTATTAAACCATGATAGAAAAAAATTGGGGAGTTGAGAGTATAATTCAGTCGCGTGTACTCACAAGTCAGGAGACCCTGAGTTCAATCTCTAGTCATCCTTTCCTATAGATTAAACCAGAACAGTAAGCTGTTCATTTATAAAAAAAAAAATAACACTGGGGCTGGAGAGATGGCTCAGAGGTTAAGAGCACTGGCTGCTCTTCCAGAGTTCCTGAGTTCAATTCCCAGCAACTACATGGTGGTTCACAACCATCTGTAATGAGGTCTGGTGCCCTCTTCTGGTCTGCAGACATACATGGAGGCTAAACACTGCGTACATAATAAATAAATAAATCTTTTTTAAAAAAAGAAAGAAAAAAGAAAGAAAACTGACATAGTGTGGTGGCATGAGGCTGTAACGCCAGCAGTGAGAGGCTGAGGCAGGAAGACTGTCACCACCAGGCCAGCCTGAAATGTACAGCAAACACTGACTAGAACTTTAAAACCTTTCTATTTTATGAATATGGCTGTTTTGTCTGCACACGTCTGTGCACCGTTTGTGTACGTCGTGCCTGGTGAGTCCCTAAGAAGGTATCGGATCTCCTGGAACTGAATGACATTAAGAGACAGTTGTGAGATACTATCGTCTAAGAAGTGCTAAGAATCAAACCTGGGTCCTCTGGGCGAGCAGCCAGCAATCCTAACCTCTGGATTATCTACCCTTCCCCTTGACTAAAACTTTTAAAACCCCTACCTACACAAAGCAATGTCAAGAACAGTAATTAACCTAATCACCGACTACAATTCAATTCTAGGTCACCATTCATTAGGACAGTAAGATGATGACTTCAAAAATGACTGAAGGAGGCTGGCTAGACGAATCCGTGAGTAAAGGCACTTGCCATGACAGCCTAGAGAACTAAGTTACATGCCCAGAACCCACCTAAAGGTGGAAAAAGAACAACTCCACCAGGTTCTCTTCTGACCTCTCCACATGTGGTCACTGTGTCACAGACGCCGGTACATACATCACACACACACAAATAATAATGATAATAATAATTTTTAAATAATTTTAAGTTTGAGAAGTAGATAAGAATATTCAAAAGGACAAAGTATAAAGTATTTCACTGGTTCTGTCAAAAATATGGGAGAGCCGGGCGGTGGTGGCGCACGCCTTTAATCCCAGCACTCGGGAGGCAGAGGCAGGCGGATCTCTGTGAGTTCGAGGCCAGCCTGGTCTACAAGAGCTAGTTCCAGGACAGGAACCAAAAAGCTACGGAGAAACCCTGTCTCAAAAAATCAAAAAAAAAAAAATGGGAGAAATGTGCAATCCAACACAAAAATATTATTTTTAGCTGCAATGTGTCTTCACCATGAGCAAAATCAGAAAATAGTTGAAGAGACAAACAGCCCTATTCACCTGACACCTTGCTAAAGACAGGACAGGGGTCACCTTATGTTTAATTATGAGTATTGAAGAAAAAAATTAAGGAACAGGATCAAAATCAGATCCGCCCCCCAAAAAATAAGGGCATAAGAAATAAGCATGGACAGACCAATTAAGTCCCTATTCGGCGTAAAAGTAGCATCTCCACTTTACTGAGCTATCCAGGGTTTCCAATAGGGTTGGGGACGGGGGCACCCAGAAGTCTCCACGGGTGGTCCCGCAGACTGGAAAAGCGGCTGTGGAGGGCAAAGGAAAACGTGCGGGGCGACTCCTTAAGAGACCCGTCCGCGCCTGCCGATGGATCGGCAACCAACCCAGAACCAAGAGGACTTTCTCAGGGTCCAGCCGAGCCCTCCCGCCTCGCTCCAGCTGTTACCTGGCACATCCTCCGTGCCCTCCATCAACATATCCTTCGTGAAGTTTGAAATCTGGTCTGTGAGGGACGCCAGGCTGCCCCCTACTTGACCCAGAGACTGGCCCAAGCCGGAGCCGAGGCCCCCGAACCAGGAGGACATCGCTGCGGGTGGAGAGCACGGTGTCCGCTCCAAATGTCCCCGAACGCCCGCGGCTGGTGTGGATCCAGACACCAGGACTCGCAGGACGCGGCACTCCCACCACCGGCCGCGTCAAAGCCGAGGCCCGGCCGGGCGCTTCGCCAAGGGCTCGCCGCAGTGGGCGCCGAACGGGGCCTCTGCCCCTTCCCACGACTTCCCACCCAACGACTGGAGCACTCTTTGTCAACTTTAGTGACTTTCATCAGTTTCCTGGGACAGTCCTGCCAACTCAACGCCGGCCGCCACAACAGCGCCGGCAAAGTGGCAGCGACTGTTGAGATCCTCGGTGACGGGTGGCGTCAAACGGCCGCTGTCTGACGCGTCCTAGCCGCGAAGGACTGTGGGATTGCGGAGGTCCGCCTGTGGGCGGGCAAGACGGTAGTTTCTGCTCAACCAGCGGGAGGTGGAGACGGAAGAGGCGATGGAAGCCGGGCGCTTTCCACCAGCACAACTGTGTTTGTTTGTAGGTGGGAGGCAGCCCTTGTGGGGGACGTCTCCTTAATCCTACCTACAGGAGCTGTTGCTTGGCTGCGAGACAATTCGACAGGGTCCTCCCACCACGCGGGGAAGCCCACCCACATTACTCTATTTTCCAGCCTTTGTGAGTCGGCTCCGTGCCAGAGCCTTGGAAACAGCTACAGAGCTGCAAAAGCGGAACGCAATTCAAGAGTCCAAGCAGAAAGCACGTTTTTGTTTTGTTTTTAGTTTTTCGAGACAGGGTTTCTCTGTGTCGCCTTGTCTGTCCTGGAACTCTTAGATCCACCTGCCTCTACCTGCCTCCCGAGTGCTGGGATTAAAAACTTGTGCCACCACTGTCCAGCCTCGCCCTCCCACCCCCCACCTTGGCCCCGCCAATTACCTTGTACAGAAAGGAACATTAAGAGTATCCCCAGTATGTGGAATCTGATTACCCCTTACCGAATTATCTGTTGCTGGAATCTGAATAATCTCACCAGATATCTATCTACTTGAGTGCCTCCAAGGGGTTTTCAAACTTCCGTGTCCCAGAACAAGGAATTGGACAGGGATGTATGAATAGTAGCAAGGAAGGTGAGAAAATGCATTGAGAAAAAGCACAAACCAAAGAAAAGAAGCAAACCAGAACATTGTCTGTAGTGGTGGGGTTGAGGAGCTACATCTTCAACTTGATTTGGTGAAGAATTTTTTTGGTGCTGAGGATTAAGTCCGGAGACTTGTGCACACCATACATATAGGTTTAGCTACAGTTTCAACCTTTGTTTGAGACAGGAGCTCCTGTAACCCAAGTGGGCTTCAAACTGATGATCTTTCTACTTCCACCTCCTGAGTACTGGAATTACATATACCATCATGTACAACATTTGGGGGGAGGTAGGGTTTGGGTGTGTGTGTGTGTGTGTGTGTGTGTGTGTGTGTGTGTGTGTGTGTGGTGTGTGTTTGGTCCTAAATAGCTATGGAGCCAGGCCTGGAAGTCGCTCTGTAGACAAGGCTGGCCTCGAATTTACAGAGATCTGCCTGCCTCTGCCTTCCGTGTGCTGGGATTAAAGGCAGGTGCCACCGCCAACCCGGCACAACATTGTTTAAATGTAGCGTGCATCACCGTCACATGACTAACATGTCTACTGTTATTCTGGGCACTGGGGATGGAGCAGGATAAGATGCATGGTCTGTGAGCTTATAAAGACTGCATCTGAACCGGAGGGCACAACTAGACATAATGTAGTGTTAGATAGGAGCTGATGACTGACGTTAGGGGGGGAAAGGAAACAGGGGCATGGGATGGTAGATGAGGCACTGGTTATGCAGAGGATGGTTAAGGCCTCAATGATAAGGGAATCTTGGGTAGAAACTTTAAATAAGTGAGGTATACAGATACAGGGGGTCTAGACAGGAAGAGACAACTGAATACAAAGTCCTTTAGGCAGGATATCCTGGCCAGCTTTGAGAATTTATAAGAAGGCGAGACAGTCTTGAGCAGAATGGATTGAGATTTGTAACCGAGGGCCTAGAAAGTATGAAGTAGGCAAGTCACAGGGGCTGGTAGGCCATTAACAGGACTCTGACTTATGTCCGTGCACGATGACAAGTGACATGAGCTTGGGACTTAGTTGGGCTCCTGAATGACTGAAATGTTCAGCAACTGTAATTAAGCTCATGTTTTCTGTAGGTTTAAACTCTCCGGAGCTCCGTGTCTGTCCGAACACTGTCCAAGAATGGAACTGTATGAGAATTCTGAGTGTTTGTGAAAAAACAAAACAAGCATCTTGTGACCTCCTTTTCTTCAAAAAACAGGGCATTTTTCTCAGAATGTGCTTTTGTGCCCCTCCCAGATGTGGCGGATACATACAAATGAGATACAAATGAGTTTACTGCAGATTAGCCATTACAACTGGCTATTGTTTAGATGCCACTAAGGGAAAAACATGTTTTTGCCACGTAAGGGTTTCTTTCCCATCACCTCTGACTTGCCCTTGTGATTATACACTTTACCCATGTGACTCCTCTTAACCTTCAGAGTATAAACTGTCTCATTCTCTGAATAAAATTAGCTATCACAGGGCTGGAGAGATGGCTCCATAATTGAGAGCACTCGTTGTCTTCCAGAGGCCCCGAGTTCAATTCCCAGCAACCATATGATGGCTGCCAATCCATAATGAGATCTGGTGCCCTCTTTTGGTCTGCAGACAGACATACAGGCAGAACGCTGTCTACATAATAAATAAACCTTTTTAAAAAAACATAAAATTGGCTATTGTATGAGGCTTTAGTTCACCTCACTTCTCGGCTCCATTCTCTCAGGTCCCCCCACCTCTAGAGAGGTTCATAAATTCACACTGTGCTACAAAATTAACGTAATGAATGAAGAAAATGCGTGGTAAGCTTTTGTACCATTTATTAGTCCAAATGTTACATCCTAAAACAGTGGTTCTCAACCTTCCTAATGCTACAGCCCTTCAATACAATTCCTCATGTTGTGGTGACCCCACAACCATAAAATTATTTCATTCGAGCCAGGCACATGCCTTTAATCCCAGCACTCAGGAGGCAGAAGCAGGCAGATCTCTGTGAGTTGGAGACCAGCCTGGTCTACAGAGCAAGTTTCAGGACAGCCAGGGCTACACATAGAAACCTTGTCTTGAAAAGAAATTTTCATTATTAGATCATATCTGTAATTTTGCTACTGTTATGAGCCATAATGTAAATATATAGGATATCTGATATTAGACCCCCAGGGGTCGTGACCCACATGTTGAGAAACACTGCTCTACAACTTCCTTTGGTGGGGGATTTTTTTTCCTTATAATGCCCAAGCGCTTTAACGTATTACCCTGATAAGTAGCATGATATGGTCTCTTGATGTACTTCAAAAAGATGGAGGGAACATGAGACAAGAATTGTCAGAAACCAGGTTGGAGACGGCTCAGTTAAGCCAAGTGCATTATCTCACAGACATGACAACCTGAGTTCAATCACCAGACCCATATAAGGCATGGTAGCACATGTATGTGCCACAACGCTGGGCAGAGACAGGAAGATCACCGGGGCTTTTTGACCAGCCAGGCTAGCCTAAGTAGTGACTTCTACGTGAGTGAGAGACCCTGTCTCAAAGAAATGTACGACTTTCCTGAGGGTGACACCCGAAGTTGTCTTCTGGCCTCCACGCGCACACACACACACATGCATACATGCACACACATACATTAAAAGAATTGCCAGAGCCAGATGGTGGTGCCGCACACTTTTAATCCCAGCACTCAGGAGGCAGAGGCAGGCAGATCTTTGTGAGTCTGAGGACAGTGTGGTCTACAGAGTGACTCTTCCAGTACAGCCAGGGCTACAACAGAAACGCTGTCTTGAAAAACAAACAAAAAAAAACACCAAACAAACAAAAAAACCCTCACTTTGGCAGCACATATACTAAAACTGGAACAATACAGAGAGGATGAGCATGGTCTCTGCACAAGGATGACACACAAATTCGTGAAGAATTACAAAAAAAAAAAAAAGTCAGAGGCCAGGCAGGGTCAGGTGATCTCTATGAGCCCCAGGCCAGCCTGGTCTACATAGTAAGGTTAAAGCCAGCCAGAGTAACACGGTGAGACCCTGTCTCAAAAAATAAAATAAGTATTGGGGAAAAAATAAAATGATAAGATATTGTCAGGGGCTGGAGAGATGGCTCAGTGGTTAAGAGCCCTGGCTGCACTTCCAGAGGTCCTGAGTTCAATTCCCAGCAACCACATGGTGGCTCACAACCATCTGTAATGAGATCTGGTGCCCTCTTCTGGCATTCAGGCATACATGGAGGCAGAATGTTGTATACATAATAAATAAAATCTTTAAAAAGAAAAAGAGATATTGTCAGATATTAGTCATGATTGAAATTTGGTGGAGTACACAGTTGTTCATTATATTAATCTTGTTTTTGTTTTTTTTTTTTTTTTGTTTTTTTGAGACAGGGTTTCTCTGTGGCTTTGGAGCCTGTCCTGGAACTAGCTCTGTAGACCAGGCTGGTCTCAAACTCACAGAGATCCACCTGCCTCTGCCTCCCGTGTGCTGGGATTAAAGGCGTGCACCACCACCGCCCGGCTATTAATCTTGTTTTTACATATGTTTAAATGAATTTTTTCTAGTAGGCTTAAAACATACATTTGATAACATACATCTGATTTTAAAATGCTGTTCTAGTTTAGTTTTCTGTTGCTGTTAAAAAAAAAAAACAAACAAACAGAAACACCATAGCCAAAAGCAAGTTGGAGGGGAGAATTTATTTCATTTTACAACTCCCAAGTTACAATCTATCAGAGGAAAGTCTCGGCAGGAATGCCCAGAATTTGTATAGTAGAAGCCCACCTGCCTAAGGATGGTTTCACCCGCAGTGGCTGATTCTCCTGCATCAAATAAAATAAATAGTACCCACAGCCACTCTGATGGAGGCAATTCTTCAATTGAACCTCCCTCTTCCCAGGCAGTCAAGTTGACATCCAAGATAAATCATCACAGATGTCTCTTCCCTTTCCTCCCAAACACCCCAATAGTTAGCTAGAGTGTGTCTGATCCTCACAAACACCCCAATAGTTAGCCTGAGTGTTCTTGATCACCATTCAAGAAGTTGCAAGATCAACACAGCACAAATAAACACATCAGAGAAGCCCCAAGCCTCAGTGGTTCCAAGTAGTAAACCCTAATCAGGAAAATACTATCAGTGTACCTTCCCCCTTCCTGCCACCCCATCTCACTATGTAGCCTGGCTACTTGGATTTGCTACATAGACCAGGTTGGCCTCAAACTCAATAGAGATCTACCTATCTCTGCCTCCCAAGTGCTAGGATTAAAGACATATGCTTCCACTCCCAACATTTCCTCATTAATACTAAATACTACCCATTGCCTTTATGAAAAACAGAATATTTTGACATGTCCCTATTCCCTTTCCTTCTGGGCTCTAAATAGTGTTATAATCACTGAGAAGTCATCAATGTTTACATTGCATGGTTTGGTGTGGTTTGAGGGAGATGTTCTGAAGAGATTGTTTGACTACTTCATCCCTAGCTGGTGGCACTGTTTGGGGAGCTTATGGAACTCTTTAAGTGAGGCCTAGCTGTAGTACTAGGGGCAGGTCTTGGAAGGTTACAGGACAGCCTCAAAACCTGTCTAGTCTTGTTTCCTGACCTGCCAAGATGGAAGATGTGGTTGTAGGGGAATACTATTTAAGGTATGTTCCTTTTGTTTATGCTGCATTTGTTTAATTGTGTGAAGCTATGTTACTGTCTAATAAAGAGCTGAACAGGCAATAGGGAGGCAGAAAAGAGAAACAGGCTGGGCCGGCAGGCAAAGAGGATGATTATGAGGAGAACTCTGGGGAAAAGGGATCTGGAAACTAGAAAGGAAAGAGGAAGACTTCAGAGGCCAGTCATCCAACTACACAACCAGGCACGGAGTAAGAAGGAAAGAAAAGATACAGAGAAATAGAGGAAGGTAAAAGCCCCGAGGCCAAAGATAGATGGGATAAGTTAAGAAAAGCTGACACGCAAACAAGGCAAGCTAAGGCCAAGCATTCATAAGACTTAGTCTTAAGAATAAGACTCCATGTGAGATTTATTTGGGAGCTGGGTGGTGGGCCCCCCAAAAGAGTAAAATACCAACATGTGGTAGCTGCTATGCCCTCCCTGCCATGAGGGCCTGTACCCTCAGAAACTGTCAGCCCAAACTGATCATTTCTAAGTGGTGTCTTGCCAGGCATTTTGTCACAGTAGCGAGAAAGGCAGCTAATAGATTATATACACTTTGTTCATTGCTACTGAGTCATGTATTGTACTAAACATTCCTCGTACAGCACAGGCCTTGAGAACATTCACATTCTGAATGAGTAGTATTACTCAAACCTATTTCTAAGAACCTAGAACAATCCATGGCCAAGGGTAAGCACACAGATGGTTCACTTTCTCTGTGGTGACCCGAAAGACAAAGGGTGGCTCAGGTCCGTGGCACAGTGTAGAGAATGGTCCAGAGGAAACAATGCTAGCCGGGCACAAATAGCACAAACCTGCAAACCCAGCACTCAGGAGTCTGAAGCAAGAGACCAAATGCTCCAAATCAGTTAAGGCTATATAGAAAATGCCTCAGATTTATAAAAACCAGTTATTAATGTGCTTTGTCCCTCAAGGTTAAGAACTGAACGAACATTTAAAACCAGATTTCAAGGAAGAATGTGGCTGAGGAGATGGCACAGGTGTAAAGGCCTTGCAAGCAATTAAAGTTGTGGAAGGCTTGTGTATCTGGGATCGGGTGGTAATATATTTTCTGAGAGGAATCTGCTTCATGTACCGCTGCAGCTGCATAAAAACACGCAACTCCACAGATTCCCCAAGTTCCAGCTACAGTGGGTCTGATTGTGACCTGAAACTGACATTGGGAAACGCTCCCACAAGACAGACATGCAGCTGTGTCTCCCAAGAGACTCTGAATAGCAAGGCCATGAATTAACAATGAACACAGAAAGGTTAATAGAAAAGCAACCATTCTCTTTATTTAATAATCTCTGATATTTAAAATACAACTCATTAACATCCACACCAACAGAACCTTCTGTGTTCAACAGTGCTTTGGGAAGCCCAGCTTTCGAAGGAGCAGACAGACGGAAGACCTGTGGAGTGGCAGCCCATAACTCGAGGAGACCGGGCACATGATAAGGGCTGCAGACTTGGGTCCTGAGCGAACTGTACTTTTTATTTCACGGCTTTTGCACTTAAGTTTCAAATATTTTATACAGAACAGTCAATGTTTAAAAAAGTTATTCCTATTTAGTCCAGTGTTGTAAAAATTAGATAATCACATTTCAAATGTCTGTCATCCTCTAAAAAAAAAAAGAAATTTAAAAAAATCCAGGAAACATACCATCTTTAAACTATACAAGAGACATTGAGTATTTCTTAAATTACTGCATTTTCCACATACTTTCCACTACAAATTTGTCTATGACTGCAACCTTAACATGTGTACTGGTATTGTTAAACATCCATAATAACCTACATAAATTTAGGGAGTGCATTGTTTTGTTTTAATTCTTAAAATGACTGACCATTATAGAAATAAAAGAAACCCTCAAATTTCTTCATGAAAGACTACAACAAAACTTTTTATTATGTGTAACACTTTGGAAAAAATACAAACCATGTTATGTTTCTTTAGCTCATTATAAACTAATTAGGAATGAAGGGGGATTTTTGTTTTAAATATGAAAAACAAAAATTATCTACACTACTGATTAGTTAATCCAATCTGGTGTTTCTTGACTAAGGTCACATCACCACAGCTCTACACGTGGGCTAAAGCACAGCCAACACTTCACTTTCAAAGTACTCCCTTAAGGCTCTCTAGATGCAGACTGCACCTCGAACTTTGTTCTTTGCATTGGTAAGGACTGAACGCAAGGCCTGGGCCAGTAGGCAACCACTCACCACTGCTGGATCCGCAGCTGGAGTTAAAGGACTCCATATTAACCACTCAGTCCTCTTACTACATCAGGATTTCCCAACTTAAAAATCTCAGATAGCACAGTTTGGTCCTGCACTACCCACTTTGGACTTGTGCAAGTCATAGGGGTCAGTTGCAAGAATTTATTAACTCTTGGCACTGGCATGATTTAAAAATAGTATCAAACATGCAGGTATTCAAAATATGTGGTTTAAACTCTGACATGAATAAAACTTAATCAACTTGATATTAAATAAAACAATACATACTACTCAATTTGAGCATTCTTCCTCATTAACTTTGGCTTCATCAAGAAAAATTCAAGTTTGCAGGGGGAAAAAAAGCACCAACTAAAATACCATCTGTGAACTGTAAATGTTTTTATCTTAAAAAGTTAATGCAGAATTTACCTACACTACTGTATCAAACAATTTATATTAGTGGAATATCTGCATATTGCTGTCTTTTGTTTGTTTGCTTGTTTTGTTTTTGTAATTTATGGTTTAGGCCACAGGGCAGCTATTCTGAATTTTTAAAATATAAGTAAGCCCATGACTTCCCAAAAGGAAAAGTGGTCTTTCCCAAGTTTTTTTTTTTTCCCTTTCTTTTTTTAAGACAAGGTCTCACTGTGCAGCTCTAACAGGTTAGAACTCACTCTGTAGACCAGGCTGGCCATGAAGTCAGAGAGCTCTACATGCCTCTGCCTCCTGAGTGCTGGGGTTAAAGGTGAGCATTACCATGGCTGTCTTTCCAAAGTGTTCTCACAGTTGCTTGTGACACTAGAATTACAACTGTACATATTTGATCTGTCGGTACAAGCTACACATTAGAAAAAAAAATGATACCAGTAGTTTAAAAATGAAACATCAGGCGCTCCCAATTGGTAAAAACAGAATGTCAAGTCAAGTCCGTAACGCAACTGTGATGGTGGACTCCCTTGCCCCCGACTGTCCTTCAGTGATGTCCAGCAAAAAGCAGCTCCTGGTGTATGTGCAGAGCTTCATGAACTTTTGTATACTGTAGTTATAATAAGCATTGGCATTTTTCATATTGGCTACTCATTAATAATTAAATCTAAAGATTCAGGTAAGCCTAGGTCAATCCAAAAGAAATGGCAGTTCAAGGGTGATTTGGATTTGCTTTGCCAAATACAATTCATAACAAACTAAAAAAAAAAAAATACACTCAAAAGAAATTCAGTGTATGCTCAGTTTCTCTTTAAAATGTCTCCAATAAAATATCAACATGATGTATTTCATAAGTGATTTAATTAACTAGGATGTTATATGAGTATTTTATAAACTCTTAAGTTAAAACTGAAATGCATATTGGCTTTCTCACTTTTTTTTTAACCAGGTTGCCCAACAACCTAACTGTATAGAAAGTTCACTGTGATTTTTCAGAGAAAAAAGGAAAGGCCAATGTTCAGACAATGTGACTGGTACATACTCAGTTTAACACTTACTGTGAACCGTAAGAAAGGTTTTCATTCCAACACCCTCAAGTTGCACAATTCTTCTGAACCTCTGTAATTACTAAAAGAGAACTTCAAAGATTTTAAAATAAGACTGACTAATTTTTCATAAAATGAACTCCAAAGAAACTTTACTTGGCACAAAACAACTAAGAAAAAAAACCCACTCGTTTTTGGAACTGGGGCTATAGCTCAGAGGTAGAGTGCCTGCCCAACACACATGAGGCCCTGGGTTCAATCCCCAGCACAGCCAAATAAAACAATCTGTCCTATCCAAGAGGAAACTATTTCATTATCACAAATAAAAATATTTGTATTTTTTTGCAGTTAGACAACAATAAATCCTATATCAAAAAACTTTCCCTGATAAAACGTGTGCAGAACACACACCAGTAGAGCAACACATCTTTCTTCACCTTCCTAAGCTGTTGGCTAAAATTTCTTCTTGGATTTTACTTATGTACAAGTCAATGCTCCAAAGAAGATAGAGAGGAAGGGAGGGAGGAAGGGAGGGAGGGAGGGAGGGAGGGAGGGAGGGAGGGAGGGAGGGAGGGAGGGAGGGAAGGAGGGAGGGAGAGAGGGAGGGCAGATACCAGGATCCATAACACCCATGAGACACATTTTCACCCAAATTAATTTTTACCCAAATCATACCAATGTAGTGACCCAGAAAGACTCTGAGCATCTCAATTAAAGAATGTTTATCAAAACTAAGGCCTTTTTAAATCTACAGACAGGACCACTGTGACATCTGTAATTCTTGACAATTTAAACATGATTGGAAGGGTCAACCCACAGTACATTTATATATTTTCATTAGTAGATCACGTTCAATTCTAGACCACCATTCTCGCAGGCTATATTATACTTTTTAAAAAATGAGGCTGGCATCTATATTCCAGGACTTATTGTAAATAAACACAAAGCTACTGTCACAAAAGAAAAAACTAAAACAAAGCTGCCACCAACACTGAAGGCCAAGTTTCTCCTGCAGTCCATTCATGGCGTCACTTCTAAATAAGAAGGAAATGTGCTTGCACTCTATGCTTCTCCTTTCCTCAACCAAAAAAGAAAGGAAATATGGTGCAGGTGCAGGTGCAGGTGCAGGTGAAGGTGAAGGTGCAGGTGCAGGAAGGACTCCAGATGTCAGCCAGGACAAAACTGAAAACTTTCACAAAGCATCCAGAAAGCACATGCTCACACAAAACCCAGCTCATCTAGACTCAATACTCGAGCAGTTCTGACTTCAGAGTATAAAAACACACTGAAGTGAGAGGCCTTCAAAAGACAAAGCTCAGGACAGACTGCCATGTTGAGTTGTGGGGAAACAACCAAAACCAGAATACCCCAAGGAAGCATCCGCGTGCCCTACACACACACACACACACACACACACACACACACACACGATGACAGCGTTAGCTTTCTGTAACAAGACAGACAAGAGACATTTCCATAGAAAGTTGGCCTAATATGAAACAGAAGTTCAAGTGAGCCAAGCCACTTCCAATGCTGAGAGAAATAAAAACAAAATTCAAGATCAAGTCCAATGCAAGAGCTAATTAGTTGGTCCACAAAGAGCCAAGAAAAACTCCCTAATTTCAGTTAGATATTGCACACTTGAAAAACAAAAAGGGACATTTAGAAAACTACCTTAAATTTCTTTAGCTGCTGACTGCTCTTTGGCTAGTGTCTGATCAGTACTCAGTCCTATGACGTTTCTGGCTTTCTATCATTTGCTTGTAAACCGCCGAAGGGTCGCATCTCTTCCAGGGACCAGCTGCCAAAATGGACTTTACACTGTAATCACACAGACAATGTTAGAAAGCAAGAGTAGCAAAATGATTTTAAAGGTATTATTTTTTTCTTTCAGCTTTCAAATTATCTTTAGCAGTTTCTAAAGACATGGTCACAGCTGCCTGAAGCATGTCTTCTTCTCTCGCATCATCACCTGCTGGGAAGAAAACAGAGTTCTCAGAAACACTGCTGGAGGATTCTCAATCACTAAAAGGCAAACTTTTGAATTAGAGGTGTAGCTAATTGGGAGAGTGCTTACGCAGCATGAACAAGGCCCTGGGTTCAATCCGTAGCATGGCATAAAAGGCATGGAGACATACTCCTCTCATCCTAGTACTCAACAAAGAGGCAGGAGAATCACAAGTTCAAGGTTGTCTTTGACTATATAACATTTGAATCCAGTCGGAGCTACATGAAACTCAGCCAAAATGAAGAAAAAAAGAGCAAACGCTTAGGAAATACATTTCTACTTGAATACTAATTTTTCTTTTTTTTCTTTTTTTTTAAGAATTAACTTCATAAATCTGCAGGCATGGTGTCATGCATGACCTGTGTAGAGGTCAGGACAGAAGGACGAGTGCCTTCCTTCCAGCAAGTGGGTTCTGATGACTGGACCCAGGTAGTCAGGTTTAGCAGCAAGCATCTTTCCCTGCTAAACCTTCTTGCTGGCCCTAGTTTCCTTTTATTGACTTTGTAATTCACATGCTATTTGAGTGGCACTTTAAAATCCACAAATGGATAGAGAACAAAATACCATACGACATATACCTATTGCTCCTCCTTGTCCAGTAACTTTGTGACCAATCCAAAGTCCAGCCAGATGTCTGTTTACAACAATCCAAAGTCCAGCCAGATGTCTGTTTACAAGTTCAGCCTGTCTGGCAAATCATGGTCTCATATGGTATATGTAGCCTTCTGAATGTAGAACTTTTCATTTACCATAACACATTTGAAATTTGTGTTTATTAACAAATCAGACTTTTTAGAAAACCTTTTTATTTGTAAACAATTAAATTCATAGGAAGTTGCCCTGTGGACTTGTCAGCTCAATTTCTCCCAACAGTTACATCTTCTATAACTAAAGCTCAAACTGAAACACAATAGCACAATGTTGGTGGTTCTACGTAACTTTAAAATATCTTTTCCATTTGTTGGTTATTTGTTTTGTTTGGTTAAATGCCTAATATGGCATTTTATCACACATGCAAACTCCTACCACCATCACCACCACTACCAAGACTGGAGGGCCGGGGCATGACTAAGTTGTGGGGAAAGGATGACATCCTGTGTGAATGTGTATTATTGATACAAACACAACCGTATCAGGAACCCTAATGTTTCAGACACATGGGAATGGCAAAGCCTTCCCTGGGTTAGGCTCAGAGGAATGTTCTTCTGGTCCAAGACAAACATTAAAGCCTTCTCCTGGTCCTAGCAGGGATGTTAATGATGAATGGCTAATCACTAGCTAAAACCAGTGTGAGTAGAAACTATCAATGCAATTCCTTTTAGATGACTGCAACCTGGGACTGATCCCCTACAGAGACCACCTAATCAACATTAGCTAACTAAACCACCCCATCCCACCCTGACACGTATGCACATGCCTCCTCCTCTTTTGTGCTATACTTAATGAAGGCACTGAGTTTCCAGGCTGCTGGTGGTGCATCTACATCAGAGTACATGGCCTACCTAATCCCAGCTTTTCTGTGTCTATTATACTTCATTCCCCAGCATTCTGTTTAGGGTAATCCTTAAACTGTCTAAGTTGAGGCACTCGTGTATAATCCTTGCCTAGCATGCACCAAGCCCCAGGTTTGATTCTAGGTACTACAAGAACCCGATAAAACTATAAAGCACCACAAATCTCTCCCTCCTGCATTACTTTCTATTCATGCCCAACTTTCCACCATCTTGTCTATATTGCTGCCCACAGTATCTTGTTCTCTATCTGAATACATCTGGGAGTTTTAGAATGCTACACAAAAGGCACCTCAGTGTGAAACCTTTCCAGACTGTCTTCAGCCTGGCATAATGGTCCTGAGGTGCAGCCCAGATGCTGCATGCATCAAGAGTGCTTCTTTTTAATCCTGAAAGTAGCACTCTATGGCATGAAGCACTACAGACTGTTTAACCATGTATGCACAGAATGTATGGCACACTGGCTATCTCCAAATTTTGATTGAAATCAATAAAATAGCTATGAATATTTGTATATATACTTTTGTGGGAACATACATTTTTAAATCTATGGCATACATACCTATGAGTATAACTGTTGGGTCATATGAATTATGTATTCAGCTTGTTTGTTTTCTTGAAACAGGGTCTTAGTATATAGCCCTGGCTGGCCTGGAACTCACTGTGTAGACTAGGGCAGCCTTGAACTCAAAGAAATCCACCTGGTTCTGCCTCTGGAGTGCCAGGATTAAAGGTATCCTGGTGTATATTCAGGTACTTACTTAAAGTCGCTATTCCCAGTTAAAATGCAACAGAAAGAGCTCACCCTCAAAAGGAGGGAAGTGCATTTAATAACATCCACTCTTCCCGTCCTTGCCTCAACATCATCATTTCTTTTCTGTTTTGAGAACTTTCTTTAGTTTAATTGAAAACAGATTCTTTTTTATACAATATAGTCTGTGGTTTCTCCTCCCTTACCTCCTCAGAGATCCTCCCCACCTCCCATCTACCCAACTTCATGCCTTCTCTCTCTCTCTCTCTCAAGAAAAGAAACAGGAAAATTTAAAAAACAAAACAAGAACATAGTTGAACAAATGCTTTTGTAGTATGATTGGGCATCTCTTGGATATATTCCCAAGAGTGGAATTGCTGGATCCTGAGGTACATTGACTCCCAGTTTCCTGAGAAACCGCCACACTGATTTCCAAAGTGGTTGCACAAGTTTGCATTTTTACCAGCAATGGATGAGTGTTCCCCTTACTCCACAACCTCTCCAGCAAAGGCTATCATTGGTGTTTTTGATTTTAGCCATTCTAACAGGTGTAAGATGGTATCGCAAAGTTGTTTTGATTTGCATTTCCCTGATCGCTAAGGAGGTTGAGCATGACCTTAAGAGTCTTCTGGCCATTTGAACATCTTCTGTTGAGAATTCTCTGTTCAGTTCAGTACCCCATTTTTTTAATTGGGTTAATTAGAGTTTTAATGTCTAGTTTCTTGAGTTCTTTATATATTTTGGAGATCAGACCTTTGTCTGATGCAGAGTTGGTGAAAATCTTCTCCTATTCAGTAGGTTGTCTTTTTGTCTTAATGACAGTGTCCTTTGCATTACTTCTCGGTTTCAGGAGGTCCCATTTATTCATTGTTGCTCTCAATAGAGGAATGGATAAAGAAGGTATGGCACATATACACTTCAGAGTTCTACTCAGCGGTAAAAAACAATGACATCTTGAATTTTGCATGCAAATGGATGGAAATAGAAAACACTTTACTGAGTGAGATAGCCCAGACCCAAAAAGAGGAATATGGTATGTACTCAATCATAAGTGGATTCTAGCCATAAACAAAGGCTATTGAGGCTATAGTTCGTGATCCTAGAGAAGCTAAATAAGAAGGTGAACTCAAAGAAATACATATAGTTAATACTCCTGGATACTGGAAGTAGACAAGATCTCCAGGCAAAAGTTGGGAGCAGGGGGATGGGACTGGGTGGGGAGAAGAGGAGATGGGGAGAGAAAAGGGAGAAGGGGAGGATTGGGGAGAGATTGAGGGAATGGGATAATTGAGATGGAGAAAGGGTGGATATGGGAGCAGGGAAAAAGATATCTTAACTAAAAGAGCCATTTTAGGGTTGGCTAGAGTCTTGGCTCTAGAGGGGTTCCCAGGTGTCCAAGGGGATTTCCCCAATCAGGTCCGTGGGCAGCAGAGAGGGTGCTTGAACTGGCCTTCTCCTATAGACACACTGATGAATATCTTGCATATCACCATAGAACCTTCATCTGGCGAGGGATGGAGATAGAGAGAGAGAGACCCACATTGGAGCACTGGACTGAGCTCCCAAAGCCCAGATGAAGAGCAGAAGGAGGGAGAACATGAGCAAGGAAGTCAGGACCGCAAGGGGTGTGTCCACCTACAGAGATGGTGGGACTGATCTAATGGGAGCTCACCAAGGCCAGCTGGACTGGGTCTGAAAGAGCATGTGATCAAACCGGACTCTCTGAATGTGGCTGACAATGAGGGCGGACTGAGAAGCCAATGATAATGACAATGGATTTTGATTCTACTACATGTACTGGCTTTTTGGAGCCTAGTCTGTTTGGATGCACACCTTCCTAGGATGGATGGGGGGGGCCTTGGACTTCCACAAGGCAGGACACCCTGACTTCTCTTAGGACTGGAGAGCGAGGGGGAAGGGGATGGGGGAAAGGGGATGGGAGGAGGTGGAAATTTTAAATAAATAAATACAAGAACAAAGCTAGGCAGTGGTGGTGCTTGCCTTTAATCCCAGCACTCGGGAGGCAGGCGGATCTGTGAGTACAAGGCCCGTCTGGTCTACAAGAGCAAGTTCCAGGATAGGCTCCAAAGCTACAGAGAAACCCGGTCTCAAAAAACCAAAAGAAAAAGAAAAGAAAAACAAGCAAACAAACAAAAAACTTCACAGAACAAAGGAAACACACACACAAAAGCACACTAGACATACATACACATGCAGAGACAAACATGCACACATAAAACCCATAAAAACACAAAATCAGAAACCGTAATACAGAAGCAAAAGACTAGTAAAGTTTAAAAAAAAAAGCCAAAGTTTTAAGAGACAAAACTTCTTCAAAAGAGCATTTAGCTTGTTTTGAATGGCCTGCTCTTGAATGTGACTGGTGTACCCAATGAGACTCTAATGGAGAAAACTAGCCTTTCTTCTGTGAATGGTGTCCATTGGAGACAGTTTCTGAGTTAGGGATGGGAAATCACATTCACTTCCCCATCTCAGTGCTGAGACCTCACAAAGCTTGTACTTGTGGAGACCCTGTGCATGCTGCCACCATCTCTCTGAGTTTGTTTGCGTGTCAGTTCTGTTGTATCTGGAAGGCAGTAATTTCCTGGTATCTTCCATCCCCACCGGTTCTCACCATCTTTCTGCCACCCCTCCTCAAAGTTCTCTGGGCCCTAAGGGGCAGAATTTGATGGAGACATCCCATTTAGCGCTGGTACTCCAAGGCCTCTCATTCTCTGCACATTGTGCAGTTGTGGGTCTCTGTAACTGATGGCTAGTCCTGGCTCTGATGATAGCTCATCTTCCTAGGCCACTCTACTCTTTAGCTTTTTGTTTTGCTTTTTGAGACAGGGTTTCTCTGTGTAGTGCCGGCTGTCCTGGAACTCACCTCCCAGGTGCCATCACGTTGGTCTCCCTTTCTTTATTCTTTAAGGACTATTGGACACTTTTCCCAATTCCAAAGAGTATGTTAATTACTGCATATGTAATCCTGGGTTAAAATTTTCTTTCAGCATTTTAAAACACACGATCCGCTCCTTCATTCATAAGGAAGCCTTTGTCTCAAACTGCTGTGGGAAGGTTATTTCTCACTAATCTGGGATAGCGTCTTCAGTTTTCAGAAGTCCATGAGTCTTGGTATGTATTTCTTTGGGTTTATACTAATTTGAAGTTCATTAAACTTCTTCAGATCGTAGCTTTCTGGTTTTCAGTATGTTTCTGCTCTCAAATGTGTATGTGGAATCAAGGTGTAGCAGAGTATGACTATAATCTCAGCACTCAGAAGTAGGACAATAGTGAATTTGAGGCTAGTCTGAACTAGCTAGTGAGACTCCACCTCAAAAAAAAAAAAGGATTAAATTGTCTATGTAGCTCCTCCTTTTATGGTTCTGGTATGACAGTGGTTTTCAGCTGAACCCTGGGGGTACTTGGGCATTGTCAAACTGCAAATCTTACTCAAGTCTGTGTTTTGTGAGCCTTGAAAGGTGTCTGTGTGGGGGTATATGTACATCAACTGCAGGTACCCATTGCAGCTGGAGACAGGAGTCTTTATAATGTGCCCTCTAGGGGAAGACATATCAACAATCCTTTAACAATTTATTAACAGTACAATTCTGAGAGTTCTGCATAGATTCTCTGTGAAGTCCTCTCACAGAGTTTCTTTTCCATTCAACTTTTACCAAGACTTGGCTCAAGTTAAGACCATTAAATCAAGGCCTCGTAAGTAACCCCAAATTCCAGTTACTATCTAGATTACACTAAAGCATGTTTTCCATTATTAGGTGGGGAAAGGAATTTATTTTCCACTTACTAATATTTATCATCTCTGGAGGATTTTTAAACAATGTGCTGTGAACTTCAAGTAATATGTGTGTGATTCAAAAACCAACCAGGGCATGGCTGCTGCCAGAGTAGACAACACATAATGTTCCACACTAGCTTTAGCCACATAGTGAAATTGTTAGACAGACACACAGACAGACAGACAGACATTTACCAAGTGTTTTAGTCTGTCTACCTCTTCCTTCAGAGGAACTCAGTAGATTACAAATCCACTTAAGAGTTTCAATACAATTAAAGAAGGAAGAAAATATAAAGTAAAAATGACATGAACCTTGGATGTCAAGTAAAGCATTTGAGTAACAATCATGGTGGATACTCAGAGTAATTCATACCTTGGTTGTTCCCAAGTCCTCCTGAACTTGTGGTCGGTCTTTCACAAGGGTAAGAAAGCTGCCTAGGTTGGTCTATCTCCTGCTGATGTTGATGCTGTTGTTGCCTGAAATATTCAAAAGTGATTATCTGTTAAAACAATACCCAAGAAATAAATATTCCATGAGACTACCTATTCATGTAGGCTGTTCCATAAATCAAAATGGCACTGGCCTGAACACTCAGAACATGAGAATTAATTTGACAATTACAAGTATAAAAGTTTCAAAATTTTTATTCTAAAAACCCTGCATATTTGAGTTATCAGACACACAGGTATTTTCATTTTCTGCATAAGGCTCATTAGTATTTATTCATATGCAAATGAATAAGGTTTATGCATCTTTAATATTATTAGGAGTCACTGAAGACAAACTATCTCAATTTAATATGCTCTTTCCTGCCTGGCTCCCTCTAGTCTTCCAAGTCTGAATTTAGCACGTGTCTCCTTGAGGGCTGTCCTGGCCATCCCTCTTCAAGCCTTCTCCTGGCCTTCTCACTATTTCACTTGCATTCTCAGTATAAACATACTGCCACCTTGATGCTTGTGTTTGGGCTGCAAGCTAACCAGAGCACAACCTTATGATGCTTAGCTGTGTCCCCAGTACCTGAGACTGTGTCCCTCACACAGCAGCTACATCACATACTTGATGAATTAAAGAAATAGAAGCAGTTGTATGATGACAGCAATGCTGCTGTATATTGGAAGTATGTGATCTGCGACTTGATTTTGATTTTACAAATCTTACAGTTAAGAGATTGCATGAATCTCAGAAGATACTTTTTGAAGCAGTCATAAGACTGAAAGACTTATTATTATGACGTAGCTACTAGCTTATGGGAGCCAGGGAGTAAAATGTGGTAGTTTGAATATGAATGGCCCCCATAGGCTCATATAGATATGGCCTTACTGGATAAAGTATACCACTGGGCAGTGGGCTCTGAGGTTTCAAATGCCCATGCCAGGCCAGCCTCTCACTTTCTGCCTGTGGATTCAGATGTAGAACTCTCAGCTACTTCTCCAATACCATGACTGCTTACATGCTACCATGCTCCCCATCATGATGGTAATAGACGAACCTCTGAAAGTAAGCCAGCACCAATTAAATGCCTCCTTTTTAAGAATTGTCGTGATCATGTTGTCTCTTCACCGCAAAAGAATACTGACTAATCAATCTCTCAAAAAAGACTGTGGTAAAAAAAAAAAAAAAAAAAAAAAGACTGTGGTGACTTGTGCCTGTAATGTAAGTTGCTCAGGAGGCCAAGGGAAAAGGTCACCCAAGCCCAGGATTTCAATACCAGGCTGGGTGTTATATATCCCTATCTCAAAAACAAAACAAACATGCAGGAGTATATCCTTGTATTTAGAATATGTATGCTGAAATACTAAGCTGCAACAAGAAAGAATCTGTTACTCCCAGACACTTCTGATCTGTCAACAATCTGGGGAAAGGACATGGGAGTTCCAAGGAGCTCTGCACACTAGTTCTACTGTTTGATAAGTAAGAAACATACACGAAAAACTACAAAGAAAAAAACAAAAACAAGGAAAATCTAAAAATGATTGAGATTAAGAAGTCAAATTACAAAGCTGTGTCTGATTTTAAAAGGGCCAAAATTCAATTATACACTGCATGATTTTTTCTAGTGTTCCTCTCAATTTTGAAAAAGGCTTCTGGTCAGGTTGCTAGCTTAGGATGACCTTGAACTCTAGATCTGCTGGCCAAAGTACCTCAGGCAACACCACACCCAGCTTGTCCTTCTCAGTTCTGAGCTTTATAAGTGAGCAACAAGACAACTGGGTAAGTAGAACTCCATCTTCTCTCTGTTGGCCTTCTGCTGTTGTGTGTCTTCCTTCACACATGGCCAGTCTGGAGCACGGCCTGAGCTCTGGGGATCCTGGAACATCATGCAGGCTCCCCCATGCCCTCGTCTTTCTCCACTTAAGAATCTAAGTCTGATAGAGGGAAAACTTAATCTACTTAATTTTTCATATAACTGACATATTTATTGTACATATTCATGGAGTTATTATAATTTTAAATTATGTAAAATGGGAAGACAATCAGCTGCCACCCTTGAAACGACCACTCGGGAAGTACTGAGGATGCAGCTATGGAACAAGGTCCTCAGGGCCCTACCCACCATGCATCAGTCTACAGAGGCTGCAGAAAAAGCCTGGTTTCTGGTCACAGAGTAAGTAGTCACATGAGCTACAAAGGGCAGAAATGAGTCAATGAGGCACAGCTATTTTCCTGATAAGCAAAGGCAAGGAGATTTCAGCCCTAACTCCTATATCTCATGGCTGTTTCAGTGAGACCAGAAAGTCTTGACAACTACAATATGGCTTCCTGATTCCAGGATCACAGTTCTATCTGTTTATTTTTTTGTTTGTTTTAAGATGTGGTTAGGGAGTTACATGTGATGGTGCACACCTTTAAACCCAGCACTCCAAAAGGCAAAGGCAAGCCTCTGTGAGTTTGGGGTCAGCCTGGTCTACATAGTGAGTTCTAAGACAGCCAGGGCTACAAAAAGAAACCATTCCTCAAAAAAAAAAAAATTCAAAACCCAAAAAGAAAAAGATTTAGTTAGGGGCTAGAGAGATGATTCAGCAGTTGAAATCACTGGCTGCTCTTCAGACGACTTGGGTTCAATTCCTAGCATCTACAAGGCAGTTCACAACTGTCTGTAACCCCAGCCCCAGGTTCAGGGGTTCTAATACTCTCTTCTGGACTCCGAAGGCACTGCATGCACATGGTACACATATATACATGCAGGTAAAATACCCACACATATAAAATAAAATTGAAGAAAATGGTTTTTTTCTAATTTAATATATTTATATCTAAAACATAAAAATGTTTTAGATTATGTATGGGTAGGTGCCCTCAGAGTGAGAACAGAGTATATAGTCCTCTGAATCTTGATGTCAGTCATGTGTCGTGGGGTTATCTGATCCCTGTCATTCTAGTCAGGAGCGGTCACAGCCCTTCCCACAAACTGCTCTACACTTCAGAAGCCTGGCTCAGAACTCCCTAACACTATAAGCCTCTAATTTCACTATTAATTAGTGTTTTATTTAAGTACTCTTACCTGTTTCTCTTTCTTTTTTGGTTTTTAGAGAAAAAAAATCTCTCTGTGTAACAATTCTATCCTGGAACCCGCTTTATAGACCAGGGGGGCTTGAACTCAGAGATCCGACTGCCTCTGCCTCCCGAGGGCAGGGATTAAAGCCACTTCTAGTTTTATTTTGTTTTGTTGTTGTTGTTTTAATCAAGACAGAGTTTCTCTGTAGCTTTGGAGCCTGTCCTGGAACTAACGCTTGTAAATCAGGCTGGCCTCGAACGCACAAATCCACCTGCCTCTGCCTCCTGAGTGTGCCACCACCTTCCAGCTCCATTTTTGTTTCTTAAACTGAACTGTCTGATAAACTAAGTCAAGCCATTAAAGTAACTGCATAAGTATTAAGCAATCAAAACATCATGACACTCCTTGGCTATGAATGTTTGTATCTGTCCTACTGGGAAACACTATTTCTTGTAACAGGCAGACTATAGCATTCAAAGCTATACATAAAGACATTAATGATGTTAACAACTATCTGTAGAACACATAACAGCTGATAGCCTTCAGACCCACCACTTAATTCTGTGCTCCCAACAGCAGGCATTAATGGTGCTGGTACGGACTCTGGCTTGGGGCTTTATGACTGATAAACAGATATGCAGATCATTGCTAGAAAAAATGTCATGCCAAGGAGATATTACTTACTGACCCTTACTCATAAACTATGAATTCATAATAGGCTATTTTTAGTAGTATTTTTTTACACAAAAACAGAAATCCTATAATGTGTTTTATCTGATATCTATATTAAGTATGAGGCTTTTAACACTCAATAGTAACAGACAGGGATGAACTGTGAGTAACTGGAGAAGGAAAGAAGGCCAAGAACAGAATAATCCAGAGAGACAGTGAACTATTCCAGCTAAGCAACCAAGGGTATGAGTAATGGCAAGTGCAGCATGCACGTTTAAGCAATGAGCCATCCTCAGGCCCTTGGCACCGTTCTTAAACTTTAGTAAACTAGCACTTTTAAACGCCAGTCGATGTTAAAAATAAACATCACAAAGTTAACCCTTAATTCATCTCAGTGCTACGTGACTAACTAGAACAGTGCCTGGCTGTCTTTAAGTTCTCAACAGAGGATAAAAGACTAAAGCTAGAAACAACTTCAACACACAAACAACCACTAGAAAGAGGCATGCTCATACCAAAAATGCTTTTTAAAAAGGTGCAAGGTTGACCAAAATCTTTATCATCTCAAAAGCACTAGTTATGGTTTTTAAGTTGTGAGTACTATGGCTTAATATTCATCACGGGATGTTACTGAATTACCTCTACTGCTACTCAAAGTTCAAACCTACTGGAAGTTTCAAATTTTTATTTCAAGGAAGTTAACAAAATGTCTAAATAAAAGAAAAGGGTTGGTAACAAGGCTTAGCAAGTAAAGACTCTTAGTGCTAAGCCTGACAACCTGAGTTTAAATCACAGGACCCACACAGTGGAGGAAGAGGTACCAACTCCTGCCAAATGACCTGTATGCCATACATAGTGTACACACACACACACACTTTCTCTCTCTCTCTCTCTCTCTCTCTCTCTCTCTCTCTCTCTCTCTCTCTCTCTCTCTCACACACACACACACACACACACACACACAGAAAGAGAATATACATATGACGAGAGGGGAATATATGCAGTCACTAACATCATGTATTGAAGAAAGGTATAGTGGGAACATTTTTTAAAAATAAATTTCTAGAATACTAATTTTGCCTACTTAAGTAGCTTTAAATAATTTTTAAAACTAAAATTTATATAAAATTGTTGACTACCAATATTATTTTGTGAAAACAGCATTTATTAGGGGAAAACAGACAATCCAGATGTGGTATGCAGACTGGCAATCCACCACTGGGCAATGAGATTCAGGATGAGTGGGAGCTTAGGACTAACCCAGGCAGTAAGTGAGACCAATCAAAAACTAACACAGAAACAAAAACAAAGCAACCTTACAGAAAATAAACAATTCCAAATATTTTGGAGGCACATACTAAAACTGCAATGGCATGATGACTATGACTTGTTATAAGTCCAAGCCTGTGGGAGAAGGGAAAAAATGGGAGTCAGAGGCATAATACCTGGGTCATGTGTTGATACTTACCAACTGAGTAATTAATTATATTTATATTTAGATGGGTGTATTATACATAAGTCTAAAGCTTACCATAATTTAAAAAGTAATAGTTAATGCTAAAATTCAAAAGGACATGAAAAGCACTAATAAGTACTATTTTAAAATGTAAATATAATTAAATCTATGAATCAGTCACTGAATAAAGACTAGAAATATCTCACATTAAGAGGATGTCAGCTGTTCAGAACTTTCCTTCATATACTTCTGAGTTGTGACTTAAAAAAACAGAAAACAGAAAAGGGTAAACATTATCTTCACAATACCAGCAGAGGCAAAATGGTCCAAACTTTATACCACTAATTGGCCAACTATGAGTCTAAGATGTGGCTGCTCAAGTTCAGAGGCGCTGATTGATGTGTGGCCGCTGCTGTTGTGCTGGGGTGAAGCCCATGCCTTACACAGGCTGGGTGAGCACTCTCCACCAAATTGCGTCCCAGACATTCAAAGAACTTAAAATGTGAAAACAAATGCTTCCCAGATTGATGAGACGAGATATATATCTGTAGAGTCCATCTCTGGCCTTATCTTTCTGATCTGAGATCAGAGGGTTCAATTATCTATTATTGATCATAATTATTGATCATATTATTTATCACTTTTAATGTCGAGTTCGGTTTAAAAATAATAAAAAAGCTAAAAATGATGACATATATCTGTAATCCTAGCACAAGGGAAGCTGAAGTAGAAAGACAGCCAGGAGTTTAAGGCCAGCTAGACCACATAAGAAAACTCTATCCAAAAAATAAAAGTTTTGTGAACAGCAATTACTAGAAAGAAAGACATTATAAAAGTAAATAGCCAAGCAGTGGTGGCCCATGCCTTTAATCCCAGCACTCATGAGGCAGAGGCAGGAGGATCTCTGTGACTTCGAGGCCAGCCTGGTCTACAAGAGTTAGTTCCAGGACAAACTCCAAAGTCACAGTGAAATCCTGTCTCAAAAAACAAAACAACAACAACAAAAAAAAACCCAAAAAACAAAAAAGTATAAACATTTCTTTTTAGTACTTACAAACTGAGTATACCATGTGGTTTGGGGAGTTTATGGTTCCGATTGATGGTTTCTATGCTCCTGGTGCTAATGGGTCTTGGGCCTCCTAAAGTGACAACCAGCAGGACTACAAAGCACCTACTGTCTGTACTTGGGAAGATACCCCCCCTCCCTCAAATGCTGTTTCCCTGTTAACTGATGGGAGGATTAGCAGGGCCAATAGATCAATATGCAGTAACTCTTTCCTGTCCTAAGTCCATTTTCCTTCTGATAAGCAAAATCCCACAAGGTTCCCTTTATCTAAGGCCATGTAAATTTATCCAAGATTGGGCAAAGGTTTTTCTCTAAAACTGTTAAATACTTCACACTTTATTTGCTGCAAAACTTTATACACACACACACACACACACACACACACACACACACATTCATAGGTTCAGTCAGTAAACAGTAACTTAGAAACAGACAAAATAAGCAAGTATTAAATAATGTAACTTTAATCTGTACTAACTACTTTACTTTTCAAAGTAGGCTTCTCTCCTCTTCCGCAGCTCTTCTGAAGTAAGATTGGTACTTGACGTCTGTGGACTATCTTGAGACATATTTCTGGAACTACCTAAAAAAAGCCAATCATTTTATATACCTGTTCAAGTAGCAGTATATTTGTTCTTCCTGAAAAAGGCACCAGATTTCATTATAGATGATTATGAGCTACTATGTGGCTGCTGGGAATTGAACTCAGGACCTCTGGAAGAGCAATTAATACTCTTAACCTCTGAGCCATCTCTCCAACCCAAAAGTTTTCTTCTTAAGAACATCCAACTACTGTTCTGAAAATGAAAGAAGGCTATGGAAGTCTCAGGGAAAACCTAATGTGTTACTGCAACCGTGGATGATGCCATCTGCAATGCAGATGTGAGAATACAAGTCCACACTCCACCCGGTATGAGAGGCCTTGAAGACCACATTTGTGTGCCCTTTAAACTTCCCCGGACTGCATCTCCACCTTCAACGGCATGGTATTCCTCAAAGCAGCCCGGCATGGTATTCCTCAAAGCAGCCCGCGAGGACGACCATGACACACCCTTACTCTGTTCTCAACAACTTGTTTCTAAGTTCTCACTAGTAACTGTACCAAACACAGATTGCATATAAACTGTGACAATGGCAAGATGGTTTTCTGTGCATTACTGCAAGAACCCAGCAGGCCCATGCTAATAAAACATGGAACTCCACGCTCCATGGAATATGCAGAGGTAGGCCTGGAGGTGAGGAGTCTAGAGTAACAGTAATAACTTTATTAACGGATCCTCAATGCACTAAGATGTTTAAAGAATTCAGATGATGAAAAACCTCATTAAAAGTAGAAGTAGCTTCATATAAATTAAATTAAAAGAAAATGCTTTCAGTAAACTTGCTTTGTGTGTCAACACTTTGCTCTGCCAACATTCCCAAGGGGTTTATCATCTCTCCTCCACTGACAGACTTACATCAGTGAAAAAGGTATATCCCTCAAAAGAGGGCTTAAGTACTAAGTTGTCCAGCCGGGAAGTAAGGGTTGTCCACTGGCATGCATTTGTTAAGACAGCTGGCTTAGCAAAGGAAGATTAATTCATTTAGTTGTTGTATCAGTTCAATATTGTAATCAAATAACATAACCAGAAGTAAAATTACAGCTGTATTAAACACAACAAATAACAATCCTAATATAAGCTATAAAAGTGATTCAAGATCAGGGAAATCTAAAAGAAATACTGAAATTCTAGAACTATTGCTTTTGCAGGAACTCTTAAAGAACTTCCAAAAGCACAATAATTTTCTGAAAAGCTAAGAACAACTTGAACCAGTTCTCCAAAGATGACTGAAGTACACCCCAAATGCTCATACCTTGCATACTGAGCTGAATGGCCCTGCGGAGATCAGCTTCTTCATCCTCCATGTCGATTTCCTGGCGACTTATCGCGAGAGCCCTCTGCAAATCATCCTCATCTTCATCCAACACCCCAGCCCCGTCAGCCGCCTCTAGGACTCGTTCCAGATCTGCTTTAAGAACACTAAGCAACAAATGCATATATAGAAATTATAGCCTGCTCCTCGATTTTATTTTTCATTAAAAAAATTTTATGTGTATGTGTATTTTGCTTGCATGTTTATCTTGCACATTATGTGCAGTGCCTGAGGAGGCCAGAAGAGGGTGTTGGATACCCTGAGACTAGAGTTATAGAAAGTTGTGAGTTACCAGGTGAGACCTGAGGATCAAACCTAAGACATCTGGAAAAGCAGCCAGTGCTCTTAGCCACTGAGCCATCTCTCCAGTCCATAGTCTTCAATTTTAGATAAAATTAAAGGCACTTACAAACTAAAGATTTTAGACAAAAAAAAAAAAACACACTCTAGAAAATAAAGTTCACTAACAGAACAACTGAGTTGTAATATGAATCTAAGCCAAGATATTTAAGTAATTCATATATGCTCATTCCATAAACTTCACTAAAACACAGCCTTGCTTATGCCCTTATGCTTGTTTTTCAGCTACTTGTGAGGTGAAGACAAAAGGATGTCAAAGTTGACAACTGGCAACTTAATGACACCTGCCATTAGAAATGGGGGGGGATGGGATGGCCATGACCCGGATGATGTTCAATGGTAGAGTGCGAGTGTATGCATGAAACTTAGGATTTGAGCACAAGCACTACAAATAATAATAGTAATAATAATTAATAATTGTAACAACTCATTTTCGGATGGGGGAGGTATATTCAAGAGATGTAGCACAGGAGGTAGAATATTTGCCTAGGATACACAAAACCCCTGGATTTGACCTCCTGCATCACAAATAAAAGAGCATGGCGGCACACACATTTTTAATCCTAGCCAGCCAGAGCTACTTAAGATCTTATTTCTTTTTTGCTCTTTCCATTTTTTGTTTGTTTTGCTTTGTTTTGTTCTGTTTTGTTTTTCAAGACAGGGTTTCTCTGTGTTACAGCCTTAGCTGTCCTGGAACTTGTTTTGTTGACCAGGTTGGCCTCAAACTCAGGAGATCCACTTGCCTCTGCCTCCCGAATGCTGAGATTAAAGGCCTGAGTCACCACTACCTGGAGAGATCTTATTTCAAAAAATTAAATCAATACAGAGGATCCTCCAACAATATGTGGGCATATCAAACTGCCTTATAAACATATTTAGGTCTATAGATTAATAGAGGTAAATAGTAAGATCTAATTGGTGGAGACATAACACACTTTGGTTACATAACAGAGAAATCAAGCAGGAACTGAGCTGGAAGCTTCCACTTTGCTGACCAGCTTTCATAATGCTGGAAGGTGCTATGGAGGCTGCTGGAAGAGAAAAACCATTACCAGTCGTAGGCCCTGTCATGCTATGCTGTAATATATTGCCAGACAAGATGACATGACTATTTTGGAGGGAAACCAACCACTTTTTTTCTTCCTCATCCACTTTATTTTATTTTGAGACACGATCTCACTATGTAGGTGACTCTGGCCGTCCTAGAACTCAATATATAGACCTGGCTGGTCTCAAACTCAGAGAACTCCACTTGTGTCTGCCTCCCGAGTGCTGGTATTAAAGACATGTACCACCATGCCTGGTCCAACCATTTTTTTATGGGATCTGAGGGTCACACCTCAGAAAGTAATTCATGCCTGGTACCATAAACCTGTCAAAAGCCCATAGGCCATACAGCTGAGGTCATAGGCCCTAGGTGGGGGCAAAACTACTATTGTTTTACTAAATGGACAGGTCAAACACCCTTCCAAATACATTTAGACCTACAGATTTGTTCTTGATCAGAAAAAACCGTTTTGGGGGAGGGTTGGGTAGTAGATAGCAGCTACGGCAAAGACTCAGAAGCCTTCAAAGTGCTTGAGAAGAAGTGACTATTAAGTGCTCAGACTTAAAGAGGATCTCCTTATCAACCCTCAAGGAACTTCAGAGCAGGGGCAGAAAGAATGTTAACAGCAGGAGATTAGGAAGGGATGCTGAGAAATGTTGTCTTCTGACTGTGACATGGCTACTATACTCATACATAGCAGCGATGGTTACCAGCACAAAACCTTCACAAAGTTCAAGCGATCAACATTCCTGCATGGATAGGGGAGCACTCATGAGGCCCCCCACCCCACCCCTAACTAAAGAGCTCCATGGTATTTATCACTGTTAAGGTAAAGGGAGTATAGACACTTAAGAAAAATTACTATACCACAGTAGTATAGTGGTATAGGGTCATCCATGAAAGCAACACTAGTTACACTCAGTGAGCAATAAAATAAACCAAAAGAGAACAGGAAGGGGACATGCTGGAAAGGTAAAGAGATTCAAAGGGGACAGGAAGGGGTTAGGAGAGGGTAATGAGTGATGAACATAATAAAAATAATTATATTCATGTATAAAATTGCTAAATAAATAATACTTTAAGATAAAGTAAAATTACATAAGCACATCAAAGTTTTGAATTCCCTGTTCCCCATCAAAGTATGTCCATATAATTTTAAAAAATGCCCAAAATTTAATGAATAAATGAAATGAAAATAGGGGATTGGGCATAACGGAATAGAACATTTGCCTAATATGAACATGAGGCTGATTCCTAGCAACATAAAAACAAATACACAAAATAAGATAAAAAAAAAAAAAAACAAGCTGGGCGATGGTGGCGCACGCCTTTAATCCCAGCACTCGGGAGGCAGAGGCAGGCGGATCTCTGTGAGTTCGAGACCAGCCTGGTCTAGAAGAGCTAGTTCCAGGACAGGAACCAAAAGCTACGGAGAAACCCTGTCTCGAAAAAAACAAAACCCTAACCTCTGGCAGTCTATGACCACACATTAACTACAAGCAGTAAATGCAGTATATGGAGCGATGGCTCCATAGTTAGTATCACTTCCTACTCTCCAAAGGGCAAGTTCAGCTCCCAGCACCCACATCCTGCAGCTCACAATCACCTGTAACTCTAGCTCTACTGGATCCAATCCCAATACTGGCCTTGGTGGGCACTCACACAGACACAAAAAGTGTAAGCATGGACATTTAATTCTTCTGAGGGCATGCTACATCATATATTACACAACAGCACCAAAATTTACCTCTGTTCTTTCAGATGCGCCAATTCTTCTCCAATAAGTTTTGGTCGATGCATCTGCTGGACCTTGATCATCTGCAAAAGTTGGTCAGCTTCGCAGTCTGGCAGATCCCCCTTAACAACAAATATAGAATAACCTAAAAAGAGGCAAAAACAAACTAAAACAACTAGTAGGAGGTTCAAACTTCATCTGAAATGATAGTTGACAGAAAGGTAACAGAGCACAGGAGGAAAAACATGAGGTGAAATCCAGAAAGGCCTAACTTATGTGATGACTCTCACCTGGATCAGGATCGAGCCTCACTGCTCCCATCGGTCAGACTCGGTGGCCACAGAGACAAAAGCAGTCCTGTCTACAAGGGCCCAGAGAAGCAGCGTCTGACCACATGACTACTTGCTACAAGTAAACAAGCAGGCAGGTAGAGGAGAAGCAGAGAAAAGGACCTGGACCCAATGGCTTTTGTTCAATCCTAGCTCTGCCACTCCCCAGTGCCATAGGGTCTGTCAATCATTCACCCATCTGTGTTGGTATCTCTAATTACTAAACAGTGATAAGGAACCTTCCTCAAATGGCAGATATGAAGTCACTTTTGGTGAATATATCCAATGACTGGTAACATGGATAAAATAAGTAGCTGGAATATGTGCTGGAAATGGCAGCTCTTCACCTTGCTCCCTGCCCCATCCACAGAGCTGGGAAGCCAATTTTCTAACTGAAAACAGGAGCTGGGAAGCCAGAACCTCAAATATAGTCAGTGTGCCAATATGCCCCACGGTTTGGGAAACAATACACTGGTACAATGCAAATTTTAATAAACACTCACTCAATAAGACAGGTTTTCTCAGCTACAACTAAGTCCAACTTAATAAATGTTTTCTACCATTGATTTTCTTGAACTTCAATGAAACAAAGATTGAGAGGGCTGTTCACTAAAAAGAATATGTTCAACCCATTTTCTTTTGATAAGGACAAGCTTATTCAGAGTTCAGATGTCTTGATGTGTTTTCTGCTAATAAACCTGTTTCTAAACCCCTAGAATCTGTATGTCAGCTCACTATGAAAAGAAGATATTCTGCCTTATGCAGACATCATACTAACTCTCGATTTTATTTAAGACTCTTTTCTTTTAAATTTATTTATTTATTAAGGATTTCTGCCTCATCCCCGCCACCGCCTCCCATTTCCCTCCCCCTCCCCCGATCAAGTCACCCTCCCTCATCTGCTCGAAGAGCAATCAGGGTTCCCTGACCTGTGGGAAGTCCAAGGACCGCCCACCTCCATCCAGGTCTAGTAAGGTAAGCGTCCAAACTGCCTAGGCTCCCCCAAAGCCAGTATGTGCAGTAGGATCAAAAACCCATTGCCATTGTTCTTGAGTTCTCAGTAAGACTCTTAATTAATTTTCAGTGTGTTAGAAAATCACTAATTTGTAAAGTAAGTGTGTGATTATAATATATATTAAGTTTTTATAAAAAACACTCTGGCTGCTTTATCAACATATCATATAGAAACTAATGTCCAAGAAGAAGGATTTTTCCTCAAATGGAAGCCTGAAAGAAAGCACATATAGGTAAGCAAGCAAAAGCAATCAACCAAACAACAACCATGGAAGTCAAGTCTTTTGGGGCTGGACAGACAGTTCAGCGGTTAAAAGTACTTGCTGCTTTTCCAGAGGATTCAGATTTGATTCCTAGCACTTGCATGGAGGCTCACAGCCAGTTCCAGAGGATCTGATGCCCTCTTCAGGCCTCCACAGGCACCAGGCACACACATGGTACATAGACATACATTTAAATAAAATGCTCATACACATAAAATACTAAAATAATTTTGAAAAAAGTCTTCTTGGACATGTCTGACTTGAAATCTTCCTGGACTGCCAAATGAGGATGCCAAGCACAGGACTGGTGTTCAGAGGAATGTCTAAGCTAAAGCTAAAAGTCTGGGATTATGCATGTACAGATCATAAACTGTGATTAAACAATGGAAAACCACATAAGGAAGAAGATGAGATGGGAAAGGGTGTGACGATCCACAAGAGGAACCTGACAGAAGCGGTGGGTGAGACAGGCAGATGCCAATATGTAATTCCACTGTGTCATATTTAAGGACATAAGGAATCTAAGCACTGTTTGTTAACAGAGGCTAAGGTGACATCAATCACCATACCATCCCCATATCAGCTCAAACCTAGTTAAAGTACCTAGGTTCCATTCACTCGAACACCCAGGGGTCAAGTAGATTTAGGGGGGAAAAGTTAACCAAGTCCAATTATTGAACCTGATTTCAATTCGGGTTGAAGTGTGAAGAAAGCATCAGGGATGAGAGATAAGAGGCTTAAACACGGGTTAGCTGACGTCACAATAGCACTGGAGTTCGCTAGCTAGGGATACATGTCAGAGCAGAGTTCTACCCCACATGCACACAGCCATGGGTTTTCACAATCCCCATCACCACATTATTAAACATTATTAAAGCAAGATTATAGTGCCACTGTGAATATTTTAGTAAAAAAAAATTACTTTTAAAGATTTCATCATGAAAATAGTTACAGAAAAAACAGTAGGGCAAACAGGAAGTAGGCAAGGTATAAAGAAATAAGCCGTGTAGAGGTACAGAACGATCAAGAAATCATTTTCTTTCCTTTTACATTTCACATATGTCTATGAAATTTGAGAGGCCCAGTGAGAGTGAGAAGAGAGACTCGCGGGTTTATGGCAACCGACTGGAAGGGTTCAACAGGTGACAATGCACCAGAAATAGTTCTAATGAGAAAATTACAAATGGGCAAGCAGCTAGAGCTTCATAGGTAAGAGAAGCTCTTCATTCTAATCAATGGAAGCAGAGAGCTTTTACCCTGAGTTGATCACCTACACTGTAAGGGTGACTCACTGCTATTGTCAGAGATCACACACTATTACACACACAAATAATGACTCGGTTTCGTTTAAGCTACCCTCAAAGATAAAATTTTTGGTATTTATTTACCTTCTTGCTGTAACTGAGCCAAGAATAGTGCGAGGTACGTATCTGATATTAATTCTGGACCCGTCAGGAGAGAATTCAAGTTAAACCACTAAAAAAAGAATTAATATTAAAGTTAATGAACAAAGTTATATGCAAAAATAATTTCTCATGTTAAACATATAACCTACCAAAATTTAGAATGACTGTCTAAATAAATATATCAAACTAAGATTCTTCTAACGTACTGAATACTGTGATTAGAAAAAAATGCTGGCCGGGCGGTGGTGGCGCACGCCTTTAATCCCAGCACTCGGGAGGCAGAGGCAGGCGGATCTCTGTGAGTTCGAGACCAGCCTGGTCTACAGAGCGAGTTCCAGGACAGGCTCCAAAAGCTACAGAGAAACCCTGCCGCGAAAAACCAAAAAAAAAAAAAAGAAAAAAATGCTGTACAACAAATTAAGGCATAAACTTGAACTCCTTCTAAAAGCACAGAAGCTGATAGTACCTTAAATGCCTTTACTGATAGCTATAATTACATGGTTTCAGGCTATCAGGCCAACGTACCTACTCATGTCATAGTGACATGGGGGAAAACGATAGCTACACACTTTTTCACTTGGCCAAAAGACTAGAATTTTTAAAAGGTAAACGTTCTGGGGAAAGAATTTTTAATCGCCATTTCATTTTAACAAGACCTCTAAGCTACCACTGAATGTGATTAACAACATGACGTCACAACCTCAGAGGTGCCCTTACTTAAACAGAAAAATGCAAAAATGTTCCTAAGTCATGCTCGATTCCACGCACAACTAATGACTCTTCCTGGATTTTGATAAGCCACAGAGTTCTTTTACCAATCATTTCTTTCTTTACACAGGGATCAGTGGCTTGCCTCAGAACAGATACACCAAGCCTCTGCCTCTTCAGCATTGGTTAAAGGTGTGTGCCATCACACCTAGCTAAAAATCTGTTCCTAAACAAGAACACAAATCAGAACCAAGGACCAATAGACCAATACTAGCCATCTTCCATAACTGTCAAAGATAAAATAGTTCAAAATGTAAAAAGCCCAAAAAAGAGATAAATTAAAAAAGTTCAAAACAATGTTTCCTACAAATCACTACAAAGTTGCATGCGAGTTTTACATTTCTAGGCCTTAAAAATACAGTGGTTACTTTATTCAGAAAAATAACACTGGGTCCTAATTTTCTAAAGGCACAAATAAGCCCTCAATGACTACAAAGGAGGAGGGCAGAGAAGTCACATGGAATTGACCTGGCTCTTTGCAGAGGTGATTCTGTCCCAGTTCACATCTCCTTACCTGCTCTCCACACACCTTACAGAGAACATAAATATTGCTTTTTCCTTAGCTTTTGGAACAGGAGATTGAACCTAGAACCTTGTGATAATCATAAGCACCCACCCTGCTCATGATGAACAGTACCGAGCAATCACCGAAGACTGGGCTACTTCCAGATGGCCCAGTTAAAAGCTAACCGTACAGTTTACTTAAAAATAAATAGATAAATATGTATATATACACACACATATATCACACACACAGTGCCCTTTCCTTTGAAATACTTAATTTTGTGTATATGTATGTATGTGCACCATGTGTGTGCTCGGTGCCCACAGAGGTCAGGGCCACTGGCTTCTATGGAACTGGAGTTACAGTCAGTTGTGAGGCACCCCATGGGTGGCAAGAACCAAATTCAGATCCTCTGCAAGAGCAGTAAGGTCATACCCACTGAGCTACATCTCCAGGTTTAATGTATTATTTCTTTTCTTTTCACATTTAATGTAATTTAATTTATTTATTCTTGGATTTTTTAAGGCAGGGTCTCACAGATTTGACTGGCCAAAAACTCACAGATCTCCCTGTCTCTGCTAGAAGCAAAGATGAACACCTCCACACTCAGCATTTTTGCTTTTTATTTTAAAAAACAGCTTATTGAAGCAAAACTGACTTGAAATAAACTGCTGTCCCTCTCTCCTCCTGTCTATCCTGAGGGTTTCACTATGTAGTCCAGGCTGGCCTTAAGGCCTCCCAAGGTCAGTCTCCTGAGAGTTGAGTCACAAGGCATGGGCCACTGTACTTGGATAAACTGCACATACTTCTGTTACAACCTGGGATTTTTGTTTTGCTTTGTTTAGTTTGATTTTTTTGAGACAGGGTTTCTCAGTGTAGCCTTGGCTGTCCTGGAACTCACTCTGTAGACCAGAGTGGCCTTCAACTCACAAAGAACTGCCTGCCTCAGCCTCCTGAGTGCTGGGATTAAAGGCGTGCACCACCACTGCCTGGCATCATTTGCAGAAATGTTTGTATTACCCCTATTAAACCATCAACATCACCAAGAGAGTGGACAAACTCTTCAGAGTCCAGTCTCTCGTGTTCCTTCTCTCCATCCCCAGCCATACACAAGTACTGCTCAGTCTACTGTCATCACTGTATCTGGCACTCATTTCTGAGATTCATCCACGCTGCTTGTGTATAAGCAGTTCGTTCCCTTTGACTGCATGAGCTGCTTTCCAGTAACCCTTACCCAAACTGAACATTCTAAGAAGGCCGTTGCATGACTGCAGCTTCTCAAAAGCATGGTAGTGGCGACTTTATGCAGATGTATTCCCCAGCAGTGGGACTGCCTGAATAATCCTGTCCCACTAATGTCAACTGCTAAATGTTTTGTTTGTTCCTGACATTTCAGGCTTTGTTACAGTACTATGCTAAACACAAATCATCACACAAAAACATATTTAATGGTAAACACATGTGCCATATTTTAAATACAGAATATTTATACAAGTGATATAACCTGTATGGTTTTTTTTCTTGAAAAACTGATTATCTTCTCTTAAGATATCCATTTTCTTATCTGTTGAACTAAGTCCAGGCTCAGGTAGAGTGCATAGGACCCTGGGCTTCAGCCTAAAGACACCAGTCACTTGCATTTTAGTTCTAAATGGAGTGTAGACTGTGATTAAAGGACAAGAAAGGAGAAGAAATATTACCTGTTTTCCTAATTTTCTAACTGTAAACCAGTGTTCTTTATAATTGCATATAAAGGATCTTTCATTTCTAGAAAAGACAAAACATATACTATTAATACTGTTACGTTGGAATATTAGGAGATATATACTAGCAAGTACAATAAAATTTCTATCAGTTAGAATACAGCTACACTTATGTGTTACTGATTTTAAAAAATAAAAATAATCTAACTCTATGCATTTTCCACAGGAGCTTAGGGATATTACGCCCCAAAGTCTGCACACCACTCAGGTTAGTGACTTCACTGGCACGGATTAGAAGGCAGCTGCTCAAGGGTACCAAGGGTGACATGTGAAGTCCAAGGGCTTCAAATGCAGTAGCAGTATAAGGCAGAGACATTCACAATGAATTCGTCCTTATTCAGAAACTGTAGCTTTAAAAATCAAGTTTAAATAAAGAAATGTAGGGAGAAAAGTCTTACATAGGATCAATTCTGAGCCTCTGGTACTCTGGACTGTTGAATAGGATTAGTTCTAAACCCCAAACTTTCAAGGCATTGCTTATAACCTGTCAAAAGAAAAACAGCAACTTTTCATGAGCTAAAACTTCAAGTCCAAATTTAAGTAGCATAGCTACATTAATTATATAAGCAACTGTACTTTACATATAAACTTTTGAGAATAGTTTTTAAAAATTATATCCCTATGATAACCCACTGAAGCCATAAATAATATATACATGTGAATTTAATTTCATTGTTTTTTTTTATTATTTTTGTTTACGTGTATTAGTGTGTCTGAGTGAGTATAGACTACTGTGTAAGTGCCTGTGGAAGCCAGAAGAGGATGTCAGGTCCCCATACCGTGGAGTTACAGGCAGCTGTAAGTAGCCTAATGTGGGTGCTGGGAAGTGAACTAGTCCTCTGAAATACCACTAAGCATTCTTACATGTGAAGCCATCTCTATAACCCCTACAATTCCATTTTATACCCACTGTAAACTAGTTCACTACATACAGTCGCTGTACAACTAGTCCACCACATACACCCACCTGCAACGGCAGTGACCAAAAGCATATAAAGTAAATTCTCCCTGGGCATTTAAAAATAAGCTTCAGGGGCTGGAAAGATGACTAAGTGGTCAACAGTGCATGCTGCTCTTATGGGGCTGAAGTTCAGTTCCCAGCACCCATGTCAGGGGACTCATAATCACCTGTAATTTCAGCTCCAGAGCTCCATTGCCCTCTTCTGGCCTCCGCAGACAGTAGTACTCATGTGCACATACCCACACATATTCATATACATACACAAATAATCTTTAAAATAAAAGTAAATCTTCTTTAAGTTTGATATATTTTAGAATTCTGTAGTCATGAACAAAAAGTCAAACCTGATTATTGCAAACTGAGAAAAATGGAGAGACATTTGAGAAAATGGTCTATCTTTCCTCCCGTGTGGGCAACAAAGAAACAAGCACACTGTGTAGTAACTCAGTGTAAGGGAGCAGTAAAGCAGTGTGGGCTGTGCCAACCATGACCCATGATCCTAGCTAAGGGTCAGTAGTCTTCATGCTGTCACAGTGAAGTACTGGGGGGAAGTGCTAGAGAATGGGGACCCTACGAGGGTAGCATAGAAAGAATTTCTAAAGTAAATACTTGCAGAAATAGATCTCTTAAAAGACATTCTGAAAGAAGTTAGACAACCCTCAATCGTTAGAATGAAAGATCCACAGGTAAAAGAGCCCCACAAACACATGAATTTAGACATGGTGGCTCCCAGTTGCAATCCCAGCACCTAGGAGACCAAAACATGACTTTGGAAAGTTCAAGACCAGGTGAGGCTACAAAGCAACACCTTGTCTATAGAAGCCAACCAAACATATATACATAAATCACTGCAGGGTTAGAGGTTTTCTCTAGGGCAGAATACTTGTCAGTATGTGACAAGACTTTATATCATCCCTAGCACTATAAAGAAAAACTACCGCAAAATTAAAATGGAGCCTAATGAGTCTTGGCTCTGCAGTAGAGTCTGAGCACCTGTGAGTCTTTGGAGCCAATCCCAACCCCAACCTCCAAAAGGGCTACAAATTACCATATAGATCAGAAGCCACAGAGGTACTACAGGAATCCAATCCTGTAGGATGATTTAAATGAAGGCTTCAAGGCACTGCAACTTCTCAGATGTACCAGGGATAATAAGTTTGAAGTACTGTAATTTATTAGAATTAAAGCTATTAGCACTTACATGCAAATTAAGCAATCTCAGGAAGCAAGTTTTAATGGCCCTGTTCTAAACTGAGAACGGTAGCACACACTTGTAATTCCAGTCTGGAGGCACAGATGGGAAGACAAACAAAGACCCAAACCAGCCAGGACTATAGTGAGACCCTGCCTGTTCTCAGAAAGCAAGAGAGCAAAGCTCTGCTCTAAAGTGAAGAGTCTACGGTCCTAATGCTCATCTCTCTCTGCGCTGCACTCCGGAGCAGTCATATCTTCTACAGACACAGTTTACTGAGGGAATTCCGGAAGGCTCCACTGTTACATAAAAAGCTATGCCAGGCTGTGCACATCAACCACAAACTGAGCATAAGCACAGCAGCACTGAAAATGAGACAGCACTTCGCAGGGACTACTTACCTGGATAGAGAAAAAGCCACTGTCGTCCATATTCCCAGAAGGCTGCTGTGGGCAGAGAGGATGGGAAAAGAATTAAAACTGTCATTAGGGTGCACATTTATAAGAACACACTGTACCAAGTGAGGAGCAGAGTTATAATTAACAAGTCAGACTCCTATGGCGAGAATGGCTCATCCTCCTTTAAAGAGCACCCGTATTTTAAAAATAAAATGGGATTTGGAGAGTCTGAAATCAGTACCTGTAAGAATGTGCGGTAGTCTTCACTGGTAACTCCTCCTTCTGCCATTCTTATCCTTTCTTCTTCATCAAGCTGGTGTGCAATAGAGGATAGCTCCACAGGGCTAAAATATTCCCCTTGCAATAGATTATTCAGGCAATGCTGAGCACAAAGTGAGCCTTCTTGCTAGTGTTTCCAAAAGAGTAAATTTAAATGTGATTTATTAAGTGGATCTGTATAGTATATTCTAAAAAATGTAATTACTAACTTTATAATACAGTCAAAACAAACCTCATAAACCCTAGGCAAATCTGATTTTACAAGTATACACATTTTCATTTGTCTATGTTTATTTTACAGCTATATAACTATAGGAACAAAAATGAAAAATGATTTACAGTATAACTTCATCCATCCAATCTCATATAAGCCTAAAAATTACCCTATAAAAACATTTGGCCTTTTCAATTTTTCAGTACCTACAAGAATTCCTCTTTGGAGATTCCATGGCAAGTGACTACTACAAAAGGGGAGTGTTATCCCCTGGAACATCCATTCTTCTAAAGTTAGTCACTATCTGACCTGAAAGCCTGACCTTTTAAACTCAAGAGCTGGTGTAAGCGGGACAGTTCTGTCTCAGGTTAAGACTCACAGTTCTAGAGGCTCTTGGCCAACTCTGCAGAGTCATTCCATGTAGCATAGAGAAAAAAGAACTGTCCCAAGCTGAAGACAGCCCACACCCATGAGTGGACAAGCTAGTAAAAGAAGCCAAGTTCAGCTCCCTAAGAGATCCTTAGCATCCTCTCATCAAGAGTAGGTACAACATCCCATGAACCTAGGGGCTTCTAGTGCTGGTTAGCTGGCTTTCATACACAACTGGGACCCAACCCAACTCCAAGTCCAGATTCCCTGACTGAGCAGGCTTCATCACTCTCCTAGTCCTAACCCTGTTGTTTTCCTATGCTACAGGTACAGAAGGGAGACTCCTGAGTAGATGCGTTGGGTGGACACAAACCCTAAGTATGCTTTTCTGGGAGGCAAAGGCAGATGGGAGAACACATCCTCTGTTAACTCTGGCCTCCCGAACTCAACCTGCCAGGCACCATGCCTCCTGGTCTGAGCTATGTTACATGGCAGACGATGACTCGAAAGAGCACCTTTCAAGATGCATTTCCCCATGATGAATCACTGTTAGAGGAACAATATATAATTGTTGAAGTAGATACAGAATACATGTCTGTTATGGAATAAGAGGGCAGAGTTTAGAGAGCTTGAGTCTGACACAAAGCCAAAGAAAGCTTATCTTCATAGTCCTCTAAGTAATGTTGCCCCAGAATGGCTCAGAGCTAGTTGCAGTTACATGGTGGCAGAATTCTTTGTCGCTGCCTCTTTTCCCTTCTACTGTTGATCTATTACTAGGAGCAACTTCCACCAAACACTGACTACTCTCAAGCAGAGATATACAGACATTCTACTTAAACCCTAGTGGAAATGCAAGCACTACACAAAGAAGTTAAGAGGCTAAAAACATACAAATTCATGAGTTATCAGGGAAATGTATATCAAAACCACAACATAGGGCAGGAGGTGGCTCAGCAGGTAAAGGTGCCTGATGTCAATCCCCAGACACTACTGTAGAAGGAGGAAATGATGCCTGAGTACTTGTCCTCTGACCTCCACATGCACACCTGGCCACCCGCATGTCAGCACTCGCATGCATGTCTCATACATACAATGATAAAAAAATATTTTTAAATATTACACTTATTGACTGATTGACTAGCTGGAGGGATGCAGAGGACAACTTTTAGGATTCAATTTCTACTTTCACAAAGTGGATCCCAAGGATCAAACTCATGTTATAAGGCTTGCTGAGCTATCTTAAAAACGCTTTTGTTATTGTTGTTGAGACAAAGTCTCACTTTGTAGCCCAGGCTGTCCTGGAACTCATTATATAAACCAGTCTGGTCTCGAACTCATAGAAATCTGTTTGCCTCTGACTCCAAGTGCTGGGATTAAAGGTGTGCAACCACCACTACCTACCTAAAAAAAAATTACTTTTATAAAAGAAAATTTCACAGTGTGTTACTACTATCCAGTCTCAAGATCAGCTATTAGAGTGAAGAGGTTTAGAATCACAGACAACAGTTGTTACAGGAGCAAATATAACTTAGCAAAACCGTTGTACAAGAACCTTTATCTCACCAGAGCTCATAATTCTGTATTCTGTGGTGACGCACATACACTGCAAATGCACTCACCAAAGCACTACTTGTAGGCTTCCAAACTGGAAAGCACCCAAAGACAGTTTAGATCATAGAACTGTATATACATTGTATATGAATAAAAGTAAATTAAATAAAAGTAACTGTAACAATATGGATGAATCTCACAAATACTTTTAAAAAATAAAAAACACACAACACTCAAAAGAGTAGACACCAGAGCTAAGGATGTAGCTAGTATGTGCAAGGCCATGGGTTCAATCCCTACTACCACCACCAAACTAAGACAGCAAAGGTACAGGGTGCAGCAAATGAGAGGAGCCTAGTGACCTAAATTCCATCCCTGGAACCTACTTAAAAGTCGAAGAGAACATTCCACAAAGTTTCCCCTGATCTCTATATACATACAGAGGTTTGTGTCCATTCGTACAACATATCATGTAGAAACACAAGAATAATAGCTTAAAAAATTAAGAGTTTACAAATAGACAAAATTAATCTCTTAATCCACAATGGCAGAATTGCCTGGCAGAAGTAAGTGCAGGAAGAGCTAGTTCCTGGAAGAGAGGATTAAGGGGATTTGGGATGTAGGTGTAGGAATAAGCCCAGCCCCTTAGGGGGCGTATTCGCCTCGGGCAAATGTTTACTTATAAATTGGGCAAGGGGAAGCCCGGGTGCCCTTTCTGCTTTCCTGGTCTCTGCGGAACAGTGGTTCTGTAAATCTATTTCCCCATTAAAGCTGTCTATATTTTTACAATCTGTCTACATTCATTTACGCCGTTACACTTAGGCAAACAGTCTATGATTCCATGTGTGTTTCCTTGACTGCACACTCTCATGACTTGTGTGTTCTTGTGTATGACATACTTAATTTAAAGCATTCAGACTAGGTTAGGCAGTGGTGGCAAACGCCTTTACTTGGGAGGCAGGCAGATCTCTGGGAATTTGAGGCCAGCCTACTCTATAAAGCAAGTTCCAGGACAACCAGGGTGATACAGAGAAATCCTGTCTCAGAAAACAAACAAAAACAAAACAAACCATTCAAACAAGAAGGCCAGGCATGGCAGTGCATACCTTTAATCCCAGCACTCAGGAGTCCAAGATAGGTGTATCTCCGTGAGTCACCTACATATTGAGACCCCATCTCAAAAAGAAAAGAAAAGAAATCAAGAAACATCTAGCATGGTGACCAGGCACTCAATTTGGGGAAGCAGTTATGACACAATCTTCAGTCCTATTACTAGGCAATATGTTTCAGTGTGGCATTCTTAAACTACGATCACCATACTTTTTTAAGATATTTTTGTTTGTGTGTGTGTGTGTTGTCTGCATGTATATCTGCACCATACACATGCCTGGCATTCACGGAAGCCAGAAGAGTGGGGCTGGATCTTCTGAGACTAGAGTTGCAGAGGGTTGAGTCATCATCATACAGGTCTGGGAATCCTGGGTTCTCTGAAGAGTAGCCAGTGCTCATAATCTCTGAGCACTGAGCCACCTCTCTAGCCCCTAGTCACCATATTTAATATACAGAAATAGTGACATCCAAAATTTTGATAAAAAAAATTCTTGCTATTAAAGATTGGGGCTTTGGAGGCTGGAGAAATGGCTCAGCAGGTAAAAACACTTGCTATTCTTGCAGAGGATTTGGGTTCGGTTCACGACCAGCTGTAATTCCAGTCCTAAGGGATCTGATGCCCTCTCCTGGCCTGCTCAGTCACTTTATGAACATGGTACACTTTGACTCATGTAGGTACTCTATACATAAAATAAATGAAGTCTTTAAAAATCCAAGTATGTATCTCATTATGCCCAGTTTATGTGGTACTGAGGATAGATAAAACTCAGGCCTGAGCTACATTCCCAGTCCCTAAAATATTAGTTTTTTATTAAGAAAAATAAGCACTTAAAATCAAACCATGACCAAGTAAAATGGTACTGCTACCAGAAATACGCTCTATACTTCTAATATGATTAGTGGAAGGAAAAAACAAATTGTTTGAAACAATTTAAAAATTGGGCTGCAGAGAGTAGTTAAGAGCACAGACTGCTCTCCCAAAGGACCAGGGTTCAATTCCCAGCACCCACATGGCAGCTCACAACTGTCTGTACTGTCTGTAACTCCAGTTCAAGGGCATTGGTACCCTCACAGACATGCATTTTTTTTTCTGTCTTACTGCCACTGCCTGAGTTAGCTTGTTCCCCGTTTCTAATCAGGGTTTTACCCAAGTGGGGAGCTACAAGAAGGCTCAACAGGTCAATATCTGCTTGCTGTGCTCATAAAGACCTGAGCTCAATTCCCAGGACCCACACGGTGGGAGGAGAGAACCACCTCCCACAAAATTGCCCTCTGACCTCCACATATACACTGTGGCCTGTATGGAGCCCCACAATACATACAATGCAACAAAATGTAATAAAACACTTTTAAGTATTTCACCCAAGTAAAAGAAAAACTTACTTTGCTACTAAAATCCTATGACTTGGGGTCCATATTTTACTGTATTGGGACCAGAAGATTAACATACTACACTTCCACTTCTACCAAGATGGTCTATAAAATCACAAAAGGGAACTGTAACCAAGTCACTCCCCCAGGTTTTTGGGTTCAACCTCAAACTAAGTAAAACCCCAGTGACAGAAATAAGTATAATAGAAAAATACAACCCTAATGGTACTTTCAAAAATAGACCAATAGTGGACTGGTCTTCCTGGGTGGGTAAAGACTATGTGACTCAGAGCTCACACCACAGCCATAGCTTATTGTCACCACCTCTTTAATGCTTAATGTTTTCCTATTCCTTCATTTTTGTTTTACGCTTGAGACTGGTCCCTTGCCCATATTAAGTAAGTGCTCTACCACTGAACTACACTACACCCACAGATCTCTTCTGTTCCTTATTTAGTATGGGGTTCAGCAAACACAAGGACCTAGTAGTACTGTAGCAGTTACCACTTCTGGACAGTGTCTTAGCATGCTTGACTTTGAGGCAGCTAATTTCTGTCATTAACTACAGAGGCAAAAATAGAAAACTACAGAGAAAATAAAGAACTTATCCAGAATCCTACAAGCAGCAATTAGCAGAGCTGGAGTTCAAACCAAAGCAGAGGTTTCAAGTCTGTGCTGTTACCATTTCCTCAAATCAATTATTTGGAATTAGGCTTTCCAAAATCCTCACATATCTTGAATATCACTAAGAGCCTCAACCACAAAAGGGTACAATGGATGTGACAAGGTCAATGCTCAGCCTCTTCTCCATCTTTTTGGGTTTCAAATTCCCAATTCACACTACACTGAAAGGAGAGATACAGACTGCACCAAACGAAGTCAGTGCTCGAAGCACTAACAAGAGTGGCAGAATCCAGGCACTAGAATTAGAGCAACAACAAAACACTGCATCCACGAAAGCAGCTGGTATTGGTAATTTACTATTAGTTAGTAGATGGTAAACTCTATAGCTCATGGGTCCAAGTTCAATCTTCCTCAATAGCCAAAAACTGTATTTTATTTTAAAAAAAATAATTTAGAGAGGACTAGAAATATAGCACATAAATGAAACTTTGTGACAGAGATACACATATATGGCCTGAAAGGTTTAAAATATTTAGAGACTAGGCATGGTGGTGTGAGACTTGAATCCCAGCTGGGCGGTGGTGGCACATGCATTTAATCACAGCCCTGGGAAGGCAGAGGAAGGCAGATGGATCTATGTGCATTCAAGGCCAACCTGGTCTACAAGAGCTAGTTCTAGGATGGCCTCCAAAGTTACAGATAAACCTTTTCTTGGAAGGAGAAAAAAAAGGAGACTTGAATACCAATACTTGGGAAAGGCAGCTGGATCTTTGTGAGTTCAAGGTCAGCCTGGTCTACAAAGCAAGTTCCAAGCCAGTCAGGGCTAAACAGTGGGACCGTGTCTTAAAAATAAAATAAATTCAGGACTTGTAGCCTTTAAATAAATAGAACCACATACCTTTTAGAGTAGTGGTTTTCAACCTTCCTAATGCTGCAACTCCTTAACACAATTCCTTCCCCAACCACAAAAGTACCTTTGCTGTTACCTAATAACTGTAATTTGCTACTGTTATATCATAATATAAATATCTGATAAACAGAGAGTCTTGGGTAACCCCTGTGAAAGTGTCATTGGATCCCCAAAGAATTAGGACCTACAGGTTGAGAATCACTGTTTTAGATGCTCAAGGAACTCTTTACCCCTGCTCATATGCACACAGTCTTACTCAAGCCAAGAATTCTGGTTATTCTACTGTCTCAGCATACTGAATAGCTGACATTATAGACATATACCATGTGCTTAACTAAATTTATTCACACTGGAGATCTACTAATGGACAACCGCTTTTATTTATTGTTTTTGTTTTGTTTTGAAGACAGGATCTCTCTACCCGGCCCTGACTGTCCTGGAACTCACTATGTGTATACAGATTGGCCATGAACTCAGAGATCTGCCTGCTTCTATCTCCTAAATGCTGGGATTAAAGGCCTGGACCATCACCATGCCTGGCTAATAACTGCTTTTATGTTCTAACTTGTATTCTAATAAATACTCAAAGGGACAAAGGTAAAATTAATTTCTAGAGGAAGTGGTTAAGGCTTCTCTAAATGACCCTCTGATTTAGGCTAGCACTTTGGATATAATGGTTCAGTAGTTACTTTCACTGAAACCTGCTCAAATGAGGAATAATCAATATTATAAAGAAGAGATGGTGGGGGCTGGAGAGACAGCTCAACAGTTAAGAGTACTGGGTGCTCCTCCAGAGGCGAGGACCCAGGTTCAATTCCTAACACCCACGTGGCTGTTCACAACCCTCTGCAACTCTAGTTCTGGGGGATCTTTTGGCTTCAGTGGACACCAAACACACAATGCATAAATACACACAAAGGCAAAAGAACCATTCAAAAAAATTTTTTTTAACACATTAAGTGCCCTAGAGATGACTTGATGTGTAAAGGAGCTTGCTGTGAAAGCCGAGTTAGATCCCTGGAACCCACACCAGGTTGGAAGGAGAGAATGGACTTTATAAAGTTGTCCTGACCTCCACACAGGCACACACACGCATCATACACACATGGTAGTAATAAAATGTTTTTTAAAAGAATGCATGAAGCAGTGTATAAAGGGTTCAAAGTCTACCACATTTCAAATGGGCTCTAAGCCAAAGCCTTTGGAAAATTAATTACAAATGTATGGGGGGGGGGCTGCTAGGAGCATGGCACGTGGCTGTAATTCCAGCGCTCAGGAGGCAGAGAAAGGAGGATGGGAAGGTTGGAGAGTCTAAAGCCAGCTTGGTCTGTCACAAACAAACTAGTTCCAGTTCCAAAACTGTCAGAAAAGTCTTCTCAAGAGCACTTCATTTAACAATTTCTTGATTTACATCTCTTTTGGTCTTTCTTTGCACTGCATGAACTTTAAATGCCTTGAATAGATGCTCAATTACAAGTACTCAACAAAACAAAGACGCTTTGCTCCTACTAAATAATAGCACTAGCTCGCAACTCTCGCCAATCCTAAAACGATTATGAAACACGGTATCATATGCCAAAGTTGTCTGAGGAACACCCAAACGACTTGATAATTGTACACGAGCGAAGACCAGTTTCTCAAGATGTCACAACAATTCTTCTAAGTGTAGTCACTCAGGAAGGTGAGGAAGAAACTACCCGGATGGTACAGCAGAAAGATTCTAATCTATTCCATAATACCTAAAAAACAAAGCTGGCCTCCTAGTCCGGAAATTTGGGGTAGCAAACCAAACCCAAACATCCCGTAATAAAAACTCTTATGACGACTTCCCTTAGGGACTTCCTACTTTACTCTCCCTTCAATGGGAGAGCCACGGTAAAAAACTGCTTGAAGGACGAGGGATTGACATCAAGATATAAATGTAAGGGACATTCCATTACAGAACTAAGTTGAGGAGAAAAGTTGATTCTGCCAGAGGATAGGGCGAGGGCGGGGGTGGAGTTGGGAAGGGTCCACCAGGTGTGAAGAGGTGACTCGCTAGACTAGACTCTGGGGGAGAAGACAGAGAAACCCGAAAAGGCGTGGCGAGTGAAAAAGGAACGCCCGCGCTAACCCTCTGGGTGAAGCCCCAGAAATGCCAATCGAGCGCTGGTTACCCGCCCGGTCCTCTGGGGCGAGGGCGCCAGGGGTGCATGTGGGAGGCTTCCCGAGCAGAGCCATGGAGAGGAGGCAGGAAGCGCCCCTCACCCAGCCAGGTTGGGATGGGGGCGCTCGGGCCCCGCCCTGAGCTCCTGAGGCTGCGACGCTGCTCCCCACACCCGCCGCCGAGCCCCGGACGGCTCCCCACCGAACGCCCACACTCACTTTCTCGTGGAAGATGGACTCCATGTTTATTTGTCTGGAGCCAACGGCCCCGGCGCGGAGCTGCCCCCTCGAGCAGCTCCGCCCTCGGTCCCACCCCTCCACCCCGCCCCGCCCCTCTCCGCCCACGTGCCTCCCATTAACCAATCACTACTGCGGGCGCACGTCACGGGGCGCGCGGAGCCGGGGAGCGCTGGGCACGTGACCTGGGCGGCGGGGTCCCCCGGGCGCTTCTTCTCCCGCGGCGCACGCGGTGCTACGGCGCCGCCTGCCGTGCGGAGGAGCTTCTCCGTCTTCCGCGGTTCGCTGAACCGTCTTGTGATTGTAGGGTTCTGGATGAGGATCCTCGCGTCCAGATTTTAGGGCTTTTTTTTCTTTTCCATCTTCTTTGGTACTTTCTGCCTAACTGCATGTAATAAACACCTCTTTCAAGAAAAGCTATTCTCTCAATACCTAGTACTTATGTTAAAAAAAAAACTATAACTAATATTTATTGAGGGCTGACTTAGCCCACTTCTAAATGCAGTTTAATACGTCATATTTTGATGTGTGTGTCTGTTGTAGTATTATACAAACGAGGAAACGGAGACACGAAGAAAGTAGGGACAGCACAGTGTCCAAGATAGTTTTGCTTGTTGAAATGAATATCAGGTCACGGGGTAAGTGCTCTAGTTCTGAAGGAGGGGGAAGTTCATCGGTGGGGAAGTTCAAAGTCCAACAAAATGTTGGGAAAGATTAAGCGTAGGATGGGCACAGATCTTGCACCATGAAACCATTTTAGGTTCGTTAAAGTCAGCAAGGAAACTGGGTACGAAGGCTCTTTTTGTTTTTCAAGACAGGGTTTCTCTGTATGTAGCTTTGGAACCAACCTGTCCTGGAATTCCCTCTGCAGACCCGGGTGGCCTCAAACTCACAGAGATCCCCCACCTGTCTCTGTTTCCCCGAATGCTGGGGTTAAAGTGTGCCGCCACCACCACCCAGCAACGACGGTTCATTCTTACAATGCTTGTACCTGAAGGTAGCGGAAGAGTATATTGATTTGGAGGACAGCTGGCATATGCCAGACTGTAGCCTGGGTTACATAGAACGACCCTGCCCCTTTGAGACACACACACAAGAAAAGAGGCAACAAGCCATTAAAGAATTTTAAAACTAAAGATATGGGTTCAAATTAGTATTTCAGAATCTCATTGGGGAACAGAATACGTGAAGGCATTTTAGGAGAAATGAAGAGATGATGGTGGTCAGAACTCCAATAGTAATTTGAGGGATGGAGAGAGACCATTTGGAAGCCGTAGGAGGCAGACTCAGAAGAATCCAGTGGGAAAAGGGGTGTTGTTAAGAAAGACTTCTGGGTTTCTGCTGTAGGCACCACCTATAGCAGGAGTAATGCTATCAGAAATACTTTTGCAGAACAAGCAAGGTCTTGGGAAGAGAAAATAAAGGTTTAGTTTGTGGAATAATGAATTTAAATGTCTGCCACAGCATACAGGTGCTTTTGCAAAGTAGTAGACATGAAGTATGGAGTTTACAGAAACTGATTTGAGCTGTCGGGTGGGCAGCTGGAGAAATGGCTCCCTGGTTAAGCCATTGTAGAGCACCTGCCTTGTAGAGCACCTGGGTTTGATTCTCGGCACCTGCATGGTGGTTCACAACAGTTAGTAATCCAAAGGACCCATTGCTTCTTCAGATACCAGGTATGCCCAGTGATGCGTGTACATACATGCAAGCAAAACTCATACACATAAAAAATTTTAAGATGCAGGTAGCTCGCCAGGCATGGTGACTCATGCCTTTAGTCTCAGCACTCAGGCGGCAGAGGCAGGTGGCTCTACACTGAGTTTGAGGCCAGCCTGATCTACAAAGCGAGTTCCAGGACAGCCAGGGTTACACAGAGAAGCCGTGTCTCACTGTAGAGAAAAGGAAGAGATTGAAAGGAGGATCTGGAGCTAAGCCCTGAAGGCTGAGAGCAGGAGGCAAGAAGGGCGCAAATGCTGGCAGGTGTAATGAAATGGAAGGTTCAGGAGAGATGCTTCAAGGACTAGCCAAGACGTTCGGGGGCATAAAGACTTATAAATGCTGGCAGGTGTAATGAAATGGAAGGTCCAGGAGAGATGCTTCAAGGATTAGCCAAGACGTTCTGGGCATAAAGACTTATAAGACACTGCTCAGTTTTGTTTCTGTTGAGATCATTTTTATGAGAATTCAAGTTAAGAAAGTGAGAGGTAAGGAAGTAGAAACTGCCCATGAAGACGAGCTAGCTACTCAAGGGGTGGTGCCGTGTTATTTGTTGAACATTCTGTATGCTATTCCTCTTTAAAACGGAGATAAAGCTGTCCATATTAGAGGGAAGCTCTTTATAACACAGGGTACTTTAAAGGGAAGTGAAACACTCCATCTTGCAAGGAAGCTAGTGAGGACGCAAGAGAATATTCTAAGGACAGGGAACACATTCCATCTTTCAGAGGGATATCTTAATTTAAGCTCTAAACAACTCAGAGACTACTTCTACAAGTCCCTGACACTGATCAGATTCCCTAGGGTCCTCCCTCTCCACACATGTATAAGCAGTAAGCACAACCGAGAGACACTCTCCGACTAGCAGAGTTGCCTAGAAGAGTTCACATCAACTGAACTGCCTGGAAAGAAGCTAAGCCACCTGTAAAGCTTCCTGCGAATTGTGTGGTGCAGTCCACGTTTCCAGCTTTCGTGCTGACATGCTGGAATGGGCTTTTTACTATACAGTTGTCTGAGTCATTTCTGCTCCTGTAAGTCATCTCTATAAAACTCTTTGGTCCACCATGTTGGACTTTGGTGGTATATTTGCTTTAGTCTGTCTTCAGTTTTCTTAGATGAGTAGGTGTTTCACAGCTCCCCAGGGAGAGTGTCACACATACAACATGGGCATAGCCTATGTGCTTAAGAAAATGTGGTTTAACCAGGAAATTATAGCCTCCTGGTAGAAAACGCAAATGATGTTTTCTAGTATTTTTTAAGATGCAATTGTTCAAGTGAATAAATGAAGCTTGCTGCTATATAAATACCTGCCCCGGATAAATCACCATCAGAGATTTATTGCTCAATTATGGAGGCTGTGAAGTCCATGGTAAAGGCTAGAGCAGACCACAAATCTTGGGTTTTTTCATTGATGGTGTCTTTTGTGTGTCCTGGTGTGGCAGAGGAGCAAAGGGGACAAACAAGCTCCCTTCAGCCTCCTTTATAAGTATAGGGCCCAGGCCGCACAGCTGCTATAGCAGGCAGCACCAGGTTCCAACCAAAAGCCATAAGCTGGCTCTGCCCAGGAAGAGACCGTCCAAAGGAAATTACTAACATTTCAACCACTGTAGATAGGATCACCTGCCAGCACACACCATTACTTTTCACCAGGACACCCCTAGACAAATGTCAGCTAATCAGGGATTCTGAACCTTAGAAATCCCTCACCTCTACTTTGCTTCTATAAAAACCCAACCCCAACTAAGCTCAAGGCTCTCCGATTACTCCAATACCAATATGTTGGACACACAGAGAGTCTGAGTTTGCAAACTTGTGTAAGGATAAAGGCTCTTTGCTTTTACATACAGGACTCGATCTCCTAGCTGGTTTTGGGGGAACTCCATAATCTGGGCATAAGACATTTTGCTATTTAAAAGGTAACTGAAGGGCTGGAGAGATGGCTCCATGGTTAAGTGCACTTGCTTCTCTCATAGAGGACAGCTCTACTGTCCTGTCCAGGACACAGCCAAAGCCCTTCCTCACAATACTAATACATCTTGCAACACGTGAACTTTGCAGGTGACATGACATGAAATTCAGGTGATGACACCAAGAGCTGAGGCTCGTTTGATCCCCTTCCTGTAACTTTGACGTTTCTCCTCACTCCAGTCTTCACATGCCCCACAGCCTCTCCTCTTGCTTATGTTGCCACTGCTTAGTTCAGAACTTCTTGATCTCTTGTGTGGTGCGGTCCTCAGAACTATGAATTGATCCCACCTTAGTATGTCCAGTTCATGGCACTGCCAGTGGCCTTTCAAAAATACAGATCTCACCAACTTTTCTTTTATTGAACAAATAACAGTGTTGCTGTGCCCTGCATAGAAGCCATCACCATGCAAAAGTTAGTCTCATTTTTTTTTCCAAATGGGGTTTCTAGGGCAGGTTTGCCTTGAACTTGCTATGCAACCAAGAATGACGTTGAACTTTTTCACCTCTGATAGTGCTGGGATTAGAGGTAGGTGTGGACCACCATGCCTGGCTTATGTGGTGCTAGCAATGGAACCCAGAGCTTTGTTCATTCTTGGCAAGCTCTCTACTAGCCAAACTACACCTTCAACCCATCTCACCACCTTAGAACTTAGATAAGGAGATGTTCTCACATCATCACATAAGTCTTCTGTCATTTAAAGTCCAGTAGCTTCCCATTGTGCTTATTCTCCGTATTGCTGCCTTCACACCACCCTTTGTGATTTACGCCGACCACCTGTCCCACTTTGTCTTGCTGAATTCCTTTCCTCCAGTCATAATAGCTTGCTTGCTTCTGGAGAGTTGGAAGGGAAAGCTGTGTACCCCTTGTACATGTCTGCATGAAGCACCCACTATACCATACTAGGAATGGTATAACCTCCGAATGATTTTAACTAAGACCCACAAGTCAAAGTACTAAAAGTCCAATTGACCCAATTTATTTGATCAACGGACCAAGTTACCCTAGGGATAACAGCGTAATCCTATTCAAGAGTCCATATCAACAATTAGGGTTTACAACCTCGTTGTCACTGTATATGCTACTAAACTTAGCTCTGAAGTCAAAAGAGCATGCTTATTTATTATTTTGGTTTGGTGCAGAAAAGTGAATAAATACAGATTCTTTTTGAATAATTGCTACAAAGCATCACAATAATTTAGTGAGATAAAGACCTTTTTGTCAAGTCAGAATACCCATATAGGTCTGGAGAGATGTCTCAGTGTTTAAGCACATTTATTTTTCTTTAGGAGTATTTGAATAGGTCCCTGCATTCACAACGTGGCTCACAGCTGTCTGTAACTCCAGTTCCAGGGATCCAGGACCTATTTCTGACCTCCACAGGCATCAGACATACATGCAAGTTGTTCACATACATACATGCAGACAAAACATATTTAAAATGAATAAAACTAACTTTAAAAAGAATAACCATGTAGATACACTTTGATATGTTCTTTGTTACTGTGGACACCTCTGTTGTGGTATAATGCTCTTGTACCTTGTAAAGATTTGTCACTTGTATTGATTTAATAAAGATGACTGGCCAGTAGCCAGGCAGGAAGTATAGGCAGAATGACCAAATTAGAATTTTGGAAAGAGGAAAGGCTCAGTTTGCAGTTACCAGCCAGCCAAAGAGGAAGCAAGATGAGAATGCCTTGTTAAGTAAGGTACCAAGCCATGTTACTAAACATTGATAAAAATTATGGGCTAATTTAAGTTGTAAGAGCTAGTTATTAATAGACCTGAACTAATAGGTCAACCAGTTTATAATTAATATAAGCTTCTGTGTGTTTTGTTGGGACTGAATGGCTGCAGAACTGGGCAGGACGGAAACTTCTGTCTACATACTTCAAATTCAGTATTCACTGAGTTTGTGTTTCAAGTGAGACTGTACAAAATATTTCCATCTTCTTGAATATTGTACCTTTTAACTGGCATTAATTTTATTGCCTCAGACCAAGTAGTTTAGTAAATGTCTGCCATTAAAAATTTTACAGAACAGTCTCCTGTGTTCTGGTAAGAATCAGTGGTAACTAAGTAGTAGACTCATTATAGTCATAGTTTTCCTAAATTCAGCCTCCTGAAAGCAAAACCATGAAATGTGCTTTTCAAGAAGGGGGGACTGGACAATGTATTTTTGAAAACTGGTAGGTGACTTGTAAAGAAATTTATTGTTTTCACTTTCCTACCCATTTTGCAGGTTTTTTCTTGTTAGTGTGTGTGTGTGTGTGTGTGTGTATGTGTGTGTGTGTGTGTGTGTGTGTGTGTGTGCTGTGTGTGTGTTTTGCTTTTGGTTTTTCGAGACAGGGCTTTTCTGTGTAGCTTTGGTGCCTGTCCTGGAATTTGTACAGTAGACCAGGCTGGCCTCGAACTCACAGAGATCCACCTGCCTCTTCCTTCCGAGTGCTAGGATTAAGGGCATGCTCCACCACAGCCCAGCCTTTTTTAAATACAGGAATACTAAAAAATAGAAACAACACCTTGTCTAACACCAGGTAAATGGATAAGCAATGTGGTCTTGACAACAACTTGTATGGGACATACAGCTTGTTTTGAACTTTCTATTATCCTTCAAGTGCTGGCAATAAGGTACATAGGTTTGAAATAGATCAAAGAAAAGAAACAAAACCTTATGTTACTGGCGAGTGCTTCCCCCACCCCTCTGGAGACAAGTCTTGCTATGCAGTCTTGACTGCCCTGGAACTTGCTATGTAAACTCAAAACTCAAGAGACCATCTGACTCTACCTCCCAAGTGTGATAACACGCCTGGCCATGTGTGCTGTTTTTTTAGTCCAGTCAAAAAATATGCCCTTGCGATATACTTAAATGCTAGTTTCTTAAAGTATTATTTATGAATTCATTTTTATATATTAATGTTAAGGAGGTATTTTTAAGTCTTATTTCTCTAGTGTTCTTTTATAATCTTCCAAGTGGTTAGTACTATAAGGGATTTTTTTGTCTTTATAGTTTTATTGAGGGATAGATGTCATATTATACTTCAGGGCATCTTTAAATACTACTGTCAATCATATTTCACCCATTTTAGGTCATTAGTATTTTTCATATAATCCATATTTATTTTTGTACTTAATCACTATTTTATCCCACCTGTGACCAGGTTTTCACTCTTACCCAATTTTTGCACTTTTTTTTTTAAAAATACAGGAATAATAAAAAGTAGAAACATTGAGTGTCTAACATCTGGTGATTGGATAAACAATGTGGTCCATCCATATGTTAGTATTTTCTCTGAAGAAATGGAACATTCCCTGCTGGAGAGGAAAGGGAAGCAGCTCATGAAACTGCAGAGACAAAGTTTCCAAGACTCACCAGCCTTTCCCCAAGGTTCTATAAGCCAAATATGAGTTGCCAGAGGAGAGGGCTCTTCAGTAGGGCACCTATAGGTTGAACAGGGAACCCCAAAGACGCAGCTTTTTTGAGTTGTTGCCTGTTTCAGGGTGGGCTTTTTAGTGTTTTAGCTGCTCTGGAGTCACCCATGCTTCTCAAGTGACCCCAGGAAGCTTAATGTCCACCAGGCCACACCTGGATGGAATCATGTCTGTGGCATATTGTCCGTGCCCCTGCGCGGGGAGAATAAGTTCACATTTTCCCAGGAAATCACACAGCACCATACAAGGAGCATTTGGCCATTAGACAGGTGAAACACTGGTACACACTGTAACCCAGAACCTAAAGCAAAGTAGAAAACCTGTGTAGGGAATCCATCCACACAGGCCATGTCAGATGAACAGTCTAGAATGGGCTCTACCACTGTGGGGCTGTACCACCACCAAGAGAGCAGAAGTCTTAAGTTTTGATTAAGTACAATTCACTGACCTTTCAAAAACAATACTGTGTGTTTTGTTTAGGAAATCATTGCCAAATCTAAGGCTTCCTAATATTTAATGATTTTACCAAACAAAACCCTCACACTGTCCTTTAGAGTTCCCTGAAAGCACACTTTCTGCAACAAGATATTTGAGGCCAGACAACTTCTAATAGAGGTTCATTTTTGCTCATGATTCTGAAGTTGCAAGGTCAAGCAAAAGACACGTCCAGTGTTGACCTTCTTGTTGACAGTTTGAGGTGGTCTAAGGTAGCACATGGCAAGTGATACAGCTCTTATAAAACCACCAGAAATTCAATTACAGATGCAGTTCCCTGTGATGCACAGTCTAGTCCTAATCACTTGTCAGAAGCTCTACTTCTATGCACTGTTATTCTAAGATGTTTCCATTGTTTTAATACTTCACAAAGACATTAAACTAGGACACATGAATGAATATGTTTTATTACCACTGGTTATTAAAGAAGCCGTTTTGGCCAAAAGCTTAGTAAAGCCAGGCAGGAAATCCGAACAGAGATATAGAGAGAAAATAGGTGGAGTAGAGAGAGGCCAGGGAAACAAATGAGCAGTCTCATCCTACAAAATGGTGCGCCAATGTGGGCCACTGCATCTACATAAAACCTGAGACAGTCTGGGAAGGAATTCTAGACACAAAAGAACAGAGTTAAGCACAGCTTCTTGGTAGCAGCCTATTTTAAGATAGGCTCTGTTTGCTGGCGGTGAGCAGAGGCGCTGCTCCTTTAAGCAGCAGTCTCCATCTACACACGAACTCCTGGGGGACACTGAAACCATAGCATGTTTGGAAAATGTGAGGGAAAAAAAACGGTAGTTATGACTTAATAGTACTGTAATCCAAAGAGAGAAACAGAAAATCAAATGCTAAGAATAAATAGGATACCTATGTAAACAACATGCTCAATTATAGTTTTTTATTTTTCTGAGCCATGGTCTTCATACACACACACACACACACCCGTAGTTGATCTAGAACCTACTATGTAAATCAAGTTGACGTTGCATTTGCAGCAATCTTTCAGCTTCCTCATAAATGCCAAGAGTACAGGCTTGCACTACCACACCCGGCCTCAAAAGTAATTTTTTAAGTCAAATTGTGCCTGATAATGGAAGGTTACTGTTGTGGGAGCTGCGGGCCTCTTCCCACTGCCCGGCTCCTGGCCGCCTGGCTAGCTTATGCCCCAAAATAACAGCACACAAATTGTATTCTTTTAAACACTGCTTGGCCCATTAGTTCTAGCCTCTTCTCGGCTAACTCTCGCACCTGGACTAGCCCATTTCTAATAATGTGTGTAGCACCCCAAGGTGCGCTTAATGGGAAGATTCTAGCCTACGTCCATCCTGGGTCGGAGCTTCATTGCATCTGCCCCAGAGAGGAGAGGAAATGGTGTCTGCCCGGGAGAAGGGAGCATAGCGTCTGAGCTCACTTCCTCTTCCTCCCAGCATTCTGTTCTGTTTACTCCGCCTATCTAAATTTTAACCTATCAGGGCCAGGGCAGTTTCTTTATTTAACCAATGACCTTCCTCCATCAGGTTACCTCAATAAAATACAAAGGATATAATAAAAAGTGTAAAAAGAATCACACTTTAAATTCTTCCAATTAAATAATAAATGTTTTATTTCTCCAGTGACTTTTAAAATGTTAACATTCTGAGATTTAGCCACAGGCTTTACTTCCAAGTAACTTCTTCATTGGGCCTCAGTTCCCTGTGTGAAAAGAAGGAAAGGAAAAACAGTAAACCATCTTAAAAATATTAAAATTTTATTTTATGAGTATATGTGTGCCTTCAAGTATATATATGCACCATGTGGGTACAGGTGTCCTAGCATGCCAGGAGAGGGCACTGGATCCCCTGCAACTGGAGTTAGGTAGTTGTAAGTAACCACGTGGGTGCAGGAACCAACCTGTGTCCTCTTTAAGAGCAGCAAATGCTGTTAACCCTGAGCCATCTCTCCAGCCACCATGTAAATATTTTTTTTTATGAGAGGGCCAGGAGTTTATATTTGTTTACATTCTATCAAATTGACTTATTTACATTAGATTCATCATAAACATTCATTCAGTTTTCCCATAAACTTTTACTGTCTCTTCCCCAGCTCAAAGAACAGTAATCTCTTGATTTACAAAGCACTCTCTTCTTCTAAGTACACTTAATTGTTTCTGGATCCTTTGTAGCTCATTTCATCTTTCTTGAAATACCAGACTTGTGAACCACACCTGCATAGTGACACTGGATGCTACTTAAGTCTTTTTACCCCTTGAGCTTCCAATCCAGAAGCTCTATCCACTGGCAGATAGCTACACTACCTGGTCTGGTTAGGCATGCTGTAGGCCCAGGCAGCTGCTGGGTGTTACCACTCAGTCACCCATATGCAAAGCTCTCAAGCAGTGATGCCAAACCATTACCATTTATTTCAGCTATATCATGGCTTAAGACATACATGATATACAATAACATATAATGAAAGCATACATGATAGGTTTTGGGGAGCTGGCTTAAGTTTTGTTTCTACACTTAAATATTCTACACTAAAATTCTGACTTTGTAGAAGGGGGGCACCATGAGGGGAGACCTCAAGGAAAAGGGCAACAATAAAGGGTAATGAAAATTAGAAAAGATAAAATATTGCATGTTTTCTATCATGCAAAAAATCTAGATTTAAACACATATGACATGTGGGAGAGGAAGGGGACCAGTGAGAAAGGGCGAAAAGTACAAAGATATGCATAATGAGGCTCAGTGATTGAGTGCTTGCTGCTCTCACAAAGGACATCCACACTGGGAGACTTACAACTTCCTGTAACTCCATTCAGACCCAGGGAATCCAATGCCTTCTTTTGGCGTCTAAGAGCACCCACCCATAACATGTGACACACACATAAAGAAAACCATTTTTTTTAAATTTTATTTATTTATTTATTAGAGATTTCTGCCTCCTCCCTGAGGAAAACCATTTTTTAAAATGACTATGAAAAGATTCATAAAGATTTACATTCCAGAGATAATCATACAGTTTCATATAACAATTAAATAACAAGTATAAAGTATCCATCACTTGACTGTTAAAACAAAACAAAACAACACCAATTTTTTTTTTTTTATCTCTGGAAAAAAAAGCTCAAATTCCCCAGAATTGTGTGAACTAACCTCCGATATAGCATACTCTTATTCCGGAAGGCAGTTAGCTTTTCGTCATCCCTCCTGTCTAGATAGCATCCAAAGACAAATCCCATAGGAACAAGTATATGAACCCAGTGTTCACGTACAAGCTGAAGCAAGGTCATCGTGGCTGCTAAAACAGAGGGGAAAAATGATTATACAACTGCCTTTGAAATATTGAAAGGTGGATAGGGATCACTAGGTCCTGGGAACAATATACCTTAGGAATGGGGACAAGAGCGGAAGAAGGATGGGTATAACCAATGCACACCACAAGAATGGGGATTCTTTTAATATGTACAAGTAGTATACTAGTCAATAATTAGCCTTTGGTTTGGAGGGTTTTGTTGTTTTTTGAGACAGACTCAACCTTGCTACAGTGTGGACTAGAATGACCTTGAGCCTGCCACAGGTGTTCCTGCCTCTGCCTTCCTAGTGCTGAGATTACAGGTGTAAGCTACCATACCTGGCTTAAAACAAATCATTTTTTAAATTGCTTCTGAAATAGGAAGAGAGCTGTGGGCATGCCATGTTAAAAGCATAAGCCTTTTAAGTCTGATGCTTGGCATCAGAATGCAATTAAAACCTAGATTAGGCAGTAACGGTTAGTATAAGGTTCACTGTACTTGGGCCAGTGTGATGCATTGTGTGAGGGTGCTTACTGCCAAGCCTGGCTGAGACTGATCCCAGAACCCACAAACATGGCTGAGGGAGAGAACCACTTCCACAGGTTATACTCTGACTTCCAAGCATGCACACGCACAGAAATAAACCTAATAAGCCTGGCGGTGGTGGCGCACGCCTTTAATCCCAGCACTCGGGAGGCAGAGGCAGGCGGATCTCTGTGAGTTCGAGACCAGCCTGGTCTACAGAGCTAGTTCCAGGACAGGCTCCAAAACCACAGAGAAACCCTGTCTCGAAAAAACAAAAAAAAAAACAAACAAAAAACAAAAACAACAACAACAACAAAAAAAAAACCCAAAAAACAAAGCCACAGAGAAAAAACCAAAAAAAAAAGAAATAAACCTAATAAAAATTATACTGCATTACACTATTCATGAAATCTTATTTTTTTACTTCATCAGTGATTTGATATGCTATAGAGCCAAGAAATGGAGAATTTAAAAAAATTTTACCTGAAAAATGAGTATTTGCACTCTTTATGTTGCTTCAGAACTTTCACATAGGTAAAATATTCCTAGATGCTCTCACAACGCAAATGTAAAGTTAATACTATTTTACTAGGTTTTGTTTGCTTTTTGGGTTTTGTATTTTTGTTTTTTGAGACAGGGTTTTTTGTACATAGCTCTGACTGTCCTGGAACTCACTCTGTAGACCAGGCTGGCCTTGAACTCACAGAGATCCCTCTGCCTCTGCCTCAAGTGCTGGGATTAAAGGTATGTGCCACTACCACCTGGCTAGACTTTTTGAGTAAAGATAAATTTATTAAAAGCTATTTTTTTAAGAATTAAAAAAAATTGACAAGAACATAATGCCACAAGATCAGAAAATTAAATGACTATAAAAGATAAAAAGAGAAGAAAATTTTTTGTTTTGTTTTTTGAGAGAAGGTTTCTCTATAGCTTTGGAGCCTGTCCTGGAACTAGCTCTTGTAGACCAGGCTGGCCTCGAACTCACAGAGATCCGCCTGCCTCTGCCTCCCGAGTGCTGGGATTAAAGGTGTGCGCCACCATGGCCTGGCGAACGTGCAGTAACTCTTATCCTCATTTTATATGGTATAAAAACAGCTTAACTTGGGACTGGAGAGATGGATCAGTGGTTAACATACTTGTTCATACAGAGGATGCAGGTTCTGTTCCCAGGACACACATGCAAACTCATAACCATCCATAACTCCAGTTTCAAGGGGTCCAATGACCTCTTTTCACATCCAAGGACACTAGGCTCAAATGTGGTATACACACAAATATGCAGACAAAACATGCAAAAATAAAATACACTAAAAAAAACAACGGCTTAACTCAAGTTAATTAATTAATTAATAACAAGCTAATGTTCCGATTCAGCAAACTCCAAACAATGCCTCCTGTGTCACAGCACACTTTCTCTCCTTGAGTTGACATTTTTCTTTAGCTTTGAACACTTTCCAATGGGCAGTGTTCTGAATCAAGTAAAAAATAACAAATGTGTGCCGAATTCCATAAAAACACCACTGAATTGCCAATTTTCTGTTAAGATTTGTATACACAGATGAAACAAAAACACATTCACATGCGAATGAATGCATCACATACAGTGGCTGAGAGGACATGAAAATCCTAGGAGAAGCAATACATTACTGCTAGAAGTGCTTAGCATAACCGGCGTTCGTCTTATGTAGATTCCATTTCTGCTTCATTTCCTGATATTGGTCTCTATATTAACACAATTCTATTTGCCAGATTATAAGAACCTAGTACCTAAAGTCACAGTGTTAAGACGATAATCATGAAGTTAAACATTGCAGATACTATATAGTTCAAAATATGTAATATTCCTTATAGCAAATTCCAGTTTGAACATCACTGATTTTCTATATCAGTTATGATGTAGCACATGAGAATATATATTTACAACTTGTCCATCTGTTAGTTTTATATTGTAGTCTGTTGTTTAGCTACAGCTGAAATTCTCAACCTGAACTACACATCAGAAGCACCTGGGGAGTCTTTTTGAACTAGGGAATCTTTGGCCTTTCCTCCAGGATGAGACTGGAATAGTAGAGCCATTCCTACTGGCATTCTTAAGAGATGGCTTTGATCTGGCTCCATTCGGAAGAAAGATGAGCTAGGACTATAGGGCTCTTGCCACATAAAGGCTCTTACAGACTCCAGAACAATTCACCCACTGATTTGGATACAAATGCTTCTTGGAGATATAAAAGTAAAGCCAATGGCTGGAGAGATGGCTCAGCAGTTAAGAGCACTGCCTGCTCTTCCAAAGGTCCTGGGTTTAATTCCCAGCAACCACATGGTGGCTCACGACCATCTGTAGGGAGGTCTGGCGCCCTCTTCTGGCCTGCAGGCACACACACAGACAGAATATTGTATACATAAGAAAGAAAGAAAGAAAGAAAGAAAGAAAGAAAGAAAGAAAGAAGGAAGGAAGGAAGGAAGGAAGGAAGGAAGGAAGGAAGGAAGGAAGGAAGGAAAGCAAGCAAGCAAAGCCAAGCCCGGCGGTGGTGGCACACGCCTTTAATCCCAGCACTCGGGAGGCAGAGGCAGGCAGATCTCTGTGAGTTCGAGACCAGTCTGGTCTACAATAGCTAGTTCCAGGACAGGCTCCAAAACCACAGAGAAACCCTGTCTCGAGAAACCAAAAAAAAAAAAAAAACAAACAAACAAAAAAACAAACAAAAAAAAAGTAAAGCCAATCTTACTTTATTTCCAAGAAGACAGTGGTTCTCTTCGCCTTTATTAAGTAGCATAACATATTTAAAGTAGTTCTTGAATGCTAACCAAGGACTCACCAAGTGAACTGTTTACCTACTTTGTAAACCTGAGCCAGTCAAGAATGAAGATGATAAAGACTTTTGGTAATAAGGTGACGTTACTTTAAAAGCACTTAACTACAAAATACTAGACAATGTTTATATTCATGAGACTGTGTTCAAGTTCAGCAAACTCAGTGGTCACCTACACTTCCTATGCTTAATTGCAAACTTAAGGGCCAGAAATGTACTCAGCAGGTAAAGGCACTGACCATCAGGTCTAAGGACCCACATGAGAGAGAACTGACAATTGAAAGTTGTCCTCTAACCTCTGCACCAGCATGTCACCACCTGCGGCAGGAAGGCGTGCACACACACATACACACAAACACTTGCATGCGCACACACACAAATATTAAGTGTTAGCCTTATTGTTTATACAGCTGTTAGACATTATTTTGTATTAATGAGTACTTGCTGATTCCCAGCTCAGAAGAGTTTAAAATAAGCTCAGCCGGGCGATGGTGGCGCATCCCAGCACTCGGGAGGCAGAGGCAGGCGGATCTCTGTGAGTTCGAGACCAGCCTGGTCTACAGAGCTAGTTCCAGGACAGGCTCCAAAGCCACAGAGAAACCCTGTCTCGAAAAACCAAAAAAAAAAAAAAAAAAAAACAAACAAACTGTAGGCTACAAGCCATTACTATTGGCATTCTAAGAAACGGGTTTGGCCTGGCTCTATTTAGAAGAGATAGGCTATGGGGTCTTGCCACATACCAGCTCTTACAGACTCCAGATGTAATGACAGTGATGATAAGGATTCTTTAGAGAATCCATGGTTGGATTCCATCACCATGAAGGAATATCCATAAGAGATAATGACAAACCTTAGTCCTAGAGAGGCGTCTCATATTACAGTGGTACAGTATATAGTCACTGGGCTTGGGGAGCAGTGCAGTGAATACTATCTGTGTGGATGGTTTCCTGCAAGTAGATGAGCAGGGAGGGCAAAGATGGACATCTGAGTCAGAATGAGGAAGAGGGGAAGTAGAGTGAGGATCTAGGCCATGGGCCCAAATCCTTAGAGCTTCATCTAGTGTAGACAAAGGTGGTAAGGACCTGGACAAGCTTCACTAGGCAAATCTAGATTTTGGGTGAGCTAAGAATTTTATCAAGAGGACAGGGCCAGTTAACTGTTTTAAGGAATATATTCCTGGCTGGTACTTAAGGAGAGCACTATATTAATCATCACCTTTTACGTCTTTAGACTTATTTTTATAATTTTTTAAAAGTGTGTGTGTGTGTGTGTGCGCACATAAGTACAGCTGTCTGAGAAGGCCAGAGTCAGAACCCTTTGGAGATGGAGCTGTGAGCCACCCAACACAGGTGCTAGGAACCAAGCTCGGGTCCTCGCGTAAAGCAATAAGCACCGAGCCATTTCTCTAGCCCTACGGGTGTCTTTTTGTATGAGGGCCCATAAAAAGAATTTTGTTTTTATTTCAGAATTTGAAGTAACTATAGTATTTTTTTGGGATTGTTTTGTTTTTCTAAACAGGGTTTCCCTGTGGACCACTGGCTATTCTGAAACTCTGTAGACCAGGCTGGCCTTGAACTCACAGAGATCTACCTGCCTCTGCCTCCTGAGTGCTGGGATTAAAAGCGGGCACACCATAGTATTTTAACAAAAAGAACTGGGTTTCATGTTAGGGCATTAAGGAGTCTTATGTCTTTTCCTCCTATGGGGAGGGAGAGGAAGGAGGATGATAGGGGTTGCACTTGGCTTTCTCTGTAAAGCACACGCTTCAATACAGAACTGCACACTCAACCTTGGTCATGTATCTTTTAATATTAAAGTGCTCTTTTTGTTTTTGCAAGCTTCTAACAAGCTGAATCCTTTATTTTTTTTGAGACAGTTACTGTATGGCATTGTACCCCTCCCTGCCTCATCCTCACAAATAGTTGGAATTGCAGATGTGGACCACTTTTAAGAGGTGTTTCTGCCTAATCACTAAATCATATAATCCTCACCACAGCACTGCAGGTTTGTTAAGTAACAATGTCTCAATGCAGTGGACATTAAGTTTTTTTTCAGATGATGAAATCCAAGTTCAGTTATGGTCAAGTAACTTGCTTTAGATTACAGAGTGAAGAGTCAGGATTAGCATAATACCCAGCCAATCTTTACCCCGACACAGCTTAAGCTCTGTGTACTATTGTCTCCCTGTATATACAAAGATAAACATTTAATAGCTTTTTTTTTATGGCAGAGCCTCGCTGTGTAGCCTAGAACTCACTATGTACACCAAGCTAGTCTCAAATTCTTGGGCATGCACCTGCCTCTGCCTCTTTGGCACTGGGATTAAAGGCGTGCGCCACCACACCTAGCATTTGCTTGTTTTTAAAAGAAACAAACAACAACAAAAAGCCCACATTTTCTCTATATTTCTCTCTAACACAATTTTCTTTCCCCTTTCGAGAAAAAAACAGAAACTGGTGTCTTATTTTGGTGAGTTCACTCCGGACTCATAGACATTTTAAGAGATATACCATGTATCTAACTGGATCCCACAGTTCCTTATAAGCAATGCTCACAAAGTGTCGCCTAAGCCATGGAAAACAGTTAAATGCGTAGAGCGATGGAACCCTTGAGATCGTGACGTACACAAGCTGGAAACCAAGCATAAAGTCGTGTTTTTAAAAGGCAAACGGGTTTCCTACTTAGGAATGTGAAGTTAAGCGAGGAGGCAGATATCTGGGCCTGTGCAAATGTGCGCTGCTTCTGGTTAGGAGCCACGGTCCCTGCTGTGCCCTCCGCAGTCCCGGCGGTGCCCAACGACGCTGGGGTGAGCCAGGCTCAGAGCACCCTTGGTAAGCGGTGTGCAGCGGGCAGCCCGTAAAGGTCCCCCGGGGGAGACTCTGGTTTCCCTCCACGCGAGCCTTCCCAGGACGCTCCCTCTTGCACCACCGCGACGGGTGACACCCGGGTCCCCAGACCCACCTGCAGCCGGTGCCGAGCACGACCCACGACCAAGGGCAGCGGTAGGGAGCTGGGCCACCAGCGCCAGCGGAAGCGGTGACCTCAGGAGCTGCCACTCTCCGCGCCAGCTCCGAGGAGAGGGGTGGCGACGTCAAGTCAACGCCTCTCGGTCTTCTCACGAGCGATTCCTCTAATTTTTAAGATTTCATATACTCACGAGAGATTCTGGATAAAACTTGGATCGACGCTGACAAGACTGGTGAGCTTCTGCGCTGTCGTCTTCCCCAACCCGGTCCCCCGCCACCCCCCACAGATGGTGTCGCCCGGGTCGTCTCCGCCTCCGCCGCTCGCCTCAGGCCCAAGATGGCGGCCACCACACAGGGGCTCCTGCCGGCCGCTCTCCGTCGCTGAGCGCGCGCCTGCTCTGCTCGCTCTCGAACCTGCATTTTACTGGGGGTTGGGAAGGGCGGTGGACGGTGCTGGGGGAGCCCGACCAGGCAGGTGAGGACGGGAAAAAGAAAGGAGCCTTCGGGTCTGGGTGGAGGTCCTCGGGGGACTGGGTTCCTGCACCGGCCCGGTGTCTCCCTGACGCGCTCCCGCGGTTTCGGTTGTGACCGTCTCCGTGGTTCCTGGAATAAGCGTTCCGCGAGGGGAAAGAAAAGTGACTTTTCCACGGGTCGAAACCTCGGGATGTTTGTAACGCGCCTATGGGTCCTCCCTCTGACCTTCCATCGTGTTGAAGCTAAGGGTCAAGCCGAGTCCCAGGCTCCTTGCCGTGGTGCCGCGGTACCCGCAAGCCTTCCCTGCCCTTCTTGGGTTCAGAGAGGCCAGGTGTCCTCCTAGCTCCTTAACTTCAAAGAGCCTTGTCAGAATTGTTGCTCTCAGTGCTTCCACGATCATTGTGTTTGCCGAGACCTTATTCTTATTTTCCTTGTTTATATACTTTTCAGGAAACCAGAGGTCAAGCGCTCTAACCCCAATAATCTTCCTGTCACCGGGAGAGTTTAAGCCACTATCTATGCCTACCCTCTAACCTTTAATGTACAATTCCCTTGCGTGTTTCAAAGCCCTTCTTTACCTGAACGACTAAGGAGTCTTGAGACTTCTCCCACTCTCTAAGCCCCAGGACTAGTCCAGACCCATCTTAGTTCTTGGATTTTGCATACTTCTCATTGGTTGGCCTCAACAGGCACGATCATTCTTGAGAAAGCAAGTATATATTTGGGACACAGCAGAGAAAGTCAAAATCACTACCCTGGAGGACTTTCCCTGCTTTCTGCTAGCGTGTATTTATATTGCTGTGAGTTGCGAGTGCTGTGCTTGGTTTGGGTGAGGTGAAGAGGACCACTTAGACATTCGGCATCCGTTCTGCACGTATTCTTTGTGCCTCCTTTGTGCTAAGTAATCAAGCAACCAGCTTTACCTGGGGACAATGAAAAGGCTACACCTGAGCTGGAGCAAAAGGAGTTTGCTAAACCCGGGAAAACAAAGTCACTCCTGGATGTAGAGCCAGGATTAAAAACTTGAGAAAGTTGGGCATTGTTAAGGAAGATTTTTTTTTTTTTTAAAACAAACCTGCAAGAGTGGTTGGCGAAAATTGAAGGTGCGAATTGAAGGTTGAGGACAGCTTGTGAGGGGTCTTGATTTCCACTTTGGATTGTATTCAGTAGTTAGCAGGAAGCTCCTGCATAGTTGGGGGTGTCGACATAAGGGTATGGAGGACCAACTTGAGGCTAGAAAACTAGATGAGATTGCAGTCATTCAGATAAGGCAGCAAGCACCTCCACTGGGGCAGGAGAAGGAAGACCAGGAGAAATGAAGTAAATGCTGCATAGTCGTCCATCTAGTGAGAACTGATTTGCTGGTGGGGGTGGCTAGTTAGTTGGGGAGACTTCATGCTTGGTGATAGCTTTAAAATCCAGTCTGAGACATGCACCTAAAAACAGGGTGGTGCCAACTTTGCTCTTTAGCAGTGGCAAAAACACAATGTTCGCCAGTCTAAAGCATTGACTTTGGAGTACAGACCTCTGCTATTACAGTAGCCACTAGCCACATGCACTGGTGAGCTCTTGAATTGAGGCGGGTTTGAACAGACATGTCCTGGAATTTGGAGACAGTACAAAGACAATGGACACTGACTCATTAAGTGATCACCTGTTGAAATGATGGTTCGGACACTGTTAAATAAAAAATGAGGCTTTTTAAAAAACAACCTCTTTATTTTTAAATGTGGCTATGAAAAATTTTAGATTACATCTATGGCTCGAATTGTTTTAGTCTAGACTAATGATGGGAAAGGGATGAGTAAGGGGGTAAAATTTGATCTAGACCCTGAGAGAAGAATAAACTAATGTCAAGGCAACGTCCTGATGATGCCTTACCCCACTTGCCGGTAATAACACTCTGTTATTTATCTTTATTTTTCCCCCTCAGCCAATAAGACATTTTTAAGTTTTTTTTTTATTTTAAACTTTGTGTGCACACACACACACACACATTCCACAGTACACAGATGAAGGTCAGAGACAGCTTGCTGGAGTAGGTGCTCTCCTTCTACCATGTGGGTACAAGGGATTGAACTCAGGTTCACGTTAACCACTGAGCTATCCTGCCATCTCTGCCTTCAAGGACTTTTGAGCAAGGGGTAATGTGTGTAGGGATGTTTTAGATGAATCTGACCATTAGAAAAAAAAAAAGCTACAGGGAAAGGAATGGAGAGAGCCAAGTGTAAGGTAATGAGGCCTGATTTTGAGGTGTTGGCAGGAGGAACAGAAAAGGGATGTCTATGTGCGAGGTGTTCTGAGGGAGAAAACTCAGAATTGATAGGGGACAAATTGATATTTCCCAGAGAAATAAAGGGAAGGCCTTCAGCTGTGGCTCCTTAGTGAAAAACTACTGAATTGATAAAGAAATATGAAATACAGTCAGGACAAAAGACGAGAATCAGCAAAGTGGAGTGAAGAGTTTAGGGATCTAATTAAGTACTTTCCCTTTTCTGTCTGCGTCCGTTAGTGTCCAGTCATGCGCATCACCTGTTTTCCTCCAGTACAGAGTTGCCTCTATCGTGCCCTCTTCCTGTTAATGAATTTTTAAATTAGGTTTATTATTACCTGTGGAACTTCAGCTGGGCCTGTCCTGCACATTAGGCCAGTCTGTCTGTGTTTCTATGTAAGCACGGCAGGCTGAGTTCTTCCCTGACACCTGTCTCTTGCTTTGTGTTTTGTATCTTAGCTGATGTTTTTCCAAACTTTTGAACATCTTTTCTTTTTCTGCCTGGCCTTATAAATCTTTAATACGTAATCATAGTTTTTTTTTGTATCAAAAGCAATTGAGAATTTTTAAAATTCACTTTCTACACTGTGTATGTAAGCAGTTTACAACCAATTTAAATTGTTTTATTTATATGTTTTATCCCTTTAGTAAATTTAACTCCTTACAATTGTTTCTCTTTTTTAGATTTTTTATTTTATTTAATATATGTGAGTGTTTTATCTGTATGTATGTGTGTCTCGTATGTGTCTAGTGCCTTTGGAGTTTAGGGCTTTGGGTCCTCTAGAACTGGAGTTATGGATGATTGTGAACCACTGTGTGGGTACCTGGAACTGAACCCAGGTCTCTATGAGAACAGCAAGTGCTCTTCACTGCTGAGTCCTTCAGTCCCAATGTTTCCTTTTTAAGATGGAACATTTAAGGCCAGTCATGATTGCACATTCCTGGAATCCTAGCATTTGAGAGGCTGAGGCAGAATAAAGAACCTGAGGCCTTTTGGATTATATAGTCCACTCAAGACCAAACTTCATAGTAAGAACTTGTCTCAAAAACAGACAAACAAAAAGCATGTGCTCCTTCTGATCCTAGGGAAAGACAGAACTTAAAACACCATGGTTATAAACAGAAGTAAATTATATTACATTGCCAAGACTTTTTTTTAATTTATTAAAAAACTTTTCTGAATTTGTATTTTATCATGTCTTGGCTGAGATATCAGTAGGTAATGAATGTCTGATAAGGATACGTATTTACTATAAGGCCTAAACCTACATGATACTTTCCTTATGTTGAATTCTGGTCTTTCTGGAAAAGTTTTAATGGGAGTTCATTCAGTTATATCTGTAAGCACTTTGTGTTTTGAGTTTATAATTAAATAACACTGAGAACTGAAGTATGTTTAAAGAGTTGGGTGTTTAGCTCAGTGCTAGAGCACTTGCTTAACATACATGGAACCCCAAGTTTGAGTTCAAGCACTGCCCCTTCCCAAATAGAAATTTTAGGGGAAATAGTGCCTAGATTATCTTCAAAACTGTATTTATAAGCATTTTTATAGAGTAGAAAATTAAGCCAGCCATAGTGCTGCAAGCCTTTAATCTTGAGGCAGAGGAAGGTAGATCCCTGTGAGTTCAAGACCAGTCTGGTCTATATAGTGAGTTCCAGGACAGCCAGGGCTACATAATAAGACCCTATCTTGAAAACAAACAAACCAAAAGAAAATGTATGTGTTTATTTCTCATACCTCAAGTAAGTAAATAAGTACATCAATATTTCAGATTTTAACTTAATAGAACAGCTACTATGTACTTCTGCTAATTAATATCAGATGGGTCACGTCTAGTCAGGTAGATTACCCAGGCCTATGATCCTAGTATGTGGGAACTGGGGAGGTAAGTAGGAGGATGAGGCGTTTAAAGTCGTCTTTTGCTACATAGAGAGGCCAACTACATTATATGAGACCTTGTCTCAAAAAGATAATAAATAAACCAAAGAGAACTGGAGCTGTTAACTGTAGACCCCACATTACCTGCCTAGCCATCTCACTGGCTTTTACCAGTTTACAACAACACAACACTCATTAATCTTTCTGGAAAATATATGGTAGGCATCCCCACATACATTGCATTGGGTGTGAGTTGAGTGCCTACTTTGTGTCAGGATTTGTTTGGGGAATTGCAAACAAACACTGTGAGAATTAATTGCAAGCCTTAAGATGTTTTTCAGTTGCTTACAATGCAGCACAAGTGTTGTCAACATTAGCTTCCTGAAAACTATTTGAGTTTCTATGAGTATATACATTTCGTGTGTGTGTGTGTGTGTGTGTGTGTGTGTGTGTGTGTGTGTGTGTGCGTGCGTGTGTGTGTGTTGAGGATTGTGGGAGAAAGGAGGAGCCATGGTTTTTAATCAGATTTTCAAGAGAGTCCCTGTATTTAATACCTCTTGTATAGAGAAAAAGACTGTCATCGAGCTAGATAGAGAAAAAACAGATTAGCCCTGAAGACTGAGTTCTTAATTTACTACCACTTAATACTGAGCAATACGGTCTAAATAATTTCCACATTATTTGGAATCCTCTACCCTCTGTATATGTATATTAATGCTAATGTTTTATTAACTGGAGTCCCTAGGTGAGGAAAAGTTAATTAATTTGCCCTGAATCATGTAAGAGTTGATTGAAATCTGGATCAGTGATTCCAAAGTCCCCTATTACACAGCCACCCTGGGGAGGGTGTGAAGGTCTCTGAAAACAAGGTTGTACTTTTAAATATAGCTGTGGTGGAAATGCTAGCTTTTAATCAAACTCTTGAATTTCTGCGCATGAAAAATTGAAATAATTTGCCTATTACGTGGACTGTGCTTTATGCTTACTTATATTTTTATTTGTAAGCACCTTGTAGGTAACCATTACTGGACCATAAAGATGACATCTATCATCAAATTAACTACCCTCTCCGGGGTCCAAGAAGAGTCTGCTCTTTGCTATCTTCTCCAGGTTGATGAGTTTAGGTTTTTGTTGGACTGTGGCTGGGATGAACACTTCTCTATGGACATTATTGATTCCCTGAGGAAGTAAGTTACAGTTTGTAGTTCTAGCTTTTATTAAATCAACTTAAAAAACAGGGCGGTGGTGGCGCACACCTTTAATCCCAATCATTGGGAGGCAGAGGCAGGCGGATCTCTGTGAGTTCGAGACCAGCCTGGTCTACAGAGCTAGTTCCAGGACAGGCTCCAAAGCTACAGAGAAACCCTGTCTTGAAAAAAACAAACAACAAACAAACAAAACCAGATCCTCAACTTTACACTTTATAATGTCATTCTGATGTTATATACTGTTGCTGTCATTTCTTTAATTTATAGAAAGTTTTATTTATGGCAGAAAGCTAACTTGTAATTGTTGTGATTTTAGTTAATAGTAAGTATGTAAAATAGAAAGCTACATTGTAATTTGCAAAATTTTGATTGGCTGATAAGTTTTGGTTTTGACATTCAGTAAAGCTTTGTTGTTACTTTGCTAGTGGACCACAGAAAGTGTGCTATTTAATTTTTGGAAAGAACATGAATCTGTCAAAACCTGAAGAAAATTGATACATCCCTGTGAAAGCTGTCCCCGCATGACATTACCTCATTTTCTGTGTCACCTTGGTCACTATTGTAACTTAATTCTTTGAATGGTATCCACCTAAATATGTCAGAAAAAAATAAGACATTTACATTTGCTGCATTACTATTAATAAAATAAAAAAAGGAGAACTTGAAGGCCGACCCCCCAAAATCTCCTTTAATCCTGAGGACTTTTCTGGTTAATGATATTTATGACAACTGTCACCAAGCTAGAAAACTGAAGCAAAGTCAGTAACAACTATTTGAGCATTTAAGTCTTGTCCCTTTAACAATCTTCTCGATTCCAAGCTGACTTCTTAAACTTAATAGCAAATGTGGTACCCATCCAAGATCAACTTAAATGTGGCGTCTTCATTTTCTCTTGTGCTTTCAATTACAATTCTCAGGGGTCATTGTCTTAGCCTTGGGTTTGCTCTTCTGCCTCAGTGTAGACCCAAGGTGCATCAGGATGGCAGTTCCGCCCTTTCTGCTTCAGAACTGATGAGCTGCCCTCTTGGTTGTGTTCACAGGCATGTTCACCAGATTGATGCAGTGCTCCTGTCTCACCCCGACCCACTCCACCTTGGCGCCCTCCCATTCGCTGTGGGGAAGCTGGGTCTGAACTGTGCCATCTATGCCACCATTCCTGTTTACAAAATGGGGCAGATGTTCATGTATGATCTCTATCAGGTAATGGAAGCAGTTAACAAGAGAGGCCTGTATGCTCTATCATGATCATTTTTAATTTTGAATTGTGTTTTTTTTAGTCTCGCCACAATACGGAAGATTTTACCCTCTTTACATTAGATGATGTGGATGCAGCCTTTGATAAAATCCAGCAGCTAAAATTCTCTCAGATTGTGAACTTGAAAGGTAACGTAGTAAGTTGGTAGACTAATGGAGTGGAAGTTCTGTTTTCTTTTTTTGTTCTTTTTGTTTTGAGTGTTTTAGTTTTTACAGTGCTGGAATCCAACCCAGAGCCTCAAGAATGCTGGGCAAGGAATTCACCCTTAGCCGCGTCCTACCCAGTTTGGAGTAGTGGAGTGAGTTGCCTTCTGAGAGGATTATATTATACAAATTATAGGCATTGTGGTGTGAGAATAAAAATTAGCACTTTCTGCCGGGAGGTGGTGGCAAACACCTTTAATCCCGGCACTCGGGAGGCAGAGGCAGGCAGATCTCTGTATGTTCGAGGCCAGCCTGGTCTACATAGTGAGTCCCAGGATAGCCAGGGCTACAGAGTGGAACCCTGTCTTGATTGGGGGAAAGGGAGGGACTAGCACATTCTACCTAAAATTTCCATTTGAATTTCAAAATATTTCAAACTAAATACTAGCGATATGTTAATGGCTTGGGTGTCCTCATATTTGGGTAGGAAACAGTGTAAAATGAACAAAGCTAATATGTCTGAATCCTCGTAACTTATAGTTAAGTTCAGGAGACAAAATGACTCAGAGCCCTAGATGTTAAGCAAATTAAATAGGTAGAAAATGTATTACTTAATAATGATGTCAAGTATCAAATCTGCAAGAGGGAATCCTGTTACAGGTTTTCTTAAACATGAACTCTAGCATTAAAAACATGGCATAGTAGCTAGTGTGGTGCTTATGCCTGTAATCACAGTTCTTGGAGGCCTGAGAGAAGGATCCTGAGTTCAAGGCCCATCTAGGATACATAGCAAGTTCAGACAGCCTGGGCTGTACATAGTGAAACCCTATCTAAAAAATAAAAATTAAAAAAAACGCCCAAGAAAAGTGACAGAGCAGCAGTTGATGCTGATTAAACCACAAAATGACAACTAGTGGTATGGTCTTCATAGTTTTGCTTGGGTTTAGCTTTTCTGTAGATAAATTCTTCATTATAATGAGGTTTGAGTTGTTATTCCACCATTAGGTTAACAGAGGTGGTAACAACTTGGCAATTACCTGTGCAGTACAAATATCAAAACTTAGTCCTGAGGATGTAATGTAGTGGTGTTTGTCTGGTATACAAAGGGCCCTGGGCTCAGTCCATGGTGCTACAAATAAAGCATACAGCTGAGTAATAGTGTGCCTGCTGTTCAGTCTAGTCTCTAGCCTTGTGTTTGTGAGCACAGATAGATTACCTCTGGGCTACGCACAATGAAATGAGAAAAATGATTGTCTCTGTTAAGGGAGTAGAGTAGCTGGAGACATGAGAGGGGGTTTCTTTTCGCTGTAAGCATTTTAACATCTGAATTATATGCCAATGAGCATGTTGCTGTTAACATAACTTAGAAATACATCTGTCCTTGGGATTGTGAAAAAATCTGAGTATTGTCATTATTTTGTTATGTAGGCAAAGGACATGGTTTGTCTATCACACCCCTGCCAGCTGGCCATATGATAGGAGGAACAATATGGAAAATAGTCAAAGATGGAGAAGAGGAAATCGTGTATGCCGTTGACTTCAACCACAAGAGGGAGATGTAGGTATATCTAGATAAGCGCTGAAGGCAGCACCACCACTGTTCCAGTCACTGAAGGAAAAATCAGGAGCAACTTTTTAGTTTCTCATCAGAACTCTACAGCACTTTAAAAATGTCAAGTACTGAGTATTTTCATTGTAGATTGACAGGTTCATTATAGGACATAAGGGCTTTAAACTTTATATGTCAGTAACTATCCTATAATGCAGATATTTCCCTGGAGATGTTGAAAGTGAATTTTTTATATATTAAATTATATTTTATATGATCTTGACTTACTTTTTGATAGAACATTTGATTCTTTTCTTTGGAGGCTGGATAGTAATTGCCATCTAATTTAATGATACTTGATGACAGATTTCCTTTAAAGGGGAACATAATGGTTATAATTTTACAGTATTCATTTGATATTCAGAAAAATACTGTAAATTTTGTGAGTGTGTTCACTGTCCTACAGGCTTCCTTTGCTACAACTGTACATTAAACCCATGGCTATTTTGTGTTAGATTACAGTCATCTTAAGGTCTAAACAGTAAGGACTAACAGATTGAATTTAGAGTTGTAATCATGGGTGGATGAGAAGGTTGAAAATGTAAATGAGTAAATGGTGAACGAATTCAACCACTTTAGAAAGTACAAGAATAAATTTTAGGTGGATTTAGAGTTAACTGAAAAAGGAAGCAGTGTTGCTGTGCCCTGCCCACACAAAGGTGATGTGCTTACAAAAGAAGACTGCTGAATTTGATTGTACACAGATTTAAAACAGTAACCTACACTATACAACGATAAAAATACTGTAGTAATTAGCCAAAGATTTACATACATGTAAAACTAGGAATTACTCAAGATATTGTGACATCACCTGGGCTGCATACAGCCCATTCCTCTAAAATCAAATGTCATGCAGAAGGTTTTTACAATTCTAAAAGTTGGGTTTAGAAAGAAAAATATTAATGTCATGGGAAAAATCCAGAAGAAAGAAATGAATATATAGGAATATCTATAAGATATCTATGTTCTAAATGCATATATGGATACACAAGAAAATTTGTGTGTTTAAAGGGATATGTCCAATGTATCATATCATTTGTCTTTAAGTGATCCTCTAGAATATTTTTAGTTTCCTCAAACTTTTTTGAATTTATGAGATTTTTTTAAAAATCAAATACATGCTGCTGGAGAGATGGCTCAGTGGTTGAGAGCTCTTCCAGAGGACCCAGGTTCAATACCCAGCACCCATGTGGCAGTTCACAACTATCTGTAACTCCAGTATGGCAAAACACCAGTGCATATAAAATCAAGCATGCATATGTTTATAGTTGGGGGTGCTTTGAAAAGCAGTACTTTTGTAATAGGTTAGCTATCAGTGTTCATTTGAAATGACAGGTATTCTTCCTCTTTAAACTTTGTTATAGCCACTTAAATGGATGTTCCCTGGAAATGCTAAGCAGACCCTCTCTACTTATCACAGATTCATTTAATGCTACGTATGTGCAGCCTAGAAGGAAACAGAGAGACGAGCAGCTCCTGAGTACGTATGTCTAGTATTCTGTCGGGATAGCTGTTCAAGTGTGTAGACAGCAATTCCTGATTATTCTGTCTAGCTATGTTGGAAGAGATTGGCTAACTCCAATAATTAATTTTCTAATTATATCTTTTAAGTTTTTACAGTGTATGTATGTATATGTGTATGCTTGCCACAGAGTGCCGGTAGAGGTCAGAGGACAACTTGTAGAAGAGAGGTGTCTCCTCCCACCATCTATGTCTTCAGGATGAAGGCTTGGCAACAAGCACCTTAACCCACTGAGCTGTTTTGCTGGGCCCATAACTCCTGTGGTGTTGGTTTGGCTTGGTCTGGTCTGGTCTGGTCTGGTTTGGTTTGGTTTGATGTGGTTTGGTTTTGAGAGATGCTAATATGACCATGTCAAGATGCTCTCTCTCTAAACGTTGGCTTCCTCGACCACTCAGCACATGGATAGCTCTCGGAGGCAATCGCTGGTCTTTGTATAGCATGCATATGTATAGCTCCAAAGAACAGTGGGAGGGTACCCAAGAGAGGATGAGAGTGCACAAGGTCTGTGTGTTCTCTTCCCATAGAGTTAGCTTGACTTTGCTGAGGTGCTTCTGCTTTGACTCTTTCTGCTGTGCTTTGTGTTATTTTTTATAAGCCATATGTGATGGCAACAGGAAAGCTGTTCCACTTTTAAACATGGGAGCAAGCACTCTCATCTGTCTACTTACCAACTCACTAACTTTAAGAAGCTCCTCAGTTCGTGTGTGTGTGTGTGTGTGTGCGCGTGTGTGTTTGCTAGGTAGAGTTTGCTTGAAGTTTATCCAACACTTCAAACTGACTTTGAGAACAAGGACATCTATTTCTAAGGATGCTTTTCTTCTTGGAAGGGAACATGTTCTGTGTTTTATTCTACATACATGCATACAAAACATGTATCGTGTGTTTTATTCTTAGATACATTTAATCAAGTCAAAGGTAATTATGTTGATGTGAACAAGTACTCTTTATATGTGTCCTAGTAACTACTTATACAATCTTTATAAACGGCACTGGGGAATTGTGTCCAATTTTGTTACAAAGCACTTGTTTTATAGGGATCTTCTGTTCTTGTTTAAGCAAATGTCCTGGAAACTCTTCGGGGTGATGGAAACGTGCTCATAGCGGTGGACACGGCAGGCCGAGTTCTGGAGCTTGCTCAGCTTCTTGATCAGATTTGGAGAACTAAAGATGCAGGGCTGGGTGTTTATTCACTGGCACTCCTGAATAATGTCAGTTACAACGTGGTGGAGTTTTCCAAGTCACAGGTTTGTTCTCGTGTGACATTGAAGAAAGAGGTTAAGTGTAGTGTCTTAATTGCCCATCAGATATTACTTTTCTACAATTGATAATAATAGCAGCTGAAGTTAACTGCTTAGTGTCCTGTGTTCTTCGCATACATTTCATTTAAGCCTAAAGTTTGTATTTTACAGGTTGATGAAGTTGCTTGTTTTCTAACTCTTGGTTTTCTGATCTGTAAAATGGGGGTAAAAATAAAATATCAGTGCTAGAATTTATTATTTATTTATTTATTTATTTTTCTGAGGCAGAGTTTCTCTGTAGCTTTGGAGCCTGTTCTAGAACTCACTCTGTAGAGCAGGCTAGCCTTGAACTCACAGAGATCTGCTTGCCTCTGCTTTCCGAGTGCTGGGAATAAAAGCGTGCACCACCATCACCCGGCCTCATCATTTTTAAAATGAATTCTTTCCCCTCCAAGCATTGATACCTAGGTTCCAATATTGATTTAGAACACCATTCTCTTCTCAGAAAGATTTAAGCTGACATAAGTGAAACACTGCAAATTGTTACTGTTTTTCAAGACAGAGATTCTCAGTGTATCCCTGGCCTTGGAACTTGCTCTCTAGACCAGTCTGGCCTCAAAGTCAGATCCGCCTGCTCCTGTCTCCCGAGTGTCGTGATTAAAGGCATGCACCACCACAGTCAACAAAATTGTTTTTTTTTTTTCTTTTTGTTTGTTTCTTTGTTGAAGGATTAAAAACTGGAGTAGGAGAATCTAATGGGGAAAAAAACCTATTAGCTACTTGTCCAAATAGCACAAATTTAATCAATTAGTTGGGGGAAAGACTTAAAATTTTATTATTGTTAAATATCTCACATCTATGGCATTTTCTAATTATTGTCATTTTCCTCCTTGTTTTAGGTAGAATGGATGAGTGATAAATTAATGAGATGTTTTGAAGACAAAAGAAATAACCCATTTCAGTTTCGCCATCTCTCTCTGTGCCATGGTCTTTCTGACTTGGCTCGAGTTCCAAGCCCCAAAGTTGTACTTGCCAGCCAGCCTGACCTTGAGTGTGGATTCTCAAGGGATCTCTTTATTCAGTGGTGTCAGGACCCGAAAAACTCAATCATTCTAACTTACAGAACAACTCCTGGGACTTTAGCACGTTTCTTAATTGATAATCCTTCTGAGAAAGTTACAGAAATAGAGGTGAGCACTTATATTCAGACTTTATCTTTATTGTATTTGTTTGGCACTGGCTCCAATTAATGTTGCCTGTCTGAGTGTGTGTGTGTGTGTGTGTGTGTGTGTGTGTGTGTGTGTGTGTGTGAATATATGAGTGTCAGTGAAGCCATCTACTGAAGCATGGGCAACACGCTTGTGTCAGATCCCCGAAGAACAACGATTCTCCCTCCCTCAGCAGCCAGTAGCTCTTCTGCTAGAGGTGGGCCTGTCCATGCTGGATTTTTGACTGGCTTGATCGTTTGCAGGTGACACAGCTGTATTGAGGTCATCAGTGCAACACACATTATATCCAGAAGACAACATTTCACAGCATTCCTCCCTATCCTCCAGCTCTTAAATTCTTTCCATCTCCTTTTCTGCCTGGTTCCCTGAGCCTTGGAGGTGTGGGGCAGTTGGTCTAGGTCTCCCATCTGGGCATCAGCTCTTCATTAATTGCTCCCTTTTGCAAAAAGCGTCTCTCAACATGGTTAAGAGCAGCATTAATCTGTGGGTACAAACATAAATATTTGGAAGTCAATCTGTCAACATGACCGTTTAGCAGAGCAACAGTAGGTTCCCCTAGCAGCCAGTGACCTCCCTAGTCAGGGCCTTTTGACCAGTTTAACATTGCCAGTTATGAATTCCCTCCTGTAGGACAGGCCAAATCCAGTCAGTTGGTTAGACGTATAATAGTCATGCCACTATTGCGCTATTTCACCAGTGGCCACATTCAAGTAGATATTCTTTACCTGTTTCTGTACCGTGGGTAGGTGTACTTATTCTATATCATAGCCTTCAACCTGTTTTTCTTTCCTTTGCAATTCACAATGTAAGTCATGATGATTTCCTAACCCTTCTCATTTTAGGCATTTATTAATCTTCCTGTGACCCTAATTTCCCATGCTGAAACCAAGGACCTTGGCCATTCTAGGCAGGCATTGTGCCATGAGCCACACTTCCAGCCCCATTGCAGACTTTTGACCTTGATTCTTTCAGGTCAGAGGACAACTTTCTGGAGTCATTTATCTCCTTCCACTGCAAGGGTCCTGGGGATTAAAATTAGGTCTTCAGGCTTGACAGCAGACATCTACACACGTTTTAATTTTTGGTTTGTGTGTTCACATATACATGTGCCATATGCAATCAAAGTCTTGGTCTCTGGTTTGGTTTTTTCTTTGTTTTGTTTGTTTGTTTGTTTGTTTGTTTCTGAGAGCCCAGTAACTCTGGCTGGCCTAGGGCTCACAGAGATACACCTACCTTTACCTCCTGAGAGCTGGGATTAAAGGTGTGTGTCTTCACACCCAGCCTCTCTCCATTTCTTGAAGAACACCTTATTTCCTAATGGCCTTTTGTGCACTCTGCCTGGGCTGCTTCCCTGTCTACTTCAGGTGTCTGAGTCCGATCTTCCAGCTGCCTTTCTCTGACTCCAGGGTTGGCAGCTTGCCAGTCTCATTGGGTCTCTGAGTTCATGAACCTCCCCTTGTCCCATGTGTTGTCCTATTAGCTTGAAGACAGTGTCCCGTGAGTAAACACTGTGCAGGCACTGTTAGCAAACCTGCCTTTCCTCTTGTCTGGCCACACCTTTGCCCTAGTGTGTGCCTGCATTCCAGCATCTTTATGCCCTGTGAGCCAACTTTGTCTTTTTTCTCTTCCAGCATCCCACAACGAACCTAGTCTCATCCCTAGCCCATGACCTACTCAAGTATTTAACAGAAAAATAGAAGGGGTCCGTCAGGAATTCTTGTCCCACCACTCACTACACTACACCGCCTCTGCGCTCTCATCCACAGACAGCTAGCAGAACAACGAGGATGTGGAAAGGTTTTGCTTAATAACCAAGCCATCAAGTCTGTCAGTTTCCCACAACTAGTATTGACAGAAGTCTATAGCCATCATTTCAAGTGGGTTGACTCATAACTGCAGGACAGTGCATAGTTTTAGATGGCCATTTTGTATTTTGTCCTCATAGCAACATTCGAAGGAATATTTACTTTGTGAAAAGCCATACGGTATCCTTGTCTCACATAATAAGTTGTTTAAGAAAAGCATCATTATCAGCAACTAAAGTCTGATAAATACTCACTGTCTACAGCATTGCTGATGGAAGAGTCCAAGCAAGCGTATCAAAATAAAACACTGTCTTGGGTTATTTAATAGCTTAGAAATATCAAGTTAAAATAACTCAGAAGTACTTAAAATGGTTTCATGAGAGATGAAATATTGAATATGAAAATTTTAATTACTGGAAACTCAATTAGGGTTGATATGCTATTGAGGAATTAAAAGGACATTAAAAGTTTGGGGAAAAGAAGAAAAAGAAAATGACATTCCAAAGCATCCTCATGATATCAGAAGCAATGGGAACAATGTGAAAGGCTTTACTGTAAAAGGCTACTTAGTGTGTTCAGGTCTTGTCCCCACTCACCACCTCCTCCCTCCGCTCCCTCACTTTGTTCTGCCTTTATGTGGTCATATCCGCCTGCCTCTGCTTCCTGAGTGCTAGGACTAAAGGGTTGCGCTGCCACACCGGGCAAGCACCTAGGCACATTCCACACACTCTCCCTGGCAACTCTTCTATCTACCAGGGAAGTGGGTGTTTCCTGTCGTTGTTGTCTTCTATCCCCATTGTCTCAGTGTCCCAGTGTGTGGGTGCACCCCTCATGGCCCTGATTTCCTTGCTCGTGTTCTCTCTCCTTCTGCTCCTGATTTGGACCTTGGGGTTGTAGTCTGGTGCTCCAATGTGGGTCTCTGTCTCCTTTCATCGCCCGATGAAGGTTAATATCCAGGAGGATGCCTATATGTTTTTCTCTGGGTTCACCTTCTTATTTAGTTTCTGTACTGGCTTTGTGGGAGCCTAGGCTGTTTGGATGTTCACCTTACTGGACCTGGAAGGAGGTGGGAGGTCCTTAGACTCCCCACAGGGCAGGGAACCCGGTCTGCTCTTTGGGCTGATGAGAGAGGGGGAGTTGATTGGGGGATGGGGAGGGATATGGGAGGCGGTGGTGGGGAAGAGATAGAAATCTTTAATAAATAAATAAATAAATTAATTAAAAAAATAAAAATAAAGGGCCCTACTATGAATCTAAAAGAATTACTTGGTTAGCTACAACTTAGTATTCTTTGTCTTAGTGTTCATTACCACATGTTCCTTGTTAGTTGTCTTCTTTTTGCTACCAAACTGAATAAAGTTCCAGAAGAAGAGGGCCAGGGTAGTGCAGCTGCACTGGTGGCCCTCAGTGAATATGCTGGTCGCTGTCGTGATGACGTAAGAACGAGGTCATACAAGCCAGTCATCTGCCACATTAGCTTCTTCATGTGGATGCAGTGCCCCAGGAGATTAAGCCTTGTTCATTTAGGACAAAAAAAATCAGTAATTTAAAAAAAAAAAAGGTGAACAAAGAACAAACTGGAGGTTTATATTAGGGAAAGGTATCATTTGGAGTGTTACTGTGAACGTGGAGAAGAAATGCATCTTAGAGTTGGTTGTTCCAGAAACTGTTTATAAATATAGCAGTTAATTTCAGAGCTCAGAAATGGAATATAGGCTGGGCGGTGGTGGCGCACGCCTTTAATCCCAGCACTCGGGAGGCAGAGACAGGTAGAGCTCTGAGTTCGAAGCCAACCTGGTCTACAAGAGCTAGTTCCAGGACAGGCTCCAAAGCTACAGAGAAACCCTGTCTCGAAAAAAAACAAAACCAAAAAAGAAAGAAAGAAAGAAAGAACTGGAATATAGAACTGGGAGAAAATATTTAATTATTTATTTTTTGAGGCGGAGTCTTGATATGTACTAAAACCTAGCCTAAAACTTCTCCCTCCTGAGGCTCCTGGGTTCTGAGATACAGGCTTGAGCCACTACATTACCCTAAGAACATTTTTATAAGAGGTACATGTTAAATCTGGAATTAAATACTTAATTAAAATTGATTTTTGTGCAAGGTATCTAAGTTGCTAACAGTTTTTTATTTTAAAACACGTTTTGAGTAAGCCGATAGCCAGATGTGAGATGCCACATTTGTGAGTGTTTATCACTTGATTTTGGTTTAATTTTATTTTGAAATAGTTACAAATTTAGCCAAAAGTTGGAAAACTAATGTGAATACTCCAACACCCTAGTTGTTGAGGTTTTAGCTGGGTTTGCTGTATCACATCATGTATCCACACAGACCCAGAATTACACACACATTTTTTCTAAACCATTTGAAAGATTGCAGTTATTCCAGCATTACCTTGGATAGTACCGCAGTGTGTATTATGTGGAAACGAGCCGTAGGAAACAGGAGATAAACACGGGCACCATGCTACTATTTAATCTGCTGACCCTGCCGACTCTAGCCGGTTGGCACAACAGTGCTCTTTTTAATTACCTGTTCCAGTTTTGTCTGTGATTCACCGGGGAGTACATGTTGCATTGAGTTGTTATGACTTAGCATTTAAAAATTATTAATAATTTTTAGGTTAGCATGCAGTGCAACATGGTGAGCTGTAATATGACATTTTGATGTACAAATGCACCAGTACACTTTGTTCTCCTTGATCCTTTCCCCTCCCCCCTCCGCCGGTTCCCTTCCGCCCCCAAATAGTTCCTCCTTCTGCTCTTACCTAATGTACTCGTTGCTGTCTCTATTTCTTCTTTCACATCTCTTCTTCCTTTCTTCATGATCCTTTCTAATTTCATGACCTCCCATATACCAATACATACGTACACACAGTTTAAAATCTCGGCTGTTTACATTAAATATCTTTTCATTATTTCATGTATGTGGATGCTTTTTCTGCTTGTATGTCTATACTTTATGCATGCCTGAGGCCCATAGAGGCAAGAAGAGGGTGTTGGATTTCCCGGAACTGCAATTACAGACAGTTGTAAGCTACTGTGTTGTGTGGGTTCTAAGAACTAAACCCAGAAAGAGGAGTCAGTTCTCAGCCACCTCTCTAACCCCTGGGGTTCTTTGATTATATTTTTAATTAATTGTTTATGTGTGAGTTGTATATACACATGGTGCACACAGAGAAGGCAGAGGATAGCTTCCTGGAGTTGATCCCTCCTTCCACGGTGGATTCTGGGGTTAGAACGTTGGTCCTGAGGCCTTCTTGGAAGCCACAAGGGGTCTCTAGTTTTTAAGGTACTCTGATGATCAGAGAATGAAAACTAGGGGCTGGAGAGATGACCCAGTGGTTAAGAGCACTGGCTGTTCTTCCAGAGAACCCTGGTTCAATTCCCAGCACCCATATGACATCTCTTAACAGTCTGTAACTCTAGTGTCAGGGAACCCAATACCCATGGCAAAACACCAATGCACGTAAAGTTAAAAAAAATTAAAAAGAAGAATACTTGTGTTTTTTTAAAAAAAAAGAATGAAAACTACTAATTCGGTTGTTCCACATTGATGGATTTGCTAGTTTTTTTTATTTTTTTAAAACATTACTGCTATATACTTTTAACATCTGTTTCAGTAGAATAAATTCCTAGATATAGGAAGAACTACATCAAAAGAGAAGCACATTTTTATTTATAGTTTTTTATTTTTAGTTGTTAGCCAATTGTCTTCTAACAGTTTGCTAATATCTGCTAACAGCAGAAGGTGTCTCTTCTCCAGGTAATTTCCAGTCTTGTAAATTAAACAGATTTTATTGACTGTTCTATGTTGCCTGTGTCAACAATCATTCTTATTTTTTAAATTTCCTTTAAATATTTTGTCCTTTTTGATGTGAATCTCTTTCTTGATTTGGGAAGTTCTTAGGAAAACAGATTCTGACTGTCATATTACAGCCAATATTTTCACCTTTTCTTTTAGTTCCAAGGAATATAAAATAGGAAGATGTTTTATTTTCTCCATGTTGGATAATTATTCACTCTTTGCTTATGATTTATGGCTTTGGGGCTTACGTGGCTTTTCTACTTCAAATTATAAAAATGCTTAACTGCTTCCTTCCCCTAGTTGACTCTGGTGTATTTTAACCAGTTCGATTTAAGTTCCTCTTTTCTAATAGCTTGGTTTTAGTACTAATCTAATTAAGATATGTAAGTCTGTGTCATGGAAACACGATTAATTTCAGATGAGAACTGAAAGATCACTTTAGAGAAGCAATGTGTCTCACACCCGCTACCCAGCTCTCCTGACACTGCCTTTTCTTTTGCCTGTTTTTCATTAGCTGAGGAAACGCGTGAAGCTTGAAGGGAAAGAACTTGAAGAATATGTGGAAAAAGAGAAACTAAAGAAAGAAGCTGCTAAGAAACTTGAGCAATCGAAAGAGTGAGTGACTCACATAAAGAGTAACTCATAAGGTTAAGTCTGCATTTAGTGTACAAAGAACACATTGTAGGATTCAAACTTTCAATGGAAACAACTGAGATTTTCTTAGGACTCTATGACTTTTATTAAACTTTTTGAATGGCAAAAATAACATCCTTTTAGTGCTAAATAATACCAATTCATTAAAGAAGTTAATGTTATGTTTTTACAAAACATTGAACCACTAATGCTGATTGTTATGATTTGGGTTAATGCTGGTGAGTAATTCATTCATAGTTTTATAAATATTAAGCCAAACTGACTTAGGGACATTATGACTCCGCTGTGTTCCTAAACCTAGGGCAGACATCGACTCCAGCGATGAGAGTGACGTGGAGGAAGATATCGACCAGCCTTCGGCTCATAAGACAAAGCACGACCTCATGATGAAAGGGGAAGGCAGTCGCAAAGGCAGCTTCTTCAAACAGGCCAAAAAATCCTACCCTATGTTTCCTGCCCCAGAAGAAAGAATTAAATGGGACGAATACGGAGAGATCATCAAGTATGTGAGCAGAACAAACTCTTGACTCAGTGACTTGGTCTCTCTGGTAACCGTGTGCTTTGTTCCTGAGTGCCTTGACTTGAGAGATACAGGAGGCTTCTAATTTGAAGCATAAAAATAGAAACATTGAGGGGCATCTAGAGACTTAGTAGTGAAAGGAAAGTCTCTTTTTGTTGCTCAGTTGCATGAAGGGTGATTTAGGCATCCTTTCCCCCGATTAAGAGGGAGAAAGACAGGAGAAAAAGAACTTTGGTTAGTGATTGTATTTATTTGGGAAATGACTTCTGATGCTTTTGGCTAAAAAGGGAATATGAGATAAAGGATGGAACCATAAAAACACTGAAATCACTTGCTCAAACTGCAGTTTTGAAAACACTGCTAATCTGAGTAAAAGGTTCTGAGGGTTCCCTCACCCTCCGCTTCCCCAGAAACAGCCAGGTGCCTCAGCCGAATGCACTGTGCTTGATGCTTCTTCTCGTGGTTTCCCCTTCCTTCTCTCTCTGACCATTGATCCCGCTTTGGAGCTAGGATTACAAGCATGTAATTTACGCTTGCCTAGTACTTTCATAATGCTGTTGAGCAGGTTGTAGACTTAGATCATCCTTGGGCTTACTTAGGAAAGTTCTGTTGTCTATGTAGTTCCCTAAAAAAAAAAGAAAAAGAAAAGAAAACATGGCAATGTAAACAATGCTGGTGTTTGTTTGGTTTCATCTGGTAAAGTGACCAGTCTGCTGCTTAGCTGCTTACTGTTGTGTGTACACCCATGTGCATGTGCACACCTCATATACATGTCCGTGTGAAGACCAGAGGACAACTTGGAAGAGTTGGTTCTTTCATTCCACTGTAGGTTCTGGAAAGCAAACTTGGGTTATCAATTTGGGCAGCAACTTTCTTAACCCAGTGAGCCATCCCACTGCCCTGAACACTACATGACTTTGCTGAGAAAGTGGATACAAATTAAATGAAGTTGTAGGAGGTTTTTGTTGTTTTTGCTTAGGGTTTTTTTGGGGGGGGAGGGGGGGAGTAGGTTTTTAGTAATCAAACCCAGGCCTTTGTACATGCTACGCGGTTACTATCATTGAGTTAACACTCCAGCCTGTGAGATTTTGCTTTTAAGGTCTCTAGCCTGGATTCATGCTAAATGTGCTTTAAGTGGTTGTTACTGTTATTGTTATTCTGTGGTTTACAGTTGGAGATGTTAACTATGGGAATAAGAAGCTGTAACAACCTGGTTGTTAGAGAACAGAGCCTGGGTTCTCAGAGACAAGTGAGAATGAACTAGAAAGTTAGAAGGCTGTTCACACTGTGTTAGAGAATTGTAAAAACAGGTATCTTGCTCTTTTCAGTAATACAGGGAGAACTATGTTTTGGGTCACACATACATACATTCACACTAATAATTATAAAAAGAATGCAGGGCTAGCGGGTAGTGGTGGCACACACCTTTAGCCCCAACACTCAGAAGGCAGAGGCAGGTGGATCTTTTGAGTTCGAGGCCAGCCTAATCAACAAAGCTAATTCTAGGACAGCCAGGGCTTCAAAAGAAACCCTGTCTCGAAACACCAAAAAAAAAAGAAAAAAAGAAAAATGAAAGAAAGAAAAAGAAAAGAAGAAAGAAAGAAATGCAGGCCCAGATTTCAAGAGTGCTTGACAAGTTCAGGGGTCTCAGCGGTCTACAGCATCCTTAAAGAGCACTCCTGGGCTGGGGGTGTAGCTCAGAAATAGCATGCTTGCCTAGCTTTTGCAAGGTGTCCTAGGTTCAGTGCTTAGTACTGCCAGCTAAATAAATAAATAGCACTCTTCAATGGTTATGAAACCATAATACATGTAATCATCTGATGATTGATATTGTATATTAATTAGCTTTGAGTTAAATGCATAAGTCTTAAAAATACATGAGGAGTCTTTAAATTATGCCTCCTGTTAGTCAGTTACATATGTTACATAATGTTAGCATGCCTTCCACATGTCTAATTAGAGACTCTTTGTTTAGACCAGAAGATTTCTTAGTGCCAGAACTTCAGGCTACTGAAGAAGAAAAAAGCAAATTAGAATCTGGTTTGACAAATGGAGATGAGCCCATGGATCAGGACCTGTCTGATGTTCCCACCAAGTGTGTTTCTGCAACAGAGTCTATTGAGATAAAGTAAGTACCTTCATGGGGTTTGGAGATTAGGTTTAAGATACAGTTTCAAGCCCTTGAGTTATATAACGTACATTGTTTCAAAAGTGAGATTTCAGCAGGGCCTCTAGCAGTTCATGCTTTTAAAATTCCCTTTTCTGTGAAAAGGCCTGTTAAGTATGGTGATATTCTCATTGATGATCCTTGAATACCGAAGTAATTGGCTTAGTGGTAGGATGGGGAGGAGCTGAACATTAAATTGTACATTTATATGAAGAGACTTTATTTCCGGCCTTTTTAATAAGTCTGGTAGCAGGTGGGAGAACGGTGCAGCTGAGAAGCTAATTCGTCTGTGTTGCTGCTTATTTCATGAAATGTCCTCCTTGACTTAGACATTTAATGCTTGGGGGTAGAAAATGTTTCAGGACCGGAAGTAATTAAGAAACTCTTTCCTGCATAATACAGTTAATACTGCCAAGAGGTGATTATTTTAGAATTTGAATCACCAGAGAACAAATGATCTTTTTGTCCAGTGATATCTTTTGTATATATTCTTGGACAGGGTTTTTGGGATACATACTGTAACATGCATTTCACAATTCCCCCTTCATAAGTTATGTGCATTTCTCTCCTGATGATAAAAGCTTAGTTTTAGAATAGCGTACCAAGAAAGTGAGCTTGGATAATGATGTCTAATTACAGAGCCAGGGTTACTTACATAGACTACGAAGGACGCTCTGACGGAGACTCCATTAAAAAGATCATCAATCAGATGAAACCACGGCAGTTGATCATTGTCCATGGCCCACCAGAGGCCAGTCAGGATCTGGCTGAGTGCTGCCGTGCATTTGGTGGGAAAGATATTAAAGTATACATGCCAAAGCTACACGAAACAGTTGATGCCACAAGCGAAACGCATATCTACCAGGTAAATATGAAGAAGTAGACATTGCTGTTGTACTATGTGCTAGCTCAGGTGCATTCGGAATATGGTGCATGAGATGCAGCGCTCTGCCCTAACAGTCCCATGGTTGGGATGTTTAAACCAGTCTAATTCCCTTTACTCTTCCTCCTTTGACAGTGTGCAAGGTGCTAGAAGAGAGTTCCTACTCGAGTTTGGAAATTTGGAAAGGCTTTCTGGAAGAAATGATAACTAAACGGGCTCTTATTGGATGCTTAGCTAGTTTGTCAGTGCAGAGTCGGGAAAGAGTCTTCCAGTTAGATAGACACGTTGGCCAAAGTACCGATGTGAGGGAATGATAAGTGTTCTCAAAATGAGAGAGAGACATTCATTCATGAATGACAGGTTCTAGCTGTGTAGCCCATGCTACTCTCAGGCTCGATTCTCCTGCCCCAACTTCCAAAGTGCTGCTGGGATTATAGGCATGTTCAACCATTTCCGGCCTCAAGGAAAATGTTTAAGGAACTCAACAGATGCCACAGTTGTTCTCCTAATTGAAAGAAATAGAGACAAATACAGAAAATGGCTAGTTAGAAGAGAGATAGTCTTATCTGGTTGTGGGAGATAGTGACTGTTGAAGGTAAGTGTGATGTCTTTAGATGTCTCTATCTGGAAGAAGTTAGAACTTGCCAGGCAGAAATATTTTCTGGATTAGTAAGAGAAAGAGACATGGAGGTGTAAAATTACATGGCACATTCCATGTAATTTTACCTCTAAGGCAGCAGACATAGATGCTCCAATCTTAATTTCAATAATTACACTAGAAATACTAGAGGTACCACTGCAGTGTTAGTATCGGGGTGGGAGTGGGGACTCCCCGTGGTTCTATTGTGCAGTCAGATTGAGAACCTTGTTTTGGAAAGTGGCCAAGGATCCCCAGACCCTCACAGATAATTATGTCACTGTGAAGGTTGACATCTGAGGAGAGGGGTTTTCAGAGTTAGAAAATGGCAAAGACTGTGTTTGATTTGTTAACATAAACGCTATGGGTTTTGTTCCTCCCCTCCCTTTGCGTCTCTAGGTCAGATTAAAGGACTCGCTTGTCAGCTCCCTTCAGTTTTGTAAAGCCAAAGATGCCGAGTTAGCTTGGATAGATGGCGTCTTAGACATGAGAGTTTCCAAAGTGGACACAGGAGTTATTCTGGAAGAAGGAGAGCTCAAGGATGATGGAGAAGACTCCGAAATGCAGGTGGATGGCCCTTCAGATTCCAGTGCCATAGCCCAGCAGAAGGCCATGAAGAGTCTGTTCGGAGATGATGACAAGGAATTGGGTGAAGAGACTGAGATCATCCCCACCCTGGAGCCTTTGCCGCCTCATGAGGTGAGAAGCCTCTGCTTTCTCTGTCTCGCTGTTTAGTGGTCTGGGGATTGATGGGGCCTCACACATGCTAGCCCTGTGCTCTGCCATTGAGCTACATCCCCAGTCCGACTGTCTCCATTGTCTGCCTGCTAGTTCCCCACTGTGGCTTGAGCTGCTTAAATACTGTGGGGGCCAGTGTGGAGTTCTTACAAAGCACTACCCAGGACATATGTCTCAGTCTTTGCAGCTAGAGGATGATAATTTAGAGGGAACCTTTATCAAATCTTGTTTTTAGTTATTAAACATTTTAAGTAGAATATATAGTATTATGTTTTATTATTTATTTTTAAACAGAATTTTTACATCAATTCTCCCTTTCTCTTCTCCTTTATACCCTGGCCCTCCTTTCTGCTTTCATTTCATGTGTGCCATATTACCCTCCCCTAGCTGCTAATGCAGTTGTTTGTGATTTGTGTTTTCAGTGTGGAAAAATACAGAGTCTGATTGTGAGGCCCTCCAGTGATGAGATGGGAGTTTTCTAACAATGCCATTTTTCTGTCTTGTCAGTTCCATTCAAATCAGTTTGGTTTCGATGCAGTTAAACATCTGCCATTGAGTGCAACTTTAATGCTAGCCTAGGAGGTACATGTTCTCAAGAGGGACCTAGTTAATTAGAAAAGCTCCAGGCAATAAAATAGAGCAATATTAATATTGAAGAGTCCTACAGACTTGTCAAGTGAAGTCTTTAGCACACACATGGAGTTGAGAGAGAGAGACGGCTCCTTCTTCTGGCTTCTGATCTAGATGACTCTTGAAGTTGGAAGGAGGAGGAATAAGGAGATTTTCTCTGTACTAAAGCTATAGTGCTCTTCAAAGCACTTTCAGAGTAGGCAAAAACACTTGCCTTCCTGGTTCTTAGCCTGTAGCATCCATTGCAGTCACTCTGAGGAGGAGGGAATGTGGAAGTGGGATTAGGGAGGACTTGGACTCTGAACCAAGCAGGGGACTGGGGACCTGGAAATAGGTTTCAGTGCAGTTCTGCCTCTTGACACTCTAGTTGACCCCTCCAGCAAGTGGGTAGGTGAAGAGCGTAATATTACCTCGAGTCTCTGTTATTAGGAGGCATGACTAATAAAATTGTGAAACATCAGAAAATGTGAAGGGCTTTGTAATGGTAAAGTGACAAACTTGGAATGTAACTTGGTCTTGACGTGAACTGTCAGAGGACTCGAGGGAATAATGAAAATGTCTCAGAGATCATGCTGTGTCCCACTTTATCCAACACACGCTGTGCCTACTGTTTTACTGATGCTAATCTCTCCCCTCTAACTTTGTTCAAGGTTCCTGGACATCAGTCCGTTTTTATGAATGAGCCAAGACTATCTGACTTCAAGCAAGTTCTTTTGCGGGAGGGGATTCAAGCCGAATTTGTAGGGGGCGTACTTGTCTGCAACAATCAAGTAGCAGTCCGCAGAGTAAGTTTATTTTTCGTGAGGGCTGCATTGAACATGTATGTGCTTCTGAAACACATTAATTCTGTAGTTCTTATAATTTCATAAAACTGAAAACCAGCCATTTATATTCATAATGATGGCCTTAAAGGCTTATAGCAGTGATTCAGATATATGGTACAAATTTTATAAGTAAATTTTTATAATTTGAATCCTCTGACATTTATGTGTCTATAAAAACTCATTACTACAACACTGTGTCTATATTCCAGAGTCAGGGCACCCATTTCCTGAGCAGTCATAAAGTGGTTCATATTATAGATGCTGTTTATTGTTTCTGAATGTTGATGAATGGGAGCTATACTAAAGAACTTTTTTAACTGTTTTTCTAGACAGAAACTGGACGCATCGGGTTAGAAGGCTGCCTTTGTCAAGACTTTTATAGGATACGAGACCTTTTATATGAACAGTATGCCATTGTGTAAAGGACATGATGTCAGGAAGTGTCTGCTTGACCTTTCTCAGGAAGAAAGGATTCTCATCTGAGGCTAAACTTTCACTGTCTTGTTTTGTAACATACAAAAAGAATCTGCCAGAAAATGTGAGCATGTATTAGACTTTGAAAAATATGAATCAAGAGCCTGGGGTGTAGCTCAGTGGTAAAGCTCTTGCCTAGCATGTGCAAGGTCCTGGGTTTGATTTCCAGTACTGAATAAAAAAAGGAAGAAAGAAAATGTAAATAAAACCCATTTTGTAAATTCTCTGCCTTGCGGAATGCTAGAGGCCTCACGAAGAGACAGGCCCAGAACTGAAGGTGTTGATTTCCTCTGCAGAGCCCTTGCTCCAAAGGGTTCATTACTTGAGAAAAACAAGCAAACAGTGCAACCTAGTGGAGCAGTTCATGTCCTTACAGAAACTGGTATGGATGCATTCATGCAGACAGTTTCTTATGTTTTCTGGAACGAAAAGGGAGAATTATATAGAAAAATGTGCTATAAAAGATACAAACACAAACAAGAAACTGGCAAAACATTTTTAAAAAAATTGTGTGCTGTGCTGTTCCTCCTTTTTGAATTCTGATATGCAGTTGCCTCCACACGGAGTCTCTGCCCTCTACCTTCATCCTGTGTGAGGCAGCACACATGTTTAGTTTAGAATAAATGTTTATTTCTCCCATTTCTTGTGTATGAAGATTTTTTGTTTTTCAATTTGAATTTATAACCTCATCATTTGAATAAATGTCATCTAAAAGAAAGCCTTGAAGCTGAGTGTAGTATGTATGCCTGTAATCCCAACAGCACTCAGGGAGCTGGTGTAGGAGGATTGCGAATTAGAGGCCAGCCTGAGCCTACATATTGAGACCCTGTCTCAAAACCAGCAAAAAGAAAGCCTGGTGTGTTCCCAGTTCTGCATATATTTTGTTTAGACACATTTTAACTGTTGACCGAGCAGCTGTATTTGAAACTATCCAAAGCTCTGTTTTTAAAGAACAAATGTTGACCCTCACAATTTTATAAGGTAACAGTGTAATTTAATTAAAGGGTATAAATGTTTTCCTTTCTTAGCTTGTTTTCTAAGTTTATGTAAATAGCGGTTGGATTTTATGCTATTACTACAGAAATAGTACTTAACTGGGGTAATTGCCACCCTTGATGTCGTACAAAGAATCCTGCTTAAGAGTAAAAACTGAAAATATGCAACTCCGTTCACTTGAACAATGAACCATGTTGTCCCATTGTAGCCTGTTGCTTTATTTCTTAGAAGGCAGCATAATCAAGGCAGTCCTTGATGCTCGCTGAAGCTTTAAGCCCTCCTCTCTGCACAGTAGCATTTAGAGAAGTCTCAGTCTTGTTTAACCCAGCAGTCCACTGTCAGACTAGAATCCACCAGTTATTCAGTTTCATGTGTTGTTGGTTACAGCACTGAAGCAAGTTTTGTAGCCTTTGATACTGAAAACGAGATGCACAAAATAGTGTTTAGAGATAGGTAAAGATTGTGCCTTTTTTTTTTACCAGTCATGAAACATTCCTGGCTTTCCCATTACGATATAGAGGAAGCCCATATTCTGTTTCTATCCCAGGGGAAGATAACCTGCAGTTATTACATGGTATAAAGTTGCTGGCTATACCTATTACATGGTAATATCTATACCTAAAATTATTTCTTGCCTAGCCTTTCTGCTGTCCTGTGAACAGGAATTAAATTTTAAAAGCAGTGCTTGAACATGGCTGTTGTGCATAATGCCTTCAGAGAACAGCACTTCTGCCTGTGTCTAGATGACAGTATCCCAAGGTTCCCGAAATGGAGAACTTCATCACAGCCTCAGCTACGTAAGAAAGACAGTAGTGAGATAGATCATGAGTGCAGAGAAGCTTTGAGAAGTGAGAATAAATAGAGCATGTGAGCTATCAGCTGATAACCACAAACAGTTTTCTTAAAAAGAAATTCTGTCTGGCCATGATGGCATGTGCCTGTAGTTGCGTTGCTTCATTCAGACTTGGTTGAGGGCCAGCTTGGACAACATAAGACCCTGCTCAGAAGGAGGAGAAGAGGGCCTGGCGATACAGCTCAGTGGAAGAACACTTGCCTAGCATGTGTGAGGCCCAGGACTGGAGGGTGGGGGTTGCTTGTTGCATTTGTTGCAGTGCAGTTATCCATGTCAAGTATTGTTGCAGTTATTTCTATATTTTTCTGACTCAGTAGTTGACCTGAAACAATAGTGAAGAAAACAGTTTTATAAGGTGACTTGTTCACCTATTTTTGTGTTTGTGCAGTTTACATATCATAAAATACTAACTCTTAAAATACACAGTTCACTGATTTTGGTGTATCCAGAATGTCCAACTACTACTGTGTAATTCCAGAATACTTTTTATCATTCCAGAAAGAAACCCAGTAACCATTTGCACCTCATTTCTCTTCTCCCCAGTCAATCATCAATCTGTCTCTGCTGGACATTTCATACAAAAGAATCATGCGGCATGTGGCCTTTTGTGTCTTCTTTCATTTCACTTAACCCTTGTTTTTCAAGATTCATTAATGTAGTAATGTATTAGCATCATTTTTGTTTGCTTTGAGACATGGTCTTCCATTGTATAGCTCATGCTGGTTTCAAACTCATAATCCTCCTGCCTCTAGAATGCTAGGATTATAGGTGTACACTTTCAGTATCCATTTTACGGTTATATGCTGCTCCGTTGTTTGGATGTCATGTTCATCAGTTGGTGTACGTTGAGTGGTTCCTACTTTTTGGCTGCTATATAAAGTATTGCTTTGAACACTCTTGTGCAAGATTTTTAAAAATATAAACATTTGTATTTCAAATTTTCTTGTGTGTATGCTTAAGAATTGGCTTGCTGGACCATATGGTAACTCTGGGTAACCATATAAGGAACTACGGACTGTCTTTTGAAGTAGTTGTGCCATTTTGTGTTCTCACTGGCATACGTGTAAGGGTTCTGTTTTGGCCACATGTATTCTTGACTCCATCTTCTATTCTTACCATCCCTAGCATGTGAGGAGGTATTGCCTGAAGGTTTTGCTTTGTATTTCATTAATAAACAATGATGTTGAGCATGCTGTGTTTCTTGTGCTTATTGGGTGTTATTATATGTCTTTGGAGTAATGTCTCCCAACTCCTTTGTCCATTTGTAAACTGTCTTTTTCATTGTTAGAAGCTTGTATGTTATAAGATACTTATATATAAGTGGTAAATATTTCTGTGGCTTGTCTTCACTTTATTGGTCATGTGATTTGAAACAAAATTTATAATTTTGAGGTCCATTTTTTTACTCTTTTCAATTACCTGCATTATTGGTGTCATTCTTAAAAATCAATCTCTTATTTTGAATGTTTTAATTTATTTGTGATGGGAGCAGGTGGACAATTGCCATAACATGTGTGGAGGTCAGAGGACAACTTGTAGGAATCTGTTCTCTTCCTGGGATCAAACTAAGGTGGGCAGGCTTGGTGACTAGTACTTTACCTGCTAAGCCATTTTGCTTTTATAAACCATCCTTAAGAAGCATCACCCAAGTTGCAAAGATAGTCTCATTTTTTCCTAATAGTTAGAGTTTCATTATTACAGGTAGGTTTTTGTTTTGTCTTTGTTCACTTTTTTAGCCATTGTTGAATTATGAGGTAAGCATCTAATTTCATTTTCTACACGTGGATGTCCAGTTGGCCTGATATCATTTGTTGAATTTCTTATCAAATTATTTTGCCTTGTTGGAAATCAGTTGACCAAATCCAAGTTTGTGTCTGCTCACCCGGGTCTGTTTCATTGCTCGTTGTATTTTGTGCCAGTGTTCACACCATCTGGGCCACTCCGTGTTTGTAAGCTGTGAGGTCCGGACATTTGACTCCCCTAGCCTGTTTCCCTTCAGGACTTTCTTGGTCTGTTTGCAGTTCTTTGCCTTCCCATGTAAAATTTGGAGTCAGTTCATCAGTTTCTGCTAAAGCCCACTCTTAATAAATAGGAAAGGAGGGCTATTGAAACGTATTACTTCAAATCTTACAGTGCAGTGTCTAGAAAGGTCTGCGTACAATTTATCTAGTCCAGCACAGTGTTGAATGAACAAAGCTGTGGACTAGGAAGGGTTGTTTGAGAGGCACAAGGTTGGCTAAGGACGGGCTGGTTTGGAGTCCAGCTGTGGAGAGTCAAGCACAGGGCCCACCCTTAGTTCCCTAGCCTGCGGAGGCTGAAGCGGAGTCACAATCTGAAGCCAGTCTGGGTTCCACAGCAAGACCGGCTCTGAAAGAATTCAGTTCCTCGGTCTGTTTACTTTGCCTAGGGATAATACATCCAGTCTGCTCCAGGAATGGCACCTGATAGGACTCTAGCATAAGAAGAATGACTTCCATCATGTTACAGCCGTGAAAGGTGAGACATAGTGTCTGACCCTGGTTTCCCCTGAAAGTATTGAACTGATCGTCACTTGCGGCTAAGGGTGTCAGTAGTAAGCACGGATTCATTGAGAGGCAGATCGGTTTGGGGGAGACTAAACCCTTCTAGATTTATTTTTCAAATCTTTCTGTGGTTTATCTTCACCATGTTGGTGAGTAAGGGGGTGAGTGAGTGAAGATGCAGGGGAGCTAGAAAAGGAAGGAAAATGTGCACGTGCCCAGCCGAGCAGGTTCAGCAAAAGGTTGAACTTTTTCTGTTTTTAGTCTTTCTCTTAAGCCACTTCAGTTATATTTTGAGAAACTACCCCAAATCAAAATATTTGAAACAGAACTTCGGTAAAGGTGATGAGGTAAGGGTAATTAATAATGCCAGTCCCACCAGGTGGTGGTGGTGCACACCTTTAATCCCAACACTCAGGAGGCAGAGGCAGGCGGATCTCTAAGGCTAGCGTGGTCTACAAGAGCTAGTTCCAGGACAGGCTCCAAAACTACAGAAAAACCCTGCCTCAAAAAAACTACTACTAATAATAATGCCAATCCCAGGGGATTTGGTGCTCTTCTGGCCTCTGCGAGCTCTAGGCATGTATGTCCAAAATTATAATGATTTCAATATGTATGCAGTGCCCACTGAAGCCGGGAGAAAGCATCCAATCCCCTGAAACTAGAGTTAACAAGTGGTTATTAGTGGCCTCATATGGGTGCTGGGAACAGAACCTAGGTCTTTTGCAGTAGCAGCAGGGACTCCATCACTGCCTCCACTTCCCAGGTACTGGGGTTACAGACACACCTGTGTCACCACACTGGCCTTTCAGTGTGTATTTTTGAATAAATAAAGACGAAAAAACAGTGTGTTCCTTACCACACATCACTTCTCTCAGGAGATGAACATTGATAAAACGCTACCATTTCATCCACGAGCCCTATCCAGATGTTGCTATTGACTTGCAGCCTTTTCTTTTTTTCTAAGCACAACTAAAACATGCCTGTGAGTTGCATGTTTTTTTCAGTTTCTTCATTGTACAGCTTGCCAATGTTCGGTAGCTCTGACAGTCAGCTGTGCTGCTGTTTCCACGCTGATCTTGAGCTCCTAGAGGAAACACTGAGTGCTCCCAGCACAGCCAGAGTTGCTCACATCTGGAACTCTTCCAGATCCTGATGCTGTGGACCTCTAAGCCACTGGCAGGCATGTGCCTGGTTTTCCTGTCCTATAACCAATGCTGGGCATCGGATCTGGCCCTTCAATCTTCTGACACCCTGCTGTCAGTACCTCTGGGTTTCTGTCAGCCGCACCTAACTTTGATATATCGGTCTGACTTCTGCCAGATGAACTTCTGGGACCTCTTTTCGACTGTCTTTGACTTCTCCAGATGTGGGAAAGCAACCGTGATGGTGAATACCTCACAGGCAATCCCAAGGATATAGCTGCCATTGGTTTTTCAAGGACTCTTTTAATAACTCCTCCTATTGACCAGAGTTATGTATGCATCTAAATTCCCTTTATTTTCCCTCCTTGGTTTCTCTCTCACAGGCCAATTTGAAGAGTGCAGGCCAATTACTTTATAGAATGAGCGTCACTATGTATGGGTTTGTGGGATATTTATTAGTGATTGGATTCAGAAAAGCCATTCTCTATATGATGTCAGGAAGTACATGGGTCAGTTTCCCCCATTACTAGTCATGCTAAAGTTTAACAATTGGGCATGCTGTCTTCTTTGTTGTTGGTGGTTTTGTTTTGTTTTGTTTTGTTTTGTTTTTCGAGACAGGGTTTCTCTGTGTAGCCCTGGCTGTCCTGGAACTCTATAAACCAGGCTGGCCACCAACTCAGAGATCTTCCTGACTCTGCCTCCCGAGTGCTGGGATTAAAGGTGTGCGTCACCAGCAGTTGGCTGCTGTCTTCATCGTATTTATTTATTTATTTATTTATTTTTTGCTCCCCATCGGGGAATCGAACCCCGGTCTCCCGCGTGACAGGTGGGGATTCTTCATCGTATTTATACTAAGGAATTAACGTATGCCTTCCCCCCCACGTGGTGTTTTGATATCCTCAGTGAAATGAGCCCCACAGGTACTTACTAAGGAGGAATAAATATGGGGGGGGACAACTTTGAGACTGGTAATCTTCTCTTTTTCAAACTTTATGCTCTAGTGTTAGCATCCATTAATGATTCTTATTTGAATCGCTTATTGCCAAACGGCATTTTGTCGCTCTACCATTGTGTTCACAGTTGATTGACATTCCATCTGTCAGGTACTTTGATCATCCCATTTGTTCCTATCAGTAGGCAACACTGCTCCCTACTTTGTATCTGCAGGGCTCCTGGGTACTTTCAGGCAAGCTCTAGTGTCCTGACATGATCTTCATGCTCCTCGGAATACTTTGTTACATTTCTGGGACCACAGGGTACCATCCTGAATGCTCCAGTCCTGGGATCAACCATTTCCCCACAGACACCTCGGTTACTTTAGAGAAGAATGATTTTAGAGTTGAGGGCAATGCTGGGCTGAGCTCATGGCCACCCAGCACTCGCTACTATCACTGCTGCTGTAGCCTTTCGGTGGACAAACTTGAAAACTTATGTGTGGATGGATACCTGTTTCTTCACCCATCAGTACCTAGTAAAATCTACAAGTTCTGGGTTCTAATCTCCTTCACAGAGTTTATTCCAGCCTTCCTAACTCCTTGATGTTTAAAGGCTCGCCCTCCATACTCATCCATATGGGCTGGGTCTTTCCTACAAGCTCCTGCCCGTTACTACTCAAGGACAGGTTCCCTCACTTTACTCGGCGCCCACCAGCACCTAGCAGTGAGCCCCACAGGGGACATCCTCAAGCTGGCACCTTAAAGTCAGGCCAGTTCACCCAGTGAAACAACATACTGGCTCTGAAGGTTTCTATTCTGGTTCTGTAGTCTTTGGACTTTGTTTTGGCTGGGTTTTGTTTGTTTTATTTTTAAAGATTTATTTTATCTTCTGTGTATGAGTGTTTTGTCTCTATGTATGTCTGTGCACCATGTGGGTATCTGGTGCCCACAGAGGTCAGAAGAGGACATCAGGTCCCCTGGAACCGGCATTACAGCCATAGTGTGGGTGCTGGGAATCAAACCTGGGTCCTCTGGAAGAGCAGCCAGTGCTCTTAACCACCGGGCCCTGTCTTCACCCCCTCTTTTGGCTGTTTTGTTAACCGTTTCCTCATAACTCTCTACTCTGTCCATAAGCCTTAAATTTGACTGTTCAGGCAAGCAAAGATGGAATAATGATTGCTGAGGAGGGGGCTTGGTGGAGGAATGGATGAAAGGGAAGGAGCTGTAGTGATCTCGGTCTGGTTTTCTAAGCTAGAAAACCTTAGCAGGTCTTAAGCAGCGTGCTAGCATGATTTTATAACTGTCCTTGCCAAAGAACTTTGACTGTCAGTTCATCTGGATCATCCACCCCCTTGACAAGTTTCAGGAGTGTCAGGACCAAGTGCACTAGATCGAACACTGTTCTTTTATAAAACATTCATTTTTCAGTCTTAACAGTTTGGAGTGGGTGGAATAATATGCCCCTGGACAAATGCTTCCTTAGGAAGCTCAGAGTGGAGCCCAGTTACATAACTGATGTGGGCTACCTATGAGAACTTTTTCTTACCTGTGGGGAAAATGGGTTCTGTGACCATAATTATTTTCATTCTACAGACTTGGCTCACTAAATGGGAATATTTTTTTTCCTTTTTTTTTTTGGAAAAGACAAACAAACATGAACCCCAAGCCCCTAACCTCTGGTAGCTCTCGCTGAGTCTTGTTTGTACCCCATACTGTGCTAAGAGCTTTACATGCATTGCCTCAATCTTCACAGTTGTGGGCAGTATGGGCAACTTGCAGTCCCCGCTGCTGAATGAGGAAACTGAGGCTGACAATCTGCCATTGGTTGCCCTCCAGTTCTTACACGTGATAAGCATTTCAGTAGATGATGATCTTTAAAAATACTTTTTAAAATTGTATTTATTTATGTGTGTCATCGTGCATGTGTGGAGGTCGGAGAACAATTTGTTGTTGTTTCTCACCTTCCACCATGTGGGTCTCAGGAACTGAACTCAAGCCTCCGAGACACCTTAATGCCCCCAACAGTGTGTAATAGTTTTTTTAGTTTGTTTTATATGAGACAGAGTCTCCATATAGAACCCTGGTTGGCCTGGGTCTGGGTAGGTAGATGAGGTTGTCCTCAAACTCACAGAGAAGTACTGGGATTAAAGGTGTGTGCTACGATGTCCAGCCCAGTGGATAATTTTCATGTGCTATCAGAATTCTTCAGATATGAGTTGAAGAAACTACCCCTGGCCATACCAGGAACCAAGGGACCTTATTGAGACAATACTCTCAGTTGTCTCTGAAGATCAAGGCAGCAGGCCTAACAGTCTTTGATGGTATTAGTAAAAGAATGGATGACATACTTTCATGGCGAATGTGGTGTTCTTACCAAAATTAGGTACAGATAGGGAGACTTCTCCTTGAGGATTTGAGTAGCTGTTATCAAAAGGTAGAAGAACATGCTGGGAGGTGTAGCTGGAAGTTTTCCTGTATTCTGCCCAATCCCGCAGCGACTTATAAGATAATCACTCAGAGGCATAATATTAATTATAATTATTTGGCTGTTGGTTCAGGTTTATTTTTGGCTAGCTCTTACATTCAAATTAACCCATTTCCAATAATCTATGTATCACCACATGGCTTCGTGGCATTACCTGTGCTCTAGTCCAGCTTGCTGCTCCAGTGGCTTCTGATGTCTCCTCGACCCCACCCTTCTTCACCCATCTCTCTGCTTAGATTTCCCGCCTAGCTATAGTCTGCCCTGCCATAGGCCAAAGCATCTTTAATCATCAGCCAATAAAAGCAACACATGTTTACAGTGTACAGAAGGGCATCCCACATCAGGGAGACAAGATAAATATCTATCTACTTCATAAGCACGGGGTTTGAGAGTGAAGGCTCAAGAGTCAAGGGTTTCAAATACCATGGCCGTCATTTTGTGATGCTTCAAGTCCGTGAGGATGGTGGTTGCACTTCCCAAAGCCCTTGGTATGCGCACAGGAAGCATGCCAGCACGTGTTCGTGATTAAATACCACGCTCACAGGCACTGCCTCCTGGTGTCACCTCCGTTTTCAAATTTAAAAGAACTTGCTCTGAGGGGGTCTAAATAGCTTTTCAAAGTCACGGAGCTGATTACTGGTGAGCTGGAGCTTTTAACATGCCACTTTGTCTACAAAAAAGCACTCTTAGATTTATCCTTTCGGCTTCTAGACAAGAACCTTCTAAAATAACTTCCACTGGTATCACTTACAACGTCTCCTAAACAACAGGGGAATTCCTACCATGTGGCCTAATGTAGGCCTAACACGTATAATGCAGCGAGCTGTCTAGTTTGATCAGTGAGATAATGCATTCCTCTTAAAGTTACCGAATCTTGTCTCGGCTGCTCGTTGTATTCTGCTTTCCACAGAATAAGAGAAAATAGCTCTCTGTTGTTCAAAACAGAAAATCCACGGGCTGCATGAGAATCGTAAAGCATGTTTATCCAGGAATGTGGGCTCTAGCCATTTCTCATAAACTCTTTATGGGTGAGTGAGAGATGTGCTGGTTTGGAGTCAATCCGTGGGCTTCCGGTCCTTCCTGTACTGTCTCCAAAGACTGCTGCTTGGTGGATCTGTGCTCATCTGACTGTGCGGGCTATGGCTTCATCTCCCTTCTCTTGACATTTTTATAAATCCTGGCCGAAGAGATTGACGACAAGTTACGAAACTTGGCAAATGACCTGCCACGGGAAGAAATAGTCCTTGTGCGAGATGCCCGAATCTTGACAAGTTTGGGCAATGGGCTAAATCTTAGAAAATGAAATGTCACCCATCTTTCTAAACCAGGGGCACAAGTATGTAATGTAGTGTTAAAGCTTAGGATTATGGATTTCAAACAAGAAGCATTTCTTGAGACTAAAAGTTAAGTATAAAGATGGCTGCCAAAAAGTGGATAAGTGGGCCGTATTGCTAACAGACCAAAGGACTCTGTAATTACTAATAGATTTTACAATAAAGCTGGGCTGATCCTGTTTCATTTTACTGGTAGACCTCCATTTAGAGCTCTCTATTCCGTACCCCTCCTAACCTTTAATTTACATCTTGAATAAGTGGGAAACACTTGTTATAGAAAAGTTTAGGTACAAGAAAACATGAGTAGAAGTGTCCTATATTAGATATAGTATTTTTAATCAGTTTGGCCAATATCTAACTTTTTTAACAAATGAAATATCACAACACATACACATACATGTATATATTGTGCCCTTAGGGGGAATTTTCCTACCTTTATAAGCAAATACTTAATCAAATGCCTATAACTTTATTTATTAATTTCTTCCTAATCATTGGATAAGGTTTCTAAATTTTTACTTTGTAACTGGAAATGCAGACATTTATCAAGTCATGCAGCATGGTAAAATACATACTAGGACAAGTTGAAATAGCTCAAGGACAACTCTTTAGAACATTAATCATGGATGTAGGTCAGAGGAGAGTTGCCAGCATATTGCAAGGTCTGGAAACTCCATCAGATAGGAACTAAAGATTGTTAGGTTAGATGTACATTAGAACTCATTTGGGAGAGACACCATCCTCCAATGATACAGGCTAAGGATGAGCAGGCCTGATGGTCAGGTAAGCTTCACCCCCAGCAGGATCCACCATTTCTGTAGTCCATGTGTAGTAGACTGGAGAAGATAAAAGTCTTCATCATTTGACAGCAAAGATGAGAGGCCTGTAGATCAATGATGCAGAGCTTGCACCAGCAGTGGGTTTTCCCACCTCTGTGAACATAATTCAGAGAACTCCTCACAGACACAGAGGAGAGCTGGGAAATGCTGTCTTCTGGAAGCGACATAGCTGCTATGCTCATTAATTCACAGCCCTTGTGGTTACCTGCACAAGACAAAGCCAGGCAATATCCCTGCATGGACAAGTAAGGGTCCCCACCCCAAACCAAGGGGCAGTTGGCAGTTGATAGCTGCTAGGAGAGAGAGAGTTGTTTTTCTTGGGAAGTTCGGCCACTGGTAGGCTGCCCAAGCTCCAGTGAATCGCCTCACAGCTGTGTGTATATGGGCTGCACTAATTGGTCTTGGAGTAAATAAAAATGTATTTAAAACAAAAAAACATAGAAAGGGTGGCCGAGACTGCTAGACCTAACCTCATGTGGCAGTAGGAGCTGAGCATCGTGGCACATGAGGAAGCTAAGGCAGAATTAAGAGATCAAAGCCAGCCTGGGCTGCATAGCAAAAGCTTTTATCTCAGATAGATAATAGATAGATAGATAGATAGATAGATAGATAGATAGATAGATAGATAATTGATAGATAGGTAGATAGGTAGATGATTGATAGGTAGATAGATGATTGATAGATAGGTAGATAGATGATAGATGATAGATAGATGATAGATAGATAGATAGATAGATAGATAGATAGATAGATAGATAGATAGATAGATATAGATAGATAGAACAAGCACTGGACATGTGCTCAACAATAGAGTATTTACCCAGCATAAGTAAGACCCATGGATTTCATCCCCAGCACCACAAAAAGGAAGGAAGGGAGGGAGGGAGGGAGAAATAAGGGAAGAAAGAAGGAAAACAGGTTGGCTCAGAAACAGGAACTGAGGGAGAGAGTATTATATATTTGGGAAGATATGGCTCAAATAGCTCAAAAATTCATTTCCTACCTTCAGAAAAAGAACCTCCAAGTTTTCTCTGTTGGATTGAACCCCAGGATCTGTTTACAACTGGGGCTTTCCTCGTTCTTCAGATTCTTCACTCACCATAGGAACAGTGGACACTTTAGTTCAGGCTAGGATTTCATTCCCACTCAGTCTCACCAGTTCCAATTGCGTTTGCAGCCTTGTACTTGCTCACCGGTCTCTTTGTGGGCACATTTTTCTGCTGTTGGCAGAGCTGCTGGCAGATTTTAACATTTTGAGATTTCGCTCTGAAATACAGTAAGGAAAAGACTGATGTCAAACGCGAATCAGAGATCAAGGAAAAACTTACCAGCTCAGAAAGGGCAGAAGCACCGAATGATTTCTAGGAGGCCTGTAGTGGGACTCACCTCCTCTTGCATTCTGATTCCATCTCCTTGTAGAGGGTGGGGAGGAGAGGATGAGGAGGGAGGAGCTGAGCAGGGAGGCTAAAGGCTACATTCACCCTCTGGCTGGCACCTGCTGGGCCCTTTAGGTAATATGACCTGGCAACACTGTAGTATGTTTAAACCTTCTTAAAAAAATAATTTAGCTGGGCGGTGGTGACACATGCCTTTAATCCCAGCACTCAGGAGGCAGAGGCAGGCGGATCTCTGTGAGTTTGAAGCCAGCCTCATCTACAAGAGCTAGTTCCAGGACAGGCTCCAAAGCTACAGAGAAACTCCATCTCGAAAAACCAAAAAAAAAAAAAAAAGCTTTATATATGCAAATGGCCAAGGGAAGATTCTAGCTCCACCCGTACTGAAGATGCATTGTTGGAGGAAGCCACTTGTTGGTTCCTGGCCACTCAGTCCGGAAATAAACATACAGAAACTATATTATTCAAATCACTGCTTGGCCTATTAGCTCTAGCTTCTTATTGGCTAACTCTTATATCTTAATTTAACCCATCTCTACTAATCTGTGTATCACCACGAGATCGTGGCCTACCAGCAAAGTTTCAGCATGTCTGTCTCCAGCAGAGGCTCCATGGCTTCTTTCTGACTCTGCCCTTCTTTCTCCCAGCGTTCAGTCCAGTCCTCTGTGCCTAACTCTGTTCCCCTATAGCTCTGCTATAGGCCCAAAGCAGTTCCTTTATACATTAATGGTAATCACAGCCTAGAGAGGGGAATCCCACATCGATGCATGCAGTTTATGACAATCACTACCTTTTGCTTTGGTCCCAGAGAATAAGAACTTTAAGGAAACATGGATGTGACATGAAAATCCTGGACTTCCTTACTCCCCATGCTGACGTTCAGTGGGTAGAAGAGGTGGGAGAGGAGGTCACGGGGAGAGCCTGGCTACCCTCGGCCTGTATTGCTATTCTTCATCACCTACCTTGTCAAAGTGGCCCCTCTTTGAGAACATCACAATGTCATCTAATCTGTGCCCCCTCCATTTCTGATTGAGATCCCTTGCCCTTTAAGAGGACTGGATGAGCTCAGACACTAACACGGTTTCAGGAAGCTACTTGAAGGACGTGCCCACTCATGTGACTCATTTGACAGTAGCTGTGTGCTTGCCCTCGCAAGCGTGACGAGCGACAACAGACAAGTGTCTATGTAGAGCGGATTAACCGAAGATGTGGAATGTTTGATGACTCTGGGCTTCTCGGACCCTCGGTGTATCTGCCTGTCAAGTGGAGATGGGGGTTGGGGTTAGACCAGATAATCAATAAGACCCCTGTTTACATTCTGATTCTGTCATCCGTGCCACACACACTGGGTTGCTGAGGGCCTGCCATGTTTTAAATGCAGCACCCTGGGGAGCAGGTAACGAATGTGAGACCTGGCAGATGAATGCCTTCCTGGGTCCCCGCTGCTGCCACCCTCACTCAGCCCTCACCTCTTGGCCATGAGCTCCCAGTGGGTATAAACAAATCCTGCATTGGTGCAGCTCACTCAGGGGGACCATGCACAGAACGTCAGCACTCACAAACAGCATTCCTATGCTTTACTATCTGCCTCCCACAGACCTGAACTAGGGACGCTCTTTGTTGTACAAATGGCCATCCCCTGTGGGTAATTTCAGATTGAAACCACATTTTCTTTATAATAAATCAGTTTTATTTGTACTTTTCAATGGTGGTAAAACCGAGGATTTCGACTTAATGTCTAATCATTAGGAAAGGGTAATTAGGTGGCGTCATTAAAAACTCAGCAGCTACGGAGTTTTAGAATCTCATACAGGGCTTTGAAAAACATTGGGTTCCCCTCTAAAAAGTGTGTGTGTGTGTGCGTGTGTGCATGCGTGCATGTATCTGTGTCCCAGCATTTGTGTCAAGGTTTGCATGTGATTGGTTGGTAACTTTTGGAATAGGTTTTCTCTTATGGAGGTCCCATCGATGGAACTCCGGTTGTCAGGCTTGGTGGCAGGCGCCTTTACCCTCCAAGCCATCTTGCCTGCCCCAATTTCCTTTTAAATTCTGTACTGCAAAGCAACCTAAGCAACCGAGAGTCTCCTTGGAGGGAGAGGAGTTCTCTAAAGAGCAGCGGAAGTGATACATCTTTAATGCTCTGACTTCTCTAACACTTGAGGAGAGGGAAATCCATGGCTTCATCTGTAGCTATCCTTCTCCAGAAAGGATGTGGAAATGCCCAAGAGGAAGTTTTTACAGTAAGGGACTAGGCTAGGAAGAGCGTTATCAGAAGAGATTATTTAAAAAGCATATTCTGGCCTAGAGATGGCTCAGTGGTTGAGAGCACTGGCTACTCTTCCAAAGGACATGGATTCGATTTCCAGCACCCAAATGGCAGCTCACAACCGTCTCTAACTCCAGAGCATTTGAAGCCTTTTCTGGCCTCTGCAGCCACCAGTCGTGCAGGTAGAGCACAGACATATATGCAAGCATATATACACATAAAAATAAAGCTTTTTTTAAAAAGCATATTCTGGTAAGCCAGTGGAGGAATGGGTAATGGATCTGACCATAGATCAGGAAAAAAAATAACAAAAACAAAACAAAGAACATATTGTACAAAACAATCAGATAACACACTGATTAACAACCCAGAACAGATCTATGCCCTGCACAGTGCTTATGGAATTGCTCCCATCTGAACAATCTATGATTAGATAAGTTAAAAATAGGAATGAGTGACACCTGTTGTCTTTTATGCTTTCTAGCCTGTGGAATATTAACCCTCAGGGAACCCCCAAAGAGGGACTGCTATCAGACAGAACGATTTTTCAGAAACTGACTCTGGGGCGCATCCTGGGTGCTCTAGAGGACGAAGGCATGAGGTGTAGGCCTAGCTAAGGCCTTGAACACCGGGCTGGGGATATCGCACAGTGGTAGAGCCCTTACCTTGCTTGCCTAGCATGGTTAAAGCCCTAGGTTCGATCCTCTGCACTGAAGAACAAAAATTGACAGAGAAAGGGAGACCACGGACAGTGCAGTCTCCTCAACAGATCAGAAAAGAGCAGAGAGATGCCTGAGCTGACATGGGGGTGGGGAGGAGGCCCAATGGCGAGAAAGCATGCCTTCTACAGGATAGCTGATGTAGGGTAGGGCCAGACTGGGAGGAAGGGACGGGAGAGGAAGGAACAGCAGATGGGCTCTGAGACTTTTCTTTGCCTCCTGGAAAATCTAAAAGAACAGGAGAGGGTTTGCACAGTAGCTTGCTTGTACTTGACACTATCTAGATAAATGGGTATTCTGCAGAGACAGTGGAAGCTCAGCTCGGGATGGAGACAAGCAGGGTTTCTCACAGCAGGTATGAGGTCTGGAGCGGTGCAGAGGCACTGAGTTCAGATGTGAAAGGAGGTTTCTCTCCATTAGTGTGAAAGTGAACTCCAAGATATGTAGTCACACTTGGCTGTGAGCCCCAAGGACAAAAGCCCCTCTGCTTCACTTGCCCAAGAAGACTTTGGATGTAGATGGACTTGTTCCCACAGTTTTTACCTCCTCAACATTCATCTCCCCCTCTGCTAGTAAAAAGATTAGGTTTTGCTCTAAAAACCTGTCTCTTCCCTGCTCTGAAGAGGAAGGACCACACTCTCGGCTCCAGGGCTGAGCATGTGACTGAAGAGTCGGCCACAGTGATTGGTGTAACCTTACTCAGTCCGGAGCCAAAAGACTTCAGTCCCAGATCAGAGTTTTGTGTGGGCATGCTGGAGACTGACTCCAAGACCTTGTAAGTGATTTTCAAAGTTGACACTCACCCACTGAATTACATCTCCAGACCCAGACCACATGGGAAAGAACACTCCACTTCCCATTAGGCTACTGATTTGGTGGGATCTAGCCCCGGGAAAGGGGTCACCTTTACCTCTTCCCGGGGGGGGGGGGAACATTCTGCCCCAGAAAGAGATCAATGCAGAAGAAAGCTAAAAGGGAAGGAGTGGAGAGAAAGCTCCCAAACTCATGCTGCACTTGTGCACCTCAGGAAGTTAGCTACAAACGCCAATAGTTCCTGACCCAAGGCTCCTGCTTGTTCTTCTCAGCTAGTTTGAACTAGATTTTCTAGAATTTGCAGAACAAGAGTTCTTTCTGTCCAGGTCTAGTAAGTTGAGCATCCAAACTGCCTAGGCTCCCACAAAGCCAGTGCGTGCAGTAGGATCAGAAACCAATTGCCATTGTTCTTGAGTTCTCAGTAGTCCTCATTGTCCGCTATGTTCAGAGAGTCCGGTTTTATCCCAGGCTTTTCCAGACCCAGACTGAGGGGGGGGGACTTAATTGGGGGAGGGGGAGGGAAATGGGAGGCGGTGGCGGGGAAGAGACAGAAATCTTTAATAAATAAATAAATTTAAAAAAAAAGAGTTCTTTCTGTCTAAAGAAAACCCACTGCATAGAAACCAGCAGTGGTGATCATCCCCCATTTTATTTTATTTTATTTGTTTATTTAAATATATAACAGCCCTAGCTTTTCTGGAACTTGCACTGTAGACCATGCTGGACTTGAACTCACAGAGATCTACCTGTCTCTGCCTCCCGAGTGCTGGTATTAAAGGGGTGTGCCATCACTGCCGGGCTGCCCCACTACCGCCTGGTTTACCCCCAAATTTGAAAGCTCAGCCCCTCACATCTACAGACTGGAGATAATACCAGCCCTGCTCATCCCACAGGGCTGCCAAAGAACCAAGGGATCACATAGGACAGACAGACAAGTCTTTCAAAATTATTAAACCACCCCATAACTGCACCAGGAAATAACCGGCAAGCAGCAGTTCTCACAAATCAAGATTCTTGACAATTCCAAATGGAAATGTTTCAAGCCATGAAACCAAGCTGCTTTAAAATTTTCTTCCTGCCATGAAGAGAAGCAGTAAGTAGAGGACTGGGGTGAAGGCTCAGTGGATAAGAATGCTTGCTGTGCAAGCATAAGGAAGGACCCATGTTCAAATCCCCAGTCCCCACATAAAAAGCCAGATGTGGCGGTACACCTGTAATCCCTGAGCTGTAGGATGTGATGGCTGCTAGCCAAGCTCCAGGCTCTGGTGCAGGAGAATTGTCTGTATTCTGTCAATCATGTTTTAAATAAACGCTGACTGGTCAGGCAGGAAGTATAGGCCGGAAAACCAGACAGGAAGTAAAAATGATGTAATGAGAACAGGAGAATTCTGGGAAGGAGGAAGTTGATTCCTCCCACTCCTGCCCAGACCACTGAAGCAGCAGGATGTGATCTGCCCCACTGAAAAAAGGTACTGAGCCACATGGCTAACATAGATCAGAAAAAATGGGTTACTCAAGATGTGAGAATTAGCCAGTAAGAGGCTATAGCTAATGGGCCAATCAGCTTATAATTTATGGAAACCTATGTGTGATTTTCTTTGGGGCTAAACAGTTGTGGGGTACTGGGCAACCCCCAACAAACAAGCCAGCCCTTCATGTTACAAGGCTCAGTGAAAGATTCTGTCTCAGAGAAGTAAGGTGCAGAGGGATAGAGCAGACATTGATGTCATCTACATGGGGGATATGCACACTGTCTTGTCACACATGCAGACACCATACACACTATACCAGAAGGGAGAGAGAGAGAGAGAGAGAGAGAGAGAGAGAGAGAGAGAGAGAGCACAGAGAAAGTTGAGTTTAGATTTCTCAAGGTTTTGTAAACATAGAAAAAAAAACATCAAATTCCTGGACACAGGCAGGACTTAGATGGATTTGAATGTTCCAATGCTTGGCCCATACATTCTCATTGAACCTTAGGAGAGAGGACGTTGGTGACATGAAGACAGAGCTAGGCAGGCGATAGTTGCTCAGCTCAAGGATCCTTGTGACTTCTGTGCTTTGGCTCACTTGCCTGCCCCTCCTTCTTTCTCTCTAATCAAGATGAAAGATATCTTGAATAGCCAGGGCTCTTATCTCACTGCAAGGGACATTTTTTTCTTTTTTTTCTTTTTTGTTTTTTTTCGAGACAGGGTTTCTCTGTGGTTTTGGAGCCTGTCCTGGAACTAGCTCTTGTAGACCAGGCTGGCCTCGAACTTACGGAGATCCACCTGCCTCTGCCTCCCGAGTGCTGGGATTAAAGGTGTGCGCCACCACCGCCCGGCAGGACATTTTTTTTCTTTAGAAAAAAAAATAGACAAGGGTAATTAAATTCACCTCCACATAGCAATATATCCAGTCTTCTGCTGATCTTGCAAAGAGAAGGAATTCCCAACCTCCTGCTTCCAATGATAGTAAGCTCATTAAGATCATCTGAACCTTTGAAACCCTGAAGGTCTGTCACTCTTCAGTCTCCACTCAATAGAAAGGTACCAAGATGGTGACTTGATAAAAGGAGGGTCTCCAGTGACCAAGTTGGAAAGGTTCTAATGGAGCCCCAACTGTCTGTCAAACACAGGCTTCCTTCAGACTAAGAGGGACACTTGAGGCTTATTAACTCTGTCCCTGTTTCATGTGGCTCAGTCATGCTGCAGCTCTAAATAGGAAACAATTTTCCATTTTGTCCTCAAGACGATTTTAAATTTAGTGTGTGTTGCCTGCATGTATGCATGTTCATTACGTACATGACTGGTGCTTGAGAAGGTCAGTATCCACAAGTGTCAGATCCCCTGAGAATAGTGGGAACAGAACCAGGGTCCTCTCCTAGAATAGAAAGTGCTCTTAACCACTGAGTGTCTCTCCAGCGCCCTTAAAAAGATTTAAAATAATGCCAAACCAAAGTCAACATTTTTGGCCAACATATATATATATATATATATGAAAAAATATATGAAAATAAATAAAATAGCCAGGTGTTTCTATGATTATTTATTTATATTTATTTTGACTTTTTAAGATAGGATCTTACTATAGTCCAAGCTGGTCACAAATTTTTTTGCAATCTTTTGTCCTAGCCTCAAGAGCGCTGGATGGAATTACATGATGTACCTCCATGCCTGACTCTAAGATTTTAACTTTTAATATGAAAAAGTCATGTCTAAGCCAGATATAGTGGTGCACACCTTTAATCCCAGCACTGAGGAGCAGAGGCAAGCAAATCTCTATGAGTTTGAAGCCAGCCTGACCTACATAGTGAATTCCAGGACAGCCTGAACTACATAGTAAAACCCTGTCTCTGGTGTGTGTATGGGGGGGTGATATATCTAAGTTGCATAGCATAATATATCTCAAAGTGTGCTCTCCAATACCCTGATTCAAAATGTGCAATTTGATTCAGACTCTGTTGAAGGTTCCTGGATGCCAACATTTCTGTCCTCATTCCTGGAAATCCTTTAACAGTTTAAGGCTGGGGACCTCCAGGGTTCTAATAATGTAAGCCAGGGAGTGCAGATGTCAGACCTTATTTCTGTGGGTGATAAGGTGGGGCCTCAGGTAAACAGTAACTGTTTCAGTTAAGTGTCAAGGTGCTGTACAGGACTGCCCTTGCTGGGAGAAGATTTGAATAGCTGCCATTACAAGATGGCATTTGGCCCCAGCCTCGCTTGATAGATAACTCCATATTAGGGTTGCAGTTCTTCCACCGGAAAACAGGGTGAGTTGTTGTGATCTAGCTGCCCACACTTCCCCTGACCAGCAGGGGAACATCCTGGTCTGTAATTGACAAGGATGTTCCCTTGCTTTCTTTCCTGCCGGTGGGTCTCCAGAAAAGCAGTTAAAGTATCAAAGTATCAAAAGTTGCTAGGCAGAACCCTATATAAGCAGCTATAGTTCAGAGCTCCGGGCCTCTTGCTTTCTGCTCTCCCTACAACCAAGAGGCTCCAATAAAGCGTGATTTGAGAAGAATCCTCGTCTGGTGGCTGTTCCTTCCTGCTGGTCAGGGAGCTCGCCGCATGCCCTCTGAGCCAAACTGCCACCATCTTCACTTCTGCTGGGTCACGCTATAAGATCACCACAGCTGGGACTGCTGACTATTTACCTTCCCTCATAGAAGGAGCAGGTGGCCCTCACCTGAGTATCCAGCCACCCCTCCTAACCAGCTGCATGCATTCATGTGTTCTTGGGGGAGGCGCTTCGAGGATATACAGGTGGGAAGGATAAGGATGGGGCTCTCTCTACACAGCCATGGGAAAGTCAGTATTCTTGCTGGATGCAGACCTTCCAGGGTGGGTGCTTTAAGATCATCTATTCTCCTGCCAGTAGCATCTCACCCACTGCCCTGTATGTTCAACACACTCTGGTTCTCTCGGTGAATTTTGGTGGAATCTTACCTTGCTTTGTTGCTGGAACCTTAGGAGGTGTAGATGCTGTTTGCATCTTTCCCATCTAGGGAAGGAATTTTAGCAACACATGGTACACATTGGTCTTGGAGCCATTTTGGCCACCCCTGTGCAATGCTGGGAGATGTTGGCCCATTGGTTCTGAAGTGAGATAATAATGTTGGTTGGGTATGGTGGCACTTGTCTGCAGTCCCAACTGTTCAGAAGGCTGAGGCAGTAGAGTCATCAGAACTCTGGGATTTGACACAAACCTTGGCGACACAGGACATATATGCCTCAGAAAGTGGTGGGAGGCCGGGCGGTGGTGGATCTGTGTGAGTTTGAGGCTAGCCTGGTCTATAAGAGCTAGTCTAAGACAGGCCCCCAAGCTACTGAGAATCCCTGTCTAGGAAAAAAAACTGGTGGGAGGGAGGTGGCTGGGGATGTATCTCAGCTGGCGGACTGCTTGTCTGGGATGCTGTTCATCTCCCAGTGCTGAATAAGCTGAACATGGCAGCGCACCCATGTAATCCCAGCATTTATTAGGTGCAGGCAGGATCAGACGTTCAAGGTCATTTGTGAGTATATATTGAGTTTGGAGACTTCTGGAATTACATGAGATCTTATCTCAAAAGCATTTTAAATAATCAAGGATAGCTTTGACCATTTCTGTGCCTCAGTTTCTTTATCTGTAAATTAGGGTTTATAACACTATCTACTTTGTATTATTGCAGAGTGGAATGAGGTTGTCATTATAAACCAAGATGATCAGTTTCTTTTTCTTTCTCTCTTCTTTTTTTCTTTTTTTTGTTTTTTCAAAACAGGGTTTCTCTGTAGCTTTGAAACCTGTCCTGGAACTAGTTCTTGTGGATGAGGTTGGCTTCGAACTCACAGCGATCTGCCTGCCTCTACCTCCTGAGTGCTGGGATTTAAGGCGTGTGTCACTACCACCTGACATAAGGAACATGTTGCTTGTATGTATCCGAGGAAACAGGCCTTCTGAGCGAGCTGAAGATCAGTTTCTAAAAAATAAGTATTCAATAAACGTTAACTATTCATGCTACTTAATGTATGTTTGAGTAGTTTTGGTCTCATTCATTTTATGTGGATTATATAATTAATCTTTAGTTATACCATTTCTATATCCTTGAGAGAAAACAGTGCTACTGCTTTCTTCCTTCCTTCCTTCCTTCCTTCCTTCCTTCCTTCCTTCCTTCCTTCCTTCCTTCATCCATTAAGTCAATCACTCAGTCGTGAAGACTCCCTCTTCTGTAATCCCAGTGTATTCCCACATGCTCTCTCTTTTTCTCCCTCTCTCTGTGTGTGCATAGCAGGTATGTGAGTGTGTGTATTTGTGTGTGTGCATATAAGTATGTATGTGTGTGTATGTACGTATGTGGGTACAGGCAGATCTGTGTAGCTCACTTGTCAGTTAACCAAGCCAGTTCATGAGCTCCCGGTTCAGTGAGAGATCCTGCCTTAAAAAAAAAAGGTAGAGAGTTGTGCTCAGTAGTTAAGAGCATTTGCTGCTCATCCCAGGTTTAGGTTCAGTTCCCAGCTCCCACAAGGCAGCTCACAACATCCTGTAACTCCAGTTCCAGGGGATCTGACGCCTCTTCTGACCTCTTTGGGTTCTGGCAAGCATGTGGTTTATGTACATACACCCAGATACACAGACATACACATAAAAATAAATAAATAAAATTTAAAAATAAGGTAGACTGTAATTGTGGAAAACACCCAACACTGACCTCTGTCCTCGATACACTTAATGTATATACACAAACCCTGGACACACAGGGACACACACACACACACACACACACACACACACACACACACACATGGCCATGTACAGAGACAGAGACAAAAGTACAATTAAATCTCTTCCTTTGCTGCTGCTGGAGCTGCTGCTTCCAATCCAGTGGAATCCCATATGGGTCCTTTCTCTTCGATCACCTCCCTTCTGATTTGGACAGCGCCTTTACAAGCATGTGGTTGCTTGTGGATCTTTTGTTCCAGCCTTCTTGCTTTTCAGTTGGGAAAACACAAGCCTGGAAAGGGAAGGAGACTCGTCCAAGTCCAAGAGCGAGAGGCAAAACAGAAAATGCCCCTCACCTCCCAGGTCCCTTGCTCCCAGCTACTTGTGGGTGGTCTGCAGAAATGACCAACACTGGGCTTTAGCCAGAAACTAACGCTCTCAGGAAAGGGAAGAAAGGCAGAGGAATCTACCCGACTGCTTTAAGGCTCAAAGGAGCCCCTTAGCTGGCCCGAAAACTCCTCCCACTGACTTCCTCTTCCTCCTCCCCCTCTCTGTCCTTCCAAAACACGGAGAGCAGCTGCACTCCTCCTCAGTTGAAGGTGGCACCTATTCCTGGCAGGTGGAGCTGCTGAGCCCTAGCTGGAAGGTTGCTCTAATCCTGCTCTCTCCCACGCTAATTCCCTGCAAATAATCTCCCAGGCTGGCCTTAGCCTACTTCCAAGGCTAGAAGGCACAGGAGGTAAGCCAGTGGCTTAATGACCTGCAGGAGACAAAGACCCATATCGCTCCACAGGCACAAACCGGATAATGGGCTGGGAGCTGAGATTCAGCAAGGCTGTCAAGGTCCGGGGCTACTCAGCTTCAGGGACTTGAATTCTGCCGTTGCACCACAGGTCTCCCCCGGGGAAAATGGGAAGCCCTCTGTGTGGTGAATTATGAATGAGCTTGCTCCTGCCTCTCTCAGCGCCCTTCTGCCTTCCTGGAGTGTAACTGCGGCAGAGTGACTTTGCTGCAGTCCCGAGGGGAATGTCAGTGTGTCTTCTTGAAATGACTGTGGGTCCGTCTGCTCATCTCCATCGCCGAAGGGTTATTTAGAAACAGGAGCCGCTGTGTGGGGCTCTGCCTAGCTCCCACACATGCTCACGGTACAGGCCAGTGCGTGGGTGGCTGGCTGCTTCAGGTTTCCTCATGGCTCCCAGATCCCCCTCCCCAACCCTGTGATGAAAGCTGACAATTCGTTCAAGGCTTGAGGCTCCGTGCTTATCCTGGAGACCCCAGGCTATCACCTGCTCTGTTCCGAATGCTGTCCCAAGAGTCTCACAAATATTAGCTCCCCTAATAAGCCTGAGCGGTGTCTAGTCTTAGCTCCAGTTTCTCCATTTCTAGATGGGTAAACTGAGGCAGGGAGACATGTGGTCACCAAGATCACATAGCAGGTAGGTGGAACTATGATTTAAAGTCATATTAGCAGGGTCACAGCCCTCATGCTCCAAAGCACCCTGCTGTATAGTTGAATGCATGCACCCTGTGTGACCTTCAGAAGAGACTAGGATAGAAATGACATGACCCCCAAAATGCCAGCTGGAATAAACACCAGAAGTGAAGGGCAGAAAGGGGTGTGGTACTCAAAGCCAAGTGCAATCGGATTCTAGAATTGGAGACAGGGACATTTATTAATTAATATGTAATTAACATCAGTCATATGCTTGTTTAGCTTTATTATTTGCTGATGTGCCTATTGTCTACAGACGGACAATAAAATATGAGTTTGATGAGCGTAGGAATGTTGAGCCAGGCCTTGTGGTCTGGGTCTGTGAGCTCCACCACTCAGAGGACTGAAGCAGGAGGATCCCGAATTCAACGCATGCTTTTGCTATAGCGTGAGTTCAGGGCCAACCAGGGCAACTGAGACCTTGTCTCACAATAGAATGTGAGAGGAGGCTGAGGAGATAGCTCAGTGCTAAAGCACTGGCCTGGCATTTCAGAACTCCCGGGTTCAAGCCTCAGCACTGAAGCAAGGGGCTCTGTACCGTCTCTGCATCTCCAGCACTGACAGTAACATCTGGTATGCAGTAGGTGCTCAATATTTGTTTGAACTGGTATGCTAAAGGTGGACATGCATTCGTTGTGAATTCTCTAATTGAGAGGTAGGTCTGCTCTCCTCACGGTGCATGGAGGCTTACCTCGGTGGTTTGCTTGCTTCGTTGGCCCACTTGCCTCGATGGCTCGCTCAGCCAACACAACCAAGCAGAAACAATGTTCTAGGACCTCTGAACCTGTTGTAAGGAGTGTTTAGGGTTCGACCTGGAGTTCTTGGAATGCTCACTACTCCTGGATGGCTCCTTTTGGACTCTTCTTCCTCTTCCAAGCATTCCAAGGTCCCAGAAGAGACTGTGCACAGACAGTCAGCAGCTAAAACCAAGCCCGGGTTGACTGTCCCTGCCAATGGCTGGCCACAGCAGAGACTGGGGTGGGCACCCAATTTAGATGAGAATTCAGACCATCACAGCTGCAAGTATTAGCTTGTAATATAACATGACAGATCCCAAGTGAGAGCCACCCAGTGGGGCCTGGTCACTACAAAGAGTCATGGAAGATGGAGTGGAATTTTATGTATGTGGATGAAGAGAGGAAGTGAGAACATGCTCGTGATAAAACAGCATGTATATTTCGGGCTCATTCATGTGAAATCATGTATATATGATTATGTATAAAGAGAACCCTAGAAGATGGCTACCAAATAGTTAATGGCAATTAGTCTCAAGATGGAGACATCCAGGGCACCTTTAACTGTCTTCATGTTTTAAAGATTCATTCAGGTTGTTTAGAGTGTGTCTAAGTTATTTATATAATTAAATATAATCATCAAGGTTATTGAAAGTGAGATGAAAGAAAAATAATCAACTCAGAGTTTTTTCTATGACACAGTGGACAGACTCGAAGATTGCCATGACTGTTCTTGTGAATATCACCCTTGTGCAAGGGTCATGTTAGTCTCTGGACGAGTGGTTCTCAACCTGTGGGTTGTGACCCCTTTGGGGGTCAAATGACCCTTTCCCAGGGGCCGCATATCAGATATCCTGCATATGAGATATCTACTTATGATTCACAACAGTAGCAAAACTGCAGTTGTGAAGTAGCAATGCAATAATTTTATGGTTGGGGGTCACCACAACGTGAGGAGCTGTATTAAAGGGTCACAGCATTAGCAAGGTTGAGAATCACAGCTCTGGACCATTCCACTTCTAATATATGTGCTGCTCAAGAAAGCTCATGTCTAGTCTTTGGGGTAGTAAAATTAAGAGGACTTAAAATTTCCACCCCTAACCTTCTCTTTAGACCCTGGGTCAGATGAAATTGAAGAACTTGCCCAGCCTTACAAAACTGCTAAATCAGTCAGAACTTTTATTTGAAACAGAAGCCATCTCTGGCTGATTTAAGCATAAAAGAGATGTATTAAAAGGTCAATGGACATCTATTTATGACAAGAACTCTCAGCAGACTAGGAATAGCAGGGACCTCCTCACCCTAATACAGAATTCCTGCAAAAATCTATAGCTCCAGTTATACTTAATGTCACAGACTGGAAGCTTCCTCTCAAACTGGAAAAGGTAAAGACGTCTGCTCTCACCATTCCTAACGTGTAGCCAGGATAAAGAGTTGAGAGAAAGAGAGAAGAGGCAGAAGGATAAAGAAGACCTTAAAACAGCCAACACTATGTCTATACAGGAGAGCTCAAAGTATTTGGAGTCCCTCTTAGATCTAGCATGCAAGTTTAGGAGAACGTAATATACCAGCTCAATGCGCTAAAATGTACATTTGTCATTGCATCCCCTACATGTTAGCAATGAACAGGGGACACTGAAAAAAATTCAATGATGTCATTTACAGCAACACCAAAACCACAAGATACTTGGAGATAAAGAGTGTGCAAGTTTTGGGAGTTGAAAACGGCAAAATATTGACGAGAGAAATCCCAGAAATCTTAGATGAGATACTGTGCTCACGGACTGGAAATAATGAAACCTATAACATGCCAGTACCTCCTCACCCCAATCTCCACTATCCTATTGATCTCCAGTTTCAATGAGATTCTAATCCTTGAATCTAATATAAGCGGGCTTCTGTTGAGAATTAAAAAGGTGATTTTAATATTTTTTATAAAAGAGCAAAGTGCCTAAATGGGCCCAAGTGGTATTGATAAAAAACAAAATTATAGGACTTATAATAATAAGTCTGATTTTAAGGCTTATTGTAGATAGAACTGTAATGATCAGCACAGTGTGGTGTTGACAGGATAGACACGGGTCAGCACAACAGAGAACAGTCTGGAAAAATGCACAGCAAGTGGCTTGTGATGTCAGTGCCAAGGTAGTTCATAGCGGGAGGTTGGTGTTTCAGCAAAGGACAAGGGAACCATCACTATTTCTTTGCAAAATGCTAGGAACTTTGTGCCACGTGCCAAATCTATCTTGGAACACTTAACTCCAAGAAACTAAAATTATGAAACAGGAGAAAAATCTTTGCTATTTGGGGCTAGATTAATATTTCTAGGTACACAAGAAACATGAGTCACAAAAGAAAAAAAGATAAAATGAAATTGCACACAAAGTAGAGCCTCTATATTGAAAGGCACTTATGAAAACAAAAAAAAAATCAAGCCACTGACTGGAAGAAAAAAATTGTAAAACATATCTGATAAAGGACTGGTACTGGAATACATAAAGACCTCTAAATAAAATTCAGTAATAAAAAAGACCTTGCAGGGTTTTTTTTTTCCTGGTTTTTCGAGACAGGGTTTCTCTGTGATTTTGGAGCCTGTCCTGGAACTAGCTCTTGTAGACCAGGCTGGTCTCGAACTCACAGAGATCCACCTGCCTCTGCCTCCCGAGTGCTGGGATTAAAGGCGTGTGACACTACCGCCCGGCCCTGCAGGGGTTTAAAAGAGAAATGTCACCCCTCCCCATGAGTTCGTGTGTCTGAACACTTGGTCCACAGCCAGGTGCCACTTGCTGTTCCCTCTGGGCCTCCTGAGTGTGTATGCTGTGGGACCAGGCAGCTTCCACCTCCTACTCTATGCCTTCTCTGCCTGTTGCCACATCTGCCCCACCATGATAGACTCTTATCTTTCTGGAACCAGTAATCCACAATAAACCTTTTCTCTTTATCTTGCTTATAGTGGGATGATTTTTCACAGCAACAGAAGTGAAATGAATAGAAAGATCAATACAAAATCAGCAAAAGATTTGAACAGAAACTTTGCCAAAGGATGCGTGGGGAATAATAACAGCTCCAATCCACAGTTACAAAACACGCGTGGAGTCTACAATTACAATTAAGCGAATGCAAGTCAAGACTATAAAGAAAACAGTGCTGAAGGTTGAGGCAGGAAGATTGCTTGAGTCCAAAAGTTCAAGGACAGCCAGGGAGCAGAGGAAAATCCTATCTCAAATAAAAATTCTTAATTAAAAAAAAAAGCTATGATGAAGTACCACAGTGAGCTAATGGAGTGCTTGACTTTTTCTATCTGATGACATCCAGTGCTGGTAAGGATGCTGAGCAGCTGGGACTCTGGCTGGTGCTGGCAGAAACGGGGTGATCTGGCCATGTTGGAGAGCAGCTGGGCAATTTTCTACATAGATATGCAGTCCCACCTCTCTGTGTCTAACAAGGCGAGGTGTGTGCACCAGGCTCCTATGCTCCTCGTATGCAGTCCTTTTTATTAAATTCCTGGGCTTTCTTTGGGGTGTTTTCTGTGTTCCTGTTGGGCACATCTGTAACAGATAGCTTGCTTTATCTTCTCAGTTAAGAGATTTACCACAAAAGGAAAGGTTCCGATGGGATTGCAAAGTTCGTTATGTCAGTGTGTGTGAAGGGTGCTTCCCAGCTCTTACCTTTCCAAGGCCAAGAGCGTAATTACCACTTAGCAGGTGGCTATCGACTCTTCACAGGCTCTGAATCAATTAAAAGCCAGGGGGACATTATTGTACATACTTCAGCTGAATCTGCTGGCCTGTCCACCTGAGATGAGAGTCCACCTGGGCCCTGTAGCACATGGGTAGCCCATGAGAGCAGACAGGCTACCCCAAAATAGAGGAGGAGCAGCAGGCATGCCTCCCTACTGTTCCCAGTCTCAGAGGCTAGAGTTTCCAGTAGTCTCGGTGCCCTGAAGGAGCAAGAAAGAGGAGACAGAAGCTGGGAAAAGCAAAGGGAGGATGAGGAGAGGCCAATTTGAGGTTTGGAAACCAAACCCCTTTCCCCCTTGTGTTCCCAAAGTATTTCAGGCCTCATTCCTTGCTTCCTGTCCTGGGCTCTGCATCTGCTGATCCCACCGTCTCCTCAGCACCCTTTCTTCCCATTCCAGAAACATCTGGACTTCTCTGCCCAACTGTCTCCAACCCTTGGCATATCTGCTAAATACTCAGAGGATCTAGGTCCTCATCCACTGTACACCTACGCTTCAGTAAAACAGCACCCCTAGGCTGCTGTCTCCGCACAGATCGCCAGTTCCCAAATGAGGATGGAATTCGGGAAGATGCTTGGGAAAGGAAATGTGGGAGACAGAAAATATGGAACAAAGCAGGGAGAGGGGTGGAGGGAAACGGGTGCACCCAGAAAACAAAATCAGAGATGCCCTAAATGAATTATAGAAATCAGAAAGTGGTTCAGCAGTTAAGACCTCTGGCTGATCTTCCAGAGAACCATGGTTCGATTCCCAGAACCCACTCAGCAGTCTGAAACGGTATGTCATTCCAGTTCCAGGGGATCTGATGCCTTCTTCTGACCTCCTTGGGCATCAGACATGTGAGTGGCGCACAGACATACATGCAGATAAAACACCCACACACATAAAATAAATAGTAAGTTTTAAGGAAGGTGGGGTGAATCAGTGTGAATCAGTGAGCAGCTACCTCTGCTTTTCCCATCACTGCAGGCCAACTGCCAGGGCCATCACTCGATTCGCCATGAACTTCTGGAACTGTTAACTCCGACCTGTCTAGAGCCATCAAGGACTTCTGATAAACCACCCCCAGCCCTCTTGGCTTCAGCCTCTGTACGCCACAAGCTCTTCTTTCCCCTGAGTTTCCAAGAGCTATTGTTTTGTCCTGGTGCAAGGGACACTCTCCAGTTGCTACCTAGCCCTGGCTGCTGGTTGTAGGAATTTATCTAAGGACTTGGTTTTACTCTTCTTGTTTCACATCCTTAGTGGTGCCGAAATCTCTTTGGACTTCCAAGATGTCTTTAGACTCTTGGTATAACAGCCACCAACCTTTCCTCCGTCTTTCTTCTCCTCCCACAAAGAGACTGAAATGACCAGGTACTTACTTCTTCCCCTTCCAAGCCCGTCTGTGACAAACTGGGGGACACGTGCTCTTATCCAGCTCTGTGGGACTGCTAAGGAGGGCACTTTTTAGTGTCTCCTGGGTAAGGTTTTCCTCTCTAAGATCAAGAGTTGAGCAAGTAGCGATCCTCTTTTCAATGTGTATGTTGCTCTGCACCTGTGTGGCGTTGGACTTGTGGCAACCATCTGTGACCACAGGGACAGCACAGGAGCAAGCCATTACACCGACGAATGCGCAGACCTAGAAGCCCACAGGTTACTAAATGAAAATCCCAGTGTCAAGCGTAGGATGGCTCCTTGTGCGTTGTTGGTCAGGGAGGCCCTTGAGGCTTCTGACACAGGACAAGCCACTGCCCTTATTCTTCGTTGTTTACTGGGGGTAGGTGATAAGACCACGTTTTTGAAGACACCACATGTTTTAGTTGTGGAACAAAGAGAGGTCAAGCCTGAACTGAGGTGAGAGCTCCTCCCATGGGCTAGCTTTTGCAATGCCTTAAGGGCCTGTGTAGGGAGCCAAAGGAGAAAGGTCTTTAAGGGTCTCAAGCAGCTGTTGACTCCCTGTACTGTGATACCAACACTCCTGGACCCAAGCATGCTCAGACGCGTGTCCGCCATCTTTCATTCTTGAACTATGACCTGGAAATGAGCATGCTCAGGAACATGCTGGCCCCATAAGAATATATGTAAATATATACATAAGTTTTTCTTGGAACAAAACCCCCACACTTCTGTTAGGAATATTTTCCTAACGCGAGCTCTCTGCTGATGTAAAATCCCAATCAAGCCAAATCAAAACAAGTCAAATTAAGGAATATCCAGGTTTAATGGGAGATCTGCGTTCTCAGGTGGTCCTGAGAGGGAACCGGGAGGCTGCAAATGCCGCCGGTAAGAAAAGAGACCACCACGTGTTCCTCTTTTGAGAGTTCATTTAAATACTCTGTGGGAGTGGTCCCAACACCCCCCCATCTCCCCATCCCCAGCCCCAGGGAGGGGTCAGGACCTGGACTGCTGGGATTTGGAGTCCAGACCAATACAAATCTCAGGCCTGGGATAGATGTGAGAGGCTGGGGCCTACGCTCCCAACTTAACAACTTCTTTTTGTTTTGGGGGAGTGTATTGCCTTTTGTTACTGCTTGTTTTGCTTGTTTGAGACAGGGTCACACTATAAATCTAAGTCTGCCTTGAGCCTTGGACCTCCTGTCTCCACCTCTCAATATTGGGATTACAGGTGTGTGCCACCGTGGCCTGTGCAGGCATTCTTTGGAAATAACTCCCTTGCTCTCCTTAGGCACTGCAGCTAATAGATCTTTCTCCACTCTTTTATCTCTTGGCTGTGCTATTTTTGGCTTTGTGCTCACAGAGATGCAAGCCCATTATGCTCAGTTTCAAAACTTCTGCTCTAAAAAAAAAAAAAGGATGGATTCTGAGCATTGGTGTTACTTCCGACACTCTCCCCTCTCCCTGGAGCCGGCAATGCAATCCACTGGAGACAGACACTGTCAGCATTGTCAGGCTGTCCGGGCTGTCATTCTGGTGTGTTAGGGGGGTGGAACCTGGGTGGAGTCAGCTCCCCCTTTTCCTAGCCCTCTAGTCTAGCTGTCTCCATTCTTATGCTATACATTCTGATTAGTGGCAATATAATTATAGATTATAGATAATTCCTATAAAGGGGATAAGCAGGGTGATACGCTGGGAAATATTTGGGGTATCTGGTAGTGAGGTGAGGGGGCATTTCAGACAGGAGGATAGCTAATGAAGGCTTGGTCATCAAAGGGTCACATTTGGAATGAGACGCGACACGAGAAGGAGTTATGTCATGGTGTGAAGACCCCAAAAGGTTTTCTGAAGCAGAGAAAGCCGCCAGTGCAAAGGCCCTGTGGCAGGAAAGAGCTGGGACACAAGAGACACTGAACAAAGGCAGTGGGGACAGAAGTACCCTGAGTGGTGGCAAGAATGAAGGAAGCTCAGGTTGGACGGGAGAAGTCAGAGTCTGTTAGCCACATAGGCTGTGACAGAGGCTCTGCATGTGATTCTGACTGAGAAGTAACTGTTATGTGTTGTTGGGCAGAATCCTGCTATATAACCTAGCCTGGCCTCAGACTGGAGCCACCTACCTTAGCTTCCAAATATGGGGTTACAGGCTAGACCACCATGTCCAGGTCACTGGAAGATTCTAAACAAAGACACAACATAATCCAGCTTGCTTTTAAACTTTTTAAGTTGTTTTGATGCTGAGTCTCCTACATTGAACTGAATCTCCAGTTCCCAACTCTCATTTCTAATAATTCTTTCTTTACTCTGTGTAGAAACTGGCACACACCATCCTTCCTTCCTACTTTCCTTCCTTCCTTCCTTCCTTCCTTCCTTCCTTCCTTCCTTCCTTCCTTCCTTCTTCTTTTTCCTTCCTCCCTCCCCCCTCTCATATATGTTTGGGGGAACACATGCGTGTGTATGCTCATGTGTACATGTATGTATGTGAGTGTCCACGTGGAAGTTAGAGATCCACCCTGGGCATCTCCCTCAGCCATGCTCCACCTTGTTTGTTGGGACAGGGTCTCTCACTGAATCTAGAGCTCACTGGCTCTGCTACACTGACTGCCAGCAAGCCCCAAAATCCACCCATTGTTGACCCCAGGGCTGGGATTATAGGCACCTCACTGTATAGGGCTTTAAGAAAATCCTGGGCACTGGGGATCTACTCAAATCCTTCTGCTTTTGTGACAAGCACTTGACCAACTAAGCCATCTCAGCAGTACCTGTGTGAGCCTGACGCTGACAGTATTCCCCAATTCCCAGCGTTCCAGGGGACTCCCAGCACCCTGGTTTGTACTATTCTTCAAGGGCCTTACCCACTGCATCCTTCACTGTGGGGTGATCTGCATTCTGGGGGCATGGGCAGCATACCTCACACGCCCTGCTTTGAGGAGGAGCAGGCGAGGGTTACTTCCCTCTACCCAGTTTGAAGTCCCTCTTCTTGCAGCTCCCCCCATCCACATTCTCTCTTTTCTCCTCAATTGTGACCAAAGAGACCATGATGCATTTCTTTTTTTTATTTTTTTTTATAAATTTATTTATTTATTAAAGATTTCTGTCTCTTCCCTGCTACCGCCTCCCATTTCCCTCCGCCTCCCCCAATTAAGTCCCCCCCCAGCCCGAAAAGCAATCAGGGTTCCCTGTCCTGTGGGAGGTCCAAGGAACCCCCACCTCCATCCAGGTCTAATAAGTTGAGCATCCAAACTGCTTAGGCTCCCACAAAGCCAATGGGCATGATGCATTTCTTCACCAAACCCTCAGGATAGTTTGCATCACCCTTCCTAGCATCTGTCACCTGGAACCTGGCAAAGGTAAAGAGGTAGCTCTGTTGTCCAGGGAAGCATCAGGAATACCCACTGCCCACCGAGTTCCCAGCTCTGCAGAGAAACTGCAGCCAAGCCCTGGGCCCATTGTTTGCACTCCTATTGGGAATAATTTTGCCTCGGGTTTCAGCAGTAAAAGATTTCTATTTCTGATAGTAGTCCCTTGGCTTTTGCAAAACAGAAGGAGCAACATGCCTGTCAAAGCGAGGTTGTTTGGCATGTACAACTTTTTCTTTCCTCCCTTCCTTCCTTCTTTCCTTTTTTCCTTCTTTCTTTCTTTCTTCCTTTCTTCCTTCCTTCCTCCCTCCCTCCCTCCCTTCTTTCCTTCCTTCCTCCCTTCCTTGTCCCCCTCCCTCCTCTCTGTTGTTCCTTACCCTCTTGCCTTCCTTCTGGTCGCCTTTCACACACCCTGAGGAAGTGTCAAGAGACTCTGGTCAGTTCTGTACTCATTATGCATGACAGAGGAAGTCTCTGCATTGTAGACATGTTTTGTCACAGTTCAAGAACGTGAGCTTTGAATGTGATATGTGCTCAGCCCCATAGCCCAGGCAGTCAGTGTGAGGTGCTTATGTGAAGGTGGGCTGCTGCCGGCTGGTACTGCACAGAAAGACGCTGGCGGCTTCAATGAAGGCTGATTAGGCAGCAGGGCAGAAATTGGCTCGCAGTTGTCAGAGGTTCCTGCAGAAGTGCTGAGTGTGTAAACCCATCATCGCTTACAAACGAGGCTCTGGCTTCAAAGAGCTCAGCCTCAAAGGGCAGCGGGGAAGCTGGGAGGCGGTGCTCGCCTGTGATCATGCCACTCTAAAAGGGTGTCACTCCAGTCATAGAAGATAACAAATCATGGAGGCCTGGCCCTGCTTAGAGCCCGGAAGACTGGCCATGCGTGGAGTTCAAAAGATAGGGTTTGGGCAGTGGAAAGCCAGAGAGAGAAACCAGAGGACACGGAATGAGGACAAAGAGCAGTGCTTGACACAGCACAGACACACAATTACTATTTGTTGCATGAGCATGCACAAAAGGATAAATGGATAGTTAACGCGCTAGCATTCTAAGGACTGGTGGTCTGTGGACGCGCAGTAGAGTGAGACTCCTGCCCTGTACAGTGGCCATTCTAGAGGCAGGGGAAGTGGACAATCAAGAACATGCAGACATCTGATGCTTCCCTGAAGGAAAGAAGCTGCCTGGGGGAAGGGGTTGTACAAGTGCAGGGCAAGTGGGTCTGGAATTCTGCACAGGGCAGCCAGGGCAGGCCTCCACGACAGGTCAAAGAAACAGAAGCAAAATAAAAAGCCAGGCATGGTGATCGCAGCCCCTAAGAAGCAAAGACAGGAGGATCCCTGAAGCTCATCGGTTGACCAGCCCAGCCCACTCAGTGAGGGAGAGGGAGTAGAAGGGGGAGGGGATAGAGGGAAGGAGGGAAGGAAAGCAGGAGAGAGACCCTGTGTCAAAAAATAAAAAAGGTGAGTAGCAATGTCTGAGTGATCATGTAGCCTGCACACAACACACACACACACACACACACACACATACACAAAGGAAAGGCCAACTCTATGTGACAGAGACGCCCTGGGTGACACTAAGCTGTGGCCTGGGCTCTGGACAGTGAGTCGGCTCTCCTGAAATGGAGAGAGATAATTGAGAGGAACCAAGTAAGAGCATGCTATTCATCCGGCCTGGTGCCTGGCCTCCCTTTGACACGACTGATTTGTTTATCCTGTTGTGTCTTTTGTCTTGATCCCAGTTAATGCCCTTGCTGAAAACTTGGATGGAGATTTCTAGTGAGGAAAACAGGTCGTCTTGGGGGACAGAGAAGGACTCTGTGACAGAACCCTTGTCCTCCCTTTATTGAAATGAAGCTGCCCCAGTTATGAGGAAGATTGTGTGTGTCGGGGTTTCCCAGACAGCTGGCTTAGTTAGCAAGGGCACTGCAGCACGGGTTGCTCACCGCTCTTCTGAATGACCCTTGGAGGTGGCAGCTGCACTGTTGACTGACATTTGTGACAGGTGGTTCTAGCTGGGGCCAGGCCTTCTGCCCCGAGGGTTGCTGGCTTTATCAGCTCGGCAAGATTCTAGGCCCAAGTGAAAAGATGAGTTCCCTGCCTCTGCAGTCCTCACACACATCTGCTTTACTGGACTTCTTCTGACAATGTAGCTGTGATATGAAGAAGAAACTGGGGGTGTTGATTTAGTCTATAACAGAAGGGCTCTATGAGCACAGTATCTGATAGAGAGGAGGTACTGAGTATATTCTAGAAAGTTCCTGACCCAGGCAGGGGCATAGTTTGGCTTTGTACATAAGCATAGCCTCGAATAATGTCAGAATGGGTGGTTAGCGAGGAGGGCTTTCCCCACCCATTCCTCTTTTGTGATTGCTACCTTGGGTCAGAGCTCTGCCAAAGGAGCAGGTCCTATATCCCTACACACCCTCACCCTGTGCAGCGGATAAGGGGTAAGGTCTGCCACCTTACCAAGTCCACAGGTCTTCTGGCTGGCTCCTGTCCATCAGTTGCTTTCCCTTGAGAATTTGATCTAATCTACTGCCTGGGGCTGACAGGTTGTGTTGGGGTCCCACATGTAGCTCCTCTGTATCACATACACACATAGCTTTGTGGACATCTGTCTGCTCTGCAAAGGACTTTTGCCTAATACTAGAGATGCATTCCACCCATGCCCAAGGCCAGCCAGAAGCACCAGGGAATGAATGACCCCGGAGCAGCCCTTAGTATGCCAGACAGCGATAAATGGACCCAGCTGCCTTGACCCTCAGCTGAAACAGCAGCTTTCCAGGATTTTCTAACAGGACCCAGTTTAGTTGCCCATCACAGCCATTCATTTGAAAAAGCCCCGTTTACCGACTTCTTGTCCCTGACTCACTCACTCCCTTAGAGGTGTCTTTGGGGCTATCTCTCCCAAACAGACAACTCATCTGAAATTCTTTTTTTCAGAATCTGCATCTTTGACAACCCAAACTAAGATGGGATTGACTCTAGGAATTGGTGTAGGTATGAGCTCGGAGACTCTCAAGACAGATGTTAGTGTGGTACCAAGCCAAGAGAGTCAATCCAAGAGTGGAGTTGCTGAGAGTCAAGGGGCAGATGTCACAAGACACCCAAGCAACATCTCTGTCCCTGTCCACCCTCCAGCTGCTTCCTTCTGCTGGTAACTCTTCCCAGGCCACTTACAACCTGCCAGACACACCCTGGCTGGTAGATCTGTGCAGTAGTGAAGATTTAGCCAACACGATGAAAGGAGACAGAGACAGAGACCCACATTGGAGCACCGGACAGAGATCTCAAGATCCAAATCAGGAGCAGAAGGAGAGGGACCACGAGCAAGGAACTCAGGACCGCGAGGGGTGCACCCACACACTGAGACAATGGGGATGTTCTATCGGGAATTCACCAAGGCCAGCTGGCCTGGGTCTGAAAAAGCATGGGATAAAACCAGACTTGCTGAACATAGCGGACAATGAGGACTACTGAGAAGTCAAGAACAATGGCAATGGGTTTTTGATCCTACTGCACCTACTGGCTTTGGGGGAGCCTAGGCAGTTTGGATGCTCACCTTACTAAACCTGGATGGAGGTGGGCGGTCGTTGGACTTCCCACAGGTCAGGGAACCCTGATTGCTCTTCAAGCTGATGGGGGGGGGGACTTGATCGGGGGAGGGGGAGGGAAATGGGAGGCGGTTGCAGGGAGGAGGCAGAAATCCTTAATAAATAAATAAATTTTTTTTAACAAAAGAAGATTTAGCCAACAAAACTCCCAAGATGCCCAGTTAAACTCAGGATATGATCACACCAAAAATAGCTGTTGATATGAATTCCAAATGTGGTGGTTTCTAACTTTATCTGGCAAGCCTATGGCCAGTAAGTCAAATGTTCATCCCATTTTGAAGATAGGAAGCAGAGTAAAGGAGGAGCCTATCCAGGCCCACACAGCTGCTCAGTCGAGGGCTGGACTGGAAAGTCTCAATCCAGAACTTCCTCCTCTATAGCCTTGATGGGGTCTTTGCCATCCAGCAGTGATCCAAGCTTATTGGAGTTGTATTAGTGTGTTGGAAAGAGAGGCTGTGCATTGGTCAGATAGAGGAGTGGGTTGTGCTTGGCCACAGTGCTGTCAATCACCGACAGTGTCTCTTCCCAGGCTTTGCAAAGGAGTGACTCGAGTTACAGGTGATTGTGAGCCCCCATGTTGATGCTAGGAACCAAACATGGTTCTCTACATGTTCTTGACAGCTGAGCCATCTCCAACCCATGAGAACACTTTAATCTGTGGTCCAATTTAGATGATTGCTAGCAGTAGCCCTCATTCTCTGTGGTACAAATAATCAACACCCCCTTTTCAAGGATAGTATGCAGGTGCTATAGCACATGTGACCAGGGAAAGCTAACTGTTGTAGCTTTGATTGGTGTGCAGAAAAAAGATTTGATTTGATGCACTGGGCCTTATGGGCACTTGTACCAGTGGCTTGTGCCTGTAGTCTCTGTGGTGGCCTGTGAGATCTTGGAGCCATTAGGCTGCCAATGGATGGTATTAGTAGGAAATATGTGTTGGAAAGAGAAGCTGCGCACTGGGCAGACAGCAAAGAGAATGTTCTTGGCTGCATTGACACAGCTGTCAGTCACTGAGAGCATCTCTCTTCCCAGTCTTTGCCTTGCTTAGTGATGCTTTCACGTCATCCAGAAAGACCATCTGTCAGCATCCAAAGGACAATGAAATCTGAAGTAAGCTGATGGTGACTGTGGACTCGACACAAGATATAGCATTTGTAAGCATCCAAGTCACTGGCTACATAAAAAGAAGACATAAATCTGATGGCAAATACCCATGTGTGCTAAAAGATCAAAATTGCTAGCTTTTGGACAGGATGCCCAAGGAGAAAGGTTTAGCACCAGCAGCTACTGAAAGGATATTTATATAACTCTCTGTGTACCAGTGATCTTGATTCATCTGAAAAGACTGTTCTTTAAAATTAATCCTGTTTATTTGAGGAACAAATGAACTGAATAGGCACATCTTCAAAGAAGATATTTTGTGGCCAATAAGCATGTGAGAAGATTTGTATCACCACCCACTAGTAAGGAAGTGCCAATCAAAGGTGACAGGAGCAAACAGATCGTGCTCAAAAGGATGACTGGCATCCAAGTTCGGACCACTAACAAGAGGTGCAGAGCTGAAGTCCCAGTGCTTGAGAGAGGCAGCAGAAGGGTCAGGAGTACAACAAGGTCAGACTGGGATCCAGGAGACCCTGTCTCAAAATCAATTCTTGACAAATAAAACAACAAAGTAATTGTTTTAAAGAAGGGTGGAAATGGTCTGCCGGTTCCTCGGAATTCTCTAAGAAAGTTAAAAGTACAGCAAAGAACGAGCATCTGCCCCAGCAGCTCTGCCTTTGGGCAAATGCCCCACAGAGTGGGGTTAGGGACTGAAGTAGATGTGGTCTGGTTCTGAGCACAGCAGCATCGTTCACAAAAGAGAGGAAGCCATCCACGTGCCAAGAGTGGACGGATGGATAAACAAAATGTGTTTCCAATACTCACCCTTTAAAAGGGAGAAACTCTGATCCTCACTGCAGAATAACGAACCCTGAAGGCACTAAGCCAGCAGTAAAGCAGCAGCTCTGACATGATCCGACGTGTGGGAAGCATTGTGGAGTAGAGGAATCCCCAAGGCAAGTGTAACAGTGGTTACCAGAAGCTGGGGTGGGGTGGGAAGTAGAAGGAGTTACTATTTCTAGTTAGGATAGCATCTTGATTACTTTCCTGTTGCTGAAGATAAAATGCCCTGACAAAGGCAACTTGAGGAAGAAAAGATACTATCTTGTCTTGTAGTTCCAGGGAGAGACAGTCTATCACCATGGAGAAGGCACCGTGGCAGGGGCAAGAGGCCAGCCTGTCACAGTACATCCACGCTCAGGAAGCAGAGAGTGAGCAGGAAGTGGGCCTGGGCTATCAAGCTTCAAGGACTGTAGCCAGTGACCCACTTCCTCCAGTGAGGTTTTACCCCTAAAAGGATCAACAACCTTCCCAAACAAGGCCACCAGCTGGGGACCAAGTGTTCACACATGTGAGTCTAGGGAGACATTGCACGTTTAAACCACGACAGATGGGGCCAGCAAGACGGCTCAGCAGGTAAAGGCACTTGACACCACACCCGATCACCTGAAGTTCAGTTCCTGGGACCCACATGGTGGAAGGAGAGATCCAGCTCCCACAAGTTGTCCTCGCACATGTAATTCAATATAGTTAAAACCCGTGTACATGCACAAGTAATTCAGTATAGTTAAAACCCAATACAATAGATGATAAAAAGAACTCAGGGGGAAAAATCTCCAGAAACGATGAGGTGGAACAGGAACGTGAATTTACTGAAGTTGGGTCATCTTAAAGCAGAATGTATGTAGTACTTTTTACAGTGCAGTGGGTGGAACCCAGGGCCTTGAGCCTGGTTGGCAAGCACCATACCACTGAGATGATCCCCATCCCGATCCAATTATTATGTGTTGATTGCAAATAATAGAAACAGATTAAAAATGGCTAAGTGAGAAATTTTGTAGTATGTATATTTTTACCCTACATAAAAATTCTCTTGCTCACTTTTTTTTTTTACTCCAAGCTTTTCTGCACATGTGCAATGAGAAGTGATCACTGCTCATGTGTGGGCCCCACCAGCAGCACAGCCTCGCAGACAGACAGACAGACAGATGATGCCAACTGGAGGGCAATGCCAGCTGCTGTGCCAAGTGAAGGGTCAGGTAGCTCTAAAGAGAGTTTGCTTTTTCTCCACCAATTCATGGATTCAAAGCGAGGCATTAGGAAGCTCATCCTGCCAAATAAGAGGCATCCAAAGGAATGTAAACATGACCACAGATTTAGTTAAAACACCTGGCATTCGAGATAATATTGGCTTTGTGGTCTCAAATATCCATTTTGGTGGAAGGCAGTTTCATAATAAAACAAATGGTGGCTTTGCTACATTTAACTGTCGAGTAGCAATGACCCTGGAATTGGTTGTGATGGACTTGTAATTTCTAATTCATTCAGAACAGCTGTGATAATCTAACCAACTGACATCAAAGCTGCAGTGGTTAAATGAGACAAATATTTTTATATATACCCAGAGTAACTGCGATAAAGCCGAAGTCATATTAAACCAGCAGCAGCAACAACAAAAATCTGGCACAGAGCATGTTTGCTTGCTTTTGCTAAAAGCCATTAATCAGAGTTTAAAAATGCTTGAGCTTTGGCAGAAATAGAAAATTGAGGAGGTTCCAGGAGCCCCCGTGAACACCCAAGCTTGGGCATGGATGCTCACATCCCTTGTACAAAATGGCAGAGTGGTTGCTTGTGACCTATGCATACCCTTCAGTGTGCTTTCCTTTGCCTCTGGAAGGCTTACAGCACGTTAGCATGGGTGTCTCACTCACCGCCTGTGGACCTCCTGTGTTCCAGGATAACAATGACTGCAGCCCAACATGAAATCACAAACATTCTTAAAGCACCGTGAGATTTTCTGGGCATGGTGGTACAACACCTGTAATCCCAGCTCTTGGTAGGCTGAGGCTGGTAGATTTCTGCAAGATCGAGGCCAGCCTGGTGTACATAGTAAGACCTTGTCTCAAACAACCAACAAAACAAAGCAAAAAATCCACTGGAATTTTTTATTTTTGGCTGTGTGTGTGTGTGTGAATTAATTGCATAGTTCTCAAACTTTGTAGGTGATAACATCATGTCATGTTATCATTCAAACATATATGCTCTCACAAGCCAAGGGCTGTAGGTTACACTCTCCTGGATTTAATGTATGGCCCAAAGCAGTTTTTCATCCCTTGTAGTGAAGAAAAGCAAAAAGGATGGATACCTGATCTAAAATAGCATACATTCCATGCCAATAGTTACTCTAATCACCTGTTGTAAAAAAGGAACAAAGAAAAGATCTACATACACATGTTTGGTAAAGACATAGTTCTCTGAAATAGTTTTGATTCATAGTTGGCTCAATCTTTGAATGTGAAACCTATACCTATGGCGGGCTACCTATGCATGTGGCGGGCTGCCTGTGCATGTGGTGGGCTATCTATGCATGTATGGGCTGCCTGTGCATGTGGTGGGCTATCTATGTATGTGTGGGCTATCTATGTATGTGTGGGCTATCTATGTATGTGTGGGCTGCCTGTGCATGTGGTGGGCTATCTATGTATGTGTGGGCTATCTATGCATGTGTGGGCTGCCTGTGCATGTGGTGGGCTATCTATGTATGTGTGGGCTGCCTGTGCATGTGGTGGGCTATCTATGTATGTGTGGGCTGCCTGTGCATGTGGTGGGCTATCTATGTATGTGTGGGCTGCCTGTGCATGTGGTGGGCTATCTATGTATGTGTGGGCTGCCTGTGCATGTGGTGGGCTATCTATGTATGTGTGGGCTGCCTGTGCATGTGGTGGGCTATCTATGTATGTGTGGGCTGCCTGTGCATGTGGTGGGCTATCTATGTATGTGTGGGCTATCTATGCATGTGTGGGCTGCCTGTGCATGTGGTGGGCTATCTATGTATGTGTGGGCTATCTATGCATGTGTGAGCTGCCTGTGCGTATGGTGGTCTACCTGTGTCTTGTGAATCAGCCTAAGTCTGGCAATCATACCAGACTTTTGATTTTCTTCCAAGAGTCTCCTCTATATTTTGATCAAAAATTCTTTGGAGGGCTGGAGAGATGGCTCAGCGGTTAAGAGCACTGCCTGCTCTTCCAAAGGTCCTGAGTTCAATTCCCAGCAACCACACGGTGGCTCACAACCATCTGTAATGAGGTCTGGTGCCCTCTTCTGGCCTGCAAGCATACAAGCACACAGAATACTGTATAAATAATAAATAAATAAATATTCAAAAAAATCTTTGGAAATACTTAAAATACTCAGTGTGTGGAACACTAATAAAGCTTTAAAAAATTGCTGATAAATTTGCAGTGACTGAAATCAACGTGTACAGGACAAGGGGTCAGGGGGTCAGGTACCATGATAGAGTGCCTGCCCTTGAGACACAGGGTTCAGTTCTCAGCATGGGGAAAGCATGGAGGTGCATCCTTGAGGAGAACAGGGACGGACTGAGTGGAGCTCAAGGCAAGCACAGCTGCGGCTCTGCCTGCGCTATGCTCCACACAACCTTAACTTGATGCAGAAGAGCTGAGTATTTGGGTATTGTGGATAATTGTACAGATTCATATTCTTCACCAGAGTGGGACAGAATTGAGAAAGCTAACACTCTAAGAGTGACAAAATATTCAAAATAATAAAATATTTTAGTTGATGATTTTAAAAAAATCTTGTAACAGTATTTATCAAAAAGAGGTGCTCTAAAAGCAGATAAAAGACAATTTCGGTGAAAATACTTGGGTTAAAATAGTAACACTTTTTAAATATGAAATAGGTTAAAAATGAGATCATTTTCCTTGAAGTTCACTAGAAATCTTGATACCTGTAAAACATGTTTTCTGAACAGGCTATGGTTGTACATGTCTATAATTCTGGCACACAAGAGGCTGAGGCAGGAGAATCACTATGGCTATTAGGCCTGCCTGAGCTACAGGGTAAGTTGCTGTCTCAAAGGGAGTCCTTTATCAATGAAAAATAACATGATCTGTAGAGAAGAGTATTTGGAAAATGTCAACAATTTCAAATTTATTATCAATTCAATGCAAATTTGAAGACAACTTCAGTCTACTTTATAAAATTCTAAAAATAATGAGGCCAAAACCCAGAATTCATTTTTTAGAAGCATAATTGTGAGAGAGTATTAAAATCAGATACATATACATATATATGCATGTACCAGTAATTAATAAACATGAACTCATAAATTTGAAAGAACAATAAGAGGAATAGGGAAGGGTCTGGGGAAAGGAAAGGGAGGGGGAAATTATGTATTTATATTATAATTTCAAAACATAAAACGATACAACAGAAACCCTAGAGCTAAGGCTAAGAGTGAAGAGGATGCCTGTGCTCATCTCTGGCCTCTGCACAGCCATACACTTGAGCACCCATGAGCACAGCCACACAGATACGGACACATACACATGCACATCAAAGCTCCCAATCGATTTTTAGCCTAGAACTCCCCATAATTTTGTTCAAACACGGAGCACCAAAGCCATAGAGGCTTCTCCCAGCTCAGAAATAACACTCTCTCAAGACTCACCCAAAAGTCTAAGGACACCGATATGTATAGACATGCTTCCTGGGGCTGGAGCGATGGCTGAACAGTTAAGAGTACTTGCTGGTCTTGCAAAGGAGCGGGGTTACTTCCCAGCACCCCCGTCTCCAGTAAGTCCAGCTCATGAGGCTCTGTGGCCTCTGACCCCCAGAGGCATGTGCACACACGTGCACATACTCCCTAAATACACAAAATTAGACAGGAAGTAAATCATTTTTCAAAAGAATATCTTCCTTTCAAGGATCACAAAAGTCCTGCCCAGGCTGCCTGCACCACCATTCTGGGCTCCTCTAGGCTGGATGACAGATACTTGAACCCAGGATTTTAATAGGTGTTAGTTTCACAAATGGTTCTAGTCAGTGCCAGTGTGCAGAGGCGAGGATCCCTTTGCCATCTGAGGAAGGGAAAGAGGGACTCTCTTTTGCTCTGTCAGCACACAGACCCATTGAATTTCATGGTTGAGTGACACATTAGGCTTGGCCTCGAGCCCCATTTAAATTTTTCTCTGTTGTAGTAAAACACACATAATATAATATTACCATTTTAACCATGTTTAAGTGTATAATTCAACGGCATTTGCAGTATATGACACTCCCGATCCACCTCCAGAACATTTTCAACCTGTCAGACTAAAACTGTCTGACAGACTGAAACACGAGCCCTCTAGTCCCTCCTTGCCAAAGCCTAGTAATGGCTGTTTAACTCTTTGCTTGAGTAACCTCCTGCCAATTTGTTCTTTGGTCTTCCTTCCAAGTACCAACTAGGCTGGACACTGCTTAGCTTCCAGGATCAGACACATTTAAGGGGGTTACACCATCAACTATTTGTTCTTCTGTGACTGGATTATCTTGAACAATGTCCTCACATAGCTTGTACCAGAATCTGTCTTCTTGGTTTGGGAGCACCCCGTGTCTTTTGTGAGCTGTGTTTCTGTTTGCGTTCATTCTTTTGGACGTGTACCCAGAAGTGAACTTTCTGAATTATATCTAATTCTATATCTAATTTTGGGAAGCCTGCTAAACCATTTTGTATTTTATATTCTTACCAGCAGTGTGGAAAGGTTCCAGTTTCTTCCCACCACCTCCTATACTAGTGTTTTGTTTTCTGATAGTGACCATTCCCGTGGGTATAAAATGGTATCTCACTGCAGCTTTGATTTCCATTTCTCTCTTCATGTCAGCCGGTCTTGGCTCTTTGAGTATTTTGTTTGAAGAAATCCCTATTGAAGTCCTTTGCTCATTTTTAGTTGTTGTCGGAACAATACCTCTTTTTACATAGGAGAAAATTTGATCATAAAAGGGCTACATGGAGAATAAAAGCCCAGGCATGGTGGCACACACCTATAATCCTGGAGACAGGCAGAACTCTGTGGGTTCAAGGCTAGCCTAGCCAACTTAATGAGTTCTAGACCTATATAATGAGACCCTATTTCAGGGGGGTGGTATGTGGGGGCTTAGCAACGGCTTGTGCAGGGCCTTAGTTTCATCTTCAGAACCACAAAAAGTGCAAGAACACACACGCACACACACACACACACACACACACACACACACACACCAAATACTTTGGGCCTGGAGATAACTACCCATAGTTCTATATCTCTCAAGAGGCTGAGACATCACCAAGTCAAGGTCCGAATGGGCTTCAGTGTGAACTCCAAGTCATCCTGGGAAAATTAGTGAGACACTGTCTCAAAATAAAAAGTTAGATATGGGCTGAGAATATAGCTCAGTAGTAGAGCACCAGTCTAGCAAACACAAGGCCCTAGATCTGATCCCGAGCAACACAGATGCAGACACACAAACCACACACACAGACAGACACACACACACATGGCCCTGTGAATTCAGGATGACTATAAATCTAAGATGTCCTGACCTCTCAAGAGGGCTCTTTTTTCTATCTTTTGACTTCAGTCTGTACAGAGAAAGAGCCCGAGGTCTGGACGGTTCAGCACATCACAGGTTTGTCTTGCTTTTTCCTGCCCAATAATCACAGCCTGCTTCTCAATCTTGGGTTATGCATTCAGTCGTTGCTCTTCCAAGTGGAAGAGTATTAATCAGTGTACGGAGATAGGGCTTTTAATGAAATAATTAAGACTAGTTGATACTATACAGGAGAACTGATTTCATTTCTTAGACTCTTCTGGAAGCTCCTTATTTCTCTATTCTTCTTCTCCTTACATGGCTCACCCACCCAGTCTGTCTCACTGCATCATGGATAACCCATTGGCTCTCATTCTGCCTGCGGAGGACTCTAATCCAATAGAACCACTGTCCCCATTAGAGGAGATGGATACCAGAAGTGTGTACATCACGGACCACAGGAGAACACAGCGAGAGATACCATCTGTTAGCTAGAAAGAGCCTCCACTAGACTCACACACACTCTGCTGAGCCCTCACTGTGGACCTCCAGCTTCCAGAATGGAGCTGGCTGGTGACCGCATATCACCCCGCCTGTGATACTCTGCTGCGGCAGACCCTGCTGTAGAGGACGCCAGGATTCCAGGGAGATCTCCCAGGGCAGGAGGATGGGCAGGATCCTCTCTAGGCTGGGATCATGTTAGATCTTCCTGGAATCTTATAGGCATAATCTGGCAACTAAGTAATCCTCTCCTGGCAGAGAGCAACTCCCTGCTGTGGAAAACAGAACTTAACAATGGCTACTGAAGTATCTCCCAAGGCTTCCTGGATATCAAGTGGCTGTCATGGAAAAGGGACGATTTCAAAGCCCCAGGCACATGCCTATTGGATTTCCTCAAAGCTTGTATGGTTTTACCATGACCAGTTCTCTTCTCACAACCTTTAGTGTGGATTGCCTTTCCCTTGGCTGATTCTTTATTACTACTGTTGTTATCATTTGCTTTTATTTTATGTCTATGAGTGCTTTGTCTGTGAGTATGCGGGTATACCACTGGTGCCCGCGGAAGCCACAAGAGGGTGTTAGAGCCCCTGGAACTGTAGTCGCAGATAGTTGTTGGCCATCACGCAGGTGCTGGGAAGTCAACCCTGGTCCTCTACAAGAGCAGTAAGTACTCTTAACTGCTGAGCCATGTGTCCTGCCCAGAAGATTGGCGCTAAGGATGTGCCTAGGGCAGAGGCAGGACGCAAGGGGGCAAATGCAAAGACTAAGGAAACATTCCAATCCGATCCTAGCATCGAGTTTGGTACCAGCAGGATTGCCTTACACAGCACAGCCCCCGTGTCCACAGCCTGAAGTTTCTAAGCCATCAGCTTCTTCCTTTCTGCCCCTGCCCCTTTACCCTTTACCCTTTACTCTTTTTTTTTTTTGTACTGCAGTCCCTGGCCTCCCTGCCTTCCTTCCTGTTGTTGCCTCGCTCACACCTCTCCCAGCTATATTCTGGGTAACCTCGTGTTTCTTCATGTCTTTGCTTGCTGAAGACAGGACTTCACAGGGTCAAGGGCAGGACCCCAGTAGGAGATCAGGATTGGCAGAGACTCTCTGGGTTCTCCTGAAGCCAGAACTGAGTGGGATGAGAGCTCTAGACGGAAGGCTAAGGAAGGGGTAAGGCTGGACTTTGCTAAGAATGAAGATGTTAAGCCTGTTACTCACTCCACTCCACCATTTTCTTTAGTGTGCATCTGTAACTTCCTAATACACGGTTCTGCTGGGGCAGATCCAGGGGTGGGTCCTGAATCCTGCATTTCTAGAAGCTCCCAAGAAGTATGGTAGCTGCTGGAGGTACATGGACTCTAAGTATCAAGACCCCAAGTCATTGCCAACTGTGCTGGGATTTTAGGGTCCTTGAAGGCAGGAGTGCTTCTCAGCAACATGACCTCTAAGACCACGACCCCTGGGAGGTGAGAAGCCCTGGCCTTCCTTCTGCGCCACCTGCATTTTATCAGGTGTGGGTCTGCAGGCAGATTGTGCATCACAGTGTGTTAGAACCTCTCAGAGGGCAGAACACAGCAGCTACCACTCTCAGCCTGTGACTCAGACTGCATCTCGGCCATTTTCCAGCTGATGCTAATGCTGCAGGTTGGAGGAGTGCTGTCACAGAGTGTCTGAAACCCGGGTACCACGTAGGCTCTACACGAGAGGATCACACGGACCGTGGGTATGACACGTATGATGCTGGCTCTGTCTTTAATGCGCAGTGTGATCTGAGCACATCCCTCCGTTTTCCGAGATCCTATTTCCAGGCTTCAGAACCACGATGATGCGCTCACTCTGTGGAGCTACTGAACAGATGGCAGCAAATGTTGGCAGGTACCTCACAAATGCTTGTCCCCACACTGATTATCCAGCCCACACCAGAGAGTTGTCAGTAGTGTCACATTAATTAAAAAACTGCTTTTAGGGGCTGGGGTGTAGCTCAGAGTCTGGGCATAGGACAAGCGAGGTACTGGGTAAGATTCTCAGCACCCCACGACCCTCACCCCACGGTTATTTCAGTTGTTTCGCTTACCCAGTTCATTGAATAGAATGCAGGAACTGAAAGAATTGATTTTGCCTTGCTTAGGGGCACTGTTTAGGAAGGCGGAATCTAGATAGGGAGGGTGTCTCAGCTCCTCAGGAGCCCACGTGGCTTGTAGATCTTCAAATACTGCTTTGCGTGCAGTAGGGCTGGGATGAGAATTTGCATTTCTAACAAGCTCCTAGGTGGTTTTGGTCCCATCTTCAAGTATCTACATTTTTACAATGGGGCTGAGCAGGTGGCTCAGGGGCTAAGAGCACTTGCTGCTCTTGCAGAGGACCCCAGTTCAGTTTCTATCATCTACAAGTCAGCTCATGACCATCTGTAACCCTAGTTCCAGGGTACCCACCCCCTCTTCTGGCTTTCATTGATGCCAGGAATGCATGTAGTAAAACACATCCATCCATGTAGGGAAACACTCAAACACATCAAATTTTTAAAAGTCTTAAAAAGAAATTAGGATGATATTAACACAAAAAGTCCACGATCCTGTCCCATCCTACCCTGCGATTTCCCGGGTGACTTTTCAGGAAACAGGGATTTGAAATCTCCTCTCGGTGTCAGACGAGTCTTTTGCTCCGAGTGTAGATTGACCTCTAGACTCTCGTCATCACTGGGCCAGCCTCACCTGCTTCAAGGGACTTTGGGCGGGGGAGGAAGAGGTTGTTTCGGTCAGGGCTGTGTAACGCTGCGAGAACCATTCTAATTGATGTAATTCTCATAAAATAATCTGCTGATCTGTAAAATGGGGAAAATATTATCCATCCTTGTGATGAGTCACCGCAGACCTGGATGACCCACTGCATCCAAAAGCACTTTGGAAATTGCAAATTTGTAAATATGCGGATTATCTTTAAAAAAAAAAAGAAAAAGGCAAGCTCACAGGAAAGCTTTCTGTGCCAACTTCGGAAAAACGGACTTCAAGGACTTTGCTAGGGGGATCATGGGATGGATGCAGACAACCAAATATTTTTGGAGGTGCTCCTGACTTAATCCAACAATAAATTGGAATCTTTTAATTTTAACCACCTCCAAGAAGAAGAAGAAGCTGGGAGTGAACACCCTTTAACGGTTCCACTTAAATTGCTAACTGTTAGTTAGATTGTTAATCGTTAAATTGTTAACTGTGCCTCATCCGCAACAGCTGGCCACACACACCCGCATGCAAGAGCAGAAAATCCACGAGAATGGGACGGCAAACGCAGGGTGGCCACTGGAGTAGAAGGACCAACAGCAACGTTGCTTGAGTTCCAGCACTAGTCCGGAAGCCCATTGACTTCATCCTGCAGCTAGATCCAGTTGTAAAAAAGTGCAAAGACCGTGAGAGCTCCCAAAGCGTCTCAAGGTCAGTTTTCGTCTGAAGCCTCCAGCTGTGCTCCGGTAGGATTTTACACCCTTTCCATCTCAAAGAAGAGGAAGCTGAGGCCGAGAGAGGTTAAGGGTCAAGACTATAAAGTTATTAAGTAATAGGAGCGATTGTGGTGGGTCTGCTGATTCCAAAGATGTGCTTTATGGTCTTCTGGAAGAAGCTTCAAGGAGCAATCCACCTCATCTGGTGCGCTGTGGGTTCTGTACCTTCTTCTACACTGAGGAAAGGAGGGAAAGCCCTTCAGTTTTGTTTAAGCTATCTTTGGTTTGAAAGTGTCCCTTTCTGCTGTTTTCAGCTGAAATCAGCTAAAATTCTCTCTCTCTGTCTCTCTCCATCTCTGTGTATGTGTCTATGTGTGTGTGTCTGTCTCTGTCTCTCTCTCCGTGTGTCTCTGTCTCTCTCTCTGTCTCTCTCTCTGTCTCTCTCTCTGTCTCTCTGTCTCTGTCTCTCTCTCTCTCTCTCTCTCTCTCTCTCTCTCTCTCTCTCTCATATGTGTGTATACGGGTGTGGTGGGTGTGTTCTGGCCCATGTAGTGTGTAAAGAGAGTGATTCCAGGTGTCTGCAATCACTCTCTGCCTCATTTTTTAAGGCAAATTCTCTCAGTTAACCCAGAGCTACACAGAGAAGAACATGACCTTGGCCCAGGCAGCCATGTTAACACACTGGAGACTTTATCTTTTTGTATTCAACTATCCCTGGAACGGATAGGTGGCTTAATTCTACCTGTAAGATGCAACTCTGGTTTGCTAAAGAACTCTGGATAAATGGCCTTGCCTCTTGGGGAAAGAAACCAGATTTGTTCTCTCCCCTTGCCTTCCTGTCTCTATTTCTGTCTCTCCTTTGCCTGGGGTACTGGTAGCCATTACCCCAGAGGTCCAGTCTGCACTGAAGGGAACGAGATCAGGCAAGACCCTAGCCTTCTGTTACATCCTTGAGTTTGGGGTGGGGCAGAGGAGAGAATAATGATCTTAATATTCAGGCTCCCGACATCAAGACAATCCTATAGATCAAGTCTCAGCTTGTTTCTGTTTTAGTATGGAGGCATTAGACACCCCCAAACCCTATTAACTTGGGTTAAATGGAGGGGAGGGCCTGAAATGCAGCTTCAGTCCTAGGAACACAATTTTATTTTATTGTCAAGTGCATTGTAACTGGACCAAGCTCGGCCAAGAGGTCCTGCTGGGATGTTCAGGGGAGATGCAATTAACATATTGTTGCTATGCCAACACTAATAATTTCTTTTGGGACTTGTTTTCTTCATATAGGCATTGTGGCTAAGTCAATAGTGTAGAGGAGGTAGCTGGCACTGGAAGGGAAGGCCAGCCTATTTCAGGGAACAGTCTGTTTTCAAGGATTTGAGTAGTGGCCCTTGGCAGGACAGCGGAATGCTAATTGTGCATTTATTAAAGAGGCCCCGCAACACCAACCTGGCACTGCCCAAATGTCCACAGTTAAGTCTGAGGAACCCTGAGTGCTGCTCCCACCATGCTATCTGCCCTGGAAGGTGACATTGCAAAAGGCTGGATACAGACCTCAATCATTTCCAAAGGCACTTGAGTACCCTGAGCATGCTAGGGAATTTCTTTCTGGGGAGAATGACTGAGTGTGGGCTGCTTTAGCAACTACTGGTTACCAAGGGCTTTTATCACTCCCAAATTAGATTTATTCTTTAGTCTTTGACCCTTCTTCAGTTCTCCTTAAGTGACTTCTCAGGTTGTTAGCAGAAACCTTGAAGACAGGAGTAAAATGGGCTGCTTCATTAGCAGAGAAAGGTGGGCTCGTTGTTTACAAAGCTGCAGTATAATCTCCATGTACATTCAGATACAGGTGAGGAGAAGACCCCTTTACCCAAGTAGGAAATGGCTGAGGTGGATCCTCAGCTGTCCCATGTGTTAGAAGTCTTTCCCCGAGCTCTGTGCGGTCCAGGCTTCTCTCTTTCTTCCTTCATCACTACAACCAAAACACCTGCTTCATGTCAAACGTGGAGGAGCATTGGCTGTGAAGATGAATGAGATGCAGAGCATGGTTAAGGGACTCTGAGTCTGATGAGGCACATACAGACATATGTATATCCACACATGGCTCTAGTATGTGACATGTGCAGGAGAACACAGAGTCGAAGTCTTCTAGCTGGAAGTTGAAGGTCAAGGTAGGTGGTCTGTGCCCAGCAGGGAAGAACAGACCAAAGGCTTGATGGCCTTGCAGTGTGAAAGATGAGCAGCCAGGACCAGAGAGGGCCTGTGGCCTACAGTGCAGCGATTGAGAATGAGTTCTGCAAGTGGTTTAGGCGGGTGTGAGTGCATCAGCACCGTGGGTACATGAACCTGTGTAAATTTGTTTTCTTGTGTGTAAGAGACAGAGTGATCATATACACCCGAGGAGGGCGGGGAAGATGAAGCAGCTGAGCAGCACCTGGGCAGGTAGGAAGTTGCTCAGACATTGGTTTCCATGGGTCTCCCCTCTGTAGAAGACTTGGCTTAGGTTTTCATCTTTTTAAAACACACACTTTTTTTTATGAGTGTAGGTGTTTTCCCTGCTTGTGTATCTTTACACCGTGTTTATGCAGTGCTCACGGAGGACAGAAGAGGGGATCGGATCCCCTGGAACTGGAGTTGCAGATGGTTGTGAGCTGCCATAAGGGTGCTGGAAATCAAATCCAGGTCCTCTAGAAGAGCAGTCAGTGTGCTTAACTGTGAGAAATCTCTCCAATCTCCAACTTTGTGACCTTTTATAAGTAGGTGCTCGGGTTTCTTCCTCGAGCTATTTTGGTTCTGTTTGGCAAGTCTTTGCCACAAGAATTGTAGGTCATTTTTTAAAATGTTGTTCAAGGGTTGGGAATAAGGCTTGGTTGGTCAGTAAAGTCCTTGCCATACAAGCATAGGGACCTGAGTTCAGGTTCCCAGCACACATGTAGAAAGCAGGACAAGGCAGCACATGGCTGTAATCTCAGGGCTGGGAAGCAGAAATAGGCTGGAGCTCATTGGCTGGCTGACTTCACAAAATCCATGAGCTGCAGATTAAGTGAGGGACCGTGTCTCAAAAATCCTCAGATGGGGAGCACTGAGGAAGACTCTTGACAGTAGCCTCTGTATGCATGCACACGTGTGTACACACAACAGAGCACACAAACACGAAGGCATGCTCATACCATGAGTGCTAAAAAAATTTAAGGCTCAGTGAGACACTGTGAAGAAGTAGAACTATCAGTGTCTAATAATGTCAAAAATAAATGTGTCTGACTTTGCCAATATGAAACGCCTTACAGTCAGACTTTCTTTTCCTGGATCCAGGGCCTGTGTCTGCTTGCCACGGGCTCCACCATTGTCTTCACCTCTAACCACTGGGCTACATCTCTAGCCCTCCAGTCAGACCTTGACCTCCTTCCTTTCCCCTTCCCCTCCTCCCCTCCCTCTTTCCTTCTTTCCCTTCCTTCCTTCCTTCCTTGACAGAATCTTTAAGTGAACCCCATGCTGCATCACATGTATACCCCTGCCTCCACCCCCTGAGTGCTGTGACTACAGGCATGTACCTCCATGCCAGGGCCAGATTTCAGTTTTCCACACTGTCCATCAACGATATCAGGATGACTCTGATGACTCTCCTTACTTGCGTCAAAAGACAAAGGGGATGGAAATTTGGGGGTCACTACTTACTGTCATCAGAAGGGAGCCATTCTTTCAAAACCATCAGGAGCATGCCCCAGTGCTCACATGGACAAGTCTGACAGTTTGACCCTCTCTGGATGTGGTCAGCTGGAGCAAACTCGTGAAAGGCCATGCGTCAAGAACACTATGCAAGTGAGAGAAGCTAGCCTAAGGATTAACAAAAGGGTAATTGAGAGCTTTGAGGATGGTGACACATAGTAGTTTCTAAGGTTACAAGTCAACGTATTGAAAGTCGTGGGCAGTTTGTTTCTCTGCGTGTGATGGTTTGTGGTAACCGGGGATGTGCATGTGAGCCTCAGCTGTACCTTCTCCGGGAGACAGACCCTGAGAGGCTGACCTTCTCAGGCTTCTGGTCGAGTCAGGACAGTTGGAAAGAGGCTAGGAGTCAAGAAGACTGTCTCTGTCTTCATTCTGCTTTTCCTCCAGCAGAAGCCATGACACTGACTGTGTCTCCTCCTGGCATTGTCTCTATGGCTATAGCTGTCACCCTTATGTGAGATTACAGGGGCCAGCCTCTCCCCTTAGGTGCTGGGGCAGAGACGAAACCCTGTTAAACAGTGCTGATCACAGCCAAATGCCATCGTGATACCAGGTAAGCCTTCGTTAGTCTTGTCTCACAAGCACCTTTAGATATATTTTTATGAATGAATGAAACTGCCAGGACAGTCTGTCTATTCAACAGACTCAGCAGGGCCTATGCATCGCTCTCCACTCCAGCTACAAGGGACATGCTAACCACAGCTGCTGAAGACCCCTGTATCAGGAGGCGTTGCTCCAGCCAGATCTGCAGCAGCGTGGGAAGCCTTCACCCCATGCAGGACAAACCTTGATAGATGCTAAGTGACCTCATTTCCGGCTGTTCCAGACCTTGCCAAGGCGTCTTCTATCAGGTCTGAAGGAGCAAGCACACACCCCTAGTGACAGATGTGAGGGCTGGACCGGTGCTTGGCTGTGATGGATCTTGGCACAACTGGAAGTGAAGCTGTGAGTGGTGCAAGTTTTAAGTACCACATCTACATGCCTCCCCATGCTATGCCCCGCTTGGCCCTGTAACCAGACAGCTCCATTTACTTTTGGGGTCACCCAGGAAGTCTCTTCTGTGCGACCCATCCTGGTGTTGCAACTCTTGGCCCCCATAAAAGACTTTCTCCCAGATCTTTTGGTCTCTGCCATGAAGTGCTACTGCCCAGTCGGCAGCAGGGGCAGCGTCAGCAACTGCAGTGCAGGAAGGCAGCAGGGAGTGGAGGCAGTGGAGATGACCAAGGGTTGCAGGTGAGTAAAGAGGGCCGGGAAGACTGAGTCTGTGGACAGCCCAAGAGAAAGGGGCTGGAAAAGTTCCAGAGAGCTGCCAAGCCCTATAGGCTAAGGACCACCCTCTCAGTTACTTTTCTGTTGCTGTGATAGACACCATGACCAAAGGCCACTTAAGGAAGAGTTGATTTTGACTTATGCTTCCAGGGGGATGAGTCTATCATGGGTGGTGGCAGGGGTAGGCATGGCAGGCAAGTATAGGAAGTCGATCAGATCATCATCCACACAGAAAGCAGAGAAGGGCATCAGAAGGTGGGGTGAGGCTCTAAACCCTGGAAGCCCAAGCCCAGTGATACACTTGCTCCAGCAAGGCTCCGCCTCCTAACGGTTCTGTAACTTCCCCAAGCAGTGCCCACAAAGGGATCAAGTATTCAAATACACGAGCCCATGGGAGTATTTCTCACTTTAACCTCCACAGCTACAATACCCCAAGTTCCAGAGCTGTAACAGGAGTCGCTGTTAGGATCCCCAAATCCCAGCTCTTCCCAGACGGATTGCCGTAACAATGGCCCCCACTTGGTGCTGCCCCGATGACAGATTTAGCAGGTAGAATCAGGCCTCAGCAGGATTGGGCACATCTAGAGAAGAGGGTGCTTTGGAAGGACCCATTGTTCCTCCAGGAACATGGTCTGATATTAATGTTAATAAAACTCTCACAAAGAATGTGGATGTTTTAAAGAACATCATACCTGCTAAAGATGTTATTACGGTAGAATGATGTGTTTGATGCCATCATTCAGGAAGCAGTTATGGGCTTTCAGGTAAGATGTTGAGATCAGTGGTGTTGCCAGCAAACCACCATCTGTCACACATTCTAGCTGTCAACAGGACAGTGTCGAGTCGTTAGCCCCACGGCTTTGTCAGGACTTCCTCTAGTCACTCAAGCCTGTATGGCCCACACGAGGCAGACTGGAAGCTTCTGGATTCTGGTCACCCTCCAGCAAAGGCTGCCAAGAACGGAAGAGAAGAATCCTAGTATCTTTGCCTCCTGGAAGGTAGCTCTGAGCTGCCAGCATTACCATCTCCTAGGATTCCAGGGAGGCCTGAGTCCTGGTGGCCCACAGGGATGACCCGCTTGCCCCCTGCTCCCTTCCCCTTTGAATAACTCATGTCCCCTCTTTATCAGGTAAATCCTGGAATGGATTGCCAACTTCAACTCACCCTCCTTTCCACATATGTCTCTGGGGGACCCCAACCTAAGATATTGTTTTCCAAAATAAATAAATCTGGAGTATTTTGGATTCACAGACAAGTTGCGAAGACCACACAGAGAGGTCGTTGGGTCATTAGTATCCCTTTCCTGGCTCCTCCTGGGGTTCCTCCTGTGCATGTCACCATCACCGAGAAGCCCACTCTGGTTTACTCCCACCAACTAAACTAGACTTTATTGGGATATCATCCAAATGTTGGAGAAAGTCTGTTTTCTGGGGCAGGATGAAGGGATGCAGCCCACAGGTCTCCCTAGTACTCTCTGCTCTATCACAGTTTCTCAGTCCTTGCCTCCGGTGACCTTGGCAGTTTTGAGGAATCACGTCAGGTTTCTGTAGACGGGGGTAGGTTTGGGCAAGGTCTCACAGGCCAATATTCTTCCTGTTCTGTCAGACCAGGGACGACGTCACATTTTAGAACTTAATGCTTTCAGTCCTCAAGCCATCGCCAACAGCCCCGAGGAAGCTGGCTGGAGAGTGGCGAGCATTTGAATTGTCCCAGCAAGAATCAGTGACCATAATCCTACATCCTCTGCTTGTCTGGGAATATGCTCTCTGTGTGTTGGGGTCTGTTAACAGATTCTGATTTTCCTTAGCCAGCCAAAGGGATATAACATGATGGAAATGCTAAGATGATACAAAGGCCTGCAAATCACAACCACGCAGTGAGATTCCATCTCTCCGGTCAGCATGGCCATCATCAAGACAATAACAAATGCTGGTGAGGATTTGAAACAGTACAGTTAGTCACTGTGGGGATGTAAATTAGTCCAGTCACTATGCAAATCAGGATGGAAACGCTGCAAAAAAAAAAAAAAACCAAAAAACCAGAAAACTAAGAATAGAACTCCCTTATGATCCAGTCGTCGTATCACTGTTGGATCAAGAATCACAGTTGACTTGTTCGGCTCACCCGTGTTTATTGCCATGCTAACGCAATAGCCAAGTTATGGAATGACTTTAAGGTATCTGTAGGCAGGTGAGTGGCATGCATACACAGTGGAGTGCTGCCGAGCTATAAAGAAGGGTGGCATTGTGTTTTGTTTTGTTTAAATGACTGGGTGTGGAGGTATACAGTTGTAATCTTAGCATTCTGGAAGGCAGGAGGATGAGGAGTTTATTCAAGGCAAGCCTGGGCTATGTGAGACCCTGATTCAAACAAACATAAATCAAGGTAAAAAGTGAGAAACAAACATTCCAACTCTCTTTATTTTGAGACAGTGTCTCACTAGCTGTCCAGGCTGGCTCTGAACTCACTCTATAGCCCAGAAGACCTTGGCCTTCCGCTCTTACTGACTCAGCCTCTTGAGTATCTGTATTATGGGTTTGCATCACCAGTCCCATTTTTGTGTGTGTGTGTTAGTGTTTGGCCTGCATCACTTGTATGCCTGGTGCCCACAGAGGCCAGAAGAGGGCATCAGAGCCCATGGAACTAGAGTGACACATGGCTGTCACACCTGTGGGTGCTGGGTATTGAACCCAGGTCCTTTGGAAAAGCAGACAGTCTTCTTAACCCCTGAGCTATCTCTCCAGCCCTATGTATGTAACTTCTGAGAAGCAGTGGTACCAACCTGACCACAGTCCTCCAATAATAAAATTAGAAGAATCATGCAATACCAAGCTTGTTCTGTTTTTTTTTGTTGTTGTTGTTGTTTTTTTGTGGCTGTAACAACATACTGGAGAGGGGTCTTTATAGAGAAAGACAGTTTATTTAGCTTATAATTCTGGAGGCTCAAGAACATAGTGCTGGCATCAGCCTGGCTCTGGAGAGGGTCTCACAGTTCATGCCACCACAATAGAGGAGGGCATGCCAAAAATGTCATACATCAAGGGAGATGCAAGAGAGGGGAAGGAAGCTCACTGTTTACAGTCAACTCTTCTGGTAGGAGGTAATTCACTCCTCCTGGGGGTGATCATAACTCAGTTGCCTCCTACCCTGGTTCACCTCTCAACATTGCCACGCTGGGAACCAACCTCTCAGCATGTGAATCTTTGAGGACATGAGCCACATCCAAAGCTTAGCATTGACCTAAGATGCAATTTCCAATTGCAGGCTTCCACGTGGAATTGGTCAAAGGTGTGGTGTCTTTTGGGACAGCCATGTGGCCACATGCAGGGACAGGGAGTTTGAAGTTACAGGACATACATTTAAGTTGCTCCACTGAAGCAATAGAGGACTCAAAAATCACTGTGTTCAAATGGAGTCACGTGTGAATTGTCAGCCAATCACAGCATGTTGCCCAACCTGGCCAGTCCCGTGTCTCCGAGTATAGCTTACTTCACAGGCTGTTTTCCATCTGTGATTTGCTATGTCCACATCCCTCCACGGTCTGAGCATTCCTCCCAGCGCAGCTCTCGATCATCTATTAATCTTTGAGTCACCTAGTGCTTGACTTAAGGTCAGGCAGGTTGTTGTAAAAATGATTGTGGTGGCCTGGAGGGGGTGGCTCGGTACGGCATTTCCTTGAGCAAGCCTGAACCTGGGGTTTAAATTTCACCTGGAGTCTGACTCTAACTGGAGTCTGAACTGCGAACATAAAAAGCCAGGTGTGGTGGCTCACCTGCAATCACAGCTCTGGGGAAGAAGAGACCGGAGAATCCCCAGGGCTTTCTGGTCAACTGATTCAACTGAATTGGTGAAACCCAGGTTCAGTGAGCCCCTGCCTCAAAAGATAAGGAGGAAAGCTATCGGAGAGGACACCTACCCATATACATGTATGTACCTGCATGCATGTTTACACACAGAGACAGAAACACGCACATACATGACAAAAATGAATATCGTACTCCAAGATATAACACTTACTTTACATCAAACATAGCTCATTCGTGTGTCACCTCGTTTAATCCCCCACAAGGTCTGTAGCATTGTAAGGAGATTGCACACAGCAGGAACCCAGGAAATATGGATGGAAGCAACTGTGGCCAGCGTCTCCTACCCTTACGTGAGGTCTGTCGAGGAGTAGAGCTGGCTGAGAAGGCTACACTTGTACTTCTAACAAAGCTCCAGACGGCTTCCTGTAACCCTGTACCTTGGGAATGCAAGCAGGACTGGACAACACAAGGACCAAGACCCACCTCTTCCACTGCTCGGGAGAGGGTTACAGAGTCTCAGCTCTGATGTTTTGAGGCCATGAAGAAGCCAGTCGAGCCAAGGACTTCAAAAGCCTCATGAGAACCATCCATGCGCACCGTCTCTCGGAAAACAGGGTGAGGGCCTTCCCAGCACCAGGGCTAGAGTGTTAGAGTTTGAACTTAACGTGGAGCCCAGTAATGGTTGCCAAGTGGCCCAGAGTCTGCTGTCCAGACAGGACTGTGATCCAAGGCTGCCACAGATTAGGTCGACGTGGGGATGGTTCCTTAGAGACTGGGGAATGTTCGGGGGTGATGGGGTAGGTATATGGTGGAGGAATGGCCTTTGGGTCAGGCAGCACTGTGTTCAAATCCAGCATCAATGGCCATCCACTGTCCAACCTGTGGTGAGCCGCTCACAGATTCTGTTTGCTTGGGGTAGATGTGGAGAATGTGAACTCCACAGGGCTGCCCAGGAAACGGGAAGCTGTGGAGATTTAAAAACAGCATTCTGAACAGGGAATTGGTCGCACAGGTGATGGATGGTCTGGGGAGGCCGTGGGGAAAGTAAAGCAAACCAAAGGTGACTAGAAGATAGTTCTGGGCTTGAGGGTCCTGGAAGGAGGTGATGTGACCGTAACTTAGGGTCACACAACCAAGTATGCTAGAAGCCTGGGGCTGGCCCTGTCACTGCACATAGCCCTAGGCACAAGGTCACCTGAGACAGGGAGAAGTCCCTGTCCTGTCCCCCTGTCCTGTCCAGGCCTCTGCATCGCACTCTCCTGGCTGAACTCAGAAACTGAGCAGGGAGACTCAGAACCTGCTTGGCAGGCTCAGGGAGGGCACACATAAGACGCAAGATGCCTGGACGCATCTTAGGGATCATCAGCCCTATGGCAAGACCATCCTCGGGATCCAGCTGGCTTCCTTAAGTCATTGCTGTCTCCTTGGATGACTTTCTAAAAGTCTAAAAGTCATTCATTGCCTTCTCTATATCTGTGTGTGGGAAGCACCAGTAACATGAGACATCTCATCAGTAGCATTTTATGAAGGGGTTCTTCAGACCAAGGGACCATCAGGGCCAGAGAACTAGGTGAGGCTAGATGCAGAAACATCATGAGAAGTAAGGATTACAGGTACATCTCTGCCTATCTTGCCTTCCTCTCTCCAAACCTTCCCTCTACTTTTATTTTTTTTTGTGGGAATCTTGCTGCATAGCAAAATGACCGTGAGTCTCTTGATCCCACCCCCCAAGACCTGAGATTATAGATGAATACTACCAGGTTTGGTGGAGTGGTTTTTTGGGTTTTTTTTTTTTGTTGTTGTTGTTGTTTTTTTTTTTTTGAGACACTGTCTCTATGTCATCCTGGCTGTTTTGGAACTTGCTATGTAGACCAGTCTGTCCTCAAGAGGACGGCTGCCTCTGCCAGAGTGCTGGGATTAAAAGCTAAGCTACCACTCTTGGTCACGCTCTCTTAAAGAAGCGTTTGAACATCCAGAAACCACAGGCGTATCTAGGAATGCAGAAGGTGCACCCAGACTGGTGGGTGAGACCCACACATTAACATTCAATGAGAGCTACCAAAGTGTGAGAAGCAGACATCCACTCAAGTTCTCCCGAAGTCAAGGGTCCTTCTCGAAAGATAAAGGGCTCTGATAGGACCAAGTTTAGCAAGTGCAGCTGAGCTCAGGGGAGTGGCTGCTCTTTCCTTCCGCCCCTCCAAGCACCAGTTCACCCACTCTCTATGAAGCACGCCCTTCCTGCTTCAACACAGCCCTTGACTTTTGACTTTCCAAGACGTCAGCTGACCAAGCTCATTGAGTCCCAGAAGCCTACAAATTCTGCACGTCCTCAACTGGCTCCGTTCACTGGGCCCTTAGGTTAAATGACTGAGTCTGACTCCAGATCCCTTTATAGGGCAGAGTGGGACAGGGGAAGGGCCTTCAAGCTGGCCTTTGGAGGAGCAGGTTGTGGCTGGGCAGGCAATGAAGCATATTTCCAGCCAGAAGCAATTGCACATCTGGCCCAGGGGAGAGCTGACTGAAACAAAGGCATTAAAAGTACACTAGCAACCAAGCCTTTCTGGTTCCTGTGCTACATCAGCACCTTTTATGGATCAGACTCTTTAGTCCCCATGGTGACCCTCATAAGTCAGTGTTCTAAGCACTGACACCCCATTTTATACAGATGAGGAAACTGAGATGGACAAGGGGGACCCCTGTGTCTGAGATGTGGGGAAGGGTTCGCAGCTGCTGGCATAGTCCACTTCTTAAACCTCATGCTTGAGCATCGGACGTTGCAGCTTCACCAGTGAGGCTGGACATTCCTTCCCACCAATTTCTATGGGATGCTTTTCTACCCCCTGTAGTGGGAGACATAGTCCCAAGCGACAGGCAGCTGGATCCCAGGTTCACAGAGTGAGGAGCTGGCGCCCTAGCTTAGAGCTCACTGTCACCTCCTCATCCCCATGCTCCCGTCCTCTTTTGAGTTCTTGCTTACTTGAAAAAGTCTTTAGTTTCTTTCACTTTTAATGGAAGATTTTGCTGGATATAAATTTCTTGATTGGTGATTTGTTTTCCCTTTTAATACTTCAAGCTCCACTCTTCCTGCTTGCTTGGTGTGTGCAGAGCTGGCAGCTTGTATCCCTGTTTGTGCATAGCGCAGACATTTCACCACCTCTGGCTTCTTCTGATGTTTTCTCTTTGTCCTTGCTTTGCTGTATTTTGGATATGTGTGCCTAGCTAGATATGAGGGTTTCTTTGTTTTTCTCATTTATTTTGAGTTTATTCTGCCTAGTAGATTGGCTTAGGGTTGTGGACACTATTTCTTCAAAAGCTTCTCCATTTTCTTTTTCCTTTCTTTCTGGCATTCTAATTATGCACTTGCTATGGTTTTTAATATTATCCCATTGCTCTTTGAAATTGTGTTTTTACATTTATTTGCTTGTGTGTGTGTGTGCATGTACACACGCACTATTCCAGAGTGTGCATATATATAGAGGTCAAAGGACAACTTGCAGGAGTCGGTTCTCTCCTTCCCCCATGTGGGCTCTGGGGATTGAACTCAGATCCCCTGAGTCATCTTGAAGGCTTGGCCCCATAGTTCTTGATGTCCTGCTTTGTCTTAGCCACTCCCTCTCCTCTTTGCCTTCCAGTGAGAAGTAATTCTACTCACCTGTCTTCAAGCTGCCTGAGTAGACTATGTCAGTCTCCTGATGAACCCTTGGAAGGTATTTCCTTCCTCCTTCCCTCCCTCTTTCTTCCTTCCCTCTTGCCTTCTTTCCTCCCTTCCTGCTCTATTCCCCCCTCCTACCCTCTTCCCTCCTTTTCTTTCCTTTCTTGCCTTTTCTTTTTCCATGCTGGTGATTGAAAATGCTCTACCGCTGAGTGCCAACCCCAGTCCTGAATGCCAGCCTTCATTTCTGTCATGAGGTCTTTAATTTCTAACATTTCCCTTAGGTATTTTATTAAATTTCCATTCCCTTGCTTACTTAGCTGTATGTCCTTATATGCATCGTGCATGCATAGCAATTATTTTTCTGGAGTTCCCCTGTCTGGCATCCCACATCTGCCCTGTCAGAATGAGTCTGGTTCTGGCGACTGCCTGTGGGTTCAGGGGTGTTTTCTTATCTTTGGGAAAAACTTGTAACTTCTGGCTAGGGGCTGGAGGTATCATGTTGGAAACAGCAATGGAAGTAAGCAGGCAGTTGGTGGAGGGTTTCTGTTTATTTATTGTCTAACAGTGGAGTGTGTTTAATATTTAAGATGGTTGTGTGCTCTAAACCCTTTAGATTCCTCTGCTGTCCTTGTTTCATCTCCGTTTGACTTTGCGTTTCCCCTCTTAGCCATCCTGCTTAGAAGAAAATCCGTCCTGTAGATTTCTCGGCTATAATCTGTTGTTCCTGTGTTGGACTCTTGGTGTGGTAGCCTGGCTTCTTATTAGTTTTGTGACTTTGGACATGTTCCTTTACTGAGACTCTTTTCTCATCTATAATATAAAACAGAAATAATGTCCCCTTGTAGTACTGGCATGAGGATGAAATGGAATACTAAATTAAAAATGATGAGCGTGTGCCTAGGATAGACCACACTCTTGACTGAATCAATAGATCCTTCGGGCTCTGAATCGCTAATTGCTACTTGTTGAGCTGGATGCTTGCAGAGTGTTGCTCTGCGTCTTTCAGCTGTGTAGTTAGAATAGAAACTCATCTCTCCTCATCCTCGTGGCTCCGGCGTATGGATGCTGCAATAAGCAAGTCTCTTAAAAATAAATGAAGGTGCCTTCCAGGTAACCCAGATACTTTAAGCAGCACCTAATGACATATTTAAGAGCAAGACCTGCCGGAACCAGGGAAAATAATAACCTCCGTAATTGCAGACACATCCAAGCTACATTCTCCCATGTAAATAATCCGCCCTCAGAAGCATCCTAATTAGGCATTTACCTCAGTGATTGCAGCGGCTTCACCCTGCTCCCTAGGGTCGTATTAAACATTCGTGTCAGGGTGGTTGGGACTGAAAACAAACCGGCATCAAGAAAATAAACGGTGTCAAAGATTTTTTTCCCCCGAGAAGATAGAGGGCTGGGTTTCTAGTGGGGGAAGGTAGTGGGAGTCCCACGGGTGGGCAGCCTACCTGTGTGGAGGCAACTTCCTGTCAAGACTCCTGTAGGGCAGGGAGAAATAGCCCTGCCCCTCCATGTCCACTTTCCAGAATTAGGATTTGGATCTGCAGGGGGATGGCTCCATCCAATCGTATGCTGGTAGGGAGAAGGGCTCTCACTGTGAGGAATCACTGGTTTGGGAGATGTGAAAAGGTCCTACCAAAGTCCTTGTCCTCTTTGTCCTGGGTCATCGGCAGTCCCTGGAGAGACAAGGGAGCCTTTGAAAGCTTTGGCTGCAGCTGAGAAGGAACCTGCCCTCAGGCTCACTTCTTTTCTCTCTTCTCTGTGTCTCCCCTGTTGCTCTCCTGTCCCTCCCCTCACCCAGACCTCACTTCCTCTCCCTTTATCCCCTTCTGGCCTTCTGCATTTCTTCCTCTTCAGAACCCCAAGATACCCAGGCCATCATCCCTGCCCCCCTGGCTGGGAGATGGCATACCTGGGGCAGATATCTCAACGTTTTGAAAGTCGTGACAGTTTGGGGATATCCAGAGAGCTCCTCACGAGGACCCGGCATGTAAACGCAGTTCTTAGAGCCTATTCTGCCACTTGCAGGCACCATCTCTGCGCCTCAGGGTCAAAGCCACGTAGCCTTGCCTTGCAGGCCTGGCTGTCTGTAGATACACAGTGAAGTCCACAGGATTGACTGCCCTTGAGGTTATCACCCAGATTCTACACTCGGAGGTGTGAGGATTCGGGACTAGCTCACAGGGATAGCAGCAGTCACAGTCCAAATGGGGTCCTGCAGTGTTTGGGTCTCCCTGCACCCCTGACTTGGGCTATGGTAACCCAAAGTCTTGACCTTTCTATTTTCATCTCCAGCACCTGCTATGGTTCTACTATGAAATACAGCTCAAAGACTCATGGTCTGAGCCAGTCGTCCCCAGCTGGTGGCTCTGTTTTGGGAGGTTGTAGGACATCCAGGACATGGAGCCTAGTTGGCAGACATGGGGTGGAGGCTCGTGGATTATAGGCCAGAGCTGGTTCTGTCCTGAGCTCACCAACTACCTGGTTGGTGGTGAGACGTGAGCAAACCTCAAGCTGCTCCTGCTGCTGCAGCATGAGCCTCTCCCACCGCCATTTCTTCCCTGCCATGACAGGATACATCTCACTCAAACCCAGAGCCCAGAACTAAATCCCCGTTAAGTTGCTTCTTATTGAGCATTTGGTCATAGCAGCAAGGATAATGTATCCGATGTCCTCCTTGCCTGCCACAGGTGCCTTGGTAGCATGAGAAAGTTGAAAGGACCTATGGCATTGTCTCATTCTGTAGTCCATGACCTGGGATCTATTGACTGGAGCATTGTATCAGATTGTGGGTGCTGCTATCACAAAACCCTGCAGGCTGAGTGTCTTAAACAACAAAAGATGTATTTCCCACGGTTCTGGAGTCCAAAGGCTCCAGGACTGGCTTTTTCTGAGACAGAGCCCTTTGACCTGCATATGTCTGCCTCCCTGTGCCCTTGCATGGTCACCCCATTTTGCACATCTGTGTCTTATTCCACTCTTCTTATAGGATTAGCAAGTCTCCACATGACATCACTGAACTGTAACCACCTATTTAAAGTCCCTGTCTGAAGAATCACGTCCTTAGCTACAGAGATTTGGAACTTCAGCATAGGAGGTGTGTGTGTGTGTGAAGGTGGGGTGGGGGTTCATGTACATGTGTTCAAGTGTACCTGCACATATGTGGACTATGCACATGTGCATGCAGTTGTGTGTATAAGGTGTGCATATGTGGCTGTGTGCCCACGTGCCCAAGTGTATACGCACATATGTGGAATATGCATACATGCATGCAGGTGTGTGTATGTATGTGTGCATTTGCCTGTGTGTGCCCATGCACATGTGTAGGACAGGCCGTGTGTTTGTGATTAGCTCCTCGCTGCACGCTGGAGTTAAAGATGTACCTCTGTGCCTCAAGTCGGGGACCCGAACCCAGTTCCTCACTTTGTGATTTGGCCATCTCTGTAGCCCCTAAACTTCCATTTTTACAAATGAAGAAAGTAGAGCCCAGAAAGGGTGATCCACCCCCTCTTCCCTGTGGCACACAGTGGGTCTGGTGAGGCTGGGAGTGGCACTAAGGGGATTGGGGTTCCTAGCTATGTCTAGGCCTACTCGTCACCTTTGCTAGGTGTTTTCCACAATGGGGACTGCTATAGAGTCACTGGCCTCAGTATGAGGGTTTGAAAGCACCTTCAGATTGCTGAGACACCTCCTGGGCTCCCCAGATGCCAGCCTTCAGGTCTGGCTTTCCCTTCAACAGCTAACCAACTTTGTCTTCCTTCAGAGCACAGTTGGAGAGCACTTCATTGTGCTCACTCCTGGCATATTTTGGGGTGTCTCAGAGGGCTGCTATACATGCTACAAATCACTCACCCCGAGTAGTAGAACGGTCACCCTCTTCTGGTCTGCCAGCGGCTTTGCCAGCCTCAGCCCTAGACATCCTGTGTCCTGGGTAACCCTCGGTCCCCCAAACAACAGGAACGATTGGCTCATCTCTCACATTCCCCCATTGACCTGTCCAGTCTCCTCCCTCGGCCTCGCCAATGTCTTCAGGACCTCGGGAACTGTGTTGGGAAAGGGGACACGTGGCATCTGGGAGTGGGTCTCCACGCTCCTGACTGGCTGCCCATGGCTCTGGCCAGTGGGCTGTCGGTCTCTCTGGGGTTGCACCTGCTGCTGCTGAGCTCATGCAGGGGTTACCATCCATCTCTCCCTAGCACGCCTCCTGCCTCTTAGGGTGCCCGTAGCTAGTCAGCATCCTCTCCCTGTCCTGAAACCTCTCTGAGGGGTTCATTGCCTTGAGTACCACCACACAGCTTAGCTTCCAATTCTCACCCTCCCCAACGTGGCTTTCCCTCTGCACAGTGAGAAAATCCATTGACGTGGATTTCTCAAAGCAATTAGCGCTTCCTTCCCTCAGAGGCAGACTGCTACAGGCGGCGTTGAAGCTGCAGTTCATCCTGAAGGTCGGCTTTGCATCACTGTGAATGACGGCCTGATGTGAATGTTATAAAGGCATGCGTGGCAGGCTGTCATTCACCCACTTGAGAATAAGGACAGCTATCAATCAAGCTCTGCCGTGCACCCACACCGAGCCGGGATGTGCAGACACAGAGATGCACGAGACCACATCCCTTGCACTCATTATAATCGTTCCCTCTCCATCAAGGAGACAGGAGGTCCTCAGCACCTATCAGGGGTCAGGGTTCACAATCTACCAAAGACTGGGTGATCTTAGTGGGGATGTGATCATCCTTGCTGAGGGGTGGGTGGCAGGGAGAGACGGCATGAAGACATTCTCATGTCTTGGGAACTGGTTGGAAATGCAACTGCCCAGCCCGACCCAATCCAGGCTAGCCCGACCCAGCCTAGTCCAGCCCAGGCTCCCTAGATCAGAGCTGCTGGTGTGAGATTCAGCAATCTTTGCTGAGAAGTTTCCTGGGAATTTGAAAGTCATCGGGTCACCCCTCAGTGCCCTCAGCAGGTCATTACTACTTACCCTTCACCACAACCCCTGTGCTGGAGAATTGGCCCTCGTAGCAGGCTGCCCCACTTGTTGAGGGGACCCTCTTATGTCTCTACCGCTTCGAGGCAGCAGCTGGGCTGAATGATTGTACAGTCACACTCTGCCTCCTCTGTGGAGGAGTTCTAGTTTGGGACCAGACCCTAACCCAGGATTCCTCGTATGCTCAGCCTGTGGTCCCTGTGCTACTTAGCCCGGTTCTGTTCATTTCTGTTTCCCCTCACATCCGTCTGTGTTCTGGAGATCGACCAGTTAATTGCTTGAATGAGAAACCCTGACTGGGGTTCTGCTTCTCAGAACCAAAGTCAAAGACTTCTCTAGGAAAGAAAATCTTTTGCTGGTCCCTCGGCGGGACCAATAAAAACCTGCCAATCAGGATAGCAGAGGACATATATAGGTCGAAGGAATCCAGTGTGCACGGGCCTGAAGGTATGACCCAGCTTAGGAAGGTGGGGTCTGATGGCCTTATAATGGCTGCAGTGTGGGTGCCTGGGAAGAGCGTGGGGAATTGGAATGGAAGTCAGGTGGGAACCAGAGACTGAAAATGTTATGAACCATCACGAGGGTTTGAATGTCACGGACAATGGGTGGGAGGCCACAGGAGAGGAAGGAGGATGGGCAAGACTAGATATGCATTTTGGGCAGATGACTGAACTCTAAGGAGAGAGGTTACAGAGTGGAAAGACAGGAGGTTGAAGCCTCTTGGGAGAAGCATCCAGCAGTCCCTAAATGATTCAGGCTGGACCTTGGGAACTACGGGAGGATCAAGAAGCATTCTGTTGGTGAGAGATGCCTCCCTGGGATGTAGGCAGCAGGGGATGGCAATCACTCTGGCCTAGGTAGCTGGACAGAGCTGGCTGGCAGAACTTAGTCCATGGTAGTAACTGTTCCTGAAAGAGAACTGGGCTCAGTTGTACATTGCACATGGTCAATAGCAGGTCTGGGGGTAACTGAAGGCATCCACTCAGTGTAGAGCTGTCTCTCAGATTTCTGAGGTGTAGAGGAGAGGGTTAACAGTGTAGAAGCTTGAAGAGCAGGCAGAGGATGAAAGGGAGACAGACACAGAGCTTGTGTTTGAGGAGCTGGCATGATGTGCTGCTGTGGGAATCAGGGACAGAGCAGGAGGTAGAGGAGAGTGGTCATTGGAGTCACAGCCAGTAGCTGATGACTGGCTACTGGCCACCTTAACTGCATGCATTGTGACCTGGGTGTGGTGACAGCTGGCTGTGGATTGAATGGAAGCTTAAGAGGTGTAGAAAGGTATGAAAGTGATTCCACGAGTCTTGACTAGGATGGGAAGGAGACAGTGGAACTCTCCCTGCCCCCCCCCCCACCATCCTGGAGCTTCCTTGAACTGGTAGCATGTCATTGTCAAGCAGAACAACAGGCCAGCTAGCAAGAGTCTGTGCATCAAATCCAATCACAACCTCCCTGAGGTCCCCAGTTAGATCCTTGGACAGCTGAGGATAGGGAACCTGAAATGACCCTATCCTATAGCAATACTGACGAATATCCTGCATATCATCATAGAACCTTCATCTGGTGATGGATGGAGATAGAGACAGAGACCCACACTGGAGCACTGGACTGAGCTCCCAAGGTCCCAATGAGGAGCAGAAGGAGGGAGAACATGAGCAAAGAAGTCGGGACCACGAGGGGTGCACCCACCCACTGAGACAGTGGAGCTGATCTACTGGGAGCTCACCAAGGCCAGCTGGACTGTGACTGAAAAAGCATGGGTTAAAACTGGACTCTCTGAACATGGTGAACAATGAGGGCTGATGAGAAGCCAAGGACAATGGCACGGGGTTTTGATCCTACGCAATGTGCTGGCTTTGTGGGAGCCTAGCCAGTTTGGATGTTCACCTTCCTAGATATGGACAGAGGGGGGAGGACCTAGGACTTACCACAGGGCAGAGAACCCTGACTGCTCTTTGGACTGGAGAGGGAGGGGGAGAGGAGTGGGAAGAGGGGGAGAAGGGTGGGAGGAGGGGGAGAAGGGTGAGAGGAGGGGGAGGGAAATGGGAGGCTGGGAGAAGGTGGAAACTTGTTTTTCTTTTTCGTTCTTTTCTCAATGAAAAAATAAATAAATAAAAAAAGAAAGCTAAAAAAAATAACCAATCACAACCTCCTAGATACAGGGAGGTTCTAGGGTAACCTCCACCTAGAATGTCCAGCCTTTAGCATCTAAGCTACCTGCCACACGGAGGGTGATGATATAGAAATGTGCACACAGGGAGAGGGAGAGGGCACACTCCAGAACTTCTCAGTCTCTCAACTTACCTGGTCTTCGCATCAGCAGAGCAATTTGTATCTCCCTGGACAGATGGTGGCCCAAATTATTTAAACACACAGTTTTTACTTGAGATGCAAATAAACTCCCAGAGGCAGTTGTTACCCACCCCCCCCCAACCCCCAGGCTTTTTAAAAAGCCAGGCTAACCAATCACTTTTGATTCCCTGGCTGCCTATTGGAGCTGTCAATCACTGAGAGGCCTCCTGACATTAATGACAATGTCAGTGAAGCTTCTGTAGGGTTCTCCCAGAGACTTCACTTTAAGTAACAAGGTTATTATTTCTGACGTGTTATTAAAGCTGCAGTCTTTCCCCCCTCCCATTGCTTCAAAGCTCCTGTCCCCTTGGGATCATGTCTCCCAATCCAGCAATGGGGAGTTGTTTGCCTAAGATTTAGAGAAGAGGATAGAACTAAGCCAAGATGTCTTTACACAGACCGATTGGGGCCAGGTCTAATTGCCGGTGTTTCCATATCTTTTTCCAGCACTGTGCTTGCCTCTCTTGATGTTAAACATTTGTCCTTTCATCAAGACCTGGCTTCCTCCAGGAATCTGATAGATTGCCAGAGCTTACAAGGAATGTCCCCCAAAGTCCAAAGTTTTGGAATTATGGATAATAATGTCTTAGAGCAGGAGGCATATCAATGTTCCTCCCTTTTCCCTTTTTTCCGAGTAATGCAGGAACATAATGTCTGCCCATACTGGTGGTACCCAGCTATATCAGTTGGTAGAGCATGAGATGCTTAATCTCAGGGTCATGGGTTCGAGCACCATGTTGGGTACCATTTGTTGACAGAAGTTTCTGTCCCACATGGCCCCACAACTGTTCAGTCCTAAAGAAACACACAGATGCTTATATTAATTATAAACTGTTTGGTCTATTAGCTCAGGCTTATTATTAACTAGTTCTTACAACTTAAATTCACCCATAATTCTTATCTATGTTTAGCTGTGTGGCTTGGTACCTTTTCTCAGTAAGGAATTCTCATCTTGCTTCCTCTGTGTCTGGCTTGCAACTGTGTCTCTGCCTTTCCTCTTCCCGGCATTCTCCTAGTCTGGATGTCCCGCCTATACTTCCTGCCTGGCTACTGGCCAATCAGAATTTTATTAAACCAATATGAGTGACAAATCTTTACAGTGTATGAGAGTGAGGCCAGACTTTCACTTTGCATGCTGATCTAATGGCACAGTCTCCAGAAACACTACTCAGAAATAACATTTCACCAGCTTTCTGGTCACCCTTTGTCCTAGAAAAGTTGACATGTGACATTAACCATCATGCCATCCAAGCTCGACTGCAGCAGGTGTTCAGTGAGCATGGGCTAAGTGAGTGAATGGCTGTGGCTTATACTTTGCTTAGCTTACTCCTCACATGGACCTTCATCTCTTCTTCTCTGGCACGGAATGTCCCCATCAGCTCTGTTTCCTAGGCCCCCACCCCGTCTTTTGAGATTTGACTCATGTATTGTTTCTACCTGTCTCTTGACGTAGTCACTGTTCTGCTGATGTAACATAACACCATTTCCAAGGCAACTAAATGAAAACATGTAATTGGGAACTTGCTTACAGTTTCAGATGTGAGTCTATGACCATGATGGCAGAAATCATGGAAGCAGGCAGGCAGGCATAGTGCTAGCAGTAGCTGGGAACTTACGTCTGATCCACAAAGATGAGGTAAGAGAAGGAGAGGGATGTAGAAGGAGAGAGAGAGAGAAAGAGAGAGAGAGAGAACGAACATGGGCTTTGAAACCTCAAAGCCCTGCCTCCCACCCCACCCACCCCTGTGACAAGTCCTTCCCGAACTGTTCCACCAACTTCAAACTAAGCATTAAGATATATGAACCTATGGGGGCCATTCTCATTCAAACAGCACATCTCTCTTAGATTTTGGAAAGACAAATGTGGTCCTGCCATTTCTTCTAAGACTTTAAAATATCTTTCCATTGTTACCAACTCATTTAACAGGTGTGTTCTGGACTCTTAGTTAAAAACCGTTTTGGTCTTTTGGCGCCTGGCACAGAGCCAAGCAAGACCAAATGGTCACATTGTAGTGGAGGAGAGGAATGAACAGGGAATGACAGCTCTGCAGACTGTTTCCCTTGGAGCACAGTCTCAGGATCACCTGCGACTGAAGCCCCGCACCAAGGTTCATAGACTGTGTCTCATTGTGCTCACCTCCACAGCCCCTGTCTCTGAACTGCTTTCTCTCTGATATACAGCTCTGGATCCTCTGAAGGTCACAGGAAGCTAGAGGTGGCATCGGAGATGGCAATTTACACACACAGGATCAACTCTTCTGGGAGGTGAATTTTTGAGACAGTCTCTCACTAGTCTGGAAGTTGCCAATTAAGCTATGTTGGCTGTCTGGAAAGTTACAGGGATTGGTGTGTGTGTGTGTGTGTGTGTGTGTGTATGTATGTAGTGCATGCATAAATGCATGCATGCATGCATGTACATGTGTGTTATGGGAGTTGACATGGTTCTGGGAGTTCAACTCAGGTCCTCATACTTACCGTGTAAGCATTTAACCAACGCAGCTGTCTCCTCAGGCTGTACTTTGATTTCCCAAACTTCTCATAAAATGATGTCTATTTTCTGTTGCTACAACAAAACACCAGAGGTTAGAAATTATACAAGGAAAAGATGTCTGCTTCATTTACAAGGGCATGGTGCTGGGTCAGCCTGACTCCTCTGAGTTCCCCATGGTGGGATTGTATGCGAGAGGGTGAGGGATCATCGGGTGAAACAGGAAGCCAGGCAACAACCAGGAGCCCTGTGTTAATCCCTTCCTAGAGCAAACCCCCAACGGCCTAATGGCTTTCCACCAGGCCATGCCACCTTAATGTCCCACCACCTTTTAACATTTTCACGCTTCCAATTTGCAAACACGTGGGGGAGCTCGCTTAGGCCACATCCAAACCATCTGTGGTAAAACAAATGGGAGAGAAAGTTTTGACTGAAACAGTCCAGAGTTTTTTCTGACTTTCACCTTGGATGGCTGTAAAGACCTCATAAAGGCCTTCAAAGCAAAGTTCCAAACAGGTCTATAGACTAAACTTCTAAAGCCTTTGTATGTGACCTGTCTGCGCTGGTCCAGCCTGTCTGCGTTCCTCCCCTTTGGCCCTACCTTTCCACTGCATCCCCTTACGGTAAGAACGTAAGTTCACTGCAGTGCCTCTTACACTGTAGTCAACTTCCACGACAGTTCTAAAGGCAGGAAGCAGATCCAACTCAGCGTGTGGGGTTGGCACCTTTGCGCATCTTTGTCTTGGGGTCTTAACCACTTAGTAGTCAGCCTGCTTCTCCACCCAGCAGAGCACATTAACAGAACATAGGGAGCCTTGGTGAGACGAATGGGTAGGATCTGAGTGGAGCCATGTGCTGTCCTACCCAAGCAAGCTCTTCCTAACCCACTACGTGAGCTCAGCCTCGTCTCTGTTACCGGATAGTGACGTCGCTTGTGATAGATATTCAGATCTGCCCCTGTCCTGAGGGAGGAACACTGTGGCAGTAGGACCTGGAACTCAGCAACATCTCATCGTTCCTTCCTACAAACATTTGTGGCGTACTTGCTGTGTGCTCTGGTGATACTTTGTTTGTTTCTGACAAATAAAGCTTGCCGGCAGATCAGAGGGTGAAGCTAAGCCACTGGTTAAACATAGAGGCCAGGCCGTGGAGGCTCACACCTTTAAACCCATCACTAGGGAGGTGGAGACCGGAATATAAGGTGGGAGGAGACAGGATCTCAGTGCCTTCAGTCTGAGGATTCGTGGAGACAGGGTCTTGACCCCTTGGGTCTGAGGATTCGGTAAAAGTAAAAAGTCTCTCTAGTGCCTGTCTCCTTTACTTCGCCGATCTTTCAGCATTTACTCCAACATCTGACTCCAGCTTTTTATTAGTAAGACTAATTAGTGTGCCTCGAAAGGACTGGAGATAGAGCCTGACCAAGCAACACAATAGCTCGCCCCCAGAGAGTTTACAGGCTATGTACATAAAGCAAGACATGCGCTGTGTCAGATGGCACCTGTGAGCATGCGTGGGGGAGGGAAAGGCGAGGTGGACAGAGCAGTATTAAGAAGTTGATCTCAGGGGTAATGGAGCACTGACTTGAGGGTCATGTGGCGAAGGAACCATGTAAGGCTTGGGGAAGAGCCAAAGACAAAGGCCCTGGCGTGGGTGGGTGCTGGACATATTTGAGGCGCATTTTACTGTGAGTGTGAATGCGGTTGCATGCACAGGGGTGTGGAAGCAGGAGGCCAACATCAGGTGCCTCCTCACTCACTCTCTACCTTTTCCTTTTGTTTTACTTTTTTTCTTCCTTCCTGCCTTCCTTTCTTTTTCTTTTCTTCTTCTTTTTTTTTTTTCAGGATTTCTCACTGAGCCTGGAGCTCACTGATTTGGCAACACTGGCTGACAGATTCCCCCATTTCTACTCCCCCAGCACTGGGATTACAGGTTCATGACACTGCGCCTGTCTTTTTGTGTGGATTCTGGGCTCTGAGCTTGGGTCAGCGAGCACCTTTACTGACTGAGCCAACTCCCCAGCCCTCAGACTTCACTTTGAATCCATCAGCAAATCTTCTCTGCCACATCCACAAAATAGTACCTGACTAGTTCCCACCGCCCGCCCTGTCACCTCCCCGGTCCAAACCAATGATTTTTCTCAGAGTAAATTTCTAGTTACACAACTGTTGCCGCCACGGTCTAATTTTAGATCATTTCCGTCATGTCTCCTCTAGCCGCTTGACACACGTAGATCATACCACATGTGGTCTTTTGTGTCTGGCTTCTTCCATTCCGCATAATGTTCCGATACACAATTGAGCAGAGCCTTGTGGCTTCTTGCTGTCTATTAAATTATGTTTCCTCCCTGCATCCTTCGATTGAGATCCTAAGCCCTGTGTAATATATTCGGAGTCAGGTGTTTGGGAAACCACTGAGGTCTTAAAGATGATGGAGTACCTTTACTGAGGAACGGCCACTCGAGGACACAGATATTGTAATAAGGAGCCCACTTGTTTCCAGTCGCCTGGAAGCTCAGACCTGAAATAATCACACAGAAACTATATTATTTAAAATACTGCTTGGCCCGTTAACTCTACCTTCTTATTGGCTAACTCTTACATATTAATGTAACCCATTTCTATTAGTCTGTGTATGGCCATGTGACTGTGACTTACCAGGTAAAGTTCCAGGGTCTGTCTCTGGCGGGGCTACATGGTTTCTCTCTGACTCTACCTCCTTTCTCCCAGCATTCAGTTTAGTTTTCCCCGCCTAACTAAGTTCTACCTTGTTATAGGACCAAAGCAGTTTCTTTATTCATTAATGGTATTCACAGCATACAGAGGGGGAATCCCACATCACACAGATGGAAGGTGTCAGGCATTCTATAATCCAGCAGGACAAATCTCACTGGGACCCAGACAGGCTGGTACCCTCACCTCAGACCTGCATCCTGTGAAGGAAAAGGTATGCTAGATAAGCCCCTCATAGGTATCTTGTTATGGTGGTCTGAGCTAAGACACCTCTATTAGGAATCTGACCTTTACTTTACACTGGGAATCATGCGAGGGTTTGAATCTAGAACAGCGTGTACTAAGTTAGATTTCAAACCAATCTGCTGGCTTCTATGCTCAGAGCTCAGGGAGTTCAGGGAAGACATGAAGAAGCAGGAAGACCCATGAGAGGGCCGTTCCTAACAAGTATTAGACATGATTCATCATTAAGATGGCATCATCTCATACACGTCACAACATGGATAACCTCAGAACATTATGCGGAATGGAAGAAGCCAGACACAAAAGACCACATGTGGTATGATCTACGTGTGTCAAGCGGCTAGAGGAGACATGACGGAAATGATCTAAAATTAGACCGTGGCGGCAACAGTTGTGTAACTAGAAATTTACTCTGAGAAAAATCATTGGTTTGGACTGGGGAGGTGACAGGGCAGGCGGTGGGAACTAGTCAGGTACTATTTTGTGGATGTGGCAGAGAAGATTTGCTGATGGATTCAAAAGTGAAGTCTGAGGGCTGGGGAGTTGGCTCAGTCAGTAAAGGTGCTCGCTGACCCAAGCTCAGAGCCCAGAATCCACACAAAAAGACAGGCGCAGTGTCATGAACCTGTAATCCCAGTGCTGGGGGAGTAGAAATGGGGGAATCTGTAAGCTCATTGGCCAGCCAGTGTTGCCAAATCAGTGAGCTCCAGGCTCAGTGAGAAATCCTGCCAAAACCAATATAGACAGATAGATAGATAGATAGATAGATAGATAGATAGATAGATAGATAGGAAGGAAAGGAAGGAGCTAAGAAGGAAGGGAGAGAGTAAGGGAGGGAGGGGAGGAACAAAAAAGAGAGAAAGCAAGCAAGGAAGGAAATAATGAGACAGAGAATGCCTGAGGAAGACACATGATGTTGACCTCTGACCTCCACACCCACGTGCATGCACCCACACCCTCACACACAGTAAAATGGGAAAGGAAAAGAAAAGATAAGCATGGTTTAATGGAACAGATAGTTAAAGCAACTTGTAACACTTTCTCTATCTCAAACCCAGGTCCTCGTCCTTTGTAAAGGTACAGAGACTCCATTCTATAACAACTCTCTGAAGCATGTCATTTCACAGACGAGAAACAGGAATTCGTTAGAGCATAGAGTGCTAAGTGACTTACCTGGATCACATGGTTAGGGTGGCCCCAGGAACGGAGCTGACAGACGTGCGGATGAAAAGCCGCCGTGAGAGGAGGGCATGCGTGTAGGGTGGATGGGGCCGTATGGGGACATCTGGGAGAGAGAGAGATCAGTTTAGAGACGTCAGCTCCTAGATGGTATTTAAAACCATGAGACTCACCCAAGGGCTACACATAGACAAAGCAGAGAAGGGACCTGACCTGATGATCTCTGGGACCCTCCAAAGTGCTGCCAAGAGGAATGTGTTAGCTGTCTTTCTGTCACTGTGGACCGGAAAAAAAATCAACCTGAAAGAATTATTTTGGCTCGTGATTTCAGAAGTTCTGGTCCATGGTCATTTGGCCTTATTCCTTCAGGCTTGGGGCAGCTCAGCACTTCATGGCTCAGGAGCACATAGAGGAAGCTTCTCTAGGGAGGAAAAGGAGAGACAGAGAAAGAGCCTGGGGTCCCGGTGCCCTCGATGACCTAACTCCCTTCCTCTAGGTGCCACCTCTAAAGGTCCAGCCACCTTCCAGCGGCACCACAGGCTGGGCACCACACTTCAAGCAAACGGTCTTTGCAAAGCACGTGAGATTCACACTGTAGTGGGAGAGACGGCCATGGGCTCATCCAAGAAGCTAGTCCAGGAGTCCATCTAAGGCCAGCTCCTGAGCTGCCTGGGGCTTTGGGAGGGCAGCTCTGTATCTGTGGAGAGAAGGGGAGAGGGACCATGTGAGGGCAAGGCTGCTATGCCACGAAGTCCTGTGGAGCATAGCATAGAAGGTGGTTTTGCTTAGAAAGGAAACTTAGTTCTTCCTCAGGGTGGAGGGCTGCAGATGGGGGCCCAGGAGACAACATGTGCACAGTCTGGCTTCCACAGGCTACCTGGTTTTCACTCCAGTTTTAGGATAAGCAGAATGTGGAGGCAAAAATACTAGATTCTAGACATGAGTCACCAAGCCAGGTGAGCCTGCCAGCCCAGGCGATGACTAGGGTTCTCCTTTGGTCAGGTAGACAAGGTCTCAACACAGAGATTTGGGTAATTCGTGTAATTTGGGTAATTGATTGGTCTGATTTGCTCCCATCTGACCACACAGGTCTGGAAAGTGTTTGAGATACAATTTCTTACTGACTCAGCTTGTGGGAGACTCTTCTTACATTTACCTGGTGAGGTGTGAATTACTTCATCTGATTTATACAGTAAACATGCAGTGTCTATATTTTCAGCTCTGCAGTGTATGGAGAACAGTAGACGGGAAGCCACAAGACTGACTTCTGGCCATCACAAGGCAATTTATGCAGGGCAGTTGGGCAAGTTCATCTGCAAAATACCCTATGAGTTTATTAGGGCTCCCCAAACCCAGAACCACAGACCTGACATTAAAGAAGTCTATTTTCTCACAACCCTGGTGACTCGAAGTCTGAGATCAAAGTATTGACAGGGTGTGTTTCTCTGAGGCCTCCCTTGGTTTGCCTATGGTGCTTCTCTCTGTTTTCAGGCCGTCTGTGTAAGCCCATGGCCTAATCTCCTCTTGGAGCAATACTAGCCATACTGGATGAGGTCCCATTAATACGACCTCATTAAACCTTAAACACATTGAGGTGCTTATGTTTGGGGTTTTTTTTGGTGCATGTATGTTGTTCATGTATATCTAAGTTCATCTGTGTGAGCACGCACATGCATTTGTATGAAGGTCAGAGATTGGCATCAGGTGTCAATCTTCAGGTCATTGCCTATCTGGTTTCTTTTAGAGAATCTCTTACCAGCCTGTGGCTTGCTAGTTCTAGATTAGCTGTGTAGTGAGCCCAGGGAAGTCTGCTTGCCTCTGCCTCCCTAGATCTGAAATTACAAATGTGTACCATTATGCCTGGCTTTTTAAAAGTGTGGTTTCTGGGGATCAAACTCAGATCCCTCTGTTTGTATGGCAAGCACTTTGCCTGTATAAGCTGTCTCCTGGCCCTGTAAATCACACCGAATCCCAGCGATACTGGGAAGGAAGAGGCGCTGAGAAGAGTGATCTGAAGAGGATACAGATAGGCTCATAGCACCCATCCTGTCTCAAGATTCGGGGATCCTAGGTCCCCTCTGCCTTGCTAACTTCCCAGGTGGGATCCTCTGCTCCTCAGCTTTCATGGCTGCTCTGCCCTCCTCCAATGGGAGCAGGTGCATCAGGAAATGTCGAAGAAGGGTCAATGAGAACTCTCCAGCAAGGATCCTTCAAGGGACAGCTCCCCCAAGGGGAAGTTTGGAAATCTGTGGTATGTGTGTTAGACTGTTAAGGTGGTTGGGCCCCTGACTTTTTAGTGAACAGGAACTAGGGAAAAGCGTAGCTACAGGAGGGATAGCCCTACACAAAGAGCTGAGCTGTCAGTCACAACTGTCTCTGTATATTCATTCATGTGGTGAGTAAAAACTGTTCATAATAATCCAGCATCTGATACTGTTTCACATAAAACCAAAAAGTATGGCGGGCCCGTGGTATCTATGGATTCACCAACCTCAGAGACAAAACATTAGCAGAAACATTGTGCCTGTGCTGAACCCACACTCGTCTCCTTTCATTATCCCCTAAACAATTCGGTACAAGAGCAATCACATTCTCCTAACATTTTCTTTGTAGTAAGTGTCATCAGTAATGTCAAGGCCACTTCGTATCCAGGAGGATGTCTGCAGGTTATGTGCAAACACAATACTGTTTTATGTAAAAAAAAAAAAAAAAAGGGGAGTTGAGCATCTATGGATTAGGGCATCCGTGGGGAATTCTGGAGCCAATTCCCTGTGCAAAGATCATATTTCCCTTTGCAAACTGTTAATGTCCGCACTTTGTAGACATACCTAGCCAGTCAAACCCAGAGAGGCTTGTGTGCCCCTTGCTTTAAACCTTTTCTGACACTTACAGTTAGTTAAGGAAACACCTATGATCTCTAGCAGCAACCGTGACTGTGGTGCCTGGCCCCAAGGCAGCTCTCTTGTCCACAGGCCTCATCTCAGTCATGACCGTTCTGCCCATGCCTGCAGGCATCTGCCTCACTGTGTCCTCTGGTTTACTGGAACAGGAGTGATTATGATTTCCCCTTAGTCTTCCGCAGTCAACACATGCTGTAGGAGAAGTTTTAAATAGATTTTAAAATCAGGGTTGTGACAGGATTGCAAAATATTTTAAGACTCCATTCAGTGCCAACTTTGTCCGGGCAGTGGCTCTCTGGGTGAATGACACTTCTCTTGCCTTCTTGGTGACATTCCACCTGGGTGGCGGACTCTTCCTGTAACCAGTGTCATGCTGTCACCTGCCCAGACTGTGACTCGGGACTTAGAAGGTAGACTGGCCACTGCACAGATTCCAGAACGAGCTGTCTGGTGTGGCAGAGCTAAGGACGAGGGCAGATATCAGGAAGACTAGGCCTGTTGAACCCGGTTACGCATGCCAAGCAGTTAGTAACAGCCTGAGACACCTGAGGGTCCAGACTGGGGCAGGGCAGTGGGGACTGTCATCAGCAACACCGCTAGGTGGGGACAGGGTGTCCACAGATGCTGCCCTCAGGGACAGGCCAGCTTGTTGTTTCAGTTTTGTCCCAAGCCCGGGAGCCGGCCCCTGCCTCACCTTGGGGCTTTGGGATTAATTAGTAACACAACATATAAATGAGGCCTGGGCCCCTTGGGATGGCAACCTCCCCTGGGTACTGAAGAGGTGGCTCCTGTTCCTTCCTCTCTGGCTCCTTGGCCTAGGTTCCTTTTCCTTTGTGCACCAATTCAAGATATCATGGACCCTCCACTGGAGGGAAATCTCCTTGGCATCATGCCAGGAGCCCTCCCTGACATCAGCCCATGAGTGCTGTTGGGTGCCTGCTTTTGGCAAACAACATGAGGGCCCACTCTCCACTCTTCGTCCTCAAATCCCACAGGAGACCAGCGAGAGCTATCAGATGCACTGGCCTTCAGCTCTCAGCTCTCCTCGACAGCTACTTCCCTGACCCAAAGTGTTGCTGGTCACAGCACAGATTTCCAGCTTCCACCGCACATCTACAGAATCCCAGTTGCTGGAGCTACAGTCTCAGGATCAGCGTTTTGTTGATTTGTTTAGACAGGGTCTTGTCAATAAGTAATTTGGTATGAGTTCCCGAAGTCCTATGTGTTTGAGAGCCCCTGGCTGTGGACCACAATCCCAGAGCCTTCCTGGCACCCATGACATTTACAGTTGGGAGCTAGTCTACCTGTCTAGTCTCCTTTCTCACAACCAGACTCGGGTCAACCTTGGCCTTGTTCCCACCCCGTGTGATTTCCTGAGCTCCCTTTCCAGAGCTCTCTGTGCATGCTCTGTCTCCTGTCTGGGTGAACTCATCTTTTCGTCCTTCTGGACTGTTCATATATTTTAGGACAAGGTCAACAGCACAGTTTCCGGAAGCCCTCTCTCCCTCCAAGCTGTGTTGCTGCCCAGCACAGTCATACATCAATCATAGTTGGCCTCACCTTGTTTTGTCCTCTTCATCTGGTCCCACACAGCACCAGCCCCATCGGGTACCAGGCCCCCTGGAGTGTAAGGGAAGCACCTTCCCTCTCAAATTCCAGCAGCCTGGCCCATTCCTGGTGTATGCCCATGTGAGTGGTCTCTTTGACTCTGGTTTCCCATCTCTTCCTAATTGGAGCTTTGCTGTCTGCTGTTGGGCTTTGTGTAAACCTCCGTCATTAAAAAGCTGTTCCTTTGTTTTGTTCTGCGTGGTTCATATTTAGCCAAAGAGATTTATCTCTCCAATAAACGCCACTCTGTAGGGCGCCACATTCTTCTGCTCTTCCTATTGGGAAATGAAAGCAAGGCCCAGGATGTACCCATTACCCCTGTGTTGTTGAGTGCAGGAAAAAAGGACCATGGGAATTTCCTGAAACCTTACTGCCAGCTGGGAATCAAGGCAATGTCCCTGGCATTTGTCTCCATGTTTACAGGGCTACGTGAGATTCCTGGTGGAGGTGGTGGTATGACATGGAGCTATTTCCTTTGTCCTGTTAACAGTTTTAATTATTAATATGAGAGAAGACGGTATATGATCTAAGAGACTGGCTCACCTGTCAGGGAAGGTAGATCATGGTTTTCAGCAAGCCCATCATTCCACAAGGGACCAAGTTGGTCCTGCAGACTCCAAGCTACAGAATGACGTAGCTTCAGAGAACACCTGGCTCCTGGTAACCCACGATGCAGGACAGTTCCTGTCTTCCATTGTACATTTAGGTACAAGGTCAGTGTAGAGAAGCCACTGGGTTTGACGTCCACGTGCACATGTGCACACATCTGTGTTACCAGAGAACAGCCTTGGATGTGATCCCTCAACTGCTCTCCACTTGGCTATTTTTGAGACATGGTCTCTTTCTCTTTCTTTCACCAGCCTGAAACTTGTTAACTAGGCTAAACTGGCTGTCCAGCAAGCCCCAGGGATCCACCTGTCTCTACCTCCCCAGTGCTGGAAATATAATCATGCCACCAGCTCTGGATGTGTTTGTTTTTGAGATAGAATTAAACATAGCCCAGGATGGCCTCAAACTCTCTATGACCCTGAACTCTTCTTTAAAACTTCCGTTTATTTATTTATTTATTTATTTATTTATTTATTTATTTATTTATTTATTTGTGTGTGTGTGTTGGGGGGTTGCTTGTGCCATGAGGTGTGCATGGCAGTCAGAGGTTAAATTGTGGGAGTCACTTCTTTCCTTTCGTGTAGGACCTGGGGATTGAATTCAAGTTGTCAGGTTTGGTGACAGACACCTTTATACCCCGAACCATCTCCCTGCCCCTGGCTTTGTTTTTAAATTTTATTATTTATATATTTTTGAGACATGACCTTACTATGTAGGCCTGACTAGCCTGAGAGTTGCTATGTAGATGAGACCACTGTCAAGCTCACAGAGATCTGCCTGCCTCTACCTCCCAGGTGCTGGGATTAACGGGATGTATGGCTACACCCAGTTGGTTGAAAAGCAACAACATGGGGGTCTTGGGATACAACTCCATTCCTTGTGCTTCTAAAACAAGCACTTAACTGGAAGCCATGCCCCCAGGCCTGGCTCTCCTGTCTAAGCCTTTCTGCAGCTAAACTGATTGCAAAGACATGAGCAGCTGGCCTGAAGACAAGGTTGTCATAGTCTCTGCCATCTGATCTGCTGCTGCATCAGAAGCTTGGGGGAAGCGGAGGCATGCATGGGTGGCACTCACGGGTCTGGCTGTGTGCTGGGAGGGACACATGGCGTTGTCTTCCTCCCAGCTGTCTAAAGCTTCTGAGTGAGAAGGGAACTTTGAAGATCACCTTGCCTGACTTCCCTGTCCCATGCTTGAATTCCCTCTGTGACAGCTTCAGTAAATGATGGTTGTCTCGCCCTTGAACAATCATATCTCATGCCACAAAGCTCATCACCTGCCCTGGTGGCCCATTTCATTTCCAGCCCCCTCTCCCAGCCAGTGTTCGCAGACGTGAGGCAGACGGTTGGTTTCTGTAACTGTAGACCCATAGAGAAAACCTTCAGATTGGAAGTGTCCCCATTCCTGGGTCCCCACCCACTACTTCTGTGGGTACGTGGCAGGAACCTGTAATTTTCACACTCGATGAAGATGCCTGGCAAAGCCACTTGAGGCAAGATTCCTGTGGGAATAGCTCACGTCTTCACTTATTCCTCTATAAGGTAAGGATTGCCATCCACACCACCCACACCGCAAAGCTGGCTGACACCACCTCGGGACTTGGTGCCATGTTGGGCACCTTAGCACACTCTTGATATGTGTTGAATGGCTACAAGGATGGATGGAGGAGGGGTTGACTGGGTGAGTGGTTGGATGAATGCAGAGATTGATGGATAGAATGGAGGGACAAGCGACTTACTAAGAAGAGGACGCCAGCCTGGAAATGCATAGGGGCAACGACACCTGTGGAACCTTCTTCATATCAGTACCAAGATGGGTAAGAGAGCTGAGGCAACAATGAAGCATTTGCAAAGAGTATTCCTAATACATATCTGAGTGTTGGGAGCAAGCTGAATCCGATTTGCCCCCTCCTGTTGCCTGTTAAAATCTGTCACATAGTCAGTCACTAGGTGGTGTGGAAATGGTGTGGGAAGTCCTTCTGCATTTGTGTTGCTTTTATTGGTTAGCGAATAAAGAAGCTGCTTTCAGCCAGTGGCTTAACAGAATATAGCCAGGCTGGAAGAGATATGTAGAGAGAAAGAAGATGGAGTTAGGGAGAAGCCATGTAGTCGCTGCTAGGGAACGATGCTTCTCCTGGAGCCTGCTGAAACTTTGCTAGTAGGCTATGACCTCATGGCAAAACACAGATTAATGGAGATGGGTTAGTTTAGGATATAAGAGCCATAAAGATGCTTAAGTGATTGGCAAAGCAGTGATTTACTTAATATAGTTTCTGAGTGATTATTCTGTAGTCTTGGCAGCCAGGAACAAATAAGCAACCTCCCCAACAACCATTGGCATAGAGAAGAGGCAGCTGGAAGGCATATTAGTGGCCAATGGGTTGTACCATATTGTACAGTGAGAAGCCCGAGACAGAAGCAACTTCTCCAAATAACATGGGACATTTTTGGTGCCAGAGACAGCTCTGTGGTCCCTGTCTCCCCATTCTTGATCTAGTCCCTCTTTGCAACCACACTTTATTTGCTTGGAGATTATTTTGTTTTACCCTAAATCTCTTCTGTGTTTGTTCCAAAATCTCCACCGAACATTGATCATGCAGACCCGGGTTTGGATTCTGTAGAAAGCATCCATTCAGCCATCTCCTCCTTTCCATTTGGCCACACATGGGGACTAGCTATAATGAAGCAGGCTTTGGGAATACATGGATGAGACATGACCCCTTCCATAGAAGAATCTCTCTAGGGAGAATGAGTCATGAATAAATGAAAGGCAATGTGTATGAGAGAAGTGGGCGCTCCAAGGAGAGACACAGAAGAGGTCTTCTCGGTCAGATAAAGTTGTAAAGTTGTCTTACTCTGTTTTGTTCCTCCATCACAGAATGGCACAGACTGGCTCATTTGTGATGAGCAGAAGTTTATCCATCTCACAGTTTTGGAGGTTAAGAAGTCCAAGAGTAAAGGGCTGTACCCGGTGAGGGCCTCAGGGTGGAGAGCATTACATGATGTGGGGGGGGCGGGGAGGAGAGAGAGTGAGAACAAGACGGAGAACATGAGCCAAACGCACTCTTCTTTTTGAAAGCAGGAATCCACTTTCCCATCACAGGATGTCCTAGGTTGTCTTCTAGTCCTGTGGTAAACACCAAGACTGAAGGCAACATGAGGAGGAAGGGCTTGTCTGGCTGACGTGGCCTAATCACAGGCCAGGAACCTGGAGACACATACCAAACAAATCCATGGATGAATGCTGCTTACTGGCTTGCTCCTCAGGCCTTGCTCAGTCTCAGTCTGCTTTCTTACACACACCCAGGACAACCTATCCAGGGGTAGCATCATCTACGGTGGACTGGGTCCTCCCCCATCAATCATTAATCAAGAAGATGTTTCATAGACATTTTAAAGGAGATAATCTCGTAAATAAGGCTCCCTCTTTCCGGACAACTTCAGTCTGTGTCAAGTTGATAAACTGTCTAGCACACAACATTAAATCTGTTTCACTCATTCAAGTGCAGACTCTCAACACTTCTACACTGAAGATTTTTAACACACCAGCTTGGGAGGATATAGGTACACCATGGTGAGGACCTTGAAGGACCAATAAGAGTTTGCTAACACCTATAGAGGGCAGGCATTTGAAGCAGAGGAAATGTGTCCTCTAAGGCAGCAAGCTGGAAAGGACTCCGTTTATCTACAGTTCAAGGTCAGGAACGATGCGGGCTGTGACTCCACAAAGAAAGCAGGGTCACAGAGTCCAGGGTCTTCAACCAGGGAGAAGTGTGCGATTGCCACCACCATTCTATGACTGATTGTCCTTGTGTTCTGATGAGATTCTGGGCAGCGAAACCGAGAGAATGAACACAGTAAAAGGAGAAGTCTCCCCCAAACCTGCTTATGACGTGGTAGCTAGAGCCTGCGCTGCCAGCATCAACTTCTGTGGGAGACACACTGGTTTGCAGACATTTGGAAATGTAGTTTTGACTTTCACTTGGGGCTGTAGTGTGGAAGCTAAACAAGTTTCCACTTGTGTGCCTTATAAATGAGCAGACAGCAGGCATTTGTCTCTCTTTGATTTTTTTAAAATTTGTGTGTATGTATTCATGTACATGTACCTACGTGTATATGTATATATGTCCATGTGTGTTCGCATGTGTTCACATGTTCGTGTGTGGGTATGGAGGCCTCAAATTGATGTCTGGCGTCTTTCCCAGTTGTTCTCCACTTTGGGATTTTAATTTTTTGTTTTGTTTTGGTGTTTTTGTTTGTTTTTTGAGACGGGTTTTGCAGCTAGCACACACCGATTCCACCAGTTCTGCCAGCCAATCTGTGCCTCCCATGTTGGCATCACAGCTATGGACTGCTGGGCCAGGATTTTTCTGTGGACACCGAGTATTTGAATTCAGTCCCTCGTATTTGCATGGCAAGCGCTTTACCAATTGATCCATCACCCCCTTCTTTCTTTCTTTTTCCCAAGCCCTCTAACAATCTCCGTATGGAATCTAGGCTACAAATTATGAGACCGCGATTTCAATCCAAAGATGGGCCACATCTGACCTGTGACCGATTTCCAGCAGCCATTGTGCCTGTGGGATGCAGAGACATCCGGGGAAGCTTGTAAGTCACCTAACAGAGCACTTAAAAAATCTAATAAATAAGAAATACAATATGCCACCATCAGAGGTTTTCATGGAGGTTGGAGCGAGTGAGAAGTAATTTGGGCAATAAATCCTGTGAATTCCCATTACCCACCCCCGCTTCAGACGAGTTAAAAATAGAAGCCTCAAATAAATATATATCAGAGGAAGGAAAAAAAGGAAGGGGTGATTTAGAAGGAATTCTTGGTGGTCAGCCTAAGCCAAGAGTGTGGAAATTAGAACCAGATTACAATCATGAGATACTGCAGTGCTTTCCTAAGAGGCAGTTGGGGAATAAATGTCACTCTGCCCTCTAGAAACAAATCAAGATGAGCAAGGTGACAAGCCAGGGACGCATGAGCTGCTAGCTGTCCGCTGGCTCCTTGAGAAGTCGTATGGAAGTTCTAGCAGGGGAGCAGAGCTACTTTATGGAAGTTCTAGCAGGGGAGCAGAGCTACTTTACCCCAGACAGAAGGTCAGTCAGCAGCTCTGGCATAGACACAGGGAGACAGAAGGCAGGAGAGGGGAGTCTGCTGTCTCGGTGACCTGTCAAGGGACATTAACAAAGGGAGAGGGTTCACTTTGGTTCACAGTTCCAAGGTATCATTTACCATGGTGAGGAAGACATGGTGGCAGGAGCTGTAGAGAGGGGGTCACATTGCATACAAAGTCAGGTAGCAGAGAGTGATGTTGCTTGTGGCAGCTCTCTTCAGTTCTGGATTCCAGCCTACGAAATGGCGCCTCCCACAGCTACTGCTGCTCTTCCCGACTCAGTGAACCTATCCTAAGTAATCCTTCACCGTTATGCTCAGAGGCTTGCCTCCTCGGTGATTCTAGTCATTCATTCTAGTCTGTCAAATTGACAACCAGTATTCACTCTCACACCTGCCTAGCCAACCAGATCTGCTGAACCAATCCTGACAGCTAACAGGTGACAGGTGTCAGCTAGATGCCCTCACTTCTTGGCTGCCACCACCTGGACATCCTATGGTCTGAATACGATTGGTTTTCTCTCTACTGCATGTGGCTCTGCTGTGGGCCCTTCTTTCCGTGGGTTTCAACATGCCTTACCTTACGTGTGTCTCACTTCTCAATCCGTGTTCTCAGTAGCATTTGCCGGCTCCCTGCCTTCCGCTTGTGCATGGATGTCATTAGAACACTGTCCTTTACTTTGTTCTTTGCCCTCTAAGCACCTTTGAGACCCCCGAATTCCTGACCTCACCCAGTGTCTTAGCTCCTCCAGATCTAGCTACTCCGCACAGCTGCTGCTAGCCCCATGTGGCTATTCAAATCCCAATTCTTTTCAAAAAATGTACTATATTAAATTTTGATGTGTATTTTAAAGGATTTTATATACATTTTTAAAATGTGTATGAGTTTTGCTTTGCCTGCATGTATGCTTGTGTCCCCCATGAATGCCTGGTGCCGTTAGCGGTCAGAAGAGGGCCCTGGTTCTCTTGGAACTGGAGTTACAGGGGTTATGCAAGCGCAAGGAATCAAATCCAGATCCTCTACAAGAAAAATACGTGCTTTAACCACTGAGCCGTCTCTCTAGCTCCTCCAATACCAATCCTTTAAATAAAATTGAGGCCTCGCAAGATGGCCCAGCAGGAAAGGGCACTTGCCACCAAGCCTGACGACCTGAGTTCAATCCCTGGGACCCACATGGTAGAAGGAGAGAACCAGCTCTAGCAAGTCGTTCTCTGACCTCCACACCTGTGCCATGGTACATGGACACCGTCACCCACACACAACATACATACATGTGCATACAAAATTAATAAATAAATGCAATTTTTAAAATTAAAACTAAAATAAATTTGAATTCGATGTCCAGTACCTTGGTCATTTAAGCTGCATCTTGAGGGTTTGTTAATGGCATAAAGCCACTGTGTTGGACAGCATTATGCAGGCTTTATTGCCGTTGGATACTCTGCAAACACCTCACTGCCATGTCTCTAGTCTATTACTCATAGAATACTGGGAGAGTGAGAAAGGGTGCCTAAACCAAGGGAGATAAGAGAAAGGGCTAACAGGTCGGCTTCTGTTTTGAAGTAACAAGCAACCCACTATGAATGGGGCTTCGGTCACTAGGGAGAGTTTACTGTGTCTTAAACTAAACAGAGCATGGTTTTTGCTTGAAGCTTTAATCCAGTAACTGGCCAGTGTTTTCAGAGGCCATCTTCCTGCCCAGTCTCACACACACACACATGTACACACACACATGCACACACCACACATGCACACACACATGCACACACACACATGCACACACACATACACACACACCACACAGTGTAGACTATCCAAAAGCAAGCATCACCTTGGTCATAGAGTAGCTGCCAGTAGCTCCTGGAGTAGGGCTATTCCCCATTTCATTCCTGTCTGAAGAGGACAATGGTTCTTTTTAAATGTCTCCCTGTACCTGAGCCTATCACCATGGCCTATACCAGGGCCACTGAAAGCAGTGCTTGATTCCGTCTTGGGTTTCACTTTGGTCTCTGGAATCATGTAGAAGTAGCTATTTCTGACTCAAAAGATCCTCAGGCAGAAATTGGAGGCTGCTGGGGAGTGAAAAGAAGAACGTGGATGCCAAGGAAGATCCACAGATGATCAGTAGAGACGGGGGTGGGTCTGAGAGGAGATAAGAAGTGGGGTTGCACTCCATGTCCTGCTGTTTTAGATCTGGTGAGGACTTGGCTCTTGGGTCAGCCGGAAGAGCCAGTCTGAGGCTGGAGCAGAACCAGCAGATCCAGGGTGCGGACAGCTCCTTCCACCTTGTTGTGTCCTTGGAAAAGCTTTCTTTCCTCAGATGCAGAATCAATGGTTTTTCAAGGTGACCAGAGGACCAGCAAATGGGTGTTTATTTCAACTCTCAAAACACACAGGCTGGAAAGCTGACTTAGTGGTTAAGAAGACTGGTTGCTCTTCTAGAGTACCTGAGCTCATACACAGTATTACACAGGGCAGCTCAAAACCATCTATACCTCAAGATTCAGGGGACTCGACACCCTCTTCTGGTATCTGTGGGCACCTGCACACCTGTGGCACGCACATGCGTGTGCACACGCGCGCATGCTCACACACACACACACACACACGCGCACGCTCACACACACACACACACACAAAAAAACATTTTTTAAAATACAGTGATGAAGTTGAGTGATGGTGGAGCACACACCTTTAATCCCAGCACTTGGGAGGCAGAGGAAGGTGGATCTCTGTGAACTCGAAACCAGCCTGGTCTACAGAGTGAGTTCCAGGACAGACAGGGTTACACAGAGAAACCCTGTCTTGAAATATCAAACAGAATACAATGATGAAAAAAGAAGCCATGAATTTGATAGAGACCAAAAAGGGGTATATGGTAGGATTTGAAGGAAGAAAAGGGAAATGTTTATATTATATATGTAATTATATTTTAATTTTTAAAATAAAAAGATGGAGAACATGTATGTTAGACGTTTTCTATTTTTTCTTTCTCCAAGTGTGGAGATACATACAAAGATTCGGGGAAAGATTTGAAGAATTGAGTAAGTGTGTGTGTGTGGGGGGAGGTAAGGTTGCTCAGCCAAAAAAGGCATTTGCAGCCAAACCCTACAACCTGTGTTTCATCCCAAGGACCTACATGGCACAAAGAGAGAACAACTCTGAAAGGACAAAGTTGTCCTTTGACGTCCCTTGATGCCACGGCATGCGTGCATGCGCAGGCAACACAAGAGGACTGAGTGGTAAACCTCTCCCGTTGACACCAAGAAAGAATAGGACCACTCCCATGACAGCATCAGAAGCTGACGGTATGTCAGAATGGGAACAGACGTCGTTCCGGTCATCTCTATTGCTCCTTTGTTTTTATCTGTTTGCCTTGAATCCATATCACATCTAACAAAAGCACCACATTCCTTAATGTTCTGGCAAAGACATTCTTCAGTTCTCAGGGCCAAGCCTGGTAAAGCCACCTCTTTAGAAAGTACGAATTAGGATAAGCATTCAAATGGATCGGCATCACAGAATGGCTTCCTGAGCACAGTGTGCACGGAGCAGGAGTGGCTCTGCAGACTCCACCAACAATAGCGACTTTGTTCAGAGAGCTTTATGAACCCCATTTAGCATTAAGTAGATTGTCACACCTGGAGGAGCTCCAGCAGAGGGGCTTCAATTTTCTTATAAGTAATACAGAGTGCTGGGGAAAATTGGCGTGAGGACACTGCAATTCCTTTCTTGCACAAATACAGAAAAATATTTTTCTTTGAAGTTGCTTAAGGTTATTTCTTTTTCCAAAGGCAGAACATTTGAAATGTGTTCGTGGTAGGAAGCCTTTCTGACAATTATTTACAAACCCCTGGGAATTGGTGAAATGGGAAAGACAGCCACAGTTATGGGTAAATGGTGTCTCTTAGGAAGATAAGTTAAGACGGAAGTCACTGTACCAGTGAAGGTGCTATTAATCGGAAAGAGGGTCTTGGCATATGTTATCAAGTTAAGATGAGGTACTTTGAGTCCAAACTCACTGAGATGTCTTTATAAGATGAGACCATTTGGATTTCAAGATCTAGACCCAGAGAGGAAAGCAGCGGGCGATGACTGGGATCGATCAGAGTGGTGCAGCTTCCAGACGAGAGACACCAAGGATGCCCCCAGCTACCTGAACCTAGATAGAAACCTAGGAAACAAGACAGGACTCTTCCAAAGACCCTTCAGATGGAGCATGGCTCTGTGGCTGCCTGGATCTTACCCTTCCAGTCTCTAGAACCAGGAAAAGTGACCCTCTGTTGTCTTGGGTTACCCTGAATGTGGACATTGGTTGGGGCAACCCTAGACACTCTGAATCCTAAGGTATTTTTGGCACTTTTATTTATTTAAAATACACACACACAGTGTTGTGCATGTGATTTATGTGTCCATGTACATATGTGTAGTATGTGTGCCCTTAAATGGATGTAGAGACCAGAGGCAGACATCTGTTGTTCTCTGCTTTATTCTTCTTAGACAGGGTCTCTCACTGAATCTAGAGTTGCCATTTTTAGAAAGGCTTGTGCCAGTAAGCTCCAACAATCTTCCTGTCTCTGTCCCACACTCTCCCAGCCTGGTGTTACAGGCACATGTGGCCATACCTGATGGAAGCTGCTTCTTCTTCTTCTCCTCCTCCTTCTATTCTTCTTCTTCCTCCTCCTTCTCTTATTCCTTCTTCATCCTCTTCCTCCTTTCTTCTTCCTCCTTTATCTTCACTGTATGTGTGAGGATATGAATGCAGGCCCTTATACTGGGGCAGCAAGCACTTAGCCATGGAATCACCTTCTCTGTCCCTCTAAGGTCTTCTGGATATAGTAAGACATAGAAGCCTTCTCTCCTTGGTTCCTCAGAGAAACACGTGTCTTCACCCAACTGACTGCAATACCTCACAAATACCTCTCTGTCACGCCGTCCTTCTGCTCACTTCCAACCTCAACGGATCTCCCACTCTATGAACACACCCTCAACAACTGGAAAACACAGTTGAACCTGGAAAGGAGATTCAAATAGACACACAATATAGGATCTGGATTTCTGAATACAAATTCACTCCTGAACCCAAGGAGATGCTGTGCTCTGAGACACGGATTTCGACAGGGGAGATTTTTATTTATTACACTATTCTTTTTTATATAAGAAAATAAAGTGTCTTTTTCATTTTACATACCATTCCCAGTTCCCACTCCCTTCCCTTCTCCTATTCCCTCCACAAATCCCCTTCCATCCATTCCTCAGAGATAGTAAGGTACATTGCTTTACTCCCTGGCCCCTCCTACTGTATCTAGGTTGAGCAAGGTATCCATACAAAGAGAATGGGTACCCAAAAAGCCAGTACAAGCAGTAGGGATGTCACTGGTGTCACTGCCAGTGGTCCTGCAGTCTTCCCCAGTCATACAACTGTCACCCACATTCAGAGGATCTAGTTTGGTGACAGGGGAGAATTATACCACTACTCTCTGGGGACCTTGCTTGACACATTTAATTCTATGAACCTCAAGCCTGTTCATTTGTAAAATGGGTCTGTAACTCATTTCTTTAGTCTTGTTTGGGTGTTAAATGAGGGCAGTTATTTCAAAATGGGAATTGCCTGTGAAGGCATTGCTTTTTCCCAGAGTAGCCACAGAGCCCTATTTCTTGGGAAAGAACAAGAGAGGGAGGGAGAAGCAACTAGATTTAACATTCCTGTCTATCTTCTTCTACTCAGTGCTCAGGGCAGGAGCACCAGTCAAAGCAGAGGAGACCTCCAACCAGAGCCCGAGTCTCCACACCTAAACCCCCACTCTCACCTTCTTGTTGATACTCCTGCTCCCAACCTGCTCCACTTTAAAGATTGTATCTTTACATTGTGTGTGTGTGTGTCTGTACATGTGTATGCATGTGTGTAAGTGTGTGCATGTATGTGTGTGTAGAGGCCAGAAGTCCACATTGGGCATGTTTATCTATCATTCTAATTCTATTCTCTCATTTCTGAGACAGGGTTTATCACTGAACCTGGAGCTTGACGTATTTGCCAGACTGTCTGGCCAGCAAGCCCCCCTGAAATCCGCATCGTGGCCACCTCAACATTGTACAGACAGGGACACCTGTGCTTAACTTTCACATCCGTGCTGGGGGTCCAAACACAGGTCCTCATTGTTTACATGCCTACTAGGTCATGTCCTCAGCCTTCTATAATATTCTTATGGCTGGGGAAACACATGACCCTACCCCCTCTCAAACCCTGTACACACACACACACACACACACACACACCCGCCCTCCCTTCTCTCATCCTCTCTCCCTGTCTCAGGCCTCATCTCCCCTTCCGAGAGTTTCCAGTAGAATGAAGGCACTGTTCTCAGAGGCCCTGCATGCAGAGCTCACTCTACACTCCAGCAGGAATTATCCCCTTTGAAGAATCCCCTCTTTAATCTCCTCCAGGGCAGGTCTTTGTGGTAAACAGAACAAAATGACACAATGTGCTTCGATCTAAAAGCCTTATTAAGCAGCATTCAGAAACTCTTGCAAATTTCTCAGAATTAGAAGCATAATTAATTGGGTGGGTGATTTTTTTAATAGTATCTGGTGATTAGAACCAATCAAATATTTCAGATGGTCTACTCAGCTTCGTGCAGGGCAATTATCTTCCCTAACGTGTGAATGAGCAACAGATATTTCTTGACTGAGTCTCTTACACCTGTGTCAAGAGCTTCATGGGGGATTTGGTCACAGCGGTGGAAGCATCTTTCTTTCTCTTCTGGGGTATCTCCTGATACAATGAGAACATTTAAAGGCCAACTTGTGGGTCGAGGAGAGAGAGAACCATGGATTAGGAGCATCCTACCTCCCCAGATAGCACCCTAGGCTGTACACCTTCCACTCCCTTGTTAACTGTGAGAATTTAGGAAAGTGGGAGTCACTGGACTCTGGGCTGGAGAGGAGAAGTTCAGTGATGCCCTCCCTTACCCACCTCACCCACTGGAGAAAATAAATCAGAATAGAATTGGAAGCAATTCGCAAGTGCATAAATCGGAAGAGATGGCCTCTGTGTGTAGCTTGTGACCCAAGAGACATCTAAACAGGACTGTGGGGGATATTATTGTTTTCTTTATTTTAAATTCCAGGTGACCCCCAACTCTGCCGTTCAGGAACTGGTCTAGACATGCACATCTGCTATAGTCTGAGTCACGGACAGAAGAGTTGATCCTGTTGGAGACTTCGGATGGTGGTGGGGTCTTTAAGAGGCAGGGCTATGGGAGGCTAGAACAGAACCCTTCCTGGGGCTGGCTTTCTGCTTGGCTACAAATTCTCTCCTCACAGCAGCTTGTGTCGTAATTCTGTCCACCACAAGACAATATAGCCAGCAGGAGGCCTTACCAGACCTAGAACATGCTAAATAAATGAGCAAAATAAACCGTTTTTCTTTATACAGGTCCCTATCTCATGTGCTTTGTTACAGTCATTTTATATATCATCCAACTGAAACTTCTGGTCTTTCTGAAATGCCCTTCATCATTGATTTTGCACCAGTCCTCACAAAGAAAGTGTCTCGTGAGGCTGCCTGGGTCTAGACCTCTCAGCAGGCCAGACAAGGAGTGGATGGTTCTCATCCTAGCATCCCGAGTCCTCTGCTGCTACACCAGCCACCAGTGCACTCCCACCTGCTGTCCACGGCCAGCGCTCATCAACTGAGCATCGATTTCTCGGGGATGATGGGGGAATCACTCTTTTGCATTCCTGCCTTTGGCAAGAAAGGTCTTGATACCTATTCTCAGGGCAAGTTACTACCAATTCCGAAGAGCTGAGGAAGTGACGGGAGCCATAGTTAGTCCCTTTGAAGAAGATCTTAGACACCAAATCACCTGGGTCAGGAACTGGGAGACCCTGCTGTGGAGCAATGATGCAAGTGTCCCCTACAGGGCTGGGTCCTCCCTGGACAGTGGGGGCTTTCCCCTGTCTTCATTGGTACATCATTCTGTGAGGCTAATAATGGGAGAAGCCGGAGGTCATGGTGTCATGGGGAGGCTTGAGGGTGATTCTGCAGGCGTCCTGAGGAAAGCCAGCCATTTCCACCTGTATCCTTTAGTATGAATGTCCCCCAGATCAGACCAGCCTCTCAGGGTACATGGCAGTTGGCTGAGGCCACACAGTTCTAGACAGTGGATTTCCCAAGGACATTTGGAACACCAGGAGAGGCACATCACTCAAGTTAGAGCTTATTCAAGGGGCAATAACTAAATCTGGATTTAAGGATGAAGGAAATATAAGGTTTCATGTGAGCTCCCTCTGCCCCAGCATACATCTGGTTCTTCCAGATTCTCAGGACAGAAGCTTGGGAGGCATCCCAACTCCTCCTTCTTCTGTTGCCCCAGGTTGCTTCCAGTCACCAGCCAGTCCTCTCCACTCTAAATTCCTTTGGAGCCAGTGCCCTTTTGTCTAGGTTCACTGCTGAACCTGCGGTAACCTGGAGTTCTTCTCATTTGCCTCTCTGTAGTTGCCTCTTCAACCTTCCTTCTGTAATAGCTGCAGAATGGTTTTCTTTTGTGGGTTGTTTTTGTTTGTTTGTTTGAGAGAGCATCTCAAGAACTCGCTATGTAGTTGATGTTCTAGGGTGAGTTCAAGGATGGCCTTGAACTCCTGCTCCTCCTGCTCCTCCCTGGCAAGTGCTGGGATCACAAGTGTACGCCACTTACTATACCTGGCCTCAGAATATATTTAGTGTGTACGGGGTGGGGTGTATATGTATGCGGGGATGGGTGCACACATGTGGAGAGAAATCCTTAGAAATGCCAGTCACATCCAGGGTCTCTCTGGCCTGCAGCTAGCTGGCTAGGCTAAACTGGAGTCAGTCACAGAAATACTCCTGTCTCCAGCACTGGTATTGTGTGTGTGTGTGTGTGTGTGTATGGATCCTGGGGATTGAACGCAGCTCCTCATATCAGTAAGGCAAGCTTTAGAAACTGAGCCGCATCCCTAGCTCCTCAGAAGGCTTTTAAAATGTATTTTATTTTTAATAAAAGGCCAGAAGAGTGCACTAGATCTCCTGAAGTTGGAGTTACAAGTAGTTGTGACACACCCAGGGTGACCGCTGTGAACCAAACTCAAGTCCTCTAGAATAGCAGCAGACGTCTTTGACTACCAAGCCCTCTCAGCAGCAACCACACCCCCAAGAAGGGTTTTTAAAAGCTAGATGCGACCATATCTGTTGTAATATGAACGGCGGGGCTGCGTCCCCAGCACCCCGGCCGCCTGCTAGCTTATGTCCGAAATAACAACACACAAACTGTATTCATTTAAACACTGCTTGGCCCTTTAGCTCTAGCCCTTACTGGCTAATTCTGATATCCCGATCAACCCATCTCTAATAATCTGTGAGCACCAGTCTTACCGGGAAAGATTCAGCATGTCTAACTTGGCGGCTTGCTTCATCGCGTGCGTCTGCCCGGGAGAGCAGAGCATGGTGTCTCTCTTAGGCGTCTGCCCCCGAGAGGAGAGCTGTTGAGTCTGAGCTCACTTCCTCTTCCTCCCAGCATTCTGTTCTGTTTACTCCACCCACCTATGTTTTAACCTATGAGGTCCAAGCAGTTTCTTTATTACTAATGAAATCAACAGATTGATATATGACACTCCCACATCACATATCAGTCACTCATGCAGAACCCTTGGGCTCTCTTGCTCTCCACCTCCGTTGTTGGGAAGTCAATAGCATCAGCAGAGACTTGTGTCTGAGAAGCCACCATGACAAGAGATCAATACCACGAGAGAGGTGGAGAATGGAGAGAGAAGAGCTCTCAGATTCAAGATTTACCTTGTGGAGTCCAGAAGGAGAGTGAGCAGGGTCTAAGATGTTTGGGCAGGCTCTCCCTGATAGTCCCATGAAGAACGGATGGGAAAATAGTGAGAAGAGAGGGCAGATGGGAGAACCAGACTTTAGAAGCAGTGATCCCTGGGAGACATAATAGATGGACATTAAAGCAACATGGCTGCCTAAACAGGACCTCCACAAGGACGACGCCAACAGACACACTAAACAGAGAGGGGAAATCTCATGGGACCCTAATCCTAGACAAAGAACAAAGGCAACCAAGGAATGTTGAGAGTGGAAGGAACAGTCTTCCTCAGGGAGGGTCCCCTAATTGGGTATGCAATACCAAGTTGTCAGCCCTGAAACCCCATACATACAAGTAACAGTATATATATATATAACAGGTTATAGTCATATACTTAGGAGCATGTGTGTGTGTGTGTGTGTGCACCTGTGTGTGTGTAACAATGAAAGAAAAAGTAGCCATGAATTTGAGAGGGAGCAAAGTGAGGTTCATGGAGAGGTTGGAGGGAGGGAAAGGAAGAGGAAACTGATGAGATAAGAATTCCAAAAAATTAAAAAGTATTTTTTAAAAAGCACAGTCTTCCAGCACACCATTAGTAACTAGCAGAGTTGGACACACTTTGTTTGTAGAGGATCAGAGAGCAAATGTTTTCTGGTTTATAGGCCTTTCAGTCTTTGTCAGAACTATGTATCTGTTGGTATAGTAGCCTGAAAGCAGCTAGACACTTTGTAAGCGAATAGTCATGGCTGTGTTCTAATAATACTTTACTGATAAAATAAGCATGTTAGCTGATACCTTGTGTGGAATGATACCCAGGATTTTCTTAATCAGAATTCTGGGCCAGCCAGAGGTGAGGAGTTGAATATGTACATCTGAAAGTTGCAAAGCCAGTACCTATATAAGTGTAAATACAATAAAAAGAGTGATATGCTGAGACCCCTAAAAATTCACTGCAGCAAGAAGACGTCCATATCCCTAGGTGTCAAGGGTCAAGAGAAGAAATGTAGTTGGTGCAGCCTGGGTATGAAATGGGGTCTGGAAAAAGGAGTCTCCTGGGAGAGATCCTGACCACAATCAAAAGTGGTCGCTCTAAAGACTGTGTTCAAGCCATGAGAAGAGGCAGACAGGGACAGATACCCTGACCTCACTCTTGACTGTTTATTTCTCCCAGAGTTGGCATTTGCCTCAGCTTTATCCATATCCTCTTTGTGATTCATCCTCCTGCCTCCAAGCCTGTATGCATCTTAGACTAACGAATATCTTTAAGATATCCCCGGAAGGCTGTTTCAAGACCCCGCTTCAGTAACTGTATTAAGAAGACAGGTGGGGGTCTGATTGTGAATGACTTTGAATCTCCTGGCGAGTTCATTCAGGTTGGACTGTGGGCCCTGTGGGCACAGGGGCATTAACAAAGGGCCAAGCAATAGTTGAATCAATCACCTTGACTATTCATATTGAAAGCTGAAAAGTTTCTCTCTCAACCCCTGACCTCCTGCCTCCTTCCCACCAGCTCTTACCTTGACCTGTTCATCACGCAGACACAGTCACTGCTCCCCCACAGCCCTTTGTCTGATTCAATCTCTTTTTCAATGAAAATCATTTTTCTCTAAACAGCTCACTATCCATCTCGACTTCTTATAAACCTGCCTTGGGAAGATTTGCATGATGAAAGGGAAAATGAAATTGTCTTCTCCTTAGGGAAATAATTTGTGTACCTTCCGTTTGGAAGTTATTCCAAGTTCATGCTTCTTGGGAAAGTCACAAACTGTTCCCTGGAATGGCACTAATAAACCCATCCACAAGTATCCGACCTTCATCTTGGTGCAGTGTTATCTAGAATCCCCCATGGCCTTGGGAAAGGGAGAAAGTCATAGATCAAGGTCATTCTTGGGCTTTCTCTCTCTCTCTTTCTCTCTCTCTCTTTCTCTCTCTCTCTCTCTCTCTCTCTCTCTCTCTCTCTCTCTCTCTCTCTCTTTCTTTCAGACTGGGTTTTTCTGTGTAGCCCTGGCTGTCCTGGAACTCACTCTGTAGACCAGGCTGGCCTCAAACTCAGAGATTCTCCTGTCTCTGTCTCCCAAGTGTTGAGATTAAAGGCATATGCCACCACTGCCCGACTTTTTTTTTTTAATTTTACTTTTTAATGTGAATTTGTGTTTTGCCTATATGTATGTCTGTATGAGGGTACCGGATTCCCTGGATCTGGAGTTACAGACAGTTGGAAGCTGCCATGTGGTTGTTGGAACTTGAACCAGGATCCCCTAGAAGAGCAGTCAGTGTTCTTAACCACTGAGCCACCTCTCCAGCCCTGTTCTTTCTTTTCTTGTGTGTTGAGGGGGTACATAAGTGCACATGTGTACACATCTGTGTGAAAGTCAGAGGACAGGCTCAAGTATAGTGCTTCAGGCACCTTCCACATTTATTGTTTGAGGTGGGGTCTCCCATGATTCTGGAGCTTTACAAAATAAGCTGGCTAATTGGCCTGGCCAGTGAGCTGCCTGTCTGTACTGGCTATCTAGCCATCTCTGGCTAATGCCACCATACCAGACTTTTATTACAAGGGTCTGGGGATCTTCACACCTATAAGACACATGTTTTATCAAGTGAATTATGTCCCCAACTCTTGTTATTAGATATTTATTAACAATTAGTTAAGGTCCCAACACCAGGTAAGATCAAGGCAATAGACACATGTGTGTGTTTGTGTGTGTGTTTGTATGTGTGTGTGTGGAGGGGGGATTCTCTATACAACATAAGCCCAGCACAGCAGGATCTGTCTAACGGATGCTCCTGGCTCATCTCTAGGTCAGGACCTAAGACATAGTAGGTGCTTCATCACTCTTTACTAAGTGGATGGATACTTGAGAGAAAGCTGTCCTGTTTTAATCTTAGACTCAAATAACAAGCAAGCCAATGTCCTTACCTATAAAAATGATTTGTTCAATCTAGTAAGAGTTAAGTTCTGCTCCTAAAAATGTCACATGCATGCAGTCACACGCCACATCACCACACTTCTTTATCCTGAGTGGGAGAAAGCCATCTAAGCAAATGTTACAAGCATTGCAATCTCCAAAATGTCACTATGTCCTCTATGGGCCTCATAAACAGGACAGACTAAGATTTCAACAGCACAGACAGTAAGCTGTAGTATGAATAACTGCTTTTTCATAGCCCCCAACCCCCCTTTTTTTGCGTGGCTATAAAGAAGAGTGGGCACAGAGCCCCGCCAGTTCTCCCCCCACCACAGTTCTGTGGAGCCAGCTGATGGAACGTTCTCTGTCCCCACTGGCCGCACAATCAGCAAAATGATCAGCAGAGAGCTCAGTGGCTGCCCCACTCACTGCCCTTGGCTTTTTGGTCAACTGAGCCCTGACAATAGCAGCCAGCAGTTGTCACAGCTCAGATAATAGGTCCGTGTCACCCGCCCCACATTTGTTGGCTGACAATGGCCCAATTCTGCAGGCTGGCTTTATCCAAAACCTGCTTCCCCCACCCCCTACTCTTGAGGGATCTGTGATCGTGGAGCTGAGCCAAGCTAGACTGAATGACAAAGGGACTCTCCTGAGAAGCCTGAAAAGCTCTATTTGTAAATAAAAATGTCAAGTGGATTGATCGTGAATAGCAGAGGATCCGGGGACACATGCCCTGCATGCCTGGCAGAGTTCTGGTTAAGATGTCTTCCCATGGCTGTGGTCACAAGCGTAGGGCAGAAGAGGAGCGGAGAACTAAGAGGTTCCCCTGTTTAGGTGGAAAGTACCATCCTCCTCTCCCTAAAAGCTCTTCCATGCGAGGGGTTAAACTTTGATCCATGCTTAGCAATTATTAGAGGCTCTGGGTCGTAGGAGTATGTTATTGTCACCATGAACTATGCTTCTGACTTGCCTTTACAGTGACAGGGGTCATTGTCTCTCTTGTCATTTGACCCAACTGAAACAAGACTCCCACTTCTACAGACAAAAACAAAAACAATAACAAGACAAAACAAAAACCAACCAAATCCCCCCCCCACCCCCAGAAAAGAAACCAGCAACAGAGGGGTTCAATGGTTTGCTTAGAGTCACCAGTTAATATACTTGAAAGCCAAAGATGCTGCGGAGAGGACTGACTTGAGTCTCTCATCACCCGAGTCGTCACTTCTACAATATCTCAGTCACCTCCTGTCTGCTAGGAATCTAAACAATGAAGACCTAGTCCCTGACAGACAACTGCCTTACTGTACCGCTGGTCAAACCTCAATCCTGCTTCTCCCTGCATCTTGTGCTCAGTGGTTACTGTTTTTACTTTGACTACATGGGACAGGTCAAGCTTTCTTCTATGACCGTCTATTTTAGTGCTTGAAGATGAAACACCTCTGAGGACTTCCTCTTCAATCTAACCAATCCCCAAACACCATTGTTGGTGTTAAGTGTGCTTTAAATTGTTAAACTCAGTTTAGAACGTGGCCACCAGAAAACGACATGACATGCAACCTTTGGCCTGAGAAACAGTATAGAATTGCCTCTATTGCCTGTTTGGGTTGGGGTCTGTGCTTCCATGAATGACCCCGAGGCCTGCATGAGTCGTTAGGCTTAACTTCCACTTGAAATTATGGCATAGAGAAGGTAAGGTTTAAGAACCAGAAATCAAGAAAACATGAAATGAAGGGGTTACTGTGGAAACTCCACAATGGGGCCAGGCAATAGTCCAGCTGTTGAAAAAGAACAGGACAGACAGCAGGACAGGAAGGCCTTGGTCAGCTCCCCAAGCCATATGCCCTCTGCCCTCCTTGGATCCACCAATGCCCTAATTTCAGGCGCCTTATTTTCTGGTTCAGCTGAGTTCAGCCCCATGTTGTTATTGCCAGGGTGACCAGAGGGCAGGTCCAGCTGAAGCTGCTAGTGCTCCATCCAAATTTGTTCACTCCTTCCGTGAGCATGGGCTCTAAACTGTCCCCTGGAAGCCGTGCTAATGTGGGCTTTTTGGAAGTGACCGAATCATGATGTCTCTGACCTCTCTGGTAGATTAATCTACAGATAGACTCATAGCTGGACAGGCTACAGCAGAAGCTGAGGAGATAACGCCCTAGCTATAGGACACAGATTGCTGTGTTCTTGAAGGGGAGCTCTTGTCGCTGCCCTGCACACTGTTTGCTGACCACCATGAAGTGAGCAGCCTCCTCTGTGTTTTCTGGTGGTCTTAGACAATCCTTGCAAAAGGGTCTTTTGACCCCAAAGGGTTCACTACCCACAATTTGAGAATTGCTGGACAGTACATAGAACATATTTATGTCAGGATATTGGTTATCGGGAACTCCATTGTGACTTGCCATATTGCATTTTATCTGGCAACCTAATGTTCTCTGGGCCAGCATAGTTTAGGATGTCCTGATTGCAGGAGATTGACCCTCCTCATCCCAAATACAGATCAACCTAGAAGTTGGAAGAACCAGGACTGAGTCCTAGCTCTCAGGCAGGGTCCTCTGCATGTTGCCTGCTTTGGGGTCCCCATGGTAACCACTGTCTTCCTCTCAGTTCTCTCAGTGGGGCTTGTGAGTTTGTATATTCCAGATCCCACTGTGACAACTGCCTGGAAGCCCATCTGTGACAGAACTGAAGTCATGCTCGTCCCTCCGTCATCGCTCTGCTGTGTCATCGTCTGCGCTCATTCTCCGTGCCAATCAGCTGTTTGCTGGTGAGCCCCAACACCCGAGGAAGTCAGCTGAGGGAAGAAAAGGATATTTGGCTTGTGGTTTCAGTCTATCATGGTGGAAAAGGCATCGTAGAACAAAATATGGTCACCATGTCAGGAGGAGGGAGGGAGAGAGAGAGAGATTAAATGGTGTGCTACTTACTGGCTTCCTCTATCCCTTTTATTCCATCTGGACTCCAAGCCGTCGGTGCACCCCACAGTCAGAGCAGGTCTTTCCCCCTTAGTGACAGTCACACGTGTCAAATAACTCCGGAAATGCCTTCACAGACATATAAGAACTGTGCCTTAAGAAATAAGGTGCTTCTCCATCAAAATCAAGCCAACAATCAAGATTAGTCATTACCTGGGGCCAGTGATGGGGCTCAGGGGATAAAGGCACTTTTGCCACTGAGCCCGACAACCTGAGTTTAGTCTTTGGAACCCATATGGGGGAAAGAGAGAACCAACTCACAGGTTAGCTTCTAACTGCCATGTACACACTTTGGCATGAATATGGCTACACACACACACACACACACACACACACACACACACACACACAGCCTGAATAAATACATTTTAAAACGGTTAATTATTATAGTCTCCAATCTTCTCTGTTAGACCCTGATCATCCTAGGGGCAGAAGCCATCTCTTTTTTAGTTTCAATCTCAGGGGCCAGCACAAGATCCACACCAAAAGTCACTGGGATGGTTTGAATGTGTCTCTCAAAGTTCATGTGTTAGAAACTTAACCTCTAACACACATGTTACTGGCTGGAGGTGAGGCCTTTGGGAAACGGCTCGTTAGCTCTGCTTTCAATTTTGACTTGATGGTTCCCTCCAATCAGATTGTTCTGTGGCCATGTCTGTGAAGCATTTTCTTACTTGTTAATTGTAGGAAGACCCGGCCCACTGTGGGTGGTGCAATCCCTAGGCAGATGGGCCTAGGCTGTATAAAACAGGCAACTAAGCAAACCCCAGGGATTAAGCCACTAAATAGCATTCTTCCATTGGTTTCTGCTTCAAGCTCCTCCCTTGAGTTCCTACCTGTAAGCTAAAATAATCAACCCATGCTCTCTCCCCACTGCAAGTTGTTTTTGGCCCTGGTGTTTGTCTTAGTTACAGAAAATAAACTAATACAGGAGATAATTGGGTTTAGATGATGTTACGAGATCAGGACCCCGTGATGGCCTTAATGACTTCAGAGGAGAAGGAAGAGAGACTTGAGTTGGTACATTTGCTTTATCTCACCAGGTGATCTGTTGCACCATGTCCTCAGGCCACCAGGAGGTCCTCCACAGGTGCCAGCACCATGCCTTTGGATTTCTGTCCTCCAGAATCATGATTCAAATAAATAGCTATTATTCATAAATCACAGTCTTTGGCATTCAGAAGATAGACTATGGCAGTCACCAGCATATGTGTGTGTGTGTATAATATATATGTATATATATCATTAACAAATGCAGTCTAGTGCCCACCTGGCCTCCTGTCAACGTACTGAGGACTCCAGGCTTACTGGAAATTAACTTACTTAGACTTGTATCTAGGCCACAAAATCCCATGAGGTTGGATCACCCCCAGACACAGCGATGGTTCATTGACCTTGTAGGTTGTTGGGAGAAGATGTGAAATAAAGAAAGAAGCTCCCTGAAGGGAAAGGACCAGGACGCCAGCCCATCCTCTGAAGTGACTCTGCTCAGGTGACAGACGTAGCAATACAGGCCCCTGTAATAGATAACTGGGATGTTGGATGGAGGCAGAATGAGAGAATCAGTGAGGGCCAAAAAGTCAAAAGGAAACGGGTGTTTAAATTCAAGAAGACACCGGTCCCAACCAACCGTGGTGAGTTTATACCCCAGGGAAGCGGTTGGAAAGCTGGAAGCCTGGGCCAGATCTGCACAGAACTTCATACAGGGTATCCCACCTTACTCCTTGAGGGATGGCAATAGGTTGGGTGGGACCCTATGTCCAGACAGCAGAATCTGAGCCATCTGTATAGCCTCAGCATCAGGCTCTGCCCACCTAAGGGGCTGCCCAAGTTAGAGGTGAGGGAAGTCAGGACTGGACCTCAGCCCTGGCACACCAAAGCACTTCTGAGGGATTCCTTAGTCTGAGCCTCCATTTAGCATGAAGAAGGATGAGGTGTGTTTTGGCCTCCATTGCCAACAGTGCCACTGTCTGCATTCACCTGGGATACGGGGAACTCCCCCTTGTACTTGGGGGACTGGCCACCTCTTTCTTGAGAAGGAGAATTGCCATTCCTCTTACTACCAGATGAACTTTGACTGTTAATCCCCATTCTTTTGTGGTGCCTGGTGTCTATCTGAGCATAAGCCATGATGCAAGCTTTGCTGGAAAGGCTGTCAGGACTAGGGGCTGCCACTTGATGCCTCCTCTGCTCCAAGCACTGGGCAAGCCCTGCCGTGGTCTTCTCCCTCTTCTAATCCAACCATTCCGCCGGCTTCTTCCAAACGGTTAGATCTGGGTTCCCTGGTAAAAGAATACGAGGTAGAATTTGATTTTTTTTATTCTTTGTGAAATCCATGTGAAATAAAAATTATTGTTTTCCCTTTAACATGATCCCCAAATCTACATTCTGTGTTTCTACACACCCCTTTCGATTTCTTACACTCAAACCTCTCTGGACTTTTTGCTATTTCTTGAGCTCACCAAGTTCTTTATCACCCTAAGGCTGGTGCAAGGGTAGTTGCCTCTGCCTGGAATAACCACCTCCTCACTCTTCAGTCAGCTGCTCTTCACCCTTCAGCTCCTGGATTATAATGTTACTTCCTTGACCTGCTCTCTTTTATTCTTTCTCTGGGACCTTTGTATGTGTGTCCCTGCTCACGGTTATCACGAGCTGTGATCATGTGTTGTACATACGTGTCCCTTTTAAATGCCACAATTGTTTTTGTATTGCTGCTGTACTTCCTGTTTCTAGCGCATTATCTAGGACATAAAAATGATCCATAAATACTTCAAATGCGTAACAAAAAAGTATTGTTTTCGTTTTAAAAAGGAGGAGGAGCCAGAGAGATGGTTTGTCTAACTTGCAGAAGACCTGAGTTCAGTTCCCAGTACCCACACGGCGCCTTCTTCTGGCCTCAAAGGGCTCCAAGCATTCACATATACATGAAAATAAACGCATGCAGGCACTCACTCTTACACATAAAATAAAATATCTTCTCTTTTTAAAGGCGAGAGCATCTGCTTTGAGAGCTGGTGGGCACTGATAATGGGATAATTGGAATTCGAACGCTGGTTGTTTTACTCCAAGCTGTACTTACTCTCTGCCCCCGAAACAAACGCTTTTTAAAAAATGAACTGCAGTTGAACATGTGGTACATATAAAGGGGTATATGTAGCACATATGTAGTTATCAGGCGTGACAATAAATGCTATCCCTGTGAACCTTGGCTCCTGAGGGCTCCCAAGGCTCCCAAATGAATGGTAGCCAGGACCTGTCAGAGACTAAGCAAATGTCTGTAGCCATTAGTCCCATGACACCCTGAGCAGACATTTCATCTTCAGCACACCATGGAGACACAGAGGTGTTGAGTTGCCAGTCTCACTGTAGTTCCTGGAAGGCAGATGTGGCTGGGAAGTCATGCCTGCTCTTATTGACTCTCTGAGTCCGTGGTTTTCACAGGAGGATACTCCTTCCTTGCTCTGGGGACATCTTTTGGAAATGTTGGTCCCCCAAACTGCCTCACTGACATTGTATGAATTCACATGCCTGGAAGCCCCCACCGCAAGGTCTCCAGGTGACGCTGATGTAGCTGGCCCACAGGTGGGGGTGGGGCTGTCTCGGCATCTCCCACATTGGGTGACCCGGAGAGCAGAGCTTCAGGCTCACCTACTCCTGCTTTGTGTCTGGCTTTGGTGCTCGTGATTGATGTGTGATCCGCAGCCCACTGGGGGTCTTCTGGCCCCTCCTGACAGAGGCACACCGGTCTTTTCTCCAAGCAAAGGGCACACTACCTTGAGGGCTGTCATTGTCACATATGATCAAGGTCCCCCAATAGGTGAGAATGGAAGGTTTTTGATGTATAGTGTGTACAAAGTCATATACATCTACCTATAGAGACAATGGGAGGCTGCCGTTCAATATCCCTATGACGTCCTGCTGCCACCCAGCTTCGGACAGCAAAGGCAGCTGGGAATCCTGTACTTTGAGGAAGGATTCTCACCAGAGTTCAAAGTGGTGTGGTGTCTGGTGGGATGGCCTTCTAGTCTCTGCTCTTCTGTGGCGTATGGTGCAGTAAACTCAGCAGCAGGTGTGTCCGTGGAGACTTGAACAGGGCATTTGGCTAACCCAGCCGTGTGGACAATTAATCAACCATTGGGATACTTTAATTTTCTAGTAACTAGATTCTGACATTACAGACACTTATTTCCATTTAAGCTATCCATATCCTGTGCAAAGGAAGACCTCTAACTTTATCTAAATTTCCTTATAAGTGGCGTGGCATATTGTCACATGGGCCCCTCCCACAGAAATTGGGACTGGAGGGGGCAATGACTGGGGAATCTCTGGTCCTTTTCAAGTGAGTCCCCTGGCAACAACATATGAAAACCAGGCACCCAGAGGTTCAACTCTTAGAGCTGGAAGGAGCCTCACCTGCAGAACCAGGAGCCTTGGGTTGCTCCTGCCAGCTAGACACACAAGGTAGTTAGTTTCTTCTTGTTTTTTTAAGAAAAGGCCAGGCACACAGACAGTGGCCACCTGCCCAGTAATGTGATATTTCGTTTACAACAGCCCAAGCGCGTAGCTTGTACGTGTTAATATTGGATTATTTCTCTTCATAGTTAGCTGCCTCCTCACTTCACTGTTTCCATGGCAACACCCCTCAAACACCACTTCCTACTCTGAATACACAATGTAAACAATCTGCTGTTGAACATTTCCCAATTTAGGGGATTGGAGCCAAAGCTGAGAAGCCTGCGGTTAGAGAGGAAGGTGGGCCCCTGAGAAGCAAGGTGCTGGCATTACAACAGAGGTGCCCACACCAGCTTGTGGGGATAAAGATACCAGACAGTTACGCATCACTCCATTCTTTCTGTGAGGGGAAATTTAGTTTCAGAAGAGTTCAGGGGGCTCCTCTGTCATCGCTTAGGGATAAAGAGTCTCAGGATCCCGGAAGTGACTTAAGTTGCTCCTATTGTGACAAAGGTAAGACAAGAATTAGGGCTTGTCTGAGAAATGCAAATGCTTCCCCTCCAAGTGAGCAGCCCTCAGCTGCTCTGAGACCACGGCAGTCACTTTTGGTGCGTCTTGGCATTCTCCCCAATGGAGCCTGCATACTGAGCAATTCCTCCTAAGGTCAGCTCTGTCACCCAGCTGGACACCCAGGCCATGCTGTAAAGACCTTGCTGGGCGTGCGTTCATGGGGTTCCTGGGCATCCAGGAGTTGTATTTTTCTGCTGAGGACAGCTGGGACTTGGTTTGCTGTCCCAAGCTCATCTGAGGACCCTGCTCAAGGCATTGCTATTTTCTTTTTATCAAAGGAGCTATTTTTGTTTCCAGTCTCACCCACACATAGTAGTGTCCACAATTTCCACTTCAGAAGCAAGGCGAGACTGTTCTTTCTTCTTTTTTCTCCAAGCAGGAAAAAAAAAACAATCCTCAGACCATTTTCTTTCAACTTCTTTGCAACCCTTAGCATTCTTTGACTTCTGAGCAAATGATCACATGATTTCTGTGTCTTTAGCAATGAGCCAAAGGACACTCATGGCCTCAGGAAGTTCAAGAAAGGCTCACAGAAGAAGTTGGAAAAAAAATGCCAGCCCCAGGGGGATAGGTAGTGTTGGGAGGTGGCAATGAGGTCCCCACCTAGCTGCTAGCTAGACTTTGAAGCAGCGAGAGGGGTGTGGAGAAGCTCATCACTGGGAGATTTTCAGCAAGTGGCAGCCACCAAATGCTACCCTTGCAGTGCCCAGGGGGCATCTGTGGTCTCTCCCCTCAGCCACCAGAACATCGCTGCCTTGGGGTGGAGCTTGCCTGCTGTCTATCCTCCTAAGGATGGCTTACCAGGTCTCCCCAGAGACACCAGTTAGAGTCACAAAGAACACTAAGAGGGTCCCCAAGAGGAAGGCCTGCCCCTTGCTGCCTATTCTGAGCAGGTCCTACTGAAGTTGTCGTCGTGAGTGTCTTCTCAGGCCTTTAGAATATTTCTCATGAGATGACAGTGACAAGTCGGTCAGGGCTCCTGTCAGGCTCCCGTTCCAAAGAGGGAATGGAACATTAAACCCAGGTAGCCTCTCAAACACAGGGATGCATGCCTTTGTTCTGTTGCTTCCTCTCAGAGGAAAGAGGGGGCTCAGAAAAAAAAAGCTGCGAGGCAGGAGATCAAGCTTAGACATCTGACTCCATCACTGCCTCACTGTAACCCTGAGAAAGTCATGCCCTTTCCCTGAGCCTCAGTTTCCCCATCCATAATGTGCAGGCACTAGTTTGTATTCATATTCCTTAAACACGTGTTCTATGGGGATACTGGGTAGTAGGAGGTGATATAGGTTTGGACATGCCAAATGCAGCAAATGGAAGACCGTCTCCCACAAATCTTCTCAGCCCCCTTAGTACGCCGTCCACATCTCCCAAATGGGCAGAGCATGCAGCATGTCCAAAATTGTGGAAATGAAATTTGGTTCTGGGGCGTTTGAAGATGAGCACATTCCAGATGACTATGATGCCTTGATGGGAACTGGAGGGAATAAATGACAGAAATGGAAAACAAGGGGGGCCCCCCTGCAAGCGACTCTATCTCAGGAGGGCCGTGGCATCCTTAACTTCTCTCCCAGGCCTGGTGTGTGTGTTCGAAAAGCCACACATGGCTCTTGGTTATGAAACTCAGTTCATGGATATTGATGCCCCAGGGAGGAGAGAAAAGTGACTGCCGTATTCAGAAGTCTCTCTCTTACAGGTCATCAGGGCGCCATTTATTAAGTCCATCACTCAAGGGCACACATTTCTCTCCTGCTCAGTGATGCTACCTCTGTGCAAACTCAGGAGCCAAGGTGAGAAGCCGAAGAATGGTGGCAAGGGCTTCCTCCCCCCATTCCACAGCACAGCCTTCACACACACACACACACACACACACACACACACACACACACACACGGCTCATGGTGGCTAAGAGAAGGTTCCTAGAAACCCAGGCACACCCAGTGAGAAGTCCTCAGAAGGCAATTCTAAGGCAGAGTTCTGAAGTTCACCTGTCTGCCATCTGCTGCCTTTGAAGTGCTGGCTTTTGAGACAGAATACTAATAATAAGTTTATATATTTTATTTGCCAGCAGCCTGAGGGATTAGTACTCTCTGGGCTTGACTGGCCTCATGACTACTCATATGCATGACCTACAGGAGGATGGTTTTAGCCACTGGTGATGAGGAGGACAGGAAGCTATTCGGCTCTCAGAACCAACAGGCTCTTTCCTGTTCCCACTTTGAGATCTCTAAAACACTTGCATTTCTTACCTGGAATTGCTCCATCTAATAGAAAATAAGAATTTGTTGCAGAATTTGTCTCTTCACCCTGATTTAAGAGGAGGGAGAGGGCAGAGAGCGGTCCCCAAAGCTAACCAAGAACATCCATCAGAAATCCTTTAAATTAAATTAAAACACTGAATCATTTGGATCCATCCCATTGCATAACAGCCATTAAAGTATTAACATTACTTTGGGGGTACTCTGTTACGCAAGCTACTGCTAAATCTCCTCTGGGCCTTTAAAAAAATTCCCCCAAAGAGTTGTTGTTTGCTAATTTATTTGTAAATGGGCTGCATCTGTGTTCATCCTGGCCTCCTATTCAGTGTTTGGCCTCTACACAAGGATGGCAGAGTGTGCAAATGTACTAGGACTGAAGACATGTGTGATGTCTGCTTGCTCTACGCTTCTGGGCCTTAGTTTTCCCAAAAGGAGGGATGGATGAGGAGGCTCATTCTTGGCAAGATGATAAGGAACAGGGATCTTGGACTTGGCTTTGTCACTTCTAGGTGTACGACTTTGAGCAAGTTGCTTAACTCTTCAGAGCCTCAACCTCCGGCATCTGCCAATGATGTTCGTGATGGTACTCAGTGCACAGAGTCATGAGGAAGACTCTGTGAGCAGATGCATATCAAGGGCTGTGATGACTGTCTGGTCCAGAGTGAGGACCGATAAATGTGATCTAGGGTTATAATGGATCTTGTGAAGGCCTCAACAAGATGATCGTGCATGGCAGAAGACCCTCCTCTTATCTTTGGCTTCTTTTCCTATCCCGACAGGCAGCCATGGCTAGGTGGCTGAGCTCTACCCCATGAGAGCAGAGGAAAATCTCCATAGCAGATCTGACCCATCAAAACCATCCCCTGAGATTCTTTACATTTTTCCCACACTGCAGTCTCCACAGATGAACATGTTTCCCTGGATGCCATATTATTAAAATGGCATGGTCATGAGATAAAAAGAACAAGGAGTCGGGCCAGGTGGTGGTAGCCCACTCCTTTAATCCCAGCACTTGAGAGGCAGAGGCTGGTGAATCTCTGTGAGTTCGAGGACAGCCTTGTCTACAGAGTGAGTTCGACAGGCTCTAAAGCTACAGAGAAAACCTGTCTCGAAAAAACAAACAAACAAAACAACAAAAAAGCCCCAAAACAACGACGACAACGACAACAACAACAACAACAAAAACAACCAGTAGAAGAATAGCCACTTGCTACACTTCCAGTTGGGGCCTCGTGTGAGAGAGAAATAAATTCCTAAAGTGCTAAGTCAGTGAGATTTGGGGGTAACTGGGGTTTCCATAGCAATGCCCTGGGTTTGGTACCAAGCCGAATGGGATTGTGACATCTTCCCCAAGCGACCAAACCTGGTTGCGATTGTTTGATTAGTCAGCTCCTAGTTTCTAATGCTAACAGGGTAACAACCGGATACTCCCAGTTCTCTAGCTGGGGACACAAGCTTGTAGGCCTGGCAAGTGCTGGCCTGGTACCTGGCGAGCTCTCTGCAGATGGCTGCCCAAGCTGGCCGCCTGGGCTGACTGCCCCCACACTCTGGACAATGGAGCATGTTTCTGCCCAGATGCCACAGGGAACTGCTAGGGTTACCCAGGCAGTAGCCCACGTTCAAATACATCATTTTAGCTTGTAGAGCTTTGTCAGCCCCCTGCCTTCCTAGTTGGGCTATCCTCAGAGTGGGAAGGAACAGGAATTCCTACCTGGGGGTCCCAGGATGGGTAAAATGAGATGTTTCCTCATTAAAACTCAGAACAAACACACTTTCCTGTAAAACACGGGGCCAGGGAGAGGCTCAGTGAGCACACGGTACCAGCTCTGAAGGGGAGTGGCTGGCCAACCTATGCCTGATCTGAGGTGGAGATGCATCTCTCCTGTAGCCCCCTTTAACAATTCCTATCTGGACACATGCAGATGTGGCCCTAGGTGTCAAGTCCCCTCAATACTCTCTCGGCCCCTCTTTCCTGGTGCCTTCCCTCTTCACCGTACCATCGTCATTCTCAACTCCGCATTACGTCTCTTCCAGACAGGCCGAGCTTTTGATTCTTGAGCTGTAACAAATAAATGAAGAAATATGAAAACATAATGAGTATATTGGCTAAAGATCAAACTCCCAAGCCTCCCTCGCTTTTGGCTGTACAGGGTACTGATTATAAAGGAAAGTCTGGCTTTTGTGCCATGTCACAGCTTGTACTGAGCAAGAAGAGACCAGTCGAACAGCATGATCGGGGGTCTAAATCGGAGCCAAATGCCTTGCCAAATGGCTCTTGTCCCCGGGCCCAAGGTCTTCTCCCTGCTTTGGTGACAGGAGGACCAGCACTCGCTGGGGTTGTCTGAGATTGGAAGCTCAAGTCTAGACACATCACTTGACCATAATTCCGTATCTTGAGTGGAGGTGGGTGGCGGCCCACTTAACGGAAATCTCCCTGTGCCAAGCTGCTGCTCAGTCAGACTGTTTCCAGTCTCCCTTTGGTAAGCAGGTCATGTGACCAGGTGTCCACCCGTGGAATGTGAGGGGTGTTGTAGGTACTGCCGCGTCTGGGACTTATGACACTGCTGGTCCTCTATCCTGCTTTCCTCCACACTCCTGTTGACAACCCGGTGTGGTGATGAGTCAGCTGTGATCCTGGGGCTGGCAGAGCCACAATGTAGAAAGGACGAGGAGCCCTGAGTGACAAACCCAGGCTGCTCTTAGAGAGTATTGTGTTGTGTGTGATGTATGTGTTCATGCGTGTGAGGTTAGGGGCATGAATGCTATGGTGTGCACGTGGAGGCCAGAAGAGGCTTTAAGTGTTGCTCCTTGTCTTCCATCTGTTTTACGTTGTCATGATTCTCTCTCTCTCTCTCTCTCTCTCTCTCTCTCTCTCTCTCTCTCTCTCTCTCCTCTCTCTCTCTCTCTCTCTCTCTCTCTCTCTCTCTCTCTCTCTCTCTCTCCCTCTCTCTATCGTGTGTGCGCACACTCGTGGAAGACATCATCAGATCCCCTGGAGCTAATGAGGCTATAAACTGTCCAGTGTGGGTGCTTGGAACTGAACCTGGGTCCTCTGGAAGAGTAGCCAGAGCTCTTAACCACTGTTCCATCTCCCAGCCCCACTCCCCTTGTTTGTGACAGGGTCATTATGTATGCCAGATGAGCTGGTCTGCAGGCTTCTGGGGATTCTCCTGTCTCCACCTTCCCTCTCATTATAGGGACAGTGGGGTTACAGATGGCTTTACATAGGCCCTGGGGATCCCAACTCAGGTCTTCGTGTTTAAGCAGCACTTACCCTCTGAGCTGACCCTTTGGCACTCTGGAGCTGACCCTCACGACTGTGGTCTGTCAATCCTTTTGGTTATATATTCTGTGTAGGTTATGGTGTGGAAAGTGGAAAGTGCTCTGCTATTAGGTGTTCAGGCTGTGTCTACTGAATTGTGAACATAGGTATTGGCTACTTCTGCACTTAAATCACAAGGATCTGAGGGGCAAGTTTACAAAGGACTTCATAACCGCCTATCTTCATTTAAGGGAAGCAGCGTTGTCAAGTAAGTTGACGATGCTGACTGTTGTAAGAAGGGCCAGGCAGGAGTGTCCAAGTGCACTGAGATGTGGCCGCAAGTCCCTGATGACCTTGGCTGTGAAGGTAGGTAGAAGTCTGGCCTGGCGCTGAAGCGACAGTGAGCGTGGCTGGCAGCGAAATGCTCGCTATCTCCTCTGTGCGTTGACAAAAATGTGTTTTCCTCTTCGGGAAGAGCTTTATTAAGCACCTCGCAGTCTGGACACCACAAACTGCGGATAAGATAGCAAGCCCTTGCGTCCCTCACTTACCAGGAGGAGACTGAACTGTGTGACAGACACACTACAGTAGAGATGTCTACGGGGGCCTCTGGAGCAGAGTGGAACCAACTTCAGCAGGAGGAGGAGGGGCAGGCAGGGAGAGTCTCAGAAGGCCAGGAGTCCCTCAGCTCCAACAACAACAGCAACACGTTTAGAAGTCCCCTTGGTTTGGCGAGACCAGGCCAGAAAATGGCAAGCCTTGTCAACAGGCCACCTCCAGGTTATAGCAACAGTAGCCAGCACAGGAGGCTGCAGGTCCCTTTTCCCTTGGCATGACAGGCAGTAACCGGTGCTGTTGTGGCTGATCTCAGGTACCTGTGTGGCCCCACCCCTTGATACACTGCCCTGATAAACAGCATGAGCTGAACAGAAACTTTTGTCTTTTGCTTTGTTTGTCCTTATTCATATAGTGTAAACTGGCCCCTCAGTTCTCCAAGTGTCAGCCCAGGACAGGTAGCATTTGTTTTACTTAGGAAGGTTCTAGAAATATAAATATTCAGGATGATTGGAGCAGAAACCCGAGTAGGGCTCAGCAGGGTAGGTTTTAACAAACCGTCCAGGGGATTCTGATGCACAAGAAAGGCTGAGAACCATTGCCCGGCCAAGGCAAACTAAACTGGTCCTCTTAAAGAGGAGGAACAGAGATAGGTAGGAGGATGGCCCAGAGGGCAAAGTGCTTGCTGTGGAGTATGTGGGTCTGAGTTCAAATCCACAGCACACATGACCCACATAAAAGTCAGGCATGGTGGCATGCAGTTATAAGCCCAGTGTTGGAGGTAAGAGGGACAGGAGACATCTGGACCCTGACGCTTACTGATCGATCAGTCTAACTCAAAGAGGTGAGCTCTAGGTTCAGTGAGATCTCAACTCTGTCTGAAAAAAAAAAGGTGGAAAATAAAGGAAGAAGACACCCAGTGTGACCCTCTGGCCTATACATGTAACCTGGTGCACACATATGCACAAACATGCATATATCCCCCCAAAATAACTTTAGGGAAGTCACAGAGGTCATTCGAGCAGACTGTAAAAACCCAAGTAAGTTGCTGATGAAATAGCAAGGTTTATTATGTGATCCAAAAGGGGCCGGGCGGTGGTGGTGTACACCTTTAATCCCAGCACGAGGCCACCCTGGTCTACAAGAGCTAGTTCCAGAACAGGCTCCAAAACTACAGAGAACCCTGTCTTGAAAAGAAAAGCGTTCTGAAAGGAAATCAGCGCTGCCCCCATCACCCACCAACTGAGCCACTGCCTGGCTGTGTGGACGTCTACCGTGTCAAACAAAAGGAAAAGGCACCGCTGCAGAAAGAGACACTGGGTGTCCAGTGGTCATTGACGCCAGGGCTCAAGATAAACCCAGGAAAGTACTTTCCATTTGTGCCTGTGGCCTAGCTGATTTAGGAAATGCTCCCGAATGCTTTGAATTTGAAAGGTACATAATATCTAATTCTCTCTTCTGCAAGCCGAGTCATTAGCGCTGTTGTTGAGCCTATTTGGTAATGGGCACTATTTAAATGAAGCCAAAAAAAAGTACAATTTCCAACAAATTGCTTTTTAAACTGTCAAATAAAAGGAATCCATTTGTGCATGTGAGATCATTCCAAGGATGCTAACGATTAACTGAAAGCAGTTGAAAAATGTCAAAGAGAAGAAGTGTTCTACTCCAGGGCTGGCTGAACGTTTCCAGGTGGAAACTAACCGCTCCTTTGACCTGATCTGGAATCAACTTTCTGTTTTCATTAGCCCAATGTGAACTTCATGGAATGCAAGTTTTAAGTATTAAATATTAAAAACAAGCCGCTGGGTTTATTTATTTGGTTTTTTGTTTGTTTGTTTTTGTTTTTTTCCTACTGTTGCTTTATCTAATGTTATCTGAATGCTGTCTCAGATATCAGACATAGGTGTATTATGACATCAACTCTTTCCTATGTCTTAAATTGGGTATCAAGGGCCCTCGCCAAGCAGCTTTCCAAGTAACATATTTAACAGTTTTTTCTTCCTTTTGTTATTGATGAATTCATCCTTGTCTCGTCTAGTCAATGAGAAGGAAAGTCTGAAGCTGTGTGGCAAGTAACTTTTCAATCTCCAGTGTTGGTGCTTGGTAGCTAGCACCAAGCTGGAGGATGGGCCCCAAGGATGAGACACTACTACAGACCAGACAGAATTCCGGATGGTTCTACACAAGGCCCACCTCGGATCCTTCTGTTTCATACCCTCTAAGACTTTCCACCTGTGGATCAGTTTTGTGTTCACACCTTCAATATCTTTGTAATGTCCATTATATTGACAAATTATCCTGTGTTGTTTGGGTTCTCTGAGAAGTTGGAAATGATCCCCTACTTCAGACCCCATTATGTTTCTGTCTCAAGATCCCTTATTTGGGGATGGACTGCCTTCCTCCAACTCTGTGATAGGGAGGGGGAAAACAGCAAAATGCCCAAGAATAAGAGCATTGTGTCCTTGAGAGCAGCTAGAAGGTAAAGCCTTTCCAACAGATGGAACTATTGCCCCCTCCCCCATGATTTAAAAAAATGCTGGCAGTGGGAAGCAAGAGCCAGAAGTTCAGCAGTGGGAAACTCATTCACGAAGAGAACACTCAACTGGGAACTGCAGTTTGACTGCCTCAGCTTCCCCAGACACTTCTGCAGGGTGTTTGTAAGCCTCGGATTTGGTGATCTGCTATTTATCTACCTGCCTACCTGTCTGTCTGTCTGTTCCCTGTCCCTTTACTTTGATTTTTTTTTCTATAGCTAATAAACTCACCCATTCTCCTGACCATAGTGAACAATGTATAGAAAGGAAGATGCTGGAAACAATGATTCCCCCCACTCCCACCCCCACAGCCCCAGCCCACCAGGTACCTCTTACTTGTCTGTCCCCCTGCTTGACTAACAAATGTAAAATGATCTTGTCAATGAAGTACAAAGGAATCTTGTAAGTGGTGGCCAGCAGAAGGAGGCGTTTTTCCCGGACAGTCCCCAGAAGGGAACTCCTCACAAATGACTGTGCCCGAGGTCTCCAGAGAATCTGGTTTAAAACGCACATTGTTGCTCAGTATGTCTAGGGTGGAGCTGCGCTGCCTGCAAGTCTCCTAAGCTCCCAGGCAATGCCTGGCTGTTGTGGACCACACTGCGGCCTAATGAGCAGCAAGGGAATGCTGGCTCTGCAAAACACTGACTTTCAGAATCCCACTTAGGCATGCATCTGAGGAACCGGCAGGCCCCCTTTGGTTCAGGGTTCCTTGAAAGCAGACACTGGGTCTTAATGCACATGCTTGTTGTTGTTTTGTTTCTTGACTGGTTGGCACTTGGCACGGAGCCCACACATGGTGGGTATGTATTTATTTAATTAAACAGAGTTGGCTTTGATCCAAATATGATTTTAAGTGGACTTAACCCCTAGTAGGCTCTGGGTAAAACCTGACAGGGAAGAAGTCTGAGTTAGAGATCCTTCCCGATAAAGGTCCCCTTTATTCTGCACGTGACACCTCTGTTGCTCTTCGGAAATTTTACTCCTGTCACATTTTAAACGCGGTTTACACTAGAGAGCCAAAAGGAAGGGAGGTGGGCGAATAAGCCTAAACCAGAAAGTCCTGCAAAACTGTAAGGTTGCAAGACATCAAAGGCTCACAACTGTTGCTGGTGGAGCCCCAGACCTGCCGAGTTTCTCCCTCTGCTAGATTACCAGCGTTTTGCAGGTAGGTGTTGCGCCCCCCGCTACACAGGTCCCTAGTTAGCCCTGAGAGCCCTGCAGAAACCGGTCCCGGCGGGCGACGGTTGGCTTGGTGCAAGCCTGTTTGTTAGCGCTGAGCGAGCAATTAAGCTGCTTGTGCAGCGGCGACCTAAGAGTGGTGGTGTTGACCTCCTGAGTCGCTTAGGGGGCTCGTGGAGAACCAGGACCCCAGCGAGAGTTCTATAGAAACCCTGATTCTGAGAGTCCCTGGCGATGCGGTAACCTGTTCCACCGTACAATAACCACAGATGCTGAGGACTCATTTTGGCTCCCCAGGGTCAGAGGGAGAAAAAAGGGGGGCAAGGAAAAGGGATTATATTGGTCAGTGGTTGGGCCTCCCTCGGGGAAAGGGAGAAGCGCAAGGGGAGAGCGCCCTAGGGGAGGCGTACACGTGCAGGGGAGGGAGCGTGAGAGGCGGGCGGGCGGGCGGGAGGGGAGGAGTAGGGAGGCGAGAGCAGCTTGCGGGAGGCGCCACGGCCTCGCAGACGCAGGCGCCGGCCGCCAAGGAGCCAGAGAGAAAGTTCCCGGGGACAGTTCGCCCGCCGGAGGGCCCAAGCTGAGGCCGCTGACCGAGACTGTCTCGAGTCCCGCGCGTGCAGCGCGCAGTTCGCCTGCACGCACTTGGCTGCCCGGGCTCTGCTTTTCCAGAAGCAGAGGAGCCTCGCGGGCGGGCGGGCAGCCGGGGCGGCCGCGACTAAACTTGGACGAGGAGGATGCTGCGAGTGGGCGCGGCGGCGCGGGGCGCGGGGGCGCTCGCCAAGCTCTGATTGCTCCCGGCGGGCTCCGAGCGCGCCGAGGCGCAGTAGGCAGGTAGTGGCTCCAAGCGCCCGGACTGCGCCAAACCTACCAGCCAAGGCCGCCAGCGCCACCGTGCAGGCGTCGTCTCCTCGCCACGGAGTCATGGTGCGCGCAGCGCGCACGCCCCGCGCGGAACTCTGAGCTCCGGCCGTGCAGTGAACCCCCTCCTCCGGTATCCCCATCCGAGCTTCCCGCGCCTGCCTTGCTCGCGGACCATGAAGCTATCGCCTGGAACCCCTTGCTTCTGAGCTGTGTATCGTCCCCCTGCAGCCCTAGCGCTGCTGGACCACCGACAACGCTCCAACCAACCCTTCAATCTCGGAATCTTCTCCCAGGGACGCCGGGCGCTTGGAGATGGCGCTCCGCGAATCCCTCCAGCCGCGCAAAGTTCGCAGGAGGCGAGAGATGCTGCCGCAGCAAGTTGGCTTCGTTTGCGCCGTGCTGGCCCTGGTGTGCTGTGCTTCTGGCCTCTTTGGAAGCTTGGGTAGGTGCGGGGATGATGTTCTCTACCGGGGTAGTCAGGGGCCCTGAGCTGGGAAGCCTCAGGACAGCCACAGCTCCTTCCCTGTCAGATTGGTCCCCAGGGTTTCCACTCCCAGCCTGGGGGGGGGGGGAGTAGTGTGCACCCAGGAGGGTTGAGGCACGCACTGGACTGTGGCGCCGGTTCTACTAAGCTGCTCAAGCTCCCTGGGGTTCCGGACACGGCTGTAGGTGTGTTTTGCTGGGGCCAAAGCCTGCACCATCTCTCCCCGGAGTGTGCAGGCATTGGGCGACTCAGGGCGGCCCAGAGATAGATTCTCTCGCTTTAGGGGGTGCAAAACTGAGCAGTCCACTTTTCTGTTCTGCACAGCTGCAAAAATTGTGTTCGGCGCCTTAGAGACCCAGATTCTTAAGCTAGGTCTCAGCTCTCCCCTTGCTCGTGCTCTGATTCAAACGGATAGCCTGGGTTTCCTGACGCGTCCTCCCGATCCCTAAAGGGAGAGGGGCAGTCTGTCCCCGCGGGAGATTGCTGCCATGTTCCAGCATCGCTTCTCCCAACTCCGCTTAATCCCCATGGAAAGGGAGGGCTGGCCTGCGCAGCCCTGATCTACACTCCTCCAAGTAGAAGGCGACCTGGGAGTCTGTTAAGACATGCAAATTTCAGGCAGAGTGGGGAAAGAGAAGAAACTTATGAAATATTTATTTCGAAGGGATTTGGGCTCCTGGTTAGTCTTGAAAGGACTTTCAATACTGCCTAGATATTTCAGAAATGGGTGCTGTGAACCTTTTGGGGTTCCCCCATGTAAAATAAATGTTGCCAGCTTAACCACCAAGGCAAAGGCACAGGGGAGGGAGGGCACCTTTTTGAGTGGTTAGAAAGCCCATTAACATAGCATCCCCGGACCATGTAGGGACCTGTGCAGTGATGAGAAAAGCGAGTGACACCTGATTAAACTTTAAAAAGAAAAGGCCACCACTGTCTTTCAACACCCAAATTGTGATTTGGGGGTAGAGGGCCGAAGAAAGTTTATTTTAACACCTCAATATCCAATGTTTTGCAAGTGGACAATTAAACACAAGAAATAACAAAATGTTTAGGTGCAGGCATCCTGGAGGAGGTATTGCTATGCAGCCTAGACAGTGGGCGTCTGGACAGGTAAATCCTGAAGCCATAACTATTTTTATTGGCTAGATCAGGAGTTAGCTTCGGGTATTTAACTATCTCTGCTCAGAGGCCACCATGCCCTCTCTGATATGGCTCTGTGTGACCCCTTGGACCACAGCATGATGACCTGGGAGCTTGATAATAGACCGTCTCCACTTTGAACCTACTAAATCAGTGTTGTGTTTTGACCAGATCCTCAGGTGATGTGTGTGCACACCTGGCCGCCTACCATCAGCTGGCTGAGCTCACAAATTTAACCACCTTGAACAAATTGACTGAGAAGTATTTAATGCTCCTAATGAAATCCTTTGTTGAGTGGGGGTGGGTGGAGGGAGCTGACACCAGCTCAATCTTGTCCAAGGTCAGATCACACAATGACCCGCGTGAAACTAGAAACAATGGATTAGATTCAGGAACAGAATACTGTGTGTGTGAGCAGGTGATAGCATTCTGCCAATCACCGTATCACTCCCTACAGGTGCCTCTAAATAGCCAAACCTGAGGCTGGAGAGATGGCTCAGTGGTTAAGAGCATGCGCTGTTTGCTCTTTCTGAAGGCCCGAGGCCGATTCCCAGCACCCCCCCCCCAAGTCAGGTGGCTCACAAACACCTATAACTCCAGCTCCTGGCAGATCTGACTCCTCTAGCCTCTGTGCACCTGAACTCATGTGCACTTACCTCCATACAAGCAAATATAATAAAGCATATATAAATATATATATAATATAAATAAAACATATAATTAAAAATAATAAAAAGCCAATAGCCCGTGACTGGCTGACCTCGCTATATGGACGAGTATAAGGTCATTTTTGAGAACTCAAGAATCACATTGACCTGATGGTTATCTGTGACTTGGTTTTTTTCCAATCCAGGCCACAAAACAGCTTCTGCTAACAAACGTGTTCTGCCAGACACGTGGCGAAACAGGAAGTTGATGGCGCCGATCAATGGAACTCCCCCAGCTAAGAACTGCACAGATCCTGGTAAGATGGAGTCTCCCCTTTCCTGCAGACATTTAAGCCAGCCTGGATTTGATGCTTATGAGGACAGATCCAGCCACTGCTGGGAAAGACCATCTTAGGAACCCTAGTGAGAAAGGGTAGCTGCATGGTGTTGAAATGAAACCTATAGACATTCGTCAGCCACGCTGCTAAGCAACACGGGGCTTTCTTTTTATCCAGCGACTACGAAGGTCACACTCAACAGTCTAAAAATGTTATCTTTTGTTCTAAAGGCAATGTATTTCCCCTGTTCTCGTGATTCTTTGACTTTGCCTTGGTGTCTGTCATTCCCCTCTTTGCCCGCTGTGTGCATTTGATGGCCCCCTTGGGACAATGAGTCCATAGCTTGTGGTGGATATCTTTGTGAGGTGACTTACCAGGGTGGGGGCACTCGAGGCTGCTGAAAGGGTTGGTTATTGGGCCTTCCTCTCTAATGGAGGTACTCAGGTAGTTGGATTTTGCTTGTTCTGGGAAGTAGTTTTAATGTCCTTTTCAGGAGTATCTGGGCTGGTAGGCTCCCAGGGAGTGACACCTGATCAATTCTGCTTCAGGCAGGCTTCTCAGGAGTAGAGAGCATACTTGCTGATAGCAGGCATGTGAAAGCTGCCCGGGGCCTCTCAGAGCGCAGGTCTAGGGCATTCACTCTGGATCCATTTCTTGGGGTCGTTGGAAGAGAATACAGTAGGGTGAAGAATTCAAAAGTCCTGAGGGAAATGGAAGATTTTTGTTGTAGATGACTTTTCTACTGAGTTGTTGGACAATCACATAGTTTTCTGGGATTTATAACCTATAGAGTAGTGCTTTATAGAATAGTGTTTGCCTCCTCTGGGTTGTTGAGGAATCTGGAGAGGTTCTGCAGAGGGCTGTGTGTAGGAGATGGCACCCCCGGGCAAAGGATGTGGGCTTGGATGTGGAGCGCCAGGCTTCTGGTGCTGGCTTCAGTGAGGCAATGTATTTTCTAGGTTAGGAAAGGTCTGTGGTAGAGATACAAGTTGCTCAAAGTCACACAACTCTTGGGCACTGAAGCTGCCTTTGGAGCCCTGGTCTGTGTGCCTACATTGTGTTTTGGGGTTCATGTGCTCATGAAGGTTTCTGTCATCTCCAAACTGCCTTGCTTAGAGAGAGTTCAGCACCACAAAGCTCTCTTTGGAGAATGGAGGAGTAGTGAGAACTTTCAAAGCAGCATTGAAACTCCTACTGAACCTGGGTATCTATTCTGGAATCATCTCACCCATCACGATGACCCTATGGGCAGTGGTACTATGCTGCCATTACATTCCCAACTCGTCTTCTTAGTTTGGGTACCGCCCTGGCTCTTGCCAAGGGGTTTACACAATCATTAGCATGTGTAATGCCAGGGATGGGTAGTACTGGATCCCTTCTGTCATCCCAGGGACCTGACATTCTAGAAGTGCCCCCTTGAATTAGACAGGGTCCCACTTCTAATGTAAGAGTTTTCTTCTGCTCTATCATGGTCCCTGTATGTTCATACTGGTCAAAAAGCATTGCATGGACACTCATGCAGTGTGTTCTATCTCACAGGGAGGCACCGGCCTTGTCTTGTGGAGAGGGAAATGCTAGAAACCACCTATTTCTTTAGCAATAATTAACACTCAGAATACACCTTACCCTGACCATATCCACAGTGGGGCCTAGCACATGGGAAGGTCCCAGCCAATGAGAAGATGCGGGGAAAGCACATTTTGATGCATGACATACAACAGTCTTCATGGTATTTTTGTAAAGATGAGGACATAAAGGCCAGTTTAGTGGCTTCTAAGACCTTATCTCTGGGTTACCTGACTTCTGGTGCTGCCTTAGTTACTTTTCTATTGCTCTGGCAAAATGCCATGACCAGGATAACTTATTAAAAAAATGTTTAATTGGGTGTAGAGTTTCAGAGAGCCCATGATGGCAGAGCAAAGGAATGGCAGTGGAAATAGCTGAGAGCTCACTTCTTGATTCACAAGTTGGAGGCAGAGAGAAAGACACACATGCATACTAGTAACTGCACAGAGCTTTTGAAATGTCAAGTCCAGCACACGACACACCTCCTCCAACAAAGCCCACCTCCTAATCCTTCTCAAATAGTTCTACCAATGTGAGGACCACATTGTCCTCACCCCCAAGTCTTCCCAGGCCAGGCAGGGACTTCCTTCTATGCCTCCTATCTTTCTAGTTTACATCTCAGCAAACATTTGCTATTATTTATGCCAGCTCCCATGTGGACACAGAATATGGAGTCTATGCAGGTTACAAGAGGCAGTCTCTGCCATTAGGTAGCTTATAGCCAATGGACAAGATCTGGACTCAGAAAAACCAGGTAACAATGAAGTATCAGAGACCATAGTCTGCAGGAGACACTTCTTTTTTGATGCACACAGGAGGAGGAGCTTGCTTGCTGGGTTCTGGGTATAGAGGAGGTTGCCCTTTGTTTCAATGGCAGAAACCTTCCCTATTGAGTTTAGCAATCAAGGGGAATGATTGACTTGGTAACTAGAATGGGGTGAGAAGTCAGAAGTGTCTATAACTCAGCTTCCCCAGTCCCTGGACCCAATTGTGTTCTATCATGGGAAGGTGGCCACCGAAAGGCCATTCTAACGTCCTTGCAGGCTCTGAATGTTGCAAAGAGTATATCTGAATGCTGAGACATGTTCTGTTGGCTTGGCCTTATGATAACCCTAAGTCAGCCATTTAGGTCAGATGAGATTGGGCTCTGGATTGTCTTAGACCTCTGTCACAGGCTAAACATCTGGAGGGAGCAAGCAAAGCTACTTCTCCAAGCTCTCCCTGGGAGTCGGTGTGCACTTAAGGGTTAGTGTCGCTGTGCTCCCGAGGGTTAGCTTTGCTGGGGACCTGAGAGGCTGTGTGCCTGGGCACTTGGAGGTTGATGTGGCTGAAGCACCTATTGGTCAGCATGGCTGGACACGTGGGGAGCAGGTAGATGCTCACCCAAGGCTGCAGCTGTGATAAAGGTGAACTGGGGCTCCAGGCTAGAAGTTCAGGAGTATGACAGTGTCCATGCTCTTCAAGAGTATGATAGGTGTTTCCAAGAGGAAGTCAGAGTTGGTGCTGCCAAGGCGGGGGCCCAGAGGTTCATTGTAGGGGCATCACTAGGAACCTGCTAGGAATACTGTCTCACCCTCTCGCCCACTAGATCAGAATATGCATCCTAACAAGGTCCCCAGTGAGTCACGTATGCACCAGATGCCAGTGAGCATGCGCTAGAGTGCTGATGGACACTTGCAGGTAGATGCTTGATGAGTGTTTGAATGCTAGACTGGAGGCATGGCTTACGGTGGAGCGTTTGCCTATCATGAGCAAGGCTCTGCCTTTGGTTAGCCCAGTGCTGAAAAATCATATGTGAATGTTTAATAAAAAGTTAGACTTGGTTTAACATAGTAAATTTCCTAAGTATTTGTTTATTTATTTTTCACATAGGGAAATAAAAAATAATTACTTCATTATGGCCAGTGTCATCTATAGGAAATTCATTATTTTCCCTCAGAAGTTTGAAGGTACGATCTGACCTCCAGGCCTTAGATATTTCTTTTTGCAGTCTGTACCAATGGTTCTCAAGCTTCCCAATGCTGTAGCCCTTTAATACAGTTCCTCATGTTGTGGTGATCCCTCCAACCATAAAATTATTTTCGTTGCTACTTCATAACTGTAGTTTTGCTCCTGTTATGAATCGTAATGTAAATATCTATGTTTTACAATGTTTTCCCTTGTGACCCCCCCAAAGGGGTCATAACCCATAGGTTGAGAATTGCTGGTCTATACACAGAGCAAGCACTACAGAAGGCAGGGTACAGGGTGTGTACAAACTCTATGCCATAGTAACACATGACAGAGACCTTGAGTCCCTCATTTATAACTTCTGGCTGCTCTAACAAAATACCCTAGGCTGGGTGTCTAACCAGATGCTTTCTCATAGTTCTGAGGTTGGGAAACTGAAGATCAAGTTGCTGGTTGCCCTGGTGTCTTGTGAGGGCTCTCTGCCTGCCTTAGAGAGAGCTGTCTTTTTGCTGCATGCTCCTAAGGCAGTGAGAAAACATGATGAAGCTCCCTTCTCTTCCCCCTCCTCCTTCTCTCTCCTCCCCTCCCCCTCTTCCTTCTGTTCCTCCTTCATATGAGGGCACTAATCCCATCATAGGAACCCCACCATTATGACCTCATTTAACACTAACTTCCACCCCATATACCTAAAGACATCACCTCCAAAAACCACCATATAGAAGACAAGGGCTTCAGCATAAAGATTGGGGCCATGAAGCCTATTCAGTCTAGAGAAGGAACCAGTGAGTTCCCAGGCCTTTCTTGATGGTAACTCCTAGAGTTTAAGGATGGTTCTTCTCAACCCTGGCCTGCAGAAAGAAACACTTCCTGGGGAATGTAGATGCCATGACCCAGCTCTGAACTGGAAACCAGGCCCAGTGGCAGGTACAACTTTTAAGGCTTCTGGGCATGGTGGCCTCTTTATCTGGTGTAGGTTTCTGCTCATCACCACCACTGCGCATCGCTACTGTCCCAAAGGTTGTCCCTGGCTAGTCCTAAGTGGACCCTCAAACCACCCTGTCTTGTTTCAGCCCCTCACACGCGCCCATCCTGTCCGTTGTTGCATTGCTCGCTCTAGAGCACACAGCACGGAAGCCTAGTTTGTTCTCTGAAACCATGGCATGCATTTCAGCTTTCCCATCTGCAGCTTGGGATGCAGGGGTAATAATTACATCTGTGTTACAGGCTGGCTAGGATCATACACGTTACCACTCATCAGCCCCTTAACGTGGTGTTTGGCATGCAGCACACCCTCTGCCCCATGTTATAGGACTGTTACAGGCTTGGTTTTCCACCTGCTCACTCTGGTGTCAAGACAGAGCTGGGGTAGCACAAACACTAGGAAGCCATTTTGTTGATGGAGTTTGATGAGGATGAGTTAACCACCCATGACACCAAACATTGGCTCTTGTCTTGTGGAAACACACTTTCCTTAGTTTGCTGTGTCTTATCGTCGAAGGATTTCAAATTCTTAGGACAATTTTACTAGAACATTTTTACATAGAAAAATGTTTACTTCTTACTTGGGTTTCTTTTTTTTTTTTTAAACCAGGCAGAGCAAGACTCTACCTGTGCTTCTCCCCACCCAACTTGACATTTGAGGTTGAGAGAGTGCCTTGTTTTCAGCTATGTTACCCTGTAGTTTGGGCTTCTAATATCCTGTATCTTTAAAAGAAAGGTGAAGGAGAGAGGAGGTTGGTGTGCTCTCCCGCCACACTCCCCCTGACCCCACCATTGCTGCTGAGGCATTTGGCCTTCCTGTAGAGTTTGCTGTGTTGTATTGGGGTTTCTTTTGAATGTGCATTCTGAAATGCCTGCTTGCTGTGTGTCCTTGGAAGGAAGGCTGATGACCAGCTTGAGAGAGACTGAAGATGATGGGCCTTGTAGCTTATCAGGGAAGCAGAGGAGCTGGTGCAGGTATTGGATGGAGGATGCTCAGGGGAGCGGAGGAGCTGGTGCAGGTATTGGATGGAGGATGCTCAGGGGAGCGGAGGAGCTGGTGCAGGTATTGGATGGAGGATGCTTTGAGATCCACTTGCTTTGGGACTCTGCCCTTGCTTTTCTTTCTGTAGTGGGAGGAGGTGAGGGAGGGTGTGTATAAAAGTATGTGGCAATGGGTAAGGAAGGGAGGGACATGACAACTGGAGCTGGTACTAGCTGGCCCAGGAAGATGACGTCACTGGGCAGGCGCCCCGGCAACAGTCTCACACAATGCAGGAAGCAGAGGTGCTGAAAGCATGAGACAGAAAGAGAAAGAGAAGGAGAACTAAACTGCAAAAAGCACACCAGGATTGGGTGGGGAGGTGCTGGATACAGGCTACAAGGACAGTATCGTGACAGAGCTACCAACCTGATCACAAGTGGAGGCTGAGGAAGACAGTAGCCAGTCTTCAGTACACCCAGTTTTTGCTGCTTGGGGCTAGGGGGTTAGGGTCAAGGGGTCTAGTGCTTTGGGAGGTAGAAGTCTGGTTCTAATGTCAGCAATGCCAAGACTCTGCCTACCAGACTTTGGGCTTTCTCTACTGCTCTCACCTGTGAACAACATGAGGTGGTTCTGGATAGGTAGGAAGATTTCTGGGAACAAGAAAAGACTTGGGTCTGCCCATCTTGGAGATGGTGGTTTGTGTGGTGAAAGCAGACACTGGGGTTTGAGTCGCAGCTTATGCCTTACCGGGCGATGTGACCTTGAACAAGTTATGTAATCTCTAAGTTTCAAGTTTTCCCTTTTGTCACGAGGATAATAGAAGCACCTACCCGCCTTACCGGGCTGCTAGGAGACTTAAGCCACTTGGCAGATGAAGTTCTTGAGTGGTACCTAGCACACGGCACTGATGCCTTGGCCACCATGTGTTGGGCACGTTCTAAGTATACCCTGCGTCACTTCTTCTAAGAACTCTTTGCATAGGGGGCTATTGATGCTCCCATTCTGCAGATGAGAAGGCCAACGCCACCCAGGGAACAAAAAGCAGAGAGTGGAGTGGGGAGAGAGAGAGAGGAGAATATATTCAATAATTATATTTCTAAAGAAGTTTTAGGTTTATAGGGAAATTAAACAAACAAAAAATATAGATACACTTCCCCAGTCCTGGCCCTATAGCAGTTTACGCCTAGCTATTTCCACTTAGCCTTAGGGTGTTACATTTGCACAAATGAACTCACATTTACACATTGTTATTAACCAAAGCCTACAACTGACTTCAGCAGTCACTCTGTCCTCCCTCCTGTGGCTTCTGAACGACATGTGTCCGCTGCTACCAACTCATACCAGATGATTTGACTGCTTAAAAGTCCCTTGTGGAACCAGCTTATAAAGTGTGGACTGGGAATGTAGCTAAGTTGGTAGAGTATCTTCCTAGCATTGCATAAGGCTCTGGGTTCCATCTCTGGCACTGCCTAAGACTGAGTGTGGTGGTACATGCCCTCCGGAGGTGGAGGCAAGAGGAACATAGTTCAAGATGGTGCTTGGCTCTATAGCCAGTTCAAAGCTAGCCTGGGCTGTGTGAGACCCTGTCTTTAAAAGGAGTAAGGGGAAGGTGTTGAACTGTGAGCCTAGTTGCTGATCCATAGTTATAGTAAATGGGGTAGAAAAAGACAAATTAGGGAAGTGAGCCCCTCCCTGCTGGATGCCCTTCTGAGAAATGAGGTGTACCCATCCCAGGCAGCAGCAAACATCATCTTATTTCTTGGTATGTTTCTAGTTTCTAATAGTGATTTGTTTGCAATCAAAAACCAGTATCCCCCTTTATCCAAACTATTGGGGCCATCTGCTAGCAAAGCCTCCTCCCTACTGGGCCATCTGCTGCCCTCTAACTTGCAGATTCTCTGTTCCTGACCGATATTCCTGCCACACTCAGGCCTCCTGCAATCCAGAGTGCGCCTACTTGGCTTCCTGTTGAACTCTGAGGAGTGTTCCTACGTGGGTTAAAAATGGAAATGATTAAGCACGTGCCACCTCTGGCAGAAGCAATCTAGCCATGCGATTCCACACGGGAGTAGCACACTCAAGACGGGATCTTAGTGTGTGGTGTGGTCCATTATTAAGGAGGTATTGGAACGTGGCATTTCACCGAAAAGGAAGGCAAATAACCATGCTGGATTCTTTCAGTGTTTCTCTTGGGAAAGATGTGAATATCCTCGTTGGGAAAGGAAGGGGAGCCACTGGTGACTGCGAGTGAAGGAAGGGGAGCTCTGCCCAGGGCAGATGGGGCTATGTCCTATTGGGTTGTGGTCCCTTAGCTTCCTTTGATGCTTCAATTAAAAGCACAGCCCCGGCCCTATACTCAGAGCAACTGCAACACAGCACTCATTTCTTAGGTATCTGCCTGCTTGGCTCTGTGTGATGCTCTGAGCCAAAAGGGACCCAATCCTTGCTGCGAAGGGGTGCAGACTTGAACGGAAGAGCCTGACCTCAAAGGCTCAGGGTAGCAGGGAAGGACAGCTAAGCAGATGGCGCTGTTGGCGACCTTTGAAAGTTACCGTAGCTTCTCTGTACCTGGAGGAATGCTTACCGCAACAGCCGCACCTCACTCAGTGGCTGTCCGAGGGGACAGAGAAAACAAACAGCAGCCAGGAGCGGTGGCACACTAGTGAGTAATTAGGCTTCAGGGAGTTAGCAAGCAGCCAGTGCTTGGCTAAGGTGAGAGCCACAGCAGAGGACTTGGATTGTGCTATTCTGTAGCCAAAAGGGGGAGGGGCCGTGTCGGTATATGCCGCAGGGCCGAGATAAAGTTGCCAACTGGTTCCCAGAAGCCGTGGTAAGTCACAAGTAGGAGAGATGGCCATCTCAGTTCTCTCCTGGACACAGGGATAGCTCATGGCTGCAAATGAAACGACACAGGCATTTTCTAGTCTTTACCCTTTAGCCTTTGACCTCTGTGAGGGCAGGGATCATACGCACCTTGGCCTCGCTTCTGAGGCTGAGGCATAAACTCAGCTTATAGAATTTGGTGACAGGCTGCATAGAGCCCTTTGATCTACCCACTGGGAGCTGTACTCCACAGATGCAGCCACTGCCTTTCCACGGTCTCTTCTAACCTGTGGATATCCTGGGGTAGCCTGGGAGCACTCGTGCAGGGGAAGTCGAGGTTAAGAACAGGACTCTAGAGACCTGACTTCTGGTCTCTAAGTTCTGCACTTCCTAGTTCTGAGACCTTGAATTCTAGTTATCTTCTAGCCTGAGGGAAGGGGCAAGGTTTGTTTGGCTTTTGGACTAGGACCTTGACTGGTGTGCAGAAGGCTCTGTGTGTGTGTGTGTCCCTTCCTCACTGGTCTGTGAGCGCCACAAGTGTTCATATGAGAGGCATTTGAATTTGGGCTTTATTTTGAGCTCCCTACCCCAGCCTAAGAACAGAGCTTCTTTGGAGAGGGGAAACATTATTCTGCAGGGATGACCAGAATACAGTGCAGTGGTCCTCAGTGAGTCTGTTCTACATCTGGTCAAGTCTATGCATCACATGAGCCCGGAGGCATGAAACAGGGAGCTCAGAGACCAGTTTCTATGCTTTGGCACTGGCCGCCTATGACTTTGTAGAAGATATTGGTTATCTGGGCCTTGATTTCCTGGCTATGAAATGGGATGAATTCTGGCACAGGGTGTCCGTCAGGTTTCTACAGTCTCAGTGCAAAGTGTCGTGTAATGCGATTGTGACCATCTTCTCGGGGTATTAATACATCTCAAGACCATCCACTCCATGTGACAGAGAAAACCCATTATTTGGGACCTTTCAGAATTGACCCCATTTATAACTAGGATTTGGTGAAAATGTACCCTCCCATGTGAAGCAAAGATGCCACTGATCTAGAGTAGAAGAATAAAGATCATTTAAACCAGAAGGTTCAACTTGCAGCCTGTGGTGTGCTGCATGAGACCCCATGCAGCCGACAATAGCTATGAAATCCTAAGTTTACTTCAGACATGATGAAGGGTGGTGTGTGTGTGTGTGTGTGTGTGTGTGTGTGTGTATGTTTGTCTAACTTGACCACATGGTTCTTGAGTGTGAACTCCATTGATGATAACATCATTTCCAATGTTAAAAAGTTAGATCTAGACCGTCTGTCTGCAGACTAGCTCCATGGTATCCACCACCGTTAATCTCATTCACGCCACAAGCATCTGACTTTTCATTATGGACTCCATAGCCGTTGAGAGCTCAGCAAACGCCACGCCAGCTGACTCCAATGAGGCCTAACATGTGTTACTGAGGTAACTACATATATGTAAAATCTCTGTGAAGGAAGCCTCCGGGGTCATTTCTTTGGAGTAGGAAGCCATCTGTGTGCTACAGTATAGCTGCTGGATACATGTTGACCTGGGCTAGCTTGTCCACGGAGCCCATAGGGAGATTTTACTGACCTAAGTGTGGACTCTGCCTCCAGGGAACATCCATTGTAGCTAAGGGGGTAGAAATCTGTGGAACGAACCTGTCATATGCATAGCGCTGCACTCCTGGCGGAATGTACAGAGGCATTAAAGTTTCAGTGTCAGCTCCAGAGAAAACAGCACATGAATGGAGGCCCCAGAGGCTGGAAAGGCGGGTGCTGAAGGTCAGAGAGCAGGCACTGTTCTAAGTGCTTAGCGCACATGGCCTTGCCAATCCTCGTCACTCCCCTGTAGGGCAATGGGGTGGCATCCTCGTTTCCATTTTTCCAAGGCTGTAAGTAAGATACAAGGAGGAAAAATAACTTCTCCAAGATCTCTAGCTCAGAGTTGAATCTAAGCATCCTGATCATCACCTGTGCTCCTTGGGTAGCAGGTCATGGGTGCCCCCAGACAAGGGAGTAGTGGGCCTGGGGAAGCTGAGAGCACAAGGCACCTAGATGGGTTGGGTCAGTGAATCATCCTGTCCTGTATGTTGAGATTGAGAGCCTGAAACATCCAGGGACCTCTGTGCTCTGTCTATGGACAATAGGGATTCCTGGTGGGCTCTGAGCAACTCCGTGGCTTTGTGTTAGCACCATGGAGAACTCAGTCTGAAATGTATCAGTGTTAGCATGTGCTTAATGTGCTCCCTTTGCTTAGATTTCACAAAAGAAAGGCAAGATGGAGCAACTTGGACCTATGGTAAGGACATTTAGGCAAAGATGCAGGTTTTGTGTAGGGTGCCATTAAATAGCGAGATGTGTAGAATCTGTTGGGTGTGTAAGATGGGGGGTGGGCATTGCCAACTCTACCACAGGTGACATCTGCAGTCCATCACACCATCACTTTCTGAGATGGGAGCACAGGAAGTCCCTCCCTCCCTCTTCCCCCTCCATTCCTCGTGGACTCCTCTGTGGGCACCCTAGTCCAAGAAGGGCTCTCCCCAAACACATTGCATGAATTTTACCTTATACTCCAAAGTATGCCTCTGACAGACACTCACTGGGCATCCATGCAGGACACTGGAGGATGCCCGGATGGAGGCATCCTGATCCTCACAGGTTGGAAGGACAAGGTAGGCTTATCTTCATTCTCTGCCACCCGGAAAGGCACATGGAAGGGTCTGGTGTGGTTAGAAGGTTTCACAGAGGATGCAGTGGTCAGCTGCCCCTTGCTGCAGAGGGGTGCTTGCTGGACAGACGGGGTGATAGGACATGCTGGTGGGTACAGTGGCTGCAGAAACAGGAAGGCCAGAGAGACCCTAGGGCAAAGGGGATATTTCCAGCCGATGCTAGGTTTGCCTCCCTGGCTGTCTTCGCTGCTTCTCTCCTCACTGTGACAAACACCTGACAAAATGAACTAAAGAATGAAGGGCTCATCACGGCCTGCCGTCCGAGTGCTGTCCTTCACAGTGGGAAGGTGCAGGACAGGAACCCGAGGCAGCTGGTCACACTGCATTTGACCCCTGAGGCCAGAGGGTGGCCAGTCCTCTATGCTGCCCCCAAAGTTAGGGCTCTCTGCTTGCCGTCTCTCATGGGAGTTTTCAGGAGCAGAAAAGATCACTTGTGTCTCCTGGTGCTGGGCAGATGGACGGGAGATTCGGAGATGACAGAAATAACAATGAAGCATGAAGCATCGTGGAGAGGGGATCCCGGGTTGCTCTTGCCATGTGGCACCTCCCAGATGTGGACATCCAGTGTATTACACTTGAAAGAAGGGATTTATTTTAAGTGTGTGTGTGTGTGTGTGTGTGTGTGTGTGTGTGTGTGTGTGTTGCGCACATGCACACATGAGCATGGGTACCTGGCATCAGGTCTTCTAGAACGGGAGTTACAGGTGGTGGGTGCTGGGAACAAAACAGGTGGTTGCTTGGGTTCTACAAGAATAGTGTGTGCTCTTTAAACGCAGAGCCACCCCCCCCCAGCCCTGCTTGCTACACGTGTTATTCCAGCGGGCTTTGCTCCCACAATTGTCCCCCTAGAGCGGTGGTTCTCAGCTTTCCCAGTGCTGCGACCCCCAACCATAAAAATTATTTCATTGCTACTTCATAACTGTAGTTTTGCTTCTGTTATGAATTGTAATGTAAATATCTGATATGCAGGATATCTGATATGTGACCCCAAAAGGGTTGTGACCCACAGGTTGAGAACTGCTGCCCTAGACCACTGTGTAGGGATGTTGTTTTTAGAAGCAATATTGGAAGTTCTTAAAGCCACAGGAAAATTATGGACTATGGAGTCTTGTCTCTAAAACATGACTAGGAAGGGCCTGTGGCCCTTGCAGTGAGGCCCTTCTGCCTCAGGGTTCTCATTCTCGGGTCCCCCTCTGCCTCATCCCACCGCACTGCTGAATCTTTTCGGGGGCACCTGGGATGCCTCCTTAGGAGGACCCATGGCCTGGTTGCCTTACGTCTGAACCTATTTGGAGATGAACTCCTGGGGTGAGGGTCCCCTGACCCCTTACTGAAATGGCTTCTTCCTGCTGAGGCAATCTTCAGCTCTCCTGTGAAGATGGCTGATGGAATCTGACCTTGGGAACAGCCATCCAGATTGGTTGCTTGAGTGATGTGGGTCATTGGCCCGTTCTTGAGATGCCAGTGTGAACCAGACATGGGCCTTGCCACCTCAAAGTGCCTCGTCTAAGAGAAGCCTGGTTCTAGAAGGGAGTAGAGGCTCTGCAGAGGTTCAAGGGAGCGTTGATAAAGACGATTAGTGGAGAAGGTAGAATGATTTATGAGCAAGATTAGAGCGGCTAAGAGGTTCTGGCTTATTAGCTGAGCCACTGGGAAGGAAGGCTGTGTGAAGGGACTCCTGGCCCCGCCTTGCTGCAGTTCACCTGACCGCCAGGCCTGCTCCCAGGGAATCCTAGGTCCAGGAGAAGCAGCGCCAAGGGCCAGCTTCTTCTGCTTAAAATGCCTCTGGAACAGAACACTGGCTTCTCAGTCAGCCTCCCCAGGAAACCACAGGGAAACCCATCACCTGGGGGTTTTGATTAGACAGAGTGAAGTGTGGAAGCTTTATAGGGAGGATGCTAAGCCACCAGCGGGGTAGGCTCTCTGCGCCACTGCCTCTTCACACTCCGTAATTCTTGGTAGTTCTTCTGTGGGCCCGGGAGTGGGTAGGCTCCACAAAGAATTGCTTTGAAATCCCTTTGAACATTTAAACCTTGCCTACATTTCCCTTAGCTGGCAAATACCTCAATTTAGTGCGGTGTGACAAGGAGCTAAAAGACTTGTAGGCTTTGGCTGACCCGTACGATTAGGAAGAGGCAAGGGAAGGTGGGGGCAGTGGGGTCCTCATTTGCAGACTGCACATCTGGGAAGGATGTTGCTGTGGTCTCCACAGCCCTGGCTCACCATGCATCTTCAACTGTGAAGGGGGGTGGCAGAGGAAGGCAGCATGTCCCACTAATGCCCATGTCCACCCGGGACCCTGATGAAATGCAGCTGCAGGAGGTCTGTACCTCTGCCCAGCTCCTGGGTGCCAACAAGGTTGCCTGTCTGGAAGTCAACCTCACTTAGGATGGTGGCGGTGTAGTGTGCCTGCTCTGGATTTGTGTTCCTGGTCTGCTGCTGAGCTGTGTGGCCTTGAGAAAGTTGTTTGGCCTCCTTGGGTTTCTGTTTCTTTTTCAGTGGATCTCAGGGCTTGCCTGGCATACTTCCTGGCAACCCATGCCCACTGGCTGCTGAGCTCCTTGACCCACACATTGTTGGAGCTCAGACATTTGGAGCTTACCCTAGCATCCTCTGAGCTTCTATGAGGAGCCCTCTTCGTCTACAAGGTGATTTTCCCCTAGCTCTATCCCCTTCCTCAAGGTACTTTCCATAACCAAATAGTTTGAGTCAAAACCATAGACTCAGCCTTTCTTAGTGACAGAACAACAGTAATATATATACTTAAGGTCCTGGGATGTTTAGCAATCAAGAAATCTTTAAATTGTAAAAATAGACATTTTAATTATAGAAACAATTGTAACAAAATTTACCATCTAACTATGTGAGCCTGGTACATTCACATGTGGTGTAACCATCACCATCATCCATGTCTGTCATTCTTTCTCATCTTTGTAACCTGAAACTCGGTGCCAATTAACCACGATCCCATTTCCCTCCCTAGTGGCTGACAGCCACCCCGACTGCCCGAGTCTGTTAATGTGACTGCTCATATCAGCAGGATCACCTGTTGTTTTTCTTCGCTGTCTGGCTTCACCTACTCAGCATAGTGTCTTAAAATCCATTTATGTTGTAGCAGGTGTCAAAAATCTTTCCCTGTGTATGTGTGTATGTGTGTGTTGAGGCAGGGGATTGAGGGAGTGTCTATAGAGCCTAGAGGTCAACTCTGGTGTTGCTCCTGAGTGTCAGCCCATCTCCCCTTGACTCCAGCCATTTTTTTAAGACAGGGTTTCTCGTTGGCCTGTTACTCTCCAAGTGAATGAGGCTGACTGGGGAGATTCCCAGGGATCCATTCATCCCTGCCTTTCTAGAACTGTGATTACCAGTACGTGCTGCAACATCTAGATTTCAACACGGGTTCTAGGAACTGAACTCAGGTCCTCATACTTGCAAAACAACCACTTTATGGTTCAAGTTATCTGCCCAGCCCCAGAGATCCTTTCCTTTTGATATCAAACGATATTCCGTTGTATGCACAAACCACCTTTTGTTTATTCGTTCATTGATGGACAATTAGTTGTTTCTATATTTTGAATTTTACTTATTTTGTTATTTTAAATAATGCTGCTGTGAACATGTATGTAAAATAGGTTTGTACTGTAAAATTTCATAAACTTAATATTAAATTATTTTTTGCAGGGGAACAAGATTCTTAGCTGAGGTTCTTGGTCCTGGCTGTGCCATAAAGACATCTGGGAGCCAGACAAAAATACCCATGCTAGGTCCTCCCATGAACCAGCTGACTCAGACCCTCTAAGGTGCGAACCAGGACACAAGCGTTTCAGTCTCCTAGGTGATTTCCTGATGACCCAAGAATGGAAGAGTCTCTCTGGCACAGTTGCTGAGACTCACATCCATCAGCCGTTCAAGGTCAGATCAAGAACTGGATTCTGAAAACAGAATCCTGGTCCTCTGGGAGAGTATCCAGTGCTCCTACTGCCTGAACTCAGCCAGGCAGTAGTGGGCATACCTTCAATCCTAGCCCTCGGGAGGCAGAGGCAGGTGGTTCAAGAGGGAGGCAGTTTAAGGCCGGCCTGGTCTATAGAGTGAGTTTCAGGACAACCCCATCCCAAAAGAACTGGGAACTATTGAATCCCAGGATGCCCTGTGATGTGTCTTCGGTGTTAGTTTGCCTCATCCAGAGCTTCGGCCTCTCCTGGTGTTCTTGTCACAGTCTCGGGGGCATAGGGAGATGGAGACGGAATGGACAAGATTGAAGGGATAGATGGATGATTAATAACAACCTTGGCCTCTGACTCCCATAAGTCCCCCACTGCTAGGGAGTCTGGGAGAGTCATGGGGTACACAGCCAGGGACAGGTCTGTATTCACAAGAAATACCAAGCAGATGCAGATGACTGAATGCAAGCCAGCACCCACACTGGGACCCACCTCTTTGTACCTTCAAAGGATTATTTTTTTAATATGGATGATGAGTTTTTGCTGATAGAGGCCCCAAAGCACCTGAGTTCATATTCCTCAACCAGGATGGTGGTGTTTGCTTCTCCTGCCACTTAGAATTCAAGAGACTGGAGTCCCTGACCTACAGCTCCTGACCACACAGCCCATGCTCGTGAGTGGCGCCCCACCCTAGAGACAGGGATTTACCTCAGCATGGCTTAACCCTGGAGCCACTATTTAGTGGTTTGCCAGCCTGTCTGGCATTGTGATGACTGAGCGCACTTTGGTTTGATGTATGAGAGTGTGGGGACGAGCTTCAGTTATTACTTTTAAAGCATAGGATGGGCCTTGATAAAAAACAAACAAACAAACAAACAAACAAAAAACCCAAAGTTCGTTTTTATTCTAAATTAAGCCTTCCGACTTCATTGTCTTTCTGGGAGTGTCTGATCCTCGTACCTCTTATAAAGAACCCACTTACCCTAACCTAACAGCAAGCTCTAGATCCTAGCAGTGTTTTGCCACATCCTCTGGGCACTCTGGGGACATCTGTTTTCTGGCTCCCTGAGCACAGTTTGCAGGAGCAGAGCTGGTGAACCCATGGTAACGGGGCCCACATGTTCCCTTCAGCCTTAGTTACCAGTCCGCAGGCAGCCTGACGGGCCTGGGGGTGAGAAAACCTGCTTCCAGTACAGGCTGCCTGACCTTAGTGTCATGAGGCAGTGGGCTATTACTGTCAATCTTTTTCCACTTGAGGAGAGTGGACCAATGTCGTTTAAACAAACTGAAAAATCCCCAGGACTGGTGTCCTCCATTGTGATGTGTGATACCAGAGGAAGGGGTCAAAGAAAAATAGCGAAGGCAATGACTGATTCTTAACTAGAGCCCCCTTGGGAGAATTCTGATGGGGTGATGATCAGTCAGCAAAGCATGTGCAAGCATGAAGACCCGAGTTCCGTCCCCAGAACCCACATATTAAAAGCCATAAAACCATTCTTCTTCTAAAACTTTTGGTATTGGGGGATACTAAGCAAATCCAGTACCACTGAGTTATACCCCTAGACAAAACACCACCCAAATGCTGTGTGTGTGTTTGTGTGTGTGTGTGTGTGTGTGTGCATTTTTATGTACATGCAGGTGTACATATGTGTGGGAGTGTGTTGGCACATGCTTGTAATCTCAGCACTGGGGAGTAGGCGAACACAGGTGGGTCCCAGGGTGAACTCGATGGCCCACTAGCTGTGCTTAGCCAGTGAATCCCAGGTCAGTGAGAGACCCTGTCTCAAAAATATCAAGATGGGCAGAGCCTGAGAAATGATACCTGAGGTTGACCTGTGACTTTTACATGTATACATACGTGCATGCGCATGCCTCTCTACACGTATGTGCACCTGCATGCGCATAAGAATGCATAAACATGCATGCACAGCATGTAGTGACCACAGAGGCCAGGAGAGGGCGTTGTATTCCTAGAACTAGGGTTACAGATGACTATGGGTTCTGAAAACAGAATCCTGGTCCTCTGGAAGAGTAGCCAGTGCTCCTAATGCCTGAACCATCTTCAGCCCCCCCCCGATTTTTTCTTTTCTAATAGAATATCTTTTATCTATTATTTGACAGTTATGTACAGGTTCCATCTTGATCATAGTCACCTCAGATGCTCCCTTCCCACTCCCTTGGGAACCCCGTCACACCTCCCCCTACAGTCAGGTCTTGAGATCTGCCTTCTGCCTGCCGGCTGTCAGGAAACACTGCCTAGTGTCTCTTTTCAGGAGAAGTTGGCAGCCAGTAAGGAGCACCTGCAGACTTATCAGACATTTCCTGTGGTCTCCATAGGCTTGAGTGATGCTCGCCTTCAAGAACAGCTAATCCTGGAGGCTGGATCTTCCTAACCAGTTTCTCTGGCCTTCCGCTCTTGTTCCTCTTCTGCCCCCTCTGGGTCTGAAGTTAGCTCAGGCATCTGTTCGCTGCTTAGTTATCCAAGAAATCCTAGAACCTCTGATATGAGGAAGACTTCAGCAACCGTGGATGAACAGAATAAAGATCACATTAAGGAACGCTCCACAAGAGGGGGAGGAAAGGCATTGTGAACATCATGAGCAACATTAACTGCTCCACATTCCCAAAACTCACAATCTCTAAACAAAATGGAAGGCTACCTCTCTATAAGTTCATCCAATCACTAAAGAGCATTGCCTTAATGCTGTCTGCAGATGGCTTAGGTAAGGAGACGGGCTTCACGTTCAGGGTTCTTAAATTGTCATCCCATAGGAAAGTCAAACCATGAAACACCATTAATTGGAAAGATATGCTTAGAGGCATGCATATCTGTGCATCCTGGGAGTAGAACAAACCATTCCGTAATCCAGAGGAGCAGGAGACTTTTTTCCTGGTGGCCTCCAGGAGGGATTGGTCTTGAAGGGTAAGGGTAATTTGGATACCGTGGGTAGAGGAAGCTCATGGAACTCGGCCCTGGGGCTCTGGGGGCTTGTACTGTCATCTGCCTTGACTTACTGACAGATCTCCTTACACACGTGGGAGGATCCAATTCAAAGAATTGAGTCCTAGTCAGAGTGACACAGAGGTGACTTTGAGGGGTGAGGCTGGTTTCTTGCAGGAGAGGGACCCCCTCAGACTGGCAGGGAGGATAGACTGGCCCAGTGAGCACTCTCTGGCTGCTCCGCCAAGTGTCCTAGCATTGCCTCTATCCAAACTGCAGCCTTTGTCTGCAAGAAGTCTAGGAAGCCGTGCCAGGAGCTGGGTGGACTTTAGGGTTCTGCCGCTAGTTTTGTTAAGGAAATGAAGGTGTGAGGGGCCTTCGAGTATCTATACCGTACCACAGCAAAATGAAGGCATCCCCATGTCGGGATCTCATTGGCGGCGGAACACTACTAACCATCAACATTCATCAATGATTCTTTATCCAGTAGCATGTTAGGAGAGCAGACTGAGCCAGGCATGGTGGCATACATAGCCCTATAATTCAGCACATGACAGGTGGAGACAGAGGGATTGCCAATTCAACACTAGTATGGGTTGCACAATGAACCCCCCCCCCAACACACGCAGGATGTGGAGTGTGCTGGCTGGTGTTAAAGCCATCTCCTGCGCTGTCCTGCAGCAAGTCCGTTGTGAGCCCTTCTGTGCCTCGATTTCCTTATTTGTAGATTGGGGATGAGAACTTGATGGTGAGGTTTTAGTGAGAGCTCTCTCTCTCTCTCTCTCTCTCTCTCTCTCTCTCTCTCTGTGTGTGTGTGTGTGTGTGTGTGTGTGTGTGTGTGTGTGTTATTCTGGCCAGGCACTGGGGAGACCAGTAGCGAACAAAGCCTTTTTGTTCTTGCCAGTTTAATTTAGTTTAAGAAAACAGAGAATAAAATAACCATGCAAACAAATAAATGCCTATCTAGCATCCGTGATAAATACCAGTGGGTAAGGAGGTGGGACCAGGACGGGCTTGGAGAGCTATGGTGAGAATTTGGAAATGCCTCTTGGAGGTCACTGGGATCCAGAGATGGTAAAGAGGACCGTGTAGTTGTCTGGTAGAGAAAGGGAACCATGAGAACTTTGTGCTTCCCGTGTCTGGCCAAGGGAAAGGAGTCATGAAAGCCGTGAGAAAGTATGTGCTGGTGTCTTCCGGGTGTGACCAGCACAGAGTGAGCTCACTTTGATAGTTTCTCTTCCCTCTAAGGACATCATGGCCTCTGCATCCATGACAAGTCCAGGTGTCACAGTGTCCGCAGTGCTCTAGAAAGTACTGCAGCTGGGTGTGAAGGTTCCCACCTGTGACCCTAGCATTTGAGATTGGGACACAAGAGAATAGTCATGAGCTTGAAGCCAGCTTGGGTTGCCATTAAGGCTCTGTCTCTAAAACAAAGCAGAACACAACTCATGAATCAGTGCTAGCCCCGAGAAAGGGTGAGTGGGGTCGAGATGGAGACATCTCCCAGATGACGTGTCAGGGTAAAACCTGAGTTCAGGAGAGAGGGATGGCTCGCTGCCAAAAACGTCTTAAAAGTGGAAAGCATCTCTTTTCCAGCTGTGGTCTGAAGCCACAATGGCTGCTTGCGGTGGTAATGGCTCCACTGAGTGGAGAAAATGCCCCTGAGGGTTCTGGGACTGTGGTTCTCTATGGTGGCTGCTCCACAGAGTTGCATGGGAGGTTTTGAAAGTCCCTGGTTCCCAAACACCGTAATCCCGGGCACGGGGCAGTGTGAGTGGATGGTAAACTTCCTCCTTGGTTAGAACGTGAGGCCAATGTTAGGAATCACTGAGCTGGGCTGGGTGGAGGTGTGCCCACCCTTGTTCTAGAAGATCCTGGTGGTGCAGATTCAAGATAAGCATCCCTGAGACGAAGACCATGGAAAGAATGGCCTCAAAGTCAAAATCTCTGAAACAAGTGTCATAGAAGATGGAAATGCTTTTTTTTGGTTTTTCGAGACAGGGTTTCTCTGTAGCTTTGGTGTCTGTCTGGAACTAGCTCTTGCTGGCCTCGAACTCCCAGAGATCCATTTTAAATGGGAATGCTTTACAAAGATTCTGCTCATAAGGAAAGGGCAAGGGACACACTTTCCCTGGATCCACTATCAGCCTTGTTTGTTTATCCCAGGGAGTCTATGGTAACTCTCAGCTAGGGTGGGACAGGGAACCAAAGTGTGGCAGTGTGCATGTGTGTGTATGCATGCGTGTGTGTGTGTATGCACGTGTGTGTGTGCATGTGTGTGTGTGCACATGCATGCCCACGTGCGCACAGGTGCACATGCCTGTGTCTGCATGTGCAAAGACAAGAGGAGGACAGTAAATGACTTGTTCCATCACTCCCTGTCCACCTTATTCCTTTGAGATAGGGTTTCCCACTCAGCCTGGAGTGATGTTGGCAGGTGGCAGGCCCCAGTGATCCTCCTATCTCTGCTCCCTATGCCAGCCCTGGGATTGATGGCTTTGACTCATGATCATGCCCAGCATTTTATGTGAGTACTTGGGATTTGAACCCAGGTTTTTACACTTGTACAGTGAGCATCCTTAAACACTGAACCACATCTCTGGCCCCAACCTTGTATTTCTGAGATGGGATCTTGTCGATTAGGGCAGAATTAGAGTGCAGTTACCCATCCTGCCCGAGCGTTGCTTCTCCACATTGTAGCTTGACCTTCAGCTTTTTATTCTGGTCTAAAATCCTTTTGGAGATATTTGACTTATAAAAGTACTTTCATGGCTGGAGAAACAGCCAGGGACCTGAAATTGGACCCTAGATCCCAAGAGTAAGAAAAAATGGCAGCTGCAGCTTGCTGTCCCATCAGTCTAGCCCAGCTGGAGGGTTCTAGATTAGCGAGACAACCTGTCCCAGTATAAAGATGCATGGTGCCCGAGGACAACACCTGAGGTTAGTGAAACGCATGCACACACACACACACACACCCATACACACACACAGACACACACACACACACTTTTTTGAAGAAAGTATGCCTTGTACCTAGCTATCTCATGGTAGAACAGTTCTCCTCATTTTAAAAAGAATACACGAGGTACCAGAGCCACTTGTACACCCTTGTCATCCCTAGGTGAGCATGCAAGAGTGAGGACCGACTTTTCAGGAAGACACTGACAGATGGAGCCAGGTGCCCTATCTTCTAAGAGTGTGGGTTCAGCAGATTTCGGCCTCCGTGAGCCCCAGTCCCCTGATTATGAGATGCCAATGAGCCTAACCCTCCAGATTCACATGTATCTGGATTCATTAAGGCAGTTGGCCTGGTTTTTCTTCTATTTATTCTTCTCATATAATACATCCTGGCTGCAGCCTTGCCTCCTTCCACTCCTCCCAGACACCCTTCCCTCACCTCCCCTCTTTCCCAGATACACTGTTCCTCTGCTTCCCTTCAGAAAAGAGCAGGCCACCCCAGCCTATCAGCCAAACACTGCATAACAAGATGCAGCAATACTAGGCACAAGCCTTCATATCAAGGCTTGACAAGAGGGGCCTGGTTCTCAAACATTGACTTGATAATACTTTTTTTTTTAATTTTTTTATTGATAAAAGGAGGATAAAGAAAAGAAAAAAAAACAAATTTCCAATAACCCCAGAAGCACAGACATTAAGGGCAACATTGATAATACTTTTATACTGAGTTATGCTCTACATAAAGGGGTCAACTAACTGTCTCTGTAAAGAGAGCATGCACCTTGTCTGCAGCAGCCACTCAACCTGACCACTCTAGAATGAATCTGTAATGAATGTGTTACAATAAAACTTTATTAACACTGAACTGAGGCTGCCAAGCTGATTGACAGTTCTCAGTTTCCAGAGCCTGGGGCTCTTTCTCTGGCCCCATGCTACTCAGCATTAGAAATAGAACTATCCACAGACTGTTTCAGGGTTGACCATTGATTCCTTTTGCGGGTTCATTTTTATTCTCTGAGTCAGACTTCAAAAAGTCTCATTTAAGAGTTCTTTTAGTGACGGCTTTCTGTAGCCTGGGACCACTGAAGGGTAGAGTCTGATGCTTCCAAATGGCAGGTATTGCTTACAAGGAACACTTTGCGAGAGTAGAGAGAGAACTCGGGACAGAAGGCAGACTATGCCGAGGGTGGTTGTGACCCAGTTACAAGGAAAAAGCCTTGTTCGTGGTGACAGGTTCCGGAAGCCAATGGAACAGACCCCACAAAGCCCTTCTTCAGGTAAGAAGGCTGGCTTGAGACTTGCTTGCTGCATCCAAACAGCTCCCCTCAGGCCCCCATTGTCATAACAGCTGCAAGGCATTTCATGAGAATAGAGGGCATTTCCCCTTTTCAGGCTTTTTAGGCTAAACTTTTCATTTTGAGCTGACTGCATAATAGATTATCCATAGATTCATACCCAAGTGGAGGAGAATGCTTCCATTTCCTTGTGCCTTTCTTCCACTCCCCAATGGCGGAATTTTTGAAAACTCCAGGGCTCTATCACAATTGAGGTGTGGACAATGGAATAGCCCAGACTCTGAGCACATCTGTCACTTCAAGAAAGATATTTTTTGAGACAGGGTCTCATTATGTATCACTGGCTGGTCTGCAACTGCTGTGTAGACCAGGATAGCCTTGAACCCACAGAGATCTGCCCGCCTATGCCTGGGATTAAAGACGTGTGCTCCCACACCTGGTGTGACTGTTGGGAGCCTGAAGGCCGGAAGCGTGGGTCAGGTGTATCAATGACTCATGCTTTCCAACGCTGCCTGTAGCTGAGTCCTGTTGCCAGCGCCAGCATCGAAGAGCTTCACAAATGAGCATCTTCCTAAATGGAGGCTCTTGTGGGCTTGAGAAAGAGCCACCCAATGGGTCCACAGGGAAGATATCTGTCTCTTCACCTTGCAGACACTGGACAAGGGAACCAGGGGGCTGACCACAGACATTCTCTTCCCTTCGAAGCAAACAACCTTAGGGAAACTTGCCAGGCTGGGCAAGATGAATTTGCTCGTTCCGGCTGCAAGTGGATGGGTGTATGGAACCTGCTACAGTCTTCTCATACACAGTCAGCATAGTACAGCGGTTGCTGCTGACTAACCTATGTCATTGATAACATGGTAGATTCAGAGCCAGCTGCTTCCCAGAACCTTGACTGCTGGGTTATAAAGAAAGCATATTGCAGGGGCTAAAGGGATGGCTCAGTGAATAAATTACTTGCTGTAAAAACATGAGAAACCTAAGTTCCACCCCCAGAACACACATAAAAACAGCTGGGCATAGCTGGGCGGTGGTGGCACACACCTTTAATCTTAACACTTGGAAGACAGAAGCAGATGGATCTCTGCGAGTTCGAGGCCAGCCTAGTCTACAGAGCTAGTGCCAGGACAGCCATGACCACACAAAGAAACCCTATCCCCAAAAAACAACAACAAAGCAAACAAAACAAAATAAGAACAACAAAAAAACCAGCTGGACATGGTGCTATATAGTTGTAATCCCAGCACTGGGGGTTGGAGTCAGCCAGCCCACCTGGCCTAATTGGTGAATTCTAACCTTTTAAGAGACCTATCTCATGGCGCGCACACACTCACACACACACAGTCACAAACACACACACACACACACACACACACACACACACACGGAGGGGGGGATTATGCTTCACACACATCTCAACATTCGGTACTGTCTGCAACCTGCAGAAGAGAGGAACTCAAGCATGCACCAGCCATATACCCCAGTCATGAGCAGCAATACCACACATGCACTAGGATGCAGCTCGCCTCACGGTCAGGCTCACCAAGCCATGAATGGACTCAGGACCATTTGGAGATCAGGCTTTGGGTACCACTGCTAAGGACCAAAGATGCAGGTTTTTATCTCTGGTTACCTAACTGAATATGGCCTCTCAATTCCTTCAGCTTAGCCATGAATCTCAAATGACATTGATGGCATCCATGAGTGTCCATTTCTAGCACCCACTGTGTCCGAAGTTACCAGCAAACACACTTGATTCTTCAGATTAGCAAAGTAGCCGATGCTGATGAGAAGTTGGGTGAAGTTGGGCCAATCCTATTGGCTTACTCAGAAAGACCAAATGTTTGTGCCCTGCCCTTAGTGTGATGACATTTGGGAGTGGAGTCTAGAGAGTGATCAGATCATGAGGGTGGACCGTCAAAAATGAAATGTGGGGTCATGGTCTTATTTTGTTTTTTGAGTGTGGGTACTTTGTTGTTGTATTGGGTTTTTTTGTTTTGATTTATTTTTTTTAGTGTTTGTGAGAAAGAACTTAAATTTGAGTGGGTAGGGAGGGGGAGGGGAAAGAATCTGGAAAGACTTGTGGGGGATATGATCAAAATATATTTAAATTTAAAATGTTTTAAATAATAAAAAAGAAAAACTGGACTTTGGAACACTTTGGATTTTGGACCCACCCATTGGGAATATGCACCTGATAAAGTCTACATAGACATTCCAAAGTCCAGAGAAGTCCAAAACCCAGCTCCTTTTTGTCCCCAGGCACACTGGAGAAGGGAGATGCAACCATGTATGTACAGAACTTGAGGTGTATGGCTGCCCAGATATTTCCTGCTGTGGTGAGCAGCCTGACCCTGGCATTGTTCAGCTCCTTCCTTCTCCAGACTTAGCAGGAGAAAGTGGTCTGCCCTCCCTTCACTTCCTCCCATGCCCAGTATTCTGGGGTGCTGTTTCATTGGTTCCCTAGTGATTCACACACATTTACACTGTTGCTGCTGTAGCAAAAGAGGGCAGAATCAATGTTACAATGTCGCAATGTTGCAGAGGGGACCTATTTTGACAGATAGTGTTACATTGTCCTGAATCAAGCTCCCATTGCTTGGTAACCTTGCCATATTTCCGTGGAAGTGAGACCAGTTCTCCAGCCCCCACGGTATTGTCAGTGTGGAGGGTGAAGCTTTGGTTATTGCTTTCCTCACGAAGGAGCTGAACATCTTTTCCTATGTGAGCCATGCGGCCATTTGTTGCTAACACCGTTTTCTTCGCAGACGTTTGGTTAGCCTTACCTTACTTGGGTATTAGAAAGGGGGTTAGGTTGGTCAGGTTGACAAACGGATTCCTCAATGGTCAGCCTAATGCAGCCAGTTCAGGTCTCTAAAGCTGCTAATTGTCCCACCTGTGCCTGCCACAGCCCTCTAGGGCTGGAGTTACCCCACGGTTACCCACTAAGAGAACTGCCTGGGTTTTGTGACCCTTTTATGAGGTTGATCCTAGGGATTTGCCTGTGGAAAATCCAGAGCCCGGGCTGGGGCCTCGGGGTGCCAAGTTGCCCCTTGAAGAGATGTGTTCAGATCCTGGGCTAGCTTCCACATTACCGACCTGGGCTACTTTTGACTCATTTGTTCCTTATCGGGGCATGCCTGCAGTGAGGTAGGCTCTTCTCTTTCTGGAGACACAGCGGTGTTCAAAACAGATGACTGTCTACCCATGATGCTTACAGTCCAGTCAGAAGGAAATAGTTACATTGTCTGAGCTAAGAACAGAGTGTGGAAAATACAATTCCCAGATCTCACGTCTTTCTGACAGGACAGTGCCTGTGGGACCTGGGGACTCTAGTGAGGTGCAGCTCCTGACTGGAGACACTGTATATGTGTCCTGAGGTTATGCATGGTGACTAGCAAGGCCCTGAAAACTGTTCCTCAGGGAGAAAAGATAGCAGAATGAGGGGACCCTCTGTGCTGGCATCTCCCCTAGGCTTCCTAGCAAAGGCCTCCCTCACGGAGAAATTGATATTGGTACCGAAAAGGACATGAAATGGGGGAAGGGGTCTTGAGGGCACAGCCACTCTGTGCAGGCCTAAAGGTGGGTGATTGGGGACTAGCAGGTGAGGGAGGGTCAGAGGGCGAACTCCAGAGATGGGAGAAGGGCAGGTGTCCCAGTGTCACCCATCACAGCAGCAAGAACTGACACAGCACACGGACCCTGACAGCAGCAGCCCCTGTGGGTCCTGCTCTCAGGCAGAAGCTACATGGCACGCTTGGGTGACTTACCCAGAGGTGCCAGCTTCCCCTGCAGCCCAAGCCTTCATTCCTAGCATTTACATTTTGAGATGAAGGTGTGGGGACATTTGCAGCTCATGCAGACACTGGTCTGTTGTTTTAACCACAGACTGAGCATCCTAGGGACCAAGAGGGCTCTGGATGCTTTTCAGTTTTGGATATTTGCATATACAAATGAGATGTCTTGGGTATGGGACCCAAGTCTAAACAAGAAATTCATTTATATTTTATACACTTTACTCTCTTAGCCTGGAGGTAATTTTATTTAATATTTTTAGTGTATCTGCATTTTTACTTTGGTCTGTCACATGAGGTTGGGTGTGGAACTTTACATTGCATTGCTGAAAATGTCTCAGACTTTGGAGCACTTTGGATTTGGGATTTCTGGACGCAGGGTACCCAAATACAACAAGCCAGAACCGTCCCAGGGGAAGGTAAACGTAGAGAGTGAAGCTCAGGCTGGGATGCTGTGAGCAGTCAGTGCGTGGAAATCCAAGTGCATAGTGCCTGGAGCATCCTTCACGCTCAGGCGTCCCCAGCAACACGGATCACTACTCTTTGACCCAGCATCGGTTCTTCCCTATAACAGAGGACAAAGTTGAGAAAGCCACGGGTGTGTCCAGTTCTCAGTGGGACCTGGCTCTGTTCCCATTTCCAGTTCTTCTCTCCCCACCAGCCTGATAGCCCAGATGTGCTGGGCTTGCTCCCACACCTATGATGTGTTTGGGGGCCTCATACTCTACCAGAACCTTTCTGGGCAGAGCTGATCCACATAGTGTGGCAGGTTGCTAGGGTCACTGGAGACCGGCAGTGGCTGGTGCCAGGACCGGGTACTGCCACCTTCTTCCCATCGTCACCGTAGTTCCAGCTTTGGCGAGTATCAGCTAGGGCGTTCCATTCCCCTCCAAGATCGTAGCCACTTTCCTTAGTATCTTTAGACACGAGACATTTGTCACCGAAGACTGCCTCTATACCATAGGCTTCCTTGGAAGGATAAGTTTGGGAGTCAACCGTGGCAGGGCTTGGCACAACTAAGACCCTAGGAGAACAACTTCGTTACTTCTCAGCCAACATCCCAAAGGATGGTCGCCTGAAGAATCAGATATCCCGGGTCAAGGCAGAAGCTTTATTGAGTACCACAAGGTAACCAAGCTACAAAGAATAAATGCTGCACATCCAGCTAGAAGAAATTGTTTATGGAGTGCGTTTCATTGGGGTGGGGAGTTTGTTTGTTTGTTTGTTTGTTTGCAAGCACAGAAAAAGAATGATGAGCTTCCAAGGAAGGAGTCAGGCTGAAGCAAGGGTGAAGGTTTTTAACAGGAGAGAGAGATTGAGACTGTAAGTCAGTGTGCATGCGTTCTTGTTTGTGTGAGTGAGCACAGGTGCATGTGTTGGAGGTCAGAGGGCAGCCTTGTGTGCCTTTTCTGAGTCACCTTCCTCCCTTCTTTGTGTTTGGGACAGGGACTCGCACTGACCTGGAACTTCACCCAGCAGGCTAGGGTACCTGGCTCCCGCGCCTATCCCCACCACCACAGGTGTTAGAGGTGCACACCACTGTGTCAGCTTTTCACACGGGTTCTGGGGATCTGAACTCAGGCCCTCATGCTGGTGAGGCATGACTGAGCCATTTCCACAGTCCCTGTCTCTTTTCCCTTTTAGTTGTGTTTTTCAGTCAGGGTCTTGCTCTGTAGCTGATGCTGGCCTTGAACATACAACCTTCCTGTCTCCACTTCCCTAGTGCTGGATTACAGCCATGGCTGTCCACAGCCAGCCTTAGAAGGGGCATGGGTGCATACATGCTCAGAGCAGCCGTATTCATAGCAGTTAAAGGGGGTGAACAGCTAGAATACCTGTTCACAGTTGAGCAGATGAACACACACGGTCTGGACCGACAATGAACTATCATTCAGCTTTTAAAAGGCAATTCTGATTCGTGCTACAGCACAGATGAACCTTAAGGACGTCACACTAAGAACAATGAGCCTGTCCCAAACCTGCATGCTTCCAGGACTCTGAGGCACCCAGAGTAGTCCAATTCATAAAGATGGAAAGCAGAACGGGGGTTACAACAGCTGGAAGAACATGGGAAGTTACTGATGAACGGGTATAGGTTCCTTTTGGAAAGACACGCTGTCCTGGAGATTGATGGCGGTGACCGCACAACAGCGCATGGAATTAATGTCATCAAACCACACACATGATGATGAATTTCTGTGATGCGGATGTTAACATGGTTTCCAAAAATTAAAATATTCGAATTGTATTTCAAAATCATAACTCATCAAGGAAATTTATTTCACTGTGTCTTAGCCTATCCAGGGGCCCTCGTCAGGTCAAGCTTTGTTCTGAGGCTATGTGATTAGCTGGCCCAGCCTGGCTGGTGGTCTAGCCTGGTGCAAGATCTTCAATGCTCCCTTCCTTCTCTCTCAATCCCAGTCAGGAGGCAGCATAAGCTCTCCCAAATGTCAGGAGACATTACCACACACAGAGAAGTGTATGTAAGGAAGAATTGTAGGTACAAGTCATGTGGAATAAGCCAGTGACTGACTGAGGTTTCAGAGGCAGCTTTTCAAGCACCCCCAAAAGCCATGTCCCCAGAAACACAGGCTTACCCAGATATAGCTGGCCCCTGCCTTGTGGTTCCTAAACTAAGTTCAACTTGCTTGATCTTACTTAAAAAAAAAAAAAGAAAAGAAAAAACAACCTTTCTTAGTAACTATAGTCATGCACCTCTCTCTCTCCCCCTCCCTCCCTCCCTCCCTCCCTCCCTCCCTCCCTCCCTCCCTCCCTCTCTCTCTCTCTCTCTCTCTCTCTCTCACACACACACACACACACACACAAACATGTGTTGACACAGAATTGTTACGTTTCATCTCCTGTCGTTGTAGCCTGCATTTGTTGGGGTACCTCTTTAATGGGTGGAACACTGCCCACCTCATCCCTGTGCGCTGAGGACATGCGGTCTGTTGTTTCCTGTGTACACCAGGTACGCCTGTCACCTGGCACACCTGCGCTTCCATTTCTGTTGAGTGAGACGTAGAAATAGAGAAACTAACCACTTTCCCAAGCGTCTGCACCAACCTGTGTTCCCTCTAGTGGTGTTCAGAGGTTCTAGTAAATCCAGAATTTCACCTAACGTGAGTTCTGATGGCCTTCCGAATAATAAGCTCACTGCAGCAGTATTTCAGTATGGTTGTGCTCAGGCAGCGCCAAGCTGCTTGTCAGCACTGACTGTGAGTGAGTGAGCAAGTAAGGGTTTTGTGAACAAGAAATCCTATCGGGAAATGGCCACATTGTCACGAGAGAATTTTTTCGGGGCCGGGAAGATGGCTCAGATAGTAAATGGCTAAGCGATCACGAGGCATGAATACCCGAGTTCAGGGCCCAGCGCCCATGTAAAAAGCCAGAAGTGCTGGCACGCATGTTTAATTCTAGTGCTGGGGCAGCAAGGACAGGAGGATCCTTGGGGCTCACGGGCAGCCAAGTTAGATGAATCAGACAGCCGCAGATCCCAGAGAGAGACCTTGTCTCAAAAGAAACCAACAAAGACCAACAGCTCCTTAGAAATAGCATTCAAGGTTGACATAGGGCTTACACACACACACGCACACACACACTTTTGCACATACACACGCGCGCACACTTATGCAGTGCACACACTCACCACACACACACACACACATATTCACGGATTTTTATGGAAATTGAAAGCGTCATTGATTACACCGAGGCCTTTTCTTTACCAGCACTTATTTGGCACTCAGACATTGTAGGCATTGTTACATAAAACCCCATCCAAAACAGGAACTTGGATATAGAAACCCTTTAGAGTCAGAAACTGTGTCATTGTGCCCATTTGGCAGATAAGGAAAGGGAAGAATGACATTAAATACTCAAGGTCACCTAACTGGGGCACGGTGAGAATGTGGCTGGAAAGAGTGGGAGGAAGAACCATTGTCTTTCCAGGACTCCTGAGCCTCAGAGCCCAAGCATGCACCTGGGTTGACTATGGCATTGCCCAGGGGTCTGTCAGCCTGGCTTGTGGTGTCTGGGGGTGCACATCTGTGCAATTTGAAGAGGAACTATTACAGCACAAACTGCCGTGTACTTCAGCACTTCCAGCACCCCTAGTGGCTCCCAGCACCCCTGGCTTTTCATGAACACAACTGCTTTCGATATCACTAGCAACCATGTGTTCACTGACCTTGTGTGGAACAGGTTTTTAGGAATAACTTTATTGTAACTTGAAATACATGTGCATTTAGCAATTACAAGAGAAATGCGTGTAAACACGACTAATTTTTAAAGCTTGGATACATTTCTTTCCATCTCTTCTTTAATAAATGAAGTTTTTGTGTTTTATTTTGTTTTGTTTTACACAGAGATGAGCATATTGAATAGACTTCCAACCTGATTTTCTCCTCCTTTACCACTTGGTTCATAAATCAGTTTTAACATTCAGAGTTTTTCTGGATTAAGGCTCTTTCCTGGAAGTATAGTTATATGGGCAGAGTACACATGATTTTCTCTTGTTTTTTTTTTTTTTAACAAAACCCGTTTTTAATTAGAAAATTATGGGATGCCTGATGACCTGAGTTCAAGTCTCAGAACCCACACGGTAGAAGCAGAAAGAGAATTTGCTTCCCTGAGTTGTCCTCTGACCGCCCCTCCCCCCTTTAGTATTCACCCTGCATTTGCCCCCTACACAGAACAACAATAATAAATTTTAGAAAGGAAACTCCATTACAAGTTAGACCATTGGTGCTATGGAATTTCATATGCTTACTGTTCAAGTTCTCTTCTGTGTGTAAACACGAGACAGCTCATTGGCCAAGAATCACCTTCTCGTGTTCCAAGCGCTGTTGGTTCTTTTTTGTGGTGCTAACAGCTGATGTTGGTAGGTTTGGTCCACCAGGGGAGTATACAGCTGTTGAGGCAGGAGAGTCGATCTAGCTGGATAAAGAAAGGCTGATCAGAGATGAGCTTCATCGTGGCTGCTGGGGCTGGAGGTTTAGCTCAGAGCAGGCACATATCAGTGCTGGGTCCCAGTTATGGAAACTCATCCCCTTATGGTCTAAGTCCAGCCACATAGAACCCCCTCTGGATCTAGACTCGGTTTTTCCTGTTCACAGTTAGAGCAGGGGTTACTGTCTCCACCAAACCCCTTGTATTTTAGTAGCATCCTAAAGAATCTAAATGTTTGAAGGCCAGAAGGGAAATCCTTAAGTGAAAGGATTTGGGGCATTCTCATTGGTTGCTGAACAGGATGGGCTGGCCAGATGCCTAGTCTGCTCTTGACTAGTAAAAGTTTATATTCCTGTACTGCATACAATTTTAAACATGTGAACATGCTTACTGCATACAGTTTTTAACATGTGAACGTGCTTACTGCTTACAGTTTTAAACATGTGAGCATGTTTACTGCATACAGTTTTTAACATGTGAACATGCTGGCTCTCCCATGTGATCCTTGCAGAAGCTGTGTGAGGTAGAAATGGAATCTGTCTCAGTCTCTAAACACCGACTTATGGATGAGGAAGTCGCTCCAAGGAGAAGCCAAGAAGTCAGAGTCCTCAGCCCCTCTGAGGGTGTAAGCCTCCTTCCCAGTCAATTGTCCTCTTATCTGTGGTGGCCAACAAACACTTTTCGTGTCTCCTGTCCAGCTTGAGTTATGTCCTTGAGTGACCCAGCTAATAAAGCTTCACTCTTGACCCTCTCTCTGGATTTGCCATCTCCCTTTTTACCTAACGCACACACGTGTGGGTGACCACAAAGCCTCCTGTTGGAGTTTCTACCACAAAAAAAACCCTTTGGGTCCAGCTCAGGTGCACTTTTCACAGGACGAGACATCGTGTGTGCTGATTCAGAATAAACCACCCGAGTCTTCTCAGCACACATTCGAAATGAAAGGGAGGATTTCCCACAAAGGTCACGGTGTCGCCATGTCCCAGCGTGCATTGGAGCATGGGTTCCCTGTCAGAGGTGACGGGATGTGCGAAGTCACAGCTGACCACTGCCCAGTGTGCCCATGGCTGGGACTGTCCCCCCACCTGTGTCTCCGCTGAAAGATGTTGATTGATTATGTAATAGAATGCTTTTTAGTTCTGAAGATACCATTTGAAAGTGTAAAAATGTTCCCTGTGCTAGCTATAAAAAAAAAGTGTTTTAAAAACAATCTTCAGCTTCGTGTATTCTCCCTGGAATGTGTCAAGAATGGGGGAAGAGAAGCCAAGCTGGAGGCTTTGGGCATATTTGGAGTAGTTGGGGCAGGTGAAGTAATTTTTTAAAATTATAATAGCTCTACTATACACATTTTTGCTTGTTGTCTATATTTGTGAAGACTAAAGCCGCTGAAGGTCAGAGTCAAAAGGGAAAGTGTGAAGGCACAGGCTTTCCCAAGCCAGCAGCGGGGATATATTTATTCTATGACAAGCTCAGGTGTGGGGGGAGTAAAACAGAATGAGGTTCTTACCCACATGGTGCCACACTGTGGAGGAGGGGAGGAGGGAGGTACCCAAGTGGGCTGTGTTTGGGAGAATGATTAGCACAGCCTATCGCTACATCTTAAATGAGGGTGTCTAGGTAGGCAAGGTGGCTGTGGGGGGTCCCATGAGAGCAGCTCTGTTTTGGTGGTATGGGCTCTGAGGTCCCTATGATTCTTCCAGGCAGGATCAAGTATCTAGTTAGAGATTGAAAATGGAGCTTGGGCATCAGATAGGTCCGAGGCTGTCGGTGGTATCTTGAGGTGGGGTAAAGATTGTTCTTAGGGAAATACCCAGTCTTGAGTTGTCATCCCCCACCACACCAGAAAGACTCCAGAACAATGTCTGCTCCCATGTGCTTAAGAGAGATGAAGTATTGTGTGGGACTGATGGCCTGAGCTTCACAGAGGCCATAGCAGGCCTGGTTCCTGGACCTCATGTTTGGGAGACAAGGCCTGGAATTTTCTGTCCTTCTTTGCTTGGTTTAGAATGTAAACTTCAGGCTGGGTACTAATATTCAACTAGCCATAGCACATAGCATGACCTGGGACAGCACTGGGAGGTGGAGTCATTCATGCTGTGAAGTCACCTGAGCAAAGTGAGTTGACCCAGCACAGAGCAGGAAGCAAATGTAGACATGGGGCTGCCCAGTGCATGCCCACAGGCATCTGGTGGTTCAGATCTGTGCTTGCTAGACCTGCCCCTCCCCTGTCTGGCTTCCCAGGGCTCTGGAGAAAGAGCCCAGTGCTCCATTTCCAGGGTGCCTGATTTGGGTACCACACCAGCTCCACATGTCCAGCTCCTGGTCTGTGAACCTCCTACCCATCCACCCTCTCCTCTTTGGGGGAATCTCATCTGCCTCCACCTGCTGCCCCTCTGGAGTGTACTGGAAGGTGGGGTGATAAACCAGGTGGGACAAACCCTCTGTGATTTACATCACCTAGCCCTGACTCAACGGGATACCTACAGGAAGAATCTGAGTCCATGGCAGGGGAGCTGATGTCCCAGGAGCTGCTGGGAAAATGGAAACTGGTGAAAAGGGAGGGATGTAGTCTCAGAAGCCAGTAGCCCTGCTACAGCGATGGTCTCTGGCAGTGCTGACTTGCTTTCTCCTGGGGCCTTATGCCTGCATTCCTCTCCCTGCTGGGTCTACAGAGCGTTCCACTCCTGGCTCTGTGCTGGGTCAACACGCTCTGCCCACATAACTTTGTGACATGAATGACCCATCTCCCAGGGGCTATCGCAGGCCATGCTGTGTGCTGCGGCTAGTTGGCTTCCAGTACCTAGCTGATGCTGGCTACTGGTCCCGTACTCCTCCGACATTTGAAGCACTGATGTTACCGTGCCGGCAATATAGAGAAACAGCCTGATGGTGGTCAAACGTTGCATTTACCTGCCCCCCCCCCCCCCAACTTCTGAAAATGCTTGCTATCCACCTCTGACCTTTGGTTACAGTCTCCAGACTCTTCCATCACCCTTGGAATGCAATAGAAACTTCCAAGCCTGTGGTCTGTCCATCCACTGTAACTTCATTTGCATAGGATCCCTGCCACACGTGACACCGCCATGTCCTTTTTCTGTGGCACTTCGGGTGCTCCCCGGCCTCTGTGCATCTTTGGGGTGCTTCTGGCTCCTTCTTTATCCAGCCCACACAGCACCTCCACACAGAAGCATTCCCAGCTTGCTCAGACACTGTTATTCTGTTTTCCCACTGCCGCTTTCATGACATAATTAGATTATAATTATTGGTGTGTCGCATAATTAGCTTAGCATAATTAGCTGTCTTCCTAGACAGGCTGTGAGTGCTGGGGCTCACAGAAGCTGGTGGTGGATGCTCGACAGTCCCTAACCTCTGTGGAGGAGACTGATGGAGGCTGTTGGTGCTTATGGACAGGGGGCTTACTAGCCCCCCACCTCCACTCCAGAGAGGAGGGAAGGCCAAGAAAAAGCCAGGTGAAGAAACCTTGCCTGGGAAGGAGGAGATGGGATGAGAGCTGCTCTTGAGGGCAATGGACAGAAGGGACCGAGAGGCCCAAAGAGTTATCCGTAAACACACAGGGCAAAGATGGCATATACATAGCAGCTATGTGCAGCAGATGTCAGGGAAGGGGACAGTGGGTGTGGGCACAAAAAGTGACTGTGGGAACTAGAGAAAACAGCCTTTCCCTTGGTGTCACTCTGATCACGGGATGGGGATGGGGAGGGAGGAGAAAAAGGAAGGGAGTGAGAGAGGGAAGGAGGGAGAGGGGAGGGAGAGAAGGGGTGAGGGGGAAGAGAGCTCTCTCTGCCCAGAATTTTCCTTCATCTTTACACAGTCCCTGCCTTATTTCAGATTTCCTTTCCATGATCCCCACAGAAACTCAGAGCCACCCCTTGTTCCTCCTAGATGGCAAACTGCACCAGTGCCCAGCATGGAGGTTCCCATCTAAGTGTGTAAAACAGACAGTGTCGGACACAGGCTTCATGTGGACCGATGGGGGCTCCTCTCTTGCCCTCTTCCCTCCTCCTAGCGACCTGCTCACATCCCACATGCGCCCCGGAATCCCTCTGTCCCTGCTTTTCTCTCGCACCTGACTTCCTTGCCCATTCCTCTCATATGGTTTCCCCAGAGTCTTTGGGATGTGCTGCTCTGAACGGAGCTGCCCTCCCTCAGGACAGCCAAGCCTCTAGGTGTTGACATCACCTTACTCTGCCCAGTTCCCTCCATCCCATGCTACTGTCCTGTCTCGAGAGCTGCCAAAGCACCAGGCCCATCTACCTGATATTCTTGGGGTGAAAAGTTTGAGGTCAGTTGGAAACCTCTTGGCTAACTGCAGGGCAGCCACATGGGCTCTTAAGAGACCTTCATGCCTGGCTCTCACCTTCAAGATCCTCACTTGGAGCAGGGCGTTCAGTAGGACTTTCAGCTCATGGTCATAACCTTTTTGTATGTGCAGCCAGCCTGCGTAGGCTTATCCTGATTCTCCATAGTCTTCCATGGCCCCAGGTATCGGGAGCTCTCTGAGCTGTGAGGACAGTTAAGCTCTGGGTTTCTCAATCCTGATTCTTTTTCTTCCTAAGCCCTCTTCTGAGCTGCATATCTGTCATGATTTTCTTACACTGTGATATGTTGGGGATAACCAGCCAGACTTCCTTCCTAGCTTCTTAAAAAACACTTGGAGTAGCATGCATACAAGGTCCCCGAGCAGACCAAAGATGACTAGGATGTCAGTTCCTGGTCAGCCATTACTTACTATGTGTTGACCACCGTTCTTGGAGTTTAATGTTTAATACCATTCCTTACAAGACTTGGGGAAACTGAGGCAGAAGGTAAAAGAAAAAAATGAATTTGCACAAGGTTACATGGTAGGAGGGGCAGAAATAGGATTGGTTGGCTCGGTGCTGGTGAGAGCCAGAGGTCAGAGGTAGTTCTCACGTGCTTCCTGTGTGCCCTGTGAACCGTGGCATAGTATGACAGGCAAACCAAGGCAGGCTGAGGTCCACATTGTGCCGTTAGTGACAAGCACCCAATACTCAGCCCTCAACCCCACGGGGCTGGATCAGGGGTGGGATAGAATTTTGTTCCCAGGAGGACGACCCCCAGCCTGGTTTAGCAGGGAAGACATCCCTCTGAGCTTAATGTTTCACCTGGAGAGTGACTGAGAACCAAGGGTAGCAAGGAAAGCAGCCAGCTGTGTAAAGCTGCGGCAGCAGCCAGACAGAGATGCTAACGAGCGCCTCCAGGAGAGAGAGGACGCAGCCTGCTGTTGAGGTTGTTGGCCCAGGTGACTGATGTGTGCTGGCATGCAGGGGTGGTTAAGGCCAACCCCTCCAGTCTCTACAACATGGAGAGCATCTGAGGCTGGAGAGCTGCGGGAGATTGATACACACAGGAGGTGATAATGCTGCAGCTTGGGGCCAGGCGGAGAAGGCAAAAGGAAGGCAGGCTGCCTGTGGTTACTGGGCCGGTCAGATTAAACCCAGGGGGACTTAAAGGGACAGTGGATACACATGTGCATCATATTGGCTTTTTGTATAATGCATTTCCTCAAAGTGGCACGTCCAGGGACAGGTGCTTCTGAATTCCTCCAGCAAATGGGTGTGGGATTCAGTTGCTATTTCAGTATTAAAGGCCACCAGCTTGCTGTTAAACACAGTGAGCTGAAATGCATCCTGACCTCCATTGCTCCTCAGAGGCCCATTTCAGAAACGAGAAATCAATTAAAAATTTAAATCCAGGAAGTTATGAAAGCAAAAAGATTGAGAATTCTGGACTCCAGAAAGCAGAGGTTGGAGAAGGAAGTTGGTTGTCTAGAGAAGACAGCAGCAGGGGTGGGCAGGGGTGTGGCAGGGTGGGCAGGGGTGTGGCAGGGTGGGCGGGGTGTGGCAGGGTGGCCAGGGTAAGACAGGGTGGGCAGGGGTGTGGCAGGGTGGCAGGGGTGTGGCAGGGTGGGCAGGGGTGTGGCGGGGTGGGCAGGGGTGTGGCAGGGTGGACAGGGGTGTGGCAGGGTGGGCAGGGGAGTGACAGGGTGGGCAGGGGTGTGGCCGGGGTGGGCAGGCATGTGACTGGGGTGGGCAGGGGTTGGAGCAACAGAGGGTTGGTACACCAGTTGGAGATTTTTGTCAGTGTGACAAACATCCAAGAGAAACCTTCTGCAGGAGAAAGTGAATGGTTTGGCTCATGGCTGTAGAAGTATCAGCCTGGGTTTGTCCATTGCCAAGGGCCTGAAGTGAGGTTGAGCATCCTGCAGGGAGTGTATGGTGGGGCAGGGAAACTTACTACATGGTGAGCGGGAAGCAGAGGCCCCTCTGTACTAGCTGGGTATCTCTTTCTTCTCCCTCTCCCTGTCCAGGGTCTCAGCATTCAGACTCAGTCTGTTGGATGGTGTCACCCAGGTTCAGGGTGGGCCTCTCCCCCCTTGGCTGTTTTTGGAAATGAGCTCACAGCTACCGAGATGTGTGTGTCACCAATCTCTTACATGTCTCTTGATCCAGTCAATATTAACCAGCACAGCCAGTTAAGGTCCAGGCCCCCTTGCCCTGTTAGCACTATTTCTGCCTTCGGAAGCAAATGAGGGTTCACGCTAGAGAGAAGGAAGTTGAGGGTATATAAGAAAGTAGTTAAGAGGGAATGGACATTTGAATGCCAATACCTGTAGCCCCTTCCCCATCTCTGCCAGCTAGTGGCCAGTTCTGGCCTCCATCAGGAGACTAGAAAATTCTTCTCTGAGGAGTCTGCTCAGCCTGAGTATAGTGCTCTAAAGACCCCTGAAATCTTTTCATTACCCTACTAAAGGTCTGCAGCCATCAACTTGGCCCACAAACCTAGAGCTGGCTGGAAGTGCTCCGTGTGTCTGAATTAAAAGACCAGACCTATGACCAAGAAAGGCATGTTCAAGATAAACAGCTTTTATTCATCAATATATGCATGTCATGGGTAGAGATCAGAAGGCTTCAGAGCACCCCTCAAAGCCCAGGATAACCCCACGTAATCACCCAACATAACAACTGCATTGAAGTTGACTGCTTTCCCTTATCTCACCACACACACATTGTTATGACTTCTTGAAGACAACCAGGGGTGATGGTAGGGAGATGAAAACTGGGGGAACCACATACTGCCTGAAGGAATGTGGGCTTCACCTTCCCCATGGAGTACTCTTGCAAGACTCTGACAAACCCATGTGTGGGGTGCTCTGCACTGAACTGGCCTGGAGACTTTGAAGATGTCAGTGAGAAGAATAAAAATGATCTCTGGAGCAAAAGAGCCAATAAATAGATCGGTGGTTGTCAACCTGTGAGTGGAAACATAGGGGTCACATATCAGATATTTACATTGTAATAATAACAGTAACAAAATTACAGTCATTAAGTAGCAATAGATTAATGTTATGGTTGGGGTCACCACAGCATGAAGAACTGTATTAAAGGGTTACAGAATTTGGAAGGTTGAGAAGCCAGTGCAAGAGAGCCATACCCCCCAAATGCAATGGTTACCTCTAGACCAGGAAACATTGTGTACCAGTAAATCTGCTTAGAACAGTTCAGCAAAACAAATGTGTGGTGCGGAGACAATAACTGGCAAATATCAACCCACCCAAGTAAAGGACCCATGACTACATGCTATATCTGTCTCCAGACCAACTAGAGAAATCTGACTATGACTGTTTGAGATAATGTTGTATTAAAATTAAATTCCTTAGCCGGGTGGTGGTGGCACATGCCTTTAATCCCAGCACTCGGGAGGCAGAGGCAGGCGGATCTCTGTGAGTTCGAGGCCAGCCTGGTCTACAAGAGCTAGTTTTAGGACAGGAACCAAATGCTACGAAGAAACCCTGTCTCGAAAATAAAAAAAATTAAATTAAATTAAATTTCTTGGCAGTCATAACAGTGTGTGTGGTGGTGGTGGTGGGGGGAATTCAGGCAGCTTCAGTGCCTTTGTTAGGTTGTATATGATTATTTTGTTGAGGACTGGTCTGAGCTTGAAAGTTGTCCTCCTGCCTCCTGGTCTCTATCCACAAGATGCCTGTAGAACAGTTCCCTTCATATCTTACTAGATAAAAGCATCTCTAAACCTTTCAAAGATTTCCTTTGGAGGTAGATAGTCTGCTGAGGCCCATTGAGGTGGAGGGAAAGAATTTTATTCTAGGGAGGAAAAGATAGTAAAATATTTAGGGTAGGATTGCATGTGTTAGTGATTGCCTTCCTAATGGCTCAGCCAAACAAGTATATGGGAGTTTGGGGAGATGGTTTAGCGCCCCCAGTTAGAGTCTCCAGCACCCACATAAAAGTCTAAGAGTGGCTGTATACACACCTGTAACCCCAGTGCTGTGGGAGAGGGCAGGGACAGGAGGATTACTGGGCCTTGCTGGGTGCGATCCAGCTCCAAGGTCAGTGAGAGACAGACCCTGTCTCTGGGGAGTAAGATGGAGAGTGAGCGACAGAGCAGGGCACACGTGTCGTCTGGCTTCTGCATGCACATGAGTTCATGCTCCCACACGAGTGCGTGTACCACACACCCACACACCACACATGCACACTCACACACACAACACCACAGATGCACAAGCCTGTGATAAAGGCAGCAGCCATGGCTTCTCTAGGTGGAAGACCCTGGGTGTTTAGACTTGAGACTTTTACTTGGGTTTGGGAATTCTGCAAAATGTCAGAAAGGAGCCCGCAGAAAGAAGTGCAACTGAAGTGAATAGCTCAAAAGTGTCCCGGGTGGTGGAACCAAATATCAGAGATGCAAGGGGCACAGGTGGTCAGCTGTGTGACTCTGGGACATCACCTGAGCCTGTGAGTCCTTTGTCACAGGATGGGGAGCAGGGCTATCACTTCTGCCCGCCTTTCACACAGATATAAAACAAACACGGTGCTGCTGTCTGTGTGCTTTTTACTCTGATTGCATTTGTTGGCCTGTTTTATATACTTATTTGAGAAACGTTATTTGAAAATGTGTGTATAGGAATAAAACATTTATTTTACTAAAACAACCGTGAAAGAATAGAAATGATCAGAAATGAGAGAATACCATCAGAAGGCCCAATGTCCAAGGTCCAATAATAAGAGTATTCTAGAAAAGGGAGATGGGGAAAAAGAGATCAGAATCATACAAATTAATCTGAGACTATCTGGGGCTGAATTTCCAGATGACATATTTGTTAAGTCTGCAGTATGGGCTGGGGATATTACTCGGTTGGTAGAGTGTTTGATTGGTACTCAACAGGCCATGAGTTTGATCCCCAGCACCACATAAACCAAGTGTCGTGGCAATGCCTATAATCCCAGCACTCAGGAGACAGAGGCAGGAGGACCAGGAGTTCAAGGTCAACCTCAGCTAGATAGGGTGTCTGAGACTAGCTTGAGCTACAGGAGATCCTGCCTCAAAACAGTCAAATCCTTAGCAAAAGCCAGATCCGGGCCTCGCCAATTTGGCTGGCCTTTACCACTGGCAGATTGTGTCCAGTACTGAGAAAAGTGAGTGGAAGTTTCCAAAGGGAGAGAAGGAGGTTGCCAACAGAGGACTCAGAAGGTGGCGTGGGACTTCCTAGCAAAGGTGCTGATGCTGGAAGCCACTGGGTGAGTCTCAGGAACGCCCCGAGGGCTTCAGTTAATGCACCTGAAGGCTGAGCCTCCATCCTGATTCAAAGCAGAGGGAAATGTGTAAGCCCTCACAGAACATCATGAAGACACAGAGGACCGCGGGCACCCTGCGTTCACCTCCCACTCTGGTTCCTGGTGGCCGTCCACAGTCTACTGTGTGTCCTTGACAGGAAGGACTCAACCAAGATAGCCTGGCTTCACCTCCCCTCTGCCCTCCCTGTCTGCCATTAGTGAGATGCTCGCTGAGTACCCAAGCCAGGGTCCCCTGATCCCCAGAATAGGATACCCCATAGTCTCTAGACTCTGCCCAGGGCCACAAAGTACCCCGTTAAGGTGGTATGGCTTCCTGTCTCACTGTCCAGACAGCAACAGTCAGACAATGGTGGGAAGAGGTGATGAGAACAGAGCCGAGCCCTGCGCTGAAGGTGTGGCTCTGACCTATGACATTCTTAAACTATGTGGGCTCTGGGTGGGACACAGGCTGCAGGAGAGGAGCCAGCACACACAAGAGCAGCTAAGTATCAGCCAATAGCCAGAGTGTCTTGATTTCCTGCCAGTCCCTGAGATCTAAGTAACTGGGTAAGTGAGCCTCACTGACCAGGCTCACCCTTCACTTCCATGCCTCAGACCCAATTCGAACAGCAAGTAGTCAGGGACATAACCTGTGACCTTTACTAACTGCTTCCCGCCGGTTTCTAAAGCTGGGCTTGAGTCTGACCCTCCAGAGAGGACAGTGTGTGGATGGGCATCCCCCACTGAGCACAGTACCGTGTGCTTGGTCCCCAACGTGTCTGAGAGACAATGGAAAGCTACCACCAACCACACTGTACATGTGGATGTGGGTGCTGAGCCTGCGGGGGGCTGCCGAGCCGGATGTGGCAGCGCCCTACAGTCCTAGTGCCCCTGGGTGAATGTTCTGCAGAGGAATGACTCCCCCACCTCAGTCGGTTACTGTTGCTGTAATTAAACACTGTGACCAAGAACAACTTACAGGAAAAGGGGTTATTTTGGTTTGCAGTTCCAGAAGGGGAATCCATAATGTCAGGGGAGGTACATGGCAGCAATCAGCTGGAGCTGGAAGCAAACAGGAAGTAGAGAAGGTAAAGCCGTTCGAAGCTCGCCCCGAGTGTAGTGCTTCCTTCAGCAAGGCTATACCTCCTAATGGCCCCATAACTTCCCCGAACAACAGCCAACAGCTGAGGACCACGTACTCAAACACCTGCATCTCTGTGGGACATTTCCCGTTCAAACCATCACTGTCTTGTCCATCACGCTGTTGTACCCCACAGCCAGCTGCATGGCCAGTCTCTGATGGATTCTCCCTGAGTTTGCCTCTTTCTAAATCCCTTGGTGAAAAATCCCACAAGGCAACCCCACTTTCCAATGTCAGTACAGATTTCCAATGCTACTGAATGCTGTAACCACCATGCCTGGGAATCTTTCTATTCAAACCTGGGCTTAACAAAGCTCCAAAGCAGAGAGAATACCCCAATGTCGTGCACTTTGCTTGTTTCCGAGCCTTGTCCTAGAGACTTTGGTGGATCAGTGTGTATGTGAGCCCACCAGGGTTTGATGCCCTGCTGCCAGCCACAGCTGACGCCTACGGGGAAGGAGTCTGCGTCCTGGGTGAAGAGCCTCAGTCGTAATGCAGCTGCTACTTAACCAAGAAGATAAAGCCCCAACTTGTCCTGAGGTTTCCCCTGGCAGTGATTCTTGGCCAGGCCAAAAACTGAATTCAGGGTCACCTCTGTCTGGTCATCAGCCTGTGAGCGGTCACTTCCTAGAACGTTGTCGGGAAACAGAGTTGATCTGTGATGGCGGAAGCTTCTCTCTGTGCCTGAGGTCACCACATGGGTGTTAGTACGATGGGATGAGTGTCTTGCCCCACTAGTCGAAGTTCTGGAGAAGTTACACAAGATTCCTTGGAGGGAGCAATTTGTCTTGCCCCAATAATTCCCTTTTCTCAGATCTCCCCCTCCGTCTTTGACATTTCCTCGTTGGGTTCAGCCATTGAGATCTGGGCCTGGATTTGAAACTCTGCTCTTAGTATATTGAGCCTCCAAACAAGCAGGAAGTTTCTGCTTGCTGTTACACAGTTGGAGTTAGGGGAACCTTTAAATGGTGGGTGTCTCGCTTTGTGGTTTGCTTGCTTGACCTATTTTTGTTAATAGGTCTTTAATTCTCTTTAAATTTGCCCCGTCCTTGGGTTTTATTAAATTCCGGAATGTACATTGTATTGCCGAGTCCTCCAGGGTAACAAAATGTCAACAGATTAAAGAGTACATTTTTTTTTCATTGCCTGAAGCCCTCAGGAATAGAACACCAACCTAAATCTCATTAGAAAGGAGGCTTGCCCCCTGCCAGTCCTACCCCAGAACTCCTGATTACAGGACTGGGGAAACCCGAGAAATTAAACCAAAGATTAAGTTCTCCTCCAACAATTCCAGCATTTACCAAATTCTTCTCCAGGGATTGGATTTAACAGGATGAGGTGAATTTTAACCCTATGCTCCTCCAAGTGAGCTATAACATCTAGAATTAGGTTCACTGAGTGCTTGATCAGGGAGGAGATACCAATTTAGACCCACTAGAATGTTCACGATTTAAACAGAAGCACCAGGAAGGACTTGGAGACGCTGTCAGCCCCATGTCTTGCTGGCGGGAATGTAAGATGGTGCTGCTTTTGTGGAGAACGGCATTGTAGCCTCTGCGTAGGCTGAACAAGGAATGGCCTCATGACCCAGCAATTCCACACCTAGCTTTCCACTCGGAATAACCACACATAACAAAAATTTGCTGATAAATATTTATAGCAGAAGTATTCACAGTAACAAAAGCTAAGAAATGAATGAAAAAAAAATGTGGTCTATCCAATAAAATAAAACATTGCTTATTTATAACAAGGAACGGGGCACCGATGACTTCAACAATATTAATTGAGATGCAAAATATTGCTCTAAGGGAAAGAAGCCAGACATTTTAAAAAAACACATACGGTATGATTCCATTTATAAAAAATGCCTCAAATAGCCAGACTCATAGACTCGTGGTTGTCAAGGGCTCTTGGGGAGGGGGGTGTATAACTAGGTAATGAATACAAAACATTCAAATGAGGAAGATGTTTACAACTAGAAGGTGTGTCCATGTGACTCACAACTGTTAAATGTCGCTGAACTTATGGCTCTTGAATACGGTTGTATGAATTAGGCATCACAATTGGACTTGGTGGCTTTAAAACCAGAGTATGTGACGTCAGTAGAAAAAAGTAGTGGTGGGGGATCAGGGAGGGGTCAGAGGGGAGAGAGTATGTGGCAGATATGATCCAAACACACTGTGTGCATGTATGAGATCCCCAACAAATTCATTGGGAAAATAAAAACGGAAGGGGGGATGTAGCTCAGTGCCGCAGCCTGTGCTTAGCATGCACAAGGCTGTGGGTTCAGGGTCCAACCCACACATACATTCAACACACATGAGCATATGCATCTGGATACCGTGATGCAGGGACCATACACATGGGCAGAGAAAGAGAAGCAATTTGGGCTCTCATCTTCATTGTTCATCTATGTTCCTGTTTGTTACGCAAGCAAGAGAATCAGGGCTTCTGCAAGCTGGTAGCTTGTATAGCACAATACAGTGGCAGAATGGGCTCTAGAGAAAGGTGGGCATGGTTCAGTCCTAGCTCCTCCATGCAGTATGTTCAGTTACCAGTTTTCTTCATATATAGCATTGAGTGGCCCATGGGATCTATCTTACAGAACTGCTGGGGACACAGTGCTGTCTGGGAAGAGTGGCTTTGCATCCCACCTTCTAGTTACCTCTTCTACATGGTTGTGAACTGTTTCACTATGTCCCTGACTCTTCTCTTCTACCTGGGTGTGAACTGTTCCACCATGTCCCTGACTCTTCTCTTATACATGGGTGTGAACTGTTTCACTATGTCCCTGACTCTTCTCTTCTACCTGGGTGTGAACTGTTCCACCATGTCCCCGACTCTTCTCTTCTACATGGGTGTGAACTGTTTTACTATGTCCCTGACTCTTCTCTTCTACATGGGTGTGAACTGTTCCACCATGTCCCCGACTCTTCTCTTCTACATGGGTGTGAACTGTTTCACTATGTCCCTGACTCTTCTCTTCTACATGGGTGTGAACTGTTCCACCATGTCCCTGACTCTTCTCTTCTACATGGGTGTGAACTGTTTCACTATGTCCCTGACTCTTCTACATGGGTGTGAACTGTTTCACTATGTCCCTGACTCTTCTCTTCTACATGGGTGTGAGCTGTTCCACTATGTCCCTGACTGTTCTCTTCCACATGGGTGTGAACTGTCTCACTATGTCCCTGACTCTTCTTGGGTGTGAACTGGTCCACTATGTCCCTGACTCTTGTGTGAAGGATCTCATGGGTGGAAGGACACTCTGCATCCCCAGCCAGTGGCTCTCAGGCTTCAGGGTGGCATGGAGGGCAGGTGTCCAAACAGAATTTATTTAGTGTGGTGTTCACATGTATAAGTATGTATAGGGGGCGTGCTCACATGCTTGTGTGTGCATGTGTGGTGGCTACCACTCTTCACCATATTTTTTGAGACAGGGTTTCTCACTGAACCTGCCTCTTGCTATTTTGGCTAAACTGGCTGACCAGGGAGCCCCCAGGACCTGCCTGTCCACCCCAGTGCTGCCCCAGCACTGGGATTACAGGCACTCATCACCATGCCTGGCTTTTGGTGTAGACGCAGGGGATCCAATCTCAGGTCCTTGTGCTTATGTGGCAAGCACTTTACCTATTAAAGTATAATCCCAACCCTGTCCAGGCAAATGTTTAAATATGGCTGGATTGACTTTCTTCTGGGACCTGGCTACTGTACACTGCCCACAGGAACATGCCCCAAACTCACCAAGGTCTCTGGAACTATCTACCAGGTGCTAGGACAGTCCCTAACTATCTAGTTCCTTCTGGGAGGCAGCACAGGTCAGCTGGCCCAAGCTGGGCCACAAATTTTTCCATTGGGGATTATATCTGAGCCCCAGGCCAACTGTTAAAGCTGCCTTAACATGGATGCCCAGAGATTTTAGGTCCCTGGGATCAGATTCTTAAGTCAGTGGCTCCAAGGGTTCACTTCACATTGTTGGTGACATCTGGGGTTGTCATGCCTGGATGTCAGCAGGGAGGCTCCAGGACATCCTGCAAGGCACAGGATAGCTCAGACAAAGCTGAGTGGCCCAGGGTGTCCATAGTGCTGAGGCTGAGGCCCCTGGTGTTGGTGACTCTGTTGCCCAGGAACCTCCCCACCAAGCTCCTACCTTGCACACCACCTCCTCATCTCAGTGGCTGGGAAGGTGTGGCTCTACCCCACGGCTGAGAACAGTTAAGGCCCACAAGAGATGAATGACTTGTTTAAGACCCACAGCTACCACATGGTAGCGCTAGAATCCAGACTTAACTCTGTCTATCCTGTTGATTTAATCATCCACTATGAAAATGAGGGAAGGACTCATACCTTGTGGCCACACCAGATCAAACAGGACAAAAAAGACTCTTTACTTAGATAAGCCAGGCTTCCTGAGAGCCCTTTCCTTCCTGAGAGTTGTGTAGGGCAGTCCTTGTTCGTGATAGTCCTTTGGGGCATCGTGGATAGGCAGGCAGACGTCCAAACAGACAAATTAAACATGCCATGCTAAGTATCAAGAACCAAGGCAAGGGAGACCTGTTTCCTCACACTGCAGGGCTGATACCAGACTCTGTTCTGAATCCGGGCCTGGCAGCACATGGAAGGGCATGGAACAGCATCAGCAAAGGGATGGCTGACCAGTGGTACCAGCAGAGAAGCGTGGCTCTGGAGGAGAGTGGGCCTTCCCATAGAGCCTAGTGTTCTGCCAGAGGAATGGGATGGACGGGAAAGATACTACATTGTGTGTATTTGTCAGGTTGCCCTAAGCCCTGAGGGAGGGCCACGGTTGTGCAGGAGAGGAGTGGCTGTACCTAACGGCAAGGCTTTGAACCACCATGGGAAGCAAGCTTGGTTTTCTGGTGGGGAATTAAGCCTGGCCTTGGAAATGAGTGGGCTGGAGCCCAGCTGCCTAGGCACCGCATCACATGTGAGGTCCATCTGGAGGACTGTGTGTAGCAAAGTCTCCCTCACCCCCGTAGAAGGAACATGAGTAAATCATCCTATGCACTCGACGGCTGGAGTTTGGGACTATTATGGGCAATGCTGCCATGAGCACCTTTGCACCTGTGGTTTGAGGGGCATATGCATAATTTCTATCGGGTGACAGTAGGTCGAATTATTGGGCTGTAGCCATGTATCTGCATTATTCATAGACAGAGCCAGATGGTTTTGAAGGTCTGTCGTTTTATGGCCTCACCTATAAGCATAGGCATTCTGGCTACTTCCTGTCACCACCAACATCTTTGTTCTTGGATCTGGTACATTCACGGTGCATTCCCTGGAGATTTGAGGTTCTGAATGACTTTTTTTTAAAAAAAAAATATTTGTTGTTTTTAATTATGTCTATGTGGGTGTGTTATGTGCATGTGAGTGTAGGTGCCAAGAGGTCGGACCCCCTGGAGCTAGAGTTGCAGGTGGTTGTGAGTGGCCTGATGTGGGTGCTGGGAACTGAACTTGGGTCCATTGAAAAAATAGTATGTATTCTTAGCCTCTGAACCACTAAGTGCCTTTAAAAAATGAGTGGTGTATGTGTGTGTGTGTGTGTGTGTGTGTGTGTGTGTGTGTGTGTGTGTGTTTATAAGTGTGTTGAGTGGAGGACAGAGGGCAGCCTTGATGTCATTCCTCAGGACACAGTTCACTTTGTGTTTTAAAGACAAGTTGTCTCTCTGACCTGGAGCTAGGCTAGTCTGGCTGGTTAAAGAGCTCCAATGATCTGCCTGTTGCTGCCCCAGAGCTGGGTTACGAGCATGCAGCATGCAGCTCTCTCGCTGCTGCAGTGCTGGGTTATGGGCATGCAGCATGCGGCTCTCTCGCTGCCCCAGTGCTAGGGTTACGAGCATGCAACACTGCGACTCTCTCAGCATTTTTAACGTAGTTTCTGGGGCACACACTCAGTTCCTTGTGCTTGTTCAGCTAACACTCTACTTACTGAGCCATTTCCTGGACCACAAAGTACACACACACACATATATACTGGACGTTCAGATATCTTTGCCCAGTTTTCTTTGTCTCCAGCAGTTTCTACCTATCATCTTGCCTGTTGTCCAAGCTGGCTCTTCCAGCTCTTCCCCTGACTGGCATGAATTTTCTCCCCAGTCTCTTTCTGCTTTGGAACCTCAGCATTTGCTATTATTCTTGCTGAAACATTCATCCTGGATTTTGATGGTCGTTCAATGCCTCAATTACTTGTCATCTCTTCAGTGAAGCCTTCCCAGACTTCCAGTCTCCAGCACACACACACACACACACACACACACACACACACACACACACACACACCTTTGCCGCACAGACACAACGCAGTCGTGCCGGGCCACACTGCCCTTCACAGCTTTGGGGCTGCTATGGTTTGACCTATTGATTTACTTTAAATCAGAAGTGCTGAGAGCCAGCCCGCTGGGCATGCTCACTGGCTCCCATTGCCTGGCATGCAGGAAGTGGCAGAAAAGTACTGCTTGACCGTGTGCAGGGTTGACTGTTTCATGTTGACTATGCACTTTGAGTGTTTGCAAACCCTTAATGGGTTGATTCATGGCAATTTCTGGTCCTGGAGTAAAGTTGCTGATAGAGGCCTGGGCATAAATATATCCACTTGCTCTGTGTACGGTAAGCATCTGTGACTTTGGGTTGCTGAGGGGCTGGGCATGAGGATAGCGCCCAAATTGTTGTGCACAATTTCAGTTCAGAATCATAAACACAGCTCTCAGTAGCTGAAGGGTCCGTATTTGCAGAGCCAACCAACACCGGAGTGAAAATATTTCTTAAAAACAGCAGCCGTACAGAATGTGCTCTGACCTTGTTTCTCGTTCCCTGACAATACAGTGCAAAAACTGCTTAGGCAGCGTCTAGATGGCATCAGGTGTAGCAGGAGTTGCAGCACACGGGAAGATCGCATGGGTTGCATGGAAACACCGCAGCATTTCCTGCAAATGACGTCTGTGCCGTTGGGTGTTCATGGGGTGATTATCCACAATTAAGGGATGATCTGAAAAGATTCAGGCGGCAAGCTGAGGGTCAGTGTCTGAGTGAGCTCCAGTTTCTTCTTTGTGCTCATTTGATAGTTTGATTTTTTTTTCTATAGCAAGCACAGATTTTTCTATCCCTAGGAATATTAAAATTTAAAGGGAGATTTCTGTTTTTCAGGATTCTTTATGCCTTCGATAGAAAGGGAAAATGTGCCAAAGAAAAATGCGCATACACACAAGTGCATTATCACATGCATATACAGATGTGTGTACACACAAGTGCATGCATACGTAAGGGCATGCACACACACACACATGCACACACACACGTATGCATATACACATAATGAAAACTCCTCCAGATTGAAGCTGGATTCACCCTTGCTCTACAACCCAAAGCTGTTGGACTTCAGGCAAAGCAGCTAAACCCTGTGAGCCTTGATGGCTCCCTCTGTAAAGTGGAGGCACCAGTCACATGTGTAACTGTGCCTAGCATGTAACAAACATGCCATTTGTGTCATCTGGCTGTTGGAATATGTCAGAGGACTATGTGAGGCTCTGCTAAATATAGTATCATAACTGTTTAATCCCCCCACCCCCATTCCACTGAATTTCTCTGTGAGGGAGAGGTAGTCCATTGACAGAGTAAGAACTGGACGTGGACCCAAGCTACCTCCTCCATAGGCCATTGATTAGTAACACCAGGAACCAGCCCTGTGACTCCATCCCGGAGAAGCTGCTGGAGAAGCTGATGGACTAGGAGGCCGGGATATTCCTCCAGACGGGGACTCTGACCCAGACCTGCCTTGGGCATTCTGACCTCTGGTGGCAGATTCTGGAAGTGCAACTTTTCTACGGCAAGCAACCTCCTGGTTGGCTCCCAGTCCTGAACAGGACAGAAACCCACATCCGTGTCCATCTCTGGTCAGGAGCAGTAAGGCCATTGCTACTGCTTCTTAGCCGTACCACCAGGCCCACGTTGCCTTTCATCTTCCCCTGCTGACCCAGATGACGATGGCAGTCATGGGCCAACTATCTGTCTCACAGGCCCCCAACTCTCATTCACAAGGCTTTACAGTTGTCCTGGTAACCAGCAGACTGCCTCACATCACATCCATAGGTAAAGAACTTAGGGGAAGTCCTGTTGATCAAAGGCCTAAGATTGAGGTGTGCTACATACCTGGCCCCCACCCTGACCTCTAGTCTCATCTGGGGATTTAGTCTCCTCTCCCGCACGCATTTCTTCATAGATCCAGAGAATGCATAGAGAAATGAGCTTGCATGTGCAATTGAAGCTGGGTGGGGGAGCTGCACAGATTACATCAGAGGGAAGGCTAAAATCCTTGGGTATTACTGGCACCGTGTGGGCTGCCCCTCCCCCGCGTCTCTCTGCCCATGCCTATGCTGCCTATAAGATACAAACATGTCTCCTCTTCTCAGAAATATTCCCTCCGGGCCCACACTTCCTGACACAGAGCAAGCAACTTGTCCCCGGGCTCTTGCTGTAGTTAGCCCTCCCCCTCCCTCATGTAGGGATCCCCTATCCTGAACACATTCTTGCAGGGATCCTGAAGGCTTTGAGAGAAATGAGCTCCTAACATGAGATTAACAGCTGCAGGCTCAGGCTAAGGGCAGTGTGGTGGGGGGGGGGGGCATGGAGGGGCAGAGGGAAAGAGAACCTCATTCTTCCTGACTTTATATCCAGTCAATGGGACCACTGTCTAACTAGCTCTTGGATGGTGCTAGCTTAAGGGAATTGATACTGTTTATGTCAAGATTTGCGAAGAATACCACATCCATGAAGCCATCTAGGATCACCTGGGAGGCTCCAAACTTACTGTGCTTACTTGAGCCCCAGCGCCTGTCTCCCCAATCCACAGCTGTGTGCTCTGTGGCTCTGACCCGAAAGTTGCCTTTCTGTCCCCACACTCCAGGCATAGATCAATCTCCAGCATGCCGAGAGGGTTTCTGAACATTAGGATGAGTCTTTAAACCCCCCTCTCCATTAACCTCCCTTCAGAACCACAGGCTCGGCTTTGCTGTTGGCCCTTGCCCCTCAGCCTTGACCAATGCAGCCATGAAATTGAAAGCAAATTATAATTACTGGCTAGAGCCAAGACCACTGCTAGATCAGGCCTGCCCCTTCCATTCGCCTGTGAATTATTTGCAGTATTGCTCTGCCTCAGAGCTCTGCCCCCAAGCCCCCCCCTCCCCATCTCCCAGCTCTTCTGAGGACTTGCCCAGCGTATTTCATGCTTGAGTTGAGGGAAAAAACATCAGGCAAGACGGAAATATTCACAATGCCTGAGCAGTAATCAGAAATTCATTTCGCTCATGTTGATGGGTCCGTGTCTCTTTCGAGTCAAGCCAGAGTCATTAAACTGTTCGCTACAAACTAATTCTGGCGTATGTGCTGGAAACTCCACATAACGCTGGGTCTGGGACAGACAAAAGGGCAAGTGGCTCCAGGGGCCGCACGAGCACGGGGCTGTGGAGACTGTGAAGGCAATGATGTTGAAGGGTGAGAAGCATCTTTCTCTCACTTTGGTTTTTTTGTTTGTTTGTTTGTTTTTTGAGACAGGGTTTCTCTGTGTAACAGCCCTGGTTTTTCTGGAACTCACTCTGTAGACCAAGCTAGCCTCAGAGGTTCATGCGAGTGCTGGGATTAACGGCATGAACCAGTACCGCCTGGCTGAGAAGCATCTCTCATCATTTCCATATTCATCCATCCATCCATTCACACACTCACTCACTCATAGACACTGGGCCCTTCCCCTGTCAAGCACGTTGCTGGAATAGGAAAGGCTGCCGAGAGACATGCCTACTGCTCCCTTGACAGGGTCCCAGTCCAACAGGGAAGGCCGAGTGAGAGCTGAGGGACAAGTCACAGCACTGTACCGTGGTGGTTTGGGCCAGGAGGGAATGTCTTAGAAGACAGGAGACTTGCTTGTATTTTATAGGCAGTGTAGGCATGTGCGTGGGGTGAGGACCGGGGGGGGGGGGGCAGCACACATCTATTTCTGCAAGGCCTGGCTCCGATTGGCCACTCTCAGAGGACCTGAAGAAGCTGAGCTCCATGGACCTGACTGCTTGCATTTGAATCCTGGCTCTCACCTCTACTTGCTGTGTGATTTTCGACCCTGAGCCTCCGTTTCCCTGACTGGAATGCTTTGGGGTACAAATTATACCCAGGAAGTGAGGGGGTTCTGAGTGGTAAGAAGGTAGTCCATGAGATTTAGAACCCTGCCTAGCAGACAGTAGTCAGAGTCACTCAACCTAGAGCTCTGGACAGCTCTCTCCCTTGGGTCCTCAGGAAGAGCAATGGGCCCCTGTCTGGTGAGAATGAGCTAGCGATGCCACAAGGACCATATACTCTCCACCCTGGACTTCCATGTGCTTTTGAGCTTGATGTTCCAGTGCCTAGACCAGAAAGGGAAGGCGAGGAGGCCAGATGGCCAACCACTTTTGGAGGAGGAAAGCCTGCAGATGGGTCTCTTGACCCAAGTGGTTTGGAGCCTGCTTGCCCCCACAAGATGCTGGGCCCTGCCCCCACTTAAAGGAAAGTCACTAGGACGGTGACTGTCTGATTCCAAGACCCTACCTTAAGCAGTATGGCTGTTCCCCAGAGTGGCTTCACGCTTTCTGTCCCATAGATGTGTCTTGTCAGTGGAGGATGTTCCGGAGGAGAGCATGACCTAGGAGGGAAAGGGTAGCATGGGGTGTGGCAAGGCTTTCTGGAGTGGGGTTGTTCTGCCTCTGTAGCCTGGACTTGGCCTCCACTGTCGTCTCAGCTATGAAGCAGGATGAGGACAGATCAACTCTGACGACCCATATGGAAACAACTATAGGGAGAAAAATACTGGGTTCCTGTTCACCTTGGTGGGGGTCTGGGCAGGGTCAAAGAGCACAGCTGGAACTGCAGGGGTGGGGAGCAAAGGTGGTTCCCACGGCAGCACCAGGAAGCAGAGTGGTGGGCACACTGATCTCTGCTGACCTTCTCCCTTTCTGCCTTGCAGTCCCTCCAAACCCTCAGCCCACAGGAAGATGCCAACCACATCCAGGGTGACTGTAGCCCTGCGATGGGTCCTCTGTCGTAGCATGCTCCTAGACACACCTAGAGTGGACCACAACCTTCCAGATGGTTCTAAACTCAGTCAAGCTGATGGTGAGCATCAGCCTCACGCATACCTACCTCCCAAGGCTACTGTGCAGATTCTACCACACAGCAGAGGGCTCTTGACAGACCTTCAGCAGCTCCTGGAGAACACGGCTGCTGGGCCCCCAGCAGCATGCTGTTCTGAGGTCCGGCTGGGAGCAAACAGCTCAAGCCCCTGTCCTGGGAGAAGGGCTGACTTTTAGCCCTTTTTAGCCCAGGGTCAGTCCTAAAGGAGGAGTATGCTGGAAGTGCTCTAACCAAATGAGTATTTAAAGTCAACCCAGCTCTTCTGTCACGCCAAAGGTCAGTTAAGCCTGCACATGCCAGAGCAGACCAGAGGCCACAGTGTGAGCCATCCTGCTGAGAGATTTTGTGTGGTATGGGCAGTCATCTGTTTCTGTAGAAAGGAGACCGTCTGAGCAGAACTTGGTACCTGGGGGATGACTGGGGCGTGAACTGTGACCTCACAGTAGTGACATTTGAGGTTAGGAAGAGGCTCCTATGACTGTGAAAGTGTGCCCCTAAGGTGGCTGTCAACCCCGTCACTCCTGAATCCCAAGCAGGGAGCCCACTGTCACCATTTGGCTCCCGTGGACACTATTCACCAAGCGTCCACCCTCTAGTGAGAGGAAGAAGTGGCACAGAGGGGTTGGGTAGCAGGATGTGTGGTGGGGTGTTCTGTCCCCAGAGAGGAGTTGTGTTTCGCTTGTTGTTTATCTTGTTGTTTTTATTACTGTTGTGACTTGGAATTAGCAGCCAAATGTGGTGAGCAGTCATACAGATTTAACTCCTGTTCCAATGTAAGATATACGTGACATACTACTTCCTTTACCAGGGTAGCAAGCACGGTCACTACATGGGGCAGCCATTGCTCCACCCCATTCCAGAACTCTTGCATCTTCTCAGACACAGCCCCTGCCACCAGCTCCTCACTCCTCTGCCCCGTGGACCCATCAACAACCATTCCCATTTGCTGGGTCTGTGATTTTGAATGCCCCAAGCACCTCATGAAGATGAACTCGGGCATTTCCTGCCCTGTCATAACTAGTTTAATTCACGTAGCACAGTGGCTTCACGGTTCATCCACGCTGAACCCAGCCTCAGGTCCCCTCTCCTTTTTTAGGGCCGAATAGTATTCTTTTCTTTGCACACAGCACATTTTATCATCTTTCACTGATGTTTGAGTATGTTCGTGTGTGAATTTCTGTTCAAGTGCTGCTTCCAGTCCTTCAGGGTCTACACTCGGGAGTGGAATTGCTGCTGGACGGAGTGGTGATTCTTTATTGCTTGGTTTTTAACTGTTTGTGTGCCATGCAACAGGAAGAGTGGAACACGGGAGACTGCAGCAAAGGTGAAAAGGGGGGGGGAGAGCGCGATTCCATCAGCCCTGCTCTTTGCCTCAGTGGATACGTGGTGTCCACACCATATTCTCCCTAGGCTCCTTTTCTGTTTCCTGGGTGAAGTGATGCTGCCCAGCACGGCAGCCGCAGTCCTTCAGCATCTCAGCACAGTCAGGGTTGACATCCCTTATGCAACATTCCAGGCCCAGGCCCTGGCTGGTGGACCAGTTTCCTATAGTCCCTCAAGGACCCCTACCTGCTGTGACTCAGCCTCCTTTGGTAGGGTAAATGTATATGCAGCACGGCTGGTATCTGGAAGACACATGTCCCTAAACTAGTGAGAGCAGGCCGTCTGTCCCCAGAGACCAGGAGAAGAGCCTGAGAAATGTGCAGCCTTTTCTCGCTCTTTTCTCGGGAGCAAACTGTTGTCTCTTGCCTGCCTCTTTCCTGTGACCACGCCCCTCCCTCCTGTCATGGCTCACCATACACAGGCAATGGTTGCTGATATGTGAGTAACTGAGGCTTCCTGACACCTCTTCCAGATCGTGGCTGAGCTGGGATCTGATTGAGACCTGACTCCCAGACTCCCCCTCATCCTCCAAAAAACTGTTATCGGGATGAATGGTGCTGGGCCCTAATGGTTGTGCAGCCCAAGCTAACATGGCCCCTGGAATCCACCCAGCTTCTCTGGCATCCCTTGTGGCTTGGCCCATCTTCCTCCGCTCCCTGTAGCTCCTGCCTTCGTATTAAGACAGAGTTGACTACACAGAAAGTGAAGTGGGATGATGATGTGGCTCTGGACACTGCGCGACTCGGGGATAAAGCTACATCCCTTCACCTTCTTCCCACAATCTCCTTCCTTGCTCCATCCCCCAAAGCATAACCTCCCATCCTCACCCAAATCCCAGGACTCCTCTGCTCATTAGCCACTGTCACTTCCTGTGCCTTCCCTGGGCTCCTGAACTTTGCTGCTCAAATCTTTGTTGGCCCTTGGGCTTCCTCGTTCCCTGGGAGTCAAATTCCCAAGCACCCCCATCCACTTGTTTTCTTCCGGTTGTTTGGTTTCATAGCTGGTGCCTTTCTGTTTTTTGGTCTGATGCCAGCAAGTCCCTTTGGTGGAGCAGGGTGTCTTTCTTCTCACATATGTTGGCGGGAACCCCATAACATAGGATCCCTCTCTTCCCTTGTCTCAGGCTGCCCTGCTCCTCTGGACCTGTCTTCCCAACCTGCATTGTCCCTGCTGTGCCCAGGCCAGTGTGTCCTCTCCTGGGTTGTCCCTATCACTGTCCTCTTCCTCACAGCTGGGGCTGAGAGTTTCCTCCTGGTCACAAACAGAATACCCACATCACCACACTGGGCGGGCCTGACCACCTGGTGTGTGTCCCGGGCACAGAGGGATCAGCTGCTGACAGCCAGCACCTGATGTCCTCACCTCCTCAGTGTCTCATGAGAGAGGCTCAGAAACACTTCTCGCTACTTCTGCCCCGCTTCCAGCCTCTCCTAACAGAAGATCTGCCTCTAACCTTTTGACTTCTCCGCTTTAAGATATAACATGAACCTGATTGGAATGGTTTCTAGAACTTTGTTTCGTTATAGCCTTTGGTGTGAGATGAGAACAAACAATCACACTCTGTGTCTTTGCTGTTCCCCAGCCCCTCCAGACTGTCCTTTCGGCCCCTTTACTCCTTACCTCACCCACACCAGCAGCTTTTAACCCAAATAGTCTGGAAGTATTATGGTTCTAACTTCAGGAGCCACAGGGGGGATGTGGCCAGGATGAGGTGATGCTACCCTGTGTGGCAGGCGCTCATAGTTCAGCATCTCTGTAGTATTTCAAACTGGGTTCCTGGAGGTGGAATACCCTCCTATGGTTACTAAGGACCCAGGCTCCTTCCCTCTTGTGGCTCAGCCTTTTTGGTGGAATAAGCATCTTGCTGTCTGGCTGGTGGATCTGGAGGGTACATGTCCCTGCAATGGAGAGAAGAGGGTATCTAGCCCTATGCACCAGCAGTAAGAAAAATGTACCCGAGAGAATGAAGCTTGGCATCAATGCTGTGGGCCAAGAGAACTGCAGCAGGCACTGGAGGGCAGCTGAGTGTGTCTGACACATTTGGGAATGGAGTGGAAAGTGGAAGCGTTGCCATGTGACTCAGAGTCTGCCCTGGCACCCCCTGCTTGTTACCACTGGAAAGGGAACCCCAGGAAAAGAGAGCCTCAGTCTCCTGGCTGCTGCCCATGCCCATGCCCCTGTCGTGGGTGCCCCAAACAGTACGTAGTATATGGCATGAGTCATGCTGTACCCATCCCTAGCAAGAACTTTGTGCCCACTCTGCTGCAGTGTGACTCTGCCACTTTGTCACATCTGGGCGTGTGACTCCTGATCAGTAGGATGTGACAGAAAGGGCCATGTGCGTCCTGGAGACTCTGTTCGCGGCTTCCATCTGTCTCCTAGGACTCACAGCAGTGCAGGTGACAGAGTCAGTGTTCCAGCCGACTGTCAGTACTGGCCGTGTGTGTCCCACGCCGAGTCAGACCTTCAGGTGGCAGAGACCTCAACACCATCCCACTGTCATGGCTGAGACCCCCCAGGTGCAGATGGTATCGCCTCAGCTCTGTGTTCTCAGCCACCTGCTCTAGCAACAGGAGGACCCTGTGGCTCCTTCCTCAGTCAGCTCCTTTCCCTTCCCTATCCCATCATCTTGCTCCCTTCCTTTTAATGGCATCAGCGACTCAAGCAGGAAGTCTTCCAGAGATAATGCAGTTGCCATAGTTAAAGTTTGTATTGCTGTGAAGAGACACCATGACCACGGCAACTCTTACAAAGAAAACATTTAATTGGGGTTGGCTCGCTTACAGTTTTAGAGGTTCAGCCTCTAAAGGTTATCTTCGAGGCAGGGGCATGGCTGCAGGCAGGCAAATGTGATGCTGGAGCCGAGAGTGCTACATCTTGCAGGTAACAGGAAGTCAACTGACTGTCACACCAAGGGAAGCTTGAGCGAAAGAGACCTCAAAGTCTGCTCCCTCTGCCCAGTGACACATTTCCTCCAGCAGGCCACACCTCCTAAAAGGACCATTCCCTTTGGGGGCCATATTCTTCCAAACCACCACCGTGGACTTTCCAGACTCAAAAGCCCATGTGAAGAAAAGGAATGTGTCGAACTGGCAAACATATCTAATAGCTGATGATACATGGGTAACGTAGAGCAAGGGAAAGATGTGAGCCCTGAGCTGGGTCAGCCTGGCGTCGTTTTAGCCTGCTGTAGTCTCATAAGGCAAACCTTGCCTCATGAAGACTAGGACTGTGGTTGCTACAAGACAGACTGCTCATGTCTGGGTGGTGTGGGCAGATTTGCTCAGCAGCTGTCATCATCGCCAGGACTCGTAGCAGCAATGTAATCCAGCGTACTCATAGCCAGTATTTCCTTCCACATCCTTCCATAGCCTCGGATAGGAGCTAGTCACCTAGATGCCCTGGTTTGGTTTAAATGTTGGTGTCGTCCTCATCAAAATTCTGGTGTTGATATTTAATCTCTGTACTAAGACGGTGGGGCCTTTGGGGACATGGGCGACCAGCATCAGGCTTGAGGGAATCCTGTTTGCCTGTCAGGTAAGGACACATCAAAGAGCTGTCACCGATGAGGATGCTAGCACCTTGATCCTGAGCTTCTGATCCCCCAGAACAGTAAATTCCCGTTGCTTTTAAGCTGTTCAGTGTGAGCGTCTGAGGTTCCATCCCAGGCAAGGGACAGCAAAGCCTTCGGTGGTGTGCGGAGGAGGTGTTGAAGCGTGGAGGAGGTGAAAACTATCGGCCAGGGCTCTCTCTCCTTGCCAGTCATATGTGGACTCCAAAGTAGCAGTAGCGGTACCTCGTCTGAGGTTTCTGAAGGACAGTTGCTAACTGGAGGTTCTGGAAGGTTCTGTCATTGTCTGGCTAATAATCAACTGTCTCCTCATGGACTACACAGGGAGTATGATCAGCGGGCACTGCCATCTGAAGGCCACACAGTCCCACATGGAAAGAAAGAGCCCCGTTGTGTCCAGGTCCATGCAGGAAGCCAAGCTCTACACAGAGATCACGCTATGATGACCCCTAAAGTTTTCTTCTTAGTCTGTATTTGTCACATTCTTTAAATAGGGGGGGTTTCTTGGTTTGCAGAAAAAAAAACATATCCATTTTTATTATTATTTTTTAAATGTGTATATGTAAGAGAGAGTGGGAGATGCCTCTGGAGGTCAGAAGGCAACTTTTTGGGACTCACCATTCTCCTTTTATTGTGTGGGTCCTGGAGATTGGCTTCAGGTTGTCAGCCTTGGTCTTTACCCACTGAGATATCTCATTGGCCCCAAGATATCTGTTTTATAAAATAAAATTAATGCGTTTCTAGGGCAGGGTTCCTTAGGAAGTCTGGATCACCCTGCTGTGGACACGTCCAAGGTCTGTCTGCATGTGTGAGGATGAAGAGTTGAACTCCCTGGTCTGGGGGCGTGTACTTTGCTCTGTGAGGGCCTAGTCACTGACTGTCTTGCAATGGCTCTCCTCTTCTGTGGTTGCCTCTCCTCCTCCCCAGTCTTAAGTAAAACACTGTTAGCATCATTTCTGGCTTCCTTTGGTGACAACCTGTTTGTAGCCTGGGATGAAATCAGCTGCATATGCATATCTTGGTTATCAGTTGCTAAAGATTAGACTGAGGAGCTGAGATGGCTCAAAGGGTAGAGTGTTGGGGCTAGCACGAGGACCTGAGCTCAAATCTCCAGCACCCACATAAAAAACTGGGCGTGGTCATGCTCGTGGCCGTAACCCTGGCACTGCGAGGGCAGAGACAGTAGGATTGCTGGAGCTTCCTGCCTGCCCGCCTAACTCTAGGTCCAGTGAGAGCCTCTGCCTCAAAGGAATAAGGAGGAAAGTCATAGAGCAGGACACCTGACATCATCCTGTGGCCTTTGTGTGCAGTTGCACACCCATGTGCACATATACCACAACACACACACACACACACACACACACGTGCACACATGCTTGAGCTTCATTGCCTTTATGGCCCTTTGCTGTGGTACTTCACAGTTTGTTCTCAGCTGCTTGTCGTTGGACCTGGTGTGAAAGGCACCAGGGTAGATGACTGAGGTTGTATTTGGAAGGCGGAGGTGTCTATTCTGAGACTCCCACAGCACAGGCGCCGCCTTCTGTGCCCAGCACCTGCTGTTCCCGCCTGGCTCCCGCCTGAGTCACTGTGCTGTGGCCATCTGTGACTAATTGAACCATCACGGCCTGGAGTTATTTGGGTTTGTGTCTTTGGCTTGAAAATGAATCTGTAATGAGCCAAGAGTAGCTTCCGTCACTCTCTTGCCTACTGGTGATGAGGGAAGAGCTTTTGCCTGGGAGAAGCTGGCCAAAGCTGTGGAGCCTGGGCCCCCTCTAGGCTAACATCACTTGAATTTTCTTTATATTTTGGACTGGGAAGGATCAAACGCAAGGTCTTACGAGTGTTAAGGCAATGCTCTGTCACGGGGTTCTCCCACAGCTCCCAAAGGGGGTGTATTTATTTATGTGTTTACTTGCTTGCTTTTGATCCTGGCTTTTGTTACGTGGCCCAGGCTTGCCTTGAACACCTGGGTTCGAGCCCTGGGCTCAGGCAGTTCTCCTGCCTCCACCTCCAGAGTGGTCGTGATTATTGGTGTGCATTGTGTTCCCATTCCAAGGAGGATTAGATTGACAGACCCAGAAGTGGCAAGTAAGCAAGCATGAGGGTCAGAGAAGAGAAAGTAGGGTGAGGGAGAGGGCAGTAAGGCTTGAGGGAGGGGTACTTTGAGAGCAATAGCGGGGCCCACGTTTGAAGCAGTGACGATGGTCGGTAAGAGTACCGTTTGGAGCCACCTAGAGCTGACATGCTGGGATCCAATAAAGGTAACATAAGACCTCACCTGTGCAGAGGTCGTTCCTACCAATACCAAAATTCTCATTCTAAACATTGGTGCGCTAACACACTTGTATTTCAGACCTGTAGGATATGTGGAATTTGTCTCCCAATAGGCCCTGACCCCTCGGCACCCTCTCTGAGATCAAGCCATAAAAACCAAACTGAGTAATGGATGGATGCCAGGTGCCCATCATCTCAGGAAGACACATCCCAGTTCTCCATATATTCCTTGGTCCACTCAGGTCAGCATCCAAAATTGGGCACCAGGGTTGCCAAATCTGTTGGAAGCCAATGGTCACAAGGCTGGTTTGGTCCTGAAGGGATGCTGTCATCTCAGGTCAGTAGAATCCACAAAGGGCCTCTGAGGAAGAGCATGGCCCAACCACATCAGACCTAAGAGAGGAGAGACTGGAATCTGCTTACAGCTGGAGTGGGCATCACTGGGGACTGCCAGAGATGTGGTCACCTAGGAATGGCTTTGGAGAGAAGATGTATAGGAGGACTGGATGTGAAAAGAAGTCTCAGAGCTGGGAGCTCAGTAAACAAGGCCCTGGGCTTGGATCCTCAGCACAGAAGGGAAAAAGAAAATAAGTAAATAGAGATAAAGGTAGAAAGACAGACAGACAAACAGACAGACAGACAGAATAAAAGAAAGGGCTAGCATCCCAAAATCTATTCTCATGAGCATCTCCTTTCTGAAGTTGCCAGAGTCCTACTGCAAGGTGGGCTAGCCTCTGCCCTGTGCTCTAAGGACCAGCAGCCTGCTTCTCCATCCCGGGTCCTCACAACTGTCCCACCTGCTGTGGTAAAACCCTTCCCACTGCTTCCCCATGGGGAGTGGCTTGCCTGGCAACCTTACGGTGTTTGAGGTTGATCACATATACAGCTTCCGGGGGCCTCCAGCAAGATTTAGGGTCTTACTAACTATCTCAACAACCCAAGCATGTGGAACATCACCCGGAAAGCCCTGCCAACCAACTGAAACGTCCCCTGACTGAAGGGTGGCTCCGAACAGCTGTGGGGTTCTCTAGACCCAGGTGCCACAAAAGGATTCATAATTTCATGGTCGCTGGGTCAGTCACAAGTGTCATCCTGTGGGGCTGAATTGCTGTCTCCTTGTTCTGCCAGCTGGATATCACCTCACACTCAGCACTTAGAAGGTGGGAGGAGGTATTTCCCATCCACCATGACATGTACAGACAGGTCAGGCCAGCAGCCCTCGGTCAGCTTTTCCCACACCCAGCAATGGGGCAAGGAATGTGTCCAGAGGGTTAGGAAAAGACCATTGGGTTTTTAGAGACTTTATGGAGAATGTTGCTTTACAGTCACTTTCTGTGTATGGTGAGCTACCTGAGGAAGGACGTATGCCGCTGTGGGTGACAGTCAGTTGACTTTCTGCTGCCTTCTAGTCAAGATGTAGCCGCACCACGCCGTCATGTTTCCCTCATGATGATAATGGACTGAACCTCTGAAACTGTAAGCAAGGCCCCTCAATTAAACATTTCCCTCGTAAGAGCTGCTGCAGTCATGGTGTCTCTTCATGAAATAAAACTCTAACGAAGACACACACCGTCACATTTTAAATTTGGTGCTGCCCATGTTTTGGGGGCAGCTGCTCTATTGCTCATGCAATCTGGACGCTTCCTGAGCTCCTTATGCCAGCCTTTAGGGCAGGAATTTAGCTGGCCACCAAGGCCGTGAGCATGGAGGAAAGGCTCCCACACTCCTCGGGGGACTGGAGGCTCTGGAAGGAAGAGTTCTCGTGGACTGGAGAATTGCAACAGAGAGAGCCAAATTTGTTTGCTGAGAAAGTGGACAGAGAAGAAGCAGTGAACCGTCTTCAGTGAGCGTGACCAGGAAAGAGAAGCTGCCTGGATGGAGATGTCCCTGGGGAGGAGTGGGTGGCAGGTGGGACATGAGCTTCAGCGGAGTACCACCGTGTCTGTCACCATCTCAGACCATAGTGGAGACAGGAAGAGCGAGTGCACACTGATGTGTGCCGCTGGCCATTGTCCCTGTCACAACCCTAGAGGGTACCGTGCAAATGGCAAACATAGCTTATTTTTCTCTGTGTAATAACAGTATTCTGGCAGATGGAAGCAGATGCCTTGAGGGAAATTTTTCTGACTATGTCCCCCCCGCTTTGGGCTAGTATTGCTGACATGTAGAAACAGGGAAATAATGACAAGACAACAGTACAGTGACTTCAGTAGGTTTGCATCCAAAGCTGAGAGGAACTTAGAAGCACCATCCACGTGCCTAAGAGAGTTGTGGAGAGCTCCTTAAAGAGCCACCCTCATTGGGAAGAGCATTCCCCCACACAGAGGGTCAGCTCCTTGTAATAGTAAATCCAGACTGCCTGAGTTCAAATCCCAACTACGCTGCTTACTGTGTGACTTGGGCAAGTTATCTAACCTTTCGGCGTTCTACCTGAGTTCCTGTTCTTTTTGTAATACCCCCAAGGTGGGCGTGCCCAGTCAGGTAAGTGGCCCTGTAGGAAGGAAGTCTAGAGAACAGGAGAGTCCTATAGAACAGTACTCTCCCTCCTCTTCCCTACAAGGTTCCGGTTTCTCCCCGAGGTCAAATGCATTCAGAACAATCTGTTGTTTCTCCCTGAACACTAATGCTTATGGGAAAAGAGAAACACAGAGGGCACACAGTCACAAGGTTACTTACTGCCCAGTTTCCTGGCTGGTGCGCTGATAAGTGATGGAAGACATGGCCTTTGGAACCTTCCAGAACTTTATCAAGTGCTGACTGCAGTCCCCGCGTGACTCATGGAGTAAAGATGAGCAGTGTTTGTGTTTACAGGAACAAGCGAGCTGTTTGTCTCAAACGCCGTGTGGTGTGTGAGTCCTACGGAGCTGTGAACCCTGGATTCATGTTGTTACCACCTTTGGTCCCCAAGTGGGTTATTATTATTGTCATTATTATTATTATCATCATTTATTTTGAGACATGGTTTCACATAGCCATACTGGTGTTAGATTCCCTGTAGCTAAGGATGACCCTGAATTCTGATCCCCCTACCTCCCATTCCTCCGTGCTGGGATGACAGCCTGCACCACCATGCCTGGTTCATACCATGCTGGGAATTGAACCCAGAGCTTCATGAATACCAAGCAAGTATTCTGCCAACTGAGCTACATTCCCCAGATCCCAAAGTGAGTTAGCTGAGCATCCGCTCCTCCCCTCTACCTTTTCTGGGTCTGCATTCTTGGCGACCACCGGAGAGGAAGCTCTAGCCTTTCAGAAATCACTCCAGGGTCCCTTGCTGCCATCAGAACTGTGGTGGGCAGTGCAGGTGGACCAACAAGCCATTTCAGACCTGTAGAAAATAGTGTGAGGTCACAGCCGTGGTGGCTGAAAAACCCAGAGGTTACCATGCAACCTCACAGTCTGGGTGCCTGACTGTAGCCTTGACAGAGATGCAGGGACCCGGGCTCCTGCCCTGAAGCTCCACTAGCTTCCGGAATGGCTTTCAAGGAGAAGTAGAGCAGAGCTGAGGAGATGCCGCTGCTGCATATTTGGGGACAGAAGTGACTTGCGGATGCAGATCAAGGATGCCTGCTTCCAGGCAGCACTTCTGCCTCGGGACACAGGGCCTTTGGCAGTAATTATCCTACCCTGCAGCCTCATCCTACCCCAGGATGAGGTACCTTGCCCCACACAGGTATTAGTCCTCTGTCACCAATTTCAGATGCTGTTAGGGCCGCTTTTCACCAGACTGTGAGGTGACATATGTTTGCTTTTCTCTTTTACATTTCTCTAATCTCCTCTCTATCAATCCTGTGGTATGTATTTGGCTGATGGTGTTACTCCCTGGGAAAAAAATTGCTGCATTTTAAAAAGAAAACATTTGAACCAACCACTCTAGTTCAAGCACCACTAGAAAGAGGGAGTAGGTGCCCTTGTTCCTGTACGTGACCCCGGAAGAGACAGGCTACACAGCAGTAACAGGGCTGATGGTCTGGGTAAAAGCCCCAACTTGACCGCTTGCTGTGGGACTTTGGCCAACTTATCTAACTTCTCTGTGGCCCTTCATTCAGCTATTGTAGAGGTTTCTGCAACCTCCCAGGATGGTGTGCGCAGGGCCAAGCAGACTAAATTGGTGGAGTAGCCCTCCGCCCAGAGGCCATAGTCCCTCTGGAGAGAGATAGGGCATGTGACAGAGCAGATTCAAGTGCTGCTGGCATTCACAGCAGGGTGTTGTGAACGAGTGGCAGAGCCTCCCTTTGACCTATGGTTGGAGTGACAAGAAGGTGTCTCTGACCTTGCCACTGCGCATGAAGGATGGCAACATCAGGGTGTGTGTGTGTGTGTGTGTGTGTGTGTGTTTGTGTGTGTGCGCGTGCGCGCGCGCGCACGCACGCGCACCCACAGGGGAATGAGTCAGGATGGAAATACAAAGCAATGAAGGTGACTAAATTGACCTGGGACTTGGACTCTTGTGCTGGGACTATGGTTAATGCAGTCTTCTGGGGACATCTTTAAGGAAGTGCCTCGCCCGTGTGGACTTGGCCATCCCAGAATAGCAAGTGACCTGCACCCCTGGGCTGGAAACTATAGAGCAGTTGCTGTAAGCCCAGGAGCGGATTCTCCAGAGCCCACGGAGCATAGAAACTTCTATTTCAAGATTGGAGCCACAAGGGGGGTGGGGTCAAAGATAGAGAAGCCGATGGCTGGGAGCTATCCCCTCCACATAGAGTGGCACAGACCAGTCACGGAACCTTCCCAGCCTCTCTTCTCACTCACAGATTGGGGCTGGTGGGCTCTTCCCCAGATGGAAGATAAAGAGGCAGAGTTAAAAGTGGCTTCCTTCTTTTCTTCTCTGGATTTGAGTGTGTGTTACCTCATCGCTTGTTCCAAAGTGGACACTGTATGTTGCCCATAAGAGAGTTTCCCTGGGGAAACTGAGTCATGAAGGTTTATTTCTGTGCCTTCCACCTCTTACCCACCAGGGAATGCAGGGAGCTTGTAGCCCGGTGTCTGTGAAGTCTGAGCTACTGTTGTCAACATTCCAACCGTCCTGGACCGGAGCTCTCTGTGAAACCGCCGAGGTCTGAAGAGGAGGCCACGTGTAGGTGGTTCTTGGTATGCTCTGTGGGCAGATATGGGCCAGGCTTCCTGCCAGAGCCACGAGAGTTCAGCTATAGGTCTTCTGAGAGCTTTCTATTGGACTGATTGTGGCTCGGTAGTAGAGGGCAGGACATGTACAGGACCCTAGGTTCCTCATTAGCACCATAATCCTAAATATAAGAAAGATTTCCTACCTGGCCAAAGAAGTCTCCCTTCATGGCTGAAGGTGATTGATTATTCAAGATGGTGCTGATAAGGTGCTGAGCCAAAGGTGGTTGAGAACTCAGCATTAAACAGAAGACGCCTCACTCCCTCCAAGATTCAGGAAACATCAAGGAACAGGGGGCTGTGAAACGTTGTTTTAGGTGTAGCCTGGCTTTGTCACTCACAAACTCACAGCAGCCATGGTTGCCCACGTAGGGCCTGCTCAAGACTGAGTTATAGAACAGTCATTGTTGTGGGAGGGGCAAACAGAATGCGCTATTGCAGGATGACAATCACAGAAAGTGTAGTTAGCATGTTGCCATCTGAGCGTACAGTGTCACGTGTCCAGGCCAAGTAACAAATGCCGCCATCCGCAGAGCACCTAGTTCCCATAGTCGCTGTACCCTCCCCCAAATAACCCCATCTTTCTTCTGAAAACGGGCCGGGGATCCTTTTAGAAGGACACCTTTTTAAGGTAAATACTCCCCTGGCACCAAGAGAGACTGTCATGGCCCCACTGTTCTTGTTCAGAGTTGTGAAAGTGGAGTCCCTCACCCAGGACCAGGACCCTTGCTTCACCTCCCATGTGCCTCAGCCCCCCATCCCTCAGTCTAAAAGGTGGGTACCAATACCACTCCTGTTGTACAAATAGGGGATGCTCACCCCTGGGGGAAAGTGGAGGGTGCCACCAACCTGGAGGTGTTGAGACAAGCCGAGTGACCAAGGTCACTGCCACCTCCACAGCTAGATTCCCAACAGAAATTCTCCCTCAGTGCCTGAGCACTCCTGTGCTGTGCCCCGGGAGAGTGCTTGTGCAGTCTCTGTGCATTTGTGCTAGCTTTCCCAAAGGTGGGCGCTCTATATCAAAGCTTCCTCCACCCCGCCTTGGCAGCCCTGCCCAGTGTTCTGCATCCTGCTGGCCGCCTAACTGACCAACCTCTCTGTTCACATCCTTGGAGTTCATGACTGAGACCCCCACTCTGTCTCCCCAGCATCTCTCCATACTCTCTACCAGCCTAGCACCCTCAAAATAGGTCAGAAAGGGAAACAAGAGCTTTCTTTATTTGTCCATACTGCTGCTAGGAACAGGCATGAGTGATGCCCCAGTCCTTCCCTTCTTTCAGAGTAGAGTAGTGCCTCCATCCTTTGGTTAGGCACTTACCCTAAAGTCCCCATAGCTGGCACCAGTCCCACTAGCTGCTACCTCCCAGCTGAGCCTGTCCTTGGGGCATGAGACAGTTCTAGATCCCAGCGGCTCATGTTGCCTGAATCCATGTCTGCTGAGAACCCCACACTGCCTCCTGAAGGACCCCTCCAGAGGGCGTCCCTCGCTCAGTATGCATCTCGGGATGTCCTTGTTCATTGTTCATTTACCACATCCTATAAAAGCCTGGTTCAGCCTCCTCCTGTGGCCTCGTGTCTTGTTACAGTCACCATTAGCCACACATCTGCCTCTGCCTTCCCAGCAGACTGCACAGAGATCCCAAGCCAACCTTGCGTCCGTAACAGCCCTCAGCACAGAGCTTCCTGGGAGTTCAGCCTGCACTGTACTTGTGTCGCGGGATAGCAGTGAGGCTCTGGCTTCTGAGAGTTTTCTGCTCCCAGGACCAGCATGCTGGCTGTACACTGTCAGAGAACCACAGGGGGCAGAATGAAAGGATTAAGGGAGGATGAACAGGAACATGTTGTCATTCTACACTGTTCAAAGGGAGCTCACTCACACAGACTGAAGATGTGCCTGCCATGAAAGATGGGGCTTTAGGTTGATTTAACTAGATGTTAAGAAATGGATCAGAGATGTGCGAAGTCACGGAGCATTCTTGTGTATTCCTAGCTTCCCAGGTAGGTGGAGGACCCCTCCAGGAGTGGAGAGCATGCATTCTATGTTCTGACATTATATAGAGTGGTCAGTAAATTGTCATGGAGATGGGACAAGTCGGGCATTAATAAGAAGACAGAGTGAGGCCAGCATCCGCATTCAGTGTGAGAAGAAGGCAGCCACATTCCAATTTGTTTGGATTCTGGGACAGGTTTTCTCGGCCAGCCATTGCTGGCATCTGGAGCTAAGAAACTCCTGATGAATTTAAATAGGATTTTTAGCAGTGTTCCTGATCTACCTCCCTCCTCTCCCTCCCTCCTACCCCCCTCTCTGGGTAGGCAGGTCAGAGGTTGGCATCAGATAACTTCCTCAACTGCTCTCCACACCTGGAATTCACCATTGGCTAGCCTGGCTGGCCGCCCAGCTCCAGGGAGTCTCCTGTCTGTCTTCCCCAGCACCCAGCTTTTCCATGGCTGCAGGTCCTAAGTCAGGCTCTCATGATCGTGCAGCAAGTGCCTCACTCACAGAGCCATCTCCACAGCCCTGATGCTGTTGACTTAGTGTTTCTCATCATCTTTGCACACTGACTTTTCCTTCCAGCATGTGTATTCGGGTGGGAGGAAGGACCTGATTGAGGCATGGCTGACCTCTGGTAGGGAAGCCGATCATGGCCTCTTCCTCGATGAGCAGCTCTGAGTGGACCTGGCTTTTCAGAACCTTGCTGGAGAGAGGCCACAGTGGTACCTTCCCATCATCACCTTATGCAAGGGGAATCTGGAGTAGTACCTATTTGTTGTATAAAGGCCGCTTGTGGGCTGGAGAAATGGCTCAGTGGTTAAGAGCACTGACTGCTCTTTCAGAGGACCTGAGTTCAATTCCCAGCACCCACATGGCAGCTCATAACTGTCTGAAAATCCAGTTCCAGGGGATCTGACACCTTCACACCAATGCACATAAAATAAAGATAAATAAATCATTAAAAAATTTTAAAAAAAGGCTGCTTGTTCATTCCCAGCTGCCCAGACTCAAAATAACCACCCAGAAACTGTAGTAATTAAGTCACTGTTTGGCTTATTTGCCCTAGCTTCTTATTGGCTAGCTCTTATATATTAGATTAACCCATTTCTATTAATCTGTGTATCGCCGTGTAGCTGTGGCTTACCAGTACGGTTCTGTCCAGTGTCTGTCTCTGGTGGGGCTACATGGCATCTCCTGACTCCACCTTCTTTCTCCCAGCATTCAGTTTAGTTTTTCCCACCTAGCTCTATTCTACCCTATCACAAACCAAGACAGGTTCTTTATTCATTAACCAATAAAAGCAACACATATACAGAAGGGCCTCCCACATCACCTATTCATCATAATCTTATGTGCTGTTTCACCTCATAGTCATTTCCCCAAGTTGGTAGCTTTGGAACTGGGGGTCTTGGTGGCAAGTCCTCTGTCAGCTCCTCCTTGGAGACAGGTGGGTCATATTCTGCATCCTGGCCCTGAATGTATTTTACCTTCTGAGTTTGTTGAATGTTTGTTTTTGGAAATTTAATGTCTTTGCCTTTTGTTCCATGCCCCGGGGAGAGACGACATGAAGAATGCATATGCTTTTCATTCTAAACCTAAAACAGCGTAAAGGCAGAAGTATCTACAATCTTTGCTGGGCCAGAAAGGTACGCTGTGCCCATGTGCATGGCAGGCTGAAGGAAGCGTATAGCTGGCGACTTTTCACATCGTCATCTTTGACAGTTAACGTTCTTGACTGTTTGGAATAGACAGGAGATGACTGTAGGCTTGATGAAGAATTCATAGTATTGAACAGGAAAGAGTAAGAGAGAGGCACCAGGGAAGCAAAGAGGTGGCTCCCAGTCCAGAGCAGCTTTCTGCTGCTGCTCCATGGGAGGGAGAAGAATGAACTTTACCTGGGCAGACATGTACTGAGACAGCTCGCAGATCACTGCATGCTCTCGAGGCCAGCTCTGGGTAACAGCACTAGCTGAGCTCTCCTGACAGACTCCTAGCTGCCTAGCTTCTGTGATCTTGTTGACATGTTTGAAGGGAGGTGATGGTCCCAAAAGACATCTGAAGGAAGAGAAGGCCACTAAAGCGGCCGGGTGACCCAGTATGGCTCATCTTGAATTCTGCTCAGTGGTTCTGTAAAGCCTGCTCGTTATGAGCTGAGAGCCTCCGCCAGCTTGACAATGCCTGTAGGGAAAGCAGAACTAAACCATCTCCTTTATGCTTGTGAAAGACAAGCCGGGAATAAAACTTAGACCCTAGCGTCTCTCTTGGAAATGCTCTTTACAATTAGACCCAAAGATGAAAATCAGCCCCAAGCCTAGAGAAGGCATCACACAGACGTTTTTTGTTCTTCTGAGATTGTAGCGGTTGGCTGCCCAAATCCTGATGTCGTTTGAATGTTTGTGACATGCCTACTGTGCACCGTTCTACTTGGAAATTGTAGAGCCTGTCAGTGTCTTCTCTCTGTGACCTTGCTTCATGCTCTTTGGTGAACCCCAGGGGGTAAATGGCCTCACTGGAAATATTCTCAAGGACCGTGTGTCTGCCAGCCAGTGCTCAGTCAGACCCTCTCTGCTCCAGGCAAGCAACTCTGCACAGGGGCAGTGTGTTCTATCCTTTCCAGAAAGGTCTCAGCAGACTTCCCAAATCTGCCAAGAGAAATCTGCCCCTCTATTTCAGTTAAGTCCCGGCTAGAGACTTCTTGCCTTGAGTATACTCCTGAGAGGAGCAGGAAGGTAGGGACTTGGTGTAGGAGGCAGGCTCGAATCAAGGACGATGATGCTATGCAATCAGGTAAACCATAGGGACTGAGAGTGTGAAGGATGGGCAGCCTTGGCTCACAACAGCGGCAGGCGAGTCTCTCCAAGAACTCTCATACGTTTGCCCTCCACTAGCCTGATTGCCCAGTCCTGGCTTATTTGAGGTCACGGTGGTTCCTCATGCCTTACATCCCAGTCCAAGCCTGGTCCAGAATAATGCCAGCTTCTCCAGAGAAATGGAGCCAATAGATCTCTCTCTCTCTCTCTCTCTCTCTCTCTCTCTCTCTCTCTCTCTCTCTCTCACACACACACACACACACACACACAGAGAGAGAGAGAGAGAGAGAGAGAGACTGTATCTCTTCATGCAGCTATAACTCCATCAATCCTTGTAAGATGGCATTTGTATATAGTGTATTTATCAGTTTTCCATCACTATAACAAGCTACCTGAGGCAAGTGATCAATAGAGGAAAGGTTCAACTTTGTCGCCATATGACTTTGGAGGCCCTGGCCCAAATCCAGCTGGTTTGAGCCTCTGTGAAGATGACCCATGATAACAAGAGCCATTGTTAGAGGGAATGGCCCTACACATATGGCAGGAAGCAAGAGAAGGAGAGCAGGAGATCTGGCTCCCACGACCTCCTTTTGAAGGCGTACCCCAGTTACCTGGAGGCTTCCCTCTGGGAATTTCCCTTCAAAAATCCATATCACCTCCCAATTACATGATCCAGGAGGCCAATTCTTTAACACATGAATCTGTGGGGGACACTCATCCAAATCACAGCCGTGTGTGTGTGTGTGTGTGTGTGTGTGTGTGTGCGCGCGCGCGCGCGCGCGTGCATGCGGGCATGCACACAGTATATTTAAATCATTGGCTTATAGGCTCATCATGACTGGCAGGCAGTAGAGAAGTCACAGGCAGTAGCTGGGGTGCTGTCTTCAGTCAGATAGTCTTCTCCCCGAAGTCTTAGCTTTGCTGTGAAGTCTTCAACTAACTTGAGTGGAGTTGAATTCACACCCAAAGTTCTGGGAATAATCTTGTTGACTTAAACTCAGCAGATGGTAACTGTTAGCTGCATTTATACAACAAGCTCACAGCGAAGCCTAGATTTGCATATGATTAAATAGCTGGTTCTGACAGGCTGGTCAAGTTGGCACGTACAACTCACATTGCAACCAGCTCTCAGCTTCCTCCCCTGAAGACCAGAGCCTGTGAGGGGACAAGAGATCCAGTCTTCATTGTTCCTCCCTGTCAGAGGGAGCCTGAACCATCACTCCTCACACCCAGACTGGGGAGCCCCTGAACCCCAGAACCCACATTTCCATAACCATCTTCCACTAACTGAGACTGGACCCTGGGTCCCTGAGAATCACAGAGATTCTTCATGGCTGATCAGCCTAAGGCAGTTTGAACTTTCTCAGCTAATTGGGCTGATTTTCACTCCAGCTCAACATCCTCTGAAAGAGTAGTGCACCCCACAAAAGATATCAGCCAAATAGGGACGCCTTAGAGGGGGACACTATGGCCTCACTAGATAACAACTATGACTCAAGAAAGTGCCCACAGATCATAGGATATGAAAGACCTGTGTGTGTCCCAACACTTGGGAAGCTCAGGCACGAGGATTGCCTTGAGTTCAAGGCTGGCCTGGGTTGTATAGCAAGTCCCGAGACCTAGACTATAGAACCTAACCACAACCAAAGGCTATTGCCGTGGTCCAGCGCTTGTTCACACAGGTGCTCTGGGTACTCATGTTCTGTGAACAGGGTTAAGAGGGTCAACAGATATGTATACAATGTACGGTGACTTGTTTTCTAAAGCAACCACATCATAGTCCTAACCCATATGACTGTGCAGTTGCTTGGAAACAGGAACTTTTTAATCAGTCAAAGTGAGGTCATGCTGTGTAAAGGTGGGGCCCAAAGCCAGTGCCTGGTATCCCTTTGAGAAAGCTATTTGGAGACCCAGCAAGAGGAGACTGTTGAATAAAGACAGAAGCTGGCAGAGGAGTGACGTGTCTAGTAGCCAGGAAATGCCAAGGACCTTGGCCACTTCACTACCAGGTGCTGAAAGAGACCTGGAACATCTGCTCCTGGAGGCTGCCATGGGAACCAGTCTACACCCGGTCATATTGCTTGTTTTTCATGTTGTTATGACAAAATATCCAGCAAAAGCCACTTACAGGGATACAGGTTTCCTTTAGCTCACAACTGTGAGGTTACTGTCCACCGTGATAGTGGAGTCACCACGGTCCGAGTGTGCCTGGTCACATCCTCAGCTAGGAAGCAGAAAGAGATGCTGGAGCTCAGCTCACTTTCTCCTCTTTATTCAGCTGGGGACCCCGGCCTGTGAATTGGTTTTCCCCCCACATTTAGGATGGGTCTCCTACCTCAGTTAACTCAACCTACAGACCCCACCACACCTGTGCCCAGGCTTGTCTCCAATGCCATTGTCGAGCTGGTCAGGTCAACAGAATTAACCATAACTCAGTCTTGCCAGCTCCTAGATTCTGGATTCTTGGAAGTGTGATGGATCTTACCTGAGACTGGTCTCAGCATCGGAGCCTCCTAGTGTCTCCTGAGGCTTCGGCAGCTGACTTCTGACCAGTGGAGGTTCGTCCATCTTCAGGAAGCAGTGCCTGTGGTGACCCTGTCCATCACGCTCACATCTCCCCGTGGGATGGGTCCCAGGGATTTAGGTGTGTAGCACTTTGCTTCCTTTCACAGTCTTAGGAAACTCTGCTGGTGACACCCTGCCCCGAGTGTCCAGATCATGCTGAGTTTGGCTCTGAGTGGCAGGAACACATCACGACCCACAGCTGAGGCAGCTCCCTCTCAGGCGAGTCCAGCCTGGGGACTTTCCACAGCCCGCTGCCATCTGGCCCTCGCCAGACAATGAATAATTGTTTCTGCTGGTGCAAAGACAGTTCCAGTTAACACACGGCCCGGATTCCACTCAGGCAGCCACCTCTGCCAGTCAAGAATGGGTAGGGAATGTGTGAGGCCTGGCCCCAGAACATTGAGTTCTGTCGTCACCGATGATGACAGAGGCAGCTTAGGTGACACCTTCAGTCCTGATATCTGGAAGACACAATCAATGCACATTAACAAGAACTTACCTGAGACTGGTCCCAGCGTCAGAGCCTCCCTAGTGACCTCTGAGGCTTCTGTTGTTGACTTCTGACCAATGGAGGTATATCCATCTTCAGGAAGCAGCATCTGTGATGACCGTGTCCATCAAGGTCACATCTATCCATACATGATGTGTGTCCTGTGCACATGTGGGAACTGGGTGCTGGTTACCTGTTTGTCCTCGTCATGAGCAATATCACACCTGGAAACCTGTACGCTGTCAATAGTGGTATGCTTCTACTTACTGGGCTGTGGTATAGACAGCTCTGACTCTTTAAGGTTTTGTGTGTGATGCGGTGTGGTGTGTGTGTGTGTGTGTGTGTGTGTGTGTGTGTGTGTATGTGTAGCTGGGACTCAAATCCAGGGCCTTGTTCACACTAGGCAAGCACTCTACCACTGAGACACATCTATAGCCCCCTACGAAGTATAACTTTTATACAATAAAATGCAGCCTTTCAAATGCACTGATTGCGTTTTGACACATGTTCTTAACGGGATAACTACCGCTCTAGTTGCAACCTGGAGTATCTTATTATTCCAGAAATTTCCTTGTTATCTTTTTGCCTCCGGTTCCCCCTTCACCTGAGCATTCTGATTCCCCTGTTTTGACAGTTCTTGGGCCTCTTGGTGTGGGAAGGACTACACTGTGCCTTCCAGCACTGGCTTCGTTTATACATTGTTGTACTTTTTAGTGAACACGCAATGTAAGAGGTCATCTTACGGCATATTCATATGTCCTTAGGTTTGACTTTTAGTACCCTGCCCCCTGGCCTCCCTGTTTTCACTCCCAGGTTGCTTTGCCCTGGCATCCTGCGCTGTTCCCTCCCACTGTGCTGTCATATAGATTCTAGCACTTCCCTTGCCTGCTTTCTTGAAGCCTTTTGCTCTCTTTTTCAGGGCCACATGCATCACCTTTCCCCTTGAGTCTTTTTTATGAACCATAGTAAGTTGGCTTAATGTTTACAATGAAAGCATTGCGGGAGGAGGGGGGAGCCATGGAGAATCCTTTCTGTGCTGTGCCTACCTGAGTCTCTTTGGGTCATCTCCAGATCTTTGCATGGGCTTCTTCATTCACAGCTGTAAACAAACCACGTATGACTTGCGTGTTGCTCTTTAGAATCTGTAGCAGCAGTCTTTTCACAGCCAGCCATCTCTGGCGCTTCTTGTTCAAGGCATGCGAATGCCCAAGGAGCAGAGAGAGGAAAACGTCACGATAGCTTGACCGTGATCGTCTTCCCGGAGAGCTGGTGGCTCCCACTGTCTTATGGTTAGCAGTACCAAGCGTCCTTGTGTATGGCTCCCAAACCCCCACTTGAAATACGATTCTTAGAACAAACACCAAATGAAGAGTTGTTGGAGCAAGAGGGGAGCAATGCTACGTGGTTCTTGCCGTACAGTCCAGTCTGTTGACAGATTGCCCTTCAGAGCATGGAGCTGATGGCGATATTTCACAAGTTCCTAAAGCGGCTGGGATGTCAGGCAGAAACGGCCATTTGTCAGCTTTCTGCTGCTGTAACGAAATACCTGAGGGGATGCTCTTATAGAGAGGGGAAGTTAATTTTGTCTATATGCAATTGGCCCTGTTGCTTTGGAGCTTGAGGAGGGGCAGTACCTTGTGGGAATGAAGGCCTGGTTGAGCAAGCCTGCTCACCTCAGGGACAGAGAAGAAAGGTAGAGGCATGTCCTATGGCCCCTCCAGGGCACAGCCTCACTGGCTTAAAACCTCCCAGTGTGTGCTACGTTTTCAAGTCAGTGCCCCCTCCCGACAGCACCGCGCTTCTCCGTCCATCCCATCCTGTGTCGTCTCCCAGCCCCTCCACTTATTACTCATCCCCTCTCCCACATCCTTGTGGACCCCTTCCTCTCCTGCAGTCCAGATATTTCCCTCTTTAGCCACATCTTTCCCCCAGCTTCCAGATACTAGGGAAAACATGTGGCAGATGGTTTTTGAGTCTAACTTATTTCAGATATAATTGTAATGTATAATTTGGTTACTACCCATTTTTCTGCAAACACATGCTTTGTTTTATGATGGGGTAGAACTCCACTATGTCCATGTGAGGCACATTTTCTTTATCTGCTCATCCTCTCTGCACCTAGGCTGCTTCCATAATTTGGCTGTTGTGAACAGTGCAAGAGGCACAGGTGTCTCTCTAGGAAGCTGAGTCTATAGTGGCTTTGGTTCTTTGGGGCATATACCAACTATGACTTGACTGGATCACACACAGAGTTAAAAGTCAGCCCACAGAATGGAAGACAATTTTTGTTGATATTCATCTGGCAGGGGATTACTATCTAAAATATGGGAAGAAATCAACAAATTAACCAACAAAAGAGTAAATGATACAATCAGTAAGTGAACAGTAGAATTCCAAAGAATGAAATTATGTCATCTCGTGGCCATCAAAAGAGAAGAGGGAGGGAATGAAATCCCACAATCCCCTTCGAGGGCATGTTCTTGACAACCAAAGAATTTCCCACTAGAGCTTCCTTTAAAGCCCCCATGACCTCTTGATGGGACTAAGCCTTTAGCACATGAACCTTCAGAGGACACTCAAGGTCCAAGCTGCAGCAACTGGACGTGAGTTGGGGCTAGTGGCCACTGAGACTGAGCTCCAGGCACGAGGGCTGATGGCTACAAAACCATCGTCCAGGGACTTCGGGTCAGATGCACTGGCCTGTCTGGGCTCCCCGCAGTCTGTGCTCCGACTCTTAAAGTTCTGTCACTAACTGATTGGGTTACTGAGTGAAACAGCTGACCTCTCTGGATGCTAACATTCCCTCTAAGGTTGGGGGCTGATGAGATGAGACCAACAAGGGGTACTTAGCATCTTTGGAGCTTCACAGGGTGACCCAGAGTCCACAGCTCTTTTGACCCCTGTGAGCCTTCGTTCCTTTCTGGGTGGGAAAACAACAAAAACGTAGTAGCTGAGCAGCATCAGGTATAAAATTGCATGATTCCAGGAGGGACAATCCTATTGCTGAGGTTTTCAGTCATATTTTATTTTTGCTAGTGCATAATCTATTTTAGCAATGTAAAAAGACAGGATTTCAAGCTCCTTTTCATGCTGTCTGAAGGCAACACCTTCATCTGATTATGTTTACTCCTGTTTGAGACAGGAAACAGTGGTATAAGACCCTAACATGTGAACTATTGCCCATGAAAGGCATGAGATTTTCAGCAAGGTTATTTTAAACCGACAAATTGGGGGTGGGGGAATCTTGATTTCTTGGCTTTTGACTCGCGGCGCCTGAGTGGTTTCTAAAACACATACCTTATGTAAGTTGAAATAATGGAAATTTGAAGCTATTTAAATGACTTCCCAGCCTCCCAGTCTCCTTTTCATAGTTTCATAATAAACGTCATGGCTTAGAACATGGGGTTATTTTTACCAGAAAGCAAAGAAAATGGCATGTTTGGAGCCAGTTTCTTTAAAAAAAAATTCACTTCACAGTTTACATTCCCTAAAGAGAATCAACTAATTGAAAGGTTTGGGAAAGATTTGCATCCAATAGAAAGCACAGCAGCTCTGTGTGCTTTTTGTCCTGTGCAGTGGCCAAGACCCTAGTGCCAGGGATGCAGGGATGCCAGGCAGGCCAGACTCACAAAGCCTTCAGTTACCCTTCAGTAAGGTAAGAGGCTAAAGGCACCTCCTGAACTCTGGCCTGGTAGCACGTTGTGCCAGGACCTGGTGGCATGAGTCTAGCCAGCGTGGCTGGAGATGAGCACGCACCTTGGCGTGATCCGGGCTATATAGGCAGGCAGGGCCGGACAGTACCGATCTCGGAAGGTCTGGACCAGCTTCGGTGTTTGTCTGCTGTGGATGTCAAGAAGCTGCTGAATAGGAACACACAGGAGGCTCTCTAGAAGATGAGGGTGGTGGCCCAGCAGGACACGCTGCAGGAGGTGGAGATAAAAAGGTGAATGGATTCAAGAATGGTTTGAAAAATGAGCTTTCCCAGTCCCTGTCTCAGCTTTCGGGGATTCTGGCGGTATAAGTCAGCTTAGTATAAGATATAGAAACCACGTTAAATATTTTACACAGAAAAATAATTTAATATAGGGTATCAGGTACTCAGAAAAGTAGAGGAACAGCTGAGAAAGAGGTACCATGGGCTAAATGTTTGGGTCACTCCTGAACTCATATGAGAAATCTTAGCTGGGTGTGGTGATATATACCCATAATCCTAGCACTCGGGAAACAGGCAGGACTCACAAGTTTGAGGCTAGCCTGACTTATGCAATGATATTCCCTCTGAGAAAAAGAATTGCAAAGAATCTTAACCCCCAGCTATAAGTGATAGTGTTAAAAGGTAAATTCTGGGAGTTGGCTGGGTGATGAAGACTCTGCCTCACCACTGGGGCTAGTTAACATCCCTTAAAAACAAAGCTCTGGCAAACCTGGTAGTACAGGGTATAATATCAGCTACTTTGGAGGCTGAGTCTAGGAGATCCTCAAATTCAAAGCCAGTTAGACCTTAAAGTGGGTTCAAAGCCATCCTAGGCAACTTAGTGAGACCTTGTCTCAAAATGAAAACAGCAATGGGGATATAGATCAGTGGTAAAATACCTGCCTAACATGCATAGTACCCATAGTTCAATTTCTAGTACCATTGTGGGGGAAGGGGGGATGACTCTGGAGCACTGCCTGATCCCATCCATGTGTGGACACAGAGAGATGGTACCTTCCATGACCTAGGAAGCAAGGCCTTGATCTTAGACTTCTGACCCTCTAAAACTGTGAGCAGTAAGTTTTCAGTATTTCGTAAGCACCTTGGGTTAGCATCTTTTGTTTCATCAGCACAGACAGACTGAGGCAAGCAAGAAATAAGATAATTAAACCCCCAAATACCCTGCTCAGAATTCAGGATGTGGGGCTGTAGTCAGTAGAGCCTGTCAGTGTCTGTAGCCATGGTTGCCCGTGGAAACAGCAGCGAGAAGAAAGTTGACCTCTTTTCTGCTCTAGAAGTCCCCATGGTCAACAGGCCCTATTTCACATTCAGAACCATGGCACAAGTGAGCCAAGGCTCATCAGAACTCAGCGTATGATGCTGTATGTGACTAGTCCCCCATGAAGGTTCATGGAAGGGAGGAAAATGGGATCTGGATGCACATGGTCTTTCCTATATCGTAGGATCTGAGGGAACAGGAGACATCAGGGACTGTTCCAGGCTTTCCTTCCTGCAGCCCATGTAGATGGTGGCCCATTCACTGAGGATGGGTTTGGGTTACCTACAGGATTGCCAAGGTCTGTGTTACAACTGATGCTCAGAAATGTTGAAGCTTGGGAGGCGTCTGCAGAGATTAGAAAAACAAAACCACAGAGAATGAGAGAAAAGAGGGATAGGGAGGAAGCCCTAAGAACACAGCATTCTGGGGTCCTGCCGCGGACACAGTTCCAGCCAAGTGAGATGAGAAAGGAGCAAGAGGAGTCAAAGAAGCTAAACAAGGAGGTCTGAAGAGGTGGGAGCATTCAAGGTATGTTTCTTCAGCATTTTGTTAAGTGAAAGATGCTGACTGAAAAGTTTCCCTGTAATAGGACTCCATTGATAGGACTGACCGTAAAGGGCACACATTAACCGCTAGTCTCCAGAATTTGGGGGCTAGGGAAGTATTGATTACAAATATTCAGCACAAGGTACTTTGGGGATAGAGGAACTATTTTGTCTTGAAGTGTGATGGTGGATGCATTGTCAGGCTAATCCTGGACCATCAATTATTTCTTGGACCAGCGGGGAGTCATGGGAATAAAGACACAACTCACATCTATTTATGGAGAGAGAGTTTTTAGTGATCCCTCCTGAAATCCTGAGTTTACAACCTGAAAATTTACCCACGTTTATTCTCCAAACAGCTTTTATACTAAAACGTAAACTGAAGGGTAAATTTATTAGCATTTTGTTTCCTAGGTAGCCAGGCGAATGACTTTAGTCATTTCCACACCTTTTCTTATGTTTGCTCTGTCACGTCTTTCTTTGCCTGCTCTGTAACGTAGACTGAATCAGCATCTCTGTCCAGATGATCTCCCAGAATTACAAGGAAGGAGCAGGGCGACATTAGCGTATTCTGACCCTTTGTTTAGGATGGTGTCTGTTTGTCTCAAAAAGCTAGGTGACCACCTCCTTTGTGGCAGGTGCAAACTGGCCTGAAATTCTGGCCGCCATACAAAGTAGAAATATGGGCCTGTATGATACGGCCCTACAATGTGTGACCTCATGCATTTCTAAAACTCAGAACTACACACCACAAAAAATAGACTTTATCAAATAGAGAATGGAGAGATGGTTGTCTGGATGGCTGGCTGGATGATGAATGGATGATGGAGAGATGAATGGATAGATGGGTGGATGAAGAGATGGATGAGTGGGTGGGTGGGCAGGTAGATGAATGACGGATGGATGGGTGGATGGATGACAGGTGGATGGATGACAGGTGGATGGATGGGTGGATAGATGACAGGTGGATAGATGACAGGTGGATAGATGACAGGTGGATGGATGACAGGTGGATAGATGACAGGTGGATGGATGAGTAGATGGATGACAGGTGGATGGATGACAGGTAGATGGATGACAGGTGGATGGATGGGTGGATGGATGACAGGTGGATAGATGACAGGTGGATGGATGACAGGTGGATAGATGACAGGTGGATGGATGAGTAGATGGATGACAGGTGGATGGATGACAGGTAGATGGATGACAGGTGGATGGATGGGTGGATGGATGACAGGTGGATAGATGACAGGTGGATGGATGGGTAGATGGGTGACAGGTGGATGGATGGGTGGATAGATGACAGGTGGATAGATGACAGGTGGATGGATGACAGGTGGATGGATGAGTAGATGGATGACAGGTGGATGGATGACAGGTAGATGGATGACAGGTGGATGGATGGGTGGATGGATGACAGGTGGATAGATGACAGGTGGATGGATGGGTAGATGGGTGACAGGTGGATGGATGGGTGGATAGATGACAGGTGGATAGATGACAGGTGGATAGATGACAGGTAGATGGCTGGGTGGATGGATGACAGGTGGATGGATGACAGGTGGATAGATGACAGGTGGATGGATGGGTGGATGGATGACAGGTAGATGGATGACAGGTGGATGGATGAGTAGATGGATGACAGGTGGATGGATGACAGGTGGATGGATGACAGGTGGATGGATGGGTGGATAGATGACAGGTAGATGGATGGGTGGATAGATGACAGGTGGATAGATGACAGGTGGATGGATGACAGGTGGATGGATGGGTGGATAGATGACAGGTGGATAGATGACAGGTGGATGGATGACAGGTGGATGGATGGGTGGATGGATGACAGGTGGATAGATGACAGGTGGATAGATGACAGGTAGATGGATGGGTGGATAGATGACAGGTGGATAGATGACAGGTGGATGGATGACAGGTGGATGGATGGGTGGATAGATGACAGGTGGATAGATGACAGGTGGATGGATGGGTGGATGAAGAGATGGATGGGTGGATAGATGACAGGTGGATAGATGACAGGTGGATAGATGACAGGTGGATAGATGACAGGTGGATGGATGGGTGGATGAAGAGATGGATGGGTGGATAGATGACAGGTGGATAGATGACAGGTGGATGGATGACAGGTGGATGGATGACAGGTGGATGGATGACAGGTGGATGGATGGGTGGATGAAGAGATGGATGGGTGGATGGATGACAGGTGGATAGATGACAGGTGGATGGATGACAGGTGGATGGGTGGGTGGATAGATGACAGGTGGATAGATGACAGGTGGATGGATGGGTGGATGAAGAGATGGATGGGTGGATGGATGACAGGTGGGTAGGTGGATGGATGGGTGGATGAAGAGATGGATGAGTGGATGGATGGGCAGGTAGATGAATGACAGATGAGGGATAGGTTGATGGCACACACACACACACACACACACACACACACATCTTACTTAATTGCTTTCTGCCTTGTTTATCTTTTAAGATTTTTTTTTTTTTTGCTTTTTCGAGACAAGGTTTCTCTGTGGTTTTGGAGCCTGTCCTGGAACTAGCTCTTGTAGACCAGGATGGTCTCGAACTCACAGAGATCCACCTGCCTCTGTCTCCCGAGTGCTGGGATTAAAGGCGTGCGCCACCACCGCCAGGCTAAGATTTATTTTTTTTTTACATGTTTTGCCTACATGCATGTCTGCACATCATGTGTATGCCTGGTGCTTATGGGATTCCCCTGAAACTGTAGTTACAGATGGTTGAGTGCAATGTAGGGGCTGGGATCAAACCCAGCTCCTCTGGAAAAGCAGTCCATGCTCTTGACTACTGAGCTATCTCTCTAGCCCTCCACCTTGCTTTTTCGAGACATAGTCTCTTCCTGAAAGTCACCATGATAGCTAATCTAGCTGGCCTGCAAACCCCAGACATCTACCTCTCTCCATGCTGGGATCACAGTCATTCTCTGTCGTATCTCACCATTCACATGGGTGCTGGGAATTGGAACTCAGGTCCCCATGCTTGTCCAATAATACTTCCCCAGCGAGCCATCTCCCCAGCCTGAGAGCAGTCAGATCTGTCAAATGTTCTAAGGAGACTGAGGACTGCCCATGCTGGGCTTCCCCTGGATCCATGGAAACTTGACCCATGAGATGTCAGGCAAAATCCTCTTTCTAGGAGCTCAGTCTCTTGACATGGTCCTTTGAGACCCCAGGAAAACAGAGCCTGCCCCTCAGATAAGAGGCCTTGGCCCTAAGAAGATGCTCAGCTGAGGAAAGTCAGGTACTGAGCTTCATCTCAGCCTCTTCACCTTCCCCTGTTGTAGATGTATGGTTGCAGCTGACTCCTTTACACTTGAAGTGCCAGAAGAGGGACTGATGAGCTTCTTGGGTCTCTCTGGGAGGTTAAGGCTTTGAAAAGTTGGCAGTGTGAACTCAGGCCTTGACGTGGGTGCCCTTCTTTCTATGGATCCACTTCATGTCCTCCCTTCCCCCAAGTCAGTGGTGGCTTGCTCAGTCCTTTGGCCACTGCTCCAGAGGCCTTTCACCATCGCTCAGTGTAGAGTTTAAATGGGTGTGGTTCCCATGGACTCATGTGTTTGAATGCTTGGCCTACAGGGAGTGGCACTGTTAGGAGTGTGACCTTATTGGAGGAAGTGTGGTACTATGTGGGGGGAGGCAGACTTTGAGGTCTCATATGCTCAAGCTATGCCGAGTGTGGTAGACAGTTCACTTCCTGTTGCCTTCTGATTGGGATGTTGAACTCTCAGCTACCTCTCCAGCACCATGTCTGCCTGCACACTGCCATGCTTCCAGCCATGACAGTAATGGACTACACCTCTGCAACTGTAAGTAAGCCAATTAAATGGTTTCCTTTATAGGAGCTGACATGGTCATGGTGTCTCTGCACAGCAATAGAAACCCTAAGGCAGTCTCAACACCCTGCTTGGCATTTGGTGTGGAGTAAACACCCAGGGTACAAGTGTTAACTCCTGCTCTTTCAGGACAGGGGTATTCCCACATTAATAGACTTCTACTTTCTTAGTAGCTTTGGTGGTCTCTGAAAGTAGGGTCATCCTCCAAGATGCAGCTGCTGTACTCAAGGAGGCTCCAGATGCACAGAATGTTATTCACCAGTTCCCAGAGTATGGGTTCACAGAGTGGGGGCTCTGGAAATGCCCACATTCTTACATTCTAATGAGTAACACCCCCGGTGAAAGTATATATACAGAAGGACAATGCTGGCAGAAAAGCACCGTGCAGATTTCTGTGTCCACAACAATGCTAAAGTGTTCCTTGTGGACTTCAAGTGGCAGTTTGTAGGTGCTGAAGGAATTCTGGGTACTAATAGGCCCAGGGTCCATAGAGTCTGCCTTTCAGTGCTCACAAAGGTAGGGAGCAGGAAATGTCCTGGGTCTCTCATACATGTCAAAGCAGAATGCAAAACAGGTAGATACTGTGTATAAGGATGCCTGAGTACGTCCAGAATCAGGAGCGATAGACTAGTCTTTCAGGGGAGACTTCCTTTCATCATGCTTGCTCCCTAGCCCCCTCTTCCTGGGCTCTGGGGGACACTGGCATCATCCTACTTCCCTGAGCTTTGGAGCCTGCTGCAGGGCCTGCAGTCAAATCTCTCCTCCCCCCACACCTGCCACCAGGGATTTCTGCAGCTTAAAAGCTTAGGTGTGACCTCAAAAGTCATGTGTGTGCCCTGCTGATCCCTCCCTCCTCCCTGTAGTGGATCTGAGCATTGTGGGTGCAGTGAACCCTCTCAGACTTGCAAGCCTTACACACTTGAACACGATCTGGGTTCTCCTCATCCTGGCAAGCCTCGGGAAGGGAACCGGGGATGGCAGCGCTCCCGCAGGCAGGCTCTCCTGTGCTGTGTACAGTCTGTGACTTGCTCTGGTCGTCTATGTCCTAGCCCCTCCCACCCCCACACAAAGCCATTTATTGTTTCTCTTACTTTCACAAGCCAAGGCTGTGCATCACCTGCAGCCATGGAGACAGAATGTGCTGGGATGTGAAGTCATCAGGGGTACTACCTGTCTTATACAGAGTCTATTGGGATCATACACGCAAGGTAACAGCACCTGAGGTGCCATCAGCTTGCTAAGGTCACACAAGTCCTAGGAGACAGAAGTGTGTTCCAAGACCTCAACCCAGCTCCTCTGAAGACAAGGGACACCTGAACACAGGACATGTCTGCAGGTCAGAGTTGCTCTTGGTGACAGGGATTGACTAGTGCCACGCCAGTGTCTGAAGGGTTCAATCCTGCAGCAGGGAGTGGATTAGTCTCAGCCAGTAGCCAACTGGGAGGGGTGGCATGGCCCTCTGCCCACTGTGGCCTTTGCTGTCCAAGCCAAGGAGTGTCATACCTATTCACCAAGCCTTGTGTTTTCCACAGTAGATTGTCATTGAGGAAGCAGAGGGCCTTCGAGTTTAGGTGATGTAACCATGGTAGGTGGGTTGGTTTCTTTTCTGTTGCTGTGTCAAAACATCACGACTAAAGGTGACTTACAGGATAAGGGGGATGAGACCCCATCATGGCCCGGGACGCATGGCAGCAGGCCAGCATGGTGGCCTGGAAGCAGAGAGATTGCATCTCACCAACAAGCATGAAGCAGTGAGAGTGGAGGGGGCAGGGCTTAAATCCTCAAAGTCCATCTGGCATGATGTACTTCCTCCAGCAAAACTGCACCTCCCAAAGCTACCTAAACCAACCAACCAGGGACCCCGGGTTCAAAGGCCACCGCCAATGGGGGACATTCCTTATTCAAAGCACTGAAGTAGATGACCCTGAGTCCCTAAATCCAGAATCTGAGTTCTCTCACCCAGTTCCTTCTCTGTCTACGGCTAGTACATGCATAGCTCAGCACGTATATCCCAGTGTGTGAAAAGCTTCGGGTGGGCATGAGAATAGGGGGGCCATAGCAGCTGAGAGCTCTACAGGTCACCTACTGATACGCTGCCAAAATTAAGGCTTTGGTTGACAGTCACTGTATCCTGCAGCCTTCCAGCACGCACTTAGGGGGCAGGGAAGGCAGCATGACAAAGCTATTTATGTAACCCACAGCCCTATCGTGGCTGGAGGCCAGATCGCATGTCCTCCACCTCAGAAAAACAGAGGTTTACTCTCATTCTCAAGATGCCCCCAGGAGTGTGCGAATCGGCAGCTTTCCTCACACTGGCTTGAGAATCAGGAAATGTCTTGAAAGCTCTCTGCAGAACCATCATCTAAGGTCTGTGCTGCGAAGCCCCAGAGGTTTCCACTTCCAGAAACAGGCTCCCGGCCACAGGGATGCAGAGTCTCTTCCTCCCCTATTCCCCATCTCCAAGCAGCAGAGGCAGGCCCTTGAAATGGTAGCTGCAATTCTTTAATAAGAAGTTTGATTAGAAAATAAAAATATAAAGAAGGGAATGAAGATATTTTTCTTTAAGTACTTCTTGCCTCAGAGTGAAAGGGCAGGCTGTCTGGTGCCTGGGTAGCTGCCAGATGCCACTTCTTGTCAAGTGAATCTGATGTTAAAAAGGGAGATTTTATAACGTTCGTTATAAGCTTACGAGCTTAGGACCACGTATTTACAGAGCAGCATTTCTGTCTGGGACATCTATTGCGTGTCTGCTGTAGACCAGCTCTCCTTCCAGATACCCGAGGGCTGGCAACTGCGCGAGCCTCCGAGTAGCATGAGATAATACAAAGCTAGAAGGGACTGTTCCTCTGTTGGTTTTGGGCATTCTGCGGCAGATGGGGTGTCACTGGGCATATTGTGTCAGTGTCTGCAGAGCTCCTAAAGCCTCCTATTTCTCATTCCACCAGCAGTGTGTCTGTCTTTGGAATTGCAGCTGTCCCAGTATGTGTGACGTGCATTATACCGTCTTTCAAAACACAAGGCAGAGCTCAGTCCCAATCATCTCTCAAGTACCAGGATGTCTGTGGCTAATCCAGCAACCAAAATTCTTCTAAAAGCTCCAGTCTGCCCCACACTGAGGTCTAGCTGGCCAGTCAGCCTGAAGCCGGGGGCCCCTGAGCTCCTTGGTGGACCGTGGGTCTCCAGTGAGTTTGCGGAAGGTGCACTACCACCTAACATCCTGCTGTCTCTTCTCTTCCAGCGATCCACGAGTTCCCCACAGACCTGTTCTCCAACAGAGAGCGGCAACACGGCGCTGTCCTACTACACATCCTCGGTGTAGGTATCCTCAAGGGCCAGGAGCCACTAACGTTCTGACGCAGGAGCTGCATCTGTATAGTATATAATGACCATAGAGCAGTGGTTCTCAACCTTCCTAAGGCCGTGAGATTTTAATACAGTTCCCCATGTTGTGGTGGCCCCCAAATCATAATATTATTTTGTTGCCACTTCATAATTGTAATCTTGCTACTGTTGGGAATCGTAATGTAAAGATCTGATTATGCAACCCCCAAGAGGGTCACTCCCCACAGGTTAAGACCTACTGCCATGGAATGTCTGAGTTCTTATTTACTCCTTGCAACAACTTGAGATGAGAATAGACATTAGACTATCTTGCCCCAAAAGACTCTTTTCCTAAGTGTCAGGTGACTGTGTCCAGTGTCACCTAGTATGTCCACTCCCAGCACAAGCACGTGGTTCTTTTCCTGTGCCTCACTTTCTAGTTTCATAAAACAGGAGTGATGGCCCTGCATCAGACTAGATGTCAACCACATCGGGCATGGTGCGGTATGGGTCCTCTGTAAGTGCTTGCTGCCATGGTTCCTGTGTTTGCTTTCCAATCTCCTCGTCACATTTCTTGTCCCCCCTTTACATTTAAAAGAGATCCAGCCCATTCAGGGTGGCTGGCCACCGACCCCTCCTCTCCGTGGTCAGACAAACTCTGATGGCAAACAATAGTGCAATAGCAACTTAAGTAGGAATGAGGAAGTCAAACCCAAAGTGTAGATTGCTGTTCTTGGACAGAACAGACCAAGTCAGATATCAGCTCCCTGCCTATTTTTGCAAAGACTTGTTCGCTTGTTTGTGTATGTGTTCATTTATTTGAGATACCATCACCTATATCCAGGGTAGCCTCAAACCTCAGGGTAGCTGAGGATGACCAGAAACTCCTGATCCACTCCCCCAACCCACCCACCCTCCCATATGCATCTCCCAAGTGCTGGAGATGTGCCACCTTGTCCAATTTACGTGGTACTGAGGTAAACCTCTGACCTTGTGTATGCTAGGCAAGCAATCTACTAAATGAACTACAGCCCCAGCCCCTATTAGGTAAAGTTTTTCTTAGAAGACAGCCACTCCGCTCATTGCTGTGCTCTCTGTGGCGGTCCCAAACTCACAGAGATCCACCTGCCTCTTGCTCCCAAGTGCTGGGATTACAGGTGTGTGCCACCTCTGCCAGGCTTCTGTGGGTGCTTTTGAGCTCCAGTGGCAGGACTGAAAAGCTGCATCAGGGTACATGGTCTCTAGAGCCTAAAATGCTTTCTGGCCCTCGTGGAAACCAACAGAAGACTCTGCTGAATGGTTGCCAGCAAGTGAGGCTGGTCATGGTCAGCTTCTTTTTGCTTCAAATCAGCCCCAGCAAATTTCCTCCTGCTCAGCAATTGGGCTGCCCAGTACTGTCTGCTTATAAATTTAAACTTGGAACCACTAGCTTTTTTCTAGAGGTAATTTAATTCTCTGGTGGAGAACAAGGGCCAGAAGATGACGAAGGAGTTGTGACTGGCATGATAAACCACTAATGAAAGCAGTGGCTAGAATGGGGATTGTGGGCAGATTTTAAACTGTGAGCCTGCGTATTATTTCTAGGATGGGGCTATTATCTTTCTACACCCTGGCATTCACATTCTATCCCCTTTTACTAGGAGATGTAAGTTTGGCAAGTTTTCCCCATAGTTCTGTGACTCTGCCCTATAAACAAAACCTTTATGGTTGAACCTGAGAATCAGTACCTCAGGCATTTGGCAAGAACCCTTCAAAGTAGTAATTACCAAGCTAAGACTGGAGGACGGAGCGCAGACCATTATTTGATTTTTATGAATAAAGTTTTATTAGAACACGTGCACACCCATTCCAGGGCTGCTTTGGTTTTATAAGTGCAAAAATAGTAGTATATAGCAGAGACTAGTTGACCTACAGAGGCTAAAATATGACTCCCTCCCTCCCCCGCTGCGTGTGTGTGTGTGTGTGTGTGTGTGTGTGTGTGTGTGTGTGAGTGTCTGTGTGAGTGAGTTAGTGGGTCTCTCCCTCTCCCTCCCTTTCTCCCCTTTACATTCAAATGAGACCCAGCTCTCTCTCTTTAGGGGCATGTATGTGTTTATGTCTACATGTATACATGTGCACACATATGCTTATGGAGGCCAGAGTTCCAGATCTGGTGTTTTGCTCAATTGGGTTTCAACCTGTTTTTTGAAATGGCTTCTCTCAACAAACCTGGGCTTAACAATTCAGTTAGACTGGTTGTTCAGCAGCCTCTGAGAATTCTCCTGTTTCCACATCTCCAGAGCTGGGGTTCCAGGCATGTCCCACCACACCCATTTTTTACAGAGGTGCTGTGGATCTAGGCTCAGGTCCTTGTGTTTAACCAGCAGGTACTTTATCAACGGAGCCATCTTCCTAGTTCCTCTCTTCTATTTTTGAAATATGACTCACTATGTAGCCCAGGCTGGCCTAGAACTTGCTATCTTCCTACCTTAGCTTCCTGAAGGCTGACACTGTACGCATGCGCTATCCTTCCCAGCTCCGGATCTGGATCTCTTACTCTGTGACAGCAGTGGGAGGAAGCACAGGCCCGTGTGGCCTGGATTTATGACTGCCTGCTATTCAGCACTCTGTTTCCCCATGCTAAGCCTCAGATCCCTTGTCTATCAGGGAAGATATGGAGATTCTTGGTTGCTGGGGCTCTCCATCTGTGCTTCTGCCCGCAGCCGTCACTGAAACCAGCTTTCCCTTTGCAGGCTCTCTACATGTTCTATGCCCTGGCCATTGTGTGTGATGACTTCTTTGTCCCGTCCCTCGAGAAGATCTGTGAGGTACGTGGAAAGGACCTGGGACCCTCCACAAAGCCCTAGGTGACTAGGGGCACCTGTCATGTACCTGACAAGGCCAGGAAGGCTGGGCTAGGACAGAAAGCACGACCATCCGACAGCCACCGAGTCAGTGTCAGTGATGACATCCTGTCCTAAAACTCAGCAGAAGCCATGGGCTCTGTGAAGTCACCCTCCAGCCATTATACCCTAGGAGCAATGGTTCTCAGCCCTCCTAATGTTCTGATGCTTTAGTACATCTCCTCATGTTGCGGTGACCCCCAACCTTAAAATTCTTTTTGCTGCCGCTCATGACTATAATTCTGCTGCTATTATGAATCATAATGTAAATATCTGATATGGGACCCCAGAGGGGTTGCCACCCACAGGTTGAGAACCTCCGTTCTAGAAGCCATAAGGTCTGAGTCAAATCTGGCTCGCCAGGGAACAGGCAAGCCTGGAACTGGCTGCATTGGCACATTTCCTGCAAACCATAGATGGCAGTCCCAGAGAGGACCTGGGTTGCCTAAGTGCTCCCCTGGGCGAACACTAAGCCATGGTGACAGGCGTCCTCTCTGACCCATTTACATCGCGTTCTCCCTCCAGCTATGTTGCTCATTCATTTTCCCTTCCCATACACAAGACCCCGGGCTCCCTCTCTGCCTTTTTTGTAAGCTTCTAATCTAGTAGAGAAAAAACCTTTTGTTCTCAGTGCTTACTATGTGCAGCCCCTTGGGGATTGGCCACCCCTCACCTTATGAAGTCTCCCAGCTCTTTGCAGCCATATTGTCAGGGTGGGGACAGATGGCTCTTAGGGACAGATGCCTTCCTTCAGCTCAGCTTGTTTCTGGGGAGCACCAGGGGAGCAGTGTGTCACCACACAGTAAGGAATGGCTGCTTTAGAACCTGGGTCCCCCAAATTGTGAGCTTGAAGAAGTGCTCCGGGTTTCCCCTTCCCTGATTTCCCCCACATGGAGCATGGGCGATTAGTGCAGAGGGTTTTTATCTCAGAACCCTAAGGATAGAGAGGTTGGGGGACAGTGGTCCCTACACGGGTTCTGTGTCTGAACCATCTAGGAACCATGTAGCCATGGCCCCTAACTTAATGTGAGTCAGATCTTTTTCTCTGACAAGATAGCTGACATCATAATTTAAGGAAGAACACACTTGCTTAACTCATGATGACAGGGGTTTAAGTACACGCTGGCTAGCTACATTGTTTCTACGCTGTGATGGGACAGACGCCATGGGAGGGGGGATGTTGATGGAACAAAGCTGCTCCCCTCATGGTGGCCAGAAACAAGAGACAAAGAGAGACAGATGTTGAAGACAAATCACCACCCCAGGAACACACTCCTAGTGACCCACTTTTTCTATATGTTTCACCTCCAAAAGTTTCCAGTGCCTTCAGATAATAGCATCAAAACTTTGACTCCATCGGTGGCTTAATCCAGATCCACTGATGAAGTCAGGGCCCAAGGGATCCAGCCACTTCTCAAAGCCCAGCTCTGAACATTGTTGCACTGGGAACCAAGTCTTTAAGCCAGGAGTCTTTTGGGAAATACCTTGTATCAGACTAATGTATACTGAGTACAGATCCACACCCCTCCTAGAAGATAGCGTTGGAAAACCATAACAGTGGGTTGGAGCCTTTTTGCTCTGTGGGGTTGAGAGAAATCCAAAGAAATAGGCTAGGGCCACAAACTTTGAGGGCACCAGGTGCTGCTAGGGTTGCCTGTGGCCATAAGGACCATAAGGTGCTGGTCTTAGTCCTCCTTTAAGAGCCTTTGATAGCAAGGAGCTAGAGGCAGGGAATGTCACTGCTGGGCAGAGGCCTAGGAAGGCTTCTTAACGGAGGTGATGTTTGTCCAGGCTGGGGAGGTAGGGAGTATTTCAGCAAGCAAAGGGGAAAGGGACTGAAGGGACAGCAGGCAGTATGGCCTCAATCCTGCGGGAAGTGGCTTGCAGATGCTCAGTGGGGCGCCTGCTTCTTCTGCAAACTTTTCCCATTGCCGGCATTGAAGTAGGTGGATGTTGGGGAGCAGTGCGATGTCCCTAGTCTGTGTTGAGCCCAGAGCTCTGATCCTTCTGTAGCTAGCTGATCAGTGGGACTGACCCCAACCTTCCCGCAGGGCTCAAGAGCCCAGACCACCTAGGGCTACCTAGGGGTCCCCCATCTTCCATTTTGGATCAGAAGTTGGGCCTCCATGGCTGAAACATGGCCTTGCTGTGCAAAAAGCTCCTATCCTTGTCCTGGGGACAGACCCTCTGGATGTCTGAGACTCTGTCTGGGTGCTAGGTTTGCCACAGAGAAACATCCAGAATATAGGAACCAGGCATGTATTGGGGTTCAGATCCCACAGCCTCAGGACAGTTTCCAGACCCTCACTCTGTACCACTGCATACTTCACCTTGTCCTGACCTCTAGGGACCCACAGGTGGCAAACGCTAGCTCTACCTTCATGGTCCAGAGGAGAGGGTGAGCGTGTGTACTGCAAACCCTCATCACAGAATCTGTTTCAACAAGGATAAAACAGATGGGGTCTGAGAGGGTGTGGCTGGCCCTGGAGATGCGGGCAGACTTTCTCAAGAGTTGTGGACAGCAATCCAGGAGTGTAGAGAAGGAAGAGAAAACAGATGGGTCAGGTTGGAAAGGGAAGTTGAAGTCTGGCAGAGGGCATAGGGTGTGTGCTTTGGGAGGAGAGGCTATGGCTGCGGAGCTGGGCTCAGACCAGCACGATGCCACTGAGAGCTTCCTGCTGCCAGCCAGTGCAGCGACTGTGTCTACCTCACCCTTGCCACACCCCAGTTGCCTGTGTCTGCTCTGTTTCAGAAACTTCATCTGAGTGAAGATGTGGCCGGTGCCACCTTCATGGCTGCTGGAAGCTCGACACCAGAGCTGTTTGCTTCTGTCATTGGTAAGGACACTAGGCAGCTAGGACACAGTGCAGAGAGAGCCAGCTCTGAGACTCAGTTTCCCCCACCTGTAAACCTAAGGCATCAGAGGGGAAGGGAGTAGACAAGTGATTTCTTAGAGTATGGGGTTCTAATAGGTACTGGGCCTCTTATGAGATGAAAATGTTCTAAAATTAGATGATGACCTTCGTTGTAAAATTTTGTGGATCTGCCAAACGGCTGGACTGCATCGCTAGTGATGATAATTATGTCTCAATAAAGCTATTTAAAAACATGGGCTTTGGTCATTGAGAAATGAGGACTACTGAGAAGTCAAGAACAATGGCAATGGGTTTTTGATCCTACTGCACGTACTGGCTTTGTGGGAGCCTAGGCAGTTTGGATGCTCAACTTACTAGACCTGGATGGAGGTGGGGGTTCCTTGGACTTCCCACAGGGCAGAGAACCCTGATTGCTCTTCGCTCTGAGGAGGAAGGGGGACTTGATTGGAGGAGGGGGAGGGAAATGGGAGGCGGTGGCAGGGAAGAGACAGAAATCTTTAATAAATAAATAAATTTAAAAAAAAAAGTTCCTGGCATACAAACCTGAAGGCTTGAATTCGATCCCCTAAACCCAAAGAGAGAGCCCACTACTGAAAACTTTCCTCTGACTGCCACACATGTATCATTTCACACGCATGCGCACACACACACACCATACATATGATAATGATGATCATGATGATGATACACTTAATATGACTTAATGGCAAAACATAAGTGCATGGGAGGGGCAGGTTCCCAGGGCTCCACTGTGGCTTGGCCATTACCACTTTCTAATTCCAGGTGTGTTCATCACCCATGGAGATGTCGGTGTGGGGACAATTGTAGGCTCTGCTGTGTTCAACATTCTATGCATCATTGGAGTGTGTGGACTCTTTGCTGGACAGGTCAGTGGAGTTTTTTTTTTTCTTTGCCTGTAAGATGGGAGTGAGCCTCTCCTGAGATAGTTGGGGAGACAATGGGGACACCCTGGTGAGGCTGGTCACGTCACTTCTCTACGATCTCCTCCGAACCCATGTCCTCCCCTATACAGTGACCTTGACACTCCTTCCCTTCTCATGGCTTGAGAATCTGAAAGGCTAGAGCCGTGTTTGGGAACCTGGCCAGTTTATGGTGGGCATTTTCAGGCAATAGCAACAGCTGTTTAAGAAGGATCTCCTTGGACCGTGGTTGGAGTGAGGTCTTGGAGCCATCTGGGCTGCTTGCATCCTCTACAGACACAAGGCTAGCTGTGGTCAGAACCCATTTGACACGAGGTCAGAGTCTCAGGGAATGTTAGGCTTGCCTCACAGCGGAAGACCATGGCAAGGCCCTACCCTGCTCAGGGTGGCAGAGGTAGGCAGGCAGCTGATAGGCCATCACACACACACGTGTCTGCTGAAATGGCCTGGCCACCCCCACTTTCTGGCTTCCCCACACCTGAAAACTTGACTTGGGTTCTGTTGCCAGCACCAGCGATAGCCAAGAGCTAGCAGTAGCTGGGGCAGCAGCCCTGGGCCCATCCTCCCTCTCTCTGGGCAGCTGGCCCAGTCCCAGCCTCTCGGCAACAGCAGCTGATGACTCCTCTCTGACCTGGCAGGTGGTGCGGTTGACGTGGTGGGCTGTGTGCCGTGACTCTGTGTACTACACGCTCTCTGTTGTCGTGCTCATAGCGGTGAGTCAGCCCCACACCCAAGTGTTGGGTGGTCAGGGCCCCGTGAAGGCACAGGTGCCCTCCTGCCTGTCCTTGACCCTATGGCAGGAGAGGTCACAGCACAGATGGTGGAATGTGTTGACCCCACTGTGTTCATATTGGCCCCTCACACCACTTCTCACACTGTGCCTTCCTCTCTAAAGACCTCAGCCTTGGTCCCTGCATCATGGGATTAAATCCAGGACCACTTTAATGCTTAAAAGCCTTGCACGAAACAAAATATCCAATGGAAGTTCAAGCGTGTATCCACATGAGGCCCTTCCAACCCTACATCTTCAGACCCACTTCTAGGAAGCAGGTTTCAGGTTGAGCAATAAACCTAAATACTCAGGAGACTGTGGCTGAAGGACCGTGGTCAAGACCATCTTCAGCAGTGTGGGAGGACCGTATCTCAAATTGAAAACTATAAAAATGAGAAGAGGCAGCTCTGTGGTCGTGGGCCAGCCCGGCATGTGCAGGAAAGGGCCTGTGTGCAGTAGTGCACAGTAAATAATAAGAAGCCAGTGTCTGGGTTCTGTGACACTGCAGAGCAGGGGAGGAGCCTCCTCAAAACCATCACAGCAGGCAGCCAGGAGCCCGGGACAAGAGAAGGGGTGAAAAGGTAGAGGAGCCAAAAGAGGACCCCTGGGGTCTGTTAGTGTGGAATGTGCCCCCCAGGCCCCAAGAGCTGGGGTGACATTGTGGCCCATACAGTGAAGCACACTATCAAGTGTGTGACATCCACAGAGGAGCAATGTTGGTCTCTGCAGTGCTGCATGAGGACAGATGCCTGTGACACTCTGGATTTCAAGGAAATGTGTGACCGTTTCTATCTGTCCAGACCCAAGAGTGTGACTACCCTTATATTCATTATCTTCTGCTTTGTAACAAAATTCCTCCAAGGCTGGGCATGGCTAGGGTGCACTTGCTGTCAAGGGCCAGAGGTATGGCACCTGGGAAGCTACAGCAAGAGGAATGTGAGTCCCAGGCGCTCTTGGCTGTTATATAGTGAGATGCTGTCAAAAAAAAAAAGTTCCCCAAACCAACCAGCTTAAGACAATTGACCCTGCAAGTGAGAAATCTGGGGTTGGCTGAGCTAGGAAGAGAAGGGTCTCAGGACACACAGTCAGGAACACTCTAGTGGCTGTCAGCTGATACCAAGGCAGCAGGCAATCTCACGGGTAGCTGTGCCCTCACAGCAGAGGTGAGGAGGTCAGGTTACAGAAAGGCTGTGCCTTCCACCTTAGAAATGGCCAGCAGCAAGTGAGCACCACCCTCCATGCTCAGATGTAGTTTATCAGTGGGACAACTGAGGCCAGCTCAGAAACTGCCCACCACACTCGGAAAATGACATGGTTAGGGGAAACAAGATACCTATGTGAAATTTCAAAAAAATAAATCCACAGTACCCTGAACATACCATAAATGGGCAATAAAAATAGCTCATAAGAGACTGACGTTCTTTGGGTAATCATTTTGGCAGACAGTCACTAGAATATCCAATGATGTCATCTGTTGCTGGTCCAGAAACTGCCAGCCCTCCACGGCAAAGGCAGGCTGGTGCCAGCATTTGGGGCTTGACCCCAGGGGTGCTGCCCCTCTCCCCACTGTGAAGTGATTTTCCAGATAATGAATTATTCCTCATAAAACTCTGAAATGGCCAAGGAACACTCTTCAGTCTTCATAAGAGTAAATTTCCCTGGTTGTGAATTAAGTATTCACTTTGAACACTTGGGTTTGAATACAATAAAGTCAAGGTCACTATTTTTCTGCTGCCTGATTTTGTTGTAACATGTTTACTATACATTGTATCTATTATATGTTTCTTATCCCAAGTGCGAAGAAAACTTCACAGTGTAGAACTGCCTCTGTCTCTTGTCCTCCTCACATTCTTGCTGTCATTGCCTGTAAATGCCAGTAGCCCTCCTTTGGGCTCTATAAGCTAAAAATGTCCCTGTAAAAGCATCTCAGACTCTCCCTCCGTTGCGTGGCCTTCCTCAGAACTGTGGGTCCACAAGACTCCCAATGATGTCTATCTAGGGAGCTTGAAGTGACTTCCTAAGGCAGTGCCCGTGTGTGCTGCCCATTGCCACAGACGGTAGACCCAAGTCCAGACAATAGCCCCTAGCCTCTTCTGGTACCATAGATAGGGAGCCTTTTGTTTCCATGGTCTGGTTGTTGGGAGCACCCCTGCCACCTCTTCCTACACTGAGCTGTAGAGTCCACCCCTTCTCTTGGCCACAGAGCATCCTTCATGTGTGTCTTGTCCCAGAGATTCTGGGTGGTATACATACTATGTGGGGTTGTACAGGGGGGAAAAAGAACCAATAGGTAAATGAAGTGATAGGGAGATGTGAATGGAAAGACTGAGAAATGGGTATATGGACTGATGGATGGAAGGGCAGATGAATGGATGGATGGAAATGCTTTGGGGAATGAGCTCAAGTGATCTTAGATCATGCCACCTGCAAGCTAGAGATCCAGGGAGCTCAGTAGCATAGCCCAGTCCTGGGCCGAAGGCTTGAGAAACCATGGCAGCACTGGTGTAAGTTGTAGAGTTAAAAGGCTGAACGTGGAAGGAGAAGGAATGGGGTCATGTTTACCATCCTCTGGCTGCTTTCCTCTGAGTCCTCAGCTAACTTGGTGGTGTCCACCCATAGTGAGGAAGGCTAGCTCCTTCCTTCTCAGTCCACTGATTCTAATGCCAGTCCCTTCCATGAACACCCTCGAAGTACCTGGGTACCCCTGAAGCCAGGCAAGTTGGCACGTAAGATTAGCCTATGTGTTCAATCATGTCATTGTCCCTCTACCAGGTACCCCTTCCACACACTCACCCTGCCTTCATTTAGCCTGCTGGACCTTGGAATTCCAAAAGGGGTTACTCTTTGTTTTTAAGAAAACTAGTCCATAGGCCACACACACGTGTGATATACATGAAGGCACAGATGTATAGCTATCTTCCCTGAATTCTCTCCAACTTTAGCAACTTTATTCTCATAGCAGGGGAAGCTCCTGTCAGGTCTACCCCAGCGACTACCTAGGCTATAATAAAACATAGGCCGTCTCACTTGGGATGACCACACTGAGCCAGTGAGCATCTCGGAGTTACAGTCAGTTCCCACTACAACCGTCTGAAAGCTGCTGTAGGTTCCCACTAAGGGAAGGTCACTTTCCACGGGGGAGCAACTAGGAAATACAGAGATCAAAGGCCAGTGTGTGTTGGATCCAGGCCTGGATTCTGCTTCCCTTGTAATCAGTATATCCCTTTGTTTCCTTTGCTTTTCCAGTTCATATACGACGAGGAAATAGTGTGGTAAGTTTTTAACTGTTTTCTTATTGTTGCTAACTGTCAATATCTATGTATGCTGGGTTGCCAAATCATTTTCAGATTTAATTTTGCAAGCATAGATCTGCTAGCTTATGAAAGTGATGGGGCTTTCATTCCCAGCAGCCTTGTCTTTGTCCTGTCAGAGCGACAGAATCGTTTCCCCTAAGGTTCCTGCCCAGCTGCTATCAAGATACACATAAAACTAGACTAATGAGGGCACTCCTACTTTACACAAAGATAAGAAAGAGGGAGAAAGGATTGTGTCATGGGTTTGTTTCTGGGAGGAAGAGGTCGCAGAGGTGCCCTTGCAAGGCAGTGAGGGAGGGACAGGGTCCCAGATGCCACCGAGACAAAGGCGTGTCATGCAAACCCCTTCCTGTGACTGGTAGAGGAATCAAACTCAGGGAACGTAGAGGTCTTACTACAAAAATCAAGACACTGGCAAATGCCTGCCTCACAAGCAGTGAGGGCCTGAGTTCAGATCCCCAGCAACCACACAAAAAAGCCAGGTGTAGGGACGTACATCCTAATTCCAGCACTGCGGGGAGAGGCAGGAGAATCCCCAGGGTCCCTCTGCCATCCTGTCTGCCCAAATCAGCGCACTCCAGTTACAGTAAGAGACCCTGTCTCATACAACAAGGTGAAGAATAACTGGGAGAAGCTCCCCAGTGTTGACCTCTGAGCTCCACATACCACACGCATATGAGTGTGCACTCGTATGTGTATATATGTATGCACATGTCCAGACACATATACCACATGCAGACACATCAAAACAAGCACATTTTTAAAAATAATTTTTAAAAGAAAATACTTGTGATACTAAACAGGAGTTAGCTTTCTTTTTTAATTTTTTATTTTTGGAGTTGACTTTCTTAAATTGAGATTCATGAAGTACAAACTTCTAAGGAATACGCTGACTCTTGTACCCTACTCCTTGGGGTATGTTGGCATCTTAGTTCATATGCCACACAATTGCCTTGTCATTGTCATCGTCCAGAATCTGCATTCTTCAGGTAGCAACTTCTGAGAACAGCAATTGCTTGACAAGAGTGACATCATGCCCAGCACCCAGAGAGCCCCGGCTAAAGGCCACACCTGGTCTCATGTCTTCAGCTGTAGATGGATTGAGATGGGTTGTACTGAGATGACCTGTAGGTCCATTTCTGGTCCATGAACTGCATGTTAGCAAGGAATGGGTTCCCAAAACGACTGGCCAAGCCCAGTATACAGAGGCTTCAGCACATTTTCAGAGAAGCAAAAACTGTAGATTCTCAAGTTTGCAATCACAGATGCAACCCCACTCTCCACACAATAGTTTGTGGCGTTGGGTTATATCCACAAGACAGCAGTAGAAGAATGTTCCAGAAAGACAATACCACACTATATCTGGTAGATGGCCCAAAAGGCTTCTGTGCCCCACCATGTCCCTTTCCCAGGGATTGTGCCTTCCTGTTCCCATAGCCTCTCTGGTCCCTGACAAGACTCTAGAGTGGGCCTAGGTTCTCTTAAGGCTAAGACCATGGGATTTGGCATCTGGGGGTGACAGCTGGGAGTGGGGCTCTCCTTAGTCCTCTAGACTGCTATGATTGAGAAGACCCAAACCCAGCCTTCTCTCAGTTACCAAGAGGACTCTCAATGACAAACAACCCTATTCTGGGGTGTCCCACCTGAATTCCTGGGACAGAAAAGCGAGGCTATCCCACCTTGCCACTAACCTTGACCATGCAGCCCCAGCCTGTGGGTACCATGGCCTCCTGCGCTCTAACCATACTCTCCTTTATCTCTCCAAGGTGGGAAGGCCTGGTGCTCATCATCTTGTACGTGTTTTATATTCTGATCATGAAGTAAGTAGCCTCTCCCTTTCCCTGAGACCTGGAGGCACCCTTGCCTCCATATCCTACTTATGTCCTTGCTCAGAACAGGGAATGTCCTCGGTCCCACCTTTCAGTTTCTTTGGGGCAGCCTTCATTCTCTAGTGGACATGGTCAGGGCATCCACAGTGGGGAACTGCATCAGACACTGGTGTCATTCTTTCCCAGGTTAGGTGACAATGCTGGGAGACTGATGTAGGGCAGAGAGATACTGCTTTTCAAAAACGAGTCCCCAGAAAACACCCATGTCCCTCCCTGCTCTGGGAAGCTCCTCTGCCCAGGGTATAACCACTCTTTTGCTGTTTCAATAAGTCTAGCAACAATCCCATCCTCAAGGCTCATCAATTTAACCTCTGTCTCAGGCTTTATCAAATGCCAATTGCCAAACCACTGCTTATCCCAGCAACAGAGCCCTCTCATAATTTTGGGGGTGTATTCTGGGTTGGAAAACCTTGAGCTACTTGGGAAGCTGCCTGAATCCAAATCACCGTAAAACTACCCATGAGGAACTAGACAGCCACAAAGATGAAGTTCTGACACATGCTTCAGTAAGAATGAACCTTTTAAAGCTCACCAGATAGAAGCAGCCATTCCCAAAAGGCCAATGTTACATATAATTCAGTGTTCACAAGGTATCCCGAAGGGTCAAGTCCATGTCACATAGATTAGAGGTCAGTGAGAGGCTGGAGTGATGGGGACTGATTAGCCGGTGCAGGCTTGCTGTTGGGATGATAAAAATAGTTGGGGTATTATTAATGATGATTGTATAATATTAAGTATAATCAATATCATCAAAGTTCTTAGAACATAGGAAATAGCTATAGTGATAAATTATATATATGAGTGTGTATAATACATATGTATTTATGTACATATGTATATGTGCATATGTGTAATTCTACCAAAAAATAACTATTTATGAATATTTATGAGCCTAGCTGCATGCAGGTTTCTCTTCTCTCAAGTGATTAAAAAGAGAAGACCATGGGTGTTATGAGAGTCCTCACCTTTATATAAAGCATCATATTGTATAAATACCTCACAAAAACATATTTTCTAAAATGGGAAAATTTAAGTGTCTAGCAGCCCGGGAATTCTGTAGTGACTGCCATCGACAGCTTTTTAGTGAACAGCCAGCAGCTGAGAGATGAAGAGCCACGGTCTCCTCTCAGAGGATGGCTGTACTGGCCTTGAGTGACATGGGAGGTAGATGGTCACCAAGCAGCCCACTTGAGCAACAGTTGCTCTCTGGGGAGGGAAAAGGTGTGGTGGGGATGCCACCTTTGAGCCTGTCCTGTTGGTTGGGCTGGATTGCTTTTTTTAGAATAAGCTCTAAGAAGCATTAAATGCCTTGGCTGTAAGGCCTCTGACACCCCGAGGAGGGCACTCTAGCCCAGTGGAAGCAGGGGCCTCCAGACTGCACATGCTCCCAACGTTCCTGCTAGAAACCTCAACTGGACAGCCTTCCTGGTTACCATGTATGCCCAGCAACCTGTGACTGTACGCCTGGTGCCCCATGCATCTGGTAGGGTGAGACCCCCCTCCACTGCTCTGACCTCCTGCCTTACCTGACTCACAGGTACAATATGAAGATGCAAACGTTTTTCACAACCAAACAAAAGAGCATTGCAAATGGTAACCCAGTCAGCAGCGAACTGGAAGATGGTAATGACCTCTATGACGGTAGCTATGACGACCCTTCTGTACCATTGCTGGGGCAAGGTAAGGCTGAGCAGACAGGAGCTGTGGACCCTTGTGGAAGCCACTCTGCAGACATACACATACATACACACACACACACACACACACACACGCACGCACGCACACGCACACGCACACACACACGCTGTCATCATAAACCTTTCGTCCTGAACACCCCAAATGAGGAAAGAAGACCCATGTTTGAGATGTTACTCAGATCGACAGTTCACTTAGATGAGAAAGAATCAAAGGGGGAAATCCCATTTAAAAAAAATACATGAGTTAAATCAGAAATTTCCCCTTGCTTCCAGAGGCAGGTGGGAAGTCCGATTGACTTTAGACATGCAATGTTGTTGCCCAAGAGAAAAGCCCAGAATAGGAAGCTTAAGTGGTAAAACCTGGGCCTCCCTGTGCATCTCAAGTGCCAGGCCATGTCCCTGGGAAATCCATCCTGGACAGTGTCACCTCCTAGGCTTGTGAACACTTGCCTAAAGGGACAACCTTGGAGTATCACAGCAGCCCAGCTTATCCCAGAGGCCTGCTTGGAGGCCCATTGCTGAAAATAGCGTTATTGAAGCTAGACAACAACGAGAACTCTAAGGGAGACATACATGGATCTAATCTACATGGGAAGTAGAAAAAGACAAGATCTCCTGAGTAAATTGGGAGCATGGGGACCTTGGGAGAGGGTTGACGAGGAGGAGAGAGGCAGGAAGGGGAGCAGAGAAAAATGTAGCGCTCAATAAAAATCAGTTTAAAAAAAAAGAAAGAAAGAAAGAAAATAGCTTCATTGCCCTAGCTCTTCTAGGAACCAGCAGCCTCTGGAGCCAGGCCCTATCATCTTGGTCACAGTCTTTGAATTAATTGTCTTGATCTGAGAGCTACTTTTTTGGGAATATCCTCAATTCTTAATAATTCAGCCAGTTGTCAGGTAACACCCCTGCCATGGGTCAGCTGTCCTGTCCAGACCAGCTTTAAAGCCTGAATGGTACTTGTGTTGGGAAAAGGAAGTCCAGGGCTGGGTGGCATCCTTGGTCCACTCCAGGTGTCCTCTACCCTTTTCCTCAGTGCCCCAGGAAAGTCTCAGTGTTTCATAGGGGTCTTTAGCTTGCTTGTTGTATCAGGAGTGGGTGATCTCAGAGGTTCTTCTTGTCTGTAGTGGTGGCTAAGGAACCTGTGTTCCTCGAACCTCTGTAGCCTCTACTCTGGGCAGAGCAAGCAGAAGTTTCATCTCAGATGCATCTTGCACAAGTCTCTTGTCATGTCTTGGATTTTCCCAAGAGGAAGGTGCTTGTCACAGATGCTCTACTGAGTGACACATCTTTCTATATGGAAGAGGAAACCCGTTGAGACAGGAAAGGGGTTTCAATTCAGGGGAACCCCCTTTTGCCCCTGGAGACACCCACATGAGGGACAACCCCAAGGAAGGCTGGAGATGAAGGCATTATACATGTCTCATAAAGTCCCAGCTGGTGTCAGTGGGAGCAAGTTGTGGGTCACCGCCCACTGAGGGGGAAGCTCCAACATTGGCCATGATTTGGGATTTAGCCCTCCACAGTCACAGAGACTCTGGGGTACCCATTGCAGGTCCCAAAGTCTGGCAGGAGAGAGGCTGCCCTGCTCAGCATATAAGCGATACCAGAAGGTCCTTTAAACCTGGGTGGCAAAGAAGAAAGATCTGAGTGGAGAATCAGGATGTGCCCACTTCCTGCTGCACTGTCCAAATGCTGCCTCCTGTCCTGAGGCTGGCAGTGGATGCCCAACCCCAGTGCCCTGTGAGAGTCACTGTGTGTGAGATCCTCAACTCTAACTGGCCCAGGAAGTTCAGGCTCCCCAAGCCTGCTGCCCATAATCATGGCCTTTTCCTGGAGCCCTGTGGTAATTCTCCATCACTTTTGAACCAAGAGACAGTAGGGATTCGTGGGTTTAATACCACCATCTCTTCATCCAAGGTAACTTCTAAAAAGTTGGAAGACTGGTCACTGAGGTGGCCCAGGCACTGGGACTGAGGGAGAAGTGTCTCTTACCCCTTATTAAACAGATGCGTTTATAGCAAAGGCCACGGGAGGAAAGGGTCCCAGAAGGTTGGATAATGAGGCACAGGCTCTGACTTCTGGGTTTGGAGAACCTACCTAGATGTGTGGACTCAGGGACTGCATCCAGTCTTTACTGTCCCCAGAAGACACTCCCTGGAGCCACTGACAAGTTGTTACAGCATAATTTCCCCTGGGAAGAGTGGGAGGAAGAGCTCCCAGTGACACCCCAGGACTGAGATGGCCAGGACGTCCCACTTTGGTTGTCTGACAAGGTTGCTATGGCAGGAGACAACATCACATCCTTTCCCCCATCCTCAGCCTCATGACAGGTGGCTCTCTAGTCACGGTACCGAAAATGGTGTCTGAATCGCCTCCTGACATTTCGAGGAGTCCCTTGGGCTGGGCTTGTAACTCAATGGTAGGGTGCTTGCTCAGCACACACAAGCCTCTAGGAAGAATAAATAGGAAATAAACTGCTCTCCCCAACCCTGGATTCTCACATAAAATCCAAAGCTTAAAGCTCAGCTTATGTGTAGGAGAAGCAGAGAGAGGCTCTGTTGTACTTAAATATTCTTAGACACCATGTAGCTCAACTCAACGTTTCGGTCTTCTGACTGCTTCTCTGGTGGCCTTGTTCACAGCCTTGCAGCCAAATCTACCTGGCCACCGGGTCCCATATTGGATGAAGTTTATCTAGCTCAGAGAGCTCTCCGAGAGACCTTCCAAGCTGCCCTGATGTTAGTTAGACACAACCTAAGTTTAGAAAGAGACAGGAGGGGCAATACCAGGCCTTGGATGGAACTGCCAGGAAAGCATCTTGTGGCTGAGTACCTTCTGGCCTACCACTCTCAGCTTCGGCGTGATGTGGGCAAGAGAGCCAGGTGTCATGGCTCCTGCCTCACAGGCTGCACAAGCTTTTGAGAGCAAGTCCTGTCCACGGGGTACCTGTATTGAAGCTGGTTCTACAGAATGGAGTGTAGTACCTGCTACAGGGGTTTGCTGGGGGCCGCTCCCTCTGGCAGCCCAGAGTGTCGAGGCTCCCTGTGGAAGGAGCCTGCTACTAACACCCTCCTTCATGCAACCCCCCGGCATCCCTACCAGCAAGAGCTCTGCCCCCAGATTCTGCCGCCGCACGCTAACCCACCTGTGGCCATCTGTGCCAGCCTCTGTGTCCTTAACTCTTCTTCTAAATTGTAAGTAATCTGCTCTCCTCCTGGCCATAACACACGCTTTTAAGCAATAAACACAGTCCATGAGCCAAGCCCCACACTGTCCACCTCTGTGAAGGTTGGTGTCCGTCTTGGACAGGCGCATGGGCCTCTGGCTGTTTCTAATCCACCTGCCTCCTGTCTGCTGAGCCTTGCTGCCTGCGTGGGGTGTAGTGTCTGTGAGTGCATTTGCCCGGGCAGGGGGGGAGGCTGTTTGCTGTGCATTTGGTGCGTTTTTATACCATTAACTTCTGCATGAGTTTGCCCTCTGGACCTGCTCCTTGGTCACTCAGCTGTTCATGCGGGACACCATGGGATCTGGGAACGGGTGCAGAGGAACACCAGACCTCTTCTTAGCCCCTTCAAGGGGACGTGCTACTTGCTTCAAGGGTGCTGTGTTCGTGAGTGGTTTGATTACTTTCCCTGGTGCTTGGAATGCCATGCCGAGTGCCTGTGGACACAGGCACAGGACTGGGATTATGTATGGTCTCCCAAGGGAAAAGAAAGAGTTGGAGAGGGGAGCCAACCACATTAAGGATGTCAGGGTTCATCTAAGACACTGAGCCCAGATGGCAGCATATCCTCAGATAAACAGACTCCCTCTAGGACCCTTAAAGTCTGGTCTAGAGCATGGAGCCAAATCTTTGACCAACCAGCTTGCCTTCTGGGAAACAAAATTGAAAGCAGCCACCCCAATATCAGTGAAGATGGCCCACCTCAAGACAGAGCAAAGGCCCCTAGGAATTGTTAAAGTGATACTGTCCTCTGTTTCCAGCATTTCCACTCCTAAAGACCCTTATTGACTTGGAAAGTTTTATCCAAGTGTCTGAAAATCAAGGTGGTGGTAGTGGGCCTGTCTTTGTCATGAGTGACAGATGTAGGGACCTGTCTATGGCATAGGGAGGTTGTCCCAGTGAGTTTTAGGCAAGACACTGAAAGACCCTTGCAGCTAGCCAAGGCTGAACCCCCACACCCCCGAAGACAGGGATCTGAGAGAGCCAGGCACCAACCATGGAGAAGCCAAGTGTAGCACATGAGTAACAGGGCACCTGATGAATCTGTCTAACTTGCTGAGTCATGGATATGTCAGAAGTAAGCCACACTTTGAAGGGAGATGCTGAAGCTAGGTTTCTGACCTCAGAGTAGCTGCCAGCTACCAAGCATTGCCCCAAGATGCTGGCCATGAGGGAAGTGAGTCCCTATCACTAGGGCACTGTCCTCCAAGGAGTCAACACTGATCATGAGTTGTGCTCTATAGTGAAGGAGAAACCTCCCTACAGCAAGACCCCAGTGGTGATGGTGGATGAGATTCTGAGCTCTAGCCCTCCCAAGTTCACCTTCCCGGAGGCCGGCCTGCGCATCATGATCACCAACAAGTTTGGGCCCAGGACCCGACTACGGATGGCCAGCAGGATCATTATTAATGAGGTAAGTTAACCCAACACACAGGTACAGCCTGTAACCCTCGGACTGCATGTGGTGAGGAGTAGCTATGAACGCCACCCAACACAAAATTGTAACCTTGCCTAAAACACATTTTTTTAACTCAATTACATGCCTCTCAAGCATGAACTTTGCAGATGACAAGACCATGTTGAGTGCCAGAAAGGCTGGGTACACTGGCTAGCAGAACGTGAATAGCCTTGGGTGGGTCTGGCAGTTCCACAGGCTCTGCCCCCTTAGGACTCTTCCTGGAGTTTCAGGCATGGGAGGAAGCAAGGGTGGGGGGCTTGCAGAGGCTTGTCATGGAAGCTTAAGCAGAAGGTGGAGGAACACCACACCTAAGCTATTTCGCTATTTGTCAGTTGCTAGAGCCGTGCTAATTAGAGAAAGGGGAACCTGCAGTATGGGTGGTTTCTTCACAGGGTTAATTAGAGAACCAAGCATGAACACACTCCCGTTCTCTGTGGATTCTGACCCTTGAAGAATCACCAGTGTCTTAGTGTTCTGTTGCCGTTCACCACGACCAAGGCAATTTATAAAAGGAAACCTTTAATAGGGAGCTCGCTTACAGTTTCAGAAGATTAATCCATCATCCTGGCAGGGAGCGTGGCAAAAGGCAAGCAGGCATGGTGCTAGAGAAGGAGCTGAGAGCTCACATCCGATCCACAAGTTGCAGGGAGGGGTAGGGAGGGGTACCGGACAGAAGGAGGGAGACAGACAGACAGATGGATACAGACTGGGTCTGGTGTGGGCTTTTTAAACAGCCATTTTTATCTTTTTGCCGTGGAGCACAAGTCACAGCACAAGGGGGAAGAAACTCCTGGAGGCAGATTTCCTCCTACTCAGCAGGAGATTAAACAACTTGGGGTGGAGGGGACGAACTCCAAAGTCTCCCCCCTCACCCAGAACTTTTCTTTAAGACTTCTACATTCTTGGGGCCAAAGCCCACCCCACTGACACACCTCCTGCCACAAAGCCACACCTCTTAATTCTTCCCAAGCAGTTCCACTAGCTGGGGACCAAGCATTCAAACACATGAGTCTATGAGAACCATTTGCCTTCAAACCACCAGACTGGTGAATGGGGGATTTGTTCTTCACACCTGGTGTTCTGAGTGTCTCCTCCTTTGGAAACGGTAGTCAGAACTTGGCTAGCACTCAACCAGACTGCGAAGGTAACATGGTATGTTACCCAGCAGCTTAGCCTGTTTCCAGGCCTTGCTTTCTAAGTACATTTTAGATCTTGCTGGCTTTATTCTCTGAAGCATGCAGTGGCCAGAGGACCAAGACAGTGAAACTTAGCACACAGATGTCTGCAAAAGCATTATTCCTCAGAGTCTAAAGGTTGTCTCTTTGGGACACTTATGCTTTGATTCATGGTTCAATGTGTCATGTATGGGTGGAAAGCAAGGGGGATGAATTCTGGTCTATATTTGTGAAATTCATTTCAGGGAACTTTTATAGAATCCTGCCCATTTGTCAGAAGCATGAGAATCCCACCCACAGGATGCTGTGGGGAGTGTAGTAAATAACTCCAGAAGACTGGGGGCAAGGACTTTATAGTGTCTTTTATCACATAGGTTTGGAGTTGTTTATTTGTTTGAGAAAGCTAGGCTGGTCTTGACTTCATGGTGCGGTCCAGGCTGACCTAGAACTCAAGATCCTCCTGCCTCAACTTCCTTGCACTGGGCTTACAGTTATGTGCACCACACCAGACCAGAGTGGCAGGTTTTGCTGGTAAATACAAGTAGTTGGTAGCACAAGTGTTTTCAGCTGCTGGGGTTGCCCTCCTCTGTGAGGTAGCCTGAGCACCACGGAGTCTGGGCTCCGGAGAAAGGAAGTGAATCCTGATCTCACACCCACCACTAGATCTCTGTCTCCTTGGTCTCAGTTCCTGTTTGAGGTTCCTGGACAGGGTGTTTGCAGCTTTCAAGATTCATCCACATGCATGGGAGGGTTGCGCCTGGGGCCTAAGCAGTGACTTTAAAGACAGTCGTCATAGGATGGGACAGAGGAAAACAAAACCCACAACATATCTGGGCTTATTTCTTGAGACACTCTGAGGAAGTAGCTCAGTCAGTACGGTGTTTGTCTCGAAAGCATAGGGACCCGAGTTCAATCCTCAGAACTTGCATTTTAAAAGCCGGCCCTGTTGGCGTGTACTTGCGATCCCAACACTGAGGTTCCGTTTTAAATAGAAATGGCAGACAGCTCTTAAGGCTAACCCATTGTCTTCCACATGAGTGGTCACCCATTGCATGCACACCTACACGTTTGCGCTTGCATATATGCACCTGCATTTGTATGCACATAACCATGCTCTTGTAAACACACAAATACACACACAGTCATTCGCACATGCGTGTATGCATATATATGACACTGTGGTCTCATGTCCTCGGTCATTTTAAAGATTGTCTTTAATTTTCATTTTTAAGTATGCACATGTGTGTGGGATAGGGTAGAATCCTCTGTTGACTCTGAAGCCAAAGCTGCAACCCTCTACAGTCTTCACCTTCATCCTGCCATGGAGCAATGGCCCTGCCTTTATATTCTGTCTCTGCAAAAATAGGTCTTTTTTTATTTGTTTTTGTTTGTTTGGGATTTCATGGACAGATTTTCACCTAACCCCAGCTAACTAACCAAATACTGAGTGTTTTGGCCTGGCTATCAGACAAAGGCCCCTTCGCTCTTTTTGGTGGACTGTGGTAAGGACTGTTTGTAGAAAAAAGTTGAGAAGTACCCCTCATCCCAACACATACACACATGTATCCACCTCCCAACATGCACACACATGCACACACACACACTCACACGCATGCACATACACCACACTTTTCCTGGCTTAGGAATCTTTGTCTCGAGCCTACGTGAAGACAGCTCAGCAATATTTAGAGCAAGGGTGAGCCTTTGTTATGAGTGGCAATGCCCCCCTCCATGAGACCACCAGGATGGATGCTGGGCACCCCATTATGGAAGTTTGTTGAGAACCACATCTCCGCCCCTGAGTCTCCTGTTGAATTGGTAGGGAATGATTTGAATGTTACTGTGGAATGCCCATGACCCATGGGGCTGACCCATAAGGGAACAGGTGAAGAGAGCTGAACAGAGATAGGGCCCAGAGAATGCGAGGCCTTGGGGTTTCTTATAGCCCAAATTGTTCTCCAACTACACTAGGTATCCAAGCATAATCCCTGATTATGATCTTACTGCCCTCCTGCCTCTAGTCTTCAAGTGCTGGGGCTCCAGGCATTTGCCACCAGGCCTGGTTTATTAAGTGTGAGGTTCAAACCCAGGCCTTCATGTATGCTAAGCAAATAGGCTACCCACTGAGCTATGTCCTCAGCCCTGTTGATTTCATTCGATATGCCTTCTGTTCATGCCTATGTTCAAAGAAGCCATGGATGGACTACACAAAACCAGCCTGGCTAGGATGGCTCCAAAGCTGCTTTTGTCATTAGCCATGTCAAAGGGTGGGGATGGGTTTGGTGGAAGCTGCTGGCTTTGGAGAACACACTCATCAGACATGAACTGAGACTCAGAAGGACAACCCATTGACCAAAAACCTAGTAAGATGTTTGGAGCATTGGTTGTTGGAGATGGGCTGATTGAAGCTGGATTCCATACTAGCACATACCCAGAGCAGGTCACGGGGGAAGGACCAACTACAGCAAGGTTTAGCAAGGATGGAAAGCAACTAATGGCTGTTGTTAAAAGGGGGGGATTGTAAGACAGAAGACAATGCATGGTTCTACGTCACTCAGCTTGGTGTCTGTCTTGCCTCCTGTCCCACAGCGACAGAGGTTGATCAACTCGGCCAATGGTGTTAATAGCAAGCCACTGCAAAATGGGAAACATGAGAACATGGAGAATGGAAATGTCCCTGGGGAGAACCCTGAAGACCCGCAGCAGGGCCAGGAGCAGCAGCCGCCACCACAGCCACCACCCCCAGAACCAGAGTCAGTAGAGACGGTCTTCCTGTCCCCCTTCTCTATGCCTGGTGAGTCTGGGGGTGCTGGTCTTCTAGCCATGCTTCTGTGGGTACCTTTGGAACCATGCCTGGGTCTTCCGGATGGAGGCCCTGATCCTGGAGCGGAAGAGAACTGGTACAGAGGGCCGACATTAGGTCACCAGGGTGCCCTAAGGCAGTGGATAAGCAAACTGTCAGTAGTCCAGGGAAGAGCTACAGATATCGCTAAATGTGGTTGTAGCCTGAGGGCCAGAGAGAGGCCATTTTGCCTACAGGAAGCACTGGTAACTCCTAGTGATCACACTTGAATGCTCTGGGCAGCTGGTCTGTCTTATAATAAAAAAGCAACGACCAGTAATACTATTTCTATGGATACTAGTGGCGAGGGTATAGACCCATAATCAGGGGGCTTGTTACATGGACCCATGCACTGATGCAGGGGTCCAAAGAAGGTGGCATCAGGTGTTACTATCCATCTTATTCCCTTGAGATAGGGCCTGTGACTGAATCTGGAGCTAGGCCGGTGGCCAGCAAGCCCAAGAGATCTTCCTGTCTCTGCCTCCCACAGCACTGGGGTTACAAGCTCATACAGCTGCACCTGGCTTTTTATGTAAGTGCTGGATATTCAAACTTCGGTCTTCCTGCTTGCATAGCAAGCAGGTTTACTGGCTGGACCACCTCTGTGGACATCCTTACACTCCTGCCCTTCGCTTTCATGAGCAGGACACTTTTGTCCATGTATGACCTCACTTCTAGATAGGATAGTGTAAGGTGAAACTGCTCCTTACTGGACACATCTGGATGCACGTCTGTAAAGAAGCCAGGTCAAACCACAGGCTGCCTCAGATCTTCGAGCATCCTCCTATCTCTCTTGGAGTCGGCCCTACAGGCCTAGGGTCATCCCGCTGCTGAGTCCTTGCTAAATTTGCCTGCTCTTTCCTCTCCGGTCCCCTCGGCTCCAGCCACACTGGCATCGTCACTGCTGTCCCTCAGACATGCCACTCATGTTCCTACCTTGGTACTTTCACACTGCCCTTGCAGGAAAGCACTTGCCTCGGTCATCCACATGGCTTGCTCCCTCGCTTCTGCTCTGGTGCCACCATATCAGTATGGTCTTCCCAGGTCACCTCATTGTAAATACTTTATACAATTTTTTATCTTGTGTGTCTCCCTCCACTAAACTATCAGTTCCCTTGGGGCAGGCATCTTTGTCTATTTGACTTATTTCTGTATCCCAGCACTGTATCTGCACTCTTGGAAACCTATTGAGTGAGCAAACTCAAGAGTTTGCCTGTGAGAGAATCCAGAACTCACCCTGTGTTCATTGTACTCAGCCTTCCATGAGTCTCTGCTGCCCTAGGTGGGGCCCAGAGTTGTAAGCACTGGGCTCCATTTCTGGGTATTTTGTCCTTCTGCATACCGCCCTAAGAGGCAGCAGAACTCTGGAACTTTCCAATCCAAAGTTTCATATTGTTCTGATAAAACTTCTGTGCTTAGCACCTGACTCGCTAAGCACCTGCCCTGCTTCGGCCACGTCTGCGTAGCTGGCCTGGGCCCACCAGTCTGGAACCCTGGGCACTGTGTCTGGAGATATAAGCTCTCCTGGAACCGTAGACTTCCCTGGATTTTCTGGATCAGAGTCTCAATGCTATGTGCCTACTTCAGCTCCAGGTGTAGTCGGATTTTTCTTTGGACCACCAGCTCACAAATAATGGCATGGAGACTTATTATTAATTATGAAAACCTGGCCTTAACTATTTCTTATAACTTAAATTAATCCGTTTATTTTAATCTATGTTCTGTTGCATGGTTTGTTAACTCATCTTTCCATACTGCCCATGCTGCTTCCTCTGTGTCTGGCTGGTGACTCTGCCTTCTCCCCAGAGTTTTCTCTCTTCCTGGAAGTCCCGCCCATACCTCCTTTCTAACTATTCAGCTCTTCAATAAACCAATCAGAAAGCATTTTGGCAAAGACACATCTTTACAGTGTAAACAAATATTCTGCAACACCAGTCTCTTTCTCAAATTTAGGGCCTAGCCTTGAGCCCAGAACAGGGCCTGGAGGGTGCATGTGTTCATGCTTCTTTAGGGTATTCCAAGGATTTGGGTGGATTAGGAATTGCTAGACCTGATCAAACACCTTTTCTACCCCCAAAACGAAATCTGACCCCTTCCTGAGGTCTCTGAGATCAGTTCTGGGATCCAGGCTCCCTTTGCCATCCTGATGGCCCAAAGGAACTGGTGTCTGGACCATCGGTGATGCATCCCTGCATCCTGTATCCCTGTGGGACCATATGCTATGCATGTTCAGCCCGTTTGGCTGGCCAGGGTGAAAGTCACATTAATTTGGTAGGAGTTGTTTCTGAGTTATCTGAGACCCTGAAAGCCAGAAGGAGTGGTCCTCTCCAGATCCAGGGTCCGCAGTATGTTCCTGTTAGGACACACTGATAGGACTTCCATAGGGCCTAGGAGAACAGTCCATCCTCCCAGAGCCAGCTCCAAGGCCAGTAGACCAGGATGGGCCCTAGGTTTATAAGAGACAGGGACACAGGCCCTGGGTTACATCCTGGGTACCCCTTTAAAGCCCTGTGTCACCCCACCACCAGACCCATTCCTCTCCAGGGTCTATGGGGTCAAGTCAGAGGACACAGAACTATGGTAACCAAAGGACCAGTGCCAGGTGGGTGGAGGGGTTTGGAGCAGAGCTATAGCAAGAAAGGCACAGTCTAGAACCTGTGGTGACGGTCCCTTAGTGATCTATGTGTGGCACAGTCTGGAACCCGTGATGACGGTCCCTTGGTGATCTATGTGTGGCACAGTCTGGAACCTGTGATGATGGTCCCTTGGTGATCTATGTGTGGCACAGTCTGGAACCTGTGATGACGGTCCCTTAGTGATCTATGTGTGGCACAGTCTGGAACCTGTGATGACGGTCCCTTAGTGATCTATGTGTGGCACAGTCTGAAACCTGTGATGACGGTCCCTTAGTGATCTATGTGTGGCACAGTCTGGAACCTGTGATGACGGTCCCTTAGTGATCTATATGTGGCACAGTCTGGAACCCGTGATGACGATCCCTTGGTGATCTATGTGTGGCACAGTCTGAAACCTGTGATGACGGTCCCTTAGTGATCTATGTGTGGCACAGTCTGAAACCTGTGATGACGGTCCCTTAGTGATCTATGTGTGGCACAGTCTGAAACCTGTGATGACGGTCCCTTAGTGATCTATGTGTGGCACAGTCTGAAACCTGTGATGATGGTCCCTTGGTGATCTATGTGTGGCACAGTCTGGAACCTGTGATGACGGTCTCTTAGTGATCTATGTGTGGCACAGTCTAGAACCTGTGATGACGGTCCCTTAGTGATCTATGTGTGGCACAGTCTGAAACCTGTGATGACGGTCCCTTAGTGATCTATGTGTGGCACAGTCTGGAACCTGTGATGATGGTCCCTTGGTGATCTATGTGTGGCACAATCTGAAACCCGTGATGACGGTCCCTTAGTCATCTATGTCATGGTCTCCATCTCTGAGAGGTGGGTATGGGCAGCTCTGTTCTTCCCTCTACTACTCCCCACTGGCCACTTCATTGACTTCCTGGTCTCAAGATGTCCAGGGGCCTACAAGAGAGACCCATGAGGGTCAGCTCTTACTCTGTAAAGTCAGGCAGCCCCTTGGAAGAATGACTCCCAGCCTTGAATTTGGCCGGAGTAAATGGAGCAGCCCCTAGGACTTGCCCCTCTCCCCTACAACCAGATCTAGGCCACTTCAGAGGTATAGTTGTGGGAGTCTCTGGGTAGGTCACTACATAGGATGGTACTAATTCAAGAGACACCCCCAGCTGCCTCCTAGGTGACTGCTTTGTGAATCCTCCCTGAGCCCTTTGGGGAGCTCTGGTCTTCCTCTGTAATTGGCCCACCTTCTTTCTTGGTTCCAGGATGTCCTTGGGTGTGGCCTTGACCTAGCCAAGAACAACAGCTTCCTCAGCTTCCCCTTGGTGCTGGCTCCCTGCTCAGGATCTAGCCTGTTTCCCATTTCCAGGGGAAGCTCCCTTTGTGTAGCAGAGGTGTTGACAGGATTGCCATGGAAACTATAGCCCCTTTTCCTCCTCCCTGGCAGAGTAGCCATGGAAGCAGTACAGGGTGGTGGTTGCCCCTCTAGGTGTGGACAGGGAAGGCAGAGGTCAAGGTTCACAGGAAGTGAGAGGAGGCCAGTGAATGCCACACCCAGGCCCTCAGTTCTGGGCCTCCTTGGCCTCCTTTCAGTCCAGCTCTGCTGGTTTCACAGGCCTAGGGCCTGTGGTAGCTCTGAGATATCCCCTTGGGGGTCCATGAGGCTGCTGCTCTCCCCACCTTTAGGAATACAAAGGACTGGGATCTTTGGAAAGGGAAGAAGCTGTCCCTGGGACCAGCTTGGAAACAATGAGGCTGTATCAAGGCTCGAGAGATTGGTGCGAGCCATGCCCATGCTGATGCTTTTGTGCTATTTCAGGCAGGATTGGGGGTAAGCTCTGGAGTCCAGGGTCCTAGATTTGAATTTCAGTCCTGCCCTCCCACAGCACTGACCCTGGGCCAGCTGCTCACTTCCCTGACCCCCTACTCCTCATCCACACAGTAGGGTGCTGGCACTTGTATCCTAAGCAGTTCATATGGTGATATCATCAGGTCTTGCATGGTCTAGTGCATAGTAGGCACTCCGAAGAACTCATGTGGACTGCAACATGCTCCGTCCACATAGCATGTGCTGTATGCAGCTTCCATCCACCCTGATTAGACCACGGGCAGTGTTCTAGAAAAGTCACAGTCTTGGGAACCTCTGTGGACCTGGGCTTGTCTCAGTTTTGAAGGTCAAAGGAAGAAAATGCACGCCAGGTATGAGGCTCTGTTCTGGCCTTAGGGCTGCAGTTGGGACTGTTCCCTAGGAGCTTATAGGCTTGCCTGGCAAATCTGAGGAGATGACCACGGGATGTGTTTTCTATCATGTATGTTCAACCTGAATGTAACCCAGGCTAGCTGTGAATGCAGCCATCTCAAAATCTGTCTACCTAAAACATCAAGACTTTTGTTTTTAAACTGGGTAGTTCTCAATCATGAATATTTTAGATAACAGCATTGTGTTGAGGTGTCACAAAAATAAGAAACTCTGCGTGTGTGTGTGTTTGTGTCTGTGTGTATATACATGTGTGTGTGTGTCTGTGTGTGTGCATGTGTATGTGTCTGTGTGGTAATAGTGGTGGTAGCCCATGGGGCTCTAAGTTGGACATCCCTGGAATTTAATGTATGATCCAAGAAAATTCTACTTTGTCCACTATAGCCTAAGGGAGCCCAAAGGCTGGCCACACATGCCCTGTTTCCCTCACTATAGCTGTCCAGAACAGGGGCAGAGGCCCTACCTTGACCATCCAAAAGCTAGGGTAGTAGTTCCCAAGCCTCCCTATAGCCTGGGCCCACCTTATTGATGCTGGTCCCCTCTACCCGCTCCTCCCTGCCCCTGGGCCCCCAGAAGCTAGGGTGTGGTCTCCCAGGGAGAAGGAGCAGCATTGCCTCTTGTGGAAGCCAAGGTCTATAGTCTTTGCTCTACCCTAATCAGTGGGACAGTGACTCTGAGCCCTGGCCAGGGGAAAAGCTCAGACGTGAGTTGTCTGTAGCTGGGTTATGATCTGGAATGCCCTATGTGTCCATGGGAGCCTTCCTGACCCTGCAACGGAACCTTTCTCTCTCACTTCATATTGTACCTACCAGGAGGACCTTCCTGTTCCACCACTGGGTCAGCTAGCATCTACCAGGATGCATGCCAGGGGCCGCCCAAAACAGAATTCCTCTAGCTCTCTGTACTAGTCAGGGTACTGAAACAGACACCACAGCCTGGGCCCTGTAGGCAACAGAACTTCTCCTCCCACAGTTCTGGAGGCCTGAAGTGTGCCATCAGGGTGGCAGCATGGCTGGGCTCCCCCCACCCAGGGATGGCCTCCTGGCTGCTCATTGCAGCTCAGCTGCCTCTGTTTGGTGCATACACCTGGAAAGAGAACATTCAGAATCTCATCTCCAGCACTCTGTGTGTCTATGTGAGTGTCCATGTAAAGGCTAGAGGTCAGCTTCACATGTGTCTATGTGTGTCCATGTGAAGGTCAGAGGTCAATCTCACATGTGTCTATGTGTGTCCATGTGAAGGTCAGAGGTCAATCTCACATGCGTCTATGTGTGTCCATGTGAAGGTCAGAGGTCAACCTCACAGGTGTCTATGTGTGTCCATGTGAAGGTTAGAGGTCAACCTCAAGTGTCTTCCTCAGTCACTCCCTACTTTGTTTCTTGAGATGGGGGAGGTGGGGTCTCTCATTGACCCGGGGGCTTGTCAGTTCAGCTGGCCAGTGAGCCCCAGGATCCTACCCCTCTCCACCTCTCTAGTTCAAGGATAAAAACAACACCACACCTGGCCTCTCTTTTTCTTTTATGTGGATTCTGGAGCTTGAACTCAGGTTCTCATCCTTACACGGCAAAGTACTTTACTTGCTAAATCAGGCCCTGCTTTATCACCGTTAGGAGCTCATTGAACCTGAATTGCCCCCTAAATGACCTGACTCCAAATACAGTCACTATGGGGTTAGGGCTTCAGCTCTCAACTGAAGTAGCAAAAGATGCCGTTCAGGACATCCCAGGATTTCTCAGGGCTTCTACCTTTACACCCCGCCTTCCTCTGCTTGGTGGGGCTTCTGATAGTGTGCTGGTTGGGATAGCCTTTGGGTCCTCTGCCCAGAGCCCAGGTGTGCACAGCTCCACCTCTGTTCCCTCTGCCCAGACCCCAGGTGTGCACAGCTCCACCTCTGTTCCCTCTGCCCAGACCCCAGGTGTGCACAGCTCCACCTCTGTTCCCTCTGCCCAGACCCCAGGTGTGCACAGCTCCACCTCTGTTCCCTCTGCCCAGGCCCCAGGTGTGCACAGCTCCACCTCTGTTCCCTCTGCCCAGGCCCAGGTGTGCACAGATCCACCTCTGTTCCCTCTGCCCAGACCCCAGGTGTGCACAGCTCCACCTCTGTTCCCTCTGCCCAGGCCCAGGTGTGCACAGCTCCACCTCTGTTCCCTCTGCCCAGGCCCAGGTGTGCACAGCTCCACCTCTGTTCCCTCTTCCCAGGCCCCAGGTGTGCACAGCTCCACCTCTGTTCCCTCTGCCCAGACCCCAGGTGTGCACAGCTCCACCTCTGTTCCCTCTGCCCAGACCTCAGAGACTCTTGGAACTTTTGTCGGAAATGGCCTTGCTCCCTCCTTGGTCATGGGAGCCACCAGAGACACCTCATACTCAGTGAGCAGCCTCTAAGCCAGAGTCGTGATGTCACAGACTTGTCCCTCCAGTCACTCTCCTGCCCTCTCCTGTCAATCACTCTGTGCACCCCTGAGGCATCAGCTCACAGACTGATAGGAACAAATCCTGGCCCAGCACTTTTATTCTTGACTACAACCACTTTACCCAGATATATTCACACCTTTTCATGGGTTTGTTAAGCTGTACAACCACCCCCACAGTCATTATGGCGGAGTTGCCATCATTTCCCTAAAGAAATTGTATAACCATTGCAGCCCCCCAACACTGGCAACAGCTAACCTACTTACCATCTCTTTAGAGAGCTATAGCCCGCATATTTTATAATTATGAAATCAAATGAGGTCTAGCCTCTTGTTCCAGGCTGCTTCTACTTAGCATAGTGTTTTCAGGGTTTACCCACACTGTAATGTGTATTGTACCTTTTCCTTGTAGTGAATATACCACACTCCTAAAGACGTTTGGGTTGTTTCTACCTTTTGGCTTTAAGTAATTTTAATATAGTTAATTTATCAACTGCTTGTTATCATTAGTGTACCATGCCTGGGATCAAACCCATACCCTTGTGCATGCTAGGTAAGTGATCTACCACTGAGCCATGACTCCAGTCCTGTAAGTGGTTGTTCAAAGAGCTGGAAGAGCCTCATGCTCCGTTACAGGAGGCTCCCTAGTTTTTCTTCAGTGAAAGCAGTAGTTCTCCGTGGTTAGCAGCAAATAGTCTCTGGATGTTAAAGTTCGAAGAAGTACTGGGAACTTTTAGACTATATTCCAAATAGGAAACTGAGTCAATGGCTTACCCAAAGGGAAATCTCTGCCAGGAGCAAACCCATCCTGCATCATGTCCATTTTCTAGGAAATCCCGAGATGCATCCTGTCTGCCAGATCAGAGCAGAACTGGCCAGGACACCCAGGACACTGTATCCCTGAGCCCAGGCCTTTTCTGTGATGTGTGAGTTTGGCAACAAAGGTCACACAGCTCCTTTTGCCCGAAGAGGGTTGTTCAGAAGTTTGCCAGGCTGTGCCCAGTGCTGTAGCAAATGCAGCTCCCCTGCAGCCTGCTTCATGCTCATGAACCCAAAGCCACAGAAAAGGGGGCCCCCCACCTCTTCTTGCTTCTGCTTTTCAGATTGAGGAACCTTCTGGGAAGTTAGAACTAGGAGGAGGATACCTTTTGCTTTTTTTTTTTTTTTTGCAGCCTCTGCTGGGGGTGGGGAGGCACGGACTCAACAACTTGCCATCAGAGATTCTAAAGGCCACTTTAGTACCCCGGTGTCTGTGGGTCAGTCATGGTGAAGTTGGAGAAGCAATAAAGCACCTTCACTGCTAACCTAGACCTGAGGGAGGAGGCAGGGGAGCCTGGGGAGCCCACAGAGTCTAGTGAGGCTGAGGGAGGGGGGGACAACACAACAGGGTCCTTCCCCACATGTAGTGGTACCTTATACCCACTAACCATCTCATATTTATGCTTGGACTCTGGCAGTGGCCCTGCTGGGAGGGCTGGTGGATTCCCATTTCCCCAGTGAGGAGTCTGAGATTAGGAAAGCCCCATGTAGGTGAATAGGAGCCACAGCTGGGCCTGGCACCCAGGTCTGCCTGTCTGTAAGTGGTTGCCTCTGGCTGTGCCCTCTTTTGCCTTCAGTGAAAATGGTAGAGACGATGGGAAGGGAGGACCTGCTGCTAGGTCTGCGGCTGGTAAGCACCAGAGCCCACTCTGCTGAGAGCACAGGATGGGACCAGCAAGTCCTCATGATCCCTTGGGGTTTCTCACACTCATCAAACAATTAACCTACTCTAGGGCCTCCGAACTCAAGGCAAGGCCCTCAGAGGAAGAGCCTTCATTTGAATGTTCAGCTTTCCTTAGTAAGCCTGAGGAGCCTTGGGGAGGTGGGCAGGGGGTGGGCAGGGCCAAAAGAAGGTATCAGAAGATGCTGAGAAACAAACCTGAGTCCTCTGGAAGAGCAGCCAGTGATCTTAACTACCAAGCTCTCTCTCCAGCCCAAAAATAAGTATCTTAAGTAACAGCTCCCTGTGGCTCCAGCTACTGCAAGCTGAGTAGGAGGAGCCAGAAGTTGGAGGCCACCCTGAACAACATAGGGGAGATCCAATCTCTTCTGAAAAAAATGCAAATTCTCAGACCCTTCATCCAGACCTTCCAAAGCATCAGTCCTGCAGGCGGGTACGATCCTTCGGAGGGGCTCTGTGTTTGAGAAGCAGTGATACTGTCTCAGCCATCTGGATGCTTTGCTCCAGGGCCCAAGAAAATCTCTCCGGCAGCCAGGGGTGCAGTCCACCCCCAGGACCACACAACTTAGCCACTCCCTTAATTGAGGTGTCTAATTAGTGAGCCATCCAAATGAGTGTGAGGTTTCCATCGGCTACTACATGTGCTCGTGTTCCTCTGGTGTGGCGGGCCATCTGTTCCGTTACAGCTCATTTTAAATAGTTTCTGTCACATAATTAAATCGCCATGTTCTACTTCAAGAGAGAAATCAGAGATTTAGGGAAAGAAATAAGATGTCCTTGGTGTTGACATATCCATCAGTCTGTGATGGTGTTTGCCCTGGCAGTGCATGAGAAGGGAAAGGCTGGGCACTAGGAGGGGCTTCTAGCACCACTGAGGTAGAAGTAAGAAGGCTACCGCTGAACCATCGGTGTTGGATCTTCAGGGACGGACATGGACATTTTTCCCATCACCCTGTGGCCTCACAGCCCTTTAAAATTATTTCTTGGTAGTGTGTGCTTGTAGTCCTCATACTGGGAAAGTGGAGACAGGCTCAAAGGCTAAGAAGCCTGGGGAAAATGGCACCCAGTTCAGACAAAAAGCCAGGTTTGACCTGCAAGGTTGACCTCTGGCCTATCTACTCCCATGCATGCACATACATGTGTGTGCGTGCACGCACAAACACACACACCCTGGTTTCATGGAATGATATTCAGCTTTCACTCTGTGTAACCCCATTATTTTCCGTTTCTTTTTAAGGAGATGCTGGTTTCCACCCACTAAAGTGAATTTTCTAATCCACCAGTATGTGACACCTGACTGTTAGAAACCACAGCAGCAGAGACAGGGTCCGCTAGAGGATTGTTTCCTAGGAAACCAGTGGTGGGTGTTGATGAGGTTGACTGTTGGGTGAGACCAAGATGATGACAGATGTCAAAACAATATGCAAAGCCCATACCAGCAAAAGGACAAATGCCTCGTGCGATTTGGTGTTTATGAAAGAAGAAATGTGTCCTTCCATTGTTTTTGTGTCTGTCTGCAGAGAGGTTCTTGGGTATTTAGGTGGCCAGGTCACAGCTCCCCAAAGTGAATAATCCTCCTGTATATGGAGCCTTGGAATGTCTCAGCCTGCCTCAGCAGCCCAAATGGGTCGGGGTGTAGTTGGCAAAAGGGGAGCCTGGAAGCTGGGACAAACCATGGGACAGAAACCATGCTCCTGTTTATGCTGGAGGTTCCCAGTATGGGGGGGGGTTGCCTTTAGAATGAGATAGGAGACAGATGTTTTCCTGATTGCATCATCTGGCTGGATAACCAGCTGCCTTGCTGACCTCGAGCTCCCCGCATTCTCTTTGCTCCTTGTAGGCAGCTTGGGTTAGTCTGTTGTCATTGTTGATTTGTTTTGTTTTTGTAAGCAAACACACTTGAACTATGATTATTTAGGAAATTATAAAGTGCACGTAGACAGCTCTGAAACCGATGAGCTCCAACCTGCTCTGCAATTTAAAAAACTGAGACATAATTCATATGCCATAAAATAGATCCTTTATGGCACATTTCCCTTCAGTGTTGAGAACAATATGACCATCATCAGTATTTAATTCCAAAATATTTTGTTATATTAAAAAAAATCACCAAACACAGCCACAAGCAAAGACTCCCCAGTGCTGCCTCTCTTCCTGGAGACCACTGGGCTCCTTTCTGATTCTGGACGTCTCATCTGGAGGGAGCCTAGCACTATGTGGCTTTTGTGTCTGACTTGCTCCCTGCTGAGGCATGCCTGCCTCGGTATTTCAGTTCTTCCCCTGGCCTTACAGACCACAGCTTTCCTCACCGGAGTTATCGTTGTGTTGTTTCCATTTGGGGGCGACGGTAAGCATTTGTCTTCATCTCTCTCGGGTGTGTATGGGGAAAGCGAGATCCTGGGTCATGAGGCAGCTGTGTTGAACTCCGTAGGGCACCTGTTAGACTGCTTTCTAAGGAGCCTATCCATTTTGCGTTTGCTCCACCAGTATGTGAGGGTTGTACTTTTCCACATCGTTGACAATATTTGTTGTCTTTTTACTATAGTTACAGTTATGAGTATGAAATAATTTTAGTTGTATTTGCTTAATGACTAAAGAATATTACATGTATGTATGTACTTCTTTAGTTTGTGTGTTGGGCATTATAAAATAGGCTTAATGGCCATTTGTATGTGTCTTTGAAAATGGGCCATTCAAAACCCTTTTCTCTCGTATGTGCACACAGGTGCACATGAGTGTAGGAAGTGTATGTGTGTGTGGAGGTCAGAGGTCAATTTTGGGCCTCCTTTCTCAGGAGCCACCCACCTCGTTTGTGAGACAGGTTCTCTAGTTTAGCCAGCCTGTCTCGTCTCAGGCCCCAGGGGTCCTCCGAGGGGCACTCCTTCCTCTGCATTCTTTGAACTTGGTCCTCACTTCTCTGTCTTGTCTTGGGAGGAGCATAATGTCCTGGGTTTTAAGTGGTTCCCACTTCTACATGGGCATTTACAGTTCGAAGTTTCCTTTGGGCCTGTCTCCACCGCATCCTGTGAGTTTTGACATTTTACATTTTGTTTTCTGTTTCTTCCAGTATTTCCTAATTTCCCCTGTGATTTCTTCTCTGACATGTCAGTTGCTTAGGACTGTGCTATGTAACTCCCCCGTGTTTACAAATCTCCCATTTTCCCTCCCAATACTGAGTTCTAATTCCATTCCTTTGAGTTTCGCAAGCACACACTGCCTGATGTCGGTCCTAAACTCACTGGGTCTTGTTTTACAGCCCCACACTCAGTCCGTGCTGGAGAACTGTCTGTGGGTACTCAGGGAGAGTATGCATACTTTGTAAAATATCTGAGGGCCAATAAGATGGCTCATAGGGTAATGGCACTTGGCGTCAGGACTGATGACCCAGACCCACATGGCAGAAGGAGAGAACCAGCCTCTGCAAGCTGTCCTCTGACCTGTACACACCAGCGCTGGGACATACACCCCATGTACCCAAACAAAATAAATACAGACAGAAATGTGTGTGTGTGTGTGTGTGTGTGTGTGTGTGAGAGAGAGAGAGAGAGAGAGAGAGAGAGAGAGAGAGAGAGAGAGAGAGTATTTTGTTTTTGTCATATGTGCACACGTGTGTGAGTGCAGGTATGTATGTGTTGTATGGAGTTAGAGGACCGTTTTTAGGAGTTAGTTGTGCAATAAGTCACTAGAGCCTTGACCCACAGGGCCATCTCGCTGACCCCAACATGTGCCTTTCTTGCACAAACACACTGATGCTTTCCACCAGCTTCGGGGTCTTGCACACGAACTCTCGGTGTGCCTTCCAGCTTCTGCTCCCTCCTCCTGTGTGCTGGGCCGTGTGCCTAGTGCTTCCCACACTCTTTGTCACACCGTTTCTGCAGCCACCAAGACAGAGAGAATGTTCTTATGAACAGATGAAGACAGCAAGATGCAAAGGGCTCAGTACCGCTTGCCGCACTCCACAGGCCAGTTACTATGTTGTCCTTGTCCTAATTTGACCCTTATCCTCAAGGAACAAGCAGAATTGATGGGATCACTCCCGCTGTCTGATCCCAGAACTCATGTCCCACTTCCCCTCCCAGCTCCCTGGACTGGCGTCATCCCTGCTTAGCTCACCTTTCTTGTCTGGTCAGCGTAAGGATTACAGTGGACCTAAGTGGGCCAGTCAACAAGCGCTGAGTCCTCCTGCTACTTCCAGGTGATATGATAGAGGACAATCCCGTGGCCCCGGTTGCTTGAAGTCATACCAAGTTTAACTTGAAAACAATAAACCAGGAATGAATAAGAAATTGTGTAACCCAGTGTCTTTCTCTTCCACCCCTTGTTCCACCCCCAACCCCTTCACAGAGGCCAAAGGCGACAAAGCTAAGTGGGTGTTCACCTGGCCCCTCATCTTCCTCCTGTGTGTCACCATCCCCAACTGCAGCAAGCCCCGCTGGGAGAAGTTCTTCATGGTCACCTTCATTACGGCCACACTGTGGATCGCCGTGTTCTCCTACCTCATGGTGTGGCTGGTGAGTGACAGCCCCGCCCAGCCTCTCCTAAGCTTCGGTTCTCCCTGTGGGCATGTCATTGGCCTTGCTGACCTCAGTGTCTTTCTCAGTAGAAAGTGGTACTAACATCGTGCCCTGCTGTGTGCCTGAGAGTGGGCACCATGCATTGTTCCCTCTGAGATGGGAACAAGCATTGGGAAGGGAGACATACAAGAGGCAGCTCTGGTGGGATGGACATGCTGGCCCCCTCATTTCTAGGGTCCTCAGAGGAATGTAAAGCCCTCTGTCAAAAGCTACCCCTTTCTGTGTGCCAGACACACAGGGCAATTTTATAGAAGCCCCATTTGGCCTCATGACATCCCCCATGGAATAAATATTTTTAGTGTCCCCATTTTACTGGTGGAGAAACTGAGGTATGAAGAACCCACAATTGTCTGAATAGCTGGGGCTAATGATAGAATTGGAAAACGCCTGTTTCCTGTAGGGGGCTTAAGAGGGGTCTTGGCTCTAATATGGCTGGACTTCCATGCATTGTCTGTCAGTTGCATGCACATCATTAAGTCATTTCCTTTTCCTCTTCACGCAGAGGCCAGCATCAGGGACGGTGAGGAGGGCTGGCCTGATGAGACAGGGGGGCCAGGAGAAGTTCTCCGCGAGCCCAACGGCCTCTTTCCCTGCCCTCTAGAGGAAGGATGCAGGTTAGCCGAAAGGATGGATTGTGGCAAGTTGTACAGGGCCTTGCATACTCTAGGCAAATTCCTGATACTCATAACCTGCCCAAGAGAACAAAGTGAAGCCTAGTTCTTTCTCTTAAGATCATTGCAACTGAGCAAGTGACTCACTGACCCAACGTGAGCCCTCCTATGAAGTTGGGGTGACCACCACTGCCTCTCAAGCCTGTTGGCCCATTGTTAGACACCTGCTCCCCAACCAGCCACCATCTCTTTTCCCTTCTTCCAAGCCCTGTGTGTGAAACGCCCAAATGTTGGATCCTAAACAGCACGTGGAACTTTTTCTTTTTTTTTGTTTGTTTGGGGGGGGGGGCCTTGTTTTCTTCCGTTGGTATGGAAAAAGAGCTTGAAATTGTTTCTACCCACATCCCTAGAAAAGATGATTCTCAAAGACAACAGCAGCCACACCTTAAAAGAATTGATTCTCACTTCTTACTTTCCCGGGGTAGAATGAAAAAAACCAGCCGTCTTTACATTTTTATTTATTTATTAAAGATTTCTGCCTCCTCCCCACCACCGCCTCCCATTTCCCTCCCCCTCCCCCAATCAAGTCCTCCTCCCTCATCAGCCCAAATAGCAATCAGGGTTCCCTGCCCTGTGGGAAGTCCAAGGACCACCCACCTCCATTTAGGTCTAGTAAGGTGAGCATCCAAACTGCCTAGAGCTACAGTATTGAAAACAGCTTGGTATTGGCATAAAAACAGAGAAGTCGACCAATGGAATTGAATAGAAGACCCGTCTTTACATTTTAAAGGGAATCGTGATGTTTCTTACGAAATCATAAACCCAAAACATGACAAGTTAAAAAAAATAGAGTATTTTGTGACATTTGAGTAGGCATGGGGATTAGAAAGGTCAAATTAAAGAATTTGTGAAATTCTTCCTTCTCTCCTTACGGAAAGGGTCAGTACTGTTCAAGGAGCTCTAGGTGGCAGTTGGATGGAACACTCCTACCTTCAGTATCTTCATTTACAAATCCTGCTTTTGTTCTGAAAACCAGAGTCCTAACCCAGGTTTGACTAGGGTCATGGGAGCCACACTGCTGGGCCAATCTGGCCTGTGGTATATGGCCCTGAGTGTTGATGGCCTCAGTTTGGGCTGTAAAGAAGACAGTGCCTCTGAGCTCACCTTGGTCTCTACGGTGTGTCTGCTCTGATGGCCAGTGATTCCTCCATTATGTCCTCATGAGGCCCCAGAGAGAAGTGAAGCCACCAGGCTACCCCCGACCCATTACCTTTAAGGCTGTCACTTCTGAGGGGTTGAGAAGAAACCCTTGCAAATGTCAGAGGTGCACACCTTTAACCCTAGCACTTGGGAGGCAGAGGCAGGAGGATCTCTGTGAGTTCGAGGCCAGCCTGGTCTACAGAGCAAGTTCCAAGGCAGCCAAGGATGCAAAGAGAAACCCTGTCTCAGTTTTAAAAAAGCAAAACAACAACAAAGAAAAAAGAAAAAAAAACAATGTCAGTGTCAAGCAGAGGGACCTTCAAATGGACTGTTCTTTCGAAACCACAGTTGGGGAAACTGAGGAACAAAGAGAAGCTGGAAACATGGCTCTGCTTTCCACTCAAAGCCTGCATATCTGGAGGCTTGGAACACTGGGGTTTGAGTTCAGGGTAGAATAAAGTCCATCCCTCAGACTCTGAAGTATGTGGACATTCTTACATATCATGCCCATCTTCTGCTCCCCCTGCTGTTTCTTAGCCACACAGTTCAGTGGTTTAAGGAGAGTCAGTTCTATCAGCTCCACATGTGGTAGCTCAGTTACTACCCTTAAGATGACCAGCGTCACCAATTCAGAACTCATATGTCACAGACAGTGGCTTGTGCAGACAGCTCTGGTCAACAGTGTGAACTCAGTGATGATGGACCAGTTAGGCTGCTTTTATCCCTTTCCTGATCCCTCCTTCCAAGTCCAGGGCATGTTAGCTTTGTGCCTCTGTCCGATAAAATGAAGTGTGTCTATCTGTCTGTCCCTACCCAAGAGCAGGGGCACCTGGTAGGGTGTTGAACCCTCTGTCAGTGTGGGCAGTGTGTTCAAACTCATCTGTTGTTCTTCTCCCAAGGCTATTTCTGTAATCTCCACATAGTGGCGAAGCCTGGCTCTCTTTAGTCTGGGGCTCTCAGAACCTTGAAATCTGATTGCTCTCATTTTCCTGTCCCCATAGAATACAAACAAATGATTGAAATAGAAGGAAACATTGCACCATGACCATGTGGTCCTGGCCAGGTATTCATATTACACTTCCTCATTGCATCTTTGCCGTGAGCCCACGAGAGGGCTTCGGCTCAGAGAAGCGAGCCTGACTGTCCAAAGTCACACAGCAGTTTCTGGGACTGGAACCATTAACCTTTGTCCTAGTTTCATTACTGTAGAAAAGAATACCTGGACAGAAAGCAACCTAAAGGAACTTAAGACTGCTAATTATCACATGCACACTCAAGAACAGAGAGGGAAGTGAAGGCACGGATGCTTGGGGCTCAGCTTAGGTTCTTCCTTCACTCTTCTACAGTTCAGGACCCAAGCGCAGGGAATGGTGCTACCCGTAGTGGGCTCAGGCTTCTCATATCAATTAACACAATTAAACAAGCCCCCCCCCCATGCCCACAGGCTAACCTCATCTAGACAATCCCTCCTTGATACTATCTTCCCAGGTAATTCTGAGGTTATCTTAGGATTTCTGTTGTTATAATGAAAAAGTATGACCGAAGGAACTTGGGGAGAAAGAGGTTTATTTGGCTTATGCTTCCACATCACTGTTCATCACTGAAGGAAGTCAGGGCAGGAATGCAAACTAGGCAAGGACCTGTAGGCGGGAGCTGATGCAGAGGATGGAGGGGAGCTGCTTATTGGTTTGCTTCTCGTGGCTTGATCAGCCTGCTTTCTTATAGAACACAGAACCACCAGCCCAGGGATGACACCACCCACAATGGGCTGGGCCCTTGCCTATTAATCGCTAACTAAGAAAAAGCCCTACAGCTGTATCTGATGGACACATTTTCTCAATTGAGGTTTCTTCCTTCCTGATAATCTAACTTGTGTCAAGTTGACATATTTCACAGCTGAAATATGATCAGTTCTGAAGGACACCGCTGCTAACGGTCTCTGAAAAGAGGCAAGCTACAGCCAGGGTGGTCCAAATGCCTCTAAGACTTTCTGTCTTGCTGCCCCAACGTTGCTGTTAATAGCCCCAGCCAGCTCTCCGGTGTCATTATCTCAAATGACATTTGCTGGCAACTGTGTGACTATGCATCCAAGATCTTCTTGAGATGCCTTTGATCCAGCAGGTTTGTGTCTTGGAGTTTCTCCTAAGGAAGTAAAGAGATGACAATTCAGAGATTGACATGCAGACACATTGATGAAGAGGAGATTGGAGCATTTGGCTGGGAGTACATGCTCCATTGCAAGCATGGTGCCCATGGGCATTGATACTTAACTCTCTGGCTCTTATTTGTCATAACAATAGTGTCCTCCTCACCAGTAGGCAGTAAATAATAGAACAGATAAGATTGTGAAAGTGTAGTGATTTGAAGAAAATGGCCCCCAAAGAGAGGGGCACTTTTAGAAGGCCTTGTTAGAGAAAGTGTCACTGTGGAGGCGGACTTTGAAGCCTCCTATGCTCAAGCCACTCCCAGTGCCTCAGACCACTTCCTGTTGCACGCACAAGATGTAGAACTCTCAGCTCCTTCTCCAGCACCATGTCTGCCTGCATGCTGCCGTGTCCCACATGGTAATAATGGACTCAATGTCTGAAACTGTAAGCCACAACAATTAAATGTTTTTCTTTATAAGAGTTTCCATGGTCATGGTTTCTCTTCACAGCAATAGAACCCTGACTAAGACAGAGAGTAAGATACTTTTGTGGAGTGCCTGGAATACAATAAATCCTCGATAGAGATCCAATAAGAAGCCATCGGAATATTAGTGAGGGATGAGTTATAATGCACAGGCCACACAGTGAAATTAAGCATGGTTGTAAAATGTGTTCAGGTGGTGGTTGTGCATGGAGACATATTGGTGGAATATTATTACATGAAACAAGCAGTTAGGAAATGGATAGTGATAATATGATCTGACCTCCCTTTTCTCCTAACATATACTCCAAAAGAATGGTCAAGGATGTACAGACCTCTTCAAATGGTTCCCAGACCAGCAGCTTCAGGGTATTAATCACCTGGAAGTTGTTAGGTCTCAGGCTGGGACTCTGGGGCAAGACCTGGTGGTCTGGTTCTAACAAGCCTCCAAGGGATTGTCTATGTCCCCAAGTTTGGGATCCACCTACAGATGTGATGTGTTAGTAGTGGTTATTGATGGCTCTTAAAAAAAATGGTAGTTAACTGTCATTTTCATCTTATTTTATAAAAATGTTTAATGTGGGGCTGGAGAGATGGATAAAAACAGTGGATAAAAACACTGGCTACTCTTCCAGAGGATCCAGGTTCCATTATCATCACCTACATGACAGCTCACAACCATCTGTAACTCTAGTTCCAGCAGGGGACCTGATGCTTCTTCTGGCCTCCTTGGGTAGTACATGCATGCAAAACTCTCATACATAAAAAGTAAATAAAAGGAAAAACCATTTCAAAGAAAGTTTTTAAAGCAATAAGCAGTTAATACATGATCAGGGGAAAAAAACAAGCAAAGATTTCCTTGCTGAGCATGGTTGTACTCACCTTTAATTCCAGTGCTGGGGAGGCAGAGACAGGAGAATTTCTGAGTTTGAGGCCAGCCTGGTCTGCATAGTTCCAGGCTAGCTAAGACTACATAGTAAGACTCTGTCTTAAAATTTTCTTTTAAGATGCTAAGGCTGTGGCTCCCTTAGTAGAGTGCTTTTCTGGCGTGCATAAAGCCCAGAGTTCAATCCCCAGCACTGCTTAAACCAGGTGCGGTGCTGTGCGCCTGTAAGCCCAGCTTTTAGGGGGTAGATGGAAGCAGGAAAACTCAACATTCAAGGTCACCCTTAGCTACATAGCACGTTCAAGGCCTGCCTGGGCTACACGGAACCTTGTCTCAGAAAAAAAGAATAAAAGCTTTAAAAATAAACCATGTTCAAGGTTTTTCTCCTAATTACAACAATATCACATTTAATTTAAAGCACACAGGATAAGGAGAGTTTCCAGGGCTGCACTGTGAGTTCACCCCAATCTCTGACCCTGGCCTCTTCTGCAGGTGACTATTATTGGATACACTCTCGGGATCCCTGACGTCATCATGGGCATCACCTTCCTGGCAGCAGGCACAAGTGTTCCAGACTGCATGGCCAGCTTAATTGTGGCAAGACAAGGTATGGACTGAGCCTCAACGCCTGCACCCCTGGCAAGCTCCCCGTCTCCACTGGCTGAGTTAGGGCTCTTACGAGGGACTATTGTCAGGTCCCGCTCAGAGACAGCTCACGGTGTCTAGAATTTGTCATTTATTAGATTCCCTTGTGGAGAGACTCCTGTTGTGTCGCTGTTCCTGAGGAGACATGAGCAAATTTCTGTTTACACCACATAGGGCACCCGTGACAGATTAACGAAATGTTGTCATCCAAGTCTAGCTTGGGATTACTTGCAGAGCATGGGTGAGCAAGGGGCTACTTACAGGAACATGGGAAATCTCCAAACAGCTGCACCGCTAGGAAGTCCCACCCCACCATGGATGACAACCTCATTGATGGAAGTGCATCGCAGAATCCACCCATTAGTCCTTCCTTTGTCTCAGCTGTGCAGGCCCTAGTGGGGAGGGGGATGCTAGAGCTGACAGGCTTTGTGTAGCTGGAAGCAGTGGAAGCAGGGGGTAGTGGTAGGGAGAAGGATGCTAGAGCCAATATTGTGTAACTATGAGGCAGGGGTAAGCAATGGGGAGGGGGATGCTAAAGCCAACAGGCTTGTGTAGCTGGAAGGCAGGGGTGAGGGATGGGGAAAGGGATGCTAGAGCCAATATGCTTGTGTAACTAGGAGGCAGGGGTGAGTGGTGGGGAGGGGGATGCTGGAGCCGATAGGCCTTGTATAGCCAGGAGGTAGGAGCAAGTGGTGGTGGAATTCCTCTCCTGCTTGAGAAGTTAACCATAGGCCCAATTGTCACTGTATTGTTCTCCTCAAGTTGTTGTTATGACTATAGGGCCAAGGTTATCTCTGTTCCATGATGGATATGGAACAATCTTGATATGCCCAGAAGAAAAAGCCACACTACTGCTAATACAAAGATGGACTCCCCTAGATCTTTCGAAGGGTGTTCCTATGTGGTTGTTTTAAAGGAGACGTGTCCTGAGGTTACTGTATGAATTGAGAACGGAACCTCAACTTGGAAGTCAACAGCAAATGAGGGATTATATACATTAGTTACTTTTGTAGCTGCTGTGGCCAAATTACCTGATCAAAATGACCTAAGGGAAGAAAGCATTATCTTTGCTCCTGGTTTCCCGAGAGCTCAGCCCATTTTAACAGGGGCTGCAGGGTAGAACGTGGCATTGGACGAACGTGGCACTCAACGTGGGTGGTAGGGGATCTCAACATCATGGTGGGTTGTAACCAGGGACCGGAAGCAGTGACCTACTTTCACAAGTTAGAGTCCACTTCCCAGTGGCTCCACGGTGTCCCCAAACAGTGCCACCATCTGAGGACCACGTGTTCAGGATGTGAGCCTATTGGAAACGTTTTAGATTTAAGCCATAACAAATGAGAACCATGTCTGTCTCCAGAAGGTATCATGAAAACCCTAAACAATGGAACTTTCCTGCTCTGCATTCCAGAAGTTGGGAGGCGCTTTGCTTTGTATATTGGTTTTCTTTTGGGCTTATGAAGTGACCCAGGTTGAGCAAAATGGGGAGTGATTCACAATTCTTGATGGCAAAACCAAAGAGCTGCTAAGCCTGCCCTTCATCCTTAAGCGCCTCTCTACCAAGGAGAGAGCATCCCATACTGGGCTCGCACATGGCTTCCTGGGAGGCAAAAGTTTAAAAGTCCATGGGAGGGGGAGGCCAGACAGTAGGAGTACCTTCAGGAGACAGGAGAAGAGGGAGCACCATGGAGAAAGGTTGGCTCTGGAAATAAGGACACATTCCTTCAAGACATACAAAGGCTGACAAGACGGCACGAAGAGAAGGCGGCGTGAGACCGTGAGGTAGGCAGGAGCCTGACAGAGAGTTAGAGGCCATTGGAAGCAGCAGCTGAGTGGTGCAGGAGAATTGTCTGTAATCTGTCAATCATGTTTTAAATAAATGCTGATTGGCCAGAAAATATAGGCGGGAAAACCAGACAGAAAGTAGAAATGATGTAATGAGAACAGGAGAACTCTGGGAAGGAGGAAGTTGATTGCTCCCACTCCTGCCCAGATCACCGAAGCAGCAGGATGTGAGCTGCACCACTAAAAAAGGTGCTGAGCCACATGGCTAACATAGATCATAAAAATGGGTTAATCAAGATGTGAGAGTTAACCAGTGCTAGAGCTAATGGGCCAATCAGCTTATAATTTATGGAGACCTATGTGTGATTTTCTTTGGGGCTAAACAGTCATGGGGCACCAGGCAAACAAAAACCCCAACAAACAAATAGGCCCGGCCCCATTCATGTTACAGCTGAGGGGAATGGAATTTAATTGGGTGACCTTTGACATTAGTGTTTGCTTCCTAGGGCAGATCAACACTTACTCAAAGTCTGAAACCTGGGGTCTGGTGCCTGGTGCCTGTGAGGCCTGCCCACTCTTCATGGTCCAGGAAGAGCCTGCTTGGCTCCTCCTGTGAACTGCAGCTCTTTGGCTTCCTGGGCCGGTAGCTGTACACCTTAGGCTGTTTCTGTTGTTACAGGCTGTGTTTCTGTAGCCACGCTGCCTTCTTATAAGAACAGTTGTTGCTGGATTCGAGCCTGCTTGATTCTGTATAACTTCATTCATTTGATGGCATCTGTAAAAATCCTCAGTCAGGGGCTTTGCGTGACCGTGAAGTGGAGGCAGGGTGGGGGCAGCTCCATACATGAATATAGAAAGCAAAAAGAACGCTGAACAACGCGGGGGCCTTGCTGGCATTCAGGCACATGAACCTGGGCAAAGTCAGTCTCATGCATACTCCACAGCACACAGGTGACAAAGTGAGCCCTGAGTGGGCGCCAGGGAAAGACAAGACAGAAGGATGTTTGGTTTAAACCCTGACTAGGAGGAAGCATTGCCAACGAAGGGTCTTATTTAGGAACAAGGGACAAGCAGAGCCCTATTGTAGGATGCTGGCTCCTCTATCTACAGCAGGAGAAGTGTGAATGGGGTCGGGACTTGGGGTGCAAAGCAGTCATAAGGTAACAGTGATGTGATCCACAGAACCCAGAGGACATGGTCAGGGTTAGAAACTTCTCTGTGACAAAGGCCCCCATTCAAAGTCAACTACGTGAAGCAGGAGATCACATAGGGTCTCTGATGAGAGCTTTGCATCAGGCCTCCCTACAGGCTCCCTGCAAGTCAAAGCAAAGCCCTGTCCGTGTTGACTGGGGCGCTCACATTGCACCCAGACCCTCAGGCCCTGCAACGGCCCTGCAGGTTACAAAAGCCCCAGGAGACTTGTGTGTTCATTAAGGTGTACACTGCCCTAAGGCTTCCAGTCACCTGTGCAGCTCAGAGAGATGTACTCATCCCCCAGCCCACTCCCCTACCTCCACTTTCTGTCTCTAAATTCCAACATCTTTAGCCTGTCCTCACCAGGTACAAGTAGCTGGTCCCAAACAATCACTGCACGTTGCTTTAAGTTGCTAGAGGCTAAGAGCCTAGTAGTCCAGGGTCATGGAAATCCAGACCTCAGAGCCCTAAGCTGCCAAGATTCTAAAGTTCTTCTTACCAAGGAGGAAGAGGCATGTGCTGGGGGTCATCAGAGGACAGCAGTGAGAACGAGGGAGAAGGAGTGGCCGGGCAAACGGGAGGGTAGTGAAGAGGCAGGTCTGGATGCTGGACAGACTTGATGATGAATGTCACAGCTACCATCGTGTCTATATTCCCTTCTGTGCCCACATTTGTGGGTGCCGGCTTTCAACGTCAGAGTTCAGCCAACCTGAGTCTTTTCTTAAAATTTGTTCTAATTTGTGATCCCCACCTCAAGAGAGGAAGTGCCTCAGCTTTGTGACCAACAGGATCTTGGACAGTGGGACAGGAAGGAGAACAATGACCACTGATTAGAAAGAGAAAGGTCAACCTTCAGAAACCACTGGAATGTAAGAGTTGATACTATGTGGTCCCCAGATAAGGTCATGGATGCCACTGTCTAGGCACAAATATACATAATGGCTTCGTAGAAGGATACTAGACCAGCATCCTGAGTCTGAGCCTCTGGCAAAGTGTTAGCCCTTGGTCACCTGCCACATGACCCAAACCCAGCATAGATGGGGGAACTAAAGGAGGCAGAGCCGGCGGTGGGCCCTTGACAATGGCAGCTGAACCTGACAGGAGGATAATGGAGGAACCTGTGTTCTTCTGCTAGAACCGGTATTGGCAGAGGGGCAAACAGAATTTACACCTAACATTTCTGGAAGCTAGAAAGTCAAGTTCAGGGGTGGGCAGGGCTGGCACCTTCGGCAGCTATGAGGGAGACTCCTTTTCCTCTCCTAGCTCCACCTGGCCCCCTTTGTGCTTGCGTGGTTTCCTTCTGTGTACTGTTGATACCTGGGTTTCTCCTTTTCCTAGGATACCAGTCATCATAACCTTCATCATAACCCATTCCCTCCAAATAAGGCCATTTCTGAAGTGCTGCTGTGGGGTTAGGACGTCCACATACGGATTCAGCTCACAAATGGGTCCTGTAGATCTCCTGAAAGAAAGGGGAGTCTTAGACCTCACAGAAATGTTTACAAACATAGAGTCCATGAGGGACTCCCTTCCCTTGAACAGCACTGATAGAGGGGTTCAGAGAGGGAATGGGGGTTCCCTGAGACCAACTCCTGATGGAAGGAATGTGTTGCTTATCCCCCAGGCCTTGGAGACATGGCAGTGTCTAACACCATCGGAAGCAACGTGTTTGACATTCTGGTGGGGCTTGGCATCCCGTGGGGCCTGCAGACCATGGTTATTAATTATGGATCCACAGTAAGTCCTGCCACTTCCTAAAGAAGGGCATAGGTATGTTTCCGGGGGAAGGATGGTGCCCACCCAGTTCCAGCCTGGAGCTCTGGAGAGATGTGTTACCCTTTGTCCTTAGCTCCCGCTCTCTTTGATGGCTTCTAGAACAGCCTAGTCCTATCTGAAGAAGGAGTCCATGCTTACTACATGCTAATCGCTGTCTCTTGCTTTAGCTTAAGCCCACTAGCACCTCTCCCCATCCTGGGCCACTTCCTGATGAGCCCTGTAGACTTGAACCTGAGGCTCCCCCTTGTATGAGGTCCTGACCATTCCTGCATGCTCGTCTGAGGAAGCCCTGTGTTTCTGAGAGGAGAGAATGAATATTCTGAAGAGGGCTGGGCTTTTGGAATAGACTGGCCAAGCAACTCAAGCTTTGTGTGCTTCGCTTCCCAGGTGAAGATCAACAGCCGGGGTCTCGTCTATTCCGTGGTGCTGCTGCTGGGCTCCGTCGCTCTCACTGTGAGTTTTAGCTTCAAATGGGACCACTGTGCACATTTCATTCCATCCAGTCCAGGGTGGTGCACACCTATACATCTTATTTGGCAAATGTATACATCTCTGCCAAGGAGATGTGTATGCTCGAAAATAGCCAAAACCCTCTCTCTCTCTCTTCCAAGAGCAACTGCAGCCACCATGGTACTTCATCCTGAGCAAATAAGATGTCACCAGGGAACCAGGGCAGTGAGCTTGGTCAGTGAAGGCCAAGGACCTGAGTTTGAGTCCCAGAACCTATGTTGTTAAAATAAGGGGTCCTAATGGTGCACACACTTACAATTCAAGAGTAAGGAAAACAGAGACAGGCAGGTCCTTAGAGGCTCTCTGGCCACCCAACCTAGCCACGTTAGAATGTTCCAGGTTTAGTGAGAGACTTTATCTCAAAAGGAAGTAAATAACATTTGAGAAATGATAGCCAAGATTGTCCTCCGGGCTTTACATGTACCCACATACATGTATGCCCCTATGTGCACGCACACACACACATACAAAAATGTCTCTAGGGTTGTCATGTCACATGGTTACATTTCATTTCTTTCTGACTGGTCCAGTGAGAGAGAAATTCTCCTCACATGCTGAGCTGACAAACGGGGGGCATGATAGTCCTCGGGATAACACGTAACGACAGTGCGATCCTCCCGGCTCTCCTGCACAGACGTAGGCTGTGCACTTTTTCTCTGTGGCATTTGATTCAGCCCTTGCCACTCCTGATGAGGAAGGTACTATTATTCCCATTTTGCAGAAGAAATTAAGGCTCAGGAGTTGCACAAGGTCATGGAGTTAGCAAGCAACAAAACTCTGGTTTGAAGCCAGGTTGCTCTGTCTTTACAGAGCTCTATGCTCTGGGGAGACAGATGTGGTCCATTCCAGAAAAGCCTGAGTCAGGGAGCTTGTTCCCCCAATGTATGCACAGCAAAGCGGCAGGGTGGGGCCAAGCAGAAGTTCACACAGAATGGCTCCAATGCGCCTGGGAAATGTGCTTGAGGGGAACAGTTATAATGCCAAGTTCTGAGGCAAAGGGGAAGGTCTGGTTTCCTTAGAGAAGGGCAATGGTGAAGACATGTCGTACTGTGAGGAAGTAGCCTGTGTCCTAGCGGAGGGCCAGTGTGGGAGACTGGCGACTGTGGATTCAACCAGAGTCTAGTCTCAACTAGACTGGAGTCTTGAACATTTTATAAAATCTGGAGTCTACACTGTTAGGTTTGGTGAAAAAAGGCCTTTGGGTCTCTTGGCCTCACCAAGCCTAGCTCTCCACTTGTCTCCTTTCAGGTCCTTGGCATCCACCTCAACAAATGGCGCCTGGACCGGAAGCTGGGCATCTACGTGCTGGTCCTCTATGCTGTCTTCCTGTGCTTCTCCATAATGATAGAGTTTAATGTCTTTACCTTTGTCAACTTGCCCATGTGCCGAGAAGACGACTAAAGCCGAGCTGTTGCCCGGGGAAATTGCTGTGGCCACCATGATGCTGGCATCTTCTCTCTCTCCTTCTCCTCACAGGTCTCTCCTGCCTTGGCAGCCGCTGTCAATTCTTTCATGAGCTGGAAGGAAGGGCAACCATGATTTTGGTCATGGGCCTGGCCACAGGGCATCTGTTTCTGCATGTCAGGGGCCAGGCATTATTTGAGCAGCTCCACAGACTCTCTTGGCTGCCGACTGTGGGGACACATCGTGTCTCTTCTCTCTTGCGCACTTTAGTCGCCAGGACTTTCGTGTGCCGTGTGTCTTTCTGTTCCATGGGCTCAGAACTGAGTCAGTCAGTGAACAGGTATCCTAGATGAGCGCATAGTAGGACTGTGATTGGCAAGTGTCACCTCTGGGTCCGGAGAAGGCAGAGTGTGTCACCATGAGCATCCAGCTCTTCTGGGAACACGGAAACTTGGAAGAGACAAGGCATTCACCTGCAGGGGATTCAGACCACTGCAGTTATAGAAAAAAATTAGGAAGTGTGGACACATCATTTCCCAGTAGAGGAGAGAAAAGCAAGCAAATACTGTTATCCTTTTTTATTGACACACTCAAAAGATGAGCAATGAAATATTAAAAATAAAACATCACATAGATCATCATACTTGAAGAATATCATTCCACAAAAGGATCATTGGCAGGGACCAAAATGGTTACCCTTGGAGAAAAAAAAAAATGAACCTTTTGTGTGTCATCTTGTGCTGGCTCCAAGACAATTTGGTTTGGAATATAGAAAAAAGGTGGACAAACACACAGAAATGGGTGCTAACTCGGAGACACAGTGGGGAATGTGGTCCCAGCGACAATTTCAGACCTTAGGATGCCACGCACCGCCCCTTCGGGCCTGTCAACTTCTCTGTTAATGCTCTACTTCCCACACCACCCTGAAGGACCCAGCTTTTTCCATGCCCAATTGCAGAAGTGATGGTTAATGACAAGAGAGAGCATCCACAGACCCCTCTGTCCTGGTTGGCTGAAGCCAAGTATGAGAAACGGACCGTAGAAGTTTTAGAGCTAAGTGTTTCGACTTCACAGGCAAGGCCAGGGATGGGCGATGGACCCAAACACAGGCAAACACGAAACGATGCTTGACTGCTTCGTAGCTCTGAAATCTCTGTGTGACAGATTCGCGACTATAAACCATTCCTGGATTCTAATGAGAAAGCACAAATCAATTTTATATAGTGAGGTTTTTATTTTTTTAATGTTTCTATTGCAAAAGTCTATCAGGTCTGATGCACTTTGAATACTGAGCTATTTTGCACAGTAGAAGGCATGGGGATGACCCAGGGTAATGAGAGAGAGGTTTTTAACGATTTTAACCTTGGTGGCCACTGCAAATCCAGCAGCAGAGTCCTTCTGGGCCCATGGTGGAGTCTGTAGCGATATTCTCTGCATTTTAGGGGACGAAGTATTCAGGCTTGTGCTCCCTTAGGCAGAACTATGATGAGACCTCGCTCCCATTACCAGCCTTCAATTCGAGGTTCACATCAGTATTAGAAGGCTCAACTGAGTCCAGGCTCTGCTTTCTGTCTGTCTGGATAAGCTCAGTGGTCTTCAGAGTGAGACAGCAGAATTTCCCTTAAAAAGAATAGTTAAACCTGAGGGAAGGAGCCTGAAGGTGCGCCTCAGTATAAACTCAAGCTACAAGAGGCTTCAGAGTTACTCTAGGCCCTAGTAGCTCGTGTACCACACACACCAAACACACACACACACACACACACACACACACACACACAACTCCCTTTCACAGGCACGTGCTAGCTCTGAGTGCTTCTGTCTCCCCTTGGAGCCCCCTAACTGCTCTAAAATGTAAGCTTGGATTATTCTTATTTCATCAGCAATTGCCGTCAAGTAGATCTAGTTTAGCTGCAGGATGTAGCAAAGCTGGGGCCAAAGGTACCCATCACCCCTCCCAAATTAGCTAGGACCCCTGATTAGCCAGGCTGGCACAGTGGCATGAGTCTGACGTTGCCCTGAGTGGAGATGTATGAATCTTAGTTCCTGGCTCAGGACCCCATGGAATATTTAATTTACCTAGAAGTTTTCCAAATCATATTCTAATACCTGCCCTTATTGAATGTCCCTAGCTTCTCCTGAAAAAAAAAAGACCAAATGCTCTTTCTTAGATGTTGTTAGAGCACAAGCCACAGCCTCCGCGGGTCTGCACTGTGTTTTGATCCTCTGGGTCCTCGTATGGCTTTCAGAGAACACCCCAGCCTTCCCCCTCCTTCAGAATCTGCTGGAGGCTGGAAAGTGTCTCACAACCGCAGTTAGAAATGGAGAATTGTGTTCACAGTATGTAGAGCACGCGTCTGGCTGTTGCCTCTGGTCTTTAATGTGCCGATGCACCTCAAAGGCTCTGGGCATCTCTCATGTCCAGGAAACCACAGGCTGAAAGTCAAAATTTCTCTGTTTTTAACCAAATACTTTTTCCTCATGAGTTTAAATATTTATTTGGTAATATAGGCCTTCTTTAAAAAAAACATGCTTCCATTGCTATACAGAATTACTTTATTTTATCCCTAAAGTTAAGTTAGCATGGTGTAATTATTTTTGCTTCGAAAGAAATACAGTTAAAAAAAAATACACTTAGCTTCTTGTCTCTTCGGAGGCAGAAAAACAAGCATAAATTTCTATGTTCAATTATGTCTGTCTCTCTCCCAGCCTCTCTCCTCCCTGAATCCTTTACAGGTGGGGCAACCTGGGGACCAAGAGGGGTTTGGATCATTCCTCCTGGGAAAGCAGGAGAGAGTCCAACACAGCGCTGGACTCCTTTGGCCTCCCCACTCCCTTGACTGTAAAGTTGTACTGCTCTTGTCCCATACTAGATCAGTGGCCTTCTAGTCCACCTTGGCTTGTCTTCCCCTGAAAATCAGCAGCGAGTAGTACATTCCTTTGAACCCACCAGGGCACTATGTCCACACCTGCACACTATCCCAACACTGCCTGGGCCCCTGGGGGAAGGCTCGGGCCTCTCTTTGCCACCTGCCTTTCCCTAATTGTAAGTTAGCCTTGTAAGTGGATGGAAAACATGGCTGCGCTCTAGGTAGGTGCTTACAGGACAAAGAACTTGCTGGTTAGAGTTAAAATTGCCAGGAGACTGAACCCATCAGCCAGGTTTCAAATGCTTGCCAGAGGAGCTCTGATGTCTCCCAACACAATCTCCACAGGGGTTGTCCTTCTCTAGGGCAGTGACCAGATGTATCCAGGACACATCCTGAGGGAATCCATACCCTGGGATGGCTCAGATGCAAGGACGTGTACATAGAAAGTTCTAGACATTTTTGAAAATGTTCTCCTCTTGAGTGACAAGAAGTCCTGATTCCTACCAGTTGACTACCTAAGGCCCTGTCTCCCTAAGCCCAGATCCCTCTGTCCCTGTGTAGACTTTCTCCAGGTGTGACCACTTCACCTTGGTTCTCTGGTCTCTGCAGCTTATCACATCTCATGAGCCCCTCAAAACTCATACCCCAACTAGGCTTCCTCAAAGTCTAGCGCAGCAGTTCTCAACCTGTGAATCTCAACCCCTCTGGGGGGGGGGGGTCAAATGACCTTTTCACAGGGGCACCTAAAACCATCAGAAAACACAGATATTTACATTATGATTCATAACAGTAGCAAGATTGAAGTAGCAATGAAAATAATTTTATGGTTGGGCTTCCCCACAACATGAGGAGCCGCATTAAAGGGTCCATTAACCATAGGAAGGTTGAGAAGCACTGGTCTAGAGAAGGGGGCCTTCCTATTTTCTAGGCAACTCTTTCCACTGTCAATTCTGTGGCCACAGGAGAGAGACATTTGTGGTCTCTGCCCACAGGGCACAGAAGAGGGGACTCTGTGAACACAGCCTGCCTTCTTCCAGTCTAGCTTGCATGAGGTTTTGCTTTGCTGCAGAGCACGGATGCCTAAAAGGCAGGTTCCCAGGGCACAGTCAGCAGGGTGGTCCATGGTTGGCATCTTTGAAGCCACGGCATCAGCTACAGAGTTCACACACATGTCACATACATGCTGTCATGTTACCAAATATATATATCTTATACCCAGATTATATACATACACATATATGTATATATATAATAGCCCCCCAAATCTCCTAATGTTTTAAGTAGGTTTACAAATCGCTGTGCCCCAGAGCTGTGCGTTGGACACTGCTGATGGTTATTTTTTTTGGTAAAAGCAGCCTCAACCTGAGTACTAGCCTTGTGATTCCCTTCCTGTCTGGACTTGGGATAATGTCCCTTCGTCACAGTGCCACCGAGTACAAGCAAATGCATGCCTACATGCGGCTGGAAAAGGGGACACATTTCTCCACTTCTGCCCCCTAAGAGGGGCGATCATTTTAAGGAAGCCAGCTGAGTGATCTAGAAGCTTTGGTCACCCTGGGAGTGGTGGGGGAGCATTAGCAGTATAGCCTTCCAGTTTCCATGTGGCTGACTCCTCAGATACCCACGCCCACCCACGTACCCATGCAAGCACTGCTAGGGAGTCAGGGCTCCCTGCCGAGGCGTCTTTTACCCTGTGCTTCTAAAGCTCTTCTACCTTCTCTCTTTCCTGTCCAGTTGTCCAAGTTGCATTGCTTCCCCCATGCCCCTCAGCAGGGCTGAAATCCAATCTCCTCTAGAGTGCCCTGGTGTCGTCCTGGGGACTCTGGGAAGGGTCTAAGCGTTGAAAACACAGTCTCCTTCTGTGAAGGGCAAGGCTGTGGCTGGGTGGCTTGTCTGTCCATTACACTGACGGGGCCAGGGCTTGCCTCCTCCTTGTAAACACCCAGGATAGGTGCCAGCATGACCCACATTTCTTTCCACAGCACTGTCATAAGCCAAGCAGTGACTGCTCAGGCACAATGCTACTTGTGGCTCTTCCATCCATGAGTTCAAGAAAATCCTTGATCCTGGGCCTTCCCTGCTCCGTCCTTAGAAAACAAGTTTATCTGTTGTTTTTAGCTATTAATAGAAGAGACCATGTGGTTTGGGGTTTGGTGTGATCAGCTTTTGTCTACTATGGAAAGGTCTAAGACAACACTCACCCTTTATCACTCTAGAATTTCCTGCAGGGAAGTTTTGGGGTCCACTCCAGAGGAAGAACGCAGTCCTCTTCCAGTAGGAGGACTTTCCTACTTCTGACCGTGCCTGAGACCTAGACAGGGTCACTCTGCTCCTTTAAGTGAAGTGGGTGCTCTGCTGGGGGTTCTAGCTGCTGGGTGTTCTGCCTCACTTTGAACAACTACCCCTCTGAGCTGTGGACCTGTGACTACGTTCAGGCTTCTTCCACCTGACCTGCACCAAGCTCATTTGGGGACCTGGCGGACAAAGCTGTGGCTGATCCACTGTGGCTGACTTTTGGGGATCTCCAGTCTGTGGAGGGTTGGCTGCTAGTTGGTGAGGCTGAATGTGCCATTCAGAGCGTTCTCTCCTGGAAGGGCGCCCTCCCCACCAAAGTCCTTCCTGATGTCTGATTACACAGAGGCAACAGAAGGCTGCCAGCCAGCTGTGCCAGATCCAGGGGCAGAGGTAGGACTGCCAAGCGAGCTGGGCGTGAGATGGCCAAGAACATCCAACATGCCAAGGGCCAGGCTGGGCACAGTCTTCCCAGGGGATTTGGACCTTTTCTCAAAAACAGCCTCGCCTGACCAGGTCACAGCAGATAGAGGCAGAGGAGAGGAATCTTGAATCTTAAAGAGCCTCCTTAAAAGCACTCCAGCCCGAGAACTTCTGAGGCCATCCATATGCCGCTGAGTGCTCACAAGACATCCGTGGCATGCTGGGCTGAGCAGTGCCATCTTTGTTCATTCTCTGGCAGGCAGAGCAGGAGCAAGGGGTTGGAAAGCTGTAAATAATAAATATATTTATGCCGCTATTTATTTTTTCAATAACTGTGACCTCCTGCACTGTGAATGCTCTGTGATATGAGATTCTTAGTTTAATAAACTGTCATTAAATTTGAATGAATTGATATTACTGGTTCCTAAGCACTGGCATGACTTACTTTTGCTGTGAAGAAAAACAAACTAGAGTAAAATATGAAGCTAAACCTTTCTAAGATGCCTAGCAGTCTGTGTTGTGATGCACTATACCAAAACCCTGGACACATCAATACAGCAAACAAGCACAAAGCCCCCCTCCTGATAGGCCTTCCATCCACATTTCCATAGACACAGACATGTTTTGCATTTTTGGATTTTTGGAAAGAATTACACTGGAATAACAGCCATTGGAAACCATTCCTATTTGCATATTGAGAAAAAATAAACTTAAAAAAAAGGATGAGAAGTTGAAGCTTTTAATTACAATGGTTGGAAATTAAAATAATGAAGTTGGGCTTGTGGTGCCCCTAGACCAGCTGGGATGAGTCCAGAGGGCCCCACCCTTTCCTAGTGAGGCTGGGTCACACACTGTGTCCCACCACACACTTTACAGGGCTTCAGCTTAGTTGTTACCATCTTGAAATTGTGTGTGTGTATGTGTGTGTGCTGCACATGTGGACACGTTTGGGTGTGCATGTGTGCGTTTGGAGACCGGAGACCGACATCAGATGCTGTCTTCTGTCACTTCCCACCTCACTTTTTGAGGCAGTATCTCTCCCTGAGAACAGCATTGCTATAGGGCTGAGCCATCACACAGAGATACTCTTAAAAAAAACAGTTTTATTATATTTCTTTACTGGGGAAAGCGACACATGTACACACCACAGAGCCCATGTGGAGGTGAGAAGACAGTTTGTAGGCGTCGGTTCGTTCCTTCCACCATGTGGATCCCAAAGACTGAACTCAAGTTTCCAACCTCTGCAGCAAGTGCTTTGACACACCAGGCCATCACACTGCCTCGCAGAGATGAGTATTTTCTGTGTAACGCGTGTTCGCTGTTACACTGTTCACAATAGCAGGGAAGTAGAATCAGCCTAGAAATTCATCAAAGAATGAATGGATAAAGAAAATGTGGCATAAATTAGTGGAATTTCAGCCATAAAAAGTTTATAAAAATTTGTAGAAACTAAAATACAACTGTATGTTCTCTCTCTCATATGTTCTAGCTTTTAATTTTTATTTATTTATTTATTTTTTCATGAGACAGGGTCTCTGTGATTCTGGCTGTCTTGGAGCTCCCTATGTAGATCAGGCTTGAACTCAAAGATATCTGCCTGCCTCTGCTTCTCAAGTGCAGTATTAAAGGCATGGACCACCACAGCTATATCTATCATATATAGTATCTATGTGGGATGGGTGTGTAGGGGCCCCAGAGAGGGGGAAGGGCGTTGAGGAGGTGGAAAGGGTAATAGAGCTAATAGAGCACTTGTGGAAAGTTGAAAGGGGTGAAATGGTAAATGGAGTGGGGAAGGATCAACCTAAACAACCTATCTATGAAAGCACCAGAATGAAACCTGCTAGTCCGTGTGGTCACTAAATAAGCATGGGCTGAAATACTCGGCAGTTAAGAACACTTGATGCTCTTGTAGAAGACTTGGGTTTGATTCCCAACACCCACCTGGAGTCAACCATCACCTGTAACTCTAGCTCATGGGTTCTAAGGCCCCTTTCCAACCTCTGAGGGCACCAGGTACACGTGTGGTACGCAGACATGCATGCAAGCAAATACACTCATAATAAAAATACCCCCCCCCCCAAATTTTAAGAAGTAAATGAAAAAGCACATTTGCCACGATGCTGCTACTTGGCAGGCAGTAATCTTCGCATACAGACTCCTCACGAGCTGCTAGGGCTGGGCTCCTGGACACCCACCATTTAGAAGAGGAGGTTGGTCCCAGGAGTTTAAGGAATTTGCCCAAGGCCACACAGTGGGGATGAAAAGAATGGAACAGAGGCTGGACCCTGTGGTCTGAAGCAGAGAAAGCTGCTGTCTCCTAGCAACCACACGCCCTCAGCAGCACCCAGGAGAGTGACTCCCCATTTGAGAATACTTTTACCTGAGGACCAGGGGTCTCAACAGAGAGAACAACAGAAGCCCAGGCTGGGACCATGGCCTGGTGACCACCAGGTAGGACTAAATGTCTCTTCATCATGCCCGGCTTACTGTCAGTCACAGCTTCACAGACGCCTCCCTGGTTCATGTAGAAGACGGCCTGAGGACACCACAGTGATTCACAGAGAAGGTAGATATTCTCCCGAAGGAGAATGAGCTGGACACTAATCAATTCCACAGAGTGAAAAAGAAGCAATCACTGCCTCCCCCAAGCAGTTAAGGAACAACCAGCTCCTCAAAGACACAAGGCTCCCTGCCCTAGACTCTAGGGGAAAAGGCCTCTGAGAGAGACTAATAATTCCAGAAGTTTCCACCATGGGCACTCAAGCTATTGCAGGCTGTAATTCATTTTTTTCTCATCTCTAGCTAAAGGTGGAGGTAGGGTCCTGTTTCTAGGTCTTTCCATATGCTGGTCTACCCCCCAAAGATGCCCCATTTGAAACCTACTCCAAGGTTTATGTGATGGCACCTGCCTATAACCTCAGGGATTATAGGGCCGCTGAGGCAGGGGGATTATGAGTTCCAGGTCAGCATGGAGGATATAGGGAGACCCTGCCTAAACAAACAAAAAAGCTTACTCTAAGAAACCATGATGGAAACGAGGTGAGAGTTTGCTTCTTGTTCATATAGATGAGAAAGTTCAATGTGCTCCTTGGTACCCAGCATCCTTCTAGGCTACTTCCTCTTCCCCAGAGTCCTAAATGGCTACCTGACTTCATCTTGGCTACAACCTCATGAGCAACCTTGAGTCAGAACCAACCAGTTGGGCTGCTCCCAAGTTTTTAGCCAAGCAAGGATCTGGTGGTTGATGGCTCATATCCTAGCACTTGAACAACTGGGGAAAGAAGACCTCAAACTCAAAGCCAATTTGGGCTCCATAGCAACACCATCTTTAAAAAAAAAAAAAGACATAGATTCATCCTGATTCATAGAAATGATATAAAATGGGAGGGTTATTGTTTAAAGGTGTTATGTTGGAGGTGATTTTTTTATCCCTCAGTGATAACGAACATTATATATACAATGTTTCCGCCATGTATCCCTGAGCCTCTAACCCAGGAATGCATGGGTGAGGGAGAAAGAGCTACAGATTGAATACACAAACCCTGAGGGAGGAGAAACGAACCCTGTCACATAGTGTCCTTGTCCTTGTGTCGGTGGCCCCAGCAGTGGACACAGCCAGGGACTGCAGCTAGCATCCTTTAGGAACCTTCACTCAGTTAACGAGGGATCCTTGACTTTGCCACAGGGAAGAATTCTAGAATGAGCCATTGTTAAGTAAAGTTGAAGTTTATTTAAAAAAAAAAAAGGAAGAAAACACCCAGGGAAAAAGCAGGGCACACCCAAGAGCATAGGTGTGTTTCTCAAATAACATGTTCTAGTGGTGACTGTCTACAGGATTTTAGAGACTTGGAACTTCATTGCTTAAAGGGCTTTTAAGGGACCCTCTCTTTCTTAAATAAATAGTCTCTATTTAAATTTTTATTTTTATCTATCTATCTGTTTTGATAAATAAAGTTATCGGTTGTTCCTAAGGTGCCATAGATGAGACTCCAACCTAATAAGGTAAAACCAGGAGCCACGAGGACTGCAAAGGAGATTAGAATGCACCTTTTACTATAAACTGGGTAGCTGGGAGAGTCCTAGAAAACAGCTGGTTTGTGGATGGGAAGGGAGAATGGCCTGAAGGAAATGTTAACTGTGCTGAAATCTGCCTTTCAGCTGGCAAGAGGTTTCAGTCTGACTTTATCCAAATAGTCTCTTCCCAAGTTGCCATAGTTCTCCATCTTTCAGATCTGTCTCCCTTCCCTCGTCCTGGGCACACAGCAAGACTGCATTTGCCTGGCTCTAGGTGGGAACTCTGCTCTCTGGGATGAGCCTGACCTCCTGGCTTGCCTTCTGGCAGATGAGCTAGCTTGGAGAAGCTGAGCCGCTTAATATGTAACCACTGGCCTCTTGTCAAAAATGTAGCTTAGCTTCCCAGAGGTCACTGTTGCAAAGTCTCTTTCCATCCCCTCATTCTCAGGGCTGCCAAAAGGAAGGCCCAGCTAGGCCGGCAGGGGAGAGCCTGCCTGAGCCTGCGACCAGCAGCTAGTGTTCAAGCAGGGCTGGGTCTGTCCAGGCTTCTCTGTGGCTATCCTACATTGTCAGGAGGGGCAAGAAAAGAATCTTCCAGAAAACTGACTCTCTGCACTTAATGTTTGCAACATTGTCAGCAGGTTGAATGACAACAGTGACTCAGGGCTTTGATTTTTAATGATAATAAATTACACAATACCCTTCCTAATAAACTCAGGACGGCATGTCCACAAGTCGTTCTTGCTGATTTTTTTTGTCAGCCTCCTGCAGCTGTAACAACCTCTTAGCAACTGATAAATGACACAAATACTATAAATGAACATACTTTTGTTGACTACCAAAGGGAAATCACAAAGGTACAAGTCAGAATTCCATCCCTGGTCCCATGGACACTCTGTTACCAGATAATGGTTTTTGAAAACAATGTAAAAGTGATTGTTTTGTTTTTTGCTTTTTACAACGTAACAGCCAAAATGGCACTTTTAAAGTCACCACTTTGAAATCTCATCTGCCCATATTAATCCTGTACTTAAGCATATGTCCTGGTGAGTTCAGATGTGTGAGCAGCCCTGCAAAATTTCCCACCACGGAGCAGCAAAGTGACTCACTGTGTTAAAGGTACGTGCCACCAAACTTGACAACCCAAGTTTGGTCCCTAGAGCCCACGTGGAAGAAGGGGAAAACCAACCTCCCACAAGTTGCCCTCTGACCTCCACACATGCTCCGTGCTGCAAGCATGCCCACATCCACACATAGGTGCCCACACACCAACACACAAAGTAAGGAAGCTAATAGACACATGAATGTAATTTAAAATAGTTTTAGACACCACTATTAGCAAGACGTCGAACATATTGATCAGTGTCCTCGTGTGAACCCAGCTGTGACACCGCTGAAAGAGAAAGTGACGAAGCCTACATAGTTCTAGGCTTCTTTTTAATCACGTTTCAGCCCCTCCCCGATTTGATCAAGGAAAAAGTCACACACACACACACACACACACACACACACACACACACACACCCAACCCTCAGGCCAAGTGTAAGTTCTATTGCTTCTTAGTAGTAAGACCCATCAGGGTCTGGCATTATCCTATTCAGAGGGCAGGCATGCAACCACCGTCTAATTGCACATGGAGTTTCAGTCCATAACAGGAGGTTTTTCCCCTTCCTGCAGGACATGTGATCTTGATTGTTCTCAGGAGCGACCTTGGAGTCATAGGAGAACTAACCTTACAGAGGCCAACCCCAAGGTGGACAGAGCAGGGAGAGGGATCAAATATCAGTGGCTGATGGCACCACCTAACCCTGGCTCCTTCACATATGGATTCAGCCACATCAGGTAGTTTCCAAAGATGGCTGGCTGTTCCACATCTGTTACACACCTGAGTTGGTCTCTGACAACACAAGGTAAGACGTCACCTCTGTGACTAGATGTCACCTCTGTGATTAGTTCGTGTAAGACTGGGACTTCCCAGCTTTGGTGCAAGAGCCCTCCCTTGGTGGCCATCTCAGTCCGAGCACATTGAGGAGTGTGAGGAGCCGAGGGAGGTGACTGAGGTCCTCAACCCTTTAAGGAACTCAGTCCTATCCATGCACCTGCCTGGGAGCAGACTCCTCCCTGGCTGAGCACGCACATGAGACGCCAGCCTGGCAGCGTTTAGCTACTGCCCACGAGAAAAGAATATGGCTGCACAAGCAGCCCTCAGCATGTGCCCAGACTCTACTTCAGAGATACAGATGTGTGTGTCAGCCCCTTGTGCTTCCTGACAGCTGCAGCTTCTCCCAGCAGAGCCTGGTGACATGTCACTTCAAACCCTTCTCAGCCAGGGCAGAAGTTTGTGTTTCTGTATGGCCATGGCACAGGGCTGGTTTAGCAATAATAGCACATCCATACTCCAAAGCCTCAGGAAATGGAAGTTGGGGAACCTGTCGGGCATCAGAAGAAGGTGAGAACCCACAGAGCTGCTTCCTGCCGACCTCTTTCTGCTGAATGAAACATCCTGAAGGCCACTCTGCCATTGTTTCAGTTTCTCCAGTTGGGTGTTTTGACCTGGCTCGTCTGGTGACACTTCTATCCCATACACCAGCAGAGGCACCTGAGTGGCAGTCATCTGACAGCAGCCACGCTAGCATGTCCAGTGCCTTGGTTACTCTGTCCAAAGCTCACAGCCAGAAGCCCCAGGGTCTGATCTCCCCCCACTCCCAACACAGACCAAAGGACCCACAGGACTGATCAAGGGGCTGCCTTGTCCACTCCCCCAGCTTCCAGTCACCAAAGTCACATGAGTTTCCTTCCTGGTTGTTCCCCTAGGTTTACCAGGAACCTCTGCAGGGCACAGCCATTTCAGGGTCTGTTGTGGAATATTTGTTTACACTGTGAAGATGTGTCTTTGTCAAGGCGCCTTCTGGTTGAGTTAATAAAGAGCTGAATGGCCTATAGCTAGGCAGGAAGTGGTTAGGCGGGACTTCCAGGGACAGAGAGGACTCTGGGGAGAAGAAAGGTGAAGTCATCAGCCAGACACATAGGAAGCAGCATGAGGAGTACAAAGAAAAGGTAACTGAGACACGTAAAAGAACATAGATTTAAAAAAAGAGGTAATTTAAGTTATAAGAGCTCCTAAGTTATCGACCAAGTTTTCATAATTAAGTCTGACAAAAAATATCTGCCTACAGAGGTCTGGTGAGCGGCCAGCCTTCAGGAGGCCTCTCTTGAGGCAGGAGGAAGGCCTGGGACTGATCTGTGGAACTCAGGCTCTTCGGGTTTGTCCAGAGTCAGAGCTGTGTCCCATGAGGAAACCTATGGGGTCTAAGCGTGGCTAATCAGCCTGAAGGGCCCGGCCGGGTGCTGTATAGGACGGTCCACCAACCTAGGTCCAAGGACACCTAAGAGTGGCCTGCCTGCTTATTTGAGGAACAACAACCAAAGATTCCTTCGGGGGGGGGGGGATGGCTTTCTTCTGGCCTCATGTGTGTCTATTACAGACGAGCAATGGAGGTTCTGAGACAGATGTATCCACCACTGCCCAGCTAGTCCTGGGGTTGGATTGGAACATATGGCTGACGTCTGTGTCCAGCTTCCAAACAGGAAGTTACAGGAATTATTGAGGGAGATGGCAAAAGAGATGACTGTGGCCCAGGGGTGAGTTAGCCTTGGAGAAGAGATCCCTGCAGGGGTGAGTTAGCCTTGGAGAAGAGATCCCTGCAGGGGTGAGTTAGCCTTGGAGAAGAGATCCCTGCAGGGGTGAGTTAGCCTTGGAGAAGAGATCCCTGCAGGGGTGAGTTAGCCTTGGAGAAGAGATCCCTGCAGGGGTGAGTTAGCCTTGGAGAAGAGATCCCTGCAGGGGTGAGTTAGCCTTGGAGAAGAGATCCCTGTAGGGCCTGGTGGTCTGAGAGGGAGGCTGCCAGCAATCTGAATACAGAAAGGGGAAGTAGCATGAACTGGGGTGGCTTTCTGGAGACCACACTTTTTGTGCCTTTCACAAACAAAAACTAGTTTGATTGGGATGCAATTCAACCAGCCAAAGTGTATAATTTGATGGTTTTCATAGAGCCACAAAATTGTGCAGCCGGCACCACAGTCAATTTAAAGACATTTTCATCCCCACCAAAGAACCACCATAGCCACTGCCAGTCTGCCCTCCACTCTCCTCTTCCCCCAGCTTCTAGAAACCACCAGTTTATTTTCTGTGTCTGTGAAATTGCCTATTCTGAACACTTCATACAAATGGAATGTGGGTTTAGCGACTGGCTTCTGTCGTTTAGCATTGTCTTCAAGATTCATCCATGTAGCTGGGCAGTGGTGGCGCACGCCTTTAATCCCAGCACTTGGGAGGCAGAGACAGGTGGATTTCTGTGAGTTTGAGGCCAGCCTGGTCTATAATAGCTAGTTCCAGGACAGGCTCCAAAGCTACAGAGAGACCCTGTCTCGAAAAACTAAAAAAAAAAAAAAAAAAAAGATCCATCCATGTAGAAGCACCATTTTGTTGGGACCCCATTCATTTTTGTGGCTGAATTATATCCCCTGATTAAATATCATTTATCAGCTGTACTCATTCATCGGTTGGTGCATGCTTGATTGCCTCTACATACTGGCTTCTATGAGCAGTTCGTATTTCTTTCGGTGCTGGGGACTGAATGTAGGGCCTCACATACACATGCTAGGTGAGCATTCTGCCACCGAACTCCTGCCCCAGTCCTGGATAAAATAAATAAGGCTCGTATACACAGTCATATCTGAGGTTTTCACTGGATACACCATGATGGATAGCTTTGTCAATTGACACAACCTAGAATCTCTGAGAAGAGAGTCTCCATAAGGGATTGTCTACATTAGCTTGGCCTGTGAGCAGGCTGTTAAGGGAGTGTCTTAATTAAGTTATGGATGTGGGAAGACTCAGCCCACTGTGGGCAGCTCCATCCCTGACACGGAGTTCTGCCCTGCCTTGACTTCCCCACAATGATGAGCTGTAACCTAGAACTGAAAGCTGAAATAACCCCTTTGGGATGTGCAATTGAGGGTAGGATCTCTGGATACTGGGTAACCTTTTTGAGGAACTACCAACACTGCTTCCCAAAACAACCGCCTCTGGTTCCATTCCCAGCAGGAGGCTGTTAACATGCTTCTCTCACTTCCACAGGCCGGTTTGAAGGAAATGATAACAGAGAAGTAGAGGTAAGGGGTGTGCGGACACTCTAGCAGAAGTGTGTAACAAGACAAGGTTATGTCTCTGGTAACTAGTAGCCAAGGATATGGATGGACGTTGGTTACTCCTATCATGCACAAGACAGTCCCAAGCACAAAACTTACATCTGTCCCCAGTTGACTAAATAGTGCCCAGGCTGAGAATGAATCAGACGAGGTGGTATTTTGAGGTCTGCTGTTACCCGTTCTCATGGGCTTGGCAGGCTCAGTAGACATTTTTTGAGTGGCTGGGCACTTAAAGGAGAGGCCTCAAGCCTTGACGTTGTTGTATAAGCTGGCAGGTTTTCTTCCTCTGCCGTCCTCTGGGTGTGGCACCTAGCACAGGTGTGTTAGACGGCAGGCTTGACAGATGCTATCTGCCCTTTTAAACGGTGCGCTTGTCAACACGGGCAGCATCAAAGGAAGACTGGAGCGGCTAAGTGTCAGGGATGTGGAGGAGGTGCCCGGCCTTGGGAGCTGAGGGTAGGCTGTGTGGCTCCCTTTGGGATGGAGGAGCTCCCAGTCGTGCCCTGGGCCTTGTCACCTGCCGGCCCTGAGCGCCTCGCTGCCCGGTGCCAACTTGGAGACTTTCCCGTAAGTTTCCCTCGCAGGCTCCCCGCGCGGGCCAAGGCGACAAGCCCGCGCAGCCCTCGACCCCGGCACAGCCCGCCGCCAGGCCCGGCCCCAGGGGCGCGGCCCGGCTTCCGCGCTCCCCAGGGGGCTCCGGGCTGCAAGCCGCTGCCGCCGAATGGCTTCTGACAAAAAGCCCTTGACCACCAGGGCCGGCCTCTTCCTGCGAGCCCCGCGCTCTGCGATCCAGGAAGTGGAAGCCAGCGGCCCCGCGCTTCCCCACTGGGCGCGCGGCTGGCGGCGGCGCTTGGCCCGACCCTCGGCGAGGGACAGCGCCAGCGCCACGCGGAGGTCGCCGTGCCTCTGAGCCCGGCGGAGCCGCGTCCCCAACTGCGGGCCCCACGATGCGACGCGCAGAGGCGCCCGCGAGCGCCCACCCCTCCGGGTAAGTGGCAGCCCGCGCCCGCCTCTTTTCCAGGTGGCCCGCGCCCTGCACCTTTGCTCTGCTTGGTCACCGAGAGTCCTGGCTGCTCAAGAGGGACCCTGGGCTGCGGACGTTTGGGTGTCGTGTTGAGATGGCAGCCCCCCACCCCCCACCCAGTAGAGACCAGACGTGGGATTTACAGGGAAAGGGGGAGGCACTGGTGAGTGCAGCACTTGGCCAAACTTTCGAACTCAAACTTTTTTTTTAACTGGAAAAGCAGCGCACGTTCCCCGCGGCCGGGCGGATTTGGTTAGAGTATATCTGTATTTGTACTTGTTCGAGCCCGGTGTGTCTGTGTAGACATGGCTCCTGCCCGGGCTGAACTTTGGAAGCAAGCATTAGTTGTCCTGACGCAGCCAGTCCCGTGCACCCCAGTGTACCGCTGTTCTGCCTGAGCCCCAACCCCCCTTGCACCCTCCTGTCCTGGGGCTAGGAGAGTGGGATGGTAGATCAAAGACATCTACAACTTCAGGAACCCCACCAGGCAGCCCTGATTGAGGCGCCACCGGCATCCCCTCTGCTAGCCGGCTGGATTGACAGGGACAGTAACCTTTGGACTGTCCTCTGCTTCTGCTAAACCTGATGTGTGAGGAGGGTCTAGGGTGCTCGGGTGCATATGGTTGGCGGGATCCCAGGGCACAGATTCATCCTAAAGTGAGTGAAACTAAATGGCTTAGGGACTGCTACTTTCCTGCTCTTTCCTACCCCCCCCCCCCCACGAGAGATTAGCTCGGGAAGGGTCAGTTTTGAAGCGGAACTGAGTAGGAAGCGATTTCTGTGAAAGCCTTCCAGGACTTTCTGAGGTGCCGTGGCTGATGGGCTCATCTAGGGCGCCATACTTTTGTATTTTCATTTAAAAGTCCCGGGCCTGGTCTTGCCGCTGGCTGGCAGTTTTAAGTCTGTGACCTCATCTCCCAGGACCTTGGGTCTCCACTCTGTAGAACAAGAATTCTGTACCGATCTTGTGTGTGTTTGGGGGGGGGGGGGGGCTGGGAGTGGCCCGTCGGGGCCCTTAAGTCATGTAGATCTGACTGCGTCCTTCCTCCTACCCCCAATCCCAGCTACAGCCACAGCCCGGAAATTCTGTGTTGATGCTTCCTTCTCTGGGGAACTGGGAATTCTGATGGGGAAGGGACTCCTGGGAGCGAGTATCTGCTGTACCCTGGGTGGGAAGGTTAAGCCGGCTAGAAAAGAAGGGTGAGAAACCAGGCTATGACCTCATCTACTTTCATTCCCCACCCCCAGCCCCACCCCCAAGATGACCTGGACTGACCCATTTCCTTCTGCTTTTCCTTGTTCGTGCCTGCTCCAGTGATTTAATCCATGCCTCAGTTTACCTACAAGGATAAGCAATTGTCACTACTCTTCACAGGCCGTTTTTAGGGTTAAGTTAGTCGAAAGCATTACGCAGACTGGCTGGGAGGCGAAGTCCTTGACAGTTATTATGATCATTGTCATCTGTTGGGTGGGGACCTTCCTTTTGCCAACTGGGTGATTGGGACAAAGTGCTCTGACCTCCGCCTCATCTGGAAATCCTCCTTCACTAGGGTTGGAGTGGATGGATTGTGGTGTGGAGAGATGGGTATGAGCTGGTGTGTGTGAACCTGACGCTCATGTGTGTGTGGAGGCCAAGCACTGATGTCATGTGTCTTTTTCAGTCGCTCTTGGATTCAATTTTTTTAAGACAGTTTCTCACTGGACCTCACTGATTCATCTTGTCTACCTGGCCAGGGAGCTACAGAGGTCTGCCCACCTGGTGTTATATGCGTTCTGGAGAAGCAGACTCAGGCCCTCGTGTTGACTCAACCTTCTCGCCAACACCCAGATGAGTTGTATCTAAGCCTCTGTTTATAGGCAGTATAGGAGCTAGGCCACTCTCTGACTTGCTTAGGACAGTGCCTGGTTCATGCTAAGCGCTCTTGAGCAGAATTTGCTGAGGGAAATGCTTGTTACTTTGTAGACTCTTTACGTGGGAACGGTTCCTAAGTGGCCTGTGTCAAACCTCATACTTGGGGCAGGGCCCTCAGGGTAACATTTTCAAAATGTCGTTTCCTACCCTTACTGGCAGAGGGCTTGCTACCAAGAACGGCTACCCTCTGTGTACAGAAACCAAAGTGAACCTCTGACAGCTGCTTCTAATGGTCTCTGCTCAGGGGTTGGTTCCTTCTAAGTCTTGTGAGGCACTTTCTAACACACCCTGCCCTGAGCTACACATCTAAAAACCCAGAGGCCTTTCACCCCAAGGTATCCCTAGGCCCTGCTGCCATCAGGAAAGCTTTTTGAGTCTCTTTGCACCCTACTGGCCCAGAACCCTCTCCTTTCTGGAGTGGGAGGCATTCAGATAGCTGGGGAATGCTACCTGCAAGCAGCTAGGATAATGTCACTTGAGTTCTAACTCCTGAACTGAGGGTCTTTACAAGCAAATTCTGTTCCTTCTTGAAACAGTTGGCTGGGAGAAGAAAAAATGCAGAGAGGTTGCCGGCTACGCTGGAGGCAGCCATTTTCCCCCACCAACTGATTGTGGGAGGGATACACTTAAGACTGTTCACAACCCCTCAAACAGGCTCTGCACACTGACCAGTGTCCTCAGAGGACATAAGTTGGGCAGGAGGAACCCACAGAGCGTTCTAGACAGGTGGTCAGAGGAGGTCACTGGAACGAGAGGACATTCATCAGAGGCTAAGACAATCTAGAACATTCTAGGGGTGGGGCGATGTGGTTAGCAGGAGCTAGGGCTACAGAAAGTGGGTCTTGCAGGGGTTGAGCAGTCTTGGGTGAGTGCTCAGGACCTAGCTGAGGTTTGCACAGAAGGTGACAGACAGCAGCTGAGAGGCCCCGTACAGCCTGGTAGTCAGGTGTGAACAGGATGGACCATTGAGGCAGCAGGAGTAAGAGTGGCAGACTTTGTTGATGGAATAAAATTAGACTAACGAAATAGGGGATAAGGAGCAACTCCAGAGGCGGAGCTGGTGGAAGACAGCTGCTTACGATCACACACCCAGCTGTGTGGAGTCCTAGGAGATTGAATAATGGTGCCCCTTGGAGCCTGGGGGAGCTGGAAGTTTTCTAGGCCCAGGGGAGACATGGCAGGCACCCTACACTGCCCTGCCGTGGAAAGCGTGCCCTATACATTTTCCCAGGTTTGCTGTGTTGAGGATTTATGGGTTTATTTTAAATTGTATTTGTAAAAGAATTCCTTTCTTAGAAAAAATTGGGTGGGCCCTGACCCAATCTGTCCTCAGTGTTGCAATGAGGAAACCGAGACCCTGAAAGAGGAAGGTGAACTTGGGTCTCTTAGCCTTTGGCTGACATGATACGGGGGTCCTGTTAAGGCCATGCTGACCAGTCCTTAGTCTTTCTAGGCTCTGAGACTCAGAGGTCTGAGACTCAGGGAAGCCCCTGAGCAGGGCCTCAGCTCCTACAGCTCTGCTGTCTTCTCTGACTTCTTGGCTTTCAGGGTCTGATGTTCTCAGGTCGCCTTGACTGGCATCCACTTCCTGACAGAGATCCTGGCCTGGGGCAGTGAAGGGTTTTCTTACCAGGGATATGGGGGAGGAATGCAGCTGGCATGGCATGGAGGAGGCTAGGTATACCCATCCCTGCGGCCCTCCTGAACTTTCCTTTCTCTCTTGACGTGTACGTGTTCTGGTCCCAGGTTGTACAGAAAACTTAAGGTGTTACCAGGCAGTGGCATTCTGACACAGATGGAGTCTAGACATCACAAGTAGAAACACCTATAGGAAATCTCTGCTGGAAGCAGAAGGGGGACGTGGATCAGAGGCGGGTCCCTTACCACCCTCCCCACCACCCACTAGTCTGCAGAGGGAGTGGGAGCTGGCCCTCAGGGTCCCAGAGTGACTGCTGTTTCTTCCCTCGGGCCCTCCCCCAGGTTCCACCTGTCATGGCCAGTGAATCATCTCTTGGTTCGAGTCACTAGACAGTGACAAATGAGCTGAACTGGCAGGCAGCCATGAAGAAGAGGGGGGAAGCAGGTTTGGAGAAGCGAGGAGCCGGGAAAGGCTTGGAACTGGAATCCTTGGCAGGCCCAGAAGGGAGGGTGGCCCTGCACTCCCCAAAAGTGAATGGCCCTGTAGTTTCTCCAGTGACTTTGGAAAAAGAAGACATTGGCTGGGGTGGGAAGGGGGTGTTAGATGGAAAAGATACAGGTCTATGGAAGTGGCTTCCTAGCTACTGCATGAGTTTGAGAGAATCGTCTGCCCAGAAAGAACCCAAGCACAGGGAAGGGGATCTAGAAGAACCCCTGAAATTCTTATGTGCCCCCCATCAGCCCCTTATTAATGAAGGAATAGGTGACTATGAGTCACCTTGTTTCCAGTTAGTGAATGATTTCGTTAGGGTTTCTATGGTTGCGAAAGAACACTATGACCCCAAAGCAACTTGAGGAGGAAAAGGTTTTTATTTCATCTTATACATCTGCATCCCAGTCCATCATCAAAAACAAAGACAGGTCAGGAAGTGGAAGCCACGGAGGAATGCTCTTACTGGCTTGCTCCTCACGGCTTGCTCAGTCTACCTTTTTATAGTACCCAGGACCATCGGAACTGCCCACAGAGAGTTGCACCTTTAGGCATCAATCACCAATTAAGAAAATGCTGCACAGGCCAATCTGGTGGGGGCATTCTCTCAGCTGAGGTTCCCTCTTCGAAGATGACTCTACCTTGAGTTAAGCTGACGTAAAATTAGCCAGCATGGGTTAGTGCAGACCCGACAACTGATTCTAGGCCTTTCTATCAAGGCACCTCCTGCCCAGAACTTGCCTTTTATTCTTAGAATCAGGAAGTTGCACTACTTTGTCCCCAAGGGAGGTCTGGACCATGGAAGTCTCGACTGATGGACCTATGGATCAAAACCACAACTGTAGTGGCTTTTCCTCCTCTCCTCTGTGGCACAGTGTTGCCAGTTAGAAAGAGGACAGCTGTTTCAGCTGCTTGGAGGACTCTCGGGCCAGGCGGGGAGAGCAGCATGTCCCTCCAGCCCTTGTCACCATCAGGTGTGTGCTTACCTGTCTAAAAGGCCCCTCGAAGGAGTGCAGACCCCAAGGTCTTTTCACTGTCCCCAGCCTGGAAGGCAGAGGGGGCTGGATACCCAGGACCTTGTGTGGGGACCCAGCTGAGCCCCATTCCACCATGGTCCTTACTGACAGGATGTTATGAGACCCTGTCAGGGATGGGCAGAGTGGAACATCCTGAGCCTGGAAAACAGATAGGCAGGGGTGGAAGTTCTGGGGTCCCTGCTGCCTCACAAGGCTTCAATTGCAGATCTCTGAACTCAGAGACACTCGGAATTTAAAGGCACTATTGTCGGGGAGGGTTGCAGTGCTGGAGGGGAGCCTGTCTTTCTTTGATCTGAAGACTGTGCAACGGCTTGCATATATATAGATCATCTGCAGAGCTCATGGGCATCCTGGGGTCCTGTCCCCTCTCAAGTTTGGGAATTGGTTTCCTAATAAGCAATTCTCTGCAGCTCTGGTCTCCAAATAGCTCATCTCTGAGCAGCTGCTCCACGGATACCCAGTAATTCCCTCCAGGGCTGGCCCATGGGCAGCAGGAATAGGGTCCTGCAATAAGATTAGGGTGTATCCTTAGGGCAGGCACTGAATGGGTCTCCTGCCAATGGCTAGAAAGTTGACCCACAGAATAATCTAGAACATGCTATTCCCTTTCCTAAGAAACAAAGGCAGACTCGGAAAGGAGGCTTCTGGGCCACCTCTCTGTTCGAGCAGCTAAGGGGAAATGCTTTCTCATATTGTGGGGTTTAGTTGACAAAACTGGTCATGCAAAAGAGCTGAGTCTGAGAGCTCCCGTGACCAAGGCCAGTGGTTTCCTAGTGGGGCTTTGACTGAGGGTGGGTGGGAGGGCTTCTCCAGGAAGGGTTGGCATCAGGCTGGTTCGAGAGACCTCCCAGCCACCTTGGGAGAGGGTTGAAGGGGAGGGGAGAGGCAGGGAGGGGAGCAGAGAAAAATGTAGAGTTCAATAAAAATCAATAATAATAATGAAAAAGAACATTAGGGAAATCCCAAAGCTTTCAGTTGCCTACACGGTATGTAAGTTGCCTGTGACGTCAACCTTAGACAGGGTGGAAGGATGGAGGTCAGAGGAGACCCTGCCTGGGAAGGGTTCTCTGGCTGCCTACCAGAGTAAGTTCTCCTCACCGCACTCCCAGGCCTTCTTCACGTCAGTCAGCCAGTCTCTGTGTGGGAGGCCAGAAAGTGACTCTGTGTCTTCCATCTCCATTCAGTGTGTGAGAGTGTCCTTGAAGGAGAGAGAGGTGCACAGGCCAGAAGAATCTTTCTTCAGATATCAACAAGGCAGAGGGAGGGCTTTCTCAACTCTGTATCTCTCAGGCTGTCAGACTCAGCTTTTCACGGAAGAATCTGGAAGAACCTTGGTTTCCACTTCAGGGGCTGTTCCTCTCCCCTAGATTGAAGCCTGTGAGGGCTGCTCCAAACCTGATACAAGGCTGATAATCAATAATCACAAACTTAGGAAGGGTCACAGAGCCCCTCATGCTGTCTCGCCAATTCCTGGGATGTTCCCACTCTGTCGGTAGATTTAAAAGAATGCACCAGCCCGAGATAGAATTTTAGTTCCTTTCAGACAAAGCGGCCCACCTCTAGAGGGTTGTGGTCAGGCTTGTCTGTGTCTGAGGTAGCTACAGTGAGCTCAGGCCACATCCTATAAAGCATTGGCCCCAGGCTCTGGGCCAAGACTGCATCTTCCTATTCAGGGCCAGGTGGACTGAGGGGCCTCTATTTCTGGCCTGGGAAGGAAAGAATCTTTGAGAGAGAGGTAGGGGTGGGCCTTAGATAGGCTGTCCTATTAGACACTGCCCCCTGGAATGCTGGCCTCTTATTGTTGCCGACTCTGAGATCTTCAAACAAGCCAAGAGCTTGTTTTTCCCTAGATGAGACTTGAGATAGATGCCTTTGCCACTCCGCATCCAGTGGGGATGCTGGAGCCTATGGGAGGAGCCTGTTTTCTCAAGGGCTGGGTGGAGTGGGCTAGCCCAGAAGGGAGGACCTCTGGCACTAGGAAGCCCTCCTCTGTAGGCTCCCTGGGGCTCTGAGGCTGGGGAAAGAACAAGCCTGACTTCATCCAGACTGATGGTCTCTGGCTGATGGATCAGCTAGCAAGGCAAGATTCACCCAGTTCTTTGCCCAGGCTCCTCCCTCTCAGCTCTCAGAGGCTGGCCATGTGGATGTGTCTAGGATATTAAGTCAGCTTCTAAGGATGACATTTGAGGACACTGTCAGTTATACCTGTATCTTCCTGCTCTGCATGTTAAGTAGAGCCCCCTTCTGAAGCATATTCAGGCATTCTTCCTGTTCACTCATTCACTCATTCTCCTCCAGCCACCTCTCCATTCATCCATCCCTAACCCGCTCAGTCATTCAGACAGCTAGCCATCTGTCTCCCACCTGTTGATCCATCCGCCATCCACCCATTGTCCTCCTACCACCAGCCAGCATCTGCCACCTGTCTTCCCTCTGCTTGCTCCTTCCTATGGCCATCTAGCCAGAAGTCCAGTCCATCTATGTTCCATCTGTCCATCCACTCACCTGTCTGTCCATTCATCCATCTATTCCTCTCTCCACTCACCCATTCATTGATCAGTTCATCTCTCCGTCCATTTGTCCATCTCTCTGTTCATCTGGCCCTCCATCTATCCATCCATCCATCCATCCATCCATCCATCCATCCATCCATCCATCACTTAGCCACTCACCAAGCACTTAGGCGTCTAGATGGTTCCAGATCCACTAGGGAACAGAAGAGAGGCATGCACAGAGCTGAAGTACTAGGTACTCTAGACAAAGGTGCTGAGGGGGTACTGCCATTGGCTGTGGTGAGCAGAGAGGGCACTGGCAGTCATAGCTCTGGGGTCATGTCTTCAAGGGTGAGTGTGTATTAACTGCTGAGATCAGGAATACAGGGAAAGGAATTCAGTTAGAAGTTGGATTGAAGTAGAAAAGTTGGTACCAATAGGGCATGTGTGTGGAGCCCTGAGGAGTCTGGTGTAGAGCAGGAAAAGGTGTTGTGTGTGAAGGTGTGGAGGGGCTTCTACTTGGCTCTCTGTAAAAGAGTTTGGGGTTTATTTCCCATAGTGATGAGCAGGGCCTGTTCCTCCACTCAGGGCTCAGCAATGCTAGGCAAGATGCTGCAGCTGAGCCTGCCACAGCACCTCTTTCCTCTCGCATGGCTAATGGGGTGGCAACCCCAGCTCCCACAGTGTTGTCATGGTGACCAGAGACAGTGTTCTCGGCCCTCTGGACTCTGTGTGCATGCGTACATGTGTGTATGCTTGTGCGTGCACATACATGCTGTTACACGTGTGGATACTATTGATCCTCAAAAGCAATTTTTATTATATACTTCAAAAATTCATGGACAAAAATAATGATATTGAAAGCAAACATTTGTCTCCTAATCTGTACCCTGATCAAATGTGCATTTGTATAATTTTAATCTGTGCGTATGTGATAACTTGTGTTCCTCTTTTTGTCCCAAGGGTTACTTCCTTCCATGTTCCTACGTGTACTGGGGACATGTGTTGCCGGTCAGCCATCATAGTGCCGTGTAATGTAAAATTACATCTTGTATGTATCTCGTGCGCACAGTGGAGATTAGAGGATAATTCCTGGAGTCCGTTCATTCCTTCCTTCATAGGTCCTGGGAGTGGATCTCAGGGCATCAAGCTTGGTGCCAGGTACCTTACCCACTGAGCCGTCTCTCTTGCCTATGTTATGGTCCATGTAATGAACAGAGCCAGCTTAGTCGTTGCCTGTGTGGACTGTTCATCATCATCCCGAGACTCTGTGTTGAATGAAACCTCTGAAAATGTGTGCAGGTCTAAGGTTTAGGGACTCTCGATTTCCTCGAGAGTACTTCTGGTCCCAGGACCTTTGTGAGAGTAAAGAAAGCCTTCGTGGTTGGCTCCTATATTTTAGGTGTATAGAACTTTTAAGCCAAATGTTTCGCAATTTTATTGCAAGTAGATTATAGTCATTTGATTTTTAAGTACAGGACAGAGAGGTGTAAGTAGGAAGTGAAGTTTGCCCTTACAATGAAAGGATTTGTGCTTCCTATTGGCTGAAATGCAGATATCACAGCTGGAGCCGAGGCAGCCATCTTGAATTCTGAGGTTAACTAAAATGCAGAAGCTGTGCGGGGTAGGATAACAATATAGTTAGGGTCTCAAACATAGTCGCTGTGGACTAATTATCCAAAGTCACACACGTCTTTTCAGATGAGGGAGGAGCACATTCATCTTGTTTAAATCACTGCACTTTTACTTTTTCTATTACAAATTCTATTCCAAGTAACAGAGTTTTCTACCTTTTATCCATACCCAGAAATACTAAACTGAATTTTAGGACTATGTATGAGTTCCTGTTCTCAGTGGGGGCAGAAAGGAGAAAAAGAGAGAGGAGGGGCCACCCCTCCAGGACTAGATTGCAGGCATGTGAGCTTTAGACTTCTCTGGAAGCTTCTGGCTGTTTATTCTAGTTCACGTCTGACTGGTGCTCTGGGATGCGTCATACCTCCTCAAGACTGTTGCATGCCATGGCGCAGGTTGTTCACTGGCTCAGATGTGCCTGGCTGAGGGCGTGCCAGTGGGGGAGGGGGAAGGAAATTGCATTTTACTCAGAGCTGAGCGTCCTGACAGTTATGTGGGAGGTGGGGTGGGCTCGGCCTGCTTCTGGGGAGAGCAAAGAGCTCCTTTATCCTTGTACAGAGGCACTCTGTGGGCCACAGGGGACCCCCAACCAAAGAAAACACTAATTAACATATGTAGGGCACATAATACTCAGTCCAGAGGAAACTGAGGGACAGTGGCCAGGGCTGGGAGGAGCTTATATTCCAGGTCTGGGGGGGGGGTATGCACCCCCTGAGTGAGGGATGTCAGCTCCCATGGGTCCACCCAGGCCTGTAACCACTCACTTCGGTGCCCTTCAGTATTCCCTGGAATGGACCCAGTGTGCCCTCTGTAAGCAGGCTGCAGCTTCCTAACTGGATGAGTTTGAGGTCCTCTGAGCCTTGGGGCTTAGCAGGTATTTCCTGTTTTCACTTGGGATCTCACTGGGTTGGTATGCTGGTTTGTGTATCCAGGTCCTCACAGCCCAGGCGGTGGCTTCCAATTGGGGCGATCACAGATGCAGGCACCACAGATGTCTGTGCCCAGATTTCCATCGTGGAACCCACATGGCTGTCCAAGCTGATAGATAAAGAGAGTGGGTGGCCCCAGCTGTGGAAGCTACTACAGACTGAACAAGGCTCACGGTCTGGACCAGAACTTAGCAGAGGATACAGGGTGCAGCGGGGTTGCTGCAAGTATCCTTAGAAGGGAGAGTGCATGGGACCTTACAGGAGCTGTGTGTGCAAGGCTTAGGTGGGGTGGGGGCTATTACCTAGGCTCCTCTCCAGGCAACTCCTCAGGCACGGGGCAGCCGTGGCTCAGTGTACTCTCAGTGAGGCCTGGACACTGTGGTCAGAGAAGCAGGGCCTAGAGAAAGCTGGCAGGACATACTTTCCCATTTCTGCCTCAGTTTCCTCATTGTACAAGTAAAGTCATAACTGTTCTAACTCACGGAGTTATTGGATTTTGTGAGTTAATACGTGTTAGCAGTTTGAACAGTGCTGAGCATAAAGGAGGTGTCCCATGAGGTGTTTCTGATGGGCGTGAACTGTGATGTCGTGGCGTGTGGTGTTTGCTAGTAATGAATGGAGGATGTGTGTTCACTCTGCACAAAACTGAACTTCAGGCTGGCCAGAAGCCCTGAAAACAGGCTTCAGTATTGGCTCTCAGTAGCTACAGGAGTAAGACTCTACCCTATGAGGATAAGCCTGCCAGCTCCCTCTGTTCTAGGCCTCCAGGCTGTGGAGTGTGTGCTTTATATGCAGTCTGCCTAGAAAAGCACACACTGTCTTAGGCCCTGCCTGGTTCCTGGGGCTTCTCTCACCTCCACTAAAGTCTGAGTTAGCAGTCACTGCAAGTGGCTTTGTTCTATGACTCTAATAGAAGAATTCCTGAGAGCATGGATATTTGTGTGTCATTGGGACAGGAGCAGGGACTCTGGGCACTCTTGCCTGTGCCCTGGTAACCCCAGCTTGCATCCTGAGGATCTACTTCTGACCGCACTGTTGAGAATTCTCCCTATTGTCACCATCTTCCAAGGCTGGAGTTCTGGTGCCTCTTGGCAGGCCAGGAGACAATAGCGTTGGAACCAGAGTGAAGCTCCGTCCCAGCCAGAGCCTCTGCTTAGACTTCTGCATCCTGTCCCACCCCTGAGGCTCACACCTGATGCCCTCCATTCAGGAATGCCCTGGGTCCCATCACCCCAACCCCTCTGCAGGGTGACACCCAAGTTGGAAGGCACAGAAAGGATGTCAGGTCCCTACTTGCTAGTCTCACCTTTGACACCTACAGGCCACACTCTGTCCTTGGAATTCAGAGGCACTTAAAACCGATGTATGGAATGTCTTCCTACAGCTCCCATTCTCCCCCACCCCAGTACTTCACCCTGCCTCAAGTTCACTAGCCAGGATCTTGCCAGCTCCTGCTGCTATGACAAAATGCCAGAGCCGACGCCTTTTAAACAACAGTGGTTTCCCTCTCACCATGGTGGAGGCTGTAAAATCCAAAATCAAAGTGCTAACAGGTTCGGTGTCAGTGGGACCATTTTCTGTTTCTCACAGGCGGCTGGCTCTGTCCTCACATGCAAGGGGACCAAGCTGTGTTCTGGGCCTCTATATGAGGCAAAAAAAAAAAAAATCCATCCACGAGGCTTCACCCTCTTCATGATATAATCCCTTCCCAAAGGTACCATCTCCTCATACCATCCTACAAGGTAAAATTTTGCCTTGAGCATCTGAAACACACAGACATGGGTCTGTGACAGCCAGTGTCTTCAGCTTCTTTCAGCCTGGCACTTGAACACTCACATGTCACATGCCACATCTGTTGGGGTAGCAGGGCACATATGAACAGGGAGTAACAGAATGGCAGGGTTCTGGGCCAGGGAAGGCAATGCTGTTTGACTTTTGGAGGTGGCCTGGGAGGTGACTTCCTTAGAATCGGCAGGAGAGTCAGCCTGGGGTGCACATATGGCATACCTGTCACCTAGTAGAGGAAATGTGACCATAGCCGCTGCTTGGGAGGGTGTCCGGTGACTCAGTGTCACAGATACTGGAGAGACGTGATGCTTTGATGGTTTGTGCAAGATGCGGGTCAGACCTGTGTCCTGTCTGCACCCTCTCCTTCTTAGCAGTGACCCAAGGAGAGGCAGCTGCTGGAAGCCAAGCTTCCGTTCTGAGTCACCTCTCCATTCAGAGATGGGGACTCCTTTGTCAGAGGACGCTTCCTCCCTCCCCCCACTGGCATCCATGCCCTCCAGTAGTCCAGTAGCCCTATGGAGCAGGTGGGGGCTTGTAACCTTTTTCTTGTCTTACTGCCGAGGAAACCTGGATTCAGAGCAAGTCGGTAGCAGAGGCTAGACCAGAGGATTGCTCCCTTTCCAGGACAGAACTTTTCCTACCCTACTGGAGTAGTACCCTGTGCAAGTTGGACGGTGGCCATAGCTGACCATTTATTGAGCCATCTCTAAGCTCCAGATGCCCTGGTTCTGGTGTTCCCCCATAGCAGCCCTTCCAGGTCAGCCAGGGTTGGTACTCTGACTGAAAGATTGATATGTGAGTCTCAGTACACTGCAGGCAGGTGCCTGGGAAAGAACTTGGCCTCTGTCCTCTTTTGGCTTGAGTTGTGTGTCCCCTGCCCAGCTCCTGTGTCAGTGCATGGTGGGGTGTGTGTGTGTTATCTCTTCCTTCCTGCCACCTCAATTCCAGATGGCGAGACCCCTGAATAAACATGCAGCTTACAGGACCAGCGGCAGGGTGGCAGTGGGACGTGAGAGACTCCGTGCTATACTACTCAATGCTAGAAGAGCCTGTCTGGGTGGGGCCCCCCCGACCCTGGCTGTCTGCACCTCAAGCCTCCTTGGTCCAGTTACCTCAAGAGCTCCCTCTGTGGGAAAAGAAAGCAGCAGACACAAGGAGGGCACCAAACTTGGGGGTCAATAGAAGCCCAGGAGCCCCAGGGCAGCTGGGGTTAACCTGCTAAAGCCAATGCCTGGTGTCCAGCCTGCCCCATGGCAGCTCCTGGGAGAAAGCCATCGCAGGGTGGAGCTCTTTCCTGAGCTGCTTTCCCAGCAGCGCTGTGCTTAGGGAAGGGACGCACAGCAAGAATGTGCTTCTCTCTCCTCGGCCCCCTTTGCTTTCCAATTGAAAACAAATCGCAGGTGACACAAGGTCACGAACACCCTGAGAAAGCCAACCCTGGAGAGGTCCAGGTCTGCCGGATCCCCTGGGGTAGCTGTTGGCCTCGGTTACCTTATCACACTCCAAGTGAAGCCCGTGAAGACCACACTGGGTAGTGTAGATCTACCAGTTGCCCCATCACCCTAGCTTCCAGGAGACAGCACTGGCTACATTACAGACTAGCAAAGCCAGCAGCCACTAACTAACACTTGGGATGAGTTGGAACCCTCTGGACCCATCTTCTGTACTGATCCTTTTGTGGTGTCCTGGAGACAGCATTCCTGCACTTGTCCAGCCCCACATACACAATCTTGTCTGATACCCGTGGCTCTGACCCTGTAGATGTATGAGGACATTTCCCCTCCTTTTTTTCCTCTCCAGAGGAGGGATCTGAATGTTCTGGCTGGCTTGGATGAAATACCTAACGATTCACTCAAGGAGAAAGGGTTTGTTCTCTCTCATGGTTTCAGGTTCCCATTGTGGTGACCGGGCTCAGTTGCTTTGGGGTCTGTGCGTCCGGGCAGAGCATCGTGGCAGGAGTTTTCTGCCTCACCGTGGCTGGGCAGCCATGAGAGAACCAACTTGTGAAGTAAAGCCACGTTTCCTGAAAGTTCAGAGAGCCATGGTCCCCCAGTGAATGACTACACAGATGAGGTTGGGTTCTTGTGGCTGTCACCTCTCACAGGCCTCACTTCTTAACTCCACTACCATGGGCCCTTCACTCACAGGTTTTGGGGAGACACTTCAGATCCACTCTGTGATGCTGGAACACAGAGAAAGCAAAGGGCCTCAAGTGTGGGGAGTGGTGGCCCAGTCTTCCCCTGGCACCATCAGGGTGTCCAAGATGCTCCCAGGCAATGAGCTGGACTTTTGAGTGCCTCAACCCCAATTCTGCTCTGTTTCGTACAAAAATACACAGTTAGGCAAGTAGCAAGTACGTCTGGCTATTTTTTCTTTCACTTTGTGTGTGTGTGTGTGTGTGTATGTGTGTGTGTGTGTGTATCTGTCTGTATGTCTGTCTGCATGTGATGTGTGGTGTGTATGTCTATGTATGGTGTGTGTGTGTGTGTGTGTATGTCTGTGTGTGCACACATCACCTATGTGTGCTCTGTATGTGGAGATCTAAGGACAGCCTTGGGCTTGGGAGCTTCTGTTTTTGGCTTGAGACAGGGTCTCTCACTGGTCTGAAATTTCACCAAGTGGGCTAAACCAGCTGGCCAGTGAGCTCCAGGGATGGCATCTCCATCTCCCACCTCTGAGATTGCAAGCATGTGCCGCTGTGCCCAGCTTCTTAGGTGGGTTCTAGAGATAGAAGTCAGAGTCTGCCGTTCTTTGAGGTCAACTCTTTACTGACAGAGCTTCTCAGCGAGCTTCTCAGCCCTATTCGTCTGTCTTCGTAGACTGTTACTTTCTGGTAACAACAGTGAGTATTAATAAAACATAAAAATACAGTCTGTGCAGAAAAGTCTAAAGGAGACAGAGATCTCTGTGTCTTGACGTGAAGAAATCCATGGTGCCCAGTGCCGTCCCCATGTAGAGCCAGGGCCAGGTTCCCCTCTCCCACTCTGGGGGGAGGGGTGCTGTGTCTGTCTTCATGGTTATCCCTACAAGGGCCATTCAGATTTTTCAGCCTTTCCCTCTGCATCCTCTTCCTCCATTCTCAACACCTCCGCCACTCCGTCCGACAGAGAAACTCAGGACATACTGTTCTGTCCTTTGTCACTAACCACTTCCGGTCACCCTTTCCATATCAGTACACAGCCTCCTCTTTTTTTTTTTCAGTTGCATAGTTTGTCCTTCATTTTCCTGATCCCTTATCAATGGACACAGAGGTTGTTTCCAGCCGTGTCTCCTGTGTAGACAAAGCCCCGGTGGCTCCAGGGAACACTGGTTGTTTCAGGAATCATGTTGCATGTGGCAGCGCTATCTGCAAAGATGACTCTCCTCAGCTGTGGGGTCAAAGGGCATGCACGCCTACAATTGTGATATAAGTTAAAAGTTACCCTCCATAGGAGCTGTACTACCCAATGTTCCGGCCAGCTAAATGTCCCTTGGGAACTTTTTAATGGCTCTGTATTCTTTCAGTGTTTGTACTAAGTTCAGCATCTAAAGTTGCTTTCTCTGTAGGTCAAGGATGGATGGATATTGCCAGTTGCTTGTAATGCCAATGTGTCTTTATCTGCTATTCTTTTTTTCTCCTCCACCCCTGCTCTGTGCTGGGCCTGGGCCATAGACATCCTTAGCACCAAACACAGATAGGAAAGGAGAGAGGATCTTCATGGGTGAGGGTGTGACACCTTCACTGTTTGATTTTTCCTGTTTTCCTCAACTGTGAATCCTGCCCCCAGAAAACACCTGCATTCTCAAGAGATCTCCTTGAGGTAGGTTCTAAAACAAAACGGCCTACTACAGATACGCTTAGCCCAAAGAGGGCCAAGCCCTGAGTGGGACTGCATGGTGCAGCTCAGCCACACATGGGGACTCCTCCTAAGGAGAACTTGGCTTGCTTGGAGTTTCCAGCCACCTCTGGTATATCCCCAACCCATAGCGTAGTCACGTGACGATTCAAAATCAGAAAGGACAGCTGGGTGCCCTGGAAGGTCCTCCCTCTCTCCACTACCAGCTTTCTGTCCCCTCTGGTCACCTCGTGGCCACCTTTCTCTCTGTCTCTGCACAGGTATCCTGAGATCGCCCTGATATGAATGTTCAACACATGTGCCCAGAGCTTGTCCCTGCCACGGGGACTTGGGTCCTGTGCCTTTGAGGCTTTTAGCTTCAGCTGGCCAGTGCATGGGTCGCTGAACCCTGCCCTCTCCTTTCCTTCTCCATGTCTAGTGATGCCTCTGGGTGTCTCTTTGGGGCGGGTGCAGGACACCCACTGCTCTTTGCTTTAATGGTTTATTTCTAGTTATGTGTATAGGCATGTGTCTATGTGTAGGTATATGCACGTATGAGTGCTGGTACCTAAAGAGGTGTCAGGTTCCCTGGAATTGGAGTTACAGCTGGTTATGAGCCACCCAGTGTGGGTGCTTGGAACAAACTGCAAGAACAGTACACGCTTTAATAATGGAGCCATCTCTCATCTGCCAGCAGCAATGCTTACTTCAAAAGTATTGTGATCAGCCTAGAATGAGCAGGTCTGTAGCAGAGCTGAATCAATATAATGGATGGATAGGATGGATGGATCAGCGGTTGTACCAACATTATCGGGCTTTGTTTTCACTGAAGCACAGCCTCAAGCTCTTAGAACCAGCATATAAAGTGCTAAGGCTCTCACCCCCACTTAAATACATGTATAGAGAGGCAAAGACAGGAGCAGTCACTGGGACGCTTTCTGCAGGCTACCTGGTTTGCAAGCTCATGCCTTCGGCAAGTTAGTTTTGTATCAGTTTCACACCTCCTCTAACAAAGCCACACCTCCTAATCCTTCCCAAATGGTTCCACCAACTGGGGACCAAGTATTCAAATACATGAAGCTATAGGAGCCATTCTCATTAACAAAAAAATAAAAAACAAACCCACACAGCCTCCATCAAAGTGACCTGTAGACAAGCCTATGTAGCATTTTATTGATCAGTGATTAATGTGCGAGGCCCCAACTCACTGTGGGTGGTGCCACCCCTAGGCAGGTGGTTCTGGGGTATATAAGACAGCAGGCTGAGCAAGCCAGGGGGAGCAAGCCAGTAAGCAAGTAGCTTTCCTCCATGGCTTCTGCCTCTGCTCCTTTTTTAGTTCCTGCCCTGACTTCCCTCAATGGTGGGCTGTAATCTGGACCTGTAAGTCAGATAAGCCATTTCCTCCCCCAAGATGGTTTCGGTCAGTGTTTTATCACAGCAATAGAAAGCAAACAAGACCACACCCTGAGCACCAGGCAACCCAGCCCTTGTCATACCAATGGCTAAGAACCAGGACAATCACCTGCAAACTAGGACCTGATGGGAGTATACAGTCCCACCCATAGTGAAGAGAAGCAGCCAGGGACAGAGACATAGAGAGTATAACACTGTGAGCAAGTCAGAGCATCTGAGAAACAGGGTTAGAGTTGGCCTGTCATGGTAGGGGCTGCCATTGGAAGAGCCTGGGCACCGAAACCATTGCCTCTGTGGCCTTCGTGGGGCCCATGTGAGGGGTGAGTTTGAGTCCAAAGGGAACGCTGGAATCCATGGTAGATTCAGGAAGGCAGGGCTGGGAACAGGGCTGGGACTACTGACTTAAGAGAGACAAAGGCCTCTGCAGGCAGACATAAAAAGCTTGAAGGCTTCTGACTTGCCAGACCCCTTGATGTGGGCTGTGACGCATGAACTGAGGTGACCTGGTCTGCTCTCTTTATTTCCGGGGGCCGGAAGACCTGCTTGAGTTGACTTCCCCTCTGAGGCTGTGGGCAGCCTGCAGAATTGGTCAGTGCTGGGCACAACTGTGGAGGGTCTATCTTATCATACAAGTCTTTCAGTGTTAGGAGAAGGAAAAATCCGTAAAACATGGGGTCTGCTCATTGTCCTTGAAATCCCACGTGCCTGTGGGTACTGGCCTGCACCTCTAACAGTCATTCCAAGCAGGAAATGGGCGGCCTGTGTCTATGGAAGAGGTCTGAATCCAGCTACTTCTCCTCTGTCCCACAGGCCCTGGAGCTCTGCTTTGGGTCCTGTGTCTTTACAGCTTGGGCCAGCCCAGGAAAGAGGCAGCAGCTGGGGCTGAGCTGTGCACACTCAGGGAAAAGGATCTGGCAGAAGAGACAAGGCTGTCCTGGCCGCCTGCCTTTTCTGTGCTCTCTTCTGGGGCAGGGCCAGCCAAGCTAGAAAGAGAAGCCTTCAAAGGCCCACAGCCAAGGGTCAGATGAGACACAGAGACATGGAATTCGCAGGGCTGGAAGGACCTTAGTCTTTGGCCTGAGAGAGGCCCAGTCAGTATATAGAGCAGCAGGCACAGCTGTTCTCCCATGTGGAGCACCCCACAGACATTACTAGTTGATCCCCACGTTCTTGTTCTGTGGTACACTGGCGTAACTCTCTGAGCACTGCCAAGCAGCTGGAGTTCATGTGGGAAGAGTCAACCTACCAGGCATCTGAGGTTAAGCACAAACGTCTCCTTTTCCCGAAGATGTTGCTGAATAGAGAGAGGGGAGGGGTAATGTCTGGTCCACGATCAGACTCCATGCCCAATGCCACACCCGTTCTGCCAACAATGGCATTTGTTCTGAACCACTTGATTCATGAGTCCTTGTCTTCCTTCATGTCTACAACGTAATGTCACCCACAGACAAATTAATTTGCTGCAATTTCCGCAATTATTAGTGATCTATAGGAAACTGATTCTTGCCACCTTAGGTCTTGTTAGCAAGAGTTGCATGGATACCTAGAATGTGGTCTGTCCATAGAAAGCAATGTGGTCTGTGGATAAGAAATAAAAGGTTGCCGAGTGGTGATGGAGCACGCCTTTAATCCCAGCACTAGGGAGGCAGAGGCAGGCGGATCTCTGTGAGTTTAAGGCCATCCTGAGCTACAGAGTGAGTTCCAGGACAGGATCCAAAGCTAAACAGAGAAACCCTGCCAAAAAAAAAAAAAGGAAAGAAAAAGAAAAAAGAAAGAAAAGTTGATTCAGAAGCCCTGGTAGACTCTGCTAGTCACCACACTCAGGCGGGTGGACCTCGAGAATGTTCAGCAAAGTGGAAGAAACTGAACAGTGCCCAGGTCCACTTACAGGAAATACCTAGGAGAGGCGAGTCGGTAAAGAGAAAGCGCAAATGAGTGGAAGCTGGTGACGGGGGATGGGGACTGGCTGGTGACTAAAATATCCTAAGACAGCTGCACAGCTGTGACAATATTAAAAACCATAGAGTTGGACCCTTTAAGAACGATTCCAAAAGAGACTGATTGGTCAGCATATTTCTCGAGGTGGTGTGTGCCAGCCTGCGGCTCGTTGTCTGTCTGGAAGAGGCAGCGGACAGATGTTCCCACTGAGTGCTGTTCAGCCCGGATGGCACAAGATCCTAAGTGGGAGGTACACATTCTGTCATCACGAAGTCGTTGGGGGAGGGCTGTATAGGGGCAGGAGGTTGTCACCACAGCCCTGCAAAGTGCAGGAGAAGCAGAGTCTCTCAATGAATCTAGAGCTTAGCGATTGGCTAGACTGACTGGCCAATAAAACCTGATCCTCAGCACTGGGATTGCTGGTGCACATTGCCACCCCCAGCTCAGTCCTCATGCCCTCACCCCGTCCCCCTCCGTCCCAGTCCTGCCTGTTGTCCCCTCAGCCTCGCCTCCCCCCTGACACTGGTCCGGGGACCTCATCACATTTAGCGGTTGTCATTTGCTTCATCCGTGATGGCCTGAGTTCTCGCCTGTGCTGTCTCCGTTAGTTCTTCACTCAGCACTAAGGCAGGTGGTATAGTCTCCTGGTTATACCAAGACTGTGAGGCTCGCAGGGTGCAGTAGCCTCAGAAGGAGGGTCTATCTTCCCTGGGACTGTGGCCTGCCTTATGCTACTGTGAATATCCTAAGTCCAGGACGTCAGGTCTGATGGCCCTCGGTATCTGCTGCTGCTCTTTGACCCAAGCCCTGTAGCTGTCACAGGAGAGAGGAACAATCCCCAATGGCCTTCTCGGGTTTCTGCCATGATGTCCTAGAGATGGCTGCCCAAGCTGCCCCCTAAAAATGCGCTGGACTCCAAATCTCTGGGTGGCCATGGACTGCCCCCCAGGCTGGGATCTCCAATTCCTTCCTAACATGGATGTGCAGGCTTCTGACCTGACTTCAGAGCTCTGAGGAGGCAAAGCACAGATGTCAGCCACATGGCAACTGAGGATAGCGGCTGCTATCAGGCTACCCAGGAAGGTGGTGAGACCCTGCCCCCCCCCCCTCCGCTCCATCTGATGGGGTGAAGGGCTGTGCCGGCAGGAGGAAAAGACTACCTTCCCCGGCACCTCAGAGAAGGAGCGCCAGCATATGGGCTTTTTGCTTTTTCAAACAAACGTTGGAGCGCAGGGCTGGCGAGGTGGCGCAGCAGATGAAACACTTTGCTGCCAAGCCTGCCGGCTTTAACTTTGAGCACCAGGCCCCACGTGATAAAAATAAAGAACCAACCAAACTCTCACAAGTTCGCCTCTGACCTCCACACTGTTGGAGCAGATGGGATCCACATCCACACACAATAAATAAACATAATTTAAAATTTTAAACTATTCCAAGAAGCCTACAGAAAACTCAGCGATACCCTGTGTAGCTACAATCCAGCTGTGCCATTCCATCGGGTTACCATATTTGCCTTGTCTTTCTTTTTAGTGGTCTTAGAACTCTGGTTGAAGGTTCCCTCACCTCTACCAGGGAGTACCCTCACCCCCATCCCTTGCCAGAAAATTCCTTTACCTTACATACACAGGGAGCACTCTCACCCCCTGGGCCAGGGAGCACCCTTCCCCCCTCACTAGGGAGTACCCCCACCAGGGAGTACCCTTACCCACATGGGTGAACTGTGGCCACAGAGGAGACACACAGCTGTTGTGAATGCTTTTGGCCTCGGCATGCAGTTTGCTTATTGCTCTCCGAATTCTGGTGTTTTCATTTGTTTGATTTTAGGACTTTCTCTTTGGGCTTCATTCCAGGCTCCTGGGGTAACTGCAGGAACAGAACAAAGAATTCCTGTGGCAGCTCCTCTCTTACGGATGTGAACACTGTGTCTCCCTCCTCCTCCCCTCTGCTTTTCCCTGACTCAGCAGAGCACTAGATTTCTCAGGCCTTGTTTGTTTTGTTGTTTGTAACGGCGTAAACGAATGCAGACAGATTGTAAAAATATATACAGCTTTAATGGAGAAATAGACTTACAGAACCACCGTTCCCGCGGAGACCAGGAAAGCAGAAGCAAGCGCTGCGAGCACGCTCGCCCCAGAGATGCAATGGGAAATGAACACCAACTCAGTCTTCAGGCTTCTGAGATTCTGTGCATTGGGTGGTGTCAGTTGCCTTGTGACAGCTGAGGGCTGGAAGTTTATCTGTTCATTTCTTATAGACTGGCACTGTGTGGGGGATGCCCATGGTATGCGCAGGCATGGTACATGTGAGCAGGTGATATGTATTCTTGTGTGCATCTATGCATGTTAACATGGAGGCCAGATTTTGATGCTGAGGTCTTTCTCCACCATTCACTGCCTTATTTTTTGAGAACGGATCTGTCACTGAACCTGGGGCTTGCCATTTTGGTTAGACAGCTGACCAGCCAGCTCCAAGGATCCTCCCATCTCTGTCCCTCCCTCCAGCACTAGGCTACAGGCATGTGTTCTCACACTTGCCTCTTATATGTGTGCTGGGGATCTGAACTCAGGTCCCCCTGCCTCCACAAAAGGCGTGTTACCTACAGCCGGCATTCTACCCTGGAATCCGCTTTCCTGGTACATGCTGCCGCAGCGGTGGCCTTTGTCACCATCTCTAGCAGAGGAGGTGCTGGGAAGTGTGAGTGATGGTGTCTCATCTCTCAGATCTGACAGACTGTCATGTGAGCGGGCACAACCTTCGGCTCCGTGGAGCAGATGAGGAAACTGTTGGTTTAAGATGATTTTCATCACAGAAGCAATGTGTAATCATAATGATTCAAGCATATCTCAGAACTGTCTATAGTGACGCCTTGAGTGCCCATCTGGAAATTATTCCTTGTGCATATTTATGTGTTTCTGTATGTATCTGTTCCCAAATAAGATTTTTTTAAAAAGATTATTGAATTTTCTTTGTCAGCTACTACAAGGATATGCAAATGTAGAACTTAAAAAAAATCACCTTTTTCTAAAGTTAAAGGTTTTAACTTGTTAAAAAAAAAACCTATTTTTATTGCAATGATCCTTTAATTACTTATTGTCTGTGGGGGTCTGTGTACCATGAGGTGTGTGTGGAGGTCAGGGGACAAGCTGTAAGGGTCAGTTCTTTCGTTCTACCATGTGGGTCCTGGGGACCAAACACAGACCTTCAGACTTGGCAGCAAGCCCTTTTACTCACTGAGCCATCTCGACCCAATTTTGGGGAACGTTTTAGTGCAATAGTTAGAAACAGATTCCAGAGCCTGACCCCAGGAGGTTTCATCTTAGGACCCTTACCTTGATTCTGCCTGGCAAGACCCTTTCTCCAAGTCTCTACATGGGTACTGGGGTTGAGATTTAGACTCTCTTTTGGGAACACAATTCAGCCCGTTACAGCAGTCATGAGGGTGGCAGAGCTCACATCACCTCTGTGAAGCTCTTCCTGCCTCCTCTGCTTCCTTGGAGCCCTGTGCAGAGTATCTGGGCTTTGCCGGAAGGTATACTAACAGGTGGAGTGCATGGCTTTTTCCTGGTCCTCCCATCTCTCAAACCCTCCAGTTTCTATCCAAGACTGCACAAGAGGTCTCAGTTCTCCCAGTAAAGCTTCCAGGAGCTCACCAGGCAGCCAAAGCCCCTGGCTCTTGGCCGGGAAACTTCTGTGCTCTCTTCCAGGTGGGTGGCAGTTAGCCAGAGCCCAGGCTGCCATCCCACTGCTCTGACCCCCACAGGGTTTCTGAATTCTTCCCACTTAGATTCATTAGGCCTGTGACAGAGCCCAGACCTTCCTCACTGTTCCAGGAGCCTGCTCTCTCCATCCTTCCAGACCAGAGCTGCTCAGCACATCCCAGAGAAACTGGGTGCTGAGGGGCACTGTGGACTTCTCTGGAAACTGACCGCAAGCACATGAGGCAGCAGAGTGTCCCTGGACAGCTGTGGGAGGGGAAGGCTGTGAAGCCACTGGAGCCATTGCTTGAGCCTTGCACCCAAAGAACATCTACTTGGAGGGCTTCTGTTTGTGGCAAAGCTCCTGTAAACCCTGGCCTATATCCTTTCTGCTGTCAACTCTGTTCATGATGGCCCTGTCACTGTTACATGTCACGCCTCCTTGCTTCTTTATCTACGATCAAAGATTTCAGGGTACAGCGGCCTCAGCATCTACTGTCAGGAGGGAGGGCGTGGGTGTCAGAGTCTCTGCTCTGCCAACCGATGACGGGCACAGTGCCAAGAGGGTTCAGCCACTGTCACTGACAGCAGGAGTCACAGGCAAAGCTCAGAGTGGGCCAGCTCAGTGTGTGAGATCATGCCTCCTGCCTATCCCCTGTGGACAGTTGAGAATCCAGGTTTCCCGTGTCATCTGTCTTTAGCTATGACAGATACCATGTGGTTTTTTGGTTTCTGTCACTCTTCCAACCTCGTATGAAGTCTACACCTCCCTGTCTTACAGAATTCTCTAGACCAAAAAACAAACAAACAAACAAAAACTAAGGACTCTGAGAGCCAGCCTCTGTCCTGTTCATGCTCAGCATGGACCTAGAGAGGCCTCAAGGAGCTGACTTGCCTTGTAAGCATCTTTGGATCCTGCGTTGAGCTGATCCACGGTGCTTGTCACTGCCAGCCATGGGGACTACCCAGCCTTGCCTGTCTGTCCACCAGCTGTCCTTCTGGCATGAGAAGAGTTCTCCCTGAGATTTGTTTCTTGGTCAAGAAACTTGGGTTCTCATGGCAACTGTGTCTGTGTTCATGTCAGGCTGCATGTTTCCTGTACATTTGAACTCATGGGTTGCCCCCCAGGACCAGATGTGAGCAACACACAGATGTGAGCACCATTCACTCCAGCCAAATGTGCAGAGTCCTCATACCCAGTCCACACAGTGGGAGATGGTAGCAGGAAGACAATGAGGAGCCCAGGCATAGGAACCCAATCGCTAGCTCTGCTGGATTACAGGTAAACACTGCTCCATCTTCAGCAGACTCTGCATCAGACTGGCACAGTAACTCCTGCAAAGCAAGGACATATTTTTTTTTTAAGGTAATTAAACTGAAGCCCAGAGAGGTAAGATAAGGAGCCTAAAGTCACACAGCCTGATTTCCGATCTGGGCTTCTAGTATAGCAATTGGACTTCATCTGAATGGCCTTCACAGGATGTGAAGAATTTTATCTCAGTTTCCTGGAAAAGTAAAGTTACATGTTAGACATGCAAAAGAGCAGATTTTGCAGTGAACAGTCATATCTACCACGTACCCTTAATGTTTTTCTCTGTTTACATTATTGCATGCCTTCATATATCTGTAAATTCACTTTATTTTTGAGCATTCCAGAGGAAATTCTAGACCTCCCGGAATACATTAGCATATGAGGTGTTACCTACAGAGCTCAGTATTAGGTTACAGTTCTTTGCTGCTTTAGTACAAAATGGATATGAGCAAAGTAAACACACAAGTGTAAGTATACATGTGTTTGGACTTCACATTGATTCATGGGATCTGTTTTCTTTTGCCCCTGGCTTTGATTTAGTGTGGGCATTTGTGATTGGCCATGTGGTTTTTCATCAGTGGGTCTCTTTATTGCTAACTGTTCCCTTGTGTGGGAGTCCAGCCTCTTCATCCTCCTCCCATTGTTGAGTACCTGAGCCAGTTTAGAGTTACTGCAAGCTAAGCTGTTGTGACCATTTCCTTGCCCATCTTCTTACGGATGTGGGCTTTCGTTCCTTCGGGGAACGTGCTAAGGAGTGGGACCTGCCATGGAGCCCGTGTGTTCAGGTTATGACAACTTGTCCTGTCATCTTCGAAAGTGGTTGTCCCAATTTGCATTTATACCAGCAAACCTGAGAGCCTTCTGGTACCTGAGCCACCCTCAGCAAAAGGGGTGGGAGTGGCCCTTATGTCAATCTCGTTGTGCTATAGTATTACCTTGTGCTTTTAATTCACATGTCTCTAATAACGAAGGATTTTTAGCACCTTCTCACCTGCCTACCGGTTCACACACGTTGTCTTTGGAGAATCTGTTCAAAGCTTTTGACTTCCCTTTTTAATTGACTTGCTTGTTACTCATGAAGTATGTGTTTTGCAAATATCTCCCTCCAGATCAACAGGCAGAGGCATGTGCATGTGTCTGTGTGTGCATGTGTCTGTGTGTGCATGCATAGGGCCACGTGTGTGTGCATGCGTCTGTGTGTGCATGTATCTGTGTGTGCATGTGTCTGTGTGTGCATGTGTTTGTGTGTGCATGCATAGGGCCACGTGTGTATGCATGCGTCTGTGTGTGCATGTATCTGTGTGTGCATGTGTCTGTGTGTGCATGCGTAGGTCCACGTGTGTGTGCATGCATCTGTGTGTGCATGTATCTGTGTGTGCATGTGTCTGTGTGTGCATGCATAGGTCCATGTGTGTGTGCATGCATCTGTGTGTGCATGTGTCTGTGTGTGCATGTGTAGGTCCGCATGTGTGTGCATGTGTCTGTGTGTGCATGTGTCTGTGTGTGCATGCGTCTGTGTGTGCATGTGTCTGTGTGTGCATGTATCTGTGTGTGCATGCATAGGTCCATGTGTGTGTGCATGCATCTGGGTGTGCATGCATCTGTGTGTGCATGCGTCTGTGTGTGCATGCATAGGTCCATGTGTGTATGCATGCGTCTGTGTGTGCATGTGTCTGTGTGTGCATGCGTAGGTCCACGTGTGTGTGGAGGGAGAGGACAAGCTCGGGTGTTGTTCTTCTAGCACCTTCCATCCTGTTTTTTGAGTCAGGGGCTTGTGGTTTGAATACGAATGGCTCCCGTGGGCTCAAATATTTGTCAAGCTTAGTCATCATGGAGTGACACTACTTGAGAAGAATTAGGAGGTGTGGTCTTATTGGAGTGTGTGTGGCCTTGTTGGAGGAAGTGCGTCACTGGGGAAGAGGGTGAGCTTTGAGTTTTCAAAAGCCCAAGCCAGGCTCAGTGCTGCCTGTGGATCCACATGTAGAACTCTCAGCTACTCCTCCTGTACCATGTCTGCCTGCATGCCAACATACTTCCTGCCGTGATGACAATGGACTGAGCCTCTGAAACTGCAAGCAAGCCCTAATTAAATGCTTTCCTTCATGAGAGTATCTGTGGTCATGGTGTCTCATCACAGCAACAGTAACCCTAAGACACTAGATCTCTCACTAGCCTGAAACTTGCCAAGGAGGCTCGGCCACACGGCGAGCAAGGCCCAGACATCCGCCTGCCTCTGCCTCCTCAGTACTAGGACTGCAGTGTGTACCATCATGCCCAGCTTTTTCTGTGGGTTCTGGGTATCAAACTCAGATTGGTGCTTGCCTGGCTGATGCTTTACCTCCAATCAGACCTGGGTAGAAGTTTTCAACTCTAATTCAACTATTTTTTTAACAATAGTTTTTCCAACATTTTGTCTCATACTTTTGCTTGTCAGCTGGAGTGAATCAAATTCCAGTGGGAACTATAGGCAGACAGGCAGTTCAAGCAGGAGACTGGAGGATATGCAGGTTCCATGCAGTTGATGGACAGCTGCCTTTCGGGGATTCCTTTCAGGATGAGAATGCCTTGGATATTAGGGCACTGGCCTGAATCCTTTAGGAAGTGGGAGCCGCAGAAGCTTTTAGAGCAAAGAAGCATAACATGAGGTTCCCATGACTCAAGTTAGAGTCTAGAACAGTTTCCACTTGGTCTCCGGAGAGCATCAGCCTGCAGCTCACGATGCCGTGAGGACTATGGAAAAAGGGAGTACATCTGCCTCTGTCTGCAAAGATGGCAGACTTAGGAAACCCGAGGTCTGGTCCAGGGAACAGGGTGTCGGGGGGCCCCTCCCTCATTGCCGGGGCTCTAGAGAGCTGCCTGACTACTTAGAGAAAAGGCTCTCTGGCTCCAGAACTCCTGGGGTCCCCTGCCCTCTCTGACTTCACCTTCTACATGCATCCCTGTCACCTGCCCCCAGCCCTGAAGTTCCTCCTGGATGCCTCTTTCCCAGACACCTGCAATTTTCAGTCTAAAGTCACTGTGTACTGGGGTCCTCTTTGGCCTTCCAGGCCCCCTGACCTTCCCCTGCAGTTCCACTGCCCAACCTACTCCACCCATCTCTTTTCTCTCTGGGTGATTTGTAGGGCTCCCTTCTCTTTCTTTTTCTTACCATTTTGTACATTGTGGTCACCTGGGCCAAGGATGCTCTCAGCCTATATTTTCAGTATGGACCAGTCACTCTTAACCCAGTGAGCAACATGGCAAGTCCCACTGAATGGCGCAGGTCTCTCTTGTTCATGGTGGTGACTACATGGGCATGGACAGGTCAGAATGGAGCTAGCTGTATACAAGCCTTGTGTACTTCTTATAGCCTGCCAGTTGTTCTTCAACTAAAAAGCTTCAAACCCTTCCTCAGGGATCTACTCAGATGCCACCATGCTTCTTTGAGTTCACCTGGGCTGAAATTAGCCACGGTGTCCACTTTACTCCTGTTATTTTTAGTCTCTTCTTGTGCCTTAGCTGGCTGCTTCTGTGTATGTCTTACTTGCTATAATGAAACATGCCTTACATGGAGACTCAGCTGTTGATATCATTTCCCCAAAGGGCCCTGGCCACATAGATGTTAAATGAGCAAATAGGGTTGATTCAGCCCTTACTCGTTGTTCACCTTCTCGCGGCTCTCTGAAGAATGCGCTGACCATTTCCTTCTGTGTCCTGTTTTCAGCCCTACTGCAGATGCTGGCAAAGGAGACGGAGAGGAAGATGAGGAGAAAGACAGCATGAGGCTTGGTCTGCCCGCCACCCCAAAGAACTGCATCCCACGCCGGGGCATTAGTGTCCTGGAGAAGCTGGTGAAGACCTGCCCAGTGTGGCTGCAGCTAGGGCTAAGCCAGGCGGAGGCTGCCAGGATCCTGCAGCGAGAGGTGGCTGGGGTAAGTCAGTCTGTCCACCCCAATGAAGGGGAACTCAGGATGCACCCCACTGAAGTAGCTGCATGCAAACAGCTGCTGTTCGCTCTTCTTCTTGCCTCCCTCTGTTCCTCTGTCATGGCGTTTATCTGGAATCAGCAGTGGGGAGGTGAGGCGTGTGCTAGCAGTGCCTTCTGGGGCCTTCAGACACCAGAGATACAGGACTGTGCTGGCTTTCTCTGACTTTGAGGGCTGGGTCAATGACCAAGGACAAAGGACTAAGTATCAGAGGAAAAATGGTTTAGATGCCCCTTGTTTATGAACAAAGTCAAGAGGCCATGTGGTTTCATCAGCAGATGTTTTGGAGTTGGGCTTTGAGGTGGTTTCTGGGACTCGTTTTTTGTTTCTTTGAAATGAGAGCTTTAATATCTTCTCTTCACATGCTGTTCCCAGTACATGGGAAGAGATATTGAACGGTAGATGGTGGATGGGTGGGTGGATGGGTGAGTGGATGGATGGATGGGTTGAATGGATAGGTGCGTGGATAGATGGATGGACGGATGGACGGATGGATGGATGGATGGATGGATGGATGGATGGGTAGTGATGAGGTGAGCAGGCCTGTTTTTCGTTCCGCCCGGCTCCCGCATGGCTAGCTTTACACCCGAAATAATTACACAAAAACTGTGTTCATTTAAACACTGTCTGACCCATTAGTTTTAGCCTCTTATTGGCCAATTCTCACATCTTGGTTAACCCGTTTCTAATAGTCTGCGTAGAACCACGAGGTGGTGGCTTACCGGGAAAGATCCTAACCTACATCCGTCTTAGGTCGGAGAATCATGGTGTCTGCTTCACTGCCTTCTTCCTCCCAGAATTTTGTTCTGTCTACTCCACCTACTTAAGGCAGTTTCTTTATTTAACCAATGAAATCAACACAAAACAGAAGACCCTCCTACATGGGTGGGTGGGTGGATGGATGGATGGATGGGTGGATGGATGGATGGATGGATGGGTGGATGGATGGATGGATGGGTGGATGGATGGATGGATGGGTGGATGGATGGATGGATGGGTGGATGGATGGATGGGTGGTAGGTGGATGGGTGGGATGAGTGGTGGTTGGATGGGTGGATAGGTGGGTGGGTGGGTGGGTGGATGGATGGATAGATGGGTGGGTGGATGGGTGGGTGGTAGGTGGATGGGTGGGATGAGTGGTGGGTGGATGGGTGGTGTGTGAATGGGTGGGTGGATGGATGGGTGGTTGGATGGGTGGATAGGTGGGTGGGTGGGTGGGTGGGTGGATGGGTGGGTGGGTGGGTGGTGGGTGGATGGATGGATAGATGGGTGGGTGGATGGATGGATAGATGGGTGGGTGGATGGATGGATAGATGGATGGGTGGATGGATGGGTGGGTGGGTGGGTGGGTGGATGGATGGATAGATGGGTGGGTGGATGGGTGGTTGGATGGATGGGTGATGGGTGGATGAGTAGATAGGAGTATGAATAGATAAGATGATGGCTGGATAGACAGAGATGACCAGATAACAGTTGACAGAATGAGTCAGAGCGCCTCCCCTGCTCCTGTCACCCCCACACATATTTTCTCAAATGCTATTCCCTTTCGAAAACAGCATGTAATTTGTTTTAATTATAAAAGTGATCCATATATGCATTTGTGGTTTTTTTAAAAAATGAGCTGGACAGAAATGAACAAAATTGTCAGAAGTAAAATGTCTATTAAAGGCTTTTCCACCTACTCAAGGCCAACTCACTCCCCAGAAGACGTTTTTTTTAAGTTAAAGCAAAATACACATCACATCAAAACAGACATTTACAGTGTACCACAGGCATTTGGTGTGCTCTGGGCACTGGGCTGCTACTGCCTCCATCTGGTTCCGAGACATTCTTTTCACCTCAAAACACAGCCCTGTCCCCAGTAAGCAGCTCCTGTCCGCTTCCCCTCTCCACCCAGGACCCGTTATGCTCCCATGTCATTTCGGCAAGGACCAATGTGGCATCCTTCAGTCATCTTCCACACAGTGTCCCACACCCTAGCACTCGTGTCCTCTCCCACTGTCTTCTCAGGAATGAGCCCTGACCCCCAGAGCTACCTAAGGCAGCTATTGCTCCTAGAATCTATCTCACTGTGACCATTTGATACTGGGGACTTCCGCTTCCTAGCTGTTCTCATCTGCGTGTAGCTTGTGGCATCTCTCTGTCTCCCGGGAATCGTCCTCGGTCTAGGACTTGAGGCTTAGACTCTCTTACCCCAAATATATAAGATCCACAGAACTGCCATTTGTACCTGAAATCCAGGGTGGCTGGAAGTCAGGGGACCTCTAGTAGCTAGTCCCAGCCGCCCTGTCACAGGGTGTAGGGCTGGAAAGGTGATAACATCCCTGAGCCCACCCAGCCCACCCCAGCTCACAGGTCAGCTTGAGTGTCCGTAGATGCCTCTTTTCTGCACGGCAGGAAGCAGGGAGGCAGGGAGATGCTGTGGCCCAGAAAACAAACCCACTGTTTATTCCTCTCTAAAGTTTTCTAGTCCTTCAGTGACCAGGGCCCACACAGCAGGTACCCCTAGCAGCCTGTGACCTCTGTCACAGGGTTCACCCTCCATTCTGTGAGGAAGCAGCTTACAGGCGGGTCAAGGAGCAAACCGGTGGCTGGTGTATTATTCGTCCCTTTTCCATTGCTGTGACCCAGGCAACCTTCAAAAGGAAGAGTTTATTTGGGCTCACAGTCCCAGAAGAATGAGTCTGTCATGGAGAAGTGGCAGGAGGCTTGGTGACTGAGTAGCCAGCTAAGAGTTAACGTCTTACCCACCAGCACAGGAACAGAAAGAGCAAGCTAGACTAGGGAAGACTTTTACTCTCAAAGCCCACCCCATTGGCACACCTCCTCCGGCAAGGCCATGCCCCTTGAACCTACCCAAACCACGTCGCCAGCTGGAGACCAAGTGTTCAAATGCCTGACACTATGGGGGGACATTTATCATTCAAGCTGGCCATCAGAAAGGGTGTTTCCAGGATGTGTAAAGGTGGCTCTAGTCACTGAGTAGCAAGGAACAGACCCACCCACCCCCCAGCCCCTGCAAGAATATCGTAGGGGTCATACCACAAACTGGGGCAATAGAAGTTGTGGCCTTGTCAGAGTATTTCTGTCGGTGGAGTTAGGCTTAGTGGTGATGTAAATGCTGGGTTTAGCAAGCACCCCTATTCCTTTCTTCCAGAAGCACAAAAGCTTGGCATCTTCCCAGTCCCTAAGGTTCTGTTTGGGTTGTTTGGGAGCATTGTCCCTGTGCTGTCCAGATGCCATCTTGTTGTCAAGCAGGCTCTGCTTTCATCGTATTTCAGGAACCCTGAGGAGGCCTGAGCTGTTTCCTCAGCACCAGCCTTTTAGAGCCGCTGGTGTTCTGAAAAGAGTCCTCAAGAAGCTGCAGAAAGCAGAGGAGGTCGGCAGAGGTTATAGACACTGACTGAATCCCTCTGGGAGGCAGTGTGGAGCACACACCTCAGGGCTCTGCCACCTGACGGTCGGGGCGCTTCGTGCCGTTCATCAGTCCATCACTATTATAGAGGCTGACAGCTCATTTTCCAGCCCTTTCTCTCCGCCTGTTCTGTGAGAACAGTCCCCTGCCAGGAGCAGCCCTGAGGTAAAGAGATGTGGAGCTGGCTGCAGGAGGCAGAGCTGGAGTCTAGGAGTCCAGGGATGGCCCAGCGCTGAGCAGGCAGCAAGACGGCTAGCCCTGGGAAGTGAGGTCACCGGCCTGAGGTTATGAGGCCAATGAGCAGTGGAGCCAAATCCAGGAAGAACTGCCTGAGGCAGAGTGGGGACTAGACCAGCAAAGGAGAAACAGGAATGAACCAAACACGGTCAACCCCATGTCACCATACTGTACCTGCACATCAACCACGGATGGAAAATGTTTGACGGACAGTTGCCTCTGCATAGAGCAGGGTAGACTCTAAGTGGTGCAGCATTAGCCCTGTTTACACAGCACTGGTCTGGCTCAGACATGGTCCCGGGCTAGTTTCGAGAGTAGAGGAGAATGCAAGCAGGTTGTATAGAGATTCAGGTGTGTTAGCTAAGGACAGGGATATGTTCTGAGAGGTGATTACCAAGTTATTTTATTGTTGTTGAGCCAACGACCCAGAACATACTTACATAAGCTAGGATGGCCACTTGCCAATATTATCTGGTCCCTGCAGCTGTTTCTGTCAGGTAGGTATAATCAGCATCCCCCTCTCCAGACGAGGAACTTGAGGTACAGAGATGTTGAGTCATTTGTCTAAAGTTACACAGCTAGGAAATGTGGGGCTGGGGGATATAGCTCAGTGAGTTCCGGGCCAGCCTGGACCACAGTGTAAGAGACTCTTCCAAAGAAAAAGGAAAGAGAGGCTCATGGTGTGATCTTCAAAGATGCTGGGGAAGCCCTTTGCTGCACAGTGTGGTTCCCAGAGACCCAGTGCAGTGATGTCATTATTTTGAAAAACACAGACACCATGGGTGGTCCCTGTACTGTAAGATACCCAGAGATCTCCTGAGTCTACCTCCTGAAGCATTGTGAGAGGCAGCCTTTCTCATGCCTGGATACAGCCCTCTTGTCCCCAGTGTCTGTGTGACCTTGGTCACATCTACTTCTTCCCCAGGACCTGCCTCTACTCCCAGCCTCTTCTCTGATAAGAAGTTGGGAACACTGTGACCCCCTTTTTAAAAGGAAAAAAAATTATATGTATCCAGAAACAGGGCAATTAGAAAGTTGCCTTTATTTGTTCTGCACTCTGGCTGGTTTGTTATTTTAGCTAGAATGGTTTTAGAGTTATGGAAAAGTTGCAAGCATAGAACAGAGAGTGCCCTGTACCCTGAGAACAGAGCATGCCCTGTGCCTACCCACACGCAGGCTCCCCCACTGACAGCAGCCAACCAACACTTGCCACAGTTACTGCACTGGAACTGGCACATTCGTGTCAGCTAAAGCCTGGACTTGGTCCTACCTTATGTCCTCTGTCTGTCCCAGGACTCTCCAGATCACATATGCCATGCAGTCATTGTACCTCCTTGGACTTCTCTCGGTGAAGACAGTTTGTTAGACAGATTTGAGGAAGACAGATTGAGGACTTAGCAGAATGTTCTCCATTGGAGTTTGTCTAGTGGTTAGCCATGGGTTGACAAGTCTCAGTGAAGTAACAGAGGCAAAGCCAGGGCCAGCCCATCTTTCAAAGGTCCTGTGTTAGTCAGCCCAGCACCCCTAGGTAGACAGGAAGTAACAGAGCAAAGCCTATCACCTCATGGTGGACAGGAAGTAACCAGCAAAGTCCATTATCTCATGGTAAACAGGAAGCAACAGAGAAAAGCCTATCAACTCATGGTGGACAGGAAGTAATAGACCAAAGCCTATCACTTCATGGTGGACAGGAAATGATGGAGCAAGGCCTATCACCTCATGGTGGACAGGAAGCAACAGAGCAAAGCCCATCTCCTCATGGTGGACAGGAAGTAATAGAGCAAAGCCCATCACCTCATGGTGGACAGGAAGCGATAGAGCAAAGCCCATCACCTCAAGGGGGACAGGCAGTGACAGAGCAAAGCCCATCACTTCATGGTGGACAGGAAATGGTGGAGCAAAGCCCATCACCTCATGGTGGACAGGAAGCAACAGAGCAAAGCCCATCTCCTCATGGTGGACAGGAAATGATGGAGCAAGGCCTGTTACCTCATGGTGGACAGGAAGCAACAGAGCAAAGCCCATCACCTCATGGTGGACAGGAAGTAATAGTGCAAAGCCTATCACCTCATGGTGGACAGGAAGTGACAGAGCAAAGCCCATCACCTCATGGTGGACAGAACGCACACAGCCAAAACAGAAAGGAGCCAGAGCTATATAGGGGCCCTCTCCCAATTGACCTATTTCCTGTAGCCAAGCCACACCTCCCAAGGTTTCCAGAGCCTCTGAATTAACACTCTAAGATAGAGACCTTGGCTTCAAGTCTTTAATACATGACTCTGCTCGAACACATGATTGGAATCACAACAGGTACCAAATCGCAATGCAGCTTGTCCCAGTGGTTTGGCCTTGCTTGCCCACTGCCGGTTGTGACGTCTCTCTCCCTCACCCTCGTTCTTGCCCTCCTCTTCCCTACTACTCTGGAAGGAAAGTCATTCTGCTGTAAGGGGGGACATTACACCCTGCCTCCTAGGTGACAGGGCTCCCGAAACACTGGAGTTCTGCATAAGATTCATCTCTTCCCCCTTGTCTGCTTAATCCCATCCATCAATATATAACCCTGAGACTAGCTTTATACTTCAGGTGCAAACTAATTTGCACCCTTGTATTTGGACCCCTTCTATGGAGGCCAGAGGTCAACCTCAAGTGTTGTTTTTTTGGGCTGGTATTTTTGATTTGTTTGTTTATTGAAACAGTCTCTTTCATAGAACCTGGCCTCATTGTACCTTCTTTCAGAAGGCAAGGTGAACTGGCCAGTGAGCCCCAGGAATCCTCCACCTGTGTCTGCCTCCTCAGTGCTGGGATTACAGGTATGTGCCACCACATCGGGCCTTGTTTGTTTGCTTGTTTGCTTGCTTGTTTTGTTTTGCTTGAAACAGGGTTTCACTGTAGCTTTGGAGCCTATCCTGGAACTAGCTCTTGTAGACCAGGCTGGCCTCGAACTCACAGAGATCCGCCTACCTCTGCCTCCTGAGTGCTGGAATTAAAGGCATATGCCACAGCCACCCAGCCACACCGGACCTTGTACATGGGTTCTGGGGATCAAACTCAGCTCCTAATGCTTACAAGTCAAGCACTTTACCCACTAAGCTGTCTCCTAAGACCCTAATATGCAACTTTTGTGGAAAGCTGTCCACAGAAGCTTCTTAAGTGGATTATGATGGTTGGGTTTTATCAGCTTGACACATCTAGGGTCATCTAAGGAAAGGGAGCCCCAGTCGAGAAAATGGCTGCATCAGATTAACCTGTAGGCAAGCCAATGGGGCATTTTCTTGGTTAATGACTACTATGGGAGGGCCTAGACCACTATGGGCGATGCTACCTCTAGGCAGGTGGCCCCAGGTTATATAAGACAGCAAGCAGAGCAAGCTTGTAATCAGTATGACTCTATGGTTTCTCCTTTGACTCCTGTGGCCAGGTCCCAACCTTGAGTTCCATGACTTCCCTCAATAGTGGACCATGAGCAATCAGATGACATAACTTTTCCTCCCCAAGATACTTTAGGTCACGGTGTTTGTCACAGTGATACAAAGTAAACAAAGACATGGCTCTTGTGTCCCTTTGACCCCAGCACTCTGCAGCAGCGAATACAGGTGTCCTTGCTTGTATTCTGTTTGGGGCACGTACTTGTTTCGTGGCCATACAAGATGCTGTTATCTTGTGTGCTCTGCCTCAGCCCAGGCACCAGCCACATCCTGTGTCTCCAAGGGAATCACTCTCCTAGAGACCAATGTCTGCGTGGGACCCAGATCTGTTGCTATTGAGTTGTCATCGTTTCCAGATCAAATGACAGTTGTCATTTATTTATCTATTTGTGGGGGCAAAGGTTTATCTATTTATGCCAGTGTGGGAGTGTGGAGCTCAGAGAACAGCTTGTGGGAATTGGTTCTCTTCTTCCATCAAGTGGGTTTTGGAGGTTGAACTCAGGTCATCAGGTTTGGTGGCAAGTGTATTTCCCTGCTGAGCTATCTTGCTAGCCCCTAACAGATAAGGCTTCAATGAGGGAAGTCTCTGTGGTGGTGAGGGATTAGCTTAAGATCTGTGGGAATGTATGTTGTCAGACAGACTGGCAGATTCACAAGAGTGCCAGTTCCATTCCAACAAGTTTCTTTGGTAATACAGAGAAGTCCTCTTTCCCTCTGCGTGGGAGGCTGAGGCCGGGAGAGTGGTGGCTTAGACAATGGTGGGGAGGCTCAGCTCTGGTCCCTCTCTCATCCTTGTGGCAGCCATGTGATCAGGGCCACATTCTGCATCCACACTTCGGAAACGACCCTGCAAGGGGAACACGTGGCCTGAGTTCGGCTTTCAGTTGAGGCACCTCGCTTGATTCCATCACTGGCTGCCTTCAGAGGCCCAAAACATTACAGCATCAGCCTCCAGACCAAATGCTTAGTCCTTTGACTCGACTTAAAAAGCTAGGGTTCTTCCGTCTAACATCCTCAGACCTGCTGGGCCAGAGTGGAGGCACTCTGTGTAGGGCTGGGACATTTGGATCTCTCCCTTCAATGCGTGAGAAGCTAATCCATCTGTTGGCACCAAGACGTGTTTCTCCTCTCTGAGAGAGAAGCTGTTGGCACACTTTAGAAGCTCCCAAGGTGACTCTGAGTGGTGGCCAGCCTTGAGAAATTCTGCCTGGGCCTTGCCATGGCCATGTTATGGGTGAGAGGAGTGAAGAAGAGCTGTAGTTTCCCCATGTCTCATAGACAAATCTTGGACAGTGCGTCCTTCCGTCCACCATTCCGAGGTCTCCGATCTTCTGTGTGCACTCCCCAGCTCTGTTGGGGTGGGAGCCTGGGGTGAAAGGACCGTGGTCTTTATGCATGAGCCCAGGATGGCCACTGGGCTGCCCATCTAGCCTTGACCAAACCATGCCCTCATAGGCATGATGGGAAAGTTCTCCTGCTGCAAGCAGCTCTGGTCCAACATGAAAGATGAAACACAGCCATTTAGAGTGTGTCTAGATTTGAGGTTTTATTTATTTGAGGAGATTGCTGTGACTGTATACTTTTTTGCCTGAGTCTTTTCCATTCCAGCTATTGCTGAAAACATTGGCCTGTTCAAAACCCATCTTATCCTATCCCAGCACTTGGAAGGCAGAGGCGAGGCAGGTGAATCTCTGTGAGTTCAGGGCCACCATACCCTGTCGGGGGAAAAAAAAAGAAAAAAAATGCAAAAATCAGACATCCTAGCAGGGTATGATCTATGGTTGTACATGTCCACAACCTCATCACTCAGGAGGCTGAGGCAGGAGAATCACTGCAAGTTTGACACTATGCTGGACACCATAGCATGCTTCAGTCCAGCTTGGACTACCTAGCAAGACACTGTATCAAAAAACTAAACAACAGTACTCCATACTGGCCAAGGCAGACAGGGAAGCATCCTGAATCGTCTGCACCAGCCTCAGAGATTGGCTCAATTCATCACAAAATGAACTCTCTTGTAGTCTTGCCGGGGAGTCGTGCTGGGAAGGCCCCCAAAATGCTGGAGCAAGGAAAGTTTTTTCTACAGGAAAGCTTGGAATCCTTCATTGTTTCCTTTCCTACAAAGCCAGCTCAGAGAGGGCAAGTGACCTCCCTGCCAGCCCAGAGCAGTTCTGCACCAGAATTTATAAGGATACAGCTCTTCAGATTCAGCGTCCGAGGCTCTCAACATCGTCTAGTCCAGAGTTCAGCTGGAGGAATCCTAACTCTTCAGATGTTAAGCCCCTTTGTGACACGATGCTCAGTGGCTTACGCTGTTTGGAGAAAGCCGTCCTGCTGTCTAGGGGTTCCTATGGATTGTGTTGGGGGAGCTGATGGAAAGAGGACTGAGAAACCAGACAGCTGACCCAGATGTCAGGAGGTCAGGTAGGTGAGAACTCTAGGACCAGTGGGATTTGCTGGTAGCCTGGTTAATCAGGGAAATGACTCAGGAGCAGGCACCTTGGCAGTGTAGGCAGGAGGGTGTCAGGCTCTGTGACTCGTCACCCTGGTGAAGTCCAGGAATGAGCAGAAGTCCTCAATGCCTGCTCTTACCACCTGCATTCCTACGTTGCTCACTCCGGCTTCTCTCCACTCAGAGCCGAGGCCTAAGGGCTGCAGCTTTTGGAATCAGGCCTGCCTGCTTCTCTTGCTACAGGTGCCTTCTGCCCACCCTGTCACTTTTCTAGTTCAGAGATGCTTAGGTGGACAGAAACAGCAGAATTCCAGACTTGTGCTACCGGAGCTAGCCAGCAACATTCTACTGCGGTCTCGTTGCCTGGGCAGGAATGAAATCACAGACAACCCTGCTCACCTCCCCCAGGTCAAGGTGGGGCCAGCAGGTCCAGGCTAGGATCCCTTTTCAGTCCCTCTCTGAAACCAAGGGCCTAAGAGCCTCCTGTTAGCATAACCTCATGCCTGGTCAGAAAATGTCCCTACAAACGACAGATGCCCCTGCCTCAGGAAGTTCCCAGGGTTTTGAAGCTCTGCAGCAAGAACTGGAAACAAAGACCAGCTGTATTTCCCATTGTGCCACACCCACTCACACACTCATTCACAAGTATTTCCTCCAGCCCTGCTGGTTCCCATGGATCTGTGGACCAGGAGGCGAATTGACCTTGAACCTCTGTTGAAGAAACAAAGTGACTTCATATTTGAGAGACATCTTTGAGACAGTTAAAGTTCAATGTCTCAGCTATTGTCTCTAGGCAGAGAGTGAGGTCTAACAGGAGCGTCTAGAAACAAGCAGACTAGCAACCCCTCTTCCCTTCTCTCCACTTCTGCTTCTGGTTTCTCATGCTCTTTCCACCCTGCCCAGGAGAAAGAGACGGACACCACCCCCTCCGCCTTCCCACTTCAGCTAACTCCCAGAAGGGCCATGTGTGCTCGTGAAGAAGAAATCTTTTAAGAGCCTGGTGAGATATGGGAAGGTCATGCCTGGGACCTAGAGTCAAAAGGCTGAATTTAAAACCCATCTCTAGCATCTCCTGTGCTGTCTTAAGCATTACCTGGCTCTTCTTACCTCCGCTTCCTCATAACCACACCCCCTGTAGATTTCGTATGACAAGATGCAAGTTCCGGCTGGGGGCCCACTGGGGAGACATACATGTCGGCTGCTGTGGATCAGGAGCAGTGAGCTCACTGTGTGTTTTATTAACAGCGCTGCACACATGCCTAAGATGATCTGGCAGTGTCGTGGTGGGATTAGTAACCAGTAATCGTGGCAGCAGAATTTGGAGGCCAAGAAGAGATCTTCTTCAGAGCCTCCCACACTTGAGGTCGTGTCCTCACGCTTGGGGATGTCCTGCTGTCCTTGCTCCTCAGCCAGCCCTCAACAGCTTGGCCACACTCCTGGTCTTGGGAATTCCAGTTGAGCTATTTGGGACCTGAGCCCAGGAGACAGAATCCAGGGGTAGAGTAGGGATGGAGGGAATGGGAACACTGACTGAGTGCTTCCCTTCCTTTGACAGTGTGTTCAAGGAGGCTGGGAATATTCCAGAAGGCGTCACCTGGGAAGAAAGGGTGAGCCTGAGAAGGGCCAGCTGAGCCTGAGAAGGACCTTAATAAACAACAGTTTGTAACAAAGGAGAGGCCTCTCGTTGTGACTGCACCTGGGAGGCCACTGCCCCTGAGGACCACACAGAGTGAAGCCGCTGCATGGTCAGAAGTTGTACAGCCTAGGAGTCTATAAAGAGATGGTGCCCGTTCTGTGTCCATGGTGTCCGGGGTCAGTCAGTACTGCCTTAGTAGAGCACAAACACACGTTCCCCTGGCCCAGAGGGTTGTCTATTGGTTCTGTCAGCTCGGAGGGGATCTGCAGGAGAAGAAAGCCTCAAAGAACTTCATTTCAGGTTAAGGCGGGGAGCCCTTGCATGGTGAAGGTCCTGAGTATCCTGAGGCTGGATCCCATTCAGCCTCTCACAGCCAGGAAGACATGACTAAGTTTACATATGTATATATTTGTGTGTGCACATATGTGTATATATGTATATATCACATATATATATATATATAGATACACACATGTATATGTATTATGTATGTATGTATGTATGTATGTATGTATGTATGCATGTATGTATGTATGTGTGGATACAGTGAAGCCTCTCGTTGATACACACTGTTGTTTTATAAGGTCCTGACCAGGCCACCCTTTACCCTGTCGTCCAGGCAGGCATTTATTCAGTCACTACTCCCTCCCAGAGTAGTGGGCAGTGATGGTCAGGGTCTCTTAATTTCTCACCTGGGTGCAATAACAAAACTCACACCATGTGGTGACAGAGAAAATTAAGCCAGTGAGTATATGATGTACCCTGACAGTTCCTGCCACAGAGAGTTTCAAGTTAACCGGTTGCTATTTTTAGCAGGGACTGATAGCAAAGGTGTGTGATCCCAGCTACTCAGGAAGATTAAAAGTTCAAGCAAGGCCCATGTGGGCTAAAGAGTGTGTTCAAGTCCAGCCCAAGCACCTTAGTGACACCTTGTCTCAAAGAAAAATGGAAAGAGGGTTGGGGCTGGAACTTAGTGGAAGGGCCTTGCTGCTTCCCTGTGTTCAATCTCTAGGACCATAAAGTCCAAATAAAGCATTATTGATCTATCTATCTATCTTTCTATCTAATTATTTATCTATCTTTCTATCTATTTATCTATCTATCTACCTATCATCTATCTATCTATCAGGTCAGGTTTCTCTGGTAGTCCTAGTTATCCTGGAGCTTGCTCTGTAGACCAGGCTGGCTTTGAACTCACAGGGATTTGCCTGCCTCTGCCTCCCAAGTGCTGGGATTAAAAGCATGCGCCACCACCGCCTGGCTGCTATTTTTGTTTTTTCAAAGGGGAAAAAGTATAACCTTTCTGATACCTAGGATTGTTTCCAACAGACATTCCCCACCTCCACCCTTCCCCACAAAACCTGGGCACTAGAGAATGAGTTGAAATTCAACCAACTCCCAACTACCAGGGCTTTTCTGAGCCTGGATCCTGGACCACCTTCATACCAAACCCCACCCCCACCCATGCATCAGCAGTGGAGAAACTGAGACCCACGGACCTCCAATTTGGGTTATGGGTCAGGTTCACTTTTCTCAAGGGATGTGTGACCACTTCCCCTTCAAGTTCGTTTCAGGTACTCTTGGATGAGCTCCACCCTACTGCTGTTCCTCTTGCTTCCACCAAAGCTTCCGATTCGCTGAGCCTCCGCTTCTGCCATTTCAGATGTTCCTCGTGTGCCGAGACAGCAGCCTGAAACGCCTGGTGCTGTGTGTCCACTTTCCTTCCCCAAAGGACAGCTCCACTGAGGTCCTGGAGTACCCCATCAAAGAAGAAAAATCTGGTAAGTTCTCACCTCACCTTCCTCTGTCCAACCTGCTAGCCACAAACCCTCCTTAAAACTAGAATGGGAAAAAAAATCATTTTTAGAGTTGGGTCCAAGGTGACAGTTTGGGTTGGGTAAGCGTTTGAGAGGAGACATGTGTTGGTGCATCTCCTGTGTCCTCATTATATGGACGGGGCCTTCCTTGACCAGGCTGGTTTCAAACTCAGTTTATCACTCAAACGTTAAAACTGCCAGACATGGTAGTACATGCTTGTAACCCTAACCCCTATGAAACGGCAACAGGAAGGTTCACTGCAACCTGAAGGCCCACCCAGCTACACAGTGAGTGTCAGGTCACCAAATGTCAAATTAAAAGAGCTCTTAAGAGAAGTGTCTTAAGCAAAGACACTGTTTGTTTTCACTTTCTATGCTCGCAACTTAGTTGGCTTTGCTTCCCGGTGGCCGTAGTTGAGTTCTCTCCCGTGTGTGAGCACAGAGGATGATAGCAAAAGGGAAGAAAAGGGGAGGAAATGAGGTGTCTGGTGCTGGGCTCCAGGGACATTGTAGTACAGTCTCAAATGGCGGTCCAGGGTGTGTCTTGTAGCCTCTCAGGCTTTTTCTTCTATCAAATGAAACTAGCGATCACTGTCCTATCTCTGTCCCAGAGCCTTTGTAAGGGTCACATAGGCAAGCACTTCCAAAGGCAAAAGTTCTGGGTATACACAGAGCTGGGCGTGGTGCTGAGGGGACCTGTTTGGGGGTCTCTAATCCAAGCTGGCCTCAAACTCACAGTCCGCCTACATCAGCCTCCCCACTGCTAAACTGATCAGTGCACACCACCACGCCTAGATCCCGGGGTGGGTTTGTAATGGTAAAGACATTTCAGTTTGGGCCTCTTCTGACCTCTCACCCGTCTGAACCAGCTTTTGCATCCTTTCAAAGACCGTGTTCACATGTTAAGCTTTAAAACCCAAGAAACCCATGACAAGCATCCATAGGATAAAGCTGGGTGGTGGTGGCACACACCTTTAATCCCAGAACTCGGGAAGCAGAGACAGGTGGATCTCTGTGAGTTCAAGGCCAGCCTGGGCTACAAAGAGTTCCAGGACAGCTAAAGCTGTTATACAGAGAAACCCTGTCTCAAACAACAAACAAACAAACAAGCAAACAAATAAAAAGAATTCATAGTACATTTGAAGCACCAGCTGACACACATAGAAACAATTCCAGGGTGTTCCCTGAACCTCATCACCCTCGTCAACCACAGAGTGACAGACAGCAGCTAAGGAAGTTACAGTTAATATTTCCATGCTTGTTTTTCCAGACACTGAGAAAGCACATAGATGAGTAAGATGGAGGTCCTGGCCTCGGGGCGCTCCAGTCAGGTTGGAGGGTGGGGGGTACGCTAGGGCAGAGCCCTGTCTTGACATCGCTTGACAGGTGCTACTGCAAGGGACTCCTGTGGAAGGGTGTGGGGGGCCCAGAGCCTCCCTGCTGAGGGAAGAGTCTGGGCGAGCATCTAAAAGAAGCAGGCTTAAGGACCGGGTCCTGAGTGTGTGAGGGTGCTTGTGTTAGTTCTACCAAAGGAAAGTGGAGCAGGTTCCCCATCCTGCTGGGAGGAGGTCTTTCCAGAGACTCAGATCAGATGCGTCAAAGCACGCATGCCCCATTGAATACTTTCTGCATAGTTAAAGAGTGTACTTCTATGGCAGGATCACAGGGGACCTCCTTCTAGGGCATCAAGTGGGATAAGAGACAGAGTGGAAAGGTGTTGACTGGCATGGGAATGTGGTCATGCAGAACACCAGCCGACTGCAACGATACTGAGAAATGGCTTAGGGTTGCAGGCAATGAATTTCCAAGCATAAGCGAGAGTCCCTCCCTTAGGGCCACTGCATGCACCTTGCTGTTCTGAGACCTCCAGCATGTGACCTCCATATTTTAGGGTTGGGTCCAAAGCAACAGCTGGACTGGGAAAGGAGTCTGGGTGTTTCCTATACCCGTAATTTAGTGGCTAAAACTTAGTCAAATGAGCAAACCCAACCGCAAGGGACCCTGGGAAATGTAGTCAATCATGTGTCCAGGAAAGTATCGCTACTGGATTTGAATGAACTGCTGGGCGTGAGTGGCTCCCTGAGTATGAGGTTAGAGGTGTGGATCTGGGAGAGACCGTGGAGCCAGCGCACAAGGATGGAGTTCTCAAAGAGAATGGGGGGAGGGGGTACGTAAACTAAACCACTGGGGTACGTAGTGTCCTTTGATGACTCAGAAGGGTTGGAATTGTTTGGGTTGTCTCCTGTTTCCCAAGAACCTGGGTCATTTTTCTTATGGCCGGGGAAAGGTGACCTTCACAGTGCCTGGCACACACGGTCCTGGATGTGTTTGTGACCCCTAGGCCACAACCTGATGGTATGGATTTCAGGATAGTCCCACCTCTACTGAGAGTCTGACTTCCCAGACTAGGCTGCCACACATTGGTTACCCCTGAGCTTTTAGGGACCCAAGGGCCTTGAGTGAGTTTTCGCCTGTAGGACTGGCAATGTGCACAGGTGGGGGTGCGCCCAGGGCCCTATGGAGAGAGTCCTGGTTCAAGGCAGGGTGCCTGAGGTTTTTGAGGTGATGGGAGAGAGTGGAGCTGGCCCAGAACTGGAGTTCTGCTCTCTTCCTTTGTCCTCTGTACCTTTTCCACTTGCCTGCTATCGCCTTTGGGGACATCACATCTAGGTCTCTGCATCCCTTGGAAGGCAGGATGGTGGTTTGATTTCATGTCCCCTTTCCAAACAAGAGTGGGACAGTGGTGACGGTGACAAGGGTTAAAACAGACCCAGTTCAGAAGCATTGCAGCTATGGGAAGGAGCCCTCGGCAGAGAACTGGCCCAATCCTGATTTAGCTTGTACAGGTGGGGATTACAGTGAATGGATGATTCAATGGGGTGCTGGCTGGAAGTGGTCGGATGGGCCCCACTTCTAAGGGATGGGTATAGATCAGAGAGCCGGGGCACAGGTTCTTGCCACTCTTGAAGGGGTTATTGCTTAAATAGGAAGTACAAGGAGGGGCTCTGAGAAGGCCCAGGGGCCAGTGACAAATAGATCCAGTGACTGTCCCCAAAAAAGTCCTTCTTCAGGGTTCTGACATGAGATTTAAGTTGAGGGTAAGAGGTCTGTGTAACTAAGCAGTCCTGGCCAAGGGGTGTGGTCATCACTGATGTGTTTTCAGAACTGCGGAGTCTCTTTGCTGTAAATAACACCCTCCTCTAGCTGGCACCGGGGCCCCAGCCTTTCCCTTCCCCTAGTGACGTTTCAATTCCTTGGAGACATTGACTTCAACAGTATGAAAGCCCAGAGAAGGGGCAAGAACTTCTCCTGAATATCTTCATTTCTGCCAAGATGATTCCATCAGACCGCTCAGAAACAGGAACACTAACATTTCAGGTTCTTGGTTTCCTTCCAGGGCCACATGGTAAAATTCCCTGCATTTTAAAGTTTTAAATAAAGTCAGTGTTTAGCTTTGCCCTGAAGGTAATCGAAACACAGACCAAAGTCATCCGTGTAACCTAGTTCTTCTACACATTGATCCCAAACACAGGGCTGCCCGTGGTCTGTATATTCTGTTCTCTCTTTACATTACTCTGCTTCTCAGAAGCCTTTCCCGTGAGGTCTGCCACCAGAGCGAGACCAGTGGCTGCTTCCCTGCCTCAGCAAGTCTAGGTCCCGCCCTCCGTCCTCTCTTTTAATTCCACACTGTTGCTGTCATCAGGACTCAGCACAGACCCAGGGAGTCGTACAGCCTGGTTGACTCTCACCTCTGCCTCCTGCCACTTGGGTGACTGGGGCAAGAGGCTCCGCCTCTCCAGGCCCTGGCACCTGAGGTAGGGATCATGATTGTGCCTTTGTCAGAGTCCTGGAAGGAATTTGTTGTCCAGATGACATAGGATGTGAGACTCTGTGGCTGGATGACTGTGTTGGAGTGGCCCGAGGAGGAAGGGGGAAACGCAAAGGCCAAGGCCTAGAATTGAAGCTTTGTGGGTTTCCCCACATGGAGTAGAGGGAGGAGACCAGGGGGTGCCCCCAAAGCACCCCCTGGTTTTGCATTGACCGCAGCTGTGTTTTGAAACACTTGGAATCCCTCTCTGATTTCTTTTTTCTGCCTTTGCCTCCACCATGGCCCACCTTCCCTCACTGGTTTCTTAAAAAAAAAAAAATTCTTTGAAAAATCCTAATTCTATCAGCTGGGCTGAGCTTGTAGTGGTAACAGACTGTCCTAAACCTTAGTTGCTTATATACACAATATGAATGTACCATAGTACACATATGATCGTGACACACTTATACAAAGGAACGCGTGTGTTCTCACTGATAGGACACGAACGCCCTGCAGCTGGATCTTTTCACACTGCTCCTGAGCCTTGCCCATCTGGGGAATGAGAGAGAAAGCAGAAGTCCCTGCTGACTCTGGAAGGTCCCACTCAGGAACTGCAGCCACCACTGTCCTGCAAAACCCAGTGACCAAAACAGGCCTCATGGCCAGGCTGGAACCCAGTGGGATGGGAAGAATACTCTCCCCTCATACATGGTGGGGCCAGCAGGAGGGGAAGTGACTCGGAGATTAAGCAAAAGAGGATTTACACCAGGTTTGCACCTATTGAAGGAGCAGAGGGAAGGGTGGATGGGACTATGCCAGCTTCTGGGGCAACCCTGACCCTTGAGGTTGCTATGCACAGCCTGTCCTAGAGGGCCTTGTATCAGGAGCATCCTTCATCCTAAAGGTTTGAGCCAGGAGTGTGGCAGACTTGTGCCCGATTGTGAAGTATTTGCACATTGTAGCGCGTTGTCGCACGTTGTCCTGGGGCTAAGACCTAAGCCTAACCAGGAAACTTATGCTTCATACACACTGTATACACATAGCCTGAAAGGGACTTTTTTCTTTTTTTTTTTTTTTTTTTTTTTTGGTTTTTTCGAGACAGGGTTTCTCTGTGGTTTTGGAGCCTGTCCTGGAACTAGCTTTTGTAGACCAGGCTGGTCTCGAACTCACAGAGATCCGCCTGCCTCTGCCTCCCGAGTGCTGGGATTAAAGGCGTGTGGGACTTTTTTCTTTTATCATCTTTCCAGTGCACCTGCCTTTTAACCCTACTTGTCAGTTGACTTCAGGTGTAGAAGTTCTCGCGCGTGGCAGGATATCGGTGAACCAAATAGTTTTGGAGTCTGGAGCATTTCTGATGTCAAATTTCCAGATGAAGAGAGCTCAGCTGAACCTGTCTTTTCATTAATATGCATAGAGGTGGTGAGGATGATAAGCATATTCATGGCATGCCATTTTCCTACTGGTTGCTAAATAAAGGAAGAAGAAGCCCCATTTGTGACCAGAGCAGAGTAAGCTATGCTGTACACAGGCCTGAGCCACAGTTCATCCCTACCACTCAGTCCCTCTGGCCCCCTGACCCTTGGCTTTAGAAAGGTCTGTCCGCCAATGCTGAGTAAATCATCACTCTCAGATGTGAGTTTTAGGTCAAGTTGGGTACATCAGCACCTGGAGAACAGCCAGTCTCCTCGGCAAGTATGGTAGATTCTCACGCTGATTGACGTGGGGATCACCAAAGATGCAAGGTGTGTCCTCCTGGGCAGTAGAGATGTATGTGGGCATGGCAGAGTTTTGCCACCAATGAAGCCCTAGAATGAAATCTGACCTGTTTTGAATGGAGATGGCTTAAGTCCATGAGCAGATGAGAAACCGTCATTCATAAAGGAGGGATTGGTGCAGAGACTCCATATTTTAGCAGGAAGGAGGTGAAGCAGGTTTGATTGCCTTGTGGGAGATCTTGCAAACTTGTCAGTGCAACCCCCCCCTTTTATTTTTAGAACATGAATTTTGGATAGGATGACTATAGGTTCTAGATTTTTATTCTTGTGAGATCAGGTAAGATGTCTGATGTCCTCGTTACAGTTTCTTCATCTGTGAGTTGAGGGGATCTCCGGAGCACAGCTGTGGGCAGATCCAGGAAAGAAGCTACTAGCAGGGAAGCAGTCAGCATCTTTGTATCTAAATGTAGACATTTCTGGGAAGAAGTCCTGAGCCCCACGTGTAGCAAGTGCTCAGCGCACAGAGGCAGTTATAATTAGCAACCTGCAGTTCACACCTCACAACCCCTCATTTCCTGTGCTGCCCGTCCTGAGGACGGCTCTAAAAAGCAAATGCGGCCCCGGCTGCTCAGTGGCCACAGGAGCTTGGGCTGAAATAGCCATGCTTGACTTCTTTCTGTCTTCATCATCCCAGCTCTGAGCTTCCAGGCCCGGAGTTATGTCAGGATGAGACAGCGAGGTCAGGTTAGCTCTAAGAGTTCTACTGCAGAACCTTGGGAAACTAACTTCCTCCTCCTCGCCCTCCTCCTTGCCCTCCTCCCTCCTCCTCTTCTTTTACTTCTTAGTTTTTAAGATCTCACAGGGGCGCTGGGCGATGGTGGCGCACACCTTTAATCCCAGCCCTTGGGAGGCAGAAGCAGGCTGATCTTTGTGAGTTCGAGGCCAGCCTGGTCTACAGAGTGAGTTCCAGGACAGGCTCCAAAGCTACACAGAGAAACCCTGTCTCCAAAACAAACAAAACAAAACAAACAAAAAACCAAGATCTTACAGGGGAGTTCAGGCTGGCTTCAAATTTGATCTCTTCCTGCCTCAACTTCCCAAGTTTTGGGATCACAGGTATGCAATACCGTCCTCCCCACTCTCCATATATTCCTGCCTTTGTAGTTTTTGAAGCCCAGGCTAGCCTCAAATTCTTGATCTTCTGCCTCCTGAGTGCTGTGATCACATGCCTAGCTTTTTCTTTTCTGTTCTTTTCTCTTCTTTCAATTGATTTTGAATCATGCATCCACTGCTTACCCTTCCATTTCCACCATCTTATTTTGTTATGAGCTTTCTCAGCTCGGTGCTGCTAAGCATGCCACAAAAATATATCCCCAATTAAACACCCACTGAATGGGTTTTAAGGGAAGACAGGTATAAGGGGCTAAGACACAACCCCAGTCCTGGACCAAGCAAAAAGAGGCACTCACAAGCACAAACAAGGCCACTCCTGAGCCCTATAATATAACTGTGCTCTTGAGACATCAACACTCTTTATTCCTGGGGGAGATCACTCAGCCCCTTTGGGCCGGAGGAATTGAGAAACAGTGGTGAGGAAGAATTTTGGGGAACAGCCTTGAGGCGCTGAAGCCACAGTCTTCTTGTCAAAGCTCAGAAACGAGGAAGCCGTGCTGGTCAGGAGGTAATTGAAGAGGAGACAAAATCAAGGCTGCCAAGTGAAACGGACTGGGTCACCAGCAGCTGTGACAAGCATGCCACACTGTTAAGGATGGAAAGGTTTTGAGCAGGAAGTAGCCCAATGAGATGGATGCTTTAGGCCCCCTGGGCTGTGTGGCAGCTGGCAGGGACAGCAACCAATCCCAACAGGAGAATAAAGAGGGGTTGTAGAAAACCGCCAAGGGTAAAACTTGGTGACTGTATAGGAGTCGGGGCTGGACAGCTGGAAGACAGGGTTGGGGGTGGGCCCTGGAGAAGGAGAGCACTCTTGAGTGGGCATGGGAGGACTGTGGGCAGGCAGGAGAGTCCAACAGGTCAGAAGAGGAGCACTCAGCAGGCGTCAGTGCCTCGGAGAAAACTAGGGGAGCAACACTTCTCCAATAAACGTGAACGTGGGAGCTAGAGGAGTTTGTTTTGTTCCGAGAGAACTGGACTTGGGAGATGGTGACAGAATCTGAGAAAGATGGAGAGCACAGGGTCTTCTTGGTGGTGAAAGAAAGATGGTGAAAAGAGGTTGGTGTTGCAGTGAGTGGTCCTGGCCTGCGTGGGGTGGTCCTGGTCTGCGTGGGGTGGTTCTGGTCTGCGTGGGGTGGTCCCGGTCTGTGTGGGGGTGGTTCCAGTCTGTGTGGGGGTGGTCCTAGCCTGCATTGGGGTGGTCCTGGCCTATGTGGGGTGGTTCTGGTCTGCGTGGGGTGGTCCCGGTCTGCGTGGGGTGGTTCCAGTCTGTGTGGGGGTGGTCCTAGCCTGCATTGGGGTGGTCCTGGCCTATGTGGGGTGGTTCTGGTCTGCGTGGGGTGGTCATGGTCTGCGTGGGGGTGGTCCTGGTCTGTGTGGGGGTGGTCCTGATCTGCGTGGAATGGTTCCGGTCTGTGTGGGGGTGGTCCTGGTTTGTGTGGGGGTGGTCCTGGTCTGCGTGGGGTAGTCTCGGTCTGCATGGGGGTGGTCCTGGCCTACATGGGGTGGTCCTGGTCTGCGTGAGGGTGGTCCTGGTCTGCGTGGGGTGGTTCCGGTCTGCGTGGGGATGGTCCCAGTCTGCGTGGGGATGGTCCCAATCTGCATGGGGGTGTTCCTACTCTGCATGTGTATGACTGCCCACCCTTAGGGACTTTGCAGCTTCAAGAAACCCATCTAAAGGACAGAAGCTTGACTTGGCTGTTTCTAGACTAGAAGCCTCTACTCAGTCACCCTTCTTCTGAAGGGAGTTATAGAGGGTGTCAGGGCCAAGCCCTAGGGGTCTCCTGGCTTGCTGTCTCAGGCCTGGGTGATCTTGACTCAGCATGTGTCTGAGGGGTGTCAGGGCCAAGCCCTAGGGGTCTCCTGGCCTGCTGTCTCAGGCCTGGGTGATCTTGACTCAGCATGTGTCTGAGGGGTGTCAGGGCCAAGCCCTAGGGGTCTCCTGGCCTGCTGTCTCAGGCCTGGGTGATCTTGACTCAGCATGTGTCTGAGTCTATCTGTGCTACTATAACAAATAACTGGGGTTTGGTATGGTCTAAAAAAGAGACATTAATTTCTCACAATTTGGGGAGCTAGGAGGGCCAACATTAAGTCATGGGTAGGGCTGCTGAGGGCTGCTCCCTGCTCCAGCATGGTTCCTTACTGTCCTGTCCTAAGGAGAGATGGAGAGCTGTGTTCTCCATGGAAGGAGGTGGAAGGACCAGTGAGCTAAACCCTGCTTGAAGCCTTGTAAGCACTTCAGACTGTGGTACAGTTTAGTGGTAGAACACTCACCCAGCACACCCGAGGCCTGCATTTCATCCCAGCATCACACATTAAGTCAGATAAAATAATTAAATTAAGATATGAGAATGTGGCTACATTGCCTAACATACATAAAGCCCTGGGTCCAAACCCCAGCATTACATAAAACCAGGTGTAGTCCATGTGCTTGTACAAATTGAAAAAGACCATGTGACATTTGACCCTCATTCCCATCGATCATACAGGGACCCATTACACCTCCAAAGAAGCTGTAGGCAGAAGAGACAAGAAATGTGTGTGAACGTACCTAAGATGTACAAGAGTGGTCTAAACACTGCTGTGTGTCCCTGTGTTCATCTGTTCATGAGCACTTAGCATTTATTGGTGCCTGGATGATGATAAGAAGGGGTTTCCTGCCTGTCTTCAAGTCTGGCCAGGGAGGCAGAACAGGCAGTTACAAGTAGTGGGATTGGGGCTCTTGGGATCAGGTGAAAGGATAAAGGAGGGTCTTGACGGGATGGTGTTATGCTATAAACAAAGTCCCGGAGAGAGCCCAGATGTGAAGCTGAGCCAGAGTTGCCCCTAAGAGTCACTAGGGTATCTGAGTGGATGGGAACAAGAATGGACAAAACCAGACAGTGGGCTTGTTTGTGTCCTGTGGTTCTTAGGGCATCCTATGTGGAACACCAGCCATAGAGGACCTATCTCTAAGGACAGGTCCTAGACCCTTAGCTCTGGGGAAGTCTGGGGAAGTTGATTGCCACCTCAGCACACCTCTGGCTCACTTCCCAGGTTTGCTTTTGCTACGGGATTTTCCGGGCAGCACTACCCTAAGAAGAATGAGCAGCTGTAGAACCATTGTGAGCTTGGACAAACCCCTGGGTGTGGCTACCAGTGAAGTGGGTTCTCATCAGACTTCCCCCAGTAACTTTTATATGTCTTCTGTAAACCATTCAATTCCTCTGGACCTCCTGGGAAAGGGGACTCCTGACTTCCCCTGGCAAATAATATATTCAAATTGCCTGAAAGAATAAGGCCCACATCTTCGCCCAACAATCCGTGTCCTTCTACTTAGATCAGAAAGCCTCCCCATAACCTAGAAAACATATGTTGCTGTGTCCAGAGAGCCTAGCTGCCTTTGAGGAAGTCATATTAGTGTACCTTTCTCACCAACAGGGCCAAGATCTTCTGGGAAGTTCCAAAAAAAGTGTCTTCTGTGGCACGTTGTGCCTGTCTCCCCTCACCTGTCAGAATCAATGAATGGTTTGTCTTGTTCTTTGTGGTGCAATTGAGGCAACCTTTATTATGTTATTGCTCTGTCTTGGTTATCATAGTGTCAACATTTAGGGAACTTGCCCTAGAGGAATTTCCCCTACTTGAATGTTCCTTTTATGTAGTTCCCTGTCCAAAACTACCCTTGGCAGCTCCAGTGATAAAAGCCTCCTGTCAAAACTAAGTCCTCATCAGTGGGCTCTGAAATCTTAAGCCTTAAACCTCAGTTGTTGGGGACAGCACATGGCCCCAACATGTTTTCACCACCTCTGAAGCAAGTCTTAGCATCTCCTCTTTGCAGCTGAGCTATTGGCATCCAAGGATGTTAACCAGGATTCAGACGAGTCAGAGATGCATGGCTCTTTCACCGGAACCCAGTTGTTTCTGGTCATGTCTCTGTGTTCTTCACTCAGTGGACTTTCCAAGGGACAGAGGAAGATGGCAGAGAGGGAAATAAAGCAAACAGTAGTCCAGTCAGTCATTGAAACTCTCACAGTTGTATCATTGTTTTCTCTTTGTGTTCTTGACACAGAGCCAGAACCAGGCAAGGGAGCAGGTAGGGCTATGTGGCCTTAGTGAGGAAGGCCATGGGGTTGGGAGTTCCGGGCCCAACACTGACAGTTGAACATAAGCAATTGTGTTCTGGGCTGTGGCCCTGATAGTGCTAGACTCAGTCAGACCCACTGGGGAGATCTGGCTGTGCCTCTTCCTAGCTAGGGAGTACATATATCATGAAACTGGCAGGAGCCATATCCAGGGTAGTTTTCCCTGGAAAGCTGATTCTGACCGTCCTCCCTGCTGCTACCAATTCCCATCTAGGAAACCAGGGTGTGAATAGACTCCCTTGGGCCTTGACTTGTATGTAAACATCTTACAAAACAAAGCATGGTGTGTGTGTGTGTGTGTGTGTGTGAGAGAGAGAGAGAGAGAGAGAGAGAGAGAGAGAGAGAGAGAGAGAGAGAAGGAATCTGAGCACACTATGATTGTTTGTAGTTTCTGGAGAAATGAATGGCAGATGGATGACGAGACTCAACTACTCATGGCTAGCTTTTGCACCCTCAAGGACCTTTCTCAGAGACATCTAAGGTGCTTCTTCTTGGCTTCAGCATCCTGAGGACCACAGCCTGTTATTCACAGGACGGATGCCGTGAAGATTGCCCATGCTTTTTCTTGAGAAATATCAATGGCAAGGGCTGTGAAAGAAAAATCCAGCACACAGGCTTAACTTTGAAGTTCAGTGATCACAAACCATGTGGATGAACCTGGGCAGGAATTCAGTTTTCTTTCCTGTGATCCGTGGAGCCTCTGATGTTGGATTCCTACCAGTCTCCAGAGTCCAGCAGGATCCCAAGTTTGTGGAATATGGCTCATGGATTAGTACAAAAATCTCCCCCTCCTAGCCTAGCCTAAAACATTGTCCATATGCCTCGTCCTACACAGAATTATGATACAAAAAGCATTTAGTGAGACTTGGCTGTTTGTTGGGCTTTCACTGGGTATAATGGGATTAATGAAGGACTGTTGTATAATAACAGTCATTTATTAAGCATTTGGTATGAATTATTTATTTTTCAGTTTTGAGACAGGCTCTCTCTACATGGCCAGACTGGCCTTAAACACACAATTCTCCTGCCTCAGCCTCCTAATTTCTGAGATTACAATTTAATCTGCTTTAGGATATGGCGCCACACTGTGGCAGATTAAGGTATTTTTTGATACTTCTTCCTTTGTTGCCCCTCCCTTAAATCTCCTTTGGCCTGTGACTTCTGTGGTCAACAGAATAAGCAGAAATGCCTCTAGCCAGTTCCTCTTAGGTTTTCAGAGAGCTGCCACTTCTTCTTAAACTCTAAGAGTCGAGCTGCCTCCACCCGGGAGAGAGAGGCCTGGGAGGGAGATGGACCTGGCTGACTGTAGCCTTTTAACTTTCCCTGCCAAAGATCTAAGGGGAAACATCTTGGATCCTCCAAACCGGGCCAGGCCCTAGCTGATACGAGTCAATAAAAAAGTCGGTTCCGGTACTCAACTTCATATGGAAAAGCAAAAAAACCCAGGATAGCCAAAACAATCCTGTACAATAAAAGAACTTCTGGAGGCATCACAATCCCTGACTTCAAACTCTACTTCAGAACTACAGTACTGAAAACAGCCTGGTACTGGTATAAAAACAGACAGGAGGACCAATGGAACCTAATCAAAGACCCGGATATTAATCCACACACTTTCGAACACCTGTTTTTTGACAAAAAAAAAATATCAAATGGAAAAAAGAAAGCATACTTAACAAATAGTGCTGGCATAACTGGATATCAATATATAGAAGAATGAAAATAGACCCATATCTATCACCATGTACAAAATTCAAGTCCAAATGGATCAAAGACCTCAACATAAAGCCAGCCACACTGAACCTCATAGAAGAGAAAGTGGGAAGTACACTTGAATGCATTTGAACAGAAGACCACTTACTAAATATAACCCCAACAGCACAGACACTGAGAGAAACAATTAATAAATGGGACCTCCTGAAACTGAAAAGCTTCTGTAAAGTAAAGGACACAGTTAACAAGACAAAATGACAGCCTACAGAATGGGAAAGATCTTCACCAACCCCACATCAAACAGAGAGCTGATCTCCAAAATATACAAAGAACTCAAGAAATTGGTCATCAAAAGAACAACTAAACCAATAAAAAAAAATGGAGTACAGACCTAAATAGAGAACTCTCAACAGAGGGATCTAAAATGGCTGAAAGACACTTAAGGAAATGCTCAACATCCTTAGTCATCAGAGAAATGCAAATCAAAACAACTCTGAGATTCCATCTTACACCTGTAAGAATGGCCAAGATCAAAAACAATGATGACAACTTGTGCTGGAGAGGTTGTGGGGTAAAGGGAACACTCCTGCATTGCTGTGGGAGAGCAAACTGGTGCAGCCCCTTTAGATATCAGTGTGGTGATTTCTCAGAAAATTACAAAACAACCTTCCTCAAGACCCAGTAATACCACTTTTGGGTATATATCCAAAGGATGCTCAATTGTGTCACAAGGACATGTGCTCAACTATGTTCATAGCAGCTTTGTTTGTCATAGCCAGAACTTGGAAACAACCTAAATGTCCCTTGTCTGAAGAATGGATAAGGAAAATGTGATACCTTTACACAATGGAGTACTATACAGTAGAAAAAAAATAATGACATTTTGAAATTTGCAGACAAATGAATGGAGCTAGAAAACATCATGCTGAGTGAGGTAACCCAGAACCAGAAAGACAATTATCATTATGTACTCACTCATAAGTGGTTTTAAGACATAAAGCAAAGAAAACAAACCTACAAATCAGAATCCCAAAGAACCTAGACAACAATGAGGACTCTAAGAGAGACATACATGGATCTAATTACATGGGAAGTAGAAAAAGACAAGATCTCCTGAGTAAATTGGGAGCATTGGGAGCATGGGGACCATGGAAGAGGGTTGAAAGGGAGGGGAGGGACAGGGAGGGAAGCAAAGAAAAAATGTAGAGCGCAATAAAAAATCAAATATATATATATAGTCTGTTCCCCAAGGAGCAGAAATGTCACCCAGCTGAGAGCACTGCCCATTCCTGACCCACCAATCATGAGTTATAAGAAGATGGTTGTTATTTCCAAGTCTCTCTTCTGTTTTGTCTTCTGTTACACAGCAGTAAATAGCAAGAATCTAACGCCATTTTTCAGAAGCTAATGCAGACCAGAATCACACTTTACTGACAGCAAAGCCGGGATTTAAAGCCCAGCAGCCTGCTCCTGGCACCTGCTCTTACCACTCCATGGTTCTGCTTTTTGGCCAGTGAAATGGCTCCGCAGGCAAAGGCTCCCACTACCGAATGTGACAACTGAAGTCAAATCCCGGGACCCATGCGCATGGTCAAGAAGAAAATCAGCTCCATACTTGTCCTCTGAATGCCACAGGGGCACTGTTGCCATGTGCACTGTGACTTGCCGCTCCCCTGCATGTAAATCAATGTAATTTATAAAGCCAAAAATAAGTGCTGCTGAGCTGCACATGATGCTGCACACCTATAATCCAGCATTTGAGGGGCTGGAGGAGGGAGCAAAGACACACATCTGAGGCCGTCCTGGGCCACAAAATGACACACTGTCTCAGGAAGAGGAGGAAGAAGAGGAAGAAAAGAGGGAGGAAGACAAAATGGAGGAGGAAGAGGAGGAAGAAAAGAGGGAGGAGGAGGAAGAGGAGGAGGAAAAAGAAAGAGAAAAAGGAGGAGGAAGAGAAGGAAAAAGAAGGGGAGAAGAAAGGAAGAAAAGGGAGAGGAGGAAAAAGAAGGGGAAGGAGAGGAGGAAGAGGAGAAAGAAGAGGAGGAGGAGGAAGCAGCAGCAGCTCCTCTTAGGAAGCTTCTATCCAAGAGGAGACGCTCACTTGCTATGATTAGAGGTTTATTTACCTTGGTTTAATTGTTTATTCAATTCAAGTATACTAGGTCCAAGGTACACATAAAAGACTATACTGGAGCAATGTGGAGAATCCGCCAAACACTGGTGATGGGTAGGTGGGTGGGTGTGGACATGTGGAGTGTCCTAAAGGACAGGGAGAAATGTCCGATTTGCACCAGAGAGGAAGTGCTTATGAAGTGGCAGGACAGCTCATGCAGAGTGCCAGGGTACTGGGTGTGTCCAGGGGAAGTTCTGAGTGGGCAGAATGTGAGCATGTGGGGGGAGGGGGTGAACAGAGACCCAGATGCCAGCCGAGGCCCACAGGTCCCAGACCTGAAGGTCCAGAGCTGTGCACACAGGCCTTGAATGAGCTCAGCCTTTGTGCAAAGCCCTCCAGACCCCAAGGAAGAGCATATGGGTGGGGACATCATCTGATGTACCTTTTACAGAGAAGTTGCATGTCTTTCAGAGTGTGTTGTGTGTGGGGGGGGGGGTCAAAGGCTAAACTGCAAGAGAGGCCCTGAGGTTGAAAACTAGAGCATAGTCTACAAGAACAGTTAGGGGCAGCCTGGTGGAACTTGACCTGGCAGTCATGGTGGGCATGAGGAGAAGGAACATGTCCCAGAAATTTGCAGGAGGCAAATGAGCTGAGGAAGGGGACACAGCAAAATGACATGGCTCACCATGGTACCTGACATGGGATTGGCTTGCAGTCGGTTCTTAGCATATAGTTAACAAATAAAGGCTAAATGAACTCCCGGTCTACCTCTAGACTGAGGACAGCGTTTAGGGTGCAAACTGAGGGCTCGTAGCAAAAAGAAGCAGCTCTCAGGATAAAAGGTTAAAGTGTACGTGTCTTTTTGAGATATTCTTGCCCTTTGGGACCAAGAGGCCCTTTAGTCCCTGCAATTAGAGGACAGTCTGATCTGCTCTCCTAGGGTGGTAACAACACCAAAGAGAAATTGAATTAAATAGCCTGCTAGAGAAATGTGAAACCCGAGTCTGCCTTTGAGGACTGCCAGCTAGTGTGCACCTGACAGGTAGACTAGGGATTGCTTCCAACAGCAGGGGTACCCCGTCCTGACCTAGAGCTGTGGTAGGGGTGAATTAGGAGCTGTGGCCTGCGCCTGCAGGGTTATGGGGAAGGCAGGGCTCTGCTCTAGCAAGAATATTCCCCACTAAAAACCTATGCCCAAGTAAACATGTGAAGATGGATGTGCTCATCTAACTAACCAATAGCTAGACAAGGGGATATCCCCATCCATACCTCCGTCAGCCTTGTTCCCCAGAGCTGCAGACTCCTGACTGAGCAAAGACTCAGTCTGCCTGAGATGTTAATGGCAGTCAAGAGGAAGTGGATGTTTATGATAGTCTCCTACAAGCAAAGTACCAGTTGCCCAAGACTGGCCCCTTGTTCCTGATTGCTGATTCACACTGTGGCTCTCTGTTTCTGCATTGCTAGTTTAGGACACGGGAAACCAGGCCCTCTAGGGCTGAGGTCCCCACTGAGCCCAGGTACAAGCTTTGATGTTGGAAACCACGTACGCACCAGCAGCTGACTAGGAGCTGCTATCCAAAACACCTTTCCAGGTGCTTCAGGACACACACCAGTTCCTATCTGGTCCTCCCTTGTTGTAAGAGGCTGTCCTGGGCTTGTCAGCATTCCTGACCTCTGACCACTAGGTGCCAGCAGCGCTATCTCCTGAGGTACCACTGGAAGTAGCTACATGCATTGCCAACTCTGGGGGACCAGTTTGCTCCCAGGTAAGAACCATGCTGTGTCTAGTGCCATGACTCTCAAGCCTTAGAAATGGGACTGAATGGCTCTAAGATTGAGCACGAGTGCAAAGCACACCCAGACCGTTCACACTTAGTATGGAAGAGAGAACACAGAATGTCTGCTCCGTGTTGCCTTCGTATATTAAGAAGCTAATTTTTCTTATATTTGTAAGATCCTAAAGTCAAAGAGGTGTTCTCTGGTGATTCATGGTGAACCCTTCATAACACTTGGAGCTGACCTCCCTATCAGGGTGGCACTGGGGCCACCACCCTCCCCTTTTCATGTGTGGGCAATCACCAGACTCCTTTGGCTGGTTCAGTGTGGTAGGGAGAAGGGATGGTTTCCCAGGTGCACAGCTCCCTCAGCATCCCCACATCTCACCTGTCTCCTCCCAGAAGACCTCCCATGTCCTAGCCTTTATTTAGTCTTCCCTGACACTTGGCAATTCACAAATCTGTCCACTGTTCCCTTCCGTTTTGTCATCTGAACCTATAAATAGTTTCCAGATGAAGCCCCCGTCTGCGTCGTGACAGTTCGTCCTGTGTTCCTTTTCAGATTCTTGAAGGCTCTAGTTTGCATTTGCTCGAGAAGAACGAGCAGCTTCCAAAACCAGGAGCCTTTTATTTAAACAAGAATGGTATAGTAGGGGACAGTGCGGCTGCCCCTGTGGGGCTCTCTGTATGCTATTTTACAAATGCAAAGTTGGGGGGCAAAAAGACCCTAGAGCTAAGACGGTGACAAGAAATGAGGCTCAGGCCCAGTGTTCTTCATGCTTAGTTAGCCCAGACTGAGCCTGTGACACCTGTGGCATGGTGACATCTTGTTCTAGAGAACAAGTTAGCATTCTGCCCAGGAAGGCCTCCCGGGTTCTGTCTTCCAGTATCAGGGGAGGAAACAGGCCTGAAAGAGAGGCTCCGTGCTGACACCAGGCAGGGGGCAAAGGCTGATTTCCTGTGGGAACTCTCGTGTATCTTCCTAACCCCTATGCCTTCTGCCAATGCCACAAAAAAAGTGACTACTGAGCTTGCTAGTGGCACCTACCAGGACTGACCACACCTCTGGGCCAGCTACTGAACCTTCCTGGTTTCCTGCCTTTAGCAATGACCAAGGCATTTAGAAAGGACCCACATTTCAATCTCTGCCTGGGCCTCCTTGGACCTGTCCCATTAGCTTCCAGCTGTGGTACCCCCAGGCTCATCCTGTTCCCCACGATGCTCCAAATCCTGCCGGGTCCCTGGTTGGTGAAGAACTTGGACCTGAGGAAGGTTATTATATCCAAGGCCAGGATCTGCAGGGATGGGCTGTGCTTTGAGGGTTGGGCTGGCTAGCGGGAGCACAGCGGAAGTGCTCCAGGATCAGCCAGGCAGTGGACCCGGTACATATTAAACAACACTCTCCCAACTGCCCGAGCCTCACTCTGTGCTACCTCCGCACCCAGGTGCTGTTACCATAGAAATGGCTGCTCTCCTTCACCCAGCCTAGGTAGCATGCCACTCTGACCTTTGCACATTGACCCTCGGGGCGTAGGTCAGCCATTGTGGTTCTCACCTTCCCTCTGAACGTGAGTCTCAGAAATGCTTGGCTTCAGTCTGTGACTAGAGATGGTTTGACTGTGTCAGCGTATGCAGCCTTGACCTGTAGTGGGAACTAGCTTTCCCAGCCTCGTTCCAAGCCTTCCCCAGAGGAGACAGGAGCTTTTCTAGGTTGGGATGGAGATGAGAGGCTGGTTAGTCCTTCTCTCATCCTGACTGCTTCTGTTCTGTGATAGCCCTGTGGCTGGCAGCTCTGGTCACAAGGGACTCTTTTCAGCAGGTTCAGGCCTCTTCTCCTGACTCCCTGGCGAGATAACTGCACTACAACAAGGTCTCAGCGCAAGTGAGACCTTAAACTGTGGGGACCCAGGACTCCCTTCCCCCACCTCTACTTCTCCACCCCCACCCCATAAACCCCTGCCCTCTCTGGGAACAGGGGAAGCAGCTTTCCTAGGTTTTACAAAATTGAACTGAGAAAAACAGGCAGTCCTTCCTCTACGGCCAGCCACAGACTGGCCAAGAGGTAGTTCCTGTGGCAGTTACAGTTACTACCCAACAGCCTACACACACTCACATGCACACACACACACTCACATGCACGCACACACACACACACTCACATGCACACACACACACACACATGCACACACACACTCACATGCACACACACACACACATGCACACACACACTCACATGCACACACACACACACACACTCACATGCACACACACACTCACATGCACACACACACACACACACACTGGGGACAGAGCCCACTCCTTGCAATGTTCCTAAGGGGACACTGTGGCTGGGAATGGGATGGTCCCTGAAAGGCACATGGAGTAGGGGGGATGTTTCTCTTCACTGGGGGGTCCCTGCAGGCTTTATTCTCTCCCTAGTCCCCAATCTCTTGTCACCTTCACTCTCTGTCCTTGGAGTCTGCCTTTTCCTGCCAAGGACTTGGTCAGTGACATAGTGTCCCTTGGAAGTAGGGGTGTTACAGTCTACCAGGATTAGATGACCCAACCCTTTCTGGATGACGGAAGAATTCAGAGATTAGCTTCGTAGTTCTTCTTCAAGCCTTCTAAGAGGTTAGTCTCTCCAGGGGGAGGGGTGTCCAGCTCTCCTGAACCCCCTTTCACAACAGTTTCCTCTTGGGGAAGAGCTGATCCATTGCTTATGCACCAAGACGCCTGGCTGTGTGCAGGATGAAGCAAATTAACGTCTCTCCACCCGCCCAAGCCAGGTTTCAATCTTCCATAGAGAGCAAGCAGATGGCTACATCAATGCCTACTTCTAGGGAAAAGCTCCTGACCGGTCCCCAAGCTGTGAAGACGAAGTCCCCGTGGCCCTTCTGTGAGGTTCATGTCAGTTTTCCTACCCACCTACCCTTTGTTTCTACAGACCAGGCTAGGGGCTGACAGTGACCAAGCCCTTCATGCGGGCATCACAACTAAACATTTTATTAAGAGCTCCTGTTGACAGCCTGTTGGAAGGGAGATCTCCAAGCCAGGACTACACAGAGAAAGCCCATCTCATGAGAGAGAAAAAAAGAAGTGAAATATCTCTGGTTAGTGGAGCTGTCTAAATGTGGAAGGCTGAGTTTCTGTTTCCTAAGTAAATGTGAGCCCCACGCAAACAGTAATCTTTGGCAAGGTGTATCCCCTTTTGATGTTTTTGTATATTTTCATCAAAGCCTGGGGTGAGGGTCCCAGCTGCTCACCCTTTACTTAGTGGTGACCCTTGTGGCTTAGTGGTGACCCTTGTCACTTAGTGGTGGCCCTTGTCAGAGCTGTCCCATGCTACCTTAAAGAACACAGCACAAAGGACAAGTTTTCATTTGTTGAGTACACTTGCCTCAGCCCCTGTGGATTTGTAGTGATTAAAACCAGGCGTGGTCTGGGTTGACTTCAAGACCATGTATGAAAAGGGGTCTCTGAGGAGAACAGTATGGGTAAGACAGCGGGAAAGACGGTGGTTTAAGTGAGAATGGTGACCCATTCAAGTCCCACAGCATATTAACCACCCTGGTTACCTTTCTCCTAACCACAACAGAATTCCTGGCAAAGAAGCAGCTGAGGGAAGGTTGGCATGTTTTGGCTCAGGGTCTAAGTGTAAGGGTACAGTCAGCCATGTTGGGAAGGGGCAGCGGGAACAGGAGGCAGCTGGTCCCTTCGCATCTGTACTGGGGGAGCAATGAGACCCATGCCTGTGCTCAGCCTCACGTTCTCCTTTTTGTTAAGTTGGGGACCCCAGCCTACAGGATGGTTCTGCTCACAACTGGCATGGGTCTTCCCAGCTCAGTTAAACCTCTTGGAAAACTCCCACACAAAAATGCCCACAGGAATGTCTCCTAGGTGACTCTAAATGCTGCCAAGCTGACAGGGAAGTGAACTTCTAAGTAAACCGTTTCAGAGGGCAGAAGACTGTTAGCGAGAGCCGGTTAGATGCCAGGTGGGCATCTCTAATCCAATGGATACATTTAGACAGCATTCTGTCTTTGTTCGTTCGTAAAGCTTTAGAAAGATAAGTTGGATTTGGAGTGAATGTCTACAAAGCATAGATCTGACAAAAGGCGTGTGTCTAGGCTTTATCTCTCAAAACTCATCGTCAAAAATAAATAATCAAAGCTGGGCAGTTGGTGGTGCACACTTTTAATCCCAGCAATTGGGAGGCAGAAGCAGGTGGATCTCAGTGAATTCAAGGCCAGCCTGGGCTACAGAGCGAGTACCAGAACAGGCTCCAAAGCTACAGAAAAACTCTGTCTTGAAAAACCAAAAAATAAAAAATAATACTAAAAATAAAATGAATGACCACTATGACTGGAGAGATGACTCAGCTGTTAAGAATACTGACGGCTCTTCCTGGAGTCTGAATCCCAGCATCCACACTGCAGCTCACAACCATCTGTAACTCCAGTTCCAGGAGATCTGATGCCCTCATCTGACTCCCATAGGTACTACATGTACGTGGTGCACAGACACACATGTGGGCAAAACATCCATAGAAATAAAGAATTTATTTTTAATTTTTTGAGGCGGGGTTTCTCTGTCTGACAGTGCTGGCTGTCCTGGAACTCACTTTGTAGACAAGGCTGGCCTTGGACTCACAGAGATCCACCCGCCTCTGCTTCCTGAATGCTGGAATCAAAAGTGTGTGCCACCATGTCTGGCTCAAGGGGAGAAAGTTTTAAATGAATAACCCACACACAGTCAATAAACACAGACAAATGCCCAGCCTCACCAATCTTTAGGAAAATGTGTATGAAAACCACAGGATACACTTTAGGCCCACTGGGATGGCTGCAGTCAAAACGTCAGACAGCGAGTGTTAACAAGGGTGTGGAGAACCTGGAACTGCCATACTTAATTGATAAGAATGTAAAAGTGAGCCGGGCCATAGTGGCGCACGCCTTTAATCCCAGAACTCAGGAGGCAGAGGCAGGCGGATCTCTGTGAGTTCGAGACCAGCCTGATCTACAGAGCTAGTTCCAGGATAGTCTCCAAAGCCACAGAGAAACCCTGTCTCGAAAAACAAACAAACAAACAAAAAAAGAATGTAAAAGTGATGTCTTTGTAGAAAATAGTTTGGTAGTTTCTTTTCTTGTTTGTTTCTTTTATTGAGCTAAACATTTTTCTCTGCTCTTCTTCCTTTCTCTCCCCGTCCCCAACCCTCTCCCATGGTTCCCCATGCTCCCAATTTACTCAGGAAGATCTTGTCTTTTTCTACTTCCCATGTAGATTAGATCCACATATGCCTCTCTTAGGTCCTCTTTGTTGTCTAGGTTCTCTAAGATTGTGATTTGTAGGCTGGTTTTCTTTGCTTTGTGTCTGAAAGCCACTTATGAGTGAGTACATATAATATTTGTTTTTCTGGGTCTGAGTTACCTCACTCAAAATGATGTTTTCTAGCTCCATCCATTTGTCTGTAAATTTCAAGATGCCATTATTTTTCTCTGCTATGTAGTACTCCCTTGTGTAAATATACCACATTTTCCTTATCTATTCTTCAGTTGAGGGGCATTTAGGTTGTTTCCAGGTTCTGGCTATGACAAACAAAGCTGCTATGAACATAGCTGAGCACATGTCCTTGTGGCACAATTGAGCATCCTTTGGATATATATCCAAAAGTGGTATTGCTGGGTCTTGAGGAAGGTTGTTTCCCAATTTTCTGAGAAATCACCACACTGATATCCAAAGGGGCTGTACCAGCTTGCACTCCCATCAGCAATGCAGAAGTGTTCCCTTTATCTCACAATCTCTCTAGCATAAGTTGTCATCGGTGTTTTTGATCTTGGCCATTCTTATAGGTCTAAGATGGAATTTCAGAGTTGTTTTAATTTGCATTTCTCTGATAGCTAAGGATGTTGAGTATTTCCTTAAGTGTCTTTTAGTCACTTTAGATTCCTCTGTTGAGAATTCTCTATTTAGGTCTGTACTCCATTTTTTATTGGATTATTTGTTCTTTTGATGACCAATTACTTGAGCTCTTTGTATATTTTGGAGATCAGTTCTCTGTCTGTTGAAGGGTTGGTGAAAATCTTTTCCCATTCTGTAGGCTGTCATTTTGTCTTGTTGACTGTGTCCTTTACTTTACAGAAGCTTTCAGTTCAGGAGGTCCCATTTATTAATTGTTTCTCTCAGTGTCTGTGCTGCTGGGGTTATATTAAGGAAGTGGTCTCTTGTTCCAATGCGTTCAAGTGTACTTCCCACTTTCTCTTTTATGAAGTTCAGTGTGACTGACTTTATATTGAGGTCTTTGATCCATTTGGACTTGAGTTTTGTGCATAGTGATAGATATGGATCTTTCTTTATTCCTCTACATTTTGATATCCAGGTATGCCAGCAAGTTTGGTAGTTTCTTGAATGGACAGAATTACACCTGACTGGTAAATTTTGCCTCTCATATGCAATCAAGAGTACACAAATATGTCCATGCAAGCTTTACACAAAAGTATTCACAGTAGTATTCTTTATGAAGTGTTGGGGGTACTAGGCCTACACCATGCCAAATACTGGAGGTACTGTGGAAAAGAAGAGAGCCATAATAGTCCGCCTTTTGCAGGGCATATATTTACTGAGTCATATCAATCTGTTGATTTCTTTGGCTAAGCAATAAAGAAACTGCCAGGCCCATTTGATAGGCCCACCCTTAGGTGGGTGGAGTAAACAGAGCAGAACGCTGGGAGGAAGAGGAAGTGAGGTCAGACTCCGCAGCTCTCCTCTCCGGAGCAGACGCAGGAGAGACGCCATGCTACCTGCTCCGACCCAGGATGGACTTAGGCTAGAATCTTCCCGGTAAGACCGGTGCTCACAGATTGTTAGAGATGGGTTGATAGGGATATCAGAATTAGCCAGTAAGGGCTAGAGCTAAGGGCCAAGCAGTGTTTAAAAGAATACAGTGTCTGTGTAATTATTTGGGGCATAAGCTAGCCGGGCAGGAGCCGGCGGCTGGGGTGTTGGGGATGCAGCCCTGCCGCCGCTCCATATTACAACAAATGACGCCCAGACGTGTGGCTAACTAAATCCACTTAAAAAACCTGAGAAGGCTTAAAAATAAGGGAGAGAGAGTTTAACACAGATTTTTGCTGTTTGTTGGTGGCGTGCTGTAGAGAGATTTCCTGATTCGGCAACAGCAGCAGAAAAAACGCTGTGTCATTTCAAAGCGTGGCTTCCTGGGGCTGTGCCGCCAGTGCAAACTCTGGCTTTATGTTTGTGTTCCCGCTTGGGATCGGAAGGAGAGTGCTCTGAGACCATGCTGATGGCTCTCAGCGCTCCCCGCCTGCACCTGGGCAGACGGCCGAATCAGGCTTAGGCAGGCGGAAGAGCATGGCGGATTCCTGCCGCCATACAGGGACGTGTTTTCAGACTGCACAGTGCTCTGCGAGTCAGATTTGGATGTAACTTGGATGAAAAGAATTTCTGTGCTACACGCTCAGTCTCAGAATTAAAGTGCTGAGTGCCGCTCCTACCTGGTAGCCCCAAGAGGCTTCCTGACTCAGCTTTAGCTGCAAAACCCTGCGGCTCATTAAGAGGTCCTGCCACAAAACACTTAAACAGTGTTGATGAAAAGCTGAACACATGCTTTTCGGTTTTCAGCCGTAGCAGGAAAAAAGCTGTGCCATTTAAAAATGCCGGCTTTCTGGGCCATCCTGCCAGGGCAAACTCTGACTGTTTGAGGCAGGAGGGCCGGCTACAGAGAGAGGACTTGAGTGTTGTCTGTTGTAGCTTGCTGGCTGACAGGGACCTTGAAATGCTATAAACATGGCTACAGCCAGTACCTCAGCCAAGAGGCTGAAAAGCTAAGAAATGGACTGGATCTAGCTGGCAAAGCCACGCCTTTAGTCCTACTGATATTGCTTGGTAAATTAAAGGCTCTTGTGGTCAGAAAAAGAGAGATATACAATAAAGAGAGATTCAAAGACAAAGAAAATTTCTAAATGGTTTACTGTATGTTAAGAATATATGCAAGCTGAAAGTTGAAGTTCTTAAAGCAAAAAACAAAAAAAAAAGGAAGAGAGTTGTTGTGTGTCTTAGTACACACCTTTAATCCCAACACTTGGGAGGCAGAGGGAGATAGACCCCTGTGACTTCAAGGTGTGGTAGCACACGCCTTTAATCCCAGTGCTTAGAAGGCTGAGATAAACAGATCTCTGTGAGTTCAAGGTGTAGTAGCACACGCCTTTAATCCCAATGCCTGGGAGGCAGAGACAGGCGGATCTCTGAGAGTTCAAAGACAGCCTGGTCTACAGGGTTATTCCAGGTCAAAGATATGCGCTCAAAAAGCAAAAAGTTAACCTAGAAATGTTGCAGCTTAGCGCCTAATGATTTAAAGGCGCAAATCAAAAGTGCTCCTGGATAGTAAAAAATTGCAGATTCACAATAGGACAGATTCAGACCACTGAATGAGTCACACTGTTGGATGAATGTACGTAGGCTTGGGAGAGAGAAGAAAAAAAATATAGAGAATAAAGTTAATGGTTAAAAAAAAAAAAAGGTAAAGTCTTTAAAAGAGACAGAGTACAGATAGTTATAGATATAAAAAAAAATAAGCCGCGTAAAGATGGAAAATTCACAGAGAGTCTGGATTTTGTACATTGTGTTTTCTTTAAAATTTTTGACTGTGAAGGAGCTAAGTACAGAGAGACATTTCATTACATGTGCTGCCAAGCTAAACCAGAATGGATATAAGGGTATTACGATTTCAGAATTTGGGTCTAAGGATATGATGCTTTGGAGAGAGTCTTCTTTTGTTTTCACAGAGGTTGAGACTCTATGGATTTCTTCTATTCCGATTTGGTATGATGGACCACGTCCTCCTGAAGGGTTGCTGTGAACATCTTCAGAAAATTGCTTTGCTCAACTGCCAACTGAGATGAAACCTGGCACACAGGTTACACCCTAAATAATCTGATTAACGACGCCCCCATTCAGCAGAAAGCAGTTTGGAGAGAAAAAAACTGCGCCCATGTTCCCAAATATGGTTTATAAATGTTCTTTTACATCTAAAGGGGGATATGATATAGATATGGATAATTTGCATTAGTATAGATTTTGCTTTATTGATAGAGATTTACGGTCAATTTTGTTATATGTATGAATGTTTCTGATGTAATTTTTACTTGATAACTGTTTTGTTATATGTAATTTTGCTATGTTAAGGTTAAAGCCTTCCTTTTTTTGTTTAAACAGAAAAAGGGGAAGTGATGTGGGAGTGTCATATCAATCTGTTGATTTCTTTGGCTAAGCAATAAAGAAACTGCCAGGCCCATTTGATAGGCCCACCCTTAGGTGGGTGGAGTAAACAGAGCAGAACGCTGGGAGGAAGAGGAAGTGAGGTCAGACTCCGCAGCTCTCCTCTCCGGAGCAGACGCAGGAGAGACGCCATGCTACCTGCTCCGACCCAGGATGGACTTAGGCTAGAATCTTCCCGGTAAGACCGGTGCTCACAGATTGTTAGAGATGGGTTGATAGGGATATCAGAATTAGCCAGTAAGGGCTAGAGCTAAGGGCCAAGCAGTGTTTAAAAGAATACAGTGTCTGTGTAATTATTTGGGGCATAAGCTAGCCGGGCAGGAGCCGGCGGCTGGGGTGTTGGGGATGCAGCCCTGCCGCCGCTCCATATTACAACAGTTGACTGTGTCCTTTACTTTACAGAAGCTTTCAGTTCAGGAGGTCCCATTTATTAATTGTTTCTCTCAGTGTCTGTGCTGCTGGGGTTATATTAAGGAAGTGGTCTCTTGTTCCAATGCGTTCAAGTGTACTTCCCACTTTCTCTTTTATGAAGTTCAGTGTGACTGACTTTATATTGAGGTCTTTGATCCATTTGGACTTGAGTTTTGTGCATAGTGATAGATATGGATCTTTCTTTATTCCTCTACATTTTGATATCCAGGTATGCCAGCAAGTTTGGTAGTTTCTTGAATGGACAGAATTACACCTGACTGGTAAATTTTGCCTCTCATATGCAATCAAGAGTACACAAATATGTCCATGCAAGCTTTACACAAAAGTATTCACAGTAGTATTCTTTATGAAGTGTTGGGGGTACTAGGCCTACACCATGCCAAATACTGGAGGTACTGTGGAAAAGAAGAGAGCCATAATAGTCCGCCTTTTGCAGGGCATATATTTACTGAGTGACAAAGTGAAATTTCTTTTTTAAAAAGGTACCTAATAGCTTTCAGGTTTCTTACGGCTGTTCCATCCTAACATTGGTATTGAAAAAGTCCAGAGCCAGCTTGGTACATTGCTACCTGTCCCCAGTCCAACCCTGATAGAGGGTGCTAAAGTGAAAGGCTTCCTTCTCTCTGAGAGGCAGATTCTGATTGCTGTGCCCTGTGGCCACCTCACTACAGACTGACTCCCACTGGCTGTCACTAGAACTTCACCATGTGAGGTCAGATCTCTGGACTATTCTGTACTAAGGCTCTTACTGAGGGACCCTGGAGAGGGTAAACACTGTGACAGTCCACCATGACTGGTTGGCCTGGTGTCTTTGTCAGGAGGGTCAGACTGGCAGGCTCTGAGCTACAGGATGTTGCCAAGTGCAGAAGTGGGTGCTGGATGTCCCCAAGGCCGCGTAAAGACAATGTGAGGTGATAAGGTGACATGGCCTCTTGGCAGTTCTGGGGTCTGGGCACTTGTCAGTTTGGGGCAGCTTCTGAGGAAATACTAGAAAGTAATATTTAAGGGACATATCTGTCAAACCCCTACTTATAGAAGTCATCCTTAGGGTTAGAGAGATGACTCAGGGGTTACGAGCACTGGCTGCTCTTCCAGAGGACCTGAGTTCAGTCCTCGGCACCTACGTGGCCGCTCACAACTGTTTGTAACTCCAGTTTCAGGGGCCCAATGTAGACTCCTGAGATTTGGGAGCAAAACTTGGCAGGAGCCTGAGATTTGGGCATCATGAAAGCCAATACCTATTGAGATTATCATTAGCAGCTGGATACACATGGCATTCTACTTTTATAACCTAGACTCCTGGTCACCAGAAATGATGACTGTGTTGTAGTTGATATCAGCCACAGTAATTGGTAGTCCTTGAACTCTCTCGACACGTTGACACCTTGAGCCCCACTTCCACTGCAGTTGGCAGCTGATACGTAATGGGGACCCTTCAGGAGGCACCAGAACCCACAGAGGACATACAGGCGTGTGCCACCTTGCAGATCTAGGAGAGCAGCCAGCCCCTCCCCTTGTCAGCAGAGGATGCTTACAACGGCCTCTCTTGTCTCTCCCCAGTATTGTACCTGGAAGGCTCAGTTCTCGTGTTTGAGGACATCTTCCGACTCATTGCTTTCTACTGTGTCAGTAGGTGAGTAACCTGGCCCCAAAGGAGACTGTGGGGGAAGCCTCCCTTCCTGTCCTAACAGAAGCCCAATTGTTGCGATACACCCATCTGGTTGCAACAGACATCTATGCAACCTTGGGTGTGTTTGTAGCAGGGTAGGGGACAGAGTCAAGAGGGAGGGGATGCAGTGAGAGGGGACAGTCCCTTGTCTTTGCTCTGGTAACCACAAGAAGAGAGATTGGCTCTGATGTTTTCTGGACTCTTCTGGGAGGACTTTTCTGCTAGCCACCTGCCCATCTGGCTTTCATTAATCTTTCAATTTCTAGTGTTACCAGCACCAGGGACAGTTTGGGACCCTTGAGACCAACTGGTGACGCACAGGACAGAAGGAACTTCCTATAGCGACAACAAGAAGGGCTGATGCCCCTTGGTGGGTGGGAGCCTGGGATTGTTCAGCTGGGCAGACCACCGTGAGTTCTGCTCCACTCACTCAGAACTGGTTTCCGATCAGCAAGAATTTAAAAATACATTTGGTGCCATAACCCATCAGCTGAAGCTACAGGGCCTGCACAAGGGCTGGCTTGATGTTTGGTAAGGTGTATTGGGGTCTTTGACCCCAGGCTACGTCTGCCGAAACACATGCTCCACCCCTCCCATCCTCCAGGCCAGCAGAGCAACACTGACCATTAGAGCTGATACTGACTGCTCCTGCTGCCTAGAGAGGGCTTCTCCAGCGCTCAGTGGGGCTCTGGGGGATTTTTATACCCACTAATTTCTTTCTTTGTTTTGTTTTGATTCTAATTAGGCTTTTTCTTTTTTTATTATTATTTATTTATTTATTTTCAAGACAGGGTTTCTCCGTAGCTTTTTGGTTCCTGTCCTGGAAAGGCTTTTTCTTATAGCGCTGCTTGTCCTGAAACTTACATTGTAGACAGGCTGGCCTTGAACTCATAGAGATCTGCCTGCATCTGCCTCCCAAGTGTTGGGATTAAAGGCATGCGCTACGACTGCCCAGCCCTACCCACCACTTTTAAAGATTTTTTTTTAATATGTCTTAATGTTTGCTTGCAAGGCCAGAAGACAGCATCAGATCCCCTGAGACTAAAGTTACAGACAGTTGTGTGTCACCATGTGAGTGCTGGGAACCAAACCCATGTTCTCCATAAGGGCAGAAAGTGCTTGCAACTACTGAGCTATCTCTCCAGATCCCTCCACGTTGTCTTTTAAAACCTTGCCAACAACCCCAGAAGGGTTGTTCCTGTTGCACAGATGAGGAAATGAAGATGGGTAAATGGCAGAGAAAGCTCTACCACCAATGAACCCTGAAGTAATTCTGTACACTGGCTTGGTTCACTAAAATCACAAGAAAATAATTGCAGAGGTCCCAGACCTTAATGCTTTACAACACACCAAACTGTGGAAAGATGGCCTTTTAGAGTTAGTTAAAGGAGCTCTGTCCAGTATTTGGCATGATACAATGAATGAATGGTCAGAAGGATGGTTGGGTAGAAGGAGAGAAGGATGGATGGATGGATGGATGGATGGATGGATGGATGGATGGATGGATGGATGAGAATACAGACATTAAGCTGGATATATAACACCTCAGAGCCCCAACTTCCTCTTTCATAAAAGGGAGTGCTTTGATGCGGGAGGAAGGCTGAGTTAATGTCCGTGAAAGAAAGAGCTGGGACACTGCCTGGGACCCGATGGACTCTCATTCCATCTCTGCCATTTGAACTATAGGAGAATTTTCTGGGCTTCAGCTTGGTGTCCAGGGAGATCAGGAGCCACAATCACCAAGCTTACCCCTGTCGCTTCTCAACCTCTCCTCTCTGACTGCTGGTTCTCCACAATCCCTGCTTTTGAAGCCACAATCTCTGGCTTCACTCCAGAGATGAGCCTGACCATGTTCTGAGGGAGGTGCATCAGGCAACAAGGCCTGAATGCTGAGTAGCTCAGGAGCCAGAGTCCCAGGCCTTGCAGCTGTGTGACTCTAGGTCCATCACCTGACCTCTCCGGGCACCCTTGTCTCTCTGTCAGAGGACATTAACTGTTAGGTATGATGGTCTGCAACTTTGAGATTCTAAGATCCCACCGGCAGACTCCTTCAGAACCAAACACTGGAGGCAACTGAAAATACACTGGAAGTGCTCCATGTAGCTTTGCCCCCTCCAGGGGGTGTACTGGTCTAGATTTTCATTAGAGCTGTGACCCAGTCACCACACTAAACCCAAACCCAACCCTCAGCAAGCCCACTGGTTTCTTCCTCTACAAAGGATGCTTCCCATTGGGCACCAGAAGTCCCTGTGAGCTGGTGGCTGCTCATACAGACATCCCCAGGATAGCACACACTAGCCCTAGAGCTCAGTACACAATGTACACTTCAGCTGAACCGGAATCTCAACCTTCTCACCCCTAGTGTCTGACAGATTAGGAGCTCCCTCTCGGACGCTTGTTTGTGAGGGTCACAGGTGCCAAGACCTTCAGAAATAACCCCCCTCTCTGGAGACCCCAGTTCTTGCAAGAAGCTCCTCAGTTTTGACAGTGCCCAGCAGCTCGGTGATGAGTGTGCAGAACTGGAAATGTGACAGCTGCCTGAGCATCTATATGCTCCGTGCTGCCTACTCATCTCCTCATAACCCTATCGCGGCCACACATTACAGGGCTAGGTAGTTAGTGGTCCTGTCCTCGGAGCTGTGCTGAAGATGTCTGTGCCTTCGCAGAGTAGCGGGTACAGGATAGTGCTCATAAAACCATGCTATGTGTTCTTGGTGATGTTAAGGATGAGGAAGCTGAGGCTGGGTGTGACTGACCTCAAGTGGCACAGCCAAGTTCTGAAGTCAGATTTGAGCCCTGGCCTTGCACCAGGCTCGTAGAGGAAAGGACACATCTGTTGCTTCTCTTCAGTCTACCCCTCTGTATATGGAGCTGGGGGGCCCTCCTTGTGAAGAAGATGTGGGAGGCCTGCCAAGGAGGGCAGAGAGACAATTCCAGGCAGAGGAAACAGGACAGGCAAAGGGTAGCGCCAGGTGGTGGTGGCACACACTTTTAATCCCAGCACTCAGGAAGCAGAGGAAGGAGGATCTCTGAGTTCAAAGTCAGCCTGGACTAAAGAGTGAGTTCTAAGACAGCCAGAGCTACATGGAGAAACCCTGTCTCTGAAAACAAAAAGCAAAAAGAAATAAAGTAAAGAAAGCCACAGCAGCCTCGGGAGTGGCTCTGTGGAGAGGACGGGACAGAGTCATGCCTGGAGTTGCAAGGGCTCCCTTTTGTAGCTGCTATGAGCCACGTTGTCTCCCATGGTTAGACAGCCCCAGACAGAGCAATATTGCTGTAGCAGGAAGTGGGGTTGAGGGAAGAGAAGAGCCAAGAACAACCAGGGACCACTGAAGTCTTCTGGAGTCATGAAGAGATGGCACCAAAAGGGAAGGGGCAGCCAGTGAAGAAAAGAGGCATGGCTGTGGAGATGGGAGACACTGGGGCTTCCTTCCTAGGATAGATGCTTAGTCCCATTGCTTCTTGAGCATATCCATGATGCCAGATGCTCAGCTAAAACCCTTACCAGGATCGTGGAGTCCGATCCTCAACACAACCCCAGTACAGGGTCAGTTGGTAAGTGCCGTTACACAAGATGAGGAAGGAAGGAGCTCTGTGGGCCCATCCTCCCTCAGATATGCCCCACACGGTGGCTAAGCCACCACCCTCCTCAGGGAGTGGCTCATTGTTCACTCCCACCTTTAAAGATAACTATCATCACCATGCATACTGAACTCTATTCCCCATCAGTGGCTCAGAAGTGCTGGTGGTCCAAGTCTTATGACTGGCTCTGGAAGTGGGGGACCCCCTGGGAGTTACTGAGCCTTGAAGTCTACAGAATCTGATTTCAGTTCCAGGTAACTAATATTGGGACCAAACTAAATGATTAGGTGTCTAGTCCCTAGGGAATGAGAGGACCGGATGATGGCATTAGGATAGAAAATCCATTTTGTGACTTTGTATGTAAGAAAGAAAGCTGGGCTATATTCTCCCAAAAAGTGTCCTATGTAGGTGGAGTAAGTATTGTGTTGCTGACCTTGTGTGTGTGTGTGTGTGTGTGTGTATGCTGCTTTGCGTTTCTTTCATAGGTAAAAGTTTAGCTAGAACAGGGGCCTTCAGAGAAGGGTATAGGTACCTAGGAGTGTACAAGTTGGCCCTCCAAAGTGAGAGCAGGTTTTGTTAAAACATCCACTCTGAAAATCCCACTTTCAAAATTCTCTGTTGCCTTTTACGGGGCTTTATAGTTCGTAAGGAAATAGATATGAACGTGTACACACAGAGCATCTATAAGTTTGATTAATTCACTGTTTGATAGCCTTTGCTTTGGGGGGAGGTCTATGACTCTCACCCACATGATCCCCACCCAAGCCTGTGCTCATTAAGATTTACTTGTGAGCTGTGTAGAGATGCAGGTTTCATTAGTAGGGCACTTACCTAATATCTTGAGGCCTTGAGTCAAGCCCCTACACACTCCATGTGTGTGCCTGCTGATGTCTGCTCTCCTAGGCCCAGTGATGTTCCCCTTGGGCTTGGACAGAGGAGCCTGCACTTTTGGCCTCTTCTCGGGGGTTCTGATCAGGGACATCTGCAGAGTACAGACAGACACTGAAAGCCTGGTAGAGTCCCTCCGAAGTGTCCAGGGTGTCTTTGGTCTGTTGTTGGTAGGTTTGTGGATAGATGCCCACTGACCTAGCACCTTATCTGAGGGTTATCCTGTCATTACCCCAAAGCCTAGGACTTCACAGTTTGGGTGTGACTACGCTTGTTTTGGGGCTGCCTGTCTTCCCCACCTTCACACGATGCTAAAACTTCTTTAGTTGGCAAACCACAAACTGGACAATTTGCATGTCATTGTCACTGACAGAGGCCACCACTAAGTCCATGAAAGTGGGCTGCTTGGTTGTACTCAGGACAGGAAGGATAAAAAGTACCATAATCTGGGGACTATTTCTGTTGAGGTATGAATGGGTATAAGCTTGGAGAAAGAGTAGCAAATGCTGATCTTGAAGTATTCTATCCCGTGGCCTATCAGGCTTACTAGGAATCTACCCAAAAGAAATACTAGCCCAGGGCAGAATCACCAGGAACTAAAATTCTTCCTAGCAATGTTGTCTGAGTCAATGGCAGTAATGCAAATAGATTTTTGTTTGTTTGGTCGGTTGAGTTTTGGGGTTGTTGTTGTTTTGTTTTGTTTCTGTTTTTGTTTTACTAAAAGGCAGTACAGTCTAGGAATGGAAGAATCTGACCTTAGACCCAACCAGCATTCAAGTTCATACACTGGCATTTACTTTTGAAAATAGTTGTGTGTGTGTATATACGCACACATGCACACATGCAGAGAAGATGAGGGAAGTAGTCACACCCTAGAATCTTGACAGTGGGACTCTGAAGAAGAAGGACAGAAACATCTTATTTTAAACACTTGGGTTATGTTTAATTCCTACAACAAATATGTCTTTGCTTCTAATTTACGAAACAAAAACAGACCATAGGGCTGAACTGTATGGAACTCAATGGTAGATCATGTGCCTACCACACGCAAGACCCTGTGTTCCATTCTCACCCTTTCCCTTAATCCCCACCCCTTACCTGAAAGTCTAACATCTTTATTATATTTATCTATCTGTCTGTCTGTCTGTCTGTCTGTGTGCACATGCCATGGTACAGGTGTGGAGGTCAGAGGACAGTTTTGAGATTTGAGATTCTCTTCTTCCACCATGTGGATCCCGAGGGATCTAACTCATCATCCTTAGCTGCGAGCACCTTTGCCCACGGAACTGTCTTACCAGCCATCCAAAGTCTAGAATTAAAAACAATGAAGACAACAGTAGTGTCAGTATCCCAGGCAAGTTATGAGGCCTGGATAGGAAACCAGAGGCTAAATAAATAAATAACAAGTAAATAAACAACAAGTGATCTGTGGTGCTAGGTAAAGGTATGGTTTTTAGCTGAGTGGTCTTGGGCAATTATCTCAACCTCTCTGAACACCCCACGCCCCGTTACTGATTGTAAAGCTACCCATGCAGCTGCTGTGCTCTAACAATGTCATAGTGATGTTGTATGATGCTGCTCGGCTAGCTGCCCCATCCTGTGTGATGCCCTAGATGGAAGGAGTGACCCTCCAGGGGGAGGAGGAGGGAGCTGGATGATGAAACCATTGACAACCAAGTCTGGAAGGAAGAGGCCTATGGTGTGACTTTGAAGGGTACTTGTAATCTAAGCAGATACAAGTAGAGGGGACCGGCGTCTAGGAATAGGGTGCATTCACTATGAGGAAGTGAGGCGCAGGCAAGGGGTGGGAACATTTAAAGAGCTTGCTGGAGAGGTGGAGCAGCCCAGGCTGTCTCCTGTGTGCTGGGGTTCGAGCCTAGGTCCCCATAAGCATCCTAAGAAAGGCGGTGAAGTGACGGAGTTAGATTACGGGCAATATGAGAACGGAGTGACCTCTGCTGGCCACTGTGATAGACATTTTTCTGGAGACAGGAACCATCTAAAACGACACAGACAAACTAGAGAGTCAGCCAGGTAAACTGAGGTAATGGCAGATGAGTTTTGTCAACCACTGTAACTGGAGGTTTGGGTAAGGGTAGTGAGGAAGGGAGTAGGACCCTGAGGACCTATCCAGAATGTTCCGAGCCAGACTTGTGTAAAGGGATGGGCAGTTGACATCACAAGGCCTCAGGTTCATAGTGGAGTCACGTGATGGTGGCTGGAGATGCTGCAGGGCCACCCGGTCTAACCATGACAAAGCCACAGCCACCTCCTCAGCAGTGCTTTCTTCCCTGAAGGCTCCCTTCAGTGTTAGTGTCCGCTCCGGCAGACACTAACAGAAGCCACTAGCGGACTCATCTAGCAGAGAGCCTCAGGCAGGTGTAGGGTGGTCTGGAGCCCCTGCCATGAGGACCCTCCGTCAGCCCTATCACAACCATTGATGCTGTTCTTTCTCTAGCTCAGTGTCCCACTGTGAACAGGTCTGTTAGTCGCCATGGTATTTATGGTACACTACAGGGTTTCCAAGACCTGAGACATTGCCTCACCCCTGCCAGAAACTGGAAGCCCCTAGCTGAGGGGTACAAGGAAAGGAGAGACAGAAGGGAGGCAGTGATGGACATGGGTGGAGGGAGATAGCTCTCCAGGCCAACAGGGGAGGTGCCCAGTGAATGGCAAGTGGATGGATGAGATTTCTTTGCTTGGGATTGGGTTGGAAAGGAGGTGGGCGGGGCATGTAGGGGGCAGTGGTGGAGCAGGTTGCTAATCTTGGTATCTGTTTTTTCAACTCCGCCATTCTGTGCCCTTTTGGTCAATTTCTGCCTTCATGGAGGGAAGACAGGCTAACAGGGGAGAAAGGAGGAGAGAGGAGAGAGAGAAATGGCTGGAAGATGATAGGCAGACCCTAAATGCCAGGATAAAGCATAGAATCAGGACTAGCCATCCTGGCTGCAGAGGCAGTATCTGGGCTGGAGTCTGGAGGACCAGGATCCAGCACCATCTACCCACAGCCCATTGTGGCACCTGAGAAAAACCCTTTCTCCCTTTGGGCCTCAGTTTCCCTCTGTCTGAATGGCTGCTGAAAATCTCTGTAAGGACTCTCAACAATGTCCCTGCAGATGGCAGATGGTGCTGGCTAAATGCTCATCAGGACACCCCCTCTGTGCTTACCTGCCTAACTTCATGTGGAAGGCCAGGGTCATAGGTCACTAAATATGCTTAAAGGAAGTGTGGACCTGGCAAGGAAGAAGAAGCAAGGGGATTCTCCATGCTCCCAGGGCCCTTTCCAGATCTCTGAAACTGACCCGAGATCCGGATCTTACTGGCAGCTCCCTCAACTGCAGCCCTGTTCCTTAACCCTAGGGAAATGCCCAGGTTACATGAAAACCCTAGCAGTCACAGGATGTGAGACGGGGATCTCTCTGGATATCTGGATGCTGGAGAATGAGAACTCTGATCCTCCTAGTACCTGACCTACACAGCCTTCCTGTCTTCACAGAGATTTACTGCCCTTCACGTTGCGGCTACCCCAGGCCATCCTTGAAGCCAGCAGCTTCCTCGACCTTGAGACCATCTCCAACCTGGGCCTGGGTAAGTCTTCCTTGTAGAACCAGAATGGGTGGGTACTGAGGTGAGGGGGTACTAGGATTTCCTCTCTTGCATTAATCAGAGTTCTCTAGATGAACAGAACTGTCTTAGTCAGTGTCCTATGTCTGTGGAGTCATCATGACCATGGCAACTCTTAAAAGGAAAACATTTTTTAATTGGGGCCGGCTTATAGCTCAGAGGTTTAGTTCATTATCATCATGGCAGGGAGTGTGGCCTCATGCAGGCATGACTTGAGCTTCTGAAACCTCAAAGGCCACCCCCAGTGGCACACTTCCTCTAACAAGACCACACCTACTCCAGCAAGGCCACACCTCCTTAATTCCTGTCAAGTAGTGCCACTCCCTAATGACCAGGTGTTCAAATCTATGAGCCTATGGGGGCCATTCCTATGCAAACCACCACAAGAACCAACAGACTGAATATTCCATAGCTTCCACTGAAACAGTAGCAACAGTCTCACACACGAGAGGCTGATAGTTGCTTGGTTTTGGAGGCCCAAAGCCTTGGCAGTCTGTGTGATCTGCAGCAGCTGCCTCACTCTGGAGAAGTCAAGAACCCAATAGTTGCTCAACCCGCAAGGCTGCATGCAGCAGCAGTCTCGGCTGTCACCAAGGACCTAGAGGGTTCCTGGAGAGTCCCTGGAAGCCTAGAGACTCTAATTCTGATAACCGCCCAGGAACCAAAAACTGCAACAGGAGAAACCAATTCGGCAGCCAGAGGGAAGGCCCATAAGTAATCCTCCTTCTGCCATGCCCTGTTTCATCTGGGTGCTACCAGAAGGAGCCGCCCACATTTGGGGTGGATCTTCCCGCACCAATTAAGGCATTCCTTGGTGAGGCTTCCTCCTCAGGTGATTCTGATTTGTTGCAAATTGACATTAAAAACCGGCCATCACACCAATGGTCTCTGCAGAGATGCCCTTGGGTGACACCAAGCTGGATTCTGAACTTCATTTTGGGAACCCACCACTCATGCTGAGCCACTGAAGAGGAAGATCCTCAGGGCCCCCTGCATTGCCAGGGACCATAACCAGGCTGATCACATCAGAGGTGGCCCTGCGAAAGGCAAGGCCAACACCAAGGCAGTTCTGTGGGCTGGCCCACATTAGCCCTGCTTCTCCTGTTACAGTCCTGGACTCTCCCAGGCCTCATCAAGAGGAAAAGCAGTAGACGCTGTCCTGGCTGGGGGTGACCATTGCTGTGATGAAACACCATGACCAGAAAGCAATCTGAGGAAGAAAGGGTCTGTTTGGCTTTGGGTTATTCTTTATCGTCACTGTTCATGAGTATGGAAAGTCAGGACAGGAACTCAGACAGGGCCTGGAGATAGGAGTGGATGCATATGGGTGCCAGGGAGGGTGATGTTTACTAGTTTGTCCCACATGGCTTGTTCAGTCTGCTTTCTTATAAGACCCAGAGCCACCAGCCCAGGGATGGTTCCACCCACAATGGGCTGGGCCCTCCCGTATCAATCATTAATTAACAACATGCTCCAGACTTGCCTACAGCCTGATCTTATGGAGGCATTTTCTCAATCGAGGCTCCCTTCTCTCTGATGACTCTAACTTGTGTCAAGTTGATATAAAACTAGCCAGGACAGATGTGATGGGGATCTAGAGTGTACCCCTCATGTCCTTCACCTTCTCCCTGCCCAACCAACCAACCCTAAGGTGGAGTTAGGAGCATCTCCAACTTCCATTCTTTTGCATAAAAGAATATATTAGCGGCCCAGACTTCCTGGACTCTTCCTGGGTGTCTAGCCATACTGAGGTCTCTGTAGGCATAGGTTTGGTTTGATCGATGCTGACCTAGGACTGGGCCTCATCAATGCTGGCTCTGAAGAAGCCAAGATCTCCAGGCTTCTGGAATACTAAACCTACATATGTTGGGGACAGGAATTCTTCCACTTCTGTGTGGTACAGAGTAGCGTGTTTAAGGCAGATGTTTCAACAGCCTCTGTGGCCAGTCGTGGGGCAGAGGCCCGGGACTTCAGTGCCCAGAGCCAAGGCATGTCTGCAGACAAAGCATCTTTATTACGACTCAGCTGCTCACAGGATACTGTCTGCAACTGACTCCCAGAACCAGAAACACTGGCATAATAGTTACAGTGTTGACTGAACAGAGGAAAATTAGCCCAGACTGAAGAGTCAGGTCACAGAGGAAGCAGACCAGAGAAGACATCCCCTCACCTCAGCTCTAAGGCCAGGCTCTAGCCTTCTCCCCAAGAGGTCTGGGGATAGTGGTGTGAAAGAAGAGCTCAAACCCATTCCACACCGTCCCTTAACAGAATCTGCTGTACTGTAACTGAGTAACTGGGATGGGCACTGGACTTCACATATACTCATTGGCCCTGTTCTGAGACTCAGGCACGAGTCCCTGGGGCTGATATCCAAGACTCCCTGTAGGTTCCTCCTGGGAGCACTTGCTGGATGGAAACAAGCTACTCAATTTAGGAGAACCAAATTCCTGCCTGGAACAGGGTGGCCTTGGGCATGGAGTAAGCTAGAGATGGAAGTCATCATGCAGGAAGCCGAGGGTGGTGCAGACTGGCCTGCCAGCAGCTTCTTGGGGAATGGGGCACCTACGGAACCTACACCTACGGAACCACCTGGAAGGTTCTGATCGGATGAGGTCTCCCAGGTGCTGAAGACAGAGTCAGACTCAGCAGATTGACGTTTCCCCAGAGCCAGGGAAAGGTTGGCTTTCCAGTCCATCTCCGGAACAGATGGAGACCTGAAACCGTCAGACGCCTGGCCCTGGCACGTGCAAGCTGCAGCCATGCCAGGCTTTGTGTGCTCCAACGATAATTGCAGAGAGCATCTGCCAAGGGCCCAGGCACCTAAGGCATTGTGCTGCGCCATTTTGTCACTCCTCTGCCAAGCGTGTCCAACCTTCTGACATTGCAACAGGAGGCTGTCACCTGCAGAGTTCACACAAGAGAACATGCAATCAAATTACAAAAAGAAAAAAACTCTTAATGTTTTAAGTAACTTTATAGTTTTATGTTGAGCTGCATTCGTAGTTATCCTGGGACTCATGCAGCCTGTTGGCCAAGGACTGGACACACTTGTTGAAGGAGAAACCTGAGAAGTGGAGTCCGGGGCCATCGGGTTTTGTGAGCAACAGCCTCTGCTCTGTACCACAGCCTGTTGTACCCTGCAGCCTGCTCAGTCAGAGCCCTGTTCCTTAGCCCACCAGCCTTCCAGGCTCTGCCTCCAGCCCCACCCCACATAGCCACTGTTCCTCTAGAAGATCTCCAGGGAGAACTGGGATAATCATTACCAGCTGCGCGGGAGGGGCTTGAGGACAAGTGTTCTCTTGATCTAGTCAAAAGCATGATGGGAGGCAAATTCACCAACTTAGGTGCATACATTCATTATTAGATTTTTCACACACACACACTTAGCATTAATCTAATTAATCTTATCAATAAAAACTGGGAATCAGATACTAGGGGTAAGAACCTGAAAGATCAGGAAACAGGGAGCAACCAGTCACTTCCTACTTCCTACCATTCCTCCACCAGAGCTTCTCTCAGCCCCATCTTACTACTTCCTGTCCCTCTCTGTCTACAGTCCTCCAAACCTCTATGGTCAGCTAGTGGCTATTTCCACCCTCTGACTCTAAGCAAGCTTTATTTGTCAGCACACAATCAAAATATCACACAACACATCACACACACACACTCATACACACACCACACACACACTTTTGGTAGAGGAAGCCATGGGACTCAAGGTGTCTAAAGACCTTCCTCAACGTTAAGCAGAAATGAAACACTGGCTCATGGCACCACATGGACTGAAACATGATGTTTAATGAAAGAAGCCAGACTCAGAAGCACTTGTGAAACTCCCTTGTAAATGTGCCCAGCTGAGGCAAATCCACGGATGTGGAAGGCAGGCTGGCCGTCACCAGGTTGTGTTGTTGTGGCAGCCGAATCCGCTGGGAAAGACCAAAGACTTAGACTCAATTCAAATTTAGATTAAATGAATTTATTCTTGCTGCTAGTGGAAGGACGTAGAGCCAAACAGCGTGTCATGCCGAAGGGGGCTAAAGGAAGGGTTTATAGAGGTGTACGTCAGAGATGTTATCAAAGGTGTACAGTGACCTATGGGATCCACAGCTGGGCAAGAAAATTCCTTTACTCCCTCAGTTGTTTCTCTTTCCCCTTGTGTAGTAATAAAAAGACCACTTTATCCCAGTCCCACGGAGATAAGTGAGTTTACAAAAGCAGAAAGTGAGTGGTTAGATACCTCACAGTAGAAAAACCATTATTCTATTCTTAGCTCACCTGCTGGCCACTAGATATCACATGCATTCCAGGGCAAAGGTCAGCAGCCCATAGGGATGCCTGGTACCACATTTTCTCTCACCATCTCAGGGGAATTATGTGTAAATTATTATGCAGGTCTGAGGACTCTGGGGGAAGTGTCACTAATTGCCTGGGATAGAACAGCCAGGGACATAGCACCATCAGGTTAGAGCTGGCTATCACATTGCCAGACCCGGCAGAAGCAACTTAGAGGAAGAGAAGCATGTTTGGGCTCACAATTTGAGTGGATACTGTATGCGAACTTTTCTGTCCTGCCAGCCAGTTCCCAAATAACTACACAGAGACATATTATTAATCATAAATGCTCAACTGATAGCTTAGGTCTATTACTAACTAGCTCTTACATTCTAAATTAACCCATTTCTATTATTTTACTTGCTACCATGTTATCTCATTTTGTACACATCCTGCTTCCTCTGTCTCTGGCTGGCAACTCCCAAGACTCCACCCTTCTTCTTCCCATCATCCTCCTAGGATTGGCTCTCCTGCCCAGCTATAGGCCAATCAGCTCTTTATTAACCAGTGCGAATAATACGTATCTACAGTGTACAGAGATTGTTCCACAGCAAAATACAATCCATGGTAAGAGTTTATGTCAATGGGATATGTGTCTGGGACACCTCACATCTCCACCAGGAAGCAAGAGGAGGCTAGAAATGGGACCAAGTTATAAAACTCCAGGCCCACCTGCCAGTGACCCACTCCCTCTACCCAGGATCACTGCTGGAATCCAATGCTGAAACACCTGTCCCTCCAGGGAATATTTCACTTTTAATCCACCAGCTGGGGAGTGACTGACAGGGGGCATGGAGTTTCCTGGGATGGGGAGGGGGGGTTGTGACTAAAACACCCTAGCAGTTATTATAATGACAGTGGTGAATTTTTGAATAGGTGAGTTATGTGGATGATATTCCTGTTGATGACAGAGGGATGTGGACTGTAAAGCTTCCCATAAGAGGATGTGATAGGAGCTGGATTCGCACCCGGGGCTTTCTCTGTGTCTTCAGCTGTAGCCATTGCCTTTCAGGCTGCGCACTGCCTCCTGCTCCTCAGCTCCCTCCTCCCCGGGCTCTGGCTCCAGTTTTAGCCAAGGGAAGGGGCTGTGTTGGATGTTGAGCCGGGGAGAGCAGCGAGCCCTCCCTTTGCACTGTACCCTCCGAGCACTTCTTTTTTAGACAACTTTTTCTTGTTATGAAATCCCAGCATGTTGTGGGTTTCTTTTTAACTGACAAGACCAGAAAAAGACGAGGCTGAAAATCATACATGATCCCTCCACTGCTGCGAAAATACAGTTCTGCATCTTGCCTCTCGCTGGTGTTTTGTGTGAACATAGGTGTGACTTTTAGTTGTTTTGCTCACACCCAAAGTCAAGAAATGTCTAGTCAACGGTAGATTCTCTGGGTTTTCAGTGCACCCAACGGTCTCACAATCATTCTTAGTTTTTGAAACATATTTCCTTTCTCCGTGTCACTGGCTGTATTTTATTGTACTTGGTTTGGTTTTAATGAGTAGACTAAGCTATTTGGACGGGGATGATGTCACCAAAGCAGAGCTATTCTCTTGCAGGCTCAGCACCATGGGATGGCTCTTAAGTGTTTGTTTAGGCGCTGACACAAGAAAAGCCAAGTTTAGACTTGGAAACACCAATGTTCAACAGTGCAGGCCGTGTAAGCATGAGGACCTGAGTTGAGCTTTAAAATCCACATTAAAAAAATGGGCGTGGCAGCTTGACTTGTAATCCCACCACTGAGGAGATGAAAGCAGGTAGGATCTTGGCTAGTTAGACTAGCTCATTGGTGAGTTCCAGGCCCTCAGAAAGCAGGGTGGTCTCACTCCGAGGTTGTCTTCCAGCTTCCATGTGCACACATATGTACCTGCAGGTGCCCACATACATACCAAGAGAAACACTGGAGTTTGAGCAAAAGTCCAACAGCCCATCTTTGGATGCTACAAAGATATGTGTTCCCTAAGTTCCCAGAGCTTCCCAACCATTTCCATGGTATGGGAATCATTACTTTGCCCTCAGGTACCACAATCCAGCACCTGGCACATCACAGGTCTACCAAGCACTGCAGGGATTGAAGCTGGCAAGACATGCCCCCTACCCAGGTTCGGAAAGCCTTGGTACCAGCAAAATGGCTGCCTCAGTGTCCGGGTCCAGTGCCAGCCCGGACCATAAATTATTTCTCTGGATCAGAGGGGAGGTATGGGATTAAAGATATAACTATATTGGGAGGGAGTTCTCAGTAATCTTCATGAAGTCCTAAATTCACCTCCTGAAAATCCACCCGCATTTATTCTCCAAACAGCTTTTTATACCAAAACATAAACTGAGGGGGAAATTCATTAGCATTCTGTTGCCTAGGTAACTAGGCAAATATCTGAGGTCACATCCACACCTATTCTATGCCCATTTTGTCACGTCTCCCCATCTTCCTGCTCTGTATGCTGGCTCTGTCACGTAGGCCGAATTAACGACTCTATCCCAGGCATCCTCCAGATTACAAAGAAGGAGCAGAACAGCATTGGCATATCCTGCTGACCCTTTGTAGCAGCCTTTTGTGAGGCCAGGTGCAAACTATGGCCTGGAAGTCTAGCCGCCATACAATGTATATGGGCCTGTATGATATATGGCCCTACACCTCAGTCAAAGGGACAGGCCCTTCTTTACCGGAACTTGGGCGGCTGAGCCAAGACTTGGCATGGTGCCGCCAGTCCCTGCCAATGCTGGGATTGCATGACACAAGGTTCTGCTTCCCCAGCCTTGGCTCTTTGCAAGCTGCAGAAAAATTTTTCAACTTCCTTTTTTTGTTTTGTTTTAAGTATAAAGCCCTGAACTGACCGCCCCATTGCTTCCCTTACACAGTTGCAGGCCCTGATATGTGGCCCCTCAGTGCCCAGCATCACCTTCCCCTGGAATTAGTGTTGCCTTGAAGAGCCTGTGCCCTGTTAATTGTCCTGGGGGCAGGCAAGCAGCAGCCTGAGCCCTGGACCTCAGGAGAGCCCCCAGTGCCTGCTTCACACTTGTGAGATGCTATCAAGATATGGAGCTGTGTTCTTTTATTCTGTTCCTGCTAGGGACCAGTTCTGCAGTCCAGTGATAAGCTGGCTGACAGTCCTTCCCCACCTGGAGCTCCTCTGCTTTCTTTTTCCCTCCTCTCTCACTGTCTCATCTCCTCATCCTCCCATTCCTCAGCTTGTCCCCACCTAGCCTGCCAAGTGAGACTGGCCAGTGTCCCATACCCTAGAATGCTGCTCTGCTTTGACTAAGCTAGTTCACTCTCTAGTGTTGGGTGCCACTGCCTGGCCTCTGCTCACTGGAGCACCATCCTGGAGGCTGGAGATGCACAAATGGAAAAGGCCCCAGTGCTGCCTTCTAAAGCCCAGAGTGTGATGGAGCGCTCAGACGAAAGCATGGAATGGCAGTCTGATGCTGGTCCCTGCCATCAGAGAACCCAGTAGGACTAAGGGACACAGGCATCTTGCACATATCAGTCTCCTAAGACTTAGAAGGCCAGTCTTAGAAGATTAGCAAGAACCTGGCACCCGGCAGAGAGGGAGGGAACTCATTCTAAGCAGAGGGAACAGTACTCACTAAGACTCAAAGGTAGGGCAGCACATTTGTCCAGAAAGAAGTGAATGGAAGATGGAGTGGAGACCCAGAAGACAATTCTAGAAAAGATATATGGGGCGTATCTCCCAGGCCTTGAGTGTCCTCAGCAAGCAATGATGGGAGAGTGTACCCGGGCACTGGGAATTCCGGACATCAGCTACCCCATGACTTTGTCCTTCATCCACATGTCTTACGGGACTATGACAGGAGCATGGAGGGAACTGAGCTCAGCTTCCTGGGACTACTGAATAGTTCACCTTCCCAGCTGCCTGAGGCTCCTTGCTAGCAAGACTTCAAGGGGACTGGACCGCTCTACTGGGCTCCTAGAGACTTGGGTACAGTGTTTTCAATGATTACTCCACAGAAAGTAAGCATATGTGTGTTCTGGGTACCCAGAGTTGGTCACTCAGAGGTCGGGTGCTGTCTTGGAAAGCTAAGCCACAGCCTGGCCATCATGAAGAGTGGCCCTCAGGTTATGTAAAAAAAAAAAAAACAAACCTAGCCTGGTCACGTCTTACTCTGTGGCTACAATGTGCAGGGAGGGAGCTTTGCATGTTATAGAAAGTCACATGAAAGGCCGTCATCTTGTTATTGTGGTGACAGCTGGGTATTCTGGGCTGGCTGCCAGGTGCTGCAGAGTCTTTCTAGAGCTGAGCTCCATGGTGAGTAGCATGCTTCTTTGGTGCCCACGGTTGGGTAGATCACAGCTTGCGTTCTATCATGGGGTTGGACCCTGCTCACACTGATGGGCATACAGCCTCAGGCCAGCAAGGTCTTTGAACATGCCATCAATAGTGCTGGCTCTGCACGCCCCTGCCATGTTCTGACTTCTCCTTTCACGTCAAGAACCTGTTGTGGCCATGCCTGGTGGTGCAGGCCTGTCATCCCAGCTGCTCTGGAAGCCGAGGGAGGAAGATTGAATGTTCGTGGACAACCTGGGCAAATTAAGATGAATGAAGTGTATGCCCTGGCAATGCTGAAGCAGACATGGGCAGCCCATGTATGGTGGTTCTGTTGAACTTGTCCGTATTGGGTTTCATGGTCTAAGTTGATGAGGACGACTGACCAGGTCTCTTCCTGAAGAGGGTACCTTAGTGAAACCCTTTCTCAAATTTTGAAAACATTAAGCCAGGCGTGGTGGAGCACCCTGTTAATCCCAGCACTTGGGAGGCAGAGACAGGCGGATCTCTGTGAGTTCAAGGTCAGCCTGGTCTACAAAGCGAATTCCAGGACAGCCAAGGTCACACTGAGAAACCCTGTCTTAAAAAAAAAAAAAAAAACTAAGGGCTAGGGATATACCTCAGTGGTAGAGCACTTACCTAGCATGTAGGAGGCCCTGGATTCAATCGCCAACACCAGAAAACAAAACAAAGGTGCTGCTCTGTTCTTAGCACATCTCTAGCTGGGGCAAGAGCCACCGGCCACCCACTGATAGGCAGAGCAACCGAGGTGGGAAGTGGTGCAAGTTCCTCAGAAGGAGGCAACGGGTTAGTTTGACCGGTTCAACCTTCAGTACTCTGTGACCTCGGTGAAAACATTTTAGCTGCGTCACTGCCTTCATCTGTAAAGTGGGGATAAAGCCTGTGCTTAGGGCTCATCAATACAGTCCCTGTACAACTGCAGCCCTCTTTCCTTCACACCATTAGCTTGACACCATTAGCACTCCTTCACATAGGCATCTTACTGAGAAGCTGTGTGCACCCTTCTCCCAAGAGTCCTGCCCAGCATGGCTCAGGCTCTTCCTTAAATGAACTTAAAATGAACACATTGAGCAGGACCTGGGTCCCATGCTTCTCTCCAAAAAGAGCCACTCTCATGAGTTCAGGGTAGCCTATTCTCCAGAAGTCAGACCCCTGTATCTTTTGGGAGGCTCTGAGCATCCCTGAGTGTTTGCTGGTATGTGGTACCCAGAGGCCAAGCTCTTTCAAGCCAGGCCTTGCCTTGGTGGCTTTAGTCACAATGAGGCTATGAAGACTGGTTGGTGGATAGCCAGCAGGGCAGGGCTTGCTCAAAGGTAGGAGCTGTGTCCTCACTTGTCCCATAGTCTAGCTCCTCAGTGTCGAGACCCTCCCAAGTCACAAACACCAGCCTATAGTGGACAGCTATAGGTCCAATTCTATCACCCATAATTCTCTGGTTCCCTTTTCCTGTGTGTGCCAGCTGCAGTGGCAATGAGTTCTAGCCTCTGCCTACCATAGGGTTCCCTCCCAGCACCCTGTAGTGTTACTGCTGAGACACCCATTGGGGAGTCAGCTAGAACAAGACCTAAGGCACAGTCTACCCAGGGTACCGGATGCTGGAGAGCTGCAGGCACAACTTTGTTCCCTCTGTTCCCACCATGCCCTCCTCCCACATGCCCAAGGCCACGGTCAATCCCACCCGAATCATAGTTCTCCATGGCAAACTCTCACATGGGCACAGAACTGAAGCTGGGCTTCTCATGTCCCCTCCCAGTTCTCCTCCACCCTCTGCTGGTGGGTACACAGGGGACTTCCCCTCCAGGCAGGAAGTGGTGGGAGAAGTTTCAGAGTCCAAGAAGGGAAAACAAACCTACACAAAAGCAAGGGCCCCTCCCCCACGGCTAGGAAGACTGACTGCCTCTGCTCTTCTTTCCCTCAGGCTTCTGGGACTCCTCGCTGAACCCTCCAAGAGGTCCTGTCGAGCCCCTCAGAGGCCCAGCCCCTGGGGCCCCTGCAGCCTCCAGCATCCGGCCCACAACCCATTACACAAACTGTTCCTGTGAAATCGAGCTGTCTGTGGGAAATGACCGCCTGTGGTTTGTGAATCCCATTTTCATCGAGGACTGCACCCTACCGACTGATCCACCACGCCCTGTGCCTGCCACCTCGGATGCTACCTCACCCACCTCTAAGGGGTCCCCACGCCGTCCCCCACCTCCACCCCCGGTACCCAGCCTTCCTCCAGCAGGTCCTGTCCGGCCTCCTGTGCCTCCTGTGCCCCCTGCACCTGCTGGTCCTTTGCCGAACTCCCCACTAACACCCACCTCTCCTCTTGCACCCCATGCGCCCGGCCCCCCAGGTCACCCAAACCAACCACCCATGACAGCCTGTGAGAGTCTCCCACCTCCAGCTGTAGGCCTGGGCCCCTTTGGGGAAGAAGAGATGAAGCCTGGAACAGCTCCCAGCCCCTTGCAGCCAGCTCCTCCCCCTCCACTGCCCCTGAAGAAGGCTCTTCCAGCAGCTCCTCCCAGACGGCGCGTCTCTGAAAGGGTGTCTCTGGATAGTCAGAATGTGGGGACTACAACAGACAGGGACCACCCAAGTATTTCCAGGACAGCCTCTCTCAGCCTGCCTCCCAAAGGCACCGTGAGCAGTCTTGGGGACAGGCCTTCAAGGACCACAGAGCAAGGCCAGGAAACAGAGACCAAAGCCGGCCATGCTGACAATATACCAGTGCCTCCTGGAAAGGCCAAACAACCCCCTATTCCGCCACCCAGGAAGAAGCGGGTCTCTCGACAGTTGGCCTCCACCCTTCTCAGTCCCTTGGAGAGAGCTGAGCACCCCATACGAGAGGCATCCTCTGAGAAACCAGCACCTGGTGCACCTTGGGAAGGCTTGAGTCCAGCCCCGCAAGCCGGGATGCAGCACCCCCATACCCAGGCCAGCACCTGTCCCCATAGCTCTCCAGAGTTCAAGGGCTCGCTGGCCTCACTCTCAGACAGCCTGGGTGTGCCTGCCTCCGCCACCGACCAAGACTCCTACTCCACCAGCAGTGCGGAGGAGGAGCTGGAGTTCAGCAGCCCCAACGTGAAGAAGAAGCCCTCGATGATCCTGGACAAGGCCCGCCACCGCCTCAGCTTCGTCAACTTCGCCAGCGTCTTCCACGCCTTCCTCTCCAGTGACCGCAAGCTGTATAAGAAGGTGGTGGAGCTGGCGCAGGACAAGGGCTCCTACTTTGGCAGCCTCGTGCAGGACTACAAGGTGTACAGCCTGGAGATGATGGCCCGCCAGACATCCAGCACCGAGATGCTGCAGGAGATCCGCACCATGATGACCCAGCTCAAAAGCTACCTGCTGCAGAGCACCGAACTCAAAGCCCTGGTAGAGCCCAACCTGTACTCAGAGGAGGAACTCGGTCAGTGCCAGCTTGGGAAGATGGGAGGGAGGGCGGTGCATCAGGACCCTCAGGCAGCCCTGGGCACAGAACAGCCTCTGGAGCTGCTTGCCTAATGGCCTCGTTTTTCTAACTCTCCTACTGCCCCACAGATCTGCTGGGCCCAAATCCCTCTCTCAGGCTCTACTTCTAGGGAGCCAACTCCAGGCAGCAGCCCACTTTCCTGACCACTCCTATCAGGCAACCCACCAACAACAACCCTCCACTCCCCCACCAGCCTCTAACCCAGTAACCTTCAAACCTCTCTGCAATTAGGATTCTTGGTGATCGGTTTCCCTGTGGCATGTCCACAGCTGTGTATATACTGAAAATCCTCAGGCAGACCACACTGCAATAGCTGGGTATGACAGCATCTACCTGTAGTTTCAGCACTAAACGTGGAGGCAGGAGGATGGCGGGATCAGAGCCATTCTCGGCTATATAGTGAGTTGGAGGTCAGCCTGGACTCTCAAAAAGCAAACCAAAACAAAACAAAAATCTGTATTGAGAGATTTGGGGATTACCTGATAACCATTACTGCCCCTGCAGGCACCGACCTCCTCCTTGTGGTCCTGTACCTTTCCTCCTTTACCTAGTGATTAAGAGCATCAGTTTTGGCTGGGCCGTGGTGTTGCACGCCTTTAATCCCAACACTCGGGAGGCAGAGGCAGGCGGATCTCTGTGAGTTCGAGACCAGCCTGGTCTACAGAGCTAGTTCCAGGACAGGCTCCAAAGCCACAGAGTAACCCCATCTCAAAGATGCTTTGATATTGCAGGGTGATGATTCCTAGTGAGAGGTCCTAGGAAAAGAGACTGTTAAGCACCGCCTTCCTTGGAGGAGGCTGGGCTTCAATCGTTGGCTCCTGAGGACCGATATAGTCACCAGGCCACAGTATTAGGGCACAGAAGTAAGGTGGTGGGTGGTATGTTGAAGTCTATGGCATTGTGTCCTCGGGAGGCTGTAGCTATGTGTGCACCCCACTAAGATTAAAGGGCGCACCTGGCAGGATGCTCAGGGTGGTACATCAGAAGGCCACCCACACAACCCCTGACTTTTTCCACTAACAGTTACCACGTCCCCGAGACCCAGGCATTACCCCACAGAGCTCGTCTGGGGAGAAAGTGAGTTATATAAGTAGTTTGACAGAGCCCTGTGCCTCCAGCTCCTCATCTGTTGTACTGGAAAATAATGGCAGCTGGCTGATCACAAAGTCCCTCCGAGAGTCAGTGAGCTCTTCTTGTGACAAGCGTCAGGTAATCTGCAAAAAAGTCAGGAAGCCATGGAGGAAGATGACCTAAGCGTCAAATAGGCAGGAAGTGAGGTTTAGAGGCCCTGGGAGAGGTAGGTCACAGCATCATGGCCTCCAAGGTTTAGCATTTCTGGAAGGGACCAGGCTGTGGCAGATTTGAGTCAGGAGTGCTAGGGCCTCATGTGTGCCCAGCATTGCTCTGGTCCTTGAGCTGAGGAGGAGCAGAGAGACTCAAGACGAGCAGAACTTCTGTCATGACAAGGTGTACTGGGAACAGGTAGGTGGGACAGGCACCCTGGGCACAGATCTAGTCCACGGAAGTGGGCAAAGGTCTGACTGGCCTCATATGGACTCTGAATAGCTAAGGGCCAGTGTGAGCGTTCCTGGGAGACCACAGCTACAAGTCCTCAGGCCCAAATCCTGAGAAACCAGGGGTTCAGTGTCAGAGAGATGGCCTTCCACCTCACTGAACATCCAGAAGGGGGCAAGTGGAGGCTACTGAGGCTGAGTCTAGAGTCAGGAAGAATGCGGGCTGATGGCATATGTCTGGAACCCAGTCACACACAGACAAGACTATAAATTAGACCGTGCCCAGGAAGATCACAGGTGGTGTGCAGAACAGGAGACTGCGAAAGGGCACAGAAGAACATGGAAGGACATGGACAGCTCAAACAAAGCAGCCCAGAGGCAGCTGTGGTCAGCCATGCACGCCAGAACGGAGAAGTGGGAGGAGTCAGGCCATAGAGAGGATGATGGGAGGAGTTTCTTCAGGGCAAAGGTGAGATGCGCAGGAGGATGATATGGCCACTCATGCCAGGCTGTGAAAGTCAGGCTAAGGTTGGCCTGGAAGGGATGGATCCCGAAGCAAGGAGGAGAGCTATGAAGAGGGAGAGGTGATCCAGAGCTATCCCAGTTCTGGATTGGGGTGGGGCCAGTTGTATTAGTTACCCATCCGTTGCTGTAACAAAATGTCTGACGAAAGCAACTGGAGGAAGGAAGTGTTTGAGGGTACAGTCCTTTGTGATGGGGAAGTCGTGGCTGCAGGAGGCATCTGGTCACCCTGCATCTACAGTCAGGAAGCCAAGAGTGATAAATGTTGGCGTCCAGCCATTTTCTCCTTCTTATTCATCCTAAGACCCAAGCCCAGAATGGAAGGTGCTGCCCACATTTGGGGTGTATCTTCCCTCCACCTCAGTTAACCTAGTAAGAGCCAAGCTCACTTAACTCCTACCGCACAGGGGGATCAAGACTGCAGCTTGACTCCAGTGATAGCCGTATGGCGAAGGGCAAGCCGTGAGAATAACTGTGTAGTGAGGGGAACGTGAGATGCAGAAGCCCAGGGACAGAGGCAGGCCTGGCAGTCTGGAGGAGCAGTACGGGCAGGAAAGCAGGAGTGAGTGATGAGCCAAGTCTCCTGGACTTGAGAAGGGCAAGAGGCATGAAGAATAAGCCTACCTTGAGCTGGAGAGATGGCTCAGCCGTGAAGAGCACTGACTGCTCTTCCAGAGGAGCCGGATTCAATTTCCAGCACCCACATGGCAGCGTACAGCTGTCTGTAACTCCAGTTCCAGGGCATCTGACACCTTCACACAGACTTACATGCAGACAAAACACCAGTGCACATAAAATAAAAATAAGTTATTTTAAAAAGAAAAAGAAAAATTCTACCAAGCCAGGCAGTGGTGGCACACAACTTTAATCTCCAGCACTCCAGCACTCGGAAAGCAAAGACAGAGCCGGGCGGTGGTGGCGCATGCCTTTAATCCCAGCACTCGGGAGGCAGGCGGATCTCTGGGAGTTCGAGGCCAGCCTGGTCTACAAGAGCTAGTTCTAGGACAGGCACCAAAGCTACAGAGAAACCCTGTCTCGAAAAACCAAAAAAAAAAAAAAAAAAAAGGAAAGCAAAGACAGGCAGATCTCTGTGAGTTTGACGCCAGCCTGGTCGACAATGAATTCGGGACAGCCAGGGATATAAAGAGAGATCCTGTCTTGAAAAACCAAAACAAACAAAGAATAATTTTACTGGGCACCCAAACCCTTAGTACACAGCTGCCCAGGTTGTCCACTGCACAGCTACAGTGTGTCCAGAGCCTTCTGAAGTTTGTGCTTCTAGGCTGGCTCTCTTCCTGGCTCTGGGGGAAATGCTGCAGTGGAGAGACCAGAATATTAAGCATGGGAGGTTCTGGTGCCAGTGCCTCTGCAGTGTGTCTCTCTGTCTTGCGTATCAGAGCTAGGTAAGAACCAGGGATGGAAGGGCTGTGTTGCCAGGCAGCAGAGCCAGGTGGCAGGGCCTCCACAGCTGCTTTCCTCATCTTCGCACTCTCACTCCCTCCCCTCAGAGGCCATTGTGGAGTCAGCCTTGTACAAGTGTGTCCTGAAGCCCCTGAAGGACGCCATCAACTCCAGCCTGCTGGAGATCCACAGCCGGGACGGCTCACTGCAGCAGCTCAAGGAGAACCAGCTGGTGATCCTGGCCACCACCACCACCGACCTGGGCGTGACCACCAGCGTGCCTGAGGTGGCTGTCATGGAGAAGATCCTGCAGAAGCTGAGCAGCATGCACAAGGCCTACTCGCCCGGGAAGAAGATCTCCATCTTGCTGAAGACCTGCAAGCTCATCTACGACTCCATGGCCCTCGGCAACCCAGGTAGGCAGGCTGGGTCCCTCCCATAGAACTAGGGCAGGATGGGAATAGGAAGCATTCCCTGGTGATGTGGGCAAGGAGGAACCAGTGCTTCCTGCTGCCCACAAGGCAGGGAAAAAGCTGGTCATACCTGTGCCCATGCTCATCAAGAGAAGGCGCCCTGTGTACTGAAACGTGGTGACTCAAACCCAGAACCGCTGTGCCTCAGCGCTGGAGGGTAGAAGTTCACGATCAAAGGGGCGGGGCTGCGTTCGCTCTAGGCACTGGGTAGGATCTGATCCAGCCTCACTCCAGTCTGAAAACCCAACAGTCTTCACTCAGTACTCCCCCATGTGTTCCGTGTCCACATTCCCCTCTTAGGAGGACACAGGACACAGTGGCTCAGGGCAGCCCTACTCCAGTGTGATTTCATCTCAGCCAATCACATCTGCAATGTGCACTTCCAAAAGGTCGCCTTCTTGGCTCTTTAACTTGTGTGCACATAGAGGGGACGGGTCCAGCTATGCTAGTAACTCCCTGTACCAAAGAGAAGCTGGTCTAGACTCACTGAAGTCACTGGGAGCTGCCGATGGAAGATGACCAGGCCCATCTACACCCAGGTGGTACCTGGATGTAGGCTCTCTGGGTGAACCTCAGACCATATCTTCATCCTCCAATATGTTGTCCTAGGCGTATACCTGTGGCCAGCTGGAGCCCAGCATAGTAAGACCTGGCATCATGATGACGTGGCACTCTGACCTGTCAATATCGCATTGCAGGGGGTCCAGGGAGGAGGGGAAGGAGTGGAGTGACCAGGCCCTTTTGTAGCCAGTTTACCACAGCACTCCTCTAGGTACACGGGAAACGGAACCCATGCTCCATGGGTAATAAAATGCTGGCCGGAGTTCATCCCACACCCAGACCTTTAGCTGGATACCCTCTTGCTGATGGCCTCCTGTGTAGTTAGTTGTACATGGGCCCTGGCAGATGGCAGTAGGAAGAGTATCACACCACAGTTGTGACCTCCTAGACTTGGGTTCCGATTGCCCTTCCCACTTGTAGGACCTAGAATGAGACACTTATTTCTTTGAGCCAGCCCAGCTTCCTCATGGGAAGAGAAGCTGGATTCTAGGGGGGTCAGAGCCACACTTAAATCACTTGCTGATGTTAGAAACAAGCTGTGACATTTGACCCTGGTGCCTAGTACCAGCAGGTGCCATACCTGGGGCTAGTCGAGAGACCCCTCTTCCTCTGCATGTTCCTTAGGAATGAGCCACCTGGCAAAGCGGTTGTTGGCGTGGCACTGGGGCATGGAACGAGGTCCCCTCACCCTAGCCAGTTTCCCTCATGAGCCTGGCAGAGGCTGCAGCTCCAGGTTGGAAGCCCTCTTTTGTGTAGGACCAATATGTGTCCTGCAACTGAGAGAGAGCAAATTGAGGTCCTGGAGGGCAAACGCCACACGGGGATGAAGCTATGTGATGGCTGTGTTGCCATGGAGATGTGTGGTGAGAAGCAAAGGGACAAGTTTGTCCTTTGGAGGCTGGGGGCCTTGTGCAGTTCTGCAGACCAAGAAACAGGCCTAGGCTGGGGCTACAGTTGAATCCTGCCTGAAAAGGGCAGCAACAGTGGGCAGCCTCCAGGATTCCGAGCCTTACTCTGAGGCTGCACAGTCAGCCCCAGAGGCCCAGGACCCAGGGAAGGTACCCAGCACGCCTGATGGCGGCAGTGGGAAGCTGAAGGTCAGGGCCCCCTCGTGGCTGATGAAACAAACTAGGGATGTCACACAGCTTCTCTTCTGCGACAACAGGAGCAAGGCCTGGGGCATCCTGCTTGAGTGTGGGGGAAGCAGTGTGCTGGGTCAAGTCAGAAAGAGAGGGTAGGGGGACTGGAGACATGGCTCAGTGGTTAAGAGCATTTCCTGTTCTTCCAAAGGTCCTGAGTTCAATTCCAAGCAACCATATGGTGGCTCACAACCATCTGTAATAAGGTCTGGTGCCCTCTTGCGGCCTGCAGGCATACACACAGACAGAATACTATATAGATAATAAATTAATTAATTAATTAAAAAAAAGAAAGAGAGGGCAGGGGCATGCATAGGAACCCAAATGTCTCTCTAGGCATCTGTGCCCTATGCCTCTAGTTGCATGACGGTCCAGGTAATGCAGGCACCAGCCTCAGTTTCCTCCTGTGTAGACTGGTGTAGGCTCTGGGGCTCAGGTGGACTGTGGCTAGTGTGCTGCCGGATGCTCATACTCGCTAACTGCCTGTCTGGCCTGTGGCTATTTCTAACTGAGGGGTAATTTCCCCCAGGCTTTCCAAGACTGGGGTGAAGTCAAAACTGAGGACTCTGCCGTTTCATTCTCTGAGCCCCAGTTCCCTGAAGACCATGGCTTCCTGAAATTCTTTTACAAAGCCAGACGCAGGGACAGACATTCAGACACCAGCTTGCTTAACTATGAATTCAGTGACTCAAAGCTTGCCCTGAGAGCAGGGAGGAGACTAGCCAGCTTTGAGGAAAGCAGGATGAAGAAGATGTTACTGTAGAAGGGGGCCAGCCAGATACAGTAGAAAGAATGCAGGACCGAGCCAGTGGGAAATGAGATGACAGGCAGCCCAGGCCAGAGGTTCTGAGCCATGAGGCTCAGGCCAAGGTCTAGACTGGGACTAGAAACCAGTGGGCATCTTGTCAAGGGACACTGAGTTCCCGACCACGGAGGCTAAGCCCCGAAATGGGAGCCCAGTTGCTGTAACTCCATCTTGGGCTGCCCACTCAGACCCTCAGCATCTTCACTTGGGAAGAAGCAGCTCACCCACCCACATGGTTCTGTGTTTGAATTCCCACATCCATGCCCTAATTTTGTATGGTAAACCTATGGGACCTCTGTGTGGGCACCATGTGGGTGCTGTACCCAGAAGCTGTCGGGTTAACCAGGGGCTGTGGAGTTACCTACCACCCAACCTCAGTTTCTCCATTCTTAGGCTGTGTGATCCCAAGTATGCTTGTTCTGATGCAGAGGCCACTGTCTGTCCACCATGTTCCTGGGAATGAGAAAGTTGGGTATTATAGGCATGGATCAGAGATCAGGAGACACCCACTGAGACTTCCGGGTTCATATATGCTGAAACAAAGAATTGAACCAGGATACGTGGGTAGTAATAGAAACAGAGACAGTTGATTAAGGAAAGGGTACTGTCAAGAATCCAAGGATGGGAATAGGCCAGAGAGCTAGGAAGGGTCCGAGGCTCCAGGCCCCAGGCTCTGAGCATCCCTGTCCTTTACAGGTGGCTTACATAGCAGTGCCTTCTCCGGCACTTGAAGATCGCTGGGCTTTTCTCCTTTATTATCCCAAGTGAAAGAGGGGTTTCCATCCTTCCTCTGCCATTGGCTTCTTGATATGTCAGTTTTGATGCCTCTGAACCCTCGTTCCCTATTCTATCCTCCTACCTCAGAACCACATTGTAGATCCCAACCTTTTGTGAAGCATCTGGGGACTTACCAAGGTGGGACACAGACACCTGCGCTCAGGCTGGCCCCACCTCCACCAGTTTCACACATGGTATTCTGCATGGGTTTTGTCTGAAATAAAATTTCTGGGAGTGTGTCTGTCTGTCCCCGTACATGTGCACTAGTAGAGGTATCTTTTTTCAATTATTACCTGCTTTTTCATTTTTTTGGGACAGTATCTCACCGAATCTGAAGCTCATCAATTCGTTTTGGCTGGCCCACCAGTGTACTTCAGGGATCCATCTACTTGTTACACACACACACGCACACATGCATGTGTGCACACACATGCTCACACACACACATGCGTGTACACACACGCATGCACATGTACACACACACACACACACACCATGCTCAGCTTTTGCCGTGAGTGCTGGGTGACACCCCAGGACATTTTTAACCTGTCATTTGAAACTGATTTCAAACTTAAGATCTTTCAACGGAAATGGCTCACTGAAACAAGGATGCCCAACGTACCCTTGTGCGTTTTTATCCCAGAAATTGTCAAGTGCTTTCTCCTCCTAAACACACACAGTTTCTCTCAAATCACATAGGTTATCTCTCTGGACCCTTGCCCAGTCGGTGCTATCCTGAGTCTATGTTACAGACTCTGGGAGTGCCAGACAGGCTGCAGAGCTCTCTTGACAGCTGTGGGTGTGTCCCTGTGTAAGCTTCTGCAGACACAGCATCTCTAACTGGGTCGCAGGTTGTCACCTACCTCTAAAGGTCCTTGGGAGCTCGAAAAGGCTTAGGAATTAACATCTAACAACAGCTACCGTCAGTTTTCTCTAATGTGTTACATTTCAAGGGCCTTTCTTTTCTTTGTCTACACTGATTTTCTATTATTTATTTTTATTATCTTAATCATGTGTGTGTATCTGTGTGCTGAATATGTGCATATGAGTATAGATGCTCTAACAGAGAGACGATGGGCCTCCTGGAGCTGGAGTTACAGCCGCTTGTGAGCTGCCTGATATGGGTGCTGAGAAGCAAACTCCGGTCCCCAGCAAGAGCAGCATGCACTCTTACCTGCTGAGCCATCTCTGCAGCCCCGGGGCTGGCATCTGAGAATGCAGGTTTCCACTCTGCATCGTTTTTTACCTAAGCCACAGTGTTTGTCACACTTTCCTCACAGTTGCTGACTCAGGTACTTTCTCGCTGCTTCGAGCAAATTCTCCGACCAAAGCAGCAGAAGAGAAAATGGGGTCTTTCAAACTTAGAGTTCGGGCTGGGAGATGGCTCAGAGGTTAAGAGCACTGGCTGCTCTCTTCCAGAGGACCCGAGTTCAATTCCCAGCAACCACATGGTGACTCACAGTCATCTTTAATGAAATCTGATGCCCTCTTCTGGCTTGCAGGTATATATGCAGACATAACACTGTATACAGAACAAACAAATAAATTTTTAAAAAAATAAATAAACAATAAACTTAGAGTTCAAGGTCCAGTCCATCTTGGCTGGGAAGTCATGAGAGCAGGAGCTTGAAGCAGCTGGTCACATTGCATACCACAGTCAAAAAAGAGAGCAATAAATGCTGGCTAGTGCTCAGCTCACGTTCTGCAGCCTACAAGGCCCGGGTCTCACCCAAGTAAAGATGATTCTCCTCATCTAATGTGAGCAGGTCCTATGACTGACTGACCCAGAGGTCCACCTCCTAGGTGATTGTAGATTCTGTGGAGCTGACAGCTAAAATGATCACAGTTACATGGTGGTGACATTTTCTTAGCTGTATCTCAAGTGACTCAGATTCTCTTCAGACTTGACACTGGTCAATTTCAAAACTAGGCTCCTCCATGCCTCCATTCCCTACCCTACTCCACTCCCTTCCCTGTTCCCAGAAGCTCATGCTGTCGGGTGTCAGGCTGTAGCCTTATGACTAAAGTGTTATCCACAAACCAACGTCCCTGTGCTGAAGGCCTGGGAGCCCTTCGGCTACAGCCATAGCCTGTGTTGAGCTCATCTCTACCCTGTGTTCAGAAGAACCCCACCACACCTGCCCAAGCACTGCTCCTGGACCTCAGGCTCCCCAGACTTCTGACCCCTAGACCTCAGACTAGACCTCTGAGCTCCTAGGCTTCAGGATACCTAGACTGTGGGCCACTTAGGGCCTTCGACCACCTAGCCCTCTACCCACCCTGGGCCTCGGGCCCTCCTCTCTGAGAAAGAAGCCCACCACCTGCCTCTCCTGCCGTCACCACACAGGGAAGAGAAGCTCATGCCCAGCCTGTAGGTCCCATTTAAATAGAAATACAACAGCTTGGCTGTGGGTGGGAACAGTTGAGCCAGCAAGAAGAGGGCTACACTCGGAGTGACAGGAGCCAGACGTAACTGGTCACGCCATCCTTTCCTGAAAGATAACTGCTGTCACACCAGTCTAGACCTGGCCAGAATGCATCCCTGGAGCCACATCGTGCCAGACTTATCCTGTAATCACTGTGCCAGCTGGTCATCCTGCGCAAGCGCCAGCTCTGGGGATGGCAACAGCGCACAACTTTGAGGGTCCTGGGTCAGGCAGGCTGGGAAGTTAAAGAGACAATAAACTTGGCATCTGTCATACCTGGGAGCTATGGGGTTTCTGCAGACTTTGCGAAAAATGGCAAGAGCTGTTATGCTTTTAGATTTATATTCTGTATGTCTGACAAAAAAAAACCCTTTGGTACCTCTGAATCATCAGAGATAGCAAGGGAATCCATTCCTAGAGTGGGAAGAATGACCAAAGCACCCTCAGAGAGGACAGGATGGCAAGAGGGTACCCAATTGAAGATTCTAACAAATACACATGCAAAAGACGGGGGCTAGAGAGATGGCTCAGTGGTTAAGAGCACTGGCTTCTCTTCCAGAGGACCTGAGTTCAATTCCCAGCACCCACATGGCAGCTCACAACTGCCCTCACACAGACATATATATGAACATGGAATAAAAACAAAATACAAGATAGATAGATAGATAGATAGATAGATAGATAGATAGATAGATGGATGGATGGATGGATGGATGGATGGATGGATGGATGGATGGATGGACGGACGGACAGACTGACTGATAGAAGGATGGATGGATGGATGGATGGATGGATGGATGGATGGATGGATGGATAAATGGATGGAGAAGGCACAGAAAGGGCTTGGAAGGTGCAAGGACTGTCCTCCAGGTCTTTAGTAGTGAAGTTGGGTTTGACTCTTTAGAAGCTGCAGTTGGGTTTGACTCTTTAGAAGCTGCAGTTGGCTTTGACCAAGGACTGGATTCATAGGCCCAGAAGGTGGGATGTAAAGCCAATAGCTTGATAATGAAAACCAACTTCCCTCATCATCTAACTCCTGACAAAGGCCTCATGACCCAAGAATCCACTGGTGGTTCAGGCAGGGATGGTAGCTGGAGAACTGGCTGGGAAGAGGATTCTTAATGCGGACCTAGGGGCTTATGACATTGCCTGAGTGTGGCGTGTGGAGGGGACACTGAATTCTACTGACTGAAGTCACCATGTTTGTTGTTGAGACTCATCATGCTGATATGGCTTTCAAATGTCCTGGGCATTGACATCTGGAGTGGCAGTCCAAACCCCAGCATCTGATGCCACCATGGACCAGGAAGGCATAGAAAGTGGGGTGAGGCTCTGGGTATCCAGGTGTTTGCTGATCTGAACCAGGGGAGGAAGGGTTTACTTCATCTTCCAGCTCCAGCGTCCACTGTTACAGGGCAGTGATACCAAGGCAGACAGCAACTAAAAGCCTCACATCCAGGGCCAAGAGCAGAGAGAACAACAGGAGGATCCCGTGCTCGGCTAGATCTCTCTCCCAGAGACAGTTCTAGGGCCCAGCCCATGAAATGGTGCCACTCACCTTGAAGGTGGGTCTTTCTATATTAGTTGACCCTTCAGACAGTTTCCCCACAGACATACCCAGGGGCCGTCCAGATCCAGATAATCCCTCAGCCATACTCTCTTTCCAGAGAGTCTGTGGGTCTCAACCCCCTTTAGAGTGGAATGTCCTTTTCACAGGGGTCGCCTAAACCCATCAGAAAACACAGATATTTATATTACGGACTCATAACAGCAGCAAAATTCATTATGAAGTAGCAATGAAAAATCATTCCATGGTGGGGGAGGGGGATCACCGCAACATGGAGAACTGTATTAAAGGGTCGCGGTGTTAGTTAGGAAGGGTGAGAACCACTGGTTGTGGCAAGTTGACATTTAAAGCTAACCAGCACAGTCCTTATCCCCGAGCCAGATAAAGCCCTGGCATGCGGAGGCTGGCACTGATGCCAGAGAGCTGGGCAGGCAGGAGACTCGAGGAATGCTCTGCTCTGCTGTGCCTCTGCCTCCAGCTTTGAACAAGTTAACAGAAACACCACCCCCACCGGCTGAAGCCAGCATGGGCTACTGGAGCAAATGAAGTGGGGTGAAGTCCCGAGGTGTCCAGGTGTCTGTTATCTGGACCCGATGCTCCAGGAAAGTGACCCTTTGTTCCCACGTGATGTTAATTTTCCCAGTATTTCACGACAGAACCCAGAAGCCCATGTTTAAGGGCATCAGACCTATTGGTGGGGGTCTTCAGGGATGACTTCCAGGAGAAATGAAGGTATTAGAAGCCACAGTGATGTCTAAAGGCAAAGGTCCAAACAATTTAGTCATGAGCCCCGTGCTGCCCCAGGGCTGTTGCATCAGCTACCTGCTTTCAGGAAAAGCCCACTCAGCAAAACCGAGAGTGAGCTGAGAGAGAGAAGGTGACACACTGCTGAATCCTTCCCACTAGCTCAGCGCTCTGGAGGCCACAGTTACCCCCGTTCTGGCTGGCCCCTGGTTCTCTGTGTGTGCTTCTGTTTCGGCTGTATCAGTATATTGGTGCGGTGTCTGCAGCCACTTTGGTAACAGAGACTCGGTTGAATGGCTGGGAATGAGAGTGGATGTATGGCCTAGGAAAACAGTAATATGCCTACCTGGCGCTGTATGTATGCTACCTTTCTAAGAGATAATGCCCCCAAATGACCATGCTTAACGTCAGCTTCTCATTTGATGCACACCACACTCCTGAGTAACAGACTGAGTTGATTATTGCCCTCCAGTGTTCACAGAGGCTTGTCACAGCCTCGGGAGAGGTCTAATCTTGCAGAGCTAGAGCGACTGAGCTAGGGTCTTCCTAATTACCTATCCTAGTCTGCAGGGTACCCAGGTGAGCACTCTTTGGCTTATTTTCCTGAGCAGGTGTTTACTCTCAGCTCGGAGGTGGTGGCCCACGCCTTTAATCCCAGCTCTCAGGAGACAGAGGCAGGCAGATCTCTGCAAGTTCAAAACCAGCCTGGTATACAGAGACAGGGAGAGAGAGAGAGGGAGTGGGGAAGAGAGAAGAGAAAGAGTTCGCTCTCTCTAAAGTCCCCCAGCCCATAAAATGTGCAGAAGGTCTCTGCCACCTCTTGGTGGTGTGATTAGCTCATCGTGTGCCTGCAGATGGTGAACAGATGGAACTGGGAAAGACAGAAGCTAAAACCAGGAACCACAGGCTGACATTGGCAGGGCATGAGCTCTGATCCATGCAAGCCAGGTGTTCAGATCACAGGGGAATTATTTCACAGTTACACCCATCACCCCAGGGCATAATTCCTGCCACTTGTTGTACAGCTGGAAGAGTCAGCTAGGAGTTGGCTGATGTGTTTCACCTATGCTCACAGCTTGTGCTGGTCCTTAAGCAGACATCAGGCCTCAGTGCCCATGTACATGCTCCTTGCCTACACCACACACACACACACAAACACACACACACACACACACACACACACACACACACACACAGACATCTAGTCCCAACAGTGACCAACACAGCCAAGCACAGGCTTCCAGCTCTGAGCATTACCCTACCCTTCGCGAGGCTGGACCTGTTGGTGCCCTGGAGGCAGCTGGCACAAGCTGTGGGGAGCTAGTTACGCATCTCCTCCCATCTTCGTGTTCAGGTCTGCAGTTTGAACTTGGTCACTGTGGAAATGGTTACATTATGGAAATAGGCTAGCCCTGCAGGCCAGTTTCTGTTTCTGCCTTTCCCTTGGAAAGTCTGTCGTGAAGCATCTTTCCACCAATGGGGCTCAGTTTGGACCACTGGTAGTGGTGGATCTCAGGCACAGCGGTGCATCTCGGGGGTAGTGATTGATCTCGGGCAGTAATAGATCTTGGTGCAGGAATGAATCTCAAGTATGGTGATGTTCTCAAGGGATGGATCTCAGACACCACCTTGGGCGGGAGTAGATCTCAGCAGTGGATCCCGGGGCAGAGGTGGATCTCAGAGGGTGCTAGATCTTAGACAGGAGTGGCTCTCAGGTAGAGGTTAGGGCTAATGATGGATCTCAGGCATCATGGTGGATCTCAGGCAGAGGTAGCTCTTGGGCACAGGGTTGGATCTCAGTCTTTGCAAATGGGGAAGAATTTTCCCTGAAGAAGCCCACACCACATTAGCGGGGCCTATGATGTGCAATAAGAACTTAATGACCAGCAAGCAGCCAGGGATAGCCGTAGGAGAAGAATGAGGAATGAGCAAGAAACCAGAGTTTTGTTGCCCCAGCCCAGAGCTTTCTCAGTTCCTTCTTGACGCCCTGTACTGAGCCACAAACCTCAGGGGGCTGACCCTAGGAACTGTTAGGGTCCTCGCTGTTGAGCCATGAGAATATGGAAACCTGGCTCTTCCAGGGTGCCCACCCCCGTCCCTAATTGGTTCACAGGCACTTGGCACTCACAGCTTTCACCCTCTCCTTGCAGGGAAGCCCTACGGGGCCGACGACTTCCTGCCTGTCCTCATGTACGTCCTGGCCCGCAGCAACCTCACTGAGATGCTCCTCAACGTGGAGTACATGATGGAGCTCATGGACCCCGCCCTGCAGCTGGGGGAGGGTGAGTCAGGGTCACCCCACACCCACCGCCGTCTCAGGCCCATCACCTGCTCCCAAGCCGGGCGGCCCAACAAGGGTTTCTTCAATAGGGCCGGATTCAGGTTAAGGCTGAGGGACGTGCACGCAGGCCCTGCCTAAATAGCTTGTTGATCAGGAAGACAGAAATTGTCACCATAGCTTGACAAAACTGGGATGGTAGGAAGTTCAGAGACTGGGAGCAGACGATCAGACAGTGCAGTCATGAAGGGCTTCTAGAGAAGGTGGTGCCTGGACTGAACACTGGAGGGCGAGTGGGAGCCAGCAGATAAAGAAGAGGAAAAAGCTGGTCATAGTGGTACACACCTTTAATTCCAGTATTCAGACAGCAGTAGTAAGTGGATTTCTGTGGGTTCAAGGCCAACGTGGTCTACATAGTTAAGTTCTAGGCCAACCAGGCCTACATAGTGAGACCCCGATTCAAAAATAAACAAATGAAAAAGAGGGGGGGGTTGGCATTCTTCCTGGAGGGCACAGCAAAGTTGGTGGTATTAACGAGAGACTAAAGTGGCAGAAGGTGTCATGTGGCTAGTAGAAATCAGGTCTTAGATGGAGTGGCCCCTGGGACACTTGTTTATCCAACCCTGGCCAGGACTTCTGTCTGTAGGAGGAAGTTGCTGAGAGGTTAAGGGTTTTCTACTCCCTGGCTGAATGAAGGAGGGGTATGATTTGCTGCCCCATCCCTCAGTTTCCCTTCCCTGTCCTTCTACCCACCACTTCCTCAGGCTAGGACCTCAGCCACCCCTCCCTAAGAATCCCTTGAGATACAGCGACCCCGCTACAGGCTCTGAGGGACCATGACACATCCTCTGGGCGTCTACCCTTGAAGAATGGAACTAGCCTCCCAGGCACAAGTGTCCCCTCTGGGCTTTGTGGTTCTTGAGAGAGGCTGACCGCCTTTGCATGAGTTTGCATCTGCCCACCTCTGGAGGCAGAAAGCCTGGCCTAAGTGCTTCATTGAGGTCTTCACAGCTGGGGGACCAGGAAAAGCTGAGAGCTTTGCTATCATGTGTAGCTTCGGGCTGTGGCTGTCACACCCACGGCTTGCGTTTTTTCCTCTTTAGTTAAGTGTTCCTGTCATCGGAGAAACTTATTTCCTGGGAAGTCCAGGAATTCAGAAGTAACTGTTTTCAGTCCATCAGTACATCTGTATATCCATCCACCCTTCCACCCACCATCAGTACATCCGTATATCCATCCACCCTTCCACCCACCATCAGTACATCCGTATATCCGTCCACCCTTCCACCGGCCACCATTCATCCATCCATCCATCTACTCATTTATGCCTTCATTAGTCCGTCTAGCTAACTATCCACCAGTTCATTACCTATCCATCCATCTCTCCATCTTCCATCCATTTACCATCCCATCCATCCACCCATCCGTTTATCTATTCACCTGTCCATCCACCCATAAACTTACCTACCCATTCATCAATCCACAGGTACATACTTGTCATCTATCTACCCATCCCCCACATGTCCATCTATCCATCTACCAAGCCGGCATCATTGAACCACTCATGCCCACCTTGGGGCTGCCGTGCAGAGATGGAAGCCTCATGAGAATGAGCAAGCCCCTCGCTCTGCACCCACATTTACGACCCCCATGTCCTCGAGGCTTCCTCTCTGGTTTCCATGCCCCGTGAAAGCACTCAGAGATTGAGGAAGTTGGCAAGGATCTCTAGCCAGATGAAAGAGTGACACCCACCCTGAGACCACAGCCATGAAAGTCCTGGATACCAGGGGAAGGGGTTCTTTTGGGGCACTGTGCAGGTGTCTCTGCTGGCTCACCCCCTGCCTGTGGAAACACTGTATCTCCTATCAGTTCTCCTGACCCCCCCAGCCTGCAGTATGCTGTGATTTAGCACAGCTCTGGTAGCTGGGTCCCATGGTCTTTGCAGCAGGCATTTGTAGTAGGAGGGATCAGGGGGTTCCTGTGAGAAGCTGGAAGAGCTGATGGGACCCCCTTCTTATACTCACTCCTTATCCCAACCCCATATCAGAGGAATTGCCTAGCTGGAACCAACCGAGAAGCCAAACCTCTCCTACAAGTGTCTTCATAGACCTTTTAGCTGAAACACCCTCCCCAGGCCTGCTGACAGCTGCCTGTGCACAGTTAATCTCACCAATGGGGATTTCCAATTAGTCCAGCACATACTGTCCAGGAACCGTCTACAAAATTCACAGTGGTGTCGCCTGCCACCTAGTGCTCATAGCAGGTACTACATGGTCTACCAAAAATAGCTAGAAGGATGTGTAGGGTTTAACAGGGCAAGAGAGCCCCAACAGGCCTTGAAGTTCCTCTCTTCTGCCTCTGAGAAGACCAGAAGTCCCCAGAACTATTATCTGAGCTCATATAACTGTATCACCTAAGCATGGCTGAGCCCAATACCTTATACATTGAGAAGCCAGTGGCTGCTTCAGGGTGCCCCACTCTTCCCTGGGACTCAAAAGCCGAGCTCTCCCTGCCACAGGGGTAGGACCCAGGGCTGTGCCTGCCTAAGGAGTCTGGGAAAGTAAGCATTTTCAGGTCAGGACCACTTCCTCAGGTAACAGCAAAGTTAGGGTTGGAAGATGGATTGGGGTGGGTCACTGGCAGAATCAGCCTTATGTCCAAAATCATTGTCCTGGCCTTAATAGCCAGAAAGAGCAGTCTGGGGAGTGTCGGGAATGTGTCTAGGGCCTGGAAGAAAGCAGGATGAGAGAGGGAGAGGGGTGGTGGGCAGTGTGCTGTATGATCTTGGACATGTCAGCCTTTCTTTCTGGGATTCAGCTTCTTAGCTTTAAAGCAAAAGATCTCCACACAGTTCTCAACTCCTAACAAGCTGATGAGCAGAATATCACCTTTGAACTTAAAATTCTAGCCAGGCAGTGGTGGCCTACACCCTTAATCTCAGCACTCTGAGTTTGAGACCAGCCTGGTCTACAGAGCAAATTCCAGGACAGTCAAGGCTGCATAGAGAAAGCATGTGGTTTGTACAGCTTGAAATACCTTAAAACCTCAATTAGAGGAAACGTTAGAGATTAAGGATATTTTTAAATAAAAATTTAAATGGGCCAATATTTTGGTGGGTGACTCAGTGGGTAAAGGCAGTTGCCGCCAAGCCTGGGGACCCCGGTTCAATTCCTGCAACTCATGTGGTGGAAGGAGAGAACTGATTTCTGCAAGTGACCCTCTGGCCGCCACACGAGTGTGCCCACAAATATATGTACACATGTGTATACAAAATAAAGTTTTAAACATAATAACATTTTTTTAAATGGACAGTATCTCACTTTGTAGGTCTGGCTGCCCTTGAACTTGCTAGTAGACCAAGTGGTATCCAATTCAAAGATTTACCTGCTTCTGCCTCCTGAGTACTGGGATTATTAATGCCTAGCATCAATAATATTACTATTTTAATCCTTAAAACCTTCATGCAGTGAAAAAAATTTCCTGTACATCTTTGAAAATTATTTATATAATAGATAATATATGCAATAGATAATATAGAAAATATATTCATGGATAATACAATACACATATAATATATGCATATACATGGACAATACATAATGCATATACACATGTAGATAATATATTCGTGGATAATACATAACACATACACATATTTTAAAGCATGTGTATGATACAGTGAGAGAGTTGCCTCCCAGTGCCTTCTTTCCCCACCTGAAGCATCCCTGTCTCTCAGTTTCTTATGCATCCTATGTATTTTAAAACACTTAAAATTTTATTCTAAATTTAAAAACTCATTTTAAAATATTACTTTAAAAATATTGAGTTTGGATGACAGGCTTGGAGGCGTCGCCGGGTCTCTTTGTCCTCGATATAGTCACACTGAATAAATACCCTCAGCCAGGTGTGGGAAACTATACCTTTAATCTCAGCACTCAGAAGGCAAAAGCTGGATGATCTCTATGAGATCAATCTAGCCTGGTCCCAACCATGAATTTCAGGCCAGGGCTAAGTAGTAATATATGTTTTATATATATGTTATATTAAATATATATAATATTATATAATAGTATAATAAGATTTATATAATCGTTTTGTTTTATATTGCATATAATATGTATTATGTGTAACAATCATATATTAAAATGTATAATTGTTTAATATATAGTTGTTATACATTATATATGTATATAATTATTTAATATATAATTGTTACACGTTATGCTAATTATATATAAATATATGTTATATATGAAATAAATGTATATTTTCCAAATGATTCCTTCTTGAAATGGGCTAAGGAAAAATGTGAGCTAGTCTGTACTGTAAAGTACCAACTGGTAAGGATACCCAGTGCACTACAGTTGCGTGAAGCCTCTGGAGCAGGTTGTAGAGTGTGGATGCCCCCTGGCGGCTATGGCAGGAGGGGCATGTCGGAAGCTGGGAGCAGGTCCCTCCAAGTGTGTGTGTGTGGGGGGGTCCAGATCTTCCTAGCTCAGTCTGTATCCTTGACCCCTCAGGTTCCTACTACCTGACCACCACCTACGGGGCCCTGGAGCACATCAAGAACTATGACAAGATCACAGTGACTAGGCAACTGAGCGTGGAGGTGCAGGACTCCATCCATCGCTGGGAACGTAGGCGCACGCTCAACAAGGCCAGGGCCTCCCGCTCCTCTGTGCAGGTAACGCGGGGGACCATAGTGACTGGGGCCCCGGATTGTAGAGATGCCACCTGTGCTCTGTGTTTGGCTGCTTTGGCCTGCCAGCCTTACTTACCCTTAGGGTGAGCGGTGGGCCTCCCACAGAGGAATCCAAAGCCCCAGACTGTAAATCTGCCCACAGCTACAGATCCTGGGTGGGCACAGAAATGCCACCAGGCAGGTGTTACAACCCAGTGGACAAAGTGGCATGGGAGGAACAGTCATCCCACACACCCCAGGCTGCAACAAATCTAGTCACCCACTTGTCCCCGAACAGCCCAGATCAGCTCCCTGCGACCCAGCATCCGCCCAGGCTGCTTTATCTCCTCTATTAGTAGGTTGTCCAATATCTCCAACAGCCCTCCTCTGAGGAACTCCCCTGACAGCCCCCCCCAGTACACACACACACACACACACACACACACACACACACACACACACTCCAGTCCTCTGCCCTGCACTGCCTGCCATCGCGTCCCCATTACAGCACCCATTGTGCCATGTTGTTAATTCTCTGTATGAAGCTGTCATGTTGGGGAGGACAATGCCCACGGTTCATGTGTCTCAGACATACACAACCCAGAACCTGGGACACAGCAAGGCTGCCATGCATAGAAAATGGAAGGAGTTGGACCAGGTGGCCAGACAACCCTCCAGAACTATTGATGGTTGTGTAGACTACGCATAGAAAATGGAGTCCAGTCCTCTGAGAGGCAGGAGGCCTAAATTCTGGACCCAGCTTTGAACTAAGAGTTGAGCCTATCCATCCATCCTCTTTAGTTTAGCGAAAGAGAACATAAATAAGCCTCTGTCCTAGAAAGTCCTAGGTTAATCATTCAGGGGTAATGGTTACCCAGACTTGCTGTGTGGTCTCGAGCCCCCTCAGAAACTCCATTTCCTAGTCATGTCGGCTAACGGAACGGAATGAGTTCTGACCCCCATCCATGTTCTGAGCTGCCAAACCAGCATCTCTACTCCCTTCTCAAATCAACAGCTTCTTAGAACCAATGGGGAGGGAAAAGAAAGTTCTGGTCTCTGCTTCTGCCACTTCCCATGGTGTAAACACTCCCGGCAATTTCAACTTGCATTGCTGAACTCAGAGTTAGAAGGAGATGCGTACCATAGACTGCCCCACGTTGGTGTCTATTAGCATGGGCCAGTGCCAACCCAATAGACCCACTCTCACTCCCAATAGACCTCTGTCCCACCTTTCCCCTCTGGAAGGGACAGAAGACCCTGGCACCCTGTAAGTGCACACCTCCCTATAACATGGTCATTGGTGTTTTCATGGTTGTGACTGATATTGCCATTCCGTCCACAGTAGGGCAGACACACACCGTTTCACACCGACTTGGGGGCAGCGTGTGGGTCTTGCTACCTTGCAGTTGGGACCGCCCTCCCGTGGGCAAGTACAGAATGAATGATTGGACCAGGAGTGACAAGGGAGGGATGATGGCTGGCCGTTGGGGTGGGAAGAGGGGGGCAGTTGTAACTCCCTTATTGCCATGGTTTAAAATGATTGAATCTGCCAGAAGTGGTGCTTAGCTGGTAAAGGTATTCTCCGGGCAAACTTAACAATGCAAATTCAATCCCTGGAATTCATGTAAAGGTGGAAGGGAGGGAATCACCTCCACAAAATTGTCTTGGGACTTCACATGGGCATTTGGGGCACACACATACATCATGCATTTACACAATAGCTAAATCCATATTTGAAACATAACTGAATCACCCAGGGTAAGTCCAGTGGGGAGGTGAGACCCAGAGAAGGAAGTTACTCTCCAGGCTCAATGGCAGCGTAAGGAGGCACAGATGCCCCAACTCTCAGCTTCACTGCTGTTTGAGACCCATCCCCACATGTCCAGAGAAGGCAAAGACAGGTCCGGTGCCATGCTCCTTTCTGCTGGCCCTAGCTCCCGATGTTGGGATGAGGGTGACCCAGGCTGCAATTGTCCAAGCCTGGTGACCTCAAGCCTCCTCCATTTTGCCTGCAGGACTTCATCTGTGTGTCGTACCTGGAGCCTGAGCAGCAGTCACGGACACTGGCATCACGGGCGGACACGGAAGCCCAGGCATTATGTGCACAGTGCGCCGAGAAGTTTGAGGTGGCGCAGCCCCAAGACTACCGACTCTTCGTGCTGGTGGATGGACGCTGCTTCCAGCTGGCCGACGAGGCACTGCCACACCGCATCAAGGGCTATCTGCTCCGGAGCGAGCCCAAGCGAGACTTCCACTTTGTGTACCGACCCCTGGACGGTGGCCAGGATGGCTCAAGCCAACCTTATGTAGTGGTGAGGGAGCCCAACTTCCTATGAGATGGCCTGCCACTGAGCTGTGGTGGCAGGATCTCCTTAGACTGGGAGGATAGAGGGACAAGGACTGGGCTCTCAGTGGCCACTCCCAAACTCAGTCATCTGAGTGTCTGGCCACACATACTCCCAACATAGGTGCCTGTGTTGGTCACACTGGTTTGCCACCCACTGAGCGTGCCTAAACCAACAGGGCAGAGTTCCAGCCTGAGGCACCATGTTCTTCATTGGACAGTAAGGAAAACAACGACAAAACGAGGCTCAGGAGGAAGAGGCTCTCAAGTCAGCTGCAGCAAACAAGCCCGACCCTGCTCACCCAGCCCCTCAGACCATTCCCTCCACCTTCCTTCCCCAGATCACGTCCCATCCCCTTCTTTAGTCCTAGAGAAGAGCTCACTTTCCCCAGGACTGGCTGATGAAGGGGTTCCTGGCCCCAGCTGCTTGCTCCCTGAGCCTCAGGTTGGAGCTGAGATGTTCCACACCAACCCAAGATCTCAGGAGTTTCTCCACGTGTGTGCTGAAGACAGCCCTCACAACATCCCTGCCTCAGAGCTTGTCTTCAGCTACTAGACTGCTCAGGCTGCCAGGGCTCCTGAGCCCAACTGGAAGCAGCCAAGTCAGCTCCAGGGAAATGGACAAGTTCAGCCAATGCCATAAGATTGGGGGCGGGGGTGACTGAAGGACCTATCTCCTGATGCAAACACCATGGGTCATTGGTGTTGACAAGATCCACTTGGGGGTTAATAAAAGCCCTTTTGCAAATGCTGAGTCCTCTGAAGGGGCCAAAGTTCTGCTCACCAGTCCAGCATCCTTTGTTCCCGTCGCCCCAGGCTCTAGATGATTCCTAGAACCATCCCTTCTACCCTCCGCTATTACTTTTAGGAATTCTTTTGCCCTCAGCTCTAAAGTTACATGCAACTGTGAACCTCCATGTGGGTGCTGGGAAATTGAACCTGGGTCCTCTAAAACAGCCAGTGCTCTTACTAACCAATGGGCCATTTCTCCAGCCCCATAGCCCAGGACTTTATGTTTGTGTGCTGTTTTTGGTGAAAGGGGTGAGGGGGCAAGAAATCACTCTTCACAGGGAGGTAAGATCAAGTGAAGAGACAGATAAGCTCTGTGTCCTTGTCCCAAGGTCCTGAGTTTGAGCTGACAGCTGGCTGGTTTTGCACCTACGAGGCAACACTATCTTACTCTGTTTACATGTCTCTTTATTGTTGACGGTAGTATGTGGTGTGTGTGTGTGTGTAAATATTTTTTATTTCTCAGTTATATGGGCCATCTGTGTTTTCAAACAAATCTCCAAAAGCAACCTCGCTCCTTCACAGACCCACAGAGTTCAAACCCATGGTGTCTGAGGCTTCACTAGGCTCGCATCGCTGAACCACAAAACAGTCGCTTCCTAACCCTTCCACTGTCTCTGACGGGAAACTGAACCAGGCATGAAGGAGCACACCTGTGTCCTGGCTACTTGGGGACGGGGGCACTAAGACAGGAGGATTCTTGGATTCTAGGCCTGCCTTGTAACATAGTGAGATCCTGTAAGAGGGGCTGAGGGAGCAGGCTTATACCATCAGCATCACCCGCAAGCATTCCCTCCTCCATCCCTAGCACCAATAAGCTTCTATGAGGATTTGCCTATTCTGCACATTTCACATCAACAAAGCTATGATACATGGTTTTGGGGGTTTTGGTTTTCGAGACAGGGTTTCTCTGTAGCTTTGGGGCCTGTCCTAGAACTAGCTCTTGTAGTCGAGGCTGGACTCGAACTCACAGAGATTCGCCTGCCTTTGTCTCCCCAGTGCTGGGATTAAAGGCATGTACCACCACCACCCGGCACTATGGTACATGGTTTTAGCAACTGGCTTCATCAACTGGCCTAATTCTGTCCCCTGTAGAGATTTCACTCCTTTTACTGCAGTACAGTATCCCCTGAATGGACACAGCAGCACTAATTTCACATCTCTAACAAACCCATCTCTAGACCTTGAGTGTGCTGCACCAGAGAAAGAGTGTGGGTGGCCTCAGTCCTGAGGAGTTCACCTTCTCCAGGGGCCTGTCGCCCCCCTTTGTACCTGACCATGCCGCTAGAGAGGCATGACGCAGACGGCCCGAGAATGGCTTGCTTGTGATGGTGTTTCCAGGTTAATCAGGCTGTTTCATCATGGTGAACAACTTAGGGGAGGGAGGACTTACTAATACTTTGCTTCACAGTCTCGGGGTTTGGTGCACGGTTACTTGGGTAGAATATCATGGTGGCGGGAATGCAGTATATGGTAGACAGAGGGGGTTCAACACCTCTCAGTTGGCAAGAAACCAGGTGAGAGGAAGAACCTTGGGATCAAGCACACCCTTCACAGTGTATCACCAGCGGCCTTCCTCTAGCCAGGCCCCACAGCCTGAAGCTTCCAGAACTTCCCAAAACAGTGCTGCTAGTGAGGGACCAAACAGCCAGCACTGAAGCCTGCTGGGAACATTCCCCATTCAAACTATAACAGGTAGGGAGACGATGAGGGAGAAGCAAACTTAAGGATGGAAAGGCCCTTGAAGTTGAAGGGGAGGAAGAACTGAACATTCCAGAACAAGAAAAAAGCAAGAGGGCATGGGGGGGGGTGAGTTTACAGAGTGTGGAGCAGTGGAGAACAGAGTGGGGGAGGGGAACAGGACCCACCACATGGGTGAAACACAGACCATGAAACTGTAAGACTTTAAGACAATCCTGAAGCCATTTCTGACAATTCTGAATCCTCTCAGCCTCTATGCTATAGTGCTTCTCCTCCTCCCCTGGGAACCAAGGACCTAACAGCTACACTCGCACGTACTCAGTTCCTGAACAATTACCCATATACGTATGTTTTGGTTCGGTCCCCTGGGAAACGGGGTCAAAATGACCTCTTACCTCATCTGATTTGGCAACAGCTCTCCAGTCAATTATTGGTAATAGCCCTTTCGAATAAGCCAATCAGAATAGTCAAAGAACAACCCCCCTTGCTTCTGTGGCCCCTTTAAAAGTAGACTGTACCCGCTATTCGAGGTCTCTCAGCTTCCCGAATGCTGAAGGACCCAGTCATGAGAGAATTAATAAAATCCTCATGCTTTTGTATCGTCTGTGGTGTGTGAGATGGTCTCTGGGGGCGACTCCTTTTCGGTGTTTGGACGCTCGAGTCCAACAAAACCAGAGGCCAGGAACAAACATCTCACATCACTTGTTTTTTTTAAAACATCCATTATCACAGAATAAAATACAAAAGCAATCAAAAATTATATTTTCTAAAAATAATTCTCCTTAGAGGCTCACACCCCACTCAGTAAAATCACTGTGAAGACAGAAAGTGGTTTCAGCTTCGAATTTCTCAGGAGACTCCTTTGATGGCGACAGAAGCCGCAGTGAGTTTGCTCTTGAAAGCTAGTGGACAAAAAAACAACAACGAAAAAAACCCTTCTAAGAAGCAAAAGTTCCTTTCTCCAGAGTGCTTTACTGCCTGAACTAGCTTCTTAGTGGGTCAGTGTCTTCAGAAAGAAAGCCCTGGGAGGGGCTGGCAGCATTCCAGGAGCTAGGCTTAGCCGCATCTGGCTCCACCCCTTCGGTCTCAGGTCGGTACACATTCCAATGGACTGTGTTCACTCTTCACGAAGCCCTGGGAAGGCAGCTGCTCAGTAGTGACCAAGGCACACCTTGTCCATGGCCATCTTTATCCTGGAAGAGACAGGAAGATGACTTTGCTGAGTTAGGCCAACCCTAAAGAAAGCAAGACAAAATTCCATCCTGGGCAGGAGTCATTTAGGACAAAGTCCATGGTCATCACCACCCAGCCCCTCTCCAGCCCCTCTGATTCCACTGACAAGGGGCCCCAGAACAAAACTGGGCCATGGACTATTGTCCTAGGCCCGTGGCTTGCTCCAGAGCCATTCAGAATGATGCCCATCTTCCCGGCGCTAAGTGTTGCCTTACCTGTCAATCGGATAAGGCTGTTCACAGAGGTTGGCCAGCACGTACAAATGCCTCAAGGCATACTCATACTGCAAGAGAACAAAGAAGCACATGTGAGCATCTCGGCACGCACTCCGCTCGCCTGCTTCTGTGTTCAAACACAAAGCCAGTTCCCTCAACCAGTTCTAGGTCTGTTTAGGTCAATCTACAGGTATTGACAGACTCTCCTGAGAGAGATGCACATATATAAGGGCCACACACAATCTCAGGGGGCTAGTGGGCCTGTGAAGTGCTGTCAAGTCTCAGGGTAGACTCAATGGCGAGGGCTGATGGTGGGGGGCCTTGCCTTTGATTCTGGGAACCTAGCTGAGGAGAGAAATGGCACACAATCGCCAAAATGGATGGCAAAGCAGGCTCTTCCAGGGCTTGGTCTACAGACCACAGTTTGCCCCCTTTCTCCAGTAGAATCCAAGCATTCCATTGGAACCCCAGGACTTTCTAGGGGGCAACTAGCTGACTGACACTCTACAATTGGCAGAAGCGTCGTTCTTCCCTCTAAATGGACCAGGTTGTGCTCCAACAATAAATCTTAGGGAATGGTCAGAAGTCTCGAGAAGAAAGAAGCCAATGTCTGGAGAATGTGAGAGTCAGGTGAGGGGCGGGGCCACATCATCAAGAGAAACAAGGACCCTTCAAAATCAACAGAAAGGGGAATTGTCACCTGTGATTCTGGCAGACTGTCTGGGACCTAGACATATAACCGTGAACCTGGGCATCCAGGTTCCTAAGGCCCAGACAGAACCTTCCACAAGCCAGTGTACCTGAGTTTAGCTTTCAGATCTCAGCAGCAGGGAGGCCTGAGGACCTGGACTCACCGTGGGGGAGTGCCAGTTAAAGCAGTGTGTGCGGAAGTGGGTCACAGCCTTCTGGTAGCAGTCATGTGCTGTGAGCAAGGCTCTGTCCGACAGAAGTCTCTCAGCAGTATCCCCAAACCCTGCCAGCAGGGAGACAATCTTCTGCACGGACTTCTCAATGACATGCCTGGCCTAGGAAGAAGAGACAGCATTTTGAAACAGTTCTGGCTTAATGTACTCTCTCTTGGGCCCTTCAGTAAGAAGCACATACAAGGAAGTCTCCTGGCACAGCCTTCAACCCACAGAGGATTGAAGCAGGTCGATAAATGCACTCGGGAGAGATGGAAAGTGTGCGTGGTTTGTGACACTGCAAAGATCTGGCCTTCTTCACCTCCTACCACCATGGAAACACTGCTCCCTGACGCCTGGAGGGAGGGCAGCCATGTCTGATTTACACCCATCTCCGAAGCACACCACTAGCCTCCTCATCTGATGCGGTGCTTTGCCCGCCCAGGAAACCACAGCTGGTGGCATAGAAGGCACAGGGGCCCCATGTTCCTCCCAGAGGATAGAGTAGCGCTGTGAAGAAGACATTGCTGAACCCAACCCTGACTTCTCCGTCAACGTCTCTGACCACACAGTGTTTCTCTCCTTCATGGCTGAATGCATCACACACAGTGTGCTGGGCCCACGTGTGGTCCCGGTTACAGGGTCCCTACAGCTCTGTGAGCCCTGTAACGGCTTTCCTATGCTTCAGCCCAAACCCCATAGCCGCAGAGTAAACATCAGCACAGTGTCCAGCTGCCTCCTCTCACACTGGGCACAGAAAAGTCTATAAATGGGATACAATGCTATGCTGCACACACACACAAAGTGCTTTTGTTTTTGAAAAGCGGTTCTTTTCAGAAAATATACAAGGGCACAAATGAGTTTCTTGTGGTTATTTCTGAATAAGTTAAATGTTTTTATCTTGATTGCTTTTAATTCCTTGTTTTATATGAAAATATAACAGTGCAATACTTAGCAGGAAACTATTGAATCCAGTAAGTAAATGTGTAGGCTTAGAAATAGTTTTCAGATTTACAGCAGACACCAGAGAAATTCTACAATGTACACAATTGCTCAAGCCAACACAAAGAAACACTGGTTTAGTTTCTGTGACTACCCAGAGGATAAAGACAAAATGCCCTTTCATGACATTGTTGTTTGTTTTTAACAGGGTCTCGTGTGGCCCAGAGTGAGCTCTAACCACTAACTCAGTACATACCTGAGGAACTCCTGACCTCCCTGCCTCCACCTCCCAAGTGCTAGTATTTAAGACATGGGATAGGTTGCCTAAATCATTTAATTCTTGATGTAGTAACAATAGACATAATAAGTACCATAGATAAAATCTCCCTAGGATCAATAAGGTAAAGGTATGAAGAGGCCAAAGATTACAAAGTAGAAGGACAGTTATTTCCACTGTGTTTGACACCACTTAAAAAACACATCGTGGCCAAACAGTGGTGGCATAAGCCTTTAATCCCAGCTAATCCCAGCGCTGGGGGGGGAGGGCAAAAGCAGGTGGACCTCTGTGAGTTCAAGGCCAGCTGGGTCTACAAAGCAAGTTCCTAGACAGCCAGGACTATTACACAGAGAAACCCTGTCTCAAAACAAACAAACAAACAAAACCACATCCTGGCCACTCAAGTTGTTATTTTCAGAGGGAGACAGGTTTCCAAAAACAAAAATAATCAAAGCTAAGCATTTAAAATATATATGGGGAGTGGGGATGTGGCTCAGCTGGTAGAGTGCTTGCCCATATCCATGAAACCCTGGGTTCAGTTCCTGATCCTAAGAACCACATACACTGGGGATGATGGGACTCCGCACTCAGGTGGGAGGAGAATCAGAAGTTGGAAGCCATCCTCGGCTACGTAACAAGCTGGAGACGGACAGCCTGGGACACATGAGACTCTACTTAAAAAAAAATAAAATAAAACAAACACGGATTTTTTTTTAATCTGTCCACGTGTCCATCAGAGTGCCATGTTGACTGGGGACACGTTTTAACACAGAGTGAGTTCGTTGGAACAGACGGGAACAAACGAGAGCTATGACCAAAACGATCCTCCTCCTGCCAATCCCATCAACTTCTGAACATAGCAACAGTTGTGAAGGACAGACAACAGTTTCAGGAAGTGACCAAGAGACAATTTTATAGACTAGATTAAAAACAAAAAGACTAAGTAAAGAAGTAGTAAGATAGAAACATCTAGAAGGGATCACCAAAAGGCCAGAGCATCTTAGAAGGATTCTGAGAAGCTGGACCTCCAATCCTTTCCTTCCTGACACTCAAGAGGCCAAAGTCATCATAAAGAATGAAGACAGCTTACCGCTCTGCTGTTCACTCTGCTTTCCAAGAGCAAAGAAGCCGCACTCCTTTCTCTATGGGGGAGGAAGCATCCCGAGTTCTGGGTGCTGGTTGTGTGTATACCAGGGGCCACATGCACATGCGCGTGCGCACACACACACATACGCGCGCGCACACACACACACGCACACACCTTCGGTCTCAACTGGCCCGGCCTCTCAGAAGAGTCCCTCTGACCACTACTTACATCCAGAAGCTGCTGGATCTGCCCGATGAGATTCTGGGATTGCTTCAGATCATTGGTGCGCAGCAGCTTTCTCTTCAGGATGGCCAGGGGCACCTCTGGGCTGGGGGTGAGGTCAAGGCGTGTGACTGGAGGCAGAGAGATGGGGGAGCTGGCTCTGTGTTTCATACCCTGAAACTGCATCACTTTCATGCTAGAGATAGACTGGAGGAAGGGTAGAACACAAACACAAACCGTTTGGTCAGCTAAGCAGCTGTGACAAGCAGGCTAGGCCCACATGGTCAACTCAGGCAGAGACAGACGGGCAGCCACGTGTGGCTGAAATCCACCACTGAAGAACATCGAAAATACCCAGTGTGCTTTGCAGCAGGGCTCCTCCATATGCAAAGCCAGCAGCAGATCCACAGTTTTAAAGTTTGTTTCAACTTGGGAAATCCTGAGTGCGCTTGCTCATCGCCCCTGCTCCCCTGCCTGCCCCCAGCGACCATCAGCAAGGAGGTTCCAGCATTTGTCCAGGCTGAAGCTGAAGTCTGGGTTCCATGAGAATGGCAGAGCTAGGGCCACGGGCCAGGCTGACACTGGGCCTCAGACGCTAACAAAATGCATGGAAGTGCCAGTCTGTTTATCTGCTTGCACAGGTCAAGACAGACCTAACCCCAGGGGAATAAATAGCTTAAGCTTTCTCGTTATCAAAGCAAGCGACGTTAATGCAAAACTCATTCTAAAACTGAAACCAAAATACAAACAGAAAGTTCTAAAAGATCTGCCATTCACAGAGAGACAGACAGACAAGAAATGGACCAAGCTGAACACCTGTACTGAGACTGGGAAGCTGAAGGCAAAGCCACACAGCAGGGCATGGCACCTGAGTCACCTGTCTGGCTTTCACCCTGTCCTGCTCTCTCCCACACCCATCCAAGTGCCAAGCCAGGGCAAAGCAACCTGGCCACACTTGTGTGAATTTTCTTCTGGAATGCCAGGGCTTGCACCTGAAAACAGATCTCAGCTGGCAAGCTCTTAGGTGTGGGGAATGGCACACTGGAAGCTCCATTTTAAGTTTTTTAATTTTCAGCCAAGCTACACATCCAAAGCCTTCCTTCCCAGCCAAGGCTCAAGCCTTCTGCATGCAGCCAGAGAACAGGTCCCCGAGTACTACTATCCGACCATGTTGGTCCTGGCTGGACAGAGTTAGCGGTGGGCTATGTGTGAAGAGTCTCCAACTTCCAGCCAATGAGAACTAATGACGGGCAGCTTGACATTCCAAATGCGGGGTTCAGTGGGGCAGCCATGAAACAGAATGCATGCTTTCAGTCTCCATCGTCTCTTGCCATGTGACAGGCCCTTGCTCAGGGCTTCCCCCACACAACCTTGTCTGGTGTCCCGGCTACCCTGGAAGCAAGGTCTCTGACAAATGAGGAAGGACACAGGTCCAGAGCTCACGCTTAACGCCCAGACCCGTAAGTGCAAACCTGCACGTCTGGTTCCTGAGCCTGAGACCCCAGGACAGAGAGGCTCCGTGAGGCAGAGCCATGCTGAGATCATGCCACATCTGAATCCCGTTTCTCTTTATCAAGAGACAAAGTTCTGAATGAACGTGCTTGAGGCGCCAGGATTAGGGAGCGAGGAAGTGAGGCCCCACTTACTTTGTTCCCGTACTGCATGACGTGGCTGGTGTTGGTGTGCGACTTCACCAGGTGGTACTGCTTGTGGAGCGTCTCCTTGGTCAGATCCTCCTGCGGGAAGACAAGCACAGAAGCCCTTGGAGGACCTGCAGCCGGAGGGCTGCTCCGTGGCGGGCTGAGCGGCCCTGACGAGGGACCTTACCACGTCCGAGTCTTCCATCCAGTTGACACTGTACCAGTCCCCCAGGTACGTGTTTCTCTTCTCGTCATAGTAGCAGGCGTAAGAGGACTCCCTGGGGTTGGCGGCGGTAGTTGCATAGACTACGGGAGAGTAAAGGGGTATGTGAGATCTGTTTTACTCTGGCCTCGGACCACCCTTGAAACTGGGGTCCCTCCTTTCCGCTGGCGACATCAAAGCTATACTCAACACAGGGAGAGCATGGCTCTGTCCATTCTGAACAATAGCTCCTCTCAAACATGGAGGGAAGAGAGCCAAGAAGGGACTCTTATCGCAGCTATGAGCAAAATCTTGTGTACGTGTGTGTGTGTTCAGAACACAACTTCGGGGAAGACGGCTGACAGGTCTTAACAAACTGGGGAACACAAAGAACATGGGTCCAGTCTGGTTTAGGGAGGATTGACAATTATTTAGAAAACACTAAAATGGGGCCGGGGTGGGGGGAGAGGATCAGAGTGCTTGCTGAGAAGGGCTGAGGCCTGAAAAACAGTTAAACTGAACAAAACAAAAAAGCCAAGCATGGGATTACATGCCTGTAATCTCAGCACTTGGGAGATAGAGGGAAAATCAGGAGTTCAGTTATACAGCAAGTCTGAGATCAGCCTGGACTATGAGGACTCCGTCTCAAAGCACTCAGCTGGGCAGGACGTTTAAAGAGTCTGCATTTAAGATGTCACTCTTTAACAGGCAGGCAGTCACTGTCCCCATGTTCAAGGACCAAGTTGCCTACCTGCCTGAGATCAGACAGACTGGTCCAGTTTGGGCAGCATTGGGAAGCTTGCATAGAGACTCTTCTTGATACCATTATTTTGGGGGGTTGTTGTTGTTTTTAGAATTGTTTTACTTTTATTTTGTGAGTATGAGTGTTTGCCTGTTCATGTAGCTTGAACACTAGGAGGCCAGAAGAGAGCATTGGTTCCCCTGAAAGTGGAGTTGTAGGTGGCTATGTCCCTCCGTGGACCCAAACTCAGGTCTTCTACAAAAGCAGCCCATGCTCCTGACCACTAAGCCGAGTCTCCAGGTCCCATAGAATCTTTATTTTCTATCAACACTTATAGAGCAAAAGAAGCCAGATCTGGCCACAAGCATGTCCCCCGCCGGCGTATCAGGCTACCATCAGTGTCCCTGCACAGGGGAAACACTTGGTCTCCAGCGGGCAGTAGCAAAGGACAGCCACCTACCATTGATGTCATCAGGCAGGTGGTTCATCATGGATCCAGACTCACATGCTTCAATGTAGAACACCATCTGCAAGGATCCAGGGCAGGTGAGCGCCCCGCAGGCAGTGCCGGCCACTGGCTGTCACTCTTCCCATCCCTGCCCACAACCCTTTGCTCTGGGATCGGGGAGCCACTGTCACTGTACAGAAGCGGTTGCCAAAGGCTACAGAAGCCATCTGACAATCACATTGCTTCACTAATGGAGTCGTGACTGAGTCAGCAGAACACAGGAGGACTGGAGCTGCCCAATGCTGAAGACGCTGGTTCTGGTATCTGAGCGCGAGCAGCTTTCCAGAGAGCCAGGCCGCACGTCGGCCATCTTTCTGTGTTAAGATCATGTCGACCCCACCCTCTACAGCTTCTACAGAGGACAGAGAGTAAGGTAGTAGGTGTTCTTCCCCAGCTGTCCCACACTGGGGCAGTCTCTGGAACTGTTCTTGCCTGTGCTCTCTGGACCTACAGTGGGTAATTTACAGCCCCTGCCAACACTAAGCTGGGGCTGAGGCCCACACCGTGTTGTAACAAGCTCTCTAAGAGGTACAGTGAACGCTGGGACATCACTGGTCAAAGCTGACCAGGCAAAACCCAGAAAGTCCAGCGACCTGTCCAAGAGCCAGCTGTGCCAGTGTGGGCTTCGCTCCTGTACCCTCCTCGGGCTCCTCCCGCCCCAAGGCACTGGGGAACTGAACTTACCTTCTGGTACATCTTGTGTTCATACATATAACGAATAGTCTTGTTCAGGTCCTTGACATGAAGCTGCAAGGTAAGAAGTTGGGCATTGAGACCAGCATCCTAGAGAAGCCACCAACACCTTATAAAGTCCTCTTCCCAATCAGTAAAAGAAACCAGGGTGAGCAGTAAAACCCAGAAGCCATCTCAGGCCTTCCATTTACACAGTGACAGACAAGAGAGGACGCTTCTCTGCGCACAGCTTCGTCCTCAGCATTTGGAGGCTTTCTTAGACCTTGTCTGTGATGTACTAGTCCTGACTGACACTGTGGCAGGGAGAGCAGCGGCTAGAAAATAAAATACAGCCTTCCAGCCGCAACACTTGTTCCCCGCTCCCTACCACACAGCACTGACACCAACCCTGGTGGAACATCAGGAAACATGTTGTAGGTTTAATCTCAACACACAGGCCTTGTTTTCTACTTTCCTTTAAATCTTAAAGGCAAATAAAACTATCCTTTTCGTGTATCTTTAAAGACTTAAGAAGGGGGAAGTGAGACGGCTCGGCCAGGGAAAGAGCAGGCTGCCAAGCCTGATGATGAGCTGAGTTTGATCCCCAGGACCTGCAGGCTGGAAGAACTGACCCCCCCAAAAACTGTCCTTAGATCTCCACATGTGTGACGTGGCACATAAAATAGATAAATGTAAAAATCAATGTTTAATGTTAAGAGAAATTGTGAAGGGCATAGCTCAGCGGAACAGCACTTGGCTAACACACACAAGGCCCCGCATACAATCCCCAGGACCCAATAACAATGGCAACGACAAAAACCCACGATCAAAATGGTAAGCAGAACTCACATCATCACTGGGGAACACCAGGATTCCAGTAGCTCCGTGGTCAGTGAAGTAAACAAACACATGATCCCGGGGACCGCTGCCAAGAAAGGACGGAAGAGCGTGAGCCAGAGACCCCACAGCTTCCCCTTCCTGTTTCTGTGTCCATGTCCCCGAAAAGCTGCCTTCATCAAAAAGTTAAGAGGTCTGAACAGAGCCTGGTAGCACATGGCTTTAATACCAGCACTTGGGAGGCTGGATGCAGACTGATCTCTGAGTATGAGGCCAGCCTGGTCTATTAGGGAGTTCCAAGTCAGTCAGAACTACATAGCAAGACTCTGTCTCCAAAAGGCAGAAAGGGGCAGAAGATACACACATATGCACAAATGCAAGCACATGCTAACTCTGGAGGTTGAGCTGGACTACAGGTTCAAGAGCAGCCTGGACAAATTAAGTGGCACCTGTGTCAAGAAATAAATAACGGGAAGCTGTGCTAGGGAGGCAGTCGTCGGGGAGGAGTGTGTGCGGGCAGGCGGGCTAGGCTTGGAGCTTAATGGTATATGCATGAAGTCATAAGGGGAACAAAAAGATGAGAGACCCTGGATCACAGGGGTATGTGGCACAGAAACACACCAACCACGCATCAGACTGTGTGGCCTGGGTTAGGACAAAGCTGTCCTCTCTAACTTCTCAAAAGTGACAGGAGCAAAGAACTGTGCCCCTTCAGGTCCTCTGTGTACGGCTGCAGCTCTGAGAGTGTGGAACCCACAAAACAGACGGTACCTCTTCAGGACTTTTCCAGACCCCTTGCCCCTCACAGCCTCTGCATCCCCTCTCAGCACGGCGAGGAAGTTCTCCGGGGTCACATCCTACGAGGAATCAATAAGGAGTCAAAGCCAGAGCAGCTGCCACTTCTGAGCACAGTTCACAGTCTGTGTCAGGCCCAGGGCACCCAGCTCAACAGCAAACACTCCCACACCAGGAGGGATGACATTCCCGAGGCCCCGGGGTCTGTGAACTGTGAAAATGCCATCTTGTTTGGGGCAGGTGGCAACTCTGCAAGCCTTTCATTCCTTCTCAATAACTATGAACTGGGGGACCACCCCCCAAAAACTAAAAGACTCTGCCAGCACAGGAGGAAAATACTCAAAAGGACAAAAGAGGAAGTGAAGGTCTTCATTAGCCTCCAGCTTGCAACCTCAGATCTGAGTCCCAAGGATACTCGACCATCAAAACCAACGCACAAGATAAAAAGGGGAAAATATCACCTACAATTCTACCTCCAAGGATTTACACATATCCCTATAAACCTATAGAGAAAGAAATTCTCTCTTAAAATGGATTAACTATATTGCATATATATTAAATTTCCATTTGATTTTAAGGGACCATAAAGTGAAACAAAACTGAAAGAAATGCTAAGCTTTGGGTCAATGTTTCTTTGCCTCCTAAGACGTCCTTAGAAAGTTAAGAAAAAAGCCAGGCAGTGGTGGCGCATGCTTTAATCCCAGCACTCGAGAGGCAGACACAGGCGGATCTCTGTGAGTTCGAGGTCAGCCTGCTGTATAAGAGCTAGTTCTAGGACAGGCTCCAAAGCTACAGTGAAACACTGTCTCAAAAAACAAAAACAAACAAAAGAAAAAAAGAAAGAAAGAGAAAAAGGAAAATGAAAAGAAAATGATATCTTAAAAAAAGTTCAGAAAAAGAGCGTAAAGACCATAAATGCCAATTTACACAATATTAATAAAATAGGAGGAAATTAACCATTAAGTGAGGAATGTATCCGAATATTAATTTTTAAAAAACCTATCTTCCACAATCCCAGAGAACCTAGACAACAAAGAGGCCCCTAAGAGAGACATACATGGATCTAATCTACATGGGAAGTAGAAAAAAAGACAAGATTTCCTGAGTAAATTGGGAGCATGGGACCATGGGAGAGGGCTGATAGGGAGGGGAGAAAAAGGGAGGGGACAGAGAAAAATATATAGCTCTATAAAAATAATTTTAAAAAACAAAAAAAGAAAATCACAGAAAGTAGATGAAGGCAAATAAAGCAAAAAGGTGTAAAACAAATAATAAACTAAAACCCAAAGCCCTCACCTCTCCAGTGTAATCCTTCGGGACGCCTTTATACACGTCTGTGCCATTGGGTCGGTTGATCACAATGCCTGGAGTAGGGTTGCTGAAAATTAAAGGACACAGTTGTAACACAAAACGTGTCATTACAGGAACAAATAGCAGACAGCTCTGTTCTTGAAGACACTTCCTGTTGCCTGGATAGGCACCAACACATGTGGTTTGGGCAGCTAGGGATCTCGGCTACCTGAACCCAAGTACTCCTGATGGGAGCAGAGAGGAAAGGAGATCTTCAGACCCAGGGGAGGATCCAAAGTGCAGGTGTCCTGCCCCTGCTGGGAATCAGAGCACCTTGGCATAAGAACATGCAAACAACACTGCTCTCAGAAAGCAGACAAGCCAGGCAGTGCACATCTTTAATCCCAGCACTCGGGAGGCAGAGGCAGGAGGATCTCTGTGAGTTTGAGACCAGCCTGGTCTACAAAGCGAGTTCCGGACAGCCAGGCAGCCAGACAGCCAGGGCTGTTACACAGAGAAACACTGTCTCAAAAAACAAAACAAAAAACAGGAGAAGTCAGGCAGTGGTGGCACACTCCTTTAATTCTAGCACTCGGAGGCAGATCTCTGTGAGTTCAAGGCCCCCTGGTCTACAGAGCTAGCACCTAGAAAGCAAGGGCTTCACAGAGAAACCCTGTCTAGAAAAACCAAACGAACAGAACACAAAGCAAAGCTGAACACCCAGGCTCAATTACCACAATCAAGAGGGACTCCGCCAGAGCCCAAGAGCTGCTTAGCTGGGGACAACCTGTCTTTTCTCAGTTCCCAGAACACTCGGGCAAGTGTGCAAGAGAACACAAGCCAGCAAGGAGCACGGCAGGAGACCCTGCACAGACTGGAACCTGTACAGGGGGGTGCCTAGCTCAGTGCAGAGATTAAGGACAGACTCCCAACCTCAGGGTTCAGCGCTACAACCCTCTCCAAATACCTCCTTTTGCACCCTAAAACATGCTGAGAGTTCAACACATGACATCCCTGTGACTTTTCGCCTGGGGCCACTCCCATTCCCACAGTGCGTCACTGTCCTAAGGAGCCCCATAAGCCTCACAGTGTTTGCAAATTCCGTTTCATGGCCAAGTTCAAAGCTCCCTACTTACTCTTCAGAGTTGGCAATGTCGTCATACATCATCACTATGATCTGCTCATCAGGAATCCCGTTCCGGTGAATGATCTGGTAGGCGTGGCATGCGTCTGCCTGGAAGAAATAATTCCCTCGGCTTTTAGACATCGCAGGGAAGGAGGCCATCTCGGGGTATCTCTATCTTGCAGAGGACTCCCTGTGACTCACTCCCTACTAGTCAAGGTTCAACATCATTATTTTTTAAAACATTCGTTTTTATTTTTAACTTCAACTTTAAACGATCCCCGCTCTTATCACTCACAGTTACCTGACAGTAAGGTAGTACACACGGGCACAGGGGTGTAAATACACAGGCACAGGTGTGCACACACACACAGGCACACGCTGTCACACCTACAGGTTAACAAGAGCCCTTGAAAGTCCTAAGCAACTTGTTTTCATATTTCAGACCACACGACAGTGCAAAAGCATGGGTTCAGGTCTCAAAGAGAATGACCCAGACGGACGAAGCAACACGTTCACAGCTTCTATTTCATCCAACAGTCACTGTCCGGGCAAGTGTGATGTCTCAAAGTCCAACTCAGAAGCCAGACTGGTGACACATGCCTGTAATCCCAGCTTTCTGGAAGTAGTCCAGGAGGAACTGGAGTTCAAGGGCAGTCTGGACTACACAGCAAGTAAGTTTGGGGCCTGCCCAGGTTCCCGAGATGATAGATTAGATAGATAGATAGATAGATAGATAGATAGATAGATAGATAGATAGATAGATAGATAGATAGATAGACAGACAGACAGACAGACAGACAGACAGACAGACAGACAAATATATAGATAAAGCAAACACAGTTTGGAAAATGCTGTTTTGATGATGATGACAGTTAGGAATGTAGCTCAGTTGGCAGAGTGCTTGCCTAGTATGCCAAAAGCTCTATGTTTAAGTATACCACCACACAAACTGGGTGTGGTGGGCATGCTTGCATTTGTAATACCACATTTTTGGAGAGGTAAAGGCAGGCAAGAAGATCAAAGTCATCCTTAGCTTGTGACTTTCAAGTGACTTTGAAGTCAGCCTAGGCAACATGAGATCCTGTCTTATTATTATCATAATTTGAAACAAAAGAAGGCCATCAAGGGGAACAGAAGCCATCCCTGTAGGAATGCCTTGTTTTAGATGGCACACACTGTACTCTATGCACAACAATTGAGATCAGGGATGAAACAGGTTGCCTAACTTTCCACTGACAATGTCATTTCAGGAACAGGCACCTGCGCAAACATGGAGAGATGCTGTGGCCAGCATCAACATCCGTAGGCAGGCACTGCCGTATAGACCGTCACTGCACACAGCATCCCATGCAGCACAGCAGGTGATGAAGGAAATAAAGCATCTGCAATGCCCGGCTTCTGCCTGCAGATGCCCATTCAGATGGACCTGTGTGGTGGCGAATACTCGTGTTTAGCATCCATCTGCTGTGACTGTGTAGGAACCCATGCATGGGTCCAGCACTCAGGAGCTGCCGGACAAGAGGACAGCTAAGTGTGAGACCTTCAATTTGCCTTGGACTGACTTCAGGACCCTATCTCATTAGTCCTCAGGTGAGAAAGGTCTTACAGCTGGGGCACAGGAGGTCACAGAGGAAGAAGTCAAGATCTTGATGGTTCTTCATGCAAGAGCAGCAGAGAAATTCCCAACGAGAAAGCAAAGGACTAAAATCTAGACAGAAACAAAACAAGCCATCAGTCATCACATACACAGTCATGTAGGATCTGAGAATGACATCACTTGGAGATTCTGCCCAGGATTCACACAAACCAAGGCAGCTATCATGTCTAAGCAGTCAATTTTCTATGACCAGAGTCACTTAAGCAGTCTGTCCTGGGACTGGAGAGATGGCTCAGAGCTAAGAGCACTAGCTGATCTTCTAGAATACCCAGGTTCAATTGCCAGCACCCACATGGCAGCTCAAAACTGTAACTCATGTTCCAAGGGATCCGACACCCTCACACCAAAGCACATAAAATTAAGTTGGTTTTTTTTTTAATAAAACGTCTGTCCTATCTTAGATAGGCATGGTGGTGCCCAGCACCCTGGAGGCAGAGACAGGTGGATTGCTCTGAGTTCAAGGCCAGCCTGGTCTACAGAGCAAGTTCCAGAAAGAAAAAGAGGGGGGAGGAAGGGAGGGAAGGAAGGAAGGACAGAGAGAGAGAGAGAGAGAGAGAGAGAGAGAGAGAGAGAGAGAGAGAGAGAGAGAGAGAGAGAGAAAGAGAGAGAGAGAGAGAGAAACCAGAAAAATTTACATGGAATTGCACAACACCTACAGTAGCCAAATAATTAGGAAAAAGAACAAAGGTAAAGGCCTTTCACATCCTGATTTCCAAGCCACACTAAGGAAAGAAGAATCTCCAAAAATGGTACTGGATCTGATGAGACAGCTACATGCAAAAGGAGGAACCGTGGCAGCCCAGAGTGCATCCCGGCTAGAAGAACACTTAAGTGACACAAGAGACAATCTTTAGGACCTTGAGTGTCGATGTCACAGATATGACACCAAAAGCAAGGTCCATAAAGAAAAGAATGAACAAATTAGAGCTCACAGAATTTAAAACTTAGTGCTTCAAAAACATCACTGAAGGAAGGGCTGAAGAGATGCCTCAGTCAGCGGGCCCAAATTCACTCCCCAGTACCCCATTCTGGGTGGCTTGTAACTTTCTGTAACTCAAGCTCCAGGGGAGCCTCTGGCTTCTGTGGGAACCTGTACTCACACGCACATACTGACACACAGACACACACACATACAATTTAAAATATAAATAAGTCTTTTTAAAAGAAATGCTAGTGAAGGGGTAGAGTGTAAATCAGTGGTAGAGCACTTGCCTAGCACACACAGCCCTGGGTACCATGCCCAGCACTGAAAAAAAAAGCCATAAAGAAAACATTATGAGGACCTGAGAATAGAGATCTGCAAAGCCTACGCTGAATAAGGCTTACATATAAAACACAAAGAATGTCTGACCCTCAAGAGTTTGCAAAGGCTTGAAAAACACCTTACCCAATAAGACAATGGCTCTAAGTCCACGAGAAAGAAGCTCAGCATCATTAGTCACAAGAGAAACACAAGCTGTCACGTCCCACCCAGACAGGCAATAACAAGTACCCAGTGAGGACCAGGAGCTCTCAGATACACTCATGGGAGTGTACAATGCCAGTCACTGTGGGAAGCCTCTGCACAGTTAACAATGCCTCTAGTTACCTTTGGTGTCCACCCAGGAGAAACAAAACACTCATCCTCATAAAGACCATACACACGTGATCTCAGCAACACTGCTCATGGGAGTGAAATAAGAAGCAGGCCCAATGTCCATCACCTGACATGGACAAGCAAGCTGCTCATCATTCGGACACAGTGGAATGCTATGTCCCAACAAAAAGGATGGCAGTACCAACACTTGCGGCACTGTGGACTGTGCTCTGTGACATCATCTAAGGGAAGACAGAAGCCAAAGACTACCCTGCAGACTTCTGAATAGATAAAGTTCTAGTGGGGGTCTGGGGGTGTAGCTCAGCCGGTGGAGTGCTTGCCGAGCATTCAAGAGGCCCCAGGTTCAATCCCTGCCATTGTAAAACATTGACTGTGATGGTGCACGCCTGTAACCCCGGCAATAGGATGATTAGAAGTTGAAGGCTATCTTCAGCTATATAGTGAGTTCAAGGTCAGCCTGGGCTACACAAGATCCTATCTTTTATATAGAATCAGAAAGGGCAACTTATGCATGAGACAGAATGTAGATTATTAGTGGTTGCTTAGAACTACTCTAGGGGACCATATGGGGTACACGGGGTGATGGAATTGTTCTGGTGCTGGTTTGTGGTAAGGTTTGCACGACTCTGCAAATTACTAAAATAACGCGGAGTTGTGAGTCGGAAGTAGATAGGATGGCACAGAAACAATGCCTTGGTCAAGGTAGAGGCCTCTGAGTGAGTTCTGTGTTGGTGCACTTCAGGGCTGCCTCGGGCCTCAGGACTGCCCTAACAGGCAGCCACTCACTCCATTTTATAAGTGGGATGAGATCAAGGTTTGAACCCAAGTACCTTGCTCCATGCCCTGCCTCCTACATTCAGTGATTTCCAAGTGAAGTTGGGGCTGCCCCTGCCTTAGGAAAGTCAAAGGGTTCTGCACTGAGTTAACATGAAATAAAGCGGAGTTCAGCAAACTCAGATAATGTGGAAACAGCAGAAAAGCCACAGGAGGTGATGCTGGGCTGATGGTGACCTCTGCAGTAAGTGGGCGATCGCTGTGACTCAGCTGGGAGTTGGCCAGGCTCACTGAGGAATCCCGTGACCTCCTGATAGTGAAGCCTCTCACAATGTCACATGTACAGTGGGCATCACCCATCACCACCAGCTGTAAGCACCGTAAGCACAGTAAGACAGAGCACTCAGAGCGAAGGCTAAATACAGCTGGCGTGTGCTATATTCCTCCTCATGAGGAAAGGCTCTCGGACACGTATGCTTGCCGGGCAGGTACTTATAAACTCCTCCCCTCCTGACTCACATCCTGCCTTCCCAGCCTCCCACCAAGTCCAAAGGAAGAGGCTGAGATGTAAAATGAGCTGATATCCTTTGTTCCCGTCATACAGCGGGGACCCCAAACGCTCCCATCTTCATCACTGTTGGGCCCAGCAGCCCCCTATCCCAGCCCTACCCAGCGCTTCCAAACCCTCACCCTGTCTTCAAAGGATGCTTTGTTCTAGGCACAAGCAGCTGACCGTTGCACCAATGAGGACTAACTTCCAAGACATCAGCCTAAGTGAATAGTTTGTCCAGAGGACAAACTGTACGGCTGGCAGTCTGCTCCCTGCCACTTCCCCTCCCCAACTCCTGCTACCTGGCTCCTGTCCCCTCCAGTCTCCCTTTTGCCTGTCTGCACTCCAAACACTCAAATTATTTACTGCCTGGCCCTTCCTGGAAGGGTCTGCTGACTGGTCCTGAGCCAGGCAGCCATAATGGTTACGGTGAAGGGGCTAAGCAGGTTCACAGGGTTCAGGATGCCACACCCCTTAGGGGCCAACCCAACTTCTCTATCAAAACAGTTGCATGAGCCAGGCATGGTGGCACACACCTTTAATCCCAAGTGGATTTCTGTGAGTTTAAGACCAGCCTAGTCTACATAGTGAGTTCCAGACAGCCAGGGCTACGTAGAGAGATCCTGTGTCCAAGAAAAAAAAATGTTTATTAGAGTCTCACTATGTAACCCCAGCTAGCCTGGACATCACTATGTAGACTAGGCTACCCTCACACTCAGAGATCCGTCCTCCTGGCTCTGCCTCCCAAGCACCACCCACTACAGTCTCCATCAAATCTTAGTTGCCTGGTCCTGTCAAAATGAAGAAAACAAGGCTTTGTAAGTTGTCCTTCTAATACAGCTCGCTGCTCACCCACTGCCGCTCTCCCCACATCCCTATCCCAGTCTCTCTGCACTGTGCGCCATTCTTGCATAATCCCGTCAGGAACGTCTCTGAGTCAGACCCAGAAATTCCCTTTCCTTCTCCAGGAACTGATGCTAACACAAGCGTGTGACACGTGATGCAACTGCTGCCGGCCAGGGAGGGCAAAGTCCCCCACTGACTCCCAGGAGAAGGCTTATCATTTGCGAGAGAGCCAGATGGACAACAGGCACAGGTGGTCTCTTTCTCCTCTACAGAGTTTCTGTTTGGAGGTGACATCTGAAGCGGCTGCAACCATTTTATTACAAGGAGCACTTATCTGGAAAATAGAATTGTGTCAAATGGATCTTGAGTTTAAGTGGCCAGACTAGGGCTCTCCACGCTTGCCATGTAAAAACACTCAGGAGGTTCTGGAACCTAACAGGCTGGCTCTTCCCTCGCTGTGGTTTTGTGTTGCCAGAGTTCACATGGAATACTCAGCTTTCCCATATCACACACACACACACACACACACACACACACACACACACACAAATCTTAGTAAGGGTTTCTATTGCTACAACAAAACACCATGACCACAAAGCAAATTGGGGAGGAAAGGGTTTATTTGGATTACACTTCGACATTGCTCCATTAAAAGAAGTCAGGACAGGAACTCAAACAGGGCAGGACCCTGGAGGCAGGAACTGATGTAGAGGCCATGGAGAAGTGCTGCTTTCTGGCTTGCTCCTCATGGCTTGCTCAGCCTGCTTTTATATATATATATTTATGTGCATTGGTGTTTTGCCTGCATGAATGTCTATGTGAAGGTGTCAGTTCCTGGAATTACAGACAGTTGTGAACTACCATGTGGGTACCGGGAATTGAACCCTGGTCCTCTGGAAAAGCAGTCAGTGCTCTTAACCACTGAGCCATCTCTCCAGCCCAGGACCACCAGGCCAGGGATGGCACCTCCCACCATGGGCTGGGCCCTCCCCCATTGATCACTAATTGAGAGAATGCCTTACAGCTGGATCTCATGGAGGCATTTCCTTAACTGAGGCTCCTTCCTCTCTGATGACCCTAGCTTGTGTCAAGTAGACACACAAAATCAGCCAACACATGCACACATGCACGCACGCACACACACCTGACCAAGCTACACCCTGACCCACATCTGGTACTTAGCAGTTCCCACAGGAACCAGCTTTGTTAATCTGATGCCAGATGGCCTTTCCTCCCGATTCTCTATCACCATGGGCCCCCAGGTAAAGAAAGGTTAAATAGAATGGTGAGCCAGCTCAAGTCTACTCTATCTTAATGCCTCAGGAGATGCTATGGGAGAGGACAGTTTAGAATATTACACCAGACACCCAGAGCCTCAGGAGATGCTATGGGGAGGACAGTTTAGAATGTTACACCAGACACCCAGAGCCTCAGGAGATGCTATGGGGAGGACAGTTTAGTTTTCTGTGCTAACTTTAAACACATGTTAATAAAAGGGAAAGGAATGATTGTAAAACAGAACTTGATAAATGAAAGAGACCTGGGCCATGGAAGTAGAGGGAAGTGATGGACGCAGGCTGAGGAGCCATGTTGCCTGGTGGTTCAGATCCCATTTGTGCTTCCTGCTGGCTGTGTGACCTTATACAAGGTGTCTAACCATTCTGTGCCTCAGTTTACCAGTCTGAGAATGGACCTGAATAAGTCTCACTCTCTTGAGCTGTCTGAGGATAAATGAGATGATACACACCTAGTGCTTGGCGCTGGACCTGGCACCCAGTAAGGCGTGGAATTCTCCTTCCAGAATGTGGGTGCTATTGTAACGGGACAGGTAGTATCTCTATGTTGTCACTGCCATGAATCGCACCTCACTGTCTGAACTCATGAACGCCCCAAAAGGAGGACGAGTCATTTGCTGCGAGTTTGGCTCCTGAGTTACTTCCAGCCACTGCCTCTTGCCTCATCCTAGAATCAGGCTTCAGTTCCCGCATGCCAGACCCTCTTCCTAGCCTTGACCACCTTCCTTAGACTCTCTGTGTGCCCCTCTGTGAGATCAGGGGGTTCCCCAATCTGAAGGCTGCCCGCCTCACTCTTCTGTCCCCTCCTGCTCCTAGCCCCTCACCCTGACCTCCTCCTCTGACCCTGGGCTTCCAGAGGCTTCCTGTCTGTCCTCAGTTCTAGAGGCTAAACACACAGTGACCAACCAGTGTCTCAAGACCAGCCCCCACTGCTCCGATTCCTGTTTGGAAAACAGAAATCCAGTTTGATCTGAAAAAGACTAGGCAGAAATAACCACCATAGTGCATATCAGAACCATTAGCAAGGACGTGAGACACGGTATGAAACCAAAGCAAGAGCTGGGAAGAGGCCTCCTGTCGATCCTGGGCAACCTCAAGCCTCTATAAACACATCCAGTTAAACCTGCACGGGAAAAAGGGAGAGTTCTTGACTGATTGAACCTCCGGTGCGGGGTCCACTAGGAACAGAGGCACCCACTCAGTCCACCAGGCACGGAGGCACCCTCACAGCCTCAGATCCATCCTTCCTGGGTGGAGACGGACTCACAGCTCCAGCTACATCTGGACCCTTTCTTCCTTTCCTCCTAGCTCAATAGTTCATATTCTTCCAGGGAAACCAGCAGCTCTCCCTTTTAAAGAAAATGTTTCTGGGAGCAGCTGGGCATGGTATTTTCTGACTGCAATCCCACACTCAGGAGGCCGAAGCAGGAAGATTACTTTGAAGCCAAGGCTAGCCTAGACAACAGTGTGAGACCCTGTCTTGAAGAGAATTCCATAAAGTAGGAGGGTGGCCCTGAGTTAGAACCAGCTGTGGCTAAGGTGCTGAAAATGTTTAACCGGTGTGTTCCTGACTTGGTTGTATAAACACCAAGCAGCTGCTGAAGCAGCAGGCTTGCTGCCTGCGGTCTGTGCTTAACTTATCTTCTCCCTCAAAGGGAAAGGAATCAGCGATGATAACAACCATTAATCAGGCCAAATTTCCTTTCTGGCCAGCACACATAGGCCATTCAAGATGAGTCAGAACTTCACCTAAGCCAAACCCCATGATGACTTACAGACAAACCCCAGACACACACAGGGCCAAAACTCCTTCTATGCCAACCGCCCAACAGCCAGCCACTGTTGGCAGCCAAGCACCTGCACCACGGACAGTCTAAACTGAGACACCCTGGAACTCACATATAAACTGGATTTCAATGATTTAGCTTCAAGAAAAGACATAGGGGCCAGCAAACTGGCTCTACTGACAAAGGTGCTTGCTGCCAAGCCTGACAACCTGAGTTCGATCCCCAGGACCCACATGGTAGAAAGGGAGCATCAACACCTCTGTTGTCCTCTGTCCTCCATGCACGTGCCATAGTATGCTTGTGCCCACACATACACACACACACATTCACACACACACACATACACACACATTCACACACACACACATACACACACACACACACACACACACACAAATAAATCTGACGAAAACTTCTTTAAAGAACATAGGCTATCTCAATAGTATTTATATTAATTACATGGTGAGTTGATATTCATTTGGATATCTGGTTTAAGTAAGATGTCAAAATTAATTCTCTATATACATTGTGTATAGAGGTGTGTGTGTGTGTGTGTGTGTGTGTGTGTGTGTGTGTGTGTGTGAATGTGGAGGCAAATGAACAACCTGGGGTGTTGCTGCTCAGGTGCTATGGTCTGAATGAGAATGGCCCCCATATTTGTATGCTTGGTCCGCAGTTGGTGAAATGCTTGGAAGGGTTCGGAAGTGAGGCCTTGTTGGAGGAAGTGTGTCACTGGGGTGTGCCAGGCCCAGTGTCTCTCCGCCTGCTACATCCAGACCATGTTCCCTGCCACAACAATGGACTAGCCCTCTGAAACTGTACACAAGACCCCAGTTAAATACTTTCTTTTATAAGACTTGCCTTGATCTCGGACGGGTGCTACTCACTTTATTTCTATTTGTGTGCGTACATGTCTGCATGTTTGTATGTACACATGCAGTCCAGAAGAGGGCATCAGATCCCCCAGAGCTGGAGTTGGAGGAGGCTGTGATGTGGAAGCCGAGTCCTCTAGAGGAGCAGTGAGTGCTACTAACCACTGGGCTACCTCTCCAGGCTACCCCCCAACAATACAGACCCCGTTTTTGAGACACGGTCTCTCATTGGTCTGGAGTAGACAATGCTGGCTGAGTCCCGGGGTCCACATAGCTCTACCTCCTTATATTGAATTAGGAGTACGAGCATACCCCAAAATTCCACGGTTTTGTTTATAAGTGGATTCTAGGGGTTGAACTCAGATCCTAGTACTATCATGGCAAGCGTTTTACTGAGCAGACTATCTCGTCAGCCCTTCCTCCATATTTCAAGCTTTGTCAAATGCGGCTGCTAGTTTTTCCATGACTCATGCAGCTCGTACTGGAGCAGGTGGCTCTCAAGCCAGCTGGCTGGTTCTGTATCCTGCCCAACCCCCCACCCCCAAGCCCCGCCTGCCAGCTACACCACACTGGGCAAACTGCTGGCCACCTCCATTCAAGTGTTGTGGATAAAGGGGAATACAAACAGGCTGGGTTCCACACAGCCCCACCAGGAGGATTAAAGGACCTCAGAATGCTCACAACATGATCCTGTGGCAATCTATGCATCTTGCATGAAAAGTTTAAATCTACTTTTTTGTTTTGCTTTTGTTTTTCAAGACAGCTTCTCTACATAGCCCCGACGGTCCTGGAACTAGGTCTGCTCTGTAGACTAGGGCTGGCTTCAAACTCAGAGATCTGCCTGCCTCTGCCTCCAAGTGCTGGGACTAAAAGCATGTGGGACCACACCCAACTATATAAACCTTTTAAAAAAGACAGCATAACCAGTCACATAGAAGTCTGCCTTTAAAATATAGTGCGGTACTTTCCGGTTCACTACCAGTGCAGCCCTGGCCACTTTCTAATTGGGGAACAGTCTCACTACCCCCAATTCTTTGAGCATCATTCCCCAGTCTCTGCTCAGCCCAGCCTTTGCTGTCCCTGCAGACTTTCTTAGTCTGAAGTGCCATTTAATGGACTCATTAGCTGTGTGGTCTTTGTGACCGGCTTCTTTTAGCGTGTGTTTACAGTTCATCCATACTGAAGCGCACGTATTTACTCCGCCCCTTCTGTGGCCTGACCATGTTCCTACTCACATGTTCCTACCGGCTGATGTGAGTAAGGCTGATACTAGTGTAAGATTTTACACAGACATATTTTTGTTCCTTTAGGGCCCACACCCTGGAGTGGGATCTCTGGATGCGGGGTAACTGTTTCTTCACCCTCTCTCCCAGACTGCCAAGCTGCTTTCCCTAGGTCACCCCTTCTTCCCGGCAGGCGGCTGACTGTTAACTGTTCTTAGTTCTCACTTCCACAGGAAACACCAGGAGAGATAAGGTAAGGACAGACACTCGGAGGACTGTGTTCCCCAGAGCTTCAGCCCTGCTTGCCTCCTTCCTTGGGGTCTCAGTTAGGTCGCCTCCCCTCTTTAGCCCTCAGTGTCCTTTCTGTAAATGAAGGTGTTAGCCCAAGGGCTCTCACCTGGCAATCTTGCCCCCAGGATATGTGGTGATGGTGACAGGCAGGCAAGTGATGCCGCCATTACCTCAGACACTGTACAGACCCAAAATGTGAGTAACACCTGGTTCTGAAGGCCACTGCTGAGGGAGGCAAGGAAATCCTGCATCAGACTAAGGCAAAACTGTCTTCCAAAATGACCACACCACTTTGGGGAGACAAAGTCAGTGATGAAGAAATTTCAGTTTCTTACCTGGTGCCGGTAATTATACCAGCCATTGGAGCCCGCCACAATCACCACCCAGTGCTTGCCGCTGTCCTCGGGATCATCCACACCAACGGGAAGAGCACCCGCACCCAGCACCAGGCTGAGAAGCACAGCAGCGGTCCAGATCATCCTGCACCCCAGTATCAGCTACCGAAGGCTAGAAAGGAAAACGCAGAGCTGGTTATAAAGGGACAAGGACTTCCGGAGATAACATCCCAGCAACTGAGTCAAAGGGCAGACTGCTTAGGGCAGAGGAATGTGCTGAGGTAACAGTGAAGACGGAAGGAGAAACTCTTGGAGCTGCGGTCACTCACTGGTGGGGGGCAAAGGGCAATCCAGTCAGGTGTGCCGCAACCAACCAATTACCCAGAAAGCACTTAGGCCAACTTCTCAAGTTCCTATCACCACTCAGAATGCAGCAGATGACATCCCAGCAATCCCGTGCTGGTGATAAGTCTACAGCACACTCTCGACTGTCTGTGCAAGAACACACAGGACCTCGCGGAGCATAGGAAAATCTGCAGAGCGACATAAAATCGAACGGGAGTTTCTTTTGCTGGGTGGTGGGTGGAAGAGGGAAATCTCTTAAACTGCCTCTTTTATTATAAAAACTGTTTATTACTTGCCAAATGTATTTATATTTTTTATTTATTCATGGGGGTGGGGCAAGTACTGCTGTGTTATGGAGGCCAGAGGACAACTTTAGGAAGTAGGGTCTCTCCTTCCACTCTGCATCCCAGGGAATGAACTCCAGTCAGCTGGCTTGGCAGCGAGCGCCTTTGCCCACTGAACCATCTCACCAGCTCCAATGTAGATTACTTATAAAGTTTGAAAATTCAGTGCAATGACCAATAGTGTGAACTCAAGCTTCCAGGAAGGAAACACAGTGGAGGAGGGGGAGCTGCACCTGTGTTAAAGATTCTACAAGATCAAAGGACAAAGGACTGGGCTTCAAGATTATGGAGTTAAAATGTTGCAGACTGAAGCCAAATTACCTTGGGCTACTCCTAGCCCTTTGAAAGACATCCATTGTCCTTCCTCCCCTGTGTCTAAACTAACATCCTTGTGACTATCGAAACCTTTCAATGTAGGCTTAGCAGACTACTAGAGTCCACCAGTTCAAAAGCCAAGAATGTCCTCAGTTAGCATCTAAATTCTCCAGCAGTGACTCCTCTGAGGTCTATGGCCCCCACCACGACATGTGGTAAATACTTTAATGACTTTCTTTGTTTTGTCCCTAATGAAAACCACAAGCAACCACTTCTACCTGGTATTTCTGGGCCATGGTCATTCATCTTTAGCTTCAGAATAAACTTTGTATCCCCTCTGAGGTGAGAGCTATGTTTTTGTGTCAACGCTAGTGACAATAGCGATGGACAGTTTAAGTGTCAGACATCTGGATAAGCTATAGTCAAACTTTCATTCCTGTCTTGTCTGACACTCAACAAGTACATGCGTCTGTGCACCAGGTGGTGCGAACATTTTCATGTGTTTTACCAAAGGGGAGGTTAAGAGCATGGACCGCTCATGCAAGGGAACGGAGCTCAGTTCCCGGCATCCATGTTGGGTGGCTCACAATTGCCCTTAGCTCCAGTTCCAGGAGTCTGACACTCTCTGCCAAGCTCCACCGGCACCTACACTCATGCGCACATACCCACACACACACATACATACATGCATATACATAATTAATAATAAAAACAAATACTGCTTTTTAAAAAAAGAAGGAATGAAGGGAGAGAGAGCAGAAGAGGGTTTGAAGTGGCACAGCCATTGTCTCTGGAGAGTTATTCTTTGGCCAAAGACCTTGGTGTTCTAGATTCCTGTCCCATTAGTTTCTGCCCCAGAGTTCTGCATCTCAAGACTTTATGCTTAAGGAATTGCCCAGCCTATATTATACTTTAATGCCAAAACTTGTTTTGTTTTAAAACAAATGTCTTGATGTGTTTCCCAGGCTGGTCTCCAACACCTGGGAAACAATCCTCCTGCCTCAGCTTCTAGAAAAGCTGGGACTACAGGCATGTCCCACCACACATGCTAATGCTAAAATTTTAAAGACCCTTCTAACCCAGGAGGTATAATAAGGCCATAGGCTGGCCACCACCCATTGTGACATTAGCTTCTCCCTGTGTCCTGACTGTGTGTGTTCCGAAACGGCACGCCCAAGCCTGTGACCCTGTGATAAGAGGTATGAGGTCTCAGCAGAAAGGAACCTGTGGGGCAGGCTCTGCCTTGCTTCCGCCCTCAAGAAAACACACAGCATCAGTCTATATCTAAGCTGAAGAAGCTCATCCTCTAGCCTAACCCTCCCAATATCATATCAGAGAAGAGACAAAGTAGAGCGGAGAGGAAGGAGGCCCTGTGACTGCAGAGAGAGGGGAAGGAAGCCAGGGTACCTGGGGCGGAGCCTCTAGTGAGGCCACGTCAGGCACCAGTCCACAGGAGGGTCTCGTTAGGTACAGACTGTGACAATGAAGGACCTGCATTTCTAAAGCACTCCTGGGTACACGGATGCAGCCAGCCTTGGATTGCACTTGGATGCAGAGACCTCAGGCACGAGCCCCATGGGCTCCCATCCTCCTGGGCCCTAAGCTCAGCATCCCAGCACTTGGGACTAGAACGCTTGGTCCCTTCCAAATAGAAGCACCAGATTCTGAGTCTGTAAACCTCAGTGAGTGCAAATTAAGGTTCCTCTTTTTCCTACCTCCTTCTCTTCCACCTCCCCCCACACCTCAGCATTCCAAGCCTCAGTGTCTGCCCCTCCTTAGCAACTCAAGTTCTGAGATTACAGCGCGCACCACGCCCTGCTTAAATTCCCACTTCTTTCACCACACAACGGCGTTTAAGGAGAAGCAAATCTAGGAAATGCTCCCAGGTTTACTGTTTGGTCACTGGGGTGTGGTAGATTGGGGACTAGGGTACAACACACAGGGTTAGAGAGCTGCTGAGGTGGTTTCAATACAGGGACCTGTTGATCTGTTACTGTTAACCCTGATTAGGGTCATCGTGAGGCATATTTGGACAAAGGACAAGCAAGAGGACACCTAAGAGCAGAAGCTCCTGTCCCCAGAGCTCTGCAGAGCCCCCTCCCCCGCCCCCGAAGGTCCACGTGAGCACCAGCAGCACTGCCTCACCCTGGACTTATCTGGCTTCACTTCAGCTGCCCGGAAGCTCACTTCAGCTGCCCGGAAGCTTTCCCCAAGGCCCAGTCAGCAATGCTTCTCTGTAAAAGGTCAGACAGTAAATATTTTTGGTTTTGCAAGCCAGACCATCTCCAACATAATCAATCATATGATCCAACCAGTATTTCATAAAAGCAACCATAGACCATATGGGAAGGAATGAATACGGCTGTTTGAATAAAACTTTACTAAAAAAAAAAAAAAAGGTAGCAAGTTTGACCTATGGGCCAGTTTGCTGACTTTGCCCTCAAAGAAACAGAATGGGCTCCTTTGGCCCCAAGGACAGCCAGAATGGCTATTATAATCTCCCATCAAAATCACCAAACTGGTCACTGGTTTCTATCAGACTCTGCTGAGTTTGGTTCGTGTGACTTAGTCCCAAAAACGGGCTCATTCCATGGGTGGCATTGATATGTGATTTTTTTTTCTCCTCATATTTAGGGGGAAAAGAAATCAAATCCACATGGCCTTTCAATGTCCAAAGTCTCCAGATCCACAAATTTAACCAAGCTTGGATCAAAAACACTTCTGAGAGGTGGGGGTGGGGGGAGGGTCAATCTACCATGCATGCATGAGGATCTAAGTTTGAATCAAGAGAACCCATTCAAAGTTGGGTGTGGTCGCGGTCACCTGTAACCCCTGCACTCCTACAGTGAGACTGGAGGCAGAAACAGGAGAACCCCCACACACAAGCTCATGGGCCAGACGGCCTGGCGTATACAGCAGTGAACCACAGAGACTCTGTCTTACTCAAACTGGAAGGCAAGGGTCAACACCAGAAGTTGCCCCCGTGGCCTCCACTGGCACCTGCAGCACGCACACACCTGCACTGGCACACATGAATGCGTGTACACACACATACAAATAAACACATCACATACATCCGGTATATATGAACGCATATGGGGGCTGCACCTATGCTCAAATGTGTCACTATCTCCAAAGCACAACAGGATGACAACTAACGTAGCACCTGGAAGAGTTAACTAAAGTTACACGATGGTAAGCCTAGGGTCTATACAAACGATGCCTTTTCACGGAAAGGATTTACTAGAGCATCCTATTCAGCATCCAAGGGAACCTTGGAAGCAGACCCAAGGACACCCAGATGACTGTCCACCCTGACTGTGAGCCGCAGCGGAGCAGACTCAGCCAGTCTAGCTACCTCGGTTAAGCGGGCACTGCAACAGCCCTGCAAACCTAGCCCTTCCTGGCTGCTTTCAGTTTGTCTTCCGGTCCTCTCACGCGTGCCTCACTGCGCTGTAGGAAGGAGGAGCAGACAGGCAGAGGTCACTCATCCTCACAGTGGATGATCCTTGTGAACGCACATCGCTCCTTCCAGACGAGGAGGAAACCGAGACTGGGAGGTGGGGAGAAACCTGCAGATCGGGGACATGAATCAGGCTGAGTGGGCTGTGCCTGTCCCACTGCACCACCTGAGCTGGAAATCCTGGTACATCCATGACCACAGACACCGAAACAGCTCCAACCTGGGACCCAAACTGCGTGGGTCTTCAGACCTTCCCCAGGCCACCCAGGACCTCTCATGTGCCATTTTAAGGCACGAGGAGGAGCACTTGTGTGCCCCACCATGGAGACCCAGAGCCACACACTCCCAAAGTCAACTGACAAACCTCATGAACTTTCCCAGTTCCCAGTTGCTATACCCACCGTGACACTGTACTGTTCACCAGCAGGACCCTAGGCCAGAAAGTCAAGTTCAGGACTTGACTCAACTTCAAGAAACATATCATCAAACAGGCTTAATTCAGGTAGGGACATTGGGACAAGTGAGCATTCCAGATAAACTGTCATGAGCCACAGGTAATAAAGGCAAGGCCAGGGGAGGGTCATCCAAGTAGAGAGGTCAAGTTCAAAGCCAGGTATGACACCCGCCTTACCACAAGTGTGACCTCTCACTGACAGCTACCACTCAATACTGGCTCTGGGTCAGATGCAGCAAGCCAAGCCAAGAAGCTGGTTAGCAGGATGAGGATATTGTTGAGGAACTTCCAAACAGGCAAGTCTTCACTGTGCTCTGTTCTCTGGGAGGTTAAAGTAAACAGCTCTGCAAACAGTGATATGGACTATGAATGAAGAGCCCGTCTGGACTGTCTGCTTGTTTTGTCGTGTTGGGTTTGTTTGGGTTTGACACAGCGTCTCATTATAGAGCAAAGACTGACCCAGAACACACAATCCTTCTGCCTTCAACTCCAAGATAATTACAGGTGTGCATAACTCCTTCCGGCCAGCTAGGGCTGTTTCCTTAAATCGAATTGTTTTACTGGGTTGGCTTTCTGTTTTCTTTTATTGTATTGTATTCTGTTGTATTTTGAGACAGTCTCAGGTAGCCTAAGCTGGCCTCAAACTCACCGGGTAACTAAAGATGACTCAGAATTTCAGATTGGCAGCCAGGCTTGGTAGCAAACATCTTTAATCCCAACACTCAGGAAACAGAAACAGGCAGATTTCTGAGTTCAAGGTCAGTCTCACCTATTGAGTTCCAGGATAATCAGAGTCATACAGGGAAACCCTACCTCGAAACACCCCCCCCACTCCAGCCGAGCAGAGGTGGCACACGCCTTTAATCCCAGAACTAGGAAGGCAGAGGCAGGAGGATCTCTGTGAGTTTGAGGCCAGCCTGATCTACAAGTGCTAGTTCCAGGACAGGCTCCAAAGCTACAGAGAAACCCTGTCTCGAAAAACCAAAAGAAAAAAAAAAAAAAAGAAGCAACCCCCTCCCTCCAAAAAAAATTCCAGATTCTTCAGTCTCCACCTCCCAAGTATTGGGGTTACAATGTGCCTTGTACCCAGCCTTGTTTTCAGTGCTAGGGATCAAACCTGGGGTCAGTGCCAGGCAAACGCTTTATGACTGAGCTTCATCCTCGGCCCTAATTTCTCTGTACAACAGGACCCTCTGCTACAACACAGGGCCACCACTCCCTTTCTAGAAGGACGACAGGATAAAGACAGCTTTTGGGTTTCCTGTTGAAGACTAAGGTAATTATATCCTATCTCAAACAAAAAATGTCCTACTAGATGAGTATATTATCATTTTCCTCAACTAGGAGAACTGAGATTTGGTGAGGAGCCAGATTCCGTACAATCGAACCTAACCAGGCCCACCTAATTCTGGTTCCATTGAAAAGACTGTCTGCCTACTTCCTGTGGAGAAAGGCCCTGTGTGCAAATAACTCTCAGGCAGACATGCAAATATCCCAACAAAGGGAGCTAAGCTGACTTCCTTTGACCCCAGGCCACCCCACCCCTTTCACACTCCAGTATTTCCAGGCTGCAGTCAGGGCTGCACTTTGGAGCACCCTCTGAACTGGCTATAATAACCTCAACAAGTTTTCTTATTAATAGGTTGAGCAAACCCTTAGCACATGTTCATTTTTAAGAGCTGTACAGGGAGAACTTCGCCTTTAAAAAAAAAAGCATTTTTTTACCATTAGAGAAACCACAAGTATCTAACATACTCCCAGGCAAACAGAACCAAAGCCGTCAGTAGGAAGCCTCAGGAGTCTAGTGACAGAACCTCCAATGATTGGTTGAGTTTCTTAAGACTTTCGTTTTTAATGCCTAGTTGAAATTTGATTTATTTTTTTGTTTTGTTTTGTTTTGTGTTTTGTTTTTCAAGGCAGGGCTTCTCTGTAGCTTTGGAGCCTGTCCCGGAACTAGCTCTTGTAGACCAGGCTGGCCTCAAACTCCCAGAGATCCCCCTGCCTCTGCCTCCCGAGTGCTGGGATTAAACGCATGCACCACCACCGCCCGGCCCGAAATTTGATTTTTTTAAAAACAATTCTTTAGTTTATATTTATTTGTTTGTTTGATGTATGTTGGTGTTTTGTTTGCATGTATGTCTGTGTGAGGGTGTCAGACCTTAGTTACAGACAGTTGTGAGCTGCCATGTGGGTGCTGGGAATTGAACCCAGGTTCTCTGGAAGAACAGTTAAGAGTCCTCTTAACCACTAAGTCACCTCTCCAGCCCCTGAAATTTGAATTTCTTAAATCATGATTATTATTTTTGAAACTTGGTTTCATTATAGCCTGTGTTCTTTTCCAAAAATGACTAAAGGAAGCTTTTATATTTATATGTTGGCTCTGAGGTTAGACCTTTTTGTTTGTTTGTTTGTTTGTTAATTTTATTTAAAGAAAACCCTGGCTGGCCTGGAACTCAAAAAGATTCACTAGACTCTTTCTGAGTGCTAGCACTAAGGGTATGCACTACCACACCCAGCCTTGAAATCTGACTTTTTTTGTATGTGTGTGTATGTTTTTCAAGACAGGGTTTCTCTGTGTAACAGTCCTGGCTGTCCTGGAACTCACTTTGTAGACCAGGCTGGCCTCCAACTCACAGAGATCCACCTGGTTCTCTCTCCAGTGATGGGAACATTGGGCTTTTGATTTCACCCTTTTTCCAAGTAGCTACTTTGTTCTAAGGCAGTGGTTCTCAACCGTCCTAATGCTGTGACCCTTTAATACAGTTCCTCATGTTGTGGTGACCCCCAACCATAAAATTATTTCATTGCTGCTTCATAACTGTAATTTTGCTACTGCTGTGAACTGTAAAGTAAATATCTGATATGCAGGATACCTGATGTGTGACCCCCACTGTGGGGGCTGCAACCCATACGTAGGTTGGGAGCCACTGTTCTAAGACAAACAGCAACCTCATTTTCTTTCATCTTTTCTCCTGATGGCATCAAAGTTTACATTCTCTAATCTGGATACATAATTATCTAAGTAAGCTTTTCTGGTTAAAAAAAAATGAGTCTCATCACGTGTTTATTTAATCATTCGGATTTCAACACCATCAATGCTCGTGACAACTTACTCATCATAAACTGAGATTTGATTTTGGTCTACTAAGCAACTTAAAAAATTGTATCAGAGGGTCATGGAGATAATTCCGTGGATAAGGATATTTGCCCAGAAAAGCTGATGGCCTGATTCCTAGAACCCAGGAAAAAAAACTGAGTCATGCATTTGTAATCCCAGAACACCACTCAAGGAGGAAGGAAATGGGAGAATCACTCAGATACTGGAGGACCAGCTAGTGTCAAGTAAGCTGTGTACTCTGATTGCCACAAATGAGCCATGGAACAAATCCAACTGTGCACATACATGTGCACACACACACACACACACAGATACTGGAGGACCAGCTAGTCTGAAGTGAGCTGTGTACTCTGATTGCCACACATGAGCCACGGGACAAATGCAACTGTGCGCGCGCGCACGCACACACACACACACACACACACACACACAGATACTGGAGAACCAGCTAGTGTGAAGTAAGCTGTGTACTCTGATTGCCACATATGAGCCATGGGACAAATGCAGTTGTGCACACACACACACAATTAAGATAAAAATAGTGCCGGAGCCAAGAGCGTTATCACAATCTAAAATTCCAGCATTCTAGAGGCTGAGGCAGGAGAACCACTGCAAGTTCAAGATCAGCCTGGGCTACAGAGCAAATCCCTGTTTCATAAAAATAACAAACACACCGGGCAATGCTATCACGCACATGGGAGGCGGAGGCAGGTGGATCTCTGTGACTTCAAGGCCAGCCTGGTCTACATAGCTAATTCCAAGACAGCTAGTGGTGTTACAAAGAGAAACCCTGTCTCAAAACAGAAAATTAAATTAAAATAACAATCGGGGCCTGGAGTAGCATACACCTTTCAGCACTCAGGAGGCAGAGGCAAGTCTATCTCTGTGAGGCCAGCCTGGTCTACATAGGGAGTTACAGGACAACCAGGACTACATAGAGACACTTTCTCAAAAATATAATAATAATAATAATAAGCATATCTCCAAAAGAAAGTCATAGGAAAATTCCAGGAAGAGTTTTCCCTTCAACACGGTGAAATGTGACCATGTGTTTGCTAATGGCGACCACATCACATATACTATGGAGGACCCAGAAGAGCAAGTGCAGGGCTCCCATCACTGGAGCGGTCACAACGCTGTGACTCATGTGTTTCTGGCGACGCTGGTAACAACAAGCCACTGGGCTGCCAGTCACCTATAATTACGTGCCAGGCATGACCCTTCACCGGTTACTCCAGAGAGTCCTCCCAGCTACCATAAAGAGAAAACGTTCTAGGAGGCAGCAGCCAGGATGGCTGGGCAGAACACCACATCATCTCTAACCAGACCTAGCAGGCCATCCAGCGAGTGCCCTACACCAGCCCGCTCCCTGTGACAGCCCCCCATGGTGTAGGCACAGCAACACATCCCCATCCATCAGCAACATCCCGGGCATCCTGAGGACTACTTCTTTGTAACTCCCCTGGGGGTTATTGTGGTGCCCTTCTGGTCTTCGGTGTGGCCTCCTCTCTAACACTGTCTACGCTACAAACACTTCAAGATAAAGAGAAATCTACACTAAAGGCAGCTCACTGGGTGTTCAGGACAACACCCAAATTTCCCGCCCCACTAAAGGGCATTCGAGACGCACCTGCCTCTCCCCTCCTGGAACAATTCACTCCCCGCATATAATTCCTTATTCCAAACAGACTCCACAATTACAGATCCAAAGCACTGTCCACAACTTCGCCTTGCTGTTTTCCAGGTAATGTGAACTCCTCCTCCACCCCACTAGCCACTGCCCATCACCCAGCGCTCCAATTTCACTTCACTCCCTTCTGCACGAAGTCCTTCCTCCTAAATGAAACTTGAGTATTGCTCTGCACACAAAGGACACCTCTATCCTTGACAAAATAAACTCGCCTCAAAAATCTTAGCAAACTATATAGCATGATGGCCCAGTCCTGTAATCCTGGCCTGCAGAAAGATGAGGCAGGGAAGTCACTGAATTCAAAACCAGCCTGGGATACACGGTGAGTTTGAGGTTCTGTCTCAAAGCCAAAACCAAACAAAAGCCTACTACAGCCCAATAAATGGTTGCTTTGCAGCCCCAGAATAAAGAATATTCCAGTCGTTACAGATCACAGAGCGAGTCTTAAGCCCTGACCACTCATTTTCATCTATAAAACGGAGCATGTGACATAAGTTCCATCCTCCAGCCCTCAGTGTCTAAACCGCTGGCCCAAAATAATCCTAACCTTAACAGGGACCTGGGACCACATAAAGCCAGCTTTCACTTTCAAGATGGATGTGAGCCTTCCTGAAACTCAGCAGCTCTTCTTGGAAGGAATATTTGGGGTATTTCTACAGAGGTGTTTTTGTTGAGATCGGGAATTGCCCCTTTCCACGGATGCAATGCTCCAAGTTAAAAACATCAACAATCACCTGGAACCCGGCCAGGCCCTGCCCGGCGATGGGACCTCAGCGAATCGACTCCTCCTTCTGCCTCAGTTTAGCCCTCCAGGGAAACCCGCCGTTCCAGCAAAACACAGTCGCGACACAAACAAGCCTCGGACTGGGTGGTCCCAGGAGGGAAATATTACTCAGAAAGGGTCGAGGGATGGAAAACCTGGCTAAGAGCCCATAAGTCACCTCTCGTGGGGCGTGGGTCCTCCCGAGGGCCCGCGATTACCTGGGCGGGTGACCGCCGCTGTGACTGCAGGACCGTGGGAACTCCAGGCGTCACGCAGCCTCAAAACAACCACCTCCAGAGTCCGCCCCGCTGTGATTGAGCTGCGCCGCCACCGCTCGAGAGCTCGGATGCCTACATACCCTGATTGGTGCGATCTCGGGACGTGGGGTTCAAGAAAACCAATAGAAGCTGAGATTGAGGCCGGCTAGCCTGAAAAACTACAAATCCCGGCATGCGTGGGCGGGGCTTCAGGGTCCTGTGGGCGGAGCTCAGGGTCCTGTGGCCAGGGTTGGGCCTGTGCGCTTGTATGATGAGCTAGGCTTGAGCACCTAGATGTCTGGGGACTCTAGAAGCATTGAAGGATCACTCGAACTCACTGGTCTCCTGACTTGTCAGTGTATGAGCCTCCCGAAACTCGCCTGACGTCCACCCCCAGGACTGTTGTGATTCTGTTGGTCTGCCTTGACCTGTGATCACAACCCCGAGTGATGGATGACCACTCCAACTTTACAGACAGGACACCTGCCAAAATCATGGAGCTTAATTGTTTACCAAGCTCCCAGACCACTTTCAGGGGCAGAAGCAAACCATAGCTGTTTGGTTCCTGAATTCAAGATCCTAATCTGCTGTTATGTCTCAAGTGTTGGGCGTCACCGTGAGCTGGAGAAAGAAAACACTGTGTGTGCAAATGTCATGAGCTATCGCTCAGTAAATAGAATCGGTGCCTTCCTACATGAGTATATGAGTATATCAGGACCCAAGACAGGGCCACCTTCCAGGGGGGTGTCTCTCTCTCTCTCTCTCTCTCTCTCTCTCTCTCTCTCTCTCTCTCTCTCTCTCTGTGTGTGTGTGTGTGTGTGTGTGTGTGTGTGTGTGTGTATGCACTACCTGAAGGTGCATATACACATTATGCATATGAATGTAGAGGTCAGAGGTCAACCTCAGGACCCATTCACCTTATTTTTGTCTATATGTGTGTTTTGGTTAGGTTTGGTGTTTTGAGACAGGAGCTCTCTAGTCCTGGCTGTCCTAAAACACAATATGTCAACCAGGCTGGCTTTGACCTCAGAGAGATCTTCATGCCTCTGCCTCCCAGTGTAGGGATAAAAGCAGGCTTCTCTATGCCCAGATCTACCTTCACTTTTGAAGCAGGCTATCTTCTCTGGCCTGGAGCTTACTGACTGGGACGGCCTGCTGGCCAGTGAGTCCCAGGAGTCAGTCTTTGTCCTCCTCCCTAACAGTCAGATTACAAGCATGCCCCATCATACCCGGCTTTTATTTTTTTAATATATGGGTTCTGGAGATCAAACTCACATTCTCATACAAGCAAAATATGTACTTTGCCAATTGAGCTATTTCCCCAGCCCTGAGTTTTTTGGGCTTTGTGTTTTGGTTTTTTTGTTTGTTTGTCCTAGTAAATCTTCAGACCTACTCCCTGTCTTGATTAATAAAAATGTATAAGATTATAGCCACACCTGTCTGCTTAGTATTATCTCTGGTGATTTTTGCAAACAAGGCAACCTTAAATAGACTGTAAGGGTTTCGACTTGAAGACAACAACCGACCCTTTGTCACGCAGCTCTCTGGCCTAGGTCCAAAGCTTGAAAGTGACCTTGGGCTTCAAGTCTAACTCGTGACCAATCACGCTTTCAGGTCTTCCACCAAGAATATGCGAAGCTCATTCATCTCCTTCAGTGTATTTACCAGGCCCCTTTAAATGCCACCTGTAATGAAGTACTGAGAGAAACAGGATTTTGCTTCTTCCCCTTGGGAACTGACTGTCCTGTTGGAGATACCAAGTTGCGTCCTTAACCACTCCCTTTCACCGACAGTAAATGGTGGACTTTGACTGTTTAAGCCTTAATGATGAACGGAAAGTGGTGACCTGTAGCCTGATATGTTTAGACAAAGAGTCTGGTCCAGCTCCTTTGCTCTCCCTCAGCAACAGTTGAGCTGAGTGGACCGGAAGAGTAGTACTCGTCAGTGGATAGCCAATGGGAGGAGCTTCTGGGAGTTGCCAGGGTGATGGTCAGCCCAGGAGACCTGCAAGGTGACATCAGAGAGGCGTGGGAGCACAGGTGAGCTCTGCTTTCAAGTTGTCTGGATTTAGATTTCAGTTCCATGCCCACTGTAAGCTGCAGGACCTGAGTGAGCTCTCAGTTCTGAGGTTTCCCCATACTCGGCATCAACTGAATGTCCCCTAAACATTAGCCACTACTTAGGCTAGGTGATCCCTTGAGCAGTGGGTGTAACTTGAGAATTTTAATGAGGAAAACAAGGTAGCTTGGTACGGTGGAGAACACCTGTAAATCCCAAAGCAAGGGAGACTGAGGTGTGGGAGATTGCCTTGAGTCAGCCTGGGCTAAATTACACCCAGTTTCAAAAATAAAGAGAAAGGTGTGGAAAAGGAGAAGGAAGGAAAGAAGGAGAGAAGGAAGGAAGGGAGGGAGAGAGGAAGGGAGGGAGGGAGGGAAGGAGGGAGGGAGGGAAGTAGGGAGAATTCCTTGACCTTGAGAACTGCCACCACTCTGGTGCTCACTCACGGAACTGAACGGCAGCACAAGATCGGTATTGAGCCAAAGGAAAGCACCACTGGCTCGAGTAAATACCAACACAGTGTGTGTGCGCGCGCGCGCACACACACACACACACACACACCCGGCTCCAGGCAGTCTGACACTGTTGGACTCTAGCGTCCAAACACCGAGGAGGAGTCACTCCCAGAGACCACCTCATACACCACAGCCGATGCAAAAGCATGAGAATTTTATTAATTCTGTCGTGACAGGGTCACTCGGCATTCAGGAAGCTGAGAGACCTCGAATAGCTGGCACAGGCTACTTTTAAAGAAGACCATAGAAGCAAGGGGGGTTGTGATTGGCTTATTCAAAAAGGCTATTACCAATAATTGGCTGGAGAGCTGTTGCCAGATCAGATGAGGTAAGAGGTCATTTTGACCCCGTTTCCCAGGGGACTGAATCAAAACATACGTATATGGGTAATTGTTCAGGAACTGAGTACGTGCAAGTGTAGCTGTTAGGTCCTTGGTTCCCAGGGGAGGAGGGGAAGCACTATGGCATTGAGGCTGAGAGGATTCAGAATTGTCAGAAATGGCTTCAGGATTGTCTTAAAGTCTTTCCAGACTCCCGGTAGACACATAGGCATGGGAACCACCACAGCAGAATTGCTGCCAGAAAAGCCCTGGTTGTGGCTCCAGGTCAGAGGTTGGTGAGACAGGATGTTAGAAGGTAACGTCAGAGTGTGGCAGCCTCCTGGCTCCCAAGAGATACCAGCACGGAATCATTCCAGAGTAACTCTTGTGAAAGACAATCAAACAGTAGGAGACTGAATGAGAGACTGGGGTTTTACAGTAGAAGCAAGAGGACCTCTGTAGTTTCAAGGCCAGTCTGCTACATAGCGGATTCCAGGACAGTTGGGCGTACACAGCAGTGATTCCCAACCTTCCTAGGACTGTGACCCTTTAATACAGTTCCTCACATTGTGGTGACCCCCGAGCACAAAACCGCCTTTATTGCTACATCATTGCTGTAATTCACAGACTACTGCTGGGAATCGTAATGTAAGTATCTGATATTCCACCCTTGGGAAAGCATTGTTCAACCCACAAAAGGGTCTTGACCCACATTTTGAAAACCACTGACACAGAGAGAGGCAACAAAAGATTATACAGCAGCAGGAGCTGGGGAAAGTATGAAAACTCTGGGTTAGGGTGAGAGCCTATGCACCATGGACATTTGGGGTATGCAATTCTTTGGGGAGAGCTGTCCAGTGTACTAAAGGATGCTTTCCAGCATGCCTGGCCACTAGTCATTTGGTGCAGGTAGCACCCCTCCGCCAAGTTGCGACAAACCAAAAAATGTTTACAGATGCTACCAAAAACTCTCTAGGAGAGGCAATACACACACACACACACACACACACACACACACACACACACACACACGCATGCATGCGTGCACACCACCCCTCCCTGTATAGACCCACCAATTCAGAGAGAGGGCTGAACACACCCATTCATGCATGTTTTTAGCCATTCATTCTGTCTGACTTGTTGCGTGAAGGTGTGGACTCTGGGCCCCGACTGCGGGGATCTCAATCCCAGCTCTAGGACTTCCTGCTGTGTAACCTCAGACAATCCTTGTCGCTCACTGAGCTCCAGTTTCTGCATTTGTGGCTTAGCAACATCAACCACAGTTCTCTGCTTTAACCCCCAAGGGGCAATGCTGAGATATGTGGGTCTTTAAAAGCTCAGAGCCCCTTTAATCCCAGCACTTAGGAGGTAGAGGCAGGAGGATCTCTGTGAGTTCAAGGCCAGCCTAGTCTACAAGAGCTAGTTCCAGGATAGTCTCCAAAACTACAGAGAGACCCTGTTCCAAAAAAAAAGTTCAGAACCAACCCCAGAGAACCTAGACAACAAGGAGGACCCTAAGAGGAACATACATGGATCTAAACAGGAAGGAGAAAAAAAACAAGATCTCCTAAGTAAATTGGGAGTGTGGGGGTCACGGGAGAGGGTAGAAGGGGAAGAAGGGAATGAAAAAAACAATAAAAACAATTTTTTAAAAAAGAAAAACTTGTTTAGAACCCAGGCCTACACAGAGAAACCCTGTCTCAAAAAAAAAAACTAAAAAAAAAAAAAGAAGAAAAGAAAAAAAGAGGTATGTAGTTATAGACCTGCAATATGGGAAGTTATGCTCTTCTCTTAGGAGTGGGTTGGTTCTTGTGGGAGGAGGTTAGTAATCTTTAGAGAAAATTGCCACAAGAATTTGACTTCCTCGGCTTTCTCTTGCTTCACTTCATACCGCATGAGCTCTTCTTCCCTTCCACCATGTCCCAAGATAGCACAACGCCCTCACCAGAAACCAAGTCACAAACCAAGATAAACCTCTATTCTTTACTTTTTTGTTGGTCTCTGTGTTGGTTTCACTCGGAGTTAGGGCCCCTGGTAGGTTACCCATGCTACAGCAGACAGTTCTACGCCCTTGTGCATTCAGGCAAGACTAACTGGAATCTGCTGCCATCTGCTCTCCCTCTGTCTCTCTCTGTCTCTCTCTCTTTGTCTCTCTCTCTCTCTCTCTGTCTCTCTCTCTCTCTCTCTCTCTCTGTCTCTCTCTCTCTCACACACACACACACACATTTTTTTTTAAGACAGGGTTTCTTTGTGTAGCCCAGGCTGTTCTAGAACTCACTATGTAGACCAGACTGGCCTCAGACTCAGAGATTAGCTTGCCTCTGCCTCCAGAGTGCTGGGATTAAAGTCATGCATTACTGCCGCCCAGTTCACAATTTGTTTTGTTTTGTTTTGTTTTTCAAGATAGGTTTTCTCTGTATAACAGTCTTGGCTGTCCTGGAACTCACTTTGTAGATCAGGTTGGCCTCATACTCACTGAAATCCGCCCACCTCTGCCTCCCAAGTACTGGGATTAAAGGCATGTGCCACTACCGCCTGGTTTATACCCATTTCAAAAAGTGTGTTCATTGGCATCAGTGACACCCACATGCTTGTGTTACCATCACCACTATTTCAAAAACTTCATATCACAGTCTCCAATGCAAAACCATCTGCATCCCTCCGGAATAAGGGGTGGTACTAATATCCCATGATCCCAGGTTCTTCTTGTGACTTCATTTCCTGCCATTTCACAACTGGCCCAGCTCCTTTGCCTTTATGCAGTCGTCAGTTCCCAAAATATCTTTCTGCTTTCGATCATAAGGTTTCTACGGTCATGAGGGTAACCCCTCCTCAGAGCATCAGTTTGAAGCCAGTTGACTTCAAATCACCTATATGCCTTTCTTGATCTAGCCTTCAGTCAGCTTTGCCATCTTAGTATCTAAGTTGGAGGTAGCTAGCTGTAATGCCAACTCTAGGAAGGCTGAAGGGAAGTACCACATGTTTGAGGCCAACCTGAATTGAGTTCCAGGACAGCCTAGAACAAGACCCTGCCTTAAAAATTAAAAAGAAAGGGTTGGAGAGGTGGTTCAGTGGTTAAGAGACTGATTGCTCTTCCAGAGGACCCGGGTTCTGTTCCACATGGCAGCTCACAACTGTCTGTAACTCCAGCTCCATGGGATCTGACTCCCTCACACAGACATACATGCTGGCAAAGCACCAATGCACAGAAAAATCAAAATAATAAGTAAATAAATGTTAAAAAAGAAACATAAAAGGGAGGGAGGGAGTGGAGAAATAGCCAGCTGGGAAAATGCTGCTGTGAATGTGTGAAGCCCTGAGTTTGATCCTCAGCACAGAAAGAAAGAAAAAAAGAAAGGAAGAAAGAAAGAAAGAGAACTAAAGAGAATAACTAAGTTCGTTAGTTTTCCAGCTGATAGCCAATATTTAAATTGTTTGACGGCAAGGACTTAACTATTTATTTTCTAAACCTTCAAACTTGAAATAGTAACTACTGTCACATAGTAGGTGCTTAGTAAAAATATATATTAATTGAATTACATATTCAATTTAAATTAATTGAATTAAACAGACAGGCATGGCTTCCTATGCTTATAATCCAGGTGCTGAAGAGACAGAGGCAGGAGGATCAGTAATTCAAAGGCCAGCCTGGCCTAGATGAGACCTTGTCTCAGAAAAGCTAACTAAATAGATTGTGTTACAAGGCTGGGACACAGCTCGCTGTAAAGTCTTTGCCAAAAAGGCTTACATGGAATGACAACAGCGGGTAGTTTGCTGTAAGCCCTGAACTCGTGGCAGGCTGTATTCTGGGTGCCTCCAGTAACTCACCTTTGGATCCTCACCTCCGAGACCTCGGAACACAGTCAGCCAGCCAGGCCCCTGCGACTGTGTCCAGCAGCAAAGGGGGACCAGCAGGACAGTGAGCACTTCAGAGGTGGAGAGTTTCAGTGGCTGGGAGTAGAAAGGGTTGCTGTGGCCTTGATGAGGGGACCGCCAAGCATATGCAGGCAGGCGTGAAGAGCTAAAAGCATCCCCTACTGACACCTTGGAAATGGGGACATCAGCCCTACAATCTAGGAAGCAGGATTCAGTCGACAACACAAAGGGAGATGAGAGGTGGCTCTTTCCCAGAGCTTCCAGTGACCAAAGAAAAACAGTAACTGCTTGTGCACACTAACCCCGTTTTGCAGGTAAGTGAATAGACGGGCTTTAAAAGTCAAAGCTGGACCTAGTGGCCAGCCTGGTCTATATAGTAAGGTCCAGGGCAGCCAGGGCTGCAGAGGGACCTTGTCTCTAAAACAAAAACAAAATTCCTAACTAAAGTCAATGAGAGAGAGAGAGAATGGATGAATGAATCTCGTCATCTGATCAGGTCAATTTTGGTCTCCGTTTTAGACTGACCTGGGTTTGACTCATGGTCCCACTGCCTATTAGACATTCTTACGATAGAAACAAAAATTAACTTTTTAAAATGAGGGGATGTTAAGATTCATCCGAGCTGCTCAGTCATTGTCCTGTTTTTCTTCTTCATTCATCCCCATTGCTATCATTTTTTTTTTGAGACAGGGTTTCTCCGTAGCATTTTTGGTTCCTGTCCTGGAACTAGCTCTTGTAGACCAGGGTGGCCTCGAACTCACAGAGATCTGCCTGCCTCTGCCTACCGAGTGCTGGGATTAAAGGCGTGCATCACCACCGCCCGGCTTCATTGCTATCATTTATAAAGACATGTGGGGGACCAGACCCACGTGGAGCTGAGGCAAGTCATCTGAGGTCTCATTGGGTTCTATGGCGGGTGGCCTGAGGCCTCCGTGGGAGACAGACGGATAAGCCATGCAGAGAGAGTTTGGGCATAGAGTTTACTTAGTGGGTTATGAAGGGGAAAAGGAAAGGGGGAAGAGGAGGGTGGAGAAGAGAGAGAGGCAGAAGCTGCCTCTCCAGAAAGAGAGAGAGAGAGGGAGAGAGAGAGAGAGAGAGACAGAGACAGAGACAGAGACAGAGAGACAGAGGTCGCTTGTCTTGGTGGAATGGGGAGGTTGGGAGTGGGCGGAGCTTGTGACAGACCAGACCAGCCGATTACAACATTCCCATCTTATAATAAAAAAGTGGGGAGTTAGGCATAGCAGGTTGAAGGAATTGAGATGGCGGATTCTCAAGACTGCTTCCTGCTTATTTGTGGGTGTCGAAGTCTTTCTTGAGGGGGCCTGAGATAGCTGAGTGCTGGTCACTTCCTGGGGCAACTGGTCGCTTTACTCCTAACTGTGGAACTGTGATGTGAAACTGTCCAGAGTCTCTTGGGCATGGCAAGGTGTTGGCAGAGCAGAGAACAAAGTTAAGTTTAGTAAGAAAGAAAAATTTAGGACCAGGGAATTGAGAGGGGTGTATCTTACCTGTTTAAGATGAATCCTTCAATTCAGCTCCCTGGAATGCACAAGAATTCTTTGAGTTTGTGAAAATGTAAGTTTTAGACACATACATTGTATAAACAGCAGCATATTTATGTCAGAATAACTGTGACAGATGTTTTTATATAATGAAAGTATCTTTAAGACTATGAAAGGCAGCGTGAGAGAGAAGTTTGATAACTTATATTTGTCCTCACACCTTTATAACTTGCAGGTACACACCTTAATAACTCGTGTTTTTGTTTTACTGAAATTTGTTTGGTGAGGTTGTCCTTTTAAACTAGTAAAACCTCTCAGTTGTCAAACTGCATCAGAGATTTTTTTTTGAGGGGGGGAGGTGTTTCAAGACAGGGTTTCTCTGCAGCTTTGGAGCTGAAAGACCTGGATAAATCCAGACCTCTCTAGCAGGAAAAATAAAGCCAAAAATCTAGGTTAGCTGCAGTGACTCTGTTTCAGGAACTAGCTGAAGATAAAGTTAGATTATAATCTTTTTTTTTTTTTTTTTTTGGTTTTTCCAGACAGGGTTTCTCTGTGGCTTTGGAGCCTGTCCTGGAACTTGCTCTGTAAACCAGGCTGGTCTCGAACTCACAGAGATCTGCCTGCCTCTAGATTATAATCTTGAGAAGAATCTTGAGAAACAGGGAGTTACCCCCCCCCTTGTGATTATCACTGGTATTTTCGGAATTTTCCAATAACACCCTCCCTACCCACTTTGGATTACTGGGTTGTAATCCAAAATTACAATTTAAAATTCCCTTAAATACCCCTTCTCTCAGCTACTTGGGGTAGAACTCTCTACCCTTGTATGGGAAATGAGTTTCGGCCCTAGTACACTGGTTCTTGTCCTGTCAATAAACCTCGTGTGATTGCTGCAAGGACGGTCTCTCACGAGTTCCTTGGGGGCCGTGTTATCCCAAGACTTGAGTGAGAGTCTCCGGCTCTGGAGGTCTTTCAGAGCCTGTCCTGGGATTAAAGGTGTGCACCACCACTGCCCAGCAAGATCTTTAAAAAGGGTAAAATTTTACTTGGGTTATTGATTTAAAAAATGACAGAGAACTTACTTGATTGGCTACCTAGAGCCATCCCTCAGAATCCTCCGTGGTCGTCAAGGGTGAAGGCATCAGGACTAAATGTCTTCTGTCATTAGAAGCAGGACCTGCAGATTATAACATCCATCCCCCCTCCTTAGATACTTTACTTCAAATTCCACACAGTGACCAGAGTGTTTATTTTTTACCAGAGTGTTTATTTTTTTTAAATATTTATTTATTTGTTATGTATACAATATTCTGTCTGTGTGTATGCCTGCAGGCCAGAAGAGGGCACCAGAACCCATTACAGATGGTTGTGAGCCACCATGTGATTGCTGGGAATTGAACTCAGGACCTTTGAAAGAGCAGGCAATGCTCTTAACCTCTGAGCCATTTCTCCAGCCCCGACCAGAGTGTTTATTTGCTAATGTTGGTCCGAGAGAGGTGGTGTTTACAACTAATTGATCACGACCAGAGTGTTTATTTGCTAATTTTTGCGTCACTAAGGCCTTGTGCGTGCTAGGCAGACATTCTGCCTCAGTCCCTTTAAAAAAAAAATCTTATTTATTTATTTATTTTGGTTTTTCTAAAAAGGGTTTCTCTGTGTATCTCTGGCTGTCCTGGAACTCTCTGTAGACCAGGCTGACTCTGAACTCACAGAGATCTGCCTGCCTTGGCCTCTAAAGTGCAGGGATGAAAGGCATTTGCCTCCACCGCCCACCCCAGCTAGAGCCATATTTTTAAGTTTTAACTACCTAGCAGGCAGATGAAGGGGAAAGGGTCTCGCAGCAGGGGGTAGGTTCTCTTTCCACTCCTGGTAAGGACAGGATCTATGTCAGATCATCGGGTTTGACAGTGGGCACCTTTATCTGAGCAACCCTCTCTCTAGTCCTAGAATAGCATTTTTCAATTTTTCAATATTCAAACTTCAGATTACTTATCTGCTCAAGTCAAGGCTTCCTGTGGCCTCTGACCTCCCTTCCCAGCTTTCTCTGTCACCACTCCCTGTCCTCTGACTCCCACCTCCCCAGTCAAATCTGCCTCAGGGCTGAAATTCAAAGGTACCAAGTTCATTCTGCCTGCCTGAGGTCCACCCTTGGACTTTTTCCTAAAGGGAGGCTCTTTACACCAAATCCCCAAGGTCTGTTTGTTAATTAGTGTTTGTTGTAGGACGTGGCTGGACAGTGGTGATGCACATCTTTAATCCCAGCACTCGGGAGGCAGACACAGACGGATCTCCATGAGTTCGAGACCAGCCTGGTCTACCAAGTGAGTTCCAGGACAGGCTCCAAAGCTACAGAAAAACCCTGTCTCAAGAAACCAAAAAAAACCAAACAACAACAGCAAAACAAAACAAAAGTTTAAATCCAGATCTATTGCTTATTGTTGGCTTTTTTTTTTTTTTGAGAAGGACTTCGCTATAGCTTTTGAGCCTGCCCTGGAACTTATTTTGTAGATTATGCTGGCCTAGAACTGTCTCTGCTTCTCGAGTGCTGTAATTAAAGGCGTGTGCCACCGCTGCCCGGCCACTAGCAATCTTGAACGTGTTAATTGTCTTCCTGTGCCTGGCTTCCCTGGCTGAGAAATGGGACTAACGATAACACGTCCCTTCTCTGTTGTGAGGAATGAATGTGTTCGTATCTGTTGGATGAAGCCTACAATTGTGTGGGACTCGGAGATGCCGGCATTTGCTCTTGTCCTCTCTCACGTGCTCTGCTGTTTTCCTGAACAGATTTTTCTGCTTCCCGAAACCATGTCTGGTTCAGAAATCACTGCTTAGCCCACAGTGAGGTTCCGAGATGCGCTTTCACCCAGTTCCGCAAAACATCCTGTGCACTTAGCAAATGCTGACTGAGTACCAAATGAGGAGCTGACCTGAAGAGCCCTCACCAGTCAACTGCTGGTGACTTTTCTAGAATAGAACCGCCCCCCCCCACAGTTCTCATGGAACCTAAACTGGCCTCAAACGCGCTGTGTAGCCAGAGAAGGACCTTGAAGTTACTATTCTCCTGCCTCCACCTCCCAAGTCCCGGGACGACAGGCACAGGCACCACGTTTAGTTTTAAGCGGCACTGGCTAGAAAAGCGCTACCACCGAGCCACATCCCCAGCCCTGAATTCCCTTTCTTTCTTTTTTTTTTTTTTTAAGATTTATTTATTATACATACAGTGTTCTGGCATTGAGGGCACCAGATCTCATTACAAATGGTTGTGAGCCACCATGTGGTTGCTGGGAATTGAACTCAGGACCTCTGGAAGAACAGCCTGTGCTCTTAACCTCTGAGCCATCTCTCCAGCCCCCCCGAATTCCCTTTCTGACTTTTGGTTGTATAACTTTACCGCTGGAATATCTTTGGTCATGAACAGCCCAGGACCTTGGTTTTTCAAACACACGAATTGAGCCCTGAAGGATACAGGCTACCTCGGCTCAAGCAGTGAAGGCCTAATGAGCAGCTGGCTCACAGCCAAGACACCCCAAGGTAGGAGAAAAAGAAGCTGCGAGGCCAGGCAGAATCTGAGCAGTCGCACCCTGACTTGGTGGATGAGATCCTGTTATCACTAGGACTCCTTTTTTGTTATTGTTTTGTTTTTTTGTTTTTTAAGACAGGGTTTCTCTGTGTAGCCCTGGCTATCCTGGAACTAGCTCTGTAGAGCAGGCTGGCCTTGAACTCAGAGAGATCTGCCTGCCTCTGCCTCCCAAGTGCTGGCATCAAATGCATGTGCCACCACTGCCTGGCTCCTTTTCTTATGCTTTCTTCTCCAAAATTACCCTTCTTTTTCAAAGTTAGATTTTAGTACATCCCAGAACTACTACCAATATTATCTCTTCTTGTCTACCCATTTCCAACCCCTTAATGGGCTGGAAGAGGGCTGGTTAAACCCCTCATTGCTTTCTGTTGGTGTACTGGGACCCAGACTTCCCTAGCAGTGTCCAAATTGCACAAGTAGTAAGACTGGCTTGTGGTGTTCAGCAAAATGCACACATGATAGCTAGCATCAGCTCAAAAATAAAATAGTTAACGTGAGAACTGAGTTCCTCTTTTTTTTTCTTTCTCTAAAGCAAGCATCTGTTTGAAAGTTAGAGCACTTCTGAGGAAATACAAACTCAAAACAGGAAGCAGAAAACGTCTGGCAATGCACTATGCTCAGCCAAAGACTCTCAGCCCAGCGAGACCTGAATCAACACGAAACTCAACAGCCCATGCTGCTGTAGGCTGACTCAACACACCCAGTAAGGACGCTTTACGGTAGCAAACACCCAGTGTCCTCTCCTTCTCTTCCGTCATTCAGGCCAGGCCTCACACATCTTTGTCATATTCCCGAGCCTGAGCAAGTGCTCCTGTTGTTGAAAAAAATTTTTTTTAATTTTTAAAAATTCCTTATGCAAATCCCCGGAAAGGTCTTACTTCAGATGCTTTGACAATACCGGGATGATTTGCTTCAATTTGATGCCTTTTGTTTTTCTTCTTTTAGATGTTGGCTGTGGCTTCAGGTACAATAGTGTAAGCAGGGCTTGTTCTGGCTTTTTTTTTTTAAGGAATCATTTGTTATTGGGAAATATTTCAAAACAAGACCACAGACTCAACTCTCTCCTCCACTAGCCCCCTCTCCTCCCTTGTCTATACCCGCTCCCATCCCAACTTCCCCGCCTTTCACTCCCCATGAGCAGTTTCTGGGCTAAAAACATGAAGCCGGGGGACTGTGGACTAAAGCCCCTGGAAAATATGAGCCAAAGTAAACGCTTCTTCCTCTATTTCTAGCCTCTGTTCACATCTACACAGGTAGACTCTTTTTTTCTTAATATTTATTTATTATGTATACAATGTTCTGCCTGCATGTATGCCTGAGGCCAGAAGAGGGCGCCAGATTTCATTGTAGGTGGTTGCGAGCCACCATGTGATGGCTGGGAATTGAACTCAGAACCTCTGGCAGAACAGCCAGTGCTCTTAACCGCTGAGCCATCTCTCCAGCCCCCCCACATGAAGACTTTGAAAACATGAAGACCTAAGTTCAGTATCTAGAACCCTCACACCAACTGGGCATGTAAAAACAAAAACAGGCTTGACTGGTGGAATCCTGGGGCTCACTGGACAGTCTGTCTAGCTGAATTGGTGACCTCCAGACAAATGAGACCTTCGTGTGTGCAACACACATACACACACACACACATGCACTAAAACATTTGACAGTTCTTTTTTTTTTTTTCTTTTTTAGTATTTTGAGACAGGATTTCTCTGGGTAACAATCTTGGCTGTCCTGGAACTCACTTGGTAGATCAGGCTGGCCTCGAACTCACTTACACTTCCAGATTCATCACTGAAGGAAGTTAGAACAGGAACTCAAACAGGGCCTAAAGACAGGAGCTGGTGCAGAGCCCAAGGAGGAGCGCTGCTTACTGGTTTGCTCTACATGACTTTCTCAGCCTGCTTTCATATCAGGACCACTGACACAGGAATTTCACCACCCACAAAAGCCTGGGCCCTCCTCATCAATCACTAGTCAAGAAAATACCAACTGGGCAGTGTTGGCACATGTCTTTAATCACAGCACTTGGGGGGGCTGAGGCAGGTGGATCTCTGTGAGCAAATTCCAGGACCCTTTCTTTTTTTATTTCTTCTTCTCCTTCTTCTCCTCCTCCTCCTTCTTCTTCCTCTTCCTCCTCCTCCTTCTCCTCCTCCTCCTCCTTATTTTTCTTCTTTTGGTTTCTTGAGACAGGGTTTGAGAAACCCTGTCTTGAAACACCTCCCCCTGCCAAAAAAAAAAGAGATCATGTTGTAGGCATTTTTTAATTTTTTAAAAATGTTTTGGTTTTCCTGGCTGTCCTGGAACTCACTGATATCTGTCAGCTTCTGCCTCCCAAGTGCTCATATTAAAGGCATGTGCCACCACCACCCAGCTCCTAGAGGCTTTTTTCAATTAAAGTTCCCTCCTCGTGGATGACTCTAGCTTGTGTCAAGTTACCATAAAACTATTCAACACGCACAAATAGTAATAAAATTATTTAATTACAAACATTCATATATATACTATCAGTTTTATTGAATCTTAAGACTGTATCCTATTTGTTTTTGACTCTTAAAAATCAATTCATTTGCCTGGCAGTGGTGGTAAACACCTTTAATCCCAGTACTCAGGAGGCAGATGAAGGCAGATCTCTGTGAGTTCAAAGGCCAGCCTGGTCTACAGACTGAGTTTCAGGACAGGCTCCAAAGCTATAGAAAAACTCTGTCTCGAAAAACTAAAAAGTAAAATAATCAATCAGTTCACTAATTACCCCTGTTTTATATGTATTTAGGCCATGTGTATCCTTCTGTAACTTTTTGTCCATTTGTAAGACTTTAAGATAATTCTGAAGCTATTTCTGACAATTCTGAAACCTCTCAGCCTCCTTGCCATAGTGCTTCCCCTCCTCCCCTGGGAACCAAGGACCTAACAGCTACACATGCACGTACTCAGTTCCTGAACAATTACCCATATACGTATGTTTTGATTTGGTCCCCTGAGAAATGGGGTCAAAATGACCTCTTACCTCATCTGATCTGGCAACAGCTCTCCAGCCAATTATTGGTAATAGCCCTTTTGGATAAGCCAATCACAACCCCCCTTGGTTCTGTGGCCTTCTCCTTTAAAAGTAGCTTGTGCCAGCTATTTGAGGTCTCTCGGCTTCCCGAATGCTGAGGGACCCTGTCATGACAGAATTAATAAAATCCTCAGGCTTTTGCATCGGCTGTGGTGTGTGAGGTGGTCTCTGGGGGCGACTCCTCCTCGGTGTTTGGATGCTAGAGTCCAACACATTCGTTTATTGTGTGTGTGTGTGTGTATTTGTGCATCTCCATGTGTGTTCACACATGCGTGTAAGTCCATGTGTGGGTAGAGGATTTGTAAATGAAAACTCCTGAAAGGAAGCTGTGGCTGAACTAAAAGCCGCCGGTAGGAGTAGCTGTGTCTGCTGAGACTGAGGGACCAATCGGAATTCAGTGCTGTGGAGGGGGTGGAATTCTGCAGGTTTAAAGGTTGATTATCTTAGGCTGGTGTTAGCCCTCTGGAAAAGCCATGTCTTGCCCCACTCTGTACCTGAACTAACACCTTGTGATAATAAATTTACAAAAGAACAAACCTCTTCAAAGCTACACAAGCTTCTGCTGAGCCAAGAGCCAAGAACGCGTCAGGCTTAGATCTATAGACTAGCTCCCGCATCTCACCATACCTACCGCATCTCACCATACTGCCTCTCTGGGGCACCCACCAATGAATTGTAAACTCACCTTGATTCATGACTTTCTTTGTTCTGTAAAATCATACAAAAAACAAAAAAAACAAAACAAAACGTGAAAACTGCTTCCACATTGGGACGTGGAATTTGGGGTAACCTAGATCTATGTTCCCAGGCCATGGTCATTCAAAATGGCTCCAGAAATAAACTGTGGTTTTTACAGGTTGATGGTGGCATCTTCCTTATTTACCCCAAACATATTCCTTTTTTTTCCCCTTCCCTTCTTTCATTTTTTTTGTTTGTTTTTGTTTTTGTTTGAGATTGGGTCTCACAGAGCATGGAGCTCATTGATTCAACAGACTCAGTCAAGACGGGCGGTGGTGGTGCACACCTTTAATCTCAGCACTCAGGAGGCAGAGGCAGGTGGAGCTCTGTGAGTTCAAGGCTAGCCTGGTCTACAAGAGTTAGTTTCAGGACAGGCTCCAAAGCCACAGTGACACCTGTTTTGAAAAACAACAAAACAAAACAAAACACTTGGTCAGTGAGCTCCAGGGTCCTCCTGCTCTCCCTTCCCAGCTCTGGGACATCAGGCATCTACCATCACACCCAGCCTTTTCTCAGGTGTTAAGGATCTGAATTCAGGACCTCATGTTTGTGGAGCAAAAGGTTTTCTCACTGAGCCATCTCTCCAGCCCTATGCATTGTTTTGTTTTTGTCTGTGTTTCTTTTTTGAAACATGGTCTCAAAACATGGTTACCTGCTTAGTCTAAAACTCTCTTTACAGACCAGGCTGACTTCAAACTCACAGAGATCCACCTGCCTCTGCCTCCTGAGTGCTAGGATTAAAGGCATGCGTCACCACAGTCCTAAATTATTTTTAAATAAAAATGATTATGCTAGCCCCCTGTCAATTTTGACCAGCTAGGCAAGTGTGTCAAGGAGCTTGGTGACCCAGAGGAACGGCGACCTTGGTGGAGCAGCAGTCCCTTCACTGTGGCTGACTGGAACATCCACAACTGCTATGTAAGGCCTTTTTCATTTCAGGTTATCATTGAGAAAAATCTCAAGCATGCTAAAGCAGGCCGTGTGGAATATGGGAGTGAGAGGGGCCTGGCCCAAGTTCTTTTTTTTTAAAGTATATTTTATATATATGAGTGCTCTATTTGCATGAATGCTTGCATGACAGAATAGGGATCAGATTCTATTAGAGATGGTTGTAAGCCCCCATGTGGTTGCTGGGAATTGTTCTCTGGGTGGGGGAGGCGTTTAAATACCCCGTGAGAGTGATCTTGAGCATTTCTAGAGAGGAGTCATCATTTGGCGGACTTTCTCAGAGGTGGAGTCTGGACTGAAGCAGCTCCAGGGGACGGGACTTGGGATGGAACTTTCACCCAAACATTCCAGACTCTTTGGGTATATGGATGCCAGGGGCTGGGGTGAGGACTTCTTTTCCTCTTCCCGAAGTCGCTACGCTGATTAAGTCTCCATATTCTGACTCTCGCCACTACTTATCCCTTTGCCTTCTGATACGTGTGACAGAGCCTAGTCGGGCTCACACAGTCTCTGTCCTAAAGCTGGTGACACAGCTCCGACTCGGTGGCTCTGTATCGCCCTAAATCTCCCCTAATCAGAGTATTCTAGACAGTTACTAACGTTTTCTCTTCCGTGTGGTACTGTGCTCAGAGCGGTGCCTGGTCTTCATCCTGACGCTCAAGCCCTGGAGTATTCTCCTGCCGCCCAGAGAGGGGGACGGTCTGTGAACTCGGTAGACTGCAGTAGAAGCATTGCTTTCTCACTCCCAGGATGGCCCTCAAAGACATTATGGCTTCTTTGTTGGTCACAGGGATGGAGTGCTGAGGAAAACAGGTGATGGGCAGCTCCTAGAAGGCCAATTTTGTTCTCAGGTGCTGACTCTTCTTTCAGCACCCTCGTTAGCAAAGTATCCTGGCACACCTCAACAATGCCCGCAACAGCCCGAGGATCTTCCTTCATGTAAAGCAGGATCCTTAACTAAGGCAACAGAGAAGAATTTTAGAGGCTAAAACTCAGTTTGGAGAGCTCTCCCCTGGTATGCGTGAAGCCAGGGTATCCAGTGTAAAGTGAGGTATACCAGTTATCTCACCGGGGATGCCTGAGGTCTTGTCTCAGCAGAAAAAGAGAATTTCAATACAAGTCATAATGAAAGAGTACAGAGTTGATTAAGTAAACACTTCAGGTGGGGCAGGGGAGGGAGGGAGAGAAGAGAGAGCCTTTGGGTGTCTTCATAATCTTCATATTTGGTGTACACACACACACACACACATTCTGTGTTTTTAAAAGTCACATTGTTCCTAAAGTACAAGTTTAAAGATTAAGCAAAGTTTAGAAATGAAGAACAAACGTACAGGCTGCTTCTCTTAATAGATTCTTTTGTAAACGAGGTTTGCGGGGTGTCTAGGGATGAGCGGGTGACTGCTGACAAAGCTGAGTTCTAAGGTCACACACACTCAGCTCACACTGGGCCCTGCAGAAACACAGTTTGCTGTTTTCAACATTCGCGCCTGAGATGTCCGCAGGAAAATCAAACACTGTCTCTGTTGGCAATTTTGTTTTTTATCGGTCCTGCTGGTTTCTCTCTGCTAGATTTTTGAGAGAGGAGTGTCTTTCCCTTCTCGTGACTCCTTCACTTTTCCTGTCTTTCTTCATACCTCAGATGCATTAGGATGCCATGAAATGAAGTCTTTGAGGAGGAGAGGGGCGGGAAAGATGGTCAGTGGTTAGTATCCTGTACTGCTCTTCAGAGGACCTGAGTTCAATTCCTAGTACCCACATCAGGTGGTTTGCAGCTCACTGTTAACTCTAGTTCCAGGGAGATCCAATACCTCAAGGCTCTGTGGGCATCTACACATACAGACATATACAGGTACACACACTTCTAAAAAAAATAATCTTTAAACCAGACGGTGGTGGTGCACACTTTTAATCCCAGAACTCGGGAGGCAGAGACAGGCTGATCTCTGTAAGTTCGAAGCCAGCTTGGTCTAGAGGGAGTTCCAGGGCAGGCTACAGAGAAATCCTGTCTTGAAAAAGAATTAATTTTTAAAGGTAAAATAAACCTTTGGATTTCTGTTAGGTCCAGGCGTGTACAATGATGTGTGTGTGTATGTTGGGGGTAGGGGGGAGAGACCAGACCACCAAAGAAGCAAGCTTTATTCCAGGAAAAGAAAAAAAATCACCATGGGAAACACAAAGCTTATGAGGTATTGCTGTGGCCACAGCCAGAGATGAGCTGTAGCTGTGGCAATGGGTGGATTCCAAACTTCCCTTTTTATAGCAAGAAGCAAGAACTAGGCATGAATAAAAGAATTTTTACAATGTCAAAGGAAAACTCAGATACAAATTGCTTTTTTAAAAAATTTCCATTAACAGGGTTTTTCAGTTAAACTCGGGTTTGTATTTAGCCCATTGTTTCTCTCTGGCACTTTCCGATGGTGTTTCCCCACGCTCTGCACTTTCCCTGCCTGACACAGCCAGTTGTGTGCGTAGCAGGGGAGGGGATGGGACAATGAACAATCAAAAACTCTAGTACAGCCCATCATTTAAAGGTTAACTCAGCTCACATCAGTTGTTGGTCACGAGCAGCCAGGGGGGTTATCTAAAAGCTGACTCTCAGTTTGCAGAGGGCCGCTTCAGCCTTTCAGACGGAGCTATGGGTGATAAAGCAAAGTAACCCAGTGTTAATAGTTAATCGCTGAGAAAGCTGCTGACAGCCTGCTCTCCTTCTCCCAGGCTTACAACGTGGTGTTTTTCTATTTCTGCATTCCTATTTCTGGAACCTACATTTTATATTCTTGGGCTTTTCAATTTCCACAATTTCCTAGGATATATATATATACCTCCCAGCAGTAAAGTCAGGCTATTTTTCACGGAGAATAATAACTTAGAGGGTAGAACAAGAAGCTTCAATCGGGACACAAACAATGTGCATCCGTGTTGTTCCCCCTCCCCTCCCCCACGTCCTGTGTTGAGCTAGGAAGATCTAGACCAACGAGCGGTAGCTTGCTCCACCACTGTGTGCAGGGTGAGAGCAGATAACTGACCTTTTCTTGAGTTCCTTTGTGTTCATGTGGATGTGCATAAAAGGTGTGCATGCAAGTGTGTGCACATGTGTTGGAGACCAGAGGGAGATATTATCTTCCTCTATTAATCTCTCCACCATATTTTTTAGACAAGATCTCTCCCTGAGCCGGGAATGTGCTGATTTGTCCAGACTGGCTGACCAGTGAGCTCCAGAGGACTTCTGCTGTCCCTGCCTCCCCACGCGGAGGACAGGAAGGCACCATCACACCCAGCTGGTTACGGGGTCCTAGGATCTTGATTTCTGAGCCTTGTGTTTATGCATCAGACCCACAGATCCATCTCCCCAGCGCAGATAACTGGTATCTTTTCAGTTCATGGATTTTCATGTTGAGTAACCATTCTGAAGAAACAATGTGATTTATTTGTTTTTGCTTTTTGTTTTTTGGTTTTTCGAGACAGGGTTTCGAGCCTGTCCTGGAACTAGCTCTGTAAACCAGGCTGGTCTCGAACTCACAGAGATCCGCCTGCCTCTGCCTCCCGAGTGCTGGGGTTAAAGGCGTGCGCCACCACCGCCCGGCTAATGTGATTTAGATTGTAAGCTCCCGCACCGTGACGGACACTGGTGTTGTGGGCAGCTCACCAGAAATGACCTCCCAGAGCAGTTTACAGCCAACTGAGCGCCTTTATTCCAGCCATCTGAGAATGCACTCGGGCCCTCCGGGACCTAAGTGTAGCCCTGAGTGTCAGACTCTGCTTTTGAAGACAAAAACAGAGTCCTTGCGTCTGGGTCTACGACTGCAGGGGGCCTCTGGAGAAGCAAGCAGTGTAAGGGAACCTAAGATGAGCAGCTAGCTAGAGGGGCTTCTGCCCAAGTGGATAGTTTAACAGGAGTGAAGACGGCCAGGGCATCTTGACCTCGGGTTCCTAGAATAGAGTTTGGTAATTTTCCACTGGGTTCTCCATTACGGAGATCAAATTCTAGTTAAACCTGAAAAGGTCTCAGCAAGAATACAAGATGGAGGAACACTGGGAAGTAACAAACTGTTTTGGCTGTTGTTTGTGATTTTTTGTTTTATTTTTTTGAGGCAGGGTTTTTCTATGTAACTCTGGCTGTCCTGGAACTCGCTCTGTAGATCAGGTTGGCTTGAACTCAGATAGATCTGCCTCCCGAGTGCTTGGACTAAAGGCGTGCGCCACCGTGCCTGGCTGATGAACGGGATTTTTACGTCAGAAGGACTGAATAGTTGGAGGCGACTAGAAGGCGGCCTGTGGTAGGCAGCCTCTCGACCACAAAAGCTGTGGACAGTTGCTAGAGACACCCCCCCTCCAAACAACTGCCCCCAGACATCACAGGTTCCCTCCCAGACCCCCGTCACGCACAAACCACAACCAAACACCTGTTTTCACAAAGAGATTTTTTTCCCCTTTATTTTTTTTGAGACAGGATTTCTCTGTGTAGCTGTCCTGGAACTAGCTCTTGTAGACCAGGCTGGCCTTGAACTCAGAGATCTGCCTGCCTGTGCTTCCCAAGCGCTGGGATTAAAGACATCTAGCCTGAAAATCACCCCCCACAATCCCCCATACCCCCACCCCCCACCCCCACCCCCCGCCCATGAGATTCTTTTTTAATCGGGAAGAAAAGTTAAAGTGGCTGCTTTCAGACAGCAGCAAATGACCTTGCAGGTGTCATTTTTAGAGATAAAAAGGAGGGAGGTCTTTGTTAGGTGTGTATTCTGATTCGGCATATTAATTAGGTGAACCAAAGGGGGTTTTGATTGCTAGATTTTAATACTTTGATAACTGTACATTGGCAGTCAGCCTCTGGAGGAGGAAGTGGCCAAATAAGAGAATAGACCTTGGGGGCTAGCCTTAGGAATGTAACTTAACAGTTTTTAGCAAGGCAGTGGGACTGGGAGAGGAGAGCAAGGACAGAGTCCCTTCAGTGGTAGTAAGACTCTGTGCTTTTTCCTTTTGGTTTTTCACGGCAGGGTTTCTCAGTAGCTTTGGAGCCTGTCCTGAACTCACTCTGTAGACCAGGCTGGCCTCAGACTCACAGAGATCCACCTGTCTCTGCCTCCTAAGTGCTGGGATTAAAAGCATGAGCCACTACCGCCCAGCCGACTGTGTTTTGATAGCTGATCATGGATTAATAGAAAACTAATGTACCAGCCATTATTTCAATAAAAACAATGTCACAGTATGTGTCTCTAAAAGGCAAGGGTATAGCTTAGACTTTAGCTATCGCCAAGTCACCAGTGTGGCCCCCCCAGTGGCAATCGATGGAACATTAAGGAAGCAGGAGACCTATCAGGATGTATGTGAGTCCCTGAGAGCATGTCTTCAATGGGTTTATGGCACTTGGGCCTCTTACTTCTCCTTTCTGCTCTGCCAATGATTTAAGTGGTTATACTCTATCAGGTGCCTCCATAGTTACCTCAACATAGGCCCAAAGTGACAAAACCAGCTGGGTCAAGATCAGAACCTCCAAAACCATGAGCCAAATGAGCTTTTATAAATACATAATCTCAGATATGGTTATAGCATCAGGAACTTTTGCGTCCCACCAGCCAGCTCCCAAATAACCACATGGAAGACATTAATTATAAATGATTGACTGATAGCTTAGGCTTGTCTTCAGCCAGCTGTCACAACTTAACCCACTTCTATTAATCTACGTGTTGCCCCAAGGCTTCTTTACCTCATCTATCAACTTCCCAGGATGCTTCTCCCAAGTCTGGCTCGAAACACTTGTGAATCACTGACTCCACCCTTTTTTTTCCCCAGCATTCTCTCGGCCCCCAAAATCCTGCCTAGCTACTGGCCAATCAGCTTTTTGTAACAATGAGAACAATGAGAGCAACACATCTTCACAGTGTACAAGAGGATTATTCCACAGCAAATAATTTTATTTTTTTCTTTTAAAAATGTTGTATTAATTATTGTGTGGGGAGGTGTGTACATATGCGTGTGCATACGTTATCCTTTGTATAAGTGTAGGCATGCACACTACAGCATGCACTGAAGGTCAGAGGACAACTATTAGGAGCTGGTTTTCTCCTTCCTCTGTGGGTTCTGGGATTGGACTCAGAACAACAGCAAGCACTTCTACCCACTGGGCCATCTCACTGGCGCTAACTGAGATGGCTATGAACTCACGGGGATGTCTAAGGTCAAACATTCAGAAATCCAGTGTACTGTTCACACAGCTTCTTCCAGTATCCAGGGCTTACATAACTGTTTAACACCAAAGTCAAGATATAGATAAAATAGATCAATATTCTCATCAAATCTGGGAAGTTTGGGGCCCCAGAGTTCAAAGCCTAAATGGTTGGGAGAGGCAAGCAAAGTGACAACTTCGATACATGGTAAGTCTTACAGAGGCTTAAGGAATGAATGCGTTAGGGAATTCGTGAATGAGGAAATCTGGCAAAAGTCTAAAAATTGGTGCAAGAGAAGAGAGCCAAACTTATTTTTTTTTTAAGAAATTGGCTCTAGCCAAGCAGTGGTGGCTCCTGCCTTTAATCCTAGCACTTGGGAGGTAGGGGCAGGTGGATCTCTGTGAGTTTGAGGCCAGCCTGGTTTGCAGAGTGAGTTCTAGGACTGGCTTCAAAGCTACACAGAGAAACTCTGTCTTAAAAAAAACAAAAAGAAAAAGAAAAGAAATTGATTCCAGCAATAGTTAACCCATGCCTATGATAAAAAACAAACAAACAAACAAACAAACAAACAAAAAACATAAATCCATGAGTTCTTCCCTGATGACCTAATCACTTGTTTTTGAGACAGGGTCTCTCCTAGATTGGTCTTGAACTGGCTATATAGCTAAACTGCTGCCCTTCCTGCCTCAGTTTCCTAAAACTGTGATTGCAGGCCAGTATACCTGATGATTTCTTAAAGGGCCCACCCTCATCATCGTTACACTGGGGGTTAAATTTCCAACTCATGAATCAGAGATATGAACGAACAGTACCAGGGTAGGTCTAGTTTTCCTCAGGGGCTCGGTGGTGGAGTCTCTCAGAGCAGTTTAGCCACGAGGAAAGCAGCAGAGTTACCTGTCACATCTGGGAATGTAAAATGTCACTCATGGACACGTACTCTGTGATCTGTGAACAAAAGAGTAGAACAAGGCTTATTTCACCTGGCAATCTCCATAGAAGGCACAGACGGATTTTTAAGTATTGAGAGTCCTCTGCTGTTGGTAGCTAGAAGTGCACAAAGAGCGTTTTGTGAGTTCAAGGCCAGCCTGATCTACAAGAGCTCATTCCAGGAGAGGCTTCAAAGCTATAGAGAAACCCTGTCTCAAAAGAGAGAGAGAAAGAGAGAGAGAGAGAGAGAGAGAGAGAGAGAGAGAGAGAGAGAACAAACAAGATTTTTTATTAGTGTGTGTGTGTGTGTGTGTGTGTGTGATAATAGGGTATCACACAGATGCCCTGGAATTGGAATTGGAATTATAGGTGGTTGTGAGCTGACCAATAGGAGTGCCAGGAACTGAACTCTGGTCCTCTGGAAGAGCATCAAGTGCTCTTAATTGCTGATCCATCTCCTCATTTCCCTCAATTTTCTTTTCTTTCTTTCTCTTTTTCTTTTCTTTTTGTTTGATTGGAAGTGAGACCCTAGCACTCCAACACCCCTGTATCCAAGGACTCTGGGATATTTGGTCAAAAGTGAGATCCCAGCCCTCTGACACCACTATATCCAAGGAGCCTGGGAAGTGTCCCCTCAGCCCTTGGCCTGGGAGTTGCCTTAGATCAGACTCTACCTCCAGAAAAGCCCACCAAGTGCTGCCCCCTCCCCAGGGAGGGTCAGGACCACACCCACAGACTATTTAGGCTGCCTCTGAAAAAAAGAACACGTGGTCTTCGGGTTTTGCGTGAACCCCCTTCTATCTCCCCCCTACACCCGGCTATGCTTTTCTGGCCACCAGGGAGCGCTGCAGTAAACATGGGTCTAATCTGGCCTGATTGGAATTATTTGCGTCAGTGGAGAGGCTCATTTTAAGATTTTTCCGTGTGTGTGTGTGTGTGTGTGTGTGTGTGTGTGTGTTTTCGAGACAGGGTTTCTCTGTGTAACAGCCCTGGCTGTCCTGGAACTCACCTTTAAACCAGGCTGACCTCGAACTCACTGAGATCTGCCTGCTTCTGCTTCCTGAGTGCTGGAATTAAAGGCATGCACCACCATCACCCAGGAGGCATGTGGTTCTTTGTGAATTTAAGGCTAGTCTGGTCTGCATAGCAAGAATATGCATTGAGACTCTATTTCAAAATTAATTCTTAATTTTTAAAATTCAAGCTTGCGTCTGGAGGGGTGGTTCAGTGGTTAAGAGCTCTTGTGTTCTTGCAGAGTGTATGCGAGGGGTGTAGTAAAGAAACTGCCTGCATGGCTGCTCCATTGCTGGGATGTTTTGATTATGAATAAGGGAGGGAGATTATCCAGAGGCAACAGAAAGAGTTCAGCACAGAGAGAAAAGAAAGCAGATTGAACATTGCCAGGACTGAGAGAGTGAGAGAGCAGGAGAGAATAGAGGAAATAGCAAGATAGCAATAGATGGGGAAGAGTGCACAGTGAGAAAAAGGATAGCAAGAGAATAGTGAGGGGAGGATAAGGGGGGGATAACGAGGGATAGAGAGAGAATGAGAGAAAAGCAAGAGTGGGAATAGAAATAGAGAGAGAACGGTGAACACATCATGTGGACTATAAGGAGGATGGGAAGCTGGGGGAGGGAAGGGCAAGTTGGTCAGATGGTCTTTAAAACGTATAACAGGGGGCTGGAGAGATGGCTCAGCGGTTAAGAGCATTGCCTGCTCTCCCAAAAGTCCTGAGTTCAATTCCCAGCAACCACATGGTGGCTCACAACCATCTGTAATGAGGTCTGGTGCCCTCTTCTGGCCTTCAGGCATACATGCAGAAAGAATATTGTATACATAATAAATAAATAAATAAATATTAAAATAAAATAAAATGTATAACATTAACTTGTGATACTGAGGGAGCCTGGAGGCCAGCATGAGCTTTGATCACTGATTGGCACCACAGGTAGTCATGTGTTCCTTTCGTCAGGGAAAGCGGAGATTCTACTATGAAGGTCCTGGGTATCTAAATCAGTCCTTGGGTTTGACAACACACAAAATCATTTTGCCGGCCCATCTCAGTGTATATTTATGTTAAAAAATTATTGTTCTGAGGCCAAAACAAATCAAACATAAAATTTCCTTCTGGAATAAATGGCTGCTTCACTTTATTTATTTATTTATTTATTTATTTGGTTTTTCGAGACAGGGTTTCTCTGTGGTTTTGGAGCCTGTCCTGGAACTAGCTCTTGTAGACCAGGCTGGTCTCGAACTCACAGAGATCCGCCTGCCTCTGCCTCCCGAGTGCTAGGATTAAAGGCATGCGCCACCACCGCCCGGCTTTCACTTTATTTTTTTAAGTCAGTTACAGGTCAGATCAAGATCGGCTGGTTAATTTGGGAAAGATGCTGACACAAATATCCTTCAGGATCAACTTTCCAAGGTGAGAGAACCTTGAAACCATGGGGTGTTATAGTCAGGCCTGGAGGTGGGACAGGGTTAGGACAGCATTAGGAGAGATACAGACTCATAGTGTATAAACTGATGCCATGACCACTCTGTGGTATGGGTAAGGGGAAGAGTTCTGTTGTAGATATGATAGAGAGAACAGGCAGAGGTGTTTGGAAGAATCCAGAGCAGAGAGAGAAAGTAATAGATTGAACATGGCCAGAAGATTAAACCAGGCCATGAGAGAAGCAGGAGCATTGCTGCAAGGGTAGGGAGCATAGAGAGAAGAATGCAGGAGAGCAGAGGGAGGGGTAGGAGCGAGACAGAGAGAGGAAGACAAAGATAGGAGAAAGTCAGCCAAAGAGGGAGCATAGCCGAAATAGCAGGGTTATAAGGAGAATGAGTAGTTGGGGAGGGAAGCCCAGAACTGGGTTTAGGGTAGGGAGGAGGTGAGAAGAGCTAGGATGCCATCATGGACTCTGTAACCATAATTGTGATACTGAAGGAGCCTGGAGGCCAGCAAGTACTTTGGTATGCTAAGGGGCACTGCAAATAACTATTTACTTCTTCTGCCAGTGATAAAGAAAATGGCTCCTTTTGGTAGAGGGGAACCAACTTCACAAGTTCCTGGGGAATACTGGCTTTTGCCTAATCACCAGAATTTGGGGAAATCCTTTGGACCTGACACATACCAGAGATAGCATGTCCTGACTTTGAAGGAAGAGGAAGAGAATATGAATTTCTGATCCTTCCTCCTCCATCTCCCAAGTGCTAGAATTATAGGCATGTACCACCAGCCCCAATTTATGCACAGTTAGGGATCAAACTCAGAGCTTCATGCTTCATGCCTATTATTCAAACACACTATCAACTGAGCTATAGCCCCAGTCCTTGACATACTCTTTTGGCAGCCTGTCCATTGTGTGTATACAAACACACACAAAAATACATACACACATATACCACACACACATATACATACATACATACATATATATATATATATATATATATATATTCAAGACAGGGTTTTACTGTGTAGCCCTGACTGTCCAAGAACTCACTCTGTAGACCAGGCTGGCTTGGAACTCATCAAGATCTGTGTGTATCTAACTTCCAAGGGCTGGGATCAAAGATGTGCACCACTATCACCCAGCCACTGCCAATATATATATTTTTGCTTTTGGAGACAGGGTTTCTCTGTGTATCTCTGGCTGTCCTGGAACTCACTCTGTAGACCAGGCTGGCCTTAAACTCACAAAGATCCACCTGCCTCTACCTCCCCGAGTGCTGGGATTAAAGGTGTGAAACCATCATTGCCTGGCACTAATATTTTTGAAGAGGAAGATTTGGTTCTGCCTCAACTGTTTTCATTTTCACCTTTCAGTGGTTAAAAAACATTGCTTTAAGCACTTCTGGGGTCACACTAATCTAGATTTTAAATCTCATCTGTGACATGGTGTGCTTGGTTTGAATGAGAATGGGCCCCATAGGCTCATATATTTTTTGAATGCTTGCTCCTTATCTGATGGAATTCTCTGAGAAGGATTATGAGGTGTAGTCTTTTTGTGTTTCAAAAGCCCATCCCATTCCCAGCTGGCTCTCTCTCCCTCCCTCTCCCCCCTTCTCTGTCTCCAACTTTCAGATCAACATGTAAGCACTTAGCTACCGGACCAGCGCCATACCTGTCTGCCTCCAGGCTCTATGCCATGACAGCCATGGGCTCGAACCCTTGGGAACTGTGAGTCCCCAAAATAACTGTTTTAATTTGGATCACAGTTGAAAAGTTTCTGCACCCTGATAAGTCTCTATGCCAACACAATAATCCAGGTCAGACCAAATCAAACCGAATTAGATAAAGCCCAGGTTTAATGAATACCATGCGCCTGGATGGTCTTCCAGCCCCCCAGAGAGGAGATGGGAAAGGAAGACCAGAAAACCACGTTTGTTTTCTCGGAGGGCAGTTTAAATACCCTGTGGGAGCAGTCTTGAGCACCTCTGGGGAGGGGTTCTCATTCGGCGAGCTTTCTCGGGGCGGGGTCTGGACTGAGGCAACTTCATCAGCAAAGATGGGTCATATGATCAAATCAACATCAGAGGAGCTGGAAACGATATCTCCATCCTGGGATGGGTTGCAATCACCTGGCAACCACTGATGATAAATAATCCTTAACAGGAAGAGCAGCTCACTAGCTGAGAGCTGTGGTACCACCGGCCACTCGGTGAGAACAGTGTATCCCGAAAGTGCTGTGAGAATTGAATGAACTCTGCTCAAGGATCCCGGAAACCGTTCTCCATTGCATAAGGGCTCTAAACACAGAGAGCAACTATCTGCTTCTGCTGCTCTGGGCTGGACTAAACTGACTTGACAGGAAGAACATGGCTTGCAATTACTCCTAATATTTAATGTGAAGTCTAGGAGCCCAGACTTTGGAGTGAGATGGACCCCCTTTTCAGGACACACAGTCTTAGACAGATTAACATCTCTGAGCCTTAGTTTCCTCAATGCCTGAATGCCCACACTTGAGAATATATTGTAGACTTTTCATTAGGATCATATTAGCCTTGTTCTGTTCACCCAGTAGACAGCATCTAGTAAATGGTTGAACACAGATTTTATTATTGAACAATGATTTCAGAGTCTGTGAACTGTAGGCAGAATATAAATATAGTACTATGGGAAGTACTCTGTCTTTTAGGTCTCAGCTCAAGTTATCTCTTCTTCAAATGACAGCCTGATTTATTTTCCTGCCTCTGGTCATTTCTCCCTGTTTTTCTTGATTTACAACCTTGGTGATGCTCTGAAATTATTGTTCAATCATTGGTTTAGCTAATATCCACCTCTGCCCCTTGAAAGCAAGCTCCATGGAATCAGAGGTCAGGTTTTCTATTTTAGATTATATTCTTAATGTGTGTGTGTGTGTGTGTGTGTGTGTGCGTGTGTCTCTTTCTACTTTGTGGCTGGAACTTACGCCTTTGTTTTTTTTTTTTGTTTTGTTTTTTTTGGTTTTTCGAGACAGGGTTTCTCTGTGGCTTTGGAGCCTGTCCTGGAACTAGCTCTGTAGACCAGGCTGGTCTCGAACTCACAGAGATCCGCCTGCCTCTGCCTCCCGAGTGCTGGGATTAAAGGCGTGCGCCACTACCGCCCGGCTGAATTTACACCTTTGTGAGTAACTATTTGTATATTGAAACATCCCACACGCCCAGGGCTCACGTTTTCTGTGTTCCCAACCTGTTTCAGAATCCTCATCTATGAAACTTTTGGATTCCAGAGGGAGGAGGAGTTTAGAGGCCTGGGCGGGCTCACCATTTGCTCACATCCCACCCACTTCAGTCCGGACCCGCCCCTGTCACTTACGTGGCCTATGACGGGCCACACCCCCTTCGTAGGCGTGACCCTCAATGTTGTGCCAGCCGCGTGGGCGGTGCTTACGTCACACGCACGGTGTTCGTGTGCGACCAACGGGAGAGGGGCGTGGCCAGGGGCTAGGGCCCCGCGGACGCCGTGGCCGCCGCCTGATTGGCCTATTAGGCGGCCGGCGGCGCTGGGCTCTCCGCCGCTCAGGCAGCTGGGCGGCCACTCTGTTTTGAGGTCCTCGCCGCCCTTCCACGTCTCCCGGAAGAGGTAGCCGGCAGGTCCGGGAGCCCGCTGCTGTGGCGGCCCGGTTGGGCGACCAGGCAGTGGCCTTGTCTCTCTGCTTCCTCAGGTGAGGCGCGACCAGGCCGCGGTCGGGACGGCTTGGCATGTGGGACACGGTCTCCGTCTTTCCCGAGTGCCGTCGTGCTCGTCTTCGCTCAGGACCGAGGAAGGGACGCCACAGTCCCGTAGGCTCTGGCCACCGAGGCTGACTGTCCTCCACCCCCGCAAACTTGCTGTGGGGGCGCAGTGGGTCGTGTCGTCGCCTGCCGGGCACCCAGGGTTGGTCAGACCGCCGGCCAGACAGCCGTGCCTGACCGCTGACCCCTGACCCTGCCTCTGTGTGACATCTGACCTTCCAGGTTGCTTTGCGCCACCGAAGTCCCCTCTTGGAGTCTGTCACCAGGACAAGAGTCCAGGCCCTAGCTCGGTGTCTATAATCCACGTGAAGGTCCCCGGTCGTGTTTTAAAGTCCCGTTAACTTTCAGATGGGAGGCAAGACGTTAATTGATACGTTGTCTTTAGGCTTTTTTTTTTAGTTGGGAGAGTTAATTTTCTCTCGTTCATCACCAAATTTTACTTTACGTTTGTGTGGAGTTTTATAAGGCGGAATGCATGTCACGTTAACGTTTTTGACTTATCGTAAACTGAAATACACACCTAATGAGTTTTCTGAAGAATGTGTTTAAACAGTGAACTCCATGACGAGGTTAGATGTGGAGAGGAAGGGGTTAAACGGTGGGCTCGACACTGAATTGACCTAAATTTCAATATCTGAGGTGTCATCTAAGCTCTGGGACCTTGCTAAACTATATCCATGTTTGTTTTTTAGAGGATATTGCAATTTACCCCATACTGTAGCTGAGAAGGTTATCCGTGATGGTGTTTGCACAGCCCTTGGCAGATAAAGATGAATTGCCCCAGTAGTGTTTCTAGGAGTGCCTGTGTAGGCTAGACTCTGGGAATTCATTAGTGAGCCAAACAGGGATTGTGTCTAGCCACCCACTCCCCTTCCCCCAAGAGCGAGAGACAGATGTTTTAAAAGCAACAGCTATAATAACCAGAAGCACTGTAAGGCAAAAGAAGGGCGTGCACACGGAATAAAAAGGCTTAGCTTAGGTGATAAGGAAAGATAACTCCGATGCTAGTGAAGAAAGCATTAGAATTGACATTTCCAGGGCAAAGGAACGCTAACTACATTCATCAGTCATTGTTGACTTTGCAGTTTACTTTATACTATAGCATGAAGGCTAATTACTTCATTGCCTTGACCTATGTGGCACCTATAAGTGTCCAAATGTGTTGGATAGATAGTCATTTAAAAAAATTTGCACTCAGCTTAACATGCACATGGTAGGTACTAAGTATTTATATAGTTAAAAATTTACTTGAGACCCCTGTATTCATATATAAATCACTTTAACAGTCATAACTTTTGTAATTGTCAGAAGGGGTTTTCTCCCCAAGTTCAGCTCTTTGAAACAAATTTCAGAGAACTGTTTTATTTGGTTGTAGTGGAATTTTGCTAAGCATATTCTTTGTTGTTTGAATCCTGCATGGATTTGTTAAGGCATCCATGAAAAAGTGTCCCAGGCTGGATAGATTAGACCATAAAAGTTGATCTTTCTAACTCTTCTAAGTCCGAGATGAAGGTGTTGGCAAGGCTGATTTTGTATATATATTTACTTATTAGTTGTGTGTGCACTTGGAATTGTGAGCCAGAGGACAGCTTTCTTGAGTCCTCTGTCTTGTTCCCCTATGGGTTCCAGGGACTGAATTCAGGTTGTCAAGATTCAGGGCAAGCACTTTTGCCAACCCAGATGTCTTGCCCGAGGCTGATTTCTGAGGATTCATTTTTGGCTTACAGATGACTATCTTCTAGCTTGGTTTTACCTTCTCTCTCTTTATGACTGTTTGCGTATACATTTCTTCTAATACAGACATCAGTCTAAATGACACCTTTATAGACCTCACCTCCATAAAGTCACATCTGAGGTCTCTAGGTTTGGAGTTAAGTATATGGACTTTTGGGGAACATAACGTAGTCTCTCACATATGTGTTTGTAATGTTAAGGTTTGTCCTTCATTGAAATAATAAGGAAAATAGTAGTAGTTATAATAATGATAGCGGAAGTTACTAGAGGGGGTTACTGTATGCCAAGCATCTCAAAAAGTATTTTCCTCTATTGTTTGATTATAAAGCCAGTCTGAGCTAAGTATGGTGATGAGTCCCTGTAGCCCCAACTATAGATAGAAGTTCAGATAGGAAGACAGTTTGTTCACGGTAGCTTGGGCAGCACAGCACAAACCCACCACAGAACATTTACAAAAACATTCTGTAAGGAAGTGTACCTACTGTCCTATATTGTCAAGGTAAAGTTTCTCATCTTCTATTAGTAATTTGTTCAAAGTTGCCTGGCTAGTAACAGGCAGGTTAGGATTTCAACCTGGAACTCTTTCCAGATGATAAACTGATCATATCTTGTCCTTTTTTTTTTTTTAACATGTTCATCAGTAGGATTATCCTGCTGCCATCATGTCTTGGTTTGCTGATCTTGCTGGAAGGGCAGAAGATCTTTTAAACCGAGTTGATCAAGGGGCTGCAACAGCTCTCAGAAAGGAGAATACCAGCAACATCTTTTATAGCAAAAATACTGACTATCCTGAACTTCACCAGCAAAACACAGATTCAACATACCAGACTGGACCTAAAGCTAACTATATTTCCTCAGCTGCTGATAACATCCGGCAACAAAAAGCCACCGTCATAGCTGGCACAGCAAACGTGAAAGCAGGATCCAGGCCATCCGGAGAGGCCTCCCATCCCACTGAACATGCATCTGTCCCTAGGCCTTCGTCACAGTTTGTTCGAAGGAAAAAGTCAGAGCCTGATGATGAGCTGCTGTTTGATTTTCTTAACAGCTCCCAGAAGGAGCCGATGGGGAGAGTGGAGATCAAGAAAGAGAAGGGCAAGGTGCCCGTCTTTCCAAGCTCTCAGTCCTCAAGTGTCAGTTCTGTGGACACAAGTGTGACCACCACCAAGCCCACTGAAGAGAATCCTGGGAGCCAAAGTCCTGGTAGTTAATCAGCCCTGTTTCTTTCAGAATCAAGCAGATTGGATGTGTCATCCTAAGTTAAAATGTTTGAATAATATTCTTTACCAACTATTGTAGGATCTGTCCTCACAGGTGTAAGAGAAGGATCTTTGCCAATGTGTGGTGTAAACGAGGGTGACAGCATTGTCTACATTAGTCAATACTGTGTTCGAGTAGGGATTGTGAATGTTGTCTGCTGACCTTTGCCATACCTGTGACTGAACTCAAGCTTGCATACACTAGACAGCCATTCTACCACCAGGCTGCATCCCCAGCAGTTTTACTTGTATTCTGTTTACACCATCCTGTTTCCTATCCTTTTTTATGTTAGATGTTACATCTTTTTTCCCCTATGAAGCATTTGTCTATGTTACTCTAAAATATACTAACATACTTTTATCACCTTAAAATTTTAGTAGTTCTTGTCCAGGCACAGTATGTAAGCCTATTATCCTAGCTACTTGGGAGCCTGAGGCAGGAGGATAACAAGTTCAAAACCTTCCTGGGATACAGAATGAATTAAAGGCCAACCTGGAAAATTCTGTGAGATCCTGTCTAAAAATAAAAACTAATAATTAAGGTCTATGTATAAAACTAAATAGTGCAGCACTTGCTTGGAATGCAGGAAGCCTTGGTGTTCGATCTTAGTACTACAAAATAGAAAAGTAGAATTAACAATTCTTTAATATTGAGTCAATATTCTGATTTCCTGTTTGATCATATTTTTAAGAATTTGGAAGCAGGATTTAGTGGCACATGCATTTAATATTAGCACTTGGGAGGCAGAGGCATGTAGATCACTGAATTTGAGGCCAGCCCAAGTCTATTCCAGGACAGCCAGGACTACACAGGGAAACCCTATCTCAAAAAAGAAGAAAAAAAGGTGTCTTTAAGACTCCAAAGAAGAATTGAGTTTGTTTTTTTTTTTTTTTGCAGGGGCGAGATTTTGAGATCTTAATACCGTTTTTATCTTTAGGCTACCCTATAGTCTTTGTTTTGCAATTTATCTATTGATTAACATGTAGATTATTACAAATTATGTGTAAATGATAAATACACTCTAATTACGATTTTTCTTTTGACTTTGAGCTACTTAAAAAATTTCCCTTGGTTACAGATATGAAATTTTCCTATTTTTTATAAATTTTAACTTGATAACTTTGAAATCATATAAAATAGCCTGTGAGTTTCAGTTAAGTCCAAGTGTGTGTGTGTGTGTATGTGTATGTGCACTTGTGTGTGCACACTGGCACATAGATGCACATATATCTAAATCCTTGCATTAAATGTGTAAATTATACTTTCAGATCTTTAACCCACTTTTTTTGGACCTACTGAAGAGCTGTCAATATTTTAAAATATTTATGTTTATTTTCTGTAGGTGTGTGGGTGCACTTATGCACAGAAGCACATAGAGATCAAAGGACAGTTTGAAGGATTTGTTTCTCTCCTACATGCGTTCACTCCTATGTAGGTCCTGGGGATTTAATTCAGATTGTCAGGCTTAGCAGCAAGAGCCTCTTCCTGTTGAGCCTGTAGTCAGATATTTGGGGGAAATGTCTTTCTTTACTTATTTATTTGTTGGTATTTTGAGACAAGATCTAGAGTTTGTAATCATCCTGCCTCATCCTCTTAAGTTCCTCCTAAGTGCTGAGATTACTGGCATGTGCCATAAACCTGGATCTTATTTGTGAATTAGTTTTGAGAACTATTCTAGGCTAGGTTGGCCTTGATCTCATAGATTAGCCTCAATCTTCTTTATTTTGTGTGTGTGTGTGTGTGTGTGTGTTTCCGAGACAGGGTTGCTCTGTGTAGCCTTGGCTGTCCTGGAACTCACTCTGTAGACCAGGCTGGCCTGGAAATCACAAAGATCTGCCTGCCTCTGTCTCGCGGGTGCTGGGATTAAAGGCGTGCACCACTATCACCTGGCTGGTTAGCCTCAATCTTACAGTAATCATTGTGCCTCAACCTCCCAAGAGGTGGGATTACAGTATGTACCACCTGGATTTCACCTTGTTATTACTGTCCATCTAACCTTGTGGAAAGTTCCCTTCTGCCCATGTAATTTAAAAAGTAAGTTAAATGTGGGGCTGGAGAAACGACTCAGTGGTGAGAGCACTGACTGTCTTAGAGCATCTGGATTGGATTCATAGCATCCACAAGATGCTATGGGTCACTACTGTCTGTAACTCTCTTCTGGCTTCCATGGACACAGGGCATTTACAAGGTGTACAGACAGATATTTGTACACATTAAAAATATGAAAGTAAGCGGGGCGGTGGCAGTGCACACTTTTAATCCTAGCACTTGGGAGACAGAGGCAGGTGGTCTCATTGCGTTTGCGGCCACCAGGTCTACGGAGTAAATTCCAGGGCAGCCAGGACTACATAGAGAAACCCCGTTTTAAAAACAAAACAAAACAAAAAAATTAAAAATCAAAATAAGTTATGTGTGAATTTGTATCAAAGTTAATTGAAATTAAAAACAAGATGGATTAAACTCATCCTTTGGAAGGACCTTTTGATTTCGGTTTGGTTATCATAAATTGCTGTGACCTATTGTACTAGTCTTATTGCTTTGAACCCCACAGCAATTCTGTTGTGCCTTCTTGGTGTTTTTCGTGTTGACACTTGTATCCCCTTTTTTCAAAACCATTTCAGAAATAAGGAAATCCAGTGTTTAAATTATTTTTGGCTTTCTCCTTTCCAGAATTGTTTTTATTTTCTGTTCCTTTTCTTCCAGTGTGTTCAGACGTTGAGGATCCTTGCAGGTCTGTAGACTCCATTTATGAGAATAGATTTTTATTAGGAACTAATGATATTTTTATGGGATACTAACTATAGCAACCAACTCACCAAGAGGTGTTCCAAAAGCAAGTGAGTCTGCTTACATAGTGACAGTGCTATTGTACCCAAGTGTGTTCTTTTTTTGCAGAAGTGAATAGTTCTGATTCAGTGCCTGAAGGCCACCAGGAGTCCTCAAAGGAAAGCACTGCATCTGAGGCCGCCCCCAGCACGGAGCACAGCCAGGCACCCCCTGATGGGAACAGGTCACATGAATTGTCTAATCTCCGCCTGGAGAATCAGTTGCTTAGGAATGAAGTCCAGTCTTTAAATCAGGAAATGGCCTCACTACTTCAGAGATCCAAAGAAACTCAAGAAGGTAGAACCAGTTCTTCTATTAGCACAAAACAGAATTTTGGCTAGTTCAGATTTTTAAGGCATCATTAAATTAAAAAAAAGGGGGGGGGGGACAACGTTACACTATAGCCTAGGCTAATCTCAAACCTATAGCAATCTTTCTGTTTCAGCCTAACAAATACTGGGTTTATATGTGTAAATTATTAATTTAAGAGCCAGTAGAAACTAGATATTAATAAAATCTAATTACTCACTTTATTCTTGATTTTAAGGAGAACTATGTCATGAACTAAAGTTGGGGTTAAGTGCTAGACTCTAGTAGGCAGGGTCACAGTGTTGCCGCTTCAGGAACCATAAATGAACATGGAATTCTATGTGAAAAGTGACATGACTGCAAGTAGATAATCCCTAATTCTTTAGAAATGATTATTTTAAAAAACATTTGGGACTGGAGAGATGGCTCAGTGGTTAAGAGTATTGGCTGCTCTTCCAGAGGATCCAAGTTGTATTCCCAGAACCAATAGGGTGGGTCACAACCATCTTTAACTCCAGTTCTAGGGGATTCAGTGTCCTCTTCTGACTTTCAGGTACACTGGCCATGCATGTGATGCACATACATACATGCAGACAAAACTCCCATACACGTAAACGTAATTCTTTCTAAAAATTAATAGCCAGGTGTGGCACATGCCTTTAATCCTAGCATTCAAGGGGCAGAGGCAGGCAGATCTCTGAGTTTGAGACAAGCCTGGTTTACAGAGTGAGTTCCAGGACAGCCAGGGCTATACAGAGAAACCCCGCCTTGGGAAAAAAAAGAAAACAAATAACGTGTCTGTGGTGTGGTAGCGACAGAGAGGATGTGAATACTATGACTGGCTGAGGAAGAAAGGATAAAGGAAATGTCTACCCTGGTTCCTAGGGCCAGTGACAGCAGTGTGATGGAACAATGGGAAGTTTTATTTAGGCACTGAAGAAGGCAGAATAAGATTATTAAAAAGACTAAAAAAAGCTTTGGTTTGCCTGGACTAATATAGACATGAAATGTTTTGAAACTAATGTTTCATGAAACCCTGTGAAGTTTATTTCGATACTTTTAAAATTATTTTTGGTGGCAGACTACATGTATCACTAAGTATATCATAAAAAGATGTATTCTGTTTTGCTTGAGTACAGAAATTTTATTTTTTCTAGAATTAAATAAGGCAAGGGCAAGAGTTGAAAAATGGAATGTTGACCATTCAAAAAGTGATCGAATAACTCGGGAACTACGAGCCCAAGTCGATGACCTTACTGAAGCAGTGGCTGCAAAGGATTCCCAGCTGGCTGTGCTCAAAGTGCGACTACAGGAGGCTGACCAGCTGCTGAGTTCCCGCACGGAAGCACTGGAAGCTTTGCAGAGTGAGAAGTCACGGTAGGTAGTTTTGCTAGTCAAGAAGGGCAAGCTAGAACACGGACACTAAGATTGTAGTGTTTGCAACTTATGAACAGTCAGCTTCCTTAGAAATTCACAAGAGGGAAAATTTCTTGTAATGTTGGAAATGTGAGTGATTAAAATGGATTCATTTTTTAACCATTGAGATACATTATTAGAAAACTTGAGAATATTTGAAAAGCATAGTGCCATCCATACATTTAATATGTGGTATGCACTTATAGTTGTCCTAAAAATACAAAAATATTCTGTTCAGAATGTCTAGATTGGGGCTGGAGAGATGCCTTCAGAGATTAAGAGCACTGGCTGCTCCTCCAGAGGACCTGGGTTCATTTCCTAGCCAGCCATATGGTAGCTCACATTGTCTGTAACTACAGTTCCAGGGGATCTGACATTCTCACATCGACATACATGCAAGCAAAACACCAGTCAATTAAGTAAATAATTAAGAAAAAACTTACACCACCTATTTGGTTTGACTAATTCAGATGCTCTAGGAATTATGGCACCTGATTGCTTGCTCCCTGTGGAAGTGTGTTCTTTGATGTGATCATTTTCTTTTAGAATAATGCAGGATCACAATGAAGGCAGTAGTCTACAGAACCAAGCTCTGCAAACTCTTCAGGAGAGGCTGCATGAAGCCGATGCCACTCTGAAGAGAGAGCAGGAGAGCTACAAACAGATGCAGGTCAGAAGGAGATACTGCATTCTTCTGGTGCTCAGGCAGGGGGTTGCCTCTGTACTTCATAGCACATTCATTCCTCAGCAGAATTCTACCATGCATTTGTCGAACAGAAGCCTAGATACTTGAAAAAATTATCTTAATCCTTGCTAAATTAATTTTACATATTAGAGAAAATTAAAATGATTAATGTTTATTAGAGTTGTGCATCTGTCATTGAATTTGGTTGTAACAACCATTGCCAATTCAGTAAATGCCAGCTTGGGGTATCTTGTTTACTTTTATTTAACCTTGTCTAGTTCTAGTTTAACCTGATTCATTTATTTCAAGAGAAAATTGTACGTACTATTTACATCTCTTTTCTTCTTTTTTTTTTTTTTTTTTTTTTTTTTTTTTTTTGGTTTCTCGAGATAGGGTTTCTCTGTGTAACAGCCCTACCTGTCCTGGAACTAGCTCTTGTAGACCGGGCTGGCCTCAGACTCACAGAGATCCTCCTGTCTCTGCCTCCCGAGTGCTGGGATTAAAGGTGTACACCACCACTGCCCAGCTGGGGGATTGTTTTGTTTTTGTTTTTGTTTTGTTTTTGAGACAGAGTCTCACTATGTAGCCCTGGAAGTCACTAAGGACTTCACTATGTAGACCATGCTGGCCTCAAAAATTGCAGAGGTCCACTTGCTTCTCCCTCCTAAGGGCTGGTATTCAGGGCATTCAACACCATGCCCGGTTTAACGGTTTGTTTTTATAAGACTCAAGGATGAATCTGTTGGACAGTCAAGGTTTCAAACTCTTATTTTGCATCTGTAAACATTCTAAAATCTGAAAAAAAAAAACAATTCTGAAATACTTCTGGTCATGAAATACTTGAATAAGGGGTAAACAACCTGTTCAACTTGTAGTTCATATTAGAAAATATTAATGAGAGGCCAGGTGGTGGCAGTGCAGTCCTAATCCCAGCTCTCACGAGGCAATTGCAGGTGGATCTTTGATTTTGAGACTAGCCTGGTCTGCAGAGCAAGTTCCAGGACAGCTAAGACTACACAGAGAAACCTGTCTCGAAGAAAAATATATATTAATGAGATATTTTACATTGTCTTCTGTCTTCTGAGTCTTTAAAACACGATGTACTTACTGGGCGGTGGTGGCAAAAATCTTTAATCCTAGCACTTAGGAGGCAAAAGCAGGTGGATCCCTGTTAGTTCGAGGCCAGTCTGGTCTACAAGAGCTAGTTCCAAGACAGTTAGGGCTGTTATTCAGAGAAATCCTGTCTCAAAAAAAAAAAAAAGAAAAGAAAAAGAAAAAACACTCAAACAACAACAAACAAACAAAAACCTGGTGTACTTTACACTTACAGCATATTGCAATTCATTCACTCAGCTATTGAAACTGTCTTCAGGGATACTTGGTTTATATTTAGGTTCCTTAAAATTTAGTCACATACCTAATTGTTCTAAAAATATTCAAAAGTTTTTCTAAGAACAGGCTGTTCCCCAAGAAGCTAAACATAGAGACATAGAGTTTCTATGGTTTAGCAGTTCTACTTTACATATCTCCCCAAGAGATTAAAAATGTGTGTTCACATAAAGCTTGCTGACTGTGTAGAGCAGTGTTCGTATCTGGGCAAAGCTGCAAATACAAATGTCTCTTGCTGCTGGGATAAACAACCTGTGACGTGTCCATACAAGGAAACCTTGTTAAGGCCATAAAAAATAATGAAGTGGAGGCTGGGGAGAGGCTTTAGTACAGTGCGTGCTTTGCCAGCACAAGGACCTGAAATTGGATTCATGTAAAAGTGTGTATGGTAGCACAAATCTGTGACCTCAGTTCTGGGTGGAGCTCTCTGGCTAGCCAGTCTAGCCTTGGTGAGAGAATCTGCTCAAAATTAAATAAAATAAATAGTGGCTTTCACTGATCTGCTGAGGGTTGCTTCACCTTTGTGGCAGTTCTCCTACCTCTGCCTCCCAAGTACTAGAGTTAGGTGTACATTTCTCACACATTTCTTAGAAAACAGATCCCCAGCACCAAAATTGGAAATTCCATTTCGCTAAACCTCAGAATAGACCTTGTTGCACCTTGAACAAACTCCTAGTTAACTTTAATGCATTGCTGTGCTTGGGTGCTACAACTTTATATATTTTTCTATTCTTTTTCACCTTACTGTTGGTTAGAGCTAATAAATCCCTAAAGATATCTGAATGCATGGATATAAATATATTTCAAACTAAATGATAAGGATAAGTGTAATGTAAAATTTACCACAGAGTGAATTCACTGCACGCCTTAATAAAATGGAAGTGGAACGTCAGAATTTGGCAGAAGCGGTTACTCAGGCAGAAAGAAAGTACTCTGAGGAGAAGAAGAAGGTTGATGAGCTCCAGCAGCAAGTCAAGCTACACAGGTCAAGCTTGGAGTCTTCTAAGCAGGAATTGACTGACTACAAGCAGAAAGCTACACGAATACTCCAGGTAAGCATGAGTGTACACTCTGATGTACCCCTCGCTAGGAGGCATCAGCACCCTAGATACTGTGAGGTGATGTGTTGGCTGCATTGCCCTGCTACATTTAGGACCTTTTGGAAAGGGTAGAAATTCTGAGCTTACCACTGCCTGATTCACATCTTCAGCTTGCTACCTTTATCTCTTATAACGCTATTGTTGTATGTTATATCCCTTTGGTGGTTCCTATAAAAACTAAAGTCACCAATGTAGCCTTCAGCTTCTCATCAGAGAGCAAATGTGCACTTTTGCTTTTATTTAGTGTGGTCTGTCTATCAATGCATGGGTTCCATCCACCTGCTTCATTTTAGTTGCTTCTCATACATCTTGCTGTTCTTACGTGTGTGACTACTGCTGCTGTGTCCTAGCTCACGGAAGCGTGTGGTCACTTAATGGAAGACTGAGAACTAGGTTTTGGGACCCCTCCCAAAGAAGAAAAATTAAGTTGGTTTTATGTTTTGCTTTCCTTTTTTTTTTTGAGCCGTTCCCTGTTTTGTCTCAATGTCAGATACATCAGAATGGTTAGGACTATACTGTCTTTACTTATTAAGAACTTATTTTCCTTGCTCCATCATATAATTTCTATCTGTTACATTTCTGAACTTTTCTTCTCTAAAAGGTCTAGAATGACCTGAATGTGTATTTGCTGTTATATTTTGTTGTGTTTGCATACACTTTGACTTTGACTTGGATGACACAGTCAGCTCTCACCTTCTTGGAGATCCAGTCTTCTGTGCAACATAGCCACCTTACCTTCTAGTTTGTCTTCTCGTGTCCTTGTTTCTAGTCCTCTGGGGTTCTCTTCCTAGTCTCCAAAGAGTAAAGGTCCCTTTAAGTCTGTCCTAAATCCTCTTTCCTACCTTGTATTGCTATCTGCTCACTCTGCTTATACTTGTCCCCCATGAGACTTCAAGCATGCCTCTAATCCTCACCTCCTGACCTCAGGTTCTTGCTGCTTGGTTCTTTAGGTGTTGAGAGCCTCAACTCCAAACCAGCTTCTTTGTTGTTTTGTCCTGGAAAACATTGCTATCAGCTAGCAGTAAAAACATGCACCCCCACCACACACACACTTGTTTACAAAACTTTATTTACTTATTTGTTTATTCTTTTTGATTTAAGGGCACATTCAGGTTAGCAGATTTTTTTTTAAAAAAAATCAAAATAGGGGGCTGAAGAGATGGCTCAATGGTTAAGGGCAATGTCTGCTCTTCCAAAGATCCTGAGTTCAATTCCTGGCAACCACGTGGTGACTCACAACCACCTGTAACGAGATCGAGTGCCCTCTTCTGGCCTGCAGGCATACATGCGAGCGGAACACTGTATACATAATAAATAAATCTTAAAAAAAAATCAAAATAATTTACAGGGTAAAGTCATTGATGTAGTACAGTAGGATTTGGAGAGAAAGGGATGCCAGTGTTCACTGCAGTGAGCTGACACTATAAAGATAACTGTGAAGGGGGAGCAGGGAGGCTCACACAGGGTAGAGATTTAGATAAAGAAGCCGTGCCAGAAGCAGGGGTCCAGAGAGAACACAGTATGCCTAGGGAACTAGTGCCAGAAGCAGGGGTCCAGAGAGAACACAGTATACCTAGGGAACTAGTGCCAGAAGCAGGGGTCCAGAGAGAACACAGTATGCCTAGGGAACTAGTGCCAGAGTTTAGGTGATGGTGAAAAAAACCCAGTGACAGGCTGAAACCAGATTGTGAAGGCCCATTCAGGTTTTATCCTGTAGGTGATGGGGGAGAGGTGCTAAAGAAACTGAGTAGCATTATAAGATTTGAAATTAAGAAGCATAGCAGCAGTGAAGAACTTAGGTAAGAGTTGGACATCATCTTGGTCTTCATTGCATCCTAAAGCAATATCTGATACTCAATAGATGTAATGAAAGGGGTAAGTGAGATGATGAGAGCAGAGGCAAGCAGATGCTAACAGGTGATTATAAGACGTGTTAGGGCCTGATCTAGGTGGGTAAAGGTGAGGATGGCTAATGGGATAGCTACTAGGTAGAAGATAGAATATTTGAGAAATTTAAATTAGAAATTTAATTAGAGGGAAGGGAAAGAAGTCAGATAGAATCTGGGATGACTCAGGGTATCTGTTTGCATGTAAGGGTATTGTTTCTTGTCCTCTGAAAGGAACAAAGAGGGATGATGCCATGTTAGGGTTGAAGGCTATTAGGACAAATTATGAGCTTGAAAAATTGATAGGGCATTGATGTGAACGCGTCAGGAAGGTAGAAATTCAGGCCTAAAGCTCAGCAGAAGGTCTGGGTATTAGCCACAGGAGATAGCATCAATTGGGGTGTAGGTAAAATCAATCATGAATGGCATGTAGCTTGCGGGGAGAAGGCCTAGGACTAATTATACAGTTCTAAACATCAGCATGTACAAATTGGGCAAAGAAAACTCCTAAGAAGAGAGCACCCAGAGTTTGGGGAACCAGGAAGAAGTTGGGCCAGGGGAGAATGCCTAAGGACAATGATGGGCAGTTAGGCAGCTTCTGTGATGTGATGAGGACTAGGTAGAGTTCTTGGATTTGACCTGTGGAATCCCTGGGTTTCTCAGAAAGGGCAGGTTCGGTATGCTCTGGGAGATAAAGACATAAAGACAACAACAGCTTGACTGGCGACATAATGAAAGGCCAAAGACTGGATGCAGGTGTGAGAGTTGCCAGGCTGGGGTCTTGTGATTGGATGGGAGGTGGCATATAAATGGTGATGTTCAAATTGAAAAATAAAGTTTGCAGAAAGAAATGAAAATGCCTACAGTTCCTCCACTTAAAAGGAAAAATTCTTTGAAAGGAGAATAACTTTAAAATTTTGTATTCAAGGTGTAAAAATTGATCTTTACTGGTTGAGAATTGGCACTTTATACATTGATCTTTATAAGTCTTAGATCTCTTCTTCTTGATCATCTTTCATGCCAGGGATCCACAGATTTTTCTGTAAAGGACCAACGTAAAATTTTTTTTCAAGACAGGGTTTCTCTCTGTAGCTTTGGAACCTATCCTGGAACTCAATCTGTAGACCAGGCTAGTCTCGAATTCACAGAGATCTGCCTACCTCTGCCTCCCAAGTGCTGGAACTAAAGGTGTTTGCCACCACTACCTAGTGCCCAGTAAGTATTATATATTCTATGGGCTAAAATGGTTGCCACAGTATATTCTTTGTTTTTATTTCTTATAATCCTATTGAAATGTGAAATACATCCCAGCACTCGGGAGGCAGAGGCAGGCGGATCTCTGTGAGTTCGAGACCAGCCTGGTCTACAAGAGCTAGTTCCAGGACAGGCTCCAAAACCACAGAGAAACCCTGTTTCGAAAAACCAAAAAAAGAAAAAAAGAAAAAAGAAATGTGAAATACATGGTTAGCTTTTGAGCTATGCAGAAACAGGCTGCCAGATTGACCCATGGACCATGATTTAGACACCTGCTATACAGTACTTCCCGATCATCCCTCCTGAAATGCATCTTGGTGACAGCACTCCCCTGCCCACTGTCTGGTAATTTGATTTAGCCTACCAAGTCAAATGAAATAATTTGGTCTCCAGATATGGTGGCACCTGCCTGTTACTCTAGCACTTAGAAAGCTAAAGTAGAAGAGTTGCCACAAGTTCAAGATCCACCTGGGCTATAGTACAAGACTCCATTTCAAACAAAACAAAACAAAAATAAATAAAAGTTTAGCCTGGCATCTGAAACCGTTACAAATTGACCCAAACTCTGAGCTGCCTCACACAGTGCTTTCCCTCACACCACTGTGCTTTGGGGTTTTCTCTGTATGTTTTAAAACAGCCGTATTTTAATGTCAGTGTAAACGTTGACTTTCAAGTGAAGCCTCTCCTCCTCAGAACTCTGCATTAATCTGACCATTTCCCCTTGCTTGAGTTCATTGTATTCTTCTACTGGGTGCTTTTAATTTCCTGTTTAGTTTGTGAGGCAGAGGGCTCTTTCCAGAAGGGGACTTGGTGTCACTACAGTGCCAAGCGCATCTTAGATGCTACCCAAGCATTACTTGAGTGGAGTATGATTGGGATAAAAAGAAAATAGTAGAAAAGTCTTAGAAACATTTGTAACCATAACAAGATCTTGAGTTCTAATATCCAAGATGAGACAGGTGGTGGAAGCACGTGCCTTTAATTTCAGCACTTGGGAGGCAGGCAGGTGGATCTCGGTGAGTTCAAGGCCAGCCTGGTCTACAAAGTTCCAGGATACCCAGAGCTGTAACACAGAGAAACTCTGTCTCAAAAAACAAAACAAAATAAAAAGATCCAAGGTTAATACAGTAAGGATCTCTTGTAATTTTATCCCTGTGGCTTTAATTACTTGTGGATTTCCTCTATGGATGACTGTCTGGTGGCTTTGTTTCTGTGTAGTGAGATGACACTGTATAAGCTAGCTGGGAATAAGGCTCAGTGAAAAGTGTGCTTAGTATGTGTGCAGCCCCGGGCTCATTCTCTGGCACCACAAAAAAATGAATAATATGAAATGAAGTAAAGTACAAGCTAGGAACTGGAGAGATGACTCAGAAGTTAAGAACATTTGTTACTCTAAGAGATGAGCTAGTTCCCAGTGCCCAGGTGGTGGCTTACAACAGTCTGTACTAGTTCTAGAGGATCTGGTGCCCTCTTCTGACTTTTATGGTCATCAGACCTTCATGTGGTACACAGACGTACTAGCAGGCAAAACAGTTATACTCATAAAAAGAATAATAAGATATCATTTTTGCTTAATTATACTCTCTGTTTTACAACAGTCTAAAGAAAAATTGATAAACAGTTTAAAGGAAGGCTCCAGTTTTGAAGGCCTAGATAGCAATACTGCTGGCAGCATGGAGCTAGAAGAACTTCGGCATGAGAAGGAGATGCAAAAGGAGGAGATCCAGAAGCTGAAGGGCCAGATACATCAGCTGAGATCTGAATTGCAGGTAACACTCACTGCTTAGCATCCCAGACAACCATTTACCCCAACCACATCAGTTTGAGGGGTTATGCTTCTGCATTAACGGGAACTGGCATATTGAAACAATGTGTTTTGTTCTGCTAGAATGTTAACTACCATGTAAATCTGTATCTACAGTGTCCTGTCTGTTGAGTAATTGTAACTCTAAGGAGTAACAAACACAGGTGAAGTACTTACCACATGCTGCCCTGTACATAAAAGCCTGAACTGTACCAGAAAACAGACAAGAGTCTTTAAATGTATGGATCTTAAATTCTGCCACTTAAAAACAGATTAGTTCGGGGTTTTCTATCAAACCGAAATGTTTCCTGATATTAGCATGTACTCAGAAACTAATTATATAGTTTTATGCATAGTCTAATAAGTGGCTGTGTTTAATCTAAAAGTAACAATCTGGGATTATGACTCAGTAATAGTTTGATTGCCTAGCATGTGGGAGCCCTCAGTCCAATTCCCCTAACACAAAACAGTAAACTAGGCCATTTATTCTACATGAATATGGGGTCTTTGACACAAATAGCATAGGAGGGCTCTGGTGATAGGAGATTAAGTGCAGGGTAATGAACATTCTAGTCTTTTTTTTTAAATAGAATCACTTAAATTTGTAAATAAATATGAATTCCAAAGAATTCAATCACATCTAGTTAGAAATTGTGTAGAAGCTAAATTTATTCGTGTCTGTTTGATGCTTTGGGGGTAAGAATATAAAAATGACTTGTTTTTAACATTTCATGCCAGTATCATAAATGACACTGATCCACCTTCTTCCCTGCGCAAGAAATTTGCAAAATCTGTAGTAGGCTAGTGAAATAAGAAGCTGTTAGTAGAGCTGGCTCAGCATACAAAGGCCCTTGCTGTGCAACCTTGATACCAGCGTTCAATTCCCAGAATTTACATAAAAATGGAAGGAAAGGCATTCCCATTCTGCTTCCCGAATGGCCATTTTGAAAATCTTGTTGATGCTGAGAAGCTGGAGCAAGAACTTCTGCCCTCGCACTTTCTCACTCCAGAGTGACCTCCTCGTGCGCACCCAGCACCTGAGATCTCCAGCTGCCTAGGGCATCAGTGCTCTCTGCTGTGGAGGGAGAGGATGGCCCAGCGCATCCAGTGTCTGAGAAGGAGCCCAAAATGTGGGGCCCCAGGGAGGAGGGTGAGGAGAAGAAGGAAGAAAGAGAAGAGAGTCTCATTGTGGAAGGCAAGAGAGAAAAGAAGAAAGTAGAAAGATTGATGACAATATAAGTATCTTCCTTACAAAGCCATTTACAGTTGCACAAAGGAAGGGTCGGAAACTTTGTGAAATTGAAAAGAAACTGCTTTGGCCCTTAGCTCTAGCCCTTACTGGCTAATTCTCACATATTAATTTAGCCCATTTCTAATCATCTGTGTAGCGCCCCTAGGTGCGCTTACCGGGAAGATTCTAGCCTAAGTCCATCCTGGGTCGGAGCTTCATAGCGTGCGTCTTCCCTGGAGCAGGTAGCATGGCGTCTCTCTGAAGCGTCTGCTCCGGAGAGCAGAGCTGTGGAGTCTGACCTCACTTCCTCTTCCTCCCAGCGTTCTGTCCTGTTTACTCCTCCCACCTATCTCCTAACCAATGAGATGGGCCAAAGCAGTTTCTTTTAATTTAACCAATGACCTTCCTCCATCATTTCCCCTTTTTCGGTTTAAACAAAAAAAGGCTTTAACTTTAACATAGCAAAATTACATATAACAAAACAGTTATCAAGTAAAAGTTACATCAGAAACATTTATACATATAAAAAATTGACCGTAAATCTCTATCAATAAAGCAAAATCTATACTAATGCAAATTATTCATACCTATCTCATATCCCCCTTTAAATGTAAAAGAACATTTATAAACCATATTTGGGAACATGGGCGCAGTTTTTTCTCTCCAAACTGCTTCCTGCTGAATGGGGGCGTCGTTAATTAGGTCTTTCATGGTATAACCTGTGTGCTAGTTTCATCTCAGTTGGCAGTTGAGCAAAGCAATTTTCTGAAGATGTTCACAGCAACCCTTCAGGAGGACGTGGTCCATCATACCAAATCGGAATAGAAGAAATGAACAGGGTCTCATCCTCTGTGAAAACAAAAGCAGAATCTCTTTTCCAAAGTATCATATCCTTAGATCCAAATTCTGAAATCATACCCTCATGATATCCGTTCTGGTTCCACTGGGCAGCCCATATAATGAAATGTCTGTCTGTACTTAGCTCCTTCACAGTCAAAAATTTTAAAGAAAACACAATGTACATAATCCAGACTCTCTGTGAATTTTCCATCTTTACGCAGCTTATATTTCTTTATTTCTTTTAATCTCTTAACTATCTGTACTCTAAAGACTTTACCTTTTTTTTTAACATTAACTTTATTTTCTATATTCTTTTTCTTCTCTCTCCCAAGCCTACGTACATTCAACCAACAGTGTGACTCATTTAGTGGTCTGAATCTGTCCTATTGTGAATCTGCAATTTTTTACTATCCAGGAGCACTTTTGATTTGCGCCTTTAAATCACTAGGCGCTTAAGAATCTAAGCTGTGACATTTCTAGGTTAACTTTTTGCTTTTTGAGCGCATATCTTTGACCTGGAATAACCCTGTAGACCAGGCTGTCTTTGAACTCTCAGAGATCCTCCTGTCTCTGCCTCCCAGGCATTGGGATTAAAGGTGTTTGCTACCACACCTTGAACTCACAGAGATCTGTTCGTCTCTGCCTTCTAGGCACTGGGATTAAAGGCGTGTGCTACCACACCTTGAAGTCACAGAGGTTTACTTTAAGAATTTTAACTTTTAGTCTGCATATATTTTTAACACTGTAAATCATTTAAAATTTTTCTTTGTCTTTGAATCTCTCTTTACTGTGTATCTCTCTTTTTCTGACCACAAGAGCCTTTAAATTACTGAGCAATATCAGTAGGACTAAAGGCGTGGCTTTGCCGGCTGGATCCTTAGCTTTCCAGCCTCACGGCTGGGGTACTGGCTGTAGCCATGTTTATAGCCACAACTGGCGTTTCAAGTTCCCTGCCAGCCAGCGAGCTACAACAGACAACACTCAAGTCCTCTCTCGGTAGCCGGCCCTCCTGCCTCAAACAGTCAGAGTTTGCCCTGGCAGGCTGGCCCAGAAAGCCGGCATTTTTAAACGGGCAGCTTTTTTCCTGCTACGGCTGAAAACCGAAAAGCATGTGTTCAGCTTTTCGTCACCACCATTTAAGTGTTTCGTGGCAGGACCTCTTAATGAGCTGCAGGGATTTGCAGCTGAAGCTGAGTCAGGAAAATTTCAAAATGGAGGACGTACCATTTTGTGCTAGCTCTGGGGCCGCCAGGTAGGAGCGGCACTCAGCACTTTAATTCTGAGACTGAGCACGCAGCACAGAAATTCTTTTCATCCAAGTTACATCCAAATCTGACATGCAGAGCACTCTGCAGTCTGAAAACACGTCTCTGTATGGCGGCAGGAATCCGCCATGCTCTTCCGCCTGCCTAAGCCTGATTCTGCCTTCTGCCCAGGAGCAGGCAGGGAGCTCTGAGTCATCGTCAAGGTCTCAGAGCACTCTCCTTCCGATCCCAAGCGGGAACACAAACATAAAGCCAGAGTTTGCACTGGCGGCAAAGCCCCAGGAAGCCGCGCTTTAAAATAACGCAGCTTTTTTTCTGCTGCTCTTGCTGAATCAGGAAATCTCTCTACAGCACGCCACCAACAAACAGCAAAAATCTGTGTTAAACGCTCTCTCCCTTATTTTTAAGCCTTCTCAGGTTTTTTAAGTGGGTTTAGTCCATCACGTGGGCGCCATTTGTAGTAATATGAGCGGCAGGGCTGCGTCCCCAACACCCCAAGCCGCCTGCCCTGCCCGGCTAGCTTATGCCCCGAAATAATTACACAGACACTGTATTCATTTAAACACTGCTTTGGCCCTTAGCTCTAGCCCTTACTGGCTAATTCTCACATATTAATTTAGCCCATTTCTAATTATCTGTGTAGCGCCCCTAGGTGCGCTTACCGGGAAGATTCTAGCCTAAGTCCATCCTGGGTCGGAGCTTCATAGCGTGCGTCTTCCCTGGAGCAGGTAGCATGGCGTCTCTCTGAAGCGTCTGCTCCGGAGAGCAGAGCTGTGGAGTCTGACCTCAAGGATGCATTTCTTTCTGAGTAAGAAAAAAAACAGATGAACTTAGAAATCTACACAAACTGCTTTACAACAGAGCAGGTAGTGTCCTCATTAAAGAAGAACGTAGGTCGGTTCAGTGGCTTTCTGTTTAAAAAAGGCAGTACCCAAAAAGTCTAGAAATACCATGGTAAAGAGCATCTGTGCAGCTCTTGGTTTAGATCAGGCATGAACTGCAAACTAGTGAAGAGGATCTGGAATTTCTTAATGCATCCAAAGCCTTCTGGCAAACCATTGCCAAAATCCAAAAAATCTTCAAGCAAAGGTAGTAAAAAGAAATGGAACAGTTCTGGAACAACAAGGAAGTCAAAGCAAACCAAATGTCCTGAAATTCTGTCAGATGAATCCAGTAGTGACGAAGATGAGAAGAAAAATAAGGAAGAGTCTTCAGAAGATGGAGAGAAAGAATGTGAACAGGAGCAACCATCAAAAAAGACAGCTCTCAAAGAAAAAGCAAAATGGAAGGTGCTGCTCAAAGTAACAAATCTGTAGAGAGTGCTGATGTTAAGAAAGCAGATAGCAGCGCCATCAAGAAGAATCAAACCAGTTCCAAAAAGAATCTGAATCTGAAGATAGTTCTGATGATGAACAATTAAAAAATTGAGCTGGGCGGTGGTGGCGCACGCCTTTAATCCCAGCACTCGGAAGGCAGAGGCAGGCGGATCTCTGGGAGTTCTAGGCCAGCCTGATCTACAAGAGCTAGTTCCAGGACGGGCACCAAAGCTACAGAGAAACCCTGTCTCGAAAAACCAAAAAAAAAAAAAATTAAAAAATTGAAAAAAACACCTACAGATGAAGAGTTGAAGGAAACAGTGAAGAAATTACTGGCTGATGCAGACTTGAAGCAGATTTGCCAAGAGGCACATGAAAACTATCCTGCTTACAACTTAACTGTGAAGAAAGATTTCATTAAAACAACTGTAGAAGAGCAAATCTCTTCAACTGGAGGACAGATTGGAAGATAGGATTTATGTTAGCAAAGAGAATTTTTTTCTTTTTTAAGTCTATTGCTATTGGTAGACCTCACTGTTGACCCTTTTGAGTGTATTTGAGCTTGCTGATTTAAATTGCATTTCCTTGCAATTTTCAGTTTAAGTCTTGCATGACAGTAATTATTCCTTGTTTTATAGTTTTCTTGGGTTATTTTTGGTTTGTTTGTTTGTTTGTTTGTTTGTTTGTTTTCGAGACAGGATTTCCTCTGTAGCTTTGGAACTTATCCTGGAACTTGAACTAGAGAGATCCGCCTGCCTCTGCCTCCCGAGTGCTGGGATTTAAAGACATGCACCACCACCTCCTGGCTTTCTTGCTTTTATAGTTGTGCATTTTGGATTTCTTTATTGTAAGGTCATAGATTTCTGAACTGTTGTGGATTTTAGTGTACTTAATGTTAGCTTAAGACACTTTTAATCAAAGCAAAAACTATTATAAGCATCATTTATATGTACAGAGACTATTGCAGTATTTAGTATATGAAATATTTTGAATACACTTTCTGACAGTGAAAACATAGTGGCAGTTTGTTCATCATATTAGAGCACAGATGACAAGTTGGAACTTTCTGCATGTGTATATATGTCAACTTGTCAGCATGACAGAAGTGACAGATGTTACTTTTGTATTTTTTTAAAAACCAATTTGTTTTATATAATTTCTTTTGTGCAGATCAATTTTTACACTCATGTAGGTAGATGTCTTTACGCTTGCAACTAAAGAACGTCAGTGTTCATTAGGTAGCATGACGGAGCAGTCAGTTCAGTAGTTCAGTGGAAGCACTGAAGGGGATTGTCCAGTTCTGCTTTGCTCTGAAAGTGTCATCAACTTGTGGTATGTTAAGTACCAAAGAAATTTTTTTTAATTTTTAGTTACAAACTGATTGGCCCATTAGCTCAGGCTTCTTATTAACTCTTATAACTTATATTAACCCATTATTCTTGTCTGTGTTAGCCACATGGCTCAGTACCTTTTTCAGCGAGGCAGTCGCATCTTGCTTCTTCTGTGGCTGGGCAAGGACTGCAGAGGATGGGGCTTCCTCCTTCCCAGAATTCTCCTGTTCTCCTTGACCCACCTCTACTTCCTGTCTGGTTGTCCCGCCTATACTTCTTGCCTGGCTACTGGCCAATCAGCGTTTATTTAAAACATAATTGACAGAATACAGACCATTCTCTCACACACCACTTCCCCCTCTTTTTTTTTCTTAAACAAAGGAAAATATCCATAATCCATTTTGGGGGGATGTGGGTGTAGTTTTCCAGGCTACTTCCTGCTGGTTGGGGGCACTGATAATCTTATGGGGACCGATAGAAATTTAGAATTATGATCAAGTCCTGATTGGAGTATACTGTAAATCTTGATCTCAGGCAGCAGTCTTGAATCTGTTCTGGATGTAGAACTCAGACATCTGGGCCATCTGTTCCTACTGGAGATTTCTCAGGTGTCTTCCTTGATCAAACCTGATTTTTCTTACCTCAGAATAAATCCACAGCCTCTCATTTTCTGTGAAAACAAAAGCAAAACCTCTTCTCCAAAGTAACATCTTTTGACTTCAGTTTTGAAGTCAAGGTATTTTCAAAATAGTTATCTTGGATTAATTCAGCAGCATTTATAAACAAATATATTTATTTTTATAAACAAATATCTTAGCATCTGTTGCTCCTTCCTCGGCATTCAAACAGTTCAAAGAGAACATAATAACATACAGTATCCAGACTCTCTGTGTGTTTTTTCATCTTTATGTGGCTTTATTTTAACCTCTATTTCTTTTATTTTTAATTTTAATTTTTGACTTTTTGAGACAGAATTTTCTTGAACTCACAGAGATCTGCCTGCCTCTGCCTCCTGCGTGCTAGGATTAAAGGTGTGTGCTACCACACCTTGAATTCAGAGATCTGTCTGCCTCTGCCTCCCAAGCGTTGGGATTAAAGGCGAGTGCCACCATGCCTTGAACTCACCCACAGGTCTGCCTGCCTCTGTCTTCCAAGTGTTGGGATTAAAGGTGTGTGCCACCACACCCAACTACTCTCTTTTTTTAAAAGGACTTTAACCTTTTTCTTTTCTCTCCCAAGCCTGCATATATTTTTAAACACACTGTAAACCATTTAGAGTTTTTTTTTTGTCTTTGAATCTATCTTTACTGTATATTTCTCTTTTTATGGCCACATGAGTCTTTAATTTGCTAAGCAATATGGGTAGGATTAAAGCCGTGGATTTGATGGCTAGATCCAGCCTATTCCTTAGCTTTCTGAGATTCTAGCCTCATGGCTGAGGTACTATGTGTTTATTGCCACAACCCTATGGCATTTCAAGGTCCCTGCCACCAACAGAAAGCATGCGGTCAGCTCTTCATCAACACCATTTAAGTGTTTCGTGGCAGGACCTCTTTAAAGAGTTGCAAGGTTTTTCAGCTAAAGCTGAGTCAGGAAGCCTCTTTTAAATGTGAGTGCTTGCCTCTAACAAGCAGAGCCCACATGAGAAAATGCTGCTATCAATAAGTCATGCTTAACTCTATTCTTTTCCATCTAGAATTAACTTCCCAAGCTCTGTCAGGCTTTTTGTGGATGCAGTTGTCCACACATTGGGCACCATTTGTTGTCTGATGTTTTCTTTGTCTTGCCTGATTCCCTCAGTCATTAAGTCCCAAAGAAATCACACTGAGTTCTACATTAGTTATAAACTGATTGGCCCATTATCTCAGGTTTCTTATTAACTCTTATAATTTGTATATCCCATTATTCTTAGCTGTGTTAGCCGTGTGGCTCAGTACCTTATTCAGCAGGGCAGTCACATCTTGATTCTTCTGTGGATGGATCAGGACTGCTATCATAGGAATTTAATATTGAGTATAAACCAAAATCAACACATCAATGTTTCAAAAACTGGGAGAGGGTGGAAAGGGTAAGCACACTTGGCTTATGTATAAGTAAATTGATAGTAACTAGTAACTAAACTTCTTTGACCATTATAATAATTATGATTAAAAGTATCAGATGTAATGCTAGAAGATGGTGTACGGGCAGCGTAGATATCTCTGATTAAAAGTATCAGATTGTAATATTGGCAATGTAGGTATTTCTCAAAAACCATACATTAAATTTCTTTGAAGTATTATAGAATGAAGGCTGTTTGATTTTAAATTTTGATCAATCAAGTAAAATGGTCTGCCCCTGAATTTAAATTTCATCTTTGACTGTCCTAATAACCTATTTCTGAATTATAAAAATAAGCTGCTTGACAGAGTGATAATTGATGTACTAACTGAGTGCTAATAATTTTTGCATCAGCTGGGTGGTGGTGGCGCACGCCTTTAGTCCCAGCACTCAGGAGGCAGAGGCAGGTGGATCTTTGTGACTTGGAGACCAGCCTGGTCTACAAGAGCTAGTTCCAGGATAGGCTCCAAAGCTACAGAGAAACCCTGTCTCAAAAAATAAAAAATATATAATTTTTATCATAAATCAGATATATTAAAGTAATGTTGAGCATTAACAGGTATTTTCACATATTTGACTTTAGTATGCGTAGAGTGAAATGGAGCAAGTAACTAAATGGGGACTAAAAATTGGCCTTTACTTTTAAATAATTTGTTATAAATCTTGGCAATAAACAATAAATTGATGTTTTAAATGTGTTGTAAAAAAATGGAAGGAAAGAGCTGACTCCACCTTGTCCTCTTACTTACAGGTAGATACACATGGTGATGGGCATACTACCACCATTCAAAAGCATCACAATATTTTTTTAACTAAAAATAGGTATACAGCTGGGTGACAGTAGTGCACACCTTTAATCCCAGCACTTAGGAGGCAGAGGTAGGTGGATCTCTGAGTTCGAGGCCCGCCAGGACTGTAAAGTGAGTTCCAGGACAGCCAGAGTTGTTACACAGAGAACACCTGTCTCTGCCTCCAGAGTGCTGGGATTAAAGGTGTGTACTAACACTCTTGGTTTCCACTTGAATTTGAAAAAGTGAGAGTAAGAAATATGGGGAGATATGCAATTGGGTATCCGAAGTAAAGCTGGAAGCAGCTCACATACTAACCTCGGTGAAGTCAGTAGTTATTCTCTGTGTGCTGATTAGTGGTGCACACACTACTTACAGTGAAACTTATTGGACCCTAGAGTCCAATCGCCAAAGAGGAGTCGCCCCAAGAGACCATCTCTCACACCACAGCTGATGTAAAAACATGAGGATTTTATTAATTCTGTCATGACAGGGTCTTTCAGCATTCAGGAGGCTAGAAAGACCCCGAATGGCTGGTACAGGCTATTTTTTAAAGGAAAAAGCCACAGAAGGAAGGGGGTGTCTGGGGGTTGTTCTTTAACTATTATGATTAGCTTATTCAAAAAGGCTATTACCAGTAATTGGCTGGAGAGTGGTTGCCAGATCAGATGAGGTAAGGGAAAACATCTGAGGGTCACTTTGCCCCTTTCCCAGGGCCTAAGTCAAAACATCAGTAACTGAGTCAACACCTAAGAGTTATCTTGCCCCTATTCAATAACTGAGTTCTATTTGGAGAACATTCATAAGGACTCAGGGAGATGATGGAAAGTTCCCAACATTTCAGTACATGTGTGGGCAATTTGTTAGGTCCTTGGTTCCCAGGGGGGATCTGAGAGGGCTCAGAATTGTCAGAAATGGCTTCAGAATTGTCTTAAAGTTCTACAAACTAATGTAGTGAAGTCTCTTTTGGCATCATACTTCAGCTCTCTGGAAGTGTTCGCTTTTAAATGAAAGCATTGCCTAGCAAACTACCGGGCACTAATAAGCTAGATGATTTGTGGGCCAGACAGCTGTGGCATACTGGTCATTCCCTCACTCCTAGCCAAACTGCATAGTGAAGATAGCTGATTTGATTCCCTTTGGGAGCTGCAGAGCCCTGTCTACAACATGTGATTGTTGTACAGTTTATGTTGAACAGAACTGTTAATTTTTGCTTTTGTGTGCATGATTCTTCTTAGGATGTGGAGGCTCAGCAGGTTAGTGAAGCGGAATCAACAAGAGAACAGTTACAAGATCTGCAAGACCAGATAGCTAGGCAGAAAGCCTCTAAACAAGAGCTGGAGATGGAGCTGGACCGGATGAAACAGGTAAGGAGAGGGACCTCTTTCCCAGGAGAGTTGATAGCACAGGCTCAAGTATTAGTGGAAGGTAGGAGCTTGCCAGTTCCTTTTGCTTTTCCATCCCACCTACTTTAGTTTTTTTATGGATATTATTATTGTTTATATGCATGATGTGTCAGTATAGGCACATACATGCCATCTGGGTGCCACTGCTTGCTTGTGGAAGTCAAAGGACAACTTGTGGGGTTGGTTTTCTCCTTCCACATTTGCATGGGTTCTAGGTATTGAACTCAGGTTGTCAGGCTTGAATTGTAAGCACCATTACCTACCAAGCCTTCTTTTTTGTTGTTGTTGTTGTTTTGTTTTGTTTTTATTAGGGAGGGTCTCCTGGCTCTGCTCTCAAGTGCTAGGATTAAAGGCGTGCACCACCACTGCCTGGCATGAATTTTTCTTTAGAACTTATTATGGGAATAATACTTAAAAGTAACAGTTAAGAGAAAAACCAAGCAAAGACCTGCAAGGCATGTGTGTTGCAGGCTGTCTTAGGTAATGTAATTGTAAGATTAGTTGTCCTTTCAGAATTGCATTTCAGTTTATTCAAAGAGCTGCTATGTATTAAAGATCAGCAGTTTCATGCATTTGATTTATTGTGACAGATGTTTCTTTGCACCCTCTCAAATGCCATTTGTAAAGAATGAAGTAGAGGAGCATAAGCTGACCATAGCTGCGGGCTACTCACTCATCAGAGATCCCAGATGTAAAGTATTTAATTTTAGGATTAAATGTGTACCTTATTAAGTAAGTTTAGCCTTGAATTTGTAAAGACTAGAACATGGAAGAATTCTTGTAACACTCCTAGTAAATCTTTACTGGGTTGTCAGCCTTGTATTCACCAGCCCTTATTTCATATTTTTAAAAATCATTTATGAACATTAAATTACTGACAGCATCAGTCTTTATCATAGATAGCAAATATCTTCTTCAGTTTGTTGTCATGATCAATAGTAATATTCTGTAATAAATCTTACATTCACAAATGATGGTGCAGTCTTTCTCACTGCTGTAAGGTAAGAATAGCTTGTATTTTCTGATGATTTATCCTGTTAGCATGTATTTCAGAGGCAGTGTTCACAGCATCATGCTGACTTGTTTTCATCAACCCATCCAAATCCATGCCTGGTCCATTCTGTGTGGTTGTGGCATGGAATGAGTGCTCAATATGAGTCAGTGTGGGGTTTGGGCTCTGGAGATGGTATGGAGCATGCTCATTGATTTATTCATGCCTTACACTAGGAATTCCATTACATGGAAGAAGATCTGTATAGAACAAAGAGCACCCTGCAAAGCAGAATTAAAGATCGAGAGGAAGAAATTCAAAAACTAAGGAACCAGGTAGGAATGAGGGAAGTGCGTGACCTGAGTTGCTTCAGTACGGCTTTCTCATTCCATGTCGTTCAGGATTTTATGTGAGGGTTTGAGCTGCTGTAGACTTTTCATCTTAACACCACTTGAGTCTTCATTTGCAATACACTATGGCTTTCTTCTGTAGAAGTAGCCCCTTCATCTGAGGCTGGACTTATCTCCAAAACTGTATGACTTCTGATCTCAGTTTGAGCATGCTGATTATCATGTGGTTTCTTTTTCCTAACAAAAAATTGACTAATCTTTGTAGTATCAATTAGTAGTATATCTATAAAGTCATGATATTTTTCCTAATTCTAAAAATGTAAAAGAATGTAATATATAATATAAAATAATAATATACTTTCCACGCTTTTATAACTATTCTGTGGAGAAGAAAAAACATAGAAAAAATAAACCTTAATCATTGTCCCTTTTGTAAAGGTTACAAAAAAAAGAATTTTTTTTTTGAGACAGGGTCTCACTTTGCTGGTGTGAAACTCACTGTATAGATCAGGCTGGCCTCTCAAGCTCATAGAGATCTGTCTGTTTCTGCCTCCTGAATAATGGAATTAAAGGTTTGTGCCACAATGACAAGCCTCAAAAAGTTGCTTTTTTGATGGGAGTAGGCTTAAACTATAAGGCCTAGAAAGAAAATGCCAGCTACCCTTTATGCAACTTAAGAGAAGAAAGTTTTTTTTTTCCTTTTCTTTCATTATTTTCTGTTTATTTGTTTTTGTTTTTCGAGACAGTTTCTCTGTGTAGCCCTGGCTGTCCTGGAACTTGCTTTGAAGATCAGGTTGGTCTCAAACTCAGAGATCCACCTGCTTCCGCCTCCCAAATGCTAGGATTAAAGGCATGTACCACCATTGCCCAGCTAAGAAGAAAGGTTTCTTAGAGCAGGCACAACAGGCACAAGTCATAGAAAACAAACTGATAAATTGAATTAATCAAAATTTGAGTTTCTGCTTACAAAAGAAAAAAAAAAGGCCGTACAGAAGTGAGAGGAGGACAGTCACTGTCTGGGAGAAGAGGCTTCTTGCACCTCCTCAGCCTTCCTCATGCTTCCTCAGACATGTCCTACATGGCCCAGCTCTGGGAAGCAAACAGCCACCGTAAGGGCAAAAGACTTGAACAGACCTTTTCCAGAGGGTTAGATGAGTTTGTGAGTAGCTAACAGGTAACTAGGATGTGTCCCACTCACTCCCAAGATAGGGGCTCAGCATTCGGGTTAGAGCAAGCAGCCCGTGCTGCTGGCTTTTGCACAGCATTGGGGAAATTGGCTCCCCCTTTATTTTATTATCTATCTATCTATCTATCTATCTATCTATCTATCTATCTATCTATCTATCTATCTACCTACCTATCTACCTATCTACCTACCTACTACCTACCTACCTATCTATTTTAAGACAAATATTTAAGTCTTGCTGTTTTGTCCTGGATGATCTTGAATGCGCTGTAGTCCTTCTACCTCAGTCTCCCAAATTCGGGGCATCTACATGGTGGCTCAGCAGTCATCTGTAATTCTAGTTCCAGGGAATCCAGTACCCTCTTCTGGCCCTCATGATCAGAGGCATGAATACGGTATGCAGACGTGCATGTGGGCACAACACCAATACACATGAAATAAAATAAAAACAAAAAGATAAAAATGTATAGAATGATGTGGCAGTTTAGCTAAGTCTGTTTTGTATTCCCCTGAAATTCCACTTCCAGGAAACCCAGGAATAGGCAAAAGCAAACTTTTAAAAGTGGGTTGTGTCTGGTGATAGAAATGCTCTGTTCTGTCCAAAGTTGTTTGGCGAGGGGATCATAGAGCTCATTTTCCAGGGTGCCACACTATTGAACTGTGGATTTGGAATCCCACTGAAGAAGTTTGAACTGTGGCTTGTAAACTTGACCATGTCAGCTGCAGTAAGAAGTGCAGTTTACAGTGTGTCTTCATCACATTTGCATTCATCCTGCAAAACCAGAAGAGAAGCTCAGCTTGGTGCTACCTACCTATAACCTCAGTATTCTGAGACTGAGGCAGGAGGGTCATGAGTTTGCGGCCAACCTGGGCTATGTAGTGAGTTCAGAGCTACAAAAGGAGACTCGGTCTCTTAATAACAAAGAAGTTAACATAATAATACATATATACTATGTGTTATATACATTCTAGGAAATATTACATTCTCTGTTACATTCTTTAATTGCTGGTGTGCGACCTACTGATGTAGTTCAAAAATCACTTCTAGCCAGTGAGAAATCTCTATCACTGTAGAGATTTGAAGACCCAGTTCCTGTCCTTTTGTCCTTTCTATACCATGTACCATTGAGCCTATGAACTGATTAAGTGAACACTTTCCCCTGCAGCTTACCAACAAAACTTTAAGCAACAGCAGCCAGTCGGAGCTAGAAAGCCGACTCCATCAGCTGACAGAGACAGTCATCCAGAAGCAGACCATGATAGAGAACCTCAGCACAGAAAAGAACTCCTTAGTCTTCCAACTAGAGCGCCTGGAGCAGCAGGTGCACTCTGCCTCCACCGGGCCCAGCAGCGGATCCTCCATTAACATGTCTGGAATTGACAGTGGTGAAGGTAACACTGGAAAGAACATGGCAACAAAACATAATTTTGAAAAATTACAGAAAGACCATTTTTACAAGGATCTGTAATGATTCTTTTCCTGGTGTGAGACCTGGTTCCTGGGCTGTTAGGATAACCCTTAGAAAGATGTATATGGACTTAGGCCTCACAGCTGTCAGACTTGGAGAAATAGGGCCTTGGATTGGGAAGTGTGTTGGAATAATAAGACACTTGACAAGCAAGGCAGGAATTCCGTAGCTTAGAAATTTCAGGACATTTAAAGGAAATGTGTTTTCATGATCCCTTATTAAATGGCTATTAGTGTTGAAGTCTGTGTTAATTTGCATGTTTGTCCATGCACTTTAATAATAACAAAATCTGAAGATTTTTAAGATGCATATTCAAAATAAGTACATCAGCACCAATATCAGAATTTGTTTTTTTTTAAATATTTATTTATTTATTATGTATACAATGTTCTGTCTGTGTGTATGTCTGCAGGCCAGAAGAGGGCGCCAGACCTCATTACAGATGGTTGTGAGCCACCATGTGGTTGCTGGGAATTGAACTCAGGACCTTTGGAAGAGCAGGCAATGCTCTTAACCGCTGAGCCATCTCTCCAGCCCCCAATATCAGAATTTGAATCTCATGACTTCATGAAACCCATATGCAGTCATAGAGCAAATTTCTCAGTTCTTTGACTTTAACACTCCTTTAAAAATTAAAAAATTTAAAGAGGATGCCATGTATGAGGATCAGTTGTAATGTAAGTAGGGTGGCCAGTGAAAAATCCAGTTGAAAAGCGACACGTTATTAAAGTTCCAAGTGGAGCCGGGTGGTGGTGGTGCACACCTTTAATCCCAGCACTTAGGAGGCAGAGGCAGGTGATCTTTGTGAGTTCGAGGCCAGCCTGGTCTACAAGAGCTAGTTCCGGGACAGGCTCTAAAACTACAGAGAAACCCTGTCTTGAAAAAAAAGAAAAGCAAAACAAACCAAAAAAGTTCCAAATGATGAGAATGTGAACTGCAAGGAGGCCTGGAGGAAGTGTTCCAAGTAACCGGAAGAATAGATGCAAAAGCATCGGGGGCGTGTGTCTCTGATGATTCAGGACCAGGAAGGAGTGAGGCTGAGAGTAGTGTAAGGTGAATTCAGAGAACTTGGAGAAGGCTGCATAGACCTGCATAAAGACTTCACTCTAAGTAAGGTAGGGATCTGATTTGTTCTGTATTATGATGTCTGGACGACACAGACCTGGCATGGTGATGTGATTCAGTGGTGCAGCATTTGCTAACATACAAGAGACCACACCCCATCCCAAATCTTAAATTTCAGAGGGCTAAGAGCAGGAAGAGAGGCCATGGTGTCCTTACATTAATCCATGTAAGGGATGGTAGTTTTGGTCAGAGTGGGATTGGTGGGGGATGGAGGGAATATGAGAATTTATTTGAAAAGTGAGCTGGTAGAGTTTACTGAAAAGCTTGCAAAAAAAAAAAAAAGAGTGAAGGATTTTGGCTTGAGTAGATGGAAGGGTGGAATTGTTATATACCAGAATGGGAAGACACCAAGAAAAGGAGTTGGCTATGGAGAGAAAGAGACTGGAGTCATAGTTGGTACATGAGTTGGTGTCCTTAGTGATCCAGAAGAAAGAGATAGTTGGATGGTTGGAGTGGGGTGGAGCTGGAGTGCCCATCTAGGAGCCAGCGTTCTTGGTGTCCAGAACCACTGACCTCTCTTAAAGTCAAGGCCCAGGAATGTTGTTTCTTGCAAGCACCAGATATTGTGAACTTTTTAGTGTCTAGTAAAATTTTGTGGAAATTGAAGCATTTTCTGTAGTTGATCTGTGTTATAATTTCTTTTACTCTAAGGGCAGTGCTTAGAAAGTTGGCCTTGAGAAATTCTTCCTCTTACAATATGGTACATTTTCAACTCTAGTTTTCTTAGAAAGTCAATTTTGCTATCAGTATGTTAATCTGTTCTCTTATTTAAACAGGGACACGCCTGCGAAATGTTCCTGTTCTTTTTAATGACACAGAAACTAATCTGGCAGGAATGTATGGAAAAGTTCGCAAAGCTGCTAGCTCCATTGACCAGTTTAGGTAAGCACTGCCACTCAGGATGAATGACGGCCTCAACTATCTTAATAATGTCTTCCAGGTAGTACAGCCACCCTGAGCCCTTTGGCCTAATATTTATTTTGGCCCTAATATTTAAAGTAGCGGTTCCCTTATTCCTTTGTGATACTCCCAAGCTGTGAAGTTGTCTTAGGCAGTCAGCCAGTGCCTAAGCATTGTTGAACATTTTCAGTCCTGGCCATCCTCTTCCAACAAACTCTACCAAGAGCAGTAGGTAGATTCACTCTCTCTCTCTCTCTCTCTCTCTCTCTCTCCCTCCCTCCCTCCCTCCCTCCCTCCCTCCCTCCCTCCCTCCCTCCCTTCCTTCCTTCCTTCTTTCCTTCCCTACCCGCTCCTTCCCCCCTCCCTCCCTTCCTTTCTCTCTCTTTTTTTTTATTCTTCAAGACAGGGTTTCTCTGTAATCCTGGCTGTCCTGGAACTCACTCTGTAGACCAGGCTGGCCTCCAACTCAGAGATCCACCTGTCTCTGCCTCCCAGTGCTAGGATTAAAGGCGTGCACCACCTTGCATGGTTATGGCTGTCATCACTCACTAAAACCAGTCCCAGCACTAAGGAGACAGATAGGATCATTTGAGCTCGTGAGATCAAGACCAGCTTGGACCATATATTGAGACTTCCTCAGAACAGCTCACTGAAAGTGTCCTTGTGGTGTCTCATTCAGTTCTTCATCGTGGGTTTGAAGATGCTCACTATAGAGCTGAACAGTGTACGATATAACTTGTTTTATGTATGCCCATAAGTAATATTTAGAATTTATGTTATGCATTTACATACAGACTTTTTATGCTTGCAAGCATCCACTTTTCTTTTCTTTCTTTTTTTTTCTCTGTTTTTTTTTTTTTTTTTTTTTGGTTTTTCAGTAGCTATGAAGCCAGTCCTGTAGAGCTATGTAGAACAGGCTGACCTCAAACTCAGAGAGCTCCTTCTGCCTCTGGCTCCTGAGTACTGGGATTAAAGGTGTGCACCACCACTGCCCAGCACAAGCATCCATTTTATAAAGAAAATATTTTAACAGTTTATCTAGAACCTTGATGAATTTCATATCTAAAAAACCCTCTAATATGCCAATTTTCCACTGAGTGTTTATAGTTAGACTTGGTCTTAATGGATTGTATGATAAGAGTAATGTTTTCTTAGCCTTTCTAAATCAGAATAGAGCTGTTTTGTTTTGTTTTTTAATTATATAACTATTTTTGAAAGAATATTTATTTTTAATATTTTTTAGATTTATTTTATATGCATGAATGCTATATCTGCATGTACACCTGTAGGCCAGAAGAGGGTGGCAGATCTCATTACAACCAGAGATGGTTGTGAGCCACTATGTGGTTGCTGTTAATTGAACTCAGGACCTCTGGAAGAGCACCCAGTGCTCTTAACTGCTGAGCCATCTCTTTGGTCCTCTATGCAGTGGTATTTATAAATAAATAAATAAATAAATAAATAATAGCTGGGTGGTGGTGCACACCTTTAACTCAAGAGGCAGAGGCAGGCAGATCTCTGTGAGTTCAAGGTCAACATGGTTTACAGAGTGAGTTACAGGACACCCAGAGCTATACACAGAAACCTTGTCTCAAAAAGAGAGACAGAGACAGTTCTGAAGCCACAGGACTTTAGTCACTGTCCGAATAAAGCACATGTATTCAGCATAGCACCTGTAGAAAACTTCCCTGTGTGTGAGCACTAGTGACAATAAGAGGAAGGAAAGGAGCAGCCTGCAGAGAGCTGTGAGCAGAGCGGGTGGATATCACACTGCTTCTGCCACATTCATGCACGTGTCTGCCTGAGTTTGTTTTTTCTGTTTCGTTTGTTTGAGACAGGGTCTCACTTTGTAGGTGTAGTCCAGGCTTGCTTCAAACTCACACAGGTCTGCCTGCCAGTACTGAGATTAAAGGTGCTTACCACCAAACTTGGCCCTCCCTGAATTCCTATGGTTTAGTCCTCTTGGGAAAATGTATCTATGCAGAAGTTTTTAGATCAACATTCCCAAATAAATGCTTGTACTGAAGTTTTAATAGCTAACTTCAAATAACAATTGAAGTATTTGTTTGCCCTTCCTGTTGGTCATTTTGTGTGATCATGTGAGTCTACAATAAAAATTTCCTCTGTGGTAGTCACAGGAATAGTGTGAATGAGTGATTTTTAAAAGACATCGGCTAGAGTGGGTGGCGGTTGTACACATCTTTAATTCCAGAACTTGGGAGGCAGAGGCACATGGACTTCTGTGAGTTTGAGGCCAGACCGGTCAACAAAGCAAGTTCCAGGACAGTCAGGGCTACACAGTGGAAAGCTGTCTCAAAAAAACAAAAGCAAAAACAAAACCAAATAAACAAACAAAAGCATTGGATATTAGCCAGGCAGTGGCAATACATGTCTTTAATCTCAACACTTGGGAGGCAAAGGCAGGTGAATCTCTGTGAGTTTGAGGCCAGCCTAGTCTACAAAGTGGGTTCCAGGACAGCCATGGATGTTACACAGAGAAACCCTGTTTTGAAACAAAACAAACACACAAAAGGATGTCAACTCAAGAAGATTTGCTTTGAGTATAATTCCTTTTTTTCTTACCTGTTTGTACAGTATCCGCCTGGGAATTTTTCTCCGAAGATACCCCATAGCACGAGTGTTTGTAATTATCTATATGGTGAGTAAATTTATTTGAAAAAGTAATGTACACTTGATTTCTGTCTGTTGTTTTGGCTGCTAATCTTATTCATATTTTACTAATTAACTTTGAAAGAAAATAGAACTCATTTTTGGTAATTGAACTTTTAAGTTAGCCATTTATTATGTTGAGAACATAAATTGCTCAGAGGCTTTTTCTGAAGATAAAGTTAGCTGTAATGTAGTTTGTCGCCTCCATTTTTAATCCTGTCTAATGACAACAAAAATACAGTAAAAACAACTGATTTCATTTTTATCTTAACGCTGTAAAGTTGCTTTGATTATTTTCATGTGTTTTACTTTATTTTTCTAGAAGGATCTCAAGGCTGATTTGTTTCCTTCTGGGCTGTTTAGTTGCACAGAACCAGCTGCAGTAGTTGGGTTCTGGTTCATGTGTGCTATGCTGACAAGCCACTCACTGTGCTAAGTGGGGCATCTCTTAAGAGGTTAGGGCCTACTGTGAAAAGAAATTTCTATGTGATCCACTAAAGGGAAGAGCTATTCCTCAAATAAAAAGGTTTAGGAAAGATGGATGGGTGGGGAGGAAGAAAAACAGGAAGGACATCAGAAAGGATTCAAAGTGCACCACACAGGGGCCGCCTGTCCAGGCACCTGCCACCGTGAGTGTTGTGGGTACCAGTCGGAATTAGATGCTGTGTGTACTGCCTACAGAATTCACACATCCCAACTAATGGAACCTCATGTCATTCATACTGTCCCGAGGGAGCCAGAAGTTTGTCACAAATTCAACCTCTGCCACTGATTCATTGCTCCTGTCAAGGGTATTTTCCCATCTCCTCACCAAAGCTGGCTAAACTGTCTCAGATCACCAGTCATTGACTTTCTCACCAGGACTTGCCAGCCAACACCTGTCTGCCTCACAGTGCTTTCCCAGCTCTGCACAGTCACCTGCTTGGCTGTTCCTGCAGAATCATGCGAGTCACAAGTGTTTGGTGTTCAGGCCTCTCCTGTCAACTAGGAGATCTGCAGTCTGCAGCTCTCTGTTCCTGAGCTCATTGGCTCCTTTGATCAGCCAGTAAACATGTACCGAGCCCCTGCTGTGTTTCAGACTCTGTCCTAGAGGGGTACAAAGACAAGGCATGGTCCCTGTCCTCCCTGCACAGTCCTTAGACAGAGACTGACTGACACATGAATTGTTTTTCCTCCCTCTAGGCTTTGCTTCATCTCTGGGTCATGATTGTCCTGCTGACTTACTCACCAGAAATGCACCATGACCAACCGTATGGCAAGTGAGCCGAGCCATTGTCCAGAGCTGGGATCTGCAGGAAGACCAACACCTGAGACTGCTTGGAATAGTGCACAAGATGGTTTCATGGTGGACAGCTTTTAATTTTAAGTTATTACTCTGGTGTCTGACTCTCCCTTATTTCCATGAGAGTCTCTAAGTGCAGACAGTAATTTGACAAATTCAGCTCTGCTTTTTCTGAGTACAATTGCCCTAGATATAGAGAGAGAGAGACCTGGGGTGGTTGTTCTGTAGAGACATTTCTATATTTTAGGTGACACTGATTATGGGTTATAATCAGGGAAACTAATTATATTTAAGAAAAATAAAAAGATTTCTTTTTAATAACTTAGTGTGCTTTGTATTTTCATATATTTAACTGCAGATATTTAATTTTTACATTTTAGATTCCTGATTGGTATAACTTTTTAAATACATAAATAAATTTCACTGTGCATTTTTCTTTTAAATAATGATTTTTAATCCCTGTTTAAAGAAGACCTCTCCAATGGTTAGTAATGAGTGGGGCTGGAAGTCACAGCCACGGTCGCTAAGTGACAGCAGTGGTCCCGTGCTGTGCTCCTCTCTGCCTCTGTGTTGTCTTGCTTTTCCCCAGCATTTATCTCAGAGTCAGTTCATGGGTGTTGTAGCCCCTGCTTAGACCATGTGCAAGATGTCTGTTTACCAACACTATAGCTGGACACTGTAGTTAACCTTTGAAAGGGGACATTTTCCGTATGACCAGCATAATCTTTGAATTGTCTTTCCTCTTCATCTTTGTCTAGAGTCACATGTGCTTTGTCACCCTGGTCCTGGTGGTCTCTTTTATGTACTTAATACACATGGTTCTTGGTGAGTGGGAGCAGTCCTTTTCTTGGGCCACTTGGTGCCAGCTGAACCTTGGTGGCACCATTGCCGTGACTAGAACTGGCCTGCAGGGAGCAGAAAGCCCTAGACCCTTGCACATTATGGAATGCTTCTTTCCTACTTCTTGCCCCCAAATCAAGTTTTTGAGGTCATATTAGGTATGATTGGGCTTTTGTTTTCAGTGTGGCAGAAATGAAAAGGGCAGGTGTTTCACATCATATAAACAGGGACTTGGCATAGAGTTTGGCACTGAATCTCGGAGATGGATAGCAGGGGCCTTACTGGGGATGATGCATCACAGTCTGAACTGTGGAGTCAGGTCTATCTCCGACACAGAAGGGGAAAATTCAGTCTTGTTAATGGATTTTAAGATTTTTTTTCTCCTAATTTGGAAACATTTCTGGAAAATGATTAAAACCAGGTTCCACCCTTAAAATGGAAAACAGCACATGCTCGCTGGTTGTGTTGCCGGACTTCCCGTCTTTGTGTCCTCCGGGCTTTTGTTGTGACATCTGTGAGTCTTTTGTCCACTCTGCACATTCTTGGCTTTGGTGGTGTTTGACTAAGTGTTTCCGGGACTGTGGCTCTGCCATCACTTGTCTTTAATTGAGTTACAGACTCGTTACTCTTGACCACTCACAAACTGGGCAAGGGAATGCGAAACTGACCTCATTAGAGGGCTCGCAGTAAGGCAAGGTCCGTGGAGTCTTTCTAGGTCCAGTACATGTACTCAAAGGGATTCCAGACATGCACGGAGTTCTCGGACTGCTTTGTATTATTGATAGGTGTCAGTTGAGAAACAAGATGATTTTAAAAATTCCCTTTCGAATTGCTGGGTGATGGTGGTACATGCCTTTAATCCCAGCATTTGGGACACGCAGAAGCAGGTCCCAAATTGAACCACAGTGAGTTCAAGGCCAGCTTGGTCTACGTAGTGAGTTCCAGGAAAGCCAGGACTGTTTCACAGAGAAATCCTGTCAAAAAACAAAATTTCCCTTTCTAGACATTGGCCTTTATGAAAACCACTATTTCTACTGCCACTTAACAAAATTTTTCAAGGAAAGACTTTTGTTAGGTTTGATTTGTTTTTTGGAAACAGGGTTTTTTTCTGTGTAACTGTCTTGGAACTTGCTTCGTAGACCAGGCTGGCCTCAAACTCACAGATATCCGCCTGCCTCTGCCTCCTGCATGCTGGGATCAAGGGTATGTGCCACCACCACCAGGCTCCAAGGAAAGAACTTTAAACACATGGCAGAGACTGATCTCTCATTGGGGAGTAGAATGTGAAGGGCCCAGAGTCCAGCCATTTGCCCAGCTTACCTGTGGGGTAGGGCACACTCCTTAGACCTCACTGGGCTCCAGTCCCCTGTTGCCAGGGGCAACTTAGTGCTGGAAGCTGCAGAGTGGACCTCAGTGTGGGTACAAAGGAAGGAGCTGGTGATGCCTGAGAGTCAAGGACCAATGGCCCAAGATGCTTGAGGCTGTGATTGGCCTTGAGAAACCTGATGGAGAAACATTGGATCTTTCTCCACTTCAGTCTCTTAGCACTAAGGAATGATCTGTCTGAGGAGAAAGGCGAATTGCACCGGTGGCTAGCAGCCAGTGTAACTACAGAGCTGTATAGCAGAACTCTCAAAACCAGCCTGGCCTGCCATGGATAGCTACTTCTGTTAAGGTTTGTATGCAAACTCCTCCATAGCTCTTGGTGCCCAGCAGGTGGCACTGTAGAGGTCAGACCTGACTGGCAGAAGTCTGCCACTAGGGGCAGGCCTTGGGCTACAGTCTAGCCCCACTTCTCTGTCTTCCTAACCTGCTAGGATGTAGAGCAAGTAGCTCATGGCTGCATGGCCCCCGCGATGCCTTTCCTTCATGAAGGATGGTACCTCTCAAGCCACAAGTCAGAGTGACCTTTCCAGGTATTCCTTTCAGGATATATGTAATCCGATAAAATACATATGATCAGAAGGAAGAGTTTATGTTGCCCAAGGTTTCTGTCCCACCCAGTCCTGTAGCCATTCAGTCCCAAAGAAACACACAGAGGTCTGCATTAAGTATAAACCGATTGGTCTGCTAGCTCAGGCTTCTTATAACTTATATTAGTCCATAATTCTTGTCTGTGTTAGCCACGTGGCTCTCATCTTGCTTCTTCTGCGGCTGGGTTATGACTGCAAACTGAATCCTCTTCCCACAGTTCTCCTGTTCTCCTAGGCCGGCCTCTACTTCCTGCCTGGTTGCCCCCTCCATGCTTCCTGCCTGGCTACTAGCCAGTCAGCATTTTATTAAACAAGTAGAAGAAACATCTTTACAGGGTAAAACTGCGGCGAACTTCTCCACCAGCGAGAAAGAACAACCACCACACAAGGATTCTTCTCAGATCACGCTTTAATGGAGTGCCCTTGGTTGATGGGGAGCAGGAAGCGAGAGGGAGGGTGAGCACTAAAGCAGCTGCTTATATAGGGAGTAGGCACACGGGTCGCCCTGTGATTGGCTGCCACCATCAGCTGACACTAGACTGCGTCAAGATAGGCTCAAGGACTCTAAACCACCGCACATGCGGGAAGCAGGGGACATGCAGCTCCCAAAGGCATAGCCAAATATGGAGTTGTTTATTTCCAACAAGACAGGATGTCGGCGCCATCTTGTAATGGCGATCCTGTCCGGCTCCCTGCATAAAACCATTGTCCCACAGCAAGTTTATTTGGGGATTTGGATCTGAAGGGCTAGAAGTCTAGATGTTCATAGATATGGTGAGAGTGTGGCACCAGGAGCATGAACCCAAGAGGTCACATCTTAATCACACACAGATAGAAGAGCAGGAAATAGAGTAAGGTTACAAACCCTCAGTCTCATCCACAGTGTTGTACTTCCAGTACCCATGACCTTCAGAAACAGCACTAGGACCAAATGTTCACATGTGTGAGTCTATCGGGGGCATTTCTTGTCCAGGCTATACTCTGCCCTTCATCCCAACGGGTTTATGGCCATATCACAAGGCAAAATGCAGCTGGTCTGACTTCAAATGTCCTGGCCTTTAACAATCTTAACATTGTTCAAAAACTCAATCTCTTGGGCTGGAGAGATGGCTCAGTGGTTAAGAGCACTGCCTGTTCTTCCGAAGGTCCTGAGTTCAGTCCCCAGCAACCACATGGTGGCTCACAACCATCTGTAATGAGATCTGGTGCCCTCTTCTGGGCTGCAGGGATACATGCAGGCAGAATCCTTAGAATACTATATACATAATAAATAAATAGATTTAAAAAAAATTCATTCTCTTCCATGTAATATATTTTGATTATATTCTCAATCCCTCAAGTCCTCTTAGTTCCTTGATAGCTGTCGGGATGGGGGAGCCAGTTTTCTTCAATGGCGTGACATGGGGCATATCAACCTGTAGACAGAAGTTTCTGTCTTGCTTGGACCCGCAGCCATTCAGCCCCAAATAAACACATAGAGGCTTGTATCAATTAAAAACTGAACTATTGCTCAGGCTTATTACTACCTTTTACAACTTAAGTTAACACATAATTCTTATCTACATTTAGCCATGTGGCTTAGTACCTTTTTTTCATTAAGGCCTTCTCATCTTGCTTCCTCTGCATCTGGCTTGCATCTGTCTTTGCCTTTCTTCTCCCAAGAATTCTCCTAGTCTGATTGCCCTGCCTATACTTCCTGCCTGGATACTGTCAGTCAGCGTTTTATTAAACCAATATGAACGACAACTCTTTACAGTGTACAAAGCATTATCCCACATCATCAGCCACACTCCAGGCAGGCCCCTTGCTCAGGAGTAATGTGCCGCCTCAAATCAGACTCCAAGTTTTTGTTTGATGCTTGTTTGTATTTTTTAAAATTTATTTTATTTTCCATTTTAAAAAAGAAAATGAACTATCTTTTTCATTTTACATACCAATCCCAGTTCTCTGTCCCTCTCCTCCTCCCATTCCCTCTACCTATCTCTCTACCCCACCCCTCATCCACTCCTCAGAGAGGGTAAGGTACATTGTCCTCCCTACTATATCTAGATTGAGCAAGGTGTCCATCCAAAGAGAATAACTTCCCTAAAAGTCAGTACAAGCAGTAGGTATAAATCCTGGTGCCACTGCCAGGAGCCCCGCAGTCTGCCCCAGCCATACAACTGTCACCCACATTCAGAGGGACTAGTTTGGATCTATGCTGTTTCCTTCCTTGTCTGGCTGGAGTTGGTGAGCTCCCATTAGCTCAGGTAGACTGTTTCAGTGGGTGTACCCATCATGGGCTTGTTTGTTTGTATTTTTAACAAGCAAAAAAGATCTGGAATAATTTTCTTTTAAATGGTAGTAAGGCTATAATTTGAATTTATGAATGTTTTGTGTCCCAGCCATTTCTCAGATGTCTCTGCCATCAGGGATTTTACAGCTAAGCAGGGAAGGCAAACTGTAACTGTCATTTAGAGTTCCGTCACCGAATAGAGGAAAGTGGGCCATGGGTATGAAGTGACCAGCAGGGAGGTGGCGCTTTTGTGGTAGCTGGGGAAAGAAGGATATGGGGTGGCCTTTCTCTGCTGGAGGGTCAGTGGGCAAAACATCTGGATGGACGCACACAGTATGCTCAGAACCACAAGGAGCCAGTGTGGCCAGGGCAGAACTGGAGCCAGGGGGAAGGGGGAACCTGCAGATCCAGGCCAAGAGACTGTGGGCCAAGGGAAGGACTTAGGATTCAAAACCTCTTTTCATGTCTGAATAGTGATCCCTTGTCCTCTGAACAGAGAGAACCTTCAGCAATCCGTGTTTGTCTGGGGTCTGGAGATTACAGTTGCCCAGTGTGAGCATTCCCAGGGTGGTGATTGGTTGGCTGAGGGGAAGACAGCTACACCTTTATCTCTGCCCACGTGTGTTAACCAGAAAGACTAAATGTACTGACTTTCATCGGTGTGACAGAAAAGCTGCACAAGCAACTTCGGGGGGGGGGGTATTTTGGGTCACAGTTTGAGAAGGATCAGTGCATGGTGGGGAGGGACGGAGCACAGTGGAGTGGGAAGCAGAGGGATATACAGTGGATAGGGCAGAGGACAGGGCGGCCTGTGGCCCCCAAGACCTCAACTTCTCCATTGCAGCACCTCTATATTTTGAATCCATCAAGGGATCAGTCTATTAGGTCAAGGTCCCCAGGACTCACTTCCCAAAATCTTAGCAGCTTGCACTCAAGCCCCCAGTACATGACCATGCAGGGAGGAGTCTTGCATAAAGATAACACCAAATCCAGGAAATCAAAAGTCCCCCCCCCTTCTTAATCTTAATCTCCGTGTTCAAGGTTAACCCCTCATCACTGTTCAGATTCACTCGGCTTCTCTGGGTTCTAAAGCCACTGCAATGAAGAGAAACAAAGTAGACAGGTATGTGGGTGTTCCCAAGAGGGAGAGCCGTAAGAATTTATCAAAGCAGGACTGGAGAGCTGGCTCAGCCGTTAAGAGTGTGCATGGTGTGGAGAGCCTGAGTTCAATTCTCAGACCCATGTGAGGCGGCTCACCACTGCCTGTAACTCCGTCCACACTGGATTCAATGTCCTTGCCTTATTCACCCCCTACACACACACACATACACAGAGAGACAGAGAGGGGGGCAAAATTATTGTATTGCCTTTATACAGGAAGCCTAGACATACCAGTACATAACAGCGTTGTGATATTAAGATTCCATGGGTGGGGGGTGACAATGTCAGGGGGTTCCACTGACAAGGCAGAGACCCAGCGCCTCCCTCACTAGCTGACCACTAGCTTAAGAAAGAACTGGCCTTTCAGGGCGGATGGGGTCTGGCCACACTACCTCCAGCTTCAGCCAACGCTCAACTTACTTCCTCACTGTAGCGGTCTATGCTGTGCCAGCCATTTGCTGCCTTTGCTGTGGGAAAGCTTGGCTTCTGTGCCCCTGAGGCTGGGCGTGACACCTGACCTGCTTTGATGTTGAAATATCAGTGAGCACACACGTGCCATTCCTCCTAGGGGAAGATGCACGGGGGTGGGGTGGGGGTGAGGGGGAAGCCCGAATGAAGGCCCCAGGTTTTTACTGTGACAAATCTATCAATAACTAACAAATCCAGCAATGTGCCCTGCTTGCTCTTCACTCAGACATCCCCTCTGCTAAAATATTTCCCTCCCTGGCATACCCCAGCTTGATGATTTAGCTGCTACTTTCTCGGTGAAACCAAAGCTAAGGCTCCACCCACCCAAGAAGGAAAAACAAAGCAAGCAAGCAAGCAAGCAAACAAACCCCAGGTTAGGAGTCAACAGCACCCAGAATAATGTTCCCGTCCACCCACCAAGACATCCACATGTGTTCATTTCTGTAACCGGTGTTAAAAAGAGATGTTTCGGGTATGACTGAGAAACCATAAAATAGGATTAACCTGAACTAGCAAACTTCCCTGAGTCCCAGGATCCTAACGGCAGAAGAGGGAAGCGGAAGAGCTGGAATATGCCTGATGGTGAACGCAGAAGACAGAGCAGCATAGGGCTGGCTTTGAATGTGGAGGGAGGGACCAGGAGTCAAGGAACACAGGCAAGTCAGAGGCTGGAAGGTACATGGGATGGATTCACCCCTCGACTCTCCAAAGTCCTGGGCAAGAAAGAGTCCTGCCGAGACCTTTAGCCTGGTGAGCCCGGTTCAGACCTCTGACCTCCAGAACTATAGGGTAAATTATATTGTTTTAAGTCACTAAATTTGCAGTAATCAGCTACGGCAGCAAAAGAACACTACCAGCATCCCTCCTGGTGATGCGGGCCCACTGCACAGGAGCCTCTTATCACTGGACCAAGGCTCCTTTGCTCCAGCTGAACTCCAGCCTTCAGATTCTCCTCTCCTTACACTTGTACCCAGAATCTAGTGTAGCGCAAGACGCTTTTCAGAACTCAAGGCATGGACCAGTGAGATAGCCCAGCAGATGAAGAAGCTTGCCACCAAGCCTGCCGCCCTGAGTTCGATCCTCAGACCCATATGTTGGAAGGGAGAACTGGCTCCCAAAAGCTCTCCTCTGACCTCCACACACAACTATGACACACACATGCCTTCCCCACTAATAAATAAATGTAAATAAATGCAATGAAAGTTGGTTTTGGGTTTCATTTTTAAATTCATTTTTAAAAAAAGAATTCAAAAAAACAGGTTTGTAGAAAAAAAATTTTCCCCCAAAACCAGGACTATTTGAGTGACAAAAGGACCAGAAGCTAAGGGCAGGCACGACTGTCTGGCTGGCGGGCACAGGCTGCAGAGTCTGGCGAGACACGGCCTCTCCAGCCCCCATTGCTCTCATTTATTGAAATGGAGAGAACGGCACTGTCATAAAGGGTGTTTTTGAAGTGGTGAAGCCCACTCGGCGTCAGTTTTGTTGCTTGGTTTGTTCTCAACTGGGAGGAGACAGGAAGTACAAATGGTCTGCCCCACTGCCAACCAGTTATCACCGCCCTGTGGAACAAACACAACCCTTGGAGGGGACCTTGGTAAGGCCACTCTCAGGAACACAGACATCTAAATATCCCACTGGGTAGTGCTCTTTGCTGAGAGACCACTGAGGGACCTGCCCTCTAGTTGATGATAATGGTTCTCAGGCACCGCTAGCCCCCGGCTTTGGACAAGAACCCTCTGCTATTGACTTTCCCCTGCCCACTCAACACGGACCTCATCCCCCCCCCCCAGCTCTGTCCTTGCTCAAGGTGATGCCGCCCATGGCCGATGGCGAGAGTTGCGCTCAGTTCACTGTGACCACAGGTGGCTTGGACAAATACTCTCCCTGGATTCCATAAATGTACAGACATGCAGACAGGCTTGGACAGCCACCAAGATCCTCTGTCTACTCGCTGTCAGGATCACATGTATCCTGTTTTCTCATGGCCATGGCTTTGGACGACTTCCTTACAAGCAGTCCCTAAAATCTGTCTGGCATGTGGCCTTCAACTGCACATCTTTGGCTAGAACCTTCCCATAGCTTTTAGTCCCCAGCGGCAAGCTGCCATATTTCTTTCAAATGACACACAGTCCTGGGGCAGAGCCAGGTGCACTCTGATGAGGGGTGATGGCCCCCCGGCAGGGTGAGAGGAAGCAGGTGTGTCCCGCTTAGGTCTGATCCATGTCTCTGGACTCTAGGAACAGACACCAACCACCCAGGCAGGAAATGGCCTTCCTAAAGTAGGTAAACGAGAGCATTTATTTGCTGTATTTTCAGCCATGAAATTAGACCTGTGGGTTCCTCACCCTGATTGTTTGAGTAGCATTCCTTGGTTGTGGAAGACACAAGTTCGAAGACTTCCGTCACTCATTCACAGGCCCACTCACTCACTTCAGTCAGGCAACGTTTTGGCCTGTTTGTTCCCTTCCAGGCTTTTTTCTTCACCTGTGTATGCATATCTGTAGAAAGGCCCAGAAGCACGAGAAGAAAAGCTGTAGGGCAAGTCATGTTACACACAGTTCTTTCCCCCGCCCTCTCCTGCGGAGTTTCACCACACAGCTCCACCCCAGCCCACAATTTCCATTTTAATTGTATCACACAATACACCAATACACAATACACAAATGGATGTTCACTGTAAAATTTCAAGCCCCATTTCCTAGCGACAACTCTGTTGACTTAGGAGGAAACAGGATAGCTACGGTGTTCAGCAGGGATGGTAGCTGTGGCGGGTTTGTGAAGTTTTCCCGTCTAGGTGACAGTCAAAGGTGTAGCTTGGTGCATTTGAATGGCATGTGTGATATCCTGCATTCCATTCGCAGCAGGGCCTAAAAGACAAAGAAGGCAAGATGAAGGCTAAGTAAAAACAATAGCTACCCACGGTGGCTATCCATCCAGGTGAACACACAACTGTGTGTGTGTGTGTGTGTGTGTGTGTGTGTGTGTGTGTGTGTGTGCGTGCATGCTCACGTGCTTGTGCACATGTGTATGCTCACTGCTGTGTGCATGCATAGAGGCCAGAGGTCAATGTGGGTGCCTTTTACCGTTCTACTCCTTTTGGGGAGGGGAGACAGGGTCTCCCACCTAACGCAGAACTCACTGTTTTAACCACACTGCCTGGCGACAAGCTCTGGAGACCCATGATACAGAATCAACATTTTGGGGTAAAATGTCCCATAGGAAATTCCAGGACAGCACATCAGTTCAAGAGTCACCGACATCAATGAGGCTGTTTGATCCTGCAATAAAATTAATCTCTGGGCTCTGGGGAGTGACTTAGCGGGTAGGAATGTCTGCTGTACAAGCACGAGGACCTAAATTTAAATCCACAGCACCCATATAAAAAGTTGAATACGGCCACACATGCACCTGTAATCCGAGCACTGAAAGGAACGGAGGCAGGAGGATCCATTAAGCTTTCTTTTTCTTTCTTTCTTTCTTTCTTTCTTTCTTTCTTTCTTTCTTTCTTTCTTCTTCCTTCCTTCCTTCCTTCCTTACTTTCTTTTTTTTTTGAGACAGGGTTTCTGTGTGTGTGTGTGTGTGTGTGTGTGTGTGTGTGTGTGTGTGTGTGTGTCCTAGCTCTCCTGGTACTAGCTCTTATAGACCAGGGCTGGCCTCGATTTTATGGAGATCCGCCTGCCTCTGCCTCTCGAGTGCAGGGATTAAAGGCGTGCGCCACCGCCGCCCAGCTCCATGAAGCTTTCTGGTTGCTAGTTTAGTTCCAAGTTCAGTGAGAGGCCCTCACTGAATAAGAGAATAAGGTGGACAGTGATAGAGCAGGACACCTGGCGTCCTCCTCTGGCCCCCGTGGTTTGTGCAGGCCTGTGCTGACACCATGCACTTGGCGTCCTCCTCTGGCCCCCGTGGTTTGTGCAGGCCTGTGCTGACACCATGCATATATGCCATGCATACACACACTCTGTATCTCCTCTTTGCTGTTAAAACGCTTGATGGATAGGGTGATACCCAAAGATAATGCGAATTTCCCACTAGCAACAAAGTCCAGCAGGCGTGTGGAAGCTTAGATGGCGCTCACTCAGCTTATCACGTCGATAGCTGCAAATGATAATTTTACAGTGTCTTAGCGATCCTTCTTGTATGATTAGAGGCCCCTTTCTTTCGTTCTGTCCCCATTTTAAATGCTGTCATTATTCATTCTCAGATTTCTCTCTGAAATTCACTTCATTGAAATTCCTTATCTTCACAGTCTACTGATATTGAAACTCCCCCCTAATTTACCTCGTCTGGCCTTTTCCCCAGAATCTTGAGGCAGGAACTGAAGAAGAGTCCGTGGGAGAACACTGCTTACCGGTTAGTTCTTCATTGCTTGCTCAGCTTGCTTTCCTATACAACCCAGGGGCAACACTGCCCACAGTGAGCTGGGCCCTCCCCACATCAGTCATCAATCAAGAAAATGCCTCAGCTGCCTGCAGACTTGCTTAAAGGCCAGTCTCTGAAGGCAGTTTCTCAAATGAGATTCTCTTCTGAAATGACCCTTGCTTGTGTCAACAACGACCTAGCACACTATGCAAGTCTTAAAACGGCTACGCACCACCTAAGATTGTTTCTCTATATCCTCAGCCACTGCTGTACCAAGTTTCCCCATTGCACTAACATCGGATGCTTAGGAGAGGGAAATTCACCATTTACAGTAATGCTGTCATGAAAAACTGGATGCTCCAATTTTCCCTTGGCTTTAACGAAAAAGTGCGGGGCCAGGGCACATCAAAGCCCACTGGGTTGCAAGTCATGTGATTACCCTTCAGAAAGATTGCATGGATTTTCACTAGCAGTGAGGTGCTCTCTGCTCCCACAGACAACAGGGAATAGAAAGACAGGCGCATCCACACACAGCATGCCGCCTCACGGCCTCACAGGTCTGTTATGGCTGTGGAGGAAGGTAGAATCTTTTGTGTCTGCTCCTTGAATAAACTTTACAAAAGCTGGCTGCTTTAACTAGAAATCTGGAGGGCTGAGTGAGTATTTCAGAAGTTCTGGCAATGGCTGATCCCAGAGCAGGAGGCCTAAGTTAGACTAGGGTGGATCTTCTCTCTGGCTGAGAGAACAACCCTCCTAGAGCCTTTACCAGACTATGCCGGCTTTACCTTGGTCTCTGAGGACAGTAGGCTGCCACGCTGGTAGAATCCAGCTCTTTCCTGTGGTTGAGGCTGCAGACCCTACACAGCTGGGTTCAGCTTTGATCTCCACAGAAGGCAGACTCCGCCGTCTTAGTGAGATTCACCCCTTCCAGGATCATAGGGCCACTCGCTGGCATTTCCACAGTACCGAAAGTGAGCCTCCACCTAACAGGGGGCCTTTGAGGACATGAAGGGTGCCAAGTGGCCCATCTGACCTAAATCCCTCATTGTAACAGGCCTGGAAATGGGGTTTCCGCTCAGTTTTCTGCAGCTGGCTAGAGAATTGAGAGCCAGTAGCTCAGGCTGGGACCCTAGCCCAGGGGCCTCTGCCTAGTCATTTTTTTATGCTGTGATACCCTAAGATGTGTAGCTGGCTGTGTCTTAGCCCAAGTAGATATGGGCTCCTACTCTGGGCCTGGGGTGGGAACCTGTCTGAAAGTCACCAAGAATCCTTAACACTGATGTCTGATGCCCTGGTTAAGTATGGGGTTTAAAACTTTTTAAAATTAAACTTATGTATTTGTGTGGGAACACATGCATGAATAGCATGGCACACATGTAGAAGTCAGAAAGACAGCCTGGGGGAGCTGGATCTCCCTTCCACCAAGCGGGTCTCAGGAATTGAACTCGGGTCATCAGGCTTCTCAGCAAATGCCGTTACAGGCGGAGCCATCTGTCTGACAGAGGGAGTACGCTTTTCAGCTGAAACAAATAGAAAGCCTGGGCCTCTCCAGCTCCATCACACTGAGACATGCCACCTCACATATGGGAAGCTTTGGAGCTCGGAAAAGCGTAGGAGGCTTCTCAGAGCCTCACGGCCAACAGCTGTCTAAGATGAAGCATCTCCCAGGGTCCTGCTCCTTGAACTTGGCTCCAGGCTTGAGTGATCTCCATCCCCACTGAAGTGTAAGCTTGTGGGGAACATCTGAGAGCCACTTACAACAGTCAGCCAGAGCCTCACAGATTTGGGGGACAGGAAGAGTGACTCCACCCCAGAGTAGCCAGCTCTGCAGCCTGGGAGCCACAGCAAGAGGAGTGTCCTCCCCATCAGGTCCTTTCCAGGATGCTTGGGACCACCTTGTTCTGTCCATTCCTGGGCAGTAGAAACTGGGAACATATTGTTCCCAACATGGCTGTCGCCTGAGAATAAATTGCACAAATGACCCCATCAATAAGGTACTGTTTTCTGACAAAAGTCACGCCTCGAGCTCAGTGACCTGAAACACGTTATTGCTCCTAGGCCAGTAGAAAGCTCTGGTCATCAGGCCCAAGCCAGTTGATCTTGGCTGAGCTTGCCAGGAAATGAAAAAGCAGTCGCCCCCAACACTTTTGTTTTTCTGTTTGTTTGGTTTTTTTTCCAGACAAGGTTTCACTGTGTAACAGCCTTGGCTCTCTTGAAACTAGTTCTGTAGACCAGGCTGTTCTCCAACTCACAGAGATTTGCCTGCTTCTGCCTCTCAAGTGATAGGTAGGTCTGCTGGGCAATGACTGGTTTATGTGGTCTTACCCTTGGTATGAGGGTGACCAAGTTGAATGTCACTCACCATCTACCCAATGGGCTACTTGAACTTCAGCACAAACTGTGGCCAGCAGGAACAAAATCAAACCGGGTACAGGCTCACGCCCCTCTGTCTTCTCCCTTCAGTTACACTGTGTAAAACCAGCCTCCTTTTCCTCCTCCTCTTCTTCTTCCTCCTCTTCCTCTTCCTTTTCCCTTCCCCTTCTCTGTTGTGGAATAATCTTTTTGTACACTTTGTGAAGTGTAGATGTGAAGATGTGTCTTTTCCAAGGTGTCTTCTGATTGGTTTAGTAAGAGTTAACTGACCAATAGCTAGGCAGGAGGTATAGATGGGACTTCCAGGCACAGAGAGAACTCTGGGAAGAAGAGAGGCAGAGAAGCCAGACAGATATGTAGGGGAAACAGGAGATGCAAGATGAAAGAGAGGTAAAAACCACGTGGTAGGATGTAGATTAATAAAAATAAGGGTTAATTTAAGCTTTAAGATCTCATGGGACAGATCCAAGCTAAAATTGAACTTTCATAATTGATAATAAATCTCCATGTCATCATTTAGGAGCTGACTGGTAGGAGAGAGAAAGACTTCTTATGCTTCTACTTCTAATTGTTTCACCGTGTGTGTGTGTTTGTTTGCACACTTGTTCACACATGAATATATCATGGTCCCAATGCGGAGGTCAGAGGATAACCAGGGTTCTTTCCTTCCACCATGTGTGCTCTAGGGATAGAACTCAGAGGAGCCATTTGGCTATCCCTAGACTCCTCGTCCTCCCTTCCCTCTCCCCCTCCTCCTCTTCTTCTTTTGTGATGTGGGAGGTGATGTATGCTGTGAATATGTTTTATTGCTGTTGGTTAATAAAGAAGCTGCTTTTGGCCAATGGCTTAGTAGAGTAAAGCCAGGCTGGAAGAAATATCTGGAGAGAGTAGGCAGAGTCAGAGAGAAGCCATGTAGACACCCACAAGAGACAGATGCACCAGAACCTTGATGGTAAACCACAGCCACATGGCAACACACAGATTAATAGAAGTGCATTAAAAAGATATAAGAGTTAGTCATAAATATGCCTAAGCTATTGGTCAAACAGTATTGCAAATAATAAAGTTTCTGTGTGATTATTTCCTGGGTGGCCAGGAAATGAAAAAGCAGTCGCCCCCAACACTTTTGCTTTTCTGTTTGTTTGGTTTTTTTCCAGACAAGGTTTCACTGTGTAACAGCCCTGGCTCTCTTGAAACTAGTTCTGTAGACCAGGCTGTTCTCCAACTCACGGAGATCTGCCTGCTTCTGCCTCTCAAGTGATAGGATTAAAGGCATGTGCCACTGCTCAACTAGACTCTACTTCTTAAAGAAAGAAACAGGAAAGACAGGGGAAAGGCAGGAGGGGACTTGCAAGTCACTGGACATTTTTTTTTCAATTAGTCTATCAAAGTGATTTTGAAAAAAAAAAAGCCACAAGCCAGTGTAGTTGGAAAAAAATCCCATAAAAATGATGACTCCCAGGTACCATGTTCTATTCTAGGGAGCTTCTATCCAGCTACATGTCCTTTCTTTATGGACATGCCGTTTGTGAGATCCGTGTAATCCCTTGCCATGCACTGTTGGGAGATCTCAAGCAACCAGAGGCAAGTGAGAGAGCTGGGAGTTAATAGGTCAGGAATGAGCTTGGCGAAGTGGCACCAAGGCCAGCTTCTTGAAAGCCAGCCACACTGCTCCTCTGCCTATGGGGCTGGGACCAGGACACCCATGTGTGTGACTGTGCACACAATTTTTCTAGGCTTTGGACAGTTCAGCTCTTACTCAGAAAATCCTATGCTGAGAAGAAACAACACCCAGTGGTGTTTTAGGGAGGCAAACCATCGTTAGGACGGCCCTTCAGCCACCGGCAGCGGCAGCGGACGGGCGAGCCTGCAGCTCACACAGCTTGCCGAGTTGTGTGGCCTCTCCCATTTGTTTTCCTGTCTGCGAAACAGGAGCCATCTTCAGCCGTGATTACGAGGATTAGGGGAGATCACGGATTTGAGAATGCCTGAGTCTGCCTGGCCCGCAGCAGGTGCTGGCTGAATGAACACAGGCTCCGTTCTTTGGTGTCCCCTGCTCCCTGGGGAAATCCTAGGTGCTTGGGAGGGGACGGCTTTTCCAGGGTTTTCTAGAAGAGTGGTTTCTGCAGACTCCCGTCTTCAGTCGTCTCATGTGGTTTGTTTCTCCCTGCCAGAGTGTAATTAAATCCTGGAACAGCCAGAACGGATAATGAACGGTGCAGCTTGGTAGGTTTGTCTCCAGTTAATGCCTGTGACCGGGGAAGAGCCCGCCACGGGTAATTAGTGATTCTCGTGTAATTGGGATGCTCACTTGGCAGAAACTCAAAGAGCTGCTTGCCTGTTTCGGTGGCAGATGGAAACTGGTCCTAGCCTGGGCCTAGTGGACCAGACAGGGCAAGAGTCCCCAAAAGGAGGCTGTGGCCCAGCTAACCCCTGTACGAGTAGGCCACAGGGAGGGCTCAACCCCAGTGGTTCTGCCCTCAACTGGTTGATTTTTAGTACAGGGAGTTAACACTGAAGACTGGCCAGGTCTTGTTTCAGTTACAATACAATGAGGAAAAAGTGAATGAAGCTTTTACATGGTGTTTATTTTCTCACGTTCTGAATAGGCAATGGATTTCCATGGTTCTACATCAAAATGCATAAAAAGCGTGGACCCGACATGGCTCAGTCAAGCAAGCCTGACGACCTAAGCTCAGTCTCTGGAACGCACGTACAAAGCCAGATGTTGTGATGTGCATCTGTAATCCCAGCAGCCCCACAGTGAGATGGGGGAGGGAGACAGGCAAATCACCTGGAACCTCGTGTGCAAGCTACCCTGGAGCACTGAGCCTGGGAGAAGCAAGAAGACACCTGACCTCAGCAAAGGAAGGAAACCCCCGCTGTCTGTCCTCCGCAGGAGCAGCGGCATGGGCGCACTCAGATTCACACACAGACCTCACACATGCGCTAATAATAAATTAATACAAATTGAAATATGCAAAGGAGCAGGGAGTAATGGCACACACCTGTAACTCCGGCCTGTAGGCCTGGCCCACGGGGAGGATTGCAGGTTTGAGGCTAATGTGAACTATATAGCAAGATTTTATATGAATAGAATAAACAAGTATAAAATGACACACCCATAAATGCTCTGTAAGCACATTCAAATATAAGTCCTCTCCCCCACTTAAACACACACACACACACACACACACACACAGAGTTAGCAAGCACATTAAGAATATTTTCTTACAAGGAAGTTTACTTTTAGGATAATGGAACTGCATTATGCACCTGTCTAAATCCACAGGCTCCACCTAGCACACTGGTGTGAGCTGTGCACCATGGGGGCCATCTGTCAATCATAAGGAGTGCACCTCTCTAGTGAGGGATGCCGAGAGGGAGGAAGGTGGCCTGTGTAGTAACACACGGGATATACTGTACCACCATACACCGCCAGTCACAACCATACAGCTGTCTAGTGAGGGATGCTGAGAGGGAGGAAGACTGTGCCTATGGTAGCAGAAAGGATATGTTGTACCACTAGCCAGCGCAGCTCCCTAGTGATGTTAATGGTGGGGAAAACTGAATGTCCAGGAGCAGAGGGTGTAGATGGGAAGCCTCTGCACATTCTCTGAGTTTTACTGAAACAGTAAGACAGTAGGTGTCCTTGTGTACCGAATTCCGTAGACAGCTGTGTCTTAAACTGTAGTCTCTCAGGAAGTGGACTGTATTATTCAGGGTTCTCGAGAGGAACGAACCGAAAGAGTGAATACGTAGATTAAAAGAATGTACAAATTCAGCTTATATTAAAATAGTAACAAGTTATTTCACACCTGAGAGGCTGAGAACCCTGGCATTGCCTGACACCGGAAGCTACCGCAATCCCAACCCGGGAAAGCTGGCACTGGAGGCTACCGCAATCCCAACCTGGGAAGGCTCCTGGAAAGCCGCTGGTTCTTAGTCAGCATTGGAAGCCTGGAAAACTGGTCCTGATATCAGTGAAGGAGTCATCGCCATGGCGTTTTTGATCTGGGCTCTCACCAGACAGTGATGTCCACATTTGGGAGTGGGGCTTCCCACGTCAAATTGGGGCAAGGCTTTGGGTGAGGCTCCCTACTGGGCCAGTTCTAATCAGCAGCAAGTTGACACTAAAGTCAACCGGCACATGGCTATTCAGGCTCTTTTGTCTTCAGATCACAGGGCATCCCAAAGGATTCACACTGACTGCACCGTGAGGAGCCCAGGTCCCTTGGCCGGGTGCATCCAGCTTCAGCTTTGGAGGAGCCGAGGAACAGGACACTGAGAGACAGAGAGACCGAGTCACAACCCAGCCAGCCTAAGCTAGGTGGGTCCAGCTTAATCAAGTCGAGCAAAAGCCAGCTGTTAGCCAGAAGCAGCAACAGGAACGGTGCCAAAAGCCCTGTCCCCATTCTGGTGGCAGGTTGGTGGCATGGCCATAAGGAAAGGGAGGGCAAAGTGGGGATTGCCAGCCTTCAGTCGTGAGGAAGCCTTGGAACTGGCCGTGCTAGGCCCAAAAGAATGAGGTTGTAAAATTATCATTAACACAGCAATTGCACAGGTTGGCGAATTCACGGCTATATCACCACACAAGTTTGCACTGAGCACTGACGGTGTTCACCCACCCACCTACCCTTCCTCCTCGCCCTCTAACCCTTTCCCATCAGTGGTCTTTCCAAGACCTTAGTAAACCCTCTCCTGATTTGAGGGTGTCTGCTTATTTTAATGATTTATTTGTAAGAAGTGTGTGTGTGTGTGTGCGTATGTGTGTGTACGTACAGGCGTGTGTGTATGTTTGCATGTGTGCATGTGTGTGTGTGCACATACATTTGAGTGCAGGCTCTCGAAAAGTCCAGAAGCATCAGATCCCTGAGGTACAGGTGGTCGTGAGCACCTGATGTGGGTCCCTTGCAAACTCAGTAAGGTCTCCTAGCCACTAAATCATCTTTCCAGCCCCATATTAGAGAAAGCACATCATCCTTGTCTTCCCATTGTTTGGTTTACCATGCTCCTCACCCGTTCCTTCATTTTCCTGCAGTGACGGTGTTTCTTTTTCTGTGTGTCTGAAGGATACCCCATGGTGTAGACACGGCATATTGTCTTTATTCATCCGTCTGTTGAAGGACGTTGAGGCTGATCCTGAATCGCAGTGATGGTGAGCAATACTTCATTTAACATTAGCAGGCAGATATCTCTTGCTTATTTAAAAATATGTTGGAAGTATGTTCTCAAATGAAATGTACCAAGGGTAGAAAGCACTGACTGGATAATTCCTTATGGTTCTTAAAATACACACACACACACACACACACACACACACACACACACACACACACACACTGATTTTAATTTTAATTTTTGTTTTTGTTATTTTGAGACAGGCTTTCTCTGTGTAACAGCCCTAGCTATCCTGGAACTAGCTCTAGTAGATCAGGTTGGCCTCAAACTCACAGAGATCCACCTGCCTCTGCCTCCCAAGTGCTGGGATTAAAGACGTGCGCCACTATAGCTGGCTAAAAATATATATCTTAAGGGGCTGGAGAGATGATTTAGTAACTCAGAGTGCATACCACCCTTAAGGATTGGAGTTCAGTTCTCAGCACCCGTATCAGATGGCTCACAATAGCCTGCAACTCCAGGTCTGGTGCACACGTGCATGAGCACACACACACGCATGAGCACACACAGCGCGCGCACAAGCACACTCACACGTGCACACACACGCACACACGCACGCACACTCACACACGTGCGCAGACACGCACACACGAGCACACACACAGTTAAAAAATAATAAAATAGAACTTATAAAAATGAAAACACACCAGAAAATGACAAGTGCCGGGAGGGTGTCGGAAGTCAGACCCCAGCACTGATTAATGGGTGAGATTAGTGTATGTTATATTTCATCAGTTTTAAAAAGGAAGGAGCTCTGTAATCGCAGACTTTAGGGAATGATCAAGAATGATCACGGAACCCTGTTGGCTCAGCAGCTGTCATGAGTGCACAACAGGACACACGGTGTTCACAGGGAACTCAGGAAGGGAAGGGCACAGGCCGCATGTCTGTGTCACGGCAGTTGGTCTCCATCCCTTCTTCTTGTCTATCGCTACACTTTGTTCTTTCTGCTCCGCTTTTGCAAACCTAAAATTGCTCTCCAAAATAAGGTCTGCTCTTCTTTCTTTTTTTTCTTCACATCCTCAATTCGCTTTTGGCTGAAAGCAGAGTCTGGGTCCTGTCAGCCGCTGTCACGGGATGAGCGAGCCACAGGCTCTTTCCAACGGGCCTGGGAAGGCTCTTATTCTGGGAGAGAGGCTCATCTGAGACTCATCCCCGGTCAGAGAAGCTGCACTTCTCGCCAGGCCTTGAGAGCAGCCGTCCATCATCCTGGCGGGGACTGCACTCGGTGGAGCGCTCCCCGGACAGACGATGGACGGCAGATGCTCGCTGGCCTTGCCTCCTTCAGCAATCTGTCCCCAGGTGGTTGGAACCCGGCCGTGCAGAAACAGGGAGGCAGAGAGGGGGAGTACAGAACCAAAGAAATCTTCCATAACCCGACAACTCTACTGGCTCCAGCATCCTGAGGCCAATTGTTTGTCTGCCAAGTGATGGCAATGATCTTTAGTTCCTTCCCAGCCTGGCCATGCCTTCCAGGCCCATGGCAAACTAAAAGAGGAGGCTCATGGTCAATGTATCTGCCTTCAGAGGAGCTGGCAGAGACCAAAGAGGATGTTTACGCTGTCACACCTCCCACTTGGCCCCTGTGGCTGAGCATGGGCATGCATCTTGACGACCAGCTGAAGTTCCCAGGTGGTGTAAGGGAACTTTGAACCCTGGCCTGAGAGATCTTGTCCCCAAAGGCACTGATTCCTCCCGATTTTAGTTTGCTTATCATTTTAAATAATTCACAATTTTTAAAAGTAATTGCATTTGTAGGCTTTTCAAAAACAATATTTTTAAGGGGGTGAGGATGGTGCACACCTTTAATCCCAGCACTCAGAAAGCAGAGACAGGTGGATCTCTGAGTTCGAGGCCAGCCTAGTCTATAAGAGTGTGTTCCAGAACAGCCAAAACTACACAGAGAAAACCTGTCTCAAAAAACCAAAAATCAAACAAGTAAATAAATTAAAAAATTTCTATTAATTCTTTGGGAATTTCATACAGTGTATTTTGATGCATTTGTGGTTTTAATAATAATCCACACTTGCTTTGAGTAGCTGCTTGAATGGTTTTTAAAGCACTTTATTACAAAAAGCGATCAGTGTTCTGTGCGGAACTCTTAGATCATGCAGACAGGCGAGAAGAAGGAAATTAAGCATGACATCTCAAAGAAGTACAGCTGGAGGTTTTGAAGTAAACCTTCTGGTCCTGTCTCCTCAGTTCTCTCTTCGGTCACTGAACAAACCCTCGTTATTATTCACTGGGTGTCAGTACTGTCCTTGCGCTAGGCAAACAACAGCCAGTGAACCGGGACCTCAGGGAGCTTAGAGAGGATGCATCCGCGAATGTGCCAACAGGTAAGAGTTTGGTTCCAGCTGGCACTGAACACGGTGTCTTAGAAACATTTTTCCATGCAATGCACAAAGAACACTTGCCATGGGATTTAGACATTGTTTCAAAACAGCATCTCCAAGGTTACACGGTGCCAGCTCTGTGAATGGGACATCACTTACTAAGTTAATCTTCTACTAAGTTAATCTTCGGTTGCATACAGACTGCTTCAGGCAAAGCAGGGTCTTTGCACACATTCATGGTTACATCCTTTTCTTTTTTTGTGTGTGTGTGTAGCAAAATATATGTAACACAAAACTTAGAATTTTAGCCATTTTTAGGTGTATGGCCCAGGGGTGCTGGTGTGCTCGTGTTGCTGTGTGACTCTGCCACAGAACTCTTGGAGCTTACAAAGTTGAAATGTCTTTTTAAACACCAGGTCACTCTTCCCCATCCCTCCAGGCCATGGGAACCAGCTTCCTGCTTCCTATGTATGTAGCTGTGACCATTCTAGTCACTGATATAGGTGGAATCAGATGGCACTTGTCTTTTTGTGGGTGGCTTATTGCACTTAGCGTGATGTCCTCAGGGAATCAGATGGTACCTGTCTTTTTGTGGATGGCTTATTGCTCTTAGCCTGACGTCCTCAGGGTCGCTCCGTGCTGCAATTTGTGTCAGCATCCCCTTCCTTAGTAGGACTAAGTGACATTCCACGGGAAGGGCAGCCCACACTACAGCCAAATTCTGCAAACCGAGTACCTAGAAGTGACCTTGGTAGGTGAAACATTGTACTACCAATTGCCCAAGTCTCCTCTAAAACACTGAGGCCCGCTTCCTGTCTTTAGGGTAAGAGTTTTCATCTGCTGCACCTGGCCATTATAAAGTATCATTCTGCACTGAGCATTATAAAGTTGCTTTGGCTGGAGTGGGTGGTGGGTTGTTAGGGGTGGGAGTGGTCTGGGGTCAGAGAATATATGGGTGTATGTGGAAATATGAATGCTCATGTATGTGCTATGAGTACATGTATGCACGTGCATGTAATGCCTATGATGTGGAGGCCAAAAGTCAACTTCTGCTGTCCTTCCTCAGGAACTGTCCGCTCTGTTTTGCTTGTTTGATTATCTTATGGTTTTTCAAGACAGGGTTTCTCTGTGTAGCCTCGGCTGTCCTGGAACTCTCTCTGTATAACAGATTGTCCTTGAACTCAGAAATCCTCCTGCCTCTACCTTCTGAGTGTTGGAATTAAAGATGTGAGCTACCACTGCCAGGATTCCACTTTGTTTTTTGAAATAAAGTCACTCACTGGGACCTGGGACTTGCTGACGCAGCTAGCCCGACTGTCCAGCCATTCTTGGGGATCCTCCTGTCTCCATCTCTGTAGTTCTGGGATTACAGGAGAGGTCCCCCCAACACTGGGTGTTTACAGAGGTGCTAGGGATTGAGCTCAGGTCTTCATGTTTATAAAAGAAGCACTTTAAAGAATCATTTATTTTATTATGCTTTGGGTTTAAGTGCTTGCGTGTATGTCTGTGCACCACATACAGGGCTGGTGTCTGTTGAGGCCAGAAGAGGGCATTGGATCCCCTGGAACTGGAATTATAAGTATATGTGAGCCTCCATGTGGATCCTGGAAACTGAACTTGGGTCCTCTGTAAGAGAAACAGATACTCTTAACCACCAAGGCATCTCTTCAGTCCCCAACAAGCGCTTTATTGACTGACCTATTTTCCAGCTCAATTATAGGATTTTTAAAATAAAAACTGTCTTAGAAATGAAAAATTTAAATTTCATAGAATTTGAAGTATAATTTAAACTTTACAGAAATAAAATACACAGTTTTTCTCTTTTGAGACAGGCTTTCACTACACAGCCTTGGCTGGCCTAGAACTCATTCTGTAGACCAGGCTGGCCTCGAACTCACAGAGATGCACCTGCCTCTGCCTCCTAATGTGTGAGATTAAATGTACGCACCACCATGGCAGGCATTGCAAAGCATTCCCGAGAGAGCAGTGCAAGAAGAACCAAGTCATCTGCTGCTCCTCCCGTCCCCCTCCCTTCTGGATCTGGGTAAACTCTAGCCGTCACAGTCCTTTACCTGTCCTGATTTCAAAGTGCATTTTCCTACCGACCTCTTTCATCGCCAACACACAATTACAGAGCAATCAGAAATGATCGTGACCCACAATCCAGATTCAGAATTCAAGGATTCCAGTGATGTCCTTTCTTTTACCCTAGGGTCCAACTGTAGGACTGTACATTGCGTTTAGTTGGTATGTCTCTTGGGTCATCTTTTATCTGGACCATTATCAATTTTTGATTTATTCTCCAACTTGAAAGGCCCAAAATGGTACCTTGGTTTCATTTCTGACAAAGCCAAATATTTCTTCTGATGTAACCCCCTGCCCTCTCTCGTTTGTTCCTCCGCCCAGCCTGCAGACTGAGCCCAGCTCTAACAAGCACTCCACTAGCTAAATGCCCAGCCTGTCCCTCGCGCACACAGCGCACGGTGTCCTCTGCTGCTGTCCTTGCTCCTCCACCCTCCTGACTTGCCCCCAGCACATCAGCACTCGGGCTTGACTTGTATAAACATTACTCTAAGCCTGAAGAGAGGGACCGAGGGACGACCGCTGCCCTGGCCCCGTCCCCTCAGATCAGCCTCTTGCCAGGGTTTTGAAATAGAACAGTTGTCCACTTCCAGCCAAGACACCCCACCTGCCCTTCCCGGGGCGCACACGCTAATAATTCCTGTTTGGGTTCAGTGTTTCCTGCAGTATAGGCTGCTCCGCCAGCTCCGGTTCTGTTTCCAAGAGGCCACCTGCCGAGTGCCAGAGGTAGCCAGCAGCCCCTGAGGGTGCTATCCATCAGTGTCTGTGGCAGCCAGTCCTGGTGTCCAAGGCTTGATCTGTGTCCAGTCCTGGGAGAGGACCGTGGAGCATGGGAAAGCTCCCAGGGTGCCTGCAGGGGACAGGCTGTGACTTCAACCCCGAACAGTTTAGCACACAGGCCAACCTACCTCGTCCCTTGAACAGGGTTGTGGGGACTTCAGAAAGATAGAAAACTCTGTGCACTCAAAGCCACTGGGGAAAAGAGCTCTATCTACCAGGGCCACCAGAAAACACTGTCAGGGTCCCATTGCTACTTCGTATGCACATTTTTATTGAATTAATTATCACTCTTTCTAGTAGTCATAAAAAGGAAAAGATAAGAAAATAAAACCCCCTATTTCGCTTGGCTTTTTGTATCACATTTTCTCTCCTGTCTTCATTGTTTCTGTTGAGATAAATGTTAAACACACACGGGACAGAGAGATTGCTCAGTGCCCAGTAGTTGAGAGCCCTACATGGCAGCTCACAGACATCTCTATCTCCAGTCCCAGAGGGTCCGATGCTCAGTATTGACTTCTATGGAGATGCACATGGTTCACAGACATACATGCAGACAAAATACTCATATGCACAGGATAAATACCTTTTAATTTGAAAATTATAAAATATAGTTAAATACATAAAGTCAGTGGAAATAGACTTTAAAAAGAATCCCACATACTTACCAATTCTGGTCTCTTCCCCAGACTCAGTTCTGCCTCCTTCCCATGTTATTATGAATACACTTAATGTTTTACATTGTAGTTCATATCTACAAAAGGTGCTTTGTTTGTTTTTAACATCACCGTAATATCATAGCACTCCTAAAGACAGCACAGGTTTCTCCAGACCATGGGAATTCTAGTCAAATGCCCTGTTTTCCCGTAGTTAGTTTTGGTCAAGCTAGCATCTAAGCAAAGTGCACACCTTGCATTTGTTTGCCACAGGTTGTATCTCCTATGTCCCTCGAATTTTGTAAAGGAAAAGCTTCAATAATATTAACTAACAATTTGAGATGGGGTCTGGGGAGTGGCTCCACGGGGAAAGCACTTGTTGCACAGCATGAGGATGTGTGTTTGGATTCCCAGCAGCCATGGAAGAAGCCAGTTTCTGCAGTGTGTGTCTATAAGCCTAGTGCCAAGGAGGGTGGGTTGAGCTGGGTGGAGCCCTGGAGCGCTTCAGCCAGTCTGACCATCAGTGACACACGTACAGGCTCATCTAGAGGCTCTGCCTTTAAGAGAAGGCAGAGTTAGGCTGGCAAGATGGCTTCGTGGTTAAGAGCACCTACCGCTCTTGGAAGACCTGAGCTCGATTCCCAATACCCCAGCACCCATGTGGTGTGGCTCACAACTGCCTCTAACTCCAGCTCTGGGGGATCCCAATGCCCTCTTCTGATCTCTGCAGGCACTGCACACATGTACACACACATACACACACACATGATGGAGGAGAGTCGTCTGTCTATGTGTTACTTTCATTGGTTAATAAAGAAACTGCCTTGGCCCTTTAATAGGACAGAAAATTAGGTAGGTGGAGTAAACAGAACAGAATGCTGGGAGGAAGAAGGCAGGGAGCCAGATGCCAGGTCAGACATGCTGAATCCTTCCTGGTAAGCCACCACCTCGTGGTGCTACACAGATTATTAGAAATGGGTTAAGCAAGATATGAGAGTTAGCCAGTAAGAGAATAGAGCTAATAGGCCAAGCAGTGTTTGAAAGAATACAGTTTCTGTGTAATTATTTTGGGTAAAGCTAGCCGTGCGGGAGCCGGCCACAGCCCGCCACTCCTCATCACTACACACATACACACACTGGAGCTGTAGAAAGTAATTAAATCATAAAGACACAACATTCATGAAGCAGTCAGTGTCTCGTGAAGGGACCAAAGGTCACAGGCATTTGTTCCTTGGCTCTTCTGCGTTCCGTGTGAAGCCATTGTATTCCTCCCCTCAGGAAGATGCAGCAACAAGATGCCATCTTGAAGCTGAGAAGCTCTCATGAGATGTTCAACCTGCTGCCGCCTTGACCTTAGAACCCTCCTTCCTCCAGAGCTGTAGGAAATTAATTCTATGTTTCATAATCTCCCAGTCTCAGGTATTCTGTGGCAGCAGCACAGACTAAGACAATACATGTCTTAATCTCTCTGTGCTCCCCCTCCCTCAGTTTGATCCTTGCGATTTATTTGTGGAAGAAATAAAGTTGTTTGTCCTGAGTTTTATTCTGTTTGGGTTTGATTCTGACATTTTGCAGCTGCATTTTTATAGTTTAGTGTTCCTTTGTTGCCCGTTCTTCCTACAAACCAGCAGTTAAATCACGAATTGTATAAAATCCAAAGACAGCCGTACTGTGGTGCCTATCATTAAATGTGAACTTCCCTTGAGAGAATATTAACTACCTTTCCCATTGCTGTGATCAGACACCCAATACAAAGAAATGGTTAATTTAGCTAATTGTTCTCACAGTCTGAAGGAGTACAATCCATATGTTTGGGGGGGGCGGCTGTCATGGTGACAGGAGATTGAGGCAGCTGGTCACATGACATCCACGGTCACACAGTCAGGAAGCAGAGAGAGATGAATGCATTTGTTCAGTTGGCTTCTCCTTCTTATTCAGCCCATGGAAGGATGTTGTCCATATTTAGGGTGTGTCTTCCATCTCCAAACCCAGTCTAAACACTTGCTCATTGGCATGCCCAGAGGTCTGTTTCTGTGCTGATTCCAAATCACATCTAGTTGGCCATCCAGATTGACTACCATGGGGTTGGAGAGATGGTCATCAGTTAAGGCCACTGGGTGCTTTCCCGGAGGTCCTGTGTTTGATTCCCAGCACCTGCATGGTGGCTCAAAACTAGTAACTCTAGTTCCAGGAGATCAGACCCCCTAGTCTGGCCTCTGCAGGTACAAGGCATACATGCAAGCCAAACACTTATGCACATAAAATAATTTACTAATAATTAAAAGGAAAGATTAACCATCACAGAGGCTTGGGAAAGAGCTAGAAGTGACTGGCTCACGGGAACAGTAGGGATGGGAGTCAACAGACCCAGCTCTGCCCTGGTCTGCGGGGTGAGCGGATCTGAATAAGTACAGTTACTTTGGTAAAAGGGGAAGTGGAGGTGACAGGCAGGAAGTCTCAAAGCTCCTCCATGAAGCCAACTTCGCAGAGGAGCAGCCCTGAGGGTCAATATGGCCCACCCAGCCATCAGGACTGCTGGCTTTCCTGGGACAAGGACACTCTAGCTCTCTGAAGAGCCTCAGTCAGACCCTGGAATGGGCACTGGGTAGCTGGCTCGATTCACAGACTTCTTGTGGAATTTAGATCCACCTGACCTCTGGTCACATTTATTGACCATCTGTCCTTAGATCCCCTGCTGAATGGTGGTCTGTCTTCAGTAACACCAAAGACAACCAGGCAGAGGGTCTAAAACACACCACAGGGCTTAAAATAAGTTCCTACCCCCATGCCCCCACCTTGTTCCTCTTCTGTTCCTCTCTCCTCCAGTGTTTGGGGTTTGTTTCCCTCTTTAAAAATCAGTTTTGTAATTTTTTCCAGTTCGCTAGGGGGTGCTACTCCGTAACAAAACCCACAGGGCCCCGGCCTCGGGCTTGCAAGGGCCATCCTCTCCTTGGGAGCTGCAGAACACCCTGTTTCTTACTGCAGGGTCGTCTTTATTAAGACACAGAGGAGGGGCTCAGGAGACCCGGGTTCAAACCCACATCTGCTATCCTAGCCTGCAAGACCTCATTTCATCCCTGGCTGGGCTAGGAGAGGTTTGACCTGGAGCAGTACTTGGGACTTGTGCTGTAAATCCTGACTCCGAGCTTCCCTCAGAATGACACCAAAGCAGAGTAGTAATGCTGCTCTTGGCACAGAGCCTGGGGAAGCAAGCACTGGGCAGTCTCATCAGTATTGCTGTTGGTGAGATAAACTGGACACAGATAACTGTTTCTGTTCTAAGTCCAGGGCAAGACTTGAGAATGGCTTTCTCTATGGGGAGACATTATAATTTCCACAATAAAGCAGCCTCCACTCCCTCCAGGTGACACAGACCTTACTGGTTGATCTCTACAAGGTGGCGTGGATGCTCTGTTTATCAGGTAACCATGACAACTTCTTAGGATACGGGGGGGGGGCAGGGAGTTAAGCTTTAAGGTAAAGTAATCTGAAGAGCCTTGAGCAGAAGAGACACAAGCCCACACTAGACACACTGGAGGGAAACTGACTCAGTTGGAGTTAGGAGAGGTCTTCAAAGGACAAAAAGAAAAGACAACTTATATACAAAGGAAACCAGACTTTCAGCAATACAGGCTGGAAGAGTATTTTATAATCTCATAAATATAACCTTCCATGATAGCTTGATGTGCTAAAGGGAAATGCCTAGCCCTCAGCAGGTGCAATGTCTCAAATACAAGGTAGGGGAATACGGACCAAGAGAGCTGTCACCGCCCCGTGTTGGAGAGAGGCGGAAGGACAACCCACACAGAAGAGAAGCACAGGCCAGGAGGGAAGGCTAACTGCTTTTGGTTTAATTTTGTCTTGTTAAGATGGGGTCTCATGCAGCCTAGGTTGGTCTCAGAAGGGTCAGAGAGAAGAAAGGGATAAAAGGCAATGTGCTGGAAGCTGGAAGAGAGAAGTCATAGACAGTTCAGAAAGTTCCAGAAGCTGGGAGGGCAAGGCAATGGGTCCTTGGCAAATGCTTCCTAAAGAAATGTGGCCCTTAGGTTAGCTCAGGCTGACCTATTTTGAACTCTGACTTCCAGAACTGTGTTGATTTGAATGGCCAGGTCTATAGTTCTTAGTTACAGCAGCTAAAAGGACACACATACATACCTAAGGATGGGACATGGGGACGGTGGGAAATACAGAAGCCTTATCTTTCCTAGTACCAATGTCCTGGGTTTGTCTACTTTTGAAATGACATAAGAGAAAATGTCCGTTCTTTTGGTGTAACCTATTGCTACTGGGGTACTTGGTGATTCACAAGCTTAATGCCCGATCAAAGGATAGAGACCACTTCATCCTAACCTGGGTTGGAAGAGAACCCACTGCTGTTGACTGTAAACAGCAACAGGAACATAAAACCAGAGGTATTTGCTCTTGATCATGTTAAACCATTTCCTTACATTTTTAACTTTTAGGGCCATTAAAGACAAATTTTATTGAGTAAAAGTATCTAATGAAGGAAGGAGGGCTGGCTCAGCACTTAAGAAGGTTTGCTGCTCTTCCGGAGGACCCGAATTCAGTTCCCAGCGCACTCAAGTAAGGGTGCTCACAACTGCCTGTAACTTCAGCTCGCCAGGGAGTCTGACTACCTTTTCTGACCTCTGTGGACATATATATATGATATATCTATGTGTGTATATATATAAGATATATCTATGTGTGTATATATATATATAAGATATATCTATATGTGTGTATATATATATCAGGATATATATCAGGATATATATCAGGATACACACACACACGCACATATATGTGTTTGTTCAGAGGGAAGACAGTGAATCAACATAAAAATAATCTGCCTTCCTGCCTCATCTCCAGCCAGTAGATTATACAAGGGGGTGGGATGGACCCAAAGGCTGTCAATCACCCTAGAGCTCAATCCTTTGTTTCAGGTCAGGTGAGACTTGTGATGTCTGAGCCTCTCTGGTCATCCTCTCTCGTACTCTTCCCGTTCTGTGGCAGTCTGGGTTCAGACTTATTGAAGTGCTGAGTCTAGTTAGTGTTAGTCTGTGTCAACCCTGTGCTCTGTGGGGCGCCAGGTTTGGAAGGGGTTAGCTCAGAACAAAGCATCAACAGTGTGTGCATGGTAAGCTATTAATAACATGCACGTGCTGATTCTTTTTAACAACACGAAGCGCAGTCATGTCTTTAGGGTGCAGAACAGGAAACTGCCCCTATCAATAGAGTCTAGGTGATGAGATGCACCAGAGTATGGGAAGAGTATGTGGAAGCAAGATTCAGGCAGAGCAACTTTCGTGTGCAAGGGACCTGTGGGTAGAAGAGGCAAGTTAACGTTGAGGCATGGAAGCGTGTTTGCACGGCAGATAGTGGGTGGGCATTGTGTGGAAGGGAGGCAGCCGAGGGTGAAGAGTGGAGGGCTTTGGATCCTACACATGTGCTTTGAGTTTATCCTGCACATAGTGAAAAAACATGGTAGGACCGTGAGCAACAGGGAGGCAGACCACTGTAGTACCAATGGCTGTGATCCAGTCCTGGTGCTCATCTGATCATTTTACACACCTCCCCTGGAGGCTTCTAGAAAGAACTTCCAAGCAGCAGCAGGTGATAGGGGCCACTGGAGGTTTTCAGCAACAGGGAGATCTGGCTAGATCAGCTCTGTAGACAGATTCCCCCAGTGACACAGCAGAAAAGAGAGGACATCAAGATCAGGGCCATGAGGGTCGGGGGTGGGGCATCAATTCTGGCATGAAGTTATGTGGGCCTGAACTTGGTGGCCCCATGGCGGCCAGAGGAGGAGATGGCTGAGAGAGATTTGAATGGAGTGGAAAGACGGAGCTGCCCAAGGACAGATCGCAGATGGCAAGAGCAATGTATGGAGATGAAAGGATAGGAACAGGAAGGCTCAGAATGAAGGTTCCTGCGCTGCAAGCAAGGTCACCTTTCTGAGTGGCATCTCAGCCTGGCTGAGATGAAGGGCTGCCGGTACCCTTTGTTCAGGAAACTGAGAAGCCTCTCTAAAATCACTGGGTTCCTTCTCTCAGCCCTTCCCCACAAGAGGCCTGAGCTGCCTCCATCCTAGACAGCCCTGTTGTGAGGACTGGGGATGGAGGACGGACAGGTGGTGGGTACCAGTTGGTGGGTGACAGTTGGAAGATGGGTGTGAGAACCACTTTAGCAGGAAGCTGCTTTCCAGATAAGCAGAGACCCAGGCCAACTGGAGTCCTGGGCATCAAAGGGTTCTGGGCTGCTGCAGGCTGGATTAGATTGCCACTCACCAAATTACTCTCTATTGCCTTGGTCAGACGCAGTGGCAGGGAGATGAAAGGGATAATGGCAGAAGTTCAGTGGGCCTGTGTGACTAATGAATTAGCTGCTCCATCTCTGATGTAGCCTCCTGCCAGCTGCTACCCAGACGGCTTGTCTGGTCTCTCTCCTGACTGCTCGCTCCGTGCAGAGAAGGCTCCACGCCAGCACCATGGAAATCCTGATCACATGAGGATGGCCAGCACAGCCCCTTTGCTGTGGGACACTGCAACTCTGACATCTACTCCTTGGTATTCCTGGCACTTTGCATTTCCAGGCAGCGCATTTCTGGAGGGAACAAATATTCAGACCCTCACCCTTAAGGAGTTAATATGCATGCTGGTGCTCAGCTCACTTCTTCCATCTTACACAGCTCAGGACCCACCGCCTAGGGAATGGTGCCACCAATAGTGGGCAGGTCTTCCCATCTCAATCAATCCTAATCACAGTAATCACCCACCAATCCCCTGGTGAGATTTTCTTCTCAAGCGTCTCTAGGTTGTGCCAACCAACCATCACAGTGTGCAGGGGCACAGATTACCCCTGGAGGGAGTCTCAGCTTCCCTTCTTCCACCTGCTCCCTGTTCAGCCTGACCCTCTCTGCTTGCTAAGGTCTCCTAAAAGTCCTATGTTGAAGCCTGATCATCAGAGTGGTAGTGTTTACATTCAAGGCCTCAGGAGGTGAGTAGATCATTGGGACAGAAGAACTGGGTTATAAAGGAGACTTCCGAGAGATGCCTTATGTTTTTTACCACACAAGGAGAGAAAGCATCTGCTAAGGGCCAGTGAGATGGTTTAACTGGTAAAGGCACATACCACCAAGTCCAGGGACCTGAGTTCAATCCCCTGCACCCACATGGCAGAAGGCGAGAACCAATTTCCAACAGTTGTTCTCTGATCTCCACATGTGACATGGCATGTGTGTGCCCATATACCCATGTACATGTGTGCACGCACATATACACACAAGATAAATAAATAGAATACAGTTTTTAATTAAAATACAAACACAAAGCATCATCTATAAGCTTGGAAGCAGGCCCTTACCAGGTATCAAGTCGGCCAGCACCTTGGTCTTGGATATTCCAGACTCCAGGACTGTGAGCAGGTTGTTCCTAAGCCACCTGACCTATGACATTTTCTCACAGCAGCATGAATAGACTGAGACCTTGTCCACATAGTTTCAACCCCTGTGGGCCCTTGCAGGTCTGTGCCCTGAATTCCTAATGCTGGAATTCTCTGTGCTAAAAGGGACAAGGCAGCATAGTTCAAAAAGAAAGAAAGAGCACATGTATTTTTAAATTTAATAATAAAAATAGAAAATATTTTTAACAGCTCTAGATGTTGCTATTTTTATTTTATGTGTATGAGCATTTTGCCCACATGTATGTCTGTGTACCACATGCATGGCCAGAAGAGTATGTCAGACCTTCTAGAACTGGAGTTACATGCGGTTATGAGTTTCTTTTTGGGTGCTGGGAATCGAACCTGTGTCCTCTGCAAGAATAAGTGTCTTCACCACTGAGCCACCTCTCCAGATTCCAAAATAGAAAATTAAAATGACTTGCAATTTTGTTTCACAGTGAAAGTTCTGCTTTGCCATGTGTCCTTCCAGAATGTTCTCATTCACTGGCACAGGCGGGCACACACATTTTGTTGTTCCAAAATTAAAACAACTGCATACAATACATACGGCTTGCAAGCTGTTTGCCATTTTTCATGTACATTGTAAGAACATGACCTTGTCGGGACCCTGCATCTCCGCTATCATGCTTCTTCTGTAGAATATTTTATTGTACGGAAGGCTTTCATTGGATCGCACCCTGGGTAGGCTTTCCAGGTCTCCCCTATAATCTTTCCTGCTGTCATAAGCCTGGGCAGTAACACGGCTTGCCTAACTTAGAGATCATCTGGTCCCTTGGCTCACGTCATAAAGGAAATTGAGTTTTATTTTCAGAGTCAATGGTGATTAAATGAACAAGGGTTGCCAAGCAACCTGAAAACTGGACTCTGGGTGGAGGCCAAAGCAAACAGCTGCCTCCACCTGCACCCAGGTACCCAGAGCATCTCTTGCAGGGCATGGTGCTTCTAAGGGGACGAGTCCATTCCCCAGACAGTCACTCCTACCTGTTCCAGCTCCCAGGGCCTTTGTTTTCTGCACCTCTGATCCAAAAAGAGACTTCACTGGAGGACCCAGCCACTTAAGTCACCATTCCCAAGGGATGCCAGGAGCCCAGCAGGCCCTGCCGAGACTCTAAAGAATGTGGGACTATGAGGAATGGGCTGCAGCACTGTGTGAGTCTATACCCAGATGGGCAACCCGAATTGACATCTCTTCCTCCTCCAGCACGGTTCTCATCAGGACAAGAGCCTCTAGGTCCTGCAGGAACTCTGGGAGTGGCTTAAGGATGCCGTGGAGAGCTACATGGTGCCCAGGGAGGGGGCAGTGGCTTCTGAAGGCCCATGGGGAGGGAGAGGTCAACAGAGCTAAACCTAGACCTGTTTCAGTCTCTAGCTTCCTCCCTGCCCTGACTCTTGGATGGGGACAGGAAAGTTAACACCATAGAAATGTACCTCAGAGTCTGGGGTATGTTGGGACCTTGACACGGCGCCCCCTTGCCGCTATTGTGATGACAGGAGGCCATTCATTGTTTATAGCTAAGCGCCAAGACTTGGCACACCTGGCCAAAATGGAGTCTCTCAGGCTAACACCATAGTGTAGGGCTTTAATGAATCAGATCCACCCCAGAATTGCCCAGCTTGAAGACAGGAGGCTCCTGTCCACTTGAGCCAGAGAAACAAGGAAGTCCCCTCGGCTTCACACACAGCAGAAAAGCAGCTCACTGTAGCCTATTTTTGTCCCTTTATTTCCTAGTCCTCCACTGCCAATCCCACTCAACCGCCATTTCACCAAATAGGAATGCTAGCTCTGCGTTGGCACTGATAAAAAAGTCAGTGAGACTCCCGCCTACACGTGTTGTCTTTTGACAGCACAACCGCTGCCCCATGCCCAGGCACAGACAAACAGAATATTCTTTACCAAAGATGAAGAGCCAAGATCTGAGCCCATCTGCCCTTCCCCAGCATGTGACCTTCCTCCTCCTCCTCTTCCTCCTCCTCCCTTCCCTCCAGATCTTCTTTCATTTCTGTTCCCCTTTTTTCTCCCCCTTCCCTCTGCTTTCCCTTCCCTCCATTCCACTTTCACTTCCTTTGATTTTTTTTTTTGAGATGGCCTCCTGTGCTCCAGGCAGATCTCAGACTCACCATGTGGCCAAGAATATCCTGAGCCTCCTGCCTCTGCTTCACAAATGCTAGGATTATAAGTATTCACCACCATGCCCAAATCCCACATTGTTTTATTTAAATGGAAATAAAATTGCTACTATATTTATTTATTTATATATATTGTATGTGTCTGTATGTCTTTCTGTATGTCTGTCTGTCTGTCTGTGTGTTGCACGCCATGGTGGGAGCTGGTTCTCTGCTTCTACAGTGTGAATCCTGGACTCATACTCAGGCTCAGAAGCACCTGACTTTAGCCACTGAGTTGTCTTTCTTTCTTTTTTATTTATTTATTTAATTATTTTTTTTTGAGACAGGGTTTCTCCGTAGCTTTTTGGTTCCTGTCCTGGAACTAGCTCTTGTAGATCAGGCTGGCCTCGAACTCACAGAGATCCGCCTGCCTCTGCCTCCCGAGTGCTGGGATTAAAGGCGTGCGCCACCACCGCCCGGCTTTTTGGTTTTTTGAAACATCGTTTCTCGGTAGCTATGGAGCCTGTCCTGGAACTCGCTCTGTAGACCAGGCTGGCCTCAAACTCACAGAGATCCATCTTCCTCTACCTCATGAGTGCTGGGATTAAGGGTGTGTGCCACCACCACCAGGGGCCATGGAGCTGTCTTGCTGGCCCTAAAAGGGATTTTTAATAGGCCTGGCTTGCTGTGCATTTGCTGGACACAGCTGTCTTGTGTGCTCAGGAGGATGTGACAGGAATGGCTGTTAAGAGACCTGAAGCCAGGGTGCTCTGTTGGATCATTCTCATTCTTTCTTGAAGAAACCAGTGGCATGACGTCACGAGGAGCCTAAGAAACCATCCATGCAATTAGGAGCTGGGGTCTCCCACCAACAGCTGGCATGGATTCCATCACATGATGAGCCGCACATGAGGGGACCCTGCAGCGCCAATCGAGCCTTCAGGTGATCGCAGTCCAGTTAGTACCCCAAGAAGAGCCTCGGGAGGCGGCCCCTAGCCTACTCTGCTACTCTGGACTTCTGTCCCTCAGAAGCTGAGCTGAGCAGAAGCGATCAATGCTGTTCCTAGAGACAGTCACTCAACTGTCAAGAACACAGACAGGGTTCGCATGCAGAAGCTGATTAGCCTGAGCAATGGTAAGAGTCTGGGTGACTCTGGAAAAAAATCTCTAAAAGAAACGAGTTTTTCTTGAAAACTCAAGAGCAACACCTAACACACAGCAGCTTTGGGACTTGGGTCTGTGAGCATCTCCTCAGGTAGGAAAGACGGAAATTCGCTCGGCTCCAAGGCATTAGGAAATGGGAGAGGGATAAGTTCTGCAGACCTTGTGCCTGGGACAGACAGATGCTGCCATCTTAGTCAAGGTGGGGTTCAGGTTTACAAAGGGCAGAGTGAGGGGTGAACAGGCAGGGGCTGGCACCAGGAAGGGCTGAACCTCTAACTTCTTCTCTACAGAGAGTGTTTGAAGTTTATCTCTGGGCAGAAGGACAGAAGAAGGCCAGGCCTCTACCTGGCCTCAAGTCTCCATCCCTCAAGCTTGCTTCTCCATCCTCCTGGCTCCTGTTCACTCTCTTGCCTCTGGAGCGCTACTCAGTCTCTTGTAGCCATCCCTGTCCACCGAGGCTACTGGCCAGCACCAACACTGGCCTCAGTTACCCCAAACCCACCTTCTAGTCTTTATGTCAACAAGATATAGTCATCTGAGAGGAGGGAGCCCAGTTGAGAAAATACATCTACAAGGCTGTAGACAAGCCCGTATGGCATTTTCTAATTAGTGATTGGTGGAGCAGGGCCCAGTACATTGTGGGGGGTGCCATCCCTGGGCTGGTGGTCCTGGGTTTTATAATAAAGCAGTTTGAGCAAGCCACAGGGAGCAAGCCAGTAAGAAGCACTCCTCTATGGCCTCTGTATCCGTTCCTGCCTCCACATTCCTGCCTTGTTTGAGTACTGTCTTGTTTTTCCTCAGTGATGAACAGTGATGTGGAAGTGTAAGCCAAATAAACCCTTTCCTCCCCAAGTTGGTTTTGGTCATGGTGTTTTATCACCACAATAGCCACTCTAACTGGGACACCTCCCTTCAGCACAGCTCCACACTCAGTCCCTGCCCCCGCATCCTGACTTCCTTCCAGTCTCACCTCCGACCGCTTGGTCTCAGTGTTCACCGCCTCCACCCTGTTCCAGGCTGTCCGTCACCCCTCATTGCATAACCAACTTGCTAGCTGGAGCCCCACTATCCACTTCATCCCTTCTACCCGACTCACTCCAACATTCTGCCCAAAGGATCACAATCTTTCCTGGGTTACCGGTCATGCTCACACCGTTTCTTGGTATCCCCTTCCTCTGTCCCAGGCCTGCACAGTCCAGCCCAAGCCTGCAGGCTCTGTACTAGGGTTTGATTGTGAAATGCTCCCCCCAGTGAGGAGTGCTATATTGGGAGCCTGTGGACCCTTTAGGAATTTGGAGCCTCTCTGAGGAAGTGTGTCGCTGTGGGGCAGGCCTTGACCTTTATAGCCTGATTCCACTTCCTGTCTTATCTCTTTCTTAATCTGTGGAGACAAAAGCAGGCAACTTCAGACTGCTAGAGCCATGGCTTCCCCTCTGTGATTGACAGTGGCTGCAAATCGAGAGCCAGAAGAAAGCCTTCCTCCCATGCTTCCTGTCAGGGGCTGAGGCCCAGCAGTGAAGAAAAGCAACATCTTGGCTTTGTCAAAGGTTCAGTGGAAGCAATACCAGTTTCTTTTTAAAATGTTAAATATTATTTTTTGAATAGAAGAAAGACCAGTTTCTTATTTTATAATGTTTAAAAACGCACAACTTTAGCTAGATCACTGTGGAGAGTAGAGGGGAGGCAAGTGCACCCTGGAGTGCAGGCTGACATAACTGTTAGCTTTCTCAGTTCTTCCGAAAGTAGATTTTCTTGTTTGTGTGTGTGAATATTTTGCCTGAATGTATGTGTGTGTGCAGCACATGCATGCAGTGCCCACGGGGACAGAAGAGGGCATCAGATCCCCTGGGATTGGAGTTACTGACAGTTGTGAGCCACCATGGGGCTACTGGGAACTGAATTTGGGTCCTTTGCAAGGACAACCAGCACTGAGGTGCTGAGCAATCTCTCCAGACCACTGAACCATGCTTTCAATTCTTGGAGAATTTCACACAGTGTATTTTGGTCATATTCACACACACACACACACACACACACACACACACACACACACGACAATTTTTTTAAAAAGATTTGGTTTTGCTTGGACTAGAAATATTAGTGCTTGCTGCCCTAAGGAGCTGAGTTCTGCTCCCAGCACCTACCCTGGGCAGTTTACAGTACCAGCAACTGTGCTCCAGGGCATCTGACACACACACACAGGTGTGTGTGAGAGAGAGAGCGTGTGTGCCCTTTTGCACATGGAAAGCCCAGAAGAGGGCATCCACTAATCTCTCTTCAGCTCTTGCTTTGAGGCCAGATCTCTCTCTGAGTCCGGGGCTCATGTTTTCAGGGCTAAGTTCTAGCAACCCTCCTGTCTCTGCCCTCTCCAGAACTGGAGTTATAAGCAGGGGTGGGAGCCCCAGATTGTCACTTGTGCTGGAATCTGAGCTCTGATCCTCATGATTGTGTAGTGAGCACTTGTAACTGCTGAGCCATCGCTCTAGCCCTACCAGCCATGTCTCAGTGGCTCAGAACTCTCTCTTACTCTAGTTCCGGGGGATCCAATGCCCTCTTGTGGCTTCCTCAGGCACCCGACATGCACACTGTGCGCAGACATACATGCAGGCCGAACACTCACCCATACACGTAAAACAAATATTTTTTAAAGTCTAAAGAAAACAGTGAAATGTGCATGAGTGTTCTTGCCTGTACTTGAGGACTCTGCCATGGTTTCAAGACATAGTTTTATGGTGTAGTAGGGAGGGTAGGAATTGTCTTCACGTTCTGATGAGGAGCTGAGGCACAGACAGGCGAAGTTACTTGACCAGACCACACAGCTGATAAGAGGTGGAGCCAGGATTCAAAGCCAGGCTTCCCTGAGCCTCTGAAGATGCTGGAGGGGTGTGGGGGAGGCTGAGTAGGGGAGGTTCCGCCTCATTAGTCCCTGGAGAGGCATGCAGCCACCTGTGGGTTCTGTTGAGTCAGGGAAGCTCAAGGCAGCCAAGCATAGAGAAGGATCTATTCACTGTCAATCAAAAGGTCAAATCATCTAGCATCTCAATACCTTAGCTTATTTGAAGGAAAAAGTGAGCATTGAAAGGGCCCTCCCAGTGTTAATGTTCTGAGCAGTGTTGAACAACGCTGACCACCTACAAAATGCCTCCGGAGAGGCCTGGGTTCCTCTAATTTATCTCAGATCTTTTTGTTTTAATAATTGTATTTATTTACTCCTGTGTCTGTGTGTTTGTGTGTGTGTGTGTGTGTGTGAGAGAGAGAGAGAGAGAGAGAGAGAGAGAGAGAGAGAGAGAGAGAGAGAGAGAGAGAGAGAGAGCATGCAGGTACACACAGAGGGCAGAGCAGATCCGGAAGTCACATACAGTTGGGAGCTGCTTGATACCAGTGCTGTGAACCGAATACCTAATCCTGGTCCTCTTCGATAGCAGCAAGCGCTCCTAATGGCTGAGTTATCTCCCCAGGCCCTGTCTCAGGTCTGGGTAGCAAGGCTGAGAAGTATCACTGGCCATCTGGGGACCTCATTAACAAGTGAAGCTCAGGAAGACTGTGGAGCTCAGGGTTGTGAAGGATGGAGCAGGCTCTGAGCCTGCGTCTGTGTGGCTCCAAAGCCTTTAGCTATGGCACATGGAGTCCGAGCAGGCTCAGTCGGAGGGTGTTGGGCTAAGAACCAGGTCTCTGATCCCTAGAATGGAGACCAGTGAGACTTCACTAGCCAGATCTACAGTGGACTAACCACCCACATTGGATGACAAACCCCAAATGGCCCTGACTTTGGGATTTTTTTACCCCGAGTGGTGGAATCAACTCAAGTCTGCCTTATCTCTAGGACAAAGCAGGACACTTAACCTCCCAGGCCCCCTTTCTGTCAGAGGTTCATGTGAATTTGTGATTGCAGTGAGTCCCCATGCCTGCCATTCCTCCCTCCAGCTGCTGTTACGAGCGCTCTCGTGGCTTCTGGTGTTGGGTGATGGGTATATAACCAGGAGAGTCACTTTTCCTCCTAGTCCCTTCCCCACCCTGCCCGCACCTCAGTCTGGCTCAGCAGCCACCCACCTCCTCCAGCCTCCCAGGCAATTACACCCACTTTCCATTGCTTCTGATTAGACCCACAGGGTCCCCAAGCGGCAGGAAGTCTGTTTCTGGACTCTAATTAAGAGGGAAGTAGCTGACTCAGACAGTACAGAGACAAATCAATGGCTCCTCCAGAAATTTCTCTCTTGGAAGCTCCAGGTGACACTTCCAGCCTTTCAATAAGCATCTAGTGAGCACCTACTGCATACACACTCCTATTGTTGCCACAAAAGTAAGCAAGACAAAGTCCTAATCCTGTCACCTTGAAGCGAGTGTGTTAGATAAACAGGAAATTGAAAATAAGACCCATCTCTCCTTTCCTGTTAGGGCTTCCTAGCATTTTGAAGTCTGCTCTCAAGCCCTGCACAACATATGACTTTTCCCAGGTCTTCCCACCCCCTCACCTCCTCCACTCTGCACCGGAAGTGGTTTTGCTATGTCATGTCCAAGCAGGGCAATGCAATGCTGGGCCACTCTTGAGTTACAGGAAAGACAGCTCAGAGACAAGAATGTAACTGGGGCTGGAGTCATCACCTTCAGTCTCAGGTCCTGTATCCTTCACACAGAGGGGCATCAGGCTGGTTCTGTGAGCCAGCTGAGCTATGTGGGGAAATGCTGGCTCGCACACCTGGGCACACGGCCATGTGTAGAGTGTCTAGCCTGTGCTGGTCATACCAGGGACCTGAATATTTGTGGGATGGTGGTGTGGCAGGGATGAGGGTCCCGGACCTGCACATCTGGACAGGGATGGGTCGGAACAAGTGAGGTCCAGATCTAGGGATTTGGGATGAGATGCTTCCATCTTCCAGCTGCACTCGTCCACATCTGGACAGGGATGGGTAGGGACAGGTGAGGTCCATATCTAAGGGTTTGGGATGAGATGCTTCCATCTTCCAGCTGCACTCGTCCACATCTGGACAGGGATGGGTAGGGACAGGTGAGGTCCATATCTAAGGGTTTGGGATGAGATGCTTCCATCTTCCTGCTGCCCTCGTCCACATCTGGACAGGGATGGGTAGGGACAGGTGAGGTCCATATCTAGGGGTTTGGGATGAGATGCTTCCATCTTCCAGCTGAACTCGTCAAGCAGCTGTCTTCTCCCAAGAGCATAGGAAGACGACAAGAATATGCATGCCTTCCACCAAATCCACGACACCTCCAAGGAACCCTTGGTTGCATCCAGTTTCTTCTTTATATACATAGGTAAACAGATAACAATGAATTAGAGACAGAACACAGAAGGATTTCACTTGAGGTTGATTAGAATGGAAACAGCCACCCTGATTTCCTCCCATCTACACACAGGGCAGTGTTCACAGTTCCCCATGAGAGACAAGAGTCATGAAATGAGAAATGCCCCAGTTCTAAACCCACCTTTGCAGCCAAGCCTTCTGTGGAGCTTGGTTTGTATATCAGTCAGGATGAGCCAGGTTATAGTGCAGTAACAAGCACCTCCTTCATCTCAATGACTCTAAACAAAAGTTGTATTTTTTTTTAACAGACGAATTGGTGGCCTAGTACCTCCAGGGTCCTGTCCTTTATGAGGTGGCTCAACAATCAAGACGCTTCATCTGCCGGCTCTTTCCCCTTCATACACAGACTGCAGGGGCCTTCTAGGGTAGAGGGGGAGCAGCACACCCTGACTCCTAACACACATTCATCCAGAACTGAAACACACAGCTTCTGCTCATATTTCATTGTGCAAGAAAGTCCTATGGTCACCCCCAATTCAAGGCACAGGCATAGGGTTGAGTCCTATGGTCACCCCCAGTTCAAGGCACGGGCATAGGGTTGTCATCACCAAGAATGATCATGGAAGCCAAGACACTGATGAGCGACCACTCTTTCCCAGAGTTGATAAAATAACATCTGCCAACATTCCTTCTCCTTCGTCCATCTGGTGCCTGGTGCTGGTGAAACAGCAGTGGGGGATGGGAGCTCAGGGTTCCTGGCTCCTTAGTCCTGTGTGTAGGGTCACTCTCCCCCACTCTACAGTCTCTGCCAGTCTAGTTCATATTTGGTCTTGGTTTGATTTCTCTTTGAAGCAGAGGCAAAGACTCAGATCAAAGGTTTTCGTTGTTGTTGTTCGCTTTTTTGAGGCCGTCTCTGGAGACTAGCATAGGCGAGCAGACAGCGAGACAGGGAAGGACAAGCCATTCAGTCGTGTTGTAAGGCATCACTGACGTGGACATTGGGGCACTGATTCCTTCAAACTCCTTGCGGAAGTGTGTAAAAGGCACAGCTCAATGATGGGGAGGCTGGGACATGATCTCTGTCACCTGACAGGTTCATCCCTGAAGACTCTCATACTTCTGCCTTCCACCAGGGCAAGCTCTGAAGCGGGTGAGCTGAGACACGGCACGGGGGTGGGGGGTGGGGAGTGGGGGGGGCGGGGCTCCAGGTGGGAAGCCAGCAGTGAGTGTAATAACTCTCTGCAGAGGCTGCAGCTGGTGTCAGAGGGACCCAAGGGGTGACAGACTGAGGGGTGCCGAGGCTGAAGCTGAGAAACAACAGCTGTCATGGTCCATATGGAACTCCCCCACAAACAGCCTTGGCGAAACACTGGAGGCGAATGTGTCTCAGGACAACTGCAAACTCATTTCTTCTGGTCACCTTTCCCAGTTTGGAAGGAAGGACCTCCTCCGCTGGAAAAGGAGGGGGAAGAGTAAGCAAGCGGCAACAGTTTTCCATATGGGAGACGGTGGCGATGGTGGTCACATGTGGCGTGGGAGGGAGGCTGCTTGCTGGCTCTGGCATGCTCCTCACGGAAGGCAGGACACCTGAGGACAAAGATGCATGTCTGTTAGGCACCTGCTGCAGCTAGCCTTCTCCAGGGCCCTGGAAACAGAAGACACCAGTGTCAAGTTGAGAGCGTAGGCCCCAGTCCCTCACATCTATCCCAGCCCCCAGGCCTGGTCTGGACTCCAAATCCCAGTAGGCCAGATTCTGATTCCTTCCTGGGGATGGGGTCAGGACCACTCCCCAGGGTACTTAAGGGATCTCCCGAAAGAGGAACACGTGGTCTCTCTTTCTTCCTCCCGGGTTCGCATTTCCTTGGCTTCTCGGTTCCTCCTCGGGGCCACCTGAGAGCACAGATCTCCCAGTAAATCTGGATATTTTTTAATTTGGCTTGTTTTGATTTGGCTTGATTGGGAATTTTTGTGTCTTCAGGGAGCTAATATTAAGAAATATTCCTAACAACCAGGCTTGGACTCTGGAGCCTGCAGCCTCCCCACAGCAAAGGCAGCTTGATGCAGGCAGGAGAATCCCCACTTTGGGAACAGAGGCTTTAGGTTTAAGTCTTGACATATGGCTAACCAAACCCCCTACCTAAGTCTGATTTAAAAATCAGTACGCAAGTAAACCACAGGATCTTGGCCTTGCCAGAGGTGGGTTCAGTATCACATTCGACACATGAGGCACCTGCAATTGGAGGGTCAGACCCACACAGCTCTTGCCTGCAGGGCGTCAGACTGCGGACTTGAACCAGCTCCTTTGGACTTCAGTCCCAAGCTCCTCTGAGCTCATGATTCCAAAACAAAGGCAAAGGCAGAGCCTGGGGGGGTGGGCACCACAGGAAGGCCTGCGTGTGTGAGCCTGTGCGGTCAGGCTCTGAGTGCAGGCCACATGTCATGTATAAAAGATACAGAACTGACAAAGATTGGAGCTAAATGGATCATGGAAAGTCACCCCAGAGGAGTGTGCGTGTGTGTGTGTGTGTGTGTGTGTGTGTGTGTGTGTGTGTGCAGGTGTCTGTGGAGGGCCTTGGGTGCTGTTCTTTAGGAACGAGCCACCTTGAACACCTTAATCTTTTTGAGACAGCCTTACGTATATTAGCTTGGAGTTTGTCATGTTGAGTGGCAGACCAGCAAGGACAGGGATCCACCTGTCTCTACTTCCCCAGCACCACTACACCTCCTCACTCTTCAAGATGTAGGTTCTGCGGACTCAAACTTGGGTCCTCATGCTCGCGAGGTAAGCTCTGTGCCAACTAAAACACCACCGCAGTCCAGAGAGGAGTGAGCATCTTTATTCGCACTGAGTACGTTTGGATCATGCCGAGTCAGATTCTCTTCCTAGAATGACTTGCTATTTCTCCAATGCAACCATCTCAACCTGTTCAGTAGATAAAAACAGCAGACCCCTCAAAGGGCCTCTGTGTTGAGATAGTGCTTACGATATATTCTTCATAATAAATCATAATAAATGGCTTATTTTTAGATGCTGCAATTATTGTTGCAGTTCATGTATTTTGGTACCAAAGCCACTGAACGAGTTGAGACACTTCTACATACAAGTGGATTAGAGGTTGGAAGTGGATAGTATCAAAGATTGACATAAACACTTGATTTGCCCTGATTCAGTCTAGTTCTTATGATCTTGTATCCATGGAAACCGCTGACTATCGATACCTGAAATAGGTTTTTCTCTGTGCTGAGCACAGGAAATGAGGTGGGGCTGCTGTTCTTTGGCATGTACAAAGGACACCCACCTCATTCTTCCTTCCCCACTAAGCAAGGTCTGCTCCACAGACATTCAGGAGCGGAGCATCCAGAGCTTGCCGAGAGGCAGCCATTGCTCAGCCATTCCTGTTGAGTGAAGGAATGCAGTTGATTGACGTGGGAAATAGAAGGACCAAGGGTGCAGACACTAGACAAGGAGCCTCCCTCCAGGAGGCCTGGGGAAGCTGATTTCACCATCCTCCTGAAGTGGACTAACGCAGCATCTGTAGGATAATGCCAGCTCAGGATCAAGAGCAATGCCAAGGTGCAGGAGAGCTGGGCCACTGGGGTCAGTCAAATCTGGGCAGAAGCAATGACCCAGCTGCTCACTTGCTTTGCAAACTCAGACCTCCGTGTCCCATGGGTTAACTGATTCTAATCACATTTACTTCTCAGGACTGTCCTACAGATAAAATGGCCCCTGTTTGTAAATATCCATGTGTCTCCAAGAAAGTGAACCCCACTGTTGTTACCATTGAAGTCTGAAGTGGGGACAATAGTCACAACTTTCTTCACCCAAGAGTTTGGGAACACTGACTAGATAAGTCACGGAAGACTTCTTTACAAACTGCTGGGTGCTGTGCACTCATGGGGGAATCCTAGGATGGCTCAAGTGGACAGAGGGGCAGGAAGAATCTGATCATGGAACTTCTCAGTGAGCTTCTAGTGGGCTGAGACTGGGAAACAGGAAGATCTGGGATCTGCATGGGTTGGAGGTAGATAGTGTTGTGCACAGGCCATGAACTTGAGAGTCAGTTTACCTGAGGCAAAGGCCTGTCCTGCTTCTCTGCTTTGTGATCTTGGACCAGTGCCAGTAAGGTGAGGCCTCATGTTGGTGGTGGTAGTATGGACAGTGGGCAGTTGCTGGAACTGAATGACTTAAAGTCTGGAAAGGCTTGACTCAAACATAGAATGCAGTAGGTACCCGGTAAATGCAGATGGCCCAGTTGTTCCCATCTCATTCTCCTATCCATCCCCAGGATTGTAGATGGAGCAGCAGGCTGCATTCCCGCCCAGCTCCTGCACGGCTAGCTTTATACCTGAAATAACAACACACAAATTGTATTCTTTTAAACACTGCCTGGCCCATTAGCTCTAATCTTTTACTGGCTAACTCTAACATCTTGATGAACCCATTTCTACTAATGAGTGTAGCACCACGAGGTGGTGACTTACCGGGAAGGATCTTAACCTGCGTCCATCTTGGAGAGGAGAGCTATAGCGAATGTCTCACTTCCCTTCTTCCCAGCATTCTGTTCCGTCTACTCAGCCTATCTAAATTCTGCCCTATCAGGCCAAGCAGTTTTCTTTATTAATTAACCAATGAAAGCAATAGATAGATAGATAGAAGACACTCCCACATCACAGGATTCAAGGTCTCTTTCTTCAGCTCACCTTGTCCCATCCTTGGTTTTTACAGTGTGTGAAGGGTGTTGGTAGCAAGGTGACGGGAGCAGGGGTGGATTGGTGTCAGCTGAGCCTTGTGCAGGTCATTACGGCACTAACCATTCCCCAGGCAGGATACTGACACACATAGCCAGCTCTGCCACATGCAGAGCCTATCCTTGTTTGTCTTTTGTTGACTCCCTTGCTCTGCATTCTACGCCTGTGTGAATGCCCAGAGCTGGGATAGGACACAAAGGACAGAGAGTCATGGGTGCTTAGGCCAGCCTGGAAGCCTACCCTAATCTTTACTATCTTTCAACCCTTCTTGCTTCTACTATGACCCCTTGTCCCATGCTTTCCTGGGATGTTGGCCCTGGAAGGTTCCTCAGAACACTGGGGCAGGGGTAGGAATCCCTGGCAAGGCTGCCCTTCCCTATGCAGATCAGAACATTAGGCAACTGTATTCATCCCTATCTCACTCTCCCCTGGACACGGCTTCTCCACGATGAAGTTGCGAGGCAGTCTGAAGGGACTGCTGCTAGTGGAGAGAGAATGGAGGGGCGGGGAGCTGAGATGGCATCTTCAGGTGAAAGGACACCCAGTCCCTGAGTTCAGGGTGTGGGGAAAGGCCCTGGTGGCTCCTGGGAGCACAGCCAGTACTTTACGGGAGTGCCAAACAAAGAGAAGGAATGTGGAATTTGCTACAGGCTCTGCACTAAGCTGACCATTTGACCCCATAACTAGTGCTCAGCATTCTGGGCCCCTGGTTCTGCATGGGTCAGATAGAAACAGCTGCTTTCTCCTACAACAATCAAACCAACTGAAGCTTGGAGACTCCTCTATCTATAATCCCTGTGCTCTTACAGTGGCTTTAAAAACAATGACAACCTTATTTGACATATATTTGTACATAGTTAAATTATACAGTTCAGTGAGATCTTTTTTTTTCTTTTTTTTGGGGGGGTTTTTGAGACAGGGTTTCTCCGTAGCTTTTGGTTCCTGTCCTGGAACTAGCTCTTGTAGACCAGGCTGGCCTCGAACTCACAGAGATCCACCTGCCTCTGCCTCCCAAGTGCTGGGATTAAAGGCGTGTGCCACCACCGCCCAGTAGTTCAGTGAGATCTTACATGCAGGTGTAACTGTGCAGCCAGAGCCACAATCAAAACTGCGAATAGATGTATCACCTTACATGTTTGTTTGTCTAGTTGGCTTTTGTTTTTCTGTTGCTATTTTAGTTTTTGTTCTGAGACAAGGCGCTGTTATGTAGCCCAAGTTGGCCTTAAAATTCCAATCTTCCTGGCTAGCCTCCTGAGGGCTGGGATCACAGACACACTCCTGCTTCTTATTGCCAAACAGTGACCTATTATAAGGAAAGCTGCAGCTTGTTTTCCCACCTGTCTGTTGGCAGATAATTTGATCTGTCTACATTTTGGTTTTGTTTGGTTTGTTTGCTTGAGACAAGCATGTAGCCCAGGCCAGCCTTGAATCCTTCTGATCCTTCCGCCTCCACCTCCCAAGTGCCAAGATTACCAGTGTGCATACCATGGCCAGTACATCCATTTGGAAGGGGCAAGTGTTAACCAAAAACATGCCTGTCAGCATTTATGTACAAGTTCTTGAACGCTTTGTCCCCCTTGGGCAAATATCTAGGCACAGATACATATAGAGACATAAGGAGGTATATGCTTAATTCTTAAAAATGATTTATTTTGCATGTATATTGTACTTATGTCTGTATGTGTAATCCCATGTGTCTGAATTCTTGTGTGTGTGTGTGTGTGTGTGTGTGTGTGTGTTTTAGGCTGCAGCATGAACCCTACTCATAGCAGCTCCTGGGCCCCACACCTCTCCCCCTCCACCTGTCCTTAGCTGGAATACGGGGTAGGGCTCAGAGAGTCCTAGAATTCTCTGTGTGTGCTCTCGTTCTCACTTCTTGCTATGAAAAAACTATAGGGGACAGGTGACCTACCAAGGACCTTCCCAGGCCTGTGACTCCAGGACAATGGACTTGAGACTCAGGTTTCCTTCTGTATGAAATGTCCTTAACCTCTCATTGCCACTGTCCCCGGTTGACTTTAGTATGTGTTATTTATTAGTGTTCATCGTCTCAGGAGCAGGGTGCCAGGATTAGTGTTCTGAGATCCCTATCTCACCGCTGGACCAGAACCATGTGTGCTAGAGCTGAGGGGAAGGAGCATTTGACTTCTTCTGGCCTCCCTCATCAAGGGTGACAACAGCTGAAGCCTTCTGGGGCTATCCAAGGTGGCAGGCTCCCCAGTTCTAAGGCTAACCCAGTAGACTTTGTTGTCCCAAGATTACTGCTTTAGGGAGGAACATCTGCATGACCTATCTGAAAAAGGAATGAAACAGGATTTCTCTGTGTAGACCTGGCTGTCCTGGAACTATGTGGATAAGGCTGGCCTTGAACTTAGAGATATTTTTGCCTCTGTCTCCCAAGTGCTAGGATTAAAGACGTGTGCCACCACTGCCCAGATATGATGTGAAAATCTTTTTTAATGAGAGTTTCTTTATCAATTTTACTTACGTGTTTGTGTCTGTGCTTGTGTGAGTTTATGAGCACAGTATTTGTGAAGGAGCCCATGGGGGTCAGAAAAGGGGACTAGAACCCCTAGAACCAGAATTACAGAAGAAGAACCAGTGTCTTTGCCAAGAGTAGCAAGTGCTGTCTCTTCTCTCTCTCTCTCTCTCTCTCTCTCTCTCTCTCTCTCTCTCTCTCTCTCTCTCTCTCTGTGTGTGTGTGTGTGTGTGTGTGTGTGTGTGTGTGTGTTTTGAAGTAGATCTCTCTGTTTAGTTCTGACTTTCCTGTAGACCAGGCTGACCTGGACCTCACAGAGATCTTCCTGCTTCTGCCTCCCTCCGAGTGTTGGGATTAAAGGCATGTGCCACCATACCCAGGCCCAATAAACTCTTTTTTTTTTTTTTGGTTTTTTTTTTTTTTGGTTTTTCGAGACAGGGTTTCGCTGTGGCTTTGGAGCCTGTTCTGGAACTAGTTCTGTAGACCAGGCTGGTCTCGAACTCACAGAGATCCGCCTGCCTCTGCCTCCCAAGTGCTGGGATTAAAGGCGTGCGCCACCCCAATAAACTCTTTTAACTGCTGAGCCATCTCTTAAGTTCCCCAGATTTTCTGGCTTATTGTGGAGAGCTTAGGAAGAGGACTTGTGGATATGTGGGAAGTGGGACCAGGGAACCAGAGAATACATGTCACCGAAGAGAGGAATCTGGAGATCCTCTCCATTTTAAATCTTTTCCATTGCTTCTACCAGTTTATAAATGAATTAATCAATCAATCTAACTAATTAGAGGCAGCATCTCACTATGCAGCCCAAGATGGAGTCAAACTCATGATTCTCCTTCCTCAGCATTACAGCTACTATAATTACATACCTAGCTGTTTTCCCCATCTTAAAGAGAAAGAATGCAATTGCATGAATTGACTTGTCAAAAGTCATCTAGCTAGTATGAGGTAGAGCTGGGACAATGTTTATTAAATGATGCAAAATGATGCTAATGCGACCAGGTATGGTGGTGCATGCTTGTAATCCCTGCACTTGGAAGCTGAAGTGGGAAGGTCTTGAGTTCAAAGCCAGTCTGAACCACGTGAAAAGACTCTGTCACAACAACAGCAACAACCTACAGAGCCACAGTAACATGGCATTCACATCGAAATGGACTCACAGACAAACAGAATAAAACAGAGAACTCAAGAAGAAACCTATATGCCCACACACATCTGCTCGAGAACAAAATGCCCTCTTTAACAAACAGTGCTGGGAAGATGGGAACCCACGTGTAGAAGACTGAAATTAGAACCCTACCTCTCGCTCTGTACAAAAACCCAATTCAAATGGATGAAAAATATTAATGAAAGTCTGGAAGTTTTGACTACTGGAATGAACACAGGGGAAGGGGGCAGGGTGGCACACACCTGTAATTTCAGCATTTGAGGTAGAAGTATGAGAATCAGGAGTTAAAGGCTGCTTTCTGCTGTACAGCAAGTCTGGGGTCAACCTGGGTTACATAGGGCCCGATCTCTCAAGAGCGCCAATGATTTTCCTGTAGAGAAAGCAGGGTCTTTAGACCATAAAAGCATTGCTGTAAGGGGTGTGATGAGGAGAGCGGATCCCTCTAGGTTTCTGTTTCTCAGAGGGAATCAACAACCAGCTCTTGGGAATTTTGTAAAGCTTCACAAATTGTTTTCAGAAAAAAACACAGTCCTAATTATTCTGTAATGGTTATTGATTTGTTTAAAGTTTAAGCTATTAGAGGAACATAGTGTCTTAACACTACAATCCTACCATCTCTCCAATTTGTTAGTTAAGTCCCAACTAAAGCCTGGCGTTCCCGGCAGGACCAGCGTTTCAGCACCGAGGACAGCGACATCCGTGTCCACTACTGGGCTTGGTGCCGCACCCTCCAAAGTAAACCTGCTAAGTGTCCTGGGGTTTTTCACCTCAAAGCACAGCCACAACGCCTTCCTGTGGATCCCCAGAAGAGCCCCCATTAGAGGATTTTGATTGGCTACTGAAGCCCATAATCTAGCTGTATCACCCTAGACGGCACTGTGTACTCCAGAGGGTGATGCTGCAGGGGAAGCTGTGGGCTTAATAAGGACTGGGAAGTCGGGAGGAGGCCTGACAGAGGGAAGATTCCTGCAGCCTCTAAGCTTTCCCAGGTTTGCTTGTCTTGCTACGCTCAACATCTTTATGATGAACCAACCTCAGGGCTCAGGGTTTGGGATATAAGGCACTTCCGTTTGCCACACCCACCCAAGTTGCTGGGCGCACAGCACCCACCCTCTGAGACCTTTATTAAAGGAAAGCAAACATTTAACCAAGAAAAAAAAAACAACAAACTCTTAATTGGAGGCCTCCAGGGTTGTTTGCAGAGGCAGATGGGAGGAGATCTAATGAAACCACCTCACACGGTCCTTGGTGCGCACCTCACAGATAAAGCCTCATTGCCAGGCAACAGAGTTTTTCCATCCAGAGGCCTGATAAGAGACTTGGTGAGGCTGTGTGTTTGAAAAATATGATTTTGTAAGCAGGGCCCAGAGAGTGCTGATTCTGCCCAATGCCAGTGTCTGCCACCAGATAAGCAGCTGCCACGTTCCCTGGGGTATTGGCAGGGTTGTTCCTCCCAGGACCTCTGACAGGGCCTGTCAGAATGAAGACACCCTGAGCCACAGTCAGGGAGAGGCCCAGCATTACCTAGGATTGGGGGCTGCTCAAAGGGCTTCACTGCTCACCAACAGCAGCTGGCCCGATGAGGGTGGAAGGGTGTCAGGGCTGCAGAAACTGGCTATATCCATGTAATACCACGGCCCCTGCAGAAACTGGCTATATCCACGTAATACCACGGCCCCTGCAGAAACTGGCTATATCCACGTAATACCACGGCCCCTGCAGAAACTGGCTATATCCACGTAATACCACGGCCCCTGCAGAAACTGGCTATATCCACGTAATACCACGGCCCCTGCAGAAACTGGCTATATCCACGTAATACCACGGCCCCTGCAGAAACTGGCTATATCCACGTAATACCACGGCCCCTGCAGAAACTGGCTATATCCACGTAATACCACGGCCCCTGGTGCCTTCTGCTGCCACTCTTCTGATGACTTCCTTTCCCTCAGACTAAAAACCAAAGTCCATTTCCACAGGACCCTCACTCAGCACCATCTCCCCTCTGGCACCAGCTGCTAGGCTCGCTCCCTTCTGGTTACATTGGCTTTTTCTCTGCCTCACCCCTTCTGGCTATAGGGCTACCCTTGGGCTTTCGTACAAGCTGCCCATTCTCCCTAGAGTGTTTTCCATCTGTTATATATACATCTCTCTCTCTCAGTTCCTCCCAGTCCTCATTCGAGCTGCCACCATCAGGAAGCCTGACCATCTCACTGCCTGTTACTCCAAGGCTCCTTACCCTACTCAGAGGGCCCTCGCCCTACTCAGATGGTCCTCACCTTACTCAGATGGTCCTCACCCTACTCAGATGGTCCTCACCCTACTCAGAGGGCCCTCGCCCCACTCAGATGGTCCTCACCCTACTCAGAGGGTCCTCGCCCTACTCAGAGGGCCCTCGCCCTACTCAGAGGATTCTTGTCCTACTCAGAGGGCCTTCACCCTACTCTGAGGGCCCTCGCCCTACTCAGAGGCTCCTCACCTTACTCAGAGGGCCCTCGCCCCACTCAGAGGGTCCTCACCCTACTCAGAGGGTCCTTGCCCTCCTCAGAGGGTCCTCGCCCTACTCAGAGGCTCCTCACCTTACTCAGAGGGCCCTCGCCCCACTCAGATGGTCCTCACCCTACTCAGAGGGTCCTTGCCCTCCTCAGAGGGTCCTCGCCCTACTCAGAGGCTCTCCTTTTTGCCATAGCCACCACAGCCTTCTAACTTCCTGTCTAATGTGCTCTGTCGTTACGGCTCATTGCTCGTTGTCTGTCTCTCACTTTAGCTAAGCTCCAAGACAGCAGAGTTCTGATCTTCCTTCCACATTGGTATATTCCAGGCATGGGGCATAGAGCACACAGTAGCTGCTCAAGGAGTGTTTGGCGAACAATGAAATGTCTCTTTGGCTCAGTTCCAAGTGACCCTAGTGGAACTATGAGAAAGAGTTCATGTTCCCCAGCACCCACATGGAGGTTCACAACTGTAACTCCAGGATCCAACACCCTCACACAGACATACAGACAAGACCCCAGTGCTGTGGATTATGCCTGTTGTTAATAAAACCCTGATTGGCTGGTAGCCAGGCAAAAAGTGTAGGTGAGGTGACCAGAATGAGGCTGCTGGGGGAAGAAGGGCAGAGTCAGGAGAGACAGCAGCCAGGGGTCCAGGAAGCAAGACATACTAGAAGACTGGTAAAGCCATAAGCCACATGGCAATACATAGATAAATAGAAATGGGTTAATTTAAATGTAAGAGTTAGTCAGAAACAAACCTGATCTATCGCCAAACATCGATAATTAATATGAACTTCTGTATGGTAATTTGGAAGTGGCCTCTAGGATGGGAAAACTGCCTACACACCAATAAAATAAAAATAAATTAATTTTAAAAAAAGAAAAATTAAAAGAGTCCATGCTCATAATGAGCCCCTGCCAGGCCACCGAGCCTCTGGGAGAGGACTGGCAGCACCTCACACTCCAGCAACATTACCCAGTATCAGCCTTGTCCACACAGGAAGACCCAAGGACTTGGCTTTCCTCCTACCCCACTGTGGATATGCTGTGTGACTTAGGCCACGGGACTGTCCACTTCTGAGTCTTAATTTGCTCTTCTGGGGCATGAGGTTAGTTTCTGCTCTCTTTGTCTAAAAGCAGCAGACAAATTTTGCACCTAAAATATCCAGGTTTTGAGAACATGTAGGAAGGGGCGAGGCTGGTAGGAGGTAGAGGTGTCCTTGGGCTACTGGACTAGGATGGATCACTTCTGTTTTAGCTTGATGGTGAAAACTGCCCCCCCAATCTGCCTCATTTGCCTAAGAGCTGTGAACTCAGGACCCAGCCATGTGTGGGCTGAATCTTCAGTCCATACATTGAACATGGGTGAAGCCACAGAGAGGGGCTCTCAGCACTGTGAAAGCAATGACCACTGGCCACTATCAAATAACAATTAAATACACACAGTGACAGGATGTGAGGCACAAAACTGGCTTGCTAGAAAGAGAGGCCTCCCTCACTCAGGCAGGGGTCAGGAAGTTCTGAAACGTGAACGTGCCTCCAGGCGGTGAAATCAAGAGAATAGTACCTAAGCAGAGGAAAACTCAGCACCTGGAGAAAGAGGTACAGGAACCTCGGTGAACTGGGGAGGAATGGGAGGTTTAGAGAAAGGAGTGACTTGCCCACGGATACACAGCAAATTGACAGGTGGAAGTTCAGCTGGGCCCCCTTCAGAAGCCGGTACTCTTCACTGCCACTAGCAAGGGGCAGGGTGGAGGCAGCCAGAGGTGAGCCTGGAGGCGGGGCGGGACCCGAAGGTAGGGAAAGGACTCAGGGGGCGGTCCTATGACGTAATTTCCTGGGTGTGTGCCTGTGTGTGTGTGTGTGTGTGTATGTGTGTGTGTGTATGCGCGCACTCGTGCGTGCGTGCGTGCGTGTGTGTGGTGTGTATAAAAGAGAGGCATACAGCGTTGCTGCTGCTACTGCTGCTGCCACCACCGCCGCCGCCACCACCGCCGCTACCGCAGTCATCCCGCTGGGGCAAGAGCTCGAGATGACAGACCATAGACCCACTTCTGCCATCCTCCTGCCGCAGTTCATCCACCCGACCGGCACCACTCGACTCGCCATGCGCTATGCCGCGGTTCTGGCGCTTCTGCTGTGCTCTGGACAAGGTGAGCTGCTTTAGGCTCTGTAGCAGGGTCCCCTCTCCTACCCCAGGTCCTTTGCGGCGCCCGAGGGTTCAGTACCATGGACAACACCCAGTCAGGACGCGGGTTAGCTCTAACCGCTAGACTCAGTGTGGCCTCCGGTCTCCCACCACACCCGTATGGACTGTGGGGACTGTGGAGTCTGACCCAACCCAGCGGGGCAGCTCCCCCTACCCACCCACCTCCACGTCACCCACCGGTGTGGGGCTCTGAGCAACCAAGGTCACTGGGGGAGATAAAGGACTGCCACTAGTTCCCCAATCCTCCCGTCCTTCCACCCTTTAGTCTGCCCTTGATCTCTTCCCCCACCCCAGATCGTTGCCACCACCTCTGGGGTTTCTCCCCTTGCATGCCTCTGTTCCTACCTACCCCGTCCCACCATATGGTTGGTCTTGTTCAGAGTAAACTTGATTTCAGCTCTGCATGCACCCTCCTCTGGTGGGGAAGGGTTGAGGTTCTTTAGTACAGCCTCTGAGGGCCACCCGCTGGGGCGGCAGGGAAGGGAAACAGGAATCAGTGCTGGTGACTTATTTGGGTTTGGGGCATCGGTGTAAGGGAGAGTATTGGGAGAGCAAGTGCAAGTGCCCCCCCCCCAATAGGGAAGAACTGGGCTTTCCTTGGTGTGGAGAAATAAGCCCAGTTAGCAGTCTCTCACTCTATCTCTCTGTCTTTCTCTTTCCAGTCTTTGCCCTCCCTGTGAACAGCCCCATGACAAAAGGGGACACTAAGGTAAGAAGGAACGTTGGGGTACCTTGGGAGAGGGAGGATGCCCCGTGGGCACCTCCTGGCCAGTTTTTGGGCATCTGCAGGAGGGAGGCTGGCATAGAGCCAAAGGCAGCACTGCAGCAGCTGAGCTGGGGACAGCTTACACAAGAAGACATCAAGGATCTCTGCTTGCCCTGCTGCAGTGGCTTCCCAAGGGGCCCACATCTCACCTGCTGAGACCTGGGACCAGGGACACCAGTCTGAGCCAGCACTATAGCTTCTCCTGTCCTAGATGTCCACAGACCTGCCTGGCTCTGCCCTCACCTTGTCACTCAGACTCCCTGCTCTGCCTCCTGCTTCTGCCTCCTGCCTCTGCCCAGTGACTTGTCTGGCAGTGAGAAACAAGCCATACCAAATCTTTGGACTGCGTCCTCATCAGAACCAGGGCTGTTTTCCCAGGATCGGGATGTCTCCATCTGGGCATCAGAGAATTCTGTTCTCCGTGGTCTGAGGGCCGTCTTCTGTGAGAGGCCACAGCTAAAAGGCACCCAAGAGCTCACTGTTTATTTTTTCAGTTGTATTTTCTTGTTTATTTGTTGGTAACTATACACAGGCCAGTGTTTAACTTTCCACCATCATTTTAGCTGTGCAACCTCGGAAAATCCAGCTTCTGTAAGTGTCTCGATCCATGGGTGAAGCCACAGGAACCTCATATGCCCTCAATGATTTCCCTAGAGCCTTCCTTCTTATCATCATCGTTCTTTTTTATGTTCTCTTCCTTCCTTCCTTCTTTCCTTCCTTCCTTCCTTCTTTCCTTCCTTCTTTCCTTCCTTCCTTCCTTCCTTCCTTCCTTCCTTCCTTTCTTTCTTTCTTACTTACTTTTGAAAGGGTCTCTTTTGACAGTAGCCCTGGTTGTCCTGAAACTCATTATGTAGACCAGGTTGGCCTCAGACTAAAAGAGATCCACCTACCTCTGCCTCCCGAGGGCTGGGATTAAAGATATACACCACAACACCCGGCTTCCCAGTATTCTTGAGACCCCTACCCAACTCCTCTTTCTTGGTATCTGCCCTCAAAAGCTGGTGGTTTCCTGGTGTTCTCTATGCAAAGTCTGGTGTTGGGGAGAAAGGGCACATGCTCCTGGGAGCTGCTTGCCAGATTTGCTCCCACCACCATAGCTTGGCAGCTGGAGTCAGAGGTACCAGCAGCTAGGGATGACCTGCGTGTTTGCTCGGAGGTTGTTATGACTACACACTCCGACAGCCTTTGCCGACTTGCTATCTTGGAACCATGGGTTGGATGTCTCCACATCCCATAGACACAGCCTCCCACACCTTCGTTCCCTGCCAGTGTTGCCTAACGCATGTCTGGCACCTCCTGCTCCTCCACCCAGCTACAGGCTATGGAAACAGGTCTGATGTGGTTCTCTCCCTAAGCGTGTGTGGCACTTCCCACGTGATGAAGTGTTTTCCACTGGGTGGGCATTCTCATCCCTGCTTTACATATGGGGAAACCAAGGCTCAGAGAGACTTAGTCACTTGCTCCAGATCACACAGCTAGCATTCCACACGGTGCACACCGTCTTCAGAGACCAGTCATCTGCCATGGGCTTCTCTACCTGCTGCGCCTCATACAACGTTCGGAGACATACATGTCTTGGGCTGGCATGAGCATTGAGATGTAACTAGTTGGCATCCCACATCCAGCCAAGGTTTTTTTTCCCTATGGAACAATGTGGAGTCACATAGTGTGGCTGCAGAATGAGACGTGGTCCTGTTTCTGGCAAATTCGAGCCTGGGTAGATTTGTGTTCTTCACTGGACAGCCTGGAGGACATCTTGGAGGAGCTGATCCTTTGGACTCTGCTGGACCCCCAGAGGTCCTCTTAGGTCTCAAAGGCAGCACCATCCTTAGAGAACTACCCAAAGAGGGAGAAGATGGCAGATATATACCCCCCTTTCTCCCTCAGCAGTGGTCCCCTGGAGGCACATGCTGCTGGCATGCCCATGTGATTGGTTTGGCTCACAGTGTGTGTGTGTGTGTGTGTGTGTGTGTGTGTGTGTGTGTGTGTGTTCTGTTTCTATGGCTCTACAAGGTCTAGTTAAGGAAGCAGAGGTGAGCCCCAGGGCCTCTTGCAGATAACATAAATGTTCTTCTTCTGCCCTCCTGGGAAAGCTGCCCTAGCACCTCAGGGACTAAGCTCCATGTTTGTACCAGCCACAGCCTGCCTTGCTGTCTCCCAGGTGATGAAATGTGTCGTGGAGGTCATCTCTGATTCGCTGTCCAAGCCCAGCCCCATGCCTGTCAGCTCTGAGTGTCTGGAGATCCTCCAAGGAGGTAGGAGCAAGAGGCTGGAGGAGGGACTGGGAGGCCAGGGTGCGGGTGGGTGTCTCTTGACAGGATTAATCATCTCCTCCAGCAGTCATTGCCTTAGTGCCCTGGTCTGTGCTGGCATCTGGGGAGCACACATGAGGAGGTGACAGCTCCTGGGACTGATCCTGGGGCATGTAGATTTTCAGAGGGAACACATGGCAGAATGAAGGGCCTGGAACAGCAGGTTCTGTGGGCTGTATTCCCAGCGTTTGGAGTCCTACTGACACCAGTAGCCATTCTCTGGATCTGCGATAGAGGGTATAAAGTGGGCCTGTGAAGGACCACATCTTTCCAAGATGACAATCCAGTTTGTCTAACACCTGATAGCACTGGTGATGGACAGGTAGAAAATGAAGGATGTCAGGAGGAACAGACAGGGCAGGCAACATGGAAGTGGGAAGTATTTACACACTCAGGCTCAGTGGAGCCTGATGCCCACAGCCCCTTCCGTGGGGGCTGGGCGTAGAGTCAGCAGGTGACCTTTCTGCTGCAGCAGGGAGGTGACTGATGTCCTGGATATGGGGAATTCCCAAAGTGTTCTACCAAGATGCAGGCTTCCCACTGCCTCCTGGTGCCGAGTTTCCAGAATAAATGATTGAGCTAGCTGAAAGCGTCCATGCTAATCTTTAGAGGTTGTCCTCTGGAAGCCGCCGGTAACTGTGTCCTCTCCCTGCAGATGAGAGGGTCCTCTCCATCCTGCGACACCAGAATTTGCTGAAGGAACTCCAAGACCTGGCTCTCCAAGGTATTTCAGCACCACACACAGTTTTGGGGGGAAAGCCAGCAACAGAGCAGGAGAGAACGCGGGTGGAGGCTGAGCAGAAAGGTGGGGTGCTTCATGCTACGTGACTCTATGGTCCAGACTGCTAAAGAGATCAAGGCTCAGAGAGGCTGGGTGATTTCCCCAAGGTCACACAGTGAGTACACCTGTTCAGAGTAGACACGATTCTGCTGACACTCCTTGGCCTCTGGAGGGCGGTCATCCAGGAAGGCCACAAGGATTCTTCTCTGCGGACCCAGAAGTGAGCACACACAGAGAAAGCTCTCTCTTCCTTGTGATTCTTTGCTCCTTGGATTATGTGGGAGGCAAGGTTTTGCTAGTCCCTCCAACACAGACCAGACTTACAGTGTGTCTTAGACTGGGAGGTGACTTTTCCCAGGTGACTAAGAAAATCCAGTGCTTTTCAGACAGGGTTTGAGGCTGAGGGCTCACAGCATTGAGGGAGTGCCAGCCGGCCAGGACAGAGAGCTAAGCTCTTCTCAGAGCCCCATCCCCAGCCACTTCCTGGTTTGAGGGAGGGTGAAGTACTGCCCTGGAGACCTGGAGGGGCCGGGCTCCAGCTCTGCTTCTGCCCCAGCTGCCTTCTGAGGAAAGTAGCCAGGCTTGTGAGATACGCCCTCAGTGCCTTGTGCATGAATCTGTCATCTCTGCCCAACTCAAACCAAGGCCACCCTGGGGTCTTTGGGGGCAGTGAGAGCTGTGTGTGAAAATAAAGAGAGAGTTGGGTGATAAGCAAGCAAAAATTAGCCTTAGTACCAGTGGTGGTGGCGCACGCCTTTAATCCCAGCACTTGGAGGCAGAGGCAGGCGGATCTCTGTGAGCTCAAAGTCAGTCTAGTCCAGGACAGTCAGGACCACACAGAGAAATCCTGTCTTGAAAAACAAACAAACAAAAAATTAACCCTAGCAATCCTTCTTCTCTGTGGGAGTTTGCCCCTTTCCTCTCATTTGCTGGTCTGTTTTGGAAATAAACACCAACCTCCCATGTTTTATTTATTTATTTTTTTTGAGGCAGGATCTCATGTAGCCCAGTCTGACTTGAAACTTACCGTATAACTGAGGACGCCCTTGAATTTCAGACCCTCCAATCTTCCACCTCCAGAGGGCTGGGATTTCAGGCGTGGGCTACTACACTGTTTTATGTGGTGCTGGAGATGGAACCTAGGGCTTCACGTATGCTAAGTAAACACTCCGCCAACTGAACAGCCCCAGCCCCAGAACCCACGCCTGGCATGCAGGGGATGGTGGCTGGCGCTGGGGTATTTATGATCAGTTTTGTCCTGTCTTTGTTTTGAAATAGGGTCTCACTCTGTAGCTAACACTGCCTCAGCCTTTGGAATGCTGGGGTTGCAGGCATGTTCCACACACCCACCGTACCAGGTCCATGCACAAGGCACTACCCGTTCCTCAGGAGGTAGCCAGGGTTAAAGTATGGCTGGAGGTTAGGTGTTCCAGGTCTCCAGGGTGATGCTTTTAAACAAAACATTAGATATTTTAATGATAATTTTAAGATTAAATATTGGATGGATATTCCATTTAAAAATTATTTCAACAGAGATTGTTAGAGAGGAATGGGCCCTACTCTATACCCTTATACATATGTATCTAATAACACACAGTATCTACATTATGAAGTTTTCCATTATGAAGGCACATGACCATTCCTCCATCCCTTCCTGGGTTCTGTATAATATTCTTGCCCTGGGACCTCTGCCTTAACATCTACTGCAAGTCTGTTTATAAATGAGCATCTGACCTTGAGGAGCCCTCGTTGCTCAAGGTCACAAAACCATGGCCAGGGGAGGCCTGAAGCCCACTGCAGCTGAGTCGGACAAGCTTCCTCACCTGCACTGACTGCATAGCTGCAGAGCTGTGTCCTGATGCAGACACTGCTGCAGGATACTCAGCAGGGCAGCAGCAATAGCAACAGGGGCTATATAGGCAAAGGGACTCTGGGCTTCGAGGTAGGACAGCCCTGGGCTCAGAGATAGGCACAGCACCCACCTTCTCTGGGGACCAGACTTGGGGTTCCAGAGCTGGAGTTTCTTGAATAAAGAGAGCCCATGAGAAACCCAGGGCTGCTGTCGTGCCATAGGTCCTGAGGGTTTCTCATTGCTCTCCTGCTGGAATAGACATGCTTCTATTCCATTTGGGCCCTTATTGCTCTCAAAGGTACAAGAAGAACTTTCTCTCCTTCCCCACTGGAGACACTGAGTCAGAGAGGTGGTGTAGCCTGATGGACCCCAGCTGAGAACCTGTACCCTCAGCTTCTCTCTAAGAACACAGGATGTTCACAGGGTTGAAGTAGGTCTACAGAGTCATAGACAGATATGTCAGGCCACATGGGACCTCCCCTTGTCCCCTCCTACCAGGTGCCAAGGAGCGGGCCCAGCAGCAGCCGAAGCAGCAAGAGGAGCCACAGCAACAACAGCAGCAACACAGCAGCTTCGAGGACGAGCTCTCAGAAATGTTCGAGAACCAGAGCCCCGAGGCCAAGCATGGAGGTCAGTGTGGCCAGCTGGGAGAGGAGGGGTCGCAAGAACAGTGGTCCCCAGGGGGTACTGCTTCTTCAGAGCAGGAAGGCAGCTATTGCTCCCTTCCCTTTACAAGTAGGAAACCAAGGCCTGGAAGGTTAAGTCCCTTGCACAGGGCTCATACCATAACAGAATTTGAACCTGGCTCTTTCTTATCCAAAGCCCCCAACTTGGCCCCACACCAGTCCCCTGCTCCAGAGGCAGGAGTAACCCTGGGCCAACCTCATAGCCCCTGCCACAAAGCCCCTGTCTCCTGCTCCCGTCCTCCTGGGACTAGGTACCACCTTAGGTGAAGGTGTGCAAGGAGGGTCCAGGGGAGTGGGTTCAAAATACAAACTGACCTGGGTCATTGACCCGGAAGTAAAAAAGGCATCCTTGGGCAGTGTCAACCAGCTTCCCACCATGGAAGTGCGACAAACTGCAGAGCTGGGATTTTTGTGTCCAAAGTGGACAGAAAGGCCAATTCCCAGAAACTTGTCTATGGTCATCCTCTGGGCCAACTATGGACACATAAAGGTGTGCCCGGCACCCCACATCAGCTGGTGTCAGGCACCCCGCATCAATTGCACTGTCACCCTGGTGGCTGCTTGTCATGGTGCGCAGACTCCCACATATTGCTCCCATGGGAACAAGCGTCGAGATTGCTGTGGTGCTATGAGAAGGGAATAGTGTCATGTGTGTGTGTGTGTGTATGCATGTGTGTGTGTATGCGCACGCACACACAGCTGAAAGCTTTAATGCGGAGACCCCGAGCTTGGCATTTGGAGGAATGAGCAAGGTGGGTCTCCAGAGTCTGAGCAATGACAGGTGTCCTGGCTTTCTGAAGATCGTTTTGAGTTCTGTGGACTGGACGCCCTGAAGCCCTGGTGACAGTAGCATGTGCCTGGTGGTGCTCTGTTCAGCAGCTGCCAATCCAAAAACAGGAGGGACTGTTACTCTTAAAAGCCTGTCTTTAAGAAAACACCTTTCAGTGGAGCCTGTACTGGTCACACAGCGCTCAAGATGTGCAGGGATAGGCTTGAACACAGACAGGTTAAATGATTCGCCCAGATCACACCGCAGTCCAGATGCTGCCCTAGTTCACAGTTCAGGGTTCTATCTTCTGGGGTCATTTTAAATTATGTTTATTTTGATTTGGGGTTCCATTTTTGCTTTCAAAATTCCAATCCTGTTTGGAAAGGCAGAATTAAAGCAGCCCAATTCAATTGACCTCAGAACAAGCCTCAAATTAAACATAAAATATGAAAGGGTGACCCCAATCTTTCTCATAGGGTGGGCTTCCTGGAAGCCAAGACATCTGACGGCAGGCTTGAACTTGGGTCCTCAGCTTGACTCTCTCCTTCTGTGTTCACAGACGCTACAGCAGAAACTCCGTCTACGGAAGCCGTGGAGAAGAGAGAGGACTCTTACGAGGGGCAACAGGATGGCTCTGAGGGAACCACGGAGGGACCCAGGCTTCAAGCTGTCCCAGAGCCCAGGCAGAAGTCCTCTATGGTGGAGAACAGTCAGGCTTCTGAGGAGGACACAGCCACCAACCCCCAGCCACCGGCCAGCCTCCCCAAACAGGAGCACAGGGACCTGCAGGCTACGGGGGACAGCGAGACAGGCCTGAGTGTCCAGCAACAAGCCATAAACGCCAAGCAGGAGGAGGAAGAGCACAAGGAGGTTAGAGAGAAGTCTGGGCCTGAAGAAGCCCCCACCGCAACATCCAGCTCCCACTCCCAAACCGAATACCAGGAGATCCAGAAAGATGAGGGTATGTACAGTGACAGGACCTCACTGATGTGTCTGGGAGAGGGTGGCCTTATGCCACCTCCATAACAACGCTGAAAGATGGGTGTCCTCTCCACCGTCCAGGAGAACAGCAGGCTCAGAGAGGTCATGTAATTTGCTTAAGGCTACATAGCTAATTAGCAATCAAAGCTATGATTCCAACTGCAGTTTGTCTGACTCCTAAACAAAACACCTAAGAGGGAGGAAGGGCTTCGGGTAGGTGCTTGGAGAATGCAGGGAAGACAGGGTGAGGTTCAGTGAGGGGCTCCCCCACTGTATTGTGCCTTGCAAAGCACAATACAGGGTTGCTCTGTGCTCCGATGGGGCTGCTGTGGGGGTGCTGGCTGGACTTCGAAGGCTGAGCTTGGCCTTAGAAGTGGCTGCACAGAGGATCTGAGGGAGTAACAGGGTCTGGGGAAGTGGCAGCCCTTCCTCAACCGTTTCCTGAAGTTCTTGCCACCACCCACTCCAGGTCAGTTGGAGTCTCAGGCAGTGGATGGAGCTGGAAAGACTGGAGCTTCTGAAGCTCTGTCACCCCAGGGGGAGCTGGAGCTCTCTCGGCAAGAGGACAACGGGGAAGACGTGATGGCAGGGCTGCCCCAAGGTCTCTTTCCAGGCAGGAAGAGCCAGGAGCTGGAGCATAAGCAGGAGGAGGAGGAAGAGGAGCATCTACCCAGAGAATGGGAGGACAAGCGGTGGAGCAGGATGGACCAGCTGGCCAAGGAGCTGACGGCAGAGAAGCGGCTGGAGGGGGAGGACGATCCTGATCGCTCCATGAAGCTCTCCTTCCGGGCCCGGGCCTATGGCTTCAGGGACCCCAGGCCTCAGCTGCGCCGGGGCTGGAGGCCATCTTCCAGAGAAGACAGTGTGGAGGCCCGAGGCGACTTTGAGGAAAAGAAGGAAGAGGAAGGCAGCGCCAACCGCAGAGCAGAGGTTGGTATAGCCAAGGGCAGCTGCGCCCAGCATCCCCTCCCCCACTGAGGGGACATGGTTCCCTTAGATGGGCATGGGATAGGGGACACTTGCTTACAATAGAGCTACCGGGCCAGGTGGACAGTGGCCTTAGATGTGCCTGAGGGACACAGAGTGGGGACATTGCCTCTGCTGGTGTGTGAGCAGGACATGGGAGTAATGGGGAATCAGGCATGTGGATGGGGAGCTTAGTAGGACTGGCCTGGGGCCTCTCAGGGCACCTGTATTCCTGGGAACTGGGAAGGGATGCTAAGGGACAGCCTTGTTGGTGGCCATGTTGTCCCGGTCCCCAGGCAATACGATTACACCTCCTCTTGGGTTCAAACTCACATATAGCCTACAATGGCATAGCAGAGGCAGGACTAGCTGGACCTTGGTGAGCAGACAGGGAGGCATGGAGGTGCCAGCAGATGTGGGTTCCACCTGGTCCTGATTGTGTGACCTTGGGCAGGTCATTGTCCGTCTCTTCCCTCTCTGAGTCTCATTAGTTCCCCCATTTGTGAAATGGGAGTATGGAGTCTCTCTAGTTCACCTCATTCTCACCACAACATGACTTACAAAACCCTGGTCTACACAAAGCCACTTGGGCAGCTGCAGGGGTGGTATGGGAACCCAGGGACGTGACCCCACAGGAGGTGAGAGCCGGGCTTCTCGGCAGGCAGGATGCCTCCTGAGCTAGAGGAAGCTTTTGTGGGACCTGGCTAAGCTGGTGCTGTGGAGGGAGTTGGGATTCTATGGGGAACCTGCTCTACCCTCAGCCCGGACCTCAAGGCTCTTTTCTGCTCACCCAGAAGCCTTCTTTAGGTCCTGCCCATCTTCCAACCGGAGCAGGATCCTGTTGAGATCTGAAAGCAATGGGTTCCTCTTAGGAGTGGCCACTGGTCTGGAGTCCTTGGAGGTGGGGGAAGGGTAACATGAACTGCTCTGTGCTACTTACCCCTCCTGCCCTGGTCCCAGACAAGATGGGCAGATTTAAGAGCCCTTTGCCCACCCATTAAAGCTTCTTACTCATGAACAAAGGGAACCTTTAGTGAAGAAGCCGGGACCCCGGGTGTTATAGACGGGATGAGGTGGGGGTAGTCTTGCTAGAAACGTCAGCAACAAAGAACTCATACTCCCTCCATGGCTTGTTCTCAGATAGAAGGATCTAGAATCCCTATTTCCAGGGTAGTCTCTGTCAGTGTCCTGCAGACTTTGCGCTGAAAGGCAGTAAATTTGAGACTTAGAGGCTGAGAGGAGGGTTTCCTGCTTCCCTGAATGTCCTGACCGGAGCGTGGGAGATTCTAGGGTTAGGACCAAATGTCAGAGCCCAGCCCTGAGCAGGTCTGTGTTGACACAGTTCTGACCATTAGCCCAGCAGGTTCAGAGGCTGTAGGAGACAGATCAAGCCAGACTGGCTGCATCCCAGGAGCCAGCACTGGTATCCAGACTGAGGAAGGGACCCAAATGGAACCATGTACCCTGAAGGAACAAATTCCTACTGGTCCATAGTTGATGGATGAAATGGGGGTTGAATAAGAGCCCACGAGGGTCCCCAGAGTATCCCAGCATTGTTGGATGGCATCACTGTGCCTGCAATGCCGAGAAATCCCCCACGGTTCAGACACAAGCCACTTGTCTGAGACCAGCTGCTAACAAACAGCAGGGCCAGTCTGACCGACTGTGCCGTAGATGATTCCAGCCTGGGCCAGTCCCAAGTGACCCTGTCTGTTCCCTCCTAGGACCAGGAACTAGAGAGCCTGTCAGCCATCGAGGCAGAGCTGGAGAAAGTGGCTCACCAGCTGCAAGCGTTGCGGCGGGGCTGAGGCACCGGCTGGTGAGGGCAGCCATGGCTTCAAGGCACCCTGTGACCCTGGTCCTGTGGCTTGAATGCAGCTCCCAGTAGAGAGGCTGCCTCTGGCCACCAGAGCCCAGGTTGCCCTCTTGCCCCTCATCCCCTCTTGTTCTCAGCCCCTGCCCTGGACACTCCTGCAGGACAGCTCTGACTGTCAACACAGATTCCTTCTCTGAACACAGGCAGCTTTCTAGAAGTTTCTCTTCCACCTTATCCATGGGGCACAACTGCAATAACTTCTGACCTTTGGGTGAAAGTCGAGAACTCCTGACTACGATATTCCAGATAAAATTTGTTGACAGAATAAACCTGCTTTGGGCTCTTTCCTTTTCTGTGACTTTTTTCTTTCCCCCTCCACTCAGAGTTGAGCAGAAGGACTGGGTAGTTTCATGGCTGGGCTGAGTGTGTGTTTTGGGGTACTCCTTTCTGGGCCATTTACAGGCAAGCGTCTTTGTATCACTGAGCCTCCGTTTTATCTGTAGATGGAGGTGCTGAACTGCCCAGATGGGACGTGAGGATGGTCACCACCCCAGGGCGGGGCCCATCACCCTTTGCTCACTTGTCTCCCAGCCATGCCTGAGCTGGGCAGTTTCTGCTGAGGTTGTCCTTCTGGGCTGTCATCTAGCTGCCTTGGTGCTGGGCAGAGGTTGACAGGCCCCAGGATAATACCTCTGCCTGGTCACAGGTACCAGGGCAATGCTGGACTCCCCACCATGGCTTCTGTGCTACTCATGTGTCAATGACCACAGGCATGGGACCATGGGGTATCTGACGTATGGGGCAGGAAGAGTATACTAGAACATAACAGGTCTTAGGTCCAGTTTTGAGAATAGGGAAACAGAGGTAGGGAAGATGAAATAGCACATTGAAGTCACAGATGAAGCTGACACACCAAACTTTTAGGCATGAGGATTTTGTAGGTCATGCAATCATGCCAGGCTGGGATGTGGTGCTGGACCCATGGGTGCAGGCTACTAGGACCAATCATTCAATCACTCATCAAACATGTCTATGCGGCCTAGCACGCCTGCACACAAGACCTGCGATGAAACCCTGGCTTCGGAAACCCGATGTCTCACGGGGTAAGTCAGATCCTCCTACAGTCAACGCAACCTCTGATTGTTGGGCTGGCGAGTGGCTCTGCTGGCTTCAGACGGGAATGTTATCTCTTCATGTTCTCCGCCTGTGCACCTCAGCTAAAAGCCAGCAGGTGAGGGACTTCCAGGTGGGGATGATGGAGACTGGGCTCGGCCTTAGCAGTCTGCCTAGTAAGAGCATGTGCATTGACCAAGGGGCAGGGACATCACTGCCACCCCAGGCAGAGCCAATTCCAGAGTCCCAGCTGGTATTTGAGAGCCAGGTCCCAAGGGTCCAAACCCTGCCTCAGTCCACCCGTATTCAATGTGGTGATATTCTGTTTAATAAGTCAACTTGCCTGAAGATCAGAGTGCAGAGCTAAGTCACTAGAGGCCAGGCAGTGTTAGTTCACACCTTGAATCCCAGTACTTGGGAGTCCCACGCCTTTAATCCCAGCACTAGGGAGGTGGAGGCAGGAAGAGAAGAATATAAGGTGGGAGGAGTCAGGAGCTCATACGCAAGTTTGATGGAGACAGTTGCAGTCTGAGGACGCAGTCTGAGGACAGGATCGGGTAGAGGTAAAAGGTTTCTCTAGTGGCTAGCTATGCTACTTCTCTGATCCCCCAGCTTTCACCCCCTAATACCTGACTCTGGGTTTTTATTATCAGTATCTATTAGAATTCATGCTACAATTCACTACCTAGAGTGCTTGGCCAGCCTTTCTGAACCTCCCAGAGCCTCGGTTTCCCAGTATGGAATTCAGTTTGTACTGAATTGTGGTAGGGCCTGACTGTGTGGGACAGCACAGACCCCAAATTCCTACAGCAGCAGAGGACCTGGTAGGACAGAGGTAGGAGGCAGGAGGTCTTCGCCTAAATGTTTCCAGCGAGCCCTAGCTTCTCACCGCTGCAGCAACCTGCCCCTGAGGCAAGGCACACCCTGCATGAGGTCACTGCTAAAACGTGGTTTTCTTCAGGCTCAGACACCTCTTGACAGTTATGTAATTACACGAACTCCCACTAGGCTACCAGAGACCAAAACCATCCAGCACCAAGACCAAGTGGCAACAGAACAAAGGGACACTTTGTCACCAGAAGACCCCATCCCAAAGATGAGCCCCCTGCATTGTCATTACCACAGGAAGTAAAGAGAGAGGCTGGACAGGAGCCAGTGCGCAGTGGCTTTGTCCAAGAGCATCTGGCATGCAGATGTGCCCAAGACACACGGGTGCGGGGTGGAGTGGGGGGAGGGGCAAGCAGGAGTCGTCACAAAGCTCGGGCGTGGTCACTGCTTAGCTCCGCAGGTAGGACAGTGCCATAAAAAGCCTGGGTGAGCTCTCAATGCAGTGAGCCTCGGGGAGATGTCACCTCCTATGTCCTGTAGGGGCCCTTCCAAGATGCCAAGTTTCATTAGATCCAGGAAGCAAAGAAAACTCAACCGTTTCTGAGAAAGGTACCTCATGAGGTGTGGGAGGTACCTCCCGGTCATAAGCAGAGGGAAGAGGACCCGAGTAGAAGGGGCGGTGTTGCTGTGGTGGTCAGCCTTCCTCTGCACAGGAGAGTAGGCCAGCACTGGCCTGGCAGAGAAGGGTTGAGGCTCAGGCCTTTACGAGGGGAGGGTCTGTGGAGGAGCCTTGGAGCATGGTAGCAGCAGTAGCTGTAGTAGGCCTACCTAAAACTGGGAGCCCCTCGACCCCAGAAGTTCCCACCAGGAGCCATGGCACCTTCCCACCCATACTAGAGGTGGGCTCCTTCAGACCAGCGTGAGGGCTCTGGAACGACAGGAGCAGTGCTAGGATCCTACTGGTCACGTGACTAACTTACACTGGGACTGTAAAAAGGCCGGCAGGCCCTCCCAGGGCATCAGCTCTAGAGTCAGCAGGGTGTGAATGCTCTAGACAAGGGCCAGTAGAAAGGCTGTGTTCTTCGGTCTCCGAATGCCTATTTGCCCCAGCTGTTAAACTCAGCTTCTTGCTGTGGCCTTAAAAAAAAAAGTATGTGTGTGGGGACCCTGTAAATGCTCAGAGACCAAAAGTCAAGACAGTTGGAGTATCTGTCTCAAATACTCTCTGCCCACTCCAAGGTAGGACCTGAACCCGGGGCTCATATTTCCTCCGCAAGCCCCAGTGGTCCCGTCTCTACTCCCTATACTTTTTTTTTTAAAAAAAAGATTTATTTATTATGTACACGGTGTTCAGCCTCCATGTATGGCTGCAGACCAGAAGAGGGCGCCAGATCTCATTACAGATGGTTGTGAACCACCATGTAGGTTGCTGGGAATTGAACTCAGGACCTCTGGAAGAGCAGTCAGTGCTCTTGACCTCTGAGCCATCTCTCCAGCCCCTATTCCCTATACTTTTGAGTTGGAGTTAAGAGTTCAAGCTGAATGCCTGGCTTGCTACACAGGCGCTGAGCTCTGAACTCCTGTGTCACGACGGCACAGCAAGCATTCTCGGTTACCGTTTTCTCCAGCACCCCCATCAATCTACCGAGCTCAGGGTGGTTTTTCCTCCACTGATGGGGCTCACACCTGGCATAGCCCCCTAAATAATCTGAGGATTCAGTGGATCCAGTTCTGCTGGCTAGCCTACCCGGTGCGTGGCAAATCTAGACACTCTGTGAACCAGCAATGACCTTGACCAGACCCCACTCATCTCTCTGAGGATGGGCACCAGCGGCTAGTGTTCTGCAGCACCGTGTTGGGGGAAGTCACATTTCTCCATCTTTAAAGCACCCGCAAGAATGTGGCCCCAAGTCCCTGCTCCCGTCTCCACTCCTGGAAAAGCGTAACTGTCCCCAATACCCGCAGAGACCTGTGGAAAACGCCACACCGCCCAAGGTGTGACCCTGGAGGAGGAGCTCCAGGGAATGGAACCCTTGTCTTCACCCCGCCTGTTCGGAAGGCTGAAAAGCCAATGTGTCTTACCAAACATCTTTTCTTTAATGACTGTGACCACGTATGAAGTGTAGTTTGATCTCAGTAGTTTATTCTGGAGACAAAGCAGTGCGAGAGCCGGCCACACTTCCCACCCCCGTATTCAGAGGCAGGCCTGGGAAGGCGACATACAGACATCAGGTTCAACACTCAGGTCCTGTAAACGTGGTTCGTTCCGGGGTTCCATTCCCAAGAAAGCCAACCAGCCCCTCCTCACCCGAAGGATGCTCAACCATGGCCCTACTTGGTAGCCTCCCCAGGGCTGCAGGGTACTTCCTCTAGTGTCCTCCATCTTATCTGGACCTAAGGACAATCCAAAGGCCTAGTTCTCTTTGCAAAGTGAGCTGATATCTTAAGACACAAGATCACCCCCGGGGGGGCCCTGGGCTGATCATCCAGGGCTCCACAGGTATCCTTTCCTGTGGGCACTGGGGCCAGTGGGTAGTCTGCCAGCTGCTGTGGGGACAGAGTGAGTCTGAAGTGGGGCACAGCTCCCTTGGGGGCTTGCCTAGTGCTCGGTGCAAGGGACTTGCTGTGGACACAGCAGGGCTGCGCTGGGCCTTGCTGTACCAGGAGGGGCTGGTGTGTGTGTACAGGAGCAGCCCTAGCGACGGCCTCCTCTCACCTGAAAAGAGGGACCCAGATGACGGCATGGAAAAGCAGGCATCCTCGTGGGCTAGAACACTAGGTCAGCTCTTCAGTTTCCTGTCTCAGCAGCCACCTCGAAGAGATGAGGAGGTGGAGGCCTGGAGACTCGTGGAATGATTTGTTCAAAATCCCAGCACAAACCCTGGGTCCCGACAGACCCCTGGACTCCTAGCTAGGTAGCCTCCTTCCTGGGTCCCAGCGAGCAATAGAGCCAGGCTGGAGAGTACAGTAGCCTGGTGTATTCTACAGAACCAGTAAAGACTGGCAATAGTTAGGGGGCTTTGGCTCCACCCACTGGAGGCTTCTTTTCCCTTCCCACAGCCCAGACCCCCAGTACAGAGCTCCCAAGGGGTCAACTGCTTCCCTGGCTTTGGAGAAGAAGGGTCAGCTGCACAGGGGCAAGGGTTAGCTTTGGAGAAGACCACATCTGAGAAAAAAGGACGGTGAGGTCGGTGTGGGCAGATGTGGGGAGGGGAGGAATGGGGGAAACATTCATCCTTTTTTGCCTGCTTAGCTGCAACAGCCTGGCCAGATACGAGCTCCTTCCAGGGTGCCCAGAAGCCTGGTCCACACAGCAGCCATGAAGACAGACAGACATGCTCTCTCACACACACACACACACACTTGCATGACAACCGCACACACATGCACACACCCCACTTCACATTCAGACCTAGTGTTGAGAACACAAGCGTGTGTAAACTCAGTGAGGAGATTTGCACAGGACTCAGGCGGCATCCTCGATGCTGGACCACTTGGTGCTCTGCTCTGTCTCCCCCCTCTCATTCCGATCATAACATCAGAAAATCAGGTAAAAATTTAAAACAGAGAAGCATCAGATCACTGGGAATTCTTAGTAGTGTTCCCGTTCGGAGCTGCTGGCCCAGTGAGTGTGTCCCACGCTCTGCGCCGCCCCTCTGGGTCCTGGGCTCTGTGACTACTGTGAGGAGGCCTTGGTGGCCAGGGAGGCCACACAGTGCTGCTGGAAGCTGGGTGACACACCGGTGGTGCAGCCAAGTCTCTGATGCGGCAGCTTGGCAGAGCCACCGGCGCCCATGTTGCCTGCTTCGGTCTCAGTCTTCCAGGTTGTGTCCTGGCCCTTTAAGCTGCCACAGCAGCCAGGGTTGGCACTGCACGTCCGCTCACCAGCCAGGCTGCCCGCCTGTTCCGCCAGAAGCCTGTTGTGCTTCAGCGGGGCCACTTCCTCCGGGGCAGCTCCGCCTGTGCTCTGGCCTTGCAGGACTGTGGCAATGTGGTTCAGGAGGTCGGTAAAGAACTCGCTCACACCCTCATAGCCTGGAGGGGAGAGACAGAAGGTACTGGGCATCAGCCAGGGAATATGAGAGGAGAAAGAAGCAGAAGTAACGGGCTCCTGGGACTTGGGGGGCATTTTCAGTATCGCAGAGTGGTGGGAGCCACAGAACCTGGTGCCCTTGACCACTGTCCAATCCCTGAGTGTGAAATTCCACAGCTCCAGCTGATAAAGATGAATCTTGTTTTCGTTGGGCATTTCCCTGGCTCACCCACTGCTATAGTTTGGGTAAGTAGTGCACGTTCCAAAGTCCACATGCTAAAACATTAGTTATTAGCTCAAGGAGCTGCTGGGAGGAGTTGGAAGAGCCCGCTAAGGAGACCGGCTAGCCATTTCAGACACACTTTCTCTCCCCTCAGGTAACCAGTGGCCTCTGCCAGTACTTCCCATATATCTGCCCTGTCACAGGCACAAATCAATGGAGAGAAATCATCATGGACTGAGACCTTCAAAACCCAAATAACTAAAATAACCTTTCCTCTTTAAGCTGATCATCTTGGCTACTTTGTTCCAGTAATGGAAAACGAAGGCACATAACCAGCCAACACTGACGTGATGCAGTCAGATGGCAACGCCAGAATGTATTCCTCATACGCTTACTGATAAACTGCGAGTCTGGCCTCAGACCTGGGTCCTGGTCACTGTATCCTATCTGGAGGCTCAATTTTTTTGTCCACAAAACACAGGAGGCCAGCTCTCCACACAGGAGGGCTAGACCTGGGTGGGTCTGAGCCAGAAGCCACAGCCCAAACCAAATCTGTTCCCTGTTGCCCCAAACACCTTCAGGGATGCAATCTGTGTCCCAGACTCTGAGGACCAGCACCTAGGAACAGACTGCCAAGTCCACCGTCTCTGACAGAAACTTATGGTAACCATGGGGACAGGAGTACACTTTCACATACATGCACTCATACATGTGTGCACACTGCAGACACAATGCCAAAAGAGACCCCAGGAATTACCCAGCAGGCTTCAGATTTGGGGTGAGGATTTGGTGACTTCCAACAAACTACTTCCAAAGAGATATGAGGCGAGATCTCTCACCTTCTCGGAAAGAGGTGTCTCGATGAGAACTGGTAGAAGCTGAGGTGGCAACTGTGTGGGGGCCTGGCCCCTGGGCTATCTTGTGTCTTTTGGCAAACCACCCTGTGATTCTGAGGAAGCCCAAAGCAAGGGCACTCATGGTGACGCTAACAAGGCGGCTGGCACAACACATCATTACACATGTCAATGCCATCTTCACACTCTGTCTCCAAGTAGACAGGAGATGAAGGAGTGCCAACCATGGAGGGGAAGATGGCAACACTTCTGTGCTGGTGTTCCCAGAGTGTCAGAGTGCCAATCACTGGGCTATGAGCTTCATGGTCCTTGGCTCACTGCCCATGCTCCTCAGCCCATCTTACAGGAGACCTGGAGGCTCTGTGAGGCTCCAGGTTACAAAGCTCCTACGTGACAGAACTGTGGTGCGACCCAGATCCTCTGATATTATCTGTTTTTAACACCTAGTACCGAGAGGCCCCACTGTGGGACTCAGTATGCTGCTAGCTCTGGGAGTGAGGGTGAAGGGCAGGACAGACATGGGGCTAGGTATGATACAGGGAGGACCCAGTCGAGTTGCTAAGAAACCGAGGAGGCTGCTCCCTAGTAACCATTCTGCTTTTGCTCCCAGATGAGGCCCGGGGGACCAGGTAGACTAGATCAGTGAGCGAGGGGAAACGTCCCAGAGTATAACAGCCACTTCCTTGGGGGCCTGTGATAAACAGGCTGAGGTAGGTTGGTGTTTTCCAGCCTGGGAGGTGAAAACTAGCAGGGCAGGGTGCCAGCTCCATGCCCAGCACCATGCAAACCTATTTGTCTGCAGCATGAGAAATGCTCTCGCTCGTACAGAAGCGAAAGTAGGGGCTAAAGTGAGGCTGCCTAGACCATCACAGTGAAGAAGTGGGTCAAGATCAGAACCCCGGTGTTGTAAGACATCAAAGGCCTTAGGGTCGGTGTGGAGGCTCTGGACTAATGGGTCCTAGTCCTGTGGGGACTGTAACCATGGATGCGGTTCTTTAGCTCCCAGCATCACCTCTCATGGGAAAGCAGAGCTCACAGCAGCTTCCTCGTGCCACAGAACACAGCAGGGCCAGTAGCACAGGCTGCTTCTGCCACTCAGGTTTCCTCATCTCCCAAGCTGGGTGTTCCGACAGAGCTTCCACCTACCCCAGTGCCCCACATGCTTCCGAGAAGAAGCAGGACCAAGCCCGTACCTCTGCCGGGCCCAGAGGGCTGGTTCTACACCTTGGACTGTAAACCGAGTCACCTCTCAGACACTAGCTTCTCTTTGCCTGAGGCCCCTGGGACTATAGGACCCTTCGGCCATCCCTCGGCACAGGCTTACCATCAATCTGGTAGTCACAGACCCACCCCTGTACCACATTCCACTGGAACAATCGAACCCTAGGGTCCCCTGGCAGAAGACTCTGTCTTCACGCTGGCTCTCGGTGACTGTCTCCCTGAACACAGTAGAGGCTCTCCTGCCTTTACGATACACTGAATTCTTTGAGCTGGGAGGGGCTGCCCACCACTAGTGGAAGAGTGTACCCCCCTCCTCCCAAGGCTTTTTCAGTGGCCCTGTCTCTCACCCTCAACCCACTAGTGAGCTTTGTGCGCTCTTGGATCACCCCACATCTTCACTTCTTTACGATTCTCCTGACACAGCACTATATTCCCCACTCTATACCCTAGCTTTCCTCAGAGGTTCCACCGCCTCCACCCACGAGCTGGGAAACTCAATGGGCTGGGTCTGAGTATGCTGGCTGGATCCAGGCCCCAGAGGCTCCCCTCTGACCCTGTCCCGTCCCATTTCACCCCTCCTGGTACCCAAGCTGGTCCACCTGCAGTGTCGGTTCCTTCCCTTTGTGGAACTCTTGGGCACCCATACATGACAGAGCAGCCACCGGCGGGTCTACTCTCCATCTTCTTCCTCCCAACTGTGGTGTGAGGGCTGACTGCAGGACATGTAGCCTCTGGCAGATGCCAGCTGAATGTCGGAGCTGTTGGGCTCTTTGGGGTCCCTAGTTTTCTGCTGTGAACTGTGATGCTGTGGAGTGGCTCATGTACTCTCTGAGCAGTTAAGGGGATAGAGGCACTGAGTACCCAGGATGCCTGGGGTTTGGTGAGGTGGCTTCCTAGTCACACATGCCCCTGGGCAGCAAGGAGGAGCTTGCTATTCCTCCACATCAAGAAAATGAAGAATAGCCAGGAACACTAAATTGCCAGCTACTCAGGAGGCTGGAGGGGTGGAAGTGGGTATGAGCTGAGAGCGTAGGGCCAACCGAGGCAGGGATACCTGGGTCTGGAGAAGTACAAGGCCCTGCTCTGAGGCCTTGGAGACCCAAAGTTAGACTCCAAGTCTTTTTCATTTGATCCCCAACCCCCACCCCAGGATTCTAGGACAAGGTCTTGTTATGTAGCCCTGGATGGCTTTAAACTCATGGCAATTCTTCTGCCTTAGCCTCCCAAGTGCTGGCAGACTTCTAGACCTCTCAGCTGCAGCGATGATGCACAGGCCACCGGTCTTAGGGTCTCCAGGACACATAGGAGCTTGTGAGCGCCGGTGTGGACATTAGACCTGCTCTCCCAGCCAGCCCAGTGGTTCTAGAATAGGGCTCGGTTGGTATTATTCCCCAGGGCACCTGACTGAGTGGAGACTGAGGGATACTCAGCGGGGTGAGGTTCCAGCAGAGAGCAGGGAGGGGATGGAGAGTGGCGGTCTTTGTGGCAGCAGGCACTAGAGTGGGAAAGCCATGGCAGGGCGTGGGCCTGGATCTCAGCCTTGCAGTTCAGGACACTGGAAGCAGCACCTGCCCAGGAGGGGCTGGCCCTGCCATTACATGCTGTGTGACGTCAGAAGAATGCTTCCACTGGAGGGGCCTCCATTTCCCTACCCGTGAATGATAGGGGGTTGAGTCTTTTCCAAGTTCCTTTTACTCCTCTGGGTCTAGTAGGGCCAATGGATGGGCTGATTAGGCCAGTCCCAGCTAAGGCTGACGACAGGATCGAAAGATGGGGGTGAGAGGATACAGTGTTGTAGGGTGCTTAGATGGGCGTGCCCCCACAGTTAGCCATCCAGGGCTTCACTGATCTCAGCATCTTAAGAGCCGAGACTGCAGAAGGTAGCACTTGCTCTAGACTGCAGAATGAGGTGGGCTCTCCCATCTCCAGTCAAGCTGACTCATTTCCCACCCCCTGAAGACACCAGGTAGCCAGGGGATCACCAGCGCAGGGTCACATTGCCCTGCTGCTCACCTGGGAAGGCATTGACGTCAATGACGGCGTGCTGCCCGGTCTGGTTGTTAATGATGATGTCAATGCCAAAGAGCGACACTCCCAGCGCCTGCCGCAGTGCCCGTGACAGTTCCCGGATGACCTCATCACTGGGCCTTTCGAACACACCCTCGATCTTGTCCAGCTGTCAATACAGACACAAGTCAGGCTTCTGGGGCTAAGATATCACACAGGTGTAGTCCCCTCTCATGAGAGGACCTACCGTCCTTCTGGCCAGCGGGTGGGACCAACCCACCACGGCCAAGCCTGCCAGGGTCTGGAAGACCAAGGACTCTACGTAAGGGTGCTTACGGCTAGTGTATGAAGCAGGGTGCTTAGTGCTCACGCACTACTGAGGCTGGTATCAGTATAGGGGGCCAGGGGCTGGTCCAGGGTCACAGAAGCTAGAAGTACAGGGCAGGATTTGAATCCAGATTTTCGGTTTCGAAAACCCAGTCCTTTCGGGAGCGAGAAAGGAGACGGACTGTTACAGAAGCAGACAGAGGTGAAGAGAGTACCGGGGCCAGAGCTTGAAGGCAGAGAAGACCAGGAACCAGTCAGGGAGAGATGGGGCACAGGGGTACTGACCAGCACCACAGTACTGTGCCATCTTTGCCGGCATCCTATAGGAGTAAGGCTGAGGGCCTAGGGAACCCAAGCAGCCATGTGCTTTTCTCTTCCCAGCTGTGATGACCTAAGTATCTGCAAACAACATCCCATCCCACGTGACCAGTGCTCTCCCAAAGACGCTGCTGGCAGATGCTCTTGCCTGACTCTAAGCCCGGCTTCCTGCAAAGTTCTCCACAGGCCTCTAGTCTGAGTCAGCCTGCCCTGCCCACGACATCTCCAGTGTCACACATTTTCTGCTCTAGTGTGGATGGCCTGGGAAAGGCATGTGACCTCACATACAGCTGTCGGCCAGGACCCCCGAGGAAGAGGAGGCCCAGAGAGGGACCGCAGGGTAAGGGTATGGATTTAAACGCCATCAGAGATTTCTCAGTTCTGTGGATGTGGGGAAAGTACCAGGCCCGTGCCTCCGTTTGCGTATCTGTACAATGGGATTGATCAGGCCTCCATCTTAGATCTGCTGGAAGGGATACTAGGGAGGGGACGCCACAGGTCTGGCTGTGAGGGGGTGTGGCTCCTCAATACAAGGACACAGACTACACGGCCTCCTGTCGAAGTCACTCACAATAGTGTGCACACTAACTGCCAGTAAGCACTGAGTTCTTGTAGTAAGGAGCGGCAGGCTACATTCCCGCTCAGATCCCATACACCTAGCTTAACCCCGGAAATAATAACACACAAATTGTATTCTTTTAAACACTGCTTGGCCCATTAGCTCTAGCCTCTTACTGGCTAATTCTCACATCTTGATTAACCCATTTCTAATGAGTGTAGCAGCACGAGGTGATGTCTTACCAGGAAGATTCTTTTTTTTTTTTTTAAAAAAAGATTTATTTACTATATATACTGTATTCTGCACCAGATCTCATTACAGATGGTTGTGAGCCACCATGTGGTTGCTGGGAATTGAACTCAGGACCTTCAGAAGAACAGGCAGTGCTCCTAACCTCTGAGCCATCTCTCCAGCCCCCAGGAAGATTCTTAACCTGTATCCATCTCGGAGAGGAGAGCTATGGCAACTGCCTGGAGAGGAGAGACATGGCATCTACCTCACTGCCTTCTTCCTCCCAGCATTTAGTTCTGTCTATTCTGCCTACCTAATTTTCTGTCCTATCAGGGCCAAGGCAGTTTCTTTATTAACCAATAAACCCTCCTCCATCAAGTTATGGGGGATGGGGCAGGCTTAAGCCCAAGTGAAAAACAAAACTGTGCCAAAAGCTTTAAGTGCACTGGGCTGGAGAGGTGGCTCAGCAGGTAAAAGATTGTGTACCAAGCCTTGTGATCTGAGTCTGACCCCCGGGACCCACATGGGCAAAGCAGAGCACTGACCCCTGAACACTGTCCTCTGACCTCCGCACACAAAGGCACATGAATCGGAAGAGAAATTCTTAAACCAGGCGGTGGTGGTGCACACCTTTAATCCCAGCACTCGGGAGACAGAGGCAGGTGGATCTCTGTGAGTTCAAGACCAGCCTGGTCTACATAGCGAGTTCTAGGACAGCCAGGGCTACACAGAAAAACCCTGGCTCAAAAATCCAAATAAAGAAAGAAAGAAAAAGGAAGGAAGGGAAGGAGGAAGGAGGAAGGTTAAGTACAGAACACCTTAGGACTCAGATAGTCTACTTAGGGTTTAAAAGGAGCACTCAAACAGCCCCCTGAACACCAGTTCACTGCAGCGCTTGTCCAGTGGCCAAAGGTTCCAGACAGCCTAAATACCCATTAGTCGACAAATGAACCAACTGTAGCTTTCCACACAGAGAAATGTGGTCTATCCTTACTGTGCTGAGTGACAGGAATCAGTCAGGATCCCGCATATATAAAATGCCCAGCACAGTTTGAATCCATGCAGATGGAGGTCAGACCCAAGGCGGCCAGGGGCTGGGTTGGGAGGCATGGGGACTGAGTGTTCATGGGAACAGGTGAGGAAAATGACCTGGAAATATAGACGTGTCTATATGACATTGGGAGTGTGACTGTTGCTATTAAATTGGTCACTCAGGGGCTGGAGAGATGGTTCAGCAGTTAAGAGCACTGGCTGCTCTTACAGAGGAAATGGATTTGGTTGCCAGCACTCCCTGGGATCTGATGCCTTCTTCTGATGTCTGCAGGCACTGCATATATGTTGTGCATAGACATACATGCAGGCAAACCACTCATAAACATACAATAAAAATAAGTTATCTTAAAAAAACTTGAAAATATTTATACATGTGGATTTTTATCTCAATTTAAAAAGAACAGAAAACATTGGGTGTGGTTATGCACACCTTTAATCCCAGCATTTGGGGCAGAGGCATCTCTGTGAATTTAAGGTCAACCTGCTTTACATAGAGAATTCCAGGCCAGCTAGAGCTACAAAGTGAGACCCTATCTCAAAACAAGACAACTGTCCTGGCTAGTTTTATATCAACTTGATATAAGCTGGAGTCACTGGAGAGGAAGAAGCCTCAGTTGAGAGAATGCCTCCATAAGATCGGGCTGTGGGCAAGCCTTAGGGTATTTTCTCAATTAGTGATTGATGGGGTCAGGGTTCATTGTGGGTGGTGCCATCCCTGGGCTGGTGGCCTGGGTTCTTTAAGAAAGTAGGCTGAGCGAGCCAGTAAACAGTAACCCTCCATGGCCTCTGCATCAGCTCCTGCCTCCAGGTTCCTGCCCTGCTTGAGTTCCTGTCCTGACTTCCTTTCATGATGGATTGTGCTCTGGAAGAGTAAGCCAAATAAACCCTTTCCTCCCCAGGTTGCTTTGGTCATGGTGTTTCATCATAGCAACAGTATCCGTAACTAGGACAACAGACAAATAAAACAGTCCCGGCCACTAATACAAAGAATCTTAAAATAGACATCAGGGCCCTTCCAGTGCCTGACCTAGGGAAAGTATTTCCTCGGGGGCAGCTGCCATCTGGCTACCATGGGCACTCAGCTCTGCCTGAGCTTCCTGGCCACATGGGTCAGTGGATTGGCCCAGCCCATGGCTCTAACCAAGTCAGAGACCAGCCTTGGCCTTCCTGTCTCTGCTATGTGGCCCTGATCAATCACATGGCCCTCCTGGACCTTGTTTTTCCACCCCCAATGAATAGGCTAATAAAAATACCTAGGCCATAAGGCTCAGTTGATATCTGAGGCTCACGGTATGGTGTCTGGGAGCATGGCAGCCCTCGCCATTGCCTGTTGGAGAGCCCCGTGACACGCTGTTTATAAAAAGTACTTTCTCAGCTCAGCTGAGGAATCTCAGAAATCCTCCTGAAGCCATTTGATTATCCAAAACCAAACAGCCGGCCTAGGACTAGATAAAGGCATAGAAATGGGCCCGTGGATCCAAGCCAATTGAGCTGTGAGGTTCTGGGAAAGGAGGAAGAGAATAGTCGAGCAGGCGCTCCTGCGGGTTGACCTGGTGACCCTTAACTCCTATGCTAAATTTACAGATGTACACAGTGGGCACAGGCACTGCTAGTTAACTCACAGATCTCAGGTACTTTAGGGCAAGATGAAGAAACTGAGGCTCAGGCAGGTGATGCGACTCAGGTCAGACCTCAGGCAAGGCCGATGAGAACTCCCCTTCCCCATTATGGCAGCACTGGGGATGGATCCTAAGGCCGTGTGTGTGTGTGTGTGTGTGTGTGTGTGTGTGTGTGTGTGTGTGTGACCCTGGGCCTGCCACTGTGAGACTATGCTTAACAGTCCCCTGAAAGTGTAGGGAGAAGCTAGGTCCATTTTCAAAGGCACTGTCTGGGGATGAGGGGGGCCTGTCAAGGTTAGCAGAGGTGTCGCATGGTACTCTTCAGGGTAGGGGAGGATGAGTGTCATGGCCACTGGTTTCTGGGAATAGAATCAACTGCCAGTCCAGCTTGAAGGTGTCCTAGAGGGTGACGTCCCCAGGGAAAAGGCTGTGCTTGGCATTCTGCATTCTTTTCCTTTCACGAGGTGTCAGCTCTGAAGGGTTCGGGGCACTGAGTGGATGTGTGGGTGATCTCAGGCCTCGGGTATACGGGGGACTCTACTCCTGTTGTACTTTAGGTAGACCGTTTCCATTCTCAGATGAAGAAACAGGCCATTGGCCAATAGGTGATGGTTCAAGAAGGTGACTTCAGGTGGCTCACTGCTTCTAGCTCTCACAGGGTTCCTATGGCACTGGTTAATGGCTCCAGTGGCCGGCAGCCCTGTACTGTGCATGGACACCACCAAGGACAGCCCCTCAGGAAGGCTGTGCAAGGTCAACTCCCTTCTGCCACCCTGTTGAGCTGGGTTTCCAGTGGCTGAATGGGAGGGACAGGGTGCCAGCGATCCTGAGACGTGGGGAAGAAAGCCTTCACCCACAGAAGATGCTACTTATACCTCTCAGGGTGCACAGCCAGCTCTGTGCGTCTGCTGGTACAGGTAGACGGATGAAATGGCTCAGTGTGGACAGGGGCTTGCCATGCTGAAGTCCTAAGTTCAGTCATGAGAATAACATATAGGGACGGAAAGAACCAACTCTACCAAGCGGTCCTCTGACTTCCAGGTCCCTGTCAATGCCACACTTTATTTCTGAGCATAGAGTTGCATCTTCAAAGGAAACACAAGCAACTAGCTGAGCTAAGGGCACAAACCTTTAAACTCGGCCCTAGATAGGCAGAGGTGGGTGGGTCTGTGAATTCAAGGCCAGCTAAAGCCACCCAGTGAGACCCTGAACCAAACAACAAAGAAACTGCTGGGCTGCTCCAGACAGTAGTCTGGAACACAACACCCAGCCAGGGCCGTGAAACCAGGTCAGGCATCAGACACTGGCAGCTTCTGTTACTGAGTCCAACCATGAGAGGAAGAAGGACCCACCCAGGGCTTCCAGAACACCTGGTGGCACCTCAGGAGAGGCTCTGGGTTCAGAGTATGGTGGGAAGCCACTGGAGGTCAGAGTTGGGTGGGGGAGGGTTTAGGAGGGGGAGGATCAGAGAAGACTGTGGCCCTAAGGTATTTTATGTCATTAGCAAGGAATGATATTTCTAGAGGATTCAACTTTGCAATCAGACAGGTGGGGATCAAATCCCTGCTTGCCTATGTGAGCTCAGTTGGTGATGTCCCCAAGCTTTCAGAGACATCCTTTCCGTGTCCACAAAGCTGCTGCGAGGCTACAATGCCTCCGTTAAACCTGACGCAGATGCTCACTCAACCCCAGCCATAATGTCAAGAGTGAGGGCACCCCATGGGAGAGCTGCCCCACTGTGAGCAGTCCTCACAGGCCCACTGTGCTCCCATGCCAGGCACATACGTGGCCGTGATGCCCACTGACACGACTGTGTGGGCTGGTCATGTGAGGACAAGGGTTCTTCCTGCCACCCTGGCATGCCAGACAGTTCTGCAGGGGACACTCGTTGGGCAGAACACACTCTCATCTGGGCTCAGGCTCAGATGGCTTCATGCCAGGCCATCATGGAGAGGAGACATACCTCGGTGAGGACCGATGACGATTCTGGCTTTGACACGTTGTGGCTGTTGAAGAAGATGGACTCACGATCTGAAAAAAGAGACAGGGAGCAGATTAGACCTGGAGACAGCAACGCCGACACCAGGGGGCAGCACCACCCCAGGCACGCTCTAGGTGGCTTCTGGCTGAGCCCAGGGCTCTGGCGAGCTAGGCACCCACAACTGCATCCCAGATGGATGTGTGCCACCCCAGTTTCAATTTGTCCTCCTACACATAATGAAATGGTCTCCTGGGACACCTTCACCACCATCTTATAGCACCATATGTGGGTTTCCTTAAGACCTAAGACTGGGCAGGCATATGTGTGCTCAGAAGGCTGGGGAGAGAAGGGGCAACAGGAGTGGCCCTCTGTGCACCCAGATATCACAGGTCCATCCTAAGGGAAGAAGCCTACTAAAATAAATGCCATTTGGTCCAGGTGGCTCCAGTCAGGTGGCCACTGGTACATGAGCTTACCAAAGAGATCTTTTGGTTCCCAATGATTTAATAGGAACCTGGATGAGGGCTTTCATAGGCTCCCCCAGGAAAGCCTTGCAATATCCCAGTCTCCTCCAGTTCACATGTCCTGTTCCTGCTGCTGCCACCCACTCCCCCTCAGCCCCACAGGACACCAGAGAGGCAGTTCAGTCCCAGGAACGGGATGGTGCATTCATTTATGCCCCCCGTACAAACGTCCTTGAGGTGTGAGGCACGATTTGTCCACGGAGAAGTAATGTTGGGTAGACAGCTTGCAATGATCTCAAGCACTTGGAAGCATGGACACGATAGAGCAAGAATCACACAACCACAAACCTAGGGGTTGAGTTCTGGCCATTACCCCCTTATCGCCCCACCCCCACCAAGAACAGCACAGGGCCACTCTGGACTAGAAGCCCCGGAGGGATCCTGACAGCCCCCGCTCAAGTTCTTGCGAAAGAGGTGTCATGGACCCCACCCTGCAGGACACAGTGATCACCCCTGGGACCCAGGCCCCCAGGCATCAGGATAGGATGGGCACTGGCCGAGGGCCTGTGTGCCAGGGCTCAGGTGCCTGTTGTGGCTGCCATGACCCCCAGCAGCTTCACGACTCTATGGCGCCATAAAAATCATGCACAAGGAAGTGATTCAGGCAGAGCCAAGCAGGCAGGCGCTGAAGTACCTGGCATCCTTCCCGCTAGCGGGGCACAGAGGCCCCTGGCCACCCCGGTGTGCCCGACAGTCCTCCCGCTGCTCCGACCAGAGCCAGTCCAGACGGAGGGCATGAGAGATGGTCCTGGGGAGGAGCCTGGGAAAAATAAACACCCTGCGGGACTTGTGTCAAGCACGCCCACTCTGGGGGCCTACTCTCGGGCACAGTGAACCTTCAGGGGTGGCAGGGTTTCATCACTTAGCATGGCTCTCTGGCCTTCTGTAGGCACTGTCAATCTTCTCCTCTTAGAGCCTCCTAAACTCAGGGGACCTCCCACCCAAGTCTCTATAGGTCCCCAAGAGCAAAGGCCAGGACAGCAGAGCAGGCATGTGGTGTGAGGACAGGCCACCAGTGCAGGTAGCTACAGCAGTGCTCAGGGATGCTGGGAAACCTATAGGATTCTGCAAGCTGTGCCCATGGGCACTTGGCTGGTCTAATAAGAATGCCGGGGACTTGTGATGCCCACTACACTGGGCAGATTATGTCCCCAGCAGTTTCATATGGACAAACAAAATGTATATATATCTTAAAGGGAACCTGCCCTCTACCCCAACTGCTACAGCAGCCCTGGGGCACGCTGGCCTAAGGACTACTAAGCAAGAGATGTCCTAGGCTGAGGCACAGGCCCAGCACCTCACCATGTACAAACGGAGGGAGTGAGCAGCTTCTAGCCACTGCCTGTCATCTAGAGACTGCGGGGAGTGAGATGGGCTGCAGGGGTCTGGTCCCACCAAAGAACCCTGGTGCCTGGCTCTTTAGAAAGCTTTAAGGTAGCTGGTCCTGCTAACAGACAGGAGGGGCCTGAGCCTTGCTCCCTAACCTTAGCAGCAAGGCTCTTGTTCCCAGGAGCACTCATGATTTGGTAGTCCCAGCCAGGGATTGCTGCTAGACTAGTCGCCCAAACTCTCAGCATGGGGGCCACCCACCCAACTTCCAATAAGAGTGGGGGGGGTCAAAGGGGTGGTCACAGGGTAGTTTTGCTCTCAGAGAGGAGAGAGAACAAAAACAGATTTGCAAGGAGGGTGAACAACCAGATTGGCTCAGACATCTCAGCAATGCAGGCTAGGACCATGCTTTTGCAGCCTTTGTGTTCAGTCTCCCATCTTTCCCTATGCTGCATGCTGCCATCCTGTCACTGAAGACCACCCTGCACAGGGGCCAGCTCCTGCAGCTTACCTGCTTAGTCCTCAAGAGCTCTCTCACCATCCCCAACCTTTGCTCCCTGAAGATGTCATCTCCAATAAAACTGTCCCTCTGGTTATGTCTCCCCTGTGTTATTCCTCAGATTGCTCATGAACCTGCCCGGCTCCTGGCTGGTCCTCTAGCATACCACCCAGGGCGCGTCTACAGCCATGTGCAATAAAAGCAGCATTTATGACTTCAGGCATCCTGGAGTCAGCTCCGCAAACTACAGACCCAGGTTATCTGCATCTGCAAAGTCTCCTTGGAGAGCACAGCCTCACTTGTTCATTTGCATATCGCTTTCACCCTGCAATAGCATCAAGTGACTGGGACAACCCCGGAAATACTTAGTCATCCTTTCAAAGAAGCAAGGGGTACCACTCTCTCAGTATCCTTAGGACCAGGCAGGAGAGGGAGAAAAGAACCCTTACACAAAGCTAGAAGCACAAGGTAATATGGCTTCAGGGTCAAGGTGCAGGATGAAAGAGCATCAGGAAGAAGGAGCCGAAAGCCACGAGAGTGAACCACAGGCAGAGAACATGAGCACATTGGCTGTATATTTCTTAGTGAGACGTCCTTGGGTTCCAGTCCAGGTACCTGTAAGGTGCCATGGCTAAGTACGTCACACACATGACTTTAGACACTGGCACATAAAGAACTGAAATGCATGTGAGAATCAGAGGAGAACAGCAGCCGTGAAGATGGCCTTGTCTGTATCTCAAGTCAGGAAATCTGAGCCCAAGGAGGACATGGGAAGCTGAGGGACCTGCCACACTATGCGGCCTGGGCTGGAAGTTTGTGTTGGCTCTCGAAAGAAGCCAGAGCCTAAAAACCCCCTTCCCAACTAGTCAGGAGAATGTGCTGCTGAAGCCTGAGGTCTTGGTCAGGCTGAGAATAGGCAGGCCAAAGTTGAAACCATGCCACTTCCGGATTAGGCAGACACACTGAATGCCACTCTGATGCCCAGCCCACCTCCGAATGCTATGCCTCAGGGCGCTTCGCGGCCTAGAAACAGTCACGAGAGAAGACCCACTGACAGGTTCTTGCCTTCGTCATTCCGGGCTCCCAGTGCCAAGGCGGAAACTGGCCCTGGTGCTTTACAACCAGGAAGGAGAGGAGGAAGCAGTGAACAAACACACCTTTGTGGGAGCAGGAACAGAGATCAGACACCACATTTCATTCAGAGATGAGATGATTTGGGGAAGAAAGGAAAGGGCGTGTCATAAGCAAGGCAGAACTGTGTGGCGTGTGCGTGTACATGTGGTGTGGGGGGAGGGGGTACTGGGGATGGAAACTGGACCCCTTTGTGCTAAGAAATACTCTGATAGGCAAATAAATGTTTTGTGAAAGCCTTGGTCTCATCTGTCGCACAGCCTGCAAGAGTATCTCTTGTTGGTACACATGACCAGTGTCAGGATGGGGCTGTCCCAAACCACCTGGTCTCAGCAAGGACATGAGAATCCACACATAGCTGCAAAATGCCTGCCCTCTCCTGTGTTAAATGGAAAGGAAAGCGACCCAGAAAAGAAGCCTCAGAGGGGACAACAGGAGGAGACGTTGCAACAAGCCCCAAAGGGATGGTGACAGTCAGTTCCAGGAAAGGGCCCTCCAGGGGCCTTGAGGAAGGCCTCTGCTTACTCTGCTGGAGCTGGCCTCACCAGGGAATCCAGTGTCCAAGAAATCCTCAAGGAGAGCTATGTTGTCCTGACCCACAAACTTCTGGAACTTGCCTTAGAGGGGGTTTCAGGACTGCTAGAACATTCTTATGAGCAGCTCCAGTGTCAGGACATCTTTAACTGAACGGCTCAGAAGAGCTGGTACCCAGGACAGATGGAAGTGAGCATGTATAGTTCAAGGCTGCTCTCCAGAGCATCCCCAAGGCCCTCAGGGACAATGACAATGAGTCATGCAAACACCTCTACCACGTGACATCCAAGGGATGCCAGGGGGAGGTCACTGCAGCATGGCAGTAGTGACTATGCCCACTGGAACTTGCCTGAGGGCCTCCACAGGGACCTCTGTGACTCCGTAGCTGCTGCCTTCTTTGGAAACCCTGATATACTTGACAGCTGTGGAAGCTGCAGATAATTCAGACTCAGAGTCCTCGTTTGGAAAGCATGCAGAAGGGTTGGTAGTCACCTCCCTCCCTCACTTCCCACACCTGCCTAGCCACACCAACCACGGCATACTCCTGAGTATCATCACTGGATGGGTCCAGGAAAATTCTTGAGGGATAGGAAGCTTCTAGAAATTCGCTAAAGTTGGCAGTGGCTCTGAGGGCTGGAGCCCCACAGTGCCTATGGCATATGGTCTCTCATTGGTTCTTCAGGACCTTTTAAATCCATCTACTGTATACAACTTTTTCAACTTAAGTCATTTTTCCCTCACCCAGAAATAGCAAGGAATACCCGGGGACAGACCCTGGGTATCCATCATGGCCCTGCCCCGAGCACAATACGAGGGACAGCGGATTACCTGACGTGCCCGCAGAGAAGTTCTTGAGGGAGGGTCTCTGGACCACCGTGTAGGACTCGCCCACCACAAACACCTTGTAAAGGACTGCGTTGTGGTTGATGAAGTTCTGGACCACACAGGGCGGCTGGATGGCGTTCAGTCCCTCCTGGTTGAACACAATGGCCATCTGGGGAAACAAAGACCAAAGGCTCCATCAGAGTCCATCAGCTTCCTGCCTCCGACACAGTGGGGGGCTTGTCACTTTCCTGGGCACCACCACCACGACCGCTCCCTGGCCCTATGACAAAGAGCTGGTGCTCAGGAAGGATGGAGGTGACCATATGAGGGGTTCCTCCACCAAGTCCAAGGCTGCTCTCCAGAGGGTCCCTCCAAGACCCTCAGGGACAATGAGTCCTTCTTCGAGGACTCCCAAAGAACAGTTCAAGGCAGGGTGAGTGGAACAGTGGGCAGGAACACCTGTGAACTGGGCAGCTCATGCTGTGGGGGATGGGGTGGCGCTGAGAAACCCGGTACCCACTGGGTCTGCTGTACAAAACTCCTGAGAACCTTATTCACTGTCATCCCAAGGAATGGGGGCCCTCTAGGTTGAGTCACAAAGATCCAAGAGGGAAAGACGGGAAGCAGCCGAGACGAGCCAGGAGTAGGAGGCCTTGGGCCAGAGTCACCTTGGGTTATAACATCACCAAAGCACTGGGTCCTCTGGCGTTACGCTCACAGTGCCCGAGATGGGCACCCTGGCACACCTCTGCAGATAAAGAAACCGAGGCCCTGCGTGGTAGTGAGTGATCTGCAGGCGAGTGAGAGGCTGGGCTGGAACTCGGTCTGCCTGGCACCTCTCATGCCCTCTTGCAGTCTCATGATACTCAGTGAACTAGAGTACAACCTGGCCCTGGCTTTCTAGGGACAAACGTGTTGAAGAAGACTCTGATGGGGGCTGAGTGTGTCGGGGGAGGGCAGCTGTGCCCTCTTCTATTCCACCCCAAGGCTGGGTCTGGAGTCTTCATGACTTGCCCTGCAGATGACGGGACTAAGGGGTGACCCCTACCCACCTGAAGTAGTACCTTGAGTTAGGTCACTACATGGCCCGCAAAGAACCCAGGCACATTCTGCCTGCTGAGCAGGGCTAATGGGTCTGGACAGATGGCCACCTGAACCAAATGTCAGCCTCACATCTGCCGACACAGCTCAGCTGGGCAGGACAGAAGCCAGTTCCCAAGCCGCGTAAAAAAGGCAGTGTGTGTTGGGGTGGGAATGGCAAGAGATGCCTTTCAACCTTCGTATATGAATGAGAGGATCCGTGTGGGACAGATTCTATGGACCCGCACCCCCCCCAGACACACACACAAACACACACGCACGCACGCACGCGCACACACACACACGCACACACGCACACTGAAACCTCTTGTGCCGACACACTATACAGGAAAGAACGGTCTAGGTCTCACTTTCCTTGCTATGAGCAATGTCCACCAGCAAACGTGGCCATGGGGCTTTGCTGAGTTGTGGGTTATGGAAGTTCTTTGAGTGGGAAGTGAGGGAGGAGTGCCTGGCTGCCCCGTGGAGCTCACGTGTGTGCACTGGCTTACAAATGCCTGGAGATTCCAGGTCCACAGAAGCAAACAGGTCGGCGAGGGCTGACACTGGCGGTGGAAGAGGCAGGGGCATGGTTCACCAGGCTGAGCTACCAATGAAGACCCCATGTAAAGCCCCGTTTGATATCCACGGCTCTCTAAGCGCAGTGTGCTCTCCATCCTGGCTGCACTTGATGTCAGTGGGTATCCCTGACAGATAGGAAGCGCTGGTCCCCACCCTTCCTACTCCACAGAAGACAGTCGTCAAAGTAACTAACTTCCTGCACCCCCATGTGCAGTGAGCCTTCATGTACCCAAGGATGGGGTGCACATTGCTGGCTGTAAACTGGGAGAGCACCCAGTGCTAGGATAGCAACAGAGGGCATGTATCTGCATACATCTGGGGGTCAGTTGGCCTCACTGGGGGTTGATGACCACACCTAGGGGATGAATGCCGGAGACTCAACAGACACCTGCCCCAATCTGAATCCATAAATCCCAACACAGAGCAGATGTTCCTATAATAATCAAATCATCACCGTGGGCCAGGCTCCACGGCAAACTACACAGCAACTCCCTCACCACATTTGACAACTGTCAAATCCCCAATTATAAACATGGGCAGAGGTTCAGAGAGGCACAGCGACTGCCTGGAGGTGCACAGCAGGTTCCACGCAGCACTGGCAGGAGTGCTGGCTCTGCACTGTCCCAAAGCTGTGTCCCCTGTCCCCTCCTGACCCAGGTTACCAAGTCCTTGAGACAGAGGAGCTCCTTGGTGGTGACAGGGGACAGCACTGCGTCTGCTCTGGAGCCTGCCTGCCCCCTCCCTGGCTCACCCACGAGCTGCACCTCAGGGTGTAGCTGCGGCCGGGAATCCAGGCAGCTAGAGTCCCCCTCCCCATGGCTCTTGGCCTTAGCAGACAGCTGCCCTTGCAGCTGGTGGTGACTCCCTTGCCATGGCAGGGCCACCCCCTGGCATAGCCTGTCCCCTGGTGTTCTGACACTGCTTACAGACATCTCCCCATAAACATCAGCCAGGAGACGGTAAAAGCCATGGCATCTGGCCTTCCATTTTTAGTCTTCTCCTGGCAAGTACTTCTGACGGCAGGGCTATTTGGGTGGGCTGTCCCCACAGGGCTACTTAGCTCAGCCTTGAGAATGTGGGGCCTTAGGGGCTAAGAAGACTACAGGGACTCAAGGGCCTTCTGCATAGCCTCTGCCCTTCTTACCCAAGTCCTCACAGGCTCACTGCCCCATCATCCCCAAAGCATTGTCTCTCCAGAGACTCTGTACTGGCACTGGGACTCCCTGACACCAAGGCAGGGAGGGGACCCATGCAGAAGGAAGGGCCTCAGCACATCGAAGGTATGGGATCTAGTTTCGAACTCAGCTGAAGCAGCAGCCCTGAGACACTCCTAGAGGCTGGAAAACCAAGGACTCATTAGCCTGGTGACTTCTGTAGGCTCTGCTACAAACTGCAGGTGTGTGTCTCTCAAATACACATGTGGAGGACCTTAGCCCCATTGTGATGGAATCTAGGTGGTAAGGCTTGGATGAGATCTCAAGGATGGGTCCCTCTTGAGAGCCCTCACAAGAGTTCACTATCTCCCCTCTCACACGTCTACGCACAGGCAAAGCCTAGGAGGACACACCGAGAGGGTAACCGATGGATGCTCTCACCAGAACCAGGCTGTGGCCTTCTGAGCTGGGAGGCGTGTCTGCTGTGTAAGCTGCCCAGCAGGAAGCCTCATCCCAGGCAGACTAAGCCAGGGTCTAAGGTGAGGAAGGCAGCCTTAGGACTGGGGACAGGAAGTGGAAGACAGGGCAGAGCCATGGCGGTTCTTCTGCTGACCTACATCCCCTAGGTGTCGCTACTCAAACCAGGACAGCAAGCAGCAGCAGGTGCGGCTCTAGAAACAGAGCTTAGCAGGGCCCCAGGAGAGCGACAGTGAAGCGCGGACAGGAAAGTCTTCCACTTACCTCATGAGAGTTGGTGCCATGAGCCACTCTGGTCTTGCAAACTGTGTGGGAGAGACAGAAGCAGAGAGGAATCAACAGGGCTGTAACCACATGGCCAGACAAGGGAGACTGGGACCCTCTGGATAGGAACCTCCCAGCTAAGTATTAACCAGGCCCAGCCTTGCTTAGATCCTGCTATTGTCTGGGGGGCAATAGGGAAGGTAAGGAACTCGTAAAGATGCCTTAGGCAAAAGGCACAAAGGGCTGGTGGGACCTAAGGAGATGACAGTCACTGTGTCAAGCAGTGCCTGTGCTCAGGGTAACATGGACAGAGGACCCAGGCCAGATAGGAAGAGCCCCTTCCCCACAACCTGCAAGGACCCTCTCAAGGTACAGGTAGAGGTTGAGACCCAGGGCTGTGGCTCTTCTTGTATCCAGGGCCTTCGACTGCTTCAAGCAAGCTCAATACTAAGGGAACTGTAAACACTACTCCTTCCCACAGAAGGGATGTCCACCCCGGAGTTTACGGTGTACATACTGAAGGGGAAGGCCAGGCCATTCTGCTCCAGCAGCCTCATGGTGTCATCTCCACACAGGCTTGTGAGCTCCATGAAGGGCGGTGAGCAGATCCTGTCATCTAGGGCAGAGGGAGTCTGGTCAGCACACCCTTCCACAGTCACCCACTACAGCACACCCCTCCACAGCCACCCACTTCACCCACCCCCAGTCCCCGACTCTGACAGTCTCCCCACTCTACAGCCCGGTGTGCATGTGTGCACAATAAGCCCGGTGTCGTTTTTCACATTTTCTGCCAATACAAAAATCCCTGATGTTTTGGTTATGAGCCTAGCCTTTAACGGCTGAACCATATCTCCAGTGCTCTGTCGGTATAAAATTCTTATAAGCTAACTGGAAAATGTGAGGTGCAATGAAAGCTCCCGCAGTTTTACAGCTATAATTACTAAATTCTAAGTCTTTGAGTCTATGTTTACACACAGAGAGCTATCTAACCGAATGCCATTTTGTACGCTGAAAATTAACCTGATGCATTGCTGTGGCCTCCTTAGCTCGGTAGCCCTTTCCCCCATCAGTTTCTTGTTTTCCTGACCATCAGAGACAATCGATGTCACGGGGTTAGCTCTGAACATAGGCTCTGCATTGTGCTGATGGCATCCCAAACACCTTTATAGCCTGCGAAGTCACCCTCCAAGGAGGAAACTGAAGTCAGATGGAAGGCTAGCCCCTCACACAGATGCATCAGGCTCCCTCCTCAACCTCTGATGTAGGAGGGTCATCATGTGTTACTTTCATTGGTTAATAAAGAAACTGCCTTGGCTTTTTGATAGGACAGCAGCTTAGATAGGCAGAGTAGACAGAACAGAATGCTGGGAGAAAGAAGCAGAGTCAGGTAGACGTCATACTTCTCCTACCCAAGACGGACGGTGGCTAGACTCATGCCGGTAAGCCACAGTCACGTGACAATACAGATATTAGAAATGGGTTAGATCAATATGTGATAGTTAGCCAATAAGGGACTGGAGATAATGGGTCAGGCAGTGTTTAAATGAATTCAGTTTCTGTGTAATTATTTTGGGTAAAGCTAGCCGGGAACTGGGCCGCAGCCCGCCGCTCCTTTTACAACAAACCTCCTACTCTCCCTGTACCTCTCGATAGCCAAACCATGCACCTGCTATGCCCACGGGTCCCAGAGGGTGTGGCTGTCATCTTTGATGCTCATTCTGTGGAATCCTTTAAAGTATTTTATTTATGTGTGTGGAACAGGGCACGTACATGCGGTGCACATGTGTGAAGATCAGAGAACAACATTCCCAGATTGGTTCTCTCCTTCCCTTATGTGGGTTCTGGGGATCAAACTTAGGTCTTTAGGCTTGGCGGCAGGCACCTGATCTCACTGCCCCCACCCCCCCCCCCGCCACTCCATGAGTTCTAACACTGTTGGACTGGGGGCAAAGTCATGGAAGCCGGCTTATATAGTATTCATACTTCCTCATGACTGGTAGGAAAGCAAATACATTTTCAATCCCTACTGATTATTTAGTTACTTGTTTGTTATTGCTGCTTCTTGTCAGTCCCCATCCCTGAAAAGACCATGAGCTCTCAGGAGGTGGGATCACTCAGGACAGGGCCTAGGGACTTGGGAAGGCTGAGTGTTAGTGGAGCAAGGGTAGCCCACTCCCCACAGACTTGGAACCCCAGTCCAAAACAAGCCAGCAAGTGCTGTCCCAGAGCACCTGGCCCCATGGCCCATCAGCATGGTAAATCAAGATTCAGGCTCATCTTCCTCAAGAAAAACACCACTACGGGCCATAGTAAGAGTGTTTTCCTCCTCCTCCTCCTCAGCTCATTCTCCTTGGGCAAAGTTCAAACTCCAAATAGACGCAATGGTTTGGGGGTGCAATTTCCTGGGGACCCTAGGAGGCGATCTAGAGCCAGTGTTTGAAGATTACTCATGCTCCTTCGCCTTCATCCTGTGGTACCTGGAGTCTGGCTGAATAGATTTGGCAAATGCTCTGTACAGGAGCAGCACAGTCCCAGGAAAGCAGGCTGACCTAGCGGCCCACGGGTACGGGGCTATCCACTGAAGTGTACGGCCTACTCTCGGCCATACCGGAAGGCCCTTCCCTCCACAGCTGTGGAGGGAGGATGAAGACTATACCGGGGGCTTTGTGCCCCATGGCTGGGATGCTCACACCCGTGGCCCAGGACTTGGCCCCCTCCTTCCTTTCAGGAAGACTCAGAGGCTGCTGGGAACCTACCAGCCATGTTCTCTAAGAGTGCACGGTCTCCCCGCAGCAGAGCTATCAGAGTTGGCGAATCGGCCTGCCCTTCTGAGATCTCAGCATCTTCCCTGCTGTGGCCCATTCAGGCTTTTTATGGCAACACCTCCATAAACTCTTGTTCTGTGCCACACACAATTCCACAGTCACTCACTGTGGTAGTCTGAATGCAACCAGCCCCCATAAGCCCACAGGGAGTGGCACTACTAGGAGGTTGGCTTTGCTGGAGGAAGTGAGTCACCACAGAGGTGAGCTTTAAGGTTTCCTATGCTCAGGATACCGCCCAGAGTCTCAGCTGACTTCCTGTTGCCTGCAAGATGTAGGACTCCACGTCTACCTGCACACTGCCATGCTCCCATCATGACAATAATGGACTGAATTTCTCAACTGGAAGCTGCCACCCTGACTAAATGTTTTCTTTATAAGAGTTGCCGTGGTCATGGTGTCTCTTCACAGCAACTGAAACACTCACCCTCATAGGGCTCCCTAAGGAAGCACTCCTGCCACCCCATTAACAAATGAGAAACCGGCAACAGAAGTGAAGCTCTTTGCCTGGAGCTCTACAGTGAGCAAGCAGTGTAGTTGGGGGCTCACGCCAGTGGCTCGACCCCCAGGTCTGAGCTTCTGATCACAACCGGCCCGCAGACGTATCCTTGAGGACGACTGACTCAGACACTCACAACTGGACAAAGTACAGAGAATGTGTCAGCAGAGTGCTCAGCTACAGGTGGGACACTGATGTCACCCCCTCCGAGACCACCGAGGAAGACTGTCAAAGTCATAGGCTGCGGAGGACTGAGCAGCGGTGTCTTCTGCACAAAACAGGGCCTCTGCACTTAGGAGCTCACGGTGGCTGTGCCTGCACAAGACCTAGATGAGATCCAGCCAGTCAAGAGTAGGGGAGGAGGCCTCACAAGCACCAACCCCTAACTGAATAGGTGTTGGCAGGTGACAGCTTCTGGGGGAGGGAGTAACAGGCGTGGTCAAGAGTAGGTCATACATGTCAGCAGAGAGCCCCATGCCCATGAGTACACGGCTGCAAACGCGGGACTCAGTGAGGAGAGAGAGAGAGAGAGAGAGAGAGAGAGAGAGAGAGAGAGAGAGAGAGGAGGGAGGAAGTTGGGGTGTGGTGGGGTGGGGAGACAGATGGGGATGGATCTGGGAGGAGTTAGGGGAAGGAGTAGAGGATGGATATGATCAAAATACGTTCTTAAGAAATCTCAAATAATTAATTAAAATGTTTTTTTAAAAGAAGTACCCACTGAAAGCCCAATCCATGTGTCCAACAGCACAATCCCCACCCTGTGCAAGTCTCCCAAGACGGCTGCTTCAACATGTATCCATGGAAACCAACTCTTTACTCCACAGAACCCCTTCCATCACAGATCTGTGGACTCCATCCCCTTCAGTTCCCCACAATCCAGAAGAGTAACTCACACAGGTTAAACTGTATGCCCTGCCGAGGTCCCGGAGTTTCTGCCCATCCGCTGCAGTGGGACTCAACCTGAACTGTCCCTGTGCCCAGGCGTGTGCCCCATGCTGCATACATTCAGGAGCTAATTTGGCTATTAAATTGGCTGTTGTGTCTCAAAACACTTTTCTTCTTTAAAACAGGTCCAAAGTGCAAGACTACGGACACTTTTGGGTGCGCTGATATACACCTACCAGTCTTTGGTAGTCCAAGGTGGGAGGATTGTGAGTTCAAGGCTGCCTGGGCTACATGGTGAAACCCTGTCTTTAAAGAGGGGATAGTGCTTGAGGTGACTCAGTGTGTAAGGACTCTTGCTACCTAGACTAATTCCCATAGTTCGATCCCTGGAGTTCATGCAGAAGAAGAGAACTGATTTCCACAAGCTATTTTCAGATTTCCACATATGTGCTGAGGCATGTGTGTGCACAGACACACACATACGATAAATAAATGTAATTTCTGAAAAGGGGCAATGACAATTAACTGTAGCTGTTGTCACGACTGTTCTATTCACTAGAGAGTTACGATTTATCCCTCACTATACATAATTTATAAACTAAACTTTCATGGTGCTGGGGATCAACCTGGGGACTCACAAAGGCTCAGTACTCTGATACTGAGCCTTACCCCTGGGACCGTATGTTAGAGTGCACTGTAGGGGTGTGTGAATAAGGAAAACCACAGTGAACCCAGTGCCCAGCACTGTCTGAGGCTTCAGCCAACTGCTGGGGGGTGGTTAGAACGCATCTTCCATGGGTTAGGGACTGTCACAGAAGTGGGAAGCTATGCCATCATCTCGACAGATGTCGTTATAAAGCATCTGAGGTGCAAGAGAGAGATGGACATCCTAAGACACTGGCTCCCCTGCAGAGGGCTAGGTTCAGTTCCCAGCACCTACACAGTGGCTCACAACCATTTGTAACTAAACTTCCACGGGACCTAATGCCTCTTCTGACCTCCACAGGCACCAGGACTGCATGTGGTACGAAAGACATACATATACATACAGGCAAAACGCTCACACTTATAAAAGCTAAGAAAAGCATTTGATAAAACCCAACAGTCTTCATGGTAAAAATATCAATGAACAAGATGCAGAAGGGGTTTCTGTACCCCCACTGAACCCAAGGTGAGGGTAGAGAAAGGATGAGCATCCATCTCTTCCCAGAGGTGTTTGAAGTTCAGATGAACTACACAGAAAACAGGCCACATCCAGCACCGGACAGATCAGTTAGTTCTGCCTTTCGGAACTCCTGAATAGGTAAGAGGTGAGCCTGGGGAGGACGAGGGGCCAAGAAAGAGAGACACACTCACCTACTGATGCTCTAGTTCATTTAGCCAATGTGGAGATGGCTATCCACACCCTGAACTGCTACCTGTCCTAGGCCTCCTCTTGGGAAAGGACACTGGGATCAAGGTTGTACCAATGCCATGGTCAGTAGGGGCTCCTATCATAAGCTTGGGCCCAGCTGCTGACTTGCTACCACGAGATCAGTCTTGAGTGAAAGCAGTCTTGCAAAGCAGACACCAGAGAGTATTCATCCTGTACTGCCCTGGTGGCCAGAGTCATTCCGGCGCACCTGTAAAATCACATGGTGGACTAGAAACCATTACTATTTGCATCTTGGTTTCATCCAGCACAGCAAAGGATAGCCTCTATTACATACAGCATCAGATAAAACAGTGGTACCCAGGTACAGAGGTCAGATACGGGGGGTGGGGGGTGCAGGGGGCTGGAAGGAAACAAAACACCTAAGGGGAGTGCTGAGGTGTCCCTGGAGGTAGGGTGTGCACATGACCAATATGAGGGAGAGCCTAGCTGAACAGAGCTGGGGAGACACAGTAATGGGCTCCCAGGCAGAAGCAACAGCCAATGACAAGGATGCTCCTGGGATCAGTCCGTAGGTGAACCCAGAACCCCTTGCTGAGCTGGAGGTGAGAATGGGTCCAGGCCCTGCAGTATCAGGGCAGGAGTTTTAGCTGTCCACCTCCTCAGTTCCCAAAGATGTACCCACTGGCGGAGGAAGGGGAAGCATCCGCAGAGGCTCTCCAGGCTCAGTCACGGGAAATGCCGGGTGTCCTCACCAGTGGCTCTGTTCCCCAACGTGAGGGTTGAATAAAAGAATTTTTGGTAAGTCTGTGCTGGGAGCCGGAGAGGTTATTTCTGGCTCCCGGAGGAAGGGTACTGTTGTTGATTTATCTGTAGTCTTATTTCTGGACGGGATTGCTTTTTTTGGGTAGATGGTGGGTTGTCTCCCTGTAAGGGCTGTAACATCAGCCCCTGAGAAGCTCTGAGGCTCCCAGCTTCCCACTCTGCTGTTTCACACAGACAGCACGAGGCTGGAGGGCCCTTGGGGAGGGGCTAGCCCCAGCTGCTGGCTCTCACCAGCCCAGAGAGGAAACTCACACAGGAACGGCACTGGCACCCAGGTCACACACAGTGTCCTGTCCACTTTGCAGGTAGCAAGTGAGTGGAGAAGGCACAGAGGATGTCACAGGCACCGCTCTCAAGCTGGCCAGCTTGACTTTAACCCAGAGCCAAACCACTCACTAGGTGAACCGTTGGCGGATGCTGAACGAGCAGAATTGGGTTGTGAGGAGCACACAGCCCGTGCCCAGCTGGGGGGGACACAACGTCCTAAGTCATGGTTATTCACTGATCCATGCCCAGGTTCCCAGGGCGTGTCAGGTGTCGGAGTTCAAAGTCAAGAGCCCAGCTCTCATTGGCTGGCCTCAGTGTATTTTTGCTCTCATCTTTGCTGTTTTTTAATACATGAATTTTTCTTTTTCATTTCTGCTTTCATAGAACACTGCCATCCCTTCCATTCCTATGATTTTGTATCTTTGGCTGTTTGACTGGTGAAATCCCCCCTCCCCCGACACGTAGTGATTATTCTCTATCACAGCCAACGTCAGGGACATCTCTCCTACATGTGGCTCTTACATGTGGCAAATTGCTTCTACAGACTGAATTCCCAGGAGTGAGGTTTGGGGGTCCACGGGAATGGACGTTTCTTTGGTTCTTCCACACTGTGTCCCCAACGGATGGAAGTACTACATTGTGACACCAACCACGAATGCCCATGCTTTCCCAGCCCTGGCTGGTCCCCTCTTCAGGCAGTATCTGTTTTTTTTGGGGGGGGGGGATGCGGGGTAGGTTCGAGACAGGGTTTCTCTGTGTAACATTCCTGGCTGTCCTGAAACTCATCTTTAAACCAGGCTGGCCTTGAACTCACTGAGATCCACCTGCCTCTGCCTCCCGAGTGAAGGCCAGGCAGCCTGCCAGAGCTTGGGTCCCTGCTCAGTCGCCTGGGGTGACAATAAGTCACCCCTGTATGTGTGCAGAGCTGCAGTACAGCTGGAGGAGGAAGTGCGCTGTGTGTGACATAGAAGAGACAAGTCAGCAGGCAGAGCCTGGTGGTCTGTCCTCAGGCTCCTCCAGGGCACAGGGAAGGCACACTAGGCTCCCAGGAGAGAGGGCAGTGGATATGCTCAGCACTGACCTCTTTGATGCTCAGGATTGGGAAACTGTGGAGACCAAGCCATCTGGGGGAAGAAGGATCCCCCAAAATAAAAAGTGGCAGTGGTAATAAGCATTACCGGAGGCCCCAGGGCCAGTCCTGTGACGGCCACCTGTGCGTCCAGCCAGGTCACCACACCTCTCTCTTACCTGGGCCCCCATCTGTAAGATGGGACAGTTACGTCCCTCACCTCCTGGCCTGCTGATGGGTCACAGGAGGCTACACATTCATGCTGGGCATTTGGGAACTGTCAAGAAGACAGTTGCAATATGCTAGCACCCTCTAGAGGGCATCCGGGGTGCCCTGTTTCAGCTCACACAGCACCCTATTATCTAGGCCTGCTCTGCTAGGGCAGGAGACTAGCCCTGGACTTCTTCCCAGCCATAGCCAGCCTCTCTTCACACAATCCTCTGCCCCCAACTTGTGGCTCCCTGGCATCTGAGGCCTCCCAGCAATGCCTTGCTGCTGTAGGTTTCCTATAGCTGGAGACCTCAGCTTGCTTCTCAAGCTCTCTCTACTGAGGTAGCTCACACTAAAGGACTGTGCCCAAGTCCTGGGGTTCACATGGAAGCCCCAATCCTCTCAGCTCAGGGAGGATCTCTTTAATGAGGTATCTAGCTAAAATGGGGTCACCAAAATTGGCCCTAGTTCAAGAGAACTGGTATCCTTAGGAGTTCAGAGCTGAGCGTAGTGGCTACTCAGGGAGTTGAGGCAGACAGAGTACAAGCTCAAGAGACGCTGCCTCAGAATTTAAAGAGAGCAGAGGTGCCGAATGATAAGAGCACAGGCTATCTTGAGAACTAGTTCCTATACGTGCAGTCACTATAACTCCTAGGAGGGCAACTGGCTGGGGTCATCTGGAGCCATTCGGGGATGAGGGGGAGCATTCCACCGCGGCCACAGCTGCTGTTCTGCTCCCTAAGGATTCAGAGGCCCTAAGGCCTCTGGCTCCATCTCCCTCCCTACTGACAACTACAGCAAAACTTGGCCCCCTGGCTACAGGTAAGCTACTGTGTATGTGTGGGGGGGGGATGCCACTGCAGCTGAGGGAGCAGGACGGAGGAAACAAATGCCCAGGGTGTGGCATTTCCCAGCAGTGTGACCTGAGGAAGCATGCCACAGGCAGTTGGGTGAGAGGTTTGCCTCCAGATCAAGATGGTGACCTGACTCCTTCTCTGGGAGCCATACAGCTATTTGCATTGAGAATGTTCAGAGCCCAGGAGGGTAGGAGCCAGACACCGGCTGGGACAGGGCCAGACATTCCTGAACCCTGACCAGCTGCTGGAAATGTGGATTAGCTCAATGGCAGCTGTCCCCACTGATTTACGGTCCTCCTAGACCCTAAATGGGGCTACCCCCACTCTGCTCCCAGCTTCAACTCCCGAACTGCTGCAGCCCCCGTGTCTCCAAGACACATAAAACAATGCTCGAGTGCTCTCTCTGCAGGATTCTTCCAGGAAGCAGAGATGTCAGGTTGGCCGCAGCACAGAGACCATGCTCGCCATGAACAAAATGGTATTTTTAAACACTATTCTCCATTCCAACGGGATCCTAAATAGTAAGAAAAGGAGCAACAACTCTTCTCTCAACCCCAGAGAAGAGGAAACTCCATGGAGGATTCATTCGAACAGAAATACCAATGGCCAAGAAGCACAAGAAGAGGTGCTAAGCCGTCTAATCGTGGTATTAAGATGAGACAGGCTGGTTTGGTTAGACAAACTGTTTAAGGGTAATACAGCAAGGTCTGCCAATGTGAGCACGTTTGGAATCTCAAGCCAGAAATCCCACTTCTGGAGATATACTTTTTACAGAAATATGGAGAAACATCGTTAAAAAAAAGTTAGTCCAAACAAAATTGGATAACCCTATGCACCCAAATATTCAAACAAATGATGACTGAGTGGCTTAAACGCTGGAATATCATGCTGCTTGGAAAAGGTAGGCTCGCTCTCCCTCTTTTTAACACTGACTCAGAAACATGACAAGAAGGGTACGAAGGGGGTGCAGGCTGTAGCAGTGTATGTGAGTGTAACCCGGCTTCTGCCTATTTTTTAAATGTGTATAGATCTCACATATTTCTGCAAATCATGAAGACCCTGGAATGATGGATTTCAGGGTAGCGGCTGCTTCTGAAGAGCAGTTAGGGCTGGAGAGTTGGCTGAGATGTTAAGAGCACTAGTTCTAGAAGACTCAGTTTGATTCTTAGCACCCATATGTCAGTTCACAACTGTCTGCAACTCCATGGGCACCGCATGCACACGGTGCACAGACATACATGCAGGAAAAACACCCATATGCATAAAACAAAATAATTGATTGAAAAAATATTTGAGTCAGCAGCATGGAAGGTCCTGCAGGCTGACAGAAAACTCAAGAAAAGATGTCTATTGCTGGAAGTATGGAGACCTTTGGGGGCAACCTGTCTGGAATTTTCGAGTGTACTGGGTGGAGCTCTTGCTAGAAGCTTCACAAAATGGGGGAGGTGGGGACCACTACGTAGATGGCTAGACAGAAAAGTTTAAGAATAACTATATTTTATTTTATTGATTTTCTATATTTCCATTTACAAAATCGAGGTGGATCTCATAATAGGGGTCATGTCACAATTCACTTAGCACTCCTGGAATAAGACCCAACACATCTGACACCCCCCCCTCTGCTGGCACCGCCCGAGGCACCAAGTGAATGAGAGGGTGCAGCACTGGGGCTACAAGGGACAACTCAGCAGGTGTCACAGCCGCAAACACAGCTGTCCAGAGCCCTGGTGCTGCGGAAGTCAGGTCTGGGGATCATGGGGAGCAAGTGTCTGCGCTTTCATCCCCACACAACCGATTTCTTTCTATAGCCCTGAATTCTCTAGCGACTTCATCTTCTCTAACCAAAACTTTAAAATGGCTTCTTTTCTGGCTAGACTGTCGGTATTTAAAACTCTTTCAACTCTGCTTTCTGTTCCCAAGTCTCATTTTAATTCCCTGTCTTTCCCCTCCCGCAAGGCTACAGCCCTTAACATGGGGGACACAGAACACAGAAGGAACACAGCCTTCTTTGGTTCCTGTTGAACCTGGGTGGCAATGGGAGCTGCCATGAACAACGACTCCACCAGGTTGGTGAACAGGCACAGCTTGGACCTGATGGGTGGCAGTGGCCAGCCTGAGGCTATGCTCCCAGGTGATCTATCCACAGTGTACTCTGGCCTCAGGGCCAAAGCCCTGCTCCCTGCAGTAACATAGGCTGCTCCAGCAAAGAACAAATTATATTATTTTCCAGTAACTACAGAGGGCAGGGATTTGGTAACCAACCACTTGTAGAGCATCTAGTGGACATCTGGGGCCCTCTCCGGTCAGAGTCACTTTTTATATTAGAGGGTGCTCACTCCTAGGAACCAGGTGGCAGGGGCCCAATCGGATGACCTGGGAATTATTAACCATAGACCCCAGCATCTGTACGGCACTATCCCTAACAGCTATAGAGTTGGGCAGGCACGCAGGAGCCAAAGTACCCTTGTGGTTAGGAGCCAGGCTCAGGAACCCTGGCTAAAAGCGCCACCCCAAACCTGCCTCCGGCTTTCCTGGAACCCCGAGTCATCCAGCCCAACATACACAGGTGCACTCGTCCCTAAAACGGGCAAGCCTTCCTGTAAGAGTCATCTCGGGAAGAGCCACCAACCACGCTGTCAGACACACGAGCAGCCAAGCGGCCGCCTGAAGCATGGCTCATGGCTCAGAGCGGGTGGACGACGGTAGCTCTCCTAGGATGAACAGACGCACCCTCACCCACAACACCCACCCCTCTTTAGAGAGCCACTTTTTCCAGAGCTCTAAGCTACATTCTTCTCTTTCCCCTTGGTGTCAAGATTACTCAATTTCAGTCCTGCTTCCAAACTGCCTCCAAGATGAACCATGATTAAATTCCCATAAAACCACAGGCAAGAGAAGATTGCTTGCACCACGCACGCCCCTCCCTGGGGAGGCTAGTGTCCGGGACAGGCCATCTGTCACCTCCCCAGCTCATGTGGGAGGTTACGGGAAAAGGAGGGCAGGAAAGGCCAACCTCACCCAGATGTCCTCGGAGACCTAAAAAGGAGCCTTTTCCCCAAGACCCTTCATATCTATTATCCCTGAGGACAAGGACACAAACCCACGCCATCCAGTGACACTCAGACGTTTCTCACACATGGCTTCAGTCAATTAGATAACTGGCTAGAGCTATGCCTATAACGGCTCAGCCTGGCAAGCAGAGCCAAGCCTTGGCTTTGGGGACTGTGTCTCTGGACCCTGGCCCTGTGTGGCACAGTGGGTTGTCCCTGTGAGAACTGGCCTTCAAATGCATGCATGGTTTGTCATCGCGGCCTCCGCCTCCCTAGCTCCCCGCGGCCTGCGTCAGGCAATGTCATGTTTCTGGGAGCTTCCACCATCAGTCTAAGCTGAAATAAGGCTCGGGGTGGCCTGTGCCTCTGCCCGAGGGGTGGGAGTGGTGGTGGATACAGGCACAGGTGTAGGCCCGTCGCCAAGTGACTATCTCCACGGATAGTTATAGGAATGAGTCCTGGGTTAGGCCTGGATGTGTCATGCAGGAGCCGCCCAGCCTCACATGCTCATTGAGGGAACTGCTGTTGAGCTCAGGGGCAGAGGCCACATCCCACACGGGCCAGGAGCTCAAGGGCCATTCCAAATGCCATTCGTCCATGAGAAAGGCAGGTCTCCAAAGGACGAGCTCACATTTTTGGTGTGGCCTGGCAGATGAACTAGTGTTCCCTCAGATTCATGCCAGCCCTTCTAGATTTCAGCTGGGCAAACAGCTGCCCAGACTTATTTCCCGACTCCCTTGCAGCTCAGCATCCAGCTAGTTCTGGCCACTGGGAGAACAATATCTTGCAGCTTCCAGAGCCTTCTGAAAAGTAGGGTTTGTTCCCTTTTGATCCCCATCCTAACAGTTAGATCTCAGGATGTGACGGCTAAAGGCTCAGCCACCGCTGTGGACCAGGAGGGCCATGCAATCAGAGAATGAGGTTCTGAAGCTGCCTGTGTGCTCATCCTCTGGGCCTTTACACAGAACAAGGGAAGCCCTATTTTACTTATGCTTTGCTGTCATAGCAACTTAGGTTTGAGTCTGGCGGACATAAGGCAGAGAACCATCTGTCTGGCTTCCCTTCCCAGCCCTAGGACATGAGCTCTGGGAAGGTGAGGCTGAGCCCATACAAGGCACTGACTATATAAAGGCGGTAAGATGGTCTGGTGTTCTGACAGCTGAGGCCAAAGGCCTCCTGTCACCCTGATACCCTTTAGGGCATGGTTTTCCTAGGGAATGCTCTGCATGGGGATGATAGCCACATACGTGTGGACACTGGCCTAGATACTATGTTATTCTTGGGGCGTCTTCCCCAGGGGCCACAGCCATCTTCCTTCCCTAGTCCAGGGAAGCCAAAGGCTCTGCAGCAGCCTCTCCCAGCTCTGGCTTCCCTGAAGGCTGGGTCTCAGAGAACAGGGAGGGCCGCCTCAGCCTGGGGGTGCTGGCAGCTTAGGAAGGGCTAACCAAGCCCCTTCTCTCTAAACAAAAGCCCTGTCGTTTGCATTGCTATAATTATCTGAGGGAATTTCAGGGGTAATTATGGTCGTTTACAGCAAGCCTAAAAAGGGATGTGTTCCTCCACGGGAAAGCTGGGTCTGGGGCACAGGCACAAGGATGCACTTCCCGTGAAGGGTCCCTGCACCTGCAGAGGGGCTGGAGAGATTCAGCGGGGAGACACCAGGGGCACTGCCGTGGAGCCGCCCCCTGCTAGCAGGAAAGGGCTCAGAAAGGCCAGGGCCCATTGCCCTCCTGGAAGAATACAAGCTAGCTTGGTGCAGACAATAAGGAAAATTCTGGGTGCAGCACTCAGCCTCCCCGCTCAATACTTCCTGCCAGTCCAGAACCATTCATGCTTTAGGGTACAGTCAATGGTTCTCACAAGCCCTGGCAGGCCAGGCCCGCCTGGGAGGACCTACATAAATCCCCCTATCTTGTGGCTTCTAGGAGACAATGCCTGGGACTGTGGCTCCGGATCCAGCAGAATGGCTTCTGCCTGGTGTCTTCCTTCCAGTGGCCTGTCTCCAGCCTCCCAAGCGTGTGCTGATGTGAGCCACTATCAAAAGGTCTAGAACCTAGGTGTCCCTCACGGGGACGGTTAAAAGCTGCTTCAGTGTGTCTATACCAACCTGTTGAGAATTTCATATCGCTCATTCAAGCAACACAATACTGTCTAGAAACAAAAACCAAGTTCCCACTCTGCTCTCTGGCTTAGCATTCTCAAAGTCCTTCATAAGTCACCATCTGCCAGCTTCCTTCAATGCCCTCACCACCCTCGTCTGCAGGCCAACCCACGGCATGCTCAGGCCTTGCCTACCCCAGCTCTGCCCACTCAGAGAGGTTCTTCTCCACAGGGACCTAGGGAAAGGAGTCCTCCTACATTCCTCTGAATCTAAGTCACTGTGTCCCGCCCCCACCCCAGAAAACTCTTAGAGCCCACAGTTCCGTACTTGATGCTGTTGTTCCTAACACGCTGCGACCCTTTAGTACAGTTCCTTGTGTTGTGGTGACCCCACATTAAATTACTCCAGTGCTATGCCATCACTGTAATGTCGCTACTGTTATGAGTCATAACGTAAATATCTGTGTTTTCCCATGGTCCTAGGAGACCCCAATGAAAGGGTTGTTTGACCCCAAAGGAGTCACGGCCCACAGGTTGAGAACTGCTGCTGTAGTAAAACAAAGAGTTAGCTTCCTGAGGTCAAGAAGGCCCGGCCTAACGCTCAGAGCAGTTCTGGGCAGATGGCCCACTGCTGGCCTTTCTAGAACTTCAGCCCACTGAAGCGCCCCCCCGCCCCAGCAGGGTGAACTGTCATTCACGAAGAAGCCTGAACTGTTGGCTTGAGGCCCACTTCCATCTTAGACAGAAACATAAGCACTAGAAAGCGGTGTTTAATAAAGTCTTATCTAGGAAACAAGCTAGGATGTCCCAAAGGCTCAGGAAAGAGACCACCATCTTGGGGGCACAATAGGGAATGCCCCAGGTAGCAGCAGGATCCACCCGGGGCTTGGCTACCCTGTCACCTAACCACTGGGTTCTCCCTGGAACACTCCCCAGACATCTTCAGACCAGACTGTCTGCAACCTCCCAGCAGGCTCCCTAAGGCAGCTTCAGCACCACAGCCTGGCTCCTTGACCATGAGGTGCATGCTCGAACCAGCCCTGAGATGTCCTTGAAATCAGGGTGCAGGGACCCTGATTTCCCACTCATTAAAGTCTCCAACAAGTCCATCTGTGTCCCTGCCAGTGTCGCCTGCCACGAGGGAACACAGCCAAAGAACAGCCCTGCACTGCACTGCCTGGACTTCACCTTCGAAACCATGAGGCAATTAAGCCTTCCCTTTCCACAGAAGGCTTAGCTCAGGTACTTTGCTATGGCAACAAAAAGCTGTCTAATGCGGGCTCCAGGACTCATCTGGAAAATGGTCAGGATCACTGTGCCCAGCAAACAGCGCTGACAGAATACGGGAGGCTTCAGGCCAAGCATGTGGTGCTTACCCGATAAATGGATGCTCCCATAGCCCAATCCCTTTATTCAGTACTACCTCTGGTCCTGTCTACCGGACTGAGCTCACTGGCCCTGCCCCCACAGCAAAGGACCATTAGAGTCAGGGTTCAAGTCAGCTTAGGCCACAGACATGGTCTGTGTGAGGGGCAGTCAGGGGTGAGGGTGGGGAGTTCAGCAAAGAAAGAACTCTGTTGCTTAGAATGAAAACAAAACAGTTCAGCCGGGGACAGACTAGGCAGCTACCTTTCATGAGGGTCTTTCTAGAATGTCGCTCTTACAGAAACACACCTCGTAATGGCCGTCTGCTCTCTTTTGGGGCTGTTCTGCTCCCCCAGTGGGGTCAGGTGGGACAGAGAGACAAGACCTCTGGAGACGAACCAGCAGCTGGCAGATGTTCCACAGGCAGGGGAGGCTCCGCCCAGGGGAACAGCCTGTACCCCATGATGCTCAGCAGCATCTCTCTGCATCTGATTAGAGACCTGGTTTCCCCTTGTCTCCTTTGCCCTGTTACATAACTCCACTCCACGTGAGTGGTTCCGCACACACGCCTGTTCCCTGACCACAGTGCTATCAGGACACCTCATCTCCCCCCAGGGGTTCAGCACAGCAAAACCCTTTGCAGCGGTCAGAACTCGAGAAGCATTCTTTGGCTTGTATTTCTTAACCTTGGTTGCAAAGGAAAACATAGTTCCTCCCTACCTATGATGGCTGCCCCCAGAACTCAATTCCCTCCTGTGCCAAAGTGCTCAAGACAAGATCCCTTGCCCTTCCTCGGACATTAATAACCCATGACTGCAGAGGAGGCCGAGCCACATGTGTCCATACCTTTCATGTAGGCCTCAATCTTGCGGATAAGTTCGTAGGACTTGGAGCGGTCTAACAGGGTCCTGATGGCGGGGAGGGGGTCCAAGACGATGGTCTCGGGGTGAGCATCAATGTACTCCTGAAAGAAAAGCCCACTGTGGTTAGAGGGGGGAGGAGGCCGCAACAAGAGCAATGACAGGGCTGTGCGCCCACAATCCTCCATGAATCTGCCCTTCTCCCTCCTTCCCCCATGACATGACTTTGATTAAACTAATAAATGCCCAGAAGAGGACATATGACCTTGCATCTGTCTACTCAAAGGCAGGCTTGGGGTCTGGCTGGGATTCTTCTCTGCCTCCTGAAGGAAGAAGCACAGAGGTGTGTATCTGTGCATAGGCACAATGGAAACTTAAGCAGAGTGTACCTAAGGCCCGAGCGCAGAAGGGGAGAGCAGTTGTGCTCTGATGAGGTCATGTGCCCCTTTGGTAAGAGTTCTGTCTGAATCCAGACTTGGTCCATCTGCTTGGTATGCTCCATCAGAGCGCCAGCCCAGCCTACCGCACCAATGGATAAGGAAATGTGTGACGAACAGGACTATGCCACTTACTCCGGCCGTACCACTAGGTGTTCAACCTTGTTAGAAAGGTGTCAGCCAGGAGGACTTCCCCTCCAATATGGAGCCGTTTTTTGATCTCAAGGGAAACTAGGGTAGGGGACAGCCTTTGAAGAGTCTGCCATCATCCTGGAAGGAGCCGACACTTACATGGGAGACAAGACGCTATAAGACAACTCAATAAATTAAAGGCAGAGGGGCTGGGGAGATGGGTCAGCCAGTGAAGGGCTTGCTATGCAAGCACGAGGATCTGAGTTTAATCCCCGCGTCAGGTGAAAGCAGGCAGGCAGATCCCTAGGGCCTGCTGGTCACTCAGCCTAGCCTACTCGGCAAGTTCCAGAGGAGTAAGAGAAAACAAGGTGGGCAGTTTCAAATGAACACTTGAGGGTGGCCTCTAGCCTACACACACACACATGCACACGCAATATGAACAAACACAGACACACACGCATGCACACACAATACGCACACACAGACACGCATGTGCGTGCACACAGACACACACACGCATGCACAGAGAAACATGCACACCCACAGACACGCATGCACACACATGCACACACCGACACATGCACGCGCACACACATGCAGACGCACACACGCATGCACACCTACATGTACAGAGACACAAACATGCACACATGTGTATACACCCACCAATAGACAAGAAAAGCCACTCTGTCGTGACTGCATGAGCCCTAGGCAGAATGAGTCAGAGCAACTGTTGACATATGGAAATGAGACTGTCCTTTCTGGCTCTTCACATTTATAATTTGAAGGATATAATTACAAGATGCTGAAGAGGGCTTCAGTAAAAAGGCTGGGCTCAAGGAAAGCCCTTCCCAGCACCTGTGAATAAGGACCTATTTGGAAATGGGGTCGGGTCTTTAGCCATTATCAAGTTAGTGGGCAGTCGTACTGAGTATGTGTGAGTATGAGCCAGAACCTCCCTTGGCCTTCAGGCGGAACTAACCCTGCTAATATCTTGAGTTCAGAATTTCAGTGCCCAAACTATGATAGAATGAATTGCTAAGTCACCAGGCTTATGGTCAAGACAGCCCTGCCCCCATCCCCCAAAAAATAATCACACAAGTTCACTTTATCACCGCTGCCTTCAAGCCAGCCCCACCCTGGTCCACACCCCAGGCTGAGGTTAGCAAAGGTCAGAGGAGAAAATACCCACAATGCTGCTTCTCAATAAGCTTTATCAACACAGAAGGAGCCATTGAATGCTTTCTAAGAGAGCCTATTTTTGTTCCTAGTATCACTTCGAGAGCATCTAAGGCAAAGCCGGAGTCATACTCACTTGGTCTGCAACTGTCCTTCCCATGAACTCACACAGGACTTCCCTTCTGTCCTCTCCTCTCCCTCTCTCCCTTGGATGTGCGCCACCTGGGGAGGCCTCTGTGTTGGCACCAACTCTAGTATAGAGTCTAATCAGTGCCCACTCCTGAGACTGACGCCCTTTGCCCCGTGGCTGCTTATACAGCTGCTATGCAGATAAATGAAGAATGGCCAATAGGCTGCACTGCTTTGCCCACTGCCACTCTCTCCTAGTCTTGGCTTACCTAGGTGCTGTTCCTGAGCCCTGCTTCTCCCATGGGGGCTTCTCGTGGGCAAGCATCACTGCTTTTCCTCATGGAAGCATGCTGACACACAAGCTCACCACTCACCGGCCCCCCTCCTCCCTATCCTGCTCAGAGACTTCAAAACATAACTCAAGTGCCAGTGCTGGGGTGTCTTCCAGGTGCAGCAGACACCCCAGTGAATAGGAACCTCTACAGCCGGTTCCCAACTCCTCCACAGTCTTAGCCAGCCCTGAAAGTCCCAGTCAGTCCTTCAGCACTTGGGAGACAGAAGTAGGCAGGATTTCTGTGAGTTCGAGGCTGGCCTGGTCTACAGAGCGAGATCCAGGACAGCCAAGGCTAAACAAAGAAACCTTTTTTTGAAAAACTTAAAACAAAACAAAAACAAAAAAACCCACTCCCTCAAACCCCTTCCCAGGCCACTGCTTCCAGAAGCACCCTGGTGTGTCAGGAAGAACACGTGACAGGAACCTAGGCAGCCAGCCGCTGGGCTTCTCAGGATCTCTCAAGATATACCCGGATGACCCTGGAGGTTCTTGTACGGACATCCCAGGAGTCTGCTGGCTAGAGAAACCTGAGGAGCAAAATTCCAAGGCCACATAAGACTTCCCTAGAGAGGGCGAGAGACTGTTTTCTGGTAGTACTGCAGGTGTCAGCAGGGCTGCATGCACTTGCTGTCCCAGAGACTCACCACCCAGGGGATGATGACCTGTTCTCCCCAGCAACTGAAGCCACCTAAACACAGATGTGCGTTTCCATGCCCCAACAAAGCTCATGTGGCCCCACGTTCCTGCACCAGGACAGAAACCTTTAAATAGAACTCAGTATCACCGAGGCAGGAATTTAAGCCAAAATCACAAGAGAAAGAAGCCACATGAAACCAGAGAGGGAAACAATCTGACAAGCAGGCGCCAACAAGCTTGGGCCTGGGATGAAAGCAGCGTTGCACACAGAAGAATCTCTGCCCGGGAGAGCAGATCTCTCTGGAGACGGAGAGGGGCAAAGGCTTTTCCCAGCTTCCCTGCGATCACAGCACGTTTTCCTCCGAGCTTTTCAGCTCATCTATTGTACGGAGGGCTGCACGCACTTTTCACAAGTCTCTCAGAATTGCCAAACAAATTGCTGGAAGAAAGACTCAAATCATCGCCATGGCAAATGGTAAACACCCATTCCCTTGGGGAGCTGGCCTGACACGAGGGACCAGAGTGAGATCCTGAAGAGAAAGGGAGGAAAGGGAGTCTGGCCTTTCCACAGAAATGGACATCCTGGGCCCAGTAGGGTCTGGAGGAGGCAGAAAGTTCCACTGTCAGAGGGATAAGGAGGCAGAGGCAAACTAGGTGCCCACTCGGAGCACAGGCTCTCCAGGGCCACTGATGATGCCCTTAGGGGCATTGGTGCCACACTATGGGTGGGAGAAGACAGTTTTCCCACTGCAATCTGAGAAAATGAGCGGACTGGGGGAGCACCAGTTGTACTACATCTCTGCAGTCCCCTGGCAGGGAGACAGACCTTGCTCTCCAACAGAAAGTACCACCAGAAGCTCCAAACTCAGATCTGGCCTATGTGTTACAGTTAGATTTTGCCAACCCAATACAAACCTAGACATACTTGGGAAGAAAGAGTTCTCATTGGAGGACTTGCTCCCACCAGACTGGCCTGGGGAAGCAATGTCACATCTTGATTGTTAACTGACATAAGAGGGCCCATCCCAGCCGGGCGGTGGTAGCACAGCCTTTAATCCCAGCACTCGGGAGGCAGACGCAGGCGGATCTCTGTGAGTTCAAGGCCAGCCTGGTCTACAATAGCAAGTTCCAGGACAGGGTCTAAAACTACAGAGAAGCCCTGTTTCGAAAAACAAAAGGGGGGGGGCATCCCACCATGAACGGTGCCATCCCTGGGCAGATGAGCCTCAGCTGTTGAAGAAAGGTAGCTGGGCAAGCCATGGAAAACAAGCCAGTAAGTGGCTTTCCTCCATGGTTGCTGCTTCATCTCCTGCCTTTGGGTTCTTGCCTCAGCTTCCCTCAACGACGGATGATGGACGGTAACTGTAACTGGAAACAAAGCCTGCTCTCAGGCTGCTGTTGGCTATGGTGTTTGACACAGCAAGAGGAGGGAACTAGGACACATCCTCCATGCCCGGAAGCAAGCCTGCAGTCCCATGATGTGACTGACCTCAGCTCTGGATAAAGCAACCCTGGGGAGCTGCTGGGGTCAGCAGACAATCAATGCATAGAGGGCGGGTAGAACACAGAATAAAGGAATGTTCTGCATTTTGCAACATGGGACTCAGCAAACCTCTGGGCTCAAGTCTCTGGGCTCACCCTGTCCCTACCCTGAAGACTCTCAAGATCACCAGCTCTGCACTGGGGAGCTTCCCCAAGAGGTCCCAGGCTCCGAAGGACATATATGAGCATAATCCCACCGAGTGCTGTTGCAGAGACAACTCCTGCAGAGACCAGCCCATGGCTCAATCTAGCAGGGGCTAGCATCCAGAACTTCATTTGGCTCCAGGAGGAGACACACTGGGCATCTTGGCCTACAGGTCCTAACCATGGGCTCCCAGGAATCAGGAGATAGTGTTTCAGTAGCACCTGACCACCAAGGGAACGGCAGGAGTGACTCCCAAGCAGAGCTGAATTGACTTCCATTTAACTGCTGAAGATTACTCTCACGGGAGCCTTTATGAAAAGGAGGTGACTCTGGGCCTTCTTGGTGCCATCTTCCTCCTCTCTGTTCCTCTGACAGTCATAAAGGCTGGCCTTCTTCTGTACTCCTCCCAGGCTGGGTGAGAACCAAGAAAGCTTTGGACCTGGACTTACCTCCATGATGAATTACTCCTAAGATCATATAGACAGGCTTCTCTCATACCCATCCTACCACAGAGGTCCTGTTCATAGCCCTCTAACGAAGAAACCAGGGCTCAGAGCACCTCAGTGAAAGAAGGTCCCTATGGGATCCTGGCTCTGACACCAGGTTCACAAGAGAACCTGGCTCCAGGAAGGACAGCTCAACTGCATCTGGACCAACACTATTCAGCTCATTCCAAGGAGGAAGGCTTTCTCGCGTGCTGCAACGGGGCTGTGGCCTGCAGCCTAGTGGGTGTACAAACTGAAATGTTCCCATGTCAGCATGAGCCAAAAAGAATGCCCACAGGGAAAAAATGCACAGGGAGGTTGCGTCTTCTCTCCCACTACGGGAGTCCTGTGGATCCCTTAGCCCAGTCTGTCTTCTCAGAAAGGAAGTAGTATCTATGCCAAGGTTCCCAGCCCCGGATTAAGACTAACATAAACGAAGACAGAAGCCCTTGGGAGACTGCATTAGTGAGTGGCACTCCAGATTGGTAATTATTAGGAAGATTCACAGGGCACAGGCAAGGGACCTGTGCGGGATTCTGAGGCACAGGACTAACATACATATGGGCAGGGCAGTAACGGAAACATACTGAGAAATAAGGAGACCACACGGAGGGAAGACAATGGGACTCCAGCTGGGTGAAGGACATCATGCTGCAAAGGTGCACTCTGGTTCTATAGAAAGGGAAACCTGGCTTCAGGATGCCAACGCCATGTGAGATTGAAGACTTAGGCCATAGCACACAATGTTTTGCGGGAGGACAAATAGTGGATCTTCCAGCAGACCAATGAAGCTGTAAAGTCAACCCACTGCTGAGAGACTTGACACCAACCAAGGCCAAGATCAACATCCCCCAGGCAGTGTTTTCCCATCACCTGCCTGTTCACCACAGTTCCAAGACATTCACACAGTTGCAAGTGTCTCGGTGCAGGAGGGCATGTCCAGCTGGCATCAGGCCTAGTGTAGGCCAGAACCTTGGAATATACAGTTAAATCCTGGAGCCAGGCTTTCAGAAGCCAAGGGACAGTTAGGCTGCACACAGAATATACCAGGGGTTAAGGCACCAAGCTTAGTCATTCACAGTGTCAAAGACAGACCCTGTATGCGGCCTGTATTACCAGTCCCTGGTGTTTGGCCAAGGCTTCTGCCTTCTAATCATTTGCAGATCACGTCTTTCAGCCCAGCAGCACCCAGCCCGGACCCAGCCTAACACAAGGACCCAGAGGCACCATTCAGTCTGAGAGAACAGTGGAGTTAAAAAAAAAAATGGCCTGTAACCTAAGTTAGTGGTTTCTCAGGTGCCATAGCTGCACAGTAAAAAGTTTTAAGTGACTTATTTTTAGGATCCAGACATTTAGGTTGTAATACGCAGAACAAACCAGAAAAGGTTCCTGGGCCCCTATGCTGAGTCAGTCCTAAGGCGTACAGATTCAGAAGCCTGTGGCCTTGTTACCCTGGGAGCACAAAGCGTGTGGTTTGGGGTCCCCTGCTGTGAGCCGATTAGGTAAGCTCACACACGTGCCGGGACACACAGAAAGCAAGGCCAAGGTCCTTCAGTGACAGACATGAGGCCAGACAAGGCCATGCCCAGAGCTGTCTTTTCTGGATCTCCACACACTCTGGTCTTGTCTGATGTGCAGAGAGCTTCCTGTCCCACTCTCTGAAAAGGCTTCTCGGGAGAGTTCAGCTTCCGGTAAGCAGACATTTGTATTCCTGACAGCTCTCTCGAGTCTGAGCACTCAGCCTAAAGCCTCCTGGTGGACAAGAGGCCAGCCCCTAGGATGAGGGGGAGGGTATAATTTCCACCTATTAAACTACATGACAATAGCCACTTCCTACCTACCATTATAGAGATAAAGGAATCCTAAATGGCGGTGACTATAGGGCAGGGATTATTGATACAGGGGGATGCACGGTGAGGGGCGGGCACAAGTCTGGCCATGAGGGAATATGGGGGAAGGGGGCTTCTGAGGCCACCAATGCTGAAGAGTCAGGCATAAGTCAAGAGCAAAAGGTTATTTCAGGCTGATGCCTTGGAGAAGGACACTTAACACATCTGTGAACCAGGCACAGCTGGGGTGGACATGGGTCTCAAAGAAAAGTTCAGGCCAAGGTCCTAGCAACAGAAGAGCTAAGGAGTCTGGACCTGATCATAAAGAAATAAAGCTGGGTGATGGTGGTAGCACATGCCTTTAATCCCAGCACTCGGGAGACAGAGGCAGGTGGATCTCTGTGAGTTCAAGTCCAGCCTGGTCTACAAGAGCTAATTCCAGAACAGGCACCAAAGAATCTATAGAGTAACCCTGTCCCAAACAAACAAACGAACAAAGCAATACGGTCCCTGGCCTAGGGGAGAGAAGTGACCGAGTAGGACGCACCCTAGCCAGCCCAGGGTCCTTTGGCTGCCATATCACTACGTAGTCTGTACATAGGTGCAAAAGGTCCCTTTAAGAGACAAGTTCCGCCCAATCCCGCTCTCTTCCCGCTGTTATTGTAATGAGCTGGTCTCTGCCTCTGTTTCCTTCTTCCCTTCTCTTCCCCCTTCTCTCAATAAACTTCCACTTAAGCAGTCTACATGGTGTATTTGTCTCTCGCCCGCCATGAAGCCTCTGGCTCTCACCGGCCAGGTCCCTCTGGTGCAGAAATTATTACAGTGACCAGTCTAGCACTCTGAAAGGTCACAGCTCGTGCAAGAAAAACAAGCCTTGGTAGTAAGTGAGATGCAGTGTCGGCCTTGGACATGTGGGCTGGACTGCACATTCACAGAAGACTGGGGGTTTCTTGGATGCTGACTTTTTACACCAACACCATCTCCTGTTATTTGGGAGAACTGACAGAAAGGACAACAGAATCCATCTGAGCCCTCCCTGTTCCTCAGCCGTGTTCACTCTCAAGGGCAAGGTGGGGTGGCCAGAGTCTGACAACACAGGATGCAGAAAAGACAGGCCATGCATGATCCCCTCAGCACAGTGAGGAACAAAGTGGTCCAGCCAAGTCCATTAGATCAGCCAGCACAGCCCTTCCCAGGGCTCACAGTACCCAGGAGCAAACCAGCAGACAAGACTGCTGGGACCCCACACCTTTTGCAGGAGGTAGCTCCAGGCTGCATTAGGAAATGCAGGAGCGTTTGAAGGAGGGACTGAAAGTGGTAGACCCTGAACAGAAAGCAAATGGAAGCTGCAGACTCAGTGTTTCTACTGAGTCTCTACATATTCATCCTACAGATCTCTCTCGCGTGCATAAGGAAACATGTACGAGGGTATGCAGCTTACTTCCAAAGTGTGGTCAGAAAAGTTTAAAGGCCAGGAAGAACTACCTGGTCAGTGAAGTAAAGCCACTCAATGTACAGACAGCCCTCAACAAGTTGGCCTGCAGGACTGCCAATGAGTTCCTAGTGGCCATGGGCTCCCTGCCCTCTGCGCCTTGCTGCTTTGCAGCTGGGACCCACAGCCAGATCTCAAGAGCTTCACCCTGAACTTGCAGAGAAAAGCAGGTCTCGGGAGCTGCTGAACTCTGGGGAGGACACTGAGCTCCTCACCTACAGATGCAGCCTTCCAGCCTTCTGGTGTCCAACAGGCTCCAGCTGTGTGAGAACAGGGGGTTCTTGCTGCCAGATGTTCTTTTTTAAAAATTTTTTTATTGCACTATACATTTTTTCTGCTCCCCTTCCTTCTTCCTCTCTCCCCTCCTACCCCCTCCGGTGACCACATGCTCCCAATTTACTCAGGAGATCTTGTCTTTTTCTACTTCCTATGCAGATCCATGTATGTCTCTCTTAGGGTCCTCATTGTTGTCTAGGTTCTCTGGGGTTGTGGAGGATTGTAGGCTGGTTTTTCCTTGCTTTATATCTAAAAGTCTTTTATGAGTGAGTACATATTATATTTGTCTTTCTGAGTCTGGGTTACCTCACTCAATATGTTTTTTTCTGGATCCATCCATTTGCCTGCAAATTTCAAGATGTCATTATTTTTTTACTGCTGTTTAGTACTCCATTGTGTAAATGCACCACATTTTCCTTATCCATTCTTTGGTTGAGGTAGGTTGTTTCCAGGTTCTGGCTATGAGAAACAAAGCTGCCATGAACATAGTTGAGCATATGTCCTTGTGGCACGATTGAGCATCCTTTAGATATATACCCAAGAGTGGTATTGCTGGGTCTTGAGGTAGGTTGTTTCCTAATTTTCTGAGAAATCGTCACAATGACATTCAAAGGGGTTGTACCAGCTTGCACTCCCACCAGCAATGCAGAAGTGCTCCCTTTACCCCACATCGTCTCCAACATAAGCTGTCATCAGTGTTTTTGATCTTGGTCATTCTGACAGGTGTAAGGTAGAATCTCAGAGTTGTTCTGATCTGCATTTCTCTGATGTTGCCACCAGACACTCTTACCTGGCATGTGGTGCTGCAGACAATGGACCCAGTGCCACACGCTTTGGACAAGTGGCCCAGGCAAGCTCAGAGGTGGGAACTGCTCTGTCAACAAGTGTGCACCTACTCATGTCACCAATCCCTGCCACAGTCAGTGTGCGGGGAAGGGGGGCGGGCAGTGTGCTCTCTCTTTCCCTTGGACGGCTTGCAAAGATAAAAATGGCAGTTGGTGGTCAACTCAAGGTCATCAGAAAGAGGACACACAATGTCACTTGTCTTCAAAGACTCTCTTCCTGTTATCACAGGCCTTGTCCTCCTCCCGGTCCTTACCCTACCTGGAGCTATGTTCCTTTTTCTTCTATTAACATGTTTTGTTTGTACCATTTCTGAACACACACATGCATACACACAGGCACACATGTTGGCTCAGTCCATGAGGCATATGCTGTATCAACCCAGTCTGACTAGTTTATTGTGGTCCTTCAATGTTATTTGAATCCTGGCATACAGCAGGACTTGCTGAATGAATGAATGACTCCAGCAGTCATTTGATGACAATGACAATCAGTGGAGAGATGGTAGACCTGGGGCTTGAGGCCTGAGTCTGGGGGTGTAGATGTCATCCACATAGACATGCAGGGAGGGGCCTCAAAGGATGATGGCCTCATTCTTCCTTCTGTCCATCCCAAGAGGATCAGCTTCACACTTGCCTTGACATTATTCGTTACATGAGGTCCAGGGAAGCCAACCACTCTAGCTTGACAACTGTAGCCCACATGGGTGGCACAGATACAAACCAGCATATAGAACCCCTACATGAGCTAGGAGGATGGAGATGGGCACCACTCTGCCCCAAAAGGGTCATGAAAAGAAGCCCACAGGACAGGACAGTCCTTTAGGACTGGGAGCCCATCCCCAAGCCCAGAGAGCAGACCCCTTGGGGCTTTGGCATACACACAAAAGAGCTCTCACAGAGTTGTTGAGACCATCTCCTAAGAATCACAGTGGGAGCTGGAGAGATGGATGCTCAGCAGTTAAGAGCTTGCAGAGGACCCAAATACAGTTCCCAGCAGCCATGCCAGGAAGTTCATAATCACCAGGAACTCCAGCACAGGACCAGTGCCCACTTCTGGCCTTGTGGGCAATGCCCTCACACACACAGACACATATCTAGATATAAAGATGACAATAATATCTTTTTAAAGAGCACCATGGCGTCTAAGCAGGGTGACACCTCCCAACAACTCCATGGCAGTGTCTGGAGGCATAGTTGGTCCTCACAATAGGGAATGTTTGAGGGTACTACTGTATCTAGAGTGTATAGATCAAACAGGTCACTAAACATCCTGGCTAGCATAGGTCAGGTCCCAACAACAAAAGATTACTCAGTTCAAGCTGTCAACGGTACTGCAGCTGAGAAACTGTAGAATAATAAGTACAACCGCTCTTTTTACAATTCTAGACAATACTTCGTGGTGTTGTTCGATTATTTTTGAGGCAGCATCTCACAATCTTCCTCCTTTAGTCCCTCAAGTATTAGAGTTACAGGTGTGTAACCCCTATGACAGAAAACATACTAAGAAACATCTTTTGTTTGTTTGTTTGCTTGTTCATTTGACTTGAGACAGTCTCTTATACCCAATCTGGGCACAAAGTCACTATGTCATTAAAAATGACCTTGAACTCCCGGTTCTTCTGCCTCCAGCTTACAAGTGCTAAGGGGATCGGTGCTTACCAATATATTCCGCTAATAAACACATCTCTAAAATTCAGCATGCACCATAACCCTTACCCCAAGCCTAACCCTAAACCTGTCAGATGTCAGGGTTCAGATCCTGGACAGTTAAGTGGCAGGGCTTGGGTCTTCTTCCCACTGTAGGCAAGGGACAGGGAGTAGGGGTGGGTAGGCAGGGTAGCCTACTACCAGACGAAGGCATGAGATGGAGTTCCCTCCCTCGGCAGGAAGAACAGTGCCCAGGCCCCACCACTTGGCTCAACCTAAATAAACAATGGAGAGATTGTGTGGCCATCTCCACCACGGGAGGACTGGCCGTGTGACCCAGACTTGCAGTCATCTTGAGGTTGGCCTCATGGCCACCCCAGTACCGAGTTTGCTGCTCTGGGACTGGGATGGGCCCAGTTGAGTCCCTTGGATTCTGCCAGCCGATATTTCATCAGCTCATGGCATCAGCTGGGTCAGAAGTAATCCAAGGAAATGATCGTTTCCTAGGAGACCCTGAGCCACTGACCGTGCAGCCAGCTGTGGGAAAGAGAAGGGGTGTCCACTGGCTATTGTCCAAAGTAAGCCCTTCAGGCACATGTTTAAAAAATGTGTATATTTATGTATATACACATACATATATTTGTACACCACAACCAAGCTAAACGACACTGGGCAGGTGACAGGCTTTCTCAGACTTTAGTTTTTTTGCCTGAAAAATGCATAACTAATTCCATTATCTCAATGGTTGAGATGAGGAATAGTTAGTGAGAGACACTCAGAACCCAGACAATGTGTCCACATGGTCTGTGACTAGCCAAAGGCAGACTCTGCAGGGGATCTTCTGTGACAATACAAAAATCTTTACTGGATCCCAAGCTCTGACTCTGACCCCAGAGGCCCACATACAAGCCAACAGAAGCTCAACTTAGACGTTACACAACTTCTTGTGGGTTTAGACGCTGGCTTCCTAATTGGGCTGGAAGGCCAAGAACAAGAAAACCTTTGTCCCTGGCCTTCCCCTCCATCCCCCAGCAAGATGCAGACCCTCTGCTAGTGGCCACTCAGCACTGAAGGCTGTTGGGTTTAACTCCGTGCCTGTGGTGCTCTTACATCTGTACTTGAGGGGAAAGGGTGAGTTAAGTTATGGCTTGAGAGGTGTCAGTCACACTTAGGAACGAGACAGGGTTGATCCAAGGTCACTGTCATAGGTACCCTCCCACATGTTCCCTATGTGGCAGGCAGCATGACCAGAATCCACATGGGCTGATGGGTGAGGGGCAGAGCCAGGGACCACAGCCAAGTCCCTCTGACCACCTCCTCTTAGCCCACATTTCCAAGGGGCCCCTCACAGGCATGCCTCCCACTAAGAGACACTTTCATAATCACTGCCTTGTTGACTCCAATTACAATAGGGAACTCTTAAGTTGGCTGAGGTCACAGTTAAGACTGGGCGCAAAGGGCTGCTGTCACTGTAGTAACGGTGTTACCAGAAGCATGCCTGAGTGTTCCAAGGGACCACAGGGTCTGCATGGACTGCGACTACTACACACCAAACACCAACAAGGAAGGTGGCTGATGCTTACACACACACACACACACACACACACACACACACACACACACACACACACTCATCCCAGGCCAGGCACTGTTTTAAGCACATGTGCATATATTTTATGCTAACAAAAACATTGTGGTCTATTTTAATTTTTAAAGGGAAACAAGAGTCCTGGGCTGCTGGGCAGTGGTGGCACACGCCTTTAACCCCAACACTTGGGAAGCAGAGGCAGGTGGATCTCTGTGAGTTCGAGGCCAGCCTGGTCTACAGAGAGAGAGTTTCAGGACAGGCTCCAAAGCTACACAGAGAAACCCTGTATCGAAAAACCAAGAGTCCTGGGCTGAGCTCAGTCCTTTGCCTGCAGGGAGAACCTACTGAGAGCAGGCATTAGCTTTGCCACCTTCTCATCTCCCTGCCATAATCAATCGGGACTGCTCCAGCATCTGAGGTCCCAAAAACCCAAGAGAGCGTCAGCTAGCTAGCAGGAGGAGCCCTGAACACCATGCTCTCTGCCAGCCACCAGAGGTTGGCAATTTCAACATTTAGACGCAAGCCGTACCGCCTGCCTGAGTGCAGACGCACCTGCTTCCTGCTGCCTGCCACCGGGTTCCTATAGGTGATAAACAGCTCTTGGCACCTGACTGAGAACCAAGGGACCAATATGGGGGAGGGAGTGGTGGTGGTAATAAATTTGCTTCCCGAATCCTTGAGGTGATTAAAGTGCTCTTGACCCAGACTCCCTTTATATACTGAAGACCCACAGGAGGTGTGGCTTTTGTCTTGTCCTGGCAGCTGAGGGAGGGAACACTTGGGATTGAGCACGGAGCCCTGCTGGGCCTCCAGCATACATGTCCATTTTCAGCCCAGACATCCAAGCTCTGGTGACTACCTAGTGTCCTGCACTGGCAAAACTCCTGAACAGGGCCTCTCTCTGCTAATCAATCTGACCTTATTATCACTATCGTATTGCTTCCCAATCTTTCTGCATGACAAAGTTCAAGTTCCACAACCTGGACCCAAAACTCTCTTGAGCTCTGGCCTTGCCACCCTACACTCCAGCCTGCTGGCTCTGGGGCACACTCCTCCATACGTGCCAGGCGGCAGCTCCTACCTCACAAACCTTCTGGCCTTCTTCCCTGCTTCTCCGCATCCAATAGAGCTATGCACTCCAACGCCGAGTTAGCCCCTCCCCACAGTCCTAACACATTGTCAAAGCACACAGGCATATCTGGAACTTGTGCAGAGGGCAGTAGTGAGAACAAAGGTCCTGGCAGCAGGTAGCCCAGGAGGGACAACAGCAGATGATGAATTATTAATTTCCAAATGATGGGAAGTAAAGGCCAGGGTGGGGAGGGCTTGGGACAGGAGCTGTATCTACTATTGGGAGGAAGGAGGTCCTCAGGAAGGGGATCTTGGCTGTAAGAGACGCCTGCGCACAGGGCAGGCAAGAGTCAGGCTTGAGCAGCTGTTGTGGAAAGTTAGTGTGGCAAGGAAGAGTTAGGAGGACCACATGAGGTTGACTTTAAAGAATGTGTTCAGAGCCAGGCAAAGTGTCGCACACCTTTAATCCTAGCATTTGGGAGGCAGACAAAGGCAGATTGCTGAGCTCGAGGCCAGCCTGAGCTATGTAGTGAGACCCTGTCTTAAAAAAAAAGAAAAACAGAAAAAAAAAACAGACAAACAGATGGTGTCCAGGAATACTGGAGACAACTGACCTCCTTCCAGATGATCAATATGGAGAGGAAGGGCTGAGGAGTCAGGCAAATTGGTAAAATGCTCACCTTACAATGAATGAGAACCTAAGTTCAATCCCAAGGATGTGAGTGAGTGAGTGAGTGAGTGAGTGAGTGAGTGAGTGAGTGAGTGAGTGAGTGAGTGAGTCAGACAGACAGACAGACAGAGACAGAACCAAGCATGGCAGCATATACTTAAAATCTCAGTGTTGGCAAGGCAGATCCCTAGAGCTGGCTAACCAGCCAATCTAGCCTACTTGGCAAGTTCCAGGCCAAAGAGAGACCCTGAATCAACACAAAAAAGTCACATCACGATGTATGTATATGTACACACATGCCCACAAACTCATACACACGAGCACACGCACACACACAAATGATGGGGAAAAAGCATCAGTTTGGATTCAGGTTCCCCTTTAACCTTATTAGGGACTACCCCCGAAAGAGCCACATGCCTAGTGGGTGACAACTGGCATACTCTACCTAGGGAGATTCTGGAGCCCAAAGGCTCCATACCCTTGCAATCATACTAGAAAGTTGATATCAAAAGTGACAAGACAGAAGGAAAAGACAAGAGGCCCAAGGTCCCTCTGTACCAGTCACACCCATCCCCACTGGCCCAGGAGGGCCCTGGGGGACCTTTGCCCATGTCTGTGCACAGATAACCAAGTCTCAGGCAGTGGGCAAAGGCGCCAGACTGCAGGTTCCGCATGACCCTTGGAACAGAAAAACAACTGACTCATCCCAGTGATCCTCCATTGTGAGGTTAATCCAAAAAGAAAACTGACTGGAAGTGGTTCCCATGGCAACCAACTTGCCTGGCCTGCATACACACCAGGCCCACACCCGCCCACTTGCTTACCTGGACACAAGGAGGGAGCTGGCCATAGTTACAAACCTCCCTTCCCTGAGGACCAGAGGCTCGGGACACCATCCACAGAACACTGTGCTCTAGGGCTATCAGGAACATCTCCAAACTCCATCATTTTCCACAACGGTTCCCTGGGGACCTGAATACAGATGGGGCCCTTTTGGCAGAGCCCTGACTGGGGCAGGGCCCCTTTACTTGGCTATGTTGCACACACACTTAAGGAGGGGTCTCTCTCTCTCTCTCTCTCTCTGCACACCGGGCTTTGGGTGCCGCTTCTTGCTCCTGAAATCAATATGCCTATTATGACATCCCTGTTCCTCCTGGGTCCCAAGCCAATGCCTTCTTGCTAATGTCCAACAGACAAAATTAAACAAGAGTTTGGAAATGAAAGCTGTGGCATGGTCAAGGTCAAGTGTCAAATCCCAGGTCCCTGTGGCTTGGCTTCTGACCTTGTGCCTCTCAGGGAGATGATCAGGTCAGTACTGACAGCTCCAAGCACCCTGCCCCAAGAGTCCTAATCCCCAGATATCATCCTGAGTCCCTCAATCTATCTTAGGCTGGTGTCACTGTGTCCCTATCATCCCATCGCGCACCCCCTCCACCACCACGTACACTCCTGCTAACCTCCTGGGGCCTCTGAGGAATGCAGCCTGATGCTTTTTCAAAAAGAGCTGGTCTCTTCCCCAGGAAGACTGTCCTGGCCTTTATCATGTATCTGGCTTCTTGCTGAAACAGACTGCTCTAAGAATTTTCCCCAGAAATACCCATCCTAGACAAGGGGTTAGCAACGTGTGTGCTCCCCAAATGTCAGGCTCCAGGGACCAGCCAAGACCCTCCCTCCGAGACAGTCCATAAGCACATGTTCTCTGGAATGTTCTTTCATTCACCTAGGGCAGCTGCCCTAGGCTGAGGGCTCTCCTGTATCTGGAGTACAGGGGAGGGGTCAGTGCCCTGAAGGGGCACGGAGCTAAATACTGGCCAGACTAAGCCTTTACAGAAAAACGAAACTGATGGGAATGAACATGACCATGGCAACACCCGGGAAATCACAGGCACTTGGGTCACACTTGCTCAGGAAGAAGGTGCCTCCTCCTCCTTCTCCTCATTATTATTATTAGTTTTAAAGAACTTTATTATCAGCAGCAGCATGCATATGTCTGTTGTGCCTGCATGCATGTCTGTACACCACATGTGTGCCTGGTGTCCATGGAAGCCAGAAAGAGCGCTTTGTCTTCCTTGGAACAATATTCACAAATAGTTGTGAGCTGCCATGTGTGTGCTGGACGAACCTGGGTCCTCTGGAAGAGCGGCCAGTGCTCTTAACCACAGAGCCCCCTCTAGCTCCAGTGTGCCATCCTAATGATGACAAATGTATACTGTCGGGGTTACAAGGCCCATGGATTTAGAGGCTGGCTCCACCTTCCGTGTGCTTAAACTATGGAGCCCTTCCTCTCCTTTGTCTCTGGAGAAGTGGCAGGGCAGGGGGACAGCAAGGTCACCAGCCATGATTCCAATGATACCCGATCACTTTCTAACTGCAGGGACCTGAGAGAGATACCTGTGGTGGTTTAAATGAGAAATGTCCCCTGTAGTCTCGGGCACATGAATACATGGTGTCACTGGGGAGGTTGAGGTAGTAGGGCCTTGATGGAGGAAGGATGCGGCTGGAGGTGGGCTTCAAGAATGCAACGCCTCATCTACTTCCAGTTCACCCCTGCTTCATAGCTGAGTGGAGGGTGTGAGCTCTTAGCTCCCTACTCCGGCCGCTAGGCTGCCATCTACTGCAGTGCTGTCCCGGCACTACAGACTCTCCCTCTGAAACAGGAAGCTAAAATAAACCCTTCTGTAAGTCACTCTGGTTGTGGTGTCTCCACAGCAACAAAAAAGTGAGTCCCACATGACCCAACCTGCACCCCCTTCCTCACCTGGAGGCAGTCGGGTAGTTTACAGCAGTCGGGTAGTTTACAGCAGAGCCCACACGGTGTGGCAGTGACTATCTCCTGCTGGAGTCAACGCTCTCCTTATACCTGGCCTGCTGTTCTCAGACAAGACTTGGCAGGGTCCCTGCAAGGTGCCAGCACTGTCCTCTGTGGGACTGGCAGACATTTCGGCCTCAAGGGTCTACACAACTACCCAGGCTCTGATGTCTCTCCAGTGAAGCAGTGCCTAAGGAGCTGCAGGCATAGGAATTAGCCACTAGGAGACTCCTAGAGGACAGGAGGCATGAGTGGGGGGGTGACAAAGGTGGCTGCTTCACTCAGTGACCAGAGCACCTATAGGATGGTGGTGAAGGCAGAAGAATACCTGGTCACTGAGGGTGGTGTAAAAGCCACCCACAGGGAACAAGCGGAGGATTCAGGAAGTCAATTCTGAGCCCTGACCCTGCCACACCCCACACACCTCTGAGCCTTTGTTTCCTGGTTATAAAACAAAGCAGACCAGGAGACCTGCCCTGAGGGATAGAGAGATAAAATGGGCTCAGGTTGGCTGCTTTTTGGGCTAAGTCCATGCCGCGGAGAGGGGGTCAGTCAGGGCAAACCTTCCTGCTTGACTCACTCTAGAGAAGGGCCTGAAGAAGTAACTGCACAGCAGAAACCCAGGCAGTAAGCACAGCACGTGCCAGCAGCGAGCACCCTCCAGGACCGTGCACGGAAGCACTTTCTGTCACTGCCCAGCTGCTCCTCCCTGCAAGTACCCATTTTACAAACAAGAAAACTGAGGTTCCACAAGGGGAGGAGGACCATGGCCACAGCCTCAGCCTATGAGAAGATGGAGCTCAGCAAATGAGAGGGACTTTTTAAAGAGGCCCGTGGGGACAATCCCTACCTCACTGCGGGCGGCCCTAGAATGCACACAGAGGGCAAGGAGTAGCTGCAAGAGGTCTCCAGGAAGTGGGCGAGAGCCGTGAGATGCTCAAGGGGCTGAGGCCACCAACCCTGAACACGTGGCAGAGAGGAACACTGTCAGCAGGATGGCTGCTGTGTGACAACAGTCCCTTTGTCCTGGCCGAAGAAAGGCTCTCCAGCCTCCAATTGCTGCTGATGAAAACTGCTGGTTCAAGCACCCGTGTCCTAGGGAGGCCCGAGAACGGCCACTATTTCAGCTGCATTTCTGCTGATAATATGACTTTGTTTCATGACCCCCGAGCTGTCTGCCAGAGGAAAGAGGACACATGGAGCAAGCCAGCAGTGGCAACAGCAGCAGTTCACCCCACTTGAAAACCCGAAGGTGACAGGCAGATCATCCAGGGGTCAGGATCTGGAGCTGCTGGGGAAACGGGTAGGGAGCAGGGAATACCCCTCAGGCCCATGAGAAAGGTCAAGCAAGGCATACACAATATCAAATTATACAGGGGCGTTATCCACAAACGCAGAACAAGGTTCGAAGATTTTAAGGAACCTTTGACCCCAGGTGCAAAAGAGGGGTCCCATCCTGGGGTCAAAATGGAGTCACCAGCCAGTGCTGAGCATACCTGCCCTGAAGACACAGAAACCTCCTGGGCTCAGCAGCTCTCTGACCATGATCAGGATATCTAACCTGGGTTACACTCAAGCCTGAGGTCCAGCCTGCAACTGAGCACTTGCTCAGGAAACCACAGCTTGCCGGGGGCAGAGCCATTTCTACAGACGCCACAGCTCTAAGCTGCATGGCCAACCTGGCCTTCCCCAACCCCCACAGGCCCCATAGCCAGGCATCAGCACCCTCACTCACTTGGAATCTGTGCACCAGTTCCAGGGACTGGCTGTCGTTCTGGTCAGCCTCGAGGATGACATCGGTCAGCTTGTGGATGATGACGTCCAGGGGGCCCTGCTCCTCGATTGGCCGGCTGAGGTTCAGCTGCAAGGTGGAAACATAAGATGCGCTTCAGTGCCTGAGTCCACATCTGGGACCCCTGGGTCTCGGTAGCACCCCAGAGGGCAATCAACTGGACCGACAGAACGAGAGCTCATGGGCCCACTACTCATCATTCGTGGTAGCTGAGGATGTTAACATGTAGGTCCATGTTTATACGTAGGATCCCCCAAAGGGAGAAAACACACGAGCAGGGGATGCCATACCCTGGCTGTACGGAGAAAGCATTTATTAAACACACCTCAACGGCTCAACCAACTAGGGCAACCAGAGCGATAAAGAGAAATGACCAGTCAGTCAAAACTCCGTCTAAGCACACGTTCTTCCCCTCTAAGGAGGAGTGATGTCCTTGGCAAGCGTGGGAGTCGCTGCCTTGAGAAGGCAGGCACTTGCATTCCACCCTGAGACCGGGCTGTGTCACCCACAGTGGAGGGGTGCCCGAGCACAGAGCTGCCTTGATCGGCTGTGCGCTGTGTGCCCTGCTCCGCTGAGGAATGTGTTTGTTTTCTCAAGAGCACAGGGCTGGGAAGATCAAGCCTCAAGAGAGCCGGAGTGACCAGTTGATATTCAGTATCACCTGACCCCAAGCCAAGAGCACCTGCCAACAGCCGGGGCGGCCGGAGGACGCGCGCTTCCTGATGCACCAGATGTCTGCCGCCAGCAGACAGCCACCACCACCTGCAAGGCCAGACTCTGGGGGCAAGTTGACGCAGGCACCTGGCTGACCCCCCACATGGCCTCAGCAAGGCGTCTCTGGCCAGCCCCATCCTCAAGTGCAGCTAGTTCCAGGATTCAGGGCTGGCTGTGCCCACGTCATTCATGACACAAAGCTGCTACAAATGGTCATTCTGAAGAGACGGCACACTAATGACATACATATCTGTCTCCTTTTATTCCCAACCTCTATGGGAAAGGGTACCACGAACAAAGCAAGTGAGGGCAGAGAATTTTAAAATGGATCTGGGTGAAAAAGAGTTCGGCTCGAAAGCAAAGTAAGACCTGAGGCAACTGATCTGATCTCCCGGCCCACCCTTATCCTCTGCCCCTTGTCCACTCTGTCCCCTGCTGTCACGATCTCAAAACCCACAACCACATAGCTGCTGTCCATTAACAAAATCACAGCTAGGGGCCCTGGAGGAGGGCGAGAAGAAAGGCAGGTTAGGACTCTGGTCCCTGCACCTGGGCCTCATGCCACCTTCAATCCTGGTATTTCTGCACAGCCCATCTTCTGTGGCTATAGTTACATTTTTGGCTGCCCTGTCCCAGCAGGCCTATGGATGGTAACAATTCCCCACACTTGTTCATACTATGTATTCTGTCTTGTCGGCCCCTCAGGCCCCACTCACACCTGCTGCAGATACACCCATATTTTAACTTCTCTGATAAGCCTTTGGAATTTGCCAGCTCTTTCCTGCTGACCTTAGCTCCATTTTTTATGGTCTGCCAGGACAGATGTTAAAAGGTCACTCCTATTTTAAGGGGGGAAAAAAAAGTACCAGAGACCTCCCAATGAGAACTCATCAAGGACCATGCTTCCCTCCCATGGTGACAATCTTGTATACCAAACAAAACAAATACAGCCAAGATACCAGACTGAGGAGCGGAAAGGACGCAGCCCAAGCGTCTTTTGTTGTTATTTGAAATTGGGTCTGGCTGGTCTCAAACTTAAGGTGATCACCTGACTCTGCCTCCTGGGTGTCTTCTGAGACCTCACAGCAAGGCAAGGAGATGGGGATGACATTCCTATCTCCCAGGACCAGAACACCAAGAACCTAGGGAGACAAAAGGACCAACCACATCGTGTAGCTGGGAGCAGACTGAGGCCCAGCAGAAATGCCAGTGTCGGCCCCTCGGCCTCAGTTTCCTCTGAGAAAACTGAAAGGGCCTCTCTGGTTCTATACACTGATTCCACACTACACTCTTATCCAACCCCAACAGGATCTGAAGGAAGTGGAGAAGCTACCAGAACAAGAAGAGGCACCCAAGGAACTACAGCCATGCCTGCTGGGTTCCACTGTGTCAGACACCACAAACAGATCATGACAACTAAGAAGAGAGATCCCAAGAGTAACAGCAGGCACAATACCCAAGTTCAGACAGAACTACCATGCTGGTCTTCACATCTCCAGTCCTCCCTGGAATGTACTGGGGAAGTGGGCATAGTGTCAGAGCCTAAACTGATTACTGCATAGGGCATGCTTATGTTAATTACTGTTGTTCTAGAGGTTGGGGATGGCTCTTGGGCCACTGGAGTTTGCAGGAGCAGAAACCAGCCAGAGAAAAGTCAGGGACCCTCTGAGGCTCGGGGAAGGAGGTGGGCATCCGCCTGAGGGCTGTAGACCTGACAACCGGGGGCTGTTTGGAAAATAAGCTCCCTGTGTTCCTGGCTGCTCTGCAAAAGGTAAACAGTTGAGTCTGGAAGCCAGCCACCTTCCTTTGTGTATTTTCCAAGCATTTTTATGCCAGTAAAGCCCTTTCACGAGAACAGCAACTTGGGACACACATTAGGCCTGGCAGGCTCCACTCTGCAGCATGGCCAGCCCGCCTCCTGCCATGGCATCTCCCCCCTCCAAATCCCCTCTTCACAGGGTTTTTCTATGTAGCCCTGGCTGTCCCGGAACTCTCTATGTAGACCAAGATAGCCTTGAACTCACAGAGATCTGCACGCTGCTGTCTTCAGAGCCTTGACACCCAGCTATCTTTTCTTTCTTTTTTTTTTTTTATTTATTATTATTATGTGTACAGTATTCTCAGTATTCTGTCTGCATGTATGCCTGCGGCCAGAAGAGGGCACCAGATATCATTACAGATGGTTGTGAGCCACCATGTGGTTGCTGGGAATCGAACTCAGGACCTTTGGAAGAGCAGGCAGTGCTCTTAACCGCTGAGCCATCTCTCCAGCCCCTATCTTTTCTTTTTTTATAGCTCATGCTAGTCTCGAACTTGCTGGCTGGCATCCTTCTGATTCTCCCTTCTGAGTCACCCATTCCCACAGGACCGCCCCCTGACTTTGCATTGCTTCCCCAGGGCTACTCTTCCCTATGCCCATGGTGTGGATTGTTCATTGATTTGGGCCCCTCAGGGGCTCTTCACTGCAAAGCATGTCCCCAACACAGGGCCATGAAGACACGGGGCCGCTAAGCTTCATCCATGGTAGGGTATTCCTGATTTCAAAGTTCAAAAGCTACAACTGAGGTGGAGTAGGAAGGAATAAGGCAGGTACAAGGACCGGCCTCCATGGCTACTGCCTTCTCAGAGCTTCAACTGCCTAAAGAAACCTCACCAGCCCGTAGCACACACAGCTGCTGTATACGTGATCAGACCCTGCTCGTTATACGCAGAGATCCAAATTCCCCGCAGAGGAACACCAGGGCAGCAGTTTCCTGCTCACGATAATGGTACTTTGCTAACGAGTATGGCCCGCTCAATGAAGGTCTGCTGTTTTATCTCCCTCCCCTTACTGTTTGTATGAATTCTTCCTGTTGGTTGCAAGGTGAGTCAAGAATCACAGCCTTGGGCAGCACGTGGAAGAGTTAATTAACAGCATCCTCATTTTATGAATGGGGAAACTGAAGTACAGTGTGGTTTAGATGCTCATGGCTACCCAGAGATAAGAGGTTAGGTGGGTTTCCCGGCCTTGTTCTCATCTAGCTGGTTCTAGGTGCTGGTACCTGGGATGGAGGCAGTGTCAGGACCCAGCTTGGTTACCAGGTAGGCTCAATAAAGGTCAGGTGTTTTATCTCCCTTTCCTGACTGTTTGTATTATGACCAACACAGAAACCCCAACCCTTCGGTTGTAGCATGTCACAAGAAGTCAGCACGGGTGCTGGCTCACAGTAACATCCTCAAAGTGTGTGCTCCCACACCTCAGCTCTGTGGTTGTTAATGACAACTGTCACCCACGCGGTGCTGTTGGGGAGCTACGCACTGTGTTCCTAACAAGCACGGAGCACATGGGGTGCAGATGAAGACACTGAGCCACACAGGGGTTCGTTCAGTGACATGCCCAAGGGCACGGAGCTTCCGGCGAAACCCAGGTTTCTCTCCTGCTGACACCAGGCTCTGTTCACACCAAAGGGCATGCTGGGTACCTGGGGTTTCTTCCACCTCTCCTCCCTGCATGCAGCCTGGGGGGGTGGGAGGGGAGGGAGTTTCAGCTGTGACTTCAAATGGGATCCACTACATCAAAAGTTTTGTCTTAAGCCAAGGCTGAGTGGGACAAATGGCCTGGATCAAAGGCCTGATGCAGATCTCCAAGCTCTCTGAGAGTCCTGGGATCTGGCAGAAGAGCCTGCCCTGAGGTTGCAGTCTAGCACTGGGCCTTTCATGGATAGACCCCAAAGTAGGGAGAGACAGCAGGGTCTTCCTGTGGGTTTGATTCCAAAAACAGTCGGAGGGAGGACATGGGCACTTCCTGAATAAGCACCCAGAAAGGAGTGTCACGAGTCGTCCCTCCATCAGAAGCTTGAGTCTGGCCACCCAAATTTGTAAACTAAGCCAAGGGAGATACTGGTCATCTCAATGGCCTCTGCTCCAGATCAAAGAGGCAGGCCGGTGCCTGTATCCCCTGACCCAATTCCCCAGTTCCCCAGTGACTGTTCCTAGGGACTAGGGTAATGGGAAAATTCAATTAAGGCAGAGGAATGGACCACACTTTACCCCAGAGGAGGGCTAAGACAACTGAGACAGCGAACAGACAAGCACAGTGCCTCACGGTACTAACAGCTGAGGAACTGTGAGCACAGCTTGTCAGGCCTGCCCGAGTCCATGCTCTGACCTTAACATTTCCAGCAACATTCTGAGAGATAGGGTCATCCAGCAGCATGGATCAGTGGTTAAGAGTACTGGCTGCTCTTCCAGAGGACCCAGATTCAATTCCCAGCACCCTCATGGCAGCTCGCAACTGTCTGTAACTCCAGATACAGAGGAATCCAGCACCCTCATACAGACATAGATGCAGGCAAAACACCAATGCCATAAAATAAAAAATGAAGTAACTAATTAAGAACAACAAAAAAGAATTGTATTAACCATTTTCCTTTTTGACAGGGCAGTTACATCATCATACAATATGGCACACAGGTTATTTTTTTAGTTAATTTTTTTTTAAAAAAACAATGGACTGTAAGTCTTTTTTCTCATTTTATTAGTTTTCTTGTTGCCCACAGGCTCTGGGATGTGTGACCTTCCACTGAAGCATGCCCAACCTACCACAGGCCACACACTTCGCCCGACGGTTATCAATCACCAAAAGCTATGGGTGGCCTTTGTGCCTACCTCCGCTCTCCAAGCCAGGATTTTACATGGCTTGAGCTTGATGAGTGCCCGTCAGAGAAACAACTTGTCTTTTGTGAAGAGATTCTATACAGTTCTAACTAACAGCCTGTCGGGCCAGCTTCTAGGAGAGACTGCGGCCAAGACAATGATGGGTGGAGCCACACCTTGGCCAGGACTGCTCAGTTATGCAAACTTCTTACCTGATATTTAAACCTGAACCTCAGGTCAGAACCCTGGAGATGGACTTTGGAGGGGGCAGGAATGGTCACTGGACCTCTTTCTTCCTCTTCTCCCCCACGTGGCCACAAAGAAATCTTTCTCTACTTTTTATCATTACTCCTTGGTCTAATCAGTAGGTGGGTGGGCAAACCTAGCTTGCTGGAAGCTGGAGTCCAGACTCTGCCCCTGAAAGCTCCAATTACATCACAGTCATTAACACATTTAAAACTGAAGAGGGAGGAAAAAAAAATAAAAGCACTGAGCAGCAGGGGAAGATGGCTCAGTCTGAAAAGTGCCTGCTATATAAGCCAACCTGAGTTCAAATCCCTAGACCCTATGTAAAGGGCAGGTAAAGAGCACACGTGGGTAACTCCAGGGCTACAGGTAGGAGTTAGGCAGGCAAGAAGAGCCCCACAGCGTACTGGCCAGTCAGCTTAGCTGAATGGACAAACCCCAGGTTCAGTGAGACCCTACCTCAAAAATAAGGTGGGGCATGATCAAGGAAGGCAGCTGACGTCTCCCTCTGTCTTCCACGTGCTCAAGGACACAAACACAGATACACACACAGACATACACACAGAAAAAGAGTGAGTGTGTGTGTGTGTGTGTGTGTGTGTGTGTGTGTGTGTGTGAGAGAGAGAGAGAGAGAGAACGAGGAACAAAGACAATTGACAGTAATCATAAAAGCTGCAAAAGCATAGCAGGGTATGGTGCCACACACCTTTAATCCTAGCACTTGAGAGGCAGAGGAAGGTAGATCTCTGTGAGTTCAAAGCCAATCTGGTCTACAGAGTGAGTTCCAGGACAGTCAAGGCTATGGATAGAGACCCTGTCACCCAAAAAAACTAAAAAGAAAAAGGACAGCCAAAGCCCAGTGCCTGGGAGCCAAGGTGAAGAACAGACTGAAAACCCTCACGCCAAGCCGTTTGTCTCAGAAAGTCCACTCCTAGATGTCTAGGGAAAACACCCATGTGGACGAGACCCCGGTGAAAAGATGGGGATTGTTGGTACAACAATGGGCATGCCCACCTCAAGGACATATTCGGAAGTCGCTGAGATGGCAGCAGAGAAGTCCCAGTGGAGACATTTGCTGCGAACTGAGGAGGGAGGAGGAGGAAAGCAAAGCTCCACTCTCTGGGACACAGGTCAACACAGCGTCCCCGGCTCCACAGCAACCAGGTGTGATGCGCTCTGGCTAGGACCTGTGGCGGAAGTGCTCCATGTCTCCCTTTAGAAAGAGATTCTCTCTCTTTCCTGATGGCCCTGTGACAGGTGAAAGGAGTGGGGATAGGTGGATGTCACTGTTTCAGTCCCCTGGACCAGGTCACCTGATAACCCAGAAACACACATTTATGTGACTGATATGGCAGGAAGTTCCCCTACCCCAAATCTTTCTTCATTTACTGAGACAAAGATCATGTTAAATGCTAGCTAATGAGCCCTGGTGGGGTTTGGATGGGCTTTTATTATTTGTTTTTAAAAATCTTTATTTATTTATTACATATACAGTGTTCTGCTTGCATGTACACTTGCAGGCCAGAGGAGGGCACCAGATCTCATTACAGATGGTTGTGAGCCACCATGTGGTTGCTGGGAATTGAACTCAGGACCACAGGAAGAGCAGTCAGAGCTCTTAACCTCTGAGCCACCTCTCCAGCCCCTGGATGGGCTTTTTAAACTATAGTTTTATAGTTTCAATTCTATATAGAATTTACCAACAGAGATTTACCCTGCAAGGGAAAAATACTTCCTGATCTTTTAGAATCATTAGGCAGAAACCTTGAATAAGCCACACAGGAACCCGGTTGTTCTCCAGGAGAACATCCAGGAGAGATCCTAGAGTCCCCTCCACCTGCCCACAAGTCCCTTGAAGGCAGCCAGGCTGGCCAAGTTGGCTGCTTGTCTTCTTACTGTATACAGTGGTGCCCCAGGGCTCAGGAGAGCAGGATGGGAAGTAACCCCGCCCTACCACCAGGCATTGTCTTCCTGTCCTGACGAGAGGCACACTTCACAAACTGGCAAATAAAGACAGACAAGAGCCGGCAGAAGTGGACCAACATACAATGGAGTCACAGGCCACACCCCAAAACCTGGCTGTCCTCTCAGTATATGCTGGGACTGGAGAAAGGGGCTCCCAGGGTCCTCTTGACTCAGTTCCCTAACAAACATCTTCCTCCTGGACGACCTCACGCCTGGGAAAACCAAAAGATGCTCTAGAGAATGGGGCTGAGTCTGAATGCACAGGCCTAGGCCTAGGGAGAGAGCACCCTTCACCCTCAGACTGGCTTCCTCACCTGCAAAGCAGAGACAAGTAAACACCCTTTCATAGCACACAGCAGCGCCCAGACATCAAGTAATCCCTCTGAGCAGAGCCAGCAGCAGGGATTTCAGCCGAGATCACGTGAGGCTAGATTTTCTCTAGCTTCTATTTAATTCTTGCTGGCTGTCCGCCAGGATGATCCAAGCAATCCCTTCCCCAGAGCCGTAGGAATCTAAGTCCCATACCAGGTGCCGAACTGAGCAAATCACAGACATTATTTCCCCTAATCTCCCAGTCTGGAGCAGCTGAGGTCTGGTGACCATTTACATGTGAGGCGAAGAAGATTCCAGAAGGCCAAACAATGAGCTGAGATTGGACGGCCAGTAAGCAAGGGGAGTGGCCACACTCCAGTTCTGTCCCTGTGCTCCAAGATGCAATTTCAAAGCCCCTCTGCTTTCCTCAGAAGGGTACTAGCCAGACACTTCTGGAAGTGACAGGCGGTGACAATGTGGCCATAGATTACATCCTAGGGAGTTCTTGCCTACTTGTGGGAGAGCGTCTGCCTGGGCATCTCGGCCACAGGGGTCTTAGTCAGTCTTACAGCTCTAGATTCTGAAACTCCAGTAGGAGGAACTGACCTCTCCAGCAAAATGCTATTTCCTGATCGCTCATCAGGAAGCACAAGGCCCCCAAACTCCCAGCCCATGGAAGCATCCTGAAGCATGGGACTCAGGGTATCTCCATCCTGCTAGCAAGCCAACACACCCAAAACTGATTAATCAAATCCACCAAGAAGGGATGTGTGGGATATCAAATTGCCATAGGAAATCTTAGGAAATGATTCGGTGTAGTACACTGCGGAGTGTAAGAGCAGAGACTATAGACATCTCCCTGCCTATGCCCATAGCATCTCAGTGCACCCCCCAAAGGATTGATATAAGCAGTAATCTCCCCTAGGGGGGAGTAACAGGAGTCTCTATGGACCAGGTGAGATGAGTCTTCTTACGGTACGCTATGCTACTTGGGAGTTTCGACCAGCCCAGTATCTTACTTCTTTGACTTTAAGTAACCAGGTTAGCAGTGCAGAGGACAAGGTTAGAAGCAAAGAGGCCTGGGCTCAAATCTAGTCAGTGGCTAACATCCATTGAGCAGCTGCTCTATGTCAGGCCAACCTGTAAGCACGGAACATGAATTACTGCATTAATAGATGGCGGGGCTGGAAGGGGGGTCTCTCACTGGGATCCCATGACAGTGGGGGCCTTTGGATCCTGGGACTGTGATTGATGAAGGAGGGCAGGCAGCCATAAGCAGTGACCTTCAGCCCACCTGAGACTGCTTCCTCGTCTGCCTGACGGAGCCCTGGCATCTGCTCCTACAGTTCTCAATGGACAAAGCGATATTGGAAAAGCTTCAGCCACGAGCCAGAGCCGAGCAGGCTCTCAGGAGGCCCCATCCGCAGAGATGCCAGGTCGTGTCCTGGGGCTTCTCTGCTTTCACTTTCCCTAACACTTCATTAGTTTCGGTTCTTGGGGGAGCCACCACTTCCGATGACCAACAGGAAGTGTCAGGTTCGGGTTCAGGGGCCTAGGCATGACGCCGGCTCCCAGGCACCCTTAGCATCCTATTTCAGAGGGACTGACACAGTCTGGCTTGGCCAATCATACCCACGGTAAGCTGCAAAAGAACTTCTTGGCCCGTCTTTGAGACCTCTCCAAGGTCAGGACTGTGTCCTGCTTCTCCCTTCGTCCTTGCTTTGCCTGGCATCGTCTGCTCCCACCAGAGCAGCAAACATGCCCTGAAGAAGCACCTGGGGACAAGAGGGCTCTGCAACAGCGGCCCACCCGTTCATCATGCCACCCACCCCTCCACATAACAGGTACTAGGCACTTACACAAACACCCCTCCAAACCAACGTTACCCTCTCTTGCACTGGGGGAGAATGATGCCTGAGAGGGATTAGGTCAGTCATAAAACGTCACTGCCCCACAAGAGACAGGCCTAAATGTTTTCTGACCACAAACCCTCACCCACTGCCTTCCCCGCAGCCATACCTTCTGATCTCCTACCTATACTCTCTCCATAATGCTCCCAGATCTAGGCCTCCGTGCTGGGCTTCGGTGTGGGGAGGAGTACTCCTCTGAGTCCCACCACAGAAGCATCCAGTTAACAAAATCTGCAAGTCCAAGTGGCTCAGGGGGGAAGTTGCAGACTCTGTCCTAGCATGGGAAGAGAATCCCAGGGCTTTCTGGGCTATAGAAGAAGCAAGTGCCCTGGAGTTACCTGGTTCCAGCCCTGCAGAAGTCCTTAGGAAGGAGAGGTGGCCACAGGGTGTTCAAGAGACCCAGGGACTTCCTACAGCTGTGCTCACGGCCACACCAGCAGCCATGACCTGGAAAACTAAAGGAGCCATGGCTTCCAAAGACACCAAAGAAGAGGCAGAAGGAGCGACCATCAGTGTGGCTCATTCCAAGAGAGTCGTGACTATCTGGGGACCCTCCCCCTCAGCATCCATCTAGAAGACTGGACAGTCCTACACATAAAGAAAGGGTATCAGAAGAAGTAGCCGACAGTCCCTGAGGCATCCGCTCCCTCACCATATCCGAGTGCCACACAAAGTGAACCCGTGGCTCATGGTGAAGCATGCACTCCTGAGCTCCTAGCCAGATAAACTGGGACATACAAACTCCACTCCATACAAGACGGCCACCCTCCCTGCATCTTCCACTGTGGGATGAGGCTGGATGGTCCAGATCCCAACCACCCTCCCAGAGGCTAACTGCAGTCCTCCCATTCATTAGATTACGTCCTCAGCAGGCTCAGTCAAACCACACTCATTCTAGCTCGCTAGGAAGTGTGGACCCTGAGGTCAAGGGGACACCCGGTGCAAAAGGACACGTTTGTCCTCAACGAAGCAGACTGGAGAGTGTGCACATCTGACGAACGCTAAGAACACCAAGCACTCACAGCGGCCCTCTACGCTCCCGTCCTTTGTCTAACATGTACAGAAAAGAAACACACTGTTCCTTCAACAAATCACCCACAAAAGATGGCTCTTTATTCTGTTCTGCGTTTCCTGAGTCCGAGTGCCACCCCTGAACGGCTGCTTAGTGCTGGCACGGCTCTGGTCCAGCAACACAACAGGGAGGGCGTCAGCGAACAAAGAAATATGGTTAAGTCAGGGCCGAGGTCAGAGAGTCGGCATGCCTTGTGGGGAGAGCAGCCACTCGCCACAGAAGGCCTGATCCAATTGGAACTGGCTCCACAGAAACAGCACGTTCAGATTCTAACCTCCATCACCCCAGAATGTGGCCTTTTCTGAAAGAGTCGTTGCATATATAATTAGGATGATAAGATATTGGAGTGGGGTGGACCCTCATTTCAAAAGAACTGCTGTCCTTGTCAGAAGGAGACATTTGAGTATTTGCAAAGTGGGAGAACACAAGTTGACAACGGAGGCAGAGATCGTGGAGGTACATCTGCAATCAAGGAAGGCCAAAGATGGATCCGCCAGAGTTCCAGAGGCTTCCGAAAGGGCCCGGCACCAACTCCCCCTTGCAGTTCAGGAAAATCACCTTGCCAGGCACTAAGCATCCTGAGCATCGTGATATCCCACTCGGACTGTGCACTTTGTCACAGTATCCCCACCAAGCAATGCAGCCCCACCCCCAACCCAAGGAGGCAACAGGGAGTAAGGCCTGAAGAGAATGACCCAGGAGAGACGGGTGCATCTGGGTGTTTGGGGAACATGGTGAGCGGTGTAGGCTCCAGAGCAGGGAGACAAGGGGAAAGAGGGGCAGCATAGAAGCGAGCTCAGACCTGAGGGAATGGGATTAGAAGCTGGCTAGCCAAACGTGGTGGTACCTACTAGCCTACCTACCACTTGGGAGGCGAAGGCAGGAGCACTTCCTTGAGTTTAAGGCCAGCCAGTGCGATATAGTGAGACCCTGTCTCAAAAAATAAAAAAGTAGGCCCGAGAGATGACTGAGTTTGACCTGCAAGACCCACAAGGTGAAAGGAGAGTCAACTCCTGAAAGTCGTTCTCTGACTTTCCATGTGTACACACACACATCCGTGTACGAGGGTTTTGTCTGTATGTATGTCTACGCTCCACAAGTGTGCCTGGTACCTGTGGAGGTGGTGGGTTTCCATGTGGGTGCTGAGAATTAAACTCAGGTCCTTTGCAAGAACAAGGGCTCTTAACCAACTTTCTAGCCCTATAAAATACTTTAAATAAAAAAGTATTTACAAGTTAACATTCCAAGGGTGGTGGGAAGATGTTGGTGGCTCAGCAAGGTGTTGGACAATCCCCGTTACACAAGATGACTCTGGAAGCTTCAAGAACCAACATGTGATCTGTGTCTCAAGGGATACATAAACACACGAGGCTTAGAGATGTCACTTTTATGGCTCCATGGAGTGTGGGGCTCGGGTAAGAACCCCCAAACCATGAGGCTGTGAAGGTAGCAGTGGGCAGGGGTCTCTGTGTGAACCTGGGCCACCACTGTCCCTGTGTGAAGCTAAGGTCTAAGTTTGAAGATGAGGACCCATGTTCTGGGTCTGGGGATTTGGTGGTCTAAGAACAGTTGCCCACCCCCAGCTAGATCCATACTTTGTGCTCCAAACCTCCTTCTCTTCTGCCCTGGCTTTGGGCCCAGGATGTTTTTCTGTGCGACAAGGAAAGACATCTCAGCATCTCAATGCTTCCTTTATCTCCCTGTTCCTCCCAGAATGGCAACTGGCAGCCCCCACCACCAGTGGCTGAGAATTCTCCAAGCCTAAAATAATCTCCTTGTACCCTCTTTAACAATAAGAAGCAGAAATTTCCGAGCCTAAGTCCCACAAAGCCTGCATAGATTCTTCCAAAGCCCTGGGTGGTATTCTCTCTACATTCACTTCTCAGTTCAAAGACAGCATCCCTGGGGGCCATGTCCAACTTGGTAGTTCTCATAATATGAAGGAGTATTAAAGGTCTCTTAACAGGCTGGTGCACTAGAGACAGGCAACACTAAAACCTGCCTCCTTCACCTGGGAGAATTCCAGAGAATGACACAGAATTCAAAAAAATGTTGGGATCCAACTAAACCCTCGCCTCTCTGCCTCTTGAGGTGAGGATCCCTGTGGAACACACACACACACATACATACATACATACATACATAATACATACATACATACATATGCGTACACACAGGCACGCACACACATAGAGGCAGTCAGATAGACAAACAAATGCACGCGCGCACGCACATACACACACACACACACAGAGTGATGCGAGAGCAGCTTCCAATGAGCTTCATCCTAGATGACCTGTGTCACCCTGGCTCTAGCTGTGACAGTGGCAAATCACTAAGACTTGTGAGAAGGAGGGTGTCTGCACTCTACAGCCATGAGACGCTGCTGAGAGTTTAGGGCAGCAGGTGACAAACACCAGCAACAATTTTATACCCTAGGAAGCCACTCCCTCTCCCTTGGAGTGGACTTGGGGCCTTTGGCAAAGGGCCTGGAGGGTTCCATCTCCCTGGGCATCAGTGTGAGTCACTAAGAAGGCTTTGACCCAGGGATGATGGCAACGGAGGTGCTTGTACCCTGGACCGTCTAGACAGGCTAGGCTTGAGGTTCACCAGGTCTCTACAAGTGACACCCACATACTCAACACGCAGGACCCTAATTTACTCTCAGAGGCCTGTGACTATGTGTCATTTGTCATCATGACAATCACAGAAGGAAGTGTGGGACCCTGGCTGATCTCACTAAGCCTAGGGTGGGCAGGGAGAGGGTGGAGGGGTTCTCATGGACGGAACCACCCATGACCCATCAGCAGAGCTGTGCCTCGTGGGACTGGGGGGAACATCCCACAGAGCCTGTGGGTTTCACTTGTCAAAAAGAGACTGCCTTCCCATCCAGTGCCAACAGTGGCCAGAGAAAACCGCTGCAGTGAGTACAGTGGCTTCCAGGGGAGGAAGGCCCAGAGCAGGACCCTTACAGAAGCTGGCGGGGTCCAGCAGGGGTGTCCTGCTGGGAGCCAGGGAGGATACTGTGTCAGAACTAGACCAGCCAGCAGGTGAGATGCCCTGCAGGACTGGGGAAGAGGCAGGAGGGGCTCTGCAGCAAGGATGGGCCTGGAGCAAGAACACAAACAGACAGGAAGACACCGAAAGGGACAGCAGACAGTGGCTGAATGGCCAGACCATGGGCTGGGGACAGTGTGGAGGAGCTCAGGACTGGATCACTCAGGGCTGGGGGTATGGTCTGGCTCATTGACTTTCTCCAACTGTCAGAAACTGACTGAAGAGGGATGGGCTCTGATGCTGGGGTCCCAAGTCCACATCCAAAAGCAAATCAGTGTTTTCCACTTTCCTCATCCCCAGCCCCAGGCCTTCCTCCCATGGCCCCTCTCAGAATCCTCCCCCCCCCCTTCATACTGGAATGAACTGGGAGGTGGCTTCAGCCACACGCCACCCACAGAGCCCAAGAGTTTCTATGGCAACCACCCTCCAGGGCCCTACAGAAGCAAGCTGACTGTGGAAAGTCCACGCAATCAAGGGCAAAGCCATCACATGCACCACTATGCAGATGGGTTCCCAAGTTTCCCAATTCGGACTCAGAAATGCTCCTTGCCAAATATTATCCATCTCTCTAGGGATCCCGCAGCCTCCTCAGAAGGTGACCGCAGCTCCTCTATCAGCTCCCACCTCTACCTTCTCATTCACTTGTATGCTTGCAAGAGCCCTCCCCAAGGATGGAAACTGAGGCAGCTGGCCATCTGGGGCACTGTGCTTTCCTCTGGAGGACAAGGTCTGCTGCCAGGATGCCTTGGGACCCTTCATGTCATGCAGTAAGTGGGGACACAAGGAATGTCTCTGCCGGCTGTGTAGACATATAATAACCCACCAAGAAGGGTCAAAGGGTCAAATGGGAATCATAGCAGTGGATGGCAGTAGGGACAGCTGGCATTGCCCAACACAATGGGCAGTGAGCAACACCAATGCTCAAGGGTTTGGACTGTTGGGCCCAGCCTCCAGGGTCCCCTCCACCCTAGCATTCTGACCCTCCAGCCACTTTATCACCTCAGCCTAACTGGCCTCCCCTGGACCAGAAGCACTGACCCCTGGCCACGTCACAGGCTTCAGTCTAGTTCAGTGGCTTCTCTGGGGCCGTTCTCTCTCTTTCCACTGGGCTATCTAGAGTATCTAAGAGAGTGGGCTGCTCCTCTGCCCTCCAGCCTTGGTCACCATGTGTCAGTTTCTCATTCACACCGGGTGGCCAATGCTTACTCCACAATTAGCACCAAGATAATGGGGGGATGGGTGCTTCAGAGCACACACGGTGCATCATTGGGGCAATGAGGTGGATGGCCCAAGTGTACCCCCACTCAGAGGAGGTGAATATAACTGAACATAAACAAGCATAAAGTCCCAAACAAACAGCACAAACTCTATGGAACCCTGCATGTGGAGCCAGAGGAATGGAAGGTCAAGAGAGAGTCAAAAGGCAGTATTGCCTGGGAAACAGGAAGAATAACTTGGGATCACCACAATTCCGCACGGCTGCTGTGGGCCCTGTGAGTGGAAGCCGCAGTCTACCCGAGACATCTAACCCTGTAGAGGGTGGGCCCAGCTAATGGGAACCTAGCACCCGGCAGCACCATAGACTACCAGTCCTACTTGGTAGCAAGAGACAGGAAAGGTTCAGCTAAACTGGAGTAGCCTTCTGCCAGAACTTCCCTTTCAGTTGCCGGCCCCACTGTTCCCAGCAGGTGAGAAGGCCAGCACCTCGGGTCACGTGAGCAGTGGGCTGCACATTGCAAGTGATAGACATGGGCGTGTGAAATTAAGTGGACACCTTGTCCTAGCTTACCTACCTTGAGCACTAGGGTGCCTAACAACATTTTCTCCCTCCTAAGTAATATCCTTAGAGTCTGGAAATAGGCAGTCATGCTGGGAGGTATTCACCAGGCCCCAGTGAGTGAACCAGGCCCTCCCAGAGGAACCTGTGACCAAAGAGCTGTGGGAGCAGATGACAGAACCATAGAGTCACTGCTGGGAGCAGCCGCTCCTGACCCAGGTCACCTGCAGCAACCAGGGCTGCTTCTCTAAGACAGTATGAGAAGAACTGCAGGCATCTCTCAAAGATCAAGATAAGACCAAAGATACAGAGAAAGCAACGTGCCTTGGCTCCCAATATCAGCTCCCTTCGTACCAACACAGTCCAAACAAAACGGGACTTTTCCCAAGACGCTGGCAGGGATACGGGCCCCATATGGCCGAGACCTATCATTGCTGGTGACAGTCTCCCCATGCTCCCCACCCGCAACCTACCATCAGCTTTTTAAAATCCATGTGGCTCATGACTCATCAGACTCAGCCTTGGACCAGCTGAGGGCTCTCCCCAGGGAACACTGCCCTATTCTGACACTCTAGGATCATCACCAACAGCAAGCTGCCTTCTCTCCTGCTAGGTACTCGGGGAGGCAGGCAGGTCCAGGAGGGGAGGTTTGAGAGAGGGATTTAGGTCTGAAAGACACTAGCAGTCACAAGGGACCTGCTGTTATTAGCTAATTCCTTACAATTATTGAAGTGCTGGAGAAGTCTCCTTCTGGCAATGGCTGTAAAATCAGCAATGCTCCTTTTCTGATAGGACTCCTGTTTGTCAAAGGAGTCTGCAGGACCAGGCTACCAGACCAGAGAGCCCTGAAGGCTGCTGACCTGCTCCCCTGCTCCCTGGGTGGTTACTGCTCTAATTACTGGGAAATACGGAAGAAGTCCCTATCCAGAGCAAACTTCCTGGCCACCAGCTTTACCCTTCAAGAAGCCATCCCCTGCCTTTTGGTGCTGACAGATGATAAAACCGTCACAGCTGCGGTACAGTGGCGCACGCCTTTAATCCCTGCATTCAGTAGGCAGATGCAGGTAGATCTCTATGAGTTTGGGTTGGGGAACAATGATGACAGACAAACCGACGGACAGGTCAGAGCACAGGTATATATGCCTTCCTTTCAGAGATGACTATGAGCCAAACTCACACTGACTTCCAATGAAAATTTATAGTTTACTAAAAATTATTAAAGTATTCCAAGACCCACAGAGATTGATTCTTACAATGGGAAGGAAATGGCAGCCAGACACTAAAGGCCCACAAGGCTTTGGGCCCTAGTGGTCGGCCCAAGTAACCTGGAATGAGAATGCCTTCTGTGTCTACTTGGGCAATCATCTGAGGAGCCGGCCAGTCCCCAGTCCCCTCAGGAACCCAAGGCTGAGCTGAAACTCCATGCTAAGGGTTGAGATTCAAACCCAGCTTCCAGATACGGGCAGGTCTGAGGGCTCCAGCCAGGGAGGATTAGGGGATCACTTCCACTGGCAGCCTGGGGGAGCCAGAATCCCATGCCACTTGACAAAAACTATCTTTTTCTCCTTATCAATTTAACTTACACTCACTAGAAGAAATCAAATCCCCATTTACTCATACCAAACAGTCTCAACTTCATTTCTGAGATATTTGATAGCATTTTGTTGCACATCCTTCTAACTCTTTTAAATGTCCCCCCAAAGATGAGGGAATCAAATTTAGATGCCACTTTTAAATAACATGATATAAGGAACTCGTTCCTAGGCTACTTCGTGTTTGCTAAAACATTACCAGCAAAAGGTCAATACAGTCCCATTTATTGAACCAATTCCCACTATTTAACATTGAGCTGCTTCTAATGGTACAATTATAACACAGGAAAAGGAAATTACACCCATATGCCCTTGTTAGAGGGGACGGAGAGAGGGTGAGTTTAGGACTGAAAAACTTTTCACAAAGGGCCCGGCTCAGGCAGCCACCTGAAACCTGGTCCCAGGGGACAGGGGCGGCTCCCTCTAGGGCAGGCCAGAAAATAAGGTTCTCTGAGAATTCTTCCTAAAAGTTCTGGGCTATTTCCTGCCCAACCCCCACCTCCGAAATGAGCCCTTAAGGATATCCCCAAGTTTGAGAATAAATTCCCTGATCACCGCCCAGGCCCTATCACCCCCAGATGTCAGAGTCCGTCACCATGCTCAACACCACAGACTTGCCTTCTCTTACACAGAAAAGCCAAGGTTCTGGGTGCCAGACACCAGCACCCACCTACCTCTCCCTTCAGGCCTTGCCTTTTGCTCATGGCTGTGTCTGAGAAGGCTCTCCCCCAACCTTACCCTAACCACACTGCCCCCTCCTGTCACCAGAGGGAGAGGCTAAGGAAGGGGTTAGGGCAGGAATGGGCTGCTCCTCCCACTCAGACCAGAGGCCGGTGCTGGCCTATCTGTGAATCCCAACAAGGTCACCTTCCTTTGAGATTGAACCGTCTTCGTTTTAGAAACTATTATCTGTCTTCACTACCCAGAGGAAAAGTACAATACAGGATTCACACCCACTTCACAGAGCAGGAAAACTGAGGACTAAGGGAACCTATATGAGAGAACAGAGGGCCCAGCTGGGCTCAGACTGGCTTCACGAAGCAAGACTTGCTGTTTTCTCTCAAAGCAAGGTCTGAGGGAGCACAACCCTCTTGAGGTGTGAGAGCAAGACAGGGCATGGGAAAGACAAACAGATCTCTGCCCACCAGGCCATACTCCCCTGCAAAGTGAGTTCTAGGTCAACCTGAGTGCGCAGCTTCTGGCCCACCATTCCTGCCCAGCCGTCCCACAGTTACCACAGACGCCAAGGCCTAGGACTTCCCCTAAATGACACCTGCCTCCTCCAGTTCTCACCTGCTTTCTGCACCCTGCCTCCCTGGGGGCCATTTAAATGCTCCCTGCACTCTGGGAAGAAGGAAGTCACTTGGCACTCCCTGAGCAGGAAGTGGCTCTGTGCCTACCCTGGATCCCTGCCACGCTCACTCTCTGTGACCATCACACTCGGGTCAGGCCGTGAAATGGTGGGAACCAGTCGGGCTTGGGAGGCAGGAGAACCAAACACAGTCCTCACAGCGGCTGCTGGCTGGGCTGGCCTGGAAAAGCTGCACACCCTCACCTGGATGGACGACAACGCTGGCTCACTTCACAAAGTGTGAGTAGGTCAGTCAGATAAGACAGGCACCCCGACCCCTGGCCTCCTGTCCCAATCCATGCAGACATGCGGGGCCAATAGGCCAAGTGTGAGGCCTGACTCTTGAGCCTGGGCTCCATACTCAAAGGTGTCCTCTCCTCCCAAGGCCTCAGCCCTCAAACACTACTGTCGTTTATATTCACTGAAAGGAGCGAGATTCAAAGAAGCTGCTGGGCCAGGGCCAGGCTATTACTGGCAAGCTGGAATGTATGTAAGGGGGGGGGCTGACCCTGCTCCATGACCTCCGTGAGCAAATGAAGCCCATGAAAGGAGCAATCCTCTGTATGTGTAGATTCCATATTCTTTCAGAACACTGAACAAGGTCCAGCATCTTCCAGAACGTCCCTGGAGCTCCGAACCCTTGAGCCACAAAACTCCACTTCAAGCATTTCCTCCTCCTAAAACCCTTCCAGGATCCTCCCCGCTGGCAGCCGAGGCATTTCTTCTCTCTGAGCAGGGTAGCCTGTGCACAGCGAGTGTTATTCTAAATCCTAGGGGTCCTGCATCTAGAACGCAAGCGATAGAACTCACAGGGCTGGCCTGAGTAGCGAAGGGGCTCACCTCAAGACCACTGTGCAGCTCTGAACTGCAGGAAGCCCGAGACGCCTGTGTTCTCTTATGCGGCCATGGCCAGCTTCCCACCAGAGCCTGTGCTTTGAGGAAAACTTTTGAAACTTCTTGGCATCTATTTAAATATTGGCCTTGGGTGGCCAAGTGGGCCACAGGTGAGCTCTGAGCACGCAGAGGTGTTGAGCAGGAGCTCAACAGATCCCACAGCGGGGGTGCAGGGATGCAACTCTATCTCGGTACGCACAGAGAAGGGCTTCAAGCTCACTCCTCTGACCACTTTTTTCCTTTAGGAGCTACTTCCGACGGGAGATCCACGCACACCTGGAACACAGCCAATGACATAGGGGTGCAAAGTGTCTCTCCACCCCGTGCTGCCTAGATGAACAAGGGCACACCAGAGGACTGTGTCCACACGTGGACAATGTGCCCACACTTGGGTGGCCTCAGCTAAGTAGGAGGTGGCGAGAACCATGTGGGGCTCAATGGAAATCTGACCCCTAAGGCTGCAGTGTTGCCAAAGCTAGGTCTAGGCCACAGTACACCAAAGTTCCAAGCGACACCCTAGGCCACAACTTGAACCTGCCTGCAGCAGAGAGCTGGTGTGCTGGCTGAGCCTTGCAGGGCAACATGCTGGAGGTTCTTGTCACATTGCTTGCTCATTCTTTCTCTCACAGTGGCCCCCCAAAATGCACCTTGTTGCCATCCTGATTGTTTTATTCCTAAGACATTTCTAGCTACCAAGTCCACTAACCCATATTCCTTCCCACACCTAAGTGTGGGTCAGATGAAAAGACTCCTCCATCAAGCCCAGGTCCTCAGCTACAGTCACTCTGGGAAACAATCAGTTCCTCACTTCTTTCTTCACTGCCTCATCACCCTGGGAGTCGGGGCCAGAGGCTACAGGGGAGCCTCAGCACACACAGACAATGCAACCTGCACTGTCCACACAAGACACGGCCATGAGGCTGCCAGTGCAAGAAAAGGGAAAACAGGCTCACATACTGTCAACGGAGTTAAAGGAAAATGTAAAACCCTTAGGTAGGACCCAGGAGCTAGGAGAGGGCCGGCTACATCTGAGTCACCAGTCTGTGATGGAGTCCAACCCCTTCTTCACAGAAAAGGGAAGCTGAGGCCCAGTCAAAAGGAAGGGGACCGTGACTAAACCAGGCTGGTAATTACTGAGAAAGGCAGCGTAACAGTTAACTCACAGCCCTGGCTAGCAAAGCTGAGGGACTGCAGGAGGACTGACAGCTGATGGAGACTCTGGAACTGGAGTTACGGGGCCCTGCAAACTCAGGACCCAAGCAGTAACTGACCAGGGGTCTGGCTGAGCACCACCATCTGGGGGCCAGAGATCTCAGAAGAAAAAGGAAGGAGGAAGAGGAGGGGAGGAGCTGCCCAAGGGTACGAAGAAGGGCGTGGTCTCTGTCCTCAGTCTAGCCAGGAGAGAGACCCAGGCTAAGCATGCAGCAGCAGCTAAGGAGCCCTCTGACACTGTAACCCAGGGCCTGGATCCACCCCTATTAAGGCAGGGCAGGAGCAGACAGATCTACCTCCCTTCAGAACCCTGCATTCACAGCCCATGCCTAGAGCCTTTGCCTGCGCTCAATGTCCAGCAGGTTCACGGTCCAAGTCCAACAGGAGCCTGCCAGGCACCAGGGCCTAGCTCGTCATGCACAGCCAGCCAGACCTGAGGGCTTCTACTCAAGGGTAAACAGGGACCAGTTCCCTCTGTGGTCAAACCTCAAGGTCCTCTGTCTTTGCCAGTTGTCAATGCTCAGTCTCGAAGAGCCCCACTGAGGGCTGAGCCAGGTGATCAGCCAGGAAGCCACGGGGCCAAGTCAGTGAGGCCTTTTAATTCAGCTCCCTTGAGGCCCCCTGTGAGTCCTGCCAAGGACAAGGAGGCCAGAGTTTCCTATGCCGCTCCCACAGGGCTCCATAACCAATGACCAGAACACAGGTCACAGAAAAGCAAAGAGTGGGCCTGCCTAGGACCTACTGTAATCCTCAAAATCTACAAAAACACCAGGGTCTCTGCCTGCATGCCGTCAGAGAGCCGATGCAGAGGACCGGAACTAAAATGTAGTAGTTATACCCTCTAGCTCAGACTTTCTTTATGCTTTTTCTATTTTTTTTTTCCTGTTTCAGAACTAACTTCAGAATCTAGTCTCCAACTTGGGCAAAAGCCAACCCACCTTGAATAAGAACTGCCAAAATACCTTTCCTTCTGAAAATGTTCTCACCCACTCAAAAAAATCTTCCACGACTCCCCACTGCCCTAAAGGAGGGCACACTGCTCCCTCTAGCTCCCTTCCATACTCACACCTAACTGCCTCCCAAAGCGGCTCACTTCTCTGGTCAGACCAGTCCACTCCTGGTCTGGGCACCTGGTTCGGGCTCTCCACAAAGCTCTCGGCCTCCACACCGCGCCCTCCACCGGAGAGGTCCAGAGTGAAGGGCAGTCCATCACACACCTCTCCCTTCCCTCCCAGCGTGCTATGAACTCAGCTTCTGGGACAAGGCTCTTGGGGCCTGGGTTCAGGGTCTAAGATGGACACCCACCAGCCTGCGGGACATCAGCTCAGGGACATCACAATCACTGCACAGGCTGGGGGCTACTCTCATTTCCTATTCATAGGGAAGAAACAGGCTCAGAGAAAGAATGCGAATTCAGGGCCCCATGGTAGCACCAGGATCTGCGTGGGGTCAGCCTGGTTCCAGTTTCTTCTACCACATGTCACCCCATGTGTCCTAAATAAAAGGAAACTGTGAGCCACCTCCCTGTCACAAAGGCGATAAGGCCAGCATACAGGAAGTGGTGAGCATGCTGAGCCCAGGTCATTTCTCAGGCTTTATACCAAGCGCTCTGGGGCTTCCAGGACCTTCCACAGAGGACTGGGTGGGAAGAAGAAAAAAACAAAAACCCAGCAGTCAAATGCATCAGCAAATGAGTGGCCAACTGGAAAGTTGGGGAAACTGGGGAACCTGGATTTTCCCACCATCTCTCCATGACCTGTGCACCTTCTCCTGCCTCACGACATCCTCTCTGCCTCCCAAGGTAGATGGAAAACCTGTCAATAAATAAGAACAGCACTGGAGGGTCCATCAGTTTCCAGCGTTCTGATGACATCACCTACTAAAGCTGTACTATAACAGTGCTCTTCAGAGGAGCCTCTGTAAGGGGTGTGTATGTGAGTGTGCGTGCGTGTGAGTGTGCATGTGTGAGTGTGTATGCATGTGTGTGCGTGTATGTGTGAGTGTGTGTATGAGTGTGTGTGTGTGTCTACACATGCACATCCAGCATCAAGGCTAGCCTCAGGCTAAGTCTCAGCCAGTGAGGACACAGTGAGGTTAAGGGAGTGACATAAGAGGCCTCTGCTGTTGGCTTAGCTTTCTTTCTTCCAGCTATCTCCTTCCTAACCACCCTTTTCTCACCAAGTCAGAGGATGGAAGTGGGGGAGGGGAAAGCTCTAGGAGAATTGGCTTGGCCAATGACATCACATTGCACAGACTGATGACTGACACGTGGGTTGAGCGGTGTCCTTCAGCAAGACAAGCTGCGTCTGTGACTGTGTTTGGAGAACAGGGTCTCGCAGATAGCATCAGACTAAAGTAAGTGATGTCACCATGGTCCTGCTGATCTTCAGAAAAAGAAAGGTCGGGGCTGGGAGACAGCTCAGAGGAAAGCACTTGCCTCGTAAGCACGAAGACCTCAGCTGGATCCCCAGAACTCAAGTGGGGAAAGAAAAAAGTATGGTGGCCTGCGTTTATAGTCCCAGCTCTGTCAAGGCCACCCTTCAAAAGGAGATAGCTATCATTCCTGAGGTTAACACTCAAGGGTGTCCTCTGGCCTACACACAAACACACACACACACACACACACACACACAGGAGGAAAAGCCATGACAGCACAGACATACACACAGAAGGTCGCCGCCACAGGAAGACAGGGACAGAGGGAAGCAGAGTCTAGAACCATGCTGCCGCAGGTCAGGAAAGCATGGGACCATGGGACCATCTGCAGCTGGAGAAGGGCCTGTTCCAGGAGGTCCTGGGGGCAGCCTGGTCCTGTCAACACCCTGACTTCATCCTAGCCCCCGGAGCTGAGAAAAAGCTTCAGTTCTTTTCAGTCTCAGATGAAAGCTGCAGGACCTGCTGGATCAACCAGAGCCAACTACCCCAGCCAGCCCCAAGCTTCAAGCTGTGTCTTGGCTCAGGGAAGCTGATAAGCCAAGGGGATACAGTGCTGGCAGCCATCTTCTCATGGTTTGGCAGGGCCTACCTGAAATAACTTTCTCAGCGAGCCCGAGGAAGTATTTCCAAAGAGACAACATGAGTCTTCAATAACCTGAAGAGTCTTTGCACTACCTCTGGACCCTTGGGGACACGGGTGTGCCCCCGCCTGAAGCTTTTGCTCCATCTTTCCACCTATGCCCAAGGTATCTAATGCCCTCCAGGGCCTTCACATTTTCTCATACGTGAGCATCACATGCCTCTAGCAGGGGTTCTCAACCTGTGGATCGCGACTCCAAAGAGATCGACAGAAAACATAGGCATTTACGTTACGAGTCTTAACAATAGCAAAATTTCTGTTATGAAGTGGTGATGAAAATAATTTTATGGTCAGGGGTTGTAACATTAGGAAGGGTGAGAACCACTGCTTTAAAGTATGTCTGAAGAAACACGACACCCAGCGATCATCCCCTGAGGGACCTAAGCTTTCCACACAGGTACCGAGATCCTGAGGCGCCAGGCTCTCCATGGCCAGAGTCTTCACCTTTCAAAGTTCTTTTCTGTGGTGGCTAATCCTCATCCTAAAGACACACTCAAATTTTCTTTCTTGGTTTGGTTTTTCTTGTGTATCCCTGGGTGTCCTGGAACTTGCTCTGTAGAACAGGCTGGCTTCAAACTCAGAGATCCACCTGCCTCTCCCTCCTAAGCACTGGTATTAAGGGTGTGCTCATCACCTTGCCAAGTTTGGACTTAAAAAAAAAAAAAACCAATTCCTCCAAGTTCAGAATCATAAGTAAAGAGGTGCTTGATTTTAAGGGATGTGAGGTGCTTCAGTAGCTTGATGTTTGCAAAAACTGGGGCTTCTTTTTTTCCCCAAATCTCCATTCTGTCATGTTTACCATGGGTGAACCTGGTCCACCTCATCGTCATAAAATGACCGTCGTAGCTCCAAATACCCACAACAGGGTATCTGGAAGGAAGGGCACATGACCAAACACGTATTTTTTATAAAAGAGTAGATGCTCTTTTCCCTGGTATCTCATTGGTCAGAAGTAGGTGAAACAGACCCTTAGTGCCAGGAAGACTAGAATGCAAGGGAAGTGGTGTGTGCATGGATAGCCTGGGCCAACCCAAAGCCACCCGAACAAACAGAGACAGTGAAAGGTAAGAGTGAAGACAGGGTGGGAAGCTAAGTCTACAGACAGCGAAGGACAAGAGAATCACCAGGCTTGCTCATCCCAGCTACGCAGGACACTGAGCAGGAGGATCATGTGTTCGAGACCTGCCTGAGCTACAGAGTGAGTTCATGAGGGTTTGTCTCAAATTTTTACAAAAGGATTTGAGGTGTAGCTCGGAGCATTTGCTTTGCATGTGTCCTGGGTCCTACCATTCAGACTGGAAAAGCAAGCAAGCAAGAAAAGAAGACTAAGAGAGCCTACTAGCCCTTTGAAATCCTCTTAAAAATAACTCTGCAACTTCTAAGTTGGCGCTAGGGTAGAGTAAACAAGTTCACAGGAATCTTTTTCCAATACCTCTTCTGTGCCAGGGCCTCTGCTAGGTACTATGGTGAGTGCCAGGAGCCCGCAAAACTTGCAGAGAGAGAGCACTCTTGAGGCTGGCACAGGAAGCACACAGCAGCCAGGGAGCAGGGGAGTTGGTATGCCCCATGCCTGGGTCTGGAGAAGGTGGCAGCATGCCAAGGTGGCTCGAGGACAGCGCGCAAACAGGGACACCGTGGTTCTGGAGTTGCTTGGCTCAGCCCCTCCAAACCCAGGTACGTGAGGGTTCCAGGAGTAGTAGGCCTCCAAACAAGCCCCCTCCCCAGAAGGCAGCTCCCAGCTGCCTCGCCCAGCCCTAAAAGGTCTCTGTGAGGAACGCTTCCTGGGACCAAGCAAAGGCCAGGGGCAGCAGGCTGGAGGAAGTACGCTCCCTGCCTTAAATAGAAGCGAGCCAGGGCTGGTGGAGAGCTTGCAGGGGAGGATGGGCTGCGGGCTGCAGCACTTTAAAGAAAGCCCAGTGGTTATGCTGGTCTACCACCTACGCCAGCCATAAAACAGAGCTCCGAGGAGGTTCTGCTCTCCACATCCACAGTAAAGTACCTGCTGCTGTCTGTGCACACTGACCACGAGCCACCCAACAGCGATTAAGCAACACACAACACACGCCAAACGGTTCTCCAAGAGCCCCCAGGCAAGCGACTCCCTCCTTTCTGAGACAGGAGAGTTCGAGCCAGCACTGAATGGCGACAAGAGGCCTCCCAGTGCATTCGAGTACACTCGGAGGGCCTGCCTGGGCTCCTGCAAGCTGCTTAGCTCCTTCACCCAGTCAGAAAGGCGGCAAGTCTCAGCACAGGTGGCTAAGCTCAGCTAGAGGAAGACAAGTCAGCTAACTGAGAGACTGTTACCAAAAAGGACACGAGGGGAAGAGTTCTGCTGCCCCCTCAGGAGGACCTGTGAGGGAGCAGAAGGCAAAATGCTTTGGTGAAACTGTCCAGAAGGTACTGAAGGGAGCTCCAAGTTCACCCGAGACATCTGGTCTCCTCACCAAAGTGGAAGCGCCTGGCGGAAGAGGGTGAGGCAGTCTGTTGTCTCTCCATACCACAGACGCCATTCTCTGGGGTCTGACACCAGGCAGGCTCCCAGCACTCGGCACACACAGGGACCTCCCATCTCCTGCACAGAGAAGCCATGCATCCAGGATCCCACTCCACACCAGAGGGTCCTATACTCTCTAACTGTGTGTCCTTCTTGACATTGTAAATAAATAAAGGTTGGGACACCAAGAACAGGTGCCTGCTCTAGGACCCCCAGTGTGCTTGATAAGAGTCAAGGCTCCCAATACCCCTAATCTAAGGACCTTAGAGAACATTCGAGGCGGCAGACTCCTCAGCTGGTTGGTCCGTGCAAAGACCTCCGAGCCCCCACCCACACCAGGACACACTTCCATGTCTCTCTGTAGAGATAAGTGTCAAGAACCACCACCACATACTTCAGGAAGTGGGTCACAAGAAATTCTCCCATATTCCAGGCAGGAGAGTACCAGCCCCCTCACCCTTCTGTAGTCAGAACATGGGAGGAGCCCACATACGGGCAGGAGGGTGCCACCAAAGAGGGAGCTGAGAGAGCAGGAAACAACAGAGTCCTGGGTGCAAATCCCAGTGTTGCTCCTTTAACAGCTCTGAAATCAACTGAACTACTCTGAACTTCAGTCTCTACAGCCAAAAGGTAGGGCATTAATTGTCCTTACAGCTTGTAGAACTGGCTTTGGGTTTATGCGAGGGATTTTTTTCAAGTACTTTATAAAGTTCTCCCAAATGTTAGCTGTATTTACACTGATTTTATTGCTGGACTCCCAGGAGCCGACTCGGTTTCTACTCAAGGGCTTTTGTGACTGATGCCAGGCACCCTGGGCAGGCCTGGCTGAGGAACAGGCTGCTTCTCCCACGGGATTGTCGGATCCTGGGCACTGTGTAAAGCCTAGGTCTTGCGAATTCCTGACTTCCACCTCTACTTGGGAAGACCTATCCAGATTGTCTTTATATTAGAAGTTCTGTTTGTCCCTAGGGAGGACAGAGATGCCCTGAGAGAGACTGAATGGGCTAGAGTACAACCTAAGTCTCACCTGATGCAGTCTGCACTCCCACAACCCTCCTGCCAAAGCAAGTCCCCCCAAGATTGGTGGTGCAGGCAATGCCACTGGTTTGGTCCCCTACTGAAAGCAGGCAATGCGATCTGAAAAAGGGTCAGCTTCTAGACACCAGGCCTGAGAACTCGGGGGTCAATATGGTCTCTTTTGGAGAAAAACCAGAACATGAGTCCATCCCTCCCCATCACTGTTCAACACTGTCCTCAAGCAGGGCAACTCAGACAGGGGACACATATTTTAACACACACACACACACACACACCATCCATCTGCAGGTGCATGGGTGAGCCTGGCCACCAATCTGAATGTACACTCTGGGCATTTGGACACACCCTCAACTCAGAACCACAGCTTCAACCCGTGCCCCCTCTTCAGCTGCATAGCAGTCAGAGCCTCCTGAGAACTTCAGAGCACTCCAATGTCAGGATGCACCCCAGAAAGCAGCATTCTACCAGTGTCTTCCCCTCAAAGCTTCTTTAGATGTTCTTGGAGGATGGAGGATGCTCAGGACAGAGGAGGTGCTCCGTGCAGCGCCAAGATGGCAGGTACATATCATTGCAGACTGCCCATGCCGCAGGCACGGCACCAGGACGGACTCTGATCCCAACTATGGACTCTGAATGACAATAATGTGTCCAAGAAGGTTCGATGGCTGCAGCAAATGCACCACTCTGGGGAGATTTTGGCAGTGAGGGATGTATACGGAGGAGGGATATGGCAACTGCATATTGCACTGTCTTTCCGAATGCTGCTAAAATAAATTTACATGTTGTTTTTAAACCTCCCGGGTCAAAGATTGCAGATATAACTCAGGAGAGTGTCTGCCTAGGCTCAATCCCCAGCACCATATAAAATGAGTGTGGTAGTACACACCCACACTCCCCAAACTTCAGAGGTAGAAACAGGAGATTCAGAAATTCAAGGCCATCTATCCTTGGCTAAAGAATGAACTGGAAGCTAGCCTATGCTAACAAAAGAGCTTTTCTTTAAAAACTGAAAAATAAATAAAGCAATCTCCCAGGTGGTTGTAATTCTGGTTGTGTGAGGATCCTGGACCAATGCCTGGAGTCTAGACAGGACAACAGGTAAAACAGCATGGGCACTCAGAGAAACTTCCGGAAGGAAGAGAAAGTCAACCTGGTGGCTAAAGGAAGAAGGATGAGGTGGAAGAAAAACAAGGGCAGGAAAATACCTTCTCTGAAAGCTCCCATCCTGAATCTGACGCGCTCTTTCCTGTGTGGCCTTCATCCCTCCCTGGCACAGCCTGGGGACTTACTCCCCATGGGGTCATTAGGGCCCACCTGGGTATGGAACCTGAGCCAGTGCTGGTGTGCACTGGTCTGACCTCTGAGCTCGAATGAGGCTCAGCCAGGCACAAGGTCACACGGCACACGCAGTTTCCGTGTTCGGAATGCCTGACAGCGGTCTGAGCGCCTGCATCTGTTGCAGGGAATGCAGCATCAAAGAGACAGCCTCAGCTCCTGCCACAACCACTCCGAACCGGAGGGTGGACAGAAATCAAAGGGGGGACTGTATTGTACTGCCCAGCCAGAACGGAGCCTACGCTCCCCAAAGTAGCAGAAGTCACTGGGACACGGATCCCCTCATCCTGTAAATACGGCTCATTTACTCCCAAGCAAACACCAGGCTCCAACTACAGAAGCTGAGAGCAAGGATGCCTAGAGACTGCAGGCTTCCAGCAGGTGACTTCTATGGGAAGCCTGGGTCCTGCTGAGCAGAGAGGCCTTCCCAGCAAGCAGCCTTGGGAAGAGAGCACTCCTGTTCTGCTGGTCCTGGCTGCAGGAGAACCATTGTTTCAGAGAACCCAGCAGTACAAACTACGGAAAGCAGCAGGCTCTGCCTCCAAGGATTGTCTTGCCTTTATTCTCCATAAGCTTTTTACCAAAGCATAAACATACGATAAGAATAGCACTCCGGATTCAACTCCCAGTACTACATGGAAATAAAGGGGGATCTTTTAAAAGGAGGGGGAAAAAGGAAAAGGGTAGTGTAAGTGGACACCCTGGGCCGAGACTGAGACACAAATGCATGCAGTTGTCTTGTGTACCCACCCAGGACCCTATCCCCCCGGTGGTCCACCTCTGGCCTGCCCCTTACCTCCAGAGCACAGATTTGCCTCCCCACAACCTTCACCTACAAGGGAGGGACACTGAGTACACTTCTCAGCTTAGCTCCTTTGTTAGGTACATCCGTGAGACTCAGCTATGTGCTGCACCCGAGAGCAGCCAATTCCCCCTCTCTATGGCAGAACCACAGAGTCAGAGGGTAGCCTGTGCTCAGCTTTGACCAAGCCACACTCTCTAACCCCAGTGAGCCCCATGCCCTGCTGGGCTTCTCCTGTCTCCCTCTTCACACTTTGCCCACACTCATTACTGTTTCGGTCTCTTGCCCTGTAATCCATGTGTGCTCCAAGAAGACAGGGTTCTTTGCTATGTTCCCTGGGTGTTGCTTTGCCCAGGACAGAGGCAGCAGAAGCTCTGGATAGCTAGAGACACAAGCGAGGGCTCTTATGGGGTCCCTCGGGTTCCTTCCCCGCTAAGAGGCCTTCTTCCCAGAGACGGCCAGGCCCAAGGTTCTGACCTCATCAAGCAGACCTTGCTGCCAGCGAGGCCTCTGTTGAAGCTGAGGGACCTCGGTCATTCTTGCAGTCCCTGGGACAGAGAGAGAGAAAGCACAGTGGCTCTTGAGACAAGTCCAGCCTCGGGTTTCCTGATCACCACGTGGTGGCTGAGCACCCAGAAGATTGGTAGAGCACCCACTCAGGGGAGGAGCAGTGAAGAAGGAGAGGCAGAGAGCCTGCTCGGTGAGGTGCTCTGGAAACTGCACCTGACCTGGTCTGAGGGAACAGGGAGACTTTCATGGCAGTGGTAGCTCTATGGTGGCCTATTCCAAAGCTCTTATAAAGAGAAGGCCAGTACAAGCAGCTACTGGGACTGGACTGGGTGTGGCAAAGCTGAGCAGAACCCATTCCTAGCAGATAAAAATGAAAGGGAAAGGAGTTAGAAAGACTACAGGGTAGGGTAACAACGGGACAAGGCCTCAGGTCATCCAAGGTTGTGAGGCAGGTGTGGACCTCACCATGCCCACAGTGAGAAGTCTCTGTGGAAAAACAGCCGGGTTCCTGGGGAATCTGCATCCCTCAAGAGCTGGGGAGCAGAATGAGGTGACAGGCAAAGCACCCTGAGGGAAGGGGAAACAGACAAGAGGAACAAAGTTAAAACACAATCTGGCATCTTAAATAGCTCACCCCAGCCAGAGCTGGCTACAGCAATACTTTCCACCCAGAGCTCAATCCAGAACCTTCTAACCATATGAGAACAAGGCCTCTGCTTCAGAGCCTCAGACCCCAGTGTTGCTGTGGCAACAGCCCACAAACACGGGGAGCCCGGGCTTCAGTCCTACAAACAACCCTGACAGATTCAATAAATATAAATGTACTACAGCAATTTGTGGGGAATTTATGAGAAATTAAAATTTCAACTTCGACAATAAACAACCCATTTCAGAATTTGCCCCACTTAAAGTTAAATAAACTGTGTGCGAGCATTTTTGGAGCATGATGATGTGAGGCTAAAAGCTGGCCTGGTGGGGAATGCCTCCTGGGCCGCCACACCAAGAGCACGCTACAGTGCGCATGCGCCTGCTCCTCCCCCGCACTCTCTCACCTGATCCTCTCCAAGCCAGGGGGGCCACAGCGAGGCAAGGATGAGGAACTCAGGTGTGTGTGACCGTGGCAGTCAGCCAATGGAACAGGGACTGACACTAGGTCCCAAGGTCAGGCAAGGTCAGAAGCAAGATGCAAACCTGCAGGTCAGCCCAACTCCAAAGCTCCTGCACGCATGCACACAACCTAATGTACACAAAAATATCACACGTAAGTGAGGCTGTATGCGGGGAGCTAGCTGAATTCTCGGGCAATCCGCCCTACTGAGATCTTCCACGGGGCTAGCCTCGAGCAGATCAAGAAATTCTCACACATTCATCACCCACAGGGTGGAGGGCTAAGATCCCAGGATTCTGCAGTGTGAACACGGCATCGAGATAAAAGGTTGGGGCAACAGGAAGGGATGGTTCCGTGGGGAGATCCCTCACTTTCAGAAGAGTCAGAGCTCTGGAAAGGCTGACAAGGATGGGACCCAAGATCCTCGTTAGTATAGTAGTAAAAAGAAAAAAAAAAGATGGGACCCAAGAGACAGAACAATCTCTTTACAGAGAGGCAACCAGGGCAGCCCACACTGCAATGGCAGTGGATAGGCTGTGGGGCAGTCAGGGAACCAATAGCCTTGAACTGAGGCCTTCTCTGTGGGAGACAAAGATGTGCAGTAGGTCATTCTTGTCAGGCCCGGTGGGGAGAAGGATCATGACCTGAGGGTCAGTAGAGTGATGGGAGAGCAGGTGCCACATGGTCCTGGCAGGAGACAACATCAGGCCGGAACCACCCTTCTTGCCATCTTTACAATGTAATCATACGGCCATCCATCTTCCAAAGCCTCAGGTGAAGAGAGTGAGTCAGGAGCTTGGTCATGTCAGAGTCTCACAGGACAGCCAAGAGCCTGGCAATGAGTCCTGGGTAAATTCCAGCAACAGGAGTATTGCAGGGAGCCAATCGCCCCTCCCTGGTCCACCCCTCCCTGTCCACATTCACGCCTTGCCTTGCAACCTGCCAACCCCAGGGGACAGAGAGGAGCAGCTAGATTGTGAGTGACACAGGAAGGAGGAGAGAGAAGCATGTGTCACGTTCATCCCGGTAGCACACGTGACACAGGCATCCAACACAGTGTTCACTCTCCACTATTCCCCCAGATGCCCAGGTTACGTGTCCCCTAGGAAGTATAGGTTACTTTAACAAGCTACAAACCAACAAATATTCATATTTCTGTAGCACACACAGTAACTATCACAGCCCTGCCCCCACAACATGAGAGCTGGACACTCACAGCAACAGAGGAGAACTGGGGCCAACACCCACCTAGAGAATCAAATAACCACAACAGACAGATAGAGCAGGAGGCAGCACTCACGGCAGCTAGGTGCCCTGTGAGAGCAGATTCCAGGATCTGGGCCGTAATTTGTTTAAACTGTGTCAATGAACAGTCTGTCTCTACAACTGAAGGATGTGTGACCACTGGATCCCTGGAGTGCGAAGAAATGGATTCTGCTCCTCTAGGCCACATAGGACGTTATGGATCTTCCAGAAAGCCATTTAAAGAAAGTCTAGAAGGTCAGAACACATAGAGAGAGGCAGCTCCAGAGGAGCCCTGATCCTACAGCAGCTGTGTGCTGTCTCAAATGCAAAGGGGACCATTAACAGTCCAGCTGTAGGGACTCCCTAGCTTACAGTCAAGGCTGAGTTCCGGCCATTGGACCGAAGACACTTCATCTTCTCCCTAGAATATGGATGGGCAAGGGTCCCTATGCCCATTGGCTTAGAAAAGACACTGAAGTCACATATATCAAAGTTGCAGAATCCCCTTGAGTGATGGACCCAGAAGATCCTGCAAGTACCCAATAGTTTCAGCTGTTACTCTCTTAGGCTCTGCTGCCTGGGCTGAGAAGTAGCCCAGGCCACTAGTCTCCCAAGCTCAATCACTGTGTGCCCCACCACCCTCCCCCACGTAAGGCTGATTCTGCCCTATTCCTGGGCCTTCAGTTCAGTCCCAGAGGCATCCTTGCCCAACCTGGCTTCCACTGACCTTGTCAAACACTGGGAATGATGGGAGGAGGGAAACCAAGGACTTCCTCCACACCAGGAAACCACACCCCTCTCCCACCTGAGTGGAGACACACCAGTCAAAGCCAAATTCTCAATTAGCCATGGGTGGGTTTCATAAGACCAGAGTCATATTGGTAGAAGATGAGCTGCTATAAAGTCCTTGCCCAGCATAGTCCAGAATGCCCACCTGAGCCGCCTCATGGCAGTGGGACTGAGATACACAAGTTCCTCCCATCTGTTCTTGCCTCATCTCAAGCTTCAGCCTGCCCCCATCTGGTCGATGGGTCCTAGAGAGGGTGTATCCACTTGCCCAGAACTGCACAGCTACAAAAGGGTACAGCTGGAACTAGGGGTGAATCCTAGCCAGTGGCTAGTGAGACACAGAGGAGCACCTTCCTCCGAAACCCAGCCCAGTTCCGCTGTTGGCTCACTGGGCAGCACATAGCAAGGGTGGCTCCACACGGGAAGCCTGAGCCTTGCCTAAAAGGGTTACTAACAAAAGCAGCCAGCAAGGGAAGGCAAAGAGAGCCTATCCCTTTGCTACAGGGCTCGTTCATGAAGGTACGGCCCAATGACAAAGGCATTCTGGAATTCCTCCACAGGTATGTCTCAGCTCCCAGACTTCAGTGCTGTCTCCTTCAGGGTGTCCCTTCATGCCCTGAACAAGGTCCCAGCCCAGGCCCTGCACCTCATTTCCACTGGATCAGCATAGCTTCCTGAGCAGCTCTGGAGGGTGACTAAGCCCCACAACACCAAGTTTCTGGGACGCGGCTGCTGGCTGGGCCCCAGCAAGCCGGCATCTCCTTATAGGGCATGCTTTATAGCCATTCTACAAAATTCAAGAGAAGCGAGAGAGATGCAGACAGTGATGCTGGAGAGCTCAAGTCCCCAGAGCATCTGCAGAAAGGCTTTCCCTGCCTGCTCTTATACCCAGCATCTGGGATCTGTGGAGAAGGAAGGGCCATTCTGGTTCCCGAGGGAGTCGGGAGAGAGAGGCAGAGCCAAGCTATAACTCCAGATTTGCAAACCCTTTGGAAAAGACAATTAACTGTTGTGCCTGGGACTCCCTAGGACCTCCCCAGAGAACCATAAATGGCATGCTGGGTTTGGGGAAAAGTGATGTTTTTGAAACTAGGGCCTAGCATCCACATCTCTGCACCCTATCATTGCTGAAAGAGAACTGAATCAGCCTTTGCCCACTAATGTACCCCATTCCTATCTCAAAGGTACTGTAGACCGCACAGCATCCACCCTTAAACAGGGGCGAGATCTGGGCTGCCAAATAGAAGCAGAGACCACAAGTCGGACCACTACGGAGAATCATTTCTGGTCAGCCCTACTCTGAGCAAAGTGAAAAGAGTGTAGACTTGACCGGTGTGTCTGATCCCTTCATTGTGGCTCATCCCCCACCCCCCCCACACACACACTTTATACTTGCTTTTTTTTTTTTCAAGACAGGGTTTCTCTGTAGCTTTGGAGCCTGTCCTGGAACTAGCTCTTGTAGACCAGGCTGACCTCAAACTCACAGAGATCCGCCTGCCTCTGCCTCCCGAGTGCTGGGATTAAAGGCGTGCACCACCACCGCCTGGCCTATACTTGGATTTTCTACAGGCCACTAATGACAACTATATTAGAACTTGCAAATGGTACTGGACTATTGCTTCCAAGACAAACCACATATCAAGCTCTGTGCCCACTTACTTGGCATTATCTCAATGCTTAGAAACCATGAGAGTGAGTCGTCAACCAATACTCCCATTCTACAGGGGAGGAATTGGAAACTCGGGGAGGTGAGTAACTTGTCCTTTCTTAAGAGAGAGGCCCAGTGAGCTTCACTTCAGGGGGCTCACCAATTAAAGCCCATTCCACGCCTTCGCGTTCTCCTCAGTAACAGCATCCTAAGGTCACTGGAGGTGACAATGTGCCCAGTGAAAACATCACACTCCCTGCCTGCCCACTGACACCAGGTGAGGCTCAGTTCTGATTCTGACCCAGGCATGGGCAGAAGCAGTAACACAGGGACTTCTGGGAAGGCAACCAAATGAGAACAGGTTTGGGTGAGTGCTCGGAGGGGGCCTATTCCCACACTGCCTCCTCCGCTCAGAGTGAGAACAAACGTGGCCGCTGCTCCAACAACATGAAGCCACACAAGGCCAGCAGCGAGGGTGGGATGTCACAGACAATGGTGTAGCACTCTGGAGCCCCCACAGCTCTGTGCTGTCTATTTCTGGCATCTTTAGAGTGGGAGACAAATGCATCATGTTTGCTTTGGTCACTGACATTTCTAGTCCCCTACTGACAGCTGAATACAATCCTACCAGTCCCCCTAGAAGAGCTTCGGAGATGCAGGACGTTGGAGAATTGCAGCTGGCCAGACAGAGCAGGAGAGTGAGGCTGGGACCAGATGGGCTCTGGCTACCGTCTCCTGTTTCTATTCTAAGTCTCTTTTCCTCCCCAGGTTAAAACTTCCTCTCTGTAACACTTACATGGTTCTTCAACGTGCTGAGGAAACAGCCTGTCATTTTGTTTGTTTGTTTGTTTGTTTGTTTGGCCTGGAATTTACAATCTCCCCCACTTCCACCGCCTGATTTCTGGGATTATAGGCATGTGCCAGCACCCAAGTCCTATCCAAGGTTTTTATTCTCCCTCCTGGGGACTTTCACCATGGTAACTAATCCCATTTTCCCATACGCACTAGCTGCCAGGAGGCTCAGAACTGCCCCGTGTGCTCTCATAGCGGAGGTGTTCTCCTGTCGCTGCCTGTAACCACCTTATTTACTAGAGTTTCCTTGGGAGGAGGAGGTAAAAAGTAAAACACACAAAATACCAGAAACCTTGCCACTCTAGACTGCAAAAACTCAGCCACCCCTTTCCGAGAACAATTAAATGGCAATTTACCTCACAAGTTAGTACTGTAAAAGAAGAGAGAAAATGGGGACTAAGGAGATGGATCCGTGGTTAAAAGTACAGGCTGCTCTTGCAGGGGGCCTGGGTTTAGCTCCCAGCACCCACAAAGTGGTTCACAATCATCTGTCACTCCACATCTAGGGAACTCTATGCACTCTTCTGGCCACTAGAAGCACTGCACGCATAAGGTGTACATACATACATACAGGCAAACACACACATTAAAAAAAATTTTTTTAAAGAAAGAAAATTATTTCCAGTTCATGTATGCAGTTGACTCTCTGTGCCTGGAAGGTTCTGCATCCAAGATCCAAACTTCAGATCAAAAATATTTGAAAGAAATATTACAAGCATGCTTACGACAAACAGACTATGTTTGTTCTTACTCCTTATTTCCGACATTGTGTTTACACTGCACTAGATGTGATAGGCAGGCAGAGACGGCTGGAGTGCACTGGTTACGTGCAAACACTATATGCTCTTTACAAGGGATTCTGGTACCCACCGGCGTTTCTGGAATCAGTCTCCCAAATGACGGATCTTTGAAAATGATGCCAAACATACATCAGCCCATGCCCAGGAAAGCAACAGCAAGCTTCGCCCAACAGCAGGCTACATACACCACCAAGTATAGATCACGCAGCTTCCATGGCACAGAGATGCATCACCACTATCCCCAGCAATGAAAGGTACCTTCCCCACAACCAGCGTGGTAACCCTGAAAGCCTCAAGTTTGAAACCATAAAATAGGTGTTACAGAACCAGAGAGGGAAAGGGGAAAAGAATAAGTTAGTAAAGTACAGGAAAGCAGAAGGCAATGGTAACCACTCTGAGGAAATGAGACAGTTAGGACGGTCTCCAGTCATTATTTCTGTAATATTAAATCAGTTTCCTGCTGATTTCCAAAGATTTCTTGGCAAAATGCTCCTAAATGCCAGAATGTACACTAGGCAGCCAAAACCCCCAGAAGAACAAGATGTAACCCATATTCCTAAAGAACTTACAGAAAAGGGCAGGGAAAGCCCCTAGCCTGATGAGACCCTGAGATGAGAGAGCTCAGATGCCTGCAAGGTTGGGTGCTCGGGGTAGCTCCCTGGAAAGGGAAAGCCCAAGAAGGCTTTAAGGAGCTGGTGACTGTGAGCCTGGTTTTGACAGAACAACGTGTGCCCACCGGATGGGAGAGGGGCGGATGTGGCCGGCTGCAAGAGCAGAATGTCTGGAGAACAGGGCATGTCTCAGGGAGACTCAGGGACACTAGGGCTCTGTACAGTGTGTTTTAAAGTCACACATGTGGCTGGGACTGGAGCTGGGTTTCCTGGAGCAAGGATCAACTACAAGGGTTTCATTGACCCCTTGAACTCTATGCCCTGGCACAATGGCAAACAGAAACAACACGGGGCTTGTTTGAGAAGGGACACCTAATAGCCGTGCAGTAGAAGGGCCCAGTGCAGGCAAGGGACCACAATGCCCCAGCGCAACGGGACCGCAGAAAAGCACTGGCTTTGAAAGACACAAAGCCAGCAGTGGAGTCTAAGGGTCAGGTGACAACGTGGAGGACACTGTGCTACCTGAGCCAGCCTACACTAATGTGGAAAAGGCTAAACTTGCAAACTCAAGACAAGTACTGTGGTGCGCACCTGTAATCTCCACTTAGGAGGATCAGAGTTCAAGGCCAGCCCCAGTTACGTAAGGCCCTGATTTACACACATACATATATACATGTGAGTGAGCATACACACACGCACATGCACACGCGCGTGAGCTCTCAGTAAATATAGCATAATAAATTAATTAAGGAACCTAAGAGATGGCTCAGTGGGTGGAGGGGCTTATGCTCAGGCCCAACAACTCCACAAGGCAGTAAGAGAGAATCAACTCCTGAGATCTGGGTTCTGACCTCTACAAGCACTCCCTGGCACACCAGCATTGCATTCACACACACACACACACACACACACACACACACACACGCACGCACGCACGCACGCGCACACACACACACACGCACACGCACACACACACACACACTACACAAACACACCTAGTAAATTGAAAATAATTTTTTAAAATAATAATCTGAATTCATTGGTGTAGTGGCATGTGTCTATAATCCCAGCTAATTGCTGGGGGAAAGATCCCAAAATAAATGTGCACATTTCCTGTGGCCACATCTCTGTGACAGCAAGCGCTCCTATAGAGATATCATGGCAAACAAGCCTTCTGGGCCCAGTGACTCCAGCCACATGTCTGAGTACCACTCCAAAGGCCCAGACTCTACAGCTGGGCACCATCCTCTCCTCGCCTCCCAGAGGCAGAGGCAGAAGCAGGAGGAGTGGGATACAGCCCGGCCACCTGGCAGCCCACCCTTTCCAATCGACTTCCCAGGAGGGCAGGACAAGTCTCAGTCTCTATCAGAACATCTCTAGGTGATGTGACAGGACACTGAGACAGCATAGAAACCTGGCGGCAGGGAGGTCTCCCTGAAGTGGTGCTGGCCATATGTGGACACACGCAAGCTCCGGGGAAGGCATATGAGACGCGTTAGGCTATGCTCTCCCAACTTTGGAATGCTGTGTGGTTTTCCCATAATAGAAAGCTTTAAACATGATAATAAACAAAACTAGAATCTTACCGACTGCCTTCAACAACTTCTCCTCCTTCCCCTCCCCACAACCTGAGGCAACTACTTGCCTTTTCTGTTTCCTCGTTTAAAACACAAATGACAATTTTATAAGCCTATCTGAACTATATATGAGGACCTGAATAAATTTACATGGAATTTTATGCCACAGCAAAAAATGTGTGCTCCATCAAGGTCATTACCCAGAGGCAGGACGCTGAGAGGGTGACCACAAGCCATCCTAGAACCGCCTTGGGCCTCCCTGGGCTGCCTAGTGCCCTACTTCTAGTACAGACCCAGGCATGAGGGACACTGTGGTAGACACTGGGTGGGAGCACTCAGAATGCAAGCAAACCGTGCCACCGTGGCACCTTAGGATCTAAATGCCTCAAACTCGGTAAGGTTACTTCCAGAAATCCATCCAACATGAACACGCTACTCAGAAGTGAGAGAAGAATCTAGAACTGCTGCTAACCAACCAGTGCTGGCAATGGCTTGACTCTCTATTCACCCATCCTGCAAGCACAGGGCACAGGCTGGACCCAGCAGCTTTCCCAGAACCATCAACTTCCAGCCTCAGGAAGACAACTAAGAGGCAGTTCCATCTGCAGGAGAAGCAGGGAGGGGTCACAGGCAGGAGGATACCTGAGCAGCTCTGAAGGCACACAGAGAAATAGCAGCGGGGCTGGGGAGGGAGATGCAGCCTTCCTACTCAATAGAAAGACAAGGTACTTGGTGTTGTTTGGAGGTAAGCAGAAGACCATGCATGCATGCATGCCTCCTGCCTGCAACTGTGACAGACAGCTGTCACATCAATACACCATTCCTTTAGCAGCAGGTCTGCCCCTGTGCTCACCATAATGGTGCCCCAGTCCCATGTGGCTTCATACGGTCTGCACCAAATGTCTCCAGCTGTAGGATGCACCAAGATCACAGACTCAGATGGGGCTGGGGCATTCAAAGCCTCCCACAGTTCCAGTAATGGTGGATGGCACCTCAAGAACCACTTTAGAATAGTGACTTCACCCCAGAACTGGAGGCCACCTTCCAACATACCCTTGCTTCCGCCTCTTCCAAATGCTCCCTCCGTCCCTTTCTATTTCCCCTTTTGCTTCTCTTTAGTCTTATGTGACACACTTGCTTGCCACACTCCATTCAAGGACAGTTTTGACAGCAGACCAGGGGCAAGTAGATCCTGTGGACGCCCAGTCCCAGCTCAGCTCAGCGTAGCATAGGAAGACCCGGGTTCCGGATGCCTGTGAATGCAGACAAGGCAGGCACAGGGAGCCTGCTTCCCTAGCCACCTTCTCCCATCTGGACAGTGGAAGCAGAGCTTTTCTGTTTTAAGGATTTCTCCTGGTGACTCAGTGAGTCTGAGGCTGGAGAACAGAAAGGTTAGACAGAGCTGAAACCTGCTAGCCACTCAGGACCACTCAGGACTGTACGCGTCCCTTCCAGGAAGCCTGGGAAAGCAGGGTTAAGATAAAGTTGGTTGCATGGTGGGTAATTCAGCAGCAGGGCATTTGCTAGGACGTGTCCATCCTCAGCAAAACACACACGCACACACACACACACGCACACACATGCACACTCATGCACACACACACAAACACCCCAACTAGAACAGAAGCCGCCTGGCAAATGCTAACACCACTCAGCAGCCATCTTTAGAATGTTCTCACACTGTCTTCCAAGATGGGATTTTTTTGTTTTGTTCTGTTTATGGAGACCGGGTCTCACTACGTAACCCTGACTGGTCTTGAGCTCACAGAGATCTGCCTGCCCCTTGTTCCACCGTGCTGCTATTAAAGGTCTTCCAAAATAAGAATTTTTTTTTTTATGGCTACAAAAACCTGGTACAAACAGACACTAATTTACATAACATTTCCACCCCATGTGTCATTATTAAAAAAAACATAATGATGATCATAAATTTGTTACTTAACATATCCAAATAAGTAGCTGAGTGAAAATAATTTTCTGCATTTATAAAAAAATAATTCATACCTTCACTGAAACAAAACACATAAAATTTGTCTTAAAAAATTGGCAAGCTAAAATCCTTAATAATTAGAAATTCAAAAGTTCCCTCTGGTGAGGCAGCCCAGCTTCTTCCAAAACACATTTGCCCCTTCACAGGCCACCGTGCTCACTGCGAAGGTGACGTAAAGTGACAACTATTCCTCCAGCACTTGTCAGGGTGCCAAGTATCGACCTCTTTTAAAGAGGAAGAAGCTGAAATCCCACACCCAGAAATCAAACTGGCAGAAAATATGGCCCAGGATTAGACCTCCTCAGAGAGCCAGATCTTGTCCGTTACTGGCCTCTGATGGCCGCATGAACCTTCTTGTTCAACGCCAACATCCCAGGCCTGTGGTGGTCATCCTTGGAGGTACTGGTCTGCTGAGGGTCAGCTGTGGTCAGGTGGTCCCCAGAAAGTCACTACAATGGGAGTGACCAGAAGCTTCCCACAGGCTCTTTCCTGCTCTAAGGGAAGAGACTGAAATGAGCTCCAGAGCACGGGGAAAAGGGAAGAGCTAAAGGAACGGCATCTCCATCTGGAAACACGGCCTGGCACTGGGGACACTGGAGAGAATGAGACAGCAGAGGAAACCTAACTGGGCTGACCAATCTATACCTTTAATAAACCTATTAAAATACACCCGAAACTAGGCAAAAACATTCTATGAGTAACATTTGCTGAACTAGGGAGTGGTGGCGCACGCCTTTAGTTCCAGCATTAAGGAGGCAGAGGCAGGCGGATCTCTTTGAGTCCGAGGCCAGCCTGGTCTACAGAGTGAGTTCCAGAGCTACATAGAGAAACCCTGTCTCAAAAAACCAAACCAAACAATGAAAAAAACATTTGCCGAATCGGAGAACTCTGTCCCCTGAATTCAGCACAGCTGCCTGTCATCATCCTTTCTTCCCTGGCTGTCCTTCCTCCTGCCCCTGGAACCCTGGAACCTAGGAACAAGGAACACCTGGGGGCCATTCGGGTACCACATCTGCCACCTGGCCTACCGCCCTTTGTTGCCATAGTAACTACAGCCAGCCTGCATCTCCCCTTAACAGGCTGTAACCCCAGGTTCCTGCTAGAGACTGGCTCTTTCCTGAGAACCTCCCTGTGCCCTCCAGGGAGCTCTTCCCCCCCACACTCAATCACAGTGCACTTCTTTCCCATCCGATGCCCCTCAGTGCCAGACGCTGCCCCCACCAAAGTTCACCCAGCTCCTCGGTGATCTGGACTCTCCCATTCTCTTCAGCCTCTTGTCCACCCCCTCAGGACCCAAAGCCCAATCTCCCTAGACTACTAATCCCCAACAGACACCTTTCCCAGCCTCCAAGTCTGGATGCAGGCTATTCTATGTCCCATGATGCCAACCTAGTAATGTCTCATAACACTTAGGCCTCAATCACTCCTCATGAAGAGGTTATCACCTCCTCTACAGGGCCTTCCCATTGCCGCCTACCTCTTCCTTGCTTCATCCCCTCACTGCCCCAACAGACCACAGAAAGCCTGCTCCATCCACAGGGCCTGCCCCTCAACTCCCATGTTACACCTCCACCCCTGAACTGCACCAGCAAGGCACAAAGCTCTATTCCAGCCCTGAGCACATTGCCCCCTTGGAGCTATATGGTCGGCTAGCTTCTGCTTCTCACTCAGTCTTGCCTTCCCTTGGATGCTTGATGTCTGCCAGCTTTGAGGGCAGGCTGATTGCTCTTCCAGAAGACCCCAGTTCAGTTCCAGGCACCTACGTGGTAGCTCACAACCATGTGTAGCTCCAGTCCCAGGATACCCAATGCCCTCTTCTGGCCTCCGCAGGCACTGTATGCATGTGGCGCACAGACATAGGTACAGGCAAAACATCCAGACACATTTAAAAAATAAATTAAGTATCTCAAGTGGGTGATGGCTTGGGAAGGACTCGGAGAGAGGCCCTGCTCCCATCTGGGGAAAACTTACTTGCCAGCCTGGCAAACAGTGGCTGCCCCAAGACGAGGTTTCACAATGTCTGAATCTGCCAAGAATTTGGAAGGAGGAATCTACAATTGGCTACTGTACTTTTCACACTTGTGGCTTACTCATTTGCATTTGAAAATAACAGCCCAGGCTAACAGACCCGTGGGGTGGAAGCCAGGCTTCTGTTGGGACAGGGGCTTTGCCAGCACGCCAGCTGCAGGTGGGCAGGGTCTTCTCGGGTCTTGCTACACTGAGTTTGGGGTAATGAAATCCTGCAGAGAAAAGTGGCTCTCCTGAACTAGTCACAGACCGGACCAAAGAAACACAAGGTTTCTAATGAGCCCTCAGAGAAGCCCAAGACCCACCCTGAATCCAGTAACCTCCATCCCCAGAGGCTGTCTCCGCTCAGTACTTAGCACCTGGCCAGTTTAGCATCTATCTGACTATGTTAGAACCTTTCAGAAAGGGGTGGGGGTAGGCAAGTCCTGATGGGTCTGTGGGCTTGGACCATGCCTCTCAGACAGGCCCTACTGAGATAGGACATACAACTAACCCCCACCAGTCAGGCTCCTTCCCTGGAAGACTTCCTGACAAATGGGGTGAAGGTCCCAATATCTCTGCCCCTCTGGGCCCCTGGTCACCTACTGTAGACTGGCCCACACAGGTGTCCAGGCTGTCAAACAGAGAGCAATGCCTGTTCAGTCCTCACCTTGTACTCATCCCTTGGGTCCTGCCCAGTGCCTCGCACCAACACAAAGCAGGCTCCTGCTCCTCCTGAGACCCACATGGGGCACACGGGCAGCCTCCTCCCCCTCCTGAGCTCCTGAGCTAACCTGAACAGAGAGTGGCAGAACTCACAGCAAATCAGATCAGGAGAGGCCAGGCAGCCAAGGACAGCTCACCAGTCCCCCTAGGAGGACCTGCAGAGCCTCTCGATGGCCTGTCGCCATCCCTGTCTGAGGAAGTACCTGGTTCTGAGATGTAAACAGCCTTCAAACCAAACCCCAAAATTAATGTTTAAAACTGTCTCCATCGGCACGTTTTTAAGCTGACATCTGAAATGTCCCGTAAGTTTAAATACTTGCAGAGGATGTCATATCCAACATGATATAAATATTAACATTAGAAAATAAAACTGTTACTATTTCTCTTTTAAATGGTCCAACATGGTCTAAATACCCTGGTGATCTGCAGTCCACTGTCATCTATTTCCAGGTTACATAATCAGGGCCTTCTCAGACAGCTCGAAACCAAAAACTACTCTTTTTTCTTCTAGACTAATTTCCAATCCTCTTCCCTTGGAGATGGCTAAGCTGTCAGGGTATTTTATACGGAAAGTTTCTCACGTGTTTTTCTACCACACTGCTGAGCTATGTATATAACTGTTCCCCCTTCAAAGGCTTTCTGTACGGTCATAAAGTTCTCACATACAGCACAAGTTTCCTCCGAACTAAATCATTATCAGTAATTGATCGACATGACCAACATATGCTCAAAACAAATGATATGCATAAAAAGAAAACTTTATTAGACGTGCAACTTTGAGGAGACGGATGGGACTTTTTAAAAAGTCATTTCCCGCAACCACAAATGAGTCTTCCCAACTGCTAGAGTTTTAATTCTATCTCCAGTTTTCAGTTTTTATAGGAACAAGTGTTAAAACTCACGGGGAGGGGAGATGAATCATCACCCGTGAGCCAGCCAGCAGCCAACTCCACCGGGCCCTCTTTCACTTTTGTTACTAGCACCATGGATCCACCTCCAGTCATTACTGCCAGGGGTTACAACGACCTGCTGCCTCCCTTGATGACGGAGGGCTGTGTCCTGTGGTCCCACACTGGGCACAGGTCTTCAGGGCACCAGCCTCTGCCTGCCAGGCCCAGTGCCAGCCTGTCACCTGGACTGACTCAGTCCTCCACGATGCTGGGACAGGTCTGCCGACTGCCCCGGCTGCCTTGCTCCTCATCTCCAGAGACGCTTCCCTGGCAGGAGTAGCTGAGGCAATCTGCTAGTTCTCGCTGCTGCACACTACGTGTGCACACCCACGCCTGGGAAAGGTTACACACCAAAGCTTCTTTAGAACAAAGGGCCACTTCCTGGGTACACCACAGTCCCCATAAATGTCCATCACTGATGCTGCTGCAGTTGCCAAGAGATAACAGAAAGAGAAATGACTTCTGGGACCTGGATAAACAGGCAGGATCTTCCCCAGGTTCCTCATGCTTAGGTCCTGGACCCAAGGCCTATCCATTTAGACAATAGTGAAAGACCAGCAACACCAGGAGGGCAGTAGCTTGTAAACCGGTCATGCACTAACACAGAAAGATGACCACAGAGCAGGCTAGCCAGACAAACTTCATCCTCACTTCACCACCAAGCAGCTGTCGTCTCCAAAGCTACAACATCGTGAGATACCCCCTCCCATAAAATCAGGACCTGACAAAGGAGATGGATGCTGAGGGGGTGGGGTATGGTCCCCCTAATCCTCTAACTCACTCTCACCTAACCCAGTGACTGGCGCCCTGCCTACCTCTCACTGGGATGTGGTGCACAAAAGCCCAGCTGATTCGGGAAACCAAGCCAAGGTATTTGGCTTCCAGCTTCTTGCAGAGTCTCCCTCGGTGTGTTCGTGTTCGTGTTTCAGAGTTCTCGCGACTCTCTGGGATGCCAAGAGGAGGTGCGGGGAGAGGCTTCACCATGGACTTTTAGAGGCCAGAGTAGAAAGTACCGGGTTTGGCTTCACTCTGTCCCCAGCCACCACTCCTCCCCTCAAATCATCACCCAAATGAACAACAGACACATCTTGAAAGCTTTCAGAGCCCTTTTGCCTGGCACCTGCTAAATCACGGCTCCAGGCTCCCGCTCCACCCCCAGCCAGAGTATAGAGATCTCAGGCATGCCAGGGAAGAGCCTGTCTGGGTGGGGAAACCCTTTCCTACAGCTGCTGAGCAGGGACCTCCTGAAACTGAACAAACCAGGGCTCTAAGTACTCTGCAGCAGGCTTTCTAGACGCTTCCTTTAGATGTCTGCCATCAGCCTTGGTCAGGTCCCCATCCTGGGTGACCCGCTCTCTGCAGGGCAGGCAGATACTGCTATCAAAGCAAACGGGAGGGCAGACAGCCTAGAACCAGGACAGTCAGGTTCATCTTGGCAGGGACGGCGAAGGCGACACAGGGAATCAGGCACAGCTTGGTGCACCTGTCATAACCTGCCCTTCACTGTGGGTCTGTATTTCTGGGCATACATGGAGGTAAACACCACTCCACCATCCCTGGAAAGACATGACCGTAAGGGCCAAGGTCTTTTACCAGAATATCAAAAGGTAATCCCATGCCCAAGCTCTCTCGGAGAGATCGAACCTGCCGACCTTCCTGAGGCGGCTGCGGTGGTGCCTGGATAGCCACTTCAGGGCCATCCCCCCATTCTTCTCTGGCCCTCCTTCATTTGTCTGTACTCTCTTTCCCTTCCCATCGTTCATTCTCCTCCATCCAGCCTTCTTCCTTCTCCAGCCAAGGAGCCCAAGACTGAGCAGAGGACAGGATGGCAGGACACACAGCCAGTCATTACTGTCCCCTCGCCCTTCCTAACACCAACCCAAGTGCCATGATCCCCAGGACTCCCGGCCCTGCCTATTCCTCACACTGTAAACTCTCCAAACGCTGGCAGCCACCAGCCTGAGTCTGGACCCAGCTGGGGACAGAAGCTGCCAGATCTCGACGGGATGTCACAATCCAGGCACCCATAAAAAGCGGCCGACCACCCAATCTCTCAAGAAGACAGATTAAGCATGCTGAGGTCACCACACAGAAGAAACGTGGAGATGTAATCTGTACTCACCTGCACGACCTCTATCCCTCGCTTCCTGCGGAGAAAACAAAGAAGACAGGTGTTACTGCAGCCAGCAGAAGCATCCTCGCCAGACCACCCCACAGCCAGCCGAGAGCCAGAGTGGGACTGACCGAGAGAGCGGCACACTCAACGCTCAGGCCTCTCCGGCCAGCAGCCTTAGAAGGACCTCCTTTCGAAGGCAAGGTTACTGAGCCCTGAGCCCCTAGTTCTCTTCACAACCTAGAAGAGACAGCTGATTCCCAGGGAAACTGGGCTGGAATCCTGTAGAGCTGGCAACCACTATCAGTCCCCGAGCCCTCTAACTCTGAGCCAGGCTGGGTCTTCAGCAACAAAACCTCTGGCCTGGACAGCCCCAAGACTCCCCTGTTTCCCTCAACTATCACAGATAGAACCCCAAAACATTCGCCATGATCCAAAGGCCTTGTTCTGGGCCACAGGCCTGCCTATCACCAGCTAACTAACCACTTTCTGAATGCCTTGGTCTGGGCCACGGGTCTGCCTATCACCAGCTAACTAACCACTTTCTGAATGCCTTGGTCTGGGCCACGGATCTGCCTATCACCAGCTAACCACTTTCTGAATGCCTTGTTCTGGGCCACGGGTCTGCCTATCACCAGCTAACCACTTTCCCACTTGCATTTCTCCACTCCTGGCCACCACATCCTTCCTACCATCCTTGGTCTCTAGCAAACCCATATCCCTCTCACCCTTAACTTGGTTGGGGGAGGTATTTGGGTTTGGGGGAGGGGTGCTTACGCTACCTGACAAAACTCCAAGATTTTTCTCAGTTTGAGTTTATTTGTTTTGTTTTTCAGACAGGAACTCACTGTGCAGCTCTAGAACTTGCTATGGAGACCAAACTGGTCTTTAACTCACAGCAATCCACCTGTCTCTGACTCCCAAGTGCTGAAATTAAAGGCGTGCACCGCCACACCAGCCTTTTTTTTTTAAGTTTTTTGAGACAGGGTATCTCTGTGTAGCTCTGGAGCCTGTCCTAGAATTCATTCGAAAGACCAGGCTGGTCTCAAACACAGAGATCCGCCTGCCTCTGCCTCCCAAGTGCTGGGATTCAAGGCGTGCATCACTGCCACCTGGTTTATTACTAATTTTTAACATGCAAAGAAACAGGCTTCACCAGGACACTTAATACATATACATCACTATCCTTTGTTCTTACTCCTTCTTCATGCCGGCCCCTTGCTGGTCACCTTCCTCCCCACCCTCCTGCTTCCATGTCACGCATATCCGACTGCCCTCATTACCTGTAAATGGAGGCTGCACTTTCCCCTCCTCTTCCCCTCATCTACCCCTCCATAATGTCAGTACACCACAGACGTTCCCGCATGCCCATGTTTACTGCTGAGCATTCACACACAAGGCAGGGTATGGGACCAGACTGAAGCTCTGCCCATGGAGTAACGCATGAAGAGACACATCCGTGGAATTTTAGCCTGCTGTAAAGAGGAAAGCGACTATGGCGTTTGCAGGGAAGCGGATGGAACTAAGGATCACTGTGCTAAATGAAATAAGCCAGACTCGGGAAGACAAATATGTTTTCTCTCACTGTGGAATTAGCCTGGGCTTTGCGTCCTCCATCTTTCTCCCCCACCTTCCCACACGGTCCCACGGCCAACTGTCCATCACACTCGTCTCACCCGTCCCATCTGAGTTCACGGGTTACGTGGACATCTTTCCAGAGCGTGCCACACTAAGGCTCCCTGCTGGCTACCCACCTTCCTTCAATGACCTGCCTCGCATTTTCTACTGCAAGCCCAGCTAGGCCCCGCCTCCCTGGGGTGGGGCACACAGGGCTGTCTTATCCCTCTCCAGAGTGTGCACTTGCCATCCCCAACCTTCAGGACTCAGCTCACTCGAGTCCTCCTCCACACACTCACACAACACGCCCATGAACCTGGATTCCCATTCTTCCAGCCCTTAGCCCCTGCTGTCGCTCAGGAAGAAAGAGTCAAACCAGGCCCGCAGGAACTGAAGCAGCCCATGTGTGTATTTTACCAAGGAAAGGGCCCAGAGAAGGCTGGGGTCCAGGAAGAACCGGGGACCTACGGTTCACTCACCTAGACTCCTTGAAACAGGGACTGTGTAAAATTAAAAACTGTGCCCCTGGCCAAGTTCTGGTGCCCACCCGCCAACAGCTGTCCATAAAGGGCTGATGTCCAGTAGAGCTATAAATATGGAAAAGCAGCTTAGCTCCCAGCCCTGGCACAATAAATGCCACAGCCAGCCTGGGTACTCGCAGCCTCAGGAAGCAGGCAGGATCTCCCTCAGCTGACGTCATCGTCCTCACTTCTTACATGTTCGCCACTTGCTTAGCAAATGCTTCCCGAGGTCCAACAGAGGAACCAGCAGACAGCAGGGATGAGGACCACTGTAACCATCTGGGTCAGCCAGAGGAAACATGTGGCTAACCTTCCTTCAGCCCTAGGCTCCAACAGAAGCTGGCCCCAAAGAACCCAATGAGAGAATGCTATGGTTGATAGCTCGGGGGTTCTCATTCCATCTCCCTGTACTTGCTGACGGAATGACAGCCAGCGTCACCTGCTCCCATGACCGCACAAGGCAGAGGCCAGATACATGGCAACAAGGCCTCAGGCCACCCGTGCCCAAGGCAAGGGGACACACCGCATCAGGAGGAGGCTCAGCAATCTGAGAACCTGTCTCCTTCCCAGATCATTCCAGCACAACTGGAGAGAGAAGAAAACTATAGCTACTGTCCTGAGCGAGGGAACCTGGCCCAGGTCACACAGCCTAAAGCTGCTCAAGGTGGGTTCTCAAATCTCAACAAAACATGGACCTGATGGGAAAGGCAGACATCATGGGCACACATCACCTACACCTGGTAGGACCAGTTTCTCCACAGCCTTTAGTCTCCCTATGGTCAAGATTCCCATGGGGAAATCTGCTCATATCCAGATGATCTCAACATGTGGTCCTTACCTGCTGAGACATCTGCAGTCACTTCCCATCGGGCCTCATTTTACATCACCCCAATCCTTTCAAAGAGATGGGGAGGTCTCTAACTTTAAAACAGATGGGATGCATACCACAAGAAAGCAACTGAGAACGTCTGGTTGACTGAAATCTTACAAAGGCCAAGCTCCTCTAAGAGCCCCAGCAGGTCATCCAGCTCAGAGCTCTAGGAAGGAGGACAAAAAAAGGGGGGAAGACAAATGGGGACTTGGGGACTGCTAGAGTGTCCCCTCAGAACACAAGCGCACACGCGCTCGCGCATACACACACACATGCACGCACGCGCTCACACACGCACACACACCACAGGCCCTTCACTGTTCACTGGCAACATGCAGGCCCACAAGGAGGGGGCCCGGATTACCCCTTTACTTGAAGTTGGGACAGGATGATGCTCAAAGGCTCAGGAAAGTTTCCCAAACTGGTGCGACACAACTGGACATAACCCCAGGGAGGCAAGAAAAACTTTCATCCTCTGGGCAACAGATCTTGAGCCCCTAAGCCCTCTGTAGACTAGAGAAGAGGCGAGGCAGGAAGGTTCATAGAAACCATTTCTCCTACTGCTTTTACCTCAAGGGAAATAACCTGTCGGACTCAATTCAATTCTTCATCAGGAAGTCCCAAGGTGTAGACTCTGAAATCCTGCTGCAACCAGAAAGTTCAGAAAGGAAATCATGACCCCAAAGAGTGGGAGAAGAGAGGACTATGAAAGTCAGGGGAGTGGGGAGAAACTAGGGATCTGGCTGTGGAGTGACTCCCTCATCCTACCGCACCACCCAGACACAGGCGTATGAATGCTGCGGGCTCTGGGATGCCAGCTGTCAAACTGTCCGTGAGTGCAGAAGACCAGAGCAGACTACATGAAAGGAGACGCACCACCAAGAAGCCAGATGCCACTGAAGAAACAGCACAAGGCAGCACAGAGGACCAGGAAGGCAGGATCTTGCAGGGACAACTCCAAGGCCACAGGAGAGCCTGGGGGGCGCAGAAACCCCGGGTGCCTCACACAGCTCTGTGGAGAGCAATGTCCTGGAGAATGGGTACTTGTGCACACAAAATGAATCCTAAGTACCACAAGAAAATGATCTCAGTGAGGCTTCAGGTCAAGGGCAAGGGCAGCTTGGAGGAGGGGCTAGAGAGGAGGCAGACTTCTCTTTCACTGCATCCTTGACAGCGGGCGGATGGAACATCAGGCGGGCTCCCAAGTCCTTCCATGGTGGGGTCACACGATGGTCACATTAGACACTGAGACTGTAGAACAGTGTCAACATCTGGGTCCTCGGAAGGCAGGTCACAGGGGCCCAGGCTACAGTGCTCAGTGGGGGAGGGGGGACCACAACAGCACAGCAGTGGATGACCTAGAGCCACGTCCTTGTTTTTTGTCATGAGCAAATTTATTTACTTTCAACAATACGGGAAAGGGAACAATAAGAGTTAAAAAGTTTAATAATTTAAATGTTATTAAAAAGCCTGTGCCTAGGGGCAATTTTCACTTTCTTGATAAAATCTGCACTAGTAAGTTTGGGGCAGAGGTCTACTCAAACTCATAATCTTGTCTTCCGGCTGAACACCAATGACAGGAGGGCCCCTCCCCAGAACTCCAGGGAGCGTGCACCCTGAAGGAATAGGAACTAACGGTTTGCAGAGAGGAAGGACGGTCCCTCCTTTGGTTCAGGACGGTGACCGTCCACAGCAGTAGCCCTCTCTCTTGAACGCCTAAGTGCCACAACGGCCTATCCCTCATGCCCATCTTGCTCAGCCACACCCACAGTAATTGCCTTGGCTAACGAAACATGAACTGAATTAGCATGTACTTCAGGAAACAGCATTCCGTTGTGACTACCAGACCCTCCAACTAGTCCTCCTGACCTGAGGACATAAAGGGTGAGAAGGTCCCAGTCTGGGAAGAGGCTAATCACCAGGAGGACCCACAGCCAGTATGTGGAAGGCTGAGGCAGGAAGACTATGAGTCTGAGACTGGCCTCCCCCAACCCCATCCATGAGAACAGGGGACACTGCCAACTGGAAGCATGTCCCAGGCATCTGGACAACAGGGCTCTGTAATGGACAGGACAGAATTGCCTGATCTAAAGTAACCACAGTGTCTAGAGAGACCACAGTGGCTTAAGGAACACAGCACTGAACCACTGCCGAGGGAACATGGAGTAGGCATATCCACAGTGGACTCTGTATAAGTTTGAGCCAGGCCTTTGACGTTTCTGCCCTCTTGAACGTCCGTCCCTGCAGCCTGACCTAGCCTGTCCTGACTAACACCTGCTCCTCAGGGAGCAGGGGTATGCCCTATCTACATGCCCCCGAATTTTAATAAGTCCTGGCCACGCGCGTGTGAGAATGCAGTCTGCAAGGTGCTGCCTGTTCCCTCGCTGGAATCCCTGTTTCCTTGCCGACTGCTCTGTGATTTGGATTTTCCTCCTATTAACAGTGCCAGGAACTGAAATGGCCCGATATAAAGACAACATATGAACAGAATTTTAAAGCCAGTACAAACATATGAATTGTTTGGACAGCACCAGAGACAAACCAGATAAACTGAAACCTGCCATATGTCCTTTTTTATTTATGGGATGGGGGGGTAGGAGGGTTCCTTCCCTTAATTGGAAGGTCAGCATCCTGAAGACCCTGCCCACACTAGGTGCCCCACCCAAGGGAGGGAGGCAGGCCCAGGTGTTATTTTTTTCTCAGTACAGACAAGCAACCTGACTCATCAACCCCTCAGACCTTGAACAAGCCAGGGCCCCGGAAGTGGCTCTTCCTAGTGAACCCACACTGGCTGGCAGAGCAAGTGACTCACCCTTGTTGCTCTTTCAGGAAAAGGAGACATCTGGGGCTACAATGCCCGTGCAAGCCACTCTTCAGTTTCCAGAGCAGAATCAGAATGGAGCTGGGGTGAGCCACGAAGGTATCAGACCTGACCCTTCAAAGCTCTGACATACCTCTTTAGAGTAAAGAAAATCTAATTGAAGTCTTTTGGGCCCTCAAGTGGAAGAGACGGACTATAAGAAGAGCTACCCATAGGCCTCCTCCAACCTGGTTACCAGCCGACCTTACTGAGGCTTGCAATGCAGCCTGCTCCCTGGATGCAGAATTCTGAGTCCCAAGAATGCAAGAATCCCAGCCTGGTCTCGGCCTGGAGAACAAGGCAAGCTGCAGGGGCTCTAAACGGGAGACGTCGGCCCACACTTTCCTAACAGCAGCCTTCAGGGTACACCTGCTGTGCTGTTACACAGCAGTGCGGCTTGGACGTAGCATGCATGCTACATGCATGCTACATACATGCTGCATGCATGCTGCATGCATGCTGCATGCATGCAAGGCACTGACACTCAGAAAAGCTGCACACCCGTAACCAAACTGCCTCCTGAGCAACCACACACCCCTCAACCTGGCCCCTAGTCACAGGACCACCAGAGGGGATCCTGAAGCCACAGACATTGGGGAAAGGGGCTTCTCTTGGACATAGATTTTCCCCATCCAACTGTCACTGTCATGTGCTGGGTTTCTCTGTGGAACCCTGGCCCAGAGGAACACCTAAGCCACAGGCCTTGCCACGTGAAAGGTGGGGGAGTACAAACCAGGAGCTGCTGTGTGCGCCCTGGAGGCCCAAGCTGAGCCAATGTCCTCACTAGCCTCACCAGCAGGAGGCACTTGAGGGTTTACATCAAACACGGGCCAGAGCGCGCCCTGTTCCCATCTCAGAGAATTGTCTAAATACTGCCAAACCTCAGGCACCTCGGGATGGCAAATCCCAAGGAGCACTGGCCTGTGGTACGGTAGAGAGCCAAGAAGCCTAGCTCTGATACCCGCCTGGCCACAGAGAGCTGTGACCTTGACCCGAAACTGCTTTCTGGGGCTGTAGCGCCACCCCGGAGCCTGAGATGGGCAGTGTGGACGAGCACAGCATTCCATCCACACAGTGAATGACTGAACACATGGAACCTTCCATGGTGTGGGTCAGCCTATTCTCCCTTCCCAGGATGGGAGGACTCGACCCTGGCCTGTCCTCTCCGGTTCTGGAAACTGTCACACTCTTTGGCTCCCAGCCACATCACTGACTGGCCTCCACTGTACTGCCTCATCTCCTCTCTTTGGCACTCCTTCTTCCTCTTATCAGGACCTTGGTCACTGCCCTGGGTTCACTCAGCTAATCCAGGGCAATTTCCCCGCCTCGGGATCCCCTTGCCCCCGCCCCCGTGATGACACCCTGCCCTCTGAACAGGAGGACGTGGCCACCTCTGCTAGGCACCTTGTTGTACCGGCTACAGCACCAAGGTTTCTTTGTTCAGCGGCTTTGCCTCCCTATGACGCCCAGACACTTCCTTGAAGTGCCCAGGGTGGGGAGACATAGGAAAACCTGCCCACAAATTCAAAGGGAATCTAGATGGCCAAGGGAAGAAGAAACTGGCACTCAGGTTCACACAGTACCCACGGGGTCAATGAGCTTTTCCAGGGTCCCTGATGAGAACAGCAGGCCTGGAAAGGGGACCCTGGAAACGTAAGGACCCAGGCCTCAGACCTGGATTATGAATTGGGAAGAAGGCTGACAATCCTGACTCCAGGGTCACACTGAGGTCAAGGAAAGATGCCCAGGCCAGCCACACCCAACTCCTGGCTCAGAAACAGGTCCCACCCTGGACTCTGCCAAGCGCTGTGTGTAGTAACAGATTCTCAGAACGTGGAGCCAGTTGGAACCTAAAACTGTGCCAGCACCAGGCACACCAGGGCCCTGCAGGGGCCAGTCAGGCTTCTTCTGGGGGTGTAGGGACCCGGCCCCAGTCCCTATCCCAAATGCACGGAGCACCTCAACTCAAAAAGTAGTAACTTGATCTGCTGTCTGAGACTCTCCAGTTTCCAGAGGATTCCGAAGGCCTGGGCATGACCCAAATGCTAGGCCAACACCTGCAGTACCTGGGCTGTCTCATCCCCACTCAGCCTGCTCCCTGAAACCACAGGAAAGAAGGGATGGGGAGGAGGGGATGATGACGAGGTGAAGGAGGTGCCTGTGAGTACCAGGCGTTGCTCATACACTGAACACTCCCATAGCCTCCCCGCTGCATGGGACCAACACACACTCATGTGCCAAGTTCAGAGTCATTAACACGCTTGCCCAAGGCTGGGAGCAAGCAGAGAGCACAGCCGTGGTCTAAATTCAGCACTGTCTCTCAAACTCAGCCATGTACCGTGGTCTGTATGGGGCTATATACCTGGCTGTATGGAGCTCAGGTCTGCTAGGAGAACTCTGGGACATTTGGGAGAAGAAGTGTTAAGGACAGAGCTGGCTCTGGTCCCTCAGCCCATCCCTGCCCCAAGCCTGGCTAAAATCCTCTCTTGGAGCCTGGATTCACAAGGGGGAAGAGTCCTCCACACCTGAGGAATAGCCCTGACTGAGGCTATCAAGGGCACAGAAGACACTCCCTAAGGTATGACTGGCCTCACTCAAACATCTGGGAGTATATAGCCTGGACATGCCCTACAGCATCCAAGGTCCAGAATTAGGATAAGCCTGGGTCCCCTTGGTTGTCCCTCAGCACGAGGCTGACTTTCCAAGCAAAAGGAACCTTCAAAGAAACAAAAGGGATGAGAAAGCAGATGTCTGCTAAGCCACAAAAGAGGTGGTTGGCTCTCAGAGCAAAAGACTGTCTGTTAAGAGGTGAGTGTCCTGTGCAGAGAGGAATCCAACCAAGCAGGCTCTAGATACCTCCGGTCAGGAGAGGAGACTGGTGCATGGGAAAAATGACACGACAAAAATCCACAGAATAGGCTGGGCGGTGGTGGCGCACGCCTTTAGTCCCAGCACTCGGGAGGCAGAGGCAGGCGGATCTCTGTGACTTTGAGGCCAGCCTGGTCTACAAGAGCGAGTTCCAGGACAGTTAGGATGGTTACCGAGATAAACCGTGTCTTGAAAAAGAAAAAAAAAATCTAGCAAATACCACCCAACCTCCAAAGGCTTCTGCATCTGCTAATGAGAGAAAAATCAGTTGCATCGCACTCCTATGGCACGGATGGGAAGGCCTCTGGAAGAAGTGAGAGTGACACGGAGGCCTCAGAGGACCCCACTGCCCAGAGTCACGCTCCAGAGCCAGCTCGCAGCAGGCGGGCACATGCCCCCCACCTCCCTCCTTCCCAGTGCTCATGCCCTGCCAGGCTCTGCAGCTGGGAGTCATGACAACAGGCCCCAAACATCTGCAATAATCCCTCAAGCCCGACACGGGGGTCACAGCAGCCAATACAGCAATGCCAAGAGCCAGGGCCCTGTGCAGAAGAAATGGCAAAAACAGGAATATCTTATTCCTAGTAGAAGTAGAGAAAGGAGAGGGAGGAATGCCTGCCAGGCACCGGGAGCAACGTATGCAAGAGGCACATACCTGTGTACTGTGGGCCAACAGACAGTCTCTAGATGGTCTCCCTGCTGCCCTACCTGTCCACCTCGTGCCAATGACCTTCCACTTCAGAAGCATGACTCACCTCGCTGTCCTGCCCCATCATGCCTTCGTGCAGCTTCTCTTACCACCTGGCACTGAGGCCCCTAACAGATGTCACCACCCCACCCACAGTCCACACCCTGTCTGCTGTGCCCTACCCACAGGCCGGTTCCCACACACACTGACCACCTGCCTGTATTTTACTCCAACGGCAGACACACCCTTTCCTATCGACCGCTAAATCCTGTCCCAGGAAGGACCCTTCAAAGGGTGCAGGAGTGGGGCTACCATGGAGCCCAGGAGCCTGCGGAGGCCATCAGCCAGAGGCCTGCTCCAGACCTACCTCTTCCATTAAGGACCACGCAACGGTCAGCTGTGACTTGCATACCACTCAGGAAGCCGGTGGGTGTGCAAGAATGACCCCAGATGTCAGAAGCCATGTCAAGAGGGAGCCGTGGGGCTAATTCACAACAGATCGATTAATTACCTTCGATTTCTCAAAATAAAGTCCTCCGGATGATTGCTGGCTTTCCCTTCAGCCCCCTTCTACTAAGATTGTCTCATTCAACCATTCACGTTTTCCGTGCTTCTGAAGACTGACCAGGTGCCAGGCAGTTTCACCAATGGAACCTAACAGTGAAAACAACAGGTAAACATGCAAGCCCTGAAACCCTGAAATAAGCACAGGGTAGGACCAGGAGAGACTGGAGCAGGGCTGCACCAGCTTCCAAAACCAGGAGGATCCAGAGGTGGAGCGAGAGGAAAGAGAGGAAAGAGTCTGGACCTAAGAAAAGATCCCCAGTGGCCGAGCCACAGTAGGGAAGGACAGAAGTAACAATTTGAGGCCTTAGGAGCCAGTCCTTTTATGGCTAGACTGCAAGGATCCAGGAATTCGCCTTCGGCCTTAAACTCATTTGAACGGGTTTTGCTGTCACTTGCTGCCCCATATCCAAACTGAGAAGTCACCTGCCATCAGCTGCTCCGCCATCAGCTTCTGCCTACTGGGGAAGACAGACAGCAGCCTCCAACCTGGAGCCGTGCCAGAGCTGGGCCCATTCTCCTTCCTACTTGTGTCTCTCATCTCTGTGGTGTCCTGGCAGCCCAGAGCTGGAAGGGAAGGCAGGAAGAGAAAAGCAGGTGTCTCTCAGCCGAAGGATAGAGGATCCCAAGAGCACTGGTTGGCTGATTGCACATAATTAGGAAGGAAAAAAAGCTCTTGAAAATTAGCTTCCCAAATGCAGATATAATTGCAAGTGTCCTTGCAGAGTGATTACACCATCAGCCCAACAAATGTTTTACCAGCAGCCCAAGCCCCGCCCTGCAGACAAAAAGAACGGAGCCAATGAAGCCGGCCAGGGCCAGATGGCACCCAGACCAGTGCTTCCAGTGGCCCCGAGAAAGCACCACCAGTTGAGGAGAAACACACATCCAGCTTAGGGCCTTCCCTACATAGCACCTGGCAATCTTCCTTCTTCCTCCTGTTCCCTTCCTCACAGGCTTAAACGCTACCAGCAGCCAGACCTTAAGAAGGGCAACCTCCCCAACCACCTGCCTCCTACAGCCAGGTTGTGCTCTATGCCTCAGTCTCTCCATCTGAAAAACGGGTATGCTAGAGGTGGATAGCTCAAGATGCCGGTGGAGGCTGAACGAGGACTGACAGGTAAAGGAGCGACCACTCAGGGCCACCAGCCCCTCCCACTCTGCTTCCACAAGAGGAGTGACGGGTACTCAAATGCAGAAGGTGAAGGCTAAGCAGCCATCAGCTCAGACAAGCAGACAGATGCATATAGTGGTATTCTGTTTGTGTTTTAACAAATAGAGCTTGCTGGAAGATCAGAGAGCAGAGCTAAGCCTCTAGAGGCCGGGCAGTGGTGGCACGACCTTTAATCCCAGGACTCAGGAGATAGGCAGAGGGAGCTCTGTGAGTTCTAGGCCACCCTGGGCTGCACAAGGTTGAATCTATCTGAAAGAGAAACAGAGATCGTACAAAAATGAAGCCGGCAGTTGGGATCCCACGCCTTTAATCCCAGCACTGGGGAGGTGGAGACAGGAGTGATATGGCTGGGCAGAGAGAGGAATATAAGGCAGGAAGAGACAGGAGCTCCGTGCAATCTGAGGTTTGGTGGAGACAGAGTCTGGAGATACTGTCTGAGGACAGGATCGTCCCCTTAGGTCTGAGCATTGGTAGAGGTAAAAGAACTCTCTAGTTCTCTCTGATTCTCTGGTCTTCAGCATTAGCCCCTATATCTGACTCTGGGTTTTATATTAAGACCTACTAGAATTTGTGCTACAGATACAGCCTAGGTCTGACCAAATCTAAATCCATGCTACCATCACACTGGGTCCTTGTTGGGTTCTGAAGACTAGGAAAACACCGCTCTGGGCTTCTCAGCACAGACGGGGCACACAGACCCATCCGCCCAGTCATTGTCTGGGCCAGTGGATGTGAGGTGTGGGGACACTATGTAGGAGGTGTGGGGCTACTTTGTAGCTCTCATGAACTCTGAGTACTAAGGGAGCCTGCCTGGATGATACCCTGAGTAACCTCAGTCCATCTCGGCAGCCACTTCAACATCTAGACTTCACTGCCCGAGCCACACACAGCAGTGACACGCATCCCCAGTCCTGCTGTCTTCTCAGCTGCCCTCCAGGGGCAACAGGCTTTCCGGGCTTGCAGCATTCTTCACAGGACAAAGCCCCAGGCTCAGGATGACCACAGCCAAGGTGGTGAGATACTGTGTAACGGGCTCACTCCAACACTTGCCCCAAAAGCTAAGCTCAAAGCAGACTCAAGTTTTCCTTGTTTTAGGATACTCCTGCCAGTTCACCTTCCCTGCATGGGGTGGGATGGGAGTTAGGGGCCAACAGAGGTCACTCAACTCCTCTGAGAAGCCTTACTTCCTCAATTGTGTAGGAGAGGGCTAACTCTCCCTACGGACAGTCCCCTGGGGGAGGGGAGCAAGTTAGGATCTGAGATGGTCAAGCAACTTCTGGAAGAAAGAAAACCAATATTAAACTAATCCTCAACGTCACCTGCCCAGAAACTAACATGGGCCAACTGGGGAGTCTGGGGCAGCCCCAGGGCCAGCCTGTGGATGCCGCAGCTAGCCAGGAGAGGCTATCCAGGAGACACAGCTCCTAAGACGGGCTTATCCAGGGACATTTCAACTGGTCTCATACTGGACCTGAGACGCCACCTGACCACAGCAGGGCAGTCAGGTTCCAAGACAGGAAGCCACCTCCAGACTCCATGCCCTTTGTCAAATATTATGTGACACCCACATTCAGGAAGGGGACTCAACGGTGCACTCGTTCCTTGTGATCAAGGCAGTAAGTTTCGGGGCTTTATGCCTATCAACTCCACTGTATGCATTAAGAAGCTGTAGCTGAGCAGTGTAGCACACGCCTTTAATCCCAGCACTCAGGGGGCAGAAGCGGGTGGATCTCTGTGAGTTTGAGGCCAGTTTGGTCTACAGAGAGTTCCAAGACAGCCAAAGTTACAAAGAAAAACCCTGTCTCCAAAAACAACAACAACAAAAAGAATGGCCCCCATAGGCTCCTGTATTTGAATGCTTAGCCACAGTGAGTGGATGAACTTTTGAAAGGAATAAGGGATTAGGAATTGCCGCCTTGTAGAGGAGGGTTGCCCCTGGATGAGATTTTAAGTGCCCATGGCAGGCTCAGTGTCTCAAAGAACCACTGTTTGTGGATAACATGATCCTGGTTAAAAGTTCCTGGTAATTCCACCAAGAAGTTCATATGTTTGATACATATTTCATCAAAGTAAAAGGGTAAACATTCAACATATGGAAAAACCAATAGTCTTTCAACATACCAATAAGAAAGAAACAGGCGGGGGGACCAATTCATAACAGCTTCCAAAAACTGAAAATACTTAGGTAAGTTTGTAAGAGGTATCCTGGTCACGGTGTCTCTTCACAGCAATAGACCAGCGACTAAAACAGAAGGGCTTTTCTAATGTTCCAGATGTAGAAACTGAGGCTCGGGGAAGCTCAACGATGTGCCGCAAGCCACAGCTTTGTGGGAGTGTAAAAGCCAAGTACACACCTAGGTTCCTGGCTGCTGGAGCCCAGGCTGCTTTGAGAGCAAAGGAATCTCGTGCCAGGGAGAGGGGGCTTTTCCACCCACTTAGAGAGAGGCCTGCTCCAGGACAGCACCACCCACTGAGGGTGTGCAGGACCAAGGATGCTGAGAGACTTTTCATTTGGTATCTACTATCCCGAGGGATAGCACGCACAGGGCCTGGGCACCAGGCGCCCATGAACGGCCGGCTTTATAGGGTTAGCTGCTCTGCCCTTCAGGTACTCCACGGTCTGAAATCTCCTAAGCACTGACCTCTGCCGACCTTTCTAGCCCCCCCCCCATAGACCTTGTTCCAACACATCACCTCATCCCCCACAAGCTCTCAGCTCCCCTGACATAGCTCAGGCTTTAGAACTTATTTGAGGCTTGGGATGCCCCATTCCAGCCTTTCTGAAGCTAATTCCTCTCCTACTGCTCAGAGAGCAGCCAGAACTCTAGTGCTTGGAAAGGCCTTTCTTGACTGCAGTGGGGATTGCCCCCAGGCTCCTATCTCTGTTGTCCATTTCCTGGTCCCAGCCCAAACTCCCCCCTTAACTTCTCAACAGTCTTGTTCTCTGCTCCACCTGCCTCCAGAGTAAAGCTGCAGCCAGATTCACAACCACCTGCAGCTCCATGGGACACTCACAACTCTGTCCTCCACAGACGCCTGTTTCCATGTGTGCACACCCACTCAGACACAGACACAGACACATAATTAAAAACATAAATCCTAAGCCGGGCGGTGGTGGCGCACGCCTTTAATCCCAGCACTCGGGAGGCAGAGGCAGGCGGATCTCTGTGAGTTCGAGACCAGCCTGGTCTACAGAGCTAGTTCCAGGACAGGCTCCAAAACCGCAGAGAAACCCTGTCTCGAAAAAACAAACAAAAAAAAAAAACAAAAAAAAAAAACATAAATCCTTTTTTCATTGAGACAGGGTTTCCCTATGTAGCCCCAGATGTCCTGGAACTTTCTCTGTAGACCAGGCTGGCCTCAAACTCAGAGCAGCCTGCCTCTGCTTCCTTAATGCTGGGATTTAAGGTGTGTGCCACCACCACCCAGCAATCTTCTTTATTTAATTTAACTAAAAGGAGTCATAAAATGAAGGAAGATACTTGAATCATAGTGATGTGTGCGTACTGTTATCTACCTTGGCAAGAAAACAATAAGAACCCTAAAAACTCAATAATAAGATTACAGCTCAACAAATCCTAACACAGGTAGTATGTAGATCCACTCTACAGCAGTTAGAAATAGCCATTCTCTATTAACTTTATCCTCTGGGAAGTTTTATACTTTCTCACAAAAAAAAAATTTATATATGAAATTAGACGTCAGGATTTGCTTCAAATATAAATAAAATAAAAACAGGCATAAGTTAGCACCTGCTAGAGACTAAAGGGGGAAGTGAGGAACAGTGCCAATTTTATTCATCTTTCTATTATTTGTTTTGAATTTCTTTTTTAAGTTTTTCAAGACAGGGTTTCACTGTAGCTTTGGAGCCTGTCCTGGAACTCGCTCTGTAGACCAGGCTGGCCTCGAGCTCACAGAGATCCGCCTGCCTCTACTCCCAAATGCTGGGATTAAGGGCGTGTGCTACCACTGCCTGGCTATGTTAGAAATTTTTATAATAAAAATTGAGCAAAATAAAACTTCTGTTTGTTAAGCAATTTTTTGTTTTGTTTTGAGACAGGGTCTCATTCTGTATGTAGCTCTGGTTAGCCTGGAACTCACTATGTAGCTCCTGCTATGTGGCCAGCAGCAGCCTGGTGACCACTGCCTCCGCTTTTCCAGGAGAAATGTCCCCGAGGAGCTCCTATAGCTCCCATGAGACTTTTTCAGTAGCAAGTCACCAGGACCGGGTTGACACATCACTGGAGCTGAGGCCGGGATAGGTCAAGGTCCCCCCTTAGACCAGCAATCCCTCTAGATCCAATTCACTGTGTAGACCAGGTTGGAACTCATAGAGATCCACCTGCCTCTCTCCCTCCTAAGTCTACAATACCTAGCCCCCAAAATAAAAATTTTAAGACAATTCTATGGGTCTGGGGGCTGTGCTCAGTGGGAGGCCAGTAGATCTCTGGTCACCAAGACATTCTCTATTAGAGACCGTGTGCTTAATGTACCAGCAGCAACACCAAAAGGAGAGGGCGGGAGGAAGAGAGAAGAGGTCAGGGGAGCAAGACAGGGTTACAGACAGTGTAAAGTATAAATATGGACTCTGTTTACACCACACTGACAGGTGTAGAAATCAGAAACCAAAATGCTACAAGCACAATGGCTTGGCGTCCGGGACAAGCACACACCAAAGAGAACACACAAGAAAGACATGCGGGCAGGCATGGGGGAGAAGTCTCTTCAGATTTTGGCTTGAAGCTGTCTTCAGAGGGCTCTTTTTCAGGGAGGAGATGACACCTGTCTGTCTTCTTCAACTGGGGTTCAGGGCAAGCCAGGGCATCTGGGGCTCTTCTCACAAGCAAATGGGAGGAGGAAGCATTGCTGAAATGGGGGAGGGACACTGAGGAAGTCAGCCTTGCTGGGTCTTCACCAACCACATGAGATCCCTCCTAGGCGCTCTCAACCCTCCACAGGCCTCAGCTCCCCACCCTAACATAAGACAGGAGAGAGTCATGGCCCAAGATCAGGCCCCTCCTGCTTAAGGGCCACACTAGCCACCTGCCCTAGACCAATCTTGAGATGGACAATAACAATCAGCCTTCAAATGCACTTTCAGCTAGGGAAAAAAAAAGTTTCGATGAGAATAAATCAGAATCATACCATTCACTACGCTAGAACCCACCTCCATCAACTCGGTAGGAGCCTCGTCATCCCCAAATGCACACAGCTGGAAGCTGAAACCCATTTGATGTGAAGGCCAGATCCTGAAGCCCCTCCCAGCCTGATGAGGGAGGGCACCAGCTCAGGCTATGGAGCCCCTCTGCAGTGCGGGGTCACGTTGAAGGCTGTGTCTTTCCAAAGAACTCATACAAGTTGAAGCCTCACTCTTCAATGAGACAATATTTGGGGACAGATCTTAGGGAATTAGGTTTAGCTGAGATCATAAGAATGGGGCTCCCACGTGGGATTAGAGCCTTTATAGCTAGGAAGAAAGCCCTCATCAGGAGCCAGCTCGGCAATCCTTCCCCGCACTTCGAGTCTCTGAGTGGGTCGACAGAATCTGTCTGAAGTCCCAAGGCTGTGGTATTTGTTACAGGAGTCAAAGCTGGCTAAAACAAGGGGAAAGGGTCACTGTGAGTGCTGGGGGAGGTCTAGCCTCTGAAGGAGACCGACAAGAGCCCAGTGTTGCTCAAGGATAGCAAAGGTAACCTATCTTCTGGTGTTATTTCCTAAGCACCGACAATTCAAAGTCAACGCAGAGAAAAAAATGTAGAAGAGCCTCGGGTGCCTGCATGAGTGCATACATGTCCATTCTCATGTTTGCTTCTAAAAACAAAGACCAGGTCTGAGCACACAAACACACACAGTAGCAACACAACTGCCTCCGGGAACTGGTTTAGTGTAAGGGGACCCACTTTACCCACAAGACCTTGGTGCCATTTGATTTGGGAGCATCGGGAGTTTGTTCTCTCTCTCTCTCTCTCTCCCTCCCTCCCTTCTTCCCCCCACTCCCTCCCTCCCTCGCTTGCTCTTTTTTTCCTGTAAGACAGGGTCTCACTATATCGTCCAGGCTGGCCTTGAACTGGAGATGCTCCTGCTTCAACCTCCCCAGGTTACTGCACGGACTACCACACCTAACTTCTGGTGGTTTGTCAGTGTGTCACCCCCCACTCCATCTCTCCTTCTTTGTGGGTAGGACCTTTTAACCAAGGTTGTGGGTTATCTCCCACAGTCTGCCTGAGCCAGGGCCAGGCCCCAAAGCCTTCTCAGAATTGCATGGGTCAAGGCACCGACTTACCGAGCCTGGTTTCAGTTTCCAGAGCTCTGACTTCATCAGCTGATTAACCAACGACCCTCTTCGTGACCTCCCATGACTTCTTCATGACCTCCCATGGCCTCCTAAGTCAGGGCTGGTCCTGCCCTGAGGTTCTTTGGTTGTTCAGGCTGCCACAGCTAAGCAGAAGCTTAGTGGAAGGAGAACTCACTTCCCAGGACCTTTGAGCTGGATCCTCACAGGGGACCTGTGACATCCCCACACAGCCAGACGCGGAGTGGGCTGAGCTCTGACCCCGGTTTCTGCTTCCCTGGGCAGCTCAAGGCCCAAGAGGATTGAGGTCAGGACAAAGGTGAGGCAAGTCCTGATGTCCGTGGTGACCGCAGCGACAAGGGCTGGAGAAGCCCTTCTTCTCAGAGTTTCCACAGCACATCCCCTACATAGCTGTGGAACCTGGCTGTTCTACAAAGGTCCACACCTAGGAATCAGGGCCACCCAGGAGAAGCACCCAGTAGGGGTTGAGCAAGCCTGGGGATGGGCTCCAAACAGGTCTCCTCTTCCCCTGGCTCCAGGAAGGACCATGAGGCCTCAAACCCTGGCCAGGCCCCATTGGACTAAGCATCTCTCCTGCTACCTGTCCACCCTGCACAAGGGTGGGGAGACGGCTGGGGTCTGTGGCCAGCAGCAGCCTGGTGACCACTGCCTTCACTTTTCTGGGTAGAGATGTCCCCAGAGGAGCTCCTACAGCTCCCATGGGACTTGTTCAGTAGCAAGTCACCAGGACCGGGTTGACACATCACTGGAGCTGAGGCCCGGACAGGTCAAGGTCCCCCCCTCTCTTAGACCAGCAATCCCTCTGGATCCAATGACCCAATTGATTGGTCACAGCTGCTCCTGGCTCACAGGATCCTCAGGGATCCTGGCAGATAGACAGCTCAACTCTCCCCAAGCAGAGCACAGCCAAATGGCAACAGGCCGGTGTGTTTACAGAACACATGGACTGTTTCACTCCAAAACACTTCAGTGCCAACACCCCAAGGTCCGCACAGCAACCTCTTCCTGCACTCTGAGGTGTGGGGAAGCCTCCCCAAGACCCTGTGAGCTCGGCAGGAAGATTCCAGCCCCTCTCCAAGGATGTCCACCCACCAACCTTGGACCCCAGCTCCTTGGCCACATCTGTGTAGACTGACCATAGAACAAACCAGGACCAGGCTATTTAAAGACACAAGTGGCCAGTCCTGAGGCTCTGCTTTGGGCTCTGATTTTGGGGGCACTCACCCTTTTCCCCTTAGGAAGTTTCCAGGCTCTAGACAGTGTGTGTGAAATACAAGGCCCTCACCTGGGGTTTTCACAGTCCCAGACTTGATATAGTACTCCTTGTCCTCACATGGCTGGCAACTGAACCCCAGAAACAGAGAGGCTCTTCCCCCACCTGGCTGCCACCTCATCCCACTGCCTCTAGGAAGAGCAGCTTCTTTGGGGGTTCACCTTGTCACCACTGAGACCTTATGGCGGGAATGTCCCATCCCCAACCCCCAGCATACATCACTCCTTAGGTGAAGGCCTGGTTCAGACACAGTGTATGGCTCAGGAGGACAGGTCACAATGAATCCCCATCCCTGTGAACCTGGATCTGAGGACCCAGTGGGGCCCTAGAGTTGGCAAGGCCAACTCTGAGCCAGTTCCAACACCCACAAGCTCTGTGACCCCAGGCAAGTTCAATGAGGAAACTAGGGTACTGAAAACACGGCCTTCACAGGGTTGTGACATGGGACAAATGAGGAAACACACTAAGGAACTCAGTCCAACTCTCTGTACAAACTAGAAGCCAGCTGTGCGGATTCACCTCACACCATGTGTGGGCCTGAGATTTAACGAGGTAGATAACAGCGGGGAAACAGACAGGAGGCAGGCAGCAAGGACCATCACTTGAGGTCCTGAAGGCAGATTCTCCACGAATCAAATACCACAAGAGCCAGCACATCCCCTTAGCACAGGACCCAGACAGCACCCAGGTTTCTCTCAGAACCGATCCACCCTTCAGCTTGCAAGACTGGCCATACTATCAACTTGCGCCTTAGACTATCACCCCATCCCCACAACTCATCATACTTATTGGTTCGAGGCACCCACAGAACCGGCCACATCCTCCCTGCCCATGAGAACACCCCAAAATCAAAGAATCCCCAGCAAGGCCAAAAGAAAGACCACTAGATTGAGGCAAGGGATACCACTCACCTTGAGAACATCAACAAAAATAACCCATAAATTGATGGGGAACCTCCTTCAGTCAATGACCTTTAAGAGGCTGGACCAGGTTGGGGCATGACCTTTTAGGTACACAGAGAAAACCACCAGCCCACCCAGCTCTCCAGCCCCCAGCAATGGCCAAAAACAGAACTGACCCTGACTGAGCATTGTTCAATTCAAAAGAGGGATACTTGAGGGCTCCAGAGCTGTAGAGACGAAGCCCCTCTGAGCTTGCATCTGCCAAAACCTTCATAACTCAAAGGTCCTAAACCATATTCCTCTATCTCGAAGCACCCTTCACCCTGCAGAAGAAGGTTACCTAGACACGTGTGAAGCAGCTGCCTGAGGGGCAGCTCCTTCCTGGGCTAGTCTATGGTCTACGAGAGAGGAGGGAAGTCTATACGTACTGAATACCTCTGATGCACAGGAACCAGGAGCAAGTCCAACCAGGGAGGAAATGAAGGCCCAGAGAGGACTGAAGCACAGCCGAGTCACCCGAGGAGGAACACCGGGGCTGCGATCCCCAAGGAGCAAGCTGCCCACTGTCCCCTGGTCTGACAGGAACCGAGCCAAGAGGCCTCTGAGGCTACAGCCCTCCCTTGTCCCATCTTTTCTTCCTTCCAAGGATACTGGAGCTACAGCTCCAGGAAGCAGTCACCGTCTCAGGTCAGCTTGTGTGTAACAGTTCCCACTGGCTGAGGCTGGCCAGAAGATGCCCTCACCCACCCACGCCATCTGTCCCAAAGAAACACACATAGGAATCCCTCAGCCACCCTTCTGAGGCCCCAGGAACGACCCTCCCAAAGAAACAGTCCCAAGAGACTGCCAGATTTGGGAGATCTTTGTAAACGGTTTCCCAAACCTTCTAAGGATCTAGCTCGAGTGGATACGGTTCCAGGGTCCCCAAAATTGGCCTCCAGAAAACACATGAAGAGAAGTTAACAAGGAGAGTAGATCTCATAGCCTTGTACATAAGAGCTCAGGGCATGGCAGGTAAGGACACTGGGATCTACCCAGGCCAAAGTTTAAAACAGCATTTACAAACAGGGCAGCTCGGCACCACAGGACAGTCCGTCAGACAGCTGGCAGGGCTCCTTGGCAGACCCAGCACCCTCACCAGAGTGAGTGCAGGTGAATCAGCACCTGGCACCCTCTGGCAAGCAATGTATAGCCAAGGATGTGGGCTATGGAGTTGCCAATACTGACATTCAAATTTCACACACTGGAGGGACCAACCATAAAGCCCCAGAAAGGGATCCTTCTGAGCCTATTTCCGCAGAGACAGAGAGCAGTGGATGGCATTGTGAACATCCATTCATACGGCAGTAAGCAAGGCAAGGCTCTGTAGAGGGCTGCCATGTGTCCAGGAAGCTCAGCTCCCGTGGCTTTAACAGGAAGATCTTCTGACCCCATGCACTCTATGCGGCCCATGACAGCTCTACCACCCCAAGAAGGAACCACACCCCACCAACTGGGGCACCTGCAGATTTTCAAAAGTCAGAAGCTGGAAGTGGGCCTCTCTAACCAGCCCACAGCTTCAGCCTTCCCCTAGAGACTTAAAGGGACTGGGTACCCAAACCTCCTTGAACACAGACTACCATGTGGCTGAGTTTGGTTCAAGGTGAGGAAAGGGATACATCACCATCCAGGCTTGCCCCAGGATGGAGGCAGCAGGCCCCGGGAATCCCATGATGAATATTAGAAACCTAGTAATTTTTTGTTTGTTTGTTTTGTTTTCAAGTCAGGTTTTCTCTGTAGCTTTGGAGCCTGTCCTGGAACTCACTCTATAGATCAGGCTGGCCTTGAACTCAGAGATCCACCCGTTTCTGCCTCCTGAGTGCTGGAATTAAAGGTGTGCCCCACTACAGCCTGGCAAAATCTTTTTTAAAAAAATAATTTTTATTTTTTTTATTTTATGTGCATTGGTGCTTTTGCCCACATGAATGGTCGTGTGAGGGTGTGACATCCCCTAGAACTGGAGTTAGAGACGGTTGTGAGCTGCCATGTGGGTGTTGGGAATTGAACCCGGATCCTCTGGAAGAACAGTCAGTGCTCTTAACCTCTGAGCCATCTCTCCAGCCCCCCGGCAAAATCTTCAAGCTGTAGCATCAGAGCCCAGATAGGCTCGAATCTGAGCTCCCTGCCTGCTGAGTCTAGAACAGGGCTAACTACTCGATCCTTCAGAGAATCCTCTCCACGTCCCAAAGACAGGCAGGGACGTGCAGGGCAATAAGGAATTCATCCAGCCAGACACCAACAGGCCCATAAAGCTTTATTTCTGTAAAGAAACCCTGATCCCAGGTCCTAAGAGGCCCCAAGCCTGGCACGCTGTGGCCAAACAATGGCCCTAAAAGGACTCACTCAGCCGTCCTGACCCCAGGGGTGGCTGCTATGCACAGGTAGCTATGGGTCCCTAGGACGTCAGGCCCATCCCCCTGGGCACCCCCACAGCCCGGGCCTGGCGGCTTGGTGGAAAGAGCAGTGGCAGGAGAGAAATGAAAGTGAAACCAAGGAAGCGGCCTCCCTGACCCCGGTACCCACCTGCCACGCTCAGCCCCCTGGAAAACAGTGGACAGCGCCCCCAGAAAAAGCCTGCAGGAGTGAGGGCTGCCTGTCCGCAGGCCTCTTGTCTAGTCCCAGGAGAAGACTCTATCTTTCCTGCACTAAGCTCCTGCCACATTCGCCAGCCCTGGCGGCAGGAGCAGAGACAGGGAGGAGAAATAGCAAGCAGTCACCACAGCCAGCTGGCCAAGCCCTGAGTTCAGAACTCAGTGCCGTCTCCACCGCCCACCACCCTCTGGGAGAGCAAATGCACACCCAGGATGCTCAGCTCACAACCGAGTGGAGTGGATGGTGGATGAGTAGACGTTGTGTTTCAGGCAAGGTGACCGGGCGGAGTGGAGGCAATGTGGTTTCAAGAGTCAACCAGCCCCAAGGGGGAATCCCGACTCTCCCTAAATCTAAATTTTCATCTAGCAAACACAGATGCACCATGCACCTGGGAGAGTCGGTTTTCCATCTACGATCACGCCAGGTCTGCGTAGGTTCCCAGCAACCTCTGAGATCTAACGTGAGCTGCTCGTGTATAAGGGAGAAGAGAGGAGGTACATAAAACACAGCCCTTCAGAGGCTTGGCAGCCACATGCCCAAAGCCAACCCTCCCAGTTTCCCAGCTTGGGTCGAAGAGCACATGAATACCAACCACACAGTCAGCTGGCCAAGCGTCTGGAAGCTACAGAGGAAAACACCTTGGGGCTGTGTTCTCATCTCCGCCTCCCCCCCAAGCCCTGTGGTTCCTCAGATATCCGGTACTACATGTGGCCAGGGCCAGGCCCCAGGAACGTCTCCTTCCGGCCCCACCAGTACACTCCAAGGCAAACTAGCAGCCAAAGGCAAGAAATCTTAAAAGGTGTGGAGAATGGATTTCCCAAAATGTGGCAACCTGCCTGGTAACCCTCCTGGCCTCTCCCCCGTGGGCCAGGGCACCAGCAAGGCATCAGATCTCAATGATCTTGAGCTCGTGGTAGACCTCGTGTGAGCACCCAGCAGGGACAGAGAGATCCAGGCATCAAGATCCCACTGTCAAAGACTATGTGCACAGACCACCTGCCTGGCGACCTCTGCTTCCAATGTGCCCATCTGAAAACCCTCTGTCCCAAGAAGTAGGGACCTGCCCAGTCTTGGTTTAGCCTACTCAGCCCAGTGCTGCCTATATGTGAGAGTTTTGCTATGAGGTCCAGTAACACAGAAGATGACAGCTTGCATCTTCCAGAAGAATCCACCAGGGCATCCACAAGAAGATCCCCAGCCCGCTTTCCTGGAGAGGCTGCACCTTCTGAGAAGGCTAGATGAAGATGAAGATGTGGATATATGTGTCTCCCCAACAGCCCAGATGTCTTTGATTGGGCAAGCTGGGCAAGCACTGGTCAGTAGCAAATAAATGACAGCCAAAAGGCGCAAGCATCAGTTGGGTTTCCCACCAGCCCTCGGCTCTGTGCAAGGTCAGCTCACCCATCCCACCCCTGGACCCACACACAGTTCCTGATTTCCTGAACACAAAGGCTTAACTGAGGCAAACTGTAGGAGAGTGTGCCCCCTCCTGTCTTCAGCCCAGACCATGGTGGCAGCTCCTTCAGACGGTAGGAAGATCACACGGCCACACCACACGGCCTCTATCACACTTTCAAGTAACAGGCTCTGGATGTGGGCACCAGCCTGCAATGATACCCAAAGATGCCCGCTTTTTCCTAGATAACTCCCTTCTGTCAAGTGGAACTCACAGCCGTGACCAAAGCAGCCAGATCTGTAGCTCCTAGGCAGGGGACTTGGTCTCTGTGAGTCTTTAGTCTCCTCCTCCGGGGGCCTCTCAGCCCCTTTTACTAAATACCACCTCCCCAGAGACACCTTCTCTTATCAGAGCACTAAGTGGCCTCAGCTACCCGGCATAATCCTATCCAGTTTGCAAGCATCCGGGCTCTCAGGGCACCTTGCAATGTGTGACATGCCTGAGAGGGGGCTCACTCCGCAGGCAGGCACCGGCGGCTAAAGAGCAGAATCCAGCATAGGTGCACTGGGCAGACACTCGGGATTTGTTGAACTAACCCAGGCCTTATCCCTTCCTCCTTCCACAGTCCCACCTCTGGGGCTTCCCTCCTGACCAGAGTACTTCAGGGTCACAAGCTTCAGCTCAGCCACAGAGATCAACAGAGGCCCCATCTTACTCCTCTGAGTAACCATGAGCGCTGCTGTACTTACTGGCACCCCAATCTCTCCCTTCAAGGAGTCTCCTTTTTTTTAAAGAGACAGACAAGATGCAAAGCCTAGCCATGGGGCTGGGGGTGCTCACGGAAGAGCAGATGCCATGAAAGAGGAACAGTATCTCCCAGAAGCTCTCGGGGAAAGCCTTTGGCTCGTGGATTCTGATTCACCCTCCAGGGATAACTGGAGGCTTAGCAGAGTCCATTAGGTGTGCCCTGGGACACTCTGAGCGGTTTAGAGGGTGTGGCACCCAGCATGCATGGGCCTGGATGGGGAGGTGATTAAGAAAGACACAGAGGTGCTGAGAATTGGTGGGGGGGAGTCCCTCCTGGGAGTGATTCTCAAATCTTCACAGATCTGGAGACAGATCTACCCTACTGAACCTTCAAAGCAGGTGGTGGGAGGGTACTATGGGATGGGGGAGGGGGTATCACAGTCTGCAGCTTGGCACCATAAGGGGCCCAGACACCAGCCTGTGAGGCCCTGCTGGGGAGGTGCAGGCCACAAAGGCTGCTTTCTGAGAAGGCTCAGAGCAGGCAAGACAAAGCCCCAGACAAATTCAAATAGCCCAATGGGAATGGCCAGACCTGCTCCCATACAATTACACCCTCCCTCCCAGCTCCCAGGGAGGGCCTGTTTGCTAGGAGACTGTAGTTCCAGCTGGTAGGAGGGGCATGGGCCTTAAAGCAGGGCCTACTGTGTGCGCTGGTACCACCCTCTTCGCCCAGCGGGTCTCGCTTTCTCTCGCCAACACCCTCCCTAAGGCCCACTCTTCAGGAGCACTGAGAAGGAAGGCTGGGGTAGACCCGGTTCAAGAGAAAGGAAGAAGGCCGTCAAAACACGGCTCTTCCGGCGAAGGATCTACTTTCTAAAGAGAATATTACTTTTTTAAAAAAGGATGTGCCAGAGCGTTCTTCAGAAGCCTGTTTACCACAGCGAACAAGAACAAAACCCCTCCTTACATCCAGTCAGGAACCACACCACAAAGCTTCCGCAGACCGTCCCAAACCTGCTAATTCACGTGACAGAAACCAGTGGAGCCCGGGAGACCTGATGATTAGGAACGGGACACCCAGGGTGGTGAGCCCAGCTGTGCCTCGTGCCTGCTAAACCCCTCAGTCTCACGAGGCGAACTCAGAACAGCACTTCTCACCCCTGCCTCTGGCCAGGCACTGTGCACTCGGCAAGCATGTGGGTTGTGTCCCCGCCCACCCTGTCACCCACTGGAACTGAAACAGTAAAACTGCTTCAGAACTGCAAGAAAAAGCAGAGCGTCTGTGACCTCTGACCCAGCAGCACTCCTCTGGCAATGCACAGGCAGACAAGGAATGGGGCACCCACTGTCAGACTGGCCAGGCCAGCAGAAGCCAACCCCAGGAGAAGAAGAATGTCCATTCTTTGAAGAGCTGAACCACACTGCCATTAATACACAAACACGCGCGCACACACACACACACGCACACACACATGCAACGATACAGAAGCCCCAAAGGAAGCAGCAATGTGGAATTTCTCCAAGACACACAACCCCATGCACCAAGCAATTGTAACCACTGTGAGAATGGGGGCTGGCTGCATGCGTCCCTTTGGTCACATCAACACCCATGGAGACAGCCTGCTGAGTTCCCTGAGAAGTTGAACTCGGGGCCAAGAAAAAACAGGCTGGCTTCTCATGATGTGTTTTAGGCCCTCTGAATTTTGCAGCATGTGCCTGTATTTTAAAAAGGAGTGCGGGGGAGGGGAGGAATGGTGGCGCACACCTTAAATGCCGGCACTGGGAAGCAGAGGCAGGCAGATCTCTGTGAGTTTGAGGCCAGCCTGAACTACGAAGCAAATTCTAGGTCAGTCAGGGCTATATAGCTCAGGCTGGCTTTGAACACGCTACACGGCTGGCCTTGAACTTCTGATCACCCTGCCTCCACCTTGGGTGTGTTGTGGTTATGGGAGCATAAACCACAACACCCCATTTTATGCAGTGCTGGAGAACAAACCCAGGTACTCTGCATACTAGGCAGGTAAGCCATCTACCGACTGAGCTTCGTCTCATGTCCTAAATATTTAAAAAGGAGAAAATCAGGACTGTTAGATAATAATAGTAACAGGATTATTAATGAAGATGGCATTTTCACAACGCATAGAATGAACTCTCCTGAATGACCAATCCAAAAAAAAAAAACAATGAGACTACCTCCTTTGCATTCATAATTTTCTCAGATTCTCCAGCTAGGAGGCAGCAGCAGCCTGCCAAAGGGGGTTGTAAGAACCAGAGCCAAGTGGCAAAGAACAGCCATCAGGCAGAGTGGGCCACTCCTGACCTGATCCAACAACCGGAGGTTCAGTTACACCAACCCCATCCCCTAGCAAGATGGTCAGTGAGCCCATACCACAGACCCTGCCGGCAAACTGCCAAATCCAAAATCACCAAATCTACAGAGTCAAACGGGCATCATCACATGGGCGGTGAATTATGAAGTCAGACCTGGAAGCCTAGGCAATTTTATCAAAGACTGGATGTCTTCCCCCACAGCAGGTCAACAGAGAAGGGCTGGGGGGAAAGGGTTGATTTGCAAGGCTGGGTTACATTTTTCATGTGCTGCTGGGAAGTGAACCTGACTCAGGGTGCTTCCCTCCTGCACGGCTCTGAGACCATGGCAGAGCCAGCCACTGAAACACACGGGAAAGAGCCGAGCCCGAGCCGCAGACCAGCTCATTCAGTCGTCCTGCAGTCTCCCAGAATCCCAGCCCAGAATACTAAGCTATTCCAGCAGAGAGCGAGCTCCAGATGGCCTTGTTTTAAGGGATGAAATAGGGCTGGGGTGTAGCTTAGCAGCACTCCGGCATAAACACAAGGACTGCAAGGTACTCTTGGAAAACCTGTAACCCCAGCACTAAGGAGGAGGTCAAGGCAGAAGGAACTCAAGTTTCTGTGTGCTTGTTTTGGTTTGCTTTTCTTTTTCTTTTCTCCCCCCCCCCCAGACAGGGTTTCTCTGTAGCTTTGGAGTCTGTTCTGGAACTAGCTCTGCAGACCAAGCTGGCCTCCAGCTCACAGAGATCTGCCTGTCTTTGCCTTCCCAGTACTGCGATTAAAGGTGTGCTCCACCACCGCCCACCTGGCTAGGAACTCAAGTTTAAGGCCAGCCTAGACTACATAGTGAGACTTTGTCTCCAAGGGGGAGGAGGGATGTAGAGCCCAACGGGAAGGGGCAGGCCTAAAAGCACTCTCCAGGACTAAGTTAGAGTTGATACCAAATTCCAAGCCCTATGAACACCACTGTACTCCACTGCACTGCCTGATACCTAGCCTGGACTCCAGAAAGCGCTTGGTACACATAACTCCTGGGTCCTTCCCGAGAACCGTATAAACAGGGCCCTGGTGGGTAAGGACAGTGAGATGATTTGGTCTGAGATGTCTCCCATAAACGCATTCCTTAAACGCTAAGCTAGCCCCGATGGCCTCCAGGCTTCTCAAGGATAAGAGCCTCCCAGACACACTGCAAAGGCCTCCAAAAAGGCCCTGCTTAGCAAGGAAGAGACACTGGGCAAACAAGGAGATTGCATCCTCCAATAAAGAAATTTAGACTGGGCTGGAGAGATGGCTCAGAGGGTAAGAGCATTGGCTCCTCTTCCAGAGGTCCCGAGTTCAATTCCCAAGAACCACATGGTGGCTCCCGACCTGGTGTCTTCCTTGCCAGCAGCACATTGTATGCAAAAGAAAGAAAGAAAGAAAGAAAGAAAGAAAGAAAGAAAGAAAGAAAGAAAGAAAGAAAGAAAGAAAGAAAGAGAAAGATAGATAAAGAAAGAAAAAAGAAAGAAAGGAAAAAATAGACAAATAAAGAGAGAGAGAGAGAGAGAGAGAGATTTAGGCTTAGCCGGGCAGTTGTGGCGCACACCTTTAATCCCAGCACTCGGGAGGCAGAGATAGATCGCAGGATCTCTGTGAGTTCAAGGTCAGCCTGGTCTACAGAGCAAGTTCCAGGACAAGCTCCAAAGCTACAGAAAAACCTTGTCTCAAAAACCCAAAAGAAAAGAGGGAGGGAGAGAGGGTAGCCTGGGCTCACAGAAACCTTCCAACTGGCGGCACGGGTCCTCACAGTTCTCAAGCCTCGGTTTCCCCATTTCTACTAGAAAGCTTGCAAGAGCTAAGTCACATCGTTAAGAACTACAGTGGAGCTGGGTGTGGTGGCTCACTTTTCTAAGCCTGGCACTCAGGAGGCTGAGGCAGGAAGGTCCTCGTGAGTCTGAGACCAGAAGGGTCTGGTAGAGTGATGTGCTGTCTCAAACCAAACAAGAATGGCAGTGAGCACAGACAAGGCTCACCACGACCTCACACCAAAGGGTCCTCCACTACCTACAACAGTCCCCTGGAGAAAGACTGAGAAGAACCGAAGGAGAGGCTTATGCATCAAAGAAGGAAACCCAGGGTAGCTATACTCAGCTGGACACGCCCAAGGCCCAAGCCAGCTCCTCTTCTTCACTTCCCCTGAAACCTCAGCTGCACATCTTGGAAAAGCCATAGAGAGGAGGGATGAGGGGGCTCCCCAGGCACTCCTAGGTGAGGGACAGAGAGGCAGGTGGAAGGGCAACCAGACGCAACCAGAGCACGCTCCTGTGCTTGGGAAAAGACTCCGGAGCAACGGGAATAAACAAGGCCGTCGTAACAAGTTGGTCCAAAGCTCATCTGCTGGCCAGCCAGAGGCCCCATCCTATCAGGACAGATAATTAAAAGGTTGACTTTTATACCTGCCTATATGACAGGTGGGGCACCTCCCAGGATATGGAAGTGGCCTGCCCACCCCCTTCAGGAAAAACAGACCGTGTCAGCTGCTGAGGACACAGCTCAGCCTTGCAAGGAAAAGTGTCCCTAGAGACTACGAGCAGCAGCTGAACCCTTGGACATTAACAAGGGTAGGAGTGCCTGAAAGGAGAGGCTCTGCCCTCTGAGCCAGGCGCAAGGTCTCCAGGGTGGACTGTGAGCTCTTAAAGAAAAAGAGAAGTATGGACCCTGCCCCCCTGGCACCCACTTCCCTGTCTGTAAAATAAGGGCTGGAGGAGGCGATCTCCTCTGGCCGAAATAGGATTTTTTTTACAAGGCCTGCCATTAAACCACTCATTCCAGTGCAGCCTAGGAGTCCTCCCTGCACAGATACTGCTCCAAACATTTGGAACAGAGTTCAAGTCTTTTCCCAACATCCCCAGCCCTCTTCGTCAGGAAATTCACAGACAAGTCACCATCCGCCAGTACAGAAGCGCTGCCCTCCAGCCTCTGAATGTCAGGAACAGGATGGTGCCCGTTCACAATGTCTCCGATGCCACTCAGACAACTCCTGCATTCACAATAAACAAAACACAGTAAAGGGGATGGGGGGGGGGGGGGGGCACTATCTCAACAGTTGTTTAGTTAAAGGTACGGCCACTAGGGGGCACTGCCTTGAAAGTACCGAAGCAACAGAAAAACTCTTTCTGGTGTTTTCCTTCTTAAGCTTCAGCTACAAAGCATCTTAAGGCTATACTAATAAAAAACCCACATTCCTGGACTGCTAGAAGGGCCCGGGGACCTTCTGCCATCTCTCTGAAGCCAATACTGGGGCAAAGGAAGGCAACTAGACCTCGAATTCACAACCCTTCCTGAGAAATGAAGGCTTGATGAACATTTTCCTGCAATGGGCTGACACCCTGGGGTGCCCTGGGTTCCCCTGGCCTCTTTAAAGACAGGAGAGCCCAGGAGAAGAGCTAGCCAAACTGCAAGTCAGGCAGTGAGTACTTAACCCTTAAGCTTCAGCTAGGACTGTTTTGCTGCAGTCTACTAATTTCAGAGTAAAACAGGCCAGGTCAAGGCCAAGCCTCAGGTGTAGATGAAGGGTGACCCCTCCTGCTATCAATAAACAAGGTACAAGGGATGAACTGAGATTTCCCAAGAATTATATGGCAGCAGGGGGAGCTCTGGTCCCCTCACATCAGAACTGGACTTCCAGAACATGTCAGAGGGGCTTCTCCAAAATTCTCTGCTCTCTAGGGCATCGTTTCACACTGTGTTTATTTACGGTACAAACGTCCAACTGTCCTTTCAAAAAATGGTCCATAAGCCCTGGGCTTTTCCAAAGCTCTGGCTCTGAGTTCCTCTTGATTTCCTTGTGAATTCTGGGATGCACTGAATGCCCAGCCAGCCATGAAAAGCCTGCTTTCTCCTAAGAGGCCTGTCTGGGAGACTCCTCCAAAACCACAAGGGGACCAAGGGGTGCAGAACCAGGGCCCCCTTATAAACAGGCACATCCCATCTTGGGGGAGGGGGGAGCAGCAGGCTCTTGGACAGCTATGAGGGGCAAAGTAATGCTGCCAGGCCTGCCTCTCTGTGCCAGCCCAGACTGCTACTCACCTCTGTGCACCAAGGGATAAGGAACACCAACTGCTCAATTCTCCAAGATTCGGGAGCCCACCAGAAATAAAAGTACAACTGAAGTCCATTTTCAAAAGTCAAATCTACCAAGTGGAAACATGATTTAACAAAGGGCTTCCGCCCCGAGTTTGCAGAAGGCTTCGGGGACTGGATTCTCTTAGGCTTTTTTTTTGGAAGGAGACTGTGACCAGCGGCTATTCAGAGAGGCAAGGCACACCTGACTCAAGGCACTCTGCACCTCTGTAATGTATTAAGAACAAGATCTATCAAAATTCCCGGTCTCTGCCACCGAAGCACCGATACAGTGAGAACTAGGCGGTCAGCCCAGAGGGCAGAGGACAATTCTACCGTCCACGGGTCCGCCCATCACTCTCTACGCTCTGCCACTCGTTGGCCCTGGGACCACAGGCAGGTACCCCACCTCTCTGTTGATGGGTGTCCCTCTTCTCAGACACGTGGCCCAGAATCACCACCCTGGTTGATCTGCAAGACTACTGCGAGGCTCTAATGAGACAGCAAATCAACTCAGACAAGTCAAGTATCGCTACTCATTTCAACTGGGTTTAAACCGGGTGATATGCAATGACAGCTTCAGGAGCTGTGCACACGCGAGGCACGTAGTAGGCTCCACACAAACGCGGGTACCCTGATCTGCTAAGGGGAAGGAAAGGGAGGAAGAAAAACACACCGGTCCAAAAAGTACCCTCAAGCCTCTGACTGACGGCGTGGACTCCCCGATTTCCCGGGTTCCGCCGCCCTGGACGATCGGGGAGCTCCCGGCACGACCCCGGTGCACCTGAGAGCTGCGATCCGAGTCCATCGCCCACAGCGGCCACGCTCCACTCAGACACAGCCCACGGCCCCCCGCGGTCCCCCGGCTGCTCGGAACCAGCCTCCGGGCGCACCGCTCCTTCCCGGGTCGCCGTCGCCTGCCCCGCGCCCGCCGAGAGCAGCCGGGCTCCGGCGGCGAGGGGTCCCCCGAGCCGCGTCCCTCCTCACCTGCACAGCTCTGCGAAGGCCTGGAAATTGAGCTTCTTGACTTTCTTCTCGCTCAGCCAGTAGCCAACTCTCTTCCCTTTCAGGAAGGTCTGCATCTTCTTCCTCCTCGGCCCGGGAGCCTGGGTCCGGAGGAAATCGCCCACAGGCCGAGCGTGTGGGGCCGGCGCGCGCCGCGAGCGTGCGGGCACCTCCTCCGGCGGCGGGGACGCGGAGCGGGCTATAGCGCGCGGTCCTACCGGGCGGGGCGGCGGGCGGGGCGGGCCGGGGCGGGGCAGTGGCCGGGGGGCGGAGGCTCAGCGCGCCGCGCCACTGGCTGGGCCCGGCGGGTGGGCGCGCACCGTAGCCGCCCCGCCTCCTCCCCCGGGGGGCTCGCCTGCGCCGGGACGTGCGCCCCGCAGCACCGCGCGCCGCCTGAGGGCTCCAGGGATCCCGGGGCCGCGGCCCGTGACCGCACCCGTGCCTCGAGCCCGAGGAGGAGCACGCCCTCCCGCGGCGCCGGCTCCCCCCCCCTGCGCGTGCCTCTCGCGCGCGCGTGGACCCCACGGGGCGCGCGCCGCCGCGTCCCCCGCCCTCCGTGCCCCGGTGCTCGCGCACACGCGGGGGCCTGGAGCAGAGCTCCCGAAGGAGGAAGCACGAGCGGCCGCCAGGGGGAGCCGCTGAGTCTTAAAGGCGCCGCCGCTAGTGGCGGGGTGCTGGATGGTGTCCAGTACAGAGTGCGGGGTGAGGGAGTCGTGGTGTGGGCGCCTTGTGTATGTCTTGGAGGGTGGCCAAACCACTGGGCGTCGTTGTTCCTTGGCAGCCCAGGGGGATTGCCCCGGAGGCAATTCGTTGCAATTGTCCTGTAATATTTCCACAGCTGACTCAGGTTCACTCTCTGGGATGCCCTATAACCGAGAGAGAAGAGGGACTAGGACTCGAAGACGCAAGAGTGCACGGAGCATCTTCAGGAGGGGCTTTTCTTTGCCAGTTGAAGGGGCATCGATCGACTTCTGCCTCAATCCCTGGATTCTCTGAGCCACCTGCCCTGCCCCGTCCATGGGATAGCATTCCAGCCATCAGAATGCTTCAGGCATAGGAAGGAGAAATTAAGGCTCTTCCCAGACACATGGGTTTCCCTTGGCGTGGGTGAGGAGAGACACTTTTAGGCTTTGGAAATAAAGGCAATTTTTTGAATGTCTGAGATGATTAAAATGCTTGGATTGAAGACAGAGAAGTGAAAGTTGTTAGTAGAAAGGCAGAAATGGGCCTTGACCGGACTGGAGTCAGATTGAGTCCTCCATGTATAGCCTGACCTTGGGCGGTGTCCTTGTACCCCCCCCCCTTGGTTCAGTTTTAGCAAGAATCCTGCTGAGTCAGAAAAGTTCTCCAACCTTGGTATCAGATCACCTCGGCCTGCCTACAGTAAGAATCCTGTCAGTGGGGCTGAGGAGATGATGGCTCAGATGGTAAAGGCACTGTGGCTAAACCTGACAGCCAGGGTTCAGTTCCTCAGGACTCACAGGGTAGGAGAAAACCAACTCCCATGTTCTCCTCTGACCTACTCTCATGTGGTAACACACACACACAAATAAATGTAAATAATAATAATAATAATCCCATCAAGTAAATTGAACCAGAATCCCGGGAGCCCTGAGGCTTTTGCTCAGTAATTCTCTGCCCACAGATGCCCCATTCTGTTCCCAGGCAGTGACTTCCCTCCTTTGCTTATAGCCAGAGTGGAGCTCGGGTGTTCCCCTGCTATGAGATCTGGGTGCTTCTTAAATAAAGTCTAGTGGGTTTAATTTTTCTTTAATAGGAGAAAGGAACGGGAGAGGGTTAGAAGCAGGGTGGTCCTGGAAAGCAGGGACTGTGTATCCTGGACCAAGGGAGCCAGAGGGCCAGGGGTGATAGCGTCAAGGTTCAGCTCCGAGCCTCAGGAAGGTTGTTTCTGTGGAACATCGTGGCCAGCCTCGGACTGAAAGAAGAAATGGGGACAGGAAGTCCGAGGCGGTGAAAGAAAGGACGAGGGAGCAAACACACGAGCAACAGTAAAGTGTCTCCCTGCTGAAGTCACCATGGTGCAGGCTGAGTTTCTGAGGAGCCCGGCATCTGAGTGGTTCAGGGTGCTCGCTGGAGTTCCTTCTTGTCCTCAGCAGAAGCAGGGAATCCAGGGTGTGGCAGGGTAGTTGCTGTCCTTGGAGTCCAGAGATGAGTAAGGCAGAGGCACACAAGCTGTCGACTCCTGGAGCATGTGATGAGGGCCGTGTGAGAGAGTCTGTCCTCTTTGCTGAGTGACTTGAAACTGTGACATTGGAAGACGGAAGAATAGGAGTTTGGGGTTAGGGGCCATTTTCTAGATAGAAAGCAGAGTAAGTGCAGCGAGCAGTTCAGGAGATGAAAGGACAAGAACTATGAACCTAGAAGGGAAAATACCTGTCTAGGGAGTATGGGAGGGGTAGCCAGGGGGGTTGGGGAAGACACCAGGGACTGTATCCTGTGGTCGCCTCCTAATGTGAGCTAGCTGATGTTGTTCTGCTGCCTTCATCTGGAAAATGAGCAGAAAATACCCCACTTGGAGTTTCCCACAAGACTGAAGGTGCTAGCAGGGACCTGGCCTTCAGGGCAAGCATGTGCAAGGTCCTAGAAGTTCCCTGGCTCACAGGAACCCCTTTAAGACCTAGCCTCAGGAGATGCTTTATTCCCCGAGGAACCTGCTCCAACCCTTCCTCCTGGCCTTCTGAGCTGTAACTAAGAAAGGTTTGTTCCCGCTAAGAGTTCCAAAGTGACCAGGGAGGCCCACCCACTTGCTAAGTGATTTAGCAGGTCCCTAGCCTTCAAATCTTCTGTGTTCTAACTGAGGAGTAAACCCTGAAGAAAAGCCCGGCGGTGGTGGCGCACGCCTTTAATCCCAGCACTTGGGAGGCAGAGGCAGGCGGATCTCTGTGAGTTCGAGGCTAGCCTGGTCTACAAGAACTAGTTCCAGGACAGCTAGGGCTGTTACACAGAGAAACTCTGTCTCAAAGAAAGAAAAGAAGAGGAAAGAAAAGAAAAGAACTCCAGGATACAAAAGACTGGTGACTGTGATGTCCAAACTGCGCTATGTTCTGATGCTGTGATGCTGTCTGTAGTGGAGACCAGGTTAGGGTGGTGGTCTCTCAGGCAATAACTTCAGGGAAACCTATCTTAGGAGTCCTAATCCACCGCAGCTTCTTCTGTTGTCCAGGTGGGAAAGAGGTTGCCTAGCTGGAAGCGCGTGCTAGAGATCTGGACAGGTGATTGAGGTAGACACCTTAGGAAGGTGACATTTGAACAAAAGTTCAACAAGGGTCAGCAAGCAGCAAGGCAGATACCTGACTGGGGTGAGACTAAGGAACAGCAAGTACCTTGAGGTGGAGCATGAATCTGTTAGCTGGGGGCAGTGAAGAGGCCAGCTGGCTGGAGTCGCAGGAGCCTAGGAGGGGATAGTGGGGGAGGAAGGGCTGGGAGTCTCCTCCTCTAAATGTGATGGGAGTCTCATTATGACAACAGACCTTGTCTGGTTTTACTTGGATCACCTGGCTGCTGTGTTGAGCCACCATCAGGGAAGCAAGAATAGGGGAGAAAGACAAGCAGGAGGCTGTTAGAGTAGCCCAGGCCAGTGATGACTGTGGCTCGGCATGGTCAGACTCAGAGGGAAAGGAAGGGAAAGCCCGTGGCATCTGCTCCGAGTGGTACGTGCAACTGCATCCGTGTTTTGGATCCTGGCCTAGATGACGGCAGAATGGAGTCACCAGCTATGTAGACAGGGAGACAAAAGGAGGCACCGGTCTGGGGCCTCCAATCAGGAGTTCTACCAGCTATTCAGTAGAAAGACAGCAAGCGTGAAGGCGTGAAGGCAATCGATGAAAGAGGCTGGAGTTAGGGCTGTGACTCAGGCTGGAGATAACATCGGGAGGTGTGGTGTGTGCATAGAGATGTTGCTTGGAGCCACAAGACTGGATGAGATCACCTAGGGTGTGAGTGTAGGCGGAGGAAAGGGCAAGGTTGGAGCCGAGGGGCATGGTTCAGAGGCTGGGAGGAACAGGACCCAGCAAAGCCAGGGAGGAGAGTGTGTAATCCAGGGAGCCCAGTCAGGGAAGCCCTTCTGGCAGAGAAGGAACACCAGCTAGAGATCAAAGCAAGGACTGATGGCCATCTTCATTTGTGGCCCTCAGAAGAGCAGATATCAAAATGTCTCTCAGATATGTTATTTTTTAAAAGGAAAAAAACACCTGGGTAGTGGTGGCACATGGCTTTATTCTCTGCAGTTAGGAGGCAGAGGCAGATGGTCCCTCTGTGAGTTTGGGGCCAGCCTGATCAACAGAATGAGTTCCAGGATAGCCAGGGCTACACAGAGAAACCCTGTCTTAAAAAAACAAAACAGCTGGGCGGTGGTGGCACACATCTTTAATCCCAGCACTCGGGAGGCAGAGGCAGGCAGATCTCTGTGAGTTCAAGGCCAGCCTGGTCTACAAGAGCTAGTTCCGGACAGGCACCAAAGCTACGGAGAAACCTTATCTGAGAGAAACGAGAAAAAAGAAAAAAATCAAAACAAGAGAAAAGAAAAGCCGTTTAAGTGTAACAGAGTCTGTAGTAGACTACCTTTGTGTTAGGAAACATGAAGTAAAGAATCTAAGGAGACAGCACCATCGTGGAGGGCTTGCCTCGCAAGGCGTGAGAAGCTGAGTTCGACTCCCAGCACCCGCACGAAAAGCCAGGGGTGGTGAAACACATGTGTAATCCCAGGACCGGGGAGGCAGAGGTGAGTGGTTCCTGGGATCACTGGCAAGCCAGCCTATCCTAACTTGAGAACTCTGGGTTGATAAAAGACCCTATCTCAAAGATTTTGGATGGTGTTTCTGAAGATAACTCCCAAGATAGTTCAGTGGCCTCCAAGCACATGTGTGTGCACACACATACATACACATATACACACATGCACACATAAACCCATGAACACACATTAAAAAAAAAAGGTCAGGGAAGCATGAACCCTACTACTTTCGTGCAAACAAAGATAGTTTCATTCTGAAAAGATACATAAGAATACAGATTGGAGGGAGAGGTACCTTGTTTTTCACTGCATGTTTATTGAACTAAATAAAATATTTTGGATTTCTAGGAAGACGACTCAATGGGTAAAGTGCTTGGCTTGAAGCATGAGGACCTGAGTTCAGATACCAAACACCCATAAAAGACCCGGGGGTGGCAAGGGATGTCTGTAACCCCAGCTCTGTGGTAAAGACTGAAGGAGCCCTAGAGTTTGATTGACAGGCAGCCTAGCCAATTGGTGAGTTGGTGAGCTCCAGTTCAGTAAAGAGGAGAGAGAGAGAGAGAGAGAGAGAGAGAGAGAGAGAGAGAGAGAGAGAGAGAGAGTCAGATAGTGGTGCACGCCTTTAATCCCAGCACTCAGGAGGCAGAGGCAGGCGGATCTCTGTGAGTTCGAGACCAGCCTGGACTACAAGAGCTAGTTCCAGGACAGTCTCCAAAAGCTACAGAAAAACCCTGTCTCGAAAAAAAAAAAGAAAAAGAAAGAACAAAAAAAGAAAAACCAAAGCAATGATAATAATGAATGAAAGAGGCCTTCTAACACTGACTTGGACCTACACACATACACACATACAAATACATAAATAAGTAAAAAATGTTTTTCACCATATATTACTTAATAATGAGGTTGGAGCAAGGGGAAACATGTAGCTATTACAAACTGGAAAGTCTGTGGCGGGCTGGGCACACTGTGAGTCCAGGACTCTGCTAAAGCGACTGCAGAAAGGGACACCGGGAGCACCCGAGTGTGTGCCTCTACACACTTTCTTTCCCTTTTAACATTTATTTTAAATTATTTTGTTTTGTGTGCAGGTGTGAGGGTTTTGCCTACCACCACGTGTGCCTGCTGTCCACAGAGGCCAGAGAGGCCATCAGATCCTTGGCAATGACGTTACCTTGTGGGAGCTAGGAATGAAAGCCAGGTCACCTGGAAGAGCAGTCGGTGCTCTTAGCTGTTAAGCTGTCTCTCCAGCCTCAATTTTCATTTTTTTTCCCAAAGATTTGACTTTTAATTTTGTGTCTATGTGGAGGGTGGGTGCTCTACTCAAGGAAATCGGAAAAAGTTCATTGGATCCTCTGAAATTGAATCATACTTGGTTGCGAGGTACCAGGAACTGAACCTGGGCCCTCTGTAAGAGCAGGCAGTGCTCTTAACTGCTGAGTCATCTCTCCAGTCCCCAAGCCTCGAAACACTGTGGATTATTCTGTCCCATCATTTAAAACAATTGCTATAACGGAGGTTTGAATGCAGTCTGTGCTGGTCCCAGTGTGGTGTTGAGTCTTTAAGAGGGAGAGCCAAGGAGAAAGTGACTAGGTCATCGGGGCGCTGATGTCCCAAGAGAACAATGTAGTTTTCACTTGACCCTGGTTGGTTTCCATAGGAACTGGATGTACAGAAGGAACAAACCTGGCCCGGAACATCTCTTGCTTCCTCTCTTCCCATCGCTTTGTCCCTCTCACACAGGCTCCCACCATGATGCCATCTGCCGTGTGGTGGTGGCGCCAGAAGTTCCTCACTAAAGCCGGGCAGAAGCCAGTGCCGTGCCTTTGGACCTCTAAAACTGTGAAGCAAATAAACGTCTTTCCTGATAACGTGCCCGGCCTCAGATGTTTTGTAATAGCCACAGAAAATGGGTGACTACATCAAATATCCCTAATTGCCTTGAAAACTCTCATTACAACTGGGTTGTACAACCCAGATCCAAAACGGGTCCCTCTGTGGCATCTGTCATGACGCCTCCTGTCTTCCTCTGATTGAAACCAGTTCTCCTTATGAAGGGACAGAAAGGACCGGACTGCAGATGCCTTTTACCCTTTGATTGGCTGACTGCTGCTCCCTGCTGCTCTCCAGCTCACTCCTCAGTCCCCAACCCTTGCTGCAGATTGGAAATTGGAGCTGAAATCTCAGTTAGAAACAAGTTAAATGCTTCTGGGTGGAAGACACTGCAGACCGTATGATGTTTTGGTGCGTGGTGCTGGAAACCCAATCTAGGGTCTCGACTGCTGAACTTCCTCTGTGGCCCCGCTAAGGTGTTTACATGTGTATCTGTCCCGTAACCACAGCTCTCTAGCTGGCTTCCTCTGGGCTCCCTCCCACGCAAGCTCAATTCTTCTCTGAATGGAAATAAGTCAACTCTATTCAAAAGTCACAGACGACAAGCCTACTTCTGCACTGCCCGTGAGTGGCGTAGTTCAGTCCACAAATATAGCACACTTTTTAAAACTTGTGCTCTTTAGATTCTTAGGTTTGATTTTATATGTGTGTTTTGCACGTGTGCACACGTGTGTGCGCACGCACACACACACCATGTGCATGCCTGGTGCCGGAAAAGAACACCAGATCCCTTAAACAGAAGCTACAGGTAATGAAGAGCCATAGTGTTTGTGCTAAGAATCAAATCTGAGCCCTCTGCAAGAACAGCAAGTGCTTTAAATCACTGGGCCGTCTCTCCCCATATCACATTTTCCTAGATTTTCTTGCTGACAATAGACTTCCTAATGGTCTAAATCCCAATAGATAATATTGGCTAAATCAGGTAGGAAATAAGTGATTTCCTTAAAGGTAGCAGACTTATCAGACATATAGCTATCCCTGAAAAGAGTGAGACGGGGAGAGATTTAAAAGGGCACCGGAAACCCAGAGGAGGAAAGATGAGTTCATCCAAGAGATGACATGTAAGGGACTGGCAGGTGGAGATGCTTTCCTAAGACCTGAGTTCGATCCTCAGAACCACATGGTGAAAGGAGAGAACCACCTCCTGCCACCTGTCCTCTGGCTTGCTGGCGCACACGGTGGCACACGTGCACACAAAAAACCAAATATATCAAAGAGATGTTCATTTTGACCTGGGAATGTATCACAGGCATAAAGTGCCTATCTCGTCTTGAGTTCAATCCTCAACTGAGAGAAAATGAGAGGAAGAAGAGAGAGGGGGAAGAAGAGAGAAAAGAGCCGGGTGAGGAAATCCTTAAACACATAGAGTTGATGGGGAAAGGCAGAGGGCAGTCCTCCCTCTTCTCAGGCTGACCTCCCTCCCCTCGGGCAGTGCTCCCTCTCCTCCGTTAGTGCTCCCTCTCCTCCTGCAGTCCCCCCTCTCCTCGGGCAATCCTCCTTCCTCTCGAGCAGACCTCCCTCCTCTCGGGCAGTCCTCCCTCTCCTATCAGGCAGTCCTCCCTCTCCTATCAGGCAGTCCTCCCTCCTCTCCTCTCGAGAAGTCCTCCCTCCTCTCGAGCAGACCTCCCTCCTCTGGGGCAGTCCCCCCTCCTCTCCTCTCGGGCAGTCCTCCCTCCTCTCCTCTCGAGAAGTCCTCCCTCTCCTATCAGACAGTCCTCCCTCCTCTCCTCTCGAGAAGTCCTCCCTCCTCTCCTCTCGAGCAGTCCTCCCTCCTCTCCTCTCGGGCAGTCCTCCCTCCTCTCCTCTCGGGCAGTCCCCCCTCCTCTCCTCTCGGGCAGTCCTCCCTCCTCTTGGGCAGTCCTCCCTCCTCTCCTCTCGAGAAGTCCTCCCTCCTCTCTGGCTGTCCTCCCTCTTCTCGGGGCCCTCCAGTGGAGGGAAGGAAGGAAAGAGGCCTGGCAACGCAGCAGAGTTTTCGAAGGGAGCCCTGCAGCAGCCGCCCTTTCTACAGGCCAGAAAACAGCGACGAAAAGGGGGAGCCTGCCACAAACAGTCCCGCTTACTTGCCACCTGAGCATGACAGAGCCTGGAGCTCAGAGCCCAAACCTCCTTTGCCACTGCTTTCAGCCTGAAGCCAGTGTGGGGACACACAGTGAGACCTGGCAATGGGCCGTTCTCCACTAAGTGCCTTCTGTGATACCAGCTCCCAGAGCCTGGGAACTATCCCTCACAAAACCATCATTTCCCTCTGTGCCAGACATTTCGTGACATTCCTTTGGTCCTCTGTGGCACTCAGAAAACACAACTACTGGCTAACTATATTAAGAAATACCAACCACTGCCCACCCCCAGTCTGCCTCATGGGCCTCAGTGACGTCCACCCTATGGGGTCATGGGGAAAGAGGCCTCTGGCGGCCTCTTGGATCCTAAATTGCTTTTCCTGGCGTGGTCCTGCCACAGTGGCTCTGCCTGACAGACTACTGCAGTTCAACCTCACTTTGTGAGAAATTTAGATTTAAAAAGGAAAAGAACTAGAAGGAGGCGGGGGCTCACAGCCCACATGCCTTGGTGATCAGAGCGTCACCGGTACCTGCTTGGGTAGAAACAGTGTCCGTCATTAGTCTGTGGCCCGAAGGCCATGTTCAAGCATGGTTGGTGAAGATGAGCGCAGCCTGCTTGTACCCAGGAGCTGGGACTCTTCGCTCTCCTGGGAATCTTGTTACACAGTGGGTTTGGGACCTGGAGGTGGCGAATGGTGGCAGAACTGTACACTGAGCACGTGGGAGACTCTGGATTTAACCCTAGCCCCGAAACCCCCCTGAGCAGCCATCACCAGCCGCTTCTGACCCAGCGGGGACTGTGACTGAGAACGGCAACCTGACAGGATGTGGTGTCGCCTAGAGGGAATACCTGCGAAGGACTGTGTAGACCAGGTTAACTGAGGCGGGAGGACCCACCCAAAAAGTGGGCAGTACCATTCCATGGGCTGAATTAAAAAAAAATAAAATAAAAAGAACCAGGCGGTTGGGTGGTTGGGGCACATGCCTTTAATCCCAACCCTTGGGAGGCAGAGACAGGTGGGATCTTGGAGTTCTAGGAAGGCCAGGGCTACACAAAGAAACCCTGACTCGGAAAAGAAAAAAGAAATCTCCATGGGCTGAATAAAAAAGAAAGAAATATTCACGGGTTGATTTTTTTATTTTTAAAGAAGGAAGTCCAAGGCAAGCACCAACATCCATCTCCCTCTCCCTCCTGGCTGCAGGTGTAAGGTGTCCAGCTGTTGTGACTGACTGCACCCTGTACCCTGAAACTGTGAACGGAAATAACCTCTTTTTCTTCCTAAGGGAAGAAAACTTCCAGACTAACTTCCCCTCCAGTCTATGGCTTTCAGTATGGCCTTCAAGTTAAGAATGGTTTTATAGCACTTGGGAGGCACAGACAGGAGGATCTCTGTGAGTTCGAAACCAGTCTGATCTACAGAGTAAAATTCTAGGACAGGTTCCAAAGCTACACAGAGAAACCCTGTCTTGAAAAGCAAAGAAATAAAAGAGAGACAGACAGACAGACAGACAGACAGACAGACAGACAGAGAAAATGGTATACATGTTTACATGGTTGGGGATGGGAATCAAAAGTGAAACCATTGCCTGGCGGTGGTGGCGCACACCTTTAATCCCAGCACTCGGGAGGCAGAGGCAGGCGGATCTCTGTGAGTTTGAGGCCAGCCTGGTCTACAAATGGAGTTCCACGACAGGCTCCAAAGCTACAGAGAAATCCTGTCTCGAAAAACCAAAAAAAAAAAGTGTAACCATCATTCCTGAGAAGCAAGACTGTTACAAAGGGCCCCCAGCATCTGGTACCAAGCCCCATTGGGACAGCTATCCCTTTAGGTTCTCTCTCTGTCTTATTGCCAGCCTCCAGGGACATGCGCAGGAGGCTGACAAGGCCTAGAATCTGCCATCCAGGCCTGCCAACCCTGTTCAGAAGGATTTCCCTTTTGCTCTTCACTTGCCTCTCTCGTGCTTCAGTGAGGCCCCAGACACTACTAAAATTAAAACATATAAAATTAGATTTATAAAGTCAATCAAGGACCCGCGAGATGACTCAGTGGGTAAGGACGCTCACTGCCGAGCCTGATGACCTGGGGCTGATCCCGGGGACCCACATAGTGGAGAGAGAACCGATTCCCACCAGCTGTCCTCTGACCTCCACACTCGTGCTGTGGCATGCATACATCCACATCTGCCCAAAGTAAATAACAAATAAACTCATTTTAACAACTACTACTACGACAACAACAAAGTTGGTTAGTAGTCAACCTGTTGTTTGTCTAAGACTTTTGGTGGGAGAAATTGATTCCATGAATCAATATTATGACAGTCTGGACGTGTGAAACATGACAACATATGCAACCGAAGGCAGCCTTGGGGCTTACCTTTGTCATAGACACAGCACCTGCCAGTCCTCCTGGAGTCACAGACCCGCCAGGAAGTCAAGCAGTTGACTTAAAAAAAAAAAAAACAAATGGGCTGGAGAGATGGCTCAGAGGTTAAGAGCACTGGCTGCTCTTCCAGAGGTCCTGAGTTCAGTTCCCAGCAACCATATGGTGGCTCACAACCATCTGTACTGAGATCTGGCGCCCTCCTCTGGCGGGCGGGCATACATGGAGGCAGAATGTTGTATACATAATAAATAAATAAATCTTTAAAAAAAATGTAAAGCCGGGCGATGGTGGCGCACGCCTTTAATCCCAGCACTCGGGAGGCAGAGGCAGGCGGATCTCTGTGAGTTCGAGACCAGCCTGGTCTACAGAGCTAGTTCCAGGACAGGTTCCAAAGCCACAGAGAAACCCTGTCTCGAAAAACCAAAATAATAATAATAATATAAAAAAATTAAAAAAAATGTAAAAATGAAGATTGAGAGATCCTTAAGCCCCAAGCTATGACCAGGCCTTTGCTGGATTCAGAGTGTTCATTTAATACATGTCTATGGAGTCAGTTCACACTTCAGAGAGTCAATGAAGGAAGGTGCCATCTTTAGCTTTAAGAAGCTCGTGGTCCAGAGAGGTCAGGCAAATCAATGTTCAACCCCATGGGACCCTGAGGTTGGGTAGTGGAAAACATACTGGGGGGGCTGGAGAGATGGCTCGGTGGTGAAGAGCATTGTCTGCTCTTCCAAAGGTCCTGAGTTCAATTCCCAGCAACCACATGGTGGCTCACAACCATCTGTAATGAGGCCTGCAGGCATACATGCAAACAGAATATTGTATACATAGTAAATAAATAAATATATTTAAAAAAACATACCGGGGCTGGGGACATTAAGAACAGCTATAAGCACTAACATTAACGTGGCCCCGTTACTCTGGAAGGTAGGCCTATGTGTGTCTCAACTTCCTGTCTCAACTGCTCTGGTTGCAGGCTCTGATAACTGAGATGGGCTTATGAAATCTTATTTTCCGTTCAGTGGGAAGCAGAGACAGGAGGTAAAAACAGCAAGGCAGACTTCTGGGAGACAGCCGGGATTCAGGATTCCACCTGGCTAGAACGAAAGGAAGATTCTGGAAGCTTTTCAGCGTGATTGTTGTTGTTGTTGTTGTTTTCTCCCATGCTTCTGCGCTCATGAACAGAGAGTAGCTCAGGTACGTCAAGCACGCATTTTACCACTGAGCTGCGCAGACAGCCCTTGTTTTGTTTTGAATGTTGGTGATGACAACACATTCATTAAAGGTTGTTTGCAAAAATGGGCCTCAAATGACTCAGTGTGACCACGAGCTCCTTCTCGTGGCTTTTCTATTAAATAGTCTTTAATCTCAAATCCTGCTCTCCCCTTCTTGCCAACCTCCCTTCCACGTCTCCAGTGTTATAGCAACTTTAATAGTCACTAGTGTTAATGGTGCCAACTATCCAGCCTACCAGCTAGCTGGGCCGTCAGTCCCCACACACTGAGCACCTGACTTACTCCCGGTATGTCGATGTGCTGGAGTTGTGTGGACGGAGCAATCATTTACAGCACAGCACAGCCATGTAAGCGTGTCTGACTATTCTAGACAGAGTGGGCTGGGCCTCCTGGCCTATATCAGTTACCTATGACTCCGTCCTTGGAAGAGGCTCCTCCTGGGGAGATTACGGGGACAAATTCCAAGTCACAGGTGTTTCCCAAAGGCTCCAAGGGCCGGACGTGAACTTCCTGGGTGGTGAAGCCTACTCAGCAGGAACCATTTCCGTTTCTAGTTGCTTTGGGGACGAAAGGGACTGTGTTTTCATACAGAAACCCTGGGGTACTAGCCCCGCCTTCTTTGGCTGGTACTCTGTCCCTTTCAAGACCCCAGACGTTCTAGGTCTCTGACCATATTTATATGCAGCCCAGAAGGTTGTAAATGATCACACAAGAGGTCCAGTTCCATCTGAACTCTGACGAGCAAGGAGTAATTTTTCAGTTTGAGCATACCGCAGCTGAGATAAACCGACACAGGCAGCATCACCTCAGATAGGAAATGCAAATGCAGTCACCCTCATGTATTGTTTTAGACAATTGGTCCTGAAGAGCCCCAACCTACCTCGGAAGCCCCTTGGTGTGAATGCAAGCATTGCCTGCCATCTGGAACTTGTCCCTGCTCCTCTTCTGGGAATGGGATGGTCGTGTCCACCAGGTCCCAGGGAATAGTCCCCGATGCCATATTAGGAACAACTGGGCATGGCTTAGGGGAGCTGTGTTGTTTGCTTTAGCGGATAAAGATTTTGCCTGCTTACATTAGCGAGTAAAGTTCTGTTTTCTTTTGGGAGAGACAGAAATATCCAGGCAGGCCTGGCCCCAGTAGAGTTGGGGAAATGAGTCGCAGAAGTGTCTTCCATGTCCCCAGGAAAGCCACAGAAGGACTAGGAAGGGCCAGTTGCAGGGAAGGGAAAGGCCTCTTCGCTTCAAGAAGCATACAGGCTGGACTGGTCAGGAACACCTAGGGGCATCTGCCTCAATCCCGATGACAGAAGAGCCCTTTAACACCTTACTGAAATTTACAGATTACTCTCCTGACTGGACACCCCAGCTTCTGCCTCTACCAGGACAGCCCATTCTGAAGCTACTTCCTTGACATCTAGAAAGTTTTTTCTCCCTTTGTGCCCAACTCCTGGATGGTTCCTTCAGGGGGAAACCAGATATTTATCCTTCTATCTTAAGACTGTAGTCAGCATGAGGGCGTGGCCAATGGCCTAGAATCTAGCCAGATGAGGGACCATGACCAACAAGCTCTTGCTTGGTTGCACCCTTCCCATGACATCCTGCCTCCAGCCTTCCCTCTAAAGGTCGGAAAGAGATGTTGCTACCTTGATATCCTTCAAGCTCACCCCCAACCACCCTGAATATACTGCACACAGCCGGGCACACCTAGGCATTCTGTAGCAGACCCTCATTCTCTCCTATTGGAATAGAGCTGCAGTGTTTGTGGCTTGCAGTCAAACTACATTTTTAAATGGCTCTCTCGCTTCACCAGTAAAGCCACTGAGGCTTAGGGGAGCTGCTCACAGTCACACAGCAAGCTGGAGGCAGAGTTAACAGGTTGCACGCAGGCTTCCAAAGGACCCCCATCCTGTATGCGGCATATCCAGAGGATGTCTATAACTGTGGTCTCTGCCTGTGGCCAGTGAATGCCTCAGGCCTTGTGCCTGACTGTGGGACACTGAGTCTCGGGTTCCCTCATTTGTAAATGGAACATGGTAATGATACATTGTGGGATTTCCTGAGGCTAAATGGGACCACCCAGCGCAGTTGTGTTCATCCATGCAAATGCCAGTAACTATTACCACAACCAAACGAAAATACTGTGTGAGGAAAGGGAGCATGATGTCAGTCAGCCTGTGGGAAAAATCTCACTACTATACAAAGTTAATGGTGGATTTATTTTTGAGACAGGATCTTGTGTATCCCAGGCTGACCTCAGATTCCCTAAGCAGCAGAGGGTAACCCTGAACTTTCTCTCCTCCTGCCTCCACCTCCTGAATACTAGAATTATAGGCGTGAGTCACCATGCCCTGTTTATATAGTGCCAAGAACCAAAACCAGGACCTCGCACACGCCAGGCAAACACTCTACTCACTGAGGTAGGGTTCCCAGCTCTGCCCCTCTCCCTGCCGGGGATGGATTTTAAAAAGGACTGAACTTGGGTCACCTTGACTGCCAAATCTTGGGTCTCCTAGAGTGGAGTCTGAACCCATTCTAGCCAGAACTCTAAGGAACTGAGGCAGCCCGGTCCGTTCCAGGCATTGCTCCGGGCCTTTGGGTGCATCAGTATCCTCCCGCAGCTCACAATGGAGATGCAGAAACAGGCAACACACAAAGAAAACTCAGTCAGGCTGAGACAGTAGTGGGTGGAAAAGGGAGCGGAAATAGACCCAGACTCCTACTGTTTCTCGCCCGGTGCAGCAGCGCTACCTAGTGGACACCCTGGAAATTTGCATAGGCTAGCTATGAGTTAGAGGGTTTCCCCGGTGTTCAGTTGGTTGGTGCCAGGGTCACCGGACATCCTGTTGTGTACAAGAGAATTAAAGGTAGGAGGACTAGGAGGAACGAAACCAACCCTCTTTTGTCATTCTAAAATGTCCAAGAAGGGAAGTTTCGTAGCTAAAAGTTTTGCTTGTGTTTGCAGAGCCCACTTCAGTTTTATCATTATATATGAAGGATTTTATAGTCGCCAAGAACTCAAGAGTCATGCGCATGGAGGGGAAGGCAGGTCTCTACTCCATAAGAGTTATTTACTGGGGACTGAAGAGCTCACTCAGAGGTTAAGAGCACTGGCTGCTCTCCCAGAGGACCTGGGTTCAACTCCCAGCACCCACATGGCAGCTCACAACTGTCTGTAACTCCCAGTTTCGGGGAATCTGACACTGTCGTACCAAATACACATAAACTAAAATTAAATTAAAGACAAAAGAGTTGTTTACTGCTGTAAGGAATTACATCTCCGAGGAATTTGAGCCAGCCATCTGCCAGCCCACCTGTGACACAGTGCCAGTCACTGTAATGCTCCTATGAGGAAAAAGATAGCCAACCATTCAGTGTGAGTCCTCATTCATCCTAGTGGTTTTGGAAAAGCGTGTGTGAAGGGGGGTAGATTTTCTTATCTGTGAATTGATCCCGTGCTTGTAAAGTGGAGGGGGCTGTGCAGAATGTTTTGAGGGAGGAGCTTCAGTGACTTTGATGCTAAGGCTAAGAACCAGAGGGGCAGAGGAGCAAGCAAGTGCCAATGGACAGAGGCAGCTAGAGGAAGCAGGGACCCATGGGCACGTCAGAGAAGGGCTCTCCAGACAGCAGACATGAGTACGAAGATGAGGTGTAGCCAGTGCGGAAGATGACTCAGCTGGTAAAGTGCTCTCTGGGCAAGCATTATGGACCTGAGTTCAGGTCCCCGGACCCCGTGTAAAAGCAGGAATAATTCCAACCCCGGGAGGTGGAGATGGGTGGATCCCAGGGACTTTCTGGCCAGCTAACTCTAGCCAATCAGTGAGTTCCGGGTTCGGTGAAAAGACAACAACAATACCGTGTTACAAAGTAAGGTCGGAGAATGATGGCCGCCGTCCAGTTCCTGGGTTCCACCCACGCGGTGGAGGGAAAGAACCCCTCAAGTTGTTCGTTAACCTCCTCATCCGCACACACCCCCATCCACGCACAATAAAATAAACATAAACTTAATGCTTTTTAAAATACAGGTTTTTCTGATTTTTAATTTTTTTTAATGCCTGGTATGCACAAAGCCAGCGCTCAGAAGGCCATCGCAGAAGGATCAAGTTAGAAGCCAGCCTGAGCTGCACAGACCCTATCGGAGACAAAAGCAGCCGCGAAAGGCTCCTGCAAGAACGGAACACTGACTCTTCTTCCAGAGGACTTGAGTTCAATTCTCAGCACACGCAGGGCAGCTCACAACTGTCTGTCATTCCGGTTCTGGTCCTTGTGAAACCCTCACACGGGTAGACATGCAGCAGGCAAAACGCCAATGAAAACAATAAAGAAATTCGTCATAAAAAAAGGAAGGGTGATGGACGTGAAAGAGCAAGAGTAGCTTTGGATTTTGCAAACAGTAAATATCTAAAAATACAAAAAATTAAACCATTTTTTTTCTTTTATTAAGCCTAGTTTTAAAAGAAAGATCCATGAGGACTGCTTTTCCATTGGGGATAGAACTGTGTCTTCTGTACGTCCATGTTTTATGTGTATGTCCCTTTTCATGTATTTCCGTGGGTGCTGAAGGTGTCGCATGAGGTGCTGAGGGCGGACTTCCTGCCTCTCACAGACGCTGGCTCCAGGAGTCAGCAGGCTCAAGGCAATTGTCCTTGAGGATGGGGTCAGGAGGGTCAGCTGGCTAGTCTCTCTTAAGGAGTCACCAAGAACCGCCAGCCGACAGGACCCTTGCAGTGGAGTTAGTACTGCTCCCGAGTCCGGCACTACTGTTTGTACCCGACTGTTAAGCTGCTTCTTTGGGGGTTCTCTGTGAGAGGAGACAAAACCCAATGCCAGCTGCTCAGAGGCTTAGGGACACGCGGCAAATGGTTCCTCCAGGAGCGGGTTCAGGGGCCCAGAGTGTGGGAGGAAACTTGTTGGCGCATGGAAACCACTCTACACTGCACCTCTGGGCCCTTCCCCCGACACTGGGTGGGAGCTGAGGACTAGCTGGGGTACCTGTAGGGTCCACGCTGGAGGGCATGAGCTGTGAGCTGAGGATTGGCTCATAGTGGGGGGAGGGGGGCTGAGTGAGTGAGACAGCTGGAGGCAATGGGAATCAACTTCCAGGAGAAACAGGACCAGGGCAACCCCCAGGGCTGGATCAACTGAGATGCTGGTGTGAATAAGTTTGAAGGGACAGATCTAGAAATAGATAAGGATGGACATGTAAACACACACACACACACACAACCCAGCTCTCTCTGATAGAGACCTAGGAGAAACAGCCGTCCTTAGCAAACTGCATACCTGGTGCCCAGATTTTTATTTACTGCTCTACACTGATAAAATGAAAATCCGTGGTTGGAATGTCAATTCCAAGGCCAGGGCTGGAAAATTACAAGTTGAGCCCAAAACTCTGCATGGAAAAGAAAGTACTCAAAGCACAAGAATGCTGTGTAGATGTCAGATACTGAGGCCAACTGAATCAACTCCCAGTTGTCAAGGGCAGACTGAGGGGAGCTGTGCCCACAAGCTCCCCAGCCTTCCTGATGAGGCTCCTCCTGCTGTCTGAGACTTGCCCCATTTTCAGACACTGGGAGTTCCCTGAGGCCTGAAATGGTAGAGGCTGGGTTTGGACGTTAGAGGGAAACCTAAAGATGGATGCTTTGTAAATAAATGGAAATCCAATTTCTCTGATTTGCAAATAAATGGAAATTTAATTTTGCTTGCATTTGAAGGTCTGAGCTGTTGGGATTAGATGGCTCTGCTCCCAGTCACTCCAGTCCATCCCTGAGGGCTTTCCCTTTCTGCCTTGTTTGTTTGTTTGTTTTGAGACAGGCTGTCCGGGAACTTTCTCGGTAGGCCAGACTGACCTCGAACTCACAGAGATCCACCTGCCTCTGTCTCCTGAATGCTGGGATTAAAAGCACGCCGCACCACCACGCTGCCTTCTTCTCTTTTTGTCAGCACCCCAAACACTCGTCCATCTTTCACTTCATAAACCAACTCCTGTCAGCACATTCCTGTTCCAGCCAGAAAGATAGAAAAAAATATAAAAAGTAAGATGACAATATGTGCCTTCGCTTTAAGGATATGACCTAGAATACATATATATATATATATATATATGTATATATATATATATATATATATCACTCCTGTTCACACCCCCGTTGTCTAGAACTCAGTTGCAGAACGTGTCAATCTGTAAGGGAGGCTGGGGAAGCATGTAGTAATTCTGAAGCTGGCTAAAAATAGTTTTACCATGTAAGAAAGGGGTAGCAGGATCTGAGAGACAGTGAGCACTTCTGCTTGTGGGACAAATTCGTCTCTCTTCTTTCCTTCAAGAGACTTGATTCTTTTACAATGACCAGCAAATGAGACACTAACTTTACTCTCATCCTCTATACCAGTTATACCAGGCACTCCAGATTGACATTTCTCTTTTTTAGAATATATATATATATATATATATATATATATATATATATATATATGCTTTACTATACAAACTTGGTTGGCCTTGAACTCTCAAAGAGTTGAACCTGCCTTTACCTCTACCTCCCAGAGTGCTGGAATTAAAGTTTGAGTCAGCAGTCCCTCCCCAGTCATTTTAATTATTATTTTTAGATTTATGTGGTTTTTGTTTTTGTGTGTATGACTGTTTGTCTGAGTATATGTGTGCCTGCTGCCCACAAAAATCGCATCCCTGGAGTTAGGGATGGTTGTGAGCCACCATGTGGGTACTGGGAACCCACCCTGGGTCTTCTACAAGAGCAAGCGCTCTGAACTGATGAGCCACCTTTCCAGTCCCCTATTTAAAATTTTAAAATAGCTGGGTGATGGTGGCGCAGGCCTTTAATCCCAGCACTCGGGAGGCAGAGGCAGGCGGATCTCTGTGAGTTCGAGACCAGCCTGGTCTACAGAGCTAGTTCCAGGACAGGCTCCAAAGCCACAGAGAAACCCTGTCTTGAAAAACCAAAAAATAAATAAATAAATAAATAAAAATAAAATTTAAAATATTCATTCATACCAGGGCAGGCACATTCATGCTCCAGCATGCACGTGGGGGTCAGGGGGCAACTCAAGTGAGTTCTTTCCTGCCAGCTGGTGTCCCAGAGACTAAACTCCTGCAGTCAGGCTTGGCATCAGGGATGTGACCCCCTGAGCCGTCTCTTGTAGTTTTGTTAGCAGGTCGATAAAGCAGCTTGGACAAGTGAGGGGACTGGCTATCAGAGTGGGGCATGACTTGTTCTTTCTCTCAAACCGTGTGACTGCTAGAAAAGGAGCCAAGATTTCTGGAACCTCACAGTCAAGTCCTTGGCATCGCCCTCGGCCTGCAGTTTCTCTACCCTGTGGACCTGGTGCTGGGAGTTCATGGACATCACTCCCCCGGTGTCCACTTTTAGCTGGAGCCAGGCCTGTCTGTGGGTAGCGGCTTCCTTTAATGATGTCAATGGCATTCTGGGTGACACCCCTTTATGCTTAAACAGCAGCTCCCCCCTGATATCAGGATAAGTACTTATGGTTAGGGACACAACACGTCATCCCTCAGCCATTCCCAATGCTCATACATGTGACAGTCTGGGCAACCTCCAAGGGTCTCCTGGCATAGTGGAGAATTCAAAGAGACGTGGTGACACCAAAGCTCTAGTTCTTTTTGTTTGTTTGTTTTGTTTTTTTGTTTTTTGAGACAGGGTTTCTCAGTAGCTTTGGTGCCTGTCCAGGAACTAGCTCTTGTAGACCAGGCTGGTCTTGAATTCACAGAGATCTGCCTGCCTCTGCCTCCCGGGTCATGGCGGGAGCTGGGTATCAGGAAAGCCTCAGAGAATCTTCTAAAATGAAACTTTTGGTCTGGGCTCCAGGTTCTGCCATCATTTTCACATCCTCCAACGGACGCCACAAATACTGGGTGGATGGTGGGGCAGCAGAGGAGGCCAGGCCGTGGGATCAGAAGAGCAACAAAGCAGGAGGATAGGGGCCGCTTACCATGCAGAGGGTCATGGACTTAGCCCCAGCAACCATTGGCATTTAAAACCTGGGGGAGCTTGTGCCCATCCATGGCTAAGTCACAGAAGCCTCAGGACTCTGGGCGGTTCAGGACATCCTCCTGGCACTGGGGTTATGGATCAAACTGGCTTCCTGCCAGCAACACGCGTTTCTTCAGCTCATCAGTGCTCAAAGCACATAGTAGTTTGCTCAGCAGCCAATTCACTTAGAAGGTCTGCGTTGTACTGGGGACTCGCCAGGAACTGCCTTGAGCTGGGGGCTGGGACTGCTGGGAAATGCACATGCTGCTCTTAGGGAGGGGCTCATGCCTGGTAGCATTGGCCGGTTTCTGCAGAACAAATGTGCCCTGTAGACTGCCGCCCACTAACGTCACGTAACAATGCACTATTGGCTTTTCAGCCAGCCTGAGCCTGCCCCCACGCAGCAGTGCTGACACTCCATTTATTATAAAAACATAAGGATGTCTTTTGGGGACTGAGACTGGAGATGTCTGGAGTCTTGGCCTACCTGGAGGCAGGGGCTGAACCACTTCTGCAGCTTAAGTTACCTCAGTCTCTCCTTCTCTATTTGCATGTTTCTGGGTTCACTCTATCTCCTGTGAGGTAGATGGACATCAGTGCCCGGCCCGCTAAGCAGAGACTCCCTCTTCCTCACATTTGCTAGGTTTTCATGTCTCCTGACAAGAAATAAACCAGACTGAAGCTGAGTCTCTCTCTGTCCCAATTTCAAATTCCCTAGAGGAAGCCCATTGGCCCAGCTTGGGTCAGAGACCCAGTCAGGTACAACTAGGGGACAGGAAGATGTTATATATAGTAATGTGGTAGCCAGGTCTCTGATATGGTAGCCGCTGTGCGGTGATGAGGAAAGATAAGAGGAAAAGTCAAGAAAAAAGTGCCAAGATCAGGGCCAGTGAGACAGCTCAGCAGGAGAAGGTACTTGCTGCCAAGCCGGACAACCTGAGTTCAAAAGGCAGAACTGCTGGGCAGTGGTGGCGCATGCCTTTAATCCCAGCACTCAGGAGGCAGAGGCAGGGGGATCTCTGTGAGTTTGAGGCCAGCATGGTCTACAGAGTGAGTTCCAGAACAAGCAGAGCATCAGAGAAACCCTGTCTCAAAAAAAAACAAAACAAAACCAAACAACAACAACAACAAAAAAACCCAAACCAACAACATTGATGATAATAAATAAATAAGTAAGTAAGTAAGAAAGATGTAGACAGACATGGTAGGCATCTTTAATGCCTGTACTTGGGAAGCAGAGGCAGGAGGATCTTGGTGGGTTGGAGGCTTGGTCTACATAGCAAGTTCCAAGCTTGCCAGGACTCCGTAGTGAAAGCCTGTCTAAAAAACAAACAGCAGTCGAAAGTAAAGCACAGACGTTACAGAACTTCACGCTAAACAAGGACGCATGCTTCCGGAAGGGGCGTGTCTTCCTCCACCTTCAACAGCCACAGCGACTCCTTTGTGCGGCCCAGTCACCCGGTCACAGCTGTCTAAAGGCCCCCAAGTGTCTTTTGCTGGTTGTACTTTTCAGACCGAGTCCCAGTCAGGACCGACATCTGGTGTTCAGAAGGTCCTGGCCTTTAAAGCGTGTCCTAGCTCATTTGGCTGTGAGAAAATACCCCGGCAGAAAAGCAACTGAGGGGAGGGAGGGAGGGGCTTATTTCAGTTGACAATTTCCGGTTATAGTCCATCACTGTGGGGACGTCAAGGCAGGAACTCATCCATAGGCAAGAGCGGAGAGGAGTAAATGCGCGCTTGCTTGCTCGCTCAGTTCAGTTTGCAGCCCCGGCAGGCAAAGCCTCTTACAATTCCGGACCGGCCTGGACTGCTGCACCTGGCCTAGAGAATGGTGCCACCCACGGGTGGATGGGTCCCTCCACACCACTTAGGAGAAAATCTCTCAGTCGTGCCTACACATCAGACCAGTGTAGACAATCCCTCAGGAATGTTTGTTCTCAGGGGATTCACAGCCAGCGGACAGGTAAAGCTAACATCCCAGAACACTGCTCCCTGTGTCATAAGAAAATGAGACTAGCTCCATCAGCTGGGGACTCACTGACAGATGCACGGTGTGGTGGTGTAGGGATAATAAGGGGAAACGAGAAGAAAGACAAGGGCCGGGAGATCGGAAAGATTGGGAGACAGAACCGTGGGCTGGCAGATGGCCCACGGGGTGGGGGGAGCTGTTGGCCTGAGACTTCTGGGAAAATCCCGACTCTCTACGAGGTGGTGATTTCCTCCAGGGTGGTCTTGCCAGCATCCCCGTGTATCTCCCCAGGGGAAAGGCTCAGTGCCATCTGGATGACAGCCTGTGGTGAATGAGGACCCCACAGATCATGCCTCTGTGTGGCCTCTGGCTGCTGGGTGATGGAGGTGCTTCTCCTGGCGAGAACCTGGCGACCCATGAGGCTTTGCCTGCCGGGGCTGCAGAGTTAGAAAGACCCACCTGGATGCCAGCGCCTTGCCCAGAGTAACCCCAGCCAGCTCTAGCTTCAGTTTTGATGATGGTTACTCTTCAGTGTCTGCTTGATGAGATTTAAAATCACCATGGAAACACACCTATGACGGTGTTGTTTCCAGAAAGGTTTGGCGGAACAGGGAAGGTGTGCCCTGAATGTAGGCAGCACCATCCTGTATGCTGGGGGGCTCAGCTGGGGGGGGGGGGTGAGCTGAGCAAGCATCGCTCATCTCCTCTGCTTCCTGACTAATGGCTAGTTTCCCTGCCATGACAGACTTTATCCTGACACTGTGAGCCAGAATAAACCCTCTTCCACAAACTGCTTCTCACCAGGCATGGGGAGCACTAGTGAGAAAAGTAACCAAAACAACAGCTTCCCACTCAGCTGAGAGCTGCCTGCCCATCCCACCCTTCTCCTACCCCCACAGTTTTCTCCCATCCCCTCCCTGCCCTTCTCCCATAACCACCCAGCCCCATGGATCTGTTTTGGGTTGGGGAGAATGAGGAACAGAGCTTAGCTCTCGGTATCTATGCTGTTCTTTGCCCCATACCACCTCTGTTTATCTAGAAATCCGAAAGGGGAAGACCTGGAGAACAAGCGTCGGCTGCCCAGGTGCCCACTTCCCAGCGACTGGTCGCAGGCAAACACACTACTCTCCAAAGGTCAGTCAGAGTCCATAAGGAAAAGCTCCCTATTCTGGGTTGAAACTGTTTGAATTTAAGGACAAAGCAGAATCCTAGCATGGTGGATCACACTTGCAATCCTTACACTTGGGATGCTGAGGCAGGAGCATCACTGTTAGTTTGAGACAATTTGGGACTACATAGAAATGTCTTTAAAATATTAATAAAAACAATATAAGAAGCTGGGCAGTGGTGGCGCACGCCTTTAATCCCAGCACTCGGGAGGCAGAGGCAGGCGGATCTCTGGGAGTTCGAGGCCAACCTGGTCTACAGAGCTAGTTCCAGGACAGGCTCCAAAGCCACAGAGAAACCCTGTCTCGAGAAACAAAAAAAAAAAAAGAAAAGAAAAGAAAAACCAATATATATATATATATGTATATATGTATATATACATATATATATATATATATATGGGACTGGTGAAATGACTCAGCAATTAAGAGCACTGGCTGCTCTTTTAGAGAACCCAGGTTCTACTCCCTGCACCCACACGGCAGTTCACAACCATCTCTAACTCCAGGTTCAGGAAAACCCAGCATCCTTCTGTGGCCTCCATAGGTACTGCAGGTATATGGAACACAGATATTCATGCAGGCAAAACAACCATACACATAATATAAACATAAATAAATCTTTAAAAGAAGAATAAGAAGAAAAGAACAAGCTGGGTCTGGAGACAAACCGAAAAGTCAGAATAGAGAGAGAACTGGTGTGGAGGAAAGGAGAGCCCAAAGATGGATGTGCGGGGGATTCTGACGACACTGGTGTGCGTGTGTGTGTGTGTGTGTGTGCTGTGTGTATGCTGTGTATGTATGTGCTGTGTGTGCATGTGTGAGCGTGTGTGCTGTGTGTGTGTTCTGTGTGTGTGCTGTGTGTGCATGTGTGTGCGTGTGTGCTGTGTGTGTGTGTGTGCTGTGTGTGTGCTGTGTGTGTGCTGCGTGTGGGCGCATGTGTGTGTGCTGTGTGTGGGTGTGTGTGGGTACATGTGTGGGTGTGGGTGTGTGCTGCGTGTGGGCGCATGTGTGTGTGCTGTGTGTGGGTGTGTGTGGGTACACGTGTGTGTGTGTGCTGTGTGTGGGCGCATGTGTGTGTGCTGTGTGTGGGCGCGTGCGCATAGGCTTGTGCACACCATGGCACTGGTGTGGAGATCACAGGACAACCTTGTCCTTGGTGCTGGCTTGCCTTCCACCTCATTTGAGAGAGTCTCTGTTGTTTTTCTCCAGGCTCACTGATCCACAAGCTCCCAGGGATTCTCCTGTCTCCACTTTCCATCTTCCCAGATAGGTGCTGGACGTATAGACATTTGTGCTATGCATCTGGCTTTTATGTGGGCTCATATCTTTCTGCTTGCATGGCAAGCTATTTTACCACAGAGCCATCTCTCCAGTCCCCGATGCACTGCTTAAATGTTGTGACTACTATGACCATTAAGTTTTCTTAGGACATCCCTAGCTCCCTAGGGAGCAGACCTGGAAACAAACGCCCATTTGGCCCCTCGTTCTTAAGGAAGAGCAACCCCAGAGAGCAGGGACAGACGGCAAGCAAGGGAGCTAAGTTGATAAGCACCAAGTGAGAGAATGCCCAGACTCCCAGAACCACCCTCCCAAGGATACGTTTCACCTCGGAGAAACTTCATGGGAAGGAATGGGTAAGGTTTACTCAACTTCTCCCATTGGCCAAATGATTGCTCAATGCGGTATTAATTTCTTATCCACCCCATCAACAGGTGGCAGGGGCAGTCTTGCGGGACTACTATTGACACTGGGATTTGGAAGGAAGGCTCTAATACTATGAGTAACTACAAGGTGAGGAATGATTTTCGCTTTTGTATTTTTTTTAAGGGCGTATGCTTCTGTTTGGTTCGTTTAGTCTTCCTAGGTAGCCCACCTGGTTGCAGAGTCGCCTTGCCCATTGCTGCATTGCTGGGAATTACAAGCTGCAGTGCCTGGCCTCGGTGACGAATTTGAAGTGTATTCTGAGCCCGAGTCAGGTAAGACTTTTAAGGAGGCCTAAGGGAGAGCAGAAGGCAGCCAGGCCAAGGGAACGCAGAATACCAAAAGCCATGACGGACGACCTACGGACCGTAAGGACCTACTGTGTTCAAAGAAAGGCAGCTCAGTGAGCATTATAGAACACCAAGAATTTACCAGAACGTGGCCCCCTATTGTTCAGCAGCCCTGCCCTCTCCCCTTTTCTGGGAACTGAGCCTTCTTACTTCCTGCGCCACCCCACCCCCACTACACATGGTTACCATAGGAACAACCTCGGTCCTACCATTGGACCGCACCCCTCTGTCCACAGTTGATTGGACTAGAGTGAACACCTCACCGAGCCTGGACCAATCAGAGGCCCGGGCCCTGGAGAATTGGGAAGGTTGGGACCCAGAAAGTGATTGAAGCTTTGCTTGCAGGGCTGGACAAGTTGGGTCATTGGCTAGGCGGATGCTGGCAGCCAGCTTTTCAGTCGAATGAAGAGAAACGGTGAGAGGTGTTAATGAGGAAGACGCAAGATACGAGTAATTGTGGGACCTGGTTCCTGGGCGCCCAAAACGTGGCTGCACCCCTGCCCTGGGGCTCTTCAGAACAAAGCCCGCTTTCTCTTTCAGTTGCATGCAGTGGGTTTCTGTGGATTGCAACACAAGTCTTAACGAATACCATGCCAAGTGCTGGGGCTTTATGGATGCATTGGTCTCTGCTCCCAAGAAGGTCATAAAACCAGCAGGAGGGCCAGACATACACAACTAAACATTAACCACTGGGGGGGGGGGGCGGCGGAGTGAGTGCTGTCATAAAAGGTCATTCAAAGTAGGAGATTGCCCAGGGATAAATGAAGATCACAGATGTAAAGGGGATTTGGAAAAGCCCAGCTGTGTAATTCGCACGTCATTATGAGAATCAATTGCATTTCCCCTTCCACTTAATCGGGAACGAAAGCACCTTCCTTTCCTAAAGATGCGGTCAGATCGTGCCTTTCAGGCTTCTCCTCTTTGGTAGTCCGCTTTCCCAAGGATTTGGGGAACGTCTGACATCGGCCTTTGCGGTGAGCTGACAGGTTGTCGCCCTCTCTTCGCCGCCGCTTCCTGCAGCCTGTCCTTGACTCTGAAAAGGGAAGGCCGCTGACTCACTGAAAGAGCCCTTGGGAGTGAGTCACTGACTGAGAGCTCTGCGTGATTGACGCACCACCGTCCATTGCCTTGGAGCCTAGGGACTGTGACTCTTGCCAGCTATCCAGTTTTCAAATCACAGAGACCTTTGCAGTACTCACATAGTTAAAGAAAGAGCGAGGGCACCTTATTGAGATGCGCCGGCCCTCCACCCTCTTCATACAGACACCTCTTGGTTCCGCCGAGCATCTCCAATCAGGACGGTGCTCAGATACAGCAGATACACCCTGACTTAGAGGAAGGGGACTCCAGTGTCCACCCGATGTCGATCCCAGGCACACTCTGCTGGTTGTCTGCTGTATGCGCTGCACGGTTTGGGCCATTTTATAAGCACGAACACATACACGCGCACGCGCACACGTACACACAGGATCCAGGATCAGGCACCCGCTCACACAGCTGACCATTGGATTCCTGGGGACCCACATTGTGGAAGGACAGAACCAATTTGTGCGTTGGCCTCTGACTTTTTTCCCCCCCAAGACAGGGTTTCTCTGTGTAACAGCCCTGGCTGCCCTTGAACTTGAAGACCAAGCTGGCCCCGGACTCACAAAGCTCCACCTGCCTCTGCCTCCTTAGTTCCCGGCCCCTGCTGGAATTAATGGCATGTGTCACCGTCCTGTGGTGCATCCTCGGACTTCTGTAGGCATACTGGACTATGGCATGCATGTGAGCACACGTCCACACACAGGAGCAGAAAATACATTTTTAAAAATATTTATTTATTTATTATGTATACAATATTCTGTCTGTGTGTATGCCTGCAGGCCAGAAGAGGGCACCAGACCCCATTACAGATGGTTGTGAGCCACCATGTGGTTGCTGGGAATTGAACTCAGGACCTTTGGAAGAGCAGGCAATGCTCTTAACCTCTGAGCCATCTCTCCAGCCCCAGAAAATACATTCTTAAAGTCTTTAAAAACTGTCTACACTCAATACGCATACATTTCCCCCTCACCATTATATCTTGAACAATCCAGTTTAGCAACCATTTACACAACATCTGCATTTATTAGGCATGATAAGTAATCAAAAAAAATGGCTTATCGAGCCCTTTATATAGCCTGCGTTAAACCGCTTCTAGATTATGACGCAGGGTCTTTTCTTGAACCAGGATCCTCATTTTCTCAGCTGTGCTGGGTTCCAGCACATCCCAGTGATTCCTGTCTCCTCCTCTGACAATGCTGAGGCTACAGAGGTGGTGAGTGGTCAAGACCACACCCTGCTTGCTACATGGGTGCTGGGACTGCTATGTGGGTGCTGGGTATTCAGGACCTTGTGGTTAAGCAGTCAGCACTCTTAACTACTGGTCCATCTTTCCAGTCCTAGACGTGATACTCCCCCCCCCCCCGCAATATCTTTGATTTCCAGTGGGTAGAATTATCAGACAGGGAAGCCAAGACTAAGAGGGCCTGGCTGTACTGCCCAGCAGAGGTAGTAAGATCAGTCTGACCTAATCAATTGATGTTAAAGCCAATTGATTTTGGTACAGGTGTCATCTAAAACTCTAAAGTTCAGGAATGCTTTCTTCATAAGACTAATTCTGAAATTAGGGCATGACCCTCGGGAGTGTGGATTCTATAGCCACTATAGCATTGTGACTTTCTCAAGTTTTCGCTTCCGCTCGTGGGCTAATAACAAGCTCTGTTGCAGTGCCTGGTTTCTCAGAGCACTTTCTCTCAGTTAACCTGCAAAATTGTTTATAACCCCAGGTTCTTCCCAGACGTCCTTGCATAGCTCCCCCAGCTGTGGCGCCCTGGCTGCTGTGAGGCCTCTTCCTACCCGCTAGAGTGGCGCCACACTGTGGCACCATTTGGAATAGCATGCAGCACCACTAGATTGGGGTGGTATTTTTTCGTTTATTTGTTTGACTTGTGTTTTCCTCTGTGTGCCTGTGGAACTCAGGGACTGTATATGCTAGCAAGCAAACACTCCGTGGCTAAATGTCATTCTCACCCAGCCAGCTTTGAACTGTAGGAATCCTAGCTCAATTTTTTTGTTGTTGCATGACATTCCAATGGTGGAGCATCATTTGAGGCTTTTTCCTTCTATTTTTTTGAATGTATCCAAAGTCGATTGCTTAACTTCTAGCAAGGTTATAACCCCAGGCATTTCCTTCATAGCTTGACAATGTGAGTTCACCTAACCCCAGCAAGAAGCGACATGCCATGTGGCTGTCAGAAGGAGCATGGAAAATATCTGCTTCAGCAGGTTCTTGTCTTCAGCAGCAATAACAAGGACCTCCTATGCTGAGGGAGAATGTGCCTGAATTTGTAGTGTGTTTCTTCCATGACAAAAACAAGCCTCCCACCTATGGCAGGCTTTTATTTGCCCGGGGATGAACTTACTATGCATGAAACACACTTTGAGGAACCCTGGGGGCACAGCACACTCTGAGTGTGTTCAGCGCTTAGAACACACCTGGGTCCCATCCCCAGCACTACCTTTAAAAAAAGAGAAAGAAAAGACAGCATATTTTATGTTTAAAAGAAAAAAAAAAAGAAGGTTGGAAGAGCAAGATGTTTCCCATGTATGCGTATCTTTCAGAATCACTGCACTTATCCGAATGCCTGTGTAAGACAGCTCTATGTCTTGTCTCCAGGATCCCTATGGATTGAGGCAGTGTCAGAGGTCTCAGGCGCTGGACATATGATAGTGTTCTATCCCCAGATGAAGCCACTGGGTGTACTGCCTTCTGAGGATCACTTACTAGGAGCTGCCCTGTCTCCACCGTTAGGAAAACACAGCACAGCCTCTCAGAATAAAAAGCCATTTGTGAGAAAATTCCCCTACCGTGTTGTAAGGAAGCCTTGGTCACCCAGTCTGTCCTGGCAGACAAAATCTTGGATGTTGGCACACGGAATGGCATGAGCTGACTCAGAGCCAATAGCTGGATGAGTGATGGGCCTCATGCATCTTCAGGGTCTTCTAGCTGAGGCCTGTGACGTCAGGCCACTGGCAAGCAACCCTGCTATACCCCGGCTCGATCCTGACCCAAAGACACTGAACGATCCTGAATGACTGTATGCAAGAATGAGAGCGGCAGGTAAAGCAAGGTGCAGGGGATGTAGCCGAGCAGCCGAGCGCTTGCCTAGCATGCACAAGGCCCTGGCTTCAATCCGCACCGCTGCAACCAATAACCAAACACACAAGAATGGCACCGTGATGAAACAGGGGTGGCCAGACCAACGAGGGGCGCTAACCCGGACGTTTCAGTGGAGAGTCGGGAGCTGAGCTCTAGACAATCGGCTCGACACTGTCACGTGTCCTCCTCTGAATCCATGGTTACCCACAGGAAGAATGCTGTCACCGCCCACCTCTACTCGGTGGCTGAACCGGGTGGGGAGAAAAAAGATGACCTCAGCTCGGGAGGACAGCAGGGACCAACGTTGTTCCTGGAGGATGGGAACACCTGTCCCTTCAGTTGCCCTGCTCCAAGTTCAAGGGGACCAGGCAGTTGCCCAGGCTGGCCTTTTCTCCTGGGCAGCAGGCCTAGCCACTCCCTAAAAAGGAACCATCTGACCAAGCTTTAGAAGAAAAAAAAAGATGGCTTTTTTGGTTTGTTTTTGTAATTCATCTCCTTTGTTTCATTTGCTTTATTTGTTCAGCCTCTGCAACATCACACAAATATGAAGTCTTCATTGGAGCAAAGCAGGAATATAACTTTTTTTGTTTTTGAGACAGGGTCTCTCTATGTAACCTTGGCTGACCTGGAACTCTCTACGCAGACCAGGCTGGCCTTGAACTCAGAGAGATCCCTCCTGCTCTGGCTGGTCTGGATCTACTCAGCGTTCTGTGCCATTTAGTGGGGATTAAACAACTACCGTTTGGGAAAGGTGGGTGCTCCTGTGCTCACGCCCTAATGGCTGATTGCTCTGTCTGGCATCCAGGGCTTGCTGTTTGCATGTAAGTACTTCAAGGATGTATGTATTTCAGTGAACAATTTTACTTATTATTTTTGTTTCGAGACAGGGTTTCTCTGTGTAGCCCCAGCCATCCTGGAACTCACTCTGTAGATTGTCCACTTCTGTAGAGATCTGCCTGCTTCTGCCTCCCAAGTGTGGAGACTCAAGGCGTGCGCCACCACCACTCTGTGACAGTGTGACAGTTCTCATCACATACTCACCTCCTTTCCCTACCATCTTACCTTACAGCTGCGCATGTGTGCCCTCTAAGAAAAAAGATATCCTGCTATTAGTGTGCCAATTCGTTGTTTTTTTTTTTTTTGCCAACTTGACACAAGCTGGAGTCACCTAGGAAGAGGGACCCTCAATTGAGAAGATCCCCACATCAGGCTGGCAGTCTATGGGGGGGCATTTTCTAGACTGATGACTGATATGGGAAGACCCATCCCACTGTGGTGGGTGCCTCCCCTGGGCAGATGGTCCTGGAAAGCCAACTAGTAAAGCCACTGCCTTCTGTGGTTTCTGCTTCTGCCTCTGCTTCCCCTGACGACGGACTGTGACCTATAAATAAGCCCTATCCTCCCCAGACTGTTTGTGGCCGTGTTTGCCACAGCAGCAGGGAATTTAGCCAGGCCTCTTACTGGATCTTTTATTTTTAGATTTACGTATATACATGTGTTTTGCCTGCACGTATGTATGTCTACCACATGCAAGCCTGGTGCCCATGGAGGTCATAAGGCACTGGATCCCCCGGGAGCTGGAGTTATGGATGGATGTGAGCCACCCTGTGGGTGCTGGGAGACAAACCTAGTTCCCCCTGAAAAAGTAACAAGTGCCCTTAGTACCTGAGCCATCTCCCCAGCTCTGGGTTTAATTTCCCCACCAGTCTCCTTATGTGTTCAAGATCAGCTGCAGACTACCACGCGACTGGAGTTACCACAACTCCTACACTGCCTCTGGTCTGGGCTAGTTTTTCAGTACTTTTAAAAAAAGTCTCCAACTGGGCTTCTCTGGCGCAAGTTGTCACCGTTAGCCTGGGGTTCTGGCTTGGTCACATTGCTCTAGGGGTCCTCGCTGTATCACAGTGATGCACCTGCCAGGTCTTTCTGTGAAGTTACTGTTGTCCCTTTTCATATCTTTGTTTGTTTGTTTTGTTTTTCAAGACACGGTTTCTCCGTAGTTTCGGGAACCAGTCCAGGAACTAGACTAGACTGGCCTTGAACCCACAGAGTGCTGGGATTAAAGGCGTGCACCACCACCGCCTAGACTCCTTTTCATATCTTCATTCTTAGACAGAAGCCACCAAGTTGAGCCTACACACAGAGGGCCAGGACCAGGATATACATTGCTTCCTGGGGTGGTTTAAATGACAAATGTTCTCCATAGGCTCAGGCGTCTGCACAGTTGTCCCCAGTTGGTGGCTCTTTTTGGAGGAATAGTATGGAACTTTGCTGGAGGAAGCATGCTCACTGGGAACCTACTCTGAGAGTTTGTAGCCTTGCCCAACTTCCAGTTAGCTCTCTGGACTTCCTGAATGAAGAACTAACCAGTCAGCTCCCTGGTCCAGCCTGCTGTCACACCCTCCTTGCCCTCACAGACTCTCCCTCTGGAACTGCAGTACAAAACAAACAATACACTCTTTTTACTATAAATTGCTTCCGGCATAGTGTTTTTATCACACACACCCTAAAGGGTGAAGTAGCCACAAGAATTATTTGAAATTCTTCTGTAAGGATTTATCTGTTCTCCCTTCGGTATTTACCTAATCTTTATTTACATCAGCATCAGCTCACAGGTATTGACTTTGGGTTAGAACTAACACCCCGCTGTTTGCTCTGCAGCTGACACTGGGGGGGGGGGGGCTCTTCCGGAAGGCCCCCGGCTGTTGACTCCCCACCTTCCTTTCATTTCTTGGAGCATTTCTTATTTAAACAAAAGAAATTCCCCTTCAAGTCCTATCACATTAACACAAAATTTTAGTGCCTTTGTGGCTTTCTGTTAGTTGTTTTTTCAAGACAGGGTTTCTCTGTGTTGTCCTGGCTGTCCTGGAACCTCTGTAGACCAGGCTGACCTTGAACTCACAGAGAGCTTGCCTCTGCCTCCCAAGTGCTGGGATGAACGGCACGTGCCCCCACTGCACTGCTGTTGTGTTTTTGAAACATAACTGTTTAAAAGGGCATATGTGCTTTTATTGTTTTTCAGCTTCATAAATATAAACCTTCTTTAATTTTCTCACTTATATATATTCACCAGATGCATGCAGAGGACCTGGAGAACAGCTGTCTGTGGGTTGGAGAGGTGGCTCAGCAGGTAAGGGGACTTGCTGATCTGGTTGACGACCCGCATTCATTCCCAGCATACACATGGCAGCAAATAATCATGCATAACTCCAGTTCCAGGGTTCCATGATTCTCTTCTGGCTTCTGTGGTCGCACACACATGCATGTAAGCAAACATTTATTTTTTTAAAATATTTATTTATTATGTATACAATACTCTGTGTGTATGCCTGCAGGCCAGAAGAGGATACCAGACCTCATTACAGATGGTTGTGAGCCACCATGTGGTTGCTGGGAATTGAACTCAGGACCTTTGGAAGAGCAGACAATGCTCTTAACCTCTGAGCCATCTCTCCAGCCCCGTAAGCAAACATTTATACATTTAAATTTATTTATTTATTTTAAAGCAAAGCTCTCTGAAGTCAGACTGTGTCCCTCACTTGGCACTGAATCTTCCTGTACCTTAAGCTTCCCGTCTGTAAAATAGAAACTGTCTTTGGATATGTTCCTGTGAGAAGTTAACAAGATAACATAAAACAGATTAAGATCAAGGACTCTGGGGACTGGAGAGATGGCTTAATCGTTAAGAGCACTTACCACTCTTGCAGAGGTTCTGAGTTCAGTTTCTGGCTCTCATGCTATGGTCTGCTGACCTGGTCTGTCACAAGACAAGCCCTGTCCACTCCCCCCCCCTTCCTCTGAGGCAAGCGGATCTCTGCCTCCTCCAGCCTGCCTGCTCTTTTTGTCCCTCTTCTGAAGACGTGTGTTAGGGTTTTCTGTCTCTTTAAGAAACAAGCCATGCCCACCCCCTCCCCCATCCGCTGAGGCAGGCTGATCTTCTTCAGCTTCCAGCCTGAGCTCGCTCTTTTCCATCTTCCTGAGAGGCAGCTTCGCTTCTGCCTCTCTCCCCACTTCTCTGCTTCCTCCCTTCTCTGTCTCCTCCTCCTCCTCCTCCTCCTCCTCCTCCTTCTTCTTCTTCTCTCTCTCTCTCTCTCTCTCTCTCTCTCTCTCTCTCTCTCTCTCTGTCTCCTCCTCCTCCTTCTCTCTCTCTCTCTGTCCCCTCCTTCACCCTTCCTCCTCCATAACCCCCTGAATATTTAACATCACTCTGCATGTCGTGTCTATCCATGTCTCTGTCTCCTGCCCGCCTGCCATGTGTCTCCCTGCCTGGGACCAGCCACCGCTCTGGGACCGGCAGCTGTCTCTGCCTGGGACTGGCTGCTCACAGGGCCCGCTGTCTGCTGCCACATGGCCCGCTACCACCATTTGAGACCTACAGCATTTCTGCTGCCTACTGCCGCAGGGGATCTTAAAGCATTTTTAAAATATATATATAAAAACGTGGCTGCTGCCTCTCTCTCTTCGTCCCCCTTCTCCATTTTTGCCTTTCCCTTTTCCCTCCATAACCTCCTAAGTAAACTCTATACCCGAGCTCTCTCTGCATGGCATATCTGTCTGTCTCTCACCGACCACGGTCTCCCAACAAGGCCCTGGCTGACCCTCTGCTCGTTCTCAATAACTATATCTCTAACAACAACAGCTCATATGGTGACTCACAGCTTTCTGGGACTCCAGCCTTGAGAGCTCCATCTCTCCCTTTTCTGGCCTCCACAGGCGTTGCATAAATATGATAGATATCGATCTGTAGGCAAAGGTCTCATAAGATAAAAATAAGTCTTTATGAAAAAGAAAGAGCAAGGACTCTGTTAGTAGGCAGCCTGGAAGTAAATCCTAGCCTGTCGTTTGATAGAAGACTGTTGTGCGGGGCACTCAGCAGGTGTTAAACATTATTAAAGTGCTGCTAAAAGCACTGCTAATAAGTTCTTTTTCTTTTACTGTGAGTACTCGTGTTGATGGGGCAATTTGACTCCTTAATCACCAGTTGCAGTCTCGCCCTTCTTGTCTTGGCTGCTTTGAGCTAAAGACTGTCAAATAGCCAGCCTGACTATCCTATGACATCATCACTGCTAAAGACTGTCAAATGGGGGCTGGAGAGATGGCTCAGAGGTTAAAAGCATTGACTGCTCTTCCAAAGGTCCTGAGTTCAATCCAGCAACCACATATATATATATATATATATATATATATATATATATATATATATATATATATATATATATATATATATGTGGCTCACAGCCATCTATAATGAGATCTGGTGCCCTCTTCTGGCATGCGAGCATACATGGAAGGAATGTTTTATACATAATAAATAAATCTTAAAAAAAAAAAGACTGTCGGCCGGGCGGTGGTGGCGCACGTCTTTAATCCCAGCACTCGGGAGGCAGAGGCAGGCAAATCTCTGAGTTCTAGGCCAGCCTGGTCTACAAGAGCTAGTGCCAGGACAGGCTCCAAAGCTACAGAGAAACCCTGTCTAGAAAAAAACTAAAAAAAAAAAAAAAGACTGTCAAATGGCCAGCCAGACTATCCTTATGATATCATCACTACTAAAGACTGTCAAATATCCTTATGATGACATCACTGCTTTGAACATTGCATGGGCACCTTGAAAAACACTACACTATTGCAGCTGATTGCTCCAGCTCCTGAAGGGTGCAGCCTCAGCCGGGACTGGTTCAGCTTCTACCAGACGGTTGCTAGCACAACCTCAATGAACCCTAGATAACCCTGCAACCATTTTCAGGAAAGACAGTTTCTCTGATAGCTTAGCAGTGACTGCCACAACTAGTGTTAAAGGGACAATGCTTTGATTGGTGCGGACACAATCTAGTGTTAGGACAGTGCTCTGATTGGTGCAGACACAATCTAGTGTTAGGACAGTGCTCTGATTGGTGCAGACACAAGCTAGTGTTAGGACAGTGCTCTGATTGGTGCAGACACAATCTAGTGTTAGGACAGTGCTCTGATTGGTGCAGACACAAGCTAGTGTTAGGACAGTGCTCTGATTGGTGCAGACACAATCTAGTGTTAGGACAGTGCTCTGATTGGTGCAGACACAATTTAGTGTTAGGACAGTGCTCTGATTGGTGCAGACACAGTCTAGTGTTAGGACAGTGCTCTGATTGGTGCAGACACAACCTTTCATTTACATGAGGTGTCTGCCCTGCCACAAACACCCTTCCTCTGCCTATCTCAGCACTGCACTCAGGGTTTTCGAGAGGTGTCTCTGCCTATGTTCAATAGCTGTGGGGCTGAGATGAGAATGCAGAGACAGCAGAGTGGAGGGGCAGGCTAAGAAAATGGCACTGTAGCTGAAGAGGCAGAGATGGACAAACGGCTGTACAGGGCCATCAAAGAAAAACTGCAGACCCTTGTGACTGGAGGTTCCAGAGAGCTTGTGTGCCTTTACAAGTCTCAGATACCCCAAGGCCTGTGAGCTTTAACACTGGCGTCTGCCAAGGGTTGAGGAATCCCAGCATCCTAGCTCTACACAACAGCTGTACCACTTTAGAGCAAAGGGTCTGGTTACCAGAGGCTCCCACAAGAAAAAAAGTTGTAATGCTTAAGGGTTCAGCAGCATCCTGGGCCTTTGCAAAGGCTGTAGCACTTGGGGGCACCATCTGCTCTTCCCACCGCTGCCAAACGCCATGGAACATAATAGCTGACAAAGGCCAGCACTTACAGTTGGGTGGTGGTGGTGCACGCCTTTAATCGGGGAGGCAGGGGCAGGTGGATCTCTGTAAATCCAAGGCCAGCCTGGTCTACAGAGTGAGTTCCAAGACAAGGCTCCAAAGCTATACAGAGAAACCTGTCCTGAAAAAAAAAAAAAGACTAGCACACACACACACACACACACACACACACACACACACACACACACTCCTCATATAGGCCTCTGTGCCTACCCAGAATAAAAAGACCCAATGCAGGGGAGGGGATTGGTTATATTATTGTCTGTAAAACCATAGTCAAGCTACTTCTCTTTGCCTCATCCCATTCATTGAATGGGAGAGGACACAGCTTCTTGGACCAGATCGTCTTCAGGTCTTCAGCAGGTCCTCAGTCCCTGGCCAAGGATGTGTTCACTTCAGCTGTTGTAACTGAGCCTGAATAAGCCTTCAGGCAGAGATTATCCTGTAGTTTACTTCCTCAGCTCAGGGTCTCACAGTGTTTCTCACACTGAGACAAATGAGTAACCTATAGGACAGTGCCTGCTGTGTCCTAAACTACCACACAAACAAGGCCGAGTCACAGCTTTCAGGGGTCCACAAGGCATTCTGTAGCGGGAGAACCTAAGGGAACCAACCATGTATCCTAACCCGGAGTACTCTATTGCACTCCAACATGCATGCATAGGGACAGTGGAGAGAACGCCAACCCTGTGACAGAGAGGACAGCCCTATGACTACTTGTTCCATCTTGGACGTGTCCATTTCCCCAGGTGCGAACTGAGCTTCCCCATGTACAGAATTTTGTCTTTGGAGACAAGGTCTCACTACTTAGTTTGGGCTGGCCTTGAAAGGCCAATCTTCCTTCCCCAGGTGTTAAGTGCTGGGACTACAGGAGATTTCACAAGATTTTTAGGATTGGAAAAATACAGAAAACCTTATTTTTCTTTTTCCCTCAAAATTCAGTAGTGATGGAGCTGGGCTTACTACTTGCCATCTGTGTACAGTCTGGTTCCTGTTTAAAAACAACAAACAAAAACCAAGCTAGGTAGTGGTGGCACACACCTTTAATCCCAACACTGGGGGGGGGGGGATACACGAGTTTGAGGCCAGCCTGGTTTACAGAGGGAGTTCCAGGACAAGCAGGGCTAAGCAGAGACCCTGTCTCAAGGGAAATGTAGTATTTTGGGAACCCCAAAGTATAGAAAGATCAAACACAATATTTTATTATTAGCATTCCTTTATGTATTCAATGTAATAACACCAAGAAAATGGCATTGAGAACCAGATACTTTGACAACACGCCAGACACAGCACAGACCTAAAGACAGCTACTGTAGACTTAACCTCGGCATTCAATTTTACTTTTTGGTTGCAAAGCATAACTGATTTATTAGGAAAAAAAAAAAAGAAAAAGAAACCCTAAATATTGTAGCCAGCCTTGGCTCAGGGTCTTTACCAGAAATGTGACAATACTCAAAAACTATTAAAAACTGATAACTTGGTCATATATGACTATTACATGTTTAAGTGAACTTTGTTTGGTCTGGAACACTGCACTAGTAGAACAACTGATCTTCTGACTAAAATAATCAGTGTAGAATGACAAGTTCATGCTGGTAATACACTGGGGAGATATTCAATAGGGTGAACATGACAAAGGGTTAGTTACTTGGCAGCACAAGGTGGGAACGGGCTGATCCCTGACATGAATTCCTCCATTGTCTACCCATGACATCTTTGCTGGTCTTGGGTCAAGTCGAATACCCTTCTAATTCAGCCCGAAGAAGTCCTCTTCCTCCTCCTCCTCTTCCTCTGCTGCCTCCTTGTCTTTTATCAGCGTCAGTAACTGCAGTAAGCCTGGGGCTGGGCCACCCTCTGGCAGTCCAAGCTCTCTTCGGACTGTCTTCTGAACTGCCCCAGCAACAATCTGGTCTAGACGGGCCTGATTCACAACTTCTTTCTCAATTACTCCTTTCTGTACCAATTTCTGTAACAAAGGCTCCAGCCTTAGAACATAGGCAGACAGCTTTTCATCCGTCTTCTGGTAAGTAGTAAGGTATTTTACTTGCAGTGACCTAGGATTATCAATTACCCCAAATATTGTCTCAAGAGTCTCCAGGCACTCAGCAACTGTAATGAAAGGATTGTTTATCTTGAGGGCTCGAATAATTTCAAACGCTGGGCCTCTAAGGCTCTCTATCAACCGCCTTCTTTTCTCTACATCCGACACCTGCCATGTTTTCATTACCTGAGAAGTATGAAACATCCAAGACTCAAATTCTTCTTCACCTGGTCCTGGAGGATCCCTGCCTGAGAAAACACCCAGCTTTTTGTACCTCAGATACTGCAGGGTAGGCTTAAAGGCCTCATGTAATGCCTGTGCCAACATGGGGGCTCGCATTACAGGGATCATGCCCTGGTCTAAGCTGGGAGGGTCATTTCGATTTCCAAGAACTCTGGTCAGTTCGCCCATCGTCATACCCTCTCCCGTTAAAAACTCATTTAATTTGCATAAAAACTCATTATCAACATCAGGAGGCTTAAAGATCACTCTCCAGACACCTCCTTTTCCAGGTATCTCCTTGGGAACCAGAGCACTGGTAGTCTCTACCGCAAGCCCCACTAAGGCCACATTCTTGTTCTCATCCCTCCTGAACATCCTCCCAAGCAGTCTGTGTTCCCCCAAGGGTGCCAGGCCAGCCTGCAAGGCCTCCTCGATTTCTGCCACTCCGCAGGTCAGAGGGATGCCAGCAACCAACAGTGCTTTCCGAGGGCTTATATCCATCCCCCTGCACCAGTCTTCTAAGAGCCTCAGCGTCATGGTGCCAGAATACTGAAGACGTAGTTAGCCCCAGGCGGCACTGCCGCCGCCACTCACAGTGATGTGCGCACTTGTCTCTTCAACTCGCCGAGGTCCAGGAGCCTGAGAAGACAGAACACCCATGAAAATTAACGGTGTTCGGGCCGCCCTGCAGCGGCTCCTCCGCCCTCCCGCCTCTGGCGCCCGCAGACCCGCCGTTATAGACGCACTGCTCGGATCCCGGGGAAGGCGTCTGACCTTTGAGGGCTTCAGACGAGACCCGGTGCCAGGAGCCCGCCTCGCCCGCTGAGGCCAGAGAAACGACTGCTGCAACCACCTCAAGGGACAGACAATCGCCTCTGTCCGAGATGGTAGGAGGCGGTGCGGTAGAGACAGCCTGACGTCACGAGAGGCGGGCACACGTTTCCGGCCCGAGACGGAAGCTCTGACTGCGGCGGCATCCGGGACTGCGAGCGGGCGGGCCACTCCGGACAGGAAGGTGAGACCCGGGACTGCTTAGCTTGGCTGTCAAGCTGGCCCGGCGCTTCGCCGTGTGCCGAGCTCGGGGCTCTGCAGGCCAGATCTAGCGCAGCCTGCTCAGCCCAGGCGCCGCAGTGCTTGCGGCTGGGGGGCGGGCCCGGCTGCCCCGAGACCCCGGAGGCCGAGCATCTCCAGGTGGCTGCCCCCAACCGGGGCTCCCGAGAGCGATGGGGCCCTCCGCCGCGTGACCTGACCAGCCGTGGTCACGCTGAGCTTAATCACTACTAGCTCGTGCTCCCGCCGGCGGCGCTCAGCTTCTCTGAGCTGTGCGACCCAGAGGCTTTCTCTTAAGGTGGCTTGTTCTGAAATGCCAAAGGTACCTGACTATTCAGAACTGAGTGACTCTTGCACGCTTGCTGGGGGAACAGGAAGACTTTCGGGACCACTGTAAGTGTTTGAGTTACTGTCTTAACTTCGGGGCTTCGACATTGGTTTAAAGAGTAGAACCCAGGGTGAATGTATGAAGTGTTAAGACAGAAAGCATTCCAACTGTCAAGTGCCATGTCCTGTGCGGAAACTAGATAACCCAGATAATCTGAAACAAAGATGTACTGTGTATATTCAAACAAGATGTGATGATTCATTCCCTCTGTGGGGCTCACATATATATAGCAGCATTCAATATATACTGAAACCAATATTTTTATGTGCTCACAACTGTTATATAAAACAACCACCTGTAAGTTGTTTACAGCTATTAAATCTTAAATATGCTCTTGCTTTCCAGAACTCAAATTTAAAACAAGTGCACTTGGAAGTTGCCATAGCAACATTACTAGACCCTAACTGTAGTTTTTTTTCTGTGTTTACATTGAAGGCACAGAGCATGGAGAATGATGAACTTCCGTCAGCGGATGGGATGGATTGGAGTGGGACTGTATTTGCTGGCAAGTGCAGCAGCATTTTACTATGTTTTTGAAATCAATGAGACTTACAACAGGTTGGCTTTGGAACACATTCAGCAGCACCCTGAGGAGCCTCGGGAAGGAACCACATGGACACACTCCTTGAAAGCTCGGTTACTCTCCCTGCCCTTTTGGTTGTGGACAGTTATTTTTCTGGTACCATACTTACAGATGTTTTTGTTTCTTTATTCTTGTACAAGAGCTGATCCCAAAACAGTGGGCTACTGTATTATACCCATATGCTTGGCAGTTCTCTGCAATCGCCACCAGGCATTCGTCAAGGCTTCTAATCAGATCAGCAGGCTACAACTGATTGACACCTAAAGCAGACACTGACTTCTCCTGCTGATCACAAGACTGCAACCTCAGGAAGCTGTGGTGGAGCAGGGACTTAAAATAATGTGACCAGAGGACTACTTTATCTGAATCATAGTGACTTCTTAAGCCCGAGAAACTACTAAAGAATCATGTTGCTGACTTCAGATTCTGGAAGTGAAATAATGGCTTGTTATTTGCAGTCTTTAGAAACTTGAAAAAGTACCTGAATTTTTATTTCTAGTCTATGTGCAACATAGTATGATTCAGAAATTTTTCCGTTGGGGAAAACAATGAATATTTCCATTGTGTTAAGTGTAAAAGGGTCTTGCCATGATCATAAAATTTAAATTTTATACATTCACTTGGCTTGCTTAAAAATCCTTCAGACTAAGACACTAATTCATCCTGCTAGAGCTAACTGCTTTCTTGCTTTCGTCTTAAACGGAATGGGTTTAAAATTACTGAGGTGATGGCTACCACATTTCTGGGGTTTTTTTTGGGGGGGGGGGGAAGAAGAAGTATGGAAAGAGAACCCAAGCCTTTTATGCTTCTTTTATTTGCTTTTTGAAGACAGGGTTTCTCTGTGTAACCCTGGCTGTCCTGGAACTCTGCCTCCAGAGGTGCTGGGATTACAGTTGTGCACCACCACAACTGGTGGCTTTTGTACTTTTACTAATGGATTATAATCACATCCATGAGGGCTGTTTAGATACACAGAATTTGTTCTCTCTTTTTGGAGTGGGGGTGGCTACCAAAATGACTCATCTTTTAAAAACTATGTAGGAACTGAACAGATTAAATGGTTGAAAGTCTAGAAATAACACACAGAAAAAATTTGGAAATATAGTCCAGTCTGCATCAAACCCTGTGAAAGGTTATCATGTCATAATCTTTCTCATTCTTTTCTAACCCAAGGTTGGGCCTTAAAGCCCAAGGATCAAGATACGATCCTTATACATAATCTCTGCACTTGGAACATCTGTGTCTGGTCACTAGAGACTTCCTGGGTGAGACCAGGGTATGCAGTGGTGACAATACTAAAACATTTCACGCTATTTTATTAATAACCGGGGACTACAGCAACCCTGTAAGATAGCAGCACTTTATTACCTATGCTTTGCAGATGTAAAACAGGAAGCAGAGAAGCAGCCTGCCATAAGTCAGGTCATCACCCAACACCTGTTTCTCACCCCATGCTCTGTACAATGGCAACTATTCTGTGTATACTGCCTACTGACTTGTACCAAAAATGGAAATGAGTATTAGTGAAAGTTTTCCTCAATTTATATAACTGTAAGCTTTTGTGTGTGTGGGAGGGGGGGCGGACGGATGGGAACAGCTAAAGGTGTGCATGCAACACCATACTTTAATCTTAAAGAGACTGAACTATAAGCTGGGCAGTAGTGGCATAGGCCAGCCTGGTCTACAAGAGCTAGTTCCAGGACAGGCTTAAAAACTACAAAGAAACCCGTGTGTGTGTGGGGGGGGGGGGCCGGAAGGACGGACCGAACTATATCAAAGCATCAGAATCTACTTTATGATCTCTCTTTCTCTTGAAACAGTTTCTCTATGTAACTGTCCTGGATATACTGGAACTCATTTGGTAGACCAGGCTGGCACCTAGATCTACCTGTCTGCCTCCAGGAGTGCTGGGATTAAAAGCATGTGCCACTACACATGCTTTAGGAAGTGGCACATGCCTTTGAACTTGGAGGCAGTGGCAGGCAAATCTCTGGGTTCCAGGATAGCCAGGGCTACCAAGAGAAATAAATTACTGAAATAACACATCTTTTGCTCCAGGGAAACAGTCTGACATACCTATTTCTTTTCTTTTGTTTTTTGAGACAGGGTTTCTCTGTAGCTTTTGGAGCCTTCATGGAACTAGCTTTTGTAGACCAGGCTGGCCTTGAACTCACAGAGATCCACCTGCCTCTGCCTCCCAAGTGCTGGGATTAAAGGTGTGTGCCAACACCGCCCAGCTTGACGTACCTATTTCTGCAAATCAGTTGCATCTTTTGCGTTCTATTAGTAGGCACGTTGCAGGAAGTTTTAGAAGCCTTCTACATTAACTCTTCACTCCATTCCTGAGGCAGGTGTTATATTGCCATGAGTGCCATTTTACAAGACTCTGAAGCATGCAGGAATTAATAACCTGTCCATGGACATGGCAAATAATTGCAAAAGCCATGTTAATTGGAAAAGCCATAGGTAGTATATGGTAGCACATGCCTTTGGGAGGCAGACGCAGGTGGATTTCTGTGAGTCTAGTCTACATAGTGAGATCCTGTCTCAAAACAACAGCAAAAGTCAGAAAAGCAAAGATTTGAACCCAGGGTATCTGGATTCAGATACGAGCTCTGTACTTACAGAAAAATTAGTACTGAGGTAGTAATATTAAAAAAAAAAGTCCGTGATAGGGTTTCTCTGTATAGCTCTGGCTGCCCTGGAACTCACTGTGCAGACCAGGCTGGCCGTGAACTCAGCTGTCCTACCTCTGCAGGAATTAAAGGCATGCACTACAACACCTGGCTGATATTTAATATTTTTAAGGCAAATTATTTTAACTACTCGTTCAAGTAGGATTAATATAGTTTTCCAAATGTAGTTAATTATTAGTGTTTAGCTTACAAGGTTAATCTGGCTTTTTTTTTTTTTTTTGGTTTTTCGAGACAGGGTTTCTCTGTGGCTTTGGAGCCTGTCCTGGAACTAGCTCTGTAGACCAGGCTGGTCTCGAACTCACAGAGATCCGCCTGCCTCTGCCTCCCGAGAGCTGGGATTAAAGGTGTGCACCCAGCCGTTAATCTGCTTTTTAAATTACATTTACTCATCTCTGAGGGTACACAAGTGAGGCTGGATGCCACAGTGTAAATGTAGAGGGCAGAGGACAACCATGGCTGTGTTTTCTCTGGTGCTGTCTACTTTGGTTTTGGAGACAGGGTCTCTCTCTCACTGGCCTGTAGCTCACCGAGTGGATAGGCTGGCCAGCCAGTGAGACTTATCCCAGGCTCCACTGGGAGCACAGCCTGGCTCCCCAACACCCTTTAAAAAACAGAAACAAGCTGGGCGGTGGTGGCGCATGCCTTTAATCCCAGCACTCGGGAGGCAGAGGCAGGCGGATCTCTGTGAGTTCGAGACCAGCTTGGTCTACAAGAGCTAGTTCCAGGACAGGCTCCAAAACCACAGAGAAACCCTGTCTCGAAAAACCAAAAAAAAAAAACAAACAAAAAACAAAACAAAAAAAAACCCAAAAAACAACCCAGAAACAAATATAGAATCTGATTCTACTTTATAATATTTATTTATTTATTTTGGTTTTTTCGAGACAGGGTTTCTCTGTAGCTTTGGAGTTTTATAATCTTTAAGCTTTATAATCTTTAAAAGGAATAAAAAGTTTGTGTTTGGTGGAGTATGATACAAAGTGCTCACTTGAGTAACTCACTGCTCCTGTGACACAAACACATGTTTGTATGGCATGGGTAGTGTTGGTCTTTTCTTAAATACCCAGTGCTAATGACCTAGCATCTTCAGCCCCTAAATTCCTGGCAGAAGCACTTACTGTGATACTTCATTATTCATTCTTTCATCGAGTATGCACCAGCATGTGACAAATCCTCCCACATATGAAGTCCTAGATGACTCTGGACTGTGGGTGGAAATCACCATGCATTAATATTTCTTTTGTTGTAAAGTGATGGGGAGAAAAAAAGAAAAAACACACAAATAATGTCAAGGTTCATGGAGGAGGCCTCAGGTCATTTTGTCTTAAATACTTTTCAGATGCTTCCATTAGGGCTGAAAAGAACTGGTCCACGGTGCTTTGGTGCTTTCATGTAGCATTCACTGAAGAGTCAAGTTAGAGCTGTGCTTATCTTTGGAACAGTAACAGCAAATCTTCTGTACAAAGTTCACTCGAGTCATCTGCAAATTTACCTACATTCCTTAATATTCAATCTTCTCTGGGTTGTTCTGAAAATGCTTCTGTCAGACTTTTGCCTCCCATTCCGCCAAAACTGCTCACTGGTGATTAACACTGCACCCAACGACCAGGTCTTGATTCTAGATTTACTTTTTGAAGTTTCTGACACTGCATCCTTGACATACTTTCTTCAGCTGGCTTTTAGGTCAGCACCATCATTTCTGATGGATGTTCCTTAGTTGCCTGCTCATTTAGGAGCCATGAGCCAAGAGGAGCAGCCACAAGTGGTCAGTGGCTGCATATATTGAGTGGCTCAGTTCTAGATAATTCCTGTTTTTTCTTCTTCCTCTCAGCTGTTTGCTGCTGCTTTGATGAATCCTTTTGGGGAATCTCCTCCAATACTACGTGTTGGTGTGCTTCAGTTCTCTCTTCTTAGCCTGTCATTTCGTCCAGTCTTGTGGTTTTAACTGCCCTTCTCCAGAGTTACTTGAATTCCCACCACCTACTTGTTGCTTTCTGAAGTGGACTCTCCCTAGGTTACCTTGGATGGTTTTGAATTTGATCTTCTTGTTGGGATCACTTGCGTGCATGCATCACTACACCCAGTTTCACTTCACTGCCTGCCTAGACTTCATACATTTACTAAAAAGCTCATGAAATTTAACCTGCCTGAAACCAAGCTGCTAATGTCAGCCTGCAAAACCTGTTTTTCAAGTCTAGTACCACGGGATCGTGCACAGTTCAAGGACAACCTAAGTCAGGCAGCAAGTTCGAGGCCCTGTCTCAGGCTGGGTGTAGTAGCCACACCCTTAATTTTAGCATGGGGAGAGGCAGGCAGTTCTAGAGTGAGTTCCAGGACCACACAGATAAACCCCACCTCAAAGAAGTCCTAATCAGCACCCCATTCCTTCAAGCCATTCCCCACTCTTTTTGCTCAATTCTGCTCCTGCCACACTACCATCTTTTCCTTTTCTGAAAGCTTATACTATGTAACTCATAAACTTAGGATCCTCCTGCCTCTGCCTCCAGAGTGCTGGGATTACAGACATGTGCTTCCTTGCTTGGCTCTAATTCTTGATTTTGGAACATTTCAGAAATTCCCGACCCAGGGCCTACTTTAGTGCTCTGTGTTTTCTTCTAACTGTGGCTCAAATGTCACCTTAGTGAATCTCTCCAACTGCCTAAATGAAAGAAAGCATTCTTCCCAGTTTAACTTTTCCCTACAGTACTTACCTATTCTCACATGATCATATGTACATTTCCTCAAAATCTTGGATTTTTGTCATGTATTGTGATAAGCCCTATGCTTACAATAATAACTGGCACACAGTAGGTGTTCAGTATGTATTCATAAATGTATACATCTCATTATATATACTGTAAAAATCAACTTAATTCATTTTCCCTAGAGAGCAAAGTCAAGAGCTAATATTTACTATTAAGTGTGTGCCCTAATGTATCAGGTGTTCTATGTTAATCCAGCTCTTTTAGATCTCAGGATTTAGTGATATTCTCTTCAAGGCCAAGATTTAAACTGTCCCTCAATATAATTTTGTTTTGAGTTCTTGTGATATCAGTTGGCTTAGAATTTTCCTTATTGGTGTTGAGTAAAAAAACATATACTAGTTTTTTTTTAATTGAGTGGATGACTACAATCCTCAATAAATTTGTTTCAGTCATAAAATTATAGTTTCTTAAGCCATCCAATATGTACAAAGTCCAAGGGCTCTTAGAACTACACAAGTTTCAGTCCCTGGTGTTCCAGTACCGTGGATCAAGAAAGCATTCATAAACAACTACCACCTCTACCAAAATTCTGGCTAGAATAAATTTCTATTTAAAACTATACTCCAGTAGCCTGTTGATACCTCAATGTGAGATGCTACTTGTTAAGGTTTAAACAGCTTATTTCTAGAATTCACTGTTTCCTGAACCACAACTTTAAATAAATAAAGCAGTTTTGATCCCAAAGGTCACCAGAAAACTAGAATAGTTACAGCATTTTTATGGCATTTTTATACTTGGAAGTTAACACACTGGTTTAAAATGACTGTTTTCAAGGTTAATCCTAAGCATATATAATCAACCTAGAACCTCTACTCTTCTTTATTTGATGGTACCCTGCTTCATACTTGACCCAGTTCTCCTAACCTATACAGAAGTTGCAATAAGAAAGGGGGTACTGGACTTCTCAAAACAAATCTACAGAGAATTCCAGGACAGCTAGTGCTACATAGTGAAATCCTGTCTCGAAAAACGAGAAAATATAAAAATAAAAGATCCATCAAACCTACAACTCAGAACCTCAAAACACTATATAAGCACAAATACTATATTGAAATGTCTTTATTAAACAAAGAAGAAAATATAAACATCTTAGGAGCAAGTTGAGCTATCAATTTAAACTATTTCTTTAACACTGCACGTTCATCTGTGTACCATATGAGGAAGTCAGGTTCCAAGGATTGGAGTTACAGAGGGTTGAGAGCCACCATATGGTGCTGGGAACTGAACCCAGGTCTTCTGTAAGAGCAGCCAGTGCTCTTAACTGCTGAATCACCTCTTCAGCTCCCTTAATTTAAACTATTTAAAATATACTATTTTAAATTATATACAGGCAAGTTTTTTTTAAAGGATTATGTAAATCTAGAGATACTTGAATTTGAGGAACATCATTAAACAAGTAAGAATCTCTGGCCATTAGTAATTTTTCCTAGTTGAAATTACCTTAGAGTGCTTAGTGGAATGTCCATGCTCCAGGAAAAACATTTTTAAAATGTAAAGTGTGTAAAGTGAATGTCCTTAGTAACATCAAGTGTAATTTCAGGTATTAGAACATGCAATTTGCAGCTGTGCATGCTAGCACACAGCACTCAGGAGGCAGAGGCAGGCAGATGGTCGAGTTTGAGGCCAGCACGATCTAAGGAACAAGTTCCAGCTAACCAGGCTACATGATGAGAGCCTGTCTTTAAAGCAAATGTTCTACCACAGAAGCACATTCCCATCCCTAAAGACTATTTTCATTTTTATTTTGAGATACGGGTGCAAACCCAGTGCCTTATGCATGCTAGACAAGCACTACTACCAAGCCTCAAAAGTTACAGATGTAAACTGGCAGAAAACAATCACTGGCTCTGTAACCTAAGGCAAATAACTACTCTGAGATTTAATTAATCTCTGAAGTAATAAGACATTTTGATTTGTTACGTCTAAGACTCTATGAGGCCCAGAATATGTCTCTATAATCCCAGCACCTAAGACATAGATGCAGGAAGATCACAGGTTTGAGAACAGGCTGTGTTACATTCAGGGAATTCTAGATCAAACTTCACTACATGGCAAAACCTTGTTTGAAGAAAACAACAAAAAGCCAGGTATGATAGTGCAAACTTGTGATCACCAACATTCAGAAGTAAGATATAGCAAGTTCAAAGCCAGCTGGACTATGTAGTGAATTCCAGGTCAGACTAGCCACATACATAGCAAGACCCAATCTCAAAACAAAATAGATATATTTTTTAAATATTTATTTATTATGCATACAATATTGTCTTGTGTATATGCCTGAAGGCCAGAAGAGGGCACCAGACCTCATTACAGATGGTTGTGAGCCACCATGTGGTTGCTGGGAATTGAACTCAGGACCTTTGGAAGAGCAGGCAATGCTCTTAACCTCTGAGCCATCTCTCCAGCCCCCAAAATAGATATATTATAACTAAAACAATTAATCTAGGGGCTGGAGAGATGGCTCAGAGGGTAAGAGCACTGCCTGCTCTTCCAAAGGCTCCTTTTTGACTAAAAGAATATGCCTACAGGAAATAGCTAAGTTGCAATCAATGAATTTTATTGACTTGGGCCTCATTTTTATTCTTGTATAGATGTATACACACACACACACAATATTATACTGCTCTCATCAATTCTTTCCAATAGAATTGTCTAGGACCATGATAAGCAGAGTTTGTTTGTTTGTTTGTTTTGGTTTTTCGAGACAATGTTTCTCTGTGTAACAGTCCTGGCTGTCCTGGAACGCATTCTGTGACCAGGCTAGCCTCCAAATCACAGAGATCTATCTGCCTGTCTCTGATTCCCAAGTGCTGGGATTAAAGGCATGTGCCGCCACCACCACCAACAAACAGTTTTTATAAAAGCTAAAAGATGCGGACATACACCATTAGATTTAATGATGTTTTGTTTTGTTTTTCAAAATAGAGTTTTCTCTGTGCAGCCTTGGTGGTCCTAGAACTGTTCTGCAGACCAGGCGAGGCTGTCCTTGAATTTGGAGATCCCACCTGCCTCTGCCTCTGGAGTCCTGGAATTAAAGGTAAGCCCATTACCACCCAGTGATTCAAAGGTTATTTTATTTATTTTATCATTTATTTATTTGTTTGCTTGTTTGTGTTTTTCAAGACAGGGTTTCAATGTGTATCTCTGGCTGTCCTGGAACTCGCTCCATAGACCGACCAATCTGGCCTCTAACTCAGAGATTCACCTCCCTCTGCCTCCTGAGTGAGTGCTGGAATTAAAGGTGTGCGCCACCACAGCCTGGCCTCAACACTCATTTTAAAGAACACAAATCTAAAAAATTGTCAATTTAAATTTTATCCATTATGAATGGTTCCATTCTATTTTTGAATGAGAAAACAAGACTTCATTCCAAACATTTATTGTACTTTTCTTTGTTTGAAACAAAAGTTCTCTTTGTTACAAACTTTACCAAAGAAAGAAAACAAATGAGTTCCCCAACTAAATCAAGGGTCTTCTGCAAGTACTAGCACATGATGATCAGGAAATAGTAGTGCTCTGATGTCTTGATCTATTCTTATTTGAAGCAAGGTCTTGACATGTAGCGCAAGCTAGGCTCCAACTTTGGATCCTCCGCCTCAGCCTCTGAAGAAGCTGGGATTACAAGTGTACAACATCTCACTCAATTTATTAGCAGTCTTAATTTCATAAAAGCTATTGCTAAGATGTTGGTTTAGGTCGTTTTGCAGATGGTCCATCTGAGTTAGTTCTGCTACCACTGTTATTTTCATCTTCTGCATCATCTTCATCATCACCTTTTAAAATAAATGTTTGTTGTGTGACATTATGTTTAGTGGTTGAAAGAAATACAGATAGGTAAAGTGATATGAGCCCATTTCCCTTTGGAGACTAAAAACCATGCATACCTCACATTTTCTAAACTGCAGAAGCCAGTGGATGGCTCAGCAGGTAAAGTAAATACAGTGCAAGTTTGGTGACCTGAGTTCAATCACTGGAACCATGGAAGGCGGAGGAGAGGACCAACTCTATACATATAACATGCTACCCACATACACACAATTAAAAGAATGCTTATGTTTTACCCTGGTGCTGGGCATTTGTATTATTTCCATTTTATAGCTATTAATCAACAGTGCTGCTACAATCAGTGAACTGAGTTTTGGTACAAACATATTTCCAGTTAACTGTGGAGGACTAGTGGTGTAACTATGGGGTATTATGGTTAAGTTTTTTAAATATTTATTTATTATGTACACAGTATTTTATCTGTGTGTATGCCTGCAGGCCAGAAGAGAGCACCAGACCTCATTACAGATGGTTGTGAACCACCATGTGGTTGCTGGGAATTGAACTCAGGACCTTTGGAAGAGCAGGCAATGCTCTTACCCTCTGAGCCATCTCTCCAGTCCTATGGTTAAGTTTTTGAGGAACTCTAAGATGGATACAAAATTTTACACTTCTACCAATAATGGCCTCTAATCTCTTCACACCCTAGGTGATTGCTAATCTTGGTTGTCAACTTGGCTACATCTGGAACTGAAACCCAAGCAGCTTGACCCATCTGAGGAATTTTTCTTGAATTATCTGAGGTTAGAGACTCAGGCTAAACTGGCCCACACCTTCTGGTGGCAACCCACGTGAAAGCCTAAGGAAGAGGAAGCCTTTGTTATTTGCCCGCTTGCCTTCACTCTGTTCCCCTTACTAGTGTTAGAACCTGCCTACTTCTTCTGGGCTCCAACACAGACTGAAAACTGGCAGCTTCCCTGAGACTGTAGCACCAGATTAGGACTGCTGAGACATCCAGTCTCATAGACTGAACATTAACTGGATCCTTGACTTTTCTGTCATGAGATAGCCATTGCTGGACTACTCAGACCACAGGCTGCAAAGGCACTCATATACATACATACATACATACATATATAAATAAAATCAGTTTTGCTCTTTTAGAGAACCCTGACTAATACACCTAGCTAATACATTTTATTGATTTTTTTTTGGACAGGATTTCTCTGTGTAGTCTTGACTGTCCTAGAACTCATTCTGTTCTGTAGACCAGGCTGGCCTCAAAATCACAGAGATCCACCTGTTTCTGCTTCCAGAGCATTGGGATTAAAGGTGTGCACCACAACCACTGCCCCGCTTTTACTGTTCTTTTCAATGACATCAATATCCACATTATAAAGAAAAGTACAGTGTACCTTCCTTTGTAGAAGAGTTGACTCCTTAGCTCAGGGTAATAAAATATCTATTTTGTTGATCAAGATTAAAAATAAATTTGACAACGGTCAGGTATAGTGGCACATTTCTTTAATCCTAGCGCTGCTGAGGCAAATTCAAAATCAGCAGGTCTAATAGTTCCAAGGACAACCATGGGTACACAGTGACTACAAAATGTTTTTTTCTATTAACAAAGTTGGTGCTGGAGAAATCAGTGGTTAAGACCACTGCCTGCTGGGTTATGATGCCTTCTTCTGGCCTTAGAAAACACCACAGAGAAGTGATGTTCAGACATACACACAAGGCAGGCAAAATACCCATCTCTGAAAAAACAAAAACCTGAACTAGTAGTTAATTTCTACAACAGCAGGGGGGTGGTGGGGAAAGTAGGAGCCAGAGGAAGGGAAGGGCTGTGGTGAAACATTCCTTTGGACATGACATGGCCTGTACATAGGGACGGCAGCTGTAGTTACCCGCACAAGATGGCAACCTTAACATTCGATCCTGGAAGGGAAAGAGGCTTATGAGCCCCCCTCACACACACACCCCCCGCCGAGTTTTTGGCAGTTAATAGTTGCTGGGGGAGGAGTTGACATTTTCTTCAGTGGTGTAGTCACCTTGGGTTGCCCAGGCTCCCGGAAATAAACACCCACCCACCCAATCTCATACAAATAAACCTTGTGAATGGCAACAAAAGGCAGGAAAGAAAGGATGAGGGAAGCCCTGTTGGGAAGGGGTTCAAGCAAAGGATGAAAGACTGTCATGGAAGGAGAAAATGACCACAATGCATTACATGTATGAAACCATCCATTAATTTTTTTATGGTTTATTTAACTTTATTTTATGTGCATTGGTGTGAAGGTGTCAGATCCCCTGGAACTGGATTTCAGACAGTTGTGAGCTGCCATGTGGGTGCTGGGAATTGAATCCGGGTCCTTAAGAAGAGCAGTCAGTGCTCTTAACCGCTGAGCCATCTCTCCAGCCCCACCATCCATTAATTTAAAAATACAAAAAAAGCACCAGGCGCTGGTAGCGCAAGCCTTTAATCCCAGCACTCGGAAGGCAGAGGCAGGCGGGTCTCTGTGAGTTCGAGGCCAGCCTGATCTACAGACTGAGTTTCAGGACAGGCTCCAAAGCTACAAAGAAACCTTGTCTCGAAAAGACAAGACAAAACACCAAAAAGCAAAACCAGAATCCTTCTTCCAAAACAGCCACGAGAAAGGACTTTCTGAGGATTAAGACTCCCTACAACAAAGTCGGTCTCGACCCTATGAAACTGTTCCCATTCTGTCAAACATGTTTCTAATTTCATACCAGATAAAACTCCTTTTTGCCTTTCAACACCCAGCTCCAACGTCCCTCCCTTTAGATCTTCCTTCCAGCTAGCAACGGTTACAGACCGCCCGCCACACGTTCCACTCTCCCACGAGGTCTGCCTATCTCAACCCTTTGCGCCCCCCAGGAGCGGGGGCGTCCGGAGGACTGAGTTCGTCGTCTAGTCCCTAGCTCAATGCTCGCCACGTTTTTTTTTTAATTGTTGTTGTTTTGATTTTGGTGATGAATGAAAAGTCGTGAGGACGAGGGACAGAAAGACCAGACAAAGAGGCAGCGATCCCCGATCCCTCCTCCTCCCTAGGCTCGCTCTCCCGAGGCTGCCCTTCACACAGGCTGCCCACGCCAGACACCCCCGGCGCCCCGCCCACGCGCTCACCGTCCAAAGCGTCCTCCGGATCCGCTGTCGCGCCCTGCGCGTCCCGCTCCACGAGGGGCCCGAAGAACTCGGCTACCAGCTCCTTCATCCGGGCCACACCCGCCGACAGGCTCTGGAGAGGGTTCGCGTCCCCCGACGCCTCACAGGACACTCGCAGGCGCCGGGGCTCCCCGTCACACCCGACGTACTCGCCCGTCAGCTCCATGGCGACCACTTAGCTTCAACAGCGCGCCACAGAGACTTGCCACCCGGAAGCGGAAGCCCACCCCACGGCCGGGGCGGGAGGGAGAGGCGGGCAAAAGGAATGACTTCCGATTCCCGGGATCCGCCCCGCCCATTTTCTTCCGTCTCCTTCTTTGGGATTGGCTGCCTGGCGCTCAGGCCCCGCCTTCTCACGCCGCCCCTGGCGCTCACTTTTCCCGCCTCCGCCTGGGCCGCGCAGCGGAGCTCCGTGACAGTTGAGGATGGCCGGAGCCGAGAGCCCCGCCGGCTGCCAGGCGGAGCTGGAGCCCGTTGTGTCGCTGGTGGACGTGCTCGAGGAGGACGAGGAGCTGGAGAATGAGGCGTGCGCCGTCCTGGGCGGCAGCGACTCGGAGAAGTGCTCCTACTCGCAGGTGCGCGCGGCCCGGCGGCTCCCGCCGCTCTGCCTGCTTCCCGCCTGCCGCAGCCGGGCCGGCTCCAGGGCTGCCCTCCACCCCGGGCTCCCACACCCCCGACCCTGCTGCCCTTCCACCCTCAGCTTGTTCCCAGTAGGGCTCTCTTTGCGCCCTGCCGGAGGCTCTCTGCAGGCTCCGGTCCTCCTCGTTGTCGCCTCTTGGTTGCCTGCTTTCCACGAGCTCATCCTCGTGACCTTTCAAACCAGACCTCCTTCGCCCCACTTCTCCCACTCCTGCAGAGTGTTAATTAGGCGCCAGATGGAGAAAAGCGGCGTTAAAGAAAAGTGGGCCGAATTTGAAAATCTGTCGGTGAGGGTGGGCTGCTCCACGGCTGCCGTCGAGTTTAACTGCTAGCTGGTGTGTTTTTCCGGTTAAGTTCCGTGTGTACGTGCGGTGTCGGAACCAAAACATCAGGTGACTCTGGAAAGCCCAGAGAGAAAAGGATCAGTTTGGCGTTTTACAGTCTTGTGAACAAGAGTTGGAGGGCCTGTGGTATGTTTAGTGACGCATCCCGTACATCTACGTACAAAAGTGGAGAAGGGTGGGTAGGAAGGAACTAGCGGGAAGAGAATTGGTGGAAGGAAACAGGCCAACCGTGCCCGTGGGTGGAGTGGAGGACTGGGGAAGGAGGCAAGGAACTTTCGAGTTGTTGTGTGGTGTGAACTGAAGTCATAATACTATTTGTCTTCCTTAACCAACTTGGGTTTGGACTGCAAAATTGTTGGTTGTTGAATAATCTTGCATCCCAGAAACAGTCGCAGATGGTCACTGGCATTTAAATCAAAGGATCACCATGAAAAAAAAAACACTCCCACTTCCTTGGAAGAAGGAAAGAAAGGTCCTAAATCTGGGTGTGAGCAGTTTATTAATACCATTATCTTCATAAAAATGTGTTAACTAGGAGAGATGTCTCAGCAGTTAAGAGTGCTCTTCCAGAGGACCCGGGTTCAATTCCCAGCACCCACATTAGAACAGTCAATTGTCTGTAACTCCAAGATCTGACACCCTTCCACAGACACACATGCAGACAAAACAGCAATGCACATAAAGTAAACAGAGATTATTTACAAATAAGTAAATTAAAAATATATATTAGCTAAAAAATTTTGTTGTTGGAGATAGGGTATTATGTTGAGCAGACTTGCCCTGAATTCCTGATCCTCCTGCCTTCACTTCCCAAATACTGCTGGGATTGCAAGTGTACATCATCATGCCTGGCTTAAGTTTTGTTTTTTTGTGGGGTTTTCGTTCTGTTTTTTGAGATAGTCAAAATGTGTGGTTCTAACTAGCCTGAGTTCATTATGTAGGCCAGGCTGGCCTCGAACTGTTAGAGATCCACCTTCCGGGATTAAAGGTGTGTGTCACCACTGCCAGCCCTAGACATTTTTTTTTAAGATTTATTTTTTAATTATTTGTGTGGGTATATATGCAAGTGTAGGTGCCCTTGAGGCCAGAGGAATCTGATCTCCCTGGAGCTGGAGTTCCAGGGGTTGTGAGCTGCCCAACATGGACCCTAGGAACTCAGTGCTAGCTCTCTGCAAGAGCAGTATGTGCTCTTAATCTCCGAATCGTCTCCCTAACCTCAGGCTGATTCACTGATGTGTCGGGGGAGAGGGCATGTGTACCACAGAACATGTGCAGACATCTGAGAACAATTTTGTGGAATCAGTTGTCTACGCCACCTTTATGTGGGCTCTGCACATGGAATGCTGGCTTCTAGGCCTACACAGCCAGTACCATTCCCCATAGAGCTCCCTCACTGGCCCTGCTGTTTTTGTGTTGAAGTAAAACAGACATCTGTAGAGTTGGACTGGCAAGAGGGCTCTTGCTGCAGAAGCCTGAGGACCTTTGCCCCATCCCCACAAACCACAAAAAGCCAGGCATGTTGAAGTGTGCTTGAAATCCCCTCTCTGGAGGGGCATGTGCCCCCTCACCATTTCTAAGTGTTAACTGTTTTTCCTTTAGCTTTTAATTTCTAAATATTTTAAATTTACAGATAATCTGAAAGAATAGTATTATGAATATCTGTAACTCATATATGTATTGCTTTTAATCACTTGTCTCTATTGAATATTTTGCCTTTTTTATTCATTACTTGACAATAAGTAGTGGACATCATTATACTATTCTCCTAGATGTTTTCCCATTCAACTCCTGCAGATCAAAATAGTTATGTTTATGGATCGACTATCCTCTTTGGTAGAATTATAAGCATCTTCTAAAATTAAAAATGTATTACTCTCCCAAACCTATATAAGCTCACCTTTATTTTCTTGTGTTAAATGGTTAAAAGTATCAACTTACTCACAGATTTAAACTTTTTATTGCTATAAAAGAAAAAAATTACATAAAAACAAGCATCAGTATAGGTCTGGAATTTGTAGTAGTGCTTTGGTCCTTTGTTGTATGACTACATTTTCCTTTTTTTTTTTTTTTGTGGGGGCTGATCATTCAGGGCTCAGTGAAGAGACAAGCACTGTATGCCTGCAGTACCTGCACACCAGAGGGAGAGGAACCAGCAGGAATTTGTCTAGCTTGCAGCTACGAATGCCATGGAAGTCATAAACTATTTGAACTATACACAAAAAGGTAAAGCAGTTTTTGCCAAATGCCTTCTAAATGCTTAGATTCTTTTGCAACCACAATACCTACTTAATCCTGCTTTTTATTCAGAGTAATTGCATGTTGGTAAGATTTAGTATGGGAGGGAATGGTTTTTCCATAAGACTTAAATTTTAATTATGGTTACTAGCTCACACTACTTGTCTTTTCCTTTTGTTATTTCATTTGTTTGTGTGTGTGAGAGAGTGATAAAGACATTTGTTTTTTTATGTGTAGTGGTGTCCAGAATTACAGTCTTTTGTTGCTTTTGTTGGAAAACTTCAAATAAGATACACAAACATCAGAAAGGCCATTTAGATTCTAGAGACTAGTCAGAAAGGGAAGCTGTGTTTGGTACTAAAAGAGTGTTAATTTTAAAAGGAAGCTTAAATATATGTTCTTCCTCTTTTCTTAATAGAAATTTTCGTTGTGATTGTGGAAACAGCAAGTTTAAAAATTTGGAATGCAAATTATTTCCTGTAAGTATGCACTGTGATTACAAATGTACTTGGGACCAGGGGCTGGAGAGATGGCTCAGCGGCTTAGAGCATGACTGCTCTTTCAAGGATCCAGTTCAGTTTCCAGCATCTACAACTACCTGTAACTCCAGCTCCAAGGGATCCACCCGACTCTTCTGGATTATGTAGAAACCTGAATACACACACTCACACACACACACATAAATAGAAATAATTCTTTTAAGTGCACTTAATGAGCTAAGGTTGGTATTTACCAAAGTGTAAAAAAGCAAAATATTTATTCTTGAACATTTCACTTTTATTTGTTTGGAAAAACTAAATAGCCCATTGAGAATCTACAGCATACATTGCAGTTAATATTAAAAGTCTGGGAGGAGATGTTCTTGAAGCTGATTGAGTTTTATTTATTGAGATCATTCATGCACACCGAGGCTTTTAGAGCAAAGCATGTGGCTGGATGAAGAGCTACGGTAAGAATCTGTCTGCAAAGCAAACTAAAGCTTTGCTTTCAGAAAAGTTGTAGGAAAATTGCAGATAAAAGAGAAAAAGAAGGAGAATGCCAGTTTTCATTAATAATAGCTAAAACTTCATGTTTTCTCCTTTAGGATTAATTTTTGATAGTTTTTATCCTTTTTGCCCCCTAATAACCTAAAAGTCTTGTCTTTTATACCTGCATTTAAAGAACTGTCTTGAGGTTTGGAGAGATGGCTCAGCAGTTGAGGGCATGTACTAATCTTCCAAAGAACCTGAGTTCAATTCCCAGCACCCAACTTTGATGGGTTTCAATTGCTTCAGCTCCAAGGGGATGTAACTCCTTTAGCCTCCATGGGCACCTGCACTTGTGCACATACCTGCATGCCCCCACCCTCCGCCCCATAATAAAAAGTAATCTTTAAAAAAAAAAAGGCTGGGCGATGGTGATACACACCTTTGATCTCGGCACTCAGTAGACAGAGGCAGGTGGATCTCTATGAATTCGAGGCCTGGTCTACAGAGTGAGTTCCAAACTAGCCAGGACTACACAGAGAAACCCTATCAAGCGAAAAAAAACCAAGAAGTGAAGACAAACGTGGCCACCCTGGCCTACATGTAGTCAGTTATAGGACAGAGAAAATGTCTTTCAAAAAACCATTAAAAGAAAATGTCTGCCCAGGTCAGTGTCAGTTCAATAAACTGACCGTGTATATGATTTTTATTTCATTTGTTATATGAGTATATTAAATAAATAATAAATCTCCCAATTGCTGTGAAGAGGATAGAGAAAATGTGGGGTTTTTTTGGTCTCTGTAGCTTGAAAAAAGTATTTCTGTAATAATAAACTTTTGACTTGAAAGTTTATGACTAGCTTGTAGAAAGATCTTAATGCAGAGAGAATTATTAAAAATACAATTTTTATAATGCATGAGATTGTATCTAATATTAGATCATAATATGTACTGAAATGTATTCTCTTTCAGGACAAATCAAAGGTAAATTCTTGCAATAAGTACAATGACAACTTTTTTGGATTATACTGCATTTGTAAGAGACCTTATCCTGATCCTGAAGATGAGGTAAAGAATCAGAAGTTTAAAATGTGGCTCTCAAACTGCTTTAGAATTGAACTGTTGTTTTTGTTGTTACTGTTGTTTTGTATTTTTTTATTTAAATATCATAGAAATGAAATATTGGAGAGGACTTTCTTGAGGCCAAAACGCCTCTCTCTCTCTCAAGTGCCTCTTCCACCCTCAGGTATTTTCTAAGAAATTAGTTTCTTTCCTCTGTGTAAAACAAGTATGTAGTAATGAGCTACGGGCCGCTTTCCTGCCGCCCAGCTCCCGGCCGCCTGGCTAGCTTATGCCCCGAAATAATTACACGGAAACTGTATTCTTTTAAACACTGCCTGGCCCATTATATCTAACCTCTTCTGACTAACTCTCATATCTTGCTTTAACCCATATCTAATAATCTGTGTTATCTAACCTCTTCTGGCTAACTCTCATATCTTGCTTAAACCCATAGCTAATAATCTGTGTAGCACCAGTCTTACCGGAAAAGATTCAGCATGTCTGACCTGGTGGCTTGCTCCATCGCATCTGCCCTGGAGAGTTAGCGGCATGGCGTCTGAGCTCACTTCCCTTCTTCCCAGCATTCTGTTCTGTTTACTCCACCCACTTTTATTCTAACCTATCAGGCCAAGCAGTTTCTTTATTAACCAATGACCTTCCTCCATCACAAGTAAATATGTAAACAGGCTTCTTTTTAAATTTAAATTACAGTGTAAGCAAAATCCCAGAATTATTCAGTGCAAAGTGCTTTTTTCACCAGTTTATTGTGGATCAGCTTCCACAGTAAGCAGGATACAAATCCAGCTGGGTGTGGTAACTCTTGCCTTTAGTTTTAGTACTCTGGAGGTAGAGGCTGGAACACAGTCATAAGTTCAAGGTCAGCCTGACCCACATCATGAATTCCAGGCCAACCACGGCTACATAGGGAGACCCTTTCTCAAAAAGAAAAGAGGAGAAAATAAATACAAGTCTGCCTTATAGCTGCCATAGTCAGGTAGCCTAGCTTTTGTAGTAGAGCAACACTGTCTAGATTGTCACTATAAAGCCTTCAGTGAACATCCATAGGTTCGTGTGTGTGTGTGTGTGTATATATATCACTGTAGGTGTTACATAAAGGCATAGCTGTTGGTGAGTCCAGGGATATTTGTAATTAAAATTAGGATCATGTCTACCAAAATATTGGCAATATTTTTGTAGTATTTTTTTCTGTGTGTTTTTTCTTGAGACAGGACTTTTTTTTTTTTTTAATGGTTTTGTTGAGATAGGGTTTCTCTGTAACAGCTCTGGCTGTCCTGGAACTCTCTGTATAGACCAGGCTGGCCTCCCTGGTGCTGGAATTAAAGGCACGCACCACCATTGCCCAGCTAGGACCTTTTTTTTTTTTTTTGTGGAAAAAATGTGTAAGGTCATGAGTTCAATTCCCAGAAACCACATGGTGGCTCACAACCATCTGTAATGAGGTCTGGTGCCCTCTTCTGGCCTGCAGGCATACACACAGACAGAATATTGTATACATAATAAATAAATAAATGTTTAAAAAAGAAAAAATGTGTAGTCATGAAGAATTTGATGATGGCATAGTGGTCAAGATTGTTTCTCCTGTCTTTTGAGGGTATTTGGGTTGCCTCAGGAGCCGTGGGGATCCCGGAAAGTGGGTAACTTGCCCATCTTTTTGTGACATTAGACACCTTTCAACACTGCCTTCTTGGCTTTCAAGGCCTTTGCTTTTGCTTTTTCTTTGGCATTGGGAGGGGTGAGAGATTCCTTCGCTTTCAGAGCCATCCTGGTGCAAAATGAATCTGGGTCTGCCTTATATATGTAGCCCTGTCTGACCTCAAACTCGGAATCTCCTGACATTTTTTTTTAACATTCTTACCAACCTACATATTATTAATCCTTTACAATCTTGCCATGTTGACCCGTTAATCCCAGTACTCAGGAATCAGAGGCAAGCAAATCTCTGTGAGTTAGAGGCCAGCCTGATCTATATACAGAGTGAGTTCCAGGACAGCCAGAGCTACAAAAGAGAGAATGTATCTCAAAAAAAAAAAAATCTGGCTATGTTATATGGCAATTGTTTATTATTAGTTCCTTTAAAAGTGTTTAACCAAAAATAAATGTTTTAAAATTTATCTTATGGGGGCTGGAGAGATGGCTCAGAGTTTGAGAGCACTGGCTGCTCTTCCAGAAGTCCTGAGTTCAATTCCCAGCAACCACATGGTGGTTCACAACCATCTGTAATGAGATCTGGTGCCCTCTTCTGGCATGAAAGCATGCATGCAGGCAGAACACTGTATATTTACTGTGAGTTTGAGGCCAGCCTGGTTTACAGAGTAAGTTCTAGGACAGCCAAAGTTGCACAAACCCTGTCTTGTGGGAAAAAAAAAATTCTTTTTCCTGGTCATGAATGAAATTACATAGCTGCTATGAGTTAGAGGGATATCTGCAATGGTCTTTGCATTGGCTTTCTATGTCCTTAATGTTTTGTTTGTATATTTCTTTTAAGGTTTATTTATTTATTATGTATACAGTGTTCTCCCTGCATGTATGCCTAAAGACCAGAAGAGGGCACCAGATTTCATTGGGAATGGTTGAGCCACCATGTGGGTGCTGGAAATTGAACTCAGGACCTCTGGAAGAGCAGCCAGTGCTCTTAACCACTGAGCCATCTCTCCAGCCCTTTCTTTGTATATTTACTGATCTGCAAAAGTACTTTGTGTATGTAGAGGAATTAACTTCCACCTTTCTGACTTTTTAATCATCTGGGACCATAATTATTGAACCAAATTACATATAAGGGGAAATTAAAAGCATCTTTAATAAATATCTCTTAAAACTAAGTAATTTCACGGATGGGGTAAAATGTTCCTTATAGTACTTTTGAAACAAAAGATTCCCTGTCTCCCAAAAAAGCAATAACTTGAGAGACAGAAGGAAAAACAAAAGCAAATTGCTCTATTGAATATCTTATTTATTTATTTACTTATTTTTGCCTCTTAAGAAAACACCACAGTAAAGGGACAGAAGCATTTTAAGATGTTAACTGCTGGTATGAAAGCCTAAGATAAGGGAAAATCATCCCCCACAGCGTGTGTGTGTGTGATTCTCCTAGTGTTGGATAGGAAGGAACTTTGATAACTGCTTGCAGACTGCTTCATGGAGAATGGATTTGTCCTCTTGACTGCTCTCACACAGATGGGTTTCTCACAGAGCTGCTAGAGAATTACTCAACTCTCTAGTTCTGCTATGGGCCAGATTTTCTTCCATGTCCTAGAATTCAAAACAATCATTAACAATTTTTTTTTTTGTCAGGTTCCAGATGAGATGATTCAGTGTGTGGTCTGTGAAGACTGGTTCCATGGCAGGGTAAGGAAAACTTTGACCTTGTAAGTTGTGTACCATGGGACATGATGGACATGCCAGTCACTCTAACACTTGGTGGGTGGGAGGTGAAAGATCAGGAGTTCAAGGCCCTCTGCTATTTGAGACCTTGTCTCAAAAATAAATAAATGGGCTTAGGAAATGGCTCACTGGCTTAAAGAGCACATCTTTAATCCTGGTATGCAGGAGGCAGAAATAGGCAGATTGCTGTGAGTTCAAGGCCAGTTTGGTTTATGTAGTACTTCCAAGCCTGCCAGACCCTGTCTCAAAAAAATATTCTTCTGTTGTACTTGACATTTCCTCTGATAGAGATATGATCAGTGTACTTTCACAGTGTCCGTTTATAAAACAACAGTCATTCTAGGGGACTTGGAGATCACAAGAAACATCTGGTTTTCTATATCCACAGCATCTTGGTGCCATTCCCCCTGAGAGTGGGGATTTCCAAGAGATGGTGTGCCAGGCTTGTATGAAGCGCTGTTCTTTCTTGTGGGCTTATGCTGGCCAGTTGGCAGGTAAGTGTTTCTGTGAGGTTGATGTGACAAAAATTTGTGCTTGTGAAATGTGTGTCTTTGATCAGAATTTTTAGCTGCTTTTTTAAACTGGACTTTAGGGAGGTATAGGAAATATTCAGCTATGTTCCTTTTCCACACTTTGCTTTTGGACTGGGTGAGAGCCTACCAGGATTAAATGTGAACCTGAATGCCGGGATGCAGAGTATTGATAACAACCAGTTAGAGAAAGTGCGGGAGGTAGTATTTGCATGGAGTCTTGAAGGGAAAATAGAGTAAAGTAAGCGGTTAAACGTAAGACATGTTTTGAAGGGGTTGGCATCATAATTCTTGGGTTATAACAGATGCCTTAGACCTGACAATAATAGATAAATATTACAGTCAAGGTCTGTGCCAGATGTGAAGGCTGTGTAACAGCCCTTGCTGTCCTAGCCCTACCTATCCTGGAACTACCTGCCTCTGCCTTCCGAGTGCTGGGATTAATGACATGCACCACCACCTCCTGGCCCTAATCACCTTCTAGAGGCCCTATCTTTTGATACTGCACTGGTTGACTTTTAGCATATGGATTTTGTGAAGTATATGTATCCCACCTGTAGCAAATGGCAAAACAGCATATTATGTGGGTTACATACTAAGAAATGGAATAGAAGCAAAAGCCATCAGGGTGGGGGTCGTCAGTGTGATACATAACACATTTTACTGGTGTGCCATCTAAATTTCTAGTCCTCACCTTCAAGGATTTTGATCATAGAAGCTATAAGCAGCATACCTGTGCCTGTGCTCTCTTCCTACACTGGCTGACACAGTCACAGCTCTTTCTGTTCTTTCTCCTTCAGAATATAGCTCAGTTCCTGCAGACACTAGAGCTATAGGTTTTGCCCATCGGGATTTCTTTTTTGCTTTTGATTGTTTAGTTGTTAGTTTTGCAAATCCAGACCCTCACACATGCTAGGTAAGATGTGTCCTCTGGCCGATCCTCAGCCCTGTCTGTTTTTTCAGGGTAGGGTCTCTGTCACCCAGGCTGACCTCAAACTCTCTGTCTTCATGTTTTCTTTCTTTTTTCTTTTTTTGGTTTTTCGAGACATGGTTTCTCTGTGGTTTTGGAGCCTGTCCTGGAACTAGCTCTTGTAGACCAGGCTGGTCTCGAACTCATAGAGATCCGCCTGCCTCTGCTTCCCGAGTGCTGGGATTAAAGGTGTGCGCCACCACCGGCTGGCTTTCATGTTTTCTTAGTTTTCCTCTTCCCTATCAGATGCTTTAACCTAGATTGCAAGCCCATTACCCACCATTAGCTCCTTTACCATCTCTCTAGACCCATCCTTTCTGACTCCCTCTTCCCAATTAAACACTTTTGTTTTCCAGAGCTGTCTTTTTTTGTTTTTAGTTTCTTTAGTTAGTCCTTCTATAGTGTATTCCTTAAAGTTCTTATGTAGTGACTAGTATTTTTTAATGAACCATTGATTTGGATTAGGCAGGCATAATGTTAAAAAGTAGTGCTAATTCCCTGGTTATTACGGAGACTAGTCCAGATATTTTAGCAGAATGTGATTTCTTGATCTGAGAGGCCAACAGCTGTGCTGTGTTTGTTTTGTTGGACCTACAGTCACCAGAGTGTCTGCTGAAGATGACGGACTGTTGCTGAATGTTGATGGCGTGGGCGGTCAGGAGGTTATCAAGTCTGAAAATGGAAGTCACCAAGATAACACCCAAAAAGAGGATGTTTCAGAGCATGGAAAGGATGCTGGCAAGGAAGTTAAAGCTGAGCAGAATAATGAGCCATGTACCAGCTCTAGTTCTGAGTCTGACTGCCAGGTAGTGTATGGAATTCAAGCCACATTCAAAGTGAAACTAAGGGCCAGGGTGGTAGCATGATCAGCAGAGTGACCGCCCTGCGTTTGATCCTCTGGGATGACGAAAGAAGGGTGGAGGTGGCTCAATTGGAGAGTTGATTGCATATAACCGTGAGGACTTTAGATCTCTAATACCACATAACGCCTTTAAACCCAGCACTTGGGAGGCAGAGGCTGGTGGATCTCTGTGAGTTTGAGGTCAGCCTTGTCTACAGAGTGAGTTCCAGGACAGGCTCCAAAGCTACAGAGAAACCCTGGTTCCAGAAACAAAAAATAGCCATACTGGGCATGATGGCACACATCTTTGATCCTAGCACTTAGGAGACAGAGGCAGGAAGATCTCTGTGAGTTTGAAGCTGGCCTAATCTACATAGCGAGTTCTAGATTAACCCAAGCTGCATAGTGATACCCTGTCTCAAAGGACAGCAAAGCCTGGTACAGAATGCACCTGAATCCCAGTGCTGGGAAGCTGGAGATGAGATTATCCCTGGAGTCGACTGACAGGCATTCTAGCCAATCAGTGAGAGACCCTAATTCAAAAACTAAAAAATGGAGACGTTGATTGGGGAAGACACTTGAATGTGCATGGCCTTCCTTATGCGTGTGTGCACCTGTGCACACAGAAAAACACACGGCTGGTTAAAAGTGATGGCTGCTGTTCCAGAAGACCTGGGTTTCAACTTCCAGAGCTCACATATTGCTTACAATTGTCTGCAAATCCAGTTCCAGGGAATAATCAAATGTCCTTTTCTAGCTTCCATGGGCACCAGGCACGCACAAGTACACAGACACACATGCAGGCAAACACTTATACACATGCAAATAAAAATTTTTTTCAAACTTAAAAATACAAAAACTCAGCTGGGCGATGATAGTGCACACCTTTAATCCCAGCACTCAGGAAGCAGAGACAGGCAGATCTCTGAGTTTGAGACCAGCCTGGTCTACAAGAGCTTGTTCAGGACAGCTAGGGCTGTTACACAGAGAAACCCTGTCTCAAAAAACAAAATACAAAAATTCACACTCCAGAACTCAATTTTATTTCAGACCGTTTTTAAGAATGAAAAAACCAAAACTGAGCTGCAGTCTGGCTGCAGACTTCAGGAGCTTCAAGCCAGTCAGTTTGTGAAGAAGGATGTTGCTACCTATTGGCCCCTGAACTGGCGCAGCAGGCTGTGCACCTGCCAAGATTGTATGGTGAGTGTCTGGTTCCACTTGGTTTCTCAGATTATGCACCACACAGTTTATTCATGGATTTATAGAGGAGTCCAGGGACGCCGAATTTCCTATGGACCAAATATATATATATAAAGCCACACTTGTAGAACAAGTTCTTGTAGAGGAAAATCGGAATTATGTGATACTTTCTACCAAGTGTTAGTAGATAACACCAATTCTGTGACTGGAGAGAGAGGGGGCAAGAGTGCTTACTGCTCTCTCAGAGGACCCGGGTTCAGTTCTCGTCTCATGGTGGCTCATTCAGACTGCATAGACCAAATCTCTTGTGGAAGTTGGAAGATTTCTGAAAAAGATCTGAGCCTAAAGTATAAATTTGTCAGGCAACTTCAAAACTCACAATTTTCTAGGTGTGAATTCAAAAATGAATAAAATTGTTATTCTCCTGAATCTGACTTTCTGAAAATGATGTTCTAATAGGGAAACTGATTTTCTTTCTTTCTTTCTTTCTTTCTTTCTTTCTTTCTTTCTTTCTTTCTTTCTTTCTTTTTCTTTTTAAGAAAATGTATGGAGAACTAGATGTCCTGTTCCTGACAGATGAGTATGATACAGTTTTGGCTTATGAGAACAAAGGCAAGAGTGAGCAGGCCACCGAGAGACGGGACCCTTTGATGGACACCCTGAGCAGCATGAACAGAGTCCAGCAAGTGGAGCTCATCTGCGGTGAGTACGTTTATAGTGTCCTGCACTGAGCAGGAGAATGTCTAAGGTAGTAAACATCTGCTCTAACTGTGCATCAACAATAGTAGTCTGCTGCTATCACCAATGGCTCACTAGCATTTCGTGCTAGAATAATGCTTAAGATCACAGGTAATGTGGTGCCGATGTGTGTGTTCATGCGGGTCTGTGAAATGAAGACTCAGAGATACTTGAGAGTGAACTTAGCCTCTGTGCTTCAGGGGGCTCAGTCTCTGTAAATTGAAGCACTTTTCCCTTCGCCTCTTTGCATTTTTATTTTTTGCTATATTTATACTTATCAAGCAGATTTCCATATGCTTAAAACAATCTGAATGAAGTTTCCGAAAATAAAATGCCAGGTGCAGATAACTGATTCATGAGATTTCCTCTTAAACCAAGGTTTTTTGAGACAGGGTTTTTCTGTAGCTTTTGGAGCCTGTCCTGGAACTAGCTCTTATAGACCAGGCTGGCCTGCCTTTGCCTCCTGAGTGCTGGGATTAAAGGCTTGAGCCATCACCGCTGGGCTCTAAAGAAAATTTTGAATATGCTTTGTATCTATGGGAAACTCTCAGACAAGATTCACAAAAGGTATCTGTAACACAAAGGATGGATTAGGAACTGAATAAAAACTTGAGAGCTAGGCCAGATATGGCCCAGTGGGGTGTCATGGCTAATGGAGATTGCTTGCTATCCCTCTGACATTATGCCAAAGGGTTGCCAAAGGTTGTGCTGGTACACCTTTAATCCCAGCATTTGAGGGGGGGGGATAAAGCAGGAGGGTCTCTGAGTTTGAGGCCAGCCTGGTCTACACAGTGAGCTCCAGGATAGCCAGGGCTATGTAGAGACTGTCTCAAAAAAGAGAGAAAAGAACAAACTGCAGCATGTATTATTTTAATTAAGGGTAGATACCTGAATACAGAATAATAGGAGAGTGTTTCATCCTTTCAAAGTAATTTTCATTGAGCATTGTATCTGAACTTGGGAAGCACGACAGCTTTTTGAGAGGTCTCTCAGGGTTGCTTGAATGGTTCACAGGAAGCTGCTAGAAGGGGAGAAGATACCCCTAAGTCCAGCAGCTCTGGTGAGGTCAGTGTTTCAGTCTCAGCCACTTTCCACTTGAGTCCATGACCTTGGGTCCTTTTTATAACATCCATCATTTCTCTTTTGTGATCAGTTAATTTTTTTGCCTTTATTAGACTAAAGACTGTTGCGTTTTCTTAGTAGACAAACATTAGGCTTCATTATATTTTCATATGCATGTATCACTGTTCTTTGGGTGTATTTATGTGTGTATGTGTGAGCAAGAGAGAGACAGAGAGAAGGATAGAGACCTTGAGACCCTGACTAAAAGTTTTTCAGTGATAGGGGTGTTGAAGAAATTCCTCAGCTGTGTGAATCTATGGAATCTATGCAAATTTCAGTGAGGCGTGGTTTAAACCTGTCTGGTGGGCCCAAGGTTACTTGAGGGCCTAGATTGCTGAGAAACAGGAAGCCCTACCGAAGTCTGAGTGGAGAGAGGCTATTTCCGGTTGTGTTTGTTGTTTGGTTTTTCAAGGCAGGGTTTCTCTGTACAACAGCCCTGCTTGTCCTGGAACTAAATCTGTAGACCAGGCTGGCCTCAAACTCACAGAGATCCATTTGTCTCTGCCTCCGGAATGCTGGGACTAAAGGTGTGCGCCACCACCGCCTGTGTTTGTTTTTGTTAAATGTAAAGACCCAGATAGCAAAATGAAGGAAGGCCAGAGTTAAGTGGGAAACAAGTTTCTCTGGGTTTTAATTAAAAACATTGGTGTAGACTGTTAATGAACTTGGCATATCAATGGCAGATGTTTTGTTTTAAAAGTGTAAGGCCTGTCTGAACTTTTTGTTGTTTTGATTTAGAGTACAATGATTTGAAGACGGAACTTAAAGACTATCTGAAGAGATTTGCTGATGAAGGCACGGTATGTAAGAGCCTTAATCGTAGCCCTGCTTGTCCACATCCCGTGGGTTACAGTGTTTTCTTTCTTTGCCTTAGTCTCTACTTGAGCTTCTTTCTGCTAGAACTGAGCTGTCTCATGGGTCCATTGGGGCGTTAGCCTCCTGTGTAACCTGTGCATTCTCCAGATTCTCACAACCTCACCCTGGTGTAGTTTGTGGTTGCCGTGTTCTTTACTAATTTTATCATGCGGTTTTAAAATCATATTAGGGGCTAGAGAAATGGCTCAGAGGTTAAGAGCACTGGCTGCTCTTCCAAAAGTCCTAAGTTCAATTCCCAGCAACTACATGTGCTCACAAACACCTGTAATGAGATCTGGTGCCCTCTTCTGGCCTGCAGGCATACATTCAGGCAGAACACGGTATATATAATAAATCTTAAAATAAAATTTATATAAAAATCATATTAGAGGGACTGTGAAGACTGCTTAGCAGGTAAGAACTCGTGCTCTGCAGCTCTCATGGACCTGAGCTAAGACCCAAAACTTAGTGAAAAGCTGGCATGATTGCACACGCCTGTAACCCAGTGCCGACAAGCAGAGCAGGAAGGACTGCAGTACTAGAGGATAGATAATATTTTCTTTTTTCTTTCTTTTTCCTTTTTTTTCTTTTTTTAGGTTGTTTCTAGTGTAGTTCTAGCTGTCCTGGAACTTGCTCCGTAGATTAGGCTGGCTTTGAACTCAAAGATCCACCTGCCTCTGCCTCCCAAGTGCTGTGATCAGAGGTGTACACCATCACTGCCTGAATATAATATTCTCTTTCACAGCTTGTTGTCACTGTTTGTAACCCTAGGTTAGGACAGATCCTTCTGCTCATATGTGTTGGAGCACTCTCTTCTGTCCCTCAGCCTCCTTGCCCCACCATCCATCCTTCTACCAAGAAGCATATGTGTTACTTTGTATTTAAAAATAGACTAAGAAAACGCAGTCTTGTGATGGCTGCAGTAGAAGCAGAGCTGGGTTGTCCCAGTTTACCTTATTTTGATCTGTGTTTTTCCTTGGTCTTATTTTTTATTTTGTTAGCATTACAGACATCTTTGTATTTGATGCTTTAAATCCATTGCCCATTACTTAAAGTAGTGCCTCCAGAACATGACTTGGGTTTTGAGGATTTTTTTTTATCAACCATTTTTTCTGTTGATACAGCAATAGCAATCATCTTTAATTTTAGACTCAAGATACACAAGTTTTCCTCTCTCCCTTCCTCCCTCCCTTTCTTTTTTAAAGATATCAGTGCAGAAGAAAGCACAATTCCAAGCTAGGCACAGTGGTACAACACCTTTATTCTCAGCATTTGGGAGGCAGAAGCAGGGCATCTATTTCTTTTCTGAGCCACCCAGGGTTACATAGTGAGACCCAGCATCAAATAAAACAAAGCACAAACCTAGAGTTGAGCAGACCTGAAGGAAAGCTGTGCTAACGAGCACGTGCAGTGATGACCTTAGGTCTCAGGTCATGTGTGCCAGGGCTCTGTCATGGCTCAGCTGATTATTATTAAGAATGTACCAGGAGGGAGGAAAATGGGAGGCTGGGAGGAGGTGGAAACTTGGTTTTTTTTTTATCATTTTCTCAATAAAAAAAAAAAGATTTAAAAAAAAAAAAAGAATGTACCAGGAGATTCATAGACTATAGGTCAGCTGATCGTCAAGTTGCCCTGTTAGGTGGGTGCTGCTTTTATTATTTTACATGTGGAGATGCTGGGGTAGGTAGTGCAAGCTGAGTTCTGAGTCATTCTGTTCTGCTGCCTGGGTGTGTGACTGAATGGTCATCCATGGCCTCAGTGCGCATGTCTGTAAACAGATGCTGCTGTCTGCTCACTAAGACCAGAGGCTTCTGACCCATGTGGTTCGACTGGGGATTTGACCCACTGCTGTGCAAGGAAAGCAGTGGACACAGTAATGACTACTTCAAGTTGTAAGTCTGTCACTTGTCTGTGACAGCCTGTGAGATCACTGCATAGCATACTGTGTTTTCCGCTCTGACACTTGCTAGCTTAGGTGTGGACAACATGGTTTCCAATGGCAGTGAGCTTATCCACAAGTAATCCTCTGCAATTCTCTTTTCTTTTCTTTTTGTAGTTTTTGAAACTGGGTTTCATTATGTAGCCCAGGCTGGCCTTGAATTTGTGACTTTCTTCCTGCACTAGGATTGCAGACTGTGACCAGGCCGCTGGCTCTGGAATTAGCCAGTGGGTTATTTGGCTTGTTTGTGAGTGCTCTTGACCTTTTGTCGCTGCTGCAGAACGTGCTCCCTCTCAAACCTTGGCTTTTCATCAACAGGTTGTTAAGAGAGAGGACATTCAACAGTTCTTTGAAGAATTTCAGTCTAAAAAGAGGAGGAGAGTGGACGGGCTGCAGTATTACTGCAGCTAGAGGGAGCGCGTGCGTCCTCACTCAGATCCGTGGAAATGCCCCTGCTCCGGAGTAAAGAGACCTGTGTCACACTTGGTCCCCTTCCCATCTTCCTGTGACCTCAAGCTCCCTTCTCCTTAACAGTAGCCACCGTGTCTCAACAAGCGTCCTCGATGACTCAGCTAAACGCACCTCATTCCACAGACTTCAGCCTTCCTATTCGGGATACCCAGGGTTTTTGCTTATGTTTTAAGAAGTTTGATTTGATCTTGGGAAAGCAAATTGGTTTCTTTTTTAGCAATTTTTCTATGACTCAAATATGTGTCAACAGAGCTGTTGCCTTCTGGGTCCTCTCTCTCTTGCAGGTTCTCTTCCTGTTAGCCTGAACTTGCTTGGGGGACCATCCCCTCTGCCCCCATGATCACGGTGCCTTGGGTCCCAGCTTCCTCAAGCCTGTTCTGCTTCCTGAGGTTTGGTTGGGGCTTGAAGGGATTTGGGAACTTTCTCTGGACCAGCCTTGAGAGCACTAGGGCTGCTGTGGTGTCTGTCTGCCATAGGCAGGGAGGTTTACTCGTGGTGAGACTGAGGAAGCAAGCCTTTGTTCTGAATGTCGCTGAGGAATTTAGAGTCAAGTTTCACCAGCGTTCTTTTGGCTCAGACATCAGCGTTAGTACTGGAATGCTGGAGGGCTTACAGGGAATCCACCCTTATCTGAGTCCCTTTGCTGCTGCCTAAAATGACCAGATCCCACCCCGTGACATGTGGGTGCTTTACCGAGTCCTCTGCTTTCTTACATTATCAGGGATATGCAGAAGCATGTATTAAAAAATGGACCTATTTTGATACTGTTCTGTGTTAAGTTATTTTTCCCCTTGAATCTGTGCTGAAGGCGAAGACACTGACTGACCTTAGTGTTGGTGAGTGGGGCGGTGACACTGTCCTGGAAAAGAGACTGAAGAAGATTCCAGACAAAGCCCTCAGCTGCACACATGTCAAGTTTTTGTATGGAAACAGTGTGCACAGCTACTTCCCTCCTGAATGAAGTCTGAAAATCCTCACATAGATCGTTGTATAAAACTCTGTGTTTGGGGGAAGCCTTTCAGGTGCTGTGAAATCTTTTCACAGTCTATGTGGAAGACATCTTTTGATCTGCAAAGTCCCCCCCCCACACACACACACCTGAGAGGAACAAGGTCTTCCGTAGCACACTGTGAGGTACATTAAAGGCATTTTGGGTCACATAGTAGTATGGATATTTTTTTGTGTGTGCAGCAGTTGTATGCATGAATGCTCGCTAATTCCTGGACAAGATGAAGGGGCCTACAAATAAAGCCTCAGGAAATGGCATGGCCCCTGTGCTGTAGCCTGCAGCCCCCTAGTGACAGGTCCTGTGAAGCTTGTTGTGCAGAGCTGGAAGGTTCCTGGCTGGAGGCAATGCCTGTGTGCACTGAGCTAGCCTCCTAGAGAGGGCTCAGTTAAAAACCTCAGGTGCCTACAGCCTGGGCATCTTCTAAGTTTGAGGATATTTTGCACTTTCCATGTTCCATCATGTCCTCAAAATTTGTATCTTCCCAGATGTCCTATTTACTACCAAAAATTGCTGTCTGCCTGTGGCAGGTCAGAACCATGGCTCGGCAGCAGTATTAGTGAGCAGCAGCAGTTCAGACGGCTTGTCTAGGAAAGGCTCTCCACTTAACCAGAAAACCTCTTTTTGTACCTGTTCACAACTAGTTTCTTACTGACTTGGCCTGTCTCTTCTCATAGAGATGGCTTGGGCTAACATGTGGCAGATGATATTAATGCATGTTTTATGCAAAACAAAAATGTGATACTAGTTACTTTTAAGGAATTCTGGCATTGTATGTACATTTTTGTAGAAATTACTACTGGACTTAACATATTTCAATCAGGTTTCTGTAAAGTCCAAATTAAACCAATTTAAAAATTATTGATTTTCTGATTGTTCTTGATCCTGTTTTATTTTTGTTTTGTTTTATTTTGACTCTTTCTGGTCCTGTTTAAATCTACCTGGCCTCCATCTGCTGGTGGTAAGAAACTGAGCCCAAGTGTCTGTTCACAGCTTTCCTACCCTGGGCCGTGGTTCAAAGCTGGAGGCAGTTCATTCTGTGTCTGCTAGTCTATAAAATTGGTCCTGGGTCAAGAGAGTTTGCTGCCCAAGTATGATCCAAGTTCAAATCCCCAAATCTAAGAATGGTTGTACTCACATGTCTGGAGCACAGCAGTGGTGGGAAGGAGGATTGCTGGGGCTGCTAGCATAGGTCCAAGTTCAGTGACGGGCCTGCCAAAGAGAAAGACAGGGAGAGTGATGTGCCCCATGGCAAGTTAGGTGAGCTGCTTCTATAGCTAAAACCCTGAAGAAAGCGTCCTCGGTGCCAGGAAAACTGGTTCTTGTCCCTTAGAGGACCCTGGTGGTACAAAAGGGGCAAGTCGAAGAAGTGGTCTAGCAGGCCTATGGAAGGCCAGTGCTGTCTGGGGACCCACCCTGGAAGAATTCCCGGGAGCCATGTCACCTTGAAGCTGAGACTTGATGACCCGTTTTCACCAGAAAACACCATAGCAGCCCCGGGCACTGTAATAGCTGCCACGCGGCAGCTTCCAGTTCAGTTCCAGCTTGATTTCTGCTTCTAACCAAAACATGAGGGCACACTCCCTTGGTTTAGAAGATGAACTTTTTAAAAAAAAATAATTTATTTAACTTTATTTCATGCGCATTGGTGTAAAGGTGTCAGATTCTCTGGGACTGGAGTTACAGACAGCTGTGAGCTGCCATGTGGATGCTGGGAATTGAACCCGGATCCTCTAAAAGAGGAGGAGCCAGTGCTCTTAACCTCTGAGCCATCTCTCCAGTTGCTAGAAGATGAACTTAGACTGACATAAAAGATTTGATTCTTTTCCAACATCTAACCCAAGGAAGTTTTTCTAAACCTCATAGAAAGCCTGGTTACAGCCCAGCTTCCCCGTGTTATATCCAGAGACAGGAGGTGATCTCACAGGAAAGCTCAATGTTCAAACCTCACAGAACAGACAAGGCAGATGGCAGGAGGGTGGCAGGGCTGAGGATCAGAGAGGGTGAGAGGAAAGGGTCGCTGCTTTCCATCAACCAGCTTGACAGGAAATGGAAACAGCCTGCTGCAGAGCCTAGAGCTCACAGCTCAGGTGCAGCCTCACAAGATCTCAACTAGAGCAGGGAGCAGAGAGCCTGGGGCCCCGGAGGAAATAGATAGGCCAGGCACCCCAAGGAGGAAAGAAGCCCGAGCTAGCTCCTCCACAGAGGGGAGGATGCAGGAGTGAAGTCTGGATACAGAGATTAACTGCCCTCCACAGTCCCGAGGGGGAGGAATTTCCTGGAGGGGCTGGGCAATCACCCCAGGATCCTGGCCGCGACAGCCCCTGTGCCGAGTTTCGCATGTCCCACTGGGCAATCACCCCAGGACCCTGGCCGCGACAGCCCCTATGCCCAGTTTCGCATGTCCCACTGGGGTGTCTATGCCCTCATGGTTGTGCTTTGGACTGGGTACCTGGTAGAGAGCAAGTGAGCAATGTCCTGTTCTTCTACCACGGCCCAGGGAGCAAAGTGTCAGAGGGCCTGAAAGGAAATCAGTTCAGTGACTGGGGGATGCTGTCTAGGTGACACAATTGGAAGGAAGGGTGTCCACAACTATTCCCTGAAAGTGAGGGTCGCTGATGTCGTCACCACTCTACCATGCAAAGGCACAAGAAGCACACAGTGTTTTCAAATGACCCGAAGGGCCACCTACAGGGTAACAGTTTCTTTACAGACCTCCCATGTCTTGGGAGACTCCTCACCTGCAGAACTGTGGCTTCTCTGACCACAGCTGTCACTCCGCAGAGCAAGGGAAGGGACTCACAGAAGGCTATGGCCCCTGAGGACTGCTGAAATGACTGTCAACTCAAGTACCTGGTGGGGGCTAAGCCAGAGGCCACATCATGACTCACAAGGGGCTGTTGACTCTTGGGTATAAGATGGGATAAAGACCCTAACAAAGTCTTTGACCAAAATTTATTTATTTTATGTGTATTTGTGTTTTGCCATGGGTGTTGGGTCCCCTGGAACTGGAATTATAGACAGTTGTGAGCTGCCATGAACAGTCAGTGCTCTTAACCACTGAGCCATCTCCCCAGCCCTAATAGGGTTTAAGGGCACAGGTTGAGGCGGGATAGAATTTGTAGGTAGCAGCCTCCATGGTCGTTGAAGCCGTTGAAATGAGGAGCCTCTAGCCCATATTGAGCCACATGAAAAGTGAGGATGAAAGGGCCTGGGTAGACGCCAGACAACCAACACCAACATGGGTGCTAGAGGCAGGCTGGGGAAGGAAAGCAGGGCAGTGCCACAGAGCTGTGGGCGTCAAGGTGTCTGGTGGCAGGCGGAGGTAAGAGGGAACAGGACTATTGAGATTCGATAATCTCAGAGAAGCTAAATAAGAAGGTGAATCCAAAGACAAACACATAGGCATCCTCCTGAATATTAACCTTCATCAGGCGATGAAAGGAGACAGAGACAGAGGAGCACGGGACAGAAATCTCAAGGTCCAAATCAGGAGCAGAAGGAGACGGAGCACGAGCAAGGAACTCAGGATCGCGAGGGGTACACCCACACACTGAGACAATGGGGATGTTCTATGGGGAACTCACCAAGGCCAGCTGGCCTGGGTCTGAAAAAGCATGGGATAAAACCGGACTCGCTGAACATAGCAGACAATGAGGAATATTGAGAACTCAAGAACAATCGCAGTGGGTTTTTGATCCTACTGCACGTACTGGCTTTGGGGGAGCCTAGGCAGTTTGGACGCTTACCTTACGAGACCTGGATAGAGGTGGGCAGTCCTTGGACTTCCCACAGGTCAAGGAACCCTGATTGCTCTTCGAGCAGATGAGGGAGGGGGACTTTATCGGGGGAGGGGGAGGGAAATGGGAGGCGGTGGCGGGGAGGAGGCAGAAATCCTTAATAAATAAATAAATTAAAAAAAAAAGAGATTCGATAATCTCTAAACTGACGAATAAGACTAAGAGCTAAGACAGATGGGCCTCCATGTTCTCTGAGGAAGCTGACTGGATGAGGTAGCCTTCTCCGGGTCGTGGACCTGCTCTAAAGCTCCAGATAAGACCCGCTGGCAGAGCCTCCCTAGCTAGTGAGGGGAAGATGGCACGGTGCTCAGGGCAGGAGGGCTCCCTAGTGGCAGGGGATGGAAGTGTGGTAGGGCAGAGGACAGATGAGAGAGGTGGGGTGCAGGGCACAGGTGATCACAGTGACATTGAGGAGCTGTGGAGGCGCGAGGGGAAGGCAGCTGCAGGACTCATGGGAACCAAGAGAAGCAGGAACTGTGAGCAGACGGCTGGAGTGCATCAGAGGGGATGCCCTGGAAGAAGACGGGGCTGGCTCCAGACCCAGAAAGGCATCTGTCTCCTGCAAAGGTCAGGGGATGACTGAGCTGGAGGCTACACAGGAGAAGATCTCTGAAGTTGCTCTGGGTTGGGTGACGTCGTAGCTGTGGGGCTTTCTTCAGTCTCCCATAGCTGAGTTCAGCACATGAGACAGATGTTGTCAATCACTTGCAGCTCAAAGGCCAGAGACAGGAAGTGACTGACAGCTCTGGGTGGGCTGTCCTGGAGGGGACAGGAAGAGGATGGAAGTCAGCTCCACAGAAGTTAAAGGGGAGTATTAAACGGAGAACTTGAGAAGGCATCACTAACAGGAGGAGGGCATGGTGTGGTGAAAGAAAATGGCCCCAAAAGGAAGTGGCAGTATTAGGAGGTATGGCGTGTTGGAGGAAGTGTGTCACTGTGGAGGCGGGCTTTGAGGTCCCATATATGCTCAAGCCACACCCAGTGAGACAGTTTACTTCTTGTTGCCTGCAAGCCAAGATGTCGGACACTTGGCTATTTCTCCAGCACCACGTTGCCCCATGATGATAATGGACTAACCCTCTGAAAATGTAAGCCAACCCAATTAAATGTTTTCCTTTTTAAGAGTTGCGATGGTCATGTGTCTCTTCCCAGCAATAGAAACCCTACCTAAGACAAGTGGGCTGGGAGTAGGAGGGAGCGAACAGGTCAAGGTGGAGCCCTTGGGGAAATGGCTGTTCCCGCTGTGGCCATCAGGGCTTGGAATGGGAGGACATGAGAGAGGCTGAAGCCAGGCCTTCAGTGTGTGAAGGAGGTGGCAGGGTGGGGGAGGTGACTGTAAGTAAGGAGGACAACTACAAGGTGTGGGATTAGGGGCCAGCCACCACCTGATGCCCTTCCTGCATCCCAGTCAGTATAAGAAAGTCCACTTCCTGGGGGCTGGAGAGATGGCTCAGCGGTTAAGAGCGTTGCCTGCTCTTCCAAAGGTCCTGAGTTCAATTCCCAGCAACCACATGGTGGCTCACAACCATCTGTAATGAGGTCTGGTGCCCTCTTCTGGCCTTCAGGCATACACGCAGAAAGAATATTGTATACATAATAAATAAATAAATAAGTTTTTTTTTTTAAAAAAAAGCAAGTCCACTTCCCAGAGAGCGCTGGGAAGTGAGACATAAGACTGTTACCTCAGTTAGGCTGGAGAGGCCTGGGAGGCTGAGGTGGGGTAGGAAGGATAGAGCATTTTCCCTGAACCCAGGACTTCAGGAGAGCAAGGATGACAAGCACAGGGGCTGACCACAGGGTGCTAAGAACATAATACCAGATACACTGAGGAGGGGCACGAGACTCTAGGACCTCGCTGGGGTCATTACTCGCTGACTAATTGGGGAATCCCCAGAGTCTTTGGTAGGTCTATCAGAAAACAGAAAAACGGGAAGAACAGTTGTTTTCACCGCAGACATCTGGGAAACATTATATCAAATAGAATATTCCAGAAATGGAAGATATTTATGTAGCTGGAGAGACTGCACAGTGAGGAATTTCAGGAGAGTGCAACAGGGTCCCCTTCTCCTGAGGGCAGGGAAAAGATGGTTTATCATGAAGGGTGAGCTGAAGGGTGAGACCCACATGTCAAGTCTATAACCAGTGCTTATTAAGTAAATCACATTGGGGATGAGGAAGCTGGGGTTGGGTGCTTTGCCCTAGGCAGCATGATCAGTACGCTACAGAGAAAGTGTCCCATAAGGGTTCTCTGATGAACCTTACCTATGGAGGCTCTTCTGCCAGAGCATCCTGGCCTCCCCTTCCTCCCAAGCTCTACCACAAGCCAGCAGCGGTCACTAGCATACTTGCACACCAGGCTTCATAGTTCCCCACTGTTTTGAGATGTCACTAGAATCCTAAATCCGAGGCTGTCCACAGGATGTGGCTAAGGCTACTGGGGAGACTTCACAGGAAGACAAGCATCGTATGCCCGAGGGAGTGGTCAGGCTGGAACGTTAAGACTGGCCAGGGCTCCTAAGAAATCCCAACGATGCCGGGCGGTGGTGGCGCACGCCTTTAATCCCAGCACTCGGGAGGCAGAGGCAGGCGAATCTCTGTGAGTTCGAGACCAGCCTGGTCTACAAGAGCTAGTTCCAGGACAGGCTCCAAAACCACAGAGAAACCCTGTCTCGAAAAACCGAAAAAAAAAAAAAAAAAAGAAATCCCAATGACACGATCAGTGTCAGGCCATTGGGAATGTTGGGTAGTTAATATGTTTGGCAGATGAGAAGGCAGAACCCTGCAACCTACTTTTACCCTTTCTGTCAGAACACACCTCTCAAATCTGCATGAGTAGTGTAAACTACAAGAAAACTTGGGGAGAGGAGTCTGGGTACCTTGTGCATGTGGTCCATGGGGGTAGCCAGGAAATGCTTCAAGCTACTGGCAATCTGGATAGGAGGACTAAGCAAAGGGACCCAAACCCTAGAAATTACCAAGGGTCTCACGTAATTGTAGTAGGGGATGGTAGTCTGGAAACTGGACCAGTGATGTGCCAGGCATCTGGGACAAGGAACAGTGGTAGACGGGCAGTAGTAACATGGTGTGCCTGGCAAATTGCCTCTCAAGTACTTAGGCTTCTGGTCATAGATGAGGGTTGCTGTCAGTTGCTACAGAGATCCATAATTCTCAAAGAGCTGACAATCAGTGGCCATTGCATGGTCACTAAATAAGACATCTATAGTACCCCTCCAAGGTGCAGGGATACCCCATTCTTGGAATGCTGTGGAATACTAGTTTCTGGGTATCACAAGTCTGCCAATATTTTTCCCCCAAGGTTCGGGATATTTATTTATTATGCATACAATATTCTGCCTGCATCCTATGCCTACACACCAGAAGAGGACACCAGATCTCATTACAGATGGCTGTGAGCCCATGTGGTTGCTGGGAATTGAACTCAGAACCTATGGAAGAACAGCCAGTGCTCTCAACCTTTGAGCCTCTCTCCAGCCCCTGCCATACCCTCGAAACAAAACAAAACAAAACAAAACAAAAAAACAGAAATGAAAACCATTTTAGAAGGAAGGAAAAATTGCTGACTTCTGAACTTGAAGAAATTAGTATGGAGAAGGAAGAACTCTTAAGTGAACAGATGGCGTGGTGGTTAAGGGCACTGGCTACTATTTCAGAGGACCCAGGCTCAACTGCTAGCACTGACATGGGGGCTCACTACCTTGTAGCACCAGTGTCCCTTTCAGTGGTAGTCCTGTAAGCACTCGAGAACTGTCACATACATCTATGTATTTCTCATTTTCTCTTCTTCACAATGCACTTTTATTCTGAGGACCACATTTCCTGTAGCTCCCTTGGCTGGGCCTTCTGAGTACCACACTGCAGGTTTCCTTTCTGCTTGTAGGGGCCCTGGGCCAGCGAGTCTCCTTTAAAGGACCTAGGAAGGTGGGGTCCTCCAGGGTCCTCCCCCTTATCTTTCATCTTCCTTCCAGTGTTCCCCTTAGTCATGCAGTATATGTATGTGGACCATTCTTCCTGAGTTTCCACCTAAATATACTTCTTAGCTACTGCTTAGAACTACTGGCCAAATTAATATGACTACAATACTCAGTTTGCTTTCCTCTAGATGAGACCCTCCCTGCCTTCCTTGCCTACCGAGTTACCAAATCACAAAACACTGCAACCTTTGTACCTGAACCCTCTCAGTTGGTCTCTGCAGTATTCCTGAGCCTCTCCCACTGTTGGAAAGTCTGGCTAAAACCCCTCCCTCCCCCCATCTCCATCTTCTGCTAAAGCTTGTGGCAACTTTGACATTTGAAACAGGCATTAGGGCCAATCTCAAAACCTTTTGCCTGTCCAAGAAGGGTAAGGTGGAGTCCCGAGCCCTCATGTGTGCACAGCCCTTGCCACCCCCAGGCTCCACCCTCCTCAGCCCTGCTTTGGTTCCCCTGGTCCTAGCAATAGTCTTCTATTTTTCTAAAGGTCACTCTGCCAAGTCTTCCCATCCCGGAAGTTAAAATGTCAAAGTTATGTCTTGATCCTACTCCAGGTGCCTGGTACACATGGGTGGAACTTCCTCTTCAGATCACTGCTCCAATTTGTACAATGAAGTCTCTCAAAAAATGTCCTGGGTGAAATATAAGTAAGCTTGATGAATCAAAATACTTTCCAAGGAAACAACTACCACCATCAAGATGTTTCTGAAAATTTGAAATCATGAGATAGAAAATCAAGAAAACCTCCAGATTCTACCCTCAAGGGGCACAACCACATCTGTAGATAAAGACTACATGCTGGGGGCTGGAGAGATGACTCAGTGGTTAAGAGCACTGGTTGTTCTTCCAGAGGACCTAGGTTCAATTCCCAGCACCCCCCCCCCCCCATGGCAGCTTACATGTGTCTGTAACTCCAGTCCCAGGGGATCTGATACTTTCACACCAATGCACATAAAATAAAGTTAAATTATTAAAAAAAGATTGCATGTTGTACTGCTAGAACAGACTAGGTCCAACTCCACAGGTTCTATACAAGCCATTTATTTGAAATGCCAACTATATGTAGGATAGTCAGTGTTACATGCTTATCAGTAACAGTAGAAAAATAGAACCAGTGAAAACCTCTGTACAATTGTGATGGTACTCAAAAGAGAAATGTATCGTTTACAATGCTTCACACAGACGAGTTCAAGTTTGGAGGTACCTAAATAAAAATACTATATATTTCTTTAAAAAACACTATGTACAATTGAAGCGTAAACAAGTCTTACAAAGTACTGGTTATGCAGGTTGTAGAAAACACTTGCATAGGACATGAAATCAGTTTAAGAAAGATTTCTGAGCCTTTAGTATTGAAGGCACTTGACTCTACCATTAACAGCACAACCACAAGAAACTCGGTGGTGGAGGCCAGATGTGGCACATACATGGCAAGAGGAGCTCAGGAACCTTGGGCTTTCAGCCGTCCCACCTAAGAGCAGAATTCCCTGGGGCCTACCCAGAGAACCTGCAGTCATGTGCAGGTTCACCCGAGGTCTCTTCCAGAGCTTATCTGATCTCAGAGCTCACATAAACACACAAGTAGGAGATATTTCCAAGACACAAACTTGCAAACAGTCATTCTATAGAAATGGCTGCAGCATTATAATATTCTGAATATGGAAGATTGGTACAGTCATGGATATATATTTTTTAGGGAAAACAAAATCAAAAGACTTGCTCAGACAATAACCACACGAAAACTAGTACAACTGATGGGACAAAATAACACACTTTACAGAGCACTATTCACACAGCAGTGTTGAGAGAAGATAGTAAAACACCTCTAGGGCGTGCAGAATAGCTCTTAGCAAGATTATCTGAATGAGGCTTGAAAGTAACTACATGGTAGACATTGTGAACCACTGCAGACCCGGGAATAGCACCCATCACTGCGGCAATAATAGTCTATTGACTACAAAGAGCTTAACTCAGCCCTAAGAAACACATGGATGCCTTATCACTGTAAAACAATGGCCTTATGCAAATTTCGTGAAATGTATTTTTCCCTTAAAAGGCAAGTTCAGTACTATGAAGTCAAATCTCCTTTGCTGTAGACACTGGGAGTGTTGATCCTCAACTCCAGAGAAAGCACCTGAGAGGTCAGCTTCGGCCCAGCTGGCGCCACACGGCATTCACCGGCTTCCATTGCGTGCTGTAGCATCAGCTTCATCCAATGTACAAGGGTTGTGTCAACTTCAACAAGCAAGGAAAGATGATGCAATGATAAATGTTCAAAACAAAACAAAAAGCCCTAAAGCCAGAGGACAGCCAATGAGGAAGCAGAAATCAAGAATTAGGTTTAGTTCGTAAGAGGTACAGAAAGACAAATATAATTAATCCAGTAAGCCCTAAAAGCTCAATATGTCACTAAAACACTAGGCCAGCTTGGACCTAGGGATGACACTCAGAAATAAAGTCAATGGGGGTGTAAAAGGGAGATGGTATATTAGGATTTATGTTTTAGATGATTTTAATTTTTCTCCTTATGAGCAATAGGCGACTTTAAATGTAAGTTATTTTTCAAAATTTCAGAACTAAAACAAAAATACAAGAAAAGGATCAACAGCATTTTGAGAACCTAAGCAGTGGTACTCCAGCCTCAGCACTCAGAGGGACTGGAATGGTGATTGTCCAAATGGCCTGATTGTCCCTGGCCTCAAAAGGAGATCTAGGATTTTGGTTCTTAATAAATTTCTATACTAAGAAAAATGCCAGTTCCTGTGGCCTATTGTTTTATAATACATAAATACCTTCTTTTCTGAGACTGACCCTACCCAGACTTCACATTTTTAAGTACAGCATTAAAAAAAACTTCATAGATGAGTTCACAGCCAGAGGCACAGAGTCTAACATCCCACTAACACCTATCCTATCACACACAAAACCACATTTGTTTATCTTCTGAAAGTCACACCATTCCACAATCCCACAGATTAAAGCAAGATTTTCCTGTATGCACACAGTTTGGCCAGGTAATTTACTAAGTCACTAAAAACAAACATTATAAATTAAATAATACTATGAACAGTATCTACTAATTTTTTATAATTACAAGTGTGGATAGGAAAGCACATTTAATGAATTTTCAGGAAAATGAAGTGTGATACAAATGGTCCTAAAATGTAGAAAAACAAAACCTGTCAAGAGGTGAGAAAGCTTTAGGTGCGCTTGTTTCTCTCTGCAGTTATCTGCACAATACAGTCTGATCTGGAAAAATCCCAAACCGTATAAATTAATTCCTGTCAATAGGTCCCAGACACACAGGGGAGGAACAGAACAGAATTGCTTTTTGCTTCTGCTATCTGATACTGTGCTTCAAAAGACACCAACTCTTAAAAAGTGAGCCCTGTGGGTTTCTGACTTTAGGAAAGAAGAGCCTTAAAGGCGATGTAAGCCCACCTTAGAGCAGATGTGCCTGCCCTGTGCAAGCCTTGAGCTCAGGATTCCATCACCAGGGTCAGCCACAGTCAGCGGATGCACCAGCAGCAGCTAACTAGCCAGGCAACAGAACTAGTGGCAGCGATTGCCGGGGTATACAGAGATGGGCACCTTCCCATCTGTGAGATTATCTATTGTTAGGACTGTTTAAGTGTCAGATCATTCCTGAGTGTATATCCACAGGGTAAAGTGGGAAAAGACCATATGAGAAACTACAGTTTCAGGAGAGATCAGAGTTGCCAATACCTAATAGAAACCTACTTACTTCAAAGTGCGTGTAATTCATTTATACGGTAGCTTGTGCTCCCTAGCCCTGCATAGTTTTCGAGTGTGAATGATTCCTAATTGTATGTACACACACAGAAAAGATGTTCCCAAATTCCTTCTCCACAAAGAATGTTCAGGAAGTTTCTTTTCTTCTAAGTGCTACGGCTGTGTGTGTTTATAAAAATACAAAGTGAATGTCCAAATGATGCCTAAGTGATTAAAAACTTAAATAACAATATATTTACATCGGAGAGTAAGAAAGAACAAAATAAGACAAATCCAAAAGCAGTCCTTAGCTCACATACTACCCTTCCAAGAGAAAGGACTGTGAAAATCCCCATGTGCTCAGTAATTCAGAAAATGCCAAACCAGCACCTCCGGTGGAGTTCAAGTAGGACATGTAGTGTTTTACTGAAAACAAAATAGTTTTTTGGTGGTAAAGTACTATGCATCATACAACTTTGAATATGATACCAAAAATCCAGACATACTTTGAAAACATTAAAAAAAAATGTATGCTTACAAATACCAAATGACATACATAAGACCGAAGCCCTTTTGGTTTTGTTTGTTTTCCACAAAATGCAAGACAACCAAAGGCAGTCACTTCCCCAAGCACAGTGAGTCACATGAAGAGCCAGGCCCATCAGTGTGCTCTGTGTGCACACATCATCATCTCCACTACTTTTTTTTTTGAGGCAGGGGCTCACATAGCCTAGTCTTCAGTTCATTTGTAACCCAAGATGACCTTGAACATCTGATCTGCTGCCCCCCCCCCCAAGTGCTGGGATTACAGGTGTGCATGTCCATATCCAAGCCCAGCTCTACTGTTTTCTAATACTAAGGTCTAATTTTCTTAGACCTTTTGGAATGAGTAACTCTACTCCAGAATCTACAAGGGCCCTGACAATGTCTGCACTATGATTACACATTAGCCACAGACTGGGTATCAAGGCTTTTCTCCTTCCTGTTCTTTGCTGGACCTAAAAATTTTAAGACCTGGACTGGACTCCTGCTGTGGGGAATGAAGATTGGCTTTCATGACTTATAAAAAAAGAATGACATTAGATTTATGGAGACTGAGTAGGAAGATTTCTGAACTGAAACAATCACCGAAAGAGAGAGGAGCGTTTGATGTGCTGTTCTTTGGAATTTCTATAATTAAAAAATAAACACAACTATTTTGTAAGAAAATACATCTTAGTGTGCAATCCAATGCACGTGGAAACTGGTAGATGATAGATAAAATGCAAAAAAGTATGAAAATACAGTCCTTTAAATGTGGCAATAAAGTTTAACACACTGTTATAAAATCAATACAAATAAAACAAATGTACAAGTGCAAAAAAATTTAGTCATCTGAAAGAAGAAGAAAGCGCCAGCTTGCTTTCTCTTTAAGATGCTTCCCACACAACTGTTACACACAAAAGAGACGGATGCAGCATTCAAAGTAACCCTCATGCCATGTATAATAAACATATATACACATAGAAACTAGAATAAAATGTGAGACTGAGCTGGCATCGATAAACCGGTAAGTTGTTGGGTTACATCATAAAACAGGATGTTTCACATCTCAGGCACAGACTCGAAGCTGCTTTCAGAGGGCAGACTTTTTGTAGAGAAAGTCTGGCTTGCTCGGTGACCTCCTTCCTCTGCTTATGGAATCATCCCTTTCCAGATCTGTGTTTCTCTGAGCTCCGTGGCTCAAGGACTCACTGTCTGTCAGTCTTCTACTAGATCGATCTTCTAGAGCTTCAGAGCTACATGCAGAATGGGAAGGAGGTCTGTTAGGTGTCAGCCCAAAAGTCAAGTCTGTTTCCACTGTAGTTCGTGCCCTGACATGAGCTGCACCATTGCCAGCATTTTCTGAGGCTGCTGAAGGAAAGTCTGACCTCTGGGGAGGCTGCTCAACAACATCCAAGCGTATTGGTTCACTCTTCTGCTTGTGGAGATGCCCATCGGGAGAAAGTGGATATTCTCTCCTAGCGTCTTCCTGTTTTTTCGGAGAGGTCTGACCAGGTAGGTAAGCTGACTTTAAGCCATTTGGTGATGCCTTATTGTGGCTGTACAAGTCTGGACCAAAATATCTACCATGTGAAGGGGAAGGAGTGCGCCTGCCAGGAGCAGGAGTGGAAGGTCTGCAGGCAGCATTTGAGAAGTCATAGAGATCTGGGTATTCCTGCTGATTTTCTCTACCATCTGCTTTCTGTTCTAGTGGATGTTTTTTTCGAGACGTGTGTGTATGTCTCTGTGGAATACATGAGAGATTCTGGGGAGGCCCTGGTCCTGCTTCAGCTGGCTGACATAATTCTGTGTCTGCAGCAAGCTCTGGGAGCCTCCTGTCCTTGAGTGACAGTGTAGACACCCCCATGGCGATATCTGGCATCAAATCATTCAGCACAGGCTGTGTACACTGAAACAGAAACAAATGGGAATGATAAAAAAGAAAAAAATAACACATTTCTTTTCAATCATTTGAAGATTACGAAGTATAATTAAACAAAATTATACGTGCATAAGAACAATATAAACCACTACACTTCTGTATAGAGGTTATTGCTGTTAGCATTATGTAGCTTTCCATCTTTGTACCTATGAATCTGTACTAATCTCAAAATTTGATGTACATACAATTACGTCACTTAATTGAGATTACTTGATTACCATATAACATTTTCCTGTATTGGTGAGATATAATTTATTTATTCTCCTACTAGGTTTCCCCCACCTCTCTTCTTTCTCCATCATCTTATCCCATTCTGAGATAATGGCTAATCTGGCTAGCCATCTTACTCTGGGGAATCCCTTTTTAACCTTCTGAGACTGGAATTAGAAGTGGGCTATCACGTCCTCCAGGCTTTTATGTGGGCTCTGGTGATCTAAACACAGGTCTGGTGTTGGAGAGATGGCTCAGTGGTTAAGAGCACTGTCTGCTCTTCCAGAGGGCCTGGGTTCCATTCCCAGCATCTACATAGTGGAACTGTAATTCCAGTTCCGGGGGATCCAACACCCTCTCCTTACCTTCATTGACACCAGGCATGCATGTGATACACAGACTATATGCAAGTAAAACAATGATCCATGTAAAAAAAAAATAAAAACAAACAAAAAAACCCCCAACCAACTTGTTGTTGCTGTTTGTTTTTTTGAGACAGGATTTCTGTGTTGCTTTGAAACCTGTCCTGGAACTAGCTCCTGTAGACCAGGCTGGCCTCGAACTCACAGAGATCAGCCTGCTTTGTCTCCCGAGTGCTGAGATTAAAGGCGTGTGCCAGCAATGCCCGACCCAATTTCGGTCTTTACGCATGCACAAGAAGACTAAAATGCACAGCTACCTACCTCACATCACCAGTTTGGTTCTTTGAGAGAGGGTTTTACTATGTGGCCCTGGCTGGCCTGAGATTTGCAGCAATCCTCATTCTTTGCTTCTTATGCACAGGGATTACAGCCATGCCATTATACCCAGCTTTTTAATTTTCTACGTTGAACCCATCTTTCTACCTCAAAACTCCTGAAATTCAAGCAACCCTAACCCTGTGGGTGGGCCACCTAGCTTCTATTATTAAAAATTTGGGCATTTACATTTTTTCTACTATATTTAGGAATGTATGAGTGAATATATTAATAAATAGCCTTTAAAGCGAATTGTACTTAATATAAAATAGAACTTCTGTAACTGTAAGGCTTGGCCATTGGAAAGGAAGGGCCCAGAAGGGGAAAGGATAATAATCTGACTCAAGGTATATACTAGCTCAACACTCAACAATGAGGCTATTTTATTTTTCTCTACCAAACGCTGCTGACAGCACATGATAGAATACTAAGAACTAGAAGCCATTGTTATTTTTCTCAAATCTATTACATAAAAAGGAAGTCTAAACTCTAGAAACTCAAAGCTCAGATGAAAAACCCTCTCTCAACTACCACCTACTTGCCCTAGCAACCAACACTGAGTAAAATGGATCTGATGGATTAGGTGGCTGGAGGTGGAGACATGCATGAGGACTTTTATCAGTCACAGTGCTTAGGCGAACAGAGGATGCTACATAAGTGCTTGCATAGAGGATCAGACACTGGGATATACATGTGCACTGCTCAATCACTGTACTACATTCACTTGGCAGTGATCAGGAAGCCACCCCAGGTAGGTCCTATTTGTGCTTGTTCTCCTTTCCATTCCCTGGAGGGAATGCTTCCAGTCAGTAACACTTGTGGGTGTTGCTAAGTCCCAGCAGGGTCCCTGGAGCTGGAGGAACAGCTCCTAAAGGCTTATGCCTTTGTTTTAGAAAAAGTTATCTAAGTGTAGACTTACCACTTGCTTCTCAGATATTATTGCTGATGAAGTGGCAGCAGCAGCTGCTGCAGCAGCAACCGTCTGTCTTCCCAGGCCTGTGGTGTTGGTACAATCGGGAGGTGCTACTTTAACACCTGGCAAATAGACTGGGGTGGGGCCAGGTTTGGGAGCTGTTCTGGAGTGAAACAGTGAATGATTGCAGGGGTAAGAGAATGAACGAGAAGGGTGATGACTGGGAGGCCTTGGTTTCCAGCCTGTCTTGAGCTGGTTATGGATTGGGGTAGCTGGAGGGTGGTATGGAGGGGGAGGAGGGGGCAAAGGTGGATGGAAGGCCACAAAAGAGTCCAGGTCTGTAAACATGGTTTCTGCTGTAGGGGTACTGTTAACACGACATCTCCCAGGCTGTCTCATTGTCAAGAGCGGACTTTCATCCCCAAAACGTTCATCAGGAAAGAACTTGTGAGGATTCTAAGAAAGAATTAAAAAAAAAAAAAAGTTAGAATTTTAGCCTAGGCTGCCCTTGAGCTTCATATCTCACCCTCCCTATTATTGGGATTATAGGTGTGTACCACTGCCTGACTGTTCTTAAACTCCTGACTTCTGCCTCAGTATTCCAAGTTCTGGGATTAAATGTGTGTGCCACTTCATCTGGTTTTAGGTTTGTACCTTTATTAGTAGTCATTAAATGGAAATTTACAGGTTGAGTTAAGCCAGGTATTAAAAACAAAGACAACTTTTAGCAGAAGTGAAAAGCTTAACATGGTTTTCTATGTCAGAAGCCCAAAGGAAAAATGGACCCCCCCCCCCCCCCCCGAGACAGGGTTTCTCTGTGGTCTTGGAGCCTGTCCTGGAACTAGCTCCAGGCTGGTCTCGAACACAGGAAAAATGGACCTTACTGAGCATACAAAGGACTAGAGTGCAGCCAAGGCAGCACAGCCAAAGCCGCTCTACTGAATATTCCAGCAGGCACATATGCAGATCAGTCAGCTTTAATAAGATCCTGTGACAAAAATCAAACACCAGGAGTAAAACAATTCAAATGTGCCACTGCTAAAAAAAGAAAAATAAGATTAACATAAAAACTAAGGATGGGGCTGGGCAGTGGTGGCTCATACTCTAATAATCCCAGCACTCAGAGCGGGAGGCAGGTGGATCTCTGTGAGTTCAATGTCAGCCTGATCTACAAAAGGGAGTTGCAGCCAGTGTTGCAGTTGTGACACAGAGAAACCTTATCTGGGAGAGGGGGGCAGCGGGCAGTGTGTATGTGTAAAACAAACAAAAAACAAGGAGGGATATTTCTAGAAAGTTTCTGATATAACATCTAAGTATCTATTTGAAATAAATATAGAATATCATTCTTTCCTATTATGTATTAGTGAGTTAGATTAAGATAATGATAGAGAAAATTTCTACATAATTTATGAGATTAAGATACTTTAAAAAAGAAAGCATACGCCAGAAGATACAATTTAAAATGGCAAATGGAATAGAAATGATCCTAACAAGGAAAACACCAATATACTACTAACATTGAAGGGGGAAGCTTTCAAGGTCTTAGCCATAAACAAGGAACTATTGGCAACAATAGGAAAGTGGGAGAAATACTGTTCTCCAGGGAAGGGCACAGCAACTGGCTATTCAATACTAAACAGTCCTGGAAATATACACACAAGCAACACGATATACACTGAGCAGGTTGTATTTACAAAGTCAGGAATACATACATACACATACATACACACCCCCAATAATAGTTAAAGAGAGGTTATTAATTTGAAAGACAGCAAGGAGGAGGATACATGGGAGGGGTGGGGCAGGGAGGAATGATACTATATTATAATCTCAAAAAAATTAAAAAAGTTAAATATCATACTGTGTAGCCTTACTGACGGAAATAATAGTAAAGAAAGACCTAAATTATTTGCTTGCCAAAGGGAACCATGCCACAGTAACCATTTGCAAGAGTCAATCAAGGTTAATGGTATTTGGTGGTAAGAAAGTTTGCATCACTAACTAGATGAAATTTATTTATAGTTATCTTTTAGATATTTTCATCATTAGACTATTCTACAAGCCTTAGTTTAACTAAAACTATTACTGCTTTTGTATCTAATTACTAGAAATGAGGGCTTGTTTTTTCTTGCTAGGTTAAAAAAAATAAATAGAGGCACTTGTTCCATGAGTCTCAGGCTTGTGCCCTCCCACCCCAGCTCCTTTCCTCCCCTCCCTCCGCCTCAGACAGGGTTTCTCTGTGTAGCCCTGACCATCCTGGAACTTGCTCTGTAAATCAGACTGGCCTCAAACTCAGAGATCCACTTGCTTCTGCCTCCCAAGTGCTGGGATTAAAGGTGTGTGCCACCACTGCCTGGCTAGGCTTGTGTTTGAAAACAACTTCTAAGGGAAAAGAGAGAAGAAACAAGACACTTGGAAGACCTGTAAGTATAACAGAGTCAAACTGGAAATCCAGTAACCAAAGAGTGAGCAGTGAGGTCTGGAGTTTTCTATTCCTCTTCAATCTCCACTGAGATACAATTCTGTAGTAGCCACCTATTAGATGCTTATTCCGCCCCAGATACATTGGTGCTTTATAGCACATTCTATCTTCACTTCACTCTGCTCAGGTTGCTCTACCACACTGCCTCTTACCAGGAGAAACCTGCAGGCTATTACAGACACCAGAGGCAGCAAAAGAACAAGTAGGAAGAAAAAGCAGCTCAGGTGACACACCTGACATTCAAGGCTCCCTCTTCCCCTTCAGTATTACGTTCTACCTGCAAGAGCTCTGCAGCAGCATCTGCAAGACCAAATTCTCTCAGCACTCGGATTTGGATTTCATAGCTGACGGTGGCGCCCTCCCCGCAGTTCAGTGCATAGGCTCTCTGCACCTGCTCCGTGTGCCGCAGTTCCTGCAGGCGCCTCACCATGTCTTTCATAATGAGGAGACGAGGAACTAGAAGGAGAAAGACAGGACAATTCCTGAGCTATACAAGACTACCCACCAAGCCCAAGGAGAAACATGCTATAGCAGAATCTTCTCACTTTTTAAAGATAGTATTTTAATTTCTTGGGAATGTTCAATTTATATGTCTTCAATTATTTTACGAGGTGTTAAAATTTCTCTATGCCCCAAAAGTTCTTGATTATACTACACAGCTCCTGAGTTGTATCATTTTTGGCCAGAGCTCAAATAAAACTTTACTGGTATGTCCCAGCACTCAGGAAGCAGAGGCAGGTGGTTCTCTAACTCAAGGCCAGCTTGTTCTACATAAAGAGTTCTAAAACAGCCAGGGCTACAGAGAGAAAACCCGACCAGACAAAAACAAAAAACCAAACTACTTTACTTGTACCTACTCTTTTCAGAAGGTGAGGGTATATCAAATATATTCACCATTAAGGCTGAGATGCAGCTCGGTGAGACAGTGCTTGCCTAACTTCAATTCCCAGCACCACAAACAAATCATCAATTGTTTTGAGTTCTGACTACATACTAGGCAGGGGCTGAATTTGAGCATTCAGGGTTACAGAATAAAAGGTGTGAACTCTATTCTCAAAAAATTCTGGCTTTCATTACTGTAAGTTAAGTAAGCAAATACAGTGTAGGAAGCAGCACCAGGCTTGACTGAGGGCAGGGGGAAGGCTTCTTAAGACAAGCAGAATCTTGACAAATGAGTGCTCTGGAAATTAAGCAGGCAAAGAAAGCAGGGAAACTTTCTGAGCAGACATCAGGTGCATATACCATATGCAAGTGAGAGATAGCAGGACACCACAGTTGGCTTGACAGGAGACTCAGTGCTCAAGGGTGCAAACCGTAAGAATACTGACAGATGACAGGTGAACCATTTGTGCACATTCTGTGTATACCAGATAGTCATGTATACAGGGGGATAACAGGACAAGAGCTGTGACTCTGACCAGCACTTTGAAACTACCTAACACAAGTGTGCTAGGTAGTTTTATATCAACCTAACACAAGCTAGAGTCACTGGAGAGGAGGGAACCTCAATTGAGGAAATGCCTCCATAACACCAGGCTGTTGGCTTGTCTGTAGGGTATTTTCTTAATCAGTGACTGAATGGGGGAGGGTCTACCTTACTGTGGTGGTTGCATTCCTGGGCTGATGATTCTGAGTTCCATAGAAAGCCAGGTTGAGCAAGCCACGGGGAGAAAGTCAGTAAGCAGCACCCCTCCATGGCCCGTGTCAGCTCCTGCATCCAGGTGCCTGCCCTGTTTTGAGTTCCTATCCTGACTTCCTTGAGTGATGAACAGTGATGTGGAAGTGTAAGCCAGATAAACCCTTTCCTCCCCTAGTTGTTTTTGGTTGTGGTGTTCATCACAGCAACAGTAAGCCTAACTATGACAACAGGCAAGGTGTGGTAATAGTGCACACCTTTAATACTAGCACTTGGAAGACAGGTAGATTTCTGTGGCTTTGATTTTTTTTTTTTAAATTTTTGGTTTTTCATTACAGGGTTTCTCTGTGTAGTTCTGCCTGTCCTGGAACTTAACTCTGTAGACCAGACTGGCCTCAAACTCTGTGACTTTGAGGCCAGCCTGGACTACAAAGAGAATTCCAGGACAGACAGGGCTGTGACAGAAAGAAACTCTTATCTTGAAAAACAAAATAACAACAAAAAAAATCCAAAACACAACAGGAGAAAACAAACAGCCTGGAGCTATCCTGAGTGTAGTTTCACTGGAATATATCTATGCTCTTTCATCTTGGGTATCAACACACACATTTGTTGTGTGAACACTAAGTAGCTGTGAGTTAGGAACCTGAGCTGAGGCAAATAGGTGATGAAGCCTACAGATCATGACATTAACTGCTAGAATGAGTGCTTACTTTGAACCAGGCAGACTCCTATTAATATAGTTGTGACACTTCTTTAAATCCTCACAATGACACTAGAGAGGAGGCATTATCTGTATTCCGAAGATGAGAAAACTAATGTTCTGTCTAAAGTCATATACATAAGTGACACAGTTAGATAGTCTTCTTCAATAAGTTGCATAGCCTTTCATAGTATGTAGGGAAAGGACAGGAAAAACAAACAAAACCTTGGTAGGCTATGTTTCATTAGCTAAATGGGAGAGACAGGTTGACTTTTCCTAATCATACTGTGACTTTTTTGGGATTTTGAGGTTAAATTCTTTTTTCGGTTTTTTGAGACAAGGTTTCTCTGTGTAGCCTTAGCTGTCCTCGAACTCACAGAGATTTACCTGTCTCTGCCTCCCAAGTGCTGGGATTAAAGGCATGTGCCACCATTGCCCAGCTTGAGGTTATATTCTAAAATGAAGTTATGCTTGTATGTATCTGTATTGACTCAACTTTAAAGAAAGCACTACAGGCTGGGTATAGTGGCACAGGTCTTTAATCCTAAAACTTGGGAGATAGAGGCAGGTGTATCTCTCTGAGTACAAGAACAGTCTGATCTAGCTTCTAAAGGAAAAACATAAAGAAAAAAGAAAGCATCACTCATGGTAGCAAACCTTCAAATTGTAGAAGAGTCTAAAAAACTCTCTCCACAATGTTACCAAATGTATACATAAGTAAATATAGAGTAGCCAAATATGGTAACAACTGACAAACGCTAACAGTTAAAATACTGTGTATTTGATGAAAAGTTCTACCACTGTGTCAGTCATCTTTCCTAAGCAGAAATGATTGGTGCTATTTATAATGCCACAGTTTGTTGAATTTATTTTAAATCCTGCAATGGCAACTGGTAAGGGCTGGAAGTTAAGTGTCTGACCACTAATTATCACTCTTTTTGAACACGACAGTTATAAATCAAGCTATGGTCAATCATAAACCAGAATTCCAGCAATCCTGGATGTGGTGAAACTGGATCTCAAGGAGCTAACTGTGACTGCATTTGGGAGGAGGACAGGGCAGACTACATCACCTCTTGAAGGTTTTTGCTTTTAAGTAAGCGGTTCATTATGTAGGTCAGGATCTTCTTGCTTTTCTTTCCCTCATGGTTTCTAGGATGACAGTGTGTGCCATCATGCCTGCCTTGAAAAGGCTCTTGTATAACAGAAAAAAAGTCTGAATTCCTCTAAATCAGTTCTTAAGAGGAATGATTCTGCCCCACAGGGACAGGAACAACGCACAAAGAGTACTGAAATGTGGGAAGAATTAGCATATGTAAGAGGGTTAGAACAGCAATTATACAAAGAAATAAAAAGGTACTGCCTTACCTGGAATTTCATTGGCTACAACTGATGGAGGGCTTGATTGGTTACTGCTCATCTGCTGGTGGCTGATCATGTGGCAGCACTGTGGCATGGCATTGCTGACCATGTAAAGTGTGTCTGGAACGTTGGACATTCGAACCATTCGGAGTCTCACCAGATCTGTTTGTTCCACCATCATCTCATCCAGCACTGACTGGAACATTGAAAAGGAGCTAGCTGGTCAACCTTTACTAAGGTGAGATCACACTTGCAGCAAGGTTATCATCATCATATAAAAAGGAATGAAATTAGCAGGGCAGTGGTGGCACAAGCCTTTAATCCCAGCACTCGGGAGGCAGAGGCAGGCGGATCTTGTGAGTTCGAGGCCAGCCTGGTCTACAAGAGCTAGTTCCAGGACAGGAACCAAAAGCTACGGAAAAACCCTGTCTCGAAAAATCAAAAAAAAAAAAAAGGAATGAAATTATCATTTCTCATAATGTTTAAATTGGTAGTGAACAGAATTAAGTGCCCCTCTTTGAGTATCTTAAAAAGATACTTTTTTCACAGGGGCTGGAGAGATGGCTCAGAGGTTAAGAACATTGACTGTTTTTCCAGAGGTCCTGAGTTCAATTCCCAGCAACCACATAGTGGCTCACAACCATTTGTAATGAGATCTGGTGCCTTCTTCTGGCCTGCATATATAATAAGTCTTTTTTTTTTTTCCCCAAGACAGGGTTTCTCTGTGGTTTTGGAGCCTGTCCTGGCACTAGCTCTTGTAGACCAGGGTAGCCTCGAACTCATAGAGATCCACTTGCCTCTGCTTCCTGAGTGCTGGGATTAAAGGCGTGTGCCACCACAGCCTGGCCAATAGTCTTTAAAAAAAAAAAAGATACATTTTTCCACTTACAGAGATCCGCCTGCTTTTGCATTCCAAGTGTTGGGATTAAAAGTGTGCGCCACCACTGCCTGGCGAAAAGATAATTTCTAAAAAGTTTGACTATAGGGGGCTGGAGAGATGGCTCAGTGGTTAAGAGCATTGCCTGCTCTTCCAAAGGTCCTGAGTTCAATTCCCAGCAACCACATGGTGGCTCACAACCATCTGTAAAGAGGTCTGGCGCCCTCTTCTGGCCTTTAGGCATACACACATAATATTGTATACATAATAAATAAATATTAAAAAAAAAAAGTTTGACTATAAAAATTGGCCAGAAATAAACTATATACAAATCATAAACAGTGTTTACATATACTAAGTATCAGATGCAACAAAAAATGCTCAAAATACAAAATACTGATTTTTAGGCCAAACAGTATGATATACATCTGTGGTAGTTTGAATGTAACTGGCCCCCATAAGCTCATAGGGAGTGGCGTTATTAGGAAGTGTGGCCTTGTTGGAGGAAGTATGTCACTGTGGAGGCAAGTTTTGAGGTCTCATATATGTCTGAGCCATACCCAGTGAGATAGTCTACTTCCTGTTGCCTGCATATCAACATGTAGCAGTTCCTTCTCCAGTACCATGTCTGCCTGCACGCTACCGTGCTGCTCCCTGCCATAATTATAATGGACTAAACCTCTGAAATTGTAAGCTGCCACCTCAATTAAATGTTTTCCTTTACAAGAGTTGCTGTGGTCATGTTTCTTCATAGCAATAGAAACCCTAAGATAGCATCTGTTTTTGTTTGAAGGTTTATTTATTTATTATGTTCATAGTGTTCTGCCTGCATGTATGTCTGCAGGCCAGAAGAAAACACCAGATCTCATTACAGATTGTTGTGAGCTACCATGTAGTTGCTGGGAATAGAACTCAGGACCTCTGGAAGAGCAACCAGTGCTCTCAACCTCTGAACCATCTTTCTAGCCCCCTAAGACAACATTTTTAATCCTAGTACTTGGGCTACAGGGGCAGGCAGGTCTCTGTGAGTTCTAGACCAGCTTGGTCTACATAGTGATTTCCAGAGCAGCCAGGGTTAGACAATGAGACCCTGTTACAAAGGGGGATATATAGCTCATAAAAAATTATTGCTACTTAAAAGATCTATAAATAAGACCAATATTGTTAAGTAAGTTCTGGGGCATTTATCTCACTAAACTGCAGAATGGATCAAATAATATATGAACACATTCCCCATTTACTGAGGAAGAGCTCTTCTTAGGCACGGGCCCAGTGCTGCTAAGTGCAGTCTTGGAGCAGAAGAGAGACTAGATAGCTACTGCATGTGCAACATCAAGGGGTGCACTTATTCCAAAAAGGCCAGACCCAGCAAAGGGGCCTTTCTACCGTTTTAGATTTGCTTACAATGTTGACCATTCAATTAGTTTCATTCCCTGGAACCCTTGTAAAGGTGGAAAGAGAGTAACTGACTTCACAAAGCTGCCCTCTGACATGGGCTACAGTACATGTGCCCACATGTACATTATGCATGTGTGGTTGGGTGGGTGAAGGGCACTGGTTGTGTCTGCTTTTTGCCAGGTATAATAGTGTACACCTTTAACTCTAGCACTTTGGAGACAGAGGCAAGTTAGAGGCTAGTCAGAGAATACAAACATGATACTCTGTCTCAAAAACCAAACCAAACCAAACCAAAGCCAAAACACAAAATCTTGTTGATTTCTGAGACTCTATGAGATTTTCAAACTCCACACCAATGTTATCTGTGAATACACCTAATAAAACTTAGTATGTTATTTTTCCATTATTATATTTTCTTGGAGAGTTCTCTCTGTTAAAGTACACACAGGGCTTGCTATTTACTGACAAGCTTGAAACTTAGTCTTAAATGTTTACCCTAAAACCAAACTGAACTCAAAAGTCAGCTATTTTGGAACATTACTTCGAGAAATCCCATGTCTCTTAGTTTATGAGGAAGACAAGCAAATGAAGTCTACTTTAGACATTTCCCTGCTCTCCAGATCGTAAAGCACAGCTATGCCATGTAATTACAATGATTTACAAGGCAATGAGATAAAACACCTCTTAACAAGTTTTTAAATCATCTTTGATAATTAAACATTTCAGAAAATTACTAACAAACTAGAATTTACTTTCATTTTCCCTATTAATAGATGTCTGGGCCATTTCCGAACAGTAAATGTCTGTGTATCTGGTTGGCAATAAACTCCTCTATCATTACCTTTGCTTCTTCCACATAGGGAGAAAACAGCCGAGGACGAACATATATGCCTGCATTTTTTTGCCGTAACCAGGCATTTGACTTTCCTCCTTCAGTTGTAGGAAGCATATCTGATGGGGGAGTACTGATCAAGCCTCTTTTCATCTTAAAAACAAACAAACATTTTTCTTAAAAAAAGATAAACAAATATATGCAGTAAATAATAGAAGACAACAATATTTACACCTATAAAACACACCACAGAAACTTTGCCACCATTTAAGTAAGAGCTTAGGAATATTATTATGTAAATATAGCAATACCATAAATGTTTAGTAGTAGTAAAGATTTCAGCAATATGGAAATACTATAACTGCCCATTTCCTTTAGAAGAATGATGTTTTTACAAAGATATATTAATTTAGATTAATTTGCACAACACTTTACAACTGACTTTTTCCCCTTCCTCATTTTACTTGCACCCACCCTCAACCGAGACAAAAATAACATGGAATTGGCCTTACTGACAGCACAAGACACTACACAGTGTTCTCTTTCAGGGAGTGTGACCTGAGACCAACCCTAAAATAGCCCAAATCAGAAAATACGTGAACACTTTTCAGTTTATTGGTGAGATTTCTTTAGGCATGGGCCCTGTATCAGTGTTGGACCAGGCTGGCCTTGAACTCACAGAGATCAGCCTGACTCTGCCTCCCAAGTGCTGGGATTAAAGACATGCACAATCACTGCCCGGCTAGTTTAAATTATTTTATTATTATCTATGTGACCACAGATGCCTTATTTAAGCTTAAGGTCCTCACTGGAGGGCACCTGTGTGGTTGTAGAATCAGGGAGCCAGAAGATTAAGATATTTAAGTGTCACCCTGTGGTTTCCTCATATATGTTATGAACCCATAAATGAAGCATCTTAGGTCCTACTGTGATGGTAAAGATTAAACAACAGCAACACTAAACACTCAGCATGGTATGCACTTGCACCTACTAAGAGAACATGGCAGTCCACAGAGTTCCTAACCAATGTCCCAACAATACTTTCCTAAAAAAAAAAAAATACAAGAATCAATCTTGCTGGGAATGCTGATGTGCTGTGAGACAATGGTCTTGTACCCTGTCACTTGCATTGTTTTAATAAACCGCTGATTGGCCAGTAGCCAGGCAGGAAGTAGAGGCGGGGCCGCCAGAATAGAAGAATTCTGGAAAGAGAAACTGGAGTGCTGGGATTAAAGACATGTATTATTCTTCCTGGTGTTGTGATACTTTTATTTCTTTTTGTATATTAGGCTATGAATTCGTATGAAATAGGCTCCAACAGTTCAGGCTCCTTCCTTCCCATCAGTCCTCACAAACTGCTTCTCTGGGTGGAGCAGCATGGCACTTCAGCTGATTCCAGGTGCCCTTCTCTTTTTTTCTTCTGATCATTTCCTTTCACCCACTTCAAGAAACTGTCTCTGCTCTTAGAGTGCTTAGTGATTAATGTGCTCTATCTGCATTTAACTTGTTTACAATGATGCCCATGGCATTCTGGGTGACACTGTAGACTCTTCTGGTTTTGTCATGGTAACACTTACGGGGCATTCCTTTTTGAACAGTGCCCAATCCCTTGATGTCTACAGTATCACCCTTCTTGTAGATTACCATGTATATAACCAAAGGAACAACTCCACACTTCCTAAAGGGCCTAGAGAACATACAGAGCATGCCCCTCCTCTTTCCCTTTGTGTTTGTCATTTTGGTGAGTTACTGAAAGATGGCCGTTACAGCAAAAAGGCGTTATTTTTATTATTCAAGGCAGCAAAATATTCTCTTAGATATTCACATAGTCTTGTTTTCAGACTTAATAGAAATTTAAAATACTGTCAAATATTTAAATAATATTAAGCATCTGAGTGTATATACAAATACATGCACACATATTTATTCCTAATAGGGACAGTTTCAGAAAGAAGAAATGACAAGACCAAAGAGTATGAACACATTGATGGCTCTTGATAACATGTCTAACTGCTATCTCCAAACTGCTGCAATCAACAGTGTTAAAAAGGTGCCAATGTATTTCCCACCTAGGACAGTAGCAGCATTTCAAAGCTTACTGGCTCCCTAGGGACAAATAACTTACTACTTTATTTTGTATTCTTTGGTATGCATGTAATTACTAGCAAAGACAATATCTTTTTCTAATCAGAAAGTTCATATACTTATTCTTTAACAGTTTCACACATGTATATAATGTAACTGTCACCACTGTTACCCTCTCCCATCTTTCTCCCACAGAGCCCCTTCCCAAGAATCTCTATTTTCATGTCTTTTGCTTGCTGTGTAGTGTCACTGACTTTAAACATAGTTGCTTGCAAGAGTGGGAAAGGGGCTATTTACTGGAGCATAAGCAACTTAACAGTGGCTGTATCACTGAAGAAAACAACTTTCTCTCCCCACCCTCCAGCAACCATTAGCTACCAATAACTCTTCAGGGAAGGGTTCTAACAAGAACCAGTTTCAGCCGGGCGGTGGTGGCGCACGCCTTTAATCCCAGCACTCGGGAGGCAGAGGCAGGCGGCGGATCTCTGTGAGTTTGAGGCCAGCCTGGTCTACAAGAGCTAGTTCCAGGATAGGAACCAAAAGCTACGGAGAAACCCTGTCTCGAAAATCCAAAAAAGAACCAGTTTCATGTGCAACAAAAGACATTTTCTTTGTTTTGTTAAGCAGCTAATCTAGTACCACACTTATTGATAATTATGCTATTTAATTCTTATTTTAATCAGTATATATTTAAGGCTACGTTCTCTAACTTGTTAGATATTAGTGTACAATATATGGTTTATATCTAGAAGAGTTATCACTTCTTCATTGGAGAACTCTAGAAGAATGATCTCTAAACAGTTAACATCATACCCCAAGATAATACAAACAGAGCAAGAACAAGTCTGGGGTTATCTGGCCAGCCCAAGAGTTGGTCTTTTAAAAAATTATTAAAGATTACCAAACCTCAGCCAGACAAAGAAAAAAAGGTTGAAATAGCAAAATTTAAAAAATGAAAAGGGAAGCCAGGTGGTGGTGGCGCATGCCTTTAATCCCAGCACTTGGGAGGCAGAGGTAGGTGGATCTCTGTGAGTTCGAGGCCAGCCTGGTCTACAAACTAGTTCCAGGACAGGCTCTAAAACTACTGCGATACCGTCTTGAAAAAACAAAAAAAAAAAAAAAGAAAAAAAAAGAAAAGGGAGACATTATATAATTGATTCCACAGAAACAAAATGGAACGTATATATGCCAACAAACTGAATAATGTAGAATAGATCAATTCATAGACATATACAACCTATCACAACTAAATCAACAAGAAATAGAGACAGAAAACCAGAGCTGGAGAGATGGCTCAGGTTAAGCGCATAGGCTGTTCTTTCAGTGGACTGGGGTTAAACTTCCATTTTATCCACATAGTAGTTCATAACCACCTCTAACTCCAGCTCTAGGGGATCTGATGTCCTCTTCTAGCTTCTGTGAGCACCAGGCATACACATGGTACACAGATACATATGCAGACAAAGCACCCTGTGCTGGCTATTCTTGGTTATCAACTTAATTACATCTGGAATTAACTAAAACCCAAGCAGCTATACCAAGGTGTACCAAGGCTGGGTACACCAGTGAGGGATTTTTCTTGATTATTTGAAGTGGAAAAGCTCACCCTAAAACCAGACTGTCTGAGTTGAAAAGATCTACCTTAAATCTGGGCCACATCATCTGGTGGCAGTGTATAAAGGACATGGAAAAAGGAATTGTTTGCAAGTCTATCAGTTCTGTTCCTCTAGAGAATCCTGACTAACATATATTCATACACATAAAAGAATAATAACAAAGAAGAGGAGAAATAGAAAAACCAGAGCTGAAGAAATGGCTCAGTTATTAACAGCAATTATTCACCACATGGTGGCTCGCAACTGTCTGTAACTCCAGTTTCAGGAAAGCTGATGCCTTTTCTGATTTCCCTTAGGCACTAGGAACATGTGTGGTACATTGGCAAATACAGTATAAAATAAAAATAAGTAAATCCTCAAGAAATTTAGAAATTGAAAACTGAGATAAACCATTGACAACCGAGGAAACTGAAAGTGGAACTAAGAAAAAACATTTAATTAATTATTTTTCTCCTAAAGACAGGTTTCCCTGTGTAGCACTGGTTGTACTAGAACTCACTCTGTAGATCAGGCTGGCCTCACACTCATAGATCCTCCTGCCTCTAACTCCAGATTGCTAGGTTGAAGGTATGTACCACCACCACCTGGCCAGAAATCCTTTTTCAACAATAAATAAAACATTCTTTCTATATATAATAACGAAGCTTAAGGATTTGTGCAGGAGGATGAAATAGCAACAAACTGGTAGATAATGTGAAATTTCATTTTGCCTTGATCTATTAGCTATAAAGAACACTGGTTGCTTTCAGAGGACCCAGGTTCAATTCCCAGCACCCACATAACAGCTTGTAACTGTTTCTAAATCCTGTTTCAAGGGGTGTGATGCCTGTACACAGACATACGTGCAGGCAGAATACCAATATAGATATAAAATATATATATAAAATACAAATAAACAAATTATTAAAAAAAAAAGAAAAAGGATCCACCATCATCAGGTGGCCATCCCAGGGATGCAAAGATAGTTCAAATCTGATGTATCACATTCACAAAACGAAGGGTAAATATATAATGTCTATAGGTACAACAAAATTCAAGCTCCCTTTATGATTAAAAACTAAGTAAGTTAGATACAGAAGAAATTTACCCCACTATGATAGAGGCTATATATTACATACTCATGGCTAACATCATACTGAATGGGGAAAAGGTGTAAGGTCTCAAAGGAGACAAAGATGACCATTCTTGTTGTCATCTCTACTCAGCACAATACTGGGGTCTTAGCCAAAGCAATTCTGCAAGAGAAAGAAATAAAAAGGATTCAAGATGGAAGGAAGGTAAAATGTCATTGTTGGTAGATGTCATGATCTTATTTATAAAAACTTGTTAAATTTTTGGATTTAATAAATTAAGGCTGGGCCGGACGGTGGTGGCGCACGCCTTTAATCCCAGCATTCGGGAGGCAGAGGCTGGCAGATCTCTGTGAGTTCAAGGCCAGCCAGCCTGGTCTACAAGAGCTAGTTCCAGGACGGGCTCCAAAAGCCACAGAGAAACCCTGTCTCGAAAAACCAAAATAAATAAATAAATAAATTAAGGCTGGGTGGTGGTGGCACACACCTTTTATTCCAGCACTTGGGAGGCAGAGGCAGGCAGATCTCTGTGAGTTCAAGGCTAGCCTAGTCTATAGAGTGAGTCCCAGGACAGCTAAGGCTGTTACACAGAGAAACTGTCTCAAAAAACAATACCAAAAAAAACCCCGAAACAAAACAAAACAAAAAAAACCCACCAAAAATCCAAATAAAACCCCCAAAAAACAAAACCCAGAAAACAAAACAAACACCCCCACAACCAAAACGAAAGCCCCCAAAAAACCAAAGTAGCAAGATAAAAAAAATCAACACTTAACAACCAATAGCATTCCTAAACACTAATAGCTGTATGAAAAAAGTTGAGAAAAGCGTATTATTTATAATAGCTACAAGAAAAAAAAATACCTAAGTACAGGGGTTGAGTTTGTAGCCAGTTGGTAAAAGTTTACATAGCAGTCATAAAGTCCTGGGTTCAATCACTAGCACCAAATAAACTGCCTGCAAACCGAACACTAGGTGGTTGAGGCAGGAGAATCAGAAGTTGAAGACTATCTTTGGGAACATGAAGCTGTATTCATAAAAAAATGGAAAAATATACAAATAAATGGAAAGATAACCTGCTCATAGATAAGAAAAATACTTAAATATCCATAATATCCTGTATTATTGCACTTTTTTTTTTTCCCCGAGACAGGGTTTCTCTGTAGCTTTGGTGCCTGTCCTGGAACTAGCTCTGTAGACCAGGCTGGTCTCAAAATCACAGAGATGCGCCTGCCTCTCCCTCCTGAGTGCTAGATTAAAGGAGTGTGCCACCACCACCCAGCAAAAACAAACTCTTTTTCAAACTTGTCTCATGATAGGCATACTTACTGTTTGGTTGGGAAGTGTGCCTGATTTGGTAGTAGCTTGTGCAAAAAACGTTTGGAAAATCAAATATCCATATGCAGTAAAGTCAGATTCCTACCTCTCACTCCTCCCAAAAAGTAATTCCGAGTGGATTAAAAGACATCAAACTATATAATATAAAACACAGGTAAAAGCTTTTAGGCAAGGTTTGCACAGGCAACAAAAGTAAAAAGAGACAAATGGAATTGTATCAAACTGAAAGTTCTGTGCAGGAAACAAGAGTGAAGGACAGCTTCAGAGTGGGATAAAATACTTGCAGATTTACATCTGATAGAGATTACTATATAAACTGTGAAAGATACTCAATTGTGCTGGTTAGTTTATGTTAAATTGACATAAACTAGGATCATTTGGAAAGAATGAATCTTAACTGAGAAAATGTTTCCATAGGATTGGCCTGTAGGCAAGTCTGTAGAGCATTTTCTTGAATGATAAAGATATAGGTCCAGTCTACTGTGGGCAGTGGTGCCCCTGGGCTGATTGTCATGGGTGCTATAAGAAAACAGATTTGTGGGCTGGAGAGATGGCTCAGAGGTTAAGAACATTGCCTGCTCTACCAAAGGTCCTGAGTTCAATTCCCAGCAACTACATGGTGGCTCGCAACCATCTGTAATAGGGTCTGGTGCCCTCTTCTGGCCTGCAGGCATACACACAGACAGAATATTGTATACATAATAAATAAATAAACAAATAAGTAAATAAATGAATGAATAAATAAAAGAAAGCAGATTTGCCACGTGGTGGTGGTGTATGCCTTTAATCCTAGCACTTGGGAGACAGAGGCTGGTGGATCTCTTTGAGACCGAGGTCAGTCTGATCTACAAAGTGAGTTCCAGGGCAGCTAGAGCTGTTACACATGTGATGTGGGATTTCCTCTGTATGCTGTGAATATGTTTTATTACCACTGGTTAATAAAGAAGCTGCTTTGGCTTATGGCAGGGCGAAGTATATCCAGGTGGGTAATCCAAACAGAGATAGAGAAAAAAGGTGGAGCCAGGCAGATACCACACAGTTGCCAAAGGAGAAAGATGCCAGAACCTTATCGGTATGCCACAGCCTCATAATGATACATAGATTAGTAGAAATGGGTTAATTTAAGATGTAAGAGCTGGCTAGAAATATGACTGAGGAATTGGCCAGTGTTGTAATTAATACAATTTTTGTGTGATTACTCCGGTCTGGTCAGCCGGGAAACTGCGGTCTAGGTTTACAATGCTGTCTAGAAAGACTAAACAAACAAACCAAAAACCAAAAACCAAGCAACAAGGAGCAAGCCAGTAAGCAGCATTCTTACATGGGCTCTGCATCCCTTCCTACCCTGACTTCCTTCAGTGATGGACTGTGCTGAGCAGCTTGTAAGCTGAAATAAACCCTCTCCTCACCAAGTTGCTTTCGGTCATAATATTTTATCACAGCAGTTGAAATCTTAATAAAGACATCAGCTTAGTAGCAAAAATTAAAAATAAAAACCCCTAACAAACGTTTTTCAAAAGAAAGCAAGAGGGTCAAGAGGGCATATGAAAACATGCTCAACATCACTGATCATCATGAAAAAGCAAATTAAAAACACGAGAAGGCAAGTAGGCCTGGGCAAGTTGGTAGAGTTCACCTTTAATTCCAGTAATCTGGAAAGAGGGGAAATATATGTATGTGAGCAATTCTTCTAAAACATTACTTTAGGGGCTAGAGACGGCTCTAGAGCAATCATGAGGACCCAAATTTAGATTCTAGCACTAATGTCACAAGCAAGGTATCCTGCAAAGACCTGTAAACTAGCTTGCAGATCTCTGATGCTCTCTTTTGGTCTCTGTGCTTAGGTACAAGTACACACACGCGCACACGCGCGCGCGCGCGCACACACACACACACACACACACAGCTTGCAGAGCTCTGATGTCCTCTTTTGATCTTTGTGCCTAGGTACAAATGTACACACATATGCAAACACATAGCCATTGTGTGTGTGTATGTGTGTGTGTTTAGAGACAGGGTTTCCTGTAGCTTTAGAGCCTGTCCTGGAACTAGTTCTTGTAAACCAGACTGACTTTAGACTCACAGAGATCCGCCTGCCTCTGCCTCCCAAGTGCTGGGATTAAAGGCGTGTGCCATCACTGCCCAAGACACAGCCTTTAAAAAAAAATCATTTACACAGATTCAACATAATGCCCAGCAAAATTCTTCAAAGACCTCAAAAGAACAGTACTCAACTTCATATGGAAAAGCAAAAAACCCAGGATAGCAAAAACAATACTGTACAATAAAAGAACTTCTGGAGGCATCACAATCCCTGACTTCAAACTCTACTACAGAGTTACAGTACTGAAAACAGCCTGGTATTGGCCTAAAACAGACAGGAGGACCAATGGAACTGAATAGAAGACCCAGATATCAATCCATACATCTTCAAACACCTGATCTTTGTCAAAGAAGCAAAATATATCACATGGTAAAAAGAAAGCATATTTAACAAGTGGTGCTGGCATAACTGGATATCAACATGTAGAAGAATGAAAATAGACCCATATCTATCACCATGCACAAAACTCAAGTCCAAATGGATCAAAGACCTCAACATAAAGCCAGCCACACTGAACCTTATAGAAGAGATAGTGGGAGGTATACTTGAACATATTGATACAGGGAACCACTTCCTAAGTATAACCCCAGCAGTACAGACACTGAGAGAAACAATAAATGGGACTTCCTGAAACGGAAAAGCTTCTGTAAAGCAAAAGGACACTGTCAACAAGACAAAACGACAGCCTACAGAATGGGAAAAGATCTTCACTAACCCCACATCAGACAGAGGTCTTATCTCTAAAATATACAAAGAACTCAAGAAATTGGTCATCAAAAGAACACATAATCCAATAAAAAACATGGAGTATTGACCTAAACAGAGAACTCTCAACAGAGGAATCTAAAATGGCTGAAAGACACTTGAGGAAATATTCAACATCCTTAGTCATCAGAGAAATGCAAATCAAAACAACTCTGAGATTCCATCTTACACCTGTAACAATGGCCAAGATCAAAAGCACTGACGACAACTTATGTTGGAGAGGTTGTGGGGGAAAAGGGAGCACTCTGCATTGCTGGTGGGAATGCAAGCTGGTACAACCCCTTTGGATGTCAATGTGGCGATTTCTCCGAAAATTAGGGAACAACCTTCCTCAAGACCCAGTAATACATTTTTGGGTATATATCCAAAGGATGCTCAATCGTGCCACAAGGACATGTGCTCAACTATGTTCATAGCACCATTGTTTGTCATAGCCAGAACCTGGAACAACCTGAATGCACCTCGACCGAAGAATGGATAAGGAAAATGTGGTACATTTATACAATGAGGTATTACACAGCAGAAAAATGACAGCTTGAATTTTGCAGGAAAATGGACGGAGCTAAAAAACATTATTTTGAGTGAGGTAACCCAGACAAAGAAAGACAATTATCACATGTACTCCCTCATAGGTGGGTTTTAAACATAAAGCAAAGAAAGCCAACCTACAAACCACAATTCCAGAGAATTTAGACAACAATGCGGACACTAAGAGAGATTTACATAGAGATCTAATCTACATGGGAAGTAGAAAGTAGAAAAAGACAAGATATCCTGAGTAAACTGGGAGCATGGGGACTTTGGGAGAGGGTTGAAGTGGGGATGGGAGAGGCAGGGAGGGGAGTAGAGAAAAATGTAGAGCTCAATAAATATCAACAAAAAACTGAGATAAAATCATTTACAAATTATGGGTTAACTCCATTAACATATATTGCCCCCCTTCTTTCTGTTATTTTCAAGACAATGTCTCTTGTTGCCCTGTGAGTCTTAGAACTCACAGCGATCTACCTGCCTCTGCTTCCTGAATATTGGGATTAAAGTGTGCCCAGCTCTATAAATTTTTAACTGAGTCTGAATCACACTCATAGATGAGTCCATGTTCCTCCTGTGATTTGCTCCTGTTCTTGAAGAGTCTGCAAAGGTAATAATTTCTATCTTTTCTTTTCATAGATATCAAACTGATTTATACTGATAAATGACAAATTATTTCCCTTAAAAATTACGTTCCTGAGCACATTCCAGGACAGTCAGGGCAACACAAGGAAACTGTTTTGAAAAACAACAAAACAAATCAAAACAAAAAGCCCTAAAACCAAAACACAAAATAAACATACAAAAGACTATGTTCTTGGAATCAAGACCCACTTACCCACAAAACATCAGCACCAAGCACAATTTTTTTGCACCCTGTCAGACACTAGGGACATAACATTGTACCAAACAGATAATTGTTTCTGTCCTCAGGAAATCTAGTTTCAAGTACTTTGTTAGTAGGAGAAATTATTATTTTTGATGGTGTCATAATTTTTTAATTTTTTAAATTGATTTTCATTGAACACTACCTTTTTCTCTGCTCTCCTCCCTGCCTCTGCCCTCCCCTTCAACCCTCTCCTAAGGTCCCCATGCTCCCAATTTACTCAGAAGATCTTGTCTTCTTCTACTTCCCAGGAGAAATTATTTATAAAAATTAATATAGGATAAGCTTGGCATTCTTTCTCTGAAAGGAATGAAGAAACAAAACTTACAGCATCATTTAAGACTTCACTATTTATAGGCAAGATGTGTTCAATCCGCACAAAGGGCAAGAGAGAAGAAAGGACCTCTCGAAGTTCTTCCATGTCCAGGTCTCTTCTTTTCACACCTCTTTTGTTCACACTATGTGCAGTGCCACTCAGTAGGTTTGGCTCTGTGAAACAGAAAAGGAAAAGCCTTCAGTGAAATCCCAATATTCACAGACATAGTCTTTTTCTTTCCAAGAAACTTGTGTACATGTGTGTGTGTGGGTGTGTATGTGCCATGGTATTGAGTGTGAAGTTCAGAGTACGATTTTTGGAATTTGGTTCCTTCTTCCATCATGGGTTTCAAGGATCAAACTTAAGTAATCAGACTTGGGCAACAAACACCTTTACCCACTCAGCCATCTTGTTGGTCCTACGGGCAGTTTTACTTTCCTCTTTACTATATAAAACCCTAGTACTAACTTTGTATGTAAGAACATCTGCTTTAAAAAAGGTGGCGCACGCTTTTAATCCCAGCACTCGGGAGGCAGAGGCAGGCGGATCTCTGTGAATTCGAGACCAGCCTGGTCTACAGAGCTAGTTCCGGGAAAGGCTCCAAAGCCACAGAGAAACCCTGTCTCAAAAATCAAAAAAAAAAAAAAAAAGGTTATAATTTAATATACAAGTTTTTCAACAAAGAGAAAGTACACTGTCTATAATGTAGGAACATTCTTTATGACTTCTCTACTAAATGATTCTTTTTATGTACATTAACTCAAAGTAAGAAAAATGACAATTTGTTAATATCAAGGCTGTGATCAGTTTTAATATAAGAGGCACACTGCAAGGTATATGCTATTTCTAGTCATGGTAACATGTGTGATAAGGGGAGGGGAATGGTTTCACATAATCCAGGCTGGAGTCCAACTTAATAGTTTGCTAAGGATGATGAGTCTGAACTTTTTTCTGATCCTCCTACCCCTACTTCCTAAATTCTGGGTTTATAGACATGCACTACCATGCCCAACTCAGGCTACTCATGTATAATGGTAATTTAATAATATATTAATCACCTATATCCAAAGGAGCAAAATCTAACGTACATTCATTCTGCCTAGTTCTAAGCATCTAAATTTCCTTAACACGGGTCTGTTACTGCACATGGGTGAATCTTTAGTATTTGACATTTAAGTCCTCTGTCCTGAGCAAGAGATAGTTATTTTTCATTAGGTATTAATGTGACAGGAATATCTAAAGAAAAGCAAATACATTTATGATACTGGTATAAAGAAAACTATAAATTTTCAAAATATTTAATTATATCTGTAATTGAGGGGGCTACATATTTTTCTTAAAATTTGATAATTTTTACAATGAATATGATCTTTATTGTTGATAATAAGTGACAATCTTTTGTTTGTTTTGTTTTTTGGAGACGGGGGTCTCACTACATAGCCCTGGCTGTCTTAAAACTCATTATGTAGACCCAAACTGGCCTTTAACTCAAAGAAATCTGTCTGCCCCTACCTCTTCACTGCTGAGAATAAAGGAATGCACCACCATGCCCAGCTCAAATTTTTATTTTGTAAGCAAATACATCTTTTTTAAATCACGTGAGAAAAATATATGTATATATTCTCTCTATATAAAGATAATATATATAGAGAAAATAATTTGTATGTTTGTGATGTTGAAGATAAATCTAGGACCTTGTATTCAAGGCAAGTCCTTTACTATCAGTATCTCTGACTTACAATTATTTTTTTTTAAGGATCTTCTTTTTAAGATTTATTTATGTATCACTACAATTGTTGTAACAAAAAACTCAACGGCCAGTAGCTAGGCAGGACATATAGGCAGGACTTCCAGGAAATAGTAGGGATAATCAAGACACAGAGGACATGCCAAGGAGACACAGAGTGTTGGACATACAGAATGAAAGAAAGATAAAAAGCCACAAGGCAAAACATCTATTAATAAAAGCAGGTTAGTTTAGGTTATAAGGGCTAGTGGGACAAGCCTAGCTATACGTCAATCTTTCACAATTAATAAGAAGTCTCTGTGTCATTATTTGGGAGTTAGATGGCAGAACAGAAAAAAACTTGTTACAGTACTGGATAAAGTCTTACACAAAACCTTCAAGCAAGGGCAGAACCATCTATATATAAATGTGACTAAAGAAGAATAGCTAATTTGCCTTTCTTATTCTTTTTTTTTTTTTTGAGACAGGGTTTCTCTGTAGTTTTTGGTGCCTGTCCTGGAACTAGCTCTTGTAGACCAGGCTGGCGTCGAACTCACAGAGATCCGCCTGCCTCTGCCTCCTGATGCCTTTCTTATTCTTTTTTTTTTTTTTTTTGGTTTTTCGAGACAGGGTTTCTCTGTGGTTTTGGAGCCTGTCCTGGAACTAGCTCTTGTAGACCAGGCTGGTCTCGAACTCACAGAGATCCGCCTGCCTCTGCCTCCCGAGTGCTGGGATTAAAGGCGTGCGCCACCACCGCCCGGCTGCCTTTCTTATTCTTGCAGGAGAAACATATTATAACCTTGCCTAAAATGCATTTCATTTACTTAGTTTTGTTTTTTGCCTGCATAAAAACCACTTGTGAGCCTGGTGTCCTCGGAGGACTGAAGAGAGTATTCCCAATCCCCTGGGAATGGAGTTACAGATTGTGGCGAGCCACCATGTAGGTGTTGGGAACTGAACCCAGGCCCTTTGGAAGAGATGCAAGGGCTCTTAACCACTGAGCCATCTCTCTAGCTCCCAAAACTACTTTAAAGAAAATTTTATCCATGAAGGATTATCACTACCTGCCCAAATAAATATAATCTTTCATCACAACCAACCTTTCCTCATTATTAATTGCTATCAACAAGGAGACCAATGGCCTAACGTAATTAGGCAGTTGAGGTTTGGTAGTTATGTCGCTACGTTGTTCACAATTAACAATGAATTAGCTACTGATCCTAGAGGTTAGTTTCTGTTGGCCTCTGGGCATAATCATTTTGCCAACTCATCAAGACATAACTTAGTGTGCTTCTGTTTAAAAGCACCTTAATACATATTTATTCAATGTTAAATTGAACTCATGGCTAACAGCATTGTAACTTATGCCTCAATGAAATTTATCAAACATACCCTATTTTCTCCATAAGGACATCCCAGTCTTCTTGCATTTCAGAATTTGAGACACTTTAGTACTTACTTGGCAGCCATATTTAACTGAGATTACGAATGAACAAACAAAAAGGTAAAAACACATTAAGAGGGGCTGGAGCTACAGCTCAGTGGTTAAGAGTACTTGCAGAGGACTGGGGTTGGAGTACTGGCTTAAAACCATTTGTAGACATAAACCTAGTGCACATATAAAGATGCAGGCAAAATACTTATACACACAAAACAAATCTTTAAAAAAATCACTACAAAAAACAAAACATAACAAAAAAAAAACACCCCCAACATATTAGTTGGACAATGAAAAAGACAGCTATTCATAGTAGATCTGAAAATAAGGCAAAGTATCAGTGTCTCAATTCATCTTCAGGCTGAGAATTTGTGTGTGTGTTTTGTGTTTTAGACAGGGTCTCTTCTACATAGTCCTGGCTGTCCTGGAACTCACTATGTAGACCAGGCTGGCCTTGAACTCATAAGCTTCACCTGCCCCTGCCTCCCTAATGCCGGGTTAAAGGTGTGAGCTACCATGCCTGGCCTGAGAATTTATTTATTTATTTATTTTTTAGATTTATTTTATTATTTATTATGTATACAACATTCTGCCTCCATGTATGACTGACTGCACGTCAGAAGAGGGCACCAGACCTCATTACAGATGGTTGTGAGCCACCATGTGGTTGGTTGCTGGGAATTGAACTCAGGACCTCTGGAAGAGTAGTAGCCAGTGCTCTTAACCACTGAGCCATCTTTCCCACCCCAAGAATTTAATTCTTGGTCACTCAAAACACTTGTCTTGCCACTCTGTGCATGTCCACAAATAACTCTGAAAGTGTGTGAATAAAGACTTGAGGTTACAAATAAATTGATAAACTCACAAACACAGAATAGAATATAAATGAGAATAGACTGTATGTTGGAATTCAGAAATTTTTCTATTTTAATCACAACCATTTTGTAGTTTTATAGTGGTTTTTCAAATCTGAGAAATGCTGAAGGCTTTTGAAGGTCACAGAAAAGTAAATTAGGAGAAAAATTGAAAAATTGCCTTTTCCTCTACTGTATAGGTCTCAGCAGTTAAGAGAACTCAACTGCTCTTGGGGAGGATCCAGGTTTGGTTCCCAGCACCCATATAATCCCAGTTTTAGGAGATCTGATGCTTTCTTCTGACCTCTTTCAGCACTAGGCATGTACATGGTACACATACATGTGTACAGGCAAACACACATAAATCTAAAAATTTAAGAGGAACAGAAGTTCAAAGTCATCCCTGTTTATACAGGCTTGGGATACATGAGACCCTGCCTCAAAATAAATAAAATACTGAAAGATGACAGGAAATGTGGGAAATATATTTAACTTTCCTAAACCAAAGCTTATTGATTTGGGTTCAGTATGTAGAGGAATACAGTACTATATGAGAGGAAGGTTAACAGGTGAGAGATGGGTGATCTAATATAAAAGACCAGTATAGAATTCTGTTTTAGGGTCAACAAGATGGCTTAGTAAGTAAAGGCACCTGCCACCATGTATAAGAACCCGAATAAATCTCTGGTCAAAAGACAGAACCTATATTTGCAAGTTGTACTCTGACTTCCGGACATGTACTGTGCTGTGTATTGAATATGTGAACGTACACAAACACAATAAAAAATGTAATAAAAATTAAACCTCAGTTGGAGGTAATCTTATTCAAAACAAACTAAACAGAAAAAAAAAAACCCAGCTTTGTTGGTGTGTAAGAGGTCTTTCTGTCTTTGTGTTGCTTTTGTTGGTTAATAAAGAAACTGCTTTGGGCCTGTTAATAGGGCAGAACTTAGGTAGGCGGGGAAAACTAAATGGCATTCTGGGAGGAAGAAAGCAGAGTCAGAGACTTCATGGATCCGCTGGAGATAAATGCTGGGAATATTACCTGGTAAGCTACTTGGTGATACAGAGATTAATAGAAATGGGTTAAGATGTAAGAATTAGCCAATAAGAAACTAGAACTAATGGGCCAAGCAGTGATTTAATTCATACAGTTTCTGTGTGGTTATTTTGCGGCTAAGCTAGCCGGGCAGCCAGAATGAACAAGTGGCCCCTTGCAACACTTTGTGATGCTAAATGTCCCTAATACTAGGGCCCCACACATACTAAATAAGTGCTATGCCACTGAGCTACACCCTTAGTCCCTCCCCCCTTTTTAGGCGTTTTGAGACAGGGTCTTACTATATAATAGCTCTGGCTGATTAGGAACTCACTTCATAGACCAGGCTGGCCTAGATTCCACAGAGTTTTGCCTACCTTAACCTCCCAAGAGCTGGGATTAAAGGTGTGTGCCACCATGCCAAACCTTAGAATCTTTATTAGTTGAAGTAAAATTTATACAACACAAATTCATCATTTTAATCATTTAAAAAAAGCACATTTACATTGTATACCTATCATCAATTCCAGAACACCTTCAACAATGTTTCTTTCTGACACCTTAATCACTACATGACATTTTTTATTCTAGCATTCCATGAATCACTTAACATACTCTATCACAGACATAAAGTGTAATAAAACAACCTTTTACAATTGGAGAATAAATTTTTTGAAAAAATTGATATATTTATCAACTGCCCCTCAACTCCACTAAAGTATTTTACTGACGGTAAAATCCTCTACTTCCTTCAGTCCACAGTGTGTTGCCAAGACTGATGCATGTGTCCCAGTAAGTTGCTGGGAATGTTGAAACCATACAGAATCCTGACTGGTACAAGCATACTTTCTGAACTTACCTCTGTCTGCTATTCTTTTCATCAATTGATGCTCGCCCCATTTAATCAGATACTTAAGGATATCTTGTTCACTTGCCTAGAATAAAAATTGATTATTATTTATTCTAATAAGATTATAAAAATGTTTAGTTCCACTAATGGCTTTTCCTAGGTCATAATGTACACGTGGAGCACATCTTACCCCATGTCTCTCTCTATATCAGCAGTGTGAAATCTAAGAGTCAGTCCTGTTGTCTATAAACAATAAATGCTCTAGACAGCATTATTTTACTGGGTAATTTCAATCTTTTTCATTCCATTGTTTTTCTTTATTATGTATATTTCCTACTTTTAAATTTATTTTATCTTTATATAAGGCTTCCATACTGCTAGTGTTTTTGGGATAAGATGAAGATGAATATATTTTCTCCAATGACAGGTAAAGCAAAAATGACGCATTGTCCAGTCAGTCTATAATCTCTATAAGGCATTTTTTGGGTTAAGGAGTGGACCTTGCAGGACAATTTGTGAAGTGGCAATGCACCTCTTATTTCCTATTTTATTTAAAATTTTATGGCACATAGAGGTTGTTCTCCAAAATGCTTTGTTTGTTATGAAGAGATGCATAGCTGAATATAACAATCTGACAACACTGACAAATCCTAACTCCAATAGACATGGAACTGACCAGGACAGTAAGACAAAGTTAATGAACAAAGATCCTCTACAAACGAAGACCAAGTGTTCCAGTATTTATTACTGTGAACAAAGCAATGTTGAAGAAGCACAATGGACAATTTAGTTGTTTTCATTTTTTTTAAACTTAATATTTTCTAACTATGATGATACCATTTTATAGTTTATTTAGTATACAAAGAAACAAATGGCTTAAAGGGTTTATAGCTTACAACATTAAAAGCTGTCATACAGTATTTAGCATAAAAATAACTAAATGTAAAACAATTTAAAAGCACATTACCTTATAAAACTTTTTGCAATATTTAAAATCTATTATTAAATTACACACTAGATTAACTAGTAAGCCAAAGACATAAGAATTGACTGAAAATTACTTCTGGATGAAAATACAACAGAAAACACAATTATGCTTTAGCAGAACATGTACACTCTGAGTTTTTATGATGAGTTGAACAGATCAGAAATGAAATTTCACTCTTGCTTTGTGCTGTTTAACCTATGGCCTACAATTTAAGTATCTGATATTCTACCAGAGGAAATTATTATATTAAATAACATCTTGAAGGTAAGACATTCACTTTCAGACTGTGTTCCTGACCTGGCCTGTCCTCTTTTTTTTTTTTTTTTTAAAATATTTATTTGGTGCACCCGACTTCATTACAGATGGTTGTGAGCCACCATGTGGTTGCTGAGAATTGAACTCAGGACCTTTGGAATAGCAGGCAATCCAGCCCCTGGCCTGTCCTCTTTATAGCACAGCTGCTTAAGTCCTGGGCTTGTTCACAGAATTGAACCATGAGAGCAGTGTGCATGAAGGTTCAATGTGTCAGAAGGCTTTTTGTACATAAATATGGAGCAGGAACTCACTAAGCAAAGTCTGTTTCTCTCTGCCCCATCCCTTAAGAATAACGAGTGCAGATGAATTTCTTTTTTTTTTAAATTAATTTATTTATTTATTAAGGATTTCTGCCTCCTCCCCGCAACTGCCTCCCATTTCCCTCCCCCTCTCCCGATCAAGTCCCCCTCCCTCATCTGCTCGAAGAGCAGATGAATTTCTTTGTGCATGTGGAATGACAATGAACTTGAGAGATGTATAAATGATTACCTGTAGGTAGTCAGACTGGATAGCAGTAAGCAGATGGTCTTTACTGAGTTCATAAAAAACATCCGAAGTCATGACCTGGGATAATTCCTCACAAAGGAAATGTAAAGCTTGTCGGTGTACCCACTTAGAGCCATATGGATGTGAGCTCCACTTGAGGATGGCAATTAAGGTATCTAATGAGATGCTCTCAGCAATGATATCCTCACAGCCTAAAAGAGAAGGCAAATATTTCTTAAGATTAATCACAAATATTACTTACTGAACATTAGTGTGGCAGGCTACACAGACTTAAAAAGTGGCAGTAGTAACAAAATTCAAGGAGATAAAAATCTCATGGTAATCAAGACTTGCTCGGATAACAACAGATATGACATCTATAGGAAAAATGATGCCCTACAGAGACAGCTCTACAGAGAAAGACTACTGAAGAAAACATACTTGTGTAAAATTCAGTAACTGAATAAGCTAGTACAGTGGAGTCACTGGATCAAAAGGTAAGAAGAACAGACTGCAAAGACAGATGTCAGAAAGACATGGATGACAAAGGAAGGACATGGATGACATCTGATTGACTGAGCACAAGAAGAAAACAGGTAAAACACATGTTTGGTATTCTTTTGAATTAAATTATGGCAAACTGAAAAAGAAATAAGTGAAATAAACCAAAACAAACAAATAAAAACCCAGAAAAAGCAACTATAGCATTTTAAAACCTCAAAGAAGAAAAAAACAAACAAAACAAAAAAACCGAAAACCCTGAAAATAGTCAGTTATTCTCCTTAGGAAAAGTCAATATAAAGATATAGGACCAGGCATGATAGGCAGCATATACCTTTAATTCCAGCATTTGGGTGGCAGAAACAGAAGGATCTCTGGTGTGGGAAATCTTTCTGTCTACGTGTTCCTTTATTGATTAATGAATAAAGCTGTTTCAGCCAGTGGCTTAGCAGTGGCTTAGGGCAAGGTGGGAATTCAAAGCAGATAGAGGAAGAGAGAGGAGGCGGAATCAAGAAGCCTGCAGGAGACAGAAGCCTGAGAGAACCTTACCAGTAAGCCACGACCATGTGGAGATATACAGATTAATAGGAATGGGTTAATTTAAGATACAAGAGCTAGCCAGCAACACACTTAAGCTATTGATCAAACAGTACTGCAAATAATATAGTTTCTGTGTGATTATTTCGGGTCCTGGCAACCGGGAAACAAATGAGCAGCCTCCGACTACAGACCTCAGCCTGGTTCACATTGTGAATTTCAGGCATGCTAGAGGGGAAAAAGAGAGAAAGAGAGAGAGAGAAAGACCCTGTCTCACCCTCTCTCCCCACCAATAAGTGACAAAAATTGTGGAAGGGATATGACTAAAATTGAATAAAAACTTTTCATTGTTTACTATAAAACAAAAAGTAGTCATGACATTATAAAAAAATGATGCCCTCTTCTGGCATGCAGAGTACTCATATATAAAATATAAATAAAAAAGTTAAAATTAAAACAACAACAAAACCCAAACATTTAAATACCACCACTGACAGTAACAAAAAATATGGCTATGTATACTGTGCTGCACTCAGAGCCTTACAAAATACAGATCAAAGACTATCAATGAAGTCTAGAGACTTTCAGAGTTGAAAGTTCTAATTGAATGTGGGAGTTAGTCCCATATTCAGGTGATACAAGATCATATGGCATCTATTTACCTCTTCTCTCTTTTTCCAATACACTACCAGATGAGGGGATACATCATAAATAACTGTGCCACATGATTTCCACTAAGATTTATCAAACTATTCATGATGCTGCTAGCACCATAAACAGGGATGCTGTCTTCGGTTTGTCTTTACAACACCTTCTGCACATGGTAGGCAGTAAAGTGTGTTAAGGTACGCAAGTGAGATCCTTGCAGATAAGAGGTACAAAACAGAACAGTGCTTTTAAGCAGCACCAATCAGAGGAGGGGATACGAGTGAGCCTGTTTTTGCCATGTTGCTCATGAGCTTAGATAAAGATACGAAAAGCATGATTCAAAAATCTCTAGATGATTGAATCTGGAAAGAACAGTTACCAAGATGCTATATAGTAAAATCACAACTGGCTATAAAGATCAGTCAAAATAAAATTCAATTGAATGAGGAACTTCTACACTTTAGAATGATGAAAATCAGCTGCACAGTGGATGACAGAGGTGAACTAGCTTAATATAGAGCAGTATCTGGATATTTTAGCTACATGAAAACAAAATGTGGTATGGTTTAGAAAACTGAAGCACTCCTGGGTTTTAGTTCTCAACAGTGCCTAATGCTGCACTGCTCTCCTGTGTTGCTTTGAGCCCCATATTTTAGATGTGCACCGATCAAGCTGCAGACTGCTAAGAGTGGAAATGGAGTAGAAGAGGGGAAAAGCTCTTGGCAAACTCGTTATACAACTTACATAAGAGAAACCTAAGCAGAAATGTAAGACATGTTGTTACATGCCCAGTGGGCCTTTACCAGGTAGAGAAAAAAGACCTGACTATTACTGCTCTAACCCCAACAACCAGCTGGATGTTAAAAGAAGAGATTATGGCTCCCTAACAAAAAATTATTACAACCACAAATTCTCTCTTCTCTGTTCAAAGACCCTTTTAGAAAAGTAAAAGTAGAGAGAGAGAGACTGGCTTAGCAAGTTAGGGATAGAGTAAAAAGAATCATTACACTGAACAGGAACCAAGGTCAGAAGATATCTAAGCCACTTCATTTTTAGAAAATAGTAAAGGAGCAAGCCCAAAATTCATTAATCTAATCTAAATATTAAAACAACATCTTTGAAAGAGAATTACACTTTTAGAGGACGTGTCCACTGATAGGTTCCCATGTTACAGTGGGTGGTCCCACACCCTACACATACTGGCTGCACTGACTGAACTTAGTGGGCTGTTAAAAAAAAAAAAGCAAAGAAATTGTGAGGGTGAACTATTGGGAGGGATGTAGGAGGAGTTAAGAGGGGAGCAAATGGGAGGCATATATGATCATATTTCATTGCAGACATGTATAAAATTCCCAAGGAAAAACTTAAAAGAAAAAATCCTTATAAGTACCATTGAGACGACCACGAGATATGCTTGTGACATCAGAACACACAAGCATGCTGAAGAAATGTGCAAAGCATGGTCAAGGACATTCTGACCTCACTATATAGTCCATATGTTCCAATGTTCCTTCAAAATACTTTTTATTAGCCTCTTTCTCTTCTATTCCCACCAGTATCACCTTATATTCCAATATATTCCCAATATCAACTCCTGAAGTTTCTTTCCTACTTTCTGTGTTCCCCAAGTATTTCAATCCACAAACAGCACATTGTGGAAAGGTCTGTGGAACACTATCACATCACCCATATTTAACTATTTTGAAAAGAAAATTTAAAAAGATAAGAATTCCAAGGCCAAGGCAAAAAAAAAAAAAGAATATGCAGGCTATGGTATGGGAGAATTGTCTGTATTCTGTCAATCATGTATTTTAATAAAATGTTGATTGGCCAGGCAGGAAGTATAGGTGGGTCAAGCAGACAGGAAGTAGAGGTGGGACGATGAGAACAGGAGAATGCTGGGAAGTAGGAAGCCCATTTTTCTCAGTCCAGCCCAGACCACCAAGAAGCAGGATGTGATCTGCCCCACTGTGGCTCAGTATCTTTTTCAGTGGGTTAATATAAGCTACAAGAGCTAATAAGAAGACTTGAGCTAATGGGCCAATCAGTTTATAGTCTTATGGAGACCTCTCTGTGATTTTCTTTGGGGCTTGCCGGCTGTGGGGTACTGGGCGGGACAGAAACCCCAATGAGGAGGCCCCTCATGTTACAAGTCTAGAAGACAAGCTAACCTGTGCCTCTGGTGTAAACTCCCAGTCTTTGAACTCTGCAGTGTGTTAAGAACTGGGGTGGTGGTGGTGATGTATGTTTCTCTACTCTTCCTCTGTAGGACAATTTTTAAGAGTCTAAACTCTTATACTGCCCTCCTGCCTTCCCAGTGTCACTCCTTCCTGTTCTTGGGGAATATTTACCAAATGAACATCCTGTGTGCAATCATTTGAGCTAGGCTTTTGGCAAGGGCTGTGGGAAATGGGAGATTCCCAGACAAGAACAGCTGGTAACAAAAATACCCTTAGAAAACCACAGTTCTTGGAGTGAAATTCTAGAACTATAGATGGATATCAAAAGGTGAGAATGTCATGCTGCGTGTTCGACATTATAAGTTTCCATCAGAAGCAGATGAACACAAGCAGAAATGGGAGAGTGAAATAGCTTAGTAGCAAGGGGTGACACTCAAATGAGAAGTTTAAGACCCTGGTGCTGGCTGGCTTTAACTAAGTTACAAAAGCCATGACAAAAAAAGGAAGGAAGGGAGGATGAAAGGAAGAAAGGACAAACCAAGGGCTCAAATCATCCAATTCTCAAATGCAGACATTTAATCTTTAAAAGTTTGAAGATTTCCAGGTCAGTATCCTTTAAAAAAAAAAATCCTGTTTCCCGCAGCTGCAAATGTAGACTGTATACCTTAAGATTAAGCTTGGCTAAGGCTCTCGACTAAAAAGACAACTCACAGGAAATCCCCACAGTCATCTAGGACAAAGAAACCTAGAGCAGGGGTATTTGTATCGAAGAATCAAGACTGTTAAGCCCCAAGATTCAACCCCACATTCTAGGAGGCTGTTAGAAGGAACTCTTCCCAGCGAAACCCTGTCTTGAAAAACCAAAAAAAAAAAAAAAAAAAAAAAAAAGAAGCAACTCCTCCAACTCCACATTAGAATGAAGCAGCTTCCCCTTACCCCCAGACTCTATCTGTTTAAGTCCTTGATGGTTCTCATCAAGTTCTGCTGCCTCTCCTCACCACTTTGTAATCACTAATCTAAATCAGGTTTATAGCACACAGTCCAAGTAGGAAAATACACTTTCTGTTTTGGAATGCAGTCAGTGGATATGTAAAGAAAAACAACACCTCCCCATCCCTGGTTGCAGCACTTGGGAGAGTGTTCCCCCGACCCTGCCAGGGCAGCAAGTAGAGCTGGCCCTGATGGCATGGGTGTGGCCCTGAGGGTGTGAGTCTGGGAGAGTTGGCCCTACCCCTCACTGGGGCAGTATGGGAGAGGTTGCAATGGTGGAGGGCAGATATGGAGGGACAGGGAGATTAGTGGGATTGGGGTACATGAAGTGAAATTCACAAAGAATCACTAAGAGTTAAAAAGAAAGAAAAACAAAAGCAAGAGTTGCCAACTTACACTGGCAAATCTACCTGTGGATGTAGATTCTTGGGAGTGTTAGATCAGGAAAGAGCTCATGCAGAACCCAAAGGATTCACTGGGCATCTTCTGATGCTTCATTGTCTGGTAATAACAAGACCTAGCAATGATAACAACTAAAGAGAAAGAGCTCAATACCTCTGTGATGAAGGCTGGGTTACCTCACCTGGTAGCCTCCCTAGATCTGCTTAAGTATTGGCAATCTGGAAAAAAGTAAATCTAGAATAGGTGAGGGAAGAGGCTGCACTGATTTTTGGTATTTCATTTAGAGTAAGCTTGAACTATTTCCCTCAGTCTCCATCCCAGTACAGTTCCCAGTTAGCAAAAGGAGGAGCAAGCAGCTTGGCAGGCAGAAAGAAGTAGCAGTCAATGTTCTTTAAAAGTTACCTCAGCAAGGTACAAGGAAAGGTGGATAAAAATATGCCCATGAGTACTGGCTTGTGCTTGCTTCTTGCCTGCTCTACCCTGATTTCAACTTTGTTGCCATTATGGGCATCATGGATACTACTAAATGTATGCATGGCAGTGGTTCCTGAGTCTGTCCTCACAGCTGTACTTCCGAAGCTGGCTGGGTTTGGCTTCTCCAGTTCACAACCCATTCAGATCCTATTATTGTTCCTTTTATTATTTTGTTTCCTCAGCTTCCCCAGAACCGTGTAAAAATTAGTTCTGATAATAAAAATGAGTAGAGCTCCCATTCAATTTTGGTAGCTTGACTCTGAGTAATTCTATCATCTTTCCCAAACCCAAATCTTTTGTAGAGGCCATGTCACCAGACCGACTATGATGGATTGAGTTTAACCAACCACACAAACTGATCTGCATCTCAGAAACTGAATTTAGCAACCTTGTGCCTACCTCACATCGTCTCTGCCTTCTACTATAGTGAGCCAGTTTTAAAAGTCTAGATTACCAGAACTTGCTCCAGCCACAACTTTGTACATATTGTTTTCTGCTATAGAAATAATGGTATTCTGGAGTGGCCACCTCCAGGAATTTGCTAGATGCCTATACATATGCAAACCACAAGAAACATTTTTTCCAACAGGGATGGTGGAGGATAAATGTCACCCTTTCTTCCCTTTGGACAATTCTGAATAGTATTCCATCCCTTCTGCTCCTCAGAGGGTTCTAGCAGTTATCACATCAGAACACTTAATTATATTTGCTCTCTCATTCCACTTAACCCTTTCTAATCACATATTCCTATTCTCTGCAAGAACTCCCCAGAATAAACTACTAGCAAGTCTTTATTTTAGGACCCAGTTTGCAGAGGAAATTTAGATTAAGACATAGTAGACACAGGATTTAAGGGACTGGAGAGATGATTCAACAGGTAAAGGTACTTTCCACATCAGCCTGATGATGTGAGTTCAATTCCCAGAGGTGTGACATAAGGCGGAAGGAGAGAATCAATTCCACAAAGCTGTTTTCTAACCTTTACCAGCTTTTATATCTCTATGTCTGTCTCCCTCCCCTCCTCATACCTGCTGTGTTTATACAGGTCTACAAGTAACATTTATAGTCAGACAGGTTGCTCATGCCTATAAATCCTAGAACTAGGAAGGTTAGACAGAAAACCTACTGTGAGTTCAAGTTCAAAGCAAGCCTGGGCTACCTGTGACCTGTCTCATAACACCAATAAACAATTTAAATTTTGTTCATCTCTTGGATTTTGGTCAAATGAGTGGATCATCTAGCTTTGGATTCCAGGTTACCTTTTCAGACTTTCATTTTAAAAGATTCACTTGTTCAGATGTATGCCAAACTCTATCCTAGATACAGTGTGATCAACTCTTTAGCGCTTGATCTCAAGAGGCTAGCAATTTTCTATAAGAAATAGACACACCTGTAATCCCAGCACTTGGGAGGCAGAGACTGGCGGATCTCTGTGAGTTCGAGACCAGCCTGGTCTACCAAGGGAGTTCCAGGACAGGCTCCAAAGCCACAGAGAAACCCTGTCTCAGAAAAACCAAAAAAAAACCAAAAAAAAAAAAAAAAAAAAAAAAAGACACAGATGTGAGCTCTACTGCATACAGCAATGCTATGTCAGGAGTAGACAAAAGACTATATGGTCCACAAGGGGAATACCTGAATTCTCAATCGGGAGGAGGGTGAGAATGGCAAGGGATGACTTTCCAATTGAGGAAAAATTCAAAGTACACATTTTTTGGCAAACAGGAAGAAGCTGCATTCCAGGAATAGAGAAGAATGTGTGCATACAGCCAGTTGTTGAAAGCACAAGAATGCACAGCTTCAAAAAATGGCTTGTTAAAAAAGAATCCTTAGAATACTCCCAATTCTAGTAGCTGTAATCCACCAATATTATAAATTTGTCACCCAGAGTGCTTCATATAGCTCAACCTATTCTCCTAGTAAGAAATCAAACTTGCTTTACAAACCGAAGAAGTATTTGTGTTTCATCAAATTTCAATTCCCTCCTAATTATTAAAACCTAAGAAACTGTTTGCGTTCAACAGTTCTGACTTAAGAAAATAACATCAGTGGTTAAATAATGTATTATTCTATTGCTATAAAACAAACTACAAGTTACTGGGTTAAAACAACATACATTTATCTTCTCATATGCGCTGTAGACTGTGAGTCTGGCATAATGATCTGGTTCTAGCCAGGACTTCATTAATCATGAAAGAAGAGAGTCAGCTGGGCTTTTATTCTGTCTGAAAGCTCAATGGGGATCATCTGCCTCCCATCTCATTCAAGAATGTTGGCAGAATTAGTTTCTTGTGGTTACATGTCTATGGACCCAGCTTCTTGCTGACTAATGGCTGGGGAATACATTCAATACTTGCCACATGATTCTTTGGTGAGGCTACCTTACTTACCACATAACAGCTTATTTCTTCAAATTCAGCAAGAAGTGTGGAAATGACTGCTATCAAGATGAAGTCCTCTAAGAATGGTATTTCATCATCTATGCCTTTAAAGGTCACACCCACATTTAAGGAAGGATTTAAAAAGTGCCAATATGAAAAAAAATGGGGACAACTAAGTGCTACCTACAGTGTCTACTTGTCCTAGTAAGTTTCTGAGCACCTCAGCAAACACTCTGGCAGCCTGGATGAGCCTCAATTACTTTGCCCTTAATACCTCCATTCTTTTGATCTAAGCTGTTTTTTTTAAACTAATTTTTTAAAGATTTATTATTTTATGTATGAGTGTTTGCCTGCATATATATGCATGGTGCCTGTGGAGGTCAGAAGGGGGTGTTAGGTCCCTTGAACATGGGGGTTGTGGATAGTGATGAGCCTCCATGTGGATGCTGGGAATGAAACCTAAGTCCTCTGCAAGAACAGCAAATGCTCTTAAGCACTGAGCCATCTCTCCAGCCTCTGAATGCTTACTATTTTTACTACTCACAACTACAAACCAACAAAACCTCTACCTAGTTTATTTCTTCTTTAAAAATTTTATTTTGTGTGTATGTGCTTTTGTGTATATGTCTAGGCATGTGTGAGGAGGTCAGAGGACAGTTTGAAGGAGTTAAGTTCTCTCCTTCTACCATGTGGGTCCCAGGGACTGAACTCAGGTCATTGGGCTTGGCAGCAGGTGCTACCCCATAAGCCATCTCTCTCTCGCACTATTTACTTAGTTTTAAATTAATAGGAGTAAAGAATAACACACTAATTACACAGTTTAGCTTAGGGCATTTTCTGAACCTCTCATAGTAAGATATAAATTCAAATGCCAATATATTTAGAAAACAATAAGATCTATGCGTTTCTTGGAATTCTAGTCAAAGATAGTTTTTAAAAAGTCAGCATTGTTGCAGGGCAATGGTAGCGCACGCCTTTAATTCCAGCACTTGGGAGACAGAGGCAGGCAGATCTTTTTGAGTATGAGGACATCCTGGCCTACCGGGCTAGTTCCAGGACAGTTAGGGCTGTTACACAGAGAAACCCGGTCTCAAAAAACAAAACAAAATTAGCATTGTTTTTGATGCAAGATTCAATTCAGGAAGGACACTGACAGTCTAAGCCTAATTTTATACCAAATCATTGGGAAAGGTTTAATTATTATAGTTAAAGAGGAGTATGTTTGATAACATGTCTTTGATAACAAAGACATTTAAGTGTGTAAATGTATTCTGTTTCCAGATACTAATTTTATTTTTTAATTTTTTGAGACATCATGTATCTCTGAGCTTTCCTGGAACTAGCTTTGTAGAATAGGCTGGCCTCAAACTCAGAGATCTGCCTACTTCTGCCTCTCAAGTGCTGGGATTAAAGGCTCGCCATCACCACTGCCCAGCTTCTGGAAGTAGTTTTAGATACGTATATATTTTACCTTCAAACATGAACATGTAAAAACATAGCACACATACATGAACACTAAGCATGAACTATATAAGAATTATATACATGTACATGCAAAGGCCAGAAGACAATTTTGGGTAGTGTTTCTTGAGTACATCTATCTTGTTCTCGAGACAGGGACTTTCAAATAACCTGGAGCTTACATGGCTGGCTACTGGGCCATGGGATCTGCCTGGTTCTCCCTTTCCAGCGCTGGGATTGCAAATGCATACCAACACGCCCAGCTTTTTACCTGGATTCTGGAATCAAACTCAGGACGTAATGCTTGTACAGAAACATTTACCAACTGAACAATCTCCTCGGTCCTTAAATTCTTAATATATCAAAGTCATCTCCTTCATGGAGACCTATTTAGTGAGACTAGAACCATATCATTGTACTAGGAAAACGGCTGAAGCCATGTTTCTGGCCAGCCTTTAGTCACTGAATATTTTAGCAGTTCTATAAACACACTTGGAGACATTCACAAATAGTATTTTTGTTAGTGCAGAGTTAGGATTGGAACCTAGGTCTAAATCCAAAGTTCATGTTTACAAAACTCTGCATCAGACACTGTTTACTTATTACTCAACCTGCATAATTGTCACAGGGTTTTAAAGACTAAGTGAAACAACTTATAGCCAGTGCTGTCATGAAGCTAGGTATACCTGGGCATCCAAAGATTATCTTTCTCCTGTTATAATCTTGAACAACAACAGTGTCACTAAATGTTAACCTGAGATTTGAAAACAGTATATGTTCTTTATTTTATGACTAACACCAAAAGTTCTGGCAACTTGACATTTTTGATTTTTATGTTTCACTTTGAAATACAAATAGTAATATGCAAAAAGTATAGTGAATAGATTGCTCAACAAATCAAGGCAAAACGAGACTCTACAGTATCTATCAGTCTGTGGCTATTTCATTCCTGCACCAATCCTCAGAGCTTTATTATTATATACTGGCAGTGGTGGTACACACCTTTAATCCCAACACTTGAGAGGCAGAGGCAAGATCTCTGAGTTCGAGGCCAGCCTGTCTACAGAGTGAGTTCTAGGACAGCCAAGGCTACACAGGGAAACCTTGTCTCAAAAACAAACAAACAAACAAACAAAATAAACAAAACAAAACCAATTACTCAATCACAAAAAGAAAAAAAGAAAAAGGAAAGAAAAAAGGATTTCTAATTAAGCATTGTATGACTTTAAGTAGATTCAACAGGTTCTGCAGCAAATGAACTGTACATATTTTAGAAATACTTGTTACGGCCACAGTGTTAGGTACACATTTATAATAAAAATGTTGCATAATAAGCTATAATATTCATTACTGTCTTTAAGTATACAAATAAGGGAAAATAAACATTCCATTTTCAATAGAAAACAAATAAATATTGACAACTGCTTACAATTTTATTTTCCTTAATAAATAAAGCAAGACAATTTAGAATGAGAATTTCCAAATTATGGGGCCATTTAGTTATATAACTGAATATAAATGTGAGTAACTGTCATTGCTGTAAATAATTTATTGCTGAATTTTAGAAACATAATTAGTTCTTTGATTTACATTATAAATTAGATCAAAAGGTTAAGTTTGCTCTTAGGAGTCCAACATGTGGCACACACCTGCAGAAGCAGGTAGATCTCTGAGTTCAGTTAGCTTGGGGAACTAGAGAGATGGCTTAGTGGTTAAGAGCACTGACTGCTTGCTCTTCCAAAGGTTCAATTCCCAGGAACCACATGGCAGCTCACAACTGTCTGTAATTCCTGTTCCAGGGAATCTGACACCCTTACATAACTCAGGTAAAACACCAATGCACATAAAATAAAATTATTTTAAAAGAAAAGAAGCTAGCTTGGTCTAATTAAGAGTTCCAGGCCACTGGAACTGTATAGAGAAAGTTTGCTGCTGGATTAAACTTTTTGGGTTCAGATGATGACTTCAATGATATTTTAAGTTAAAATAATATTCTTCCATATCAGTGAGCTATCAAGTGAACAGATGATCAATTTGACATGTTTCTTAAACTGATAAGCTAGATGATAATCTCACTCTTTAGATTACATATTAAGCTACTTTTCTAAATAATACTTCCTTTTTATCTTTGACACTAGGCTTAAGTGTTTTCATTTTGTTTACAAGTTCCAAGGCCTTCCTAGGGCATGCTAAGCAAGCAAACATTTATCACTGAGCCACACATCCTAAAGTCACTGTTCAGCTCCCCTTTCATAAGAAAACATTACGCAGAGGCTAGAGAGAGATGACTCAGTTTTTCTTCCCAGCACCCATTCAGCATCTCACAATCTCTTCTAACTCCTGTTCCAGAAGATTCTATCCTCTCTTCTGGCCTCTGTGGGCATAGCATGTACACAGTGCAAATACACATAAAGGCAAAATGCCAATACCAATGAAAAATTTAGAAATCCAAAGAAAACAGAATAATTTAGAGACTGGAACAATGGTTCAGTGGTTAAGAGTATCTGCTGCAACCCAACACCCTCTTCTGATCTCTGTGATCACCAGGCATATACAGTATAAATGTGTAGGTACTTACTTACACATACATAAAAAATAATAAAACAAATTAAGAAGAATAATTCATAGTACACAGTGAAGAGTCTACCAAGAACAAAGTACTATTCTAGGGTCTTGGGGGTGATTTGAATACTATCAAGACTTTGAGGGCTGGAGAGATGGCTCAGAGGTTAAGAGCATTGCCTCTCTTCTTAGAGGTCCTGAGTTCAAGTCCCAGCAACCACATGGTGGCTCACAACCATCTGTAATAGGGTCTGGTGCCCTCTTCTGGCCTGCAGGCATACACATAGACAGAATATTGTATACATAATAAATAAATAAATATTAAAAAAAAAGACTTTGATTCTCTCTTTAGGAAACATAAACTATATGACAAGAGGAAATGAGACAGTACACAGGTATTACCAGAGCCAAGTTAGAAGATGAAAATACCTAACAAAAACAAATGCTCGAAAATTCTTAGAAAAAATACTTTATTTTTTTGGTTTTTCTTTTTTCTTTTCTTTTCTTTTCTTTTTTTTTTTTTGGTTTTTCGAGACAGGGTTTCTCTGTGGTTTTGGAGCCTGTCCTGGAACTAGCTCTGTAGACCAGGCTGGTCTCGAATTCACAGAGATCCGCCTGCCTCTGCCTCCCGAGTGCTGGGATTAAAGGCGTGAGCCACCACCGCCCGGCTTTTTTTGGTTTTTCGAGACAGGGTTTCTCTGTGGTTTTGGAACCTGTCCTGGAACTAGCTCTTGTAGACCAGGCTAGTCTCGAACTCACAGAGATCTGCCTGCCTCTGCCTCCCAAGTGCTGGGATTAAAGGCATGCACAACCACCGCCCTGCTGAGAAAATACTTTTTAACTTGGAATGGCTAATATAAAACAGACACAAAGCATTTGAGTTTGTTCTTAAAGGATAAGGCAGTATTTGGAGATTTAATAATAAGAGACAAAAGTACCCTAGGCAAAGGTGACACCAGAGGAATAGAGGGAAATCTATAGTCTATACAAACAAATTAAGGTTTAAAGTAAGATATGTAAGCAAATGTTCTATTTCAGAACTCTACCCAAACTTTCAGTAAAACTGTTTATAAATGCTAGTGCTCCTTGATTAGATATGTATCATCTCAGTCACTTGAACTCATGAAACTAAAAGTAATTCTTTATGCCTCATGCTTGACTGACTGCTCTGATCTGCTGAAAGTGGTCTTCAGCTTAGTTCATCATTCTTTTAGAATTACAGCCAGACTCTCATCTACTGAAGAGGGTACAATTACGAACAAGTAAAATGAACTGTCGGCGTCACTGACCTCTGACAAAAGGAAAAGTGCCAGTATGCAGGACAATGGAAAGAATGGAAAGAGAAAAAAATGGGTGAGGACAGTGAGTCTGCCTTTTTCGATGATTCCAGGCACACACTCTTGGAAGCTGGTCAAGTTAAGGGTTAAAAAATTAGGTCACTGTTTTTGGGAGGCTTGTTAAGATTTTTAATTCAATAAAATAAGATCACATTCATAATGACTAAAAATATGGCAAATATAGTATACAGTCCATTTTAAAATACAAATTATACATAAATTTCATCTTCCAAAGGTTGAAAATTTATTTTTGGTCCAGATAAGACAGCAGTATGTCTGGGATTGTAAGACATTATGCTTCTAAAAAGCAGATTTTTCTTCACAAAGGAAAAAAGTCAATAGTAGTACACTTTTACTTCTGTTCACTGTCCAGTGCATGCCATGGGTGCTGTAAAACACTTACCCTTCTTTCTGGTTTCTTCCAATTCAATAATCTATTTGGAAATCTTAATTTTATATGTTAATTTTGTTTTTAGTATAAGCACTGACACCAATCAGGCTTTTTTTTGAGTAGCAATCACAGAATAATTCCAGGTACTTTAAGAAGAAGAAAGACTTATCTGAGGCTTGTGTTAGTCTCTAGCATTGCTGAGAAGGCTAGTGACTGGGCTCAGCCAACAGGCAAGAACAGAAAAGGCTGCAGAGCGAGCATTCTGGAGTTATCCTAGAACCTAGACAATGACAGCTCAGCTCCTGCCTGTGGCAGGACAGCGGTGACTGTGCTAGTGTGACCCTTTCTCTTTTTTTGTAGACATTATTGCTCGACCCTGCATCCAGAAAGCATTCTCAACAGGCTCTGCTTTCTGTGCCACTAGCTCCTAACCTGAAAGAAATTCTTATGCTGAAACCCAAGCAGAGAGAAAAGGTTCAGGAAGCCTTTTCTGGGTTTTCTTCTGGAAGGTGGCCTCCCCTCCATTAACACCTACACAGTGCTGGATGGTGGTGGTGCACACCTTTGATCCCGGCACTAGGGAGGTAGAGACAAGTGGCTCTCTGAGTTCAAGGCCAATCTGGTCTACGGAGTGAGTTCCACAAAAGCCAGGGCTACACAGAGAAATTTATTTCAAAAACAAACAAACAAACAAACAAACACCCCAAAAAACAAAAGAAAACAAAACAACAACAAAACCAACCAAAAAACACATAAAACTGGGAAAGCTCTAGTGCTAGGAAGCCAAAAACCTCCAGTGACCCATACAGGAAAACAGCCTGTTTAGAAAAGAATGGCTGAAACACAAGAGAAGCCTCTGTCTTCTGACTAAGTGCTCTGGACTCCAGAATCTGGAGTCGGTTGAGCAGGAACCTACTGAAGTCCCTGCCCCCAACAACCATTAAACTTTTCGTCTGGGCCAACAACCCAAGTAGTTTCCTGGTTTCAGTAAGCAACTAGACTTGTAACAGATATGGCTTCAAGCTAATGCTTCAGTAATTACCTTAGTCTGCCTCCTTGGGCCACTACTTGAGCCCTGTCAAACTGGTTCTTTTTTTTTTTTTTTATTTTCAAGATAGGGTTTCTCTGTAGCTTTTTGGTTCCTGTCCTGGAACTAGCTCTTGTAGACCAGGCTGGCCTCGAACTCACAGAGATCCGCCTGCCTCTGCCTCCCGAGTGCTGGGATTAAAGGCATGCACCACCACCGCCCAGCTCAAACTGGTTCTTACATTGTCCCCTTTCCTTCTCCCATGGTGCCCAAATTCCTGGGCTTAAGAGTCAGAAGAACTAGTATGAGTTATGTATTTACAACTTTATCACTCACAGGCTAGTTACTAGTTTCTGAACTCATCAAACTTGAAGGCTATCAGGATGACCAAAATAGACAAACCAAAATTACAAGCACAATCTCATTTGTTACCAATTTTCACAAATGAAGCCAAGAATACGGTTCAGTTGGTAGAGCTGTTGCCTGACATGCACACAGCCGTAGGGTCTATTCCCAGCATCACAAAAATAGCAGGTGTGCTGGTACATGCTATAATCTAAGCACTTAGGAGGTGGGAGTTGAAGAATCAGAAGGTTCAAAGCCATTGGGGGCTAGAGAGATGGCTCAGAGGGTAAGAGCACTGGCTGCTCTTACAGAGGACCTGAGTTCAATTCCCACCAACCACATGGTGGCTCACAACTATCCATAATGAGATCTGGTGTCCTCTTCTGGTCTACAGGGATACATGCAAGCAGAAACATTGTATACATAATAAATAGATAAATCTTAAAAAAAAGTTCAAAGCTATCCTTAGTTACTTAGTGAATATAAAAAGAGCCAAGACTAAATAAGGCCCTGCCTTAAAGCAAATAGGCAAAATACAAACAATGGGGAAAAAACTTCATATTCCTATAACAGCAAATAAAAAATCGTCATAAATGATGAATTCTTAATCCTCCTCCCCTTAGGGCTGTGGCCTCTTCAAGGAACTTCTGGCTCTAAAGGGCATTAATGTCATATCTTTATTTTAAAAACTAATTTTGGGGCTGACAAGATACATTGAGCATTCTTATTTGAATCACACAACAAAAAATACAGAGCAGGGGCTAGAGATATAGCTTAAGAGCACTGGTTGTTCTTCCAGAGGAGCTATGTTCAATTCCCAGCTCACAATCATCTGTTACTTCAGCCTGGGGGATCCAGTACCCTCTTCAAGCCTCCTCAAACACCAAGCATGCACACAGTACATATACATTGGCAAAACACTCATACACATAAACTAAAATAATAAATACGGACTACTCAATTCTCTCTAAAATGGTATATATCATTAGAACCATGAGACATGTAGGGAAAGATTTAGATTATCACATACAACAGATGCCTGAGCACAGGTATCACTGGTATGTAAAACTCCTGTTGGGAAAAGCTAACAGGCAAGTGACAAATAGACTGATCTTAACAGTTTGATAAGTACAATGGTAAGTGGTAGAAACAAACTTAAAACTGTAATAAAATTATAAGACAATCTTAAAGCCAATAATTGTCTAAAAAGAATCTACAAAACATACTGAGTATTGGACTTAAATAATAAAATTATTTTTAGAAAAGACTGAGTATCTAGGAATGAAGCTCAGTAGTAAAGTGTTAGCCTTAGCGGAGGGCAGAAAGAGAGAAGAAAAAGATGACTGTGGCAATGAAGATGCAACTGTCACAAAGATTAGTAGCTGACATTTATTGAATGCTTATTACATATCAAATACTGTTCATATCAATTAACATATATGGTTTCCTTAATCTTCAGAATCATACTTTATAGGGTTACTATTCTTTTTGCAAATCAGCAAGAGAATTAAGAGCTATATGACTCATTTGTGGTGAAGCATGTTAAGACACTGTAGAGGAGAATTCAAAGCTAGTCCATTTGGCTCCAAACTTGAGCTTTCAGCTTTATCATATGAATTCCTCGGTCCTCCTCATGGAAATGAGGTAAGGCATAAAAGACCTGGTAAGAATTCATCCTAGGTATGAGGAAAAGGCATGGACCACATAAAGAACAAGAAGTTAAAGTGAAAACCGCGCCTGCAAATGTTGAATGGGAAGAGACAAGAGCTCTACTTGTTTAGCCAGATTTGAGACAAAGGAGGGACAATTCAGATCTTTAAGTGCACTGTATAAAATGCAATTTCTATGTAAGTGACAGAAAAAATTTAACTCACCAAAGAAAATAAAAGCGTTCTAGGACAGGTAATCAAGTACCACCAAAGACCTAAGAAGTAGTTTGCAATTTCACTTTTCATTAAAAACTAAAATATTACTACCTTAAGGTATGCACTCTCACTTTTAAAAACAGGTAAATATATAAGACACACAGTTTGAGAAAAGAAAGACTTGTCATACCTTTTTGATGCTGTGGCAAACTTCACAATTTCTGTAGAAGCATTTTCTCACAAATTTGGCTTTATAGAATAAAGGAATGGTAGGTCAAGCTGCTAGGTCATTTCTGATACTGTCCCTATAAACTGGCATCTCTAAATAGTCAGCTATTAATAAAATGATTATTATTTTAAACTAATAAAAGCAGTTTAATGACATTCTTGCTGTGACAAAAACAATAGTCTGTTACTGAAAGACAATAATAAAAATTTTAAAAGACTATGTAAAAGAAATTGTAATCTTTGTTCTCTTATCAATGCCCAATTTCTCATCTTATTACTAACGTCATCATCTACTAGGGTTTAAAAAAATATTTCTCAAAGTCCTATTAATTAGTTGATCTGGCCATGTATTTTTCAACATAGAAAACCATGCTAAGTTTTCCTTACTGCACTAGCAAAATTAAACTTCTCAAGTAATACTGGGTCATATAAATTGTTTCATTTTAATATTTATTTATTTATTTACTATGTATACAGCTAGCCAGAAGAGGGTACCAGATCTCATTACAGATGGTTGTGAGCCACCATGTGGTTGCTGGGAATCGAACTCAGGACCTTTGGAAGAGCAGGCAATGCTCTTAACCACTGAGCCATCTCTCCAGCCCCTGTTTCATTTTAATTTACGGCCACAGAAAGCTAAGTATTTACTCCCTCTGTGTAGGGAATGTCTCTTTCTAGCTCTGAAATGTTAGGACTTTAACATTTACCAAAAGATATACTTCTCTAACACAATATTCATTTGCTTAGAACACAGAAAAAAATATGCTATCCAGATAGACAAACTGTTTTGTTTAAAACAAATGAAAAAGGCATCTGGGTCCGACACTAACTGCTTTACAGGCTAATGCCTGATGTACAAGTCGAACCTGAAAGTAAGATACAAACTATTTTAAAATGTAAGCCAGAGACTTAATTAAAATAAATTTAAATGTGTCCGACCTCTTATTTTTATAATGAATTTATTCTAAGCAAGTAAGAATCAATGAGGTGTTAAATATAAATATAGGAATCTAAACTTGAGATCTGGAGAAATGAGGAGGTTCAAAGTTAGAGCAGAGACAGCATAGGTAGCTAATCACACAGTCCCATACCCATTATCTTATATTAGGCAAGAACATGGCTGCAGTCTCACCAATGTTCTTTATCATTAGTACTGAATACTTGATCTTAATCAAGTATTAGTAAATGAAAAGCTACATTAATACTGACCCTGAAGTTGTCTAATCATTCCTAATTACAGACTGAGAAAGAAATTAACCCTGTATATTCTAGACACTGATATAGAATTAAAGTAGTTGTGGTTTTAATTTGATAGACAAATATATAATTTTAGAAATAAAAATTTAAAGCCAGAATTTCATACCTTGTGCAAGCATGTTAAATTCCAAGAACAATGCTATGTGGTAAAGTTCCATGGCTTCTTCTGCCCTGGTCATGTTTGGCTTTCCTGCAACGAGAGCCTGAACTTCACTGAGACTCCCCACAGAAGGGCTACAGTGCAAAACAGAGAGGTCCACCACGTCGGTATACATACAGTGTAATATCACTTTTGCATATTTTTTTGGTATGATGGACTCATCTAATATAATTCTTGTGGGAGTTCTCAAAGTTCGGTCTGTGATTTCTTCACCAGTCCGTATCCTCCTTTGTAATAAATTTCGGAAAAATGGGGATCGTGCAGAAATAACAGCCTTGTGGGCTTTGAGCTCTTCATCTAAACAGTTCTGGTTTCCACCAAAAGCTTCGACTAGTTCAGAATCTGAAGAAAAACTAAGGACGACATCATAATAACACATGTAATCAAAGAGTCCACGCATATCTACATCAAGGGAATTTGGTGTTCCAAATTCTTCACTAAGCTGAACAAGGATATCGACATTCTGAAACCTTGAGTCCTCCATTCCAAATTCTCCCGTATAAAGGTAGTGTAACAAGGCAGAAAACATAGGCATATCAATACCAGCTGTACTGATGTCCATGATTATCTCTGCCCCATATTCAGGCGAAGAAGAAAGCAGTGTTTTAAAAAATGGACACCTTGCTGCCAAAATAGCACGATGAACAGGAAAACAAGTTTCTTGAAATATTAAGTCCACATCAGTACAGTACTTATACTCATAAAGGTCAGCCATATCCTTCTGCAGTGTCCGGGCTTCTGGTCTGGCCAAACTGGCTTGTAGAGAAAGCTCCTTTAAGGCTGAAGTTCCCTCATATTCTTCTACTAGTGCATTGACATCCCTCACATCCCACCCAGAGAGGAGTTCTCGCATCTGTTTGGCGTGATCGGCCGACCTATTTGATTTTCGGCGTTTAATAAATTTCTTTTTGAGGGTAGCAAGGCCAGAGGTTCTCTTTTTTTTGTCTTGTGGTTTCTCGTGGCCATGGTCAAGGCTATACAACTTTGATTCACAACCATAGCCTTGCTGAGAATAGGATGATGTTCCTAAGAAGAAAATTAAGTAAATCATAATTTCTTAACATTCATTTTTAACATTAACATATTTCATGCCTAAAACTTTTACAAATACATTATGATACAACTCAAATAAAACTGAACATTGTTTCTTATGAATGCAAATAACTCAGTTTCATATTAAGAAAGAGGGTCAGGCACCATGTGGTGTATACTTGTAATCCCAACACTTCAGAGGCTGAGGCTGGAGGTCAAGACTATTATAACAGCTTAGACTGCAGAGCTCAAATAAGGGTGTGTGTGTGCAGGTGTGCAGGTATACATGGCTGGGGAGGGGAGAAGGGAAAATGGTTTACTGGACCATGAAGACCTAAGTTCAGATACCCATCAGACACGCAAAAGCTGGACACAATGATACACAATGTTGGGAAGTTGGAGACAAGCAGATCCTAGGGGACCACAGGCCAACCAGTGTAGCTAAAACATGAGCTTCCAGGTTCAATGACAGACCTATCTGTAGGTAGAGGGCTAGAGATATGGCTCAGTGGTTAAAGAATTGCTGTTCTTACAGAGGTCCTGGGCTGGGTTCACAACCCCCAAAACAGCTCATGACCACCTGCAATTCCGGTTCCACAGGATTCAACATCCTTCTGGGGATTCTGTAGGCACTTGTCACACAAACATATATTCAGGGAGAAACACATACACACAAAATAAAATAAAAAATCTTAAAAGTCAAAAAAGGTGGAGTGTGATTGAGAAAACACCTAATGTTAATGTCTGCTCTCCCCGTGTACACACAGGCAAGTAAACTTCCATACGCATGTGCACACCACACACACACACACATGTACATACACACAAAATAAAATAAGAAATAAGTCTATTTTAAGAGGGCCAGAAAGATGGCTCAGTCACGTGTCATCACTAAACCTGATGTTCTGAGTTTGATTCCTGGTACCCGCATGGGGATTAGGAAAGAACTGACTCTCACAAATAATCCTCTGACTTTGTGCCATAAATACCCCTACCAAATTAAAGTGTTCTGTAACAATTTTTAATAAAAAGGAAGGAGGAACGAAGGAAAGAAAGAAACAACAAATGAAAACAAAATTTTGCCTGAATTTAAAAAAAAATGTCTTTGGTTTTCTGGCAATCAAGGACTAAGGCTTAACTAATGGATTTTTTGGAAATGAGAAGCAGTTTACAAATTAAGAATATTGGCTATAATTATAAAATGTTTTTCTCTAAGGCTGCATTTATAACAAGCCCGATTAACATTGGGGTGAGGGCAGGGAACCTAGATACTGTAGAATTATACCTATAATAATTTTTCTACCTCTCAGCACTCTTTTTTATCTACAAAAATAACTGTTAACACAATTCTATTTACAGTCACAACAGAAAATAAAATTTAAAATTGCAAAGTTACCTATGAAAGTCTGCTGGGCCTGTGAATTTCCCCCTACCCGTGGGGAGCATGAATGAGGATAGTTAGATGCATTAGCACCCATTTTCTTCAGTCACTCCGGCATTCCATCTGCTGGTTCTTCAGAGTGTAACCCCAGAGGGCTTTATGAACCTTCAACCCTGGATCCAGCAGCCTCTTTTCATCCATTTCTTGATGGAAACAAAGATAAATTATTTATTGTTTTAAATATATCTTAAACCAACAATTAAAAAAAAAAGCAACCTTGGGCTAGAGAGATGGCTCAGCAGTTAGGAGCACTGCCTGCTCTTCCAGAGATCCAGGGTTCAATTCCTAGCACCCACATGGCAGTTTACAATTGTAACTCCAGGGTCCAACACCCTTTCACAGACATACACACAGGTAAAACACTGCACATAAAAATAAATTATTATTTACGTGAGACAAGTTACTCTCAACTTTGATGAACCTTAGCTTCTGCACCTATAAAATAACAAGGCTGATTTATAAACAAGTATCTTTTAGCAGGTGTTGCTCCTTCCTCAACATTCAAACAATTCAAAGAGAACATAATAACATACAGTATCCAGATTCTCTGTTTTCCATTACATGGCTTTATTTTAAACTCTATTTCTTTTATTTTTATTTTTAATTTTTAGCTTTTTGAGACAGGGTTTCTCTATGTATCTTTGTCCTGGAACTAACTCTGTAGACAGGCTGTCCTTGAACTCACAGATATCTGTCTGCCTTTGCCTCCAAGTGTTGGGATTAAAGGTGTGTGCCACCACATTCAACTACCCTCTCTCTCTTTTTAAAAGGACTTTATCCGTGTTTTTTTTCTTTCCCAAGCCTACACATATTTTTAAACACACTGTAAATTGTTTAGAGGTTTTTTGGTCTGAAACTATTTTTAATGTATCTCTCTTTTTCTGATCGCATGAGTCTTTAATTTGCTAACCGATATAGCTAGGATTAAAGCCTTGGCTTTGATGGCTGGATCCAGTCTATTCCTTAGCTTTCTGAGATTCCAGCCTCAGGGCAGAGGTACTGGCCAGAGCCAGTTTATTGCCACACTCTAAGTTTCAAGGTCCCTACCTCCACCAAGAAGAGTGCTGTAGGCTATTCATAAACACCATTTAAGCTGAGTCAGGAAGCCTCTCTAAAATGAGACACATTTGCCTCTAGCAAACAGATCCCACCTGAGAAAACGATACCAGCAATAAGCCATGCATACCTCTATTCTTTTCTGTCTAGAATTACTACCCAAGCTCTCTCAGGCTTTATATGGATGCAGCTGTCCACACGTTGGGCACCTTCTGTTGACTGAGTTTTCGGTCCTGCCCAGTTCCCGCAGTCATTATGTCCCAAAGAAATAACACAGAGGTCTACATCAATTATAAAACTGATTGGCCCAGTATCTCAGGCTCTTATTAACTAATTCTATTATTATTATTATTAATTATTTATGTAGACAGTGTTCTGTCTGCATATATACCTACAGACCAGAAGAGGGCGCCAGATCTAATTACAGATGGCTGTGAGCCACCATGTGGGTGCTGGGAATTGAACTCAGGACCTCTGGAAGAACAGCCAGTGCTCTCAACCACTGAGCCATCTCTCCAGCCCCTTAACTAATTCTTTTTTTTAAAAGATTTATTTATTTATTATGTATACCTACATGCCAGAAAAGGGCACAGATCTCATTACAGATGGTTGTGAGCCATCATGTGGTTGCTGGAAATTGAACTCACGACCTCTGGAAGAGCAGTCAGTGCTCTCAACCACTGAGCCATCTCTTCAGCCCTTAACTAATTCTTATAACTTATATTAGCCCATAATTTTTGTCTATGTTGGCCACGTGGTTTGGCACCTTTTTCAGCGAGGCAGTCACATCTTGCTTCCTCTGTAGCTGGGTCATGACTAGGTATTCATTTCTTGAAACTCAAAGTCTTTTTTGACCTAACTGCATTTTAGTACATCACTCTGTGAAGCACAGGTTGTTACGAGATTGTATGTGCCTGCACAATTCTCGTATTATTTTCATGTTCAATATCAATAAAGTTATGTTGGCTATTACAGTATTTTATCAGATAATGTTTTCAGAGATGACATTTGGAAACCTAGATTCTCTTGATCAGTTGTCTCACTGCTGCCTTTTCCCAACAGAATATGCCTTTGGGTGTACTACATATGTCCATATGCCAGGAAATAACACCCAGCATTCTGCACCTCACTACCCATCTTCAGTTTCTTGTGGTTTATTTTTTTCCTACTGCCCTCTTCATATGGGAGACTTGTTGGGATAGCTGTTTGATTACCAACATGTCTCCCCAAAGAGCACTTACTAGTCTTACCATATTCCCTTTGCCTGGGACACTTTCCTACACAGTTTTCATATGGTTTGTACTCTTATTCAAGTTTTTGCTAAAATACCACTTTTCTCAGAAAGCTAATTTATTAGTGCCTATAAAATAATACTCTATCCTATTGTACCCTATCCCTTCTTTTCAATTATTTTTCTTCATTCTTCAATTGAAATATTATCATACACTTCCTTTCTAATTGTCCCATGCACTATAATATAAATTCCACGAGGGTCATTACTTCATTTAGTCTTTTTCTTTTCTTTCTTTCTTTTTGATTTTTCAAGACAGGGTTTCTCTGTAGTCCTGGCTGTCCTGGAACTTGCTTTGTAGACCAGGCTGGCTTCAAACTCAGAGATTTGCCTTCCTCTGCCTCCCAAGTGCTGGGACTAAAGATGTGCACCATGACTGACTGGCTATTCCTTCATTTAAGTCAACATTAAATCCCTCTCATGTAGGAAAGTAGCTGAAACTTATGAGGCATTAAGTTGAAAAACAACTGAATGAAATAAGTTTTTAAAAGACATACTGGCAGGTAATCACAATGACTTAGTTTTTGCAGTCCCAAAATTGTTTTTTGGGGACCATATTCCTTGTCCATAGTCTTTTTTTAAAAAAATATTTATTTATTTATTTATTATGTATACAATATTCTGTCTGTGTGTATGCCTGCAGGCCAGAAGAGGGCACCAGACCCCATTACGGATGGTTGTGAGCCACCATGTGGTTGCTGAGAATTGAACTCAGGACCTTTGGAAGAGTAGGCAATGCTCTTAAACTCTGAGCCATCTCTCCAGCCCCCCCCCCCCCCCCCCGTCTATAGTCTTAAGCCTTTTAGAAAAACATTTTCAGGAAAAGAAAGGATTCATCGTCCAGTGCACAAACAGCATCAAATGTGACTGCTAGATGTTTCAAATATATAAGTGAGCTTTAGTTTTAAAAGTACAGCTTCCTCAAGTATTAAACCTAGAATTATTATTTGATCCATCAATCCTACTTGTGAGAATCTATTCCAAAAAAAGGTGACAGCAGGGACTCAACGGCTATCTATGCTCCTGTGTGCATAGCAACACTCTTCACAACAGCCACGGGGAAAAGCAACTCAAGGGTTCAGTGATGACTGACTGGGTAGACAAAATGTGATATATACCTAAAATATGTAAGGAAAAGTCTTGTGATAGAGCTAAATGCTCATCTCATATGACTGAGGACTTGGGCTCAATCCTCAAAAATTCATATTTTTTCTTTTTTGTTTTTTCAAGAAAGGGTCACATTATGTAGCCTTGGATGGCATGAAATTTACTATGTAGACCAGGCTGACCTTGAACTCACATATATTTACCTCTCAAATGCTGAGATAAAAGTGTGTGCCACCACGTGTGGCTGCACTAAGCTTTTTAAATTAAGTTTTAAAAAGGAAATTCTGACCCATGCTAAAGCATTAAAATGAAAGCATTATGGTAAGTGAAATAAATCCATCACAAAAGGTCAAATAGGTATGATTGCACTTGTATGAAGTATACTCAAATTCAAAGACAGGAACTGGAATGGTGGTTGTCAGGAGTTGTGGAGTTAGGGTTTAATGAGCAGTTTTTCATTTGTGGAAAATGAGAGTGCTTTAGAGATGGATAGTGGTAATGTTTGTACAACTATGAGAGTTATTTAATGTCACCAACTGTATACTTAAAACTGGTTAGAATAGTAATTATGTATTTTATGCCACATAGAAAATGAAACATTAATAGAGAAAAGCAATGACAGATTTATATTTTTTAAAAAACATTCTCTCTGACTTAAAATTTCTTTTCATGATTGTAGTGGGATTATTACACAACAGAATAGGGATGTAGGATTTTCAAAGAGCTTTCTCATGCATCACAGCATTTACTTTTCAAAACAAAACAAGTTCTCCATGTAGACAGAACAGGTACTATTTTTTTTTATTCTCTGAATGAACATGCTAAGGTGGAGGTTAAACTGTTACTCTAGTTTTGATTTTGTTGCTATGACAAAAGCATCTTTAAGGGAGAAAGGGTCTATTTGGCTTAGTATTTCGGGTTATAGTCCATTGTTGTCGGAGGAATCAAGGCAGGAACTCGAAGCAGCTGCTTACATTCACAGTCAAAACCAGAAAGGGAATGAATGCATGAATGGTTACTGCTCAGCTTGCTTCCTTTGCTCTTATACAAGGCAGGACCCAAATCCAGGAAATGGTATACTGCCCACTTATAGGCTAGGTATTCCCACAAGATAATATCTCACAGACATGCCCACAGGGCAATTTGATCTAGACAGTCCTGCTGTGGTCTTCAGGATTGTGCAGTGAGATTTCAGTGTACAAATCAGGTCAACCCACCAGAAAAATACATTACGAAGGAGGTAGGCCAAGACGAAAGACGCTAGGAATATTGCCTTTTGAATAGTGACTGTTTTTGCTGTAAATCCCTTGTGAAGCCATAGCGCTCTCCCTTTAGTGAGACTCATCCCAAGAGCTTTAGAAGTGCATTTATCAATTATTGGGCACAGTTTTATCCATGCACTGGTATTTTGGGTGACTTTCCCCCAATGCTGTGGAACCCTGGTGAGAAAGTTGGTCACACAGTCAAAAATCTTTTGTTCCCAGTCAAATCTCTGCTCCATTTCCTGAGATAAACTTAGAAGCCAGCACCTCACAATTATCTTTATATTGATAGGATATTTGGCCAGGAGAGGAGTCTAGTCTTCCAAACAAATCACATTTGGGACCTTCAAAGATAGGCACTAGGAGGAGATTATGGCATGTCTGAGCTTGTTGATTCATAGTCCTCACAGACTGGGAGTCTCAAATTTACCCACGGTCGACTTTGGAAAGTGCAACCTCAGTTAAGCACCGCCCCCACCAACCTGAGGTTAAATGAACTGGTCTTGGTGTGTTTGTGTGGGTGGGTGCATACTGTATGTGAGGTGGTGTGCATATGTGTATATGGAGATTAGAAGACAATCTCAGGTATCATGCCTAGTGCCTTCCACCTTTTATTTGAGACAAGGTTTTTCATAGGCCCAGCATTTCACCAAGAAGGCTAGGACGGCTGGCCAGTGAGTTCTAGATATCCGCCTGTCTCTCTGCCTTCTACCTGACCATCCTTGAGACTAAAAGGACAAACCATCACATCTAGCTTTTTATGTGGGGTCTAGGGATCAAAATCTCAGGTTCACAAGCTTACAAGGCAAGCAGTTTACTCACTAAGCTATCTCCCCAACCTAAATGGACTGGTCACAATCTTTCCAGTACTTCGAATCATCAATGAATGGTGAAGTTTCCTGATTGTGGATTAACACACCATAAATAACACATCTCTTAGCATTCAGACAGAGAAGACAATTCTCAGTCCCTCTTTGCAGGGGATATTTCTGCATTTCTATAGAAAGAATATACACAAAAAGGGGAGAGCTTAGTTCCATCAGTAAATTTCAAAATTAATTAAATTGCAGCAATTTCATATCAATTCTAAAGTGAATGTGGGCATAGGGACATAAAAGACAGTCAGCCTTGGTGTTGGTCTTCCCTTCCACTTTATTTAAGACAAGGTCTTTTGTTTTGTTTTGTTGTATAAGCCAGGCTAGCTGCCCAACAAGTTTCCATCATGGAGAGAATTCTTGTCTCCACCTCCCACTTCCCAGTAGGGGCATACTGAAATTAGAAATACTTAGGCCACCAGGATCTGAACTCAAGTCATTATGCTTGTGTGGGCAAGTTCTTTACCCACTGAGTCATCTCCTCAGCACTCAATATTACTACTGTTTGAATATATGTATTTATTTAGCCAAGACTGCCTCATATTTGACATATAATTGTGATAGCTTTTGTCAACTTGACATATTTGGAAATAGGGAATCTTAATTGAGAAATTACCTTCATCAGATGGGTCTGGGTCATTGTTTGGATTGCAGATTGATATGGGAAGGCCTGGGTTACATAAGATAGATAACTAAGCAGATAAGGAATCAAGGCTGTAAGTAGTCCTTCCTTGGTGGTCTCTACTTTAGTTTCTTCCATCTTGAGTTCCATCCTGCCTTGCCTCTCAATGATAGACTGTAAGCTGTAAGATGAAATCATTCCTTTCCTCCCCAAGTTGCTTTTATTTAGGGTGTTTATCACAGCAACAGAAAGCAAAGCAGAACAGTCATAGAATGTACTTCAAACAGTACAAAACTTCTACTTAATTCTCAATCTTTAAAAGTCACCATAATCACTAACTAAAGTCATTAATTTGCTAGAGTTTGCAAAATGGTGACTTATTTCTCCTTTAATCATTAGCTGGAAGAATTCTGTAGAACTTGCCAATTATTCAGTTCACGAATCCATATATTGGACACATTCTAATTCCTAGTAACTATCATCCCATGCTACTCATACTGGTTCCTGAGACCTTATAACATAATTTTGCTTGCTTCTGGAAGTTTCTTTACTTTCTGGGTTCAAATGCTGTGTAGACAGGGTTGGGCTGGAGCTCTCAATCCTCCTGCCTTGGCCTTCTGCATGTTGTGATTACAAGTTGAACCAATAAACCCAGTTTAGCTAACTGAATGTCTCAATATTAAAGCTATAAATGAGGCATTCACAAAATAACTACTATATCTACTCTATCCTAATTTTTCCTATATCATACAGAATCTTACTTACACTTTTATATATAACTCCAAATCTTTTTTGAGTTCTATCCTTTCAATACTGGAGTCAGTAACTCCTACCTTTAATGTCTCATGCTCTAGTACCTAAATATATTTTTGTTTACAAATGCTATATTGGCAATTACAAGTTTTCCTTTTTTTTGGCACGTGTACACATGTATATAGGAAGCATGTATATAGGTGGATGCATGTAGAGGACAGAGGTTGAAAATGGGTGTCTTTAATTGATGTAGGAGGGTCATCTGTCTGTGTGTTACTTTCATTGGTTAATAAAGAAATTGCCTTGGCTTTTTGGTAGGGCAGTACTTAGATAGGTGGAGTAGACAGAACAGAATTGTGGGAGAAAGAAAGCAGAGTCAGGCAGACGCCATGAAGCTCCTTTCCAAGATGGACGCTTTCTAGAAATGGGTTAATTAAGATGTGAGAGTTAGCCAAGAAGAGGCTAGATATAATGGGCCAGGCAGTGTTTAAATGAATACAATTTGTGTGTTGTTATTTCGGGTGTAAAGCTAGCCATGCAGGAGCTGGGCAGGATGAAAAGCAGGCCTGCTTGCCTCATCACTACATTTAATTGCTTTCTACCTTTTTTTTTTGAGACTCTATGTAGCCTTGGCCATCCTGAAATTTTCTATGTAGTTCAAACTGGCCTTGAATTCACAGAGTGAGTAACTGGAGGTTACTCTCCCACCCACCAGTTCCTGAATAATATTAATTATTATTATCTGAGGCTTAATATTAATTACAAACTCTTTAGCCTACTAGCTCAAGTTTATTATTAACTAGCTCTTTCAACTGAAATTAACCCATATTTATTAGTTTATATCTTACTATGAGGCTTGTGACTTGTTATCTCACATCTTGCTTCTATGGCACTATTAGCATCTTCCTCACTCTGCCCTTTTTCATCCTGTATCTCTGCTTGGATTTCCTGCCTGGCTCTATTCTGTCTGGCTGCTGACCAAATCAACGGTAATAAAATATATTCACAGCATACAGAGAGATATCCAACACCAGGGATCCACCAGTCTCCCTAGTGTTGGGATTAAAGGCATGAGCCATTATGCCTGGCTCTCAATTTTTTATGCAGGGCCTCTCAATGAACCTGGAGTTCACCTGCTCAGTGAGAATAGATGGCTGGTGAGTGATCCCCAGTGATCTTCCTGTCTCTACCTCCCCAGAGATGTATTTGCAGGCACCAAGCTTTTTATGTGGATGCTGAGGATCTGAACTTAGGTCCTCATGCTTGCCTGGCGGAGCCATCTCTCACCCTTATTTTTCTCACTGAGTAGCTCTGACTGGCATCCAACTTGCCACTGTCTGCCTGTCTCTGCCTCCTGAGTGTTAGAATTATAGGTATATATCTTCATGCCCAGCTTTCTCTCCAGTTTTGACAATTAAATTTACAGAATTAAACTATTGAGTGTTTACATATTAAAGTTGGTTTCAATCTTAGTTCTACCAACAAAATAAGCATTTAATGTTTATAACCAGTTTAGAGTTCTGAACACTGCTGTTAAAATACGTCATGATTCTTTCGAAGCCAGATACATATATTAAATTCACTTTTCCTTTACTTTTTTTTTTCTTAAATAAAGAAAGCAGTATTTCCAGGTGTGGTAATCCGTACTTCAGAGGTAGAAGCCAGCCTGGTCTACAGAGTTGAGTTCCAGTAGAGCAAGGGCTACGTAGAGAAACCCTGTTTCAAACAAACTCCAGGTTGTGACAATATTTGCCATCCTATCTCAAAATGGTGTTAACATTCTGGGATTACAAACTGTAAGACAGTGTGTACTTGTTAAATTGCTCAAACTCATATATAAGAGTAGTCAAGAAAAGGAGGAAAAGAAAGATAGGGATGTAGCTCAGTTAGTTGGTACATAGAGTCCTTGTCTAGCATGCATGAAGGCCTGGGTTCAACTCCCACGCTGCATACACTAACTGTGGTGGTACATGCCTGAAATTTCTGCACCTGGGTGGTAGAGACAAGGGGACTAGGTGTTCAAGACCATTCTTGATTACAGAATGGCTTTGAGGCCAGTCTAGTCTACATGAGACCCTGCCTCAAAAAAAAAAAAAAAAAAGAGAGGGACAGAGGGAAGGAGGGGTAGAAAGGTAGGTGTTTCCCTTGTCCACTTTCCACTGAACAAAAAAGTAGCCTGAAAACATTTTTATTCAAGAATGTTAAAGGTATCAACCTCCTCCCTGCTTTGAGACAGATTTTCACTGTTTCTGAGGCTGGTCTCAAATCCCTTGAACTCAAGGATTCCCTGTGCCTTCAACTCCTAAAAGAATAACATTAATGTGCTACCACACCCAGATTTAAGAGAACCTTATTAAGATCATATGGGTTGGGGCTGGAGAGATGGCTCAGAGGTTGGGAGCACTGACTGATCTTAAGGAGGTCCTGAGTTCAATTCCCAGCAACCACATGGTGGCTCACGGCCATCTGTAATGAGATCTGGTGGCCTCTTCTGGCCTGCAGGCATACAAGGAGGCTGAATACTGTGTATACAATAAATAAAATTTAGAAAAAAAATCATATGGGTTTTTAAAAATAGAATCTATTCTAATTCAAAACAGATGCCAGTTCCCTGGTGATACTTTTCTTACTCTATTTTAAAAAAACGTTTTTGCTGGGTGGTGGTGGTGCACGCCTTTAATCCCAGCACTCAGGAGGCAGAGGCAGGAGGATCTTTGTGAGCTAGAGGCCAGCCTGGAACATAGAGAATTCTAGGACAACCAGGGTTACACAGAGAGACCCTGTCTCCAAGATTTAAAAAAAAAAAGGCATTTTTAAAAGATCACAAATGTACATACATCCCACTTATTTATTCAGCATTCTTGTAAGTGTAACTGTTAAGATATTTTTCAAACTAGAGGATAAGGGAAATGAATGTAGAGATATGAGGTGAATCTGGTTCTTAGAATTTTGGCTCTATGGAATAAACTTATTTTAATATGGGGGAGTGGGTGGTATTTGAATTTCTGGCTGACTTCTCTTCCTAAAATGAAATTACATATTCTTAGTGTTCTTGATTTTTCTAGTTATGAAATATTTCTCAAATTAATTATCCGGTACAATGTGCATGGTCTGCAATTTGTTATCTCTTAAAATTATTATTATTATTGAGATAGGGTCTAACTGTGTAGCCTTGGCTATCATGGAACCTGCTATGTAAACCAGGTTGGCCTCCAACTCACAGAGACTGACTTGCCTTTGCCTCCCTAGTACTGGGATTAAAGATGTAAGTCACCATACTGGGCTAAGATTATTTAAAAAAATTTCTTTTCAGAAAGTCACTTAGGTAAGAGTTTGAGGACAGCCCAGGCTACCCGGTGACAAAAGAAAGTCATGAACAATATAGGGAATGGACGCTAGTGAAGTTTTAGAAATAATTTTTTTTTTTTGGTTTTTTCGAGACAGGGTTTCTCTGTGGCTTTGGAGCCTGTCCTGGAACTAGCTCTGTAGACCAGGCTGGTCTCGAACTCACGGAGATCCACCTGCCTCTGCCTCCCGAGTGCTGGGATTAAAGGCGTGCGCCACCACTGCCCGGCTAGAAATTATTTTTAAATTAAAAAAAAATTATAAGCTCGCAGTGATGGTGCACACACCTTTAATCCCAGTTCACCTGGTCTAAAGAAGTAGTTCCAGGACAGCCAAAGCTACACAGAGTAATCCTGTCTCAAAAAAAACCAACCATGGAGACCAGAGAGGGCGTCAGATCCTCTAGAACTGAAGTCATAGGCAGCTGTTAGCTGCCATATGGATGGGTGCTAGGAATTAAACCTGATCCTCTGGATGAGTAGACAGACATGCCCTTAACTACAGAGTCATCTTTTCAGCCCCCTCTACATCATGGTCTTCCACTGAACTTTGAGCTTGGCATTTTGGCTAGACTGATTGGCTAGAAAGCCACCAGGTACCATCTGTCTGTTTTCCTCAAGATGCCTGCCAGCATACCTAGCTTTTATTAGGTTTTGGGACCTAAGCTCAGGTCCTAACACTAATGCAGCAAGCACTTTACCCACGAAGCATTTCCCAAGCCCCAGATCATTCTTAATAGGGTTAGAAAAATTCAAACCAGCAGAGCATACTGGGACATAGCTGTAATCTCAGCCTTTGGGAGGTAGATACAGGAGAACCAGGAGTTTCAGGCCAGCCAGGGGTACAGTGAAACCCTAGCTCAAAAAGAGGGGACTTTAAAACAATCTTTAAAAAAGATATACAATTACATTACTAGGAATAAATTTTAAATATAGTTACTTAATTTATAAAAATTAAAATTTATTAAATCTTAACCTTGAAAACTATTATAAATTCAGATGTGCATTAAAATGTAAAACTAGTGTGTGACTACTGCAGGCTTTCCTTAGGTTAACAAAGTGTTTCTGTCTACTACTGGAGCTTCAAAGTGCCAACGTACTATGTTGAGTCAAGATACTCTTAAAGGCTATTTAAATGGATCAAAGATGTTAAAGAGTCTATCTGTTCATCAATGTTACTCTTCTTCATCTCAGAATCAGAATTGTCCCCTACACAATTACAAGAATAGTCTGTTGTTTAAAACTGTTTCCAAATATACAGAACACTACACAGGAAGGCAATTCCTTATACTGTCTCTTTCCCTAAAGACAACCTGCAATAATCCAATTCTTCCTTTCCTAGGATTTGAACATAACTATTATTCTGAGAGACAGGATCTTTATATGTAGAGTTTAGGTTGCACTCAAGACTTGTGATCCTCTGATCTCTAGCTGGGATAAAGTCATGTGACTCCATGCCTGGCATAAACTAAACAGTTTTCAGTAGGGTATTTCACAGACAGTTCTAAAGTTAATTCATTTCAAAATATATCAGAGTTGAAGAAATATAGTCACATACAAATCTGCACTTTGCCTTTTAAAAAAATCTACACACAGAGCTACACTGTGCATATGCCATAATGTATTTAATCACATCAGTATGCAGTAAACCAACTCTTTATTATTATATAGAGTGCAGCAATCCTTTTACATCTCTTTGATCACTCTAATATAGTTCACAGATTTCAAAAAGACTACTAGCTTAAAAGATATATATATATATGTATATATATATATATATATATATATGCTCAACATGGTAGTACAGGCTTTTAATTCCACTTGAGCAGCAGAAGCAGGTAGGTTTAAGGTCAGTCTAGTTTATACAGGGAGTTCCAGATCACAGGGATTAGTCAGGGCTACATAGTGAGATCATGTCAGAAAGGTGGGGGGGGGGAGAGTACTTGAGACATACTGTCAGAAAAGGTATAATGTAGATTCCTAATTAACTTTTAAAGAAAATGTTCAAAATGTTAAACATAATTTTTAATCTTTATACTGTGAGTGAAGAAAAATGAGTCTACTGATATCTTTTTATTTATTTTATAAATGAAACTTAATCTCTCAATATTCTTTTTAATTCCTGTGATGCTTTGTAAGCAGAGACTGCCAAGACACGAATAATCACACAGAAACTATGTTAATTACAACACTGTTTGGCCAATAGCTTAGGTGTATTCCTAGCTAGCTCTTACATCTTAGATTAACTCATTTCTATTCATCTGTATACCACCACAAGGCTGTGGCCTACTGGTAAGGTTCTGGTGGTGTCTTTCTCCTTCAGCAGCTACATGCGTCTCCTTGACTCTGCCTACTCTATATCTCTTCCAGCCTGGGTATATTCTGCCCTGCCATAGGTCAAAGCAGCTTTACTCATTAACCAACAAGAGCAACACGTATACAGAAGAACATCCCACATCAATGCTCTATGCTATCTTGCCCATTAAAAAAAATTATTTATTTTGCCTGTGTATGGTGGGAGTGAGCATGCCCTGGCATGTCTGTCACAGAGATCCAACTCAGGCAGGCCATCAGGTTTGGTATCCACTGAACCATCCTGCTGGTCCTCCTTTCCCATTTATTTTTAAAAAAAATTCAGCTATTTTTGTTATTAATTTTTAATACATTCTATGTTGATGTTAAAATATCTAGAGTGAGGTCCTATTAAAAGCACTTGCTGCTGTTCCAGAGAACCTGGGCCCAGTATCCACATGGTGGCTCACAACCATTGATAACTATAGTCTGAAGGTATCTAATGCCCTCTTTTTTCTGTAGGCAATACATACATATGACGCATATACATGCTGGGAAAACACTCATATATATAAAGTATGTAAGAGAATATACAAATGAATATTTTAAAACTATTACGGTTTTTGTCAGAGTGTTTCCATACTTCTGTATAGCCAATTCTGTCAATACCCTTTGAAGTTCTGACACTCATGCTTTTTGCTTAACTTTGCTGTGCTGGGATTACAGGCAGTCTATCAAAAGGATTAATTTAGTACCTACCATACAGTAGATTTTTAGTGGGTATGTCTGAAACACAGAGTAAGGCAGAAATCAACTCTTTATACAAGTATCTTTTAAAAGAAATACCATACACAACAAGAATCAAAACTAGGCATTTCACTTTCTTCCTCCTTTTCTATACCAAGTAGGTTCACCAAACTTAGACCAAATCATTTATTTTAAAACTGTGTGTATGTTTCTCTTCACTCCCACTACACCAAAAAGTTCTCACTGTTTCTAGTCTAATTCATTAGCATACCAACAGACTATCTTATTAAAAAAAAAAAGCTTCAATTAAGAGTACAGAATAAGGAATACAAAGATAGTTCAGTGTTTAGGGCAGAGGACCTGTGTTTGATTCCTAGCACCCACACCAGCCAGATCATAACTACCTATAACTCCAGCTCTAGGGGATCCATCTCTGGCACGTATGCACATACCCATATGTAGATATACACTCATACATATAATTAAAAACAAATTCCTCAAAAATTACAGTGCAAATCTCTTGTTGTAAATCCCATTTCCTATTTATTCTGTACATGTCACATCATAGGCATACATTATTTTAGTATTTATATTATTTATTTTGTGCGTTCTACCATAAAAGGGTTAGTTTGGGAACTATTGGCCAGTTTTGGAGACCTACACATTATATAAAATCTGAGTACTAACTACATGGTTACATAAATGTTGAGTCTTAATGATGTTTACAGTTGAATTAGAGAAAAAAGAAATCTAAATAAATAATTGTATAAACTTGAGCAATGGGATCAATGCCATGAGAAGTACAGGCTGCAATAGGGAAGAATGGGTAAGATAAATTACTGACAGAAGAGGTAACATTGGGAATTAGGGCAGAGCAAGCAGTTGTGCAAATTAAGCAAAGGGGGTAGAGAACAGATGAGTCAGGTAGGATGTAGGCAAGGCAGTGAAACCAGATGGTGCACATCCTGCAAAGGGCTGGGGTCCTCAAAGAGCTGCAACAAGCCTTTCCAGACTTAAAGGTACAAACTTTTCTAGCAAAGCCCAGTAAAAAGCTACATAACAGTACTCCGTGAAAGGTACTTTTTTGTTGTTGTTTTGTTTTTCAAGACAGGGTTTCTCTGTAGCTTTGGAGCCTGTCCTGGAACTAGCTCTTGTAGACTAGGCCTGTCTCTGCCTCCCGAGTGCTGGGATTAAAGGCATGCGCCACCACTGCCCGGTTGGAAGATACTTTCAATTATACTATGAAGGCATTAGCACAGAGCTAATGTTGACTAACATAATATGAAATTGATTAAAAAATGAAAAGCACTATGCAGAAAGCAGTGAACACAGATAGCAGATTTTGGACCATTGATCTCAGAAAAGTTTGCTTACAGGTTAACCCTGGCAGTATCTAGGTTATGGGGTTAGGGAATGTTCTTTCCATCCCTTAACTATCTGACAGGGTGGTTCAGAGAGCCTCAACAGTTTGAGTAAATATATGAAACATACTGGATTCCTGCTTTCCTCATGTGAGCCTAGAATTTAGGCAGAAGTGAAGTCAAGAGTCCCCTGTGACCAGATCTCAATAAAAATTCTGTGCACTCTATTGCGAATCAACTTCCATAGAAGACAGTACTTCACATGTACTGCCGCCATTTCCACACTGCCAGTAGGAAATGTGTCCTGCATGATTTCTCTAGGTGAAGGCTCAAGGAAGACTTCCTTTGTATCTTTGTTGTACTGTGGGCCAGGCGGTGGTGCTATCCACATTTAATCCTAGTATTTGGGAGGCAGAGGCAGGTGGATCTCTGGTTTGAGGCCAGCTTGGCCTATAAAGCAAGCTCCAGGGCAACCAGGGCTACAAAGAGAAACTGTCTCTCGGGGGAAGAAGGAGTTATACCTTGTTGAGGCCTGAGTCCTGGTGAGGAAGAAGGAGTTATACCTTGTTGAGGCCTGAGTCCTGGTGAATCACTAAACTGGGTTTGGTTTTAAGGGTCTATCTTTAAGGGACCAGTATCAGCTCAGGACACTCCAAGACCAAGTTCTATCCCCGAGACTCACATGATAGAAAGAAAAACCGATTCTGAAAGCTCCTTACTGATCTCCACAGGTTCACCACAGCATATGTGTACATATGCCCCCCAAATGAATGAATGAATGAAGTGAGAAAAAATGGATTAAAAGTACGTCAATAGGGCCAGGATTCAGAAACCTACAGACCAGTGTAAGGGATTCAGAAGAGAGAAAACAAAGCAGCAAAGCCTTTGGTAAAGTGGGAGAGGGAGACTTTTCTAGGTCTCTTTGAGGTGATATGATGGAGAATTATAGCAAGATGTTGGAAGTAATTTTAAGGCCTTATTTGAAAAGTTAACTGAGGTATGACATCCCAGCTTCTCCAAGAAATACAAGAGCTTGTGTATGCCTTAAGTATTCCTCCAACTTGTAGTTGTTTGATAGAGATAAATCACTTAACTTGTGGAATACTGTCAAGGCTTAAAATATTTAGAGTACTGGGATAAAGATGTAGCTTAGTGGTAGTGTTTGCTAGCATAATGCAAGGTTCTGGTTTGATCCCCAGAACTACACAACCACACACACATACACACCCACACAAAATGAGATACACTTTTTAAGGACTTCTACATGCACACAGAAATTATACCCATTAAAAATTAATAGAGAGCTGGGGATGCAGTTTAGTAGGCAGAGTGCTTACTCATCATGCATAAAGCCCTGAATTTGAATCTAACACCATATAAACGAGACATGGCACATACCAGAACCCGTGAGATAGGATCAGAAAGAAGTTCAAGGTCATCCTTGGATACAGAGTGTGAAACCAATTGGGCTACAGAGGAAGATACTGTCTCAACTGCAGACACCCCATCCCAATCCCCAACACCCTCTCTGCTCACAAATTGAAGACAATTTTTGGTGGGAAACAGACAGACAGATAGAAATCTCCTAATGGTCAGGTACTTATCTAGCATGTGTGTGAAGCCATGGTTTCAAGCCCTTGGATACTCAAAATCAAATAAGAGAATTTTCAATCAACTAAGTATTTTCCTGGATATCTATGTGCTGAGCACACGGGGATATAAAATGAGTAGCATAATTTTTGTTTCAAAAGTGCCTAAAGTCTAATATCAATAAACATACAATTATGCTGCAGAGGAAGTATATAGATCAGTGAAGATGAGGAACTTTGGAGGCAAGCTCCCTGGTTTTGGATCTAGCTCTGCCATTTCTCAACTGAACAATCTTGGGAGAAGTATCCTTTTTTTAATGATAATGAAAAAGTCTGCTTTATAAGGTTGTTTTAGAAAAGTGACATCTAAACCAGACAAGTGTCCTTAATTCTAGCACTATGGAGGCAGAGGAAGCTGTATCTCTGAATTTCTTCTTGGTTTTTTGAGACAGGGTTTCTCTGTAGCTTTGGAGCCTGTCTTGAAACTCACTCTGTAGACCAGGCTGGTATTGAACTCACAGAGATTCGCCTGTCTCTGCCTCCTGAGTGCTGGGATTAAAGGCGTGAGCTACCACGGCCTAGCTTGGATCTTTGAGTTTGGGGCCAGCCTGGTCTACAGAGCAAGTTCCAGGACAGCCAGGGTTACAAAGAGAAAACCTGTCTGGAAAAAGCAAAAAACAAAATGCAGGAAAATGGATGGAACTAGAAAATACAATTAATGAGGTAAAAAGGCTCATAAAAACAAGCATTGCTCACTCTCCCTCATATGTGGATCCTAGCTACACATTTTACAGTAGTGTGACTAGCATTACTGCATGCTGGTAAAGGCTAAAAACTTGAAAGGGACCATTTAGAGGGAGTGGACATGGAACACACTGGACATATGCGGAAGAGGAAATACTGTGAGTATAAAGGTCTACTGAGGGAGGCAAGTGGAAGGATGGGAACCAAAACTATAACTATAGAGAAACATATTTTATAAGCTTATTGAAAAACAATGACATCCTCCATAATATATAATGCTTCTCCCAGAAGCTATGGGTGATTAAATGAAAATCCCAGCACCAAGTATGAGCCACCTCTCAAGGAGGTATGACCAGTGAAGTCCCAGATGCCTCTGAAAAACACAGCCTATTGTCATAACTCCTGGTTGGCCATCAGAGCTTTATAAGACCATATTGCTAAAAACACAGTATAGTTTAGTCAAAGGACATGGAATAATCAGGTTGGAGCTGAGCTAGAAGTTTCTTCCCTATCAGCAAGCCTTCATGTTGTTAGAAAATTTTATGCATGTTGCTGTGGTAGAAAGGTAATCAACAGTTTCGACACAAACTTATCTAGCTCTGCCCAAAACATTTTGCTTACAAGAAAATTTTCATGTCTAGTCTCAAGCAAGCAAAAAATAATTTAGGAAAGTCTAAGATAAGAATGTTTAAGTTTGTTTCTAGTACTTATTTAATAAAATGCTGATAGGCCAGTAGCCAGGCAGAAAGTATAGGCAGGGCGACCATGCAGGAAGTGGGGGGGGGGCAATGGGAACAGAAGAATTCTGGGAAGAGGATTCTGCAGTCTGCAGTTGTGACCCAGCAAAAGAAGAAGATGTGACTGCCTTGCCGAATAAGGTACCGAGCCACGTGGCTAACACAGACAATAATGGGCTAATATAAGAGTTAACAAGAAGTCTGAGCTACTAGGCCAATCAGTTTATAACTAAAAAAAAAAAAAGAAAGAATGTTTAAGAAAGTGGTGGCGCATGCCTTTAATCCCAGCACTCAGGAGGCAGAGGCAGGTAGTTCTCTTTAAATTCAAGGCCAGCCTGGTCTACAAAGGCCAGAGTTCCAAGACAAACAGGGTTAAAAAGAGAAACTCTGTTTTGAAAAAACAAAGAGAATATCTAAGTCTTACAAAGCATATCACAAAATTCTCTAAAACAACCCATAAATTATTCTAGCTAGCACAGACCTAAATACAAATTGAAAGCACATATTATCCAACATATATAAAAATCAAAACATTACATTGTACCTCATAACCATATTAAATATTATGGCATTTTTTTCTTATTCTTTTTTTTAACATTGAAAATAAAAGACATAATACTGACGGTCAAGCTACTGCTGGGGCCATACTGATCTTGGGAAGTCTATGCTGCCACCCTGGGCCATGGTGATGTCAGGCCCAAGCTGCTGCTAAGGGTCTGTGGTCCTGTTGCCACTGGGTTCTGTGTTAATGTCCATAGGCCGTGTTACCATAGAAAACCATAGGAACAATGCTTGTTGAAATCTGAGGGCAGTGCTGAGGGGGCCCTGCCCTTCACTGATCCTGAGATAGTTGGCCCTGCCCCTTGCTGGTCACTGAAGGAAAACAGCCCCCCTCAAAAGAGATGGCTCTACCCTTCACCAAAGGCACCAGTGGGCTGGCCCAATGGCAAAGGCTTAGGAGAGCTGACTCTGTCCCTTGCCAAAGGAGTACGGTCCTATTGGTGTGGACTGACTACCCAGGCCTACATCTTGGGCCTTGGGTTGGGCCACCTTAACATCTACCTGCTATATAGTGCATGAAGGGGCTGGTCCTGCTGAATGATACCCACAGGATTTCGATGTCTCGGGGCAACGGCAAGACATCCAAGGAGTTTCGGTGAGGGTCCAGTACTGATGGTGTGTGTGCCAGAGGCCAGAGGTCTTGAACCAGATCAATGACTGATTGCAATGAACATTTGAGAGTGGGGCTGACTGGATGAAAGGGTATACACTGTAGCAGCTCCCAGTACCACTAAAATGAATGAAAGACAGAGAAGCAAGGTGAGTTTTTGTGTATTCTGTTTTTAATTATTTTTATGGAGGGGGTTTCTTCTTGCGGGGGGGCACTCCAGGGGTGAGGGGCAGATATGGAGGAACTTAGAGGTGAGCAGGGCTGGGGTACATGATTGGATTCCCAAAGAATCAATATATATATATATATATGACTATAAGACACAATAGGGACTAAGGAGATGGCTCAGTCAGAAAGGACCACTCACCTATGCTTCTTTTCTTTTGAAAGTCAGATGTGATAGACTATTCTTGAAATTCCAGCACTAGAGAGGCAGAGACAGACAGATATAGCTTAATTGTTGAGATTCCCCACTGTCTCAAAGAAGGAACAATACCTCTTATGGAACAATACTTGAGGCTGTCTGGGCTTCATACACATGTATGTGTACAAACACACATATATGCACATACACACAATATATTTGAAGTTAGTTCTGGCACGTAAGTCTCCCAATTAAAAATGGTAAGAATAGTACAATAATATAATTTAACATTGCTCCGTTCATAAGGACTATGACAAAATGAGATCCACATTTTCTTTTTTAAAAGAGACATGAGAAGCTGGGCGGCGGTGCACACCTTTAATCCCAGCACTTGGGAGGCAGAGGCAGGCGGATCTCTGTGAGTTTGAGGCCAGTCTGGTCTACAAGAGCTAGTTCCAGGACAGGATCCAAAGCTACAGAGAAACCCTGTCTTGAAAAACCACAATAAATAAATAAATAAACAAACAAACACGAGAGATGATTTCTCTAAGATTTATTTTATTTTTAAATAATTATGTTAATCCCAGCACTCGGGAGGCAGAGGCAGGCGGATCTCTGTGAGTTCGAGACCAGCCTGGTCTACAGAGCTAGTTCCAGGACAGGCTCCAAAGCCACAGAGAAACCCTGTCTCGAAAAACCAAAAAAAAAAAAAAAAAACAAATAAATAATTATGTATGTCTATGTGTGTCTGTGTGTGGATGTGTACATGTGGGTGCCTGCAAAGGTCAGAAGAGAGCATTAGATCCTAGGAAGTGGATTTACAGGTAGTGGTAAGCTGCCTGATGTGGGTGCTGGGAACCAAACTCTGTACTTGCTTTTATTTTTTTTAAGTATTTATTTGTTTATTATGCATACAGTATTCTTCCTGCAGGCCTCATTACAGATGGTTGTGAGCCACCATGTGGTTGCTGGGAATTGAACTCAGGACCTTTGGAAGAGCAGGCAATGCTCTTAAGCGCTGAGCTATCTCTCCAACCTCTGTACTTGCTTTTAACTGCTAATAGAAAATACACATTTTCTATCTAAGTGAAAATATTTAACCAGGCATAGTAGCTCACATAGGTAATTCCAGCATTTGGCAAAAGGACTGCTCTGAGTTCAAGGCTAGCCTCGATTACAGAGTGATCTGTCTCAAAATATAAATTCCAGGTAATAATTAAGAGCCAGCAAACAGTATCTAGTCTAAATTTTCCATTTTACCTGGACTTAAAAATAATAACATACTTTACATTTATTTTAAACTTGCTTACACAGCACTAATATAGCCATCGTGTTACTTTATCCTATCAGTTCACTTGCTGAATATTTATTACAAACAGACACTACACTATGCTCTATATACTTTAAAGTCGGACACACCAAGTGAGCAATTACAATATGCTATGATATGGATGGGAGAGAGGACTCAAGTGCCAACAAAATTGGTTGTTGGTAGAGGTAACATAACTAGATCTTGAAAATAGAGTACTGTACCAACCAGAATATTTTTTAATTCCAAGGAGCTGATTTAAACAAATAACAAATTTATGGCTGAAGAAATGGCTCAGTGGTTAAGAGCACTCACACGCTGCTTTTCCAGAGGAACTAGGTTTTGTTCTCAGTACCCATATGGTGGCTAACCAACTCCAGTTCGAAGCCCTCTTCTCGCCTGTGTATGTATATAGTACACAATATGTACTCAAACCCACCCATATACATATACACATACATAATTTATAAACCATGAGAAATTTATGCCATGAGAAATGCTGTATTAAGTAAGGCCCAGTATATGGTATGACTAAGTGATGCCACCAAGGACTTAAGATTCCTTCTTCTAACTTTGATCTGATATCTTTAGGGGATGCTTTATCCCCTATGGTTAGAGGACAACTGCCAGTAGCAATAGCGGCCTCATTGTTCTCTTGGTCTTGAACACAAAGGGAAAGAAGAACCATTTTCCACAGAAAATCTGTCCCCTTCAGTTCAACCTGACTGGGACAAGTAACAGATTACAAGGGAATGCAATGAGCTGATTGGTTTAGACTAATCAAAACTAACCTTGGAGTTGGTGATAAATCATCTGAGTGTCTCATATTTATGAATAAAAGCATAATTGTCAGGAAAGGAGATGGATGATGGGCAGCTAATAGAGTTGATGACAAAGAATAAGGAAATGCCAAGCACTTGGATAAGCACATGAAAACCACAGGCAGAAGCACAGGAAATAAGAAACATCTTGGTTCAGTTGGAGTAATGGGAAATGTAAGATCAGACACACCCTGTACTCTTTTTTTTTTTTAATTTGGCCTTTATCCCACAAGACAAGATGAAGTTAACTGATTTTCTTTTTAAGTAGAAAGATACTACAATTAGATTTTCCAGGACTGTGGAAGTATTATCAAGAATAGCCTACAGTTGGAAAGATGGCTCAGTATTTAAGTGCATGTAGGTAGCTTTTAACTACTTGTAACTCCAGTTCCAGTGGGATCTGTTACCTCTGGCCTCTGTTAGTACCTGCAGTCATTTGCACATATCTCCACAGACAAACATACACATAATTAAAAATAAATTTAAAAAAATTGCCAGAGATAGGGAAGAGCAGGAAAAAAAGAAAAAGGAGCACAACCTCAGCTAGAATCTATTCAACGAAAGTCCAGACTGGTAAGGGGAGGAACGGAAAAAAAATAGGACAGGATTTAACATCCATACAAGTGGAAAACCCAGGCAAGACAATTCTATATTTTTTGTTTGTTATGTTTTTGAGACAGGATCTCACTATGTATCCTTGACTGGCTAGGAACTTAGTATGTAGAACAGGACTAGCTTGTAAGTTATAGATATCTGCCTGCCTCTGTCTCCTGAGTACTGGGATTACAGGTGTACGCTGCCATATCCAGCCCTATTTTTTTAAAACTGTATTTCTATGTGCACTTCTGCATTCTACAGTACATGTTGGGGTCAGAGGACAGCTTATGGAAATCACTTCTCTTCCCCTAACATGAGGATCCCAAGGATTCTTATCAAACTCAAACCATCAGGCTTAGCAGCAAGTCTCTTTACCTGCTAAACCATCTTATTGGCCCCTATTTCTTTTATTACAAAAGAGAAAATTAACCCTCAAACAGATTAGACAACTTACAGTGATACAAGTCTAGTGCAATAGTGTACGTTTACATTCTAACTACTGAGGAGGCTGAAGCAGGAAGATCACTTGTGCCCATGAATTCAAGAGCGGCCTAGGTAACAGTGTGATGCCATCAAAAACAAAACAAAATCATACGACTATAAATTGCAGTCAGACTGTAAACAGAGGTTTGGTGCCCAAAGTCAGTGTTTTATTTTAGCACAAACACACATGAAATGTAATGTTTCACGAATAAGCTTGATAGTGGCTTGCACCCATAATCCCAGCACTTGGGAGGCTGAGGCAGGGGTTAGAGGCCAGCTGGGCTACACAGTGAGTTCCAGGACAGCCTGGGGGTACACAGCAAGAGTCTGGCTCAAAACAGAGTCATGCAAATAAACCCAGCACAGCCATATCATTCTGCCAACAACACCACAATTTTTTTATTTACCAGGAAAGACACTCTTGCAGAACCCACATTAAAAAAAAAAATACTAGCTAAAATAATAAATCTAGACTATAATACTATCTCACATAATAAATGCTGCGCACACACACACACACACACACACACACACACACACACACAAATTGTGCTAACATTTTTCTCAGTGGAGCCTGGGCTAAGTGAGACACTGTCGCCCGTCCTGTCCACCCCCCCACCTGGTGTGAGACACTCAACAGTAAAAGACTGAAAACTTTCCTTCTAATATCTAAGCCCCACAACAACCTAAGTAAGTCCATTTCCACCACTTCTCGTCAACACAAGCACTAAGAACTCTAGTTGACCACTAAGACAAAGACTAAATAAAAGGCATTCAAACTGGAAAAAAAAGACATAAATTGACTGCTTTTAGATGACTTGATGTTATCCGCAGAAAAGAATCATACATCCTCCCACCCCCTTTAAAAAAAAACCCAGTTAGAATAAACACAGCAAAGCTATAAAATACAAAGTCAATAAAAGTGAGATGTATTTTTATATACTAAAAATAAATAATCCAAAAATGAGCCTGATGATGGTTTAAACCTAGAATCCCCGCACTTGGGAGGTGAAGGTGGGAGGATCACAGCACAAGTTCAAGAGCAGCCTAGTCTGATCTATACAAGGCAAGTTATAGGCCATCCAGGACCACATGGTTAAGTCCTGTCTCAAAACAAAAAATCAACAAATACAAATAAAGTAGACATTAACAATTCTATTTACAACAGCATTGAAAAAGAATACTTAGGAACAAACACCAGCTTGATGAGAGACTTTGACACTGAAAACTACTGCTGAAAGTACTTTTTCCTTAGTCCATGTGTGAAGCAAGAGACAGAAGAGACAAGCATGGTCCATGGGGAAGAAGGAGAAAAGCTGAGCATGAGCATACCTATAACTCCAGCACTTCCAGGCTAGAGACAGACTGTCGGGAGTTCAGGGTGGTCAGTCTGGACTACGTGAGACCTTATAGAAAAAAGGGGAAGGGGAAAGGGAGAAAAGAGGAAGGAAAGGAAGAACAAGGCTGAAATGCAAATGAAAGATTTAAAATTGTTAAAACATTAAGTTTAAGCTTGGCAGTGGTGGCACATGCCTTTAGTCCCAGAACTCAGGAGGCAGAGGCAGGAGAATGAGTTTGAGGCCAGCCTGGTCTACAGAGCAAGTTCCAGGATGGATAGGCTTCACAGAGAAACCCTGTCTCAAATAAATACCACCCTCCCCCAAAAGGAAAAGACTTGGTCATGGAGGATAAAAGTTATTGCCACCAAGCCTACGGACCTAAGTTTGATAGCCATAATCCACAAAGTGGGAAGGAAAGACTCAATTTCCACAAGTTGCCCTCTGACTTCCACAGGTGCAAAAGAGCACTAACGCACACACGCACTCACAGTATATACACACAATCACACACATTCAATTAATAAGTGCAGAAAGGTAGTAATACTCAAAAGAAATTTACATATTTAACAGAACAACAAAATTCTAATAGTTTTCATTAGAAAAAATCACTTTAAAGTTTCTATAGCATCTCAAGGGATTCCACCACAAAACAATCATAAAAAAGAATAAAGCAGAGGATCATGTTTGCTGATTTTAAATCTTAAGTACAAAAGAGATAGTAAAACAGCCTGAAAACAACATAAACAGACCTAGAGAACCCCAAAATAAAACCTAGTGTTTATGCTTCAATGGCCTATCTTCCTCCTTCCCTTCTCCTCTTTCTCATGGCCTTGTACACACTAGGCACATTTTTACAAACTAAACTACATTCCCAATCCCGCAAATGATTTTCATTAAGGTGCTAAAGCCATTGAACTGGGAAAAATGGACAGCTATACTTAAAAAGATAAAGAGTATTTGAAACTATAAAATTCTCAAAGGAAAATAAAGAAAACTTTCATGACACTGGATATGGCAACAATTTCCATATAAGACACCAAAAGAAAAACAAGATAAGCAGGAATCCATCACAGTTAAAAACTTTTTAATGGGCTACAGATGTAGCCTGGTAGTAGCAGACCATGGGGTTTGCATCCCAACACCAAAGGGGGAAATTTTTTTTTTAAAAAAAAGTTTTGTGGCGCCGGGCGGTGGTGGCGCACGCCTTTAATCCCAGCACTCGGGAGGCAGAGGCAGGCGGATCTCTGTGAGTTCGAGACCAGCCTGGTCTACAAGAGCTAGTTCCAGGACAGGCTCCAAAACCACAGAGAAACCCTGTCTCAAAAAACCAAAAAAAAAAAAAAAAAAAAAACAAAAAAGTTTTGTGGTGATACATGCCTGCAATTCCACAGTTTGGGAAGCACAGAAAGAAGGGTCATTAGCTCAAACACCAGCCTGATCACATAGCAAGGCTAGGTCTCAATAACAAGCGTTTTTTGGTATCAAAGAAAGAAAAGGCAACCCATTGATTAGTAGAAAACATTTTCATTCTGCTATAGGTGTTATGCCTGACCCGAGTTTGAATTCAATCTCCCCAGGCCCTCAACTACAAGACTAAAGGAGAGACCTCCATATATGCTGTGAAATGTGCACAAGCATGCTAGCACCTACACACAAGTGTGCGTGCACATACAAAATATGTGTAATTTTACAAAATTATGTCTGACATCAATATTCAGAAAAAACAAAGAATTCCTACAATTCAACAAACAAATAGAACTTGATTTAGGAAATAGAATAGGCAAAGGAACTGAGCATGGTAGTCTATGTCTGTTACTCCAGCACTAGGAAAGATAAGTGTTTTGATGATAGCCTGAACTTCAAGACCTCTCTCAAAAACCCAAAGGGGCAGATGAGGTGACAAGCTACAATAAATAGAGGAAAAGATATTCATCACTAATCATTAAGTAAATGCAAGTTAAAACACAATGATACCACATCACTCTCTTTGGGATGGCTTAGCATAAAAAGAGGGGAAAGCCTTCACACACACACACACACACACACACACACCACAAACACCAGGACACGATCTTTTTGATTACTGGTGGAAATGTAAACCTTCTTGGGCTTGATAAACACCCAAAATAAATGTCTTGAACAGGTCATTTCTACATCACGTTCACAGCAATGTTATACATAGAGGTCGAAAGATGGAAGCAACTCAGGTGTCTGAGGACAGATGAACAAACAAAATACAGTGTATACTTAGAATGAGTTGAGTTGTTCAGCCTCAAAAAAAAAAAAGGGAAATTCTGACACTGTACAACATGAATGGACCATCAATACAGTCGCAAAAAAACAAATACTTATGATTCTATGATTACATTCTTACCTAGTCAAAGTTATAGACACAGTTAAATAATGAATTTCAGTGACTGAGGTTAACCATGTTAGTGTTAAAGAGTACAGATTCTCAAGTTTAGGAAGATGAAAGAATTCCATTCCTAAGATGAGGGCTGGTTGTGCCACTTTGTAGCAGAAACTAAATTTAGCATGCAGGGAGCCTTAAGTTCAATTCTTGGTACTAGGCAAGAAAAAGAATTCTGCCAATTGGGCCATCAACATCATTCCCCAGATAAAGGTGCCAGTTGCACAAACCAGTGTAGCCGAGTTCCACCCCTGGGACATACACAGTGGAAGGAGAAAACTCTCACAATAGTTCACTGACTTTCACCTGTGATCTTTAACTGTATGCATGTATACACAATAAAAATACATAAAATCTAGTAAAAAGAACTTTTGTTTTGTTTTTTCGAGACATGGTTTCTCTGTAGCTTTGGAGCCTGTCCTGGAACTAGCTCTTGTAGACCAGGTTGGCCTCGAATTCACAGAGATCCGCCTGCCTGTGCCTCCCAAGTGCTGGGATTAAAGGCGTGTGCCACCACCGCCTGGCAGAACTTTTTTTTTTAGTGCTGGAGAGGTGGCCCAGTGGTTAGGAGCATGTGTTGCTCTTCCATAGGACCAGAGTTTGATTCCCAGCATCCGTATCAGGTGCTCACTACGGCCTGTGACTTTAGTCCAGAAGAATCAGAAATCTCTAGCCTCCACAAATACCTACCTGCCCTTATAAAGCACAGAGACAAACACAAATTAAACACACACACACACACATAATTTTAAAAGGTAATTCCTCAGATGGCAGCAGTAATGACTGTACAACAATGTAAATGTGTACAGAACTGTACAATTACCATTAGTTAAGATGATAAATTTTATTACATATATCTAACCATAGTAAATGTATATGCACACATACATTATCTGCTAGGTACTCTTCTGACTTTACCCTATCCAGCTCAATGGTAGAACATCCTTGGGTTTGATCTCTAACACTACAGGAAAACAACTGAGGTAAACTTTGCTGGGTATAGTGGCACACACCTGCAATCTTAGCATTTGGGAGGCAGAGTAACAGTTCTCTTTTAGGATCCCATCTGAGCCAGGTAACTCAACAGCTAGCTACTGTCTTCCTGGTTCATTTTATTCTTGTCTCCTTTTAACTCAACCTGTGGATGACAACTTATAACAAACAATATCTTTAAAGGTTTGTTATAATTTGCATAAAAGAAAAATTCAACTCTCAACTTGGCAATAAAATCTTTTTACAGAGATAACCTTCTGGCTGCCTATAGTTTCCTATGGAAAACGTCTCCCCAAGAAAATCTACTGTCTACTCATTTGTCTCCCTCCATTCCCTTTCCCCAGGGCCGATCTCCAATTTATACACTTGCTTTTTTCTCACAAACTGCTCCAATCTCTCTGTAAACACGAACACTCAAGAGCCAGCTCAAGTTTCAAGTGTCCCAGGAAGTTATTTAGGCTCCTAAGGCTCTGCTAGAACTTCCTCTACCCTGAACTCCCATAGCTCTCTCTGTATTAGAACTCACTAGATTGGCTTCTAGACTCATGTTAGTGCAACTTTTTCCAATAAGAACCTTGAGGCAAAGTCTATTATATATTAATTTTTTCACTTCCTCCCCCAGCTCTGGGATAATTCAAACACAAAGCAGACCTTCAATAATCACTTGAGTAATCTGAGCTCAGTGACTAAACTATGAAAACAGAATCACTTGATTCTGTTGTATTTCTGAAAGTTGACCAGTGACATACCATAAATAAAATTCTGTAGCCCAAAGAAAAGGCAGAAGGAAACTAGTCAGTATAACCCGAAAAACCACTGTGTTTTAAATCCTAAAGTTAGAGCCAGATACAAAGAACTTGAGATGCTCATCATGTTGGGACGCAGATGCTATAGGAGTTAGGTTTTACAGAACAAAATATTGACCTCTGGGCTTTACTGAACTCATGCAAAAATGAGCCAGGCTATAATTTGGTGAGAACCTAGTCATGAACCTAAGAAAACCTCAAATGAAATGTCACTCAATTTTTAATAAATATGGTGTGAGGGGGTGGCCTCTTTAGCAGTTATTCTGAGGTGGCTGCCAGGTTCGGAAAAGTGCTCATTTCCGCTTTCAACTTTTTTGTGCAAAGGCCTAGTGACTGGGATGCACAGTGGCGGAGAAAACAATCCACAGAGAGTTGGCAGCGCAGGAGCCGAGTGAAATGAGCTTCCTCCATAAACGGTACCTAAGTACGCAGAAGCCTCGTCCCAGCTCAGGTCTCAACCTTCCCTGGCTAAGACCCAAGGCAACTCACCTTTCGGGGTCCCCTTTCCCCACTTTAAAACACACCATCAAATCGCTAAAGGTTTCTCTGGCTCCAAAATCCCAAGACAAGCCTAATCGCAGAAGCTGTTCAGGATGGACGGTTCCCAGAACTTCCAGCCTTCCTGCCACACTGACAACGTGAGCATCTTTGAAGAGAAACGGATGCTACTCAGAGACAAAAGGGACCGGTGGCTGGGAGAGCTAATGAAGTGCCAAAGTGCCCCCCTGCTCGTTCCCGGCGAGATGCTTTAGCCTGCCCTGCGAACGAGGCCTGCTCCAGGGCACTTACTCTGCCTGCTGCTAAGGGAGAGGCGCTGCGCTAGCTCCGAGCTCAGACAACACTCCGCGGAGTTTCTCCGAAGACGGCGAGAAAGTTCTCGCCCTGGAGGGTGAGAGTGAGTGTGAGTGCGTGCAAGGGAGTAAACCGCGGAGCAGAAGAGGGGGCGCTAGGGAGACCCGCCTTTCGCCCAGTACTCCCGGGAGCTCAGCCTCCGCTAGCCCCCCCCCCCGCCACCGCTCCATCTAGTCCCCCCCACCCCCACCTACCTGTCAAAGCTCAACGCCAGTTTCGTTCCTTCCCCTCCAGTCACTCACCCCGGACGATTCCCCCCCCTCTGCCCGCAGCGGGGGGCCCGCCCCGGGCCTGCTCCTCCCCAAGCTCGGGTCCTCGGGCCTCACGCCCACCCGTGCGCGGCCCCGCACCCCGGAAACAGGCGTCCGCGCCAGGGAGCGGGTTCCCCAGTTCAGGGTGCGGCGGGTCCCGCCCCTCGAAGCCCGGTGCTGGGAGCCCGTCCCGGCGGCCACCAGGGCGGGGGTGGCTGGGTGGGAGGGGCGTCCTCTCGCCCCGAGCCTCCGCCTCGGCCCCAGGTCGGCGGCGCGCTGTCCGGCCCGCCCCTCAGGGCGCTGGGACCGGCCCGTCCCGCGCCGGCGCGCTGGGCCCTAGACGGCCGTCTGGCCAGCGCCTCGGCGACCCCCGCGGCGCCCGGGGCTCAGCCGAGGCGCCACCACGCCCAGCCGGGGCCCCTTCCTCAGCCGGACGTCCCGCACCGCGCGGACACCGAGAGGCTCCCCAGCCTCCGACACCGGGGGACGCTCACCTCGGAGGCTCCTCCCGCCGCGGCTGCCGCTGGGACCGCTGCCGTCGCCTCCGCCGCCCCCAGCGCCGCCGCCCGCACTGGCGCCGGCCCCCGCGGCCATTCTCCTCTAGCCGCCGCCGCCCTCCCCTCTCCTGTCAGTGGCTTAGGCTCCGGGACTGCTCCAGGTTCCCCCTGTCGCCATTTTGACTCCGACAGGGAGCAGGAGGGGCTGGCTCCGGCGCGGCCCTGGCGCGCTTGCGCCGCTCTGCGGAGCCGGACGGCCCCGCCCGCCCCCGCTGTCGGCACGCCCCGGTCACGTGTCCCGACGTAGGCGCGCCGGGGGAGGCGCGTTCCCAGGGCTTCGGGCCAAGAGGCGTGTGCGCGCGCATTCTTCTGCCTAAGTCCGCCCGAGGCGGCTGCGAGGGGGCGCTGGGTACTTGTTGCAGCACCCTACCCTGGCATTGTAGCATTATTATTCGTTGTGTCTGAGTGGAATGATCGTCACTACGCACAGGAAAGCCAGTTCCACTGATTCATTTCCTTTCGGCGGCCGCCATCCACCGGGTGTTGGCATACAAAAAACAAAACAAACAAACAAAAAAACTGCGATCCGGAGGAAGACTCTTTCCTGGCTGACTTTGCGTTCCGGCGCCTTCTTTTTGTCAAGAACTTCTTAAAACATTTTGCAGTCTTGGTACTTTCATAAGTAGTACCTTGCTTGTTACCTAGTAGGCGAGAAGAAAGACGCTGGAAAGTTTAACAAAGAACTAGGCTGATGAAGCTCACTGTGCTCCCGTGGGAGAGCCAGATCTCCTCCATCAACAGCTCTTGTTTATGATTTTGCGATAATTCCAGCGATGCAGTCACAAAACCGACTTACATTAATGGAGTGTCCTGCAGTCTTCCAAACACAGTTAAATACATGGTTTCTGTCTGAACGCCAAAACCGCGCTTTGAGGTAGTTGGGACAAGCGTTATTACCACTGTTTTACAGCTAAGGAAGCGGGCAAGCCAAGACTAGAATCTAGGTTGTGTCCTCCAGGGATCTGCGTTTTTCGTCTTTCCCAAGTCTTTCCGAAACAAGTTTCCTGCCACATTTCCTTTTGATGTTGTTAGATTTATTTTTATGTATATAAATGTTCTGCCTGCATGTATGTGCCCAACCTTGCCTGCCTGGTGCCACTGGAATTATGGTTGGTTGTGGAGCCACCTCTTGAGTGCTAGGGTTCCAGCGCAGGTCCTCTGCAAGAGCAGCAAGTGCCTAAACCATTCATGCATTTTTTTCTGCCCCTTTATGGTTCTTTTGAAAGCATCTCAGTAAAAGCACCTGTGGGTAGTTCCTGAATAAACGGATTTGGTTTAGCCTATTTCACTTCTTAGTTCCAGTTAAAGATGTAACTGGCCCCTAGTTAGCACTTTCACTTTCTTAACTATATACATACATACATACATACATACATACATACGTACGTGTGTGTGGTGTGTGTGCGTGTGTTGTGACCTGTATGTAGCTCAAACTAAACGTTGGTTTGCTGAAATTATCCTTGAACTCCTAGTCTTTCTAGTTCCATCTATAGGGCTATACTACAAGACTGTATCATCGGGTCCAGAAATCCACTTTTCTTGATGAATTACTTCCTTCCGTTGACTATATGCAACATTTCTGATGTATGGCTCATGATGGAGAAGTTACAGTTAATGAAACTTGATCCAATAAATGTATCCTTACTCGGTTTTCTGGGAGGTAGATTTGAAACTTGCTCTGGAGTTTCCATGTGCTTGACTCTCTATTAATAAACACCATGTTTGTTTGGTTTGGTTTTTCCAGACAGGGTTTCTCTGTGTAGCCTTGGCTTTCCTGGAACTCTGTAGACTAGGTTGGCCTAGAGCTCATAGACACCCACCTGCCTCTGCCTCCCCAGTGCTGGGATAAAAATGTGCACCACCACACCCGGAAAATACCGTATTTTGCAAGTCATTTTCCCCTTGTGATTGGCATATTGTGTACAGGGAAAAATGGGTGTGGTTTAGCTAACAATGGCAAGCTTTAAAGGATAAAAATAATGAAATTTTGTCATGGGTTTGCTTTCCGGTTTTCTTTCTGTTTTATGGTAAAAAAGGATTCCAACCCTCTGATATGTGTTCTGGTTTTGTTTTGTTGAATATTTTGTGTGTGTGTGTGTGTGTGTGTGTGTGTGTGTGTGTGTGGTTATGCAGGTCTGAGGACACTCTTGGGAGTCAGTCTTCACTTTTCACTTTGAGACAAGGTCTCTCTCTCTCTCTTCATTTTTGTTCAGCTGACATTTGAGCTTCTCCTGTCTCTACTTCCATTTCCCCATGGTATCACTGAGATTACAGATGAAGACACTGTGTGCAGACTTGCTTGGGTGGCGGAGATTTGAATTCAGGTCCTCACAGTCGAATGTCAAACACTTTACCCACTGAACTCTGTCTTCCTAACCCTTGTTTTTAAAAGGTATTTTGATCTTTATTGTTTTAGAGGTTTGGTAAAGGTCATAGATTGTTTTTGTCAACTTCCAGTTGAAGAACTTCTATTTCTCTGAATATTTTCTTGAATTTTTGAGTTTTTCTTGCGTTTCTCTTTTCTTTCAAGAAAGTGCTCTTTCTGGATTTATTAGCTTACCTTTTCTTTTTGTACTCTGTATGTTGTACATTCTATTCTAATCTTTGAAGAGCTGGAGATCGGACATTAAGATGGCCCATACAGGTAGATCCACTCCACCCTGGCCAAACTGGTAAGGAAATTCAAACAAACACCTGCTTATTTTATTGAAATCTGATGTTTGACCTTGGGAATGGCTGCCTTCAGGAGACTTGGTCTAGGGTGGGTTCACTGCCTAAGCGACCGACCGAATGCTAATGACTTGATGTCTCCAAGTATTGAAGCAAATAACTGTTCTAGTTGTCCTTTGTATCATGTTAAAGCAGTCTTTTGTCTTCTTTCCCTTTTTGTATCGGGGTAAAGAAGTATATGAAAAATAAACGTGGGTGTATTTCAGCATTCAGTATTGGCTGAGTTGCCCTCCCTTCACTATCCTAAGTCTCAGTGATTCTTTCTTACCTCTATTCCTCCTACTTAACTTCTTTCTCCCACCCTGGTGAGTAGTATACTTGTTGAAGCTGGCGCCTGACACACCCCTAATATCTGACTCCAGGTTATTACTGTTATGGTAAAACGCTGCAGGTGCCCGAGTGGCGGCAGTGGGGCCATGAGACCACGGCGGGTGACAGACAGAGACCAATTAGGCACGCCATGCAGAGAAAGTGGCTATTTATTAGTGGGTTATGGAGGGGAAAGGGAAATGGGAGGAGGGGAGAAGGGAGAGAGGCAGAAGCTGCCTCTTCGGGAGAGAGATGGAAAGGAAGGAACTCAGGCTGGAAGAGAAAGAAAAATTTGCTTGCCTCAGGGAGGAGGGGGCGGAGCTTGTCTCTTATAAATTATTAGTAAGAACAATTAGAATTTGTGCTGCGGTTTTCCTTAACGAATAGAATAGAAGGAAGATCAGAGACAGAAACAGAGAAATTGAGAGAAAAGCAATGACAACATTTTAACATTTGTGCTTAGATGAAAAGATTCTTTGCTTGAGATAGGATCTCATGTAGCCAAGGCTGGTCTCAAACTCTGTCTAGCCAAGAAGCTCTAGTTGAACTCTTGATCATCCTGCCCATATCTTCCAAGAGCTGTTTTTTAATTTGAAGGACAAAAAAAAAAACCCTCCAAAGAAACCATAAATGTAAAGATAAGATTTATAGATTCAACTGTATTTAAACGTGAACTTCAGAGCAGGGTAGCACGGTGTCCATAATTCCAAACTTAGATGTGGAGGCAGAAGGACCAGAAATATAGGAGTTCAAATCCAGTCTCCAGTCTGTAGTAGGTTCAGGGCCAGTCTGAACTACAGTGAGACTTTGTCTCGAAAACTCATAAACAAACAAACTAACAATATACCTGTAATCCCAGTACGTGGGAGGCTGAGGCAGCAGGAGTTTGAGGCCAGTTTGGGCTACATAGTGAAATTTTGTTTATAAGTAGTGAGGTATAGCTCTTCAGAAATGTATAAAGGAGTATGAAAAGACAAGGCATGCAATGGAAAGAGATATTAGAGTTTATAACTGGAGGAAAGCTGAGAGGGTAGCTCAGCAGCAGAATGGTTCTCTAGCATGTGTAAAGACCCTGCATCCAGTCCCCAGCACACAAAAGCCTACTTACAATGGAGATAATGAAGACTTGAAAAAATGGAGAATTCTAAATAAGAGAAATGAAGAGGGGCTCAAATATATTAATATAAAGGAAATACAAAATTGAGACATGTTAATCCTGATGCCTCGGATTGATTTAAGAAAACAAAAGAAGACCATTTGGCAGGCAAGATGACTCCGTAGGTAAAGATTCTTGCCACCGAGACTGAAAACCTCAGGTGCCCAAGAAACTGTGTTTGAGTACCAGAATCTAGGTGGTGGAAGGAAGGAACTGACTCCCCCATAAGTTGTCCTCTGACTTCCACACATACCCCATGACACATGGAACACCACACACACACACACACACACACACACACACACACACACACAAATGAATAAAAACAAAAAGGTAAATAAACATTAAAATATAAATCTAGCTGTGAGTTGAGTCCAAGGCCAACCTGTGCTATAGTGAAATCTCAAGAAAAGAAAGAAAGAAAAGAAAAGAAAAAGAAAAAGGCAATTTTCACTGTGAGGGTTAATTAGGATGTGAACTTAGAACTTTCTTTTTCTTTGCTGCTGGTGTGGGAGTGAAAATAGAAAAACCACTTAGGAAAGCATTTCAGCCTTGCCTAGGAAGGATGAAAACTTGTTTGTGCTACCACACCACTAAGATCAGAAGGCCCAACCCTCTCTAAAGATACTTAGCTGGTACCTAGTGATTAGGCAAAGTTTGAGAAGTATGGCAATTTCATATTGAGTGCCTATCAAAGTTATTCTCTAATGTGTTTGTCTCTTTAAATGATTAAAGACAACAGGGCCTATCAGATGAGCCAGCTGATGATAGCTGTCGACCTTTACAGGCAGCGGCAGCAGCTGCCTAGGAGCCAAACCGAGTAGTTCCAAATCAGAGAAGGCTGGGGGCTGAGCGTCACTGCTGCTGTTGTGGACCATGGTCCCTGAGTCCAGGACAACAGGGGACAAGAGTGTGGCTGCCCCTACAGGTGCACTGCGGTGGATGTAACTGCAGCAGAATATGGCAGCTCTCAGACACCTGCTTCTCGCAGCAGTTTGTTATTGTGCCAACTTCCTCTGCTTCATTGCTGTTCATGGAAACTTCAGTCCAGCCACGGATGCCCCAAAGAGACTTCTTTCTAGCCCCAGAAATCGCCACAACAGTCATGTCCTCCTGTGTAATGACAGCTTTGCTTTGGGGAACTCGGCTTTACTCACTCCTGTCACGGCTTCCGAGACTTCATCCTGCCATTGACAGCTCCAGATGACCCTTAGGTGACCTTGTCTGCTAGGACTGCAGGTGTCTTCCTCCCCCTCAGCAGCTCCTGTCATCACAGCCCCTCCTCCACCCATGACAGCTAGTGTTGCAGTCTGAGGCCTCAGGAAAGCCTTTCTGAACAGTCTCAGTGTCTGCTTGTGGTGTGACTCAAGCAGGAGCTGGCTGCCCCAAAGAGCAGAAAATTCTCTGGGCTGCCAGTTGCAGGCAAAGCCAGAAGCAGCAGCTAGAGGGCATCAGAAGAGTTCAGGGAGCAGCAGAGAGCTGGGAAGGAGAAAATACAAAGTGTGGAAGAGCTAGGAAAGATACCAAGGAGAGGTGGAGATTACCGAGGGTGAAGGACTGTGGACTGGAAACTGCAGGAGGCAAGAGGCTACAAAAAGCTCCCGGCCCCAGCTGCTGTGAGTTCCAGAGAACTGCCCAGTTACCCAGAGTAGCTAAAAGCTGAGGGGCTGGGCACTGAACGTACAGAAATGTAATTCTAGCTGCAATAAGTCTTAGACTTTGAAAGTCTAGAGCCAGACATCTGTGAGTTCCCAGACTTAGCTGGCACAGGGGCTCGGGCTGCCCACCTTACTTCCATGGAATCCAACAAAAAGAATGCTCAGGTGGTTGGTGATACAAGCTTTCCATTGTGGGGTCAGAATGTGGGAATGCCCACCGGCCTTGTCTCAGCCACACTCTCTTCTGCAAGGTGGTCTGACAAACTGTTAGAACCGTGAGATCGCCTTCTGGGGGTTAAATTCTCTGACAGAACCACACTTCTAGCCTTTTTCCTCTCCCAGTTTGAGCCTCTCAGTAACATTCCAATTTCTCAGGGTTTATTGTTTTAATAGTCTGAAACCCAAACTGAAGAGCAAAAGTGCCTCTTTAGAATATTCAGTAGAAGAAGGATTGCAGGTGCCAGGCAATCCTGGGTTATATGGCTTGTTTTAGGACACGTTGACTTACATATCAATACACTCTCAAAAAAGAAAAAAAAGTTCAAATGTAATTCCGGGTAGATGATGAATGTCAATTTTGAAACAAAAAGTGATATATAAAAACAAAAACTGCTTTTATAGTTTAATATATATTATATAGTTAGAAATATAGATCTATTATATAGCTTAATAATCTATATGTATATAGATGTGCACACCCAAAATGAAAAAGAATATAGAACACCAAGACTGTCTTCTAAACTGCCCGAGGGCGCTTCTGCTTTGAGATTCTTTGAAATCATGGACCACAGCTTTTATTGGGTCTTTTTATATTATCATCATGCCTGCAATTCAAAAGTGTGTTACTGATGCTATTGGTTACATAACTTGGATGTTCCCCACCCTTGCAACTCGCCTGCCCTTCCTGCTCGCTTATCAGAGTCTCACTGTCCTTGAGGTCGCAGTTGCAAAGACAGACACAAACAGAGACGGAGAGAGGCGTTTCGTCCCTCAAAGACATTTGCTCCTTGACCAAAAATGAAAGGTGCGTTTCTAGAAGACACAGTTCAAGATATTTGGACAGGAGGTAGCGCAGCGCTAATGTTGTTATATAATCTCCCAGAAGCCCACATCAGCTTATTAGAGAATGAACACTTTTTTAAAAAACACCACATTAAAAAAAGGTGAGTGGGTGAGGGCGTCTTTCATATTCATTGTATACACAGAGCCAGAGCTCTAGTTATGCCCTTTTATGTAACTGCAGCAGGAAGGCCCGCATTGTGGGTCACCGGGAGTACACTGACTCTGGACCCACTAAGCCCTTTATTGAAAATTGTAGCGGTCTGAGTTAGCAGTGCGGGCCTTTTGTGACTCGGAGAAATTAGACTGAGGGAGGGTTGCTCGTACCTGTAATTTGAGCAGCTAAAGGAGCTGTCTCCTGGGGTGGGGGTGGGTGGCTGGCCGCTTAATTGTGTTGTGGCTGAATTTAGAGTCGGATTTACTGACACTGTCGAAAGTAATTTAAGTTCGTTGTTAGAGAGGAAAACTTAAAATGGTCGATTCTCCCAGCAGCTTTGTCGTGTTTCAAACTTCCCAAGGTTAGGATGGGTTCAGCCAGGTTTTCTGAATTAAACTCTTTCTCAAGTTCAGGTTGTTGTTCTTATTTTGCTTCATTTTTTGGTTGTTGTTTTTATTTTTTAAAGATTGGATCCTACTGTATTGCACGGAATGACTCTGAATTCCTGGGCTTAAGCATTCTTCTGCCCCAGCCTCTTTATTAGCTGGGACTGCAGGTGCATGCTGGGACTGCAGGAGCATGCTGGGACTGCAGGAGCATGCTGCTGCCCCCAGCACCAGTGAGAAAAGAGAGTAGTATGGAGGTGGAGGCTGAAATATTAAAATTAGCATATGAGGAGCTGGAGAAACAGTTCAAAGCTGAAGAGTACTTACTTTTCTCACAGAGGACACAAGCCCAGTTCCAGTGACCACCTCAGGAGGCAGCTCCTGTAACTCCAGCTCCGGGGGATCCGACTCTCTCCTGGCCTTCATGGGTGCCCCCACACACACAGATGCCCACAAAAACAAATGATTTTTGGAAAGATTAGCTTATGAAAGAAACCATTGCAGAGGAAGACTGGACCTTTATCTCTCTACTGGCTACATGAAACCAGACAGCGCATGTGCAGAAAATATGAAGAGGCTCTAAATGACTTAAATGTCAAAGACTCTAGGCAGGGCCACTGAGCCTTTGACATTTCTCTAGAGCTGGCCTATTTCCAATGTGAAAAGGGCTTTTCTACTTTAATAAACTGTCTCTGTTTCTATCATGATCCTACATGTCCTGGACCAGTTCTTTGTTCCAGGACACACCAGCCTCCACCTTTAGGCCAGATCCCATAGCATGAATCAGGCCACATCTCCCTGCCATTCTCTAGGACAGAGAGTTAGAAGCTGTCTGTGCTGGAACTTGACAGTTTTCAGTTTACAGTACCTGGCTCCTCCATACTCCCTGTTACATATGCTATTGTGAACTAAATCAAGTGGCATGAAACTTCTGCCACCGGGAAAGGCCATACAAGCCAGATCTTTCCTTTGTCCTGGGGATTGGTCCAAACTCACCATTAGAAGCATTGGGTGTTCTGTCGGCTGCTTTCTGAAGCAGCTCTATTATACCCCTTATTTCTCTCATGGCTGCACATTTTGAGCCCTGCCCCTCCACCCAGCTTCTCTCTAAGCTTTCAAAGAGAAGTCTCTTATTCTCTTTAAGGCTTCTCCAAGTTTAGACTCCTCCATATTGTATTGAATTGTTTCTAATGCTCTTCCTCCACCTAGAGACGTGCTCATGGCCTTGAGAACCTTTTATTATAATAAACTTCATTCCTGAAGGGAATTGAGGTGTTAGCTTTTCTTTGCAGATTGACCACAGAGGCTTTTCCTTTTCTTTCTTTTTAATAAGAGCCTGAAAACTCCAGCAGGTGCCCTCTGAGAGGGCAAGTCAGTTTAAGAGTGTAGCCCCTGGTATGTGGATCGTGTTTCAGTAGAAGGTCACACACCCAAGACTGCATTGACAGCACAAACTCGACTTGATGAGTTTTTTTTAAAAAACAAACAAACAAACAAACCATGAAGTTGAGCAGATAGGGAAAGGGGTGGGTCTGGGAGGAACTGGGGAAGGACAATATATAAGATCGAAATAAACTGTACAAAATTCTCAAAGAACTAAAATAAATAAATAAGTAAAATTTAAATTGGTGACTGGAGTGATAACTCAGAACTTTCCTCCAAGCAATAGTTCTCTGACCTCCGTGCAGGGCCTATGACGCACATACCCCTTCAAAACAAACAAGCTAACAAACACAAGGATAAAATGGCTAGGTATCATAGCACCTGCCCTCAATGCCAGTGCTCTAGAGACTAAAGGACAATCAGTCATGTGAGTTTGAGGTCAGCCTGGGTTATATAGCAAGACTATTGTCTTAACAGGTATGGACACACACACACATAATATAAATGGAGATAAATGAATACCAAAAACATAATACAATATAGAGAGGTGGTTTGAATGAGAGGGGGTCCCGTAGGCTTATATATTTAAATTCCTAGTCTCTAGTTGGAGGAACTGTTTGGAAAGGATTAGGAGGTATAACCTTGTTGGAGGAGGTTTGTCTCCATGTGCAGGCTTTCAAAAGTCCACACCATTTTCAGTTAAGTTAGTTCTCTCTCTCTCTCTCTCTCTCTCTCTCTCTCTCTCTCTCTCTCTCTCTCTCTATCTCTGTCTCATGGTTGTTGTCTCAACATGTAAGCTCTCAGCTCCTGCTCCATTGCCATGTCTGCCTGCTGTCATACTCCCTGCATGATGGTCATGGACTCATTCTCTGAAACTGTAAACCCTCAATAAACTCTTCTATAAGTTGTTTGGCCATGATGTCTTTTCACAGAAAAAAAAAAGTAACTAAGACACCAACACACTTAAAAAAAATGGAGTAAGCCGGGTGGTAGTGGTGCACGCCTTTAATCCCAGCACTCGGGAGGCAGAGGCAGGCGGATCTTTGGGAGTTCGAGGCCAGCTTGGTCTACAAGAGCTAGTTCCAGGACAGGTACCAAAGCTACAGAAAAACCCTGTCTCGAAAAAACAAAAAAAAAATGGAGTAATACTTTGAGGAATGATAAAACAAAACAAAACAAAACAAAAACAAAAGCAAAAAACCACTTTAACTAATGTAACAATCCTGGAAGTGGAGGCTATTCTAAAGAGAGACACTTGGGTCTTCTCTCTAGGTATCAGATTACTGAAACACTGGATCCCAAATCATTGGGATTTCCCAGGAATCTCATTGTCATGAAATGTCTATGTTATTAAAACATTTTAAATACCCATATTCTGTAGATCTTTGAAATGTTTGAAGAATACCTATCTATATGAAATATATCTTTGCATATCTAGAAAACATAACTAACATGACTTTAAGCTTGACTTTTCTAGATGATTAACTATATTTTTGTATTTCTTAATTATACATTATATTTTTAATTGAACTGTATAAACACAAGAGTAGAAATATACATACAGTATAACAAAATTAACTTTAAACTCATATCAATAGACAAAATCCATACCTATAAAATATTTTGAGACTAGTTGTTGTTTTTTTGGATAAAAGTAGATTAAAAAATCTACCCTTTTCTCCCATCATTTCTACATCATACACTCTACAACACTCAGCCTTGGGGTTCCTCTGAGACAGCACATGATTGTCTTCCTGGGGTCATATGTGATTCTTGGGCTTTCACTTGGGTTCGTAAGCCTATAACCCCAAGCCTAGATCCTATGGACCATCTTTATTTTATTTTTCTGGATCAAAGCAATAAACATTTGCATCCTGTAATTTCTTTTTTTTTAATTGATTTTATTGAGCTCTACATTTTTCTCTGCTCCCTTCCTTGCCTCTCCCCTCCCCTTCAACCTTTTCTCATGGTCCCCATGTTCCCAATTTACTCAGGAGATCTTGTCTTTTCCTACTTCCCATGTAGATTAGATCCATGTATGTCTCTCTGAGGGTCCTCATTGTTGTCTAGGTTTTCTGGGATTGTTATTTGTAGGCTGTTTTTCTTTGCTTTAGGTTTAAAAACCACTTATGAGTGAGTACATATGATAATTGTCTTTCTGAGTCTGGGTTACCTCACTCAATACAATGTTTTCTAGCTCCATCCATTTCCTGCAAATTTCAAGATGTCATTATTTTTTCTGCTATGTAGTATTCCACTGTGTAAGTGTACCACAATTTCCTTATCCATTCTTTGGTCGAGGGGCATTTAGGTACTTTTCATGTTCTGGCTATGACAAACAATGCTACTATGAACATAGTTGAGCACATGTCCTTGTGGCATAGTTGAGCATCCTTTGGATATATACCCAAAAGTGCTATTTCTGGGTCTTTTCTTTTTAAATATTTATTTATTTATTATGTATACAATATTCTGTCTGTGTGTATGCCTGCAGGCCAGAAGAGGGCACCAGACCCCATTACAGATGGTTGTGAGCCACCATATGGTTGCTGGGAATTGAACTCAGGACCTTTGGAAGAGCAGGCAATGCTCTTATCCTCTGAGCCATCTCTCCAGCCCCTATTTCTGGGTCTTGAGAAAAGTTGTTTCCTAATTTTTTGAGAAATTGCCATACTGATATGCAAAGTGCTATATCAGCTTACACTTCCACCATCAATATAGGAGTGTTCCCTTTACCCCACAACCTCTCCAGCATAAGCTGATTTTCTCGAAGAACCAACTATTTGTCTCATTGATTCTTTATATTGTTTTGTTTCTTAATCCACTGATGATTCAGGTGAGCATTGTGTAATTTCTATGGACCACCTTTATTTTTATCTCTTGTCAAAAACTCTAAAAACTAAATTTAAATCTACCTTAGGGTATCTGGGTTCCTCTGTCTCCTTTCCTTTGCCTTTCCCACCCTCCTTTTGTACTAAGAGGAGACAAAGTCATTCTCTTTGGAAGGCTCTAAACAGGCTGAGCGAGAAGCAACAGCTTGGTTTTAAAATTACCATTCTCCTTTAGTACCAGTTTGATTAAGACACAGAGCTTAAAAACTTAGGGTTTTCAAATTTATTTTGTTTTTTATGCATATGGGAGCTTGCTTTGTTTCCATGCCTGTGTACCACATGTGTGCAGTGTGTGAGGAGGCCAGAAGGGGGTGTAGGATCCCCTGAAACTGGAGTTACAGATGATTGTACACTTATATGTAGGTGTTGGGAATCAAACCCAGATCCCTTTTTTTTTTTTCGAGACAGGGTTACTCTGTGGTTTTGGAGCCTGTCCTGGAACTAGCTCTGTAGACCAGGCTGGTCTCGAACTCCCAGAGATCCGCCTGCCTCTGCCTCCCGAGTGCTGGGATTAAAGGCGTGTGCCACCATCGCCTGGCTCCAGATCCTCTTGAAGAGCACCCTGAGCCATCTCTCCAGACCGCCTTCTTAATTCAATTAAGGCACGTCTATGTAACCAATCCCCTAAAACCCACCTCTCTCTTTCCTCAAAAGGGCGTGGCTTCCTCAACAATGTCTTTCTTCCTGCCTTCCTTCCCTTCCTTTGTTCACTTTCCCCAAGGCCTGGGGGAGTGGTGGGTAAATGGTGGAGACAGTGAAGAGAGGACTAACTGGCTGCTCATTGCTGTTAAAAGCCATGGGTCTAGGTCACAACCCTTGCATGGGTGTAGCGTCTGGGGACTCAGGCTTGTAGGCATCCATCAAGATGGCTCCAGGTGGCAGGGATGGTACAGCAGCTCTGAGTCCAGACTATGTCTCCACCACAGGGTGCCCACTCTCGAGCTACCTTGCTCTGCCAGAGCCTGGCTGTTCTCATCCTTCTCTGTACTCCTGACTTTGCTCCGTACTCCCTGCTGCCATTCTGTGTTGCTATGCTTTGTTTACTGCCGTTTGCCATGTTCTCCCTGTTCTCATAGCCTTCCTGTTCATCACAGTTCCTCCTGAGGGTATAGGCTTCTTTTCCTGGGTAGGAGGATGTTCCTTTGAGCATGTAGTCCAGAGGTGTGTGTGGGGGGATACCTGGAAATTTGTACTTTTAACCTGATGGCAACACACACACACACACACACACACATAGGAGAGAGAAAGAAAAAGAGAGAGAGTCATTCATGCAAATGAGTCTTTTCTCTGTCAAACTCAAACTCGATTGGTTATTTTTAGAGCTTCTTGTGAGGGAGAACTTGTACCATTAATGTAGAACCCGAGAGATGAGCATAGCAGAGACTTGCATCTCAGTCATGGGAAAGTCTTCTCCAGACACCAACACCACCTCTTTCTTGGTCTTCCTAGTGATATGGTGAACCTGGAGGCTCATCTGTAGCAACAACCAGGCTACAAGGAACAAATAAATTAGGCATGGTACTGGACTCTGAGAGCAGGAATTCGGGTATTCGGATAAATGGGCAGGAAAACAGGAACCTACACAGGGGCAGAAGATCAGGACCATCAATCACCAAGATGTTGAGAAATCTGGGTTTCTCAGTGAGGCTCACTGTACCCACATTGAATATGTAAGCATAATAAAATATTTGCTGGGGTAGGTATAAAGCAGGTAGGTATAGGCACTTGTGACAAGTAGGTGTGCCTAGATCTCCTTCCTCTGGGGGCATAGGATCATGAGTATTCAGATCTTCCCCATATACAGAATTGTGTATCTTCGCTGTGGCTTTTTTGCCTATAGGAAGCTGCTCATGCTGATTTTTATGATTATGGATTAATAAATATCCAACTTTTAGCTTTACTTTAGAACTAGCCAGTCTTCTTAGAGGTGGTGGCACACGCCTTAACCCCAGCCCTTGACTGGCTGAGGCAGTAGGATTGTGAGTTTGAGGCCAGCCTGGGTTCTCTATATGGAGAACTTAATTCAAAAGGAAAAAAAAAGTTCTTGTTTGGTTTGTATCTTATGTGAGAAAAAGGACCCACACAGGCCAGTAACGCCACCTTAGAACTGGGAGAACTAAGTTTATTTATTAGCTATCCAGTCTACAGCATTTGAACAGCGTGATGAATTAAGATACCAATAGAAAAGAACCCGAGTAATTCACCTTATTCATAACCATGAAAGGACAGCCAAGGATCATTGAATAGCTGGACAAAGCCATCAGAGTCAACAGGAGCCTTTAAATTTGGGTGCAGCAGCAGTCGCACGTTATTGAGTACCTACTCAATACCTGGAGCCTTGAAGCGTTTTCTTATAACTAAGCCTGGGCTGTGTTCTCTAGTTTCGTAGTGCCTTCCTACTGCACAGTCAAGAGAGATCAGTCTCGTGCACAAGATTTAGACCTCGATATAATAGACTTTAAAAATAAAGAGATGTAATTAACGAGCTTCCTTAGGAACTATTAAGATAAATAGGAAGAAGAAAACAGAATAGGAGCCGGACGAGATGGTGCATGCCTTTAATCCCAACACCCAGGAGGCAGAAGCAGGCAGATCTCTGGGTTTGTGGCCAGCCTGGTCTACAGAGTGAGTCCCTGGACAGCCAGGACATATAGAGAAACCCTGTCGAAAACAAAAACAAAACAAAACAAAAGTGCAAATTCCATTAACGCTGGAGCCCTGTGAGGTTGATGCGTTGATGCGCATGCTCGGACCCCCCACCCCACCCGCCCGCCGTTTCCTCCAGGAGGGTACCAACGTCTTTGCTTTGATTCCACACAGGTGGTACCGACTTTGCTCTGCCTCAGTGGTCTTCTTCTGACCCGCGATGTCTCGCCTGCTGTTGCTCTGTCCTTCCCTCCTCCGCCACCATGTTGTCCTCTTCTTAAAGCCTGGCGGTCGCCTCACCCACTCAGAACAGCCACGCCACGGAGCTCTGTCGCCCGCGGTGAGGTAGAGCCTGCCTAACGGCTCGGAGGGAGCAGATGCCCTCGAAAAGTGTGTGTGTGTGTGTGTGTGTGTGTGTGTGTGTGTGTGTGTGTGTGTAGGAAGGAACAGATGCCCTCAGTATGTGTGTGTGTGTGTAAGAAAGAGAGAGAGAGAGAGAGAGAGAGAGAGAGAGAGAGAGAGAGAGAGAGAGAGAGAGAGTAGGAGGGAGCAGATGTCCTCAGTGTGTGTGTGTATATATATGAATATGAATGCAGGAGTCTGAAGAGGCCAGAGGTGTTGGATCTGGAGCTAGAGCTAGTTGTAACCTGCGTGATGTGGGTCGCTGGGAACCAAATTTAGGTTCTCTGCTAGAGCAGTAGGAAGTCTAAACAGAGAAGCCATCTCTCTGGCCTTCAAGAAAATCTTTAGCTATGTGTGTGAGGAGGGGGAAACACACCCAGAGTTTTGTGCATAAAAGCTCGCAGAGTTGGTGTTTTATTGCACCTCTGCCCATAAGCCATTTTGTTAGCCACAGGTTGAGGAAGCCATACTCAAATACTACTTTTCTTCTTTTTCAGGAATCGGTTGTTGGAATTGCCGTATTTTTTATGACCCTTTACAGCCCTGCTGCATATGTGCTAACCAATCTGAAACAGTTCAAAGGACAGTAGATGCAAGATGATGTTGAGCATCACTGCAAGTCCAAAATGCTTTCATTAAAAGCAATGGCTCCTTTACATGAGAAAAATTGCTTTGTTGAACCTATTGTGAATATTCATAACTGTATGTCTTTGTATTCTGCACTTTTTTTTTCCGGCTGTGCATTATATGAATGGCAAAAATAATCTGCCTAAGTGTTAAGTAAAATGGAAACACTTGTTCGGGCTTAGTATTGTTTTCCTTTGTACTTTTTTGGGGGGTTTGAAATACTGGGGTTCCAACCCAGGATCTCATGCATGAGAGGCACTCTACCACTGAGATACACCCCAGCCCTTAGAGATTGTTTTCTAAACATCATGAAAGCTGTTAAAAATTTACTAATGAAAAACTACAAGGGGAAAAAAATCATGGGATTGCTATGAAAGGTTGCACTTGGTGATTCTGAGTGACATTAAGAGTTTTATGGATGGGAACACTTGAGTCTAGTAACATCAACTGAGAAAGATTAAACATGTATTTGTTAGGGTCCGCAGATCACTCCACAAAGACCACCATTCACACAGACAATTCTCAAGAGCCTTTATTTATTGAGAACAAATTCCAGCATGCAGGAGTCAACCACACAACAAAATGGCTGCGACCCCGAGAGAAGCTGGCAGGCTCCTTTTAAGCCCAGCTAGAGGAATTCCAGGGACAGTTAGGTCATCTCCAGCAAATCAGATTGGCTAAGAAAGCAACGGTTACATTAAACTTGATTGGCTCTGACATCTTTGGATGTCTCAGGCAGGAGATTCATGGCATCTGCCACACTTCCCTTCTTCCCAGCATTCTGTTCTGTCTACTCCACCCACCTAAGGGCTGCCCTATCAAAAGGCCAAGGCAGTCTCTTTATTCAACCAATAAAAGCAATACAAATACAAAAGGACCTCCTACACCAATCTTTTCAAACTTTGTTTACTACATGCATACAGTCACACTCCTAATTCCTGATTTTGCTGTTCTTAATCTTCTTTCAAGTTTGACATATATGTATACATAGCTGTTGTCATTGCTTTTACTGTTACTATGACCAAATCCCAACAGAAGCATTGTCAAGAGGGAATGACTTATCTTGGATCATGGTTTTATCTGTCTTGCTTGGGGGATAGCTTGACAAAGCAGAGCATTTCACAATCACGGTGGCCAAGAAATAGAGAAGAGAGTGCTGCAGAAAGGGGGTGGTTGGGGGAATAGAAACTCAAGGATAAACTGGGGCCCCAACTTTCTATTCTTGATCTCCCCCATGATTTTTAATTTTTGGTTTTTCAAGACAGAGTTTCTCTGTGTGTAGCCTTGGTTGTCCTAGAACTTGCCCTGTAAATCAAGCTGGCCTTGAATGCAAGAGATCTGCCTGCCTCCGCTTCTCTGTTCAAACTCCGGAACCCAATCATCAATACAAGACCAAGCTGATGCAAAAACAGTCTTTATTAATGAAGTAACTCGGGTCCCTCTGTCTGTCCAAAGCAGCAGTGATGACCACAGCAGCAGTCCCAGGCACAGTGCAGGAGAGAAACAGAGAAACCCAGAGCAGCTAAAAATGGGGTTTATATAGGGGCAGAGGCATGGAGGAATTCTAAGTTTCAGGGCTTGAGGTTGGCTGCCTTCCAATGAAGTAAGGGGGCTTTCTAGGCCTGAGGGAAACTCCCAACTGCCAATAACTGCCTGAGGCTCTCATCCCTTTTCCCTGCTCAGGGATTGGCTGGTTTTGAATCAGGGGCAGAAATGTCTCCATTTCTGGGGCCAAACTGTATTTCTTTTTCTAGTTCTTTCTATCTTTTTAAGTCTAATCTTGGGGCCAAGGCAAAGATATGCCCTAAATCTAGGCACTTAGTGCATTCTTTTGGTCCTAGTTTCATGGTTCAGGGACTTTTCTCTGGCTCTAGGTTTGGGGGCAAAGTGTTTCTTCTCCTGGCTCTGGTCCTGTTTTCAAGTTGTGTTTCTTTCCCTGGGTTGTGGCTTAAATCCTGTCCTTCAGGGTCTGTGTGGGAGCTGTGGATCAGGGATTTTCTAGGGCCTGGGTGTAATGATTGTTCTATCTCTTTAAGAGACAAGCCATGCCCACTCCCCCCCCCCCACCTGCTAAGGCAGGGCTGATCTTCAGCTTCTGGCCTGAGCTCTCTCTCCTTTCCTGTCTTCCTCTTGGAGAGGCAGCTTCTGCCTCTCTCCCCACTTCTCCCCTTCCCCAGCTTCTCTCTCTCTCTCTCTCTCTCTCTCTCTCTCTCTCTCTCTCTCTCTCTCTCTCTCCCCTCTTCTCCCCTTCTCCCTTTCCCCTCCATAACCCCTTGAATAAATATCCAACATCACTCTACATGGCATGCCTATCCATGTCTCTGTCTCTTGTCTGCCTGCCATGTGTCTCCCTGCCTGGGACCAGCCACCACTCAGGTTTGGGCAGCTGTCTCTGCCTGGGACTGACTGCTCTCAGGGACTGTTGCCTGCCTGCTACATGGCCCGCTACCACTGCTTGGAGACCTATAGCATTTTTGCTGCCTACTGTTGCCGGGGATCCTGCAGCATTTTTAATTTTTTCACTACACTGGGTCTCTCGTCTCAAGTGCTCAAATTAAAAGCATGCACCACCACCATTCTTTCTCAGTGATTTCCTAATACTATGAATCTATCAAAGGATTAAACCATTGATTAGATTGGAGCCTTCAATATCCAATCCCTTCATGAAACCCCATCAATTGGCTACTAAGCCCCTAAGACATGAGGCTATTGAGGGGGGACATTTCATATTCAAACTGTAAATACCTTTTTCAAAAAAGTTATTTATGTATTTATGTATATGTGCCACGATGTGGAGGTCAGAGAGCAACTTCCAGGACTCGGTTTTCTTCTCCTATCATGTGGGTCCTGAAGTTGCACTCGGTTGTCAGGATTGGCAGCAAGTGCCTTTAGTCACTGAGCCTCTCACTAGCCCGCCAACCTTTGAGGTTTAGTTCACTGTGTAGTTATGTGTGACTGAACAGCACCCTTCAACTCTAAGCCTCAATTTTCTTGTCTCTTTAATAGGGACTTAGAATTACTTTTTTGAAGGGATTTAATTAACTTGGTGAACAAAGGAAAAATAGTTTTTAGCATAGTGCTTGAAAGTAAATAAATATAGGTTCTTGTTAGATATGTTTGCTATTGTTCATTTCATACATACTGTATTCCTATGAATACTAAGGGCAACATACCAACACATAGGTGGACCTAAACATCTGAGAAAATTTGCATTTGGTTACTCTAGTATTATATTTCTATGTCAACATTTTTATTGGTAGCCAGGTATGGTGGTACACAACTGCAATCCTAGCACTGAGGAGGCTGAGACAGGAGGATCATAAACTTGAAGCCAGCCTGGGCTACAAGGTTGCTCCAATCTTCCCAATCTCCAAACAAAAAGAACAATTTGGTGATTTTGTTAAGGTTTTCCAAAGAAAACACCCAATAAAGTATGTGTGTTCACACAGGCACATATGTGTATGTGTGTGATTATTTGTTTGTACATAGAAACTGGTTTAACAATTTGCATTGTGTAGTTATGGAAGCTAGTAAATTCAAAATTTGCAGGTAGTGTAGACTGAATGTAGGGTAAAAGGGTCAGCCAAAGAAACCCACCCTGGCTCTGAAGCCAGAGCCAGTGAAAGAAACACATCCTGTTTCTGAGACCCAACCCAGTGAAAGAACTTTATCCCAGAACCCAGAACCAAAGAAACATGCCCTGACTCTGAAACCAGTGCCAAAGAAACACACTTTGTCCCTAGAGTCAGAGTCAGTGAAAGAAATATGCCATCGCCCCCAAACTAGAGCCAAAAAGCTTAAAAAGACCAGTGAAAGAAAATAATTTTGGCTCTGAGATCAGCCATCTCTGCCCCTGACCAACTAAACTAGCCAAACCCTGAGCAGGGAAAGACTAACCAATCCCTCTTCTCTCTGGGAAAACCTCACCCCTAAGAAGTTCTATATAAGTCCTGTGCCTGTTCAGTTAGTGCTGCTCTTCCTCACCGGGAAGACTTCTTACGGAAAGACTTTAGGGGCATTTATTAGCTTTTGTTTGTGTTGAACATAGGGCCTTGTACATGCTAAGCAAGAATTTTGCTCCATTCCAAACTTCAGTCTCTTTTTGTTTTGTTTTGATTTTTAGGACATATTTCTCTATGTAGCCCTGGCTGTCCTGAAACTCACTATGGAGACAAGGCTGTCCTGGAACTCAGAGATTCGCCTGCCTCTGTCTCCCAAGTGCTGGAATGTCACTAAAGACATGCACCAGTATGCCCAGCCTCAGTCTTTTTAAAAAGCCGTTGGATCTAGTTCGAGGTCAGTCTGGTCTACAAGAGCTAGTTCTCAAACAGGCTTCAAAGCTACAGAGAAACCCTGTCTCACAAAACAAAAACAAACAAACAAACAAACCTTTGGATCATGTGATGAAGTCAGCCAAATGTGTTTTTCAGAAAGTTTGTTGATTTAAATAGTAACCCTTCCAGTTCTCACACAGACATTTAGAATAGTGCTTTGCTGAATAGCTAGGTATCACAGTTTATCCAAGTTGACGTAAAATGAACCACCACAGTCAGGTGGTGGTGGGGCACACCTTTAATCCCAGCACTCAGAGAGGCAGAGGCAGGTAGATTGTAGGCAGAGACTGCGATTCATTTCCTGGCCTCCCAGACTTGGGTAATCACATAGAAACTATATTAATTACAACACTGTTTTGGCCTATTAGCTCAGGTTTCTTATTAACTAAATCTTCCATCTTAAATTAACCCATTTCTATTAATCTGTGTATCATCACAGGGCTGTGGCCTACCTATAAGGTCCCAGGGCATCTGTCTCCTTCTGCAGCCAGACGGCATCTCTCTGACTCCATCTACTCTCTCTCTCTCTCTCTCTCTCTCTGTTCTGATTTCCCACATGACTTTACTCTGCTAAGCCCTTGGCCCAAACAGCTTTATTCATCAACCAATAAAAGTAACACATGTACAGAAGCACCTCCCACAACAGTGGGTCTCTGTGAGTTCAAGGCCAGCCTGGTCTACAGAGTGAGTTCCAGGACAGCCAGAGATACACAGAGAAACACTGTCTCAAAAACCAAAAATAAACAAGTAAATAAAAACTTAACCATCATAGTTGGGTAAAATAAATTATGTGTTAATTGAAACCTTACCTATTTGCTAAGATCTACCATCACTGTTCACTTGTGGGAAAACTGCTTTTAGGCTATTTAGAAATAACGGTTATATTGATCAAGTATTTTACCCTGATAGCCTTTATCAATGAAAGAAAATGGAAATAATTTTAGGAATCATGAATTCAGGCTTTTAGGCAAAGACTTGGTAGTCATATGTAGTGTATTTAGTTTATAAGTTGCTGAGTATACATATATAAAATATTTTGAGACAGGGTTTCTCAGTAGGATTATAATTGTTGTAAGTATTACAACTCAGATGAAAAGGTATCCTGGCTTGTTGGTGAAGCCAAATGTAAGTATTTTTTGATCTTCTGTTGTGAGTTTCTTTGCCAATACAATAAGCCAAATCCAGACAAATTAATAAAACCAGGTTTAATAAATAAAACAAAACAACTCTCAAGTGACTCTCAGGAAAGGAGTGACTCTCAGGCAGGAGAGAGATCATGTGGCAGGTCTAGGGTCCAGGTCTTAAATACCCCATACACGTGGTCCTGAAGGAGAGAGAGAGAGAGAGAGAGAGAGAGAGAGAGAGAGAGAGAGAGAGAGAGAGAGAGAGAGAGAGAGAGGTGGAGCTTCCACCTAAACATCCCAGACACCTAGGTTACATCCGCGCTGGTTCACGTCCTTCAGGCATGGCACTATGTGGAGAGGGGCCAGTTGTGAACTGAAGGGCCCATGCTCAGCAGGAGGTGTGGGTGAAGAAACAATCGGTTAGCTGCCATCCTGGAGACCTCAGGAATCTGTTTCTTGAGGAGGTGGAGAAGGCAGGTCTCTAGGAGAAAAAATAGATGACTAACATTGGCCCTAGGAACAGGGTTAGCCATGAGAAAAAGAGATGTGTCCTGGTTGTATAGAAGAGGGCAGGGCGAATGAGCCAGAGACAAGACCAGACAGATACACCACTCATTGGGACGTTTTGAGCCTGAAGTGGTACCAGCATTGACGTCCCAGGAGCTTTGAGGGATGGCATGCCAAATTGGAGGATGTGCTCAGGGGTACCTGAGCCATCACCAAGGAATACCACAAAGTCACACCGCACACCAAACCTCACATAAGAGATTTATTGGGAGGGAAAAAGGCCAGGAGGGTGGCTGCCTCTGCTTGAGTAACAAACAACAGCAACAGAACAGAGGGCTTATAATACAGAGTTTCTTGGGAAGGGAGTGGAACTGTTCAGGGTGGAGATTGGTGGGAGTTCATGTCCAGAGATTAGATTTTTTGCTCTGTAGGGTGGGGGCAGGGTCCAGCTGTTAGGGCAGTTAGAGTGTTCTGTGGGTGGAACCTGGCAGTTAGAGGTCCTCGGGGGAGGGGCCAGGTCACTGTGGCTCAAGGGGCTTACAATGGTGCTCTTGTACTATGTTAGGGATCTTAGACTGATCTTGAGCTCACAACTCTCCTTTCTTAGCCTCCTGAGTGCTGGGATTCTAGGTCTGTACCATCATGCCTTGAGAAATTATTTTCCATATAGAAAAAATGTTGATTTGTGTGTGTTGTCTTCACAGACAGGATCTGTGGCGGTTGAGTGAGTTGTCCCCCCCACGATTTGGGGCTTTTGAATACTTTGTTGTTTCTTTTGAGACAGGATCTCACTATATAACCCTGGGTGTCCTAGAACTACGTAGGCCAGGCTGCTCTAGAGCTCACAGAGATTTGCCTGCCTCTATCTCCAAAGTGCTGGGATTAAAGTTGAGCACCATGCTAGTTATTGGATTTTTGACAAAGATGTCAAAAACATTAAAAAGGCTTCTTTAATAAATGGTGCTGGAAAAACTGGGCATTTATCAATAAAGGCCTGAAGCTAGGTCTGTATCTCTCATTCTGTACAAAAAGCAACCTGGATATATACTGAAGACCAAACTTGGCCTGTTGAGAATGGGTGACTAAATAAAACACCTTTACTCTAAGACCTAAAACCTTGAGATTGTTAGAAGAAAATGAAGAAATGCTTCAAGATCTAGGCATAGACAATGAGCTTGTGAGTGAGACCGCAAGAGCTCAATAAAGGATAGCATGGGTGACAAACGGACTTGAATTAAAACTATGCATAGAAAAACCAATCTATATAATAGAAGAAAATCTTTGCTAACGGCGTCTGATGAGATTCATTCTCAGAATATATAAAGAGCTGAAAAAAAAATCCCCCAAAGAAAAGTCAGTAAATGGGAAAGTGGCTAGAACAGACACCTTTCAAATAAAGTACAAATGACCCAATGAAGACACGAACAGAGAAAAAAATGTTCAAGGGTTGGAGCTATAGCTCAACAGGTAAAGCTCTTGCTTCGCAAGCCCGAAGATCCGATCTTGAGTCAAACGGGGGATGCAGCACCTGTAATCCCCGTCCTCCTATGGCAAGTCCCTGGCAGCACTCACACACATACAAAACACATACAAAAACATGCACATACACATGCATACCACACACATGAAAATGAGAAAAAAAAGAGATGAACTGAGAATTTGAGCTAACTGACACATAATGATAACAGCCAGAGAGCAAATTAGCTACAAGAACAAGCGGCGAATTTCTTTGAGAACACATAGGAAAGATCAAGGAGTTAGAAACGGTGAGGAAAATAAGGCACATGGGATACAGATTTAGCAATTCAGTATCTTAAAAAAAAAAAAGGTTATGTAAGAAGAGGGCATTAGATTCCTTGGAGCAGGAATTCCAGGCAGTTGTGAGTCACTAGGCATGGGTTATGGGAGCTCAACTCTGGTCCCCTGGGAGGACTGAAAGCTGGCTTAACCCCTGAGCCATCTCTCTAGCCCTGTTTTGTTTGTTTAGAGACAGGATCTTGCTATGCATCCTAGGCTGGCCTCCTTCCACCAACTCTTGTCTCGGACTCCTGAATGTAGGGAGTACAGGCATGTGCCACCATGTCCAGTTAGGAATTCGGTGTTATCTAATACAAGTTCCACATGGAATCAAGAAAATGGGGCAGAATGTGGGCGCCAGTAGCACTAACAAACCATATTCAGCTGCCCACCCCAAACAGGCAAAGAGAGCTGGGCCATGGGCCTGAGTGCAGGAGAGCAGGTTCTTTCCTTGCCAGCCGCCACAGGAAGGAGAGTTGGCCCTGGTGGTCCTGGTGGGTGCAGGAGAGTGGGCAGGCTGACCAACTCAGCTACCATCTGGGCCCAGATTCAGACCTTTGAATGGGCCAGCTCCAACTGGAGTGTCCTGTAGAACCAAAGCTGTGGGATCTCCATGACACGGGAAAACAATAGGACATCCCAGAGGAGTCCTGGTAAGGGTCCAGTATTGACAGTGGAGCAGAAGCCAGAGGCCTTAAGCCACGCCAATGATTCATTCAGTTTACTTTTCTGAGTAAAGACGTTTGGGCAAAAGTGTACACTGTGTGACACACCAAGATGCACTACAGCTTCCGTCTTCCGTGGCGAGATTTTCTTTCTTTTTTTCTTCCTTCCTTCCTTCCTTCCTTCCTTCCTTTCTTTCTTTCTCTCTTTCTTTCGCTTTTCAAGACAGGGTTTCTCTGTGGCTTTGGAGCCTGTCCTGGGACTAGCTCTTGTAGATTAGGCTGGCCTTGAACTCACAGAGATCCGCCTGCCTCTGCCTCCTGAGTGCTGGGATTAAAGGCTTGCGCCACCACCACCCAGCTGAGATTTTCTTTTTTTAATCTTTATTTTTTTATCTTTTGTTTTCTTTTTTGGGGTCAGGTTGCAAGGGCAGAGGGCAGATATGGAGGGACAGGGAGATGAGTGGGATTGAGGATGCATGATGTGAAATTCACAAAAAATTAAGTAAACAAGGCACCCGTGAACTGATAGGCCGATGATGGCAAAAGATCCAAAAACTCATCAGCCCTCTTAAGGAAGCTGCTGGCTGATGATTTTTGTGGCATGTCCCTTACTGCCCCTGGGATCTAGATGTGGTCAGGGTTCTACTGCAGACACAGCCACCAAGTTGCCTAGACAGTCTGTTATGTACGCTGGTACCATGGACTATTTCTGGAAGACAGAAAAGGCGTTATAGGGCTGGGATATGGCTGTAGCTATCATCAGGCAGTCACCCCGTTAGGCTTTGGGGTTACTCAGATTACCACCACCTGCAGTAGCCTTTCCCCATCCTCACAGCTCCTGAGAAAGAAATGGCAAGCCCCCTACCAAGAGCTTTTCTGTGAATCTGTAATCCTCTAAGAGCGCCCCAGGTACCCAGACTCCAGACCAGATGCTAGTCAGATCTTGCCCATCTGCACCTCTCTCAGCCTCCACTCTCATATTTGATTCTCTGATCATTGCTGCTCCAGGGACAGATGGACACCCTACAGAGAGCCTGTCTCTGAATCTGTAGCCCTCGAACAGACTCTCCAGGTGCCTGGCTTCCAGGAGAATGGCAGGCACCTGAGTTTTCGCTTTCCCAAAGGAAATTTATAGGCCCTAAGCTCCCAGACTTTGACCCTCATCCTTATTCCTTCTTCCCCTTCTCCCAGGCCCAGGAATTAGAGGCAGCCTGACTAATAGCAGGCCATCATGGACTAATTACCAGCCACGTGGCAAAAAGCCTCCTCCTTTTTCTGATACCTAGAAGAAACCCACACTCTGTTATGTGGGCCTGAGCCCTCACAGCCCCTGCCATTCTGTCTTTCCATGGCATTAATACATTTTTACTAAGTCTAGTATCCCAAAGGACAATTCTTTTCAGTGCCCCCAGCCCCCCCCCCCCCCCCCCCAGCACGAAAGCCCTGAACCTTTCAGCCTCCACATTCACTGTGTGCGTCTTTGGATTTGGTTTGGAGAAGAAACCACAACAGAAATCCCCAGAGGACTTGCTAACTTATCCCACCTCTTTATAGCCGGGATATGATCTGGTGTGTTCACCAGAGGAATCGTGTCCCCTAGAAAACAGGTCAAGTGCTTTACATAGACCTACTTCCTTGGCTTTGACATAGTCATGAAGTTCCTGAGTTGGCTCACCCCAGCTTTTTAGATTGGGTAGGAGAACGCTGGGGAGTCAACTGTTGTTGACAAGAAGCAGGTTGTCCTAAAGGGCAAGGGGAGAAGGATGATGGGATCAGAACTCTGCCTGATATGATGAGACTCTTGCCTCAGTGACAGCTTGTACCCAAAGTAATTTGGTGTGCCCTTTGAAACTTAAGTTCATTCTTGTCTTATGAACTTAAGAGAGATAGGAGCTCTCCACAGAATTTGGAAATGGAATAAGTAGCTTCTAGACTAGATACCCCTTGTAGTCAGATTGCTGCCTGCGATTGACTGTTGGCCATACTACACCCAGAATCATCCTTGCTAAGAAGGTAAATTTAGCCTCTCACTGGAGGCATTTGCACATTTTCCACCAGCTGACCAGGAGCTGAAATATTCAGTCTTTAGCCCAGAAAACCCAGCTAATTACCAATGTGCCTCCTAATTGTGGGCTGCAAGAGTTAAATCAAAATGTATCGCATATCAAATTCTCAAACACAAAGGTTTTGCGAAGATGATTGGCGATTAGATAATTATGTCAACTTGACTGGGTAACGGATTCTCAAATGTTTGTTTTAGATGTTATTTCTGGGTGCGTCTGGGGGTATTTTGGGGAATGATTAGCATTTGAATTGGTGGACCAAGTAAAACAGATGGCTCTTAGCAGTGTGGGTGGACATTACCCAATCTCTTCAGGGCTTAACTGAAACAAAAAAGGTGTAGGGAGGTTGAATTCACCGAGGACCTGAGGTGGGATTCCTAGCAGTCACATTAAAAGCTGGGCACAGTGGTTCATGCTGATAATCCCCATTTTCCGAGGGAGCATGAGGATGGACGGTCGACTATTGGATGCTCAACCAGACTGAGCTGCATCTGTGAGTTCCGGTGGGAGACTCTGTCTCAATTAGGTGGAGCATGACTGAGGAATGTACCTGCTGTTGCCATCGGGTTTTCATGTACATGTGTACACATGTGTTCTTGTGTCCCTCACAAACACACACATACCATCCCCCACTCAAGATACAGGTAAAAAAAACTATTTAGATAAAAAATTGTTGTAAAACTTACGTACAGGTTTTTGAGTAGATGTACATTTTAATTTCTCCAGACCCAGGAATCAAAATTGGCTTTTCGATATGTCTCTTTTTTGTTTTTTTTAAAAAAAATAGGCTGTTTTCGGCCGGGTCTTTAATCCCAGCACTCGGGAGGCAGAGGCAGGTGGATCTCTGTGAGTTCGAGGCTAGCCTGGTCTACAAGAGCTAGTGCCAGGACAGGCTCCAAAGCTACAGAGAAACCCTGCCTCGAAAAAACTAAAAAAAAAAAACAAAAAAAAAAAACAAAAAAAAATAGGCTGTTTTCACCAGCAAAATTATATTGAAACACTTGTCATTCATGCAATGACGGAGTTGAGAAGCTGCATGAGTGTGACTCACAAGCCTACCAGATTTCCTATTTGGTCCTTTAACAGAAAGTTTTGTTGATGTTGACTCTAGGAGTTTGAGGTCCCTGGAGAGTTAACATAGATGAACCTTCCCAAATGCATCCCCAGAATGCCATTTTGTTTGCTATCAGCAATGCATGGATGTTTCATTTGTACTTTATCCTGGTGTTATCTTTCCTCATTCGTCAGTGTAGTGGGTATTCCTTCTAAAAATGTGAGAACTGGCATATTCAACTCTCTTTGAACACACTTTCTCAACTTTCACACTTAGAATTCAAGAAAAAGAATATGTATTTTACCTTACTAATGTTAATATAGTAAATATTTTCAAAATGAAAGCACACTTAAGGTCCAAAATTAAAAAAATGAGATAACCTGGGCATGGTGGTATATGCTTCTAGTTACTTAGGAAGCTGAGACTAGAGTTTGTTGAGCCCAGGAATTTGAGGCCAACCTGAGCAAGACCCCATTCCTTTAAACACACAGCAGCCAACAGACAGAGAAGAATAAGATAAACTCTAATGAGTCAAAGACACATCAAGTTTTAGGTCAATTCTCAGGAACAAAATGTAAAGCAATTACTTGAAAAATTGTCTGTGATATCTTTTGTGGTAAATTGTATTGGGATTTTTGGAATTAAAACAGAATTTTTGTGCCAACAATAATAACACACACACATGCGCATGTGCATATGCATATGTTTTTCAAGATAAAGTTTCTCTGTGTAGCCTTGGCTATTCTGGAACTCACTCTGTAGCCCAGGCTGACCTCAAACTCACAGAGACTGAGTGCTGGAGCCAAAGGCCTGCACTACCACAGGCTGGCTATATTTTAATAATAATAATGCCAGGAGGCTAGGAGGGAAGTTATCTATTGTGACTTCTGCAGCCTGCATTGTCTCCCTGACTGTGCCCTCTACTTATTTCAGAGTCAGTCCTCTATCTCTTTTCAAGGATGACTATTACAAACCAGGCAGAAACTCATTCATTTTCTTACTTATTAGACAAGCATGTTTCCAGTACTTCATATGGCAGATTACAGACACACACAATCTTCGACAGCTCTCTCATTGAGGTGGGCTTATGTCTCCTTGTGTCTGTGTAGACTTTTCTCGTGAGGTGGGCTTATGTCTCCTTGTGTCTGTGTAGACTTTTCTATTTGTGTAACTCTGATCAGTTTATATGGCAAAAGTGGTATAAACCTGTTGCCTTCTTGGCATAAACCTTAGGAGACTGGTAGCTTCAGCTTGCTATGTTTTTGATCATCCTAGAAACTCTGAGAAGCCCGACTATCTGGATGCCATTCTGGAGGTACTATTTATATGCATACTATCCCCAGTCTTCCATGCCAAGGTGTCAGACATGTTAATAATGCCATCTTGGGCCCTCCAGGCCATCCATCTGCTGGCTGAGTGATCAGGTGACATTGGTAGATGCCATACTGAGCAGAAAATCATCCAGCTGAGTAAGTTCTGCCCAAATTCTTGACCAATACAATTGTGAGCTATGGGAAAAATGTTTAAGTCTGTAGGTTTTTGGTAACAGTTATTGACCATTATCTGACAGGAGAAGAGCTATGAGGTAGATAGATTTGGGGTAAGAAAAGAACTAAGTAATGTATACTTAAGTTTTTAAATGTATATTTAATGTGTCGTATCTGGTGTATAAGTTTTTTCCGCTTGTCTTTTCTTCGTCTTAAGAAAACCCATATTGCTCTCGAATATGTGCTCGAGTAGGATAGCCCTGGTATTTGGAAGATTCTCATAATTCAAATTGCATATCTACATGTCTATATGTCCATATACCTGCAACTTATAAATATACATACATGCATGCTGCACGTGCTGTGTAGACATATATGGTCAAAATATATTTTTAGATAAAATTGACAAGGTTTGTTTGCGCAAGGAGTTCAGGTAGCATGCAAGAGAAGAGCTCCACTGTGCTCCACCCAATGGTGCAGACAGCAAGGTGAAAACAGCGATTGACTTTTATACTGAATTACCAGACAGGGTGATTTTGCAAAATGTGCCTAGCGCAAGCCGGTGGACTTCCGTGTTTGTATTGTTTGCTATACAGGGGACATTATTTCCAGGGAGCACAACTCGAGATCTTCCAAATCCACATCTCAGGACACTTTTGAATCCTAGAGCAGGAACTGTTGGAGCTTCTAGTAGTAGACAGGTTTTTTTTGGTAAAGGGACAGTCCCACTTTTCTTCTCGTCAAATGTATATTATTTCATGGTGCTCACTTAGTATAGTATTGTCTGTGGAGTACCCTCCAACATGAAAAAAACACAAGAAAAGCTCCATTCATTTTTGCCTATGCCCAGAGCAATATTAGCTACGTGGAACTTTCAAGGGACCAGAAAGAGAGTCCCTGCCACTTGGCATGTAGTTACTGGTTAACAACAATAAAATATATATTTTAATTTTTAAACAGTTTAAATAATTGAAAAATACCTGTAGTAATAACCAGGTGTTCATATTTAACTCTTTTTTTTTTTTTGGTTTTTTGAGACAGGGTTTCTCTGTGGCTTTGGAGCCTGTCCTGGAACTAGCTCTTGTAGATCAGGTTGGCCTTGAACTCACAGAGATCCACCTGCCTTTGCCTTCCGAGCACCACCACCACCCTGCCAGATTTAACATTTTTTAAGACATTGGAAATTACTAAAAATTCATCTGATTAGTTTCTGCAGCTGATTCTATGCCTGCTCATTGCTATGTTTATGCCTGAAACTTGTCCCTAGGTGTCTTTGTCTTCTGTACCAATTCTTGCCTGCAGAGACATCATAGCCCTTTGTAGGCTCCTCCTTTGAGGAAAGGTTGAGACAAACTTCTTCAGAGACTTGCATTGACTTCCTGTTGAGAATTGGTGCTATTATTCTCTTCAGGTGATTATAGGAATCTTTCTATCGAGAAAGAGAAAATTGTCAGTTTTAACCTTGGGGAAACTTTTTTCTTGGGATTAGCCAATATGCAATGAATGGCTGTCACTGCTTTGTTAGAGGTTACCATATAGGCTAGCTATGACATTGGTGTAGTTACCAGTCTCCTTTTAAACGTAGTGTGTTTGCGGTGCTGTCATTAGAGTGGAAAACTGAAATGAAAGCAGGAGGTGGAAACATGGGGATGTACTGGCAGGCATAAAAGTCATAGCATAAACATATGTATGTATGTATGTATCTACCTATCTATCACCTGCCTGTCTACCTACCTACCTACCTACCTACCTACCTACCTACCTACCTGTCTACCTGTCTACCTGCCTATCTATCATCCATCTATTCATCTATCTATCTATCTATCTATCTATCTATCTATCTATCTATCTATCCATCCATCCACTTATCTCCTAGCCACAGTTACCAGGATCAGAGAGTTCTGATGGGGAATCTCCTATAGCCAATGGCCTTTGAGAGGTTGGACCAGGTGGCCATGGCTTTGGGTACCAAAAAGCTGTGGTCCTGCTCACTTGGCACCTCTTCTTTCTGTGTGCCACACCTAGATGTTGGATCCCATTCCTATTTCCTTGTTGTGATCCATGAGTTTCCCTTTTAATAAAGAAAAACCTTAGTATACCCTAGACGGAGCTAGTGTGGGATTATTTGATTTTGCGTTCCTCCCATCTGACATGTTCCACTTTTGTAGATTCTTGATCTCATTGCTAACAGAATTTAAGAAATGATGCAGAAAGGAACTACTAGACAATTTGCTGAAATTAGCGAGAGAAAACAAACAGCTCAGGAAAGCTGGAGATCTCAGCAGGTTCTTGGAAAAGGAGAACGAAAGAGGCCAAAGAGAGAAAGTTACCCTTTAATAAAGTCCAGACAACAATATACAGTTTGGAGGACAAGATAGGCACTTGATAAAATAAAGAGCTGGGAGCCCACGGCATTTGTTCCTTGTGATTTTTATTGAAGAGTACAAGATTGTCCTCCTAAGGTGATCTGAACCTTGGGCACAGAAGCAATGCTCCACACCTGTGCACCCAAGGAGAAGGAAATATTTAACCTTAACATAACATTTCCTAACACTGCAGACAGCTAAGAGTTGATCTATGTGGTGTAGGAGGAAGGAATGCTAGCTAACTGGATTTATTGTCGTCAGTCTGCCTTTTAGTTTTGTGGTGGTAATACCAAAGATTTTGGAGTCCAAGCTGGGGCTCTGATAGCCCTAATAGACTCAGCCACCTGTCCTTAGCACACAGACTCCAGATGCCAGTGATAGTATAGAGTACCAAAAGGAGGCAGGGGACAAAGAGGTCCAGTGGCCCCTGAATCCATCTTTGAGGTACTGACATGAAGTTTACATTTACATAAAGGGCAACTAAGCACCCCTAGCCAAGTTGTAGCCCTGCCCATCCTTGTCAGAGTTGTGTGAAATCTGCTCCTGAGAGTTATGTTCCCCCTCTGGATGGCACTGGGGCTTCCATTGTCCCCTTTCCCCAGCAGATTTCTGGAAAAATTCCAGTTCTTTGGGGTCCAGTTTTCTAATAGATCCAAAGAATCTCTCCTTCTGTCTTCACTCCTGCCAGGACTTTTATGTAGCCAGGCAAGAACAATTAACAGAATTTATTGCCTTCAGCTTACCTTTTAGGTTTGGGCCAGGAAAGAAGAGCTAACTGTATTTACTGCCACTCACTTACCCTTTAGCTCTGTGGCCAGTTCAAAGTCCTTGCCACTGGTTCACCTTTACCCCGGCAGTTAATTATAAGTAGGTCATGGTCTTTATCACTGGCTTGGAAGGCTAGTGGGGGTTTATTATGAATAGCAATGGAAGGCCTGTGCTTGAATACAAGTGAGAAGCAGTTTGGAGATATTTGTTATCATGCTTGAAATCTGCCTTTTTAGTCTATAAAGATTTCCCATCTACCATGGAATTGCTGACCATTGATCGTGCTATTTGTCTCAGAGGAAGCTGATATAGTCACATATTCATATGCCTGAGTGGGTGCCTTGGAAGGACATGACTGTTTTGTTCCCCCCTTCCTTCTCTAGTAGCCCTGATTACTATATCCCTTGTCATAGAAGCTACTGCAGCCTGAGGTACAGGGGAAAGCACACTTATATACTTCAAATCCTATGACTCTATAACTTGGATATAGTTGATTGGAGCTGGAATTGTCAAATACAACCAAAGGTGAACCAGAACAGTTAATGTGTACTCATTTTTTCTTCTCTTAGAAGTATGAATTTAGATACGTGGTAGTGCAAAATGCCAGAGTTGGTGGTAGATTCAAAAGTCAGAATGAATCAGCAAGCTGGAGAGATTACAAGTGACCAAATTAAAAGCCAGTCTTAGAGAAGACACGATGGGCAAGCAGATAAGCCCAGAATCGGAGGAGCAGAGGAATTCATGTCATGTGTAGAGTGGAAGTGTGGGCACTCATGAATGGGCATGGGCACTCATGAATGGGCATGGGTACTCATGAATGGGCATGGGCACTCATGAATGGGCATGGGTACTCATGAATGGGCATGGGCACTCATGAATGGCCACTGCCGTGAGCAATCTCTTCTTTACATCTAGAATTGCTTCCAGCCTACACCTGATATGGGATTCCCCTCTGTGTGCTTTATTGTCATTGGCTAATAAAGAAGCTGCTTTGGGCCTATGGCAGCACAGACTAGAGCAAGATAGAAAAATCTGAACAAGGATGTAAAGAGAGAATAGGCGGAGTCAAAGAGAAGCCATGTAGCCAAAGAAGAAAGGCGCTTGCTGGTAGGCTATGACCTCATGATGATGCCCAGAATAATAGAGATGGGTTAATTTAAGATAAAAGAGCTAGCTAGCAATATGCCCAAGTGGTTGACCAAGCAGTGTTTTAATTAATACAGTTTCTGTGTGATTATTTTGAATCTGGGTGGCTGAAACAAGCAAGCAGCCTCCATCTACAGATTGATGCACCAATGTGAGCCAGCTACATTCACATAAAACCTGAGAGTGTTGGAAAGGAATTCTATACACAAAAGAACAGAGCTAAGCATGGCTTTTTGGTAGCAACATCTTTTCTGGTGGGCTGTGTTTGCTAGAAGCAAGCAGAGATGCGATTCTATTAAAAGAAGACTTCCTGACTCAGCAGTAGCAGCAAAAACTGCATGGCTCCTTTAAGAAGCCTTCCTGGTTCATGCTAGTTTCAGGAACAGCTCTGGGTCTTTCAGGAGGCCGAGTATTTGAATGGGGTTTGTTCTATAGGTTAATTGGTGACAAAGTAGACCCACTGCATCCCTGGAGCTGGGGCAGAGAGAAAGGCTCACAGAACTTGTGGTAAACAGATCTCTGCTCTGTTGAACTGGGTGGAGCCAAAAGGCAAAACAGCCTTAGTCCTAGCCATGCTGTTTATCATTCTAAGAAATGGTTCTGTTCAGAAAAGGATTACAGATACACAATAAAGACAAATTCAGATGAAAAAGACCTCTAAATGGGTCACAGTGTTGGATAAATGTACATTGGCTTGAGAGAGAGAGAAAGAGAGAGAGAGAGAGAGAGAGAGAGAGAGAGAGAGAGAAGAATATAGAAAAAATAAAACAAAGTATTTAAAGAGACAGATTACAGACAGTCATAGATTAAAGGAGTAAAGAAAAACCAAGTAAAGATGGAATATACACAGAGAGTCTGGATCATGTATATTATTCTGTTTTCTTTGATTTTTTGACTGTGAATGAGCTAAGTACAGAGAGACATTTCATTGTACAGGCTGCTAAGCTAAACCCACATATATATTTTAAGGTATCTTGACTTCAAAATTTGGGTCTAAGGATATGTTACTTTGGAAAAGAGGTTCTGCTTTCGTTTCCACAGAGGATGAGAACTTGTGGATTCCTTCCAGACTAATGTGGTTTGATGGACCAAGTCCCCTGAAAGGTCTTCATGAACCCCTAAACTACTTCACCCAACAAAAAGCAGGAAGCAGTTTAGAAAAAACTATGCCCAAATTTCCAAATATTGTTTATAAATGTTTGTTTTCATTTAAAGGGTGATATGCCATAGAGATGAATACTTTGCATTGTTATGAATCTTGGTTTAGTGATACAAATTTAAGGCCAATTTTGTTATATGTATATTTCTGCTCTTGATTAAGGTGTTGTGTTTGTGCATCTCATTTAAAATGTAGTGTATAATTAAGAAATACAAGTTAATCAATAGTCATCTATAAAAGTCAAGCTTGTAGTCATATTAGTTTGGTTTTCTAGACATACAGAGATATATTTCAGATGGATAGATATTCTTCAAACCTTTCAAAGACTAACAGAATATGACATTTAAAATGTTTTAAGAACTTAGGACTTTATATGACAATGCGACACATCTGCTCCTGGCAACACCAATCTACTTCAAGAGGATGATGGGCATTGAAGAGGCTACTTATGAAGTTTGTTAGCCATTTGGGCAAGAAATTGCTCTTGTCTGGACTGCTTGATGGTATGCTGTATAAACTGGACATGCAGGACCCACAGAAAAAAATGACCACTGAAGTTGCCTAAAGAAGGTGAGACAGTCCTTTGGGGTTCTTGCTTCATGAAAGAGTCTGCCAAACATTCTGCAGGACACAGAAGAAAGTGACAGACAAACTGCCAATATTGGTGGAGCTGTCTTTGAACTTTCATGCTTTGTGGAAAAATCTGCCAAATACTATGGGCCTATAGGCTGAAGATGGGTGCACCAAAGTTATAGAAGAACTTTGGATGACTGTCCAGGCAGCGAGATGTCTTTGTCAGTTCTAGAGTTTTGGAAGTTGCTTATAATGCACTTCCTGTTAACTTAGGTGATATTATACCCCTCTGGAGTCTTTGATGGAGTTGAAAAAATGTAGTTATAATTATAAAAGATAAGCTAGATATAAAACTTTGGACTCACAAAGACAGGATAGATGATATTTTCCTTAATTTGCCTAATATAAATGAACTAAATATTGTAACTAATAATTCTTGCTTGATACCTGTTTTGTTATATGTAATTTTACTATGTTAAAGTTAAAACCTTTCTTTTTATTTAGACAGAAAAGGAGAGATGATGTGGCATTTACCTCTGTATGCTGTGAATATGTTTTATTGCCATTGGTTAATAAAGAAGTTACTTTGGGCCTATAGACAGGACAGAATAGAACAAGGTGGGAAAATCCAAACAGAGATGTAAAGAGAGAGTAGGCAGAGTCAAAGAGATGTCATATAGCCACCTAAGAAGAAGGACACCTGCAGGAGCTCATTGGAACCTTGGAGGTAGGCCATGACCTTGTGGTGATGCACAGATTACTAGAGATGGGTTAATTTAAGATATAAGAGCTAGCTATCAATATGCCTAAATGATTGGCCAAGCAGTGTTTTAAACAGTTTCTGTGTTATTTTGGGTCTGGGTGTCTGGGAATGAACAAACAGCCTCTATTAACATACACCTGTACTTGTGTGTCTGTTTGTGGACATCTGGATGTTATTAATTCTTCACGTAGAATTCTACCTAGTTCAAGTGAAAACTCCTAATATAAAATTTGTTTCCTAAGGAGATAAATTTTGTAAACTTAGCTGGGTGTGGTAGCACAAACTTTTAATTCTAGCACTTGGAAGGCAGGTGGAGCTCTCTGAGTATAAGGTCAGTCTTGTCTATTTAAGAGAGTCCCTTGCCAGTCAGCATTACATAGCGAGACCCTGTCTCAAACAACAGACAAAATATACATAGGCTTATAAATTGGTGAAGGTTGAAAACAAATTTATGCAAGTCTTAGGTATCCCCTACCTCTAAATCATCATCTCTAACTAAGCAGGGTTCACTAAACGTGGATAGTACACTTTTAATAAGGTTGGTACATTTTTTTCTGAAGTTGGTGAATCATGGAGCACCCTGCCATTAGCCATAAATTTTAAAATTTTCGTGACCTAAAGTTCAAACATTATCTTTCATACTGCAAACTTTCATAATACCCTCATGTAGTGCATTTCAGAGGTGAGCAAATGGACAATTTTCCTTGCTGTTATCCCTACCTACATTAATATACAACTTGCATTGAAAAATCCATTAAACAATTGTGGCTGCTTGAAATTCTAATATGCAGACGCAAAACAAATTTATTTATTTCTTTATTTAAAGTATTTTTTTGTATTTTGAGAATTTCACACAAATACTGCAATTTCAGCATTTCTACCTCTCTATCTCCCTGCTCCAATTCCTCTTGTGTCCCCTCTCATGTTCATAACCTCTTTGTCTATAACTGTTATTGTTACACACACATACCAACTTGACATACACAGAAAGAAGGAACTTCAGTTGAGGGATTGACTCCTTCAGATTTGCCTGTGGCCATGCCTGTGAGACATTTTTTAAATTGTTACTTGATGTAGGAGGGCCCAGCCTCTTGTGTACAGTATCATTCCTAGGCAAGTGAGCCTGGCTTAGATAAGAACATTAGCTGAGAAGCCAGGGAGAGCGAACCAGTAAGTAGTGTTCTTCTGTAATCTCTACCGTTAGTTCCTTGGTTTACTTCCATGATGGACTCTCATCTGTGAGTCAAACAAACTGTCTCCACAAGTTGCTTTTGGTCATGGTATTTATCATAGCAACAGAAAGAAAAGCAGGATCCCCTCCCCACCCATCCCATCCACACAGGCAGACCTTCCTGGAAACTTACTGAGCCCAGTTAGTGTTGCTTATGCTTTAGGACTGACCAGTTCGGATTGGATAGGCCATGGGTGGTCTTGACCTTGAAGAGACTCCTTTTCTCAACAGCCATTAGCTTTAGGTCTTCATCCAAGAGTGAGGCCATGTGAATTTCCCCATGTGAGTTAGCATGCCGATTGTTGTCTTCATAGAGATCTTGTTCAGGCCGACACAGTCAAGGTTATGTAGAGCACAGCAATGTTATTTTCCCCAGAAAGAGCACTGGAGGCACGGGGGCATCACTTTCCCTAACTATTTTCTAGAAACCAAGGAAGGCCCCAGGCATTTCTGTGTTCTTTCCCGCATCTGTAGGCATTCCAAATTTCCTTCTTGGGACATATCAGCATCGGATATTCCCATGCTCATGTCACACGTTTATTTTATTCTCAAGTAACCTTAATTAATACCCCAAGATCATGCGGCTCAGCTATACCACTCCTGACTGTGTATCCAAAGGCCTCTATATCCCATGGCAGAGAGACCTGCATGGCCATGTTCATTACTGCTCTGCTCACAGCAGCCAGGAAATGGGACCATTCTACAGGTCCATCAGTGGATGAACGGGTAATAAAAATTAGGTATTGATTTTTTTTTGGTACCTTCCCACTGAGTTCCACAGTGTTGGCCCCACTTTACAATCCTACCAGCTGCTTATAAAGCTCCATTTTTCTCCTAATCCTGGCCAGCATTTATTGATGATAGTTTTGTGGCAATAGCCATACTGGTAGGTGTAAGCAGTTTTAATTTGCATTTCCATGCTATTGGATAATCTATTTCCTAATTTTAAATTTTTTATTATTTTAAATTATGTGAACATGTATACATGTGTACGTGTGTGTGTATCTGTGCATCTGTGTGTCTGCATAAGCTTGTGAGTACAGGTGTCTGAAAGGCCAGAGATGTTCCATAGCCTGGAAGTAGAGTTACAGATAGCTGTGATCTGCCTGATGTGGGTGCTGAGAATAGAAGCTGGGTCTTCTAGAAGAGCAGTGCATACTGCTAACCATTGAGTCCTCTCTTCGGGCCCTTTATTGGACATTTTTGAGATAGATTTATTGCCTATTTGTATTTCTTCTTTTAAACAGTTTTTGAGAATTTCATCCATGAGTACTACATCTATTTCACTCCCACACCCTCAGTTCCTCCCATGTTTTCCCTCCAGCAGCCATGACCTCTTCTTTGATTATTATTGTTACACATGTATAAATATGTAGGTATACATGTTCACACATACATACATATATACGCACGACTTCCTGAGTTCATTTAACATTGTTTGTATGTACATGTATCCAGAGATGACCTCTGCATTTCTACTTTTGAGAAATGTCTACTTCATTAGCCCATTTACTGATGGTATAATTTGTGTGTGCATGTGTGCATGTGTGTGTGTGTGTTTATTCATTTTGAGGCAGAGTCTCACAGTGGCTGGTCTGGAAGTCTCTTATGTAGATCAATCAGTCTAGTCTCAAAGTCCCCAAGATCTGCCTGCTTCAGCCTCCAAGGGCTGGGATTAAAGGTGCGCCCCAGCTCACCTGGCTTTGTACTTTTAACATTTGCAGCTCATTGTGTCTCAGTTGCCAGCCCCCTGTCAGGTGTTGGCAAAGACCTTCTCCTCATCTGTCAGCTATGCTTCGCTCTGTGGACTGTTTCCTTTGCTATGCACAAGGATTTTTGTTTTGTGAAATCCAGTTTGTGAATTTTGAAGATCACTTTCTGAGTTTCCGGAGTCCTCTTCAGAAAGGCCTCTATGCTGAAGTGCGTTGCTTGTGTTTCTGCCCACCACTGCTAAAATTCCAGGTCTCACATGAAGGTTTCCATCCATTTTGAATGTATGTTTGGTACCAGACGATCTGTAAGGCTGGTTTTATTCTTTCGTGTGTGCACATACCAGTCACTCTGGACCATTTATTGTGAACATACTTTTCCAGTACAGGCTTTTGATACTTTGAAAATTAGGTGACTGTCACTGTGTGGATTTAGTCACAGGCAGTCCTTAATTTTCTTCCATACATCTACATGTTTATGCTGGTTGATAGCTTTTGTTGCTGTAGTTCTGTGTGATTTGATATCAGGGGCTATTATTGCTAACATTGCTCCTTCTATGTAGGATAGCTTTGGTTAGCCTAGGTCTCTTGTGCTTCCATATGAATTTTAAAATTTTAGAATGTAATTGGAATTTAAATAGAGAGTATGTTGGATGTGTAAATTGCCTTTGGTCCTAGCCACCATGCCTTCCTTGCCAGATGAACTTTATCACCTTAAACTGTAAACTTCTGAAATAAACCACTTCTCTATGAAGTCACTTATTGATTATAGTGGATAAAAAAAGAGCCATATGCCATATAAGAAAAGGAAAGAACCTAGCCGGGCGGTGGTGGCGCACGCCTTTAATCCCAGCACTCGGGAGGCAGAAGCGGGCGGATCTTTGTGAGTTCGAGGCCAGCCTGGTCTACAAGAGCTAGTTCCAGGACAGGCTCCGTAGCTACAGAGAAACCCTGTCTAGAAAAACAAAAAACAAAAAAAATAAAAGAAAGAAAAGGAAAGAACCTGGTAATGCTGGCTCGCCTCTGCAGTCCCAGTGTTTGAGAAGTGGAGTCAGGAAGAACAGGAGTTGCAGGTCATCCTCAGTAATGCAATGTGTCTGAGACCAGCCTGAGTTACAGGAGACCCTGTGTCTTAGTCACTTTTCTACTTACATAACAAAGCATCATGACCAAGGCAACTTATAAAAGAAAGCATTTAATTTGGTGCTCTCCATTCCAGAGGGTAATTGGGTTTATGACCACCATTGAGAAGAGGATGGTGGCAGGCAGGAAGGCATGGTACTGGAGCAGTAGCTGAGAGCTTACATGTTAAGACAACAACCACAAGACAGAGAAAAAGAGGCTCACTGGGAATGATGTGAGGTTTTTTTTTGTTTTTTGTTTTGGTTTTTCGAGACAGGGTTTCCCTGCGGCTTTGGAGCCTGTCCTGGAACTAGCTCTGTAGACCAGGCTGGTCTCGAACTCACAGAGATCCGTCTGCCTCTGCCTCCTGAGTGCTGGGATTAAAGGCGTGTGCCACCATCACCCGGCTGATGTGAGTTTTTGAATCTTCAAAATCCATGCCCAGGGATACCTCTTCTAACAAGACCACACCTCCAGATCCTTCCCAAATAGTTCTACCTCCTGCAAAACAAGCATTCAAATATGTGAGCCTATGAAGGCTATTCTTATTCAAGCCACCATACCCTGTCTCAAACAGATAAAAAATATAGGTACAATAAGGGTTTCTTTTCATCAAGCCATAGGCTTAAGAGAATGCAAAGGTAGGTCACGAAGTGACACAAATTGACTGCTGTTGCTGATGTTCTCTCCCTGGGGGAGATAAGATAACATCTACCTCTTCCTGGGTCAAACTCACCCTGGAGAACCAATGAGTTCATTAGGCTTACTTAAAGAGCAATGGGTCAGAGGTTATGAGCAAGAGTGTAGATGACCTTAAAGAAGCCACACTGGAAAGTCTGCAACCAACCTGGATGACGACTGTGTGGGTGGGACCTGATCTTAGTCCTTCCCATTCTTTATACTTCTGGTTCCTGCCCAGGGCAACATGCAATTAGGACAGAAGTGTATACAGCTAATTGGAGAGAGTAGCTGGATCCTTGGGTGGGGTCCTGCATGCTTCCCTCCCCATATTTTATGGGAGAAGGTCAACAGTCAACAAGCCAAGCTGTGATGATCTTTTGCAAGCGGGCACACTTGAGTCATAAAGATGGTGGCACTTTGGCTCTGAGGATAGTCCTGCAAAACACTCGCAACACAGAAAACTGACGAAGAGCTGCTAACTGGGTGATATTAACTACCCCTGAAGATTAAAAGGAAAAAAAAAGACAACTTATCAAGATGGTTAAAGAGTTGAAGAGGAACTTCGCAGAGAAGGTATCCAAGTATAAAATAATTAAGTGAAATAGGCTCAATTTACTCGTAATTGGCAAATTGCAAATTAAAAGTGAACCTCCTACACAATTATCTGAAGAGCTTAAATTAAAACGGCTGCATTGTCTAATGTGGCCAAGGATGTAAAGAGGAGCTGGTGGAAGCACAAATTGGCAGAGCCATTTGGAGGTAGTTTAGTGTGATATGCTGAGGCTAAATATAAAGCAAATGTATGAATAGCAATTTCATACTTAGGTATGCACTTGACTCTATTCCTTACTTCTCTATTGCTCTGTATGGTAGTTTGAATGAAAATGGTTCCTATAGGCCCATGGGGCGTGGCACTATTAGGAGGGGTGGCCTTGTTGGAGTGGGTGTGGCCTGTTGGAGAAAGTGTGTCACTGGGGTGAACTTTGAGGTTTCAGATGTTCCACCCAGGCCCAGTGTCTTACTTTCTTCCTGCTGCCTAACAATGTAGAAATTCTTAGCTCACTTCTCCATCATCACGTCTGCTTGTGCGCTGCCTTGCTTCCCTCCATGATGATAATGAACTAAACTTCTGAACTATAAGCCAGCCCCCAATTAAATGTTTCCCTTCTAAGAGTTGCTGTGGTCATGGTGTCTCTGCACAGCAATAGAAATCCGAAGACACTGGGATAGAACACCATGACCAAGGCGATTTATAGAAGGAAGGTTTTATTTGGCTACAGTTCCAAAGGGATAAGAATCTGTCATGTCTGGGGACATGGCAGAAGCAGTGGATATGGCGGCTGCAGCAGAAGCTGAGAGCTCACATCTTGAACTGCAAGGAGGAAGCAGGGAGAATGAACTTGGAATTATGTAAGTCTTTAAGGTCTCAAAGCCTACCTTTTCTTCACTGATCAACTTCCTCCAACAAGGCTAAGCCTTCTAAACCCCCAAACAGCCATCAATTGGGACCAAGTACTCAAATCCCCCAGACTAAAGAAAACACTTCTCATTCAAACTTGGGCTCTTATAAGCTCATGCCCATATCATCATGTAAAAGGCATTTGGTACAATATCAAAAGTTCCCAGTTTTTCACAATTTAAAAGTCCAAAGCCTTTTTTCAAACTCAAAATAATCTCTTAATTGTAACCTTCTGTTACACAAAAAAAAACCCCAAAAAGCAAATTATATACTTCAATATACAATGGCATTGAATAGACGTTACCATTCCAAAGGAGAGGAATAGGGAATAGTAAGAAAATACTGGACCAAAGCAAGGCTGAAATCTATCAGGGAAAACACCAAATCCTGTATCTTTATGCCCAATGTCTGAGACTTTAGTTTCAAAGGTCTTAGATGACCCTGACCCTCTACCTTTGCTGTCTGCAACATACATCTCTCTGTTGGACTGGCTCCACTACCTGTATGCAGCTCTCCATGTAGATGTCTCATGGCTCGGCATCTCCAGTATCTTGGAGTCTCCACTGTAACCCAGGCTTCACTTTCCTAGCTTCTCATGGTGGCATCTCACAGCCTCTTGACCTATCAGAGTCCTCATGTAGGGATTCCCCTGCCCCATGCTGCTTGGCCTCAGCAGCTCGCTGAAACCTAAGAGGATGAATCATTTACTCCTGCATCCTTCATGTCTCTAAAGCCAGTATCATGAGGACAACACTGCTACCAGTTTGGAATGGACCCTCATCCCCTTGTATCACGTTAGCAACAGTTTTTGTTTGTTGTTGCTTTATAGAAACAGAAACTCCATAGGCCTTTCATTTTTACAAACTGGAAGCTTAGCAGGGTGGGGTCTTGCCCTAAGGGCACCCCTTTCTTTGCTACAGTGTATATCAGGCCTCTCTTAATGGTGAAAACTCCTTTAATGATTATATATTAGCTTCTAGCACATTCTTTGGCTATAACATTAACTTCCCTAGTGCTTCCTTTTTCTCTAAATTGTACACTCCCAGCCCACTTGTTCTTTTTTATTGTAAGCCTGTATAAGCATTATCAATAACAACCTCACCATAGATTAGATGTTATGCTGTTTTGAAATTTTCTCTACCAAAGAAATTAATCCATGTATGTAGGAAGTTAAGGCCTACCAGAACAAAAGGAGCCAACCTGGGGTCTGCCTGGAGCTGTCAAAGGTCCTATCTGTGCCTAGCCAATAGTGACCAAGCCATGTTTCCTGAGTGCCTAGCAACAGGCACTGTCAGAGGTCCTGATCGTGCCTAGCCAATGGGAGGTGAGCATGAGATGTCAACTGTCAATGGATCAGAGCTCTTGGCTGCTGGGAGAGTTTATGAGATTTCCCTGTTAAATAAATGAGTCTGCTGTAAGCCTTCCACCTGACCCATGACTTCTGTGATAGCTTGACATTTCGCTTTTTCACCCCCTCCCCCAAGGAAGACATTAGGCCAGAGACACATGTATTAGTTACTCATCTGCTGTGTGATGAAACATCATGACTAAGGCAACATATGGGAAAACATTTGAGGCCATGGGGGGGGGCATTCTTATTCAAACCTCCACAGTCTTACTCAAACCACATTAAAATCACCTTTTAATTTAGCCTCTAGTAAGTTCTCAGGAAAAGGGCAGAAGGTAACCAGAATCTCTTTTAGAAAGCCACTTGTTTGTTCTCAGCTGCCCAGACCCAAAATAACCACACAGAAACTGTATTATTTGCAATACTGTTTGGCCAATAGCTTAAGCATATTTCTGGCTTACTCTTATATCTTAAATCAACTCATTTCTATTATTTTATATTTTACCATGAGGCTTGTGGTCTACTGGCAAGTTTCCAGCTGATGGCTAGCATCTTTCTCCTCTGATGGCTCCATGACTTCTCTTTGACTTTGCCTTCTTTCTCCCAGCATTCAGTTTAGTTTTCCCAACTAACAGTACTCTGCTAAGCCATTGCCCAAAACAGCTTTATCCATTAACCAATAAAAGCAATCATATATATTTTTAATGGTGCCAATGTGAACAAATACATTCATAAAAGAACAGAGTTAAGCCTGTGTTCTTGGTAGCAGCTATTTCTCGGGTAGGCTATCTTTATTAGAGGCAAGCATGTCTCATTTAAGAGAGATTTCTTGACTCAGCTTTAGCTGCAACAACCTTGTAGCTCTTTTAAGTGCCCCCACCACGAAACACTTAAATGTTGTTGATGAATAGCCAACTGTATGCTTTTTGGTGGTGGCAGGGACCTTGAAACTCCATAGAGTTGTGTCAATAAGCTTGGCTCTGGACAATACCTCTGCCATGAGGCTAGACTCTCAGAAAGCTAAGCAATGGGGTGTATCCAACCATCAAAGCCACAGCTTTAATCCTAGCCATGTCACTTAGCAAATTAAAGACACATGTGGTCAGAAAAAGAGATACACAATAAAGATAGATTCAGACAAAGAAAACCTCTAAGTGATTTACAGTGTGTTTAAAAATATATGTAGGCTTGGGAGAGAAAAGAAAAAGGATAAAGTCCTTAAAAAAAGAGAGCAGTTGGATGTGGTGGCACACCTTTAATCCCAGCACTTGGGAGGCAGTGGCATGTAAACCTCTGTGAGTTCAAAGACAGCCTGATCTACAGAGTGAGTTCCAGAACAGCGAAACCCTGTTTTATAAAACCAAAAATTAAAAATAAAAATTAAAAGAAAGAGAGTTTAAAGTAAAGTCACTAAAGATGAAAAATACACAGAGAATTTGGATACTGTATGTTATTGTGTTGACTTTGAATTGTTTGATTGCTGAGGAAGGAGCAAGAGCTGCTAAAAGATTTGATTACAAATGCTGCTGGATTGATACAACATATATATTTTAAAAAGGCTTTGACTTCAAAATTTAAGTCAAAAGATATGTTACTTTGGAGAGGAGGTTTTGTTTTTGTTTCCACAAGAAATGAGAGGCTGTGGATTCATTATGGGTTAAGAAAAACCAGTTTTTCAGGTTTTCAGGAAGACCTGCTGAAGAATCTCTGATAGGAGCGCATGGTTCAGATGATCCAACATTTCAGAGGGCCTCTGTTGGATTTTCCTTTGAATTCTACATCCAGAGCAGCTTCAAGAATGCTGGCTGAGATGATCAAGCCTAACAGAATACTTGACCATAATTCTAAATTTTCTTTAGGTCCCCATAAGATTATCAGTGCCTCCAATCAGCAGGAAGTATCCTGGAAAACTATGCTCACATTCCCCAAAAATGGATTATGGATGTTTGTCTTTGTTTAGAGTGTTGGTTACAAGTTGTTATAAATAATGGCCATAAGAAAAAGCTAAACAAAGGAGATTAGATTCACAGTTCTTGTTTTGAAATAAAAGGGGAGGGGAGTGTTGTAGGACAATGGTCTTGTACCCTGTAAAGATTTTTCACTTGTATTGGTTTAATAAAATGCTGATTGGTCAGTAGCCAGGCAGGAAGTAGAGGCAGGGCAACAAGAACAGGAGAATTCTGGGAAGAGGAAAGGCTCAGTCTGCAGTCATCACCCAGACTCAGAGGAAGCAAGATGAGACTGCTTTGCTGATAAAAGGTACCAAGCTACATGGCTAACACAGACAAGAATTATGGGTTAATATAAATCATATTAGTTAATACGAAGCCTGAGCTAACAGACCATCTAGTTTATAATTAATGTAGACCTCTGTATGCTTTCTTTGGGACTGAATAGCTGTAGGACCAGGTGGGACAGAAACCTCTGTCAACAAGAATCTTTGCCAGGATGGTGCAGGAATAGTCACTGGGGCAGTTGCCGTAAAAGTCTTTTCTTCTCTGAAATTTCTTGAGTGAGCCAAGTCTCTACAGTGTGCTTTGCTCTGGGCACTGATGTCTCACAGGCTCTTGCTGGAAGGAATGCTGCTTATATCATTCAAGCATTTATCTCATCAAAGTTCCAAACTCTTCCGTCTTCTACCACATACCAGCAGCTTCTTCAACAACACCCCACTTCTGGTACCAACTTCTGTGTTAGTTACTATTTGATGCTGTGATAAAATACAATGATCATGGCAATTTACTGAAGGAAGAGTTTATCTAGGTTTATGGTTCCAGAGGGATAAAAATTCACCATGGTGAGGAAGCATACCAACAAACAGTAGGCATGGAGGCAGAAGCAGGAACTGGAGAGCTCACATCTTCAATAGGAGAATGAAACAGAAAGAAGAATATGGAAATAGAATCAGGCTTTAAGCTCTAAAATCTCACCACCAGTCACATGCTTCCATTAGCAAACTTGCACCATTTAAGCCTCCACAAACAGAGTCACCAACTGGGGACCAAATATTCAAATTCCTAATCCTCTGAGGGGCATTTCTCTTTTAAATGACAGTGTATATTGTGTTTCAGCTGAATTTTTCCTTTCCTGTTTCTCAGCATTCACACATGAATCTCAGTCCCTTGTGTGTGTCGGGTGATGGGGTTGGGGGGAAGGTAGTGACAAGGACCATACTCAAAATGCTGGAGAAGAATTAGTTTTTCCATCTTCAGCTGTGGGGCTTTCTTGACGACTCCACTTTCTACTTCATTTGTCACTGGTGCCAGCTGTTTCATAACAAGCATCTTCCTCAGGAAAGGATTGCATAATCTTCCTGAAATATTGGTCTTTGAGGAATGATCGCTCAGGTCTTGGGGGTTACATCTAATACATCCTCAAAGAAATGAAGAACTGCAGCCTGCCTGCCCTTTCACCACTGGGGACAGGCTTCAAGGGTGTGCGATAAATCCGACCTGAGTATTGATAGAAGCTAGAGAGGCAATTTGGAACATTAGTAAGCTCATAAAAATAATTGGGAAAATTCTTCTAAAGATGATGTTGGCCATATGTTCAGATGTAGTCTAGTGACTAATAAATTTTCCTTGATCTTCTGTTCTTTTCAGATCTCATTTGTATAAAGAGAGCAATGAAAGCAATTACCCTCACAGTCAGGTTTGCACCTATGAAGAGGGAGGTAGGGACTTCTGGCTGGGAAGGAAGAGTGAGTTCAAGGCTTTCCTAGTGGTGGCATGTTTTGTTTCTTGATCTGGGTGTGGTTACATGGTATTAGCTCCATTAATCACCACTCATTAAGCTGTACTTTTATGTTTTGCATAAAGTAGCTCTGCCCTATACACGGGGGATATCTTCCTAGCTCCTCAGTGGATGTCAGAAACCTCAGATTGATACTGAGCCCTGCATATGACATCTTTTTTTCTATACAGATATATTTATGGCAAAATTTAATCTATAAATTAAGCACAAGATTAACAATATCAGTTAATTATAATACAAAAAATTTATAACAGTACTGTAATAAAAGTAATGATATATTTATTTCTCATCTTACAGGGAATCAAATATTAGTATATTTTAAAATACACTAACATTTATACAGGGAGATATAATATATTTTTAAGTTTTTGCCTGCTGCATAGTCACCATGTCTGTGCAGTACCTGTGGAGGCCAAAAGAGGGCATTGGATCCCTTGGAACTGGAGCTTTGTACAGTTGTGAGCAGCCACGTGGGTGCTGGGAACCAAATCTGGATCTCTGCAAGGACAGCCAGCGCTCTTCACTGCTGAACCCTCATTCCAGCCCCAAGATTAGTATGTTTGAGCCACGGTTGATGCAAGCAATTAAAACTGCCAAAAGCAAAGCACAAATCAGAAAGGGACTGTGCTTTGCTGTATTTCACAGTATTAATGTCTTTAAAGAAGATCTGGAGACAAGACTTCAATTTGTCTTAAAGAGACACAATGTTGAATCTTTGACTTATAGAATTAGCTTCGTGAAGAATAAGGAGTGAGGGTTTTCTCGCCACATGAATGTTTGCTTTAGAAAGAACGTTCAACACTGACCCAGAAGGACAACCACCACGTATTTGCTCTCAGCAGAGGCTTCCAGCTCCAAATCTTCAGATGTGAGTACATATCCTGGAGTAACTTCAGAAACCAGGAAAGTAAAATGAGAACATTGCCAGGACATGGGGATATGAGGGGGACTGGCGGGGAGTAGTAGTTACTGCCAGTACCCACTGACGTGAGGGTAGAAATGATTGTGACACAGAAGGGGACATGTTGGGGTCAACACTGAACCAAGTTTCTTGGTGGGATGTTATTTGATAAAACAAACAAACCCAACCCCAAAGTGGAAAATTTTCTAGAACAGAATGGTGTAAGGACACGGGGGATGAACTAGAAGTGACAGGAGTCTTGGGCTCTGTTCAAGTCATGATTGGCTGATTCTACAGTTTTCCTTCTTCTACTCATTTTTTCTCTTATATACTTACCATTTTTTTGAAAATTTCCTTTTCAAAATCATTCTCAGGTTCATTTCTTTCTATACATATGTATTGGCTGTAACAATCATCCATTTCACGTTGGAAATTTTATTATACTTTTTTATATATACTTTTATTTTATTTTATTATACTTTTAGTATAATTTTATTATACTTTTAGTACATGTCCAGTACTATGCTAAACACTTTATATGTGGATTTAACTTATTTCTCACATCAGACCTTTTGTGAGGATGTCATTAGCTCACTTTATAGATATGAGTGATTTGATATTTAAGTTTATTCTTTCACCCTCACAGAAATGAAATTCATCACAAATTGATTTAGGGCAGTGGCTGGGGAATTCTTTTGCCTTATAGATATTCTGTGTGTAAACTTTGTGTGTGTGTGCATGTGTATGTGGTACATGTCTGCGAGAGTGCACATATGTGGTACCAACACAGGTGTGTATGCATTCACATGGAAGCCAGGACCAACTTCAGTTGCAATTCCTTAGGAGATGTCATTTATTGGCCCAGAGTTGGCCAGTCAGGTCTCCTCCTCCTCAGTCTTCAGATTGCAAGTGCTTACCACCATGCCCAAGGAACTGGCTTGAATAAATAAGTACGTATAAGGTGATAGACAAGAACAATATATGTGGTTTAGGTAGGGCATCTTGGGAGTTGAAGTGAAGGAGAATTTCTCCTAGAGGGATCGATTAGAGAAGGACCCACAGCTGAAGTTGAGGCTGAGCAGAGAAACGTAGGCATGCAGAGAAGGGAATGCCACAAATAAAGGTCTAGTGACGAGGAAGGCACAAGGATAAATTTAACATAGCAGTAAAGTACTCGAATCGATGCCATGTACAGCCTTTGGATGATTAGAACCTGCTGGGAGCAGCATGAAGAATTGATTAAAGAGGAACTAGAGATGCATCTGGGAACTCCCAAGGAAGGAATTTCATTAATTCAGATATGAGATCAACGTGAAATGGATGATTGTTACAGCCAATACATATGTATAGAAAGAAATGAACCTGAGAATGATTTTGAAAAGGAAATGACAACACATGAGTCCCAGTCAGATCATGTGTACGAAGGAAGACGGGGCAACATTGGAATTTCAAGTCTGGGCAGTGGTGACTGTGACACTGGTGGCCTCAAGATGAGGAAGAAAATTGGGCAGTGGTAGGAAAATGAGGCATGACTTATGTGTGTTGAGCTGAAGGTACTGATGGGGTGCCTACATATACACATCTGTCAAGCAATTAGAAATACAAGCTTGAATCTTGACAGAGGCTGGGACAAAAATCTTCACCATGAAAGTTGTAATTGAAACACAGAAGAAGAAGAGCTATCCAAATGACAGTGAGACCATACATAAAAGGCCAAGGTCCCAAAGGCGAGGCTAGAGAAACAGATCATCCTTTGAAAGAAGGGGGCAGAAAAATGAAGATCTAGGTACCAGTGTTAGTCGGCTTTCCTTCAGTGTAATACATCCCTGAGAAAATCATTTTCTCAAGGGGAAAGGTTTGTCTGGGCTCATAGTTTGGGGGATTTTAGTTTATAACAGAGCTGGAGATGATAAGGCTTTTAGGACTGTACTTGAGTACAGCACAGAATGGCATGGAGATGAGACAGAGCAAAAGCCACCCACCCATAACCCCTGGACTGGGCACACAGCTCGGCAAGCCACCCACCCACAACCCCTGGACTGGGCACACAGCTCGGCAGCACAGCACTTAGCATGGGAGAGGTCCTGGGTTTGCTTCCTAAAACTTAAAAAGAATTAAAGTTAGAGGCATTCCCTTTGTAGACTGGAAGCTAATTCAAGAAAGAGGAAGGGGTGGGCACCCCATTGTCCCATCCAAGAACATGCCCCCAATAACTTAAAGTCCTGGAACTAGATCCTACCCCTTAGAGGATGCTCCATCTTTCCATTGTACAGTGGGATGGAACAGTTCCAGAATATCTAACAGTCCTTGAATGCCTTTGGGAGATGTTTAAAACCCAAACTGTAGCAAATGCTGCTTGTCAAAAATGGTAGCATGCTCATTCATGGCACTCTAGACCCAGAGCAATGAGAGTAAACCATGATTAAGAATACATTTTATTCTCACAGAGGACCCAGGTTCAATTCCCTGTACACACATGGCAGCTCACAATAGTCTGTAACTCCAGTTCCAGGGGATCCCATGCCCTCTTCTGACCTCCACAGTCACTAGGTAGGCATATGGTGCACATACATAAATGTAGGCAAAACACTCATAAACACAAGCCTAAGCAGCATTTTATAAGAAACAGAAAAGAAAATGGCCCCAGTGAATTGTGGGTGCTTTTTGGAATTCATGTAATTCTGAACACCTTGTAGTCCAAGAAGTAAAAAATATGTAGGTAATATCTTGAGAATCAGTTGAAATAGACTGCCTAATAATTTTGTTCTAGATTCTATTCTTCTGTCCAGGTTTGGTAGTACATGCCTTTAGTCCTAGCACTCAGAAGGCAGAGGTAGGTAGATCTCTGTGAGTTCAAAATCAACCTGGTCTATGTAGTGAGTTTCATGTCAGTCAGGGCTACATAGTGAGACCTTATCTCAAAAAAAAATCCATTTATTAGATTTGCAGTGTTGGCCTCATATGTGCCTTACAAGGCTTAGCTTTACTCTTTCTCTATTTCAGGAAGAGTGGCTGTATTCAGAACAGTCTCTATTTACTGTTCTTGTTTGCTAATATAACATCTACTTTTGGCTGGGCTATGTAGGGAGCCAGGTGGAGACAAACAGATAAACCAAAAAGTACTAGATAAGGCAAGTGAACAACAAAAGATTGAAGGAAAGAAAAGAAATAAGAACAAAAGGCTCTCACATGAGAGATATCTAAGTCCAGATTAAATAAACTTATTAAATGGTAAGAGTTGCAACAACTAAAATAAAACAAGAAACCACAAAAAAATGTGAATTCACTACAAATAAAATTATTATTTTTTTGATGTGGAACAAGCTGCCAAAGACCCTAAAGCAAATATGCTTGTCCTGAATGTAGAAGTAAAATCCATAAAGAGGAACAAACATGAGTGAAATGAAGCAGATATGAAATGGGAACAGGTAAATATAAAACATTTAATTAGACCTGTGAAAATAAAATATTTACATCATTGAAATGGAAAATTAAATCACTGAGATGCACAATAGATTGGACACAAAAAGAACCAGTGAATTTAGAGACAGATGTGGCTCAGTGGTAAAGCATTTGTCTAGTATATGTTAAGCCCTGGGTTTGATCTCCAGCCCTGAAAAATAGAGGGACTGGGGAGAAAGGAGGAGAGAAGAAAGGAGAGGGAAGAGAGAGAGAGAGAGAGAGAGAGAGAGAGAGAGAGAAGAGAAGAGACGAGAAGAGAGGGAGATGGGAGAGGAGTGAGGGGAGAGGAAGAGAGAGAGGGAGGGAAAGAGAGGATGAGGGAGAGAGACACACAGAGAGGGACAAGTAGGCAGACAGACTGAGAGGATATGAATTGTGAGGCATCACTTAGAATGCATGGTGAGGGCAGAACGTAAGGAATAGAAACAAATAGTTAAGATAAACCGACAGAATGAGAGGGTCTGAAGTATCAAATGGGAGTTCTGGAATAAGAAACAGGAGATGGCAGAGAAGAAAAACATAAACAAAACTGTCAGTCTCCCAAAGGTAAAGCACTTTCTGAGTTCAGATGATAGAAAATGTATTTTCAGTACTGCATAGAATAAAGTAAATGTACAGGAAAATGAACGAATGTCCATAGAATTTTAAAATGACTAAAGGGGAAATGATTTCTTAAAATTTATTATTATTGTTGTTGTTGTTTTTCAAGACAGGGTTTTATTATGTAATCCTGACTGTCTTGGAACCCATTCTGTAGACTAGGCTGGCCTCGAACTCACAGAGATCCATCTGCCTCTGCCTCTCAAGAGCTGGGATTAAAGGTGTATGTCACCATGTTTGGCTATTTTATTTTTAAGTAAGGCAGAGTGAGAGCCATAAAATATTCCAGAAAGAAAAAAAGTATTGAAGAAACAATGATTTTGAGCTATATTATGACAACCTACTAAACTCCGTGGAGAAAGAGGTGAAAGAGAACCACTTTTAGACCCAGAAGTCCACACTACGCAGCTCTATGCCTTCTGTCGTTATTATTTTAAAAAAATGTAATTGCACTTATTTAGTGTGTGCATGTGCATCCACGTATGTGTGTGTGCGTGTGTGTGTGTGTGTGTGTGTGTGTGTATGAGAGAGAGATAAGAGGGTAACACGCGGGGGTCAGAGGCCTTTTTTCACCATGTGGGGTTTGACCTCAAGCTGTCAAGTTTAGTGGCAAGTGCTCTTACCCTTGGGTCATCTCCCCAGCCCCCTGTACCTTTTAATAAAAGAAGTAAAAGGTGCACTTAAGGGCTGGTATGGTGAACAAGAGATAATTGTGGCCACAGAGACCGATAAAGTACCAGACATGCATAACTGTTGACCAAACCATCTGTGAGTATTGTGTACAAAGGCAAACTGAAACTCTACTTAACAGCAACAAAATAAAGATTTGCATTCAGTTGAGAAGTTAGAAATATTATGGTTTGATAGATTTATAGTTGAAAATTTATTTAAAAGGCCTAAAACGATCAGTAGAAGACTAGAAATAAAATCTAAACTTTTCAGACCGGAAGAGGGCGAAGGCTATTTTGACCATGTTTCGTGTATCAAGAGCTTGATGGTGGGATAAGAGGAAAACAATGAAGGAGCAATAAAGACTATGCAAGATAATAGGTAAACATAACTGAGTGCATAGGAATAAACACAAAAAGAGTCCGCCCGTTACTGGAGGAGAGTATTGCTCTAAACCAGTGGTTCTCAACCTTCCTAACGCTGAGACCCTTTAGTACAGTTAGTTCCTCATGTGTGGCGACCCCCAACCATAAAATTAATTTTTGTTGCTACTTCATAATTGTAATTTTGTTGCTGTTATGAATCATAATGTAAATATCTGATATGCAGGGTATCTGACATTCGACCTCTGTGAAAGGTCATTTGACCCTCCAAAGGGTCACAACCCACAGTTTAAGAACCTCTGGTTTAAATGAAAACAAGCCTCAACTGTTTTGCTGATTAAAAAGAGATAAACTTAAAACCACACAGATTCAGTAAAAATAAAGAGATAAAAACTATCCACAAAACAAACTCTGTTTTAAACATTAGCTCGGAGAGGCTGCTGTATAACACACAGTAGGATTTAGGGCAAAATTGTTTGAAAGTGTTAGAAATAATCTGTTAGGAATAATCTTAAAATGAGCCTCTCCGCCAACGCAGATAATTCTAATCAGACCAGATTAGACCATATCAATGCCCTTGTTTACTGCAGCTCTCCGGGGTGGCTGAGAAAGCCTGGTGGTGGTGGGAAGGGGGTAGGGGAGGGCGGGAGAGGGGGAGAGGGCGGGGGGGGGGGGCCCGCAAAACCCAAAAAAACAGGTGTTCTTTTTCTCTTTGGCAGCCTAAATAGCCTGTGGGTGGGTCCTGACCCTACCTGGGGGAGGGGTCAGCTCTTGGTGGGATTTCCTAGAGGTGGAGGCAACTCCCAGGCTTGAGATGGAGCTTTCTGCTCCTTTGGCGCTCCATTGGATGAATGCCAAGGGCTGGGATGACGCTTTCACTCAATCAGAAAGGAAGAGTTACAATGCAGCAGACTTAAGAGAAAAAAATCACTATGAAGATGTAACCATTAGACAGGTTTTCACTTAACAATATAATCTTTAATTTACAGACATGTTATTACTTATCTATAGGTAACAAGATGGGCAGCATTACAAGGAGAACTAATTAAAACTGTAATCAAAGTGGGATAAAGAGATGAGTATGCCATAAACTAGCAGAAGCCAGAGAGAAGCTCTAAGGTTAGGATGTTTTCTACTCTTCCAGAGGAATAATTTGGTGCCTAACTCCACTCCAGGTCCAGGACATCTGATGTTCTCTTCTGTCCTCCTGCACACTGACACACAGACACACACAGACACACAGACACACACACACACACACACACACACACACACACACACACACACCTCTTTAGAAGGCTAGTAAAGGTATAGAAAACTTCCATTTAAATTCAACAGGGCAGCCAGGTGGTGGCGGCACATGCCTTTAACCCCAGCGCTCGGTAGGCAGAGACAGTGAGCTCGAGGCCAGCATTGTCTACAGAGCAAGTTTCTGGACAGGCTCCAAAGCTATAGAGAAACCCTCTCTCAAAAAATGAAACAAAAGAAAACAAAACAACAACAACAAAAATCAGCTGGACACAGTCTGGAGGTGGTGGCGCACACCTTTAATCCCAGCACTTGGGAATTTAAAGTCAGCCTGGTCTACAGATCAAGCTTCAGAACAGCCTGGGCTACTCAGAGAAATCCTGTTTTGAAAATGAACAACAACAGCAAATCAGTAAGGTGGGATTTGTGTTTTTGTATTAGAGCAAGGCTAGCATTGTACTAACCTTAGGTTAAATTCCTAGAATCACAAAAAACTTCAAACTAAAACTGACTCTATTTTATTTTTTCCTCTTTTTAGTTTTTAGAAACAGTTTCTCTGTGTAGCTTTGGCCATCCTGGAACTAGATCCAAAGATTAGGCTGACCTCGAACTCAAAGAGATCTGCTTGCCTCTGCCCCACAAATGCTGGTCTAAACCGCCACCACTACTTTTTATTTTTCTTTTTGGTGTTTCGAGACAGGGTTTCCCTGTGTAACAGCCCTAGCTATTCTGGATCTAGCTCTTGTAGACCAGGCTGACCTCAAAATCACAGAGATCTGCCTGCCTCTGCCTCCTGAGTGCTGGGATTAAAGACGTGCACCACCACTGTCTGACCCTTACTTCATTTATTTATTAATTGGTCTGACTCTTTTTAAAAAGAGGAAATTAGAATGTTAATCACAAAACGCCTAAGAAACCAACGACAGTGAATTTTATTTGACATGTATACTGAAATTACACACCATGAGCAAGAACGGATCACAAAACACACAATAAAACCCACTTTAAGAGTTTATTAAAGCAGGAAAGACATGCGCGCAAGCCTGAGGAAGTTGGTGCAGGGCGAGAGCTTAGAGGCGCGAACATCCTGCTTTTAAAGCACATGCATACAGGGGCTCACGCATGCGCACAAGGGCTTTAGCTGCGTCATGTGTAGGCAACGTGACCATGCTGCAGGTAGGTCACGTAGGGCTTGAGGACCCTGGGTGGCTATGTAAGTTGCCTGAGCGCTTGTTGACGCATTCGCGGCCCTGTAACCTGGAAGTGTCAGCCAGAGTCCTGTGTGATGGAAATCATAACACATACAGCCAGTGCAAGACTGACCAGTACGTATGTAGCTGTAAGCGCACTTACTATTAATAGTTAATAACTGTCCTATTTAGCTAGACACTAGAAACAGACGAGAGAAGGCCACCTCACTTCTGCTTCCACTGCCGCAACAGTGGAGTTTCATCCGCTAAGGTGACCCACTGTCTTTGTTGGTCTGGGACTGAGGGGATGGTAGATTTTTAATGCTATACTGAGATAGTTACAAGTTCTTCTTAGCCTTAGCTATCAAAGAACAGATAAACTTAATTTGAAGTAAATAAGATTAGACAAAGAAAGATAGTAACCCATTCTTTTTTTGTTCAGACAACTATGGTCTAAATGTTGTAACTAGAACCAGGGGCACTTTTCATGACGTGTGCAAAAATTCTAGAAAACAGTAATTAAGTCAGTTCAGAAGCATTAAAGAAAGATAGGATCAAATTTATTCCTGGAATGTGAGGATCCTTTAGAATCTATTAATATGATATATCTCATTAACAGATAGAAGACGTTATGGCCTACTTCGAAGATGATTTATTAAAACCAGTACAAGTTGGGGTTGGGTCTGTGGTTGCAGCTGTTTGGGAGACTGAGGCAGGAGGATTGTTTGAACTCAAATGTTGAAAGTTAGTCTGCTCAGTTCAGCAAGATCTCAGTTTAAAAAACACAAACACACATTGGATGGTGGTGGTGCATACCTTTGATCCCAGCATTTGGGAGGAAGAGGCAGGAGGATTTCTGTGAGTTATAGGCTAGCTTGGTCTACCTAAGAGAGTTCCAGGATAGAGATACACAGAGAAATCCTGTCTCAAAATAAACCAAAATCAACCAATCAAATACAGCATGAATAATAAAAACTCAAAGACAGATGTTGGGCTTCAAACTGAAGATCAGAAAAGCAAAGCAGCCAAACACTAGAGAGCTTTTACTTCTACCACATCTTCAGATAGAAAGGGCAAGATCCTGTCTCCAAGTATCCTCAGACTCCACACTCCAGCGAGTTCCCATCTCTTCCCCTTTATGCTCCTCTCTCCAACCAGCCATATTGTTCCTGTCTCCACCTCCCTAGTGCTGGGATTAAAAGTGTGTGACTCCCAAACAATGGGATTAAAGGTGTGAGCCACCACCACCTGGATCTATTTCTGGATTGGTCTTGTGTAGTCCAGGGTAGCCTTGACCTCACAGAGATCCGCCTGTCTGGGATTAAAGGTGTGTACCACCATTCCCTAGCCTCTAGTGGCTTAGCTTTGCAATCTGATCCTCAGGCAAGCTTTATTTATTAAAATACACACAAAATATCACTACAACCAAACAAAAACACAAACACCAAAACAACTCAATAGACTTCTGGTTTCCTTCTCCCCAAAGTGGGAGCTGTCTCTGCTGTCCTCACAGTAGAACACAGAAGTTTACTGTCTGTTCCTAGATCTACTAGTGGGCTGAGGCCAGAGTACAAATTGTGTGTCTCAGGATCCCATTGCTGCTGTAAGGAAATGCCAGACACTGGAGTGCTTAGCAACAACACGAGGAAACTGTGTCTCTTTAAATGCTCAGCGGAAGACTCTTTGCTGGTGTAGTGCTTGGTTCCAGTCACTGTGGCATTGTCGTCTCTGCCTCCATCTTCACATGACTTCCCTTCTGGGGTGTCTCTGTCCAACCTCTTACGGCCTTAATGGCCTTAACTTGAGCACATCTCCAAAGACCTTATTTCCAAATATGATCATTTGATGATGTTCTAGGTGAACACATATTTGGGAGAATTAGATTCAGCCTATCACCCACACCCACCCACCCACCCACACACACACACACCCCCCACTACCAACAACAAAGCAAAGCACAAAGCCTGGATGAACAGGTGAGCATACAGAGTCTCACTCTACTGAATCAGTAATGCATGAAATACTCTAATTCTTACTCTTCAACTGCTGGAGCAGAGGGTAGACCAGCTTGATGCATGAATGCCCTGGGTGGGGCCCTCTTTCATGAGTTTTACCTCTAGAGGCTCCAAGAGGGTCTCCTGGTGAAGACCTGAGAAAGACATTCTGCTTCTGGCAGGCAATGAGAAGATCAAGACTTTAGGATCCAACCGGAGTTGTATGTTTTCCATAATAAAGGCTTTTCCCCGGGGAAGGAGCTTTATTCAAACCTTGCTAAGCTATGGGACAGGGAACTAGACAGCCAGAGCTGTTAGATGTCCCACCTCACATAATGGTTGTGTGGGGGGTGGGGACTAAGAATCTCTTCTGTAGGTTACAGTAAAAAGGGTCCACTGAAAAATGGAGATTTCATTATGGGACTATAGGCTGCTTCTCCCCTATAATACCTGACCGCCATATCAACATGGCTCTAGCGTACTACCTGGATTGTAAGGGAGAAGGACAAGACACTTTAGTTAAGGAGTTTCTGGGGAAATTTAGATAGCCAAGGAGACAAAGAACAACACTAAAGGAAGCTGAAGCCTCAGCTACTTACAGCTCCAGTCAACATTAAACACAGCTCAAGTCCTATATAAATAAACCCTCATGCTAAACGTTATTTACTTCAGTTCCTACTACCTGATGCATTTTGTCTGGTACTCAACAACAACAACATTAGCAACAAATTACAAGGCATGCATAGAAACCAGCAGGAGTGGCTTACTACAGTGAAATCCCTGAGTCAATTAGTACAAAGATGAATTTATTTAGCTCATAATTCCGGTGTTTCCTGTCCAAGATGGGGCAGTCCATTGATTCGGGCCTCTGGTGAGGGTCCTGGATAGCAACGGAAGGGAGTGTTTGTCAGAGTAAATTGCTTATTAATGATCCAGGAAACAGAGAAACCACAAAACTCGACTCCATGCTCCTCTTTGTGGACATAGCCCCAGTGACCTACGGACGATCCATACAGTCTTCCTTCCAAAGGTCAATGATATGTCCCAGGAGTACCACGCCGAGGACCTAGGGTTTAACACACAGATCTCTAGAGGCCACTGTTCGCATTTAAAGCAGGTCAGCATGCTAAAAGGGAAGAAATTACACAGGCCAAAAGGCAAAGCAAGCATTGGAAGCAAACACAGATACAGCAGCTTAGGATGATTAAATAATGATTTGATTTAAAATGAGTGTGATTATTGTGCTAAGGGATCTGCTAGCAAAATGGACAGGCATGAAGAACAAATGGGTAATACAAGCAGAGAGCTGGAAACTCCATCTAAAGGAAATTCTGGAGATTAAAAAAGCCCATTATGATAGAAATGAACAATGTCTTCTACTGGCTCATCTCTAGAGTTCTGCAGCACAGACTGAAGCTTTAAACTATGGACTCTGCTTAATACGGTAGGACCATTGCTTCATCAATGGCAACAGATGCCGTATGCCAGTAATAAAGTCTCTGTGTGTGTGTGCCTGTCTGCATGTGTGTATGTGTGTACAAGTGTCTGTGCATTTATGTCGGTGTGTATATCTGTGCATGAGTGTTCATATTTGCATGCATGTGTATTTATGCATGAGTGTGTGTGTGATGGAGAGTGCATACAGGGATTCTTCATCCTATCTGTTCAATAAGTTTTTTATTAAAATTAACTTTCCATTGCTAAGTATAAGAACACTTTTCCTCAGCACACTATAGAAATGTCTTATGATAAACAGCAATGTAACGACGAATTGTAAAATAGCCCGTAAAATTTGGAGTATGGAAAAGATGTCACAGTGCATTTACTCAGTATTATTCTGAAGATTATCTCCAATGTAATGAGATTAAATGATTGTAATGAGATTAAATAATTGGAAGAGTGAAATAGATCTCTGATTATTTGCAGATACCAAGTTTGTCAATGTAGAGCACTTTGGAAAAATCTAGCAGGTATTAGAGCTAGTAAGAGATGTTGTCAAGTTGCTCAGTCTAAGGTGAAAAATAAAAAATTGATACACCCTATTTGCTAATAAAAATGAATTAAGACAGCCAGATGTGGTAGTATAAGTCTGTGATCCCTATACTCAGAAATCTGAGGCAGGAGGATTGCCAAGAGTTCAGGGTCCATCTAGATAAGGGGAGTTTTAGGCTAACTTGAGCTTTATAGTGAGATCCATCTCAAATAAATTAAAACAGAAAATTAAAAAAAATACAGTATGGGGCATTTTTGTGTTCAAAATAGCAATAAAACTTGCAAACTGTTTAATAACTAACCTATGAGGGGTTTTTAGGTCTTTTATGAAAAACATCTACAACAAATGATTGAAAGGCTAACTGTGTTCAAAGATGGTAATACTTAAGACATACCTACCTCTAAATTAGTCTATAAATTGAACTAAATATCAGTAAAACTTTTTAAGTTTTTTTTCCATGTAATTTGGTATGTTGAGTGTAAAATCAACCTGCCTTATAAATATTAACTATAAAGCTCATTATTAAGATACTATGGTACTGGACCTGGTGGTAAGGTCTGCAGTCCCAGCACTGGGGAAGCTAACACAGAACCATCATGAGTTTAAGACCAGTCCAGGTAAGTTAGTGAGATCCTCTCTCGGGTCGTGTTTGCCTGGTAGGTGATTTACTGATTGAGCGATACCCCTAGCCCCTCATACCCTAGCCCCTCATACCCTAGCCCCTCATACCCCTAGCCCCTCATACTCCTAGCCCCTCATACCCCTAGCCCCTCATACCCTAGCCCCTCATACCCTAGCCCCTCATACTCCTAGCCCCTCACATAAACTTTTAAGATCGTTTTTGAGTAGTTTTTTAAATGGATTTTTTAATTGAAAAAATTTTTTCTCATACAATATACTTTGGTTATTTTTTCACTCCCCCAATTTCTCCCAAATCCTCTTCACCTCTCTAAACACCCAACTTTATGTTTTTTCTTTTTAAATAAAAAAGCAGCCCCTCCCCCAAAACCTAAGAAACAAATAAATGAACAAAACCTCCCCAAATCAAGAAACACCACAAAATCCCACCAAAATGAAAATCAAAACAGACAAAAGAATAACAAGAAAAAAGAAAAAAGCCCAAACAAAGCAACATGAAACAACAACAACAAAAAAAAATCCACCAAAATACCACTGAGTTTGTTTTGTGTTGGTCAATTAGTCCTGGGCATGGGGTCTGACTTGAAGTGTGATTGATATACCCAGTGACACTCCATTAGAGAAAATCCATTCTCCCTTTACCAGTGGGTATCAATTGCAAATAGCCTCTTGGTTAGAGGTTGGGCCCATATCCTCTTCCCCCTCTCTGTTTGGCTTGAACCTGTGCAGGCCCTGCACATGCTGTCACAGTCTCTATGAGGCCACATGGGTATCAATCCTGTTGTGTCTGGAAGACACGGTTTCCTTGGAGTCATCTGTCATCTCTGGATCTTTCTGCCTCCTCTTCAGTACAGATTCCTGAGGTAGTGTTTGATAAAGACATTCCATTGAGAGCTGAGTGCTTCAAAGTCTGTCTCTGTACATTGTCTAGTTGTAGGTCGCTCGGGGTAGTTCCCAAGTATGGCAGAAGCGTCTCTGATGTGGGCTGAATGAGACGCTGATCTATGGGTATAACAGTATGCCATTAGAAGCCATTTTATTGCAATGTTCCTTTAACAAAATACTAATATTAGGTTTCCCTCAGGCTCATGAGATGATAATTCTCAGGTTCTTGACCACTGTAGCAGTGTCAGGTATGGATCCCATCTCATGGAGTAGGCCTTACATCCAAGCAGAAACTGGTTGGTTACTCTCATAGCAGTGTGCCACTATTGCACCTGGATATCTTGCAGGCAGGTTACAGCTATAGGTTTCGAGTTTATATGTATGTATCTGGGTGATAAAAACTATTCCCTTTTTTCTCTGATTGTATGCAGAGTACCTTCCAGTACCAAGGTCATGAGTCAGTAGGGGCGAAGATTCTAGTCCAGCAGCAGCTTGACATGAGCAGCTTTTCATAGAAGAAAGGAATGGGATGTATAATTCCCTGTGCATGTACACTCTCAAACAAAACATATTCAATGAAAATCAGTCCTGGATACATTGAATTCAAATTGAGGAAAACCAAAATGATTGTAATATCTTAAAGGTGCACGGAGAAAACTGACACTTCCAGCGAGGAGGAGTGGAGCCTGGAAAGCAGCGCATCTCTTGTAGGACAAGGTAGGATAACAAATCACCTTGATTTCCCTCTGCCTGAAAATACATTTGTCTTTTCATTCTCAAGGTTCATTGCTGTTGTTTGGTTGCCGAATTTTGTTTTGTTTTGTTTTTGAGTCTTGCCATACATTCCAGGCTTGGCATCTTCACGCCTGTGCTCCAATGCTCAGGGCTCTGAAGGCTACTTCTCTGACATTTTAGTTTTTTTCCTTTTATCGCTTCAGAGATGCTGGCTACAACTTGTACAGTTGTCACACAGGCCTGTAAGTTGTGTTAAGTTTGTTCTACAGATTGGATAATTTCTTTGGAAACATTTTTAAACTTAGTCATTTTACCTGTTGTCTGTATTCTGTCATTAATCTCACTGAATTTTACAATTTCAAATGTATTAAAATTTTTACATTTAATCATGTGTGTGTGCATGCACACACATGCCATGTGATCACAAGATGACCTGTGGGAAGTAGTTCACTCCTCCTATCATTGGGTCCTGGAGTTTGAACTTCAGAGATCAGGCTTCGAAGCAAGTGCCTTAATTCAGTGAGCCCATTCATTGCCCCCTCGAATATTGTGTTTTCAGGTTCTAAAACTTGTAGCTTAAAATTAGTATTTATTTCTCTGCTGAGATTTCTGTTTGCATAGTCATTGTATCTTCTCTTACCTCACTGGGCAGAATTAGATAATTTAAAGTTCTTCCTCGCTAATTATGACTTCTACTTCATCTTGAGTTCACTTTCTGTTTTCTTCCCTTTTCTTTCATATTGATTTTCTTCTTTTTAAAAATAATTTCTTTTCTTTTTAAAAAGAAAACAAATTATTTTTTTTCATTTTACATACCAATTCCAGTTCCCACTTCCTCACCTCCTCCCATTTCCTCCACCTACCCCTCCCCCATCCACTCCTCAGAGAGAGTAAGATGCATTGCTTTGGGGAAGGTCCAAGGCCCTCCCTACTGTATCTAGGCTAAGCAAGGTATACATCCAAAGAGAATAGGTTCCTAAAAAGCCAGTACATGCAGTAGAGATAAATCCTGTTCCCTCTGCCAGGGGCCCCACAGTCTGCCCCAGCCATACAACTGTCAGTCACATTCAGAGGGACTAGTTTGGTCCTATACTGGTTATTTTCCTGTCCTGCTGGAGTGGTGAGCTCCCATTAGCTCAGGTAGACTGTTTCAGTGGGTGAACCCATCATGGTCTTGACCTCTTTGCTTATATTCTCACTCCTCCCACTCTTCAACTATATTTTGGGACTCAATGTGGCACATTTACACAACGGAGTGGTAAAAAACAAAGACATCTTAAAATTTGCATTCACATGGATGAAACTAGAAAAAACCCATCCTGAGTGAGGTAACCCAGACCCAGAAAGATGAACATGGTATGTACTCACTCATAAGTGGATACTTGCTGTAAAGCAAAGGATATTGAGCCTATAGTTTATGATCCTAGAGAAGCTAAGTAGCAAGGTGAACCCTAAGAAAAGCATACATAAATCATATTGCTTTTCTTAGATAGGTTCTTTCTATACAGGCCAGGAAGGCCCCAAATTTACTGTAGTAGCCCAGGCAGGTATTAAATTCACCACCCTCCTCCTTCAATCTCTTAACTCTGGGTTTACAAGCATGCCATCCACATTCAGTTTTTTTCTTTCTACACAGTTTCTACACATATTTCATACTTTCCCTTTCTTCCTTTATTTTCTCCTCTCCTTTCTTTTACCACCCTTTCATTCTGTCTATCCCCAAGCACGGTGGCACAGGAGGTCCTATGATCTACATCAGCCTAAGATACATGGGAAGACTGTAACAAAACAAAAACAACAACAACCTCCTCCCCCAAAACTTCTGGGCTCAAGTGATCCTACTGCCTCAGCCTTGGAACCATAAGACCGTAGGCTTTTATGAAACTCTTGGATCCTGTCTGATCTATCTGTCTGTCTATCTATTTATCTGTCTGTCTGTCTGTCTGTCTCTGTCTGTCCGTCTATCTATCATCTATCTATTTCCTGTATGTATGTATGTATGTATGTATGTATGTATGTATGTATGTATCTATCTATCTATCTATCTATCTATCTATCTATCTATCTATCTATCTATGTTTGAGGCAGGGTTTCTCTGAGTAACCCTGGTTGTCTGGAACTCACTTTGTAGACCAGCCTGGTCACAAACTCTGAGATCTGCCTGCCTCTCCTTTCCTAGTGCTATGATTAAAGGTGTGTGCCACTACTGCTCAGTGGCATCCTGTTTCTTTATATGTCAAAAAAATTTGGATTTTATCCTAGATACCATGACTATTATGTTGTGGAGGCTCTGTGTTTTGTTATATTCTGTTTATGGATTCCCTACCCCCAAATCCTCCCAGGTCCAATCCATCTTCCCTTCCACCTTAATCCACTCTCTCACTAGGAAACAAACCATCCTCTAAAACATAATAATAAAATAAAATAAAACTGGAATAGGATAAAACAAAGAAGAATAGCCAAAGAAAAAGGAGTGTTGATTTTTAAAAAAGCAGTTGTTTAATTAAATACAGACTAACTGTTGGGCATGCACAGAAATCTTTGCTTAGTTCTTTTGCTCCCCGTTTGGGAGTTGCTGCTTGTGTGTTGTCCATGGATGTGGCTGGAAATCAGCTAGAGATTTGGGGGGAGAAACAGAATCTGTTCCTCTTTTGCTCTGACTCTGTCTTATAATTCTCCCCTCACTTTCCAGCAGCTGTAGTTATTTTAAACTACGTGTTTTGCTATTTTTGGTAAGAAATGCTTTGAGCACACTATTGGAGTCTTTAACCGTTGTGAGTAGCAGCCTTTAGCCACAAGCAATGAAAACTCATCTGGAGCCATTTCTTTCTTCCAAATGTTGATGCCTCTTGAGAATCTCTCCAATACTTTCAGAGAGTGTTTTGGTCTTTTATCCAGGGTTTATAATTATTGTTTGTGGGAACATAGGTCTGATAGAGTCATTTATTTGGCCATAATGGAAATAGAACCTGGAAGGAGTCTAAATTGGTATGATCACTTCAGTGAGGGATTTGACAACACCTAGAAAAAAAATTGAACCTGCCCTTGAGAATTATTATCTATGGACATAAGGGCATATATCACAGTGCTCACTGAACTTTGTTTTCCGAAAAGAAAATTATTGCAAATAATCTAAATTTCCACCAATAAGATCGTAAGTAAATTAATTGTGGGATAGTTCTATGAATCAATAAGCAGGTCGGGGAGATGGCTTAGTGGGTAAAGTACTTGCTGTGTCTTTAATCCCAGCACCTAGGAAGCAAAGACAGGCAGATCTCTGTGTTTGAGGCCAGGCTGGTGTACAGAGCAAGTTCTAGGATAGCTGGACAACACAAAGAAAACAAAACAAGAGACCCAAACACACAAACAAAAAGATTGCCAGAGCTCCTGTGAATCTGGGTGTGGTAGCCTGCCAGTGATCCTGTGGTGAGATGGGAAGCAGAGACAACAGAAGTGATCAACAAGAGAACTTACATGAAACGAGATGTAAAGGAAAGGACAGACACTTGAGAGGTTGTCCTCTGATTCCCCTCCACACATTCCACACAACAAATAAATAACCGAGTGCTAAATTGGCATGATTAACTAAGAATGCGATGTTGAGCAGAAAGTTTTACAAATACATCTATAATTTGGCAATAATTATATAAACTTAAAATATGGGAAATAGAGTGTAGGTACATCGCTCATTTGGCAGAGTGTTTTTGTTTAGTGTGAATGAAGTCCTGGGTTTGATTCTAAGTACTGCATAAACCAAGTGCAGTAGTGCATACATATACTCCTAATATCCAGGAGGTGAAGACCGGGATCTCAGAAGTTCAAGGTCATTTTTGGCTACTCTATGAGTTAGAATCTAAACTGACATGCATGAGACTTTCTGAAAAAACAAAATCTGCCTACCTACCTATATACCTATCTATGAGATAGGGCTTGGGGCATAGCTCAGTGTTTGCTTAGCATGTACTGTGCAGACACAAGAATAGAATATATAAATATATGCATTTTAAAAATTGAAAAATTAATTTTGTGTGTAGGTGTTTTGCCTGCATGTATGTCTGTGCACCACATGCATGCAGTGTCTGTGATGCCAGAAAAGATTTTGGAACCCCTGGAACTGGAGTTACAGGTAGTCATGAGGAGAGTAGCAAGTGTTCTTAATCACTAATACATTTCATCAGCCCCCAAACATATATCTTTGTAGATCTATGTACAGAAGATTTTTTTAAAAAAAGATTGCATTTTAATTGTTTAAATGTTTGTGTGGGGAGAGAGTTGTGCACATGTGTGCAGGTGTCCATGAAGGTCTGGGTCATGATATCCCCATAGAGTAACAGTTGTGAGTCGCAAGTTTGTCCTGGGAACCAACTCGGGTCCTCTGGAACAGCAGTATGGATTCTTTATTGCTGAGCAATCTCTCCTGTCCCATAATAATTTTTATAAGGGCTTCTATTATCTGTAAAATATTTTATTTCTGGAACATAAATATTAGGTATAATATAATAACATTAAGATCTGGTGGAACTACATAATGATATTAGTATTCATGCTATCAGTTATCATTTTTTTTAGAAGAGTTTGTGCTTAAGGGTTCAGAGGGTAAGAGTCTATGATGGCAGAGTAAAGGCATGGGGCAGGAGCAGGAAGTTGAGGTTTCACATCTTGAACCACAAGCAAGAAGCAAAGAACAATGTGTACCACAGAGGTCTAGGGAAGAGGGAGTTTTAAAAAGGAATAGGGAACTATTTCAAACGTTGGCCCCAAGAGCTAAAATAATTGCAGTTGGGTAATAGGGAATGATTAGAGACTGTTTGAAGTATCTATTGCACCAGTAGTGAACAGCAAGTAGGCAAGGCAGTGCAGGTGGTTCATAGAGACGTGGCTACTTATTCAGTTGAATGATTAGTCAAACTTTTTCAGAGTGGAAAAATTCTCTATGTGCTGAGTACTCACTTATCCAGAACAAACGGAAGCATTTATAACTACAGGCAGGGTTTAAGAAGCAGAGGCATTCTATCCAGCAAGGAGAAGAGGCACAGCTTCTGCAGTGGACAAAAGGTAGCAAGAAAGGTTGACCCAGGCAGGAGACAGAGAGAAGAAAAGAAGGAGTGTGTCCAGGCTAGTGAATTAACCCAATCGATCACAAGTCAGAAGGCTGAACTAGTGAGAGTCAAGGCTGAGGAGTAGTGTCAATGATGTGAACGACTTGAGGCGTTGAAAGGTCCCACAGAGAACTGATCTGAATGGACGGGGTGCGTGTGAGCATCCTGAGCAGTACTGCCAACAACAACGACCTCTCCTGTGCGCTGGCTGCCCTGGGCTCTCACAGGCATGCTCATCTAATCCTGACAATGGCTTTGGATAGGACTATTGTGTCACTATTTTTTTATGAGAAAATCTAGACATAGAAAGTGAAAAGACTTGAATAGGACCACAAAGAGCAGATCTGAAACCCAGATCCAGGTTAACCTGGGTGCCCATGACCTCAGCAGTGTCCAGTTCTCAGTGTGGAAGTGGAGGTTAAATGACAGACGCAGAAATGGCCGGCAGAGAAGGAGGTGGGGATAGTTTCCAATGCATACTTCTTTCCTCCTTTGTTTGCACAAGCCACTTTTTTCCCCTTTCAAGCTTCAATTATTGTTTTCTTTATTAAAACCTCAAACTTCTCAGAAAATTTTGGATAAGTCCTTAAGTTTTTCTTTATTCACGCAAAACATTTGCCATCTTCTCAGAAATTTTTGTTATAGTCATAGCTTTGTTCAGACCGACTTCCATTTATTTTATTTTATTTACTCAAGATTCACCATCATTCTTCACAGAATTATTTTATCTTTGCCTGAAGACGGTGCTGACGTTTAGGAAGTGAACAATAGTTTAGGGAGATAGCCCGGGCAAGTGCCAACCTACCTACTAATAAAGCAGTCACACGGGCATCCTCAAGTGCCAAATCTCTGCCCGCTTGTGTGCAGTTCAGCAACTCTGCCGTGTGTACCATGGACAGCTCCCTAGAGTCTCCCCCCCCCCCCCCCAGGCGCTTGGAATACCGTGTACTTGTTCACAGTATTTTTTTTTTTTACTTAGCAGGCAAAGATCTGGATACTTAGTACATTTTCACAAGGAATTTAGTATGATTTCCCTTAACTTGCAGATCATTCTTCGTGAGATGGAAGAACACTGGTTTTATAGATACTAAAAATCACTCTTCGACTTTTTGACTTATAGTTCCTATTGCTTTTGTTAAATCAGTTTGCTATGATCATTGCCCCTCAGTTTCCCACCTGAACGACTTGAATGAAGAATGGTTCTAAATGGCTAGCAGTTAGCCACAGTTTTCCATTTTAAAAGAACTCTCACCTCCGCTGTATTGTTTGTCTGCCCATTAATTCTGGGTGGCAGGATGGATTGTATTGTTCCCATTTTACAGATGACGAAGAACCACAGGCTTGGAGAGATGGAAAGAACAGCTGGGGGAGAAAGCGATGGGACCTGGGTCTGGGATCTGGGTCTTTTAGGTCCGGGCTTCCAATGCCTTTGTTACTTTGAGGTGGACTATCCAGGCGTCTTCCGATTAATATGCATGGTCCCTTTTGATCGCTTCCCATTTCTATTGGTTTCTGCTTCCCAGCAGATAAAGGGGCTTCCCACCGCTCCCAGGCTGGACTGCTGTAAGGAGCACACCTGGGTTCTTCCTGTCTCCAGTTTCTCCTCTTTTTTTTTTTCCCCTGTGGACCTTCCAGCTTCACCATCTATGGAAATCTCCTCCTTTCCCTAGCTCCAACCCCCACCCCCTCAAGTCTTCTCACAGCCCCCTGGCAGTGGGACCTCCCATCGCTGCTCAGCAGCAGGAGAGCCCATCCGCCAGGGGACGCAGAGGGCACGGAGCGCAGCACGCCGGGAAGCCATGCAGAGTGTTACTTCTCCATTTCCTTCCTCGCAGTCCTCGGGAGCACCGTCGTCGCCCTCCGGCCCGGCTGTGTGCAGCCCGCCCCGGATCCGCCTCCCTGCCCTTCCTCCCGGAGGCTGAGACGGCGCGTGGGACGCACCTGTGCTCCTCTCGGGTCACCGCGTCGAGGCGCCGGGGGCTGCTTCGCCCGCAGGATCTACGGGCCTGGAGAACGCCAATGGGGAGATCCAAATGGTCGGGGACTCCGGCACTTTAAGAGGCTTTTCTCTGGGAAACACCCGGCCCCTCCGTGCGCCTTATGAATGGAAATACTCCTCCCCCGGTCGAGCCCATTTTCCCATTTCACCAGGAGCCGCAGCTCGCTCTCTCCTTTCGGTCTCCCCGCCCACATCCACGCGGGCAGCTCCAGGAGGGGACGGACAGGAAGCCTTTGGCCGCCCATTAAATCCCACCCATTTCTCCGGGGGCGATTTCCTAACCTTCCGGGACCGAATTCTGCAATTTGATGTGCGTTTTGTCCGAATGGTAGCGACACGGGCCTAAGGGAGGGGGAAAGCGAGGGGGTGGGGGGTGGGGGGTATGCGCTCTTTTCCTCGCAACATCGCTGGCGGAGCGAGGGAGCTCACACGACACAGATTTTGGGGCAAAGCCTTTCCATCTGGACAGCACCATGTCCACCAAAGCGGAGCAGTGTAAGTAGCAGCCGGCCCGGCGTTCGGCCCGGCCTCCGGCTGGGAACTATCGCAGCTGCGGCGTTTGCGGCTGCTGGGAGACCTTGGCATTGTGCTGGTGCGGGGGTGGGGGCTGAGGTTGGGGCGGGTGGCGGGTGGGGGGTGGAAGGAGGTGGGGGAGGGTGGACGGCGGAGGCAGCGCGGCGCTGTCCCCGGTGCTGAAAAAATAATGCAGTGTTCTCGGGCTAGCGGTGGGGTTCTCCAGACTGAAGACCCCACGAGATGAAATTAAAATGGGGTCATTCTCGGGAAAAAGAGGCCTCGTATCTTTCAGATAAACATTTCGGTATCTCTTGTTGGAGTGGGGGAAGGGGGGCAGCGGCAAATCAGGGGCGGGGAACTGTCAGTTGCAACCAAAGCCTTCCCGGCCTTCTGAGCATGCCCAGTTCTTGGTGCTGGAGCCATCGGGGAGTTTGAGTCTGCAGTTTCCACTTCGGGTGGAAGAGGCAAGAAGGGAGAGAGGGGGGCAGGGAGCAGGCTGAATTCTGCATAAGGAAAATTAACTCACGAATAGCAACACCGATGCTAAAGCTAGCCTCCACTGTGTGGGTCTCACAAGACAGTAAAGGGGCGCTGGGAAAATGATCTAATTGATCTAATGATTTTTCCATAGAGCAGGCTTTCTTTGTAGGGCAGCTTACACAAACTCTAATAGCACAGGAGGAATTTGGTTGTACCAATAATGACTGACTCTGTGCTCGGCTGGAAACAACATGGTAACTCCATGTGGACGGAGAATGTTTCCAGCATGGGCCGCATAGTATCTCCTATTGCAATGCGCACTAGTAGGCCTTGGGTATGTACTTGGTGGGTTGGTTGATACGAATGTTTACCTGAGTGCACTTGAGGGATTCAGGAACTTAAGCTTCTGTCTGTAAATAAATGATCGTTTCATTTAGCAATTAGTTGGTATTGCAAAAAAGCTTATCTAGAACTTATTCTTCTAAATGATTCTTTGTTTCTTCCAAAGCAGTTCATGTTTATTCTGATAATGCTGTCCCTACTTAAGCTGTGTAATTCTTTGCAATGGTACTAACACCAGTTTTGGAATGTGGAAAGATAAGATGCAGTATGCCATTTGCCTACCACACAAGACTGAACAGGCTGATGATCAACAATTCCCAGGCAGATACTTCTTTAGAAACTGTGTGTGCCCGCTTTCCACCAGAGCTTCCACAATGATTTCAGAATCCAGAACATCTGGGTTTACACACTAGTTTTGCCTCTGTTGACCTTGGGCAAGATAACTGACCCCTCTGAACTCCATTTCCTCATCTGTAGACCCAGGGTGAAGCTGCTGATAGTGTAGTTGTGATAATAAATGAGAAAATACTCATGAACTATTTCCTGAGTCCATCAGTAGCACATACCTAAAACATGATAGCTATAAGGCTGACAAGCATTTCCCATTTCAACTGTCCATCTCTTCTAAATGGTGAAGAAAGTCCTCTGTGACTTTTCTTTGCCTGTTTTTAAAAGTCAGATCTACCTTCAGAGTTAAATTCTGTTTCTACAGAGACTTTCAAAAACATCGGATGCACTCAGTTTAGAGTACCCGTAACACAGTTAGAGACAGGGCAGAGCCTCCCACTTGAGGTCATTAGTACCCTTAAGATCATACTGTGTCCTGGTGGCTGAGAAGCCCCACCACTTCTGATTCATTTGATTCTGTAGTCGCATATTATGTAAGTGATTTCAGGTTAAAGCCAGTGAAAACCACTGTCCTCTTACTGTGCTCTCTCCCTTGTGCTGTATTTTGATGTCTGCCTGGTTCTTTGTTTTGCTTCTTTCTTGGGCAGTGAATGCCAGAATGAAAAAATATTCTAGACCAGGCTTTGGCTGCGTAGTGTAGTTCGTGGACTTAAATACAACTATTTTAGATTTGTTCGCAAAAGCAGATGTTTTATTCTGTAGAAAATAAACTGGACATTGTATATTGGGTTAAGACATGTGCAACTGAGATTTGTGTGCCCTTCTGATGACCTGTGAGACTTGGGTCAATTAGCTTAATAGTTTTGTGCCTTAGAGTTCCATCTCCAGAGTAGGGGGAAATAATAGCTGTTGTTGGAGGGCAAAGGAGAGAACTAAAAGGAGGCTGTGGAAGGGGTATGGATACTTTGGGTCTGTAGGCAATTTTAAATTTCAAGTTAGGAATATTCTCTTTTTCTCCTTTATGCACTGTGTTGTGCACTTCTGGAAATAGAGTGAGAGCCCAAAAAGCTGTATGGTGGGTGATGGTAAATACTTCTTACTAAAGTGAAGTTGCGGATTGCAAACAGTTTATCCTTGGTCTTGGTAGGAGGATAGCTATTTGGGAATGAGAAAGAAGAAAGAACCAAAAGGAAGATTTTCCTCCTGTGCTGGGTGTGAAGATCAACAGAGGGAAGAGGATATATGGGGGAGTCCTTTTCCCCTCTGTAGTCAGGAGCACGCGTGGCACAGCTTTCTTAAGGACCCAGTATCGGGAGGATTAGGCTTAATATAATGTAACAAGATGATTTTATTACTCCTTTTCTTGGAGCCTCCTGAGAAGTGAAGGCTTCACATACAGGAAGTGGATAGAGTTTGGTTGAAGCAGCAAGAGGAAGTGCTTGCATTTCAACCCAAACAGATTATGTTTACCTCGGAAGTGTAGTGTATCACTGAGCTAGGTCAAACAAGCTTTATTTTTTGTGCAGTAGCATTTTGTTTTACGTGTTAAGCAATAGTAATGGAAGATAGACTAGTTTTAGCGAAGATGTAGTTGGGAGCCTGGGTGAGACATCCTGCCAGTCTCTGTGTTGTCTGCAGTCTGCCTGCTAACAGGAGGTGGATGCTCCCTAGCAGTCTCTCAGGCGACTGCAGAAGGGACAAGTTCCCTTTCCTCTGTGCCCCACCTCGCTTCTTACAGAGTTCATTGTAGTGAACATGTTTGCACAGCACATACAGAATTGGGAATGACTCAAATAGAAATTCATGATTTATTTGGACTTCTGAAAAGGATTCTACCACTCCTCCCCCAACTTCTTTTTTTCCATTGGTACTTAATGCTAACCAACCTGGACTACGTTGGGAATGCTTTTTAGCATGAATCTTTGCTTTTGACAATAGCGAAAGTTAAGAGTTGGGGCTCTGACATAAGCTTGTGGCCTTGGTTTGAATTTTGACTCTGCCTCCTGCAAGCTTAGTGACCTTGAGTAAGTCAGTTTAACTCATCTGAGCCCTGGCTGGGTCATTTATAATGTGGAGCAGGTAACAGCAGGTGAAGATGGAATGAGATGGCCTACGAAAAGTGCTTGCACAGAACCCTGGCACATAGTACGGATGAATCAGATGTGGTTTTTATCATCAAGAGTATGAACCACGTGTTTGATTCCGAAGTGGGGATATTTATAAAGTTTGAGTCTGACTTTCTAGAATGCAACAAAATAAAAAAGGTGATATTATTTAAAGAGGACATGAAGTATCAGACTAGACTACATTCCTTGTCTCCTCTGCATAGGAACCCCTGGAGTTGATATTTCTAGCAAAATACTGGCTTGCTATCTACATAGAACCTTTCTAAGGCGTGACCTGACTATCTGTCATCTTTTGTGTTATGTGACAGTTGGTAAACATAAATCCTATGTATGAATTCCCATCAGAATGTCTGTCAACCTCGGAAATTAACCACTAATAATTTAAGCTCAAAATACCTAATTATATAATAGAAGTGAATATGTACTATTTTTAATGTGTTCATTAACTGAGTGTCTTAATAACTAAACATATTTTTAATTACATTAGAGACATTTAGAAAAATATGTGTTTGTGCATGTGCGTGTGTGTATGTGTGTACTCACATACCTTGGTGTGCACGTCGAGGTCAGAGTATGACTTTCAGGAGTCTCTTCTTCCACCATGTGAGGTAGAGGGACTGAACTCAGGTTGTCAGCCTTGGTAGCCTTTATCTTTACCCACTGAGCCATCTTGCAGGCTGCAGACAAATTCTTTTAAGACTGTATCTACTTAGTAGTTTGAGGTTGAAGCTGTTCCTTCTTATGCAAACTTAAGGGTCGTGCTGGATAAATCAGTAAAATCTTATTTGCACATGATAAAGTCACCAGGATAGAAAAACATTCTTCCTTTGCACACAGGACTATTGTCTGTAGTCTTGTAAAGTCTTTGCATAGCACCACAGACTGGCTTCTTACAGAGGAAATGTTTCTGTTCTTCATATATGCAATAATTAGTATTTTGTGATTGTAAAACAAACTGTTTTATTAACTCATGTTTTACATGGCTCCTCTGTGTTGTTTGACACTAGTTAATACATTCTTTAAACTCTCTCATGTTTTTCATTGTTTCTACTCAGAATTATTTTTTTAGGGCTATGTTTTGTTTTTAAAATATTTACCCAAGATTTCATATTTAATTCAGTTTCTTTCTCCCCTCCCCAATGGGGTCAGTTATCTCCCTCACATGTATTCCTACCAAATATAATTTTCTAATTGAAACATCTATCTTGAACCAGATGCCCTTATATCTCTTCAGGCATCTTATATGCAGATAAGCAAACTCACTGTATTGTGTTAAACTGGTACTTAAAAAAAAAAAAAAAGTTGCTCATCTCAGTGAGTAACACTGCCTGTTATCCAAGTCAAAAAAATCATGAGTCTTCCAAGACTGTCACTTTTCACAATACCTAGTGAAAAAGATGATAAGTTCCTCATCTCCTAGCTCACCTGACATTTTATTTGTTTTATATTTTCACTGTGCTTGCAGTGGGCTGCTTATTTAATTCCATCAATGCACCATGCTTTTTACCCGAAATGCTCTTCACCTCTGTTGTCCTTTTTGTAGTGTGGCTGAAGCTGATTTAATGCCGAATATTTAGCTTGTATGCCCCACCCTACTGCCCATCTCCTCCGTGTGTACTTAGATGTCACACCAGATTCCAGTGATGAATATTATCATTAGTTCCCTTAACTTGGTGTGTATTGTGTTCATATCTGTGTCTCCTGGCTGCGTCACGTTGCTGGTGCACATTTTATACAAAAAAATGTTTCTTGAGGAAATAAAAATGATTGAGGGTGGATGAAATATTTTTTTTGGTATGGAAGGATTACATAATCAAGTTCTTGAATATGGTTTTATGCTTTCCCTCTTATTAATATGAAATTCTGCTCTCTCTCCAATGTGAATATTGCATAAAATGTATGTTTTTAAAATGTATTTATAATTGTCAAAAATACTTGAGAATATAGTTGTTTAATCAAATGTTATAGTGTTTATATAGCAAATTATGCTTTTATTGTATATTGATTGTGGTTTTGATTCTTTCTAATTAGCTAAAATTTCCTTTTATTGTGTTTAGCATAATAATTATGATTCGTAATTGGTAGGCTGTCTTTTATTTCACAACCAGTCTATTGTAAGATAAAGTGGCAGTACATCAGAAGTAAGAGACTCTTTGAGGTGTATTCGAGTTCTATGCACAGATTGCCCAGCCATGTGTAAGATTGATGTTGAATTCTTGCATACAGTCATGATATGTTAGATCAGTGGTTCTCACCCTTCCTAATGCTGCGACCCCTTAATACAGTTCCTCATGTTGTGGTGACCCCCAACCATAAAATTATTTTCATTGGTACCTCATAACTGTAATTTTGTGATTGTTATGAAACATAATGTAAGTTTTTTTTCCCCAAAGAGATCACAACCCACAGGTTGAGAACCACTGTTAGACATCCATGTGAATAAATCTGTTACACTCCGAAGAGATATGGTAGCTCCCTGGAAATGAGCACATACTGGCTTAGACGTGAACTCTACTTCTTCAGAGAGTATAGAGAACTAGCTAACATGTGCTCACAAATAGTCTAGCTTTCTGCGGTGAGGACATCGCAGCCATTTTATGTAGGATTTTAGCTTCTTTCATCTGAAGCATTCTATTTCTCTTGGTTGTCTCTCTCTCTGGCCCTTCAACAGCATATAGATCATCATGAGTTTTATAGTTGGCATTGGGTTAGAATTAGAGGGTGTTCAGCATTTTGAGGTGTCTTTCATTTTCACCCATTCCAGAGACTGACACATGGATAAAATTGAAAGGACGTATGTACACATATAAGTTATTCATATGTGGTGTTATTTTAATTTTAAGAACAAATGAGTTTGCCTTAGAAGTAGAAAAAAAATAACATAATTATATAACCAATTTGGCATAAAGAGTTATATATATTTGGGGCTGGGGAGATGGCCCATTCATAACCCATATAATAAAAATGCTGGGTGAAGTGTAAGTTTGTACACATGCACACACACAAAGATAAGACAAAATAAAGTAAGGCAAGATAAAAGGCAGGCATGGTGGCTTGCACGTTAATCTCAGGACTGGAAAGCATGAGGTAGACATATACTGGGGCTTGCTGATCTGGCAGCCTGGCCTACTGGAAGAGCCCCAGGTCAATGAGAGACGGGGTAGATGACACTCTAGAGCAGCCATTCTCAATCTGGGGGTCTAAATCCCTTTGGGGGGGGTGTTGAATGACCCTTTCACAGGGGTCACATATCAGATAGCCTGCATATCAGATATTTACATTACGATTAATCACAGTAGCAAAATCACAATTATGAAGTAGTAATGAAAATAATTTTCTGTTTGGGAATCACCACAACATGGAGCATATTAAAGGGTGGCAAGATGTCGGGCGGTGGTGGCGCATGCCTTTAATTGCAGCACTCGGGGGGGGGGGCGGTCAGAGACAGGAGGATCTCTGTGAGTTGGAGGCCAGCCTGTTCCAGGACAGACTCCAAAGCTACAGAGAAACCATGTCTCAAAACACCAAAAAGAAAAAAGAAAGGGTCGCATCATTAGGGAGCGTGAGAAGCACTGCTCTAATGGACTTGTCCCTGAGGCGTCCCCTGGCTTCCACAGGCGCCTACACCTGAGAACGTACACAATGATCTCCTCACTTCTGCTCCACAAGACAGTTACACGGATTTGAATCTTAACCGTTCTCAGGAAAGATTAGGTATTTATTGTTTTTGCCCATGGCAGTTTGGTATACATCAATTCTAATGTCAGCTCCTAGAGGGAAGAGCTAGTATACTAGTAATCTGGCTTTGTCGCTTAAATATGGCCTAGATAGATCACTTTCTGTTTATTCTTGCCATTGCCACTTAGCTATGGAGTTGAGCACAGCCCTTCTCTACTACAACAGCCTTCTAATGTGCTTCCCTTGTCTACCTCCATCAGACTGAGCTGTGGGCAATCCCGGGGGACATGTTCTTGATTGATGATCGATGTGGGGAGGTCCAGCCCAGGACGGGCGGTGCCATCCTTGGGCAGGAAGGCCTGTGCTATAAGAAAGATAGCTGAATCCATTACTCCAATGTGGGTTTCTGTCTCTATCTCCATCCATCGCCAGATGAAGGTTCTATGGGGATATGCAAGATATTCATTAGTATGGCTATAGGATCTGGCCATTTCAGGCAACCTCTCCTCAGCTGCCCAAGGACCTAGTTGGAGACAACTCTCTGGACCCCTGGGAACCCCTTTAGAGTCAAGGCTCTTGCCAACCCTAAAATGGCTCCCTTAATTAAGATATATACTTCCCTGCTCCCATATCCATCCTTCCAACCATCCCATGGTCTCTGCTTCAGGTCCCTCCTCCAGACTCCTGCGTGAAGTCCTGCCTTACGTTCCCTCAATGATGGGCTATACCATTTAAAGCAAATCAGCCCTCCCCATCCCCAAATTCTTTTTGGTAAGTGCTTTATCACAGCCACAAAAAAGCTAAATAGAGCACTGCTCTTTTTCCCATCAAGTCTACTTCACATAGCAGCTTGGGTGAGCCATCAAAACTACGGAAACCGGCATGTCGTTGTCCTCAGTTTTAAAGCCCATCGGTAACTGCCCATCAGCGCTGACCTGTAATAGAGCTCTCTGACTTTGCGAACAGAGTAAATGCTTTCTAAGCAGCTGAACACTGAAACATACAGAGGGTAGCCACTGTTCTGTGGTAACATAATGAAGTTCCCAGAAACTTGCCTTACTCCGCCACAGTGCATTCCAGCTCTTCCTCACCTGTGCTCACCTAGATAGTGCAAAGTGCAGGGACCGTCCTCTCCAAATGTGAATGTTCTTTAGTTCCGCTCATAATAATGACGAGCTTCTGGCCGGCCACACCCACCAGCTGTGTTCCATAGGAATAACTGTTAAGTCCATTTGCTTGCATTCCCTACCCATGCAGCTGGGGAAAATAAAAGGCTGTGTGTGACCATGTCTGCATCTCCTGTGGCCTCTGTAAGAAGCCACCAGAACCTGGGTGGCTTAGAACAGTCACATCAGCTGCAGTTCTCATAGCTCTTGTACTTGTCTGTCTTCCTCCTTGAAACAGGTCTCATGCTGCAACAGCCAGTGGTCTCGAGCTTACTGTTCTGCCTTCACCTCTCAGATATGGGGTGACAGGCATGTACCACATATGTGATTTCCTGTCTTGCTTTTTAATTTTAGTAAGAACACGCTGGTATTTCTCTTTTAAGTAAGATAGTCTTCTAGATCCTGGTAATATATTAGTGCAGTATCCATCTATCAATTTTTCACTTTATCACAATGAAAAATATTTATGTTATGTGTGTGTGTGAGTGCTTGCATAGATGTATCTGCACCACTTGCATGCTTGGTGGCCCAGCATGCCAGAGAGGATATCAGATTCCCTGGACCTGAAGTTCTAGGTGGTTGTGAGCCACTACGTGGGTGCTGAGAAATGAAGGCCCTGGTCCTCTGGAAGAAGAGCAAGTGCTCTTAACTCCTGGACTATCTATGCGGCCTCCAAAGTTGTTATTCATGATTTATTTAGCATGAATGAGTTGAGTTAAATTCCCTTTCTGTATCAAGGCGACCATGTGATGTCTTTTAACCTATTAATATGCTGGATTAGATGTTTGGCAAACTTTGAGAGGTTTTGTGCTGATGGTAATTGGTTGGTTTGCAGGATTTGAAGAAGGTAGAAGGGAGTGAGTTCTAGTCAAGGTCTGGAAACAACCTTCTGTTTAGTACAGGAAGTGAGTTTGGGGGTTTTGTCTTGCCCCGCAGTGCAGGAGTATTGAGACTATTGAGTCTTTAATGTGCTTAGTGTTCCCCTGTGAAACCATCTAGTTGGGGCTCTTCTTCATCTTCATCATCATCTTCTTGTTTTTTTTTTTTCAAGACAGGATCTTCCTCTTAAATAGAATTTTTGAACAACTTCTTTTCTGTTCGTTCTATGACACATTTTCTATTTAGACTTTCTGCTTTTTCTATTCAGGTGAAATTTGGTATGTTTTATTTCTTAGAACAACAATAATATATTTCATGTAAGTTTTCAATGTTGTTTGTATGAGATTATGCAGAGGCCCCCTATGAATTCAAATTGCTATTTACTTCTCCTTTTCATTTGTAGTGTTATGTGTTTAGTGTCGTGTGTATGCTTTCCCCTGGGTCTCCTACCCATTAATTTCAGCTTTTCTTACCCCTCATTTCATCATTTAAAAAATACTTATTTTTATTTGTTTCCTTGAGTTTTGGGATTCTATTAAGTTAACTCTTATCAACATAGGCATTCCATATAATACATTTTTGATTGACACTCCCATTAGTGGTAGCTTACAGATTTCTGGTCACAGATTTGAGATGTTATTGTCATTTTCAAGAAATTCTGCAATAGAATCACATATTCTGCTAAGCGTCATTTACACTATAAATTCCAGTGTGGTAGGGTATTTTGTTTTTCCATCTTGGTGATTTCTGTTTGTATTGTGCTGTGTTCTGAAGATGATATGCTGTTGTTATTCCTGAAAACCTTCAGGTTTTCTCATTCATGCTTGTCCATGCTTGTCCATGTTCCATGTGTACGTGTACTTGAAAGACAGCCGTAGTGTTTATTATTGGCACAGAATATCACACATGACAGATAGCTTAACTGTCTTAAATCTAAGATGATTCCTTATGTACGCTGGCTGGTTAGCTCTTCTGCCCTCACTGATTGTTAGTGTCCTTGGCCAAACTGGGAGAGGTATGTTGAGATCTCCTTTGCTAGTGTGTTTTTGCCATTTCCTGCATCCATTGTGTGTTACTACTTACGGAAGTTACTTGTGTTCTGCTGTGTGTATAAATATCAGTGACTAACACCTTCGCGGTGAGTGTGGCCTAAAGCATCAGCATGTGCCCATGTGCATCTAGGAAAAGTTTGTGACCTTGTCAGGTATCAAGAGTGCGGTTCCTGTTTGCTTCTTTGTATGTTTGTGTTTATCTGCTACATCTTGTTTTTAACTTGTTTGAGCCTCTTGGTTTCAGGTATGTCTTTTCTATTCCGTGTAGTGTTGAATTTTTCCTTATTAGCTAATCTGAAAATCCCTTTCTTTCAATAGGTCAGTTAAACCTGTTTACATCTGCTTATAGGATGAATATGTTTGGCCTTAGTTTTACCATATTGTTTCTTATGTCTTTTATATCAAAGGCTTTTTCATTATGTGATAGAATTTTAATTTTCTTATTTGTTCTATTGATTAAATTTATATTAATTCATTTATATAAAGATAATTAGCTCATGTATTTTTCAGCTAATTATTTCTCTACATTGAATATTACATTAGAATTATCTGTAGCCTCCCCTTTCCCAGTATCTGATATAAAATAATATCCCTTTGTTTATATTTAATGCATATTAGTGAGTCATAGCTCCATGCACTATTTATTCCCCAGGCTCTCCTGCTTTTTAATAATTGTACAGTCATTACTGTGTTCTCTCCCTGTAGCCATGGAGCAGCATTGTTCTAGCTGGCTGTTGATAGTCAGTGCCCACTGCTCACTCCTTCTAAAAGATTCCATCTGAAGGACTCACAGGAGCAATGCTCCCTGATTTTGGCAGGTTTATGAAGGTTTGTTTGTGGCTTTGTACTTGAAGGCTAGCTTGGGTAGATATAAAACCCTTAGCTTATATTTCCCTTACTCAGGTCTCTTAAATTTGTTATATTCTATTCTTTGGGGCTTAAGAATTGGTAAATAATCTATGGCAATATTATTTCTATTATGTCTCTTTTCTTGCTTACTGATTTTGTCTGTTTGCCCAAATGACCTTTTTCTTTGAAGTAGCTTTGACACAACATGATTCATTGCTTGCCATGCTGAAGTCATTGCTGTGTGGCCTTTCAATATTCAATTTCAAGATATTTTAGGGAAATGTTTTGGAAATATTATTTTGTCCTATTTTGGATATTTTTCTCATGATCCATACCTTTTGCACTTACCTCTTTAACATAATTTTATGTCACATATGTGAGTATTTTCCCTGCACATTCATCTGTGTCGCTGTGCGTGTCTACCTGTGGAGGCCAGAGAGAGCACTGGATCCTCTGGAGGTAGAGTTGCCGATGGTTGTGAGCTATGTAGGTGACAGGAACTGAACCCAGATCCTCTAGAAGAACAGTTAGTGCTCTTACTTGTTGAGCCTTCTCTCCTGTCCCTGGACCTCTCTCTCTCTGTGTTTTTAAATTACCTTCTGAGTAGATAAATTTCTGTTGAGTTTTTAATTGATTAATTAGTAACTAATTAATTTTGATTTTTTTTTTGAGACAGAGTTTCTTGACCTTGGCTGTACTGGAACTGGCTTTGTAGATCAGGCTGGCCTCAAACTCACAGAGATCCGCCTGACTCTGCATCCTGAGTGTTGGGATTAAATGCATGCTCCATCACTGCCTGACTCTGTTGAGTTTTGAAAATCTATCTATCTATCTATCTATCTATCTATCTATCTATCTATCTATCTACCTACCTATCTATCTAATCTATCATTTTTAAAAAAAACATTTATTTATTTTGCACGTGCTTGTGTGAGTCTATAGGCATCTCTCTCTCTCTCTCTCTCTGTGTGTGTGTGTATGTGTATGTGTGTGTGTGTGCATGCACAGATGTCAAAAGAGGCCTTCAGGTATCCTTCTCCATCACTCTCTATGTATTTCTTTGAGGCAGGGTCTCTCCTTGAACCTTGATAGGGCTTGTGCTATCTCAGCTAGGCTAGAAGTCAGCAAGCCTCAGTGATCTTTCCATCTCTGTCCCCCTCAGAAAGGGTTAGAAGTGTTTTCAGGGACAGCTGACTTGTGTGAGTGCTGGGATCTGAACTCTGCTCCTCATGATTCTCCAGCAAGCATTTATTGATGAGCTATCTCTACAGGCCTGTATTTTTTTTTTTAAAAAAACTACTCACACAGTTATTTATTTTATCAGTTATTTTTGAACTAGCCTATTTGTGGTGATTCTACACACATATATGAATACATTTACTTAGTCCTTAATTTAAAATGTTAAATATAAATAAAAATTGACACCATTTAGCTGAATATTGCTTTCTCATATTTACCACCTTGTTATCTGTATAAACTTATAATGCGTAATCATCCACATTTGGCTATATCATTATGTTTTGTTTTGTTTTCCAATTATGAAAACAGTTACATAAAATAAAATCGATCCTCTTCAAAATGTAGCTGGAAGGGTTTTTCTAAATTCATACATTCGTGTAGGCACTATCATAGTCAGAGAGACAGAACTCTCACTGTAGAAGAGTGCGTGTGCCCTTGGCCAGGATCTCCTTCTATCCCAGCTCCAGGAAGACACTTACTTTTGTGTCCTGTCTTTCATAGAATTTTGCCTAAATGGACTCAGCCTTTCATGCTTATCTTTTGTTTTTCTCTTTTCTTGTCTCATCCAAACAGGAACTGAGACAATCAGTTTATAAGGAGGAAGGGGTAATGTTGGCTCACAGTTTTAAAGGTAGTCTGTGGCTATCTCTGGGTCTCGGTGAGCTGGCACACCCTGGCAGGAGCACGAAGCCAAGAAAGATGCTTAGATTTTGGCAGTCAAGGAATAAAGAGAGAGAGGAGAATATAGCTTCCCAATATCTTTTTCAGGGACACACCAATGACCGAAGTTCTTCCCATTAGGCTCCACCCCTTAAAGGTCCCTCCATCTTCTGAAAGTGCCACAGGCCGGTGTCACGCGTAATAAACGGGCCTTTGGGACCACTTAGTCAAACTACAGAAGCTCTTAATCGGCACAGTGTTTTTGCGGGTCGTTTGTGCCATCATATTTATTAATGTCGCATTCACATTATGGCTCTGTAGCATGCTGTGGCATGTGTATATTGCATTTATTTCCACATTCACCATTTGGTAGATATTTAGATCATTTCCAGCTTTTGGACCTTGTGAACGGTGCGACTGGGAATGTTGGAATATCTGTTTTCATGTAAGATTTTTTTATTTCTTTGTTGTCTGAGCCAGCATCTCACTATGTATTCCATATTGGCCTAGAACTCACTTTGCAGTCCAGGTTGGCCTTGAACTTACAGTGTTTGTTCAGCCTCAACTTTTCAAGTGCTGGGACTGTAGACATGGCCCATGTGCTTGCCTTTGAACATGTATTTTACTTCTTTTTTTTGTGTGTGTGTTCATCTGTAGTGTATGTATGTCACTATAGAGATGCTTGCTTTGTGTGTGCAGAGGCCAGAGCAGCATGTCAGGTGAACTCTGTTGCTTGCTAGCTTATTTCTTTGAGGCAGGGTCTCTCACCACACTGGAAGCTGGGCTGGCAGGCCAGTGCGCTCTTGGAATTTTCCTGTCTCCACTCTCGATGCTGAGAATGTAGGCACCCATGACATGCCTGCCTCTTTATGCTAGAGATGTGAATTCAGGTCCTCATGTGTACACTGAGTCATACCACTTACCCCTGTTTATACCTTTTGTGTTCAATACCTAGAAAAGAATTGCTTGATATTATGATAAATGAATATTTAATGTCAAAAGATATTATCTTAGTGTTTTATATAAAGTGACGGTAGCGTTTCTCACTCCCACTAGAGATGTAGGCAAGGGTTCCCGTGTTCTTTATCTTTGCCTGTACTTGATGTCCATCATCTGAATTCTTATCTTCCTAGTCAGGTGTAATGGAATCTCCTGTGATTTTAATTAGTATTTCTCTGCAGACTAGTGATGTGCAACTTATTTTCTCATGTTTAGCTTCTCAGCTGTTTGGGTATCTTCTGGACAATGCCCGTTTCAGCCTTTTGTCCATCTTATTTGGACATCTTGGTTTTATTGAATTGTAAGAGTTTTGTGTAAGCTGTAGGCTCAAGCACTTTTCTTTTCTGAAAAACTTGCTTCCAATATGTAGTTTACTTTTGTATTGTGTTAAGTATGAATTTTAAAAAGTGAGCTTGTGTGTGTGTTTGTGTGCGCGTGTGTGTGCGTGTGTGTGCGTGTGCGTGTGTGTGTGTTTGTGTGCGCGTGTGTGTGCGTGTGTGTGCGTGTGTGTGTGTGTGTGTGTGTGTTGACAGGTGTGCAGGAGTGAGTGCTGGCGTGTGGAGAACCTCTGCTGTCAGCTCAGGAAGGACTCTCAGCCCCTTGAGACAGGGTCAGTTATTGACTTGGGCTCACTTGTTAGACTGTTTAGCCTGTAGCTTCAGGCATTCAATCGTCTTGCCTCCCCAGCACTGGGATGGCAAGTGTATGCTGCCACACTTGGCATTTTTATGTGTGTTTTGGAGACGGAACTCAGGCCCTCGTGCTTGTGAGCAAGCATTTTGTCAAGCGAGCCATCTCCTCAGCCCCTAGTTATGGTTTTAAAGATGAAAAATTTTAAACTTCATAGTCTATTATGTAATTTTTGCTTTTATCATTTGTGTTTTTTATCATTTGTACTTTTTGTCCTATTCAATATTTTTTTCTGATTAATGTCATAAATATTTTCTCCGATGTTGTCTAGAAATTAAATTGTTTTGACTCTAAATTCTAGGTCTGTGAATACTTTAGAGTCAGTTTTCATGTGTACTGTGAGCTATGGTTTGTGGTTTATTGTTTCCACATACAATATCCATTCACTCAGGCTCCATTTGCTATGAAAACCATCTTGTCTTTATTGAAGTCCCTTGGGACCTTTGCTGAAAGTCAGTGAACCGTGTCTGTGTAGATTTATCTCAGGGCTCTGCTCTGTTTATCCATTTAAACCCTTCTCTTTATTTCAAGACACACTGTCTTTGTTATTCTGTGTCTTACATTCTTTTTAAAATTTGTTTCAGATAGGTTTTAAAATCAGTCTTTTTAAAAAAATACTTGTGTTTTGTTTCTTGAAAATTTTGAGGAGGATTAAGATATTAGCCCGAGTCCTCTGCTCTTTGAAGAAACACACACACGTGCATGCATGAGCACACACAACCACATGCATGAATACACACATGCATGTACGAACACACACATATATGCATGCACACACATGCATGCATGAGAGTACACATACTCACACACCCATGCATGCATGCATGAACACACATATGCATGTATGAGCGCGCGCGCACACACACACACACACACACACACACACACGGAAGTCTTATTTAGTTACCCTTTATAAGGTTGCATCTTTAATTAGATGTTTTCCTAAGTAATTGGTGAATGGAGTTCCTTTCTCAATTTCATCTCTTGGGGTTTGGGCATGGAGCTCAGTGGTGGAGTGCTTGCCTGGCACGTTCAAGTCTGGGGGCCCATTCCTGTAATTCCATCACTAGGGAGGCTGAGGCAGGAGGCTTGTGATCGCCCAGGCTAGCCTGGGGTACGTTGTGAATTCCAGGCCACCCTGAGCTTTAGTATTAACCCCTATCTTAAAAAACGAAACAAAACACCCTCCCCCAAACAAAATCCAGAACAAACAACAGCAGAACCCTCCAAGGGGTTGGGGAAATGGCTCAGTGTGTCAATTACTTGCTGCACAGGGATGAGTCACTGAGTTTGAGTCTCTAACACGTATGCATAAAGCTAGTCTGTGTGACACACACCTGTAACCCCAGCACTGTTGAAGCAGAGACGGAAAAACCCTTAGGACTTATTGGCCATCCGACTTGACCAATTATTAAACCTCAGATTCCGTGATAAACTCTACTTGAAGGAAGTAAGATGGAGAAAGATTGGAGAAGATATCCAGTGCCAACCTCTGGCCTCCACACGCGTGCATAGGAATGTGGATGTGCACTCACGAATACACACATGTGAACACGTGAATATACGTGTTCGAACACACACACACAAATATAAAAAGCAAAAGCAAAGTGCCAGCCGACAACAATAAAAGAGTTAGCTTTAGACTTTTATTTTCTAAGTGTGGTTGTTGTGTAACTATGCAGCGTTGGTTTTGTCTTTTCGCTGGCACCCCCGGCACACTTGATTATATGGTTTAGCAGGTTGGTTCACACATCTCTCCTATGTTGCCTTTTATTTTTTTTAATCACCTTATTGCATTGGCCTGGACCCTGGGAACAAGGTCAAAAGAAACAATGTGGTCAGATGTTCTTACAGTTCTGAGCCTCTCAGGATTAGACCAGCCTTGCATTCCTGAAATAAACCCCTTTTGGTTAGAATCTACATCCTTTTGAAACATTGTTGAGTTCAATTTGCCAGTAATTTGTTAAGGGTTTTCCTGTCTAAAAAATACTGGTCCATAATCTGCCCCACCCCCTTTAATTGGGGTAAAATTGCTCCCATTAATTGAGTTGAGAACAGTTTTCCTTTTCCATGTTTTTGTGAGTTTGTGAAGAGTTGAAAGCTCTCTCTCCATCTCTCTGCTTCTCTCTCTCTAAGGTTTAGGTTCAACTCTCTAGTCAACAGAGCTGTCATAGTTTTTTTTCTATTTCCTTTGGTGGGGGTCGTATGATGCAGGCAAACAAACTCAAGCTTAGTTCCTGCTGCTGTGAGGCCACAACACAGATCACTTCTGTGACCTGAAAGGGATAGGGGTTTCTTTCCACGAGCACACAGTCAGTTAATTCTGCAGCCATGTGAGGGGGCTGGAGAGATGGCTCAGTGGTTAAGAGCATTGCCTGATCTTCCAAAGGTCCTGAGTTCAATTCCTAGCAACCACATGGTGGCTCACAACCATCTAAAAATGAGATCTGATGCCCTTTTCTGGCCTGCAGGCAAACACACAGAATATTGTATACATTAAAAAAAAAAAAGCTGGAATGCAGCCATGTGAGCTGGGTGTTCTCCCGTTGGGCTCCCTTTTGACACTGTTAAACTAGAGACCCCAAAGTTTGGGAACTATTTCCTCAATTATGCCTGTCCCCCCCCCCCCCATATGCCACCAAGACCCCACTGGGCTTCACCTGAACACCCAGATCACCGTCTACAAAGCACACACTTCAAACTCAACTCATGATTTATAAGGCTGCTTGAGTCACTCACAGAACCTCAGGGAACCGTGCTTGCTGGTTTCTTATGAAGGACGCTGCAAAGGTTCCAGATGAACGGATGTCTGGGGCTGGGGCATGAGGGAAGGGGCGGGGCTCCCATGCTCCTCCTGACTGTACCACTCTCCAGAATTCTCCGTGTACTCTGTCGTCTGGAAGCTGTCAGAACCTTGCCTTTTGTATTTTCATAGAGACCTCGTTGTATAAGCGTGACGGAAGCCGTAACCCCAGCACTGGGCTGCATGCAGGAGGATCTCGTATCTGGATCTCACTGGCTACTCAGTCTAGGCAATCAAACATGCACACATTTTTGTACATACCTGCACAAACCTGTGCACACACGTGAACACAAAACCCCCAGATATATATACTATCTCAGGTCAGCTGTGGTTATCTGTGTCTTTCAAGGCATTTGTTCATCATGTCCATTTGGCAGATTTGTGCAGAGGTCTATGTATTAGCATAAAGTTGTTTTGTTTGTAGAATTTCTTGCTGTATTTTAAAATTTGCTATTATTATAGTGTGGCCAAGTGTGCTGTGTGTGTGTTTGTGTTTGTGTCTGTGTGCATGCATGTACACTTGCCTGTGCTCACCCACATAGAGGCTGGAGACTAATTTTGGGTGTCTTTAGCTTATTCTTTTGAGATAGGGTTTCATGCTGAACCTGGAGCTTACAGTTCCTTCTAGACCAGCGGTTCTCAATCTGTGGATCATAGTCCCCTTGGGGGAGGGTGTCGAATGACCCCTTCACAGGGGTCACATACCAGATGTCTTGTGTATTGGATATTTACATTGTGGTTTATAACAGTAGCAAAATTACAGTTATGAAGTAGCAACCAAAATAATTTTATGTTTGGGGGTCACCACAACATGAGGAACTATATTAAAGGGTCACAGCACTAGGAAGTTGGAGAACCACTGGTCTAGACTGACTGGCCATTGAGCCCCAAGAATCCACCTGTCTTGGGGGTTAGAGATGTACATCATAGTGATTGGCCTTTACATGGATGCTGGGGATCCGAACGTGGGTCTTCATGCTTTACCCACCAAACTGTGTCCCCAAACCTGTTCCTTTATTTCTAATATTGACAACTACTATCTATTTTTTGTTCTTGATTTTTATGGGTAGAGCTAATGAATTTCATTGGTCCCAAAAGCCAATGTTTGATTTGATGCTTTTCTTAGTGGCACCGTTTTCCTTGTTTGATTTGGACTTAATTTTCTTGAGTTTATTGAAGTAAAAGCTTATATTACTGAATTGAAACCTTGCTTCACTCACAAGGTATAAAGCAGCTTTAAAGCCATGCATTTCCATGTAAGTCCCACTTGAAGTGTATCCTGTTATCCTATCGTGTTTTGTTTTGTTACAGTGAGGTCACAGATGTGTACCACCACATTGGCCCACAATTTTAATAGGTCATATTTTCATTATTTGGCTCAAAATATTCTCTAACATCTGTGGTTTGTTTATTTATTTTTGAGCCTGAGATTTCTTTACCAGTTAGCTTAATTCCAAATATTTGGGATTTGCCGTTACTCCATTGTTTTTGATTTTGAACATAATTACACTCTGACAGAGAGTGTATTTTGTGTGCTTTGACCCTTTCTCACTTTTAATGTGATTTGTTTTATTATCCCAAATACGATCTGTGCTGGTAAACATTCTATACATATTTGAAGGTAATGTATTTTGCAATTGAGTGATACATCAAATTCTTCTATATTTTTCATGAATTTTTGCCTTGCTTCCCCAATCAGTTATTGATTAATGTGTGTTGCAATCTTTGCCTATGTTTATATGATTTATGTTTTCTTTAAATCTATCAGGTTTTGCTTTGTGTGTTGGAAGTGTTATTACAGGCATGTGATATTTTCCTGTTCGTGTCTCTTTTACTATTACAAAGCCTGTGCTTTGTCTGTTAATGTGTTTTATCTTCATAGTTACTTTATAGGATATTGATATTGCCACCATGACCTGCTTTTGCTTATTGTTTGTGTGATCTATTTTTCCATCCGTATCTTTTCAATATTCTATACTGTCCTATTGGCTTCCTAGCTATCCTTTTTTTTAAATTTAAAACTTAGTGGTTGGTCTGGAATGTGGCTCAGTTGGTAGAGTAGTTCTTGTGTGCATGAAGTTCTGCGTTCAAGCATCAGTGCTGAGTAAGATGGACGCAATGGTACGTGCCTGTGATCCAACACTTGGAGCCTGGATGCAGGTGGATTGGAAGTTCAAGGTTGTCCTTAGCTGCAGAGACAGTTTAAGGCTAGCCTAGGTTACATAATACCCTGCTTTGGAAAAACCTAGAAATGGTTGCTTTAGCAATGATAATATATATTCTTAATTTGCAATAGCTAACAAAACATAAATATTCAGATTCTATAGAAATCCTGCAGCCCAATAGGCTTGTGTCTGTTTTGTAATGGTAATGTGTCTACATATGTTATAAGGTCCCAAGGGCAACATTATAATTTTAAGTTTTCAAAGTACATGATTAGTAAATAAATTAAGAGGAAAAGAAATGCTTTTGTATGTTTTTTTAATCAAAATCTTTTCAGTTGCTGAGACCCTCCCTTCTTCCTCCCCTTTGTCCCTCCCTCCCTCCTTCCTTCCCTCTATGCTTTCTTTCTTTCTAACTGGGGAGTAACTTTTTGTTCTTGCCCTGGAGATTCGAGTTTCTACCTGATCTCACTTCTTATTTGCCCAACAAACAGCTTTGAGTTTTTTTTAGTCGTATAAATCTGCTTGTGACTAAATATATTAGCTTCTTTGTTTTTTTGTTATTGTTTTTGTTGTCAAATTATTTTCGTCTTGGGGCTTTCAAGATATCTTGGTTTTTGTTTTTACTGGTGTAGGGACCGAGTGGCTCACACTGGCATGGGCTCCCAATGTGTTTACTCTTGGGTGTATATTGTGTCTGAGAATTTCTGGCTTTTGGGAAATCTGGGAAATCTTTGATGACTCGTGCTTCCCATGCCTCTGCCCATTGTTCCTGCTTGTCCCTCTGAGAGTCTCACTGAACATCCATCCTGTCCTTCGTATTGTCTAGCAGGCCTCTGAAGTTCTTCATTCTCCACCCCCCAGATCTTTTCCCTGTTTTTCACCTGGGATACTTTCTATTAATCGTCCCTCTGTTTTGTATGTCCAGCTGCTGAGCACATCTGGTGAATTTTATTATTTTAGGCCCCAATATGCGAAGTTATATTTTTCAGCTCTAGAATTTTGATCTCATTTTTCTTTTATTTACTCTTTTTAAGGTAAATTTTTGAATTCTACGTACCATCGTGTCTTTGTGAGTGGGTGCATGGAGATCAGGGGCCAACTTTGGAGAGCTGGTTCTCTTTCTACCAGCTCCAGAGCTTCTCCTGCCCTGCTACTCTTTCGTTAACCTTGTCTGTGGAGACTCTCCGTCTCTCCGATGAGAGTCTTGTGCATTGAAAGCATGCTTTATTTCATCTAGGACAGGACAGGTGTAGAGACTGAACTGACAGTTGTTTCTTTTTGGTGTTGAACTAGAATGACTGCCTTCTTACATGTCATTATCCTGCTTCTTCCTTCTGTCCGTTGTCTTAAAGCAATCCCTGGATCTCATGAAGTTGTGCAGGCTTTGGGCTTTCATATTTCCTGTAGGTGAAGCTGTTGACGTTAGTAAGGTAATGACACCTTCAGTTGGGGTTGAATTGCAACCTCAGTCTCTCCTCTTCTCTCCCCATCTCCCTCTCTCTCCTTTATTTTATTTTTGTTTTCCCTGAGGCAGGGTCTTCCCCTGGAATCCAGGTTGGTCCAAAACTCATTCTGAAGCTCACCCAGGCTGTCCTTGAACTCATGACAGTCTTCCTGCCTCAGCCTCCCACATACTGGTGTGACCTGATCAAATCTACGTAAGTGGTAGTGTCTCTCATTCTCTTGGCAGCTTCCTACTCTGCTCAGGCCTTCACCTTTAGCTGAGCTTCCCTCTGCCTGTTTTGCAGAGGTCATCAACAGAGGTATATTTCTAGAGCTTGAGAATTGTCTCTCTGGTTTCCCCCTTTTACGATTCTGCCACTTGTTTTAGTGTTTACAGTTTGCCTGCATTCTTTTTCTAATTCCCTAGTCCAGCGAGATAATGAGTTTTCCTGTCTGCCCCATAGGATAGACTGTCTCCAGGTCAAGGCCAGATGGGAACTGACTTTCCTACTTCCTTCTCCCATCCTTCTTGGGAACTTTGGTCCACGATTCTGTTGCTTTCTCATTTGTGTGATATATATATCCACATATACACATATATTTGTGGAGAGAGGTGGGATCCTTGGTAGAGATATAAATAATCATAACAAGCCACTTTGCTTCTTTTTAAATTTTCAGAATTCCTGGGATGGGTGGCATAGCTCAGTGGGTAAAGGCCCTTCTGGAGCAAATGTGGTGTTCAATCCCTAGAACACACAGAAAGTGGAAGAAGAGAACCAGCTCCACAAAGTTGTCTTCTGACCTCCACGCGGACATGCTGGAGGGAGGTCACTTCTTCCCAGTAGCCCTGCTAGCTTAGACCCAAAATAATCACACAGAAGCTATATTATTTAAAACACTGCTTGGCCCATTGGCTCTAGCTTCTTATTGGCTAACTGTTACATCTTAATTTAATCCATCTCCATTAATCAGTGTATCGCCACATGGCATGTGACTCTGGCGGTGGCTCCATGGCATCTCTCTCTGCCTTTCTTCTCCCAACATTCAGTCCAGTTTTCCCTGCCTACCTAAATTCTGCCCTATCAACAGGCCAAAGCAGTTTCTTTATTCATTAACCAATAAAAGCAACACATAGACAGAAGGACCTCTTACACCATGGACACTCTGGTAGTCTGCCTAGAAATCTCTCTCTCTCTCTCTCTCTCTCTCTCTCTCTCTCTCTCTCTCCCCCTCCTGACATCCACACGGATACTCTGCCTAGGAACGTGTCTCTCTCTCTCTCTCTCTCTCTCTCTCTCTCTCTCTCTCTCTCTCTCTCTCTCACACACACACACACACACACACACACTAATAATAAACGAACTAAAAGGGATTTCTCTTTTCCTGCTTCGTTTTTTAAGCACTGTCCTTGGTGTTTTTAGCCGTACACTGACTGATGTAATTTTCAGTATTGAACTGTTTGTTTCATTTTTCTCTCTAAGTTTTTCACTCTTCATCATCTCTCTTTTATTTGGCCATCTGATTTTAGTATTTTAATAACATAGATCTAGCATTTTTCTCAATTATTTGGAGCTTATTTGGAAATATTAGCGTATGCTGTATTTTTTCTGCTCGGTGGACACACCTTGTTTTTAATTATTTGGTTTTTGAGATGGTAAAAATAATACGGACCACATAAAATTAAAAAGGATTTTGTGGGGTGTTTAAATGAAGCTACTTGGTTGATATATTTCATTACATCTTCTTTTCCTATGACATATTCTCTTCTTATCATGAATTTGTATGGAATTTTATTTTTATGATTTCCTATTTTCTATTATTTACACATATTAATTTATGGGATTTTTTGTTACTCAATTTTTAGGTTAAATAAGTGTTCCTACAATTTCAGGAAGAGAGATGTTTTGTTTGTTTTTAAAAAGTATAAAATTGTTCTTAATTAAGTCTATACACATGTCTCTGTGTGGTTTTGTACACGCAAGTGCAGGTGCCCTCTGAGGCTAGAGGAAATGGGTCCCCTTGAGCACCCTCACAGGGTCGCTGGGACCTGAATTCGGGTTCTAGGGAAGAGCTGTGCACACATCTCTCCAGCTACTTTTTGCTTTTGCTCTTGCCTTTTCTGAGCTCTCTCGTCGCCTTCTTTGCTCACTACCATTTGCGCTTTCTTTTCCCTCCAAGTCCAGCGTCATTAAGCTTTTCCCACTTGCATTCAGCTCCCAGGGACTTGCCCTTAGGGCGGAGCTGAATTCTGAGGCCGGGTCTTGGCTCGCTAGTTTTGGGATTGGAAATCTGTCCCTTCGCTTTGACCCCTTATCACCTGAAGAGCCCTTCTTTGCCCGACTGCTCTTTTCAGACCAGCCAACCACATTTTCCACTAGTGCCTGTTGACTATTTGGGAGGGCTCCTGATCATCCGCCTCTCTTTTGTGTCCTCCTATGTGAATGCTGATGACACACACATGTGTAGCTGTCCGCAGCTTGTCCTTACCCTGTGTAATTGGTTTGGGGGTGCCTTCTTCCCTGCTTCAGTGCACCCCATCAGTGGTCTTTGCTGTTATTACCTTTCCTGGCCTGTCTGGTTTTTTTTTTTTTTTTTTTTTTTTTTTTTTTTTTTTTTTTTTTTTTGGTTTTTCGAGACAGGGTTTCTCTGTGGCTTTGGAGCCTGTCCTGGAACTAGCTCTGTAGACCAGGCTGGTCTCGAACTCACAGAGATCCGCCTGCCTCTGCCTCCCGAGTGCTGGGATTAAAGGCCTGTCTGGTTTTAACGGAAGACTTTGGGTTGAAACCCCGGTGCTGCTGCCTGGGCCCCCTTCCCAGAACCCTCATCCTGTGGCATATTTAGATGGACTTTCTGGATGCTCAAGAAGCTTCTCTGGTACTTAACGCCTTTTCTTGACCAAGCAGCAGTTGTCTTTAGAACTAGATTCGTGCCTAACCACCTGCTCCTGTTTCTGGGTCCAAAGGGAGCCACCGCATGCCATCATTCTTTCATGAAGAACAGTGCACAGAGCTTGTTAGTGCAGGAGCCACCTGCACTGTTGTCTTCCCCATGCCACCAGGTCAGCTCAGTAGACTGAAATAGGTTTGAGAAACACACACTCAGGATGAAACGGTAAAGAAAAGGTAGGGTACGAGGAACAGGACAATCAGAAGAGGGTGTCTATGTGAATGAGAACAAAGTTGTAGGTAGGTCCCCAGAAGGTACAGAGATGCTGTCTTCTCATCTGGGTGCTGTTTGGGGGTGCATGTGCTTGTAAGTGTATGCTCTCTCTCTCATGCCACAAAGATATACGAATGGCGTCTCTGGGACACTGTCTGAAATCATCTTTGAGAGTCCCCTCCTTGGGAAGGAACTAAGCAGGTCAGGAACAAGTCACCCTGCTTGGGGCTTTGCAGTGCTGTGGGATGGGAGAGTTGCTTTGTGCTTTTTGTTTAAGCCAAAGCAGATTTACCTCTAGCTCTTAGAAGTGGCTCAAAATAGAATACTTCTGTGGGGTAACCGAGTGTCCTTAGCTGTTAAGGACATTGTGGAAGAGGTAGGAACTTCACTGGCTTAAGAACAAATGAAAATCAGGGCCATACTTGCCCAGTCAGTCCGTCTGTCTTAGGTTAAAAACACAGTATATCGTGTATGGGGGACTTCAGGTGATGGCAGTTTTTGTCAGTCTTTTAGCGATGGTTCTTTGACCTTGACAGGTTGCCACCCATACCTGATGCACTACCAGGTCTTGGTCCTCTGAGGAGAAACCATGAGTCCGCAAATGTCCAAACACACAGAGGTTTTGGTCTACTTTGGTAATAGTTTGGCGTCTGCTTCGGTGATACTTTGTTGCCAGACTCTGGACAAATTGTCTCATTATCACTTTGCTTGCAGTTCCTACTTTTGAGGAGTCCAAAGCCATTTGATCTTGGGTCTCTCTTAAGCAATGCAAAAATTTGAGAAATATCTGGATGCATGTAGAACTTTCTCTTTGTCTATAGCTTCTGACATCTTGTAGTAATATACACTGTCTACTTTTATCTGTTGTGATGGATCCCTTTAAAATAGTTTGTTATTATTGTGTGTGTGTGTGTGCACACATGCATATGACGTGAGTGGGGGCACATGTGTGATGGTCACAGGACTGCTCTGTGTGGTAAGTTTTCTCCTTCCACTTTTACTTGGGTCCTCAGGATTAAATTGAGTTCCCAGGCTTTAGTGGTAAGTGTCTTTACCTGCTGAGCCATTTTGCTAGATGGGCCCTTCTAAGCTGTCTACCTGAACATTCCTTAATCTTATTTAATGGCTTTAGCTTTTCTGGTTTGTGTGCCTTTTCTGGTGCTTCTGTTTGAATGTCAGCCTCCTGGATTTGTCATTTCTCCCTCATTTTGTGCCTTTGTCTCTTTGTTGTACTCGGGGATATTTTTTTTCAACTATGTCTTTTAGTTTTTCTGTTGATTATTTCTGAAATTCTGTTTTAATATTCAATAGCTCTGTTTTCTTGTCATTCTCTGTATGTTATTTTTGAAAAGCATACAATATTTATTCATAACCAGAGTGACCTTTGTGATATTTATAACAACTTTCAAAATTTTTGTTTATTTTACGTGTATGGGTGTTTTACCTGCATGTATATGTGTACAACATGAATGTCTGGTGCCCACGGTGGCCAGAAGAAGTTGTCAGATCCCCGGGACTGGAGGTACAGACAGTTGGGAACCACCATCTGCATGCTGGGAATTGAACTCAGATCCTCTGGGAGAGCAGCCAGTGCTCTTAACCTCGGTGTCATCTATTCAGCCCCTATAACAGTTTTGCATGCATTTTCTATCGGCTTATTTATTTATTTATTTGTGTCTGTGTGCGCTCATGTGCGTGTACGTATGCACTCGGGGCTCTCACCTGTGTCAGCGTGTGTAGAGGTGAGGGTCTAGCTTTAGTTTCTTCCTTTGTTGCTCTCTAGTTCTTTGAGAGACATCTCCAAGAGCCTCGAGCATATCATTGTTGTCTAGACTGCTTGGTCAGCGAGCTCTAGGAATCTGCTTGTCTCAGTCTCCAGCCCTGAGCATTGCAACACCATCACGGGCTTCCAGGTGGGTGCATAGGATCTGAACTTAGGACCTCATACTTATGAGGCAAGCACTTTCCCTTATAAATATCTCCCCAGCTCCTATAATATTACACACACACACACACACACACACACACACACACACACACACACACAGAGAGAGAGAGAGAGAGAGAGAGAAAGAGAGAGAGAGAGAGAGAGAGAGTTTTCTTCTTTTACTTAGCTTTCTCTTCCTCAAGGTAATTTTCTGTCCTTTCCTCTCTGCTTTTTATGTTAAAGGTTTTCTCTAGGTGGCTGCCTGTTCATTGCTGTCTACTCAGCCTTAGGGTTGGAGCAAGGCACTGGCAGACCAGGCCGGCTGGCTATTTACTAGGGGGTCCTTTGGTGTCATTGTCCTTCAGTTTTTATTTTTTTTATTTGATTGGTTGGATTTACAGGAGGCGGAACAAAAGCAGTCTCCAACCTCCAGCCTGAAGGGTGAGGTGGCTCTTAGGTGCAGGAGAACAAGAGCACCCACAGTTCATCAAGGGGGCAAACCACCTTGGCTTCTGTAGGTTACCCTAGTCTTCAGCTGTGTGTGGTCTCTATTAGATCCCTCAGACACATGCTCTTTCTAAGCAGGGAACTCCAGATCTGCCAGGTTGGGAACGGTGTCCTTCAACAGACGTTAAGGTCGGGACGATTTAGGGCTCCAATTACTCTTAACAGTTTTCTAACATATCTTAAAAAAATTTTGTTTGGCCTCCTGTTCTTTCCCCTCATCTCTAGTTTGCTAGCTCTCCGGGGTGGGCAGGATGCTGCTGTAGAGAATTCTGAGCCCCGCATTAGTTCTTCCTCGTTCCTTCCTCCTGCAGCCGCCCCAGGACCCGACTTCCTCTGTCTTGCCAGATCACATGCTTTCTACCTTTTGGCTTCCAAGCTTCCCAAATTCTGTTGTTTTGTGTCTCCTTCTTTTCTCCTTTTTATATTAAAAAAAAATCCTTACACCGCATTGGAGTGACCTTCCGGTGAGTGTGATAGATGACGTCTGCAGGTGGCAGTCTTAATTCAGGACATCCTTCTCCCTCTCAGGTCTAGTGTCGTCTTGCTTTCTAAGGCTTACTTGACTATCATCCCTTCAGAGAGTCTGTCTCAAAATCACTCTGTGTAAAAAGAGACACCTTAACTTTGTTTTATTCTCTATTTTAATTCCTTATGTATTTCCTTACAGACCTTTGAAAATAATGCCTTGTTTTTTATTCATCTTTTGTTCTTTTCTGTCTGCTCATGAGGTTGAAGGTGAGAACTGTCTTATGTGTTGTTGAACCTGAATAAATATTTTCTGCCTGAGTAAAGAACAGAGTATATGAGGATAGCATGTATTTTCAAAACTGATACCAATTTCCTCAGTCTTCTTATCTGTTAGAAAATAAGGGTGGAGGAATAAAGCCATGGCTTGCCTCATGCAATTGTCTTGAAATTTACTAAAGGACTAAGTGCCCCCGGTACACGGGGATGCTACAGAAATGCTAGTTATTATGTTTCATGTTCGCGTTCTTCAGAACAGTCCTCGATGGGCTGAGCTCTTCTATTTGGTTGGTGTTCAGTTTTGATGGAGTGAGAGACCATTTCCCCACACGATGGTGTGAGCTGCTCCTGAGTGTTGCGTGCCCTGGAGCGTGGTCCATCTAAGTTTTTCCTCCAGATTGATCACAGCACTCCACCCAGACCTTGGCATTGTCACAGAAGACAGCATGCTTCCACAAGAAAGTGGGGCCCGAATAGTCCCAGTGGTTGTCCTCATGGCCCGATAGTCGAGGACAATGGTGGCTGTAGTTAGTGTTCTTATCTGGACAGTTTTGGGAGAGCTTGTCTTCCTAGGGGCAGAATCACGATTTCAGCATCATTGTTTTTTTTTTTTTTTTGAGTAGAGCAATCCTGAAGGGAGGTCTTGGTTTCCTTTCTGTCCATCACGCTGGGAAAGTCAAGGCAGCCCAAGCTTGAAGCGGCTGGTCCTGCTGTGTTCACATCTGGAAACAGGGATGAAAGTGGCTGCTGCTCAGCCCCCTCTCCACTTCTATCGCCCAGGATTCCCTGCCCCAGGAATGGTCTTACCCACAACTGAGACCTGGTTCCTCCCACCAGCAATAGATGTAATCAAGGTTATAAGACTCTTCCTCACAGGCATGCTCAGTTACCCATCTCCCAGGTGGGTCTAAATTCTGTCGTGCCAACTGTAGTCCTGACAGTGGATGGCAATTCAATACTTCTTTTTCTTTTCTTTTCTTTTCTTTTTCTTTTTTTTGGATTTTTCGAGACAGGGTTTCTCCGTAGCTTTTTTTTTTTGTTCCTGTCCTGGAACTAGCTGTTGTAGACCAGGCTGGCCTCGAACTCACAGAGATCCGCCTGCCTCTGCCTCCTGAGTGCTGGGATTAAAGGCGTGCGCCACCACCGCCCGGCGATTCAATACTCCTTGAGTATTTAATCCGACTGTAGAAATGCATCATTCTGTATACCACTGAATTCTACCAAAGACTTCTTACGATCTAGCTTTTTAAAATTATTTATTAGAGAGTGTAACAGCATTTGGCAGAGAGTCTTGTGGTGAACGTTTGTTAGATCTGTGTTTGCGAGTATGTGCTGTTATGGGTAGACCAGTGGTGGTCTTGTCCTTTCACGAAACTTCAAGTATGGTATTTAGGAGTCTTGTCACATCTAGTTAGGAAGTACACTATTGAGTCATGTGATGCTTTGGAAGTTGCTTAATAACTGGGTTTCAGATTCTTCCAGTTCAAACTTTTGGTTTGAGGAGGCTGCTTAGTCAGCTTTAAAACCGAGCTTCCATGACTAGTCCTGTTGTGTTTGATAGACAGGACTCTTCCGTTTCCACCCTCCCTGATAGCCAGCCCTCTCCTTGATGAAAACACACCTCCTGAAGCTCTCCTCCACCAGTCCAGTGAATCTGATGTACAGGGTTCTTAGTTCAAGCACTCCTGACCAGCAGAGCTCTAGAACTGACTTAGCAACCTTGAATAGGTGACCCCGCTCACCTTAATAGCGAGAGCCTCGTTTCCAGCAAGGGAGACGTTTGTGTGTTTATATTTTGTCAGATGACGAGAGGTTTAGTCTTGCTGATTGACGCATGAAAGCTCACCGAGTGGTTTTATGCAGCGGCATCCTTCTAATAGTTAAAATTGTGCAGTGGCCACAGCTGGTTCCAGCATCTCTTACTAGATGGCGTAACAGAAGGTTCTATCCTGTACCTCTCCTGTGACCTCAGGGCCACTTACCAAGGTGCTCTCGACTGCAGTTTTTCTCTGAAAACACGGGAGCAATGTAACTGTTGTTTCCATGTTGACTGGCATCATGCAAGGCGCATCAGAATGGAGAATTACCATTGTAGATTTTCCTGACCTTCTGGAGGACGGGGATTGTGCTTCAGTAATTGTGGCTTTGTTAGTACCCTGTCCTTAGTTAATGGCTGTATAAGAGCAGGCGAGTCTTTTACTTTTGTGCTCAATTGGTTGTGTAATGTCTAAATTTCCCTAAAACTTCCAATGCATTTTTTATGATGTAAATGCTCAAAACCTAACTGAACAATGTATGTGGAAGTATTTGAAGAATGTAAGCAACTAAACAAATGCGGCGTTTAATGGTGGTGGTGGTGACAATGGAGTTCTTTGACGAGGAACAGAGGATGTTCTTTGTTGACCTTCCTTGTCTGCCAAAAATGCCAGGTAACGTTTGCCACCCGGACCTTAAATTGACTGAAGAAATTTTTGGAGGAGCTTGATGAGGTGCACACGGCATCTGACATCCCTGGACAGCTTCGGCTCTCTGCCCGTTTGTTTCCTTTGCTGTTACCCTGCGGTTGTATCTTTTGTGAGGTCTTGCTTTCAGTGGGAATGACCTTCCTCGCAGGAGGAGTGGCGTTCTTTGAACAAGGGTGTGCACAGAACCCTGCAAATCCACCAGGGCGCTCAAACAATGCTCTGTTGCTTTGTTCTCCCTACATTTTAATTTCTGAATCTTCATTATTAGCGACGTTTGTACATTATCTCTCATTGAAAGGATAGAACATTAGTCTAGGGAAGAGGCAGGGATGGAGAAAAGGAAGCCATCTGTAGTAGCTAATTGGGAGTGTAACTTTTTTCTTTTTACTGTGTTCCAGTCTTTGTGCTGCATGTCTATATATACAACCACATGAGATAAAAAACAATTGCCCTCATTTTATAGATTAAGGAATTAGGACTGAGTGAAGTTTATTGCTTTGCCCGTGTTCTCTCAGCCAGTCCACAGGGGAGCCCGAATTCAAGCAAAGCTTGGTATCTAGTTGCTTTTCTCGTCACCGAGACAAAATATCTGACATTAGCAACTCAAGTCACGGGAGAGTTATTTTGACTTCCGGCTTCAGAAGGCCCACAGGCCATCATGGCAGGAAAGGCAAAGTGAAGAGTTTGGTTGTGGGCAGCCAGACTGCACAGTGAGGCTTGTCTGGGGGCATAAGACAGGAGGCTTGAGAGCGCAGGGCAGGAATCAGGGACATGCATCATCCTCTTGTGTCACCTTTCCACCTGCCTGGCCCCACTTCCTGAGGGCTGCTGCATCATGGGGACCAAGTGTTCAAACTATGAGCCTGGAGCTGGGTGTGGTGGTGCTCGCAGAAGTGGAAGAACTGGTGCAGGTTTGTGGCCAGGCTGGTCTCCGTAGTGGGCACTGAGACAATCAGGCTGCACAGTGAAACCTTATCACACACAAACAAACACACGAACAGACAAAAACCAAAGCAAAGCAAAGCCTGGGAAGGGACATTCAAGCCATAGCGTTTTGCCCTGGCCATCATTAGGCTCCTGTGAAATGCATTCAACTCAGTGACAACTTCAGGAGTCCACGTAGACTGCACAGTCCCACACTGTTTAAAAGTCCAGACTCACAGCCAATTCTTATCTGTGAGTCACTGTAAAAACAAACAAATAAAAACCCCAGATGACACACTTCCAAGTCTATAACAGCACAGAGTAAGCGTTGCATTCCTGTTTCAAAAGGAAGGGACGGGAGCATCACTGGGGAATATTGGATTAGAGCAGAACTGCAGCCCAGCAGGGCAGACAGAGCTGCAACCTTGAGGCTGCACGCCCATCACGTGAGGCAGGTGGTGCAGCGCTGTCCAGTGCAGTGGGCGGGGTGGCTCTGCCCCTGCAGCCCTGACGTCAGCAGCTCCACTGGGCGGTCTCTTGGGCTTGGGTCACATTATTTCAGCCAGATCTTCTCCACACCCACAAATGTTGATGGAATGAGGGTCCTTGAGAAGGTGATGCAAAGGATCCTGTGATGAGGAGTAGGAAGGAGAGGCAGAGAAAGCCTTAGTGACATCCGAGATCTAAATCTAGTTCATGAGAAGACATAAACTTTGAGCTGTTTTGTTGTAGTGACTTGTGTGTTACATCCACTCACTCATTCAACAAATCATTTGTTCGGAATCTGGCACTTATTATATACCGAGTGTACGGAATTAAAAGAGATGCTTCTGGTAGTCCAGTGTGGAGACAGTTATTGAGTTATTGGCAATATCACGGGGTGGTAAGTGGCAGAGAGAAGCCAGGGACTGTGAACATTCAGAAGAGCTGCAGCGAAGGTGGCATGGGCTAGGGAAGGTTCACTGTCCACAGGCGACATGGTGAGACTTGAAACTTGAGGAATTTTTTGAGGCCAGACAGAGAAGTAGGGTTTGTATTTGTGAACAAAACCATGTTTAAGACTGTCAGCTAGGGTCTTTTAAGTTCAGATGGTTGAGGTGTGACATCCAGGGAGAGAGCAGACGAGGAAGCTTGGCTAGTAGGGAGGGAATTAATTCTTCCTGGGCTTCATAGATTAACTTAATTTCAATGAACGGAGAATGAAAAACATTTGAATTCTGGGAAGATGGCTGTGGATGTCATGGTGAAAAAGGATCAGAGTGCAATCAGCCTGGTTATTATAGCAATTCATCTCAGAAGGAGGTTGTGCAAAATTTAATTCAGGCGATGTTGTGAGGAAGAAGAAAATAGATCTTGAGAGATGATTTCTTGTTAGAGCCAATAAGACTACCAAATAATCCCATTTCTATTAATGCAAAAAGACTGAATAAAGACGGATAGGCAGTGATAATTAAGGCGGACATCCTGTTCCATAACCCATGCTTGACCAAGAGAAGAGTAAGACACCAGGCAGATTGCTGCTTAGACCACCGTGGGGAGGGGTTATGGAATCCCATTTGAGAAATACGTCCAGATTCTTTTTACTCACGTCTGTCATTTATTTTAAAAACGTTTTACACTTATCTCCTTCTGTGCCTCTCTGTGTATGTGCAAATGTGTGTACCGTGGTGTATGTGTGGAGACCGGAGGGTAACTCTGTGGAGTTGGTTCTGTTCCTTCTCTCCACCTCCATATGGGTTCTGGGGACCAAACACAAGTCTCCAGGCTTGCTGGCCAGTGTCTTCACCTCCTGAGCCTGCCTGCCAGCCCCATGTCTGCTATTCCTTAATGAAATATTAAACTGACAAGAAAGTAGTTTAAAAGGGGACCATACCAGATCCGTTACAGTGAGTTTACATGGTACAACAAGAAACTGATTAAAATTAAGGTGGAATTAGAACACAGGTGATCAGGTCTACAAATTAATAATTTGCAAAGAATGTACCGGAAATGCTATTTTAATTCTCATTTGGTAAAAACCAAACACAATGAAGCAAGGACCCACGAGAGTCGAGGTATTAACTGGCTCGCCTGTGGTCATACATAGCTCAGGGTGGGGAGACCCAGAGTCCATCGGGGGCTCTCTGCACGGCATCATGAAAACCCCAGGACACTCAGCCTGTTAGGACCAGAGTGGTCAGTCAGAAAAAGAGAAGAGTGGGTATTCAAATATGATAAAGAACTTGAAATCCTTTGAAATATGTACCAAGAGAGTTTTTTTATTTTTTAGGTTCTGTTGGAACAATAGAAGGAAAAGGAATACTGCATTCTTTATGTAATTTACATAATAAATTGTGTGTGGAAATAATTTGTACAAATAATAGCAGAATTTTAAAAGAATTTAGAGCGTAAGTAGGACTCAGGATAGCTGACATTTCAAGCTTTCTGATCTCTTCAGCCACTGCTTTTGCTGGCCATCTGCCGTGCACCTAGCGTCCTGACACGTTCTGAGGGATTTACAATGAGAAGACAGGTCCGTCTTCAAGGGCGTAGAGGTGTTAGGGAAAATGGATTTGCAAACATGAAACTAATTGGAGCGATCGAGATTTGCTTACAGTTACTGGAATATGCATATAACCAAGTGGCTCTGTTTGGAAAGTAGATGGTGGCACTCTGCATGCTTAGAAAGGGCGCAGTTGATGACATCTGGAGTCAATTAGAAGGCTCCAGGAATGATGGAAGGACACTTACGGTCTGATGAGGTGGTCTTCGGGAGGGTTCTGAAGGATGAAATCATTTGATATTTCAAGGAAAGGGCAGACCAGTGAAGTAGATATATTCGGTTTTGCGTTTCTGAAATATGTATTGGAAATTTGCTCTAATATTTTATCTAGTTGTTACAGTGTTCTTTATTGAGATCTGGCAAACAGTAGGATCAGCCAAGTGTTATTTGATGCCATATCCCTGTGGTTGAATGTCATGAAAGCATTAAAAACGACCAGAGACCAATGTGGTCTGGGGAAAAGCGTGCTCTCAGTCAGTTAAACAACTAGTCCTACCATGTTCTAGCTCTGTGTCCAAAGGGGGGCCACCTACTTTTGTGGTTTAGTAAACTGTAAATTTGAAATAATACAACACAAACACTTATGCAAGATTTAAAAATTAAAACACACACAATTGTGGGTGCTCAACGGTATTATTATTTATGCTGAAGAAGTGGACTATTTTTTTGGAATAACAGTTTATCAAGTATCCTAAAAAGCTTTATTTCTTCTTTTTAAAGAGCGAGTTTTTGTTTTAATTTTTTAAGTCCAATTTCTCATGTAGCTCAGGGTGACCACAAACTTTCTATTTAGGATGGCCCTGTGTGTACAGGGGTTTTGCCTGCATTATGTTTGTGACCACTTGTACTCCTGGTGTCTGTAGAGGCCCGAGGAGGTTGGATCCCCTGGAACTGGAGTTAGAGATGGTTGTGAGCTACCATATGGGGACTGGGAATTGAACACGGGTCCTCTGGAAGAGTAGCTACTGCTCTCAACTGTTGAGGCCTGATCTTGAACTCTTGAGTCTGCTGTTTGCACCTCTCAAGAGCTCGGATTACAGGTACACACTACCACACCTGACTCCCCAAGTCCTTTCAAAGAGTTTAATATTTGTGTAGTTCTTCATTGAAAATTTATTCTAAGGACATGGTCAGATATTAAGGGTTATTGTTTGCAGCATTAGTGATTTATTTTAAAATTATGTGTAAATGTGCATTTCATGTGTATGTAGATACCCGAGGAGGTTAGAAGAGGGTGTCAGATGCCTGGTGTGGGTGCAGAGAACGCAACTCATGTCCTTTGCGAGATCAGTATTGGCTATTTTCCTTCGAGCCCTCTCTCCAGCTCCTTTGTTGCATTACGTAGAATAGTGGAACCACCCCAAATCTCACAAACACCAATAGATGAGTGGTGAAATAAATTATGATTTACTTTAAAGAAATTACAGAGTAATTGAAATGATGTAGAAATCTATTTCTGATGTATGGGAAAAATGAGTTATAAAATTATATGTCTCTATATATGTGATGTTCAGTTATGCAGAAAAAATTTTCAAAAAGATTAATACTCTAAAATGTCATGTATGATTGAACAGCCGCCTTTACGTGAGTTTTATATCCTTAGTTGTGCTTACCTGACTTTTGATTTTTGCTTTTTTGGTAGCCTAGATAATTAAAAACTTGAAAGTAGTATTGGTCGCTTTAAACACACTTCATGACACAGGAACACATTAAGGTTAAGGAGCCGCTTTGACGCTTGTGTGGTATACAATTCTAGTTTTGTTGAATCATTTTCATGTTTAGGGCTGAATTTTTCTTTTGTGTTCTGTCTCTGAAAATGCGGTGAAGTGTCCAAGAAGAAAAGTAGCAGGGAGCAGAGACTGGATTAGTCTATGTTCAAGTAGAAACCAGTGTCTTCTTTGTGAGATGAACGCCTCACGACTGTTTTGGCTTGCGCTCACTTCCCTTTTGCTTAGGCAGGTGGCTTCTGGGTTGTAAGGACACAACGTTTAGCGACTGAAAACAGTCACTGCCCTGCTGATCACCTTTGTTTCACTCTTTCCTTGGAACTCAGCATAGTCGGGTCTTGCTAGGCTCCAGGACTGTGCAGTGGCGAGCAAGTGATGCAATGCTTGGAGCATGTCCACTTGGAAGAGACAGTGAATGCTATTCAGACAAGTACACGGTTGCAATGTTGGCCATTGCGGGGAGGACACTAAAACAGTGTGTTACTATAGAGAAAAATGGGAGGGTGGGTCAGGAAATCAGTTCAGATAGGGATGTTGGCAAAGGCCTCTATGAGCAAGTGGCATGCCAGGCCACCTTGGAGGTACGAGTTGACACTAGTCACACAAAATGTGTAGGGACAAGATCTCAAGGAAGAGGCTGAGCAAATACAAAGTTTTCATGCAAAAAGAAATAGATTTGCACGACACACTGAGCGAGAACAACTAGTGTGGCCATGGGTGCAAGATCAGGCTGGAAGAGTGTGGGAAGAAGTTCGGATTTCACTGGGAGGGCAGCAGATTGCAGAGGATCCTGCAAACATCTTAAAAGGCCTCTTAGGCTGCTCCTGGCAGGGTGGGGTGAGAGAGAATCTGGAAGGGGATCTAGGAGCCTTTTGAGCGCCTCTGGAGATGGCGGCAAGTCATGCCATCTAGGGGGAAGAGAGAATATACTTTAGATGTGGATTTTGTTGGTTGTGTTTATAGGCGAAAGTGCTGGATCAGGATAGAGGAGACAGTGTGAGGACGCTGCTCATCCTTTGTGTGGACTTGGTAGATTGCACAGATGGTACAAGGTTTTATTTGGGGATGGGTGGGTGGGAGAGGGTTATTTAGCGTTGGATGTGTTTACTCTGAGATCCATTTGAGATTCCTTGATGAAAAAATGGAGAGGAGGTCTATTGCTCAAGTGACACAAGTTTCTGCAATCGAGATGTATATTTCAGAATTTCTGGCCGGTGGGTAGTACAGGTAGCCCCATCTGGGTAGATGGGATTGCCCAGGGAGAGATGTTGACGGAGACAAAGGGAGTCAGTGTGGACCCTGATTCAACGATTCCAACGTTCTAGTAGCCCGAAGGTGGCAAAGCATTCTAAGAAGGCTGCTTCTCAAAGAGAGAAGCCTGAGGGAATATGGTGTTAGGGAAACCAAGAGAAGAGGGTTTTAAAAAAATGTGGGAATGCTGGAATGACTACTTGGAAGAACTTGAAGGGCCAATAATGAGATGGGTGAAAGCCAGATTCAGTGCGGAGGTGAAGGTGCGAGCCAGGTTGGGGTTAATAGAGAGAGACTGTGTGGACGGACAGACAGAAACACACACACGCACACACACACACACACACACACACACACATACACACACACACACACACACACACACACACACACACGGGAGACTGTATCTACAACTCTTAATAATTTAAGCTCTGAAGGCAGAAGCCAGTAGCTGGAGGGAGTGGAGTAGAAGGAGTAGGGGAAGGTACTTAGTTTGTTTTCCTCTGTCAGAGGAGCTTCTATGAATGAGAATGACATTAATTAATAGACTTAATAAAGAGGGAGAGATTAACGAGGCTGGAGGGATAGCCGGTAGATGGTGGGCTCTCAAGGTGGACTTGGTGTTTGGCAACAAGAAGAAAGAGACACAAGTTGGCTTTTGTTATCTACTGCAAGCGAGCATGTGCTAGACACCGTGCTAAGTGACTCCCTGATAGGAGCCTCTCCATTTTACAGATGAGGGACTGAGCTTTTCTAGAGAGGGGCAGCAGAGGTCTTAATTCAGAGCTCTTGCCTTTCTTCTCTTCCTTACCCATATTATGGTGTATTACTTTTCTCCAGCTGCCATAAACCATCACAGATGGAGCCGCTACAACAACAGACATTTGTTTTCTCACAGTTCTGAAGACTTCCAGTTCAAGATCAAGGTGTTGGCAGATTTGGTTTCTCCTGAGGCCTCTTTCCTTGCCTCACAGATGGCCACTTTCTCGCTTGTCCCCACTCAGCCTTTCCGGTGTGATCCTGCATTACTGCTGTCTCTTGCATGTCCTAATCTTCTCTTACAAGGACACAAGGAAGATTGGACGAGGAGGCTCATCGCTGTAATGACTTCATCTGAACTGGGTTATCTCTTTTAAAAGCCTTTTCTCTTGGTACCTTCACTTTTTGAGGTTAGGGTTTCAATTTTGAATTTTGGGGAACACAATTTATGACACGTGGCTTCCCATGGAACACCGAGAACATTCTGAAGATGTAACTAGAACAGGAGAGGGCAGGAGATTGCTAGAAACACGGAGTCCTGAGTGCAGTTGTGTTTGGAGATGGTCAGACACATCCAGTCTGCCAGTTATCTAAGTCTGCAGCGGCAGTCTGGTACATGGGTAGAGCAAAGAGCAAGGTGTCTTTGCTTTGATGGGTTCCCCTGGGCTCATGGGCCAGCCAAAACACCATCCCCTGTGCACAAGTTTGAAATGCAAATGAGCTTCACTCATATCCTCAGCAGAATTACAAGTTATTTTTTGTCGGAGTTCCTTCCGATTGTTTTCTTTCCTCCTCCTTCTCCTCTTCCTCTTCTTTTAAATGCATGAGGATGTTTTGCCTAAATGTAAGAGTACCTACCGTGTGCTTGTCTAATGCTTATAGAGGCCAGAAGAGGGCATCAGATCCCTTGGAACTGGAGTTACAGCTGGTTGTGAGCTGCCACGAGAGTGCTGGGGATCAAAGGTAATTCTTCTGGAAGAGCAGCCAAGGGCTCTTAATGGCCTAGTCATTTCTCCAGCCCTGATCATTTTCAGGTAGTTGAAATGAAGAGAATTAAATCTGTGAGGGCTGAATTTTGTTGGTTCTTCACTATAGAAAGTAGTCTGAGCATGTTCCAACCTGTTCTTTCATGATTGTGCATGCAATCTTCTTTACCACTTTCTTTTCTTTCTTTCTTCCTTCCTTCCTTCCTTCCTTCCTTCCTTCCTTCCTTCCTTCCTTCCTTCCTTCCTTCCTTTCTTTCTTTCTTTCTTTTTTGGATTTTCGAGACAGGGTTTCTCCGTAGCTTTTGGTTCCTGTCCTGGAACTAGCTCTTGTAGACCACGCTGGCCTCGAACTCACAGAGATCCGCCTGCCTTTGCCTCCCGAGTGCTGGGATTAAAGGCATGCGCCACCACCGCCCGGCTTTTACCACTTTTTTTATCCTTTTATTCCACCTTTAATCACTGGTAACTTTCTGAGTACTTACTAGGTGTCTGGTATCTAAGAATAAAGAATCCATAAGTACTATATATATGTGTATTTTACACACACACATACACACACACACACACAGAGAGAGAGAGAGAGAGAGAGAGAGAGAGAGAGAGAGAGAGAGAGAGAGAGACAGACAGACAGACAGACAGAGAGAGAGAGAGAGAGAGAGATCAAGTGCTAAAGCTGTTATTAACTCACCTAAATCTTATGACTATGTTAGGTACCCAATCAGTTCTAGGCAGTGTCTTTAAGACTGGGATGGAAACATAAGTGAGATGCTTCCCAACATATTCCTATCTTGATATAGAAAAATAAGCAGGTAAGTGAACTACGTGAATCTGTAAACGCATTGTGAATATGTAAACCGTACAAAGATCTCAAAGAAGGAAGGGCCTATAGTGTCTGCTTTCCCATGCAAGTTTGGAAACTCATTGAAAGGAGCTGCCCCTGCATTTTAATGCAAGTTGCTATAAAAGTACATCCATTCAGCTCACAAATATGTTTGAATGCCTGCAATCGTTGTGGAATGATGGTTTTAAAGCTCTTGAATTATCAGCAAGCCATTGAGTTGGGGGATCTTTGACTTTTCTCCTTATTTCAGCTTGTTGCCCAAATCCTGTGCTATCATCAAGTTTCTTTTTAGATAGTAGAATGATTAATGATGTTCCCTAAATTCTCCACATAGACCTTCTGAGTGTTAAAAGTTGAGAAAAGTCCCAGTAATAAAACATCATTGTGATAGTGGGTGTGAGGAAGTATAAGCCGGCCTGGCATATTTCTCGGATATTTGGAACGTAAAACTATACATTAGCATGAGTGTTTCTTGTAATGTCATTATAAAAATTAAGATGAATGACAGGTCAAAGACATTTGGAAGAAAATGGATTCTGTTGATTATATAATTGATATATTTTCCAGGTATTACCTATTTATAGTTCTTCTCAGAAAAATTGTTTATAATCAAATACCATGGGTTAAATGAAACATTAGATATTAAAGTTATTGCTGTCTTTGGAGAGGATGTGTTGTACGAACCCAAGGCTGTCCATCTGCAATGTGAATGTATTTCTTTGGGAGAATGCCCAGAAGCAAAAAGGAGAAAAGGCAAGTCTGATAAATGGAGGATGTTACTTTAGAATAGTGATTAGCCGAACAACTGCTGACGATTGCTTTGATGTTGTGTCATGAACATATACCGTGTGCATGCTGGCTCAGTCTCAGAACTGTATTCTCGAGCGTGTCGTAGAGGAAAGAGCACTGGATCATGAGTCAGGAGAACTAACCGCTAGCCCCGCCCTACCGCTACCCACCCGAGTGCCTCATTTCCCCACCTTTCAAATGAAGTGGTTAGGGGAAAAAGGGCTCTAAGCGTCTCTGTGTTCTGATACATTATTGTTCTGTGGTTCTCCGTTCCACACCTGTCAAAAGCATTTGACTTTTTTTAAGTTGCTTAAGCCAGCGTTTCAGTTAGACCCATCCAGGAGCTTATTCCCATTGGCTGTTGGGAACAGCAAAGCCCTGCTTCTCCGGGACTTCATATGTCTTCTGCTAACTGCTGACAGTGAGCCATGCCACCTAAAAGGCTCCTGGCTAGCCTTAAAGATTGAAAGGACAAACGGACAGTATTGAGAACTCTGTGGAAGAGGAGACCAGAGAGACGTTGATCATCATGGCTCCTTGGGATTTGCAAAGAGGAATGACTAGAGCTGGGCCATTCACTACAGCCAGGTCAAAGGTCAGGTCAGGAATGTGGACAATGCTGGTGACTCCAGGTAGGTGTAGGAGGGTAACGACACGTGTCCCTCCTGTCTCGAGACTGGGAAGCCAGTCTCAGAAAGCTATTAGGATGGTTTCTGATTTATGCAATTCATTGGAAGAAAAATGTGACCACTATTGTTTGTGTTTTTATTGCCACACATCATCGTATTCTTACTTGATATCCACAAAGTAAATACACTCTTAACATATTCATAGTTAGGCATTCATTAAATACACTTTCATGATTCTTACTGAGTTAAAAAAAATGATTTTAGGGCTGGAGAGATGGCTCAGCGGTTAAGAGCATTGCCTGCTCTTCCAAAGGTTCTGAGTTCAATTCCCAGCAACCACATGGTGGCTCACAACCATCTGTAATGAGATCTGGCACCCTCTTCTGGCTTGCAGACATACACACAGACAGAATATTGTATACATAATAAATAAATAAATATTAAAAAAAAAAAAATGATTTTAATTGATGCCATTATACAGTGGACACACATTTTTTTCAGGGAATTTTAGAGTTTTGAGGTTTTTTTTCCTTCATAGTAGCTATAACTCTCTAGTGACAGAGACTTATATTTATTGCTATTTTGATAACAGGAAGCTTATCTGGAGATAATTAGAAAGCTATTAGAATAATGCTTTTCTTAGTGACTGAAAAAGGAATAGACAGTACGTGTAAGGATATTAGCCCAGATAAAAATAATTTTAATTGTTGAATGCAGTTATAAGAAATTAGGTGTTTTGTATTAGTGTTTCTATCATGGAATTCCAGTAAAAACTTATATGGATTTTTAAAAATATGGATTGAATTCTCATACATAATCATTCCCTTTGTGTTTGATACATATTACAAGAAGGTTCTTCTTTTTCTTCTTCTTTTTTTTTTCTTTTTGCTTTTATCTAGTTTCTTCCAAGATCCGGTACTTGCAGGAATATCATAATCGAGTTCTCCACAACATTTATCCCGTGCCATCAGGAACAGACATCGCAAACACCCTGAAGTATTTTTCCCAAACATTGTTAAGGTAAGCCTTACATACCCTTGACTTCAAGAGAACTATTAGGTAGTATCGCTGAATTGATTGGGACCTAATTTCACACTGAGCTGAAAGTCTTGAAAGGCCTTAGCCTTCTAGTGCTCTGTCAGAAGAGTCTGGGCTCCAGCCCCCTGGGTGTGTCTAGCAGATCAGAACCCAGTTTCCTTGGAAACACGGGCCGCACGATAGTGTCCTGCTTCCTCAATTGAGAGTTCTTTGGGGAAATCTGCAAATGGTAAAAACGTTGTGTGTTTGACACAACAGCTCAAGATTAAGGGAGTGAGATTTGAGTCTCTAAAATTGAGAGCGAGGAGCACTCAGAGTCTAAAAGAAGTGGAGAGTTAGATGGCGGCCTAGGCTTGCTGCTGGTTAGTGCAGGAGTTGCAGCTGCTTCCATCCTGTGTCACACCTGATAATAAGTACTGCGAGGACAAGGGAGCAACAGCGCTGGAGCTCTGTTACCCTGTCTCCTTTTACTGCAGGGCAGAGATCTGAGGGGGCATCCCCTTTACCCTTGCCACTGATACAAAAGAGCAAAGACGAGCCTTTTCCAGCTGCAGAGCTGTCTTTGGCAAATAGCATTGAATTCAGAATATTTCACTTACCATTACACCCCAGCACTTTGTCTCGCCATTGCCACATCCCTCTTTGAGTTTGCCCTGGACTCACGGCCGTTTCTGCTATTTAGACAACAGCAAGAGTTCTGTAAGTCAGGCATGGAGAGGGCATACCTTGGAGTGAGTGTAGTGGCACTTGACTTTCCAGGCATCTGGCGTTTGTTGTATGCGGACAGGCTGATCACTTATAGAGAGACACATCCTGCGTGCAGCCAGTCACTGGTCTTAGGGATTATGCCTACCGTTCTTCTTTGGATATTGTCTTATCTTTAGGATCCTGAGTATCCCTGTCCTAGTATGGAGGGATTCTGTTTATCAGGTTCCTGAGGTGTTTTAGGCTCACGTAGCTGGTTTAGGACCCTGGAGCAAGCTACTTCCCCTTTTCACAGGGCATAGCACAGTTAGCCAGGTTTTCTTAGTGATCACCAGGTGACTGGGAACCGAGGCATCCTATTCCATCCTTTCACATTCTCCTTTCGCCTTTGAGGCTGGGTGCCCCAAAGGGACACTCTTTCCCATATTATAACCCACAGTGAGGGACACTTTTCTGGTAGGAAACATTGTGGATTCCATTTGTGAAGAAATGGCGACACCTTTGTTGGCTTCAGAGTGTGCCACTCAGGGCTTTGAAGTTGTGCCAGTAAGTTGAGAAATTTAGGACACCGTGAGGGTTCTGTTTCTATCATTATGATGAGGTCAGGGGTAACAGCATCTTCATGGTGAAACTGGTGTTCTAGTAGCCTGTTCTAGAGATGGCCAGAGAATATTTGTGTGACTGAGTCCATCTTAAAGGGGTATCAATATCAATAGCCGTTAATGGCGACAGTGGCAATAGCTATCATCACCATAGCAACATTATATTATGATAGCTATATTTCTTCACATCAAGTGCTGCTCCAAGCTCTTTAAATGTGACATTTCCTTTAGCCCCTTGTAATCAGATAAGGGCTCTACTGTACATATTTCACAGATAGTGAAACTAAGTCACAAGCGTGGTCCAATACGTTGCTCGGTGTTACAGATCTAGTAATTTTGGAGTCATTAGGTCATTGGTGATCTTAATCCACAGCCCACGCTGTGCTACCTGCGCTGGGCTGCTGCATTCTGGTTACTGTCACCCGGCAGGGATACTTCTCTTTAATAAAAACTTGATTTCGCCCTTGGGAATGCTAGCTAGCATCTGACAGAAAGTCGTAGAGTGCTGTTGGCTGGCTATCTGTAAAATCAAGGGAAGACAGGGAGTGTTTAGTGCTTGGCGTCCATTCGGAACTTTTGCTCCATGGAGCTGAGCTGAGGTGACGGTCGCAGTTCCACCTTGCTCAGAAGGTAGCTGCAGGTGGTGGAGCAGAGCAGCCTGGCAGACTCTGTGCATGCCCACAGAGACACATGTGCACAAGACATTGACGAATGTAATGCATCATGGATCAGACTTGAATAGGAATATTTACAGGTCAGCTGTTTGGTCTGAATCCTATGTATTTCTTATCTTCTCTATGCCTAGTGCAGCTTTTTTTTTCTTTCATTAAAAAATGGAAACACAAAACCTTTATCTTTTGTTCTTTATACTGAACCACGTTAGAAGCCCTTTCACGGTTGGCACCTGCGTCCATTCCAACCACACGTATATTCCTTCCTCTTAAGAAGCTAGTAGAAAGTTTAGGCCACATGAGACGAACTAGGTCTTTGGCTCTTTGGTTATTGCCGGTAAAGTTCTCCACCACAAGCAAGGTGGTTCCCTTTGTGTTTATATAATTTTCACATTCAGAACTACTTGCTGCTTCCAGAACTCACAAGCAAGGTGGTTCCCTTTGTGTTTATATAATTTTTACATTCAGAAGTACTTGCTGCTTCCAGAACTCACAAGCAAGGTGGTTCCCTTTGTGTTTATATAATTTTTACATTCAGAACTACTTGCTGCTTCCAGAACTCAGGTTCTTGCAAAGAAGTAGGAAGAACAATCTGGGTACTCTGGCTCCTGCCTGATGTATCCAAACTAGGGAGCTGGAGGCAAGAGGGAGTGAGACCCTGGGAAGGACTATGTGGTACCATTTTGCAAAGTTCAGGTGGCTTTATTTGAGTTAGGATTACATCGTTAGAATGCTGGTTCTCTGGTGTCTGTGCATTCGGGAAAGCTTTGAATGGCAAAGCTGAGGTTGGCCTAGATGGTCAGTGTCCGTCATTTAGTCCACTGGAGGAGAGAGAGTGCATGTCACCACAGCTGACTATAGCACTGGCTGCAGCATCTGCATAAGATAATTCGCCTGCCGAGGTTCTCTCTACTCAAGTTGGAGAAGTCCTCTGTCATAGGCAGTGTACTGAGCCCTGTGCCCAGAGCAGCTTTTGTCCTATCACAGGGATCTGCAAAGGCGGGCACACACATACACACAGACACGTATACACACACATACACACTAAATTGACTTTTGTCAATTTTCGTCCAGTACAGAAGTTTTCAGAAGCCTTTTCTGCATCAGGCGGTGGCTGGAGGCCCTGGCTGGGATGACATACGCATGCTGCATCGTGCTCATTCTAACTTAGCAGGGTCGCAAGTCTGGCAGTGGACACAGACTCACAGAACTTTCCCGCAGAGGTTGTTCTGCTTACGTGCCTCTTAGCATTAGGGGTGGCAATAAAGATTGTCTAATTTGCCGTCGCAGGCTCAGAGATGGTTGTTCACTTCATGCTAGGAGCATACTGTGGTCACATCTCCATCATCTAAGGTCTTTAAGGATCTTGCCTTCACCAGGTGGCTGGATATTTATCAGCTCCTAGTGTCCTTCCTGTTTCAGACTTGTTGGGAATCTTCCGCTGTGTCTCTCTCCTGGTGTTCTTGGAGCTGCTCTAATGTAAATCTTTACATTTGCTACCAACTTGTTAGAAAATGTAAATACATTTTAAATAGGGATTCCAGTTTCAGCCCAATATTCTTAATAGAATAGGAATTTCTAAGAACACACACATAAACACATGCACATATATACACTCATATACACACATAGATACACATCATATATGCATACATACACACATGCAAACTCAGACACATATACATATATACACACAAATACAGATACACACAGAGACATGCACACACAGACACACAGATACACACAGACACAGAGATATGAGAACACACACATACATACAGATATGCATACACAGACACACACAGAGACACAAAGACATGAAAATACACACAGACACACATAGATACACACGCAGACACATACAGAGACACATACACACAGACACACACGGATGCACACATACACACACAGGCACACACACATAGACACATACAGAGGTATGTACACACAGGCACACAGATACACACATAACACACACACACACACACACACACACACACACACAATCTAAAGTCCACAGGATAGTTTTAAAGTGTAGCATAGCATATAGTCAATTTGTTTAGTGCATAGATGCAGTGCAAATGTCAAAGTGCTTAATTGTGTAGAAAGTTGAATTGATGGATTAAATTTCTGTTCAAGGAAGGCCTCAGGACACTCAACCCCCTTGCCAACCCCAGGGGTCTTCCTCCTTCTTGACAATGGAAGCCAGTGCTCACAAAGAGGGTCCGAGAGGGAAAAGAGAGGTGAAAAGCTGGCCACAATGTCTGACTCTTCTGACAGGGCATTCTTAATATTCTTTTTGATTGAATCTGTATATAAACCTTTGGGAAAGAATTTCAGGTGGATGTGGAAATCGTTGATCATTCCCAAGTTAAACAGTTTGGCTGGGGAAATAAGTAATTTTTTTTCTCTGAATAAGACATCATAAAACAAAACATCATAAGATCACAATGCATTGTACATTAATTCATGAACCCTTCTTAAGTTTCCACAATGAACACATTTCCTTACATTGAGCCATGAATGGCGATTTAAAACTGGTTTCATGGATAACTCATTTCCGCCATTTTTTCCTCAACTTCACCTGCTAAATCTCAAGGCAGAGAGAGAAAGTTGTACTGTTTCAGCGCTGGCATTCTTCCCTCCCTGAACGTAGGACACTGTCATTGCTGTCACCTGGGAATGCACATGCACAGGAGGGAAAACTATCACAGAAGCAGCTTCCAAAGTTGAGCCATTAGCGCTTGCTGCAGCCCCTCCGGCTTCGGAACAGCAACGTGTAGTTAAATAATGTGTCACATCCCCCACCAAGGCGGTGGTTGACTAGACTTAAAGGACACTTTACATATCATGCATTTATGATATCCGGCTACTTTTTTTTCTTTTTGAAGAGACGCTGGCAGCTAGCCAACATGTGCTGAAATTTGGGAAACTATATCAACATGTCCATTTTGTGACTCTAAAGGGATTTCAGGGGATAGACTCATAGGACTAAAATTGTTGGTAACTGGACTTATCAATAATGTAACATGTAAATATGGTAATCTGAGAAGTAATTTCGTTGTGTGGGAAACTAAAAGTCTGATGCAAAAATATGTGTTCTCTATAATAGAGGTAGGCAGACGGTGAGAGGTGGAATAGCGTTATCCTACTGTACAGCTTAAGGTTACAAAGCCCAGTATAGCACACACTAATGCAGGTAAATTAAATCCCTTTTAACAAAAACAAAGACAGCAGCTCCTAAGTTCTTTATTGCTAAGAAGTATTACATAACTATTCTGAAATTATCTTTATTATCATTATTATTATTGTTTTTCCTTGGACATTGGGTAACAGAAGACAGAGGAAATGGAGGTAAATTAGGCACCTAGAAAATAAAAAGCATGTAGTCATTTTTTTTTACATTGTAACATATTTCTGCGCTAAGAGAAAATTAAAAAAAATTCAATGTCGACTTGACATAACAAGCATGCTGGCACTAACCAGTTCCTCACACCACTGTGACATTGTAGACGTCACACCGTTAGCTGAGAATTTAGTAATGTTGGATGCACATAGAGTAAGTATAAGACAATGAAAAGAAGCATTTAGAAACTGTTTTCTATTTTTACTAACAAATAAGTATACCATAGGAAAGCACTTACGTGCTGTAGACGCTATAGTGCGTAACGGTTGCCTACTGGAAAATAGCATAATCTCATTTTAAAACCTAAACATTTGGTTAAGAAGTAATTTGACTTTTAAACCAACAACTTTTCTGCTTTGTAACTTTTACTAAAAGTTTCATAGATTTCAATGGAGACTAAAAGTAGAACGATATTTAGAGACAACATTTATTCTCATTAAGCTTTTTTAACTTTCTACATGATCTTTTCTCTAGTTTTTAGTGAGTTTTGTTGACTAATAAAGTAAGTAACAGCAGTACCATCAGAGATCTTGTATGATGCACAGCTTTTCCCGTAGATGACGCTTGCTTAGCTCTTAGAGTTTTCACGGTAACTATTTAATAAACACTGTTTGTATTCATAAAATAAAATGTTTCCTCCCAACATGCCAAATTAAAACACACACACACACACACACACACACACACACACACACACACACACACACTATCTTTAGTTCACCAACACACGCTATGGGCCATTTACTATATATTATTTTATAGCTTTTCCAATGTAGTTTAGTTAACACTTTAGAAATATGTATTATTTCTAAGTTCATATGCCTGTTTAAACTTCATTATCTCAAATGATACTGACAGAATGTCATGAAACAGTATCATAATATACATATAGACATTATTTTGATGCAATAAACATGTGATTTTTAAGACTTTCTTAATAAACGCACATGTTTATTCTTTGCTAAAACATGTTTCTGCAAGTGCCATACCTATATTTTGCAAGTTTCTATCTACATGACGAGATAGTACTGCTGCGTTGCTTTGAAAACTCGGTATGATTAGGAGTGAGAGCCCTCCCAGATGAAGCCAAGTCAGCGTTCCTCATGCTAGGAAACCGCTCCTTCGCCAAATTGACAAACTGTAAAACATGGGTTTGGCACTGAAACATGCATTTTTATATTTTTGCTCCTTATAAACCAGATAACACATGAGATGCAATGCAACTTCCACAAAGTCCACCTGCGTTGTTGACATCTCTGAGCACATGGCTGTGCGACCAGCACTAGATCCGTGCTGCGGTGGCAATTGCATCTTATGTGGGTGTATCTGGTGTTTTATTATTTGTTTTAGAGTGTCATTTCAATGTAATGTGCTGTTCTTTGTGTCTTTGTTGTCTCTTTTTTTTCTTTGTCCCCCCAACAGCATTTTGTCCCGCACAGGGAAGAAGGAAAACCAAGATGCCTCCAATTTGACAGTGCCCATGACCATGTGTCTTTTTCCTGTGCCATTCCCACTCACCCCATCTCTAAGACCGCAGGTCAGTTCCATCAACCCTACTGTTACTCGCTCCCTCCTTTACAGCGTCCTGCGAGATGCTCCTTCAGAACGCGGCCCGCAAAGTCGTGATGCTCAGTTGTCAGACTACCCTTCTTTGGACTACCAAGGCCTCTACGTGACTTTGGTGACTCTCCTGGATCTAGTTCCTTTACTACAGCATGGCCAACACGGTGAGCATTTTTACTGAAGTCTTTGGGAATGTCCATGTGTGCTTATGAATATTTATGGTGCTGAGCAGGCGGGCTTGGAGAATGTTGTTACTGTCGTAAATCTCTTGAAGGGTTTTGTGTGTCTGAAGCCTTTCTGACGATGAAACTTAATAATGGTGCTTCCCTTCCATTCATTTCACACGGTCCTTATGCCCAGCGTTGTTATTCAAGGGGTTGGAAGCAGGAGACAATGAACTGGAGATGGTGAATATAGCAGGCAGCTCCCTTCACTGATCAGTTTATTGTGGTGACTCTTGTTAAGGCCACAGTTGAGAAGCTGAGTTTGAAGCTTTGCCCCAGAAAATATAAGAGGTTGCGTTTGAAGAGCAGGCTCTAATCCTTGACTGATTCTGAGAGTTTCAGGGGCAAACCAAAAATTCTCTCCGGGACTCACTTTTCCTGGTAAAACAAATGCCTGATTTATTTAACAACCAGCAGTTACTGCAAAATACTGGGGCAAGGGTTATAGCACACAGTGTTGCCGGTGGTATTTAGAGTAGAAGCCGTTGGTGAGCAGGCTTCCTCTCTCCGCCCCATTCTACTGTGTCTTTCCATTATTTGTCCCCTCTGTTCTTCAGATCCACACAGAGGGGTGCAGTGATGTCTGCTTAGCTATCCACTATGGATTTGGGGGAACTTAAAAATTCAAAACTGTATGGAGAGTAGAGATTTGCTTCTTAAATGCAGTTTAGAAGCCTGAGCTGTCTTTAAAATATTTGCCATTTGGCCCCTGGGAGTGTGATAACCGAAGAAGTTTCATTGTACAGAAAAGCAAGCTTTGGTGGTGGGGGTTGTTTTATTTTTTAATATGGTTGTCTGTCCTAGAAGAATGCTTAATGACTGGTTTAGTATGAAGTGTTTGTAATTGAAATTTTCTAAAGTTTCCTTTCATAAAGTGATGAAATTATTACTGAATTTGCTTTTCTTGTCTTTACAATGCTGTATTATGCTGTGGAGTTGCTTATCTTGAACCCTTTGCTGTCTTAAACCTACCTAGCCTCTTGTGCTACAATCCTCTCCCAGCTCAGAACCAAAATGAGACAAATTGGGAGCTTGTAGATGTCAAGTGGCACCCAGTCCTAAATTCAGCATGGACTCATGTGTCCCTGGGGAGAGTCACCGGGTCAGACTAGATGCCCTTTATTTTTAAGATTTCTTGATTGTGGTATTTTGCTTGGTAAATGGCAATTCACATAATGTGTGAAACTTGACAATTTCAGTATCGATGATTTATGTTTTTGCTCTCATGCCTATGCCTGCCTTGTGACCTTATCTTGATATTTATTTATTGTGTTCTTCTGAATAATATAGCTTAGAAGCTAGGATAAAGCTCACCAGCATTCTAGCGAAGGGTTTAGAGAGCCCAGGCAGCCCCTTTCTCTCAAGGTTCTCTGCACAACCTGGGCCACAGGGAACTTGGAGATTGCAGATCCAGTGAGAATCTCTGAGGACTGGTCCTGCCAGCTGATGCTCTGAGCGAGCTTCCTGCCAAGCTTCTTCTGATAGAGAATGATTGACTGCTCACTGGCTAGAGTCTCTGTCCTCATTCCGGGTCTAGGTGGCCTATAGGAATGAGCAGGAGTAGTTCAGCTACGGGTGAATTGTGATTTGGGCAGCTCCTGCTTTCTCCGTATCTCAGTTTCCTTGGGTAGAAAAGACCCCAGGTGGGCTTCCAGGCCCTTTCAGTGCTATTAATCTGTAATTAGGCTTTTTAGCCTAAGGCTGAAAAAGGCTCAATGAACATAGCTGAGGTGTCTTTTATGCACAGCCTCATGGAATTCACACAAAAATACCTGTGAATTTTCCGCTTATTGGTCTGAGCTCAAAGGCGATGTACCTGAGCTGTTCAGGTTGCGTGTTGACCACACTGTCAGCTGACAGGCCAGTCAATATAGTTTGTTAATTCTCACAATTATTAGAAATAATTTGAGGAATGCACATGATTCTGGAAGATGAATCAGAGCCAAAGCAGACCAGAGTCTGAGACTTCACTATCTTAATGAATACAGAAGTGATCCATCTTCATGTCAAGCCTTGGCTGATGGTCTATATTTCAAGAGGTTCAGAAATATCACAGTGCACATCAAATGTAATGGATTTATTCTTCATGCTTTCTAAAGCTGAATAGTTGTGGTTGTTTTGAAGGCCCTTTATGTTTACTTCTCATGCAGGTAACAATGATAGTAATATTAATGGCAATAAGTACTAGCTAATGTTTTTGGAGTACATGCTATGCTGAGTTCTTTGTATTTATTTCATCTAAACTTCTATCAAGCCAGGTAGGTATTGTTATTATCTGTATTTTAAATCCTTGAAAGATTATTTTGAGGAGGATTAGCTTCCCTGACAATGAACAGGATGCAAAGGGCTGTGCAGTACCAGCCCCTAGCTTCCTTTCTGCGAAGCACACCTAATTTAGAGGTCACAAACTACCTTGCTGCCCGAGACTACAGGCGTAGGACCAGTGTGGCTTGGCCAGTGTAGCAGAAATAGCCAGGTCTTAATTTCTAATACTGCCCTGGACTTTTCTGAAAATTCTACTGGGCACATCACTGTATTTCAGTTATCTTTATGAAATCCAATGGAGATAAAAAAAATTGAAGGATGTTAGCATCACTTGGAAAGTGCTTTGATTAATGGGATCAAGGGTCACCTGACTAGTGAGGCTTACAGATGACTGATACACTGATGAGAAACTCATGGAACAGATTTATTTCTTAATATATTCGCCAACTAACTGCTATGTACATCCCACATTCTACTAAGCAGTGTATTTCTGAATTCTTAGTAGAACGGGAGCAATAGATGCTTTTATAGTTTAAACTAGATTATTAAAATATAAAGCTAGCATGTTTTGTTAATGACACCATCTTCAGTGGCTGACTACTTAATTTTGTTTTGTAGATCTTGGACAGTCAATATTTTATACAACCACATGTTTGCTACCCTTTCTCAATGACGATGTTCTGAGCACTTTGCCCTACACAATGATTTCAACGCTAGCTACCTTTCCTCCATTTCTTCACAAGGATATTATTGAATACCTTAGCACATCTTTTCTACCAATGGCCATATGTAAGTTCAATTTCACCTCATCCTAAAATTATCTTTGTATATTGTACAAATGGAAACTGTGTTTATTGTTACAGGCGCTTGACTTTCAAGATTGTAATGGAATCACGTGATAATGTACACCTGCTATGATCTAAATTCTAATTGTTTCAGCATTTATGTTATGTTGGAAGTTGATGGTGTGAAAGACGATTATACCTTAGGATCATCACGCTATTCGCTCAGTTTGCCTTCATGGAATAGGAGGAAAGAATGTGTCAAAGCATTCTGGGTTTCCTACTTATAAATTACAGTGTCTTTTTCCACGTTAGAAAAGAAGGTGGACAGAATGTTGTCTGGTGTGAAGACTGCTTCCTCCTGCAGGTGAAGGCAGCTGGGAGGATGGATAGGGCAGCAGAGAGTGGGGAGACGTAGCCTCCTGTTCCAGCTCTGCCGCAGGATGCTGTGGAGGGTTATACAGCTCAGTTCATGTGACTGAAATCTAATTCGATGCTGGTGACTGGATCAGCTTTCCTTCTCGGTATTTTGATGACAAAATGAGTCAAAATTTATGACATGCTTTGGAAATAAAGCCAGCGCCCATGACTCCTATGCAAGATATAGTCACAAGCCTGGGACCAGTCTTCTTTGTCCATTTATTGATATTTTTGGAGACTGAGCCTCACAACTCCAGGTCGGCCTGGAATTTGATTAGTTCTGTAGTCAAAAGCTTCTTCAAATTCTTGATCTGCTGTCTTGGGCTCCCGAGTGCTAGGATTATGGCTTCTTTTCAACTTTTATATACATAATTCTACAGGGTCCTCAGACATGAAAGCAAAGAGAAAACAAGCAGAGTTTCAGCTTCTGTAATCACAGTCCCTAAAGTGTTCTTTACAAGTGGATTGTGGATCAGCCTATGTTTCAGGGAATAAGCTGAAAAAATGACGGCTTAAGAATTCAACCAGATTAAGATGCAAATCTCAGCTCTGCCACTGGCTAGCTATGCGAATTTATCTTTGATTGTTATCTCTAAAATAGTAATCATAGCTTCCTCGTGGATAATCACAGCTCCTTTGTGACTAGTAACCTTAGCTGCCTCACGAACAGCAACTGTGGCTGTATCTTGATGTGTCAAGGGGTAGCATGATTAGCCTGGGTGCTGGTAGTGTGCCACCCGGAGCCTGCTGGCTGTCACTCACGGTTACCCTCCCACCTCAGCCCCCTGAATACTGGGATTTTAGGTGCACACCACCATACCTGCTTTTCTTCTCTTGATTTTTTTTTTAAAATAAAAATAGCTCTATTGGTCATGTCTAACTCCTGGTATCAGTGCTCATCACGTTAAGTTATGTGCTTATTATGCCCTCATTAAAGTTGCTGTGTATCAACAGCTGACAAACACGTGTACTTTTTGGGCTTCACCTTAGAGTGGAGTTTAACTTAGGTATAGAACTGTAATTTTCACGTCTTTTCAGCAAAGAGTTCGACTCTTTGTTAATAATTTTTAAAAATATTCAGCAAATATTTAATATTGCTAAACATCACATTTAGCAAATATTTAAGCATAAAATATTTGCTAACCTATCCTAATTATTTAGCAACAGGGGAAAATGAGCGAACTGATGATGTCACTCCAAGTTGTAGAATATTTCATTCTGTTTCACCTATGCGATCTCATGAACCAGTGCTCGCTTGTGGGTATAGTTTTAGAATTTTGTGATCTTGTTTTAAAATAATGTCGACTGTTAAGCAAATGAACAGGCGTCTTTAAAAAAAAAAGATTGGCAGGTGAGACGGTTTCTTACTGGTAATAATCTAGCTCGCTGTGCCCCTGTTCTTGGGGATAAGTAATTTGTGGGGAGACATTGGCGCAGTGAGCGTCTCACCACACTGAAGGTTGATCAGGCAGTGAGCGGCTCACCTCGGTGAAGGTTGATCAGGTATTGTCAGCTCATTTCTTTGCAAAGCTGGTGACTAATTCCTCCTTAATTAGAAGTGGAGATTCCCAGACACAAACCTTGTCATGTTAAAATCCTGTTTTACACAAATAGCTGAAGCAACTGAGTACTAAAAATGAGTGATGTGAACCTAAAAATATGTGTGAATTTCAGTCTTTCTTCATGGAATGGCTTGATATTTATTCCTTTGAACGTATGAGCAAGTCACTTCATGTCTCTGAGACATAATGGTTTTTTTCAGCTTTAAAAGCGGGATGTTCAGAAAACAAGTTAAAATTCCCTGGTTATTTCTGGATTAATAATTCTAGGTTGAATAACATCAATGTTAATTTTTAAAATTGTTTCTATTGAGCTATATATTTTTTTGCTCCCCTCCTTTCCTCCTGCCTCTCCTTCTACCCTCTTCCCTTGATCCCAATGCTCCCAATTTACTTAGGAGATCTTGTCTTTTTCTGCTTCCCATATAGTTTAGATCTATGTATGTCTCTCTTAGGTTCTTTTTGTTGTCTAGGTTCTCTGGGATTGTGAATTGTAGCCTGGTTTTCTTTGCTTTATGTCTAAAAGCCACTTATGTGTGAGTACATGTTATATTTGTCTTTCTGGGTCTAGGTTACTTCACTCAATATGATGTTTTCTAGATCTATCCAGTTGCCCACAAATTTCAAGATGTCATTATTTTTTTTCTGCTGTGTAGTACTCCATTGTGTAGATGTACCACATTTTCCTTATTCATTCTTCAGTCTAGGAGCATTTAGGTTGTTTCCAGGTTCTGGTTATGACAAATATTGCTGCAATGAACATAGTTGAGCACATGTCCTTGTGGTATGATTGATCATCCTTTAGGTATATAACCAAAAGTAGTATTGCTGGGTCTTGAGGAAGGTTGTTTCCTAATTTTCTGAGAAATCACCATACTGATATCCAAAGGGGCTGTACCTTTGGATACTCCCACCAGCAATGCAGAAATGTTCCCCTTACCCCTCATCCTCTCCAGCATAAGTTGTCATCAGTGTTTTTGATCTTGGCCATTCTTACAGGTGTAAGATGAAATCTCAGAGTTGTTTTGATTTGCATTTCCCTGATGGCTAAGGATGTTGAGCATTCCTTAAGTGTCTTTCAGCCATTTTAGATTCCTCTGTTGGGAGTTCCCTGTTTAGATCTATACCCCATTTTTTAAATTAGATTATTTCTTCTATAACACCATTTTTTTGCATACCTTTGTCCATCCATTGGTAGGCCTGGCTCACGTGTTTACTTGTCACTCTGTTTTAGCCTGTGGCTTGGGCGACTTCTCAGCACCCTCCTGGTCATTCACTTGTAGTCACTCTTCGCCGTCTTTGAAATGAGCTGTAGTGGTGGCCTGCATGCCTGCTCTTAGATGACTGAGTTGTTTCTTCATACACAGACCTCAAGACAGAAGAGACAGACTTTCAGATTCCAGTTAGAATGGATTGCAGTGAGGATTGGAGTGGTCTCATTATATTATCCGTGCTGTTTCTATTTTTGGTAGCTGTCACGGTATCTAGAGCTTCCCACTGGATCAGGACAGGGACATTTAACTTGGTCCAGAGTCTTTTTATCTCAGCACAAAGATGTTAGATAAAAGATGTTGCATTTTCTAAATGCTTAGTAGTCTTTGCTAGAAGGACTTCACCTGACACGAAGTTGCAGGTTTGTAATGCTGAAGCAGGAGGATCACTACAAATTCAAGGTTAATGAGACCCTATTGCAAACAACAAAACACAATACAAAACAAAACCTACAGGAAGATGTTAAAAAAAATCTCTTTGGTATGGATTTTTTTTTTTTTTTGGTTTTTCGAGACAGGGTTTCTCTGTGGCTTTGGAGCCTGTCCTGGAACTAGCTCTGTAGACCAGAGTGGTCTCGAACTCACGGAGATCCGCCTGCCTCTGCCTCCCGAGTGCTGTGGTATGGAATTTTTATAGTCAATGTAAAGCATAGATTTTTTCCATTTTAAAGTGAGTATCATTAATGATTATATAACTACTGATTATATAATTAATGATCATATTGTCTGTATTACTTAGAAGATGCAGTTTTGAGCTTTGAAGTGGATCCAATTCTCCAAACCAAGCATTGGCTGCGTAGCATACACACTGTTCTTGCCATCTTTATTACCACACTAATCGCTTATGATTTATTTTTAAATAACTCCTTTTAAATAACTCATCAATTTATTATAAAAACTCTTCTTGACATGTTTTTCTTATTAACTCCTCCAAAAATAAAATACAGGTCTCTTTATTCCATATGTGTGGAATCTATGCTGTTTATAAAAGTGTATTAGAAGAGTTACTAAGCATTGGAAAAAACAAATCATTTGCACATCACCATGGAAACCTCTCTTTTTTCAATAAAGGATTTGTGATTTGTTGTCCAAATTGAAATATGGATCTTTGGATGATGATACTTCCATATAGTTTAAATAGGCATCCTTTAATATAATTTAAGTAAACATCCGTTCATGTGGGCTGTCTTAATCTGAAGACAGAAACAGTGCTGAGCAAGAGCCTGGACTGTGCCATCGAATCCAGTTTCTTTCCTACCTTAGATTTTCTCAGTCACTGACCCTCAGGAGAAAGAAAGGCTCATTCAGATCGTTGTGTTGATTTTAAAACACATGTATGACTTCACTGCATATCTAGTTCCAAGCTATGGTTTTATTGTTTGGTTTTGGCTACACATGGAACACGTGGTATAGTTCTATGGTCTTATGAGACTAATTGTGCACAGAAAAAAATAAAGAAAAGGCAAGTTCTTGGTGACATTTGAATAACCATTGTCATGCATAGTCTGCTCATTTGCTAATGGTTGCATTCACGAGGTAGGTGTTGCTGTGAGAACTTCGTTGTTGAAAATGTTTGGCACCAGGATTCACTGGGGGCAGAGCTATAGTTCTTTGGCTCTGCACAACTTTCTCTCCCCATTCTTAGATACAGGATTGTCAATAATCATAACTTGCCCTATCTACATCCCAGCTTTGTTGTGAAGACCATGAAATGAAAGCTACATGAGACTGGAATTTGAACATTCTATGATATGCCAATATATAATGGATCAAATGCACAGACAAATCATAGACATATTAATTAAATCACATTGCAATGAATCCTGACACTTCCCTGCTGAGATTGTTCATGTTGTTCTACTGCTTTTCCCTGTTGGATACACTCTTGCGGCAAAGGGCCATCCAGGAGAGGTCGGACTGTCCCTGGCTTACTTTGTCCCTTATGTGACAGTGCACATAAAACCGCCGCAGGTTTTGCACTTAAAGTACTTGTGAAGTTGGGCGTCTTGCTTCACTAACCCAAATGGCAAGTATTTTAAGACTGCATAGGCTTGAGAGTCTTGTGATCCTGGTATTCTCTTTTGGTTTAGCTGCTGCCTTCTGAAGTCATGGCTCTCTCTAACAGAGACCTTACCTAATGGAATGCAGCCATCTTCGCTAGCACAAGCCCAAAGCCTGTGCGAGGAGAGGCCACGTCTCTATCCAGATAGTGCTATCTGGCCAACTGTAGAAGTTTCTTCACCCTAGCTGTCTTTCTTATCTTTATCATTTAGCAGACTATAAGGCTAGTGGGATTTATTTTAACCTATCCATAGACTATGCTTATTGTGGTCATTTGGATCAGACCAGTAACTTCAGGTCTGGTCTCTCTACTTCCTTGCTTAGGCTTCCTATTGCCTGTTCTTTACGTCAAACCCAGAGTCACCTTCCAAACATGTGGATTATGCCATGTTCTGTCCCTCCTCCAAACCATCTAGCTTCTTGTCACTCTTAACAATTAGATTCTTCCTTGGCTAGCAAGACTCTGATCTGGCTGTGGCCAGCTTCTCTACTTTCATTGTTGCTTCTCCACGTGACTGCTCTGCATGTCTGCATCAGCCTTGCTGTGGTTTTACAAAGGCTTTGTGTTTATACTGCACCCCTTGTCTCAGAGCCCCTCTAAATGATCTCATGGTGGGTTTCCCTTAGGTCACAGTGTAAGTACCGCATCTTTTAAAGAAATGAGTCTGTGTGTGTGTGTGTGTGTGTGCGTGTGTGTGCATTTAAGAGAGAGACAGAGACACAGAGTGAAAGAGACAGATGGGAGACAGAGAAATACTAAGAGACAGTGAGAGACAAGGAGAGACAGAGAGAGACAGAGACAGAGAGAGATTCAGAGAACAACATTTGGGAGTCAGTTTTCTCCACCTTGTTGCACAGGATCTCCTTTGATGTCTCTGTTGCTGCTCTGTATGCTCCAGATGGCCCAAGATTTCTGGCCGGTTCTCCAGTCTCTATTTCCTATATTGTAGTGCCAGGTGCCAGGACTTCAGCTGCCCGCCATTGCATCCAGCTTCTCATGTGGGTTCTGGAGATGCAGTTTAAATGGTCAGGCCTGTGCAGCCAGCGCTTTTACTTCCTGAGCCGCCCTCCTGGATACTCTTAAGAACCACATATTTTGAGATGCCTTCCTTTCTAATTTAATTCAGAACTTTCCACCATCTTTTCTCTGTTCCGTTGCCCATATTCATGCTTCTTCGTGGCCAATGCATGTCCTTTTCTGTAGAACAACACTGTCCACAGAACTTTCTCTGATAATCGAAATAGAAATAAAATTCTATGCTGCCTCATACTGTAGCCATTACCACATAGGGTTACTAAGCACATGTGATGTGTCTAGTGAGGCTAAAGAATGTAATTTAAAATTTTTCTTAACTAATATACATAGCCACCTCCAACTATACAGTACCTAACCCAACTCTGGCGATGGCCTCCTTTACCGCTGTAACCAAGGGCTGAGAATGATGCCTGGTGCAGTTCTATGGAAAAAAGTAGTGTGTGAGTGAGTGATTGGAACATTAGCGATGATTATACTCATCCTGGACTGTCATTGTCTCAGGAATTAGGCTGGTGCATTCCTGTCGCTAGCTCAACTCTCACCTACAAAATGACTTTTGTCACCTGCTTACTTTTCGAGGTGAGAATCGTGTGAGAACTGCACACCTAGCCCATTGGGGATTATCCAGTGTAGGAACATGTTAAAAGATCGGTACTGTTCGTGGGAGGAAGGCACGATGGCAGGTTCTGTTCTGGTGCTACTGGGGGAATAGGGGAAAGGCCTGGAAACTTTTCATTATATTTCCTGAGCACAATAGTCTTTTCCGTTTAATTGTATATGATTTTTTTTTGTACTCTCATGGGATCAAGCTGCGTATCTGTTTACATCATGCCTTTTACACAAGATTCAGTAAATGACGCCTGCTTGTGCATGCTTATTAAATTAGAGCCATGGTGATTTTATTCGGTCTTGTAGAAGGCTTTGAAATTGCAAGATACCGTCTGTTTATATAAGTATCGGAGCCAATTTCCTGGGGCTTGTGTCCTGGGGGAACTCTTGTGGCTTTATGGATGGCCATACTTGAGGGACAGCATAGATTTGCAGAGGTAACAGGGACATCCAAAGGTCGCTGAGCCATCTGGGCAGCTCTCCAAACAGACTTCACTTAAATCATCTGAGACAGTTGGGCATCTCTCCCGCTTTTAGAGGCCGCTGGGCACAGTGGCTCCCAACCTCTCTAACAGTTTTCATTGTTGAAAAATGCTTATGATTAAAAAGTTTGAGTTGAATTTAAATAAAGGTGAAAACACTTGTCACCAAAAGAATATATATATGCATACATGTGACAAGAGAGGGGGAGAGAGGAGAGAGGAGGGAGGGAGGGGGGGAGATGCTCTTCTGTTGTTGAGGATGTTGGAGGAGGCATTCTTTTCTTTTCTTCTTCAACAAAAGGCACGGGAGTATTGTCTATGTGCTCCCTCTCTCCAGCCCTGGGTATTGGCCTGGGCATCCCCTTGCTCACCCCTCATCTCTCTAATAGATGGCAGATCCAAGGCCAGCTTGCATGAGAGCCGCTGATGTGCTTATTAATTTAACAGAGCGTTTCCAATCTCCCACACTGGCTGAGCTAGGATCTCTAGGTGGAAAACCATGTGCCCCGCTCTTCAGCATCTGATTCAGAGCTCTTTCCTCTTCAGTTTATCCCACTTGATTAGTCATCCTCACCCCTTGGAGCAGTGTACTGCTCTCTGTATCCACCCTGGTCTACCTATCAGCTTTTGTTTACAGTGGAGAGTCAGGCAGACCTATGCCTGAATACCACCTGCCCTGGGAATCAGACACAGGCAGACGCAGGTGGTTAATAAACCCAGACTCGGGCTAGCAGAACTCAGTTAGGGGCCTGTTCTGTTGGCTGGCGTCTCTCAACCTGTAGCAGTGACCGCTGTCCTTTACAGCATCGGAAGTTCTTGATGTGGAAACAAAATAGAATCCTATTAAACTTTCATTGTCTCCGTTATTGCATGACAACCTCTAACTAGTGATTTGATGTTTCTGTTTACTGGGTGTCTTATTGCATTGCCTTGTTCTTTTTCGATGTAAATGAGACCTGCTCCCCATACACTTTACTTTAATGTAAAGTAAAGCTGAATTTGAGGGTATCTGCTTTGGGCTGACTGTCTGCATTAGTGGTCTTTAGTGTGTAGAAATAGTGTTGACTTTGTGAGTCTTTCCCTTCTGTGTGCTGTTTTTTCTCCGTTTGGCAGCTTGGTATATGAGTGTATGTATAACTGTTTTCTTCTACTTCTTCTGTTATCTCTGTGGAAGAAGGAATTCATTTTATATTTTAATCTTAAGAAAAGTCTTCCTTTTGTGGGGGTCTCTCTCAGTTATTAATGGGATAAAAATACCCTTTGACTGAAAACATGTTATGCCAGATAACTTTCATCAGAGCTAGTTTTGAATACTTATGGGGCTACCTAGCATTTTCTATGAAATAGAGACAATTTTAATATAGAGTTTAATGTCGTCATAAACAAGACACTTAAAGATGAGTTTAAATAAATCAGTGTATAAGTGGATATCGGGATTATACAGCAATTAGGTGATTTTTGAAGACACCTGCTTGCTTTGCGATTGGACGCTTGTTGGCACAGGATAAACGTTGTTCACAGCTATTCATAGATTCAAAAAAGTGCTTTGCTCCAAACAACTCAGACCGACGTGAGGAGGGTAGACTGTGGGAAACTGCAAGCGATTTCTTATGGTAACAAAGATACTGATGGGGTTCTATGGGAAGGTTTGGATACAGTTGTGTAGGGACATATGTATGCCAAAAACCATTTAAAAACAAGCATGATCATTTTCATAATATGTGACTTAAGATTTGCAATTATAACTAAATAAGAAGTTATACATTTTGTGAAGCTGGCTTGCTTGCCTCTCTAAGTTTTAATATGTTCTAGTTGGCTTAAAAATCTGCTTTCTTGTGTTAACTGTTAACATGTTTACGTGCCCTGGGCCCACAGGAGGCTCTCTTTTCTTTCTTTCTTTTAGAGATATGAGCATCTTGGGAATAGAGATCACACCAAAGTCCAACTCTGACAAAGCCAGTATATTCTGGTTTTATATCTTTTCCATGTGGCTGTGCTCTAGGTGTTTTTACAGTGGCACATGATGGTAGTGTTTGTACGCAAGGAGCAGTTCTGTGGTTTTGTCTCTGTGAATTTCTATCAGCTCTGGGGCTCTAATGTTTGCAGAGTGTTTCCCTTACGAGCACAAAGCCCTGGGTTTGATCACCAGCATTCCATAAACCGGGTGCATGCCTGTACCAGCTCTGAGAGGTGGAGGCAGGAGGATCAGGAATTCAAGGTCATCTTGGCTGCATAGAATGTTTAAGGCTAGTCTGGGGTACATGAGACACCATCTTAAAAAAAGGAGGAAAGTGAGCAGTGCCCCAGCTTAGTTGGAACTTTCTCGTTAAGCTCTTTCGTGGTTCTAAGTAAGCCAGCAATTATGTGCTCATATCTAGAAATTAATTTGTATCTAATCAGACAATTTTGGTTTCAGTGGGCTCCTCCAGGAAAGAAGGCGTCCCAGCTCATGTGAACCTCTCTGCGTCCGCCATGCTAATGATTGCAATGCAGTACACATCTAATCCAGGTAAGCAGAAGCCGGCAGCTTGAGCAGCTCCAAAGCTATCGTGAGCAGACATCTCGCAGACAAGACAGATTCTTTCATGTGGGAGCTCTTTTAGGCAGAAGAGACAACTGATGTGTTAAAGCCAGATTTCTGAGTTTAAATGAATGTATCAATTGCTAGTAATAGTGGTTTGATTTGCTAGGGAATATTTAAGAATGTTTGAGAATGAAGTTTTAGATGCCTGGAAATGGATGACTTTAGAGAAAAAAGTTTAATTAAAAATATAGTTAGGTAGTGGTGGTGGTAGTGGCACATACCTTTAATCCCAACCCTCAGGAGGCAGAGGCAGGAGGATCTCTCTGAGTTCGAGGCCAGCCTGGTCTACAGAGTGAGATTCAGGACAACCAGGGCTACACAACACAGTAAAACCCTGTCTCAAAAAACCATATATATATTTGGAGAGAGAGAGAAAGGCTGGTGTCATGGCTCATATCTATATTCTTAGCACTTGGGAAGATGAAGCAAGAGGATCATCATTAGTTTAGACTAGCCTGAGCTGTAGAGTGATATCTTGTCTTACACACACACACACACACACACACACACACACACACACACACACACTGTACATGCATATATGCATATTTATTGCACTTTAACCACTAATGATAACTAAATTGATAATTTGGGTAAATTTGTTTTGCTAATGCCACAGAAACATTTTGAACATAAATCTTTTTTTACCAAGTTTCAGGTTTTTCACAGGATAAATTGATGAAATGGAATGTGTGATTTAAAAGGCTTGAAAAATTTTGGTTTTCTTGTCGTGTGAGAGAAAACCATTTTTCATGATGGCTTATCACTTAGTGTGATATGGAGAACTGTAATTGCGTTGTGTTGCTGAAGATTGGCAGCCCACTTTTGCCTTTGTGTAGCAGAGCATTTGTGGTGTTCAGTGGGTTTGCCCATGTTGTACCCTGTTTGGCTGTGTGTGTCAGGGTAACTGCTGATTTAACTGGAAGAACTGACCTAAAAGGCAACTCACTGTTGAAGTACTGTGTTAAGTATAAACTCTGTTTTTTTATTTTTATGTAATGTTTGTTTGGCAAATGAGAAATTTTATAACATTGTTTTTAGTCTATAAGTAGCATAATAATTGAGTTTCTTATTTGAAAACTTTTATTTAAAAAATAAATATAATATTTTATTAATTCATTGAGAATTTAATACACTGTATTTTGTTCATATTTTCTAATACATCTGAGTCATAGAGTGTGTATAGTTTTGTTATTTTGTTATTTGAGATAGAGGCTTGCTATATTGCCTAGGCTGACTTCCTGGGTAAGTCAGTTCTCCGTCTTCAGCCTCCCAAGTCCCTGGATTCCAGGCAGGTGCTGACTTTTCTTCTCTGTTTTAGTCCACTTGGGCTATCATAAGAAGGCTTAAGACAACAAAAACTGAAAGTTCTGGAAGCCAGGAAGTCTAAGCTCGTGGTCCTAGCAGATCCACTATCTGGCGAAGGCTTTCTCCCAGATGCAAGGATGGCCATGCTTGTGCTGTCTCCTCTCTCAGAGGAAGGAGGAACAGTTCTCTGGTGCTTCCGTTACAAAGACACCGGTCATATTCGTGAGGATGCTATCCATAGGATCTCAATGCCTCCTGAAGACCCTGCCTCCTAAAATTCCCATGCTGGGGCCAAGATCTAACATGGGCTTTTGGGAATACAGATATTTGATTTCTCAGCTTTCTATCCCCTCTCCCTAATTTCACATCATTTTCACACCCGAAATATACCAATTCCATCTTGACAACCCTACAAGTGTTAATTCATTCCATTATCAACTCAAAACTCCGAGGCCCAGCAGCTCATATAAACACCATCCACATCTGTAACTGTCAGACTTGCGGTGTGGTTTATCCTAGCATGATGTTCTCTTTGGCTGTGAGTGTATGAAAGCAAATGCGTCACATGTTTCCAAAATGTTACTGTGAGGACTGGGGCTGCAGCTCAGTGGTAGAATTCTTGCTTAGCATAGGGGCAGCTGAGGGTTAAATCCTAAACACAGGCAGACAAATAAACAGTAAAATGCAATGGTAGGCCAGCTAAAGAGTAGACATTCCCACCCCAAAGGGAGAAGGGGTGTGTCTGAAACTCAACATCAAACCTTAGCCTTGTAAGTAATCTTCTTCGACTTGATGCCCTTCTTTCTAGACCCACGGTGGTGACGGTCCTGTCTCCTCTGTTGCTTTGCTGTATAAGGGCTTGTCCCCGGGTGTCTGGTGGTCCTGCCTCCATAGCTTTAGGCAGCCTGGCCTCCAGCAGTGCCTTGGAAATTATCGTAGTAGGGGCTTCCTAAGGTGATTGTCCCTGTGTCTACCTTAGCTCCACCCCCACCTTCTGGGGTTCAGTGCCTTTGACTTTTCAGGGTATCCATACACCCACAACTTTGTTGGGTCTGGCGTATGCTACTCTGGGACCCAAAGAGCTTCATTTTGGCAGCTAAAGAATAAGGCATCAGAGTGCAGGAACGAAGTATGGGCCACAATGTGAGTTCCCCAACTTGCTGGTGGCCCCTTGAAGCCATGCCCTCTGTCCTCTAGGCGTCTGATGGGAGGAGCAGCTGTGATGAGTTCTAAGTTGTCTTTGGGGGTCTTGGACCACAGGTGAGGGTTGACTAACGTGTTTCCTAGCTCCGTGATCATACAGACACCTGGTGCTCTCTCTCCCCACAGGCCTTCCCATTCTTTCAATACAAACAGTCTGAGGGGTTTCCAAACTTTCAGTTGGTTTCTTCTTTGATGAACCGTTCTGATTGAAGCCGTTTCTTTCTTCAGGAATTTTACTATAAATACACAGAAAACAGTAACAGAAACAAAACCATAGACCAGGCCACTTGTTCAGCACTTCCCTGGGATTTCCTCAGCCGGCTTCTTCTCTCACAAACTCTACCTTCCCGCAGCCCATGAAGATGTGAACACAGTGTGACCAAGTTCTCTGTCACTTTACGACAAGGGTGGCCTTCCCTCCAGTTTGCAATAGCGTGTTTCCCCTTTCTCCCTGACATCTCAGCGGGGGTGTCAGTAGAGACATCTATTGTTTTTTTTTTTTTTTTTTTTTTTTGCCAACATTCAGTTCGGCATACTTTCAGAAGAGTGAAGCTTTCCCTGATCTTCTCTTCCTAAGCCTTCACACGGATGTTGTTAAAGGTCTGTTCTTAGGAATAGTGGCTTTTCTGGAACAAGTCCTTATAATTACCTAATGCCAAAGTGGCTTCACGTTTCTAGGCATTTGTTCTGGTGGCACTCCACCTCCCAGAACCGGTTCTCTGCTTCCGTCTGTGTGGGGTTACATCAGTTACTTGTCCCGTTGCTGTGGCAGAGCATCCAACAGAAGCAGCTCAAGGCAGGAAGGGTTGGTTTTATCTCGTAGTGTGAGGGTTGCTGACTACCCTGGCAGGGAAGACATGGTGGCAGGAACGCTAGGCAGAGGTTGTGCTGCATCCACAGTCGGGAAGCAGAGAGAGAGGTAAATGCTGGAGTTCCTATCACTTTCTTCTCCTTATTCAGCATAAGAGCCCATCCCACGAAATGGGGCCTCCCATTATCATCTCTCCTCAGTTGAACGTCTCTGGCAACATCCTCAGAGACACACAGGAGTGTATCTCCTGGGGAATCCTGACTCACATTCAGGGGTTAGTCAAGATTAGCTATGTCAGGGATGCTTTAGCAAATATTGCAACATGAGTGACTTGTCTATATTAAATGTTCATTTCTCACAATATAGAGTCTAGGAACTTCATGCTCAAGGTTGTCCATAGATTTGGTAGAGTGGTAGGGGCCCATTTCCTGGTTCATGGATGAATTTATTTGTTCTGTCTTTGCATAGCAGAAAAACAAGATTTTTTTGAGGCCTTTAAAAAATAAGGGCACTGGGGTTGGGGGATGGAGAAATGGCTCAGCAGTTGAGTGTATATGGATCTTCCAGAGGACCCAAGTTTAATTCCCAGCACCCACGCTGGGTATCTCAGCTCCAGGGTATCTGGCTCCCTCTTTTGTCCTCTGTAAGAACTGCACTCACATGAACAAACTCCCAAACACATAAGTTAATAATGATAACACTAACACTACTAATAAAATATTAAAAAAAAAACAAGGGCTCTAACTCCACTCATGGGGCCTCTCCCTTCATGCCATAAACACATCCTAAAGCCCTACCTCCCAGTGATGTCACTCTGGGGGTTAGAATTTAACATGTGGCTTTTGAGGGGTGTATTCTGTCTACAGAATCCTCAAGTGTAATATCTCTGTGATTATTATGTGAATTTAATTAAAACATTTATTTTTAGGCCAAGCTATAAACTCATATCTTACTCTGTTTACCTTAAAATGACATAAAAGTACAACTATATTTATTACATTATATGTTCTGAGAAGATTCTTTATTTGGACACTAGTAAATTTAACTCTAGTCATGAGGAGTGGGTCCTGATGGGCAGAAATAGGGCAGAGAGGACATTTGGAGGTTAGTTATATGATGATCTGTTCTTGCACCCAGATCTGGGCCTTCATCCCACAGAAGAACCAACATCTGAATGGTGGGGAGGAAGGAAGTCTTTATTTGGTGGCCACATAATGAAGAAGAGGGGAGACTGTGCTCACAAACAGCTTCTTAACCCAGGAGAGTGGGGTTCCAGATATAGGACAGGAGTAATGGTGAACGGAAATGGGGTCACAAGGAAGGTATATTCTCATCTTTCTGGGATGAGGCAGACCTTCCAGAATCTTCTCTTTCATTTCTTTTTACATTTTTCATGGTCTGGTGGTTCCATTCACAGGATCTGATTGATGTCTTTAGCTTTGATGGGAGGAAAAGAGACTAGGCAAGTGTAGGCCAAGTTAAATAACCATGCATTGTATTCTGGACACAAGTTTCTCCAGTGATCAATATTTTCATATATGGACTCTGACCTAAAGATTAAGGCAACAGAGGAGATAGATACCATAAAGACAGATGCCACACCTCTTCATCTCTCCCCAGTCACTCAGTAGACACCAACAGCTCCATGGGAAGAGTCAGCGTTTTAACCACTCTGGCCTTCAAGACTCTGAAAACAAAACAAAACAAAACAAAAAAACAACCAAGCAAATGAGAAGCTGGCTTTCTTTACTGGGTAGCCTCTAAATGAGAGATGTTTAAGTAAACCATGGGCCCGGGAAGTTACCGAGTTTACTTCATCCCCCCCCCCCAGTATCCCCATTGGAGCGATTTGTGATGATGTGACTGTCTATTACCTGAGCTGGCTCCAGGGGCTTAGGAGGGCTTCTCAAAGGGCTGAGTTTTCCCGAGCTCATTTGCAAATGACGTCAGTGCAGCCCTGAGCAAGCTTTTCTGCCTCGAGGCCAAGTTTTCTCACCTGTAAAATGGGACAATTTTTCCTGCTATTCTTAAAATATTGTTAAGATTAACAAGTTCAAAATAGGCGTGCGCATACTCGGTTGGTCCTGGTGCTCTGACTGGCACATTGTAAGTGCTGTAAATAATGTGATTTGCCACAAATGGGCATTTTCTTCTTGGACTTGGGTTGATGAAAAGCTACCGTGATCATACAAAATTGCCTCTGTTATTTTCAAATATGTTCATGGGGTAATGTTTATAGGCCAATTAACTATTTCATGTTGGAGATTACGTTTCTGACTCAAGACTAGTCATGTGGGAAACAGTTAAGAGGTGAGGTGGTACCCACTCGGGTCACTTTGGGATCGGATGCATGCTAATGTGTTCAAACTTTTGACAGTTTGACCCGATGACGTTGTTGCCATCCAGAGTTCACACAGAAGTGCTGTACTCAGCTTACAAAACAAACAGGATAGCGCCACTATTAAAACCAGTCAGGCAGAGGCAGGCGGATCTTTGTGAGTTCGAGGCCAGCCTGGTCTACAAGAGCTAGTTCCAGGATAGGCTCCAAAGCCACAGAGAAACCCTGTCTCAAAAAACCAAAAATAAATAAATAAATAAAACCAGTCATGTAATGTTTTAAGTAAGTGTTATTATTCTACTGTTGAAATTTTGGTGGAATAGGGCAAGGGTGGAGAAGTATCAAGTGACGGATTGGTTTTCGTAGCTGATCGTGTATCACGAATAGAGGTCAGGCACTGGAGAGATGGGTCGGTGGCTAAGAGCACAACACTGCTCTTCCAGAGGAGTCCAGCTCAGTGTTTAGCCATCACCTGTTCATAGTTTCCTGCAGCTCCAGCTCCATGGGGGATCTAATGACTCTGATCTCCACTGGCGTGCGCGCGCGCATGCACACACACACACATACACACACACACACACACACACACACACACACACACACACACGTGCAATCCCCCCCCCACATATGTAGACATAATTAAAAATAAAATACATCTTAAAGAAGAGAAGGGCATTTGCTTAAGCAGCTAGCATTTCCTGAGTGACTTCCGTATGCAGGGATTTCTGCTAGGTATTGTGGGAACGACACGTAAATGTAAGGGGCGGTGCGTGTTGTGGGACTGTGTTTGGGAAGATGGGGCATAATCCCACAAAACAATACCAATGTGGGGTCACCAGGTGTGGTGGTGCACACCTGAGTCCCAGCATTAGGAAAACAGGATCACGACACGTATGAGGGCACCTGCTACATGGTGAGATATCCTTCACACACAGAGTGGTGTGTGCAAAGCACCAGTTACATACTATAGGCCATTATTTCATCAGACGAACAGAACTCTGGGAACTGAAATAATCAGGGACGGCTTTGTGCTTCTTGAGCAGAGAAAATATGGACCACGTTCTGCTCGGTAGAGTAAGTGGTGCATTTTGGAAGAGAAACTGAACAGAGACACCCTTGAGGTCTGTTCACAGGACGGTCAGTGGGATATTCTGAACAGGGTTTGTGTTATCCACCCTGCAGAAGATCAGGCGCTGTGTAAGACCAAGTGTCCTGTGAGCACTCAGTGTTGGCAGAAGGACAAAGGCTACTCAACGGTCATTCAGGAAACCCTGGCTAGCCAGGCAGGATGGATATACCTTCACCTCGTGAAGCTCGTATAGTTGGAGGGGACAAAGAACAACGAATCAAACAATTAGAAATAAAATATCCAGTTTTAGTTGTGATGTGTCTGTCAGTTTTTCTTGTCATCGGACTACGAAGGGAACCTTTAAATTTATTGTGGTTAGCAAGGAGGTCTCTCTGAGAGGACTTAACCTCACTATGAGGACTTAAAAATGAGTAGTGTTCTGAGTCAAGGGAGAGGCTAGGGGTTCAGGCAGAGGAACCTTGTGTCTCAAGAGGTAGCCTGGCAGGTTAGTGAGATAGGCAGACTGGTGAGGCTGGGACTGTGGGTGAGGGCTGCCTGCCTGGTGTGACATGAGACTGGAGAACTTGCAAGGGATTGTGGACTCTGCTAGGCAGGAGATCTTCTGTGCGTGTGTGTGTGGTGTGTGTGTGTGTATACATGCACAGAAACTTGGTTACAGTACAAAATTGATTATTGGAAATGATAATTAAATGGTGTGGGAGGTCCTTCTGTCTAAGTGTTGCTTTTATTGGTTAATGAATAAAGAAACCGACTTGGCCTGATAGGGTAGATAGGAGGAAAAAACTAAACTGAATGCTGGGAGAAAGGAGGTGGAGTCAAGGAGAAGCCATGGAGCTGCTGCCAGAGACAGATGTGCTGAAACTTTGCCACGACTTCGTGGTGATACACAGATTAAGAGAAATGGGTTAAATTAAGATCTAAGAGTTAGCCAATCAGAAGCTAGAGCTAATGGGTCAAGCAGTGATTAAACTAAATAATATAGTTTCTTTGTGACTATTTCGGGTCTGAGCTGCTGGGCAGCCGGGAGATGAACAAACGGCTTCCTTACAGCAATTAGGTGTTGTTGTAGGTCCGACACTCAGAATAGAGCTCTGTACTGGTGCTGCTAAACTTTGAACCCACATACATGTCCAGTGATCTTCACCAAACTGCATGTAGGCGGTTACTACCACTGGCAGAAGTGTGGGTGTCAGATTGCTTAGGGGGAGAATGTAGAATCAAGGATATATGGGTGCTATGACCAGGCCTCAGGAAATCTGAAAACAGTAGGTCAGTGGGGGAGGATGGCTTTGCCCAGGAGGTGTGGAGGTTGTTTGTGTAGCTCATCATGGGATGGGTACTTTAAACTAGAAGCTCACTTGTGCTTTGCTTAATGGGAGGTCTTAACTATAACCCATAATACCAGGAGCTGAGGCAGCATCCTGTTACTCAAAGACTCCCCTCGTATCCACACAGTGGCCACCACAGTGGAGGTTATATCCTCACAAGCCATGTCTGAAGCAGGCCAGTGCAAGTCATTAGAGACTGTGTCTGCAGGGAGAGACGTGGTTGAGGCCAGTGTAGGCTTCCACAGTGAGTTCCAGGTCAGCCTGAGCTTTAGCGTGAGATCCCAAGTTCTAGGCCAGCCTGTGCTATATAGTGTGAGACCCTGACTCAAAAAAGAAAGGAAAGGCGTGGAGAGTTTGAAAAGGTCAGAGAGTACAAAGTACACCTTAGCACCTCCCCAGCAGATTCTGCCATCAGACATGTCCCATCGCCACTTCTAGCTCCAGCAGAGGCTGAGAAAGGCTGTGTATTGGCAATTATCTAGGATGAAAGGCCACTTTGGTCAGCAATGGAACAACAGTGGTGTCCACCACAGGTGACAGAAAGAAAAGGGTCACATGGTGTCATGAAGCCACAAGAAGAGAGAGTTTTAAAAAGTAAAAGTGCCAAACACCTCCGAAGGAAATTCAGATGAAGCGTGTCCACAGGGTTTGAGTGTGGTCACCGGTGCATAAATGTCAATGTTAGGATGGAGCTGGAAGGTAGTTTATAGAAAGAGCCAAACCGTAATCTATCCAGGATGAATGTCGTCCTTTGCAAGCGAACACAAGCAAATCAAAGAAGAGCGCTGCTGTGTAGCTTGAACTGGTGCCCTGTAGAAGACCCTATTGCAAAGATGCCACATACTTGGGTGACAGGAAATGGAGAAATCAAGTAGATACTGACTATGAGGCTTCCTGTATGGCTAGTCTTTATAGAACCAGAGGGTGCTGTTGTAGGCTTCTGGAGTTAAAATAATCAACACTTTCCCCGCTATAAACCCAGTGAACTGCAGTAATGGGCAAGTCATGGCCATGGCGGCAGCAGCCGCACAGATGTTAGTGAGGTAATGCATGCTTTTAGACTAAATTTAAGGCCCAGGACATAGGAGGAAATGCTTGCTCGGCCCTACAAATCAGCTAATAATAAATGGTTAAGGAACTCCCAAGACCCAGGCATGAACTTATTGCTATTATTTTGCTAAATGGACATAATGTCATACTGCCTTATAAATTTATATTTCTTTTTTAAGATTTATTTTATTTATTGTGTGTACAACGTTCTGCTTGCATGTTTGCTTGCACGCCAGAAGAGGGTATCAGATCTTACCACAGATGGTTGTGAGCCACCATGTGGTTGCTGGGAATTGAACTCAGGTCCTCTGGAAGAACAGTCAATGCTTTTAACCTCTGGGTCATCTCTCCAGTTCTAAATTTGTATTTCTATACCTATAGGTCAGAGCAGCTCTTAGACATCAGATTTTTCTTTCTTTCTTTGTGGAGTGGATTGTGGGTAATGTAGATACTTACAACTGGTCAAAGAGCAGAGGACGAGCATCAGTGGAAAGCTCAGCCACAAGAGGAACATCTGTATCCTCTTCCCTCCCAAGGCTCAGGGCCCACCATGGAGGAGGGACGGGAAGGAGTGTAATAGGTCAGGGAGGACTGGATTGAAGCTGTCTTCTGGACATGCCAGAACGACTGCACTCATAGAAGCTCAAGCCAGCTGTGCTGGGGAGATAGATCAGTAGTTAAGACCATCTGCTGCCTTTGCAGAGGACCCAGGTTTGGTTTACTCAGTGCCCAAATGATGGATCACAAACACCTCCAGTTCCAGAGTCTCTGACCTCCTTGTCTGGCTTCTGTGGGTATCTCACATATACATGGTTTACGCACACAAGAGAGATGGGGGGGGGGAGGAGAGAGAGAGAGAGAGAGAGAGAGAGAGAGAGAGAGAGAGAGAGAGAGAGAGAGAGAGAAAGAGAGAGAGAGAGAGAGAATGGAGGGGTGAGGAGCACATGGATGAGGAGCAGTTGACCACTGATGGCTTCTAGTAAGGAAGAGTCAGCTTTCTTTAAGGGTGTGGACCCCTGATGGGTTGATCATGCTTTCCTGGATCGCCCCACACCCATGAGTACATAGACAGCAAAGATGGACTTGCGGGACTATTCTGAAAGAAAGAGAGGCTATGAAGTTGGAAGTGAGGCATGGATCTGGGTGGAGTTAGGAGGAAAGTAGGGGTGATCAAAATAGATTCTATGAAATTCTCAAAGGATTAATGAAAACATTTTACTCAAAACAAATGAAAAACCAAAATACAAATCTCCTATAACTGGGACTGAGCTCTACCCAGCAGAATCTGCTGGGTGCTTCTGAGCTATACTTTTGTCTCTATGATGAGCGGATGGGATTGCTGGCCACGTGGTGAAATTGCTGTTTAGTCCAATTCAAGTGTCGCTTGGTATCTTTTCAACCTCAGGCAGGATAGGAAAGTCAGCCCCAGTTTCCTAACTGCAGCCTGGTGTTTGTGAGGTAACATGGGTGGAGTGCTGAGGCCAACATGGGCGAAGAACGAGCTCACGCAAAACTGCGAGCTTGTATATGACCTCATTTGGAGAGGCTTTCCCCTCCCACGCTCTTCTTGGCTGCATCAGTCCAGTTTACGTTACATAAGTATAATTGTTTAAAAGCGTTCTAGTCTTTCCTTTGTTAGTGTTATTTGCAAAATACTTTTATATGGTTTTGGAATAAAGCCCGATAAAGCTAAGTGCTGCTATGGTTTCTAAAAGTGTGATAAAAACTTTCTAATTTAATGATTAAAATGAAAACAAATACTGAAGTGATTTTTTTTATATCGCCAAGTATAATTTTTTGGTATTTACATCTCACTATAAATGATATTTTTTCCTTACAGTGTATCATTGTCAATTACTGGAATGCCTCATGAAATATAAGCAAGAAGTCTGGAAAGTAAGTTTGGCTCAAGCTGACTCATATTCACTAACTGGATTTATAGAAATTATAACAATTGCTTATTATAATTTATTTTGATCAAATTTATACATGTCTTATTATTTTGATGTGATAAACATGTACTTTATTTTATTTTTTTTTTGCTGGTAAAATTATCACTCAGAACAGAACTGAAACTTTAAGAACAGAGTGTCCTGACAGAATAGTTGAATGTATCTTAGTCATTGAATTAGGCAAATATTATATTGCGTGATAAGTGGGATTTTAATTTGAAATTGTGTTAGAATTTGTCTTTTTTTTCAAATAGCAGATATGAATTGTTAAGAAATGTGATTAGGGAAACATTTGTTTTTAAACTCAGTGTTTGGTATGTGGGCATACGCTGCTGTAAAAATCTTTTTTGGATTTGAATCTCATTAGGGAATTAATGGGCAGTGAACTTTTGAACTCGCCTTGGGGGCATTGTTTGCAGGACATACAAACAGACACTTGAATAAATGATGACGATGATGTGCTGACATAATTTAATCCGTGAAGTCCACCTGAATGATGAGGCCTGGAGAAACGGCTCCCCTAAGCTCCCCCTTAGAATGTCTGCTGCCTGGGTGGTACTGGGTGCACGGCCTCTCTTTTCCTTTGCTGCTGCTGACTCAGAATGTGCTCCTCCCTCCTGCAGGACCTTTTGTATGTGATTGCATACGGGCCTTCACAGGTGAAACCCCCAGCGGTGCAGATGCTTTTCCACTACTGGCCCAACCTAAAGCCTCCTGGGGCAATAAGCGAGTACAGGGGGCTGCAGTACACAGGTAAGAAGAGCGCTCCGTGGTGGCCTGTGCTCATCTCTCCCGGGCCACCTGTGCCTTGCCCTATGTTAAAAAGACCATACATGTTAGACATGGTCATGAGTCCTTTCTGACACGGAGTTTAAGAGAAGTCGATTAGCCTGGTGTGGTAGCCCAGGCTCTTGAGGAGGCTGAGGCAGGAACATCAGTCAAACCTGGGAATTTGGGGACCATGCGATGCAAGATCCCATTTCTAGATAATCAGAGCTGAGTGTGGTGGTGCAAGCATATGGTAATCCCAGCCCTGGGAGGTGGAGGAAGGAGGATCAGAAGTTCGAAGTCAGTCTTGACTACATACCAGGTTTGAAGTCATCATGAGCTACAGGAAAACATGTTTCAAAACAACCAGGCCGTGCAGTGGTGGTGCACACCTTTAATCCCAGCACTCGGGAGGCAGAGGCAGGCGGATCTCTGTGAGTTTGAGGCCAGCCTGGTCTACAAGATTTAGTTACAGGACAGGAACCAAAAGCTACGGTGAAACCCTGTCTCGAAAATAAAAAATAAAAAAAAACAAAAACAAAAACAAAACAAAAAAACAACCTGTAGATAAACAAGCCAAAAAAAAAAAACCTTAAACATGCCAATTAACATATTTATGACATCCTAGCAGATTGCCTAAGGCCTATCCCAGTTGCTGTCCAAAGGCCTGCATCTTGCCCACTGCTAAGATTAATTACATCAAAACCAGAAGTGACGGGAGCTTGCCTGCAGATTTGCTATCATTTAGCAGAAGCCCCAGATGCCTGATTCTGTTCTTGCAAGAGTGTTGGGCACATTTCCAGTGTTACTGGAAGAGTTTCCTTATGACAATGAAACAGTAACGTTAAATGGGATGACATAGTCAGGCATGGTGACCCACTCCTATGCCTTAGCATCCTGCAGTCAGAAGTGAAAATCTCTGGAGCTCAAGGCCAGCCTGAGCCACTTAGTCAATTTTTTAAAAGCCAGCCTGAGCTATAATGAAATCCTTCTTTAAATATATAGTAACGGTATTTACCAAAAAACCTTCCAAGAAGAAAAGAAAAAGACAGGAAGAAAGACTGACTGACACAAGGTTTGAGGTTGCTGCTTATATATCATAAAGTATAAGAAAATCCCAGTGGCTGATGGAGTTTCTGACGTCCACACCCATCTCCCCTCAACAGTATCATACATATGCTTTACACCGTGAAAGGCGGATCCCAAGTGCTATACACCAGGATAACAAGTAGCAGCAATGTTAATGAAGGGAAGTAGACAGAATTCTCTGAACTTGAAAGTCTCTTTGTTGGTATTTTGCATTGTTGATGGTAGAGAGTGCTTCATTGTTGCTAGACGAACAATTTGAATGTGAAAAACTGGCAAATAGAGTAAATAGAGTAACTCAATAGAGTAAAAAGTGAAACGGCTGAAATACTTGACACTGACCCTTTTGTGTAGGGTTCCTGATATAAGCGTCAAAGCCCTCTGGTGTTTAAATGGGTGACTAATACCAGTGAGAGTTACTTGTATGATAAATATTGATGAGATAACTGTCTCAGGCACTGTATTTTTGTTGTTGATATGGGAACCAACACAAAAGCAGACCTCATTAAATTGAATACAACCTAGATACAGAAGTTCATTTTATTCAGCAAATATTTGTGGCGTATCTAGATATGGAAATTCATTTTATTCAGCAATATTTATGGGGTGTTTGCTGTTGACCAGGAATTTCTCTGTGTACCAATAACGAAAACAAAACAGCTTATAGTCATTAGCATCTTAGAGTTTCCACACTAGTTGTGGGGGAAATATCTAGAAACTGATTGCCTTCTAGGGCTATTAGCACCCAGGTAGAGCAAAGAGATCTGTGAGAATCATGGGCAGGATAGGATCCTAGCTCATCCTGGTCAGACGAGTCTGGGGGAGAGGTTTCTTAAGGGCGGTTCACAGGAGTGAAGCTTTAGCTGGTAGCTGAGGCAGTGACAAGCACCTAACTAGACATGAGGAAACCATGAGCGCACAGACCGAGAGTTTAAGGTAGAAGGAACTTCGGGCCTTGTGAGGTGGACACAACAGGTGCTGGTGTTCAGGAACTGGAAAATTACAATGCAGACAGTGGAATGAGCAGGCCCGTGGAAGACTGGCTATGCCCGGGAAGGAATTGGGGTCAGAGCATCCCACGATCCAAAATGCTGACAGTCGTGTCCACTTATGGGATAGCCAAAGCCTCTGGCAAGGACCAACCAACACATACTGTAAAACTGGTCCAGCATCTGCATGCTAAGATCAGAGCAATGCTTTCTTGCTCTTGTGGACTGATGGAGAGGTAGTTGACTGGGGACACCACTCACCAGTCTGTCCTTGTAGTCATGTGTCTGGCTTCCCTTTGTTCACTGCTGAGTCCCAGGTGCCACTTATAACCAGGCAGCATCCTCACTGACCAGGAGGGAGGTGAAAGTGATGGGAGAAGTCATCACTGAGGTCTCTGTACTGCTGTGCTTTTGGCAGCAGCTGCCTGCTGGATGCTGCTCTCGGAGCTTTGAATTTTGACCCTTCCCCTTCCACACCAGTCTACTGGTATTATTATTCCTGTCTTGTTTGGACAGCTATATTGTTGAGCTGTAGCTTCCCTGACATTTCTAGAGACACAATCTGACAGCAGATGTTGGGTCCTCTTGCTCTTACAAGCTTACATCTCCCTTTTCTGAGTCATTCCTTGAGCATTTTGTGCAGGAGTTATGATATAGATGTATTGGTTGAGGCCAGACACCTCACGATTGATTGTTCTCTGTACTTTGACAAATTCTGTGATCAGACTGTTGAAAAGAGAAATTCTTTGACGACTAAGCACTGCACTTACCAGGTAGAGGTTCCCTAACCTGTGTTTACTTTTAGTGCGCGTGTGTGGTGTGCATGTGAGTGCCGGGTTTGCAGGTATGGAGGTCAACGATTAATGTCAGATGTCCTCTTCTCTCCTCTTTATTGTCTAAAATGAGTTTTTTCATGGAACCTGGATGATTGACTGGCAGCAATCCTGTCATCTCTCTCTTTCTACCTCTCAGTACCAGGGTCACAGACTCATGCAGCCAAGCCTGACCTTTTACATGCTGGGGATCCAAACTCAACTCCTTAGGCTTACTCAGCAAACACTTTACTGAATGATCCACCACCTCCCCAGCTGTTTCCCACCTTTTATAAAAATTCCCGGAGCTGGAGAGAGAGCTCAGCACATAAGAGCACTGACTGGTCCTCTGGAGGATCTGGTTTCCCAGCACCCACAGGACAGCTCACAACCACGTGTAACTCCAGTTCCAAGGGATCCGGCCCTCTCTTCTGGCCTCTGTGGGCACTATGAGCACATGTGCGCATATCCAGACATTCAGGCAAACACCCATACAAATAAAATGAAACAGAAGAGAAATCATACAGTGATTGTCTTGTTACAGAACACTGGATAGTAAGTGACTTAGGCTTTGTAGCAAAGAACACCACCCATTGTCATTTAGTTTCCCTTTATGGGACATAGGTGCAACATAGAATCACCTTTCTAGGCAGAGCAGAGAGGGTGGGAAGTGCACTCTAGGACTACGCTTTGTCTGGATTATCAGACATCTAACCCGCGTTAGTGCACCTGGATTTTTGAGACTTGTATATAAGAAGGTCGAGCCAGGTCTTTCTGTTGTGCTTTCTCCATCTTTAGGCTCTTTCTTCTCTTCAGTTATCTTGATTTTGTATCTACACAACTAAAATCTCTTGACTTTTGTGGGTGGAATTACAAACACATGCATGAAACCACAATAAGTATATGCGGAGCCTTCCCACTTTGTTCCCTTAGTGGTGGCTTCCCCCTCCTTTCAACATCAGAGGTTAGTTTTGCCTGAGTTGAATTTTATAAAAATGGAAGTGTCCATTGTCTCTAGTGTGTGTGTGTGTGTGTGTGTGTAGTGTGTTTTCTGTGTGTAGAGGATAACTGTTGTCTGTTTACCTTTATTGCTACAAATTGTCCATAAAAAGCGTGTGCCACAATTTTCTTATCTTCTCTACTATTGCTAGACATTTGAGTTGTTCCTCCTTTTTGGTTGTTGAAATAATGCTACTCTAGCCGGGCGGTGGTGGCGCATGCCTTTAATCCCAGCACTCAGGAGGCAGAGGCAGGCGGATCTTTGTGAGTTCGAGGCCAGCCTGGTCTACAAGAACTAGTTCCGGGACAGGCACCAAAGCTACAGAGAAACCCTGTCTCGAAAAACCAAAAAAATAAAAAAAAAAAAGAAAAAGAAAAAAAATAATGCTACTCTGAGCGTATTTTGATATGTCTTTGATGTGAAATATATCCCTATGAATGAGCCTGCTGAGCAAGAGGCACATGTGTACCCAATTTTAATAGATGATGATAGACAGCTTCCCAGTTCAGTTATGCTAATCCACACTCTCATTAGGAGTGCGTATTTATTGTAATAGCTTCATAGCTTCATTAAACATTCTTTTATGTATCATATAACTATAGCACAATAAAATATACTTCCTTTTTAATCCACAAGACTGTTATGGATTCTTTTAAATCTATAATTTAGCATCCATTATATTAATCATACGGAGGGCTTTCAGTATGCCATTACTGCATGTGCTTACAATGGCAAGTCTCATTTCTTTCCTCTTCTTCTTCTTCTTCTTCTTCTTCTTCTTCTTCTTCTTCTTCTTCTTCTTCTTCTTCTTCTTCTTCTTCTCCTCCTCCTCCTCCTCCTCCTCCTCCTCCTCCTCCTCCTCCTTCTTCTTCTTCTTCTACCAATCTATTACAGTTTTATTCAGAAAGTTATTGTCTTAGTGTTCTAGTGCCATGAAGAGACACTGTGACCACAGCAACTCTTATAATGGAAACCATTTATCTGAGCTGACTAGCAGTTCAGAGGTTTAGTCCATTTTCATCATGGTGGGAAGTATGACATGTGCATGCAGACATGGTAGCTGAGGATTCCATATCCAGATCACCAGGCAGCAGGACGAGCATCAGACACTAGGACTGGCTTGAGCATTTGAAGCCTCAAAGCCAGTGACACATTTCCTCCAAGGCCACACCTATTCCAGTAAGGCCACACCCTCCAATCCCTGTTAAGTAGCATCGTTCCCTAGATGACCAAGCATCAAATATATGAGCCTCTGGGGCCATTTCTATTCAAACCACCACAGTTAATGTCTATCCCTAATGCTTAAAATGCTCCCCTATAGAAATTCCAACAATCTCATCTTAGTTTAAAGCTTGTGATTGAGTGGTAGTTGATTTCTGTGCTGATGAGAAGGATCCAGTTTCAGTCTTCTACATGTGCTATCCACCTTCCCAGCATCACTTGTTAAAGAAGTTTTTTGGGTTAAATTCTGTGTCTTCTTTTCCACTGTTTTTTTTTTTGTGTGTGTGTGCTATGTTTTTTGTTACTATGGATCTGTAGTGTTGTGATACCACCAGTATTGCTCTTTTTGCTTAGGACTGTTTTGGATATTTTCACAGGTCTTTGTGTTTCCATATGAGTTTTAGTTTTTTGCTTTTTTTGTCTGTGAAAAACATTGCTGGACTTAGATGAAGATTGTATTGGGTTTTGTGTATCACTTTTGATAATATGCTTTCTTATAGAGTATTTTCCTGAACCATAAACATGGATGCTCTTTCCATTTTATAAAATGTTTTATATAATATCTTTCTTCATGCTTTATAATTTTCTCTGTAGGGAACTGTCACACCATTGGTCAAGTTTATGGCTTTGCTGTTTTACTTTACCTTTTGAAGCTACCTTGCTGAGGGCTGTTTAAAAGATCTCTTTTTCCAGGAGTTCTTTGTTGGTGTATAAAGCTACTATATTTTTAAATGTTGATTTTTGCACCTGCAACTGATAAAAGTATATAACAGATCTATGAGAATTTTTGTATGTGTGGATTCTTTAGGGTCTTTCAAGAGAATGGCTATATCACCAGTAAATAGGTATAATTTAACTTCTTCATCTCCTACGTGTGTCCACTTCTTCCTCTTGCCTATCACTCTGGTTGTGTTTTTAGCACTATAATAAGAGAAAAGATGAAGGACAGTTGCGTCTCATTTCTGGGTTTGCATGAAATATTTTCATTTTCCCCTCTGTATAACATTGGCTACAAGTCCGTCACACTTGTCTTTAATTACACTGAGACACCATCCTTCTGTTTCTGTACTCTTCATTGTTTTGATCACAAAGGAGTTTTGTCAAAGATCTTTTGTGACATGATGCTGTGGTTCCCGCTCTTCTCCCGCCATTGCTCAGGCTAAACCTCCTCTGCTGATTTCTAAGTTCTTGTGTGGTTTGTTCTTTAACCTATTGATAATTGATAAGGATAAACTATAGTTTCATTCTTCTATGCTCAGACAACATATTTTGTATTATATATTAATTTTGTATGTACATATTTATGTGTGTGTGGTGCGTGCATGTGTGAATGCTCATGTACAGCTTGGGTGAACTGGCTGATTTTGTGTGTCAACTTGACACAAACTAGAGTCATCAGAGAGGAGGAAGCCTCAGTTGAGGGAATGCCTCCATGAGAGTCAATTGTAAGATATTTTCTCAATTGGTTGATCAATGGGGGAGGCCCATCCATTGATCATGGTGGGTGATGCCATTCCTGGGCTGGTGGTCCTGGGTTCTATAAGAAGGCAGACTGAACAAGACAAAGGAAGATCAGCTTTGGCCTCCAGGTTCCTGGCCTGCTTAAGTTCCTGTCCTAACTTCCTCCAATGAAGGGCTATGCTCTGGAAGTGTGAGTCAGATCAACCCTTCCCTCCCTGACTTGCTTTTTGGTCATGGTTCTCTGTAGCAGCTATAGAAACCCTGACTAAGACACAGGGGCTCTCTAAATAGTCCTGGCTGACCTGGAACTCATCTTGCAGACCAGGTTGGCCTCAAACTCAGAGTGATTCACCTGCCTCTGCTGTCAAGTGTGGGAATTAATGGTATGTGCCCCAGTGCCTGGCTCTGCCCTAATTTTGGAGACAAGGTCTTTCATTGAGCTTGAAACTCTGATTTGGCCCAGGTTTCTTCTGTCTCTGTCACCGTCTCTGTAACTGCAGGCACACTTTGTTGTGTTTGGCTCTTGTCTTTGAGTTCTGGGATCAAATTCAGACCTTATTAGTGTCCTTTATTGGCTGACCCATCTCAACAGTTCAACATCATTTATGTACTTTTTAATATTTTTTAGGGCTGAACATATAAATATTTCTGTGTAATTAAAACAATTTATACAGTATTCTATGTATATCTATGATTTATTACCGGTCTGGTTTGAACCTTCTATACTGCCATTGAGTTTTTTAAACTTAAAAATATTATTTTATTTTGTGTGTATTGGTGTTTTATTTGCACATATTCCTGTGTATCACATGCCTACCTGGCTCCTTAAAAGGCCAGAAGAGGGTTTCAGATCCCCTGGAACTGGAGTTACACACCGCTGTGAGCTGCCGTGTGGGTGCTGGGAACCAAACCCTGGTCCTCTGCAAGGGCAACAAGTTGCTCTTAACCACTGAGCCATCTCTCCAGCCTCTCATTAAATTTTGTTTACTTTCTCTATCATTACTAGGATTGAAGTCCTGAAGTTTTTGTCCACTATGTTTGTAGATTTGTCTAATTCCTTCTTGTTCTGATCTATTTGCTATTTATATCTTGAGATGGTGTTAGGAGGTAGGTATATGAAAATTCAGAATTCGATCTCCTTTAGGTCAATGAAAACTTTAACCAGTTCTTGAAATGCATCTTTTTTTTTCATCGTTTGTGATTCTTTTTTTGTTAAAATTTACTTCATCACAAACTAATATAGCTATGCAGACTTTCGCAAGTGTTTGAATGGTATAACTTCTCCGCCATCTCCATCTAGTAGGGTTGGATTTCAGGTGGGCCACGCCACCCACCTGGCATCTCCATGCATTCTGGTGGCCCCAGTTCCAGTCCTCATGCTTGTTTAGCAAGGACTTTAGTTACTGAGCCATCTGCCCAGCCTGGAATTGATTTTTTTAAACAAGGTGCTTTTGTGTTTCCTTTAATGCTAATCTACTGGGAATAAGTTTTCTCACTTTGTATTTGTCTGAAAAATGTCATTATCATGCCTTTACTTATTTGTTTAGCTTTTGAGAGAGGCTCTTGCTGTGCACATCAGACTAGCCTAGAATGTGGGATCCTTTTAAATGTGTTTTCTCTTATGTATACAATTCTAAGCTGGCGGTCATTTTATTCATACACCTTGGAAGTATTTTATGAACTTTCTTTTTGGCTGCTATTTGGATGCACACTATTGTTTTTTTGCTAATTTAGAGGTAACAAACCCTATTATTTGTTTATTTATTGACTCCTTGGCTATCCCCTATCCAGTCCTGTTCTTTCTGCTTGCCTTTTGGTGACTCATAGGACTTCTCTAGCTGACACTTGCTGCCTTGTCAGCTTTGGGAAGTGTTAGGTGTATCCCGGTGTTGTTAGGGATCATAGAACTTACAGAAGGCACACTTTTTATAGCAGGTATGATGACAGGGACCGAGTGTGCTGTTGCATCCGTGTTAGCTAATGTATGATGCTCTTGTAATCATCATGAAGACAACACAAACAAACAATAACCACAACCAAACAGGAAGTCATAGCCTGTCTCTTCCGATCAGCACACCTCTCTGTAGCCATGGGCAATTGGTTATGTGGTTTTAATAGAGCTCATGTACTCATCTAATTCAGGTATATATGCAAATTAGATGGAGGAGCATGTACTTTTCCTGTCTGACTTCACTCATCAACACAGTGTTTCTGAGCTTAATCCATATTGTTAAAGATATTCTTTTCATTCTCCAAATGTCCTATTTTATCAAATGTTTGGGTGGTTTCCAACTTGGGGCCAATATACATGAAACATACTATGACCATCTCATGCATTTCCGTCATTTGTGTGGTGGTCAGTGACTGACTTTTTTTTTTATTTAAAGATATACTATTGCTGCATGTGTACGTGTTTGATGAGTACGTATGTGCTCATGTGCCATGGTGTTTGTGTGGAGAACGGAGAACAGCTTCATCAAGTCATTTATCTCCTTCTGCCTTTATGTGGGCTCTGGGGATGGAACTCAGTTGCCAGGCTAGCTTGGGAGGCGTTCTCCTGAGGACACTCCCGCCAGTCCTTTCCAAACCTGCACCCACTCACCGCTGTTTTCTCACCTTGTTTCCCGGCCCAGGACCCTCAGAGCAGGAGGTCTGTTGCCCAGAAGGGGAAGCATAGACATTGTAGCTTGTTCCTGACTGCAGGGGTATTTCACAACAGGGTCAGCTGTTGGCATCTGCATTTATTGATTGGTTCCAGGAAGTTTCATTTCCAGTTATTTAAAGCCCTTATCTTGAAATTTTATCGTAATGTTCATATAAACTAAAATAAATCAAAACCAGAGAAGATGGATAAGGGTTATGCTTTTATGATTTCATCTTTTAATACTTCCTGGAGCTGAATTTTATCTGTTTCTCTCTTTTTTAAGAAGATTTGTAGAGAATGGTTAGACTATTGATTTTAACATTAAAATGATTTCTGTTTATCTATTATAAATGACCAGTTTCCTCTAAGTTTTACATTTGCCGTATCTGACAGGTTTTGACATTCTGTATTTTTATAAATGTTCTTATAATTTTTTTTGTCATTATGTGTATACATGTTTTGTTTGCCTGGATGCCTGGTATCCACTGTAGCCAAAGGAGGGCAGCAATCCCCTGGGGCTAGAGTTGCAGATGGGTGTGAGCTGCCTGACTAGGTGCTGGGAATTGACCCTGGGTTCTCTGGACCCGCTGCCTATGAGGCATCTCTCCAGCCCCCATGTCTCGTGTTTTTACTAACACTCATTCGGATTATTTAAAAATTTTATTGCTAGATCTTCCTTGTATGTGGTGTATCGGGAAGTATTATTTAATTTCTACATCTTTGAGTGATGTACAGGGGAGTATTGTTTCATTTTTACATTTTGGATTAAAGCTATCTTAAAATTTTCACCTTAATTTCATTATAATTAGTGAATGTTGATTTTCTCATTTAACAATTATTTAATTATGTCACTTTATTCTTTCTAAGAGAAAATCAGTGTAACTTTTAAGGTAATGCATTTTTTTTTTTTAAATTTGCACCTTTACTGGTATTTGGTAGTTAATAAGCTTCTCATGCTTGGAGTGCAGTTGTCCTTGTGTTTGCTCCGCTTGTGGTGTGTGAGCATTTGGGGCATGTGGTTTTACTCCTCTTGTTGGTATCACAAGAATCTGGATGCCATCCTATCTGGATAGTCTATTCTTTTCTCACCTGGAGACTCAAAGAAATTTAATATTATCTACATACTCAGTATTTTTTCTTTTTTCTTTTCTTTCTTTCTTTCTTTCTTTCTTTCTTTCTTTCTTTCTTTCTTTCTTTCTTTCTTTCTTTTTTGATGCAAGGTTTATCTGTGCAGCTCTGGCTGTCTTGAAACTTTAAACTGTGAGTTTAAAGACCAGACTGGCTTTAAACTCACAGAGATCTGCCTGCCTCTGCCTCCCTGAGTGATGGGATTAAAGCCATGCGCCACCATCACCTGACTTGTTGTTTTGTTTTGTTTTTTGAAGAAAAAAAGTGGAGTGTGGCTGGAGAGATGGTTCAGCTGAGAAAGTGTTCGCTGTATAAGTGTGAGCGTCTGTGTACAGATCCCAGCACTGACATGATAAGCTGGGTGTCCTGGTCTATGTCTGTGTCCTCTGTGCCAGGGAAGTGGTAACAGGAACTCCCTGGAGTGAGGGGTCAGCTCCAGCTCCAGTGAGGAACCCGGTTTCCAAGCATGAGGTGACCAAAGAAGACACTAAAGTTGACTTCTGGCTTCTACATGCACGTGGGTGCATCCACCCTCTCCCCCCATGCACAAACATACACACGGTCGCCCACAGAAACATCTGAGCACATATACACACAAAACAAGCTGCTCTCCAGTGAGAATTATATTGACTGGTCTTTCAGTTCATTGATCCCTTCTTTCTTCTTGCTGTGTACAATGCCTTTAAAATTCTACCCCACTGAATTATTGATTTTATATGTTCTATTTCTTTTAGTACTTTATAATAGGATTTTCGTTTATCTGTTGTAATTCTCATTTTAACAATCTGTCTATAGTTTTAAACAAGCCTAAAGGAATTATTTTAAAATCTTTGCTTCTAATTCCGAATGAGTCCAAATCTCCATCTTTTCAACCCCTCCCCCATTATGGGTTACATTTTCTGTCTTTTTTTGTGTGTTCCAGAATATTTCTATTTTGTTTTGTGTTGTTTTTCAGACAGGGTTTCATAGATCCCCAGCAAGCCTGGAACTTGCTGTTCCATGTGGGGGCTGCCCTGATCTCTTGGTTATTGTTTTGCTGCTTGCCAAGTGTTTGGATTGCAGACTAGCCACTAAACTGTAAAGAAAATATTTACAGCAACCAGGCGGCGGCGGTGCACGCCTTTAATCCCAGCACTCAGGAGGCAGAGGCAGGCGGATCTCTGTGAGTTCGAGGCCAGCCTGGTCTACAAGAGCTAGTTCCAGGACAGGCTCCAAAGCTACAGAGAAACCCTGTCTCGAAAAACCAAACCAAACCAAACAAACAAACAAAAAGAATAAAGAAAAAAATATCCTCAGCAGTGGAATATACTTTTTATTTTGTTCTTTAAGTCTGGGCATATTTAAAAATTCTTTACACATGAAAAATCTGCTTCACCGTGAAAGATATATAAATATTTGTTGTTTTCTGCTGTGTAGAATTATGGAAAAAGAATTTTAGAGCACTGTGATTTTTGTGTTTTATAGAAATCTCCCAGTTTTTCTTCATTTATTTTTAAAAATTTCATGAGCATTTTGAGGTTGAATATCTTTTTCTTGATATTTGTCTGTAACGTGAAGCACTTTCTTTAATTTGTTTTACACTTATTTATTACTTTTGTATGTGTGCATACATGTCCATATGCATGAGGCTACTTGTGAAATTTGAGTCTTTCCTTCCAGGTGAGTTCTAGGGCTTGAACTCCAAAGCTACAGAGTCCTCCTGCTTGGTAGCAAGCACCTCTACCCACTGTCCTCACTGGCTCTCAGTGAAGCACTTTCAACGTGAAATCTGGGTGGTTTTTCAAGACATTCTCCTCTAATGGAGTGTGAATCACTGCCCTTCCTTCCAATTATTTTGGCGCGTTCCTCAGGAATACCAATGATTGTCATGTCAAAATTGTATCTTCTGTAATCTGTAGCAATTATTATCACTAATTGATGTATTTATTTCTCCTCTAGAGTCTTAGCTCTTCAGTCTCTCTTACTCTGTAACTTACTACATATTCTAGCCCAGAACCAGCTCTAATAATCTATGGTGGTGGTGTAACCCAGTTATCCCGACATCCAGAGGCAGGGCCAAGTTCTGCGATACAGCAACAAATATTTTTTTTCTTTAAGCCAGGATTTCTAATTCTGCCATTTTATTTTTAGTTTGTGTTCATTTTAACCATGCCTTACCCAAATCCATTTTTGTTTCATTCTGTTAGTCTCCCCGGGAAGCTATGAATTTCCATGTGTTTTTACTTCTGATTTGGAGAAGTCATGTGCTTTGGCACACACAGATTTCATGTGCTCATCTATAGAGTGGGGAATTTTCAGATATGTTTCCCCCAGTCTTTGGCATGCTGCCTTCAAGGCTACTCTATCGCTAGCCTAAACAGATGTTTTACATTTTGATATATTAAAATTGATCAGTATCTTCTTTTGTGGTTCTTGTGTCTCTATGAAGGTTGTAAAGAATTCTTTTTCCTCTCCTCTCTTATAGTATTAAGTATCAAATCCAGGGCCTTGTGCATATCAGATGAAATCGCCGTTCTGAACCACACCTACCCTCTTTTACCCTTTTGCTTTTTTAGGGGCATGGTCTCACAGAGGCTGGCCTGAACTCACTCAGTGTCTAGACTGGCCTTGATTCTCCCCCTGCCTTAGCCTCCTGAGGTAGCTGAGATTACAGACCTGCGTCAAGAGGCCCATCAGGAAATTCTTCTGTGCATCTGGTGTTTGATATCTGACATTATGATCCGTTTGGAGTACTGTGAGAAGGAATGGTGAATTTCTCCCCAGAGAGACCCGGTTATTCCATCTCAAATTGTTGAAAACTATTATCTTTTTCACATTGAATGATTTTGATTTTCTTCTTTGGAAAGTAATTGACCACATAGTTTTCAGGTCTGTTTCTAAAACTGTATTTCTTTCTTCCTACATCTCTTCTAGTGCCATAACTACATCCTTTCACTTCAGCTCTATAGCGACCTTTGAGGGATTGTAGAGACGGTTTAGCCAGTAAACTGCTTCCCACACAAGCGGAAGGACCCGAGTTTCAATTACCAGCCCCCATGTAAGAAGTGAGGCATGGTGCACACTTGTGGTTTCAGAGTTGGAGAGGTGGTTGGGGGATCTCTGAGGCTTGCCAACCGAATTGCTGAGCTCCAGGATTAGGGAGAGACCCTGTCTCAAAACATAGCGTGGAGACAAAAAGTTGAGGAAGACAGTTGATATTGGTCTCTAGTCTTCACATACACACACACACACACACACACAAACACACACTCATGTATGCGCATGCTCAGACACACAGGAAATGTACACACGCATACAATGACGTATATTTTGAAATCAGATGATGCCTTTCACATCTTCTTGGATCTTGTCACTTCTATAAAATAATCTGCTTGATTTTTAATAAGAACTTGGATATTGAATATGTTAATTTTGGAAGCTAGGTATTTTTACAGTTATGGGTCTTTTAACCTACAGACACAAAATAAACCCCCTTCACTTAGGTATTTTAAATTTTTCTTTCAGCAATGTATGCTCATTTTTGTATATAGATGTTACAGTTATTTTGTTAAAATTATTTGTAATGTTTTGTAGCTTGGGTTGCTATTGCAAATTATACCAACAGCTTAATAGTCTATTTATTTGTTGCTAATATAGAGAAACAACTTGATTTTGAAATGCATTTTTTTTACCTGAAACCTTGATAAAGTCACATGCTAGTTTTACTATCTTACCTGTGAGTTTAAGATTTTTTCTAAGAATTATTATGTGCCCTGAAAATAAAGATACTTTCCCCCTTCTTTTCCTGTGTCTCTGTGCGTGGTGTGCTTGTGTATATGGATATGAGCTCGCATGTGTGGGGTGGCATGTGTGTATATGGATATGTGCTCGCATGTGTGGGGTGGCATGTGTGTATATGGATATGTGCTCACATGTGTGGGGTGGCATGTGTGTATATGGATATGTGCTCACATGTGTGGGGTGGCATGTGTGTATATGGATATGTGCTCACATGTGTGGGGTGGCATGTGTGTATATGGATATGTGCTCACATGTGTGGGGTGGCATGTGTGTATATGGATATGTGCTCACATGTGTGGGGTGGCATGTGTGTATATGGATATGAGCTCACATGTGTGGGGTGGCATGTGTGTATATGGATATGTGCTCGCATGTGTGGGGTGGCATGTGTGTATATGGATATGTGCTCACATGTGTGGGGTGGCATGTGTGTATATGGATATGTGCTCACATGTGTGGGGTGGCATGTGTGTATATGGATATGTGCTCACATGTGTGGGGTGGCATGTGTGTATATGGATATGTGCTCACATGTGTGGGGTGGCATGTGTGTATATGGATATGTGCTCACATGTGTGGGGTGGCATGTGTGTATATGGATATGTGCTCGCATGTGTGGGGTGGCATGTGTGTATATGGATATGTGCTCACATGTGTGGGGTGGCATGTGTGTACTCAGAGGCCCCAGGTTTTCTTCAGTCTTCCTCAGTTGGTTTTCCCCGTTATTCAATGGCGCAGGGTCTCTAAATCAAAGCCAGAGCTCACTGATATGGCCAGCCTTACTAGTCGCCTTGCCCTAGGAATCCCCTGTCTCTACTTCCAAGCCTGGGATGACAGACTAGCTCCTGTGCCTGCCCCCACCTGCACCCCTACTTACATGAGCTTTGTGGATTGGACCCCTGACTACTTGAGTGGCCGGTGCTTTAACTGTTCAGCTCCTTAGGCCCAAGATCCTTTGAAGTTCCTTTCTCTCTCTAATCCATCTGCCTTTGTTTCAGTCTCTCCCCCTGCCTGTCGTTCTTGCATCCTCCTTTTCTGTCTTTACTTCTGCACTCTCTTGGACCACACAAATGTTTGGCGGACACTCTGAGAATGGGCATTCTTGCTCTTCCCAGTTGTGGGGGACATATTGAGGTTTTTACCATTAAACATGGTGTTAGGTATAATTTTCCCATAGATGCTTCTTTTAAACATCAGATGAAGGCGATTCTTGTCTGTTCTTCACTGAGATTGCTGGTGAATGAAGGTCCGTTTGGAATAACTATTTCCTCTTTCTGCTGAGCTGACCATATGACCTCCTCTTTACAGGCTCCTAATATGGCAAATTACATCGATTAAATTTGCATTTTTGAACCAACTGTGAATTGCTGGGATAAACTCTATATTGTCATGCTGTATTTTATTGCTAATTTTTTGTTTGGTGTTCTTGAAGCTTTCTTTATGAGGAGCATTTATAGTTTAATTGTTGTGTATCTTGTGGCCCTCTTGGCAGAGTAATCCCAGCCTCGTGACGTGAGTTGGGAGAGTCTTAAGCATTTCTCTTCTCCGGGTTTTAATAGGAGTTATTCTTCTATGGAATCCTGAATTCCAATTGAAGCCATCTGGACTCAGAGATTTTGTTTTTCTTCTTAAAGGGGAGAGTTTATGTTATGAATTTAATTTATATGACAGTTGTAGGGTTACTTTGGAACATATTTTAAAATTGTACCTTTTGAAGAATATGGACATTTCATCCAATTCATAGATGAGCTATATCTATAGGTCTGCATAACTCCCACCTTTCACTTCAGGCATGGGTAACTTATATATCGTCTTGTGATCTTTTTGTTTTTCCTCTTCACTAGGCTGGTTAGAAAACTTATCAACTCGCTGATTTTCCCAAAGAACCGGTTTTTGTTTTTTATTCATTTTCTGTACTGTTTCTCTGCTTTTAGCTTTATTAACTTCTGTTTGTGTCTGTATTTCTTTCTCTTTTAATATTACTTTTGATTTTATATTTTTCCATCTTCATAAAGAAACAGCATAAATGTTTTTTTGTATTTTTACCGTAAGAATTGAGAGCTACAAGTTTCCCTTTGAATGTTGTTTCATGCATGTCAGGAACCTGCTATATCTCGGTATTGAATGCTAACACTTCTTGTGGTTGTTAATCCCATGGGTCATATCATGAGTCGGAGGGGAACTTTAACTCACATGTGCGGATACTTAGCGATTTTCCAGACACCTCTGTGTCGTTGATCTCCAGTCGTATTCCAGTGTCACCACAGAGCTTACAAAGCCTGTGTGTTGTAAAGCCATCTAAAGTTTTGATTCTAATTGTGCATCTTAGTAAATGTTACTTGTGTAGTTTAAAATAATGTGTGTTCAGGGCGGTTGTACAGAGAATCCTGTTATTATTTCATTTTTGTGTGAGATCTTGTTTCATTTGTTTAATTTTACTGACTTTCTGTCCGTTCATTTCATCAGTTACTGAATGGAGAAAGATGGTTGGAACTTACAACAGTAATTACCGACACCTTCCTTGGTTCTTTCTGTTTAAGAAATGTACCTGTGTTCGTGGCTGTTCTGGTCCTTGCTCTCTTGACCCTTCCATCTTTATGGAAAACTGTTCTTTTTCTGCTCATGTTCCTTGTCCTGGGGTCGGCACGCCTGACATTTATGTAGAGACTCCAGATTCGACGCATGCGTGTTTACATGGCATAGTTTTCTGTTTGTCCACATTTTTGTGTGTATTTTGAGTGTTTCTCATATGCATATGATAGAGTCATGCTTTTTCAAAGAATCTCATTTCACAATCTCTGCCTTTTAGATCATTTACATGCCATGGGCTGCTTGTCCAGGTCACTCACAGTGTCTGCTGATTGGATGGGCTCATCTTTGGCCCCTCGCTTTATGATGAGACCACTTGTTCTTTACTAACTTCTCAACGTTTTGGCTTAATTTTTCTATATTGGATTAACAGTTTTTACTTAAATTTTTCTCTCTCTAAGGTTTTTGTACCTTTAACGCCATAGTGTGCCTTCAGACGATGATGCACTGACTCACACTCTAAGATAGGAATGAGTTTTCACTCAGCCCTTGTTCCTTTTTTTTAAAAATCTTGAATAGCTGTTGTTTAGTATATATTTCTGAGGAATATTTTCTTATTAGATATAGCCCCTGGGAGGGGGGCTGCTTGTAGGTTCCTGGGGGAGGGGCTGCTTGCAGGAGCAAGGGAATCTTACCAGCGGCCCCACCTCTCGGAAACTTTTCCCCTCTACTGCAAACCAATAACTGTGTATAAATCTTCAGCCCTGTGGGTCCCTTCCCTCTCTGTGAGAGGTTGTTGACAGGGTTTGTGCAGCCCTTCCTCCAGCAGGGAAACACAGCTGTTGTGAGGTCAATCCCTGTGGTACCTGGAAGTCAGTGTTCCACACCCCTCCCCCATTTACCTCCCGCTCTTAAATTCTCTGCTCCTGCTTCCATGATGTTCCTTGAGCCCGGTGTATGTGTGCGCAGGCCCCATTTATAGCTGAGCATTCAGTAGGCACCTTTTCCCATCACTTACCCACACCAGTTACAGTCTCTGCATGACTCCCGTCCATTGCAAATGAAAGCGGCTCCAATCAAAGCTGACAGCAGCCCTGACCCGTGGACTTAAATACAGTTATTTAGAAGGCACTTTGATGGGCACATCGTGTGCTATTTTAGCAAAACAACAACGATAGTTTCCCCACTAGCACTTACGACCCTCTCTCCACTCTCCCAGGTGCAGGCTTTTACTGTTTATGGTAGCACTGAATCCCCTCCCAATTCCCTCCGCGGAGTGGGCTTAAATGCAATCAGGAGGCAGCTGCCTACACTCAAACCGAGGTCGCACCACTCATATCTTGCCTGGTTGGTCAGTATCGCAGGCACGAGAGGCCCTGGTAACTGTCTATGATGATTATTTCCCCTCACCCCACAGTCTACATAGCAGCACTGTGAAGGCTACCAAGGAAGCAGGAAACTTCCAGACCAGTTTTAGCTCGACTTCTTATGTCTCGGTTTGCATTGTTTTTGAGAAGACATCAGTGGTCTTTCTTATCTTTATCCTCCTATAAGTAATGTATCGTTTGCTTTTAATGGCTGCTTTAAAAGTTTTCCATCAATTTGATCTTTTATTTTTGTTTTTTCGAGACAGGGTTTCTCTGTGGTTTTGGAGCCTGTCCTGGAATTAGCTCTTGTAGACCAGGCTGGTCTCGAACTCACAGAGATCCGCCTGCCTCTGCTGGGATTAAAGGCGTGCGCCACCACCGCCCAGCAGTCTTAATGAATTTCTGTGTCTTCCTTTGCTATGTCTTGACAACTGTTTGAGCTTTCAGGGTCTGTGGGTTAACAAATTTCATCAAAGTTGAAAAATTACTCAAGTGGACTATCCCAGAATCTGTTCTTAACTCAAAGATGTGGGTAAAATGGATTTAAACAAACAAAAAACAAAAAAACCCGAAAGGAATTGGTCCTCCCATATATCTCTCGTCCACAGAGCGGAAGTCATTAGAGTCCTGATAAGGTGTCGTGGCTACTGCATATGTTGGCGTATTTGTACTGTACCATAGCAGTGGATACGCTTTAAATATGACATTTTTGAAATTAGAGAAGATGGCGCGTCCAGCTTTAAAAGCTGCCTAGCACATGCGCCCAGGGGGTTGGCTTGACTACGTTATACGTTATACGCTGATGACGCAGATGGGCGACTGACGCATGCGCACAAGGGTTTTAGCTGAGCCGCACATGGAGGTAACCATGCTTGCGCTCACGTGGGCCACGGGGCTCTCCAGTCCGCACGTGACAGCCTTTAGAACCTGGAAGTGCAGCCTTATCTGTGGCTGAATAATTACAGTTTTCTCATAATAGATGGATTTGGGGAGGGTCAACAGACGCCACCGTATATGCCAGCCCAGCTTTGACCCATGGTGACAGGCACGGGAGGAAGGATTGAAGGTCCGTTATGAACTCAGCAGGAAGAAGGCTGGAATGGACTAGTTATGTCTTTCGTGAGTTTGGGATGGAGAAGGAGGGCGCCTGTCCCCCGTATTTGCAGCAGGTCACTGTCTCAAGGCAGTTGTGAACTTTCTCCCATGGCAGAAGGAAACTTACTACTAGTCTTTTGTGACACATTGGAAAGGAATCTGGTTATGTGATACCCACACCCGAGGGAGTCTTCATTTATCTACTCATTTCTTTCCCTCAGAGAGAGCCAATACGAACCTGTGGTTAGAGTGCTGTTTTCTGGTCAGTGCTTAGGATGAATTGACCCGCAGTCCCGTAAGATTAGACTGTGGCCATTCAGAACGGGCCTACTTTGAACCACACAAACATTTTACCTCATCAGAGCGCGTAAAGGGCGGTTGCTGGCTGTGAGCGCTTCCTGATCCATCTCAGATCACGTCCTGTTGGCCCTCATTCTGAGTTAGGGTCTTGGTAGAGGTATTGGCAGGCTAGCTGAGGTTCATCTTTCCAGTCTCCACATGAAGAAGAAGAAGGGGTGGGAACTAGAATGGTGGAGAATTCCTTCTGACCCATCACGTCATTGCCTGTTTGAAAAGCTGCTGGCGCTAAAAGCTTAGGGCGTTGTGCGTGAGCCAGGATCGGGAGCCTAGCGCTGCAGGGTCTAGCCTCAGCTTGCATTTACCTGAACTGGGACAATATCGGGTGACATAACCTTTTTAAATTTAACTTTTTTGAGACAGGGTTTCTCTGTACTGAAACTTGCGCTGTATACTAGGGTGGCCTTGAACCCACAGAGATCCTTCTGCCTCTGCCTCCTGAGTGCTGGAATTAAAAGCAAGCGCCACTACTCCCTGGCTTTTTTTTTTAAAGTGTAGCCTAGGTTGGCTTTGAACTCATGATCCTCCTGCCTCCACCTCCTTCAGCAAATCCTACCAGTGTATACCATCACAACCAGAAAATTTAATTTAGTTTTATGTGACAAGAGCTGAATAAACTGTCATACCTAGCTGCAGAACTGTTGGGGAATCCAGTGAAAATCTCCTTGGGAAACCTGAGAACTCATGAATATTATGGACCTGTGAGCTCTACCTGCCGCTGGCTTTCTTTCCCAGGGAAGGTGAATAGAGTCACCATGTCTTTGCCTGATTTTAACTTGTTTTCATAGGTGATTGAGTCTGTTAGGACACCATCTGATGATGTTTCTGTTTAGGAGGAAGAAAACTAGTGAACTATCATAGTGTGTTTTTTACTGGGGTCTCAATTTCAGTGAGAGATCTTCACCGGCTCTCTTTTGCTTTCCAGCTTGGAATCCCATCCACTGCCAGCACATGGAATGCCACAATGCAATTAACAAGCCGGCTGTGAAGGTACTGCTTCCCAAGCTTGGGCTGTTCAGTTAGTAAACTGCCGGGTGAACAGAGCAAGTTGCTTGTGTCTCTGTAAAAAGAGCTCTGCGGTCCATCTCAGGCTCTGTATTTGGGCAAGAGGAACGGTGGTGTCTGTGAGTTGGGGCTGTGAATTCACAGTCATGGGTTAATATAGCATTGGGCTGATTATCAGAAGAATGCTGACGAACACACAGTTTATCTTACCTGGTTTCTATGTAAGCCAATACATTCAGATCTGCACCCCCTTCCTTATAAGTTACCACTTCAGAGGGTCTGCTATGAGACTATTCAAATTTGAGAGCGGTAAGACAAAAATAGACAAAGGCGTGAAGTCAAATCATGGATGTGGGCTAATTGACTGAGAGATATTTGGGTAACGTGCAAACAGTAGTTCACACTAGAGGTGAGCAGATTGTTGCGTGGGGCCAATAGGCGATTAGCATAAAACTAAAGACAGAGCCAGGTACCCTAACTCTCAGCTTCATTCTCTTCTATACGTATTGTCCAACCCTATTGAAACTGACTTGAAGTTGGATGTTCCGAGGAGTAATCACATCTTAGCAAACAAAATTGTTTATAGTATTGTATTTGTTGGACGCAGGCCATGCGGGTGGCTTGAACACGTTAGGATATGCTGGGTTAACATCGCACTGTAAGGAGTGGGTGCTGGCTGAAGTTAGGAGCATTTACAGGTGCTTTTGAGAATCTGGTGTTACTGGAGTCTGTTTCCCTTGTCTAGGCAGACTGTGTCAGTGCCTAAATAACAGGAAGCCAGCACTGCCACTGTGTAGGGACAACGCCAGGTAAATGAGATCCGGTAACTAGAAAGGACTAACAGTGTGCTGGGCGACGGTGGTAGCACTGGCATCTCCGTGCATCGCCTGTCACAGGACTTCCTTGTGTCCTTCTATTGGATGTTTGCCTTTAATGGCAGAAAACCGAATGACTCCAGAGAAAGAGCAGCTGAGCGTGAGCCACCAACAGGAGCAGGGGCTTTGCAGTGCATAGTCTTTCACGTAACCTCCGTTCTGAAGCTAAGAAGATGTGGGGCTCAAAGTCTTTTTCTCTGGTATGAGGGTGCTGGAGTGAACACATAGTATATCACGTGTGGTTCGTGTAGTCGGTGGCTTTCAATGCAGGGAGACCTACACGGCTTTTGTGTCTTCCCTTCCAGCTTCTTGCCTGTCACAGGTATTTTTTTCCTTGCTTTTATGGCAGACTGCCTTCTCTAGAGTCCTCTGGCATGCTAGTTAGTAATGCTTTCTGGCCATCTAATCACAGAAAGGAGAAATTAGATTTTCTCCTTTGCTAGGCAGGCAGCCCAGCCCATTCATCTGGGTTGACCTTACTGTTATGCCAGGAGCCCAGTCCTGGAGGCCAGGCACCGCCAGCCTGCCTTTGGTATTTTTTCTTTATTGAGATGAAATTCACATAGAAATTGTTTAAATTTAAAATTTACCATGTGAAAGGAAACAGTTGGTATTTAGCACATTCAAATGTTCGCAGCCACCACCTTAATCTGCTCCGAAGATATTTTCATTGCGTGTCTTTTTCCTGCCAAATCTCTTCCCTCTTTTTAAAAAGTCTCTAGTGTTTCACTTTCTAGAAAACAACAGTCCGGGCAATGCTTCCCATGTGGGGCCATGGTTTGCGCTCTAGCAGGCGCGGCTCAGCGGGGTTTACTCTTTGCAACCATGGCTGCTCTGAAGGGCCTACCACTACCACAGAACACACAGGTGCAGGGACTCCGATGCCTGAGGCTTCCTGGAAAGGGAAGCCGAGAGATCGTGTAGTCTGACATAGATTAGTCTATTTAGATACAGGTTCTCACTGGAAGTGAAAACCAGCCAGTGATACCCATAAAAATGTCACCGCAGAGTGGATGAGGATGATTCACTGACATGAGTTATTTGTAATTTTTCTTTATCTGTTTTCCTGAGTCTGTACATTGGGCATAGATTATAAACAATCTTTTATTTTTTAGGACAGGATCTCATTATGTGGCCCTGTCTGGCTTAGAACTCACTAGGTAGCTCAGGCTAGCCTCATCCCTATGTAGACTAGATTGGCCTCAAGCTCTAAAATAATCCCCCTGTCTCTGCTTCTTGAGTGCTGGGATTAAAGGTATGGTGCCTGCCAGCAACAATCACTTTGTTGTTGTTCTTGTTGGTTGGTTGGTTTGTTTTAATTCAACGGCCAGACAGAAACATATTAGTAGAACAGAACTGAGCAGACATATTAATTACGTAACCAGCAGGTCAAAAGTCAGGTAGCCAGTCTCTAATGGCTGTCAATCTAACATCCCAGGAAGTTTTCCTTTTGAGTGGAATGGAAAACTTGCCTTTGTCTGGCAGACGTTTCGAGGACTTACTGAAAAAGAGCGTGAAATACCAGTGCTCAGGAGCTCTACACAGGGTGCAAGTGAGTCCTCAGCAAAGCCCTCTCTGCCACAGACACTGCAGTCTGAGGCTTTAATGATTTGTCCCAGAGAACAGCACTGTTTGAAGAGCCAACCGTTGCCATAGGGATGGGGCGAAAACAAGTCAGAACTTAGAGTCTTATGTCACATTCCACTTTTGGTTATTCCTGGTTCCATTTAAAGTTCGCTTTATGAAACTGGCTGAAGCCCAGAGAATTATATAAGACAGGGTCAGCAAACCTGTGGTGCTAATGTGTCTGCTGCTAATGTGTCTGCTGCTTGTTACCATCAATAAAGTTTTATTGGAATGCAGCTTTGCTCATCTGCTTACAGAGTGGTTGCTTTTATGCAATACCTGAAGAGTTGAGTAGCTGTGACAGAGAGTATAGGGCTCACAAAACCTAAAATACTTACTCTTTGATTATTTGTGAAAAAATTGCCACTCCCTCACAGACCAAACAGTAGTTACTAATTGTGTCTAAAGAATCAAGAAATTTACATAGGAAATATTTCACAGTAGATTGTTGGCATCAGCTAATATGCAACTTATGAACTTTGTTGGCTTAATTATTTAAATTTAGCAATTTTGGTTTTGATCCCATCACTAAAACCTCTCAAGATTTTGGCTCTGAATTATAGGTGGGGTTGTAAATGTGGGTTATTTTCCTCCTTCAAGTAAATGAAAAAAAGCTAAAGGAAGAAGAGTGTGTGTACCAGGCATATTACCTTGTACTCAGCTAAATCAGAGGCGTATTATTCTTGAAGGCAGGCACAGAATGCAGGATAACTTTTGAAATACTAGAAAGTTGAATTGATGGGAAGTTTAAGCACAGTTAGTTACCTGACTGTTGACTTGATTGAAAACATTCAGCCACCCTGACAATGTGACATGAACACTTGTGTCTCTGCTGGGGCATAGACAACAAGGCATGGGGTAAATGAGCTGCAGGTTGGGGGCGGGGAGAAAAGCACAAATGGGGCACTGTAAGCATGAGTGAGAGTTGAGGTTCAGGAATGAGGAAAAGCGCCCCTCGGTACTAGATTTCCTGTGACGTCTGCTGCTAGCATTTGGATGGCAGCTAATGATTCTGAACTCTTAATGATGGATTTTCCTTTTCCTAAAGAGAGATTGCTGTGTTTGTCACCGATATAACACAATTGAGTAGCCTGAGAACAGGGGGATTTTTCAGCTTTGTGGCAGGAGGGAAGATTTCTTGACAGTGTTTGGTACTTGAATTGCAAATAGCTAGACAGAGGAACCCTGGCAGGCACATTTACATCCCCAGTGTGGGCTTCTCAGCAGAGCAGGTGGTTTATTAAACCAGTTTCTTCTACCTTGATAATAAAACGCTGCCTCTGTCCATATATGGTGTGCATCTCTAGACTGGGGATGTGGTGCATCAGAGCAGGAAGGGTCATTCTGTCTTGTCATTTGTTTCAGATGTGTATAGACCCTTCCTTATCAGTGGCTTTGGGTGATAAGCCACCTCCACTGTACCTCTGCGAAGAATGCAGCGAGAGGATTGCAGGGTAGGTATGAGTCCTTGAACCAGACTGCAAGGAAAGTTGTTTGCCCCAAGGTTGGTTACTCGACTTTCCTGCCAGCCTTACTGTGACTTTTAGAGATTTGTTTGTCTGACGTTTAACACAATTTGGGCGATTTCAATCAAAGACACAAGTTGCCACATCTGTCTTTAGAGGACACAAGAAGGAAATTCCAAGCAATGGAGCAGCTCTGATTCTGAAGCAGCCTAAGAAGAGGCTGTAGAGAAAGCCTGCTGCTAGAGAAGGCTGGAGTTTCCAAAGCCAGTGTGTCATCACTCCAGTGGGCTCTTTGTCCTTGTGAGCTGTCCTTCGTGGTCTCGCTCAGCTCCGTGTCTATGGCCCGTGTCTGGGTTGGCGGAACTAACATCGGGAAACCATAGTTTACGGACAACGGAGTACGAGGAATGCTCGTAATTTATAGATTCACTGGGATGCATTAGATGCTCAAAAGTTCATACAACAGTGCTCTTAATTACACTCCCTATGAATAGCTTCAATCTGTAGTCTATAACTCACAGATGAGCATGCGCAGGGGGAACAGTCCAGCGGAGCTCAGAAACCAATTTCATTTTTCTTCCTAGGGACCACAGCGAGTGGCTGATTGATGTTCTCCTGCCACAAGGTAAGGTGTTCTTCAGAGAGGGTGAATAATGAGTAAGGATGACTAATGACATGGCTGATTTATCTCCTTCTGTGCTATTTTATAAAGACAGCAGCCAAAGCCTCATATTTCAGGGATGTTCACTGACCTGCAGCGTTATGTCAATGTCTTGCTTATAATATTGCCTAAACACTTAATAACAAGGGAAGGCACTATCAGTTCTACCAAAAATTAAGGTTAGATATTATAATCAACATCATGTATGACCTAAGCCCTGCTGAGTTGTGTCCTGAGGAATATTCTGTGTGTAGAACACATGCTACCAATGATGTGTTGTGCTAAGTCAGAAAGGGAACCATGGTGCTTTTTTTTCCTGCTGGCTCTGTATTTTGGGGGCAGTGTCCTTTAATTGCTCTGAGAGCTGGCCTCCCAATTAGTAAGAAGGGGATAAAGTGTATCTAGTGTATTATAATAAAAAGGTAAGGTGTGCGATACTCCTTGGAGCCTGTTAGAGTCTGCTAGGAGTTGCTAGGTCGCCACACACGGAGAAGTTGCGTGTTCCAGCCTCCTTTTCAGGGATGTTGCAAAAAGAAAAATTGCTCAGGAAGGCTGAGGAAAGATATGGGTAGGAAAGGTGGAGGCACAATGACCCCCATCGGGCACACGGCACAGGCTGTGACTACAGACACAGAGTGAAGGGACAAGCAGGAGAGGCCTTGGGAAGCCCCATGCTAACACGGGCCGTGAGCTCCTGCTTTAATTTAGAGTACACTACTTCTTTGAAATCCTACTTTTTAATATTAGGTTATGTCAACTTTAAGAGAGAAGTTAATTTGATGAGTGCCACCTGTAACACAGAGCGATGCCGCCAGCCTCCATTTCCTTTCAGGGACATTTTGAAAATTTCCTTTATCTGTAGGAAGCTTTGTGCTTGTAGTATGGACAGAGTCATGCATCAGGCCACTTTCCTAGTGAACTTTTGGTGCCTGATGTTGGACAGTCACATTCAGAAGTCCGTGCCACTATATTTTGTTGGTTTCTTCTTAGAGGGTCACTCAGGCTGGCACCGAACCCTGGATTTCCCTGTCTCTATCTCCCGAGTACTGAACGTGCTCCACCCTGGACGGCTTGCTTTTGTTTTTTGTTTTCATAACTGGCAGTCTCTTGCTGTATTGCCTAGGTTGGACTTAAACTCCCAGACTCAATCAGCCTCTTGTCTCCTGAGTAGCTGGCTCCATAGGAGCGTATGGCAATGTTCAGTTTCTAGAATACTAGCCCATGCTAAATATCAGGCATGTTTCTGAATTCTAGCTCTCATTTTTAGATGATGCTCATCTGTGGAAGAACTGAAAGAGCTTTTGGTTGTTCTCCCAGAGTTGTGACATTCTCGTCAGATTATTGCATGCAAACAGCAGGTTATCAAGTGGTTATATAAGATGATTTTTAAGAACCAAGTTATACATTTTACTGATTTTGTATCCATTAATTTCTAATTAACAGGCAGGGTTTGGGAAATACCTTCCTTTAATCTTCTGAGTTACTGTAACACAGACTATTCTATAAATAAAGTGCCAGTCCATTTCTTGGGGCCTTACTATTTTAAGGGAAATAGTGATAGATTCTTGGAAAAATTATTTTCAACTACTCTCAAGATATCAGTTTCCATGGAAACACTTGGTATGCCAACTGAAAAGGATTCTTATGCTCTCACAAAAGTCAGCCTCATTAGTCGACAGCAGTTTGACCGCCTTGATCTAATGGATCTACTCATGTTTGATGAAGGATTTTTTTCTAAGTAACCACAAGGCTGCTTTGCACTAGTTAATACCAATAGCTCAAGTCAGAGTAGACCAAGAGAAGTGTATCTCATCGTCTTGACATTTCAGACCATCTCATGGATGTGTGCTAAGCACAGCCCATCACTCCGCACGAGTGTCACAGAAAGAGCAGAGACAGAAAGGCCAGAGTCCTTGCTGCTCTCACAGCTTCAACACCGGTGGCTTCCCTGGTCCCCAGTAAGACTTCTGAGTTTGACTGTCTGATGAGATCACCGTTGTATGGCTTTAGCCTGACTGATTTCCTTAACATATTTGAGAAGGTTAAATTAGACCTATAAGTAGAAGACAGTTACAGCACAGAATAAAACCTAAAATATTAGAAGAGTGAGAAAGATACTTTTTGCTTTGGGGGAAAAATAGAGGCCAATAAATGTCGATGACAATTTATGAGGCAAATCCAAAGCTTTCTGATGAAATCCATTGGTTCGCATTACTAAGACTGTATTTTTTAATTACTTTTCATGGTTGCCCTTATTTAAAATGGGCTCTCTTTCTTTGTTGATATTTTGTGTACCTTCCCCTTACAGCTGAAATATCTGCTATATGTCAAAAAAAGGTAAGCGCACACCCTCTGTGTGATGGGGCATGATTCCGTGTCTGTGTGTAAACTCATCTGTTGACATCTGCCTCATCTCTGCGCCATATTTTCCCACTGTGTACATGTCAGTGCATTTGTGGGAGAGAGGGAGCGCTGTATTGTGTGAGATTGTGATGTCCACATGGCCTCCATGTCCACGGCTGCTTCTGTTCACCGTCATGTGCTCAGTGTCTTTGTTCGGTACTCTGAAGTGGAAGCAGATGTGCGGTTCTGGGGAAGAGTCTAGTCACGAACATCTGCAGATGGTGATGCAATTCATGGGATTTAATTTTAGGGAAGGTTCTTTCTTAAGTGCTAAAAGTCATTGTTTTGAAACTTGTTGCATATAGTTTTAATATATGTCAAGAATATGCCTAGATCAAACACATGTAGAAAGTATTCATTAAGGTGCATGTTCAATGATATGTTTAGCTAAATATTCCTCTGCTAAAGCTTCCTTTTGCCATTTTACCTAGTTTCTTTAGGTCATTCCATTCCATTTTCTCTTATTTTTTAGTAGTTGAAAAGCTAACAGGAAGCGGCAGGGCACTGTGACAAAAGCTTTAACTTGTTGCTCGAGGAACCTGGATTCTGGCCCACTCAATTCTCTCCTGCTTGTTTGAATTTTGTACAATTCATTTAAACTTTTTGGGAGGTTTATCTTGAGTGTGTACCTTTGAAGACTGTCTTGGTTATTTATTGCTATTGCTAACAAACCATCCTGAAATGTAATGGCTGGTTACCAGCAACAGTCAGTTATTGCAATCAATTGATTGCAATTTGGTGGATTGACAATTTGGCTAATGAACTCCTTTAGGCTCCTTTACACACTTGCATTAGGTTGTTGTTGGTATGTGGCTGGGGGGTGGGTGGATGGGGCATGGGGGGCGTGGAGGTGGGGGGTGGCGTGCAGGAGGAAGTCACGGGTATGGAATACAGAGAATGATGTCTGGATGATAACAGATCAGATGTGGTAACAGATGGTCTGATGGTCATATATTATGTATGGGACCTTAGCTGGCTTGGCTGAATGGTTGAGATGGCAGAGGTCTCAGGACTCCCTCTTTCCATGAGAAGTCTCACTCTCCAGGAGGCCAGGCTGGGCTTGTGCACAGGCAACAGTTTTTTGAGAGAGCCAAAAAGGAGGTTGCAAGGGCCCTTGAGGCCGACGCTCAGAAGTCACACAGCGTCAGTTCTGCTGCATGCCCCTGGGTAAAGCAACTCGAAGGTCAGCACAGAGCACAGCGATCTGGGCAGCAGACTGACACAGTGCCTCAGTTAGGGTTATTATTGCGATGCTGAAACATCCTGAGCAAAAGCAAATTGGGGAGGAAAGGGTGGCTTGCACTTCTAGGTTTTATCATTGAAGCAGGCCAGGGCAGGAACTCACACAGGACAGGAACCTGGAGGCAGGAGCTACTGTGAAGCCCATGGGGGTGCTGCTTACTGACTTGCTTCCCCTGGCTTGCTCAGCTTGCTTTCTTATAGAACCCAGGGCTAGCAGCCCAGGGATGGGACCACCCACAATGGACTGGGCCCTCCCCATCAATCACTAATAGGGAAAATGCCCTACAGGCTTGCTTACAGTCTGATCTTATGGAGGCATTTTCTCAGTTGAGGTTCCCTCCTTCCAGATGACTTCAGTTGTGCCACGTTGACATAAAAATAGGCAGGACAATTGACCCATCACCAACTTGACACACAAACACATCACTGTTAAGATACCACCTTTCTTTCTTGTTCATCCCCAATATCACAAATGAACATCAACATCAGAGCATAAAACATTTTACAAATTTATAATCAAAACACTTTAAAATCCAGTCTCTTTAAAAACCCAAATCTCCTTAAAAATTCAGTCTCTCAGGTATAGGCTCCAGTAAAATAAAAAAAAAAAAATAAGCTAGAGACTTTCTTATTCAAGAGGGAAGATCCAGGGAACAGTCACAACCAGATTAAAACCAAACCAAAATTCCATCCGTGTAAGTGCATGTAATGACCAATATCCGGGACTCACTCATGGTCTTCTGGACTCCTCCAAAGGGCTGGGGTCACTTCTCCACCTCTGCCCTCTGCAGCACACACAGCTTGTCTTCTCAGCGTGGTGCCCCATTCCATGGCTCCCACGATGCTGGCATCTTCAGAATGCAACTGGGCCGCACTGTCACCAATAACCTTTCCTAGGCTGCCTTCATGGTGCCAAACCTCAACTTCTCTGTATGACCCCTTCAATTCTGGGCCTTCAACTGCCACTGAGGCCGTATCTTTGCCAGTGGCCTCTCACAGTGGCAAGCAAGCCCCAGCTGGTTTCCATTTATGCCTTCAAAACCAGTACCATCTAGGTGACTCTTCCACTTCCAAATTTGACTGTCAGTCCTCGGCACAACCTTGGCCCCCTCTGGAGCACAGCTTCTGTGTGCTGACTCTCAGGAAGCACTTCTCAGAAGATTCCACCTCAACAATGCTGGTCTCTTAGTAATCACAGCCAATTTCTCTGCTCCAGCCGACCAGCATCGAGTATCCCAGTAAAACAAATCTCTCACCTTAGCAGGTTCTGTACACTGTTAATCACAGCTGATTCTTTACCCCAGCTAGCTAGAACCATAGAGCCTTAATTCGCAGTAACAAATGACCCCAATCGAGGCATTAAACCTTCCCTCTAAAATTTCACAAGCCAGGCCTCTACCCTCCCACAATTCTGCAACCAACTTGTCTTAATTAGGGTTACTATGCTATGGTGAAACATTCAGAGCAAATGCAAGTTGGAGAGGAAAACAGTGGGTTACATTTCCAGGTCGCTTTTCATCATCGAAGCAAGTCAGGTGAGGAACTCACACAGGGCAGGAACCTGGAGGCAGGAGCACCCATGGGGTGCTGCTTACTGACTTGCTTCCCCTGGCTTGCTCAGCCTGCTTTTTTATAGAACTTAGGACTACCAACCCAGGAATGGTACCACCTAGAATGGGCTGGGCTCTCCCACATCAATCACTAATTAAGAAAATGTCTTACAGCCTGATCTTATTGCCATTCTCTCAACTGAGGCTCCCTCCTTCCAGATGACCCTAGCTTGTGTCCAGCTGACATAAAATTGGCCAGGATAAGCAGACTTAGCTGGTCTCTCTTCGCCCTCCAAATTCTGCAATCCTGAAAGCTCATTCATCTCAGGCTGTCCCTAGCCTTCTCAGTCCACCCTGACAGAATCCTCAAGAAACGCTGTGTGCCCTCATAAACCTCTTTAGTTAAACACAAGTTAAAGGTTCATCTCTGTGAGATAAGCCTGGCTGAACCTTGAACTGTCCTCGAGGTTTCTGGGAATGATGCCTCACAGTCTCAGCACTATATTATTTAGTAGCGAGGATGGTGAAGTACGCCCTTAAAATCTCCAGGTCTTTGTCTGCCTAAAAGAGACTATGATGTAACACACCACATTCTGACTCCTTTCCTTTCCTTTCCTTTCCTTTCCTTTCCTTTCCTTTCCTTTCCTTTCCTTTCCTTTCCTTTCCTTTCCTTTCCTTTCCTTTCCTCTCCTCTCCTCTCCTCTCCTCTCCTCTCCTCTCCTCTCCTCTCCTCTCCTCTCCCTCTCCCTCTCCCTCTCCCTCTCCCTCTCCCTCTCCCCCCCTCTCCCCCCCTCTCTTTTTCTTAAGACGTGATTTCGCTGTGTAGTCCTGACTGTCCTAGAACTCACTCTGTACACCAGGCTAGCCTTAGGGATCCATCTGCTTCTGCTTCCCAGTATTATGCTGGGATTGAAGGCATGTGCCACCACTGCCTTGCTCATTCTGTGTCTTAACAAATGACTTTATATTTAACCCTATCATCTTTATCCCCCTGAGGACACATTTTCCTCATGGGACCCTGGATGTAGTGTTTACGCAGAAACCTTTTCTTACCTTGAGAATCTTATACCACTGACTGGAAAGAGTGCCCTGGATTCAATATTTTCTCTTTAAACTCTAGTTGTAGCTACAATAGTTCATTCTTCTGTTCACGTTCCCTCTCACAGTTACTGTGGTGTGTGCACATGTGTGTATGTACGTGTGTGTGTGTGTGTGCGTGTGTGCGTGTGTGCGTGCATGCTCACTTGCTTTTGCGATAGTGCTTACCTGGGTATGAGCATGTGGAGGCCACAGGTTGATATGAGATGTCTTTCTCCATGGCTCTCTGCCTTGTGTTTTGAGACAGACTCTCAGTGAATCTGCAGTCTGTGGTTTCAGCTGGATCGGCTTGGCCAGCAAGACTGCAACATTCACTTGTCTCCCTGCCTTCCCCAGATCTCAGTCTTATGGATATTAACCATTGCACCCAGCTTTTACATAGCTTCTGGGCATCAGATTCTTGGATAGCAAGCACTTGACCTATTGAGCCATCTCCCCAGCCCGCCTCTAACAAGAAACACTTGGGTGTTATCTCTAACGCCACATGAAAAAGTCTTTAGTAGACCCCAAGTTCTCTTGTCTACCTTTCTTGCTTCCCATAATCAGAGCAGCATCATATCCAAACATTTTTCTGCTGTGTCCCTTTCTCCTAGCATGAGACTATCTCTCCATTTTCTCTAAATCCTCCCTGAGTCCCATCTGACTTCCATTAACCATATCTTCCAAACTTTCCAGTTTTGTGGTTACAAAGCCAGGCATTCAGTGTAGATTGCCTATCATGGCAGCTACCCCGTATGGACTGTCTACCACACCTGCACTCAGTGTGGACACTCCATGCCAACCGTTCAGTGTGGACTGTCTCTCACACCTGCACTCAGCGTGGACACTCCATCATGCCAGGCACTTGATGTGGACTGTCTCTCACACCTGCACTCAGTGTGGACACTCCATCATGCCAGGCACTTGATGTGGACTGTCTACCATGTCAGACACCTAGTGTAGACTGTCTCTCACACCTGCACTCAGTGTGGACTGTCTACCACGTCAGACACCTAGTGTAGACTGTCTCTCACACCTGCACTCAGTGTGGACACTCTGTCATGCCAGGCACTTGGTGTGGACTGTCCATGGCACCAGCTCCTCAGTGTGGCTCTCTATCATGGCAGCACCACTCTGCCAGGTGCTCAGTTCTCTTCCAAACTTGCAGGAACTCCACATCAGTGGCAGGTAGTGGCATTAATGATGGACCTGGATTCTCTGGGTGAGGACTCAAACCGTGTGTGACAGAGGTGACCAGTGGTGTCTGGGACAATGGTCACAGTGAGTGTTTGGGGGTTCCTTGCAGGAGAGTATGTTTAGCACAAGGAGGAATGGAAATGCCATGGTCAGAATGCCGTTCTTTGATTGTCCTCTCAATGAGGAGTAGAGCCCGTGTTTCCTCCTCCAGGTTTGGAATGTGTGACTGTCTTCAGGTAGCAGAAGTGACTCTGTGTGACTTAGACTGGGTCACAAAAGGTCACACCTCTTCCTCCTTGTTCTCTTGACCTAATACTTCCAGGGCATCCCTCAAGAACTATGTGTTATGAGAACCCAAGTGAATCGCTTTGGATGTAGTTTCTTCCCTAAGGGCTCAAATGGTCCCAAGGGTGACAATGTTAAGAGATGGCGCCTAGGGGGAGATCACTCGGCACCAAGCCTTTGGAACAGATTGCATAGCTCTTCATAGGTCTCAGAGACCTATGTCTCTGAGTTCCCACAGAATGGGTTGTTCCAGAAGACCAAATCTGACCCCTCTTGGTGTCTGGCTTGCCATGTGGTCTCCTCACCCCCTCAAGCACTTCTGCCTTGGAGACCATCTGTTAAGAGGTCCTTATCAGAGCCCAGTTATTGCCTCTGCCAGACCCTTGAGCCTCCATAATATGGAGCTACAAAAACGTTTTCTTTATATCAGGAGCCATGTGTATTTTGTCATTGCGACATAAAAGGAGCAAATACACTGACGATCACAGAGAGGACAGGCAGATGCTCTCGTGTGGAGGCCCCGTTGAGCCTGTCCCCGTCATTCAGTTTCCCCAGCCAGCGCCAGATTCGTGGGGGAAGAAGGCCTCCCAGCGGCAGCTCTTCTGGTTCCCAGAAGTTTGAGTCATTGCATTTTAGGCCCTGATATCACAGAGCACAGCCATCTTGTTGGTGTCCTGTGAGAACCTTTGGCTTGGAGTATCCAGGCACATACCCACATGGCTGCCGTTCTGAGTGGTTTGTTATGCAACAGGAGACATTAGGAAAAGCCAGTTTTGTGATGGTTTTCAAGTTTTCTAAGGAGTATTTATTACTCTCATCTGCTCCTTCCACCTGCTCCCGATGCCGCTTCTTGGTTTCCATGTGTTTCCTCCAGCACCTCCTTTCCGAGTGAATCTGTCCCTTTTATGTCCCTCTCATACCCCACCAGGTGCGGTTAACACAGATGAACTGGCGCTTTCACTATTGTGCGTGGATTCGTCTTCAGTCACATCCTCAATCTCATTAGGTGCCCTTTCCCCCTTCGAGTTATTGCAGACAGCAGTTATCCCTGGTGCTTCATTGTCACAAAAAAGCCTGCCCTTCCTCCGTCCCTCCCTCCTTACCATGCTGGGGGATGGAACCCAGGCCCTGCTCGTGTCTCTGCAAACACTCTACTATGAACAACACCTCCAGGTCACCTCTTCTTCTCGAGCCTACAAAGACCAGTTTTCTCCGTTGCCTTCTCAGCCTCCTCCAGTTTGTACCGTTTAGCTCTTGACTGCTTTTCTAGACCCCACCTCCTGCCTGGCTCCAGCACCAATGCCACTTTCTCGCTGTGAGTGATGCTAGCCTTCCACTTCTGGAGTTAATGTTCATCTTGGCTATGGCCTAGCAAAACCTAACATCTTTGTACGATGTTTACTTGTTCACAGCACACAGTCACCTGGTCATGTGGCCTAGGAGTGACCAGGTAGTCCTTCTGCTTTTGTCTGCTTCTATACACAGAAGCACAGTTAGTTGAAAGGTAGAGGTGGGGTGTTCCCTGCTTTCCTCGATGTCTTGCCCAGCTGGGCTAACTGGGATGGCCAGGCTACTAGGTGTCTGGACACCCTCCTGAGTGCTGTGTGTTGAGGTTCCTGAGGTGACAATGTTCCATCAGACGAGGATGGGGAAAAGACTGAACCTATTAATAGATTAAACTAGAAGGCCCCCAGAGAGCAGAGTCTGGTCTCGGGCTAAGTGTCACTGTGTGTCTGAGTTTGACTACAGGAGAGAAATAGGAAAAAGAAGGTGACAATCAGTCCTTGACAGTAGCCCACACAGCTAAGCACTTGTCTGAGGCCTTGGTATTACACCAGGTGTTTAGTGGGTGTTACAAGTCTTGCTGTTGCTTTTGCAAGATGGCTCTGTACCTATTGATCCTACCTGACGTAACTGCCGTCCATGTTGTTTATACAGCTGAGTGTTTGGTTGTGAGTGTATCTTCCTTCCTCTGTGTATGCAAATGCATTTGTTATGTTCTATATGAACCACAGAAAAATTTCACCTGGAGCATAGATAATCATGATATGTGAAGTTTCCTTTCTTGTACATAGGAGACCAAGAAATCTACGGTAAAAAGTCAGAAAATATAAAAATGGTGCTAGGATTCAGGGAGTGTCTGGGCTGTTGGGAGGAGGGAGGGGAAATAGCTGACCTAAACTTCAGGACTACATTATGGCTAATGATGAAATCAGGTCCACAGCCTATTATTTATGGAACAGTGAAAACGCCAAAGGAACATAAAGCTAACTGCAATTGTCTTAGTCCATTTGGGCTGCCATGAAATGTCATGGATTGGGTGTTTACAAACAACAAGCATTTATTGGGCAGTTCAAGATAAGGACATTAGTAAATTTGGTGTCTGCTCCTTAAACATGGCCTCTTCCTGTGTTGTGTATTCATAGCTGGCTTTCTCTAGGTCTCTTTCATGCTGGCAGTCATTCCATTTTTGAGGGCTCTGTCCTCCTGACTTATCCACTTCCCATAGACTCAACTTCCTAATACTATCACGTGGAGGTTAAGATTTCAGCCTGAGGAATTTGGGGGTGGGGTTTGGAATAAATGTTCAAACCATAGCAGCAGCTCCAGTGGGAGAAGGAATATGTGCTGAGAAATAGCGCTCTGCTGATAGGATGGTGTTGGTTGGTGGCTAAGCAGGGGGATCCCTAAACTAACAAGAACTCATGGGCTTGCAGAGTGAAACTCAGTGATCGAAAGAGAAAGGTCATTGAGTGAACAATTCCTGGGAAACCCAAATGTCTCCTGTCCCCAGACAGGGCACCCACAAAAGACTGAAGTGCTATTCCATCAAAATCCAAAGGTTTTCCTGTAGAGATGGATGGGAGGTCACTTAAAGGAGCATGAGTAACCCCAAAGCCGCAGCACCATAAGAAAGTGGGTGACAACTCCCTAATTGATGGCGTCCCTGCTTCAGTTATTACTCCACACTCTGTATAAAGAGCGTTTCCTGAGACCATGATGTCACTGGCAGCTAAGGCAGAATTGCCTGTAGTTGGCTGGAAGTGCAGGAGGAAGTGGCTAGGATCTTAAATAAGGGTTTAGTGGCCCTCCCATCCCCGCTTCTGTGAGGGGAGGTCAGAGATCCACAGGCCTGACTTTGAGACTCATTCAGAGAGTCCCAGCTGCTCTTGGAAGGGCGAGGGCTGTTGTGCTCCCAGGATAGTGGTCTACAGTACTTGACTTTTCTATTGCCGAAAAAGAGGAAAAACCCCAAGGAATTTTAATAGAAGAATCACAAGACATCTCAACTGCTTATTTAAAAAATTGGTAAGAACATATTATAAATATTTCAAACTCAACGACAATAAACACACAGCCGCTGTCTGGAAAAGCTGCGGCTGTGGCGGTGTAAAGACTTACCCGTCCCTGTCTTGCTTCAATGGTTTGTTGGTCTGAGTTTAAAAAAAAAATGAGATTTTCTAACACAGGCATCCAAAGTCCGTAGCCTTGTACTGGAAGAGGTGAAATGATAGCTCCTACCGACAGGCTGCTGTACTGTTGCTGTGTTGATGGAGCTTGCAGCCTTCCTCCTGACTCTCCTGCAATTTCTGTCAGGAGTACTCCCAACTCCTCACAAACTCTGAGTTGACAGGGCCCAGCATTGTCTGCCCTTGAGGTGCTCTGCCAAGCATATGGACATTGTCTGACGGTGGTGTTGATGTCAGGGTGCTTCCTGCTCCTCGAAGCTCCCCAGATTGTTTTTCATAGATGCTGCCTCACTCCCCTGCCTCTTGTTAGGGTGGTGCTGACAGCCCCCGTACCATGCGATGGCATCTTCTTCCTGTGATGTGGCTTTTCTCATTTTCATCACTTCCTGTGGATCCCTGTGCTGTGGTTGATGTAGGTAGCCAGTTCTGTCACTAGGTCTAGCCATACTTTGGTGTGTCCTTGTGGTACGGTTTGGTGTATCCGTGGCGGAGTGGAGACTGCCCTGCTGTGGGGTTGTCAGCCCAGTGTAGCGTAACCTCCATCTGTCCTTAAATACCAAGGACAGATGAACTGCAGGGAAATTTACTCTGCTAGTGGTAGATAACCTTTTTGTTTTGTTTTGTTTTGTTTTTTCAAGACAGGGTTTCTTTGTAGCTTTGGAACCTGTCCTAGAACTAGCTCTTGTAGACCAGGCTGGCCTCAACTCACCCACATCTGCCTCTGAGTGCTGGGATTAAAGGCATGTGCCGCCACCACCGCCCAGCTCATAAACTAGTTTTTAAAAGGATTATGCCGGAAGTTGACTTTCTTCCTTCCCAACTCCTGGTGCTATGTGCTTTCTCTGCATCAAGATTCTAGGTTTTGATTTTTAATTTCTGTTGGAAAGTCTTAAACATTAAGTTCAAACACTCCAGCTTCCTAACTCAGTTCCATTACTTTCTAGAACATCTTTACCCTTTCCACTAGACTAAAACACCTCTGAGTGGCCAGACAATACCCCGCATTTTGGAAACTCTGTCACTTCCAGTGGTCCCTTGAGGTTCCATTTGCTCCAGGTTTTTAGCCGAGTTTGTCTCTCAGAAGCCAACTTTAATTGGCTCAACTTTCTCTGCTTCCAGAACTGCAGCTCTCATGTCAGAAGGGCGGTCGTCACCTGCTTTTCCGCAGGATGCTGCGGTCGTCACGGAAACAGGCCAGTTAGGTACTGCAAAAGATGTCACTCCAATCACCACAATAACGAGGTGGGGGCCGCCGCGGAGACGCACCTCTACCAGACCTCCCCACCCCCCATCAACACGCGGGAGTGTGGGGCGGAGGAGCTGGTCTGCGCCGTGGAGGCTGTTATCAGGTAACCTCGGCTTCCTCTGAAGACACTCCCTTTGAGGCTCTCCTTGCTCACACAGAGATGGGTGAATTCACTTCAGGTTCTCATGCTCTCTGCTGCCTTGCCATCATCTCATGATGATGTTTTAATAAAATTTATGAATTCAATAAATATTTGGATTGAATGACAATTACGTGCAAGGCCTTGTGCTAGGTACGTAGGAGACTCAAGTGCCCTTCAGTTATCCGAGCAGGAACTAGAGAAGTGGAAACGTATAATTGTCAGGCTCTGGAGAGTGCAGGGTAGCGTGAGCAGAGGAGGTGTTAGGGTGGTGAAGTGGTGGCTCCTTCCAAAGTGAGGGTTTGAGCCCCTGCAGTATTAGCCAGGAGGAGGCCTTGCCCAAGAGCTCAGATGCACCCTGCTTCCTGCCTGTTAGTAATAGGGTACAGAAGAGCCAGGTGACGCGGTGCTGGTGGGGACCACGAGGCTGAGGGATTCAGGTGGCCCCGGCTACCAGGCTGCTGCTGAAGGTTTCTATTAGATGACGGAGAGAGCATGCCACGCCACATCGTCTAGATCTGCTCTTTTCAGATACTATCCAGAGTCACAAGATTAGTAAAGATTAACTAATATTAAAATGCTCTTTTAAAAAAGAGACTATATCTTTTTGATTTGTTTTTACCAACTGACAAACACATGATAGAATTTGATGATTACTAAATCGGATTACAGAAAACAGATCAAAATGCAGCCATAGAGTTTCGTACATTACCTAGTTGTTTTCAGTGCGTGTCTTGATTATATGATCGTAATTACAGTGAGCCTATGGTTCATTTTGGGCCAACATTCAATCGGCTCTTTCCATGTTGTGCTGAAATCCACAGGGTAGGCTGGGAAGACGGCTCGGTGGGTAAGAGAACGTTTGCTCGGCAAGCACGAGGACCTGAGTTTGAATCCCAGCAACCATGTAAAAGGCTGGGCACGGTCACATATGCCTGTAACTGCAGCATCAGGGAGCAGAGACAGGAGACCCGAGGGTGTGCTGGCCTGTCAGCCTAACCAAGGCAAGCTCCACATTCAGCAGGGCTTCCTCTAACTAGAATAAAGCAGAGAGCAGGGGAGGAAGACACCCAGAGTCCTTCTCTGGCCTCTGCAGGGGTACACACAGATGTACATACGCTCAGCTCAAAGTATACACCACACCATAACACACACATGCACATACCACACACCATAACATACAGACATGCACACACATACCATTACACACACATGCGTGCACATGCACAGATATAATTTTTCTCTGCCATCATATATTTAGATGGCTTTCATTTTTTCATATCTTATAAACAACTCTTTGATATTCTGTGCACAGGGCTCTTCCTATGTAGTCTCAGATGTGGGTTAGCTGGTCACAGGGTTTAGATGTTGTCATAATATGTTACCAAATTGCTTTTGAAAGCATGAGTATCAGTTTACCTCACCAACATTGCGTATGAAGTCACTTGTTTTTGCTGATCCCTTGCCAGCATTAGTTATTATTACTTTTATCTGCTGCTTGCTTAGTAAGCCCAGAGAGGAACCATTGCCTCCCTTCCAGAGCCTTGACACTAGTTGTTGACTTTTCTTCATCTGGGTGCAAATGACCAGCCTGGCCATGTCGGTGGCTGGGGAGCCAGAGGGAAGAGGTATTATTACATAGCCTACATGCGATCCACTGGAAGAAGGAGTCTCTTGGCTTATCTCTGAGATGGGGAATATAAAATAGCGAGACAGTGAAACTAGCGTTTCTGGGTAAACGGCACAGACTTAGAGGAGGGTGATCATGTTGGGGGAGGGCTCATGCGGCCGTTGCTCTGGATGGGCCGTGGTCTGGGATGTACTTTTCCACGTCTTACTTGAACCCACCCTTCTTGGGCAGTTTGTTGAAAGAAGCAGAGTTCCACGCCGAGCAGAGGGAGCATGAGTTGAACCGGCGGCGGCAGCTGGGTCTCTCCTCCTCCCACCACTCCCTGGACAACGCTGACTTCGATAACAAGGACGATGATAAGCACGACCAGAGGCTGCTCAGTCAATTCGGAATATGGTTCTTAGTAAGACGCCGCCAGTCACTCTTTGCTTTCCTCCTCTCCACTCCTGCGTTATGTCTGATGAGGGATGTCTCCTGTTCTTTTGAAAGGAGACAGCGAACAGTGAGATATTAACCTTTTGAGTGGAGTGGTGTACTCTGGGGGGTAGTAGCTCTCAGTTCTGTTAGATTTATCCAACAATGCTCCTAGGAAGTCACCATGCCCAGACTCATCTCCAGAATCATCAGTACCTTTCTTTTTAATTATAAAGAAGTTTATTTTACAACCAATTTTGGGTACACATATAATTTTATCATTAAGAGGAAAGAGGCTGCCTTTCCTGTAATGGGTATGCCTGTTAGTTTTTATGTAATCAATGACATTTTGGCCGAATATGTGATACTCCAGGACTCAAATCGTCTTTGAGGTTTTCAGGGTGGATCAATATTTTAGTTTTTCAATTGTCAGTGCTCACCGAATTTGTCTTTAACAAGCAAGAAGGCAGCGAGACCCACAGCGCCAAGGCCTTGCCCGACTGAAGCGTGCCTCCCTCAGGAGACACAGTGGGAGAGTTGCTAGTGTTGGCTGTCAAGTATGGATTCAGTATGAGGCCCAGACGATTTATACCTCATCATTTACGTGCATTAGGGAAGGGAGTCTTTGCATATTTAAAGGGGGTCTGTGTATACCAGAGGAATTCTAGTTAGGCTGTGTGGAGTGAGTGGTTACATTTGAGTCAGCTGTACCGCTCATTCAGTGGAGACCAAACATGGCAGAGACCTGGCAGAACGAGCCCGTTCTGCAGAGATGCGTGCTTTTTTTTCCTTGTCTGCTAGAGTCAAGGATTGTGTCTCCATAGTGATCACTCTCTTCTATGCTTGTATAGTTTTGTAAAAAAAAAAAAAACTATCAAATTGGGAACTGTTGATTCTACATGTCTTGCTTTCAAGAACTTATTATGTAGGGACACTGCGGCTCCTTTTGTTGAAAACTCCTAGAAGGGAGGAACAAGGCTTTAATTAACTAATTAATTTTGTATTCTTGGATCCCACCAAGTGCTCAGTAAAGTATTGTTTCTAATGGATAGATGTTTAAAAATGACTTATAATACGGCCAATTGAGAGGGGCGCTAGGGTATCAGAATTACTACTGATGCAAAAGTTTTACCTGAATCTGATCTTTTGAGAACTGAAATATTTATGGGTATTTTTAATTGAAGATATTAGTGAAATATCACTTAACTGACTAAATCCTTTGGATTCTGTTCTAGTTCAGGTTCCATAATAGAGTTACACTAGGAAAGTGATGCTTATTGGCTGCTTAGGGATGTTACTGTGGCAATCCGTGCATGCCTTCGAAAGGACCCAAGTTCTCATAGGTGATAATCATTTGAAACATTCTGATTTTGAATCATCTGGACCCTGACCCCCTCCTTTAAATTTTTTCTTGACCTTCACATGTACTTGTAATAATTCTGTGAAGCTGGGTGGGTGGAGCCTGACTGTGATCCGTTGTGCCTCCCGCAGGTGAGCCTCTGCACACCCAGTGAGAACACGCCCACAGAGAGCCTGGCCCGGCTGGTGGCCATGGTATTTCAGTGGTTCCATTCCACGGCGTACATGATGGATGATGAAGTCGGAAGCTTAGTGGAAAAGTTAAAGCCCCAGTTTGTTACCAAGTGGTTGAAGACAGTATGTGATGTCCGCTTTGATGTCATGGTCATGTGCCTTCTTCCCAAACCCATGGAATTCGCCAGGGTAAGTGGAGGTCATCCATCTGGACCTGCTGTAGGGGAGGACTTGGGGAGAAATGCCACCTTTGACCCTCCCTCTGTGTGTGTCAGCAGCCAAAGACAGTTAGCTTACCTGGGTGTGGTGGCATCCACCTGTAATCCCAGACTTTAGGAGGCTGGGACAGGAGGATTGCTATGATGCCCATCGTGGGTTGGGCTACACAGTGAGTACCAGGCTAGTCAGGGCTACAGTGTGATGATACCTTGTCTCAAAAATCCGAACCAAATGCACATAAACAAACAGCAAGGGCAGTTAGTGTAATACCTGCCCGCAGCCTTGGTGACGTGCCATTTTGGCCTTGTTTTGGGAAGAATGGCATGATGGGATAATGAAGTATCTCTAATAACTTATATGTTCATTCTTGGCATGGCTTGTTTTTATTAAGAAATAAATAATAACAATGGTTTTTATGGGGCTTGGGGGCTCAGTTCTTTTCTGGCTTGCAGCCAAAGAGGAGAATTTCGGAAGCTTTATGTGTATTTCTAGATTATGACAGAATGACATGACTCTGAGATAGTTTTTTACTATGGGCAATGGATCTTCCCTTGGGCCTGCATATGCCCAGTGGGTCACTAGAAACAGATAAAGCGTGGCATCTCTAGCCTCATTTTCTGTCTTCTTTGGGTCAGATACCTTCTTGCTCGACTGGGCCTATAGGTGGGTTGTAATAATTATTTAGGCTCTCAGAGGGTAAAGACACCAAGGCAAAAGCAACTCAAAGGTATTTCAACAAGTGGTCCACCACCGGGTTTTGAGGTGCCATATTTTCAGATCTCTGTGATGGTTCCTTGAAGCCTTCAGTAATTACCTCACACCTTCCAGGGTCAGTTGAGCTTTTCAGTAGGTCACCCTGTGAGGAGACAGACTGACACCCCTCGTCAGGACAGGGATTCCACAGGAAACAGACCCCCCCCCCACACTTCCAGCATCACAGCTCTGGTAGATAATGACCTGGATGCTGATGGAAACTGCCCCCCCCCCGATTGCCTCCCTCCCTGTCTTTTGGGGTAATTTTCTCAACAGGAATAATACTCACTGTGAGCAGAACTGAGATAATGGCCAACCAGACACATTTGACTAAGACTGCTCCGCTGTGTTGCCTCACTTCTGCTTCCCCATGTATCTTCTGGGTTTGCCAGGATTCCGGAAGACAGGCTTCACCCTCTGTCTTCCCAGTGTGGTCATCCTGAGTGTCAGATTCCTTTCTGGTTTTCAGTCATTGCTTTAATTTCTGGGGTGAATGAACAGACCTGCTTTGTTGGGAACCCCTCCACTCCAGCTTCTCATCTAAGACACCAATAACAGTGGAAGTCTACTCCATGATGTTTAAAAACGCCAAAAATGGTTCCTAGAACTGTTGGAATCCCCGCTCCTTGCACTGGAGAACAGTTTTCTCCACTGTTCTCTTCAGTTGCTACCAGTGTGGATGACTATTTGCAGATGCTCAGCTAGAAAGAGCCCACATTTCTTCATTACAATATAATTTGTGCCTAACCAGGAAAGGTGGAGGCCCAGAATCAGTTTTTGGCGGCAATCTGTGATTTTTTTTTCAGAGTATTTTCTAGGTTTTATTTTTATTTTAGATATTTTGTTTTCTTTCAAAAAGACCTTGAGATCATCTTTAGTTTAAAACTGTGCTGAAAAGAGACATTTGAGGATAAATCAGAGCACAAACCATCTGCAGGAATAACTGCTTCCAGGATCCAGATGGCTGAGCATCCAGCTATGCTATGCTCCTCGCGTCTTTGGTGCCACCTACTGACTCATTTGTAAAATTGCATTTTTATGTGATGGACAATTTCCAGCTGTTGGATTTCTCTGTGCTGGTGTGCTCCTCTTACTTCCCTTATAGGAGGCAGGTTTGCTGTGATTCTGGGAGATAAGAAGTTACGTTGTCAGTAAAACTTTTCCTCTCCCAAAGTGGGCCCTGTGTGGGAACCAACGATGATTAATTAGAAGTGAAGGCTCATGGATGAACATAATGAGGGATGATAAATTCTCCCTGAGCTGTTAGAGATTTGAGACTTCCAGACCAAAGTCAACATGGCTTTGGATTTTTGAAGCTAAGCGCAAGTAGCAACTTCCCTCAGAGTGGCTGAATTTTCAGAACCCTCTCTTTGGAGGGGGTAAATGGGTATGCATTTTCCAAATCCTCTGCTTTAGGCAGACACAGCAAGCTCAAACACTCTTTCATTTTCCTTCTTGAGCTCAAGGTTTCGCTTTGAAACAGCCTCTCAGTGGTCTGGAATTTGAGTGTCTCCCCTATCTCGTTCCCGGTGACCTCCTTGAAATTGTACCTGCAGCAAAGATGCCAGGCAGACTGTGTGGAGAGCTTTTGTCAGACCTTACATGATTAGGGGCCCACAAAGGGGCCTGAGGAAGCAAATTCATGAGCAGAGAGCCGCGGTTGGATAGGTCGCAGACCTTGTTCCTGAGGACAAGAAGCCAGGAACGGAGGTTTCTAGACGGTAACAAAGTGAAGATGTTAGTGTCACAAGTGACACTTGTCTCATACGAGCAGTGCAGAAGTTGGGGTTATTTGGTGTATTCTCGAGGGACTTGAACTGCTGTAGATAAATCTTGTGAAGCTTGAGTCATTCAGTTTTGGCTTGTAGGCCTTGGGGCAAGACTACTCAATATTAAAAAAAACTTTTATTTGTTTATTGTGTGGTGGGGGAGAGGTGTACACGCAAAGGCATGTGTGTGTGTGTGTGTGTGTGTGTGTGTGAAGTCCAAGGACAACCTGTTGTAGTTGGTTATCTCCTTTCTTTATCATGCTTGTCTGAGAGGTGGAGCTTAGCTTGGTATGGCAGCAGACACCTTTACCTGCTGAACTATCTTGTTGACCCCAAAATGTACAATCTTAGTAAGGATCTGGACAATGGATTTTAGTTCTCTGTTGATGCTGGCCCAGGAAGGTGAGAGAATATTTAGAAACTGACTGTGGAGGTGGCTACATGGTGGACTGCTTACCAGGCAAACATGTAGACCTGTCTTCAAAGCAATGAAGCCGATGTGAAAAGCCACATGTGGCCATGTATACCCCTGTAACTTGGAAGACAGGGTTTTTCCATGTAGCCCTGCCTGTCCTGGAACTCGCTCTATAGACCAGTCTGGCTTTGAGCTCAGGCCTGTCTCTGCCTCCCAAGTGCTGGGATTAAAGAAGTTTGCTACCATGCCTGGCTAGACCTTAGACCTTTTTTTATAAAAAGACTGTTGCTGCATATGGACAGTAGAGAGAAACAGCAAGCACTCTGTATCACAGTGCTGTTCGTGAAGGAAAATCTGCAGTACTGAGTGTTTCAGTAGGAAGTGTGTCTGTCTGCGGACAGGAGCAACTGCATGCTGATCTGGCTTTAGAAAGAGTGATTTTTCAGTGTTGTTTATCACAGTAGGAGGAGAACTTGGGAATTATAGTTTTCATGGGCTCTGGAAGTCCACGGCAGAAGAGTTCAAATTCAGTCCATGACCAGTATCCAGACCTACCTGAAACTGCATCTTCTTGTTGTTATGGAGTTTAGCATGAAGTCCTCAAAAGAAGAACCACAAAGGGCCAGTAAACACTTTAAAAAGCATTCAACAGTCCCAGTCATTATGGAAATGTGGATTCAAACCGATTTTGATTCAGTCTTGCCGGACATCGTAGTCCACACCTTTAATCCCAGCAGCTGGGAGGCAGAGGCGGGTGGATCTCTGTGAGTTCAAGGCCAACCTGGTCTACAGAGTGAGTTCTAGAACTTGCAGGTCTATACAGAGAAACCCTGTCTTGAAAATAAAAAAGATTTAGTCTCTCACCAGTCAGAATGGCCATCATCAGGAGTATAAGCAGCAACAAATGCTGGCATAGATGTGGGGACAAGGGAGCCCTCGTGCATTGTTGGTGGGGATGGAAGTCAATGTGGCCTCTTTGGCAATCTGTTTTGAGGTTTCTCAAAGATGAGAAATAGAATTACCATCTGACACAGCTGTACGGCTGCTGGGCATTTCCCCGAAGGACTTCATGTCTTCCTGCAGAGGTACTTCTCTTTGCACTTGGATGGATCTTAATGGTGACTTGAAGATTCTCACCGACCTCACTCTGAAGACCGTTGGGCTGTGACTCCTAATAGGTCTGTCCCCTTCTAAGAAGCCCTTGACTGTAATTGTAAGGAGCATGTTTCATTTTTTTGGCCAGGTTGGCGGATACTGGGACAAGTCCTGTAGCACCGTGACTCAGTTAAAGGAAGGGCTCAACAGGATTCTCTGCCTGATCCCCTACAATGTGATCAGCCAGTCCGTGTGGGAGTGCATTATGCCAGAATGGCTGGAGGCCATCCGGACGGAAGTCCCTGACAACCAGTTAAAGGAATTCAGGGAAGTATTAAGGTGGGTAAGTAGTTTGACAAAATCACTAATCGTAGCGCTGACAGCCACAGAGCATGTGCTGTGTGCCGGGCACTCTGCTGATCATCTTATATGGTCCTGTGGAGTGATGTGAAGAGCTCAGGCAAAGTGCCGCCAGAATTTGAGCTCAGAAGGTGTGAACCTATTCAGAAAAGATTTTGTTCTTGTGGAGCAGTAATTTACATCATTCTCTTTGTTTATGTCTTTAGATCTTGGGATAGTTTCTTCTATTAATTCCCATATGGGGATGGATGCTAATGTAATGTTATCAAGCCATAAGGTCATTTCTGTGTAGTGATGGAGACTCACCTCTTAAAGTGGTGAAACGCGTGCCTGATGGGAACACAGGCCTTAGCTCTCTGAGGTTCTAGTTAGGAACCCTTCCATGGCACCCACCAGGCGTCTTCGGAGTGTGCCCGTCGGTCACTTGCTTCTGTTGCTCTGCTTTGCAGCAAAATGTTTGACATAGAGCTGTGTCCTCTGCCATTTTCCATGGAAGAGATGTTTGGTTTTATCAGCTGCCGGTTTACAGGATACCCTTCCACGGTGCAGGAGCAAGCCCTACTCTGGCTTCACGTGAGTTGAACAAAGCCACCATTTTGAGCAGTCTTTTGGCCACCGGGCTTTAGATGCCTAGGGGACAGGGGAAGAACTTTGGCAGAGACCCCAAACCTTTGTTCTCTGGAAGTGTGCTGCAGTTGGAGTCACATGTGTGAAGATAAGCCACTAAATCTCAGATACAGTAGCTGTAGCTGTAGTGGATGAATGTGTTCGGTAAGATTATCAAACTCGTAGGGCCTTTTAGGCCTTGTGTTTGGCTAGGTGTCCGGGGCTCAGAGAAATTACCTTTGCCTGGAAAGATTGAGGAGTACTCAGGGAAGGAATGGTTTGTGCTGTACTTTCAGCCCGGGATGACTTCCTCTTCTGTTTCCATCAAAGAACACAATCTTTTAAAGCCTGCCTCACAAATTACCTCCTCTCGAGTTTTCTGTAGCTCTCAGTCCACCCAGGTCATTATTCCTTCCTGTAGCATCCCACAGGCTGTCTTTGGGAATTCTTCCCTTTCTAATCATTTTTTTGGGGGGGAGAGGGATAGAAGTTTTCCTTCTGATTATGAACCCCGTAAATTCAAGGACCACATATTATTTTTAACTTTATAGCTACCCAGGTTTTTCCTCCTAGCATTTGGATAGGCATTTTATTTAATGGACACTCAGTTTGAAAAAAATAAAAATTGTGACATTGAATACCCTCCCATGAAGCTTAGACATTTTCACAAAATGAGAGCAGATCCATAGTTTAATTATGATTGCAGAAACATTTTTTTAAAGTTTGCTTTTTGTGGTGCTGGGGATCTAACTTAGGGCCTTCTTCATTGCTCTAAGTGCCGGTGCTGCAACGGAAGGTTTCAAAGTACTGGCCCGGTACTTTGGAAGAGTGCATTGAAGAGAATGGACAAGACAGGGTTCAACTCTGACTCACAATAATTAGCTGTGGAAACACTTGCTGATCTCTTGTGTACAGCAGATAAAGGCTGGGTTAGAAACTTTATCAGTCTTTCTTCCTCTGAGTAACTGACAGTGGGGAACAGCCCCGGTAATTAAACCCAGAGGAAGTGGCAGTCGTTCCCAGAAAGCCATAAAGGAGATCTAAGAGGAGAGGAGGGTGGATTCATTCTGTCTGAAGAAAGGAAGCATGGGTCACCAGAGAGTTCATTGCAGATGAGGTGCATTTGCCCCAAGGGGACGTGAGCTTGCACCGGAAAGCAAGAGAGCTTGCAGCGTTCAGTTGGAGTGGGAGTGGGCTGCAGTGATGCATGGTGAGGAAAAGGTTCCATGGTGCGTGGGAGAGAGGAGGACACAGCATCAGGGAGACAGTGGAAAGAATGCAGCAGCTTACTGTACAATGGGGAGGGGAAAATGGAAATTCCCAAGATGACTGACTTCCTGGATGTGAAAATGGCTGTGCTCATATGCCTATGCTAACTGTCCTTACATTCAGTAGTTTACATAGAGAAAATCAAGTTGAGTTTTCTGAGTTTGAAAATTTACTTTTTGGGTGTGTTTGTGTGTGATTTTCCCTCAGGTATTATCGGAGTTAGATATCACGGTTCCACTTCAACTCTTGATAAGTATGTTTTCTGATGGTGTTAATTCTGTTAAAGAATTGGCAAACCAAAGAAAGTCAAGAACCAATGAGCTGTCAGGGAACACCACAGCACGAAGGGTAATTATTGCCATGACTGTTCTTGTCCTACTTGTTCAGACTGGGGAAACCCTTGCCAGCTATTCCGGCCTCCAAAGTAGCATCAGTAGAAATCTCTTTGGGAAGAGTGTACCATGTTCCATTCCATTAATCTTTTAATTACATTAAATAAGAAAACATTTGTTAAAGACAAACTTGATATAGTCTTTAATCGGTAAGTTACTGTTTTCATTTTTTTTAATTTAATTTTGCCTTCTCTTAGCATTGAGAGAACGAGAGTAATTTTTTTTCTGCTTATGTTCTTCCTCTGGGGGTAAGACATATCCTAGAAATAGGAATTCTATTTACTGAAGATCAGTATTTTACTTTGAGGAAAGTGACTTTGTTTTGTGTTTGGGGAAGACATGGTCAATTGGTGGGGACTTTAAGTGATAAGGTCTTTTCATTGTATCTTTGTGAGTGAGAAAAATGCCTAAGAATGTAAGATGTCCATAGAGGACCTGAAGGACTTTGTATAGGTTCAAGGATGTCCTCAGACCATGAACAGTTCCTGAGAGGTAAAGGACCTCAAGTGTCTGCATGGCAAGCTTGTCCTCAGAATGCTCCCCAAGTCACACTGACATCTGGGGATCAGAAACCCTAATGAGGTCATGGGATCATAGGTTATACTCAGTGGATTTTTTTTTTCTTTGAAAATGATCATTGCCTACCTGTCTGGTAGGAACCAGTGGCCCACCTTGTTTTCTTCCTTTTGCAACTCAGAGGTTGTATAGCAATTCACAGCCTTTCACTCTGTGTTATGTTCACACTGAACATTAGCACCGAGTTGTAGGAACCCATCATCCTCATTTCTACAGCTGCTGAAACCTAGGTCCAGTGAAGTGACACTATAAACGTGTATTCTGATTCATATGGGGTGATCTTCTTTACCTGGAACTGAGTGCTGTTTGCTGTGCTTCCTGACCGCCAGAATGGTCCTCATGGGATGAAATGGCAGTTGAGCACGACACACAGACATGGCAGATAGGACTCCACTGCAGAATGTGTTGCTCTTAGTAAAAAGGGGAGAGTCTAGTGGGGATTCCGCTGGGGGAGTGATGAGAATGGCTTAAGGCACACAAGGATGATGAAGCACTCTCACCCAGTGATAGCTCAGCCACAAACCACTGTACCTGTGGGGCTGAAGGATACAGAACTCCAGCAGCCTTCCTGGAGCTGGAACTCCAGTAGATGGCTGACTGTGGTCACCATAGAGTGGTGACCTCAGATGCACTGCAGGCAGAAGTGGCAAGAACTATTTCTGCCTCTGACGTCTGCAGCCCTGGTGCTCTTCTGGTGCCCACCACTGACTGAGCCCACCTGGACACCAAATGGCAGAGGGGCAGCTGAGAGACAGTAAGGGGCAGAGTAGAAAAGCTCCGTGAGGATCTCGGGAGGGGATTGGCTGGGTACATGGGAAATAGCCGGCACTGCAGGCCCATTGTATCTTTTCTCCTGAGAATTTGATCATTATAATCTCAGGGGTCATTCCAAAGCCCTTCCGGTCTAGAAGTCTACATTTATAATTCTAAAAATTATCCTAAAATATTTTACCTTTATATTTTCTCATTTTCCACGAGTTTTCAGTAGTTTAGCCATTGTAGATTATTCTGGCAGCATTTGATAGGATGAAAATGGTGGCGGGCACCTTCATTCTTCAGGATCCCAACTCCTTCCCAGACTATGGAATTGTGGGTGTTTTCCTTCCTTGCATACACATTTTATGGGGATATATCATGTCTGGAGATACAAATAATTTGGGGAAGCCAGTGTGACAGCAGAAAACACCTTCCCTGGGGCCCTCACACACCAGGGAGAGCCCTTGGAGCCTTCATGAAGTCATTTGCGTTTGTTGGTGTGCTTTCTTCCAGGTGAGTGTCGCCTCTGATCCTGGTCGGCGAGGTCAGCACAATATGTTGAGTCCGTTCCATAGCCCCTTCCAGAGTCCGTTCCGGAGTCCCATGCGTAGTCCATTTCGTAGCCCTTTCAAGAATTTTGGGCACCCAGGAGGAAGGACTATTGATTTTGACTGTGAAGATGATGACATGAATCTAAATTGTTTCATCCTCATGTTTGATCTTCTCCTAAAGCAGGTAGTAGAGCCTGAGATTCCTTTAGTTCCCAGGCTGGGTCCTGTCCTAGAGATTCTGTCTATTGGGTGGGCCTCTTTGCTCTCATTGACGCGGGGCGACATCAGACTCCGAGAACCTCTTAAGGAGTCCAAGAACGACCTGTGTGACTGTCTGCAGGGTCATTGACATGTGAAAATGGATCTGAGTTTTAGAAACACTGTTTTGGTAGAATGAAAAAACTAGATACTGCTATTGTCGGGAAGGTCAATGCAGACTTTTGTAGCAATGGGGATAATTTAGGTATGTTTAATAAACTGATTTCCGAAGGGAATTTTAAAAGTTGAAAAGGCTCTGATGAGAAGGGTGTTTCCTCATAATTTAAAAAATTGAAATTATTTTGGATTTACAGAAAATTAAAAGAATAATCCAAAGAACCCTCAACATCCTGCTCTCAAATTCTTTAGATGTTGTTGACCCCACTTTCTTCATGAGTTGTTGTGAGACTAAGCTGCAGGCTTGGGATCTGTCCCCACACTCCAGAGCACTCAAGTCAGACAGCGTTACTGTCTAACTCACAGAAACTTTCGTTTTAGAATTAATATAAAAATATTTCTATCAAAACAAAAATAAGGGCTGGAGAGATGGCTCAGTGGTTAAGAGCATTGCCTGCTCTTCCAAAGGTCCTGAGTTCAATTCCCAGCAACCACATGGTGGCTCACAGCCATCTGTAGAGAGGTCTGGCGCCCTCTTCTGGCCTTCAGGCATGCAGACAGAATATTGTATACATAATAAATAAATAAATATTTAAAAAAAACACAAAAATAAACTCAGCCAAATTTAAAAATTATTTACTTATTTTGAGTGTGTATTTGTGTGGGGATATGTTGCCTACATGTGTGTTTAAAAAGACACGTCTTTTTGAACTCGTCACTCTGTATAATTTTACACATTTAAAAAAATGTTGTTTCTCACCTGCTGTCCAGATCTTGGTTTCTAAGTACTATGATCCAAGGAAAGGAGCCAGGGTTCCTTAGAGAAATAGAAATGGCCAGTCCCAGAATTGAGACAAGGGAGAGTCTGGAAAATCTCACAGTGGCAGAAATTAAGGAACTATTTTAAAAGATTGTGGAAGGCTAGGGATGTAGCTCACTGGTAGAGCGGGGCTTCCAGATGCAAGGGTTTGAGTCCTGATACCACACACAAGAAAGAGAATGGTGTAGACGTGTTAGAGGAACATAGGGCCAGTTTGGAGGAGATGGCACTAATCACACATGGAGTAGCATGAGCCACATAATAACTAATCTTAGCAGATCATGTGACTGCACAGGCACAGGAATAGTCAGATGAACAGCACAGTAGAGAAGGAGCAACGGCTCCTCTAGTGGGAGACTACACAGCAGCAAGTACGGGGGCGGGGAGCAGGGAAGGATGGACTTGGAATATGGCCATTTTGAAGCCATTGCAATCATAACTGATTCAGGCATCCACCAGGCTAAAACCAGTAGCTGAGAGTCTGATAAGAAACAACAACAACAACAAAACACACGTCATGTACTAATTACAGAAGGAAAAGTGGCCTCTCCCTCAGCATCTTCAGGAGATTCCAGAACCACTCACAGACACCAAAATCCGAGAATGTTCAAGTCTCATATAGGAGATGACCAGGATTTGTAAACAGCAGTACCTAATAAAGCATCACATACACCCTGTGCTTTAACTCTTATCTCTGCTACTTATAACACCCAATACAAGGTGAGGGTCATATGAATATCTGTTGCACTGCATGGTTTAGGCAAGAAGAAGATAAGTCTGTACGTGTTCAGGAAAGATGCAGTGATCTTTTCCAACTGTTTTTGTCCTTGGCTATGGTTGGATTTGCAGAAATTGAGCCCAGGAGTACAATGCATCATTATAGTTACTTTCTAGTAGAGAAACTGAGGAGATCACAGGCTTCCATCGGTAATTCTCCCCTGTGCTTCCTGATAGGAGGTTTTTAAGAGTGTTTAATTGTGTGCATGTGTCTAGGTGGGGATGCAGTGTGAGTACAGGTGTGAGAGAGCGCTGGGTCCCCTGCTGCTGGAGTTATAGGCTGTAATCAGCCTGATGCGGGTGCTGGGAACTGAACTCAGGCCCTCTGGAAAAGCAGCAAGTGCTCTTAGAGCCACCTCTCCAGCCCTGCCTCTGGATACAGTAACCAGAGAGGATATAATATCACACGTGTGAGCTTCCCCCACCCCAGTCTGTCACTCAAATAAGTTCATATGGAAAAATAAAACAAATTATATTTGAGATACATTTTATAAAACAATAGAATGTTAATACTATAAAGTATATTCTCAGAAAATCAGGGGCAGGAATAAAATGAGCAAGGAGCTGTTCTAGACAATGACTGAAGGCCTGGGGCACAGGTCAGTGGCACAGTGCCTACCTGGCTGTGTGAGAAGTGTGCAGCTACTAGCCCCACAGGGATGAAAAGTCACCATCTCCACCAGCACAATGGCACCTGTTTTTAATTCTAACACTTGAGAGGATGAGGCAGGAGGATTGCTGCTAGTTTAAGGTCAGCCTGGTCTACATAGTGAGTACTGAACCAGATAGGGCTATATGGTGAGACCATATTTCAGAGAGAGAGAGAGAGAGAGAGACAGAGAGAGAGAGAGAGAGAGAGAGAGAGACAGAGAGAGAAACTCTAGAAAACAGAACAAATTAAGTAATCTTAGATTGTTCTAGTATCAACAAACAAACAAACAAATCAGGCCACGGGGACTAGAGAGATGGGTCCGTGGTTAAGAACACTGTCTGCTCTTTGAGAGGACCCAGGTTTGAATCTAAATACATGGTGGCTCAGAGCCATCTCTAATGACACACAGATTTTAAGGATAATCTGTATATTTTATTTTGTATTTATACTATTTTTAGATGGATGTTAGAAAGCAGTGTGTCTTCTTGGCTTTTAAACATATATTGTTTTAAAGTAATTGAATTATTGACAAGTATTATGCCAAGAGAATGCTGGATTAAGGACCAAACTCTGTCTTCTTTCTCTTCCTTCCTCTCTTTCTTTCTCTGTCCTTTGGTGTGTCTTTCAGATGGAGTTACAAGACGATGGCATCACGATGGGCTTGGAGCACAGTTTGTCAAAGGACATTATTTCTATCATCAACAATGTCTTCCAGGCCCCCTGGGGGGGCTCCCACAGCTGCCAGAAGGACAAAAAGGCGAAGGAGTGTAACTTGTGCCAGTCTAGTATCCTCTGCTACCAGCTGGCGTGTGAACTCCTCGAGAGGCTAGCTCCCAAAGACGAAAGCCGGCTGGTGGTAAGCAGCTGAAGAAATGAGATGGCTTACGATAAGCAAAGCCGGAGTGATGGGGCTGTTTAACTGTTGTCTAGGACAGGAGATGGGGACACAGGATACAGACTTGTGTTTGAGTGGCTAACATTGAATGGCAGCAGCTCCGTTCACAGAGTTTTTACAAACACAGAATATTACTGGTATCCCTAAAGGATTTTTATCACTCAGTTATGTTTATGAAGTTTAAATAATAATGGACATAGTACGTTATACAGTTAAATACGAAGTAGATTGTGATGGATACGGATCCAAGGAGCTCACCAGCATCATCAACAATGAAGAAAACCCATTCTCTTTTCCGGTTATGTTCATGATTTGCTATCAGGAAAAGCCACATAAAGAATTGACCTCTGATGGATGTCACATTTCAGTGGCTCCATACTTTAGCTGTTTCCTTTATAGCATACTTTAAAGGGCACACATAACACCAAAATATCCTTAGGCCATCAGAGGTAGATGAAACTGAGTTGTCCGAGCCACCATTTCTTCTGCTTCTTCAGATATTGCTTAGGGCCAAAAGTTACTTCTCTAAAAAGATCCAACACTTTTTGAAGTATCACGCATAAGCTATAAAGTGTGCCCTCAGTGGCAGTCTATTGACCTTCTTAGTCCTGTCTTTATATAATATTATGTGTTTTAACACAGCCATTGGGAACTTCCCATAAAATACTCTCCCCACCCCCATTGTCTTTAACTACTGCCCATTGTCCACCATTCTGAACTTAGATGTTTTACATTCCTCGTGCAAGTGAGAATAGTTTACATTTGCTTGATCTGCTTCTTTTATTACCAAAACATAATGTCCTCCAGGTTCATCCTTGTCAGCATATAATACAATGTAATTGAAAAGCAACCAAAGCAAACCAAAATAAAACCAGCCACCAAAACAGATGGTGAGGCAATAGAGATTGAAGCCAAGGAATCTAGGTAGGGTCTGTCTGGAGGTATAGCTCAGTGGTAGAGTGTCTGCCTAGCATGCACAATGCCCTGAGTTCTATCCCCAGCCCTGCTTAAAACAAAACAGCTGAGAGTGACTTGGGATATACTTAAGTAAACAGAGAACCACAAGTCAGTGTGATGATTATTACAGCAAGATATGAACAGAGTAGCTCTGGGGGCATAAGAGAGGGACTTTGGGACCAGCCTCAGGGCGATGGGACCAGGAGCCCTTTGAGGGATATGAGCCCCGAGTTTATAGCTGCAGTAAAGCTGATGACAGGAAAAGAATTCAGACGTAGAGAATGTCACCCAAATGAGACACGGGGTTAATTTTTTAGTGGAGAAGCTCTAATCACCTTTTAAAAGACCTACCTGGTCCCGCCTCAATATCACAACAGGGACAGTCTCAACAGGGCTTAGAGGGGACAAACTGGCACACGGCTTGACTACCCAAGAAGAGCTGCCCTCCATCATGAGCGTTGTGTCTCTGTAGACCAGGCTGGCCTCGAACTCACAGAGGTCTGCATGCCTCTGCCTCCCAAGTGCTGGGATTAAAGGCGTGTGCCAATCTCCAGGACTTTTAACAGTTGCCCATCTCTCTGTCCCCAGCTCCTACTAACCATTTCTATGACACTGACTACTGTAGATGTCTAAGTGAGTGCCTACAGCATTTGTCTCTTGTGATGGCATCATGTCCCCAACCTTCCTTCAAGGTGTAGCATGCATTAATATCTCCTGGTAAAGCCTGAATAACAACCCATTGTGTGGATAGACATTTTGTTGATCCATCTGTCTGCTGATAGACACTTAAGCTGTATACCTTTGCTTCCTTTAACTCACATGTTACAGCAACTTCTTGTTCCTAAAACATAGATTCACCCAGGCCACTAGAATTGACATCATGTCTGAAAACATTAGCTCCTAAATAAGATGTGAATGGGTGCTGATCTCTGGGACTAAAGAAAGGTGGGGGAGCTGTCCAAGGAGATCAGGCAATGGTTTCGATGTTCTGTTTTCTTGTACCCAGTGAAGGCAAATATTTCATCAGCCACTGCAGCACACCCGCCTCTCAGTAGCATGGATATAAGTGCTGGTGCAGGCCCTTCTCTTGGCCAGCACAAAGTTGGGTAGAACAGGCTGATTCACCTTTGCTGACTTAAACCAAGCTGTTCTTTATGGCCCCTCACATAGCCACTTGTATCTGTTGCAGGAGCCCACAGACAGCCTTGAAGATAGCCTCCTTTCTTCCAAGCCAGAGTTCATTATAGGGCATGAGGGAGAGGAGGAGGAGAACCCAGCAGCCAGGCATGGAGAGAATCCAGGTACCCATACAGCGCCTTCAGAAAATGCTGGTAGGTGAACTTGGCTGATGGGAGTATGGGTTGTACACTTTCTGGTCTATACAACTTCAGCAACTTGGAAAAGTTTAATGGTGCTTCTTTAGTGTAGATTATACAGGTAAAACATTTCCTACCATGTTAGGAAGGACTGCCAACCCCCAAGTGTCTTCCTGGCCCCAGGATCTTGTTAAGAGCAAAAACTCATCCTGGTTTATAGAGACCTAATGTGAAGTTTACCTAGTGCACTAAGTTCTCTGTGCAGAAGAAACTGAGAATGGCCGCGGTGGAGGATGCTAACAGTCTCAATAGCCACTTGGGGCATGTAGTCAAAGTCAAATGGATAGAGGCAACAAAACTTGTGTCCACACAGCATCTGCGTCTTGGGAGATTGGCCAAGAACCTAAACAGATGCACCTTGCCTAGCTGCGTTCCAGGGCTGGTCATCCCTTGTGCTTGGAAGGATGGCTTCTTTATAATTTCCTTAAAGGCTATTGGTGTGTGAACTGAGGACCCCAAGATGGCAGACAGATTGGGGAATCATTCCTTACCTTGTAATGCTCAGACAGAGTTAAGATGTTCCCTCTTGCATGGGAAAGCCTCGTCCCTAGATCTGAACGGAGATGCTGTGTGGCTTAGAACAGATTTGGGACACCTTTAAGAATTTCTACTTCTACTATCATAAATTGTCTTGCTCCTGGAAGGTCCACTCTGGAATAAGGAAGCATGGGCTTTATTTCATGAACGGCAACCATTCTTAGGGGACTATCTTCTGTGGTTCATGATAGTTACATTATCACTAAAAGAATTCTTGCTCTAACTAACTGCTTCTACATGGATGGATGCTATAAATGGTTAAAGACTGACTCTCTGACTCACATTAACTCTATTAAAAACTAAGCTGGAAGGAGGTGATGTGTTTCATTGGTTCTGTGTAGTAAAGGCTCCATGTTCCTTCCTCTGTAACCTCCTCCATCAGGGTGGGAATTGGTGGGAAAATGAAGGCAAATGAATGAAGCCCCCTATCCAGCTTCCACTAGAGTGCCCTGCCTGTCCTATGTAATCTCTCTCTCTCTCTCTCTCTCTCTCTCTCTCTCTCTCTCTCTCTCTCTCTCTCTCTCTACACACACACACACACACACACACAAACACACACGCATACATATATATATATATATATATGCGTGCGTGTTTGTGTGTGTGTGTGTATCTTCAACAATGAAAAGCCAAAGCCCAGGCAGGCCAAGTGACTTGCCTATGGTCCAGTGACTTGTGTAATTCATTTATTACATACACTCGATATGTATTCAAAAAACCGAACAAGACCATAGCCTCTACCTCTGATTCTGTAGCAGGCAGGGCCAGAGAATTAGGAAATCAGACACTGTAGGGTTAGTAGAGACAGGAACTGGAACCCAGACCTCCTGGTTTCTTAGAAGCAATGACCTTGCTTTATGGTTGCAGCTGCTCGCACAGCTGGAGTTATGTTTCTATTGAGCTTTGTACCTAAGGGAAGCAAAGACTTCACTCAGGATCTAATAATTTGTGCTCTTTCTGTGGAAACAGTTTTATTTCATAGCACACAACTCAAGTAATTATCACTTCTTTTTGTTATTTTTGAGATAGATGCACACTGTGTAGCTCAGGCTGAACTAGATGCAACACACTATGTATCCCAGGTTTGGTTTTGAATTTGCATTAATTCTCCTGCCTCAGCCTTCTAGTTCATTGGTTCTAGGACACAGCACCTCCTTCTCTGTAAGTGCCCAGGCTCTGATATAAAATGGTATAGTAATCATTCATAACTTATACTTGTCCTTCCATTTATTTTAAACTATCCTCAGATGACTTATAATGCTTAAGTTTATTTTGCAATACTGGGAGTTGAACCTAGGGCCTTGTGACTGCAAGGCAAAGTGCACTATCATTGAGTTACTCTAAAGCCCCGAGTTGTTTACAGAATAATAGTATAGAAACATCTGTGTGCATTCAGAGCAGAAGCAGCCCTGCTCTCCAGTGAGCCTCACTTCGCTGAGTTTGCACATGTAGACACCGTGGTTACAGAGGCCTCTTATGTTCTTCCTTATGAAGTTGGTCAAATTCTACCTTTTAAAATATTTGCCTCCCCTGGGTCTTGCTTCAAGGCTCCTGTTACAGTCTCAGCCTCAGCCTGATTTCCTCCTTTTGTCTTTTGCCTCCTTGTGAGATGCCGTTGTAAACTCACTCCAAAAACCAAAAACAAACCAACTCACTCCCAAGTATGTCTGTAATGCCTGCATGTTCTGAGGCAGGAAGATCATGGATTCTGAGCTGTTCTGGAATACATTGTGAGATTCTTATATAAAAGCCCAAAACCAAAATGGATGAAACAGAATAATGTGTGTCTCCTGTACTATTTTCCTAGACCAATGTTCCCTGCCACTCAGAAACTGGTACTGCTTGTGCCTTGTGGCCATTAGTGGTGGTTCTGGGCTCCTGCTCAGGGAACCTTGGTGCTGCACGAATGGGCTCAGCAATTTCCACATCCTTTTCATGTTTCCTCTTTCTGCATTTTGCAGGAAAGATTTCTTGTAGACACATGTCTACTGCCAAAATTGTGTGTTCACTTTCACATCAGCCTTCAGAGCTGGGCGCTGATAACAATGTATAAAGTGCCGTTGAGTAGAAGATCATCACGAAACTCACCGATGTATCAGCCAAGAGATTTGGCTGTCATTGTCTCTGATGCTAGGAATTGCCACAACTTACAGTGGCACATTATTTGGCCCATCTTGCAGGAGTTTTAAAAAATACATAATATTTTTATTAACTCTGAAAATTTCTTACCATGTATTTCGATCACATTCATCCCTCCCCTCTGTAACTCCTCCCAAACCCATCCCCAACCTCCCCATTGCTCCAACTTTTTTTTTCTATCCCATAGACTTCAGTTTGTGCAGGGCACGTACTCATGTGTGAGACCATCTACTGGGCAAGACAGACCACACTCTTCCAGAAAACTGACTCTTCCTCCTGCCCAAAGCCATCAAATGTCAAAAGCTCCTTTGCTAGGGGTGAGGGTCTTGAGAACCCTCCTCCCTCTGTGCTATACTATTCCACTAGTTTTGGTATCTGGCTAACCTGGTAACTCGAGCTTGCCTGTATGAACACTGTAGTGTTGCCCCCCGTTGTCGCGGCAGAGATTAGAGAACCTCCCGAGAAGAGACATCCAGGAGCAGTGTTTGCGTTTGGAAACCATCGTCTGTTTCAAAGACCTTGTTTACCAGTCTGTATCATAAACTCTCCTTAGGAGCTCAGCAACCTGCACCCCTCTCTTCATACCTTCCTGTCTCCTTTTAATTATGAGGGCACACCCTGCCAGCCCCAGGTCCATTCCCCCACAGGAGCACAGGCAGGGTCTGGGGTGGTTCAGGCAGCTGAAGACACTGGGGTAACATGGAAGCTCTGCCGTGAAAAATGGAAGCTGAGAGTCTTTGATTTAAAAGGTTTCCTCTATTTCCTCACAGAAGGGCACATGCTAAGGATCTCTCTCTCTCTCTCTCTCTCTCTCTCTCTCTCTCTCTCTCTCTCTCTCTCTCTCTCTCTCTCTCTCTCTCTCTCTGGGTTTTGCTATGTTTAGTTCTGACTGTCCTGGTACTCACTATGAAGACCAAGCTGAACTTGAACTCACAGAGATCTACCTGCCTCTGCCTCCCAAATGCTGGGATTAAAGGCGTGATCTACCACACTAAGTGGGCACATGATAATATTAAAACCCAAGTGAAAAGCATCTACAAACATGTAATGCATTCTCTACCCTTTTACCCCTCTCTGGTTCCCTGACCCTGATGAACTGATGAATGATGGGAGGGAAGGAGCTGGGCTAACCTTTGTGTAATTGTGTTTTCATAGCAATAAAGAACGACACGGAAAGAAAATTTTGCTACCAACAGCTTCCAGTAACGCTGAGACTAATATATACCATTTTCCAGGTAGATTTTTCTGAAATATTTGAATATTTGGTTTGGCTTTGGAACTATTTGTTGTTTTGGAAGACACAATAACTGTGTGTTCTTTGCATAGGAAATGGCTAAGTTTGAAGAGCCAGACATTCTTTTTAATATGCTCAATTGCTTAAAGATTCTCTGTCTGCACGGAGAATGTTTATACTCTGCGAGGAAAGACCATCCTCAGTTTTTAGCCTACATCCAGGACCACATGTTGATTGCAAGGTACGTGCTGTTCACATTTTTGTTTACGTTTTGGGTTTCAGTTTTAAGAACTAAAACGAGAGTAAGACTTACTCTATTTTATTTGACCTTTCTCTCTCAGAACAATAATTTGATAAAGAAACTCACTTACTTCCTAGTTTTGCTTGTTAGTTTTTTTCTTTAAGGAGGCGTTTCTAGACAGGTTTCTCCTCGTAGCCCTGGCTGTCCTGGAACTGGCTCTGTCTTAAGACCAATCTCTGCCTCCCGAGCACTGGGATTAAAGGTGTGTGCCACCAACCACTAGACCTGTTTTTGTTTTGGCAGGAAGGGTCTCACTGTGTATCCCTGGCTAGCCTAACTCATTAGATCAGGGTGGCCTTGAACTCAGAGACCCCTTGCTTTTGTCTCCTGGGGCACCACACTCAGCTCTGCTTCCGTGTATTTTGTCTCAGTATGCCAGCAGGAGGACAGCAATGTTTGCTTATTAGATTCTGCTGGGCCAGACAGGTAAGGATCATTCTATGATGTTCAGTTGTTGGCTGAATTATGAATATAGTAGACCCTAGAAAAATGCCAGTGGCGAATAATGCTGCCAAGTGTGATTTTTGTAAGATAGTAATCTTACTCGAAATGCTGGCAGATACTGAATCCTCTGGGTGCCATTAGCCTTGCTTTCAAGAGATAGAGGTATTTTGAGAATAATAATAAAATAGTGCCCTAGGTTTATGGTGCTTTCTTTCTGAGAACCTTCAAATAACTATTATAGACTTCCTGGAGACAAGCCAGAAAAAAAGATCATTTTGTAAGTAGGAGGCTAGTCTGATACTTAAAAAGGCTTCTTCATGCATTGCAACAAAAACAGTTGAGGCTCTGCCCTTACTTATTTCTCGTTTATTTATTCAGTCAATGAATATAATGACTTATTTTATTTTTATTTATCATAATACTATTCTAGTGCTTTAAGGAATTTTTTAGTCTAGTCTGAGAAGGAATGAGTGATAAATATTAAGGGTGACAGATATTTTATTGTTTAATTTTGTGTACTTTTGGGTTCAGGAGAATGGCTCAGAGGATAAAGAGCATGCTGTGTAAGCATGGAAGCCTGAGTGTGGATTCCCAGCATCCACACAAAAGCCAGGCATGGCATTTATAACCCCAGCACTCTGCAAGGCAGAGACAAGCCAGACTTGTGGGCTTGCTACCCAGTCAGTCTAGCTAAAACCATGAAGTGCAGGTACACTGGAAACCTTGTCTCAAGAAGGAAAGTGGAAAGCAACAGAGGAAAACACTTAAGGACAACCTCTGGCCTCCACTCATGGGCAAGTGTACTTTCACACACACACACACACACACACACACACACACACACACACACACACTCTCTCTCTCTCTCTCTCTCTCTCTCTCTCTCTCTCTCTCTCTCACTGGAACCAAATCGCTCTATATTAGGGGCTGAAGGAAGAAGCAGCCTTGACTCCGAATGATAAACTGATAAACAAGGGTATAATCTTGGGTACATTAATACATATTTTTATCCTGTACACACACAAGTCACAAATAATCCAGTGTCATGTGGTAAGTGGCTGTTCTGCACAGGTCACAGGTAGACAAGAACCATCTGCATCAGTGATGGGGACAGGGCTCGGCAGCAGATACATCTTCATCTGCATTATGGGACTCAATTGTAATAGAAATGTAATAAAGAGAGGACGTTTTTAGAAAGCAGGAATGTCGAGGACAAAGAGGTGGTAGAGTTGCTTAAAAAGGGGGGACAAGAAATGGGAAACACTAGTGAGGTGATAGCAGGCGGCATTTTCTAAGATGTGGTTTCAGGGGAGTAAGGGAAGTGGCTGGAGAGGCAGTCCAGGGCCCACGGTGAGAGTCTTGAAGAGAGCTTCTCTCTTTGGTGATAGCTGGAGACCCATGAAAAGAAGTGACAACTGACAGAGTCAGCGCTGGGCTCTAGCTGAGAAGTGTGAAGAGAGACCCTGTGAACAGACTTCCAGGACCCAAGGCCCGTAGAGGTGCAGCACAGAGCGCCCTGTCTCAAAGGAAAAGAGACAGGCAGGGGAATGGATGCCCAAGACTTGGGTGCTGATAAAGGAAGTCTGCATAGATCTATGGTCATTGGGGAGGATTTGCAGAAAAGAGCCCAAAGAAGAGAATTGTGGAGCCAAGCGTTAGGGCTCTGGCAGGCAGAGTAGAAATAAGAATGAAGGGCATGATGGAGAAGAGAAGGCATGATGAACGGAAGGAGACATTTAGAAGGAAAGAAAAATGCATGGTAAGGGGAGTTTAATAGAAGATTTAAATCTTAAGGTGAGTAAGTGTAGCCAACTTCTTCAGAGAGGCAAGATAGAGCCTGGGTTGGGGAGCCCCAGGAACATGGAAGAAAGAGTACAACAGCCAACAGGAGGGAAGCGATAGGAATCAATAAGAAATAACAAAGAATTGCCACTTCTTCAGAGCGCTGCTGAAGGCAGCTAATCTGCTTTCAGTGGGTGGTTTCAGCGTTCGGATTTGTTTTTGTCTAATGCGGAGGGGCGCAGAAGTGGAGGCAGTGGTCACTGGGCGTCCTCCATCGTGTTCCTCCTTCTCTTTCCCCATCCTGTGATCCTCCATCATGTTCCTCCTTCTCTTTCCCCATCCTGCTGTCACTTAGCCCGGTGCCAGCTTGTTAGAGCAAACTAAACGTTGGCGTCTTACTAGTGAGGTATGTCCCTGCAGCTCTTGATTGACATTGTCCTTCAATCACGAAGGCTTTGAAGGAGAGACAGACCCCTGTCTCCCAGAGTTCGCAACATGACCTGGAAAAGGGTCCTGAAAGACTTCAGTTTGGGTCATATGCCTGCTTGCTTGTAAGCTAATCCCTCAGTTTAGGACAGTGAAGTGCTTTGTTAAACCTGCTTCATGCTCGTCCTTATGGTGGGCAAAAGAGGGAGCCCTTTTATGACAGTCTTGACAGTTTCCGTAGAGGCTGTCGAGAGCAGACACGCAGTTATTCTTTGTCATTCAAAGAGGGGAAAGTCTGCTGGGCAGAAAAATAAAATAAACAGTGAAGCTTACTAGTTATTCACCTAAGAAACAATTTTAAAACCACTTATCATATTATCATCTTAATATACCTGTTAATTTTCTATATTATTTAGTTCATTTATATAGCTAAATTTATATATGGAATTAAAATTTTATTAATTTTTCAGTTTGTGATATAAAAGTAATTTCTTCAGAAAATATTAACAGATCTAAACATAAATGTTGGAGGATTATAGTCTTGCGGACAAAGCGCTTTCACCCAGATCTAACCATAAGCTAAGACAGTGGTTCTCAGCCTTCCTAATGCCATGACCCTTTAATACAGTTCCTCATGTTGTGACCCCCCCAACCATAAAATTATTTTCCTTTCTACTTCATAACTCCTATTTTGCTACTGTTATGAACCATAATGTAAGTATCTGCATTTCCGATGGTCTTAGTAACCCCTGTGAAAGGGTCATTCGACCCCAAAGCAGTGGAGAACCACAGGTTGAGTGTCACTGAGTTAAGAGACGAGGCTCTTTGCTTCTGCCAAGGTGGTGATGATGTAATGCCTTTGCTGTTCCTTGCTTCCCAGCCTGTGGAGAGTCGTCAAGTCCGAGTTCTCTCAGCTGTCCTCATTGGCAGTCCCTCTCCTTCTTCATGCTCTGTCCCTTCCTCATGGTGCTGACATATTCTGGACAATCATAAACGGCAACTTCAACAGCAAAGACTGGAAGATGAGGTTTGAAGCAGGTACTTCTATATGTGTAAAAAGTCCTCTGGGTCGTAAGATAAATCAGATGTTCAGTTTTGAAATTTGTTTTTGGCCTTTATTGCTGATATTTAAAATCTCCGTGTAGGAGCCCCAAGTTACCATTTTTCTTATGGGGGTCAGTTCTTATGAGGCCTAAATAGCTGTCACCACACAGCCAACAAGATGGCTCAGTGGCTGGTAAAGGTACTTGCCTCCAAGGCCAAAGGCCCGAGTTTAGTCCTCTGGAGCTGTGTGGTAGGAGGAGAGGAGCAATCCCTACAGTTGTTTTCTGATCTCACATGGCCTGTGTTACATGCATGCCCCACCTACAAGTAAATAAATGAAATATTTTTTGAAATATGTTAATATATATACTTATGCCTTTTGTCCTTTGTATTTTATATTGCAGTGGAAAAAGTAGCTGTCATTTGTAGGTTTTTGGATATTCACTCAGTGACCAAAAACCACCTGCTGAAGTACTCACTGGCACACGCCTTCTGCTGCTTCCTGACAGCTGTGGAGGATGTGAACCCTGCAGTTGCCACCAGAGCAGGTCTCCTGCTTGATACCATAAAGAGGCCAGCACTGCAGGTGACGGGGGATGTGTCTTATCAGCCCTACAGACTGTCAGTCCCACCAGCTCACTGCCTTTGTCATGGTCTTGTTTAGCCATGCTCTGTCAAAATACCACAAGCAGAGTAGCTTATAAAAATCACAGAAATTTATGTAACGTAACTCTGGAGTCTGGGAGGCCCACGATCAAGGTACTTGTGGACTCAGTGTCTGGTGAGGGCCACTTTCTTGTTCATAGCGATGCCTTTAGCTGTGCCTGGGCCTTTGTTTAAGGACATGAGTCTTATTTGTGAGAATCCTGTCCACATGGCTTTGTCTTTCCCCCAAACTCACCTTCTAATATTGCCAAGGGGTTGAGTTTCAGCATAATGAACGTTTTAGGAGAGTGGACAGAGATATCCAAACTACAGTACCATGCAAAGGCATGGCATTGGTGTCGGTAGTAGCAGAGATCTCCGTGTGTTCAAATGTACGCATGTTATGTTATAATAAAAACAAGCAGAGATCTATTTTACCCCTAACTCTCCCTGTACAGTGGGGAAAACATCCCAGGACCATATCTTATTAACGGTAACTTGTTCTATTTTCTGATACAACTTTTTAAACTGTTTTTTCCCACATGCTGATGAAATTGGTGGGCAGCTGTAATTGTTGTGTGTGGGGGAAGGGTGGGCGCATTTTGGAAGCAGGCTGGTTCATTTTGTGATGTTCAGTTGGCCTCTGGCCTGGAGCTGCTGTTGGAGGCTAAGGGGGATGGAAGAGAAGCACGATCAGGCCAGCATGCCACCATTGGGACATTGTGAACCAAAACCAAGGAGTAGGTGACCTGGAGAGGGCCGCATGTCTGTCTTATGTGAATCCTTCCGCTGTAAAAAGAAAGTCAGCCTCAGAGACATAGGAGGACTTAGCAGAGGGCACAGGGTACATTAGTGCCTACTGTTTTTCTACCATGATACTGGTTTGAATTTTATTGTTCTTATCAAAACTTATAGTAATGGCAAGAGTTAGCATTTGCCAGACAAGTACTGTGTTGCCAGGATGTGGAGTAGAAGTTCCCATCATGCATTACCTCCCTTAGCCCTCAGAATAGCTTTTTGTAGGTTTCCTGTTACATTTGGGGAAGCTGGAGGTTGGAAAGGCAACGTCATGTTTTCAGAGTCATGGTCCTAAGACAGACTTCACTCTGACTCGTAGAAAGCCAAGCTCTTCTTCCTTCCCCTTCCTTACCTCTCCCTTCCCCCTCCCTCATTCTCTCTAGTATAATAAGTTTTCATCTGTTATATGACCAAGCAAGAAGAAAGCCACCTGTTTGGACCTGGACAAATGCAGGGCTGTGCTGCCCAAGCACACTGTGCCTAAGAAACTCAGATGTCCTCTTCCAGTTGACTTTCCAGGCAGTGGCTCAGGGCTACTCATTAACTGATAGAATGGGGGAATGGGATGGCTGGATAAGTCATATTTTTAAATATGAATATGTGTCAAAGAAATTTTTGTAGACTAGAGAAATAGATGTTCCATCCTGTCTTAAGTTAGTGTTCTGTTGCTGGGAAAAGACATGATGACCAACTCCCACAAAGGAAAACATTTCACTGGGGCTGGCGTTCGTCCAGAGGCTTAGTCTATGATCGCCATGGCAGGACGCAGACAGACATGGTGCTGGAGAGGTAGCTGAGAGCTCCACACCCGGATCCTTAGGCAGCGAGAAGGCACAGTGAGACACTAGGCCTAGACTGAGCTTCTGAAACCTTAAAGTCCACCCCTAGTGACACGCTTCCTCCAACAAGGCCACACCCACTCCAGCAAGGCCACACCTACCCAGCGAGGCCACACCTACTCCAGCGAGGCCACACCTACTCCAGCGAGGCCACACCTACTCCAGCGAGGCCACACCTCCCAACAGTGCCAGTCCCTGTGAGCCTAGGGGGCCATTTTCAATTAAATTACCACACATCTATTTCCCCCTTTGAATGTTTTAAATGTGTTTTCTGGTTTCATTCCAAGAAAACAATGATTTTTTGTTGTTATTTTACAAGCACACAATTTAGGATTGTAAGGAAATTTAATGACTATCTTCTCACATGTTCTAAAATGAAGTTTAGGGGGATAGTGAGGTGGCTCAGTAGGTATGGGTGCTTGAGGCACAAGTCTGATGACCTGAGTTCAGTTCCCTGAACCTACCACTCTACGAGAGAATGGGCTTCAAAAATTGTCCTCTGGCCCCCACGTGTTCTTGGTTTATGCATGCATGTTCATACTTGTGTGCACGCACACACACGCAATAACAGAATAAAATACAATGGTGAAAGTGTGCTTCTCAGTGAACGCTACAGGTAATTGAAAAGAGAAGCACTGGTATTTGGGGTAAGAGGATGTTATTTAATATTTAGAAAATAAGTGGCATACTCTTAGTTCATAGTTCTGGATCAAGTTGAAGAGGTATTCTGAAACCAGGAGAAACTTTCCTATGCATTTTCCCTTCCAATACTTGTGACCAGAAAGATTGCAATTGAATAATTTTGCTTTGGGAAACATTGCTTTGTTCCATCGGCTGCCTGGTGTATGTTCTTTGACGACTCTTAGATTTGTCTGATCCCTCTTTTCCAGGGTCTCTGTCTCTGCCTTGACTTCCAGTTTGACACCGTGGTTAAAGACCGCCCCACCATCCTGAGCAAGCTTTTACTCTTGCATTTCCTTAAGCAAGATATCCCTGCTTTGAGCTGGGAGTTCTTTGTCAACAGATTCGAGACACTTTCTTTAGAAGCTCAGCTGCATCTGGATTGTAACAAAGAATTTCCCTTTCCTACAAGTAAGTAAGACAAAAGTCTTAATGTAGACAGTCGTGGCTCCCCCCTTTTATCCTTTTTGGCTAGATAAGTAGGAGACACTTGTTCTGTAGCTTGTTCCCCACATGAAAGAGTGAAAGAGAAAGAATTGACTTTATGTACTCAGTTCATTAACTTTTAAGTGGTTATGATGCTAATCTATAGATTTAAACATATTGTGCTAGTCTCAGATCTGAATTTTCCTCCCTTTCTGGAGGATACATATTAACTGCCTGTGACTGTTTTCTTTACGTGTTACCCAGTTGTTATGTTGATAATATCTGTGAACAATTTTGTGAGACATACTTGCACTGTGCAAACCCCCATCTGCTTATTATTCAGTTGCTGAGGAAAATATAACAAAATCAGATAATCAATCCTCATGAATTAAACAGGAAAATGATAGTCTTGATAGAGAGTGGTCATGATTCTTTTTACTGTAAGACACGTCATGGTCTTAGGGGCGGTAGATGAGTCATTCATGAATGAAAGATGTCTTCTTGTCCTGGAACTGTACTCAGATGGATTACTTCAAAATAGCTGGGTCACATGGCCTGCCAAGGAAAAGAGTAATGTCTTTAATTCCTTTTGCAAAGCCATCACCGCTGTGAGAACCAACGTTGCCAACCTCAGCGATGCTGCGTTGTGGAAAATCAAGAGGGCACGCTTTGCAAGAAACCGGCAGAAGAGTGTACGGTCTCTGAGGGACAGCGTGAAGGGGCCCACAGAATCCAAGAGGGCACTCTCCCTCCCTGAAACCCTGACCTCCAAAATCCGTTGAGTATCTTCCTTCTCCCTCCCATGACATCTGTTTAATGTCTTCCTGGAGCTAACGTGTCTTGTCGAGTGTTCGCAGAAAGTAGCACAGTTAGCAAACAGCCATTTCATCAAGTTGGCCCTCAGCGTCCCTGAAAACATCACCCCATGGACATAAATGTCACGGGTGCCTTTCTCTAGTTTGTGGGTGTAGCAAAATCCTGACTGATATAGAGTAGTTCTGAAATGTAGAAGGAAGCGAACCCACTGATGCTTGGCATGAGGCTTAGAGGAAACATTTGGTTTTGAGTGTTAGAGTAAAAGGGCCGGCAGGGCAGCTTGGGTAGCGGTCAAACTTTGAATGATTCTCATTTTTTGTGAGTGCTAGAATCAACCACATAGGCCTCCAGAAAGACCAGCAAAAATGGCGGCTTTTGAAAAAGAAAAACCAGGCCGAAGAGAAGTTGGATTTCTATTCAACTTCAGATAACTTATAAATGGAAATAAGCTTTGATGTCGATTTAAAAAGACCACACACATTTGTTTCATAAAGGTCTTTATATTATATTTAAAGAGAATGCTTTTCCTTAAGTAACCAAATGACTAAATACCGGTGTTTAACAACAGCGCATAAGTGGCAAATAATAAAGCCTGCAGAACTAAATCACTGTGAATGAGTGAGTAGATCTGGATGATTTAGTCTTAAGTACCACCCATGAAGTAACACCACAAGCACACTTAGGCACACCTCTGTCCAAAGCAGAAAGATTTGCATTTCCTTGGCATTTGTTAGAGAACAACTTTATATGACATGATCATGTTAGTCATAAATAGGATTTGTTTTTCTTTGCTACATTTTTCTTTTTTATGACAAGCTCTGGGTATGTGGTATTTTGAGCCTTAGAAGAGTTGGTGGAAAGTCTTTTAAGTAATTGATAACCTTAGCTTCTCAGGGAGCAAAGTGAATCACACTGAAGAATAATTCATAGTGACTCCGGGAGAAGCTGGTGCCAGCTGAGGGACACCAACCGTAGGCTGCATTAACTACAACTTTCGTATGAGTTTTCCAGCCCTTTAATAACCTAACTGACTAGTTTGGGTTTCACTTGATTTATTGTTATTCCTTATTAATTCACATAGCCATTTTGATGCTTTTAGAATCCACATGACTTGAAGGGGTTTTCTTGAGATCAGAAACAAAACACAAGCATTTTGGAGTAAACATCTTTTATATGATGTCAGTTACAAATAAGAAGACTTAGTGTGCTTCTGCTATCAAGAGCAGCCAGCACTGAGTATTTTTCTAGGCTCCAGTTGTCTTTAATGCTTATTGAAATAGAGTTGTTGTTGATTTTTAAGCTGTGAGGTTGACCAGGCATGAGCAGTCTGCTCCAGCTCTCGGTGGGACACCTGAACAGACGCCAGGTGGGTACTTCTGACACAAGTGTCTCTATCATAGGTACCCTAGGTAAAGAACTCAGTGTTTCTCACTGGACCAGAGTGATATTAAGATCTGTGAGCCCCAAAGGGTCTCGCTCTCAATGCTCAAATGTCTGAACCGCTGCTGGGTCAATTCTTTACATCGTTTTCTAAGCAGACGATTTCTGATCCCATTGACTTTTGGTCCAGTAAGAAGCATCAATTGCCCACCTCTCCACGAACAGCAGGCGTGACTAGGATTGTGCTCCTTGCTCCCAATATGTTTGTATGTGTAAGCTACACATAGAAACTCTGTGTTTGTAGATAAGAGTTTTCTTTAGGTGAAACACACTCTTCATTTGCATTTTGAAAGGGCTTTGTGTTTGAACCACCATCTGCTCATCCTTGTAGTTGCTCAGTTCCTTGCGAGTCTGCGCCTTTCCGTTCTTCAGGAGCATCTCCATCGTTTGGAGGGTCTGGAGGCTTTATTTAGGGTGACATGGCAGAACTTCCCCTGTCACATTCCTTACTGTTAGAATTTAGCACGAAGTGTCTCATGTGTTGAGCAGATACTGGCAAGGACATTACTAACTGAATGCTGTCCATACACTACCACTATTCACTGAGAGTTTCTGAATACCTGCATGGCTGTCATAGCAACCTCGGTGACCCACCGATGTCTCATTCTATAAACATTCAGATTTTTATCTGAGTATAGCTTTAAGTTAAATGTATCAGAATGGTATTAACTAACACTCTGAGAAAAATTTACATAAGGAGACTTTGAGGGTCATGAGCTTTGCATATTATAAAAAAGTCACTCAAAACACAGAAATTCAGTAGTTGAAGAGATGAAAAGGCCCCAGAGATTTGGATACAGGAAGTTAATGGGGGCAAAAAGTCTTCTTTCTCTTTTGAAAGGGATTAGAAAACCCAGAATGGCAAACATGTGGCTGAGTCCCTCTTTGATTTATAACTCTTCTTTGGGGAAAGAGAAGAGAGAGAGAGAGAGAGAGAGAGAGAGAGAGAGAGAGAGAGAGAGAGAGAGGAATTAAAAGAACTCTGATCTAACAACACTCAGTCTAGATTAGAAAGGTGGGATCTGGGCTGGAGAGATGCTCAGTGGTTAAGAGCACTGCTGCTCTTCAGAGGACCCAGGTTTAATTCCACCCACACAATGGTTCACAATTGTTTGTAGCTCCAGTTCTAGGGGATCTGATATCCTCTTCTGGCCTCTTAGGGCAGTGGGCGTAGGCCACACAGAGTGCACTTATGTACCTGTAGGCAAAGAACTCATACACATAAAATAAAAATAAATAAATCTCCTAAAGAAAGAACGGTGAGGTCCATCTTGTTCCCTTTCAGTGAGGCTTTTTGGAGAAAATTCTTAGTAAGTTTCATATATTTCCTTTATTTTATCTTGAGGCTGGTCTTTCCATTCACACTTCCTTGAAAGGCCAGTCTTTGGTTACTATTATCTATTCTAACAATCCAACCGAAGGAACCCCTCACATCCCTGTAGGAAAATGTCCGTGTGTTTGCTGAAGTTAAGCCTCAAGCAGCGTATCATTCCACCCGAAGGACCAGGCAGAAAGGGGCAGGCAGCAGCATAGTTTAAAGTAAGTTTGAAGCTAAGACTTCTGGGAGAGAATCCCCGTGACAACAGGACGAGGAAAGCCTCCCTAGTTGGGAAGCAGTTGGCCCAGCTTTTTAGGCGTGCAGAACAACTGTTGTGTCTTTAAATTATCCTTCACTGGATGGTGATGTTTTTACTTGGAGTGAAGGCATGCTCCATCAGAAGATGGTATAGGATAGTGTACAATGGAAGAGCTAGCTGCTTAACAAACAGATTTCTGTTTAGTCTGGGCAGCGAGCCCCTCTGTGCAGACTTGCTATTGATTAGGCCTGAAATAAACCGGGTGCAATTTAATTACGCAATAAAAAAGCTTTCTAATTGGTGTTTAGGCTGAACTTTGGAACTCTGGGTTTACAATGTATGATTTTCTAATCTTAGCCTTTATGTAGGATTCACGGCAAATAAAACGGAAGGTTTTCTATAGTTAGATGGTATACTCTGCAAGGCCTGTGAATAAAGCTGCATTCCCCTGTAATGTGTAGGAGCCAAGCCAAAGTCTTTTGTGTACATAAATAACATTCATGGAGTGTGAGAGCTGACATGGGAGGGGCAGTAACATTCGCATTGTATAGCAGAAGAAACTGAGTTTCTCACAAAGGGACAGATGCCACAAATTTGTTGGTGACAGGCTTGGGTCTCACACTCATTGTTCCTGAGTTCCCTATTTATATGGCTTATGTGGCAATATAAACACCACCATGTTCATTGATTTTGGACTCCATCACTGCTAGCCTGGCATTTGTACAATTGTGTAAGGTGTCTTTTCAGTAATATTGTGGGCATTTCAGATTGGCATGTCTGCAATGCCCACTGAGGGTTACCTGGGTACATGGTTCAGAAGGTTTATCAGCTCAATACCAATGAATGGTGCCAGCCATACAAATGTGAAATGATCAGTCTTCGCATGTTTCTCACCCCCAGGGATGAATAGCTGGAAAGGAAGAGGCTAGAAATATATTTCACATATGTTTCATGTCTCTTCGCCTACAGTGCATTTACATGCATGCCTGACTTTGACACCCGACACAGCAGGAGAGCATTTCATCAGCTGAAGCTGCAGGGGGCGTTCCCTAGGGCTTCCCATTGGTGGAACTGTCCTAGTTTGTTTTCTGTTGTTATGCTCGAACACCATGGCTGAATGGCTGGACACAACCCGGGAAGAATGGATTTACTTCATCTTGTGTCCATCATGAAGGAAGACAGGGCAGGAACTCAAAGGCAGGAACCCGGAGGAGTGCTGGCTTGCTCCCCATGGCTTTCTCAGTTTGCTTTTTGATATCACCAAGGACCACCTGTGTTGCGGGAGGTCCTTCCGCTCCTCCAGCCTATAGCCGCTGAGATACCAGCCCATTGGGGCGTGGTTTCTCTCCCTTTAAAAAAGCGGCCACTTCCCTCTCCTCTGTTGTAATTGTGTCCCCAGCATCCCGGCCGCCTGGCTAGCTTATGCCCCGAAATAACAACACACAAATTGTATTCATTTAAACACTGCTTGGCCCATTAGCTCTAGCCCTTACTGGCTAATTCTGATATCCCGATCAACCCATCTCTAATAAACTTGTGTAGCACCAGTCTTACTGGGAAAGATTCTAGCCTACGTCCATCCTGGGTCGGAGCTTCATCGCATGTGCCTCAGAGAGCAGAGCTCTCGCATCCGCCCGGGAGAGGGGAGCATGAGAGCAGAGCTGTCGAGTCTGAGCGCACTTCTCTTCCTCCCAGCATTCTGTTGTGTTTACTCCACCCACCTATGATTTAACCTATCAGGGCCAAGGCAGTTTATTTAACCAATGACCTTCCTCCATCATTTCCCCTTTTTCTGTTTAAACAAAAAGGAAGGAAGGCTTTAACTTTAACATAGCAAAATTACATATAACAAAACAGTTATCAAGTAAGAATTATAGTTACAATATTTATATCTACATTATCTTTTATCATAACAAAGGAAAACAACTATAACTATCTATCTAGTCTTCAACTGCATCAAAGACTCCAGAAGAATACAATATTACCTAAGCAAACAAAAAGTAAGCAATTTTCAAAACTCTAGAAATGACAGAGACATCTCGCTGCCTGTACAGTCACCCAAAGTTCCTCTGTACCGTTGGGGCATCAATGTTCAGCCTTCAGGCCCATAGTATCCAGCAGACATTTCCATGAAGCAGGAAAATTCAAAGTCAGTTCAGTCACTATCTGTTGTGTCCTGCAGAATGTCTTGCAGACTCCTTCATGAATCAGGAACCCCGAAAGATCATCTCACCTTAGGCAAGTTCAGTAGTCCTCTCTCTGCGGGTTCTCTGTGTCCAGTTTATGCAATAGTCCAGGCAAGAGCAGTTTCTTGCCCAAATGGCTATCAAACTACATAAGGATCCTCTTCGATGCCCATCTTCCTCTTGAAGTAGATTGGTGCTGCCAGGAGCAGAGTGTCTCATTGTCATGAAAAACCCTAAGTTATTAAAACATTTAAAATGCCATATTCTATAATCTTTGAAAAATATGAAGAATGCCTATCTAAAATATATCTATGTACATCTAGAAAATCTTAACTAACATGACTACAAGCTTGACTATTATGATTATCTATTAACAAGCTATATATATTACATTTTAAGTGAACTACACAATCACAATACCTTAATCAAGATCAGAAACACATATACATATAACAATATTGACCTTAAATTTATATCACTAAAGCAAAATCCATGTCAATTCAAATTATTCATACCTATATCACACCTGCTCAGAGATGGCACCACCCACAGTGGGCTGGATCCTTCCACATCAATCATTCATCAAGAAAACACCCCACAGGCTTGTCTGCAGAGAATCTGATGGAGGCATTTTCTCAGATGAGCGTCATTCTTCCAAAATGACTCCAGCTTGTGACAAGTTGACAAACAAATAAACAACAAAACAAATCAAAAACCCTTAGCCAGCACAGAGTATAAACACATGGTGACAGGACACAGGCTGGGAAGAGGCAAAGCAGGGTGGAGGAGCATGTGAGCTAGAATTAGCTTTCCAGCCCCTCTGCAGTAGTATGAACACACACATGCACACATGCATGCACGCACGCACACCTTCTTCAGTAGTATGAACACACATGCACGCACACACACCTTCAGTAGTATGAACACACATGCATGCACGCACACTTTCTTCAGTAGTATGAACACACATGCATGCACGCACACATACCTTCTGTAGTATGAACACACATGCACGCATGCACACCTTCAGTAGTATGAACACACACACGCACACATGCACACATGCATGCATGCACGCACACCTTCTTCAGTAGTATGAACACACATGCACGCACGCACACCTTCAGTAGTATGAACACACATACATGCACGCACACTTTCTTCAGTAGTATGAACACACATGCATGCACGCACACATACCTTCTGTAGTATGAACACATATGCACGCACGCACACCTTCAGTAGTATGAACACACACACGCACACATGCACACATGCATGCATGCACGCACACCTTCTTCAGCAGTATGAACACACATGCATGCACACACGCACACCTTCTGCAGTAGTATGAACACACATGCATGCACACGCACACCTTCTGCAGTAGTATGAACACACATGCATGCACACACGCACACCTTCAGTAGTATGAACACACATGCATGCACACACGCACATGCACCCATACGCGCGCGCACACACTGGAACTACTTTGGGAAAAGCTTTAAGTTGACAGATAGGTGAAGGCTTAAGAATGCAGCATTTGACCTTGGATTTTCTGGGTCAAATATAGGAACAAACTCATTGATGTGGTCTTTGCTTTCCCTGCCTGATTGTCACATGTTACTTTGAAAGTCATACTTTGAGTCAGTTCATACAGAGGCATGTTCCCACATTAGCTTTTCTGTCATGGGACCCCAACTTTTCTCTTATATAGAAGACAAGATCTGGAGCATTATTTGAGTTCAGTTCACTTGGACACGTATGAACATTAAGTATCTCCTCTGTGGTATAGCATCCTGTGCTCTGTGGCAGGTGCTAAGATGGATAAGACATAGCACATGCCTCCAAGCCATGTGTACTTTACAGGGGAAACAAACAAGGAATAGATAAAGTTCAGCCTTGCATAAAAGATATTTGGGGAATGCTAAAGGAAATTTTCCTCTTCTGCTTCCCAGCTTATTTCTTCTTATCTTTGGAACATAACAGAATATAGGGCCTGTTCTAATTACTGAGGTTAACTGTGGGCATAGGGAATAAGAATGGCTTCTGGGGAGTAGATTTATAGCACAAAACACGGGACCAGATGGAAGTCTGCCCTGGCAAGGGTGGGCGAACATTGGTTCTTCTGAAATCCATAAGTAGTCCAGCTTGGAGGAGTGCTGAGCATTTGGTATGTGGGGGATGGGAGGCCCAGGAGCCGTGTCTCGAAAAGCAGATTCTTCCTGGTGCCAATAACCTGAATCTGTGACCCTGTATTCTGCTTCGGAGTTTCATTCAGTCACTCCACTCTGTGAACGAGCCATGGAGAACCCAGTCCACACTAAATTATGGTAGGCTAGCTCTGCCTCCAGGGTTATATTAACATCTATACTTTATTTACAGAAATAAAATCAAACCTTTAAAATGAATCACTATAGTTAAGGAAGGAACCACACAGACTAGAACTGAAAGCTAGTGGGTGTCCTAATTGCTGTGCTTTAGTTGTAGGTATTTAGTTTCAAAATGGAAATTGTACATCTTTTATAGATAATTCAAGTAGCACTAAATAACAGCCCATCCAGTTTGTACAGCTCATTTCCCATAGGGATTTAGCCTGGTCACTTTCCCTTAAGAAGTGTGCATCTCTCATAAGCCCACTCTATTCGAATGGAATATGATGAGCTAAATGCAGGCTTGTAATGTCCAGAGTGGGAGGGGCAGATTAACGGAATAGGAAATAGTGGTTTATTTTATGCATGGGGATAAGTACTTTTGATGGCTTGCTGAGGATCTCTCATTATGACTGCAGAGGGAAGGCAGACTAAAAGCAGCAAGCATCATCCCGAAGCCCTGATCACTGAAATGAGGGCACATATGAAATGATATTCAGCCATGGAGGAAATATGACTTGCTGAGAATTAAAAAAAAAAAATCATTCCCCTTGTAATAGGAAGGCGAGTTTTAGAATGGTTAGGATAGAGTTTGATGAGTTGTCTTCTCAGCTGTGACTTGAGGCAGAATGAGGTGGGGACAGGACTCTTTCTGTTCCGGTGTCCCTAGCTTATTAGGACTAACATCAAAGCAGCTGTATCATCCCCATTTCCATTTAGGAGTCAAGCTATGCTAGACACGAAGGAGCCAGGCAAGCCTGAGAGATGCGTGCTCTCCTAAAGCCTGCACCCCAGAGCTAAAAGGAATTGAGTGCTGAAACCCTGCCATAGCCGTGACGCCTGCTGCTGCTATAATGACATTGGGCCCACATGGAATCCACACACACACACACTTGTTCCACTTTTTCTTTTATTTATTTTTACCAATTTTATTGAAGCAGTAATATTAATCTAACTCTAAAATAATAGTCCAGAAAGGAAAATCGAAAGTAGTTTTTCAAAAAATGTTTTCTGAAAAAAATTGTATTTTCTACTTATGTGTATGTGTGCACCTGCTTGTCTATATGTGCACCACAGGCATGCAGGTGCCTCAGAGGCCAGAGGAGGAAGCTAGAGTCCCTGATCTGAAGGCACAGGGGCCTGTGAGCTCATGGTGGATGCTAGGAACTGAACCCCTATCCTCTGCAAGAGCAGCAAATGCTCTTAACTCATGAGCCAAATCTCTATCCTCACAAAGTAGACAGGCTTTTTTAAAAAATTTCTATTTTTTAATGCTAAAAAGAGTTCTCTCTTGCTGGGCAGTGGTGGCACATGCCTTTAATCCCAGAATTTGGGGGGCAGAGACAGGCAGAAATCAGATTTTGAGGGCAGCCTGGTCTACAGAGTGAGTTCAGAACTATACAGAGAAACCCTGTCTCAAAAAACAATCAAACAAACAAAAAGAATTCTCTCTCTATATGTGTGTGTTTTGTTTTTCAAAGATTTACGTAAGAATTGCTTTTGATCAAATCTTATATTCAGTTTAACTATAATATGTAATGAATTTGGACCTTTCTGGTCTTTTATTGAAATAAGGTGCTCCACATAAATTGTTTAGTGATAAATGCCTCAATATAATGATGCTATGGATTATTCATGTGTGAACCAAAATCTTAGGTGCTTTAAAAATGAATTTAATGGGGAAAGTTCCTAAGGCATGTTGCATGTAAGCATATTGCACGTATGCATGCTTTGTGGGCAGACTGATAAAACCGAAAACGTTAATGTCTTGGTCATAATGCCGAGTGTCAGAAGGTCCCTCTGGATTAGAGCCCTTAGACTTGGTTCTGCCTGCTCTTGAACACTACTTCCTCCTCATATACCTGTGGGTAGATCAACATCTTCCTGAAGACACAGGGGAAGTAGCTGATCAAGTTTGCTACCATCTCTGCAGGCCCTGTTGAATTATGATCAGTAACTCTTGATCCAGCGTTACTCTGTTTCCCTGTCCTAGAGCAGAGTGGCCAGTAGACAGACCAGTTCCACAGTATAAGGAAACAGCGCTTCTATCTGACTTCTCTTCATCCGGCCCTGAAAGATAGAATTTTGCCAAATTAACTGAGGCATTGGTGGATATAAATCACTCCCTGGATCTCTGTTGTGTCATTTTGACATCAAAATTTATATAATTTGCATACTTATAGTAGATGCAACCAAGGCTAGGTTCGCAAAAGTTTGCACCCAATGCTTGTCCTCACGCTGCTGGACTTACCCTTGAATGAAGAGATGAGGATGTTGGTGTCTAGCTCTAATAACCTATTACATAAAAACTTAAATTGAATTTAGAAATTCTGCTGTTGTTTATCAAAAGGACAGGCTGCAGAGTGGTTTGGAAAAAACATAAATAAGTACAAGAGAGAAAATAAGATCCTTCCTTCCTCAAAGTCCTAAACCAAACCTGACCACAAAGAGTGGAGGGGGCAGGCAGACTAGAAGGCTAGGAGGGGGTGGGGCAGGTTAGAAGGTTAGGAGGGGGTGAGGCAGGCTAGAAGGCTAGGGTGCAGCTCAGGTATAACCAGGAGTTGAAGAGGAAACCAAGGACTAGAGCACATTTTTTTTCATGTGAACTCCCAGCTCACCTCGTGGTGGTATTTATTTATTTATTTATTTATTTACTTATTTATTATGTTGTTGAGAGCTCATGTCTCTGTCTCTCCTTCGCCTCTGTGTCTCTCATTGCATACTGCAAGGCTTATCATTGGCCATTTGTAATTCAGAGACTACACACTGCTGAATCTCTCAACATTTGGAAAAAATATTATTTTGCCCCAGCTGACTCATGAATATTACTGGGTTGAGACAATAATTTAAATAAAATTCCACCAGCGAGTCCTTTTCTGCTTTGGCAATCTTACTGACATGGTGTACAAGCTGGGCAGAGCCTCCTCTGTCTCCCTCACTGAGGATACAAGTTGGCCACTGTATTAAGAATTGCAGAGTTTGCTGGGTATTTATCTGACACTGAGGACAGTGTTGCCGGCTATCTTCAGGTTTGTCTCCACTCCTGTCTCACTCCTGAGTAACTGCTCAGTGATGGAGACAGTAGCTCCCACCTCAGGAGTGACACTCTGCTCGGAAGCAATTTCTCATGTAGAATGGAACTTTTACATGCGTAGTAGAAGCAAAAAGGATGGTAATTTGTCAAGGTCAGGTGACAGCTTAATGCACACTGACTGTGTTCCTTACACTGACAGGACAACAGTCTCCTGAGAATGACAACACCATCAAGGATTTGCTCCCAGAAGATGCTGGAATCGACCACCAGACAGTCCACCAGCTGATTACAGTGCTCATGAAGTTCATGGCCAAGGACGAGAGCAGCGCGGAGTCAGACATCAGCAGCGCCAAGGCCTTCAACACCGTCAAGAGGCACCTCTACGTCTTACTTGGCTACGACCAACAGGAAGGCTGCTTCATGATTGCACCCCAAAAAATGCGCCTGTCAACATGCTTTAATGCATTTATTGCAGGCATTGCCCAAGTAAGTGTAATGTGCTTTCAGGAGTCTGGTTGTGGGTTTTGATAGAAACAAGGTGTTTCATTCTGCTTGGATAATGTGGGGTGTAAAAGTTTGTTCAAATTACTTAGTATTAGGTAGGGGTCTGTAAAGGGGAGAATAAGATGGAGTAGGAGTTAGCAGCTTTGTATTGTAAAGGAAATGTCTGTAAAATATATTTAACACAATATTGAAACACAATGGCAGTACGGTAGCTCAGTCAGTGAGATGGCCATGGAACAAGCATATGAATCCGAGTTCAGTCTTTCAGGTCCAAGGAAAAAGGAAAATGGGTAGTGGGCATCTGTGACCCCAGTGCTGGGGCAGTGCAGACAGAGAAGGTCCTGGAACTCATTGCCTTTGCAGCCTGTCTAATTGGTGTGTTCCAGATTCAAGGAGAGAACCTGTCTAAAATTTATATTATAATATTTTGTATTTGGTGTCCAGTATTTTTCCAGCATGTCATCACATTGAAGCAGTACCAAGCTCCTTCCCCTGCATTGAGGCTAGGTAGAGGCATCCCTGCATGAGGAATAGGTTCCCCAAAGCCAGCTCATGTGCCAGGGACATGTCCTACTCCCACTCCTAGGGTCCCCACAAACAGACCACACTACACTGCTGTCATCCATATGCAGAGGGCCTAGCTGTCAGTCCAGAGTCTGTGAGCTTCCATTAGCTTGGTTAGTTGTCTCTGTGGGTTTCCTGGTCATGATCTTGACCCCCTCTCTTGCTCATACAATCCTTCCTCTCTTTTGTCAACTGGACTTATGGAGTTTGGCCCAATGCTTGGCTGTGGATCTCTGCATCTGCTTCCATCAGTTACTGGATGAAGACTCTCTGCGAACAGTTAGGGTAGTCACCATTATCGGCGAAGGCCAGTTTAGGCACCCTCTCCACTATTGCTAGGAATCTTAGCTGGGGTCATCCTTGTGGATTCCTGGGAGTTCTCCTGGCATCACTTCCTCTACCAAGATATCTCATTCCTTGCTCTCCCTCCCTGCCCTAACCCCAACTTGACAACCTGATCCTTCATGTTTCTTTCCCCCAAATCCCTTCCCCTCCACCTCAGCCTCAGTTTCCAGGAGATCTTATCTATTTCGCCTTCTCAGGGAAATCCATGCATCCCTCTTAGGGTCCTCTTTGTTATCTAGCTTCTCTGGGGCTGTATATTGTAGGCTGGTTGTCCTTTGCTTTATATCTAATATCTATTTATGAGTGAGCACAAAAATGTTTGTCTTTATGGGTCTGGGTTACCTCACTCAGGATGATTTTTTTCTAGTTCCATCCATTTGCCTGAAAATTTCATGATGTCACTGTTTGATTTAAGCTGTGTAAATGTACCACATTTTCTTTAGCTATTTTTCAGTTGACAGGCATCTAGGTTATTTCCAGGTTCTGACTATTATGAATAGTGCTGCTATGAATATAGTTGAGCATGTGTCCTTGTGATATGATTGAGCATCCTTTGGATGTATGCCCAAGAGTGGTATTGATGGGTCTTCAAGTAGATTGATTCTCAGTTTTCTGAAACCGCCATACTGATTTCCATAGCAGTTGTACAAGTTTGCACTCCCACCAGCAGAGGAGTGTTCCCCTTACTTCACATCCTTTCCTACATAGGGTGTCATTAGCATTTTTATCTTAGCCATTCTGAGAGATGTAAGATGGTATCTCAGAGTCATTTTTATTTGCATTTCCCTGTTAGCTAAGGATGTTGAACAATTCTTTAAGTGTTTCTTGACCATTTGAGATTCTTCTGTTGAGAATTCTCTGTTTAAATCTAGACTCCATTTTAAATTGAATTATTTGGCATTTTGATGTCTAGTTTCTTGATTTCTTTATATATTTTGGAGATCAGTCCTCTGTCAGATGTGGGATTGGTTAAGATGTTTTCCTATTTTGTAGTTTGCTATATTGTCTTATTGACAGTGTCCTTTGCCTTACAGAAACTTCTCAGTTTCAGGAGGTCCCACTTATTAGTTGTTAATCTCAGTGTCTGTGCTACTGGGGTTATATGTAGGAAGTGGTCTCCTGTGCCCATGAATTCAAGACTACTTCCCACTTTTTCTTCTACCAGGTTCAGTGTAACTAGATTTCATGTTGAGGTCTTTGATTCACTTGGTCTTGAATTTTGTGCAAGGCAATAGATAGGGAACTATTTGCATTCTTCTACATGCCAACATCCAGTTATGCCTGCACAATTTTCTTTTTTTATTGTATAATTTTGGCTTCTTTGTCAAAAGTCAGATGTTCATAGGTGTGTGGGTCTTTAATTCGATTTCATTGATCCACCTGTCTGTTTTTATGCCGCTACCATGCTGTTTTTATTACTATAGTTCTATAGTACAGCTTAAAGTCAGGAATGGAGATATTTCTTGAAGTTCCCTTTATTATACAGTATTGTTTTAGCTATCCTGGGGTTTTTGTTTTTTGATATAAAGTTGAGTATTGCTCTTTCAAGGTCTGTGAAGAATTGTGTTGGAATTTTGATGGGGATTGTGTTGAATCTGTAGATTGCTTTTGGTAAGATTGCCATTTTTACTATGTTAATCTTACCAATCCACGAACATGGGAGATCTTTCCATTTTCTAATATTGTCTTCAGTTTCTTTCTTCGAAGACATAATGTTTTTGTCATACAGGCCTTTCACTTGTTTGATTAGAGTTACTTCAAGATATTTTATATTATTTGTGGCTATCATAAAGGGTGTTGTTTCTCTGATTTCTTTCTCAACTCATTTATCATTTGTATATAGAGGGGTACTCATGTTTTTGAGTTAATCTTGTATCCAGCCGCATTATCATCGTATCATCTGCAAAAAGCAAAAGTTTGACTTACTCCTTTCCAATTTGTATTCCTTGATCTCCTTTTGTTGCTTTATTGCTCTAGCTAAAACTTTGAGTACTATATTGTAGATATGGACAGCATGGACAGCCTTCTTTTGTTCCTGGTTTTTGTGGAATTGCTTTGAGTTTCTCTCCATTTAATTTGATGTTGACTGTTCGCTTGCTGTATATTGCTTTATATTATGTTTAGGTATGCTCCTTGTATCCTTGATCTACCCAGAACCTTTATCAAGAAGGGGTGTTGGATTTTGTCAAAGGCCTTTTAAGCATTTAATGAGATGATCATGTGCTTTTTCTTTCAGTTTGTTTATATGGTAGATTACTTTGATTGATTTTTGTATGTTGAACCATCCCTGCATTTCTAGGATGAAGCCTATTTGATCATTTATATTGATAATTTATATTGATGTGTTCTTGGATTTAGTTTGCCAGTATTTTATTGAATATTTTTGCATCAATGTTCATGAGAGAGATTGGTCTGTAATTCTCTTTCTTTATTATATCTTTGTGCAGTTTGGGTATCATTGTAACTGTGATCTCATAAAAGAATTTTGCTATGTTCCATCTGTTTTTGTTGTTTGGAACAATTTGAGGAATATTTATATTATAGCATCTTTGAAATTTTGATAGAATTCTACACTGAAACTATCTGGCCCTGTTTTTTTGGGGGGGACTTTTAAAGCTTGTTTATATTTCCTTAGGGGTAATAGGTCTGTTTAATTTGTTTATCTGGTCTTGATTTAATTTTGGTATGTGGTACCTATCCACAAAATTGCCAGTTTTTTTAGATTTTCCAGTTTTGTGGAGTACAAATATTTGAAGTATGACCTGATGAGTCTCAGAATTTTCTCAGTGTCTGTTGTTATGTCCCCCTTTTCATTTCAGATTCTGTTAATTTGGATATTCTCTCTCTGCCTTTTGATTAGTTTGGATAAGGGTTTGTTTATCTTGTTGATTTTCTCAAAGAACCAGCTCTTTGTTTCATTGATTCATTGATTTGTATTAGTCTCTTGGTTTTTAATTTATTGATTTCAGCCCGGAGTTTATTTCCTGCCATTTACTCCTCCTGGAGTAAATTTGCTTCTTTTTGTTCTAGAACTTTCAGGTGTGCTGTTAAGTATGGGATTTCTCCAGGTTCTTTATGTAGGTGCTACATGCTATGAAGCTCCCTCTTAGCACAGCTTTCGTAGTGTCCCATACATTTGGGTATGTTGTGGATTCATTTTCATTGAATCCTAAGAAGTATTTAATTTCTTTATTTCTTCTTTGACCCAGTGGTGATTCAGCTGAGAACTGTTCCTTTTCCATGAGTTTGTAGGCTTTCTGTATTTTGTGTTGTTGAACTTTAACTTTAACCCATGGTGTTCTGATAAGATACAAGGGATTATTCCAACTTTTTTCTGTCTGTTGAGATTTGCTTTATGATCGACCAAGTATGTGGTCAGTTCTAGAGAAGGTTCCAAGAGGTGCTGACAAGTAGGTATATTATTTTGTGTTTGGTTGAAATGTTCTGTAGATGTCTATTAAGTCCATTTGAATCATAACATCTGTTAGTTTCCTTGTTTCTCTGTTAAGTTTCTGTCTGACTGACCTGTCCTTTGGTAAGAATGAGGTATTCAAGTTTCCTATTGTTTATGTGTGAGGTTTGATGCGTGGTTTAAGCTTTAGTAATATTTCTTTCACAAATATGGATGCCCTTGTATGTGGGGCATAGATGTTCAGAATTGAGACTTCATCTTTATGGATTTTCCCTTTGATGAATATGAAGTATCCTTCTCCATCTCTTTTGATTAACTTTAGTTTGAAGTCTATTTTGTTAGGTATTAGGATGGGTGATGGGGAAACTTGCTTCTTAGGTTTTTTGGTTGGAAAATCTTTTCCCAACCCTTTACTCTGAGGTGATGTCTGTCTTTGAAATTGAGGTGTGTTTTTTGTATGCATCAGTTGGATGGATCCTGTTTTCTTATCCATTCTCTTAGCCTGTGTCTTTTTATAGGTGAATTGGGTCCATTGATATTAAGAGGTACTATTGACTGTGATTGTTAATTCTTGTTATTTTTTGTTTTTTTATGGTAGTGGTGGTAATGTGTGTGTCTCCCTTTGCGTTCGCTGGTGTGAGATCATCTATTGCTTGTGTTTTTGTGGATGTAGCCAGCTTTCTTGGGTTGGAGTTTTCCTTCTAGTACTTTTAGTGGGGCTGGATTTGTGGCTAAGTATTGTTTAAATCTAGTTTTGTCATGGACTATCTTGTTTTCTCCATCTATGGTGATTGAAACTTTTCCTTATTTCTCTATTAAGTTTCTGTCTGGCTGACCTGTCCATTGTCAGAATGCTGTGTTGAGGTATGCTGATGCTGGGTACAGTAGTCTGGGCTGGCACCTGTGGTCTCTTAATGTCTGCAAAACATCTGTCCAGGACTGTCTAGCTTTTAGAGTTTCCACTGAGGAGTTGGGTGTAATTCTGATAGGTTTACTGTTATATGCCACTTGGCCTTTTTCCTTTGTAGCTCTTAATGTTCTTTCTTTATTCTGTATATCTAGTGTTTTGATTATTATGTGGTAAAAGAATTTTTTTGGTCCAGCCTATTTTATGTTATAAAACTTCTTGTACCTTTATAGGCATGTCCTTCTTTTATATTGAGAAAGTTTTCTACGATTTTGTTGAATATGTTTTCTGAACCTTTGAGCTGAATTTCTTCTCCTACTTCTATTTCTAGTATTCTTAGGTTTGGTCTTTTCATGGTATCCCAGATTTACTAGTTGTTTTGTGCTAGGAATTTATTGGATTTAACATTTTCTTTCATGGATAAATTTGTTTCCTCCATCATATCTTCAACACCTGAGATTCTATCTTCCATCTCTTATATGGAAGAGTAGTTCCTTGTATGAAATCTGTAGTTCCTGTTCACTTCCCCAGATTTTCCATTTCCCTCGGTTTGTGCTTTCTTCTCTTTCTTTCTTTCTTTCTTTCTTTCTTTCTTTCTTTCTTTCTTTCTTTTTTATTTATTTATTTATTTTCGAGACAGGGTTTCTCCGTAGCTTTTGGTTCCTGTTCTGGAACTAGCTCTTGTAGACCAGGCTGGCTTCGAACTCAGAGAGATCCACCTGCCTCTGCCTCCCGAATGCTGGGATTAAAGGCTTGCGCCACCACCGCCCAGCTGGTTTGTGCTTTATTTATTGTCTCTATTTCAATTTTCAAGTCTTGAACTGTTGCCTTTACCTGTTTGATTGCTTTTTCTTGTTTTCTTTAAGGAGATTATTGATTTTTTTTTCCCAATTTTTTGTTTGTCTTTTCTTCAATTTCTTTTTTTTTCTTTTCTTTTTTATTGAGAAAAGGAAAAAAAAACAAGTTTCTGCCTCCTCCCAGCCTCCCATTTTCCTCCCCCTCCTCCCACCCTTCTCCCCCTCCCCCCACTCCTTTTCCCCTCCCTCTCCAGTCCAAAGAGCAGTCAGGGTTCCCTGCCCTGTGGTAAGTCCTAGGTCCTCCCCCCTCCGTCCATATCTAGGAAGGTGAACATCCAAACTGGCTAGGCTCCCACCAAGCCAGCACATTAAGTAGGATCAAAACCCCGTGCCATTGTCCTTGGCGTCTCATCAGCCCTCATTGTTCGCCATGTTCAGAGAGTCCAGTTTTATCCCATGCTTTTTCGGTAACAGTCCAGCTGGCCCTCGTGAGCTCCCAGTAGATCAGCTCCACTGTCTCAGTGGGTGGGTGCACCCCTCGTGGTCCCGACTTCTTTGCTCATGTTCTCCCTCCTTCTGCTCCTCGTTGGGACCTTGGGAGCTCAGTCCAGTGCTCCAGTGTGGGTCTCTGTCTCTATCTCCATCCATCACCAGATGAAGGTTCTATGATGATATGCAAGATATTCGTCAGTATTGCTCTAGGATAGGGTCATTTCAGGTTCCCTATCCTCAGCTGCCCAAGGAACTAACTGGGGACCTCAGCTTGGGCACCTGGGAGCCCCTCTAGGGTCAAGTCTCCTGCCCACCCTAAAGTGGCTCCCTTAACTAAGAATTGTGGTTCCGTGCTCCCCTATCCAACCTTCCTTTATCCCAATCCTCCTGTTTCCCCAAGTCCCCCCCCTCCTTCCCTTCTACCTTTTCTCTCCCCATCTCCTCTTACCCCCACCCCACCCCACCCCCAAGATCCCAATTTTCTCCCCGGCAATTTTGTCTACTTCCCTTAGTCAAGAGGATAACTATATGTTTTTCCTTGGGTTCACCTTCTTACTTAGCTTCTTTAGGTTCACCTATTGTAGACTCCGTGACCCTTATTTATGGCTAGAAACCAATAATGAGTGAGTACATCCCATGTTCATCTTTTTGGGTCTGGGATACCTCACTCAGTGTAGTGTTTTCTATTTCCATCCATTTGCATGCAAAATTCGAGAAGTCATTGTTTTTTACCGCAGCGTAGTATTCTAGTGTGTATATATTCCATACTTTCTTCATCCATTCTTCCATTGAAGGGCATCTAGGTTGTTTCCAGGTTCTGGCTATTACAAATAATACTGCTATGAACATAGTTGAACAAATGCTTTTGTCATATGATAGAGCATCTCTTGGGTATATTCCCAAGAGTGGTATTGCTGGGTCCAGGGGTAGGTTGTTCCTGAATTTCCTGAGAAACCGAAACACTGACTTCCACAGTGGTTGCACAAGATTGCATTCCCACCAGCAATGGATGAGGGTACCCCTTCCTCCACAGCCTCTCCAGCAAAGGCTATCCTTGGTGTTTTTGACTTTAGCCATTCTGACAGGTGTAAGATGATATCTCAAAGTTGTTTTGATTTGCATTTCCCTGATTGCTAAGGAGGTTGAGCATGACCTTAAGTGTCTTTTGGCCATTTGAACTTCTTCTGTTGAGAATTCTCTGTTCAGTTCAATGCCCCATTTTTTAATTGGGTTAATTAGCATTTTAAAGTCTAGTTTCTTGAGTTCTCTATATATTTTGGAGATCAGACCTTTGTCTGTTGCGGGATTGGTGAATATCTTCTCCCAGTCAGTTTGTTTGTAACTACACCGCATATTTTTTAAAGCTTTCCTTGACAACCTTTTTTACATTCATCTCTCTATCTTTGTGGGCCGTGTGAAGGTCAGAGAGCAACTTTCTAAGTTGGTTCTCTTGTGCTACCATGTGGTTTTCAAGGTTTGAACTCAGGTCATCAGGCTTGGCAGCAAGCACCTTCACTGAATGAGCCATCTCACTGGCCTGACACATTTTTTTTTTTGTAAAACTGTGTAACCGTGCATGGCAGTGCACACCTTTAATTCCAGCACGTAAGAGGCAGAGACATGTGGATCTCTGAGTTTGAGACACTAGCCAGGGCTACAGAGTGAGTTCCAGGGCCAGGGCTACACAGAGGAACCCTGTTTTGCAAAACAAGCAAACAAAAGAATTGTATATATAAAGTGGATAATATCGCACTATGCCTGTAGTCCCAGCCCTTAGAAGGCAAAAGTAGAAGGATAATGAACTGCAGGCTAGCTTGGTCTACATGAGAACTGTCTCCAAAAAATTAATTTTTTAATATACATGTTAATATAATGTTTATAAATATATAACATTATGTATACTGATATACATATAACTTTTAAAAACAAAATTAATAATTATAAAGTTTTTATCATAGGTATGAGAGTACATTATTGCCCATTTAAGTATACTTTTATACAAATAATGTTTTATTTATTTTACTTATTTTGCTTGTTTATACAGGATGTCACACTGTAACCCAGTATTCACTATATAGAACAGGCTGGCTTCACATTCCTTCTGTCTCAACCTTCTGAGTGCTGGAACTGCAGGTGTGAGCCACCATGCCTGGCACAAATAATATTTAATTAATGGCTGAATGAAGGAATAACTTTCAGTTTGGGGCATGTGCTGAATGCCTTTACCCATACATTTTGGAACACTTGAATGATTGTGTTCTTCAGATCCCCTTGGTTGCCATGATAAAAAGGATATATACTTTCTCCTACTTTTGAATTTTGCTAACTTTTTGTTCTAGAAGATTATACGGCTGTTTACCCCTGCCAGATGTGACCAGGCAATCTCATTTCTCTGTATGGTTAATGTTTTGTCTCCACCCAGACTAGCCTAGTCTTAGTTAGTTGTTATGATAGGTATTTTAATACATACAATTTTATTTTTAACACATAATGAAATAGATGATTAGGTAAAAACTATCAGTTTGTAAGTGTTAAAATTTATTGTGAGATTGGGCATTTCCCCTTTGTGTATACTGTCTGTTCATATTGATATTTTGTGAGGTGCCTCTGTGTGTTCTGTGATGGCTCAAATTTTTCCTTTTTCTTCTTAATATTTATAGTTTTCTTTCAGTTACTAATATTCTTCTATTTCAGGTTATGGACTATAACATTAACTTGGGCAAACACCTTCTCCCCCTCGTGGTCCAGGTGCTCAAATACTGCTCTTGTCCTCAACTACGGCATTATTTCCAACAGCCACCTCGCTGCTCCCTCTGGTCCTTAAAGCCTCACATCAGGCAGATGTGGTTGAAGGCCTTGCTCGTCATCCTTTACAAGGTGAGTGACTGTGCTCCCTCTGCTGGGATGGAAGGTCGTCGTAGACAGCACAAAGATGCTAGGAGGGTCCCTAGCGGATGAGGATTCCACGGGATGACAGTTAGACCTTCAGAAGAGATGCAATCCGTGTTGCGAGGTGAAGTTATGAGAATGGAAAAGAACAGGAAGGAATGCAGTACAGGGTTTCAAATGTTCTTTAAAACAACCAGTGATTTCTATGCTCAGAGTCTCATATTTTATGTAAGTCTTGACTATTTAGAAAACAAAGGTGATATTTAAAATTATATTTATAGGTAACGTTATCAGTGCTCTTTAAGGCATCCACTGGGATCTAGCCCATGCTGCTGCCAGTGGTTTGATGCACGGAGAGACCAGGACCCTGTAAAACAAGCTTATGATCAGAACCTGTGTTGTTACTTGTATGTGCGTTTTTTTCTAGTGCATGAGAAGTATAAGAAAACTACCCAGTAAGATCCCTGGGAAGATTTACCCTTTGGAATAACCACTTGTGTTTTCTCCCCTTTGCACAGTATCCATACCGAGACTGTGATGTCAGCAAGATCCTTCTGCACCTGATTCACATAACAGTCAATACACTCAATGCGCAATACCATAGCTGCAAGCCCCATGCCACGGCAGGACCTTTGTACAGTGACAACAGCAACATAAGCAGATACAGCGAGAAAGAAAAAGGTACTTCTCAAGACAGAATTCTGTCCTGAATTTAGCTGGGATACATGATGTGCTTCCAGACAGCAGTCTTTACATTGTCCAAGGAGGTAGAGGAGCACCCCCATACATTCTTTTTTGTCCTGGAACTAGCTCTTGTAGACCAGGCTGGCCTCAAACTCATAGAAATCTGTTTTCTTCTGCCTCCTGAGTACTGGGATTAAAGGTGTGCGCCACCACCACCCAGTGACCACCATATGTTCTAATGAAGCCAAAACCATCATTTCCTAGTTGGTTAATTTTTCAACTATCTCAGGAATGTTGTTGCTTTTACTTTTGTACTGAGTGTGCAGGAGAATCAGTTGGCATACTTCTGAAACTCAAAATAATAGTAATATTGGGGATGCTATTTTTCCCATCTGATTAATGGGCTATTATAACCTCCTATTACATGCCGGAAACATCTTGCCTTTGGGCCGTGACCTGTCTGGGTTGGTAGTCAGTGGCATCATCATTTGAGTGTCCCTCGTTTGCCCTTGAACTTCATGCTCACAGATTTTGAATTCAGTCTCAATTTTCTGAAGTGCCTTTCCCAAGCCTCATTATTCAGTATGAATGATTGAAGGCGGTGGAAATGAAGAGCCTTTTGTGTAGAAGTTTAAATTATTTTCAATGTTGATGGCTTTTTCATTGATAACTTTTCCTCAAAGGCAGCAGTAGAACGAAATACTAAATTGAGTGAAATTACAAGTAAAAGATGGAGAGCCAAGGTTTGTATCTTTGATAAATGTCACAGTATAACTAGAAATCAAAAATGGTGACATCATTGAATTGATCTTAGGAGAAAGCCAAGTGCCTTTTGACCCTGTAGTGTTAGATGGGTCTGAATTGGTAGGGTGACTGGAGGAAGGCACTGGGCTAGTGGCCAGTGATCCACTGTTTGTTACTCTGAGGACCATGGTGCTTGGCTGGCGTCAGATGACATGGAGGACCAGCTAACACTCTGGAACTGTTCAAATCCTTCTTGAAGAGTGTGGTGTTCATCAGCTTAGGTATCTGGAAATTTTCATAGACTCATTTAAGTTATGGTGTTTTCAGTGTGCTCAGTGTCTGGACAGGGCCAAGCCCAGATCACTTCCTAGGTAGAAGGGACAGCTCATGGTCCTCCCATCGCTATCATGCGACACAATACATTTTTTGGAGTTATTTCAAAATTATGAAATGCAAGTCACTATTGACATTTGCTTAGAAAATTAATTTTTAAAAGATTTTTTTAAAAAAAGAAAGAAGGTCATTTTGATGCATTTCCCCCAAAACATGGGAATTTGATAGGATGTCTTATCTTTGTGTATACTCACATGGCGGTTTGCATCCATTCTGATTGTTAATGTTTTTTATTTGAATCCAAAGATCGCTGTGGTGACATCAACTAATGTTTACTGCTTAGGATTCCATTAACCAATAGACTCTCACGCATCAGGATTATACTGGTCTTTAATCGTTAGGACTGACATTTTCCCAGACTCAAGAAATCTAGATTCACCATCATCATCATGGTGGGATGGCGTCCTGTCACCGCAGGGATCCATAAAGCCCAAACATTACAGTTGCAGGGATGCTCACCTCAGAGAGCAGGCAGTTTCATTTACTGTGCTGTGAAGTGCATTTCACGGGTCTCTATCACTGGTTACATGTGCCTTGTCCTTTCGAAAGGATGAGGGAGGAAACGTTGGGATGTAGTAAACTTGAGGTTTTGTAGCAGGATGGCTCTTTCTTCATTTATATGTTACTTGGATTGTTTTGACTCAAGAGCAGCCAAGTAGGCTGCTCAGAAGAAAGGACCTATAAGCAAGCTTAGTGGGCAATAAGCAATCATCTTGTCTGTGGAATCCAGGATGACAAGAGCCAAAGGTTTTTTCCCCCTTGGGATCCATAAAATCTATTACAGTTATGCAATAAATGTTTCAAAGAAGAGCCTTCTTACAATAGGAAGAAATGTGATTTTCTGTTTTATTTTTCCTTTGTTTACTCTTTCAGTCCATAATCATCCGTGGAGCTTCTGAGATGACCAGTGGCTTCTCTAAGCTTTTTCTGTGTGTTGTGTGTTTCATTACCAAATGTAGAGTACAGTATTTTGCATTCACGGAGCATAAGGTGCATGTACTGTTAGGCTGTGTCTATGCCAGTTCCCAGATCCCAAGAAGGCAAATGTATCTTAGAAGGATCAAACTCCACTCACATCAATGTCCTCCTTGTCAAATTAGCCTGAAAATCACAGGCAAGCTTGAGCAATGTCCAGACTCCTGGAGAGAGTTCTGGCATCTGCATGTCGTTTGGTTTTAAGTATAATGGGCACATTCCCCAGGGAAGGCTCTTTTGAACCACTGAGATGTTTCTCATAGTGCTGCCCGCTGTCATTCAGAAGGTGTTGGGGAGCTTTGTAACAGGTTGCTTGGTTCTGATCTGAATTATCTGGATGGAGTACAGACCCACAGCTAAATTCTGCTGTTGCTGAAACCACTTAGACCGCCCTAGAATGCTTTCACTGAATGCTTGTGTAGACACAGCCTAAGAGAGAGTAACCTCCTAAGTGTAATTTTGGCTTTCTCTCCCCAATTAGAAGAAGATAGTGTTTTTGATGAATCTGATATTCATGATACACCTACTGGACCCTGCAATAAAGAGTCTCAAACTTTTTTTGCAAGATTGAAAAGGATAGGCGGCAGCAAAATGGTGAAATACCAGCCGGTTGAAATGAATGTTCAGAGAAGTATGAATTTTTCCTCTTAGTAATTTTATGCAGAAATGTTGTACTCTACTGTTTGTTTGGGGTGAAATCTTAATTTTATTATGTTACCATATATTTTGATATTATTGATTTTTATATATATGTATGCACAAACAGTATATATATACACGCATTTATCTATATATATACGTGAGTTGACAGATATGTCATTAATGTCATGATTGTCTTCAAGGGCCATTGCTTGATTTAATTTGTTGCAAAATGTTTGCTTCTCTTTCACACGATTTGAATACACGTTCCTAGACTTACCTCAGCCAAAAACCAAAACAAAATAAACAAAACCAACCAGCAAAACCAAACAAAAAAAAATCCCTCTCTTATGTCTAATGACTATCAGAGCTGAGGAGCTACCTCCAAGCTTGATTTTTGGAAATCCAATCTTAAGCCACTACTTGGGTTTCTTTCATACCCAAGTTTCCCAATTCTTAAAATCAGAACGAATCTTACAAAAACATGGCCAGAAAATGTTTCCCTTCTGGTAGAGCTGGGATTGTAATTACAATTTGTGCCAATTGTGTACCCAAGTATGAGGGGAAAATGGTAAACTCTCAGAGGGACATAGTACTAGCTCTTTCTGTTTTGATCAGGTGAAATAGAACTGGCCGAATATAGAGAAACTGGTGCGTTACAAGACAGCGTTCTGCACTGTGTGAGAGAAGAAAGCATTCAGAAAAAAAAGCTGCGCTCTTTTAAACAAAAATCTCTTGATATAGGGAATGCAGACTCCCTCTTGTTTACATTAGATGAGCATCGTAGGAAGTCCTGCATAGATCGCTGTGACATAGATAAGCCTCCTGCCCAAGCTGCTTATATTGCACAACGGCAAAATGACCACCACGGACGCTCTAGACAGAATTCTGCTACGAGGCCGGACAGTACTGAAATCCCCAAGAATCCGGCGACTGAAGGTTTTCAAGAAACACGAAGGCCCGTGATACCAGAAGTTAGGTTGAACTGTATGGAGACGTTTGAAGTGAGAGTTGACTCCCCGGGAAAGCCCGCCCCTAAAGAGGATTTTGATCTCATAGATTTGTCCTCAGATTCAACGTCTGGACCAGAGAAACACTCTATACTCTCAACATCTGACAGTGACTCTCTTGTATTTGAGCCTCTCCCGCCTCTCAGAATAGTAGAAAGTGATGAAGAAGATGAGATGATGAACCAGGGGAATGATGGTTCCTCGGGTAAAAATGCTGCCTCCTCACCCTCCATCCCCAGCCAGCCCTCTGTCCTTAGCTTAAGCACGACTCCTCTTGTGCAGGTCAGTGTGGAGGACTGTTCCAAAGACTTTTCCTCTAAGGACTCAGGAAATCACCAGTCAGCGAGCAATGACGACTCGACCATCACAGCTCTGGACGAGCTCACCGACTCTGAAGAGCTGTCGAAGTCACAGGAGCTGAGAGAGTTTGCCTCTGGCAGTCCGCTAACACTAAAGCAGAAGCGAGACCACCTCCAGAAGTCACCTGCGGTCCCCGAGATGTCAGTGGACTACAACCCTGACCTTGGCACGGCTGGAGAGAAGGCAGGCCAGACACCCACATCAGGGGCCAAAACTGTGCTCCTCAAAGTTCCTGAAGATGCTGAGAGTCCAATAGAAAGCGAGAAGCCCAACTCAAGCACTGAGTCTGATACAGAACAGAACCCTGAAAGGAAGGCAGAGGAGGATGGGGCTGAGGAATCAGAGTTTAAGATTCAGATCGTCCCCAGACAGAGGAAACAAAGGAAGATTGCCGTCAGCGCTATCCAGAGAGAGTACCTCGACATCTCCTTCAACATTCTAGACAAACTGGGTGACCAGAAGGACCCAGGTAAGCCTGTCTCTCTTCTTTCGGACCTTCAGGTTTGTGCATCTTACTTGGTAGGGTTTTGACACAAACTATGCACCAAACTGGAAATCTTATAATGTCGGGGCTGACATTATAACCGCTTCTTAACCACTCAGAATCCATCCTGGTCACCACAGGGCACTGGATTCTGATATGGCTGTATTGACTCCATCAGTGTTTCGTGTTTGTTGTTTCTAGTTTTACCATCAATCTTTGACTGTTGTGGGCAATGGATAATTGATACCTAGGTATTTCAAAAGTAACTTTGGCTTTCCCTAAAGCAGCAGAAATAATTAATTTTGAATTATGTTTTTGCTTTCATTTTTTCCCCTCTCTTGTTATAATTTGCTTTTTGTTTCTGTGATTAAACACTGTCTGAAAACAACTTGGGGAGGAAAGGGCTTATTTCACTTTATACTTCCAGGTCACAATCCATCATTGGGGGAAGTCGGGGCAACAATTCAAGGTAGGCATCAGGAGGCAAGAACTGAAGCAGAGACCATGGAGAGGAGCTTACTAAATTACTGGCTTGCTTCCAGGCTTAGCTACCTTTCTTAAATAGCCCAGGCCTGCCTTCTTCTGGTTTGCAGTGCCCATAGTGGACTGAGTCCTCCTACAACAATTAGTAATTAGGGAAATGCCTATAGGCATGCCCACGGGCTAATCTGATGGAGGCAGTTCCTCCATTGGCATGTAATTGCCACTTCCTCTTCTTAGGTAGGTAATGTAAAGCTGCGACCAAAATCAGCCATCACACTCTGTTTATGTTAGTGAACTATGTAGTCCAAGTGCAGAGTAAATGAACTGTTGAATAATCATTTAGGGGTTAGGTAGATTGGTCAGCACAGTTTCCAGGTACAATCTGGACTCTGACCCACAGACGCCACCTGCTGCGTTTCCTGTCTTAAGTGTCACTTGCTGTGTTTTCTTTGAGGCACAATTTTTAGAAGATGTTGCATAAAAATTGGCCTTCTGTTGGTCACCTCACTCATGCCAAACAAGTCTCCTGTCACATTAACCCTGATGGAGGTGCTTCCTCCTCCTCATCTGAATCATGGCAGTGATTAAAGAACGTGAGAAAAACTACAATTATTTCAGTCTGCTTGGAAACCAGAGACCATTGAGAACTGGCAAAGACCGTGGAGGTGACCACGAGTCCAGCCTGTGAATTCTTAGGTCGTGCTCCTTCCCCAGGTGGCACAAGCTGGCCAAGGCAATGTTGGACCTTCTGCCTCATCCTAGTCCAGCTTCCCCCACTCTCCCACTCCAGAGAAACTGCTTAGAGAAATACCCAGACCCCTGCACTTCCCTGACATCTGTAGGGGTTTCTAGCTCTTTCCTAGCCATAGAACACAACAGTTTGCCTCAAAGACACTGAAAAATGCTGAGTGAGCGTTAGCATGTTCGGAGCCGGTCATGGTGTATCTGGGCAGGGTGGAGTCTTAGCTCATCAGGAAAGCTTAACCAACTAAGAAGGGTTTGAGGGAAACTTGGACATCTTTATCTTGTTTGGGACTGGGGAAATTGCTGCATTTGAGTGCAGGACAGAATTGATCCAGAAACTGTATATGATAGGAGGGTAAGAGACTAATGAGTTGTATATGATAGGCATTTATTATAAATAGGCTGTAATGTAACTCAAAGGATATATTAGTATATGTATACGTTTTAGCTTCTTCATTTTCCCATATATTTAATTGTTCCCCAAGATACCAGTGAAGAACTGGTTTTCTTTTTTGTAGTCATACATTTGATCCCAGAACAAGAGAAAAGTATATGAAGATGATTGTTTAACTTTTGATAATTACCCTGTCAGTTGGCTCTTTAGCCCTCCACTTCCCACAAACATACAGATCTTTCCCTACTGGGAGCAAGAAGGAGGAGGGGCCCGTACAATCAGTGTCTGGGTCAGGCTTTCTGCTTTTACTAGAGGGGAGTGAGAAAGGCCCAGACACGCCCTCTTCCGAATCCTCTCCACTGATATTCTCACTTGCTCATTGCCCAGAGGATAGGGCCACCTCTCTGCTGGCGTCAGTCACTGTGACAAGACCCACGCACTGCAGGCTGGGATGCTCTTCTTCTGTTTCACTAGACTGCTGTAAATTCTGAAAAATTCTCATGCTACCTCCCTCCACACCCTCAGAAATTCCTGGGTTCCTCTTAGCAAAACCCGTTGTCTGTCTTTCTCTGTCTAGCTCTTATTTCCATCACCTTCCTAACCTAATGGAAGCCTGGCACTTCCTGAGGATGCAGCTTCCAGAAAGCCCATGTGCCACTGGGCTGGGGGCACGGATTAGGGGCTGTTTACACACACCATGCCCCGAGGCCATAATTTCCTTATCTCTAAGACCCATGGTTCTGATTCTGCTGTTATCAGCCCATCACACACACAGTCCCATTGTTCATTAGTACTCCCTGACTCTTGGCCCCATCAGCACCCATGTTCTGTTCTGTTCTGTTCTTAATTCTTGCTGTTCCAGTAATATGTGTTAATGTCTTTTGAGGCCCAGGCGTCTCAGTTTCTCGAACTGGCCTTCTCCAGTACCTTTCCATCCTCGAGATTAACTCAGCCACTAATTGCTGTAATTGTATCACAGACTTATTACCAACAACCCCAGCCTTCCTGAGATTTCAATGATGTCCACTGTTCTTTGATTACCAGTTCTTCTCTTTCTCACAGGACTTATTGATCCTACTGTCCCTTAGTATCTCCCACTTCCTGTCTTTTCTCCTTCTCACCTTAAATTCAAGACTATCCTCTTGGGCGTCCTTTCCCAAACATTCTTGAGTGTATACATCCTTCGTGAAATCAAGCTCTCTGTGCACAAGCATATGCCCCAATCAGATGAATATGTCTAGATAAAAATGTGTAACGTAGGATATTTCATTTTAAACTCATGGTGACAACCCGTAACTGGGAAGTTACCCACCAATTATACAGTATTTTCCAGATCCACACTTCATTCTCCTACTTGGCTATTTCATAGTTGCTTTTCTCCTCAAATGTCAAGACCTCTTCCTGACTGACACGATCATAAGGAATTTTCTGCTTCATTTATACGCTTCCCAGCCACACCTGCCTTCTCCTCTGACATTTACATTCAACCACGTGGTTTCCTGCCAAGATCCCATTTCTCTTATCTACCCCAGGATACAAGAACATTCTCCACCCTCTGCCCTCCATGGTTTCTTTTAAAGAACTTCTGACTTGAGCGCACAGACACAATCTTATTCTGTTCTTTACTTAAAAATAAAAAGAGGCTCATAAAGGCAGTTTTGGTTTGCTTTCCGTTGCTGTGATAACAATACTATGACCCAAAGCTACTAAAGGAAGAAAGAGTTTATTCTGCCTCATGGTTCCAGAGGGTTAGAGTCCATCATGGTGGGGAAGGCATGGCATGGGAATGGCAGCAGGAAGCTGGCCGATCATATTTTATCTATAGTCAGCAATCAGAGAGAAAGGGCACAGGGCATGGAGCCAGGCTATAAAACCTCAAAGCCATAAGGACACACTTCCTCCATCAAGGCTCCACCCCACCCCAAACAGCACCACTGACTGGGGACCAAGTGATCAAATACATGAGCCAATGGGACATTTGTCAATCAAACCACCTCAGGCATTCAACAATTGCTCTCTCTCTCCAGTTTTCTTCTGGAATATTTTTCTTCCATTTTTCCCTACTACAACAACAAAACTGTATTTTTCAAAATCACCAAGGACCTTCACTGCTAAATCCAATGGTCACTGTTGAAGCTTCTCCTCTGGCATAGCTACAATATTTAACATAATTGATGACTTCTACTTAAAGTGGCTTTCCTTTTCTATTCGTTGATCACTAAGTCTCAGTCTCTCCTGTTGGTTCTTCCTCATTTCCCCAAGGGAGTGCATTCCTGCTCTTCTCCCCACCTCTGGGGACACCTACTTTCTTGGTGATCTTATCTACTGAGACAACTATTAGTACCCATTGCTGTACTAATGTCATGTCACAACAGTCACCAGCATACAGCAATACTTTTATCTGAGGGTCTTGGACATCTAAAGATGAACTAAGCTAGACCCAGCTTGGATGGGCAGCCAAGCTCTGTTTCTCTTGCTTGCCAACCTTCTATGTATTCTACAAAGTATAGGGATATTCTTATTGTTATATAGCCACAGAGAGCAAGATCAATTGTACAAACATTTATAAAAGATTAAGTAGTTTTGCTTCATGTTGTTGCAATAAGAAGATATTATGGCCAAAATCAACCTGGGAAAGGAAAGGGTTAATTTAGCTTATACTTCCAAGTCACAATTTATGACTGATGGAAGTTGGGACAGGAACTGAAGCAGAAACCACAGGGGAATGCTGCTTGTTGGCTTGCTCTCCCTCTGGTTCATGTTTGGCTAGCTTTCTCATACAGCCTAAACCAACCTGCCTAGGGATCTACTGCCATAGTGGTCTGGGTCCTTGTATATTAATTAGCATCCAAGAAAATGATCCACAGGCATGCCTATAAGTCACTCTGATCAAGGCAATTCTTCATTTGTGGTTCTCCCATCCTAGGCAGCACTAGGTTTAACTTGACTATAACATCTTACCTTGACTATAATGTCTTACCAGGACCATCATAAAATGCCTGTAAACACTTGTCAGGGAAAGAAAATTGCATGACTGAACCAAAACCAAGGGGAAATATGCATTCCTCCTAGTACAGGGATGTCAGAGTCACTCAGTGAAAGGGGCTTGCTCAGGGAGAATTGGGAACATGGAGTCTCATCTCTTGCATCGTACAGGACATAATCATGCTGTAAAATGGTCTCTTGCTGTTCTCAGAAATTAAACCTTAACTGAGCATCATTAGTTCCATCTGGCAACTATAATCTCCTCTAAGATGTAACATATACCACCACCTTCTTATGCCTACCATTTCTATAGTGACTTTTGGGTCAAGGATCAATACCTCCTATCTGGCAAACCCGCTATTGTCTCCTAACTCATTTCCCACTGCTTTCCTTCATGGCCTTCATTCCTCTCTATACAATAGGCAATGTGATCCTTTAGAATAGAATAGTGTCTCTTTTATTTTCCTGGCTTAAGTCCTTTCAGGGCCTTCCCACATCCCTTGTAGTAAAAATCTGAATTCCTCATAGGCCTCAAGATTTCTCTAGCATCCCTGTTCTCATGTCCTCTGTTGCAGGAGGCCGCTTGGTTGTTCCCAGCCACTTAGCCCCTAAATAATCACACAGAAACTGTATTATTTAAAACACTGCTTGGAACATTAGCTCTTGCTTCTTATTGGCTAACTCTTAAATTATTTTAACCCATTTATATTAATCTGTATATTGCCACGTCGCAGTGGCTCACTGGCAAAGATTCTAACCGGCTTCTGTCTGATTCTGCCTCCTTTCTCTCAGCATGCCATTTGGTTTTCCCTGCCTACCTAAGTTCTGCCCTATCAACAGGCCAAGGCAGTTTCTTTATTCATTAATGGTAATCACAACATACAGAGGGAAATCCCATATCACTTCCCCTTTCCTGTTTAAATAAAAAAGGAATGTTTTAACTTTAACATAGTAAAATTACATATAACAAACAGGTATCAAGTAAGAATTATTGTTACAATATTTATATCTACTTTACCTTTTATCATAACTAAGGAAAGCTATAATTATAACTAATTCTTCAACTCCATCAAAGACTCCAGAAATATATAATATTACCTAAATAAACAGAAAGTGCACTGTAAGCAACTTCCAAAACTCCAGAATTGATAGAGACTTCTCACTGCCTGGACAGTCATCCAAAGTTCTTCTGTACTGTTGGGGCATCTATCTTCAGCCTACAGGCCCATAGTATCCAACAAACTTTTCCATGAAGCAGGAAATTTCAAAGACAGTTCCACCTATATTGGCAGTTGTCCTGCAGAATGTCTAGCAGACTCTTTCATGAAGCAGGAACCCTACAGGACCATCTCACCTTTAAGCAAGTTCAGCAGTCATTTCTCTGTGGGTTTTGCATGTCCAGTCTATTAAGCAGGCCAGGAAAGAGCAGTTTCTTGCCCAAATGGCTAACAAACTCTGTAAGAAGCCTCTTCAATGCCCATCATCCTCTTGAAGTAGATTGGTGCTGCCAGGAGCAGATGTATCTCATTGTTATGAAAAGTCCTAAGTTCTTAAAACATCTTAAATGTCATATTCTGTAGTCTTTGAAAGATTTGAAGAATGCCTATCCATCTGAAATACATTTCTATATATCTAGAAAATCTAACTAACATGACTGCACACTTGACTATTATAGATGATTATCTATTAACCTATATTTCTTAATTATACATTACATTTTTAAATGAGCTGCACAATCACAGTACCTTAATCAAGAGCAGAAATATACATAGAACAAAATTGATCTTAAATTTGTATCAATAAACCAAGATCCATACCAATGCAAATCTCTATAGCATATCCCTTCTTAATTGTAAACAAACATTTATAGACAATATTTGGGAATATGGGCATAGATCTGTCTAAACTTCTTTCTGCTGTTTATTGGGAGAAGTAATTTTTGAGAGGTGTTCAAGGCAAACTTTCAGGGGGTTTTGGTCCATCAAACCACATTAATCTGGAAGGATTCCACAGGTTCTCATACTCTGTGGAAACAAAGGAAAAACCTCTTTTCCAAAGCAACATATCCTTAGACCCAAATTCTAAAGTCAAGATACTTTTATAATATACTTTAGAAGTCCATACAATGAAATGTCTCTCTGTACTTAGCTCCTTCACAGTCAAAAAATTCAAAAAAACACAATAGTATACATAATCCAGACTCTCTGCGAATTTTCCATTGTCATGTGGTTTATTATTCTTTCTCTATTACTTTTTAATATTTATTTTATTATCTTTACTCCTTTAATCTATTACTGTCTGTACTCTTTTATATTACATTTACTGTCTCTTTACTCTTTTTCTTCTCTCTCCCAAGCCCGTGTACATTTTCTTTTAAACATTGTGTCTCGTTTAGAGGTCTTTTATGTCTGAATCTGTCCTGTTGTGCATCTGTAATTTGTTACTGTCCAGAAGCACTTGTTAAAATGCTAAACTTTTCTTATGAACTTAAGGTACACCATTACTAGGTCAAATATGGCCTCGCCTGCTTGCTCCGCCAGTCCAACATGGTGGAAGAGGTCCGTTCACCGCTTCTGAAAGCCATGCATATTGCCCCAGTTCCCAGTATGTAGCCGGTCTATGTCGAGCCACTGCCTCTGCAAGTTGTGCACACCACCCCAGTTCCCAGTATGCAGCGGGTCTATGTCGAGCCAATAAGCAGTTGTAGCACTCTGCTCACAAAACTCACTTAAATGCTTGATAGCCAGACCTCGTCTGAGTTTGCGCTGGCTGCACAGTTCAGAAAGCCAGCATTTCAAAACCATGCCTTATTTTTCTGCTTTGGCTGAATCAGGAAAACCTCTGTTAAAGGAGCTATGCCTCTGCTTGCTTCTAGCAAACAAAGCCCGTCCAAGAAAATGATGCTACCAAACCATGTTTAACTCTGTTCTTTTGTGTCTAGGATTCCTTTTTAAGTGCTCTCGGGTTTTACGCAAATTTAGTCAACCACTTTGGTTCCAATTTGTTGGAGGGAAGGGACCACTTGTTGGTTCCCAGCTGCTTAGCCCCGAAATAATCACACAGAAACTATATTATTTAAACACTGTTTGGCCCATTAGCTCTAGCTTCTTATTGGCTAACTTTTATATCTTAATTTAATTAATTAATCTGTGTATCACCATGAGGCTGTGGCTTTCTGGATAAAGTTCTGTCCAGCTCCAGTGGGGCTTCATGACTTCTCTCTGACTCTGCCTCCTTTCTCCCAGCATGCCATTTAGTTCTGCCCTATCAACTTCTTAAAGGCAATTTCTTTATTCATTAATGGTAATCACAGCATATAGAAGGAAATCCCACATCAGTCCTCTCCCTTCATTTTTATTGCTTTCTCCACAAACTCCACATGGCCACACTGGCCTCTTGCCATTTCTTGGCTACCCCCTACGCTCTCTTAGCTTAGGGTCTCAACCTGCTGTTCTCCAAGGCTTAAGTGCCCCAATACTTGCTTGATGTACTTTCTCATCTGCTCTCACCAATGAGGCCTGCCCTGAGCTTAGCCACGCAAATCCCCCAGCTGGCATCTGCTTCTCTTTCCTGTCTCTACTGTTACCTCAACATAGAAAAATTTATTCACTTTTACACATGTCTCCCCCTATCAAATGAAATCAAAGTTCTGTGATGCAGTGTAGGGCAGAGGCTGCTCCTTTGTTCCCGGCTGCCCAGACCTGAAATAAACACACAAAAACTATATTAATTGCAATACTGTTTGACCAATAGCTTAAGCATATTTCTAGCTAGCTCTTACATCTTAAATTAACCCATTTCTGTTATTTAATATTTTACCATGAGGCTTGTGGCTTGCTGGCAAGGTTCCTGTGTGTTTGTGTCCTGTGGTGGCTACATGATGTCTCACTGACTCCGCCTTCTTTCTCCCAGCATCCAGTTTACATTTCCCGCCTAGCTCCACTCTGCCCTATCACAGGCCAAAGCAGTTTCTTTATTCATTAACCAACAAAAGCAACACATATACAGAAGGACTTCCTACATCAATGCAGTATTTTTGTTTTGCTTGTTTTCTGATTATATCCAAAGAGACTAAGAGAGCACTGGTACATGTGACTAGATGGGAGTCACTGACTCTTCTGCACATGACTCTAGAAAACTGAGAGCAGATGTGTTGAAAATAAGTGTACAGCTCTTTTCAAATGCTTGCTTTAAATTGTATATAGATGAGAAGCTTCAAAAAATGATTGAGAACTAAGGAAAGATGGCCTAGTCTAAAGGATTTGTGCAGACTAGGACATCAATAGCTGTCATCCAGTACTGTTTCTTAAAGGTTAAAAGTACAGCAAAGACTCAGGGCACACACCCAAAACCTAAAAAGTCACAATGAACTTCCAGTGGATTCTTGAAGATTAATTTCATTTTCCTCATTTCATATTATTGGCGGACCACAATCCATGGCTGTAGCACACAGAGAAGGCAGGCCAATAGGGCAAGAGAGGCACTTATGTAACCTTTCTCATTTTGCACTATAGAAAAACAATACCTAACATTTTTATCTTGGTGACCAAAGTGACTTCAAATGGTTACTCACTGTCAGGAGTGTTTGGGAAACTGTATGGCAATTAATGCTGTTTTGTTACCATAAAGTTACTGGGGGGAGGTGCTGGAGCAGTGGCTCAGCAGTGAGAGTGTGTACTGCTCATAGAGAGGACCTGAGTGTGGATCCCAGCTCTTGGGACTCCAGCACCAGCCAGGGGATCCAGTACCCTCTCCTGACCTCTGGAGGTACCTGTACACACACACGCATGCACACACGCATGCATGCACACATCAAATAAAGAAATCTACAGAAAGAAAACCCAAAGTTCTTAGTGGTGATTTGACTCAGTTGACAAACTGCATGTCAAGCAGGCATGAGGAATGAGTTTGGATAACTAGCAGCTGTGCATGCGTCAAGAAAGTCAGTGCACTGCCCGTGGCCCTACTGTTTGGGGGTCAGGGCAGTGTGGGGCATAGACAGACAGATCCCTGCAACTCATTAGTCAGCCAGCTTTGTGAATCTACGAGTTTCAGGTTCAGTGAGAGAAAACATGTAGAGAGTGAGCAAGGAATACTCAGCATCAAACTCCGGCACACCTACACACATCCTCGTGAACATGTACATACAGAACACACACAAAGTTATTAATATGGCAACCATATCTATGTATAAGAAAAGCCTCTAAAACTGAAAAGTCAATGTTCCAAAGCCATTTCCCCGAAACTTTGTCCCAGTCTCTGTTCTGGGACCTTTTGTATCTGATGCCTTAACAGGTTTGATGACATCTAGTGTTGGAGACGCAGACATTAATTATAAAATATAGATTGTTCTGTGGCAAGAAGCAGTTGGCATTATGAAAAAGATGAGATGGTACATTTTGAGTTTAAGAGCTTGAAGCCACTTAATATGGCTGCCTCTCACTCACAGCACGGTGCAGTCATGGAAACCCACATTGGCAACTCCGAGCCAGCCAGAGGCTCAGTGTGTTCTTAACCCAGTGCTGCTGTAGAGAATTGTAGGTTCGACATGAAAACCCTCTCAGAAATGTTGAGGTTACTGTGCAGTCATCTCGAATGCCGTAGAAGGGCTTACTTCCCAGTGTTGATAGATTAGTGAGACAATATTATATGCATAAAATGCATCACATTGAAAAGGACATTTATAAAATAGAAGTAAACAAAACAGAGGTCGTGCAGTGGTTCTCAACCTGTGAGTCACAATCCCTTTGTGTGTATCAGACATCCTGCATATCAGATATTTACGTTACCATTCATAACAGAAGCAAATTATGGTTATGAACTATCAACAAAATAATGTTTTCTTTTTCTTTATTCTCCTTTCATATATTACATCGCAGCTGTAGTTTCTCTTCCCTTCTCTCCTCCCAGTCTCTCTTCCTCACCTCTCCTGTGCCCCATATCCACTCCTCTTCTGCAATGAAATAATTTTATGGTTGGGAATCACCATAACCTAAGGAACTGTATTAAACGGTTACAGCATTAGGAAGGTTGAGAACCACTGTTCTAGAGAAACTGAGAGTCTCATTTAGGACAATTTATTTCTTAGCAGAAACAGGTCCTGCTCTTAAATTGCTTCCAGCGTAGTAACTCTTATAGGCAAATAAGTAACAATCTTACAGTGCAATAAGTTTGGGAAAATTTTAAGGTCAATTGCTCCATAAGAGGGTCACCTGACCCAGTGTTTTGAAGGGAAACAACATCCTGGAAGCCTCTTTAGATGTGAAATCTACTGAAAATTGAGATGTAAATGAAGAATAGGAAACATTCAGACAAAAGCTGAGATAGGTGAATGGGATATTGACCTCTTGGTAGGTATTAAATGAAAAGCAACAAATACAGAACAACGAAGTTCCTGGTTCAGAATTAGCACCATGGATGTTTTGAGCGTTAGCTTTGCATCTATGCAAGCTTCATTCTCCTAGGGACATAGCAGCACGTGCAGAAAGTGATGTAGAATGTATGTAATCCCTCTAAGGTAATCGCTAGAGGCAGAAAGTGCCGAAAGATTTGAACGGGCATGGTAGATAAGAGGGGGAAAGACCCGGGAAGGCTCTTCAATAACTTTCCACCACTGTCCTTAACTTTAAACAGTATTTCCATTTGTAGATCCGTCTGCTAAAGGACTTTCAACATTGGAAATGCCACGGGAATCTTCATCTGCCCCTACATTAGAAGCAGGTGCCCCCGAAACAGGCAGCCACTCGTCAATATCAAGTAAGTGTTTCTCAGTGACGGTTTCTGTGTGTGTCACTTTGGGGACATGGTCTATACACATTGCTTTCCATTTTGCTAGCCCTCCTACTTAAAAAAAATGCTGCCTTAGCTTCCTCAGTGACACAGTGTTGTGTGTTCTGTGAAACTCGTGAGGGTAGATGGCCTGCTCTAGCCCATACAGCAAACATTGGATTAATCATATGGGCATGGATTGTCCAAGAACCCTAATTTATTAAAGAAGAAATATAAAATTTCATCATTCAACAAAGTAAACATCACTACTAACCTGAGCATAGAACACAGAGCTCATGAGACACAGGCAAAGCTTTGATCATGACAGAATCTTCCTTGGGACTCATTGGTTTCATCTGAGTCACCTTCCATCCTGAACACAGCTTTGTCTGAGTTATCCAAGATAAATGTCTCAGGACCCAATAGGCACAACTAAATCTGCTCTTTTTAGGCTGAAAAATAAAAATGTCCCAAAACTTCCCCCTGCTATTGGGTGCTAGGTTTTGACCATGAGAAACGTGAGTTCCATTGCTGTACTATCAAGGTGTTTGCTCAGCTCAGTGGTGTCAGGAGATGCTCAGCAAAGGACATTCTTGGGAGGAATCAGTGACCCAGACAGAAGTGTACTTTCTGGAGCTCTTTCTCTCACCTCTGATAAATTTGTGTTCCATATGCTGCCTGAAGGGTTAGTGAGTCTTCGTGGACCATCTGTTGAAAGGCAGATGCTTTGAAAAGCCAGATAGCCAGATATAGATCTTAATGTAAATGCTGGTCTGGTTGTATGGAAAGGAATCATTGTCACCATTTATCCCTTTGTGCATTCTTTCATTCATTATTCATTCATTATTCCATGGGTATCTGGTGGGGGCCAGGCATTGTGCTTGTTATTGGGGATCACAAGTGAATAAATAGGATCCCCATTTCCTCAGGGAGGAATTAGTACAGTCTTAATGGTGGTCCTAGATATCATTTATTTGATTTTCCTCCTGTATTTATTTGATATCTCCACCATGACAAATGGGTCATACACAGCATGACCGAGATCCACTCCTTACATGAGCACTGCATGGCGGACAAAGGAGAAAGGCTAAATGGCTGGCCTAATGTCACAGAGCCACCAAGTGATGGGGGTCGAAGCAAGTCAATATTATTTTTAGTGGTTACACAGTCTCTGAATAATTCTAAATCAATTGTAAGACTGTAAATTTTTAAGAAATACTTTCTAAGCAACAGATATTTTTGCCTTTGGTTGCAAAATAGAATGGCTAGTTCTAAAGCTAAATATTTTATTTATTTTTTATCATGAAGAACATGTGATAACTTGACAAATCGCAATTGATCATTTTCTCTTCTTTATTTGTATGAGTCACCTTTAAAAACAAAAAGACTCTGCATTCCCCCTTAGAACTCTACGTAGCATGATTTAAAATGGCCAGAATGGTTAAATGGCTCTAATTCCATTGTGTCAAGGGGGTCAGGATCTCCTAGTCATAACTGAGCTAGGACTTTGGGGGAGAGGTTAGCACATTAGTCTCTATCTTTCCTGCCCTTGTCATGAAAAGCATTCATCATAGAATTTGGTGGTGTGCTCTTGGAGGCAAATGCCAGAAACCTCATCCACTGGGGTTTTTGCTCTTAGGAATTCTGCAGTCTTTAGAATCAGTTGAGAGACTGGGAATGTAGTTCATTGGTAGAGCCCTTGCCTGGCTTGCAGGGGCTCTGGGTTCCATCCCCAGTACTGCAAACCAAAACAAACCTAAGAACTGGGAGATTATGTGAACACTCGAAGTCTCATATCCTCAGCTGAGTCTGAAAGATGCCACTTATTTTTTTAATACTTTCAGATTCTCTTAAGCTGGATGCAGAGTTCAGTCAGAAGGCGCTTGCCTAACATGTGCAAGGCGCTGGGTTCAAAACCCTGAATATTTCTGCTTTTGAAATTTTTTAAAGCTTTACTTTTGAAGTGAGTTGCAAACTTATAAAGTTTGCCAATCAATAAACCATTCATTTGCTGTTCAGTTGGTTAGCTGTTTCCACAAATTTAGTGAATATGGGCTCCAAGACACACGAATCCCATCACATCCCTTTCTTGCTCAAGTTGCCAGTTGATTGTTTTGTACCTAAACCTGCTGTGACCACCATAAGTCAAAGAGCATGCTGACTACACCAGAAACGATGTTATAAATGGTCTCACTGCATGCCTGCTGCTGCCTCGTCTATACATAGCATGTATAGATGCTGCAACATCTATACATAGCATTCAGAGTTGTCCAGGGCTGTTTAGTGGACAGCCTGGTCTCTGTATTCCTTCCTAGGGTGTGCAGTTCATGAACTTTGGCTTCTAAATTTGCCCTTTCAAGTGAGTTGGGCAGGTGAACCCAAGTTGTCAGCATCTGGGGACTTGGGGGTCGGGCCTACGGCCATCTTGTTGAGGTTGAGTGCTCACATTGGGCTGGTGCTTAGGCACTGAGTGTCTCACAGGGGAAACAGGAGCAAAGGCGAGGGTGGCTTTCTAAGTTAGCACACAACTGGCAGTGTGCTTTTTATTCTCTGGTTTGGAAGAGCTTACAACTTTTTGTTGCTGAGAATGTTGTTGTTGAAGAACAAAAACATTACCATTGTTTTCTCAATTTTCCAAATAGTAGACAGGGGGCTCAAACAGCTTGGAAACAGTACAGACTTTTAAATAAATGTTTTGGCTTATATCAATTGCTTTTGATTAGATTCAAGGTAGCACTGTTTGTTTTAAATCCTTTTTAGAATGTGGCAGAGCACATAAGTAGTAAAAAAAAACACAAATAAACACATTGCATTCACTGGTAACCGAGTAAATATGTATAGTTGATAGATCAATGCCAAGGAGCGCTACTATTGCCTGTACCACAGAGACGCTGGGAACAATGAAAGGCTTAAGTTTTTCACTTGATTAGAAGTAATCAAAAATTACTAATAACTAAGAAAGAATCAATTAAGATCTGTGTGGATGTATAGAGCCTGTGTGTGCGATGGGAAACGTATTACCCCCAGTAATCATCTCCTAATTTCCTTCGTATAGCTCAGTATAGGCAGATGAAAAGGGGATCTCTGGGAGTTGTGACAATGAGCCAGTTAATGAAGCGACAGCTGGAGCATCAGTCTAGCGCCCCCCATAACATCAGCAACTGGGACACTGGTGGGTCAAGCCTTTTCTTCTTGTTTGCTCTCAGACTAGCTAATGCCACTTTCTCTCTGTCCACTTCTTGTGTGCTTTGTTTAAAATAGGTGTGTTTTTTAAATACCTGGAAGTAATTAACACATATCCAGATTTTCTAAGTGCTCTAGAACATTGCAGCCTACATCTAGGCTGATCCCCACCTAGGCTCGTCTCTGTTTAGACTGGTCTCCGTTTAGAAAAGCCCAATACTTTATTCCTTTAAGATCCAGATTTCAGGTTTCAGATTATCTGCCTGAGGAAGAGGGGTGGAGCTATGATCTCATGGTACAAAGTTTTAAAAGGTTAGTGATGATTTGATGACAAATGGCAGGTTTGGGAATGAGTTGTGTATTTTAGCCCGCAGGGTCACCAGGTGGCGGCCACACACCCTCACGTGCATAAGCCAGAACTGCGCCTTACCTGTCGTACAGTAAAAACTGACTGCGGTGGCACACCTATCTTAAATATGCCTGCTTTTCATTTCCTGAACCTTAAAACGTCTTCTACATTTGCCGCCTTCTCAGCTCTCTGCACCGCAGTGATCCCCTTTTAAGTGCCTGTCTTTCCTTAGTCTTTTCTTCTTAATTTAAATGGGTCATTTGAGGCACAAGATTATAAACATAAAAGCACCTTGAAGTGTGCATACACCATGCAAATATAAGGGCTGATTACTGCAACATGCTGCGGGAGTGCATTTTAGTATCCTGCTTATTATTTTCTGGCTTCAATTGTGAGATGATTTTTAATTTCTTCATTATGATGCGGAATCACAGCGTGCCTACAACCAAAATGTTGGGCTGTTTTTTAAATTGTATGTATATGTCTTCCTATTAACCTTTGTTGTTCTTCAAGAAGAGATCCACATACCACACTCAACCCCGTGTAACAGACAACCTCAGTCTCCTGGACTGAGAAGAGCATTTGGCATGTCAAAGGCTTGGTGTTTTCATTCACTGGCATGCAGGAGTGAGCCATGAGAAGCCAAGAGGCAACAAACAGGAGAGAGAGGGGAGAGACGCTGGCTAGCCATCCCCAAGGATGTATTTGGTTTTAACATGGTCTGCCCTCTTTGTACCATCGAGGACTGTGCCTCCCTCTTGAGAGAGGAAACTGTGTAGCCAGAGAAGCACAGTTCAGTTCCATCTTTGATACTAAATGCTCGGGTAGACTTGGCGGCCCTGAAAGTCATTTCACTGTGCTGTTGTAGCTCAGTGTTTGGCTCAGCCTCAGCTGTTGTAGATTCTGACTACAGCAACAACCCACTTTGACTAAGTAGAGTTAAATGTAACTTGACCTCAGTTTCTGACCTGCACTTGAAGCTACAGAACCCTCCGTGATGCCAAATAGCCCATGTAGCCACATTTTTCACGTTTCAACCTGGCTTAGTGGTTCTTGTCTTCTTGACTTCACACTTGAGTCCATGTTGTCCAGATTTCTTTCACTGGAGCTTGCTGGGGCTTATTTTTTCATTTTCCACCCTCCAATTGGTTCACTTATCTCTGAGTCCCTTAGTAAAATCTTTATCTCATTATTCTCAAGTTTTTAAATTTTTTATTTGCTTTGGACACCATCTTTCTTTGTTACCCGGGCTGGCCATGGACCTCTGGGCTCAGGTGATCTTTTTGCCTCAGCCTCCTACAGTTGAGTCTATGTTGCACCTGGCTTCATTATTCTCATGCTTATTACCTGAGCCCAGCAGAAGAGTCTCTGAATGCATAGTATGACGTTAGGTGACATGTCACTTTGAACCACGTGTGTTGTTTCATTGGCTCTCAAGTTTCCACCAAGAACAGCTGTGGTCATATAGCTATTCTGAGAAAGACAGCTTAAGCCAGGTTGTGATGAATCGCCTCAGCATGTGCCTGCTCATTCATAGACAGTCTGCCTCTTTCCCAGCATGCACCTCTTCTGTGTGAATGGATATTCCCTAAGTGCCACTTCGTTCCTGCTCTTTATACTTGTTCTCCATCCTTCAGCCAAATCCCTGCCATCTTCTCTACCTGGTCCATGTGGTTCCTGTGTGAACTGTCTGGCCATTACCCCGGAGTATCATTGTTGTGTTTGTTGACCTGCGTAAAACATTCTTCCATGGCCCATGGCATTGGCCCTTCATTTCATATCTGGAGACACAGGATTTGAGCTCCTTTGAAACAGAGTGGGACTACAACTTAAAAAATAGTTTTAAATCCTCTACCATTTCAGATGTAGTTTATTTAACTGAGTGACAGGTTTGTAACAAAGCTTGAATAATACTACCTATCCCCAGATTTAGTCTTTTTGTGTTAATAAAGTAACCAGGACAAAGATGGTCTCATGCAATGGTTGGCTGCATTGTTTGTGCTTTGACTGTGCTGTTACTTATATTAAACTGACCACACTGAAGACTGAAATGCCCTCTTTATCCACAGAACAGGTACAGCCCGGGAAACGCCAATGTAACGTGCCAATGTGCCTAAACCCCGACCTGGAGGGACAGCCGCTGAGAACAAGAGGTTGGTGGGGTTCCAGGGTCTCAGACTGTAGACCTGAAGGACCATGTGTCCCTCACGGATCCACACAGCAGGTGCAGAACATCTTCAACAGCTCCACATATTTTCCACCTGCAAAACGCCTCCAGGACTGGGGAAGGCGTGACAACTCATCCCTGACCATGACCGACAAAGGCTCTGCCATAGAGTGTCTTTCTAAAGCTTGGGGCCACACGAGACAATTCTAGAGTCTCTCACCTCACACTTTGGACATTTGAAAACAACTGCCCATTTCTAATGCCCCTGTTTCAAGACCAGGCATCCCTGGGCTCTTCAGCCTTCCTCCCGAGATGTATCAGTTTTCCATGTCATCCCATATTTTCCTGAGCAGAGTTCAGATTGTCCTTACTTTTTTCTAGAATGTTGGGGCTGTGGGTGAGCAGCTTCTTTCCCAGCTGTCTTGAACTGTATGTATGGAAAACACACACTTTATTCTGGCTGTGGGAGCAAAATGAGCATACATCTGCACTGTCATTGGACTTTTTTCTTTTCCAAATTCATTGCACACATTTAACTACATATTTAGGTAATCCTTATCTTTGTTATTAAAATTCAGAATGCTGGTAAATGTATCATTGCTTACAAAAATAAGTAAAGAAAGAAAGAGGGGAGAGAGAGAAAGAAAGGGAATAAAGGAAGGAAGAAAAGAAAGAAGGAAGGAAAGATTTCTGACCACATTTTCTAAGTAGTCTCTTGAATCAAGCAGACCTGTGTTGCTAGACTAGGAGCTTCCTGGACACTTCACTGGTAATGAGTAGCCTTCTAGTCTTCCATCAGATGAAATGAGACACTTGTCTATGGGGCTAAGAGATGCTTTCGTGAGTCAGGGTGGTTGAAACAAATCATTGGTGCTTGGTTGTGATCTAAGTGACCTAGCAAAAACAGCGTAAAGTAAAGGTGAACGCGTGAAGGTGATGCTCAGTCTTCTGGTCTCTCTCTCTGCGAGTGGGAAAGTCCGCTGGTGCAGCTGTGGGGCTGATGCACTGTGCAGCTGCACGGCTAATGTGTGCTTTGAGATAGTAGAGAGCCTCTACTGTCTCTGAGATCCAAAAAGGGACGCTTATCAGCATCTCCATCTTTGAGATAGTAGAGAGCCTCTACTGTCTCTGAGATCCAAAAAGGGACGCTTATCAGCATCTCCATCTCTGAAGTCAGGCTTTGGATTTTATTCAAGTTTCTGAGTGCTCTCTGTTCGGTTCTGTACAGAGGGACTCTGGATATTCTTGAAGGCATCAGTGGTGGTGGGCTCAGAATTGCTGCCAGTAAGTGGGGGACAAAAATGGAGGCTGAGTTTAACACTGCCAACTTGGCTGTGGGTCATTTACAAAGAAAGGTGGCTGAGGTCTGTGGCTTTCTTTTCTATATTTCTCACCTTCTCAGACATTACTGCCTGTTTCAACTTCAATAGCAGGATTTAGCAATCCACTGTGCAGCTAATGTCCTATAAGAACCAATGCCCAATCACCTAACCTGTTTGTTTTGACAGATGGCTGCTGTAAATATTTCAACATACTTTCTGTGTTGTCTTTGACAAAAACAACATCATGGGGCTGCTGTAAGAACACCCCTCTTAGGGAATGCTTGTTTGAAAGCCACAAAAATGCCAGAGCCCTTCTCGTTCCTTTGGTTGCAGTCTTGACTTGGAGCTGATCTGGTGAGATTGTGGACACATTGCCATATATTTTTGGACTGATTTTGTTCTGCTCTGACATAATCTTTTTCACATTTGGCTGTATGCCTATCAATGATCATCAACTGTGGAGAATTGTATTTAAGCTTTGTGCACTTGTCTGTGACCCCGTGCGACATCTTTGTGGGCATCCTTTGTTAGCTCAGATATCCCTGGGAAGTAATGCTGGCTCAGAAACAGCCAATAGATAGATATGGTAGCAAGACTTGTATTCCCAATTGGGATCTTAGGAAGGTGAAGATATTTTTAGATGGTTGGTACTTGTGCTTGCAAGTCTTTGCTGCTCAGAAATACGCTTTGGAAACATTACCTGGGTAGGTGGTCTGAAGTGTGGAAGCGAGAACTTCAACCCCATTTCCGCCTCAGACGACAGCGTTGTTCTCCAGGCTGGGCATCTAAACCTTGTGTTCTCATTCTCATGTCTTTAGTGACCATTCTCCCAGTTGTTATTCTTTCTGAGGAGAAGGCATGCATTTTTTTCCAGGACCAAGTTATGTGTGTTTCTTGATGAGAAACGTATTATTTAAAGATCATCGCTTCATTCTGCTTCTTTCTTTTTTTCTTTCTTTCTTTCCTTCCTTCTTTCCTTCCTTTCTTCCTCCTTCCTTCCTTCCTTCTTTTCTTTCTTTTTTTCTACTTGAAGAACTCTGCTTAGCATGTCATTTCACAGTGTCACTTTGGGTGCCATCTTAGATGCCTCATTTACATAGGCCCAGGGCGTCTGCCCCGCGCTGGTGGCTTTCTTAATGGGAAACACACTCCTGTCTTTCCACATTATGTTTTGAGATGTATAGTGTGTGTGTGTGTGTGTGTATGTGTGTGTGTATGTGTGTGTGTGTATGTGTGTGTATGTGTGTGTGTGTATGTGTGTGTGTATGTGTGTGTGTATGTGTGTATGTATGTATGTGTGTGTATGTGTGTGTGTATGTGTGTGTATGTGTGTGTGTATGTGTGTGTGTATGTGTGTATGTGTGTGTGTGTATGTGTGTGTGTATGTGTGTGTGTATGTGTGTGTGTATGTGTGTGTGTATGTGTGTGTATGTGTGTGTATGTGTGTGTGTGTGTATGTGTGTGTGTATGTGTGTGTGTATGTGTGTGTGTATGTGTGTGTGTATGTGTGTGTATGTGTGTATGTATGTACGTGTGTGTATGTGTGTGTGTATGTGTGTGTGTGTATGTGTGTGTGTGTGTACCTACATACATGCAGGTGCCCATGGAGGTCAGAAGTGGAGCCTGTCAGGTCTCCTGAAGCTGGAGTCACAGACGGTATGAGTTGCCTTAATGTGGACACTGGGAACAGAACTTGGGTCCTCTGGAAGATCAGAAAGCTCTCTTAACTGTTGAGTCATCTTTCCAGGCCCCACATTTTCTGTCCACTGGTGTTTGCTGCTAAGATTCTGGCCTCAGGTTCTTTGAAGTGATCTAACTTCAAACTTTTTAAACTATTACATTGATTGTAAATAGTTTTTTATTTGTAAAGTAGAGCAAGTTCCAAGTGAAACAGAGTCACAGTATTCACGGATACTTTAGTTGAAGATGAAGTCTTTCTACTTTAGTGTTTATGATAATCTTTTTCACAGCAGAACACTAGTTTTCCAGCCCTAGTGTCCCCCTTTGTTCATGTGTGTGAGGTGTGGGGTCTCACCCCCCCTTTGTTCATGTGTGTGAGGTGTGGGGTCTCACCCCCCTTTGTTCATGTGTGTGAGGTGTGGGGTCTCACCCCCCTTTGTTCATGTGTGTGAGGTGTGGGGTCTCACCTCCCTTTGTTCATGTGTGTGAGGTGTGGGGTCTCACCCCCTCTTTGTTCATGTGTGTGAGGTCTGGGGTCTCACTGTCTTCCCGCAGTAGCCCACTTTAATGATGGTCTGTACTTGTGCATTAGAAATATCATGTTGTTCAGCAACTTCACTTAATGCTAGGAAGTCCATCTTTATCTTAGACCCTGCTGACCCAGCTGAACTTCCTGATTTTTTAAAGTCACGCAGCAAAAGAGAGACAGGGTATTTGGCTCTTTCTTGGCCTCACTTCACTTTCGGGCCCTTTTTATGCCGTGGGTGGGATGTGCATGATCTCATGAATGTGATCTTTTGAGGGTTAATGAATGCAGAGTGGAGAGTTTCCTGACCCTAGAAGCTTGTCTGTACTCATGGTTGTCTCTCTGCTGCTTACCCAGGTGCCACTAAATCTAGCCTGCTGTCAGCACCCAGCATAGCCAGTATGTTCGTGCCTGCACCCGAGGAATTCACGGATGAGCAGCCAACAGTGATGACGGACAAGTGAGTGCCCCGGTGTTTTGCTTTGGTTATAGAGTTAGAGTTTGGTCCCTGGTGAGGAAACGCGCTTTGCTTTGAAGTCACACACTTTACTTTTCCAAGGCTGCAGCTGTGTTGTACACAGTTGTGATTTAGCAATGCAAATGCCATGAGCAGTGTTTTGTTTATGCTTTGGCAGGTCCTCCACCCTTTTAATTTGGATAGAATTAGATAATCCCACTTACTTCAAAAATAATATAATACCCATAAAATCTTCAGCCCAGAAATGTCCAATTGTTACACTGGGAACAAAGAAGAGACTCCATTTTTTTGGGGGGGGGGCAGGTGGGCAGGAGGTTCTAGATGGGTTTCCTCTGCATAACCCTGGCTAGTCTGGCACTCTGTAGATCAGACTGGCTTTGAACTCAGAGAGATCGCTTGCCTCTGCCTCCCGAGTACTGGGATTAAAGGCGTGTGTCCATCCGGAAAGGACAATCCATTCTTTATGTCTCAAACTGATTCATCACACCCAGACTGTCAGTTGCAATAGCTCTGAGTTCTTACAGGACGAGGCTCACATGTTTAAATCGAAGGCATCCTAGTGTGTGACTGTCCCTGCCATTCCCCTCAGCCCCCTCTCATTCCAGAGCATTCCCGATGTGTTCTCTCTTGGTACTTGATCTTCCTGGTGAACATCTATTTGCACACTTAAGATCTAGCAGAAGGCAAAGTGCCCCTGATTGTGAGGAACGGGATAGTCACACCCTTCTCTAGTTTCCGGGGCCTCTGGTCCATGTCTATTCTGCACTTGTCACAGCTTATGTTATTTCTTTGTCTACACAGTACAGGTATGTTCTAAAATAGACGGTGAGTTCCCTGGGATAAGAAGGACTTCTTCTATATTCTGTGTCCTAAGCACCCTATGTCGTCCCTGGCACACCAATATTTGTTTAATGAGTATGATACAATTAAATAAGGCTTGTAAATTTTTAAACCTGAACAGACCCTCAGGACTAGACAGGCTCCTGGATAAAGGTGGCTCACATCTAATAAAGGCAGGCAAGGTAGAAAGGATGGCGCAGACATCCGCGTGGGATGTCTCATTGCGCAGTTGGAAGTGAGCTGGTGACTGTCTTATGGTTTCTCTGCTGTGATTAAACACTGTGACCAAAAGCAAAGATATCTTCCAACTTATAGTCCATCATCTAGGGAAGTCGAGGCAGGAACCTGGAGGCAGGAACTGATGCAGAGGCCATGGAAGAGTGCTGCTTACTGGCTTGTTCCCCCATCACTGTCTCACCTTGCTTTTTTCTGTACCCCTAGACCACCTGCTCAGGGGTGGCACTGCCCGCAGTGAGCTGGGCCCTCCCATGTCAATAGTCAGTCAAGAAAATGCCCCCACAGACTTGCCCACTGACTGAGCCTAAAAAGGTGCTTTCTCGGTTAAGATTCCTTCTTCCCAGACAACCCTAGCTTGTATCATGTTGATATAAAAACTATCCAGCGCAGTGGCCACACTTGAGAGGCATATGTGCCTGGCTTGTAAAACTGTCTTGGAATGTCCCCAGAGCTTTGACAAAATTTCTCCATTTTGTTTCATAACCTGCTCCCAAGTTATCATTTTTATTAGTTGCTTCTGGTTGCTCGTGTGTTTTCCTGTGTGTTCTAGTGTAAACGCATTTGTGTGAGCATGTGTGTGGGGGTCAGAGGTCAGCCTCAGCTGCACTTGGGAGCCATTCACTGTGTTGTTTGAAACCAAAATCTCTCGTTGGCCTCTGGCTCATTTAGGAGGGTAGGCAGCTGGCAGGTCAGCCCCAGAGATCCTGCCGTCCCTGCCCCCCTCATGCTGGGTTAGCAAGCGCTTGTCACCAGACCCAGCTTTGTTACTTGGGTACTGGGACTCAACCTCAGGTCTTCATACTTCCGTGGTGAACACTTTACCAACTGAGCCACCTCCTAGCCCTTTGGCTGCTTTTGTGGCTCTGTCTCTGTCTCCGGGATTCCAAATGGGAATCGTAAATGTTAAATTAACTTTTAAGTCACTCTCTTCTTTTGCTTCTGTTTAAGAGTCTTTCCGATGAAGGGCGCAGTAACTGTAGCTCTGGTTCCTGAGTTATTTTTAGTTCTCAAGTTCACTTTCTAAAGCTGCCTTTGGTTGGGCTGAGTGGAACCTATATTAGGACACAGATAAGCGCAGTAAGCTGTGGGCTTCTTAAAAGTGCTCTTCCGCATTAGTTTAGTAGGACCAGAGAATCACAAATAAGGGAGCAGGGGAAGAGGCATGGGCTTTCTGGTGTGTCTGGGTTCACTTGAGTCCTCCGTCTCCTGCCCACACACTGGACAGCTTTTGAAAGCTTCTAGCCATGTCTGGACATTTTTCACTTTGACAAAGGAAAATAAATCTAGTTACTGCAATCCCCTCCTCCTTTCTTAGTGAGGTGGCTTCCTTCTCCTATGTGGCATCATGGCTGCCTTCAAGCATCTGATAAAGCACAAGATCTTTAAATAGAGGACCCTGAAGGTCATTGTGTAGCAGTCAGAACACTAGGTTAAAGTTAGGTGCAGCTGACAGAAACCCAGAGGTACTGACAGCAGGGTGTCGGAAGATTGAAGGGCCAGATCCTGATGCCCAGCATTGGTTATAGGACAGGAAAACCAGGCACATGCCTGCCAGTGGCTTCCAGAGGTTCCTGGTCCACAGCATCAGGATCTGGAAGAGCTCTGGATGAGAACAACTCTCGCTGTGCTGGGAGCACTCAGTGTTTCCTCTAGGAGCTCAAGACCAGCGCGGAAACAGCAGCACAGCTGACTGTCAGAGCTACCGAACATTGGCTGAAGACAAACAAGTAGATGGCTCACATGCTCATTCATTTGTACTTAAGTAAAACAGTAAAAACTGATCCAAAAATCCAGTTACTGACTATTCTTAGACATAATTTCACTTTCTTAAAGTCCTGGAAGGTGCCAGTCTACCCAAAGCCCTTTCTAAAGGAGCAGAGACCCTGCAGGGTCAGATGCCTGTGGACTGAACAGCAAAGGAACACCCATGATCTCTGCCACCCGAGCTCTTCCCATGTTTTATGGTGACAAGGGCACTGGATTCTCCACTTGCATTAGTGGGCCCAGTTACCACCTTTGGGACCTTTCCCAAGACTTCTGACAAATGGCTGTGTTTGTGTGTTAGCTTTCTAACATGTCTTCTGTCTGTATCCTCTGCAGATGCCATGACTGTGGGGCCATTCTCGAAGAGTACGATGAAGAAACCCTGGGACTAGCCATCGTGGTCCTCTCCACGTTCATCCACCTGAGCCCAGACTTGGCAGCCCCGCTGTTGCTGGATATCATGCAGTCTGTGGGAAGGTGAATGTTAGGTTCTGGTTTATCTGCTAGGAAGGGGCCTCCCTTAAAACTGCATCCTAAAATCGGAACATCCGGTCACCTTGGAGATGCCTGGTGCCTAAGGGATTGATTATAGACTAGTTTTTAAAAAATGGACAGAGCATCTTTTGATTTCGTTTCCCAGTTGTACCCAGTCATGAGTCAAGGTCAGAGAGAAGCTAGAGGAGGCTGTGCGAAAGGTTCTGACGGTTGCTCCCACTGCTGTATGAGCTAATATGTGATAGTGTCCAGACGGTCCATCCTTAGAAGGCTTTGTGTTAGCACCTGTTCTCTCTCGTGACCTGTTTTGTGGTGACCTGACGCTTCTTTGTGATCTCAAGGGGGCCTCACTTAACTGTTGAGTTCAGGGCATCAGTGTGTGTCACCCAGCATCTTCACAGGTCTGTCAGATAAAGGGCGTGAGCACGTGTTTTGGGAGCAGGACTTCAGTCTGAGTGTTATTATGAAAGGAATTCCCTTTATGTATAGACATTAGAATGTGTTCTGTGCTCATGACTAAATTCCAGCTCAGTAATAACAATGCAGCTCACAGATACTGTGTTAAGTTCTGCATGAGCTTGCTAAGTTCTGATCTCTGCCAACACTGCTAGGTGCCTTGAACCACCACCGTTAAGACCTAGCTCCAGGGGCTGGAGATATGGCTCCGCAGTAAAGACACTGCCTGCTATTCCAGAGAACTCAGGTTCAATTCCCAGCACCCACATGGCAGCACACAACTGTCTATTAACACCAGCCCCAGGGGATCTGATGGCCTTTTCTGGCCTCTGACGGGGCTGCACACACACAGTCAACAGATGGATATGCAGGAATAACACCATATACATAAAATAAAATTAAAGATCAAAAAATAAAAAAACAAGGCTTAGACCTGTGTTCAGGTGATTTGTGGAGCTTTTTTTTTGTTTTCTTTCTTTTTTTTTTTTAGATAGGGTCTTGCTATGTAGCCCAGGTTGACCTTGAACTTGCTGTGTAACCTCAGGTGGCTTTAACTTTGTGGTCTTCCAGTCTCAGCCTCCTGAGTTACTGGGATTAGAGATATGTGCCATCATGCCTGGCTGTAACTTGGTTGTTTAAAGGGACAGTTTTGTGTGAAATCATTGGGTGGCCATACAAGATACAAGACAGGGCTTGGTTAAACCTCGAGAAGCCTCAAGTGGAAACGCTTCCCATTGTTTAGAGGAGTCAAAGTCTGCAGGCACTCGGGGTTTGAGGGAGGGAAAGACAATCTTTTTGGTTTGTGAGGTTTTGTTGTTGTTTTTGCTTTGTTTTGGTTTTGATATATTCCACTATATAGCATAGGTTGGCCTCTAGCAGGGTTTCCTTCTGTATTTCCTCAACCAACAATGCTGCCTCCAAAGTGCTAGGATTGTGGGCATGTGCCACCACACCTACTGAGAACTAGCCTTAACATAGCTAATCTTAACTTTAAAAATAATAAGAACAGGGCTGTGCAGATGGCTCAGTGGGTAAGATACTTGCTGTGCAAGATGCATGCCAAAGTTCAAGTTCCCAGCATCACATAAGAAGGCAGGCATTCACGGGTGAGTGCCTGTAGCCCCTGCATTGCTGGAGACTGAGGGAGAAGGACCACTGGGGGTCTTGGCCAGCTGAGCTCCAGGGTTAGCGAGGGACTCTGTCTCCAGGAAAGAAGACAGAGAGTAGTAGAACAGGATGCTGAAACCTCCTCTGGCCTCTGTGTCTACGTGTATGAGCACACACACATATACATCATGTACGCTCACACACATATGCAGAAGTAATAGTAATTGTGAGGTCAAGTTAAACAGAGAAACTTGGAAAACTTCTCCACAAAAAAAATACATAATTCTGTTCTTTGTTCCCCGCCCCAAGTCATGTGTATGTTATGGCATGGAATGTGTGTGCTATGTGTGAGTGTAGTGTGGTATATGTGTGTATGATATGTTGTATGTGAGTGTAGTGTGGTATATGTGTGTATGGTATGTTGTATGTGAGTGTAGTGTGGTATATGTGTGTATGGTATGTAGTATGTGAGTGTAGTGTGGTATATGTGTGTATGGTACGTGTATTGTGTGTGTGAGTGTGTGGGCATACCTATTTGCATATACAGAAGCAGGAGGACTTTGAGTGCCTTGCTTCTCTTCTTAGTCCCTTGAGCCAGGGTCTCTCCTTGAACCGGAAGCTGACTATGCTAGGCTGACTGACAGTGAGCCCCCGGATTCTGAGTGTCTCCACATCCTAGTATGGGGGCTACAAGCATATACAAACACTCCCAACTTCTCTGCCTGAGTGCTGGGGATTTGAACTCAGGTCCTCATGCATGCACAAGTGCTCTTACCCACGGAGCCATCTCCCCACCCAGACCTCCCTGATTATTTTTGGAGTTTCTTTAGAGTTACATAGTTAGAGACAGCATAAAGTTAAGTGTAACCAAAATTCCAAAGCCATTGTAAAAAGTACTTGATGAATATGGGAACTAGAAGAGATGGGGAAAGGTAGCTTCATTCAAGCCATCATTTTAACTCAGTCTTGGTAATTATAGAATAAGTGCTGTGTCCTGTATCTCTTCCACCTGTGGAGCTGAAGGTTTTTATTGAGACGTTGACCTCAGTTCTTACTCTCACCACTCTGTAGGGACAGAGCAGATGGAGTCATGGTTTGGCTCTGCTGCCCTCCTGGCACAGCTGATCTGAGCCACAGAGGACAGAGAGGAGGAGGAGGCTGTGTATAGATAGTCCTGGTCCCGATACTACCAATGGTTAGGGTGGGAACAGGAACTTTGAAGGAAAACAGTAGCACACACGTTTACACGCTCCCACGTACAGACACTTAGACATCTTTATCCTTACACTTGACTACCGAGCTCCTTCAGGTAGACTAGCGAGAGACTGAAAACCATTGAGTGCACATGGGCGTGACTCTTGGTAGCCTAATCTTGACCAGGAAGCTGCCAAGGAAGCGGGTTCCGTAGCTGCAGCTTTCTTCACATGCCCAGTTTCACTGTGAAGAATGCCAGATGAGCCATCGTGGCTTTATCAGCACTACCAGGGACAACTCCACAGACCACCCCTGGATATCCTGGGAGTCTGCTCCACACAGCCCTTTCATGTCTCCGTCAGCGTTTCCTATCTCTTGTAGAGCTGTCTGCTCAGATCCCTTTCAGGCTTCATCCCTCCGGCTTTCAGGTGAATCCTTTAAGGCCACGTTTCCCACACCCTTGATTATTGTTCAGTTGAGGAATCCAGGAAGACAGCTGTTATTCCTCTGTGACCCAGCTAGTTTCTAGTCAGATTTGTGCATTTATACATATTTTATGTATGTTTCTTTCTCCATCATGGAATCTTCAGCATAAGGGCCTATAGCCAAGGCAGCTGAGGACAATATTACAACGGCAGTTTCTGGAGCCACCATCTCTCTCCAAAACTCTTGGTCCCTTCAACTGTCCTACTAAAATGGAAAGTTGGTAGCATTCTCCTGGTGTCTTCAGTATCTTACAGATTATAGTATGTCCTTTAGAATCCACCAATCGGCTTCATTCTCTGTCCTGAAAGGACACATGCCCATGGCTAAGGAGCCACACTGCAGTTTCCAAATGTGGTCAGTGATGGTGTCCCCAGAAGATAGATCTCTCTTCCACCACTCCCCCTCGGCACCAAGCTGAGACACCTCTGCTGTCTCTACTGCTGTGCTAGAGGGTTTACAATGTGTGGTTTGCTTGTAGTCGGGTTTCAGAGATCGGTAACGGAGAAATGAATTTGAGTGAACGCAGGGGTTGCTAGATGACTGGTTCTGGTGTCCGTCCAGCGGGATACAACTGCCATTTTTTAGGCTGGGCGGGTGACAGTAAACTCTTACCTGTATACATTTCCAGGGCAATCTGTGACTGACACAGAGTCGGGTTTGGGAGAGTGGACATCTGACGCCCACCAAAGGAATTGTCAGTAGCTGTCTTCTCACCGTCCAAACCTGAACCAAAGGCCTAGCTTAGTGCTAACGCATTTCACCACAGAAAGCTAAGATACTGTGTGACTGTTTACTTTATTTCCTAGGCTCGCATCCAGCACGACCTTTTCTAATCAAGCAGAAAGGTAGGAACGTCAAGTGGGTCTCGTTTTTCTTTGTTCTCTGTGCATGTCCACACGGGTTTGACAGTGGCCACGGGTGGGTGCTCTCCAGGAAGACAGCTGTTCTTCCTCTGCGGCCCTGCTAGTTTCTAATCAGATCAGTGCATTTATACATTGACTCATTTCAGTCAACAAGCACTGTTTTAGCCCAACTTGTACCAGTTCATTGGTTTGCTTTTTAAAATTTAATTTATTTATATTTTATGTATGAGTATTCTGCATATATACCTGCATGCCACAAGAGGGCATCAGATCCTATTCTAGATGGTTGTGAGCCACCATGTGGGTGCTGGGGATTGCACCCTGGAAGAGCAGCCAAGGCTCTTAACCAATGAGCCATCTCTCCAGTCCAGTTAAGTGGGCTGTTGCTGTTGTTTTGTGCATGTGTGTGTATTAGTTTTTGTTGTCTGTTACGTTGGGAATCCAACCAAGGGCCTCAAGCATTCTGAAAAAATGCTCTGCTGCAGAGCTGCACCCCAGGTCTCTTTAACTCTGTTGAAAGGGAACAACTGACATAATTCCTGGCCTTGTTAGGTTTTCCTTCTCACCAAGGCGGCAAGCACGGATGAATCTTCATGAAAATGTGTAGTGACTGTGCTAAGTTCTGTGAAGAAAATAGACTCACGTAATTTTGACTCATTACGTGTTGATTCCTTTGCGTGTGTGCACGTATATGCAGAGAGGGTGGAGGTCAGAGGTCAATATCAAGCGTCTTCCTCAACATGCTCCACTTTATCTTTTGAGACAGGTCATTGAACCCAGCACTCACCAGCTGGCTAGCATGGCTAGCCAGTGAGTTCAGGGCACCCTACTTTCTTCTCCCTGTCCTGCACTGTTGTAGATCCTTCAGTGACTACTATCTACAGAGTTAGTACCCCGTGCTGGTTAAATGTCAAGTCCTGGTTTTCATGGAACTTACATTCGGGTTGAAGAAGCAGAAAATAGCAAGTTAACTAGTAAGAAATTGGCAGTGTTATTGAATATCTCTTACAATGATGTGTTAGGAAGATTATTTAATTCCACTTGATAGAGGAGGCCAGGAGTGGCAGTGTAGGCATAATGACCAAGGACAGTCTCTTGGAGGAAGGGCTATTTAAACAAAGCCTAGGTTGGGAGAGGAGTCTACGCGGCAGCTTATGGAGAGGATATCCCAGGCAGAGGGCACAGCAAGGACAAGCGCTTTAAGTCTGGAACAAGGATGGTGAGTTTGGAAACAGGCCAATGTGACTTCAGAGAACATGGCCGAAAATGAAATGGAAAAGATAGCGGCACCCAGGCCAGGTAGCACCATGGAGGTCACTGTGGGGAGTTCAGCTTTTACTGAATACACAGGGTACAAAGCAGGGGCCAGCGTGCTTTGTCTTAAAACCTTTAAAACCCTCTGTCTTAGCAGGGTTCAAGTGTATAATACACTCCTGTTGACAGACACCATGTAGTACTTCAGCGTGGCTTTTCTGTTATAAAAATCACAGAAGAAAATACATAAGCCCTAAGTTCCCCGAGTTTGGACAGGTGGCTTTGCCCACAGACCTGAGACCCTGTCAAGACACAGAACTTAACCATGATTCCCAGAAAGGGCCACCTCACACCATGCCAGCTGCGCTCCATTCATAGGAGGAAAGACGATTTTCTCCATTAATGTTTGCCTGCTGTAGAGCTTTGCATGCGTGCAGTTGTGTTGCCTGTGCTCCTTCCTGCCTTCTGCAGGCAGCCATGCTCTGTGGTTTGTTCATGCTGCTGCTTGTCTCTTAGTCTGTTTGTCAAAGCTGGCCATGCACCATGTGCCACATGGTTTATTTGGGTTTCTATTCAAGGGTATCTGGATTATTTCTGGCTTGGTGCAATTTCTTCGCCGTTATGAACATTCTTATACAAGGTTCTTTGTAAATACTTTATTTCTCTTGGAAATGGAATTGTTGGGTCACATGAGTCATGCATGTTTGAATTTTTAAAATAAGAAATCAGAACTTCTCTTACATAAATATGGTCAATAAAATGGTCGTGCTAGGGGCTGGAGAGATAGCTCAGCAGTTAAGAGTGCTTGCTGCTCTTCCAGAGGACCTGCTCTGATCAACAGAGCGCCCATGTTGATCAGCTAACAACTGCCTGTACCTCCAGTTCTGGAGGGCCCAATGCTCTTTGCTGACCTCTGAAGGAATCTGGACATTTGTGTTCATACTCACACATAGGCACCTAAGTAAAAATAAATATTAAGTGAGGGTTATGCTATTTCTCTTATGTAAGATAACTATATTATTTTATATTCCCACCATCAGTGAGACTTCAGGCTGTCCCACATCCTTGCCAGATTCTGACATTGTTGGTATCATTAATTGTAGCAGATGGGGTGGCTATGTGGTGGCTGTCTTTGTAGTTTTAATATGCATCTTCCTGTTGACATTTTTTCAAGTGTTGATTGACTGTTTTATATATTCTTTCCTGAAGTGTCTATTTAGATAATCTTTTCCATCTTTCTCACATGCTGTTTTCTTTCTACTCTGTAGTTGTAGGGCTTCTCAGTATAAATATGTTATAAGAATATCTTTACCCATGCCGAGCTTCCTCAGGCGTTCTCTTGATGATATAATTTGCTGACAAGTTTTTAATTTAGAGGAACTCTAACTTATCCAAGCTTCAGAGTGTGTGTAGTTATGGATTTTTAGTGGTCAGCTAAGAAAGCTCATCTACTTCCAACTCATGTGTGTTCTCTTTTTCCTCCAAACACTTCAGGACCTTAGCATTTATATTTAGCACTTCATGTGTTCCATCAAAATTAATTTTTATATACAGTGTTGGGTTGCAGTAGGGACATTCTTTTTATTCACATCCAGTATTTAGCTATGTCGGCACCTTCTTGTTTTAAAGACTCCTTTCTTCATTAGCCCACTGTGAGAAACTCCAGGTACCAATGTGGTAGCTGGTATCTGGGCTTCCCACCTGGTTCCTATAGTCTTTATACTGAACCTCAGTCTAGCTCAGTAGTTCTCAACCTTCCTAATGCTGCGGCCTCATGCTGTGGCGACCTCCCGGTCATCACATTATTTCATTACTACTGCTGAACTACTGTGTTTTTGCTGCAGTTATGAATTACAATGTAAATATCTGGTATGCAGGATAACTGATATTTGATTCTCAAAGGGTCAAAACCCAAGGTTGAGAACCAATGATTTCATGCCACATAGTCAAGATTACAGTGGTGAGTCCTGGCATCGGGTATCAGGGGTCCTCTTCCTTGGTGTCTTTTCTTTTTAGATTTGTTTAGATATCTAGTCTTTTTAATTTCCAAATTTGTTCCTCTTTTTCTTTCCTTTCTTCCTTGCTTCCTTTCTTTTCTTTGGCTTTTCAGGACAGTGTCTTGATGGCTGACCTCAAACTCATGGTGATTCTCCTTCCTCTGTCTCCCCAATGCTGAGATGTCAGGTTTCAGTACCACACCATGCCCACACAACGCCTATACCATACCTACACCACATCCACGCCATGCCCACACCATACCCAAGCTTCGCCTTGTTTAGAAAAATGTTTACTGAAAGTGTACATCAATTTGGGAATTACTCATAGAAAAAATGCTGGATTGTCCAACTAATGAACATGTATATATCTCCATTTCATTACATTTTAAATTTCTCTCAGCTATGTTTTTGAAATATATGTGTAGGTGTGTATGCACACATGTGTGGATGGAGACTGGAAGCATCCTTAGGTGTTATACTTACAAGTGCCATCAAGCTCCTTTGAGACAAGGTCTCTTATTGGTCTAGAGCTCACCAGTCAGGCTAGACTGCCTGGTTTGCAAGCCCCCGGGAGCCCGTTTTCACCTCCCCAGTGCTGGGATTCCATGTGCACACTACCGCACCTTTCCCTGTGTCGAGGATTCTGGGATTTAGGCTCAGGTCCTTGGCCTTGTAAGGCAAGTGCTGTCCTGACCGAATCGTCAACTCAGCCCCCAAGCAATGTTGAGCAGTGCTCTTGTAAGTCTTTGGCTATGCTGTGTAAATTTATCCCTAAGAATTTTATATTTTCAATTTCAATGTAAATTGGACTTTGAAGAAAATAATTTTCAAAAATTTCCTGGTGGGTAAATTGGTTTCTCTGAATTATGGTTGTATCCTAGCTGAACTCACTCACCTGTTTCAGAAGTTCCTTCCTAGATGCCTTAGGGCTTTGTTTTGTTTGGCAAACAGTGTATCACCTGCAAACAATGACTTTTACTATTTCCTCACTGTTATTTTTGTCTCTTTGCTACTTTCCATAGCAGGTGGAACTGCCAGCCCGATCAGAGGGTCAGAGACATGGCAGTGGCCATTCTAGTTTATTCCCTGCCTTAACTTCCCATTTGTTTATAGTCAGCCATAGCTTTTTCACAGACACGTATTTTTTTTAAAAAAAATTAAGGATGTTTCCTTCTATTTCCAGTATGTTGAATTATTTTAAAATCGTTTTTCCTTTAATGTATTGAATTATGTTGGTTTTCCTCTTCTTTTTTATGTGTATAGTGTGTGTATATGTGGGGGTAATGTGTGCAACTGTGTGTGCACTGGCTTTTGGAGGCCCAGCGTTGATGTCAGGAATTTCCTTGATCATTCTTCCACTTTATACTTTGAGTCAGGGTCTCTCCATCAAGCCCCCAGAGCTTGCTGGTGCAGCTAGTCTGGATAGAAAGCTTGGTCACTTGGGGGATCCCCCATTTCCATCTTCTGAGGCTGGAGTTATAGGTGGCACTGTGCCCATGTAGAGGATCTGAACTCTGGTCCTCTTCCTTCCTTCTCCCCAGTCACTGCATTGATTGTGACATTTTTCTGATATTTAGGGATAAACCCTACTTGGTCATGATGTTTTATCCTTGTAATCTACATTTGGGTTCAGTGCTCAGAGGAATCCTGGTCTGTGTTCTCTCTTTCTGTTCCCTCTTTGTTTTTATTTATTTACTTAGATAATTGCTTTAGGGCTATGAAGCCTCATGAAACAACAAAAGGTTTCCTGGTTCCAGTTTTTTGGGGGTTTTGTTTCCCTGAAAGGCCATTTTTGGTATAAACCTTTGTGAACCGAGATTTCGGGGTGGATTTGGTATCTCGAGGCTGTAGCAGATACTTTGGGACAACTTCCTTTCCATCCAGTTGGGATCTTTGATTTCTTCCTTCTGGCAACCTCCAGACACCTCAGGAACTATCCGCTCTAATGTCTTGTCTACAAGGCAGTGGCACTTAAAACTCCTGACTCCCTTTTGTTTCTTGGGAGTGTATGGTAGGTGAAGGGAGGCCCTGCCTAAGCGAGTCTTTACAAGTAACAGCTCAGATACTCGAAGCAAACATCCAAGGTCTCCCAAGAGAAGTGAAGAAGCCCTTACTGTGTTCCCCTCAGGGCAGCTCTCTCTTGACCAATTACTCTTCCTTAGTGCGTCCTCGCTGATGACGTCCATCCCCTTCTGGACATGTGGCCTTCTCAGGTCACTGGCTTTGGAATACTCAGCTATATTTAGAATAATTCTGCTGTCACTTTGGCACTTCCTGGATCTGTCTAAAAAGTTGCCATGAAGCTATTAGGTTTGACTATGGGTAATTTCATCTCACTGAGGGAAATGGCAAGATATTACATAAAATCATGGCGTTCAAAGCCTAAACTCTAGGTCACGGCACGCACATGCTCGTTGGCCCACAGCTCGTGTCTCTTCTGTGTTTGAATGCAGCATGATGGTTCCCGGCAATGCAGCAGGTGTGGCCAAGCAGTTCCTTCGCTGTATCTTCCATCAGCTGGCACCCAATGGCATCTTCCCCCAGCTGTTCCAGAGTGCCATCAAAGGTAACTCACTCCTCCGAGAACCCAGACACTGCAAGCCCGGCAAGTCCCCGAAAATGCTGCTAATTCTAACTATTTGCTTTATAGATGGAACTTTTTTACGGACCTTAGCCACATCGCTCATGGACTTCAATGAGCTGAGCTCAATTGCTGCCCTCAGTCAACTCTTGGAGGTAGGTAGAGTACCCTAGGTCTCAGCCAGTGTCATGTACCACGCCTATGTCCTCCATAAACCACTTCATGGTGCTATGCTGTACCTTGGGGTTGGCTCCAAGTCTTTATGAGCAACGCCGAGAAGTCCCCAGGACTTCACCATTCCCCGCGGCAGCTAGGAAGGACACAGCTGCTGCTATTGTCAGTAGCTCCAGTCTTTACTCTGGAGGATTCTTCCCAGCAGGCATCGTTCATGTCTTCTCAGCATCTACACCCAAGTTATGTAGCTTTACATGTTCTTATTTCATGGTCCGATTATACCTCTTGGACTTAAAGATCACCAATTTCGCCCGGAGGTTTTTCTAAACATAGCTGGTTTTTCTTCTGTGTTTCTCCTGCCTGTTGGAACGGTCAGCCTGTGTAGCAGGCTGTCTAGCATGTTTATAGTGTGACTGTATGATTTCTAAAGAAGCCGTCACTAGATAGCTTTATGAACGCCTCCGCTGCTTTCAGCAGTTGATTGCCTATGCTTTTGTGTTTTTAGGGTCTAAATAACAAAAAGAATTTACCAGCAGGGGGTGCTATGATCCGCTGTTTGGAAAACATTGCCACGTTCATGGAAGCTCTGCCCATGGATTCTCCTAGTAGCCTCTGGACCACAATCAGCAACCAGTTTCAGACATTTTTTGCCAAGCTGCCTTGTGTTTTGCCTCTGAAGGTGAGCTCAGCCACGTGTTTAGCTTCCGTTGCTTTCTGCCCATCTGCTTACAGAGACCAGCACAGTCAAGTGATGCAATAGATCCCAAAGGTCTGTGGAAATCTGTCAGCCGGAGTGGAGAGAGTTATTCAGGCGAGTGGAGAGCCACTCAGTCTGCAACGTTACAGGTTGTCAGCAGCGTGGAGTGGATATTTTATCCACTGAGAATGGAGCTGCCCATGACCACATGGTTTTCAGTTGGATAAAAGGATGCCAATAGACTATGCTTTGTTCTCTTATGTGTCTTTCTTTCTGTCTTCCTCTCTCTCTCTTTCTTTCTTAATTTGTTTTTGTTTTTAGCAAGGGGGCTAGAACTCAGCATCCTGTGCATGCTAGGTAACATTCTTCCTCTGAACTCCAGTTCTTAGAGTGTCTGTTTTTTTCCTCGAGTGGATATCAAATAGGCAAGAAAATTAATAGTTTTGTCTAAAAGCAGTCCAGACATAGGTAAAGTGTTAGTTTTACAGAATTATTTAAAGTGGTGTTTTTGGATAGTGTTCAAGTAATGTTCAAGGAAGGCCACAATGATAGTCTGTGGGACAGTTTCCAGAGTTTGGATCAACACTAGGATTGGGAACACACACACACACACATGTACACATATTTTAACCTGTCCCCCTTAGACCCAGTGTCGTTCAGGACCAACCTTTGCTGATGAACCACACACATTCGGGAGCATGGGCTCCCATGCGCTAGTGAAATTGCTGACCAGCAGGGAGTGCTGCCGCTGTAAACAAGGGTCATGCCTAATGTGTGCCAATCAGCGGAGCCCGCAGGGGACCTGCCGAAAGGTTAATGAGGAGAGTGGTGCCAGGTAGGCTAATGAGGAGAGCTGAGGCCCTTGACAGTGTTAATGCACCGCTCCTGCAGAGGGCTGCAGTCTACGGTCCCTCCTGCTGGTGGTGCTTTCAGGGGAACAACCTCAGCATGTGGACCTCCCTCCTCCCCTCTCCCGCTTTTTTTCCCTAAGATGACATTTCCTCGTTTTTAAGTCACCAGGGTTTGGCCTGATCAGCAGCTGGTTTTCAGCTCCTGGTTTAAAGTAAGTAAATGTCATGTCAATTCTGAAGGGCATTGGCATATTAAACAGGCTGAGTTCTTTTAGAAGCTTCTTAGGAAATACCACCAGGGTTTGTGTAACGAAGTTCTCTACTCCGTCAGATCTGAACACTGATTCTGTTTTGTCTTTAATCTCTTAGGAAATATCCCCCAGTGACAATCTTGCAGTTTGTCTTTGGGCTGTGTCACTGAAGGAGGTCTCAGACTTCAGTGTGCACCACTGTCCCTGCTAGTGACAGAGGAGGGCTGTGACTGTGGGTGTGAGGTCAGGTGACAGACATGCTGCAGGTCCAGGGATCCTCTAGGAGATGCTCTGGCTTGGTTTATCCTTTGTTGAAGGGGACCATTGTCCGCTGTAAGAGCTGCTGTGGCTTTAGTGATGTGCTCACAATAGTAAACGACAGCTTGTTATTCGTGCTCTGCCAGTTTCCTCCCCACCCTGAAAACTCAGGGGCTTTCAAACACTGTTTTGATCTAGACTCTTGAAAGTGTGTTTTTTCTCTCCGTATGGATGTTAGAGAGAAATTTTGCTGCTTGTCTCCAGGTTCTGGCTTATGTCTTTTCATGACAAAGGGACAGTGAATTCCCACCTACAGAACTGGGGAGGCCTAGCTCAGTGGTACAACACCTTCTTATTATACACAAGGCCAAATTTAATCCCTAGCCTTGTGAAAAATTAAAATAAACAAATCCCAGAGGAAGGGTGATGAAACTGGTTATTTGGACTAATGATTTCTATTAGTTTTTTTTTCCCCCCAGGATAACTTTTCCTTAGTATACCTCTTTAGACTGATATACATTTAACATCTGCCTTCTTAACCTTTGTGTCTATCTGTCCATCTCTCTAGCCTCTTGTCCATCTACCTATCTGCCCATCCATCATCCATCCATCCACCCATCAATCCATCCATCCAGTTCTTTATCAACTTTCTCTATCATTTAATTCTGACATTATGTCTTTGGGAAATAGTTTCAGAGCTATGTTTACTTAATTAATTTATCTAGTAATTATTTTAACATTGCATAATTGCTTCATTAAAGATTTAAAATCTGAAAACAATTGTTTTTGATATACATAGGAAACAGTATAGAGATAGTTACAGTAAGATTTGTGTTTGCATGTGTGCATGGGCGAGTGTGGGAATCCCTGTGAGTACATGTGCATGTGGAGGCCAGGGGTCAGCATTGGGTGTCACTCCTCAGGCACAGTCTACTGTGTTTTGGTGACAGGTTCTCTTCCTGGCCTAGAGCTCACTGAGTTGGCCAGGCTGGCTGACCAATGAGCCCCAGGGATCCCCTGCTTTCACCGCTCTAGCACTGAAATTACAAGCACCAGCCACCACGCTCAGCGCGTTCTTTCACTTGGGTTCTGGGATCAAAACTGAGACTTTATGCCTGTGTGACAAGCCCTTCGCTGACAGTGCCACATCCCACATCCTTCTTTTTGCAAAATATATGCAGGGAATATTCGAAGCAAAGGAAACATGGAGAAGGAAGCTGACTCTCGCCTTCTTATATCTGTTCACAGTGTTCTTTGGATTCCAGTCTAAGAATCATGATTTGCCTCTTGAAGATCCCTTCTACCAATGCCACGAGGGTACGTATTTAAAAAAAGTGATTCAGAAAAGCTAGCCTGGTTGGTTATTTGATTATCTTCTAACTGAAAGACAGGAAGAGGAAAATAACAGTACTGAAGACATGGCTGCTGCATCTGGAACACACCCCGCCATTACCATCATTCTGGGTCAGCATCGAACATACTGCAGTGCTGCCGTTTGTAACCATTCTCCTGGTCTGGCCAAGCCTATCACTCCATCCAGATTATCCTCCCACTGGCCTGAGCCTTCTAAGGAGGGTTGGGTTGGTTCTTTAGTTAAAAGGATGACTTTGATGACTTCTAAATTCCTTAATGGAGCATACAGTTCCGTCCCTTCTCACCAGTGCACCTTTCCAGTTTAATCTCTGCTCCTTGTCCCATTCCCCCTGCATCTCGAAGTCAGCATCACTATCTTCATGAAGACAGTGGACACTGTGTGTTGAATGCTTCTGTATTGTACCTCGTGCTTTGCACATATAATCCCATTTAGTTTCAGACCCTCACCTTTGCCCAGGCTGTTTCCTTTGCCTGACATACTTTAAACCCTTGTCAGTGTGGGGAATTAACATTTCATCCTTCGAGGTCCCATTTAAGACTCCTACGAGCTCCATTATCCGCAGGAAGCACTTCCTTGAACAAGCTTTCAGTATTAACACCTACAGGCTCCCCAGTAAGACCATGAGCCATGTGGGATGCTCAGGGCTATGTCTCATTTCCTGCTCACACATCTTGGCTGCATTCTGTGCAGCATACAGGAGCTTATATTATGGCAGTGCGAAATTGCTAGCTCATCCGCCAGCAGTGCACATTTCTGATAGCTCTTTCTCTTTACACTTTCAGAGTCACAGTTCATGCTAGCCAGCTGCAAAAAGAGATGAACCAGCTGTGCCTGTACAGATAAAGGCATAGACTCCGAAGCAACGTGTCTGGTCAAGGTCATAGCTAGCTTGTGAATGGCCTGAAACTTGAGCATAGGTCCTTAGAGAACAAGTTCCTTGGTTTTTCTGCTGCGCGATGCTGCCTGTCAGCTGCTGTTTAGGTGTGAGTGTTTCCAAATAGGCTGGAATCTAGCTTTCTATCTACGGGCACCATCTCAAAGTTTCCCTAAGGTTTTCTATATAAAATGAACCACATAGGTTTCTGAAGAGGAGTACCAGTAATGGAATATACACCCATCTTCAGGGGGACAAAGAACAAACAATAACTGATCTTTATGCAAATACAAAAGAAACCCCCAAAAGTTTTGTATCTGGTCTGAAGAGAAGGCTCAATAATGTTGTCCTTACAGATTCTAAGTTTGCTTCCAGGCAGCTCACACTCCCTTGTAACTCCTGCTCCCAGGTATATGACACTCCCTTCTGGCTTCCTCAGGCTCCTGAACACTCATGGCATACACACACACACACACACAGACATACAAACACATACACACATACAGACACACACAGACATACAAACACATATACATACAAACACACAGAAACCACACATACACTCACAGATACACACAGACATACAAATACACACTGACATACAAACACATCCACACATACAGACACATACACACACATATATACACAGAGACACATATACTCACACACAGACACACACATACACCCACACAAACACACATGCAAACACACATAGATACACACACTCACAGGCACACACAAAAGTAAAAATAAAATAAATCTTTAAAAGTGAGCATCGCTGGGTCTGCAGAGATGCTCAGAGGGTAAAGGCACTTGGCACACAAGCAGTCTTCATTCCCAGAACCCACATAAAAACCGGATGCAGCACAGTGGCAAACAGCAAAAGAAACATTGCCTAAGACAAGGTGAAAGGTGAGACTCTCCTCACCCGAAACCCGAGATTGTCCTCCAACCTCCACGTGTGTACTATGGCACAAACACACCCTCACATGTGAACGCACAAAAAATAAATATTTTAAAATGTTGTTTTCCTCTTATTGAGCCAGTCCTTTTCTGGACATCTGTTCTAAGGAAGAGCGTTCAAGTGAAAATGTCATGCAGACGTTCACTGAGGTGGCCTTTGTAGTGTGGCTGTTAAGATGGACGGTTCTGGAGGACTGAATAGCACTTTAATTTCTTATATTATCAATAAGAGAGTGAATTGTTTATATCTATATCTAGATCCAAGACTTCAGCTAAGAAGAGCAGCATCAAAGCCTGGAGCTTGTGTTCTTTCCTGGCTCCTAGGGCTCCAGGATAGACATACACACTCACAGATACATAATGCAAAATCACCCAAGCCCTGCCTGATACTCAGTGGGTGCTCTCTAAGCACTTCTGGTTGACTAAAACTGAGCTCTGATGGTGGGGTTCAGATGGGAAACAAACCGGCAACATCCCGCTGATGAATACATGCGGGAAGCTGGGCAGCAGGAGCCATGTTTGAGCTCTAGGTACTTGGTGCTGCGCACAGAGCTCTTCTCAGAGTGTAACTGGTGGGTGCCAATGTGAGGAGCCACAGACACCTGAGGGTCCAGCAGAACAGATTGGGAGATCTCAACACAGCCTTGCAGAGGTGGGATTGCTTAGCCTGGCAGGAGAACAGGACTGTAATAGAGACGATTTGTAAAAGGTCCCACGTGGGAAAATGAGGGGTTTGATTTTTCTGAGCAATAAAGTGACTAACTCATTCTTTTTGAATCGTGGGTTGGTTTCTTAGACCAACAGAGTGGTTATTAACAGCAGCTTGCGTCAAATTTCTAAAAAACAGCTCTAGTGGTTAAAGTATAAGACTGGTACTTTTTTTTTTAAGTGAAGGTATAAGCAGTTTTATTTGCCTCTAATCTCATTGCAGAGTTTGTTGGAACCATTTTCCAAGTTACTCAGCTTCGTCATTCAGAATGCGGTCTTCACTCTGGCCTACCTGGTGGAGCTATGTGGCTTGTGCTATCGAGCCTTCACCAAGGTAAGCCTCCCTGTGGTTCCCATGGAGCTGGAGGCAGCAGCATCAAATCTGATGTCGTCACTGCCTTATTGTGGTTAAGATGGACGAGTGGTTATACCGAGGCCTGTTGGACACTTTACACTTGCATCAGGCATTAACCGGTTCTGAAAGGTGCAGATTTGGAGACGGAGGCCGCATGGTTTAGAAAACAAGGAGCATTTTGAGCAAGTTAATGGTCTAAGTGACCTCGTAAAGACGCTTTCAAGTTTGTTACAGCATCGTGAGTGGGCAGACTGCCAATGTGTGTCTTTTTTATAACCAAAGGAGAAAAAATAGCTCGCTACTTGTACAGGCCTCTAGAGTGCTCCTTAATGCCCCCATGTATGTCCCCAGATCTGAGTTCTTGGCCTCTGAGAGGAGAATCTTAATCATGGCTCCTCGCTGGGTTGACTTTAGCACCTCTCTCCCTCCAAGTCTGAGAAAATGGAAAAGTGTGTCCTATCCAGTGGACATGGCCACCTTATCAGAGCCGGCAGGAAATACAGGCAGCAGAGAAAGTGGCTCCTTCCCATCCTGGGGACACTGCAAACGCTCCCTTCCAAGGCCCAGTGTCCTGAGCTTGTTTTCAATGGGGCCTCTGTTTCTGTGGATCCCTCCTGAGCATTCAGAATGTTCTTTATTTGTGTTGCCTCCTTCTATGAGCCCTTTATTTCCCCCTAAAACTCTCATTTTACAACAAAGCTTTCATTCTATTTATAAAAAGCACTCTGGTCATCTTTCTTACCAACTTGATCCATTTTGCCATGGTAAGTGTTCCATGATAATTTTCTCTTTGGCCTTGTACATTCTCGGGTAGTTATTGGCCTGCCTGGAGCACATATTTTCTTCCTTTCAAGAAGTCAGCGTTTTCTTTCCTTGTACTTTCTCTTTGAAAAGTAACTTAACCTCCTTTTTCTTTTACTCTTCAAAAAGTGTATCTCTACAACATAACACCAAATACAGTAAAATGCTTTATTTTTAGAAGTCATTTTATTTAAAATAGTGATATCTAACAGCATCTCCTTATGTAATCCAGTGAGGAGACAGGAGAAAGTAGAGAGTCCTGGAGGCATCCTTCCCTGGAAGTCAGACAGTCTAGAAAATACAGATCCACACCACTGAAAAGACTAGAATTCTGGGTGAAATATAATAATCCTTACTTTTAGAATGTCTTATGATACGTTAAGTGTAAGGTTAATATTTTAAGAATGACAGAGGGAAAAAGAAAAGGGACTTGAAAGCCCACACACAAGCACGCAAGCAGGTCTGTGGAGGGGCTACTGCCTTAGCAATGTAGTGAGCTGAGTGCTGAAGTCCACACAAGAAAAGGCCAGGAGCTGGAGCCAAGTCATCCCCCTCGGGAAGTCAAAACCCTTGGAAAGCTATATGCTGGCTAAAGGGGTGGTTCCGGAAGAATACGTTTGTAATGTGGCAGTGACAAGCAATTCTATGTGTTTTAGCCTTCTAATAGAGAAAGAATATGATGTCCCTTGAGAATTGGTGAACATAGGCTGATCATGGAAAAGATTGCTTTGAAGTTTTAATATCTTGTTGCAGGATATTTGATCACACTGTGAACCCTGAGATTGTGTTATTATTCTTCAGAAACCTGTTTCTAGTTGTGGTGTGGCTCAGCCCTAGTGCACACCTTTAATACAAGGGCCTCTTATTGAATATTATAAACAAGGTTGGTCAGGAGGCAGAGGAAGCAACCAGTTGAGAGGAAGTAAACATAAGATTATTAATAAAAACTATAGAGAATAAGAGGGAGTCAGGAGGATGGATAGAGAGACACACAGGAAATCAAAGGGCAGGAGCTTCAGTTTGTGGAGACTTTGTTTGAGAAGGGAGAGGAGAGGCTTCAGGGATGGCAGTGGAGGAGGAAGGTCAGCTGGGTGCCTTCTCTGCCTCTCTGAGCTAGCAGGCTTTCACCTCAGCATCTGACTCCCAGGTCTTTTTTGGTAAAATCAAACAACTGAGATTTTGTTAAGAGCAATGATACATGCAAGCTGAAGTCACATGACACCCATGCTGCACCACAACAGGCACTCGGCTTTGGCATCTCTGCAGGAGGAAGCTCAGAAACAAACCTCAGGCATGTCTGGAGAGGTGAGCCTGCAGGCCAGCCCAGCCTGATTCCTGGGGCTAGAAGCTCAGAAACAAACCTCAGGCATGTCTGGAGAGGTGAGCCTGCAGGCCAGCCCAGCCTGATTCCTGGGGCTAGATGCTCAGAAACAAACCTCAGGCATGTCTGGAGAGGTGAGCCTGCAGGCCAGCCCAGCCTGATTCCTGGGGCGAAAACCCTGATGAGCAGAAGTAACTAAGCTCCACTCTCCACCACGGCCTGGATTAGTAGAGCCAATAAATAGTGATATTCTTTCTCCTAAGATATGGAAACTGTGAGGCAGGGGCTATCAGAGTATACACTATCCTGTAAGCATGCAAAGGATTAAAAAACTAGAAAAAGATTTAGTCATTTTAGATAAAAAATCAGCTTAAGTTAAGCTTGATAAAAAGTGAAAAATAACCACTAACACTGAAAAGAACCTCAATTCACAGGTTAACTCAGTGTTTGCAGACAGACGGATCTGAACCTGCACACTAATAGGACAGATCAGGGAGCACTACCCAAACAGTCTGTGAGGGTAGCAGCCACGAGCACCACATCAGCCACGAGCACCACATCAGCCACGAGCACCACATCAGCCATGAGCACCACAAATTAGAGACAGCTTACAGGGAGAATTGGGAGCAAGGGAAAACAGCAAAACAAATCTTAAAAAATTCAGACAAAGATTAAAAAATGAAAGATAAAAAGATCTAACACACATTAAGTAAATCTGTAGACTAGACTTTTATCATTTCCATGATTAATGAAAATCATCAGCTTTATTATTTGGGACACAATGTGTCCAGAAATATTCTAGATCCAGCCTCACCACTCACCTTCACCTGCTCACCTGCACCTGCTCACCTGCACCCGCGCACCTGCACCTGCTCACCTGCATCCACTCACCTTCACTCGCTCACCTGCACCCACTTATGTTCACCCACTCACCCGCTCACCTGCACCCACTCACCTGCACCCACTCACCTTCACTCGCTCACCTGCACCCACTTATGTTCACCCACTCACCCGCTCACCTGCACCCACTCACCTGCACCCACTCACCTTCACTCGCTCACCTGCACCCACTTATGTTCACCCACTCACCCGCTCACCTGCACCCACTCACCTGCACCCACTCACCTTCACTCGCTCACCTGCACCCACTTATGTTCACCCACTCACCCGCTCACCTGCACCCACTCACCTGCACCCACTCACCTTCACTCGCTCACCTGCACCCACTTATGTTCACCCACTCACCTGCTCACCTGCACCCGCGCACCTGCACCCGCTCACCTGCACCCGCTGCCCTGTGCCTGCTCATCTGCACCTGCTCATCTGCACCCTCACCTGCACCCGCTCACCTGCACCCACTCACAGGCACCTGCTCTCCTATGCCCACTCACTAGCACCCACCCACCTGCAGCCACTCACCTACATACACATTAGTTTATATGACCAGCTGTGATTTGGAACAAGCAAGAAAAAGAAAATAGTTTAAGAGCAACTGAGAGAAAACACTCTGAAAATAGACCTCACAACTGCACAATGCAACCCCAGAGGGAGATGGATCCTAGTGGGAAAGGTCTTTAAGGTGATATAAGGGGGAAAATGTTCACCTAGAATTCTCTCCAGCTAAGAGATCTTTTAAGAACGGAGGTTAAAGAGATTAAAGTAAGTTTTCCTATTTAAAAAAGAAAGAATGGAGGCTAAAAGGTAGACCCATATCTATCACCATGCACAAAACTCAAGTCCAGATGGATCAAAGACCTCAACATAAAGCCAGCCACACTGAACCTCATAGAAGAGAAAGTGGAAAGTACACTTGAACACAACACTGGCACAAAAGAGACCACTTCCTAAATATAACCCCAATAGCACAGACAGTAAGAGCAACAATTAGTAAATGGGACCTCCTGAAACTGAGAAGCTTCTGTAAAGCAAAGGACATGGTCAACAAGACAAAACTGCAGCCTACATAATGGGAAAAGATCTTCATCAACCCCACATCAGACAGAAGTCTGATCTCCAAAATATACAAAGAACTCAAGAAACTTGACATCAAAAGAATGAATAATTCAATGAAAAAACTGAGGTACAGACCTAAACAGAGAACTCTCAACAGACAAATCTCAAAAGGTAGGTAAGGAATTTCTCAACATCTTCAGCCATCATAGAAATGCAAATCAAAACAACTCTGAGATTCCATCTTATACCTGTAAGAATGACAAGAGCAAAAACACTGATAACAACTTATCCTGGAGAGGATGTGGGGTAAAGGGAACACTCCTCCATTGCTGCTGGGTGTGCAAACTGATACAGATGCTTTAGAAACCAACGTGGAGATTTTTCAGAAATTAGGAATCAATCTACCTCAAGACCCAGCAATACCACTTTTGGGTATATACCCAAAGGATGCTCAATCATACCACAAGGACATGTGCTCAACTATTCATAGCAGCATTATTCATAATAGCCAGAACGTAGAAACAACCTAAGTGACCCTCAACTGAAGAATGGATAAGGAAAATGTGATACATTTACACAAGGGAGTACATCTTGAAATTTTCAGGCAAATGGATAGATCTAGAAAAAAACCATATTGAGTGAGGTAACCCAGATCCAGAGAGACAAATATCATATGTACTCATTCATAAGTGGCTTTTAGATATAAAGCAAAGAAAAATCAGCCTACAGTTCACAACCCCAAAGAACCTAGACAACAAAGAGAATCCTAAGAGAGACATACATGGGTCTACATAGACAGGAAAAAAAAAAAACAAGATCTCCTGAGTAAATTAGGAGCGTGGGGTCATGGGAGAGGGTAGAAGGGGAGAGGGAAAGGAGGAAGAGGAGTGGAGAAAAAAGAGCTCAATAAAATCAATAAGAATAGAATAGAGGCTAAGGAGGTATTTATGAGGAAGAAAATAAAATATTATTTCTCTTGAAGATTCATTAATTTTTACTTTCTGTGTATGTGTGAATACCTGCATGTATGTATCTGCACCATGTGTATGTCTAGTGCCCAAGAAGGCCAGAGGAGAGCAATGAATCCCATGGAATTGGAGTTACAGATATGAACTGTTGCATGTGGGTGCTGGGAACTGAGCCCAGGCCCTCTGCAAGGGCAGTACTTGCTCTTAACTGCTGAGACATCTCCCCAGCCCCTGAAAATGTGAATATATTCTTATTGAAGTAATATTTCAAGATGTATTACAATAAGAAGGGAATTGAACCAACAAAGAAGGTTTTAAATATAGGATATTTACCAAAGAAATTAATAAAATGTGTAAGTCTAAGTGATCATTGGTAATATAAAGCAACAGTAGTGATAATATTAACTAAGCAGAAAACAAAAGGACAATTAAATACCTGCTAACAATAACCTGTATATAGGGTGTGACTGTGTGTATGTGTCTGTCTCTCTGTATGTATATGTCTCTGTGTGTGTGTTTATGTGTATCTGTGTCTGCCTGTGTCTGTGTGTGTGTGTGTTTGTGTGTATCTGTGACTGTGTGTGTATGTCTGTGCGTGTGTGTGTGAACAGTTGAGGCTGGAGTTAACATTGTTTCTCCTGACTCCAGCAGAGGAGGGCAGCAGGGAAAGAGAGGACAGACAGCTGGGATCTACAGGACTGTAAAATAGACTTTCAGCCAAACATTTACTACTAGTAAATCATGGATGCATTTATTTTAGAACAGTTATTTGGTGTACATACTTTTACCATTTATTAAAGGTAAAAGAAAGTTTCAAGGATGGAAAGATGGCTCAGTGGTAAGAAAGCCTACCTACCCCTGCAGAGGACTCCAGTCTCTTCCCAGCACCCGTGCTAGCTGCTTAAAAATCCAGTTCCAGGGGATTCAACACCCTCTTCTGGCTACTACAGGCACCTGCACTCATGGGCACATACCCCCACACAGATACATGCACAAACACATTAAAAATTTTAAAAATCCAGGCAGTGGTGGCACATGCATTTAATCCCAGCACTCAGGAGGCAGAGGCAGGTGGATCTCTGTGAATTCGAGGCCAGCCTGGTCTACAGAGTGAGTTCCAGGACAGCCAGGGCTACACATAGAAAAATCCCTGTCTTTAGACAAACCAAAAACAATAAATAAATAAATTTTAAAAATCTTTATTAAAAAATTCTTATTAATGAGTTGGATATGCTTGTTTATTGTGTAAAGAATCAAATCTTGCCAGAATATGTGCAGGACACGAATAGAATACTGCAGGACATAGATTATCTTCAAGGTTTTCAGAGTTGTTTGGTATTTTTATTTTATTCTCATCAGGCCTGAAAACCAGGCTTTACATAAACACGTAGCACAAAAACTGTGGAAGTGTGTTCAAGACCGTCTCAAATTATTGTAAACCTTTTCCTAATTCCAATCTAAAATATATGCAGGGATTGTAAAAATGAAATGTAAGTCAGCAGCTGAAACGGCAATTTTAAAATCAAACATTCTAACTCTGTGAATCAGAGGTTACTCGGTGCGCACATGCTTAGAAATTGCAGTATGGGGGCAGGAGAGATGGCTCAGTGGTTAAGAGCATTGCCTGCTCTTCCAAAGGTCATGAGTTCAATTCCCAGCAACCACATGGTGGCTCACAACCATCTGTAATGAGTTTGGTGCCCTCTTCTGGCCTGCAGACACACACACACACACACACAGAGAGAGAGAGAGAGAGAGAATATTGTATACATAATAAATAAATAAATATTTTTTTAAATATTTATTTATTTATTTGTTATGTATACAATAGTCTATCTGTATGTATGCCTGCAGGCCAGAAGAGGGCACCAGACCCCATTACAGATGGTTGTGAGCCACCATGTGGTTGCTGGGAATTGAACTCAGGACCTTTGGAAGAGCAGGCAATGCTCTTAACCTCTGAGCCATCTCTCCAGCCCCCAATAAATATTTTTTTAAAGAAAATAAATTGCAGTATGGCAATGGGACCATCTTAGAAGTCTTTCCCACAACAAACCTTGTATTTCTGTAAAAGCAGAGCCTTTGTATGCACAACAGAAACACGACAGTCGCTTGCATGCCACAGCCTGAGCAGAGGTGTTTCAGGCAGTGCAGTCCGGCATGCACAGTGTAGTGTGTGTTTGGTGTATGTGTGTGTGTGGTTTGTGTGTGTTGTGTGTGTGTTGTGTTGTGTAGTGTGTATATGTGTTGTGTGTGTTGTGTGTGTGTGTTGTGTGTGTAGTGTGTATGTGTGGTATGTGTGTGGTGTCTGTGATGTCTGTGTTGTATGTGTTGTGTTGTATAGTGTGTATGTGTGGGGTGTGTGTGTGTGTGTGTGGTGTGTGTGTAGTGTGTATGTGTGGTATGTGTGTGGTGTCTGTGTTGTATGTGTTGTGTTGTGTAGTGTGTGTGTGTGTGTGTGTGTGTGTGTGTGTGGTGTGTTCAGAACAGAGGCTGCAGCAGAGTCACACAATGATGCAACACAGGCGAGAGCTACAGAACACCTGGCAGTCATCACATGTTTAACCTTAGGATTTGGTCAAGAAAACTTTTACTGTTGCCAGTGTCTTCCACTCACCTCTTTTGCCAGCCTTACATGGAGTTATATGGCAGTTGTGAGCAGCCAGGCAGTGGTGACACAAGCCTTTAATTCCAGCACTCGGGAGGCAGAGGCAGGTGGATCTCTGAGTTCAAGGCCAGCCTGGTCTACAGAGTGAGTTCCAGGATAACCAGGGATACACACAGAAACCCTGTCTTGAAAAACTCAAACCAAAACCAAACAAAAAGTTGTGAGCACAGTAATTTGAAGCTAGATCCCCACTTACCACTTTGAAAGGTTTGTTTTAGAGCCAGTAAAATGGTGTTGTGTCAGGACGGAAGCATCTGCCACAAAGCCTGACAACCAGAACTTGACAGAACTCACATGGTGGAAGGTCACCAGGCCCTGCAAGTTGACACACACACAAACACACACACACACACACGCTTGCGTGCGCGCACACACACACACACGTTTTTTTAAAATTGGAATTTTTTTTTATTAAACAGGCTATTCTCTTTTAAGCTTCTTGGGAGCATCAGTATGTTAACCAAATATACAGACATGACGCCAGGGACCAGAAGAGCACAATACTACAGGGTGGTGAGCCTGGCCCTGCACACTTCAGGGTGGTGAACTTGGCCCTGAAGGCCAGTTTTTCCCTGGAAATGTTGATCGGCTTTCTTTTTGGCACTTCCGATAGTTAAGGAGGGCAGAGAAATGAGCGTCCGACTGGAGAGCCGGATTCCACATCCTCCACAAGAGTATACCTCCATCTAGGGCTCAGACTAAGAAAGACCAGAGTAAACTCAGAGCACAGTTGTTGGCTCTGAGGTTCAATCCACAAGCCTTTCTGTGACTAAGGTAGCCGTGGTCAGCCAGTGCAGGCCACACGCACCTGGGAAGAAGAAGCAGAAGGCTCTTCGAAGGTAGATAACAGTTGTGGAAACACAGTATCTCTACATGGAACAGCAAAGTGAAAACCTTCAGTACACAGCTAACATAACCAGCTAAACACACAGACACAGTGGATGAGAATGAATACTCCCCAGAGCCCCTGAGGTCTCTGCCATGTGCGGCCCTGTCCTAAGTGCTCGTTACCTGCGAGCTCAGCCCATTTTAATTCCTTAACTGTACACTTACACACTACACGCTCTACCACATGAGTGCTGTGTTCAGTAATGGAGACAGTCCATCTAATATGAAGCTGATGATGGTGAATTGTGGCGCAACTATGCAATATAATGCTAATAAATTGTTGACTCAAAATAATGAGTTAAGAATATCGAGAGGTGCCGGGCGGTGGTGGCGCACGCCTTTAATCCCAGCACTCGGGAGGCAGAGGCAGGCGGATCTCTGTGAGTTCGAGGCCAGCCTGGTCTACAGAGCTAGTGCCAGGACAGGCTCCAAAGCTACAGAGAAACCCTGTCTCGAAAAAGCTAAAAAAATAAAAAAGGAAAAAAAAGAATATCAAGAGGTATTAAGCAACATAAAAAATTCTGAAGAAAAGATATGCATAGTATATGGTGCCATGGTCCTAAGGTTAAAAAAACATTCCAATAGAGGTGTGTTTGTGTAGTCCAATATGGAAACACACAACAAGCAACAGAATCCGAGTAGAGAGGACTTCCAGGAAGGGAGGAAACACGGAATGGGGATGGTGGGTGCATAAAATGTCCCCTTCTCTCTGCTTTCTGTACACTTGAAATCATCCAGGTCAGAAAGGAGTGTCTTGGAGGGAACATGGAGTTTTTTGGGGATCTATGCCCACTTCTCTCTGTGTCCACCCTTTGTACTGGAAAACATACGCTTAGTTAGTTCTGTTGGGTTGTGCAGCTTGTGAACTCTGCTGCCTGCGACTCAGAAGAGAATCCTGTGGTTCTGATGTTTAAGAGACTCTGTTGCTTCTTGTCCACTCTGTGACGTACCCTTGTGGCGGCAGCGAACTCATTCTGCACACAGAACTCTCCTTTAGTTTCAATTTTATCTACGAAAGACAGCTCATTGTACTTTAAACACCGGTTTGAATTTCCGATCTGTAAATCTTTGAAGCTTATTTGATGTAGGTCATACAAATTGAATTCTGAAAATGACTGACCCCTTTTATTTTGCTTTATCTAGGAACGGGATAAATTCTACCTGTCTCGGAGTGTTGTTCTGGAACTTCTCCAGGCCCTGAAGTTCAAGTCTCCATTGCCAGATACAAACCTCCTGCTTCTTGTCCAGGTAGATCTGTGCTGCGTCTGCAAAACTTTTCATGTTGTTGTGTGTGTTGGGGAAAGGTGACGGAGGCCTGGGTCGTGTGCTCGAGGCCAAAGCACTTGTCAAGAGACGGGAGTGTCACTCTAATCCCCATGGTGCACTTGGCACTTCCACTTGCTAAATAGACAAACGAGGAGTAATTTTTGTCTCAGTGTGGACCTAGTTTTGTGTATGATAAAAATATAGAATAAAACAATAATTTTTGTCATCAAGAAACTTGTAACTTAGGGCTGAAAAGATGGTCAGTGGTTTGCTTTTCTACAAGTCCAAGTTTGGTTCCTAGCACCCATATCTGGCTTAGTCAGCTCAAAGAGCTCCGACACACACACACACACACACACACACACACACACACACACACACACAGAAATTTGCAGAGATGGAACTAAGAAAGCTAAGAGCGAGGATGCAGTCTGACCTTTTCCTGCATGGTTCAATCAGCATGCACAAGCCCCAAAATCTTCTGTATTCATGAGGATGGGCCAGACCAGACACAGCCAAGGGGCGGGATGTGTTGTGTTAATGGGTGGGAGATGAGAATCAGCCTCCGTGTGTCCACTGAGGCAGAGGACTTGAGGGCAAGCACTGGAGAGTTAATGACAATGAATATGCTTGGATATTGAACTACAAAGGAGGGGCTGAAGCCCTCTGTCTCCAGCATCCTTCCTGGCATCGTAGGCAGGCCGGTTTAAACTTCCAAGACAGGCTGTGGCTAGTGTCAGAAAAGAGAGACAAAGATAAAGAAAGTCCTTGGGAAAAGTTGTGAGCAGGACAGATTCCCTCCTGTGTAACCAGGGAAAAACTTATTGTCCTTAGAGCTGGTCACCAGGACAAGTGTCTACTTGGCAAGTCTGACAGCCAGAGACTGGACGGCTTCAAACAGTACAGACAGGAAACAAGCTTGAGGACCCTGGGTTCTCTCCACAGCACTGGACAGCACCTGTCTCCTACTCTCCGTCCTGAGCAGAGCATATCTGTGTGGCCGGTCTTCTTGGGGTCTGGCACCTCACACTGTAGCGGTTGTGGGCTGGTTTCTATGAAGTCCATGAGTCAACCCTAATGAGCGCCTATCACCAGACAACAGAAGAACACTGACAGTTCCAATTACCAGCGCTTACGGCAACCGTGAAAACAGTGATTACTGCATCACTGGTGAATAAATAACAAAGACAAATCCGCGTTAACAAGAAAGGGGGCTAAAAGCGGGCATTCTAAATGAGACTTTTGAATGTTTGTCTGCCGTTAGGAATACAACATTTTTAGATTGTTTTTTAACACTGAGTCTCATTGTGTAGTGCAGGCTAGCCTCTAACTCCTTGGTGCTTCTTTTAAAGACTGAGTCTCATCGCGTAGTGCAGGCTAGCCTCTAACTCCTTAGTGCTTCTTGCCTCAGCCTCCCAAGAACTAGGATTGCATTTTCAAACAAACAATACACACACACACACTGACACCTTCAGTTTAGAAACTGTTCTGGTTTTCCAGGAAACACTGACATCTTACTCTTGAAGAATAGCTTTTTGAACAATGGTTCATCCTTCTCTGACAAAAAAATAAAAATAAAAAATAAACATCATGCTATTTGTTAGTAACTCATCTATAAACTGTTAGAGTAAATCATTCTAGTTATTAATGAGGTGAGATAAAGTGAGGTGTCTCTGAAAGCCAGTGCAGCTCTTGTCTCCACGCTGGGGTCCTGCCCCGTATGAGGTAGGACTATAGATAAGCTTATCTGAATGGAACTGTTAATTGACCCATGGGTAGGGCATACCTTAATTGTGTTTCTGTTAAACGGCAATACCAGAGACCCCTATGCAGTTTGAATTTTCTTTGGGTTGCCAACCAGCTCTCAAATAAAGACACAGAGACTTATTAATTATGAATGCTCAGCTTTAGTTTAAGCTTCTCCCACTGGCTCTTTTAGCTTAATGTTTCTATTCATCGATGTTTTTCCTTGGGGTATTTTACCTTTCTTTCATTTTGTCTGTCCTACTTTCTGGCTTCCTCTGTGTCTGACTGGCTGGACCCTGGCATCTCCCTGGTGTCTCTTTTTTCTTTCTTCCCTGAGTCTAAATTCCTTTTCCTACTTAATCTCCCGGCCCAGAAGTCCTGCCTATATCTCTTCCCTCACTATTGGATGTTTAGCTTTTTATTAGACCAATCAGGTGTCTTAAGCAGGCAAGGTAAAATAACAACACATCTTTACGTAGTTAAACAAATACTCCGCAGCACCCCTACCCAGCAGTGAACGCTCACCTTCTTTCAAGGCAGTCACAGTGCTGGTCTGTTCCACAGTTCCTTGAAATTCTTCATTACTGGTGGCACCCTGGGAGCCCCTCCCCTCCACCACTACTGAGAATGTTTGATGCATGTTAGATAGGCCAGCATATTTGAGGATTCAAGGAAAGCTCCCGTAATAGAATAATAACTTATTAAAAGTCACCGGAAAGACTGACTTCAAGTCCAAATGGGTTCCCTCTGCTCCTGTGTGGAGAGTAGATACTTGGCTAATTTGCATGCACCCCTCCCATGCCGTGGGGTCCCTGCACAATCAAGGGCTGCAGGATCATGTTGGTAGAAGGTCCTCCTTTAAAAATAGGTTAGCTGTGGGCTGAGAACAAAGGTATGGCTGCTGTTTTTAATTCATACCACTGAGCAAGTCATTAATACTAGCTAACCCGCCCTATGGGAGGGGACGTAGACATGCTATTTTGGGTATTTTTTTGCTGATGATGAGTTAAGTAATGACACATAGTGGACGGTGTGCTCCTTTGTGTCCTTTGTTCTTATGGAGGGGTACATACTTCAGTGGCATATTCCTTCCTGAGAGCACAGAATCCTCTTGCTTTTGTTTTCGAGCTTTTATTTTGGGATTATAATATGATGACACCACCTCTCCCTTCCCTGCCCCTCCAGACCCCCATACGCTGCCCCTTGCTCGCTTTCAAATTCATGGCATCTTTTTTCCTTTTACTGTTGTTATGTGAAAGTATAGAGTTTTTGCTTCACTTCCCCCGAGCTCAGTTGTACCTTGATATTTGAGCAGTTCTGTGCAGTTACAGTAGGGCTTTGCCAGTTTGTGGTTGGCAGCTGTAATAAAATGACAGATTTGCTGAGTTCAGTTGCTCATATGCTGTAGAAATACCCTGGGCTGAGGACATTGGTCCCTGGGCTTTCAGAGGATCGTGCGCCTTTGCTCCCTTTCAAGAAAAGCCGGTGTTTTATTTTGACTTGTGTAAGTCGTGACAGTTTTGAGTCTGAGCACACTGTCTGGCAAGGGCAGGTACCTGCTGAAGATGGATCCTAGTGGTCACACCTGTGCTTCTGTGTTGACCCTACCTTGCTCAGTACCCCCTACCTAGGCCATACAAGTACATTTTGAGGGCCAGGACCTTCGGCTGTCCTGAGAGGCCACTCTAATGTCCTTTATGTCACACGTTGGCGTGGCACCATCTTACCAAGGCCGCTGCCACCGTCTCTTTTTTATCGTGAGAATGGGCGTTGACACCGGTGTTCTGATGGGGTTAGAACTTAGCCCTAGGTCACCTGTCTTTGACTCCAAACTCAGACAGCTTTGGAAAAGTCATTTTATGGGAGAGCATGCAGCATCTGCCAGGAGACGGGTTGGGAGTACTTGCTTCTACATCCTGTTCTGCTAAAATTACCCACCTCACTGTTTCTGCGTACAGGTTGTGGCTAAAGTCAAAGGCTTCCTGGTGTTTAAACCTGGCTCAGGACTCTTCCTTACACAACATTAGGGTGAACACGTTAGAAAGGCCATTGATGTAGAGTCCCACCTAGCTGGCTGAAACCTGCTGCCAGTCAGCACTCTCAGATTTGCATCCCCGATTATTTCATCCAAATGTTGGTTTCCATTCCCTTGTCCCACACTTTCCCAGCAGGCCTCCCTGAGCTTTTCTGCTTGATCCCAACTGCTGTTTCTTTCTCCAGTTTGCAGGATGAGCTTATGTAGCTCCACACCGGTGTCTTGACCTCTCCCTCTCAGGTTCCCCACATCTTCCGGATGGGTGGGAAGGAGCGGCTGTATGTCAGAACCTGCTGGGGCTCTGAGTTCTGCAAACCACAGATTCCAAAGTTGCTAGGACAGCTGGCCAGAGGCCAAGAAGAGAAATCAAACAGGAGTTAATTACTCAGCTATCCCTGGGCTTCGTTTAACTGTTCCCCCTAAAACAATAAATAGCCGAATGTTAGATTAAGTAGGAAACACCTGTCAATGCCTATAATGAAAGCAAATTAAATTATAATCTGGCAAGTCCATCCTCATCATGATCTTAAGACGTAATTGATGAATCCATTCACAAACTCTTCCTGGGCTAGGCGGGGACAGCAGGCTAGCTCTTCCTGGGCTTCCCTGGGTAGCAGGCTATCTCTGGAGAGGGTCAGGTCTTATGGAGAGCTCCCAACAGGTTGAGAAGGAAGTGGCAGGCCATTGCAGCCTGAGGTGACAACAGCTGAAATGCCAGTCTGTGGAAAGCCCTGTGGGTGCAGAGGCAGGATCCGGGCACTCCCAGCCCACGACAGTGTGTGTGAATGAGGTGGAGGGAGGAAGATGGACACGGAGGATCCTCAGAGGGGAAGAAACAGAACAGTCACTCTGACACCCATCTGAGTTGTGCTGTCATGACAGACGTTGTGAAAGTCCAGGGTTGTGTGCCAGCAGCTGTCAAACGCTGCAGGATGGACTGGGCGGCTTGGGAGCTCTGAGGGCCCCCTCCAACACACACACACACACACACACACATATGCACGCACGCACGTTCTTCTTTGTTCAATTCTGGGTTTCGTAAAGTTAGCATACACATGCTCATGTTGTTTCTAAGTGGACAGGAATGGACCGTCATGATTTGCAAGTCTGATATTTCGGGAAGGGAGGGACCATAACATAACAAAAGTAAACATGAATAAATTTTAGCCCTGTTAACAAGATTATAAGTTAGTTGTAACTATCTGAGTACTCTTAAAAATAATTCACCTTTCAATTTTTTATTAGTTTATTTGTGCAGATGCTGGAACCAAGCTAGCTGAGTCTACCATTCTGAGCAAGCAGATGATAGCCTCCGTGCCTGGGGTAAGTCCTAGCCGAGTTTATGGCCCGCGTTTTCTTATTTCAGCGAACAGTGTTTAGGAATGTAGGCTCTAAGACTGGGACCTGGCATTTACTAGTGGTGACTCTAGGGTCAAGTCACTTAAACTGTGGCTCCCCGCTTTTCTGTCACCCATGAATGAGATGCAGCAGGGTCTCGTGCATGTTGAGAACTGACTGGGATAATGCAGCTGAACGTTGTGCAGAGTAAATGCTGGTTATTAATGCTGCGTGTGCTGGCTTATACAAGCGAAAGACCAGCAGGGGCTTCATAGAACCCTCCCCAAAACAAAGCAATGCATGTTGACAAACATAGCAGCTGGGCGGTTTGTTTTCAGTTATGCTGCTTTTGTAACTGAGACGCAGCTGAGATCATCATTCTTAAAACTGAGTCCATACTTCAGACTCTTTCTTTAGGATAGGTTCATGGGAGAATTACTGCACCATTTATAAAGAGCTTTTAACAGTTGTCAGTATAATGTGAGAAGGTTTGCAATCAAATCCCAATTCCTAGGTGCTCAGCACCCAGGAATGCGTTGTTGTCTTGTGTGACATTTGCATGGGCATCCCAAGTAGTCAGGGTATGGCAACACTTGAGAGGTGGGCTTCTCTGTCCTTTGGCCCTCTGGAATCGACTAGCAAGGTTAGGGAAAGAGAACAAGTGCTAACATGGGAGACTCCAGCTTTGTTGTGCTTGCCTTACACAAGGACACACCAGCTACAAGAGAGGATGGGAAATGCGGTCCAGGGATGTGCTGGGGAAGAAGAGGGGACCTGGGCAGCAGCAGCTCTGTGCACACTCTGCCTCGGTTGACTAATTCCTTAGAGGGTTCTATTTGCTACCTATATGATTGACCAAAAATTCACCCCTACTCTGGAAAAGGTTTGTCAGAACCAAAGAAAAGAAGGCCGTCTACCACCACCACCTCCACCACCTCCATCACCACCACCTCCACCTCCACCACCACCTCCACCTCCACCACCTCCACCACCTCCATCACCACCACCTCCACCTCCACCACCACCTCCACCTCCACCACCTCCATCACCACTACCTCCACCACCTCCACCACCACCACCTCCACCTCCACCACCACCTCCACCACCACCACCTCCACCACCTCCACCTCCACCACCACCTCCACCACCACCACCTCCACCACCACCACCACCTCCACCTCCACCACCACCTCCACCACCACCACCTCCACCACCTCCACCACCTCCTCCACCACCTCCAACACCTCCTCCTCGCAGCAGTCACAGGGCCCTGCTCCAGAGCCTCCAGTTATACAAACCAGGCCATTCAAAAGACATCTTATTAAAGTTTTATTTTTATTATTTTATGTATTTGAGTGTTTCACCTGCATGTGCATCTATGCACCACATGCATACCTGGTCCCCAAGGAGATGGTGAGCCTCTATGTGGGTGCTGGGAATTGAACCCAGATCCTTGGCAAAAAGTGTTCTTGATCACTGAGCCAACTCTCCAGCCCCAAACGGCATATATTACTTTCACCTGCCACCAGTGAATTATAAATAAATAAATTCAAGTGTAATAAAAAATAAAAAATGTCCAAAACTATAAAAGTAAATGGCTAATCAGCAGGATTTTGTTCTTTCTCTTAAAAAACAGAACTTTAAGGTTTGACTGACATGTAGGAGGCTGTAGATCTCTGATGTAGGAAATGTGACAGACTTGGAGACGAGCTGACACCTGTGGAGCCATCACCTCTACACGATCTCACCATGAGAACACTTTACATAAGCTCAACCCTCAGTGTGAAGTTTTAAGCACACACCAGCATTGCCAGCTATAGGCACTATTGTTGCCTGGTGGCACTCTATCGGAACCCATCCCCATTGGCAAAGGCCTCCCCTCCTGCACCCCTCGGCACCTGGTTACTGAACTGACTGATCACGGTGAAGCGGAGGTGACAGGAGGTGACATTCTTACAAGCTCCTGGTGGGAGTGAAGCCAACCTTGGGGAAGCCAGCTTGACAATTTACTTCTAGAAACGTGTTTGAGAAAACAAAGGGGCCCTGGATATCTTATAATCAAGTATAATTTCTGATGTGCCATTAAAATAACAAAAATGAGAAACAAGGGGATGCCCAGCATCAGCCTGTTGTTTAGTTGACATCACCCAGAAGGCAGGCTGCTGTGTGGATGTCAGGCAGAGACTCCAAGAATGCTGCCCCATCAGGAGACACTGGGGATGCTCTGGTGTGCTTAACTGGAGGGCTGCCGAGCTAAGGCCATGTCAGTCTTCCCACAGGTCCGTGTCTGTTGGGCGCCCTCAGCAGAGTCCCAGGGAGGAAATGAGAGCAGTGACTGTCTCAGAGAAGAAAGGCAGGGTCTAGGATTAGGGGTTTAAAATCGTTCTTTTTAATGCTTGGCATTTGCCGCTTCCCGCCATGAACTCATGCCGCTTTTATAGTATAAGAAATGTGACTGTTAAGTCCGATGGATTTTGAAGAGCTGGGTGTGATTGATTTCAGCTCACATGCTTGAGGTTAGCGAGAGCCCAGCGCCTTTGTCACCAGTTTCCTATCAGGGCAAGGCAGAGCCCTCGATGACAGAGCACAGCCTCTCGTTCCTCTCTTCCTGGTGACACATCCATGTCTTACAAAGCGGGGATTGAAAATAGCCAGCGTGTGCCTTTGAAGTATAGGTGGCTCCCCGGGATTTTCCGGAGCCTAAGGTGGGTTTTAAGGCTGGATGTAGTTGCTGCCACTGGAACGAGCTTACCATGCAGTGGTAAATATTGAATGATGTCCCAGTGATTCTTTTCAGTGGCATTTGCCGAGTTGAAGTGCTATAAAATATTCCCCATGAAAGACACAGATCCCTTTCAGGAAATTCAAGAGCGGAGTCTCCGCTCTCCCTCGCGTGATACACGAAAGGTCAGAAAGAGTGGAATAAATTGAGGGTGGGGGACCCTGTTTTTGCATTACAGGATTCATATTGCAAATGCGGAGCACAATGCCCTTTTATAATTCCTTCGCTGGATTTGAATTAAAGGGAGAAAACCTTGGAACATGTGAGACGCTTGGAAAGCACTGACAGACTGGCCACTGACCTTATTTCACTATTTGTTATCCTGTCAGAGGAATTGACAAGCGGAACATTCTAGAAGAGAGGGGAGGTGATACAGTTCAGCGCTGTGCAGATTTACATGAATATGGGGGAAATGCAAGTCTCTGGGTGAGCTAGTTAAGTCTGTAATGTTCCAGATTTTCCTAAAGGAAACCCAGAGGGGCCGTTAGCAGGGTATTCACGGGGCTTCAAAGACGGCCTGCCTTTGATCCGCATTATGCGGCTGACATGTGGGTTCTCTCGCAGGCGCAGCTTTGATGCAGCAAGCCTGTCCGTCCACTTTCCTCTGTTTCGCTTTGAATCCCAGATTCACGGCACTGCTCCCAGAGAGCAGGTCCCAGCCAGTCCATAACCTACCACACAGAAAGCTTTTTCTTTTCTTGTGAAACGGACCAAACACACTTGAAGTGTGTGAGGGAGGCGCCCATCACACTTCTTTCTTCTACTTGTCTATCCTAGGAAGAACTCAAAACGAATACAAGTATCTCTTTAGTAATACACTGACTGCTTATGAGGTCAAGTCATGACGTGATTTGGAAAGAACTTTTTATTCTGCAAACCCGATATGATATGTGTGCAGGGGAGGTAAAAATGATCATGCTAGTGTTCACTCGATGGTGCACATCTCGTGCACATCCGAGACTTCCCTGGAGGTTCCAGCGGCCCCAGTTAAGTAGACTCTGGTGTTTAAGAGCAAGCAAGCATCACTTGGTTTGCCCGGTGGAAATAGCCATTGGTTTCATTTCTTTGAGGCCTTCCAGTTTCTTTGGTCTCCACCATAAACCTTCAAATCCAGTTTTGTACTTAAGGCAGTGGTGGGGGGACTAAGAGAGAATGAACCGGCTTTAGAGTGAGATTGTGGTGACAGCGAGAAGTGGTGCTGTGGCCGAGCCATGTGCCTGTGTTTACTGCAGTGTGGGACAGCAGCGATGGATTGCATACGGCAGTACGTCAGCGAAGTGCTGGACTTCATGGCAGACATGCACACCCTAACCAAGCTCAAGGTAAGAAGCTGGTGTCCACCTTCTCACCCCTTAGGGTCGCAGAACAGAAGGGTTTTCAGAGAATGAGGGAGATCGCAAGGGAATTTGTGGCTCCCTGCAGAAGCAGCTGCAGCACTGTGGAATGAGCCCATTTCTTGAGGGGTCTGAAGAATTGGAGTCCAGCAGTTCTGCAAAATAGAAAGAGGAAAGGAAAGACCTATGGTGTCAGCATTTTGTGTAGTTTTTAAAATATTTGCTCCATTCTTACAGTGTCCTTATTCAATATAAGCCCTGTTAAAAGTGTAGAAACTGAGGCTTGAGTGATGTGGTCCTGCTGTCAAGGTCACACTTCTCAGAAGTGGTGACATCAAAGTTGAACCCCAGACTGCTGTGAGCCCCAGTGGATCCCCCTTTCACCCAGCCAGAGCTCTCTCAATATCTCCAGTTCCATTTCCTCCTCTGCTAAGGGAGTCAGCAGGCTCCTCCCTTGTCTCGTGGGCTCAAGATGGATATGTAACAACACAGGAAGACTGTGGCCCTTTGCACATGCACAAACCAGTTATTGTTTGTATCTGCTACCTTCTTTAAGGAAATAATGAAGGGAATAGAACAGAATTCAATTTGTGTATGAACAAAATCCCAGTGCAGGGGTGTAGTAGTGGGGTGAGGGGCGTGGTAAGGGGGGTGAGGGGTATGGTAAGGAGGTGAGGGGTGTGGTAAGGAGGTGGGGGTGTGGTAAGGAGGTGAGAGGTGTGGTAAGGGGTGGGGTGAGGGGTGTGGTAAGGAGGTGAGGGTGTGGGGGCGGGGTGAGGGGTATGGGGGCGGGGTGAGGGGTATGGGGGCGGGGTGAGGGGTGTGGTAATGGGGCGGGGTGAGGGGGTGTGGTAAGGGGGCGGGGTGAGGGGTGTGGTAATGGGGCGGGGTGAGGGGTGTGGTAAGGGGGCGGGGTGAGGGGGTGTGGTAATGGGGCGGGGTGAGGGGTGTGGTAAGGGGGCGGGGTGAGGGGTGTGGTAATGGGGCGGGGTGAGGGGTGTGGTAAGGGGGCGGGGTGAGGGGTGTGGTAATGGGGCGGGGTGAGGGGTGTGGTAAGGGGGCGGGGTGAGGGGTGGTGATGGGATGAACGACTGATGCAAATGCCTTTGTCTGCCATGGTCCTATCAGGAACCTAAAAGATTAAAATCTAAAATAGTTGAGGAAGGCTCAGGACAAGGGCAGATGGGAAGCCCAGCACCGTCCAGAGAGTGACAAAGAACCAGCCGAGAACGTGGCTTCTTCACTAGGCTCCACCTTAGCGTTCTGCTCAGGCAGCTAGGGTGTTTCTCGCTATGGTGATGGGGAGAAGAGCAAAGACAAGGGATAGAAAGTACCACGTCTAAACCCAGCCATTTTAGAGTGAGCGTCCCTGTCCTTTAGTAATATGCTGGTCCCCAATCACAGAGTCTGGTCACATGAACTTAAATGACTTTAATACAAGAAGAGGCGGCAACTGTTATCTAAACATTTTGAGCTTGTTTTACAGAAGCTTCTGGAAAAACGTTCCCTAACACCAGTGATAGTTGAAAAGATGATAAATCCAGCCCTCTGATCGCTAATTCAAGTTAGGGAGCAGATCACAACCCTCAAGCAGCTACAAGGTTTGGGATGGGAGCTTTTAGAGAGGTGCTCAGATGAACTCATGGGAAGAAAAAGTTTAGTAGAACACTAACACTATGGTCAGGCAGACAGACAGACAGAAGCATGGCAGTTGCTCTAAAGAAAGTTTAGGACCTAGCACCAAAGAAACATTGCATGGTGGAACCCCTGAAGAGAGGACTCAGAGCCCACATTGCAGAAGTGGGTCACCTCTCTGAGGATGGAGGCACAAGCATACAATGCAACCAGGATCTCTGATTCCCAGGCAGGAGGCAGGGAAGGAAGGGGTGGGGGTTGTGACCACCAATACCCGCTTTGATGTAGTCTCTTCTCCCAGATGAGGGCTCCTGGCTCTGGGAAGTCTGTTAGCTGGGACTCTGGACAATGTCTCTAGGTGACTGTGTCTGTGGAAGGGGACAGTTGCAGAGAACTCTGGCCAGAGTGCCAGTTGGCTTACCCGTGGTCATCGGCTACTAGGAGTAGAACCTATGTCTCAAGTCCCTGAGCAACTTAGCAAATATATATTGGGTGTCTGTATTACACCTGCATTGTTGTAGGCATTAGGATTGCATTGATGGGCAAACAACAGATACAGACACGGGAGCTGTCCTCGTGCTGTTCAGAGTCTGCTAGGACACCAGATTTGTTGAATATTTCACATAAACTGAAACAAAACTGTGGCTTTTACAATTGCTGTAAACACACAGTAGACAGTAGCGTGGACCTGGCCAGGAAGTTCAGGGAAGGCTTTCTAAGGGAAGTGATACTTGAGCTAAATTTGAACAATTCAGCAAAGAGGAGCGGTGTTTCAGATGGAGGAGTTGGGGTGGGACAGCAGAGCTGACGCAACAGAGCCCAGAATGGAGGAAGGCCTGGACAGTAGGCACTCTGACTCTATAGGCCACAGGTTGGTCGCATTGGCCCCATCCTGCCTCACTCCCATCCCCAGCTCTTAGCCTAAGAACAGAGGGAAACCATTTAAGAAGTTAAGTGGGTTGTGTGCCCAGAGTGCTACCGGGTGCTATGGGAACGACCTGACCTTCGAAGTGTCCTTGGACTTTACAGAGCCACATGAAGACATGCTCCCAGCCTCTGCATGAGGACACCTTCGGTGGTCATCTCAAAGTTGGCCTGGCTCAGATTGCAGCTATGGAAATCTCCCGGGGCAACCATAGAGATAACAAGGCTGTGGTCCGCTATCTGCCTTGGCTCTACCACCCTCCTTCCGCCATGCAGCAAGGGTGAGACTCTTCTTACTTTTAAAGGGGAGGGGACTGGAGAGAGAGCCCCATGAAGAAGAGCACTGGCTGCTTTCCCACAGGACCTGGATTCGATTCCCAGCACACACATGGCGGCACACAGCTGTCTGTAACTCCAGTCCCGGGAGATCTGACACCCTCTTCTGGCTTTTGTGTGCCCTGCACATACATCGTGTACAGACACACGTGGAGGCAAAGCACCCACACACAAAGAATACATATAAATGGTGGTGGAGCGGGGGCAATGAGCAGAAGTGCCCCTGAATCCCTGGGGTTTAGCTGGAGCTCATGGCTGTGGGGAAGATCTGTGGGAGTGGCCAGCAAGAGAGGAGCTCTGTGCCCCTTTCTCCCTCGAGAGGATGCCAGGGGAGGATTTCCTGATGAGAAGAAAGAAAGGATTCAGAAAAGGAGACAGCCAGGCTGACTGAAGGATACTGAATCTTGTCCCACCTAAGCTGCTCCTTCCTGAAGGGGAAATCCGGGATTAGAGCAGAAAGCAAGACAAATAGCTAAGACTCTTGCCTCGGCGTTTTGTGTACTTGCCCGTAAGACCACATCCCTTCCTCCAGTAAATGTCCGCTGAGCATTGAAGGAAAGAGAAAACATAAAGTCACCCTCCATACGTCCTTTCTTTCCTGACAGACCTAAAGAATTCATCGAGTGTGTCTCCCACATCCGGCTGCTGTCCTGGCTGCTCCTGGGGTCCCTCACCCATAATGCGGTCTGTCCCAATGCCTCCTCCCCCTGCCTTCCAATACCTCTGGATGCAGGTTCCCACATCGCAGACCACCTTATTGTTATCCTAATTGGATTTCCAGAGCAATCAAAGGTAAGTGATTTCTGCAGGTTCAGACTCAGTGCATTGGAATTGCTAATGGAGACCCTTATCAGCCAATTAGTTTCTTCTGAGAAGTGAAGGCGGTTCAGCTCACCCTCCTGCTGCTGCTGGGAAAGAACTCTGCTAATGCCTTCCTTAAAGTTGTTTAAATCCCCAGGCTGTCCTTTTCTCCCATGAAACTGTTTCCTGGCTTACTTTTATGGAGATAAATTATAGAGTCAAGGAAGAGTTAGTTTCTCAGGCATTTTTTTGTCTCAAAACAATATAGAGAAATAACAGGTTACACATTCAATAAGAATTCTGTGCTTTGAACCAAGGATGAAGCGGAGCGGGGGCATGGGATGTATGCCTCATCTCATTCTTTGTGCGCTATCTTTTCAACTCAGATCCCTTAGGACACATGAATGCACAGCATGGGAATACGGCTAGCGTGGTGCTCAGAGAAGCACACTGGAATCACCCACAACTGCAGAGACACATAGCGGCCTCAAGGGAATAAAGGAAAACCCAGGCAGATCCAAGTCATGACACCCCAAGTCATCTCCCGGGAGCCAAAGGCCAGTCCCAGAGCTTAGGCAAACTCTAGGAGGTCCCAGGGGGTTTATGAGATGCTGAGATTTAGGCCAGAGCAAGCTCTGTGAGAAAATCAGGGTGCCCACCGAGTGACCCACATGACACTTACAAAAGGAACTGGTCCACCCAGACCTGTGTTGCATCCTTAAGGAAGGTACTTGTACCTTTGAGCCCCATCCTTGTGTGGCTCAAGGGACTTGACCTGACCGGGCAGTGGGAGGATTAAGAAAAGATAGTTTACACCGAGAAGTTGGGATCGGACAGTCAGGACTCTCTGATAGAGAAACCTCAACTGCCCAGAAGTGCAGTGTCCAGATTGGACAGAGGGGCGGGTTATTGCCTGCAGCTGAACAAGGAGGTGTGGTTATTAGGTACAGATAAACGACAGAACAGCTATCTGTGTTGTGTACGGGCAGGTTTGTGGTATACAGATGGTTTAGCTAATCTCATAGGAGCAGTGTCTGCAAGGGGAGCAGTCTCTGCAAGGGGAGCAGTCTCTGCAAGGGGAGCAGTCTCTGCAGGGGGAGCAGTCTCTGCAAGGGGAGCAGTCTCTGCAGGGGGAGCAGTCTCTGCAAGGGGAGCAGTCTCTGCAGGGGGAGCAGTCTCTGCAAGGGGAGCAGTCTCTGCAGGGGGAGCAGTCTCTGCAAGGGGAGCAGTCTCTGCAGGGGGAGCAGTCTCTGCAAGGGGAGCAGTCTCTGCAGGGGGAGCAGTCTCTGCAAGGGGAGCAGTCTCTGCAAGGGGAGCAGTCTCTGCAAGGGGAGCAGTCTCTGCAAGGGGAGCAGTCTCTGCAAGGGGAGCAGTCTTGAGTCTCTCAACATCTGGGACAAGGATGTTGTGCGTATACATGCACACTGAGCAGAAGCTGTCATCCCTCTGAGCCTCACAGCAGGGGGAGGCTTTGCCAGTTTCCCATGGGTCTGAAGCTATGTTGCTTGGCATTGCCGTGCCCATGCCAAAAGCACACATCGGCTGAAGACTTCAGTCAGTCAGAATGTCCTTTGCTCCCCATGACCTTTGTGGACTTGAAAAAGTTGTTTAACCTTCCTCAGCTTCAGTTCTTCATCTTATTATTATCCCTGTTTTATAGATGTGGAAACACACTACCACGGCAAAATAGAACGACTGTTTTCCTAACCCAGCTTAGGGATGCAAATGTCCGTCTCCTAAAAGGACGAGGCAGTGGGTAGATTTCCTCTGCAAATTTAGGCGCATCCTTCTGGAAAAGAGGCTCCAAGCACACTTGCACTGGCAGAGAGGAGCCAATTGGAGGAACCAGGAGTCTGTGTCTGTGCTCACGCCTCTGTGCTTCTGTGCTCCTGGGCATGGCCACCTGCTGTGAGCACAGAGCAACACACATCCTCTTCCTTTCCAGACCTGTGTGCTCCACATGTGCTCCCTCTTCCATGCTTTCATCTTTGCTCAGCTCTGGACGGTGTACTGCGAACAAAGTGCCGTGGCGACAAACGTCCAGAATCAGAACGAGTTCAGCTTCACAGCAATACTAACAGCACTGGAATTTTGGAGTAGGGTGACACCCAGCATCCTTCAGCTGATGGCTCACAACAAAGTGGTGAGTTTGTGAAGAGCCTTCTGAGCTACACAAAGAAAAAGAAAAAAATCAAAATATCTAAGCCACTCCTAGTCATAAGCCCACAAATATGTATGCAACATAATAATTTGTGTGTGTTAAGTGTTATTTAGCCATGCCTTTATATCAAAGAAACATATTGTAGGTCATGATATTTAAAAAACAACCAAATGCAAAGCAAACAAATTTTAGCTCTTCTACCTAGAGCTAAATGAACTCCATGTGAGATTTCTACCATTAAGATGGTATAAAGACAAACAATTAGGAGAAAACCCATGTCAGGTTTGGATTCAAAAACCATATGTGTAAACTTCTGCCATGAGATAGTCTTTCTGGCATAGTGTGAGAGCAGACTAACTATGGGAGGTCATTCTACCTGAGTCTCAAAGCCAAGAGAGGATCTGTTCCAGATTACACCAGAAACATCTGGAGAATGCTTAACCTGTACCCATTTCATTAAACAAACTTGGACGGTCCTCCTGGAACCAGTTGGAGGTGTGTGGGAGCTATTTCTGAGAGATCCTGGGGTTCATTTGGTGTTTGAAGGATTCTCAGCTAAAGGAGCAGCAGCCAGGCTCCACGGGTGCAGGGCAAACACGTCCCACCTGGCCACAGAGATATTCAGACATGTGTCTTCAGTGAGGAGTATTTCCTGCTAGCATTTTGTTAAGAAGGAGGACTGTGTATTTTTTTTTATTGAAACATTCGCATTTCTCTGAGAAGGAGGTAGCCCAGTTTTACACAGGGAAGGATGTTTGGTTCAGTAAAGGAAGGTTATGCTCATGTCAGGGTTTGGAAACAGTTCCTGGGCCTCAGGAGATGATTGCGTTTATTGGGTCAGTCACAGTTCTGAGACCAAACACAAGCTCAGCAATCAGCTGTTAAGTTATTCTGGAGACACCAAAACTGGAGCTTTACACGTTATGCTGGAGATTAGCGTGTTCATTCAGTGTCAGCATGCTGGTGTCAACGCTTTCGTCCTGTCACTCAAATGTTACAAACGAGCATGTCCCCAAACATATAATATTACATATGAATTTTAATTTATTTTTTTTCTGGAAAGTTTATTCAGCCCGGTAAAACATTCTAGTAATTTAATTTAAAATCCATCCCTAAGGATTTCCAAGGAGGGACACAATCTTGTCTGAACTGGTGCAAGTATGGCTATCTGCGCCCCAGGGGTTCAGACCTGCGAGGCAGATCTGTAGTATACTGAGCCACTCCCTGGGAGACATTCCTGTGAGTGGAGAACGGATCAAGATGGAGAAAGAGATCGACCCTGAAGGTCCTGAGGGTGATGCTGATGCCGCCCGTGGGTCTTCCAGTGGGAGTCATGGTGCCCTGTAAGTCAGCCACCTCTGGGCTTCAGCAGCATCTGCTGAGGGAGGAAGCCTTCGGCTCTTTGCAAAGTCTGTTTCTGGTGCCAGGTTTTGGAGGTGAATGGAAGCCTCTCTGTGGTCTCCAGTCATTAGGCAGGAAGACCTCCTGGATGCAGGGCACCAGTCCTCTGTGGCTGATCACAGGTTTACAGGGTTTCTTGTTCCCCGGGAGTGGGATTGACTTTGATGTTTGTTGTTTCAGATGGTAGAAATGGTGTGTCTCCATGTGATTAGCTTAATGGAGGCATTGCAAGAATGCAATTCAACCATTTTTGTCAAGGTAGGAACAACTTGCGATATTTATAGATCATTTTATATTGCTAAAATAAATATGGATATGTTTTGAATTGTGATCTAAAGAGGGAAACAGAATGGGTTCAGTTTAAACATGTACAGTTGGGGCTGGAGAATATGGCTTCACAACACCTTACCAAGTGGCTATCATGCCCTGTCTGGTCTTGCTGTACGCTGTGATGCATTCTTCCATATCAGAGCATCGCTGCGCGTAACGCAGGAGTTAAAATAGACAGGGGAACACTGCTTTGGAAACAGCCCTATGACCATGCAATCCAGGTGGTGGTGCCTCACTTGGCAAAAGCCACCCAGAAAACCAAAGAAGTGACTGTGCAGTTGCTTGACTTGCCCCCTGCTGCTCTCCCTGACATCGTTAGTCTCGTGTGTTGATATTTTAAGTACGTGAGAAGTGAGTGGACAAGAGGATGATTCAAGCCTTCGTCATCTTTCCAGAAGCAGCAGAGTATGATGTCAGATTAGAGTGAGGAGGACCTGGTGAAAGTGTGTCTGTTAGCTTCACTTTAGCTGCAAAGAGCATTCTAGTTCCTCCATGACACTTAATGTAGTAAAACTTTTATTAGTGTATAGCAATTATCGTCATAGCAGTCCGTACATGCATATGTTATATGGTGTAGCCAGTTTCTATCATTAGTTATTTTGGGAGTTGGGTGTTAGTATCTTGCTGTGGTTTAAATTGTATTTCTTTACTGACAGATGATGCTGATGTCTTTTCATTTGCATGTTTGCTATGTGTGTATCTGCTCTGTGAAGTGTCTGTTAATTATCTGCCTATATTTCATTGGGTTGAGGTTTGTTTGTTTGTTTGTTTTCATTATTGAGTTGAGAGATACAAAACCTTGGTCAGAAAGTGGTCTCAAGGATTTTTTTTCCTTTTATTGTCTAGACAGCATAAAAGTTTTTTATTTTGGTAAAGTATCATTAATCAAATGTCTTCCTCCCTCTCCTACCTTTTCTATTTCTCTCTATAGACAGTGTTTTATACAGCCAAGGCTGTGCTTAGACTTACTGTGTACCCAAGGCTGCCTTAGACATGTGTACCTAAGGCTGGCCTTAAACTTACTGTTTGTCCAATGCTGGCCTTAGACTTATTGCATACCCAAAGCTGCCTTAGACCTACTGCATGCCCAAGGCTGGTCTTAGACCTACTGCATGCCCAAGGCTGGTCTTAGACCTACTGTGTACCCAATGCTGGTCTTAGACCTACTGTGTACCCAATGCTGGTCTTAGACGTACTGTGTACCCAAGGTTGGTCTTAGACCTACTGTGTACCCAATGCTGGTCTTAGACCTACTGTGTACCCAAGGCTGGTCTTAGACCTACTGTGTGTCCAAGGCTGGTCTTAGACCTACTATGTGCCCAAGGCTGGTTTTGGACTCCTGATCCTCTCAGTGCTGAGACCACAGGCATGAACCGCCATGTCCAATTCTCATTTTTTCCTTTTATCCTTTTGATGTTGCAATTCTAGAAAGTCTTTGTCTAATCCAAAGTCATGTAAAATTCCTTCATTTAATTGTTGTCTTCCTTCTTTAAATTAAAAATAGGTGTAAGATTCTTTCTCTATCCTTCTGCTGATCCTCCTGTCTGTGTCGTTTTGGTCTGTCTTCTGATGACTGCTCTCTTCACTTGGGGGTCACTTTTCCTATTTCTTTGCTTGCCTTGTCTGGTGGATTTTTTTAAATTGAATTCTTGACATTGTGGATTTGGGTGCTGTCTGTTTTTCTATTCATTTGTAGCTTCTTGCGCTCATTCAGTGACATAATTAAATTACTCACAAGTCTTTTAACCTTTCCTAGGCTCGCTTTTTAGATTTGTTAATTGAGCCGGGAGCTTATCTTTCAGAGTACAGCATTTAGAAAGAAATGCAACGCTCCTTTCACTTCTAACAGAGCCTTCCGTGACTGTATCTCTTCAGAAGAGCAGCACCACGTGAGACAGCACCCATCTTATGTCACCTTCCGTGACTGTATCTCTTCAGAAGAGTAGCACCATGTGAGACAGCACCCATCTTATGGGTACTTGTTCTGTGATGTAAACACTTCCTACCAGCCAGTGAGCACAACCTCTTCTTGCTCTGTGTGACCAGCCAGGGTTGTTTCCCTGCAGCACTTTGCATCATTTTTCTTCCATTCTGGTGTTGTTTCTATTGCTGTGCGCTGGCCAGTTTTCAGCTGAAGTGCAGGGAGACCCTTTATGGATCTGTAGTTTGCTGTCTCTGCTGCAGTTCTTTTTTCTCATTGTCTCTGTGCAGCTCCCCCCTCTCCAGTTTGCCCTGCAAACTTCAGCCACGTGGAAGAGCAACTTCATCTTCAGATACTCCACATTGCCTGTGCAGTCAGAATGTCTCTGCAGACCACTGCAGGCTGCCCCTGCAAGCAGACTCTCTGCATGCTCAGAAACTACTCCTGGCTTACCTGAGCCACCAAGCAATCTCCACATTGGACCCTGACTCCAATTTCCATGTCTTTCCTCATCTTCCTTCAACTGTCTCCATCCTAGTTGGTGAATGGGTTGTCACTCTGCCCCTCTCTGGGAGGCATTCTGAATTTGGAATAAGGCCCAAATCCCCTAATGGGACATCTAAGGTCGTTTGTGTGTTCATGGAGGTTTGCTTGGCCTTTGTTTTCTAAACCTCTTTTCCATGACTTTATCCTAAGAATCTTTCCCCTGGGCACCCACGAGCCCCTCCCATCCCTTATCGCTCTGCGGACTCACACAGCATCCATGCTTTGTCCCTTTGCCAAGCACTTTGTACCCTTTGTCTGGGCCACCGTGGTGAGAACCTAGGCTGGGCGACTTAAATATCAGAAGTGTTTGCTTCCTCAGTTCTGGAGACTGGAGGGCTGAGAACAAGGTACCAGCGGGGCTGACTCTTTCTGGGGACAGAGAGGGCATCTTCCTGCCTCTCTCCCAGCCTTCAGCAGATCTTTGGCATCCCTTGGCTTGCGGCCCTCTGCTTCCATCTCTTCATAGTGTTCTTCCCGTGTATCTGTGTCCAGTCTCCCCTCTTCATAAGGATGCTAGCTGTGTTGGCCTGTGTGACCCCATCTTAACTGACTGTATCCTCAACAGTGTCATTTCCAGATAAGGCCACATTCTGAGCCACTGTGGACTAAAACAGCAATGCAGATTTTGTGGAAATATGATTTAACCTGTAACAGCCCGGCAGCTGTGTTGGAGTGACAGGAGGAGCACAGAGTGCAGTGTCACAATGCCTGTCTGTGTATGAAGGCACCAACATTCCCAAGCCTACTGGATTGTCATTTCTTGCCGCATTTGCATGTCACCAATGAGAGTTGGGGGGACACGTCAGAAAATGGACGTTATGTCCTGCTCCTGACTTCCAGATTTACGAGGCTATGAACATTTACTCACATTTTAATGGACTGAAGTGTGACCAAGAGGTCAAAGCGGAGAGCAGGGAGCTGCTGTGGAGGCAGCATGGAGTTGCATGACCCCCCAAGGAAGGGACACTTCAGAGCACAGCAGAGAGGAACGCTGTGGGCACCTTAAACATTCCCAGCTCCACCTTGCCTTCTCAACTCTTTCCAGGGCTTTCCTGTGAACCTGCCCCGGCCCCTCATACATCCCTCCTGCTCTCCTCCCTGCACGCTCCTGGGAGCTGTGTGTGGGTCTAGTCTTACTTCCCACTCCAAATCAGGCTCCTCCAGGGCTCTCTTTTTCGTGCTGTGGACACACTCTGTACCTTAGTGGTATTGTGCACACTGTCCTAGGGTACTCTTATGTAGGCAAATCTAGTCGCCCTTTCTCCTAGAGCTGTGGCACTAAAGATCCTGACAAGGAAATCCCATTTCAAGAAAGTGGGGATTTAATTAAATAAATACACAGTTAATTTCCCATGCTTGGTAGCTTTCAAGAGACCATCAGTCATTCACTCTAAATTGTGTGTTTTAAGCATTTACTGGGTGCTTATTCGCCTCCAGATGTTGCCATCTCAGTGACACCACTGATAGCAGCGGCTCCGTGGCAGACACAATCTCTTGTGGTGCTGAGTGCTCGGTGCAGCCTGTGTGGCCGACACACGTCTCTTGTGGTGCTGAGTGCTCGGTGCAGCCTGTGTGGCAGACATAATCTCTTGTGGTGCTGAGTGCTCGGTGCAGCCTGTGTGGCAGACACAATCTCTTGTGCTGAGTGCTTGGTACAGCCTGTGTGGCAGACACATGTCTCTTGTGGTGCTGAGTGCTCGGTGCAGCCTGTGTGGCAGACACAATCTCTTGTGCTGAGTGCTTGGTGCAGCCTGTGTGGCAGACACATGTCTCTTGTGGTGCTGAGTGCTCGGTGCAGCCTGTGTGGCAGACACAATCTCTTGTGGTGCTGAGTGCTCGGTGCGGCCTGTGTGGCAGACACATCTCTTGTGGTGCTGAGTGCTCGGTGCGGCCTGTGTGGCAGACACAATCTCTTGTGGTGCTGAGTGCTCGGTGCGGCCTGTGTGGCAGACACGATCTCTTGTGGTGCTGAGTGCTCGGTGCGGCCTGTGTGGCAGACACGATCTCTTGTGGTTCTGAGTGCTCGGTGCAGCCTGTGTGGCAGACACAATCTCTTGTGGTGCTGAGTGTGCTCAGTGCAGCCTGTGTTCCTGTGTGCTAATGGAAGCATATGTGGGGGAGTGGGAGACAGCAATAACCGGCCTCCTGTCTCTCTCCATACAGCTGATCCCTATGTGGTTGCCAATGATTCAGTCAAATACCAAGGTAAGCCATCCCCTGGGCTGCCTGGAGCTCTGCTTCCTCCAGAGCCCCTCAGCGCATCTGTAAGAGGACACTGCTACTCCCTTGGCTATAGAGAAAGAACAGTTTTGGCCTACTCGGGTCTCATGGGCTAATAATACTGGAGACCTGTGGCAGGTAAGGGGCCTGCAGAGGGCATCACTAGGAGCCCTGGTCCCACTGCTCACTGTGGATGAAGATGCAGGGGTGGAAGACTCTACACTAGGTCTGAGCAGGTTCAGCCCATCCATGACAAACTCTATTTAAGGAGGATAACCATGGAGTCTGGTCCAAGCACACTTGGTGATGTCATCTGATAAACAAAATTGATTTTTTCTGGGATGGAGAGAATTCCAGCAAGAAAGGATAGCACTGAATGAATGGCAGAATTAGACTAGAAAGAACCCACTTTCTTCATTTTACATATGAGGAAATTTAAAACCATAAAAAACAGTGACTTGGATAGGGTCCCAAATCCTGGAAGGGGGCCCCCAAGTGAATGTACTTCCCAATTCCACGTCTCACTGGTGGTGACACTTTGACATATACACCTTAGTGACAAATATAGTGGGATTGGCAATTAACTGCAAAGCCAAACAAAAATGCACTGTCCACAACTGGTGTCTGTCTATTGCCCCTGGATTGTGGGGGAGGGGAAGAGGGCGGCCACATTCTTGCTGGTTCTCCTTCCCCAGGATGGGAAGCCATACTGATGGAAGGAGAGGGGTGTGGACTCAAGACCCCTGGGCCATCAAAAGCCAGCAGGGCAACTGCTAGCAGCCTTTGCATCCTGACTAGCTAGTGGTGGCTGGCAGGGCAGGGACTTAGGGACCATTAGAACCTACTTCAGTTCCAGTTTTTATGATCAAAATGAGCCGCTAGCCCTCCTGCCTGAGGCATTCCAAACTGTCAGTCCCACAGTTCATCTGATTTGTGGCAATCTGTGGCAATTTCACAAAGTACCAAGGACTGGCCAGGAGGGCTTGGTGAGGAGCCGGGAAGGGAGGCATTTGTCATGGCCTCTCAGTGTCAACTGTCATAGACACAGAAAGACCCTTATAATATAAATATGTACTGAGCACCTGCAATGGGTCAGCTCACCTTCTAGAAAATCTGTTAACTCACTTGTCTTATGGAGCCCCTGAAATAAATATGTCCCCACCTTACCTGGGACAAAAACTTACCAGACCCTGTCCCACAGCTTCCCTGGGGGACTGGAATTTGAAATAGGAACCTTCCTTTAGAGAGCCGAGTGCTAACCACTGTACCAGGCCGCTGGGCTGGATATGAGTGGCTGCTCAGGACCAGGTGCTGGGCATCAGCTCCATGTTCCCGTTGCAGTGAGTGAACATGAGCTCGTCACTATCTGGATGGAGTTGGGCCAGGATAACTGTAGCAGCACAGAGCAGGCTCACGCTGCCCCTATTCCCCTCCACCCCCAGCACTGTCAGATCTGAAGGCTTTTCTCAGGCCAGGTCTGCGTTCTACCTGCCGACCAGCCGCCATGCCCATCCCCACCTGACTCACGCACTCAGTGGAAAGAACTGAACGGTCCCCCTTTCTCAACAGCACTTATCCGCCGGCCTCCAGCTTCGTCTCCAGGCCATCCAGAACAACGTGAACCACCACAGCCTAAGGACGCTGCCCGGCTCGGGCCAGAGCAGTGCTAGCCTAGCTGCCCTCCGCAAATGGCTGCAGTGCACCCAGTTCAAGATGGCCCAGGTGGAGATCCAGTCCTCAGAAGCAGCCTCTCAATTCTATCCTCTATGAGTGGACTCCTGGCTCCAGCGTCAACACTCTGGCTTAGCAATAATGGGTATAAAAACAAACAATTTGATCCAGGCAGGTTGGGGAACACTGGTACTGTACAGTCTCTTTCTAGTTTAGTATCAAGACGTGCAGGCCGGACAGGGCCGCAAACGAAGCTTTCTTGCTACACGCATTTCTGATGACTCCTTGGGCTATCTGATTAAGTGTTTCCTTACATTATTTTTTAAGAAAAAAAAACCAAATCATTTTTCTTTATCTAACTTCTATTTTTTTTAAGAAAAAATAAAAAAAACAGACTGGTGGGTACTCACAGAAAAGTTGTATAAAGCCCCCTGTTGCTATTTTTGATGATAGAGAATAAATAGGGTTTTTGAAACCTTTGTAGTGTTTTTTCTTAAAACTCTACTCTTGGCAATGCAATAATGCAAAACAAAAACATACAAAAGTCACCAGAATCCAGTGACACCTGACCGAAGCTTTTTGCCATTTGTCATTATCCTGGGAAGAGGCAGCTTGCTAGGAACATTACGAAGTGCACTTAGGAATTAGACGGTTAATCTGTGCCAATTGTTTTTTTTTTATCTTAATATACTTTCCAAAACTGTCTGGTAAGTCATTTTATTGTTATTATTGTTATTATTATTGATTTTTGTGAGACTTGAGACAGGGTTTCTCTGTGTAGCCCTGGCTGTCCTGGAAGTAGCTCTTGTAGACCAGGCTGGCCTCGAACTCACGGAGATCCTCCTGCCTCTCCCTCCTGAGTGCTGGGATAAAAGGCATGAGTCACCATGCCCAGCTTAGTCTTACTGTTTTTAAAACTAATTTTTCAACTCATTAGTTCCTGGATGTGTTTTCCTCTAAGCTTTATGGTAACTTTTTTAGATTTGTGAGTAATGGATTTTATGCTTTTGTTAACACTTGGATAGGGCTCCATTCAAAACTGTAGACTGCGCAGGGGACCAGAGGAGTTCCCGCACTGGCACAGAGCACCACCCCTGGAGTTACTTTTCAGGAAGTGGAATTTTAATCGCGGAAGAGCACAGAGGTGATGTGCAGTCACACCTCAGCAGTTGACCGGATCCCCGGAGCAGCTTCTCTTCTCTGCCCTCTAATGCACTGACAGAGAAGACGGAATATACACTAAAGCTGTAAGCTGACAGATGAGTCGATGCATTTTTACTATCTTTCTGAGCCTGGGGTTTTTTAAAACTCAACCTCCAGTGCTAGCATTTAGTTCCTGACAACCATTTCTTCAGGGCTTTTGTAGCTCCTCACTTCCTCTAAGGCTGCAATTACTCATTCAGACAAGGGCTTCCCTCCTTAATCTGCTCCACTTTCTGGTGAGGACCTTGAACGCACAAGATAATATCCCCCTTTAAAACGAGTTGGTTAGCAAGAGCCTCTTTTCTTCTGGGAAGTCTGAAGCATTTCTCGGGGAAAATGAGTCCTCAGGTGCAGGTGTGCTCCAGGGAGGACCAGAGGTTGGTGCTTCTGAGAGCCTGCTGGGAGCCTTTTGTGGCAAGAGTGCCAAAGTGATTCTTTTGTATCAGATTTTCACAAAAGGTCCTCTTGAGCAGTCTGAACCCTCCTCTGCCCCCAGTCGTTCGTGGCTGTGTTTCTGTGAATATTCTGTGCACATACTTGTTTCACTTGTAAACGGTGACAGGCTTGGGGCATGTGCCATCCCCAGAGTTTGGCACATAGTACGCATTTAATAATATCTTCTGAATTAAATGCTTTTCTTTTCTTTCTCTCTCTTTTCTTTCTTTCTCTCTTTTCTTCTCCTCTTCCTCCTCCTTTTTCTTTTTCCTCCTCCTCCTCCTTCTCCTCCTCTTTTTCTTCCTCCTCTTCCTCCTCCTGCTTCTTTTTCTAGTGGCCTCATCCAGGGCTGAACTGTCACATTCTGTTTCTGTTCAAAGATTCCTAGAACAGGTTACCAGCTGGAGGGGGATGTCCTAACCTCTCTTTCAGGGAGTCATTTTGCTGACTCCCCATCCAAGCTCAGGTATAGGCCCCAAGCAATCTAGATCTTAGTAGCCACATCCTACCCATAGACATTGTCAGTTTCTTCTCCAACTTGTCTTTGAACAGGTCTCTGCCCCTACTTCTCCTGGTGTTTGTATCCTCAGTAAGAGCTGGAGATGAACCCTCAAAACAGAGTCTGGACCCTGTGGTCTTAATCCCAGTTGCCCCTACTGGCATGCTCCCACACTCCTTTCTCCTTGCCCCGGGGGACTGTGACCACTTTAATTGCCAGCTTGACACCAACTCTGCCCCTGAGGTCAGTATACTGTCACTTCACTGATTGATAGAGATCCATAAATTACCTTGCCTGTGCTGTATCCACAGATGCCACTATCTTCCTGGTTCCTTATGTCAGCCATCCAGACTTGAGCTCGGGTACTTAGGAGGAAGGAAGAGATGGGGCATTTTTAACAGGATTGCCCATGGAGGAAAAGCTGTCCGTGTAGGTCAAAGACCAGCAAACTAAAGTTACAGTCTAGATGCCATCTACAGGACATATGCTACCCACAGGCTAGATGTAAGTTGTAGTTCACAGACTAGCTACTGTCCACAGGAAGGTACTGTCCACAGGCCAGATGCTCTCCATGGCCAGTTTGAATGTGATTGGACAAACCATAGCTACACTCTCATGTGGACTGTGGCTACTCTTGTGTTAGCATTGCAGAGCTGGGTTGCAACGGGTACTGAAGCCAGAAAGCTTCCTAGTGCAGCCACCATGTGGCCCTTCAGAATGTATGCTGACCCTTGTCCCTGGCAAAGGCCACCAAAGAGTACTGGGCTGGAAGCCCATTACCTCAGGAGGCTTGGGATTTCATTATTAGTGTTTCCTCATCTGTTAAATGGGGACAATGGCACATTCTACCTCACAGGGTTCTTAATACAAAAAAAAAATGATAAAAGGATACAAATTTTAATGAAGCTTAGGGAACTCAGGAAATGATTAGCTTTATTCCTGCTAAAGCTTAGAGAGGCAAAGACGCTCACCCAAGGTCACATCTCCCACGGTAACTTAGGCTACATGTATCCCACACCAAGTCCAGATGGCAGCCGTGAAAGCAAGGGCAAAATGCCACCTGGCCCAGGTGTGGCAAGCACTAGCGGCTTGGAGAAGGTTAAGAAGTCACCCAGTTTTCTTGCCCTTGGAGAAGGATGACACTGGCTTCATTGTCATCAGGTCACCCTGAGATGCCCAAGAGTGTCATGGGCCCAATCCTTCCTGTACAAAGACTGTTCTCAATGATTTGTCACAGCACGTGTGCCTCTTACTAGTTGGTTGACCTTGGATGAATTATTGTGTCTGGACCTCTGTTTGCTCTCTCTGTAAAATGGGTCTTTCCATCAATCCTGGGGTGATGGACAATCCAGCGGGCAGAGGACTGTGATGCTGCTGGGAGCACGGGAATCCAGGGACCCCTGGAGGACGGTTGCTACCCTCCAAAGACACAGAAGAGGACGGCTCACAGCTGCAGGCTTCTTTGGTTTTCCCTTGAACCAGTGCAGCTGAGTCAAGATCTGTAAGACCATGGTTATTTGTCGGCAGTTCCCAGACTCCGCTGTTTGTCGTTCCCTTGTAAGCCATTGTTCTGCCACACACTGAGACTTCCAGCCATCTCTTCCAGTGGTTACAACAGCTTCATCTCCACTGTCAAGTGACAACAGGACAGAGAAGGCTGGATCGTCAGAGAAGATGGGTTGTCCACCAAAACTCTGATGAGCTCTGACTGGAGGCCTCTGCACTCACGGGACAGTGTGGACACTGTACTATTCTTCTCTAATGGGAACAGTTTGCAAATATGTGTACTGGACAATGACCCGTTTTGACAGTAATGGTTCTTGTGCAGAATGGACTGGATGGAACTCATTGCACGGTATAAATCCAGGGTTTTGTGAAGGGTGACCCATGATCACGGCTGGGGTGTGAAAGAAAGTTTGGCCAGCTCCTTCCACAGCTAAGGAGCAAGCAGTGAACTTATAAGGAGGACCTTCAAGGGAAGTCATGGAAGCCACTGCCTGTTGAGTGTCTACAAGGTTCCAAGTTCCTTCTAGACTTTACCCTGACTCTCCTGCCTGCAGCCGGTGTTGAGATGCTTCCCATTTCTGCAGTTGGGATACCGGTGGCCCCTGAGTTAAGTGTGTGCCCTGGGCCACACAGCTGGCAGTGGCTCACCCTGAAGGCTGTAAGTCCCCACGGCAGAGCTCCACTAGAAATCGCTTGTTTGCTCCTTGGCTGAGCCGTGTCAGAGCATGGGCTAGAGAAGTCTGGGTACAACGCGTTCCTGAGCTATTTCCGTTTACTGTCTGTTTTCTGTTTTCTATTCCCCCAAAATAGCAACCTCATCTGACAAAGGTGTTTTCCCTCTGTCTTTGGGAATCATTTCTGTGTAAAAAAATTATAGATCACAACTTGATTCTCATTTAGTTTGCCAATTACTATATTTTATATTATATATATATACATACATACAAATATATAATGAATTTGTCTACAAGGGAGATTGAGGCAGGAGATTCACAAGTTCAAAGCTAGCCTGAGTAACTTAGGTCCTGTCTCTAAATAAAAATCAAAAGGACTTGTGTAGGTCAATGGTAAAATGCCTGTCTAGTATGTGCAAAGTCCTGGGTTCCATCCCTCATGCCACAAAATTACTAAGAAGAAAAAGAGTAAACTTGTACGACCTGAAGATTGCGGTGATGAGCTCTTCAGTTTGGAATCCTCCTGAGTGGGATTCACTTCACTCTGAAAAGACCTGCCCCGAATTCACTGTAGCCACAGATAGCGTCAACAAAGGCTGACTACATGTCTTGTGCTTTTAATGTAATGATGTCATTTAACCTTAGCAACGGTTAAATTAGGGTAGGCACTCCTAATCCCTTACCTATGAGGAGAAGGAGGCTTGGGATGTGTCTTCCTCCCGCAACCTCAGTTGCTACACTACAGAGACTAGCAGCTAGACACTAGGAAGGCCCTTTCCTACTCCTCTGACACACAAGACAATTAGAACTATTCAGATCCAGAGGCACCAGCGGGCAGCCTGCTGCTGACCTTGCTGTAGTGTCCCTTGTGTGATGAGTTTGCTGTTTTATTTCCTCTTTTGATTCGTGTACCTGGGATTGAAAACCATGTGGTCCCCAGCATGGTCTAGCTCCCACCACTGATCTGGCCTCACATGGTCTAGCTCCCACCACTGATCTGGCCTCACATGGTCTAGCTCCCACCACTAAATTGGCCTCACATGATCTAGCTCCTACCACTGATCCAGCCTCCGTGTCAGAACCAACACCACGACCTCTGAACAGAAATCCTGTGGTCTCTGAGCTGGTCCCTGGCCTGGCAGCCTTCCCTTGTCTATCTGCTTACCCTGGAGGGTCTGGGTTTACTGCCCTCAGCTTAGACTGAGCTCTAGCTTATAGGTCCCAAGAGTCCCTTAGCCAGCAGGGCCAAAGGACAAAGCAAGGCTTGAGACCATGCTCTTCGTTCCCCATTGGCCCCCATGTTCCTGGTTGGCATCATTCCTCTGCTGCTGCTGGGGGCTGCCAAGAACCCTATCTTTCAGTGTGGCTGACAGCAACAGCCCAGCACCTTGCTGAATTCTTCTGTTGAGAAGCTGAGGTAAGGTAGGTATGCCAAGGTGAGCCCATGGTGCCAGCTGCCCTCTGCAAGGCGCACAGGTGACTTGAGGCTTTGGTTATTTCAGGAACAAATCACTTTTTAATTACACAGCCTAGACAGGTCCTTGTGGGCCAGTGGAGAAGGGTACCTCCTGGGGCTGTCTGGCTGTCACCTTGATTTCCACCCCTTCAAGAGGCCACTTAGAAAAGAGGGGAATCGTGGGTAATGAAGCTGAAGCACGGTTGCACTTTTCAGGTAAGGACAGTCACACTGCCCAGGGGAGGGGGCACTGCAGAGACAGATGGGGTGCGAGCACGAGGCAGGCAGCAGAGTATGGGGGTCTTCAGTGTGTGTAGGTGGGCAGAAGCTGGACTCCAGTGGGTATTGGAGGGGGTTGTGCAGACATGGGCCTTGCAACTGGGTTGGGTTTAGGACCTGCATGTTCTCCTGCCGCATGGTGAGATGCCTAACCTCAGGTTTCATTAGCTTCAGGATGGAGGGGACAGTTCCCCACCCTATACAAAGTACACAGAGATGCTGTCCATCTTCGGCACTGAGAGAGACTGCTAGCAAGACAGGGATGAGCTCTTCCGGGACCTGCCCCATCCCGGGTCTGTATATCACCACTTACTCTTCAGACTCTAATGCTGGTGACAGCTGCTGTTTTGCTGAAGAGAAATCACAGCTTGCAATGGGTGCTTGGCTCCAGCTCCTCCATGTGCTGTTCCCACGCTGCCGAGTTCCATGCACTGACTCAAGGCTCCCCACGATTCCAAGTCTGAATGAGCAACTGGGGAATCCTCCTCCACACGGCACGTTCTGCAGCATTTGGAGTCACATGGCGTGAGCACAGCACAGTGTTTGTAATGGGGATAATATTTTGAAAATAATAGCTGCATATGTTTTTTTTTTATTATTCCTCTCCAGGAAACAGCGCGCCTCAGACTGTTCTGTGGATGGTGGGGGCAGGAGGAGGCCAGTATGTGGGGAAAGTTCTGGTCGGACAGGATGAGAGGGCAGAAAGCCCACCTCTTCTGGACTGTGGTGGATTGCTGGCCAAAGGAAGAGAACAAGAAATAGGGAGGACCGGGAGGCCAGGGTGTATGTCTGTATCTTTCCTCGAGAGGCTACCGAGTTGCTGAGCTGGGCATGTGCCTGGGAGTCCAGCTCTTCTTTGGCCCATGTGTCTGATCGGATGCCAGAATCCCCAAGAGTCGGGAGCTAAGAAAATAAGACACACCAGGAGGATGCTTATAGCACAAGCACTGGGGCAGCTAGTGACCCCAAGGGCTAGAAGAGCCAGGCATAGCCTGGTCAGCCCAAGAAGCAGCTGAGCCAGCCCTTCTGCAGCAGAAAATGGAGACCACTGAGAAAAACCCTTGGGTCTACGGTCAGCTGCTGTGTATCCATGACCGCCATTGCCTGCTCAGTGGCAGGTTGGGGCCTTCAAGAGGGAAGTGGCCTTTGGAGTAATACCACGGTGTCTAGCCACAGGAAACTAAGATGTCTGAATGACACTAGCAAAGTGGACAAAATATCACCAAGTGTAAATACAGGTGTGACTACACCCAATTGTGTGCTGTGAGCCTTTATACAAAATAAAGTGCTCTCAAGGGGGTGGGGGCAGGGCGAGGCTCAAGATCATGACAGAAAAACCCACAGAGACAGCTGACCTGAGCTTGTGGTAGCTCACAGACTTTGGACCGACAGCTAGGGGAGCTTGGTCTTTGTGAGGCCTCTAGAAGTGGGACCAGGACCTGTCCCTGATGTACGAACTGGTTCTTTGAAACCCATTCCCTATGAGGGGGTCCTGTGCAGCCTTGATGTGGTGGGAGGGAGCATGGTTCTGCCTCAACTTGAAATGTCATGCTTTGTTGATTCCCAAGGGAGACCTTACCCCATCTGAATGGAGACAGAGGAGTGGATGGGGAAGGAGGTTGTGGGGAGGGAGTGGGAGGAGAGGAGGGAAAGAAAACCGTGATTGGTATGTAAAGTAAAATAAAGAAACAATGTTTTCTTCTTTATGTCCATGTATACTGTGTTAAATTTGTAAACCACTGTGTACCAGTTAACTTAACAAATATTTCCAATGTCTTGCATGTTAGGATGTTTGGAGGGCTGGAGATTTGGTAATGAGTAAGACCTGAACCCAAAGAAGGTCCCTGTATGTCCTTCTTCTAATGGGGGCAGAGCAGGAAGCATGCACACAAACCAGCAATTTTTCTCATGTGGACAGTATTGCTATATTGAAGCTAGATTAAGGTGATAGAATGGAGAGAAGTAGTGGTGGCTAGAAGAAGTCATGAGTAATGAGAGCATCTACCAGAGCGTATTCTCCCCATTCAGGTGAGAAAACCACCGCTCTGATGGGGATGAGCCTGGCCCAAGTTCACCTGCATAGCGATCTTTGTTAGTTAGCTCCAGCTTCCAGAGGCTGGGATGGCTAAAAGATTTGCCGCTTTCCTAAGGTCTTAAGAAATGTGTGTGTGTGTGTGTGTGTGTGTGTGTAGCGGGCCCTATGAAATCTGTGTATTCATTTAACTTGGAAGAATTGAAACTTAGGATGATGCAGAGTTGGGTCTCAACTGCAGCTCTGCTCTCTTGCTGTTTTTCTGAGCCCTGGTAGCCCCTTAACATTCCTGAAGCTTAGTTTGCCCCTATAAAAGAGGGGTACCTCCTAGGCTTAAGGGGAGGTGTAGAAGTGCTGCAAAGCCGACCCTGGCTGTCCCTTGCCTCCATAGCCTCATCACCGGCTGTCTGCATGCAAATTGCCGATCCACTGTCACCATCAGCTGGCTCCTAAGGGATGGGGGCCCTGCCTGTTCCCCTCTGTATCCCCAGGGCACAGCATGGGTGTGGGTGGGTCAAGAGTCTTGAGAGGCTCACAGGGTCGCATGGCAGGGTATAGTGTGAGATGTCACACCCACAGGGGAGAACAGGGAGTTTGAGCTACACATAGGCTAGAGGGAGAGGCAGCCTCTGGGAGGGAGAGGCAAGCCAGAACCAAGGATGACAAGGACTGGCCAAGGATTGAGGGTAATATGCAGTCTACCCAGCTAGGGGTGGGAGAGATGGTGGGGGCAGGAGCGGGAGAGCAGGGCTCAGGGCAGCAAAACTGAAGACCAAGGCCAGGGAAGGAGTCACTGCAGCCAATGGATGGATTGGAGGGAAGCTAGGTCTGTGTTCAGCATGCTGCCTGAGTACCTTTCTCTGGGGAGAGAGGGAAGAGAGAGAGGAGAAGGATGACACCTATTCAGGGACCCCAGTGGTAAGGGGGGCAGGGCTTGGAAAGTGCCCCGCCCCACTATGGGAGAGAGGGGTGGGGCCTGACTGACTGTTGGGACAGACACAGCATTGCAGGTGACCCATCAAGGGAGCTAGCTGTCAGAGGCCCTGTGACCTGAGGTTTGGGCTGTGGCATTGGTCGGGCAGGGTGGCGTATAGTAAGGGGACTAGCTGGGCTGCAGCCATGGGGCAGGACAGATTTCCAGGTGTCCCACAGTGTGTTTAGGGAAGGAAGGAGGAAGAAAGAGTGGCTTGCTGCCAGTGTTCCCACGGGCCCAAGGCTGGCTTTCTGCCTCTTCTCCAGCTGCCAGGCCAGGTACCCTGTGGGTGCCACTGTGTATCGTGCTCGCTGGTCGCAGGTGGGCGACTCTCACAGGACTGTTGCTGTCGGATTGGAGAGAGCAGTGTACTGTGCTGGTTGCTGGAGCTGAAATCAGCAAGGAAGACCCTAGAGAGGAGAGCTGGGCTGGAGATGCGACCCCTGGGATGAGTCTCCCAGTCTGGCCTTGGAGCCCTATTCCTGGGACAAAAGTACAGAACCTTATATACAGGCTGGCTACTCTCTGCCTTGTCCTCTGCTGGTCCCAGCATTGTGGCTGTGGTGCGTAGGAATGTGCGTGAAGCTTGAGGTGTTTCTACCAAGTAGAGGGGCCAAGAAAAAAGCCTGGGTAGTCTGGGTATTTTTATTGACTATGATATTGATATTGACAGTAACTGTAACAATGGCCCTTGCACTCTGCACCTACTTGTAAATGGGAGTTCCCAATGAGATATATATGGAGAAAAATATCTCTAGCTCAGCAGGGATCTCCACAGCTCCTCTCATTTTCCTGGTGCCTAAAATGGGGATCCTTGTCCAAACTTATCCTAAGCTGACAACCTCCTAGGCTGGGAGCCATCTGGGAGCCACCCAACCCCGGTTCAGGACAAGGAGGCTCTTTTGTACCCCCTTACTGAAGTGGCTGAAGATTGGGAACCTGATGGGACTAGAGAGATGCAGGCGTGACTCGGTGATGGGGAGACGGTCTATGTTAGGGGTCACTTCAGCCATTAGCAGAGGTCAGTGCTGAAGGCTTGGGTTCCAAACCCAGTCACATCCTTGTTGGCTGGTCTCCATGTAGGGGGCCATCGAGTCCCTTCTCACATCCATCTTTTGACCCTAAAGATGAGGATAGTGGCATTCTCTCTCCCAGCATCCCTCACGGCACATGTGCAAGGACTCCACTCATCCACGAAAAGATGAAAGCTTAGAGAAGTTTCCCTAGTGGGGTCTGGATTTATGTGCAGATCTCAGCGTCTCCTGCTATACTGCCTCCAGGCTTAGGACAATCTGAGGTAGCCCTGCTCTTCCTGAGGTCCCTCTGCTGGAGCGGATGTCAGGCCAGGGAACTGGGTACTGGTGTCCAGGCAGGGGTGGATGTGCTAGGACGCTGGCTACAGGTCCAACCCCACTCCTCCAGTGTGTCCAGAGGATTCTCCGTGCCTGGATGCCCACAGCATAGTCAGATCACACTCCTGGAGCCTTCCCGGTGTGAGTCTTGGAAGACCTCGTTCTGAACTGGTTCCACCCAGGCAAATTGGAAAGGTTCGTGGTGCTAGTCTCAGTTTAGATGGAGGTAGGGGTGAGAGGATGAGGGACAGGACTGGTCTTAGAAATATAAGCCTTGCTTAGGATCTCGGGCCCTGGAGACCTGCTGCCTATTCTTGCCAGTCTCCCATAACATCTGTTTCCAGATGTTCCCACACACTGACCCTGAATCAGCTTTGTGTCTCAAGGGAGCACCAGTCATATATCCCCACTTTTTCCTCTCTCCAACTTTTGTCATGCACATTTAAAAACCCATCCCCTGGACATGGTATGATCTGGTAAACCCAGAACTTTGCTGATGACATTCTAGAAACAGTAAGTTGGTCCTCCATCTGGAACATTCACGTCCTCATGGAGGAAAGAAAATAGACGTTTGTGTTGGGTAGTTTCTTTGTCCACTTGATACAAGCTAGAGTTATCAGGGAAAGGGAATCTCAATTGGCTACCACCTCCATCAGATTTATGGGAAATTCTGTGGCAAATTTTTATTTTTAAAAATATTGTATTTACGCAATCTGCTGGCTTGGTGGGAGCCTAGCCAGTTTGGATGTTCACCTTCCTAGATATGGACAGAGGGGGGAGGACCTAGGACTTACCACAGGACAGGGAACCCTGACTGCTCTTTGGACTGGAGAGGGAGAGGAGTGGAGGGAAGGGGAGAGGGGTGGGAGGAGGGGGAGAAGAGTGGGAGGAGGGGGAGAAGAGTGGGAGGAGGGGGAGGGAAATGGACACCATGCATGTACAGTGTCTGTGGAGGCCAGAAGATCCCCTGGAATGAAGTTATAGACATCTGTGAGCTGCTATGTAAGTGCTGGGAACCAAACCCAGGTCTCCACGAGAGCTCTTAATTACTATGCTATCTCTCTAGCCCCATTTTTTCTGGTTATTGATTGATGTGGGAGGACCCAGCATACCATGGGCAGTGATGCCCCTGGGAAGGTGTCCCTGGCTTGTATAAGAAAGCAGGCTGGGCAGGCCAGTAAGCAGTGTTCCTCCCCAGTCTCTGTTCCATTCCACACCCTGGCTTCCTTTCATAATGGGCCACAAAAGCTGTAAGATGAAATAAACCCTTTCTCCCCATGCCTATCTCTATCTATCTGTCTGTCTGTCTGTCTGTCTATCTATATCTATCTATCTATCTATCTATCTATCTATCTATCTATCTATCTATCTATCTAATGCCTTGGGGCTGGAGAGATGGCCCTGCTTTAAAAGCACTTGCTGCTCTTATAAAGGACGCAGGTTTGGTCTCAGCATCCACATCAAGTAGTTTACAACCATCTATAACCTCAGTTCCAGGGGATCTTCAGGCTTCCAAAGGCACCAGTCACACACATGATACACACACACACACACACACACACACACACACACACAATTCTTCAAAAATGAATTAAATAAAAACATAATTCTGTGACTTTAGGATAACCAATAGAAATGAAGTACCTTCCAAGTGCCCTGGCTTCCATGGGGTCACATCAATATGCCCGCTCCTTCTCATGCATGTTCAGGGCCAAGCACCCACCACAGACCACAGTGACAACCATATTTATAAGTATATTTTTATTGACAATAAAAAATCTCAATGCTTCCTTCCTTGCAAGGAAGGGGCTACTGAGTCTTGACGTGTGCGTCTGCCCACCAAGACAAAACACCAGCGGCACAGTCACCTCCCATACACACGCATTGCTAAGAAGGCAAAGTTCAGAGTTCAAGGTATTTACATTCATGCAATGCAGATCTCACACTACCTAGGCTGTTTAGGTCATATTTGTACAGATTGGAATACAGTATTTATATATATATATTTGTATAGATAGATATCTCTTTAAATATATATATAACTATATATAATATTCCTATTTTTTACATCTATTATCTTCCATCCACATGTCCTCGAGAAGGCTTTGTAGAAACACCTGGTAACTGGGAGAACCTAAATGCCGCTGAGTTCTGACACAACTTGACCACAGTGGAAAGCATCTGGGGAAACAGGTGGGCATGGACACTTCACCTGACTTCGGCATTCAGGCTGCTCGACGGACAGGGTCTTAGCGGAGTTGCCGTGGGCCCTGTGAAATGATGTTCTAAGTCCACGCTCTCGGTTGACAGGATCACGTTTCAGCCGTGTGGGTTTAAAAACTGGTGGCTTCTGTTGTGATGAGAGATGCACCCTCTAAACGGCCTGTCCTGGGCTTGGGGATGCTGTTCTCTAGGGACGCCCTTCTAAAACCTAGGCCCCTCCTTTGGCTTCCCCTAACTGTGGAGTGAGGTTATGCAAGTCCACTAGAGAGAATTTACATGCACACTAGCCAAGCACAGAGAAAACTCAGCCTTGGTCCCTGCTGGCTAATAGTACACACACTGTGGGCTTCCTAGGTTTCAGCCAAGGTCAGGACGTGGGTGCATGGAAATCTCAGGGTCTGCTCAGTCCTTCATGTCCCCTGGCACAGAGCTCCCCTCCAGCTACAGGTGTCCCTTCTTTACTCTTGGGAGCCCAAGGTGGGAGTGGGGTGTTATGCTCTCCCGTGAGGCTCCAGAGAGTGTGTTTACAACTAGGCCAGTCCTCCTATCTGTCCAGTGTCAGCTGCAGGCACGGGAGCCAGGGTTCTGTGGCCCTATTCTCAGTTTAGATCAAGGTGGTGGTGGTGGTGTGTGTGTGTATGAGATATAGATAGATAGATAGATAGATAGATAGATAGATAGATAGATAGATAGATAGATAGATAGATAGATGATAGATAGATGATAGATAGATGATAGATAGATGATAGATAGATAGATGATAGATTGATAGATAGATGATAGATAGATGATAGATAGATGATATATAGATAGATAGATGATAGATAGACAGATGATAGATAGATAGATGATAGATAGACAGATGATAGATAGATAGACAGATGATAGATAGATAGATAGATGATAGATAGATAGACAGATGATAGATAGATAGATAGATGATAGATAGACAGATGATATATAGATAGATAGATAGATAGATAGATAGATAGATAGATAGATAGACAGACAGATGATAGATAGATAGATAGGTAGATAGATAGATGATAGATAGATAGACAGATGATAGATAGATAGATAGATAGATAGATGATAGATAGATAGACAGATTAGATAGATAGATAGATAGATAGATGATACATAGATAGACAGATGATAGATAGATAGATAGATAGATAGAAGGTGATAGATGATGATAGAGAAATAGATAGATAGACAGATGATATATAGATAGATGATAGATAGATAGACAGATGATAGATAGACAGATGATAGATAGATAGATAGATAGATAGACAGATGATAGATAGATAGATAGATAGATAGATAGACAGATGATAGATTGATAGATAGACAGATGATAGATAGATAGATAGATAGATAGACAGATGATAGATAGATAGACAGATGATAGATAGATAGATAGATAGATGATAGATAGATAGATAGACAGATGATAGATAGATAGATAGATAGATAGATAGACAGATGATAGATAGACAGATGATAGATAGATAGATAGATTGATAGATAGACAGATGATAGATAGATAGATAGATAGATAGATTGATAGATAGACAGATGATAGATAGATAGATAGATAGATAGATAGACAGATGATAGATAGATAGATAGATAGACAGATGATAGATAGATAGATAGATAGATAGATAGATAGATAGATAGATAGATGATAGATAGATAGATAGATAGAAAGGGTAAGAGACACGGTACTGGGATGGAGTCTGTCAGGCTTCTCACTCCTGTTTGCCTGTCCCTTACCCACCTCCTCTGGCTTCTTCGTCACTTAGAACCACATCCAAAGAGGACTGCCAGGTGTCTCCCTGGGTGGGGTGAGGGCAGTCCCACAGAAGATTCTTGGCAACCCCACGCCAGAGCCAAGGTATGCTGTGAAGGGGAAATTCAAACCCAACCCCAAACCATGTCCTCAACAAAGGAGGGCAAATGCCATGGACAGGAGGAATGCCCCGACCTCCCCTTAGCCTGAGCCTGTCAATAGACTCAGGAGCAGGGCAGTGGCAGCCTCAAGATGCCTATCCACATGGGACTGATTTTCTTGTCCCTCAGTTTTACCTGGCTTTGAAATTCTCATGTGGCACAAACATCCAACAGAGAAGATCTCTGTGGGGTGAGGAGGAGGCTCATGAACTCAACTAAATCTCTACACTGTGGGGGCGTCGCCCTCGAGCAGGCCAGCTTCCTTCTAGGCAAGGGATGTTGACTTCACCATGTGGGTGGCCTCCAGGGAAACCAGCCTGTGGGCAGAGGGTTACCAAGGCTAGATGGCTCTTCACCACTCTCCCTCGCTCCCACAGAAAGGAGCCCTGGCCCACAGAAAGTCACTTCCCGGAGGCACAGAAGAACACCACCTTCTCCTGGGAGCTTTCTGAGTACCAAATTTAGGTTTCAGGGACTGTTGTGGGTAAGGGAGGCACATGGTACCAGACCCACACTGGCCTGGCACAGAGTGCCCACATGGTTTTGGCACAAGCTGTAACCTCTGACCAGTGAGGCAGAGCCTGGCTCATACTGATGCTTCCTGAAGAGCCAGGTGTGGGGTGTCAGAGCAGGTACAAAGGGAACCCCTGACTTTCTTGGGACACTCTCAGTCTGGGCTTCTGGGAGACACCAAGTCCACTCCCAGGGGATTAGGCAGGCTGGACCTACCGCTTCCCGAAGCAGGCATGCAACCAAGAGCCACAGGCTAGGCTGTGAGTGGGCCAGGGAGGGTGGCGCAGGCTCTGGAGGCGGAAGACCATGGCAGGTACAGTTGTGGACAGATGTGTGGGAAGCACCTTTGGAAGGGGACATTTTTTGCTAGAATGGCCACAGAGAAGTAGGTGGGCTTCCTGGATGAGAGGAAGCTTCCGGAATGGGAGCAATCCCTGAATCACCTTTCTTCTGGCTAAAGAGGGGTGTCTTTCTGCCCCAGGAAGACAGACAGACCCTCGACGTTCACCGGAGTACGTGCTCTTAGTAGCAACTGGGTGAGAGTCGATGTGCCCAAGACAAGACAAGAAGGAGGGTATGGAGAGCCCTGGGTGGTGCTGATGCTCAGGGGCCACATGCAGGGGAGCCTGGCTCAAGCCTGGTGTCTGTGCTGCACCCCGGAAGTTGACCAGGGCTACCCTGGGAAGAGGATGCTTTCTCTCTCAGGAGGCCCGAGGCCTGTAAAGCAGGAAGTCATGGACAGGCCCAGAGTCACCCCATGTCCACCAGTGCCACCAAGGTGCCCTTCCAGCCAGTGGGTCCAGGGCCTGCAGATTCACACCACCGCAGTGTTCACGTCCACCCCTTTGCCACTCTGGGACGAGCTCATGGGATATTCCGCAACACTGGTGCCGTTTTCATCTTTTCTCAGTGGTTTCCTAGAAAGGGAGGGAGGGAGGGGAACAAAGAGATTGTTAGGGGCAGCAACTGTGATGGTGCCACCTCCGAGTCAGAGTCCAGGTTAGCAGCCTGTGGGGTCAATCAGAAGCCACGTAGAAGCTTAGCTAGGATGACCGTATAATTTAGTATGCACACCAGGGCCTATTGACAAGGAAAGAGGGGACAGGGACAAGTTCGAATAGGAACTGTTCTGGACAACCCAAAGTGTGTGGTCAGCCTAGTATGACCATGCTCTGATTGATCCCTTTGGGAGCAGGTGGTTCACAAGAAGCAGCATTAGTAGTTGGACTTCGCACCCTGCCTCTGTGTGTTCAAAGTAACGGTAAATGTGGTGAACGAATGAATGGTCAGGGCGGTGGGCAGCATTAGTCAGGCTGGCTGGTGACAGGAGTGACGGTACAGGTGATTCTGCTGGTGACGATAACGGGGGTAGAGGTGTTAGCAAAGCTGGCGGTGGCAGAAGGGATGGTGGTGGTGGTGGTGGTTGCAGGTGGTAGAGGAGATGTTGCTGATGGCTGTTGTGACAACGATGGTGAAGGAGGTGGTGGGATTTTGGAGGTTATGGTAGTAGTGATAATGTGAAGAAGGTGGTGATGGCAGAGAAAATGGTGGTGATAGTTCCAGTGGTGATGATGGAGATGCTGGTAGTGATGATAGTGATGATGGTGGAGGAGAAGGTGGAGATGCTGGTGGTGATGGGATGGTGGAGGAGGAGGTGGTGATGGTGATGATGGTGGAGGAGGAGGTGGTGATGGTGATGGTGGAGGAGGAGGTGGTGATGGTGATGATGATGGGGGAGGAGGAGGTGGTGATGGTGATGATGGTGGAGGAGGAGGTGGTGATGGTGATGATGATGGGGGAGGAGGAGGTGGTGATGGTGATGGTGGAGGAGGAGGTGGTGATGGTGATGATGGTGGAGGAGGAGGTGGTGATGGTGATGATGGTGGAGGAGGAGGTGGTGATGGTGATGGTGGAGGAGGAGGTGGTGATGGTGATGATGATGGGGGAGGAGGAGGTGGTGATGGTGATGGTGGAGGAGGAGGTGGTGATGGTGATGATGATGGAGGAGGAGGTGGTGATGGTGATGGTGGAGGAGGAGGTGGTGATGGTGATGATGGTGGAGGAGGAGGTGGTGATGGTGATGGTGGAGGAGGAGGTGGTGATGGTGATGATGGGGGAGGAGGAGGTGGTGATGGTGGTGATGGGATGGTGGAGGAGGAGGTGGTGATGGTGATGATGGTGGAGGAGGAGGTGGTGATGGTGATGATGGTGGAGGAGGAGGTGGTGATGGTGATGATGGTGGAGGAGGAGGTGGTGATGGTGATGATGGTGGAGGAGGAGGTGGTGATGGTGATGGTGGTGGAGAAGGAGGTGGTGATGGTGGAGGAGGAGGTGGTGATGGTGATGATGATGGAGGAGGAGGTGGTGATGGTGGAGGAGGAGGTGGTGATGGTGATGATGATGGGGGAGGAGGAGGTGGTAATGGTAATGGTGATGGTGAGGGAGGAGGTGGAGATGCTGGTGGTGATGATGATGGAGGAGGAGGTGATGATGATGATGATGGAGGAGGAGGTGGTGATGGTGATGATGATGGAGGAGGAGGTGGTGATGGTGGAGGAGGAGGTGGTAATGGTGATGGTGGAGGAGGAGGTGGAGATGCTGGTGGTGATGATGATGGAGGAGGAGGTGGTGATGGTGATGGTGGGGGAGGAGGTGGAGACGCTGGTGGTGATGGTAGAAGTGATGATAGAGGTGATAGTTGTGGTACTAATGACGGTGGGGGCAGATGGAAACAGTGATGGTGGGGTATAATAGCAGTGGTCACGGTTGTGTTGATAGTGGTGGTGACAATGATTGTGGCGATGGTTGTGGTGGTAATGAAGTCCCAAGCTGAGCTAGTACATCGCAGGGGTTCTTTAGTGGTTTTCATTGAACATCTGAAGCTCTTTCAAAGGCCACAGAACCCAGGATCCATTCCTGTTATGTGCACAGGGATCAGGAAGGCTAGGAGGAAGGTACTGGAAAGGGTCTAGCCCACTTGCCGAGAGTGTAAAATCACAGTGCTATCATCTCCCCACCTGGCTGAAGTCCTCTTTCCTCTCTGAGTCATTCAGGGGGTGTCTCTGGCCTCCACCCTCTAGTCTACAACCTCTTGGGCTGGGCTGTTCAATCTGTGTTTCACACCACTATACTGCTGTCTCTTGGGTGAAGATGACTCGAGCTGCACATAGCTCAGATACCTCCTATGTCCCCAGAGGTACCCGAACAAATGATCTAAACTAGACATTTACGTCCATATTCAAAATCTCAAGGATTGATTGCTTCTGCCTTCTCAAGCACCCCCAGAGCCTCTCCAAAGACAAGATGAACAGGCATGGTATTTTGTGACTGTCTCAAAGACCTTTGGATAGACTCTGAAAAATCTCAGCAGTCAGGGGAGGCAGGGGATGGTCAGTGGAGTCATGAGACAGCCAGGACTTCTCACAAGCTACACTAAAGTCAAGTCTCTGCATGGTCCCCTTTCTTGTAGCGGAAGTTGTTCCCAGAGGAAATCGCTCTAGGTGGCTGAGTCTAGGCACTGTGGCTTTTGGAAAAGCAAGATCAAATCCACACTTCCTCCCCTGGTGTGTCATCCTTTGTATAGAGTCTGCTCAGAAAATCTTGTCCCTCCTTAGGGCCTCCCGAAGAAGCTAGACTGGAGGTAAGACAGTCATGGGAGGGAAACTGAGGCTGAGAGTGTCACCTTTGACTGCATTGCAGTGGGGCCGGGACTATCGTCCTTGACTGGCCCCTTAGGTCAGCATCTCCCCAGGCATTCTCTTAAGAACGGGCTCTGTGGTCTAGCTGCTGGAAAGCCTCCTTACACTTCCTCCCAGTGATCTTTCAAAGTCATATTGGGCTTTCCAAGAAGTCTGTCTTGCCTAGCTTTAATCCAAGATGGCCCACTTCACGGGGCTTAAGAGCTCCCAGATGCCAGCTTGTGATCATGGTGGCATAAAAGGTCCTCATTATTAATAGACTTAGCCTGTCCATCTCCTGGCACTAGAGCCAAGCCCCTCTCTGCTCTGATCCCCATACTCTGTCCTAACTATTCCCAAAGCCTTCTGGGCTTCACTGGAACCAGAGAAAGCTGAACTATCCCCAAAGCAGAAGCTGGCTCTGGGACTCCATTCTCTCACCAAACATGCCATTCATGGGTGACACTGGCCATGTTAAGGGGCCGAGGCCACATCTTCAAGAATCTTAGCTTTCTACCATGCGTTACCTGTGTGAACTCAGGCAATCTAGGCAACTTCTCTGAGCCTCAGTTTCCACATCTCTAAAATGGGTACAGCAATGGCATTCCCTCCATAGGTTTGTTGGAAGGGTTAAACACATTAGTGCAGATCAAGCATGTGAATGAGTCTAGCATACAGTAAGTGCTCTGTGAGTGTCTGTTAGGACTCAGCACTGCCGGCAGAGAGGTGTCATGGGAGCTGCTTGGCTGGTCAGCGGTGGCCATCATACCGTGCTCTAGTCTGCCCAGACTTCCTACTTAGCATGCACCTTCTGAGGCTCTGGAAGAGCTAGCAGACATGGCGAGGACTCCTGATCCTCCAATCTGTGGGCCAATCTGGACTAGTTCCACTAAGCCAGGCAGAGGCCACAGAGAACGCCTTTAAATGGCCTGGTTCCTAAAACCAAAAGGAGGGGGTGTGAGCATCTCCATGTGCCCTGGCTTCTGGGCAGAGGGATGGGGGCGTGGCCTTCTCATTTGGAGATCTTCTGTCCCCACCTACTAGATGCTCCTGAACTCCACTGAGAACATCATGTGTTGGGCTCCAGCTGCAGAGCCCAGAAGGGCCTCTGCCTCCACCGGGGTCTCTGCCTGGGTGCTAGGGCTCTGCTGGCAATGAGATAACACTTCACCCTCAGCCGACCCTGCACACACACACACACACACACACACACACACACACACACACACCCTACGACGGCCCAGCAGGAGCCTCCCCTATAGAGTACAGATGTTCCCAACCTTGAGTCTGAAGCCAGAAGCAGCTTTCCCCAACCACCAAGGTGTCACTAGGAGAAGCAGATGTGCATGGACACCTCTCTTTCCATACCCGGTGAAGACGAGGCCGAGATGTGGCCTATGAGCTTTCTCACGTCATCCTTTGGCTATTTGGGTTGACTGTGGGAGGCTTAGCATGTGCTCATAGAGGGAAGCAGGGGAGGTGCCAGGGGAGGGTCCCTCCTCTCCCAGGCTGGGGCTCTCCTCCGTGGAGCACTGCTGCTCTGCAGGTGAGGATCTGGACTGCATGGAGCTCTTCCCAGCATGCATACTGGAGGAAATTCTCCCAGGCCGCACACGGAGCTAGAGAGGGACCTTCCATGGTATCCAGGCTCCCTGGGTGCTCTGCAAACCCCTGGAATGCCACATGGTGATGAGGGTGGATATTGTTTGTGTGTGTGAGGGGGGCTGTGGGCAAAGGTGGCCCACATGGTGATGAGGGTGGATATTGTTTGTGTGTGTGAGGGGCCTGTGGGCAAAGGTGGCCCACATGGTGATGAGGGTGGATATTGTTTGTGTGTGTGAGGGGGGCTGTGGGCAAAGGTGGCCCCACATGGCATCTGACCCACTGAGGGTTTTTGGCACCTGCTTTTCCAAGGCTCTCTCCAGCGGAATAGTCAGCCACAATACAAGAAATGTAAGCATGTCCTCAGAAACAGCCCTATACCTTTCGCTCTGGCACTAGGCAAACACAAGACCTCTCCTCTTTTTGAGAACTGGTTCCCAAGGTCACCTTGGACAGCCCAGGAAGGCCTGTCTTGGATTTCCAGAAGTCCTTCCTGGCCTGGGACCCCTGGGTACACAGGAGGCTGAGGCAGGAGGACCGAGAGCTTGAAGCCAGCCTGAGTTACATTATGAGAATCTGTTTCAAAAACATATGTATCTACTGAACCTATAATTTGGGGACGTAACCAGACTGTCAAGATGGTGAAGAGGGGAGAGGGGAGAGTTGAACATGTCAAGACCTAAGCCCTAAAGCTGAGTATGAGACAGAGGGACCCCAGCCTACTGGGACAGGAGGACAAGACAAGCTTAATCATATTGTCACCTCCAGAAAAAACGTCACCTCCACGGCTCTGCCAAGGGCGGTATCTGTATTATCATCCCAAGGTACACAATGAAGGTACACATACCAGATTCTGAAAGCCCCGCAGGCTCAAGGCTCAACTACTGTCAATTAGAATTGATATTCATCATTTTTTACCGATGAGTAGTACTCTAATGTGTAAATGTGCCACACTTTCTTTATCCATTCTTCAGTTGAGGGGCATCTAGGTTGTTTCCAGGTTCTAGCTATTACAAATAATGCTGCTATGAACATAGTTGAACAAATGTTCTTGTAGTATGATTGAGCATATTTTGGGTATATGCCCAAGAGTGGAATTGCTGGGCCCTGAGGTAAATGGATTCCTAATTTCTGAGAAACCACCATACTGATTTATGATTATACAAGTTTGCATTCCCGCCAGCAATGGAGTGTTCCCCTTACTCTACATCCTCTCCATCTTAAGCCATCATTGGTGTTTTTGATCTTAGCCATCTGACTGCTGTAAGATGGTATCTCTGAGTTGTTTTGATTTGCATTTCCCTGATAGCTAAGGATGTTGAACATTTCCTTAAGTGTCTTTCAGCCATTTGAAATTCTTCTGTTGTTAATCCTCTGTTTAGTTCTGTACCCCATTTTTTTTAAATTGAGTTATTTGGAATTTTGACGTCTAATTTCTTGAGTTCTTTATATATTTTGGAGATCAGTCCTCTGTCTGATGTGGGGTTGGTGAAGATCTTCTCCCATTCTGTAGGATGCCTTTTTGTCTTATTGACTGTGTCCTTTGCTTTGCAGAAGCTTCTCAGTTTCAGGAGGTCCCATTTATTTATTATTGCTCTCAGGGTCTGTGCTACTAGTGTTATATTTAGGAAGTGGTCTCCTGTGCCCATGCATTGAAGACTACTTCCCACTTTCTCTTCTATCAGGCTCAGAGTGGTCAGATTTAGATTAAGGTCTTTAATCTATTTGGACTTCAGTTTTGTGCATAGGGATAGATATGGATCTATTTTCATTCTTCTACATGTTGAAATTTGCATGCAAATGGATGGAACTAGAAAAAAACATCCTGAGTGAGGCAACTGAGGCCTAGAAAAATGAACATGGTATGTACTCACTCATAAATGGGTACTAGCTGTAAAGCAAAGGATATTGAGCCTATAGTTCATGATCCTAGAGAAGCTAAGTTAACAAGATGAACCCTAAGAAAAACATACATATATCCACCTGGAAAGGGGAAACAGACAAAACTGACAAAATTAGGAGCATGGGGTGGTGGGAGTAGAGAGGACAGGAAGGGGAGATGAGGGGAGAAGGGGGAGGGGGAGAAGAACTCGAGGGAATGGTATAGTCGAGATGGAGGAAGGACAGAGATGAGAGCAAGGAAAGAGATATTTTGATTGAGGGAGCCCTTATGGGGCTAGTAAGAAACCTGGCACTAGAGAAATTCTCAGGAATCCACAGGGATGACCCCAGCTAGGATCCTAAGCAATAGAGGAGAGGGTACGTGAAATGGCCTTGTCCTGTTGAATATCTGATGAATGGCTGATGAATATCTTACATATCACCATGGACCCTTCATCCAGAAACTGATGGAAACAGAGGTGGAGACCTGCATTGGGCACTGGACTGATCTCCCAAAGTCCAGCTGAAGAGTGGGAGGAGTGAGAATATGAGCAAAGAGGTCAAGACCAGGATGGGTACACCCACTGAAACAGTTTACCTGAGCTAATAGGAGCTCACCAACTCCAGCCGGACAGGGAAGGAAACAGCATAGGTCCAAACATAGACCCTCTGAATGTGGGTGACAGTTGCATGGCTGGGGCAGACTATGGGGCCACCACCAGGATTTATCCCCTACTGCTTGTATTGGAACCTATTCTCTTTGGATGGATACCTTGCTCAGCCTAGATATAGTAGGGAGGGTCTTGGACCTTCCCCCAAAGCAATGTGCCTCACCCTCTCCGAGGAGTGGATGAGGAAGGTGGAGTAAAGAGATAGGTAGAGGGCGGGGAGGAGGGGAGGGAGTGGAAACTGGGATCAGTATGTAAAATGAAAAAAAGAAAGTGTTTTCTTTTTAAAAAAAAAAGAAAGAAAAGAAGAGAAGAGGAAAGGAAGGAAGGGAGGGAGGGAGGGAGGGAGGGAGGGAGGGAGGGAGGGAGGGAGAGAGGGAGGGAGGAAGGAAGGATTGGCATTTATCATAGCCCCTCTGAGTACCCATAGCAGGCAGCTCTCGCCTGGCCTGGGGACCATCAGTCCTCTTGTCTGTGGTCAGGTGAACAGTTTATGGCAAAATAATCTTTACCATTTGTAAACACTACCCATCTCTGTTAATGGAGCCAGCACATAGCAGGTATTCGCAAAAACAGTTTAGCAGTGGGGATTCCACCCATTTTGGTGTCCAAGCAAGGTCTGTACCCAGAGTTACTGGGTCTCAGGGCCTCTGAGCCCCTCTGTCTGTCCCTCTGACCCCCACAGAGCACAGACATCAAATCCAGGGGTCCCTTTTTTCAACTTCACAGAAAGGCAGGCAGGCGTTTGGAGTCTCATCATCAATACAAAACTTTAGTTGAGCACCCCAACATGGCGGGAGGTGAGCTTTGGCACCACACAATTCTGGATTCAAATTCTGATACCAAGGCAGCTTCCTAGCTCCCTGGAGACTCAGTTTCCTAAACTGAAGAGTACAGCACATTGGGAAGGATGGGAGAAGACGGACCAAGGACACAGAGGGGAGGTGAACCAAAGCCTAGCCCAGAAATTCCAACAGTCTAGTTCCTGAGCATTTGGTGTTTGTGGAGGCCAGCCTGTGGCCTGAGGGCTGGCAATAAAAAAAGCTCAGGCCCGGAGTGTGCAGCCCAGGTCTGTACAGCTTGATTTCCTGTCCTCCCTCTCCTGTCCAGGTGTCCTGGTTTGAGGCCCGTGTGCCTGTCCACACCCTCATTTTAAGTGTTCGTTTGTCATTCTTTTTGGTTTTGAATTATTAAAATGAAATTACACAGATGATTGGATTCATCGGGAAAAATTAAGTAATTAAATGTTAGCAATTATTCTAATAATAATAATTATAAGTAACTTCTGGAGCACGGGAATTAGGGAAGAAAATCCCTTTCTCCAAAATATTATTAATGACTGCTACCCTTTCGGTGTTTGGCAATGCCCTTGCATGGTTTTTGTATCAGGCTGAAATAGACGGGTAACTTACAGAATCAAACTTCCTAACACTGCGAAGGTATGTCTGAGATCACCTCTAAAATGCTAAAGCTAGAAGAACAAAGAGGGAAACCACTGTAGCCATTACAACAAACTCATGGCAAGCATTAAATAGGGTCGGGATGAAGGGGGTCCCCTCCTGTCCTTCCTGCTCCTGATTGGTGTGACCATCTGTCATTTACAATGGTGGTCAGGCAGTTGAAGACGTCCCAGCGGAGCTGGGCTCCCTGAGGGGCCTCCACCTGGGTGCTGTGGCTGGACACTCACCTCTTTATGGCTTTGTAGCAAATGATGACCAGCACAGTCAGAAACACCAGGGAGGCACAGACGACAGCGATGATGATCACCAGCCCCGACCACCAGCTGTCCTCCGCGGGGCACGAGGTAGAGTTGGGAGCTGGAAGACACTGGAGTCTGAGTATCTCTGAGTGAGCGAGGTGGGTCTGCGAGAGGTTGGCCAGGGAGTGGCACTCACAGCCATCCATCACCCTGAGGAAGGCCCTCTGACCTCTCCTGCTTTCCCTACCCCCACCTCAGCAGGTGACATCATGCTTGGCCCCCAGCCAGCCCCTCCCCCATTCGGTGCCTCCATCGAGCCTTGGCAAGCCCAGAGCCTGGGCCTGAGCGCCTGGCTAAGCAGGCCTCCATCCTCCCAGGCATGAGCTAACTGACAGCAGGGTCGGGTTTAATTTCCCATGAAAAATAACAGAACCTCTCATTCTCTCAGTCGAGGCATTAAATCCGGTGTGTCTGTGGTTGGGGGTGGGGCGGCGGGCTCGCAGGGGACTTAGGAGGAGAAAGGAGGGGAGGCTGGCCGCTGGATGTGCTTCTGAACTGAGTTTCTTGTGAGATGCTCACTCTTCTTGCCTGGATCGGGCCCAGGTGATGCTACCAATAACATTCTCACTGTGCATGGACGGGGCCAGAACATGGGAAGGTGTGTGACCATCGCAGCTTCTGACTCCTCTGGTCCCCACTCTCTCCTGGAGCAGTCTTTAGGGTAAACCTGTTCCCTCGTAGGTCTGGGCAGTATTGGTGCTCACCTACCAGAGTACAGGCCTCAAGAGACTGTTTGGTTCCCTGAGAGTAAAGCAAAGAGAGAGCCCCAGCCGGATCCCAGAGGCCTGGGCAGAACCAGACAGGACAGAGAAAAGAAAGCCCTGGGTATTACAAAAGGGCTAAGGGAGGGGAGGGGAGAGAGGCAGAGAGCAGAGGAAGGCTGAGGGAGGAGAGGAGTAGACAGACCACACAGACAGTGCTACTCAATCAGTACATGCGAAGATCTGCACAAGAGTCAAAACTGTGTCCCCAGCTCTGCCCCCTCAACAAGGTGCTCTGAAGGAGGCAGCAATCAGTTGAAGATGCTTCAAGGACACCGGGATATGTCGGGCGGGGCAGGGGGGATCCCCTCCTGTCAAAGGAACACCTGGCAGCTGTGACAGATGTCTATACCAGCAGAAGCCACACCCGTTATTCCCAATAATTTAAAGTATCCTTGAGTGTCTTCCTCAGTAATCCCTAACCTGGGGCAACCATGCTAATGATTGCTAAAATAATAGATAAGATTGGCTTGTTCCTAGCATTCATATAAACCAAATCACGTGATAAGCACATTCTTGTTTCCTTTTACATTTGCTTTATTTGTTTAGCAGTGTTGGGGATTCGCCCAGGTCGCTATGTAGTTTAGCAGTTCTCCCTTTTTTGTTGGCATGTGGTATCTGCCCCCCAGCGCCACACACACATGTTCCTGCTAATGGGCTCCTAGGCTGTTGGCAGATTCTAGGTCTCTAGGAAAAGCTGTAATAAACATCTGTGAAAAAATCTTTTGTTTAGACAGTTTCATATTCCTCTTGGGTAAAGTGTGTGTATACGATTAATATCATAAGCAAACACCTAGACGTCTTTCCCAGATGTTTACGCTCTGGTATGCTCCCAGGCAGAACCAAGAAGGAGAAGTGGAACTAGAAGGGAGTGAACACATCCTGGGATCCAGAAAAACATTTTCAGACTCCTAGGGTATCCAGACTGCCCATTAACAAACACACAGTCCCCCTCATTCTCTGACTCCTGGAGGATCTAGACTGCCCATTAACAAACACACAGTCCCCCTCATTCTCTGACTCCTGGGGGATCCAGACGCCCATTAGCAAACACACAGTTGATGTGGGGTATTACCCTCTGTATGCTGTGAATATGTTTTATTACCATTGATTAATAAAGAAGCTGTTTCAGCCTATAGCAGGGAAGAATATAGACAGCCTGGAAGAGATATAGAGAGTAGGTGGAATAAGAGAGATGCCATGTAGCTGCCGAAGGAGACAGTCACCAGAACCTTATCCAGTAAGCCACAGCCCCATGGCAATATATAAAATAATAGAAATGGGTTATTTTAAGATGTAAGAGCTAGTTAATGAGAAACCTGAGTGAATAGGCCAGTGTTGTAATTAATACAGTTTTTGTGTGGTTTTTCTGGTCTGGGCAGCTGGGAAATGAAAGAGTGGTCTCCACCTATACAAGGTCCCAAGTGGACTTCAGTTCTCCACAGATCATCGCAAAACCAGCGATACTGGATGAGGACACTACCAGGCTCTGTCAGCTGGAAGGAGCTGGTCTTAGGTATCAGTCACCACACAGACACTGAATAGTGCCGGAGAGCCAGCAGGATGCTTGGGTATCATGTTTCCACCCATGAGCTCATTCAATGACTGTTGATAACATCAAACTCCAAACTGTAGTTTGAATAATAACAGACAGATATTGGGGTTCAAGCTGAAGATCAGAAAAGCAAAACAGCCAAACCATGGAGAAGTCTTACCTCTACCAAGGCTGGGTGACCGCAGCCTGAGCCCTGAGCCTCTGTCTCCTCCGGTTTTATATTCCCCTTCAGTGCTGGGATTAAAGCGGTGTGACTCCCTAATACTGGGATTAAAGGTGTGAGCCACCAATACCTGGATCTGTTTCAGCAGTGATCTTTTATAGCCCAGGGTGGCCTTGAACTCATAGAGATCCATCTGCCTCTGTCTCCCAAATCTTGGGATTAAAGGTGTGTGACTCCACTGTACCCAATCTTCTCCTTTGGGAGCACTGCTGAGTCTTCCCAGGGTGACTTTAGCTTTAGTACCCTGCCCATAGCTGCAGCCTCCAGCGCCCACAAAGGTTTGCCCTTCTTTTTTGTGGAGGAGAAAGCTATTTTTCCACTTCTGCAACTTTGCCCCAGGCCCTGACCTGTCTGGACACATCCCCAGGGCCATTCCACCCAGCCTGTTGCAGCTGCAGTCTTCCTGTGTGTGGTCTCAGTGAGAGGTTATACCTTGGAATGTCCCAGAGCATTTGGGTCGGGGGAAGTTGCTCTCTTTGGTAACCAGAGGGAATGATTCAGCTAGGGGTATTAGCAGAGGTACATCTAAGTTTGAGCCCTCCTTAGAAATCGCATCCACATGACAGGTTGCAGAGCTCAGTCTGGAATTTGGCAGGGTCTCTTTCCCTCACACTCTGCTAGCTGGGTGGAACTTTTCATTTTATGGTCTTTATTCTAAACACTGGTACCGGAAGCAGCTGGCTCTGGTTGTGTGCCCTTCTGTCTGAAGCCCCGTGGGATGCAGTAGATGACGATGAACACTGTATGTGTGGAAGGCAGCACCCCAAGGCAGAAACACTGCCTGTGAAGAGGAGGTATCAAGAGACCTGGTGGCATGAAGCATGGATTTTTGCCACAAAGCCAGCAATAGATTCGAAGATGGTATTCGTATTTACCCTTGCTCGAGTTGATTAGGGAATGCCTGAGCTGGAGCCTGGGCGCTACCGTTTCAGGAAAGAAAATAAACATTGGAGCAACTTATGAGAGGGCTGGAGTGGGGACCTCAAGATCTTGGAGCTGCCCACTAACCTGGTTACTGCCTCAATTTCCCTCAATACCTCTCCAGACATCATAGACACTCACTATGTGGGCAGGCTAGAGGCTCACATTGAGAGACGGCTTCCTGATAGTGTTCATTCATGCATGCGCTCCCCTGGATATGAATTGAGCATGCTCAGTGCCCACTGCTAGGAGCTGGGGGTACAGAGATGAATCAGACACAAGCTGTCCTCTGCCAGACCTGGTGCCAGCTGCCCAGGGATGGTTATAAAGCTGACTAAGACCTGATCTTCTTGCATGAGGAGCCGGCAATCTCCCAAAGAAGCGACACACACACTGACTGCCAATAGGCAAGGGAAGGGCAACCTGCACACTGAGTTGGTAATCTTGGGTGACAGGCAGGTAGCCAGACGGGAGTGTCAAGCACCAGGAAAGAGCTGCCTCAGTCTCTGTCATTCCCTTTGAATATGACAGAAGGCAGGAACTGTCAGGAAACCTCAGGGGTCATGTCACCATTTCCTGAGTCTCAGTGAAGCTGACATAGCAGTCAACTCTCCTGACCCTGGGCAGATGATGAGACAGGCAGCCAGAAGGGCACTGGAAAGGGGCCCAGGCTCAAGTCTGCTGTGTCAAGAGAGCCTCATTCTTTATAGTCAGCCCATGCTTAAAGGGCTGAGAATACCCAGTTTGGGCCAGGCGCTGGACACCATGGTTAAAGGCTTTAGGAATTCTGCTTCTAGGCAACAAGGGGTAAAGGAGTGGATTTGACTGACTCTCCTAACACATCCAGAACATTCTAAATATATGAAACAATGGGCAAAGGGAACAAGACAGTAGTCCTTAAATAATTTAAGATCTGGAGTTCTGAAACCATTAGAGGAAGATGTTTCAAGACGTAGGCACAGACCAGGACTTTCCGAAAGGGACTCCGAGTCCAGGAAATAATCCCAAAAACTGACTGTTGAGATCATTATGGCATTAAAAAATCTCTGCACAGCAAGGAGACAATCATCAGAGCAAAGAGATGTTGCTGAAAATCTTCACCGACTACCCATCAAATGGGATTATTATCCAGACTGCATAAAGAACAGAACAAAATAGATAGACAAATCACTCGATCAATAAATGGATCCATGAGCTAAATAGAGAGTTCTCCAAAGAAACACAAGTGGCCAATAAACACTTGAAAAGGTGCTCGACAGCCTGAGCCATCAAGGAAATGGAAATTAAAATGATTTTGAGATTCTTTCTCATACCCATCTGAATGGCTATCACCAAGAAAACAAATACCAGCAAATTCCAGCGAGGATTTAGGGAAAGAAGAACCACAATCCCGTTGCTGGGAGTGTGAGTGGGTGCAGCCACTACAGGAATCAGCATGGATGCTTCTCAGAAACCTGAGCATAGAAATCCTATAACACAGCAGCATCCCTGGGTACTCCTGTCATGGACACGCTTATACATCCGTGTTCGTGGTTAGACTACTCACATTAGCTAAGAAATGGAACCAACCTCGACATCCATCAACAGACGGATAAAGAATGGACAAAGAAAATGTGGCCCATACACACAATGGAACTTTTTTCATCTCTAAAGAGATATGAAATGTTTACATCAGGGGGAAAAAAGGATGAAATCAGAGATTAGTAATTGAAATAAACCAGATTCAGAAAGACAAATGGTGTTTTCTCTCAGATGCCCAATTAAGATTCAAGAGTATGTGTGTGTGAGAGTGAGTATGTATGTGAGTTTGTGTGTGTCTGTGTGAGTTTGTGTGTGTCTGTCTGTGTGTGTGAGTGTTTGTGTGTATGAGTGTGTGAATGTGTGTGAGTGTATATCTGTGTGTTAGTGTATGTCTGTGTATGAGTGTGTGTGAATGTGTGTGAGTGTATATCTGTGTGTTAGTGTATGTCTGTGTGTGAGTTTGTGTGTGTCTGTGTGTGTCTGTCTGTGTGTGTCTGTGTGTGTGAGTGAGTATGTATGAGTGTGTGAGAGTGAGTATGTGTGTGAGTGTATGTCTGTGTGTGAGTTTGTGTGTGTCTGTGTGTGTCTGTCTGTGTGTGTGTGAGAGTGAGTATGTATGAGTGTGTGAGAGTGTATGTCTGTGTGTGAGTTTGTGTGTGTCTGTCTGTGTGTGTCTGTGTGTGTCTGTGTGTGAGTGAGTATGTATGAGTGTGTGAGAGTGAGTATGTGTGTGAGTGTATGTCTGTGTGTGTGTGGTGGACACATGCATGAGTGTAGTCTGTGAAAGCAGGAAGAGGATGAGAGGAAAAGATGACTCATAAGGGAGGAGTGGGGGAAGGAGATGATGGTGAGATACATGTGGTGTCAAAGCAGAAGGCAAGACTATTGGGAGGCAGGAAGGAGACGGAAAGAGTGAGGGGAGGATGAATGAGAACAAAGTGTAATGGCAGAGATGTATGAAAAGCCACAACGAAGCCTGTTGCCTTGGATGCTAACTCACTATGATGACAACGAGGACTATGACTAAGGTTATGATGGTGGTGGCAATGAGGATGACGATGATGGTGGTGGACAGTAATCCCAGCTTTTGGTCTCAAGGAATTTCTAGAGCAGCATGGGAGGGAGGAATCCAGGCAGTGCCCAGGACAGAGGTGGCCCCTGCCCTCAGAAGTTCTGAGAAGAGTAGAAGTCAATGGAAAGCAGAGGTGCTTTAAGAACATCGGTTACACACGCGGCAAGTGGGCTCAGCAGACCCCACAGAAGCCTGAAAAAGAAGCAAGTAGGGGTGGTACATCAGATGCACCCACTGAATGGGTATTAAGGAGACAGAGAAGACCAGAACCGCCCCCTGGGGGGGGGGGGGGCTCACAGACTTCAAGACACACAACCAGACACCAAAGTGCCTGGTTGATTTATTCCTGTTAGCAGTGTGGAAATTGAGACCGCAAAGCCAGGGACCTGGTGACAGCTCTTGCAGTCAATTCAATACTTACTAAGAGGTAGCCCGAGAGAGCCAGTTATTCCCAGACCTAATGGGAGGGAACCAGATGAAGCAGGAAGGAACTAAAGCAGCTGTCTTAGTTTTGTTTCCTGTTGCTATGACAAAGATACCCAAACAAAAACAACTCAAAGGAGCAAGGTTTATTTCAGCTCACAGCTCAAGGTGCAGTCCATCATGGCGGGAAAGTCACAGTGGCTGGAATTTAAGAAAATGAGTCATCACGCCTTTAATCCCAGCACTCGGGAGCAGAGGCAGACAGATCTCTGTGAGTTCGAGGCCAGCCTGATCTATAAGAGCTAGTTCCAGGACAGGCTCCAAAGCTACAGAGAAACCCTGTCTCGAAAAACCAACCAAACAAACAAAAAAAAAAAAGAAAGAAAGAAAGAAAGAAAAGAAAAGAAAATGAGTCACATACATCCACAGTCAAGAGCAGAGATCTAGCTCTTAGTTCACCCTTTCTCCACATTGCACAGACCAGGATCCCCTGCTCAGAATGGTCCTGCTCACAATTAGAATGGGGCTGCCCATGTCAGTCTTCACAATCAAGACAACCCCTCACAGACATTCTCAGAGGCTAATCTCAATCCAGGTTCTCATAGGTTTGCCCATAGGCCTTCCTTCTAGTACACGGGATGCTATCACAGGGGCTTTCAGAGGTCTGGGAGCAATCCTGCTAGGGCGGTGGGTTGGTTGGTGAAGCACTTGCTGCACCAGAATGGGGACTTGAGCTGGTTCCCCAGCACCCGCGTGAAAGCTACAATGGCGGGGCACATCTGTAACTCCAGAGTTGGGGGATGTGTAGTGACAGGACAGGCAGATTAATGAAGCTTATTAAAGACGAGAACCAAAGTCGACCTCAGACCACCCCACCTCCCCCACAGCACACGCATGGTGGGGGTGCATCGTCATTTCCCATCTTGAGTCACAGCTGTGGCTGGTGCTCTGCCTCTCAACCCTGTGTGCGGCTCTCTTCAGAGGCACCCTGCGCGTAGGCCCAGCCTGAATGCTGGGCACCACTGGGACACCACAGGCCTTGGAGATATCATTAGACATCTCTCCTCGGTTTCAAAGTCCTTGGTGACTCATGCGCAGGCTGCCTCAGGGGTCTGCGGAGAAGTCCCTGGGAACTGAAAGGGTTGTAGGCCTAACTGGCCTTCATCACCCTGGCTATGCTAAGGTGAGGAGGGTCTCCCTCCCTGACTTTCCTGTTTCCAGCTTCTGGAGCAGCTCAGGCCCATGGGTGGCTCACAAGCGACGACAAATCAGGCCAGTACTGGCTTGTCTAGGTCCCGTGGAGGTCAGTCCCCTGCTCTCTCCAGGGATAAGGACCCTGAACATACTTCTGAGTTATACCTCAGGCAATGGCTAGGCTGGGCCCCAAACCATCGTCTTGGGTTTACATGACCTTGGCAGCACCACCAGTTAGAGGTGATGGAGTCCAGTTTGAAGGGACAATTTGACAGCACAGTTGGTCTTTTGGATGATGCTCCTCCCCGTACTCTCCCTTGCAGCACCACAGGGGTGGTGAGGAAGCTGTCCTGCTCCTCAAAGAAAGATTTAAGGACACAGGGACACAGCACATAACAACTTGTCCCTGCCCTGGTCCTGTGTGGTTTGAGTGAGGAGCTATGGGCTATGTTAAAGATCTGAGTGGTGGCAGGATCTGTCTCACAATCCCTTAGAGGAGACTGAAGCTTGGAGTGCTGGGGGACCTGCCCAGGGCTGCACAGTAATGTCACAGTCTGAGCCCCCCTTTCTGACCTGGCCCCAGTGCAAACAGCATGCTTGCTCAGAAGTTCCATCGCGAGTTCCCAGCTCTTCCCCTGCCTCGGTGCCCAAAGCCCTGGCACTGTTGGGCAGTTTGACACAGACCCAATGTCCACTAAGGAAGGAGGTGTGGGGGAGAAACACCACCTCTCTCTCATGGCCTGCCTCACATAGAGCTCCATTGTCTAGGGACACAAGGAACTCTCAGCAACTGCTAGCCATTCACAGACACTGGGTATCCATGGGGAAGCCTGTGCCAGGGTGTCCACCACCCGTGGACGTCTCAGGGTCAGTGTGGGGGTGGAACTGTCCCTCACTTCTCTCCAGGGCTAGACTTGAAACCACAGATAGGCCACAAGGCTTTGGTGCTTGTGCGCTCTGGAACCCATGCCTCGTAGCTGGAATTGCTAGGGCTGTCCCTAGTGACAAGAACACTTTATTAGGATCCGAGGTGCCTGCCTATGTTGGGGGCAATATGTAGACAGGTAATGCCATGCCTACTCTATCTTGTGCCCACCAGCCCTCCTGCAGCCCTGATGGAAGCCCCCCTCTACATTCCTAGTCACCAAGGTGCTCCTGATTGCTGCAGACAACTGGACCAGGAGGGTGGCCACACTGATATGAATAAAGACTTGTTCAGGATCTGAAGGGGGTGGGTGTCAGTGTGCCACCAGGACTATATGGGGCTGGAAAACACAGGGGATGACAGGCTAGACCTTCGCTGGGATGCTCAGAACCCTGGCCCTACGCTCAGCGTAGCCCTAAAAGCCATGTCTCTGCCTCCAGTGTCTTCTCAGCGTCCCCGTGCATACAGCCTCTCCAGGATGAGCACCACTGGCCTGCACCGCTGGCCTGGCCCAGGCTGGAGACATCTAACAGTGAGGTGTCCTCCTCAGTCTCACCAGGAGTTGCTCTTATTCAGTTTCAACCCCACACCAGACATTCCCCCTTCTGGGCCCCTTTCTCTGAGTAGTTTCACAGCCATCAGTCACCTCCTGACCTCTGACCAGCTCAGGTGATCCCATCTTCCTCACATCCAGAGGCTCATGCTCCCCAAGTGCCCATTGCTCAGTTCAGGGCAGTGATTATCCACAGTAGCTTTGAATCGGGAGTTGGCCTTGAAGTCTGGGCTCTGAGTTGGGCAAGCCACTGGGTATGTTAGACTTTATCTCTTCCACCCACTGTAACTTGGGAGAAGCCACAGAACCTCCTCCAAGAAGGTACCAGGATTAGAGAAGATCCACAGACAGCTAGCGCAGATGCCTGTCTCCTTCCTACCTTCCTAGGTGTCTTCCTGTAGACCATCCTTCATAGAGCCTAGCAGAGGTAGGTTTTCATGGTCTCAGTACTGGTCATCCTAGGCCTTAGCCTCTAGTTCAAGAGGCTTCTGGGTCCTGCAGGTCTTGCCAAATGACTTCACCTCAGATACCACTGTGTCCCCTTTGCTTTAAGTCAGAGTAGCATAATGGGTGGGGTGCGAACAGTGGGTCTCAATGTTAGGACACCCAAGCCATTCGTGAGGGTGGCACTTGAACAAAGACTGGGATTTGGCAGCGGAGTTTGTCATGAAAGTGTCTAGGGAGAGGGCCAAGCAGAAGGTCTACAGTGAGCTTCAGCTCGGAATGTTTGGAGACAGGGATGGAGAGACTAGAGGAGACTGTGTGAGGTCTGGAGGCTGGGAGAAGGAATAAGAAGTGAGGTGGTACTGGAAGGTCTTGATGTGTGTGTGCATGTGTGTGTGCACGCGTGTGCGCGTGCATAGGTTGGGGAACTGCAAGGGAACCTGAGGCCCAGCAGAGCTGTGATTGTGCCGCAGCCTGGAGGTTAGTGGCACAGCTGATGAGAAGAGGACCCATTCAGAGAAGCGCATGAGACAGGAGAGTGGGTAGGAACCCTGAGCATGGGGAGAATGAATTCTGTCTGCGAACAGGGAGAATGGAGCAGGGCATGGAGGTCAATTCCTATAACACTCTGAGGAAGCTGGCCAGCCAACAACTGGGTCTGAGTTCAGACATGGGGCTCAGCAGCAGGTGTTTGCCAGCACCTGTCCCCGAGACTGGGGGAGCTGAGCAAGCAAGAAACTGCAGGCAGAACTGAGATGGGTGAGGCCTGAGCCCTGGATACCTCAACACTAGGAGACCAAAAGCAGAGGGCCGGGCAAGGAGAGAGAAGCCAGGAAGTGGGCCAAGCGAGAACCTCATGCAGCAAGATGACATTGGCCGTGCCGGGGGCAGCTGACCATTAAGTACAATGAAATGAGAACTGGCGGCTAAGGTGCCGAGGAGGCTTTGGAAGGTGGAAGAAGGAAGCCTGTGGGGGCTCTAGAAGAGGGGCTGTGTGGGAATGAGATGCCGACAGCAGGACACAGGGCTTGTTGCCAAAGGAAAGGGTCCCATGGAGCCACAGACAGTGGGGGAGTGGTGACCAGAGGAGGATTTTCAGGTGTGTGGCAGGACATATGTGGGGGGGGGGGGGGAGAAAGAGAATTCATTGGATGTGTTCTAGGAGAGAGGGAGAAGATTAAGGCCCCTGAGCCAGCCAGAGGAAGACCCTCCCCACATACTAGATCAGGAGCCTCTGCCTCCGTCTCAGATGGAGCCCTACTGTTTCGGAAAGGTAGGCTGGATGCTTAAACAGCAGGGGTGATGTCGCTAGAGCCCGGCTGGGTGCCCCTTTCTGAATGTGTCAATCATTTCAAGGAAGAGAGGTGAAGCCAGGGCACAGTATTGAGTGTGCCAGGGGCAAGTGGCAGGTTGCGCACCGGTTGTCTAGAAGAGTGAATGACCGCTGATGTAGTAAAGGCAGGAGTGAGAAAAACTCCAAGAGACTTGAGGTCATGAACCCAAAGTTCAAGGTCATGCGCCTAGCTCGGGCAACCTTTCACTACATAGGTGGGGGATGCGGAGATGCTGTGCTGGCTCTGTCCGCCGGGTTAGGATGCAGTGAGTGCCGAGTGTGGGTGCTTCTAGGGAACAAAGACAAGGTCTGACAACCGAGGAAATCATGGCACAGAACCTGGTGGCATTATCTCAGAATTGGAACCTAGGCAGATTTGAACCCGTGACCCCAATACAAGAAAGCAAGCCGACAGGTATGGAGACTGCTGGGAGATGATTTAGAGAAACTGAGGAGCCAGGACTGGGGGGAAAGGGAAGCTGCTGCCACTGTGAGAATCAGGGGCCCCCTCTCAGGAGATGTTGAACCTTAGACCTACCTGGAATGGCCAAGGAGGCAACCCTAAAGAAAGGTCCTATCTGGATGAGCCTTGGATGGCAAAGGCAGGCTGGATGCCTCTCCCCCAACACAGACACACACACACACACACACACACACACACACACACACACACACATCTTCAGTCGAAGGGCTCTCGACTCTTCCATCTGTGACTCCAGCCAGCAGCCCATGCTCCATGGACCACTCTCTCCTCTAATGTCTTTCTGCCCAGTGTCTGGGCACAGAGCCCAGTGTGGTGGCGGTGTGGCTGTTTATCATCAAGAACACCATTTCTCAAGGCTCGGCTCCTGTGGGGCACTTAAAAACCCGGATACATTATTAATAATCGTCTCCTTCATCCCTGGGTCTAATTAGGAAAGGCAAATTATGAATCAAGTCCAGGCCTCTCTGGTGGGGGCAACAACAGCTTCTCCTGGGTGAGGAAAAGATCCCAGGGAGGTCTGGGCAAGAGCCGGGAACAGTGGACCACAGGCTGGTATAATTAATTAATTTTGCTTCTGTGGGGACTGAGCAACACGACCTCCCTTGTTTCTCGCCCAAATAGCCCTCTTTGTTACATTCACAAAAATAAAGATTTGCTACTCTGGGAGCCCGGCCCAACCTTTTCCTGTCTGCTCTGGTCCTCTTCTCAAATCTGCCATGCCTGCTGGCCCCAACAAGGCTGCAACGCAGCATAGCACAGAGGGTCAACGTTTGTCAGCTCTGGGACAGCACAGACCTGCCCAGAAGTGACAGTGAGGTCCCATATCTAGAACGCTCTGGGTGACCTACTGAGTGGATCTCCTTGCCCGTCCTCATTGATCCACTCTGCAGTGTGCAGTGCACTGGGATGGGCTTTGCTCTCATAACACCAGTAACATCAAGAAAATGCAGGCTGGGGCCCCAACCTCATCCAGACACCTCTCAGTGTCAGTGTCTAAGAGGCAAACACCGTAAAACAAACAGGTAGTCATGGCATGGCATGGGACCATTGGGAGTTGACTGAGCACAGGGAACTCATTTTAGCTTGAGAGAAGCTTGTGGCCCAAGGATGGGGACACGTTCTTTTATCTACAGTAAATGCCCAGCAGGACCTCTGCACTCAGTATCAGTAGATGCTAGATGGCTTTGCCCTTCATCATGGTCCCATGATGGAGGCCTTGTGAATGCCCAGGTTAGTAGAAGCAGTTCTGTCTATACAGTTAATAATTTAAAAGAAAGTTTCAGGCTCACCTTGGATCAGTGGCGATTAATCTGGTCTGAAGACAGACTCTGGTCCATGGCTTGTTTTATAAACAAGGTTTTCATGGAACACAGACGTACACATGAAGTGGGCTGAATAGTTGTGTGAGGGACTACATGCTGGCAAAGACCGAAATATCTACTGTGTGGCCTTTGGCAAAAGTTTGCTTACCTGTAAGGGATACCATTTTGACCTCCGGTTCTTTAGCCATCTTAACGGAACCTGAGCCTGCACTGAAAGTTACATCTCATTTGCATTGTAAATGTGAGCTCTCTGGTTCTTCGATTTTATTATTTTCCCAAATGTCACACCAATTTCCTAGTGTAATCTCTAGGTTTGTGGCATGGGGCTCTCTCTTTTCTAGAAAGCTTAAGAGTGACAACGTGAGAAGCAGTGAAGCACAGCAGAGAGACGGACGGACAGACAGTGGAGTTAAGTTTGCACCTCGACTTGGGAAATCCTACCTGCTCAGTCACCCCTCAGCCAGAGCTCATTTCACAGCCCCCAAGTTCTCACCCACAGAAGCAGTGAGAAGCTTCCCTGGGAGGCTGGAGGAGAGTACCTTCCAGTATGGGCAAAGATGCAGAGACTCTGCTCTGGATGTCGCTGGCCCAGGGCTGCAGACTTTCTTTGTGGCACCAAGTCAGGCTGCTAGAGAGGCGGACCACAGAACAAGGAGCCTGGGGATTTCAGTCTCAAATGGCATCTTCAACCAGTGCCTGGCAGGTGACACCAGTTGTGGACATGCAGCCAGGCTTGGCGCTCTAACTCTCATGCCCTCCCACTTCCTGCATGGCCCCACAGTCTCCCCTGGAAACACCTGCTTGTAAAATCCTCATGAGAGGTTCCAAGGACAAGTTACACGTCAAGACACTCAGACATGAGGTCACCATGGGTTGACAGTCCCTGGCAGCCTTAGAAGATGAAACTCTATCCCAAGAAGGTGCACATGAACTCTGTGTTCTGGACGATTCGCTCCCAGAACCTCCTGCCCTTGACTAATTCTCTGGCCAGAGCCTAAGTCTTGTTTAAAAGTCTCTGTTAGGTGACGCTCGAATCAGTTCTGTCGTGGTTGAGGCCGCACAGCACAACATGCTGAGAAAGTTCCTGATGCTCATCGGGCCTTTGTTTAATGGAAGAAACTGACATGAATGAAGCTTTGTGACAAAACCACACTTAAAAGTACAAGTATTCATGCTGGCTGTCCAGGGGCACGCTGTCCAATACAGTAGCTATCATCCACATGTGACTACTGCAGCTTGATTTAAACGATCGGTATTGTAAGGGCTGTAGAGATGGCTCAGTCAATAAAGAGCCTGAGAGCAAGTGTGAAGACTCAGGTCTGATGCCCAGAGTCTGCATGACAAAGCTGGTGGCGCAAGCTCTGTAATCCTAGCCCTAAGGGGACAGAGACAGGTGGCTCTGTGGGGCTCCTAGCCAGCCTGTCTAGCTTACAGTTGAGTCCCTATCTAAACAAATAAATAACTACCACCCCCAAAAAACCCAGGTGGATAGTGCCTGAGGAATGCCATCTAAGACCAACCTCTGACCTTCAAATGCACGCACACACACAGGCACACACACACACACAAACACACAGAGACACATGCATGTACACATGCACATGTACAGACAGGTGCACACACTCACACACGTACATGCAGGCACACACATGCATGCACACACAGGCACACACGCATGCATGTGTACACACAGACAGGCATACACATACACACACAAACAGGCATACACAGGCACACATAGGTGAACAGGCACACACACACAGGCATACACATATATACACACACATATGCATGCGCGCGCGCACACACACACACATGAAAAGGTAAAACCTGGCATTTAGTTCCCCAGTGACACTTGCCCTTTGTCAAGTACTCAGCAGCCATGGGGGGACTGGCTACCCTGTGACACAGGCACCACCCTGACCGTTATGATGGGAGTTTGTTGGATGCTTGAATGGCACTGGGCCAGAGTTACAAGCACAGGAGTCCCCTTTCTAAATGGCTCAATAGCTACTTTACTTACCCTACCAAAAGCAAAAGGGAAGAATGAGATGGGTTTCCTATGCCACCAGTGGCATCTGGTGTGGTTAAAGTGTGTGTTTCTTACATTTTTCTTTCATTTTCAGATTCTTCCTCCATCAGAAGAGCATTGCAGAAGGCAATCAGCTCCGTTTTCCAGATAAGGAAAAGGAAGACTCCAAAGATTCAGAGAGGCAAAGTCACAGAGCCATGAGGAAAGTGACAGTCAGACTTCTACGTGGGAAAGCTTCTGCTGCTCCCACTGGGTATAGTGGGGTGGTCCATCCTCCCAATACTTCGGCTCTGATGTGCCAGCTAGGAGCCATGGACTATCCAACCCCACATGTGGCACACACGTGGCAGGGTGAGTGGGGTGCCTGGACTCATTATGCCTTTGAGACAATAGTGAAGCCTTTCATGATGGGCAGACAGACCACTGTAGTGACACTGACCAGGCCCAAGGCCATGAAGATCCTGCTACTGCAACACGCACAGATGACTCCTCTGTCCCTGGCTTGTCCAAAGCATAGTGATGCTGAGACTGTATAAAAGGTCTCCCTGGCAACAAGCATCTTCCTGGACCTTTCCCCTACTCAGACATGCAGTTTCTTCTAAAGATCAAGGCCACCCCACCCCACCACCTGGGTTCTGGTACTGTCATCGAAACTCTGAAGTTTTCTAAGTCACTGCATCTCCCTGGCTCCCCAAGGCCCAATGAGAGTGACACCACGGAGTTAGGCCAACATCCCCAACTTCATCACAACCTCAGGCTGCCTTGAGGTTTTTCAGTGTCTGGGGGTGTCTCTGGCCTCTGCTCCCTAGACGACAATGGCAGCTGTTCCCCAACTGTGAAGATCATCTGTCTGTTTCTGGGAACTCTTCCAGAGCTCTGTCCCAACTCCGGACTTCAGTGCAGAGGCTGGTTCATCCAACAGTCAGCATCCAATGAGAAGGCCAGATTCAGGCCCCTGGTGTGCAATGCACCAGACCTGGCTAATCGAAGGCAGCCAATTTGATAGCCTTCCCACAGGACACTCTGAGGTTCTGAGCCCATTGCCTTCGGAATGACCCCCAGCTACTGAGAGGCTAACAGGATTCAGAAAGAAGCCTGGGCATTCTTTCCACAATACCCATAATCCTCTCTGCCAAGGCAGGGGGTGCTGTGCCTCTGCTACCCCTGGTCTAATTCATTCTAAATCTGAGAACAAGAAACTCATTCATTCTGGGCCAGGAGGCCTAGGGGTCGGGGTAGGAAATAGTGGCCTTTGGCCTTTCTCATTGTTGGCAAGGGTCACAGGGAAACTCGGGAGCAGGGAACAGACACTAGTCACATGTGCCTTTTACTCTGGAAGAAGGTGGGGTGGGGGACATTAACCAAGGCGTGCTTTTCCTCGACCCACCCAAAACCTTGCCATCTCCCCCAGGCAGAAGGTCCAGGCGGCTGAGACCAGGCCTCGCCTAACAGAGTTAGGTAACACTGGCTCATTCCAAACAGGTCCTCCCCCAGACAGCACAATTCTCAATTGTACCAACCAACCTCCGGGATAATTTAGCTCTATAATGTGAACCAGATTCTTTCCCATCATATGAGGAAGTCGTGATCGCAGCATATACAAAGTCGCAGGCAACACTGCTTATGCTCGTGCTAAAGGCCAGGAAGTGCCACCGGAGGGATGCACCGGGCTGTGTCTGTGCTGTCACAAGTGTTTATTGGTTTCCTGTCATGCGCTGAGAAGCAAGCAAATTGCCAAGGTTTCAGAAAACGTTACACTTGCCGAATAATGATATAGTGACAGGGAGCTGAGAAGCTGGCTTGTCCATGAAGTGCCTGCGTGGTAAGCAGGAGGACCAGAGCGCCAGCCCCAGCACTGGCATGAAAGAGCCAGGAGGGGTGATGGGTGTTTAAAATCCCAGCACTGGGGAGTTAAAGACAGGAGGATCCCTGGGACTTACTGGCCAGCCAGCCTCATCTACTTGGCAAGTTCCAGGTCACTGAGAGACTCTCCTCTCCCGCCCCCCCCCCCCCTCGAGCAAACTAATGAGGAAAGTCAACGGCAGAGCTAGGACTCTAGGCCACCTGACCCCAAAGTCCCGGCTCTCTACCACACACTACGGAGAGCCAGACATGACCATGGGTACTGGACTTTAGTGAAGACGCCTTGCCTCGGCTTGATTAGTGGATTTGAGCACTGCCTGAGAGACCCTGGTCTCGGGTTTCTGACTTCCATGAGGAGTGTCCCCGACATCTAATCTCTCACCTACTCCTTCCAAGAGCAGATGAGGGGTTGGAGAGATGGCTCAGCAGTTAAGAGTGCTAGCTGATTTCACAGAGGACATGAGTTTGATTCCCAGCACCCAGTCAGGTGACTCACAATCGCCTGTGACTATAGCTCCGGATCTGAAGCTCTCTTCTGGCCTCTGTGGGCACCAATCGCAGTCGGCAGGACTCTGGGAAGGTCAAGTTTGCTTCATTCATACTGTGGCCCTCAAGAGTGACAGCAAAGAAAACTGAAATGCTTGGCAAGAGAGAAACAGAGAAGTGATTTCTTTTTAAAGGATCTTGTGTAACCCAGGTTAGCCTCCAACTCATTATGTAGCTTAGGATGGCCCTGAACTGCTGATCCTCCTGCCCCTGCCTCCCAAGTGTTGGGATTACAGGCATGTGCCATCACACTCCACTCAAAAGATTTTTCTTCCTTTCTGGTAGTGGGGATTGAACCCATGGCCTTGGGTATACTCAGCGGTCTCCCGGTAATCTATGCAGCCAGCCCTGCTGGGAGTATACAAGGAGTTCTTCCTCTTTAATTCAGGGTCATCACGGACTCCCCCGAGCACCTCAGTCTAAAATCTAAATGACATTAAGTCCCTGACCAGCCCGGTCCTGCCATCTGCTCTTTACTTTTCCTGACAGCTGGCCTCATAGGTCACCATAATCAACTGCTCCATCATTTTCCTGTGACAGGGACATTAAAGGGGCTCAGAGGTGAAGATCGTCTCTCGTAGATGGGGTGATGCTTCAGAGGCAAGCCGTGTTCACTGGCTGCAGAATCCAGCTTCTGCATTGCCTGTACGCCTACAAATCACTGCGCCCTACACCCATGCTCAAGCAAGGAACCCAGAGGACCATCAAAACAGAAAGACACAAAAGCTGAGGGGTGTTAGGAAGGAGGGGGAGGCTCAGAGGGAGCGAGAGGAGGATAAGAAGGAAGCTGGACCTGAGTGCATTTGAAATATATTATACGTGTGGATGAAATTGCCAAAGAACACATTCTTTAACTTAAAGGAAAGGAAACCAGTTGCCAGGCATAAACAAAGCCCTGTCCCACGACTACTAGCTTGTATCCAGTTCCCCATCATTGAGGCAGCCTCCACTGTAACCCAGCCCCTCCCTCACTGGCCGGCATCTGGATGTTTCTAGAACTTTCTAGTCCAGAAGGCTCGCCCCTTTCCTGTGAATCCTTCCAAATGTATGTGTTTACAGCCACACCGCACACACTGAGGACGCTGGTGTTACAATATCTGCTCTGCAGAATATACTTCTGAATCAGTGTGAGCGGAACCATTCTTTGTGGTCTTTTCCTAAGAGCTGGCATAGAGGGCCAGGGATACGCCACAGTTCATCTAAATCCTCCTGAAACTGTCTTCAGGTAGAGGGCACCTCAGCCTGTTACCTGCAACTTCCGAACCTAAAAGGGAGTTTGGTACCCACAGTCAAGCAAAGTTGGGTTCTCTGCATTCTTAACTCCCCTCCCTGCCCGTGGAAAACCACAGATCTGTGGCAGAGATATTACTGGACGCCGGACAGCCTGGCATTGCCACTTCACCTATACTATACACATGGCATTGCTCTTTGTAAAACCCAAGCCTCTGGTTCCTGGTGAGCCGTCTCCCACCCTTCCATGCCTCTCTGCCCTCTTCGTCCCTACCCATCCTGACCCTGCATTGCCTCAAACATCTGTGTCTCCTTACCAGCTCTGCTCTGGGCCTCGGCTCACACTTCCAGGTAGCGTCATGAACTGCAGTCTTTGTACAGAGACTAGAGGAGCCGGATTTTAATGTAACTGACAGTTCAAGACTCTTCTCTCTTTCGAAACACTGGGTGTGACAGGCTAGGCGTCGGGTGTTGTTTCTAATATGGCTTCCAAACAGTCCTTCTTAAGGGTGAGGACCCAGCCACAGACTCGGGGGCTGAACTTTAATGCATCTCTTGGGGACTAAAGGAAAGGCACTGCCATCCTGAAGGAGGAGCTGCTGTATCCTCGGTCCCGAGGCTGTGGTTTACTAGCCTTCAGGGCTGGGCCTGTCCCTCTTCATTCTCCCTCAAACAGCAACCCAGCCCCACTGTTTCAATTCCAGCTGGAGTTTCAACTCCACACTTCTAGCTCCAGACCCAACCGATGTCTGGCTCCTGGCCTGTGTTCAACTGTGGCTTGGCATCTCTACTCACAGGGTGCAGGGAGGAGGCTCAGAGTTCACACAAGACAATGAACTCAGCAGCTGCTCCAACCCCAAAGAAGGGTCCTTCCTGTCACCTCCCTCCTTGTGAGCCAACAGTAAGCCATGTACTTCCTCCTAAAGTTTGTCTCTGCCACAACAGCCTCCCACCTGACCTGCTGTCTCCCCCCTCCCCTCCCAGTCTCCCACTCACACAGCAGCCTAAATTAGATGCATTACACCTCTGTTCTGCATATCTTCCAGAGGCTTCTTGCCAAAGATGGCCTCAACTCTAATCTTTTTATCATGGCTTTGCGAAACATTGCTTCCATTTAAGTCACTTCCCTTGTGGAGAAGTCTCTAGAAGCTTCCTCAACAGTAACAGAACTCCCAATGCTAGCAGAGAGGGTGAGAACTCCCGAGGGGAAGATGGATGGGTTACGGGATGTGTGTTAGGAAGGAGAGGAAGGAAAGGAAGGAAAGGGGGTTAGTTTTGTTACCCAAAGGCTCAGAAACAGCGCCGTTCATTCCCATCAGCACACGCCCTCACTCCTACCCTTCCACAGAGAGGGGCAGTTTGTGTGGAAACGGCAGAGCTGGTTAATCCCACAGGGCTTATGGCTGCGGAAAGCATTTTAGCGGTGACTAGGAAGATAAACTGCTTTGCTGCTACACGGCCCAGAATGTTCTCAGAGATGAGAAGAAAATCCTTTGTGTATTTCTGACTGTAAAGGAATCCAGGTCCTGGCTTCGGGAGGGAGGCCGGGATGGGATTTCAGGCAGCCATTCGTCTGTGTTTAAGGCCCCGTGGGGGAGCTGTCATGCTTCCTGCTCTGGGGACTCTGAGGGGAGGTTAGCATATAGGAGCAATGGGCTCCATCTCGGTGGAAGCAGGAGCTCAGCAGCATGGAGGGGAAAGGAACGAAAGGGAGAATAAGGGGGGCATTATTTAAGTCTCAAAAATAGTAAGAAGAATTTGGCAGATCTTGGTGCCATTGGATCTTGCCATGTCTGAGCCAAGAACAGGAAGAAGACAGTGTGTTCACTGGAGGGTCTTTAGTCAGAAGAATGTGGGGAACACAGTATGGGGCCCCAGTTCCCTGATCTGAGGCAGCCAATATCAATTTCCTGTGTGTTCCCCTTCACACTTCCTGTGGGCTCACTTGGAGTGTCCTACTGAAACCACATCCTGGCTCCAAAGGTTCCATCTGTTCTGGTCCATTTCTCTTACTTCCTTACTACTTCCTCCTGGGAGCAACCCCTTTTCCCTCACATACATCCGAACCATTCATCTCAGCTCTACCTATAGAACGAACCAGACAGGATGGATGACTGATGAAAAACAAAGTCACCCATGAAAGCACCATGGGCCACATGAGTCCAGCGTGAGACAGTGCCCACAAGCGCAGAGCAGAACAGGAAGCTGCTAAACACCTTCCTGTCCTCTGACCAAGCTAAAGTCAATGCCCATGGCTGAGCTGGTTGGGTTGGGGACCCACACTTTGTGAAGAACGGCACTTCCTATATCTCTGGCTCCTGCCCACTGTGCCCAGGGCATTCATTCGTCCTTCAACCCAAATACCGGAGCTCACCATGCCTGCATTGCCACGCACACCTAGATGGTGCTTTGCCACCTGAGGGAGACCCACTTGCAGGAAAGCCAGCTCAAGAGAGAGCGAGGAGAGGGAAGGAGGTGAGCACTGCTCCTGAGACTGCGGTTCAAGTGAACTTGGAATACAAAGAGTGTGAGGAAGGAACTGAGAACAGGAGGGAGATAGAAGAGGGCCTGCCAGGAATAGCAAGGACTCCACTCCCCTGCCCCAGAGTTCAGGTAAGGTATTTCTAGTTGATCTTCTGTGCCCAGTGTCAGTTTCCCAACATGGGAGGTGCCCTGGCAGAGAGGCGTCCAGAAAGGACTGTGTTCACCACCCCTCTCTGTCCCTGACAGACTACAGTTTAGATACCGCATGCCAGAGCTTCCCAGACAGTCTGGCCCAAGACGTGAGCTTACACTGGGTTCCTTCTGGACGGGACAGAGAGGGGCACAGATGCCACTGCCAAGGCACAACTGGTTCTGGTAAACTCCAGCAAGGCCCCAGGGGCTAGCAGATGACATCCCTGCGTGCAGCTTGGCCATATTTAGAGAGATGAACGGGAGGGCAGTATAAATCAAGTCCTAAGAAACCGAGCTGCAAACCAAGCCAGCATCTCAGCATAATCTTAGAAAGAGATGGTTGCCACAGTGAGGCCCCTGAAACAGACACACAAACGGTCAGGGGCTTGGCCTCCTTCCATCCCAGAGAGATGGATCACCCTCGTGCAATGCTTGGTCTCATGATTCTCTCCAGAATTCATCTGGGAACTGTCACTTTGCTCTGAGTCATCGCAGTCCAGCTCTAGTCTACCACCTGGATGAAGTAGTAGCGTCGTAACTAGCCTTATCCCTTCCCCTCCCCCACTCCCCACTCACTGCCAACGATCATCTAAAGAGGAAGGTTCCTTCAGGTCATCCTCGTGGCCGCAAGTCTCTTTAATGGCTCTCCACAGTACTTTGAAGAGGCCCCAATCTGTGCCATGTGAACCATGGTTTAAGGACCCAGACTGAATTGGTGCTGGCTCTCCCGTCTTACTCTCTGCCTTCCTCTCCTGTGAGCCACCCTCCCCCATGGCTTACAGTGCCCAGTGGCATGACCTGTGAGTTTCCCAAAACCTGAGGCTGTTCCTTTCCGGGATTTTGCCTATGTTCCCCTCTGCCTGGCACACTCTCCCTGGACTTCACAAGACAGTTTAGTCAAAGACCGGCTTACTCGGAGATGTTCCTTGCCTCTCACTTGGAGCTGAGCCCCTCCTCAGGGCCTCCTAGACCTCCACCTCCTACCCCAGCGTCCGGCCCACAGTGGGTGGTCAGTGGATGCTGATTGGTGAGGGCAGAGCTGAGAGGGACCCTTGAACATCTGTGATGGCCTCCCACTGGACATCCAGACTTTACTTTTATTTGAAACTTGACCAAAGAAACTTACAAGAATTGGGGGTTATGCATTTTTCTTCTCTTCCCCTCTCCATCCTTCTTAGCAGGAAGCAGGTGCCTCATTGCCTTGGGCACCCCAAGCCTGAGCGCCCTCACTGTCCTTCCTCCCGCCATGCCACTGTTTCCCTTCCATTCTTCACTGTTGGTTTTCTTCCGACTACACTCTGGCTATGATGCTCCCAGGCTGCTGTGGTTCATCTTCACTGCCAACTTGATCACTTAGATCACCATGGAAACCTACCTCTGGGTGTGTCTAGGAAGGTGTTTCTAGAAAAGGTTAACTGATGAGGTTAGACCCACCCAAGATGGGGGCAGGCACCATCCCATGGGCTGGGGTATGAACACATGAAAGATGAGCCCAATACCGACACTTACATTTCTCTGCTTCTTGACAGCTGCTTCATGGCCCAGACCCTGCATCTGATGGGCTGTGTCCCCTCAAAGTCTGGGTCCAAATAAGCTCTTTCTCTCTTTCCTTGTAGGATTCTTGGGAAGAAAAGTAACTGACGCACAGGCATTCTTGAAATCTCTTCTTGTGTCCCCAGAAACTATTACCCTCTGGGGTGACATGGGACTCTGCCCTGGGCCAGGCTTGGACGGCAGCTCTACAGATGCTAGTCCCTGGGCTCAGAGATGCAACTGGATCCAACCCAGACTGTGACACCCCATTTCTAGTGCTTAACAGTAGTGGCAGATTTTTTTAGGCTCAGTTGGGGTCCCTGATGTCCCCACCTAGTGGATGTGGAAGCAACTTCTGCCTTTTGACTGTACCACCACCAGATGACACACTGGGTGCTTAGTTCAAGCTATGACAAAACTGACCTGTTTTAGCAGGAAGGTCTTACTTGGTTCCACCGACTTGGACCACCCTAATATCTCCTCTTATTGCCTGCAGCCCTTCTCTTTGCTCCTTGTTCTGTCCCTGTCCTTCCCCAGGACAACACCCATCAGCACCTGACTTGCTCAAAAGTGCACACAGCAGGCTGCTGTCTAGACTCTGAACCCTGCTGGCACGGCCTGGTCCCAGGGCCATTCCCTCTCCCCTGGGTCACTGCAACCGACTGGTCTTCCTGGTTCTGTCCATTCTCCTCAGAGCAGAGAAGCTAGAGGGACCCCACTTTCTCTGCCCCTCTCCAACCCTCATTTCTTACCTTGCTCCCATCCTGCAGGGCCTCAGGCTCAGTTGCTCTGATGAGTCTCCAAGCTCAGACTTCAGCCGTGGCTGCTCTCCCTATCCATGGCACCCTCCCAGGCCCCTCTACACTTTCTCTAGGATACTGTCTTCTCTTCCTGTGACCTGGTCTGCCCCAGCCAGCTCCCCCTCACATCCCAGCCCTTGCTTTCTCTAGCACACCTGCCACAGTCTGGCTCCAAGGATTAGCACAGTGATTGCTTCTGGTCTTCATCCCCTGCCAGAATGTCAGCTCTGCATCCACTTTGTCCTAGAGCATATCTCAAGTTCTGAAGGCATGTTTAATAAAATGTCTGAATGAGTGAAAGTTGGCTTCCTCCCAAACGTCCTCCCTCAGGCTCCTTGGGGCCTGGCCTTAGAACCTCCATTAGCACATGCCTGTAGCAGTGCTGACCAGAACATCCGTGGGGGCCTTGAGCGGTCCTAACCACACCTCTGCTGGAATTTCCCTTTGGCTCAAGCTTTCCCCCCTCTAGGCCAGTCCATCTCCCGAGGATCCAAGTATCTCCCTAAGGCCTAGCCCATCTCTCTCCACCTTCCATACCACAGGAGCTCTGCCTTCTCCCTGAAGCCCCTGGATTCTGCAAGCTCCCATCCCTGACTGCTTTCCCCAGCTGGACCCTGGACGGACACACCCACTTGTCTGGCTCCGAATGCCTTCATCCTCTGCACTCGCAGAGCTCGGGATCTCTGAATTCAGACGACTGAGGGTCAATTGATAAAGGGCGGTGTACACTCTCCTTGCTGCTCCTCCAGCAAGCACTTCTATCCTCAACTCCTTCCTGGCTTCTGACTCTTCACAAGCCTGGGTCATTCCTCAGACTCTGGCCCTCATGACCCTCAAGATCTATCCTCACCCCTCTCCTCCCTGTCTGCACTCTCCCCAGCCATCTCTGCGACTCCAGGACCATTGTGAACGGCACCCACAGCCCCATCCTTAGTGCTAGCGGAAGCGTCTGCCTCAGCTTGAGACTCATGATAGCTTCAAGGCTGTGACAAACCTGGAGCTGAGATTTCTGTTGTTACACTGCTCTTGTTTGAGAGGTGCCTGAGCACACCAGTCACCATAACCATAACCTAGGAGTTCTTGTCCCCGCCCCACAGTGGCTGGCCTGGTGACCTTTCAGGCCCTTTCCCTACCCCTGCAGTTCTGAGCTCTGGCCCACCCACCTCTGCCTTCATCCACCGCTACTCAGCCTGGGTTTTCTGACCCCTTGCCCCACCCCTGCTTGAGCACCCCTCCTTCCCCCAGGTCCAGTTTTTCACTTGAGACTTGTTTTCTTATCTCTGTCCCTCTGGTGGCTCCTCCAGGTGGGCCAGACAGGTGCTCTTTCTCCGGCTAACCCTGGAGACAGGCACGCTGAGTAAGTAGCCTGCAGTTTCTTCATGGTCCCCTCCCTCCCCTGTCACAGACTCCTTAGACTCCATCTGAGACAAAGCAGAATGCCATGGACCTTGCCGTGGGGTCCTCAGCTCCTCTCCACTACGTCACCCTCAGCCAGTGGCCACAGCAGAGTACTTGGCACACTCAGAGCTCTAGAAATGCTGGTCCATAAATGTTTGTGAGAGACGTGTGTGTGATGTGTGAAGGTGTGCATGTATGTTCCTATGGGTACAATGCATATACATTTATGTGCATGTACCATCACACCCTGCTTTTTTATTTTTTTCAATGTGGGCTCTAGAGCTAAAGCTCAGGTTCTGTGTGTATCGCTGATGGCACCATCTCTCCAGACCCCTCGTGCTTCCTCTGTGTAGGAGAGAGAGAGAGCGCTGTGGGCTCCTGATGGGACCCCAGAAGGTATAGGTGCAGTGAGTCTGACTAGGGGCAAGGTCAGTCACCGTGATCCCATGGAAGAAAGCAATTGCTTATGACAGATGCTTCCGGCACCCGTTGCCTCTCTGGCCTGGGAAGTAACACTCCAGTTCACCAGCTGTGACAAGTTGATATGACACCTAACTCTCCCTGCCAGTGCCTCTCAGGTGCCAGCCTGTACTACGGCCCTGAGCTCCAGGGTCAGATATAGCAGCCACCATGGCTGGCTGCCGTCCTTCCCCTTCTCACTGTCACCTCCCTGTAGGTGTTTCCTGGGCTCACCTCCCAAGTGGCCTCTTGCACCGGACTCCTGGCATCTGTTTCTGGAGAAGCCTAAATCAGACAGGGTCCCAAGAACTGCTAGCAAGTGACAAGCAGGACCTGATAAAACCTGAGTCCCCTCTCTGCTCCTCTCTCCTGGACAGCATCTCCTGTCCTCATCATCCTGTTACCCAGGCACGCATTTATGCAAGCACTTGGCATGCACTTGTCACGTGTCAAGCCCGGTACCACCTGGGGTGGCCGGGGTGACAAAGATGTACAATCAGTCCCCGAACCTGGGGACAAGAGCAGACACTTAATAGGCTAAACTAGTGACTTTGTCCTGGACACGAGAGGGGCATCCTAGGTGAATTTTGCAATGATATTAAAGAGCTGACACACTGGCAGGACCTCTCTTCTCCTCCCCCACGGTGGGCGCCATCCTAGGCATTGTCTTGACTTTCCCACCTGCCCTAGGTATAAAAATGAGGTCCACGCAAGGTGAGAAGAGGGAGGGCTTTCAGCTGTCATGTGTCACCTGGTTCTAAATCATTGGTGCTGGGCAGCAGAGTTCGTTCAGGCCCTGGCTTGTAAGATCTACCATGGGAATGGCTTGAAGGTAGTAAACAGATGTGTTTTTTCTTTAAGCACACCCCTTCACACATCTCCTCTCTCAATTATCAGTCACTTTAAGGAAACCAAATCAGCACCCAAGTTCCCAACTCCAGCACCTTGCTTCCTAGCCCCCCAGGCTGCATCTTGGCTGCCTGCAAACGTTTCTTTCCGGCCAGCGCTCTCCCTAAGCAGTGGATTCTAATTGATTGGTTTCTAACTTGCCTTCATTCCTAACTTCAAATGAGGACAGGGACATAAAATGGAACACAGAATGAAGCAGATAAAACCAGACGCTAACCGTCATCTGCATCTGGGCCCACGTGTTTTCTCCATGCTTCCTGGTAGTGTGTAAAGAGGGGACTGGGACATTTTCGTAGCCACTGTTGATACAGATTCTAAGAAAACAGTTTGCAGAGATCAGTCTCGGCACTAGGCTGGGAAGGTGATGGGCCCTGGAGGGGGAGTGAAAATAAGCCACATACTCACAGCGCCTGACGTCTGCAGTGCTTGGGAAAGTTCCAGGCTTGAGAGGCCTGGGTTTTGGTCCCAGGCACTTCATTGATGGTAAATTTGGGAGGGTCCCTTGGGCCTTCTGAGAATATGTCCTCTTGGGGTCAGGTTTGCTGGGAAAGAGGGACCAGCAGATGTTTTGATGACACGACACTAGCTAGCTGCTTGCTACTAGGATGCCAATGACAGATGATACCCAAGAATTGCCACTTCAGATCCAAGGCTACGTCTCCCTCCCTGCTCCAAAGGGGATGCCACAGCAAACACAGAGTGCTTCCAGCCTTGGCACAGGCTCGATGCCTCCAAGACACCGCAGAGTATGATGTGTGTATTATTGGCACGTGGGGCTCAACAGATGTTTGGTGAACAAAGAGTAGGGTGGCCTTAGGTCTCAAGGAAAACAGGACTGGATTCATTTACCAGTGGGAACCCTGTGGAAATGTTCTCGCCTTTGAGAGTTGAACAGAAGAAATCAGGGAGCCAGTCTGCTGGCCTCTGTGAGGATGGCTCGTTATGCTCTGGGACCCACGAAGAAACAAAGGCTACACATGGGACAACTTGATTAAGGAGAGGGTTCGTGATGGCCTCTGCTTGTCGCTGCCCAGTGCCTACACCTCATCAGATAAGTTCAAAGGAGAAACAAAGGAAGAAATGATGGATTCAGTGCTTGAGCCCAGGGATGCACAGCATGGATGTGAGGCTGGCCCCCATCATCTTGTTACTGTAGGTCACGTCTGCAGCATTGGCAAGACCCTCCGAGCAGAGACAGTGGCAGGGAGCAGACCCAGCAAGCGAACCTACAGATCAGAAGAAACCAATGGCCGACACAGATTGGGAGACAGCTCAGTCGTTGCAGTGCTCGAAACCCAAGGATGAGGACTTGAAATTGATCCCCAAGACCCACACTTGACAAAAGTCAGACTATTTGGTATTCACTTGTCCTGCCAGCTCTGAGAACACAGAGACAGGTGGATCCCTGGGGCTTGCTGGCTAGCCCACATAGTTTAAGCGGTGGGCTCCAGCCTAGAGAGACCCCGTCTCAAAAAGCAAAGTGTGTGGCCCCCAAGAAAGAACACCTGAGGTTGATCTCTGGGCTGCAGATGTATACACACGCATGTGCACTCTATACATGCATAGCCACTCACCGAGCACACGTGTGTACACACACACACACACACACAAGGGGGCAAACAGCTGCTGTAAGAGTCACCACAGGCAGAGCCTGGCCCCTAACTCATCGCTGGCTCCCTCATCTTCACAGCGGTTTTCAGCGTTTAGCAGCAGATGTGCTCTCAGTTCACATCTGGAAGAGAGATCAACAAAGTGAGGAGACCAGTTTAGGGTCACATAACTCCAGCGAGGGCAGCCTCCCTGAGGAGTCCCACTGGATGAAAAGTGAACCCAGAAAATGGGCTATCAGACGGCCCGCAGGCCTGGGAAGTAGAACAGAGCTCCAGGCAGGAGCAACAACTCAGCCGAACTCAGGCAGACTCTACCAAGGTGACTCTCTGTGACTTCAACACAGCCAATATTGGATATCCTAGAACAGCGATGGCCCCGAGGCCAGAGACAGAGGGAAACCAGTTCAGTCCCATCACACCCAAGTTTTCCCCTTGTGGGTGTAGATCCATCTGGCCTTGTGCCTTCTCCACCTTGACTCATAAATCACCTGGGCAGTTCCACAACAAGCCCATACAGGATGGGATTACGATGTTTGGAAGGTTGGTGTGGGGTACATGGGTAGCCGGGCTCAGGCAATTGGGGCTCAGGCAGTCCCCTAGAGGAAGGGGCTTGCACAGGCAGAGATGTAACCCTACAGCGTGCCATTCCTGTGATCTCAGACACACACACACACACACACACACACACACAGAGAGAGAGAGAGAGAGAGAGAGAGAGAGAGAGAGAGAGAGAGAGAGAGAGAGAGAGAGAGCGCTAACAAGAAGCAATTTAAGGTAGGGGGCTTCGGGTTTGATGATAGAGTATGTCATGGTGGAGAAGGAGCGACATCAGAAGCTTGACATGGTTGATCACGTTATGACCACAGCCAGGAAGCAGGGAGAGATGAACGCTGGTGCTCAGCTCAGGTTTCCCTTGTTATTTAGTCCAAGAGCCCAGCCCATTGAATGGTGTCACCCACACCCGTCAGTTAAACTTGTCTGGAAACGCCCACACAGACACACCTGGAGGTGTGTCTCCTGGGTGATTCTAAAGCCAGACAAGTCCAGACTAACCATCTCCTCAGTAAATCAATATACACAGAACTTGGTAATGTTTTCTTAGTTGCTAGATGCAAATTAAGGAATGGAAGACTAAAATAATTCCTTTATTGAATAGGGAAAGGAAAATTCAGTTTAAAAAAAACCATTTAATAACCAGAAACCCTGGAGGCTATTAAAGATCTCAGATCCTTGTCTGGGTGCAGCACCATGCTGGGAATGCCCCGGGCTTGGTGTACAGTAGCATGTGAGAACTGGTCCATTTTACAGATGGAGGACTTAGGTAAGGAATTTGTTAAAGTAAGGTTCACACTGACAAAACCCCTACTTAATGGAGGTTGCCACTTGCCAGGGGCAGTGCCAGGCCCTCATTCGTTGTTTTTTTTTTTTTATCTCCCACACTACCTCTGAGATGGAGAAAACAGGGACCCTGAGAGGCAGAGTAACCAGGATACAGCTGGAAAGAGCCAAAGCCCAGCTGGCCTCCATGTCTTACCTCCAAGACCAGGAATGTGGATCTGTGACCAGATGAAAACCGTGCCCTCAGCAAAAGTCCCAGGAATCTAACTTTGCAGCCCTGGGGAAGGCCGACTCTGCATCAACACAGAAGTCCCGCAGACCCAGGGGGTCTGATACCTGCAAGTCATCTGTGCTAACACCATGTCCGGCCAAGGGAAACATCAGGGCCTCCACCAGGAACCTGGCATCCCTCGGGGACAGCAAGGCGATGGGGAGTGACTTTACCTGCTGTGCCCACCAGCTTTGTGACCCCCAATGGCAAGCTACCATACCCCTTCACACTCATCATAACCCATGACAACTCTGGTTTGTGTGTGATGGGAACCTTTGCTTTTAGAGGTTCCGTGGCAATAAACCTGGATTAATGCCGAGGAATCCAGTGCTTAACATGGATTAATGCTGAGGAATTCAGTGCCTAAGATGGAAGCAGGGGAGAAAAAAAATGGGTCACTACTCCTTGGTCCCACCTGATCGTCATCACCATGCTACGGTGAAATTGCAAGCAAGGAGAGGGTGTGGTGAATGGTCCACTCAGTGACTCCTCAGGCCCAGAAGTCCTGCCTCCTCCCTTCTCCTCGGGCCCAGGATCCCTGCATCCCCTCTCCCCTTCAGGCCCAGCATCTCTGCATCCCCTCTCCCCCATCAGGCCCAGCATCCCTGCATCCTCTCTCCTCCTCAAGTCCAGCATCCCTGCATCCCCTCTCCTTCTCAGATCCAGCTTCCCTGCATCCCCTCTCTTCCTCAGGTCCAGCATCCCTGCATCCCCTCTCCTTCTCAGATGGAGCATCCCTGCATCCCCTCTCCTTCTCAGATCCATCATCCCTGCATCCCCTCTCTTCCTCAGGTCCAGAATCCCTGCATCCTCTCTCCTCCTCAGGCCCAGCATCCCTGCATCCTCTCTCCTCCTCAGGTCCAGCATCCCTGCGTCCCCTCTCCTCCTCAGGCCCAGCAGCCGTGCATCGGCTCTCTTCCTCAGGTCCAGCATCCCTGCATCCCCTCTCCTCCTCAGGTCCAGCAACCCTGCATCCCCTCTCCACTCAGGCCCAGCATCCCTGCATCCTCTCTTCTCCTCAGGCCCAGCATCCCTGCATCCTCTCTCCTCTTCAGACCCAGCATCTCTGCATCCTCTCTCCTCCTCAGGTCCAGCATCCCTGCATCCTCTCTCCTCCTCAGGTCCAGCATCCCTGCATCCCCTCTCCCCCTCAGGTCCAGTATCTCTGCATCCCCTCTCCTCCTCAGGTCCAGCATCCCTGCATCCTCTCTTCTCCTCAGGCCCAGCATCCCTGCATCCTCTCTCCTCTTCAGACCCAGCATCTCTGCATCCTCTCTCTTCCTCAGGCCCAGCATCCCCCCATCCCCTCTCCTCCTCAGGTCCAGCATCCCTGCAACCCCTCTCCTCCCAGGTCCAGCATCTCTGCATCCCCTCTCCTCTCAGGTCCAGCATCTCTGCATCCCCTCTCCTCTCAGGTCCAGCATCTCTGCATCCTCTCTTCTCCTCAGGTCCAGCATCCCTGCATCCTCTCTCCTCTCAGGTCCAGCATCTCTGCATCCCCTCTCCTCTCAGGTCCAGCATCTCTGCATCCTCTCTTCTCCTCAGGTCCAGCATCTCTGCATTCCCTCTCTTCCTCAGGTCCAGCATCTCTGCATCCTCTCTCCTCTTCAGACCCAGCAGCCCTGCATCCCCTTTCTTCCTCAGGTCCAGCATCCCTGCATCCCCTCTCCTCTCAGGTCCAGCATCTCTGCATCCTCTCTTCTCCTCAGGTCCAACATCCCTGCATTCCCTCTCTTCCTCAGGTCCAGCATCTCTGCATCCTCGCTCCTCTTCAGACCCAGCAGCCCTGCATCCCCTCTCTTCCTCAGGTCCAGCATCCCTGCATCCTCTCTCCTCCCAGGTCCAGCATCTCTGCATCCCCTCTCCTCTCAGGTCCAGCATCCCTGCATCCCCTCTCCTCTTCAGGTCCAGCAACCCTGCATCTTCTAGAATGGTCTCAAATCAGACAAAGTTAGCTCACCACCACTCACCTGCCCCTAGACTAATACAGTCACCATCACTGCCATCTCTGGCAGTACCAGCCTCGTCACTGTGCCCTAACATCTATTCTTCCCTTCTCCCTTACTTGCTTCCACAGGATCAATCTCCGAAAAGCAAATCTGAGACCTTACCATCTAGAGGTTCCCTGCTGCCCTTAGGTATAAATCCAAACTCCTTCCCTAGGCTCTGACCTGTGAAGCCCATGCAACCTCCTGTACTGCTGCCCCGCCCTTGCGCCTCTAAGGCCCCTCCCACTTCCACAATCTGCAGCCAGCAGCCACAGTGGCTTTTCTTGCCCATCATGTGGACCGTGCGCAGGCTGTTCCCTCCCACCCTCTCAGCTTCCTACTCTCCTTTAGTGGGCTCTTAGGTCCACTGGTGTCAGGGACCATCCTGGTACCCCGTCAGAGCACAGTGTAAACTATCTTCCATTTTCCTGCACTATACCTGTCTCCCACTCTCTGTCACAGCTATGCCCCCCTCCAGGCATACAAAGTCAACCATAGGTGCTATGACTGTGGGGACCCTTCCACCCTGGTCACTGCTGTCTCAGAACCCAGCCTATGCCTGGTGCACAGAAGATACCACAAGTATATCTGGGAAATAAACTACAGAGAGCCATGGGCTAAAGAGTTGGAGCTGTCACTAAGGACCCAGCAAGATACTCAGCAATTGTGCCTATCTAGGCAAGGATCCAAGTGTTAGTCAATCACAGATTTAAAAGCTGGGATGATTGCAATAAAGGAAAATGAAAGCCAGAAGAGCATGTGCCTGTATGTCCATGTTGCTACAGAACAGCGTGGCTGCCAAACATAACTGTGGTATAAGGCCAGCACTAAGACTTGGAAGGCTGAGGCGGGAAAAACATGGTTCACGGCTAGCCTAGGCTACAGAGACTTCAAGACAGTCTGAGCCTGGCTAAAACAAAACGAAACAAAACAAGGGCTTGGGATGCAGCTGGGTGAGGTCATTTGCCTGGCATGTGCAAGGCTCCATCTCTAGCATTGCAAAAGTAAAAGACACCACACATACACACACACACACACACACACACACACACACATACACAAAGAAAAGGAAAAAGGGGAAGTAAGTGAGCTCTCTGACCCTCTTCATTAAGAGGTGAGGTCTACCCCCCACTCCTTGACGAGCCAGCTCTGGTCACTGGATGCTATGGAACGGGACACAACAGGCACAGTGTTCTTTGTCTTTCTCAGCCTCACCGGCAAAAGGAATGCAGCTTCTGCCTACCTTGCAACCTTGCAACTTGGCCTTCACGTTGTGAAGAAGCCTGGACCACACAGTGACACCATGTGCAGTGCTCTGGAGGTTGACTCAGCTGAGGACCCCACCAATAAGTGACAGAAGCCACTGTCAACTTCTAGACCTGAGAGAGGAAGGCTTTGGAACGGCCCAGCCCCAGGCAGTTAACTGCAAATTCATAAAAGGCACATGGGGTCATCCTGGACCCTGTGACCTGGGGAGGGAAGTAACAACCCACCTGTGGGTCATCTACCGAGGTAGCTTATTTTCTAGCCGTATGGAACCAGAACAGGGCTGGAGTGAGGTGAGTTCTGCATGCATCACTGTGAATCCCTCAGAGGTAGGCTGGCCCTTCCAGCTGTGCAGCCTGGAACAAGCAGCTCACCCCTTCTGAAGAGCTGAACTTTTCAGAGAAAGTAAGGATAGCGCCACCATTTACAAACGAGTGTTTGAGGGCCCGCAGAGCTCCTGGCTGTGGGACTGGGGGACTAAATATCAGTTTCTCTCTACTGTTCAAAGTGGGGGGCATTCTAGCTGAGCATGGTGGCACATACATGTAAATCCATTATCTGGAAGACTGGAGGCGGGAGGATCCACCACTCCAGGCCAACCTTGGCTACACTGTAAGATCCTGCCTCAAAAATAAAATATTCTAGAACTTTCACAGCTTAACTGGAATCTTTCTGTTAATACGTGGCCCTTGGAGCATAAGGGACCCACACAACCCTATTCCAAGCTTTACCATGTTGGGGAGTCACTTAACCTCTCTTCTGATTTTAGTAAGAATAAAATAAATGCAGAAATAAAATCTGTCCCCGTGCATTTAAGTTTTGGGGCTCTGTGGGCGCACCGCCACACGCCTCTGCTCTGCCATTCTTATTTCCGGCCTGCCCACCTTGGACTCAGGCTCCTAGAGGGAGTATGCACGCTTTTCCTTTAGGGCTGGTACACAGTTCTTCCTCCCGTGGCCTGGGTGATCTGAGTCACAGGCAGGGACAACAGGCCACAGCTGGCCTGTACAAAGCAAACTCAGGTCCCCCGTTCTGGTGGCTGCGATGGGCTTTGTCTGGATATTGTCCCCCAACACCTTCTAGAAATTTCAACATGGAGGGTGGGGCCCCAACTTGACTCAGGGGATAGTAGGCTGGAAAGGACTGTTCTAGAAGGCATGTGAATGCCGTCTCAGAGCTCTTTCTTCCTCTCTGCTGAAGACTTGGGAAATCTTAACAGATGTGGAAGGTTATGTATGCGCACAATCTCAAGTTTATCCTCAGCCAGGTTCCAGATTCCTGTTTCCACCACCGTCAGTCTGATGGTTAGCAGCCTGGGATGACTACAACTGTCAGCCTTCGTAAGTCCTTTTTGAGACAGGGTCTCATGTGGCCCAATCTGGCCTTGAATCCCTCAATAGTCAAATGACCCTGAACTTCTGATGTTCCTGCTTGTGCCTTCCAGGGGCCGGAATTGCAGGTGTGAACAATCATTCCCAGATTAACCTTCATAAAACTTTTATTACATTTGCGTGTGCGTGCACACATGCGTGCACGCATCCATGTGTGTGTGCAAGTGACCATGCATGTGTAGAAGTTAGAGGACATTTCGTAGGAGCTATTTTCTCTTTCTGCCTTGTGGATCTCGGGGATCAAATTCAGCTTGTCAGGCTTGGCAGCAAGAGTCTTTACCACTGCACCAGCCCGGCCTTCACACGTATTAGCTGCCACTTACCGAGTGGTAACGGGGCTCCAGGCTCTCCATGGAGTTCACTTTAGAGACCATGTGACCACCCACACGTGACATGGACGGCTACTTGTCCTGGTTCACAGCAGCTCAGGAGCCCAAGCAACTCACGTGGCTGACGAGCAAAGGTCCACAGGGCAAGAAAGCCAGGCTCTGAGTCACAGATCTGTGATCCCCCCACTTGGGGTGGCATGGGGTTTGCCCAGGGTGACCTGCAGCTGGCCTGATGTCACAGTGCAGAGGAAAAGAGTCTGGTGGCCCCCAAAGCCCTTTGATTTGACTGCCATTCTATAGGGCTGTGCTTCTCACAGTGCCCCTGTGACTAGGGAAATGAGTGGTCAGCTTGGGTTGTTAGGCCCATGCTGACCTATTGAGCAAGGGATCCTGGGGATGAGGGCCAGAATCTTCTTAAGACAGCTTCTCAGGGGCTTCCAAGGACCCTGCCTTGGGTCCCCAGTGACTACAGCTCACTAACATTCAGAAAGAGTGAGGCCCCTAGGCAGCTGCCCTTTGTCCCGTGTGTGAGGGTTATGGGCAGAGCACAAAGAACAAGTTGGCAGCAAATACACATGCTGTTCAAGAATCTTCTCTGGCATGCCAGGAATGGTGGTGCATGTCTGTTAACCCCAGAACACAGAAGGTTGACGTGGAAGATCTCAAATTTGAGGCTAGCCTGGACTACACACTTACTGTCATACTGTCTCAACAAATTAACACATTCATTCAGTCACCTACTTGCTCATGCACTTACTCTCTCACACATGAACCTTCTGTGTCACAGGAGCTATTTCTAGACGCCTTCCTAGTGGCAGCAAAGGTGAGGGCTCTTTCAACAGTGGCACAGAGCTGGGCCCTACAGAATACAGGCCAGGCCTGTCCCTGGCGCCACATGCAATCAATAACCCCCCAAAGAACATGACAGGAAACAATTTTAAAAATCACCTTGCCTTTGCCAGGGACTCACAGCTGAGCAGTTTCCCCATCGGGAGACTTTTTGGGGTCCAGGAAACTGGGGAAACTGGGATAAGCGAGTCTTCCTGAGCAACAAGGAAGTGGTTGAGTGCTCTTGGATGGCGCAGGGCTGCTCGGTCACACGGAGGCCACCCAAGGGTCCCCGCAAAAGCCTCTGATCCTTACTTCCACTGGGTCTGCACCAAGGGTTGTCTCTCTTCCTGTGCTATCTACCCCAGGCACATGTCCCCACCCCTTGTGCCCCTGTGACAGCTGCTCTTTGTCCTGTCAGCCTTCCTCAACCTCATGCCTTCCTCGCGTCCTCCTCAAGTCCTATCTCCCTCCCTGCCCATCTGGTAGAAGATGGAGACACCATCTCAGACATTCCACAGGATGAAGCTAGACCATCTCTAAGGCAAGATCCTCTTTAAAGAATTGTAAGCCAGGAGCTTTCCGTGCACTGGTCAGAGCTGAGGCCTGAAGGACTCTATCTTGACTTGAATGACCAGGGAATCCACTTTCTGGACTATATGGTCTTTCCTCGTGTGTGTGTGTGTGTGTGTGTGTGTGTGTGTGTTGGTGTGTGTGTGTGTGTTGGTGGGGCATATTTTCTAGATAAAGAACCTGTACTGTTGAGGGACTCCTGGAGCTTAGAGTCATAGGGACAGCAGAGGAATAAAGAGCAAGACCAAGACTGAAAGGCAGGAGAGAGAGGAGAATCCCAGACCAGCATCATTTGAATTCATGGATACAGCAGATCTAATATTGCAACATTCTGACTCATGAGCAAAAGGGATATCATTTTTTTCTCTAACTTTTGTATTGCATAAGTCACTTCCAGAAGTATTGGAAGAGAGCGAGAAAAGGAAAAGAGAAGGCAGTGGGGATGAAGTAATAAGGGCACATGTGTATGAAAGTGACACAGCCAAAGTACTACCTTGCCGAAGAAGGATTGTCATCAAACTCTAACTTGCTGTGGACCCTGCATGCAACCCTACTGAACTGGCAAGGCAAGGTGTGCTCACTGGTGTAAGAGTGGCGTGACTGTTATAGGGGTAACCAACCACTCTCTGTTTGGAACTGAGGACTGCTCCACCAGAAGGAAATAGGGTTTGGTACTGTACACGTGGTCAGAAGCCCATGTTATAGACCATCATGAGGAAGCTACAAGCTACTGCTATCATTTTGCTGAATGGATTTATGTACACAAGTGCCTTCTAAGTATTTATATCAGTGCCTGGGGGAGAACCTTTCTGTTGCAATGAGAATAAGTGTTAAATGCTTGGCCCTCAGTGAACCATTTCTGTCACCTACTTCCTCCAATGCTCAAGTGGGATAAAAGGAACATAAGTGGAGAAGGAAAGAGTGGAGTGATGTGGAATGCTCACTTCTGGGCATGATGTGGCACCTATGATTATCGCACAAGACTGGGTTTGTTAATATTTTGCTAAGGAGGGGGAAAGAGCTCACAAAGTCCCACTCTTCCCCTAGGATTGGTAGAATATGTTGAGGGAGAAAGAGACATTTTCTTCGGTGGTGTAGCCACTGGCAGGTTGCTTATGCTCCTGGAAATAACTCTCATCGGCGCTTCTAGAGGCAATCATCATGAAACTCACTGGGGCACCAACAAAGGTGTGAAGGGAGGAAAGGGACTGTTGGTGGTGGAAGAGGACAGGTGAGGGCTGTCACAATCAAAATCACAATCAAAATCCATCACAGACAGAAGAGCCATGTCTACCTCTTATAACGAAGCATCCGGCTATTGTTTCAACCATCTCTTCTCTTCTCATCCAAAGCATCTTCCTGCCCACAGCTCAGCTTTGTCCCCTCAACCACATGGCATCCCCTCTGCTACCAACCCTCTTTTCTACAGCAACCAGCCTGGCTTCACATGCCAGAGACCTCTGAACATCAAATAATCTCAAGATATCCTTGCATTCTCGTCTGACATATCAACCCTAACACCCAGTCCAGGGTGCTGAAACTGTTGATGTCTCTGGGCAGAGGGAGCGAAGGTCCACCATTTATCTGCCTAACATCTCTGTTGGCTCATTCCTGCCCAGGCCACGTCGCAAAAGATGGGCCTGTGTCCCCGCAGTACTGTAGACGTTAGACAGCATGCAGTGCTCACACACACTCAAGCTCTTAGAGTTGGGATCCTGAATGCCCTCTGAGGGCCACGTGTTGAAGGCTTGATGCCCAGACTGTAGTACAACTGGGAAGAGATGGGACATTTAGGAGGTGGAGCCAAGTAGGAAGAAGTTAACTCATTAGGGCTGTGACCTTGAAGGGGATACTGTGACCCCAGACCTTTCCTCACTCCCTTTCCTTCTTAGCTGCCAGAATATGAACACGCCTCGTCCGCCATTCACTCCCGCCATGATAGACTGCTGCCGACACACATATCCGAAGCCCAGGGTCGAACAACCCTACCCTGAACCCTCTGCTTCAGAACGATTCTTTCCAGTTAGTGAGGTGATTCTCTCAGGCACTGTGCTACAGTGACAGGAAGCTACCACACAATCTGAAATGACCATACCACTACCAACTTAACGTGTTCCTTCTGATTCTCTCACAAGCCTTCAGATTGCCATGACAAAGCCCCGGCATCTATCTAAACAGGTGGCTTATGACTTCATAAAAGCATCTAAAAACAGGGCTGAATATACACAGAAAAACGTAGGCAAATAAGAGGTGATACTTGGATTTGGCGAAACTGGTGGGATATGGCTTGCTCCCCCAGGCTTTGGAGGTCCACAGGCCACCACTTTTAAATCCCGTTGTGATTTAGATGTCATTTGCCCCAGCAAAACTCTTGTTAAGATTTGGTTGGCTGCCAACATAGTGACATGTGGAGGTGGCGCCTTAAAGAGGGATTAATGTCTTCCTCGTGACACTAGATGGGTCCTCTTGGGAACAGACAGGTCTCAAGAGCAGTTTGCTCTGGCTAGCTTTTTTCCTCTCACATCTGCACAAGCCCGGCTGCCCTTTGGTCTACCTTGGCAGGAACCAGCAGGAGGCTCTTACCAGATGTTGCTCCCGGGCTTAGGTTCCAGCCGACCCAGAGCTCTTCCCTTTATAAACTACCCAGTCTTGGGTACTGTCTTACGGCAGCCAGAAGTGTTTTAAGACAACCCCACTGAAGACTGCGATACCCAAGACGGGTCTCACGCAGCCCGAGACTGGTCTCACACAGCACGAGAAGGGTCTCAGACAGCACGAGATGGGTCTCACGCAGTCCTACCTCCCAGATTGCCCAGCCTTTGTTCATGCCGTACTTCTGTTGTCTGTTGGATCTAATCTCCACACAACCTCAATACCAACCCACGACAGTCCCATTTATTTTATAGACCAGGTTCTGCATGCATGGCGGGTCACATAGCAATAATTCATCCACTTCCCCAGCCACTACTTACAAGAAACACAGTCCCCACCCCAGGTTGAAGACAGCTGGAAGGCTAATTTGAATTTTAGAGGTGTAACCTTACCTAATGACTCAGGATTGTCCAGTGTCCCTGGCAAATGATTCCCATACTTTCATAGGCCACCCTGGTTGCCGATACGATCTGTAAAGCTGGGCGATCCCAAAAGGACAAGACAATCCTCCCCTGTGTCCAGGGCAGATGTGTAACAGCACAAGAACTTGAAGGAACTCTGGCTGAACATGTGGAGCTATTAGATCCCAGAACTCGGGCCTGGGGGCCAGAGACTGGGCAGCAAGGATGTCTCAGGAAAGGAAGGTGACATCTCCAGGGACAGGTGCCAAAGGCTGCCCTTATCACATGCAAACGGGATCTCTCAGGATAAACGAGTCAGAGAGCGCCCAGGGATAGAAAGAGGCCAGAGCAGAGGACCTGATGAGATTCGGTTCTCACTCAAACCTGCAGCTGAGTAACCTAACAGGATGCTAAGCCCCACCCCAAAGGCTCTGACTCATAGATGTAAAGAGAGAGGCTGAAAATAGGTTATTTGGGGTTACACTCCTAGAAGCACAGGGTTGCAGCATACCCATAAAAAGGAAAGAATTCATACAAACTGCAAAGGTGGCCCTGAACATTGTATTGCCAACTAGGCACCAAGAGGCTGGACACACAGCCTGGCAGGGATGGAGCCTCCTCACGGTTATTCAAAACACACCACACTTCATTCAGTGGAGAGATGATCATAGGCACGCTACAGGGTAAACCTGAAGGGACCCATCTACAGCTCAGAATCTCTTCTAGAGACCCCAGGAACCACCACCTGAAGCAGGAAACTTAGCTGTGCAGAAGTCTGGGCCGAGGCCATTTCTAACTAAAGAAATGCTCCTTTGTTTGCGTGACCAGGCAATTGAATTGTGCAGAGATGCAGTCACCCAGGGAGGAGGCGAGCCCAAGAGGCTTCCGCAGGTTGGGTACAAATGGCCAAAAGACATAAGTGGATCTTGGCTCCCAGATCTTTGCCTTTGGTGCTAGCCTAACCGCCTCCTTAAGCAGGCATCGGAATTGAAAATGAAAACTGTGTGGGTGAGGTATTTAAGATCGTACCCAGAAGCTGCCCCCTTTAAAGATCTGGCAGAACATTCCAGGCTGGGTCACTTATCAAATGGAGATTGACTTTTATCCGATTAACCCATGGAGAGGCATCCTTCTCCATCTCGCAGGAGCATTCTGGGGGAATAGCATTCTGCAGACTGCAGGGGAAAGTTGGGCCTTGGCTTCCCTCCCGCTCGGCCAGTGGAAAATTACAAAGAAGACAGAGCTGTCCTCCGTCTCATCTTGTTCATCAGCCCTTCCCCGGGCACAGGAAAACATATAGAGTAACCCCTCCCCCCAAATAAAACCAATGAAGGATCCTTCACTTACCTGGGGCGGATAGTAGTCTGGGAGGTGGTGGAGGTGGAGGCGGAGGGGGTAGAGGAGGTGGGGGCCGGCACTGGCAGATGTGTTGGCAGCTGTCGGTCACCTTAGAACAAGACTTCTGGGGCTCAGCATGCGTCACCTGCAGATACGAACATAGCCAGGAGACATAGGAGGCCAAGAGATAGATAGAAGCTGAACCGAGCCTGCCCCAAGTCCCTTCCGGGCCACAGCTTGGGATTCTTCATTAAGACCAAAGTAGGCAGAATAGACAGGAGTCAAAGGGGGCTATACCCAGAGAGTGGCCGCCTTCTCCATCGTCTAAGTCCCATACCCGCTTCTTACTCCTTGAGACAGCACAGGTCAAACCCTCACCTTTCCAGTAATAGCTCGTTCAGTCTTTCTGTGTCTGTGAGGGACAGTGTCCCCCATATTGGAAAGGGAACCTACCTGGCTGGGCCTTGGTCTGTTTCACATATGATCAAGGGGCAGGATAACCTGCTGATGTTCTCTAGATAGCATCTGAGTAGTTTGTGGGGAACACATCGACCAAATCATCCGGTCCCTCCCAGCGGCCCCCAAGTGCTTCCTCACTATCCAGAGGACCTCATGGCCCACAAGTCACAGAAAAAACAGCCCCTGGCAAACCTCCATGCATCCGCCTTTCCCTGCCCCACCCTCCTGCCATCCCCGGCCACTGCATATACTGTCTTGGTGGCTGGAATGTCTCCCTCCTGACCCTCTTTGCTGTCACTACCTTGGCCAGGCTGTATCTCCTTCTCAGAGGTTTCCTGGTATCAGGTCTAATTTCCGCTACTTAGTTCCAGCTTGTCTTCACTGTTGGACTGTAAACTATGTCAGTACAGGGCTATGCCTTGGCTTCTCTCTCACTGTTAAAACCAACACCCAAGGGAAGGGCCCAACGTTCCCAGAGAGCTGGCCATTGAATGGATAAACATCAAAGACTAGACCAGAACCTCTGCCTCATAGGTACTGGGCCTGGGCTTTTCCCAGGATGCATCTCTGCTTCTTGATGTCAGCTACTACAGAAGTCTGTCATCACCAGTGGTTCCTCAGTCTAGCTGTGCCCGGAACCCAGCCGGCAGCTTCGGCACATTCCTGCCTTAGCCTTACCTATAACCAGTGAACTGAGACTTTTTCAGGGGAGCTGCGCCTGGGGGGTTTGCTTCAGTCTCCCGGTCAAACACAAAGAGAGCCATCCTAAGAACCATGGCTTAGACAGTTGCCGGTGTCCCTCCATATGCAGAAGATTGTAAATCCAGGAATCCAAAACAGACTTCAAGATAAGAAAAGACTTGGGAGCAGTCCCTTGCCTCAGTGGAAGGCACAGTTAATTATTCTGGCTTCACATGGGCAAAGAGAAACACAAAATACCAATGTCCCTGCAACTTCCACTCTGTCATTGCAGGTGACTCTCCTAGGGTCCCTCAGCTGTGTGAGAGAGGGCACAGGACTTGGTGCCACCTGTGTGGCACAGCAGCTGCATACAGTGGATGTCAGGATGGCAGAGAGAGGCTGGACCAACTTACAGCCCCAACTTACCACCTAAGAAGTCAATGGACTCCTACAGACTACCTCTTGGTATTTTCCAAGGCCACTGGCTGTGTTTCTGACCCTGGAAGGCAGCCCTGTCTCCCGAGGGAAGGGTGTATCCTTAGAGTATGCGCTCCCTTCGTTCCTGCACCAATATGATTCAATTGTCAGAGTTGGAGGTAAAAAGACCAGACTCTACTGTAGGTCTGAGGCTCTCCCACAATCAGGCCTGACCCCTGCCCTGCTCCAGACCATCATTGTCTGAGACTCAGAGCTCGACCGTGCAAACTTCACACCACGCCCAGCCAAAGCAATTACTTTTCCAGTTTTCCAAGACACACTCAGTGCAGGAGAGTTCAGGAAGAGTGCATTGGTTTGACCTGGCCTGACACAATAACCTACTTTTTCTGTGAGGGGATATTAGGGTACAGGTCCATGAGGTGTTTAATGTGATCAAATGACAGGCAAGACAATTGAGATCAGTTTTCAAGACTGAAGGAAGAAGAAATGAAGGAGCTTGCTCATTGCATTTTAAAAATCAATGGCTCCTGGTCTCTCATGTGAAGGCTCCGCTGAGACCCAAGGGAACAACTGCCTGACCTTACGGAAGGGCCAAGTCTGAGCTGGCTGTCCTTCTTGCCAAGGGGTGGGCTCTAGCTGGGACCCCTCTGGAGTTTCATATAGGCAATTCTGCATGAGCCCAAGACTGATAACTCTGTCCATTGAATCCTTTATCTACCAACAGGCTTCTCTTCCCTTTTCAAAGCCCTTTCTTACACAATGGCCTGGGACAAGCTGCTCCTGCAGCCTGCCTTGGGCCTTCCTGCTCCCTGTTTTCCCTTGGCTGTGCAAGTCCCCTGGTGTTTTTATACTGTCTGTCCGCTCACACAAAACCACAGGGGTCTCAGGCAGACACGTAGGTGGCCTGTGTCATGTTCATGCTGAGCACGTGACATGCCAAGCCCTGTTAGTGACATGCTGTCTTCCCTTCATGAGGACAGATATGAGAAGCTTATTAGCTACACAGTACGTGAGACGATCAGACTAAATAACGGACTTGGTGTCCAATGCAACACTGTCAGAGCCCAGGGACCACCTGAGGCTTGCCTTCGATACTTTCCTCCTTTACTGTTTGAGTCACTTTCAGTTTGATTCACAGCTCCAGGGACATCCATCACGGCGGGACATGCTCAGCAGCAGTAGCCTGATGTGGCTAGTCACATTGTGTCCACCGTCAGGACGCAGAGGGACGTAGGTGCAGACAGAGGCAAACAGGCACTTTATTGGGAACAGGGCTAGAGCTCATTTGTGGGATATTCTGGCTGAGAATTGGGCTGTATTTTGCCCATGTCCTGAGAATGTGACTTAAATTCAAGACCAATTTGTGTGACTCTCACATTCAGTGTGGATGTTGCTTCCTTAACAAGTCCAAAACTTACCTGCCTGTCTCCATGTTCTCTGCTGCTTGAATCCATGCCTACTGAGTAGTACCTGCCTCTTACCTAATATTGCTAGGGAAACTTCCTTGTGAAATCTGAATGGTGGATAAACATGAAACAACACTGCTGCTGATAATATCCCCAGTATCGTATGGAATATACTTATGCTAACAGCCCAAAAGGGCTTTGCATCTGCTCAATATGATAAACCTGCCCTCACCATAGACCTCTTTGCCCCTTGTCTTGTGCCGTGGAATCGGAATCCATCCTCCTAGACAACCTAGGCTGAGATGTCTAAAGTGACAATCTGAGACATTGTCATGTCTGACTTTGAACTCTCCATTGTCCCCAGGAGTCCTAGATTCAAATCTCCACTACAAGACAGTCAGGGCCTTGCCTCTTCCTCTTCTCCCAGGTTTTTCCATGCTTCGTCCTTGCCCTTGGCTTCAGCTTGTTCCCTCTGTCAAGATGCTGACCTCTCTCACGTCTCAGGGTGACACCTCAATGGGAGGTTTCTTGGACTCTCCTTCCAGGTCTAAAGCCATTTGTTCCTCCTGAGAGATTTTGCCTACAATAACTTGTCTAATGATCTAGCCAACACAGCCTGCCAGTGCCACAAGGACAGGGACCACAAGCTACTTGCACTTGACGCACAACCTGTCATCCAGGAGGTGCCCGGTAAATGTTGCTGCTGGAAAAGGCATGCTGGGGAGCTAAGTGTAAGAATCAGCTTCTGCCAGGTCTGGGAGAGCTCGGCTTTTGTGCCTGCACACAGGGACACACAAGGCCGGATCCAAGCCTGTCTCTTTGGCAGTTGCTTTAGACGAGTGCCCACAAGGCTGACGGCTTCTGGCATCTCTTAAGGAGATAGGCCAGCACCACAGTGACCTGAGGAGACACACTCCTGTCACACCTAATAAATCTGCCAGCCCGTCGTCCTCTTCCCTTACAAGAAAAAAAATCGACTGAAGTGAACTTAGAAGAAACCCAAATCACAAAACCTCCATTCCAGACACATTAAAATGGGTGGTAGTTAAGGAACATCCCTACCAACCTTTAGCAATTAAAATGCCATTGGACTTAAGGAACTCAGTGTCTTATCTTGCCATAGCCAGAAGTTGCTGCCAATTTCAAGAGAGGAACCTGCCGCATGAGGGACCTAGGTTTCTTGCCTCATCAACTGGTCCATTAATCACAAGACAGTTATACGGAGCCTATCTTTTAACCCTCTAAAGGATTCTTAGGAAGGATGCTCATGGAAGCAGTGATGGTTCCGAGCTCTTTCTCTATGTTGGGGAAACTCCTATGATCTGACAGAGGAACACAGCCTTAAGAGCTCACAAGCTTCTTCCTCCCTCCTGTGTTCCTTCCAGAATCCAGCTCTCCTGCTTAAAAACAAGACCCACTCATTCCCAAGCCCCCTTCCTTTCCTCTGCTCCCTCTGTCCCTATCATTTGCAGATTAATTTTCCAGAGCTTCAAGCCAAGATCTTGCCCGTCCTATTTAACTGGAGGATTCTTTTCTAATTGATTTTCATGAGAATTGATTTGTATTGAGTTTGAGACTCTGAAACACACTCGCACAATTGCTCCTGTAAAAAGCTGCCTGGCTGTAGGACACTCGGAGCTGGGGTTTTTGTTTTGTTTTGCTTTGCTTTATTCATCCTTTGGAGGGTAGGCAGGTGGCAGTGACTCTTCTCTTTAGATCCCTCTAAAGCGTGGGGCAGCCAGCACTCTAGTCCCAAGGCAATGTTATCAGTGCTCTCTTGGTCCTCATGGAAAGATCTTTGGGGAGGCAGAGAACGAAGCATGTGCACGCACAGACAGGTGAACTCCGAGATGGAGCCCAGCTAGAAGCTGAACCGAGGTTCCTCGTCTCAATGGCCCAAGTATTGAGAAGTGACAAGGGCACAGAGCAAGTTTAAACAAAGCAATCATAAGCCAGGGGCAGGCCAGAGCAGAGGAAGCCGAAACACTGGACTGTGCTGGGGATGGGGTGTCTCTAGAGGGTGATGGAGATGCAGGGGTCTGCCCAGGGATGGCAGGGCAGATAGCACCTTACATCCCAGTAACAGCAGGGACAGCTTCTAACCACATTGCCTGGGATCCAGGTGAAGTACCAAGTCAACAAGTACTGACTCCATAGCAGGAAGAAAGGAGAAAGTCGGGTTCAGGGAGCTGCAGGATGTTGTCAAGGTGCTTAGCTGGTAAAGGACAGAGCTGGGTATGGGAATTCTGGGCAGGACCAGAGAATGTCCCATCCAACCTCTCTGCAGCTGGTAGGTGCTTGCTTAGTCCCTGTTCTGCAAACTGGGGGACCAAAGTTTTTCTCCTCTGGCGGTCTCTACAGGTGCTCTGCATGAATGGTGGGTCACGTGGCAATAATCCCTCCACCTCCCCAGCCATTATTTACAACCCCAGGTTGGAGACCATAGGAAAGCTAATTCAAAGTTTAGGGGTGGAATCTGGTAGGAAAAACAAAGAACCATAGTGGGATTCTTTTTCTTTTTAAGTTCGTTTCTTTTCCCAAATGCTGCAGTAGAGATTACAATGAGGTCTCAGTACCTTTCTGTGCCAAGTTCGATTCTGTCGGTCTTAGGCCAGAACTGAGGCTCCTTATGAAGCTTATCTTTTGGGGGGTTAGAGCACGCTTTTCTTTCTTCCCAACTGTATCCAGGATCAATCAGTGAGTGACTAGAGAAAACGCTCCGAATTGACCCCACCCCCTTCTCAGGAGGCCTCTATGGTCTCTCACCTGAACGAAGCCCCAGAGAGGGTGAAGCGCACAGTGCAGCAGTAGTGAGGGCCAGCAGCAGCCAGGGCGCAGCACCAGGTCCCGGAGTAGCATCTCGATCCGCGGCGCCCACTGGTGGGCTGAACTGTCAAGGGAGCAAGGCTTGAAACAGATGGACACTGTGCAGGCACATTAGCATCAATTCACGTCCCAACGCGGCGAGAACTCGCTTGCCCCGCACTTTGGGGCACCTGCGCGAAGCAAGCCTTCATTTTTGTTCCATTGTGTACACTTTCTGACTCTCAGTGCATCCCTGAACTCACACCCAACCCTGGTGCACACCCCTTCCCCCTCAGAATACTGCGTGCACACCTTGATCCCATACACGCCTCCAGAAAGACTCAAACACACTAACTGAACCTCATTCCGCCTCAGAAACTGCCTTGCACAACTCTCACGAAGAGTAAGCTTCAAACCCGGCAAAAACCACTCTGCGCGCGCACGCACTGTGACCCCCGTGCAATGCCACCGACTCCCGCCCGCACACTCTTTGACTCTGCATGCACAGTACCACCAAATCACTCGCTGCCTGCAATCACTCTGCCCCAAGGACTTCACTGCGCACACTGGTACTTAGGGCACCTCGGTGCGTTCCCCCATTGGCCGCCCAAGCCCCAGCTCCTGCTCCCGGGCAGGCGTAGGTTTTCCCGAACGCCCCCATGCCCGCCCGCACCCCTCCGATGCCTCACGCCACCTAGTCTGGCGGCGAGCCCCACCGATCCGAGACACGGGGAAGGGAGGTCAGGTTTCCCCCCACAGCAGCTCTGTTTCTCAACCGCAGGACGGCCCCCATTTAAAGCCAGCCGCCTCCCCAGTCCCCCGCCCTCTAGGCGGGGCCTCCAAGCTCACCCTGGCGGCTGCGCGGGCGCTCGGGGGCTTCACACGCAGCGGAAGAGCGCGGGGCGCTGGAGCAAAAGTTTGCGCGCCGCTTGGGCCTCTAGGGCAGCTGATCTGGGGACCCGGGGCGCGGCGCGCTTGCACTGAGCTCCGGGCTGCGCTTGGCCGAGCGCGGGCCGGGAAAGGCGGCCCGCCCCAAGCCCAGGGCCCAGGTTGGACTGCCCAGGCAGAGGGCGGAGAAAGTGTCCTCGGATCCTTGGGGAGCTGGCCGCGCGAGCCCTCCTCCAACCCTGCCGCGGGTCCCTGCGCCGCCCGGGTCCCCGCCCTTCCCGGTGGCGCCGCGCGGCTGTCCGGGGCGCGTGGTGCCGGGGGGCCCTCGGGAGGTAGCGGGCGAGAGACGCCGGCCCAGAGCGCCCGCTCCGGCAGCAGGGCCGCGGGCGGAGGCGAAATAAATAATGCACGAAAAAGGAAAACAGACGTGAGCGGAGCCAGAGCCTCGCCCGCCTCCCTCCCGGGCTGCGCTCCCGCCCGCGCTCCCTGCTGCCGCGGCCGCCAGCGCCGCTGCAGTGATTCCTCGTCTCCATCTAGCGAGGCTATTGTGTATTGGGCGCTTAATAATTTATTTATTCACCCCAGAGGCCAAGGACTCCCAGTGACAGTGGCATCCTGCTCCTGGTTTGCCCTTCCCTCAAGTTCATCTACAGGAAGGTGGTAGTGAGATCTGACTAGTGGGATCCCAGTCTGAGCGCCATCCTCCCGGATGTCCCCTTTCCCTGCAGGCTCTGCGGGTGCCGGACTAGGAGGGTACAGGCTAGCCCTCCAGTGCAATGTAACTGACCTCCCTCCCCTCGACTGTCAAGACCTCAGGACTCTCCTCCTTTACAACGCTGAGTCTTGGAGAGAAAGGGGAGTCGCGACGTCCCAGGGAGAGCCTTCCCCCCCCCTGGGGGGGCTTTTCCTCGGCCACCCGCAAACTCCTGTTTAAAGGCAAGATTATCAACAAGTCGGTTCTTCAGGAAGAAGCTGGTTGCCTCTTGTTCAAATGAGCTCGCTGCTTCTACCTCCCAGGAATCTTCGCGGGCGCCGTGGAGGCGCCCTGCTCATCTGTCCATAGCGCTTTATAAGCGCTCTGATTGATGGTCTCTGGAGGTGGGGGTGTGACAATCCCAGGCGAAGTCCCCAAGAGTTGGGCAATCCTGTTTTGGGCTTGGGTGAGAGAACCAATGGCTTAAAGTGGTGGGTAGATACCACAGCTCACCTCAAAATGACTTTGTTCTTGTCTGTTCCCAAGGGCACCCTTCAGTCACTCCACGTATACCCACACCTAAGTATAAACCGCTCCTCAAACCAGGTTTTAGACCAATTTTCAAATAGCTTCCTTCATCAGAGCACATAGCAAGGCCTTCCCTTCTTACTGCATGCCTGACTGATGTACATGTGTGCCCCGCCGATACCCAGTTCTATTCAGCAGATGTCAGGGAAGGCTTGCCCCTTCCAAGAACGGGGAGCAGGGTGTGGGGGTGGCAGGTAAGGGAACCCATAACAGCATTCCACTGTTACTGAGACAGGGGCCTGCACTTATGAAGAGAGTCGAGGAATAGAAGCTAGGGAAAGCTGCCAGGATAAAGGGACCTAGGGAACGTGTCAATAATTTTGTTAATCCCTTCGGCAAAAACCATGGAGACATGTGTCCCTTCATTAATTCAGTCATTCATTCCTTGCAGTATCCATAGGCACCTAGTACAACAGCAACAAATGTCTGTAACCAATCCCATGCTATTAGGTCAGGGAGATGGGATGGGAGGAACCACTGATGAGAAAGGAGCTTCCCCAAACAGTGTGGAAAAAGGGAATGGAGCCTAGGCCTGAGGCCTGTCCGTCAACAGAAATAAAATGATGTCGGATGCTTTCACGTCTTTGAAAACGTAGCTTAAGCCAGTATAGGACTCTAGTCTTTAACTGAGACAACAGCACCAGGTACCTGGAGTCCTTGGCTACTTGAAAAATATTACTCATGCCACATTTTTTTTGTAGTTTTTCGAGACAGGGTTTCTCTGTAGCTTTGGAGCCTGTCCTGGAACTAGCTCTTGTAGCCCAGGCTGGCCTCGAACTCACAGAGATCCGCCTGCCTCTGCCTCCCTAGTGCTGGGATTAAAGGTGTGAGCCACCGCCCGGCCTCATGCCACATTTTAAGCTCAGTTCTCATCGTTCTGGGAGGCTAAGTTATTGTTCCGAGTGGAAAGTCCAGTGTAGTTGGTTCTTTGTTCTTTGTTTTTGTTTTCTCTTTGGGGGCCCGCCACCCAGCTTCCAAATAAATACACAGAAACATATTCTTACTTATGAATGCCCAGCCTTACCTTGGCTTGTTTCTAGCCAACTTTTTTAACTTAAACTATGCCATTTCTCTTTAACTATGTTTTGCCTCTGGGCTTTTTCCCTTTCTTTATTTGATATATCATTCTTTCCTGCTTACTCTGTGGCTGGCTATGTGGCTGTGAAACTGGCCCCTGGTGTCTTCCTCTCCTTCTTTTCTTGTTCCTTGCTCCTTGCTTTTCTGTTCCCAATATTTCTCCTCCTGTTTATTCTCTCTGCCTGTCAGCCCAGCCTATCCTTTCTTCTCCTAAGCTATTTACTGTTCAGCTCTTCATTAGGCCAATCAGGTGTTTTAGGCAGGCACAGTAACACAGCTTCACTAGTTAAACAAATGCAACATAAACGAATGCAACACATCTTTGCATCATTAAACAAATATTCCACAGTATAACGAATGTAATCTTAAACTAATATCCCACAACAGTCCAGAGATGTTTCCTAGGCAGAAGCACACAACTCTTGCCCTAAGAATCACAGATACTAACTTTTGATTACAGGGTCAAGGCATTCTTGACTGGGGTGTAGCTCAGTTGTTGGAGTGCTTACTGTACACAAAGCCCTGGATCCTAGGTACAACATAAACAGGCATGGTAGTGCACTCAGGAGGTAGAAGCAGAGCCAGGACGATGAGAATTTCAAGGTCATCCTTAGCTACATAGCAAGTTGAAGACAAACCTGGGTGGGTTTGTATGTTGGTGTTCAGTTTTTCAAATCCAGATTTAACCGATGTACCTCTGGAGAATCACCTGGTCCCCAACATCTTAGCCCATCTAACAGTGGGGAATGTTACAATCCCGCTTAGAATAAAGACTTCCTCCTCTATAATAGGTTTTATATGACTGTGAAGGACCTAGGGAGGTCCTAGCTTCCATCAGCCTTTCCGGACTCCTGTGACTTCTGGTATCTAATTCCAAGAGTAACCATGCAACTTTGCCAGGAGACAGTCCACCCCACCTTGGAAACACATGGGCCAGTGAAAGATGAAAGATTAAGGATGAAGGGAGACCTTGCTGTGGAGTCTAGTGGTTCCATTTGTACTATAAGGAGCTGACCAATAGGTGTGACAGAGTACCTAGTGTCATCTTCTGAAGCTGTGGCCGGTTCAATAATAGTCAGTCTTGTGCTTGCTTCCCTCTTTCCCCTTTCACCTTATTCTTATTGCTCTGGGGTTTTGGCCCTCATTGAAGTGTCTCTGTCAGAGTTCTCCAAAGGAACGGAACAAACAGAATGGACCAATAAGAGCTGATTTATGAGATGAGTGTACACAACCAGAGGCTGCGTAGTCCCACAGTGTCTATCTGCAGACTTAAGAACCAGAAAATAAATTCCGAAGTGCAAGAAGCTGGGAACCTCAGAACAAGTGAGGACAGCAGCAGCCCCAGCTGAAGGCGGCAGGTTTGAAAGCTTGGAACATCACTTAGGCAAATCCACAGCCCAAGAGTAAAGAATCCAGGGTGTGATGTGTGCAGGTGATGGTAACAGCCCCCTAAAATAACACTCAAGAGGAGAGGCCTGTGCCCTCTCGTCTGAGCAACCCCCTTGGTCTTTGCTCTGGAACCAGTTCACAGCCCATCTGATGGTGTGTCTCACATTCGGGTCTGTCTTCCCGGCTCAGTTCTCCGATCTGTCAATGTCTGAAGGAATTCTTACAAAACCTCCAGGGTGTGCTTTACCCATCTTCTATGCATCTCCATCTGGTCTACCTCTTAGACCCACCAGGCTTGGCTTCACTTACTGAAACAAATTGATGGGACAGCCAAGTCCGACATAACATCTAGAAAGTCTAGGTGCTCTACTGGACCCCGCCCTGCCTGCCACGTTCTTCCTTTTGTCCCCGGATCATTGGGCTACCAGCCATCCCTGTTTAGGTGCTGAGGAGCTCCATCTGGATCGGTGAGTGTGTGCGATCCAGGGGCGGATTGTCCCGGAAGAGAGCACAAACCCCCCTCCCCCAGCTCCTTCTGCAGGGCTGTCTTTCTTACACACGACCCCCCCCTCCCAGCCTGCATTATCTGCAAGGTCCTCTGCTCAGGAACAGTTTTCTGCTCCTACACTAAGGCTACCCACCCAGAGAGGTGAGTGCCTGCCTACCGGGCAGGCCTCAAGGACCCCCAAAGTTTGCGCGGGCACCTTCAGCTTGCCCGGTAGGGTCTCCTGTGCTCTACTGGACCCCGACCTGCCTGCCACGTTCTTCTTTTTGTCCCCGGCTCATTGGGCTACCAGCCATCCCTGTTTAGGTGCCGAGGAGCTCCATCTGGACGGGAACGGTTCCTGCTTCTACACTGAGGAGATACACCCAGAGAGTCAGTCACAGCAAAGTCTGGACCAAGACACCAGGCCTCTCCTGGCTCCATTTGAAGGAAGAGATGGGAAGGCACCAATGCAAGAATTCCTCCAACAACCTGAAAGGCAACATGACATCACCAGAATCCAGGGATCCCGAAACAAGAAGAATTGTACACCCTACTCCAGAAGAATTAGAAGAAATCGACTCAAAAGTGAATTATATGAAATTAATAGAGGACCTTAAACAGGAGGTGAAAAACTGCCATAAACAATTAGAGATTACAAACAAAAAGGTAGAGGAAATGAATAAATCGCTCAAAGATACCCAAGAAAACCAAGAGAAACAAGAAAAAGCAATCAAACGGGTTCAAGACTTGAAGAATGAAATGGAAGTAATGAAGAAAACACAAACCGAGGGAAGGATGGAGATGGAAAATCTGGGTAAACGAACAGGAACTACAGAGACAAGTACTACCAACAGATTATAAGAGATAGAAGAAAGAATGTCAGACACTGAAGATACCATAGAGAAAATAAACACACTGATCAAAGAAAACAGCAAAACCAACCAAATCCTCATCACAAAACATTCAGGAAATCTGGGACACAATAAAAAGACCAAACCTAAGAATAATTGGGATAGAAGAAGGAGAAGTACAGCTCAATGGTCCAGAAAATATATTTAATAAAATTATAGAGGAAAACTTTCCCAACCTAAAGAAAGATATTCCTTTGAAGGTTCAAGAAGCATACAGAACACCGAATAGACTGGACCAAAAAAAAAATCTCCTCACCATATATAATCAAAACGCAAAACATACAGAATAAAGAAAGAATGCTAAGAGCTGCAAAGGAAAAAGGCCAAGTTACATATAAAGGTAAACCTATCAGACTTACACCTGACTTCTCTATGGAAACCATGAAAGCCAGAAGGTCCTGGATAGATGTACTGCAGAAACTAAGAGACCATGGAAGCAAGCCCAGACTACTATACCCAGCCAAGCTTTCGTTCACTATAAATGGAGAAAACAAAATTTTCCAGGATAAAAACAAATTTAAACAATACGTAGCCACAAATCCAGCCTTACAGAAAGTAATAGAAGGAAAATCACAATCCAAGGAGTCCAACAATGCCCACAATAACTCAGATATCTAATGACCCTTCACCAGCACAACTCAAAGAAGGGAAACACACAAACTCTATTACCAAAAAAAAAAAAAGAAAAGAAAAGAAAAGAAAAAATGACCGGAGTTAACAACCACTGGTCATTAATATCACTTAATATCAATGGACTCAACTCACCTATAAAGAGGCACAGGCTAAGACATTGGATACGAAAACAGGTCCAACATTCTGCTGTTTACAAGAAACACACCTCAACCACAAAGACGGACATCTACTCAAAGTAAAGGGCTGAGAAAAGGTTTATCAAGAAAATGGACCTAAAAACAAGCAGGTGTGGCCATACTAATCTCTAACAAAGTTGACTTCAAACTAAAATCAATCAGAAGAGATGGAGAGGGACATTTTTTACTCATAACAGGAACAATTCATCAGGAAAAAGTCTCAATCCTGAATATCTTTGCCCCTAATATAAAAGCACCCACTTACGTAAAAGAAACATTACTAAAACTCAAAACAGCCATCAAACCGCACACACTAATAGTAGGAGACTTCAACACTCCTCTCTCACCAATGGATAGGTCAATAAGACAGAAACCTAATAGAGAAACAGAAAAGTCATTGCCAAATTCCTTTTATGAAGCTACAGTTACCCTGATACCAAAACCACACAAAGACTCAACCAAGAAAGAGAATTACAGGCCAATCTCACTCATGAACATCGATGCGAAAATCCTCAATAAAATACTGGCAAACCGAATCCAAGAACACATTAGAAAAATTATCCATTATGATCAAGTAGGCTTCATCCCAGAGATGCAGGGCTGGTTCAACATACGAAAATCTATCAATGTAATCCATCATATAAATAAACTGAAAGAAAAAAACCATATGATAATTTCATTAGATGCTGAAAAAGCATTTTACAAAATTCAACATCCCTTTATGATAAAGGTCTTAGAGAGAGTAGGGATACAAGGGTCATACCTAACTATAATAAAAGCCATTTATAGCAAGCCAACAGCTAACATCAAATTCAATGGAGAGAAACTCAAAGCCATCCGACTAAATCAGGAACACGACAAGGCTGTCCACTCTCTCCATACCTTTTCAATATAGTGCTTGAAGTTCTAGCAATAGCAATAAGACAACATAAGGGGATCAAAGGGATTCGAATTGGAAAGGAAGAAGTTAAACTTTCATTATTTGCAGATGATATGATAGTGTACATGAGTGACCCCAAAAACTCCAGCAAAGAACTCCTACAGCTGATAAACACCTTTAGTAGCGTGGCAGGATACAAGATCAATTCAAAAAAATCAGTTGCCCTCCTATACACAAAGGATAAGGAATCAGAGAGGGAAATCAGAGAAGCATCACCTTTCATGACAGCCACAAATAGCATAAAATATCTTGGGGTAACTCTAACCAAGGGTGTGAAGGATCTATTTGACAAGAACTTTGAGTCCTTGAAGAAAGAATTTGAGGAGGATACCAGAAAATGGAAGGATCTCCCTTGCTCTTGGATTGGGAGGATCAACATAGTAAAAATGGCAATTCTATCAAGGGCAATTTATAGATTCAATGCAATCCCCATTAAAATCCCATCAAAATTCTTCACAGATCTTGAGAGGACATTAATCAACTTTATATGGAAAAACAAAAAACCCAGATAGCCAAAACAATCTTATACAATAAAGGAACTTCTGGAGGCATTACCATCCCTGACTTCAAACTCTATTACAGAGCTACAGTATTGAAAACAGCTTGGTATTGGCATAAAAACAGAGAAGTCGATCAATGGAATAGAGTATAAGTCCCAGATTTTATTCCACAAACGGATGAACACGCGATTTTTGATAAAGGAGCTAAAAGTATTCAATGGAAGAAAGATAGTATCTTCAACAAATGGTGCTGGCAGAACTGGTTGTCAACCTGTAGAAGAATGAAAATAGATCCATATCTATCGCCATGCACAAAATTCAAGTCCAAATGGATTAAAGACCTCAATATCAGGCTGAACACGCTGAACCTGATAGAAGAGAAAGTGGGAAGTACTCTACAACACATGGGCACAGGAGACCACTTCTTACGTATAACCCCAGCAGCACAGACATTAAGGGCCTCATTGAATAAATGGGACCTCCTGAGACTGAGAAGCTTCTGTAAAGCAAAGGACATTGTCACTAAGACACAAAGGCAACCCACTGACTGGGAGAAGATCTTCACCAACCCCACAACTGACAAAGGTCTGATCTCCAAAATATATAAAGAACTCAAGAAACTAGACTTTAAAATGCTAATTAACCCAATTAAAAAATGGGGCACTGAACTGAACAGAGAATTCTCAACAGAAGAAGTTCAAATGGCCAAAAGACACTTAAGGTCATGCTCATCCTCCTTGGTGGTCAGGGAAATGCAAATTAAAACAATTTGAGATACCATCTTACACCTGTCAGAATGGCCAAAATCAAAAACACCAATGAAATCCTTTGCTGGAGAGGTTGTGGAGTAAGGGGCACACTCATCCATTGCTGGTGGGAATACAAACTTGTGCAACCACTTTGGAAATCAGTGTGGTGATTTCTCAGGAAATTCGGGATCAACCTACCCCAAGATCCAGCAATACCACTCTTGGGAATATATCAAGAGATGCCCTATCATATGACAAAAGCATTTGTTCAACTATGTTCATAGCAGCATTATTTGTAATAGCCAGAACCTGGAAACAACCTAGATGCCCTTCAATGGAAGAATGGATGAAGAAAGTGTGGAATATTTACATATTAGAGTACTACTCAGCGGTAAAAAAACAATGACTTTGCGAATTTTGCATGCAAATGAATGGAAATAGATAACACTATCCTGAGTGAGGTATCCCAGTCCCAAAAAGATGAACATGGGATGTACTCATTCATAATTGGTTTCTAGCCATAAATAAAGGACATTGAGCATATAAGTTGTGATCTTAGAAAAGCTAAATAAGAAGGTGAACCCAAAGAAAAACATATAGTCATCCGCCTGGATATGGGAAGTAGACAAGATTGCAGGGCAAAACCTGGGAACTTGGGGATGAGGTGGCATGGGGCTAAGGGGAAACGGGGTGAGAAACGTAGAAGGTCAGAATGGGGGGAGCTTGGGGGAATGGGATGGCTGGGATAAAGGAAGGGTGGACACGGGAGCAGAGAAATACATAGCCTAATTAAGGGAGCCATCTTAGGCAAGAGACTGGACTCTAGAGGAGCTCGCAGGTGTCCAGGGAGATGTCCCCAGCTAGTACCTTGAGCAACTGAGGAGAGGGAACCTGAAATGACCCTATCCTGTAGCCATACTGATGAATATCTTGCATATCACCTTAGAACCTTCATCTGGCGATGGATCGAGATAGAGACAGAGACCGAGACCCAAATTGGAGCACCAGACTGAGGTCTTAAGATCCAAATGAGGAGCAGAAGGAGGGAGAATATGAACAAGGAAGTCAGGACCACGAGGGGTGCACCCACCCACTGTGACAGTGGAACTGATCTATTGGAAGCTCACCAAGGCCAGCGGGACTGGGACTGAATAAGCATGGGATGAAACCGGACTTTCTGAACGTTGCGGACAATGGAGAAGCCAAGGACAATGGCACTAGGTTTCGATCCTAATACATGAACTGGCTTTGTGGGAGCCTAGCCTGTTTGGATGCTCACCTTCCTGGTCCTGGATAGAAGTGGGACTTTGGACTTCCGGTAGGGCAGGGAATCTGGACTGCTCTTCATTCTCAAGAGGGAGGGGGAATGGAGGGGGGGGGAGGGGGAGACGGGGAGGGGAGTGGGGGGAGGGGGCGATGTGTGTGAGGAGGGGGAGGGAAATGGAAATTTTTTTTGCAACAAATAAAAAAAAAATAAAATAAACAACAAAAAAAGAAAGTCTATTTGACAGCTCTACTTGTAGTCTATGTAAGTTGTCTTTGCTCCTTGGGAGACAGCAGGAAGCAATGCTTGCCTACAGTGACAGCTGATCTTGGTTGTCAACCCAGGTAGATTGATCCTTCTTTTTTTAATATTTAATTACATATATTTTGGGGGTGGTGTGGCGCACAGGGACTTTCAGTCTGGCATGGCTATGAGGTTGAGTCATGAGATCCATATCAATGACCAATAGATCACCATGTAATGTAGGAGTGAGATAGAAAGTGTTGATTGATGTATAAACATTTGCGTATGTGTGTGTTCATGTATGTGAGGGGGTGGGGAGTGTACATGAAGGTGTGCTGTGTTGATGTGTGTACATGTTTGTGAGTTCAGTGGTCAACCTTGGGTGTTCCAAGTTTGGGTGTTCCAATCCAACTTTGATTTTTGAAACAGTCTCTCTCTCTCTCTCTCTCTCTCTCTCTCTCTCTCTCTCTCTCTCATTCTTCTTCTTCTTCCTCTTCCCCTTCCTCTTCCTCTTCCTCTTCCTCTTCCTCTTCCTCTTCCTCTTCCTCTTCCTCTTCCTCTTCTTCTTCTTCTTCTTCTTCTTCTTCTTCTTCTTCTTCTTCTCCTCTTTCTCCTTCTTCTTCTTCTTCTCCTCCTCCTCCTCCTCTTTCTTCTTCTTTTTCTTCTTCTTCTTCCCTTCCTTCCTGCCCATTGTGTCTTCCCCTCTCCTCTCTTGGACCTGGGCTCACTGATTAGCTAGGCTGGCTGGAGAAGAGATCATCCTGTCTCTGCCTCTGTAGTGCTAGATTTATGAGTGTGCATCGCCACACGTGGATTGTACACGAGTGGTGAAGATTGAGCTTATTTAAGAGACATATTTGTCATGGTGCTATCTCCCCAGATCCATATGATCTTTCTTCAAAAAACTCCACCTACCTTATGTATTCTGAGTGAACTTAGAGTTTCCCTCAGAGTAGCTCATGTCATCTTTCTGCTTTTACACACACACACACACACACACACACACACACACACACACACACACACCAGGAGCTGGGGACATCGTTCAGGTAGTAAAGAGCTTGCCTTTCAGGAATGAGAACCTGACTTAGATCCCCATGTGTGTGCACATATGTGCATGTACACCCACACACAAGATGCTCATTTACACATACATGAACACATACCTACACATACATTAAAAGGAAAGGGAAGACCATGCAGTTGAGCATCCTGATGACCAACAATAGCAGAAGCCCAACAATGGGATGACTTAATGTCAACCTTGAGTGGCTCCAGAAACAACAGTTCAGCTGCTCGACAATCAGCCCAAATTCTCATCCCAGGAGTATCTGTGGGAATTCTTCCTCAATTTGTGTTTCAGGCCTCAAGCAAGAGCTTCATCTGAAAGTCCAGTAGCAGGAAAAAACGAACCAGGACTTCAACCACATACAGACTGATTCGACATACTGGTGCTAGCTGGGAATAGACTATTGTTGCCTGCCATCTCTGTTCATGAGTGGGGATGAAATGCAAGAGAGGCAGCCTTGGGGGTAGACTTGAGCTGCTTCCTAGGAGGGAGGTAAATGACTGGGACAATAGCTTAAGAATGTAGAAATAACACAACTAAAAATCAAGTGGTGTAGGGAGCCTGTAGACACTGAATGGATAGATACACGGAGAGAGCATGAAGGCAGGGGCGTCTCTCACTTGAGGGCATCTGTCAGCAGTGTGGCTGTCAGCGATCAGTTGGGCAGGATGGCACTGATTACCCTATGCTTGCATGGACAATGGAAAGATTCATGGAAAAAGAAACTGTCATCCCTCTTAGAAATGAGCTTTCCTGGACTAGAGAGCTGTTCCCTAGGATGTAGAAAGAGTCAAAAGGTATGCTTCCAATAACTAAAATATGCAAGTCTAAGAATCAAGCAAAGGTAGCTTTGGCCTATAAGTCCAGATTCCGAGGAGAAAACTGCAGAAGCTATGCCTCTTGTCCTGGCAATCTTGGACTTCAAAGAGCTAATGATCTTGGATTCCAAAGTGTGAAACATCAATCAAGGCAAGGGTCCCACTAAAATAGACACTGAGGGCCTTCTGGAGGGGATGGGAGCTAGGGTTACTATCACACAGTGGGGACAGGAAAGAACATGCCGGGTGCTATGAGAGGAATTTGGTTTCTTGAGGCTCTAAGTCTCAGTGTGGTTGTATTTGGAGACAGCCTATTCAGGAGGAATTAAGTTTAACTAAGGCTGTATAGTTAGGGGTGGGGGCAATCTTACCTTATTTTTAAAGAGTAAGAAAAGTCAGAGCTAGCTGGTACTGTCCCTTACCCAAGAGGAAAGATTACGATTGCGACAAAGTGGTAGAAACTGTTGACCTCATCAGAGACTGACCCCGCTAAATTTTGGTCTGGAACTTCCAGCCTTCAGAACTGTAAGAAAATCAGCCTCCTTTCTGCAAGTTACCCAACCTGTGGTGGTTTTTTGTTATGGCACCTGGCAGCCTAAAATCTTCATTACAGGCAACTTCAAAACCCAGACACCCTTAGGTTAAGAATCTCAGATGGAAGCCAAGAATGGGAGAGGGGGTAAGGGGAAGATAGTGGGTGTCAATCATGGTCCCTGGACAGCTGCAGGAGGACTCCAGTCTAGCTTACTAATCTTTTCCATCATTTTGAGGAATTTGGAATTGATCACCCTAAAGATTAGACTTTCTTTCACTTTCAGACTGATGGTAATTTTGTCCTTAAATGAGATGTAAATATCATAGGACAGGAGAAGCATCTGTCTCAGTCCATTTCCTGCCACAGACCCCTTACGTCTAAGGAATTCATAATGGAAAAAGCCGATCTTGGCTCCTGGCTCTGGAAGCCCAAGAACATGGTACCAGAACCATCTCAACTTCTACGCAAAGCCACATGTCAGGAAATAAAGCTAGAGAAAGCTAACTGGCTTTTGTAGGAAGACACTCATGGGAACTCAGGAGCCCCTCTGTGGGTGGAGACTTCCTGATTAGCTTAAAAAGTCTAAGCATCTTGACTCTTCCACACTGAGGCAGTGTCAAGCATTGAGTTTCACGGTGGGTTTTGGTGGGGACAAACCATGCCAACTCAGAAGAGAATGTGAACTAGACCAGATCAGACTGTTTGGGCAAAGCCAGGTCTACTTTCTCTTCCTGCAGCTAAGTGGAGAGAGCAGAAGTTGCCACCATTGTTCCCTCTCCAGGTGCCTCCAGCTGTCCCACTCTCCCTCAGACGGACAGCTGACCTTGAGCATGGCTGCCATGGTGCCCACCATGGGCGAGGCAAATGGCAACAAAGGGGTCTATCCCAGGTGGGCTGGAATCCCAGAACCTTTGTCTGACCAACCCCATGCCATCAGGAGCAGCAGCTGCTTTCCCCTCCAGGTGTCAATATGGAGTTGCGGGACACACTTACAGGTGTTGCAGAGCTAACTCTCTAGGGATGGACTTTGATCAATGAGAGGGTCCAGGAAGATCTGTGGATGATTTATCTCCCTTTCGTCTTCTGCGGCTCCATATGGCTTAGTCCAATATGTCTTGTGCAACCTGAGTGGTTGGCTGTGCTCCCTGGCAAGACTGCGGCTGGCTCAGCATCATCTCTAAGTTGTCCTCCTTCCTGTCCCGCCTCCCTTGCTCATTCTCCTTCTTTCTACCCTGGATTGCACGCCCATGATGGGTTGTTACAAGAAGCTTCTCCTTCAGTCCCCTTGGGGCACTTCATTTGATGCATATGACCACTACTTCTGGGATCCATCAGATCCCTTAGTTTATGGCCCCCAGAGGTTGTGGCCACATACACCAAATGAAGTGGGACACCATGGTAACCAGGATATTGTATATCTGGACCATCTGTGTGACTGTATGGAATCAAATGAAATGACACCTTAAGTATGCAAATTGTTTTCTTTAGGATCTTACCTAAAGATCCTAAAGGCATTGTCATATATATGAAGGATCATGAGCTTGAGGCTAGCCTGGGCTACACAGCAAGACTATCTCAAAGACAGACAGATAAACAAATAGACCTGGGTTCTTAAGTTAGACACCTGGATTCTCACTACCCAATCTTTGAAGGATTTCCTAAAACTTGGCACCTGGCCCCTTTCCCCACTATGGATTATAATAGTATTTAGGTACAATTAAGTCACAGAGTTCTTGGAAGAATTAATACAGATGATTCTCGAAGCTTAACAAATAGCAGCTGGTTGAAGGGGAAACCCCTATCTGCAATGATTTTGAGGGGTAAAGGGAAAATGTGTTGCAAGACTATGAGTTGGCACCAGGGATAGTCTTGAGCAAAATACAAAGAAAACAATGGAAACCCACTTGGCAGAGAGATGCTCATCACTGAGCTTGGCAATGAGGCAAGCCCATTTCACTTTGAAATACTGCAAATAAACGTGTTATTTGCGAAGACACTGACATTATCCCAATTGTTCACTACCTCCAGTTTAATTAACTATGTGACTGCTGATGGCGCATTTCACAAGACAAGCTATGCCTCTGTAGAGAGGATGTTTCATGGGGAGCCTCACGTTTATCCCAGGCTTTGTCAGAGACAGCATCGACCCTCCTGAGGCTTGTCCCATCCTCTGTCAGGGACCTAAAGGCTAAGCAGCAATCTGTCCTTAGTGGTGTGCAGTGGACAAGTTTGGTCCATCTCAAAATGCAGTTTTGTTCTTTTCCCAGTACCACTGTTAGTCTAAATCTTTGAGGTTAGCTGTCTACACATGGAAGTGGGCATAAAGGAACCAGAAAGAATTCCAGACTTTAGCCTTGATTTAAATTATCTGTATCTTCCCTGTACACACACACACACACACACACACAGAGAGAGAGAGAGAGAGAGAGAGAGAGAGAGAGAGAGAGAGAGAGAGAGAGAGATAAAGACAAAGAGACAGAAATACATACACACAGACAGACACAGAGATACATATATATTCACAGAGACAGACACACACACATACAGAGACACACAGACAGACACACAGAGAGAAACAGACAGATGCAGGCAGACAGACAGACACACACACTTTTGTGGCAGGGTTGGACTCTAGCCCAGGTCATCAAGAGTGCTAGGCAAACACTTTTCCATGAGCCGCATCCCCAGCCTTCTTGTTGCCCTTTCTTAACCCTGAGAAGGAGCCAAGAATTGGAAAAGTTTTCATGTCTGGGTATGGTTGGTTGTCACTGTGGCCCAGTGCCGTATTTCTACATCAAAAGAGACTCCAAACAAGGGATCCAGAGAACATTTGGTTGTGGCCATTTGGCTGACCACTCCTTTGGCCAGGTCAGTTGAGTCCAAATGCCAGTCCCACAGGCCGAGCCAGCTCCATCGCCTGGATTGAACTGAGCACCAGTGTGTGCTGGAGCAGTTAGACGACATCAGAGAGGAAGAGAGTGCTGTCTTCTGAGCTCTCTCATTCTCACAGGGGAAGAAAAACATGCGCAATACGAAACTGCAAATGGGACCATGTCCCCTTCCTGCTTAGAATGGCCCAGAAGAGACCCTAACATCGCCTTTGATAACCCTCCACCCTAGGTCCCCTCCTCTTCTGGCTCTCTGCACCTTTACACGGCAAGTTTCTTCTGCTCCCAAGCACATGCCTGCTGGCTTACACCTCCTGTCTTTGCTCCTGCGGCTTCCTCTGCCCAGAATCCTCTTTCTTCCTGGGACTCAGCTAATTCCCATAGCATCCTCCTATTCCTCGTCTCTCCCTCTTGGACACCGCACAGTTCACCACGCAATGGAGTCTAATCATGTGGAAGTGAGATGAGTTTGCTGTGGGCTCATGGGTTGGGGTTTACTTCTCAGTGTAGCAATGCTAAGAGATGGTGGCACCTTTAAGGGGTGGGGCCTAGCTGGAGGCAGTTAGGTCTTTGTGAGCACTGTCCTTGAAAGGGATTCTGGGATTTCTTATGTGAAATCATTAAGAGTTATCATGCAAAATGAAGACTGCCCCCACTGCTCTGACTTCCTGAGTTTCAAACATGAGTCCTACAGGATGATGCCTACCATTTGGCTAACAATCTTAATTTTTAAAATTCCAACCTCGGGCTGGAGAAATGACTGGTTCAGCATAAAAAGCAATGCTGCTCTTGCAAGGACCTGAATGGTAGTCCTAGAACCCCTATGTGGAGACTCACAACTGCTTGTAACTCGTTGGCCCTCTCAGGCACAGATGTGTGTGTGGGTATACAACCACACCTGCCGCATAATTAAAAATTAACCCTTAAAATGCACTTAAAAGGAAAGTCTCCAACATCTAAAACGGTAACCTAAATAAACCTCTTGTCTTCACGAAGTGCTCAGCCCCAGGCATTTTCTTACAGCAACAGAGAACAGACCGGGACAGGGTGTAGCGAGCTCTCAGAAAGTCTGCGGGAACAAGTGTGATCTTGGTGTCACTTGGCTCCAGGACAAATCGGCAAAGTTTTCTTAAATTTTCTGAGCCTTAGCATTGCTGACTGTAAAAATAAAGAAGGGGATAATACCCTGCTTGCCTGTAGTGAGGAATATTAGAAATAATACCGGGCAAGCCTCTAGTCCAGCCCCTCCACAGAGCAGGCCCATGTGAAATGCTGGCCCATTCGTAACGCTGTCTGCCCCCCCCCCCCCAGCTGGGAGTCTACTATCCATCTTTGAGTTCAGGAGCTTAGTGAATACATCTAAGAGGACTGGCTAGGCATGACATAAACAAAGTCAATGTAGGGAGTCTACAGACCAGGGTCCCCCCCTCAGCTCTCCTCCACAGCCTTTCTGTGTCCCCTGTTGTAGGAGGCACAGCGGTCTTTGCACTCACAGATAAGCACTAGAGGAACCCAGGATGTTAAGCACACAGGGTTGCTCCTTTGAGGGAAGGAATGCAGTATCTGTTAACCACCCAGAAGGCTGTGTGCAGGTGTGCTTTCTAGCCTGGCGACCTTGACTCTAACGGTGTGGCTGGAGACTTTTCCTGCACCAGACCCTTACCGTGAGCTGATTTTTCTCAGCCAAGCTATAGAACCCATCTTTATGGACTTTACAAAGAGTTTTGGTATAGCCACGCTGGATTTGTAGTTGGCTTACTTTGTTCCTCGTGGAGATTTATGTGTGTTTTGTTGAGCGTGTGGGATTGTGTTCGTTATCTCCAGAAAGTTTCAAGCTGTACTTAAATATGCTTGAAATAAACTGCTCAGGATCCGACTCCAGATACTGGGTACTGAGTCCCACTGAGCCAAATAAAGTCTTGTCGCCCATGGCATGTCTCTCTGCAGCCTGTTGAGGTCACACACACACACACACATCCCAAACCCTATGACTCCACCTCAGCCATCTTGTTATTCCTCAAACCCTCTGGCCTGAGTTTGCCTCAGCCTGGCCATTCCTGATGTCTAGACAGCTCTTCCCCAGGGTCACCTACTCCCTCACGCGGGTGCCACTGTCAACAATACACACTGCTGCGGTTTGAAAACTCAGTGTCAATCAAATTCATGTCGGAACCTTGGTTCCAATGCAGAAGCTGGGGCCTCCTGGGAAGGTTTTAGGATACGAGGGTTCTACCTCTGCCTGGATGAGCGCTCCAGGGGAAAAGACTTGATGCTGTGGGCTCACACCCTCTGCTCGGCAGACACCTAAGCAACGGTATTCCTGGGGGGTGCAGCCTCCATGGCATCATCTTGGAGACAGAGGCAGGGCTCTTGTCAGATGCCAAACCTGACAGCACCTGAGTCTTAGACTTCCAAACCTCCAAAACTGTGGCAAATGAGCTTCTACTCTCTGTAAATCAAGCCCCTAAGCTGTTCTCTGATGGCAACACCAAATACCCTGAGACACCTACCCAGACGGCCCTGCCTTTACTCCCCCCCCCACCCCCAGCCACCCGGCTCTTGCACTTCACATATGGAGGTCAGAGTGCAATAGGTAGGAATTGGTTCTTTCCTCCCACCATGTGGATCCCAAGGCTCAAATTCATGTCCCCAGGCTTGGTGACAATCCTGTTAGCCTGCTCTCACTCCTGTCCATAGCTGTTTCTAATATGTACCTTATGTTATACATCTGCCTTGTTTATGGCTTGTCTCCCTCACTAGACACTGGGTCCTTTGTGGGTAGGAGACCAGTTTCGTTCTTTGCTGCCTGGAGCCAAGACTGCATATATGGTACATCCTCAGCCACTGATGGGTTCAGTGCAGCGGATGAGCAGCTCCCCCACCTCTCGTACCCTAAGTTCCTGACGCAGCACATCACTGCTTCCTGAAAGGCCAGGAAGCCCAAATGCTGCAGGGGTGATGGCTCCTAGACTGTCATACCCCTTAAACATACAAGTCAGGTTGCCTGGAGCATGCCCAGACTCTGCCTTGCACAGCGGGTTCAAAGATCTCTGCACTTTTTTAAGGGTCCTGGTAGAGGGATGTCCTGTCTCCACCATAGTACCTGACCCCTTAAACCAGCACATCTGGCTTCTCCTCCTGCCCCGCCCAATCTGCTCACCCCACCTCCCTTGCTTCTGGGCTCACTTCCCACGGAAAAATACAGGCACTCTGACTTGTCCTCCACTCTCTGCCTTCGACTGGGAGGCCAGCTGCTGTGTTCCCAATCGGAAGAGGAGCTTCAGATTCAGGGTGCTCACCCACTACAGACCAACCTGTATTTGCGGAGCGAATTAACAGGAAGAGACAATTTGCAAAGTTCTGTATCCTGCATCTTGGTTTATGATTAAAGGTTTGGGTGACTTTGCCTCCAAGGGGGGAACTCGATGAATTCTGCAGTTTCTTGTTTACAGTGGGATTTTCTGGGAATGACTTCTGCCTGGAAACCTGTCTGGCTCTGGGCTTTGTAGATCTTTCAGGGAGGGAGGGCTTTGCCATTTACTTTAGTTAGAAATGTCAGAAGCACCCGGGAGCTCAGAGACCTGCGGCTCACGCTGGCGCCGGCCCGCCGGGCACACAGCTGTTCCTGATGACTTTCTGAAGTGCACCATTTTCTCCGGGTCTGGTGGAGACAGAGCAGTTTGTGCTCACAGCTCCTTAAATACTGTTACCACCTCCTTCGCTTGCTTAGGCCTTCCTCGAAGCATGCCTGGTTTGCAGGCTCTGCATCAGGCCTTGAACCCTGGGAATCAGAATGGCTGGACAAAGGGCCCCTGCCTTCCCTCCAAGAGCTTCATTTGGGAGAGAAAGAATGGGAGGGAAAGTGACAGTCATAGCGTGGTGTGGGCGCGATGACCACAGGCTGCAAAGCACTGGGAGAGCCTGGCGCTCTCAGTATCTGGGTGCGGATGTGCTTTCTCCCTGGCACAGCCTGCGAAGGCTTCCTGTGCACATCCCATTCTAATTTCTGCCTCACACACATCCTGCACTTCAACCCTGAAGGTTCGATTCTCTACCTCCTAGCAGGGTCCTCAGCATCCTTTGACTCCAGTTCTTCGCCTTCCCCAGGTAGCTCTTCTGCCCAGTCCCACACTGATCCCCACCCTCCCTCCATAGGGTGCTGTGCTTGAGCCGGGTCTAGGGACTTGCAGCTGCCCTTTACCCTCTATGAGGCTGGCGAAGGATGAAGAATCAGAAGGCTGGTGTCATGGGGAAAAAGTCATTGACTTGTTATCCAACATCTGGATAGTCCTGGGGTTGCTGTTTCCTGGTGTTGTGGTTTGAGTGTGGGATGTTCTCCACCGGCTTATATGTTGGAACACTTGGTTCCTAACTGGTGCTGCTAAGAAAGTCATGGAACTGTTTAGACATGGGACCTAGGTGATAGATTGGGGCCATAGGGGTAGGGATAGAGGGTTATGACCCCTGTTACACCCCAATTTACCAGCTTCTGGTCTACCTCCAAGATGTGAGAAAGTGACTTCATATACACACTGCCGTGGACACAGGCACCTCTCGGGGTTAGCCGTGCAGCCATGAATCAAACAAACCCTTTGTAACCTCAGTTGGTTCTACTAAGAATTTTGTCATGGAGGTGAGAGAGAGAAGCAGCTAGCATATCTGGCTACGCTGTCTTGGGCCTGAGCAGACAAATCAAGAAGTGGGGTCGATGGAGGGGAAGATGACTGGGGAGGAGAGCGGCCTGGTGGGACTGGCTAGACTCCAGCAATGTCTTCCAGAGCTAAGGCTGTTTTTTGTTCTTAAAGAACGTGTCAATAGCCTCAAATATTGGTGACACTGACAGTGTCATCACTGAGGAGACAAAGATGATGCTCCACACTGTCCCCTCAACAGCTTCAAGAGTTCCCCCAATCTTTTAGGAACTTTGAGTCAGATCAGCCCAGGAATCATGACTTTGACATTGGAAAGGATTTCAGCACCAGTTATCAGAGCTGGGATTTTATTAACGATGCTTTGAAATTTGTATTTCATCTTATTCTATTTTGAGACAGAGTCTCATTACATAACCCCGGTTGAACTGTGTCTTAGTTACTCTTTTATTGCCATGACAAGACACTGCAGCCAAAGCAGGTTATAAAAGAAAACATTTAATCTAGAGCTCAGGGTTCTAGAAGGTTAGAGTTCATGGCCACCGTGGAGGGAAACACGGCAGCAGGCAGGCGGGCGCTGAGAGCTTACATCTGATCCACATGATTGAGGCAGAGAGAGCTAACTGGGAATGGCATGGGATTTGAGATCTCAAAGCCCCCCCCCCCCAGTGATACACCTCCTCCAAGAAGACCACACCTTCTAATCCTTCCTAAACAGTTCCGCCAACTGTGGGCCAAGCATTTGAATAAATGAGCCTAAGGGGCCATTCTCATTCAAACCACCATAGCCTGAAACTCACTGTGTAAAAGAGAGGGGTGATTGTGTACCATATCCAATCACAGGAATGGATTCCTCAAGGAAAAATTACAATGAAGTGTCTTAGCACTAATCATACATACCATTTGGTGGCTCTCTAGTTTCTAAGAAACTCTCAGTTTTTGGACAAGTGGAATTACAGAGCGGCTCTGGAGATGCCATGGACGGAGTTTTAATCTGACAAGGTGATGCAGGAGCTGCTAGGTTTACACAGGGCTTTAGCATACACCCTTTCCCTGCAAATGGGGTTTCCTGTGTGATTCCAAGGAAACTACAGGTTTACAGTTGGGAAGGGAGATGGCTGTAAGCAGGTATTCATTGTCATGGATTCTTGCTTCTCAGTTTTAGCCAGATGTCTGAATGAGGGGTCCTTCTCCCTGTCCCCAGACTCCCCCTGATTTTCCCTTCTGCCCCAGCAGCACACAGGGGGATGAGAAAGGATGGAAGAGTCACTGAGTCGAGTGCACCCTGTGTTGGTGGACAGCTTGGCCCAAGAGCCACATAGTTCAGGTTTTTGCCTAACACACTGATCTTGGGCAGCTGATAACCCTCCTGTCTCTATTTCTTCATATAAAATGAGAACATAAATAACATTTGTTCTACCTGGGAATATCATAAAGGAAATGAAAAAAGGTTTTGTAAATTTAAAAGTACTATGTAAATAACTGATATGATCAGCAATGTTCAGAGAAGCCTGAACACAGTTGCATTTCATTTTCTCTCTGAAAAAAAATATGACAAGTTTGCATATGTGTGTATGTTGGGAGAGTATTAGTACAGTTTCTCATGGAACAAGATCCACATTCTTCTTAACTCAAAGAGCTGCCATCTTTAGCATGTAGAAGTCTTCTTACCTTGTGTTTTAAGATGGCTGCTCAAATTCCAGTCATCACAAGCCCTATCCTATCAGGAGGAAAAAGGAAGAGAAAAAGAACAATAGTCTTCTTTCTAAAAGCCACTTTTGATAGCCTCACATGACACTTCTGCTTGCAATCTATCAGCCTGGGCATAATCACATGACTATGTCTAGCTGCAAGGGAGGCTGTAAAACGTACTTCTTAATCAGGACAGGCATGCATTGAGGGAGTCAGTACTAATGAGCAGTAAAGAAGTGGGTATTGAGGGACCAGCAAGTGGCTAAATTTTGCCACTCATTCTAGTCATTTGTACTGTGGAATTTTGTAGGTCTGTTTTCATAAAGTATAGGGACTCTGTAAGAGGTAAGACTTACTGGGAAGTCTTCTGAATTTATGCTTTTAAAGCAACACTGAGCCCACAGCCTCTTCCTCTTCCTCCCTTATGTCCCACCATCAGCTGAATGACTTTGCCACACATTCCTACCTTGATGTGCTTCTGAGCCACTGGAACTGTCAGTCACTTTTGGAAACTCTGAACCCAAGAGAACCCTCCCTCTTTATAAGATGGTTATATTAGGTAGTTAGTGAGATGACGGAGAGCTCTGGACTAAACTTTTCTTTGTGAACCTTTTGGTGCCCTCTAGGCAATGAAAGAGAAGATACTGGTACCCAGGGGCAACACACAAGGCAACAGTGGCCAGCACTTGCTGTTAATGAGGTGTGGAGCATGATATAGGTAGTGACTGTTACTACACATATCCAATAGAATAGGTGTGGCTGAATCAGTGGCCCTGCATGTGTCCTGATGTGTCTGATGTTGCTTGTCCCCCAGGTGCCATACCTCTCTCCCTTTCTCCTCCACCATGCAGTTCAGGCAAAGTGATCCTTCCCAGATGCAGGCCCTGTGTTCCATGGACTTTCCATCCACTAGTTCTGTGCATCTCTCTTTGCATTTCCAGTCTCCGATTGTCTCATAGCAACACAGAATGGACTAATGCAGCTCCTTCGCCATACCCTCCTGCTGTGTCGTGTGACCCAGGACCACCCTCACTTGCAGTCTCTGCCCTTGCTTTGAACCAGATAGTGCTGGGTGTTGTGTGGCTGGCCTTGTTAGCTCATGCTTCTTTGCCTGTGGCCAGATGAGGAACCTGTCCAGGCTACTCTGCCTGCAGTGAAAAAGCCATGGAACCCAGGCCACCTTAGATTGTCCAGTTCCAGCTGAACCTTGAACTGTAAGTGAACCTAGGCAACAGCCTCAAAGCCTCTTGGATGATCTGCAGCCACTGTTGGTCATGAGCAAGCCTGCCTGAATGTGCAGAGCTTGGCTAAAATCAAGGTAATCTTGTAGACTGATGGTCAAAGTGAGCATTTCTTCTTGTCAGCTACTGGGGCTCTATAGCATGGTTGTGACCTTAGAAAGTTCACCAAAGAGAACATGGGATGGGGCTGGCTGGTGAGATGGCTGAGCAGGTAGAGGCACTTTCAGATAAGCCTGAAAAAAAGATCTGAGTTTGGTCCCTGATTCCCATAAGACAGAAGGAGAGAACTGTATCCCTAAGTTGTACATAGACACACACAAAACATACACTATGACTATAGCAAGGCATATTTATGCCCTTCACATAAGTAACTTTTTCAAATGTTGAAAAAAGACCCCCGTTCCTCTAGCTAACCATTTAAATACAGCTAAACAGCTGTATTTTGAGACTGGTAGAATAGCCACCCATCCCATACTGCAAGAGCTAATTCATGCTTGTTGAATTATGGCCCATGGCCAAGTGTAACCACCACCTACCTGTAGGCAGAAGTTTCTGCCTGCCCAGTCCTGCAGCCATTCAGTCCTAAATAAACACACAGAAGCTTACATTAATTATAAACTGTTTGACCTATTGCTCAGGCTTATTACTAACTAGCTCTTATGACATAAATTCACCCATAATTCTTGTCTATGTTTAGCAGCGTGGCTTGGTACCTTTTCTCAGTAAGGCATTCTCATACTGCTTCCTCTGTGTCTGGCTGGTGACTGACTCTCTGCCTTTCCTCTTTCCAGAATTCTCCTAGTCAGGTTGTCTCACTTATACTTCCTGCCTGGCTACTGGCCAATCAACATTTTATTAAACCAATATAAGGGACAAATCTCTACAATGTACAAAAGCATTATCCCACAGCACCTACGTGCTCTTGTATGAATGGGTAAAACGGATGAAATTATTTTCTCATTTTGATTAGGAGAAAGCTATCTTTGAACCTAAGGTAAGAGAATATGGTATCTCATAGAAGATTTATATTCTTTCGGTGGGCATTGTGGCACACACCTTTAGACGCAACACTTGGGAGGCAGAGGCAGGTAGATCTATACCAATTTGAGGCTATCCTGGACTATAGAGTGAGTTCCAGGATAGCCAGGGCTACACAGAAAAACCCTGTCCTGAAAAACAAACAACAATAACAACAAAAAGTTATTGATGTATATTCTTCTCAGACCACCCAGTTCTGAACTTGCTATTATATATTAAGTTTCTTTAAGAAGAATGCGTGGAGATTTGCTCTTCCTCATGATGAACTGGGGCAGTCACTCTGCACCACACAGTTCTTAGGATTATGTAATAAGCGTAGCATCTCTCGTTTCCACCTCATGTGCACAGTGCTAGGTACATTCTCTCTATGCCCTCACAGAGCAAGCTGTCCAACTGAAACATCTGATCTTTGGATTTTGTTTTCTGGCCAGGAAATGGAAGGACCCAGACAAAGGTCCTCTGGTGTCTGCCATCTCAGACACAGAATTAGAACCCAGGCCTTTGGTCTCCTAACCTGGAACATTTCTACTCTGCAAGCATCTGGTGATAAATTCCTTCAGAGGCCCCCAGATCTCCGACTGGAATGTTCTCCAAGCTCAAGTTGTCTTCAGGTCTCCCCTGTGTCATCCTCCCTGAGTGTGGTCGCTCGTAGGAGCACCGTTGACTCACCAAGTCTTTCTCCAGCTCTCTCCCTCAGGCTGTCTAACACGAATTGGTGATGTGTGCCTCTGTGATAATTAACACACTCTGACCGTTTAAGACATTCGTGCTGGAGACAAGGGCGGGCTGGTGTTCGCTCTTGAAGAGTCTGGCAATCTGGCCTCATAAGGAAGAAGAAACGGAATGGGAGAATTCACAAGAAAGCCCATTTCTTCCCAAGTGTGCTAATGAGCTGGGCCACAGGAGGCCGTGTGTAAGTCGGACTGCAAGCAGCTATAAATTACATGTGTTATGCGCCAAGGGATTCTAATAAACATTACTTAAAAATAGCAACAGACAGTCATTTGTATTATATCATGTGACCTGGTTATGGAGACGTTTTTGTGACTCTGCTATTAATCAGAGTTACTTTGAAGGACAGTTGATAAATTCTTGTAGAGTTACTGGCACCTTCCACTTAATTAAGATTGTTCTGGACAAGAGCGGACGAGTCAAAGCTGGCCATAATGTATACCACTGTGCCCTGGAGACCCTCTGTGCTCTTTAGATGACACTTATTAGGCATTCCAAGAGAGAGAGACTTAAGAGAAAATGTCTCTTTCTTTAATGAAACCTCGATCCCCGGAAGGTTAGCAACAGAGGGCAGTTTCTTCAACAGGAGTGCTGAGCCAGGCAAGGATTTGGTAGCGGGTTCCCTGCTGCCACTCCCATGCCAGCCTTAAGGGGGCGCTGCTTGCTTTCTGCCCCACTGGCCACACAGCCAACAAGGACTTTTCCTCTCCCACTGTGGGTACAGAAGGAGCTGGTGTGGCAATGGTCAGGATTATGTTTGGAAAATCTGAGCTAATAGTCACCTTATTTAGACTCTAGTCATTTGCCGCTGTTAGTGTCTGAGCCCTGGGGAGTCTTCCATCCCCAACACCCACCCCTCCTACAGAAGGGAATGAACTCCTTCCTAAAGCTCAGCCCTTAGGGTGTAGAATCAAGATGACCCATAGCTGAACAGGAGTTCTGCCGTTTCTGCCAGTTGAGAACCACTCCTCCACATCCTCACCTGTAAAATGGGAACAGTGCTGTTTTAGCTTCCTCTGACAAACTCCATGACCAATGCAACTGAGTGGAGGAAAGGGGTCAGCTCGCTTCCTCATACAACTCACTCCCCACCTAAGTAGGGCTAGTACTACCCACTGTGGGCTGGGCGCTCCTGCATCAATTGGCAGTCAAGAGCATCCCTCACCAGACATACCCACAGGCCAATTCCCCATTGAGGCTCCCTGACTTCAACTCCCTAGAATCCACATTAAAAAACTGAGTGTAGTGGTTTGTGTCTATGATCCCAGCAATGATGAGAAGGAAGACAGAGAGACCCCTGGAATCTTGGGGCCCCACTAGTGTGGTCAGCAGGACAAAGTTGCAAGTCAGTGACAGAAGTCTCAAAAATCAACAGGTAGAAAGAAGGCACCCAAGGACTGGCATCTGAAGCTTCCCTCTGAGATCCACAAGTGTGCATGGCCTGTGCAGCCCCAGGAAGATGCACACATAGAAAAAGGAGTGGGAGGAGGAGAGAAGGAAAGAGCTGATTCCACATTGCCTTGACCCAAGCCAACCTCAGCCCCTGGTCTCTTGGGTGACTTCTATCCCTGGTGTTATGGCTGAAGCAGCAGCATCTAAGATGTTCTAGAGTCCTGTCTGGTTTCAAGAACCTTGCTCTGGCCTCCAGTCACAGCACACACCGGGACACGGGGTCCTGGTGGCTCCTTCCTTTGTCTGGTCTGGTCACACAGGCCGCTGAAGGTCTTTGAGAGCTGAGGTCATGTCTGACCTCCTTTGCTTCCCGGTGTCAGCTGCAAGCACTCCTAGAGTGTCTGTGGAATAAAAAGAAGCCTCAGAGAAGATGAATCTAGACAACAGGACTGAAAGTGGATGTGGGGGGTGGGAAGCTTGCTGTTTTAGATGGGTTTCCCTGAAAGCAGAGGGGGGCATCTCTCATCCAAACCACCACAGTGCAATAAGACATTTGGAGCACAGTAAATGGGTAGTAAACATAGAATTCCTTGCTTTTTAAAGAACGAGTTAATTTAATAGAATTGAAAACAAGGATTCAGATAATTGGACACCATCACCTTATTTACTGCAGCCCAAAATGGAAACAGTCCAAGAGCCTATCAACAGATACGTAAGCAAACTAAAAGATACTAGGGGCTGGAGGAATGGCTCAGCAGCTGAGAGCACTTGCTGAGTTCTGCTCCCTGCACACACATGGTGGCTCAACAGTCTGCAGCTCCAGCTCCAAGGATCTTCTGGCCTCTGTGGGTACTGCACAGCATGGTTGCAATACACACACACGTAAAAGACACTCATACACATTAAATTAATTATTAATTAAATAAATAGTTCAAGAACATCCTCAGCTATATAATGAGTCCAAGGCTAGCCTGGAATTGCTTGTGAACATGGCCTCCACACTCGGCTAGCAGCCAGGGGTGTGCTTGAACAAATGCAAACACACAGAGGTATATACATATACATGCACAGGCATGCTCTCTCACACACACACAGCATTTTGACACACAGACACATGCACAGGCCGTATAGATACACATACACAGGCATGCACACATGCATACACCAGCCATATAGACACACATACCCTCATTCACACATTCGTGGAAAACAGCTGGAATAGTCCATCTTCAGGAAGACCCTGGGTTCACCAGGGTTTTAGTCAATGAGTTTGTGTTGATACCATTTGTAGCAGGAAAGTCATGAATTAGTTATCAAATGGTTCAATAATTCATAGGTGCTACCACCAAGCTCCATGGAGATACAATTGTGTGTTGTTCCTCACCGCCATTTGCGTGTGCGTGTGTGTGTCTGAGTGCATGCATGTAAGCATGCATGTAAGCATGGGGCAACAGCTCGTTCCTACATTGTCAGCTTTAACATAAGTGGCATAATAAAAACCATTAACGTATAACACATAATATACTGTATACAACACTAACTCAATGTTCTGGCTTTTTTGCTGTTGCTGTTATTGTTTGAAGACAAAGTTTCATGTAGCCCAGGCTAGCCTGGAACTCACTATGTAGCCAAGGATGATCCTGAATCCCTGATCCTCCTGCCTCTGCCTCCCAAGTGCTGGGATTACAAGCATGTGCCTTTAGCTCCAGTTTATACCGGCTGGGGATGGAACCCACGGCTCCATGCCTGCTAGGTAAGAGCTCTACTAACTGGGTCACATCTCCAGCCCCTATTGGTTTTTTGCTTCTTTGTGTCATTCCAGCTGTTGGGCACACTGACTCCCACATTTGTTCCCCAAGGGCCCTGCACCCATTATTTCATTAGACGTATCTCTAAGGAGCTGTACACACACCACAAAAGTCAGTTAACATGAAAAGACAACTCATTAATATGATTATGGAAAAATGTCACTCCAATAATGACATTAGTATCAAATTAGGAGTGAGTGCAAAAAAACAGTAACATGGTGGCATTCTGATGTCCATGCCCAGAGACAAGAGGCCTCTGCTCTGACTTAGAATGCCAGGTGGCTCAAATGGGAGCCATCATCCCAGGGAAGTGACTGGATAATGTCTGCCTCTAGTCCTTGGCACGCTCAGATGCCCAGCTCCACATTCATGCTGAGGACGGACTCAGTGTGGAGAAAGCAGTGCTCCCTGTATGGGGAGATGTTCACCACAGTCCAGTCATACCCCAGCTGCACGGTGTCTTGCTCTCCAAGTGGACAACTTCACACACTGTCCTCTGTCCTCCCAGAGAGAAGCGAACTGGGCGGGGCCAGGACCTGTTCTAGACAACACAGCAGAGAAAAAGGCAGATTCCAATCTGCTGCCTGGAGAGAAAAGCCAGCAATCTTGAAAGCAGTTCTGCCCCAGGGCGGCCAGGCCTATGACATTTGGGGTCCCCAGGACACCCACAGAATAGTCCACACAGCAGTTTGCCTTTATGACAGTCTGGGAGTAGATGGAGCACCCTATTAAACACATACGTTAGCCAGAACCATGCTGCCGCACCTCAGAGGTCCCTGTTGGAAGACACCTACCAAGAAGGGCTGAAAAAGTCCTGCAGAGGAGCAAATCCGCGGTAATTGATAATTGGCAGACCTGGGTACTTGTCTCCCCAGACAATGAGTCTGGGGTCTGCAGGACCTTTTCAGTTACATGCCTGCTGCTTCCTGAGCCCACAATTCCGAAATCCTGCAAGGTCAGCAACTATCTCCTATAACTGGAGGTTTCTCTCCCACTGGCCAGTCCCCAAATAACCACTCTAAGGCTTAATATTAATTACAAACTATTTGTTGGATGGTTCAGGCTTATTACTAACTAACTTTTGCATCTTAAATGAACCTATTTCTATTCATCGATGTATTGCCATATAGCTGTAGGGTTACTGCACATCTTGTTTCCCAGCAATGGCTGGGATCTCTCTGACTCCGCCTTCTCTCTCCCTATATTCTATTTGACTTTCCTGCCTAGCATATTACGCCCTGCCATAGCCAAAGCAGCTTCTTTATAAACCAATGGTAATAAAATATTTTCACAGCGTACAGAGGGGCATCCCACGTCACCTCCCTCATCTGTGTCCCAGTGACTGAAGTGCTACTTGGGAGTGTGAACCCGTGCTGGTTCTCACCTTCCCCGGGCAGCCTACATCTCCGCAGCTTGGCTCCTTATCTGTCCAAGACCCACATCTTTGTCTGTAAAGGAGTACCTCGATGATCCCTGCGGCCAAGGGAAGTCACAGCTTCTTCCCTGGCCTGAGGTGTATGGCCTTCCCCTATCCAGACCCTAACTTTCTCACTGAAAGGCATGGCGGCTCTTTCTATCACCCCAGCTGTGAGATATAGGCCCTGCCTTGGTCAACAGCTACTGCCCTCCGGTTGTTACCCAGCCCATACCCTGTATGTACATGTCTTTTCATTGAGCGGCCTGACATAGGCAGATGGCTGAGCCCTGTGCTGAAGGGCCATGACCCCGCACACCTTCTATACCTGCTGTCAGCAATGGCCAACTGAAGTCCAACGCGTAGGGTAGGGTGCAGGCGGGGTGTGTGCAGTTAGAACATTAGCAGCCTGGGGGCTGGTCTTCAAGAGCCAGGGTGGAAAGGGAGCCCAGATTTTGTGCCGCTTGCTCTTGGACTTGGGTCTTGTCCCTGCCATCTGCAGGGTGAGGCATCTTGGATGAGTGATTTTAATTCTCTGAACCTTGGTTTCCTCATGCATTAAAGCAAGATTTCACCATCCTCCTAGAGGGCTGCGGGAGGATTGACCGAGGGGATGGGGCACCGCCCACTTCAGAAGGGCTAAGGGAGCCATTCCCTCCTGCAGAATCTCCAGTGTGAGTCCCAGGAGACAGTGCCTCCACACCGGGGTGGGATGTGACCCTTCAGGGGGCGGGCAGGCCAGGCAATCTCTCCTCCAGAGCTCCTGGGGCTGTTGGCTGCTGTGGGTGAGGTTGTCCAGGGACAGTGACAGTGAAGGGCTAAGCAGATCCTGACTCTGCCTGGTATGTGAGAACCCCCTGTGAAGGGGACCCAGGGGAATCTGAGGGGGCAGGACTCCTACATCCGGAGCAGCACTGAGCTGGGTGATGCCTTGGTCTCTTTGTCAGCATTTGGGTACATGAAAGAGACCCCAATTTTTGGAGTCTGCAGTGTTGTAGAAATGGGAACCAACAGTGGGCTGGCTAGTTTTTGCTTTGTTGTTGTTGCTGTTGTTGCTATCAACCTAACACAGCTAGAGTCGTCTGAGAGGAGGGTGCATCAACTGGGGAAATGCCTCCAGACTGATCTGTAGGCAAGCCTGAGGGGCACTTTCTTGATTGACAATTGATGTGGGAGGGACCAGCCCACTCTGGGTGGTGCCATCCCTAGATAGAAGATGAATCATATAGGAAAACAAACTGAGGAAGTCAGGAAGAGTAAGCCAGTGAGCAGCACTCCTTTATGGCCCCTCCATTAGCTCCTGCCTCCAGGTTCCTGGCCTGTTTGAGTGCCTGCCTTGCCTTCCCTCAGTGATGGACTGTAAGCTGTAAGATGAAATAAACCCTCACTCCCCAAGTTACCTTTGGGCACGATATTTAATTACTGCAGTTGAAACCTTAACTAAGACCAAGGGACCCTGAGCTACCCTGGAAGCCTTGGCCCAAGCTTCTTGGATACCTCCAGGAGCAGAGATCTCACTCATCTCAAGTGGGACCAGAGGCCTCCCCTAAGTTCAGTTCAAGGCTGTGTGACCTGTTGTTAACCTCAGCGGTGAGACGAAGCTGGGCAGAGTCCCTGTCTTTAGAACGCTGTTTCATCATTGCAAAGATTTGGCGAGGACTTCCTTGGTTTCCTATAAGGAGTTAGACAAGGAAAAGTTCTTAGCTGGGGATTGGCACATGGTAGGTACTCAATAAATAGTAATTTTGCTCATATTCAAAGCTAGGCCACCTCACACCAGAGCTTCTATCAGGGTTGCCTTCCTGGACTTCCAGGACTGCCTTCAGGGCTAGTGTTAAAGGAACAAGAGGAAAATTCTAGAAACAAGCCAAGAAGCAGGGCCTGGAACACTGCCCAGAAGTCACCCACCAACACTCAGTTGGGTACTGTCAAAGCTGGTGTTACCTACTTGATTTTATTCTACACACTTCTGCCATTCATGTGGCCAGACATTGACCTGAGAGGTAAGTATTGACACCGCCCACTTTACAGATTGGGAAATAGAGGGTCCTCCTTGTGCCACAGCAGGGCTGCCATTGGAACTTGTATCTTTCGCACTGAGCACTTGAAGTAGTGTGTTTGTGTGTGTTTGTGTGTGTGTGTGTGTGTGTCTGCAGGTGTGTGTGATGTTCCTGTGGGTGCAGTATGTATGAGCATCTCAGTCACGATTCACCCTCCTGTAAGCGATAGGTCTCTAGGCATGTCCCCACCCACTTGCCCCAGCCGCCTCCTCCCCCTCCTGCAGTTCGCTTCACTTAGTCATTAGAGGCTTGGGGTTGTAAAAACAAATTCCATTATAAAGTGACAGTGGCGGCCTGCTAGAAGGAAGGCTTTTTTCTTTGAACTGATGATTAAGGCTGTAACTAAGGGAGACTCAGACTCCAAGTAAGGAGAGGCGGTCTCAGCACAGAGACTTACCTCTTACCCTCCCCAAACGTGGGTCCTGCTTGCTCTCTGCATCTCACTCTGGGTGTAAAAGGACATCTTCATTTTGGATGTTACTTCTGTCCTGACCCTGAGTCATAGCTCCCCATCCTAGAGTAGGGGTGAGTCGACCAGGGTCTGCGGTCTGTCTCCCCGTGTCTGTTATGAATGTTGTTGTCTTGTGGTCAAGATGTTCACTCTCCAAGGTCCAGGCTGTCTTTCCTGGAAAGGAGAACTGGGAATTCTCCTTTCAGGTGCTCCATTCAGAAGAGCCCAAGAGTGAAGACCCATACCTGCCCAGGACAGTTAGGACAGGCTGTCACAGCTTCACACTGGTGGATGGGCCCAGAGGATCTTCAGCAGTGATGGATCTTCTGAGACTCCCCCAGGAGGACTCACCACTGTGTGTAGGCTCTGTTGCCCTTGCCCGCAGACAGCTGAGGGAGTAGAGTACCTCCTTTCGCAGCATGGTGATTAGCTACAGCAGAAGAGACAGGCTGGTCCTGCACCAACAAGTTCTCCATCAGACATCCCAGTATCCTTCTTTTTTTAATTACTTATTTTCAAAATTTTTATTAGCATTTTAATTTTTTTACACAATGCATTTTTGTTTTTATTGAGCTATACATTTTCTCTGCTCTCCTCCCTTCCTCCCCTCCTCCCTTCTACCCTCTCCCCTGAACCCTATGCTCCCAATTTACTCAGAAGATCGTGTCTCTTTCTCTTTCCTATTTAGATCCACGAATGTCTCTCTTAGGGTCCTCTTTGTTGTCTAGGGTCTCTGGGGTTGTGAACTGTAGACTGGCTTTTCTTTGTTTTATCTCTAAAAGCCACTTACAAGTGAATACACATTATATTTGTCTTTTTGGGTACAGGTTACCTCACTCAATATGTTTTTTTCTAGATCCACCCATTTGCCTGCAAATTTCAAGATATCATTGTTTTTTTTCCACTGAGTAATACTCCATTGTGAAAATGTACCACATTTTCTTTATCCATTCTTTGGTTGAGGGGCATCTAGGTCATTTCCAGGTTCTGGCTATTATAAACAATGTTGCTATGAACATAACTGAGCACATGTCCTTGTGCTATGAATGAGCATCCTTTGGCTATATACCCCAAAGTGGTATTCCTGGGTCTTGAGGTAGATAGTTTTCTTACTTTCTGAGAAATCACTATACTGATTTCCAAAGTGGCTTTCTCCTCTTCCTGCTGCTGCTGCTCCTTCTTGCAGTGGCGATGGAGGTGGACATTTGATGAAAATGATTTTGGGGAGCTGGGAATATGAATTATGTTGTGACTTCAAACTATTCTACTGTCTTTCCCCAAACCTAGCCAATGATTTTCCAGGAAACTCTCTGCAAAGAGAGGTCTTCTCCCGCAGGAGAATGGCTCAGCTTTCTTGTTTGCTCCAGAAAAATACCTGTGGGGAGCTCAGGAGATGCTATGGGTGTGGGGGAGATGGGAAGATGAATGGGTGGTAGATAGATGCAAGGAAGGATGGGTGATAGATTGATGGATGGAGAAAGGAAAATGGATGGATGGTTGAGGGGAGTGATGGATGGTTCCACAGTAAACATCTGTATTTAGTCCTGCGTTGTCTTTGTTTGTGCTGTGTTTCATGAAGACATTGATGCTGGCAGATTTCTATAGGGAATGAATTGTTTTCTTTGGCTACAGTGTCTCCCGGGTTACCCCCTAAGCACACTGGCCTAGAATCTGAGAAAGTGGCTAAACTTTCCACCCTACTGGCTGGTTGCCTGGGCTTTCCCTGTAAGGGTTGAGTTTTCTCATTTGAAAATGACCCTGTAGGCACCAAACCTCAGGAATTCCCTCACTCCTACATACCTGTCGTGAGCACACTAGACAGCATTTCCTTAGGGGGAGTCCTCCAGGGTCACCTCCTCTACACCCACCTACTATTGCCTCCTGGTGCAGGGCCTTTACCCTTCCCTCAGCTTGGCACTATCTCCCCCATACCCTCGTGGTGCCAGGGCTGTCTTCCTCAGCTCTGTGAGCCAGGTCAGGCCTCAGTCCTGGAAGCCAACAAGGCCTTAGGAAGGCTTTGATCAGAAGAACAAATAACCGAAGGATTGAGTAAACTAAACAGTGACTTCCTTGATCTCTGTTTAGAAATCTGTTCTAAGCCTCTTTCCGGACTAAGTTCCTTATGTGCAGATTTGACTGGACTGTTTTAGATCTGTATAAACTATAAATTCACAGACCTGGATTCCCAGTGTGTCACCCCAACCCTCACACACACTGGCATGATGTTACCCCAACCTTACATACATATATGGATCACCCATCCTCTTGGTTCTTTTTTTTAAAATCTTTTTAAAAAATATTTATTTATTATGTATACAATATTCTGTCTACATGTATGCCTGCAGGTCAGAAGAGGGCACCAGACCCCATTACAGATGGTTGTGAGCCACCATGTGATTGCTGGGAATTGAACTCAGGACCTCTGGAAGAGCAGTCAGTGCTCTTAACCACTGAGCCATCTCTCCAGCCCCTCCTCTTGGTTCTTGCACTCTGTAAATGAGCTATGTGTTTTTCAGGTGGCAGTGTGTGTAGACTCTAGGACCCCCACCCACATTTCATGGAAGGCACCCCTTCCCTTCCTCACGACTTCACTGTGGGTGCATGTCTCAGAACCCTAGTGGCTTGGGAAAGGTGGCAGCGAAGGAGAATCCTGGGGAAAAATGAGAAACCTCCCACTCATGGCTGGCTTTCCTTAAGATCAGTACCCATGTCTTCCCAACAGCACCTGAACCTGTCATGAAGGCCTAGTTTCAAATCCTAAAGGCCTTGTATGAGTCACTTATCTCCCCAAGTCTCACCGAATGCCTTCCAACCCAAGCAGGAGTTTAGAGCCCCCTGGCATCACCATGCTGAAACACAGATCCCCTGGCATCACCATGCTGGAGAACAGAGCCACATGGCATCACCATGCTGGAGAACAGAGGCCCCTGGCATCACCATGCTGGAGAATAGAGCCCATGGCATCACCATGCTGGAGAATAGAGCCCATGGCATCACCATGCTGGAGCATAGAGCCCATGGCATCACCATGCTGGAGAACAGAGCCCCCTGGTATCACCATGCTGGGGAATAGAGTCCCTGGCATCACCATGCTGAAACATAGAGTTCATGGCATCACCATGCTGGAGCATAGAGCCCCTTGGCATCACCATGCTGGAGCATAGAGCCCCTTGGCATCACCATGCTGGAGCACAGAGCCCCATGGCATCACTATGCTGGGGAACAAAGGCCCTGATATTACCATGCTGGAGCATAGAGCCCCTGGCATCACCATGCTGGAGCATAGAGCCCCTGGCATCTCCATGCTGGAGCATAGAGCCCCTGGCATCACCATGCTGAAGCATAGAGCCCCTGGCATCACCATGCTGGAGCATAGAGCCCCTGGCATCACCATGCTGGAGAATAGAGCCCCTGGCATCACCATGCTGGAGCATAGAGCCCCTGGCATCTCCATGCTGGAGCATAGAGCCCCTGGCATCACCATGCTGGGGCCTTCCATGTCATTGCAGGGCTGAGGCTTGAAGTACTGAAGAACTCCTGGCATCCTGCCTGTAGAGGGCTGCTGCCTTGTGGGACAGTGACCTCTCTGGCCATTTCCTTTATTCCTCTGCTCCAGTCACCAATGTCCAACTGCAGATCTCTTTTGGGGGAGGCATTAAAACATCAATTATCCAACAAAGCTAAGAACTGAGTGGCCAGTTTGCTGCTCCAGAACCTCCCATAGCTCCCATTGTCCTGACCAGAAAGTGTGACGTCCTCACCTTGGTCTCTGGAACACCACACCTACAGAAAGGCCAGGTTCCCACAACTGCCCTGTGAACCTGCCACAGGAAAGCACGGATGTCCCTTCATCTGTGACACCCTATGACCTATCATGACTAAGTCTCCCACCTCCCCACAGGAACAGCAGTGCTTCAGAGAACACAAAAGGCTTGCTCTCTGAGCCCTGTCTCTCAATGGATGCTCCAAGGCACACACACAACCCAGACAGAAGAGGCCACCAGACATTGTAGGAGCCTACCGCACTATGAATCAGCTGCCTGTCCAGACTTGAACTCATGATCTGCCTTTTCTTGCCACCTCTCCTTCAGTTTTGCTGATATTTCATCTTCCAACCATCTCAGGGCTTGGGATGCAGATTCAATGCTTCCCACAGCCCTACTTTATAGATAAGGAAACTGAAGCTCCCACTGACCATTTGACTGCTCCAAAGTGATCAGACAAAATTCTTACAGCAGGAAACACAGGATTCTCATGTTACCTGGGGTTTACTAGGCATGGAAACAAATAGCTGCGGCCCTCACTCTGCTGAAACTAGAGTCCTGGTAGCTGAATCTGGGAGACAAGCGGCCATGTGCCTCCTTGAGCCCCACTAGGATGTCCTCCAATGATGTATAGAGATTCTTGCTTGCTTTCTGTGCTCCAGGCACTCTGTCTATCATGTTTTCTGGCTCCCAGGAGACCAGCAGTGCGGGCTGGAGTTCGGTGGAGTCATCCCTCCCTTCGGTCTTTAAGATGAGAGCCAAAGGGCCGTTGATCACTCTGAAGAGCGCGGCAGATGATGGTGGCCTGATGGGGCTATAATTTCCCAGGCACTTGTCTTCTCTTGGCTCCTGCAGATTGATGGGCCAGAGCTGGGGCCCGTGGGGACTATACACTCAGGCTGAGGACTCCTGTGGCTCCCTGGTAATTTCCTCACCAGATGCTCAGGTAGGAGTCTGGGTGTGTAGGATGCAATTAAGAGATGTCCAGGCTGGGGTGGAGTACAGAGGTGGCCAGCCTGGTGCCACAGCCAAGGCCACAGCTTCCCCTACATGGGAGGGAGAGGCAGCGTGGAACATGTGGTCAGCAATCTGCACCTCACTTTTGCCAAAGGTGGGCGTCTTAATTAGGGGTTCTATTGCTGTGACCACACAACTCTTATAAAGAAAAACATTTTATTGAGGACACCTTACAGTTCAGAGGTTTAGTCCATTATTGCCATGGCAGAGAGCATGGCAGCGTGCAGGCAGACATGGTGCTGGAGAAGGAGCTGAGAGTTCTACATCTTGATCCTCAGGCAGCAGGAAGAAAACTGTTTTCCACACTGAGCGTAGCTTAAGCAAAGGAGATCTCAAAGCCCACCCTACAGACGCTTCCAACAAGTCCTATGGTGGTTTGAAAGAAAATGGTCCCCAAAGGGAGTGGCACTATTAGGAGGTGTGGCCTTTGTTGAAGTAGGTGTGGCCTTGTTGGAGGAAGTGTGTCACTGTGGGGGTGGGCTTTGAGGTCTCCTATACTCAAGCTACACCTAGTTCAGATCACTTTCTGTGGATCAAGATGTAGAACTCTCAGTTCCTTCTCCAACACATGTCTGCCTGCACACCACCATGTTGCATTATGATGATAATGGACTAAGAAAACATAAGCCACTCCAATTAAATATTTTTCCTTTATAACAGCTGTGATGGTCACAGTGTCTCTTCACTGCAATAGAAACCCCAAGACAAGGCCACATCTACTTCAACAAAGTCATGCCTCTTAATAGTGTCTCTACCTTTGAACCATTTTCTTTCAAACCACCACAGTGGACAATTAAGAATAACACTCAGCTTCACTAGCCAATCAACAGGCAAGCTGCCTGCAGGTAGGATGCTCCACCGCTCCCACCAACCAGACCCTGTAACCTACAAGTCCCACTTTGCGCCCAAACCCATCCACCCCTCCCCATGACTTCAGAGGATCTCTGACACACACACACTGTGACTACACAGAGCAGACCTAGAGGCAGGAGTTAACAATCACTGATCATTAATATCTTTTAATATCAATGGACTCAAATCACCTATAAAAAGACACAGGTTAATGGAATGGTTACAAAAACAGGATCCATCCTTCTGCTGCATACAAGAAACACACCTCAAAGAAACCCCAAAACAGACATTATCTCAGAGTAAAGGGTTAGGAAAAGATTTACCAATCAAGTGGACATAAGAAACAAGCGAGGGTGGCTATCCTAATATCTAACAAAATAGACTTAAAACTAAAATCAATAAAAAGAGATGGAGAAGGACACTTCATACTCTCCACAGGAAAAATCCATCAAGATGAAGTCTCAATCATGAGTATCTATGCCCTAAACACAAGAGCACACACATATGTGAAGGCACAAGTCACAAACAATCCCACACCGGTTTGGAATTATGATTAATAGAATGGTTATTTATTTAAGGGAGAAAAAACTTACAGATCACCGTCCCAGACAACAGCCCTCTGCACAATCAGGAAAGGAGCCTAGTAGCTGGAAGCAGGAAGCAAGAGAGCTAGCAAAGGGCAGTCGCTGCTTTTTTAAAAGAGAGAGAGACCATGCCCCAATGGGCTAGTATCTCAATGTCTATTGGCTGAAGGAGCAGAGGGAGCTCCCGCAACACCTATGTGCAATAAACATTACTAAAGCTTAAATTGCACATCAAACCCCACACATTAATAGTAGGAGACTTCAACAGCCCATTCTCACCAATGGACAGGTCAGCCAGACAAAACCTTAACAGAGAAATAAGGGAACTAACAGATGTCGTGACTCAAATGGACTAAACAGACACCTATAGAACATTCCACCCACACACAAAAAAATACACCTTTTCAACACATGGAACCTTCTCTAAATCAACCACAGACTCAGTAACAAAGCAAACCTCAACAGATACAAAAAAATTGGAATAATTCCCTATATCTTACCAGATCATTATAACCTAAAGTTAGAATTCAACAACAACACTAATTGCAGAAAGCCTGCAAACTCATGAGAATTGAACAATGATCAAATGAATCACCCTTGGGTCAAGGAAGAAATTAATTAATTAATTAATTAAAGACTTTCCAAAACTCAATAAAAATGAATTCACAAAACATACTCAAAACTATGGGACACTGTGAAAGCAGTCTTAAGAGTGATGTTCATAGCACTCAGTGCTCACTTGAAGAATCTGGAGAAATCTCACACTAGTGACTTAACAGCACACCTGAAAGCTCTAGAACAAAAAGAAACAGACTCACCTGGAAGGGTTAGACGACAGGAAATAATCAAATTGAAGGCTGAAATCAATACAATATAGACAAAGAAAACAATACAAAGAATCAGAGAGAGAGAGAGAGAGAGAGAGAGAGAGAGAGAGAGAGAGAGAGAGAGAGAAAGAGAGAGAGAGAACATCCAAATTAACAAAGTCAGGAAATGAAAAGGGGAACATTACAACAGACACTGAGGAAATCCAGAGAATCATGAAAACCTGTACTCCACAAAATTGGAAATTTTAAAGAAATAGACAATTTTTGGATAGGTACCATAACCAAAATTAAATCAAGACCATATGAACAATTTAAATAGACCTATAACCCCTAAGGAAATAGAACAGTCATCAAAATTCTTCTCCCAACCAAAAAAAGCCCAGGGTTTATGGCTTCAGCACAGAATTCTACCAGAGCTTCAAAGAAGAACTAATACCTATCCTCCTCAAATTTTTCCACAAAGAATAAACAGAAGGAACATTGCCAAACTCTTTTTATGAGGTTAGAGTTACCCTGATACCCAATCACACAAAAACTTGGCTAACAAAGAGAATTGCTGCGATAATATGAGCTAAGGGGTCAAGGCCATGATGGGGATACCCACTGAAAAAGCTTACCTGAGCTACTGGGAGCTCACTGACTCTGAACCGACAGCAGGGGGTGGGTGACCAGTATAGGACCAAACTAGCCCCTCTGGATGTGAGTGACAGTTGTACGGCTGGGTCAGTTTGTGGGGCTACTGGCAATGGGGCCAGGATTTATCCCTACTGCTTGAACTAGCCATTTGGAGCCCATTCTCTTTGGAGGGATACCTTGCTCAGCCTAGACCCTGTGGGAAGAGCCTTGGTCTGCCTCAAAGCAGTATGCTAGACTTCATTGACTCCCAGTGGGAATACTTACCCTCTCTGAGGAGTAGCTGGGGAGTGGGGTTGGAGGGAAGGTGGAGGGAGTGAAGCGGGAGAAGTGGAGGGAGTGGGAAGTGGGATGGGTATGTAAAATTTCAATTAAAAAAAAATGTGAACCACCACACTGGGAGCAAACCATATATTTGACAAGTGATTCACACTGTAAATGTAAAAATAGTTCTGAAGATGCAAAATTAATACACCAATATTAATTAAAAAAAAGAATAACACCCACAGTGGGTTTGTTATGAAGCACAGACCATGCTAGACCCTTCACAGATGGCATCTTATCCACCTCCACAGCTGCATGAGGAAGACATTCCTGACTCCACTTTATACACAAGGAAACTGGGACTCCCAGGGGCCAAGGGACTTGTCGAAAGTCACACAGTCAGCAAGCAGTGGATCAGGAATGCGGACCCTGGGCTTTCCACTGTGCTGCTGAGGCATCATGTAGCTTGGGGTCTGACTCACATGTTTCCAAGTAACAGGAGACTTGTGTGTGTGTGTGTGTGTGTGTGTGTGTGTGTGTGTGTGTGTTGAACTCAGGTCCCTCTGCCTTTGAAGCAAGCATTTTATCAACAGAGACATCTCTGTACCCCTGTTTTGCTTGGTTTTTGTTGTCTGGTGGGGATGGGGGTTGTGATAGTGGGGCTGGGGCTGGCGGGGGGGGTGTAGTTGGTTCATTTTTGTTTGTTAGTCCTCTGATGTTACTCAGACATGTGGGGAGGTTCCATATTCTCGGGGCTCCTGCTTCTCCTCTAACTCTGACTGCAACGGCGTCTGAATAGCCAACTGCTGCAGTTTGCATGTTGTTTGAATGTACTTCCCTTCCCTGGAACTCATGTGCTGTGTGGGGATGTAGTGGGGACTTTAAGAGATGGGACTCAATAGGAAGTAACTGGGTAATTGAAGGTGTTGCCCGTGGTGGGCCCATGGTTGGCTCTATAGAGCCAGTTGTTATAAAAACCTGCCAGGCCCCTCCAAGTCTCCCCCTCTCTCTGGCTTCCTGTCTAGACATGTGATCTCATACTTGTGCACAGGCCTACCGTGAGACCATCTGCCATGAGGCAGGATAGCCTGTGGAGCTCTTACCAGAGCTGGTGTCCTGCTCTTTGGACAGTTAGTCCTGAAACTTGAGGTCTAAATAAACCTCTTCTCTTAATGAAGCCCCTAGCTTCAGACGTTCATCACAGTAGCGGTTGAGCTACTACAGTTGCTATTAGATGGTTTCACTACAAAAATGCATCATGAGGCAGTAATAGGAAAAACATGAACAACCCAAATTTATATCCAGCTGAGAAATGAATAAATCAGCGGTGATACATATGCTCGGTGAAATATGTCTCAAGAATAAGAAGCAAGAACACACAGCATCACCACTTCGTGCATGAGCCTCTGAAGCAGTATAGGAAGCCAAAGCCAGTCTCAGAAGCCTGCACACTGGAAGGGGCTGTGCACGTGACCCTCTGGAGAAGGAAAACTAGAGAGACAAAACGCTGATCGAGACCTAGTGCAGGTAGGAGTGGGATACCTAAAGGCCTGCCAGGTTCAATGGAGAGTTTAAAAAGAAAGGAAGGGAGCCAGGCGGTGGTGGTGCACGCCTTTAATCCCAGCACTTGGGAGGCAGAGGCAGGCGGATCTCTGTGAGTTCGAGACCAGCCTGGTCTACAAGAGCTAGTTCCAGGACAGGCTCCAAAACCACAGAGAAACTCTGTCTTGAAAAACAAAAAGAAAGGAAGGGACAGGGAATATCTCATTTGTTGAAAGTGGTCACCATGTAAGCCTGGGGCCCTGTGTTTGAGCCTCAGAATTCACACAAAAAGCCAGGCTTTGTGTACAAAGTTGTAATCCCAGCTCTGGGAAAGTGGAGACAGAAGGATTCCGGGGCTCACAGACAGTCTAGCCTAATAGATGAATCCCAAGTCAGGGAGAAAACCTGTCTCAAGAAGCAAAGTGGCCAACTCCCGAGGCATGACATGTCTGATCTCCACATGCGCAAATATGCAAGTCCATGCATGCATACGCATGCGTATCTGCATGTGCACAAATGCACAGGCACAGAAGCACACACAATCTTTCAATGTTGTGGTGTGGTGAGCCTTGGGATTGTGCTCAAAGAGACAGTGATCTCCAGCACCTGAGGATCCAAGCCCTCAAGGTACTAAACTCTCTGAGGTACTTGCTTCCTCTGAGGAAAACAGAGCATTCCCGTATGACTTACCCATATACTGCTTACATACTTTCAACTATATGTGTTGCCATACCTGGCGCTATGCATTGGATACATCAGTACTTAAACTGTGCCATTGAGAGAATGACGAGGGAAAGTCTACAAAGTGCAGTACAGATACAGTTTTGGTTTTTCGCCAATATTTTCAACTCCTGAAGGGCAACCACACAACATAACCAATTTACACTTTCCCTAGGTACTTAGAGGAGCAGAATTTGTCATTATTGGAAGCCAAATGGCGTTTTACAGGGTCTGGAGGAAGGGAGTGGGGGAGCTTGCATCCAATCTGCAAGATGAAAAGTCTTGTCCTTCTGTGTTTGGACCCAACACTACTGCACTGAACACACACACACACACACATATATGTATATGTGTGTGTGTGTGTGTACATATATATATATATGTATGTATGTATGTATATACAGTGTTCTGCCTGCATGTGTGCCCGCAGGCTAGAAGAGAGAATCAGACCTCATTACAGATGGTTATGAGCCACAGTGGTTGCTGGGAATTGAACTCAAGACCTCTCTCTTTAAGAGCAGTCAGTACTCTTAACCTCTAAGCCATCTCTCCAACCCTGTACTAAAAATACTTTAAAATGGAGAAGAGGAGCTAGGGATGAGGCCAAACAGACAAAACACCTGGCCCACACAGAAGTCTGGGCTCAATCCCCAGCCTGAATGTAGGCTGGTGGCCTAGGCCTATCGAGTGTTTGGGAGGCAGAGGTCAGCCTCAGCTGCATATCAAATTTCAGGCCAGTCTTGGCAACGTTAAATTCTGTTTCAAAAAAAGAAAAAATATAGTGAAGATAAATTTTATCGTTTTTTGTTGTTGTTTTTTTTAACTGTAGTTTAAAATTAAAGCAGTTAAGTAGAGGACACTTTCCTGAGGCAAAGAAACTGTTGTATACGGTGTGAATTGTGTGGGTGATTCCCCCATGGTGTGAATCTGTCGAGTCCATCACACTGAACTCTAAAAGCAGGGAGAACTGGCTGCATGTAAATCCCAAACCACAATCAACCAACTTAGAAAAACTCAAACCCAAACATATTCCAGTTCAGAAAACGTCCACTCAGCCACTCAGTGGGTACTCCTTTCCTTTTTTTCTTTTGCCTGCAGGGCTGTGGATGAAACCCATGGCCCTGTGCATGCCAGGCAGGTGCTCCACCATTGAGTTATAGCCTCAGCCTCTGGTGCCAGGCAGGTGCTCCACCATTGAGTTATAGCCTCAGCCTCTGGTGCCAGGCAGGTGCTCCACCACTGCGCTATATTCTCAGCCTTCCCTTTATTATTCACTTTTTATTTCGAGACAATGTCTCACAAGTTTGCCCAGACTGACCTTGAACTCACTTGTAGACAATGCTGCCTTTGAATTTACAATCCTGCTGCTCAGTCTCCTGGGGTGACAGGCCTGTGCCACTAGGCCCAGCTCAATACATATTTGTCAATTAATTATGTTGTACCACACCCTAATCTAAGTCGTGATGGCCCTGGGAAATTTATATTTTTAAGAAGATATGATAAATCTAAGTATCAGACAGGCTAATGGAATAAAAGAGACAGTCTAGATCTCTATCTGTCTGTCTGTCTGTCTGGTGCATCATCTATCTTGTCTACCTATTAACTACCATCTGAATTTAATAAAGGTTAAAGTGGGGCCCTATAAATTACAAAGTAAAATCAAATTATCCCATAATTTCTAACTTTATATTATATCTCCAAATAAATTCCTTATTTTAATGCAAAAATTACTTCAGGGAATATAAAATGAAAGAATAAATAAAATATGAATGTTTGTATGCTTTTGGCCTGGGGAAGAAGCTTTCTAAGTATGAAATCAAAAGCAAATACACAAAAGAAAAGATTAATAGATTTGACCACTTATAAACTGAACAGCCTGACACCAAAAACACTATAAATAAAACCAAATGTCAAGGCACAATGAGAAGATATTACTTGCAGCCTGTGTTGTTCTGCAAGGATTAATATCCTTAATGCATAAAGCAGCGGTGTGAATTGATATGAAAAAGGTAAACGTTGTGAGAAAAATGGGCAAAGGACATAAAATCTGACGTTTTCATTACTTTAGTGCTACGTTTCAACAACTCACAAAGCGAGCCGTAGCTTAGAGGCCAAAAGCCATACATTTGTTAACTGTAGCTGAAGATCAGCACTGGGCAGAGGAAGTAAGGTGCAGCTTTTCTTGTCAAACTAAGAATGAGGTTGCCAGTAGGCTCTTGGAGGTTTGGGGACTAAGTGTGGCCAGACCTACAGGAAGCAGCATCAGCTGATTGTAGCTCTGTAAGACACAGGGGGAATGTGTGTTAAGCACCATCAGATGAATGAGGGTGTCAGGTACCCTGGAACTGGAGTTACAAACAGTTGTGAGATGCCATGTGGGTGCTGGGAATTGAACCCGGTCCTCTGGAAGAGCAGTCTTTGAACTGCTGAGCCATCTCTCCAGCCCACTTTAAAAAATAAAGACACCCTTCTGTTCTCTAGCCAACCAGTGGGAAGTTGGCCAGAGCAGAGAATGAAGGGGTGCAAAGCAGAGAAAAAGACTCCCTGCCACTTCCATGCAGGGTCGGCCTCCTGCCCACAACAGTACAGGGCAGTATCCTTCATCCTGCCTTGGAGACCAGTGTGGACCCCTTGCTCAGAAGCCCGGCACTTGCGGCAGGTACCCTCCGAGATGTCAAATGCTGGCCTTGAAATATCACCCGTGGGTCCAAGAAACAGCTCCTGGTATGGAAGGTCACAGGTGAACATCTGTCTCCACGTCCTTGAGATGGAAATTTGATCACTAATGCCACACAGCTAATGACAGTTCCTGATGGCCTCTAAGTGGGGCCTTTCAGATGCCATGCGGATGAGATGAGGTCACAAAGGTGAGTGTCCTAGTTACTCCCTTCTTGCTACATCAACTCCCTGACCAGAGCAACTTAAAGGGGGCAGCGCGTGTTTAGGAACAGTCCCAGGAGCTAGGCAGATATGGCTGCCGGAACCTGGTTAGTCACGTGGCATCCACAGTCAGGAAGCAAAGAAAGGCGATTGCTGGCACTCAGTTCACTTTCTTTCACTCAGTGTGAGCCCCCAGCCCATGGAATGGCGCTACCCTCATTTAGGATAGGTCTTCCCACCTCAGTTAATCTAAACTAATCCCTTGCGGACATGTCCAGAGATTTGTTTCCATGGTGGCTTTCAATCCCATAAAGGTGACAAGATTAACAATCATAGTGAGCCTCCCTTGATTGGCCTTCATGTTTTAGAAGGAGAGGAAAAGAGACTGGGCCAGCATCTTATGCTGCCTCATGGTGTGAAACCCTCCACCCCTTTCCTAAGGTTAAATGCTTTATGGTCTAATGCCATGGAGATTTGTTATTGTGACCAGGACAATAAAGGAGGGACAGAGAGCTCTAACTACTAAGGTTGTCCATAGACCCAGGTTATCTTCCAACTCTGCCATCTTACCCAAGGCAGCAGGGCCAACCACTAAGAAGGGAAGTTAAGGAAGTGCAGGGCTGTGCAGCTAGGGAGATGACCTGGAAGATGCACACAGCATATTTGACAGAACTGAACTTGGTCATGCCTGGCTGCAAGGGAAGCTGAGAGATAAAGGCTCACTAGAGACTAAAGTGTGTTTCTCCAGATCTGTATGTTGAAATCCTAATGCCTGGTGCCTCAAAATGTGGCTGCATTTGGAGCCTGGGCACTTTAAGAGGTAATTAAGGCAAAGGAGGGCATTAGTTTGGGTGCTGATGCAAGGATAGTGTCCTTTTAAGATGAGACTAGAACACAGACATGGATGGAGGGAGAGCTACTGGAACCCTCAGGAAGAAGATGCCATCTCTAAGTCATGAGAAGTGCCTCTGAGAAACATCCTCCTCTGTGTCCTTGTTTAACTCTTAGCCTCCAGAACTAAGGAAATAAATCCCTGTTGTTTAATCTGCCCAGTCTGGGATTCTTTGTTATATCGTCAGGAGCTGGCTTATACAGATAACAAAATCATTTCATGGGGCCATGTGTCTCAACAAACAAAAAAAAGGAAGGGGGATAATTTTGTTACTAATCAAAAAAGAGATGGAAGAAAGGATACTGGAGACAGTTGACAGCAACCACAAAGTCTCACTTTGACCTTCCAGGCCCCATATGTCTAGTCCCTGGTGATATGGAGCTTCAACATGTATCTTGGCCCAATGGCTTGTTGAGTCTTCCCTGGGTCACAGACAGGTTATGTTGTGTGCTACCTTTAATAAGTGCCAGGACCCAGTTTCGACACCATTAGCAATCCCTTCTCCACTGTCTTGCAGCATGAGTGGGCAGAAATAGAGGCTTACTCTGCTGCAGAAGAAGTGGGGCACCTGAAAGCATAGCTCAGTGGTAAATCATGGCCTAGTGTCCACGAGGTCCTGATTGATACCCAGTGCCACAAAAAACAAAACTAACCCATGCAGCTGAGGAGTGTCAGGGTCCTGTGAGGAACCCATGCATCCCTCCAAGGCATCTACTATGCCATTTTAGCCACAGGTTTGAGGAACTGCGATAAACCATCTTTTTGCTCCTTTCTAGTCTGTGGGTCCTTGATCAAAAGCTCCAAGGGACATGGAAGTACCTGGCAATTGTCCTTCTCCCCTTCCTTCATGGAAGCAATCTGTCTTTTGGAAGTCAGTTCCTCGGAGTTTGTGAGGAGAGAAACTAGGTGCCCTGCTGTGTAGAGCAGGTGAGGGAGCTGAGGAGGAAAGGGCAAGGCCCCAGACTTCAGATCTGTGTCTTTCTCTAAACCCTGCCACCAGGGACCTGGGCTTCTGTACTGCCTCAGAGGAGTGTGGGCAAACACCATCTACCAGCAGGGAAGCCCAAGACAGATGCTGGCCCCGGCCTTGCCGAGGATCTGGCAGCTCACTGTACCCGGCTTGGCCTGTTCCTCGTGCACCTCCAAATGTTCCTAGGTCAGTTTCCCTGTATGCAGCTGCTCCCATTGGTTCTGTCCTCTGCAGTTCACTTCCATTTAAAGGTGTGCTGATCCATTACTGCACTAGGCCCCTCCCTCCTCTCCTCTCCCCCATCACCATACAGTGAAAGATAGGAACCTCTTGACAAAGAAGCACCAGTAACTAAAATAAATACAGGGATGTTGAAAGAAACTCTGATGCCGTGTGATGCCGTGTTGCACACGCAGCTCTTGCAGTTCATTGGTAATGACAAACAGCAATCTGTGTAAATGGGAACTAATAACCATGAAAGCAAAGTAATGCAAACATGCATGAAGATTAGAGACATCAGGGACAACCATAATACGATGTGAAAATACTTTGTGGCAACCACAGTCCCTGTTTTGTCAATGATTAGCTAGAAGAAGCTGACATCGTAGATCTGTACATCTCCCAGCGGTGAAGTCCACTCATATTCCAGTCTATAAGTATATCAAACATCACCCATCCATCTTTTTACCCATTCGTCCATCAACCCACCTATCCACCCACCTATCTGCCTATCCATCTATTCACCACTTACCCATAGACTCGTCCACCTACTCTCTCTCTCTCTCTCTCTCTCTCTCTCTCTCTCTCTCTCTCACACACACACACACACACACACACACACACACACACACACCATTAAATTGATCTATCCATGAACCCTTCCATTCTTGTATTCATTCAACAAATATTTGAGAATGACTCTGAGTTGGGCTCTGGGCTAACAACTCAAACAGGTTCCAGATTATTGAAAGAGAAGCCCACACTTATGTTTGGGTATAATACTATGAATACTAACACAGAGGCAGGAACCCAGTGAGTCAAAAGCACAGTTGTGGGCAGAGGGAACTGCCCATGCAAGGGGCCAGAGGTGGGAAAGGGCAGAGGAGGAGTAGACAATAAAGAATCTAGTTCAGCCACAAAGGGTAGGTACTATGGATCAATTGACAGAATAGAGTTCACGGTGTGGCTGCTTTCAGAGGCAAGGGTATGGATTGGAAAGGGGTGGACAGCGGCAGACATGAGCTTTGGAAACATGCCAAGCAGGAGGTAGGGAGCCCTTATGTGAGGAAGAAAGAAGGTGACAGACATGAAAGCCATGTCTAAACCAAAAGGGACTGGCGACCTCAGGTATAGGGAGTAGGGACAGGGAGACCAGGAAGACTCTTAGCTCTCTGAACTGGAGGTGGCAACCTATTGGGACAAATCTGGGGACAGGGGACAGAGTTGGGGAGAGAAGGAGACCATGAGTTTGATTTTGAGTGTGTGAAGTTCAGCCAGTCCCTATAGAATGCAGGGTTGAGGGGAGGTATCCTAGGAAGGCTTCTGAGGATTTGGGGATCATCTTGGTGCTTGGTCCCATTTCCCAAAGTCGGGGAGGAGCAGTAGAAGACAAGCAGCTTCCCAGAGGAGCTTCCCTGTACTGAAGGCCGTGTGAGCAGGCTGCAGTTGGTTACATCAAGGGGCTGGTGGGCAAAATGGAGTGTACACAGGCCATGAGGAAATGTTCAGAGCAGGGACAAGCCAGCTGTGACTGACAAAGCCAAGCTGTCCAAGCGGTCATGCCAGTGCGGGGGAAAGAGCCGTCATTTTCTGGGAACGGGGAGACCCCGGCTTGGTGAGTATGTCTGAGAGCATAGCTGGAGCAACAGAGCTCTGCCTGAGTGTCTCCCCCGGGACTGAAGGGCTTGCAGGGTGGGTAGGATGGCGTGGCGATCAGGAGCCACAGGAGGCATCTAAGCAGCCAAGTCCTCACATCCCCGTGCTTTGGAAAGATCTCCATGGATCGTGACGTCTAGGTGAGTCAGCCAGTCTGGAACTAAGCATACAACAGATGTTTGACCACCATGATTCTTCTAGCATATTTCTCCAGAAGCAGAAATGCAGACAGCTTGGGCCACAAAGAACAACAACAACAAAAAAGAATACAAATAGATCTGTCAGAGAGGAGACTCGAGCATTTCTGAAGAAGTCCCCTAGGACTGTGCGCATCGTCAAGGCTTTGGTCCAAGGGATTTGAAGGCGGTGTCAGGCTGTGGGCTTGCGTCAGCATTAACTCTGGTGAAATACAGCCTCGGGGGCCCCCCAGCCGACCTTTCAGCTGGAAAGCTCTCGCTAAGCTGTAGAATTAATAGCAAACCATTTAAAAACAGTTCAGTGGCTCCAAGAACTTAATTCTAGCCTTGCCCCCAGAAGGCGAGCAATGGCTGGGGAGGCGATCCTTGATGTGTGTCTCAAGTACTCCAGAAGCGGATGGGAGCTCAGACACTTGACTCCTTTAGGGGCGGGGGAGGGGGGGCTTGGGTATGTGGCTTGGTGACAGATTTCCAGTCTTCCTCTGAGGGTTGCTTAATTTGTTTGTACTGCAGATTGAGTGTGTCTCCCCAGGGACTTTGTCCTCTGGCTTTGGCAGGCGCCTGTGCCTGCTGAGACAGGAGGTGCGTCTGTGCCAAGCGCTGGTCCTGCATTCCACCACAGGCCTGGGCCAGCATCATGGGCGCTGACTCAGGACTCACTGCCCCAAAACTTTCTTCTTTGGGGTCTCAGCGCCTAGGCCGCTCCACCTCTCACTGTCTGCCTCTGCCTCCGGACTGGTCCTTGCCCTTCCTGCCTTGTTCTTTTCACAGAGGATTCTCTCTCTCCTCATCTCATCTCTCTGTCTAGGTCTCTCTAGGTCTCCTGACTCTTTGGCAATCTTTCTGTCTCTCATCTCACCTCTGATTTCCTGTCAGTAGATCTCTCTTGTCTCTCTACTCTCGTTTCCTTCCGGTGTCTCTGTTTCTCTCTGTCTCCCAGTTCTTTCATTCCTCCCTCCCTTCCCTCTCTTTCTCCAGTCCATCTGTCTCTCCTTGTTCCTGTCCTTGCCCCTTCACCACTAAGCTTCTGGGTCTCTGGTTTCTCCATCTTTTTGCTTCCCTCAGGGTCCCAGTGTGGGTTCGCCCTTTAGACTTCTGAAGGCTCACCTCACCCATGCTGGCCTGTCCCTGTGGGAATGAAGCCAAGTTCCTGTTTGACCCACGAATTTCTACCCTCCTCTTTTGATCACCCAGGTATCTTCCCTTACCCCCAGCCTTTGCCTCTCTTCTTGTACAATGGCCTGCAGAGGAATGCCATGCTGGGAATTCTGCTCCGGCCATGACTCTGCCTTTCTCTCTGTCTTCCTAGCTTCCCCCTGTATCTCTGGGCCTCTCAAGTCTGTCCCTGCATCCGCCCTCTTTTGTTTCTCTGCTCCCCTCTTTGCCATTGTCTCCCTGCTCCTCAGGACAATGCCAGTGGGGGCTGTGGATTGATGGGGTCCTTGGGCATCTGAGGGCTGGGTGCTGTGCAGGGAAAAGTTAGCTAGCCAGGGGAAGATGATGTTGTAGCTTCTGGGTGTTCTTCCAAGTCACGGTAGGAGGTGCAGTCAGAGGGACAGGGCCATCCTGACACAGAATGGAGGTTGTGATGAACCCTGCTGACATCACCAGACACTGCCAAGGACCAGCCTGGGCCACATCTGTTCCCTCACCTTGACTTTTGAAGGATGATGGTCACTTGGTTTTTCCCTCTGCAAGGATCCTGCTAGCAAGGCCTGACATTGTCCTGCCTCTCTCAGCTGCAATGTTCTGGCAGAGAGCAGTCTTGTTCCCAAGACCCAGGGAGAAATAGACTGCCCAACATTCCACAGTAAATAAGCTGAAGCCAGCTGATGCCAGGGATACCTCTTGACCACCTCACGGAGCCATGAGATCCTCAGTGGCATAGCTGCTACCCTAGCTCAAGTCACCGATGTTATGACTCTGGCCAGGGAAGCTCCTTGGTGGACATCAGAGCCCTTGACATCTTGAGCCACCTAGCGAATGCTTCCCAGAGCCCCACACTGCATCGTCACCATGGCGAGCACCTGTGTGCCTTAGCCCTGGCAAATCCTTTGCTGACCTGTCTTCTTTTCCTCTCCCTTCTGCTCCACAGTGCCAAGAGGCTGGAGGGAGGGAGGAGGCCCCGGGGCCTTCTGGATCCTGGAACAGACTGTCAGCAACTTTGGTGGCAGAAGGATTTCCAGTCCCATCTTACATAAGGACCCACTGAGTTCGTATTTCAAAACACAGTGGAAGACCATTTCTCAACTGTCATCAGAAAGGGCAGAATGAGGGCAGAGGATGGGCTAAGCATGCAAGGGGCTGGCCAGTGGTGAGGATTCTAGTGGCCTCTGGTGGCGTGGCTCCTGGGCGGAGCTGGCCCTGTTCTAGGCAGGCTGTAACTAGTGGTCAGGGCCAAGTGTTTCCGGGTTCCTAGCCTCATGGTTTGTTTGTTTGCTTGCTTGCTTGCTTGTGGTTACAGATAGTTGTGAGTCACCGAATGAGGGTGCTGGAAACCAAACTTGGACCCTCTGTAGGAGCAACAGATGCTCTCAGCTGCTGAACCATCCCTCAGGCCCCATGTTCTTAGCTCTTATTCAAAGAATTGAAATAAAAGCTTACACAGGTTTGCAAGAGTAGCAGGGAAACTTTGTTTACAGCAATGTGCTAGGAAAGATCAGAATGCACCGTGGGGGGGGGGGAGCAGCGGACACGGGTGTAAATGCATGCAAGGGACCCCACCCTTGGTAAGGCTCCTTCCTCTAGAAGACTGAGGGAGTTTGTTACTGAAGGGCGTACTGAGGAAGGTGCTCTGGTGTGGTTGGTGAGTTAGACCATGCAATTGTCTTCTCGCTGTGTATATCCTTTCCCAGATGCATCTGGTTTTAATCACGTGCATGCCCAATTACACTAAGGCATAAGATGGTAAACAGGGGAGTCTCCCTAAAACTTCATCTGAGGACAGTGTTGTTGCACTGTATGCTTCCAAAACCAGTTCAGGATCAGTCCTTCTGTTGGGAATATGTTTCAGCAAAAACTGTCCAGGTTTGATGGTCACCAGGAGGAAGAGAAACGAATCCCACTGCTCAAAGAGGCGTGCGCATGGACAGATGCTGTCAGGGGTCTAAGGTTACCAGGTACGCTGTTGGGAGAGGGCATGTGTACACACATGTACATACTCAGGATGCCAAGTATGTTATTAGAAGAAGGGACTGTTCATAATCCAGTTCGAATGGAGCTCCAGACTGCTAAGATATTCCTGATGCTTGCTTGCCTCAAGGGGATATGTCATCCCCTCAGGACTATGGAGTGTGTCATTCTGTGGAGAACACTTCTGAAAGCGGGACTCTAAGCTCCTAAGGAGCCACGCCAGGAGGACCTGAATGCGCGTGTGCACACACACACACACACACACACACCCACTTTGCTCACAAGGCCGCTGTGCAGTAACCAGGCACTGTTGAGCTGCGGGAAAGTGAGTGGCCATACTTCCTGGGGAGCTCAGGGACTCATCAGTAAGGCACAGACGGGGTGGATTTAGTGTCTTTGTTCTTAAGAACCTGAAGACACAAAAGCACTCTCAACTCAGAAACCAGTGTGTCCAAAGCTCAGGTGTCTGCTGGGCACATGGGCTGTGGAGGGTGAGGAAAGGGTAGAAACCTCTTGGAGCCCGGCAAGAATCATAAAAACTGAATTCTAGAATAGGGCTTTGCCACATCCCTTGCCAGAGAAGAATGGGACCCTCCCCCCAGCCAAGATGAGTCTCAGAAGAGCAATAACTGTGCAGCCATCAGGGTCTAAGGACCTCTTAGAGGAGAAGAAGCCTGGGCTGCCCTGCTATATCGTGAACAACGAGCTGCAACAAGGGGCTCATTTACGGGAAAAGAGTGCTTGAGATGCCACGCCTTCCACTTCCTCAGTAGATAGAAACCAGGATGGGCACACAGCTAACAATCCAGAGAAGACACACAAGCTGGCCATGTGGCTCCCTCCAGAGGAAGAGCAGGAAAGACGAGGGACAGGCGGGATTGGGGTGGAGGAGTTTGACTTGATCAGAGCCCAAAAGTGACCATGTGTTTCATGATTAGGCAATTAGGCAAATCAATAAGAATGCAAAAGGGCTTTGTGAATAATAAACATGCGTGGCATCGTCATCTGATTGGTTGACTGAGCCCACACAGATTAAAGAGTTTGTACATCTGTGGGACAAGCTGTGTGCTAGAGCTTGGAGCATCAAAGATGAAAGATGGAGATTGGTGTTCCCAAGACGCTTAAGATCCAAACAGAAAGATGAGCAGCAAACACAGAATAACAGTCTAGAGCTGAGACTGCCCAGGGAATCATGTGTACCTAGATTGTCGGCAAGTCATCTGCGACTTTTGCCTAAAAGGTCACTTAGGTCGGGCATAGCCCGAAGAGGAGACAGGGAGAGCGTTCCTGGCAGAGGACACTACACAAGCAGATGTCAAACGGCAGCAGAGTCCAGAGCCAATCTCCACTGGGCTATGTCCATGTCTTCCCAGCCCGCCTCCCCCTCCTCCAGGGGTCCTGAGTAAAGACACAGACTCCAATCTGTGTCCCACACACCACATAATGTCTTCAGCTCTGCTGCCTGTCCAGAAGAGGGGGATGGGGAGTCACCCCTACCTGGTCAAGCTTCCAGGATCACTCTGAAGGTCAGGTGGGAGCCTGAAGCTTGGAAATGAGTTTCCTGGACCAGGAAGCCGAGAAGAAAGATTTCCATTCCAGTCTTGTCATTCGAAACTTAGCCAGATGCCTCAACCAAAGAGATACATTTAAAAGATCTCTGAGTTCAACCTAGCACACCCTGAGGTCTCCATCAAATCTCTTCGCCCACCTCCTAGGGAGGACAGAGCTGTCGGGGAGCGGTAGGAGAGAGGGGGTAAGGGCTTCTGTAGGGCTGTGGGTTATGAGATAACTGTGTGTCAGGCAGGAGTTGGGGGAGAGGCAGGCCGATCTCAGCTCCAGATATGAAGTCTGAAGTCAGCAAACAAGATTTAGTTTTTTCTTTCAGACTAAATCTTTTTTCTTTTCCCATGCTTTGCCAAGGAACCTAGCTCCTAGGAGATTCTGCAGTCTTTCTACCCTGCAGAGGAGAACACTAGTCCTGTCCCGAGGGTATAAGTGGGGTTTGGACTAACATGCCTTGCTACCCCTGACCCTATACCTAGCCTGATACATAAACAGGAACGCTACACAGAGCTCCCATGGGTTAGGGGAGGTGGCTTTTATTAAGTGTGGTAGCAAGGGCTCCAAGGCTTTGGGGTTCTGAGCATCTGAGGCAGTGAGTCTGAGTTTCTGGAGGCAGAGAACCAGACACTAGGATCACAGTGCTGCATCAGACCAAGTTCTCTGGTCCTGAGCCAGGTGGGCTGAGTCTGGCAGCCCCTTTCTCCCTCCTGCTGGCAGAGCACGTGTTAACACGCCAGCTCCTCCAGTGCTAAGACATCAATTTCGCTTTAACAAGATCCAATTAGTGTCGTCTCTGTGCAGCCCTGAGCCCTTCCAGAAGAGAGATGTGAACAAGGAGCTGCCTCTTCCTGGAACTCAGATGCACCTCCCCTGCTCCCGCTTCCCTTCCAGGAACGGGGCTGCCAACAGCTGTCTTCTCAAATCTTTTATCTGATGCACATCTGTTTCCAACAGTCTGGTGTGAGGATCCCTCACCTGTCACTCTGAAGTGTAGCATGAAATGGGTCTTCATCTTCTGTACATCTTCCCAGTCTTCTCCTGTCTACCCACATGAATACCCACACACACTTCCATGTAAATAGTGACCACAAAGACACAACCACTCAAACATCTATCTACCCCTCCAGCCCATGTACCCACCATCTCTCCATACCTTCATTCCATCCAATCACCCATCTGTGAGGCCGTCCACCTCTTCATTACACTACCTGTCTCCTCCAATCACCCATCCGTTCTTCCACCTACCCCGTCCTCCATCCATCTGTCCATCCCATTCAGCCGTCCATGAAATAAATTTAATAAACATTTCCTTAAGGACTTGACCTTCTGTAACGTCCTTTTCCGGACACCAGAAACACAGTCAGGAGCAATGCCGAGTCCCTCCTCTAGAGCCACGTCCAATATAACAACTTCATTCTTCAGCAGTGTGGGACCAGGGACAAGCTGCTGCATCTCATGTTTGTCATTATAAGGGCTACTTATAATGACATGGTTAGCTGTTGTGACAGTTCAGTGAGATAATTTCTGTAAAGTGCTTGCCTGAATCCTGATATATGTTAAACACTCCACAAGTGATCAATAACATTGTTACTTACAGTATTGGTGCCATTATCATTTCTTTAGATACTAATTAAGAGACTTGGTTGCTTAAGAACTTACTAATTTCGGGAGGCAGAGGATGGCGGATCTCTGTGAGTTCGAGACCAGCCTGGTCTACAGAGCTAGTTCCAGGACAGACTCCAAAGCCACAGAGAAACCCTGTCTCGAAAAACCAAAAAAAAAAAAAAAGAACTTAGTAATTTATGTATGCATTAATGAATCTTTATTAGGTATGTACTGCATCCCCGGGCCTGCGCCCTTCAGGAGTTGAGAATCTTATGGTGCAGAAGAGATAGATGTTTGCAATGGCACAGGAGCTTCAAACACCACCATCATGGCTGTAACGATGGCAATTTTTTATATTGTTTTTATTGAGCTATATATTTTTCTTCTCGCCCCTCCCTTCCTCCCCTAACTCCTTCTGCCCTCTCCCATGATCCCCAATGTGGGTGCTTTTGTGCCAGGTGTTGGTTGTGCAAACATCTGTCTACACTAATAACAAATCTAGGCAACTACCGGTGTTTTCCCGTTTTATGGATAAGAAAACCAGGCAAGGATGGGGTGAGTCTTACCCGTCACAGAGCTGGCACATGGAGCAACTGGGATTTGGGATTTGCATTATGGAAAAAGTCCAGAGGGTGGGCTCAGGAGAGGATGGAGAGTGGAGAAATGACTTCTCTGTGAAGAGGAGTAGCCAATTGAGCTACCCCCAGATATGGGTTATAAAGATGCTACAGCAGATCCATGCATCCTCACCCACTGCATCAAAGCTGCTGAAGACTGAATAACCTCCATGGCCCAACCTGTTACCACTCATCACAACTTGAAGGCCTGCTCTGATGTTGAAAGCAAATAGCTATCTTTAACCTCACCTCCTCCTCCATGTGGGGCTTGAGACACGTCACTATCCCGTGTGGGGTTCAATTTCCCTCTAGAAAGTGGGAATAGTGCTAGGTTCCTCTTGGTACAATAGGATGAATAACACCGGCGTACTTTGTCTTTGGCTGGATGGTGGCCTGTCCTCAGTTCAGGGGAAACCTATGTCTTCAGAGTCTAAGGATGTCTGTACGCATTGTGCATCTAGGAATTGACCCTTCCATGTTCTTTTGTAACGTGTTTTTCCTGAGGATACACAACGTGCATGTCTACTCATTCCAGATAGAGAACCCACAAGAGACCAAAGTACTGATACCACCAAAGTCCAACCTGGTGAACCAATGAGTTTTTATTGCAGTGACTTATAGTAATCTGAGCGATGGAACACAAAGAGGAGTAGAGATGACTCAGACAACTGTCTCACCAAAGCAGCCCCAGTTCATAAGCTGGGAACCTAGAGCACACTGTACAGACTGCAGGCAGCTCAGTGGGTTGGAGATGTCCTTCCCAGGTGTCTCAGTTGGTCTAAACCTCTTCCAGGCAGCTTGGTTGGTTTCTGCTTCTTCCAAGTAGCTGGTCTGGTCTCAGGGTCTTTGTAACTGAGCTTCCATTGTCTAAGAGGGGTGCTCAGCTTTGCTCAGTTTGCTTCCTCGGGCAGGGAGGGACCTAGTGCATTCGGTCAGTTTTAGGAACTTCCTGAAGTGATTTTTGAGTTGTTTGCCTGTCTAAGGAGTTTCCTACAGGATGAAATGGTTCTTTGGCATGTCTTAGAATCTAAATGGGAAGCTGAACTGCTGAGTCTTCCTCAACCAGGAGACTACCCCAATGGCTTCCTTGGGAGCCTTCTTCCAGAACAAGTAGTTGGGGAAACATCAGAGTGCTCTTGGCGTTTGATGAGAGTACCAGCCACACATGCTGTCCTCAAGCGCAAGCGGCTTTTTCATCTGATCGCTGAGGAAGCCAGTCTGCCACATACATCCGTGAAAAGCCCTTGTTCCCTCTGGCTTTGTAAACAGTAGATCAGGCCACATGTCATGATGCAGCCTCTGCTCCTGCTGGGTGAGTGACAAGGTAGCCCACTTGAGAGAGGGCTCTCCCAGGTGGGTAGACACAAGGGTCACCATAATGACAGAGAGAGCAAAATCTATCCACCCACATGCCCGTCATTGTGACTGTCACTGTGAGGGAACCACTTCACAGATCTGCCAGCTGTCCCAGCTGGCAGCGACGGCCTTTGAGACTGAGAGTGGGTAGGGGCAAGGCTTGGAAGGTGTCTGGCCCCGCGAGGACTTCTGGCATGCCATTTGGAGCGGATTCGTCTGGGTTGAGGAGACAGGGCTGCCTTCAGTGTTGAAGGACACTGGAGGAAGTGAGGTGGACAGGGTGGAGAGCAGTGGACTGAAGGATGAAGCAGCTGGCCGAGGTCTGGAGTTCAGGGTACCTGCAAAAGCCAAGCCACAGGCACCATAAACAGAAGGGCACTAGCTTAGCCCCACGGCAGGATATCATGAAGGGCTGGCAAGAAGGAAGCTACCTTCTAACCTTGCGGGAGTTTCTCAAGCCGACAGTAGCTAAGCTACAGCTGTCCCAGCAAAGCACTCCAGACTTGGTGGTCTGCATACACATGGCAGGATGGGGGGTGGTTTTTGAATGCTCTACCCCTCCAAAAGTCACGTGGAAACCTTATCCCCAAGGGGCTGGGAGTCAAGGTCCCCAAGAGGCTCTCCTGTCATGAGGGTAAAACAGGACGATGTGTCCTTACCAAAGAGCCTGGAGGAGGACATTAATCCCTCTTGCCCTCTGTCCTTGGCCCACAACACCCTTCCTCTCCATGTGATACAGCTCCAAGATGCCGCCTTAGGAGTAGAGAGGGGCATTCATTAGACCACAGGCCATTCGCAGAACCTTTGTATTGAACTGCCTGCCTCTCTCCAGAGCTGTGAGAAATAAATTCCAGTTTTTTTATGAATTACCTTGTCCTGAATATTTTGTTACAGCAGCAGAATCCAGACTAAGACTTCACCTCATATTTCCAGAGGCCAGTGGTTCACCAGAGAACTAACTTCTGCTATCTGTCCACATCTTTGGCTATCTTTGATCTCTGCCTGTACAGGCACATGTGTGTCTGTATAGAAATTCCCCCTTCATACAAGGTGTGGTGGTTTGAAAAAAAAAATGGCTCACACAGGGAGTGGCACCATTAGGAGGTACAGCCTTGATGGAGTAGGTATGGCCTTGCTGGAGGAAGTGTGCCACTGTGGAGGTGGGCTTTGAGGTCTCCTATGCTCAAGCTATGCCCAGTGTCACAGTTCACTTCCTGTTGCCTATGGATCAAGATGTAGACCTCTTAGCTCCTTCTCCAGCACCATCTCTGCCAGGGGTGCACAGAATGGGACTGCTCTGGTGTAAGGCACAGACCTGCACTGGTGACCCTGAAGAAGAGCCTTGCAGGAGAAGTATGCTCCAGGTGGAGCTGTTGCTGACCCTTGAGAGCTGCTACCAGTCCCTCAAGCCAGCTCTTGCGGGTGGACAGAGCAGAAGGTACTGGAAGAGTACCCCACACCTAGAGCATCCCTGGAAGAAGATGAGGTAGGAAATGGAGACAGGGTATTCCACACCTCCATTTGGTACTACCCTCCTGGTCTCATTTTAACAGGAGGGAAGTGGCCTAAGGAGGAGGCTGACCAGTGAGAACAGTCTCAATGACTGATTCATGTTCCCCGGGGCTGGGGCTCAACCATGAGCCATCACTGAGTTCTTTCATATTATGGATACATTTAGAGCTGGGCCTCTCTTCTCAGACTGAATCAACCCTGAGGTTTTATTCAGCCTTTCTAGGTCTCCAACACCTGGCCCAGCAAAGTATGGGAGCTTGGAAAGGTTAAAAAGCAAGAACCACAAAAGCCATGGAGTCCCCAGAAGCTTTCACCTTACTGCCCTGGCAAGGAGCTCTTGGGTGTCTGCGCACATCCAGCCTCAGCCTTGAATCCTAGTCCTTGCGTCTGTTCACCTTAAATCAGTTTAAAGCCTTTATCTTATCTCAGAGTCAGGGTGCAGGTGGGGCAGGGAGCAGGTGGCTCCCTCTGTGCTGCCAATAATTGCAGTGTCTAGACAGGAAGAGGTCCCGTCTGAGGGTGTCCTGCAGAACCCGGGGGCGGGGGGGGCACACAACAGGCAGTGCAGAGCTGTACGGTGCACAGGGGAGCAGGTTGTGTGTGCACCGGGCTAGAGGGTGTGAGGTGTGGCTTGAAAACTGAATTCTTACCAGGCTGGTGGAATCTTTGGGTTCAAAACTGTACCCCCATCTTCTAGACCAACTGAGGAAAAAATTAGTTTCCCCACCCAAGGCTCGATCACACCCCAATAAAAGCCTGAGTGACAAAAACAAGCAAACAAACACACACACACACACACACACACACACACACACACCTATAGCTCGTTCTTTGTTTTTCTCTCTGGGGCCACTTCAACTGTCCAGGTGTACCGACTTTTATCCCTATTCTTTCCTCTTATCTCCCCGTAAGTTCTTGTGCCCAATGACCTGTGCTTTCTCCCAACCCGCACAAGCCCCTTGACGTATCCCAATCCTCAAGGATGTTTTGGGGGTGTCCCATCTTCTCAGATTGCTAGCTCTTGACTGGACCTGATGCCCTTCCCACTAGCTCTCCTCTCCTCAACACTGAGTGGTGAGCAGATGGCCTCAGTCAGGGACAGAGGAGGGCAGAACAGCAATTTGTTTTCCTTATTTCACAGTTGAGGGAACTGAGGCTCAGACCTGAGGGGTGACTTGTTTGAGATACATGGTTGAAAATGGGATTGGACCCTATTGATTAGCTTTGGGTCACATGGTGCTCTCATGTTTGAGATGGAGTAAGGAGGTGGAGAGATGGTGACCTGCCATTCTGTGTCCCGTGTTCTGACCCTTGGGGACCCTGCCTCTGTGGAGATCATTGTCCTTACCCTGCAGAGCTGTCGAGAGGCTGCACACAGATCTGGGTTTGACTCAGAAAGGCATCTCTCACTTCAAAGAGACAAGTGATGGCTTACTCTGCAGCCAAATATGAGTGATTACGGCTTGGGAACACAGGTTTAAGTTGTTCCAAATTCCATGTTCCTCCAAGGTAATATGAGCTTTTATGGAACAAAGAAAAGTATAAATCAAGAAAAAAATTAAATGTGTTGCTGAAAACACTGGGTATGCAGTTTCTAGAAAAGCTGAGAAATGTCAACTCTTGTGAGCCTGAAAGATTAGCAATATATCTGGCAAGTTAATGGGAGACCAAAACAGAAAAAAATTTATCTTGCAGGTTAAGATTTCTGTTTGCAGTCAAGACGGTTAAGAATAAGGTTCCTGCATTCCTGCATTGCTGCTGGGAATGCAAGCTGGTACAGCCCCTTTGGATATCAGTATGGCGATTTCTCAGAAAATTAGGAAACAACCTTCCTCAAGACCCAGCAATACCACCTTTGGGTATATATCCAAAGGATGCTCAATCATGCCACAAGGACATGTGCTCAACTATGTCCATAGCAGTTTTGTTTGTCATAGCCAGAACCTGGAAACAACCTAAATGCCCCTCAATCAAAGAATGGATAAGGAAAATGTGGTACATTTATACAATGGAGTACTACACAGCAGAAAAAAATAATGATATCTTGAAATTTTCAGGCAAATAAATGGAGCTAGAAAACATCATATTGAGTCAGGTAACCCAGACCCAGAAAGACAATTATCATATGGACTCACTCATAAGTGGTTTTAAAACATAAAGCAAAGAAAAACCAGCCTAGAAATCACAATCCCAGAGAACCTAGATGACAATGAAGACCCTAAGAGAGACAGACATGGATCTAATCTACATGGGAAGTAGGAAAAAGACAAGATCTCCTGAGTAAATTGGGAGCATGGGCATCATGGGAGAGGGTTGAAGGGGAGGGAGAAACAGGGAGGGGAGCAGAGAAAAATGTAGAGCTCAATAAAATGAGATAAAATGAAATAAAAAAAGAGTAAGTTCCTGTTTGTCCTGTGTAAATTCTTGCAAGTGAAGGTTTCTCTTTGTAATTGGTAATAAGTTCCTGCTCCTTAGATCTGACATAAACCGCAAAACAAGTATTTCAACCTACACTGACCTGCGACCCCACTCACATGATATAAGCCCTTCCCCTTGGCCCTTCCCTCTCATTGGAGTTGGCTTTTTTGTTTTGTTTTATTGTGGTTTTCTAACAATGTATAACAGCCAACTGTCTTGCCACTGTGAATGCCCTGTTCTACTATAAAAGGGACCTTGGGAGGCTGGCAGGGGCTGGCTGCTCTCTCTCAGATCCCCACTTAGGGTGAGATAGACAGCTAGCCAGTCCCGGATGCACCCCAAGACACAGCTGGCTTTAATTGGGCAATAGTGGATTTGGTCTCTTCTTCTCGTGACTTTCAGGTTTCACACTCCAGGCCTCAGAGGCTCTCTTAGCCCTTGTTAGAGGAATCCAGGTTTCAAGCATTAGTCATAGGACTTAGGTTAAATACAGAGCTGGCAGGAATGGCTCTCAAGGCCGCTGAAGATAGTCCAGGGTGAAGTGAAATTAGGATTTGGACCTGCAATATTCCAACCTCTCCATAGTCACTAAAATTCTGATCAGTTTAATCCATCTCGTGGGGGGGGGGAGGGGGCAATCAGAGGAAGGCTTCAGTCCATACAGATAACCCTGCATCCCTAGAGCGGGTTTACCGGTCCCTAACCACCAGGCCTTTCAGAACCCACCAATGCATGGCCAGCACAGCCTCAGCAGAAGCTTGGAATAAATTTCTTCTGTCAGACTACCTGTGACCTGCTGAGCCTCCACTCTCCTTCCAAGGGCCCCTTTGCCCATCAGGACGAGCACGCTCTAAACAATAGAGAAAGCCTTGAGGACCCCACAGGATTAAAAGCAAGCAGCCTTGCCCTTTCCTTCTAGGCAGACTTGGGTCTCCCAACTCCCCAGCCTCAGTTTCCCAAGTCTGAACTGAAAAGATGACATTTTCTGGACCAAACTCAAGCCTTTCCAAAAGGTGTTCTGGGCCAGCGCCTTCGCCTCCTGAGAGCCCTTCCGGGGCTCATTTGCATTCTTGGAATGAAGCGTTGACTGTACTTCAGGCTCAGTCGTGCAAGCACTAAAGTGCTCCGGAGGGCTTGCTTTGGAGAAGGAACTCTGGGATGCTGGCTGGCAGGCCCTTCACCTCCCCGGGAGAGCAATCAGCCCCCTGCCTAGACTGCAGGGAGGCAGGCCTGAGCCTGTGGCCCTGAAAGGCGCTGACCAATGAGAGCCTCGCCCCAGGGACAGTCTCATTTTTATATGTAAATAAATCATTTCCAGAGATTGCCCCGATCCCAGCAGGTTGCTGCTAAAATGTTTGAAGTGGATCCTTTGCCGCTGTGAACACCGTTAAGCATTATTTCCAAGTTTGGATGTTTTTCTCTGCTGATTTCACAGAAAAATCACCAACCTCCCTCCTAGGCTCTGGCCTCTCTGCTGTCTAAGATACTTGCATTCCTGTGGGGACAGACTGCTCAGCACCTCCAGGTTTCCTGTTCTGTGGCTGGGTCCTGGCGATCACCAAGGGCGCCTAACAGATCTTGCTCTCCATAGCTTCACAACTTGCTCTGGTCTTAAAGAACTTGCTTGCTCTCTTTGCCCTATGTGCACCTTCTGTGCATCGGACTAGGTCTGCAAGATCTTATCTAAGGTTTTCTAATCCTCCTGCACCTGCTCCTGCCTGCCCCTTCCACACTCATTCACTCCCACCCCTGCTTGCTATGCTCTGACACTGCTGTTGGCTCTTCTGGTCCTCAAATATACAGAAGCATGGGCAGGGCCAATGTGCATGGGCAGGACCAAGGTGCCCTTTCTCCAGGTTTTCTTGAATGCCTCAGCTCAATAGCTTTTCTTCCTTAGAGAAAGCCCTCCTCTACTGCCAGCATCCTAGGTGTCTCTGTCTATCATAAGAACCCCATGTGGTCTCTTTCACATCACAAAGTGCTAGTCAACTGTAACGTGTTGTACTAAGACTCTGACTTACTTAGGAGTCACTGTCTGTGTGATTAGCATCCAGCCTCATGTTCCCTGCTGGACTCTCTGACTTAGCACACAGTAGATGCTCAATAAATATTCCTGATAGTATTGCCAAATTTGGGTGTGGTGGTTCAAATAAAAATGGCTTCCATAGATTCATATGTTTAAATACTTGGTCCCCAATTAGTGGAACTATTTGGGAAGAATTGGGAGGTGTGGCCTTGCTGGAGGAAGAGTGTCACTGGGGGTGGGCTTTTTGGTTTAAGAAACCCAACCCAAGCCCAAGACTGCTGTCTGTGAATCAGGATGTAAAGCTCTCAGCTCCTGCTCCAGTGCCATGCCTGTCTGCTTCCCACCATGATGGCTAACCCATGATCATCATGGTGGGAAACTGTGAGCAAGCCCCCCATTAAATTCTTTCTATTAGAAGAGTTGCTGTGGTCATGGTGTCTCTTCACAGCCATAGGACAGTAACCTAGGCAAGGGAGTGTCAAACATGGTACCTCAAGCCTAAGTCAATGAAAGACACAAAATTAGAAGTGGAAATCGGAAAGAGATCTGTTCAATGTGACCACGTTGAGAAGAGAGACAAAAAGATTCAGCGGCACTCCCTCCAAGTCTGCACTGGGAGACCTGAACTGAGAGAGAAGTTTAAATAGAGGACCAGGGTTATGCGATGCCTGTCCAGATAGTCCCACCCACCACTGACCTCTCACTGTCTGAGCTCCAACCTTATCCCATGAGATGGTCTCACAAGTTGTTAGATCTCTGTGAAATCTCTTTCCAGGAAACAAGTTCTCCCTCTGGCTGGGACATTTTCCTTCTCCCAGCACAAGGTTCTTAGGGAAAGTCCCATTTCTTTGGGATCATTTTTACAATCATCTGATACAGATTGAGGGACATGGGAATCTCTTTAAAATAGCTCCATTTCTGCCAAGCCAGTGCTCATAGGGGACCAGGAAGACTGAAAGGGGCATTTTTATATTCTAGGTGGTAAGAGCACATTCATACTTCTTACTGTGTCTTATCCATATTTTTCTACTGCTGTGATAAGATATCATAACCAAGGCAACTTATAAAAGAATTCAATTGGGCCTATGATTCCAGAGGTTAGGGTTCCTGAAGGCGGAGCAAGGGCACAGAAGTAGGTATCTGGAGCAGGAACTGAGACCTCACATCCTGATCCCTGAGCCCAACTCAGAGAGAGCTAATGGGGAATGGCATGCGTCTTTGAAACCTCAAAGCCTTTCCCCAGTGACTTGCCTCCTCCAACAAGGCCACACCTCCCAATCCTTCCCAAACAGTTCCACTGACTGGATACCTAGTATGTTGTATGTATGTATGTATGTATGTATGTATGTATGTATGTATTTTGGGTTTTTTTTGAGACAGGGTTTCTCTGTCTATCTCTGGCTGTCCTGAAACTCATTCTGTAGACCAGGCTAGCCTCAAACTTATAGAGATCTGCCTGCCTTTGCCTCCCTGGGATTAAAGGTGTGCACCACCATTGCTTGACTGAGACCAAGTATTTAAATATATGAGCCTAGGGCAAGGGGTATTATCATTAGATTCAATGGCAAATGCCTCTATTTGCTAAACCATTTCATAGACCTACATGGTGTATTTTGAGTTACTTTTCCTTAAAGGCATGAAGTCAGAGTCAAGATGATGATGATGATTTTGCTGTATCATCTCTAACTTGGTGGCATACCTTATGATTAGGGCTTACAGATGACAGTCATGATAAAGTTGGTGTGTGTGCACACATAATGGTAATGGGAACCCTCAGAGGATCTCCTGCAGTAACACTGAAGGTGACCTGAATCCAGCTCCTCTCAAACCAACATGGAAAGGCATGGCCCCAAAGGTAGCAGTTTGGAAAAGATGAGTTCTGAATGGGAAGACTTTTGGGGAAGACCTTTATTAATTTATTTTGCTTATATTTCCCCTCTTTGTGCATAGAGGTATCATGCAACTAAAAAAAACTAAATCAAATCTAAACATGCTCAAAGAATCTTCTTATAAATACAAAATAAGTGGGGAAAGTCAGGGGTGCTGAGGAGATGGCTCAGCAGTCCTTGCTTGGCAAAATATGAGGTCCAGAGTTTGGTCCACCAGACCCATGTAAATTCCAGATAGACATGGTAGACCACCTGTAATTATGGCTTCACAAGGCAGAGACAAGGTGAGCTGGCTAGAAAGACGGTCCATATCAGTGAGCTCTGGTTTGCGTGAGAGACCCTGCCTCAAAGAACAAGGTAGGAGAATGACTGAGGAGGACTCCTGACATCAACTCCCGGCCACCACATTCAGGTGCACACACCCACCCACACACATGTGAAACTACATACGTGCAATGCCCCCATACACACATGCCTCCTGAAAAGGATTGAAAACGACAGGCAGCATCACAGCTGATAGGTCTAGTTTGTCCCATCCTTTGTGTCAGTGGCTTATGTCTTGGGACACGGGATACCACATCCGGGAGCATTTACGGCATCACAGAGGGACTGCCACAACACTGGGTATCTAGATGTCTGGATGCAGGCTGATGCCCGCTCTCAGGACAGAAGCAGGCATGGCCACCAACCTGAGAGGTCCCGAAGACAGCAGGCTTGTGGGGCTATTGTCCGAAAGAGAAAGAGACCAGGGATGAGACCCCGGCTTAGCCTCCTCCAGCTTTGTAACCTGGTCTCCCAGGTGAGAGCTCTGAAGAGCCAGAGTCAAGGTTTCTTCGAGTGCTCATTCAGAGACCCTCTTCCTGGGGCACAGGGCAGTAGGGGAAGTCAGATAGGATTGGAGGACTACTGGAAACTACTTAAGGCAGAGTCAGGATCCCTTGTGTCCAGCTCATGCTTGTGTAGTGCGTGGAGGGCCTTTGAGGGCCATTGAGCTCATGGACAGGACCTGGAGCCCTGTCGCTGTGTGAGAGGCCAGTGTCCTGCCATCTGAGTGCCCATGCTTGGGTTCACTCACAGCCTCCTCGCTCCTCTCATTCACTGGCACCTGGTTTACAATGTAGAGCACGCTGTGGAAAGAGGTAAAACCTCGGTTACAGCCGGGACTTGGCTCCAGATGCAGATGACACCAGTGATGGGCAGCAGGAGCTCAGGTTGCCATAGTGTTTGTGCTGGATGAGTTGTGTGTATGTCTCAACTTTGGTCCAGTGCCTCATGCCCAGCCAACCAGTCTGGCTGTGTCCACTCATATTTAGGGCTCTGGAGCTGCCTATTGGATCTGGAGACTGAACTCTGCAGTTTACTGAGTCCACAACAGATCTGGAATCATAAGATCTGCCTATGTCTGTGTTGGGGGGGTGGGGAGAGACTTCTGGGTGTACAAAAGGAAACTGAGGCACAGGAAGTGAAGACATGTGGAGGCCACCATGCTGTCACCATTGCTGTCCACGGTGGGTGAAAGAAGACACAAAACTCTTGGGTATGCAGTGTGCTATAATGTTACCTATACTTGCCCCCACAGCCAGCTTTGGATGTGAGTGTGGAGGATCCAAGTTCAAGTCTATATGCTTATGCTGCAAGCGTTTGGCCCACTGAGCTGCCTTCCCACACCCACAGGGAGAAATTTGGGGGGGGGGGACGTAGAGTAGGATCAAATCCAGTGTCCTGACAACCAGCTCAGTGCTTGCTCTCAGGGTTTGTTGAGTGGCCATGGAAAGGGTTACATAGACTGTGGAGTATCGGGACATGTGGCTTGTTTTGTTTAGTGTCCAGTGTGGGGGACCTATCCATTCCAAGGTGATGACCCTCACCAGACGTGTCCACCTGCCAGGATATCTGCCAGATGAAGACTTTCCTGTCTGCCACCCTTGGGGACAAATCCAGTTTCTTCCTAGTGGGATTTAAAAAGCAAAAGACTCCAATGGTTTGAACAAGAACCACGCAGCCGACAGGTACATGGCGTTTGGCCAGCCCAGACCAGACACTAGCCGCTGACCTAATATCCAGTCTGTCATATAGCTTTGGCCACGGCCATAGTTAAGAGGAAGTGGTTGATACTAGGAATGGGTCTCCTGGGGCTGCCGGGAGGATGTGGGCTGGACTGAGCCCAGCCGTGTCTCGGTTTTACCACAGAGGCTCACAGAGGACTTGCTGTGGAAAGCGAGGGGAAGCAGGGGAGGAGCCGGGGGAAGGGGGACTGCATCACAGCGCAGCCCCCTGCAGCTCTGGCACGAGGCATGCCATTCTCCCAGTCACTCTCAGAGAAGGAGGACGTCTAGATGCCCTGTGTCCTGGAAGGTCCAGGAAGATTTTGGGCGGACAGCAGCTTTGCACAGTTCCATCACATTCTAGTCTAGAGGAGGAGCCATTTAGTGCATAGCAGAGCAGGCCTAGAGGGAACTGGCATAAAATAAACTCTTGGGACACCCAGAATTCAGAAGTGGCTCGCATGCAGTAGAGATGGTCACAAGTCTTTGTTAGCTTTGTAATGGAGATCTTCCTGGTTGGATAGTTCTGGAAGGCTCATAGTAGAAGGGACTTGTGAAGTCATCTTATCTGGCCTTTTTTGATGGGATAAAGAAGGCAATTAAGGTTGAAGGGGGGAATTCACACATGGGATTGTCTCCAGTACTGTGCCTTATCGGTACCCTGTGTGGCCTGGAAGTGTCCATCCCTGCCTGTGATGTCACTCACATGGTCCCGCCATCATCTCCACTCACGGACTGGCATTCACATCTGTACTCCACCCCTTCCATCCACACCCCATGCCAATACCTAGGGATTCCCCACAAGCCACGTGTTCACCCATCCGATTCACCTTCCCAGAGTGCATTGCAGAGTTCTGCACACTCCGCCCAAGCCTGCAGAGCCTGACCACCTGCCCCACTATGAGTCTGTGTCCCAGGGATCCCACACCCAGAACACATCAGACATCTGGCTTTACGACTACCTCTATTGTCATGCTCTCTGCTAGGGACTCCCAGCCTCCCCTGGGTGACCGCAACAGTCACTTGTCCCCTAGTTCCTGCCCTGGTGAGGATGGAGAGCCCGATGGCTTCTGTGGATGACTGTGAACAATCTTACCCACTTAGTGTGGCTTGGAAAGTCTATGGACTTCCAGGTCCTTGACAGTGTGATAGCTGTCCTGCCAGCTGTCCACAGATCCGCGCTCCTCAGCCCCGCCACCTCTTCTTCCTCCATCCTCACCTGCTGTCCTTCCTCGCCCTTGAGGAGCCAACAAACCCCCATCCAAGAACTGCTCCTTAGCCTTCAGAGTGATTTCAATACAATTTAAAAAACATAACTTTTTCTGCTGCCCCAAGGACGTCCTGCTGGGACGTATGCTCACAGTGTTCTCTGGGGTTGTTCCAACTCCAGTCCAGAACGGTCTAGAAAGACTGTCAACTGAATGAAAATGCTCTTTATCAAGGAATAGCCTGAAATCTGTTCTTCTGTCGGTGAAGCATGGGTGCGCCCCATCTTCAAGCTGCAGTGTCGATAACAAAGCCTCATCACATTCTCTGCTGTGGCCGCTGCACCCAGCGTGCGCCCTGCCCCTCTTCCTAGGCATAGACAACGGGCCCCTGGTGTGAGACATTGCTCCAGCCCTCCCAGGGGTGGCAGTTGAGAGAGGCAAGATCCTGCCAGGCTGTGGTCAAGGACTCCTGTATTGTTCTCTATGTCCTGCTAAAGAGGCAGGAGGAAACCTAGGCATCCCTGTGACCTGTTGGACGGTGGTTGTGTTAGTATTCGGCCCCCCAGGGCTGGACCTGGGGCAAAGCCCTGCTGATGAATGTCTCGAGCATCCCGAAACCGGTGCTGTCTCAGGGACTCACTGTCAGCATCTCACTTTTGCAAAGAATCCGGTAGAGGAGGCTCTGAGGTCTCCAGAGACGCCGGGGTTTGGCGCGTCTAAAGACGCATCCCAGCCTCTCTCTCCAGCACTCATTCATCACTGAGCTGAATCCCTGGAATTTTAAGGCGTGAAGTTTTCCTTGCTGTTCGGATTAAACTTGAATGAATGGGAGATGAGCAGGCATCAGACAAGTGCTCTCTCCTCTCCCTCACAGCTAAAAGAGATGCCTGGCTCTTGAAATGAAAAGCCCAGGTTAGCAATGTCTGGGCCACCTGGTGGATGTGCTGGGAACTGCAGGCAGTAGGTTCCAAACCTGAGCCCCCTGGAACAGCAGTCTGCAGGCAAAAGGTAAGCCCGTTTTATTTATGGTAGACACAGATTCACAGAGATGTTAGCAATTTCAGGAGTCAGTTCCATGTGATTAATGTTTAGAAATCTAGAATTGTCTAATCAAGACTGGTTTGGTTCCAAGCAACTTAAGGCTTTTCTCATCTTAGTTTCCACGCGTATAGGTGGTAGAGGGGTCCACTTTCTGAAACCCTTTCCTGTTACAACAGGGACAAACACCTACACTTCACACAGCTACGGTCATTCTTTTGTAAGCCTAAGCTTTGTCGCTTGGAGAAAGACCCCAGATGCCGCACTTGTTCCCCAATTCATAAGGTCCAAACCGGAAACTGAGGGAGCCGCCGCTGTGGTAACACAGTCACGTTCCCTGTAACCCGCTCAGTAGCTCAGCCACTCAGCAAGACTCCTGCTTGCTGTCTGGCAAATGCCACTTGGCTTCCTCCTCCTTTCCAACGAAGTCCTTGGGATGAGGTCAGCACTGGGACCCCTAAGAGTTGAGGGTGGGAAACCCCACTCAGGGGCTCCCCGGAAGAAGTGAACAAACACTTCCTCAATGAACCGCTCAGGCAAGGGCAAGATTCGGACCCCTTAAGTGTTGGGAACGCCAAGCAGCTGCTGCTCTGTGAAAGACCCTCAGAGTGGTCCTTCCCTCAGGAGGAGACCCCTAACCCAAGGAACAGTAGACACCACTGGCTGCAATTAGCAAGAGGTTTATTGGGTGGGCACAGGTACCTGTGGGCGGCAAAATCCTTTTGGAGGATTTGCGCGCCTGCAGGCTGGGAGAAGGTCTTTTTATAGGAAAAGGGTGGCAAAAGCAGGCATACAGAAGCAATGCATTGGTCAGTTCGAATGAGGCGATGGGTTCATTTAGGGGACAAGTTCCCCGGAGACATGAAGGTCTGATAATAATAACAGACTTGGCCCTATCTAGGGTACATGTAGTTTTTCCCAGAACTGTTCGTTCCCCTCCTAGGCCTGGTATCTGACCACAGATATCCTGTTTGACCACCTAGGAGTACTGACTTTACCTTGAACTTACATTTATTTGTGTGAAGGCTTTGCAAAATGGCATTACAGGAGCTAAGCTGGGGTCTTTCATCTGAGTTCTGCCTGGTGTTCCTCCTTATTCTTGTTGGGGGATGTGGTGACGACAGAGAAGACCTGGATGAGAAATGACGGTTCACACTGCTCTGAGTTCTCTTAGTACAGAGCGTTAGAAAGTGTCTGGGTGCAGGATACAGTGGAGCTGAAGCCTACATCAAGGAGTAGGGGTGGGTGAGCCTCATACCACAGCAAGGTCAAGGCTCTGGGGAGTGCTCCAGACTCCATGTGCATGGCCCCACGGCCCCAAGGCAGGGGCAGCAAAGGAAGCCTTGTGGGGCTTTTTGCCTGGTCTGTGAGGTAAGAATACTTTTCAAAGGGTGGTGTGGAACCAGATGTTTCAGTTCCTGAATAACCACTCAGAGGCTTATATTATGACTGTTTTGCTGATGGCTCGGGCTTATTACTAGTTAGCTCTTACATTTAAATTAACCCATTTTTATTAATCTGTGTGTCGCCATGTGCCCCATGGTTTACTGGGTGCTCTGTCATCTTGTTCCTTTGGTGGCTACTGGCATCTGCTCGACTCCACCCTCGTGCCTGTATCTCCATTTGGCTTTCCCACCCAGCCTTATTCTGCCTGGCTATAGGGAAAAAAATCAGCTTTATCAACCAATGAAAGCAACAAATATTCACAGTATACAGATAGACATTCCACATCTTTCTGTGAAGGAGAAGAGAGACCCTGCAAAACCTTAAGTGTTTGGCATGTAGCCTTCACAGAGAGTGTGCAGGTCCCTAGCTCAGGGCAGTGGAACTACATAGGGAAGGCAGTCAGATACCCTTGGATAGCTGCCGAGGAGGCAAAAACACCCCCATGGTGCCTTGGTGGGCTGTGAAAGTTATGTTTGTGGTTTGAGCCAGAGGGACGTGACTTTGAGAGCTTGGCATTGCAGCTTCGTCTGGCTGACTCACAGGAAGGTTTACCCTTGGACTCCTGGGAAAGAATCTCTCACTTTTATCACCTAAACCTAAAATCTGAGGTGAGGCAGGAATAGAATTAATCGGTGGCTCGTGGTGTTTGCTGTGAACCATAGGATTTAAGCCTGCAGAGGGCTGGCATGTGGGAGAGTCAAGCAATAGGCTGGTCTTAGAGGCATTGGATTCTGGACACAGCCATTTCTACAACCAACACTGTATTGGACTTCTCAGCTTTTTAAGAGCCAGTATGTCTTCTCCTTCCTCCACCACAGCTTGGACTCTTTCTATTACGTGACATTAAGAAGATTCCTAAAATGTTTGTTCTTAGGATAAAAAAAAAACTTTAAATCTTTCATTTCATTAATCATTCGGTGGGGAATGACTCATCAGAGACTTTGGTGTTAAAGTGCTGTCCTCGACGTTATAATACACCTCTGAACAAACAGACCTTGCAAGTATTTAAAGTGACAGGAGTCAAAGACACTAAGGGCCTGTCTCTTCGAGTAGTGACCGTTGATGGACTGGTTGGTTGTGGGAATAAACTCAGGAAAAGCTGGCACGTGTGAAGGGGTCAGAGACATCCCACCCTTCAGAGCCTTTTTCAGTCTTCCTAGAAGGAGCCCTCAGAGCTGGCATCAGGGACTGTCTGCAGGGAAGAACCAGGAGGCAGGAGCCGAAGTGGGAGGGGACTCTACCTCCTAACCTGTTGGCCCATCTGTGTGTGTGTGTGTGTGTGTGTGTGTGTGTGTGAGAGAGAGAGAGAGAGAGAGAGAGAGAGAGAGAGAGAGAGAGAGAAACAGAGAGAGAGAAACAGAGAGAGAGAGAGAGAGAGAGAGAGAGAGAGAGAGAGAGAGAGAGAGAGAGAAACAGAGAGACGAGAGAGAGACTGACTAGAGAAACTGTTGGAGGACTGGAGTTCAAGTTCTATTCGGGGCCCATCCTTTAGGTCAGGTGTGTCATGAATGACCAGTCCAGAAGTAATTCTAACCACCGACTTCCATGTGTCTCTGCCAACCTCTAGGTCCTTCCCGCTGAATTCAGAGACCAAATCCAAGTCAACCAAAAAGAGCAAAATGCCCTTGATTAAGCAGCTACAGATGACCCATGTGGCCCACGACATATGACAGATATGCCCTGCAGCCCAATGTGCTTCTAGCTCATGTGTGACCTCTGCATGGGAGGCCGAGCAACCCTGGAGTGGAAATAGCCTGCCATCTTGGGCCTCCACAACACTCTTAGGCTCTGAACACACTCTAGCGGGTCCTATCTCACCCGGACCTGTGCTCAGCCCTGTTCCTCAGAGCCCACCCTCCAAACCCCTCACTGGCACACCCTCAATTCTCTCCCTAGGGTGTCCGGACTCAATATGTGACCTTCATTGGCCCTTTATCTACCTTTGAACATAGAATTCTATCTAGGCTGGTCTAGGATTAAAGTCAGTTGAAACAAACCATTTTACCCTGCTTCCTCAAAAGGGGTCACCCTGGGAAAATCAAGACCCTCCCAAAGGCTAGTCCATGTTGTAGGTCCACCTGACACCAGAGCACCCAGCTGGCGCCCAAGTTGCCCACCTTTGGCCTCCTGCATATTGAGTCTGGGGCATGCAGTGGGATTAGGAGGTATGGTATGGCCTTGTTGGGGGAAATGTATGGCTGGGCATGGGTCTTGAGATTTCAAAAGCCCATGCTTAGCCTATTTCTCACTCTCTGCTTGTGAGGATGTAGCTCCCAGTTACTTCCCCAGCACCATGCCTGCCTGCCACCATGTTCCTGCTGTCATGACCATGGACTAACCTCTGAAACTGTCAGCAAACCCTCAATTAAATGCTTTGTATTGTAAGAGCTACCTTGGTCATAGTGTTTCTTCACAGCATTAGAACAGTGACCAAGAAGCCATTGAGTGCCCACCCAGAACGAGGCACATTTGTGGCCTGTGTGTGGCTGTGGCCCCATCTGGTGGAATGATGAGACCAGAATCCTCGTCTCTTCACCATAGTCTCCCGTCTGTGAATCAAAGGGACAGGAAGGATGACCCTAAGTTGCTTTTAGCCATGATAAGCATTCTGTGGTCATTGTGGCATCTGAAGAACCTGGTTTACACCAGAGACTTTTTCTGTTCCCCAGTCTTGAATATCTGGGTGCTGCCTTGCTTCTGATGGTCAAGGTCCTCTCCAGATGCTGAAAGGCTGGAAATCTACTATAGTCCCAAGGTGCCCTAGGGGCTTAAACATGCTCCCTTTCTCCAGGGAATGGGGTGCAGATGGCACAAGAGCAACACTGTAGTCTGTTTAGGGTGACCATGCTCTGTCTTGTCTTCATAGCTGATGTGATCCATCCTTGGGCATCTTCTTTGGCCCTCCTCTTCTGCTGTACCAGCCCCCTAATGCTGCATCTCTATCCTGCTCACCCCAAGAGCTGTGTTCTTCCCCTGACTTCAATTCCCAGCTTTCCAGCATGAAGCCAGGAGACTAGGGCTCTCCTACACAGAGGAGCCCAGAATGACATTGACCAACTCCATTGTCTGCAGCCTGCAGGCTATGCTCAGAAAGGCCACAGTGCCCTCTACTGGCTGCTGGCTAGGTCTGGTTACCTCAGAGCTACCACGAGGCGTTGAGCTTAGAGGCTGAGGACCTGTAAGCAAAGGTCTCTCCTGTGGCTGCTTAGAAGCTGCAAGTCCTACCTGCCTGATCAACAGCTTGGCATCCTTTAGGGCTCAACCCAGGATCCACAGCTTCCAGAACAGTCCCCGGGCCTTTTACCTCAGGTGCTGTTTTCTGTTTGCTTACGATCAACACAGAGAAATACGTGGATGGTTGTTGTGTTGTTTTCTTTTGCCCTGTTTGCTGGGGATCTAACTAGGACTTCAAGCATGCTAGACAGGACCCACACGCGCGTGCACAAACACACACACACACACACACACACACACACACACACACACTGAATTATAGCCTGCTTCTTACTTTTTATTCTGAGACAGGCAGACCTGGAATCTTCAATCCTCCTGTCTCAGCCTTCCAAGTAGTTGAGATTACCAGCCCGCAATACCAGGGCCAGCTGGTTATAGCCATGCTTTTCTGTATAGGCAAGGTTGTCTGGTGCATCCCTAACTGCCCTCCCCGCTCCTCCATCTCTCCAGACGTGGAGCCGATGTTTACGGAATAGATAGACGGAAGGATGGTAGGTGTTCAGGAACATCCTGTAACCCTGAAGTAAGGAGCAGCACTCGCAAGTGTGAGCCATACGCTTGGCCAAAGCAATAAAGACTTTCCAATTATCCCAATTCTGCTCAGGAACACAAGAATAATTTAGGGTTCAGAGTTGAGGTAAGAAAGGAGAGTGTGGGGGGGGGCTTTAGCTATTATGAAAGCACTGAGTGGAAGGGAACACTCATCAGGATTCTGAGAAGGGGCTAAGGGGCTGCCGGTCTGGCAAGCCCTGAGGTTGCAGGTGGATAGAAAACCTGAGTGGGTTCACAGGCGCCCCCTGGTGGCTAGTTCAGGCTAAGCACACAGAAGAGAATCCTGAAGGTGGGTTCAGAAGAAAAGGGAGTTATTATATTTTATTATTATTTCAATGCCTGTTTATTTTCTAAGGGGAGACTGAAAGGGTGTGGACTTGGGAAGGGATGTGGAGAGGATCTGGGAGGATTTGGGGGACAGGAAACTGTAATCACAATATACTGTATGAAAAAACTCTATTTTCCATTATAGAGGTGGGATGGAAGGTACAAGTGGATCTCAGAGTTAAGGTTTCAGCTTTCAGTCCCCCAACTTGCTCTTGGCCTGTTTTCTCACCAAATCAATGGTGCTATGAGGTTCATGGGTTCGAAGGGCAGCAGAGCCAATTCAGCCTGAAGCAAGCAGGCTGCCTTTGCTTCATGGTCCTCTGAAGGCAGGGCAGGAGGCTGACAGAGGCTCAGAGGAGCTACCCAGCTGGTGAGGGGCAGGGTTAAGACCTGAAGTCAAAGGCCACTTCCCCCACCGTGATGCTTCTTATGGTCCCCCTGGTCCCATCCACCTGCGGCACACAGCACCTGTTGAAAAAAAAGCTTACAGCCGGGAGGTGGTGGCGCACGCCTTTAATCCCAGCACTCGGGAGGCAGAGGCAGGTGGATCTCTGTGAGTTCAAGGCCAGCCTGGTTTACAAGAGCTAGTTCCAGGACAGGAACCAAAAAGCTACGGAGAAACCCTGTCTCGAAAATCGAAGAAGAAGAAGAAGAAGAAGAAGAAGAAGAAGAAGAAGAAGAAGAAGAAGAAGAAGAAGAAGAAGAAGAAGAAGAAGAAGAAGAAGAAGAAGAAGAAGAAGCTTACAGTAGACAACAGGGAGCAGGTAAGCAGCCAAGATGGAAGCTTAAGAGTAGTTGAAAAGGCGTTCCTGTGTGGGGCAATCTCACAGACAGAAAGCATTGAAGCATGCAAAGAAATTATGGCCACCACTCAATTAGTCACACCAAACTCGCTGCTTCTGAGGAACCCAGAGTTTTAAAGTCTGTCCACCATCCATCTAACTGATCACTCATCTGTTCACACACTCCATCCATCCATCCACTTATCCATCCATCCGTCCATCTGTCTGTCCGTCCATCCATCTAACTGATCGCTCATCTATTCACACACTTCATCCATCCATCCACTTCCCCATCCATCCATCCATCCATCCATCCATCTGTCTGTCCGTCCATCCATCTAACTGATCGCTCATCTATTCACACACTTCATCCATCCATCCACTTCCCCATCCATCCATCCATCCATCCATCTGTCTGTCCGTCCGTCCATCCATCTAACTGATCGCTTATCTATTCACACACTTTCATCCATCCTTCCACTTACCCATCCTTCCGTCCACCCATCCATCCATCTATTTGTCCATTCAACTGATCACTCATCTATTCACATACTCCATCCATCCATTCACTGACCCATCCATCTGCCCATCCAACTGTCCATCAGTCTGTCCATCCATCCATTCATCTGTCCATCCAACCTATCACTCATCTATTCACACACTCCACTCCATCCATCCACTTACCCATCCATCCACTCACCCTCCATCTGTCTGTCCATCCATCCATCCATCCATCCATCCATCCATCCACTTACACATTCACACACACACACATATACATACATACACATACATATACATACACATACATATATAAATACATACATGCATACACACAGAGAGACAGACAGACACACATACATATACATTCATACATACATACACACATACATGCATATACATACATATACTCACATACATACAAAGACTTATCCATCCACCTATCTGTCCATCATCTCCACACATACATGTCCATTTGACTGCATGCACACTCACACATTGCCTGGAACTTACACAGTCGCTTCTCCTTCTAAGAAAGAGCAACTCGTTAGAAGGGAGACACTAAATCCACGCCCAGGGAAGGCCTTAGTCTCCACTCTCCACAGAAGGAGCGTGGAGAGATCTTTGGGTCTGCTTTACAACTAGCACGTGTGTGAGAGGGGCTGCGATGGAAATGTGAGGAAAGAAGCAGCTAAGAAGGGAGGAGGGTGGGGCCTAAATAAAAAGGAGACTCTTCATGGGGACACATCCAGGGGTCACTAATTCCGGGTGGCCCTCAGCATCCCAGGATCTTTGCCCCTTTAAGGTTAAGGGTCCTCAGCCCATCTCTCCAGTGTGTGTTTGGTGCCTGGTTGCAGGTTGCCGGTTCCCTACTAGGTGGCAATCCAGTCACGATTTATTGCCTCTGGAGAGAGCGAGATCACCACAGTGTGGCCATTTCTACTACTGTTCTGCTTGAAATCCCACTGCCTGGAGGCAAGAGTGCCTATGGCAATGATGGCAGGTGTTTGTGACACCTGAGAGGGAAAATGTGCCCGGGGCTCAAGTCAGACACAGAAGGCACACTTGAGAGTCAGTCAGCCATTTGACTTCATGTTCCGTTCTGCTTATGCGATGATTTTCTCGGTCATCGACATTTATGATGTGCCTCGTGAAAGCAAAAACGGAGGAAGAACTTAACATTTCTTCCATGCCTTGTGTCACCCGACTCCTGCTCTGACCTCCTCCCCTCTGCATGATACCAAACTCCTCACTGTCTCAGCACAGCAGAGCGCCCACACGCTGTCTCAGAGGCTTCTCCCAGGCTGTGACTTCTGTCACATACCACACTCAAAAGCTCTTAGAAAGATCCCAGGGTTTCGAGTCAGGGAGCTGGACTTTGAGCCTCCCTGGTTCATTCTCTTTCCAGCTGTTAAGTTGCTTAACCTCCATGAGCCATAGTTTCATTGCTAAGCATGGGGAAATTCTGGGATCCATCATATAGGGTTGTGAGAATAAAGTACATTAGACATGTGGGGCTAGAGAGATGGCTCAGCAGTCAAGAGCACTGGATGCTCTTCCAGAGGACCCACGTTTGATTCTTAGCACCTATGTGGCAGCTCACAACTACCTCTAACTCGTTTCAGAGGATCCACTGTCACCTTCTGGCTTCTGTGGACACTACATATATGTGGTACACAGATATATGCAGGCCAAATATTTACATACATATATATATAGAGAGAGAGAGAGAAAGAGAGAGCAATATATATAGTAAATGAAATCTCCAGAATAAAATTTAATGCCATTAGATGTGTAAGATGCTTTACTATGGTTAATACCTGGCTGGGTATTGAAGTCTATTAGTAAATGTGTAGCCAGGTATGGTCACTGAGCCTGTAGCTTCAGCTTTTGACAAACTGAGGCCAGACTGGGCTATAAAGTGAAATCTTATCTCAAGTAAAAGAAAAACCTGTTGCGTTGAACTGATGCACTCTCTCCTGGGAAGCAAGAGATCTGGGCACTGGTTAAAGGAACACATGCATGGACAAGTCACTGCCCTTCCCTTGATTAAACTGCAGGGGTTAGATGACATAATGCCAAGCTTTGTGTCCCATCATCTTCATAGGGAGTGACCTGGCACCCAGAGACCATCTCCATCCACACCCTCCAGGCAGACATCGCTAGCTGATCAGAGCATTCCAAATTCCATGCTGGCCTTGGAATCATCGCTCAAGGCTCCTTGGAGGCATCACCAATCAAATCTGAATTGACAGTTGAGATTAAACTGACTTTTCATTCCTGGCCGGTGCCCTGACTGAACAGAACACAGCGTAAGAAGGACAGGAAAGGACACAGTCAAGGTGAAGTATCTGTCCGCGGTGGGTCTGAGGGTAGGGGTACAAGGCAGCATCAGGAATGTGGGGCCAGGATCCAGTGGGGTCAGAACACTGGGGCGCATAGTCACAACTGTCGCCCTGTTTGAGCCACACCAGTCTCCTTTCCAGGGAAAGCTTGGTCTGACCCTGTGGAGAGTGCAGGAGGAGGGAAGGGTGTTGGCTGCATGCCTGACCACCTCTCCTTTACTTTGGAGGGGTTTTGATCACAGTATTGATTTTGCCAGGGGCTGCAATTCCTCCACCTTAAGGGCAAGGAATTGGAGACACAGCTCTTTGCCATAGGGATTTGTAACCCAACACGGCCACTCCGTTGTTCATGCCCCAGTGCCTTCTGTGGAGCTGGGGTAGCACCCACGCCCACTCCGTTGTTCATGCCCCAGTGCCTTCTGTGGAGCTGGGGTAGCACCCATGCCCACTCCGTATGCCATCCTCCTCATGAAAACTCCACTGCTTACCTCACTCACCATCAGAAAGCAGACAAGGCCTGCTGGGTATGCACTCACTCCAGCCAACTCCACCCTGAAGTCTGCCTGCTGGGACCCCGGGTAATGGAGGGGGCATGGGCCGTGCCATCTCTGCCTGGAGCCTCCTGTACTTAGACTCCCTATCTGACGACTTGCTACACTAAGGGTATAGCAAGTGAGGTTGAATCCCAGGCTAGTGAGGTTAAAAACCACAGTGATTTGTACCAGGAACAATCAAAGCATTTACCAAGGCCGGGACTGCTAAGTTACACCTTGCCTCTGTTGCTGCCGGAACTGGTCACACCAGGCTGTAACTCCCCATGATCACCTGCGGTCCCAGCCATTCTGTGGGCATAGTCATACTGGGGGTCGTCATTCACCATGAATTTGGGCAGCCAGGGCAGGAAGCGCTCATCTCAGCAGCCAAAAGAGCTTACTTCCACCCAACGCCTTCCTCCCTAGTCAGGCCTGATTGTGTATGACACTAGCTGCGGGCCGGACTTTGATGGCCGTGCTGCTGTTATGTAAGGGGTTACATAAGTCACCGTGCGCGTGCCCCGTGTTAACAGAGCGTCTAGCCAGCTGCCGTACCCCAAGTGGCCTTTCCAAGTTCCTCAAGGCAGAGCGGTTGGCTGCCTTCATCCCCCACGCTGGGCAGATAGAGTCCCTGGTTGACAGCTGTCAGACCACAGAGTATTGGGATGTCACAACCAAAGACAGGGACACACAGACAGCAGTGATCCGTCATTCCCTGCCCATGGACAGTGCCGGACAGCAATGCTGGCATCTGAGAGACAGCAGTTAGCACCCATTCCCTTCCGCTCTGAGGTCAAGCAGGATTTCACCTAGCTGAGATTGGGGGGGGAGAGGTTACGGGTCACAGAGTAGGCAGTGGGGGCTCCCTAGCACGCCGGGCTGAGGAGGAGAAGGTTAGAGCCCTGCTCTGTAGTTGGCTTGGTGCCTCAGCTCAGATCACTTGCCCCTGGCAGAGCTTGGCAGAGACTCCCACCTGGGTGCAATCGGGAGTCTACCTCCTGCCTTAACTGTCATCGTGCTGGGGAAACAAGACAGTCACCGCGGTCCAGTCACGGCAGCTGCGTCTTTTGCCCAGGACATCTCTGCTTCCACAATACTAGAACACACCTGCAGCCAAACCCCTACTGCCCTTACCTGGCCATGGTTTGGCAGCAAAGGAAACAACAAGTTGTTTCCAGTTGACAAGATGCAGGCTGTTCCGTGGGATGGAGAGTTACTTCCGGAAACAAGCTGCCCTGTGCCAAACCTTGGTAGGACAGAACACATTTAGAGCTCACAGAGTCTGACTTGGGCCATGCTGGGGTTTCACTACTGAGCTACCCCTCTGTACCCCCAGCCTAGAAAGACATTTTAAGATTGGGTTCCACGGAGCCCACTAACCTAAGAAGCATGCAGATGACACTTGAAGGAGATGCCTAAAGGACACAGGCATGCTGCCATCTTGCCATCTTACAGGAAGCCGATCCACCGACAGCAATATTCTTGGGAGCAGGGAATATCCTTGTCCCAGGGAATAGGGCCCATGTGTCACAAGCTAGGTGCTGATTGACAGGGCAGAAAAGGGCTGGATACTTGAGGCAATGCCCCAGCATGGTGGGAGCTAGAGGGGTCTGAGGGGAGCTGGCAGGAGCCTACCCCGTGGGTCACAGGATGTTGGAGTCTATCTCCGGCAGAGTGTACCAGGGGTTTGGAGCAGAAAGGATGCTGCCTGCTCATACCTGTCTTGGTGCTGGGTCTTTGCTACAGAATTTCCCCTCCTAAACCCTGGGGGTTAAAATAGCAATGACACAGCCCTCAGCCATGCAGAAGCGACTGCCTAGGACGCTGAGCATGTGATGGCTGCCACTGCAGGGATCGCAGCCCCAACCTACCCCTGTCTGGGTGCCCGGCTCGGCTCAGAGAACAGGTGCTAGCTCCAGGTGTCGGAATTGCAGCTCATTAGCGCTGAGCCATCTCTAGAAGAGGGACAGGTGCCCCATCCCTACAGCACCAGCCTCTGGGTACCACTTCTGAGTGAGGGCCTGGCCATCTGTCTGCCATTTAGGCTGTGGTATGAAGGTGTGGGCCAGGATGCAGAGAGGAGGACAGGAGAAGAAGGCGGCAAAAAGACAGGGAAAGAGAGGAAGGGAGGAGAAGAGGTGGGTGGGAGACACTCAACAAGTGGGCACGGAGACCCTGCCATGAGCGCTTCCCAAGCAACTTTGTTCACCATGTGGCTGTCGGCCTCACCTTCTCTCTGGGCAGTTGGTGGGCAGGGCCAAGGCAGCCTGGGCTTCCTTGCTTGCTCCAACTGAGCGGCCCTGCTTGCAGCCCTGCCGGCGTTGGCACGGTGACAGTAGCCAAGTGTGCAAACTTGTGCCATTGTCCCTGGGCCAGGGGGAGCCATGGAGACTAGCTAATATGACACAGGAAAATGTTTGCTGATGGCAATTCTATGGGCTTTGTCCACCTCTTTCTCCATCATGACGACTCGATTTAAGTCCCTAACTGTTTGACTACAAATGCAAGGGGACCGTGCAACGCCACCCTTTTGTCCAGCCGCACTGAATGGGCAATTCAGGCTTTGTGCGGCTCAATTGAGGAAGCAGACATAAAGACAAGATTCCTGAGAGCCCCGGCTCCCTTCCCGTGGATATCCCAGCACCCCTCAGCTAGCCTGTCCAGGCTACCTTTCCCCACATCAGTGTACCTCTCGACCCATCCCAGGGGACCCTTCAGGAAGGGTGGGGAAAGAGGCTAGAGACACAAGGACAGACAGAGTCAGAGAGCACACGCTCAACACTCAAGGGCAGAGGGAAAGCAGCCCACGCCAGCTTACCCCATCCGATTGTCTGTCTGCACTGGAGCATGGCAGCTGGAGGCCTGGAGTATCTGGGGAAGGTTGGGTGCCTGTCTCCACTGCTCCAGCCCTCCTTGATCCTGGACATTTTGCACACACACCCCCTACTCCCTCAAGACACCAGGGTACCGAGGTCAAGGGGAGGGGGTGTGTGGAGGCCGGGGAAAGTGGGGCTGAAGGGTAGAAATTTACCGGGAAATGATTGCATTTGGGAGCTGTCTTTTTTTGTGATGGTCCCCATGGTGACAATTTGTGACGGCAAAGAATGTGGGACCGGGGCTCCGCCGCCTGATTGGGATGCTTTGTATCTGGAGAGGCGCTCCTGATTGGCCTGAGGGCCCCCCAGCTCCGGACTTGTCCTCCATTCAGCCCACTCGAGGGCTGCACAACTGCTTCTCACCCTGCACGGAGCTCGCTGCACGCCAGCTCGCCGGGCTTGCCTGGGTCTACGGTGGGGAACCTGCCGGCCACGTTGGCGGGGGTCCCAGCCCGCACCTTCGGTTAGTGTGGAGTTCCAAGTGGTCTGACTAGGCTGGGTGGAGGGTGTGAGCGGGATAGAGCCTTGGGGGAGGGGCACAGTGCTGTGGGTGGCTGCCGAGGAGGCATGAAATTGCTGCAGATGGTTCTACAGGGGAGTTCCTGCTGCCGGCAGCCTGAGATGAGCCTTGAAGGCAGGTCTAGATTAAGTGCTAGACAGGGATCCTGCCTGGCCCTGTGTGAGAGTTGGGGGTGGAGCGTGGGGACTGCAGAGGGGGCGGGGTGGTGGGAGGGGGAGGCCACCACCACGGAGGGGGAAGGGGGCTTGGCCTTCTGTAGAGAATTTCTTTGGCTTTGAAAATAAAAACTTGAATGGCGATTCGTGCCTGCTGGGCTCACAGTATGTGGGAGACGCGACCAGCTGGAAATGTAGCCCCAGCAATGCCACTTGTAGCTAGATGGTTTTGAGCAAGGTGATTCTTTTTTCTGAGCGTCACTTTCCAGGAGGGGGCAACAGACCCTCAAAGACTGAATGAAATAGCTGGCACCTGTCTCATTTAGTCAAGAGATGCTGAATGACTTACCAGGTGTCCCATTGTGGATCCTGGTTGGGACAGAAGGGTGCCGGGGTCGGGGGAGGGGGGGGGCTTTTGCATTCAGTCCTGGTGGCCCTGGGAAGGTGTAACTGCCCTGGAGAGACTCCAGCTGCCTTTTGTGCTCCCCAGGTCCGCCCTGTGCTCTCTTTGGAGCTGCCAGCCCCCAGCAGAGCCTGCACTCTTCATGGAAAGCCCCGCGCGGTTCCCGTGGTGATGGCAGCTGACAGTGATGTGAAGATGCTGTTGAATTTTGTCAACCTGGCGTCCAGTGACATCAAGGCAGCCCTGGACAAGTCGGCCCCCTGCCGCCGCTCTGTGGACCATCGCAAGTACCTGCAGAAGCAACTCAAGCGCTTCTCTCAGAAGTATTCGAGGTTCCCTAGGGGCCTGCCTGGCAGGGTGATGGAGCCTCATCTGCCCAGAGGGCCGGAAGAGAGGCCTGGGCAGCTGCCCCTCCACCCGTGCCCTGAATCCAGCCCTGGTGGGGATGGGTGCTGCAAGGAGAAGGCCCTGGGGACCCCCTTCAGGGAGGAGTGCCTTTCTAAGGAGCAGAGCTTTGGGGGGCTGAATGCAGAGGCTGCTAGACCTGGCCAGGTGCCCATGAGGAAGAGACAGCTGCCTGCTTCATTCTGGGAGGAACCAAGGCCCACCCTGAGCTACCCAATGGGGCTGGAGGTGGGCCTAACCCCCAGAGAGGCATCTCTGTATGAGAATAAGAAAAATTGCAAGGGTCTTGAGTCCCTGGGGCCTGAGACGGCTCCATTGCCCATGTCCCCAAGGGTTCTAGCTGACACGGAGCCACTCAAGATGTCTGGGGTATCTTTGGTAGGCAGCCTTGATGCCTGGAGCTACTGCCCATTCCAGTACCATGGACAGCCCATCTTCCCCAGCCTTCCAGGGGTCCTGCCACAAGGTCCAGTACCCAGTCTGGGCTTGTGGAGGAAAAGCCCAGCCTCACCAGTGGAGCTAACCCACTTCTGCAAGGATGTGGACAATCCAGGGCCCAAAGTGTACAGACCCGTGGTTCTGAAGCCTATTCCCACTAAACCAGCCATGCCTCCACCCCTCTTCAATGTCTTCGGCTACCTCTAGCTGGACGGCCTTAGCCCCCTTTGTTGGCCTACAGGAAGGGGTCTCTGATAAGCTCTCCAAGTGAGAAGAGAGCAGGGTAGGGGTCTAGCCGGGCTGCTTCAGGGAGGGGGCTCCTCAGCCAGGCATCTATTTGACTCTTGCAGTCTATGGGGCCAGGCACAGGAGCCCTTCCCCAGGAGACGGGTCTCCCTCTCCCTGTGGAGACCATGGGCAATGGGACCCTAGTCTGCAGCTGCCCATTGCACGCCTGTTCAGCTGCCATCTGCTGGGGGTTGGGGGAGGGCATCTCACTTGTTGTTTTTGTTCTGTGTAAATATTGAGAAAGTTAAAAAAAATAAAGATTTTTTTTGCAGTTTCTACCTCTTGGGTGTCATGAAGTGGGTTAGTTTCCAGATGCAGTGTCCATATAGAGGATGGCTACAGGAAGGGGTGGCTTGTAGCCTCTGAGATATCTGGAGATGGGTGCTGAAGGCCATGGCTCAATTCATAGGAAGCAGGTGGGAAGAGATGGGGAAAGAACTTGGGGAAGGATGCTTGGTCCAGAAATCTGCAGAAAGAGGTGTGCGAAGTCTGGATCCAGTGGTCCATAGTGTTCTGTCCTAGGGAGGTAGAGCTATAATTTTGGTGTGCCTGCACCTTAGGCTGTGCCAGAGTAGCCATGCAAGATCCTGGTCAGAGATAAAATCAGGACAATGAGATTTCAGCTTCTTGTGACCAAACTGTCCCTTTTAAGCATGAGCGTGGTTATATGTCCACAGTGAATCAAACCAAAGCAAAACCCAAACCCCAAGCCCCAAAGCCACAGCCTCTAACTAACTCCCATCCCAGTTTTCTGCAGATTGCTCTCAGCCACGTGTCAATGAAATGTGGAGACCTCTGCCTGTGGCTGGATAGACGTGCATATTGGGGGCAAAGACCCAGGCTTCCCCTGATAGTTCCCAGATGGCAAGCTGCTGAGTTAGGTGGCTTCCTGAGTAGCACTGGCCTAGGCACGCTCTAGTGTGGCTGGGCTACACGGTATCATCAAACCAGGATCTTTGCAACCAGGTCTGGTGCTGGGCCAGCCTCTGCTCCCCACATAGGGGATTCCAATAGTTTGTGCCCATCCCTTCTACTAGCTCCTTCATAGCCTGCCTTGGAGCAAGCCCTTAGCTAACTGCACATCCAGGATTCGAGGCTGAACATGGCCCTTTGGTCCTAGCCTACTCCCCAACCCCGCAAGTCCCACCAGGGAGTCTACCAGAAGTGCAATTGGCCAGGGAAAGGTGGGCAGTATTCCAGGATTCTGGGGCTTTCTGTCCAAAGCATCAGACTTCAGCATCATGGATGCTAACACGGCAGAGTTGTCTTAAGTCATTTTCTGACATGTGGAAGGGACAGATCTTTAGCCTATGCTCCATCTTAGAAGACACAGAGGGACCAGGAGCAGGTGTGTGCCCTCTCCTACCCAAAAGCATCATCACCAAGAACGCTTGGACCCACGCAATGGTTCTCAGTCTCCTCCAGTCTGTACAGCACGGGCCTCAAAGCTCCGGTCCTGTCACCTACTGATCAAGTTACTTGTCTATGCTGAAATTTCCTCACCCAAAAAGTGATATCGGACATAGACCGGCTACATGGGCTGTTGTTTACGGGGAAGTCTGACTTCTGTTATTACATAAAGTTGTCTCCCACACTTAGGCACCCAGAGGTCCTTGCGGGCTGGCAGAGTAGAACTACTCACAGATCGTGTTGCCCACTGCAGTGAGCGCCTTGGACACCCTACCGCCCACGACCCTACTCCTAGAGCAGGAGCCCCCCTCGAGCCACACATTCTCAGGGGCCGCTGAGCCCCACCCACCATCACTAAGTCCTGGTCCTACACCAGCCTTTTTCTGCCGGGGCTCAGCTTCCCCAGTGGCACCTGTAGATCCATATCTTCAAAAGCCAGAAGGCTTCATTTAAAATAAGAAACAGAAACTGGAGAGATGGCTCAGTAGTTAAGAGCACTTGGTTTGATTTCCAGCATCCACATCAGAAGGCTTAGAGCTGTCTATAATCCGACACCAGGGCACCTGACACCCGTGGGTTCCATGGGAAGCTACACACACGATGCACATAAACTCACACAGCTTTGCACACGTAAACAAATCTTTAAGAAATAAAAGCAGAAACCTTTAATGGAACGCGACCCACACAACAGGGACCCAGGGTACCAGTCTCCTTCATATGGGAAGCAGCTGCGGGGAGCACACTGCTCATCTAGGAGACCTGAAATTGGAGAGGGAAAAGCAGCCTTGGTGGCAGCAGGAGATACACCCCCAACCAAAGAGCAAGGCGAGAGCTGACAATGTATCTCAGGTAGATAGAGAGCTTGGATACCGTACACAAAGTCCTGGGCTTGAATCCATCATTGAAAAATAAATAAGTAGCAGGGAGGGAGGAGAACAAAGAAAGAGCGAGATCAAGTTGGTTGGTGTGGCTCCGAGCAAAACCCGAAGCCAGTACAGGGGCTCCCCTGTGCTCAGTCTCCTGCTCCTACCACGAGGGCGAGCATCCTCATGCTCATGCATTATGACTGGGGCCAGACTTCCAAAAGGCAGTTTGTGATACTGTGTGACATCTCTAAGGCAGGCACCCTGGCTGGGTTTGGTGGCACACTGGAGTCCAGAGTGGCAGTCAAGCACTAATCAATCATCGCTGGACCACAAGGCCAGGCCTCAGGCCAGATTTAATATTTGGGAGTTGGAACACACTTAGCAGCTTCCCCTGTACCTTTGAGGCTAAGCATCCCCAGGACAGAGGATGCAAGGTTCCCTCTGGACTTGCTCCAGCGAAACATCAAGGGGTGCAACCAAACACAAAACTAGAACCAACCCCACAGGGATATGTTGTGGATGCTCAGGCAAGTGCCTTCCCCTTCTCAACCTCTCTCTCATCATGACCTTGAGGGTATAGACAAGATGCTGCTTAGCCCTCCAAAGCCCAAGAGGCTTTTCCCCTTCATGCACAGAAAACATTGAAAAACTGGTGCAACACCCATGAAAACAGCATGTGCTGGGTCTCAGCTTCTGGGCCTCAAAGCCCTTTGACTAAGGGCGATGACCGCGCCGAGCCTCAGCACTCACCTGCAAACGGGACACCTGCTCTCACCTTCTCTCACAGGAACATGATGGCCAGGGCTCCTGTGCTCTCCAGACGGCCATCTCTCCAGGTCTGGATTGCTTTCCTGACTATTTCTACTTCTGTAGCAAACAAGGCGTGAGAAGGAGGATCAGGAAATGTGCAACCCCAGGTATCAAGAGGACTCATAGGTATGGACCCACCACTAGTGATGGAGCTCTGGTTTCCATGGTGATTGAACTACGAGAAGAAACCAAATGGCTCTATACTGGTCCATGAAGGACATACCCTCATGAGTCTTTCTTTGAAAGCCCAACAAAGGGGGCTCTGCATACCCTGTACCTAGCCCCTGTTCAATCCTACTACTGCCAGGAGCAAGGCTGAGACCCCAGGAGCAGCTGAGAAGCTCGGGCCTGGAGAGTCTGAAGGGAGGAACGTCACAGGGCAGAAAAGTAGTACGCAACGTTTATTGTACACAATGAAGCACTCAGACTGAGGGTTTCCCACCCCCACCTCCACCCCCAGCCTGAAAGCTCAGAGTCCAGTGAGGGACTTACAGCCAGACCAGGTAATTCCAGGCAGGTGAACTCATTCCTAGAGTTCTCCAGCTGAAGGCCAGGATTCCTGCCTGGACCACCTTCCCAGACCAGCTCTGCCCTGGCCCCAGGTCAAAGGTCTCTGGAAATACCAAATGGCAGACAGGCAGGTCTGTGAGTCATTCACAGTTTGAAACTGGAGGTTCCTCGCGTACTCCACACACAGACTCCCCCTTTGGGTGAAGCTCGTACAGAGACCCAAGAGCACACTTGGCAGCCTCGTTCTGACCCCAGGTGCCTCTGGATGCCAGCCGCCTGAGGTGTCACAAAAACAGTCATATCCTCCCTGGCTGGTTACTGTGTGTTTTCGTATTTCAGGTATCTGATTAGCCGGCCTGGGAGCGGCAGTGTGTCCAGCAGTTTTATCCGGTATTTTCCTATGGCCTTTCGAACCTGCAGCCGACAGAGGTGAGCCAGAGGTCTTGGAGGTTCTGGAAAGAGGAGAAAATGGATGGGAGATGCACACTTGTCATTCGTACTAAGCAAGGGGTGTGGGCAGTGAGTTCAGCCAATGATGAGGCTAAGTCCAAGAGGGGTGGGTACTTGCTGCTGGGAACTGCAGTCCCCACAGTTGGGGACTTTCTACCAAAGTGCCTTACTACCTTCAACCTGCACAGATCTGCACAGACCAAAGTGGTCGAGGTAAATGCCACACCCACTTCCCGGGTAAGGCTACCCGCCCCGCCTAGGATGTCCTTGGGATTCAGGCTTACAACCCGTCTTTCAATTCTTCTCTTCACATACAACTTGGATCCCCAAACAGTCCCAGCAATTGGTCAGAATTTGACCTCTCAGGCATCCCCTGAGAAACTTGTGTGGGGCTCCTGCTATCACTGAGAAGCCAGATAAAGCAGAAAGCCTGACAGCAGAACTAGGGGATTCCCAGCAGGCTGTAGACTCCTACTTGGTTGTTCCCAGACACCCCTGGAGTACCTTATGGTCTGGTGTTTGCTCAGTTGGGAGGTGGGGATGAAGAAAGGCAGAAGGGTGCATCTGGTAATTGGGTAATTTATTTGGGCATGGGGAAGTAGCTTGTTAACCAAAACAAGTCATTCATTCATGCATGCTCCATCCATTCGTTCAACAAACACATGCTGGGCCAGAGATGCAGCAGTACCTTCTGGAGGATATGGAGAAGGTTCAGCACCTCTGAAAGGGGTCTGGAGGAACGTTCCTCATGAGGAAAGCCAAGGTATTCCCAGTAGGGAAGATGGCAAATGCCTGCCTAGCCCAATTGCAAGACCTCAAGACACTCTGGGGTTTCTGACAAATACCTGGTGTCCCTGCCACTTCTGACATCAGGGCCTGAGCCTCTCTCTAGGAAGGTAGGGCATTTTCTGTGGAGAGGAAAGCAGGTAGCCCAAGACCCAGAGAGTCTGGGGGGCCGGGCTAGCCTGTTTTCTCCACGATACAATGATGTCGACCTCAGAACACCTAGTGCAGGAGTGGGTGGAGAGCGAGCCAGAGAGAAGTGGCTTTAAAGTAACCAAGGCAGGCCTGAGAACTGTGTACCACCTGTTCCCAAGTGCTCACTACAGTCCTCTGCCCCTGGGGCCGAGTCTAGATGGCTCACTCCACCCTCTGGTGGTCAGGGATCATGGTGGCAGCAGCCAGTGACTTGGTTAGTGAAGGATTATGACATTCTCTATAGCAGCGACTGAGTAGGTGGTAGATAGATGACCCCTGTCCCCTGCTGCTGCTACCCTACTTGTCAAAGGAATCAGCTGAGAGTTGTTCACCCAGATGTGTGCCCAGGGAAGATCCTATGGTAGTTAGGGCTCAAGGGAACCGGTGGGATCAAGGAGGAATTGGGCACATCAGAATTGGGTGCTAAGGATGGGAGCAGTCTTGGTGGCATGGTGATAACCTACCACAGACCAGTCCCTGTGTTACCTGCCTGACAGACAAATGATCAGGGTCTAGCCTCCTGGGCCCAAGCAAGCCAGGCTTCGTCATCTAGTGCTAGAAGGGTCAGGGCCGTGAGCCTGCCTTCTTTCTCTACTCAGGGGTGAGACACCATTCTCACAGCCACCCCGTGTCCCTACAAAGGCTGCTCCAGGTGACCTGCAGAGCATCAACTCTGGTGTGCCCGAAATCTACTGGGAATGCAGGCTCCAGATCTGCACAAAGGAGCTGCCCATCGGATGAGATCTGGGTGCTGGAAAGTAGATCCACAGCTCCCTCTGTGTACCAGAATTATTTCTAACAGCCTGAAGTAGGGAGGAAGGTTACCAGGCCTGGGCTAGCATCTACCTAGCTATGTGACTTTGGCCCAGATGGTATGATCTCTCTGAGGCTGGATGCCTTTATCTATCACCCCAGGAGCCACCAGCACTTTGAGCAGACACTGCAGAGCAGAGCCGGGCACAGCCTGTACTGTCATGGGTCACACCGCCTGAAGTCCGTCTCTGTGGGACGGAGGCTATACTGGCAGCAGCAGCCACAGCCCTACCTGCCTTCTCCTTGATGACGGCCCAGTCCTCAAAGCTGTCAATGTGCTCCTTCAGCCGGGAGCACAGCTGCACATTGCCTACGTAGTCCAGAAGCACGTCGATGATGGGTCCTGCCCAGCGGCTCACTTCCGGGGCCGACAGGAGCTCGCAGAACTGAAAGAGGAACACAGCACTCTTAGGTGATGCCAGAGAGGATCTGACCAGGTCGCCGGGTCAGATCCACACCGGGTCAGATCTACGAACTCCTCCACTCAGTGTGGTCCTCTTAGCACGGGCATCTGTCACCTGGCATGCGAGACAGATGAGTCGGGCTGGTCCCTCACTTCTCTGAGTTTCAACTTCCTTACCTATAAATTGTGCATATGGCATCCATTCCAAGGCAGTTTTTTTAAAAAAAGGATACAAACTATTTTGTATATTTTAATTTATTATTATTATGGACTGAGAATGAACTACCGCATCATTCAGCGCTCTCTGACAGATCAAATCCCTGGCCCTCTTTTATACTTTATTTTTCAAAAGTTATTTTATTCTCTTAATTATCTGCACACATGTGTATGGATATATGTATGTGAGCGTGTGTGCCCCCACAGGGCAGGGGATTCCCTTGGAGTTGGTGTTACAGGTGGTGGTGAGCCACCCATGGTGGGTGCTCAGAACCCAAACTCCAGTCCTCCTCAAGAGCATCCCAGGGGGCTGGAGAGATGGCTCAGTGGTTAAGAGCATTGCCTGCTCTTCCAAAGGTCCTGAGTTCAATTCCCGGCAACCACATGGTGGCTCACAACCATCTGTAATGAGGTCTGGTGCCCTCTTCTGGCCTGCAGGCATACACACAGACTATTGTATACATAATAAATAAATAAATATTAAAAAAAAAAGCGTCCCAATACCTTGCTGAGCCATCTCTCCGGATGAGATAGGCTCTCACTAAGTTGTTAAAGATGACTTTAAGTTACTCTGCAGCTGGGGCTAGCCTCAGACTTACAGTCCTCTTGCCTCTGGGGTTACAGACAGGCCTACATCACCTGGTGTGAGCCATGGAGTCTGTCCCTGATGAAGATGCTGGCCACAGGTTCATTCTCCACCTGCCATAACCACTAGCCCAACCAGCTTCGGAAGTATGGTTATCAACCTGCCCTCCCTTCCCTGACACCCGCCTGTCCCTGCCCCCCTCCCCATGCACCTGCACCACACTGGGTGACTTGTCGTCCACTGGATGGAAGGTGCCGAGTCGTTGGGGAGGCGGGTGCGGCCCGTTGCCGTACATGCAGGAGAAACAGGATTCGCCATCACAGCCGAGGTCCATGAGGAATTTGAGCAACGAAAGGCACTTTATAGCAAACATGATGGTGGCGGGGAAAGTGGTGGGGTGCGTGGCGATGTAGGCGTCGATGTTGGCGCCGTGGTCCAACAGCAGCTGCATGGTGCGCAGGCAGCCGTGGCGGATGGCCACGAGCAAGGGGCTGATGATGTCGCAGTTGGGGTCTGCACCCGCCAGCAGCAGCAGCTCAGTTGCGTACACGTTGTTGTTGACCACGGCGAAGTAGAGAGCAGAACTCCGGCGGTCCTCGTAGAGGCGCGAGCGCTCGGGCGCCAGAGGCGCGTTCACGTCGAAGCGCGCGGCCAGCAGCACCTCCAGTACAGCGTCGTGGTTGCGCTCGGCTGCCAGGTGCAGCGGGCTAATGCCGCTGCGGCGCACTCGCGTGCGGCTGGTCACGGGCAGCAGCATCTGCACAATCCTGTGGGGACAGCCAGGCACATGCGGGTCAGGAGACTGCACGCGTGTGCATGGCCTGGCCAGCAGAGGGCGCCTAGGGACCAGCCATGATCAGTAGGCCTGTTTTCCTAGTCACAAAGCCAAAAAAGGGTGGAGCTGGCTGGTGAGTTCTGGAAAAACCTCAGCCAGATGGTCTACGGTCTCAAGCACCTCTCATGGACTCCAGCCTAAATAAAGGATGCTTGTGGATGAAGAGGTGATGGCTTGGAGGTTAAGAGCTCTGGATGATCCTCCAGAGGACCCTGTTCGATTCCCAGCACCCACGGGGCAGTTCACAACCGTTTGTAACTCCAGTTCCAGAGGACCTGAAGCACTCTTCTGATGACTGCGGGTACCAATCATACACGAGGTACGTGAACATACATGCAAACAAAACACTGATCCACTAATAATAAAGACTGTGGCTCCCAGGAATCCGGTGAAAGTGGCAGGAAGCCCCGGCATACCCACTAAAAGCCCATGCTACTCTGCAGGGGTAGTAGAGTTGGGTGCTGAAATCTGGTACCAGACCCTACCCTGGATGGGAAGGAAACACTGAGAATCTGGTTCGATCGTTATGAGAGCCCATAAAGCATGTCTTGTGGCCCCCATTCCACAGATGAGAACAATTGAGGCTTCCAGCAATTAAGGAACTTAGTAGGAGGGGCATTTGGGGACTGAATTGTCTTTCTTCCCTCTCCTGCTACACTGGTATCGGATGGAACCTCTAGACGTGGTGAGGGGAGGCATGGAGCCAGAAAGGGAGAAAAGTCTCAACCACCCTGTCCCCATGTCCTTCATTCTCCTCTCCTATCTGATGCAGTTTTCTCCTGGCTGTGTCACACCCGTTTTTAAAGTCCTTTTGCCCACTTTTGACAGGGAGAGCTCAGCCAGCCACCACCAAGGCTGGAGCTCACCGTCCTGGCTTCCGGCCACTGGATTGGGCTCTGATCTCAACACTCCACCTACAAATCTTCATAGGTCTCCTAGGGGACCTTTGAGATTGTATTCGTAAGAGTCTTTGACTTCCAGAGGAGGAAACCCAGAGAAGGTGCGGAATTCCCAAGGACACACAGCCAGGAAGTGAAACCGCCAAGATCTGAATTCAGATTGTCCGATCCTTTAGGCTACGCTCTTAACTACTCTCCTACTTCTGTTGTAGCAATCGGGGTGACAGCTGATAGGTCACGGGTTTTACAATTCTCACAGCGCATTAACTGGCCTGGTCCGTTTTACCCTCGCTGTAGCCCTATGGGTATCCAGAGCAAGCTTTGTCTATCTTTTTAACAGACATTGCTCAGAAAACCAGCGACGAACTAGAGGTCATAGGATAAATAGCTCTAAGGCTTTGACCAAAGACCCCTTCATCTCAGCTCTTGACCCCAGGACCCCTCATCTTGGCTCTTGTCCCCTGGATCCCTGCCTCTTTCTAGAACAAGCACTTATACTGTTGATTTCAGTCCCTGATTCATCCAAGCTGACAGGTGACCTCACAGCCTCCCTGTGGGGGCTCTAACGAGGTGGCCATGTTGGGGAAGGGGGAGGGGAAAGCAGGTGCCACCAGGCCAGTTCCCATGTCTCTTGCTTCCTGGCACTGCCGTTGCCTCTGACTTCCTGGAACCGGGATGCCAGCGACCTCCTGCTGGACTCTCCAAGGGCAGCAGTGTTATCATCAGAGATGCTGAGTTTGGCTCAGATCTGCCTCAGAAACCTCAAACGGAAATTCACACACTCAGGGGAGCTAATTGCCTCCTAATTTTTATTTGTGCAGGCTCCAGGGGCTTGACCTCCTCTTCAGAGGTGCTGGTCAAAGGCAGGGCTGGGGCCTCTGGACCACCGCCATGACCAACAAATGCAGGGTAACAGCCGTGACGCGCCCAAGCACGGGAAAGAACAGGGACAGGGGCGGGCTGGGCGGCTGGCCCATGGGCTGGGATCTCTGCAGGCCCCAGCTGGTCTCCAGTGATTCCCTGCCCAGGCCAGGAAAAGGGGCAGGAATGTGGGAACTTGACAATATCTGTCCTGGGTCCCAGAAGCACCCAGTCAGCAACTCAGTGAGTCATCGGGTCACTGGTTACTCCACTAGGACCGCAGCACTGGAGGTTGCTGTTCTGGGCTGGGCTGACCAGCTGCTAAAGAGAAAAGGACAGCGCTGCCATTTCACAGAGGGTGGGAATGGAGACCCTGGACTGCAGAAGGGAAGCAAATGGGTCTGAATAAATACAAGCAACAAGCCAGGGCAGAGTGGAGGCGCTGGATGAGACCCAGGGCCAGGACTTTCTGTGGCACGCCACCTCTTTTTAATTAATTAAACTTTTGGTCTCTTGTGAGCCAGGCTGGCCTCAAACTCACACATAAATGGCCATGAACTTCTGATCCTCCTGCCTCTACCTCCCAAGAGCTGCCATTTTCAGGAGTGTGCCACCATGGAGGGCGCCCATGTGGACAACCCATTAGGCAGATGACTCTCCCCTACCAGGTCATTTTGTGGGGCGGAGAGCAGGAAGTAAGCAGGTGACACCAAGAAATAGGCTGGATTTGCTGACTTCTCCCAGAAAGTTAAACAGACCCAGCCCAGGGTTGTTTCTGGGAGGCCCTGGCAGCATCTGGGAAGACTTCACAGGCAGCTTGGCAGTCTCTGACTTGGGACCTCAGTCCAGGCCCCCTTAGTATTAAAATCCCCCTCTCGTTGCCCTAGAGCTGGGGTCCTGGTAAAGATGCTAACTACTCCAGTGTGTGTGTGTGTGTGTGTGTGTGTGTGTGTGTGTGTGTGTGTGTAGTCTTTCCCTGACTGCTGACCTGAGTGCTGATGGCTCGCTTTAGCCCTGCCCAGGAGCAGTGAGGACACGTTCAAGTTAGCTGTCATTGAGGGAAAGGGTGTTGTGGGACAGTTTAGACAACAAGGAAGCACCAGGCTCAGAACCAGCTGGACCTGCTTCACGCTGGGTCATCTCAGGCAGGGCACTAACCTCTCTAAACCACACCTATTAGACCAAATCATGACACAATGACGCCTACGGCTACCCTTCACTGAGGCCCCCTAGACACACTTCACCTCCTCTGAGTCTCAATGAATATGCCACCGAGCACTGTTGGGGTCAGTGCCAGGCATCCAATCTTCACAGCCACTCCTATGATTCAAACATGACCCCACGGGCTGAGCATTCTCATCTTCTTTATTCTTCAAACGCCCTAGCAAGGTGGGATCTGTACCCACACTGCAAAGTACGACCTCTCCATCTTGTTCACCAAGCCTGCTTTGGAGACTAAGGTAACACCTCACACCTTAGTCTGAGCAGCACACAGTAGACAGGCAGTTGGGATGCAGTTGGAGGTCAATGTCCAGAGCACAGTGACAGCGCTCATGCCCTACTGCTCCAAGCCAGCGGAGACCTTAGTCAAAACGTCATGGTGGCCTGACCCTTGTCAGCATCCACCCTGTCACATGAGAATTAGCCAGTGCCACTACCAACACACTGAGCCATGCTGCCAATCCTGGCATGCGTGTAACACATATCACACACGTGTAAAACGAATATTTAACGATGGTGGGTCAGACGTGATCACCAAAATACAAGCCTCTGTCTTCTGCTGGCCACAAGAGAGGTGCTAAGCTCCTGGAACTCACTCAGGCACCATGTAGAAACCCTAGCACCCTGCCCCAAGCCCACCCAATGCTGTAGACTGGTCTAAGGTGGGGCCTGGATCCTGGCTGTGTAGCTGAGGTCGGGAACCCCTGCTTTCAGGGTCCTGGGTCCCATTCTTGCTTTGGAAGTCTACCCATGCTCTGGGTACATAAAGTCCCTGTGCCACACTGGAACTGGACGACAGAAAATGTGTCCTAGTGACTGAGGGGTAGGGATGCTAGGCTCCTCTTTCAGCCGTGCCCCAGTACCCCTCACCCTATGTGCTGAAGAACAGATACATCTGGCTAATGGACTCGGGTCCAGGCGCTGCACTCCCGGCCATGGTTAGGCAGCGCTTTGGCAGGTGGCTGAATGCCTATGGAATGCCACATCAAATCCCTGCTCAGCCGTGGGAGGCCAGTGTGGGGAGGGCCTCTAATGCCACATGCCCAGAGTGTGAGCAAAGAGCCATGGCCCAGCCAGGTGGCAGAGGCTGCCGGGGATCCAACTTTAACCCCTCGCCGGACAGCTCTTGGGAAACTGGTTGTGTATGTAGATGGCTTACAGGGAAGCCTGACGTTCCAAGGGACAGCATAGGCGCCTGGGGCCTTTGCTTCTTTTTCTGAGGATTTCCCTCTCCCCCTATATACCTTCTGCCTTACTGACAACACCAAACACAATCCGTTCTCTTTCTTCTGGCAGCCTGAGTAGTTAGAGCATTTCCCAGTTTGGCGTCCCAGGTACATGCCAGGGGTTTTCTAATAATGTAAATCATCTTTCCACTACACCACCGTGGTTAATGTTTGTTTCCTTTGAAACCCATCTAAAGAAAAAAAGATGTATTTTAAAAACTGTTTTTAAAAGATAATAAAAATTGTCTAAAATGGAAAGAAACTTGCCAGGGTCCACAGTTGGGAACCACCCAACCAATAGGAAAGTGTCTGACCTCTGGGGTTTTAGTGCAAGGCCTGGGGGCTGGCCCACTGAGGCACAAGGCTTTAGCTACCTGGGTATCGGTTTCTTGTACTGTAAAAGGAGCCATCATGGCAGACCTGTATCTCAGAGCTCGGCAATGAGACCACACTTTGGAAATGATCAAAGTGTCCTCAGGAACAACCAGCATCCCACCTGCCAAGCCTCCTTTCCCACCCATGTGTGAGTGGGAAATTATTAGAAATGGTCCCTTGGTTGAGTGGGGTGTTGCAGGTTCCAGAGAGAAGCTTACTCCATGGTGTGTAAACTTCCACCATGGTTAGTTTTATGCTACCAGAGAGGGGAGCGAGCATGTTGTCAGGACGGTGCCGGCAATGGCTTTGTGTTCTGCCTCAGTGCTTATCAGTGGGGCCTTATCTACTGGGGCCACCAGGCAACTTAGGTCTGGATGCTCTGGGGTGTGTGTGTGTGTGTGTGTGTGTGAGAGAGAGAGAGAGAGAGAGAGAGAGAGAGAGAGAGAGGCTGAGTGTGCACACCTTCCCCTCCTGTAGATTGTTTCTAGAGAAGTTGAGCTTCTCCCACCGGAACATGAAGTGCAAGGAGAGGCCCAGGGCTTGGTCCCTCTGCATTGCTGTAGGCATCCCCGGTTACTTGCTAGGATGTCCTGCAAGCTATTTCTGCATCCTCCCACCCCAACAACAACAACAAACCAGTCATAAGGTCAGATTCCTCTCTGCTCCCTAAGTAGGATTAGCTGGGTTATTTGGAGCAGGTAAATTCCTGCCACCTACAAGTTGTGTGACTTTAGACCAGTCATCAACCTCTATTGATCTTAGCCTTCTCATCTTAGCAAAAAGAGGTCACCATGGCCTCCACCTCAGCAAGCCCTTGAGAGGATGCGCTGGCCATGTAAGCAGTGGCAGGACCACACACCAAGCTTGTGCTCTTGTTAGCATGGTGGTAGTCGCATGGGGTCACTGCATCCCTCCACAAGGAGAGTGTCCTTCACACTGACAGCCTCTGGCCTTCCTGCCCTTGCAGGCAGCCTCAAGCAGGTGCCCTGCCCCACCCTGCCTTCACTGGGCACCCCTAGAGAACTGTGCTGTGTATGGCGATGGCGGTACCCGGACTGACCTGTAGTTGCCCTTCTTGGAGGCAATATGCAGGGGAAGCAGGCCATCCTTGTTGGCTTTGTTGGCGTCAGCGCCCTGCGAGAGAAGAAACTCTACCACGTCTTCGTGCTCATTCTTGCAGGCCTCGTAGAGGGCCGATGCGCCGTCACTGGCCTGCGTGTTGATGTCTGCTCCTGGAGGGGAGGAAGCAGAGCCGTGAGTGACCAGCAGTTCCGCCATAACTCAGTGCCACTGTGGTGAGCACCTCTGAGCCAACCGCTGTGTGCTGCGACATGCCTATACTGTCTAAATCCACAAGGAACCCTGGGATGTTCAAGCTAAGCTAAGATTTTTTTTCATCACAGAAAAAATCTGTTTCTCTGTATTCATATAGAACTCTGGGCGGTCAAAGCTTTCCTTAGGGTAAGCTTTTCATCACAGCCCAGGATGCAGGGCCTGAAAGGACCCAGGATAAGCCTCTCATAGATGTGAAGCCAAACCTGAACCCACATGGTCGGAGCGTAGAGACCAGGCCTTCAGCCCTCACTGTGGAAGGCCCTAGGCTGTGCCCTCACAGCAGCCTCAGCTCCAGCTAAGCACAAAACTCCCAAAGGAAACCTCATTGGCTTTGTTAGCGGAATTTGGGTTTGATGGGTAGTTGGCCGGTTGATCAGTCTAAGGTATCATCTCATGTAAGCTGGCCTTGAATTCCGTAAGTAGCCAAGGATAATGTTGAACTTTTGATCCTCCTGTGTCTAATTCTACAATGCTGGGTTACAGGCACATATCAGCACACTAGAGTGTACAGCATTAGAGACTGGCCGTGGGCTCGTACAGGCTAGGCAAGCACTCTACCAAGAGAGCCACGTCCCTTGGTGTGAAGATTTGTGTTGTTCTCCAGGAGAAACAAGAATGAAATGGCTTCCTTGCTCCTTGTAAGCTTCACTGAGAAACTGGAGATATGGCTCAGTGGCAAAGATTATGTCCTGCTAATAGAAGGGACACTGGGTTCAGTTCCTAGCACCCACATAGTAGCCACAACTATCTAACTCCAACTCCAATGGACACAATGCCCTCTTCTGGTCTCTGTAGGTACTTACACTCATATACTAAACACATATACATCATACTACACACACACATACAAACGCAATGCACATGCATACCCTTTTAAAAAAAATAGTAAAAGTAAATTTTAAAAAAGCAAGGAATCACTGAGCCATGCTGGCTAACTAACGCCTGGTGGCAGCCTGCCTTCTTCTCAGTCTTTTACATCTTCTGCCTCCCATGGAGTGTGAAAGAGAACCAGCGTGCATATGACTTCCCTGCAGAGGGAAGTAGGCCTCATGCTGCAGAAGCAGATGAGCTGACGTGGCTCGTGAAGGCTGAGATCAAAGCCTTGTACCAACCACAGCTCCTCTCTCAGAGCCCTGTGCTCGCCTCGGCCTTTCAGATAACTTCGTTTTCAACAGCAGTGGAAATCTCTCTGGCCTTGAGAAAACGGCGCAAGCCTCAGCGGTCCATTGGGACCGTTCAAGTTTTGTTTCATGACTCCCAAGTTCTGGGGTCCCAGGTAGCTTTTAAAAGCCTCAGTTTACCTTTTGTTGACCAGGAATCATGGTCCCACCCTCTCGTAGTTACTATGAGACATAAATAAGATAATAGAATTATAGTACCAGGCTCACAAGCTGCTCAACCAATACCAACTGTCTGGACAGAGCTCAGGACAGAGACTGGCCCTGCCCTTCCCTCAGAGGGAGAGTCCAGGGGTACTTTCAACAAGCCTCTGGGCCTTGGGGTCAGGCCCCCCAGTAGGCCTAGGCTTGCCAGCAAAGCAGCATGCTCAAACAAGAAAAATATTGATGTAGGAACTAGCTTTCGACCCCCATGAAGGGAGCAGTCCCTGCCTCAGTGTCGGCAGGGGACAAGACAGCTGCCTGGAGAGGGGAGTCCCCCTCATCCACTGTGCCCTTGCATGGCCTGCTGGCCTGGGTTCCAGGACTCCACCTTGGCCTCTATGTTCTCAGAATGTTCACTGCAGATTTATCCCTGACTACGAGCCTCATTCTGTCCTGACACACACTATGGATGTGACCTCTTCTCCCATCAAAGGCCCAGGGTCGATATTCTAGGCTGAGACCATGTGGAGCGGTGAAGGCTGAATGCAGACACAAGCTGGGATTCAGGTTCTCATAGTGAGCAGTCACTTAGCCTCTCAAGCCTCAGTCTCCCCATGTGGAGCTAGGACGATGCGCACCTCACATTCAACCCATTATAGGTCCATGCTTGGCAAGAGGTCTGACATGCAGAAGGTTCTCACCAATTTCTTGCGGCGCAGCTCCAAGGTCTGCATAGTCTAAACCTCCCCAGTGTTCAAAAGGCCCTTCCTTTCATTGGGAGTGAAAAGAAATCCCAGGGGCTTGTGGGGGGAGTTGTCAAAATACAAGCCATGGTCTTGAGGTTTTTGCTACTGAAACATCATGGTACAAGCAGTACTATTTTAACTTCCCCAGTTAAGATTTTTCATGGGAAATTAGGGTAGAGACCTGAGTTTAGACCCCTTGTCAGTCACTGACTTACTGTGTGACCTTGGACAAATCCCTTTCCCACCCTGACCTTTAGTTTCAGTCACGTGCAAAGCAAGGATGTGATCTCCATCTGAGGTCTTCTGGCCCCACAGTGTGACGTGGCAAAAACGAATAGTGGTAGGGGCATCAAGAGTCCAAGAATCTAGATAGTTCTACAGCGAATTCTGTAGATAAGTCACTTCCTCTTTCCAGGCCTCAGATTCCTCTTTTTTGAAAGGAGGATGTTCTTCTGGATCAGAGATGCTGGTGTGTAACTGTAAGCACACTAACAGCGCCTCCACTGAGCCTGAACACAGCTTCAGACTGCTCAGCACAGCTCTGCAAGGCCCTGGATCGAGAGAACACCCCCAAGATGACCCCAACATAGCTTTCCTTCCCAGGTGACCTCTGAGGTCCTTGCCAGCTGTGTCCCATGACCACTCACCATGTTTGGCCAGGAACCTCAGGGCCTCCAGCTGCCCACTCTGGGCAGCCACAAACAAAGGAGTGATGCTGTAGACATTCTTGGCCTCCACCTTGGCCCCACCGCTCACCAGGATCTCCATGGCCTCCAGGTCATTGCGGGAGACAGATTCATGCAACGCAGTCCAGCCCCGGTTGCAGCGGTGGTTGGTGTCTGCGTTGTATTGGACCAATATCCTCACTGCCTCTGCATTCTTCCGCTCACAGGCTGGATCAGGCAGAAGACAGACAGTCAGTGTGGCCTTGAAGATTTGGCAGTCGGCTGGGTTAATCCTCCCAACTGCCCCTGAAGAATGCAATGTCAATACCTACACCGATAGATAAACAGCGTGAAACAGAGAGTGACCGACGCGGGGTTACACCGAGAGTAAATGTCAGAAGTGGGATTCAAACCCAGAGAGTCATGGCCAGGGACTCTGTCCCCTAGAATATTCTAGAGTATCCATACTTAAAAGGATACCATTATCCTTTTCAAAGGTATATCAGACACTAGGCCTGAAAAAATCTAGACAACAAAAATGCTCATTTAACTCGGGTTAAATCCATCTTTCTCATCCTCCTCAAACCTCTCCTTCAGCTTCTTCTGTTAAAAGACCCTGAAGGTGCCCTTGGCTCTCCTATCTTCTGGCCTTTGCCCATGCTGTTCCACAAGCTTGGCCAGCTGGTAAATCCCTTCCTAGGGGGTTCAGGTCAGGCATCCCTCCAAGAGGCACCCGCTCCACACATTCCCACCCCACCTCTTGCCAAGCTCTGCATGCTTGTGCTCTGAGTATGTGCTTACACTTGCTGTAACCGACAGACACATATCACAGCTTTCCAAGCCAAGGTTTCGGTGTCCCTCAGCATGCTGACTCCAGGACACGTGGGAAATATTGCGTGACCCCATGTGCAAGTGCAAGATCGGATTAGCATGCCCCCATGCATCTTGGAGGGGTAGTACCCTCTGGAAAGTGGACCCCTCATTCATGGGAGCAGTCTGCACGCTGCCCGCCTGGCTTCTTGACTCCCTGGTCCATGAGAACCTAGAGACTTACCTTTGTAGAGTGGCGTCTCCCTGGACTTGTTAGAAATGTCGGGCTCTGCCCCCGCCTGGAGCAGCATCAGGAGGCAGTCCAGGTGCTCCCTGCATGTGGCCAGATACAGTGCTGTCTCCTCCTGCAGTGTGCGCTGGTCAATGGCCCCGGGGTAGGCTGGGGAAGAGCAGCGGATCTGTGAAGGGAGGCAGCCACACTTCCCACACACGTCCTGGCTCCCTCACGGTTCTGAGCAAGGGTGTGGAGCTGCTGCTTCTGCAATCTGTCAAGCCCAGGTGGCCTTCGTCTTGCCTCTCATGGTCCTGCTTGGGTTCCTAGCTGTAGAAATGCATTTAGATGCCACCTCCTCTGGGAAGCCTTCCCAGGTTGAGCCCCTAGCTCTGAAGTGTCTCTTTCTCCCTTGTTCTCTTAGGCACTGCTAGCACGCCCATATCTCATGTAACTTTTTCTCTTAGCGTGGCTGGCAGGAGTGAGGACCAGTCGGTGGCCAAGGCAATACCTGCCTGTTAGTACTATTAATTCTAATCTTTCCGAACAGGAATATGGGATTTGGAGATGAGGCAAGACTCACACAGGGTCCCACAGTTGGTGGGGACAGCCTTGGCAGTACATAGGCATAGTTGTTCTTTCCACTGGAACATTCTGGAACAAGCTGACAGAGACTGTCCCAGAAATCAGTTCTTCCCTCTTTATATTCTAAGAATTAGGTTTTCTTGTCTGAAAGTCATGGAGAGACGCAGCAGAGGCAGTGGGAGGGGCCTGTCCACCCCCCTCCGAGGGAGAGCCCCTATCCCTGCTGGCCCTTCAGAGATGGCCCTCACCTTTCTGCAGGATCTTCAGGCAGCCCAGCTGGCCGTAGTAGGCCGCCTCATGCAGCGGCAGCCAGCCCTCCTTGTTGGGCTCTGCCAGATTCTTCCCTTCCTTGATCATGACCTTCAAGGCTTCTTCATCCCCTTCCTTGATGGCCTTCAGCACGGGATCCATAGCCCTGTGGGAGCAAGTGGCAGACTTAGGCAGAGGCTGGGTCAGCGGCCTGTTTCCTGAGGGCAAACAGGACCTGCTGGAGGGTAGGAGCCACCGCCTGCCCTGGAGTCCCTCATTCTTGGGTATTCCGTCTGTTCTGGGACCAATGCTGAGCCCTCCAGCTCAGCGGATGTAAGACAACTGGGGTGGGTCCTCTGCAGCCCTGTGGCTTTCTGTGGCTGAAGCTAATGTTACACCCAGATATTCCTACCAAGGGGACTCGGGCACAGACAGTGGCTGACAGCTGCAGCGGTGTCTGCAGTAACCGGGGGCCTTTCCCAAAGATGGACCTCTGCTTTGTACCAAGCACAGCTACTACAAGGCTGAATGACTGCAAGAGCTCCCAGAGGCATGGACCTGCCAAGGTGCCTCCCTTCACCGTCACCGCAGCCTTCCCGTCTCCCCATCGAATCCATTATTCCTACTGCCAGCTGCTGCGAAATGACAGTACTTGAAGGATTAATAAATTAGAAGCCTTCACAGTTTAAACCTTCTAAATGTCAAAAGATTTCAAGGCTAGAGAGAGGGGCATCTTTGTTTGGCTCACTGAAGGCAATGTGTCCGTATATTCATTTGCTAGTTCGTCTGTCTGTTTGCTGGAACCCCTTCCCTTACAGAGTCAGTAGGGACCATGACTATTTAGGATCCTGGGATCAGGGGCAATGCTGGCTTCGAGGGGAGTCTCCAGGACCAGCACCCAAACCCTCCCGGCTGCTTCCTCCAACAGGCAACACTTCCTCCTGCCACTCAGCCTCCGGGTTATTAATAGCAGATGGGTAAAGAGACAGAGACTCAAGGACAAAGGACTAACTAGCCAGCAAGATCCTCAAGGTCCATCAACACCATCACAGCTACCTGCTTGGGTTCCACTCAAGAGCAACCCGATCAAGCCCATCAGTCCCAGGGAGGGCCCCATGGGGTATGTGGCCACTGCTGAAGTGGAAGGGAGTGGGCTGGCTGTTCCTGTGGCCTTCGTCAGGGAGGTTACCACTATGTAATGCTCGCTATCTGACCCACCAGCTGGAGTGCGTCTCTCGAGCTGGGGTTCACAGACCCTGGGGCCCTCAGTATCACACACTGACAGCTTCCCCATGAGCTCAGACAAAGTCCCCACCCCAAAGGGGGGAGGTTGTCAGGCATGTTAAGTTACCTAGGACTAGCTGAACAGGGCCTTGGAAGACCACGTAGTCCTTTCCAACCCTACCTTTCAGAAAAGGGAGACTAGGGGTAGCCCTCCTGAGGGGACATGCAGGGGCAGGCAGCCCTCCTTGGGGGGACACACAGGGGTGGACAGGCCCTCCTGGGGGGAAACGCAGGTGCGGGCAGGCCCTCCTGGGGGTACATGCAGGGCTGGGCAGGCCCTTCTTGGGGAGACATGCAGGGCAGGCCCTCCTGGGGGGATATGCAGGGGCGGGCAGGCCCATTTTGGAGGGACATGCAGGGGTGGGCAGGCCCATTTGGGGGGGGACATGCGGGGGTGGGCAGGCCCACTTTGGGGGGACATGCAGGCAGTTGTACTGAGATTAGAACTGGGGCTTTCTTTTGTGTCAACCCCAAAGCCCCAAGGACAATGTGGTGCCTGTAGGGTTTAGAGAGGCCAGGAATGAGAACTGGCCAGCCGACTCCTCTTCTCTGCCGCTCAGAAATGGGGTCCCACCAAGGGAAACTTTTTTGCTTTTAACTGCCACCCTGGAGTTCAGAACAAGGGGAAAGCACTACCTCCTAACTATAGCATAAGCTCAGTGCCCCGGGCAGAACCCTCTCCTTTGGCTCTGATTAGTCCTGGCCTTTGGCATCTGGCACTAAATGAAGTACTGTGGGTGGGGATTTAGATGTGCACAGATGAGCCCCTGGAGGTGGCCTGGGGAGATACAAGACAGGGATAAAGAGAACTGGAAGCCAGCACCTAGTTCTTCCCCTGGTCCTTTGACCTTGCTAGGGCCCCAGATTCAGAGCTCCATGGAGCTCCTCCAGCAGCAGGTCACAATCTCTGGAGATAGCTTAGGGGTCAGTCCCGAGCATAGCCTGAATGCCACTCCTAGTGGGCATCAGTCCTATATCCAGCTCAGCAAGAGCACTGGAATCTAGGGGACACAGCGAGAAGGGGATCTAGGGCTACAAATCTACCCCTCTCCCTGCTGCCCCCATTGGAGGTGTGAGCTTGATGGGGCTAGGTGCAGGGGTCACTTACGCCATCTGGGAGGTCTTGAACAGGCTGCTGCTATACTTCTGCATGACCCCTTGGAACAAGCCCAGGGGTGCATGGGACGGTGTGCTCTCAGGAGGCGACGACCTGGAGGGTACAGAGCTGGCGTGAAAGAGAGAAAAGTACTCTGCATAGGAGAAGCGGGTCATGCTGGAGGCAGGAAGGAGGATGGAGAGTGAGCCGGGAGAAGGAGTCTGAGTGACAGACAGACACAGGGCTCTGAACCAAAGCAGATGGCCGGGTCCTCTCTGTGTGCTGGACACAGCTGCTGTGTCTCTGGATTATTTTTGGCCCTTGGAGGAAGCCCTTAGAGATTTAAATGACCATATAAGACAACAATGAGGTTAACCTCACCCCGCCCCCACCGCCCCCCTCCTCAGCCAACCACAAGGGAGCAGATATGAAGCAAGGTGACATTCTTCACTGGGGAGGATGTGAGAAGTGGTCGGTGGCAGGAGTCAGGCTGGAAGGCCATGGGGGTCTCGGTGGGGCTGGACAAGAGATTCCTGGGCGAGCAAGGGAACAGGAGAGCCAGTCTGAGAAGCCAAGGCACGTAGCCCTCTCCCTCACCTTGCTGGCTTCTTATAAGAGTACAGTGTGCCCCATAGTCATCTTGGGACACAGCAGTCTAGAAGGTAACACAAAAGGGTGTGGACAGAAGGTCAGACAGGGTTTCAAATCCGTGTGCTACTTGCTGTGTGACCTGGAGACAGGCTCATTTTCTCTGTGCCTCAATTCTCCCGTGTACAGTGGGAGGAGAGCATTCTTGTCTCAAGAGCCTGTGTGAGATGCTTAGCTGGTCCATTGTAGAGCAGTCTCCTTCAAAAACTCGTGTGTTATAGGCTTGCCCCCAGTACAGTAGTGCTGTGGCTGGGGGAAGGGATTGGATCAAGAGGCTTCTGTTCTCACCCTTGGATTTTGATCCATTGACTGGTTCAGAATTGGATGGTGTGACAGGTAGCTTTAATTGTCAGCTTGGCACAGCCTGGACTCACGTAGGAAGAGAATCTCAATGAGACTGCCTAAATCAGGCTGACCTCTGGGCATGTCTGTGGGCCTTGTCTTATTGAAGTCAGATTGATGTGTGAAGACCCAGTCCACTGTGGGTAGCACCATTCTCTAGGCAAGAGCCCTTGAACTGTAGGAGAGCAGTGAAGTCAAGGTGAGCACAAGCAAGCACACATAGGCGTCCATTTCTCTCTGCTCTTAACCATGGCTGTGAAGTGACCAGACATCTCAGGCTTCCCCGTGGTGGTGGGCTAGAACCTGGGGGTGTAAGCTGGAGTGAATCCTCTTTCTCCTAAGTTGCCTTTGTCAGAATATTTTTGTCATAGCAACAGAAATGAAATGAGGGCTGGTGGCTTCATGGGGAAGCGGTGGAAATATAGGACCCGAGATGCAGTTGGCAGGAATGGTCCTTGGCCCTTGTCTTAGTGAGGGTTTCTATTGCTGTGGCGAAACCTCTATGACTGAAAAACAAGTTGGGGAGGAAAGGGTTGATTTGGCTTACACTTCTAGATCATAGTCCATCATTGGAGGAAGTCAGGACAGGAGCTTTAACAGGGCAGGAACCCGGAGGAGGCAGGAGCTGATGCAGAAGCCATGGAGGAGAGCTGCTTACCGGCTTGCTCCTCACAGCATGCTCAACCTGCTTTCTATAGAACCATGACCACCGGCCCAGGGGAGGCACCACCCACAATGGGCTGGGCCCTCCCCCATTAATCACTAATTGGAAAATGCCTTACAGATGGATCTCAAGGAGACATTTCCTCAACTGAGGCTCCTTCCTCTCTGATGACTCTACCTTGTGTCGAGTTGATACACAAAGCAGCCAGCACAGCTCTTTTCTCTCTTTCATTGCTTCCTGTAAGGCAAGCAACCTTCTAATTCATGTGTTTCCACCACCATGATATCCTGCTGCACCTCAGGCCTGTAACAGGGGGCTGTTAGCCATGGGTGAAGCCTCTGAAACTGTGGACCTGAATAAATCCTTTCTCCTTTAATCCGTTTCTCTCAAGCTTTAGTCCGCAAGGTCACAGACACAGAGGGAACTCGATTCAATGCTTCTTTTTTTTTTTTTTCACTATACTGAGCCTCAGTCCCCTCGACCAGAAGGGCTTGTGGAGATGTGGCAGCCATTCCAATCTGGTCTTTTCTGGGGCTTCAGGGACAACAGGCTTAGCCCCTTTTCATCTTCTAGCAGGTCAGCCTTGGTACCAAGCACTCCCTACCTTACTGCCTGGACACAGGCTGGAGACTGTCTGTGGAATTGAAGGATCCTGACCTTATAAGCCAGGGCATGGCCTCTGACTCTGTGGATCCCTCAGCAAAGCCAAGCTGTGGTGCAGAGGAGATGGCCAGGAGAGAGGAGTGGAGAGGAGGCTTGGTTCAAATCAGGCTGGAGGCCTGGCCACCTTCGCCTTCCTTGCTTCTGCTTTCTTTCTCCAATCCCAACTCATCACACCCTTCTGCACAATCTCTAAGTTGTGTAAGACACCTGATGCATTCATTTAGCAATTTTCATTCTGTACTTATTAAGGTGGGTGTTAATATTGCTGCCTTTTACAGATGAGCAAGCAGATAGTGGGAACTGCCCAGGATCCCACACAGCAGGTGAGCAGAGCCAAGGGTTGGACAGCCCCTAAGACCCCTCAATCCTGCAGAGCCTGGCTTCTTCCTGCCTCCTCACCCTGCCTTCAGCTCCATGACCTCCACACTGGTTTTGTGCCTTTGAATGTGCACAGAGTCTTCCTGAACTTTGTGCCTGTTTCTTTTCTTGCAAAGTGGGGTCAGGACAGATCTTGGGGTTCATCGCTGCCTTTGTGGTTTAAGAAGCTCAGTTTGATATAGATCCAAGAACCCCCAGCCCTGATAAGGGTGTGCACAACCTATCTCACTTGACCTGTTTGTACAGCCCCCATGTTCCCCTCTCTCTTCCCAGCCCTAGGAAAGCAGCTTTGACCAGGCTACCTCTGGAGTCAGCAAGTCTGAGCTCTCCATGAGACCCTGGAATTCCCGGTCCATGTGGCCTCTAGATATTGTCCAAATGTGTTAGCAAGATGATGCACAGTAGTAAACACTGCCACATTCACCTAAAATGAGGACCCGTCCATGTGACGTGATAACAGGAAGAAGGGTAGCCGAGAAGAGGAACCAAAGCTGATGTGGTACAGTGCCACGGCAGGGTCACAGGTCTCCACCATGCAGGACAAATCTCACAGAGTACCCTCCTGATACCTCCCATGGCAGCACAGGTGTGCCATTCCCATCCTGCCCGATGAAGAAACAGACACGATGGATTCAGCGATGTGCCAACCCTCACTCTGTCCCAAACCCGGTGTCAGGGACTGGGCTGGTGGATCACTGAGTCATGTATTATTATGGATCCTTAAATGCTCAGAGGCCACATGTGCGTGACCAGGCCACACACCCACAGAGCTGCAGGGAGGTGTTGAGAGCAAGGCAGGAGAACTTGTTCTAGGAGCCCTGAAATTAGAGTCAGCAGTGTGACTGCTCACAGTGCTCAAGCTCCGAGTCTCGGGCTAGATGGGAAGCCAAGTGACTTTTGTGCTTTCAAAGCAAAGTAGAAACACCCACTTCCCCTCTGCTGGCTGCGTGAGGGGAATTCCCAGCAGAACCAACCACTGGGTTGAGTCATCTTGGTTGAGAGGAACATGCTTCCGTGGGATGTGGCTATAGGTTATGAACTAGAAGAGGTCCAGGTAGGGACTAGCTGAACCGCAACCCCCACCCCCACCCCGCTGAAACACAGCAAGCATCGCTGCTGTGTCTACCCTTCTGGGTTGCCATGCACCTTCAGGCTTTGCCTTCTTCAGGCTGCAAGCTTAGGGAGGGCATGACCAGATGCCAGGATGTACACAGGCTGTGTACAGCAGTTGCCGTAGCTTGATTGGAATCGTCTGCAGCTATGCACCCCATCCCAAGCAAGTCCGTCTATTGCACCCCATCTCAAGCAAGTCCATCTATTGCACCCCATCCCAAGCAAGCTCATCATCTATGCACCCCATCCAAGCAAGTCCAGGTTTGTGTTTCCTTCCCTGGTCTCATCTGAGAAGAGCAACCTTCAATAAAGCGCAGGCATTTGAAGGCTTTGAAGACCAGCTCCAGTTGCCCACTGCTGGTCCATCGTAGTAACCTCAGGTTCTCTACATCAGGGATATATGGGCCCATTTCCCCATTGGACGGGGAGCTGGGTATGCCTCTTGGGAACTCTTGGGGGCCATGCTTAGCAAATAACACTCATGACTGTTCAACTTTGTCCATTCACCTGGCAGTGGGGAGATAGTTCTAAAAAGAGGCCTTATGTTTGATTAGCTGTCCCCCTATAGCCATCTTTTCTAGGACCCCAGACTCCATTTTGAAGACAATGACAAATTACATTGCCAAGGTATGCTCTTGGTTTTGAAGTGTGTATTTGCCTAAAATTATTCATTAGATACCTACCATAACAAAGGCACTGAGACACAGTGATCAATGTCTCCTCGTCCCCAAGAAGTCATCACAGGAACACTCTCAGGAGACTTTCCCAGCATGACATGAAAGCTGGCCTGTGAAGTTGAGGCGGCCATAAGTTGGGGCCCCAACGACTCACCTAGGCAATAGCCGGAAGTGAATGCAATCCACAGGGCGTGGGGACGATAGCTTGAACCTGCCATATCGTGTTTGCCTTTTACAAGAAGACTACATGGGGGCTGGAGTGTGCAACAGAGCGTTTGCCTAGCAAGGGCCTGGGTTCCATCCCCACACCAAAAGAAAAAGAAAAGATAAAAAAGTATCCTGAAAGATGAGCAGGCTTTAGTGATTGCCATTTTGAGAAGGGATGGTAACAAGTGGTCAGGGCAGGACACACTGAGCTGGTGCTATCTGACCTGAAGTATGGCATATCCAGTAAATGACACAGAAAACCCTTGACCCTCCAGATCCGCCTCTTTCCAGTTCCTCTATTCTGTCCTTCTATTCACCCATCCCCTGGTTTATAAGTGACCATTTGGTACATGGTCATGACTAGGGCTTCCGAGAGCAGATGAGGGATTTGAGAACCCCTAGAATTTCACAGGCTGCTGACAGAAGCAGGCATACAAGGTTTCCAGGTAACATCCAGGGCCATCCACGAAGGAACCCCCAGGACAGACAGTAAGTGCCTTCAACCTGCTTCGTCTGGAAGTGGTTAGGGCAGGACTCACTGAGAACAAGATAGCTAACCCGAGATCCAAAGAATGAAAAGGAATCCCTGGAGCCTGTGTGGTGTCCTGGATCTATTGGATGATATTGGAACATCCAAAGAGAAATAAGCAGGGCTCGTAGGTCCTGTACTCCCTCTAACTTCTAGCCCTGTTCATGAGTCTGCAGGAACCCTAGACCTCTGTGGCTGTGGGAGTGATGTCACGAGGCTGAAGCCCGCCTTCGAGGTGGGAGGCAAGAGAGAGGAAGGAGCATGGCTCTGCAGAATCAGCAGTGCCTATGGACTGCCCGGCTCCACTCTGCACCTGCTTTGTTGATTGTGAAAAGACATAGACACGGCACAGCTTTAAGTGTGTGTGTGCCTGTACACAAGCATGGGGGGGTAAGGTGTTGCTGGTGAGAGCCTGCACCTTGTGGATGGTCAAGGTGCTGTCATGGGACAGATCCAGATGAAGGCTGCCTGACCTTGGACAAGCAGTTTCACTTTGGTTGGGCCCCACGAGGCTGGACAGATGTAAATGTCTCAGTGTGTTTCTACCTCCTTATCTCACAGAAGGGACCAGTTCCGTGGCTCAAGGTTGTGAGTTCTAAGTATATCCCCCCCCCCTCTCCAGGAGGGCCTCCTGAGTTAGGGAGGATGCTGCAGGCCCCCAGAGATCCGTGGCGCCTATAGCAGTCCCATCTACGTCTCTGTCTGGTCCTCTCCTGAGAAAGAGGAACCTGTGTGTGACTTCAGCTAAACCAGCCAAAACAGGAAGTGCGTGAGCCAGGTCCTGCACAGGGTTTCTGAGGCCCCGATGGGATGTGGTCAGGGTCAGCTTAGGAGCCTGAGGTCTTATCCTCCTCCCTGCGGCCCAAGAAGACTGCCTGACATTCTCATGGAAGGGACTCTCAGAATAGGGTGCCCTGGCCTTGGCACAGCCAGTTAGCTACAGGTGAAATAACATTAGCAAGGAGCAATGTGCATTGATGTGAACACTGATAGCTGTCACCCAGGGACAGGGCTGGCCTCATCTCCCATGTATGCATCATGTCTGCCGTGGCTCACACTAGCGAGAGCTGTACATTAAAGTTGTTTGAAGAGGGAGCAGAACTGCTGAGAATGGGTTGGGGGCTTTCCCACGGTCAAGGCCTCATGGGGCCACTGGTTGCTGGAGACACAGATCTGAGGTCCATGGCTCGCAATCAGATAGCCACCACCTGCTACAGCAGTGACTGTCCCCATGCGCCTGACCTCTAACACACGCCGCCTTGGCTGGGGGTGGGGGCAGCAAAAGCACCTCCACTGTTTCTACATTTCCTTCCTAAAAGCACTTGAAGAGTAAATGCCAAGTAACTTCCTGGCTGCTCCTGCAAAGACAGTGTCCCCTGGATCAGTACTGGCAGCCACTGGCCACACGTGAGCGCTTGGAATGTGGCTGATGTGAACGTGAAATACACATGATGTTAAGAACTTGACAAGAGATAGTTAAGCCTTACGTATTTTGTGTGTGTACGTATATGTGGGCATGTGTGTGTTGAAGTACCCGTATGGAGGTCAGAGAACAACTTGTTGCTTCTTTCTTTTCACCAGGTAGGTACCAGGATCTAGCTCAGGTCACCAGTCTTGGAAGACTGTGCCCACCGAGCCATCTCACCAGCCCTAAGGTAAAATGTCTATATTGGTGATGACGAGAAATGAAGATGCTTAGTGGGATGGGGACCTGTCCCTGGCGTTTGAACTGGCTTTTGGGAACCTGTTCCCCATGCTGGGTTGCCTTGCCCAGCCTTGATGCAGGGGAGGAGCTTGGTCCTGCCTCAGCTTGGTGTGCAAAGTTTTGTTGACGCCCATGGGAGAATTGCCCTTTCTGAAGGGAGATGGAGAAGTGGATGGGGGGGGTAGGTGGGAGGAAGGGGGAGGGAACTGGAAGGGAGGAGGGAGGGAAAACTGTGGTCAGCATGTAAAATAAATGAAATTTTTAATTAATATTATATAGTGGGTCATGGTTGTGTATGCCTCGATTCTCAGCAATGGGGAGACCAAGGCTAAGAGTTTGAGGCTAGCCTGGGCTACACAAGTAAGACCCAGATCAGCTTGAGCTTAAGCAATTTGACAGTGTCACAAAAATAAATTTTTATAAAATGATGTAAATTTTCACTTGCGTCTCCGACTATCTATGTGGCACTGTGGACTCGGTCTGCGGCTTTTCACACAGCCTCAGGTCATAATGTTGGACAGTCCAGAGGCTGAGAAGATGAGGTGCCTTCTGCTGGGCAGGTGTGTTTTCAGTAGACGCTGGCCAGCTGCAGCAGGAAGCCCTAGCCCCACTCTGAACAATAGTTCCCTGTATTCAGGCCTAAATCAGTAGGGAAGACCATGTCTGGGCTTTGGAGCTAGCCAATTCCAAGTTCCTAGCCTTGTGACCCTGGGTCAGTTAGTCAGCCTGAAGTTTCAGTTCCCCAACACAGAGACCATTTAAATGGTCCTTTAGAAGATTTTTTAAAAATGGAAGCACATAGAATCAACCACAAGACAGCACTGGTCCCACACTCATGGAGTCGACCAACTTCAGATAAAAATTATTTGAAAAACCGGTCTATTCTGAACCGTACTTACAAACTGTTTGCTTGCCATTATTCCCCAGATGATATAACATGACAGTTACACAGCATTTGTATTCGTTATTAAAAGTGACCTAGTGATGACTTAAAATATATAGTTGGGGTATGCATAAGTTATATGCAAATACAATATTTTAAGTGAGAACCTTGGGCCACAAGCATCCTGGATCCCATCCCACTGTGACACCAAAGAGTGATTTTAGATGACAAATGCAGGTCAGATATCAGGATATTTTGTTTCAGTATGAACATCCTGGGGCATCTGACACTTGAGGAAGGCCCTGAGGTCCATCTTCCCTTCAGCAGCCTGGCCTTGCTTACCTGGTCCATGGGTGGAAATGGCCTGGCTGGGGGCCTGTCTGAGGGGACACAGTGGTCTCAGCAGGGGTTGGGCCTCGAGTCTTGTCTGCCAGGCTCTGCTCGATGGCCATCTGGAGCAGCTCCTCCTCACTCAGGCTGCTGTACAAACTGTATTCCTCCTGTCCAATGGCACGCTGGCTACCCCGAGTGCTGATCTCGGTCGCCATCCTGGCCACTTCTCCTCCACCTTCTAGAAGAGAGACTCAGCAGTAGCAGGCACACAGCACGTGACAAATCCTGTGAGGAAACCAAAATCACCCCAGTCAGTCAATGAGCGCCTCACGAGACAGCCATGTTTGCCCACAGGGAAGGCTATGCAATAGCCTATCTTTTAACATGCACGTATGTGTCTGCTTGTGAGTATGTACACCTGAGTGTGGGTGCATATGGAGACCAGAAGGCGTCGGGGCTCCCGCAGCTAGAGTTGCAGGTAGCTGTGCACCATGTGGTTCGGGTGTTAGCAACCAGACTGGATCCTCTCCATGAGTAGCAAGTGTGCTTAGCCGCTGAACATCCCTCCAGCTCACACTTTTAAAAAACTTCATTTATTTGGACATGGAATCTGTCTGAACATCAAGCCATCTCCACAGCCATCTGTTCGCTCATCTGGACACCAATCCATCTAGCCTCCAAGGCATCATCCAGTTGTTCATCCTCTCACACATCTGTCTACCCACCTCCAGCTGTGCACACCCAGCTTCCCATCCACGCTCCCATGTGTCCTCTTCCCTGCCCACGTGTCCAAACAGCCAACTATCCTACCCATCCATCCATCCTCCTACCCATTGACCAGGACGTGCCCTCAGCCCCTCCTGCCTCAACTCTTTCACTTATTATTATTTGCCAGCCCATCTGACCTTCCAACAATCCATCCACCCATCCATCCAACCTTCCACCCATCTTCCATCTATTCATGCCCTCAGCCACATAGTCCCCTCCTCCTACCCATTCCCTTTTACACCTATCTATGTTGGTACCCACTGCATTTCCAACCCTATCTGTACAGGTATGATGGCATACATCAACTAAGAGATTAGTCCTTGTGCAGCTACTCTGGGTCAGGCACTCTTCTGGGGACACAAAGACCTCAGCATCCTGACTCCTGCCTTGTGAGCCCACACAGTGTCATGTGCATTCCTCCCATCCAGTCCCAGCTGCGCCCCACACTGGCACATCGAGCCTGCTCTTCGCTGTGGGAGGGCTGAGAATGCTGGGGATGAGTCAGACATGGGCTCACGCTTGGGATGGCATGATCTGGTTAAGACCGGCCATCACAACAGTTCGTTGCAGGGCCTCTTCTAAAAGATACAAATGCCTGGAAGAGAACAGAGCAGGCAGAGCCATGTTCTTTCAGCGAATGAAATCAAACCAGCCCAACCTGTGATATTTACTGGCTTGCAACAGTGTGGCCACAGGTCAATGGTTCTCAGCCCTGGCTGAGCATTCAAGTCACATGAGGTCTTTAAAAAAAAAACACATGCCCCGCCAAGTGCCAGCATTCTAGTCCAGCAAATATGTGTCCCCTCCCCCAGAGACAGATGTCCTTCTCCTTCCCCTTGGATATTGGGTCCAAGCCCTTGAGAATTGCTCTCCCAAGTGGAAGCAGGCACACCAGGCACATGAGAGAGCTCTTCTGACATGTCCAGTGGAGAGAATTTCCCATGAGACCTGCTTCTTTACAACCTGGTCCCCTAAGAGAATACACCAGGCTCCTGAGGGTAGGCAAACTCCACCCATCAGGGTCCCTGCCCAGTTGATGAAAACCCTCCTCCGCCAGTGGGCGGCAGACACCCACTCCTAAGCTGCACTATCCTCAAGTGAGTAGGAACCTCCCTGCCACAGCCCCAACCCCAGCCTACAGCTCAGTCCTTTCTCATCTTTTCTAAGGATTGCTTTGCTATGTGTTCTTGTGGCTCCAATTAACTGGTACCCAGGAGACCAGTCCAACCCTTCTTAGAGAAGCCATCCTACAGCCCAAACACCAAGAGGCATTCACTTCATTAATGTTGAAGGGTTCAAATCAAATCTAAGCAACACATCTGCCCCTGCCCCGCACAGTTCAAATGAAAGTGGTAGAAAATGTCAATGCCAAGGAGTGCATGAAGGCCACCACAGAGAATTAGGGTCATCAGGGATAGTGTAGGGTCATTGTCTCTCCAGCACCAGGAGGAGTGGAAAATAGCAAAGCCATTTTGGAAAGTCAATGGTGTTTGCTGAAGCTGACCACACAAATGGCCTAGAGATCCTCTTCCAGCTACATCCCAAAGAACTAGGGACACATATATAGAAAAGTAAGGTCTAGAATATTCAAGGCAACATCACTCATCTAAACCCAGCTGAAACAGATCCGCAATGCCCACAAAAATAAATGACCTAACTAACATAGGAACCAGGCAGGCTGTGGAGAGCTTGTACCCAAGAAAACACAGCCTTGCACAAGAATGACTCAAAACAACACTGAGTCATATATACATAGTTCACATGTATATACATGATCACACTTATATCAAGTTCTATAACAGGCTAAACTACCTACAGTGATGGAACCCAGAGGCTTAGTTCTTTTGAGAAGCAGCAGTCTGCTGGAGTATTGCAGGGACCACAGTGCAGGCGGATTCCTTGAGTATCCACTGCAAAGTATTTTCATGGCACAGTGAGTACCTGTAAGGGTTCCTGGAACCATTCACACGGGACTTGTGCACACATATTTCTATATGAGCATGCTACATTGCTGGGACCTACAACTCAAAAACACAGAAAATACCAATTAGAAAGTACCATGTCTGAGCCCTACCTCAATCCCCAGCTCTCAGAGTCCTGGAGTGTGGTCTGGGTATCAGCCTGTCAATTTGAAGATGAGCCCAGGCAGGTGGGAACCACTGATGTGGGATTCCCCTCTGTATGCTGTGAATATGTTTTATTACCACTGGTTAATAAATTGTTTCAGCTAATGGCTTAGTAGAGTAAAGCCAGGCAGGAAATCTGAACAGATATGGAGAGAAAGAAGGCGGAGTCAGGGAGACGCCATGTTAGCTACTGAAGGAGAAAGAGCCACTTCTGGCAACTTTCCAGCAAGCCACAGTCTTGTGGTGATACGCAGATGAATAGAAATGTGTTCATTTAAGACATAAGAGCTAACTACAAAGACACTTAAGCTATTGGTCAAACAGTGTTGTAATCAATATAGTTTCTGTGGGATTATTTGGGTCTGGGAAGCTGGGAAATGAACCAAATGAGCAGTCTACCAGCCACTGGCTAGAAAACACAGACAGGAGATGGGCCAGTACACGAAAGGGACACATGCATTCACACACCTAGCATGTACGCACACAATGAGGCCCCTTGAAGCAGTTCTTTGGTTTAATCCCTGTAGCAGTCCTGACTTGCTCTGTGGATCCCCAGGAAACAAGAGATTTTCCCCAACAATTCTGGACTCTTCTAAGCACAACTGGTTGAGGCTTCAGACTTAAGGCATAAATGTAGCAAGGACAGTGGGGACACTGTCCCTGTCCCATGCAGAGGTCTTTCTGGTACCATTGCCCTATGCCTCCCTCTCCAGCCTTTTAAGTCACTCCCATGCAGGTGTCCCTGGCCTGGCCTCCAGATTCACACACTGCCTACTCTGACACACGGTGCTCACCGCCCCCAGCTCCACTCTCCTGGGAAGGAAGCTCCTGCCCCAACTCACCCTCTTCCTCTCTACATCCTAACCTTCCATACCTGAGTGGTTCCTTCCCCGACATCCCCAAGGCTCCCTCCTACCCCAGCATCTCCTCCTATGTGTGACATGGCTCCCCTTCACTCTGCTCTTCAAACTTCTCGTCAATATTTAAGGCTCCGCAGCAAGTGTCCTCCCAGAATTTTATCCTGATTCCGAAAGGATTCATGGTCTATGGTCAATGAGAAGTTGGCAGGAGCTGATTTAGGGGCTCTGGCAGAGCAGGCCAGGGTGTGCCTCCCAGGGCTGAGCAGTGTTCATTCACTGGCCACCTGGTCTCCCATTCCCTTAAATAACAGACCCCAAACCTTCCGGAAGTCTGTCCTGGGCTGGATGCTGTGCACAAAGCATTGCCTTGCAGTAGCCTTTCCATCTCCAAACTTCTGACTTGACTTCTTGCTCCTACTGTTCATTCCAGAACTCCAAGGAGAGTGGCTGTAAGGTAGAGCCCTGGGGTGCCCTCGGTCCCAGCTCCAGCGATGCATACACACACACATGCTCTCTCTTCTCTCTCTCTCTCTCTCTCTCTCTCTCTCTCTCTCTCTCTCTCTCTCACACACACACACACACACACACGCCCACAAACACACACACACACTCTCTCACACACACAAACACATGCTCACAAACACACACACGCACTCTCTCTCTCACACACACACACATGCTCACAAACACTCTCTCTCTCTCTTTCTCTCTCTCTCTCTCTCTCTCTCTCTCTCTCTCTCTCTCTCTCTCTCTCACACACACACACACACACACACACACACACAGTTAACTAGAACTTCATACCCCGTGTCATTCACGTCATTTCACAGATGAAGCAGTTAAGGTTCAGAGTGGAAAGGGTATGCCTTGGGGAAACTGAGATTGAAACCTTGGTCCTCCATCCTCAGACCAAATGCTCCTCCTGAAATCCAGACTGACAATCAGATAACAAGCCCACATGTGTGTTCTGAGCAGGCGGGCCATCTCCTGACCCAGGCCTGGGTCCTGGAGGAAGGCCAGAGTGCCAAGACCCACTGGGAGGCCACCTAGGATAGGAAGAGTCATTTCCCAGGGAGAGTAGACCCATGGGTCCTCACTGGCCAAGCCCAGGACATGCAGCGGTAGTCCAGAGTTGGTCAGCCCGCATGCAGGCTTGACCCAGGAGAGCGAGGCCTCACTCAGGTCCCTCCTGCCCTCTGAGGTGCCCTGCATGTTGAGTTTCAGGGTTCCCTCCCAGGTGACCTCTGTGAGGTGGTGGGGGCGGCTCTCTGAATGGTCGAATTAGCAGCCTGCAGTGCCTTTTTGGCTGGGCCTCAGTTTCCAGTCTGTGAATTGGGCCAAGTGTGGACTGTGATGAGGACTAAGACAACACTGAACGATGGGCCTTCTCTCCAGCTTGTCATTGAGCCTCCTGTGTGTGACCATGTGTGGTGTTGGGGGTCGCAGTGGGAGGAGATCATGCTCTGGGCATCCTCTGAAGAAACAACCGAGTGGGCATGACTGGAAGGCAGCCATCTTCTTGCACCCAGCCCCACTGGCCAGGGATCTGGGGTCAGGTATGAGGGGAGGCGTGCTGTGTTCATGGAAGAGCTGAAGAGGCTTCTTCTCAGCAGCCCTCTAGACAGCTGACTGTCTGGACTGCTTGCAATGGACGTTCCAGCCTATAGCATCCATAAAACTGTTTCACATTCCCGCCCAAACTCCAGAACCTAACCAAAGGTCAGGCATACAGTGGGTATTTAATAAGTGCAGGAGAATAAACAGTAGAACCAGAATAAGGTTAAATTCCCTGGACTGCCGGCTGATTGCTTGATTGGGGATCCCTCGCCACATGCTCTAGCCTTGCCCTGCCACCTGCTGGCCATGTCAGGGATTGCAGCCTGCCCACCAGCAGGCCTCACCCTGCCTTGGCCTGTACTTGTGTTTGCAGGATGCATGATATTATTGCAAATGTGGAGAACATCATCTGACAGACATCTAGGGCCTGGAAAATCTGAATATGATTTTCATCTCCCTGGAGGCAGTCTCCACCTGTTCCTGTCTGTTCAGGACCTGCCCTGGCTGGCAGTTTTCAGAAGGGCCATTTGACGGTTTTCCCTTCTTCCTGGCTCTCCTCCATTTAAAGTGAGGGAGGGCCAAGGAAAGGGAGCCCCAAGCCTGCCTTCTTCTCTTGTGAAAAGGGAGGCTGTCAGCTCCTAAGCTGAGCGTGTGTCATGGTGAGATCTCTTCAGAGCTGGGGCAGGGGGACTCCATGTCCACCCTCGTCCAACCTGATATAGGGCTGGTGTCCACTCCTCCCAATCCCCCAGCCCTTCTACCTTCTAGTTGCTCTAGACCTTGGGGGACCACCTGCCTGGCCCCCCTTCTCCTCCCAGCCCCAGCTGCGTTCTGTACAAGGTGACCATCTGCACAGGACAACGGGGACTCTGAGGGGGTTCTCGAGTTACATAAGGGTGCAAGGCACGTGGCAAGCACCGTGTGTGGCTTTCATTTTGGGGTCACATATCCACCGGAGCCTGAGTGTGGGAGGGCAGGCTGCTGCACTGTGTTCCTGAGCAAGGCCATGGCTCGGAGCCAGGTGTCACCTCAGAGCTGTCCTGCCAGCTAAAGAGAAGGCTCCCTTGCCACCGTGTGGCCCCTTGTGTCTGTTGCTGATTGAACCACATTGGGAGTCCGTAGCAGGGGTGTTGTTTTTCTGACTGACAATGGGGAAACTGAGAAACACCTGGAGAGGCAGTGATAACAACAGGACTAGAAGGCTGCATCTGACTTTACATCAGACACGGACTTCTGATTCACATAGCTAAGGGCAGCCGTGGTGTGTGTGTGTGTGTGTGTGTGTGTGTGTGTGTGTGTGTGTGTGTGTGTGTATGCTTGTGTATGTGTTCACATGTGTGGGTAAGGTGAGGTGAATGTGTGTGTTTGTACGCAAGCCTGAGGGTGACATTGGTTGTCCCTATTTAACTTGTTGAAACAGGGTCTCAGAGCTAGTTGCCTTGCCCCAGGGATCCCGTCTCTTCCTCCTATGTGCTGAGATTACAGGCAGCTGCCGTCCCAACTCCAATCCTCATGGTTGTGTAGCACGTGTTTTTCTCACTAAGTCATCTCCCCAGCACCCCTTCTGACGCCTTTCAAGGCTTTAGGAGAGACTGGGGGTAAGAATAAAGACTTTGCATTTTTAAAAGCTTGCCTATAAGTGTATACTGTATGTGTGTATATAATAAACTCTAAGTCACAAATATGTTTGTAGTTGAATCATATAATCCTTCATGTAATATATATTATATTATATACATATATGATGTATATATGTAAGTCATCTTTCTGAATCTGTGCATTCTGCATCTATGAATTCAACTAAGTGAAGTTTAAAATATCCAGAAAAAAAATGTTTAAGTAATGCTGAGCACCTGTAGACATTGTTCCTTGAACATGGATAGATATTATTCCTATCATTATTCCCTAAACAATACAGAGTAACAACTCCCTACGCAGGGAGCTCTGGGTAATCCAGTGATGGCTCCTATGAGGACAAGAAAATGTGCACACGCTCTGTGTGGATATTATACATCTTCCCTACAGGTCTTAAGCATCTCGAATTTTGCTATCTACAGATTCCAGGAGCCCATCCCGGAAGATACCTAAGAATAACTCTGTATATGACATTGATACATACATAGTATCTGTTAATTTATTGTGAGAGTTTTAGGGACCCCGATGTTCCAAGACCCTTAGCCTCAGGTGATTGTGAAAACAGTGTGGTGGGGCTAGCCTGAGACTGAGGAGGAGGTGGGGAGTTAGAGGTTGTTTCTTGTCCTATCCCACTCCCTATATGCAGCCTTATTCTCTGCAACGTTTCTCCCACTCTCAAACATTTTCATTTTCCAGCAGAGGCTCATGGGAGACTGGAGACCTGCTCTCCTTGCCTGGTCCTCATGCTCTGAAACCTAAACAGTAAAAACCACACTTGTGACTGTGGACCATGAATTGTGCTCAACCACGGTCCTGAGCAGAATCCTTTAACCTCAGTACCTGTGCTGGTAAGTTTATGACTCTCAGTTGAGGAATTGCCTCCTTCAGATCAGACTGTAGGCATCTAATTGATGAAGGAAAACCTAGCCCACTTTGGGTAGTGCCACCCCTGGACAAAGGGATTTGGACTGTATAATAAAGCAGGCTGAGGAAGTCAGGGCAGAACAAGCCAGTCAACAGTGTTCCTCAGTTCCTGCTGTTGGGTTCCTGCCCTGGGCTTCTGCCCTAACTTTCTTAGATGCTGGACTTCGGTGTGGAAGCCTAAGCCAAACAAACCCTCCCAACGGCACAGCAACAGAGACACAAACCAGAGCAGCCCTGGGGAGTGTCCCCTTCCTACTGTACAGAGAGGGAGACTGAGGCCCAGAACGTGAGTGGCCAAGGGCACATCTAGCTGCCTGTTTCTTCATCAGCCCCCTCCTTGGCCTTGAATGCTGAGGGCAATGGTGAGGACACCTACAGCCACTCTTCACCTCACCCTTCTGGATCTTTGTCGCTGTCCTAGCTAAGGTTAGACCCAGGTCAAGGCTCAGGGTGGGCCTTTGGCAAGCACAGTAGCAGTTTCTCTGTTGCTGAGGTAAACTGGAACTGCAAACTGGAAGTAGGGCTAGGAACTCTCAAAGCCCACCCCCGAGGTGTACTTCCTCCAGTCCAGCTGCACTTCCCCATAGCCTGGCCCACTGCATGGGGTCTCCAAATTCATAAACCTATGTGGGGCATTTATCATTCAAACCACCACAGCTAGGGACAGGGCTAAGGGCCTCTGGTGTCAGGGCCTTTTTATAGACCTCTATTGCCATAACATAACAGCTGTTTGGTCATCTTTAACAGAAGAGCAGGGATCACTTGTAAGAGACCCTCCAGATCCAGCCTGTTGACCATTCCTCATATTGACCCTCACCTGAGATGTCAAGTCAATCCCCTTGCACCCACGCTCTGTACATGACTCACTGGTTGGCCAAGCCGGCTTTGGGTGGAGTTGTGCTTTGGTCTGCTGTTGGAGGCCTATCTGGACCGAGCAGACATTTGTTGGTGTCGCTCCAGGAAAAGCACAGGGAACAGGGCTCACAGCTTCTAAGCACAGCTGACTCAGCTGCTAGTCTCGGATTTTTAGTCACAGCCAAGTTTGTGAATTTGGGGTATCAAGGCTTTGGGGATTCTGAGGCTTGCTCAGTGTTTGTGTCAGGGAGAGGGTGCTATGATCAGCTCAGGTTTGAGGATGCAGTCAACATCACCATACAGCTCTCTTCTTCCTATGTGTAGAGGGGAAACTGAGGCCCAGAGAGGTCACCCAATGGGAGCTGATCTTGTCTAAAGTTGACTCTGCCCTCACTCCACTACCTGATTAGAGGCTTATTGTGCAGAAAGAGGAAACTGAGGCTCTATCTGGAGTGGAGCAACCTGCCTTCCCTTTGCTTGTCCAATGCCTTGTGAATCTCTTTCAAGCCATCTGGAATCCTAAAAAGACATTTTGATTATTTATTCCAGGTCTGGGGTCCACTGATTAAAACCACCTCATATAAAACAGCAAGAAAGAGGGTGACAGGGAAGGGTGTGGGTGGGGGAGCAGAAAGAAAAAATACTTTTCTAAGTTTTGTAGCAAATACTGTGTTCTAAGGAATTAGCTCAAGGCCACCTGAGGCGTTGCCTGAGAGAAACAACTAACAGGACTCCAGGGAGCCTGCATTCCCTCTTATTCCCCCAGCCCCTAAGCTGTTGCCTCTGCAGGGCCAAGAGGTCACCTTTGTTTTACACAGGGTGGAGGGCCCCTCCCCTGCCCCCAGGCCCTGCAGGGATTGGCGAGTGACCCAGGCTCTACCCTCCCTCTGCATCCAGACACTTTAGTACGGCTCAGTCCGCAGGGCTGACCCAGTTTCTGCCCTGTCTCTAGAAATACCAAGCCCTGCCATCTGCCAGCAGCCTGAAATGAAGGTGACGGGTAGCAAGGTTGGCTACTCCTTCCACTTCAGGACGCCAGCACCTCTGCGACTCAGAAGAGGGAGGCCAGGGGACAGAATGGAGACGGTTCTGTGTCTCCTTCAGGAAGACGCTAAGATCTAGTCTGTGAGCAACACCTGGTACCTGATGATACCATGAAAATGCCATGGGTCCACAGAGGTGCCAGGCTGAGAGCTGTGGGAGCTGCGGCTATGGGCATGTGTGCCTGAGTCCTGAAGCCTAGGTTTGATTCCTAGTTCCGGCACCTCATGGCCGCCCAGCCTCAGACATGACCTCGGACAGTCCCCTCAGAGCCTCAGTTTCCAAATTTTGTAAAGGAGAGTTAATGAACATTTCATACTCACTGCGGCCTTGAGGGGTCAGGGAAATAATTCACTCATTTTAAGTCTTTGAGGAATACCAGCCAACATGGACTGCATTGTTCTCCATTATTAACTCCTTCCAGGCCCCATCCAAGGGAAGAAGACAACACTCCCAATTCCTTGAGGCTCCCAACGTTGGTAACCAGTACATACTAGGTGTGGCCTATGTGTGCCTGAAGGGACCAGAAATACAAGACGGTTCCTTCTGGTGGGTCTGTGCCCATGTTTTGAACGAGAATGGGATAACAACCAGTATGGCTAAGGTCAGGCTGTGGCTGGGGGCTGGTCTGGCAGCCTGCCTAAGCCCTTCTGAAATCCCTCAAACCGTGCCTCAGAGGACTCCTTGCAGGACAGTTTTCCTGCCCCAAGCAGGGCTTTATCACAGCTCTCCTGTCCCTTGATGTAAGCAGCCTGTTCATGTCAGCCCACATAACCCTGGCTTCACAAGATGTAGCCTGAGATAAAACCCCACCTGCCTCCACTCTGCTCATACGCTTTTCAAGTATGTTCCCTCTCTCCTCGGTCCTGGGAATGAGCGCTCCTCCCTCCAGCCTCTACAGGGGCTTCACTTCTCCCTCCCAGCCCAGGGAGTCTCTCCCTCAGCAGCTCCATCCTTCCCAAGTCCCATCTCCCTTTGTTCCAGCCGTTCCCAGAGACCCCTTGCTCACAGTGATGACATTCTGTCTGTCCTTCCCAAGACCACTGCCTCCTCACATATGGCGTGTGTGCATGTGCATGCATGTATGCATGATATTTTTGCATCCCTGCATCCCATAGTTTGTTTTGTCTCATCTAGGAAAAACTTCTCATTCCACACCCTCTCCTAACCTCCAGAAAGGGCATGCAGAATGCACGGCACCTGGGCTGTCACCAGCTTCACAGCCCTCTTCATGCAGCAGACCCTGCGTCCCCTTGCAGGGACACAGCTCTCATTATCTCAGCCTAGAAGCACCTTCAGAAGCCACCTATCTAACACAGACATTACAGAGACCCTGTGCACCCACTGATAAATAGCATTGCTGCTCACTCCTCTCGCACGTCCATGTTTAGAAGCACCCAGCACTCTAAGCTGGAGTCCTCCGGAAGAATAGCTACCGTGCATGCAGAGTGCTGGTTCCCCGTCACCAGACCCAAAGTCTCCAGTGTGTGCAGAGCTGGAGAGAAGGGGCAGAGGGAGAGGCATGGGCACAGTTTGGCTACAGGTCTCGGGGAGTCCTGAAGCTGCAGGTCCCAGCCCGCCCAGCGATTCTTTTGAAAGTGCCTGTGACCAAGCCGAAAGCATGCATTACCTGTGAGGCTCTGTGGCAGGGACACAGGTCTAGGAAACAAAGATTTTCTTGACTGTCAGAACTCAGAACATGCTCCCTGAGTTTGCCTCCTGTGTTGGCCCTGAGCTTCCAGCTGCTGGGCCAGGCCGTTCTGAAACACTTTCCTTTGAAGCAGGGAGTTTATTTCGGGCCCACCGCATGACCGTGATGGCAAGCCAAGCTATAAGATGTTATGACTCTCAGATTTCCCTTCCAAAGATTGCACCGAGGAAGCTGTGGTCCCGCCTTCCACTCCTCTGGGGGCACAGGAGACAGACTCCCGCTTCAGAGAGCATCTCGGGCTTCGGCCCTCACGTGATGTCATCATTTGTGATCCTTGACATGGAGGCCATATATGGGTATGTTTCTAGAACTACCCAGGAGGGAGCTAGAGAGGAGGGAGATGCAGGAAGACAAGACAGAGAGGGAACACAAAGAGACACAGAATTTGGAAAGAGGATAAAAAGACAGGGAGAGGGAAAGGATGTGTAAGGAGAGACCAAAGGGGGAGGCAGGAAGAAGGACCGGATGAGGGAGGGTACATAAAGGGTTCTACGTAAGATCCTTGAGAAAAATCAAGGCTCGGTGCTAGGCATGCAGCAGGTGGCCAAGACTAACATTTGGAAACACCAGCTACCCAGAATTGGATGCTGTGCGGTGGAGCCAAGGACACAGGGCAGAGCCCAAGCCAAGAGACCAGTGAACGCACAGCAACAGGCCACTCTGGACAGGGTCAGTCACAGAAGGGACCTGCTACCCCCAGGTCTGCGAAAGAGTAGCTATCATTTCTGGAATAGGTATGCTAAGCAGGAGGCCGTTCCCTCTTCTCCTTTGGATTTCCCTGTGTCCTTTGCCATGTACTTAGCAATAGGAGACAGAAGACATGTCGCCTGGAGAGGACAATCTGTAGTTGCCATGTTGTGAGAATGTCCCTGTGTGTCACAACCAGGGGCCCAGGCAGAACAGCTGCTGAGGGAGAAGAGTGGACAGGGAAGACGATGGCTGCAGACAGTGAGTGGGGACCTGTTTTAACAGTGGACGCTTCTCCATCTCGACAGGTGGCCCAGCCAATTACACACACAGCCTGACCCTCAAAATCATAAGATGGGCCAGGTGTGGTGGCACGTACCTCTAATCCCTGTGCCCCAGAGGCAGAGGCAGGTGGATCTTTATGAGTTAAAAGGCAGCCTGGTCTACAGAGTGAGTTCCAGGACTGCCAGGTATATCAAGTGAGAGCCTATCTAAAACAAAACAAAAACAAAACAAAAACAAAAAACCCCAACAACAACAAAAATCCAAAACCATGGGATGAAATGAGAAGGTATTTTCATGTCTCTGAAGTCTGGGCCTTCTAAGATGCAGGGCCAACTTCAACTATCTACTAAAAAGCCAGCTTCAAGCTTGGGAGTTTTTTTCTTTGCTTTTGAGTTTCGTCTGCATATTTGATGTGTTGGGCCACCAAGATGGCTCAGCCAGTAAAGGTGCAGCCTGTCTCAAAAAGACAAACTAACAAAAACCAGGATTCGATTTCACTCTCTTTGCCAGGTCACGGTAGGATGTCCTTCTCAATTATGTCACAGTTCTCAACAGAGCAGAAGCTCCCTAGTCTCACGAGTGTGGAAACCTTTCCAACCAGGGCTCTTGGATGCTGGGCCTAGAGCCCTTGTTTCCCAGTTGAGACCCAGAGAGCTGTTGGGACTCCACTGGGTTCACTCAGCAAAGAGGGGTAGAACAATGTGTACCCTGAAAACTGTGGTCCGTGGGCTCAGATGCCAGTGTCCTACAGACACTCCAGAGACATAGGCAGGTTTGAGTACCTGACTCAATATGGAAGACAGGCAGTATAGCCCAACAGACAGAAGAACGCTGGGGCAGGGCCTGACTACTGCCCCTCTGATTCCCCAGCCCAGGGCTCTGGCGCTTAGCTGACTTGTAACCGTAAGTGCTGGTCATGGTTTTAGTCACTCCATACCCCGTCCAGCCTGTGGGCTTTCACATCTGAGTACTAGCTATTTCTGTGGGCATTAATGGTTCTAGGTAGCCATTTTAACCTGTATCCCTGATGAGTAATCATACAGAGTATCCAACGGCACCGACTAGCGATTTCTAGAGCATTCCATGGTCCCCAACATCAAATAAGATCCAGGGGTAGCTCTAGCAACCATCTTTCAGAGCACATAAGGGGGTGGAATGGGAGCAGATGCAGAAGCCATAGACGAATCAGCCTGTAGGAGAGCAGGAGGAAGAGCCTCTAGAAGGCCCCAGAACCCCCTGTGCAACATGTGGGATTTCCCCTGCGGGACCCATCCCCCCTTTTTTCTGCCAGTGACCCCTGTTCCAGGAAGGATGGAAGGAGCTGCCGTGCAGGGAAGAAGAGCCAGCCAGGGGCCATGAGAACCGGGCTGTGACGGTGCCAAGGCTCCAGGATGAAGTTGGCCCCAGAGTGGAACATCACAGCTAAATTAAGCACCCAGTAGCCTGATGTCCTGGCTCGCCTCTCGCTACCTCGACAGAAATTTATTTTGGTTTTATATAATCAAGAGGAGGAGAAGCAAACAAGAGCCCAAGCCTGGCTTTAAACGTGCTTAAAAGGGAGATCAGGAAAGAGCAAAGACTTGGTCCTGGGAGAGAGGAGAGGGCACTGTGAGAGGGTTTGAAGGAAGGAAGCACCAGGGTCCTCAGAGGTCAAGGGGAACGCCAGAGAGGGAGCCCACTTTCCCTGCTGATGGACTGCCAAAGTAACACTATGGTGCCTTCCCCTCCCCCACCCTGCCAGCTGCTCAGGAATGTACTAAAGTAGCCTTACACAGACATGACCACCCTGCTGGGGCAAAAGCCCACTTCACTCTCGGTTTCCGAGATGGGCCCCGGGGGAAGATAACCCTAGTCCAGCTACAACCTCGTTTTTTGAGAGAAGGGGTAAGATAATCCCCTTGACTGTGGGGGATTTAACAAGATCTCAGAGCTCAAGTTGCCCCCAGGATTGAGCAGGCAATGGTTCTGGGCCACAGCCACCTGCAAAAGAGAAGTCATCTTCCACTGCTCAGGGATCAGGGGCCTAAGGCTTTCAGGGAGCCTGGGACTGAGTTACTCCAGGGGCTGCTGGTTTTTTCAGCTGGCCAAGTCACTTGGCCCCCTGTGAGGTTAATCTCATGGTGCCTAAGCCACCCTGGGGAACTCAGGGACAAAATTAAACCCATAGCAGCCCACAGGCCTGGGCTAGCTGCTGGGAACAGGTTTCCCACACATATAAATACGTTCCAAGCAGAGCTCTCTTGCTCACCAGCTGGAGTGAGGGCCCTAAGCAAGAGCAAAATGCGAAGCTCCTTCCCCTGGGACTAGGTAGGCTGCGTGGGACCCTACTGGTCCTGCGGGACACAGCAGCTCCTGCCATCACTGCTTAGCTACATGGGAACATCCGCTGGAGCTCCTGTAGTACTCAGCAGGGGGAGGGCAGGAAGGCAGCAGTCTAGCCAGCCACCATGGAGCCATGCTTGCAGGGACCAAGTTCTAAACATGCAGTTGTCGCTCATTTTGGCACCTCTGCAGGGACAGTCAGCATTAGGGCAGCTGCGGTGGGTTTCAGCTTCTACCCTCAACCTTGTGCCCCTAAGGGGCCAGAGGTGTGGCACCCACCATGGGGTGCCAGACAGACGTGGCCTTTTGTGGAACTTTGCTGGGTTGCGGATGCTGGGTCATGGGTGTGATCTTGGGATCTATGGAAGGGCCAGAGATTTTGATAGGCTGAGGGTGGGCTGAATATTCTCTGCACATGGAAAGGGAAGGAGCAAGAGGCTTTGGATCCCTTCTGGTGCTATGAGGAAGGTATTTTTATCCCGAAGTCACAGGACCCTCTGAGAACCTTCCGGACCCAGCCATGATGAGCCCCGGGCATGTTGTCTCCATTCCACAAGGAATCACACCTTTTTTCTGAGGAAGTCAGAGGAATACCCAGCCTGTGGGAGCCTAAACTCCAGTCCTCTGCTGGGTTTTCCTAACACCTTTAGATAACCCCATTATGCCACAGACTCGGAGACCAGAACTGAGTGAATGGGCAGGACCCTGACCGCACAGCAAGGCCAAGAGACGACCTAGACCTCCACATCTGGGAAGTCGGAAGTTGCCCTCCACTTGGGAATGTCCATGTTGTAAATGACAGTGAGTCCAGACAATCTGAGCGTCAGTGCTATTGTACCTTGCTTCCCACACAGCCAGTCTTGGAGCCATTCCCAGCACAGAATCGTTTGTAAGGTGATGGTTGTTGATGTCTCTGTAAAGCCCGGTGCCTCAGAGCCACAACCCTGAAGTTATCTGCCAGATACAGCTCTTGCTAGCTGTGTGACCAACTCATTTGACCTCTCTGGGCCTTGGCTTTTTAATTTACAGAACAGGGGAAATAATAGTATGCACAGCTTATAGGAAAATTGCAAGATTTAAATTTTATATATACATAATGCCCTTAAACATTATATATATATACACACACACACGTACATAGTATCACGTATATTACACACAAGTGATTATTTTGTTATACATGTATAGTATATGTATGTGCATGCTTACCCTTTAGAATAAAGACTTAAAGTGCTGAGCGCTTGCATTGTCTGGCCCTGTGGCCGTTACATAACTGGGTGGCTCACGGAAAGGCTTGTAAACCAGCTGTGAAGGTCACCAATGGCATGAGAGCAACGTGGAAGGACCCAACAGCCAACCAGCAGTGATCATCACGAAGGTGGGGTCCTCCTCAGAACAGGAGGGGGCCCCAAATAGGTCTCAGCCTTGCTGGGCTCTGGTCCAATTAGACTCATGCCTACAAGTATGAGCAAGCCTGGCTGACATACCTTGAGCATGGACTTTTCATTCTTCAGGAGAAAACAAAAAGCTACTTGGAGCCTCAAGCGTATGTGAGAGATGGTGAAGGGACAGGATATGATTTAGTAAGCCTCTGACCAAGTCCCTTGTTTTCTAGAAATAGCAGTTCTCCGTCTCTCTCCTGGTGCTGGTGGGAGTGGGGGAGGCACGCATGGGTAGTCACCTGCGTGCCCACGTGGGATGTACACTTACAGCCACATAGTATGTGAGGTGCCTTGACACACTGGGAAGTCCTCCAGCCTAATCCGGGGCTTAGCCTTTCAGGAAAGTTCTGTGTGACTCTCCTCAGACCTTCCGCCATCGGCAGCCCCGAGGATTGAGAGAAGGTCCACAGTCAACTGTTCAGAATGTAAGTGATAGGGATGGTGGTGGGGCGCACCTGTAGACAAACACTACAGAAGCTGAGACAGGGGGATTGTGAATTTAAAGCCAGCCTGGGCTCTACCTTCCAGAATTAAACAAGTGATTGGACAGTAGAGGGCTTGTCCACCATGCTCAGTCCCCAGAGCCACAGAACAAAGCCGGAACTGGTCCTGAACTCAGGGCCTCAGAGAACATCTGAGCAGCCACCTGCTGCTGTGCCTACGCTCACAACAATCAAGATCCTAACTGTAGCCATTAGCAATCGAATCAAATTAGCAATCGAATCAAGGTTCCCTGACCATTTGGAAAATGGAAGCTAAGAGTGAGGGTAATTGTTTTAGAATATTACTTTTGAAGGCTGGGGTGACAGATCATTGCTCCTCGTTCCACAACTATCACGGAGTGAGGGTCAGTTGGCTCGTATGTGCCCTGTAGCCCTCCATCCTGGCGCTCCTGCCCTCTTGGGCACACATGGCCTTGAGCACGACCCAGTTAAAGTTCAAGGACCTATGGCTGGAAAGAGGACCTGTGTGGCTTCCCCATCCCCAGGGCAGAGGTGATGTGTGCACTTCCCAGCCTCTGCCTCCCTGTTTCCAGCTCAGCCAGCTAATGGCAGAGACGGGGATGCTCAAGTGTCTTTTTTCTTCTCTCCTTCTTCCTACCGTCCTTTCCCTCACACTTCTCTTGATGCCACCCACGCCAACCTTCCCTCCAAACTGCACTGTCATAGTTCCTGGCCGGGCCCTGCGGGGCATGTGACCAGGCACACAAGTCCTGGCGTGATGACAGCTGGGGCACACTTAAGAGGCTGATGTCCTGATATACAAGAGAGCTATCAGTCAGGCTCCAGGGACCAGAGCTGATTCGGAATGGGTGCAGAACCTGTTCTTGGACCTTCCTGGCTGGCCATTTGGCTGGCTGTTCTATGTTCTGCCCTCAGGTCCCTGGGCCTATATTTAGCGTCACCCTGCCCCAGCAGGATCAACTATCTGTTGTGCCACACGGCCTTAGATCATCTCTTGGCCCCAGTGTCCAGTGGCCTGGTTTCTGACCTAGGTATCTGTCCGGCACAGGGACTGTTGTGCCTGGAGACAGTCTCACAGAAGCAGATTCCAGCTGATTGCAAGGGATGCGGAGGCCTCTGGGTCAATGCAATGACTTCCTCTGCGCTTCCACCCTTGCCCCACCCGCCTGCCCCTTATTGCCCGCGGGCCCAACGAGGACATCCAGGGCAATGACTACTTGAGGCTAGCACCCAATGAATGTGGCCATTATTATTTTTATCCTCAAAGCATATGTCAAATGTCACAGCCCCATTGGGAGCCAGAAGCAGTGTCAGCTGCTGGGATGTTGTTCCTACCCAACTCCACAGAAAGCAGAGATAATTGGAAGGAGGGATGGGGACAAAGAGGTGGGAAGAGGGGAGGAGAGGGGATAATAAGAAGAGTGAATGGAGGGACTTGGGGGCAGGGAAAAGGAACAGTAGAAGTGAGGAAGATGGAGAGGAGGGGTATGGAAGGACCGGGGACAGGATGGAAGGGCTAGGGAAGGCGACTGGATGCTTTCTCACAGGCTGTCCTAATCTTGCAGATAATTCTTGGCACAAGTGGGTTAATCCAGCTTGTGGGCTGTAGGCTGTTCCCATTGCTGCACCATGGAGTTCCTGGGTGCCTCTTGGGGTTGGGTGTAGCCAGAAGGCAGAGGAAAGGGAGACAAATGTAGACCTGAGAAGTCGGGGCCACGTGGGCACTGCAGTCATATCCAGAGTTGGGCTGCATCCCAGGGAGGGTGTTGGGAATGCCAGGGTCAGGGCCCGGCATTCATGGGAGAGAAGGAGGAAACAGAGAAGGATTAACCTCTTTTTTACCGTATGATGGATAGTACAAGGTTCTTCTGGACTCAGAGGCAGAGGAATGGCCCACTAGCTGGGACCTGATAAAGGTTTAGGGACTCGTGAGGTGGGGGACAGTCTGTGTGGAGACAGTAGCTAGAGCAGGGCCTTGGGTGGGAGAAGACAGGCCCTGGGGGTGGGGGAGCAGTGCTAGAAATCTCAGGACAAAAGAACCAGAGAACTAGATCAGCTTCCGGTGACTTAAGCAAGACCGTGGAGGGACTGGAGGTCCTCTGGCATCTGGCATTGTCTACGAACCCTGACTCTGGCCTCTTGATGGACAGATGCACTGGTGGGTCTCCAGCTGTTGGTGACATCTGAGATTCTGTCCACGCTCACTGTCTGCACCAGGCCTGGCAGGGTTAGTTCCCTGTGAGTATCAGGAGACAGAACCCAAGAAGGATTAAACAAGCAAGCTTTCTTCCAGACCACGCTGGTCCCCTGGAACTGCCAGGCCCAGGCTCTGCCTCTCCTAATGCTGCCCAAGGTACCCCCAAGCTTCCTGCTGTCTGGATTCAACCAACAGGGAATACTGGTGGGGGTGATGCTTTGAGCTGTGTCAGTGGAAGGGTCTACCCTGAGCTATGTTAGTGGAAGGGTCTACCCTGAGCTATGTCAGTGGAAGGGTCTATCCTGAGCTGTATCAGTGGATGGGTTCTACCCTGAGCTGTGCCAGTGGAAGGGTCTACCCTGAGCTACGTCAGGGGATGGGTCTATCCTGAGCTGCCTCAGTGAAGGGTCTACCTTGAGCTGTGCCAGTGGACGGGGTCTACCCTGAGCTGTGCCAGTGGAAGGGTCTACCCTGAGCTGTGTCAGTGGAAGGGTCTACCCTGAGCTGTGTCAGTGGAAGGGTCTATCCTGAGCTGTGCCAGTGGACGGGGTCTACCCTGAGCTGTGCCAGTGGAAGGGTCTACCCTGAGCTGTGTCAGTGGAAGGGTCTACCCTGAGCTGTGTCAGTGGAAGGGTCTATCCTGAGCTGTGTCAGTGGAAGGGTCTATCCTGAGCTGTGTCAGTGGAAGGGTCTACCCTGAGCTATGTCAGTGGGCCAGTCTATCCTGGCTGCAGCTCCAGTGGGGCAGATTCTCAGTAGACTTTCCCTCTACCACTGTCCCTGCGGAGATACCACCCTCTCATAGTACCCTTGACCCTGCACATTATCTGCCTTTCCAGTAACTTCTCTTCTGTTGCTGTGCCTACTAAATCTTGAAGGAGGACCATCAGAAAAGGTACGGAATGCCTAGTTAAGTTTTAATTGCAGATAAGCACTATTTGTCGAATAAATATATCCCTGAAGTCACGTAGGATATGCTTATACTAAGCAATTACCTGCTGCTTTTCCAAAATCACTGCCTACCTAGGTAGCCAGCAGTTTTCAATCAAAATCCCACTTCTAGGGTCCTGAATGATATGCAAGAAACTCTTAGGTCACAGGAAACTACTGTGACCCTGGTATCAGAACAGGTGGATCCAGAAGCCCAGGCCTCTGCAACATGGAGACAGTGTGGGTGACTGAGTGAAAATAAGGACAGGACCACTCCTAGGTATGGTTGAGGAGAAGGTTTTTATTATAGATATGAGGGAGAGTACAGCCAGAGGCATCTGGGTGGATCCACACTAAACAGGGCCGAGAGAGAAGAGAGAAGGGAAGAGTGGGAGAGGAAGAGAAGAGGAAGAGAGAGAAAGAGATCAAGAGAAGAGCCGAGGAACAAAAGCAACCCCAGGAAAACACATGACTGCATTATACAGGAATCATGGGCTGGAGAGGTTTAGGGTAGGAGTGGGGCCACAGAAGGGGCCACAGGTGCTGAGTGAGCCTTGTCCTGGGTTTCTTTGGGGCCTGATAGTGGCTTCTCTGATGAGGGCAGTAAAAGGCTTTGCTGGAGACAGGAACCATGGCCTAATGGTGGGGGTGGGAACTAAAGAGACTGGGTAGTAAGGAGACTGGCCAAAGAGCCAAAGCATCTCCCCAGTAGCCTAGCTTCAGCCCCACAAATGCCCTGAGATCATAGGGACAGGCCCAGAGACAGTTCCTAGACACTGGCAGTGATATGGCACATGGGAACCTGGAGGACAGAATTGGGAAGATCTGGAGCCCCTCTGTGGGGAGTAAACAGACTTTGGAGTCACCACCCAGTCACGTGACTCTAGGCCGCAGTTTCTTACCTGTTCAGTGCTCAGCCTGCTGACAACACTCGGTGAGTGGCAGAGGCAGAACCAAAGGTCAGGCTTTCTGAACTCATCAAGATTGGCTGCTGGGACAAACCAACTCCACGACCTCATGGTGCAAGTGCTGTGGGATGTTTAACTTGAAAGTTCCCACACGCTGGCTGTCCTTGACTAGCCAATGGGCCCTCCTTAGGGACTCAGGGCCCACGCGGCTCCTGTGGATGCCTCTGCCATCTGAGAGATGTGGGCATCCCAGGGCTGTGATATCACCATCTGTTGAGTTGGAAGAGGCAAGAGTGGAGAGGACATTTTCTCTCCAACCCTCACTGTACCAGGCCTTTTCTTTTGTGCCACCAACTAGCTCTCAAATCATGAAATGGAGACTTAACTAGTTTTGCATGCTCGGCCTAACGTAGGCTTATTTCTAGCTAGCTCTTTTACCTTAAACTAACCTGTCTCGCTTTATCTGCCTTTCAGCTCGGGGTTCTGTTCCTTTTCTTTCCTCCTATGTATCTTACTTCCACCGCTTCTCATGTTTGACTGGCTGCTGCCTGGCTTCTGGCCCCAGGCTTGTCCCTTTCTTTCTCCCTGTTCTTTTCTTTCTTCTTCCCTTCTCTCAATCTTCTCTGAAGCCTAGGTCTCTCCTCTGATTGATTCTCTCTGCCCAGCAGCCCCACCTATCCGCTCTCTTCCTGGCTATTGGCCATTCAGCTCTTGATTAGTCCAATCAGGTGCCTTAAGCAGGCAAGGCGAAACAACTGCAACACATCTTTACATAACTAAACACACATCTTTACATCATTAAACAAATCCTGCATGAACAGATGTAACACGCCTTTACACGGTTAACGTAATATTCCACAGCACAGACAAAGATAACACATCTTTGCCTAGATAATATTCCACAATGCCTCACTTCACACAGACCGCGTCAGATAGGCTGAAAATGCCTCTCTAGCTCTGTTCCCAGGAGGAAAGGACAACAGTTTGGTGGCCGCCGCAGGGCTCACCCACACTCTTGTGCTGCCTCTAACAATACAGAACAGCACGGGAAAGGAGGCCCTAGAAGAAGAACATTCCTCTGTTCCCTAGATGATGCCGTGACGGTGAGATGTCAGGCTGTACCTTAGTGAACTCCCCCAGAATCAGACCCTGAGACTAGGACTCTGTGCATAGGAAGAGATTAGTCCCGGTCCATTGCTAGAGTCAAACATTGGAAATTGGGCCATCTGTAAACTCTCATGGTCGTCAGCTGACTGGCCCAGACTGGGCAGCCCACAGGCTAGCCTTCGGTGAGGACCCCCAGTTGAGCCTCTTCGTGGCGGGACTGCATGGCAGAGGGAGATACATGGCGAGATGACGGAAAGTCAGAGGGGGTGGGCACCAAGGGTTAGGCTCATTCTTTTCCCTTCACTTCCTTCCCGAAATCAGGGACCTCATGGGAACATGTTAATCTCTTGGGGGCAGAATTCCTAATGACCTAGCCACTTCCATCTGGGCTCTGCTCCTTAAAGGGCACACTATCTCACTATTACATAAAATCCATCTCTGGCACATGAGCCCTCGGGGAATAAACCATGTCCAGACCACAGAAAGACTTCACAAAACACTGTAGGGTAGGAAGGTGAGGCAGGGAAAGCCAAACAAGAGCCTGTCCTCAGGTGAATTACCACAAAATAAGTCCCCATAGGTTTAGCACCTTAACTGTGCCGTTAAAGGAGGGGGCAACTGGTATTGGCACTATAGCTTGTGACTGAGAGTTGAGTCTTGGGACTGTGTCTTCTTTCTGATACTTCAGACGGACAGGCAAGGACTGACACGTGGAAGCCTGGAGGTATGTACCCAGTGGTCAAGGTAAGGGGACAAGGACAGGGCATCGAATATCCGCTATGCTCACCAGTTGTACAGGAGACGCTCAAGTCCCTCTCTGGATTGGCCCATGAGGAGACAGAGCAAGGATCAGCTACCAACAGGTGGCCAGAGTTTATCACCTGTGCTTGGTCTCATGGCTCCTCTGTGTCCATGGGATCTTGACACAGGTCCATGGTTTGTCCCAGACCGTATGGAGAGTGGGGGTGGGCTAAGGGCAGCACCTGGAAGCTGCCTACTATATGCAGAGTCCAGCTCCATCCTCAGTCAGTCAGAGACCTACAGCTGCTACAGCAGACTCCAGGGAGTCAGATAGATTGTTCTCCAAAGATCCAGATAGCCGCTTGACCTTGGCTGAGGCCCAGCACCGCGCTTCTAGGTCAAGGATGCAGGCAACTTCATACTTTCAGTAAGGAGCACATGTTGGACAGGAACTGTGAGCTAATGCGTGGCACATGGTCATGTCCAGTCCCGGGTAAAGTACACCAGCCAAAGATATCAGTCTCAGGGTCCCAGAGCCTCTCCCTCGGATGAATTCTGTTCATGGAGGTATGGAGCAGACAGCTTCCAGGGCCTTGAAGGCTCAGTGGGACGTGTGGGTGGTCCTCCTTTCCCCCACCTCTCTTGGGAAGCCTCAGGATTTTAGTCAGATCTGAATTTCTCCTGGCACTGGGATGTTTGGAATTGAGACAGTTAAATGATAGCCGTGAAACTCATCTTGACCTTGCTTCGGATGCAACAACTGAGTACTTGGAGACCCGAAGTTCCAGCCCTTGAATTCTTGATGTCTCATGAGGTTCTTCACAGACTAACTTCAGTGTGCTGCAGGTTCAAAGTCTGGGAGAGCTTGGGTGCTGTCTGCTTCTCAGAGCCTCCCATGTCCAAGGTCATTGTTGAAGATCCTCTCTAGAGGCTCTAGAGAGACCTTCTCCAGCAGGTGACAGAACTCCGGTGCTTTGCCCTGCCCACCATAGGCAGGGGCTGTTCCCCGTGACTGTCCTGGTCTCTGCCCTGCTGTTTCAGCATTGAGAACTCCCTTCCCCATCCTCACTGACTCCCCTCGATCCCTCAGGCTGGATCTTGGAAGCCATCCAGGGAAAGGGGCTCTGTTGCTGAAGGACCCAATGTGCCCGGGGAACTTCTCTACCTCAGATTGAGGGTCTGTGACCTTTGTCACACTTGAGGAATCTCTGGCTCCGGGGTAAGCACACAGAGGTATCCACAGCCTTGGGACTTTGGAAGCAATGACAGGAACTGGTCTCCTGTCTTGGCTCTCTCCCTCCTTGGCTTCCAGAATATCCTGCTCTCCCCTCCTTCCCACCACAGCACCACAGGAGGGGGAAAGACCACCCTCACTGTCTCTCCCCACAATTAGGATTTCAGAGAACACTGAAAGCCCTAAAGGTGATAATAAAACAGAGGCCCGGGTCTGGGCCACCCAGGGAGCTGTAAAAAGCCACCCAGATCAGGATGTTCGTCCCAGCACCAAGCAGCATAGTTTACAGGGCCAGGGAGCTTCTTCCCAGCTCAGAGGAAGGGGTGGTAGCCCTGGGTTGGGTCTCCTCCAGGGATCTGGGGAAGCAGACAGGCGCCCTCTTGTGGACTCTTAGGGGTCTGTTCTAATGAAAGGGTCAAACTAGGGGATTGCACCCAAACAGCACTGCCCTTTCTCCAGTATGGCTGGGAAGTATTCTAGGCTGGGCACCACCTTCACCACAGAACCACCATGGCGGTGGAAGTGGGTGTGTGCCTGTGCCAGCAGCTTTTTCCGAGAACCTCCTAGTTTCTGATGGGTTTTCACCTCACGGGACAGGATAATGGTGACTAATGGTGACTAATGTCAGGGCTTTGTGTATATGGGCCAGCATAATCTCCATAATCACATCCATGTAACCAGTATGGTCCCCACCTTATGATTCGGTTATTCATGGTCTATCAGTGCCCAACTGTGTTAAATGGAAATCCTTAGAAGTCCACACTTCACACAGTTTAAATGTAATCCTTCTCCTGGGTCGTGTGACGATACCTCTATTCTTTTCAGGCCTAGATTCAAATCCTCCCTTTGTTCAGTGTATCCGTGTGGTAGGCGTTACCCACCCGGTAGTCACTTAGACAGCTTCTCTCATCAGACTGTTGTGTAACTGCGCACAGTGCTGTGCTCAGTGACCCTCCTCTTACCCGGGACCCAAACAAAGTGTAGCGATGCAGGTAGCTTTATTACATTTCGTTAAGCTATAGACCCAGGGCTATCAGCCAATTGGATGTTTTTTTAGTTTTGAAAATAAAAATGCTGGCATAGGAAAGGGGCACATTTTGGGCTATCACCTTAGTTCCTGCTGCCTGCTTCTTGGGCCTGCCCTAGATCCTTGTGGTCTAATGGCTTCTCTGCCTTCCTTACACCCTATCCTTCTGTTCCTACAGCTCTCTGGTCCCTTTCTATCGCTGTTGATGCCCTAGGCTCCTGCGACCAGCTTCCGCAGCCCAAGCCACACACCTGTCATTGACCTGCCCTTTCAGATTCTGCCCAAGGCTCTCAGGAGCCGTGTGGTCTCTCCCATGCCTCTGAGCTCTTGTCTTGCTGTTCCTGTTGCCAGAATGCCCTTCGTGTCAAACTTCTGCTCATTCCTATCCTCTAGAGAGAACGTCAGACCCTGCAATGCTGGGGTCTCCACCACCACTCCACACACCCCGACACAGGCCAGCACTAACCCATCTTGGTTCAGCCCTAGCCAGTAAGGTGTCTCTGTCTCTACGGACACTTTCCTCTCTCAGTGCAAGGCCAGAACAGACACTTCCCCACTGTGTCCAGTCTAGGGGCTCTAGAACCGTGGAAAGTTCCTGCTCTCCACACCTGCTTGGGGTCACCTAGGCTGGCAGGGCTAATGAATGGTGTTGAGGCAGTGAAGCAAGGGAGATGGGTGTGGCTTCAGAATCATAGGGAATCCAACCCTCGGCCTACTGCCTCCACCCATCAGTCACGGGTTCTCCTCCAACACAGGCTGCTGTCCCGAACAGGACCCAGCTTCTACAACTGCCTCAATCCCTGCTTTTCAATCTTCTCTCTTTTGACCCAGCCCAAGCTCTTGCCTCCTCTTTGCCTGTCTTCCCTGGGCCACGGCTTCCCCCAGAGGCTGTGATGTTCACATCATAGCTGTGAATGGAGACCTTCCTGTGGTAGCATGAACTAGGACGGCACCCGGCCCAGACCCTTGCAGTAGTACAACAGCTTCTGGAGCCTCACAGTAGGTCCTGAGGCTTCCTGCCACCCCTCCCTGTCCTGAACTATGCTGCACCCCAAATCTGGATCAGGGTACTCTGGGAAATGACTAGGCTGTAGCCACTGAAACCCTGGTTGCAGAGTGGAAGAGAAAGCATAGGCCAGAAGGATTTGGGACCCCACTTAAGGTATTAGAGCCACCCTCCCCATGACTGCATGATACACAGTGCCCTAGCCTCCTCCTCTTCCTCTCCTGGGAACTGAACCAAAAGATGGGTGAAGAAAGCTAGAAGACCATCAATAATCCAGCTTCCGCTGTAGGGTACCCTCCATGGTGCTGTAGGGAGTCAGAAACGGGCATGCACCTGTGCCTGTAAGCCCAGCACTGGACAGAGTGGAGACGGGAGGGCTGGTTCCTCCAGTACTGTGATGTCACAACCCAGAGCTAATGGGAGGCCTCTGGACCACATCATCCTCCAGATGCTGGGTGTTGGAAGAGTTGAGTAGCATACCTTCCACCTTCCCTTTCTGCTGACCCTGTTGCACAGGGTGCCCCAATAGATAACCAAGATAGGTCACACTGTGAAATGGGGACATGGCACAGCGTCTCTGGCCAGGACACGGTTGGCAAGACTGTTATGAAGACTTTCTGTAATGCACTGTCTTCTGGCCTTGGCCATAGCTGGCTTCAAGTGGCCCTGTTCTGATCTCTCTTGGCCTCTCTACCTTCTGCGTGAACTCACTGAGCAGTGGATGAGCAGCATGTGGGTAAAGGACCCAGGGCAGAGACAGTGGAATCTGGCGGCTCTCTGAACTAGTTTGCTCTCACCCTAAGACTCTTCTGAAGGTTCTTAGAAGCCAACACCTGTTAGAAGCCCCCTAGGTTTCCTTGTGTCCTAGAGTTGGGGACTGATGGGGCCATACCAGTTATGTGGCAGGGAGAAGAGCGATGCCATAACAGAGCGGCACTCCCAGAATTTCTGAGCTGGTTGCACCTCAAAGGTCCTGGACTTAGAAGTAGTGAGCCTGAGTCTAGACCCAGCCCTGCTGTGTGATCTTGGGCTGGCCACTGACCATCTCTGAGCCTCTGTTTCCCTTTCTCTGAGGAGGACGTGCTAGCCCAGACTCCCAAGAACTGCCAGGAGGACCAAGAGAGGAAGCAACCAGCATCATTGCTCTGATTAGATCTACGTGGCCCTTGGTTGGCTCCTGCATGACCTGGGGTGGTGAGGCACACTGCTAAGAACAACATATGCAGCCCAGGGAGCTGGCCTCGGCAGTCCTGAGTATGAGCACGTGGACCCAGAGTTGCTGTGGCAGGAGCTTATCCAGCTTCTAGCCAGGTAAGAGCTGCCTTGACCACATCCTGGCCCTGCCATGACCTGCTAGACCCCTGCCCCTGCCATCTCCTGCCCTGCCTCTGCTGTGGTCCTTCCATGCCATGCCCTTGCCCCTGCCATGACCTGATCCTGCCATACCCTGCCCAGAACCTACCCCTGTCCTGACCCTGTTGTATAGCTGCCCCCTTTCTTCCCCTGTTATGCCTTCCATTCCCTGCCCTGGCTCTGCGTGACCTGCCCTGGTCTTGCCTGCCATGCCCCTGCCTCTGCTCTGCCTCTGCCTCTGCCCTGCCCTGCCCTACCCCAACTGTATCCATGCCCTGCATTGTCCTGCCCTGCTATGCTCCTGCCATGCCCTACCCTACACCTACCCTGCCCTGACCCTGTCATGCCATGCCTCTGCTTCATCCCTGGCCCTCATGCCCTGGCTCTGGTCTTGTTCTGCCCAAGCCCTGCCCTATCATGGGGCAAAAATGCCCCAGGGAAGTCAAGGTCAAGGAAGGAAGTGAATCCTAAGGTAAATCAAGACACAGGGGAGTTGAAGGTGGGGGGACAAGGGCACAATCCTTCATCCTCAACTCTGCTTTGACCTCAGACCTTTGCCCAATTGCAAGCTCTGGGAGCTGAGTATCCCCACCATGAAGCAGGGTTTGCAAATGGCTGTCGGTAAACCCAACCTGTGAAGTGAAAACCTGGATCTCACTCTCCTGAAGCCACAAGTGATAGCACACAGCTTCCTTCCTTCTTTCCTTCCTTCTTTCCTTCCTTCTTTCCTTTCTTCTTTCCTTCCTTCCTCCTTTCTTCCTTTTTTTTCTTTTTTCTTCCTTCTTTCCATTCTTCCTTCTTTTCTTCTCTTTCTTTCTTTCTTTCTTTCTTTTCTTTCTTTCTTTCTTCCTTTCTTTCTCTTTTTTCCTCCTTCTTCACCCTCTCTGCTCCCCCCCTTAGACAGAGTCTCACACTATAGCCCAAGATTATCATATCTCACTGTGTAGTTAGCCCAAGCTATCCTTGGATTCATACCATCACCTGGCCTCATACTCTCAAGTGCTAGGATACAGGTGGGAGCCACCAGATCCTAGCTGTGAGCAGATTTGCAAAGCAAAGATCCATCTGTCGCTGGTGCCTCTGATGACTTGGGATTCTCAGAGAGACTGGACCCATGGTGGCTTGGGAGCCCCACTGTGGGATTTCCTTCCCCTTTCCAGATTATGTGAATAAGAAAACAGAATTCACAATGGCTGATCTGGGGTACTTAGTGGTCCCACAGAGATCATATCTCAGCCACAGTTGGTCATAAGCCAGATCTTACCCAGGCCTCAGCCCTTGAGCTCTGACCCACCTATTGGAACAATGCTTAGCTTAGGGGCTCCCTGGGGAGTCAAGACTGAGCCTCGTGATGTGCTGGGCACCCAGGTGTGGTTCTGGTCAGCCATGAGGCACTGCATGTGTCTGTCTGAGCACCCAGCTGCCTGGCTCTGAGTGCAGACACACAGAGGTCAATGGTACCATGGTAACTATAGAGGAAAAAGGCCAGGTACCTGGGTTAGGTACCTCGTGACAGTATCTGTTGACCTCTGGTGGGGTCTCAGGCTCTTGACTTCTCTTTCTATGCAGCAAGGAGGTAATAGATATGTGGGAAGGGGAAGGATAACCAGACACACACACACACACACACACACACACACAGAGAGCATACATACATAGCTATACAAATAAATGCACATAAAACATGTATTTCTATAATTATTCTAACGTCATCAAAAATCAGAATTGTTACTGTGATGGTGAGCTGTAATTGTGAACTTGTTACAACGCAGAATCACCCAGGAAGAGAACTTCAGTGAATGAACTGTCTAGGCCGGGTTGGCCTGTAGATGTCTCTGTGGGGGTATGGGGGTGTCTTGGTTGCTTTAAGACAATCCACAATGTGGGAAGACCCAGCCCACTGTGGGTAGCATCACTCCCTAGGCACTAGGCAGGAGGTTCTGAACTATGTGAGTAGGCAAAGCAGGAAGCATGCACGTGTTCACTTCTTTCTGCTTTTGATCACAGATCTGCTGTGAGGGTTTAAGTTCCTGTTGTCTTGACTTCACTATGTGATGGACTAACTTTTTTTTTTGCCAGTATTTTATCACAACAGCAGAAACAAAATGAGCACATATAGAACATTTCCTCTGTGCTAGTTAGGCTGTCTCGAATCTTCTCACAAGCTCTGAGGCACAGAGAGGGTAAGGACCTTGCCCAAGGTCACTCAGCTGGGCTGGCAGTAGTGAGCTCGGGCTCAAACTCCCATCTGGTTTCCTAGCCACTGTCCTCATGCTACAGTGAGGGTTATGAGGTTGGAAAGGGTTCTGAAAGACTGCGTCTGCCCTGGAGGTGACAAGGTGTCACGGGTGATCTCTGGTGGGGTTCAGCAGGCAGGTGTGTTTGGGCAGAAAGCTGCCATCACTGTCCTGCATGGCAGGCTCAGGGTGGCTAGCTTCTGCACTGAAGCTTCAGGGACTGGTGGGAGATACGGAATTGTGCCTTGATCAATGAGCCGAGGTCACGTGTCTCCTTGCAGCGGACACAGCACCCACTGAACCGGCTCCCTCCAACGGGACATGCCTGTGCCCTTCTTTCAGCTTCCCTAAGCCTGTTGGTCCTCCTCTGCCATCTCTGTCTTTGTACGGCAAGTTCCCAATGTGTCTTCAGCCCCCAAGTGGCTTTTCCTGTGCCCAGGCTTCTGTCGAGGATGCGAGGCGGGACAGTGGCTCTGCCCTACTATTCTGGAGCACACCCGGTCTGACTGTCTAGCTCCACTCAGCTCTGGGGCTCTGTGCAGAATTCCCCTCTGTCAGCAAGGCCTCTGAGGGGACATCCACCTACCTCACTTAGCTCCATCTCCACGGGCTGCCGAGATGGGAAGGAATCCCAGGCGGCTTCGGTGGATATCATGGTGGAACACTGTGGCAAGCTCTTCACAGCCATTCAGGACCCCCAGCAGCACCAGGAGCTCCTCTCTGGGATGAAACAGGCCACCCTCCAGAGCCTGGAGCCTCTAGTAGAGAGCCACAGGACTGTGGTGCCCGTACGCAGTACCTGAAGTCTGGACCACTCCACTTGAACCAAAGCGTTGGAAACCCTTTTTCTCTGCACCTGGGGAAAGTCTGGGTGAGGCTGTCTCCCTAGATTCAAGTCCAGTCACTGACTGTCTATGTGGCTCATCTGTATCCTTCCTGAGCCTCAGTTTCCTTGTGTGTCAAATGGGGACAACACATGAGAGATCTTGGATGATGTTTAAAAATACTTTTTCCCCGTTTTCTTCTTTCTGGTTATGTGATAGTAAGAATTGTTGCCAGAGTGTGACGACTGCAGGTGAGAGAATCTGCCCGGTTACACTGCCACCAGGAACCAGAAGAAAGGTTGGCAGGTTGCTTGGTTCCAGATCAGAACAGTGGGATATTTGCAGAGCCTCTGCCCCCTAGTGGTAGTGATGTGGAACTGCACCACTTGATATCTTCTTTGGAGAGCATCCTGTGTCCATGCAGGACACTTCCCACAGAGCTCACGGTTATATTTGTATTTCCCTAAAGTCTCATTTTTTAATTCATTACGACTTCTACCCACTGATTAATGGTGAGTTAAGAACACTGCATGAAAGCCTGACGTGTTACCAAGCTTTAGGGAGCATCTCGGACACGCTATTCTTCCCATTTGCAAATTAACATCAGGGAATGATGTCGGTTCCTAATTCACATCCTTGGACCTGGTTGGGTGGGTGGTGTGCCTAGCACACCCCTGCATCCAGCGTGTCTAGGCCTCAGCTGCATCTCTGACCCTGTCCTGCATCTCCCAGGACCTTGAGTGTCCACCCACTCAAACCATAGCAATATAGGGTCCTCTGGGCAGGACCAGGCTGGGTGGATACCATAGAGCATCCACTAGGCCAAGATGACCCCACCTCCCTCATCCCAGAGCCTGAAGATCCGACTGTGCCAGCTGAAGAAGAGATGTCACAGTGAGAGGTGGTAAAGACTGGTGTGGGATGTCCTTCTGCATGCTGCTAATATTCGTTGCTTTTATTGGCTAATGAACAAAACTGCTTTGGCCTATGGCAGGGCAGAATATAGCTAGGTGGGAAAGCCAAATACGGGGAGAAAGAAGGTGGGGCGGAGGGAGATGCCAGCAGCTGCTAGGGGAGTCAGATGCTAGAGGATTACCAGTAAGCCATGGGCCACAAAGTGGTATACAGATTAATAGATATGAGTTAATTTGTATGTGAGATCTAGCTAGTAATAAGCCTGAGCCATCATCCAAATAATTAGAGTTAATATTAAGCCTCTGAGTGATTATTTTATGACTATGGGAAGAGGCAGGATGCAGAAAACATGTCTCTAATAGAGTGGTTCTCAACTTGTGGGTCACGACCCCCCCATTGAGATCCCCTAAGACCCTTAGATAACACAGATATTTACATTACAAGTCATAATGATGGGAGAGAGCAGCTCCTTCAACATCATAACAGTAGCAAAATTACAGTTATGGAGTAGCAGTGTGTAGGCCCATATTTCTATATGGCATGGCAGCCAAGCCATAGACACACCTGAGATGGGTCCTGCCAGGCAGGCTGTCGCTAACCTACCAAAAGGTCAGGGTGTTTTGCTCCTTTCTTTGCAATAGCATACAGAGCAGACAGGTAGCTGTGGACATGATAAAAGGCCATTCACCTGGTTACCTAGGAAACAGAATGCTAATATATTTCACCCTCAGTTAAGTTATGGTATGCAGACTGTTTGGAAAATAAAGCAGGAGAACTCTTCAAAATGTGAACTCAGGATATCATGAGGGATCTCTGAGAATCTTCCTCCCGATGAAACCATGTGAGTCATGTCTTTATTCCCGTCTCCTCCATGCCAGTCCATAGAGACATAGTTCATGTTGGAGTCTGGCTTAGAGAAATGATTGAGGATCTGGGTTAGCACCAGACCTCCAACAGCAATGAAAATAATTTTATGGTTGGGGGTCACTGGAAAAGTGGAGAACCACTGCTCTATGAGATTGGGCTGCACGCAAATCCGTAGGGCATTGTCTTAACTAATGATTGATGGGAGAAGGCCCTGCCCTGTGAGTTCCTGCCCTCCCTGCTCTTGGTAATGAACTGTTCTATGGAACTGTGAGCAAAATAAACCCTTTCCTCCCCAGTTTATTTCTGGGCATGGTGTTTCATCACAGCAATAGTAACTAAAACAGTCTCTTGTACCACAAACCCAAGCACCGCATAGGTGAAGGGGATTGGGAGAGGGTGCAGAGGTGTACTGTTGCCTTTGTTGGTCTTTATGTGGAGACCACCATGGCCAACCAACACCACAACACCCATGCCACCTGAATATGACATTTCCCTTGCTTGCTGCACTCCTGTCAACACGTGTGAGGCACACACACACACACACACACACACACACATACACACACACACGAAGATGGGGACGCAAGAGGACACACAGGTGGACACGTGAATGCACTCGAGTTGGGCATTCTGGTGACTACAGGAGCCTTGACTCCCTCCTCAGGAGCTTGGCCAAGGGCCCTAGGCTGCCTCATCTCACCGCCTCCCACTGAGCCACTGTCAATGGGAAAAATGTTATCAGGTTGGCTTCAGCCAACGACAGAGCTTGGATTTGCTTTTTTAAGCTTTTGGAGATATAATTCACAAAGCATAAAAATGTACGTCTCTAAAGTATATCCTTAACGCTGCCAGTGGAGTCAAAATTATACGATTTAATTCAAGAACATTTCATCACCTCTGAAAGATATGTTAGTAGCGTCTGTTAACATAGCAAACCCCCTGCCTCCACCCTCCCCAACCCTGGTCTCCAGATGCTGTTCCTTTGAGTCTCGCTCTTCTTGCACCGAAACCATACTGTCTTGACTGCTGTCACTGAGTAGGGAGTTGAGGTTGTCAAATGCTTGGCTCCTCTACCAGGACAAGTCTGGTGAAAAGAGTGGGTTTTAGTCATAGTGCGATCCAGCGCTCAGCAGCACTCTGAAGGCACCGTCTTGTCTGCCATCTTTAGCACAGGCTCAAATCAGTTAATTCAGGCTCAGGAGAAGCACTGGAGCCTAGAATCCTGATTCCCTCTGCCTAGAGGGGACAGTCCCAGGAACAGCAGCAGCAGTGAGCGAAGGCTTTCTCACCCTTTGCTGTGTGGCTCAGCTCGGGGGCAGCTCTTCCTGTTGAAGTTCAAGTAATTGGCAGTCCCTGGGATTTCACAGCCTCTTCACATTATAACCAAATGTAATTTCTGAGTAAGGGGCATCTGTCTAGATGTCTGCTATGTGTTCATTTCGTCACCTTTCCAGCGTAAGGGAAGAAAGAGTACGGTGGTGTCAGGGCATCTCAAACTTCTCCCGTAAGCCCCACCAAGTCTGTAGGTCTCAAACCCATTCAGTCACCCAGAGGCACCCAGGATCATGCTATGTATAGCTGGAGATGGGACAAGAGCTATGAGCACCCCTCTTTCTGAAAGAAGCAGTGGGAAGAGGCAGACAGTCGCATTCAGGAGACCACAGAAGAATCCAGACTCCTGGGCATCTACTTCTGCCACTAGCAAGCTGTGCACCTTCTGATAAGACACTTGACTGTAGGTTCGTGTTTGTTTGTTTGTTTTACTTGGGGGGAGCACCACCCAGCTCCCAAATAAACACAAGGAAGTTTATTCTTACTTATGAATGCTGTGCCTTAGCTTGGTTTGTTTCTAGCCCTCTTTTATAACTTAAATTATCCAGTTTCTCTTTAATTATGTTTTGCCTCTGGGCTTTTTATTCTATACATCTTTCTTTATTCTCTATATTCTTTTTCTGTTCTTACTCTATGGCTGGCTGTGTGGCTGAGTGACTGGGTGGCTGCCCTGGCATCCTCCTCTCCTCCTTTCCTCTCTCCTCACTCTTCTCTGGAGCCTAGCATTTCCTCCCTATTTATTCTCTCTGTCTGGCAACCTCACCTATTTCTCTCTCTTGCCTAGCTATTGGCTGTTCAGCTCTTTATTAGACCAATCAGGTGTTTCAGGCAGGCAAAGTAACACAGCTTCACAGAGTTAAACAAATGCAACATAAAAGAATGCAACACATCTTTGCATCATTAAACAAATCTTCCACAGCATAAATGAAAGTAACACATCTTAAAAATAATATTCCACAACACTCGACCTCTCTGAACCTCTGTTTACTCCTTGTCTGGTCGTGCTGACGCCATATCCTTTGCAAACCTACCCCTCTTTCATCCCTGGGAAGGGGTGTCAGGACCAAAGCACTGGTAGGAGGGGGATTTATTTTCCTTTCCTAGCATTTATTGGGCAAGACAGAGAGTTTGAGAATGAGCTTGGCACTCTTGGAGCCCAAGGATGCTGGTCAGGACCAGAGACTCAGACAGTACAGCACACCTTGAGCGGAGTCCCAAGGGAGCAAGATGTGATCTCCAAGACCATTTCCCAGCATTCAGTCCTCAGAGAGTTCCATGTGTGCTGAAGGCCTGACCATGACCCAGACATCATGATGAGTCCCTTCACTCTGTCTCTCCTGAGAAGGAGGAGAGGGGAGGGGGAAGTCACATGAAGCTTTTGGGAAGGAGGCTGAGAGCACAGGCAAGGTTCTGGAGCCTGCTGGATATGGGACAGTGTTACACACTGGGGGACTGTCAACTCTAGGCTACAAGACTACCGTTCTTGCTGTGACTGTGGCCTCTGACAGTTTGACTGTTAGAGGATTATCAGAGTCACAGGAAACATGAAGGAGTCCCCCAGATCACCCAATAATGTGGGAGCATGCACATGTGTGAGCCCCAACAGCCAGGGAGCTAGCAGGGGACTAGGTCTGTGGGTGCTCTGATCGTGGATCCCCAGAAGCTGCCCACCCTGAGTGTCTTCTTGCAGTTTGGAATGCATCAACCCTCAGGAAAACCAGCAGAGCAAGGATACTCTCTGAGCTGGGTGGGAAGATGTCACCCACGTACACACAGAGTCTGACACTCCTCCTTCAGAGTAGGGGCCATGGGTCTCTAGGAGGCCACTTGCTGCTGTATCAGCCACGATGCTCTCTCCACAGGCCTGTGGGTGCGCGTGGACGTTGAGCAGCTGGTGAGCTAGCTGCCAGCCATGGAGACTGTGAATAAGGGTGGGTGGTGCAGGGCGGTGGGCTGTCGCCAGTGGGTAACAGGCTTCCTGGGCAGAATGGGGGTGGGGGTGGGGGGTTCTGTTGCAGTGAGGCGGGGGAGGTGGGGTCAGGGAAGAGAAAGGCTGTATGCCTCAGTCAGGAAGGGAAACAGTGCCAAAGCAAGGACAGGGACATTCTCTTGAGTGGATGTCAGGAGGAAGAAGTTGGAGGGAGAAAAGTGACCAAGACACCGGGGCAGTGACTCCACAGTGGCTAAAGGGCCAAGACCATCATGGCTGCCTAAGAAAGGGGCAAAGGCTATCGAGGAGCCTAACGCCAGGCTAAGAGCAAGGTTTAGACTCAGGGCTGCGGGGAGCAGTATCAGTTACTTTTCTTGTTTCTTGACAAAATACTCACAAAGCAGCTTATGAGAGGATGGGTCTATGGGGACACACCGAGGGACTATGGGCCATCATGGAAAGGAAGAAGTATGGGACAATCAGTTACCATGTGTCTGCCGTCTGGAAGCATGGAGAGGCGGATGCTGGTGCCTAGATTGCACTTCTCTTTTTTGTTTTTCATTGAGTCCAGGACCCCAAACTTGCAAAAATAAAGAAAATAAAATTGGCATGGATGGTTCATAGTCAAGCAAATCACGAAAATAATTAAGAATAGTTTTAAAATGTGCAAAATGTTTCAACCATATAATTTTTGTCCATCAAAAATACAAATTAAGCTACCGTGTGCATGTTTCCAAGACAGGCTCTCTGACCCAGTGGTCCTGTTTACATAAATTCTCTGGAAAGCAAGTTGGTACAGGGTCCTAGTGCTAGTCAGATATCAGCAGAATTGAATGTCATTGAGTATGGAGTGGAACATTTGTTTAATGATACAAAGATGGGCTGCATTTTTGTATGTTGCATTTGTCTAACTCTGTGAAGCTGTGACTCTTTGCCTGTCTAAAACACCTGATGGTCTAATAAAGAGCTGAATGGCCAATAGCAAGGCAGGAGCAAGGATAGGTGGGGCTGGCAGGCAGAGAGAATAAATAGTAGAAGAAAAAGAGAGAAAGGATGAGAAATCAAGGAGCGAGAAGAGGCCAGCCACACCATGGATCAAGAGTGAAAGTAAGATTACTCTTTTGCTTGTGTGCCGTGGTACACACATTTCTCCTACCAAAATAAAAAGTAATTAAAAAAAAGAATGGAACAAGTCATATCTCTGACCCAGGATGGAGACACAGCATTCTAAACAGCCTGTAAAACCCGTAAGATTTCTGTTTATACATAGGCTATCTGATAAAAACAAAAACAAAAACAATGGTCCCCTCCCCCTTGAAAGTTGATCCAAATGGTCCTGTCAATCACCTGGACAGGACATGCCCTCTCGGGAAGCTGTGGGTTCCATGGAGCTTAGAAAATGGTTATGGAACCTGCATATATAGAGAACTTTGTGTGTGTGTGTGTGTTTATGTATACATATGTATATGTATGTGTATTTGTGTATATATACACACACACACACACACACACACACACACACGTCTCTCACCGTGAAAAGGGAGGCCGTCCTTTTGTACCCATCAGGCTGCTTCCTGAACTCTGGGAAGATGATTAGGGGAGGAAAAGCTTCAGAAGTCTCCACTCAGCTCAAATGCTGTTGGGATGATCCTTTAGGGTGGTCCTCGTGCAGGGACAAATGGTCCTCTCTTCCTGCATCTACTCCCTGGAGTCCACATGGCTCCACGGAGAAGCCAGAGGTGGCAGCTGTGGGCGGCTGTGGCCTCACAGGGTGAGAGAAGAGTGTGGCCTCCCATGAGGACCCTGGACCCAGCCTGAGTACTTGCTGTCCTGCCAAGACGACTGGATCTCTTAATCTGCTCTCTCAGGCTGTTCAAGGCAGACAGCTCCTCCAGGCCCTCCACCTCATTCTCTGTCTACCTCTCTCCCTTCTTCCCCTTGTGAATCCTTGTTTCCCTGAAGAAGTTTAGGGGTTCAGAACCTTCCCCTCACTTGCTCACCCTAAGCACCCTCCTACGGGCTCTGCTGTCCAAAGCCACCATCCTTCACAGTCCAGCTGTTCTCTGTAACCTTCCTGGCCTGCACTGGGGGAGGGTTAGTCATGAGGTCCTCTGAACTTCTGGGCGGGGACTTGGCCTTCCCTTATGGTGACACGCTCAGCTGCTGTGATTGACAGGAGGATATGGAGACTAGGTAAGTAGGCAGTGGCATCAGGGACACTCATGATACCATTCCCTAGGCATTGCTGCCTGAACAGGTCAGCCCTCTCTGAGCATGTCTCGCCAGTAAGAGGCCGGGCTGTGAAAGCATTTGGGAAGTGTGGGCTTGGCATGATGGTTCCAGAGTCACAGTCTTACTCATTCGAGTGTGCGTAAGCATCACACAACAGACAGTGAGGCCCTGATGCATGCTGGTCTCCACCAGCCGTGGGGATAGAGCCATGGCAGTGGCACCCCAAAGAGGTCTGTGTGGTGTGACTGTGAAAGGCTTTCGGTTTCTCTCAGAAACAAAGGGAGGCTGTGCCGGAAGTAACAAGGACAATATGGGACCCTCCCAGGGTGCACATTCTTCTGTGTGTTTTTTGACTGAACAAACACTCCTCTCCTTTCCAGCTGCAGTTGGGTGAGCTCTAGGACCTCCAGCACTAATGCAGGCCTATGCGAGCTTTAGACTTCTGTCAACACTGTCTTTCTCCTTCCTTTTCTCAAAGTTGGAAAAGGCTTTGAGGTTTAGATTATGGGAGTGTGGCTCAGCTGGGAAAGAAGCTCTGGAACCCTTGGCCTTCAATCCCATCCCTACCCCATCCCAACTTCTACCCATCCCTTCCCCCAGGGAGCAGAGTCCTGCCTCACACCTGTCAGGGCCCATTTGTGGGAGAGACTTGTAGGAACAATGGGATTGGAGATAGGTGAATATAGAGGTCAAGCTGGCAGAAAGGGAGAACTCTTTGGAATCAAGGAAAGGTGAAAGCAGACATCCGGAGAGAGGAAGTTCCTCACTGAGTCAGAGTCAAGGCCTATGCCATCTGAGGGAAGTTGGGCCCCTGATTGACAAAGCCCCCTTTGTCACTACCATCAGGATACTGGGCAGTTGTCTCCTCCCTTGGACAGTTATGCGTGTTTAGGCAGGGGATACAGCAATATTCCTGCTTTTCTGCACTGACGAAGTTGCCTGGGCCCACACAGTCCCTACAGGTCAAAGGTGGGGAGGGAGTCTCACAAATGAAGATACTTCATTTTCCACCAGATCAAGAGAGAGGGACACACAGTGTCCTCTTTAGCAGGAGAAGTCAAAGGAAAGAGGTCATTTTTACTCTCTAGAGGCCCAGACAGTCAACTGTACAAGCTCCGCCCTGACTGGCGGCACACGCCTTTTATCCCATCATCTGGAGACAGAGACAGGCAGATCTCTGTGAGTTTATGGACAGGCAGGTCTACAGAGTGAGTTTTAGGACAGCCAGGCCTATGTAGGGAGATCCTGATTAAAATAATAATAATAATAATAATAATAATAATTAAATAAATCGATCAATCAATCAATCAATAAAAGAGGGTTGGAGATGTAGCTCAATGCATGGCACTTGCCTTGCATAGCAGGGCGCTGGGTTCAATCTCAAAGTACCACAGAAAAGTGTTTGGAAGATTGATAATTGTCCAAGTTGTCTTCCCTTTGTCATTTAAAGAGGACCCACAGGTTTGGAAGCATAACTCATGGGTCAGTTTTCCCTCCAACCACCCATCTATGGCTCCTCAACTCTGAAAAGTAACATTTCTTGAATTCTGATAATGTCATGCCCTCTTGGTCTGGGCAGGGACAGCTCTGGCCTCTATGCCAGGGGAACATCTGAGGTGGTTTCCGGAAAGCAGAGGCACTTCTGTGCCTGCTCCAATTCCATCCAGTCCATCTCTGTGTGGAGACAGAGAGCCTGGACTCTGAAGGAAGCTGGTCTGCAACCTGGGCGAGAGCCTTGAGAAGGTCACGTGGCCTTCGCCCCTCCCTCTCCCAGTTCTGGTCACTGGCCTAATCCGTGGAAGACAGCTGTTACTCAGTGCCACTCCCCCCTGCTTTGCCCACTCCTCCAGCTGTCCTCTGTAAGGACAGGGTATCTGGGGGTCCCTCACAGCAATTGGATAGAAGCAACCAGAGCCCAAGATGGCTGCCCAGAGGCCCGCCGATACACTTTAGACATCATTATCACCCACTTTCCTCTAAACACCCACCGGCTTCACGACAGTTTACAGCAGCCATACAGCCACCAGTAAAGGCAATGTAAGGGAAGGAAGTGGGCAGTGTGGATTCCCAGACAGCCTGGTGAATCTTCCCCTTTTATTTCTGCTCCCCGTAAATGGAAATTCCCAGAAAAAGAAAATCCGCACGTGCACTGAACATGCTATAAGGCTGATGATGGGATGTTTCGAATGTCTGTGAGCCTGAAGGATGGAATGTTATAGGTTGGGAGCCAAATTATCCTGGGCTGTCTTTTGCCTGCTAAACATTTATTGCCTACCCTGTGTCTTACCTAATTATCCTTGTGACTTAGATAAATCCTTCTGGGATGGGCAAACATTCCAACCCAAAGACCCAGGAACAGCATCAGACAGCACCTTAGCTTATAGCACAGGTTCCCTGCTTCACTGTAGCCATCTACCAGATGCTTCTACCTGTATCTGAAAAGTGTCTTGACTTAGGACTTCCTTCGTTCTGTTAGTATACAACTTCCATGAAACCATTGCCATGTAGGGACATGATATTTGGGTGGCTACCTGAATCTGCCTTCCTGGGTCATGTTCCTTAAATTTGACTTCAGAATCAACTCTCTCTTCCTCCCTTTGAGGTGACAGTTGTTTGTGTCATTCTGCACGTTACCCATGAAGGCCCAGTGGCTGAGGAATTGACAAGCTGAGCTCTTGATTCCTCGCTCTTTGGCCACTGAAGTAAGCTTTTGACTTCTTCACAAAACCTGCCTTGAGAGTGTGCCATTTGCCTTGTTGGGGACACCAAGAGTTAGGATCAAGAACAGACCCAGAAGAATTTGTTTCTGGTTTTTAAATCAACTTTATTTTCCTGGTTATAAAAGGTAAATGTGCTTATTGTAGACACTTTAGGCAAGATATAAAAGTATACAGAACAAAAGACAAAATAAGAATCAATCCCATCATCCATAGCAAACCACTGTTTCCAATGCAACACACTCCTCTTATTTTTTATTTTTATTTTATTTATGTCTGTGTGAGTATATACACACAGGTGTGTATGTGTGTGTGTATGTGTGTGTGTGTGCTCATGCAGGCCAGAAGAGGGTACCACTTGAAAGCTGGAGTTACAGGTATCTGAGGACCACCTGATGTATGTGCTAGGATCAGAATCCTAGTCCTTACGATTGAGCAGCAAGTACTCATAACCACCAAGCCATCTCTCCAGCTCTCTCCTACTTTAAAAACATAGATGTGTATGTGTGAGTGTGTATGTACATCTTACGGTATGTATGTGCATTGTTTGCATATGAGAGCCCACAGAAGTCATAAGAGGACATTGGATCCTCAGGAATTGAACTTACAGATGATTATGAGCTGCTGAGAGGGTACTGGGAATTGAACTGAAGTCGTCTGCAAGAGTAGTTAAGTGCTCTTACCCACTGATTCATCTCTCCTGCCCAGTCCCTCTCCCATTTTTAGATATGCTGTATTCCCTTGAAGACATAATTCATGCCCATCAGGCAGACTGACTCCCCATGTAGGTGACTGTTTGGAGTGTGGTATTAGAAGCAGTGTGCAGCTATATCAGCCAGCTATTGCTGTGTAACAAGCAGACACCCCCTCCACACACACACACACACACACACACACACTGGCTTACACTCTAGCCATGAATTGGTCATGCATAGGCATGTAAGTTGACGGAGGACCAAATGGTTTAGGTGGATGCAAGTGTCAGGTTCTAGTGTGTCTGCTCCATTTGGCTCTCGTCCTCCTGGAACAAAAGGTCTCTCTGAAGCATCTTCTCACCATGGTCAAGGTCATGGGTGCTAAACTGCATGCACTTCACAGCCATGTATTAATTCTCTGCTAGAGCCAGAGTCCACTATCATCTTATTGGACCAAGGAAGTCACTTTGTCAACCCAAATTCTGAGGTGGAAATAGAGACTTCCTACCAGGGAGTTCTGGCCACAGTAGGGATTTACATGACCACAACAGGATGGCAACCTGGGACCAATAATTCAATCTATCATGTGAGGAGGGTTTAATTGTCACCCAACACAAGGAACTTGCATCTTGATGCAGGCAAAGGGAAAAGCGTGCCAAGAATAACAATGCACAGAAAGATATGTTGTTTGTAACAGATCCACAGCACAGGGGTTATTCCTGAAGTAAATCTGGGGAGTTGATGCATATCCATGTAGAAAAGCGCTTGGAGGGTGGGCTGCTAAGGCGCACATACCTGTGCACATTCAGTCTGAGGTCATATGTAAGAAAGAAAGTTGGCAGACACATTTTAGGAAATGCTTAGCTCACGATTGTGTGTAGAAGATATATGTGTTATTACAAACTGAAGTGGGCACTTTCAAGAGTGAGAGGGGCAATGGCTAGAGACCATTGCACAATGTGTATGTGTGTGTGTGTGTGTGTGTGTGTGTGTGTGTGTGTGTGTGTGTTAACTTTTTCTTTTGAGACAGAGTCTCGTGTTTCCCAGGTTGATCTTAAGCTAGTTAACTCCAGGATAACCTTCATCTTCTAACCTTCCTGCTTTTACCCAGAGTGCTTTATGTGATTCTAGGGATCAAACCCAGGACTTGGTGAGCTAAGCAAGTACCCTATCAACTGAGCTATAGCCTCAGTCCCTTAAAAGGTTCTCTTAGACACTCAGATTACCCACGTCTGTAACTGGGTGAGAAAGGAAAGGACCCAAGACAACCTCGGAGTTGCCTGAAGACACAGTGGTAACTGACAAAGTCAGAAGCCAAGGAGCCAGGGTTCCTTGTGGACTTCAACCCATTGCTCTTTCCTTAGACCAACGTTGGCTTTGTTTGCAGTTGCTGAGGTCTGGGCATGGGGTGTAGCCCAGCTCAAGGGTTTCTAGCACACTCAGCTGGCAGAAAGTCCTCACCATGCCTCATGCCACACCCACAGGACCACTTCTGGCCCAATCATTCTTCCAGCGAGGGATATGAAGCTCAGCCTGGACCAAGCACAAAGTGGGGAGTCAGAAAGTCAAAGAACCTGGCTGGGCATGGCGAGACACATTTGTAATCTCAGCCATCTGGTGGTAGAACCAGGAGCATTCTGAGTTCACAGGCAGCCAGGGTTACATAGCAAGAACTTGTCTCACAAGACGGAGCTAGATAGAGGCAGAGAGAAGTAGGTAGTCCCAGCAGCGCCACTCCTAGCCCAAGCTGTTCCTGTTATTTCTCTGGGTTGAGTTCACTGACAAAAAAAAAAAAAAAAAGACAGCCTGGAGTTTCAGCTACCAACAAGGCTAAGGCTAAGGCTAAGGGATGACCTGAGCCCAGGGGTTCAGAGCCACCTTGGGCAACCACGGGCCTGTTCAAAAGCAAAACAAACAGGTAACAGAAATTCTACGAAAGTAAAAAAGAGCATGAAGTGACAGATAGGGAGTCGACTATGGCCCTCACACCATAGCATGGTTTTTCGGCAGTGCATTCAGCACGGTGTTCTTAGGACTCAATGAAAGTGTAAAGTGCAGATCTGGGCAGGTAGGTTTCTTCCTTTTTTCCCCTCTTTCCTTCCTTCTTCCTTCATTCCTCTGTAGTCAGACTTTCTTTTGGGCCACCAGCTCATAAATAATGACACAGAGACTTCTTATTAATTATGAATGCTTGGCTCATTCCCAACGAGATCTTATAATTTAAATTAACTTGCTTCTATTAATCTATATTCTGCCATTGGTATTTTTTAAACCTCTCTTTCATTCTATATGCCTGACTTGCTCCGAGTCTCACTGGTATCTCTGCCTTTCTTCATCCCAACATCCCTTTTTCTGCCTGGAAGTTCTGCCTATTCTCTCCTGCCTAGCTATTGGTCATTCAGCTCTTTATTAAACCAATCAGATAGCTTAGGCAGAGACATATCTTTACAGGGTACAGAAAAGATCATCCCATAATTTTCTTCTCCCTCCCTCCTTTCCTTCTTTATTTCCTTTTAAGACAAGGTCTCACTGTGTAGCCTTGGCTGACTTAGGACTCGATATGTAGACAAGGTTTGCCTTGAATTCAAAGAGATCAACATCCACCAGCCTTTGCCTCCTGAGTATTGGAATCAAAAGTGCACTATACCAAGCTGGGCTGAGCAAGTTAAGTTGACCTCCCTGTGATACAGGAACACAGGGCCAACTTCCATACCGGGAATGAGAAGGTTAAGGAAAGGAATTCATGTTAAGGGTCCCAGTGTGCCTGGTTGTGGATGCCCTACACCAAAGACCCGTGAGCAGTTAGCTGCTGTTGCTGCTCCTGGCACTGCCATTGATCCCACAGGCTCTGCCCAATCAATGTATGGAGCAGGCATCAAAGACACAGATGTTGCTTTGAACAAGAGCCTAACTGGGTTGGGGAAGGTGATGGAGGACATGAGGGTGAAAGAAGAGAACTGTATATAGGCACCTACAAGTATTAATACAGATATGCCCAGACCTTATATTAGAACTGTGCTTGATAAAGCAATCACCAATCTAAAACATCATAGGATAAAGGGCTGAGGAAACAGTTGGAAAGGTGCTTGCCCACCAGACATAAGGACCTGAGTTCAATTCCCCCAGAGTCTATATAAAAAAAAATCCACACATGGTGGCATGCTTTTGTAATCCCCGTGCTGGGGAGACAGACACAGTAGGCTCCCCGAGGCTCTGTGGCCAGCTACTTCAGTGGAATCTGTAAATTCCGGGTCCAGTGAGAGACTCTGTGTTGTGGAGTATTATTTTAACTGTATAAAGGTATGTTACAGCTGGGTGGTGGTGGCGGCACGCACCTTTAATCCCAGCACTTAGGAGGCAGAGGCAGGCGGATCTCTGTGAGTTCTAGGCCAGCCTGGTCTACAAGAGCTAGTTCCAGGACAGGCTCCAAAGCTACAGAGAAACCCTGTCTCTTTTGTTAATGATGCAAAGATGTGTAATATTTATTTGATTAAATAAAATTAACCTGGTGTCAGGAGGCTGAGTCAGCGATTAGCTGACAGGAAGCAATAGGGAGGAACTAAGTGTAGTGAGTGTTCGTTAGTGGGGGCTGAGCAGAAGGACTGCTTTTGTGGGGGCAATACAATCAGGGATAGAAGGTTACTATTTGCTGCTCAGCCTCTCTGAGCTAGGAGAATTTTACCTCAACCTTTGAATCTTGAGTTCTGTAGAAGGACAGAGATTCAGGTAAAGCTTCCTTTAGCTGCTGTGATAGAGTCAGGGCCTGAGGAAACAGAATTCCCGCCTGGCTTAGGCCCATGCAGCTCAACCTCTGCTGGTAGCTGCGGAGTTGCAATTGCTGGTTGGGACAGCAGTTGCTTAAGGTGCAGCCACTGCACTGAAAGAAAACAACACTCTGTCCCCCTCCCCTAAATAAGGTGGAAGGGCTGGAGTGAAGCACTTACTGCTTCTCCTGAGAATTCAAGTTCCATTTCCAGTACCCACGTTAGTGAGCATCTCGACCATCTATAGCTCAAGCTCCAGGGCATCCAACACCTCTGTCCAACACTCACGTGCACGTATATACCCACATGCAGGCACACACCCCTACACATATGTTGCTAAAATTCCTTCCCAGGGGTTAGATGTAAACGGTGTCAACCCATTCTCCCAAGGTCTCAATGACAAATCAAGGCACAATCCCGTGAAAGTTCATTCTGGGGAACCAAAGAGTTTATTGGGCTTCCTTACAGAGCATAGGTGGGGGACAATTACAGGGGTCTGGGTGCTCCTCCCAGAACTGGCACCTGGAAGTTATCCAGAAGTAACAAAAGCTCCCCTGTAGTCACATAGGGGACGGAGTCCCCAGCGGATACATACTCTAGTCCCAGGGAGCAGTTGGATTCTCAGTTGAGGGTCTCCTGCCCTACTGTACCCCTCTGTTTGAGGTGCAAACAGCAAATACACTTGGGATGACCTTTTTCAAGGGGGACACAGGTGAACTCCTCCAGACGGCAGTTGCTTGGCTTAAAGGACATTTAATCATAATAACATAATTTAAAATAATAAAAAACTTTTCTGGGTCTTTTTTTTTCTAGACAGGGTTTCTTTGTAGCTTTGGAGCCTGTCCTGGAACTCACTCTGTAGACCAGGCTGGCCTCAAACTCACAGAGACCCGCCTGCCTCTGTCTCCCGAGTGCTGGGATTAAAGGCGTGTGCCACCACTGCCCAGCCTTTTTTTTGGGTCTTTTTAAGACAGGGTTTCTCTGTGTAGTCCTGTCTGTCCCAGAACTTACTCTATAGACCAGGCTGGCCTCTGCCTTCCAAGTGCTGGTATTAAGGGCATGTGCTACCACTCCTGCTAATAAGAATTAATCTTAAAAAATAAAAATTATAAGGTGGAAAGAAATAGAGGAAAACATATAAGTCAATCTCTGGCCTTGATATATGCAACACAGGTATGTGTGTGCGCACACACACACACCTCTAACACACACACATCATAAAATGACAAACACATTATGCACACACCACACCGTATGTACTGAGCATCCTAGCTTTGCACTATGGAACACTGGGGTGTGTTTATTGTTTCCTCTGGGGGGGGAGGGGCTGACTGGAGCTTCCACTCAATTTGACCGTCCAGGATTATGAGGGTATGAGATCACCTGTCACCAGTCTGGGAAAAGAGAAATCCAGCTTCCAGCTGACATTATCATATTTACACCACAGTGAAGTAGAAACATGTAAGTCCCAGAACCTCCTAAAACAGTCATGCACCATGTACAGAAGCACACGCCACCTGTAGTAGCTCCTCTGGGGGCCAAGGGCTGGCAGAACTTCACATGATAAATATACCTTGTTTGATGTCCAGTAATAATGAGCTTGTTCCTAGGGTGAGTCACCTACACCTCGTTCAGTCTTGCGTCTTTTACACAGCCCCATAGCTCCAGAGATACACTCAACCATCCTGAACATTCATTCATTCAACAAACATTACCTGGATGACTGTCAACCCACTGACTCATGAGCTGGAAGAGGTAAAATACTATTTAGTCGCTAGAAAGGCGCAGTCAGGTAACTTAATGTCAACAGACACGAGCTTCCTAAGCACCTGTCCTCTGATCTTGAGAGAACTATACTTATGTGAACTCTTTGTTTAATTCATGAGGGCCATTAAGACTTCTATTTGCGGTGTTAGTTAAAAGTCCTTGGGTTTTTACAAACCAGGACCGGCTTTTCTGATTGGGCTAACTCCTTGGCCAGTTAAAAGCACTGTGTGTCTTTAAAAGGGGGGCGGCCTCCTGTCAAACGGGCCCCAAAACATAGGCTGAAGGCGCATGGAGTCCCACCCACTTTCTGTGACGTCCTGCGTCCCGGCTTCTGATTGCGGGCTGCCGACGTCAATCGCGCCGAGTACGTCTTGCTGGGACACAGTGGAGGTCTGCGCTCCGGTCTAAGGGGCGGTCGGGTGTCTTCTGCGCTCGCCCCACACCCGCGAGGCCCGCGCCGCCCGACCCAACGGCGGAGCCGCCCAGCGCCTCCCGTGGCACCCGCTCGCTCCTTGCTGGGGCGGGACGTGGCCCTACGGCTCCGGACACTATGGTCAGTGGTCGCGGGACGGGGAGGGGGTGCCGCCGGGGCTCATGTGCGTGCGCGCGGTCGGGCGCGAGGCTCAGCCCTTTCCATCCTCGGGATGCTGAGCCCCGGGGTGTGCCGCGCTGTCCGATTGGGAACCTGCAGCTGGGAGATCCAGCCAGGACCGAGCCCTGCTTCCTCGTGTCCACTCCAGGTGGACCCTAGGAGCCTCCTCAAAGTCCCGAGGCATGTGCCTGGCCGGGGCTGGATGGAGCGCCTCCGGGATTGCGGTCCCCACTCTTTGTTAAGTAGCACTCCTGTGGACAGCTTGCCGCCCAGCCATCGCGGACTTAGCCACTACAGACCGACTCTGCCCCACCAATCACTCCCAGGGACAAGCGATCTGGCCACCGGGGCAAGCCTTAGGGCCACTTGGATGTAAGCTCAGTCTCCTGATGGCAACAGGTCTGTGGAGTCAGAACCACATGAAGGGGCGGCCCCCGGGTGTAAGGAATGAGTTAGGGGTCCAGGCAAAGTGATCTAAAAGAACCTATCATCTGAGCAGAGCAGGCCCAGGAGACTCTGGGCTGGTCAAACCTGGTAAACCAAGGACATGGGCAGGTGGGAAACTGAGGTCAGACAGGGAGAAAATTGGTAGGGGTTGTGAGGGTGCCACAGTTAGGACTTGAACCCAAGCCTCTGGTCCAGTGTTCTGTGTTGCATCAGCCCAGCCTCTTGGTTGCCATGGAGTCAGGCCTCCTACAGGGGATTGCCTATGGTGGCTGCCCATTTCAACTTCCAGCAAAGGGCTCTAGGGAGCCTGACTATTATATTAGTGCTACTGGTCAGCTTGGGATCACACTGCTCTGAGCTCAAGGAGCTCACCTGTTCTTTTTGTTTGGTTTGGTGATGCCGGGTTTTGAATCCAGGGCTTCATGCATGTTAGATAAGGCTCGACTTCTGAACTATTTCCCAGTCCCTCACTTGCAGTCTGGACTGCTCCAGTGACTGCTATGAGGACCCTGCTTCGTTTTGTTTGTTTTGGTGTGTGTGTGTGTGTGTGTGTGTGTGTGTGTGTGTGTGTGTGTGTGTGTGCGTGCTTGCCCCGTCATCCCATATTTGGGTCACTACTTGGGATGTTGCAGGGAGGGTCTTGAGTGTCGATGGACAGCCAGGGCATCTTACAAGCCATCTTCCTGCTCAGGTGTGCCCGGAAATGAGGGGAGGGACTAGAAGCACTGGTTTTCTGCTTGTTCTTGGTACCCAAGCATTCACCAGCTCTGCTACTCCTGGAAAGTGACCTGGGTGTTTCTGCACCATCTGCCAGGGAACAGAGCTATAGAAATGGCAGTTTTAGCCATGCAGGAGCTGGGGGCTGCATGGCTTCTGGCCACCACTGGTGGTAGTGGACAGTACAACAAGGGCAGCAGGTTCTGGGACCTCAGCTTCAATCCTTTACCGTGTAACTGGATCTGCCCTTAACCCGGGACACCAGCAGCTGGGGCCCAACGCAACTCCCCTCTGGAGAGTTTAGGTGCCTTGGAGAAAGAGGTAATAGTTAAGACCTACAAATAAGGACATTTGTCTGGGAATCATGGGTGGGTGGGGGGGCAGAACTAGTGACTGTTTACATGCATTTGTTAGTATACATCTATTGTGTATTGTCAGACACCTTGCTACATACTGGGGTCCATGATTGATTTATTTTGGTTGTTCAATGTTGGTTGAGGCTGCGTGGTGTGCATGGTGGATAGAAGAGGCTGCCTTGGGCTGAGCTTGACATGGTCCCCGGCAGATGACATGAAGTCCTCAATAGTCAGAGCTGCAAATATTAAGGGGCTCACCCTCACTACAAGTGCTTTTGCTCTTGGGGGGTAAGAGCAAGTGTCGAACATAAGCATCGGAAGGAACCACAAGTTCCTGTTCACTTTCTTCTGTCATGCATTAAATAAGTCACACTGGCATCCTCAGCCTACGTCAAGGCAGTGGTAAGAAACACAGGACACCTGCCTTCTCCTGGCGTTCATGCCTGCGGGCCAGGTCACAGCCAATGACTTACTGGCATGGCTTGGGAGCGTGGCACATTCTACTGGTGGGGAAAGCCAGGTGCTGGAGGCTGTCTGGGAGTGTTCAGGAAGGATTGGGGAAAGAGTACATTCCAGATAACAGGGTGATTGGCTTACAGCCTTGGGATGTGGTCATAAGTAGGCATTCTGGGATGAGTGAGCATTCGATTTAGATGCAGGGAGGCCTCAGGAGCCCAGGGTAGTGAGTCTGGGAAATTGGGAGGGTGAGGAGTGTTCTGTGCAGAGCTTTGCACGCTGGGCTGTGGAGTTTTGTTTGTCTGCACATGAGGGAACTGTACCATTTTTGATGAATATGAAATGGTTTCTGGCTCTCTCTGATGCTGGGTCGTGGGTGGCCAGCTGGAGTGAGAGGCAGGCTTGCTCATTCAGCGTGCTCACCAGGGCTGCTGCAGCCAAGTTCTTCAGTGAGATAGAGCTATAGGGACTTGTTTTCTGGTGAGTCCGGAGGCTGAAGGTGCAGAAAGGGCACACTCCCCATGAAGGTGTTTGGGGAGGTTCTATCCCTGGCTTCCCCAAGCTTCCAGTGGTAGCTTGACTTGTGACATTGGAACTCATCTGCAGATGGTTCTCGCCCGTGCGTGTGTTTATGCTCCTCCTACAGTAAGGAAATCAGTCATAGGACTGGTGACCCACCCTGCTCCATTGTGACCTCATGTTAACTAATTAGAGCAGTGATGACCATGTTCCAAAGTAAAGTTGCATCCTGAGGCCTGGAGCTAGGGCCTCAGCAGTCCAGCTCGTAGCATTGGGATATGGTTTTAGAATACATCCCAACATTCCAGGAAGTGGAGATCCAGCAGTGACAGATGAGTTGACATTTGGGTGGAGGGAGACGGTCCAGGTCAGCCAGTGAACCCACCTGTCAGGTCACATCCTGAACTAGTAAGATAAAGCCATAGGATGTGGGGGGAGGCTTCTCTTCTGAGGTGGCATCTCCCAAGTCATGGAAAGAGGCAGAAGAACAGAGATCCAAAGACACCGAGGTAGAAGTGTGTGTCCTGTTTGAGGGACAGGCCAGCCACTGTGGCCGGAGCCCCAGATGGGAGGTTGTCAGAGATTGAGCAAGCAAGCCAGCGGAGGGCTTGAAGAGGTTTCACACTGCCCCGACACTGTCCTAGCCTGAGTGATTTATTAGGACCAGACATTTATTGGCTTCTCCTTCTGCACGTGGCTGGTTGGGCCATCATCAAGGTGCTGGCCTCTGATGAGGGCCCACATGTCTTCCTGCTGTGTCATAACATGGTAGGAGGGCAGAGTGGACTAGAGAAAACTCCTCCCTGTGACGGCTGCATTAATTCTTTTGTGACAGGGGGTCCCTAGACATAGTGACTTCTGAAAAACTGTCACATTGGCAGTTAAATTACAACTTGGTTTAGAGGGGACACTCAAACCTTCGCTTTCTAACGATGCCCCGCCCCCATCTTGCGGTCTTCTGACATATAGGATGCATTTGCTGTATCCCTGTAGTTCCCAGGGTCTCACCGTATTACAGCCCAACCCAAATGTCCAGAGGCCAGGGCTGTGACAGGTGGGCCAAGCAGATGCAAAACCCAGGCCAGTGTCTTGACAGATCCTGCCAGCGCTGAGGGCCTGTCACCCAAGTGCCATGGCAGGCAGGCCTGAGATAGACATTTCCATCCCCAGAGTGGGAAGTTGGCCAGAAATAAGGAGTAAGTCATCATATGTGAGTCTGGCAACCACAAACCGAGTTAGGGCCTCTGATTCCAGAATAACCTTGACTCGTCTGTACTGCCTCCGTGCCACTCGGGTGGCTGTTGGAACTGCCAACCCTGGGATTCTCTGGGTCAGCTTACCATAGCAGTACTCCATCCGCATGGCCTTGTCTGTCGTGGGCATCAACCTAGGGGGGACTCGGCCTGGATGCTCTGGGTCCTCACACTGTGCACCACACCTCAAGCTCTGACATTCTGCATGCCTCGGGGCCAATCCACGTGGGGTCTACCAAGGCCGCAGCTTTGGCCACTGGGGTAGCAGCCCTCCTGGTGCCCGGCCACAGCTGGTCACACGGGGTGTTCTTTCCTGAAATGTGGGGCACTGGAGAGAGAGACAGTTCCTGGAAATGTTCCCTCTAGGCCTAGCCCGCCTCCAAGATCTCTGCTATGTTTGGGGGTGTCTTCTACCTCGTCTCCTTGAGGGACACCTAGTTCCCTTCTTGTCCTAATTTCTAATCTCTTTGGCGGGTGGCCAGCCACTGGGTCACACCCTTGGTATGCAGATGGCATGTCACTCTTTTACAGTCGGGCTGTGAGTTTTTCAAGACTTTCATCATCTTTCCTTAACCATTCCATCTACATCATCTCTCTCCTCTAACATGCTAGAAGACGAAGTTACAAGAAGCCGCACCACAGTCCCAGTGATGCCGCCTTAGGTTCTGCCACCCCACGTCCTTCCTAGTTCGTCGTTCCTAAGTTCTGTTTTCCTATCCAGCCTTGGGGCAAGGACACCCCACAGCCAAGTTCTTTCCCACTTGAGGACATGGCCCCTCCTTCCAGCAGCCTCCAGGACTTCATTCCTCACCTGCATCCGAGGCTACATCCTCATGGTCTTTTCTATGCTAGTTGTTGCCAGCGTTCTCACACAAAGTCTTCAAAGGCTCTCGTTTTCCCTTCTGCTCTCCGCCTTGTCTTCCCCACACCAGAATCGCCCTCCACGCTCTGTTCCCAGCTGCGACGGCTTCTCCAGCATTCTCCTGGGAAGTATCCCAGCCGCACCCACTCCTCTGTCCCGAAGCCTTCATGTCTTCAGGTATTTGTTGTGGCAGTTGCTGCTCCTGGCTCCTGGCTGTGTCTTAGTCTGGTCATGCTGCTGTGATGGGTTATTTCTGGGTGATATATACCAAAAATTCTTATCGGACTCAGAGCTTGAGAGGTTGGGACATCCTAAGATGAGGTGCCAGCCTCAGATCAGGAGACTCTTGCTTTCTTACCATGAGGGAAGGCAGTGCTTGGCAGAAGGGGGCTAGAGAAACTGAGTCAACACTGGATACAATCCGTGATCGTGGTGTTAGACCAATACGTGAAGGCAGAACATTGATGTCATTGATACAATGACCTCAGCAGTTGAGCTTCAGCAGCGTGGAGGGAACGAACAGCTAAGCCTAGCATAGAACATTGAGGAAAGGCCCTGCCTGTTAAGCAACCTGTGCTGGCTGCTCGTGGAGAAGGTGGGGCCAGTTAGGAGTGGAAGTGTGGCCACCGGGTAGAGTGTATTGCATCCTCCTTGTGGGACATAGGCTCTCGGGCCAGACTCAGGAACCGGTGGAGCAGGGTGAGACAGTGGAGGAGGGCTCCTGGATTTGGGGGTAGACTATCTCTGATTGAAGGGGTATCCTAGGGGCTAGAGAAAGCCCAGGGGGACAGATGAGGCTATGGAGTAATTACGGGGTAAATGAATTAGAAGAACTGCTTAGATGTCTGAGCGGTTGCCAGCTGTTTGAGGCTAGAGTCCTAGGGAGAGGTGAGGCAGGAGCTGAGATCAGGTGGGTGGCCGCTGAAAGATGTTACATAAGTTCGTGTTATCTGAGGGAGGCAGGGCCTAGCTTCAGGAGCACTGGAAATGGCCAGCAACTGAGATAAGGGGTTGGGGCCCCACAGAGAAGGGCCATGTAGCAAAGCCGAGAAATTGTCACCAAAGGTTAGCGTATCCTGTTTCCTAGCACCTATTTCTGTATTCCCAAGTGTGACTCAAGGGGCTGAAGTGAGGCATCACCCTTAGTTGTCAAGTGAGGTGCAGTGAGGTCACCAGCAGGGTCCTGACAAGAGGGAGGGGGTGCAGGCCTCAGTAAGGGAGCCATGGGAAGGTGAGAGAGGCGTCTGTCATTCATCATGGAAGCCAGACAGTCGTTCACATGTGTGTGTGTCGGGGGTACAGACATGCCACAGAACTTGAGGAGGTCAGAGAGTCAGTTCTCTCCTTCCACCACAGGGATCCCAAGGATCAGACTCAGATAGCGCCCCCACCCAAGGACCCCTGTCCTTTAGGAGCCGAGGAAGGCAGCCTGCGGAGCAGCAGAGTCCAGAAGCCCCAGGAGGCATGGCCTGTTCACAGCTCAACTTTAGACGGAGGAGGCGGGGCTACTCATTGCCACCTGCAAAGAAAGTAAAGCAATCATGTTCTGTAACACCACGGTTGTCCTCAGATGCTGGAGCAGGAATGAGTCCGTCAGGGAGACAGGGCTCCCTCTGCCGGGGCTTCAGTCATCGTTGGCTTAACTCTCCCCATCAATAATGGGCTTCTGGACACTCCACAGGTGTAAAATATGATATGTGTGTGTGTGTGTGTGTGTGTGTGTGTGTGTGTGTGTATGGATGTGTGTGTTCATATATATTTATTCATCTATAGAGAGAGTGAGAGACTTTTTGGGGTATATGTGTGTGTATGCACATGTGTGTATATGTATATATATATGTGTGTGTGTATGGGTGTGTATATATAGATGTGTGTGTTCATATATATATTCATCTATAGAAAGAGTGAGAGACTTTGGGGTATATGTGTGTGGTGTATGCCTATGTATGTATGTGTTCATGATGGCAGATTGAACGAACCTGTGTCCATGTGTGTGAAGGCCAGAGATTGATATTAGATCCTATAATGCTTTCTTTTTACTTTTTTAACATGTGTATGTGTAGGCAGTACCTGCTTCCCAAGTATATGGGCACGTGTGTACATGGATCAGCATGCATGTGTGTGTTCATGCCTGCGAATGCTGGAAGTTGACACTGGTGGTTTCCTCAATCACTGTTCATTTAGGGAGGGTCTCTTGCTGACCCTGGAGTCAGCTTGCTCCAGGGACTCTGTTTCTGCTTCCTGTGTGCTGAGATTATAGGTAGCTGCCACACTGCCCACGCTGCCCAGATTTGAAGTGGGCTCTGGGGATCGGAACTCCACCCCTCAGCCTTGTGTATCAAGTGCTTTGATCCCTGAGCCCTCTCCCCAACCCCTCTAGTTTTTGAGACAGGGTCTCTTCACTGAACCTGGAGCTCACTGACTTATTGGCCAGTCAGCAAACTCCAGAGATCTGAATATCTCTAAATACCCTTTCCGTTGCTGAGGTCACAGGTGTGTGACTTTTTACATGGGTGCTGGGTCACAGAACTTATGCTGAAGCCTTAAGTTCATTAGTTACCTACTGAGTCACCTTCCCAGCCCCCACGCAGGCATTTAAAGGCACATTTCTTCCAGTGCCCTGAGGACTCTAGGCCAGCAGGTAGGGCCCAGGGTGCAAGCCCGGGTGACTTCTGGCAAAGACTTGAGCCTTCCAGAGAGGTTGAGGCTCTGAACCTGCTGCTGGCAGGTGAGGCTGGAGTTTCCTGCTCTTCTGGGTGTTTTGAGGTCAGGCTGTGTGTTAAGTGATGGCTTGGGGGCCTGGTTGGTGAGTCAGTCCTTAAAGATGTCCAGGGGAGGACGGCTGCCTGCTAGGCTTGGTGGGCGCTGCTGGGCCTGGGATGTGGGCATGCTCAGATGCGCTGACAGGATGGCTGGGGGCAGATGGCATCTGTAGGCAGAAGAGCGAGCTGAGGCCTGATGTTGAGCCGGTCAGTGAGACGTGCCTCACCTCTCCTGCTGAAACTGTTGGCAAGCGTGGGCGCTGCCTGGCCAGCTTAATTAATCAGCATCTATCTGCAAACCAGCAATTAAAGAGTCAGTGTCTTTCCTGTAGCCTGCTTAGGTCTGACAGGACAGTCGGGTGTGTCCTGTCTGTTTCCCTTTTCTCCATAACAACCTGGGATTCTTCAATTTGTTTAAAAGCAAACAAGTTCAAGTCAGCCAAGGTCAAAATCCGAGCATTACTCCAGATTCCTGGACTAGTCAAATGATACTGCCCTCAGAATTTTCACAGAGCTGAAGTTTGGCTCACCCAGGAATGCTGGTGGGTTTGGGTGGAGACTTGGGTCATTCTGAAGGTGTTTTCGGGACTTGAAGTGCCCTGGTGGGAACCTGCTTGTTCCTAGGGTGCCCATGTATACACTTGGGAGTACTAGAAACCAATCCAAGGCCCACCTTCCTTCCTTCCTTCCTTCCTTCCTTCCTTCCTTCCTTCCTTCCTTCCTTCCTTCCTTCCTTCCTTCCCTCCCTCCCTCCCTCCCTCCCTTCCTTCCTTCCCTCTCTTCTCTCCCTCCTTCCCCTGAGACAGTCTCACAGTGTACCCTATGCTAGCCTTAATTTCACCATCCCCCTGCCTCAGCCTCCTGGATACTAGGATTACAGGCATGTGCCACCATACCCAGCCATGGCTAGTTTTTAAATAGTATTGAGTAAAGTTTAAAAAAAACATAATATCTGTAGTATATGTGTAAATATATATATTTTAAATCTATTTTTTAAAAATAGAAATATACATCATCCGTAGTCTGATTCGTAAAGATAGGAAGTAGAGGCATGATGGGGGGATGGGGAATACTTAAGGCCGTAGAACTGTGTATATGAAAATGGCTAAAATGGTATGTTTCATGTTATGTACATTTTGCCGCCATACTCTTTAAAGACACATACATTTCACATACATAGCAAGTAGACCTTAGAGGGTTGGGGAATGAGTGAGGGATGGGATTGGGGGACACAACAGAGATTAGGGATTTCACATACATAGCAAGTAGACCTTAGAGGGTTGGGGAATGAGTGTGGGACGGGGTTGGGGGACACAACAGAGATTAGGGACACATGAGATAAACTTGGGGGAAAAAATCCTCCCACTGAGGCTGAGGCTGACAAGGGCGCAGCTCAACAGTGCACAACTGGTTCCCCTGCTCGGTGTCTTGTTATTACTGTGACTGCTGCAAAGAGCTGGTGTGAATTTGCCAATGGCAGTGAGTTTACCTAATACACCAGGCAAATCCAGGCCCTGGGAAGCCTTCCCGGGTGTCGTGCCTCTCTCCCTCAGGATTCCTCTTTGAGAGGATGAACAGAGTCCCTTTTCCTCTCCTCCACGGAGGCCTTCTCAGAAACTGCCACGTAAACATGGCCGACTAGGCATTTTTCTGTGGTCCCTAGACCCCTGATGCATTTATTCATTTCTGATTTTTGTTTGGGGCCAGAATTGACTGCAAGTTCATTAAATACAGTTGGGGCACTTTGCTCTGTAGCCGGTCATCCAGAAAGCCCCATGCACCATTTTAAGTCAGCCATCTGACATAAAACGACTTTTATAAACAGTCATGGAGCAATTAGCAAGATAGGAATAAGTTAGCAATGGAGCAAGAGGAGTTTGGTTGAGTGGAACATGTGGCCACTTGCCAGCAGCCTGTGGGTCACCTTGCCATGTATACAAGGTGTGAAGAGGGCCATTCAGACTGATACCTCCCATGGAGATTTGCCTCTTCAGCACAGGGTGAGCGGAATTAACTGCACACCGGCAATTGTGTGTTACACAAATGATGCCGTTCTTCCGTGATTTAGAAGATGTTGAGAATTATGTATATCTAAGTTATGGTTATATTCCCACGAAGTCAACAAAGTCAGCTCCACCTAAGGTTTTGAAAACTTGTGAATGAAATGGAGCCCTTGGAAGCTGCAAACCAGACGTCTCTAGGTCTTTGAAAGGGAGACCAGGAACAGGAAAGGAGGAACATGAGGAAGAAGCTGGCATCTTTGGGCACAGGTAGACCTCGAAGGAGGCGGAGGAGAGGCTGACTCACCCCTGTGGTGGTAGGATTTGCTTTCTTGTAGAACTTTTTGTTTTGCAGAGCTAGGGATGAACGCAGGACCTTGCTTGCATCTGTGCCAGGCAAGGGCTCCACTGTTGAGCTACACCCTCAGCCTGCTGTTACCTTTTAATAGCTGTGCCTAGTGTCACTTAGGAACTGTTCCTCACTACCCTGCAGTGAGATTACAGACTAGAAAGGCTCTTGGAGATGCTGAACTCCCATCAGCAACTTCGCGAGGACAGTGTCTCTGGGGCCTGCAGAAGTAAAAGGTTGGACCCAGCCTCTGGGTAAGACGACCCAACACTGCCCTGGACAGGATATTTCTTTGTGGTCTGGCAGATGAGTCCTTTGAACTCTGGAGTCCGGGCTGTGCCAGCCTAGCACTTTGGTGTGTTTGAACTTCACACAGACCTGAATTAATCACCTCCTAGCTCAAACCACCTGTCCTTGACATATATATAATAATGGCCACCTCACAAGAGTGTTGTGATAATTGAGATAATGGGGATATACAAGCTTCTGTTCCAGTGCTTGGTACGTAGTAGGTGCCAGGCACCTGTCACCATTTCCCACATTTTTAGGGATGAGGGTAGCAGCAGATCCTCAAACCCTCCTCCTTATGTTGGCTTTCAACATCTGGTCTACAGGATGACTGCTTAGACATTGCATCAGCGTCTCTGCTCTTTTTATCCCAAACCAGACCTTTCCCAGAAGCCCCAGCAGACTTTTCTATGGGCCTAGAATATGCAGGTTTGGGTCATCTAGCTAGTTAGCTTGTCCCAAGGATCCCCTGTACCAACCTCCTGAGAGCCAGGACTAGAGGCCAGTTGTTCATTTAGCTTGTATGTATTCTGGGGATTTGAACTCTGGTCCTCCTACTTACAAGGCCAGTGTTTTATCTACTGAGACACATCTTCAGCCATAGAACCCTTATTTTAAGCTGGAAACTCTTTATGTGGGTCAAACAAAACTTTTAAAGAACAATTCTAATGTGTGTGCGCGCGCGCACACACGCGAGTGTACATGCATTGGTATAAGTATACACCACTGGCAGAAGTCCGAGGACAACTTGTGAGCATTGGTGCTATCCTTCTGCCCTGTGGGCTCCTGGGTTCGGTCTCCAGTGGTCAGCAGTCTGAGCCATCTCCCCAGCCCAAGCACCTTTTATTCCACTCTGTCGAGAATACCATTCCTGGGTGGCTGGTGGCCAGAGTGTAGGCTGAGCCCCAACCCCTGAGCACTCTCACCCCAGCCCTAGTGACAAAGCACAGGTGGGGAGGGGACTGCTGCCCCTAGATCCAAGGCATCCTTTGCCCTGTCTCCACCCTGCTTGCTGAGTCCTTCCAGGGCTTAGAGACCCTGGCTCCCCATGGGTACATGCTCAGGTTTGGCTCTGGCCTTGGCTCCAAACTGGGCAGCACCAGTAGGCGGTATGGGAAGATGTCTCACTTGCCCCAGCCCTTGTGTGAACTCGGGTCATTAGCCATTCCCTAGCACACACCCTGCACTGCCACATGGGGTCACCTCAAGCTAACTTTGACCCCGTGATATTACTGGCTTTTGTGTAGGGATGGGAATAGCCCTTTGTTGGCAGCATGTGAAACCAAGCTGACACAGGATGCAAGTTCAGGAAGTGGGGGAAGGAAATGGGAGTAAAAGAAAGAATGAATAAGTGAATGGATGAATGAATGAGGAGGGAACATACTCCAGCATAGAGGTTTATTAAATGAGATATTAAATGTTATGAAATGAATGTTAGCAAATTATGAGGTCAGTTCTTTATAGCCAGGATACTTCATGATGGTGCCAGTCCTGATTGTTCTTGCCCTGGGACCAGGACAAATCCAGGCAGGTCCCTAGGATGCTGGTCACATGATCACACATTCCTTCCAAGGAGAGGGGGCATGTTCTGGGTTGTGTAACTGGTCATTCAGAGACCAGCAGTTCCAAGAGCCCCTTGGGTGTCTTTAAAGCCAGCTTAGAAATGGTTCTTCTTTCTCTTTCAGAGTGAAACATCTTTCAACCTAATATCAGAGAAATGTGACATTCTATCCATTCTTCGGGATCATCCTGAAAACAGGATTTACCAGAGGAAAATCCAGGTGAGGCAGAGCGTGGAGAGACCAAGAGCCTAAACAAAGGGAGTGGAGGTCGCCAGTAAAGAAGGGGACAGCTTTTGGAAGGCACGGAGTTCGGGCCAAGTTCCTGGGCAACCTGAAATGCTCTTAGACCATTCTGACATTGGGTATTTACCTCAGAGAGAAATCTTTTTCTTGTGGGAAAATCATACGTTTTAAACCTAAGTGCTTGCTCTAAGTGCTGGGTTTACTTGTGTGAGACTTTTTTATGATTCTGTGTGGCAAGTATTGGTTATCCCCACCTGACAACTAAGGAGACTAAGGAGTGGCCACATAGTTCATGAACTGCCCACAGGGCTGATCTCATCACTGCTCTACTGGGGGACCTCTCAGGATAGTGACATCTCTGGGAGGCTGCAGGGTCACTTCCAGAACCAGAGAGGATGGAGAGCGAGGCCCCCACTCCGTGGTGCACATGGCAGATGGGCTTGGTCTTTGACGACATTGCTATGCAGTCTTCCGGACTCCTTCTATGGACTTTGCAGATACAGCACGGTGCTGGGGGCTTCTCTTACTTGGAGAGACTCCTGGGGCAGGAAGCAGTCAGCAGCTCAGGGTGACGCTGGTGTCCTGAGGTCTGCATATGACCACAGGAAGCACTTCCAGCAGGACTCAGGGTTGAGGACAGTCTGCTCTGTGTTCCCTTAGCCTCCCAGAGACTGAGAAGAGGGGCACTGTCCCCGATCAGCCTGCTTCAAATGCTTCAGATAAGCCCTATGCCTTCTAGTTGCTGGGGCTTCCCAGTCCTTTTAAACCAGGCAGCAGTTGCAAAACCCCGACTATTGTCCCACAAGACAGAGAGGGGGCTCTAGGCCATTTCAGAGACATGCTGGGAGTAGGCCAAAGGAATGAGTGGCATGCCACTCCGGGCACGGCTGAGACATTTACAGGACTGCTGAGGCCGGTAGTATTCTCCAGCCCCGCTGCCACACACCACATTCAGCTGCCAGCTTCCTCTAGGCAAACTTTCCTGACTACTGGAAGTCTGGCGTGGATGTCCCTAACCCAGGGCACCCCAGCTCTTGTTCTCATCCTCCGTCACCACCATCTAACTCTGCGTCGCTTTCACTGATGAAGGCTGCCTAGTGCCAGGAGCTGACTGACATCCTTGGGGACTCACCTCCTAGTCAGTGTATTTGTGAATCTGTGGGATGGATGAGGGTGGGGGGCCCTGAACGGAGGGAGTGAGGGCCAGGCTAGTGGCTGACCCACGCCAATGCCATTGCTGCTGCTGAGGTTTGTGTGTCCTCTTCTCCCCTTAGGAACTCAGCAAAAGATTTACTTCAATCCGAAAGACCAAAGGAGATGGGAACTGCTTCTACAGGGCCTTGGGCTATTCCTACCTGGAGTCTTTGCTGGGCAAGAGCAGAGAGATCCTCAAGTGAGTGGAACCTGTGCACTCCTCCGCTTCTCTGTGCTGCATCTCACCAGGCTGTAGCAGGGGGTGCTGGGGAATGCCTGGTAGAGCTGTGGCATGCCTGGAAACCTAGCTTCCCACTGTGATGGTGTTGATGGCAGCCTGGAGGCTGAGGAAGGTGTCAGTAACTTGTCTGGTAATTCGCTCAGCACTGCCTGAAGGCATGGCTCACCAACCTGGTGGGCACTTGATATTTATGGAAGGAAGGGAGGGAGGGAGGGAGGGGGGGAGGGAGGGAGGGAGGGAGGGAGGGAAGGAGGGAGGGAGGGAGGGAAAAAAAAGAAAAACATGTGGAGGCACACAGTAAGATCCTGTTTCAAATACCAACAAGAGGAGGAGTAAGAGGAAGGAGGAAAGAAGAGAAAGAAAAAAGGAAGAAGCTTGTCCAAGAAGAAGGAAGAAGAGAAAAAAGGAGGAAGCTTGGCCCTTGGCCTTGGTCACGTTCTTGTGTGTGACAATGAAGGCACACGGCCTTCTCTTTCCTTCACTCCACTGATGGGCAGCCACGTTTACCTAGCCGTCTTGCTGGCTCTATATCCCGATAGCGAGTACAGCCCAGTGCCAGGCTGCTCCAGAGGGTAATGAAGAGCAGTAGCGAGGACAGACTCCTCACTGTGACCCTGTGCATCAGTGTGGGAACATGATTGGGAGCACGCTGGTGTTAGGACTGGTTTCCATCCACCCCACATGAGTAGCCAGAGCAGAGGTCTGAGGGATGGAAGTGCATGCTGGGGTCCACGGAGTTCTCACCTCCCTTGTGCAACAGTCCCCAGCCACTTAGAAGTACAGTGAGAACTAAATAGGAAACTGAGTGTTGAGTGTCCTTTTATTTTTAAAATTAGGTTTATTCATTTTATTGCATGTGTGTGTGTCCCACATGTGTCTTCGGTCCAGAAAAGGTCAGAAGAGGACATTGGATCTTCTGGAACTGGAGTTACCGTTATGAACTTGTACTGGGACTCAAACCAGGATGTCTGCAAGAGTGTGTTCTTAACTCTGAGCCATCTCCCCAGCCCCATTCTAGGCTTTTAGAATGCTTTATTTCCTTGTATCTTTACACCATTTGGGGCTTAGTACGGGGTGCTAGTTCTCCAACAGTTCATTAGCTTAAGGGAGGGGGAGAGAAGGGAAAGAGCTGGACAGGACCAGGCGGTCGAAGAGCCGTCACAGGGACCACAGGGATAGGGAGCCTTTGAAGGGGAATTGCCATATCTGGGGAGTATCCTGTGATTGCCTCAATTTCTTCATCTGAGAACCAGAGTCGTCATCAGCAGGGAAGGCAGTGGGCCAGCATGGCTATGTGGAGCGCTTCAGAAACAATGCACGGCACTTCTGTGAGGCTGGTGTGGACTGGGCAGTTCCCCGTCACAGCAACAGCCTGTGTTCCCCGTGACCATCAGGTAAACCTCAGGTCTCCTCCCCTCTAGGTTTAAAGAGCGTGTGCTACAGACTCCAAATGACCTCCTGGCTGCCGGCTTTGAGGAACACAAGTTCAGAAACCCCTTTAACGCTGTGAGTTCACCTGAGCCACACTGGCCTCCCACATGGGCAGGGCAGACAGGAGCAGACAGGCTGGAGGTCCTCGGCCCACCCACAGCTGTGCAGCTTTTTTCTTAATCCTCCCACCTGGGCCAGGGGCAGGGCAGTCATGTACTGTTTGTGGTGATATGTGGGTCCAGGGGACCTCGGTTTGGAGGACGGCCAGCCTCCTGCCATTCTGAAAGTATGGTGGAAGGACATGGAAAGACAGATCCCTAGATGTGCCTCTGGGCTTTAACTTTTGCAATCTCACTTGCAATCTCAAAACGAGCTCTGAGGGGGGGTCCCATAGGGTGTGGGGGGCAGGTGCCTGCTAGGGTCTACTCTGATGGTGGCAGCGTGAAGTTTTACAGTGTGGTCGAGCTGGTAGAGAAGGACAGCTCAGTGTCCAGCCTGCTGAAGGTGTTCAACGACCAGAGCTCCTCGGACCAGATAGTGCAGTTCCTGCGCCTGCTCACATCAGCCTTCATCAGGAACCGGGCTGACTTCTTCCGGCATTTCATAGACGAGGAGATGGACATCAAAGACTTCTGCACTCACGTAGGTCCCTAGCATCCTCCTCGGGGACGTAACCCCCAGCCTGGGCTTTGTCTGCCTGTCTCTTACACATCCCAGAACCACTGTTTCTGCCCAGAGGAACGTCCTTGTGATGCCAACTAGTGAAGTTAGTACATGGAGACCTTGTTGTGAGTGGCCTGAGCTACTTGAGCAAGCCGCTTGCAGTCCCAGGGAATCTCAGGACTTGGGACGGCTCTGCTGATAAACTGCAGGGTTGCAGCTCCTGCCACATTAGCCCAAAGACGGGCTTTCATTTAGATGCATTTATCTGAAGATGTATTTATATGGCCCGCATGTAAACCGTGGACAATTTTCATAAGGCCCTCCGGAATTTTTTAATTAGGAGGTACTGGGCTCTAAGTTGGATGGCGACTACCAGTAGGCACAAGAGCAGCTGCTCTCTTTGGGGTGCCTGGCACCATCTCTGCCTCTCTATTGTCTCTGCAGCATCAGGACTCACCCACAGGTTCTGGCCTCTGCAAGCGCTTGTACTTAGAAGCCTTTGGTGGCAAGGTCCTTTTAGTTCTAAGTTTCGATGCTAGCCTGAAAGATTCCTCCACTTTTGCACAATCCTTAAGGGTCTGAAATAAAAATGGTTCGGGTTCCTTTTCTGCAAGTCCAGTGTCCTATGGCTGTGTTGCTTCCGTGACAGGCGGTGTCAGCACCTGTGCCCTCATGTGCTTGAGAAGAGCACCCTCCCCGCCCTGCAGCACAGGTGGCCATGATCCTGAAAGCCAGGGCTGCACTCACCGCCGCCCCCCGCCTCCCGCCTCCCTAACTGTCTAATTTTGACCATGCAGGAAGTGGAGCCCATGGCCATGGAGTGTGACCACGTCCAGATCACAGCTCTGTCGCAGGCACTGAACATCGCTCTGCAGGTGGAGTATGTGGACGAGATGGACACCGCTCTGAACCACCACGTGTTCCCCGAGGCTGCCATACCTTCCGTTTATCTGCTCTATAAAACATCCCACTACAACATCCTGTATGCAGCTGAAAAACACTGATTTTAGGCCATGCCGGAGCCTGTCATCTAATGGACTGCATTCTAAATGGAACCTTCTGACTTGGCGATTTTTTAATTAATTTAGACAACTAGGAAACGTACAGCCTTTTGGGTAAAGCCACTGAACTGAGACTTGTGCCCACTATGGACTGTCATGACTTAATAGGAATTTTAGTATTTATTTTGATAGATAATGTAATGCCTGCTAACTCTGGACCGGAAAGCCAGGAACCCTGTCTATGTATCCGTTTACTGTAAGAACCTCGTTGGACCTATTTATTTATCGGGAAGAGGTTCCTGGCAGTGTTGATGTGATGTTGTGTGAAAATGGGGATATATGGTTAGTCCTCACCAGGGGCAGTGGCCCTCATAGGGAAGAAAAGCTCAGGTCGGCTGCCACATGCAGGTGACTTACCGGACCTATGAACCTGTGTTGGGTGGGTAATGGTAGACAACTGTCTGAATGTGTAGTTCATTCATGGTGGCTTGCTTTCCCATGCATGAAAGAGAGGGGGGGGGAGACTTTTTATACCAAAGTCCAGAAAAGGACTTTAGCCTTCAGCATGAAGCTCAGGTTGTGAGGTCCTTCTACCTCAGGCCCAGAACTCCTGACTTTGGGGGACAGGCCCTTCAGGGTTCTACCTTCAATGCCACCTGGATAAGGCTTGACAAAGACAAAGGCCTGTACCCGAGTCAGTGTGTTCATGTCTGGGCCCGGGAGATGCAGCTGCCCATCATCCCCAGTAAATTCTAGAAGCGCCTAGGTAAGTCAACTGGGTAGGGTGTGGCCATGGAAACAACGGCAACGCAAGGCTCCTCAGTTTCCCTGGCCTGACTTTGGAGGCAGCGAGGCAGGAAACAACAGACAAGCCATTGGTGGCAAGGGCGTTTCCGGTGCTGGCAGCAGCCTCTTCCTCTGCACGTGCCCCTTAATAGCCCCCTTTACTCATTTGCTGCCTCAAGACCTTCAGCAGTGCCCCTGAGGACACTGTGGGAAAGTCAGCCTCCAGATGGGCTGAGGCACTAGCTATCCATGCCTTCTGTAGGACAGCCATGGAACCACCCACTGGTACCCTTCCTTGGGTGCAAAGCCCTCCCCCACCATGTTTCATTCTGCAGGGATTGAGGCTGCTGGTGAGGGTCTGCGACAGTCTGCACACAAGACCAGAAGGATCCTGAGTCTTACACAAATCTCGGATCTATCTTTTGCTTGGTGTAAGTCAAAAGGACCCAGGTGTCTGGGCAGTGTGGGAACCAAGGCCAACATTTAGATCCAAGGGCTCCAGCTAAGTGAGTCTGTCACTGGCACAGGAGTGTAAATCTGGCCTTTGCCTTTTGATTTGTTAAGTGTCATCTGGGTATGAGCGTTGGGGTCTATGACAAGTACCCCAGAAGAGCAGGGACCCATTACCGTGTCTTTCTTCAGCCAGACTATTCTTCACTTCCCAGCTGAATGGTCTGAACACAGAATGCCTGCCTGGGCTGCTCCAGTGAGTTCAGATGAGTCTAAGAACAGGGCAATGGGGAGACTAGAGAACATGCTAAAACCTGGTTGCCCACAGCAGTTCCTAACTAGGCTACAGCAACAGGTCATGCCAGCATACCTACTTTCTGAATGACTCCTGCACCCCTACAGCCACCTCTTTCTAGACAAAACAATGGAAGCACAGGTGCTGTAAGAGGTCATCTTTGCAAATGCTTGTGCGTCCCTCACTTTCCCAGAGGCAACAACTAGTAGAGGCAATAACAGAGCAGTGTGCCTGCTCTGGCTGTCTTCCTACAATAGGAGAAACTGCTAGGCTCAGCTGCCCAAGTGCAATTCTCAACTGTGCAACCTTGCCCTAGTCATTTCACCGCTGAGCTCTGGAAGCAGAGAAACATGCCTCAGAAGTGAGTGGCTTCCCAAAGTATGAGCCATAGGGGAGCAGTGCAACAGGTCTAAGAGCCAAGTATACAGCTAACCTGGGACAGCGGAGCTTGGGGTTCAGTGAGTGCCCAAGGCCAAGCCCTTCAGCTTCCTTTAGATGAAAACTTCATTCATAGCATTAAAACAATTTCTATCTTTCAGACTGGCTTCTTAATGTTAGATACTAGTTATGTAATGAACACCACCATCTTCCCACAGGCCACTGGTAAGTGGACCACACCGGAGGGGTGTGGGAAGCTGTGTACAGACTTGACCAAAGCCTGTACTTGTGGACACAGATGGGCTTGGAACACTGGCCCTATCTTATCAAGGGTGTGTGGGTGGGGCCTGAGCCTGCTTATCAACTCCACAGACATCTCACAGCATCATTTGGAAAGTGGAGGCTCCTAGGCCATCTCTTGATGTTTGCTTTGTACCCCCAGACAGGTCAGTAGACAGTAGGGTTACGGGAAGGGCACCTACCTGGAGGTATTGCTGTGCCTCTAACATGAGAACAGTAAAATTCACTCAGACATAAGATGCCCCAGGTTACCAACATCTCATCTGGTTGCTGGGTGGATGGCTAAATCTTAACCACTAAAGGTTCACTTTCTCAACTACAGAAAAAAAGGGTATTAAGATACACCATGATCTCAGACTACCAAATGAGAATTTAAATCAATAAGTATCTAATAGCTATGACTAGTACAGTCCTATAATCCTTGCTTGTGAAGATGCTGGGGCAAGCAGGTTCCCAGTTCATGGCTTGCCTAGACAATGAGACGATCCAAACTAAGAAGTAGTCAGCAGAAGGCTCAATGGATACAAGCACTCACCATCCAAGCCTAACAACCTGAGCAAGATCCCCAGAACCAATTATCATCATGGGTGAGCAGCCCCCATCCTCCATCACATCGTACATATATATGGTTCAGATAACTTGCATAGCACATGAGGCCCTGGGCTCAATCTCTCTCTATTAGTTCAGGGGTTAAAAGGTATCTTAATGCCAGACAACCAGTCAACAGTGACATCAAAATCTGAGTTTAGGCTCAAGGCTAAAAGGGAGTCCCCATGGCTACCTCTCAACCTTGCTACGAGATAAAGGAGACTGTGTTTCTTACATATTAGGATATTTAGGCAGTGTGTGTACTAAAATCCAGACTCCTCAAGCCAAACATCTGAACCATGCCTGTGAACATCTGTCTCAAAGTCCAGGCTGTGCAGCCAGACTGACCAGGGGCTGGGCAGCAGGCGTCACTGGAAAAGGACAGGGACATAGGCTGAAGACCTGGCAGTGTGTGATACAGTGACACCATTTCCCCTATGAAGGGACAGTGCTGGGCTGGCCCAAGGGACTCTCAGAGTTAATGATAAAACACTGCAGCACCCTCAGGGCGATTCTCCGCTCCCACTTGTTTTTTTTAATTGGGAAACCAAGGTGTACACAAGAAAAGCCTGCATAAACTGGATGCAGAGACACAGCTGCTGGCTACTACACTTACTCCACAACACACGTGTGCACGAGATCTTTTTGGCTAAAAGATGGAAGAGTGAGACATTTTCCCGGGTGGATGGCGGAGTGAAGCGCAGGCTAGGAAGGCTCACAGACAGCTAGAGGAGAGGTACCACTAAGCGGTCACCACGCTGGGGGCAGTTAGCTTGTGCTCGAACTTGGCTGTGGCGGTGCCCGATGCTCTTTTGGCTTCCTCCTCCTCCTCTTCTGTCTGGAGAGGCAGCTCAGCGCAGACTCGCCATTCCTGGGGGCCACCACAAGCTGAGGTGGCCTGCCAGACTGTGTGGGGTACCTGGTCTTCAGGTTCTCCTGGAAGATTGGCTGGGAGAGCAGATGGCGTAGCTCCTGCTTCAGGATCTTCATCTGCTTCTGTCGCCGACGCTCTTCCTGCTGGTCGGCTTTTCCTCCTTGAGACACACAAATATAACATCATGTTTATGCAGAAACACTTTCTTTAGACTAACATAAGCTGTGGTGCTTTAAGTTGAGAACCAGAAGCAAAAGTTCTGTTTAGGAGGGATGCGATGGGCCACCGTGCATCACTGTTCAGGGCCAGTAAAGACAGAAAGTCCTCAATTTACAGAGAAGGCAACTCGGGCTTAGGAGTCACATCACTGGTGCAGAGGAAACCGTCAGAGATCGGAGCTCACATCTGACTGAAGTCTGCTGCTCTACCACTGCAGCTACACACTACCACCTCAAGTATGGCAACCAAACACTCCTCAGAAGAGAGTAAACACTTCTCTGCAGCCTGATTCTTCAGTACCTCCCCAACCAATGCTGTAACTGCACACTGAGGTGGACGAAGCCCAAGTCCCCACCCAAGCAAGCCTGGTGTCAAGAAGGAAAGCCAGGGACTCACAGCTCTGTTTGAGCCCTAGGCCAGAGCCTCAAGGAGGAACGCACTGTTGGCAAACTCCTGGCTCCCACACCGAGCAGCAGTCTGCCTCTCAACTTGATGGCTGGGCAGAGAAGCCAACACCCCAGCTGAGCTGAGCTGCTCTGTGGAAGGAGCACAACCGCTGTCATGAGCCCCAGATGTAGTTCCCAGCTTCCCTACGCAAGGCCGTACAGCCTGGTCCCTTCCTCGGCTTCTGGCCCAAAGACAGAAGAGGGCTTAGGTAATGCCTGGTGACAGAGCTGTTCTAATGTACAGATTCCTTCTCTTTGGGAGCCTTCCCCTGCATGTAAAAGAACACAGTTCCCACTCGATTCATGCCAAGAGGCTGGGTGTTAAGGGAGATATGGAGGTGCTTTGCTGCCTTGGAAGGCAGGTGCAGTACTAACTACAACGATAAATAATGACTTAACAGTTCCCTGGACCTGTTTTTTGAGCACACCTGTACCCAGTTTGCCCCCTTTACTTAAGCTAGGAGACCTGTCTTATAGAAGAAGAAAGAGGCATACAAAGAGGCTAACAACACAGTAAGAGATCAGGCTGCATGAACAAGGACATCCTGCTTGTGTCTGCTCCTGGTCAGAGACTCCAGGGGCTGTCCATATGAGACAGAATCAGACACATAGGAAAGGTCGAGGGCAGGCCCACACGGGATGAGTAGGCATGAGACAAGAAAAGGGCACACTGCTGTTTCTCATGGGTCACAGAAGTGACGATGGTTCCAACCACGTGCAAGTTAAGAGAAATCCAGTGCTGTGCTGAAGGCAGCCTCCCATTCCCACCAGCCTGGGCGCACCTTTGTACATGTCTTCTTCCAGCTCGATCTCGAGGGCTGCCGCCGCCTGCTCAATCCAGGAGTTGTGCAGACAAGCCTGGAAGTTCCGGTACTCAGCCTTTTCAATCTGCCGGGCTAGACGGATCCGCTCCTGAGGGGACATGAGCACAAAATTCCCATCTGACAGAGGGCCCAGGCCTCTCAGCAAGCGGAGCTTCACTGAAACTGTCCTAAACTGCTCTGTGAGCAGTGAGACTAACTCAGATCCCACTGAAACCCTTTGCCTGGGCTCCTGCCAACACCTGGTCATCATTACCCACACAACCACGAAAGCCTGCTTGTACCTCACAGAGGACTGTCCCAGGCTGCCAACTTAAGGGTGGCCAGACTGAACTAGTCTCCCCAGGCGTCACATTTGGTCTCCCCAATTCTTCTCATGGCTTTGGGGTCAGAATGCAGTGATATAATGCCCCCTCACCTGACATGGGAGATCACGTGCAGTGAGGATAACAAGCCATGAACACGGGGTGCTCCCAGGCTCAATAGGAATTCTGTGTTCCTTCCCACCAGCCCCATCACAAATCCTCACACGACCAACATACCTTCCATGCCAGGTGGCCACAGGCCCTCCAACTGCCCCTTGTTTCTACTTCCTCAATGGCTGAAACTCCAACCCTTGTTCTGAAAGATGAAAGTTCTCCCCACATCAGAACCACATGCCTGCTAGCCTCAGGGCTCCATGGAAACCTCACTGTGCTGTGGGCCTAGACACACACTGGTGAGCCTCTGGGGAAAATATCCTCTATTAGTCTGCTACACTAATAGAGGTGTGACCCAGGGCACACCTTCACAGTGAATAGAGATAGAGAAAGCAAGCCTTACTGTCTCTGCTACAGGAGTACACCAGACCTTCAGCATCTACCTTGCTGTGCACAGCTCTCTGACAGATGTCGATATGGCTGTGTTCACTGCACCGTCTAGTTGGAGTGGAAGCAGTGGAGACTTCAAGATCAGACACCAAAGTGGACAGGGGGAGAAAATGTAGCACGAATTCTAATTGGTCTTCAATAATAAGAACCCCGAGTCAGATAAAGGGGTAAATGCTGAAAGATCAGAGAAGCGGAGCAGCCAGCCCCCAGTTCTTAACCTCTACCGAATCCTCAGACTGAATGGGTGATCCTGTCTCCAGGAATCCTCAGACTGAGACTGAATGCTATGCCTCCTGTCTCTTCCCGCTTTATATCCCTCTATCCACCCAGCTGTATCCCTTCCTGTCTCCACCTTCCTAGTGCTAGGATTAAAGGTGTGAGCCATCACTGCCTGGCTCTGTTTCTCTTTAAGACTGATTCTATCTTGTGTAACCCAGGCTGGCCTTGAAGTCACAGAGATCTGTCTTGCCTCTGCCTCCCAAGTGCTGGGATTAAAGATATGTACCACCACTGCCTGGCCTCTATGGCTAACTAGTGGCTAGCTCCAAACTCTGATCTTCAGGCAAGCTTTATTTGTTAAAGCACAGAAAAATATCACCACAACCCTTTTCCCTTTTCTGCCTTTCTCCCAGCCTTTTTACAAAAGCCACCATCCAGCCATCAGCAGAACCACTTCTCAGTTCTCTAGGGTAAGGCTTCTGGTCTCAGAGCAAGGTGCTCTGTGCGGGGCGGGGGGGTGGTGGTGGTGTAACCGCTTTACCTTGACCACATCCATGTACTTCGACTGCACTGGGAACAGTGGGATGTCCTCATCTTTCTTCAGAGTTTTGTAAATCTTCTTGAAGTTCATCACATCCTCGGGCCCAATCAGCATCAAGCTGAGACCTTCACTGGTAGCACGGGCAGTCCGACCACTCCGGTGGATATAAATCTCTGAGGTGCGGGGCACCTGCCAAAGCAGCAAGGAGGGTCAGCGCACAGACACTGCCCAACAGTGTTCTTTCCCTCAGAGCCACACCCCCCAAACTGGCTCTGCTCTCCGAGGGACAGAAACCTCTCCAGCACTGTGGATCAACATAGCCCTACTTCCAGAAACTCAGACTGTCCCTAAGTTGACAGTCCACCCACCAGGCTCCCATAGCCTCCACACTGGGTCAGCTCTTCACAATCAACCTGGGTGTCTCCCCTACTCGCCACCCCCACGCCCTTGTAACCAATGCCATCTAGTCTACTTCAGTCTCAGCTTTGCAATGTCCCAACTCAGCACGGGTGACTGAGTGACTGCCCGAGGCCAACCAGCCACAGAACACTCTGTATGTGTGGTGTGAATGGAAGCCATGTGCCATTTCCAGTGTACTTTCTGCTTCCCATCTGCAGCTGAGCTCTCCGGTCCTGCTCCACCCGCCTCCACCTGTTAGCTCTCCTCCCTCATTGTGGACTTATCACTGTGGAACCATAAGCCATTAGCCATAAATAAACCCTTTCTTCTAAATTGCCTTGGTCACACTGTTTTATCACAGCAATAGAAATGTAATGTCGGCCCGGCAGTGGTAGCACATGCCTTCACCTTTATTCCCAGCACTGGAGAGCAGAGGCAGGCAGATCTCTGTGCCAGCCTGGTCTACAAAGAAAATTCCAGGACAGTCAGAGCTACAGAGAAAAACCCTGTTTGGAAAAATAAACAAAATAAGAAAATAAAATGAAGGTAAAATTATCCTAGTCATATGAAATACTTGATCATTACTCACATATTGTAAAGCAGGAAACTAAAATACAAAGTGATCTACTCACTTCCCCTAATTACCCAACTAAATGAATGTGGGAGCCAGGACTCAAAGACCTGCGAAGCCCAGGTCAACCTATGGCAGGTACACTGTCCACAGACAGCCTGGCAAGAGTATTCGCGCCCTGCCTCCCTGCCTCCTGGGGCGACCACCACTAATGAAGTGCAGTGGCTCAGTGTCCACTACAGACTGCTTACCATGTTCTAGCAATGAGGCCTGCCACCCTTCATGTTACAGAATGAAGAGCCAACTCCTGACCGTGACACTCTAGGCTTCAGCCACCCGCTCCTAGCTGACTCTGCTGGCCACAAGTATTCACCTACTCACATCCCAACAAGGTCCTCCTCTCACTCACTCTCAGTAGTGACCCTGTGTTAGGTTTTCTCAAGTTGATATAAGTTAAGTCATCTGGGAAGAGGGAACTTCAACTAAGGAAACACTGCAATCAGATCAACTGGCCTATGGACAAGTCTGTGGGGCATTTTATTGATTAATGATTGATGTGAGCACCCCCCACAGGTGGCCTTGGTTATATAAGCAAGCAATCTGAGAAAACCAGGAGGAAAACAAGCCAGCGAGCAGCACTCCATGGCCGTCAGCTCCAGTTCCTGCCCCAGGCCCCTGCCCTGCCCTGCCCTGCCCTCCCCTCACTGTGGGCTGTAAACTGTAAAGCGAAACAAATCCTCTCCTCCCCAGGATGCTTTTGGATCATGGTGTTTATCATGGCAGCAGAACCCTAACTAAGGCATTCCCCTAACACAGCTACCCACACAGCCCTTTTCTCCCCACACACCCCAACCTCTCCATCCTGGAACGGCACCATCTTCTGGAAAGCACACAACAGCTCTCAAACTGTGTTACATGTGATAATTTCCCATCTTATGTTATAGTGGTGGCCATATCTCACTTATCCACTATGGGATGCAGTACTTCTTGGGGCTGGGACTATGTTGTGTGGTCCTGGAATCGTCTACAAGCAACCCAGTACCTGTTCCAGAAATGTGCTAATCTGAAATTGGTACTCACAAAATATTTTTCAAAGCAAAAAAAAATAATAATAATAAAAAAACCTGCTGTGGAACAATCTTTTTTGTACACTGTAAATATGTATTATTCTCACTGGTTAATAAAGAGCTGACTGGCCAATAGTTGGGTAGGTAGAGGTTACACGAGAAGCAAGATGAGCATTCTGCGCTGAGAAAAGGTACTGCCAAGTGGTAGAATGTAGATAAGAAATGTAGTAGCAAACTACAAGTTGCTAGTGCTAGTTTAGTAACAAGCCTAAGTTATCAGCTGAGCATTTATAATTAAGTCTCTGTGTAACTGGGGAACCAGTGGTCCTAACAAAAACCCTGCTTACAAAAACTGTCCTAAGAGATGGCAGGCTTTCCACACTGTGGGGATGCTTCACTATCCAGTCAGTTCCAACAACTAACGGCAGGTGTGCTTGTTGCTGCCAGCTTACAGGTAACAGCACGAAAATGAATGGTGCCAAAGTCCTCGCCAAAGCTATCAACCCTGAGGCCTCGGAGTGGTGTTCTATTCCTGGCAGGACCTGGAGCCCATGCTCCCAGCTACAACTACCTGCTGCTGTTCCAGAACATGTAGTCAGTGTTTCCAATTGAGCAGCCCAAGATCTTTACATATGCCTTCCTAACCCAGCAACACACTACCCTGCCATCCACAAAATGAGAAAACCGAGGGTGGAGACCAAAGAATTTGATGAAGGTCACACAGCTGGGATTTAGCCAAGGGAGGCCATTTAACACACTGCTGTGAGGGTCTTATATAAAACCCCAAACAACCCAGGCTACTGCTAATGCTAACTGTCGCTCTCCACAAACTGATGGTAAGACCCTACTGTTGAAGACAACACCCACATAACTCACTAAACATGAAGAAGCTGAGCTGATGCCTACCTAGAATTGTCATCCCTATGGGCTAGTGAGCGCTTATGCAGACTAGCGTTCACAAACACAAACCCTTAAGTGTGGTACACAAACCACACTTAAGGGCAGGCCCCATGACTAGAAGTAGATGGCCAACACAAAATGAACTCAATGGTATTTTTGGAGGGTTTTTGTCTCATAATGCTTTGTCTGGGCTTTTTTTTTCTTTACAGGTCTTTTGTTTATATATCATGGTTTGTGATTTTGTGTTTTTGTGGGATTTGTCTGTGGGAGTGTATGTGTCTCTGCATCTGTATGTGTTTCTTATGCTTTATCTCTGGCTCCTTTTTTCTGTTTGTTATTGTCCTATTCTGTTTTTGTTTTGTTGCCCATTTTGTACTGAGAAAGAGAAAGAAAACGTATAGATGTGTGGGAGTGGGAAGATGGGGAGGATCTGGGATGACTTAGGGGAGGGAACCAGGATTAGAATATACTATATGAGAAAAATATACTATATGAAAAAAATCTATTTTCAATAAAAATTAAAATTATAAAAACAAAAACGCTGCTGTGGTCTGCCCCCACCAAAACTCCTGCTGCAGCTTAACTCCAGCATAACAAGGGCAGCAGTGCTGGGGGCCTAGCAGGAAGTGTTTGCAGATGGCTTGGAAAGAGGAATGGAGTGAGTTCTTGCTCTCGGGGCAGACTGGTTACCAAGAGATGTCACCCAATGCTGTCTCCTTCGTGTTGGCCGTCCCACCTGTACTGCACACTCCTCCACCTCAAGGCTCCCAGCAGAAGCAGAGAGGAGCGGAGCAGAGCAGACGCTGGTAGCAGGCCGCCCTTGAACTCCCCAGCCCCCAGAATCAACAGGCACACCCTCTTTACAAATTACCCAGCCTTAGGTATTCTGTAAGTAACAAAAGCACACTAAGACAAACACTCAGCCAGGCCACTGGAAGGTAAGGGGGTGGGAGGGACTGACACTTTAATCTGTAGATATAAGTGGCCTAAAGAGAAAGGTTACTTGATAGGATGCTGCTATCAAAAGCTGTTTCAAAAGCAGTCACAATGGGCACTAGATGCTAATGGGAACATGCTGCAGGGAAATACTCCTCCCCTCTGCTCCAACCTTTGCTTTAACATTTTCCCATTCACTGTAAGGAGCAGGATGGCGGGGAGGGGCTTTCATGCTAAGAGCCATACCTGGTAATGGATGACATGTTGAACTTTAGGAATATCCAGACCCCGAGCTGCCACATCTGTTGCCAAGAGAACACAGCTGTAATGGAAACAAACAACAACAACAACAAAAATAAGTAACAATTATTAGTCAGCTTAGCACCCACTAAGCACTCCACACTACAGCCCCACAAGGGAATACTATCACCTCCCTTACCTCCTAATACCTTCTCACTTACTCTCTCCCATACTGACAGGTTACCTCACTCTTCCCTAGACAGTCAACCTATACTCTGGTCCACAGACAGAGGGACAAACATGAGGAGGTGTGGTGTAGGCTCTGGGGTTTGATAGATCCCTCTGAGACCCAGCCCTGTCACTTCTACGCTGTGAAAACTTGGGCAGCTGGTAGACTTTTCTAGACCTCACTCTGTTATCTACAAAGTGAGAAGAGCGATGACAACAAGCAGTGGTAGGGGCTCGTGATTATCCAAGGTCACACTGGGCAGTAGTTCCAATACTTTCCCTTCACCGTTGCTAGTCACTCTATTCTGCTAGCAATCCCATCAGCACCTGTTACCCTAAGTATGAGACAACGAAGCACAGGGACACTGACTAAGTTGACCAGCAAGGAAGTGAAGGGTCCGGGATTTGCTGTCAGATACTCTGGTTAAGGTCTCTGCTTTTAATCACAATGCATTCTGCCACTTCTCAGGGGTGTTAGAAGTGACTGGATGCCCAGGACTTCATCTGTAGTCTAACTACTTACTGGAAGACTCTGAGAACATTAATAGCAAACAAACACAATGAATGTGTGACACTGCCAAATACAGAAATAAAATTAAGGAAAAGAAGGATGAAGAAGAAAAAAAGAGGGCTAGCCTGTCTTCTGCTCCTAAGGAACTTCTGACGGGGCGGGGTGCCCAGTTCCCTGGGCCCCTGGGTACAGTGGCTCATGGCTCAAAGCCAGGCCTCTGGAGACAGGCTTCACTTACTCTTCCAGACGGGCAAACTGCTCCAGGTTTCTAAGCCTCTGTTTCTGGTGCATGCAGGCATGCAGAGTCAGCGGCATGATGTCCAGGACCTTGAGGAGCCCAGAGAGGCGTTTGATGCAGGAGATGCTATTGGCAAACACCAGGCTGCGGCCTGGGTACTGCATGAGGAAATAGTAGAGATACAAGTCTTTCTCATCTGTCTCACAGTGGATCTTGGTCTCTGTCAGGGTCTCCACTGTACCCTCGTTCCTCGTGAGGTCAATAACTTTTGGCTTGCCCCGCAAGCCAATCTTCTGCATAAGAAGGTCAAGTTTGGCGGTTTTATCTATTTTCTTCACATGCTTCTTATGAAGGATTCGAGCAGGAGCTTGGTGTACCAGGGTCAGTGTGGCAGAAAAAACAAGAGTTTGTCGATTGGGGTTGTACTGGGAGTCATTTAACATCTCTAGAAGCTGGGAGAGCTCAGCAAAATGGCCTTTCTCAACCATTCGATCAGCCTCATCTATCACAAGGCACCTGCAGACCAGACAGGCCACATCATTGGTTAGTGCAACTGCAGGGAAGAAAAACCTCTACATGATATCCCACTCCCACCCCAGTCACACACTCTCATTCACACATACATACAAGCACCCTACCATCGCCATTAGGGCATCGGCCAACTTCTCTCGTGCATGCTTGGTTTGCAAGGATAGGGCCTGGGTGGCCATAGTATTTTGTGATAGTGAAAAAGCACTGCCCATGCCTTCCTGCACACATCACACACCTCAGGCTCACTTGAGAGGGTAAGAGAAGGGAGAGGGGCCGCCTCTCACCTGAGCTGCCGAAGGTTGCTTAAATGAGGATGTTTTTCTTTAACTAACTCCCAGAGTCGACCAGGGGTGGCGATCACAATCTCTGGATGGCGATTCAGCATCCTCTGCTGCTTTTGTGTGGACATTCCACCAACTAAAATTGCTGTCTTAATCCCTATGGGACAGAAAACAGACAGACATTGCTACTCCACCTGGCTGCCATCCTTTGGACTAGCACATGGTCGCCAGCACAGCTCTCTGTGCCATGGAGTGCTGAAAGTCAGTCTGGCTTGACTCCTAGAGGTCTTAGCAGACAGCCTGTAGCTTGTGGTCTGGACCCTGTCTACTTTGCCATTTTCTTCTAATCCCAAGAGAAAAGTCTGGATTTGACCCCGTCAGACTTAGCTGCACAGCTCTGACCACGAGCAGTGGTGCACTACAGTGCTGGGCAGGATGTTTATGTGACATTCCCTCCCATTAGAGTGAATGTCTTCTGGGGCCTGAGTTGCTGTCTCTCAGGAAGAGGGCTGCTTCCGGGCTAAGGGATAGGGGTGAACACACAGGGTAACACAGCTGAGGTGCTCGGCAAGTGCCTTGCACTTGAGTGAGAACTCAGCCATGCAATGTGGCTTGCACTAGGATAAAGACTGTAGTGTGGAAACCCTTCCCAAAAGGTAGAGAATTAAGTTTTTACCTCAAGGCAATCAGCAAATTTGTTATTAAAAGGTTAGGTTTCTATAAACATTTTAGATATCTGGTCCCCTTAAGGAAATTCAGCAATTCTAAAGGACTTAATTCCAGCAAATAAGAAAGCTCTCCTAGAGGACAGGAGCCACAGCTCTCACTGCTGTCACCTGACATCTGGAAACACTTATTCAGTGGAACTAAATCTCACCTGTAAACCTGGCCACAGCATCAATGTGTTGTCTGACCTGGATGGCCAGCTCTCGAGTAGGCGTCAGGACGAGTCCCAGCAGGGGGCGCCGTGGGTGTAAGTTATAGACAGCAACATGGTTACACAGCTCCTGTCTTAACTTCCCAGGCTGCTCTTCATCAAGCTTTTCTCTTCCATCCTCATTTTGCTTGGGGATAAGCTTGTCCTCAACCAAGGAAGAAGGTCCTTCACCAGCATCATCATCATCATCACGGGAGAGCAGTGCCCGGGCTGACGCAGAGGCACTAGTCTCGGGTTCGGCCTTCGCCCCAGCCTCACTGGGCTGCGCTTCATTCTCAGTTCTGGCCTCATCAAGCAACACTCCAGACTCAGTCCCAACCGTGCGAGGTGACCCCAGATCAGCAGCGGCTCCTACCCTGCTCTCCCTCCGTGGTATCCCAGTGCTATGCGGGATAGGTGGAACCTTCATCTTATGCCACTGCAGCACTGCATGAATCATCGGGATGGCAAACGCAAGAGTTTTCCCGCTTCCTTAGGAGTAAAGCAAACACAACAGGAATCCACGATGCAGCACATCACTGTCTGAAGCTCCCGCCTTTGCATTGAAATAAGGGACCCTGAAAGCACTAAGGGTCAGTGTGACCTATCCAAAGCATCAACACTCTACACAGGCTCCTGAAGAGCATGGCAGCCGGGTATGTGGCATAAAACAAGGAAAGGCACAGCATGCTGGCTCTAGACCTGATGTCACCAGTGACAATGAGCAAACACCCCAGTGATGAAACCATAAAAGAAAGGTGAGTGTGTTTTATTGCGGAAAAACCTGTGCATCACTTCAACCTTCTTCAGAGAAAGAATGCAATCAATAGTTCTTTCAGGAATCCTAACCAGTTTGTCTCTAGGCCTGTGTGTTTAAAACTGACCTGTGAAGGCATATGGAGCCCACATCATCCTAGAGGTCAAAAAAGACACTACAACCTGAAAATCTGAAGCACAGCTTTTCTCTTTAGTTGTCATTTTACTTTCTGCATCAGCTATTCATGGTCAATTACGGCCCCAAAAGTATTAAACTGACAAGTCCATAAATAAGCATTTCATAAACTTCAAGCTGCTTATCATTCCAAGTAGTACGGGGAACTCTCACACTGTCTGGCTCCATCTACACAAGTCTTCCTTCTGTCCAGTGTATTCACAGCGTAAATGTTACCCACCTGCTTGCTATCAGACTGGGTGCCCCTGCTCGCTGTCCTAGCACCTGAGACGTGCTCTCCCAGAGCAGCTCAGTCACGCTAAAGGGAAGCTGTAAGGTGTTCTCTGATCTAAAGCTGTAAAGTTTCATCTTAGGGGGAAAAAAGTCATGACTTGGTCACTAAGATTCTTACTACAGTAAGAATGAATATTCCTTCCATGAAACTGTGAAGAAATTAATGTTAGTTTTGCTGTTATACATCAATCTGCAGAAAGTATGACCACAGCATATAAATGCTCAAGACATAAAAGGCGTTCAATCTATGTAAATGTGCAGAAAGTACAGACAGCTCAGCAGCATCTCGTCTGTGTTTGGGGATCTACTAGGAGAGCTGAAAGGTACCCTTCCCAGATACTAAAGGTGAAAAGCAAGAATGTCCCGGGGCCGGGGGGGGGGGGGGGGGGGGGGATCGATCATGGTCTCTAGAAGAAAAAAAGGCCTAATCCGGAACTCTCACGGGCTGGTGAGATGGTTCAATGGATAAAGACACTTGCCACTAAGCCTGTCGATCTGTGACTGATCCCAAGACCCACATGGGGGAGGAGCGAACCTGCTCCCACAAGCTGTCTTAGGACCTCCACACACGGGCCTTGGCTTGCGCAAACCTATATATAAATGCACATGCATATAGAAATGTTTTTGAAAACTTAAAAAAAGAGAAAAAACTTTTGTGAACAGTTTCAAGTAAAAAAATAATCACAGCAAAGAAGCAAAAGCTTAGAACAAACAAAAAAACTTCAAAAGTTTAAGAAAAACTACACTTTCATCAAAGACAAAGAATACCGAAATATATCACGGCAGCATCTGTAACTAACAGTCTAGGAAAAATAAAACTGACAATTCAGAACTACCCAGAAAACAAAGACAAAACAAAGGCCGCATTAGCTTATAAAGCTGAGCCAATTCGCTGGCAGACAGAGCTGTTACAAAGAACGCTAAAAGCTTCTGTGCAGAAGAAAGGATGGTGGTCATGAGAATCTCCATCTACACAGGGAATGAAGTCATCAGAAATTACAGAAACAGAAAAAAACTGTTACTTTTTAAACCTCTTTTAAAAAATAACTGCTTACAGCAAAACAGTTAAAGCATAGTTCTGATTTAAAACATACAACAAAAGTACAAAGGAGGGAGATATGGAAATACGCCCTTGAGGCTTTTGTATCACACACAAGGCACTGTATCACTTGAAGGCAAACTATGGTAAATATATGTGCACAAACCGTAACAGACTGTGAACCCTAAGGCAAACACTGAAAGACACCACAAAGGCCTGTGGCCAGCAAAACAAGAAAGGAGACAGAGCAATGAATGTGTATTTGGTCTCATTCCCAGTTCCTGGCACAGAATTTCTGGAAACAACTGTAACCTCTCAATAGGAGCATCCTGTGTTCTAATAGTTCATCTCCACGTTCCGTTCCTGGCCTCAGGAGTAACAGGGTCTTATGTAAACTGAGATAACTGTAAACTGAGACTAACTGCACCTAGAAAACTTCAGGACGCAGCTGGTGGCCACAGGCTGGACCTCTCATGCACATCCCTGAGCGCACCAGAGAGGACTGAAGACCAATGTCCATCTCCAATGACCAAGGCTTTAACAGATCACGTCTACATAATGGAAGGAAGCTCTATAAGAACACTGCAAAGGATGGGATTTGAAGAGCTCTCCCGGATGGAGAACTCATAAAGGCTGGTATGCCCAGACGGACAAATGGAAGCCCTCTGTCCTCAACATTTTGTCGATCTCTCTCCAATCGAGCTGTTCCCGAGTTACACCCTTTAAGCCAGTGCATATGTCTCCCTGGGTTCTGGGGGCTTTTTATTTTAGTAAAGTATTAAACCAAGGAGGCTACAATACACTCCTTCATTTGAACAAATCAGGAACGGGCCCAATAATAAAACAGGCTTGTGCAACTAACTGGACCCAGGCTTGCTAGGGAAGGACTCTAACTCCAAGTAGTCAGAGCTGACCTGCAGAAAAGGGCACATGGCAAAAGTAGAGAGATGAAGTACTTGGTTTGGTAAAACCCCACAGCACCTGTTTTCTGTTGTCTTGTTTTGAAATGAAGGTCTATGCAGCTCTGGCTGGCTTGGAACTTGCTCTGTAGACCAGGCTGAACCCACAGACCTTCCTGCTTCTTAAAGGCACGTACCATCAGTTTCTGTTTGTTCCTAAAAACATCCTAAATACAAGCTGAGGATCCCCAAAAATCTGAATTCCCAAATACTAAAAAATTTTAAACATTCTGAGTTGCCAACATGGCCTACAGGCTATATGTTTAAGGAGTGTATGAAATATAAGTGAAGTTCATACATAGTCTGGATCCTATTCCTAAGATATTCCACTATGTAGATGCAAATATTAATTTAAAAAATCCAAATCTAAAAGAGTATCTCAAATATTTCAAATAAATATTTAATCTGTAATATCACCAAAAAATTCAATCAATCTCAAGTAAGGTAACAAACAACAAAGAACATCTTGGACAACTAGGGAAAAGTCAGAACGGACTTAAACGCAGCTGTTTTCCATAACCACATGAAGTACAGATGGCCTAAATACACACAAGAAACGCATATTACACAGAAAAGCAGTTTGTCAAACTAAATCTACAGAACAGTATGGGAAGGACAGACCATGCTACCATCAGAACGAAGCCAAGGAACAGCGGCAGATGAACGCAGACGTCACAAAAAGCCACCTACAGGATACAGATGGTTGCTCTGTCATGGAAAAGAGTCAGCTAACCTAGTGAACTGACAAGAATGTCTTAATATATAAAACATTTATGAGCCTGGTAACAGACCATCAGCTACATGAAACAGAAAACTGGATAGAATTTTAAGTTGAAAACTATCATACAGGGAAAAAAATGAATTAAAACAAAAAACTAATGTTTTAAAAATTTAAATCTGCATTTAAAAACCTCCTAAAAACGGAAGAGCAAGCACAGATGAATTTTAACAAATATTTAAGGGTGAAAAAGACATCAATTATTTAAAACTCTTTCAGATAACTGACAACAGAACACTTCACAAGCTATCGAGACCAATGTTACTATCAGCTCTAACACCAGACAAGAACATTACAATAAAACTAGAGATGCATATTCTCATTTCATGTTCACACTTGACCAAATCCAATATATAAACAGCACTTTGTGATCGAGTTCACTGTTTCTCAGGAATGTTTGGTTTCCATTCCTGAAAACCAATATAATTTACCATTATCAACAGAATAAAAACAAAATCCCACAAACCTAAATACATGCACAAAGAACATTTGCAAAAAATAAATAAATAAAAATCTAACATCCATTCTTGATCTAAAAAACTCTACAGTAGGACTGTAAGAGAAGCCTTTCAGCCTGGCGGCAAGGCCTTAGGTGGTGCTGTCACCCCCATCTCACACGCTCTACAGAGATAAAGCAAGGGTACCAAAGTCAGCAGGGGCAGATTTCAGCCCAGAGCTGGATGCTTTCTCAACACAGCTTTTGTGGTCATGTTCTTAACATTGCCCTCCTCCAGTTTTCCAGCCTATGAGCAACCAAAGCCTGGATCTACGCACTCTCCTGCCCAGGACAGAAAGAACAGCCCTTACCTGTCTCAGCAGCTCCAAGGATGTCCAGCTTGTCCCGGATGGCAGGGGCCAAGGTCAGAGCCTGGATCGGGGTGGGTGCAGAGAAGCCTAGAAAGCTGAGTGCTCGGAGAACGGCCTTGGGCACAAACAGGTCCCTCCAGGCGGACACGTCTGCCTTCTGGTCGTGCGCTTCAGACATCCACGTCTTTGCTTTCTTGGGCACTTTAGAGGCGGTGCTCTGGGAAAGATCTAATTTCTTTTTCCCTTTGTTTTTCTTCTTTTTTGGAACAGCCTGTGCCAGGCTTCCCGAAGCTGCTTCCCCTACCTTTTGATCCAAACAAACAGTCTCTGGCTCAGAATCTTTGACTTCATCCTGGGCAGTACTTCCTCTGGCAGCCACTAACACATCTTTCTGTTTCTTCAGCTTGGTCTTTTTTTGGGGGGAGCTAGACTCTTCTTCTTCATCCTCCTCCTCCTCCTCTTCCGAAACAGCCTGGGCCTTTCTCTTCTTGGGCTCCTCGTTTGAGAAGAAACCAGAGGGGTTTTTGGCAGGGGAGACTAAACGGTAATCTGTCAGTTCCTCAAAGCACACCAAGTCATCCATCTGTCCATCCGCAAACAGATTTGGGTCGATCTTCACCTGCTTCCACTTCCCCACCACTTTGATGCCCTTTGTCTGAAACGCACCACGGCTCGGTGGCTTTGGCCTTGATTTGGTCTCCTTTATCTTCATGGTTGCTGAAACGAAAAATGTTCTTTTAGGTTAGCGACTGTGAAGCATGGGTTCTATGGCAACACACATGTTCCGACGAACCTAAAACATACTCGACCCTGCAAACAATCGAGAACCCAAAGATGCTTTAACATACAGAGAGCAGATTCTCCCAGCCAGAAAATGAGGCACACCCACAGAATAGGGAGTTGGGCTCGGAGCGGATGGAACACAGGCGATATAGTAACGTGAGCTAACTCGAGTCAGGATCCCAGCCCCCACACTTAACTGTATGCAACCTTCAACAATACTACCGATCTTCTCAGAATTTAGTGTTTTAATCCTGTTAAAAAGAGAGGGCCAAGCTAATATCTACTTTCACGCTATACACAAATAGTTGGAATGACAACAGAGGTGACAGAATAATGCCTGACCTACTGAGGCCATGTTTAAGATGGAGTAAGGATTGGAGATGGATTTTCATTTCCGGCTTTAGGGGATAGAGTGTGCCGAGCTCTTTTCCCTATTAGAACAAGGCAATGCCATCTCCACCCCATGCAGCTTTTCTAATTACATTTTAAGTGATTGAGCGCTAGCAGGGGTTGTAGCTCAGAGTGTTAGCCTAGTATGAATGAAGCCCTAGGTTCCACCCCCAGCACTGCGTAAAACCATGCTTAGTGGGTATCAAGCCTTCCAGGAGTTCAAAGCCAGCCACGGCCACACGAGACCATGTCTTTAAAAAGGGTCATGGGTTATGTGAGACTCATCTGAGTCGAAGTGGCTCCACAGTGATCCTCTTTAAATAAGAAAGAACAGAATTTGTGGGAGCAAAAAGGTAAAACTCGATTCATATCTGGATTCAACACTTGCCACCTCGGAGTCTTTGATAAACCCCTCTGTGGCTCAGTTTCCTCATCTACTATTTAAGAATAATGAGGTATTGAACCCACTGGGTCGTCATTTGAATACGACATGGTGACGCACGTCAAAACCCGCTTAGCATGGCGCCTGTTGTTGAGTGCAGCACACTGACTCGCAGGCAAGGCTCATGCAGCGGTCCCAGACACCGACTTCACAACGACCCCACCGCACCTCGGCCCCACCTCGACGAACCGAAGGGAATGTCACTAAAAATGGGACCTGGGAAGTGCCCTGCACCGCCTTCAAGAGGTCCTCAGGCATTGCGGTCGCACGAGACCTTCAAGGGAGGTTCCTGGGCCTGGATGCGTGGTTACCGGCCTCAGGCTTGGGCCGCCCGGAAACCACGCCTGAGGGTGCACCCGTGACCCTCTATGCTTTGGGGACACCGGGAGCCGGCAGCGGAGGAGCCACGCGCACCGCACTCACCAGGATAATCACCGCCAGACTTCTCTCCAGCACCGAGACGTCTGCGCCAACCTGACCCGGAACTGCAGCAGCAGCGTCTGAAACTGCAGTTCCGGGGCGGGACTTCACGCACGCGTGCACGCTGCAGAAGGAAGTACCGCCTCCATGCGGAAGCAGCTGTCTGATTGGCACTGTTCAGGACGTGGGCGGGAAGGAAGAGGCTTGGCTGTGGTACTCCGCTTGGCCCTCGCTCTCTGCGTATTTTATCATTTAGGCTGCGTCTCGGAGCTCTTTCACGGACGCTAGGGAGCGCAAGAGATCGCATAACCTAGTTTGGGTGCAGTACTTACTGTTAGTCTTGAAGGTTTTCTTACCAGACCTACAACATTAAGCCTGTACTGAAAATGCTGGGTTCTGCAGTTCCGTAGTGACTTCCTACTGCACAGGGCTGATGAAGATAGAGAGACCAGTCTCGAACGCAAGTTTTAGACCTTGGTACAATAGACTGTAGCATTAATGAAATATAATTAACAAACTTCCTTAGGAAATACTAGGATGCATAGGAAGAAGAAAACAGAATAGGATTCAGACATGGGGGCAGTGCCTTTAATCAATCCCAACACTCGGGAGGCAGAGGCAGGGGGATCTTGGAACTCAAAGCCAGCCTGGTCCACAGAGCAGAGTTCCTAGATAGCCAGGGCTACACAGAGAAACCTTGTCTCAAAACAAAACAAAACAACAACAACCAAAACCAACAAACGAATGAGAAAGGAAGGAAAGGAAAGAAATGTAAGGAATGATACTGGCTCAGAACACCCCAAGACCAAGTTGTCATTACAAAGATTTATTTACCCCAGAGTGACTATGGGCAGGAAATAAGAGACAAAAATAGGAGACAGAAGACTAGGAAGAAGGGGAAGAAAAATGGGAGAGGAGGAGGGATATTTGGGGAGAGGAGATTGCTTCTAGATAGAGGAAACAGAATTGGTCCAGAAGCAAAATGCAGTTTATACAGGTAAAAGAGGGAATCCCAAGTTAGGATGAAGTTACATATTTAACTTTAATTGGGCATGTTAATTAGGTGAGTCAAAGGGGGCTTTTGATTGGTGGACTTCAACACTGAAAGCTGGACCTTGTTGGTCAGCCTCAGGAGGAGGAAGTGGCCTAATAAGGGATCTTGATAGTTAGCTTTAGAAATGTAATCTGTTTTTTGTTTGATTTAAATCAAGACAGAGGTGTTGTGAGTGCAGCAGGTCCCCTGGCAGGTGGGTCCAAACCAATACAGGTGAAAGAATACTCTGTGCAGACAGAGTTTGTGTGTGGAGTTTATTGAGATAAAGGGAAGAAGGAGGGGGAAAAGAGAGAGAGAAGGGGAGGTGGGGAGAGGGAGAGAGGCAGAGACCTACTTGCCTCTTCTGAAGAGTGAAAGAGATCAGGATTGAGCTGAGCTGGTCTCTTAAAAGGACCTCTGCACATGCATACAGTCGGGCAGCTGCTTGCCCTGTGCAGAGGGTTGGCACACTGTGTCAGATTCCAAAGGGGCATAGCCAAGGTGCTCCTGGATACTTACCAGAGGGGATGAGGGAGAAGGGCAAGGCCTGCTAGGGCCATGTTTGCCATGCACTGGCTGGCTAGAGTTCCTTCAAGAAAAATAAAACAGAAGAGGAAGCCATCTCCATCTGAGACAGCAAAAGTAACACTGAACTGCTGACTACTCTGTAAACATGCCTGACCCATCCTGTTTTTCTAGAAAGTACACATTTACTCTTCCTTCCAAGTGACCGTCACCAATATCCACTACGACAGCACAATCTGTTTGCTGAAGACAGAACTGGCTTGATCAGAAACGTGCAAATCTCAGCTGCTGTAAAACTTGCTTAAGTCTGGAAAAATCTCGCTTGGGGCAGGGAATGAAAGAACATCCTAAGATTATGGCAATGCCTAACCCTCTATAAGCCAGGGGGGTTTTCTGTTCTAGTCTTCATCCTTTTAAGCGCTGCACACCACTTAAGAAGTTTTTCCTTTATCTCTGAGTACTGAGAGTTTCTCACTGGGGAAGGCTGAAGTCCTCACCCTCAACAATAATGTAGAGAAACCAGGTCCCACAGTGTACAGGGTGATGCTTTCCAAAAGTATAGAAACCAGAAAAGACAGCATCCTAAAAGCCTGCCTTCCAGTTCATCTTTAACCAAAGGTTATATAGGTGTTAGGTCTCACACCCAGGACAAATGGCTCTGGTGTTCATTTAGCATTTCAAAGCAGACCTGGCAGCCAGGATCTCCCAGCATCTCTGAGTCCCTCCCTACCCATTACAGGCTATGACTGGCATACCCAACCCTCTACCATGAACTCTCAGCCCGGTGTGTGTGTGTGTGTGTGTGTGTGTGTGTGTGTCTGTGTGTGTGTGTCTGTGTGTGTGGGTGCTGCCCTTCCCCCAGAAGCACTTCTCTGTACAATACAGACATTTTCATTACCCACTCCTTTTGTACCTTTGACCTCCTGATTGGTGCACCTGGTTTCTCTCTTTCTGGATTCTCCCTCCCCCATGGTTTCTCCCCATAAGTCTGGCTCAGTCTGGTCACATTCACCCTGGACTTCTCCAGATATCCATAGCTCTGACTATGATCTCAGCCGTATCAGTAACAAGCGTACTCCTCCACCACACCTAGGAGCAGCCATGTCCTTTCGTTTCCTTTTTATGTCTTTCTCTATTCACCCACCACTTTAATATGTTGTAGTAGAAAAACACACCTGAAGCCAGGCATGGCGGTCCATATCAAACTCTTTTAGATCCTCACATCTTAAGGTTTGCATCATAAAACAACTTTTATTTGCTTTACCAGTAGGTACATGGTGCCTGACCATTGACAGCAGTCACTGTAAAGTTCCTTTAAACAAAGGAATGGTAAGAAGTTATACTGGAATCTGTTTTGGAAGTCTCTCTCTCTCTCTCTCTCTCTCTCTCTCTCTCTCTCTCTCTCTCTCTCTCTCTCTCTCTCTCTAGCTCTCGCGCGCTCTCTCTCTCTCTCCTCCCCTCCCCTCCCCTCTCTCTCTGCAAGGTGAACTGTGTCTAGACTTTGTATTGGCTCTAAGAGAGTGAGACCTGTGACCTGAATCTTACAGAGAGCTGAGAAGGCAGCTGAAGCCTTGGTCGCTGCTTTTAAGCTGGCAAAGCTATTAGTCATCAAACAATATCAGAGTCCTGAGAGGAATAAATTTTACCTGAGTTATTGACTTAAAAAAAATGACAAAGACTTACTTGCTGGCTACCTAAACAGCTACTCCAGGGTCCTCCATGGTCGTTGAGGGCAGGTGATAGGACAACATCCATCTTCCTGCTGGCAAAGGTAGGCTTGCAAGGTCCCAGAAGATCCCATAGAACCAGCCTACCTTTTGCCTTAGACAACTCGAGGCTGTCAATTTCCCAGTATCCTGTTTTCTCCACCCTCTGAAGAGAGTCTCTGCAGTAGTTGAGGTGAAAGGCAGGTTCTCTCAGTGACTAGTGCTGCCACTTTTGAGCCAGTTTTGAGTAGATTTTTCTTCTGTGCCCATCTGTCCTCTTTGGAGGAAACAGAGGAGCTGTCTGGAGCTGGCATGTCTCTCTATTATAAAAAACTTTTTGGTAAAACATTTAAATGCCATTTTCTGCAGATCTCTGAGCATTTGAGGACTGTCTGTTTATTAGCTATATCTGTGCAGACAACCCTTGCCACCAGCTATTTGTCCTAAGCACACAGGGGACTAGGTAAGGCTCATCTCTGCAATTAATCATACCAGTACTTAGCATGACAATGACCAATGGCTTGTGATTTATAAGTTGACTCTTAGCTTGTATTTCTTAACAGTCTATAACATGTTAGCAGCTTTTATAAGACTAGGACTTTATATTACATTTCTGTCAGATTTAGTCAAGAATAATGATTTTCAATTGAAGCTCTTTTAGTATCAAAATAAAAACCTTTTAATTGTAGATGATGAATTCAATAAGGAAATTAAGATAACAATTTTTTGGGGGGGTTAATAGCAGAGTAAGTTTGTACCACATTGAGACTGTCTCCTGAAAAGGCAAAGAAAAGTGACTATATCAGACTTAATAATCAAAACATTTAGAGGTAAATTTTAAGCTTGGGCAGTCAGGGCTGCAGCCAGTACACATTGAACATGGTTAACTCATACATTTAGAAATAAGCAGTGGCCATGTTCATGCATTTAAACCAGACAAAACTTTTCTTATCTCTTCTAGCGGAAGTTTTAGGTGGGGGAGGGGCTGCAGGCCATTTGTACTTTCCTGGTGGATCTGCACCTGCAGCTGCTCTGCCTGGTGTTTCCCGCTGTGGCGCTTTGGAGCAGGTGTCATTTTGTGAGACCAAAACCAGTTATGGTCCAGGAGAAGCATCTGACATCGGCAGGCACCTGGCCTTGAAGTCTCTGTCCTGGCTCCTCCTTGGCATTTGGGCCTGGGACTGCAGTACCTGTGGAGGAGGGGCGATCCTCTCCCTGACTGCCAGCAGTGCTAGCACAGACAGGAGCCTGCTGAAGCCTGGGCTCCTGAGGCAGAGAGGGGTAGGGGAGGCTGGAAAAATCTACTGTTAGATTTCTGAAATCCTGGGAGTGAGAGAATAGGATCCGAAAGGGCCTGAGGCTCAAAGGAACCTCCGGGTGTAAGGACCAATAATCCTTCAAGTCTCATTGTAGGGCTTTGTCAAAGACGGCTGAGGAATGTTTGAATCCTTGTGGCAGGCAAGTCCAGGTGAGCTGACCACTGAAGCCCTGGTCTTGGTCAGGCCATTTGAAAGCGAAAAGCAGCTGACTCTTAGCTTCAAGAGTTAGGCTGAAGAAGGAGTCCCTGAGATCTCCAGAGAGAGGGAGCTCAGGAGATTACAGCAGTTGGGAACTGTAACATGAAAGTCTTTATCCTGTTTGTTAATCTCCCTAAGATCTTGCATGGGTTGATAGTCACTGGTCCCTGGCTTCTTAACTGGCAGAAGTGGGGTGTTCTATGGAGACTGGCAAGGCACCAGGATTTCATGCTCCAGAAACCAATTGATATGTTTAGTAATGCCCAACTTGGCCTCTGGGGTCATAGGGTACTGCCTCACCCTGGCCTACTGGGTATTGGATTTTAAGGTGACTACAGCTGGGGGCTCCTGAGTCGCTGGTCCTGGTGGATTAGTTTCTGCACACACTCCTGGGATGGAGCGCTGGAGGTCAGTCATTAGAGGAGATGCCTCTAGAGTGAGAGAGTCTGTCAGGAGAGCCTGTATTCTTTCAGATCTAGGCATAAGGCATAGACTTCCGGCCATGGGGAGATCGTCACCCCCATCCCAGTGAGATGAATTTGGGCTTTTGTCTTAGGCAATAAGCCTCTTTCCAGGAGCGGGTAAGGGCATTCAGGGATGTGTAACTTTCTTTCTTCCCAATTTTACAATCTGTTTTGTGGTCCAGGGTCTCAGTGCTGTCCTTGTATCCCCTTGAACCATGTTTGTTTGTCTGATAGAGACCCCAGTGGAGTTTTTAACGCTGAATTGTGAGTACCAGTGTCCACTAGGAAATCAGCAGGTTGCCCCTCAACTTTTAGGGTTACCCAAGGCTCAAGGAGAGGCTTTAAACCCCATTTCCTTCAATCATCTAGACCTGCCAATTTTAGGACTTTTTGTCCCTTCTTCCTTTGTGGCCATTGCCCGTTGGCTAGTTGGAACAGTCTGTGCTCCCTCTGCCCATCAGGTCCCCCGCTCTTATCTGCCAGTAAGATTTTTGCCGGTCCCCGAGCTTGCTTATCCTCAGGTGTTTCTCTGCTGTTGTAAACCTTAGTGGCTATAGCAATCAATTCAGGCAGATTTTTACCATCAAGTCCTTTGAGTTGCTGAAGTTTCCTCTTAATATCTGGGGCTGCAGGAGCCTTAGACAGACTGGAGGGCAGTCTAGCAGGTGCTCGGAGACCACCTCGTTAATGAATACCTCATCATTAGTGAGTCAACCATCTCATCCTGTGATGGGGGAGTGTCATATATCAATCTGTTGATTTTATTGGTTAAGCAATAAAGAAACTGCTTGGCGCTCATGGGTTAAAACATAGGTGGGTGGAGTAAACAGAACAGAATGCTGGGAGAAAGAAGCTGAGTCAGTGAGTCGCCATGATTCTCCCACTCCAGGCAGACGCAGGTTAAGATTATTCCTGGTAAGCCAGCTCGTGGGCTATACAGACTATTAGAAATGGGCTAGTCCAGGTGCGAGAGTTAGCCGAGAAAAGGCTAGATATAATGGGCCAAGCGGTGTTTAAAGGAATACAGTTTCCGTGTAATTATTTCAGGTAAAGCTAGCCGTGAGGGCAGCCGGGTGCTGGGGACGCAGCCCACCGCCCCTATTACTACGATCCTGGAACCTGCTTACAGCATTCTCGCTGAATTCTATCTCTTTCTTCAGTGGTGAACATTGTCTGGAGCAACTGTTGGCAATCCACCCCCTAGGTTAGGGAATGTGTAAACAGGACAGTAACTGGGAGATCTATTATTGCTTGGGGTTTCTCAGTAAAGGAAGGAGTCTGAAGTTTCCAGTAATACAGATCACTAGTTGAAAGAGGAAATAAAGCAGGCGCTGGGGGGGGGGGTTGCATCCTCATCAGGAGGTCCCAAAGTGTGGAAGGGGAGAGCAAGAGATGCTGGCACCTGTGGCTTCCCTGAATGAGTGCAAGTGCCTGGGCTCAGGGACAGAGGATTGGGAAGGAGAGGATGGGAAGGAAGAGGGAAGAGGAGCTCCATGGGAGGAGCAATAAGGTCTTGAGTAGCTCTGGCTTCACACGGGCTACAGAGGCAGCAATCCTGGAAAAGAGAAAGGGCAAGGTTCAGAGGAGAATTAGGTTTGGAAGAAGCTTTTCCCATAGTGGAAATTACTTTACACACAACCACAGCAAGAAAACTGAGAACAAAAAACATGACAGCATGACATGAGACAGAACTGACAAGGCATGGCTGTGTGCTGGGTCATGAGATCCCATACCAGTTCCAAAAGGCTGCAATCTCACGACCGAATAGCCAAAGGAGGAATAAGAGCGTTCCCTATTTTCCTCCCACTCTGAGTTTAGAAGTGCATCCACTAGATCTCCTTGAGACTCCAGACTGTCCAGACACCAGGAACCAGAACCAGAAACCTATCAATTGGTAAGAACAGAATAATAAAGTTTGCCAAAAAAACAAGAGACTGGGATATCCCCTCAAAACCAGGTTTGCACTCCCCGTACAGGCCACCAAAATGTTGGGTCCGGGGGGGGGGTTGCACAAAGATGGGGACCACCAAAGTCTAATAAATCAGAAGCAAACTTTATTCCAGAATCCAGATTCCAGGAAAACTAGATGCAAACTTAAAAACAAAAGTAAAATAAACACCGTGGGGCACAGAAGCTTATCAGCTAGCTGAGACCACAGCCAGAGATGGTGTTTGTTAGGCTGTGGCAAAAAGCCACTTTCTGAACCCATCTTTTTATAGTAGGGGCACCAAGCATTAGGTCTTAACAAAGGAATGTTTATGATCTTGCCCTGACCAGCCGGTTAGTCAACAGAGACCCTAAGCGAGGAGTGGGTTCTAACTTCAATGGGTAACTAGGCAGCTACCATGAATATGTTTCAGAGGAGATTACAGGGAAAGTCACTAATTGCAAGTAAACAGATATCTTTAGCAATTAGTTAAGAAAAGGGACTGCTAGTAATATCAGAGGGTTAATAAATCAGAATAATTGGTTCTTAGGCTGGGAACTTAGAAGATAGCAGAAGCTTCTCACAGTATCTCAAGGTAATTTTGGATACAGATTGCCTTACTTTACAACCTCTATTAGCAGAGTTCATTAGTCAAACCAGTGTCTGTACTTAATCCACTGTCTCTCCTGGTATTTTCAGGCAGTGTTTACTGAAGCCCCATGCCTTCCCTCTGATGCTGCCAGTTTCCCATAACAGAGACAGCGCCTAACTCAGAGGTCCCTAGGTTAGCTCAGCTCATATCTGTTGTTGATCAAGATTAGCCAACTCAGAGGTCGCTAGGTTAGCTCAGCTCATATCTGTTGTTGATCAAGATTAGCCAGGAAACTATTCTCAGTTTGCAGAGAGAGGCCTTGAAAATAGAAGAGCCAGTTGTAAAATGGAATGACCTAAGCTGATGGAGGCTTCCCAAGTATCTGAGAAAATAGCTCACTGTGAACAATTGATCCTTGATCTACTGAGGAAGCTGCTGACAGTCTGTTATCATTCTCCTAGACTTGTAACTTTATATTTCTTTATTTCTACATTCTTATTTCTGGAGTCTACATTTTTATTTTCTTATTCTTGAACTCGTCAAGATCTATAGTGAGCTGAACTGGTCTCTTAAAGGAACCTCTGCACATGCATACAGTCGGGCAGCTGCTTGCCCTGTGCAGAGGGTTGGCACACTGTGTCAGATTCCAAAGGGGCATAGCCAAGGTGCGCCCGGATACTAACGAGAGGGAAGGAGAAGGGCAAGGCCTGCTAGAGCCATGTTTGCCATGCACTGGCTGGCTAGAGTTCCTTCAAGAAAAATAAAACAGAAGAGGAAGTCATCTCCATCTGAGACAGCAAAAGTAACACTGCAGTGCTGACTACTCTGTAAACATGCCTGACCCATCCTGTTTTTCTAGAAAGTACACATTTACTCTTCCTTCCAAGTGACTGTCACCAATATCCACTACGACAGCACAATCTGTTTGCTGAAGACAGAACTGGCTTGATCAGAAACGTGCAAATCTCAGCTGCTGTAAAACTTGCTTAAGTCTGGAAAAATCTCGCTTGGGGCAGGGAATGAAAGAACACCCTAAGATTATGGCAATGCCTAACCCTCTATAAGCCAGGGGTTTTTTCTGTTCTAGTCTTCATCCTTTTAAGCGCTGCACACCACTTAAGAAGTTTTTCCTTTATCTCTGAGTACTGAGAGTTTCTCACTGGGGAAGGCTGAAGTCCTCACCCTCAACAATAATGTAGAGAAACCAGGTCCCACAGTGTACAGGGTGATGCTTTCCAAAAGTATAGAAACCAGAAAAGACAGCATCCTAAAAGCCTGCTTTCCAGTTCATCTTTAACTAAAGGTTATATAGGTGTTACGTCTCACACCCAGGACAAATGGCTCTGGTGTTCATTTAGCATTTTAAAGCAGACCCGGCAGCCAGGATCTCCCAGCATCTCTGAGTCTCTCCCTACCCATTACAGGCTATGACTGGCATACCCAACCCTCTACCATGAACTCTCCAGTCCCAGGTGTGTGTGTGTGTGTGTGTGTGTGTGTGTGTGTGTGTGTGTGTGTGTGTCTGTGTCTGTGTCTGTGTGTGTGTGGGTGCTGCCCTTCCCCCAGAAGCACTTCTCTGTACAATACAGACATTTTCATTACCCACTCCTTTTGTACCTTTGACCTCCTGATTGGTGCACCTGGTTCCTCTCTTTCTGGATTCTCCCTCCCCCATGGTTTCTCCCCATAAGTCTGGCTCAGTCTGGTCACGTTCACCCTGGACTCCCCAGATAGCTCTGACTATGCTCTCAGCCATATCTGTAACGAGCGTTCTCCTCCACCACACCTAGGAGCAGCCATGTCTTTTCCTTTCGTTTCCTTTCCTTTCCTTTCCTTTTTATGTCTTTCTCTATTCACCCACCACTTTAATATGTTGTAGTAGAAAAACACATCTGAAGCCAGGCATGTTGGTCCATATCTTTAACCCAGCATTAGAAAAGAAAAGGCAGGTAGATTTCTGAGTTCGAAGCCAGACTATTATGGAGATAGATTTCTAGGACAGCCAGTGCTACACAGAGAAACCAGTCTCAAAAGACAAAACAACAGAACACATTTGTGTCCCATATTATAAAATATGTGTTTTACTATTACCCTGATATATGCACGCTGTTGCTGGCTACTCGTCTTATGCTAACTGCTCCCAGCACCCATGCCCCTTGAGAAGAACAAAGGTGACACCTCCAGACACCGGTGAACTTACCATTTCAAAGTCTGACCAAAACATCCATGAAGGGGCTAGAACACAAGGGATACCGAGGAGGAAAGAAGAAACACTGGACATCACAAGCCTCAGGCTGTGGTTAACCTCTGATAAGAGGGGTAAAATTGATTTCCAGTATAACTTCTTTGTGTCATCATCCTGACCCCCACACACTCCTTCCCACCTCCCCATCGCTGTAAAGCTATGGGGCTGCTGTGGGCTGGAGATATGTAAAGATTAAGATGGGCAGGGAAGCAGGTGGTTGAGAGAGAGAGAGAGAGAGAGAGAGAGAGAGAGAGAGAGAGAGAGAGAGAGTGTGTGTGTGTTTTAAACATCAGTCAGGATTGAAACAGATCAAAGTAAAGCCATCTACTCAGAAGTAGGCAGATGGGTGGAGCAGGAGGCTATTTCTCCTATTCCTTTCAAACCCCACCAGGGAGCTGACTCATTGTAAGGGGCAGGCCTTGTCTCTATTGGTTCAGTAGCAAGGGTCTGTCCTTCTCTCCTCAGATTTAAGTCACTTCCTAAGCTGACCAGTTACCCAGACATCTCACCATGTTGGGTTAGTAGACCTCAGCACTGGCGTGGGCTGGGAACTGGGCTCCCTGACCCAAACCTGAAAAGAACTCAAGTAACTCTTTCTAACCTTCTCTACCCACCCCATCTCTCCCTAGGAACATTCGTAGGTGCTGCAGTAGGAGCAGGTATGTTTTTTGTGCCTGTTGTGGGGCTGTGGGGGCTAGGTGGTTTGCGGTGGACTCTAAGCCAGTTCCTGCCTTCTGCTGGATTCTGGAGCTGCCTGGGGAAGAGCCAGGGCCAGAGCTGTGCTCACTCACTCTGGGGATGAGCTTCACGTTTCCTGACTAGTTTCTTCTCCAGGATTTATATATAATGAACAGCAAGGAGAGAAGGATGTTGAGCAGGGGGAGGGGCGGTTAGTTAAAATGCAGTAGTTGATCAACCCTGCATAGAAGTGAGGCTCAGTGCTGAATTCCACAAGTTCAGACAACTTGGTGAGACCCTGGCTCTGTCAGATCCTCCACTGACCTCTTGGCCTCCACCTGGCTCCCTGCCCTATCCTTCTTTACCTTTGGACCCTTTCCCTGCTGTTCGTAAAAGACAGACCCACCCAAACTGTCCAGGAATTCTTGAGTGGGTCTTTTCCCTGAGCCCACACCAACTCCTCTCCCTACAGCTGTGGGTGTGGGAGCTGCACCCATGGTCCTGACTGTCATGGGCTTCACGGGGACAGGGATAGCAGCAGCATCCATAGCAGCCAAGATGATGTCAGCAGCAGCCATCGCCAATGGGGGTGGAGTTGCAGCCGGAAGCATGGTGGCAGCAATGCAGTCAGCAGGTAAGTGTCCCTCCAGGCAAGATGACTGGAGAGTCAGCCAAGGAGGGCATCTCCCTGCCTCTCCCTCTTTGCCCACCTTTAATATCACCTGTGTCTTATACTTCTGTCCCTGTTATCTGCTTCATTATGAGTTGGCTGGGGTGGGTGCAGAGTAAGGGATGCCGGATGGCACAGCAGGAAGGAACCCTGGTCCAAGATTCATGCTCCCTGGGCTCTGAATCTTCCCTCACTGGGTGTCCTTCTCCAGTGTGTTCCCCTCTGTACTGTAATGTTGAGAGGACATTCCTCTCAGGAGAGCTCTTTTTCCTGTATCCTAGTTTACCCAAATCTGTCTTCTCCTTCTGGTCTACTTTGAATATCTCTGTCTAACGCAGAGCCCAAGGTTCATACAAAAAGACGGTAGGTCATTTCCAAGCCTAAGGCCACTGACTGTAACTGCACTGTCTCCTTCCTAGGTGTCCTTGGACTCTCCACATCAACCAACATGATCCTGGGTACTGTTGGGGCAGCTGCTGCCGCTATCTTGATATGAATTTAGGAGATAACACCTCTACCAGTAGACCCCAAAGACTATGCGGAGTATCTAGGAGACAGTGTACTCCAAGATGATCTTCAAAATCTTTCACTGACATCAGAGAAAAAAAATGAAAAATAAAGGCCTTTTGCTGGTGTCCCTATCTTTGCTTGTGGTGGCTCTTTGAAGGGGTTTTATGACTGAGAGTTTCAGTTCTACAGGTTTCCACAGCCACATTCAGGCTGGATATCAAATGGATGTTGGCCAGCACACAGCCAAAAGAGAGAAGGCTTCATGTGGCCCCTGCCTTAGTTATGATGGTCTGTGTATCATGGGGGCTGCTTTGGGTCTTTATGGACCTCCCTGTGGTGCTTATTAAAAGTTGGGCTAATAGAGGCTCCCGTTCTGGGGCAAAGGTGAGAGGTAGTCAAGAACATTGACCTGAAAGCTGTTGGTCCTTTGCCATCAAAGGTTCTGGATATGCAGGACGATGAGCAGAATAGACCAAACCCACTGTACTGCTGAAAGACTGACAGAGAACTAACAGGGATGCACTGGGCTGAGCTAATGCATGGAGACCTCAGGAAGGAGACAGAATCAGAAATGCTCACCTCCATACAATGTCCATAAAGTTGAAAAGGAGGTCGAAATTCCAGCTTTATTTCCTGGGACACTGACCACACCCTGACCCAAGGTCGGTAGTCATCACCCACGTGATGCATAATGCAGTGCTGGAAAAGGTTCACACTGATGTCCTGAGGCAGAAAGATTCTGCCCTTTGTCAAACCATTGGGACACAGTATACCGTTCACAGTAATGATAGTCACAAACTTGGCATACTGAGAGTCAAGGTCTTGATCTTTGGTGAAGTTCTGGAAGACTTCCTGGAGGAGGGACAAATAGATGCCCCAAGGAGAGGCATGCAGAAGTCTCTCAGGAGGAGCTAACAGAGAGACATAAGGTTGTGTGAGGACATCAGTTAGGTCAGGTCTGATGGGTTGCATGCATCAATCACTTTCAGGCAATCAAGGAGAGCTCTGTGGGGTCTTTGTCTATCAGCAGGAGGGCTGGGATGGTGGCAGAAGTTATCCACAAACAGGTGTGGGGCTGGTCCAGGAGAAGTGGTTGATAATACATCATTCAGGCTTTCGATACCCAACTCTCTGGAGTGGCCCCTCTAGAGGACCTCCACAAGGCAGATGGGGTTAGGAATCATTTCTGGTCCAAAGATAGTTTCTCGGCTTCCTTATTAGCATAGCAGTAGTGGCCAACGGAAACAGGATCAAATCTGTTGCACAGATAGGCCACTGGCCTCTTCTGGAGTTCCAATACCTGAGCTAGGAGGTCCACCACCTTTGAAATCACTTGCATAGGGCAGGATGCCCTCGTTGCCCCTTCCTTCTTGGTGTCTCTGATTTCCCATCTGGGATCTCTCTTATAGGCCTTTGTAAGCATTGCTAATACTGCTGAGGTCAATCTTTGGTTTTGTATTTTCTCCTACACAGTAAAAGGTTATTATTAACCTTTGCATTTTGGTTTATCATTTTCTCGAACCAAAAAAAGGTTATTGTTAACCTTTTCATCAATCTCCAGTAATTAGCGCCCCTTTGTATCTAACTTCAGAAATTCCTCTCTATTCACTTGGGCTGACTACCCGGCAAAACCAATACTATAGCTGGCTTCATTTCTGGTCTTTCTGTGTCTATCGGAGTGGACATCAGGCGAGGGTCATAGAAGGGAACCCTGTGTGTGATTCCTGGGATTCTTGTGTTAAGTCTCTCACCTAGACACACTAGTAATTCTTCTAGAAACATCTTTCAATCCTCAGAAAAAGGACCTGAGGAAAACTGCTCAGAGCCTGCTCTCCTTGGACAATGCTGGAGTCCCAGTCAGGTCAGGGAGAAGAGAAAACTCACTCTAGGAGGGCTTCACTGTCTGGCAGTGATCCTCGGCCAGGACCCAGGGTTGTTTTTCTGCTCTCATGCCTGAGTCTGTCCCAAGTAGAAAACTCTACAATTCTCTAGACAAATTGTAATCAGTGAAGCATTTTCTGCATGCCAAGCATGGACAAGGTCTGTGTTGGAAACACAAAGAGGAAGACAGTTCCCTCCAGTGAGGCTGAGAGGGCAGGCAGAGGGTTCAGGTTTCTGTGGTGACTGAGCTGAGAACAAAGGTTTGAGTGCAGGTCATCAGTATCAATCACTGGATACCTAGTGCCAGGGCAGTAGGAATACAAACCAGGCTCTGGCGATGAGACCAGTGGCTCAAAGCAGGATGCCATGCTAAATTCCTCATAGGGATCAAACCAACCCACACCTGCCTGGTCGATTTAGGTCAATTCCCCCTGCAAGGAGGAGCCACTGAGGAGGTGACCTGCTCAGAGTTCTCAGGGCAAAGGATAACTTCTGTTTGTGCGCTGGGATTATTCTACCTGAGCACTCATCTACTCCTGTGTCTCTGTGAGAGATGGTGGGAAAAAGACGTGAGCCTAACCCACCCAAGCCCAGGGAACAGAGGCGACCGTCCCTGCTCAACATTCACCACACAAACAACACACATGACGATAAGGAAAAGGCTGGCAACAACTTGGTTTTATTTCTTATTTCCAGTTAGGCATCTGACACTGGCAGATCGTCTCCTGGGGTTGACTGATCATTCTCTAGGTTGACCAAGCAGGGAGGTGTCACGTCTACTCCCCCGTCCTCTAAACAGAGAACTCGATCTCACACAGATGCCATTACACTACACAGAAGAGGAGATCCTGCAGATCATTCCCCGAGGTTAACTGATCACTCTCTGTGTGGGAGAAGCTTGGGGGTGTCTCCTCTGCTTCCCTGTCTGCTTCTGTGAGGAGCGAAAGGATAGAACTCTCAGAGATACCATTATGCTGACACAATGGTAGGTCCTGTAGATGCCAGGAGGGCAGATTGTCCCCTAAGGTTAACTGACCATCCTCTAGGTTGGACAAGCTGTGACCTGTCCCCTCTCCTTTCATGTCCTCTTCTCCGAGGAGAGAAGGGCGGGAACTCTGAGAGATGCCCATCACACTGGCCACCACGGCAGATCCTGCAGAGCCTAAGAGGACTTTAGATGACAGGGAGAGTCCTGCAGCTCCTGGGGAAGAAACAAATGATGAAAATCATGAGATGGGATCAAACCGGGTCTCCGAGGGTCATCATAGCCAGCATCATTCAGATGGCCTAAGGCACAAACTCTCCACAGCATGGCTACTTCTAAAGTCCCTTGGATCTGTATCCATCACAATTACTTTTACAAGTAAGAAAAGGAATTCCATAACCAACTCTAGGGATTCCCTGTCTGTTAGGGAAGAAGGCTGGACCCAAGTTGGATCTTTGTACCCCAGCTAATCCTTTCCTCCCTCCTCCACCTCTTTTGCTAAAACCCTGAAAGAAGATAAAGCAGGATCTGAGAAGCCGGACTGTGTCTTTCCCTCCCTCTAGTTCACCTGCCATGACACTTACCCACGGACTGCAGAGTGGCCACCAGGCTACCAGCCGCGACTCCACCCCCATTAGCAATAGCTGACAAGGACATCATCTTAGCTGCTAGAGAGGAGGCAGCAATTCCTGTCCCAGTGAAGCCCACAGCACCCAGCACGGGAGGCACAGCAGCTACTGTCATGGCTGTGGGAAGAGGCTGGTGTCAGGTGTATTTGGGGAAAGGGACCCACACACACTGGGTCTGAATGGGAAAGGATTGCTGGGGTCTGGAGAAAGAGAGAATGAGCAGAGCAGACTGGGCCAGGTCTTTTCCTCTTCCTCTGAGGCCTTCCTGGCAGAAGTAGTTCTAGAGGCAGGCTCTGAACCAGAGAACCAGGACTCAGGAATCAGGGAGCATAGGCAAAGAGTGGATGTTTGTCACAGCAGATAGAGTCCTGGGCTGGCTCTGATGGGTAGCAAGATTTTTACCAGGTAAGTTGCTGTTGAGGCCTCAGTGTCTGTCCTGATCTAATACTTGGGTAAGAAATTGGCCCATTGTATGTGTTTGCAGAGGATCACATCTTGCCCAGGAGACAGGAGATGCATGCAACACAACCATTGAGGCTCGAGGAGGTGTCAAGAGCCCTGCTGTGTCTCCAGTGAGCAAGTCAGGAGCCACCAAGCTGATGGGCCTGCATAACATTGTCTAGTACGTTCCAACTCTCCTCAACTCAGACATACAGCACCCTAGACATCTCTAAGTTAGCTTGACAAGCTCATCTTTGAAAAGGAAAAGTAGGAGCTCGAAGGAGTTTAAATCCATTCACCAGGCATCAAGGTGACTATTAAACAAGGAGGTGGGTACCTGCTAGAGATGCGGCCCTTGACTACAGTATACTCCACCCTTGTGTCAGGTCCTTCTTTCTAGCCATTTCCTTCCTCCCATCTACAGCCTTGCCCAGCACCTGCAGGGAAGTCTCCTGGGGCAACACGGGTTGCTTCCTGGCTCCCTGTTTACTGGGAGGGTGGGAGTGGACTTGCACCCCTTTCCTGAAGATACTTACCTCCCCCAAGCACAGCAACAGCAGCCTTGGCTAGAAAGGAAAAGAGAATCCTGTGAGAGGATACGCACTGTCTCCACACCATCCTGCTTACAGAAAGGACCGAGCCCTGTCTGTCCCTCCCTGAGAGAGAGAGGAACCACATGCATTTGTCTGCCCTGAGGAGGCACAGGCAGCTTGGCTCTGGAGAAACTCAGATATCTCAGATGGATTTTGCTCTGTTCTTTTATTACTTGCCTGCTTGCTGTTTGCCTGTTGTGGGGAAGGAAGTCTGATGTGGTTACCTTTTCTTTTCTCTGTTAACCCCAAAGCAGGTTAGGTTCAAACAAAACAAAAACAAAACCAGCTGGGGATACAGGCTGATAAGGAAATGACTATCCTGGCTCCATGTAAAAAGAGAAAAAGAACACTATTCCTATGGGCATCGCTAGAAACCATGTGGTAGCCTCTCTCAGTGAGCACAGAGTACTCGGCCTGTTATTGGCAGTCCTGGCTTGACTGATGGAGGGCTTAGCCGCCATCACGGTCAGGAGCACAACAGCAGGCAGGCAGTCACAAGAGGTTTTCGAAACCTCAAAATCTAAACCCAGTGACGCACTCCCTCCATCAAGGCTGCACCTCCTAAATGTTCCCAAAATCTTCCACCAACTAGTGAGGAAACAGGATATTATGTGAGTCTTTGGGTTCTGTTCTCATCCAAACACAATAGCTATCCTGGTGGGTTCTTCCCTTTACACAGTGCTGCTGGTTGATAGGAAGCAGTTTCAGTGTTTGCCAGTGTGGATTATCAGACACTCTCCTTGGCCCTATGGGAAGCAGAAAATCCCCAGGGTATAGAAAGAGGTACTTCATGGTAAGGTCTAACTGGATCTAACTGGATCGAGGCAGCACATCTGTGACGTAAACTTGTGAACTGAATTTTTTTTTTAAGTGACAGGGTCTCTCTGTGTAGCGTTGGCTGTCCTGGAACTCACTGTCTAGACCAGGCTGGTCTTGAACTCAGAGATCTGCCTGCCTCTCATTTTCAAGTGATGGGATTACAGGCATGCACTACCACCACCTGGCTGAAGGCTACTTAAGAGACTTGTTTGGATAAACTGAGGTACCAAGTTCATTGTTCACTTTTCCAGGTAGCCCTCCCAGACCCCCTTTGAACAGAATTCATTAATCTAAATATTGAGCTACCATATTAAGCTTTATTTGGGTACATATGAGCTCAGCGCCCAACAGTATGGGCCTCCAGGCAGCATGCAGGATCCTGCTCCCCAGCAGACACAGGGGCCAGCATAGAAAACTCTGAAGCTGTAGTGCCAGGAGGTCAAAGGTAATCCAGAGAGCTTAGGTAGCTCTCTAGTGGCCTATGGGTTAAACTGGGGGAATGGAAGCCAGGTTTGTACAAAGCAGTACTGAGTTGCCCTCTCTGGAGGGCATGTGGACCCAGGGGATCATGAGCATGGTTGGAAATCATTTGCTGTTCACTGGTACTGGCAAGCAGGGGAGGTTGTTCCCAGGCTGCCCTGGCCATGAACATGAAGGCCTTTGCTCCAAAAGAAGTGCTACCTGTCGCAATCCTACCATGATTAGAGAATCTACATGTGGCTCTACTGAAGGCCACAGAACTAGCCAAGTTTTTTGGAGATATTTAGAACTTCAGTCTTGGGCCTCTTTCCACTGTCACCCACACAATTCTGAATTTCCTTTTTATTTACTGGCCCTTGCAGAAGGAGAAGCCCTACAATTCCTCCTGCCCAGGGCCTTCAACAATGGTCCCTCTGGTCAATGAGGAATAATAATGACAGGCATGGTGGCTGTGCGAGCAGTTTCAGTATTTAGACAACGGACAGGAAAACTGTCACAGGCTTAAGGGCAATTAATTGTACTGTGTTACATGCACAGTGACTCCTAAGCTAGCCTGGGCTATAGAGTCAGCCTCCTCTCCAGAAAGAGAGGGCAACAATGTTATCTTCCTCTGAGGCTATTAGAACACTTTAAGGAATTTATCAATGTAATAGGCTAAAATTTGAGGCATGAATGCATGCAATGATATCCTACTGATCCTATATTATCTACTTCTCTGGATTCCCTAACCATCTGCATTTTTGACAAGCAGAAAGGAGAGCAAACTGTTGCCTTGTTGAGTCTTGAGCTTTGCCCATGACCCTGGCATGGGAGCTGTATTAAAATTAGTCTGGACTCCAAATCCCAGCATGCTAGTTCTTGAGGGGTCAGGACCACTCCCACAGGGTATTTAAGTGGGCTCCCAGAGGAGAAACACGTGGTTTCGGGTTTGCATGGGCTCCCTGCTTTCTTGTCCGGCCATGAGCTCCGTCTCTCAAGAGCATCGTACTTAATGAATAATGTACATTTTAATTTGGTTTGATCTGACCTTATTGGATTTCTTTGCGCTGGCAGAGCCGCCCCTCTTCATATTTTTTTTTCTTAACAGTTCTCCATGCCGATTTGGGGCTCAAGGAGGACTATCTGATATGCAGGGCCACTTACCTCCAGTGGGACAAACAGCCAAGACATAGGCAGGGCCCCCTGACAGGATGCTTCCAGCCTTCAGTGCCCCGAATGCAGATGCAAGCACAGGTGCTCCAGAGCCCAGGGCAGTCTGGGCTAACAGGGTGAGCCCTGGAGGAAAATGTTACAGTTTGGGAAGTGTCAGAAGCACATCCTCCATGAATTGCCCGCTGTGTGGTCTAGAGAAATCCTTAAGTGCATCTGCCCTGGGGATACAAAGGAAAAGAACACTACCTACACAAAAGACTGTGTGTGCTTTCAGAAGTCCATGTCTCTAGGTTCTTCTAGGGACACAGGTGGAGAGCCATGCAAATGATAAAATCTGTCTGCAGAAACACACACACACACACACACACACACACACACACACACACACACACAAACATGTTGACACCAAAACCCTGAAAATTTGGGGGTGAAAGAGAAGATATCTGGGAGGAAAATAAATAAATAAAAGTGAAGAGGAGGCCACACAAACTGGAAGAAGGACTGAAGTATAGAACTTTGTAGAGATCGACACCCTAGTTGTAGATTCAGAAGGTCAAAAGTTCGGAAAAGAAAAAAATGTGAATTCTCCCGGTAAATCAAAGAGACGTGAGAACAGAATATAGAACCCAGATCCAGACCCCAGGAACCAAGGTCTCTGAGTAGGACCTAGTAAAGCATGTAGGTCTGTGCTGTTAGGGAATCAAAGCCCAGGACAATGCTAGGGTCTGATCTCCTTCAGGGCTTTCTCACAGATAAGGCCATGTGTGTGAGAGTGGGCAGCCAAGGGCAGGATGCTGTACTCTGCATCACTATCTCCTCACCCCCCACTCTCGAGCCTCCTTTGTCACTTACCCTGGGAGCCAGCTAGAATGGTACCCGAGACTGCACCTCCAACTTTGGCCATAGCTGTTGAAGCTGTTATCTTGCAGACCAGGGAAGCCACTAGCGTGCCTGTTCCAGACAATGCCATGGGGTCCAGTAGAAGTTCCAAACACAACCCGAATCTGTTAACGAAATTGGAGTTTTGCTGAGGAGACTGGGGACCCAGTGGTGGATTCCCACCAGCCAACCTGGAAATCCCGGAGACTCCAGGGTGGATAGAGCACCTGGTCAGAGTTGGTGGTAACAGTGCAAGGTCCTGCATCTGTTTAATAGAGGGGGCCCAGGAACCTTTTCAGCCACTGCAAGTGATTTGCTCAGGGCAAAAGGCTCCATGGCAAAGACATGCACGTCCAGCTGCTGACAAATGCCAGCTCCTCGCCATGTTGCTCTAACACTTGGAGCTCATCTCACCTCCTCTGCAGCCTCCCGGGGCAGCTGAAGCCTTGGGTCCCTTTCTTCTAGGTAGGCACTCTTGATTGTGCTTCATGAGAACAAAAGATGGGTCAGAGAGTGAGGGTACACTGGCCTCCTCTCAACCTTGAAGGGACTTAGCCACCAAGACTATAGGCTCCAGGAAGGAGCCATCTGTCTCCTGTCCTTACCCAGTATAAATCTCTGAGTATCCTGAAATGACCCTTACCACCACCAACCACGACCCCGCCCTTGCATCTATCCACCCCTCCACCCCCAGATCTTGAATGTGTTTCTGTTAAATTCAGTTCTTTTCCGAGTGGAAAATCCACCCTTGCTTGAGGACATACCTAGAGATGCACAGCTATCGATTAAATAAGTTTCCTTTTTCTCTATTCTTTCCAGTCTTGGAAAAAAAAATCCACTCTTGTTGAAGACGTACCCAGTGGTCCAAGGCTGCTGATGAGACAGGTTTCGTTTTCCCCTAGTCCTGAAACAAAATCCAGTCTTGTTGAAGACACACCCAATGATTCAGGCAGCCAATGACATAGGTTTCGTTTTCCCTGTTCTCCAGGCCTGAAAAAAAATTCCACTCTGATTGATGACTCACCCAGTGATCCAAAGCAGCCAGTGAGTTGGTTGTTTTCCCTGTTCTCTCCAGGTCCTTCTGGGTTGGAAAGAATATGCTATTATTCTATAACTGAGGCCTTCTGAGTGTTACTGTGTTTACAATGTATTGTAACATATCACTTCTTTGCTAGGGCTGTTTTTACCCCAACCCATGCCAGTGTTCTGTAGGAACTGGAAGTAATAAAATTGATGTTATGACGATTTATCAAATAATCTTGCTTAGGAACTATTATATCACATTAAGTGGAAATTATCTAAAGGAGTGCTGCTTTCAATATGACTAGAAAGTTCAACTTATATAAAGAGGTTCGTTGTAGATTGTCATAAAGAAAAGTTTGTAATATAGTGTAGAACCCTTACCCCTTATTCTCAATGGGGTGAGAAGAAATTTCCTAGCAGAATGTTTTCCAGGAAGATAGTGTCCTTCCCCTCCCCCAACGGGGAGATTCTGAGCACAAGGACACTTGGCTCAGCCCAGTCAGCCTCCTGTAAGGCTGATAAACATGGCCTAACTCAGGAACAGTGGCCTTGCTCTAAAAACAAGGAAAAGGCTGATTTAGCAGGATGGGAGGGAGCAAAAGTCCTTGCACCCGAGCCAAAGCAGCTTCAAAAAGCCTTTTTGTAATTATGCTTTTAAAAGCTTACCCCACAGAGGAGAGACAAGTCCTCTCTCTACCTCCCTATACCGGGGTCAGGAGACAGGGGTTCCAAACATGTTTGTATTATGCTGATTAAACCTTGCTTATTACAGTCTGGGCCTCTCTGGTGGTCTCCCTCTGGGGGTTGTAATCTGGGCATAACAATAGTTGAAGTTTCAGGTTGTTGAGAAAGTTTCTGCTATTGCTCACCACGATTGACCCCACACACCCCCAATTAGGCCCCATTCCCATAGCAACAGGAGACAACCCTGACTCTCAATCAACCATGCTCCTCAGGGAGCATTGCAAGGTCACATGTACCACTGGTCCTGGTCTGCCATCAAGTCCCCTGACCGCCTATCAGGTGGGCAAGATGCCCAGGAAAGGAAGTGCCAGCTTCCGGACTGTGGGCAGGGTTCAGAGGAAAATTCACAGCATTGCTAAGCTAAGACTTTTTGCTATCTGAGAGGGTTAGGGAAAAGAAAAAAAGCACACACTTTCCTGATGATTTCACTCTTTATTTTCTCATGTTGAATTCTGCCAACTCTGTTTGTTCTTCACAGCTTACAAAGACCCACAAAATCTTTCAGGCATTATATCTGAAGGTCACATGCCATTTCTTGAGTGAATGATAAGAACCAGAGTCATAATAAATCCAGATCGACTGTCAGAGGAAGGAGCTCTTTCTCTCAGTCAGCTCCCTAATTAGTGGACCGCAAACCTAAACTGCAAAATGAAAGATCTTTTTCTTATCTACAGAGGTAGGCTTATGGAAGTAAACTCCTAAGAAGACTAGGCATAATAAGGAACTTGTGTGCTAGATTCTGTACTCCTAAGTGTATGAACATTTGAAACATTTTGTGGTTAGTGGTCTTAAAAGCAGGACTTTCCCAGACTGGAGACTGTATCCAAGGGCGATTGTTGTCAGAGAGAGAGAGGCAAAGCTGAGTCAGGGCTCCACTGAGAGGACCTTGTAGTGTGAGCTGCAGGGCAGGGGTGGAGCCTGGAGAGCAGATGAATTCATACAGCCTTCTCCAAGGCACAGCGACAGCAAAAATGTTTGAAATCTTATAATATAGTTTCTGCCCTGCGTGGAACCCTTGACCATAAAAAAGGAAACTTGTAATGCTTTCTTGGGGCTATGAAGTTAGTTTATTTTTTTTGTAGCCCTGGCCTGTTAGAGAACCTGTCGGGGACCAGCCCCTACGAAAAAACAGTTCTCACCAGTGTAGAGGCGTGGGAAAAACAAAGACACAATTCACGCAACAGTATCAAGAGGGAGTTTCAGGGATTATTCAGATCCCGAAATCACCCACGTTTATAATTTCCAAAAGCTTTGATACCAAAGGTAATCTGGGGGAGAAGGTAACGAAAAGCTTTATTAACGTTCTGTTGCCTAGGTAACGGGAATGATTCAAGTCACGTTTCACCTATGTCCACTTGGTCTCTTAGGCTAAAACACCTCCTCACCAGGTGACAGCAGAATCACATTAGCATATCCTGGCACCTCAGGATGACACCGAGTTTTCTTTATTTCATTAGAGCCAGGCGACCACCTCCTGTGTGGAAGTGTGAATTGTGCCTGTAAGTCTCTCAGATTCTCTGACTGCCAGACAATGTGGGAATAATTAATAAAATTATTAATTTTAGTAATGCCTGTGCTTCTCAACAGGACAGATGAGTGCGTCTGTCTTAGGTGAAGGCTTTCTCATTTGCCCAGACTTATCTGTCACTGGAACAGGCATTCTTAATTACTTGAGTCCCTGTCTTAGGCTTCTGGGGCAAAAAAGATTCAAATCCATCTCTGACTGCCGACCTCTGTGATCAAAAGAGATTAAGGGAGAGAACTAGCTTTGGACTCTGTTTCTCAGAGCCAAACTTTTTTGCCATGTTTTATGAATAATCATGTTCCCAAAGGCGATAGTCTCCTATAGTTAGAGGAGAATCACCTGGGTTGAAAATGTTTTCTTCAACTGGTCTAGAGCACCTCTTAACAATTTTATACTGTATCAAAATCCAACCTAAAATTCTTAACAAATGTGTTAAATTCAAGCTTTCCAGGACATGTCAAACTTTCCTAACATCTTCTAAGCAATTACAAACATTACCAGGTCGCTGGGTGGATCTGGTCAGTGTTCATTGTGCTGGCCAGTACTGAATAAGGCTTGCTTCAAATCTGGCAAAAAATTGTGGTAGAGGTCTTATTCCCCCCTGATGGAATTAACACCCTCCCAGAGGATATTTGATATAATCAGTCAGTAAAATTCTGAAATATTATCTCTTTTGAAGATCCTGTTTTTATAGCAATAATATGCCTTCTCTGCGAGAAATCACTCCACATACATGTAGATTAGTAAAGAAAAAGTGGGAGAAGATTGGGCTCAGTGGTTAAGAGTACTTCTGCTGCTGCCTAGGTCCTGGGTTCAATTCCCAACACCCACATGGAGGCTTACCACCTCCTCAGACACCAACTGCACAGATATACATGCTGGCAAAACAGTCATACACATAAAAAATAGTAAAAATGAATCTAAAACAATTTTGAAGGAAAAAGCTCAATAGTAATAAACAAACAATACGTAAGCTCAGAGGATCTGGCCATGCATATAGAATTTGGCCATGAATAGAAGATTTTACTAGCGTCTTTACACCATAGGCTTAGCATTCCACACATGTTGTCATCCTTAAATCTCTGTGAGTCCCAGCCCCAGTGCCCATACACTTTGAACAATTTAAACTGAGACAGGAGATTGCAAGTCTGGCCATGTGAGCAGGCGGGAGGTTTATGCAGCAGGGATACGGTCAGAATCACTTCTTAAGTACATCAGTGTTGTTCTTTTCAAATGCTTGTACCCAGGTCCATCTTGCCCAGCTGCAGGATCAAGCCTTTCCTGATGAGAGGCCAGGGGACTTGATGGTAGACCAGGGCTCATTGGTAGCTGTGACCTTGCAATGCTCCCTTAAGCTGCTGTTTAGAGGCCTGTTCTTTGATGTAAGTGGAACTAATGGATGATTTTGAGTCAGGGTTCTCGCCTGTTATGGGAATGGGGCCTAATTGGGGAGGAAGAATCTTGGTGAACAATAGCAGAAACTTTTATCAACAACCCTAAACTTCAATTATGGTACAAACTTTTCTTTTTTACAGTCTGTAACAAACCTGGTTATATACTACTCACCTTCTAGTCATATTGGAAGCAGCACTCCTTTAGATAAATTAGTGTGACTTAATATTTCCTAAGCAAGATTATTAGTAAACCTTCATAGCATCAATTTTATTTCTTCAAGTTTCTACCCCGTCACTGTCATAGGTGAGGAGGGGTAAAAAAAAAAACTGTTATGTGTGAGTCCTGAGACCCACCAGCAAGACCACCATGGAGTCTACTTGTGATGCAATTATACAAGTTTCTTTATTGTACAGACTTGCAAGCTCTTGTCCCACACACCTGATGCAGCTGGTGAGGGAGAAAAGCCCCAAACTCACAGTGCAGGGGATCTTTAAAAGAAAAAAAAAAACCAAGTAGGGAATTACATACATTGGCATTACCAGATTGAGTAGGGGGATAGTTGGCTTTAAGTCAGTCAGGAGGAGATATTTTTTTAAATTTATTTATTTATTATGTATACAATATTCTGTTTGTGTGTATGACTGCAGGCCAGAAGAGGGCACCAGACCTCATTACAGGTGGTTGTGAGCCACCATGTGGTTGCTGGGAATTGAACTCAGGACCTTTGGAAGAGCATCTGAGCCATCTCTCCAGCCCCAGGAGGAGATTTTTGTAACTTTCCACAAAATCACCAGGTAACTGTTAAAAAAAAAACAAAAAACAAAGAAAACTTGTTTGCCCAGCTTCTGATTGGCTGTCCTCAAGTCTCTGGGCAGCCAGGCAGTTTTGGGGCCAGTTGTGGCTTTTCTCTGAATTCCCAGCTACATGGGGTGGGGTTCCTGCTAAGTTAGACTCTCTCAAAGATCGGGCCTGGGTTTAAAATGGCTTTAGTCTCGTCTCTTCAAAACAACCCTGGCAAAGAAGTAATATGTTACAATACATTGCGAACACAGTAACACTCAGAAGGCCTCAGTTATGGAAATAACAAAGCCCTGGAGAGAGCAAGGAAAACAAAACCATCTCATGGGCTGCCTTCCATCATTGTGTGAGTTTTCAGCCACAGTGGATGTTTTCCAGGGTTGGAGAGAACAGGGGGAAAAAAAAGAAAGAAAAGAAAAGAAAACTGTCTCACTGGCTGCCTTGGATCACACTGGGTGTGTCTTCAGCAAGAATGGGTTTCTCAGGCCTGGAGAGAGCAAGGAAAATGAAAACCAGTTCACTGGCTGCTTGCATCTCTAGGTATGTCTTCAACCACAGTGGATTTTCCAGAAACATGTCCAAGATCCAGCAGGGATGGGTGGAGGGTAGGGATGCTGTGGTTGTTATTGGTGGGTGTCATTCCAGCTTCCTCAGGAACTCTCCCTTGGGTGAGGTCAGGAGACAGATTGCTCCTTTCTGAAGCCCTAGCCTCAAGTGGCAAAGGCCCTCGGAGTCTGAAGAGAGGCCAGTGTACAGTCCCTCTCTGACCTTCCTTTTGTTTTAGCAGAGGAATCTATCATCAAAGCTGTTTACCCAGAAGGGAAGGGACCCAAGGCTCTACCTGCCCCATTAAGCTCAAGTTAGGGGTAACATAGTAAGAACCTGCCATTTGTAAGCAGCTGGACCTGATTGATTTGTGTCTAATGTCTTTGCCATGGATGCTTAAGCCCTGAAGCAAATCACTTGCAGTGGCTGAAATGGTTCCTGATTCCCTGTCTATTTCATAGGGGCAGGATCTTGCACCTCAAGGCTGGGGCCAGGCCCACTGTTAACCACCAATTCTTGGCAGGCAGTCTATATACCCTGGAGTCTCAGGGTTTTCAACTGATTGGTGGGAATTCACCCCTGGTTCCGCAATCTCCTCATCAAAATTTCCCTTCTTTTCACAGGTTTGGGTGGTGTTTGGAACCTCTACTGGGCTCCATGGTGTTGTCTGGAACAGGTATGATGGTGGCTTCCCTTGTCTCAAGGATAACAATTTCTGCAGCCGTGGTCAAAGCTGGAGGGACAGTCTCTGGCACCATACCAGCTGGTTTACAGGGTGAGTGCCCACGGAAAGTTCGAGAGTGGGGAGTAAGGGGGCAGTTTCAGAGAGTACAACATCTGTTCAAAGGAATCTGGGAAAACTTCCTGGAGGAGGGAACAGTGTCGTGGAGCCTTAGTCCATCCGAGCATGTTTCTCAAGTAACATCCAGATTAACATGTTTGCATCACAGGTGCTTGACCTGGATGCAATTAGACCCTACCATGAAGCACTTCTCTCTAGCCTGAGAATTTCCTACCTTCTGTGGGATACAGAGAGTGTCTGATAACTGACACTGGCAAACGCTGACCCTGCTTCTAATTAACTAGTAGCCCTATGGTGAAGGGAAGTGCTGTGGGAGCTCCTTCAGCCAATAGCCTTTAAGATACCAGCCCACTTGGGCATGGTCTCTTTTGCTTTAAAAAAAACAGCAGCAGCCCTGCTTGCTCTCGCTCTCTTGCTTCCAGCTCCTCTTCCAGCTACTAGACTCTGTTCCTGGTCACACAGAGGGCTGTTGTCTAGGACAGTGATCTGTAAGTTTTCCCTTAAATAAATAATCCTTTTATTAATCATAATTCCAAACTGGTGTGGGATTGTTTTGTGACTTACATCCACACCTGGCACCCACGTGGATTTAAACTCCATGCCTCCCAGGTTCCACGAGCCCAGACAGTCTCTGCCCACCTGGTTTGCTTTTTCCTGACTGGTTTTTAAGTCCCCGTTGCAGTGCAGTGCAAGTCAGAGCGCAAGCGGTTGCCAAATGCTGCAACCCCTCTGGGTGACTCTTTGTTGGGAAGTGGCATATGCAGCTTCTGGGTTGCTGTTCTCTGCCCCTGGATTCTAGGTTTCTGGCTCCATGTATGGAATTGATGTAATTACATTTACTTTGTTGAGCAACTCATATTTTCCAGTCTTTAACAAATATCAAGGTGGACACTGAAACAAAGGTTTCTGTCACCTTTGCATTGATTCTAGTCATGTCTTGGCAACAGTGCCACCTGCTGGATAACAGGTAATATGGCAGTTTTCATTTCCAATGCAACTTTTACTGCTTCTTTTACTAATATAGTGGATTATTATATCCTGTCTCTGCCTCCCGAGTGCTGGGATTAAAGACAAGTGCCACCACTGCCTGGCACTGGGTTTAGATTTTGAGGTTCCAAAAGCATCATATGACTGCCTGCCTGCTATCCATGTTCTGGACCATAATGGTGGTTAAGGCCTCCATCAATCAAATAGGAAAGTCAATTACAGTCCCAGTACTCTGTGCTCACTGAGAGGGATACCCACAGGAATAGTGTTCTTTTCTTTTTTCTTTTCTCATGGAGCCAGGATAGTCATTTCCTTATCAGCCTGTATCCCCAGCTGGTTTTGTTTTTGTTTTGTTTGAACCTAACCTTCTTTGGGGGCTACAGAGAACAGAAAAGGTAACCACATCAGACTTCCTTCCCCACAACAGGCAAACAGCAAGCAGGGAAATAATGGAAGAACAGAGCAAATCCATCTGAGATGTCTGAGTTTCTCCAGAGCCAAGCTGCCTGTGCCTCCTCAGGGAAGACAAATGCATGTGGGTCCTCTCTCTCTCAGGGAGGGACAGACAGGGCTCGATCCTTCCTGTAAGCAGGATGGTGTGGGGACAGTGTGGATCCTCTCACAGGATTCTCTTTTCCTTTCTAGCCAAGGCTGCTGTTGCTGTGCTTGGGGGAGGTAAGTATCTTCAGGGAAGGGGTGCAAGTCCGCTCCTACCCTCCCGGTAAACAAGGAGCCAGGAAGCAGCCCATGTTGCCCCAGGAGACTTCCCTGCAGGTGCAGGGCAAGGCTGTAGATGGGAGGAAGGAAGTGTCTCCAAAGAAGGACCTCGGACTGGAGAATTGGCTCAGAGGTTAGGAACACTCACTGGCCTCTTCCAGAAGTCCTGAGTTCAATTTCCAGCACCCACATGGCAGTGTACAACTGCCTGAAAGGCTACCTCTAAGTGAGTCAACACCCTCACACAGACATACATCAGGCAAAATACCAATGTACATAAAACAAAAATAATCATTAAAAATTAAATAAAATGATTTTTCTATAAGCTGTCTTGGTCATGTTATTTCATCACAGCAATAGAGAAGTAATTATGATAGTAACATAGTCAAGAGAGAGAGAGAGAGAGAGAGAGAGAGAGAGAGAGAGAGAGAGAGAGAGAGAACTGAAACAAGGAGGTCTCAGGGTCCCACTCGACTTGTTAGTCTATGCTTGGCAGGAGGGATGAGGATTAAGACATAATTGATAGAAGCAGGAGGGCATCCACTGCATACTCTGATCTGCCAAATTTATTTACCATATCCCTTATCTGCCCCAATCCAGAATGGGGGAGGGCAAAAGACTTCTTTACCATGATATAAAGAACACGTAAATGTGATTACCTCCTCACATCTTAAAACACCAAGTAACCACCCTAGAACACAATATCCTTTTGTCTAAGCAAAGCATTTTAAACCACACCTTAGGTCAAAATATCCTGTCTTACAACCTTGATGGAGCAAGAACAGATCTGAACTCTCTGACCATTTGTCGACGTGGAAGGGATTCACTTCTGTGGGCCTCCACAAGGAGGCAGTGCCGTGCAGTCAGAGGCCACATCTTTAGCAGACACCTGTCACCCTCTGTGAGAATAGTCACCATGGGGCCGAGTGAATGTATTTAAACTCTTCTGAGCTCCTGTTTCCTTGAAAAACAATGAGCTTGTTGAGCTCATTTAGAGATTTCCAGGGGACCGTAGAACTATATAGGCAAAGAGTAGGAACATACTAGACATGCTATGCAGGCCCCACCAGCTTGGTGGCACCTTACTTGCTCACTGTAGATACAGCAGGGCTCTTGACACCTCCTTCTGTCTCAACAGTTGTGTCCCTCGGATCTCCCATCTCCTGGGCAAGATGTGATCCTCTGTAAACACGATCTTTGGACTTTTGGCTTTGGGTATACTTTGCTCATATCCCAGCATTAGACCAGGACAGACACCAAGGCACCAGCAGCACCTTTCTTGATGAAGGCCTTGCTACCCTTTAGAGCCAGCCCAGGACTCACTCTATCTTCAGTGACAAACATCTACTCTTTGCCTATGCTTTCTGGCTCTAACTTCCGGTTCTCTGGTTCAGAGCTGCCTCTGGCCCCACTTTCCACCTGGGCTTTTCCAAGGAGGCCTTAGAGGGAAGAGGAAAAGATCTGGCCCAGTCTGCTCTGCTCATTCTCCCTTTTTCCAGACCCCAGCAGCACCCACTCCATTTTGACCCAGTGTGTTGGGAGTCCCTTTTTACAAATCCACCTGACTCTGCCCCTTTTCCCACAGCCATGACAGTGCTGTGGGTTTCACTGGGACGGGAATTGCTGCCTCCTCTCTAGCAGCTAAGATGATGTTCTTGTCAGCTATTGCTAATGGGGGTGGAGTTGCAGCTGGTAGTCTGGTGGCCACTCTGCAGTCAGTGGGTAAGTGTAGTGTGATGTTACTTGTTTGTTCCCAGCTGCTCAGTTCCAAAATAATCACACAGAAACTATATTATTCGCAATACTTTTGGGCCAATAGCTTAAGCGTATTTCTGACTAACTCATAAATTAACCCATCTTCATTTATCTGTGTAACACCACGAGGCTGTGGCTTACCAGGTAAAGTTCCAGCATCTGTCTCTGGCAGGGCTACATGGCTTCTCACTGACTCCACCTTCTATCTCCCAGCACTTAGTTTAGTTTTCTCCACCTAGCTAAGTTCTGCCTTGCTATAGGCCAAAGCAGTTTCTCTATTCATTAACCAATAAAAGCAACACACAGACAGAAGGACCTCCTACACCATTTCCCCTTTTCTGTTTAAATAAAAAAAGAAAGTTTTAATTTTAACATAGTAAAATTACATATAAAAAACAGGTATTAAACAAGATTACAGTTACAATATTCATATCTACTTTATCTTTTATCATAGCTAAGGAAAATTGTAACTATAAATATCTATTCTTCAACTCCATCAAAGATTCCAGAAGGATATAATATTACCTAACTAAATAGGACGTACATTGTAAGTGACCTCTAAAACTCTAGTGTAGTAGCAAGCCGCTTATTCATCCTGGTCACCCAGAACCTAAATGATCACACGGAAACCATATTAATTAAATCACTGCTTGGCCCATAGCTCTATCTTCTCATTGGCTGACTCTTACATATTAATTTAACCCATTTCTATTAATCTGTGTATTGCCATGTGGTTTACCAGCTAAAGTTCCAGCGTCTGTTTCTGATGGGGCTCCATGGCCTCTCTCTAACTCTGCTCTTCTTTCTTCCAGCATATAGCTTAGCTTTCCCTGCCTAGTTCTGTTCTTCCCTGCCATAGGCTCAAGGCAGTTTCTTTATTCATTAACCAATAAAGCAACACATAGACAGAAGGACCTCCCACACCACGCTAGAATTGACAGAGACATCTTGCTGCCTGGACAGTCACCCAAAGTTCTTCTGTAACTTTGTGGCATCCAATCTTTAGCCTACAGTCTCATAGTGTCTGGCAGACTTTTCTATGAAGCAGGAAATTTCAGGACCGTTCCGCCTATATTGGCAGTTTGTCAGTCACTTTTTTCTGTGTCCTGCAGAATGTCTGCAGATTCTTTCATGTAGCAGGAACCTCGAAGGTCCATGTCACCTTTAGGCTAGGTCAGCAGTCTTTCTCTGTGGGTCCTGCATGTCCGGTTCATATAGAATAGCATCAAGCTACATGCAAGAACAGTTTCTTGCTGAAAAGGCTAACAAACTTCATAAGGAGCCTCTTTGATGCCCATCTTCCTCTTGAAGTATTTGGTGCTGCCAGGATCAGATGTGTCTTACTGTCATGAAAAGTACTAAGTTCTTAAGCATCTTAAATGCCATATTCTGAAGGTCTCTGAAAGATTTGGAGAATACCTATCTGAAATATATCTCTGTATATCTAGAAAACCTAACCAACATGACTACAAACTTGACTATTATAGATGAATGTCAATTAACCTATGTTTCTTAATTATACATTACATTTTTAAATGAGCTGCACAAACACAACACTTTAATCAAGAGCAGAAATATATATAATATATATTATATATTACCATATATAATATATTCTATATAATATCCCCTTTGTTATAGAATATAATAGAATATCCCCCTTTAAATATAAACAAACATCTATAAACAATATTTGGGAATTTAGGCATAATTCTCTCCAAACTTCCTCCTGTTTTTTGTTGAGCAAAGTAATTTTTGGGGGTGTTCACAGCAACCTTTTGGGGGATCTTGGTCCATCAAACTACATTAGCCTGGAATGAATCCACAGGTTCTCATCCTCTGTGGAAACAAAACAAGAACCTCTTTTCCAAAGCAACAAATCCTTAGACCCAAATTCTGAAGTAATAATGCCTTTATAATATACATGCTAGTTTATCTTAGCAGCTCATACAATAAAAAAGTCTCTCGGCACTTAGCTCCTTCACAGTCAAAAAAATTCAAAGAAAACACAATAATATACATAATCCAGACTCTCTTATGTATATTCCATCTTTACATGACTTATTTTTCTTACACTATTACTTTTTCTACAAGTTTCATATTTACTTTATTATCTTTATGACTGTCTGTACTCTTTTATATTACATTTACTGTCTCTTTACTCTTTTTCTTCTCTCTCCCAAGCCTATGTACATTTACCCAACACCGTGTCTCATTTAGAGTTCTTTTATGTCTGAATCTGTCCTATTGTGTATTTGTAATCCTTTTCTGTCCTAGAGAGCTTTTAAAATGGTAAGCAGCTTGGCCACAAAAAACCTGGGTTCTGACTCTGCTTCTCTCTGCTTTTCAAAATGGCAGACTTACCATTACCACCAGCTCTGGGACCGCCAGGTACGAGCTGTGCTCACCACTTTAATTCTGAGAAGAGGGGTGCAGCACATAAACCCCTTTTATCTGAGTAATAGCTAAATCTGCCATGCAGCACAAGGCATGGCCTGGAAATATCTCTGTGTACAGTAACAGCAGGAATCTCTCATGCTCTCCTGCTTGTGCAAGCCTAGTAGACCTGATCCCGTCGCCTGCCTAGGCAGGGAGCCCTGAGCTATGGGCATGGTCTCAGCTACTTTCTACCCAACTCTAAGTGGGCACACAAGCATCTGTGTCCACAAACGCCATTCAAGTACTCGGCCTCCTGAAAGAGCCAACGCAGTTTGTGCTGTCGTTTTGAAACCGTGTGGGTTCGATTTTTCTTTGTTTTTTTTTTATTGCTCACCACTGAATCAGGAAGAGCTCTTTTAAAGAAGCTGCTGCATGCCGCCAGCAAGCAGAGCACATCCGGTAAATGAAGGGGGAGAGGAGTAGGGGGAGGGGGAGAGGGGTAAGAGGAGGGGGAGGGAAATGGGAGGCTGGGAGGAGGCGGAAACTTGTTTTTTTTCCTTTTCTCAATAAAAAAAAAATGTGACTAAACTTTGTTTTTTTTTGTTTCTAGAATACCTTTCCAAGCCCTCTCAGGTTTCATGTGAATTTAGCTAGCACACATTGGGTGCCAATTTGTTGTATGAGACTGCTTGTTTATTCCTGGCTGTTCAGCCCCCAATAACCACACAGAAACTGTATTAATTAAATCACTGCTTGGTCCATTAGCTCTAGCTTTTTATTGGCTAGCTCTTACCTCTTAATTTAACCTATTTTTATCAATCTGTGTACCACCACATGTCTGTGGCTTACCAGCAAGGTTCAGGCTCATCTGTTCCCAGCAGCGGTTGCTTGGAGCCTCTGACTTTGCCTTCTTTCTCCCAGAATTCAGTTTAGTTTTCCCTGCCTAGCTCTACTATGCCCACAGGACAATGTAGAGTCTTTATTCATTAACCAATTATAGTCACAGAATTCAGAAGGAAATCTCACATCAGGTAAGTATCATGGCAGGAGGACTAGAGGGAGGGCAAGACATAGTCCAGCTTCTCACTTCCTGCTTTATCTTCTTTCAGGGTTTTAGCAGGGGAGGTAGAGGAGGGAGGAAAGGAACCCTGACCAGCTTGTCTGAGTTTCAAAGCTCCACCTTGGTCCAACCTTCTTCCCTACAGAGGGGATGTTATCCAGATGGATTGGCATTCCCTGGAGTTTCAGCATTGAGACATTCTTTGTAAAGTGACTGTGCTACACACTGATCCTGAGAATTTGGAAATAAGGAGGATTCTGTGGAGATTCAGTACTTCGTGCCATCCTGAATGACCTGGTAACTATGACCCTCTGTGACCCACAGTTTCTTCCCATCTCACAGTTTTTATCCTTTGTTTCTTCCGCAGGAGCTGCAGGACTCCCCTTGTCATCTAAGTTCCTTTTGTGCTCTGCAGGATCTGCTCTCAGGGCATCTGAGTGTTCTGGCCCCTCTCTGCTCTGAAAGGGGACATGGAGGCAGAGGTGATACCCCCAGCTTGTCCAATCAAGAGAGCAATCAGTTAACCCCAGGGTACAATCAGTCAATTCAAATACCCAATTCGAAATAAGAAATAAAATGGAGTTGTTGCCAGCATTTTTCTTTATCATGTGCGCTGTTTGTGTGGTGAAGGCTGAGCAGGGACTCTCGCCTCTGTTCCCTGGGCTTGTGTGTGGTAGGCTCACCTCCTTCTCCCACCATCTTCTCACAGAGACACAGGGGTAGGTGAGTGCTCAGGTGGAGAAATCTCAGCCCACAAACAGAAGTTGCCCTTTGCCCTGCTACTGATACCATAGCTCTGAGCAGGTCACCTCCTCAGTGGCTCCACATGGGGAGTTGACCTAAATGTCTTCCCAGATCCCAGGCAGGTGCAGGTTGGCTCAATCTCTATGAGAAGTTTAGCACGACATCCTGCTTTAAGCCACTCATCTCAAAGCCAGAGCCAGGTTTGTATCCCTACCGACCTCTGCACGACATACCCAGTGATTATTACTGGTGGCCTGCATTTAAAACTTTTGTCTCTGCTAGGTCACCAGAGAAACCCAAAACCTCTGCCTGTTCTCTCAGTTCCACAGCCTCACTGGAGAAAACTGACTTCCCCCTTTGTGTGCCCAGCACAGGCCTTGGCCATGCGTGGGGAGGGGAAAACAGTTCTCTGGTCACATTAGGTCTGGGGAAGTGGTAGTATCTTCTACTTGGGCCCCCACCCACTTCCACAGAGGCAGAGTGGCTCTAGCTATGGGGGCTCCAGGAGGAATTTCCCTGGGGCAGAGGCAGTCCTCATCCTACCTCTAAGGGAGCACCCCTTGGTGTCCCCAGAGTCAAGGGCTCTCCCCTCTCTGCCTTTCAACATTCATGCCTCCTTTTCAAAGCAGCTATCTGTAGAATTGGAAGATTCCAAATCCACCAACCCCTGAAAAACCTCAAGTTCTCTTTAGTCTCCTAGAGACAGTTTTTATGCCCAGCAGTGACCTGGAATGACAGCCAACAGCTCCTTGTCACCCTCTTCATTGCAGAAGGGACAGACCCAGCCATGGGAGTAGAAAAACCACCTTTGGGCCAAGCAGAGGATCACTGCCAGACAGCCAACCCTCTTAGAGTGGGTTTTCTCTTCTTCCTGAGCTGACTCAAATTCCAATATTGCCCAAGGTAAGGAGGCTTTGAGCACTTTTCCCAGGTCCTTTATACAAGGATTGAAGGATGCTGCTAGAAAAGTTACCAGTGTGTCTAGGTGAGAGAGGTAACACAAGAGTCCCAGGAATCACCCACAGGATCCCAAGGCGCTTCTGTGAGCCTCACCTGATGTCCAATCCCATAGACACAGAAAGACAAGAAATGCAGCCAGCTATAGTATTGGTTTTGTTGTGCACTCAGCCCCGGGTACTAGAAAGAAACTCCTGAAGTTAGATATAATTAGGCCAAATTATTGAAGATCACTTAAACGGTTAAAAATAACTATGACTATGTGGGGAAAAATGCCAAACAAAAGATTCAACTGAGTAGTGGTGGCACCCTTCAGGAAGACCTATAGAAGAGATCCCAGGGGGGAAGCTGGAGAAATCAGGAAAGGAAGAGGAGACAAGAAAATCCCCTCTTCTGTAAATGGTTTCAAATAGGGGAGGCATCATAGCACAGGTATTGGGACCCTGGAAGAGGCAAGTGGCTTCTCTATCTAACAGACTTGATCCTGTTTCTGTCGGTTGGTCACTATTGGCCACTACAGCTATGCTAATAAAAGAAGCTGGCAAACTGGCTTTGGGCCAGGACATATTCCCAACACCACACACTCGATTTAGGCATTCTTGAGGGGGACCCTAGAGTGGTGGGATCCAATGTTGGAATAATGCATTATTAAGCACTTCTCCTGGACCAGCCGCACATCTGTTTCTTTCTTTCATTCTTTTTTTAAAAAAATATTTATTTGTTATGTATACAATATTTTGTCTGTGTGTATGGCTGCAGGCCAGAAGAGGGCACCAGACCCCATTACAGATGGTTGTGAGCCACCATGTGGTTGCTGGGAATTGAACTCAGGATCTTTGAAAGAGCAGGCAATGCTCTTAACCTCTGAGCCATTTCTCCAGCCCCCTCTTTCTTTCATTCTTAAAGGTGTGCACCACCACCTCCCGGCTGCCCCAAGCCTTTTTCTGTAAAACTTCAGCCATCAACCCAGCCAGCCTGTTGGCAGACAGTAATGCAGCAGAGCCTCTTCTTGATTGCCTGCAGGTGACTGCAGTCCAGCTCATGAGACCAGACCTCACAGACGCCTGCGCACAACCTCATCTCACTCTGTGTGCTCCCCTCATGGACTTCTGCATGCCTTCCCATGTCCCGTATTTCATGATCTTTGCATGAGGTCAGATGCCAACCTCTTGTTGTATTCTATGAATGTGCCTGGTACCTGTCACCACAGTGAACAGTGTCCTGTGTCATAATTGTCTTACAAATACCAGACTCCTCCTGCCTCGAAGTCTTTTGTGTGTCAGTGTGGACCCTGCTCAATGCTGCATCATGCTTCACAAGGGCGATGACTTCTGACCTTGGGTGAGGGTGTGGTCAGGGTTCCAGAACATAAGGCAGGAATTTAAGCCTCCTCTTCATTTTTATAGACATTTGGTGACCATTTTTGATTCTCTTTCCTGAGGCACCAGTGCATTGGCTTAGCCCAGTGCGTCCCTGTTAGTTCTCTGTCAGTCTTTCAGCAGTACAGTGGGTTAGGTCTGTTCTGCTCACCAGCCTGCATATCCAGAACCTTGATTATAAAGGATCAAAGGCTCTGGGGTCAATGCTCTTGGCTACCTCTAACCTTTGCCCCAGGACAGGAACCTCTGTTAGGCCAACCTTTAATGAGGAAAAAGTGAGGTTCATGACATCCCCAAGAACTCTCATACCACCCAACCTATCTTCACTAAGACGGGAACCATGTAAAGCCTTCTACCTACTGACTGTGTACTGGCCAATCTGTCACCTCCCTTTTATCTCTTGCCTGAGTCTGGCTTAGAAAACCTAAAGACTTGAAACTCCCAGTCCACAAAGAACCACCATGAACAAAGATAGGGACGCCAGGATAAGGCCTTTATTTTTGATCATTTTTTTTGACAACATTGAGGGATTTAGAGGGTCATCTCGGGATAGATACACTGTCTCCTGATGAGTCCTTATAGGCTTTGGGGTCAACTGGTAGAGGTATCATCTCCTAAGTTCAAAACAAGTATCCAATAGCTGCCCCAACACCTCCCAGGATTGCGTTCGTTGTTGTCGAAAGTCCAAGGACCCCTGGGAAGGAGACAGTGCAGTGACAGTCAGTAGCCCGAGGCTTAGAAATGCCCCACTGTCTTTTTGTATGAACCTTTGGGGCTCTGCTTTAAATAGAGATACTCAAACTAGACTAGAAGGAGAAGACAGATTCGGGTAAGCCGAGATACAGAAGAAAGAGCTCTCCAGAGAGGAATATCCTCTCTACATTACAATACAGAGGGGAACACACTGGAGAAGGACACCCAGTTAGGGAAGATTCAGAGCCCAGGGAGCATGAATCTTGGACCAGGGCTCCTTCCTGCTCTGCCATCCAGCATCCCTTACCCTGCACCACATCCCAGCCTCACTCATCATGAACCAGAAACCAGGGACAGAACTAGAAGACACAGGTGACGAAAGGTGAGAAAGGAGAGAGAGGAAGGGAGATGTTGTCCTTGGCTGGCTCTCCAGTCATTTTGCCTTGAGGGACACTTACCCACTGACTGCAGTGTGGCCACCAGGCTTCCTGCTGCAACTCCACCCCCATTGGCAATTGCAACTGCTGACATCATCTTGGCTGCTATGGATGCTCCTGCTATTCCTGTCCCCGTGAAGCCTATGACAGTCAGGGCTACAGGAACAGCTGCTACAGCCACAACTGTGGGAAGAGGAGCTGGGTGGTACAGGCTCAGGGGAAAGACTCACTCAAGAAATCCTAGACAGTTTCAGAGGTCTTTCTATTCTGAACAGCAGGGAAAGAGTCCCAAGGTAAAGAAGGATAGGGCAGGGAGCCAGGTGGAGGCCGAGAGGTCAGTGGATCTGACAGAGCCAGGGTCTTACCAAGTTATGTGACCCTGGAGAAGTTATCATCCTTCAGGGTTGTATTAGGTAAAATTAACTGCTGCAGTTTTAAATAGTTGTCCCTTCCCTCCCCCAGTGAATTCTCCACTTGTTGCTTATCATATACGAGGCCTGAAGGAGAAGTTAGGCAGGGAACCTTAAGCTGGGCAGGAAAGCTAAATCTTGTCCCAGGCGTAAACACAGCTCTGGCCCTGGCTCTTCACCCAGGCAGCTCCATAATCCCGCAGAAGTTAGGAGCTGGAGTGGAACCTGCCGCAAAACACAAAGCCCCCACCACCTCAGAGCAGCTACAAGAAACATACCTCCTCCTATTGCAGCAGTGACAGCTTCTGCAAGAGAGAGATGGGGTGGATAGGAAAGGTTAGAGCTGGCTGATGTCAGTGAGTTCTTGGCAGGTTTGGGTGAGGGAGCCCAGTTCCCAACCCCACGCCAGCACTGAGGGCTACTAACTCCGCATGTTGAGTTGTCTTGTTAGCTGGTAAGCTTAGGAAGTGACTTAAATCTGAGGAGAGAAGGACTCCTGAACCAATAGAGACATGGCCCGCCCCTTGCAATGAGTCAGCTCCCAGGTGTAGGTTTGTAAAGCAATAAGGGAGTAGGCACTTGCTCCACCCCTCTGCTTACCTCTGAGTAGATGGCTTCCTTTAGATTTGTTTCTATCCTGACTGATGTTTAACACACACACACACACACACACACACACACACACACACACACACACACAGCGCTGTTTGCCGCTAAATCAAAACTGAAACTAACAACACTCACAAACTTAGCGAGAAAAATGTGGGCACAAAGTTCACGTCTCTCACTTGCAAGAGGATGAGAGTTTATTGTGGAGTTATGCTTGAGTATCCAGATAAGGCTACCCAAAATGTCATCTTCGCACACAGCAATGGTTTGATGAGGTTTTTGCAGTAACCGAACAAAGAAAGCCATAGATCAAAGCATTTCAAATCCATGTAATAGTGAAGACATGAAGCGGGAGGGTCAGAGACAATGGGGGAGCCTCTGCCGTAGGCCTCAGGTGCTAACCGATGGTGCTCCTCCCTTTGTGGTTGGTAGGAGCCAGGTGTTTGTGTCTTACAAAGGATTTGCTTACCCACAAAGATGCCATGTTAGGTACAGATGGGGACAGCGAATGGGTAGTAGAAGTACTAAAGATGTCCCAAGAGAATTTGACTCTGGACTTGCAACATTCTCTGCAGTCATCAATCTCCTAAAGAGTTCATCAGGGGCTGCAGAGATGGTTCAGCAGTTAAGAGCATTGGTTGTTCTTCCAGAGGACCCAGGTTCAGTTCCCAGCACCCACCACAAAGCAGCTCGCAACTGCCTGTAACTCTGTTGCCAGAGGCTCTGACACCCTCACAGACATGTGTGCAGGCAAAATACCAGTGCACATAAAAAATAAAAATAAATAAATTATTTAAAAAAGAGTTAATCACCTTTGCCAAGAGCTCAGGCAAAGTTCCAGCTTCTTTTCTAGAACTTTGATCCACAAAAATGTATCTAATTTCATCAGTGTCCTGCAGAGGGAACTCTTTGCACGTCTCTGTGGAATTTCCTTCCATCTCTGTCCCTCCTAAGATGTACCAACCCATTCTGACTACACTGTGCCTGCTGCTTTACAAACGGCTCTTTCTATTGAACTAGCTCTTTAGATCTATGTGAGCTATTCTCTGGGCATCTAGTTACTCAAGATATAATTCAGACAAGATATCACACTTTTAGTACAAGCTTCTGTAACTTTGGATAAAATTTAGTTACTTATGCAAATACTGACTCAGATCTAGAAACCTCCATCACTTCTCTTACCCCCTAAATTGTCCCATCTTTCCTTTTAAACATCCCCTCCCCACCGACCACTGATACCCACTCGGTCTCTACACACTTGCCCTTCCAGAATGCCCGTGTTAACACCTGAAATTCTGCTAGCTCGCTGTCCCAGCCTCTCCTTTAAGGGTGTTAATTCTAATCCTGGCTTTTGCAAATTACTAAAATGAAATGCTGACATTGCGGTGCACAGGTATTTCCTGGTCATATATTCATATAGAAAAATATGCATCTCAGCACCCCTTGTTCTCCAGAAACAGGGCAGATTTCTGGCTTATTCAGGGTTCCTATTGCCGTGATGAAACATATGACCAAAAGCAACTTGGAGAGGAAAGGGTTTACCTGCTTTATGCTTCCCCATCATTGTCTATCATCAAAGGAAGTCAGGACAGGAACTCAAACAGGGCAGGAACTTTAAGGCAGAAGCTGATGCAGAGGCCATGGAGGGATGCTAATTACTGGCTTGCTTCTTCAATGTAGACCTGCAGTAGAATAATCACTCACAAACATGCAACAGAACCAATATTAGACTGTCTTGAAATCTCTGCCAATCAGATTTGTTCAAGACTCTTTGGTTTGAGCCTCAGGAATACCCTTAGGACAAGAGGGGAATGCAGTTACATTTTGCCAAAATAGCACACGAATCTAGCCTAGTTCTTCATATTTTCCCCCTATGAGACCTCTTGAGCTCTCTCTCCATAATCCACATTGCTCTCAGCACTGCTGTCTTCCAAGCACCTGCTCAAATAGCCCATTGGTCCCATTTAAATCATTAAAGACCTTTCCTAATCCAAAGTACCAAAATTTTCCACATTCTCTCCAAGACAGCATGGTCAGGCCTGTCATAGCAATGGCCTGCTTTCTGGCACCAGCTTCTTTATTAGTTACTTTTCTATTGCTGTGAAGAAGCACCATTGCCGAGACAATTTATAGAAGAGAGTTTATTGAGATTATAGTTTCAGAGATGAGACCATGACTATCGTGACTGGGAGCATAACAATCAGACAAGTATGTGGGCAGGCATGCAGGCAGTTATACATGTAAGCATTCAGGAAGGTATGCAGGCAAGCATGAAGGAAGGCAGGTATCCAGGCAGATATGCAGGCAAGCATGCAGGCAGGCATGGCACTAGAGTAGCAGCTGACAGCTTAAGTCTGATTCACAGGCAGAAGGCAGAGAAAGAAATAACTTGGCTAACTGTGGGCTTTTGAAACTTCAAAGCCTACCCCTGTGACATGACCTCCTCCAACAAGACCACACCTCCTAATCCTTCCCAAACAATTCCACCATCTGGGAACCAAACACTTAAATAGATCAGGAATTCACAGAGATCCTCCTACCTTTGCCTCCAGAGTGCTGGGGTTAAAGGCATGTGCCACCACTGCCTGGCTGTTATTCTTTTCTAATGTGTATGAATATGTTTTTGTATGTGCTCAAGGAAATGAGACAGGTGTCAGATCCCTGAAGCTGGAGTTCTAGGCAGCTGTGAGCTGTCTGATGTGGGAATTGAAATACTATCTTCTGCAAAAAGGACATTAACATGTGCTCTTAACCATGAAGCCTTTTCTCCAGCCCATCTTTTCTTTTTCTTGTACCTGTTTTCTATTGACATGGTTTTCACTGGGGGCCTGAGAGATGGTTAGTGTGTAGCAGCACTTGTTTATCCGGAGACACTGAGCTGGGCTCCCAGCGCCCATGGCAGGAAGTTCACAACTGCCTATAACTCCTGCTGTGGGGATCTCACAATCAGTTTTGTCCTCCAGTCATTGGCACACACGTGGCACATACACACATGTACATGGAAATAAAGATTTTAAAACTGAAATATTCCTGTACATTAATGACCTTAATCCATTCACATGTGTGCTAAAAATTTATTTTCCAGTTGTCATTGTGTGATGGATTAAGTAAAATTGCTGCAGATCCCCAAGTGGCTGCAGGTCCTCAAGTGGCAGCAGTGGCCAGCAGGTACCCAGAGCAGCCAGTCCCAGCCAGGGATAGCACAGTTCCCCAAGTGGCTGCAGTGGGCCACGAGGGGGCAGTGAGTCCCACAGCAGGGAGCCACATGGTGGGTGAGAGACAGAGACATGGATAGGCATGCCATGCAGACTGAAGTTGGATATTTATTTAGTGTGTTATGGAGGGGAAAGGGAAAAAGGGAGAAGAGCAGAGAGGCAGAGAGATAGATAGAGAAAGAGAGAGGAGAGAGAGAGAGAGAGAGAGAGAGAGAGAGAGAGAGAGAGGAGAGACTGAAGCTGCCTTTTTGAGAGGGAGCTGGAAAAAGGGGAAGGACTCAGGCTGGAAGCTGAAGATCAGCTTGCCTCAGTGAATAGGGCAGTCGGGGAAGAGGGAGTGGGCATGGCTTGTCTCTTAAAGGGACAGAGCAGACCATTACACATTGCCTGTTTTTGTTATGGTGATTTTGTTTTTGTTTTGGGCTAACCTAACACTTGAACTCATCCTATATCAACCTTGTGTGTGCTGAGATTACAGGTGTGTGCCACAATGCCCAACCTAGGCTATTTTTGTTGTTATGTTGGTGTTTGGTTTTTTTTAAGCCCAGAAAAGTTTATAATGCCCATGTAAGATGACCAAGATTTTACTTTTGTTTCTAAATTGTTTTTTAAAAAAAGCCCTGTTAGAGACCAGCTTACCAGGGTAAGGGCATGGGGATTAGAAGAATAAGTAAAGAGAACGAAGATGCAAGTGAAAATAACAAACAGAAGCAATAGTACCAGGAGGGCCACTCAGTGGATCCTGAAAGCTGAATTCTGAGATCTGAGTACTGAGTCTCTGAGTCTGCCCATGTTTAATTTTTTTATACATGTTTATATCCCAATACTAAAGGGGAAAAGAAGGTAAAAGAGTGCTTTAATGTGTTACAAAGGACAATCAGAATAGTTACTTACTTTAATACTTTGAGACATTAAGCCATTAACTCATGAGAAAATCATTCTGTTGTTTAATCAGGGAACCCACCCTAGACCAAGCATCCTAAAGGCAGTCGCTCCCTAGGTCAAACCTCCTAATTCAAAATAAGGAGCAGAAGTCTGCTTGAATTTCTGACCTTTGGTTGGGGTGGAGTGGATCTATCTCCATGGGCCATCTTAATGTCTAAAACACCAAGTACCACACCCTAGGTTAGAGTGTGTAGCTATAGTTGTTGTCAACAACTTTGAGCAACCTAAAACTCTCTGAGTTTCAGACAAGGTGGGATAGGCACACATTTTGGGCCTCCATACTGTCCCCGCAGCAACCTAAAACTCTGTGACCTTCAGACAAGGTAGAATAAGCACACATTTTTGGTCCTCTACACAGCTTCTGCTATCTATAAGATACAGCATCACTTGTATTTCCTTTAAAGTCTTCTAAGAGGCACCTTAAACGTTAATTTAGTCACATGACATTTACTTTGGTACATATAGAATGTTTTACATAGATATTTATGTCTTAGAATATTGTTCCAACATCATTTATTAAATCTTTATTTTATCATTGATTTTATGTTCCATTTTTCTGCTCAAAACTCATGTACTCGTCTCTCTGTGTGTATACATATATGTGTGTATAGATATATGTATATAACACATGTATACGTGTGTGTGTGTGTACCAGGATACTAGTTCTGAAATTTCCTGTGATGTTCCAAAGATTCATCTTTTGTGGCAACAATATCACCCTGCTTTGATGCTTATAAATTTATTATTGATTTAAAATTTAATTGAAAAGCAATATAATTATTAATTCAAAGTCACATAAAAGCACATTTTTTTTATTGAGACAGAGTTTCTCTATAGCTTTGGAACCTATCCTGGAACTAGGTCTTGTAGACCAGGCTGGCCTCAAACTCACAGAAATCCACCTCCTGAGTGCTGGGGTTAAACATGCCTCACCATAGTCCAGCAAGAACACACTTTAAAAAATAAAGTTAAAAGATACTTTGTAAGGGCCTGGAGTTAAGAACTCTGGCTGCTCTTCCAGAAGACCTGGGTTCAGTTCCTAGCACCCACATGGCAACTCACAATCTGTCAAGTTCAGCTGGGTGGGAAGTTCAGGCTACTAAGTTACTTACAGGAGCATGGGCAACTCAAAAGGACCACTCCCAGGCAATGTTCTGCCTCATGATCCCTTAGTACTGCTAGGATTACACACAGCTGAGGCAGGGTGGGTGGAGCTGGCTGCCGGAGTCACAGCCTCGTTACCAGAGACGTAACTATCACCAGTGTTGGTCTGTTTATCTCCTTGATTAAACCATAAACCAGCGGTTCTGTAGGGCCACCCTGTTTCAGCAGAGCCAGGGTCATGTCAAGCCTGGAGGAAAGACCTATAGCACATTCTTCTACTTATACCATGTGTTGCTCAAAATATCATCCAAAAGGGAAATGGCAAAACACTGAAACAGCCCACATTATAAAATGCACATGATAATATGCAGGGCTGGAGATATGGTTCAGTGGTTAAGAGCACTGGTTGCCCTCTCCACAGGACCCAGGTTCAGTTCCTAGAGCCCACACCCCAGCTCACAATTGTCTGTATCTCCAGTTCCAGGGGATCTGACACCTTCACACCAATGAACATAAAATAAAGTTAAATAAATTATAAAATAGTAATAGTAATAATATGCACATCCTCAAAAAACCCGTTTTGATGACATAATGAATCAGTTACTTGTATCCATACTAGTTTGGATTTCAGATAAATTTTTGATCAGGAAATGGTGATCACTTTTCAAACATTGTTTTGAAACAAAACCTTAACACACACACACACACACACACACAAACACACACACAGATATGTGCAAGAGAAACCACGGTTGTGAATCATACTCTGGGTACCACCTGTAAAACATGGCTCCTAGGTTTGGATACATGTGTGTTTTACTGCTTGGAAATAGCTTTAAATGTTCTATAAGTCACATCTGGACTGGGTAGTACATGTGCCTGGGTCCTTAGCACTGAACTAAAAGAATGTGTAAACGTAATGGTTGGAGAAGTTAGAAACTTATGGAGTATGAAAATTATAATAAGGAACTATACATGAAGAGACCGAGGTAACGCCATCTTGTCCTGACTCATTTTGTGTTTGCTTACATGCTTCTCAACTGTCTATCCCCTAACAGACACCTCTGGCATGGGAACACATTAGGGATTTTCATGACTCTGACCACGGTCCAGATGTCTTAACCAGAATAATTAATGTTTATACAAACTAAACATAAACCAAGATTGCCGGGCGGTGGTGGCGCACACCTCTAGTCCCAGCACTTGGGAGGCAGAGGCAGGCGAATCTCTGTGAGTTCGAGGCCAGCCTGGTCTACAAGAGCTAGTTCCAGGAGAGGCTCCAAGGCTACAGAGAAACCCTGTCTCGAAAAACCAAAGTGGGGAAAAATATAAACCAAGATAACTGAAAAAGGCATAAGTCAAAATTGTCGTGTTGTGTCTCAAATAACTATGTTCTGTCAAAGCAAATGCTGCAAAGTTACTCTGACCTCCTCTAACACTGATGTGGTCATTGTGCTTGCCTTTTAAAATGTTGTGCCCCTAAGCTTCAGCACCAAGAGACTCTTGAGGCACGAATCCATTCTCGTTTGTGGGCCAAAATAAAGGGCTCGTATGCTTTTAATTAGCTTCATCAGCATGGGTTGATTATTTCATATAGAAATGAGGAATCTGAAAACCCCAGTAAACAAGATTCAGCTAAATCAAAGGAGAAGATGTGGGCACCAGTAAGAAAAAGAGAAACAATGTAATAGAAAAAGTAAAGTACTTTAAGTATTGAGAGCATAGTTATGAAGTAAACAGAGGAAACAAAATTCCCCACCAAGGATAAACAGAGTCACAACAACATTAAAGAGGATGAGAAAGGGGTGGCATAAGCAAGTTTAGCCTATAAATTTGATGATCTAAATGAAAGACCCCCGTCCCAGCCTGTCATAATGCAAGACCCCCGTTCCAGCCTGTAGCAAGGTTCAAATTAAGTCACCTACATAAGCTTAGAAAAACAAATTTTAGAGAAGAAGATAGGGCCCGCTGAACAGTATGTCGGCGGTTAGCTAGCTCTGTAGAAACTGGGCCGACAGGAAGACAGCTAACCACTGTGACAGTCCGTCAAAATACCCAGAGAGTTGAACCTGCAGAGGAATAAACAGCCCTGGCCTAAACTCGACCCTAGCCCACCCAACATATAGGAACCAATGAAATGCTTGTTGCTACGCCGTCTTTTATGTAACTCCTGAACCCCCTATAAATGCATGATGAATTCTCAGCCCGGCGTGCTCATTCAGCTAGCTGCTTATCCAGTTGGTTGGGTGAAGCGACCACAGGCGCCTGTGTAAACATTAAACTTCCTCTTGCTTTTGCATCCAGTGGACTGGTCTCGGTTCTTGGGTAGGGGGATGCCGAAGGTGTGAGACACCCTTTTAGGGGGTCTTTCATAAATAAAATGGAAAAAGTCATTCAGAAGTTAACCTGACTTAAGAAATCCTACTGCACGCACTGGCTTTGTGGGAGCCTAGGCAGGTTGGATGCTCAACTTACTAGACCTGGATGGAGGTTGGGGTTCCTTGGACTTCCCACAGGACAGGGAACCCTGATTGCTTTTCGGGCTGGGGGGAGACTTAACTGGGGGAGGGGGAGGGAAATGGGAGGCGGTGGCGGGGAAGAGACAGAAATCCTTAATAAATAAATAAATTAAAAAAAAAAAAAAAAAGAAACCAGAGGCAGTCTGCTCTCCGAGGCCACACAGCCTGGAGGCACAGGAGGCAGGTGATGTTTCCCCACTGTGTAGCAGCGAGATTTGATTTGTAATTAAATTGTGCACCACAAAAGACCTTCCAAGCCCAGGGAGAAGCACTGTGAAGTGTACCAGCTAAGGAAGAACTCTACCTACTTTATGGGAGTGCTTCCAGAAAATGAGAGAGAATGTTTCTAATTTGTATCATCCTGGCAGTATCCGTCTGACCCCCAGATCTGACACCAGGATTTCAGAAAAAGCAAACTATGTTCTAAGATCTCTTATACCCAGATGGTGATGGCACACGCCTTTAGTCCTAGCACTTGGGGGGCAGAGGCAAGTGGATCTCTAAGTTTGAGGCCAGTCTGATCTACAGAGCAAGTTCCAGGACAGTCAAGGCTACACAGAGAAATCCTGTCTCAAAAAAAACCAAAGCAAAGCAAAACAACAAACAAACAAAAAAGATTTTTCACAAACACACATGTAGCCAAGCAAATACTATGGACCCACAATTAGCAGATAAAACCCAAGACATGACTCAGAGAGAAGGGCCACCCAGAATCTGCAGGCAGGCTATGTGAGGTGACATTTGGGGGCAAGGGTTGAGGGGGTCTCAGAGTTCAGGAGTATGGAGGGTGGCTATAGGTAGGGTCTGGGTGCTGGGATGTCCCAGGGTTATCCCCACATCTCCCTAGCCACTTGTAACTCTGCTTCCCACCTGTCTCTAGCCATGCCCAGCCTTGTGCCTCAAACAGATTTTGCCCCTTTAGCCAGAAGCTCTCCCAGCTGTTGGACTTCGCACCCTTGCACCTTCCTGGCTGTGTGTACTCTGGCTAAGAGGCGAAACCATTCCCACCTGGGTCCATTCATGGCCTTGGCATGGTATAAGAAACCTCAGGCCACGTATCCAAACCCTCCCTAACTGTCAGAATTCTCTCCATATGCCTACATTGACTAAAACTCTGTTGAGATGTTATCAGTGTCCCCTGTCTTGTGGGGGACAGTTCTGGGAAGGAGCAGTCTCAGGAGGGGGGACATTTTCTGGTGCGGGCAGTCCTAGGGGCTCCTCTCGTACAGTGAGCCTGGTCTAGACCTTGCCTGGACCTCACCTGCATTGAGACTCCATAAAACCTAGAGCCTGGGGTTTGAAGTCCTCAGAAGCCATAGGATTCATAGCTGCAATGTCACTTCGTAACTGGTTTCTGTCTCTGCCCTGATCACTACCCAGGCTTCTCTATGTTCCCGCCTTTGAAGTCTCTGTGTGGCCCAAGGGAAGAGGTCTTTCTGTCCCATTCAGGTTTCTCCCTTCTCTAGACCTTGACCTCAGCAGCCCACGTACCCAAGACGTGGGTGGAGGAGGTCTGGAGCTCCTGTCATGCCATCCATCCCCACCCCCACGCTGCAGTGAGGGCATTGCTGGTGGGGAGCTGACCCTGGGCAGCTAGTTTCTCCTGCCTTGTCCTGCTGCTGCTGTTCTCCATGGTTAGGAATGAACTCTTTTTTTAAAAAAAATTATTGATTTTTATTGAGCTCTACATTTTTCTCTGTTTCCCTCCCTTCCTTCCCCCTCCCCCTCAACCCTCCCCCAAGGTCCCCATGCTTCCAATTTACTCAGGAGATCTTGTCTTTTTCTACTTCCCATGTAGATTAAATCTATGTATGTCTCTCTTAGGGTCCTCATTGTTGTCTACGTTCTCTGGGATTGTGGTTTGTAGGCTGGTTTTCTTTGCTTTATGTTTAAAAACCACTTATGAGTGAGTACATGTGATAATTGTCTTTCTGGGTCTGGGTTACCTCACTCAAGATGATGTTTTCTAGATCTATCCATTTGCCTGCAAAGTTCAAGATGTCATTATTTTCTTCTGCTGTGTAGTACTCCATTGTGTAAATGCACCACATTTTCCTTATAGAAATGAACTCTTAAGAGTCAGAGGTTTCTCTGCAGGCAGTGGGGTGGGTGTGGGTATAGCATTGGGACCTTCTGGGTCTTTGAAGTCATTCTACGACCCAGGTAAATGTCACTTACTGAGGCCAACCTTTCCCTCGTGGCCTAAGTCCCTCAGCTGGTGTCAGCCTTCCTGTCCAGTTCCTACAAATCCCATTCCCTGGTTACTGGCTCTCTCCCTCCAGGGTTCTCCCCATCCCACATCAAAGCCCTGTCCAGAATGAAGGAGCCTCCTGTGCCCTGTGTGAGTTGTATCGGCATCTTCCAGCCAAAGACCCTGGTCCTATTGCCATCTCTCATCTCTCAAGATGCGCTTGTGTACTGAGAAAGAGTCTGGAGCAGCTGTCCCCAACTTGGGGGGCAAAGGGGACTCCTGCCTCCTCCACCTTACACCTGGCTGCCTGAATCCCTATCCTTCTGGAGTGGGACACACAACAGGGATTTGACAGTGACTTCCTATGTGAGATTCAGCATCACTGTCGACACTGTCCCGGGCCATATAGGTCCTGGGATGCAGATATCTACTTTATCCAAGTCTTTCTGTAGGGCCCATGTCTGTGGACGCGTGGGAGCTGGGCTCTGGCTGGAACTTCTCAGTTTAGGTGTTTAGGCTGGCACTGGTCACAGGCCTCGGAAGCTCACCAGAGTGTAATCTAGTTGCTGGAATACTTAACTCTCTGAGTGCTGCCCTCTCCTCTCCTCCCTGGGCTTCCAGTCCCACCTAAGGCCATGCCCCAGGTCCTTGCAGGTTCTTGCCGGCTCATCTACTGGGGGCTCTAGGCTTCCCTCCCCTGGATGCTCCCATCAATATCCTCCAGGCTGACTTGCTAGGCAGGCCACATCCTTGGCTTCCTTTGTGGTCTAAAGCAGGTGAGGAATATCTAGCAGGAACACCTGACTGGAGCCCGGCTCCAGCCCAACAGGTTCCCTACAGGCTGCCTCTAAAAGTACCTTTAACTAAATCTCTATTCTATTTATGAATAAGACTTGAGATTCAAAGGCTGGGGAGGAAATCTGTGAGGCCAGAGGCTGAGTAGCAGCTAGCTAACTCTCTCTCCTTATGGGTGTCCATGGAGGAGGACCTGTGCTTCCGCTTGGCCAAATCAGAAAAGCCTGAGCCACTCCAAACCCCACCCTATACTTCCTCTGTCTCTGTATCTCTCCCATGCCCTCTGATGCTCTGATTACTTTCTGTTGTCTAGTTGCTGACACAGCCTCCTGACCCAAGGTTAATTTTATCTAATTAACACAAATGCAAACTCAGGGTTCACAGTGTGATCAAATATCCCCCTATATGCCTCTTCCCATAGCGGCCGGGATGCTAAAGGATGCACCATGTATTTTATCAACAGTGTGTTAGTGCTTACCAAGCCGGAGAGCTGACTATAAATGGCTTTATATAGATGCTCAACAAAGGCACTTTGGGTATCGCCTTCCTCAGTTTTTATCTTTCAGGCTTGGCCTTAATGGAAAAGTGGAAGCAGGCAGGACAGGGTGGAGGGAACTTCCGTGGGAAAGGATGGAGGGAGTTGGCTCACGTGCTCGGACTGCCTCCTTGAGGAAGTCTTGACAGGACCAGATGGAGTGACTTGAACCCATTGGCTCAAAAGGTGATGATTGGAAGCTTAAATGCGACGAACTTCAGAGTGCCATATAGAAAGATGTTATTACGTTAGGGACTAGGAAAACAGTTTCATGAATTGTTTAAGGTCTATTATAATAGAACCAAATACTGATTTTGAGAGGGGGAAGTTATTTTTCTTGTCTAGGGATAAATAAAATTTCTTGGGCTGTAGATTCACAAGATTTTGGGCTCCAATCCCTTCCCGTTACTGCCCTGAATTTATTTTGCGTGATCAAAATCCCAGTGGTGACTCTCGTGTATCAAATTTCTGGGCTGCCCCACTCAGCGGGCAGAGTTACACGGGTCTTCAGTTATGTGAGTCAGGTCTTCATGGGAACTTCCTACTTATTGCAATTGTGCGTGGGGGAGGGGGCAGGAGCACTCAGATTTGAGTAATCAAGTGTTCTGTGTGATGGGGTCCTCTTCGGTAGAGCCCACATTCTGGTGTGGAAGTATGCAGGAAATGCTACATTCCCCAATTTTAGATCAAAGAATTCTTAGAGGGAAACCTTTTGCAAACTAAAAATCTTTATCATAACGCCAGACCTGCTCACTCCCCACGGGAAGAGAAGAGCAGCAGGAATATTGGAATACAGACAATTTATAGGGAATACAGAAAATGTTAGAGGTAACCATAGGTCCACCAATTAGAACAGACAAAATGTCTACAGACCGCAAAAGCAGAACGGCATGTTTACTGAGGAGGTTAAGGGCCAGCCAGTCTCTTAAGATCACGGCACATTTGGTGTTCGTGTTCAACACCAGTGTGACAGGTTTTACACACCTCACGCTTTGTCATCTCCAAGGTTATAACCCCACCATGGCAGGCTTTCCCTGTCCCTGCTGTACAGTTCGTAAGGCAAACGGGAGATCAGTTCATCCCTTAGCAAGCGTTGGGTGTTAACCGAGATCCAGGTGAGGAGTTTTAATTTTCACGGCCACTCCAGTGACTATTTTTTTTTTTTTTGGTTTGTTTGTTTTTTGACAGAATCTCTCATATGGTAGCCCAAGTTGCTGGGCTTCCATGCAGTCTTCCTGCCCGAGCCTCCCAAATGTGGAATCACAAGGGGGAGCCCCAGGCTAGTGCCAACTTGCTGCCGACAAACTTCCAAAGCCATTTCTGCGTTTAAAATGCCCATCAGCTGGAGAGATGGCTCGGAAGCTAAAGGAGCGTGTTGCTTCTGCAGAGGATCCAGGCTCTATTCCAGCACCCGTATCGTGGCTCACAATCATTTGTAACTCCAGGGGATCTGACGGTAATATTACCTTCCCGGCTTTGCCATAGATGCCACCTATGAAGGTGGATTATTAATAGTTGCCTGGGTTACTTGAACATTTATTTTTCCTGCCTTGTTTTTCTATACATATCAGGTAGAGGTTTCAGCCAGGGTGGAAAATTCGACCTCTGCCTTCACTGTGTGTGTGTGTTCTGTCCTCTTTTTTTTTTTTTGCTATAACCTCCCCTCACTTGGTACACATTAACCATGTAAGGAATGTTTGCTCAGAATTGGCAGTGTCAGTTGATACCCAAACTTCTCCATTCTCCTTTCTCCTCAGGCTGGTGGGTTGACGAAATGGAGCCAAAGGTTACAAGGCACCCAGGAGCCTAATATTGCAGTATTATGTGTGTGCCAACTGTCAGCTTTCACAGTGCCCTGTTCCAGATTCTAGAAGCAACACCTCACACCAGCCTTCCCTGGAGTTTCTTTTCGACATACTGAGGGGAGCTGGGAGTTTCCGGGTTAAATGGTCTTTCCTGGTGGTGGTAGCCTATCATCTTGGTTTGCTGGCTTCCAAATCTTTATCCTCACCCCAACAACTGTTCTTGGGTTTTATTTATTTGGGGAGGATTTTTTTGGACCTGCAAAGACTTGAACTTGTCTTTGTCAACAGGGACAGTGTGTCTAGTTTGGTGGCTCTGAGGGCTTTGCCGGACATCTAACCTAACCCTGTCTCCTCTCATGAGGTCTTGTCAGAGAGTCTTTTCTCAGCAGGGACTCTCACACCCCCGTCAACAGTCCGGGAAAGGGTCGCGATGAAGCCTGCTGCAGACATTCATCTGGAAAGATGTCTTGTTTCTGTGTATGGCGAGAAGGGCCCACCAGGAGTGGGCCCGAGTGTCTACCCAGCATCCAGTGAGCAATGGCAGCAGAAGAGAACGACTTCATCAAGACCTCCTTTCTGGCTGTTTTTATGTCCATATAATTATCTTTTGGAGCAAGGAAATGCGACAGGCTATCTCCTTTCAGTCATTACACTGTTTCTTAGCAAGGAGTGTTAAGTCCAGGTTAAAACATGGTTTCTCTTGTACTGTGCTTCCCTTTACCTGTAAGTAACATGTCTACTGTGGTTCTGACATTCCTGGGTATGGTCTGAAGGGGAAAGCAATTGCTACGGTGTTAGGTGGCAAAGCAGGCCCTTAAGATGACGAAACAGCAGCGAGTACCCTGAGCATAAACTAGCATAGCTGGCCCTGGGAAAACAGAAACCTAACTAGAGCGGTTCTCAGAAACCCTGTGACTGGGAGGGGTGGGTGGAGCTTATTTATCAGGTGACTTCAGTCTTACTCAGTCCTCACTAAAAGGTCATCCATCACCTGCCAAAGGACATCTGCTACCCATAAACTGGCTTGATTGTGACACGCACATCCACCTCAAGTCAGGCATAGCCTGGCACCCTATCGGCTATTCAAGACAGGGAAAAAACCTCCCTAAGAGGATGGGATCTGCCCTTTAAGCCTTTAGGATCGCTAGAAACACATACAGCAATCTTATTGTCTCCCTGGCTGGACTGCACCTCTCTACTCTGGTGAGACAGCCTGGAATCTTGTCCCTCAGTAAACTTTATTTTCTACCCCCTACCCTCAGTGGTCTGTTTGGCTTTGAGTTTACTTAAGACAAAGGAAGGATAAAAAGGTCTTTGAAGCTGGGTGGTGGTAGCGCACACCTTTTAATCCCAACACCCAGGAGGCAGAGGCAGGCAATCTGAGTGCCAAGCTAGCCTGGTCTACTAAGCGAGTTCCAGGGCAGTGAGTCCCAGAGTTAAAGAAACCCTGTGTCAAAATAAAAAAAAATTGAGTTTTTACTAGCAACACAATATTCAACTTCATGGGTAACACAAAATATTGGGAACTGAGAGTATCCACATATAAAATTTAGTTACATGAACTTTAATGTAGATTTGGGGTTAATAGTATTGTAAACTAAGTCTCTACACTCACCAACACAAGGCTGGGTGCTTCCCAGCTGTCCACTGGGCTGGGGGCAGGGCCTCCTGTGCCTGTTCCCAACATCTTTCGAATTGTCTCCCACAACAATGACGTCCAGAGAAGCAAGAAAAGTAACTTCTCCCCCATCTCAAAATTGGTATTTGGTTTTATTATAATAGACAATTCATAAAACTGTTTTCCTAGTCCCTACCCTAATAACGTCTTGCTAAATGGCACTCTGAAGCTCGTCACATTTAAGTATCCAACCATCAGCTTTTGGGCCAATGGATTCATGTTACCCCATTTGATCCTGTGAAGACCAAGCATGTGAATCAACTCCCTCCATCCTTTCCCAAGGAAGCTCCTTCCACCCTGTCCTGCCTGCTTCTACTTTTCCATTAAGGCCGAAGTGCCTTTATTGAGCATTTATATAAACCATTTATAGTCTTTTCCCACCTAGTAAACCTGACCAAACACACTGTTGATAAAATACATGGTGCATCCTTTAGCTCCTGGCCACTATGGGAAGAGGCATGTTGAGTTTGAGCAAACTAGAGTCTCGGGCTAGGTTTTTCATCCCAGAAGGCAGTCAGGTGGCCAGGTTAACTCCTGGCCAGGGTGGGTCACAGGAACCAGATTCGGTGTGAAGGTTCTGTGTTCCAGGCAGTCCCAGAGGATGACTGTCACACTTTAGATAGAAACAGTGTCTAAAGTGGACAGATAAGATGAATGCACAAAAGGATGATAGGGTGTGAGATTGGGTGGTGGGGAGGATCTGGGAGTTGGGGAAAGGAGGCTGTATGATCAGAAAAACTACATGGGAAATTTGTATGATTAAACCAGACTTTAAGTAGGAGTATTGAAAGAGGTGCTCAGGACACACAGAAGGCTTACTTTGGTATCTTGCAGTAGCCACACATGGTGTGGTCACTTTGGTGGCTCTGAAGTTACGTATGAAGGAGTCACTAAAACTTCTCTCTCTTGGGCAGATCATAATGCAGGGTAGATATTGGTGGAGGTGTTTGAGTGGGACTATAATCTGAAGAAATAAAGCTAAGTTTTTAAATTTGCACGCCAGGTTCGGATAAATCCTTTTACTGTAAACGGGGTCACAGGTCATCTCTAGAAAGCGGCAAGTGTACAGTGGGGAGGGAGAAAGGCCTTAATTAAGCAAATGCTTTTGGAATTCTCGACTCTCAACTGCTGAGTCAGAGTCCACTGTGTGTGGCCCTGTGCTGGGCAGAGGAGACTTCAGGGGCATCGTCCTAGTTCCGTGCAGCTATGGAGAGAGACACCTGTCTCTGTCCCTTCCTGCCACACTCACAAAATGCCTGGGACTAGAGACATGCAAAGAGCAGCAAATTCTCAAAGTACAGGAGGCGGAATGTTTAAGAGCAGAGTGTGAAGACGGCCACAGTCATGTGCATCTGTGTAAGCCTCACCCCTGCTCCTAGACAGGATGAGGATGAGCTGAGCCCTAAACCAATGGCATCCACTTCTGCATACTGCCTTCCACCATGTTTGCCTTCTGTCCTACGCAAGTCTGCTGTCACCTAGGACCTAGCCACACCTCCAAGGACACGACTGGACAAGTGCATGTTATTTCCCAGAAGACATGAGTGAGGGTGCACACAGAGCCCTGAAGAGCCGCACACTGGGGAAAACAGATCCATTAAGCTGCCCTCAGCACAGGAGACAAGGAAGCCATAATGTGTTTCCATGGCAGAGAGTTAGTCAGTAGAAGGGACGGATACACCAGTACCACACAACCTCCTGGAAGAACCTCACTTGCCTAATTTACCCCAACACTGTGGCCAGTAAAGTTTGGTCACAAGTAACACTGACCCATGTTTTTTGAAGAAGCCAAGGACAGTGGTCACCCTTGTAGGACCAGGAAAAGGAAAAAAGGGAGGGACAGAGATGGGGAAAGAATAGGAAGGAGCCATCTGGGACATAGAGGCTTTGGGCAGGCTCGCTGTATAAAAATGCTTCTGTTTGTGTATACTTTGCATACACTCACATATGCTTCCACACACACATTTATGTCTCAGTTACCTCAAGGGGCTGGAGATGGTTCAACAGTTAAGAACTGGACTTACTATTCTTGCAAAGGCTGAAGCTTGGTTCCTGGCACCTACATTAGACAGTTTACAACTGCCTGGAACCCCAGCTCCAAGATGTCCAATCCTCTCTTCTGAACTTTGCTGGTACCCACACCCCCACACATATTATACATAATCACTCAGAAGACAAATAGGGATAATTTGAATTTTTTCTTTCCTGTTTATGCATGTGTGTCCCTTAAAAACACACATGAATAATTTGGGGGAATGTCTTGCCTTTGATGCAGGAATGGAGGTGTAAGGCCACCTAACTGGTTCCGGGCTCTGAACAAAAAATGAAAAATTTCTTGTGAGAAACAAAACAAGGGGCTAGAGAGATGCCTAAATGGTTGAGAACATCTACTGTTCTTGCAGAAGGCCTGGGTTTGGTTCCAAGTACCACTCTGTGGCTCACAACCATCCATGGGCATGCATAAGTATGCACATACATACATGCATGCAGGCAAAAACAAAAAAAAACACTCCTGCACATACACACAAATCTTGGTCTAAAAAAATGAAACAAACATTTATCAAGTAGCATCAAAAAGAAAATAAAAGGGCCAGCTGGAGATTTAAAACATGGCTTACAGCCAGGCAATGGAGGCATATGCCTTTAATCCCAGCACTTGGGAGGCAGAAGCAGGGGCACCTCTGTGAGAGTTCGAGGCCAACTTGGTCTACAGAGTGAGTTCCAGGACAAAGGCTCCAAATCTACAATAGAAACTCTATTTTGAAAAACCAAAACAAGGAGATCTCTGTGGGTCCAGTTGTGAGTCTGGGACCTCAGAGGGAGTAAGCATGAGCCAGGTCCTCGGCAGGTCTGGACGCACCCAAGCCTGGGAATTCTGAAGGAGTAGACAAGAGCTAGAGGCCTTTACAGGACCAACTCCAAGCCAGGGACCTCTGCAGGAACAAATCCAGACCAGGACATTTACAGAAACAGGTCTGAGCCAACAACCTAGGCTAGAGCATGCCTAAGACAGCAAACTCCAAGGGAGTGGAGCAAAGCCCAGGAGTGCTGAGTGACCTCAAGGAACTCGGAATGACCAAAGGGGTAACTAGATTGTGGCACTGACTGTACCACAAGGAACAACCATCTGAGACTTGGATTCACTGGCACCTAGAAGATTAATTAATAGAATCACAGACAGCACCAGCCATAACTCTTAGAGGAAAAGATGAGTAGAAAAGGTAAGAATATACATAACACCACAAAGAGCAACATGACACCAGTAAAACCTAAAGCCCCTACAACAGCAAGACTTGAACAACCAAATATAGATGAAGCAGAAGAAAAGAATAATAGGTACAGAAGGAGAAGTTCAACTCAAAAAGCACAGAAAATATATTTAACAAAATCATAGAAGAAAACTTTCCCAACCTAAAGAAAGATATGCCTATGGAAATACAAGAAGCTTACAGAACACCAAATAGACTGGATCAAAAAAAAGTACCCTTGCCACATAATAATCAAAACACTAAACATACAGAGTAAAGAAAGAATATTAAGAGCTGCAAAGGAAAAAGACCAAGTAACATATAAAGGTAGACTTATCAGAATTACACCTGACTTTTCATTGCAGATAATGAAAGCCAGAGGTCATGGTCAAGTGTTACGTAGCCATTAAGAGACCACGGATGCCAGCCCAGACTATAATATCCAGCAAAACTTTCAATGACCATAGAAGGACAAAACAAGACATTCCATGACAAAACCAGATTTAACCAACACCTAGTCACAAACCCACCCCTAAACAAAATACTAGAAGGAAAACTCCAACCAAAGGAAGTTGGCTACACCAACAAAAACACAGACAATTGATGGTCTCATAGCTGCAAATCCTAAAGAAGGGAAAAACACCCAATTAACATCACCAACAATGAAAACTAAATTAACAGGCTGATGTAGGAGGGTCAGCTGTCTATGTGTTATTTTCATTGGTTAATAAAGAGACTGCCTTGGCCCTTTGATAGAACAGAAAATTAGGTAGGCAGAGTAAACAGAACAGGATGCTGGGTAGAAGGCAGTGAGGCAGATGCCATGGAGCCATCTGCCAGGTTAGACATGCTGAATCTTTCCCTGTAAGCCACCACTTTGTGGTGGTACACAGATTATTAAAAATGGGATAATCAAGATGTGAGAGTTAGCCAATAAGAAGCTGTAACTAATGGGCCAGGAAGTGTTTAAAAGAATACAGTTTCTGTGTAATTATTTTGGGTAAAGCTAGCCAGTGCCTGGGAGCAGGGCTGAGGGAAGCGGCCCGCAGCTCCTCCTACAAATACAGGTGATAACAATCACTGGTCATTATTATCCCTTAATATAAATGGACTCAATTCACCTATAAAAAGGCACAGGCTAACAGATTAGATATGAAAACAAAATCCATCCTTCTTCTGCATACAAGAAACACACCTCAATCTCAAAGACATCATCTCAGAGTAAAGAGTTGGGAAAAAAATATTCCAATAAAATGGACCTAAGAAACAAGCAGGTGTAGATATCCTAATTTCTAACAAAATAGACTTGTGCCCCAAATACAAGGGCACCCTCTTATGTAAAGGAAACACTTCTGAAGTTTAAATCATGCATTAAACCCCACACACTAATAGTGGGAGACTTCAACACTCCACACTCACCACTGGACAGGTCCGTCAGACAAAAAAATGAACAGAGAAATAAGGGAACTAACAGATGTTGTGACTCAAATGGACTTAACAGATATCTATAGAATATCTCATTCAAACATAAAAGAATATACCTTCTTCTCAGCATCTCATGGAACCTTCTCAAAAATTGACCACATATTTGGTAACAAAACAAACCTCAACAAATACAAAAATTGGAATAACCCCATGTGTCTTATCAGATCACCATGTTCTAAAACTAGAAATCAACAGCAATATTAATTCCAGAAAGCCCACAAACACATGGAAATTAAACAATGCTCATCTGAATCATCACTGGGTCAAGAAAGAAATAAAGAAAGAAATTAAAGACTTCCTAAAATTCAATGAAAATGACCACACAATATACCCAAATTTATGGGACACGATGAAAGCAGTGTTAAGAGGAAAGTTCATAGTAAACGCCCACATAAAGAAGCTGGAAAAATCCCACACTAGTGAATTAACAGAACATTTGAAAACTTTATAACAAAAAGAAGCAAACTCACTCAAAAGAACTAGACAGCAGGAAATAATCAAATTCAGAGCTGAAATCAACAAAATAGAAATAAAGAAAACAATACAAAGAATCAATGAGACAAGGAGTTGGTTCTTTGAGAAAATCAAAAAAATAGACAAACCTTTATCCAAACTAAACAAAAGACAGAGAGAATATCCAAAATACCAAAATCAGAAACGAAAAGGGGGCATAACAACAGACACGAAGGAAATACAGAGAATAATCAGGTCATATTTAGAGAACCTGTACTCAACAAAACTGGAAAACCTAAAGGAAATGGACAACTTTCTGGATAAACATCACTTACCAAAATTAAATCAAGATTAGATAACGAAATTAAACAGTACTATAACTGCTGAAGAAATAAAAACAGTCATCAAAAGTCTCCCAACCAAACAAAGCCAGATGGTTTCAGCTCAGAATTCTACAAGATTTTCAAAGAAGAACTAATACCAATATTCCTCAAATTATTCCACACAATAGAAACAGAAGGAACATTGCCAAACTCTTTTTATGAGGCTACAATTACCCTGATACCCAAACCACAGAAAGACATTACTTAGAAAGAGAATTACAGACCAATCTCACTCATGAACATTGATGCAAAAATACTAAATAAAATACTGGCAAATCGAATCCAAGAACACATCAGAACCATCATCCACCATGATCAAGTCGGCTTCAGAGATGCAGGGATGGTTCAACATATGAAAATCTGTCAACGTAATCCACCTTATAAACAAACTGAAAAATAAAAACCACATGGATCATCTCATTAGATGCCAAAAAAGCTTTCTACAAAATACAACATCCCTTCATGATAAAGGTCTTGGAGAGAGCAGGGATATAAGGAACATACCTAAACATAAAAAAGGCAATATCCAAGATCAACCTAAATGGAGAGAAACTCCCAGCGATCCCACTGAAATCAGGAACAAGACAAGTTTGTCCACTCTCTCCATATCTATTTAATATAGTTCTTGAGGTCCAATCTAGAGCAATAAGACACCAAAGGGAGATCAAGGGAAAACTCTCACTACTTGCTGATGATATGATAGTTTATATAAGCGACCCCAAAAATTCTAACAAGGAACTTTTACAACTCATGAACACTTTCAGTAATGTAGCAGGATATAAAATTAACTAAAAAAAATCAGTAGCTCTCCTGTACACAGATGATAAAAGTACTGGGGAAAAAATCAGAGAAACATCACCCTTCACAATAGACACAAATAGCATAAAATATCTCGGAGTTCTGACAGGTGTAAGATGGTATCTTAAAGTTGTCTTGATTTGCATTTCCCTGATTGCTAAGGAAGTTGAGCATGACCTTAAGTGTCTTTTGGCCATTTGAAGTTCTTCTGTTGAGAATTCTCTGTTCAGCTCAATGCCCCATTTTATAATTGGGTTGATTAGCCTTTTACGGTCTAGTTTCTTGAGTTCTTTATATATTTTGGAGATCAGACCTTTGTCAGTTGCGGGGTTGGTGAAGATCTTCTCCCAGTTGGTGGGTTGCCTTTGTGTCTTAGCGACAGTGGAACTCAGGACCGCGAGGGGTGCACCCACACACTGAGACAATGGGGATGTTCTATTGGGAACTCAGCAAGGCCAGCTGGCCTGGGTCTGGAAAAGCCTGGGATAAAACCAGACTCTCTGAACATAGCGGACAATGAGGACTACTGAGAACTCAAGAACAATGGCAATGGGTTTCTGATCCTACTGCAAGCACTGGCTTTGTGGGAGCCTAGGCAGTTTGGATGCTCAACTTACTAGACCTGGATGGAGGTGGGGGTTCCTTGGACTTCCCACAGGACAGGGAACCCTGATTGCTTTTCGGGCTGGGGGGAGACTTAATTGGGGGAGGGGGAGGGAAATGGGAGGCGGTGGCGGGGAAGAGACAGAAATCTTTAATAAATAAATAAAAAAAATATCTCGGAGTAACTCTAACCAAACAAGTGGAAGACTGGCAAAAAACCCAGGATAGCCAAAACAATCCTGTACAATAAAAGAACATCTGGAGGCATCACAATCCCTGACTTCAAACTCTGCTACAGAGCTACAGTACTGAAAACAGCCTGGTATTGGCCTAAGAACAGACAGGAGGACCAATGGAACCAAATAGAAGACCCAGATATTAATCCAAACACCTACAAACACCTGATTTTTTTTACAAAGAAACAAAAAAAATCAAATGGAAAAATAAAGCATATTAAACAAGTGGTGCTGGCATAACTGGATATCAACATGTAGAAGAATGAAAATAGACCCATATCTATCACCATGCACAAAACTCAAGTCCAAATGGATCAAAGATCTCAACATAAAGCCATCCACACTGAACCTTAGAGAAGAGAAAGTGGGAAGTACACTTGAATGCATTGGCACAGGGAACCATTTCCTAAATATAACCTAACCTCAGCAGCACAGACACTGAGAGAAACAATTAATAAATGGGATCTCCTGAAACTGAAAAGCTTCTGTAAAGCAAAGGACATGATCAACAAGACAAAATGACAGCCTATAGAATGGGAAAAGATCTTCACTAACCCCATATCAGACAGAAGTCTGATCTCCAAAATATACAGAGAACTCAAGAAATTGGTCACCAAAAGAACAAATAATCCAATAAAAAAAATGGAGTACAGACCTAAACAGAGAACTCTCAACAGAGGAATCTAAAATGGCTGAAAGACACTTAAGGAAATGTTCAACATCCTTAGTCTCAGAGAAATGCAAATCAAAACAACTCTGAGATTCCATCTTAAGATGTAACCTGTAAGAATGGCCAAGATCAAAAACACTGATGACAACTTATGCTGGAGAGGTTATGGGGTAAAGGGAACACTTCTGCGTTGCTGGTGGGAATGCAAGCTGGTACAGCCCCTTTGGATGTCAGTGTAATGATTTCTCAGAAAATTAGGAAACAACCTTCCTCAAGACCCACTTTTGGACATATGTCCAAAGGATGCTCAATTTGCCACAAGGACACAAAAAGACAATTATCACATGTACTCAGTCATAAGTGGTTTTTAAACATAAAACAGAGAAAACCAGCCCACAAATCACAATCCTAGAGAGCCTAGACAACAATGAGGAGCCTAAGAGAGACTTACATAGATCTAATCTACATGGGTAGTAGAAAAAGACAAGATCTCTTGAGTAAATTGGGAACATGGGGACCTTGGGGGAAGGGTTGAAGAGGAGGAAGAGGCAGGGAGGGGAGCAGAGAAAAAGGTAGCGTCCAATAAAAATCAACAATAAATAAATAAAATTAAAATGTTTTTTAAAAAAAGAAAAACCAAAACGGGGGTGGGGGACAGAAGGAAAAAACATGGCTTACAAGGCATATACTTGGTGAAGACTTTATATCTAGAAATATGCAAAGTATTCAAAAGCTAACCACCTGATTTTCAATGGGAAACCCAGGCGTGGGATGCAGGCCTGTAAGCCCAGAACCTAGGAGGTGCAAATAGGAAGTGAGCTTTGTTTGTTTGGGGTTTTTTGTTTCTTTTTCTTTGTATAGCCCTGGCTGTCCTGGCACTTGGTCTGCATACTAGGCTGGCCTTTGAACTCAGAGATCTGCCTGCCTCTGCCTCTCAAGTGCTGGGATTAAAGGCATGCGCCACCACTGCCCAGCTCATGGAAGAGTGTGATCTTGAGGCCAGCCTTTTCTACAGAGTGAGATTCTGTCTTAAAACAAGATGGGAAAAAGTGTGCGCGCGTGTCCATGCTCACTCAGGCACCCACAGAGGTGAGCAAGCTCTGCACTGAGTGAGAAATACAAGAGCCCGTAGCACACCACAGGTTTCCGGCATCATGAGATATTGGGACATAGAAAAAGCTCACCATACCAAGTGTTAGGAGGTGGAGCAACAACCGTGGTGGGAATTGAAGTTGGTCTTATGGCATTGGATGGTTGTCTGTAACCAAATAATCATAGAATTTTCACTCCAGATACTCTAGAGCAATGAAATAGCATTCGCACAGAGATTTGCACACATCGTGCAGAATGACTTCATTTATAAAGGTCCCTGGCACAAACCCACATGAGTAAACAAGGGATTTATGCAGGTGACACACATTCATTTAGAACAGTCAGAAGGTATAACTATGCCAGTCAAGGACCCGGTGAACCAGTCCTGGGGATACGCCATCCACCCGATGATGTGGCTGGCGGGTCAGGAATTTTGAGCTCAGGCACCTGGTTAAGAGCCTCTGCCAGTCCTACAGACCACCTAACCTACAGCTGAGGGGCTGGAGTCTTGCCAGCTAAGTTGGGAGGATTTGCTTCTGTGTTGACGTGTCCTCTTGTGTCCGTATTTGGAACTGCAAGCAAACAGCTGAGGAGTTAGGTAATAACCAAGATTGGGTTGGGGTGAGGCGGTTCTGAGGATTGATTAGCCTCTTGCACAGATTGAAATGGTTGCAGGGGTAGCTGTGCTCTTTGACATATCTATATCTATATCTATATCTATCTATCTATCTATCTATCTATCTATCTATCTATCTATCTATATATATATATCAAGAAAGCTGGTATTTCTCACAGAATTCCCACCTATGTTTTCTTCCCTGCTCCTTCCTGGTGGCTCCTGAAAACCATGTTGTGAGCCTGACCTCACTTCTCAGACCACAAATGGGAACCTGGAGAATCCAGTCCAACCAAGGTTCTTTCCCTGAGAATTTGGAAGCACAGAGATGTAGAGACAGTAACCGCAGGTTCTTTAGCATCTGACAGGGAGGGATGGAGCAGCCACATAGTCTGCACTGTATGTGGGCCGAGTGGGAGAGAAAGCCAATTGTCTGAGAAGAAGTGTGACCGTTCTCACTGAGACCTCAGAGTGCTGGCTGAGACTCCTTCCTGCCGCCTCTCATTGCTAGTCAGCCCTGCGGTGTGGCTGCGAACCACAGGTTCTGAGAGGCTCCTGATGTGGCATCCTCACTGTCAACTTGACTAGATCTGGTCACCCAGGAGACACTATCTGGTGTGTCTGTGAAGGAGTTTCTTTTTTCTTTTTTGTAAAATTCATTTATTTTTTATTGAAAATTTCCACCTCCTTCCCTCCTCCCACTTCCCTTCCCTCCCCCCAATCCCCTCCCCCTCCCTCTCCAGTCAGGGTTCCCTACCCTGTGGGAAGTTCAAGATCCTCCCTGTTCCCCCCGCCCCAGGTCCAGGAAGGTGAGCATCCAAACAGACTAGGCTCCCACAAAGCCTGTCCATGCAGTAGAATCAAAACCCAGCACCATTGTCCTTGGCTTCTCTGTCAGCCTCCACCGTCAGCCACATTCAGAGAGTCCAGTTTGATCACATGCTCCATCAGTTCCAGTCCAACTGGCCTTGGTGATCTCCCATTAGATCAGTCCCGCTGTCTCAGTGGGTGGACGCACCCCTAGTGAAGGAGTTTCTAGAGATGTGTGTCTAAGAAGGGAGACTGACCCTGAACCTTGGTGGTGTCGTCCTGTACCCAGGGCTCCCAGTCTGAATAAACAGGGAGAAAGAGAGTGTGCGCTCAGTGCTGTCTCTGCTTCCTGATTGCAGACTCCACACAACCAGCTGCCTCATGCTCCTGCCAGCACGCCTCCCTGACCATAATGGACTGGACTCTTCACTTCTGAGCCAAAATAAACCCTCCTTCCTCAAGTTCCCTTTGTCGAGAAGTTTGTCATCACTATAAGTAGTGAATACAGTTCCTCAACCTTTCTAACTAGGCTGCAGATCTCTTCTTGCTGGCCATTCCTTGTGCCCCATCCATCCATCCATCCATCCATCCATCCATCCATCCATCCATCCATCCATCCACTTATTCAGTCAGCAAACCCTTACTGAGACGTTCTACATGCCAAATGCTATGGTAGATACAGAGAAAAGAGCAGTGGAATGCTGTCATGTCAGGGAGAGGAACATTAAACTAACCAACAAATACACACACAGCCTGTTGTCGATGGTGTTGGGCATCTTAAGACAAGCTGAGGATGAGAGACTATTTCGTCTGCAGTGTGGGTTGCTGAAACAAGATTCTTGAGGCTAGTTAACTCATAAAGAAGAGAAACCTGGGAAGTCTGGCTATCCAAGGTGGACACCTGGACGGCTGTACCTCAGAAGGGATAAATACTGCCACCTAATGGTGGAAATCAGAAATGCAGGGGAATCCAACTGGGTCCCAAGTGGAGCCCCTTGGAAAGGCATGGCACCTCACCGTGCCCTCCACCATGGATTACCTATCAAAAGTTCCATCTCTTAATGCTGTCATAGTGGCAGCAGCTGGCTGACGCTTGGAGGAGATACATTCAAACCGCAGAAGGTAATATATCAAGAAGGCTTCTCCCCTAGGGTGAGGCTTGAGTCAGAACCTGAAGGAACTACAGAGTCAGAGGGCAGAGGGGGCCTGTGTGTGTGTGTGTGTGTGTGTGTGTGTGTGTGTGTGTGTGTGTGTGTGTGTGTGTGTGTGTGTGTGTGTGTGGTGTCATCTAGCCTACACACACAGTGCACTCACACACACACACACACACACACACACACACACACACACACACACACCCCACAGCAAGCACACCAAGACTTGCACGTCCCCAGACTGGGCCTCCTTGCCTTGGGAGAAAAGCCTTTCCCCAATACCCTCTCCACACAGTGTGTCACCTTAGGACGAGGCACCGCCCCCTCCTTTGTTCGCAGGCTCCCTTTTGGGTTTCCTCCATCCTTGGGAATTATGTGGTACTCCCAGCAGGGTGCGGAGTATCTCAAGACCCCACTGCTGGGTTATTAGAAGCCACATCTGCTCTGAGTTTATTTCCTCATTCAGGTGCTGTTCACGGACATCGCTCAAATGCAGTCTGCGTTAACTGTGAACAGCAGCGTTAACTGAGCCTGTTTCCCAAACCTTCCCAAGGAAGCACGTGAGACGGAGCGTCAGTCGGCTACCGGATGACCTGGAATCGACCGTGGTGGCCCATTTCCCCACTTTATTAATCTATAAAAGACACTGTCATGGAAAATGAATCCCAAGCCACAAGCCCTCATTTACACAATAGTGGGACAGTCCCTCACCGCACAGCCACCTACCTGATGCTTCCACGCCTCTGCCGAAATCCCGCCACCCGCTTCCCGAGTGAGCAGCTACAAGCACGGGGTCCAGGCAGGGAGGGGGCGCTCTGTGGTGCTCTGCCCAGCTCCAGTCTTGGCCCCTCTTCCTCCGTCCACATTTCTTTTTTTCCCTCTTCTTTTGTCCCACAGTGTTTCAGTCTGTGACGGGTACAAAGATGCTACTTGATAAAGGGTCCGCCGGCTGAGCCTGGCTAAGCCATGGTCCTGGTGATCAGGCTCCGGCTGTGGCAGCTTCAGCAGTTCCAATGCTTGCAGATGGTCTGGGGATCAGCAGAGGTGGCTTTGTCCCTGTGTTCTAGAGTGCAGCCAGATAAGAGACCTTCTTACAGAGATGGGAGAGACAAATAGCTCCTTCATTTTTTTTTCTTTTTCGGATTTTAATTGAGACAGGGATTCTCTGTATAGCCTGGGCTACACCGCTGGAACTCACTTTGTAGACCACGGTGGCCCCGGACTGATAAAGCTTCACCTGCTTCTGCAGACCTCTGCTGGAATTAAAGGCATGTGCTACCATGCTGGGCTTACCATTTTAACTTTCTATTTACAATTTTTTTCCTTAAAGAAGTGTGTGTGTGTGTGTGTGTGTGTGTACACAATAGTGTGCTGCTGTGGCAGTCAGCAGATAACTGGCAGGAGTCAGTTCTCTCAGTCTTGTGTGTATCTCGGGATCCAACTTAGGTCAGCTTGATGGCAAACATCTTTACATACCAAGCCATCTTGCCAGTTTCTCTCTCTCTCTCTCTCTCTCTCTCTCTCTCTCTCTCTCTCTCTCGTATGTGTGTGTGGGGGAGGGAAAGATAAATGATATAATCATATTTTAATTTCAAAAAGAGGAACGAGTCAAATGTCTTAATGAGACCCATTACTGTGTATACGAGAATAAAAACAAATTTTAAAAAAGAAAGAAAACAATACCTTAAGTAGCATATCAAATGATTGTGAGAAAGGGCATCTTTTAACTTGACTTCCTTCAGCTATGGAAAGCACAGAGGACCAAGTTTCCCGTGGTACTTGCAAAGATCAGAAGGGCTTTTATCGGAGAAGCAGCCTCAGCCAGGAGTTAGGCCTTCAGGGTGGGTTCTACCACCATGGACTTGAAATATCCATTAGCAAGGCCATTAAGTTGCAGCTGCAGTTGCTAGGGCAAGGGCAAGGCTGGGGAAGGGGCCTCCTGGCCACAGCAAAGCTTTGGATCCCTCTGGAAGCGACTAGCAAGCCTGTGGCAAGAAGCACTTCCCACATGATCTCCTGTAATGCTCACCGCAGCTCCATAAAATTGGTCATTTTAGACCTTGACATTTCAGTGAGGGCTCCCATCCCTGCAATTTACAGCCACACTCCTCATGGGTAATTACTTGAGTGGACTCTCATGGAGGACATTTCCCAGAACTGCTGGAGAATCTGGGGACACAGGTCACGCAAGTCCCCTTTTCTTCAGGCTCAGTGGAAAGGCCAGTGTGCTGTGTGTTTCCATCACTAAGGTGTCTGCTCTGCAGCCCTGTATCCAGGAGGCACCATGGCCGCACACGCTGTCTCCCCACTTCTCTCACTGACCCCAGTCCTGGGTCTTCGGGTACCATCCGGGAGACACTTTGTGGCCTGGAACAGATGGAAATCCCTCCAACCCTTCCAGTGCCATTCTGGTGTCTGAGAGCCAGGTGCTTGCATCTTCAGTGGAATCTGGCCAACAGCTGTCCTGAGAGTCTGTGCCAAGGCGCTCTGGTGACTGGGAAGGGCCAACGTGGAGGCCAGCAGGGTTGGCAGCAGAAGCCCTGATCTGTTTCTAATCTCCACCGTCTCATCTCCTCGGTATCCATTTCCTGTCTGGCCACCGCCAGCCCTCCCAGCCCTCGCCCCCCTCCCCCACCCGGGAAAGGGCTGTGTTTCACATACTCAGCCTAAGGCACACTTAACTGTTCTGTGCTTGAGGAAACTGGGGCTCCAGTGGCCAGCGAACCCCATGAAGATCTTCTCCGGCTGAGCTGCTTTCATACTAAGAGTGCAAGGCTCCAAATCTCATTCTTGCCCATAGCTCCAAGCTTGCAGACTGTGGTACCCCTCACATAAGTTGGGGGAAAACACAGATTCTGAATCAATAGGTCTGGGAGAGCCCTGGGAATTGGCATCTCTTTTTTTCCCCTACTGTTTACTTTTAAATATTTATTGTTATTTTATGTGTCTATTTGACCTGCACATAGATATGAGTATTGCGTGTGTGCAGTGCCGGCAGAGGGCAGAAGAAGGCTTTGGATCCCCTGGAATGTCATGTGGATGGTAGGAACCAAAGCTGGATCCTCTGCAAGAACAGCAAGTGCTCTTAACCACTGAGTCATCTCTCCAGCCCTGGATTCTGCATCCCTCACAAGCTCTAAGATGAAGCCCTTGAAGTAATCTTTGCCTAGCAAGTGTGTGTTGCCTTATCTATTTATTTTTAAATGTATGTATTAAAAATTTTTTCCCTCTTGATTCTTACTGTAACCCAGGGTCTTTGTTAGGGTTTCTATTACTGCTATAAAACACCATGACCATAAAGCAAGTTGGGGAGGAAAGGGTTTATTCAGCTCATACTCCCACATCATTGTTCACCACTGAAGGCAGTCAAGACAGGAACTCAAACTGAGCAGGATCCTGGAGGCAGGAGTTGATGCAGAGGCCATGCAGGGGTGTCTTATAGAACCCAGGACCACCAGCCCAGGAATTAACACTACCCACATGGGCTGGGTCCTCCCCCATTGATCACTAATTGGAAAATGCCTTACAGATGGCTCTCATGTGGGTATTGCCTCAACTGAGGAGCCATCCTCTCTGATGACTCTAGCTTGTGTCAAGTTGACACACAAACCAGTCAGCACACCCAATGAGACTGGCAGGGTATTACAAATGTATTTGTGTCTTCTCTTCTTTTTTGTTTTGAGTTAGGTTCTGTTGTGGTTTGAATGAGAATGCCCCCCAAAGGATTATATATTTGAATTCTTGGTCTCTCATTGGTGGAACTGTTTGGAAAGGATTAGGAGGTGTAGTCTTATTGGAGGAGGTCTGTCACTGAGGGCGGGCTTTGAGGTTTTCAAAGCCCGTACCATTCCCAGTTAGTTAGTTCTCTCTCTCTCTCTCTCTCTCTCTCTCTCTCTCTCTCTCTCCCTCCCTCCCTCCCTCCCTCTCCCTCTCCCTCTCCCTCTCCCTCATTCTGTTGTCTCAACATGTAAGCTCTCAGCTACTTCTCCAGTGCCATGCCTGCCTGCTGCCATGTTCCCTGCCATGATGGTCATGGACTCACCCTCTGAAACTGTGAGCCATAATAAACTTTTGCTGTGAAGTAGTTTTTAATTAGGCAAACATGTGTAAGATTTGTTTATGCTGCATTTGTCCAATTATGTAAAGATGTGTTGTTGTTTTACCTTGCTGGCCTAAGAAACCTGATTGGTCTAATAAAAAGTTGAACAGCCAATAGCTAGGCAGTAGAGAAATAGGCAGGGCTGGTGGGCAGAGAAAATAAATATAAGGAGGAATCTAAGCTCTAGCAAGAATGAGGGAGAAATAGAGGGAGACTTCTGGGGCCAGCCAGCCTGCCAAGAGAAGCAGGGAATGGGACAGAGAAAGAGAGAGAGAGAGAGAGAGAGAGAGAGAGAGAGAGAGAGAGAGAGAGAGAGAGAGAGAGAGAGAGAGTTTGTAGGACAGGCATAAGAGCATAAGATAAGGCTAAGCATTCATAGCTAATAAGTCTCCATGTCTTTATTTGGGAGCTTGTTGGTAGCCCCAAAAGAAAACCTGTTATACCCTTTCTTCTGTGAGTTTCCTTGGTCATGCTGCTTTGTCACAGAAGTAGAAAGATAACTCAGACAGGGTCTGATATATCTTAGGCTGGCTTTGAATTTGCAACTTAGCTGAGAATGACCTTGAACTTCTGATTTTTCTGCCTCCTTCTCCTCTGGAGTGCTAACAAAATAGGCGTAAGCCACCAGGCCCAGTCTGTATAGTTCTGGGGCTGAGACCCAGGCTTTTGGGCAAGCTAGGCAAGCCCTTCATCAACTGAGCCACATCCCTAGCCCACCTTAGTGTTTTACAGGCTAGTTGGCTAAAGTCCAGAGAGTTGACATGCCATCGCTGAAGCCCCCTGCTGAGCAAGCAGCATTCGGGAAGAGGGCACAGCAAATGATTCAACTTCTTGGGCTTGGCCCATCACACTGCTCTCCTCCAATGTTGCATAAAGACTTGGCCCCAGGCTGCCAGACAAGATCCTGTAGCTGCTGCAAACCATTTCATGTGTTTGATGTCACTTGAACCCTGCTGCTGAGAAGCAGCCTTGAGATTGTGACAACTGTTCCATTATTCTGAGGTGCCATTGTTCTGGCCTAGTGAGACACCCCATTAAAACAAAAAGAACCCTTAGAGAAGTTGCGAATGGCTGGAGGTGGAGAACACACACATCCTAGTGGGCCAAGCTTACTGTTTTCCTGTGCCGGATCAAGTGCGCTCTGAGAGCTGTCCTTGGCAGGGAAAATGGGCCAGATAAATGATACACTGAAAGAATAGAGGCTGCTGATCCGCCAGAAGGGCTGTGATGGAAGAAATGACAGACTCCTTGTAGGAGGACTGTGGGCTGTGCCAAGGGCACTGAGCATGGTCAAAAGAGGGGGCGGGCTGAGGCCAGGCGCTCAGTTTCTACATTTTCAATCGGGGCGGAACATGGGCTTTTATCTGCAATTAAAGCCTTCTAGCCTTTAACAAAAGACCATATACTCTAGGGTTCAGATCTTGGGGAAGAAAAGAAGAAAAACACTGAGTGACAGCTGAGCCCTCAGGCAACCGAGACTGTCTAGGTTGGAAGGTTGGACATAGGACAGACTAGCTGAAGAACAGAGGCCCAGGGATGGAGGTGTTAGCCCTAGGGCTGCCGATGCTGGTCCCAAGTTTCCCTGCTTGTTATTACCTCTGTACCTTTTCATGGACCAGATCTTGTCTGACTTTTCTTTAAATAGTTCAAAGGGGATCTGGGCTTAAGAGACCTGGCAGGAATCTATAAGGTTCCTATTCAGGGGTAAGGGTGCTAACTTCAGTGTTGCCGAAGGTCTACATAGTACAGTCCAGTCCCCAGTTTATGGCGATATTGGGAGCTGGCGGAGGCTTTAGAAGGTAGTAGAAGATACTGAAATCTCAGGGAATATGCTCTCGATGGTGACACTGGGTCCCAAGCTCTGTGCCTGCCACACATCCGAAGCAACAAGGGCTTCAAGTAGTGAAACCATGAACCCAAAGAAGCGTTTCCTCTTTTTAACTTGATTGTCTCAGGGATTCTGTCACAGTAACCTCTGACTAACACAAAGGGGTACGCATGAAAGGGGGTAAATCCTGGATATGGCCCCGGGGTGGGGGGCACATTCCAACAGGCTGGCATCCCTTTCTGTCCCTGTGCAGGACATATTCTGTCTTAGGTCTCTGCTGAGCTGCCATTTCTATCTGCCTTGTGTTTGTCTGGCTTCGAGTAACGTTTGCTGGTTGAATGAAGGGCTGTCTGTGCGTCAAGGCTTCTTCCCTTTTAGTTCTTATTCTCTTTCCTCCTAAGCTGGTTGACTCCTTCCTGTCTGTAAGACAGGTCCTGGGCTTGGTGCTGGCTATTTTTAAAAACCAGGGTTTTGTTTTCTTACTTGCTGAGCTCACTTACCAGTTTGGAGAGCATTTTCTTTTTTGATTGTCTTTGTGGGTAACAGCACTCTACATTTCTCTTGTGAAAAATTTCCCCCATGGCTTCCCCCTTTAGATTCTTCAGATAGCAGAGATCATGCGCACTAATAGCCTAGTCTTACTAGGCTCCATACAATCTCAGGAGCTCAGGTGCCCTTTGTCCCTGGATTCTGTGTCCTTTGTGGGGATTGAGTTTTCCCTGCATCCCAGTGTCACCAGGAAATTCTGCTCATATGTAAAACTGCAAAGAAGGCTGAGAAACGGGTCTTTCTACCGTGTAGCCTTTGGCCTTTCTTGTTAGACAGGATGGGCAGTAATGACAAGTATCTGCCAAAACAAAGAGTTTCAGAAAGTGGGACTAGCTGGTTGTGGTGGTGCCGGTTGGTAGGATTTACTGTATGAGGCAGAGAGACAGGAAGATCATGGTTTCAAAACCAGTCTGGGCTAGACTTTGGGGGAACAGTAGTGGTGGTGGTGGTGGTGATGCACACATTTAATCCCAGAACTCAGGAGGAAGAAACAGGTGGAACTCTGTGAGTTCAAGGCCAGCCTGGTCTACAGAAAGAGGGAGAGTTCCAGGAGAGCCAGAGATACACACAGAGAAACTGCCTTGAAAATGAACAACAACAAAAATGTGGGGCTGGAGATGTAGTGAGAGCTCTTGCCTAGCATTCAGATCCCTAGGTTTAATCCCCTCTGCGGTATAAACCCAGGGTGGCGGCACATGACTGTAATTCCAGAGTTTGGAAGGTGCGGGCAGGAAGATCAGAAGTTCAAGGACATTCTCATTTATATAATTAGATCAGGACCAAGGTGGAACAACTGAGACCCTGTTAAGAATCAAGAATCCAGACCAGAGAGATGGCTCTGTGGTTAAGGGCATTGACTGCTCTTGCAGAGGGCTGGGTTCGGGTCTCAGCACCCATGTGGTAGATCACAAGTGTTTGTAACTCCAATTCTGGGGATCCAACACCCTCTTCTGGCCTCAGCAGCCACCAGACATACATGTCGTGCATAAGCACACATGCAGGCAAAAAAACCTCAGACACATAAAATAAAATGGATCATTTTTTAAAAAAGTACCTCAATTCTTTGTTTAAAATCAAATCAAATCAAGGGGGTCTGGAGAGATGGCTTAGTGGTTAAGAGCACTAGCTACTCTTCCAGAGGACCCAGGTTCAATTCCCAGCCCCCCACATGGCAGCTCACACTGTCTGTAACTCCAGTTCCAGGACACCCAACAGCTTCCCACAGACATATGGGCACACCATGCACATGACACCAATGTAAACAAAGTAAAAGTAAATTATTAAAGTCAAGCCAAGGGCCAGTGAGATGGCTTTCTGGGTAAAGGGGATTGCTGCCAAGCCTGACTTGAGTTCGATCCCTGAGACTCTCATGGCAGAGGAAGAGAGCCAACTTCTGAAAGTTATCTTCTGATCCCCACTTGTTGTTACAGGGAGCCCACCAGGGATGACCACACAGACACAGTTTATAGACCGTTGACAGCTGACTGGACTATATTCAGGCATTCCTGACCTAAGGGTAGCCCTTAGCATTTACACCAAGGGGTTTTAAAGGCAGAGAGCACATCCTGATATCTTGCTCTGCAGCTGCAGGGGAAGGTTTGAACAAGAAAGCAGTTTCACAGAAGCTAAGATCGCTAAAACATTCTGACCTCGGGTTCCTAGAATAGAGTTGGGTAGTTTTCCATGGGATCCTCCATCAGGGAGATCAAATTCTAGCTAAACCTGAAATGGCCTCAGCAAGAATACGAGATGGAGGAACCTGTGCACTATCTTGCCCTGTCACAAGGTGTATGTATATACACATACATGTACATGAGGGCACAATAAATAAACGCGATAAAAATTAAACTGAAGCAAATGAAATCTGGCTTGCAATTGCCACTGTCAGGGACTGGGCTTGGCTGATTATCAGTTTTGTGGTGAGACTGCCTCCCACATACCTGTCACTGCTGTTAGAGTAACTACACCTTGGGCGTCATACTCTTTCTGCTCAGGGCCCTGAGAGGGCACTGCACCTCTGAAGAGGGAACAGGAGACAACAGCTACCTAGGGATTAGTCACAGGGATGCCTGCCCCTGCTGTGACAGCCAAATTTTAGATCAGGGTTCTTGCAGTGTCCCTTCAGTCACCCCTCACCCGGGGTTGTTATAGAATATTAGTTTCAGATGTGTTGTATTCATTTATGCTGTGGAATATTTGTTGAGTGACGAAAAATGTGTTGCATTCTTTTATGTTACATTTAACTCTATGAAGCTGTGTTGCTGTGCCTGTCTAAAACACCACATTGGTCTAATAAAGAGCTGAATGGCCAATAGATAGGCAGGAGAGAGAAAAAGGTGGAACCGACAGGCAGAGAGAATTAAAAAAAGAGAAGAGTGAGGAGTGAGAAAAGGAGGAGAGGAGGACGCCAGGGGCAGCCACCCAGCTACACAGTTAGCCACAGAGTAAGAAGGAAAGAAAGATATACAGAATAAATAAAGTTAAAAAGTGCAGAGGCAAAACATAGCTGAAGAGAAATGGGATAATTTAAGTTAGAAAAGCTGGCTAGAAACAAGCCAAGCTAAGGCTAGGATTTCATAAGTAAGAGTAAGTCTCCACGTATTTATTTGGGAACTGGGTGGCAGGCCCCCAAAGAGGAAAAAAAAAAAAAAGAAACTACACAGGGCCTCTTTTATTTGCTTTTGCTTTGGGGCACTGTGTGATGGGGGGGCCAGTGCATCTGTGGGTCCCAGGATACCCCAATATATTCTTTGGAAATGTTGAGGATAAATATTTAATCATTTCAAATGTCTTACAATTCATATTAATGATGCTGTCTAGAAGTGTCATTATAACTTTTTAAAGTGTGCTTAAAAATACATCTAGAAGGGTCTCTGGGAACCTGAGGGAACCCATGACCTTTATCTACACAGAGTCTCGTTATGGAGATATGGGGAGAGTGGGTGGCAGTCAGGGACTGGCAAGGAAAGTTGACATTGTTATCGTGGGAGAGTTCAGATGAATTTGATGAAAGGAATATTCATAGAGGTGAAATCAGGTGTAGGGGAGCCACAGGGCTATCCTTCAGGATACCAGGCAACCTGAGGGGACAGGAGGAGCTGTTAGGAAGAGGCCTGCGAGGATGGAGTCTCTGCCTGATGACTGCCTCAGCCAGACACAGACAGAGAAGGCCTATGGGAAGCGATGTGCTGACCACACTGTCCCCTCCTTCCAGCCCCTTACCAGTTTTTCTCTTTCATCATCAGCTGAATCAACTAGGAAGTCAGAGGCCAGGGAACAGACATCATGCAGGGGTCTAGGAACTGTTGAAGGTGCAGTATGGAGAGACAGATGGACAAGGTGAATAGCCAGCTCTTCTTCAGTGCTTGCCCCCCGCGGATGAACTCCGAGGCTGTTAACAGGCCACAGAACAAGACTGAGAACAGTGTGTGCATCAAGGGTGAGGACTGAGGGCAGCTTTTGCCGAAAGGCCCAGGGAGGACTTGCAGGGTCAGGTGGCATCTAGCTGGGTCCTGTAGGTGAAGTGGCCAGCAGAGGATCCCAGATAAGGCACAGGGGAGGAGCAAACAGCATTCTGGAATGAATGGAGCAAGGACTCTCAGGACTCAACAGTAGCCGGTGGCATTGTGTGGACACCGAGAGGAAGGCTTGGGGGTGGGAAGGGTTTGCATGTTCAGACAGGACTGGGCAGAGGAGGAAGAAGGAAATCACTGCTTCTGCTGCAGCAGCTAGCAGGCTACACTCTCTTTGAGAAGGCCAGAAAAGGACATTCAGAGGTCGTGAGCACCATCACTGAGTTCCCTATGTGTATGCCAGGGGCATCTGTGCCCATTCTCTACACTAATCACCACACTCCTGCAAGATAGAATCATTGCTTCCTTCTTATAGATGAGGAAACTGAGGCCCAGAGAGATGAAAGAACTTTACCAAAGCCACACAGTTAAGGGGTGGCAAAGTCAAGATTGTGTTCCAGACACAGTGAGTTTCCCATTGTATTGTTGTTCACATTGGAAACAAAGAGCAAAATGCGGGCTTACAGAAGTTGGGGGGGGGCAGGACATGCAAATCACTGAGGAGAGGTAAGGTGAGGGTGTGAGGCACTGAGCAGAACAGGTGCATTGCCCTTTGAGGGACCAGCTCTCATGACCATTGACAGACATGGGGTGGGCAGAGCTCCTTTATAGAGAGACTCCCAAAGCACATGGCAGGATTAGTGTGGTTACTAATACCCAGCAGGAGAATCCTCCTTAAGAGCCAGAGTCTAAGTCTGGAGGGATTTCGCCATACAAGGCATGGGGAGAACTTTTGGGTTAGCTTCCATTAGATTTAGGTATCAGCTCAAATTCTTGAATAGAAAAATGATGACAGCAATTAAGGAAGTCTAAAATCCAAGGTACACAGTGTACCACCCAGACTAGGCTTTGAGAACAACCCAGTTCCGTGAGCTCCTCAAGACAGGTGGCTCGTGAACACTGGCGTTGTCTATGTTTTCCCTGTAGCATCAGGCACAAGTGAAAACAGGGTCAATACAGCTAACACGCAAGCAGGGGTGTGCATTTGCCTCCTTCTCTGACTTGATAAATTTAAAGGACACTGCTATTCCTTACCTGGGAAATGAATGCTCACAACCAACCACCCACCCCGTGCGTGTGTGTGTGTGTGATGTGTGTTCACCCAGTTTAGACCAGAACAGCAAAGGATCCCCTCCATTGAGACAAGGTGAGAGCCCGGAAGGCAAATTTGGCATGGTGTTTGTTTGCTTTCGCTTTAATGAAACTGTCTAGTTCAATGTGTACTCTTACTATGGAGATTGAAAGTTGATGGATGAGGAGCGGGAGGAAGGTGGAGTGGATTGTTGAGCTGGTATGCAGGTACTTAAGATGCCTGGGCAGGTGACAGAAAGAGCCAGTGATTAATATTAAGACACATCTAGTCTGCAGGAGGTGCTGCATTCACCATAGGGAAGAAGCAAAGAAATCAGAGTTGCTGATCCTAGGACATCAACTCATCAGGGACCCTTCTACCTTACTCAGTGTTAGACGTCTAATGAGAGGTCTAAACCAGACCTGGGTATTGATATGGATCAACATCGCTGGAGTCAAGGTGTTAAAGGATTGTTTAGTAAAACAGACAATAATTTTGAAGGTGAACGTTCCCCCAGAGGCTCGTGTGTTTGAACACTTGGTTCCCAGATGTTGGCGCTGTTTTGGAAAAAGTTGTAGAACCTCTAGGAGGTGGAGCCTCATGGGGGAAGTGGCCACTGGGGGCAGGCCTTGAAGCTTTATAGTCTGACATCACATCCATGCCCTCTCTCTCTGCTTCCTGGTGGCCAGCTGTCTCACACTCCTGCGGCAGTGCCTTTCATGTTATGATAGGGCTGTAGTCTTCTCAAAACAGAATCACCCTCCCCCTTCCTTAAATTTCTTTTGTTACATGCTTTGTAACCGCGATGAGAAGAGTAACCAACATGAGGAAGATGGCTTTAATGCTGAAGTGGGGACCTGAAAAGGTTAAAGCCACAGAACGGAGTGGAAGGACAGTCACTAAGGATCAGAGGTGAAGAAAGTGGGGGGACATTACTCCAAGGGTCCAGGGCACAGAAGTACTGCAGGTCTGTGAGAACTAGTGCACAGCAAATGACCAAGCTTATTAATAATGCATGAATTCCGTCGGTGCAATGTGCTAAGGGAATAGGTGTGAGGTCTTATCACACAGCTAGGAGAGGTAACGGGTGGTAAATAGCTTGAGTGTGCTAATCATTTCAGAATGTATAATGTAGCAAAACATGATGTATACCTTAAATGCAGGCAACTTTGTAGGAGTGTGCATGTGCGTGTGTATGTGTGTGTGAGTGTGTGGGCTCAGGTGCACACACGCATGACACGTGTGCAGAGGTCAGGGGGATGATTTTAGGTATTAGTCCTTGGACACTTTTCACATTTTGTTTGAAGCGGGGACTTTAATTGGTCTGGGATGTCACCGGTAGGCCAGGATGACTGGCTCATAAGGTACTGGGACCTTCCTTGTCTCTGCCTTCCATCTCGCCATCTCTGGGAGTATATACCCATTTTGCCCAGCTTTGTCCATGGGTCCTGGGGAGCTGAACTCAGCCCCTTATATATGTGATGTATGTGTTTTACCCGCGGAGCCATGTCCCAGCCTGCACACAGCCTTTACTTCGCGGTCATATCCCATTAAAACTGGGTAGTAATGGATGACTTACAGTTCGGTAGGAACTGTTTGCTTTCCTAAGAGAAGTGATAGGTTCCTGAGTGACTGTGGAATTCTGGGAAACTTCAGTCGCCAAGAGTTTCCCAGATCCCAGCTTCAGGGACACGATGATTGCAAGAAATTTCCAGTTACTTTTGCTTCTCTTGCTCTTGAAAGGGAAGATGGTCATCATATTGCTAGTGGCCTGTGTGTCCCGTGGGACTGGAGAAAGCTCTGACCTCTGCCTCACTCTTCTGGTCTATGTACTTCATGATTTCAAGTCCTAGGTGCCCAGACATACAGGTAGACAATGTTTGAAGGGGGAAGGGGACAGGAAGTGGTTGATTGCTGACTGGTTAATCCTTCCTCCCTCACGTTCACATTTCTTCCTTGGTGTCTCCCTCCTTCACTTTTTCCCAGAAAATATTCTTCAGGCTCATAGGAAGTGTAAGCTTTTAAAAATGAAGCCCCTCCTGTTCCATTCTCCGGTGTTAAGGCTGTGCAATTAAGTTGGTGCGACAAGTTGAAGTAAGAAGCAGTAGCCACACACTAATACCACGCAGTAGTGGTTGCTTAGCAACGAACAAGAAGCCGTCCGTGTAAAGCAGGTTGTGTTTGCGTCCAGGCTGTGCTGTCTCTGCTAGAGGTAGAAGGGCCACTCAGCTCAGCATGGAGCTGGTTCTCCAGAACTCACTGCAGTCAAGTCGCCTGTGGAGTTGGAGAGGTAGTAGTCGTAGGCCAGAGCTGATTTTCTGAGCAACTAGTCTTATCTGTCCATGTTTGACATTTACACTGTGCTGGGCTCAGAGCAATTCTCCTGCAGTAGCTTAGAGGAGCTTAAGGTCGGCTTTAGCATCGAAGTCCATCAGATCCCCCTGTTTTCTGTTGCCGGAGTGGTGTTTTATTTTTGTTTTGCCTCTTGAGGTAGAGGTACAGAAAGGAGAAGGCAGGTGCCTAGGGTCATAATTGGGCAGCACTGTATTTGATGGATTGCTACCTGGTCCAAGTGTGGTACTCAGAGTCCCCCCAGATCATCAAGTTAAAAAACATATTTGGGCATGGGAGGAGAGCAATTTGGTGAAGTGCCTGTCTTGCAAGCATGAGGACATAGTTTTGCATTCTAGAACCTGCGTTTAAAATAGGCAGTTGTGGGGCTGGAGGAGTGGCTCAGTGGTTAAGAGCCCATGCAGCTCTTGCAGAGGACAGAGCCTACACTGGGTGACACAGTCATCTGTAACTCTAGCTCCAGGAGCCCCTGACACCTCTGGCCTCTGTAAGCACCTGTATTTACACGCATATACCATGCCCTTCCCCAACACTCACTCTCACACACTCAGAATTAAAAATAACATATATACATATGTACATATATACATATATACACATATATGCACACATATACACATATGCACACACATATATGTGTATATGAATATATATTTATAGTCAGATGTAGTGACATATGCTTATAATCCCAGCAAGGGGGAGGAGGTGGAGACAGGTGAATTCCTGGGGCTTCTTGACCAGCCAACCAAGCTGAATTGGTGAACTCCAGGCCAATGAGAGACCATGTCTCAAAGAGGAGCATGGTGTTCTTAAGGGTGGCACCCAAGGTTGACCTCTGGTTTCCACTTGAACCTGAACACATATGCACATGCACCTACATATACATATGAACTCCCATAACACATGCATTAAAGGTGGTATACTTTTGCACTATTAGCTCATGAAAGAAAGCATATTTTCCTTCCCTTTTCCATGTGATCTCAATTCTTCCTTGACCCCAGATCTGCCTACTTTGTCCCATGTATGGGGTCTGTATGAGTGTTATGAGAAATCCATGTGTGTCTGTTTGAGGGTATCAGGGATTTATTAAGATATAAAAGGTGGAAATACACTCACCAATCACCAATACAGGATATGGTAAATCCAGGTGCAGAGTCCTTGGAAAGCTGGGGACCAATTACATGCTGCTGCATGCTGCCTGGTTTGGTCTCCACCACCGAAGAGAGTGCGACCACCCTACCTCCTTCTTTATAAGAGGTCACTCTGGTTTGAGGTTTGCACTGTGACTCCTCATGGTATTCCTGGACGTCTATGATGTGTGTTTCCACTATCTCAAACCCAGCATGAAATGACGACTGCTCTAGCAAACCTTCTGGGTGAAGATGTGGGAAGAAATGAAGCTAGGTTGTCCTGTAGTAGGGTCCCTACTGCCTTCTGCATGCCTGGGACTCTAGGAGTGTGTACCGAATGAATGAGGAGATGAACGAAAGATTCCCATCCCATCCCATTCACAGCTACTTTGCATGCTCGCCATACAGACCAAGGCAGAACACAGTGGTTTCCACTACCTGATACTCAGGAGATTATTTTTCTGTAAATGACACTACATTTGCCTGTTGCTAGAGAATTATAAGTTCTCATTGTTAGAATTATTGTTCTCTGTAATTATTGTGGTGACACAGGGAGAGGAGTGGCGCTGCCCCCTCTTATGAAACAGGGAGTCGGTGTGAGTCAGGCGTGAGTCTTAGTGAGTGTTGTTGGTGAGTGTTGCAGGGAAACAGGTGGCGATGGACTGCCTCTGGTACCTTGTGCCAAGACAGACGCCATGCTGGCACCAGCTCTCAGGAGCCTCTCAGAGGCATGCTGAGAAAAATGTGGAGGTATTCACATCCTGGCTCCGTGCATCCCATGCTGAACGCAGCCTTGCTCACGTGGGCTTGATGCTCAGGTGTTTCAAGATGTGTGTTTAGGAGCCTTCTCTTCAAACACAAGTAGGCAGGTGTTGGGAAAGATGCGCAGTGGGTGGTTTCACCTGCTGAGCCCGCTAGCTTGTGAGAACTGGAGTTTGGATCCCAAGAATGCATGCAAATGCTGGATGGGCATGGCAGCCTGTAGTCTCAGCCTATGGGGAGGGAGAGAAAGGGCAGACAGGGGCTTCTTATAGGAAGCTGGATAATTAGAGACCCTGTCTCAACATAGAAAGTGGAGCGAGATCTAGGAAGACACCGCACATTAACCTCTGACCTCTACAGGCACACAGAGTTGCATCTCCACACATGGGAACATGCATGCATATACACAACAAACACACACACACATATTGAATAAATAATAAAACAAGCTAGTAAAAAATCCAGCCCACTTTTGATTGTAGATCCCACCTCCCAGGTCTCATGGTATTTGTACTGACTCTCTGCACCTCAGGTGTCCTCTAGGTGTCTGTCTGGACCACATGCAAGGCTCTGTCTCCTCTGCCCGAGTCTGAAAAGGTCCATTTGCCAAACACAGGATCAAAGTTGAGATGATTAAGCACAGCAGGATCCTCACAGCAGAAAGTCAAGCTCAGAGCATTTTGTAGCTCTGAGCTTGTATTCTGGCCCTGCCTGATTAATAAACCATTGAACATTCCTCCTTCTCCCCCTCCTCTGTGCTGCTGCTGCTGCTGCTGCTGTAAGGTAGCCTCTCTCTAATGTAGTCCTGGCTGACCTGGAACTTGTCAGGTCCGAAAGAGACTCCAATTTCCCAAATTCCAAAAGGCCGTCCAAATGTTTAGAAATGGCCTTTGGCTTCTAGGAGGATTTCTGGTGTTCAGACTGGGCTAGCATTAAATTTAAATTCATAGAGATGCCTGCTTCTGTCCCTACCTCCTGAGTGCTGGATTAAAGGTGTGCACTACTACATCCGGCCCAAATACCGCTTTTTAAGGACAGGCCTATGAACTAATATCCAATGACAGACGTAATAATTCTTTGGATAAATTTTTAAAATTGTCTGAGCAAGAGTTTTAATTATTTTTTTTTCTTATGTAAGGTTAGTTGACCAGCTACAGTGCTGAGCAGATTTGAGTTTTACCAATTTGATTATGTTTTAGGGGGTGGTAAGGGCTTAGGCAGTGCTAAAGAGACAAGGGGATGGAGACTGATGAAGTGTGAAAAACCCATGGTTGGAGGAAAGAAGTCCTTGCAAGGGAAATATTAACTCTTTCATCGTATATTGACTTTGGTGTATTAATAACTGTTATGGTCCGCAGGGGTTCACCCGAACAAACTTATGGAGGCAAAGCTACTTTAAACACTTGAGTCCTGGCTGGTAGGTTGTGTCTGCATGCCTCAGGCTTTCTTAGGGGGGCCCTAGTATTAATGCCTGGGGGACTAACTATATAAAGGGGGCAAAATGCCATCTTTCCAAAGGAGACAGGTGGGGAAAAAAGTCAGGGAAAGGACCTAGAAACACTGTTTTTCAGGGCTGAAATGCTCGAGAAGAACAGCAAAAGGAAGGGAATGTCTTTCTGGCGCCACAGCACAGCTTCAGAGACTTCCGAGACTGTGGGTAGCTGGTTCTGAGGCAGAGTGTCATGGCAACAGGGCACAGTAGAGCAAAGATGCTCACTGCATGGTGGCCAGGAAGTAGAGAGGATGGGGAAGGAACTGGAAAGGAGGTCGGTCATTTAAGAGAAGGCCTATAACAGTCTCCTCTAACTGGGTTCCTCTTCCTTGTCTCTACCACCTCTCAAAAATGCTAGCAGATCATGAACTCACTGACGGATGAGTGCTCTGGGAAGCCAGTGTCCTCATGGTCTGAATCACTGCCTCAAAGCCCCATCTCTGGTTATTTCACTGGGGACCAAGTCTTCAACACTTGATCCTTTGGGGACAGGGGCATTTCATATGCAAATCATAGCAGAGTCTTAATTAAATTCTTTCTCTCAAAGGAAGCTCATTTTAGATTAAGGGGTCCAGGAGAAGCAGACCTGCATTTGATTGATCCATTGAATCAGCATTTATTGAGTGCCTGATGTATGCCAGGCACTGTGTTATGCTCTGGGACTTCCCGGAGAGATTCAGCCAAGTCCTTGTCTTAAGTGTACCCTGAATGATGGCTGGAATGGTGGGCGAAATGTGAGTGGGTAGGAAGTGCTCAACCTCTTTGTGTTCTGTGAAATGACTTTTTCACAGCCCTCCCATGGTGGAGGAAGGTCTCCCCCCCCCAACCAGAGGTTGTTGTGGCTGTGTTCACCATGGTAACAAACAGCTTACGGAGAGCTGGAGCTCTGGTGTGGAGCCCAGCTGTTAGAGCTGCCTCCTCTGCTGTCTGCCTGCCAGCCTGATGACTCTGCTCACTGCTAAGCTCACATCATTTCCCTGGATAGGAGATTTGGCTGGAGGACAGTAAGCAGATGGGACGGGGAGAGGCCTAGTAGAGCCACTGTGGGTTCACAAAGAATAAGTAAGCCAAAAGCCTGACACGCAACGGCACTGAGCTAGGCAAGTGGCTTCGTCCCGTCTGAGCCTCTGTGAGACTGGTCATCTTAGATGGTGACAGGTTCATGGGAAGACAGAGCATCTGTCCTAACCCATCCTAAAGTCATAGCTCTCTGAGCCTGATGACTGTGGTTCAGAAAGGCAGGGCAGCGCACCTGGGGGAGCAGTGGGTAGAAAGGACAAAATGCAGATTCCCAGGCTTGGGCCTCCGACTAAGTTACTGTCTGGAGGTGGGACCCAGGAATCCTCCTCACCCCAGTGTGGCTTAGAGAGGGGAAAGTGATCTGTCCTTGTTGTAGGGCTAAGTAGTTAGACTAGCTCAGTGGACTCAAAAGGAATGAATGTAAGAATGGGTTTTTTAACAGAGAATCACAAATCGCTGGGGTCAGGGTCCAAATGCAGAAGGTCATTCCTCGTTTACAATGGCAAGGCTCCCTCTAAATGATGCTCCAATCAATAAAAAGAAATGAAAGAGGGAGAAAAAAAAACCCTCTAGCTGGTGCTTATTATATTTTCTTCTCAGCATTTGTGCCTACAAAGCCAGCCCACTTCCCAGCCCAGTCACCAGGGCAACCAGCACCCCCACCTTGACAGCTCAGCCTCATAGGCAGCTTCTTGCACCCACAGCCAGGGCCGAGGGACCCAGCCCTATAATCAGCCTCCCGCTGCCTGTGCAGGCAGCCAGCAGCAAGTCTCAGCCCATCACAGCTCCGCGGACACCCCCTCCTCATGCTCACATGTGGCGATCTGCTGGTTTGCCTCCCAGGAGACGTGGGGCAGTTGATTCTGCCAGTGTCTCATCCCTCTGAAGGGAGGGAGGGATTTGCCATGAAGGGCACAACCCCAAGTGGCAGCCTGCGCAGGAGAAAAACACACCCTCCAGAAGGGGAGTGGTGGCAGGTTCCCTAGCGGAGGAGAGGAGATGGCTTTGGGGGTGGTGGGAGTTGAGGAAGAGTGTGCAAAGTGATGAGCTCGTGGGAGGCTGGGCAGCACAGGGGAAGCGGTGGGGAGCTGGGCTTCCACTGCTCCAGTGTTATGGAATTGGCTCCCAGCTGGGCCTTCAGCCAGTCCAAGGCCACACACACCTAGAGCCTGACCCAGAACAGTTTCACGAGGCCAGGGATTGTCTGTCAGGGCTGTCGAAGGTCACCATTCTATCCAGCTCTTCTGGCTCCGGTGACCCATCAGTTGGCAGGTAGTTTTTTACCAGCCTACTAAACCCGGTCTTTCACTGTTAGAGTTCACCAGCACTTCTGGGCAGCCCTATCCCCACCTCTGTTTTCCACTATCCAGCAGCTGCCTTCACTTTTCCTATCTTGGCCACGTTCTTGGCCAGGCCACCTATCTGAGGTCTTACCGGTCCACAGGCAACAAGAAATGGATCTTTTCAACCCTTCTTGCTTAGTTCATGGCAGCCTTAGGCCAACCTTTGCAGGCTCTTCTGCCCCTGGACTAGGATGAAGCCTTCCTCTAGTGGACTGAGGGTCTGGCTCCCTCCAGGCGGCTTAGAGCCAGCTGTTGGTGGTGGTTGCGGTGGTGGTGGCAGCGGTTGCAGACCTTTAATCCCAGCACTGAGTCTACAGAGCAAGTCCCATTCATACACAGAAAAAACTCTGTCTCAAACACACACACACACACACACACACACACACACACACACACACACACACACACAGAGAGAGAGAGAGAGAGAGAGAGAGAGAGAGAGAGAGAGAGAGAGAGAGAGAGAAGCCTGCTGAGACCATTAAGTTGCAAGAACATTAACTAACTCTCCTAGCTGGTCAGAGGCACAAGAGGAAGCCACAAATGCCCTCTTGCCTTAGGTGGTTCCCAGGCCTGTGCTTTCTGTGCAGCCTGTTTGGGATGGTCTGTGTGGCCTGATGCTGAATGGAGTGGAGCCCGTTTGTCTGCACAGTGTCCTGGACTCTCTTCTCACCCTCCTTAACTCATTTCTTTCTCCATCTCTTTGCTACTCCCCCAATTGTGCCCTCCCCATTTAGAAGCAGTTAAAAGGAAACATTTCACTCATACTGTTTTCTTGAGAGCCTAGGATAGATTAGTGCTCCTATGCTAGTAGACCTAGGATAGATCAGTGCTCCTATGCTAGTAGACCTGGGATAGATCAGTGCTCCTATGCTAGTAGACCTAGGATAGATCAGTGCTCCTATGCTAGTAGACCTAGGATAGATCAGTGCTCCTATGCTAGTAGACCTGGGATAGATCAGTGCTCCTATGCTAGTACACCTGGGATAGATCAGTGCTCCTATGCTAGTAGACCTGGGATAGATCAGTGCTCCTATGCTAGTAGACCTGGGATAGATCAGTGCTCCTATGCTAGTAGACCTAGGATAGATCAGTGCTCCTATGCTAGTAGACCTGGGATAGATCAGTGCTCCTATGCTAGTACACCTGGGATAGATCAGTGCTCCTATGCTAGTAGACCTGGGATAGATCAGTGCTCCTATGCTAGTAGACCTAGGATAGATCAGTGCTCCAATGCTAGTAGACCTGGGATAGATCAGTGCTCCTATGCTAGTAGACCTAGGATAGATCAGTGCCCCTATGCTAGTAGACCTAGGATAGATCAGTGTTCCTATGCCAGTAGACCTGGGATAGATCAGTGCTCCTATGCTAGTAGACCTAGGATAGATCAGTGCTCCTATGCTAGTAGACCTAGGATAGATCAGTGCTCCTATGCTAGTAGACCTGGGATAGATCAGTGCTCCTATGCTAGTACACCTGGGATAGATCAGTGCTCCTATGCTAGTAGACCTGGGATAGATCAGTGCTCCTATGCTAGTAGACCTGGGATAGATCAGTGCTCCTATGCTAGTAGACCTAGGATAGATCACTGCCCCTATGCTAGTAGACCTAGGCTAGATCAGTGCCCCTATGCTAGTAGACCTAGGATAGATCAGTGCCCCTATGCTAGTAGACCTAGGATAGATCAGTGCTCCTATGCTAGTAGACCTGGGATAGATCAGTGCCCCTATGCTAGTAGACCTAGGATAGATAACTGCCCCTATGCTAGTGGACCTAGGATAGATCAGTGCTCCTATGCTAGTAGACCTAGGATAGATCAGTGCTCCTATGCTAGTAGACCTGGGATAGATTAGTGCTCCTACACTAGTAGACCAAAATTCTCGTTCTGTGTTACCTAGCCTGACCCCCTCATCTGATGGAGGGAGCTGAGGAATACAGAAGTAAAAGGATTTTCCCAAGAGTGCAGTTGGACTGTGGAGAAGTGGCTCTTGCTCCTGTCTCTAACAATTATAACAAGTGTTTGTCATGTGCCCATAGGCACTGTGAGTGCAGCAAGGAATGAAACTGACAAAAATCCTTGGTTGTATGGGACATGACATTCCAGTGGAGACCTGGAAGAGAAAAAGACCATAATCCATACAAAAAAATAAAATCTTCAAACTGTTGGATTGGTCACTGCTGATCTGGGGATGGTTGGAATCAGGGGTTGAATATGACACCCCCTAAAATTCCTGAGTGCAAACACCCCAAGATCTCAGAGACCCTGGAAGCCCTAGGTGGCTAGGTTAAATGATTAGTGTCCTTGGAGAAACTGGGACAGGTAATCAGGGATGCCTGTAAACCTAACAGAGTGATGGACTGACCAGGACAAAGCTGAGGTTGTCACTGCTTCTGGAGATGGCAAGTCTGCGGGTACTTTGGCTCTGGACTTTAACCTCCAGGACAGATTGTAGCAAAAACCTGGAAACAACCCCACCAATGATTAACAGACAATTAAATAAATTAATATTTTTAGGCCCAAAAATAGGAAACTGAGAGTGAAGATGAATGGCTCTATCATCCACGAAAATAAATCTTATGAGCATGTGGAACTGTTGAATGACAGATGTAAACTGCTGAAGATTATCTACACCTTGACACCATTACAGGGCATTCTAAGACAATAATATGCATGTGATCCAAATGACTCCCCGTTCAAAAAAATGATGAGATGATAACACAAAAGGCAGCCTATTATTTAGCTTTAGTAATGAATTGTAATCAGAGGGGAGCCCATGGAGAGCATTAGAATGTTCTGCTGGTTTTTCTTATTTGATTTTGTTTTGTTTTAAGTAGCAACCTGTGTTTTTGTTTTATCTTTAAGATAATTTGTGTAAGAGTTCATATTTTAGATTTTATTAAGTATGAAAGCTTGGTCTTATCTTAAGCTTGTTAGCCTGTAAATATTAATCCGTGTTTTGCCACATGGCTCGTTACCTCCCCTCCATGCTGGACGTCCCACTTCTTCCGTGTCTGAATGGCAATTCTCTGCAGCTCTGATTCCTTCCCAGAGTTCCTAGCTCTTCCTGGAAGTCTCGCTGATCCTCTCCTGACTAGCTATTGGCTGTTCAGCAGAGACACATCTTCACAGTGGACAAAAATATCATACCGTATGCACAAGTTCTCTTGTGCGTGTCTCTATGGGAAAACAAGTAAGAGTTTCTCCTGGGCATATGCTGTAAAGAATGTACACCTAGAAGAAGTGATATGTCCTATTTTACAAGCAAGTGACAAATTCTTTCCCCAAGTGGTTGTACCAGTTTTTGCTTCAGCCAGCAATATGTACATGTTCTCCTAGCTTGTCATCTGTACAACATATGGCATGGTCAGAACTTTGCATTTTTGTCTGTTTGGTGAGTATGTAAATGTGTTTATCCTATTTTGTTAATGAATGTTTGTTGAGCCTAGTTATTAAGGTATTATTTATTTATTTTGTTTGGGGTATATACATGTACATGTTCATGTGTATGTGCACATATGTGCGCAGGTTTACATATATTGGTGTGTGTAGCCTGGAGGTCAATGTTGGGTATTTTCTTCAACCTTGTATTTTGAGATGGATTCTTTCATTGAGTCTGAAACTCCTCAATTTGGTTGGTCAGAGAGCTCCAGGAATCTGCCCATCTCCAGCTTCCTTGGTGCTGGGATTTCAGATGTGTGTCATGAAGCCTAGCTTTTACATGGTGCTGGAGATTCAAACTCAGGTCTTTATACTTGCTCAAAGGCATTTTTCCAACAGAATCATCTCCCTAGCCATTGTTATTATTGATGACAAATTATTGGTTGTCATGGGATTACAGGCAATTATTCTGGAAAAGGTTTGTTAATCCCATAGATGCGATGAAAAAGACCTCAGATCCAAATAATAGCCTTTTAAAAAAAAATCGTGTACATGGGCTGTTTTTCCTTAAAGGTGGGGTTCAAGAGGTCAGCATTGGACATGAAGAAAATAAGGATTTTTATAGCTCAGGACTAGGGTTTCCAAATGGGAGATTTGATGGGCAAGTAGGCAGGGTCACGGAAGCAGAACATAAGCATGACAAGGTCATCATAACAACTTTTGAAAAGAAAACATGGTTGCAAGGAAATTATAACAAGTCCTGAAACAAAGGCACAGTTGCCATTTCCTGGAACAGGCAGTACAGAATCATTTGTAGTTAGTCACAGGTGGGGCATAGCCCAATCCTTGAGAAACAGAGAATGAACATGGTTTGTCTTTACTATGAAATGACTTTCAAGCCCAAGATGGAGGCAGACTGGTTTATCAGGTTGTATACATATTTTGCTCACTTTTTAATGTTTACTTGATTTTTAAAGAGTTCCCGGTTCTGGACAGTAATCCTTTCAGGATGAATTTGTCGCAGGTTTTCCCAGTCTATGATATGCCTTGTCACACTCTTTGATGATACAAATTCACATTTTTGAAGTAGGTTATGCTTTTTTATTAAAGAAAACACTTTTCTTATTTGGATGTTGTAAAAATAGTCTCATATCTCCTTTCAAAAAATTGAGAGATTTGTCTGCCAGTTTCAGTTGTTGTTTTCATTCCTGAAATTGTTTCCTGGGGTCTGATTCAGGTAGGAATCAAATTCCAGTTCATTTTCTTTGTGTTCTTCCTCCTGCTGCTGTGACCAGTCACAACCAGCCGGAGAGCAGAAATGACAGCTTTGTTCTCACAGTCTGGGAGGAAGATCTGGGAAGCGGTTTCCACGGCGTTGAATCTGAGGTGTCATATGAAGATCTAGGGGAGAACCTTCAAGGTTTGGGGGGGGCTTGCCTCCCCTCTCTTTTTGTTTTTGAACATGCATAGTGGCAAGCCTGGTCCTCCTTATGTGGACTTGCTCTGCTAGGACTGGCAAAGTCTGCCCTCTTTCATGCAAAAGGTCCTCTATGGATAGACCTACTCTGACAAACAACTGAGAATATTCACCAGAAGATCACCTTGAATCATAAATCAGTCACCTCAAAGACCCTTTTCCTTGCCAGACATCATGCACAGGCTCAGAACTAGGTCAGGAACATCTCTGGGGTCTGGAGAAGCATTACTTTACCTCCCACAAAAACCAAAGAGTTTACTACATCTTATTGAAGCTTTTCTGAACCTGAATCCACATGGTTACTAGTCTGCAGCAATAATAGTAATAGCAACCATTTATGCTTGGAAATTTTTAAAGCATCGAATGCATATTATCCTGTTAATTCTTTCAACCACAATTGATCCTAAATACTATTATTATTTAAGATTTACTTTTAATTGTGTGTGTGTGTGTGTGTGGGTGGGTGTGTGTGTGTGTGTGTGTGGGTGTGTGTACTAGTGCACATGTGAATACAGATTCTCAAGAAGTCCAGAAGAGGGTTCAGACCTTCTGGAGCTAGAGTTACAGACTGTTATGAACCTTCTGACATAGCAATAGCACTTAAGTCTTCTGGAAGAGCAGTATGTGATCTTAACTACTGGGCTCTTAAACATCTCTAGCTTTTATTGTTATTCTCTTTTAAAAGACTTATTTATTTATTATGTATACAGTGTTCTGCATGTCTGTGTACCTGCACGACAGAAGATCCCATTATAGATGGTTGTGAGCCACCGTATGTTTGCCAGGAACTAAACTCAGGATTTCCGGAAGAGCAGCCAATGCTCTTAACTTATGAGCCATCTCTCCAGCCTTCTTATTGTTATTTTTTTTTGTGTGTGCATGTGTGCATTTGGTGTATGTATGTGTGTGATGGGTGTCTTTCTCTACTGTTTTGAATAATATTTTTTGGGGACGGGCTCTCACTGAACCTGGAGTTTACTGCTTTGGTTAGACTGGCTGTCTCTGGAGCCTCCCATGATCCACCTACCTATTGTGGAGTAATCTTTTTGTACACTGTGAAAATTTGTCACTTGGATTGGTTTAATAAAAAGCTAAATAGCTAATAGCTAGGTAGGATTTTAGGGGCAGAGAGAATGCTGGGAAGAAGAAGGGCAGAGAAGGTAAACAGATGGGGAATGAGTTGGACATACAACATGGGATAAAGGTAAAAGTGACGTGGTAGAATGTGGGTTAATAAAAATATGGGTCAAACTAAGTTATAAGAGCTAGTTAAGAAGAAGCCTAAGCTATCGGCTGAATTTTCATAATTAATAAGAAGTTTTGTGTGGTTATTTGGGAGCTGACAGGCGAGACAGAAAAATCTGCCTACACCTGCCTTCACCTTCTCCCCGGCATGTGCCACCTATGTAGCTTTTACGTTGGTCATGGGGATTCAAAGCCAGATCCTCACTGAGCGCAGCAAGCTCTTTACCCACTGAGCCACCTCCCCAGTTCTCTAAATACTATTACTGGTTCTAACTTAGAGACATTAAAGGACAGAGTGACATTAATTAGGGTGGTGGGGAGTAACTGAGCCCTGACTAAAGTCAGGGCAGTAAGCTTCAAAATCCTTGTGTCTGGCCTCACGTTACTAGTAAATGAATAAATGAGGCAGAGCTGTCTAGTTTTCCTTAGTGTGCTCTTCCCTAGATCACATAACTTCTCTGAGCCTCAGTTTCATGACTGGTCAAGCAGTAACAGTGCAGCGTCTTCTCTGCACGTTGCAAGCCTGCTGTGAGTGCACACTGAGTCAGGTGTAAAAGCAGGGCAGGAAAGAAACCCAGCGCCCTGAGCACTGCTCTTCCGCATCTTACTGGTGGAGACAGAACTGAGACTCAGGTTTCCTAGCAGCCAGGCTACTTCCATTCCAGGATGGTCATGGGAACACTTACAGACGGAAGCCATCAAATTGTGCATTTTCTCTTCACCAACCTCCCTTCTATTAGCCAGCATCAAAGCCATGTCTATGTAGTTAGTCAAGCAACCGTGTCAAAGAGTGTCACCAAATCTCAGATGACACAGTTATAGCGTCCAAATATGCAATCCTTCTTAGCTGGAGCAGGGTCAGGTTCATAAGTAATATTTACTTTTCATGATTGATCAAGGATCAAAGGGAAAGGGAGGGGAGAATTTCAGAAATTAACAGCAAATGGAAGCCACATGGGCTTTGGTCCCTGCTGCAGCAAGCCTTTCTGTCGGACTTTCTTTTGTGGGCCCGCCAGCCCCAAATAATGACACAGAGATTATTATTAATTATGAAAGCTTTGTCTTTAGATTAGACTTGTTCTGTGCTAGCGTTCATAACGTAAACGAACCTGCTTTAATCAATCTATGGTTTGTCATGTGACTTTTTCCTCTCTTCCATTCTGTATGTCTAACTTGCTTGGCATCTTGCTGGCATCTCTCGTGTGCCTCTGGTTCAAGCTCTCTGAGTTCTCCTCCCTCTGTCCGGAAGTCCTGCCTAACCTCTCCTGCCTATCTATTGGCTGTTCAACTTTTTATTAAACCAGCTACAGTGACACATCTTCACACAGTTTAAAGAAATACTCCACAACGCTCCATGACTTTGCCCCCATCCCCATCATATTTCTGCTCCTTTCCATGGCTCCTTGACTACTACTCTTTGTAGACGAGGGAACATAAAATCAGGATGCTAGCTGTGGGCTCACCACCAATGATTTCTATTTTGAATTTCAAAAGAAACATTGGGAGAAAAACAACAGTGAATAGTGGGGAGACGCACTCTATCAGATATTAAGACAGACATTAGTTCCCCCTGCTATCCTTAGGGAATATATTTCAAGATGCCTACCAGATGCTTGAAACCTAAGATAAATATCTGACTTTGTATATTCTGTTTTCCCTCTATATATACATATCCAAAATAGTTTATGAAGTAGACACCTTAAGGGAATCATAATGGGAACTAACAATAAATAAATAAATAAGTAAAATAAATCTAACCTAAACACAAGTACTGTGGCACCACAACAGCCTACCTGATAACCAAGATGGCTGCCAAGTGACTAATGGGTGGTTGGTGTATACCATATGGATACTCTGAGCATGGGGTGATTCATGTTCCGTCTCAGCTAGGATGAACAGAATGGCATGAGATATCTTTACTTCAAGTAGAGCATGATTTAAAGTGTTGGGAAGTTTTCAGACCACAGATGATGGGCAGTAAATGAAACCATGAAAAATGACACTGTAGCTGGAGGAGTACTGTATAACTAAGGCATGGGAATATAAAGACAGGCTGGAAAAGTAGCTAAGTTGTTGGCCTGTGCATGAAGCCCTAGCTTTAATCCAGGGCTTCACACCAGGAATGGCATGCATACTCTCACTGAAGCTGAAGGCACCCTGTAAGCTCCAGAGATTCTTGTGTCTCCAGTCCCTACAGTGCTGGGGTTGCAGGTTCAAGTTTCTCTCTCTCTCTCTCTCTTTCTCTCTCTCTCTCTCTCTCTCTCTCTCTCTCTCTCTCTCTCTCTCTCTCTCTGTGTGTGTGTGTGTGCTGGGATCTGAATTCATTTCTTTAAGATTGCACAGCAAGTGCTCTTACTCACTGAGCCATCTCTTCAGTTCATCTTAGTCTTTAAAAAATTGTGTGTGCTTGTACACGCACGTGCACGTGCATGCAGGCATGTAAGATGGAGAGAGTGTGGAGGCTATAGGACAACTTGTAGGAGTCAGTTCTCTCTCTCCACCTAAGTATGTTCAACAGGCAGAACTCAAGGTGTCAGGTGTGGCAGCAAGCTCCTTTATCCACCGAGCCTTCTTGATCCCACACTCTCCTTTTCCTTCAAAAAACTAATGTGTATGGTGTTTTGCCTACATGTATGGTTGTGTACCACATGTGAGCATTGTTCAGGAGGTCAGATGCCCTGAAACTGGAGTTTCAGAAGGGTGTTGGCTTCCATGTAGGTTCTGGGAATTGAACTCTTGTCCTCTGGAAGAGCAGCCAGTGTTCTGCTCACCCGCCTTATTCTTGCTAGAACTAAATATAAACTAGTCTGCGAGCTCCTCTAGAGCAAGGCACTACTCCACCAAGGTCTTAAGTATCACTTTCCACTCACCCCACCGTGCCAAACACTAGCTTCTGGTACCCTAGGAAGAGCCGCTCTCGTCACAACCTGAACAGGTCCATGTTTCATTCTAAAAGGGCTGGCTCTAGCATCTCTTAGTAAAGCCTTACTATTTTTTCAGGATTCAGTTTAGGTCTCTCTTCTAGGAGACCCTTTGGGACTTTTCCCTTCCCCCAATGTCAGCGCCGTAGGATTGTATTCCTATACCTTTGTCCCCTACCCTCAGACACACATTGCGCACTAATCGTCCGATTTGGCCACTCAAAGTCCCAGTAGGCCCGGGGAGCTAAGCTAACAGGTGCTTGTCCGCATCAGCAGCGGGGCATCAGGGAAGACAGAGCAGCCCTCAAATAACCGGAAAGTTACTCTCACAGGTGCATGACAGCCCAACCCACCGTCCTCTCTCCACCTCTTCACTCTCATTGGCTTAGCCTGCCCGCGCCCATTCCCCGCCTTCAGCCCGCCTCCCGGTCGCCTGGGGACGAGGAGAGCTCTGCGCACGCGCCGAGAGGCGGGGCGCGCCCCTTGAGGGCGGGGCGCGGGCCGAGGGAGCCCGACCGGGGCGCGTCGTTGCGAGGCAGTTGCGTCCTACGGCGCGCGCAGCCCCCCGGGCGGGGGCGGGGGCGGGGCCGAGGCGGCCGCTGAGGCGGCTCCCTGCTCTGGTCCCGCCCCCTCCGCGCACCCCGCCCCCTCCACCCACCCCGCCCCCTCGGCGCGCTGCGCTCGGGCTCCCGCCGCGCTCGATCTCTCGCCGCCCGCGGCCTCTCGCTCCGCTCGCCCGCGGCCGAGAGCGGGACCACAGAGTCCTTCTGGTGGGCGGCGCGGGGCTACGCGCGTCCGGCATCCCGGGGCCGCTCGGGCCGGCCGGCGAGGGAGCCCCCCTCGGCGGTCCATGCATCCGCCGCCGCCCGCCGCCGTCGTCGCGATGGATTTCGGGCAGAACAGCCTGTTCGGCTACATGGAGGACCTGCAGGAACTCACCATCATCGAGAGGCCGGTCCGCCGGAGCCTCAAGGTGCGCAGGGCCGAGAGACGCTTCCCTCAGGGCGGTCCGCCCGACCCGGCGGCATCCGACGTCCCCGGTCGCCGTGTCACCGCAGCCGCCTTAGAGCCTCACTCTCCGCCGCAGCCGAGGGTCGGCCTGTCCCTGTCCCCTTGACTGAAGCCTGCCCTTTCCCCTGACTGAAGCCAGCCCCTCACTCTGACTGGAGCTAGCCCTGTCTCCTCGCTGAGGCTAGCCCCTTCCTCGGACTGGAACCAGCGGGGTCCCTAGACTGCGGCCAGTTCTGTCTCGGAACTGAAATCAGCACTGTCCCCTGACTGGAACCAGCCCGTCCCCCGACTCGGTCCCTCGACTGCGGCCAGCCTGCGCCCCACCCGGCTCCGGCCTCCCCCGCGAACGGCCAAGCCGCTGTTCTTGTAGCCAGCCTCGGTGTGTCCCTCATCCGCAGCAGGCTTCTCTCTGGGTCTGTGTTCCCAGGTTCTGGATGCTGGCCCACTTTCGGGTTCACACAGCCCTACCTCGGTCTCTCAACCGGACATCCCAGGTCCCATCCATTCACGGTCCTCACCCCGACCTCTTCATACGATCAAGCTTGGGTCTCCTGGTGCCCAGTGCGGCATGGCTTCCCTTCACCTCCCGAAGACAGGCACCCTTCCCAGAGTTGTCCTAGTTGAGGGTTTTAAAGCCTCTCCCATCCGGAGTCACCATGCATCCCTTTCCTCCCAGCCCCTCCAGGACTGTAGGTGGGACCCTGCTCCTCAGCCCCCTTGAGGGAGTCAACCTTTATTTGTCCGTCCCCCCCCCATTAGCTCCCCCACCCCGCAAAGTCATCTTCCCAGCCTTCTGAGACGCCAACCCTCATCCTTACAGACGGTAAACCTAGTTTCAGGACCCTTTCCCTCCTCATCTGGCCACTCCCTCATAGTTCTCTTGAACCTTTGATTTCCTTTCAGTCTGAGTCTCTTGGGCTCCCAACCGAGCTCCAAAGCTTGTCCTTTTCGATGCCATTCAACTCGTAGTCTATACCCCCCCCCCCCCAAAGCATTCTCTGGTGTGGAAAAATGCTTTAGTCTTGGAGGATTCTGTTGGAGATAAAAATATGTGAATATATGTATCTGTGTCCACATGTGGTATATATGCATATGAAGTTGGTTCCAGCAAGGTCCTGGACTCTGCAAGTTAGAGTAAAAACAGTCCCCGCGCCCAACCCCCCACTGGAGACCTTGATGTTTGCTATAAAGTAGAGGAATCATCAGACTGAATGAGTTGTCGTTGCTATAACTGAAACCTTTTCACCAATAGGGTCTTTGAGGGTCTTTGGGAGGCAAGAGGGACCAATGTTTGCACATCTAATTTGCATATTATACTTGACAGACACCAGAAGAAATAGAAAGATTGACCGTTGATGAAGACCTCAGTGATATTGACAGGGCTGTTTATCTGCTCAGGTATGTCTCAGTCTTTCTGTCAGATTGCCGCTCTTTGCCTGTGGGGCAAACAAGCACTGTTTCTGAAATGTCATGTTTCAATTGTCGATGGTGTTCAGATTTACTCTCCCACTTGAACAAAGTACTTTTTTTTGCATGCATCATAATTATGTTGTGAATTAGGTTAGGCTTGGGCTTATGAATTTGAGAACTGAAATCAAATAACATATCTAATTTAAAGAACATTGCCTGGAGGAAGAAAAGCAGAAGAGCTAATGGTTTGAATTGAATCACATCCTTTTAAAATTACTTTCCAACTTTGCTCATGCAGGAGTCAGTTAGGATAGATTAGATTTAAGGGTATCCAGTGATTAATTTTAAAGCTCATTGTAGAGAATGAATATTACATGCTATTTCCTATATAGAAAAATTCACAAATACAGATTTGTGCTCAGGATATATTTATATTAGTTTTGCAGTATTAGTTTACATTGCACAAGCGTTTCTTTTTTTAAAAAAATTAAATTGAATCTGGTCTAATTTAAGTTTCAGACCATCTCAAAGGCTCTATAGAATAGCTTCAGACAAATGGTTATGTTATATTATGTATGCGTCAGATGATCCTACATTATATCAAACACAAAGGTCTCTAATCCTGGGGGTGGAGGGCAGGGAGCGGGGACTGTTCTTACTCTTCTAACTTACAGACTTCAGGACCTTACTTGAATCAACTTCATATGCATATATGAACATACTAATACAAATGTTCAGAATCATTTAAAAGGTAAATATATTGATGAAAAGTCTTCAGAAATAGAAATGTCCTAGGCATTTTGTATATATTTAAAATTATTTTTATCTATTATGTATTTTTTTCCTTTTGGTAAATTAGTCTTCACTTTTGCTGTTGGGAATCAGATTTTGAAAACTGGTATTACCTCCTACAATGTCTGTTCTCCTTGTTTCCTTTGCTTACGTCTACTTTACTAGCTTCAAGTGCTGACCAGCTTCTTATTCTGTTCTTGATTATAGACGATGGATCACATTTCCAGTCCCATCATGTTTATTGAATGAGTATATAAGAAATTCCTTTTCTAAGATTCTTCCTCCTCCTCTTCCTCAGACTCCAGGCCTTGCCCAGTGAAGCAAACTGTTCACCACTGATCTGTATCCTAGCCTCTCTCTAGGATTTTTCTTAATTATTATTTATATATTATATATATATATTTTCTTAATTATTATTATATATAACCTGGTGGCACCTTGAGTTTCTGTTCTTGCTATTTATCAATATACCTACCATTCAGACCCTGTTGATTATGGTTTTCAATGAACATAACAAACAAAAACCAAGCCAAACAGATAGACAGGCAGACAGACAGACAGACTAGCACAAGGAAGCAAGCAAAGTGAAGGGGAGCTTGGTGGCCACACTTGTAATCCCAGTGTTTGGGATTGATGCAGGAGAATTGCTGAGAGTTCAAGGACAGCCTTGGCTACATAGGGAATACCAGGGCAGCCAGGGCTTCATAGTGAGACCTTTCCTGTCCATTGGCTTTCACCATGATTCTTGTGCACATGACTAAACAGTTGAAGAATATTGGATACATTTCTCTTGATATGCAGCCCCTGATGATTGCAAATAAGTCCTGCTTATTCCTGTGGCATACTTTTCTTTTAGTGTAAACCCTTACTTATGATCAGGAAACAGAGAGTTGTACAGACGCCTCACTCTAGATGTCATTGATAAACCTGTTTTTTAAGTTTATTTTTTACTTTGCTTTTACTGTTGATTAGAGAACTAAGTTGCCTGCCTGCCTTCCTTCCTTCCTTCCTTCCTTCCTTCCTTCCTTCCTTCCTTCCTTCCTTCCTTCCTTCCTCCCTCCCTCCCTCCCTCCCTCCCTCCCTCCCTCCTTCCTTCCTTCCATTCTTTTTTCTTTTCTTCCCTTCCTCTTCTCCTCCCCTTCCCTCCCCTCCCCTCTCCTCCCCTCCCCTCCCCTCCCCTCCCCTCCCCTCCCATTCCCTCCTTTCCTTTTCAGATATCCAACATAAATTTCCCTTATGGACCCTCATAAAGGCCTTATGAGACAGATATACCTCATACCCCTTTTCAAAGAAGAGAGTTTAAAAAGAAATACCTGTCTCCTTTGGTTTCTTATGGATAGGGGAACACTAGTTTGCTTATGTGTGGGTTCTTTTGTATTACTACCCTCTCACCACCTCCTGGGGGCAGGTGTGTTTGGGAAAAGTGGGGTTTCTCTAGAGGAATTAAGGCAGGATTACCTGAAGGGTTCTTTCTTCCCCAGGACTCAGGAGGGTGCAGGGTTGTTTTTACAGATGTATTCAAACTGTTTCTGTTAAAGCTTGCTTTCTTATCTGCTCTCTTGGAGTGAGCTTTCTATTTTAAATAATTTATTCTCTTAAAAAATTGTCTGAATATTCTAGAACCTAAGTAGGAACGTCAGTCTTTTCCCTCTGTAGATGATTTTCAGGTTTAATTTTGAGTGCTTCACTATTCCTAGTATTGGATTTGTGTATTTACTTGTGTGTTATATTTGCTTCTTTGGTTCTCTTATTGTGTATTTAAACTCTGGGACTCATTTAAAATATTTATTTATTTTTGTATATGGGTGTTTTGCCTGCATGTCTGTGCTCCACGTGTAGTCAGTGCCTGAAAAAGGCATTGGATCTGATGGAACTGGAGCCTCTATCCTGTGAAAGAACAGCCAATAATTATTAACAAAATTAATAAATCAATAATTTTATATAAAATAAATTAATAAAACAAATTAACCACTAAGCTATCTCTTCACCGACCCCCATTCTTGAAATATTAATAATACTGAATTAGAATGTGTAAGCATCAGTAGGCGAAGCTTTACATTTATGGAGGTTCTCATAGCATTTAAATTGAATCCAGCATCTATTAACAGACAAATTCAGTGTTTACTTTGAAAGTGTGACAGGCCAGTTATCATTGCCATTTTAACAGAAAGTTTAGAACATTACGATGCTTGAAGATTTAGCACAGATGATTTTGTGGTTTTGCATAAATATGATGCTGATAGACCCATCTGTGGCATTTAGAACCGAAGCAAAACAACTTCCCAATAGTCACAGCTTGTGTCTTAGTCAAACTCAGAGCACAGCATCTTTTTCCTGTTCTCTCTCTTCTGTGTGATTTTGGCATGTATTTTAGGAATGTACTCAAAATATGTGAATAGTTTTATTAGAGAAGAGTCTAAGTATGCATACTGTATTTTCATTAAGTTTTAGCAATCTTAGTATACAGTTGTTCCCCCCCCCCCTATTTAGAAATTCAGTTTCTCATGTAAAGGAAGCACTTCATGGCTTCTTTCTGGCATATCCAAATTGCCAGCCCTACTAGCCCAATGCTTTGGCCATTACTAAATAAGGAATACTTAAACACACACACACACACACACACACACACACACACACACACACACACTACTATATTGCAAGACATTGCAAGAAGAATTTTTTTCATTTTTTCAGAAATGGCATGCTATTTATAATTTATGAATTTTTTTTATTTCCGGAATTTTCCATTCAGAATCTTCTAATAGTAATTGTGGGTGAATAACAAACCACAAAAAGCAAAATCTTCGGTAAAGAAGAACTATTGTACCACATTTCGTTGATCTGTTCATCAGCAAATGAACATTTTAGGCTGTTTCTAGTCAGATCTGAACCTTTTGGAGCAGTAATGTTAATTTTTTTCAGTGTCACTTGGATCCATGTGGTCACCCTTCACTCTGCCTTTCCTCATTCCAGAATATCCCTTGTAGACCTGTCTAATATTTCACATCCCAAGGTCCATCTGCAGTCTAGCACCAGGAGGCCTTCCCCAACATTAAAGCTTCTCTCAGTTTCCCTATTGTTTTAGTACTTGTATCTCTCAAAAGACAAGTCAGGCAGTGGTGGCGCACGCCTTTAATCCTAGCACTCGGGAGGCAGAGGCAGGTGAATCTCTGTGAGTTCGAGACCGGCCTGATCTACAAGAGCTAGTTTCAGGACAGGCTCTAAAACTACAATGAAACCCTGTGTCAAAAAATAAAAACAAAGACAAATACTCTTTTATGCGCCTTAACTTGTATGCCTTTTCTTTACCAGATTTCACACTTATTGAAGGACAAGTCAAGTTCTTTTTAATTCTTTCTTGTTCTTTTTGTGAACTGAATATATCTTTTTGTTTGTTTGTTTGTTTGTTTTTGAGACAGGGTCTCTCTTTGTAACATATTCACTGCCCTGGAACTTGCTTTGTAGACCAGGCTGGCTTTGAACTCACAGAGATCCACCTGTCTCTGTCTCCCGAGTCCTGGAATTAAAGGTGTATGGCACCATGCCCACACAGTAAAGTATATTTAAGATGGTCAAAACCCCAGAGGAATTAAGCAACTTGTGGTATGTGTGTGTGTGTTTGTGTATGCGTGCACAAGCATTTATCGTGGGCAGTGGAATCAGGCTATATCCTTTTCTATTATTCATTGCTTTTGTGACTATAGGAAAGTTACTAAAGTTTTGGAGATTGATTTTTTTTCATTTGCAAAGTGAAAATATCCCTATTTCCCAAAAATGTGAACTGTGTGGAGCACTTAGCACACAGTGGGTGCCCAGTTAATTCTAGACTTCAGTCTCTTTTCTGCTTTCCCTGCTTCTCCATCTCTCAGAGCTTAGCATACATTTCAAAGTCATAAAGAGAATACTGCTATTATTTTTTTCTGCCAATAACTTAATAAAGTATAAGTAAACTTATCAACTGAAGTTTGCAATAGATTACTGTTAGCTTCCTTTGCTGAGTGGGATTGGCTTGCAGATGTATAGCTATACTGCAAATGATGCCCCATCTTAGCAATATGCTACTGATATTTTGCTTTGAATGTGTTCACTAGATAGTGCACCTAACCCATATTTATATGTTGCTTACTTTTAAAGCCACTTGAAAGTATTTTCTACTTTGTACTGTGAGTTTTTAAACATTTTGTACTCTGGCAGTGAAGGAGGTTCAGGGGCAATGAACACAGGGCAGTAAATTATGGTTCCCACTAAGAGCTCTACCTCACTCTGTAAGGTGGTAGCCAGGGATAGTACCAATGAGTAGCTTTCTGTCATCTAGGTTTTGATTTCTATCTTACAGAATACCTATTCCTCTTAAGCAAAAATTTGTATGGAAAACCTTACTGGATGCCTACGTTTTAAAGAGCTTCTATTTCTTTACATGTCTTTGCTTTTTCTTTATTATTATGATTTCTAGTTTTGAGGTCTTCTGCTTTCAGTGTTGTTTTAGTCGTTTATGGTGAGGTTCTGTTCTGTCTACTCTTTAAATACTTAAGGTAAAATTAATGAATTTAGAATCTCATTTAAAGAGGGACGTGTGTGTGTTATCTTCTAAAGAAAACTTTGAAATTACACAGAAATGTTCAAAGGTCATAAATATATAACTTGTTTAACTTTCATAAATGAACACAGCTAAGGAACTATCATCATTAAGACATATTACATTAAGACATCAAACTATCTATTTGATTGACCCAGTAGCCTCCCACAGACTCATTCCTTTCCCTCCAGCTTCTTTATAGGAACCACAATCTGTTTTTTGTTTGTTTTTGTGTCTGTGTCTAGTCTCTTTTGCTCAACATTAAAGAGAGGTTTATCCATATTGTTGCAAAAAGCAATAGGTAGTTTGTTTTTGTTGCTGTATGGTATTCTTGTAGGAATGTATCACAACTTATAATGCCAATGATGGATGTCTACCTTGCTTCTAGTTTGGGGCTTTTATGCATAATGCTGCTATATGCATTATATATAAGTCTGAGGTAAATAGATATATTTCTTTTAGTTATCTTTTCTAGAAATAGAGTAATTGGTCATAGCATACTCCTATGTCCAAACTTGAAGAACTGACTGATGTTCTCTGAAGTGCTTTTATCAGCTTCTAATTATGTCAACAGTGCATAAGTGGTCCCACTGATATATTTTTAGGAAACAAAGCAACAAACTTCCTAGCCCACCAGAGATAACTTAACCGTCATCTCAGTTAACAGTTTTTGTGTGTTTCTGTCCTTTGTCTTGACTTTCTTATGTCTGTTAGCTTCTCTTCTTCCCCACAGGAGAATTTCTGTACACTTTCACAATGGTACTTACTTTGTCTCGGCTGTGCTTAGAAGACTCTTGGTTACATGAGTAATGAGATGTTTTATGTGTTTTTTTTTTTTGAAAAAGAAGCAAAGCGAATGTTGGAGCTTTTTTTTTTTTTTCCTTGAAGGTACCACCCTTGTCCTGCTGCTTTTAATGAGCCCCAGAAGTCCTATTTTTTTAAAAAACTTCTGAGGGACATCCTCTGTGAAATTGATGTCCAACTGACTTACCCTTTTACATAGAAATTCCAGTACTCCTTTTATTTGTTGTTTGTATAGGACCATTGTTTTCTGTATTAAGAGACAGTTATAGATACAGCTCAGCTACTTGTCTTCCATCATAACAAATAGCAAATGACTTTAGTATTTGGTAAACTGTGAAGTCCCTGTTCTGGATTTCTAGGTCTCTAAATAGTAAGAGGCTTGGGGATGATGCCCATCTCTTTTTCCTTGTCTTCTGTTCTGAGGACAACTGCAGGAGGTATCTGCTTTCTTTTCCCCTCGTTCTGAAGCTGCAGGAAGCTCTTTCTGGGAATCAGAAGGCAGAGCAGCCTCATGGGATCTGCAGGATAAGCTTCAAAATAAAAGGTGAACTATTTTCATCATTGTAAAGTGACCCATATAAAGTCATTGGAGAGGTTTGGAGTTTAATAGCAAGAAACTGTTATGAGAGAGCTAGGCAAGTTTTCATCTTGTAAGTACAGTTATCTGACTACTTACGAAAATGCTTAGAAATTTCTATAAGAAACTATTATAGAATTATTTAAAATAAATGATTATATACATTTGAATACAATATAAGCCAAGTCATGTAGCTACAATAATGTAGCTATAATAAACATAAGTAAGTTTTACATACATTTATATTTTTACAAATAGCTAATCCATACATACTTTGGGGATGAAGTTAAGGATTAAATTTTATCCTAAAGAATACAAAATGGGCTCCCAGTAAACATTTGGAATTGTATTCCTTAGCTTGCAGCCTTAGATGAAGTTAACAGTGGTTTCTTAGTGTTTACATCAAGAATTAGTGTTTATTATACAAGTGATAAAAGTCATACCTTTTAAGTCTTCAAGTTGGGACTAAATGAAGGCCATGAAACCATTGAACAAACTCTATTGATCATTTAAATCTGTACATTTTTGGACATGGACATTTAATTTGTATAGTGTCTTTCATAGGTCATGTTGGCCATCAGAAGTAGGAGGCAAGGAGAAATGATGAGGCTTAGTTTCTCATAGTCCCTGTTTCTGCCATTTCCTCATAAGATTCTAGTGTATGATAATTACATCAGAATTGTTAAATATCTTATGCCCTTCTTGATAACATGCCTCATAATTTAATCTTCCTTCCAATCAGAAATGTTAATAATGGAAGAGAGTTGTAGTGCAGCTAGAGGTTACTTTATAATGACTCTTATGAATTTAAATTGAAGTATACCAAATATTTATCAAGCATGTACATGCTAGGCTTTTCCTGATAAATAAATGGGTGTGCATTAACAAATAACTGTATTCAAGGAAGTCATTGTTTAGCAGGCAAATAAATTTTATGAATTTTCAATGGCATAGAAGTCATTCCTAATTATTCACAAGTATTTTTTTTATCATGTGGAGACTGAGGCTTATTCACTTACTTTATTAGACCTTGGGTAAATTGTGTCTCTTCTCTGAACCCAAGCCTTGCCTAATCTAAGTAGGAATATTAATACCTACTTGTAGGATAGGCAAAAGGATTAGAGGGAATGAATGTAGCTTGATACAGAGTTGTGTCACGGAGGTTTTCTGCCCCGCTCAGTCCTGCAGCCATTCAGTCCCAAAGAAACACAGAGGTCTACATTAATTATGAGCTGATTGGCCTATTAGCCCAGGATTCTTATTAACTAATTCTTACATCTTAAATTAGCCCATAATTCTTGTCTGTGTTAGCCATGTGTCTTGGTACCTTTTATCAGTGAGGTGTTCTCATCTTGCTTCCTACAGAGGTTTCTGCCCTGCCAGGTCCTGCAGCCGTTCAGTCCCAAAGAAACCACAGAGGTCTACATTAATTATAAACTGATTGGCCTATTATCTCAGGCTTCCTTATTAACTATTATTTTAAAAATATTTATTTATTTATTATGTATACAATATTCTGTGTGTATGTCTGCAGGCCAGAAGAGGGCACCAAACCCCATTACAGATGGTTGTGAGCCACCATGTGGTTGCTGGGAATTGAACTCAGGACCTTTGGAAGAGCAGGCAATGCTCTTAACTTCTGAGCTATCTTTCCAGCCCTTACTAACTCTTACATCTTATATTAACCCATAATTCTTATCTGTGCTAGCCATGTGGCTTGGTACCTCCTATCAGCATGGCATTCTCATCTTGCTTCCTCTGTGTCTGGGTGACAACAACAGACTCAGCCTTTTCTCTTCCCAGAATTCTTCTGCTCTTGTTGCCCTGCCTATACTTCCTGCCTGGTTGCCCCGCCTATACTTCCTGCCTGGCTACTGGCCAATCAGCATTTTATTAAATCACTACAATATAAGTGACAGGGTACAAGACCATTGTCCCACAGCAGAGTTGTGTGGTCAGCAAAAGGTGATTTTTACTGTTCCTTTAAATTACCTGTTTTCAGGGTACAACATATTTTACTTTTGTTACAGAGGAAAATTTCTGTGCAGAAACTTTGTGTGGTCAGTTTTCTAGGCTATGATATCCGACCCCTCCTAAAATGTTATGCAAATAGCTTTATTGAGTATACGTCAAATAAATAAATTAAGCATACAGTTTAATGATTTTGAAAAACAGATACCTCGTCTGACCAGCATTTCAGTCAACACATAGAACATTTGCACTAGTATCCTTTTGCAATTAATCTTTCTCCTGACCCTAAGCAACCACTCATGTTTTTTTGTGACTGTTGGTTAGCTTTACTTGTTCTAGAATGTAGACATGTGTCTTCATATCTCTTGGATAAGTGCTTTAGATATAATACAATGAGTCATTTGTCAAGGATATTTTTTAATTTTTATAGCTTTGAGATACACTTGACATCCAGTAAGCTATATCTGGTGAGAATTTACATGTGTACTTATCTGTGAAACTATTATGAATAGGTAATAAATAAATTAGTCATCCTAGGAAGTTATTTTGTATTCTTTTGTCATGATTTTTACATCTCCTAGTTTTTCCTCTACCCAGAACAATTGTTGATCTGTTTTCTATTGCTATAGATTAGTTGTCAATTTGAGGGATTCTATGGACACGAATAGTGAAGATTATCTACTCTTTGCCCAGCTTCCTTTATTCAGTATAATTTCATTGAAATTCATAATTTTATGGTAGTGAGACATTTTGTTTATCCGCCATTCATCAGTTGATGAACATTTGGTTAGTTTGGGGGGAATTTTTGTAGTTTTTGAGTATTAAAAAACAAGTGACTATAAACATTAATTTACAAATCTTTGTGTGAGATGGCTATGGTGGCACATACTGTGATCCTACAATGTGGGAGCTAAAACCAGGAGGATCAGTAGTTCAAGGACAGTCTTAGCTACATAGTGAGTTTGAGGTTAACCTGAGATACATGAGACCATGTTTCATTTGTCCTTGCTCACTGTTTAAACACCAGAAGTAGAGTGGCTGGGTTGTATGCAGGGTCTATTATTACACTTTTATGAAATAGATAAACTGCTATTTTTTGGCAGCCTGTGTGAACAATCTCCTTAATTTTAAGCCAAGATAATGCAGATATAATGATGTTCCATAATAGCTATAATTTGGATTTCACAGTGGCCAGTGGAGGACATGTGTGTTAATGGAGCAGCCATGAACAGTCTTTTTTGATGATGTGTCTGTTTGAATCTTTGCTCATTGTTAGATATCCTTTCCAAGTGTTTTCTTCCAGCTGGTGGCTTGCCTCTTAATTCTCTTAGGTGTATCTTTTGAAAAGTAAAATCTTTTAAATTTGTTGAGACATAGTTTATTGATGTTTTTCTTTATAGTTAGTATTTCTGTGTCTTATTTAGGAGACATTTGCCTAACAGATCACCAAGATCTTTCCCCCTTTTTTAAAAAAAGAAATGTTAAGAATTTAGTTTTATCTGTTTTAGATCTATGCTCTTCATTTTAAGCTAAATATTCTAAATGTTACAAGTATTCGTTGTAAATGCTAAAAGGATTAGAGTTAATGTTTCTTCAGTATGTGGCTTTAGTGAGGGCCAGTTTGCTTTTATAAGACAGGTATTTGGGTTCTGTTTCTGTCACCTAAGCTCTTCAGTTGCTATGTTTCCTGGTTCAGGTGTTCAAAGTGATGACTGAGCCTGATTAAGACTGAGTCTAAGATAAGGAGATTGGACATCAGTTTCATATTCCAACCACTAGGTGGTGCCTGAGGAGTGAAACTGATAAAGTGGGCAGGAAAAAGCTTGTGAGGCCTCAACCCTACATGAAGAACTATAGGCAACCGAGGAAAGCTGGGAGCAGGAGATGTGATTTTCCCCATGGAAGAACACAGCAATGGGTTGTCTAGTGTCAAATTGTGTGTGAGTTAATTGATAAGTTAATTAGATTGATTCTGGTATCCACTCAACAATGTGTATGTTTCTCAAAGCATCCTGTTGGCCGTGTGTGTGTGTGTGTGTGTGTGTGTGTGTGTGTGTGTGTGTATGTAAGTTGTCAGTTTACTTATAAGAGGTAAGACCTCACTATATTCTATATCTTGATCTTACACAAATGTTGTCAGTTATGCCTCAGTTAATCTTAAAATCCCCCTTTTTATAGGTTACTTAGGATTTTGGTACTTCATATGTTATTAAGAGAAATGGTAAACTTGCCTAAAATAGTTATTTTACTATGAGGAATATCAAGAAGAAAATTGACTTTTTCTTGAGGAAAACATGCAGGTGTGAAGTGAAGAGTTCTATAGGAAGTCGTGGAAGATCCTAGAGGATCAGTAAGTAATTGTTTTAATCAGATTCTTGCTTTGTGGAAATTATGCTTTCACACTGACAGTTGGATGACTTTGAACGAGTTTCATAGTTGCTTTCTTTACTGTCACAAAGTGAAGGCCATGAGAGAGGTCATTTGTCTTTCTAAATCCCTGTCTAACTCCCACATTCTATTATGTCCTGTTGTTTCTTGTTCTTCATGTCACAGATAACTGGTTGAAGGTCTCTTTGTTCTTTTGGGGTAGAAATCACAAACAGGCAAGAGAAGTAGCTTCCATAGTGTTGATATCCCTGAGCTCTTGAGTGCCAGAGGCTTACAGACCAAGCTTTCAAATCAAGAGCCCGTTTGAAAGCTATACAGCCTTGAAAACTAGGGACTCATGGCTCCATGCTTTCTAAGCCAGAGACTTACTTACAGCTTGGTGCTCAGGTCAGTGGTTTACTGTTTGGGCTGTGAATGCCTGTGGCTCCTTGCACTCAGCAGCTAGTTTTGCAGAGCTTGAACTTGGGTGTTGGTGCTTCTTAACCCTGGGCAGCCCGATAGACCCACTTTTAGCAACTCTGGCTGCGTCCTCCCCTACGTGGTCTTTCTTATTCTGCTGTCCTTTATAGTCACATTCCTTAGTCTGTATTCCCTGCCACTCTCTGGAACTCTGAAGACATCTTCTAACTGCTGAATAAATAGAGTGGCCTGGGTTCTTTTGAATGTTATTCTGTAGCAGGTTTTAGTTGCTGCTTCAGGATGCTTGGGATTGAAAGCCCAAGGGTTCATCTATTCTTGGTATTCTTAGCTCAGTCTGCTCCACCTGTAGTAAAAACCCCAAATAGGCAATAGAAGCTCACTTGGGAGAAACCTTTATTGGTACCTAGTGTTGCAACACAAGGGGCAGTGCACCAGAGAGAAGCCCCTGGAACAGGCCTGAAAAGAGTAAAACCCAGCATGTTTATATAGCCATATGGGCATGACGTGCTTGTGAACAGCCTGTCACCAGTCACAGCCTTACTTCACAGTGCCTGGCTTCTAGTACCAATAGCATACTTTACATATACACAATAAGCACCATCACAGGCCTTTTGATGAGACAATGAGGAGGTGCTCCTTTTCCCATCTTAAGTGAGATTAACTGCAGAGTATATGACATCAATCACCCAGTTCACTGAGGCTTATTGTCACTGCACATTGGAGTGGTTGTTCCCGAGCAAAGCCTCCTGAAACAGAAGTCAGAACTTCTGTTCCTGACAGTTGGAGTGGAGTTTCCTCAGAACAATCATAGAGTGTTCAAAGTAGCCAACTGCTATGATGACAGGTTAGCTTATTGCCAAAGAAAGGACTTCTTAAAAACATTCCTTTACTTATTTTTCATATGTGTGCATGTGTGCATATACACGTCATAGCACACATGTGGCAGTTAGAGGTCTACTTCTGAGAATGGGTCTCTCTTTCTCCTTTGTGGGTCCTGGGGCTTGAACTTAGTTTGTCAGGTTTGGCACTAAATATTTTAGCTTGCAGAGCCATAAAACTGACCAGGAAGGGACTTGTTTATTGATAGCTTTAGGCAATCAGGCACAAGGTTTTGCAAGCTGTCAATCAAGTGGCTGCCTGACTCATCCCAATAGGTTTTGACCATTTAAAAAAAAATCAGAGGGGCTGGAGAGATGGCCAAGAGGTTAAAAGCACTTACTGCTTTGGTAGAGGACCCTGGTTTGATTCCTAGCATCTACATGGTGACTCACAATTGTCTGTAACTCCAGTTCCAGGGTATCCAGTGCCCTTTCCTGGCACTGTACACCTGTATGTGAACATGCATACATACAGGGAAAACATTCATATACATAAAATAAAAATAAATATTAAATAAACACCAAAAGATACTTTACAATAATGACTGCATAAACTGACTTTCTTTTAAAAAGTTGGCCTATGTTGATTTTACCAAGAGTTCTGTACATGGCTAGAATGCACTTTGATATTTCCCTATTACTTTTTCTTATTTTCCCCACTGCCTGTCAGTTCATATTCCTAATAGTCTCATTTTTACTTTCAGGTTTCCCATCTCCTGGATTACATGAGAAAAAACATGCAGTACCTGTCTTTGTGGGACTGTTTTAATTCACTAGCATGATGATTTCTAGTTCCATTTTCCTGCAAATAGAATAATTTCATCTTTCTTTATGGGTTGGTATATATATATCGCATATATCACAAAATGACGTATACAATGAATCTTCATCCATTTATTCATTGAGGGGCACTTAGACTGAGCTCATAACTTGGGTATTGTTAGTAGTGTATCCTTAATTATGGGTTTGCTGGTCTCCACAGTAGCTGTCTTTGATTCTTTTAGGTTTATACACAGCAAAGGGAATTCACATTCCTCACAGTACCTAAAAAGGCCCAACCCCCAGCTCAAAGCCTGGGTGAGGGGTTGGGTAGAGAGAAGGAGTCCTTGTTCCACAAAGCCTTTCCAGACTGACTTAGTTGGCTCAAGATCTTCTAAGTGTTATAATTGATTTGTTTGTATTGCATTTTTTCTAACTCAATTCCTTATTTACCAGCATATCTGTCAGCTGATGCCAGGAACTATTATGTGTTATTTGGACTCTGTGTGGGTCATATTATTCACTCTGGATTTTAGTCATCATCTCCATGATATCACTTCCAAATCTGGAGTTTAGGTAGCTGTCCCTGACCTTTTCCCCATGAAATTCAGGCCAAGATACTTTGCTGGCCCTCTGGTGTTGTAGTTCCACAATGTGTCTCCTCTAGAATGTCTTGCTGGCCTTCCAGATGTGAAATTGAATTCGTCACTTTTTAGTCTAAATGTGTTTACTTGTCATTAAAGCCTGACTGTCCTTTTATATCAATTTTTCTCTTCATTTTCCCATCAGTACTCTAAGTACCCAGCCACTAATTGCTACCTGACAAAATCTAGTCTAGGCATAAAGCATTATTAGGTTGTGCTAGAGAATTGAGACCAGTACCTGGTAGCCAGCATTTCTGAATAAGTGCTTCCTTCAAGGCTGATCCCATCAGTCCATTTGTCTTCTGTAGTTCAGTAGCTGAGTTTTGTCCTTTCCTGCAGAAGTTACTTATCACCTCTTTTTTTATAGGTGCCAGACTTCAGGTCTCTGTCTCCCAAAGGTTGCTTGTCTTGTTACTTCCCTTCTGAGCTCTTCTCTTACATTTTCTTGCTTGATCTATCTCTCCTGTTATGCCATAACATATCAAAAATACGTCTTAGAAACATTTTTAAAGGATTTTCTTAAAATAAAAACAAACCTAAACTTATCTTAAAAACCTAATAGGGAAGAGCTTCTAGACACCTTTGCATTTTGCATACCTTCAAACTTTCAGCACCCAACCTCAGGAGCAAAAGCAGACCTTCAACACATCCCATTTACTATGCAAAGTACTACAGAACTACGGTCTTCATTATTATAATTTTCTGCCTGTATCCTCACCAGTAGGAATACATTTTAAGTTGTGATTGGCTATATACAAGTGCATGTTTGTGTGTGTGCTTATTAGTATATGTATTTATAATGAAAATTTAATAGTAATTATTTTATGTCTATGTCTAATAAAACATCAATGTTAACACCAAAATAATCTTAATATGGAACTATAAAATGGGAAAAATCAAAGTAAATTACATAAAATTAAGATTTAATGATACCTCAGGTGTTACTGTATTTTATAAGTTAGTCCATTCCAGGTAAGTGAAGGTTTTGTCCTCTGTAAGTGTTGTGAGGTGTGAGGAGAGGGAAACTTAAGCTAATTCTGTGATGTGTATTTGAGAGTCAGAGGGCTGTTTTGTGTCTCTGGTAAAAAGTTGGCTGGAAAACCAACTCCGTTTTAGGAAGCTGGAGGTCATTCCACAGCCAGTCATCTCTTTGACTTGCTGATGTGTTTAATAAAGTTGAGGACTGTGGCTCTTTACAACTAGTACAAACCCCTGCTGATAGCAGAGGGCACATAGCAGGAATCATCAGTAAAATAAATTTTATAGTACTGATATCAAATAATCCATCTGACAACCTTTGTGGCAATATCAACTGAGATTCTGTTGTTGGTGGAATTGGGGATCAAACCCAGTTGTGTGTGCTAGGCAAGTCCTCTCTCATTGAGTTAATCCTCATCCCAGAGAACTTCTTTTAAAAAGATTGACTGTTAATCTGATTCTTGTAATAGGATTGTGATCTGAAGGGATGCACAGCCATAGATTATGGACTTAGAAATTGTAGGTTGAAATCTTGCCTGTAATCTTTACTAGCTCATAACTTTGAGTGCACTACTTTCATTCCTTGCATCTCAGTTTACACAATTATAAGCTATAACTATATATATATATTTAATGTAAAGACTAATAAGATACTTAGGGATAGCATTTTGCCTCATTTTGTAAACAGGGCCTGCAGTGTATTCTTGCTTTAGTTACATTAAAATAGATATGTTGATTTTTTTGTGATACTAAGCATGGTGATTATAAACAGGTTTGATGGTTCTCTGACTTTATAAATCTTTTAAGGCATCATTTTGAAGATTTAATGTTGGTTTTGATGAATAAAGAAATAAGTAACTATATAAAGCTTAGTTTTTGTTATGATATCAAAGCAAGGTCTGTTTAGCAACCAGTTCCTCATAAATTCAAACACATTGTCCCAGTAATTTCTGTGTGATCTTAAGTGAGAACTCCTAGGAAGGGCTCCTTGGCTGTGTATGAGCTAAGGTCATAAACCCTGCACTTAGTCAAATAGTAGTAGTAAGCAGAGTTCTCAGATATAGTAGTGACTGTGTTATCCCATCTTTTGTGGGTAGCATCTACTTCACTTCTTTCTTTACTGACTGGTTTAGGATTAAGTAAACTATGTAGGAAAAAGGGAACATTATGCTGTATAGTTAATATTCTTATCATGGGAATCTGTCTTCTTTTTGAATTTTGAGCTTTTAGATGGTTAGAGTAGGGTACTAGACTAATGACAATATTTTAAGAATATAAATTCATTGTAATTGCTGGGGATCAAACCCAGAGTTCCTCATATGCTAGGCAAACTTTCTGCTATTAAGCTACATACCTATCTTGACCTATTGTAACTTTGTGGGATTGGACAAGAATTTTATGAACTAGAACAGGTAACCTCATTTTCAGAGACTAGAGATAATGAATTTTCCTTCCCTCCTTCCTCCCCCTGCTCCTCCTTTTTTCCTTCCTTCCTTTCTTGATAGAGTCTTGCTATGTAGCCCAGGCTTCCCTTGAACTTCTATCTTTCTCATTCTCTCTGCTGCTTAATATTATAGGTATGTGCCACCATACTCTGCCCTTCCCCCTCAGACAGACACACACACACACACACAAATACTCAAATCAGCCTGCCTTCCTTTGTTCCTTCCTTCCTTCCTTCCTTCCTTCCTTCCTTCCTTCCTTCCTTCCTTGGTTGTCTCAAACTGATTATCACTTTTTGTATCTTTCCACAGTAGGGCACATAGCCTAGCTTAGGAGCAAGAGTGGAGTGAATGAAGTGGAAGGAGAAGTTCGAGCTTGGTTGTACATTATTAGTTATTTTTCTTGTTTTGTGGCTGTGACAAAACACCTGGTAGAAATGACTCAGTGAAGAAGATTTGTTTTTGACTCATGGTACAGTGGGATGGTGGTGGAGGTAGAATAGTGGGTGGCTTCATTTTTTGGTGGAGAAAATTGTGACATGCTACACCATGGTAATAGATGTGAGCAGAGGTAGCTAGACCAGAACCCTTGATGGCTGTAACCCTTAAAGACTGGCCTCTAGTGTTCCATCTGCCAATGGGGCTCTATCTCCTAAGTGTTCTGAGGTCTCATCAAATAGCACCCCCTTTTGGGGACCAGGGGTCCCAACATGAGTTTGTACGTATCCACACATCCAGCTATAGCAAAGGCTGTGTAATGTAGTGATTGGAAGCATAGGTTTTGAGTTGTGCAGACTGATAGCTTTGGAATCTTTATCTTCCTAAAGAGGAAATAGAATGTAGCCTGTGATAGTATCTATCCACTTGCTAAGATAACTGTGAGAATTAGCTTACGTTAAAGTAAGTCAGGTGTTTATTAGCACACCACCTGGTATGCAGTATAGCAGACACTATTTTATCTTGTTATAGGGGGAGAAGCAAAGATATAACGTTTTTGGTGAACATGTAACTGATGTAGTAGTGAGGGCAGGGTTGGCACAGAAGAAAGAAAACTAGCATGTTAATATTAGAAACTGGAGAATTCAGAGCTGAGGAGTTAGGATTGTGATGAGTGTGAAACTGGTCTTAACCATGAAAAAATGCAAAGTCAAGGTTCTGGCCAGCAAGCGAGATCAGAGTTTAAGCTTCTGAACATGGTAATAAGATCCAGCTTTTGACAACAGGAGTGGAATGCGGATGTGAAGTAGAGATAAATAACTATTTGCTCTGTGCCTTGTGCCAGGTATGGGAGTGTATAAGATCTGGCCCAAACACCCTTGACTAGAAGAGGTTGGAAACTGCCTTTTTGGTCCCTTAGTCACCTGAATGGTGCTTACTATCACAGCAGAGGGGTGGCAACAGTCACAATCAAACTTTATTGTGGTAACAAATGCTTGAATTTTTATTGGCTTAATGTATCACTGAAGAGGCTTTTAAAATAGGTGCATCTCCCAAAGGAAAGCAAATAATTAGTAGCACTAATTTAGAATTTGAAAGATAGCTGTCCTACATCCATTTATTTAGTCTTATATTTTTCCCTCTTCACTTTTTAACCTCTAGTGTACAGCTTAGATGATTAACCCAGTTCTTTTCAGTGTTAGAGAAATGGCTTGCTGACTGGCTTTAGAGTGAATTGTTTGAATCCTTTTTGTTTCTTAGTGAGTATCCTAAAAATAAGCATGCCCTAAACACTAGGGCAGAGGGAAGCCATGGGGCAGCCCATGAATGTTCTTCATGCATCACTTTCAACAGAAAACTGGAGGCTTTGAAGTCTTGAAAACTTAATTTTTTAAACAAAAAGAGTAAGATTAATTAGATAATTATTTAAAGATTATATATGCTGCATTAAGGAAATGATTTTACACTGACACCTCTATATTGTTCTGGGTCCCTTCCACTAAGTGATGGTAGTGCAGATATGAATTAATTGCACACACTTGTTATGTTTACCCTGTCACCAAAGTTAGCAAATGCTAATCACAGGCTCATAGCCTTAAGAAATTCTAGTTCAGCACTCTAATTTAGCAACCAAGCCTACTGTTCTCTGTGTCTCTTTTGTCCTATTGGCAACCATTTTCAGATTGTTCCTCATACTTTTCTTGTAATGTGTATTTACGCAGAGGCTCTTAGTTAGGGTTACTGTGCTGAAACACTCTGACCAAATCAACCTGGGGAGGAAAGGGTTAATTCAGCTTACAAGAACTCAAGCAGGGCAGGAACCTGGAAGGAAGAGCTGAAGCAGAGGCTTTGAGGGGTGTTAACTACTGGCTTGCTTCTTGTGGCTTGCTCAGCCTACCCCCCCCCCCCCAGGGAAGACACCACCCACAATGTACTGGTCCCTCCTCCCTCAATCACTGATTAAAATGCCATTGCTGGTGGGAGTGCAAACTGGTACAGCCAATTTAGAAATCAATATGGTGAGTTCTCAGAAAATTAGGAAACAACTTATCTGAACACCCAAAGGATGCTCAATCATACCACAAGGACATGTGCTTAACTATGTTCATAGCAGCATTATTTGTAATAGCCAGTACCTGGAAATAACCTAAATGCCCCTCGATCGAAGAATGGATAAAGAAAAGGTGGTATATTTACACAATGGAGTACTACACAGTGGGGAAAAATAATAACATCTTGAAATTTGCAGGCAAATGGATGGATCTAGAAAACATCATTTTGAGTGAGGTAACCCAGACCTAGAAAGACAATTATCACATGTACTCACTCATAAGTGGCTTTTAGACATAAAGCAAAGAAAAAATAGCCTGCAATTCACAATCCCAGTTAACCTAGACAGCAAAGAAGATCCTAAGAGGGACATACCTGGATCTAATCTACATGGAAAGTAGAAAAAGACAAGATTTCTTGAGTAAATTGGGAGCATGGGGATTAATGAAGAGGGTAGAAGGGGAGGGGGAAGAGGAGGGAGCAGAGAAAAATATATAGCTCAATAAAAACAATTAAATAAATAAAAATGTATACAGAAAAAAAGAAAAGAAAATGCCCCATAGACTTGCCTACTGCCCAGTCTTATGGAGGCATCGTCTCAATTGAGGTTCCTCTCTGATGACTATAGCTTGTATCAAGTTGACTTAAAACTAGTTAGGAGACATTTATGCTGCTTTTGTTTCTATCCCTATCACAACATCAGTATTGGGAGGATGGATGAAGGAAGTGAGCACGTGTGTTTGACAGGCTGCTTCATTCGTGCAAACTGCTACTGTGATTGTGGCTGGTTCCACTCATTCTGCATCTGTGGTAACTCTGTAGGCTCTTTCTACTTTTATGTCCTACTTTGCATTTTATTGTTGTGAGAAGCACCATAGCCAAAAGCAACTTGAAAGGAAAAAGTTATTTAATTTTATAGCTTATAGTCCACCTTGAAGGGAAGTCAGGGCAGGAACATGGAAGCAAAGACTGAAGCAGTGGTCACAGAGGATCACTGCTTCCTGGCTTGCTTCTCCCGGTTTCTTCAACCTGCCCAGGGGTGGCTCCTTCCCAGTGAGCTTGGCCCTCTCATATCAATCAAGAAAATGTCTCACAAATTTCACAAATTGCTTACAGGCAGCCTGATGGAGGATATTTTCTTATTTGAAGATGCTTTTTTGAGACAACTCTTGTTGCATCAAGTTGACAAAAAACCAATCAATATACTTTTTAAAATTATTTTTTCATTATTAAAAATCATCTAGAATGGTGGCTCCCAAAATGCATGGCCCAGACCACAGCAGCAGTATCACTGGGTACCTGTGAGAAATCAAGTCTTTAGGCCTCAGTGAGACCTATGAACCTAGAGGATCTGGGATTTGGCTTAGTATTATCAAGTGCTCTGCTGATCTCAAACATGCTAAGTTTGAGAGCCACTTCTCTAGTGTGTCATACTTCCCAGCTTGAAGTTAGCACCTGTGTATTTCTGCTAAACTGAACATGTAGTCAAAAATAGGAAATAACCATTTTAGCTAAGTAGTTCTCTAACACTGCTGTTCACATTATTTAGCTAATAGTTGTTTTCCCTAAACCAGAGTTTCCTGGATTTTTGTTGTTGGGAAATGGATGTTCTTCGTTGTGGAGAGCTGTCCTACACACTGTAGGATGTTTAGCAGCATCCTGGGCTCTACCTGCTGGGTAACAGTATATTGTAAATGGACCCCAAACAGGGGTAGGAAGGAAAGGAGGAGTTCACTGACCTGTTCCCTATTAACTGATGATGCCCACTATGCTATCCATAATACCTTTTTCTCTTCCTGTCAGGAGAAGAGCCAGGTATTAATTGATTATAGAAATTTAGTTTTTGTGTTTGTCAGCAATTATGAGAGTTATAGTTTAGGTCTATTTTCTTTTTTTCCTGTTTATATCCTAGGTATAGTAAGCAGTGTCAGCCTCTGAAGCATCACTGCTTTGTTAATATCATATTGCTATCAAAATCAATGGCAGTGTGATTTTCTGTTGTTAAGTAACTTGTTCATTTTATTTGGATTCCCAAATAATTTTTATTTTCTTTAAAGTTCAACTGTTTATGTAAGTGGTGGTTGTACTGTATTGATTTCTTGGGAATATGGTATGCTCTTTCATTTTTTTAATTTTAGAAAAAAATAATTTTAAAATTTATATGTGTGGGTGTTTCATCTGTGTGTGTATGTGTCTGTACACTACATGTATCTTTGGTGCCTGTGGAGGTCAGAAGAGGGTATCTGATCCCCTGGAACTGGATTTGCAGATGAAAAAGAGCTACCATGTAGGTTGTGGGAATCTTACCTGGGTCCTCTGCAAGAGCAGCAAGCGCTGTTAACTAATAAGCCATCTTTGCAACTCTTAATTAAAATTTTTAAATATTTACTTAATTTTTTTTGACCATGGCATGTATGTGGAAGCCAGAGGACAACTTTGTGGAGTTAGTTTTCTCCTTTTTACCTGTATATAGGTTCCAGGAATTGAATTTAGGTTGTCAGACTTAGAGGCAAGTGCATTTGTCTGCTGAGCCATTTTGCCAGTCTTTAAAAAACACGTTTTCTTTGACCATTTCATACATGTATTTAGTGTACTCTGGTTGCTCGCCCTCTCCTCCTGCCACCCTCCCTTCTTCATACAAATGTCTTCCATATTTATGACATGACTGTAGCACAAATAATAAAAATCCAGAGACAGATATTGGGGTTCAACCAGAAAAGCAAATCAGCCAAGCCACTAGAGAAGTCTTACCTCTACCAAGACTGGGTGATCATAGACTAAGCAACTAAGCAGCCAGAGCCCCTCTCTCTCCTCCAAACTGTATTCCCTCTAGTGCTGGGATTAAAGGTGTAAAACTTTCTAGTATTGGGATTAAAGATGTGAGGCGCCACCAGCTGGATTTGTTTCTGTATTGATCTTGTTTAGCTCAGGATAGCCTTGATTTTACAGAGATCCATCTGCCTCTGTCTCCCAAATCCTTGGATTAAAAGTGTTTGCCACCACTGCCTGTCTTGTAGTGACAAGCTTTATTTATGAAAACAGAAATAAAATATCACTATATTTTTTCTTTTTTATCTAAAATTAGAAATATATAACTAATATAAGAAAAACTATATACAATAAATATAATAGCAGTATAGAGTATATACAGGCATACAGGCAATAAGTACATTAACAACGTCTAGTCCATTTGCATTTGACAAATTCAGAGAAAATACTCCATATCAATCCTATCTTGGTGAGTCCAAAGTCTTGTACCTTTACTTTCTATCAGAACTTGCTTTCTGCATCTGGTAAACAAGGAAAACTATAACTATCTAGTTTTCAATCCTCTTAGAGACCCATGAAGGAAATAATATTAACTGAATAAGCGAGCAAGCAATTTTCAAAAACTGTGAGAAATGACAAAAACAGCTGACTTCCTGGACTCTCACCCAAAGTTCCTCTGCAATGTTGGGGTATGCATCTTCAGCCTACAGGCATAGCATATCTGACAGACTTTTTTGTGAAGCAGGATATTGGGAAGGGCAGTCCCTTCTTGTCTTGACAATGTTTGGTGTCACTTTCTTTTGTGTCCTGCTTGTTCTATTAGGACAGCATACTGTCAGCAGTCAAAGCAAGGATATTTTCTTGCTCCATGGCTTACTTTTGCCACAAAGAAAGTAAACTTCTTGTGGAGTTTCTTCAATGCCTTTATCTTCTCTGAAGTAGAATGGTACTGCCGGGGACAGACCTGCCTCATTGTCATAAAAAGAGCCTAGGTTATTTTAACATCTTAAATGCTATGTTTTCTAGATCTCTGAAGTGTTTGAAGATGTATCTAAAATATAACTTTGACCTTGAAAACATACCTAATTAAGTAGAATGGTACTTCCAGGGGCAGACATGCCTCATTGTCATAAAAAGAACCTAAGTTATGTAGAAGGAGCTGTGGGCCGCTTCCCACCGCCTGGCTCCCAGCTAGCTTTACCCGAAATAATTACACGGAAACTGTATTTTTTTAAACACTGCTTGGCCCATTAGCTCTAGCCTCTTACTAGCTAATTCTCACATCTTGATTAACCCATTTCTAACAATCTGTGTAGCACCACGAGGTGGTGGCTTACCAGGAAGGATCTTAACCTGTGTCCATCTTGGAGAGGAGAGCTATATCGTCTGCCTCATTGCCTTCTTCCCAGCATTCTGTTCGGTCTACTCCACCTATCTAAATTCTGCCCTATCAGGCCAAGCAGTTTTCTTTATTAATTAACCAATGAAAGCATAGATAGATAGAAGACCCATCTACATCAAAGTTATTTTAATATCTTAAATGCTATGTTCTCTAGATGTCTGAAGTATTTGAAGATATATCTAAAATATATCTTTGACCTTGAAAACATACCTAATGTGACTATAAGTTTGATTATAATAGGTGGCTAATTACTAACCTGCACTCCCTTATTATCCTAGACAGTTGGTAATAATAACTTTCAAGGACTAGAAATTTGCCTTATATTGTTAAATGAGCTATATAGTTATAATACCTTGAAAAAGAATAGAAATGTATGTACAGTAGGTTCTAACAGAATTAATCTCAATATACAAAGTTTATATACAATATACAAAAGTCCAATCCAATGTAAAATTTTTTTGTTTGTTTGTTTGTTTTTTTTTTTTTGAGACAGGGTTTCTCTGTGGCTTTGGAGCCTGTCCTGGAACTAGCTCTTGTAGACCAGGCTGGCCTCGAACTCACAGAGATCCGCCTGTCTCTGCCTCCCAAGTGCTGGGATTAAAGGCATGCGCCACCACTAAAACTAGTAGTTGATTTTTAGAAGTAGATTCAATAGCCTACCCTTTTATCATTTCTATATCCTCCCTTTTTTCAGAGTAGATTCAATATTTACCCTTTTGTCCTATCATATCTATATCCCCCCATTTTTTTCTTTTCAAAATGAGAACCTTAAATCTAATTTCTTTTGTTTAGCTTTTTTCCTGACCATTACTGTTGAAGGAGCTGCGGGCTGCGTTCCTGCCACCCAGCTCCCAGCCACTGGCTAGCTTTACCCGAAATAACAACACACAAATTGAATTCTTTTAAACACTGCTTGGCCCATTTCTATTAATGTGTGTAGCGCCACGAGACAGTAGCTTACCGAGAAGGATTCTAGCCTACGTCCATCCTGGGTCGGAGCTTCATCGGGTCTGTCCCAGAGAGGAGAGGAAATGGCGTCTCCGCTCACTTCCTCTTCCTACCAGCATTCTGTTCTGTTTACTCCACCCACCTCAAGGCTGACGTATTAAATGGGCCAAGGCAGTTTCTTTATTAGCCAATGACCTTCCTCCATCACATTACCAAGAATAACTTATTACTAACCCCCCAAACAATAACAAATATCCACAATCCATTGAATGACCAAACACCACCCACCCCACCTCTTGGGAATGTGAACATTGTATTTTTAAATTTACTTCCTGCTGTCTGGGGGTGATGGTATCTTTAGGGGATCCTGAAAAGAAAAATTTGAGTTAATTGTCAAGTCCTGGGAGAGGTAGCTGTATCTTTTTATTTTTTGTCCAGTCTTTGCGTAATGGGAAAGTGTAGGCCTTATCTCAAGTCCTGGCTAGAGTAGCTTTTAGGTTGGATCATCTCAGCTAGCCACCTTGAAATTATTCTGAGCAGTTTGTAGTCCAAAGCCAATAATTAGGTGGTGTTTTTCAGCTTAGTAGTGTTATCATTGTCCTGGAGGAGTCATCGTCATCGCTGTGGGGCCCCATGCTCCCTATGGAGACTTCAAAGGTTGCTGTTAAGTATGCTCATGGTTCACTGGAGAAAACTGGAGAGACTCAAACCAAAATCATGTACAGGAAGGTAGATGAAACATTTTTCTAGAATTAGTTAATACTCTATATGACCATTAATACATGACAAAAAGTTTAAAGTATATCTCTTAAAAATGTTATACCTTAAGAAAACTTGTCAAAGGGTCAATATAAAACTAAAGGATTATGAGATTAGTAGCAATAAAATAGTCCTTAAATTTTTGTTTTTCTTCTGTCCTCTATCAGGTGACTCTTCTGACACAAGAGAGAGATTTTAAATTTCACTTTAATAATCATGTTTTGGTTTAGAGAAGGAGAGAGCCACACTCCAACTACAAAGCTAGTTTTAAATTGGACTAGGACTACAAAAAGACCATATTATATGTCTTTAGAACAGCAGAAACAAACATTTGTGAAGATTTATGAAAATTTACCATGTTGCAAATGTGATATTTTGATAGGCTTTTGGGATAGTTGTACTATAAGCTCTTTGTCAGGGTCCACTTTCTTCCCATAGTTCGTTAATTTCATCATTAGTAAAAGTTAATATAATTTCTGCAGGGACTATTGCTGCTAATTGACAAAGTATCACTTTTCCTTTTAGAATTAACTCAGAGACCTTTTCCATATAAGTTTTTAATTTTTTACTTGGTTTATGTGGTAAAAAGATCCATTCTAAGATAATATCTTCCCTTTGCATTAAAATTTCTGTAGGAAAATGTTTGGAGGGTAATAGGACCAGAATGCGTTTAAGATTCGGATTCACATGATCCACATGTGCCTTCTGTAACTTCTCTTCAAAGTCAATTCTCTTTAAAAGATCTACTTACAAAGGTAAGAAAGTGAAATGATTGTGAAATCCTGTATTCCATAGTCTGCTGTAGTGCAGCAGGTCAAGACTTGATCCTGGCAGCTTTCTTACCTTTGTAAGTAGATCTTTTAAAGAAAAAAATGAAGAGAAATGAGAGCAGCATGAAATAAGGGACTGTGCTAATCTAGGAAGATTGTCAGAGGTGGAAACTAAAGTTGTCCAAAAAATTACTTGTCATACAATGAAAGGTAACCCCTAAAATTTGTCTACACCCTAATCTAGAATGCTGGAGTGTATTCTTTTTTTTTGTTTGTTTTTTGTTTTTGTTTTTTCGAGACAGGGTTTCTCTGTGGTTTTGGAGCCTGTCCTGGAACTAGCTCTTGTAGACCAGGCTGGTCTCGAACTCACAGAGATCCGCCTGCCTCTGCCTCCCGAGTGCTGGGATAAAAGGCGTGCGCCACCACCGCCCGGCTGCTGGAGTGTATTCTTAATTTTTAGAAGAATCCTGAAATGAAGAGATCATCCTATATTATCTAGGTCTAGTAACATGCGTATATAAAGGAATTATCCAGAGTAAAACGTAGGACAGGAGAAGGCAATTTGACCACAAAAATGGAGATGCAGGAAGCTAAGAGGGCCAAAACTGGGTACCACTGATTTCTTGACTTGGGGCTTCTGGTCTACAGAGCTATGAAAACAATATTTCTTGTTGTCTCAGGTTACACATAGACAAATACACTACTGTTGTGATTTATATGTGAGTAAAGGCTCATGTGTTTGAAAACTTGGACCTCAAAAGGCAAACATCACATGTTCAAGATTACAAAAAGTAGCAAAAAAAAAAAGACTCTAAAATAAGAAGCTATTCTGAACCATACCTTCAGGGTTTAAAGATTATAATCCAATTCCGTGTGTGTGTGTGTGTGTGTGTGTGTGTGTGTTTAATGAGAAAGTAAGGCAAAGACTAATAGTTCTTATCACAATAGACAGAGACCACAAAACATATAATTATAACCTACTATTTGTCTGCAAAAGAAAATTAAGAAAATAAATAAGACACAAGACCATCACAGTCATCATTAATTATGAAAATGTAGAATTGAGGTGATAGAACTCAGTAGAAAGTTGGAAAATGACTCAATTAGAAAAGATAGTGAATGAAACAATTACTGTTGAAGAGAAATGGGGAAATTTTAAATATAAAAATAGAAGGTTTGAAAGTAAAAAGAATATGAGAGAACATAATACAGAAGATGAACAAAAATACAACATGATGATAGGAGGAATCTTAAGAAAAAACTAAGCAAAGCATTTTATTTAAAAAACTGGCTGTGATGGTTTGAATAAAAATGCCCCCCATAGGCTCATATATTTGAAGGCTTAGTCACCAGTGAGTAGTAGTCTGCTGTAGTGCAGCAGGTTAAGACTTGATCTTGGCAGGATAGCTTCATTCACAACTAGAACATGTTTCTTATGACTGGAAAAAACCTGAATAATTCTGAAGAAGCAAACATATTCCTTAAACTATTTGAAAACCTTATATTTAAAGTTCACATACATTTTGTAAAACCATGAATAATTCTTGTCGTAGTTACTTTTCTGTTGCTACGACAAAACACTATAAAAGAGTTTACTGGGGCTTACAGTTTCAGAGGATTAGCATCCATGACCATCATGGCAGGGAGCATGGCATCAGGCAGCCATGGTGCTAGAGCAGTAGCTGAGAGTTTACATGTTGAGACACAACCTTAGGACAGAGAGAGGGAGACTCAGAATGGCTCTTTGGAAACCTGAAAGCCCATCTCAAGTGTCACACCTTCTTCAACAAGACCACACCACCTAATCTTTCCCGATCAGTTCTACCAACTAGGGACCAAGTTATTCAAATATATGAGCTTGTGGGGCCATTCATCTTCAAATGACCGCAGTTTGAAGAGAAGTAAAAATAATTTTAATTTATTGAAAGTATGTAAATAAATAAAATTTATGCCATAATCATTTAATGTGTGTGGTGTCTGTTCAGAACAGGTGGCATTTTCTTCAGTACTTGACATGCATCAAAACTTGTATCACTCAGACTGTATTTTAAAGAACTATTTGTAGTTCATGGAAGTGTTCTTTCCAGAAGGATTTGAATATTTCCCAAAGTATTTAGGCCTCTAGAATACTACAGATATTATTTTGGGAACAAAGCTGTAATGCATGTTAGACCAAAAAGACATTATATAAAATGTACTAGTGGCCTGTAAGAGCTTTGAGTGTATCTTTCAGAAGTTTCTTGCATTTCATGAAGCCAAACTATATAAGTCATTTCAGTGAACTCGGCATTGTGGTTTTGTGTAGATTATTTTAATTGTTGCTATAATTATTATTTTACTATATTCTATCATTATATATTTTTATAAAATATAGAAAACTTTCACATCACAGAGAAAAATGTGGTAGATATGTAAAGTATTAGTAAAATGGTTAATACTTTATGACACGTATATTAACAGAAAATTGTATTTTAGCATATCTGTAATGTCTATATGTATTTGTTATAAGATTTATTTAATAAGATTTTATATCTGGTTTTACTTTTATATTTCAATGATGTGGTTGAAACATTGTAGGAAGTCATTAAAAACGGTTATTTTTTTTCAAATTGACCCATTAAATTTAAAATTCAGCTCCTAATTTTAAATTTAAAAATTTGCATTTTCCTTGTAAGTGCTGGTCAAGATATCCAAGGAACAAGTGTGATTGCAAATCTTCCAATTTTGATGCGACAGAATCCTACTGAGACCCTTCGGAGAGTCTTACCCAAAGTCAGAGTAAGTTGGTATGAAATAAGATTCAAGTTTATCGATTTTTTTTCTTTCCCCAGTAGCATGTTATCACTATTAAGAAAAAATTTTGGAGCTTTGATGGTTTATCTTTTACACCTACTAATGGAGTAGAAGAAATGTTATGTTTATTTTCAATTATAATAAACATATTTAGGGAAATTAGTTGTAAAGGGTTCCTTGGTGATTTTCAGTAAAGACATTCTAAAGGTAAATTTGTAATAGCTTAAAAATGTAGCTATCTTTATAAAATTATAGATATATCATTTGATATTGTTTTCAAACATTTCAAAAATTAGCACACTCATTTTATGCCTTTACTACTGATAGTAATTTAACTAAGATCCTGTGGATAGGCTTGTGCTGACTTCTGAGGAATCCTCAAATGGAGTTCATTATGATCATCTCAGTTTTAGTTTACATGGATTTCACTCCTTCCTAAGTTTCTTGAGAATTAGTTTCTTGCTGTGACCATAAATATTTTCTCTACTGTCATATTTCTCCTCAAGTATGTAATGTCCATTGATTACTAATATATCATGCTAGATATTAATAATTGATAGTTATTATTTATTTGCACCTGTATGCATATGAAGAACTCCCTTTTTTATTTTTTAACAAGTATTTTGTGAGCAATCTGGACAGCTGTCTTTATGTTCTCTAGCATCATAATCACTAATGGGCTCAGAGGTTGCCTGCTATGGGAGATAATATTTGCTAATATTTACTTACCTTCAGCTTTCCATTTGGTTATAACTGCTTACAAATGAATTTATAGATATTTTCAAACTGTAATCATTAATATATCTTTGAGTTTTGTTTTTGAAATTATTTATAGCATGGTTGCAACTACTGTCATTTTCATAAGAAGCCCACATTTCTACAAGTCAATATGATTTCTTACTGGCTACCATGTTGATTTATGAATTCACTGAGCTTTGTTATGTCTCTTTCCCAGAATCATGTCTAATTTTGAAGTGGATAAGTATATAGATCAAGCCTATTTGTACATTTGATTTTGGTAGTGTTAACTGACCTAACATTATTATCATGACACCAGAGGCACGAAGTAAATGGTTGAAAGAAGTTCATATAAGTAAGAAAATTAATTTAATGTAAAACATCTCTGCATACTGTGTTGAGTTGACTAAGTCTAGTTCACAGAGATCAGAGTGTCCAAAGTGCATACCTGGTTCCCAAAGAGGTATTATGATCTCCAGGACTAGAGTTATAGATAGTTGTAAGCTGCCTTCTGGCTTCTGGGAATTGAATTTCTGGTCCTCTGGAAGAGCAGCCGTCTCTCCAGCTTCTAGCATCCAGTTCTCCAAAACAACAATAGAGGATGAAAGGTAGACAGCAGCAACCTTTGTAGGTTCTGAAATAGTTCTGACAAAATTTTGCTAATGTGCTCATAGTCAAGGCAACTAAGTATAACTACCTAAGAAATTTTGCATATATGAGGACCTGAGTTCATCTCAGTTCCCAGCACCAAAATACCTCCCCTTTAGAAAAAAGAAGAAAGGAGAATATACATTCATTTCGTATATACAGTGTATTTATATGCAGTTTCAGATGTATCTTCTGAAACTATAAGATATGCTTGCATTATGGAAGATATGTTTGCTTTATGTTCTTTGAGAAAGAACTTCTCTGTGTAGCCCCAGATATCCTGGAACTCTCTATAGATCAGGCTAGCCTCAAATTCAGAGCTCTGCCTGCCTCTGTTTACTGAAGCCTGGAATTAAGGGTGTGTTTCACCATGTCTAGCTGAAGATTTTTTTTCAAGACAGGGTTTCTCTGTAGCTTTGGAGCCTGTCCTAGAACTAACTCTTGTAGACCAAGGTGGGTTTGAACTCACAGAGATTTGCCTGCCTCTGCCTCCTGAGTGCTGGGATTAAAGGCGTGCGCCACCACTGCTGGGATGAAGATATGGTTTTAATACAGAACATTAACTGATTAATTGATTCAAAACAAGTACCCACTAATGAATTTGTTTTAAGAAAACCTTTATTGATGAATGATTTCTTTCTTTTTTATTTAATTAATTAGTTTCTAGTCAGAATCTCATGTAACCCAGGCTGGTGTAGAATTCAGTATGTAGCTGAGGATGATACTGAACTTCTGATGATTTTCCTGCCTCCACCTCCCAAGCATTAGTATTGGAGGGTAACATTCCTGTGGCCAGTTTGTGTAGTGCTAGGGCTCGAACCTGGGGCCCTGTGCAAGCTAGGCGAGTACTCTGCAGCTGAGCTATAACCCCAGCAGCTCTTCATTCTTTCTTCAGGATAACTAGTAAGCAAGCATTTATTAGGACCTTCGTCTCTCTTGCCTGCACTGTGTGGAGGAGATACAAAAAGGTAGAAAGGTCTCAGGTGGGATCCCCCATCAGGAAAGTCCTTAAGTCATGCAGCTGGGTGAAGGAGCAGCAGAATGTAGTAGAGTACTGTGACTCCAGGAGATCTGATGCCCTCTTCTGGCCTCCATGGACACTGTACTCACATGTGTGAATGTGCACACACAAACACACAATTAAAAATAAAATCTAAAAACAAAATAAATAAAATATTAAAATTCCAGCCAAAAAATTAGGATTATAGTTGAACTAATTTCAATTATTTCCAAAATTTTCTTTCTAAACTGTATCCAAAGTGGATGTTAAAGGGTTGTGTACTTGTCTCAACGTAGAATTTTAGTAAGAATCAAGAAGGAAAGTATTTGTTGACTTCCAATTTAAGTTCTAAAGATGTGAAAATATTTCAAGATATAGTTATTTTATTCATGTTATATAATTTAATTATATGATCATTATTGATCTAGTATTTTTCCAGAACTTAATAAACTGAATTCTGAGACATTAGACTTTAATAATATACTTGTGCTTATGTTATCTGGAAGTGAATGGATTTTGACTGTCAAGATAAATTTCTAAATTTCTGTATCCTTTTATAAAATTACAAATGAGGGTTATTGTAGTGGCATTTTATTTGTATTTTATTTGGGCACCAAATGAAAGACAATTAATAAAAACTCAGAGACAGAAATTGGGGTTCAACCTGAAGATCAGAAAAGCAAAACAGCTAGCCACTGGCTCATACTTCTACCTCAGTCCAAAATGACGATCCTGCCTCCAGGAATCTCAGGATGAGGCTGTGGCTATGAGCCACCTCCTTTCATTTTATATTCTTCTCTAGGCCTGGAATTAAAGGCATAAACCACTAGGATTAAGGGCATGCACTACCTGGTTTTTATGGTGACTAGTGTGCCCTCTGGGACTAAAGGCATGTGTCATTACTGCCTGGTCTTTAAGGCTAGCCAGTGTGACTGTTTTACTTTTCTGATCCTTAGACAAGCTTTATTTATTAAAATACAAATGAAATGCCACTACAGGTGATATCATTACACTTAAGATAGCATAATGAACTTCATTATAATACGGCACCAAACATTTCTTCCTGTTGAACTTTTGAATTAATCTCATTTGCTTGTATTTTGTTCCAAAACTGTGTCATAATATTGTACAGTAGAAAAGGTGTGTCGTTAGGCTCAGAAAATGACTGTAATGAATATTTACTAAGGTCTTTGTGGGTGCCAGATGCTGTACACTATTGAATGTTTTATACATTTGAATCTCTGAATTCAAACAACAGTTCTGTGATGCCTGTTCATCCCACGAAGGGACAGCTTAATCAACCAACTTCCTGTGGCAGTTTAGTCAACCATATTTATTTGTTTTACATTCAACCAAAGTTTCCTCTCACTCCTTCCCTCCCATTTTCCCTTCCCCTGCAATCCACTTTTTCTCTGTTTCTGTTCAGAAAGGGGCAGGCCTTCCATGGATATCAACAAAGCATGGAATATCAAGTTGCAGTAAGGCTAAGTTCCTCTCCTTGTTTTAAGGGGCAGGGTGACCCAGTGTGAGGAGTAGGACTCCAAGAGCCAGTCAAAGTGCTAGGGACAGCCCCTGCTCCCTTTGTTAGGAGTTCCACAAGTAGACCAACCTACGTAACTGTAACTGTCACACATTTGTAGAGGGCCAAGGGCAGTTCCATGCAGGCACTGTGGTTGTTGGTTCAGACTCTATGAGTTCCTGTGAGGCAGGTTAGCTTTTTTTTCTGTGAGCTTTCTTGTGATGCCCTTGACTCCTGACTCCTATAATCATTCCTCCCTCTCTTCAGCAGGATTCTCTGAGTTTGGCCTAATGTTTGGCTATATATCTACATCTGTTTCTGTCTGTTAGTAGACAATGGCTCTCTAATGACAATTGGGGTAGTCCCCAGTCTGATCACAGGAGATGGCTAGTTCAGGCTACATTTCCACGATTATTAGAAGTCTTAGCTGGGGCCATTTGTGGAAGTTTCACTTGCATCAGGTTTCTACCTGACCCTGAAATGCGCCATCCCCTCATTTCCAGTTATCTTTTCAGTACTCTCCCCCTCCATCTACCCCTCAACCAGTCTCTCAGGTTCCCATCCCCACCAGCCCCAGGCCACCCAACAAGTCTCTTCTATTCCCCTTCTAGGAAGATTCGTACGTCCCCTTCTTGGGTCCTCCTTACTACCTAGTCTCTATGGGTCTGTGGATTAAAGCATGGATATCCTTTACTTTATAGCTAATATTCACTTATGAGTGAGTACAAACCATGTTTTCCTTTCTGGGTCTGGGTTACCTCAAAATGATATTTTTTTCTAGTTCCATCTAATCATTTTCAAATTTTCTGATGTCATTGTTTTTAACAGCTGAGTAATACTCCATTGTGTAAATGTACCATATTTTCTTTATTCATTCTTCGGTTGAGGGGCATCTACATTGTTTCCAGGTCCTGGCTATTGCAAATAAAGCCGCTATAAACATAGTTAAGAAACTATCCTTGTATGATTGCGCATCCTTTATGTATATGCCCAAGAGTGGTATAGCTGGGTCTTGAGGTAGATTGATTCCCAATTTTCTGAGAAACTGCCATATTAATTTCCAAAGTGGCTATGCAAGTTTGCCGTCCTACCAGCAATGGAGGAGTGTTCCCCTTACTACATATTCTCTCCACCATAAGCTGTCATTTGCGGTTTTGGTCTTAGTCATCTGAGCTTTGTTAACCTCTTGACTGGCTGATCTGATTGCAGAGATCTCTAATGTGTAATTCACTTCTCAGGCCTCAGCTACTTTGTCTGAATCTCAGCAAGCTACACACAGGACCTATTGCTTCTAGTTTGCCTTCTAGAAGCTACTCACCCAGAGAGGTCTTTAAAAAGTACCAACCAATTGTGTTTTATACTCTTGTGAGAAGAGTATTACTTCAATGGTGAAGTGAAGTGACAGAATACTATCCCCTTCCCTTCCCTCCCTTCTGTTCTGTTCCCTTCCCTTTATTCCTAAGAATCAAGCCCTCTTACCAGTAAACTGTAAATGTTACCTTATTCTAGAACAAGGTAATTTCAGGATGTGGGTAAATAACAGATCCGGAGATAGGGAGATTGTCTTGGATCCTTTGGATGGAGCTTAAATGCTGTCACGTGTGATAGCTCAGTTTTAACTGCTGCTTAGTTTTGCTGTCTCCCAGCCTTAGTAGAGGTAAGACTTCTCTAGTTGCTTGGCTGCCTTGCTTTTCTTGTTTTTGGGTTGAACTCCAATTTCTGTCTCTGTTTTCTTTTTTTTTTAAGATTTATTTATTTATTATGTATACAACATTCTGCCTCCATCTATGCCCGCACGACAGAAGAGGGCGCCAGATCTCACTACAGATGGTTGTGAGCTACCATGTGGTTGCTAGGAATTGAACTCAGGACCGCTGGAAGAGCAGCCAGTGCTGTTAACCTCTGAGTCATCTCTCCAGCCCCTGTCTCTGGCTTTTTATTATTCATGCTACAACGTATCTCTTAGAAGAGGAAGGCAGAAGATGAATGAATGGGAAAGACAACAGTAAAGATAGGGAAAGATATACGGAAGCCAAGAAGTGACAGCATAATAGCTGGAAGTGGTAAGGAGGGGAGTGTGGCATTGAACATCTTGGCCTGAGTAATACTGCTTTAGCACACCTAGAACTGTGAGAGAGTAAATTTCTGCTGCTTTTACATATTTAGCTTCGGTTAATTTTTAATAGTAACTACAAGAAAACTGAAGGAAACAAATTTCATTTCAGATAGAATAAAACTTGCTATCATGTCCTTTCTGACCTTGGCACCTATTAGTCTTTCTCTCTTTTCCATAAAGGTAGAATCTTTGTCACTCTAGTTTGCCATTTTATCCTCAGAGCCTGGAATGGTGTTTGGAAATAACAGGCACTCTCAGCCTGCTTGAGAAAGAATGTTGATTAAACTGAATGTCCTCAGAGAATCAGTATCTACCCAAAAGACCCTTTGTGTGTTTGACACTCTGGCCCCACTCACTGAAGCCTTCTTGACTGAAGACAGCATTGATAGCATGCTACGACACTGACTTTTGCTCTCAGACATTTTACAGGAGTAAGAGGAGAAAGTGGAAGTACATAATAGAAGACAAAAGAGACATAGTCTATAAATCAGTGTGAAATTTGATTATTTAAAGTTGGTAGATGCGATTTAGCAATATTTTGATTCTGCAAAGATGTACCACTTCTTTTATTACTGTTTGTGACTTTATTTTTATGAGTGATACAGTAAGAAAATACGAAAAATATCTCCTGATGTAAATGATACAACATTTATACTGAATAGAGATAGATTCTTAAATGATCTCATTTTGAATTTGAATAGAAGTCATTTACTTTGCAAATAAAGATATTTGTGAATGAAAACATGAATACGCTTTTTAAAAAGTCTTATTTGAAGTAGTACAGTTGAATGGACAAACAATAATGATTCATGGAACACTTAATGTGGGGCAGGCACTGTGCTGCATGCCTCAGACACATCCTGTAAACAATTGTCAGTTCCATATGATGTATTATACTCATTTAAAGTTGAGGAAATATGCACTTAAAGCTCAATATTTGACTGCAGTTTTTTGTTAGGAGGTTTCTAAGAAGTATGAAAGAATATATAATTGGTTTTGATAGTTCTCTGAAAAAAAAGTCTTAACTAAGGAATGAAGGAATACAAATGAGCAATACAAATTGCTTCTATCTTCTTTGGTTTGCATCTCAGAAAACGTTACTCTCTTCCTCACCAGAGTTGACATTTTTTGAGATAAAAGTTTAAATTCCGAGAAAAGCAAAAGGGTTTTATGAAAGCAGCACTATTATATATCTGAAACAGAACATGATGTTCCAGGAACCCTGCAGGTCACAGATGGCCTGTGGTGGAGCATAGCATTCCATTGGCTGACACTCTGATTGCAGGCAGGCAAAGAGGGGAGGGGGAAGATTCCCACAGTGCTATAAGGTTAATGGAGGTTTCCAGCATCGGGGTAAGAATCAACTGTGCAGTGCAAGAGGCTTTGTGGTCTAGAGGTATGAAGTTATAAAACACTCTCCCAGTTCACTAAGAGAGAGAGACAACTGGAGAAACTGGAGCAGGGACAGACTCTGGGGACTGCTCTTTTGTGCGTTATAGTGTAAAATAAAATTATGTCGATTATAATCTTTTAAAGATAATGCCTGTGTTATGTTTTTTTAATCTTATCTATTTGTAAAGGATACAAAGGCTATTTTATTTTAAGGACAAATAGATTAACATTACTAATTACTTTATAATAACAAAGATCTATGGAAACATTTACATATGTAGATTGGACAAAAAGGAAAATTAATATAAGCAAGTCTGTAACGGTGTAAATGAATGCAAACAGATTATAAAATATATACACAGCTTTAATGGGGAAATTAGACTTACAGTACCACGGTTCCCGTAGAGAACTGGAAGCAGAAGGGGCAGCTGGGCGCACGCCTGGCAGATTTATAGGTAAACATTCTCCGGAGGTGGACACACCCCCTAAGGCTGGGCTTAACCCTACATCTCCCCCTTTTGTCTAAATAAGACAGAACTAAACCAAATACAACTATAACAAATAATAAATATAACAAACAATATTGAGAACAAAAGTTTTGCTAGACATTCTATCTCAAGGAGTCTAAATGTAGAGAGTAACTACAATTATATAATCCTCAACTCCGTTAAAGATCTGAGAAGGGAATAAATATTACTTAACAAACGAGAGATATCCAAAATGTGCAACAATTGACAGAGACAACTGACTACCTGGGCAGTCACCCAAAGTCTCGTTTGCAAGGTTGAGTCAACCAACTTTGGCTAAGTCCTAACATAACTGACATACCATTATTAAAGGCAAGGAACTTTCTTAGAACTATCCTACCCTGTCTTGGCAGGATAAGACAATCCTGTTTCATCCACTTAGGGATATTCTGTATCTTTTTCAGAAGTTGAGGTATTGGCTTTTCTTTTTTTTCTTTTTATTTTAAGATTTATTTATTTATTATGTATACAATATTCTACCTCCATATATGTCCACACGCCAGAGGGTGCCAGATCTCATTACAGATGGTTGTGAGGCCCCAGTTCTGCCAAGAAGACAAGCTCCCAGTGGAGTGTCTTTGGTGCTCAACATTCTCTCGGGAGTAGAGTGGCATTGCCAGGAGTAATTGTGTCTCGTTGGCACAAAATTCTAGGTTAGATTAAAGGCCATTTTCTACAGCTCTTCGAAGAGGCTGAAGATTATACTATCTATACTAAATATAATCTCTATGTATCTAAAAGACCTGATTAACCTAAAAATAAATATGACAAACATATAATTCTCATACCTATCTAACTTGAAGACTAAAAGAATAAACAACTGTGCAATATATGAAGGCAATGATCTTCAACTGTAAACAATGTCATTACATATCAAATGTAAACAATGTTATTATATAAATAGTATCGCCCGCCACTCTTACAACACAAGACAGTTATTTTTTTTTCTTATGAGACAAGGTCTGAGGTAACCTGGCCAGTTCCAGATTCTTTATGCATCAAAGAATGGCCTTGAACCTCTGATCCTCCTGCTTCAGCTTCCCAAGTGTCAGGGTTATAGGCCTGTGTCACCATGCTCAGCAGTTAATATTTTTAATAGATCTAAAATTTGATTTTTGTTTCATAAAATTCTTGTAAAGAACAGTGTTCCTATATTTGTTCCTTGGTCATTTAGTCATCCATCCTGACTGTAATAAAAATGAGGTGGATTTTCTGAAATGCTTTTAAATGTATAGTTGAGCTTAAAAGAGTATGAAACAATTCCTGGCCTCAAAAAACAGTTAGCTCCATTCCCTCTTAGGTTGTAGAGGAGTTGTATGAAAATATTATTCTCTTTCTATAACTAGGTTAGCTACTAAATCCACACGCTCATATCTTTTCTTGAGCCTGTCACAGAAGTCCCAAGGCTGCTTCATGAGTTGAATTTTAAAGAGTAACATGTTGCTTCGTTCTTTAAAGAAGGTGGGACATGGGACCACTGGCTTTTTTGTTTGTTTGAATACCAACTCTTTCTTTGTTGCTCTGGCTAGGCTTGAACTCACAATCCTTGTCTCTACCTTCTGAGCACCAGTTGCAGATGTGCTACTCAGAGTCTGTATCAGGTTGGGATAACTCATGACTTTGTCCTCACCAGTGCAATAGGTCTCCCTTGTCAAGGGCAGAGCAGTAACAAGAACCCTCCTTGGTGCTGTAGGTATGGTGGTGATTAACTACTGTTGATAGAAGGAAGCAGCTGTGCCTACTTCCCAGAACCTTCTCTTTGGTAAAGCATAGGCTTGATGAGGGAAGAGCAGTGAAGCTGCTGGTCCTCTGTGAAGATCCATTGTTTTTGTGGGAGTGTGAAGAAACAGCAGCGTGTTCTAGGAAAGATACTGTTATGATTTATGGTGCAGGTGACCCTGGCAGGTCCAGGTAGGAAAGGCTGCGGCAGGTGACAGACAAATTGGCCATACAGAGAAAACTTGGTTACAGAGTTTATTTAGTGGGTATTGGGAAGGATATAAGGGTAAGAGGGTTATGGAGGGAAGAGAGAGAGAGAGAGAGAGAGAGAGAGAGAGAGAGAGAGAGAGAGAGAGAGAGAGAGAGAGAGAGAGAGAGAACGGAAAGAAGGAAGGAAGGAAAGAAGGAAGGAAAGGGGGAGGAAGGAAGAAGGCAGAGGCTGCCTCTTCAGAAGGAAACCTGACAGGCACAAGAACAGCTTGCCTTGGTGGGAAGGGGGAAATTGGAGGTGGGTGGAGCTTGTATCTTAAAGGGACAGAGTACCAAGGTGACAGGGCAGGCCAGCAGAATTATAATTGTAACATTTCTGGCTTTCTTTTATAATAAAAAGGTGAGGAGTTAGGCATGACAGGGAATGAGGGCATCAAGTTCTCAAGACTGCTTCCTGCTGATTTGTGGATGTCAGAGTCTTGGGGGACCTGAGAAAGCTGGGGTAGCTGATGGCTTCACTCCTGTTCAGGATTTGTGGTGTGGAACTGTCTGGAATCTCTTGGACCTGGCAAGGTGTTGGCAGAACATTGGACAAGGTAAAGTTTAGGGAGAAAAAAAATTTTCTTTAGGTCCTTGAGGAGGAGGGTGTCAGGACCAGGGAACTGAGAGAGGGGTGTATCTGACCTGTTTTAGGTGAATCCTTCAATTTGGCTCCCTGGAACTCACAATAATTCTTTGAGTTTATGAAAACATAAGTTTTAGACACATTGTATAAACAGCAGCATATTTGTGCCAGAATGACCATGATAGATGTTTTGTACAATGAAAACATTAGAAACATTAGAAAACAACCAGAGACAGTTTAAAATCTTGATCTTGCAGTAGTGGTAGTACTCTGTCAGAGTTAGATTAATAGCTTATCAGCATTTTATTGATAATGTTAAGACTATGAATAGCAACACAATGAGAGAGAAAAATTTGATAATTTGTATTTGTCCTTTATAGCGTGCAGATACACACCTTAATAACTTGCATTTGTATACCTTAAAACACCTTCTTGGTTTGAGATTTTGCATCTTAAAACACCTTTTATTTAAAACATGGAAAGAACAATGGCAATGGGTTTTTGATCCTACTGCACGTACTGGCTTTGTGGGAGCCTAGGCAGTTTGGATGCTCACCTTACTAGACCTGAATGGAGGTGGGTGGTCCTTGGACTTCCCACAGGGCAGGGAACCCTGATTGCTCTTTGGGCTGACAAGGGAGGGGGTCTTGATTGGGGGAGGGGGAGGGAAATGGGAGGCGGTGGCAGGGAAAAGACAGAAATCTTAAATAAATAAATAAATAGATAAATAAATAAATAAATAAAATAAAACATGGAAAGAAGTTATACTGAAATTTGTTTGGTGAGGTTGTCCTTTTTAAACTGGCAAAACCTCTCAGCCATCAAATTGCATCAGAGATCATTAAGAAGGATAAAATTTTATTTGAGTTATTGATTTAAAAAATGACAGAGAACTCTTGATCAGATAGCACATACACCAGTCCTACAGTTTCTATGGGCCTATGTTTGGAGTTAGACTTACTGCTCTAAGTGAAGAAGAGAACCAAGCCTCTAAATGATCAGTTCCAGTGTATGCTGTTATCTGCTGTTCTGGTCTTGGGGTAAAATCAGAGCAGCAGCTTGGGGAAGTAGTACTATGAATATCTTAGATGGAATGCCCTATGCCTGGATACTGACAGGAAGGCAAATCTCCATGCTTATCTAGTGGAGAGGAACAGAGGCCTGGCAGTGAGAAACTGTTCTCACAAAACAGTTCTGAGCTGTGGAAATTAATTCCCAAATATGTAACAGAAAAGGGAAGTCAGCTCTAGCAAAAAATCTACAGCAAAGCACACTCACTTTTTCACAAAGCAATAATGCCATAAAGCCTTGCCTTTTGGTTTAGTCTTTACTAGATCCCTTGGTTCTGATAAGTCACTCATGAGAAGATGACTGAGCAATTACTGTATAATGTTGCTACTTGTAGCACTGACCAGCCTTGCTGGCTCCTGCCTGAGATCCAGTCACAGACAAACTTGGCCTCTATGGGAGGCAGCACAGCGGTGGGATAAGCAGATGGGTGTGAGATGCTGGTGGAACAGAATTTAACATGACTGGATTGAAACTTTTTATATCTGCCTGTTCACTGACAGAAATTAGAAAGCTTCCGTGTTGGGGTCTGCCATTAGGTGGCCAATATAGGTTGTTATTTAAGGGGTACATAGGCTGTTTCCCACAGCTGAGGGAGGGATGAGAGAAGAGATCCAACAGCAAAATATTCTAGGTGTCCCTAAAATAATGCAAGGGTAGAGCATATTGGTCAAGCCATACTAAGGCTTGTCAGCACAGAGGACCACTCCGAGTAGTCTGAGGGACAACAGTCTGAGACAAGAAATGAGATCCTAGTCCTCAGCCATGGGGAATTACCAGAAATGAAAGTCAGCTAAAGCTGACTTGGAGAAGGTGGCCTTACCATTTAGTTGGTGTTGTGTGCAGCGATGGAGCGGACACAGGAAGTTGGAAAATGGTACTAGTTCAGGATCCTCATGGGCCTCAGCCAGTCTGCCCACAGGTGGGAGGGAACATGGAGGGATCCTGGCTGAGTCATGCTCCAGTGTTGTCATTTATGATTTATGTTAGGTGACCCTGGCAGGTCCGAGTATGAGACCACAGCAGGTGAGAGACAGACAGATACACCATGCAGAGAGAGCTTGGGTATAGAGTTTATTTGATGAGTATTGGGAAGGAAGGGTATAAGGGTAAGGGGCTATGTAGGGGAGGAGAAAGACAGACAGAGAGAGAGAGAGAGAGAGAGACAGAGACAGAGACAGAGACAGAGACAGAGAGACAGAGGAAGAGAGGAAATTGGAAGAGGGGGAAGGGAGAGACAGAAGGTGCCTCTTCAAAAGAAGGATGAACAGAGAGAGAGAGAGAGAGGACACAGATCAGCTTGCCTTGGTGGGAAGGGGGAGATGGGAGTGGGTGGAGCTTGTATCTTAAAGGGACAGGGTACCCAGGTAACAACAGGGCAGGCCAGCAGAGTTATAATTATGACAGATATCAGGTGTCCTTTCTTCATGACAATGCAATGGTTACTTCTTCTGGAATACAATGGAAACAAGCCTCTTGACCTTGAGAGAAAGGAAGGAAATGTTAGATCCAAGACTCTGTACCCAAATAATGCATAGAGATCTGCCTGTGGGGAAGTGGCAAGAAATTTGACCCTGCCAAATACTGCCCTGCTCCAAGAAATAGTCAGATAGGTACACTGAAAAAGCTTCATTCCTGCAGCCTGGTCTCAAAGGTCCTACTAAGATGACACAGAAATAAGGAATGAGAGTCTCTTCTCCCACAAGGCCAATGTATAGCTATAAGCAACGGTGCTTTATAAATAGGGAAGATAAAGTATGAAAAGAAATCTCTGCTTGAGAGTACTGTTGGGTTATGGGGAAGAAACCTGTGGCATTTCAGACTGCATGCTAAACACAAAGTAACAGTGCTACACTGTTGAAGGAATCTAAAACCAGCGATGCCATAGAAGTTACCATAGCAACAATAAAACTTGAACCTTTGTGAGTTACTGAGTAGATTTATTTGCCACCCCCAATAACCTTGGAGAGGAGGCATGTCTGTTTCAGAGTTGTTGCATCTCTCTTCAGTGAATAGTATTGAATAGAAAAATTGCTAACCCCCAAAATAAAGGGAGGAAATGACCAAGTATCAGTGATGGCCCAAGAAGTATGAGATAGAGATAGGTAAATTGAATAACTATGATAACTTGTTAGAAAATTTGGTGGAAAATGATATGCATGCTATATAGGAATCTCAACAGAGAGGTGGTTCAATAAAAATAATCAAAAGGAAATGCTAGAAGTAAAGAGTAATATCAGACATGAAGCATGTGTTTATTGGAAGTTTGGACACAACTGGGGAATCAGTGAACATGAAGACAGATGTTATCCATGCCAACCTCAAAGACAACAAAGAGTATAAAACTTAGCAAAGAAGTGACCTAGTATTCCAGTTGGATCTCAGAAAGACAAACTGGTAAATGGAAGAAATAATGTCCAAGACTCTGGAATTAGTAAAAGACAAGAAACCTTAGCTCCAAGAATATATAAGGACACCAAACAGGAGAAAGACACACAAATGCACATAGTCACACATAAACACACAAACACTCTCTCTCCCAGGAACACAGTGATAAGGGAAAATGAGACAGTCTTGAGATCAGCCAGAAAGAATGGAGCAGGAAATACTACTTAGGGTAACATAGGTAAGAACTGAATTTCTGATTAGAAACACATTGCTGGTGGGAATGTGAAATGACTCACCACATGGGAAGACTGAGTTTCTCAAAAATTTAGACATATACTTAGTATGTTACTCTGTTGCTTTCCTTCTGTGGATTAAGATTGACACTCATGTTTGCATAGAGACTTGGTCATGAAGGCATTGAAGTTTATGGTTAGTTACTTGCAGCTACTGCTGAAAACAACTGAAATATACATCCATTAGTAATGGATAAATAGATTGTAACAGCATAACCATGGGGTAATACTTTTGTTTTTATGAGACAGGGTTTTAGTATGTATTTTAGTTTGTCCTTGAACTTGTATAATTCTGTACCTCAGATTCCCTAGTGTTGGTACTATAGGTGTGTACGACCATACCTGTTCTTCATGCTCATTTCTAAACATATTTCATTTTAGGTACCTACTGGCAGTTTTTTTTTGTTGTTGTCTTTTTTTGACACACATATGGCTTCTCTAATCCATGGTTTATTTTATGTTGCTAGTTTTGGAAAATTCTGAACTATAATTTTTTTTTAAAAAATCAAATGTGCTTCTACTTCATCCCTTCCAAGTTTCCCATTTCTCATATAATTAGACCTCTTCTTCATATCCTTTGTCTTTTATTTTTTCTGTCATTTTCTTCTTTGTGATTTATGTTGAGTGTTTAGTCTTGACCAATTGTCTAGTTCAATAGTTTGTGTCTAACCTAATTTTAATTTTGATAACTATTTTTCAGGTCTGGAAATTCTACTTAATTTTTGTAAATCTTCTACAACCCATTTAAATATATTGGAATTTTCTGTTGAAATTCTTAATTGTATTTTTTGTTTTCTTTAACCAGGCAATGTATTTGATAACATCAGGACCTGGCACTCCTTTTAGTGTATTTGTTTTTAAGACAGGGTTTCACTATGTAGCCCTGGCTGTCCTGAACTCTTTCTAGAAAAGGCTAGTTTTGAATTCACAGAGATCTGCCTGTCTCTGACTCTGGAGTATTTGGGATTACAGGCCTGTGCCACCAGGCCTACCTAGGGTGTTTCTATTTCCTGCTGTTTTGCTGATTCTTTTTTGTATTGTCTAATATCCTCACCTTCCTGGATATTATGGACTTTGTGCCTGATCTTTTATTTGCCAAGTTATTTGTTGATATGGTTTCAGCCCCACAACATAGCTTCATTTAGAAGGGAATATTTTTCTTTTATCCAACTACTTAACTATTGTACTAAAGTCTCTTGTAATCCCATTTCAGGTATAGGATGTATTATGATTCAGGTATAAAATAACCTTGAAGGTACTTGGGTCGAAGACTTAGTTCCCATCTGGTGGCACTGTTGAGAGGTGATTGAATCATGAGGGTGCTAACTTTATCAGTAAGTCAATCATTGATGATCATAGGTAATGATCTTAGGTGATGATCATAGGGTTACTGGAAAGTGGGGCCTGCTTGGAAGAAACAAGTCACTGGGTACATGTCCTTGAAGGGTAGGTCCTGTCCCTGGAACCTCTCCCTCTGTTGTATGGCAAAACTGTCTTTGGGGAGATCCAATACACATGTACTCACTCCAGATAGGAAGCCCATAACAGAACAAAGTATGGATACCATCAAAGTCCAACTTGACAAACAAGTGAGTTTTATTTGGATTACTTACAGGAGTATGGGTGAGAAGTTATTTACAATAGCAGAAGTGACTCAAAGACAGCTGCCTCACCAAGGTCCACCCCAGCATGGGTGACAGCTCATAAAAACTGGGAAACCTGGAGCAAACTGTACAGCTTGCAGGCAGTTCAGCAGGTTGGAATGTGTTCTTTCCAAGAAACTCTGGTTTAAACTTTTTCATTAAGCTTGGCTGCTTTCTGTTTCTCCTAGGCAGCTGGTCTGGTCTCAGAGACATCTTTGTAACCTCACTTGCCTGAGAGTCTTGCAGCTTTATTGTTTACTCTGAGAGGGAGGGGCCTAGTGAATCTGGTCAGTCTCAGGGACTTCCTGAATTTATTTTCAGTTCTTTACCTTCCTGCTTAAGAACCATTTCTTCAAGATGCATAGGACACTTAGATGCTAGCTTCCTCTTCTCCCCTTTGTTTCATTCATGAGTAAGTGACTCTGCCCCCTTTTCTGGACACTCTTCCCTCTCTGCCTTAATGTTCTGCATCATCACAGTTGTGGAGCCAGCCACCCATTAGCTGAAGCTCTGAGCCAAAACACACCTCTCCTCTTCTCAGTTGCTTCTGGCATTTATCCAAGTGCTAGACTACCAACTATAGCCAGAGTGCTCCTCTCTGATGGCAAGATGGCTTCCTGGGCTCTGAAAGCCTAGCAGAGCAGCCAGTCTCTTAAGCTACCAACCTCTCCTGTTTCTTTTCTCAAATCAGCAACTATTGAAGAGGAGAAGCAATTGAAAATTATGTGCTTGCTTTACCGTGTTTACATAGGCTCTTGGGGTTCAGTGGGTGACTTTTCACTACCTTGTTAATGTCTATGTGTTTTCATGGAGACAGTTTTTATATTTTTGTCTAGATTTTAAAAAATCCTTGTTGGGAGTATTAATGAGAATTACCCATCTGCCATTACTAAAAGAAGAAGTTCACTTTATTTTTCTTTGTTTTAATTTCAGAATGTTAACATTGAGATTTATTTATGTGCACATGTGTATAGGTATGTGCATATGTGTACAGGTGCCTGAAGAGACCCTGGATCTGGAGTAACTTCCTGTGTGAGTGCTGGGGACTAAACTTGTATCCTCTGGAAGAGCAGTATGCACACTTGACTGTGGGGCCTTCTCTCAAGCCCTCAGACTGTTTTTGTTTATATAACTCTATAGGTTTTAGGTATGCATATCTTCCTCTACTATTTCTGTAATAGTACTCACACAGGCCAATTAATTAATTTCTAATGATATGTTAGGAATACTCCGGAACCTGCAGTTAAATATTTTGTAGTTTCCCACTTTCATCTCTATTTTCTCTTTGAGAAATCTCATAAATCTGTGCCTTTAAATTCATCTACATGAATTCACTTACTGTCTTACTTTGGTTTTCTATTATTGTGATAAAACACTGTGGCTATGAGCAGCCTGGGGTGGAAAGGGTTTATTTGGTTTACATTTCTTGACTCACAGTCCACTGGGGGAAGCCTAGGCAGGACCCTGGAGGTGGAAACTGAAGTGGAAGCTATGAAAGAACCCTGCTCACTAGCTTGCTTTCCATGGCTCACTCAGCCTGCTTTGTTGAACCAGCCAGGGCCACCTGCTGAGAGGAGCCCCCCACTTCCTATAAGTTGTGTCTTCTCACACCATTCATCAAGTTTGCTTGTAGGTAATTTGATAAAGGTATTTTATTAACTGAAGTTTTTCTTCCCAGATGGCTCTAGCTTGTATCAAGTTGATAAAAATCTAACTAGGGTACTTAAAGAGTATGAGATCTGTATATGTAGCGTTCTTCTTGTGATACCTATTTATGTCTTAATCAGCAGACCTAAAATTGAGCTTGTAGAATTTCTTTTTGTTGTTTTATATTTATTTATTTTATATGCGTGTTTGGGTGTATTTTCTGGTGTGCGTGTGTGTGTGTGTGTGGTGTGTGTGTGCGCACACAAAACTTGGCAAGAGTTGTCTCTCTCCTACTGTGTGGGTTTTGGGGAATCAAGAATAGATCATTACCCATGGAGCCAGAGCCATCTTGCTGGCCTGCTTATGGCATTTCTCCCAACATATGGATTTCCTTCACTGTCTTCTCTGCCAAGGTGTTTCAGTGTTTTCTTGGCTTAAGAATTATCCAGATACCTTTGGTTCTTATACTACTTATTCTCTTATGTAGTCTTGTTTATTTTTTGTCATAAATGCTTCTTGAATGTATCCACTTTTCCCAGCCACACTGTGCCAGTGCTGGTCCCAGCAGTTGTGATGGTTTGCTCTGGTAAGCACAGTAGCTTTTCAGGGTTTCCCTATCCTTGCTTCCCTCTCATGGTGTGCTGCTTCTCTACTTCTAATTCTATTTCAACTCTTAGTAGGCAGGACATTTTAAAGCATTTAGAACTACACTGTATTTCTTTTTATGTTTAAAGGGTCTGGTGCTTTGCCTAGTTGAGCTGCCTATTTACTGCCAAAGCAAACCTACCTCTTTGCTACAAGCAAACGGATCATTTTTTTTAGTTCTCTTTTTCAGCATGTTTCTCCACACTTCCCAGTGCTGGATGCTGGGACTGCTCTCTTTATTATGCTTCTTGCTTTCCTGTCTTCTCCTATTGCAATCTCTGTATAGGTTTTTCTTTCTCTTTAAACAGGCTGTTACTTCTCAGGAAAGCTTTCTTCAACTCCTCAGTTATTATCTGCTAGGGCTCTCATCATTAGCTCTCATCACAATTTTAACAACAGAATTAGCAGAATATAAGGCTCACTCCTGGTCTTGATTGGTTGCTAAGTCTCTAGCACTCAGCATAATCCTTGAATGTGATTGGCTATTTCTTGAGTGTCTAAATGTCTGAGAAGAGCAGTGGTCATTTGAAGGTAGAGAACCAGATCTTTGATTTTTCCCAACTTCTCAGTCCTTAGCCTGACTCTGGTCCTTAGCAAATGTGAATGAAAATATTCTGTCAGCCTAGGAATTTGATTCTTGAAAACACCGGATCTGAGAGTAAATGAGGTAGAGTCAACATGGAAGCGCTTCAGCATTCCCTGCCCTGCTGTATCCTGGCTCATCAACACCACAGGCACAATAGGGAGCAGCACCAGGTGTAGATGGAGTTTTCTTTGGGCCACCAGCTCACAAATGACATGGAGACTTATTAATTATGAAAGCTTGGCCTTAGCTTAGGCTTGTTTCTAACTTTCTCTTATAACTTAACCCATTTCTTTCAATCTACCTGCTGCCACAAGGTGGCTTTTACCTCTACTTCTGCATGTCCTGCTTCCTCTGCAGCTTGTGACTCTCCTACGCCTAGATTCATCTCCTCCTTTCTCTCTGCCCAGAAATTCTACCTAAGCGCTTCCTGCTTGTGAAAACAGAGTTGTAGAACAGGTGAGGAAGGTGACAGGAAGCTTAGGTTTTAGGACAAGACCAGTGAAGATGTGGGCAAGGTGCTGTTCCTTCTATGAACTCAAGGGTAGTGTAGAGAAAGATACTGGGTGGACAGTGGTCATTATTTAAATGGTCGTTTGCACAGTAACTTGGTAAATTGTATAAATAAAAGCTGCTTAAATAATTTAAATTTGTATGATGGTCTGTTGTAATTGGAGCGGCGGGGCTGCGTCCCCAGCACCCTGGCCGCCTGGCTAGCTTATACCCCGAAATAATTACACGGACACTGTATTCTTTTAAACACTGCTTGGCCCATTATATCTAGCCTCTTCTCGGCTAACTCTCGCACCTGGACTAGCCCATTTCCAATCATGTGTGTAGCACCCCAAGGTGCGCTTACCGGGAAGATTCTAGCCAACGTCCATCCTGGGTTGGAGCTGAATCGCGTCGGCCCGGGAGAGGGGAGCATGGCGTCTCTGCTCCAGAGAGCAGAGCTGTCGAGTCTGAGCTCACTTCCTCTTCCTCCCAGCATTCTGTTCTGTTTACTCCACCCACCTATGTTTTAACCTATGAGAGCCAAGCAGTTTCTTTATTATAATTAACCAATGACCTTCCTCCATCAATGGTCATGTTGTAATTGACTTTTATTATATAAGAAAATAATACCAGAAAGGTTAGTTTTCTCAAGATCACAAAAATTTAACTTTATGACAAGTATCATGATATTCTGAAAATTTTTCTCTGCCAGTCACAAAGTTGCTGTATAAGTGAAATTCTCACAATTTCCATGATTGAGCAAAAAAATTCTGTTCTGCCTTTATATTATACACACATCCTTAAAACTTACAGGCTTCTAAAGAAGTACAGTTATCTCAGTATTTGGTAAGGCTCCTTAGGTTATTTTTTAGCCTTTGATGTACTAAAAGTGTATGTTTTAGTATATGCTTTAAATTTGAATATGTATGCTCACATTTTTAAATGTTTATGAATATAATTTATTGTTTAGAAACATCCTTATGTTTAAGAAACTCCCTTAAATTTAGTTTACTTCATGGTAATTTATTCTCTGATCAGTTGTATCAAGGGGAAAGAAGCCACATTTATACTTTTTTTTTTGAGACAGGGTCTCACTGTGTAACTCTGGCAGGCCTGAACTTTCTCTGTAAACCAGGCTGGCCTGGAACTCACAGAGATCCTCTTCTTCCCAAGTGCTGGGATTAAAGGTGTGTGCCACCACATGGACCATTTGTACATTCTTAAGTATTTCCTTTTATATGAGAATGTATAAGTTTATTTATTTATTTTAGATCTGTTCTATTTTTAATTATGTGTAGTCATGTATGTATCTGTTTTGAAGTATGTGCATATGAATGGAGTTACCTGCAGAGGCAAGAAGGATCCATTGTATCCTTGGAGCTGGAGTCACAGGCAGTTGAGAGCTGCCCGACCTGGGTGCTGGGAATTGAATTCAGGTCTTCTGCCAAAGCTGTACAAGCTCTTAGCCACTGAGTTATCTCTCCAGCCCTTATTTTTGAAACAGAAATACAGGAAATGAGAATACATGAAATTGAGCTTTAACATTATTGTGTTCAGTAGGATGACATTTGCATATTGACATTAGCAGTGTAAAAGTTCAAATCCATCAAAGCCACCTACTCTGTTCTTTAAAGGTTTACATGTGCTTTATCATTTTCATCCAGTAAAGCAAAATAGCATTATATTATATAAATTCTTAAAACATTTAAGATTTCTTAAGAAATTTATCATCAAATGAATTAAATATTAGGGACAGATTAATACGGTCCTCTTAAGTAATAATGGTGCCTATCCCTAAAAGTTATATTTAGTGATTTGTGGAGTATGACTGTTGGCTTTCTGCAACCTTGGCTCTTTTAAACATTACCCTTCTGACCTCTCATCTCTGTAAATAGCTAATTCTTTCTGATCATACAGGAAGTCCTGCATGTTGCAAGCGTGGAAATGCAGCTAACGGCTGCAGTGTCATTTCTGACCATTCTACAGGAAGAATCAATGTCAGTCCACACCTATGCACACTCCTTCCTGCAAATCATTCTCCTGAACCTGGAGCACAGGGACACAGGTCAGGTCCACGTGTACTTAATTATGCTCTTGTTTATGGCAAATGGCTGTGGTTCATTTGCCATCTATGGGGCTGATGAAAATAGCTGGGGTCCCTCTAAGAAATGCCCTGGGAGAAAGAGAACACACTAGAGCGTTCTCAGGGGTCTTCTTTCCTTAGATGTTTTCCTGTACATTTATGTTCATGGAGTTATCATACAGTGAGAACAGAATACCTTGAGTTAGAATTATCTCCCTCAAATTATATTTCAGTTTTTTAAATTTTCTAAAGTTAGTCAAGACAAAAGTTGTGGAAAATGTCTTAGAATGGTAATAACAATTATTACTCGTACTTTGTAATACAATGTTATTGCAGCTGTTAATGGATGAGTTGAGAGTGCATTTGCACCTGAGATGCTTTAACCTGGCATGTCATGTCTGTGCCCATTAGGTGTCAGCAATGCATGGCTGGAAACGCTTCTCTCTGCAATAGAATTATTACCAAAAGAAACCCTGAGGCATGAGGTAATACTGTGCTTTTTCTTTTTGTAAATAGTCAACTTTATGATTTTTTTAGTAATAAGATTATTTTTCATTGTGAAAGCAACAATACTCATTGCAGAAAATTTAAGTAATTTGGAAAATGTAAGAGAGAAAAATAATGTATACTTCTGTAGTTAGCTGCTTGTAAGTGTTTGATAGATATCCTTCAGATTTTTCCCTCTGTGGTCACTGCTTGTCATGTCAGTAATCATATTGAATCTGGGTGTGGTCACTTTTCACGGAGCATTATTTTCTGTGCATAGTTGCAAATTATTTTATTTGTTACATGCTGGAAGCTATTTTGAGCCTTAAGTTTTGCTATTGAAATAAGGCATCTCGGTAGAGCTTTAGGTAGCTCTTTAACTGTAGCATCCACACAAGTGTCACCTGGTGAGAGGATATTAAGATTCTTAAACTCTACTAAATATGTGAAATGTAGTCACCCTGAGTTTTTATTAAAAATAGTGTTTCACTGGGGATGTGGCTTAGCTGGTAGAGTGCTTACCTAGTGTGCGCTAAAGCCCAGATTTGATCCCCAGTTCATATGCATATGACCGCATGCATGTGAACCAGGCACAGGGTCATATGCCTATAATTCTGGTGCTCACAAGGTGAAGATAGGAAGATGAGGAGTTCAAGGTCCTTCTTGGCTGCATTGTGAATTCAAGGTCAGCCTGGGTTACATGAGACCGTGCCTCAAAATCAATTAACAAAAATGGTGTTCCAATTTAATTTGATAGGCTAAAGGCACACCTGCGTTTTAATTGGAAAATTTAAATTATACTGTCTGCTGCTTTTTCATATATTATATCAAATTAGTTGTATTTTTTTCCTTTTTGAGACAGGGTTTCTCTGTAACAGTTTTGGCTGAACTGGAACTCACTTTGTAGACCAGACCAGCCTCTATTCACAGAGATCCTCCTGCCTCTGCCTCCTCAGTGCTGGAATTATAAGGGTACACCACCACTGCCCAGCTAGAGAGCTTCTGTATCTTTTTTTATTGTTTTAGTTGTGCTTATTCTTTAGAAATTATCTGATCATATCCTTTAGCACTATTTACATATACCATCTCTCTGCCATCTTTTGTTATGTTTGTACATATTTGTATAAGAATTATTGCCTTTTAATTTCCAGTATGGTTCATTCTGTCCATCTTGAAAGGTCTTATTATAAATTAAGATGACAGACTAGAAAAAATAGACAGCAAACTGTCCTCAAGCAATCTTGACTATTATCCCTGTATATATTTCTTTGCAAACATACCATGGTAAAATGTTATTCATTGAAATATCTTCCACCGACTGATTTTATTATGTCTTTTGTCATTATAGTTTGTTATTCTATCACGACACCAGAATACTCTTTAAGATGACATGTTTTAGCCAGTTAAAAGAATCTGTACCTGATGGCAAGTATTTAGACATATTGAACTGCTGAGCACAGTGCGGAGATGTTTTCTTTGTGTTTTTGAAGAACAGTGTAAATGTAAATGAGGCCGTTGCTACTCAAGAGTGCTCAGCATTTTTAGCATGTGCTCTTTGATAGATTCCTTGTGATGAGAAATAGCAAGGTTAAAAATTGAAGAGTTGGTGCTAGGATAGTAGATCACTATTCATAATTCTTTACAGTGTGTCATGCTATTGAATGTTTGAGTGCATAGTATGTGCATAATATAGCACAAGACTTTGGTCATTATGTAACAGAATTTCAAAATAGATTTTTTTTTGTATTCTTTAAGATAAATATAAAACTTCTTCTGAAATAAAATTCAGAGTATCTGGTAATTAATTTGCTTTTCTCTGTTAAAAATGTGTTTTTTTTTAAATTGTCTTTGTATGCACTCAGATCACTGCAGCATTTGCCATGAGCTTTACTTCAGTGTTTTCTTCTAATTGGTTTTAATTCCATAGTTTGACATCTTACCTTAGCCAAGAAGACAAAGAAACTGCTCCAGGTCAAAAATGGCTGTGTATCTCAGTTGTAATGAATGTTCTTTAAAAGTGTTCAAAACATGAAAATGTTCTTTGAAGAAGTTGATGACTTCCTACATTTACTCTAACTTGTTTCCTTTCAGATTCTGAATCCACTTGTTTCCAAGGCACAACTTTCCCAAACTGTCCAGTCGCGTTTAGTTAGCTGTAAAATTTTAGGAAAACTAACCAACAAATTTGATGCCCATAGGTAAGTAAGTATATGTAATTTTGTGTTTTTTATCAAATGAGTTTATTTAAATATGTAATGACTGTGTCAACAATGGTTACTTTTGTATTATTCCACATTATTCACAGACTTAACCACTCTAGCTACCCTTCTCAGACAGAAATCTACTTGTTGGAAGCATTTCTTCTCAGTTTCATGGATTTTCTGATCAAGTCTTCTCTGTCCTATACCATGTTTTCTTGGAACTAGCTCTTGTAGACCAGGCTGGCCTCGAACTCACAGAGTTCCACCTGCCTCTGCCTCCCGAGTACTGGAATTAAAGGCGTGCACCACCACCACCCGGCCAAGACAGGGTTTCTTACATCACTATTATGATGTATGTCTTTTCATCTCTGTTTCTTATATTCTTTTTCAGCATTCCCTGGTTCTTGTAGGGCTGTCCAGTTTGGGGTTGAACACTCAATGATCACTACTTACTCTCAGCCCTTTGACTAGATATGTATCTCTGCGCTTACTTCTCCTACCGCCAAAAGAAATATCATTTTTAATTGAGAGCAGCACTAATATATGGGTATAAATATAAATACTTATGAGGCAGTTTGAAACTATTCATTTAGAAGAACAGCTGTAGTATGCTTCCACCTAAGGCCTATACCCTCCTTAGCTGTGACTTTTGACCAGATTTACAGTATAGGCATGGATCCCTTCCCATGGAACAGAATTAAAACCCAATCAGAAAGTAGTTCATTACAACTACAACAGTCTTGCCACTTTTGTATCAGTAGTCACATCTTGTCTCATGGGTCAGTATCAAGATCAACCACTAGGTATTCTATTCTCCATTGGTCACCTGCATTGTACCTTCTGACACCATGAAATCTAGCCAGCAGGGTAGAAGTTTTTATATCAGTTATGGCTTGATTTCTCTATGTCCTACAACTAAAATATGTTGTATCTTGAGTATTAGGGTCTTAATATATTATTACATGGGAAGCCAAGAACAGTATCACTAATATGGAGCTATCCCACATCTAGCACCAAGATCATCATTTAATAACCCATGTCTTCTGTAGAAAGAAGTATTGTATACCCATACAGAGCACTGCCTTTCAAACTCCTTTATAAAACATTGTACCTTAAAAATTACGTGACAAGCTGGGCGATGGTGGTACATGCCTTTAATCCCAACACTCAGGAGGCAGAGGCAGGCAGATCTCTGTGAGTTCGAGGACAGCCTGGTCTACAAGGGCTAGTTCCAGGACAGGCTTCAAAGCTACAGAGACACCCTGTCTTGAAAAACAAAAATAAAAATAAAATAAAATTATCTGACAAAGCAGTTATTTTCGTTAAAGCTTTTCCATATACCCTTAGTTTTGGTTAACCAACTGTCTTAGTCAGTGTTCTGTTGCTGTGAAGAGATGCCAGGACCATGGCAACTCTTATACAAGAAAGCATTTAATTGGACAATTTCAGAGGTTTAATCTATTATCATTATGGCAGGAAGCATGGCAGCAAGCAGGAAGGCATGGTGCTGGAGAAGTAGCTGAGCCTTCTACGCCCAAATCTGTAGGCAGCAGGATGAGAGAGACACACTGGGCCTGGCTTGAGATTTTGAAACTACGAAGCACATCCCCCAGTGACATACTTCCTCTAACAAGGCCATACCTCCTAATTCTTTTCAAGTAGTGCCACTTCCTGATGACTAAGCATTCAAATATATGGGCCTATGGGGGGTCATTCTTATTCATACCACCACACCCACCTTCCACCTTATTTATCCCTCCATTCTCCCGCCTCAATCCCTGCTTAAACCTTTAATTCCCAATATTCCTCCTTTTCTGTTTTCATATCATATGAACTCTACTAGTCTTCCCTCAAGGCTACTTCCTCCCCCATCTTATTTGCCTGTTCTAGCTTCCTGATTTCTACAGACACTCCATATTAAACTTACAAATCTAAAAACTCTCTCATATGAGGCAATTTGAAATTTTGAAAATCATTGAAAAATTAGTCTAAAATGTTCATTCATTTACATGTTTTTTAAATCTGTCTTTCTCAGCATTAAAAGAGAAATACTTCCCCTGGTAAAATCACTCTGTCAAGATGTGGAATATGAAGTTCGATCTTGTATGTGTCGGCAGTTAGAAAATATAGCTCAGGGCATTGGGTAAGTGTACTTCCAAGTTCTTATTCCACACAGTCTTAGATCCAGATTGTGTGGCAAGCATATCCTGCTCATGCATTCCATGAAAGTGTGTTATTCATTTTTATGTGCTTTCTTCAATTGCAGGCCTCTCCTAATGAGTCTACAGTAAAAGAGATAAGAGGGGATGTGTTTAGCATAGCAGTATATATTCAATTAATGTCGGTTTCTTTCTTTCTCACCATGGTTACTCAGTAACCAAGTCCAACAAGGGACCATATCCTAGCAGGAACAATATCTGGAATATGTTGAGCATTTCTTTTAGATGACCATATTTTAAGTGTTTTAGGTGGGTTTGCTGTCATTGAAGTATGCCCCTGTACAATTCCAAGCTTTGTGTGCTTCTGGATTTGTGGTTCTTCTTTTCCTTTGAGCACAAGAAGAACCACATACTGTTGAGGAAGTAGAAGCATAGGACAGGCAGTTCACCCTCTGCTTAAAAACAGCTCTCAGGTCAGGGTACAAGTGTAGTATTAAAGGAAACATCTAAAAACTATCTTAGGAAGTGATTTTTGCTTTAAGGATTCTAAAGTCATTGGTGAAACTCTGAAGTCTTATTTTTAGTAGATACTGCATTGATGATTTCATCTGTTATTGTTTTTCACTGATAAGGACAGTGAGTCTATGGTAATGATGGTTTTGTAAAGCTTTAGGATGTTGCTAACAGACTCGGCATAGTCATGTACTTTGTGTTATGTCTGCTAATCAGTTCTTTTGTTTTGATCTCAAAACTATTTTTCTGATAGGTCTTTTGAAATTACATTATCCATGTTGAATTACTGTGGACTATAATTAACTCAGGTTTATAATTAACATAGGTTTAGGTTTTACCTATGCTTATGAGCCAGAATCAGAATTTGGACAATGTACTGCTTCACTTAATAAAGATGAGAAATATGTACTTATTTGCTTTTTTAAACCACCTAACATTTTTCTACTGTTTTAAAAATGGGAAGGCTAAGTTTCTTAGTTATGGTTCTATTGCTATGAAATGACACTGTGACAAGACAACTTATGAAAGAAAAGAAGGCATTTGGCTGGGGGCTTGCTAACAGTTTCAGAGAGTTAGTTCATAGTCATCATGGTGGGAAGTAGACAAGCATGGCACTGGAGCAGTAGTTGAGAGTTTAATATTCTAATCAGCAGGCAGAGAGAGGGAGGGAGGGGGAGGGAGGGAGACAGGGAGGGAGAGAGGGAGGGAGGGAGGGAGGGAGGGAGGGAGGGAGGGAGGGAGGGAGGGAGGGAGAGACACAGAGTCTGGTGTGGCCTTTTTATGCTCCAAAGCCCACCTCTAGTGATGCACCCTCACTAACAAGGCCACATCTTCAATTCTCAAGCAGTTCCAGCTGGTGACCCAAGCATTCAAACAATCAAACCACCACACCAAGGATGTTCAAATCCAAATTGGATTATCCCTTAAGAATTAATTAATGAAAGTAAAATTACAGAGAATATATTCAACTTCTGTAGGTTAAAATATTTTTAAGGAACCAATTTTCTTGATCATATATGTACATTTATTTGCTGAGTTCTTTTGTCCTATTAACAAATGCACTTATAGGACTTAATGGTATAACTGAAAAGTAATGGTACCTTATTTCTAGTTGTGACAGTCAGCTTTCCATTGTTGTCACAGATGCTGTAACAACTTATGGGGAGAAAAGTTTTATTTAGAGTCATTCTTTGGAAGTTTTTCTCTTACTTTTGGGTCTCTAGGGAAGCAGCCCATCATGGTGGAGAGTGTGGGGGAGCACAGCCATCACTTCTTAACCAGGAAACGAAAATGAGGAAGAAGGGACTTTCTGCTTCCAGTGCATGTCTCCAGTGTCTGGAAAACTCCCAATATGTCCTATGTCATAAAGTTCCCATTACCTCCTTATAATAGTCAAAAAACAAAACTGTTTTTGGCTTTAATGAAAAGAGAAAATTAATTATCTTATTAATATTTAAAAGTATGTAAATTCTCATTAATACAATGTGGTTGAGGATTTAATGAGGTGACATTTTTGAGATGAAAAAGCTGTGAGAATGAAAGTTTAAATAAAGCTAAAATTAACTCTTTTAAAAATTAAAATAGGATAGAAAATTCAAATGTATAGTGAATAGTTTTACACAATCATTCTCCGAGTTCAGAAGAGAAAGATGCATTTATGAATTGCTTAGAGGTATGCTATTAGATGTGGTGGGGCAGGAACTGTCTACCACGTGGCCAGCTGCGGTTCATGATGATGTCCTATCTAATAACAAATGCAGTAATTGCAGACAGCATAGAAGGAAACTTCATTCAAAACTTGTGTGAGGAAACTGAAGGAACAATCTTCAGTTGAAAGCTTTTTGTTTGTTTTATTTAGTTATTTATTTAATTTGACTGGGTCTCACTATGTAGCCTTTACTGGCCTGGAGGTCACTATGCAGAACAGGTTGGCCCCAAACTTAGAAATTCACCTGTCTCTGCCTCCCAGTGTTGGAATTAAAGAAGTGTGCCACCCCTCCCAGTTTTTTAATGTTTTTTAAAATTTATTTGTTTGTTCATTGTGGTTGTTTGTTTTGTATTTTGAGGCCGGGTTTTGCTGTGAAACAGGTTTGGCTGTCCTGGAACTCACTCTATAGACCAGGCTGCCCTTGAACTCACAGAGATCCTCCTGCCACTTCTTTCTAAGTGCTGGGATTAAAAGCATGTGCCGCCACTGCCTGGCTATTATTATTATTTTTTTAAAGATGGTCTTACTGTGCAGCCCTGGCTGGCATGGAACTTATTTTAGAGGCCATGCTGGCCTTGAACTCACAGAGATCTACCTGCTTCTGCTATTTTTTTTAAAATTCTGTCAATATGCTATACTGGGTCTAATTTATGCTATCTTCCTTACTGCATTTAAGAAAGCCGGTTATGTGTCAAGACTTCCTTTATCTGAGTCTGAACCCTTGTCGTCAGTAGGAATGAAGTGCTGGCTTTTTGCTGCTTATGACTATGTTCTAAATGTTATTTATTCTCCAAAAGCATCTTTGTACCTTATTCTTTTATGTTGAATATCCAGTGTTGCATGTCAATCTTCTGTGTGGAAACTAATTATTGTAAAGTTGTACTTCAAATGATTAGAAAAATAACATATGCCCCAAAATCTATCAAATGATTTTGCTTGAATTTCTACAAATACTTATAATATATTTTTTCTTAATTAGTTGGAATCATTTCTTGAAATTTCTTTAAAATAGAAAATGGCATAATTTATAAAGCTTAATATGCGTCCAGGTCATTAACATTTCTATAGTTTACAGTAGTTTACAGAAGAAAATAGAATTAATTTAATAATGAAATTAATATTAATATTTATTTAAATATTTTTAATTCTTTGAGAATTTCACATGATATATTTTATTTTAATTATATTCCTTGACAGTCCTCCATAACTCCTCCTGCATCTACCCTGTATTACTTACACCCTTGGCTGCTTTCCCAACCAGATGGCACACCTGGGCACCGGGACTAACTGTGCTAATCACTTGTGTTCATTGGACTCTTGCTGCAGGTTTGTTGGTCTGACTTACTTTCTTCTACTGCTTATTGTGCAGGACAGAACTGACAAAGAGTGTGGTGCTCCCCGAATTAATAGAACTCTCTAGGGACGAGAGTGGCAGTGTGCGACTTGCTGCTTTTGAAACCTTGGTTAACATGCTTGACATGTTTGATACAGGTAAATCTGCATGTGCAGGTATCTTTATTTCTGAAAGACTATTTTCCATGTTTTATATTACTAATAAGGAACAGAGACTAATTCAGATTGTTTTGTTTAGTTTAGAGTTTTATGATTTTTTTTCCTTTTTGATGTCATCCATGCTTCTACTCTTACCCTCATGGTATCTAGTGCTGCTGTATGTCTCATACTTCTCACTTCTGTCTTCTAAACGTAACTGACATATGTAGAAGTTGAAGAATTTGTCCTGAGAAGTAGCCCTTAACTTCCTTAACTAACTGATGTCAAATCCTGTAATATGTCTAAATGACTATAACATGATCATAATATGCCTAAATGAATTCTTTCTTAATAACATTTTAATGCCAGAAATCTGGTCATGGGAGGAGAAATTTGGAATAGATAATTCAGTGGGGATGTGTAAGAAGGTGTTTCTTGTTCTTATGCAAACCAAGCCACAGATCAGCTAGCTGCTCTACCAAGTGTATACCTAGACCTAGACTGGTGCCTAGCTCTGGACAAGTAGTTCATCACGACAAGGTAACACTTGGAGGGCTAAATGTCAAGACTGAGGTGTGAAAATCAGTTGTGTAATTGTAGGACTGGGTTGACTGGGACTATCAACATTTTGTCTGAACTGGGAGGGCCCCTGGAGATTATTGTGGTATAGACAATAATTTTGTGTAAATATTTCAGAATGATCATTGAGGTAATATGATAAATCACAGGAGCAAAACTGCACATAATTGGATGAATCTTTTTGCCTTTAATACTGGGGGCAACCCCAGAATCCAGACTCAAAGGAAATGTTGGCATTGATTTTTTTTCCTTCTTCACTGCCCTGGGCTTTGATTTTGCAGACCTTACTTTATTTCCTCCTGTTCTTCCTCCTGGTGCTCCAACTCCAGCACATCTCTCGCTATGTCCACTTTCCTCTCTCTGATGTTGCCTCTAAGTTTCTTTTCCCTCCTCTCCTCTATTTTTGTCCTATACAACTTTTAGGCTTCTTGTAGTGTCTAGTTCAAATACATTTTCCTCTCTTTTATCTTTTCAAGTTACTTATATGAGAGCTTGGAAGGTTACTTCTGTGTTTAAACCCTATGTCTTTAGCTAAAGTTTGTTGGAAATTAGCTATGTTCACTTGTGTATATATTATGTGTGGCTATTTTGGTGCTATGGGGACAGAGATGGGTGGTTGGAATAAATAGCCTACACAAACTAGATCATCTATAAAACCTGCTTTCAGATCCCTGCCTTTGCCTTTAAAATGGTGACCACATTGTCTCATTATTTTGTGTGTTTAGTTTCTTTGCTGATTTGTTCTTCAAGTTATAAGACCATTTATTATTCTTCACCTAATGAAACTTCTCCCCCTTAATATTTTGCTTGTATTGTTAAGCAGGCAATACTGTATGTATTTCATCTGGTAACAACTGAAGATAAGGCCCTGAATTATGATATAGTAGCAATCATAAGAACAGTAACATTTCTGCCCATTAGAGCTTCTCACTTCTAAGTGCTGGTGCATGTCTAATAGCGTAATCAAATTTTGAGGGTTTTCAAGAGTACCTGGAAGGAAGACTTAAATATTTCTAACCTATCAGAAGCATATGACCTAGATAGATATATTTAAAGAATTGGTCAACCTCTAAAGAGCCATCTAAAAACTAAAAACATAAAATTAAGCAGGCAGACATGTTACATTTCAAACTGACTTTGATAAAAAAAAAACATGGCATGGAATGAATGAGAGAATTAGAAGTTTCCTGGGCCTGCTGTCTGTCTACTTAAATTGAAAATGTTAGAACTCTTCCAGTTATTCAGATTCAAGACCTCAGGCACCTTATTATGTTGCTTGTGATGACCCTATCTTCATTCTTGCGTGACTCCTTTGAAGCCCAAACTTAATATTTCTGGTGATCTTACTCCTTGTCTCTAGTCCTCTTCCTGTCACTGTTATCAGACATTTCTATCCCTGTTAGTCTAACAAGGACATTTTTCTTCTGGAGGGGATATGTGTATTAGTTTCCACGTGGTAATGTGAGCAACTAGCTCTAAACTATATACTATAACTATATGTTATTCTGTTTTGTCTTTCAGATGACAGAAGTCAAACTATACTTCCTTTAGTGAAATCATTCTGTGAAAAATCGTTTAAAGCAGATGAATCCATTCTTATTTCTTTATCTTTTCATTTAGGAAAGCTCTGCCATGGACTCTATGGTATGTTGCAAAACTAGTTGTTTTTCTCTTTAGCTCCTACTCCTTTCGTTTAGCTCTTTACTCATAGCACTTGTTCCTAAGTATGTGAAGTCTTTAGAACACACTTAGAAATGGCATTTTCACGAATGGAACCTTATTTGAAAGAGTCAAATAAGCATAGCTCTTGGAATTTCTGGTCATGTTGCATGTTTAAGTTGGAGTGTGCTAATAGAAGGTCAGGTATGTTAACTGTTGGTGTGAAGTGAAAATAATTTTAAAAACCTTTTTTGTTTTTGTTTTTTCGAGACTGTTTCTCTGGAGCTTTGGAGCCTGTCCTAGAACTAGCTCATGTAGATAAGGCTAGCCTTGAACTCACAGAGACCTGCACGCCTCTGCCTCCCGAGTGCTGGGATTAAAGGCGTGCACCACCATTGCCCAGGAAAAATTAAATAAATAAACCTTTTTTCAAATAATAAATATAGCATGTGAATAGTTAAGCTTAGAATGTAGACCAATACCCAAGAGTTTAGGTATTTGAGAACATCCTTAGTTTACTGTAACCATGTAAGAATTGAGCTGGTTTCTAGCACAGTAACATACTTCATATGGATTGTAGACACCTAGTAATTGAAAAGTGTTTTACAATTTTCCACAAATCCTTATTTCTATGAGAGCTGATGAATGTGCAGTCATTCTGTTGATAAATAGTATTCTAATCACTGTGACATTCTCCAGACTACGTTCTTAGGTTCCTTTTCGTAGATACACATGCATTTTTTTCTGCAGAGACTTAAAACATATACCATAAACAAACAGCAGTATTGTAAGTACAATCCTGATGATGATATCTTAGTTCTTTACAAACAGTGTTAACTAATGTAGACCTGATTCTTGTTTTCTCTAGTTTATGTTTTTAAAATTAAAATATTATTCAAGAGAGCACAAGGTGAAAAATATGACCTTTAGCTTTCTTCAGAGTAGTTCCTTGTTCATTGCTATAATTGTGAACCATCTGTAAACATTTGGCTTAAATATTTTGTTCTAAACATGTTTTTATTGCACTTTGAGTTTCTTATTTTAAATTTTTGTTTGCAATTGAAATGTTGGACACAGGTTTCACATTTAATGTTTTAGGAATTTTCACTCCAGATCAGCACTTGAGATTTTTGGAATTTTATAAGAAACTTTGTACATTGGGTTTGCAACAAGAAAATGGTCACAGTGAAAACCAGATTCCATCCCAAATTATCGAGCAGGAGAAGAAATACACTTCAGTACGGAAGAACTGTGCTTACAACTTTCCGGTAACAAAATGCTTCTTTGTATTTACAGGCTGTGAAGATTATGACATTAGAATATAAGAGCAGAATCCATTAAACTATTTACATACTTGACACCTGCTGTTTAGCATTATATCTAAATATATAGGAAATATGAAACAAATATTGGCAGAATTTATATTTCTGTATATTATGTGCATGCATTTGGGTTTATAAACAAAATTTTATTAAATATGCTTAATAGGATATGATTTCAGTTTTAGCGAAATGATTATATTAGGTATTGATGCATGTTTTTCTCTCCTTCCCATTCATTTCCTTCCACCTCCACTAGGCCATGATTGTTTTTGTTGATCCTAAAAACTTCCACATGGAACTCTATTCTACATTCTTCTGCCTTTGTCATGACCCTGAAGTACCAGTCAGATACACTATTGCTATTTGCTTTTATGAAGTAAGTCTGAGAATGAATTCCATGGTACACATGTTGATTCTGTCTGTATATATTAGATGCTGTTTTAATATTCTGTATGCTGTATTTACAGACTTGTTATAAGATAGAGATCCCATAGCTCTTTCATGCTATAGTTTTAAGTCTTATTTTTGAATTCCCATAATTCTCTTTTTAGTGTGTTTACAAAATCCATTTACATAAATACATTATATTCATTTACTCATTAACCTATTTTTCAACATATTTAAACTGAATCCTTAGTTTAGGGCAGACACAATAGCTATAATTTTATATGCTTTGTATTTTTTGTACCCTGCCCTTATGTTTAAGTAGCCTTAGGATAAATGGAAATTTGAGTAACAAATTGTTTACATTTATTGTTTTTACTGTAAATGAAATATAATGAGCATAGCTTTTAGCACATTCCATAAATTATGTACAAAAGTAAAACAAACTTTTGTGGTGAGCATAACTGATGTTGAAATCAGGGGCCTGTTTCTTAGAAGATGGCAGTAAAAACACATGTATGTAGCAGTTGCTAGGCATATGTTCATTCCTCTTCTAGTTGCTATGACAAAATACATGACAAAAGCAGTTTAAGAAGGAAGGTTTCCTTGAGGTTACAGGTCGGGGCACATTCCGTCATGGAGGGAGCACAGGCAGGAAACAGAGAGCACTGAATGCTGCTTCTCAACTTGCTCTCTCATTTTTATTTAGTCCAGGGTCACAGGCCACCAGATGGTGCTGCTCGCAATTAGTGTGTCTTGGTTTGCTTCTCTAATAAGTCACATGACCGAAAGCAACCTGTAGGAGAGAGGGGTTTATTTGACTTACACTTCCATATCATAGCCCATCATTGAGGGGAGTCAGGGCAAGAACTCAAGTAGAAACTCAAAGCAGAACTCTGGAAGAATGTTGTTTTACGGGCTTGCTCTATGACTCTTTCACCTAGCTTTCTTACACAGTTCAGCCTGGGCTATCCCATATCCACCATCAATAAAGACAGTGCTCCACAGAAATCACCCAGTCTAATCTAGGCAATTCCTCAACTAAGCTTCCTCTTCCCAGGTGATTCTGTGTTGAGAAAGTTGACAACTAAAGCTAACTAAGACATTGTGGGTCTTCCCACCTAAGCTACTCCAATTTAAAAATTCCCTCACAGATGTATGCTGAAGTTTGTCTGCTGGTGTTAAGTCTAGATTCTGTCACATTAATAGTCAGTAGTAACCATCACAATATGTAAACTATAACTTGTCAATTCAAAATAGTTATGTGACAGCCTCTTTATATTGATATAACATCTTTTCTTTCCTTATAAATGGTATAGTAAATTCTTATTGCCAGTAAGAATGTTTCATCATCTTCCTTGCACTCTATCCCATGTCAAAGCACCACTAGATTAGCTGAGAGAATGAAGGCTATTCATAGCCATTATAAATGTTATTTAAGGTTCTTTGGGATGTTGAGTTGTATTCTTCTTTAAAATATCACTTTTCTGGGGCTAAGGAGATGGCTCAGTGGGTAAAGTGCTTGCCTGAGTGTGAGGATTAGTTCAGATCCCATGTAAACCTTGGTGGGCATGGCAGCCTGCCTGTGATCCACGCCCTCAGGAGGCAGAGACAGGACATCTCCAAGGCAAGCTAACTAGCTAAAATAGCCCAACCTGGAGTCCTAGGTTTAAGTGAGAGACCTTCAGTATATAAAATGGAGAGTGATCAAGGAAGATACCCAATATCAACTTTATGTGCCCACATACATGTGAATATGCACACACACATGCATACTCCCAAACACATGTGAAAATGAAAGCAATGAAATAAAAATGTAAAAATTCCACTTTTCTGAAATGTATGGATGAAATCATAGTACAAAGTCTAGAAAATATTCCTCTTAAATGATATGATTGTTTAAAATAATCACGTTACACAGTTGTATCAGCTCTGTAAATTAACCCACAAATGCTTGCTTTTGGAGGAGGAAAAGGCAGAATGTGCTTCCGGTGGGTCCTGCAGGTTATTTGTTCATTTAGGGTGGTTTCCATGCAGTCTTCTGAAGACTGCATGGGAGTCAAGTCTGAGAATATCTATGCAAATGTTAGTTTCTCTTATCTACTTTGTTTAACCTTTGATTTTAGTTATATTTCGTAGCAGACAAAACAACACACACATCAGTATTTCTGTAATAGGAGTCACTTTGGAGATGGCTGTTCTATATATTTTATGGATGTCTACTTTTTGTATTTTCATAATGTGCGTAGGCTGAAAGAAATGTTCAGTTCCCTAAAATAAAGGGCTTATTTTATTTTGCCCTTTAAATAATGAAAATTCCCAGTGTATTTACAAGTTTTCTAATCTAGTGTTAATACTAGATTTGATAACTGCTAAATTGTAACTTTATTCTTATTTTTCAGAAAATGCCAGTTTGAAAATATTTCTAGCAACTTAAAAACAACCCAAAGCCAAAGATTTTAAAGTACTGTCTTTATTCAGGCATCTTCCCATCCCCAACCCCTGTAAACAAAACTGACTCAAGCCCACTATAGTATATATTCTTTTCCACCTTTAAAAGGTAAAGTACAAATAGATGAACTCCCTTTGCAGACTCTGAGTTTATTCAGAGGAATGAAACCAAGAGCACTGATCTAGACTGACTGTGACTCTGTTAGATCCTCTCAGACCGAGGACAGTCTGACAGGCTGAGGACGACTGTTCGCAGTTGAGAGTTATGACACCCCAGTGGCCACCAATCCAGTTTCTGTCTTTGAGAAGCTTTAGTGGAGATGTATGCCTATATATCTCAGGTATTCTTTGAGATGCCTTTGATTGTTCTAAGATTTAAAGTGTGAGTAATGGCATCTGTGGGTTATTATGAACTGTGCAGAAGTTCCAGCTCTGGTAATCGTATCCTTTGCACTTTCTCTCCCAATTTATGCACATCTCGCCCTGTGGCCGTACACACTATCATGTTAGGAAACAGACCTATGCAAAACTCAATTTACTAGAAATTAACTTTATATTTATGTTGTAACTTATTTTTAGGAGGAATGTTTAATAAGAATGTAGCTTAAAATATGTATCTTAACTTTATATAGTCTCAAATCTGAGAGATCTTATTGTTGTATTTTAGGTATCTAAACTTCTGAATTCTGGCGTATATTTAATACACAAAGAACTGATAACATTATTACAAGATGAATCACTGGAGGTAATATATGTTCCCACCCTGGTGTTTACTTCTTTTGTGGTGAGCCAGACTATATCAGTGCTTGTGTCACTACATCACTGGGAGGGTCTTGGAAATTAGAACTTCCAGGACATCTGCTTTTAAAATGGAAGTGTGTGTTGTTTATTAAGGAAGATTAGGAAGTGCCAACAAGTAGACAAGAGAGGACCTTTAATTAAATTACTGTTGACATTTTGTTACATTTTTCTCTTAATAGGTGTTGCTTTTTTTCTGTTCACAATTGTAATCATAACACATTTTGGATTTTTGCTCAGTATTGTTTCAGGAGTATTTACCTTGTACATAGACTCATGAAGATACTGAAATTCTTCCATCTGGTGCTGTTTGGCACATTTTATTCACCAAAATGACCATTAGCTTTAGAGGACTTAGCTCATCACATGATACTTGAGGGTGCCACCTGATGTGATAGTTTTGAGGAGATTAGTCTTCTCCAGTTTAGACAAGTAGATGCCACAATTTTTTTTCATAGAAATATACCTAATGTTGCTTGGTCAAAAATATTTCTGTATATAAATTGAAGTATGGAGTTAACTAATTTAGAAGACAGATAATAACCATTATAAACGTAATCAATATCTCTTTAAGGTACTAGATGCTCTTATAAATCACCTCCCGGAAATCTTGGAACTTATGTCTATTGGTGGAGAAAGCAGTATTCAAGAAAATAAGGTAAATCTCATTTTTCAGAAAAGATACAAGTCTGTGGTCTTATTGTACAGGGTGATTGTGAGGAAACGGTGAATGCATGAGAAGTATCAAAATAGTACTTGCTGTTGTGCTGGCCAATGTCTGCCTTCTGTGCATTTGTCAGGACCCAGGAATGGCAGGTAGTGCGTCCAAAGCTGGCTTTAAAATTTACACAAGGGGTCTAGAGAGATGGTTTAGCAGCTAAGAGCTCCACTGCTCTTGTAAAGGCCTGGCTTTCATGCCAGCATCCTTATTGGGCACCTGATGATCACAGGTAACTAAGTTCTGTTTCCAAAGGAATCTAATGCCCTCTAACAGCCTCCTTTGGCACTGCATTCAAGTGTACCATCCCCCATCACCACACACATGCACATAATTAAAAAATAAAAATAAATGTATATAAGCAAGTTTGTGTGAGTGTTATGCTATAGAAAGGAAGCACAGGTTACTTTCATAGCTCTGAGTCATATTTGGAAGCATTACTGTGAGACACAATTATTTTGAAATGTCTCAAGCTCTCAGTTTTTATCCTGTTATTAAGGAATTTGAAGGCCCAAAAGCCATAGGCACCTGCACACCTGTATTTCCACAGATGGTGAAATGATGTAAGAACAAAATCTTCCAAGTTACCAACTCCTTTCCCCTCAGGCTATTTCCTGTGCTTCTGCTATATGGGTGACACACTGAAGTGGGTAGAGTATTTGAAAACTTCTAAAGAAAGGCCCTTTTCTTTTCTTTTTTTAACATTTATTTAACTTTATGTGCATTGGCATCAGATCTCCTGGAACTGGAGTTACAGATAGGTGTGAGCTTCCATATGGGTGCTGGGAATTGAACCCGGGTCCTCTGGGAGAGTAGCCAATGCTCTCAACCACTGGGCCATCTCTCCAGCCCCAAGAAAGGCCCTTTTCAAAAACATTAAGCTTACTGGTTATTTACAATAAATTAGTGACTAAATTAAATAGCACTTGCTGCATAGCCATGTCTATGCCTATGAATGCTGCCAGCATAAACTGCCCTCTGCAGCTACTATGTAGTGGTTCCACCTACCACACAATTCTTATTATTGCCCTTGGAATTATATTCATATTTTCAGTATTAATGTTTATTATGAGCATAATAAGTGGGACAAAGGGTAGGAATTTAGAAGGTCAAAACTTGCCCAGAGTAATATGTAAGGGTTTTTGCATTAGTTAGTATAGTGGCCTTGGTAAACTACCAAGGGAGAATAACAAGTCCATGCTCTAGAGATTTCATTTCCTGGTGTCATAAATTTTACTCAAGAATTTTTAAAATATTTGTTTCTGTCTGGTGACTACCTCCCAGTGACTTCTGAGATGACTTCTGAACTCTGAAGTCCTTTGGTGTATGTTTACATTATAGGCTGCAGTTTTGGATTTAGTCACCATCACCCTTCTATTGCTTTCCAGTTGTCTTCTCTGCCTGACTTGATTCCTGCACTCACGGCTGCTGAGCAGCGAGCTGCATCCTCTCTGAAGTGGAGGACCCATGAGAAGCTGCTGCAGAAATATGCCTGTCTGCCTCACATCATATCAAGCGACCAGATTTATTACCGTTTCTTACAAAGAATGTTCACCATCATGATGACAAATGTGAGCTCTGAATTTCCCCTGATGGTTTTGAACTTGGGGATAATTTTGTCATTACCAAATTCTTTACCTGTTCAAGATATGTGAACCTTATTTCCTGTCAGCTTGGAAGGGCAGCATCTCCACAGGTCCCTGAGGAGGGGAGTCAAGTCTCCTCTGCTTCTCTGATATACTCTTTGCTCTTTTACCATTAGCTGCGGGGAGGTATGAACTCCATTTACACATACTCTTTGTCCACTACCAGAGGAGTGTGGTTAGACTCACCTCACTCTTTTGTGTTGTTTTCAGAAGCAGTGCATGGTAGCCCAATCTGTCCTCAAATTTATTACATAACTGAAGATGACATTTATCCTCCTGCCTCTGTCTCCCAAATGCTGGTCATAAGTGTGTGGCACCATACTTAGTTTGTGTGGTGATGGGGACTGAACTCAGGGTTTACCTTAAACTTGTTAACAGTACTTCTGGAGAGAAAGGTTGACAGGACTCAGTAATGTCAACTGCAGAAGAACCTCTGCTTTGCTCTTTCTTCTGAATGTACCCACAATGTCAGCATCTCACATCTGCCAGGCTTTTATTCTCAAAACTCCCCAGCAGTCCCTGTTAGTGTGTCTTTTATAGGGCCTAAGTACAGTTGCACTGAAAGTATGGATGCCTTAGTGTAGATAGCCCATTCAAGTGAAGGTAGTAACAACTTGAAAACAGCTATGTGAGAACCTCGTTGTCCACCTTTTACGACACTTCCAGGAAGGACTGTTTAGCCTGTAATCCACTGTGCCTGCACGATGGCATCCTAAAAACAGTTTTGAAAGTTGTTTTTATTTATTTTTGAAAAATCTGCAACTTCTCAGGATGTAGCTTAACAACAGGGCATTTGAATCGTGCATAAGGTCATAGGCTCAATCTCCTGTAACGGCAAAAAACAAACAAACAAAAGCTTATTTATGTTTCTACTTTACAATCTGAACTGAAGTATCTTAACTTTTTATTTCATAAAAGGGAAATGAGGAATCCAAGAATCATCTGCAAAATTCTAAATCAGTTTTAGTTTCAAAGATTTAGAAAGGAGAAAAATATTACTGATATTTATCAACTTAAAAAAATAAGAAGCACAGTATATTACCTACTACCTAACAAGTTCATCATACATAGCAATGGAAATCTGAGGAATTGAAGGTTGTGCTATAGATATAATAATCTTAAAAAATGATTTGTTAAGAATAACTTCTGTAACTTATTTATTTATTTATTTACTCTGTGTGCATGTGAGTATGTGTAAGGGCATACAGATACCATGACAATTTATGGAAGCTGTTCTAAGGCCCTTATCATTGATTTCTGTCCTAAAATGAATATTTACCTTGCATTATAAGACATATTACATGAAGAATAAACTGAGCATATTTTCATATGTCTTGAATATATGGATTTGAAAGTTTGTCATACTAAACCAAATGCAAGAAGAGAGGAACAGGCTTTTATTTAGTTCACTGTCTGAAATCCATTTAAGCCCTATATTTCTGCTTATGTGCAGTTCTTAAATTTTCAGTTCTAAACCAAAGCAAATACTGTCCTTTTGTATCCAACAGTTAACAATATCACATAGCATAGTGCCCAGTATAATGGACACTTGTGTAGATGGAAAAGGGCCCAATCAGCACTGACTCTACACTACACAGCTGTGGTTACCTGTCAGAGATTACCACTATATAGTAGTCTGGGTGTTAGGTGAAGAAATATTATAATATTGATAAGTATGTCAGGATGGTGAACATGAATTTACAATGGAAACAGTATGCTTGGGTTACAGATTTTTCTTAAAGGTATTGGATTTTTCCCTCCAATTTCCAGTAAAGTTTACTGGTTGAATTCATTTAGAATCAAGGTTCTGTACAGTGGTGTAATGAAAATCTTAAGGACAGAGAGTTTGGAATACTGGTTGTAACATGGAGTCCTGCTAGATGGGGTTTCTGTCCTGCCCAGTTCCCACAGTCTTTAGGTTCCAAAGAAGATCACACAGAGAGTCTACATTAATGATGAACTGATTGGCCCATTAGCTTAGGCTTCTTTTTAACTCTTATAACTTATATTAACCCATTATTCTTATCCACATGGCTCAGTACCTTTTTCATCAGGGCAGGTCACATCCTGCTTCTTTGGTGTCTGGACAGGACTGCGGGAAGAACTTCCTTCTTCCCAGAATACTCCTGTTCTCATTGCCCTGCTTCAACTTCCTGTCTGGTTGTCCCACCTATACTTCCTGCCTGGCTACGGGCCAATCAGTGTATTTAAAACATAATTGACAGACTACAGAATTGTCCCACACCAACTGGTGATGCTACCTGTCAGCTGGCTGGGTCCTTTTGCTCTGTCTGGTGGCACTCTCTAATATTAACACCCTTGTGGAGTGTTTTGGAACCTTTACCTCCACACTGACACATGTTACAGCTTTTGTGTAGGCATAGGAAATTGAGCTTCCTTAGCCCTGAACAGTGAATAGCATTGCACCTCCTGGGCTTAGATATTTAGTCTCCACCCGTAGATAAGATACCATCACCCAAATTCTTCAGCAATGTACTTGAACATGGGCTCTCTAAATTTCTGCTTTAGAAGTGGCATGGTTTTGGTTATGTTATTGGCACATGGCATACTCCTGGAAATGTTTGTTGAATGTGTAAAAATAATAATCTGTTGACCGAAAGGATTGGTGGCTGAGGAACATGTCATTTAAGATGAGCTGGCAGGGAAATGATAGTTAAACATGGGTAATTTGGATGTGACTTTGCAACTGAATTAGCTTGTGATAGGACATTTTATTTCCCTGAGTGACATTAAGCATTAGGTAACAGAGATCTCCCAGAAGGGTGTGAGCCCAGAGTTTGAAAGATAGTGAACACTTTTCATTTAGCCAATAACTAGTTGATTTGGTGGGGACTAGTTGAGGACGTATCTTAGGGTAGAGTAATTGTCTTTCCTATTTTATTTCTTTAAGAATGTCTTACCTGTCCAAAGAGCAGCTGCACGAACTCTATGTGTTTTTCTACGCTATAATCGTAAACAAGAGCAGAGGCATGAAGTCATTCAAAAATTAATTGAACGTAAGTAATCATTTTGGAAAAAAGTTACTGAAGTAGTTGACCTTAATTATATCTACAATGTATTACATACCATTTTTCAAAGATAAAGCAGGTGAATATCTGATTGTGCTTTTAATGGAATTTTATAGGTTAATTTATCTTGGAAATCTTTGTCATGACCAAAATTTTCATAGATGAAAGTAGTATTTAATCAGAGCCCTCTTTTGTGAATTCCAACACTTAAGAAATTTAAATACATAAATGTATGTTGAAAGGCTAATTTCTACCTTAATGAAATAGCATTTGCAACTAAAGCACAAATAGAATATTTTTTTTACATCTAGTAATTTACTTTATAATGCTGTTTTAAATATTAATTGAATGAACCAAATATGGGCTTATGATTCTTTCTTGAATGGTGTTGACAGTACATATTAATGTTAATAGTGAGCTGTGATGATTTGACTATTTAGAAATTAGGTTAACACATGCAAATTTATTGTGATTTATTAAGGGATAAACATCATGGCAAAAATCTTTAAGTTGTTAATTCTGGTAGCAAATATATACATTTGTTTAGTGAGCTATTTAATCATTGAACACTTGCCTTGACTATAATTATGCTTAAATATTTTTTAATAAAACTATTATCCAGTACAGACAAGGAAGAGGACTTCCTGACTATTAGAATTCACCATATTAATCATGAATCACCACTTTTCAGGGGGAAAATACTTCCATAAAATTCTACTTAAGGAAAACTGTGTTCAGTATTTCTTTCGTTTGTTTGTTTTGCTCAGTATTTTGATTTTTCATTTTATGGCCTGTTTTAATTCTGTTTTCATTTTACATTGGTAGGGACTTAAATTTAGGATAAGTCTCATTTTAAAGATTATGTTTGGTTTTAAGTATTAAGAACTTTGCCTTTACACAGTTATGTGAAAATGAGGAGATTATGCTTTAAAAACTGACCTAAACCATTGTCAGTAATTGTGTTTACGTATGATTTTATCCATGTCAGACACTTTTAAGGAAACAAAGAGAGAACAATTAGTTTAGTTTGGAGAGACTTGGAGGGTTTGCAGATCGCATTTGAATTGTTTTAAGTGTGTACATTCACTCAGATTGCTTTCCAGGTTTCAATAAGACACTGTCAATAAGACAGGGTACTCAGCATATAGGCAATGTTCAAACATAGTAACACTAGACATTCAGTCATCGCAGTCCATCAGTGCTTACTGGGGTTTATTCAGTGTTAATAAAATCCTTTCCTAGTTTTTGGTGTGTAAATATTCTAGTCTACAAACCTAGAGTATACAAAGACTATTTTCTCTCATCTATTATATTTGTTAAATAAGTTACAGGTATAATGAAACTTTGCAAACATTTTTTATATTTAGCTTTATAATATTTAATTTTATGTAGGGAAAATTAGGTTATGGTGTTTTTGTTGTTTGTAGAGTTGGGCCAAGGAAAGAGTTATTGGAATAGACTTCGGTTTTTGGATACCTGTGAATTTATCATAGAGATCTTTTCCAAATCATTTTTCTGCAAATATTTCTTTCTACCTGTTATTGAACTAACCCATGACCCAGTAGCAAATGTGAGGTATGTATCACTCTGCAAGGTTTGAAAATATTGCGTTTCTCATATGTCCTTTGTGGTAAATGTTTGAAAACTCTCTTAATTAAGTCAAGTAAGGAATTGATGCGTACTTTCAGAGTCTTAGTAGTTGTTTTTGAAGATTGACTTAACAGCCACACATTTATGGGATCCTGCATGGATAATATATGGATATGTAGCAATAAAAATCAGGCTAGTTAGCATTTTTCTTTTCCTTAAATATTTGTCATTTTTATTTGCTCAGAGCCTTCAGACTGGTCTTTATTTATTTATAAAATATATCATGAGTTGCTATGAACTATAGATATCCACTATATTGCAAAGGCGTCAAGATATTCCTTGTATATTAACTGAAGTTTTACATCCTTTGCACCTCCTTCCAGCCTTCCTTCCTCCTACCCGTCTACTTGCTGATGACCACCATTCCACTATTCACCTTTTTAGCTTCCACATCTAAGGAATCTAAGGAGCAACATACAGTACTCTGTGTTTACTTTATTTTACTTTACGTACACCTTCCTGTGCCCTTTGTGTTGTAGTAGTGTTTCATTCTTTGTTAGAATTGTGCTTATATACCATATTTTCTTTACCAGTTGGTGGATAGCTCAGTTGGCTTCATAGCCTGGTTAGTAATAGTCTTGGGATAACAATCTCAGTCTCTTAATTGATGTCGACACCTTTTGTCTTACTGAATTGAGCAAGCACAAATCAAAGCCAGCCTGCCAGTCTGGCTGAGTAACTATTATTATTAATATGATAAGATCCCTAAAAAGTATTTCTTACTAAAAGCTATAGTCCTTATTTTCAAGAACTTTGTTATCTTGTGGCCCATGAATCAAAATGTTTTCTAGATATGCTTTGGGTAATAAATTGTGTGCTTCTCTACATAAATGTTTCAATATTTAATTTACTGCATTTAGACACCGTTAAGGCTAGGAAAATCCTATATTGGTATTTCGAGGACCCTTCTCCCCAGTGACCAGAGTGAAGTCATTTCTCCAGAGGGGACTTGAGGGTTATTAGTTACAATGTCCCCAGTGTCTGTGCTGAGCAGTGGTTGAAATGGAGACAATTGGTGCATAGTATTGAGAATCCCAGAGAAGAGTTTCTTCACTTTTCATATGCACAGAAGCAAGGGCTACTGTGTAGAAAAAGCTCTCAGCTAAGCATATGCCAAAAAACCATCCTGGAAACCCTGCAGTGGCACTTAGCTGCCTCAAGATTTGCAAAAAGAAATACAGAGCATTAACCTGGAGAACACACGATGAACAAATGAATCTAGCAGCTTTAAGATAGACAACTGCCCAGCTTCTGTCCCCAGAACTAGCCTAAAAAGAAGGAAAGGTGGAGTTAACAAAGCAGAACATCTCATTGACAACCTTCTCCTGGGAAGGCTTTCTTCAATCTCTTGGATCTCTGCTCACCTCCCTTGCAATCCTTAGCCTCCTTGTTTCTTCTTAGTGGATCTAGACAATGGTAGAGCCTTAGCATGTTTCCCATTTCTCTTCTTCCCTCACTGACTTTATTATGTTAACGATCTCTCCATTCCCTTGCCTAAACTATCATTTTTATGCATTACTGACTTTATCTTTTGCAAGGACATCCACCTGGACTCCAGGCTTACTGAGCTAGCTGCAGATTTATAATTCCCATAGAATATCTAATGGGCATCCCAGACTTAATCTGTCTAGCATTCAGTGCTGGGTCTGCTTTGTCTGCATCTCTTCCTGCTGCAGTGTTCTGCATCTCAATAAGCAACTGGTTCAACTTCCCACTGCCCAGGCCTAAACCTAAACCCCTTTCTCTCCATCTTCCCATCTGCAAGTCCCTGTGGCCACTCTGCTGCTCACAAAAGACATGCAGAGAGCAGGCTTCTCTGGGCACCTCTACTGCTCCTTGCCCAAAGCACCATTAGCTCTTGCTTGGGGTTTTCTCCATTGCTTCTCTTCCCTCCTTAACCACTTACAGTCTAATCTCAAAACAGCAGATGATAATTAGGAAAGTTAAGTTAGATCACTATACTCCTCTGCTCATAGCCTCCAGTGCTTCTCATTGCATTTGAAATAGAAGCCAGGCTCTGTACAGTGTCCTGCAGAGCCCTGCATGAGCTGGCCCCTTGTCACCACTCAGGTCTCCTACTAAGCTCATCTTTGCTATATTCTTTCTCGAGGCTAGTTTGCTAATCCAGAGTATCACCAGGCAAGCCTTCCTTCTTGGCCATAATGCTTTTCCAGACACTTGTGAGAGACTTGCTCCCAGTTTTTCTAGATCTTTTCTTACATACATATTTTCAGTGAAAACATTACTACTCCAACACTGCCTTTCAGATTGACTCACCACTTTCTGGCAGACATTTTCTTTATAAGCATTCTATTTTTCATGCCTCATACCAGAATGTAAATTCTTGAAAAACAGAGGATTTTATTGGTTTGGTTCAATTTTGTGTCTTGGTATCCACAATAATGAATGCCTTATAAATAGTAGGCACTCCACACATGCATGGACAGTTGAACTCTGAGATTTTCTAAAGATTAAACTTTTTCTGTTCCACATTCCTATTACTGTTAGTTATTATTAAGCTCACTCTAAATGCAGAATGAAACTTTGCTACATGCTGCCCAAAGTGAAATCAGCTCTGAAGATTCCTGCAGACATGCATCTTCTTCAGCAGTTAGAAATGTGTGTGAGAAAACTCCTGTGTCAAGAAAAAGATAAAGATGTCCTGGCTATTGTGAAAAAAGTAAGTGTCTCTCCTGCTTAGAAAGCATGTGTCTTGTAGTATGGCAGTGTTAATTTCAGCTTCCCTACCTTAACTTGATAGGATAATAATCTATGGTAAGAATTAATACATGATAGGTGTGTTTGCTGCTGCTGGCTCTACCAGTTCCTTTGAAGGGTGTTTCTAAAGGTAATCATTTTTGTTACTAGCAGTATGAGTTCCTTGTGGGAGAGCTGAGCACCTGTGAGGTGTCTGTGAGCCTGGCTCAAGTGATGACCTATACCCCATTCACTAGATTTTATCTATTATTGTTCTCAATTCAGGAAGTTATTTTTTTTCTAGAAGAGTGTGGGAAGAACCCTCAGAGTGAATCCAGTGGTCTGTCTGGCCTTGTAAAGGCATTAGAGCTAGAAACTGGCTGCTTGAGAACACGCTAATAGGTGGTGAAGATCTGATATCACCCAAGCACATCTCTTTCCAAAATTTATGCCATATGATTTTGCTCTAGCATGAGGATTTGTTATGTGAATTGTTTGAAAATGTTGAAAAACTAAGGTATGAATGGGTGTGACTTTGGGACACAGTTTTCGAGGGCTTATTGGTGGTTACAGATTAGCATAGTGTAAACTCTTCTCTTATTGGTGGTTACAGATTAGCATAGTGTAAGCTCTTCTCTTATTGGTGGTTACAGATTAGCATAGTGTAAGCTCTTCTCTTATTGGTGGTTACAGATTAGCATAGTGTAAGCTCTTCTCTTTGAATACCCCCGGGAAAGAGTTTTTTGCAGAAGTACTTATTGATTGTATTTCATTACTGTTGGACCAACTGTAATCTCTAAAAACTTCCCTTGTAGACAGTATTAGAGTTGGACAGAATGGAAATGTCTATGGATATGGTGAGTACATTCTACACTTATAGTAAAGAGATACTTAGAGTCAGCAAGAAGTTGGCACAAATGATTAACAATGCCATTTTAAATTTTAAACAGTTTCAGAAAAAAAATTATGAGAAAGATTTGTTGGATCAAGAGAAAGAAAGAGAAGAACTACTGTTTTTGGAAATGGTATGTTGTCCCATGCACGCTTCTTTCTGACTAGCTTTAGATGGGCTTTGATAGTATACCTAAAACTAATTTATTTCAGTTTTGCAAATTTCCTGAAAGACTGAAGAAAAGTCTTCATTTTCTAAAGTTTTATCTGTTATAAATTGGAAGAAAAATTATAGTTGAGAGTGTTTAGGAAAATGAGTTTCTTAAGTAAAACTAGTGGGTATGCAACCACTTGTATTCAGTCTCAGTTGAGACATTCCCACCTGCCCCTGGCAATCCATTCTCAGAACTCATTGAGTAAGTCTCTACCACTATGGTGATCATATTTTCTAGAACTCATGTGGCTTTAAATGTCCCTGATGCCAAAGATACAAACTAGTGTTTTCTTTATAGGCCATCCTATCTTGTTTTTTTCCAACTTTTACATCAAAATTACTTTTTTTTTATTGAGCTTTACATTTTTCCCTGTTCCCCTCCCTGCCTCTCCCCTCTCCCCTTTAGCCATACCCCAAGGTCCCCATGCTTCCAATTTACTCAGGAGATCTTGTCTTTTTCTACTTTCTACTTCCTATGTAGATTTGATCTATGTAAGTCTCAGTGTCCTTATTGTTGTCTAAGTTCTCTGGGATTGTGGTTTGTAGGCTGACTTTCTTTGCTTTATGTTTACAAACCACCTAAGAGTGAGTAGATATAATTGTCTTTCTGTGTCTGGGTTACCTCACTCAAAATAATGTTTTCTAACTCCATTTTCCTGCAAAATTCAAGATATTGTTTTTTATTCTGCTGTGTAGTACTGCATTGTGTAAATGTACCACATTTTCCTTATCTATTCTTCGGACAAGGGGCATTTAGGTTGTTTCCAGCTTCTGTCTATGAAGAACAAAGCTGCTATGAACATAGTTGAGCAAATGTCCTTATGGCACTATTGAGCATCCTTTGGATATATACCCAAAAGTGGTATCACTGGGTCTTGAGGAAGGTTGTTTCCTAATTTTCTGAGAAATAGCCACACTGACATCCAAAGGGATTGTACCATTTTGCATTCCCACCAGCAATGCAGAAGTGTTCCCTTTTCCCCACAACCTCTCCAGCATAAGTTGTCATCAGTATTTTTGATCTTGGCCATTGTTACAGGTGTAAGATGGAATCTCAGAGTTGATTTGATTTGCATTTCTCTGGTGACTAAGGATGTTGAACATTTCCTTAAGTGTCTTTCAGCCATTTAGATTCCTCTGTTGAGAATTTTCTGTTTAGGTCTGTACTCCATTTTTTTAAATTGGATTATGTGTTCTTTTGGTGACCAATTTCTTGAGTTCTCTGTATAATTTGGAGATCAGACCTCTGTCTGATTGTAGGGTTAATGAAGATCTTTTTCCATTCTGTAGGCTGTCGTTTTTGTCTTGTTGACCATGTCCTTTGCTTTACAGAAGCTTTTCAGTTTTAGGAGGTCCAATTTATTGTTTCTCTCAGTGTCTGTGCTGCTGGGGTTATTATATTTAGGAAGTGGTCTCCAGTGCCAATTCATTCAAGTGTATTTCCCACTTTCTCTTCTCTAAGGTTCAGTGTGGCTGGCTTTATGTTGAGGTCTTTGATCCATTTGGACATAAGTTTTGTGCATGGTGATAGATATGTGTCTATTTTCATTCTTCTACATGTTGATATCCAGTTATGCCAGCGCCACTTGTTAAATATGCTTTTTTTTTTCCATTTGATATTTTTTTACTTCTTTGTAAAAAATCAGGTGTTCGAAGATGTATGGATTGATATCTGGGTCTTCTGTTTGGTTCCATTGGTCCTCCTGTCTGTTCCTATGCCAATACTAGGCTGTTTTCAGTACTATAGCTCTATAGTAGAGTTTGAAGTCAGGGATTGTGATGTCTCCAGAAAATCTTTTATTGTACATAATTGTTTTGGCTATCCTGGTTTTTTTTTTGCTTTTCCATATGAAGTTGAGTACCATTATTTCGACATCTTTGAAGAGTTTTGCTGGGATTTTGATGGGCATTATGTTAAATCTGTAGATTGCTTTTGGTAAGATTGCCATTTTTACCATGTTAATTCAGGAGCATGGGAGATCTTTACACTTTCTGGCTTTTTCTTCAATTTTTTTCTTCAAAGATTTAAGGGCCTTTTCATACACGTCTTCCAATTGTTTGGTTATAGTTACTCTGAGATATTTTATGCTATTTGAGTCTATTGTGAAGGGTGTTGATTCTCTGATTTCTTCCCCAGCCCTTTTATCATCTGTGTACAGGAAGGCTACTATTTTTTTTTTTTTAGTTAATCTTGTATCCTGCTATATTACTGAAAGTGTTTGTGAGTTGTAGAAGTCCTTGGTAGAATTTTGGGGGTCGCTTATATAAACTATCATATCATCAGCAAAAAGTGAGAGTTTGACTTCTTCTTTTCCAATTTGTATCCCCCTGATCTCCCTTTGGTGTCTTATTGCTCTAGCTTGGACTTCAAGAACTATATTGAATAGATATGGAGAGAGTGGACAACCTTGTCTTGTTCCTGATTTCAGTGGGATCGCTGGGAGTTTCTCTCCATTTAGTTTGATGTTGGCTGTTGGCTTGCTGTATATTGCCTTTATTATGTTTAGGTATGTTCCTTGTATCCCTGCTCTCTCCAAGACCTTTATCATGAAGGGATGTTGTATTTTGTTGAAAGGTTTTTTGACATCTAATGGGATGATCATGTGGTTTTTATTTTTCAGCTTGTTTATATGGTGAATTATGTTGACAGATTTTTGTATATTGAACCATCCCTGCACCTGTGGGATGAAGTCAACTTGATCATGGTGGATGATGGTTCTGATATGTTCTTGGATTCGATTTGCCAGTATTTTATTTAGTATTTTTGCATCAATGTTCATAAGTGAGATTGGTCTGTAATTCTCTTTCTTAGTAGTATCTTTCTGTGGTTTGGGTATCAGGGTAATTGTAGCCTCATAAAAAGAGTTTGGCAATGTTCCTTCTGTTTCTATTTTGTGGAATAATTTGAGGAGTATTGGTATTGGTTCTTTTTTGAAAGTCTTGTAGAATTCTGAGCTGAAAACATCCTTGGTCCTGGGCTTTTTTTAGTTGGGAGACTTGTGATGACTGTTTCTATTTCTTCACCAGTTATAGTACTGTTTAATTTGGTTGTCTAATCTTGATTTAATTTTGGTAAGTGATATTTATCCAGAAAGTTGTCCATTTCCTTAAGGTTTTTCAATTTTGTGGAGTACAGGTTTTCGAAATATGACTTGAATATTCTGTATTTCTGCCGTGTGTGTTGTTATTTCCTCTTTTCATTTCTGATTTTGTTAATTTGGATATTTTCTCTCTGCCTTTTGATTAGTTTGGATAAAGGTTTGTCTATTTTTTGATTTTCTCAAAAAACCAACTCTTCGTCTTATTGATTCTTTATACTGTTTTCTTTGTTTCTATTTTGTTGATTTCAGCTCTCACTTTAATTATTTCCTGCTGTCTATTTCTCTTAGGTGAGTTTGCTTCTTTTTGTTATAAAGTTTTCTAATGTTCTGTTAATTCACTAGTGTGGGATTTTTCTAGCTTCTTTATGTAGGCGTTTAGTGCTATGAACTTTCCTCTCAACACTGCTTTCATCGTGTCCCATAAATTTGGGTATGTTGCGTGGTCATTTTCATTGAATTTTAGGAAGTCTTTAATTTCTTTCTTATTTCTTCCTTGACCCAGTGATGATTCAGGGAAGCACTATTTAATTTCCATGTGTTTGTGAGGTTTCTGGAATTAGTATTGCTGTTGACTTCTAGTTTTAGACCATGGTGATCTGATAAGACACATGGGGGTTATTCCAATTTTTTGTATTTGTTGAGGTATGTTTTGTTACTGAGTATGTGGTCAGTTTTTGAGAAGGTATTATGAGGTGCTGAGAAGAAGGTACATTTTTTCCTGTTTGGATGGAATATTCTATAGATGTCTATTAAGTCCATTTGAGTCACAACATCTGTTAGTTCCTTTATTTCTCTGTTCATTTTTTGTCTGATTGACCTGTCCAGTAGTGAGAGGGGAGCATTAAAGTTTCCCACTATTAGTGTATGGGGTTTAATGTATGATTTAAGCTTTAGAAGTTTTTTTTTTTCACGTATAAGGGTACCCTTATATTTGGGGCATAGATGTTCAGTATTGAAATTTCCTCTTGATGGATTTTTTCTGTGACTAATATGAAATGTCCTTCTTTGTCTCTTTTGACTGATTTTAGCTTGAAGTCTATTTTGTTAGATATTAGGATATCTATACCAGCTTGTTTCTTAGGTCCCTTTGATTCGTATATTTTTTTCCCAACCCTTTACTCTGAGATGAAGTCTGTCTTTGAGGTTGAGATGTGTTTCTTGTATGCAGAAGAAGGATGGATTCTGTTTTTGTATCCAATATCTTACTTAGCCTGTGCCTTTTTATAGGTGAGTTGAGTCCGTTTACATTAAGAGATATTAATGACCAGTGATTGCTATCTCCTGTTACTTTAGTTGCCATTGTTCATGATGTTAATTTGTATGTTTTCCCCTTCTTTGGGATTTGCTGCTATGAGACCATCAGTTGTGTTTTTGTTGATGTAGCCAACTTCCTTGGATTGGAGTTTTCCTTCTAGAATTTTGTGTAGGGCTGGGTTTGTGGCTAGGTATTGGTGAAATCTAGATTGTCATGGAATATCTTGTTTTGTCCTTCTATGGTGACTGACAGTTTTGCTGGGTATAGTAGTCTGGACTGGCATCTGTGGTCTCCTAATGTCTACATAAGGCTTGACTAGGACCTTCTTGCTTTCATTGTCTCCACTGACAATTCTGATCGGTCAACCTTTATATGTTACTTGGCCTTTTTCCTTTGCAGCTCTTAATAGTTTTTCTTTACTCTGTATGTTTAGTGTTTTGATTATTATGTGGCAAGAGGATGTTTTATTTGGATCCAGTCTATTTGGTGTTCTGTAAGTTTCTTGTATCTTCATAGTCATATCTTTTCTTAGGTTAGGAAAGTTTTCTTCTATGATTTTGTTAAATATGTTTTCTTGCTTTTGAGTTTAACTTCTCCTTCTTCTATACCTATTATTTTTAGATTTGGCCTTTTCATGATGTTCCATATTTCCTGGATATTTGGGGTTAAGCTCTTGTTAGATTTAATGTTTTCTTTAACTCTTAAGTCTACTTCCTCTATAGTATCTTTAGTGCTTGAGATTCTTTCTTTCATCTCTTGTATTCTGCTGTTCATGCTTGTGTTTGTGGTTCCTGATCATTTTCTCATGATTTCTGTTTCTATAATTCCCTTGGTTTGTGTTTTCTTTATTGCCTCTATTTCTCTTTTCAAGTGCTGAATAGTTTCTTTCATATGTTTGATTTCTTTTTCTTGGTTTTCTTTAAGTGATTTGCTGATATCTTTCAATTTTTTTGTTTGCCTTTTTTTTCATTTATTTAAGGGAATTTCTCATTTCCTCCTTTAGAGTTTCAAACATTATCTTGAAGTTACTTTTTAAGTCATTTTTTTCCTGTTTCATCCATATTTGGTTGTTCAGGTCTTGCTGTTGTAAGGTCTTTTTGTTTTACTGGTATTGTGTTGCTCTTTGCAGTGTTGCATGTGTTCTTACCTTTTCTACTCATCTTTTCTTCTAATAGGTGTGGTTGGGGCTGTCTGAGATTCTGTTGAATAATCTTCTAGGTGCCAGTAAATACAAAGCTCAGATGTTTGTTCCTCATGGTACAGTCAGTATCACAGTTCTAGTTACCCTGTTGGTTACTCCATGTTCCTAGAGATAGCTTAGCTCTCCTGTGATTTGCTCTGTTCCCTTGAAGTTTGCTGTCTTGGGTTTACTTTGGCCTTTGTTGCTGGCTTTGCCCTGTTTCTTTATATCCTGGTGTGGAACCTCTCCTGCAGAAGTCCATGGGTTGGAGTTGGACCTGGAAAGGTTTCTGACTTCGGTCTACTGCCTCGGAGGTCCTAGGCTCAGGTGTGCCCAGAATCACAAAGGACCTGCTTACTCCCTCAGAGGTCCCAGACTCATGCTCAGACACTCAGAGGTTTCAGTTTCCTGCCTATTCCCTTTGATGTCCCAGACCAATGCCTGTACCCAAAGAGGTCCTGGCTCAGACCTACTCCCTCTGAGGACCCAGACTCACACCTGGCCCCACTGAGATCTCTGGTTACTGCCTATTCCTTCAGAGGTCCCAAGGTCACTCATGCCCAGACTGGCAGAGGTCCTAGATCAGGCCTAGTTCCTGGGAGGTCCTAGACTCACACCCGGACCCACCGGGGTCCTGGCTTAGGTCTACTCCCCTGAAGGTCCCAGATTTACGTCTGGACCTTTAGGGGTCTCTGGCTCTGGCTCACTTGCTCAGCGGTTACTCCCCTGTAACTGTTCCAGTGGAGATTACTGACTCTGGATATGGTTGCTGACTCAATTCTGGTTCACCAGTGTCCCAGGACTGGGTTGGCTTCCGGGACTGGATTTGCTCCTGGCATCTGCTCCCGGTGGAGCTTGTTTCCCTATCTTGTTTTTGTAAGTCCATTTTGAGAACCTAAAGTAGGCTGTTCACATCATTAAGAGCTCTTCTGTCACATGCACATATTGTGAATATTTTCTTGAACTCTGCCTTCTCTTGATGTATTTAACATTCTTTGGAAAGTTTTAAATTTGATGTTCCTTTTATTCTTTAAAAAGATTTATTTTTGATTGTGTGTGTGTGTGTGTGTGTGTGTGTGTGTGTATGTGGTATATGTACAGAAGTGTGATTTCCCTTGAAGGCCTGAAGAGGGCATCAGGCCTCCTGGAGTGTAGGTGGATATGTGCCACCCACTTGGGTTGCTAGGAACCAGACTCAGGTCCTCTGCAGAGGCCTCAAGTACTTTAGCCACTGTCTTGTTTCTCCAGCCCTAAAGTCCAACTTATTAAGCCTTTCTTTTATGATTGCTGTTTTCTTTAAGAATCCTTTGTCTTTTTGACTTCACATGTTCCTCCATGATTCTACAAATTTGAGTTTTGAAATTTACACTTAGACCTTTGCCCAATTTTAAATTAATATTTATATCTTTTGTTATTAGCTATTTTGGCTCTACTTACCAAAACTCCTTTTCTCCCACTGAAATTGCTTTACCACCTTTCACAAGTGTCAGTCATCTTTGTGTTTCTTGACTTCCTCTTCTGATCCACTCACTTATTTGTATGTCTGCTTTTTAGGCAATACCAACTTGCTTTCATACTTTTTAACTGTAGGTATTTTTAAAATCAGATAGGGTATGTTTTTGAACTCTTTTAAAAAAATTTATTTATTTATTTTATGCTTTGGCCAGTGTAGGACCTTTGCATTTTGATAAAAGGTTGACATCTAGTTTGTCAATTTTTATTTGTCAAAAGTGTGTTGGCATTTTAATTAGTGTTGTGTTAACTGGAGCTAATCTAGGGGCTGGAGGTGTCACTTAGTGTTAGTGTGTGCTACTTTGGAAGGCCCAGGGTTCCATCTCTAGCACCAGCAAGAGCAGAAACAAAGAAACAAACAGAGGTTTTAGAAAAAGCATCCAGACAAATAGAACTTGGATTTTTATTAACTTTTTTAGTTAGCATACAAGAGAATGGTTTTCATAATATTTTTATACATATACAGCATTGTGTTTTGCTCATACTCATCTCCTCATACCTTGGGACCACAGGCAGGCAGGCATACCTCAGTCAAGTGGGGACATCTCTGCTGTAGCTATCAGGTGCTGCCTGATATTTGTAGACTTTGGATTAGTGGAAGCTAGTGTCCGCTGAAGAATAATTCTCCTCTATTTTTAGTTATGTATTGTATGTGTGAGTGCAGATGTCTTCAGAAGCCAGCGTCAGATCCCCTGGAACTTGGAGGCAGTTGTGAGTCAGCATGAGTCCTCTGTAAGAGCAGTATTTGCTCTTTCCATTGAGCTAGTTCTCTAGTCTCCTAAACGCACATTTTAAAAGTTTTGTCTGATAGTTAAAAAGATGTTGAAGCAAGTACAGCAGTGGGCAATGTATGTCTGTTTAAAGGACTAAAGCTAGCCCAGGTTAATTTAATTCTGTCAACAATATTCTCTTAAAAATCACAAGCTCCACTGTGGAAATGCCTGCGATCTTAAGTTTATAGTCCTCAGTTTTTCTATATATCATGCTTCAATAAGATACTTTAAATATGTTTGGTAGACTTCTTTTTCCTCTCAGTTTTTTGTTTTTGTTTTATTTTTGTTGTTGTTTTGTGAGACAGGGTTTCTCTTTGTAGCCTTGGCTGTTCTGGGACTTGCTCTGTAGACAAAACTGGCTTTGAATTTACAGAGATCGATTTGTCTTTGCCTTCTGAGTGCTGGGATTAAAGTTGTGTGCCACCACCACCCAGTGAAGGCCTCTTAGTCTTTTTAAAGAAAAACATTTTGTTGTTTGCCAAGTAGGAATTGAAATGGCCATACTTAAAGATATGCTATGATGAGAACCAGTGAACACCTTGTAGGAAATAAATACTCATTATAGAGTGATGCCGAAGTCATTGTTTTAGTTGAACAAACTCCCAAGAGCAATATTTTGTGATATAAAATACCACAAATTAAAACAGTGGCAAGCCTCCAAATTCTGTACCAAGGGAAAGCCCCATTTTTAGAGGTATTTTTGTGAGGTATATTTGTATCTCTGAAGGCTAGAGTCATTTTCCCCAGAACAAACTCCCACGCTGCACCTGTAACACGCCACTGTATCCCAACAGGAACAGCTTGAGAAGGAGAAGCATCAGAACGAAGGGAAGTCCTCCAATGAGAAAAGCTTTGAGAAGAAACGTAAGTAGTTCTGTGTCTTCTCACTCAGTTACAGGATTAATGTTGGGTGACTGGGGAAATCCAGGTCCCTTTCTGTAGAGCAGAATACATGCAAAAGGAAGCTCAAGAACAACTTCACTGGTTTTAAAAGAAAAACCTGGGAGTGGGCTGTTAATCCAGGTAGCTGCCTGGAGGAGGAAGATGGAAAAGAAAAAGAGAAAGCCAGGAGGTTAGCTGGAGTGGTGGACGGGAAGGCATGCAGTTGCGAGGGGAGCTTTAGAGAAGGTGAAGCCCAAAGCATTAGGGAAAGCACGCTGAGAAATGCAGACCTGTGAAGCTGTGTGCCTGCAGTTCTCTAAGCAACTGCGCAGAAGCCAGGAGTTCTGGGGAAAAGGTAAATTATTAGAGGGATTATTATTCTTCCCTTCTCTTTATCAAGGCAAATCTGCCTTCTTGAAGCATGATGGTCCCCTAGCCAGGTTTTTGACCAGCCCAATTGGATTAGTTCTTAAGGGAGCAGACTCTGGCTCACCCAGAGGTTGATTCCATTCTTTTGACATTTAGGCAACCAAGGCTACAGTAACTTTGTATCTTTGTATCCTGAAATACTATGTGGAGCTTTAATTTGATAGGGAAAATTACTTTTTTTGCTTTTAAAAAGAAGTTACTTTTGAAAATTGGCTGACTAATGTGGTATAGGTATTAGGAGTACATAAGAAAAGGGAGGCAACAGTGTGAGGCTCAGAGTCCCTGGAAAGGGAACCTTAATCTTGGATGACAATTACAAGGTTGTGGAACTGACCCTCAATAGTGGAGACTGAACCATGGAAAATATAAAGTAAAAGTATTTGGGAAATAGTGCTGGTTAAATAGGGATAGTGAATTTTACAGGAGTCAGATGAAGTTACACAACTTAAAACAGAGTTTATTTTAGGCAGAGACCCTAGGACACTAACGCAGAGCCTACCCAAGAACATCCCCGTTTCTGTTCCTGGACCATCTAGCACTCCATCAACAAGTAAGGACTCTTTCTGTTTTATGATTCATATAATGTTTGTTTTAAAAGACAAATTGCAGTTTTATTTGCTTTTAGATTATATATATGATTCCTGATGTGTCTTTTTATTTATTTTTTAATAGTAAAAACAAAAATGAAAATTTATTCAATGTGGCTACACTGGAAAGAGGAATAAAGGTCTAGTGAGGTCCACCTTCCCTCCCTGCTAAGACCATTTCCAGGGTCCTGTTATGAGGTTCAGGTTTAATTAAAGGCTAAAGTTATGCATATTTGAGCAGTCAAGGTCACTTTGCAGTCCTCTCTGCCACTGACTCACTGTCTCCTCTCCAGGTGATCTGACAGAGTGCAAATCCCTTATCCAGGAATTTAGTCTCTCCCTTCATCCTGCATGAAATTCCTGGGACACTCTAGTTTCTTGAGCTCTGCTGTTTCAATATTTTGATAGCCAAAGGATGGGTCAGAGTTGTCTGTGTAGAGCATCTTTATCCCTGCCAGGCCATTACACTTTGACTTTGAAAGTGCCCTTAGCTTTTCCAGTTAGTTTCCCCATTATTCCTCTTGGGTGGTTTGAATTAGAATTACTGCAGTCAGCTCAGACTGAAGAGTGGAGACTTCACCCATCTAGGTTTTTCTGGACATAGTAGGATTTGAGGAGGACTAGGGGGTTGGAATGGTAAAGGGGGAACTGAGAGTTTGTATTTTCCTTCATTCTGCTTCATTCTAGGCAAAGAAATCAAGAAATCCAAATTGATTCGAAGCCAATCTTTTAATAATCAAGCTTTTCATGCAAAATATGGCAACTTAGACAAGTGTGCTAGGTATGTGCTGTCAACTGTTCATTCTTAACTGGAGTTTTTATTTTGTGGTCACCCTACTTATTAACATATTTACATATGTAAATATTTATATCACAAACTCAGAATTAATTTGAATTTTTTATGGGCTGACAATTTATCAATTTCTTCTGTAAAGATTATCACACTAAAAATAGAAGGTACTTAAAGGTATTTACTATTTGTATCAAAATGGGTATCTCAGGAAATCTTTTCTCAAGGAAAAAAATGTTTATTTATTTTTTGTTTGTTTGTTTGTTTGCTTTTTCGAGACAGGGTTTCTCTGTGGTTTTGGAGCCTGTCCTGGAACTAGCTCTTGTAAACCAGGCTGGTCTCGAACTCACAGAGATCCGCCTGACTCTGCCTCCCAAGTGCTGGAATTAAAGGCGTGCGCCACCACCGCCCGGCTAAGGAAAAAAAATTTAAAAAATGGGCATCTTTGCACTGTAGGACGACTGGTTCCATGACATTATATGAAAATATCACAGAATATACCCATTCTCTATGAGAAAGGTGGAATATATTATACATACCTCTTAACTTCCAAATGAGTGTGAGCATGCTCTATCTGCCAACAGGCTGCACATCCATGTACATTGTATCATTTCTGCATATGGACAGGCCACAGGTGTGTTTATCCAGTAGGCAGTCACAACAGAGATCTAATAGTAGATATATATCTGCTTTTTGTTTATAGCCCAGGTCAAAATTGTAACCAGCTAAGATTAGAAGAGAATCGGCATGATTAAACTACCATGATTTGTAATATGTGTTAAATGCATATAGCATTAACAGCTGTAGGTCACTGGAAAAGCCAAGCAGTTTTAAGAAAACATGAGGTTGCCTGCACAAAACCTCTGCACAATATCAAACGCCAGTCAGTATTCTGGCATGGAAGGTGTAGGGACTTATGACCCTTACCCCTAACTGAGCAGCTCCTGACAGCAGATGGCTTCTGGGGGGAGCAGGTTTGTTTCTTTAAGGTTGTGACCCCTGCTGGGTCAACTCTGTTCTGGTGGATGGTCCCACACCTGTGAATATATGGGAAGTACAATCTGTACTTGGTGGGTTATTTAAAAAAAAAAAAGACATGGCGTTGAGAGATATGGTGGGAAGATAAAAAAGGGAGTGGATCCAGGAAGAGATAGGGAAAAATATGGTCAAAATACATTGTATGAAATTCTCAATTAATAAAAATATTTAAAAGATATTGATACAAAACATTACATATTATTTATTCTATATTCTATATAATTAGTATATTATTAAATTATTATATCAAAAGATATTGAAAATTAGAAAGAAAGCACAAATACTTTAAAAATATTATTTCTCAAGATAAAGAACAGAACATGTTGAATTGATAGACCAGACTTTGTAGACTCCCCATGGGAGGTCTTACTTTTTCTGAGGAGTGGATAGGGGTTGGGTGGGGGAGTGGGGGGAGGGGAGGGAGAGGGAACTGTGGTTGGTATGTAAAATGAAAAAAAAATTTTAAATAAAAAATTTAAAAAGAACATATTGAAGAAAAGTATGTTTTGTTTTTTCTGTTATTAATCATACCTTGTTCCAGACTTTCAGCTCTAGCTTTTGGTATCATCAGTAGATCCATGCATTTCTCCTAGCCAACAGTGTTCTCAGGATGTATAGACAGGACTGTAGCTAGTCCCAGGAAGGCTTTACCCAACTTACCTACCTTTGTTGAGCATCAGAAGAACATCTATAGTTTTGACGAAGCAAAGGAAATGCTTTTAAGTTGTAGAAAAAGTATGTATTTGGAAGCATGAAATGTAAAAAAAAATACTAAATGCAACAGGCATGTTTCATAAGAAGTAGAAGAAAGTATTTTCAAAACAAGGTTAAAACCCCAAGTGTTAGGTAGCTAAATCTGAAAGTGTGGTTTTAGGTTCTAACTATGTCACTTTCTTTCCTAGTAAAAGCTCCACCTTAGCTCACACACCTTCCGTCTCAGGGCTGGTGAGGACTGCCATGCTTTCACTAACTGGTAAGCAGTAGCACACACTCTTCCCAAAATGGCTGCTTTAGTAAAGTATTATTTACTTTAAACGGTACGTCCTTCTAATTCTAGATATGATGCTTTTTAAAAATTTATTTCTTTTTCTGTACATTGGTGTTTTGTCTGCATGTGTGTCTTTTTGAGAGTGTCAGATCCCCTGGAACTGGAGTTATAGACAGTTGTGAGCTGCCATATGGGTGTTGGGAATTGAACCCAGGTACTTTGGAAGAGCAGTCAGTGCTCTCAACCCCTGAGCCATTTCTTCATCCCCAAGATGTTTTTCTTAAATGTGTGTCCTCATCAAGTCCTTAAGCAATAAACTTTTCTTGTCACTGGGGAAATTGAGGTTCCTTTTTGGGATCTTAGTTTCCTTAATAAAATAATTTATAAATAGACTTGAAACTGGGGGATACTTTTATTAGAATTTAAGACAAAAGCAATAGGGCAAGCAAGATGTAAATCTTAGCAGTTGCTAAGAGAATAGAAATGAAGAGAAAAAGAGGAAGCCATGCCGTCTGAGTTAAGGCAAGGTGGCAGACAAACAGCCATAGGGTGGGGAGGGGTGCTTTAGAAAAGGAATAAGAAGTCCAAAGTACCAGAGAAAGTGTGCTTGGGCTCTGGACAGCATTGAAGAGGAAGAAAAGGAAAAAAGAAAAGTTAGGCCTTTCTGAATCAAGCCACAGGAAGTTGGGCAGATCCAACAGAACCTCAGGGGGCTCCGAGGAGCAAACAATGGTATGTTTCTATCCAGAGGTAGATGCCATTATTTTTGCTAGGATGCAGCCATTTTCTCTTAATGGGCCATTAGTACTACCATAACACAGCAGCTGAGGAAATATTTGACCATATACTATTTTAAACTGCATCAAGACTCAGAGCTTAACACTTGTAAAGAGAGAGTAAGAACTAATTGTCGGTTAGTTAGACTGTGATCAAAGGGCCTGCTGAAGACAGACATTTCCAGTAATTTATAAGGAAGTTGAGCAGAATCCATTTACCATCTTATGTACCTGAAAGTTTGTTTCAAGGACCAGAAGATTCATTTAAGGCCAGGTGGTAAATGTTTTAGCTACTGTGGTCTAGTTACAGTCACTCAACTCTTGTTGCAGTGTGACAGCAGCCATAGGTGCTGCCTGCTGAATAAACATGGTGTGCTCTATAGCGTCTTAAGTACCCAGACAGGCATTTGTTTCACAACATGTAGTTTGCTGACTTGTGGATTTTACAGTCAAAGATAGATTATTCATAGAAAAAACTAGAATGTATTACTAAAAATTACATGTGGCTATATATATATTTCTAATGTATATATTGGTTGAGAGCTATAATAATGATTGATAAATACTAAGATAAATAATAGTAACCCTTAATTTCAGAGGGCCTGAAAATTTAAGAGTTTAGTTATCTTTTGTTTTTAAGTTTTATTTTGAGTAATCTGTCTTCCTTTTTACTATGCTAATTTTCTTCTCATGAAAAATATGTATGTATACGAGATAGTTTGCAAACAGTGTTTTCATTTCTAAAACAGAATCTCTATAATCAAAACATTGATATTCGCACAAAGACATCAACATGGTAGACCAGATTATCACTAGTGCTTTGGTCATGGTACTTGTATAATGATGTCACCATATGTACATTAAAAAAATGGCACTAGGCCCATTGGGTACTTATATTATGAAACCCAAAACTTCAGCCTCAATTAATATCTGGCATTATATAGAAATCATTAGCTCACTATGTAGACTTAAACACAAAAGATAAAATTACATTTTTTTAAAGAAGTTATGGAAGAAAGTCTGGAGCAGGTAGGTATATCTAATAGCCATACTAGTAAAAGAGTGACATATTGCGTCATCTGGGCTTTGAGATAGGGCCATAGAAAAACATGAGTCAAGACCTGGCTTGGAGAAAATATGCATAGTGTATCTTATCTCAAAGGATTTGTGTCAAGAATGTTCAGAGAAGACTAGGCAGCTAAGCTTAAAATGGACAAAAGATTTGAGTGTGAATGTTTAAAGATAAAGATATAAGTGCATAAAAATGCTTTGCATCACCAATCACTAGGGAAGTACAACTGGAAAACAGTGGGAAAGTGGAGCATAGCAGTGTTTGCCTGCAATCCTAGACTTGAGAGTTGGAGGCAGGAATATCAGGAGTTAACTCATCCTTGGCTGCATGCAATACTGATGCAGCCTGGGCTGTAGGAGACCTTCTATTAAAACAAAACAAAGAAGTAGCTGTGTGGAAAATGCTGTACTGCTTGTTGCTTATAACATGTTTGAAAATGAAGTGCTCATAGTATGACTTTCAAGGATGAAGAGTACTTTGCAGACTTCCATACATAGAGAGGGAGAGGAAATGAGAAAGATAGGAGCTAGATAATGCTTTGGCAATTTTTTTCTGAAGTTAAACACACCAAAAAAACCCAGCACATCTATTCCTAAGCATTTATTGAAAAATATTAAAACATAGCCACATACAGATGTATACACAACTGTTCATAGCGGTTTTATGTATTATAGTCAAAAACCAAAATCAAGCTGGGTAGTGGTGGCGCACACCTTTAATCCCAGCTCTTGGGAGGCAGAGGCAGGCGGATCTCTGTGAGTTCAAGGCCAGCCTGGTCTACAAGAGCTAGTTCCAGGACAGGCTCCAAAGCTACAGAGAAACCTGTCAAAAAAAAAAAAAAAAAGGAACCAGAATCATCCAATTGCCTCTAAGTAAACTCTTATTAGGAGAAACGTCAGCCCATCTATACAACAATGAAGTGCTAATATTCCTATACAGATGAACTTCAGTTATACTGATCATATGAAAAAATAAGACAGTATATTCTGTATAAGTCTTTTTATGTTAAATCCTGAAAATGCAAGCTAATCTTTAGCAAGGGGGAAAGTGGTGGTTTGTAGAAAGAGGAGGTAGAGGAAGAATGATTATGAAGGACCCAATGGACCATTAGTATATCATGTTTTCATGTCCTGATTGTGATAATGGCAGTGGATTATGCACATGCCAAATCTTAATGTAGTACACTTTACTGTAATATAAATTATAAGGGGGGAAAAAAACCACTGTCAGGAGTCTTCTCTCCTTGGTAGACATCTTTCTGAGTGTATCAACACCTCTGCCTCTCCACATGTTAACTTCCAGATGACTCATTCCGGACTCGCAATACCAGTAGCCTCCCAGCCTCCTTTTCTCCTAGTCCTGTTTTGCCCAGTACTTCCCGTGGGACAGGTAACACAGCTGATCCAAAGAGTAGTGGAAGTAAAGATGTGCAGCCTCGGAAGGCTACCTTGTAAGTACCAATTTCCCACTGGTGAGTGTGCTGTTTGACTCAGGGCACCTTACTTCCCACTTCCACACTTGAAAGAACTAAAAATGTCTGTAGCAAGGGAATGTTGTAAGATGAAGGTAAGTGAGAGCCTTGACTATGTTAGAGTGTACAAGATATTTGATATTACCATGTGGCAAAGACATTGTCTAGTAGGTACCTAAACACCCACTAACTGATGTATCTGATCACCTGGCATTCAGAAAGGTGGCTACAGCTGATGTCACAACAGCACGGGACCCAGAGTGTGGCTGAGCTGAACGTATTTGTAGACAATACTTGTGCTTTGAAGTTAAAGTTATAAAGGGCCTGCTTTCTTTCCCCATGGTTCCTTTGTGTGCTATTTGCTCCTTGTTTGAATTTGTGAGTTTGTTTCTTTTAGACCTTTAAAAGAATGATACCCTAAAAACCATTACAATAACACTGCAAGGATGTCCAAACTATAGTTACAGCTTTGTTCTTTTATACAGAACAGCCATTCAAATCACAATGAAACTTACTAAATTCATGGGCTTTTCCTTTCTATCTTTTCCCTCCTTCCTCTTTTTCTCCTTCCCTCCCTCTTTCCTTTCTTTCTGTTTTTGAGACAGGGCTCACTCTATAGCCCACTCTGGCCTAGAACTTGAGCCCTTTGCTGTAGCCTCCCAAATGCTGAGATTAATTACAAGTATACCTCACTATGCCTAGCTTACATTTTTGAATAAGGTTTTTAAGCTACTTCTTTCTATGGAAACTCTTCTCTGGCTGGCTGAAGTTTCTTTTAGGAGCTAATTATAATTCATTTTAAATTCTGATTGACCATTTGGTATATACTTAGAAATATGTGTATCCCATTTCATTCAGAATTCAAAAATAAAGATATTGGATGAAACTCAGTGGGACTAAATACTCCAAAAATAATCATAGCAACAGGTGATTCAGATAATGCAGAATAGTGGTGCCAACTTGAAGGCTGTTCTTTCTACAGAAAGCTCTAGTGCTATTTAGGAGCTATGGGAGCAGAGGTGGCATACGTTGGTATGCAGCACTCTAGGCTAGACTCATGTACCCACTCAAGTATGAGGAAAGTCGCTGTGTATTGCTGAGCCTGGCCCTCGGGCTTATATATATCTGTCAAATAGCAGATCTGGCCCATAGCTCCTTTAAGGGACCTCTTTTTATCCTGAGATTTTTCTCTTTAACCCCAGACCCTCTTTTTTAATTATTTTTCTTTTTATTTTTTTTTATTTTTATTTTTTTTTGGTTTTTCGAGACAGGGTTTCTCTGTGGTTTTGGAGCCTGTCCTGGAACTAGCCCTTGTAGACCAGGCTGGCCTCGAACTCACAGAGATCCGCCTGCCTCTGCCTCCCGAGTGCTGGGATTAAAGGCGTGCGCCACCTCCGCCCGGCTTATTTTTTTAAAAAAGAAAATAAACTGTCTTTTTTTTTTTTCACTAGAATCCAGACCCTCTTTTTTTACTGCCCTGAGCTTCTTCTGAGGAACATGGTAGCATCATCAGAACTAGTTTTATTTTTTAGAGAAAAGACTGCTAAACCAGTATTTTGTGGTGGCTTTCCTTTATTCCAGATACTTTGTCTGTTCTTATGTTGCCGAACATGCATTTCATTTTTACAAACTGTATTTCCTATTTTCTTGAGTAACCGATGGTTACCAAAATGAATTCACAATGAAGACCCATGAGAACTGATACAGAGTTTGTACCTGTTTCAAGTGATCTGAAGGAAGGCTTACTAGCATACACAGCCGCTTCTTCACACATGCCAGACTGTGCAGCACCTGGCATATGCTCCTAGCATGCCCATTGGTTGGGTGGGTGATTGGTATCTATACTGGCCTTTTTATAGTGTTTCAGAGACTGTCATATCCAAATTGAAAAGAAAAGAGGTACTCTTTATTTAAAACAAGCCTGTGAAGTGATTGCAGAAAGTATTTCCTCATGAAAAACTTCTAAGTTTTACTTAGAAAAATTCTGTGCAGTGCATGCACTTGCCTTACCAATGACACCTCTGGTGCTGACAAGCAGTGTCTCAGAAGGGAAGTACAGGTGTGTGGCATAGCGTCTGTCTTCTAGACTAGACAGTTGATATTCCTGTGCAATTTCCTTTATGGTCATACAAAATCGAAAGTGTAGAAAAAGTTATGGAAAGTGAAGGGGATGATACTAGGTGTCCACAGGGTGGTCTTTGATACTTACAGGTAATTCTGAGTAATCCTTAATGTGTAATTCATTTCCTCTTAAACAGAGTTCTCATGTTGTAGGCTTACTCAGAGTAGCATTAATTTACATTTCTTTATTTACTTTATATGGATAATTGTTTTATGTCTTCTTTTTGGTCTCTTTCTCCTTCCCCGCTTCCCTCCCTTCTCTCCTTCCAATTTATTTCCTTCTTTCATCAGAAAATCCAGAAAATCCAATCCTTAAGTCAACTGCTTGGTGAAGGAGGCAAGCAGTCAGCAGAGACTGTGACGGTGGAAAAGAGCTCCAATGATGGCCGGGCTTGTTAAAGTGTGGAGGGGAAGGGGACATCATGCAGCTGCTGTGAAACGTACCTTACTTGGAATTAGATTTCCTAGGAGGTATGATATGTTTTAGCGTGGGCTCTGAACCTCAGTGTCCAGTATAGTGCAATGAGCTCCAACTTGAGATGTGTATCCAGACTGCAGGAGAGACATGCCTGTCTGTGAGAAGCTGCTCTTGGTTACTCTAAGTTGTACATTTAGAAATTCCATAGCAGTCTGGATAAGCTGATTGCTCCTTGGGTAGCAACCTGGGCAGGGACACGGGAGGTAAGGAAAGCACTGTATTTCCTCAGAGCTCTCTAAGCCAAGAAGAAAAATCAAACCAAACACTGTCCTATGGGTCCTGGGATCCTGTGACAGTGTCAGCACCTGGACAACCCCAGTCTAGATTCGGCCATGAAAATCTGTAAAGATTCATGAAAATTTTAGCTAACAAATACCTTAAAAATGATAGATTGATGATTTCCTTAATTCCCAGAATTTCTTTTATAAATGCTTTGTTTACATTTTGGATTGTATCTGTCCTTAATTTCAAATGATGAATCTAGTTTGAATCAGCTGTTATTTCAAGCTATCATGCTCACGCTACGTCAACAGCAGCCATTTGTACTGATGCTAATACTTCCATCAAAGTTTGCCTGTGGAACATAGATTGTCCTTAACTTTAAAGTATCGGTTCCTGAGATAGAATGTATGAAGCTATTGTCAGCTTCTCTATTTCAAATGCAATCAGCATATACCTATATTGATATCAGAAAATACTTGTTTTTTAAAGATATATTGATGTATCATAAAGATGATCTAATTTGTGAATGCATATGTGTGCGTGGTTACTTTTTATAATGTGAAATGGATAATGAGCTTGTTTAAAATAAAGCAGAGGTTAATGAGCACTTGTGAGAAAAGTTTTAAATACTTTCCTACAGCTCTTACTCTATGAAGAAAAGGCAGTTCATCTTTAAACAATGAGCAAGTGGAGCAGATTTATGTTAACTCAAAAGGACTCTGGGACAGCTGCTTACTGCTTTTTCATTCTTTGTCATTCCTTTCCTTCCCTATGACCTCTTTAGGGACCATTGAGGGACTCATAACACCATTCATCAAGGACAGTCAGGTCAGAAGTGAGAGTCTAATAGCTATGAGAAACTTGATTGTTCTGCATAAGGGAATTCAGTTTAACTAGTTTATGTCTCCTACTAGCGTTAGTGATGTGGGATTGAATCTACTGTGGTCTGGAGAATTCATTGTGCATAAGGGGACCTCAAGGCTGCATCAGTTTTTCCAGTACTCTGGTTCAAAAAGTCGGCATTGACTCTGTCTACTTTAAATAAAATGGAAAGTTTCAATTTGATTGTTAAATAATACACTTAGTAGTTATAAACTTTTTATATTCTTGTTATATATGTGGGATAAGGGGGAAGTGATATGACAGAATAGTCACCACTGCTTATAAAGTTGGAAGTCAATTGCTTAGGCATTAAATTCTCAATTAAACAGTTATTCAAAATTACTTTTGGAAGTATTTCTTTTCACAAGTATTAAAAACTTTATAAAAATTTGAATCTTTGTTAAAAATCATATCCCAGAGACAAATATGCAGGAAGATTAAAGTGCAAGTGGGTAGCAGATAGGAACCCCCACTCATATCTTCATTTTGTCGGCAAACCTAACCTCCTTGAACTAGGTGTGTTGACAGTGCTCTGCTTCCTCTGCAGTGCTGGCCTACCTGCCACTGGCTTTGGCTGTGTTTACTTCAGTATGGTTATAACTGTAGGCTTGCTTTACTAGATTTCATCTCTCACAGTGGGAAAAGAGCCAGAAATTCCTCTTTTCTGGCCCCAGGTTCAGTTCCCAGCGTCCACATGCTGACTCACAGCCACCTATAACTGTAGTCCTATGGGATCCAAAGCTCTCCTCTGGTGTGCGAATATCCATGCAAACAAACATCCATATACATAAAATAAATCTTTAAAAAAAATAAAATTTCTCTTCCTACTATTTCCCCACAAGCACAACCAAATAACTGAACATAAGTACCTATGAATGCCAGTTAGAGCTGTCCTCTCTTGCCTCTCTTCCTAGGCCCAAGAGTTTTCTGGTCCTAAGTGAACACCATTAATGCCTGGGATAACTACAGAGTGAGTTAATGTTGAGACTATGGTGAGGAAGTCTGTTCGTGTTACTCTTGACTTTAGCCATTAGGTCACTAAGGAACTAATTAGCTTTAGGTGTGTTTATTATTAGACAGCTGATAGAAGTACAACTAAGAATTTCGTCAACACAGCTGACATTTTGAGACGAGTTAGCCTCATTCAGGAATCTCTGATTAATCCCAAAGTACTGTCTTTTTGTTTGTTTGTGTTTTAGAGACAGGATTTCTCTATGTAACAGTCCTGGCTGATCTAGAACTCACTGGCCTCGAACTCAGAGATCTGCCTGCCTCTGCTTTGCGAGTGCTGGGATTAAAGTGTGCGTCACCACCACCCAGTTCCAAAGTACTGTCTTATCTCATTTATATAAGATAGAAAATGACTACCCAAGAATGCTTTAGAGAGATTTTCATTTTCCTTTCATATTGGGACAAAGTCCATGCTTACTTTTGTTTAACCACAGTGGATAATCAAGGCAGTCTCTGAGAGACTTTTAGAGAGGGAAGATGGAGACTTGAGACTAGAATAAGAAGGAAGGATTGACTTACCATGGTCCTACTGAGTGGCCTTGGGCAAGTGTTTTCCTCCCACTGAGATATAAGACTTGATATATTCATCATGTACAGTGGGCACTATAGTCAAGGCCCTCCACATGATAAAGGCTCATGAAGATGTGTCCTTAATCAACAATGAACAAGACTTATACTTTTTGTTGGCAAAAGCTAAATATAATTGAGACTGTATTCATTGCTACAGCATATGTATTTATATGTACATATATAAACTCTTAGGAAGAAAGGAGTGCACAGAGGAAAAAGTGCGTGTCATTCCTGAAAGTCAGGATGTGGCCCTAGTTCTGGCCCATTTGTTTTCTGTATAAAACAAAAGCATTGAACTGGATGATCTGTGGTTCCTGTGATGGAAATATGTGACTAGATGTATCATGGAAATGAGGGAGTATTGTTGAGCCAGACATTGTGATTAGGATAGATTATGGTGATTTCATGCTAATTTTAATAAAAATGAAAAATTCTGTGATTAATTAAAACATATTACAATGCAAAAACCCTCTGAGCATGGTGGCACACACCTTTAATTCCAACACTCAGGAGGCAGAAGCAGGTGGATTTCTTCAAGTTCAAGGCCAGCCTGATCTTCATAGAGTTCCATGCCAGTCAGAGCTATGTTGTAGGCCCCTGTCAGTGGAGGGTGGGTGGGGATGGGGAAGAAGAGATAGAGGGAAAAAAGAGACAGAGGAATTCTGGGATAAACTAAATTAAAACCCTGATTTTGCGTGAGAGAACTAGAGGGAGAAACATGCCTGTAGGAGAATACCCATGTGCTCCCCAGAGTCTGTCCAGAGACACCAGCTGCCCTACCTACTGCTCTCAACATGCAGACATGTGAACTGCAGAGAAAGACTCTGCTCAGCTAGTCTTCAGTCAGTCAACAAAGGCTCTCAGGAGCAAGTTTAAAATGCTGGACAGATTGCACAGAATCTCCTTAAAATATGAGTCATTTTAATTTCTGTGTTAATCAGAGAACAGCCACAACAAACTGGCCAGATGCAGAGGAGGGCACACTCTTTACCATTCACCACCGGCGTCCTGTGGTTCAGACCCCTCTGACTCAGCATCTGATTACACACGCCTAAGTCACAGGACAGTGGGGTTCACCACTCTGCCCAGGAACAGAAGCATCTTGGACATCTCCTCATAGATCATGAAATGAAAAGGTCGGTTCACTTTGATGACAGGAGGCATGGAGTAAGCGACAATCTCAGACAGTGTCCCTGCCACTGCCTCAGTTCCTCTTTCATCTACTTCAAGCACCGATTGTTGTAAGACCTAGAAAAGGAAAGGACGCGGAAGACTATTTGTGTGGCAATGGGAAAAGGGACTTGACAGAAAATCTCCACAGTAGTTCTGCCCACCTAGCCATGTTCCTGAGGTTCAATGTTGCAGCCTATCTTTGCCAAGGGGTGCATGAGATTGTGCCATAGACTGCCTCATAAATCAAAATAATACCAGGAGGCTATGGCAACTGGTGTGGGGTATGTGAGATGCATCCTACGCTTGGGATCAGGGAAGCTGGCTGGTAAATTTCTACATGTGGGCATCTAGTATGTATTTATTGAACATGTACTTTGTAATGCTGCTTCTTGAGCTGAGCTCCTGGGCCTTGAAGGCACTTTGGGCTGCCTGATATTGCTCTGACGCATTTCCTGTGGGCAAGCCTCAGGGTTTATGGTGCCTTCCTGGACCCTGGTTGTCTTTACTCAGGCTGAGGTTACCCTGCTGGCACCTACTTACATGGGTAGCAATTTAAATCTCTCAGAATTGACAATTGTATGAACAAATCTGAATCAAACCTTGTTTGTAATGATGAGGGACAGAGTTGCAATGAGCACAGGCCAGGAATGCTCACTAGTTCACTGCAGTGCACAGAACTGCTGCAAGAACCAAGATTACTTCCCAGAAGAACACTAATTAGCAAAAGAGATTTGGTGCGAGCTAGCAGTGCTAACCAAAAGGACACCAAAGGGTTTGGTATATCCAGGCACCTCAAAATATCTTCCAGAGGTACCAGTTCTCATACATACAAAGTATGTGCTTATTAGTACCAAAGCTGAATAAACTTGTTCTCAGTATTTCAGAAACAGGACCAAAAAGTGTGAGTTGGAGTACTTACCAGTTAACATATTGCAAAATAATCAGCCATTTGTGTATTAGGCTGTTTTTCAAAGAAGGGATGAGACCCTCGTCTGAAGAATGGGAAGGAGGGGGAACAGTGGGGAGAGGAAGAACAAGAGGGTCTTCTAAGGGTAAGTATAGAGGAGGTATAATGTCCATCACAAGGCATGGCAGGCTGGGCCAGGTGATGACTAGGGGTTTCTTTCATACTAAAGGTGATATGATTTCATGAGCCTTTTTGATATTCAACACAGGTTATAAGGTTATAAGGCAGTCTGTCTGAGGAGCAGATGCCTCTCCCTAGACCTTGGGAGACAAGAGGGATGGAGCTCTTCCAATGAGAACCTAGTTTAAAAGGTGTTTGAGTAGCATGGCTTGAGGTTTTTAGAACACCCGGCTTGGATGCTACTTCAAATTATTAGAACTGGAGTAAAATTCCTTACCAAAGCTAGACATTTAATCACAACGACATGGTTTGCACAGTATTTGTTGGTTTCAATGGCTTTGTAGCTGAGGACTGGGCCTCAGCGCAGCCCCTGACTTGCCTTGGACACCTGAAGATTTCTTGCCACGGCTGAGAGTTCACTGAGGTCAGCTGAGGTGGAAAAGATTCTCCTGATTCCCATCTGCTGGAGCAGCTTGTGCATCTCATACCTCTGGTCCAGCTTGAACTTGGGGAAGAAAACCTCCATTTTCCTGTGGCACATGGACAGATGATGGTAAAATGGCTAGGGACTGCTGATAAGGACATGGTTTCTTCCTTCCTCCAAGAATATTTGCCCGACTTTACATAGTTCTTGTGATCTTTTCATAGTGTTCTGTCTCAGAGAAAATACTTTAGGCTTATGAAGAGTCACTTTGTCTCCCCCAGAGAGCTAGTTTCTTAGCTCACTATGCAAAATCCAAAGAATTAGCAAAGGATGCCACACTCCATGTCCACTTCCTTATGTTGAAAAAACAACCCCAACCAACTTCCAAGCTGCGTCCTGCATCCCTTCAGACTGCTGGAGGATGCTGTCCCAGCCCAGTACCCCAGACCAAGTATCCCCAGAGAACATGGGGATGAGCAGACAGAGAAAGCAAAGAGGGCTTTCAACTAGCCCAGCCATCTTAGCCAGGAAGGCTCCAAGGTTATTTATTTTCCCTCAGAGTTCTCTGAGATTATGAGATTTGGAAAGATGAGTTTTGTGGCTCAGAAAAAAAAGCTACTAATGACATCAAATTAATCTTAATTTTCAGTTTTCTTGCTCTATAAAGAGTAGTCAAAAGTACATATACCAAGAGGTATCTCAATAGGCAAATAGTTGTATTTGCTGAGTTAATAAACAATAAACCGCCGGGCGGTGGTGGCACACGCCTTTAATCCCAGCACTTGGGAGGCAGAGGCAGGCGGATCTCTGTGAGTTTGAGACCAGCCTGGTCTACAAGAGCTAGTTCCAGGACAGGCCCCAAAACCACAGAGAAACCCTGTCTCAAAAAACGAAAAATAAATAAATAAATAAATAAACCTAGGCCTACACTGAGGATGCTAAAGATAGAATAGAAAACAGGACAGATATTGCTTCTACCTGCAGGAGCTTGGTACTCACAGGGAAACATGGGCAGTAAGCCACAGAGCATTGGGTAAAACTGTTGGGAGTGATCATGAGGATGGCAGGCCAAATCTGAGAAGCAGGGGAAGCAACATACCTGGTTTTCATATCCTGGAGCCATGTCTCCACAAGGTCTATGGTCAGGTAGTCCTCTAGAGCCAAGTGGTCACCTGTTTTCTCCATGAGGACCACTAGCATGGTGGCATTTCCTTGGTAGGGCAGTTTGAGGATGTGACAACGGAACTTCTTATCAAAAGTGGAGGCAAAGTTGCCTTCTCGGTACATCATGGGCACCTTAACAGCCTTGTATTTGTCCAGGTGGAAATTGTCAGCCTCAGTGGAGACGGGATCAAATGGAGTCAGCCACTTCCCTGAACAAGTGAGAAGAAAGCCCCTATGGAAGCAAGCCTCCACAGAACACACTGGTTTTGCTTGAGTGGTGGAGGAGAGACTATCCTACCTACCCCATTTACTCTGAACAGGGAGTACCACTCCTTTTTCGAGTTTGCTTGAACCATAGCCCAGGCAATGAATTCCCCAAACATCAAACTTTAGCTCTAACCATGACCCATCATGGAACCACCCACAAAGACAAAGATGACCCTTCCTCTCATTTGTTCCCTTATTCTGGATCTGAACAAAACTTCATTTCCTGGCGGATGGCTTCCATTGACTCTCTGCATGAGGGACTCCTGGCTACCACATGGCCCCATCATGCCCTTATGCAAACATATACTTTACTGATAGTAGGGGTTTTTCCAGTTCAACATTGCTTCATGTGGCTCTGAGAGGAGAGGCCACTACACGACTCTACTGAGTATCTGTTTTGGGGTCCTGGCAAATTACCCTTCAATCTAGGGCTTTGTGAGTCTCCTGGTATAGCTTTAAGTACCAGAGGCATCCACACCATACCCTGTGCCCTGTTGGAGCTGGAAGAAATTGGGGTAATGAGGTTATGGGATCCTTCTTTGTATCTAGCCTCTACCATCCATTTGTGATCCTGATCAACCTAGCTTCTTCAATCTTCACCTGCATCCCTTTAAGAAAGGAGACAGTGGCCCTACTCTGCTTGCTACATTGACTACCAGGAATAGCAAAGATGCCACCTATTCCTGTCCCATGGTGGGTAGTAAGTTCCAAGCACAATGTGCAGTACCTAGCGTATGTCAGCTGTGGTGGCTTTGTACCTATAGCAAGTTAGAATCCCAATTTTTATATTAAAAAAAAATCTAAGATCAGGGTACTGGAGAGGTGGCTTAGTAGTTAAGAGCACATACTGCTTGTACAGAGAACTCAAGTGTGGTTCCTAGCACCCATACTGCCTGTAACTCCAATTCGAGGACGATCTAACACCTCTGACCTCTGGGTTTACCTGCACACAGACACACACATGCACGCACGCACACATGCACGCACGCACGCACGCACACATGCACGCACGCACGCACGCACGCACGGACACTTTTGGCCCAGATCACAAAAACAGAATGGGAGATGCAGCCCAAGTCTCACTGATAGTGAGCTTCACATTCAATACACCTGTGCTACCTCTCTCAAACATTAGCAAGAAAACCAAGCAGAGGAGCTGTGGGAACTGAGGACCACAGGTCTGCAGGTGGTAAGAGATGCCTCAGAGAGAGCATCGTTCCCTCTTCAATGTGTGCTGGACCTGTAAAGCAGAGCTCATGCTTGCAGAGCATCTTTTGCACTAATTACACTGACCAGAAGAAGAAAAGGGAGAGAGGGTTAGGTTCCCATGGCTTTGCAGCAACAGAGAACTAACAAAATACCTTTGAACAAGATGTAGTCCACCAAAATTAACTTTGTTTCAGGATTAATCTCATCAAAGAGCTTGGGAATTTTCCCCCGAGTCTCTTTGTTAATGTAGTAGTTCATAAGCCCTTTGGCCTGTGAGGAATTTCGAAAATTTGTAGGCACACACTCTGTATCAAAATACTTCTTGGATAGATTGAGGTAGGTCTCTTTGATATCAAAGTCCTTGTGGATGAAGGCAAAGCTCCCCTGGGTGAGGTCTAGCTCCTGATTGTTGGAGAGGGTTTCTCTGAGCCTCTTGAAGAGGGATGGGAGGATGAGGGGTTCTGCCTGACTCAGGGCCTGTAGATGGAGCCCATTCTCCACCTGGACTTTGGTCTCTCCCTTGGCCCCCAACATCAAGTTCACCATGGCCACAGACAGGCCAAATGGCGAAAAGATTACATTGCCATCGTGTCTCATGGAGATCTTCCGTAGCAGGCTGAACCCAAAGTTTGAAGTCTCATTGGACAGCTGCTGCTGGCTAGTCCTCAGCCAATATTCTTCCTCCTCTTCATTGCTAGGAATCCAAGTCTGGTTCTGAGGATCCTGAGACTCTAACTCTGCCTGGGCCTCTGGTAAATGGGAACTGAAGTTTAAACTGGTCGCCAGACACACCTCTGCCAGGAGGACAGGAAGCAACAGGCTAGAAGCTGCCCTCATATGCTCAGCTGTGGAGGCCAGGGGCCACTTCATCCTGGGAGGGGGGAGGGAAGGAGAGAGGGAGGGGGGGAGGGAGAGAGAGAAAGTCTTAATACCTAATAAAACATTTTTGCTAGGTGTGGGCTTCTCTGGGTTCTTGCAGGTTAGCTATATCCTAGACTGACCTGGAGCAGATAGGTTGGGGGACACCACATTGGGGGAGGGGATTACAAGCCTTCTTCCAAGTCCTGTCCTCTGCCAGGTTCTTGAGCAGCTTGTGGTCCCTCCCCCAGTTTCTGCTCACTGGCTTTCCTCCGGCAAGGCCAGGTATGGCTCTTTTCTATGGAATGGGCCTCCGAGCAGGACCAGGTGGGAGTTAGGGCCATTTACTGATCTGCTTCGGGCTTCGCCTTTATCATTTGGCTGCAAGATATATCATACAGCCCCTCCATGCTGAGCCCTAGGGCCTTGATGTGTGACACCTTTGACTGGGGATTTGGAGGGTCTAAGAGGGAGTCTGACCAAAGGAAGGCATCCCCACGTAGAGCTTTGTGATTTAAGGCCTTCCTCCTCTGTGTGCCCTGTATACAGTTCCTGGAAGGGCTCCTCCCTTCCTCTACCCACAGCCCAGTAGAAGCTCACTTTGCCCTGGCAGTGGCATTCTAGTACCATACTCTTCCCTCTGATGCCAGCTGCTACCTTTCTGAAATTTCCTCTTCACACTCAGATCCAAAACCTGGCTCTGGGTCTGTGCCATTCAATGTATTCATCCATATTACCAGTATCCTAGAGTCTGACTTATATGCCACTAAGATGTCCCCAATAGTCCACTCTCTGCTGACCCACAGGAAGGCCTGGATAACAGTAGGTATCCTGTGGGGGATGCTTGACAGTTCCCAGAAGTAGAGCCCCTCACTCTAACCATGGGACCCCAAGTCAGAATGTGACAAGCAGCTTCCGAACTGCTCCCAGTCCCTCCTCTGTACTTGTCCCAAACCACATCCAGCCCTAGGACACAGGCCCTTGCCACTTGCTTTGCTAAATTCCCCACAGAAACCAATCCTACCCTTGCCTTCCAGCCTGAATGACCCGCTGGGTTTCTCAAATGTCACTATATAGGATTTGCTTCCCAGTGCCAATGACAAGACCACACTTCGTAGGCCACCACATTGCTGTAAGTGTTGAGTTGTTAGCTCCTTCCAGGTACAAAATATCCCCAGTATCATGCCTTCATTTTGGTTATGGACACCATACCTCTGTTCCTTCACAATTCATAACTGAAGCCCTACCCTCTAAGGTGAAGGCATGGCAAGGCGGGGCCTTTGAGAGGTGGCTGGAAGAGGTCATAAGCATAGGGAGATTGGTGCTAGCTTGTGTCCTTAGAATACGAGACACCGGAACCTTCCTCTCTCCACCAAGGACACATTGAGAGGACAGCCATCCGCAAACCAGTAAGTGGGTCCTCACCACACCCAACCATGCTGCCCCTCATCTTGGACCGCTAGAACCGTGAAAACATATTTGTTAAGCTTCCTGAATTTGTTATTTTCTGTCCCAATAGCCCGAGTTGCCCAGGGGAATTCCATCACTGTGTTTAGTTCAGCTTTGTAACTTAAGCCCTCCGATTATTCCTGATTTCACAGTTGCTTCTGACTGTCTCGGCCATCAGGGAACTTTGCCAGTGCACCAGCTTGATGTCACCCTTTCCTAGGACTAAGTCTCACTGTTCCTGAAGTAGCCCTGTAACGTCTGTTACCGGTGTTACGACACCTGCTTACTGAACAGTGTAACTTGTCCTTTCAGGCCTTTGTTTGTCGTGGGAACCATCCACGATATATGCAGGGTGCTCCCTGGATGGTGCTCCCGGGAGCAGGGCACCATCAGGTGTGCTGAGGACACACCTGCTCACACAGAGCCTGAACAGCAGGAAATGGGCTGTTGACCTGACACTCAGCTCTGAGCAGCGTGTGTGGAGCAGTGCCTCCCTTGCCTCTCCCCAGCCCTGGTGGGACCAGGCTCGCTTGCCTGGGCAGTGAGCTATGGCAGACAACTACCAAGTCTTCAGAGCCATTCCCCTGGCCGCCTCCTATCTCTGGCTGACATGCCTTTTATGCCACCCCAAGACCAACTTGGATTTACAGCCCTTTGGGGTCTAAGCTAAAAGACAGCATGCCTTCCCCCCAGATCTCACCTTGAAGCCCACTAGGAGAGAGTGGAAGCAGCGCTTCTCCCCACCCCTGCCCTGTTAGACATGCAGGAGGACCCCGCCATCCACCGCCTCTTACCAGTTCCGATCTCTGGTGTTAAGAAGATCATTCAGAGCAAAGAGGCAAGCAGAAGCTTGTGGCCCAGAACATTGAGCAAATATTTGTTATTCCAAAGTGTGGTCCCCTTGGGGTGTTACTGATTAACACCCTGCTGGGATATGGTTGACTTTCTGGAAATTCGGCAGATCCTGTGGCCCCAACAATAACCGGAATTCGCAAGAGGCTCACTCTCGCGGGGTGGGGAGTGAAGGTTCTAGAAAAAAGGTTATGGTGGGCCTCATGGCTGCTTCTGGGAACCATTAGTGAATTTGGTTGGAATTTAAGACCCACTGTCTTTTCCCTAAGGAACTGTCAGTCTAGTGCTGGAGACCAGGTTCCTACTGGGTCACTTCTTCCAACAAAAAGCCTGTTGCAAGGTCCACGTACAACTGTCTGTGTTGAGACTAATCCTCATGAGTAAGTGCTGAGTCAGAGCTGTAAAAGACCCTTTAAGACACAATAGCAGGTTGTCATGTGTCAGCTTTGTTATGTGTCCCTTCCTACTCTTGAGATGAGACTTAAAGTCAATATAGCTTACCCAAAGAATAGAAAAAAAAAGTAATAGGGTCTGGGTTTGAGGTTAGTTGGTTGAGTGTTCCTGGGTTTGATCTGAAAGATTGCTCTGGATCATCCTGATGTATAGAGGTGGGCATCTGACATGAAGTGTGATTTTGTGGACTTACTGACAGAAGCATGACCCTCGGTGGTATCAAGTCCAAATGCATCCAATCACTGGGACCAAATGGGAGCTACTTGTTTGGCTAGTATGAGTGACTTCATTGCACTGGAATTATCTTAGATTAGGATTTGAGTCAGGGCCACTTCTGGTCCTGTTGCAGCACCCCACATACCCTGAGACAGTTCTTCTATCTGTAGAGAGCTGGGAAATTACACAGGGAAACTAACTAGGATCATTTGGGGCCAATCGCGGTCATTGCAGCTCAAGATGGATGCAGGCATGCCAAGCTGAGTTCTTACAGAGACTGTAAATTGCCTCATCTTTGCCGGGTACATAGTCTCTTGCTTCATTCCCCTACACCCTTTATATGTTGTGCATGTCCCATATCACAGTTTCCATCTATTTTTGATATAGGTATATATAAGTACATTTATTTATTAGTACTACTAAAAGAGATCCATGGATTCTCAAGAGCATTCGATACTTCTCAACTAAGGACTGATTTATTTTTTTCATAATGCTTGCACTTATGTATATCTCTAAGGATGCATTTATGCCTCCAATCCATATCTAGCCTCATAGGACCATTCCTTGTCCTCCTTTCCCTCTCCTCCCTTGATCTTCTCTTCCTTCCCTTAGTCTACCCTTCTCTCCCTTCCTTTCTCTGTCACTCTGTCTACCTTTGTCTCTTTGCTTATCTCTCTCCTCTGTCTCTGTGTCTTTGTCTCCTCTGTCTTTCTCTGTCCCCATCTCCTTCATCTCTGTTTCTCTCTTGCTTGGGATCGAACCTAGGTCCTCACACATCCTAGGCAAGCACTCTCCCACTGAGCCGTATCCCAGCGTTCTTCTTTGCTGTCCTGGCCTGTATTTGCATTTCCCTTCTTTGCTCTGTCCCACAGGCATATAAATAATATCACAGTGTCATATGCTTACACCACTCTGGAAGCAAATCTGCAAAGAAAACTTGGAGATTTGCTGGCAGTGTTTTCTCCTTTAAAGTGGGAGCATATGGTCCAAATGCCATGTTCAGAAGATCCTTGGCTCAATTCTTTTTCTCTCCTTCTGTGTGGTTATCTGAAATGTGCTGTTATGCTTATCTTTTCATTTGGCTTTGAGACTTTTATCATCTTCATTGTATTGTTGAGTCTGTAAGATGGTACTGTTATTTCCAGAGTCTAAGCCATATGAAAAGTTGCAGGAGGTGGTGTACCATCACACACCATCCCCCCCACTCTCATCTACCCCCCCTCCTGTGCATCATTTAACCACTTCCTTTCCAGCTTCTTTTCTTGGATTTCTTTATGTAAGAATAAACATATGCATTTGTCTTATTTATTTCTTATGAAATCATCATGGCACCCATAGGAACTGTCACTTCTTTACTTCACGGTCATGTCTAGTGTCCACTCAACAAATTTCCCATGTTTAGGCTTTAATGTTTTGCAACTGCACTTCAGGAAGATTATTTTTAAAGCCACCAGATGTGTGTCATTAGCTTAAATTCTTCAATGTCAGGCTTCTGGATCAAGGGTAAATGCTTAAAACTATAAGGTTTTGTTTTGTTTTTTTTTAGAATAAAGTTGGAATTGACTAAGAGGATGTTTTAATGTAGATTTAAGCATGAACATTAAATGGGAGAGAAGTATAAGAGAAAGACGGTACATACCTTGAAGTTGGGGCAGGCATGAGCACACAATCACACACACATAAAAACACTGACCATTTTGGATTGGATATATATATATACATATATATGTATATGTGTGTGTGTGTGTGTGTGTGTGTGTGTGTTTGAAGGCACTGACTGCTCTTGCAGAGGACCTAGATTTGGTTCCCAGCACCCACATGGTGGCTCACAGCCATTGTTAACTCTAGTTCCAGGAAATCTAACACCCTCTTCTGACCTTCATGGGCACCAAGCATGAATATGGTGCACATACAAAAGACAACACTCACACCCATAAATAAAACCTTTTCAAGAAAACTTAGCATTAGAGGCAAGCTAACTCTCAGAACGTGTAAATGTGACAGAATTAGGTGAACTAGTCTTTGTGGGTGTAATCAAGTTAAGGATGGAAGGAAGCCATTACTCTCTTGAAGAGGGTCCTGGCTCGGATGATGAATATTCCCACAAGAGAAAGGCAGAGGGGGACGTGAGTCAAAGAACCATTATGGGGAAGGCCACATGAAGATGCGTGCAGAAACTAGAGCTGTCTCCACAACCAAGGAATGCAGATGGCTGCTGACACCTGCAAGCTAGGAGGGAGACACAGAATTATAGACTTTAACCTTGAACTTAGCCCTCCCAAACTGCATGGCTTCTGTTGTTTAAGGCTATTTAGTCTGTGGTAACTGGTTACGTCAGCCTTAGGAAACAAACACCAAGTATATTGTCAACTTCTCTTCACAGGGAAAGTCTGGCCTCTACTAAAGAAGGATGAGAAGGGCCCTTTTCACACCCAGGCCACACCCCCATGTATTCACATTTGCCGCTGTCCCATTGCTTAGCAAATGGGAATTCGGGGTAGTTTTTAGTTGGTGACTTTTAAGTGAGGTTGAACATGTAGCCAAGTGTTTAATCACCTATAGTCCTTAAAGTTCTGTCCCTAAGCATCCTACATCCATGAACTAGGTCCCATGCTCCTAAGGGACCATAATCTCTCTCAACAGAATCACCAACTGGATATCATATATTTAAACATATGAGTCTACGGGCAACATTTTATACCCAAACCATGCCCTTGCCATGGCTTTTATAGCCATCGATAATGCAACATTCATTTCAATAGTCCCCAGAGTCTTAACAGTTCCAACACTGTTCAAAGGTCCCAAATCCAAAGTCTCTTCTGAAACTAAAGCAAACTCTTAGCCGTGAGCCCCTATAAAGTCAAATCATGAGTTACATCCTTATTCTGTATGATAACACAGAGTAAATATCTTCATTCCAAAAGAGAGCAGGGGGATAGCAAAGAAAGACTGGGCCACAGTGAGAACCCAAAACCAGCTGTGACAAGTGGTGACATTGGTTAGGCTCCAGTGGGCCTGGTTAGTCCCATTCCTGTGTCTCTGCTGCCTATGGCACACATGGCCTCCCTCACGAGTCCTAGCTGCCACTTAGTCTTTACCTAAGCACATCTCTCCAGACACAGAATTCAGTTCTGCTACTTGTTGCCTGCTCTCATTGGTTTTCCTCTGGAACTTTAATGCAGATCTCCATGACCCCCATAACCCTGGAAATCTTTGTGCCTGCAGACACCCCCAGCTATATGACATCAACGTCTGTGCTCATCTTGAGACTAGCTCATCGTGGCCCACTTGCACCGTGGATGCAGCATCCCCTGAATGCCTGCGTGGCTGAGCCTGAGAAAGTACCCACCTCGGTGGCTGTTTGAACTGCGTGCCCTTGAGGCTCAATCTTCTTAAGCTCTCACTTTTAAAGGAAGGTGTTCCTAATGACTGCACTTTTACACCCTGGACCCTCAGATGGAGGGCAGGACCCTCTTAGGGCACACATTCCTTATGGTGCCCGAGCAAAGTGCATGGCTGCCTTTCAGTTGTGTCTGTCATTTTAACAATTACAGCTCTTTCTCTGTGCTCACCTTGCCCGTAACATTAAACCCATCCTCCCCGACTCTGTATTTCTCACAGCCTTCTGCTCCACTTCCCACTCTAGATCATTGTTATAAACGGGGCTTAGAACAGCAAGTAAGGACCATGGCATGGTCTGAACGTTACACTGTCTTGAAATTCCACCTGCCAAACAAATCTGCATATTATTTTAAGATCCTGTCTCAAAATGTCTAGACCTGGGCAGAACATAGATTCTTTGTTAAACTGCACCACGAATGGCCTCAAGTTCCAGCAGGGTCCCTGCTCCCATCTGGAAGCCATGAACACAGACCTGCTGTCCAGATGGCGTCAGCATTCCTGAAGTCCTGCCCCGCTGGCCCCTAACATAGTGCCTACACCACTCTGAGGCCCCGTTAGCCCACTGTCAGGTTTAATTCCCACCTCTTGGCACCAGTTTTCTGCACTAACTGCTCTCTTTCATCACGGTGGCAAAATACTGGACAGAAGCAACGTACAGATTGAAACCTGGAGCCCGAATAAATGTCTTCTGTATATTGTTTAAAGTAGTGGGGAGCTTCTGGCACAGCCCCCGTCCCCCAAGCCACATCTTGAAAAACCAGGAAACAGACGACAAGAATAGAAGAAAGGCTGGGCTAAACTTCTTTAAGGGCATATCCCCTCATAGCCTGCACCCATGAACTTGACCCTGTAACTCAACAAGTTTCATGACCTCCTGCACAGCACGGGGGACATTTTCCTTTTCATACTGTGTACCTGCATTTCTTCTCTCGTCTAGATCTTTGATTCCTTTTATTCCTCTGTACAATGTCTCACATGTGGAACGGCTCGAATTCTACACCCCCCATTCAAATGGTTACCCAGTTGTCCCAAGTCATTTATTTAAAAAGCCCGTTTATTTATTTATTTATTTATTTATTTATTTATTTATTTATTTATTTATATTGAGTGTGCTCTATCTGCATGTATGTCTGCATGCCAGAAGAGGGCATTAGATCCCATTATGGATGGTTGTGAGCCACTATGTGGTTGCTGGGAACTGAACTCAGGACCTCTGGAAGAGCTGCCAGTGCTCTTAACCACTACGTCATCTCTCTAGCTTCTAAAAATCATTCTTTATCAAACATTATTGTCGTTTGTGCTTGAGTCATTTCCAGACTTTTTTTAACCCTTTAATTATCAGTCATCTTTAATTATACTTTATTTTAATCATAATAAATCAGCAAGCTAGATATAATCCAATTTTTAAAAAATATTTTTAAAATTATCTTTTAAAGTAGCAGGTTTCCTTTGTTTGTTTGGTTTTTTCCACACTTTGTTGTGGTTGACTGTCCCGACTCATCTTTACAGCTCTCATGCACCAGTCTGCCTATGTGTTTATGTACAATTACCGGCGTTAGAACTAAGGAATCTGTGTCCTCTGCTTGCCATCTGTCACAAGAGCCTCCCCCTTCTTCCCGAGCCCACAGCTTCTTCTTGTCCTGGAATCCTTGGGTGCTTTGTAAATGGTTGATGTCATGCTGTCTGTCTAGGAGAAGAAAATTGTTGGTATCTTCACTGGAGCCCCAATAAATTAATTCATTTTATGAGAGGAAGTAGCATGTGGGTGATTCTGAACCACTCAGGAAGGAATAACTTTCCACAGCTAATTTGTTCATATCTGATTTTGCATTGCATTTTCCCCTGGTTTTTTGAGACAGGGTTTCTCTGTGTAACAGCCCTAGCTTCCCTGGAACTTGCTTTGTAGACCAGGCTGGTCTTGAATTCACAGAGATCCACCTGCCTCTGCCTCCCGTGTGCTGGGATTACAGGCATGTGCCACCACCACCTGGTTTGATTTTGGATTTTTAAGGAGCAGTTTATTTTACTCAATACAAGTTTGGGGCACTGTTATATTTATCCCTGTGTGTGGTATCTTTTGGACAGCTGCTGGCTTTGTTCTTCCATTGCATGTCTTGGCTGGCAGTTATTTGTGTATATTGAAAGTGTCATTTTATGCTAATTATAACCAGACATCTTGGTGACTCCTTTACTGATTTCTGGGATCATTGGCTTTCATGTGTAGTTTCGATATAGACTTTGGAATCCTTTTATCTATTCAGTGATGCAGGCCTATGACCACATCGTGAAAATGCAGACAGTCTTATTCTGCCCCTTCCACTTCCCTTTCTGTAATTAATTGCATCATCTGATAAATAATTCCAGTACAATGTGAAATGACAGTGGACATAATGAGTATTTTTGCTTTAGTGAGAATCAAGAATAAATTTAACGTTTTTCTTTATGTAAGAAAAGTTCTGGCTTTTAAGAATCGGGTGTGTGCCTGGCAGTGGTGGCATAGGCCGTTAATCCCATCACTCAGAAGGCAGACGCAGGTGGATCTCTGAGTTCGAGGCCAGCCTGGTCTACAAAAACTAGTTCCAGGACAGGCTCCAAAGCTACAGAGAAACCCTTTCTTAAAAAACCAAAATAAGGAAGGAAATACATAAGAATCAGATGTGTATGTGTGTCTAAATATGCATTTGGGAGATATTGTTAAGAAAATATCTTTTAACTATTATTTTTCAGGGTATCTACTTCTGTCATCTGCTGCATCTGTCTAGTCATGTGTCCATCCTTCTAACTCTATTTTAAGTCTCTATTCTCTTCCATCCTTGTCTGTCTATATCTATATCTAATTATCATCCAGTTCTTCATCTCACTTATTTGTCCTGAATCAGGCAAGAAAGTGAAGCCCTTTCATTCTACAGTGTCTCTCTGGCGCCCTCTACTGACAAATTCCAACATCGTGCCCAATGTGGAAGCAGAAACAAGAAGATCCAGACTTAGATTTGTAGAGATGGTGGGAGAGCTGATGAAATCGATTGATAACTTGCTTGTCAAACTGTGTTACTATTACTTCTATTATAATAATTCATAGTTTAAAGATATCTTTGAAATATGTTCCATCTTTGCCCACATATTACTGTTCTGATGCTCTTCATTTTTCCATGTAGGTCCAAATTCCCACCTGGAATCATCTTTCTGCCTAGATAACTATTTTTAACTTGTATTTAATAAGTGTGTCATCTTTGGTCTTCTAAAATATTTGCTGTCATTTATGCATTTATTTTGATTTTGTGTGTATGGATGTTTTGCCTGCATGCCATGTGTGTGCAGTGCCCACAGAGTTCAAAAGAGGGCGCCCTATCCCCCTGGAACTGGAGTTAACGTTGAGAGCCCAGATGAAGGTGTGAGGAGTCAAACCTGGGTCCTCTGGAAAGCGACCAGTGCTCTTTACCACCGAGTTACCTCCTCACCCCTTGGTTTTCATGTTTGAAAGGTGCTTTTCTTTCTGAAAAATGTTATCACCTCCCTCCTTCACTTCTGGAACTTTAAATATATCTTTAGGTTATAGTTATAATGAATTCTGATTTTTAACTTTCTATTTATAAACATTCTTGAACTTACCAAATTTTGCAAAATAAAACCATACTTTAAACTACTGTACATAACCACCATATACTGATCAAATCTAGAAAACTTATATAGGGATACTATATTGTGTTTATAATATCAATCATTCAAATCTTTTCAACTGCCCCATGTTTTCTGGTTTAGAGTCCACTTCCAGAGCTCCCAGTGCACGTGGTTTTCATGTCACTTGATTGTCCTCCCACCCAGACAATACAGGCTTGTTTCTTTTCTCTCCAGGCCCGTGGAAGGATTATGCCTAGATGTTTTATAGGTTTTTCATTTTAGGCTTGTCTGAGATTCCTTCCTGTTAACCTCAGTTTGTATGGCGTGGGTAAGAATCGCACAGAAATAAAGTATGTTTTTCACTTCAGCATATCGACTGGTTGACAAAACTTGAGGTGAAAATCCAGCTTCAGGTGAGAAATCCAGCCTCATCTCACCTTTGTACTCTGTGTGCAGTGTGTCTTTTTTTTTTTTTTGGCTGATTTTAACAGTTTTCTCTTGATACTTGGTCATGTTGTTCCTTGCCTGAGGTTCTCTGTGTTTTTCTTGTGGATTTGGTTGTCAAGTTTTGACAAAGTGAAACAAAAGAAAGCAAGAGTAGACACCAGGCATTTCTCATTAGCTTTCTTATTGCTGTGACAAATGCCTCCCAGAACAGCTCAAAAGAGGAAAAAGGGTTAATTTTGCTTAGAATGCAGGCATTTCCAAATCATGATCATTGAATCCACTTGTTTGGGAGCTGTAGTGATGTGGAACACTATGGTGGTAGGAACATGAGGGGCTGTTGGCCTTATGGTGGTCAGGAAATAGAAACGGAATAGAGGAAGTGGCCAAGGCAAGATATGGCGCCAATGACACACCCCCAGTGACTTGTACCCACATACTTGGCCCTGAAGCCTGCTTATCACCACTTTCCAGTAATGCCAGGATGTTTTCCCAAGTGTTTTTCTTCTCCCACACCCACCCTCTCCTTGGGCTTAGATTTCAGACGATAGTGCCATGTGGAAGCCTGAATCACAGGGAGTTTTATTTGTATTGTATTGGTTTTATAGCATTTTGGGAAGATACATAAGAAAAGAATATTGAAGCCTCAGCGGTGCAGAGGTTGGGTCAGGCCGCTGGGGGAAGCCTCAGCAGCGACAGCCATGGCTTCCTGAAATTATCTCACCACTGGAAACTCAGCCCCAACCACACCTGCACCTGGAGGAGCGACCATCTGAGCCTTGAGTCATCAGAGCCACAGCCCCCAACTACACCACTTGTTCCAGCTCCACCTGCTCTGAATGGAGGACGAGATGGGTGGACAGCAGAACACTCAGCAACATAAAGAACAATACAGCACTGCCAGAAACTAGTGGTTCTACAACAGCAAGACCTGAACACCCCAGTGCAGCTGAAAATGACCTTAAAGATAACTTTATGAAGATGATTGAGGCCATTAAAAAGGAAATGAAAAATTCCCTTAAAGAAGTGGAGGGAGAGACAAGCAAAAAATTGAAAAAAAATCAACAAATCCCTTAAATAAAACCAAGAAAAAGCAATCAAACAGGTGAAAAAAATGGTCCAAGACTTGAAAACTGAAATAGAGGCAACAAAGAAAACACAAACCAAGGAAATCTAGAAATGGAAATTTTAAATAAATGATCAAGAATTATAGAAGCAAGCATAAACAACACAATAAAAGAGATGGGAGAGAAAATCTCAAGCATTGAAATGCAATAGAGGAAATAAATTCATCAATCAAAGAGAATGATAAATCCAATAAATCCTTATCACAAAATATCCAGGTAATCTGGGACACCATGAAAAAAAACCAAACCTAAGAATAATAGAAATTGAAGAAAGAGCAGTCCAGCTCAAAGGCACAGAAAATAATTCAACAATATCATAAAAGAAAATTTTCCCAACTTAAAGAAGGTCATGCCTATGAAAATACAAGAAGCTTACAGAACACCAAATAGACTAGACTCCCCCAAAAGTCCCCCTGCCACATAATAATCAAAACACTAAACATACAGAATAAAGAAAAATATTAAGAGCTGCAAAGGGAAAAGGCCAAGTAACATATAAAGGCAGACCTATCAGACTTACACCTGACTTCTCAATGGAAACAATGAAAGTCAGAATGTATTGGTCAGGATGAATAAGGAAAATGTGGTACATTTGTACAATGAAGTACTATTCTGTGAAAAAAAATAATGAAATTTGCAGGCAAATGGATGGAACTAGAAAAAAAAAAAACAAATTGAGTGAAGTAACCTGCGGCGGACTTCTTGACCGGTGACGGAAGAATGACCACCACACCAGGATTCCACTCAGATCACGCTTTACTGGAGTGCCCTTAATTGATGGGGGGCAAGGAACGAGGGGGCAGGAAAACGAGGGACAGGGAGCGAAGGGGCAGGGAGCACAGGGGAGAGGCAGCAGGAAGCAAAGGGAAGGGGGTGCACTTAGGCAGCCGCTTAAATAGGGAATTGGCACACGGGTCGCCCTGTGATTGGCTGCCACCAACAGCTGACACCAGACCGCATCGGGATAGGCTCAAGAATCTACATCCACCGAGCATGCGGGAAGCGGGGAGCCCAGCTCTCAAAGCCATAGCCAAATATGGAGTTGTTTGTAACAAACAAGACAGGATGTCGGCGCCATCTTGTAATGGCGATCCTGTCCGGCTCACTACAGTAACCAAGACCCAGAAATCAAATAATAAGTGGATATTAGACTTAAAGCAAGGGATAATAAGCCTATAGTCCTCAACCTCAGAGAACCTATAAAACAAAGACTCTAGGAGAGACACACATGGATCTACTTAAGGAGGAGAAAAAGACAAGATCTCCTGAGTAATTTGGGAGCCTAGGGGCAAGGGGAAGGTGGAAGGAGAGAAGGCAGGAAGGAAGGGGAGTGGGGAAATGTATAGCTCAATAAAAACAATAAAAAGAAGGCAAAAAATTGTTTTTCCAAATAATATTTTCTTTGCAGGAATTCAAAGCCATATGTTAGTCATTGCTGCTAAGACAAGTAGTGCAGTAATGCTATACTTCCCTGAGTTAAATCTCTAACCCCAGTGCTACAATTTTTCTAAAAGTTGGCTTTTGCAAACATGTGCTTTTCTAGACAAGGGCTTTTAATAGTAAAGTTGAGTCAGATGCTTTTTGAAATTACTAGAGATAGAAAATCAATTATTTGGTAAAAACATATTCTTTTTAATATGAAAAAAGAATATTCAATCAGTCACTATTGTCCTAGGTCTAATCCAAGCTCCTCCACATCTTTTAAAAATAGTAAGTGACGTGGTAGAGAAATTAACTTTCATATTTGTATCCCTCTGTGGTGGTTTGAAAGAAAATGCCCCAAAGGAAAAAGCACTATTAGGAGGTATGACTTTGTTGTAGTAGATATGGTCTGTTTGGAGGAAGTATGTCACTGTAGAGGTGGGCTTTGAGGTCTCATATATGCTCAAGATACCACCCAGTGTCACAGACCACTTCCTGTCTGCTTGAATGATGTAGAATTCTCAGCTACCTCTCCAGCACCATGTCTGCCTGCACACCACCATACTCCCAACTGCTAAGCTGCCTGTCATGAAGATAATGGACTAAATCTCTGAAACTGTAAGTAACCATCTCAATTAAATATTTTCTTTATAAGAGTTGCCATGTCTCTTTACTGCAAGGAAACCCTAAGACGCCCTTCCTTATTGTCTTTGAAACCCAGTTAACTTCGTTTGTGTAGCTCAGTGTAGCAGCCTTTTCTTCAGTGGTTCTGAGTTTTACATATGATTGCTCCTTTTGAAGTTGTTCTAAAAACATATATTGCTTTCTTATTTCATGATGATTTCAATTTTTGTTCTTATATCTTTGATTCATCTGGAATTAGTTCAAGAATGAGAAGAATTGCATATTTCCTTCAGTATCTAGCAATTCCCAAGCATTACATGGCTTAAAATAATTTTTCCAACCAATTGATTTCAGATGCCACTGGCACTTTTGATTTATACTAAATATCTGTTATTTAAAAATGCATATTCTGAAACCACATTACACATGCAACACATACATGAGGTATATTTAAGGATAGGTGGAAGTAAGAGAAAGGAAACTATGAATTTGGTTTGATTATTCGTTGCAAAAGTTTGCAAAAAAGAAAAAAGAAACCCAAACCACAGCCATGGTGGAGAGGAAACAGTGTCCTGTGTACAGTTGGCATGGGAGCATTCTGAGTAGAGGTAGGGAAACTGCCTCAGTGTGGCTGGTTTAAACCGTGGTGTGGGGGGTTCTGCATGAGTGTGCATGTATATTGATTTTGTGGTAATAACAGAGAACCAGCAAGTGTTAGACCTGATACATCACATCTGGCACTTTCTCCTCTGATAACTGTGCCATTCACCCATGACAGGCTTCATCTGTCAGCCCGTCTAGTGCCCATCCAGGACTTGCCAGCCCCTCTCTTCTCAAACTTCTAAAGAAAACTACATTGCTCTAGTTTCAGCTGCAGACTACTCTATGACCTGGCTGGGCTTCTGTCTCAGGCCAGTCTCCCTCTGAGATCACACATTTCCCTGAACATACTGCATTCTGGATCCATGGCTGATCCAAGATGCCCTGTGTTCTTGTTCTTGTCAGAAATAGAGGTGGTTTGGTTGGTCGGAGTCACCCCTCTTGCATTAGGACTAAATGTCATCGCCCAAATGTCTTACAGATTCATTTTGAAATCTAGCCTTAGAAGCCCATCAGGGTTTCTGGAAGTGATGAGATCATAAGGGTGGAGCCCTCATGAATAGGATTAGTGCCCTTTGTAACAACCCTAGAGAGTTCTTCCTGCTCTTCCCTCCATGTAAGGAAAGGGTGAATGGAGCCCTCATCAGCATGCAACCATCCCGGACTCCAGAGTTTGCAAAAACATCCTTTAATAACTGCTCCTTCTTTCTCCATGCTCCCTTCTCAATTGACTTGTCTTGGGAATAGTAACAATTGTTATTCATTACAAGATATCTAAAAGTGGGGATGCCTGGGTGGGCTGGGGTGAACTCCCCCAAAGTCAGGTGCACCGTAACCCCTCTGGCACACACTAAGCTGGATTCATGATTTTGCCCATCAACAGGCTGCTCCATGTGAAGCCGTCGAACATCAGGATGATGAAGGGCCTGTCGAATTTGACAGTGAGTGGTTCAGATGTCACCTCTAGGGGAGCCTCTCTGGTTGGTTCCCCTGTCTCATCCAGTTGCAGCAAGGCCTTGTGGAGCATCTGTGAGAAACACACCAGAGGCAGGAAATGAGCACCGGTTGTAAGGCAGGAACTATCCACGTCTCATCACATGGACATCTCACCCTCCGCTCCACAGGAGGGGAAGCAGCCAAGATTCCCAAAGCATCATGTGTTTGCTCCTTGTCTAAGCAGCAGCTACAGAGCCTAGACTGCGCCTAACTTCCTCCCTGCTGGGACACAGGCTGCATGCACCACACAGAGATCAGAGGCATTGTGGTTCATGGTCTATCTTGGGCTCTACTTACCAGATCCCAGGCTTAAGGAAACAGCAGAGTTGAATTTTTATGAAGTGCTTGTGCCTACTGTGCCTAGGAAAGCCCTGGCTGAGGCAGAAATGCAAATTCTTGGCTGTTGATGTGTTCCTTTTAATGATTGAAATTAGATGAAATTACGGAGATTGCTAAATGGTTGACAGACCCTTCCCCGGCAACTAAACAATGGGTGGCAGTCAATGGATTCCCAGTCCCCTTGGTGGTGGTGGAGGAGGAGGCTCATCAGCCCCACTTCTCAGCAAGTATGAAGCTCTCTTCTGAGTGTCACTGTGATTGGTTCCTGCAGCCAGGCAGAGGCTGAGTTGTGACTGGGACCTCTGTAGTGGGTCTTGATGATTTGAGATCTCGTGTGGACAGACCCAACATCAAATGTTTGGCTGTTTTTTGCTGTCATTTGTTTGATTTTGTTAGCTCTGTGACCACGTCAAACTCTTTGCCCTTCCTAGGTTAAGGATTCCCCTGAGCAGTAGGGATAATGTCTCCTATATAAATCCAAAGCGTTGGTCTGTGGTAAGTGTGTTTTGGTACCTTAGAACATGCAGTCCTTCAGTACTTCTGGTACAGTCATAGTGGAAAAAGAATTTTTTTCCAATTTTTCAAAAAAAAGAAGGAAGGAAGGAAGGAAGGAAGGAGGTAGGAAGGAAGGAAGGAAGGAAGGAAGGAAGGAAGGAAGGAAGGAAGGAAGGAAGGAAGAAGAGAAAGGAGGCATCTGTGTTTCTGGGCTTCCTCAGCGATTTTACTCAAAGCCCTTGTGTTTTGAGGACAGTGTCCACATCTGAGTAATGGAAACAGAGCCAGATCCTAGCACAGGCTTGGCACATAATTGGTATTCAATCAAAATGTTATGAATTGAGAACGTCAAGCTGAAAGCTGAGGCATGAAATTGAGTAGAAGGCTCAGTGTGCTGTTGATGAGACTGTTAGTGTGTCCTCTATTTCTTTTTGCCAGGGGCTACTCTCATTTCTGCCATGACAACTTTTCCCAGTGTCCCCTCTCTTGTGAAGCTTCGTGGGATGGGTGACTGCCTGGGCCATGACTCTCCCTTGTCAAGAGCTTTTTGTGTGATTGTTTTCTTGCTGAGCCTCTGTTTACTGAACTGTAGTTGAAAGGGCTTGGGCCTGGGGTTTTCAGCTTGGAACATGGAAGAATGCTGTGGAATAATCCTTCTGTACACTGTGTGAATTTATTCTGCTGTGATCAGTTTAATAAATAAGCTGACTGGCCAATAGCTGAACAGGATAAAGTTAAGTGGGAAAGCAAAACCGAGAATGTTGGGATAAAGAAGGGTGGAGTCAGAGGAGTCGTCATCCAGCCAGAGAACAAGTCAGACACACAAAATGGAATAAAGGTAAAAGCCACGAGCCTCAGGGTAGCACATAGGTTAGGTTAATAGAAATGGGTTAAGTTGTAAGAGCTATTAAGTAATAAGCCTGAGCTACTGGTCAAAAATTTGTAATTAATATTAAGCCTCTGAGTGATTATTTGAGAGTTGCCTTGGGACAGAAAAACTCCACCTACAGGGGACCATTCACAAATGTGCTGTGTTGCTTACTGTTAAGATATTTAGTGTAACTTTTGGAGAAAAAGCTCCCAAGACACTTACCTGTGATGACTGCAGTAGAGAATCCTGGGTGATGCCTGAGAAAATGGATTGGTTGGCAAAAAAGTCTGCAATGCCCATGCCTGCCAGCACATCTTTAAGGTCATAAGTACCAGTCATGGAGACTTTGGGGATGTACAGGTTCAGTTGCCTGTTCAGGGTGAAGCAGGAAAGGTTAGAGGGGCCAAGACTAGAGCTAGAGGCAGACAGCAACATATACTTTCCCAGACAGACGTCCACTTTGTGTGATCTCTTCGGCACATTTAGCACCAATCTGACTCATTCACTAGGGATGAAAGGCAAGGAAAGAGGCAGGAGCTATCTCTTCCTCATATGTAAGGTTTCTTCTCTGGGTCTTTGAATTGCCTAAATTCATTTTTTCCTAGATAATTCCTTTGAGCTGATTATATCTGTAAATATAGGTTAATAGTCTTCTATAATAGTCAATCTTTTAGTCGTGTTAGTTAGGTTTTCTAGATGTGCAAGGATGTATTTCCAATAAATAAATATTCTTCAGATCTTTCAAAGACCTACAGAATATGGCATTTAAAGTGTTTTAAAAACTTAAAACTTTTCATGACAATGAGACACATCTGCTCCTGGCAGTACCAATCTACTTCAAGAGGAAGATGGACATTGAAGAGGCTCCTTATGGAGTTGGTTAGCCATTTGGGCAAGAAAGTGCTCTTGCCTGGACTGCTTGATGAACTGTACATGCAGGACCCACAGAATAATGACTGCTAAACTTGCCTAAAGGTGAGACAGTCTTTTGGGGTTCCTGCTTCATAAAAGAGTCTGCCAGACATTCTGCAGGACACAGAAGAAAGTGACTTGTCTGTCACTGCCAATGTAGGTAGAACTGTCTTTGAAATTCCCTGCTTCATAGAAAAATCTGCTGGATACTATGGGCCTGTAGGCCAAAGATGGGTGCCCCAATATTACAAAAAAACTTTGCGTGACTGTCCAGGCAGCGAGATGTCTCTGTCAATTCTATAGTTTTGGAAGTTGCTTATAATGTACCTCATGTTTACTTAGGTAGTATTATATCCTTCTGGAGTCTTTGATGAAGTTAAAGAATAGATAGCTATAATTACAGTTTTCCTTAGTTATGATAAAAGATAAAGTAGATATAAATATTGTAACTGTAATTCTTGCTCGATACCTGTTTTGTTATATGTAATCTTACCTTGTTAAATTTAAAACCTTTCTTTTTATTTAGACAGAAAAGGAGAAGTGATGTATGCTGTATGTTTTATTACCATTGGTTAATAAAGAAGCTGCTTTTCGCCAATGGCTTAACAGAGTAAAGCCAGGATAAAAGATATATACAGTAGGCAGAGTCAGGGAGAAGCCATATAGCTGCCCTCAGGAGAACGGTACCTATGCTGGAGCCCACCAGAACCTTGCCAGTAAGCCATAGCCATGTGGCGATATACAGATTAATAAAATGGGTTAATTTAAGAATAAGAGTTATCCAGAAATATGCTTAAGCTATTGGTCAAACAGTATTGCAATTAATACAGATTTTTGTGTGGTTATTTCAAGTCTGGGTGGCCGGGAACAAAGAGTAGCCTCCCGCAACACTGGACCACTGATCAGTACTTCTGGTCTCTGAAGAAGATAGGAGAAGAGTTAGTGAGAACTCCTGGCCAGGAGTTCCTGGCCAAGCTATCCATGGGATTCTATGTCTCAAAAGCCAAATCCTGTCCCCTCTGCTAATATCCTTATCACGGCTGCTTCAGCCTATGTGCTGTTAAGGCCTCTGATGGTTAATCTTCATTTTCAAATGACTGGACATTAGAATTGCCTAGGAGACACATTTCCAGGCATATCTATCAAAGCCTTTTTAGAGAGGTTTAACAAAGGAGAGAGGACCCATCAAAATGGCTTGAGTTCTGATATGAGATGGAGGAAGAGCAAGATCAGAGGGAAAAGCTTCTGCTTGCTTTCATGTCTTGCTGGCAAGTTCATCTGACCTTTCACCTACTCTGTTGCTACCACCACCAGCTGTTTCTGCCAAAAGGCCTTCTGGGGTCTGCATTGGAGAGAAAAAAGTCTCTCTGCCTCATTTTCCAGTAACATACACCTCATAGAAACCAACATGATGCCTGGAGGACTTACCTTTTAGTCAGAGTCTTGTCCCACCTCTCAACCGTGTCCCGGTTAAGTGCGGCGGTGACAATGTCCATCTTGCCCTGGTCAGGAAGGATGAGGAAGGTAGTTCCATTTCCGTTTCCCAAATACTTCATCTGTACCAGCTGGCAGGGAATCGCCGTGTCCCGAAGGTAACCGATATTTCCTGACTGGAACATCATGGGTACCCGGACTGTGATTGTCTCGTTCACATGGAAGTCCTCCTCCTTGGTGTTCTTTGGGTTTATGGGAAGTTGCCACATGTCTAAAAAGATGTGAGGGAGGGGAAAAGATGGGGTAAGGGAATATCAATCACTAGGTTTGTAGACTGGAAATTAAAATAAAGCCTGGACACCCTCTTCTAAAGCAGCTGAACACCCACTGTCCCTGTAGAAACAAGCGAGGCAGCTGTCTGCTGTGTGCCAGGTTACCCCAGCTTGGGCTGCCTGGTTTCCAGAAAGATGAAATGATCCCCGGGGTTTACAGACTGTTCTGCATGCAACAGAGTGGGCCAGCAGCAGCATGCTGGGCTATGAAGCCTGTCCTGTTCTATGCCTCTCTAGTGGTTGAGGATTAGATTTGCTTGAGATTAGCTTTCAAACAAAGACAAGGGAAGAGAAACAGGGCAATAGGGTTTTGATTTAGGGTAGGCCCCACTTAAGCTAGACTTGTACCTGAGCCTCTAGGCCTGAGGTGAGACTCAGTGCTGAGAGTTCTGGGGGTCCTAGAAACTCAAACCTTGAACTCAGGGTCTCTGGTGGGAAGAGGGAAGAGCTGGCTTTGGGAAAGTGAATCATCTTTAAAGTCTAGTCAGTTCCTGGAGGAGGCTCATACCTCTTTCACTTGGAATGAGGGCATTCTAGACAATGGTGCTTCCTGTACAGGGTAAGGATGAAGGATGCCTTTAGGCTCACAGTTCCCTCATCACCCTCAGCTGGTGGGGTCATCATCCAGTCTGTTTATTTGTTATGGTATTGGTCAGTTCTGACAGGAAGAATGTTGCTCCTTAGACTGAGTCAAAACTTGTCTGCTTGCAACAACCTCCCAACCCCCAGCCTCTTCTGGTCTTCAGGAGCCCCAAGCAGTGCAGCCCATTCTACTTTCCTGACTCCTGCAGTGATCCGACAACAAATGCATATAGCCACTGTCTTTAGTAACTTGTTACAGTACTACTATCAAGAGGCTCACATGGTCTTCTATGAAGGCAGGCATGCTCAAGGACAGGAGAGGAATATGGTATAGCCAGACATGTAGTGTGTGTGTGTGTGTGTGTGTGTGTGTGTGTGTGTGTGTGAGAGAGAGAGAGAGAGAGAGTTGTGTGTGTGTAGTGTGTGTATCAGTGCTATATGTGTTAGTGTGTGCACTGTATATGTGTATATGTTGTGCATGTGTGCTATGTGTGTTTGTGTGTTGTGTGTGTTTGTATGTGTATTGCGTGTGTACACACACACTGTGTATTAAGATCTTAGTTGAGGAAAGGTGTAAGACACGAGGCCAAAGAAGACAAAAAAGTAGAGGCTTTCAGTCTTGACCCTCTGGATATTTAGGCATGATGGCACCATGGGGGGCTGTGTGTGTTTGTGTATACATCAGTGTATATGTTCTCTCTGTTTGTGTGTTTGTATATGTTTGTGTTTATGTGTGCATTGTGTGTGCATGTGTGTGTGTGTGTTCATTGTGAATAGCATTGTGAGTAGCATATCCAGCAGACTTTCTGGCCACCAATAGTTCATCCTATCTCACTCCTGGATGTGACGTTAAAAAAAAAAATGTTCGCCAAGGTTGCCTGATGTCTCTGGGAAGGTAGGGGCTTCAGTTTCACCTTCAGCTGAGAATCAGTGTTATAGCAGAAGTTCAGATTTGATCTCAGGGATGAGATGTCTCCAAACTGACCGATCATAAAAATGGCATTAGGTTAGCGGAGGGGCACACACGGCACATTCTTGGTTTTCTGCAGAAGTGTTGTTTCGGGAGGTCTGTCATGAGTCCTAGAATCTATACTTTTAACAAATCTTTTAGGAAGTGTTCGAGAACAGCACTGTGGATGTTCCATCCTGCTGGACACTGGCATGTGTTAGGGACAAGACATGATCAGAACTGGCTGTGAAATGAACCCTAGGCCATTTTGTATGGGATGGCTTTGTGGGTACTAGGGAGATGTGCATTGGAGTGGGACCTCATCAGGACAGAAAGGAGGGGAGAACAGTACCTCTGAGAAAGATGTAGTGTGCATTGGAGTGGGACCTCATCAGGACAGAAAGGAGGGGAGAACAGTACCTCTGAGAAAGATGTAGTTGACCAGGACGAGGGGGGCTTTATGATCCTCTTCTGAGAATACATCTGTCATTTTCCTCTGTGTCTTACTCTCGACATACTTGTTGATACTCTTGGAGGCTTCTGGCCAGCTCTTGGTGATCACGGCCTCTGACTCATGATACTTTTTGATGTCTGCTAAGAATGAGTCCCTTGGATTCAGGCTCTGGTCAAGGAACATGGCGTTGCCCATGTTCATCTTCAAGTGGCTGTCTGACTGGCTGAGAAGGTGACTGAGCTGCTGGAAGCCCTGGTATATTTTATCTTCTGTCATCTCTGTCAGGTTGAAACCCTCCTCCTGGAACAACTTGGTCTTTGTGGGGCCCGAGGCACCATGGGACATCATGACCAAGGCCATGGAGATGCTCATGGGGGAGATTAAGACATTTTTGTGAGGATCCGTGGCCGCTAGGCGATTATACAGGTTGAAGCCAAAGTCAACATTGGTGGGAGCCAGGCCTCGGTGAGGGTTCCCCGTATGGCTGTCATCTATAGGATTGGCAGTCACAAGGCCACTGGTGGAGAGCCAGAGGAGACAGGCATACAGAGCAAATGGCATCTTTCTGGTTGACTAGGCCCTGCCAAACCAAGAGTGTTTGTTAGACGGTATGGCAGTCCCAGAATCAGGGCACACAGTGCCTGGGAGGCAGGCCAAGACCCCGCTTTGCCCTCCCCCATTTTTTCCTTCACATTGGCTGTGAGAGAAATTGACTCAGTCACAGCAAAGTTCTGGACTTCGGGGTCCTCACTGAAGACAGCTTTACTCAGCACCGTTGCTACTTAACCCAGCACTTCCTCAAACATTTCACCTATATTCATGTGCACTTTTTGTCAAAAAACTCAAAGTAGGCTTTCTTAATTCTACTGAAACTGAGACAGGTTAAGTACCCATGCAAACTCATATATTTAACATACAAGAAAAAAAACAAAACAAAGTGTGGCCGAGCTCTCCTTCAAAACTGACGGCTTGCTAAACTGTGCTCAGTTCACCCAGTACGAAACCCTACTAAGTGGGTTTCCCTTTGATTCCCGATCAGAATGAAAAGCCACTGGACATAGTGGGAAGCAGATGGGGAGAGAAAGATGCCCTGCTAAAGGGCTGTGTGCAAACAATTGTCAGGCTAGGTGTTGTTGGGCTTTTACTTTGTAAATCCACCTTTTTATTTTTCGTGTGATTTTTAAAAGCCTTGATGTTGACTTGTTGAGGGTCTCCGTGCTAACCGCTGTCTACAGCAGAAAGAAGCCTCTATGATGAGGTAAGGTTGAGAGTCATTGCACTAATCCCTGGGTAAAAGATAAGAACCCAGCAGGCTGATTGCTACTATGTTTCTGGAGCACAGCATCAGGCATAGGTTTTCCATTGCTGGCTTCTGGAAAAGAAGAATCAGTTCCAGAAGGCTGCTCCAGAGTGAGAGACTAGCCATGCTTCTGGAGATGGCCCTACACCCGTGCACATACTAACCACACCAAGTGGACTCGGTATTCAAAAAAAGAAGGCCAGGTAGTGGTGGCGCACACCTTTAATTCCAGCACTCGGGAGGCAGACCTGCATGTGTTTGAGCTCAGCCTGGTCTACAAAGTGGGTTCCAGGATATCCAGGACTGGTACACAGAGAAACCCTGACTAGAAAAACAAATCAAAATGACAACAACAACAAAAACAAAAAAGCCCCTAAAACTCAAAAACAAACAAAAGCACATGAAGTTGGGAAGATGTGGTAGGGACTACCCAGTCTACCAAGATAACATCTGTGACTGAATAGGGGAGGACACAGCTGTGCAGAAGACGAGTTTTCAGGGACTCCCCAGTGCCCACATGAAGCTCACCCTCATTCATGTGGGCGACTCACATGAGTGAGGGTGAGTGGGTCACACGGTTGCCCCCAGAAAAAACAGGAGGAAGAGAAAGGAGACCCAGCCTACTGGATCCTCATGACCTGTCCTTCAGTCTTAAGTCGGAATGCTGTCTGTCTGTCTGCAGCACTGCTGGATGTCACAGGCTTCCTTTGGACACACACTGGATTGTTATCCTCCTTCAGGCCAGGTCAGAGGTTAGGGCAGGACACAGAAGGCAGGCATGTCACTACAGTCCCTGTAGTGTTTGCTGAGCTCCGTCCTGGCCTGAGACATGGAGATAAAGATCACCCTACCCTGCCCTGCCCATGGCTCCACTCTGTGGGTCCATCTTTTCCACCCCCTGCCCAACTCATTCTCTTTCGGTCTTTGACACTCAGGTCACTGCTTCTAGAAAGCCTCTCTTCTTCCCTTCTCTCTGCCCCTTCCTTGTTTTCTACACATGGTTTCTTCACTGGACCATTACCTGTCTATGATCCCCTTTGGGGGAAAGACCCTAGTTACTCGGGTCTCCTTCCTCTTCCTGCCTTTTTTGAGGGGGGACCATGTGCCTCACTCTTCCTGTGTCAAACCTGCAGGATGGAGCTGAACACCCCCACAGCCTCACGAGACTGTTGTGAATGTCTGGTGTGGCTGTCATCAATACATGACTTACATAAACTCAATTAATGAGTCAGCTTCAGCTCATTGCAGAGCTGGGCAAACTGAACTGGCCAAGGCAGGCCATCCATAAAGGACAGGGCTGGCACCTCCTGAGCCACCTTGCTTATCTCCATCGAAAGCCACATGGCCAGCGAGGTGGCTCTTTAAGAGCAGCCTGTGAAAGGACTGAGGACCATATGTTTCTTTCTACTAACGTCCTCCTTACCAGTCCTCTCCGAAGTGACTTGGATCAGGTGAGGAGTTAGGCAGGGATGGTAGCTCGTCAGATGATGCAGAGTTAGTACAGCTCTTTCTTCTAACAGCATCATCCCCATCCCAGATTACCAAGTGAGGAGCCATGAAAGAGGGGTGTGTGGGCACTCTTCAGAGTGCCCCTGCATGTGCAAGCTGTGCACCCCTAGTCCCATCCCAGAGTCCTGCTTGGCATTCATCCGTCTCAGCTCTGAGATTCCCTCCAGTTCCTGACAGCTAATGCTGAATCCCTGGGGAATCGGTGAAACACAGCCACCACTCTCAGTGACAGTTCCCGCAAGGCAGTAGCGGAGGAGAAATTAAAACCCAGTGGTGACCACCAGATTCTAGGGTCTGGGAAGTTCTCCACAAGGTTGTCACATTTCACGGCTGATGCATGTTCATCTGCTAAAAATCTCCAATGAGCAAATGACACATGTGGCTGTGTTCTGGAGTGCAAAGATGCAGAGGTGGGGACCCTGGCAGGAGCAGAAGGAATAGAGTACTCTCAGGGGTAACTCACGTCTGCAGTAGGCTCAGGTGGCTCCCGCAGGCTCCGCTCTGCTGCCTGGGATCCTAGTAGATGTACAGTAGGCTCCAGGGAGGCTGCCTACTAAATCCTGTTTGTCAGTGTCTCTGCTGGTTAATGGTTAGAGGAGGGGGACAGTGGCCTTCACCATTTGGTGGTCCCCACCCCCCAAACATCAGCCAATGGGAGGCTTTATAGGTAGTGAGGGTAAACAGCAATGCTGCAAATTAACTTTCCACGGCATCTGCTCCCTGAAGTTTTACTTTTGATATCAAAATGTGGCTAGAGTTGCAACAGTGTTTGTGGTTGCTCGTGCCAGCTGGCGGGGGACTCACTGGTGTCATTAAAAAGCACCATGACATGGACTCTGTGAAGAGTCAGATTCTTGGCACCAGGAGGGGAAGAATCGGCTAAGGGTGGGAGAAACAGATGTGCGTGAATGAATGTGTAACCAGCTAAGGGCTTTCTGTGGGTTATCTCAAGCCTCCCAATGGCTCATTGAACAAACTGCTATCATCTTTAAGAGACTGACTTGGCCTAGTTTTTTGTTTTGTTTTAATTTGATTTTTCTGTAGCTACCGGGGATTGAACCCGAGGCCTTATGCATGCTGGTCAAGGGCTCCGCTGCTGAGCTATATCCTCATCAGCATCTCTTCTTGACACAAGGAAACGGAGAGGTGCTGGAGATGAAGTGAGCTGCCCGAGACCGTTTACATCCTGACATCCAGTGTCCTTCCCCCACATGTTCATTCCCTGATCTCTTTTGTTGCAGGAGGCACCCAGCAAAGCCTTGCAAAGCAGAAGGAATTGGGTATAGTGGTGCCCTCCTTTAATCCCAGCACTAGGGAGGCAGCTCAGGTGGAGCTCTGTGAGTTCAGGGCACCCTGGTCTTCATAGGAAGATCTAGGACAACTAGGACTACACAGAGAAATACCGTCAAAATGAACTCAAAAAACCCAAACAAGTTATTCACAAGACCTCTATTAGTGTCTTGATTATTATTTAATATCAGTATTTCCCATTTGTTTATATATACACACACATTCATATATTTATATTCCTCCTCTCCTTAATAAGCTGTGTGTGTGTTGCTCATACACAATTCTGGGTGCTTGTGGAGGACAAATCCAACTTCACGTAATCTCCCCTGGGCTCCATCCATTAGTTTTTGAAGCAGGGTTTCTCTCAGGCTTGGAACTCTCCTCAGTGATTAGCCCTTTTCCACCTCCTCAGCCCTACCATTGCAAGGAAATGCCATCATGCCCAGATTTTTTTTTTAACGTGGGCTCGGGGGATCGAACTCAGGACTTCGAGTTTGCAAGGCAAGCACTCAATTGACTGAACTATCTCCTGTCCCTTTGATAAGTCTTTTTAGGGAGATCTGTCTAATCGATAGATGATTCAGCTTTTAGTTTTTAAGAAAATTGTTATTTTCTTAAAGAAAGGTTGGAGGGGGAGGAGAGAGGGTAAATGTAACCTGCTTTTATTTTTAGAAAACAATTTTTAAATAAATCTCTGGATGTTGTCTTCTGTTTTCTTGAGATAAAGTCTCAGTTTACTTCATCACTGTTGTTGACAGAGACAGTTCGTTTGTTTCCCAGCTGCCCAGACCTGAAATAATCATTGAAAATCCTATATCACACTGTGACCAAGGACATGGCCTACTCATCTTAAAGAAGAATTAACCTGGGCTCTTGGTTTCAGGTCATTTAGTCTGTCATGGCAGGAGAATATTGTGGAACACTTCTGTTCACGTTACTGAGAGCCAGAAGGCAGGACAGGAGGGTGGTACTCCCCTGAGTTTATTCTGTCTGGGTCCCAGCACATCTGTTGGTGTCACTCACATTCAGGATGCGTCTTCTTTCCTCACTGAATGCTCTCTGTGAACATTCTCGCGGACACACTCGGGTACACCTGTATCTCCTAGTCAAGTTGGCAATGAAGATGAAGCCCCATGGCTTAAAGCCATAACACGGCCATTTCATAACACAAAACACGCTAGGTCCCTGCTGGAGAGCTGAAATTGCCTCCCAGTTCCAGCACTGCTCAACAGCCTAAGTATAAAGTCTCCACTGAGACTCGGGGAACTCTTGGCTGTGCACTCCAGTAAGCCTGAAAGGAGGTTAAGTGCTTTCAAATTTCAGCGGTACATGACAGATGATCCCATTCCAAAAGGAAGACTAGTCAGCCGCAAAGAAGGATAGGACCAAAGCGAGAAACAACAAAACACAGCAGCACAAACGTTTATCCTGAGCTCCACATTTTGTTTCTAGGGCCCATGATCCCATGATGTGTACCCCAACAGGCCTGAGCAACCCTGTTCCTGCCGCCTTGCGGTTTGCAGCCCACATGGCCTATCTCCTGGGTGGACTTCACTTGTTTCCTTGGCTTTTCTTGGCAGTTATCTTCCGTTCCTTTCATCTTCAACATCCTGGGATACCCACTGATGCTCACACGTCACACTCACAGTTTAAAACATTATCCCCCTTCCCAGCAGCTCTCCTGGGGAATTTGGTCCCACTGCACACAGTTAACTCCCTGGCCTTCTATAAAAATGTGTGTGGATGTCTCAGTGAGTCTCCATAGCTGTAAAGCCAGTACCATGTGGATGATGTTAAGGACAGCCACCTGGAGAGACATGAGCAACTCAGGAAGTAAACAGAGAACTCACAAGGCTCAGGAAACTCCTGAAAGTGACAAGACTCACAAGGCCCCTCCCTCCTCGAGCAGAGCAATTACTGGAAGAGGAGACTCTTCAACAAGTTGAGCAGCCTGCCAGTCATTCCAGGAGCTCCAGGGATTCTGATCTCCCGACTCATCAATCATGCATGCTAGGATTGGCTCTTTATTGATGTGGGTGCTTTTGTGGCACCCACGATCCTGTAAGTAGGCCGAGGAAACTCACTAGTTCACTAAGTGACACTCAGGTGGAATCTTCTCTTGTGTTTGTCACAGTGCCTGCCCTTCATGTCTCCTCAGGAAAAGTCACACAACAGCAGTGCTCTTTGGAATCTCATGGCCAGAAAAACTGGGCCCAGGCCTTGCCTGGCATGGGAAAGATCATGCCAAGTCAAAGACTACGGTGATTAGATCTTCCAGAGAGGCACTTGGCTGGCCTACCCCACACTGGCTATTTGCTCAAGGGGTCATGAGCTATTTACTCAAGGGGTCATGAGCTGTGTTGGCAAATACAGATGTCAACCAGTGCCCGTGGGCGGTATGTGGCCAAGGTATGCTGATTGCTCTTCAGGAGGTTTCCACTCTTTCTCTCAAATCCTGAGCTGAGAATACTGAACCTGGGTGGAATGCCACTGACATTAAGACCTCCCTTTTAGGCCATGAGACAAATGTTGTTTCCTGTTGGTCATAACCACTGGAACCACATGCCCTTACTCTTGGTCTCAGGCTTTGGGTAGTTTGAACAAACCATCTCCCAAGCCTCCATCAGCCCTCATTTTCATGGGGGAGCAATTTAGTTAGCTTTCGTTTCCACATCTTTCCTAATGAGGAGCGTCTGTATCTGTCAAGTTATTTTCTTTGTCTTCTTTCTCCCTTCCTGCAAGTTCAATTCTGTTCTGTTGGTCCAGCAACATGTAACTCACTGAGTTGAGTATGAGGCCTGGCACCTCTCACAAGCTCCCAGCTCTGCTGTTGAATATGTGTTGACTTGCTTATCCTTTCAAGAACCCCATGGGGTAGATGTATTGTCTGTCATCCATTCAAATCCAGGCTTCTTACTTTGCCACATACCCTCCAGAGGTTGCTAGGGTCACTTCAGTCCCTAGAGTCTCTCTGGAATGTCATGAAGGTTAGATGAGGTAATCCATTGAAAGAGTTAGGAATAGTGCTGACCTACTGCACCTTTACCATGGATGCCAGTGAGTGTTGCTACTTCCCCTGGGCATCTGGGAAAGCTGGCAGAGATGTCAGATGAATTCATTAAGTCACTTGTGCCAAGCAAATGGACAACGAAATGGATTTGCAAGCACGTACCCTAGCCAAAGCCCATGCTCCTGCCATCTAACTCTACTGTCCTGTCTTTGTTCATCTCTCCCTTGTTCATACTGGGGCAGACAGAGGTCACGGCATTCCAGGTTTGAACCCTTGGAGCTCCATGGAACACATCTGTTTTTAGAGTCTAAAACAGGGTGCTGAGTTGGGGTAGAGCAGTTATGTGAATGCCTTCCATTGGTCCAGATGTGTCCCATGGAGTTACAAGTCAACAGTGTCCTGAGAAAGTTCCTGAGAAAGTTCCAGAGACACAAGGTAAGGGAGGCAAGTTCTGTAAGAGGTCATTATCTCTCCTGAGGAAAACTGAACAAAATCTGAGTTCTGCCCGGAGCTCTGTCAGGATCTAGCTCCACAATCTTAAACAAGTTGCTTGAATTCTCTGAGGCTCAGTGTATTTGTTTGTTTTCCATTCCTGTAATACTAGCAGCTGGGAAACTTTAAAAAAACAACAAGCCCATTCGCTTCACAGTTGTGGGGCTCTAGGGCATTTGTTCCCAATCTTCCTGATGCTGTGGCCCTTTAATACAGTTCTTCATGATGGCTGTTGTGAATGACTTTTTCAAGGTCATAATTTTAAGGTTCACATTTGGTTCTATAAATTGACCTAATGGGTTTTGATAAATGTGCACTGTCATGTGTCCACTGCTACACGTCATACAAAATATCTTCTCACCTGTGTTCCGTTTCCTAATCATTTCCTCTTCCCCTAGCCACCTGGAACTACTGATCTTCCTGCTGCCCCAGGATCTTCCTTTCCTGAGTGTCAGATGATTGGAGGCCCACAGTCTGGGGACTCTCTGTTGAGTCTCTTTGTCAACAGAGTACGCGTCAGGCCACTGCATTCCTTTATTATTTCATAAGTCAGATTCTTCTCATTGTGTTAGCTCATTATTGCTCGGCAATGCTTTGTTGCTTGAATGCTTATCCATCTTATTGAGGAACATGGTGGCTGTTTCCAAGTTTTAGTGACTTTGAATAAAACCAGTAGGTCTTTGGGTACAGTTTTGTGTCTGTGTATGTCTGTCCATCCGTCCATCTGTCCATCTGTCTGTTCGTCCATCCATCCATCCATCTGTTTGTCTGTCTCTCTGTCTGTGTAGAATATTTTCAGATTGATTTGGTAAATATCTAAGATGATGGTTGTTGGGTATGATAAGATTTTGGGTTAACTTTTCAATTTATTAGTAGTACTTTGAAGTCCAATTCTTGGCCAAGTTCTGTCTTTCATGGTTTATCCTTTTATTGCTCATATTTTTGGTGTTTTTAAAGAATGGGTTTTTAAAATTCTTTCTTTCTTTCTTTCTTTCTTTCTTTCTTTCTTTCTTTCTTTCTTTCTTTCTTTTTTGGTTTTTTGAGACAGGGTTTCTCTGTAGCTTTGGAGCCTGTCCTGGAACTAGCTCTTGTAGACCAGGCTGGCCTCGAACTCACAAAGATCAACCTGCCTTTGCCGCCCTGTCGGAGCCTGTGTGGGTCCAACACAGATTCCCTAACTCGGCTGGAATGGAGTCGCGAGGAATAAAACTGACACAGCTTACATGGTCATCATGGAAGGGCCAGATCTCTCTCCCAAGATCTCCCATTTATTCTCCAAACATCTTATATATCCACACCAATTGAGGGGGGGACGGGGGGGGGACGTATTAGGCCATCACCTAGGCAACCAGGTGACTTGGCTCAAGTCATGTCCTCATCTAGCAGTCAGGTAGTCCATGAATTAGCATCTCTATAAGACATCCTCCAACTTACAAAGGAAGGAAGCACCGAACCTCTAAACTCTTAAGTCATCAGCTTCAGTCAACATCTCTTCTCAGGTAATCTACATTCTAACAAAAGAAGCTAGAAGCAGCACATCCTGGCTATTGTTAAGGCAGAGACAGCTTAGAGTTACATGATCAGCTCAGACCGGGCTAATGGCTCTTGTGCCATACTGAAATATGGGCCTACACCTCCCGAGTGCTACGATTAAAGGCATGCTCCACCACAGCCCAGCTAAAGAATTTTTTGACCTAAGCTGAGACCATAAAGATTTCTCATGTGGTTTATTTTAGAATTTGGTTAGTTTTAGTTTTTTTGTGGGTATATAGATTCATTGTGAGCGAATTTTAAGTAGGGTGTGGGGTGGGATTTAAATTCTTTTTCCATTCTTTCTCTCCCTCCCTCCCTTTCTTTTTTCTTTCTTTTTCCTCTTTACTTCCTCTTAACTCCATTCCTTCTCTCTTAACACCCTCTTCCTTTTTATCTGAGTATCAAGCCTTCCCAGGTTAGTTTGCTGAAAAGATCATTTGTCCTCTATAGAGTTTCCTTGGCACATTTCTGAAAACTGAATTTTAATATATGAGTTTCTATCTTAATATTTTCGTGTGTGTGTGTGTGTGTGTGTGTGTGTGTGTGTGTGTGTGTAAGTGAGTGCAGGTACCCTCAGACACCAGAGGTTTGGAATACCCTGGAGTAGGAGTTACAGGTGGTTGTGAGCCACCTTATGTGGTGCTGCGAATTGAATGCAGGTCCTCTGCAAGAGCAGCACACACTCTTAACCATTGAGCTATCTCTCTAGCCTCAGAGTTCATTTCTTATAAAGGTAATGTGTTATTTTTATCAACGGGACACAAGCTAGGGTTATCTGGGAAGATGGAACCTTAACTGAGAAAATTCTTCCATTAGCTTGGCCTGTAGGTCAGTTTGCAGACAGTTCTGTGGAGATTGATGTGGGAGGGCCCAACCCGCTGTGAGAGGTACACCTGGGCAGGTTGCCCTGTGTTGTATAAGAAAGTAATCTGGGAAATCATGATGTGCAAGCCAGGAAGCAATGATCTTCTTTGGTCTCTTCTTGTGGAATTAGTTATATTCTTTTATGCTGTGGAATATTTGCTTAATAATGCAAAGATGTGTTGCATTCTCTTATGCTACATTTGTTTAACTCTGTGAAGCTGTGTTACTTTACCTGCCTAAAACACCTGATTGGCCTAATAAAGAGCTAGGGAGGAGAAAGCATAGGCTGGGTTATCAGGCAGAGAGAATAAATAGAAGGAATGAGAAAAGAAGATGTCAGGGGCCAGCTACTAAGTCACACAGCCACACAGCCAGACATGGAAAAAAAAGAAAAAAAGAAAAAGAAAGAGAGAAAGGAAGGAATGAAGGAAGAAAGAAAGGAAGGAATGAAGGAAGAAAGAAAGGAAGGAAAAATATACAGAAATAGAGAGAGGTAAAAGGCCAGAGGCAAAAGATGGATGGAATAATTTAAGTTAAGAAAAGCTGACTAGTAACATGCCAAGCTAAGGCTAAGCATTCCTAAGTAAGAATAGGTCTCTGTGTATTTGTTTGGGAGCTTGGTGGTGCGCCCCTAAAGAGTTTTAAAAAGCCACCAACTACAGCCTCTACTTCAGTTCCTGTTTCCAGGTTACTGCCCTAAGTTCCTGCCTTGGCTCCCCTCAATGAAATGATGACCTGTAATTAGGACATGTAAGGCAAAAAAAAAAAAAAAAAAAAAAAGAAAAAAAAAGAAACCCAAAAAAACAAAAAACAAAACAAACAAACAACAAAAAAAACCTTTCCTCTTTAAACTTCTTTTGATCACTGTTTTATCATAGCAATAAAAAGCCAAATTAGGACAGAAATTTGTACCAGGAGTGGGGTATTCATGTGACAGACCTGATGGTGTTTCAGAGACTATTGTGGCAGAATCTAGGAACTCTGGCCTGGAAAAGCCATTGACTATTCAGTGATTGACGAGATGTGGCATTCAGAAAGAGAACTGAGAGAAATGCATGTGAGGTCTCAGAGAAAAATGAAGTACCAGGGCCATTCGTGTGACAACACTGGAAGTGAAGCCTTTGTGCTGGTTGCTGTTGTTTTTGACTACTTGGCATTGCTATGGTTATTTGGGAGGAGAGATCCTCAGTTGAGGAAATGTCTCCATCATATTAGGACAACCAATGGGACAACTGGAAGCTAGGGATGAGAAATTGGCTGTGATTAAGAAGAGATGGACAGGATTGACTGGCAAGGTTGGGAGTATGGGGGTGGGGAAGAGGGGAGGGTAGGAGGAGAAGAGAAGGGGAGAGGGAGAGGAGAGAGGAGAACTTGAGGGAATGGGATGGTCGAGATGGAGGAAGGACAGAGATGAGAGCAAGGAAAAGCATATCTTTATTGAGGGAGCAATTATAGGGTTAGTAAAAACCTGGCTCTAGAGAAATTCCCAGGAATCCCCAGGATGACCCCACCTAGGACCCTGGACAATAGAGGAGAGGGGGCCTGATCTTGCCTTGCCCTGTAGTCAGAGTGATGACTATCTAAATAACACCATAGAGCCTTCATCTAGCAACTGATGAAGGCAGAGACAGAGACCCACATCGGAGCACTGGACTGAGCTCCAAAGTCCAGTTGAAGAGTGGAAGGAGTGAGGATATGAGCAAGGAGGTCAAGACCATAATTGGGTCCATCAACTGAAACAGTTTGCCTGAGCTAATGGAAGTTCACCAACTTCAACCAGACTGGGAAGGAACAAGCATAGGACCAAACTAGTTCCTCTGAATGTGGGTGACAGTTACATGGCTGGGGCAGACTGAGGGGCCACTTGCAGTGGCACCAGGATTTATCCCTACTGCATGGCTTTCTGGGATCCTGTTCTCTTTACATGTATACTTTGCTCAGCTTGGATATAGTAGGGAGGGCCTTGGACCTTCCACAAGCCAATGTGCCTTACCCTCTCTGAGGATTAGATGGGGGTGGGGTGGGAGGGTGTATAGAGGGAATGGGAGGAGGGGAGGGAGTGGGAATTTGGATTGGTATTTTTTTTAAAAATCTAATAAATTATTTTTTAAAAAGAAGAGGCCAGCAGCACTGAGGTGGAATCTTCTGGAATATTTCCTCTGGGGAGTACAGAGGGACTGTGGGCTAGAGGAGGCCACGGCTGCATCTCATTCTGGCAGCGGAGCTTGGTCGTGTGTAAGTCTCCCACATGTTGCTAGCATTGATAGTATAAGGGTTTCAGGCCTGAGGAGAAGATGGGGAGCATAAGAAACCTGGCACAGTGAGAGACTAGGAGAGGCCACTGGTGAAGGTGCAGTCTCATTGGCTGTGGAAACTCCAGGATTGAAGGGGACATGGAGGCTGAGGCCTGGTGTTCCCCAGGAGGCCCTTGGTGAAGGTGTAGCCGGCGAAGACCCCGACATACTGTAGATGCCAGGACTGTGGAAAGACTACCAAGGACAGTAGCTGTGGCGTGGCGCCAGCCTGAGCCTGTGAGATGACCTGTGTGTTGTGAATGGCAAAGCCTGAGAGGTGGAGTTGCTTAGCCCTTTGGGACCTAGAAGACTGTTTGTATCCTGCTAGCAAAAACTTGGTGAAGGTCTGTGACTAGAGCTTCTGAGGTGGCGACATCTGCAGCAGGGTTTGCCTGAGAGCTAGAAAAGGCAGCTAGCTGGTGATGGAGTGGCCTCAGTCTGGGCAGGGCAGGCTCCTGATGTCACAGGAGGGTAGGGAGGGGTGGCGGTTAACGAGGTCGTCAGTTGAGAGTGATGGAGAGGGAGGATGGGGCTGAGAGTGACTTAGGAAGGGTAGGAAGGAAGTGGGAGGAGAGTGGACAGTGGGATTGTGAAAGGCCAGTCACCACCCTGAGCCTAAGTACAGCTCAGAGGTGAGAGAACCCCGAGTAAAGTGAGGTCATCAATGTGCGCATGGTCTTTGGCCACTTCCGGAAGCTGAGACTCAAGCATGGAGTTAGTTGGTTTTGCCCAGGGATAAGAGCAAAAGAGCTGGGATGGAACTGACCATGGATATTCACTGAGCAAGGGAGACCTGACAGAAGATGGGGAAGCATAACCAGAACCCTCTAGGGGTTGTGCATCCTGGTGGGGCTGCAGTGTTGTTGGAATTGCATACAAACGGAATGAGCTGGAATGCAGGAGGGCAGCTGCATGCTTGGCGGGTCTCAGCCACTCAGCTCCCCTCCAGCTGGAGCACGAAGGCTGTGAGACCTGGAGGGGCAGCGGCTGTTGTACGACGGTGGTGTCTGCGGGTGACGGAAGGAATATTCGAAGTTCCTACAAGTTCCCCTCAACTTGAACTGCTCGCTCACTGGTGCTCATTGGCGTCGGCTGGCAGCAAAGCGACCTCTTTTCCCTCTCTCACAGTGAGGCACACTGCCAGCTCTGGGCTACTCACCATTCCTCTCAAAACTCCCTCTGACATGACTGTCAGCAAGAACATGAGTCCTGTTTGTGGATCAAGATGACACGTTACAGTGTTAGCCCATGCCTGTGTGCCAGGGATGGCTGCAGAACGGTGGCATGTCCTGCATCTGTGGAATGGGCTCTTGAAGTTGGAGACCCTCCTCTACCTTCATCTTTCACTTCTATGACTGCGCTTTGTACGCAGTTGGTGCTCAATGGATGCTGGCCCTGACGACTTGTGCGAAGACATCTCCCTCACAGAGGATGGGTCCCTCTTGGAAAAAGCATGGTGAGCTGCCTTCACAAAAGCAGAGCTGACTGCTGCACAAAGATGGCCTTTGACATGACTTCAATTCCCATAGCTCCTTTCAGCAAAGAGACCCAGAGACTTGCCCTGCACGCTTCCTTCCCAGCCACGCACCAAGGTGATGGAGGCTTAACAGATACCCTTGGGAGCCACCGAGTCATCAGGATTCCAGCAAACAGCACTGGAAGGATGGCTCTGACCTTTCTCATGAGCATGCTCCCAGGTTGCTCTTCCAGAATCTCCAAAGCCCTCCAAGTCCCTCCCTACCCCGTCGTTGAAGAACACTCAACACAACATTCTCATCTGCTGTTTTACTGAACTGATCTACAAAGGAATAGAACTCTACTACATCCCAGGTAGTACAGGTCTGAGAAAATCAGAATTCAGGGCCTCCAGCTCTACCCTCCATGTGGTGCCTTCCTTTGTGGTCCTTCAAGGACATCAGGTCTGGAGCTCCCCCATACAGATGCTTAAACTGCGTGTCCGTCTTCCTATCTTTGCAGGAGGCCCCCTTCAGTAGCCACTCTCACGTCAGAGATTAGCAGGCCACTGCTCCAGCCACAGTCATGAGAAAATGAAGGTCAGATTCACCACCCCAACCCCAGCCTTCCTGTGAGCATCATAGGCCAGTCACTAGCCTATGCTTTGGCCACTTTCCAGTCTTCGAAAGTCTCAACTATTTCTCGGAAACGGATCAAGCTCTAATAGGGTTTATCACTTTCCCCATGAAGAGAAGGTTGTGGCCGGCCCCCTCCAGGATTAACATTATGAAGGGTCTATTGAAGTGGAGGGAAGAAATGAGCGGCTTGGGGATGGACTGGAAGCTGGAGATGTCTTCTTCTTCTGCTCCATCCTCATTCATGGTCAGTTCCGACCTGTGCATTGCCTTTGGAGACCAAGGTTCAGAGTGTTGAGGGAGCAGGAGCTCTGCCAAGCCCACCCTCAGCCAGTGTCACCCTGACTCTGCATCTGCACCAGGTCCAGGATGCCCAGGATCCACGCCTAGCCCTGTCCCCACTAGAGGTAGCTGCATGATGTTGCAGAGTGGAGGCTCACTGCTGCATCCCCGAGAGTTCCAGAACACTGCGCCTTGTTTTTCACTCAGTCGGCACCCCCCCACCTCTGGCTTCACACTGTGGCTGTTTTCCTCCCTCTGCTCCTGGCCAACAGGCAACCTGGCTTTCTGGGGAGCAGCGCGCTTATAGCCTCAACCGTTTGTACTCCTGCGCTGCTCCTATGCCGAGTACACAGCCTTGCCTTCCAGAAGGATCGCTTTCTTATTGTTTGCCCCATTTCGAGCCACTGAGAGTCCTGGAATTTCCACCCCTGAAATGAATCTTTCCCAGCCTCTCTTTCTACTCCCACCCTTTTCTCTGAAGCCCACTTCTGCTGTCACTCACTGGCTTGTTTCTCTGGTGGCCTGCAGTGCTCTCCTTCCACTGGCTCAGATTCCATCCAGTCTTTCCTGCCACAGCCCCTGATGGCCCTCATACTACATGTGACCTGCGTGTAACCTGAAGGCCAGGCCATTGAGTCACTGTGCCCCCAGCATCTGCTCTTTGGGTCTTTCCTACAACCTTGCCAACCAATAACTTGGCACCCCCTCTCTGTTCCAGGAAAATCCCCCCTGTGTGGCTTGATTCCCCCCTCCCCCCATTCTGCCTTAATCTAACTTCCTAACTTCTTGCAGTGTGGTGTGGGTGGACACCGGATGGACACAAATCATTTTTTGTATGACACCGCGCTCTTGTATTCACAGGGGGCCTTCATGTCACCAGGGGCATGACGGTCCCTTGGTGCATATTCACACTCAACATCCTGGCTGTCTCCACAGCAGGTAGTGCGCTTGAGAACACAACTTTTTATTTCCCCAGAACGGCCATCTCTGAGGGACAGCCAGGTCCAGGACACTGCTGGAGCTGTCACTCACCATGTCACCCATTGCCTTCACAGAACACTGGGTGCTCATGGGTCCCTAAGCGAGTTAGGAAAGGGAAACCATAGGAACCATTAAGCATCGGGTGTTAACCTACCGTGGTGACACTCATGGGTGTCTTTTTCACAGTGATTCCCTTGAGGTCCATGTGTTCGTAGATCAATTTAAGTTTGCTGGTAGCATACTTGAAATTCTCCATATGAAGAGCAACGGGAATGGAGAATTTGGGGAAAAACAGCTGCATCCTGCTGCTCGGGAAGATGAAAGAAGAAAACAGAGTTGAAGTCATGCCGCCTAATAATGCACCTGCGCCTGTGGACTCCCTGAACAAGCAAGAGCAGCTCTGGGCTGCATGTCTGCAACAGGCCGGTTGCACCAGCGATTCCTCGAGGCAATTTCCTTCCATCCTCTTGGCAATGCTGGAAGGGGGTCAGAGGGCTTGCTCAGGATATGAGCTGTGGGATCAAAGGGGATGTGAGTTTGTCTAAAGCTGCAGGAGGTACAGCTTCAAGCAAGCATTGGTGGAACAAGGCTTGTTAACCACACCCACCTATTTTCTTCAAACAAAGGGAATGACCGACACCGGCTCACCTGATAGGCTGGTGTAGATGCTGTTTAATAACCTGGTGGTCTCTGTCCTAGTCTGTGGGCCAGCCACCTCCCAAATCCTGGACATTGATTAGGCCCCCCTAATTCTCAACTTTATCTCTCAGTGGAAAGAACCCATCTGTATGAAAGAGGGCCCTTGTACTTTGCATCCTCGACCAATAGAATCCATCCTAATTCTTATCACAAATGCTTACCTCCTTAGGCCCTTGCACTTGCCCTGAGCACTGTTTATCAGCCAATAGAATTCATTCTTATTGTAAGGTCACAAGTGCTTGACTACTTTGCTGTGATAACTGTCACATGCAAACCTTTCCCTGAAGTTTTACTGTGTTTAACCACGAGGTCAAACTCTGGAAGTTTCCACCCAGCGACTGCTGAAATGGTGTTGACCTGAGCTTCCTTCTTCACCTCCTGGGTTCTCCTTGCCAGCTGTTGCCACCTGTGGGGCTTGCAAGGGCTGGGGCACAATGTCACAGTGTTCCTAAAAGCTATAGTCCTTAAGGGTCCTTGAGCTATAGTACATTACTTCTTAAAGAGGCTGTGATTGCCCTGGTCCAGCTGAAATAAAAAGATTCTGTCTATTTGTGCTTTACCTTAACCTAGGTTCCTTTCCTCCTTCTGCCTTCCCAGTCTTGGATTTCAAAGGCCCGAGGGCAGACTGAGTGCCACACTTTCTTGTTTGTGTATCAAAAGGACACCAGATGATGTTATATGTTCACACATCAGATCATGAGACCAAAAGAGTCTCACCTCCTGTCCTAGAGAGTGCCTGCCAGGGACTGGGGGAGGAGAAATGGGAGGTTCTGCTTGGCTCAAGCGGGATGGATATTTCTGGATTTCCAGCATGCTTCCCTGGACCTGGAGGTGTTTACACTGCACAACGCAAGCATTGTGTACTTGCAATTGCTAAATGAAGGCTTCCTAAGTGTTTCTGCCATACATACAAAATGGGGCCCGAGTGGGGCAATGGCTGGGCTCAGTAGCTGAGTAAGGGCAACAATTCACTATGCCCATGTCCGTCATGGTGCCCACCTTAAATACACACTGTGTTTCCTTGCTGCTTATGTTAGGGAGAATAAAGTAAGAAACAAACGTTTTTTTTTTTTAAATCTCACACTCAAAAGGACATTTTGTACCCAGCAGCCATATGAAGGCTGTGTGCCACAGACCCACAGATGACCACGTGCCAAAACCATACCTTCCTGGCTTTTGTTTCTGAAGCACAGGGATGCTAGTCTATCTCCCTCCACTTTGGCTCCCAGGCATTGGCCCAATGGAGCTGCATAATAGCTCCAGAGGCCTCATGGCTGGACAGCATCAGTGATCTGTGAGTCTCCTAGCTGTTTCCACAGGGGGACAATGAGGGTGGGAGATGTCCTGTTAGGGTGAAGGCAACCTTAAACTCCATGCAGCTCTTCCCTGTCCTACCAGACAGGTGTTAAATGTGATGAAATCTCAGTCCTTTAGGTGATGCCTATGACCCATCGTCTACAGCTCAACCAGTTCTAACACTCAGTGGCCATAGAGCAACAACTGGGGACAATTTGGTTGTCCCGTCTAGGCACAGAGACATTTGTGACTTCTGGTAGAAACTGGCTATGAATACTTCTAAGCAAACCTTGATTCTCAGAAGTCTAGCCCACAGAGGAAGACAGAACAGTTGTACAGACGGGACAAGGCAGGCAAGACAGAAGTGGCTTATGGTGGGGAACTGGGGGATCCATCCAAAAGGAGCAAGACTTGCCTGGACCAGGGCTTCTCAATCTTTAATGTACACAGTCTGCTGGAACATTCAGGATTTGGGGTGTACCTGAGAGCTTAATATCCAGAAGCAAGAGACGTTGGTCACGGGCTAGACTTTGGATAGCAAAAGCATTACTTTATAGCATCGGTTCTCAACCTGTGGGTCGTGACCCCTTGGAGGGATCGAATAATCCTTTCACAGGGATTGTCTAAGACCTTCAAAAAGCACAGATATTTATATTATGATTTATAACAGCAGCAAAATTGCAGGTATTAAGAGGCAGTGAAAATAAATGTTGTGGTTGGGGTCACTACAACATGAGGAACTGGATTAAAGGGTCATAGCATTAGGAAAGCCGAGAATCAGTGTTTAAGTGTTCAGTTATTCTGTGTTTTGTGTTTTTTCTCTGTTCTTTCTTAGAGACACAAGCAAACTAACATAGAACAGGGCAGAGAAGGGCAAGTGACGAGATAGTCACATCTTTTCCTCTGGGCAAGGCCAGTGGGGTCATTAACAGGTTACCCACTCACTAGTGGCACTGCAGGAAACATCCAGATAAGGGTTTCCCAGCACTGTGGTCTGTTCATGGCCTTCTTAGTGACACACTGCTCCTTCCACTCTGTGTGCATACATGTGTGGAGGTAAATGGGGACAATAGTAGTGTTGTGCCTCTTTTTCTCAAATAGGTCTCTCATCAGTCTGGAGCTCACTGTGTTGGTTAGTTTTCTTTCTGTTTTTGTCAGCTGGACACTGCGAAAGGTCATCTGGGAAGAGGACCCTCGATTGAGACTGAGAAAATGACTCCATCAGATTGACCTGGCACGAAGATCTCAAACTTTTTTGTATATAGGTTTTGGGGGTTCAACTCTGGTTCTCATACTTACAAGGTAAACCCTTTACCAACTGAAGCATCTTCCCACCTCTCCTCTTCTTTATAACTTACAGGGCTTCAAAGCACAGTTGACAACTGAAAATCTCTCACAGGAAGATGCAGCAGGCTGATACCATGGTGATGGGTGGTGATGATGGTGATGGTGGTGATGGTTGTGATGATGGTGATGGTGGTGATGGTTGTGATTATGGTGATGATGGTGATGGTGGTGATGGTTGTGATTATGGTGATGGTGGTGATGGTTGTGATTATGGTGATGATGGTGATGGTGGTGATGGTTGTGATGATGGTGATGGTGGTGATGGTTGTGATTATGGTGATGGTGGTGATGATGGTGATGATGGTGATGGTGGTGATGGGGGTAATGGGGGTAATGGTGGTGATGATGTGATAACAGTGATGATGGTGATGGTGGTGATGATGGTGATGGTGGTGATGGTTGTGATTATGGTGATGATGGTGATGATGGTAATGGTGGTGATGGTGGTGATGGGGGTAATGGTGGTGATGATGTGATAACAGTGATGATGGTGATGGTGGTGATGATGGTGATGGTGGTGATGATGGTGATGGTGGTGATGGTGGTGATGGTGGTGATGGTGATAATGATTATAATGATGGTGATGGTAGTGATTTTGGTTTGTGTATTTTTCTCATCTTTGAAAGGTAAGGTTGACTGAATCCTGTCTGATAATGTGTGAGACCATGTCTCAGATCCCATGTCATGCCCCAAAGACTAGAAAGGTCTCCACCTCTCACCCAGAGCTAAGGCAATGGTGGAAAAGGTCTTGCAGCACTGGGGGAGGTGACAATAGCTGGGTTCTCACCTCCGTGGTAAGGGCCGCGTCCACGTGTCAAAGCTCTCCTTCATCAGCGCTTTCTCACAGTCCTCAAATCTCCCCTCATCCGGGAGAATGAAGACTCCTGAGATGTTGCAGGTATAGGGCATCTGGAGCACATGGCTGTGCAGGTGGGTGAAATGCTGCAAGTGGAACCAGCCTACCCGCTGCATCATGGGTATCATGGTCCGGACCCCCTCGCCCACCGAGAAGTACCTCATTTCTGTGAGCTTCGGGTTAAAGCGATATTTCCATTTTCCTGACAAGAGAGTGCACAGGAATCAGAAGGGCCGTCAATATCCAGGACACATCACTTGTCCATCAGGGAGGCCCTAAGACTGACGCATGCCAGGCAAACCACACAGGCACATGTGAGAGATCCTTGTCCACACAGATCTTATGAGGTAAGAGAATATAAACACCACAATTGATGAGGAAGCCATTGAGCTGGCAGGGATATTGGCTAAGGAGAGAAACAAGAGATAGTTGCATATCCACGTAACTCCCTAGAAGGTGACACTGGTTAAAGACCTAACAGTGCATGGGACAAGCCATAGAACAGCCAGCAGAGGAGCATTCTCAAGAGGAAACAGTGACCTGCAACAGCCCAGAGGTGAGAAGGCCTTGTTTCAGGGACAGGGAAGAAGTGTAGCTGGAATGAGAAGGGAAGAGATAGAGTTGTAGGTGAGGCCAGAGAAGGTGGGAATCAACCAGCTCCTGGATCACCTGCAGAGGGCATAGGCCTATGCACATCAGCGAGGCACTGTAAGCAAAGCCCTGTGTACGGTCCTTCACACAGCAGTTGCTCAGAAATTGCTAGCCATCTGTTTCCATAGCACAGTGCCAGTCTACCAAGGCAGAAGGCGTTCTTCCCCTGGTGTCTGTAGAAACAGTGAGAATACAGTCCCACGGGCTTGGAGCCAAGAAGTTTTACAGCTCGGCCTCTTGGGAGCTGCTTTTCCAGCTTCTTTTCCTATAACTGAGGTTTTGGCCAGGACTCCGATGGTCAGCTCTTCAGTGCCAGGCTGAGTCCGACAGTCCTATGGATACACTGAACTCGGAGCTCCACCTGGGGCCGGAGACCTCTGGGGAGGACTAGGAAGCTGGCTTTCTTGCCTTTAATCCTGACTGGATAGGACAAAGGTGGGTGTTTTACAGAAGAACCTACCCTTCCCCACAAAGCAGCCCATGATCTCAGGAAAAATAATAGGAAAGCCGTGAGAGTTCCTAATAGAACGGAGGGGTGAACTCAGAAGCTAGCTCTTCTCTTTAGCAGCTCCAAGCTGCCCACTCTCTGGGGTTCTAAGCCCTTAGTTCCCAAACCTGCACCTCTCAAAGTCCAGACCCCATCCTGCCAACCACCTGCCACTGCCATCCAAACTCCCGAGAAGCAGCTCAGATTCCATGTACCAAACAAAAGCTTGTTTTTCTCCACAGCCACCTCCTTCGAGTAGGGATAGGAAGGGAGCCCAGATAAAAGATAAGATACCCAGTTACATCTAAATTTTGGAGGTACAACCATTGTTTAAATATCTGTGACATTTTGTGGTTTTGCTTTCTTCTTAAAGTTGGCAATCTCTCCTGGGAGCTTGTCACGAAAGACTTCCTGGAAACCCGAGCTGAGCCCCAAAGGAGGGCCCACCGCTGAGGAAGAAGAGAGGAGGAAGGAGCAAAGCCATTCATGCTCATGATGGAGGAGGCATCAGCCAGGCTGACAGCAACAGGGTCGTGTAGCTCAGGTAGGGCTGAAGTTTTAAGCAACTCTGGTGCTTTGGGGGAAGGGTAGGGTAAGGAGGATAACAGAGATGGATGGGAGAAAGGGCAGGGGATGGGAGAGAGAGCCCTGGGGGAGACAAGTTGAAGACAGACTCATTTAGAAGTCATTGCTGCTGGATACAAGGACACACACTTGGAGTCTCAGGATGTGGGAGGCCGAGGCAGTAGGATGGTAAGAAATAGAGAGGAAAAATGCAGACACACTCATAGTAACTTTGGTAAGAGTTAACGTAGCTTGGCAAGCTGAACAAGAATAGTGGCCATGGTTGGGGCAGTGGTCAGATTTAGCAGGTGGTGTGGGGAGAAAAGAGGCCTGGGGCGAGGGAGCATCAAGGTCTTAGCTTGGGCTGGAATCAGAGCAATTTACAGAGCCTTGAAGAGAAGGCCTCTTGGAGAAGGGGACTTCCTGGGTGGAGGAACTACTTCCGTTCAGAACATGCCAAGCCCAGGCTGCTCCATTTGGTGGAGATGACCAGGGGGCTGTCAGGATGGGGATCTGACATGAAGTTGGGAGTGTTCAGTGCACAGGAAGGTTGCAGGCAGCTTACATGGCCCAGCTTGCTGGAGGGAAGAACCTAGACTGGAAGAAGGCAGAAGGGAGGGAACACCATGATTTGTCAGCATTGTGATGATTTCCCAGAGAGAGAAATACACCAAGGCCCGGCAGAGGAGCTGAAGGTCCTGCTGACTTTGGGGAAGTGTCCAGCTGGATGGCCAGCAGAAGAGCCACTGGAACCAAGGCCAGACAGGTGTGGAAGGACACGGTACCTTTCTGTGTGGAGGGTTGAAGGCGGCTTGTTGAAACAGTCTGAGACATGGCAATATAACCCTCCCCTAACTCAGGCTTGTGTGAGGGAGAATGGAAGGCACATTGGTGTACCACGAGTGGCAGGGCTGACCTTCGGAGGTGTGGGCTAGGCGGTCACACAGGGCTCCACGGGTGGCCTTATGTTCTGCTGCCACCACTGGAATGTGACCTTAGAGCATAGGGCCCCTCGTCTCATTTGTCACTGAGTCCTAAGAGTAATGTAGCTAGTCCTGGATTGAAATGCCTTGTCCTGAAACTTAGCAAGGAGGGAGTGGGGACTGTATCTATAAAAGGAGCTTCAAGTTCTAAAAGGGAGAGGTAAAGGATGGAAGAAAGGAGCAGGGTGAGAAGAAGTGAGCACAGGAGAGGCCAGGCAAGCAGTTCAGGAAGAGAAGAGGGAGTATTTGTCTGGGGCAAAAATGGCTGACTTTCCAAAAACTAGAAGAGATTTAGATGATTCTGACCTCCCTGGACTCTAAGTGAAGTATTGCTCAAGACCTTTCTCAAAGAACTAAAGAAGTAAAGGACTAGATGATACTAAGGAGAGAGAGAGAGAGAGAGAGAGAGAGAGAGAGAGAGAGAGAGAGAGAGAGAGAGAGAGAGAAGATTAGAGAGAGGACTCAATAGGGAAGTAATCAGAGTATTCAGAGGTGGGCAAGAGCAGGAAGCTGCCTCAAGCCAAAGGAACAGAGGACATCCGGAAAGATCTAGAGGAGCAGAGGAAGTTTCAAGCCATCAAGGGGCTGCCAAGGCTCCACCCGAGGCTCACTGACCTTTAAAGAAGTTGTAATTGGCTAGCAACAAGTTAGATAGTGGCTTCAGGTCCCTCAGCAGCCTCTTCACTTTCCCGTGGGTCCTGTCACGTATGGCCGAGTTTATCTGCTTTTGGGCTAACTCGTAGTCCCCTAAGGAGATGAGGATGACGTCGCTGTTGTAGGTGCGCTGGGCTTGCATGAGGAACCTCATTTCTGGTTGTACTCTCTTGTCCATAAACAGCAAACTGCCAGTGTGGATCCCACACTTCTCGGCAGGCATCAGGGCATCCAGATGCTCCCCATAGCGCAAGGGAGCTTGAGTGTCCAGGTCTTTGGTGACTCTGAACCCCAGATCCTGCAGGACCAGATGGCGGACTTCTGGCTTATCTTGGAAGGCCAGCAGCGTGAGGGGCATACTAATACTGAGCGGAGAAAAGAGTACATTTTTGCCTCCTTCTGTCCCTAACAGCTGTCTGTACAGACTCAAGGCAAATTTTTGGTTGTTGAAGAAGGGGCGTGGTGCCCTGGGAATCCCTGGTGTTGGTGATACTCTCTGATTCAGTGATGTTGGTGGTGTCTCTTGGTCACAGGAATGGGGAACCAGCCCAGCTACAAGCAGCCAGAGGGACAAAATGGACCGTGCCATCCTAGACAAAGAAAGCAGTAGAGTTACTCAGTTTGACCCTGTGACCTAACAAGACACAGAGCTCCAGAGTCTTCCTGTTGCTCGTCAGGGGCCTTCAGTTGCCTTTGGTTGGGGAGGGGCTGGGACTTCTAAGGGACTGGTAAGATCTTGGGCACAGTCAGGCTTGAGAATCTGACAAGCCAGAGCCTGGCTCAGTCAACTTCTGCCCCTCCCAACAGAGGCCCCCATGTACAAACAAAGGTCAGAACACCTGCCCACTGACTATGCCAGGCCTGCTGTGAAAACAGAGTAGGAGGAAGCCGATAGATATCGAATCAAACTTTAGACCTCAGCACATCTGCTCTGACGGCTCCCTATGGGAGCTTTGGAATTGAGCTCTGACCTCCTATCGTCTGCACAGATGTTCTCAATATGTGCGTAACACCAAGTCAAGTCAAGCTTTCCATTTGCTTACCTGAAACCTCTGTGCCAGCTGCTGCCCAGGTTTCTGCCTTTGCCCTTCTCTGCCCTGCAAGTCCCTGCGGCCTTGGGACAGGTCTCCACTTCTTCTGTGCCCTCTGGCTTGTTCTGGAGTTTGCCAGGAGAAGGGAGGCTAGTAGATCTACATTCCCTTGTTGGCGCAGCGCCACCCTCCGGCATCCTTCTGCCACCCGAGAGAGTCCGTCTTCGGCTCTTCCCATGTTTTCTGCCCCTGTGACTCGGGCAGTTTCCTGCTCTTACTCACCCTGTGGCCCAGCTCAGGGTGCCTCCTTCTTGAATTTTCACCCTGGCTCTTTCAACCCCCTCCCATTAACTTGCTCAGTACAGTCTCATCCTTTGAGTCACGGGGAGGGCTCTGAGCAATATGCCATTTAATCCTAGAACCCTGCAAAACCTCGGGCCCCGGGAGGTCAGGTGGCCTCCTCAGGGTCCACAGCCAGCTAGAGGCAGAGCCAGGTTTCTAAGTCAGTCTGAGTCTCTAACAACGAAGCTTTGTTTTATCTTTCACTGCCCCCCCATTCAGAACTGGTGTCCCTCTGTAATAAGACCCTCTGAAAACTAGTCCCCCAGACCCTGTGATATGCTGCCCTGCAAGGCTAGGGTATTCTTGGAGCTGATCCCAAGAGTGGTCTCTGATCATGCAGGGCCAGACTAGGAGCTCTGGGGCCCAGATCTCAGGCCAGAGGAAAGTCAGTTTTACTTACAAGACATAGAGTATGAGTCTGATGTACCCACAGCTGCCTTGGACAGAGGAGTGAAGGGAGCGCAAACATTACTTACCAGTCCAGGCAGTTATGGTCACACAGCAAGGTCAGCATGTACCCTCCCCAGGCAACCATTCCAGCCTCCGTGCTGTGCTCACTGGTGTATGGGGAACCTGGAGGCACAGAGACTGCCGAGCCAGCCTGCTGTGGAAACGGCTTATGCACTAGGTCAGGCAAAAAGCAAGAAGAGGGACACCCTGGGATGTCTTCTCTCCCACCCCATCCAACAGTTCGTTCTTTCATCCATTCAGCCAGCCAGTCACCCATCCATCCTTCCGTCCACTCACATCTGGAGCACCTGCTTATATATTGTCATGGCTGGGCATTGAGACGGGATTAGAGAAAAACATACTAGATCACTCTTTCCAGTAAGCTAGGCATCATTAAGGAGCAAGTGTCCTGCTATGTCCACCCTCAAACACTTCTAGGACTGTGGTAAGGGTGTGTGAACACCTCTGGATTGTGGTCAGCTCTTGGCCAGCGGTTTCTGGTTGTTGCTCTCTTAGCCAAAGAATTGACAGTTGGCACACATGGGTGTGCAAAGACACACAGGTATGCAAAGTGACACAATAATTTTATCTGTAGAGAAGCCAATGTACAAACTCCAGAGGGGTCCACAGTTAAGTATGACAGTGGGCCACAGGAGTAAGGGTACTTACTCAAGGACCCAAGGTTGTAGTCTGAAGTCTCTTTCTGTGGAGTCTAAAGGAGGGTGGGGATGGTTACTCAGTGGTGTAGTCTGGGCGGTTTTTTTTATTTCTACTGATGCATTAGGTCATGCATTCATTTTTTTCTACTGCTCATGTTTCTTCCCATATGCATATGATTTTAAATGCATGCCCAATTATGCACATATGTAAGATGATAAATAGGGTACAAGTTCACTTGAAGGACAGTCTGCCTTACTGAAGAAGTATCCAAAACAAGTTCAAGCCAGATCAGCTTTTCTATTTTCCCTACCTCAGTGCACTGGGAATGTAGAAGGGCAGAGAAACATCTGCTATTGTTGAGAGATGGTATGTGTAACTCATGGAGATGGGGTTCTGAGGTTGAAAGGTGCATTGCTTGGAGCAGTGTGTGTGTGTGTGTGTGTGTGTGTGTGTGTGTGTAGTATGTGCAGGCTAGGCTGCTAAGTGGAGACAGACAGACGACAGATGGACAGATAGATAAATAGATAGGTGATAGATAGATGATAGACAGATGATAGATAGACAGACAGAGATGATAGATAGACAGACAGATGATAGATAGACAGACAGAGATGATAGATAGATAGACAGACAGATGATAGATAGATAGATAGATAGATAGATAGATAGATAGATAGATAGATAGATACCCAAACCAAGTGGAGTCCTTCCCTATGTTGGTCTGTCTCAGAACCCTGAGTTAAGTTCCCCCTTGAACTCTCACAATTCAACTAGTGTTCACTAAGATGAAGACTTCTCCACCAGGAGTCTCAAAGCTGGACACAAAGGAAGGACAGGTTGTTCACAGTCAGAAAGTAGGTCTGGAAAATGCTGGCTAAGTGACCTCGAATAGTTCCCTCAACGCTTCTCAGCCCTGTGTATACCCAGGGCATCCCTACAGCTCATCATCTTTGCCCCCTCTCGCCCTCTCGCATGTCTCCAGGATTTGCACAAGCAGTAGCAGATCAATATTTCGAGAAAGAAGAGCAGCTGTCCTTGACTCATTTGTTTGTTCGGGATGCACTCTGAGGACCCCCACAAGAGGCAGTCGTATTTTGCAGGTAAGCCCATCAAAATCCCAGTGACTTAAAGCAAAGAGCCGTAGAAACCAAGGCAAGCTGGCCAAGCTAGGCGATGTGGCATTGAGAGTCACATTTCTTTCTGCTCTAGTGAGCAACTTCATGGGAAGCAGCCTATCTTGGAGTGGTCTCGAAGGTGGAAGAGGCGTAGAGCCTTGAGTCATGGGAAGGCTCTCCAGCGATGAGTGTGCTTCATAGCCACCAGCTTACCGGCTTAGTTCTGAGAGCCCTTATACCCTTATACAGATTCTCTCTCTCTCTCTCTCTCTCTCTCTCTCTCTCTCTCTCTCTCTGTCTCTCTCTCTCTGTCTCTCTCTCTCTCTCTGTCTCTCTCTCTCTCTCTGTCTCTCTCTCTCTCTGTCTCTCTCTCTCTCTCTCTCTCTCTCTCTCACACACACACACACACACACACACACACACACACCTAGCTCTAGCTCTTTCCTTGGTTTAATAGTTTTCCCTGGGTTTCTTTGGCCACATTTTCTAAGGATGAAACGGGTAGTCATTTTCATTTGATCTACCACACCCTGGCAGACTGGGTTGAGAGCCATCTGGGACTCTGTGTCTCCGTGGGCAAACACTTTGATCTGCTAGCCATCACTGGGAGACGGACAAAAGGCGTGTGAAATCATCCGTGCAACTCCTACTCTGAGATGTTGTAAAAATCTCATTATCATAATGAAATACCTGAGACAGGCTAGCTCAACTTAAAAAAAGAGGTCTACTCAGTTCACTGACTTGAGGGCTCAAGGGCATGTTTCTGGCATTGGTTCAGTTCTGCACGTACCTTCCTTGTTGTCGGTGTCCTGATCAGCTAATAATCTCGTGAGGCAGGGAGTCTATATTCATATCCGCAGTTTGGTCTTTCTCCTATTTCTTATAAACCATCAGAATAAGCCATGGGAACTCTGCCCTCATGACCTAATCTAGCCCTAATCGTTTTCCAAAAGGTTCATCTTTAGACCCATAGTTAGGTTTTGTTTGAACGATGTTTGTATCATCAACAAATGACTCCGGGGACTCAACTCCTATGTGAGTATGGTGCGCTGGTAGTCCTGTTCAAACTAGTCTAGACATCCAGGAGTCACGAGAGGGGTCTGGTGATGTAGGACTCTGGTCCTAGAGAGGACAATAGATATATAAATTGGAAGAGAAGGATGGAACAGCAGGGCAAGTCTTCATGACAGACCCTACCAAGGAAAAATGCTCAAGATTCACCACATGGAAATCTTGGGGGAGGGGGGAGTGAGCTCAGTCAGTGGAGTGTTTGCTATGCAAGCATGAGGACCTGAGTTCAGATCTCCAGCACCTATGTCAAAACTGGGTGACATAACACACACCTGTAACCCCAACGCTGGGAAGAGGCAGAGGCGATGGATTCCTGGAGTTCACGGACCAGCTGGCCTGCCTGGATTGCTCAGGTTCAGTGAGAGAAGCTGTGTCAAAAAAATAAGGTGCAGAGTGCTTGAGGGAGACATCTGCTGTCACCCTTTGGCCTCCACATTGCCATGTTCACATGTGCATGCACCCACATAAACGCAACAGAGAGGGGGGAGTAAGAGAGGGAGGGAGGGAGGGAGGGAGGGAGGGAGACGTTGGGAGATGCATAAGATGCACAATGGAGTCAATTTCTAGCAAAGAAGAATAGACTCAAACAACCACTTTAGAGATCATTAGATCAACTTGGTAATCTGCTCCCATCCCAGCCGCCATCTTGGGTCCATGTGGCGCATCCTGGAGGAGTACTATGGTAGGGATTCTGTAATTGTTTCAACAGAGAGGAAATCAAGCCATGGTGATTAGTGATGTCTGCCATGGGCTTGAGAGCCGGACTGGCACAGAGACCAGTGCTTGCCATTCATAGAGGCCAGATCTCCCATTGGGAGAGAAAGAAGGATAGGTTGGAAGAATGTGGACCTTACGAAGGTCCACCCTGCTGGAGGCAAAATGAGAATTAGAATCTTATTTATGCTCTGCACCAGCGAGTCTTCGGCCTACACGAACAGGCCTTCTCTGGACATTGGTGGGCAGTCATAATCAATTCTCAGTGTGTTCAAGGAGGTAAACACCTGGTAGCAAGTGAGTATTGACTCAGATCTCCACAGATGGCCACCCACACACTGCTGACCTTCACCTGCCCTTACTTATCGAACAAACAAGCCTTTGAGCCAGTTTACGGACGCTCACCTGGCTAATCTCAATGTTGTTTCAAGGAGCTTGACCCTTCATTGCTTGAGCACCTACTGCATACCTGGAACTTTAGATGTTGTACCATATTAAAAACCTCCGCCAAACCCTAGAAAGAACTATGGGTGCCCACACCTTTATGAAGTGCAAAAAGAGTCCAAGTGTATTGCCTAGCAAGACACAGCTCATGAATGCTTAGCCCCAGCAATGACCATAACTCTGAACACCTTTTCTTGGATATCCTTATTTAGGGAATGCCATTGGGTGAGTAACAGCAATGGTAAAAGCTCCATGCTTATTGAGCCAGTACTGGGCATAAGCTGCCCTTCAGATCCCAGGGGATGACCCACATCCATCCCTTTATCCTCCTAAGGCAGACATTAGTACACCCTCATTTCTCAGGTTCCCAACTTTGCAAGAGGAACCTCCTTCCCCCAAACTCTACAGAATGCCATCCTTACATGAATACTCAAGTTTAAGTACAAAGACCTGATCAGGACACTGTTAGCACCGGGGTTCTTCCTTCGGTGAAGAACAGGCAGAAAAACATGTTACTTTGTTTGCTATGGTGGCCACAACGGAATATCACAAACTGGCTCAACGCCTGGAATCAACTGCCTTGCACAGTTCTATTGTTAGAACTGATTCCTGAACCCTGCCCAGACCTCTCCTTGGCTGACAGGTGGCCATCTCCATGTTCACATCTGTGACCACCTCTCAGTAGCTCCCACAACACCCCTCCCCATGTTCAAGAGGTTTGCCCAGGTCCATTCCTCCACATTCACATGGCCCCTTTTTATAAGGATACAGGTTAGGTTAAGATGTACCGAACACATTCATTTTTACTTGATTGCCTATATGAAATCCCTGGTCCCAAAATACAGTCTTGTTCTGTTTTATTGGAGGTTAGAATTTTGACATATGAAAGATAATTCCACCCACAGCAGCACCTGCCTGTCCTCGTGTAGCACAACACGGGACGTCATATTACTATGGAGATTTCCGAATGTCAAATAATGCTGAAATATTTTCACAGTGGACCACCGTAGACACCCACACACAGTGTACAGTCTGTGCCACTGTCCATGGCAACTTCCCGGACAACCCTCTGAACAAACAACAGGACAGCAGAGAATCTATCAAACCCTTGTTTCTTATCGCAAAGAAGTTTGTAAATCAGCATCATTCCCTGAGCCCCTATGAAGCCCACACTAAGCACAGCATGTCATCCTGGCCCGCCACGTGGGACACAGAGCGCAAGATGACCCAGTGAACACATAACTTGCTCAGTATAAGAGGTTCAGGGGGTGAGTGCTAGGTTGAGTGAATCTCAACATTGACTAGCAATCTCCCTCAAAAGATGTCCAAACATAGTGAATGCCCACCAGGAAGAAACGTATTTTTAGAGGTTTTGATGCACAGTTATTAAAGTGGCTCCAGAAGGCATCCTGGGGCAGCCCTGGGGCTGACAACTCATGCTGTCTACAGAACTTGTTTCCAGAGGATTTTTTTTTCTCCCACTCAGCTTTCCAGTGTCTGCTCATCCCTTCGTGTAGTCACAGAGATTAAATCTATGGTTTGGGCTGAAGATGCAGCCCAGGGGTAGAGAAGTAGCCTCAAATGCAAAAGCCCTAGCTCCATCGCTAGAACTGTAAAATTTAAGAATATATATACTTCTATTATATATATGGAGAATTGAACAGGGTTTCTGTGGACAGCCAAGTGAGAGAGTGAAGTGATTTAGCCAACAAGATGAATAAAACAACTTCGTGAGGGTAGTGACTGGGGCCTGTTGCTGCCTTCCTAGCCTGGAGACCAGGTTAATATTAACAGGCCCACGTTGATGTGGGATTGTGCAACTGGGGCCTGGTTGCCAACTCCCGTGGATAGTGCCATCATTCACCTCATGTCCAGAACTTCAGCTGCCCTCCATGTAATGCCCAGGAGGGAAGAAGTAAGCTCTGGGCGGTAGAGTGTTACCACACACTGTGGCAATGTCGTCTGGTGGGTGTCCCACCACATTAGAGTCTTTCCATGCAGTCTGCGAGTGCGGGGGCAGAGGGCCTTGGGAAGCTATCTGTGTCACTGTTTTTGACCACAGGGAACATGCATATAGGCAGAAGGACAGAAGTGTGCAGTGGATGGGAGGTCTGGGGTCTACTACCTACGGTCTGGCCTCCATCAGACTCCCCTCATCATTGCTAGAGTAAGAAACCTCCACCCTCACCACACTTAATAAAACCTTTGAGACAGGGCTTCTTTGTGTAGCCCTGAATATCCCGGAACTCACTCTGTAGACCTTGAACTCAGAGATCTGCCTGCCTCTGCCTCCCAAGTGCAGCACTGGCATTTCCAGTATGATGACAGAGGGGGTTTGGAGTAGTTTCCTCCATGGGCAGGACAGCTTGGGGAACACTGTATTCTCTTTTTCCCATTTAGGTGGGAATATTTTAAAGGTTCTGAGAAGTCCTTCAGTGAAGCCAAATCCAAAGCTCTCCAAATTCTCCTGACCAAGGACCCTCTCCTGGTAATCTATGAGGTTTCTTCCTGCAGGCCGGGTCCCCATTCAGGTAAGAATAGAGATGCCTCCTGGATCATCCTGCCTTCTGGAGTATCCTAGCCTCCTAGAGCATCCTGCCTCCTGGAGCATCCTGCCTTCTGGAGTATCCTGGCACTGGAACACCATGGCCTCCTATAGCATCCTGCCTGCTGGAGCATCCTGGCCTCCTGGAGCATCCTGGCCTTCTGAAGCATCCTGGCCCCTCCGTCCCTTTATTTCCCCAGTACCGTTCCACTTCTTAAAATAATGTGTCTTTTTAAACATTACAGAAGAAAGAGAAATGGCCTGTGGCCACCCCCTCAGCCTCTCCACTGATCTGAGGGAACAGCCCATTCACTGACCTTAACCTTGGCAAACACACCTCGACCCTCTCCTGCCTGCTTGACCTCCCAACACCCACATAGATCACTCTTTCATCTGCCTTGGGTCTCAGATGCTATCTCAGTAGTGGGTGAAGGGATCACAGGAGGGTGTCTTTGCTAACCACGCTATCTGAGCAGGATCCTGGCACCCTATACTCTCCATCTCCAGCAAAGCGTGTTTCTCCATGGAACTCATCACCTTTCCCCTGCTGTGTGTGCCCGAGTCCCTCAGTGACATCCTTCCTAGAGACGCACAGTTTTGTCTGTTGTGTTCCTGGTGGCACACTAGTGCCTGGCACATAATTCACGCTTAGTAAATAGTTGGCAGGTGGATTAACATGCACGCGTGCTCTTTTTAGACTCTCTTTAGGTTTTGACAATCTTTCCATGTTAGCCTCTGTAGGGCCTTTTACAGAATCTTGCATGTGTGTGTGACAGGGGTATGTTTGGGGTTAGGAGTCCACGTCATGTTGTATGCATGGGTGTCAGAGCACACGTTTAAATGTCTCCCCTTACCTTCTCCCTTCGTAGAGACTGTCTCTTGTTAGTTCTCTAAGGTTATCTATCTCTCAAGCTCCTAGGGATCCCTTTGTCCCCACCTCCCCTTGTGCAGTCTGAATGCTGGAATTATAATTGCATATTCAACCACAGCTGACTTCCATGTGGGTTCAAAAACACAAACTCAGGGCTTTGCTGAGTCATCTCCCCAGCTTCACCGGGGGGGCCTTGCAAAAATGCTGTACCATGTTTCATTTCAGGGATGTACTGTTATTAAAAAGGTGTGTGTGGCGGAGGGAGAAGTCCATGTGGGATTTTTTTTCCTTTTTGTATGGAGTCACAATGAGAAAGAATGCCCTGTTTGCTGCCATGCTGTGCGTGAACAGCCCTGTGTGGTGAGTTTCTAGGAGTGGGCTTCCTGTGTTCAGAGTGGGAGTCATTTATTTTACCTCTAACGGCTCTTACCATGATGTCCTCCCGTGAGGTTGCGCAGATGTCCCTTCCTCCACATGGCAGGACCGTGTCTGTTTTCTCATATGCTCGTAGCCCTGGGCATCAGCTCCGGGTGTCTGTGCCAGCTGGACAGGTGGACAGTGGCATGCTCTTAATTGGATTTGGATTTTTTTAATTGCAAGTAGTTAGGAAATCTTACAAATTTTCACTGAACTGACCGTTTCTGTTTATTTTTCTTTTGTTCTTTTAAAAGCTTGCTGCTATTATTTGCTGGGTTTTCTACTCGTTGCTTACTGTTTCCTGATAATAAATTTGAAAGAAATCGTTGAAACCATAGTCTTTATGATACTTGTTATCAAGATTTCCAATTCGTTCGTGGGCTGTGTTTATGTCATTTCATTTTTCTTTATATTTGAATTCAAATATTTTGCTTTGAAATGTGTTTTCTTTAATTTGTTTATTTTAGTTTTTTTTTTTTGAGACAGGGTCTCTATGCGTAAGCCTTGGATGTCCTGGAACATTTTATTTTATTTTATTTTATTTATTTTTCTTGGTTTTTCGAGACAGGGTTTCTCTGTAGCTTTTGGTGCCTGTCCCGGAACTAGCTCTTGTAGACCAGGCTGGCCTCTGCCTCCCGAGTGCTGGGATTAAAGGCGTGCACCACTACCTGTGCCCTCCTGGAACTTTTTATAGACCAGGCTAGCCTTGAATTCACAGAGATCCACTTGCCTGTGCTCTACCTCCCCAGTGCTGGGATTAAAGGCGTGCACCACCATCACCCGACTGTACTTTGAAATGTAGTTACTATTCTGTAACATCCCACAAAGTAGCAAGTTTCCTGCGGCACCTTCATACCTACTGTGTTTTGGTCGACCCCCTTTGCCCATTTCTCTTCTCCCTCTTCTTCCCCTACCCTTCTGCCTCCAGTGTTTGCCGTTCACTTTCATACCACGAATGCGCTACAACTCCCCCTCCCTCCTCTTGCTCAAAGCCTCTCCTGGCCCTGCTCTAGCTTCCTGGCGTCTACTCTCCCTCAACCCTACCTGGCCTGCCTTGAAGAACAGCGTCTGTGACACTGTTGGGGGAACGTTATAGGTGACTTCTGGGTCTCAGCTCCCTTATTGATCATCTGACTGATTATTGGTGGCTTATTGATTGTTGTGCTACTATAAGGACAGATGGAATTGCCTTCAGCCTGTTCACTCTGTTCAGCTTTGGTCAGGAGCTGTGGTGTTGGGCACACATGAACACACGATGGCTATGCTCTCATGGTGAAGTCAATGGCCCTAACTCCCATACACTGTTTACATGTTGTAAAGTTGAACCCAGAAACTCTTCTTGATGATTTCTGGGGGTAGTCTTTTTCAGAAAGGCTGTATCTACTTGTCATCTCTCTATACTTTTTATGTCCTACATTTCCATGTCTGCCTCGAAGGTTAGTACTCAGTGTCTGACTCCACTGTGGCTCCTCTTAGATCTGCTGCGCTGTCAGCCTTCTTGTTTGGGTCCCTGATCTGAGCCTGGCCATGCCAGTGTCCTCTCTCTGATGTCTCACCTTGATGCATCTCTAAGATTCCATTTCCAGGGTTTCCTTCTGCCATGGCTGGCCTTCGCGTCTGTTATACCGGAAACATTGCTCTGATGAGAGGTGAGGTACACGGCAGCAGACACAGGCCAGGGAAACAGAGAGGCACCAAAGGTGAAGGATGGGGTCATGGTCCCAGATAAGAAGGAGGGAGGATGTGGGCAGAGGGGCAGCTAGGTTATCTGAAGAGTTAATAAACACACCTCCCGCCCTTTTCTGGAGCTCCCAGCAGGAGGTCAAAGAATTTCTGGGGCAGGAGGTTGGGTTCAGAAAGCAGAGGAGTGAGGATCTGGGACTGTTGCAAGGAACTCTGGGAAATATGTTTTGATCAGCCAGAACTGATGCTTGGGTTACGGGTCGTTCAGTCCCAGTCAAGGCATGGGTACATGCCTGGACTTGGATTTCAAAGGTATTAGTTCAGAAATCAGTGCTCTAAGTTGCTCCAGACCCTTGGCCAACAGAGACCAGGGAGCAGAAGGCCCAGGATCAGCCTGGGTTTGGAAGGGTAACTTAAGTTGAAACAGGCCACCAGGTCAGCATGCCCGGCATTCGCCTGTAGGCCCACTGTGTGCTGAGAGCTCAGAGGAAGGCTATTTTCCTTCTCTGGCTCCATCACAACTCTGGGTGCTTCAGAGTTCCTTGTGTGCAAAGTGTGCTGAGCTAGGTGGGAGGCTGGCCACTCCCGCCCTGTGGGCTCAGGAGGAAGCTGATGAAAGATTACTGATCAGGATTAACAAGGCCAGCAGGAGCTGCGTGCAGCACCAACTGTTCCTCATGCTGCTGCTCTGGGAACTCGTGGGTTGAGTAGGAAAAGGAGCATTCAGTCCCTATGTGTCCGGGGCGCTGTTGCTGGAGGAGAACCTAGGACAGCTTGTGAGTCTGGCCATGTGCTACTGTGACCCATGGCCTCCCTCTTCTCCAGGTTTAGTCCCACAGAAGCAGACACTTCCGTTTAGTCCTTTCTGGAATCAGGAAAGGGAGGGAGTTCTGTGGCTACCTCAGCCCTCCTTAAGGAGCAGTTAAAAGTAGGGAACATGTTCATAAGCACCAGGGGCCTATGGCTGTGCCTGCACCATGGTGTCCCCCGGTCAGTGTGTGAGCTTCAACTCTCGCTCTGGGAAGTCTCACCTGCCTTTCTGCTATGCTTGTCTGTTTGAGAACAGAGAGATAGGTTAAGAGCCTACCTAATACCACAGAAGGGGTGCTTGGTATGGCCGAGAAAACCTGATGATGTCCATCTGTCCCCGGGAGGGGAGCTTTGCCTTGAGGATAACGAGAAGAAAACCCTTTATCTGCACATGTATGCTTGCTCCATGTTCTACCCCTCCCAGACAGGTGTGCACACTCTGGAGAGCTCTAGATATGCATAAAGACTGACAATGACAGGAACACAGAGAGAGGAAGAGAGAGAGAGGAGGAGGAGGAGAGAGGAGAGAGAAGAGACAGAGAAAAAAGGAGAGAGAGAGAAGGAGAGAGAAAAAGAGGAGGAAAGAGAGGAGAAAAGAGATAGAAGGAGAGAGAGAAGGAGAAAAAGAGGAGGAAAGAGAGGAGAAAGGAGAGAGAAGGAGAGAGAGAGAAGAAGAGACAGGGAGAGAAGGAGAGAGAGAGAGAGAGAAGGAGTGGAAGGGAGAGAGAAGGAAAGAGAGAAGGAGAGAGGAGAGAGAGAAGAAGAGACAGAGAGTAGAGAGAGAAGAGGAGACAGAGGAAGAAGGAGAGAGAAGGAGAGAAAGAGAAGGAGAGTGAGAGAGAAGAGAGAGAAGGAGAGAGAGAGACAGAGACAGAGAGAGAGAGAAGGAGGGGGGAGAGAAACAGCACATATAGACATGTCTATAGAAGCAAACGTGCACACACATTGATGTGGGACACCCCCCTCCTCGTTGAAGGTCATACAAGCACAACAGGAAGTACACCTGGCTGTCTCCTTAGAGTCCTAGTTCTGGCCTGGAAGGGAAAGCTGATCAAACAGTGCAGGCTGTCACCTGGTGACTGTGTTCTACACTCATGTTGAGGACAGTGCTTTATTCCTGGCTCCAAGTGACAGCTGCAAGGCTCAGGGAAACAGTGTGTTCCAAGCTCAAGGTTAGAGTGCTCCAGCGTGAGTGTTTTTCAACAAGGCTGAGGATTAGCAGACAAGCGCCAAACTTTAGCCCGGCACAAAAGCCCAATAAAACCAGTTTCTCCTTGTGTCCAGGAGAGCAGCTCTGTCACCACTGGGGTGTGACAGCTCCGTTCAACTCCAGCTGAGGTCACTAGTAGGAACCTTGCTTGTCACAGTAGCATGTGGCATGGGCTTGGTAACATGGTGACATCTTGCTTCTCCAGTATCTACCACAGTCATCCAAAGTGTAGTAATGGCTTCACTTCCTTAAGTCCCCCCCCCACACACACACACACCAGTCCCTGGGCACTTGGGGCTTTGGCCAGACTTTCATATACTTTTTGTCTCCCCAAGGGCAGTTTGGGAACCGCTGGGGATTCTCACGATGTTATGCTCTGTTGTGGGCTGGTGAAATGGGGCCAGGGAGAGTTCTGGCACAGTGGTTGTTCCTCTACTGGGCCGCTTAGAAAAATGTTCAAAATTTGGGTTGTGGGCCTAAGATTCATCAGTGTTCAGGAAAAGGCTTTATTTTGTGTGGGTGCAGACTAGCTCTCTGAGCAGGGGTCAGGATAGGGTGTGTGTGTGGGGGGGTGGCTGGGCAGAGAATGGTAAGCTTTCCAGGAATGAGAATTCCTGTTAGTAGATTTGCCCTGAAGGAACAGGCAACTTGTTTGCTCTGTGTCTGTTCACTAATGAGGAGAGTGATGTCTTGTCTCTTACAGGTTTGTGAAGCACAACCCTGATCATTCAGCTTATGTTCCCAAACACCTCCTTGGGGAGATCTGGCTCCCAGAGAATGCTCTTGAAGGAAGAGACACCAACCCTCATTATGGCATTTGGGCTACTAAGATGAAAACAAATAAACAAACAAAAAGTACCAAATCAAAATAGACTTTCTCTTCCCCAAGAGAAAGAAGATGGCTCAGGGTTTGATGACTTCGCAGAGGTCACACAGCAGGCACGTGTCCGGCGCTGACACTCTGGAGTCCAGTGTCACTGCAGTCCTGAGGATGGTCTCATCTTTGGTGGAGTTTAGGGAGGTTGGAGGTACTAGTAGATCACAATAGAAAGTGTCACTTTTAGAGAGATACTTGGTGTCGTTCATTACCGAGTCCTGTGAAACCACACAACCACAATACCTTTGGTCTAAATTACAGCAATATTATGATCCACATTTACTCAGGGATGGGGTGCGGGGAAGGATCACTAGGTGAGTTTGGAAAGGGCAGCACTCCCTCAGCACAGAGGTTCTGGGTAGTAGGTGCAGTCTCTGAGAGGTGGATTCTGGATGCTGCAGGAAGTTAGCGCAGCTGAGGGCTGAGGAGGACAGTGATGGACTTCCGGACCCTGATGACAGGGGAACCCTAAGATCTACTATGAGACTTACATGTGCCCTTGAAACACTACACTGAGAGTCTGGAGATGGGGGTCGAGGTAGGTGCATATGACTTCAGGAAGATCTCGGGGGGACCACGGGAAAGGATAGGTGTCCTTCTCCTGTACGACATGTCCTTGTTATGACCTTTTAGACCCATCTATTCAGCGTGGCTTCAAGGTCAGCACGGATGAGGGGAACAAAGGAAGTGGCTTTGGGCTCATGGGTCTCATTGGCTTGAGAAGAAGACAGAGGCCAAGATCCAGAGATCTTTCTGCTAATTGAGGGGACTGTGAGACTCCTCTGGCAGGGAAGAAATGACAAGGACAGAGACTGGGGTCCTGCTCCAGCCCATCTCCTCTAGCCCTTCTCAGGAAATTCCTGGTGAGGTAAAGAGGATAGGCCCAGTGAGGCGATGCAGTACAACCCAAAGGGACACGGCCTTCTCCCTTCACTGATGGAGATGTCGCAGCATGAAGATCTCCTAAACATGGACGCACTGAGATGTGCTGTGACAGGGTGTCCCCACACACCTCCTGGAACAGAGGAAGACGGCAAACACCATCCAGGGATTTCCTGGATACTCATTTATCAGTGAAACCATCCCATGTTTAATGTCAGCAGGGAGGGGACACGGCTCTCAGGAGAGAGGCTGATACCCAAGAGCTGTCACCTTCTAGGAATTGCCACCCTGCCTAAAAAGAGGGGGGCACTGTTTGTTGGGTCCTGGACCAAGATGAGGAAGGGTCTATTTAGCTGAAAGAGAGGAACAGCAGCCCACTCGTCTCTTTTAAGACACGAACTCGGAGAGGTGCTTATGTCCTTTCCGTCGAGGGTCAGCTTAGCTTTGCTCACCACCTGTGGGAAGGGAAGCAGAGGTGTGTGAGAGAGGGGGCAGCAACCACTGCGGCCTGGATCTCACACGGAACTCACGAAGGAAGACCCTCCAACGGCTTGTGCCCACCCTTTATGGCACTGCCCTGCCTTCAGCCTGCTCCATGGTGGTCACCCAAAAGCCTTTCCCCATCTCTCCAGTCTTTGTCTGTTTTGGCTCATTCACTTCCAAGCTCCCTTCCTGCCTCCATCATTCCTGACTTCGGCTACAGGGCATAACTTCACAGTGGGAGGTCCTTTTGTATCTCCTGTCCTTTGCCCAGGGGTCCCCCTTTCCCAGGGTACAGCTGTGAGCCCTTCTGGGGACTGGGTGTCTGACGATGACCTTGAGTGTCCAAACTCCAAGGGTATTGAGCCGATACTGAACTGCCTTAAATTTCCCCCCACCAATGGGATCTTTGGAAAACTCATTAACACTCCTGACTTTGTAGTTTACTAGTTACCCTCAATGCCACAGGTGGAAAATTCCAGGTTAATGTCCCAAGTCACTAATCCGAGGCCTCTCTGTATGAAAATGGGTAGTTTGAATCCTAAGGACTGAACGGTCCTGAGCAAAGGTGAGATCGAGGTTCAGGGAGGTCATTCCAGGAGGTACTTACATTATCAGCAGCACAAAAATTCCCCTGTTGCATCTTTGACCTCTGACCCCCAACTCCAGATACACCCCAAAGGTCATTCCAGGAGGTACTTACATTATCAGCAGCACAAAAATTCCCCTGTTGCATCTTTGACCTCTGACACCCCAACTCCAGATACACCCCAAAGGACCTCAGCCTTGCCTTTCTCCACACCCTTTCCATCCTCCTTAACCTCACACTGGGGCTGCACCTCTGCCTGTTTGACTGAAGCAGACACTGGAGCAGCGCTGTGAGGTGACCTCACCTTGAAGGACTTCTGAGCTGTGTCCTCCATGGCCACTGAGCTGATGGCTGCCTTCTTGAAAAGAGGAGTGATTCCTAGTAGGTTCACCACTGACTCCACACTATGGGTCTCAGGCACAGACAGTCTGGGGATCTGTACCTTGACCATCCTAGTGGGCAAGAGAGGAAGCTTTTCGTTAGCATGGAAGGAATACTTCGTCCTGGGAACTCCTAAAATGCCACCTCCTCTGAGAAGTCCTTCGGGAAGACACAGGGTGTTCACAAGGAACCCTGTCTCACTATGCCCTACAGTGTTTGGGGATCCCTCTCACTTAGCTAGGGTTGCCCCCAAAGACATGGCTCTCGGAACAGAGGGAGTCAGAGCAGCTGAGCGCAAGGCCCGGTGGAGAGCAGGAGAAACCACTCCTCTCCCTGCTGTGCTGAAGCTTCAGGGCTCAGTTTGGGTCTTGGGCTCTCAACAGTTCCATGCTCAGCCCCAGCTGGGTTTTCTGTTCCATGTTGTAGGTTCTGGGCCTCAGAAAGTGCTCGTGGACTCTGGGCCAGGCAGAAGAGCGGCACCTTTGCCTACAGTTCACCTCAGACCTGCCTGCGTGTCTACACCTCACGTAACAGGCAGCAGAAGCAGGATGGGGGAGTAGGTTAGAACCCAGGCTCACTGATCTGTGGTGCATGGCTCTGGGGACCTGACCAGCCTCACACAAGAGCAACAGAGGAATAGTGACCTGGGCACTCTTTTCTTTCTGAAGATTTCCCTACAGATTCTTCCCCTAACTTCCAAACACCCCATGGACTGTCCACCTTGACCTCTGACCCTTAAGGTGACTAGGGCCTATGAACCACCTCCATATTCTTGGATAATCTCTAATATACACTGCAGCTATGGCCTCTGCCGTATTGAGGATGCGATGTGTCCATCCTGAGGTATGACTGCCCTGAGAACAACATGTTTACCTCTTTCTTTCCAGCACTGCTTTCATCAACAAGCATGACCTACAATATGGAAATGAACACCAAGTCTGCCTGGACGCTCAAAGTGGCTGTGGCCCCAGCTTCTGGCCAGCCTTCTAGGGTCTTAGTTATGAAATGATCAGAGGTATGGGTGGCTCTGGTTAGTTCCTGGGACTGAGGAATTACCTTAGGCTAAATTGTTGAACCATCCGGCGGAAGTCTGGGTAGGTCAGTCTCTGCTCTACCTCGTGCATCTTCCCATGGTCAGGGAGGATAAAGTAGGTGAAGGGGATGACTTGGGAGCTGGCGTACACCAGCACCATGCTAGACAGATCACGGACTCGAAACAGATGAAACACGCCCACGTTATTGATCATTCGAACCTTGATCGTCTTCTGATGGTCCACGTGGAAATCCTCCATTCTGAGGAAGTGACATGAAAAGTAGCTGATAATTTTGCCTGGAGAGGAAGAAGAGGGGGTGTCAGATAGAGGGGGGCTAGGTCGGCGAGAGTGTATCAGAAGAAAAAGGCCCGGAGTCTTCTCTCAGAGCCCTGCTTTTATCAGCTAAAAATAGAAAAAGGATGGACATGCTAAGGCAGGAGCCTGTGTGGCGGTCCCTTGAACTTGGGGAGGGATGTAGAATTTGGATATAGATTCTAAAGGTAAAGTGTCTTTGAAAGAAATTTAATATTATGCTTATTTAATGGTTCTCTGGGAATGCTAAATAATGACAATTGCAGGTGATCAGTGGTCCCTAAGACTCCTGTACACCTGCTTTTCAAGAGGCTTCTTGTCCTTTTCAGGCAACTGTTTAATATAGTTCAAGGCAAACCTTGATGGGTAACTTGAGTCCTCTCCTGAGCCCCTAGATGCGTTGTAAATATCTGGGGAGCTCCCCTGGTGCCATATAAAAACACAACCAACATGGCCATCAGAATAGGTAGGGGCCTCAGGGACCCGTCCTCCCCGTCGTAAATGAGTAGGACCCTCAGAGCTCCTGGCCTCACATTCTCACTGGAAAGGAGGGGCTGGAGGCCCTGGGAAGGGAATGAAGCCATGGCCTTGGCGCTGCACTCTGTAGGACTTTGCCAGGGGAGAGGGAGCTCAGGGGGAAAAAAGCTCAGGGGGATAAAAAGCTAGCCTTGACTTCTAGCCCTTCCCCAAGCTGTATCGTTCCTGGGGCAGAAATGCTCACTTTAGGGCCCTGACCTAGCCATTTCCAGGCAGAAGATCATGTTTGGGGTCAAGGCTAGCTGACCAGGTACATGTTCTCCCCAGAGTTCCACACACTGTGTAACCTTACTAATCCTTTCACGGTCTCATGGCACTGGGCTAGCTTTGTCCATGGTAAAATGGACAGTCATGCCCCAAACAGATAAAATGACTCATCCAGTGTAGACAGGTAATGGATGTTGGAGGCCACACTGGATGCCAATGTTTTCAGGCCTTGAAGTTGACTCTACCATACTTAATGTTTCTCAGTATATTCCACGGGAACTGCCCCATGTATATATACCGTGCAATAATTTGTTTTCAAAAGCACTAAGTATATTCCTGTTTCGGTCACACAGATTTCAAAAGAACATTTGTATAGAGAATGACCTGTCAAGCCCAGATAAGGGGCTGCTTTAATCCTTCATCCTCTGATCTCATGGGTTGTTGAAAATTGTTTTGCTGTTTATTGGTGAAAGACTAAAAGAAGACACATGTAGGCATGTTGCTCTTCTCGACTCTGGAGTGCCAAGAACACAGAACATCGGAATATGAGCATCGATTTGGATTAGTCCCCTGGAGCCAGCTCGGCTCAGTGACGTCACCCTTACCATTCCAGATAATGTAGTTCATCAGAGCGAGGAATGTGTCATTCTTTAGCTTCTTGACCATGGTCCCAATTTCCTTCTTGGTTTTCTTCATCATATGATTGTTGATCTGTGCCTTGGCCTTACTGCTCTCTCTGAAGTTGGTAGAGATGACTTCAGAGGTGTATAGGTCCTTGATTCCCTTCATAGATTTATTCATCAGCTTCAGGCCCTGGTGGATGAACACGCTGCTGCCACTTATCAGGGGGGACATCTCTGCGGGCTGGTTGGTGGCACGGAGAAAGTACTGGAAACACTTGTGGATCTCAGCTTCTGACAAGCCTGTTTTGTTGAGCTTTAGGGCCTCCAGGATGCGTTGGCTATCATTACCTTCCGCTCCCAGGGAGAGCGTTAAGATGGAAGCAACCACACTAATAGGGGAGAAGAAGATATTCCCATCTCTTGACTCCTGGGCCAGCTCTTTGAACAAAGAGATGGAGACATTGCAGATGGTTAAAGCTACCTTCCGGCACTGCCACCTACCAATGCTTGGGTCATAGGGATTTTCATCATCTGTAGTCTGGGTTCTGGGAAGCAGAGAGCATAGGCCAGCTAGCAAGAGGAGTCCATGAGAGAAAATGGATGTCATCATCCTACAAGACAGAGAAAGGGACACAGCCCTAAGTCGGGGCCATGACAGCTCCCACTAACCAATGACTGACATAACAACCACAGTTCCCTACCCCTGTGCTGTGCTCCCGGTCTGGACGAGGCACTTTCCACAGCCTCATCATGGAAAGAGCTAGTGACAAGCCTCGGGGCCAGTCAGGTCTATCTGGTCTGTACTTCTCTGAGAAGTCTCACAGGGGAGCTGAGCTCTCCTCCATTCGTTGATGGTTAAAGCATATATTCAAGTCCATGAGCAGTGACCATGGCAGAACCAGGTCCCACAGCAGGCTGTCCAGAACCTACTCCACTCCCATCTGCAATGATTCAGTGCGAGAGAAACTGCCCCGTTTAACCAAGAGCCGTGCCACTAGAGACCGTGTGGCCTGTAATAAAGATCAATTTCTGAGCTTCAGCTTAAAAACAGAAATATGCAAGGCATTAGTGATATAAATACAGATATGGGGACTTATACTTGGATTTGATCTTGTGGGAAGTTTGTAGGTTTGGCAAACTCCAGCCTTTTAGACCAGCCCCGAGCCATCAGGTTGGAATCGGGAGTGTGACCCCAAATAAGAAAAGGGGGGAGGGATTGGAAGGGCAGCAGCTCATCTGAGGAGCTAACGAACCTATTTTCCCCCGGTGACCAGGAGTTCTTCCCAGGTGATCAAGGGCAGATGGCTCCTGGGCAGGAGAAAAGAAGCCTAGGACCCTTGTCACAGGGAGTCTTGGAAAACATACTTTAAAGGGTAGCAGTTTAAACAAACAAACAAAAAAGTCCATTTTCTATCCCAGGAGAGTGTGTGTGGAGTCAGTCCCTGAATCCACAGAGAGAGGTCAAGACCTGTGGTTTCTGGTAGGGTCATGGGACTGGGCATGGTAGAAGGCCCAAGCTGAGAGAGTATCGGGTGTGGGAATGGGGTGATAGGACCGCCTGAGGTGTCTCCTCAGCCACCCCCAATCAGGCAGAGAGATCACAGAAGGGTAAGTGATCCAGAGCTGGCCCAGGCCTAGAGGGCTTCCTCAAGGAAGGGCAGGCCTGACCTAGTGTTCAACAGAGGGTATACTGTAGGCTGGGATCACAGAATGAGGTCTTTGCTCTCCTTTGGATCTGCCCATAGGAGTAGCGTCCTCTGTGTGGAGGAGATATGGAGACAGGAGAAAGGTTGGCTGTGCCCACCCCATGGGTTAAGAAGGAGGCTGGTTACAGACTTACTTAGCAGAGGCAGTGAGAAGCTCGTGGGTTGGACATGCAGGAGTGAATGCCCCTGAAGATCTTGCCCCAGGGACTTATACGCACAACAGAGTGTGGGAGACACTCAGTCCCCATGTGGGAGGAGAGCCCGGGTCAGCTTGTGATCTTGACTAGGAGACAGTGTGCTGTGTGTTGCTGTGGCCTGAGGGCTTGGCTCTCTTTCCCTGAGATGACTTAGTGAAGCAGAACTGGCCAGTACTACCCATCGAGGAGGAAAACAGAGGTAGCCCAGTGGCCAATGAAGCCTACCTCAGGAAGTTGCTAAGAGGAGGCCGTGGGTCCTTACATACTCCTAGCCTTGGTGTCTTCAGTAAATATCACCCACCTGAAGAAAGTAAGTGTGTTCCCACTCGCGGCCTGAGAAACCTCACCTGGGTATTAGGACCTGTGCCGTATTTCACGCGAACCCAGTTAGACAGACAGAGTGGGAATAATGGCCCAATGCCTCAGAAGAGAGTCTTTGGTGTGAGTGAGAGACAACTGATGGTGTCCCTTCCAGGGAGGAGCTTAGTCTTGAGGACAGGGAGAAGAGAATCCCTTTATCCTCACGTGTACAACTGTTCTCTGTAACCCATGTAATGCCCCTCCCAGATCCACACATTAAAAACACATTCAGGGCCACAGATCCAGATGTAAATCGTGCATGTGTGTGTGTGTGTGTGCATGCTCACACACACAGAGACAGACACACACACCATGGTAAAAAAAAAAGAAAAGTGCTTTCTGTCTACCTGGCAGGTCTACAAGGGTCTTGAATTACAGAGGCTGTCATCTGGTGACCTAGAGACAACATGGATTCTCTGCCTTTTGAAAATGAAGGGATAATATTCTGTCGTGTGGTCGCCTGTCTTTTTCTTGTCCACCTATCCGTCAATGGGCATGCAGCATAAGGACATATATGTGTATCATGCTGTCCCGAACAAGAATGTAAACTATCTTTCAGAGCCCCTTTATTTCTTTTGGGGTAAGGGGGAGATGGCATTGCTGAAACTTGTTGTGTGTGGTTGATTTTGATGAGAAGTTTAATGGGGCTTCGAAGAGCCTCGGGAATCAGTGCAGCGTAGCTCTTGGCGTGTCTCGGGTGTTTTCTAGAGATGGTCAGATCATGAAGGCTCTGAATTAATCTATGGTTTAACCTATGGATTGAGTCATATCAAAAGCCCAGAGGCCTGCTGTTGACTTCCTCCCAGGGTTCTGGTCAGTTGCCTCAGCATAGCCAAAAGAATCTCGGGATAGCTCTAATCTGAGGGGAAAGACTCACATGTTTGCAGTTCCAGGCAATGTCGCTTTATTGTTCTGTTTTAAATCTAATTTTCCCCCTAATTGTTTATAATCTTTTTATTTTAATTCTGTATCAATTCTAATTCCAATTACAAATCTCGGTTTCAATTCACTTTTGTTCCAATTATTTTACATCTTCTCCTCCCTTCCTCCATTTCCCTATATTCTTTACTCTTCAAATCTTATTTCTTCCACTGTTACAAATTCCCACGGACCAGTAAAAACATCAGTGATAAGAGTATAAATGAAACCCAGCATGGGTAAAAGAAGGTACTCCCAAAAGCCATAAGGTTTCTGGTCGAAAATACCTTTGCCAGGGGGAGACAAGCTCCCTATAAGCTATTTATAAGCTATTGTCCATGTCTCACACAGTACAGTTCTGGCCACTGCTGCTTGCTGTCTGCCAGAACTAAACCCTAAGTCCCTGCTGCTGGAGACACTGGAGATACTGGTCTAGAACTGAACTGCAAACTTGGTCCATACTTGCTTATCTTTGGAAGACCAGAAAGCTCCCTGCATGTTATTGGTTGAAGAACAGTTGCTATGAACCTACCAGGAAAAATGTGCCTGTTGGTGTATAGGAATTTGAATGAGAATGGCCCACACAGGCTTACACAGTTGAATGTTTGGTTCCCAGTTGGTGGACCATTGAGGAAGGATTAGGAGTCTTGGCGTTGTTGGAGATGTGTCACTGATGGTGGGCTTTAAGTTCTCAAAAAGCCTATGCCAGGCCCAATCTCACTCTGCCTCCTGCTTGTGGATGGGCATAAGCTCTTAGCTCCTGCTCTAGCATCATGCCTGCCTGCTGGCTGCCATGTTCCTGGCCATGGTGACCAGAGACTAACCCTCTGAAACTGTAAGCAACCCCACAACTAAATGCTTTCTTTGATAAGTTACCTTGCTCATGGTGTCTCTTTACAGCAATAGAACAATAACTAAGACATGGCAGAATAATGATATGGTTCATAGGTGGAGCCAACTGTTTTCTGACTGGATTTAAAATATGCTCCACAAGATGGAACCCTTACTTTTCACTGTAAACCTAAACAAAAACCCATGGCTCAGAAGGTAGAGGACCCAGTGGGAGGTTGATGTCATTTTTGTTGTTAAACATATGTGACATGTCTATCAGTTTGCCTTCTAAACATGTTTTTATTCCCACAGATTACTGTAGTGTGTAGGCAGAGTTTTCCTGTGCCAGCAGTAGATCCAAATAGCCAACATGGAGACTTAATATTACTTATAAAAGCTTGTCTAATAGTTCAGGCTTATTACTAGCTCACTCTTCCACTTAAATTAACCTATATTTCTTATCTATGCTTTGCCACATGGCTTGGTATCTTCTCTCAGCATGGCATGCCCATCTTGCTTCTCCCTCTGTCTGCTGGTGACTCCTCTGACCCCCATTAACTCACCATTCTCCCCTCCCAGCATCCTCTTAGTCTGATTTTGGTGGGGGGAACAATTCTTCATTCTGTCTATTATGTTTTAAATAAATGCTGTTTGGCCAGTAGCCAGGCAGGAAGTATAGGTGGTACAAACCAGGCAGGAAGTAGAGGTGGGACAATGAGAACAGAAGAATTCTGGGAAGGAGGAAGCCTATTCCTCCTCAGTCCTGCCCAGACCACAGAAGAAGCAAGATGTGACCTACCACGCTGAAAAAGGTACCAAGGCATGTGGCTAACATAGATAAGAATAATGGGTTAATGTAAGTTATAAGAGCGAATACAAAGCCTGAGCTAATGGGCCAATCAGTTTATAACTTATGGAGACCTCTGTGTGATTTTCTTTGGGACTTGCTGGCTGTGGGAACTGGGCAAGACAGAAACCCCCACAAGCAGACCCTCATGTTACATGATTTTCCTGCCTAACTGCCACATGACCAGCTATAGTTCAGTCAGCTCTTTATTAGCCAATGGGAGTAATACACATTTATAGTGTACAAAAAGATTGTTCCACAGCAGTTGCCTAGGTCAAAGAAGCTTCTTTTTGCAGTAGATGGTGATCATTACACAGATTTCCAACCAATCAAATTGCTAACAGTAAGTTCCTGTTGCTGCAGCACAGTGGCCCAAAGCTCAACTAGAAATGTAAGAAAATGACCATACCTCCATAGGCTTGGGGGACATAGCAGAAGAGGAGGCCAAAGAAGGGCTGGAGTGTTGTGTAGCTGCTTCCTCCAGATGAAAACACTTTCTCATGAAGGGAGAAGAACCTCAGAGGTTCAAGATTGCTCAGTTCCATTCCCGAGGTGACTTAGGCAGTAAATGACTGCCAGGATGAGTACCACTTCACTGACGTAGCTGCCAGGATGGGTACCACCTCACTGATGTAGCTGCCAGGATGGGTACCACCTCACTGACGTAGCTGCCAGGATGGGTGCCACCTCACTGATGTAGCTGCCAGGATGGGTACCACCTCACTGACGTAGCTGCCAGGATGGGTACCACCTCACTGATGTAGCTGCCAGGATGGGTACCACCTCACTGATGTAGCTGCCAGGATGGGTACCACCTCACTGATGTAGCTGCCAGGATGGGTGCCACCTCACTGACGTAGCTGCCAGGATGGGTACCACCTCACTGATGTAGCTGCCAGGATGGGTGCCACCTCACTGACGTAGCTGCCAGGATGGGTACCACCTCACTGACGTAGCTGCCAGGGATGTAGTTGCCAGGATGGGTACCACCTCACTGACGTAGCTGCCAGGATGGGTACCACCTCACTGATGTAGCTGCCAGGATGGGTACCACCTCCCTGATGTAGCTGCCAGGATGGGTACCACCTCACTGATGTAGCTGCCAGGGATGTAGCTGCCAGGATGGGTACCACCTCACTGACGTAGCTGCCAGGGATGTAGCTGCCAGGATGGGTACCACCTCACTGACGTAGCTGCCAGGATGGGTACCACCTCACTGATGTAGCTGCCAGGATGGGTGCCACCTCACTGACGTAGCTGCCAGGATGGGTACCACCTCACTGATGTAGCTGCCAGGATGGGTGCCACCTCACTGACGTAGCTGCCAGGGATGTAGCTGCCAGGATGGGTACCACCTCACTGATGTAGCTGCCAGGATGGGTACCACCTCACTGACGTAGCTGCCAGGATGGGTACCACCTCACTGACGTAGCTGCCAGGATGGGTACCACCTCACTGACGTAGCTGCCAGGGATGAAGCTGCCAGGATGGGTACCACCTCACTGACGTAGCTGCCAGGATGGGTACCACCTCACTGATGTAGCTGCCAGGATGGGTACCACCTCACTGACGTAGCTGCCAGGATGGGTACCACCTCACTGACGTAGCTGCCAGGATGGGTGCCACCTCACTGACGTAGCTGCCAGGATGGGTACCACCTCACTGACGTAGCTGCCAGGATGGGTGCCACCTCACTGACGTAGCTGCCAGGGATGTAGCTGCCAGGATGGGTACCACCTCACTGATGTAGCTGCCAGGATGGGTACCACTTCACTGACGTAGCTGCCAGGATGGGTACCACCTCACTGACGTAGCTGCCAGGATGGGTACCACCTCACTGACGTAGCTGCCAGGATGGGTACCACCTCACTGATGTAGCTGCCAGGATGGGTACCACCTCACTGACGTAGCTGCCAGGATGGGTACCACCTCACTGACGTAGCTGCCAGGATGGGTACCACCTCACTGACGTAGCTGCCAGGATGGGTACCACCTCACTGATGTAGCTGCCTGGAAGCTGTGTAAAGAACTTTAGCAGTCACACTGCTTTCCTGATGTCTCAGCCATGTTGCTGTGTTCAGCTGTTCAAAAATGTAATCCCCCAAAAGTCATCTACGTTCCATAAATAACCATGCACCCACACTCTTGTAAAGACCCCCAGTGAAGTCATTTGGTCATTTATTACCAAACAGGACTTAGAAAAACATCTTTGTAAAAAATATTTATTATTATTATTTTTACTTTGGTTTGGCATTGCCATCTATATCTTGAGAGAATAGAAATAGTCTCCCTCCAGAAAACGTCTGATACTTATGCTTGAAGTCATCTAGGGAGAGAACCAGGTGGGAAAAGCAGGAACTGATGCTCTGGTGTAATTATTGCGGTCTGGGATTCCCTACTTTGCCCACGAAAAAAGGAAGATTGAAGGTTTCATCTTTGACGATGATGAGGAAGGACCTGTTGAACATGATACTGGGGACATTAGGCAACAAAACATCTACCATATCAGTAAACTCGGGGACTTCTGTGTCTTTATCTTCAATTCCCAGCACAGCCTTATGCATAGCCTAGAGAGAGAGAGAGGCAGAAGTGGGTCAGAAGCTATGAAACCCCCACTCATAGGCAAGACTATGTGGGAGCCCCAGTCAAGGAGAGCCTCCCTGGGGCCTGTCTCCTTATGGGCAGTCTTACCTCATCCATGGCTCTCTCCTCACAATCACTCAGAACCTTTCCTGACCTGGCCTGTTTTTCTATTTGCCTCCTTTATGACCCCCATTTCTCATACCCTTGGTGTAGCCTGAGCCTGAAGCCTTGTGGGAGAGGACCTCTGTGAACTCTCTGTTACAAGTGTCCCCTTTCTAGGGCACAGTTTTGAGGTTCTTGAGACAAGGGCTATGAATGTGACCTTCAGAGTGTCCAAACTCCCAAAGTATACAACTCATGGTCAACCACTCTGGTTTGGGTCTACTGATTTTCCCAGACCTGTTGGCCTCATTGGTTAACTCTCATAAATTGGACCTTGTGACTCACATTTATAGAGTATAGAACATTCTCTGAATTAACTGAGCCTAGGCTTCTCTGCATAAATATGAGCAAACTAAGGTTCAAACAGTATTAGGTCTTGGGCAAAGATTATCAGAGAAACACCTCAGGGAAGAGCCATGGTACCACCTACATGAAAACTCATCTCCCAGTTCTGCCTTTAATTCCATCCTCCCAGGCACCTCCTAAGAGTCCTCAGAGTACATCCTGGACCATGCTCGTGTGTCTTTCTCCATCCTCAGCCTTATGCCTAAGATGTGCCCTTTACATCCCTTCTGATCATCAGACATCCAGAACTACACATTGGTTAGATGGCCTCACCTTGGACAACTTCACAGGAGCATCCTTTGTGACTTTTGACAGATCAGCCTTCCTGCTGAAGACCTGGGTGATGCCCAGTGTCCTCATGACTGTCTTCAGGTCATAGGTTGCAGAAATGGTAAATTTGGGGAAACCTAAGTTGGCATACCTGTCATAGTGGAAGAAAAACAGAGGGGTTTCATGGCCTTCCCTGTTCTTCTGGGACCCACCATATTGTGAACGTGCCTTCTTTCCCTCTTTACTGCCTTGTTTCTGTCCACAGCAGGATGGCAAGGCCCCTTAGTGGCCTGTCCTTGTAACTTCCTCTGTATTTGGTGTGGAGGTCTGGTGTTGACATTAAGGGGACCATCTTGTCCTAGTAACCTTAGAGGTGGCACCTCCTATGAGAAGTTCTCCTGACAGATTCAGGGTACTCTCATGGGACCATGTCTCATCTCATTCCTCCATGTTTAGGGATGGATACTTTTGAGAGTTGGTGGGGCTGATGCAGCTGAGTGACATCTCCTCAGAGTAGAAGAGCAGAGTGACCCTAAGAAGTGGGTGAGGCCTGGGAACAGACTGGCTTTCAGCTCTGTGGCCAGTTCTTATCTCAGCCCCGTCAACTCCTGTGCTCTCCGCTGGGCATGCAGGCCCTCAGGGCTCTGTTCCTCAGAGCAGCGCCTCTGCCTGCACTCACCTCAAGCCCATACCCCAGTCAGCAGGACCTGGGCTCACTGACGGAGAGCACACTTTGACCTGTTGGTCAAACCACAATGAAGAGCATCAAAGGACAGAACCTCCTGCAAATGGACCCCAGGTGCCCAGCTTCCACCTTGCTCTCTCTAGGTCTCTGTAGCCCAGCTCTGCCTGTGTCCACTGTGAAAGTCACGTACCTAGATGGACCCATTCTCTGAGGCACGTGCCCTTTCAAGGAGGACTCAAAGCACAGGCACATGATGCTTTGAGGCACCCATTAATCTTTTTATCAGTCTGTATAATTTTCATTGACTGCAGCATTTAGGAGGCTGGAGAGATGACTCAGAGGTCCCGAGTTCAGTTCCCAGAAACCCACATGGTGGCTCACAACCATCTGTGGTAAGATCTGGTACGCTTTTCTGGCCCGCAGGCATACATGCAGGCAGAAACACTGTATACACAATAAATAAATGTCTTTTTAAAAAAGTGCAGCAATTCAGATAAGTACAGCAATGGATACCTATACCAATGTCTATTCCTGTCTTCAGGCTCCATGGCCAATAAACTGTGTGTATCCAAGAAGCTTATGGAAATTTCTCCCCTTTCCTCTTTAAGGCCTTTCCCTTGCATTGTCCTCCTCGAGTGTGCTGGTGGTAGTTCTCTGTTGCTTCCAGAACAGTTGATCTATGGACATTCTTAGACTGGCCTCCCTTGTCACGGTCTGTCCTGGAAACTGGGCCAACTGGGGTCTGTCTCAAAGCCCATCTTCCTGTTCTTGGTTCTGTCATAGCATACGGCTCCTCCAGTGACTGTCACCAACCCCAGCAGTACACATTTGGAAGTCACAGTGTACCTCATAGGGAGGTAACGTCTAAGACCAGGACCGTAGAGTTCACAGTGAACTTTGTGTGACCACACGACCTGGCCGACACCACTTTCAAGAGGTTGTGACTCATAGCAGCGATCCAGGGATTGGGCCCACCCATCCTAGCTTGTGGTCAGTCCTGAGGTCATGGCTCAGAGAACGGGGCAGTTCTGAATAGGCCCATGGCCTGGGGGATCACCTGGGGTTAATGTGCATCTGGATGCTGTTGAGGTACTCATAGCTCAGGTTGTCTATCAGTTGTTGCATCTTCCCCACATCTGGCAGGATGAAGAAGGCCATGGCATTTCCTACATAGTGCTGTATCAGCACCCAGCTGGACAGATTACTATCCTTCTTCAGGTAAAATTTACCCATGCGTTTCACCATGGGCACCAAGACCACCTGGCCTGTATCCAGGCGGAACTCACTGTTACTCAATAGGTCAGCTTGGAGTTCACCATGATGGATTCCTGGGGAGAGAGAAGAGGCTGTCAGGAAGGGATGAGATCAAACTTCAGGCGTCAGAGCAAGGGATGCCCCTGCCGCCTGTGTGACACTTTCCTCTTCGCGTCATCCAGTGTAAATGGAATGAGTGTGGCCACGAAAGTCTGCTGCAGGGATTTGGTGATGACCACTTGAAGCTAAGAAGATACAGAATATTCATGTACAAGATCACTTAGCAGAAAACTTACCATTTTCCTCCCTCCCTCTGTCCCTTTTCTCTTTCAGATATTACGTATATTTGATAGTTTCACGAGGACTTGTTTGTGGTAGGAATTGAACATCTGACCTCCTATCTACTCAGCCCCTTCTCCATCACTGAGCTCCAACTCTGGACCCTGCCTGGAGATTCTCAATGAAAACAGGAACCTCCCGAGGGGCTGGAAGATTCCTGCCCCTCACAGACATTCATTCAGTCCATATTCAGGGAAAACGTCGTATATGCAGACGCCAGGACAGCATCTCCTCTGCTGTATGATTGCCACCAACGAGACCAGCAGAGAAGACAGAGCCTCAAGGACCAAGTTCATTGGAAAGGAGTGGGTGATAGGGCGGGGGTATGGACCACCTTTGTCACAGCAGAGCTGGGACCTCAGTTGTGCTGGATGTGACCTGGGAACTCTGTTCTTCAGGACTCGACCTAGGGCCAGGAAATCATGGTGGAGAGAAGTATTTGGCCTTTATTCCCAGCCCCTATTGAATGTAGGGGGTCCCCTTCCCAGATGAAATGCCAGGCTGGGAGTGGGGGCATCAGCTTAGTTGCGCTTGGTAACTATGAATCCTTCTGATACCAGAAAGGAAGACTTAGCTTTCCTTATGAAGGTGGTATCGTCATACCCTAAACAGTAAAATGTTTTCTTTTTGTTTCTCTTCTCTTTTGAATATCATGGTTGTTAGGTGGTTGAGTAGCAGGGTCCTCTAAGCCCGATTATGTGAATTTGATCCCTGGACTCCAGGGAGAACTGACTCTCACAGGTTGTGTGTGATGTGGCCTCCACATGTGTTTTATGGCATGTGTAGGCATGCACTTACACACAGCAGTAAGTAAATAAATATAAAACCCTGCCATGTCTCGCTGCAAGCTAGTAACGTCTATGCTCCCTAGGTATGGCCACATAACTCATGATGTGGCCTAATTATCAGAAAAGGTGGGGCTAGTCAAATAATTTCCACGACACAGGCCCCACTCATCATTGTCTCTGATCCCATAATGAGCAGCCCCCCAACTATCCCAGGGTGAACATCATTCATGAGCCCACCAGGCTGCTCCCTAACTTGTCTGCTTTGCCAAATGCTGCCTCTTCTAAATAAAACTCTTACCTCTTCACTTTCTCACCTGTCTATTCTATTATTGTTGAGAACAAGAACTTGAGCCCTAGGGTTTTGGCCTCTGTGGTTGCCCTCCTCAGTAGCAGTCCCACCTTACCATCCAAGGAGATGAAGTTCACCAGGGCAAGAGCTGTGTCCATCGGCATGTCTTCGACCACCTGCAATATATGTCCGTAGCTTCTCTTCAACGTGTGTTTGTTGATCTGTTCCTTTGCTTCTTTAATGTTCCTGAAGTTGACGGAGATGGTTTCCCCACCGTACAACTCTGTAACGACCTCTCTGAACTTGTCTGTCACCTGCAGCTGCTTGTCAATGAAGAGGCTGTTGCCAGTGGTCATGAGTAACTGATAGTTTGGCTGGCGGAATGTCTGCAGGAGACGCTGGAAGCACTTGTGAACCCGCATTTTAGGCATATCTGGGAGACTGAACCTCAGCCCGTTCAGGATTTGCTTCTGTGTGCTGCCCTTAGCTCCCAGAGAGAGCATTGCGAAGGCAGCTGTGATGCTTACTGGGGAGAACATAACGTTGGTTTGCCCAGGCCAATGGATTACCTTTTGGAGCAAGGACAAGGAGATGTTGGTGATGGTGGGAGCAAAATTCTGGCATTGGGGTGGCTCCTGGATCTTGCCATGGCCCGAAGCACCTGCCTCTTGGTAGTCTTTAGTCTGGGAGCCAGGGAGCAGACAGCACAGACCTGCTAGCAAGAGGAGGTTGTAAGAGGAAGAGGGCAGCATTGTCCTGTAAGACAGAGAAGGGGACAAAAGCCCCAAATCAGGGCTCTGATGGCTCTCACTGACCGTCCCAACCATTGATAACACCATCTAAAAGCAACTGGTTTCCTAAATCTGTGCGCCCAGCTGAGGTCAGGAATGTTCTATATTCGTATCATGGAAAGAACCAGAGGAAACCCCCACAGTCGTGAGGGCTCAGAAACGGTAACTCATTACTTTGGTTTTCTTTTTAAAATTTTACGTGTGTGTGTGTGTGTGTGTGTGTGTGTGTGTGTGTGTGTGTGTGTGTAAGTGCCCATGTGAGCACCATATCAAGCATATGAAGGTCAGAGGTCAACTTGTGCAAGTTTGTTCTCTCCTGCCATGTGGCTAAAGGGGTCACCAAGCATGGCAATGGCCATCTTACCCTCCACTTTAAGATGCAAGTGCCATGACCCAATTCTACAAGGGGTGGGGACTAAGGCACAGTGAGTAAAATGGAATCAGAAAAAGTTACCCAACAAGGGGATCAGCCCAGGATGAGAAGGACTTCATTGTTTCATTAAAGGGTGGGTGGTGTCCATTGATCTTCACGATTTCATGGGCAGAGAAGCTGCTGACCAGAACAGGAAGGGTCTTGTGGCACAATACATAGCCAGAGCACAGAGTGGCGGTGCCACACCTTAGTCTAAGTCTTCTGGGACTCCCCTCTTCTCCCAACTACCTCACCCTTCACATTGCAGGTCACTTGAGCATGCATTCATTTTTTTTTGTCCAAGACCCATGACATTTTGAACTGGGGATCCCTGTCACTCACGAGCCTATGAGACATGGAGGTATTTGTGACCATTACCTATGGGTTCTATGCATCTGGTTCTATCCATCTGACAGGGCAGGAAAAGCAAGGCTCAGAGAGGTTCAGCAACTTCTTCAAGGTTACTCAGCCAGGATAGCTGAGCTGGGTCAGACTAGTCTCCAGCTTCTGCCATGTGATCTGTGTACAGCTAAGGCAGTCGCTGTGACATTGCCTCCATTGTCAGGGCTCAGGGCTGGGCCCAGAGGATAGCTAGAGTCTGAGGGCTAAGTTAACATGCATGCAGTCTGACCACTCTGGTCTCCTGCAGCTCACCAGTCCATCCTGGTTACCTGCAGTGAGTCAAAGAGAATCCAGACAGGCTGGAGAAACACGCTTGCAGGACACACGTAGAGAGGAAAACAAACTTGGGTTCTGGTTTTAACTCTGACGATAGCCATTTTGTGACAACCAAATGTTTAAACTTTTTTTTTTAAAAAAAACTCATTTCAAAGAGGGTAGTTGGTAAAAATAAGAAGAATTAGAGGAGATATCAAACTCTCGCCAAGATTTGACCTCAGGGCAGCTCATGGGGAGGAAGGAGGTGGGTTTTGTGAACTCTGGTCTTCAACACTAGCTGGGGGCAGAGAGCAGAGATGGAATTTGGGGTTATGAACCCAGATAAGAATGAGAGAGGAAGAGGGAGCAGAGGGGCACACAGGTTATCTGGTGAGTTAATGAACATCTCTTCCTTGGGGGCTGGAATTTCCTAAGAGGGCATCAGCGCAGATGGCTGCCGGGCAGCAGGGTGAAGCCCAGATAGCAGAGGGCAAGAACCTCCGACCGAGCTCTGGAATTTAGATCCCAAAGAGCTGAAAGGGACCCCTTTCTCTTCTAAAGCCTTTGCAGGTCACTGACCCCCAAAGTCACGCTCTAGGTCTGCAGCTAGGTCTGGGCTCTAAAAGCATCAGGGAATAAGAGCTCCCAAAGCAAAGCAAGTGCAGGGAAGAAGAGTGGGGTTCCCTGAAGTGGATCTTCTGAAGCCAGTATCCAGAGGAAGGCGGGAGACCAGGCTAGCCCCGGCCTGGGAGAAGTGAGAAGACTACCAGCTCAGCCATGCCCAGTACTCAACTGTGTCCCTACAATGTGCTGGGTGCGCAGAAATAGGTCACTCAGGCCACTCTTGTGCCCTGCCTCTGTCCAAAGGAACTACAGCTGGTGCCTATTTTCCCTTGGGCAGACCAGGCCAACCCAGCTGGGGAGACTGATTGACAGGGCCCAGGTGTCAGTTACAGAAGAGGCTGGAGAAGGACTTACTGAGCAGAGTCGTCTGGGGCCAGTGGGAGGCTTGCGGGCTGGATGCAGAGCACTGGCTGTCCCTCGTACTCTTAACCTGGGGCTTTATAGGGTTCTAGGGGGCGTGAGATACCCTGGACCCTCTGTGCCGAAGGAGAGCCTGGGGCAGCATGTGGGCCTGGGCGGGTGATGGTGTGACCTGAGGGTCTGCCTGTTCTTTCCTGAACTTAGTCGAGCGAAACCAGCCAGAGCCATTCACCTGGAATGGGGAAGGTGAGCTAGCCCTGTGACCACTGCCGTCTACTTCAGAGAGCGACTGGAGGAGGCCGTGGCCATCCAGGATGGCTCTCTGTGTACAACAGCAGTGGCCTCTGTGAAGCTTAAACTCTCTCCTTTCCCTTTCCGACACATCACCCGGCTTTGAAATCTCCCCACGTGCGAGGCTGGGCCCAGGACCAACCTGGGGCTCATCCTTCTCCGTACCACCTGTTTCTTCTGCTGTCTGTGCCCCACCTCTGCCCTTTCTGGAAGGTTGGGCCCCTGCTGGGCTCTTCTGTCCCAAGACTGCAGTGTTAATGACAAGGATAAGATGGTTCGCACAGGGAGTCTGTGGCCTTGGCCTCCAGATGTAATTCCAAGGACTCTCCATTTGGAGAGTGGTTGAGGGCTCGAGTACACGTTCAGAGCCTGACTAGAGAGAGACAGGGCCATTCCTTAGAGGGCGTGAACAGCACAAGAAGAAGGCCTGAAAATGGAGTCATGTCAGTCTTCACGGTGGCACTCCGCATGGCTATTGATACATCCTCACACAAGGACCCTGATTCCAGATAGAAACCTTGGAAGCAGGTTGTATGCTAAAAGACACAGAATCCTTAGCGGAGCACTCAGTGGGGCAGGCCACAGTGACGCTGTATGATCAAAGTGCCTGGGAACTAGGAAGGTAGTTTCCTGGTTTCCTAGGCGCCAACACTGCAGCTGTCGACCACTGAAAGCTGTAGGCTGCATGCAGGGAGGAACGGCGGCGGCGTGGGCTTCAAACAGCAAAGGGGTAGGTTGGCCCAAGCCTTGGGCTACATCCCACCTAGTGTGTGTGACCCAGAGGCCAGACTCCGTGAGGCTCAGGGCTTGCTCTGCTGGACATCATTTTGCTTTGAACTGATTCTCACTTCCTGTCTATTATCATGTTAGAGTATGACTGCTCCACCCAGAACTGCTCCACCCCGGACTGCTCCACCGTTGCAACCTGGGAGTGCACTACTTCTTTTGGCCTTTTACAGGGGAGCAACTCAGTTTGCTGTGAGTCTCAAATAAGACTATGGACTTAGGTTTTGAGCAATGTTGCAACAGTTAAGACTTTGTGCTGGGAGAAACCCACTTTGGTTTGTGAGATACACAGACCTATGGAGACTAGGAGCAAAGTACTTGGTCTGTGTGTTTACTGTCCCCCAAAGGCACCTATGGTTAAGTCCCACTGCCTATGGTGGGGCATAGCAGGAGGTCCTTACATCACTGGGAGAATGGTCACCAAGGGGATTGTGGGACACCAGTCTCTTGGGTTTGTGATATCTCTGTCTGTTCCCATGTGTGTTCCTACTGTGATGTGCAGCCTTCAGCGGGGGACTAAACGGATAAGGCTGCCTGATCTTGGGTGCAAACCACCGGAACTGTGAGCAAATAAACCGCATCACTCTGTAAACTTAGCTGCTCCAGGGGTTGAATGGCAGTCACGCTAAGCCAAGCGCAGGCGCCTTTTGCTTTTCTCCTTCATCTGCAGGTGGGCATGTACCATGAATTGCACTGCTACGAGCCCCGCTTCAATGCCTTATGAGAATCCTCTGGAGGCAGTCAGGCATGCAGCTGGGCAAACACCCTACGACTGGTTAAACTTACCAAAGTGTGTTCGAGCATGAAGGAGTTTCCATGACTAGGCATCACCGCGACCTGAAGAAGGTTAAAGCCACTCCCTCTATGAGTGGATAGGAGAAATGGCAGCAGGCTGGCTGAATGTATCCACATCTTACCCTGTTTGGACATAATTTGGCAGACTTCTGTCTGGACCTGGGTAAGAGTCAGCTGCTGTGATGAGCTGAGGCTCAGTCACAAGGTTATTCGGGTCTTGCATCCCTTAGGCTACCGTTTATTTTTGTGTTAATCCAGGTTCTAGTTTTCTTTGAAGCGAGGTCAGTTTGGACCACACATATTAGCACCTACGTATGCTAATCATTTCGGGCCAAAGTGAATTCTTTTGAACATGTATGCCTTCTGCTCTTCCAGGAGAAAGACCAATAGGACCATGATGGGTCACCACGGAGGTCCTGGGCCGGAACACCATTTTCCACAGCTAGAACCAGATTCTGCTGGATTTGGGGACAGTTTTCACAACATCATGGTTCTGAATAATTTAGATAATACTTTTGTTTTAGGTTTTTGCTGTTCCCACGGCCTTAAGATTATTGGATACACAAACGACTATGATTGAATAGGGCTGTAAACTTACTAAAATTGTTATTAACATTTGTGATGATGTGTGTGCATGCGTCAAGGCATGGGGGGGGCATCCAGAGGACAACTTTTTAGAATGGGTCTCTCCTACCTTTCTATGGATTCCAGGAATAGAACCCAGGTCGTCAGATTTCTCTTTTACCCACTGAGCCGTGTCCCCCACCAAGGCAGGTCACAAACACAGCCCTCTGCCATCAGAACTGAGAGCACCATGGAAACGGCATGACTTTTCTTTACCGTGGGGGAGAAGAGAAACCATAGAGGACAAAAGACCTCAGATAGACTGCACGTGACCCAGTCTCTGAGAAGTTGCTCCATGTATCTCACGGCCACAGGAAGAAAGCCTTAGCCATCCTGAGTTAAGCTCCCAGGGTGTTTCAACCGGGGAAGATAGCAGCAGCATTTTGTTCAGTGCCATGTGCACCCCACAACTAGGACTAAAGTGGAGATCAAACCCCCTGAAACCATGAAGGCCTGTGTTGGGCACAGATGTTCTGCTCTGGTTGTCGCAGAGTGGTTTCCATCTGTTTGACTGGCTACAAACTCCAACATTTTTCTTATTTCTTCCTTTCTCCCTCTTTCTTCCCTCCCTCCCTCCCTCCCTCCCTCCCTCCCTCCCTCCCTCCTCTCTCTCTCTCTCTCTCTCTCTCTGTCTCTCTCTCTGTCTCTCTCTCTGTCTCTCTCTCTGTCTCTCTCTCTCTCTCTCTCTCTGTCTCTCTCTCTCTCTCTCTCTGTCTCTCTCTCTCTCTCTCTCTCTCTCTCTCTCTTTCTCGAGGTCTCACATAACCCAGCTGGCCTCCAACCCGCTACTATGGATAACCTTGAACTCCCAGTCCTTCAGTCTTTATCTTCCAAGTGCTAGGATTACAGGCCTGTGAAACAGGTCTACCTTCCCCAGCTATCTTTAAATTCTATACAACCAGCTATCTGTTGCCCTCATCAGTTAGCTCGCAGGAGCCTCAGTGGGACCCGAGGAAAGCGTCACATGACTTACTGACTACCGGACTAATGTCGCTGTTCTGAAAAGCTACAAGAGAAATCTACTCAGAAGCCGAGAGAGAGAGAGAGAGAGAGAGAGAGAGAGAGAGAGAGAGAGAGAGAGAGAGAGAGAGAGAGAGAGAGACTAGTAGCAAATCCTAAACTATGCATGGGTGGGATAAACTAGCCTCCTTCTAGGTAACCTTCTGGGATGGACCAGCACGCCATCTAGTGGTGCTCTTGGATCACGGCGTCCAAAGAGGGGATGCTTGTTGAATTCAGCCTGTGCAGCCCTGGACCCGATCCCACATTTCTTCTTTACAAGTTTTCTACCTCACGTGTTTTTACATCAAGAGAAAACCGAGAACATATAGAAAATTTGTTGTTGTTGCAAACATGGGAAGGAACTTTCTCAGAAGTGTTTCTTTTCTTGTTTGTTTGCTTGCTTGGCACTAGCTCACATACCTCGATGGCTTTGATTTCCTCTTACAGTGGAAGTCTCTGGTAAAGTCACTCACAGCTCATTACCCTCTGGGTTTCCTTTTGAGGAAACAAAGAATGTTAGAATGACCGGAAATGCAGGAGCTGTAAAGGAGAAAGGGTCACCATGGTGGCAGATTCGAGATCTGCCGCACTGAGAAAGTCACGTGTCCGAGTTTAAGTCCTTACGCTGTGATAGAATTGTCCTGACAGAAAGCAACTCAGGGATGAAGGAGCTGTTTCTGCTCGCAGCTCCAGATCGCGGTCCACCACTGTGGGGAAGTTGAGGCAGGGGCTTCTCATCACACCTGCAGTCAAGGCAGAGAAATGGAGGCACACATGCTCCCTGCTTGCTCGTGCTCAGTTTGATTTCTCCACTCACACAGTTCAGGGCCCTGTGCATAGGGAGTGGTGTTGCTTACAGTGGAGTGGGTGTTCCCACATTAGCTAAATTAAGAAAATCCCCTACAGAGATGCCCACAGGCCAACCCAACGTAGACACAGTCCCAGTGAGAGTCTCTTCAGGCATGGTTCCAGATTGTGTCAAGTTGTCAGTGATATCTAACCGGTATATAACCTGTGTCTTACAAGGCATGCTCCTTCTTTGAAGAACGGCTTTGCTTAGTCTCGTCTTGATGTTTAACGGGTGTGTATTTCTGGAGGCTAAAAGGACTTCATCTTCGGTTTCAAACGTGGACCCGTGTTTTAAGGGTCTTAATTTTAGCTTCAGTGCACGTAGTGAGGAGAAACTGGCAGGCTTATTTTCAGTGAGGGCAAGAGGCAAATGCCCTTGGTGGTATTTCCAGGAGAATCAGCCAACGAGTTCTTGACTGTGACTAGTCTGGCTGGTGTCAGTCAGCGGATCACGAAAAGCTGCTTCTATTTGATGAGAATGATGAGAATAAACCATTGCACGATGTACGTTTGGTCACTGGAATTCAGGAGGGTGGGAAATGCTTGAGCCTTTAGGATTTAGAGATTCACTTTCCTAACACACGCTTAGAATTGTGCCACTAGAGGGCGCCACTGCTGCAGCTTCTGCTGGCCTGCCAAGCACTGACACAAACACCACTCCTTAGAGACTGGCACTAGCAGGGCTTCTCCTTGTACACCCCTCTCTAGCCATGTGGAGGAAACAGAGCCCACGGACAGCTGATTGGTGGAAACACCAATACAGCAAAAACAAAACAAAAACCACCTACAGCCAAGGTTATCGATGCAGTCATAAACATTGCCGATCAAATTATAGATGAACGGCAAGAACCACACTGATATATGCAAGAAAAGCGTGGGCTAAATGCTACATCCACTCACGATTGCCTTAGTCACTGTGAAGAGTCGATGATCACGGCAACTCTTATAAGAGATAACATTTATTGGGGGCTTGCCATAGTTTCAGAGGTTAGTCCGCCATCGTCACGGTGGGGAGCAGGGTGACAGGCCAGTGTGGTGGCTGAGAGCTATATCCTGATCTGCAAGGAGAGAGAGAGAGAGAGAGAGAGAGAGAGAGAGAGAGAGAGAGAGAGAGAGAGACAGAGAGAGAGAGAGACTGGGTCTGGCATCTTTTGAATCCTCTAAGCAGGTGGAACTGAATGTGAATGGTCGTGTTGGAGCTACGCCATTTTTTATGGATACGAATTTTTGCCCTGGACAGCCTGACTCAATTCCTCATGACCTGAGGCTAAAACTTAATATTTCCCGACTCTGTAAGGGTAAAAAGAAGGGAGGAGGTTGTAGTTTTTTGGAGGGGAACTTCTTCTGGATAAAGGAGGTGAGTCTCAAAACGTGAAGGAGCATGTTGAAGTCTCTTCCAGGTGGAATAGGGGCTGGTCGATTTTAGCCAGGATGAATCCAGTGACCCTTTGGACGGAGAAAGCTTGTAGTCTTTGAGGAAGCTGATGAGCTGGGCGGGACTAAAGAGTAAAGTTAGAGTGACCAGAAATAACAACGGAGTTAGCCAACGGGCTGTCTGTAGCCCCGGGCAGCCAGGTGTCCATCCAGAAAATATCACCTGCTTCTGATTCTCTGTAATAAGTGTTCTATAGCGTTTTACCATATTGGCCAGATCAGTTTAGACAAAACAGCATTTTTCCCTCAGGAAGGGACAAATGCTTCCCCTTCCCAGTCATGAAGTCTGGTTCTGTGGCTCTGGAGGGCTACTGCAGCAGGGAATCTACTTTGTAGTGTGATTGTATTTTGCTGTACCTTTAATTTTAAATAGATTAATTTCCCTAATTTAACTGGTTAGTTGACTGTGTTGTACCCATGGAGAACCCTATCATTGTTGTAAGGTGAGAGCCATTGGTGGTGGCGATGGTGGTGGTGGAGGTGGAGGTGGTGGAGAAGGAGGTGGTGGAGAAGGAGGTGGTGGAGAAGGAGGTGGCAAAGGTGTTGGAGATGGTGATGGAGGTGGTGGTGGAGGTGGAGGTGGTGGAGGTTGTGGAGGTGGTGATGGTGGTGGAGGTGGTGATGGAGGTGGTGGAGGTGGAGGTGATGGAGGTGGTGGAGGTGGTGGAGGGGGTGGAGGGGGTGGAGGTGGCAAAGGTGGTGGAGGAGGTGGTGGTGGAGGTGGTGGAGGAGGTGGTGGTGGAGGTGGTGGAGGTGGTGGAGGTGGCAAAGGTGGTGGAGGTGGTGATGGAGGTGGTGGTGGAGGTGGAGGGGGTGGAGGTTGTGGAGGTGGTGGTGGTGGTAGAGGAGGTGGTGGTGGAGGTGGTGGAGGTGGAGGTGGTGGTGGTGGAGGAGGTGGTGGAGGTGGAGGTGGTGGTGGTGGTGGTGGTGGTGGAGGTGGTGGAGGTGGTGGTGGAGGTGGTGGAGGTGGTAATGGTGGTGGTGGTGATAGTGAGGTTTGTGGAACCTTTTGTTTGGATGTGAAGGAAGTTCCGGGGGGAAAGACTAAAAAGACCTGGTAAAATGTGCACATGCAGATAATAAGGATGGGAATGGTTATGGGAGGAGCCAGAGTGGGAAGGATCTAAAGCCCACACAATAGAGAAGGCCTGTGGTTGAATTTTTGTCTGGTGTCTTTGGGTCCCATCTCAAACCAGTTGGGGATTGTTGGTGTGGAAGCTTCATGGTTCTTGGAGGAGGCACAGACCCCACCCACAGCTGTCACCAGGCTTGACTGTGGACTACGGCAGCAGCCAAAGAATCAAGTTGATTCCGAAGGGTGTTGAGCTGATATGAAATGTCTCTAAGGTCTCTGAGAGCTGGTGAGAGAGCAACCTCAGCTGATATAGAAGAGACTTCAGTCCTGTTGTTTTAGTTCTGGGTCCCTAGAACAATGTCCAGAGTGGCAAAGAGAGGGAAGAGTGGGGAGTCGGATCCCCCTCTTCAGAGCTCACTCTAACTGCTTTAGGGGTTTAAGGTGCAGATTTCTCTTTGAGCTGAGAAAAAAGGAAGAGTATAGAAAAGGCAGCTATCGGAGGAGGGTCCATCCAAGGGGCCACATGGAAATTCAAAGATGACCAAGATCCAGGAAAAGAGTCAGAAGGTAGTAACTGTTCAACCTGTGGAGAATACTCAGAGAGAAAGTTACCTTTTGTTTAGTAAGCTGAAATGTAATTGTACAACTGGCTGGACCACGTACCAGAGCTCTGTAGAAGGATGCAGTAACTGTACTTAGCTGTGTGTTTCTATCACACATAAGGAGCATATTCCATAATGAAAGGAGGCTGCCAAATGCTCCGTCATCCAGCTCACAGCTTTAGGTACTTATTCTGACTATCCAAATGGTGTCTTTAAAACTGTGCTAGACAATCCTATAAAGCCGTCTCAGTGGGATTCTATTTCTCTTTTAAATTGCCGGTTCGATGCTTTTAGGACTTCTTTTACAAAGCTCTCAGGTGCTTGCTCCTTATGCAGGAGTCTGACGTAATAAACGGCAAGCACAGAAAACCCTGAGGTCTCATATAATTAGGGCCACCGGGGAGAAGTGCCTGGATACTCAGGAGAAAGGCCAAGGGCCTAGCCTATTTCTCCTTATTGGAAGGAATGGTACCATTTAATAAGTCTGTCTGTCATTGTTTTAAGCAGGCACAGCTGGAGTTCTAAAGATTGCTATTGTCCAGCTAGGCATTGTTCAACATCACTTTAATAAGAGAAAGTTGAATTCCCATGGCACACACACAGAATGATGTAGCAAATTAATATTACCTGTGTACACACCATAAAACAATTATGCCTTGTACGCTTCCGGGTAAACCTCATGGAAAACATAAAACAGCTTTTATAACTTATGTATCATGTAGAGTTTTTATGTCATAATTATCACTTAATTTATATTTACATCATCTAACAAGATTCAGCTGAGGGACCTCTATTAAAACCATGATGCTGGAGTTACTATTGAGAGATTTGGGGCAGATGGTCCCTTTTATCCCTTCCATGTTTGAGCATCCTGCTAGCTGGCTTTATTATAGACACCTTTATACCACGAGATAAGCAATAATAACCTTTATTGAAAATAGTTTACCTCTTAGCTGTTCTCAAGCACACAATGTCTTTTTTCCCGGGCTGTTTTGTTTCCCTCTTTCTCTCTGTCACAGAGGCAGGGGATCATTCTGACTCAGCACAGAGACTTTGGAGAAAACTTTGAATAAACACACTTGGGTCTAAAGTGGGTAGGCAAAAATCTCACCTCCAGACACAGATTTTCAGTGAAGAAAAACAACCTATGACAATCTTTCAATGCTATTCACATCCCCAAAGACATTTGAATCTCTGTAAGGCTGGATCCAGAGAGCTACATCTCCATCATCGATTCATGTGTGTCTGCAGATGTGGGCAGACGACCTGTAAAGCTTAGCAAGTAACTGAGACATGAAATAAAAGCAAGTGTATCCAGGGTTGGTGGGGCAGAAGCAAGGGCATAAGGTAAAGAAGTTCCAAGAAAAAAAAGAAGGCCATCCTATCTCAGCCATGAGAAGCAGGCTTAGAAACTCACTAGAGAAAGCAGGCATTAGGACCCAGTGCATATTGTACCTCCAGTTTCTTTCTGAGCTATATTAAGCTTGGGCTCTGGGCTCTGGGCCAGGTTGTAAGCCAAAGCTGAGTGGCAGGGATAGGAAGGGTTAAAATGTCTCTGTGCTGGGTCAGAATGGTCCCCTGCCTCTGTGACAGAGAGAAAGAGAGAAACAAAACAGCCGGGGGGCGGGGGGCATTGTGTGCTTGAGAACAGCTAAGAGGTAAACTATTTTCAATAAAGGTTATTATTGCTTATCTCATGGTAAGGCCTCTCGGGGGAGGGGCCTTAGACCCTTTGCTATTTCCTTTGTGACAATTGGCTAGGTCTACTTGGAACATCAACATGGAAAGCTTCAAACTGAAGACAGGGATGGTCATATCGGAGCATGCTGGCCAGATCTGAGAGGAGAATTGAGTGAGTTTTATGGGATGGATCCTGCTAACAGGGAGCTTTAGAGCCGGTGTGAAATGACAAGCAGGGCTAGTGGAGTGCCTCGTCCTACTTCCTGAGACGCCCCGAGGTTTGTGGAAAGATGAAAGTGAGCTGACGTGTTAGGAGGGGGTGTCCCTGCATTCATAAGGCCAGAGGAGTCCCAGAGTCAGTTAAAACATGGGGTGACCCTGGAACCTCCCAGTCTTTGGGCAAACACAAATACAAGCAAGCAAAATCCAACCCTGATACCTTTTAAAGTCAGCCAGGTTCATCTGGACCATGATAAAGGCCAAAGGATCTGGGGGAACAGACTACAGACTGTTCAGAATGCTCCCCACTCCCAGCCATCTCCAGCTCCGTGAGTGAGTCACCTTTATGACCAGAAATGATGAGGGGACGCGACAGACACGACCTGTTGAGATAGTCTGATGGGAACAGCTCAGTATTTGCTTAAGCATGCTTTGGGAGCCTTTAGCTTGTGATTGGCTCCAGGTTCAGCTGCCATGATTGGCCGAGGCACAGTTGCTTAGTTACCAGGGTGTAGTTAGGATGGTGTGATGGCTTGATTATTGACTTGTTTGGACGGAGAGATAGCACGTTAGTTACCGCTTTCATTGCCAGCGTCAAACACAACTTAGGGGAGTGAAAGCCCATCATTGTAGGTGAGATGGGGCAGGAGCAGCGGGTTATGCCCTGTCTGCAATCAAGAAGGGGAGAGAGACAAAGACCCGAATGCCGTCGCCTTTTCCATCAATTCAGTTGCGCCTCCCCCGGTACCCAGGATGACACCACTCGCATTCAGGGCGGATTTTCTCTCCTTAGTTAATACTTTCTAGAGTTGCAGTCCCAGAGGCGTGTTTCAGGGTTGATTCTGAATCTCACTGAGTTGCCAGCAAAGATTTACAGATTTACAGGCTCCTAGGTTAGCAAGCACACTTCTGGGTTAGTCTGTGAGGTTGTCTCCAGAGATGGTTGGTGTGGGCGACAGTAATAGGGGTGTGGGGATGTTTGGAATGTGAATGGCACCATCCAATAGTCTGGGGGAACACGGTGGGAGGAGGAAGCCAGCACAGGGAGGCTTGACCCTTCCAGAGTAGATACCTTTCTTGGTATGTTTCATGAGTGCCGTCACTCACGGACCGCATGGTCTGTCTTCTTCAGTCTTCCACATGGATTCCTACCAGTGATCACCAGGCATCTTCCAGGCTCCAGCTCCAGACTCTGCTAAATCACCAGTCCCCTTCTCCTATCAACAACCAACCACCAGAAGATGCCCACTAGGGGGCTGGCAAGATGACTCTGGGCATAAAGGGTCTCTGTGGAAAAGGCTGATGGCCTGAGTTTTATAGCCAGGACCCGCATGGTGGAAGGAGAGCCCCGACTTCTAGAAGCTGTCCTCTGATAACTCCTTATGTGTGTGTTGTGGCATGCATACTCCACCACCCAAATACAAACTAAATTAACTAATTTAATTTTAAGAAATTTAAAGACGAACCATAAAAACGTGAGACAGACTCTCAGGTCATATATTTGATAAGGAAATACTCTCCAAAATATAGAAAACTGTGCAACTCCAACAATCAAAAATTAAACCACCTGGTTAAAAATGGGCAAAAGTTCCAATAATTTATGTCTCCGAAGAAAACATACAATGATTCTCTCTGTAAAAAATTGCTATGACACGTATTTCTTTATGCTGGCAGGAGGGGGACATGATATGGCAGATGTGAAGGGGTCAGAGGACAGTTGTTGGGGTCTGATCTCTCCCTCCACCATGTGGGTCTTGGGGAACAAACTCAGGTTATCAGGCTTAATGGCAAACACCTTTCCCCACTGAGCCACAGGCTCGGTAGTGGTTTTTAAGCACAAAGGACACATGACTGGCGAGGACAGAATGAGTGGTTTGGGGTTACTGGCCTGATTGGCTTGAGAAGAAGACAGAAGATAGGACCTAGAGAGCTTCCTGTTCATTGGGGGATTATGAGACTCCTCTGGCAGGGAAGGAATGACAGGGACAGAGACTGGGGTCCTGCTCCAGCCCCGAGGAGGAAGACCTCTACCAACCATCTCCTCCAGCTAGTCTCAGGAAATTCCCCGTGAGACAGAGAGGATAGGCCCAGGGAGATGACGCAGTACAACCAGAAGGGGACACGACCCTCTCCTTTCAGTGCTGGAGATGTGACAGCACAAAGATCGCCTAAACATGGATGCAGGGGACACCGAGACGCACTGTGGTCAGGAGTCCCCACGCTCCTCAGGAAACAGGAAGACACAGACACCACCAGGAGAGAGATTTGCTGATCGCATTCAGGAGTGAGCGGAACTATCCCATGTTTAATGCCATCAGGAGGGGACATGCTGGAACGGGGTGGTGAGGATGACTGGAATTGGAAGTCAACTATTTTCGGTGGGATTTGTCACTTTCCCCACAAAGAGGGGGACACTGGTGTATTCATCTTTAACGACAACTATGAAGGGCCTGTTGAAACGGATGACAGGGACCTTAGGCAAGGCCGTCTTACTCAAGCTACTGCTCCTGGCAGTTTTTGTCGTCGCTTCGTTATTGAAGGTCAGTACGGTCTTTTGCACAGCCTGTAGGGGAGAAGCAGAGGGAGTTGGAGGTTGCGCCCACCCCAGGCTAACACCAGATCTCATGTAGGGTCCTCATTCATGGAGAGCCTCGCTGTGCCCATGCCCTCCCTGCCCATGGCCCCATGAACCCTACTGTTTAGTGGAGGCCTTTCCCAATGTGTGCAACCCTTTCACATTCAGACTGTTCTCCTCCCCTTCCCTCCTCTCCCCTTCCTTTCTCTCATCTCCTCTTCCCTCCCTTCCCTTCCCTTCCCTTCCCTTCCCTTCCCTTCCCTTCCCTTCCCTTCCCTTCCCTTCCCTTCCCTTCCCTTCCACTCATCTCCCTTCCCCTCCTTTCTCCTCCCCTCCCCTCTCCTCCTCTCCTCTTAACTCCCGTCCCTTTTCTTCCCTCCCCTCCCCTCCCTTCCCCTTCCCTCCTCTCCTGAACCATCTCTCATAGACTTAGCTTCAGAGGGAGCCCCTGTACTTCACGTCTCCCATAAACATGTCTCCTTTCCAGTGTGCGTTGAGACAAGGGTTTTGAAGATGATCTGAGCCAATGTCTTTCTATATTAATATAGGTAAGTTGAGGAATCAACTTACCAGGAATCAACAGCCCTGGGTAAACACTAAATTAAGGGCCACTGAGTTCCTTTCAAGAAGGGCTTTATGAGAGCATACGATTCCTTATCCTGCTCCTGCTCTCTGCCTCTGAGTTCTCCACGGTACATCTCTGGAGTCTGTGGGAAACACCGTGTCTCTGTCCCCTAGTACCATCCTCAGCCTTGAATCTGATCTGTCCTGACATTCCATTCAGCCCTATTGGCAGCTGGGGTACCGCCCTCTTCAAATGACCTCACCTTGTTGAGCTTCAGGGGAGTGTCCTGCGTGATCCCTGAGAGGTCAGCCTCATTGCTGAAGACCTGGGTGATGCCCAGGGTGCTCAGGATGGTCTTCAGGTCATAGGTTGTGGATATGGACAGTTTGGGAAAGTACAGATTTACAGTCCTGGTGTGCAGAAGAGAGGAAGGCGTCCTTCAGTGTCGTGACAGCAATGGTCTCATTTCGCGCTCACACCTCCTGGAAGGCCACCCACCTCATCCAGGAAGAGTCGATGTACTCTGAGAGTTGTGTGTGTGACTCCCCAGGCTGAGGCTCAGCCCTCAGTTTGCACAGATAAGACAAGACATCTAGAGGGTCTATGCTAAGGAAACAGAGCAGCCTTGAAGCTGCGCTCAGTTTGTTCTCAGCCTGCCTGACTCTGCTTCCTGATGGGTGCCGGGCCTCAGCAGGTGTGGGACTGGGGGGTGAGGCAGGACATCTGTCCACAGTTCACCTTGAGCCCACCTGAGCATCTATGTATCAATGCCTTCCTCACCAAGGGAGAGCAAGGCCTGAACTCAGCAACCTGGAGGGGGAGGGGCACATTCCACAACTGTTGGCTCCCTGGAACCCAATAAACCTCACTGAAGGGTGACAGGAACATAGCCTTCTATAGTCATGTCCTGAGCTCCCCTTGGCTGGCCCTCTCCTGTTCTAGGCCCTTCCTCCTTGTCTCTCATGACCTCCACTCCCAGCTGAGGCTGAGAGGCCTAAGACCGGTCTCCTTGTTTTTGTTTCTGCCGTTGTTGAGAACCTCTGGCTGCTGAGGGTGGAGGTGTGTCTTTGCCAAGGAGACTTAACTCTGAGCATTGTTCCTGTCTCTGAGCCTGTCTCATACTGCATCTGTCTATAAGCTTTGGCTGAGAGACTGGGGGCCAGTGCTGAAAGGCTCTGTCATGTCATAGCTCAGAGGCTGAGTAGCAGCACGTGGATCCCTTGCCCGGGACTCACCTTAAGTCGATGAGCTTCAAAATATTTATGAAGTGAGTCTCATTCAAGACTTTCTCTAGTTTCTGCATCTCCCCTTGGTCGGGCAGTATGAAGAAGGCGGTGGCATCCCCCATATAATGCTTTACCAGCACCCAGCTGGACAGTTCTTCTTCGCGGTGCAAGAAAAATCTACCCCAGCAATTGGTCATGGGCACCTTGATGGTCGTGTCCTTGTTCACGTGGAAGTCCGCCTCGAAGGTGTGTTCCACATCGACTTCTTCATACCCTTTGCCTGGAGAGAGGGGAGGGGCGCATCAGATAGCGGTGGAGTCAAGGGTTAGCTAAGTGCTAGAGAAAAGAAGTATGGAGTGCCTTGTGAGACGCTCCCTCTGAGCCTCGGCTTCATCAGCTGTAAACTGGGCTGGAGAAGAGCTTATCTGGATACTTGACAGCACCTTAGAAAATGGTCTGGAGCTGTAGGAAGGGGCTCAGAGAACTGTGTGGGTTGATCTGTGAAAACCTGGCTCCAGCGGAGAAGCAGTTTTATTTCACGTTCTTCAGGTAGTCCGCTGAGGATGCTAAATGGAGACAAGTGGGCACAATCACAGTCTCCTATAACCTTGTATGTCGAATCTTGTTATCTCTTTTCTGGTGACTTTCTGTGACTGTGCTCTAGTCAGTGTTCTGGGAAAGTCTAGTGGGAACCTCTGGATCTCCGTCTCAGGAGATCCAAATAAAGTGCACGGACCTAGGAAAAGCCTCTCTGCTGTACAAGTGTTCTCTGTAAAGGCTGTCGGAGAGGGTAGGCACCTCGGGGAACCCCAAGCCTTCCTAGTGTTGGACAGATGCTAAGCATCCTCCGCATCATAGCAGAGCTGGGGTCTCCTGGTGCTGACATTTTCCTTGGTGCCCTGTGCTGTGCTGCTCTGCTGGGCTCTGTGGGAATACACAGAGGTGCAGCCATGGCCTCGACTCCCCTCCCCCACCTTCTGAGTGATACACGCTGGGGGATGTGGAAGCATCTTTGGGATGTGGGCTTGTGAGGCCCTGATGTCGCCTAGCACTCAAAGGAAGCAAGTCAGACTAAACACCAAGGTTATTTGATCAGCTCCTTGCTTTTGCTGTTGAAAAAACCATGGTGGGTTCTGGCTGCTGAGGATGAAGTGCATCTGTCTGCACCAAGGAGAAGATACCTGTTTAGGCTGAGTGTTATTGCTGCCTCTGAGTCTGGCCTGCACTATGGTAAAGAGCATTGTGTCTGTCTACAAGTTCAAGACTGTCCAACTGTCCACCAAAGCTCTGGCTAAGGCATGGGGGCCAGGCCTGAAGGGTCCCAGTCATGTCATGCCTCAGAGGCTGGGAAGCAGTGACTCCCTCCCTGGATGAGGGACTCACATTAATAGAGAAGCCTTAGGATACACATTCTGTGTAGCTTGCTTAGGTAAGTATCAAGGCAAGTGTTTGCACACATTGACAGCAATGGTATTCTTTCCCCCTCGATAAGCCAGGACGCTCACATCCCAAGCATGTAAGTTAGCTTTCCCTATATCGTGACTAATGGGCGGTGAAGACAGAATCTAAACCCAGGTTTTGCGTACTTCACTGCTGACTCTGTTCAGTTACTCCAGACTTTAGCAAATCAAGTCACCCAAAGCACTGTTTGACCTTTGCCTTCTGTAGAAATTTGCATATTTGACTGATAACCAGGGAGATGTCATGTATCTGGTACTCAACCCCCTTAGAGATTTCCAGTGAGCCTGGGAAACAGTGTAACAGAGGCGGAATTAAAATTTCCCCAGGAAACCTCATGCTGGGAATGAGAGCAGCTGGAAGCCCTGGCAGCCAGGGAGGAGACCAGAAAATGGTTAATCTCAGTTCTGATCATACACACTGAAGTCAATCTACATAGGAATACGTCTTGGCTTTTGTTTCATTTTTCTCCTATTAACTGTGACGCTATGCAGGTAAGGCAGAAGAAAGATCTAGAGATCTTTCTCCCTCCAGTTTGAGTCAAGACTGTAAATGAGATAATTTCCTTCAGCCAGGCCCAGTTTCCTATTTTCCTGGTGAAGTGGTATACAGTCACCATTCAGATTCTGCTAACATTCTTGGCTAGCCAGCCAGGAGGAAGGGCACTGGAGGAAGAGACTTAGACTGGTCACGGCAAGCTAGTCCTGTATTTTAGGAATTGGGGGATATTTCCTCAGCTTTGGGGGCATGTCTTATATACATGGATTTTTTTTTTCCCATTCCTCGTTTACATAGCATTGGCTGCAAATAAATTAAATTCACCAGACTGGTAACAGAAAAAGAGGCTGATCATTTTCATGGTATCTATAAGTAAGTAGTGATACCTACCCCAAACACAGACTGTGGGGGACATGTGACTCTGGGGGTGGGGAGCTCACCTCTGGGAGGCTGAGGGATGCAATCGCTTACTTAATCTGCACACATGTATGTGTTTGTATATAAATAAGGTCTCCCAGATGCCTCCTAGTTCACAGGACTTAGGTAAATCTTTGACAGATCAGTTAATTAAACTTGTAAAATAACAGGAAAATGTTTTATTTTGTTAAAAAAAAGAAAGAAAACAAAAAATTTGCGAGATGGTCTAATTGATATATGGAAGAACAAGAAAGAAAAAAGTGAGTCAAGTAGGAAGAAAGATAAAGAGGGAGTTGTTATACAGGAACTTGTTCATTGAGACAGAGTCTCACTATGTAGCCCAGGCTGGCCTGAAGCTCACTGTGTAGCCTCCAACTCGTCATGACCCACACGCCTCTACCTCCCAAGGGCATGCATGTCTCTGTGCGTGTGCATGTGTGTGTTCTGATATACTTGCCCCCACGTGTATGTGGGGGCTGAAGGTTGATTTCAGGGTGTTCTCCTCTCATGCCCTCTACCCAAATTTCAGTTTTATTTATTTATTTTTACACGTATGTGTCTGTGTCTCCGTGCTGCCTGTGGAGGTCAGAAGAAGGTGTCAGGTCCCCTGAAGGCACCGAAGCAGGTGACTGTGAGCTGCCCAATATGGATGCTGGCAAACCAGCTTTGGGTCTCTGCAAGAACTGCACACGTTTTCAATTGTTTAGCCATTTTCCAGCCCTTCCGCCTTCATTTTTAAGACAGGGTCTTGCACTGAATCTGGAGTTTGTTGATCCATCTGGACTGGTCAACAAGCTCCCAAGATTTATTTCTCTGCATCCTCTGTTGCTGGGGTCATGGTCAGTTACCAGTACGTCCAGCTTTTGAATGAGTGTCGTGCATCTGAACCAGGTCCTCATGCCTGTGCCTGCACCATAGCACTGAGCTCACGGCTTCTTTTAAGTATTGGGTCTTCATCTTTGAGAGAAACAAGGACTTAAAAAGAAGCTGTCTGTTCTAAAGTCTTTTAAATGATTTTCTTATAATGCTGGTTAAATAAGCATCTATTGTTTAGGTTATTATATTATGTTTGGCATAGAGATGTCTGTAATCGGAATCTTTTATCTATCTATCTATCTATCTATCTATCTATCTATCTATCTATCTATCATCTATGTATGTATGTATGTATGTATCTATCATCTAGCTAGCTATCATCTATACTGTCTGTGTCTAACGGCTTAATATGCTGTGTGTATAAACATCATCTAAATGTTATATGAAGTTCATAAAGATTCACAGGTTAATACAAGCAAAATAATCAGCCAGTACTGTCTTTTATACAGCATGTCAGGCCAACACCTTAAACCCACAAGACAGTCCATAAGGCTCTTAGTATTTCTACCATCTGAACTTAGTACCATTCACACAGAAGGTCCCATAATGCAAGCAGTTTAAACCCTTGTCTGTATCCATTTGCTTCAACCCAGTTAGCAAGTCGGCTGTTGTTTATATGGGACATGCACTCCCTCTTCAGGCAGGAAGTGCTTCCTAATCCTGTCCGAAGTCTGAAACTTCACAAATAAAAGCTTTAATCAGTACTAAAAATCCCCTGTACTAATTACCACTGGTCTCTGCGCATTTCTGGTCTACCAGCACGGAAGGCTGCTAAGACTCGAAGCTCAGGAAAGCATTTTACTAATCTACTATCTTTCAAACTCAAACTTGTCCTAATGGCAGCCTTTTCCGTCTGACACGTAATCTGTGCTACTCTGATCGTTGTTTGGGGCACAGATAGTCAGCTGTACTAGGCACTGCGTTCCCAGCAGCCGCTAATCAATAAAACCACTGGACACTGGGTATCCAGGAAGCCCTGAAGTAATTCTGTATGCAACAAAAGAAAAGATTGTTTTGGAAATGACTAAACTTCTTTCGGAGCAAGTTCTTTTGCAAGTCCTCAGAAAACTCTGGACAATCATGGGCAAATGGCTTGAAACAAATCTCCCTGTACAGGAAGTTTTCTGAGAGGCTCCAGGATGGCTGAAACTAAATCCAATTAAAAGACAGACTACTGGCAAACTCAGTCTAAGTGCTCCTCCTTCAAACCCACTCAGATGCTTAAACTTAGCCTAAAAGGTCACCTGGAACTAACTGCTTGACTTCCTGACACACGTCCTTCCTGCTGCAGGAACAGATCTCACCTTGGCAGTGACAGCTAAGACAACTGAGACCAAACCTCAGCATGGTCAACCAATCATGTGTGCGGAGGAAAAATGTATTGAGGCAAAAAGAGAGAAATTGCTGGAATAAAATGGAGTCATGACAGACTTGATGGTGCACCAACTCAGAGGGTCACAAGTTCCAGGTCAGCATAGATGACACAGTAAGTTACTGTTAAAAAACCAAAATGAAACGAAACCCAACAACATCCAAAATGGAGTCACTTGTGCAACAAGTGTGTCTAAGAAAAAGTCCCTCTGAATGATGTTAGGACTTTGGTTCCTAGTAGTATTCTGTCAAGGATTGTTTTTTAGGTACAAGAATATCTAGGAAGTTTCCACACATTCCAACAATAGATAGGCTAACATCCCAAGTTCCTTAAGACTTGAGAGTGAACAAGAAAGAGTTGTCATCATGTAACAGGGACGCTGAGGGATTAAAATATCTCTCGGACATCCCGTGCTAGGAGGGAGACCTACCCATAGTACTGATGGCTGAGGAAGAAGCCATGTTCCAGAAAAGGGTCAGTGTCACAGCTCTGACTGCTACCTCACAGCTAAGTCTGCACGTGTGAACATTTTGCCTTTTGCATCATCTTTTCTATAAATCGCAACACTGCTATCGGTCAGGCAGAGAGAAGTTTCTTCACCCTAGTTCTGATCTAAACTGGAAAAAAAAAGTCCAACAAAACATTTTTTTAAATCAGTTCCCATCTCCTAGTGTTCCAGTAAAGTTGTAAGAGGTGGGTTCTGTTACCATTAAGATAACTCAAGGAGACGGTGGTCTGGCTGGTTTTAACCCATCATCCCCAACCTATAGGTTTATAGATGTTACTGAATTATTTCTGATCGAAGAACTGAAAATCGTATTGCAATGCTGCCTGCTACTTTCTGGTATGTCAAGGAAGAATTAAATACTGGAGCATGAGGACATATTTGGGTGGCTTCCTTGAGGTCACTAACCCTGGTGGTCCACCTTACCTTGGAAGAAGATGTAGTTCATCAAGGCAAACGTTGTGTCTTTCTCCAGATCCTTGACCAATCCCACTATTTTCCCTTGGGTTTCATCTGCCACATAGTCATTGATTTGTTTTTGGGCTCGTTGGGTGTCCTTGAAGTTGACAGCAATGACTTTTGAGTGGTACAGCCCCTTGACATCCTCCACAAACTTGTCCACCAGCTTCAGACTCTGGTCAGTGAATAGGCTGCTGTCTATAGTCAGCCGGGACCTGTGGTCTGGCAGACGGAGGATAGAGAGAAGTTGCTTGATGCATTCATGAATGTAGTTCTTGGGCATTTCTGTGAGGTTGAACTTCAGTCCTTCCAGGATCTGGCTGTGGGTGCTATTCTTGGTCCCCAGGGAGAGCATTAAAGTGGCGACAATGATGTTCGCTGGGGAGAATAAGATGTTGGTGTCTTTTGCCCAACTCTCCGACTTCTGATACAAGGTGAAGGTTAACTGGATGATGCTGTAGGAGATGCGTTGGCAGTGCAGGTGCTCCTGATGCTCATGGTCGTGCTCATTCACATCTATCTCCAGAGGATCTTGAGGCTGGGAGCCAGAAAAAAGGCAGCACAGGCCTGCTAGCAAAAGGAGACCCTGGGAGACAGAGGATGACATTGTCCTGCAAGACAGAGATGGAGACACAAGTCCTAAGTCAGGGCCCATGAGGATTCCTACATATAAAGGCAGCTGCAATCATGTGCTCTCCCCTGTCCCCATTGTGTGTGTGTGTGCGCGTGTGCACATGCACATATATGCATATTGCCATTTGCTCTAACGAATGTGGTTTGTTCCTTCAAACTCCGAAGAGTCACAGTTTCTGGGACAGAAAGGATGACAGCAGTTCATGACTCTGCTTCTAATCACACACACACACACACACACACACACACACACACACACACACACATATCTCATCTTTGGAATGAGGCAGGTGGGGGGAGGTAAATGAAATAAATGCAGATATATCACAGAGAACACTCAGATTCAACCACAGAACAGTTCATGGGGGGGGGGAGTGGGATAGTGGGCTTAGCAAACCACTAACAGGACTAGCCAAGGCCCATGAGTCCAGAAGAAAAAAAAGACGGGGGGACAACACCAACAATTAGGACTAGCCAAGGCCCATGAATCCAGAAGAGAAAAAGAGGGACAGAGGGCAAGTCCAGCTATTCCAGGAGTTAGTGAACACATCTCTCCCTTGGGGCTCCCGAGTTCTCACCAGGATATCAAGATCAGAATACCCAGGTAGGAGAGTGGGCTAAAGAAAGAGGGCTGAGGACCAGGCTGTACTCTGGAATTTAGCTCTGAAAATCCAGATCCAAAAAGACTCCTTTCTCCCCAAGATAGTTAGGGTTGTAGATGGTTATAGACTCACCATGTCCTCAGCAGGGTCTCTGACTCAGAGTGGGTAGCCCTAAGAAGGATCCCCAAGGCAGATCAGGTGCAGGTTGGGGGTTCGGGGAGTGAGTTTGCCTAAGGTGGCTTCTCATTTCTCTATAGGCAGAGAACTGGGGGAGGCCAAAGGTACAGGATCCAAAACAAGTCTCCATCCCTGCCCTTACTAGCACACACTGTGTGCCTACTATGTGTTGAGAACCCAGAGTAATGTCTTTGTTCTCTGAACTCTGTGCATAGGAGATGAGCTAGGTGCCTTCATTTCCCATGTATGAATGAATGAGATGTTGAACCCAAGGGATGGAGGCTGGCAATGTCCACCCTGAGGACTCAAGAGGAGGATGGTGAAGCACTTACTGAGTAGAATAGGCTGAGGCCAGCTGGAGGGTCACGGTGTAGCGCTGACTGTACCTCATAGTCTTTCCCTGGAGACTTATAAGCTGATTGCAGGGGCGGGGAGGGTGTAGGGACACTCAGTCCCAATGCATACAGAGATGCTTCAGGCTGGAGAAGAGCCTGGGGCTGATTGTGGAGGCTGGCCAGGGGACTGTGTCGTGTACTCTGTAACCTGAGGGCTTGGCCACCTTTCCAGAGATTGGCTTAGTGTGGTGCAACCAGATAGTGGGGAGAGAGGTAGTGCCAGGGCCACCGTAGATCAGAGTAGGCGATAGGTACACACTGTGGCCGACTGGACAGGAGAGAAGAGATTTCAAAAAAAGTGACTTCTATTATCAGATTGTTGGAACAAAGGACCCGAAATAATTAACTTTCCAGGGATTCTATGCTGGGTAAAGGGAAAGGCTGAAACCCTGCTGCCAGCCACAGCAGGGACTGCCTCCCCAGAAGAGATCTAGCGCAGTTCTGATAACTTTGACTGATAGTCTATTTCCTGGTGTGTGCTGTCTAGTGTCTTTCTCAGAGTTCTATTGCTGTGAAGAGACATCCTGAGAGCAGAAACTCCTTAATTGGGGATGACTTACAGTTTCAGAGGTTTAGTTCACTATCATGGCAGGGAGTGTGGCAGCAGGCAGGCAGACATGGTGCTGGAGAGGTAGCCAAGAGTTCTACATCTGGACCCACAGCAACAGGAAAACAGCCATTGGGTATGGTTTGGGTTATTTAAACCTCAAAGCCTACCCACAAGTGGCACACTTCTTCCAACATAGCCACACCTCTTAATGCTTCTCAGGTAGTGCCACTCCCTGGCGACCAAGAATTTCCCCCTAAGAACCTTTATAGGTGTTTCCTATTCAGACATATCTTCTATAGAATTTTAATATTGCCATGGAAAATGCCACAAGCAAATGGGACCTTTTTCCCCTCTTGGTTTCACTAAACTGTATTAAGATGCTTCTCTTTGTCAGTTGCTCCCAAGAAGCAGGGACCATGACTCTTAAGTGTCCCATCTAACAACAGTAACAGAGCCCAGCACAAGGGATCCCATAACTCACTGATCCCCTGGCTGGAAAAAAGGTAGATTCTGGTTCTGGATCCCTCCTCTCAAGAGAAGCCTGTTTTTCCTTACTTTATCTTGAATAAAATTTGATTTTCAAGGTAATTTGAGTGAGAATGGCTCCCACAGGAACATATATTTGAATGCTCTGGTTCCCAGTTGGTGAAACTGTTTGGGAATGTTAAGAGGTATGCCCTCATTGGAGAAGATGTGCTGAAGCCATTGCAGCTCGCTCTCTCTCTCTCTCTCTCTCTCTCTCTCTCTCTCTCTCTCTCTCTCTTTCTCTATCACTTGTAGGTCAGATGTCAGCTCTCAGCTACTGGTCCAGTGCCATGCATGCATGCGCACCTGCTGTTGTGCATCCCAGGATGCTTTTGGGGTTGCCTTCTGAATCTGTAAGCGAGCCCACAATTAAATGCTTTCTTTTACAGGTTGCCTTGGTTCTGGTGTTTTGTCGTGGTGATGGAAAGGGACTTAAGAACTTTGTAAAGCCCCTGTTTTCCCCTTTTAGTTCTTTAAGTCATCTGAGAAAATGACCCTATGCCCGCACCCTGAGTAACATCAGGATAGGCTCGATATTTTTCATGGTTTGACAGATCATAGCAGAGAGCTCCTGGACACCCTTGTCTCTCTGTTCTCACCCACAGAACCTTAAATGGCTCCATAAATACCAACTCATACCAACCTGCCCCGGCAGGCATTGACAGGTACCAACCTTGGGCGACAGATGCCCAAAGGATCCAACAGAACTCCAGTCTTGCTCAAAAGAGCGGCCATTCACCCCAGGAGTCCAACAAAATGGATGCAGCTCAGGAGAACTCTGACAACAGTCTCCAAACTGGTTCAAAAAGAATTCACATTGCTCAAAGGAGCCTTCAAACCGAAGGAAGGCAAAGTCCAAGGTAGTGGGAAGAAATTTACTGAGGGTCAAATTTTCTTGAAAGTTAAAACAAAGCATAAATCCTTATTTCTCAGATCTACCTGGTGGAAAAGCTGCTGAAGTTGAGAAAAATTCCCTGGATATGAGGTCGCTTCCTGTGTGGCACTTTCCAGCCTTCCCTCTCCACCTGGGGAAAACTTGCTGTGAGTGGCTGACATCCAACATTAGTCTTTTCTCCTGATTGGAGGGCCAACATCATTATCAGAGTCCTTAGCTTTAGAGTTGGGACCCTGACAATCCTAACAAGCTAGGCATGGCAGTTCATCCTCAGTAGGTCAAGTAAACAGATGGGTCTTAGTGAAAAGCAGAGACTTATTCCCACTGGAAAAGGGAACAGAGATCTAGAGAGAGTCTCCCTGGCCCCTGTCCATCATCAGGGTCCTGCAGTGAGGATGTGGTTAAGCAGAGAAGCCTAGGCCAACTTGTCTCAGCTCCCCTCCTATAGGGTAAAAGGATAACTTCTCAGAATTGTAGGAAATCTCTTTCTGAAAGACCGGTTGCCTCGTCCCTCACCCAGCTATCCCCAGGGAAGATGTGGCTTTCTTATTCTCCTGGCAGGGAATTCTGGGGTACTTAGTTTCCTGGATCCATTGCCTCAAAAGTTTGTGTTTCTTCTGACCACAAAAGAGAGAGAGACCCAAGTTTCCCTTTGGAAAAATTTCTTTCCTGGTGGGATGAGGACAGGCCTGACTGAGTGGATTAAAATCTGCTCAAGCCAGGCGGTGGTGGCGCACGCCTTTAATCACAGCACTCAGGAGGCAGATGCAGGTGGATCTCTGTGAGTTCGAGACCAGCCTGGTCTACAAGAGCTAGTTCCAGGACAGGCTCCAAAACCACAGAGAAATCCTGTCTCAAAAAAACCAAAAAAAAAAAAAAAAAAGATAAAAAATAAAATCTGCTCAAGTAGAAGCTGTTACCTGATAGTGTTTGCTCTGTGCCTACAAGGTGAAGGGTTTAGTGTTTTGTCTGTTTTTGTTTTCTGCCTGTGTGAGCAGGAAGGCTCAGGAGTGGCCCCTTAGCCACCATCCCAAAAGGTCTGTTAATTAGGGCTTCTGCTGCTGTGATAAAACACCATGACCCAAAGTATCAGGAACCTCTGAGTGCCAGCCTCAGTGTCCCCTCAGGGTTCAGAAGACTCACAGCAAGCATGGGACCTAGAAGGAACTGAGGGCAAAAATGAACTCTCCACTACATAGTTTTCTGCATCAGTTTCTTTATTCTTTTCCTGCTGTTCTCCTCTGTTCTGTAAAGTTTCCAGTTTATATACATACAAAACAGAGGCAAGTCTCTGAGCTTGGACATCCCTTTATCTTTGAAGGTTCCTGACTGCATGTCCTGCCAAGTGGAAGAGAGTTGCAGAGAGGTGGCGTCTAATGTGTCTCAGGGAAGAGAATGGAGATATTGCTGTGGAAACCAAATTTTTTTGCTATGTGACTAAATTCTCTCGTTGAAAGTTTCATAGGGTGGGGACAGCCATTCAGTAAGCAAAAGAACGAGGCAGGCTTTTAAATGACCACAGTCCTTGTGGGACAAATAGATCCAGTTATGAAGCCTGTCCCCGTATATATTCTATATATCAGAACTATGTAGCTAAATGAAAAGTCATTTGCCTGACCACCCGCAGATACATGTGCCCATAAGATTAACATGTAATCATGAGCATCTGCACGTCACATGAGATTACACACCACAATGCGGGTATAGGGGAGACACAAAGCTGTTTCAGCAAAAGTGAGCAACAGCTTTCGGAGTCTGTGGCCCTGCAGGCCTTGTCTGGATAGGATCAGTCCTCCATCAGATAACCACACCTCTTGTGGGTCGACATAGGAGCCCTGGTTGCTACCTACTTTTTACAGACACAGAAGCAACTTGCGGAGGAATGGCCTTGCTCAACTTCTCACTCCATACCACAGTCCGTCACTGGGGGAAGTCAGGGCAGGGATCTGGAGGCAGAGTGATGCAGAGGGTACCGTTTGCTGGCTTACTCCACATGACTTGCTCAGCTTGCACCCACAGTGGTCATTAACCAAGAAAATAATCTAGAGACATGCACACAGATCATTTTCTCAGTTAAGATCTCTCAGCACTCAGACTAGGCCCAGTCCCTTCGTGGTGACAGACACTAATCTGCCTTCCTAGATTAGCATTCCCAAAGCTTGTCCCATCACCAACTTTTCTAACTCCTAATTTCCCGCCTGTGATAAAAATGAAGACGCCTGACTGGCTCCCCATTTGGAGACATATTGTTCTGGAAAGACCGTCAACTGGAAAGGGTTGTAAAACAGGGAAGCTAAGGTAGAGGGCCCTGCATGCTCAGGAGGAGTTCATCGGACTCTTAGCCTTATTTGCTGAAGTCTGAGCAGGAAGGAGGGTAGCTCATGGCAGACTAGAGAGGCAGGAGAAACCACGTACTCCACCCAGGGGAGAACCAAGAGTCAGGAAGGGTTCCCCCTGCTCCTCCTCCCTCTTCTCCCTCCTTTCCTCCCCTCCTCTTCATCATCTGTCTTCCCCAATTCTCGCACCCTCTTTCCCTCCATATCTTCTTTCTCCATCCTCCTTCTATGATTTCTACTTGGGAAGTGTTGGGGGGTGGGGGTGCTCCATCTACTTGAAACTTATGACATATGGCATAGATACCATTGGAAAGTGTCTAAATCACATCCCTGCAGTGCACATGGATCACAGCTGCAGCTCTCCCTCCTGGCTGGAGTCTGTGCACAGGTGTGCAGTAGCACCCACCTCAGAAACAGCTGCTTAAGTCTGCACATCTCAAGACACTGCGCCCATCTTCCAGATCAGGCCCTGACCTCGCTGTGCCCACCCAAACTGATGACTTCGCTGCTTCTCCACAGGTCCTGGTCCCAGGGAGGGGGGTGGTCTCTGCCTGGCTCCTCCTCTGACTATTTCCTTCTCCTGGGATTTATTTTCAGGTGGGGCCTCTTTGGCTCTCACCCCCAGCCTCTACACCATTTCCTCAGTGGTGAAGAAGGGCTTTCTTACTCTCAACAAGGATTCTAGTGGTATGATTATTGTCATTCCTTGAAGACACAATGTCTCCGAGTGTGGAGAATGCGCCTTTGAAAAGGGGAGGTTAAGTTTCAAGATCTCATCACGGGAAGTTTGCCAGAGTGGTACCCAAATACTTCATAGAGCAAGAGAAAGTGATGACCCAACAAAGGTAGAAAAGGGATGGCAGCCACTAGGCAGAAATGCTGGCAGCTGCCCGAAGATGGCAGTGGATGGAACGGCACTGTTCCTAAAGACTCTGAGGGCACCCCCAAATCTTGACTTGGTCCCAATAATAATTCCTGGACTGTGTCTTGAAAACTGTGGCAGAAAAATTTTCACTCAAAGCCACCAAGTTTGTGTCATCTGGAACAGAACCCAAGGGCTCTGGGGCAGGACCCTCAACATGGCGCCCTCTCCACCACCATCTGCTTGTGTTGGCCCAGCAAGGTGAACAACTGTCCCGTGCCCTCTGCATCCTTGGCTTCAACTCAGTGTACACAGGGAGGGCATGCATGATACAGTGGCATTCGCCCAGAATATCATGATATAGGGACTTCCATGCTTACGCTTGCCAGTGAGGACACTGAGACTGAAGAAGTGGGTGAGGACATCCCACAGGCAAATGGGACTCAGAGCCCGGGGTTGTCTGATTTTCTGCTTGGGGAGGGGTCATGATTAATGAGATCAGCCCTTTGGCTGCCTGTGAGGAATGGCAGAAAGGTATGGGAGCAAGGATGTAAACAGGGCCAATACGGGAGAAGGGAGGACTCAGGGGCACTGTAAAATACCCAGTCCAGCATCCGCTTACTGAACCTCCTGTCTTTGCTGTCTCCCATGCCTATATACATATGTATATGTATATGTATAAATGGCTGTTGTTTTCCCTTTTTACTGTGGCTTGGCCTGCTGTCTTTCCTAGCCATTCAATTCCTTTTCCATGCCAGGGATTGAACTCTGCTGTCTCCTAGGTGACCACCCTCAACCCTGTCATAAAAGCTACCCCCCACATTTAGGCAGGAATTCCCATCACAGTTAGCCTAATCTAGGACCTCCCTGACTGACAGGCTCAGAATCACCCCAAGATGGTTCCAGATTCTGTCAAGTTGACCCACACAAATCCTACCACACCTTAGGAACAAAAGCGATCAGATCACTAAATCCTTGCGTTCATTCTGAGAGTCCTGGCTGAGGAATAGGCAAAGTGGTGTTGCTTCACGCACTTCCCCAAATTCGGCTTATTCGGTGTGCTTTCTTTGAAATAGCACAATGTAATTTAGATCCATTCTTATCTCTGATCGTACATTAATTCAGTTCCCTCAGTTCTCAGATAACACACGATCAGCGCATTGGTTCTGATAGAGTGCCTCTGACTGCTCAGAGCAGAGGTGCCTGGGTAGCTAGGGATCAAGGCACCAGCTCCGTGGGACTCAACCTGGCCCTGAACCCTGCACGGCCATCCTCAGCCTGCCCCTTGTCTGTGTGAGTGTGCATGCGCACAGAGGCCAACATCTGAGGGTGGTCCTCCATTCCTCTCTGTCTTATCTTGTTGACGTGGTTTCTCACTGAATTAGAGCTCACTAATTAAGCCATGCTGGGGCCGGCAAACCCCGGGGATATCTTCCTAGAGCCGGGGTTATATCACGCCTAGGTTTAATGTGGGTTCTGGGACCACAGGTCCTTACTGTCTTCTGCAGGAAGTGCCTCACTGTCTCCCCAGCCCCTCTCATCGCCCTTCTCAGATCACTGTCATTTATATTCTGGTTAGTAGGTGAAGATGTCCTTGCGTGGCATTAGTGACTCCTGGCTGCGCAGTCATCATGGCCTGGATTGTGCTATCGCCGCAGGGAACCAGTGGTTGACTATAGATGAGACCGAATCCTCGATTACTTGCCCCACACAGGAGAAGCCAAGAGCTGTGCCATCCTGGTGATGCCTCACTTCCCTTCATTCCTGCCTCTGGATATCTCAATGCAGTTCCTCTGACCGCTCCTCGAATGACATTGTGACACCGACGGTGTCACTCAGAGGACATCGACTGCTTGTCCATCCTGCTGTGGCTGCTCTTGGCCCTGGCTGGTGTCAGCCGCTGGAGACAAAGTATAAAAAATGGGTGCCTTTGGGTTTCATTTGTGACTGAATCGATGTTAGAATGCCCTTGTGAAGTAGAGCTTCTAGACCCAGGCTGACTAAGCTAGTGACATGCCCCTGCCTCAAGCGGGACAAGACCACCTCTTCACTGCATCGGCACCCAGGCCAACCTGGAAGCTGGGCTTCATGGGAGCACTGAAGAGCAGATACTGATAAATTTACAAATGAGAACCCAGAGATACAGAGAAGATGAGAAGCACGCCGCAGGTCACACTGCATCCCCATGTTAGAGTGTGTCTCCTGACCCAGCTGCTTCTGTGTCCTTGCTGGAGAGGGAGCTTGCCTTGGAGAGAGGACCTTTCCCTGAGTCCTGTACCAGGAGCTACCATGTGACCTCCAAGATGGGCCTTGTATAAATAGGAGCAGCTGGCATGAAGTTCTTTATTGTGTTCCTGGTAAATCTGTCCCGGACTGCAATAACCATGCTCTGCCTGCAGGGTGCACTGGAGTGCTGGTGGTGGTTGGTTGCCTTTGCTCATTTCCTGGGGCTCTCAAAAGCAGAGCTGCCTGCACCCCCTACTAGGTTCTGTACTGACTAACACCCAGGGCCTTAGGGCAGCTCTCCTGAGCCCCAGCCTTCTGACTTGAGTATGGAACGTGACTGTTCTGATGGTTCGACAAACGTCAGTCACTGGTTTTGCAGATTATTAATGAAGTTATGGCTTTGGCCTGAGCTCCTACAATAGGCTCTGTGAAAACAGAATAGACCAAAATGGCATCTGTTACCACAACTACAAATAATCAGGGTAAAACCGAAGGAAAGATTCCAGGGCCCGCCAGTTTCTCCTGAAAACAGGAAATTCCCGTTCGCCTGAATTAGCATAGTCCCCTCCAAATTAGCTAGGATTCCCCCCCACACTTCAGCCCCTCCCCTCCAAGTGTCCCGACAGCAGCCTGATATTAACAGAGCCACATCACACAGGGGTAAGGTCATTACTGCGTCATCCCCCACTGAATCTGCCTTTCTGTCTCCTCACCTAACCCCAGAACCAAGGGGGTCCCTGCCTGTGAAGGAGCAAACCTGGAACATCTGGTACCCCCAGCAAATGGAGCAGAGAAGTTAAGGCAGTTGGACCAGCGTGCACTTGGCTATTCTGATGCTCGATGGATGGGGTGTGCGGACAGCGGGCAGTCAGACCTGGGACTAGAAGACCCACATTCTCTCTGGGCTACACAGGACACCACAGTCTCCCTGTTGCCCTGTGGATCAGAAAACACTTGAGAGTGCAAATTGGCAGGAGGTAGGAGCTGCACTGTTTCCTCTGAGGTTGGCATTGCAGGCAGAAGTCCTGGCATGGTTCCCAGGGGATGGAGGGACTAGATGGGTGTGCAGCCAGCAGTGGACTGAGGGACAAGGGTTTGGAGGGACTGGTGCCATCCAGATAACTAGTTTTGCTACTTACTAGCTACGTGACATGGGGGGGGGCAGTCTCCCAGAGCCTCACTTTTCTCATCTGCAAAGTGGGTGAATGAGAGCACAGCCTATCTGCATTCAGGATTGTGGTGTGGCCATAGAACTATATAAGAAAAAGCTGGGGGTCAGCGAGGGTGTCTGATTTGCAGGGGCTCAGAAAGGCAAACCACAGAGCCGACACCCCAACCTGTTCTTGTGATTTTAGGAAAGTCGCTCCCTGACCAAACCTCTTGCCAGTTCAAATTCAGGTTATCAGTGATGCGGAACAAGGTTCAGAGAAGTTTGCCAACTTCACTCAGGTCACACAGCAAGTACCTTCAGAATACATGTCACCAGACCCTCAGGGTTTGGAGCCTTTCTGGTGATTGACAGCATTTGTGTCATCAGAAACCATTGAGGAGGTTAGAGTTTCCCTCCCCTCAAGGTGAATATGTCATTTGTTCAGTCAACATTCAAGACCCAATAATAGGCTAAACCTTGTGTATTTGCAGAGTTGTGACCTTTTATTCTGGGAAACTCCATGACTCAACATGATGCTTTCCTGTCCATTCTCATCCTAGGTCAGCATAGAGTAGACAGAGCACCCCCAGAATAAGAGCGTCCTGGTAAAGTCAGACAACAGGTCCATTCTGACTCAGCCAATGGACTTCTGGCTGTTGCGGTCATCGGGGGCTCTCTGGTCTGGTGACTGGGGCGGTTCCCAAGACCACCTTCTGCCACAGCTCTGGAGATGTGACCATCCCTAGAAGGCCATAGGTGGACAGAGAAGAAGAGAACTGGGGCATGGATACCATAAAGAGTCAGGCAGAAGTCACCATGGAGAACCCTGGGGTCCATAAGAGGTATGCTCTGTCCCACGGCCTAGGAGCCCTGTGATGGCCCCTGCAGAGCTGTCCACAGACCCTGGTCCTGTGACTGAGGATGAAGATGGGAGACATGGAGTAAGTAGAATCAGGCCAGGGAGGCCTATGTATGTGAGATGGAGACAGAGGCTGAGACCCGGAGGGGTCCACCCTGTTCACAGGGGAGGAGCTGCCTCCAGGAAAAGTGTGAGCCCCTGTCCCACACACCTGAGCAGGGAAGAAACCACAGGAGTGGGCTGAGGTTCTGTCCTAGCTCCTTGGAAGAAGGGTTCTGTTGTGTAATTATTTGCTTTGAATTGAAATATTATCTTCTGGAGGGAGGAAGGAGGAAGGGGACTCACACATGACAGGAAGTAGAAAACAAGACTCAGGAAGCCTATAAAAGTTATGAGGGGATTTATAAGCTCCTCCCGGGCCTACAAGCCCCTCTCTGACCATACGGAGACAATAAGCAATAGTTGGGGAAAGGAAGCTCTTCTGTGGAGTTGCCTGCAAGTTGTACAGGGAAATGCTTCTAGCCTGAGCTGTCACTCATGCTGGGGGCAGGCTTTTCAGTGCTGTGCTGCCCTCGGGTCATCTGTGCTCAGTAAATTACCCCAAGAAACTCATTGCTTCACCACACTAGACTTGGGTGCAGAGATGTCATTAGTATCCTGTCCGGAGTGATTAGGTGTTTGTTCACATATCCCGAGGAAAAGACTTATATCAGTCACCACCAACAATCTCCTCTATCCCTTCTCAGGAAATTCCAGGTGAAATGGAGGGGCTGGTCATGGTGAGGTAACACAGTGGAATGACAGGGGCTTGTGGTCCTGCCTTCATGGAACTAGAGATGCTGAAGCTGACAGCCTGGTCCTGAGCTGGCAGCCCTGGGAGACTGACAGGGTCACCGTGGGGTGCGGTCCCATTGGCAGTGTGGCGAGACTCCAGCCCGGGACATAGGACAAAGGGAGATAGCTCAGTAAGGAGCATGGGCACTTGGTGAACCCCGGGTTTTTTGAGCATGAGCCATGTGGTCCCCTCTGGATTTCCAGAGATGACAGATGTTTCGGAGAGTAAATGGTTCCAGGACCAGAGTCCGTGGTCTCAGCCATGGTCCCCTGCCCACAACCTATTTGTTTGGATGGAGGGGACACCAAGACACCCTGTGACCTCAAGTCTGCAACAAACCAGGCATAAAGAGATACAAAAACCACAGAGTCAAGGATTTGCAGAAGCCCTCAGGCATGGGCCAGGCCAGCATGTGTTTAATGCCATTGGGGAGGGGACCCAATCCAGAAAGGAGGACATGAGAGTGGTGATTATTGTGTGGGGTCCACCACTTTTCCCACGAAGAGGGGGCTCTGGGTCAGGCTATCATATATTATGACAAGGAAAGGGCTGTTAAAGTTCACCTCAGGGGGCACAGACATGGGGATGGCTTCCAAAACTGTGGCTCCTGTAGCTTCTGTCCCTGTCTCATCGATGCTCAGCACGGCCTTATGCACAGCCTGTGGAGAGAGAAGCAAAGGCGGGTCGTAGGTGGCGTGATGGCCACTCCTGGCTGGAGCAAGATCTTGTGTGGGACTCACTCAGGGAGGACATCACTAGCGAATGTGTCTCCCTCCATGTCTCCTAGTCCTCCCCAAGTCCCCTTTCATGGTGATGGCCTGAGCCCTCTCCTTGTCTCCTTAATCTTTGCCTGCCTTGGTCCACTTCCCTCCATTCTCCCTTCCTGATTCCATCTCTCATGGCCTTAGGTGCAGCTCATAGCTTCCCAAGGAAAGGAACTTCATGTCCCCTGTGCAAGTGTTCCCTTCCAGTGAGCATGCTGTGACAGGGGTTCTGGAGATGATCTTTAACATCCAGATTCTCCATAATGTTCTACCCATTCTGAACCGCCTTTCATTTCTCTGAACCAGTGCCCTGTTCGGTTGAACTTAAAATTCAAAATTGGCAGCTCACTAGTTAGCTCTAAATGCCTGAACACTCTCTGAGGTCACCAGGCCTAAGTCTCTATGTGAGTATACATAAACTGAGCCCAAGCACTCAGATTCCCTGGAAACCAAGGGTTGGGGTGTCACCTCAGGGAAGGCCCATAAATCTACCCACCCTGCCAGCTGACATCTGACCAGCACATCCCGTCCAGGTGAATCCCGAGTCTTCAGGAAGAGCTCAGCCCAGACTGAATACCTTCCCTCTTCCCCAGCCTTGAGTCTGAGCTCCCCCCATACCCTATGCTGCCCTGCAGACACACCTCCATAATGAGATGACCTCACCTTGTTGAGTTTCAGGGCAACATCCTCTGTGACCCCAGAGAGGTCAGCTTCGTTGCTGAAGACCTGGGTAATGCCCAGGGAACTCAAGGCTGTCTTCAAGTTATAGGTTCCAGAGATGGACAGTTTGGGGAAGTGAAGATTGGCTGACCTGGGGGGCCAGGAAGGAGTTCAAGTTAAAGGAGTTTCTTGGGACCTCTGGGATCTGCTGAGACCAGAATTGTTGTTGTGGAATTGTTTCTGGCTGATTCTCCCAGGGAACACGTCACTACCCACTGCAGGACGAGAAAGCTTCTTGATGTGCTTTTCTTTGACATGGTCCCCATCTAGCATAAGATAATGAGATCAACCAGACTGGCTCTTGGAAGCCCCTAGGGGTCACCTCCTCTGAGAATTCGGGCAGATTCAGGGTATTCACATGGAACTATGTTTCACTATGTATGCCCTGTGGTGTTTGGTCAATCCCTCCTCTCGATCCAAGGATACCCTTGGATCTGATTATCAAGGGAACTAGGGCCTTGTAGCAGAGTTGACATTCCACACCCTCCCAGGACTGAAGGCTCAACTCTCAACTTCCATAGGTCAAGAGGCGATCCCAATAGGGTCTTACTGGCCCTCAGGATATGCCACCTATTCTGGACCCAGCAGTGTCTGGTCCTCTGTACTTTGATGGGTATTAAGCCAAAGAAGAGGCCAGGCCAAGCAGCAGAGAGGCCACCTCTACCCACTCCTAACCTCAGGTCTGAAGCTCATCCAACAGGCAGCAGAGCCTGGGTTCTGAGGAGCAAACTTTAGGACTACCTGGTTCTGGAGACCTAGAAGCTGCCCTGAGGAGTGGCAGAAGAACAGAACCTTTTGTAAAGCCGCCCGGAGATCTCTATTGCTGTTCATTCAGGCTCTCCTGCATTCTGTAAACTTCCCACCCCAACCTCTACCTTCATCTTTGCCCAAGATTTGAGACCAGTCTCAGTTCTTAGTTAATGCATAATGTATGCTAGTACTGCTGATGCCCCAGCCCCGGGGCTCTGGGTTAGAATATCCCATGTCCTCTGGGGATGGAAGCCCCTCTAAAGCAGGGGCAGGGCTGTCTCATCAGGGGCCTTGTCCCTCCCCAGACTCTACCTGGCACTATCTGAGCTGAAGGCTATTTTAGCCCAAGATTATGCACTTAGCTGTGGCCTTGGCATTGAGTCCACCCTCTGCAAGCACCTTGTGACATTTAGGTCAGGACACTCAGGGGAAAGTCTCTGTCCGGGGAGTCACCTTGTATGCCTGTGCGCCAGGAACTTGCCAATGAGTTCCTTGGTAAGAGTTTGCTCCAGATGCTGCATCTGCCCATCATCAGGCAGGATGAAGATGGCAGTGGCGTTGCCAAGGTAATCCATCAGCAGGATCCAGCTGGACAGGGTACTGCAGTGATGCACGTCAAACATGCCCAGGCGGTTCATCATGGGCACCTTCACCGTGGTAGACTTATCCACGTGGAAGTCAGCTTCCTCAGTGTGCTTTGCGTCGAAAGGCTTCTTCCACTTTCCTGTAGGGGGTGGGGCAGGGAGAGGGAAGAGAGCTTAGTAAGGTGGTGGCCCAGGCCTTGGCTTTCCATGTGACCAGCGGACACTACCAGCCTTCCAGGTTGCCCAGGGACTTTGGTGAGGGTAACTCAGACCTAGAGAAGGACTCGCGCTTTACAGATTACAAAAGCTGACAGCTACCATCCCCGTTGTGCCTAGAAAGCATTTTGAATAAGTATTAGATGTTCATGGAAAGGTGACTTGGGGTTATAAGTGGAAATCTTGACAGCAATTCCATTTGCTAGCTTCTTATCATGGGTGATGCACTTGTTGGGAACTGTGAGTTCAGTTATCACTCAGAATAAATGTCCTTTGGGTTCAGTGCAAAAAGCCATCTGCTGTGTAAGACCACCATCATTGATCACCGGAGTGAGCAGGGGCCCCAGAGACCCACCAACAAGGACATCAGAACGGGTAAGAGTCTCAGAGACACATCTACAAGGCCACTAGGGTAAGCAAGGCTCTCAAGGACCCATCACCAAAGCTGTCAGAGTGGACAAGGCTCTCAGGGATCCACTGTCAAGGCCCTCAGAAGTAGAAGGGCATCAGGAGCCCTGGCTCCATCTTCTTATCGGATGGGAAGAGGTGAAGGGTTTGGGGAGGGGTTGGCGCTTGCCCTTGTGACAGAAAAGCCAAGACTTGAGCTGTGCTGGATGTGACCTGATATTCTGTTCTGTAAGACTCTGCCTAAGGAGAAGGCAGCCTTGAAGGGCAGAGAGACTCCTGGCTTTGACTCCCAGACCCTGCTCAGATGGTTTCTCTGGGATATAGGTGCTTACCATAGATCCCTGACCTAACCATGTCCAGGCTGAAGGCCATGCCTAGGGTCAAGGATAGTTGATCAAGTGTTTCCTTCCAAACTATCCCTGTGTACACTAGTCACTAATCCCTTTATCACCTCACAGCAGCTTTGTAGCTAGTCATGTGGACAGTCATACCCCAAACATGTAAAATGACTTGTCCAACATCAAAACTAAAAGACAGTAGAGGCAAAATTCAATCCCATGTTTCCAGAGTTCATACTCAAAGTATGTTCTATGGAACAGTGTTCTCCATAACACCTGATACCCTTGGTTCTGAGGCTGGGGAAGGATTGCCTATTCTAAGACTTCTTTATAGGGGTCTTCAATGAGCATGAACACAATAAGGTCTCTGATCAGCCCACTTCAAAGAAGCTGGTGGATTTTATCATTGACAATTCCCAAACTTAGTGATGATTTAGAATATGACAGAGCTTACCCACCAGCGAGTAAGGAAGGTGGTGAGACGGAGTGACACAGCCCTGAGTGAGAACTCAGAAACTGGCCCTTGAGAATATGTGTGGAGACACCCAGAACCAGCTCAAGCTGCTTGTGCCCTCTTACCTTTAAAGAAAATGTAGTTCACCAGGGCGAGAACTGTGTCCTTGTCAAGGTCCTTCACTAAATCGACTATCTTTCCTTGGGTTCCCTTCTCCACAAAACCATTGATCACTTTCTTGGCCTCTTCTGAGTCTGTGAAGTCGACGGGGAAGGGTTCTGAGTGGTAATTGTTCTTGACTTCTTCCAGGAACTTCTCCGCCAGCTTCAGACTCTTTTGGACGAACAGGCCATTGCCTGTGGTCAGCTGAAGCTCATTGTCTGGCTTGTTGAGGGTCTGGAGGAGGTGATGGTAGCCCTTGTGGATCTCAGCCTCGCCTACTTCTGTGAGGTTGAATTCCAGGCCCTCTAGAATCTGGGTGTGAGTGACACCCTTGGATCCTAGGGAGAGCATGGCAAAGGCCGTGGTGATGCTCACAGGAGAGAAGAAGATGTTGGTGGTATTGGACTGATGGGCCAACTCCCGATATAGACTGAAGGCAAAGTCTGCCAGATTTGGAGCAATCTTACGGCAGGCTGCATGCTCTTGCTCCTGCTGGGAAGCCTCTGTCTTCTGGGCATCCTCAGCCAGGAAGCTGGGGACTAGGCAGCACAGGCCTGCCAGCAGCAGGATGCCCCTTGATAAAGAGGATGTCATTTTTCTGTAAGACACAGAAAGAGATGCAAGCTGAGAGGGAGTCGGGGCTGTGGTGACTCCCGTCAGCTACAACTTGGCACAATGCAAAAAATAACCAGGGCCTAATAATAGCTGCTGCATGCCAGCCTAGATCAAGCACTGTTCCAAATTGCTATCATTGAAGTAAAACTGTTAAAAGAAAATTGGAGACAGTTCTGTTCTTATTATGTAAGTGCGAGAAGAGGGTGTCTAGAACCCACAGGATATGTGGGCACAGAAGCCATCTGCAGTCTCAACACAGGGGCGGGGCATGGGGGGCAGAGACAAGCTGACTGATTTGCTAACCAGGATCTCTGAGCTCTTGGAGCAGTGAGAGACACTGCCTCCATAAGCAAAGTGGAGAGTGGTTGAGGAGATCATCCGACATCAATGTGAGTTTCCCGCATGCACACATTTCCACATACATGTAAGCACACACACACATGCTCACACCTCACACACAAGCATGTGTGAAAACAAAGAGCAAGAACAGACCGAATGCTCTCCATCTGTCCAGTGCTTTCCTGAGCCCTCATGTGTGTGAACTCCCAGGGTCTTGTGGGAAGACCATTGCTCCCCTTCAGGTCGCTGGTAAGGGAGATATTAAGACCACATTTAAAGTCAACAAATATGTATATATTCCATACTTTCTTCATCCATTCTTCCGTTGAAGGGCATCTAGGTTGTTTCCAGGTTCTGGCTATTACAAACAATGCTGCCATGAACATAGTTGAGCATATACTTTTGTTGTATGATAGGGCCTCTCTTGGGTATATTCCCAAGAGTGGTATTGCTGGATCCAGAGGTAGGTCGCAGTGGGTTTTTGATCCTACTGCACGTACTGGCTTTGGGGGAGCCTAGGCAGTTTGGATGCTCACCTTAGGAGACCTGGATAGAGGTGGGCGACCCTTGGGCTTTCCACAGGCCAGGGAACCCTGATTGCTCTTTGAGCAGATGAGGGAGGGGGACTTGATCGGGGGAGGGGGAGGGAAATGGGAGGCAGTTGCGGGGAGGAGGCAGAAATCCTTAATAAATAAATAAATTGAAAAAAAAATAAAAATAAAAATAAATGTTAAAAAAAAATAAAGTCAACAAATAATGCAACAGGTCTAAGCCACACACAATGAGTGGTCTGGTTCCTGGCCCGTGCTCTCTTCAGCTCAACTCCCACCTGCAATGATTTTGAGTCACAAGCCCCAGCCCCATTTTACAAGGAAGAAACCAAGGCTCGGGGTGAGGAATGGACTTGTCAGTAATTACAAGGGGAGCAGGGGATGACCCAGACTACAGTCACTTGAAACCAGAAAAACCCATGGACGGTTTCCAGAATCCAGGTGTGGGTGTCACCTCTGGTCCCCAGAGAGACCATGTTGAAGGTGTGGTGATTGTCATAAGGAGAAGAGATGAATGTTGGTAGCCAGGAACCTGGGCACATGGGAAGTTTAAGGCTGTAAAGAAACAACCCAGGTGGGCCAGAGAGATGGTTCAGCAGGTAAGAGCACTTGGTCCTCCAGCAGAGGACCTGGGTTCGATTCCCAGGCAGATTACAACATCTGTTACTAGTTTCAGGGTCTCTGGTGCCTTCTTCGGTCCTCTCAGGCACTAGAAGCACACACACAGTGTACTTACATACATGCAGGCAGAACACTCATACACATAAGACAAAAATGAATCTCTAGAGAAGGAGGGGGCACACAGGGGCTGTCTCCACTCAGTGCCCACAAGGAAGCTCAGTATCTAGTGGCTTTCCCTGAGAGAGGGACCGTCACCACTCTGCATCTCCAGCCTCATGTTGGGTTGACCTTCCCTCTGCCATCTTGCCACCACTCCTGTCTCGGTTCTGGAAGAGCAGAAGTTACTGCCTCTGCTTTAGTTATGGGAGGGATATGTGTGCGGTAGAGGGGAAGACCCATCCCTGACAACCCTGAGTTCTAACCCAGGTTCTGACACCCAACACCCGGGAAAGCCAGGACAAGTCATTGGATCTCGCTGATCCTTATTTTGCCTCAGGTACAAAATGGGGCTGGGAGAATTCAGTGCACTAAGTGTCACCATTCAAACCTTCCACAGATGAGCTCTCAAAAGGCAGTCTTGGGGACAGAGGGGTGGCAGATGTTGCTAATTCAAATGCTGGAGAAACAGGCAGGCGGGGCAATGTTTTGTGTGGCTCAGTGAGGCAAGAGGGAGGGGCAAGGCCTGGCATGCACCAGACAGGGCAGCCTCTGTTTGGAGGTGGTCAAAGTCAAGGTTACATCCGCAGTCCCAGCCTTCCCTGTTCCATACAAATCCCCCTCGACTGACGTGCCACAAGCTTCTAGTCTACAACCTCATTCTCTCTTTCTAGACAGGGAAACAGAGGCTGGAGCTATAAAGAATGTGTTTGTTATTAATTCAATAATGAAAAAAAAGCTTTAAAAAATTTTTGAGATGATTTCATGTGTCCCAGGAGAGCCTTAAACTCACTATGTAGCTGAGGATGACCCTGAAAGCCGGATCCTCCTACCTCTACCTCTTGAGCACTGGGATGACAGGTATGTACTACCGTGACCTCTTTGTGTAGCTCTGGGCTTCACGTGTGCTAGGTGAACATTCTACAACCCCTAGACCCATAGTTAAAACTATAATCTCAGTTTAATAAAAGGCGCCCTCAAGTCTGAGACTTGCAAACAAAGCTAATGTTGAAGACTGAGTTTTGCCTGCCCTCGACCTGTGAAGGGTCTTTCCAAGTACACAACAAAACGAAGCAGGGACATCTCTCGGCCCACCATGGTGCTTTCTGCTCTTCGGTGTGAATGATCTGGAGGGCCGGCCACACATTGCATAATACATGCTAATGTTTTCTTAAACCAGGCAGTGTCTTAAGGCTGGGACAGCACTGGATCTAGTTCTGTGTATTTCCATCTCTCTCATGTCTCGGTTGCTTCCTGTTTGGATTTTGGTGAATCCTGTGGAAATTTCCCACCTTCACCAAGAGCTTGGGCCTTCACAGGGTGGGGATAAAACACCAAGTGACCTCAGGCCAGAGGTTGTGGCTTCAAGTCCTGGCATGACCATCACTGTTCACTAGGCATTCAACAGCATTTGGGAAGCACAACCTAGACAGCGCCGCCTCAGGAGTATGAAGTGGGTCTGGGGAGAGTTAAGAGGAGGAGATGCCCTGTGCACAGATGCTGTATTCTATATGTGTGTAAATGTGTGTGTGCACGTGTGCACTCACACACACACACATACACACACACACACACACACACACACACACACACACACATATATATATATATATATATATATATATATATATATATATAGAGAGAGAGAGAGAGAGAGAGAGAGAGAGAGAGAGGGGCCAGAGGTCCTCTTCAGGTGGCTCTTCAGGTGTCATGCAACTTTTCTTATGAAACAGTGTCTCTTTGGCCTGGAGCCTAACAATCCAGCTAGGCTAGCTGGCTAGAAAGCCAGAGACCTGCCTGTGCCCATCTCCCCAGTGCTGGGATTACAAGACCATGCCCCCACACCTGGTTTTGTTACTTGGGTTCTAGGGGGCAAACTTTGGTCTTCATGTTTGTTTGGCAAACATTGTACAGACGGAGCCATTTTTTCATCCCAATACATCAGACTCTAGTTCCAAGGGTCTCTGTCTAGGGAGGGATGAAAGGGGGTGCTCTCCTATTTGGGGGGTTACTGATGAGCTTTAAGGAGGCAAGGCTAGCATTGGGCAGGAGAGATGCCCTGCTAGGGCGAACACACTCTCTTCCATCTTCCCCATGTCCCATCACCTCTTTGATTTCCTCCTCTGATGGTGAAGGGTCTGAGGCCTGGAGAGAACCTGCCACTGACTGACGCAGCATGAGTTCCAGGAAATGAGTTCCTGGAAATGTCAGGAGTGGGTCAAATAGTTGAAAAGTCACTTAAGTGGGAGAGGTTTATTCTGGTCACGATTTGAGGGGATATGGTACTTCACGGTAGGAAGGCATGCTGGTGGCAGCAGCCTAAAGTGGCTGCTGGCTCACATCGCAGAGGGCGAGGTAAAGGCGGAGGAAGAGAGCTCAGCTCACTTTGTCTTTCGATTCTATCTGAGACCACCCCCCCCTCATCCCCCCCCCCCCCCCCCCCCGCCGCCCGTGGGAGGAACCACACACATTTGGGGCAGATTATCACCTCAGTTAATCCTCCTTGAGCAGGCCCTCAGTGCCTCACTACTGCCCTAGGCAAACAAGTTGACAACGGATTCATCACAGGCCCTGACTCTGGTCTGACACGTCCAGTCAGGTGCATTTTGCATTCCAACCTGTTCCTCTGAAGCTCAGGGTCCTGAGCCTTGCTTTCTCCCTGATCTGTAAGAGGTGACCTATGACCCCCAGGTCAACTGGAAAGGAGGAAGAAGCTTAAGCTCTTGTGGTGTTGGGTCACAAAAGCCAAAAAGCTGGTGATAGCTCGGGTGACATTCTGACTTCAGAGGCTGGGGGGAGTGGCCTTTGGGAGGCAAGAGAAAGGTGATGCCTCCTGGTTTGCTTCATTCTATACCATATCCAGCTAGGAGCAGAAAATGAACGCTCCAGAGAATCAACTGAGGCAGGTCACAACCTGTGGGAGCCCAGCTCCTCCACTTACTGCCAGTGGCCTTAGGCAAATGATCTCATCTCTTTAAGCCTCAGTTCCTGTTTGCACGGTGGAGAGAAAAGTCCTTTGAAGAAAGGGGTGTGGCAGGAACCAAGACAGGCTCAGAGTACCTACAGGCACTGGAGTCTCCCAAGCCCCTGCACCTGCACATGGGAGCTTGTTCTAAGACCTTGTTCAGAGCCCCCCATGACCAGAGAAGGGCTCCTGCTAGTCAGGTGCCTGTCCATCACCATCAGGTGCACCGCCTGTTAGCAGCCATGCGCTGTGCAAACAGGAGTATTAGCTGTAGTCCTTATAGATGTTCTCACTAAACAGGCCTTATACCTATCTTATCTAGCCTTTCCGTGAGAGGACCTGATTTTGCAAACTCTGTTTTAAATAAGGGACTTCATCTTAAGGCCAGATCTCAATTCCAGAAATATGCTACCACAGCAGAATTTGAACAGACACCCTGAAAATGGCCAATTAAGGAGTTAGGGAGCATGGTCATAAAATTAAGCAATGTCCAGATGTCCTTTGGAGGCATCCTGTCCGTAAAGATACCTTGCCAGTTACTAATGGCTCGTTGTTAGGTTTTCGTGCCCCAAACCTGACCAATGGTTTCAGAAACTACCTTTCCCTATGCCCTCCTTACCCAATGCCAAGGCGACAGGACATGAACTCCCCTGACTACAGTGTTTCCCCTTTAAAAGTTCTACCCTCCCAGGCCTCCCTGCCACCCTTTCCATACCCACCATGCTGGGGTGTTGGAAAGGTGCTGGTTCAAACTTGAGTTTGAATATTTAAAACCCTCATGTAATTTGCATTGGAAATCTAGCTCCGTGAATTCATTTGGGGACCAGAAACTTGGGCATAACACCCTCAATGCTTTGTATTCATTCTACTTTGTGAAAAGAAAAACTAAGGTCCAAACAGGCTAATCCACATCCGAAAACCCACAGAACCATTCTGGAAAAGAGCTAGTGCTTAACCCCATGGGTTAGTTCTAGGACTGAGCGCTTCTCTATGTACAACATTGAAGCCGGAAGACTTGAAACAGATGTCAGAGGTGGCTTGGCTAAAGGACAGAATCATTGGTGCTAAAATGGCAAAGTCGGAGGCCCGCTGTTATTCTCTATGACCTTACACCAGCTGCTTAGCCTCTCCGAGAATCAGTTACTGATTGGTTCACAGAGACCAAGGCAGAGACAGTACAAAGAGCCCAGAAGAACCCATTACTCCCGCTCTGGCTATTTCAGTGGAATCATGGGGATCTGGTCACCTTGACCTTGCCCACCTTAGTCTCCAAAACACCACAGTGGTAAACCAAATCCCTCCCATCCTCCAAAGGCCAAGGTTGACTGGAGAAAGGGTGAAGGTCTTCTGCCTCACAGAGCAGAGCCATTAAGCTACAGCTACTATCAGGTGCCTGGAGGTTAGCCCAGAGGAAAAGATGTCTCAGTCGGCAAGATCAGGAGTACGCCCCGGTTTGAACACTGTGCTGTGTAAGATTAACACAAAGTATTCTCCTTTGTGTTTCCCATCTCCTTGTCTGTAAAATGGGGATAAGCCTCCTCTGAGGGGCCTGTGGAGCTGAAAGCTGAAATCTCTCTCTCTCTCTGTCTCTGTCTCTGTCTCTCTCTCTCTTTCTCTCTCTCTCTCTCTCTCTCTCTGTCTGTCTCTCTCTGTCTCTCTCTCTCTCTCTGTCTCTCTCTCTCTGTCTGTCTCTGTCTCTGTCTCTCTCTCTCTCTCTCTCTCTCTCTCACACACACACACACACACACACACACACACACACACACACCTATGATGCAAGGATAGCTCACAGGCCACAATGCCTAGGACAGTCAGGCACCCTGAGGTCTACAGGCTGAGGCCCCAGAATGTGAATTTGGGGTGCAGTTGGAGAGGCCAGCCTGAGAGTCACAGTTCCCACTGTCCCTCCAGTCTTACCTTGCTTATCTGCTGAAGGGGAAGGTCCACACCCCACAACACCCCACAACACAGGAGCGGGAAAGGCCTGAAAAAGCCACACAGGAAAGGCCGGAGAAGGGCAGGTGGTGCCTGCCTGGAAACAGCTGTGGCTGCCCCTTGGCCCCTTCACGTCTTAGCCTCCTATCACCTGAAGGTACTAGCTAGGTACTGGGCACCTTGGTTCAAGAAGAGACCTTAGGGACTGCTGTTCCCATGGCAACAGGAGGCCTAGGAGCCACAGGTGCGATGAACTTTATCTTCCTAGTATCGCTCTGGTCCCAGATCTGCTGCCTGCTTGGGAAGTGTGGGAACGCAGGGGCCCTTCCAAAACCTCCCCAGGGAAACATATACTCACAACTTGCTGTCCCAGAGCTGGGTGGTGACCGAGGAGGCAGAGCCCGTGTTCTAGTCTGTATTTAAACAGTGGGTGCCGAGGGGCCATGGGGGAGTCTGCTAGTGAATATTAACCAAGGTCAGCACAGTTATCGGAGGAGCAAACAGAGAGGGACTAAGTCCATCACCTGGGCCCTGAGCTACCACCCACACTGTCCGGGAACAGAGCTCAGCCCTTTGTTCCCAAATCAAAGGTGTGAGGACATCCCCCATGAGCACGGCATCCAGAAGCATCCTGGGAGCATCTGGTGGCCTGAGTCACACAGCCTCTGGGAAGGCACCCCATGGCAAGCCTCGCACTCTTCTGGACAATGCTGGGGTTGCCTTCGTACAAACAAAATCAGTATTCACTGAACCATCTGCCTACAAATGCCTGGGACTGAAGATCCACTGCCTCCCTGGGGGCTCAGTAGGTTGGGAACACACTTGGCAGATGGAGAAACAGGCCCAGAACAGGGATAGTCCTCTAAGTGTGAATGTTAAATTCTTATTTTCTTTACAGGAGACTGGAATGTGATAGGCAGGACACTCCCATGACAGGCTGGAGCACAGTGCCCAGCTGACAGGCTAGGGGACAGAGATTAGGTCTGTAAGGAAGAACGCTGCCCCAGCGAGTTGCTTTACCTTTCTGCACCAGAGACATTTCTCCCTGTAGGATAGCAGATTGGATGCCAGCCAGTCGGATGCCAGCATGGTTGCTAGGGGTACACGAAGCACCTTGGGTAAAGAGTGCACACAGCCAACTCTTTATCTAAGAAGTCCTTTTCCAGCCTTCCCATCCCCCACCGTGCCCCTCCTGTGAGCTGTGCGCGCTCCCACACTGAAGTTAGTGTGCGGACTTTCCTCCTAGTGGGGGCTATCCTTGGGGATGGGGAAACTCTGCAGGGACAGTCTCTCTGCTCTGTGGTGGGAAGGAGGTAGCTCTCGAAGGTTCTGTCCGTGGTTTGAAGGGGTTCAGGGTGGAGGCTATTGGGCATTCCACTCTGACACTTTTCAAAACCTCCTTCACATCCCACTGACCCTGTGAATGATGTGGGTGGTGAGTTCACACACGCCCCCACCCCTCCGCCTCACCCCCACCCTGGTGGTCCAGCTTTCCTGGCTCTTGGCAGGTCACAGCAGGTGTTAGGTAGATACATGATGCTCATGCGTCCATCCTCAGCCACTCTCTAGTACCCTTGGGCTCCACCTTAGGGTGCCAACTGGATGTTCCACAGGACCCTGCAGTATGTGATGAGCTCAGACCTCAAGCTATCAGACAAGTCTTTTCACCTCCTGCGCCTCAGTTTCCCCATCTCTAAGATGGGGCTATGACTGCACATAGCTCCTACAAGAACTGTATGCAGTGGTTCAAGGGAAGCTCAGAGCCTAGGGCTCAAATCATCCAACTGGCTCTTTCAGCTGTTGCCCCTGCCAGTGGGTCTCCTTGATGTCATGGGATGGGGTGAAGGTATAGAGTGGGATGGATTGCATATTATCTCATTCAGTAACCCCTATAGATCTGGGGAGTGGGTGGAAGTGTGCCTCCCTCACTGGAAACAGCTCAGCTTCTCCACCCCCATCCTCTTTCGTTCCCTCCCTCCCCCCAAACACCTGTCTTCCCGTCCTTGTATGTAGGAGTATTTATTCTACATTCACCCAGTATCTGGAGAACCAGACTGTGGTTGAGGTATGACTCCGTCTGCACTTCCCCTCTCTGGGCCTCAGTTTCCCCATCTGTACAATGCCCCTCCCATCTGTTGCACTAGGTGGATGGCAGCCTGTGCAAGTATCCCATTGCTCTCCCCAAACTCAACCCCCTGGGGCAGGCAGCAGCCTGCAGGCAGGTGGGAGGTCCCAGAGCTCTACCTGAGAATCCTGGCCAGGCTCCTGGCAGCCAAGCCTCCAATCCCTCTGGTGGCTGCTGTTTCCACTCCTCCTCAGAGTCAAATCCTTGGCTCCCAAGGCTGTGTCGGGAAGCCGGCGTGCTAAGCGTGTCTGGTGTCTGCCTGCCAGGCAGGAGGGCAGTTCTGGACAGTAGTGCTAGGTCCGGGAGGGGCGGGAGCTGGGGCAGGAAGGGGCCTCGCCCTGTGCCAGGAGCACATCAGACCAGTCCTTCCTGGCCCAAGCAGTACTGGGAGCCACCTACTGTACTGGCTGTGGCCACACCAGATGACCCAGTGTGGGCTCATCTACACTTGCTTGTAAACGAACTGGTCACCTCTGGAAGAGGAACAGTGGCCCTGGCTTAGAGGATCTCAAAAGGGCTCAGCCCCAGTATCTTGCCAGGTTTTCTGGGACTGTAGTAGCAAAGGGGCCATACCAGTCTTCCATGCCAAGATGAGCCCCTGAGGCTGGGGCAGGGGTGTGTGTTTGTGTGCATGCATGCATGTTTTCATAATCTAAGTATATCAGGGGGGACAGTGGGCGGGCCGGGCCATCTGAAGTGTAAATGAATAAGACTACAAAACTAGAGCCTCTGAGGCAAGGGGGGGCTTCAGGAGGAGACCCTACCCCTTGGTCATGAACCCTATGCCCCGTGCCCCTTTTCCTCTGAACCAGTATGTTAGCATGGGCAGAATCCCTGGGGGACCCCACAGTCAGTCTCCAGGCCACAGTGGGGGGAAGTCTTATCCATTGGTTACTTCTAGAACTGTCTTGGCGACATCTAGGCTGTTCGGGAGGTAAAGGGCTTCTGAGAAGATTCTAGGGAAATCCTGCACAGGGTTCTGGCTGGATGCGGGGGCCTTGACTGTGTGCTGCCGGTGGCTGAGCTCTGAACTTGGAGTCTTCAGCAAAGAGGGGGGTGGGACTCTGCTGGGGGAAGGTGGGTCCGATCTCATCATGGATGTAAGGGAGAGTGATGGCAGACTTAGGAATAGCATTCTGGAATGAGTGTGACTTGCCTCAGACAAACACACCATGAGGACACACACAGACATACACAGAAACTCACACTCACAAACAGACATACACATGCACACAGACACACTGACAGACACACACAGAGGCAGGCAAACACAGACAGACACACTGATACTCCCTCTCCCTCCCACATGCACACAAACACATACACATGAGTACACACAGGCACAAGTACACACACATATATATATATACACACAGAGATGTACACACACACACATGCACACAGACACATGAGCACATGCATAGTCACACGCACAAGCATGAGTGCACATATACACACACACAGGCGCACGTACATGCACGCATGTGCCCATGCACCCTCCTAGGTGCCTGCTACAGAGCACTGGTTCCAGTCTTGCTCCCAGCTAGATCGTAGACACTTAACCTCTTTGTGCCTCGGTTTCCTCTTCCATGTCACTGAGGCCTTGCGAAAGGATTGCAGGGTCTGAGCAGAGCACCTGCTGTGCATGGTCCCTGGCTAGGGGCAGTGCCCTTTGCCCAGAGCCACCTCATAGTCAAGCATCTGGTTACCCAGAAGGCCTTGGAGCCAGTCCTTGGTGAGCAGAGGGTGCTCATTTCTCTACTGAAGGCTCAGGTCTTTGTGAGCTTCTTTTCCTAAGCATGTGTGGTGGGCAGAGCATTTGGGATGATTGACAGTGGGCAGACGGAGTGTGTGGAGGGCTTCTCATCTCTCCGAGCCTTTCCTTGTGGTTGTGGTGACAGCTGGAAGGCACAGTGATGGCGAGCATTTCACACAGAAGCCTCTGGGTCGGCAGAGTGCTGGCTGTACCTCATTTAACTGGGGGTCCATGTTTCTTTTCTGGGGAGGAACTGAATCAGCACAGACTCTGTGCCTCCACCGGGCATCTTCCAACATGCCAACCCCTGATATGTATAATACAGATATATATATATAACCTTCTGGGTCCTTCTGGTAGCTTCCTATGAAGGCACAATTATTCTTTTCTGGAACTCTCTCTCAGCCACTCTCAGCTTCCTGTTTTCATGTCTCATCTTTCCTCAGGTAGAAAAAGAGAGGTTACTCCGTGCATCACAAATAACGATGCCATTAACCCAAGGAATGGAGGATGTGACTTTAGTTTCATTTCCTTGTTAAATTAATGAAACTAGAGGCTTTCTGTGTTAGTTAATTTTTATAGCAAGTCCTTTTCGTACTTTAACTTTGCTCATTTGAAGTTCTGGATCAAGGGCTGGGGAAATGGCTGAGCCATTAAGAGCCATTAAAAACTGCTCTTCCCAGAGGGCCTGGGTTCAATTTCCAGTACCCACAGGGTGGCTCACACCACCTGTAACTTCTGTTTCAGGGAATCTGACATCCTCTTCTGGCCCAAGAGGCACCAGGCATGCAAATGGTGCACAAACATCCATGCAGGCAAAATACCCATGAACATAAAATATAAGAGTAAGTTCTGGACATTGTGACTGTTACAGAATTTTTGAGAGAGAGACTAAACCTATCCCAGTTTCCTTTTTGGTGGTTAATTTGTCACATTTTGCCCAATAGGAACTCTTGAGGTGACGTGTGTATTTGTCTGTGTGTGTGCATGCAGGGGGTGGGGGATTTCTCTTTGACTCCTGCTGACATTTTGGAAGCCTTGTCTTCTGGCAGTGACGCCAGGCCAAGCCCCATGTGCATTTTCTCCAGACATGATGTCCCTGTGGGAAACAAATAAGGGGTTTGTGCAAGACCTTCAGTGAATCACTGGTGGAGTGGAACATGCAGGACTTGCCTTAGAGGGGCCAAGGGACAGCCAGTAGGTGTTTGGGGTTTGTTATGCACCAACACAAGCTTGGCAGGGGTAGCTCAGACAACACGGGCCTCAATTCTTAGAACTTGCCCAACTCCGACCTTGGCTTGTTTTGACTGACCTTGTTGACTTTCTGGTGTTGATCTTGAACATTTCTGTTTGCTCTGTTTTACCGGGTCTCTCCCTGCTGTCATTTGACCACGCAGATCCTCAAACGGACTCCAAGATGGGGGGCATCCCTTATTAACTTACGATCGACACTTATCAGGCACTGCCTGGCAGGCCTTGTTCTAAAAGGCATGAACTTGCATGGCCCCAGACAGTGGGCACTCTTCCTACATCTTGAGAAACAACAAACAAAAAAAAAAATCAGAAATGCAGTTAAAATGTGGCTGAGATGTTTTTATTCGGGTGCTGTGTAGTGGAACACATTGGAGGTCATAGAGTGTGGAAGCCAGGCTGCTGTTCCTCAGAGGTCAAGAAGTAAGGAGGTTTGTGGGTTTTTTTTTATTATTATTGTTGTTGTTGTTTTTTGTTTGTTTGTTTGTTTTTTGTTTTTGAAAACAGAGACTTCTCCAGCGGAGGCCAGAAGTCTGGCAAGCTCAGTAACAAGCCAGGTAGTAGCAGATTTTCTAAGTCCACATGTGGCATAGCAGTTCCCTGGCCAAAGTAGTATTTCTCAAACCTTGCAAGGTATAGTAGGTTCTAGAAAACTCTTCCTTCTGGTAGAGTGAGTTCCGGGCAAGATGTTTTACCATTCTGAAGCCAGGCAGAGCCTTGTGGGGGAAGGGAAGCCAAGAGAATGATGCAATCCACCACCCACCAATGTTTTTCTCACTCTAAAAGCTCTACCTGTTCTGACCTCCTGAACATGGTCCCCAATTTCACATGGCACAGACAGAGGGGTCAGGGGTGGGAGTAGTCCAGGGTGCAGTGGGATGGCTGGCTGATCATTCTGCAGCCATTTTTCTTAACCTTTTAGTACAAATGTGGGAACTGCTGACAGTGTGTGCCCACCCTTCCTCTTTGCCTCCCTCTCAGCTGCTTTTATAGCCTTCGCCCATAGCATGCTCACAGCAACTGTTGATTACTGAGCCCATGACACAAGACAGATGCCCTTCTGAGCCCTGCGTGGATGCTGATGCTCACACTGAGCCCTCGGGTCCGTGCTTGTCGGATTTTTACATTGTAGATTAGGCAAGAAAGGCTTACTGGAGTCCAGCAACTAGCCCTAGCTCACCAGGGCTGGTAGGGGACAGAAAGGACAATCTAACCTGATGTGTGACTGGAGGAATATGTCATGGGTCACCAAAGCTCGGCTGCATTTCTAGTCCGCAAGTAACCTGAGGCAGGGGGATTATGTTTTCTGCCTTTTTGGTTTGGGGATAAGCATAGAACAGGGTGTCTGAGCTGACTGAAGGGCAGAGTTAATTGGGGGGGGGGGGAGAAATAGTACCTTTCTCTTATTGGGTAGTTAAGGTGCAGCAGCTCCTGCCAGAGTGAGAACATCTGGCTTGGCAGATGTTTGTGTGGGACATGTCACTTCTTAGATTAAAGGAACAAAGAGAAGCCAGGAACCATGCAGGCTTGAACTCTTCAGTTAGGGTATGTATTATAAGAACTTGTTTCAGAAAAGTTTTTAAAAGTAAATAATAATTAAACAAAAATCTTATATGCCTTGTTCTTTGAGCTGGAAGGGAAGACTAGAGAAAGGGAAGGTGGCAGACGAGATGGTCAATCCTGAGGTCCTACCCCACCCAAACCTGCTTCCTTATCTGGCCTCTCTGGAAGGGTAACAGGTCCTGTTCACGCAGGAGAGCAGTGTGAGGGCTGAGCTCTGAGGGTGGGAGCTATTGCCAGGAAAGTGGATTGCCTCATTGATTGGTTGTCTCTTTCTGCCTAGAGCTCCACCCAGCCTGGCCAGTGCAGGGGCCTTTCACCTTGACATCCTGGCCTGTGAGCTGACTAGCTATTCCTCGGAAATCAGCCCATTTGCTGGCAGATATTCTGTTAGCCAATTTGTGTGCACAAGCTCTCATTTCCCCAAGGGCACTGTAAGAGGAGTTTGTTGTACCTTCCTTGCAGGGAAGGCTCAGAGAGGCCTTTTAAGATGACCAATGATGCCAAGCCGTGGTGGCGCACACCTTTAATACCAGCACTCGGGAAGCAGAGACAGGCGGATCTTTGTGAGTTTGAGGTCAACCCCGTCTACAAGAGCTAGTTCCAGGATAGCCAGGGTTGTAACACAGAGAAATGATGTCGTAAGGAAGGAACAGGCTCCTTTGTTCCGTCCTGCCCCTCTGTTGTATGGAGAGGGAGCGGGCCCCTTAGTTTCATCCCGCCCGGCTAGCTTACACCCGAAATAACCACACAGGAATTGTATTAATTAAATTATTGCCATTATATCTAGCTTCTTCTTGGCTAACTCTCACATCTTGATCTAACCCATTCTTATTAATCTGTATGTTACTACAAGGTCGTGGCTTACTGGGAAAGATTCAGCATATCTGACTCTGGCGACTCCATGGCGGGTCTCCCTGCCTGCCTTGGTTCCAGCATCCTGTTCTGTCTACTCCGCCCACCTAAGTGCTTGGCTCTATCAAAAGGCCAAGGCAGTTTCTTTATTCAACCAATAAAAGCCATACAAACACAAAAGGACCTCCTACACCAAATGGTGTATGCTGTGTGGTCACACACACCATGCTCTCTCCTCTCCCTTCACATTTTAGGACTACATTTTTGCTGAGGCATCCTTAGCATGCAGACTTTCACATCTGCAGACAAGTATGTAATTGCTCTTCTAAGCAAAATAGCAAAGAAATCCATTCACCCATCCTCCCATCCATCATCCATCCATCCACCCACCCATCCACCCATCCTCCCATCCATCATCCATCCATCCATCCATCCATCCATCCATCCATCCATCCACACACATCTAGAGTCTGCCCCTGCTTTTTGTCAAGGATTTCTGTTGCATGACTAGCCTACACTGAGTCCCCCTACTGAGGGATATTTTTGAACTTCTTCTTCTTCTTCTTTTTTTTTTCCTTGAGACATGGTCTCATTATGTAATCATATTATGCAGCCCAGAATGATGTCAAACACAAGAACCTCCTGCCTCTGCCTCTCAAGTCCTGGGATCATAGCACATCTGTGCTTTTTTGAATGCAGCTGCTGGGAGTATTCACGTATAGCATAAGTCTTTGTGTGGACATGGCTGTCTACAGGATAGTGCACACTCAACTTTAAGAATCATTGTTGTTTTCTTCTCTGTCCTTCCTCATTCTCTCAGCTTATGAGGGTTCTGGGAAGATAAGAAATACAGTTAGACAGACATAATACAATCCCACTGACCTGAACACTGAGAACATGGGTCCTGGAAATTGTTGTTTCCAGAGTGTGGGCCCCCAAAACTACCAAGAGACCAGATCCAAAGTCAAAGCAAAGAGTCTTTTTAACCACGAGTTAACTTGGGACCTCCATCTGTCCGACACAATGGGTGGAGTAGAAGAGACCCTGAGTCACAGTGGGGCAGGGTTTTTATCATAGTTGAGGTTCGGATGAAGGGATTTCCAGGGTTCAGGACCCTGATTGACTGATATTTGTCTATGGATCTTAGCAAAAGGGGAATAGGTGATTCCCTAGGCTCAGGAATGTCATCTGGTGATCTTATCAAATCTTATCTAATGTTTGGAATGTCAGGTACTTCCTTTAGATGCTGGCCCTTCCTAGGAGGTTTCAGCTTATGGATTTCCCTGGAACCCAGTGTTGCCTGCCACTAAACTGAAACTCAGGCCTACTTTTTAGCTTGTTTTTATTAAATGTTATGGCAGCAGTGTGGCCAAGCTGTTCTGGGCCCATGTGGCCAAGATGTTCTGGGTTCCATAGAAATCAACCTTTTTTATCTTTGGGATGGAGAGGGGGGATAAGCTTCTTCTGGGTGTGGTTAAAGGCATGACTTGGACTTTGTCAGGTACCCTGGCAGGGGAGGACGGCTCAGTGGGTGAGAGAATACACCATACAGGCAGAGCTTAAGCGAGGAGTTTTATTGGGGGAAGAGAAGGGAACGGGAAAAGGAAGTAAGAGAGGGGACAGGAAGAGAGAGAGAAAAGAGAAGAAGCAGGAAAAGCCCCGTCTGCCTTTTCAGAAGAACAGAGGGGAAGAGCAGCTGGGAGTAGGCGGAGCTTGTCTCTTAAAGGGACCTTTGCACCTGCTTACAAACTGGGACCCTGGGCTTGCCAAGGTACAATCTGGGTACATCCTGCCAGATGACAGGATTAGACAGTATAATGTCTGAATCCTAACACTAGGAGCTTAGTATTGCCTAGAATTGAGTAAGTCAGGCAAGCACCATAGGTCACAGTGTCTCTGCTATCAAGGTCTGTTCAGAGCAGACATCTAAAAAATGTCCTCTGGGTTTCTGTGCCCTTCCCCCATCTCTACTGCCCACAGGTCTCAGCTGTGGGAAGTAGCTAGGTGGAGAGTCTGTTGAGAAATTTGTACCCAGCTAATGGAAGCTGTGTAGTCAGTGTTAAGACGGCCAAGGAAGGGTTCCTTGAAGAACTCCTCCTTCTACTGTGGCGCCCTCTAGAGGCCACTGGAGGAGTTGACGACAAACACACAGCCAGGCACATAACCAGCCCTATTCAAGACTCTGGGGTTCTCCCACCATATAAAGGAGAGTCATATGGGGTTCTTCTTTCTATTCTGGAAAAATGATGGTCCTGACACCCCCTGAAGGTTGAATAATATGGACTTCAATAACATCTCAGGGTCTGTGAACAGCCAGAGCTAGAAACGTTAAAATTCAGTTCTCTGTGGACAAGTTAGTGGTTTTGTTGTCTTTACATATAAATATAAATAGTTTGAAGGTCTTATCATTGTTTGATAACACAAATGAATGCTTGGGAGTGCACTTGGCACACCTGGGAGTGACTTGCAGAGGGTAGATGGATACCTACAATGTGGCCTCTCTTCCCATTTTTCTCTCATCGCTTTTGGGCTTTCATTATAAGCACGAAGACGGGAAAGAACAGGACGGGCGAGGCAGCACACGCCTGCCATTCCAACACCTAGGTGTAGTGATATTTTGTTTGTGTTTTAACAAATAAAGATAGCCTAAAGAGTGCAGATCTCAGCCACTAGAGGCCAAGGAGTGGTGGCACAAACCTTTAATCCTAGGACTCCGGAGACAGAAGCAAAGGGATCTCTGTGAGTTCAGGGCCACCCTGGGCTGCACAAGGTTGATTCTGTCTAAGAGAGAAACGGAGCTCACTCAAAGGAGATCCCAGCACTTGAGATCCCATGCCTTTAATCACAACACAGAAAAGTAGAGACAGGAGTGATATGGCTCGGGGGAGAGAGGACTATAAGGCAGGAGCTCCGTGCAATCTGAGGTTTGGTGGAGATAGAGGTAGTTTGAGGACAGGATCACCCCTTTGGTCTGAACATTGGTAGAGGTAAAAAATCCTCTCTAGTGGCTGGCCTTTGCTTCTCTGACCTTCAGCATTAAATCCTATATCTGTCTCTGGGTTTTTATTATTAATACCAACTAAAATTCATGCTACCTCTAGGAGACAGAGGCAGGAGGGTCACTGCAAAACTGAAACCAGCTTGAACAACAGACTGAATTCCAGGTCAACTAGACTATATATTGAGATCCTGTCTCAAGCGTCAACCATCAATGAAGTAAAAAACAGAGAAAGTCATAATACATTGTAAAGGGTAAGAATATATGTGTGTGTGATACACACACAGATATGTAAGTGTGTGTATGTGTGTGTGTGTGTGTGTGTGTGTGTGTGTGTGTGTATGTACATATGTGTAAGATTCTAGAAGAAGACAAAGGGCAATTATCCCAGAATGCAGGCTTCCAGCCGGGGCCACTTAGACTTTGTTCTTTATTGTTTCGTGTGTTGCTTACATTTTTATAAGAACAATATGTCTTTGTAAGAAAGGGCTTCGTTCCATTTTAATGCAATCAAATGGATGCTACATTGGAACGTGTGACTGTTTCTTTTGTGATCTTCAGATGATGCCTTTTGCATTCTCCTCCCCAACTCCTGCTTGGGAGCAGAGAGCAAAGAAGTAAAGCCCTGTCCAGCATTGGGTTCATATCCTAGGCAGCTGCTTCCTCCTGTGCGTACTCAGGAATGCTGATTTTGTTGAGGAGGTTCGAGGAAGCTCAATACATATGGTCCAAACACAGAGAAACACCTGATGGAGCTTTCTCCCTATACCATATATCCCTTTATGCTCTGAGGGCATCATCTCCACCTTCCTGGGCAGGGGTGATCCATAGCCTCGCCTTTCTTTCTAGATGGAGAGCCACAGCTGTCTTTATTCTCTGTGTTCACAGTACAGTGCGCACGTTCTCTGAATGCCAGAGGATTCTAGTATGACTGGATGTGGATGACGGGGATCCTGGAGAGGTGCGGAGGGCTGTGTGAACGACACGCTTGTCTTCCTGCAACTTCTGCCAGGAAAGTTTCCAGGATAATCAGCATGGTATGGGAGCTGGCACGGCTTGGCTTTTGAGAATTAACCTGTTAGCCTCATTCACGTAGAAAGACCTTTATGTCTAAAGTCATGTGTTAGATGCAAAGGCAATGCCTGGGAGCTCCCTGCTTGGAGCCTTTACTTCCCTGTTAAGCATGTGGGTCATCAGTCACTTGTGGAGGGACACTATGGGGATTGTGACCTGTCTCTTTAGGATTTACAGTCCGTCCCCACCCCCACCCCCCTCACCGCCACATCACCTACTCTTGGAGCAGTTCCGCAACAGTCTCCCGATGTGTTTATCCAAACTATGACCCCAAGTTGTGGTAGTTCCTATTGGCCATCAGCACCACAGGTTTGAGGATTACCTAGGAGTTGAAGCTCTGAGCATGTCTGGGAGGAGTTTCTAGACTGGCCTACTAGAGGTGGAAAGACTGACCCTGCTTGCAGCTGCACACGCCATGGATTGCAGCGATACTTTATTTGTATTTTAATAAATAAAGCTTGCCTGAAGACCAGAGTGCAAAGCTAAGCCACTAGAGGCCAGGGAGTGCTGGCACACACCTTCAATCCCAGGACTCAGGAGACAGAGGCAGGCAGATCTCTGTGAGTTCAAGGCTACCCTGGGCTACACAAGATCCATCCAGAAGCAGATCCAAGTGAAAGTGGCTCACACCTTTAATCCCAGTTATTGGGAGTCACACACTTTTAATCCCAGCACTAGGGAGGTGGAGACAGGAGCTATATGGCTGGGTGGAGAGAGGAATGAAGAGGGGAAGAGACAGGAACCCAGTGGAGTGTGGAGTCTGGAGATTCGTGGAGACAGGATCTTGCCTTTTCGGTTTGAAGATCTGATAGAGGTAAAAGGTCTCTCTAGTGGCTTCACTGCTTTGTTTTTTTGATCTTCAGCTTGAACCCTTTATTATTTGAGGTACACTGGGGTCTTGAACTATAGAACAAGTGGAGAGAAAGCCGAGCATCAGTGCTCGTAGGTCTCTGCTTCCTGCTTGGAAACAAGTCCCAACTCTGTCCTCATACTGCCACCACCATGACTTTCCCATCTCTGAGGCAAAATGTGAGCCAGCCGTGAGCCAAAACGAGGCCTTCTTGCCTTAAGCTGCTTTGCCAGGTAATCTGTTACAGGAATGAGAAAAATAACCCCGGTGCGTAGACTGAATCCCTACCCTCCCACACATGAATGAAGCAACGAAGACACTGTTTGCGCATCTTTCTGTACGGGCACATGCGGTGCCCACGGGGCAAGCTGAACATGCCCGTGGGCCTCTGGGACTCTATAGGGATGGCTCCCTCACAGCCCTGGGGTTACAAAGTCTTGATCTACAGAGGTTTTAGACTAAGTAGCTCAGTCCATAGATTGGCGTTGTCCACACATTGCTGCAACTCTCTCCTCTTTTGCTGACCTTGGCATCAGTGAGGCGCCCGAGTGAAGGTAACCCATTATCTTCAGTGTTTGTCTACCGTCAGGAAGGGTGACTCCTGCGTAAATCGCTCGCATACATCTCTCCTGACGCATTTCTCCACGGCTGCCAAGAACGGCACCTTGACAAATCAGTTTCTAGGAACATTTGCCATCTCTGTTTCCTCTTGTACCGTGGGTGAGCTCCGTGCTGCAATGGGCTTCTGGGAGACATGTCAGGCGTTCCAGTAAAAGTCTGTAAATGCTCAGCTGCCCGAGTCCTGGTAATCTGGCTTCTAGAGGTCCCCAGGAAGGAGATGCTTGCCTGCTGATCTGAGCGGCAGCAGCCATTTTAAAGCAGGTGGTGTTTGAGTTTGTGATCTTTGAGATGAGATGAGCAATAAGATACACAGACACACATACTATGCTTATAATTTAGCTGTTGGCATTCGAACAATTTGCAATTCACATCTACTCTGCCTCTAAGGCTGGGGAAATGGCCAGCCCCTCCGTCGGGGCAGAAGGGACGTGTGTGGTTCAGGAAAAGAACAATGTTAAGCTGACCTGAACTCCCTATGCCTGATCAGGATGCCAACAAGTCTAGGAGCTGGCAACTATCAACATAGAAATGCCTGATTCCTGGGTCCAGCCAGTCATGAACTTGGCATCCTTGCAGGCCAATAAACCTCGAGGATCCACAGATCTGAGCAATGTTTCCAGGAAAGGCCACTCTACATGACAGTCTGGTTTATTAATTGTAGAGATGGCAAAATGACCTCATTGAAGGAACTATTGCCACTCACATCAGGGCACCAGTATCTTTGTGCTGTGGAACTCTGGAAGCCAGATGCCAAGCTGAGTAGAAACTTCTAGAAGAAAGAATGGCTGAGTTGGGTATAGGAGACATGCTACACTTTCCAACGTTGGGGTTTCCTTTGCTTTAAGGCTCATGGAGAGTAACACTTCCCAGCCAAGCTGCTGGTGGATCTATACTTTGTTTAGAGACAGAAAAAAAGTACTGTCTGCTCCATCTGGACTGAAACACCGATGGCCCTGAGTGAGTCACTTCATCTCACAATGGTCAAAGTGGGAGTCTTGTGCTGAGATGTGAAATTATAAATAGTGACACCTCACCCATGATGTCTGGAAGAACAGGTGTCCACGTGTCCTCCTAACCATGGCCAGTTCACATGAGAGATGTTTACAATGGCACCCCTAAAAGTATGGGACTAACACTCAAAGGCACCCAATCTAGGAAGGTGAAGACAGGAATACATTGGGAGTTTGCTGAAGCCTCCTCATGTTAGAGCCACAGAACAGTCCTGATCCTGAAAGTGTCAGTTAGTTAAAGTACTACATCTCTTATTTGCCTGGTTAAAGTTATTATTATTATTATTTGGCAAGTCTAAATTAGAAGTAATGATTTCATATGGTAGATGTAAGGCTAGAAGCCAAGTCTCAGTCTACATACATAATGCAGCATTTTTAGTTTAGTTTATGTATATGGGAGTCTGCCTGCACAATCTGTCTGTGTACTGATTGTGTGCCAGGGCCAATGAAAGCCCAAAGAGGACTCTGGATCCCCCTGGCCCTGGGACTCCAGACAGCTGTTAGTCATCATGTGGATGCTGAGGACTGACCCGGGTCCTCTAGAAGAGCAGTCTGTGCTTTTGACTGCTGAGCCATCTCTCCTGCCCCAGCCTTACCATTTTTAGATGCAAATTCTCAGAGGCGTTGTTCCGGTAGATCAGGTGGAGCCACTTTCTGTGTTCTGGGAAACGGATAATGTGTTTACTCACCTCTGGGCATCCTACAGCACCTGATACCAGCTCCTGCAGGAAAAGGCTATTTGTCAGCAGAGAAAAAAAAAAGTTCGGTAGAGAGGGGAATTGTGGTGGAGCAGAAAGTGGGGCCTTGCCAGCATTGACTCTCTGTGGTCGAGGCCCATCGGTCTAATGAGTGTGGTTGCTGGCAGGGCCTCTTCATTCAGTCCTTGCACAGTGGAGAGAAAAGAGCTAGGTCTTCTGTGTCAGAATGTAGAAAAGGACCAGAGGGAGATTTTAGAAATTCCCTCCTGGTTACAGTGCAGCAAGAAATAGCTTCATAGGCTGCGAATAAGAATGGACTGGAGGGGAGAAGATTTTTCAGGAGGCTGAGGAAATGGAGAGAATAAGAGATAGTTTCTTAGAAGACTCAGAGCAAACTAGAGAAGAGGAGGATGATGGCCGGGACCCACCGGGGATGTGCTTAGGCTCTCAGCAATAGTGAAGTTACAATGGGACCAATCATTAGAGTCCTGTTGTTCCCAGTATCCTGCTCCTGCGGGTATTCAGTGAGTGCACAGAGGACTCACTTACTTAGGGCTGGGTTGTGCCCTGTGCTGAGTGGAGAAAGACGCAGCCTGGCTGAGGGATTCAGATGATGGATCCCAGTCTTGGGTAAAGATGGAAGCATGACCAAGTTCATGGACCATCATCCGAGGGGAAGGGCAGGCACTGGAAAGATTTACCGGTGTGACTCTAAGTCACAGAAGACCGGAGGAGGGAGGTGTGTTGTGACGTGGGACAGGAAGCAGATAACAAGTGTCAAGTTATGTGGCAGAGGAGATTAAGAAAGGCAGAGGTGGAAAGTCTGAATGTGCGTGGGAAACCAAGCCAGCAGGGTAATTAGGGAAACCATCTGTGAGGGAGGGAGCCATGCTTCCCACTGGAAGAGAAAACATGCCAGGCAGAGGGATGACATCATGCATAAAGGCCCTGAGGCAAGGAAAAGCTCCCTCCAGGACCTACAGAATGATTCCTGGAGCCAGAAAAGAGAAAGAGCACACGGAGAACCTTCAGGAGGTGGTGCTGTGCAATATCAGATTACCACTTCTGACTGTGGATGCCAGGTCCACATGGAGTCTTTAGACCTGAGCCCTGGGCCTCCTGTGCTGATGTGGTGGTGACAATGTCACCTCAGAGGGGATGCCATGCCTGGCCTCCAATCATCACCCCCCAAGTCCATCCTCAGTAACGGCAAGCCCTGGATTCAGGGAAATTTTATCTTCTACCCTACCCACAGTGGGCATGTAAGGGACACATGTTCTTGTCAATCTCCAGGATCCATTTGCCCTCCATACAGGGCTGTCTGAGTCGTGACCACCACCAAGACCCACGTCTGTCTCCTTTCGTATCTTTTCTTATTCATCATTGTATCTTACAATTCGGATGAAAGCTCTAAGAATTGTAGTCTAGTCAGTGCCCCGTCTTAAAATTCAAGCCATACATTATTATGGCCAATGTTGTAGCTTTTACATGGGAAACCCATGGCATCTCTAAACTCAGTTCTGCTAGTCAACCATCCATTTGATTTCATTGCTTGCTTGCCTTAGACTTTGAGCAATGTTGTTGGTCCTGCGGCTGCGCCAGGCATTTCTCGAGCCAGCATGGAGATGCTAACATTTCTCGGATGGTGACTGGACCATGAGCTAGTAGACCCTGAGTCCTTTGTGTCTTTATTGCACAAGTGTCGGGTACGTAGTTTCAAAAGAAAGAAGATCCACTCTCAAACATGAGAAGGCAGCGAGCAAAGACACTCTACAGGGGGAATGGCCAGAAAGCCCATCTCCACAGATGCTGCTACCAAAGTGACCCGTTCACGACTCACTTAGTTGAAACTGCAGAGGAGTAGGGCAGGGTCTCGCAGAACAGTTTTATTAGTGGTTTTTATGTGCAGGGAGGAGACAACTGCTTGCTGCCTGTAGCAGTCACGTCTCAGGTGACATGACGGAGCAGTATACTTTATATTTCCAATGAGGTGTCTTTGTGTGGGTATTTGCATGTGAGTGCAGGTGCCCACAGGAGCCAGGGGCATCAGATAACTCCTGGAACCTGCCCTCAGTCACCCACCCAGCATTAGTGCTGGGAACAAAACCCAGGTCCTGTAAGAAAAGCAATCTCTCTCTCTCTCTCTCTCTCTCTCTCTCTCTCTCTCTCTCTCTCTCTCTCTCTCTCTCTCTCTCTGCTTTCATATAATACCTCTCGACCGCAGCTCCCCTCTCTCCACTTCTCCCAGTTCCTCCCCTATCTCCCCTCTCCTCCAGATCCACTGCTTGTTTCCCTTCAGAAAAGAGCAGGCCTTCCGTGGCTATCTACTGAACATGGCATAACAAGATTCAATAAGACTAGGTGCATGCCCTCATACCAAGTGGACAAGGCAACCCAGTAAGAAGAAATGGATCCCAAAAGCAGGCAAAAAAGAGTCAGAAACACCCCCATTACCACTGTTAGAAGTTCTACACCCCCCACAATAAAACCCAAGCTAAACAACCACAGAATGTATGCAGAGTGCAGACCCATGCAGGCTCTATGATTGCTGCTTCAGTCTCTGTGAGCCCCCATGAGCCCTGTGTAGTTGATTCTGTGGACCACATTCTCCTGATGTCCTCAGCCCCTCTGGTTCCTACTCTTTCACTGGGTTCCAAAAGATCTGTCTAATATTTGGCTGGGGGTCTCTGCATCTGCTCCCCTCAGCTGCTGGAGGAAGCCTCTCTGATGACAGCTGGGCCAGACACCAGTCTGTGAGTGTGGAACATAGCAGAACATCATTAGGAACCAAGCCATTGACTTTTTTCAGTCATGTCTGGTTCTACCCTAGGTCTCTGGGCCACAGCTTCTGGTTTCTGACCATCCAGGCAGTGTTAGGTATGGGCTTCCTTTCGTGCTATGGGTGTCAAATTAGACTAGTCACTGGTTGGCCACGCCCCACAAGCTCTGAGCCACAATTGACCCAGCACAAACCAGAAGGCAGGACAAGTTATAGATCAAAGAATTTGTGGCTGGGTTGGTGTCTCAGTATTGCCACTGGAAGCCTTCAGCAAGCACTCTTAATTGTTGAGCCATCTCTCTGGCCCCGGCAGTGGCATTTTTATGTTCTAGAAAGAAATCAAATATTGTATTGGCTATTCTAAATTCTAGACTAGGATCAAGTGGGTGGCTAAAGGAACCAGTTGGCCACTGGGTATGGATGGCTACTATGCCCAACAGGCTGGACCTACCGGAGAAACCATCTGTATATCTGAAGATGGAGGCTGGGTGACCTGCAGGAGCCTGTCCTTAGAGAGCACGCTGAGTTTGAGAAGGCGAAGTCCCCACCATCTTGCCATGCCTCTTGGGGTCTCTTTGACTGCTGATCTTGGGTTCAAGCCAGATGGCAAAGGAAAAGATGGCATGAAAGACTCAGAACTGACTGAATCTGGAGCTGAGACTATAAGTTGACAATCGGTGTAACTGCAGCTCGGTTCTTCAGTTGCTCAAGATAAAATCATTGGTTGTTCTTTAACCCTCTCTTTCTCAATTCATTCCCGGTAGAACATCTGAGTGGCCCTCCCTGCAGGAAAAATGCAGAGTGTGGTGACCTGCTCCATTGCTATGGTCCCTGCCACCATCAGCCCTTGCATGAGTTATTGCCTGCTCTCTGGCTCATGAGTGGAAGGCTTGATCTTAAGAGTATCGTTGTTGAGAAAGAGCCTCATCAGGTCACTAGGGCCCTGCTCATGGACAGGGATAATGTTCTTCTGATAGGCCTTAGTTGGTTCTGTAGAGGCAACTCAGTGGCCTCCCTGGGTTTCTTCCTGGCAATGTGATCCCTCCATTTTTTTTAATTTATTTATTTATTAAGGATTTCTGCCTCCTCCCCGCAACCGCCTCCCATTTCCCTCCCCCTCCCCCGATCAAGTCACCCTCCCTCATCTGCTCGAAGAGCAATCAGGATTCCCTGACCTGTGGGAAGCCCAAGGACCGCCCACCTCTATCCAGGTCTCCTAAGGTGAGCATCCAAACTGCCTAGGCTCCCCCAAAGCCAGTAAGTGCAGTAGGATCAAAAACCCACTGCCATTGTTCTTGAGATCTCAGTATTCCTCATTGTCCTCTATGTTCAGCTAGTCCGGATTTATCCCATGCTTTTTCAGACCCAGGCCAGCTGGCCTTGGTGAGTTCCTGATAGGACATCCCCATTGTCTCAGTGTGTGGGTGCACCCCTCACGGTCCTGAGTTCCTTGCTCGTGCTCCGTCTCCTTCTGCTCCTGATTTGGACCTTGAGATTTCTGTCCCGTGCTCCTCTGTCTCTGTCTCCTTTCATCGCCTGATGAAGGTTAATATTCATGAGGATGCCTATTTGTTTGTCTTTGGGTTCACCTTCTTATTTAGCTTCTCTAGGAACATGCATTATAAGCTCAATGTCCTTTATTTATGGCTAGAAACCAAATATGAGTGAGTACATCCCTCCATTTTTATATATGTTTCTACTATTCTGATGCCACCTGCAAGAAGGACCTAAGACCTCCAGGACATAAGACCTCCTATGAGCTGAATAAATCTCTTTCCTTTATAAAATTACCTTGCCTTAGGAAGTCTGCTATACTCATAGAAAGCAGTTTGACAGGACTGGGGGAAGGGCTCATGGCTAAGAGCCTTGACTGGTCTTCCAGAGGACCCAGGCTCAATTCCCAGAGCCCACAAACATCTGAAACTCCAGTTCCAAGGGATCTGACACCTTCTTCAGGCCTCTGTGAACATATGCATGTACAAGTACATTTCTGGTACACAAACATGCATGTAGGCAAAGTACCCATGCACATAAAATAAAAGTAAATTAATCTTTAAAAAAACCCACCCAATGTGAAACATGGCAAAGACTTCTGCATTTAAGGTAAGTCTTCTTACCTCAATTGATCTAGAAACTCCCTCACACACATGCTCAGAGCTCAGCTGTCCACACGAACATTACAGTCCCCTTTGGCAGGGTGATTGCGTGCGGTATGCATGCTCAGGTTAGAACTGGGTTTGTCCTCTGTGGGTCCCTGCAACTGCACACAAAAAGAAAGAGCTACCCAAGTGGAGTGCCAAGGGAACAGAAAGCAACCTGTTGCAGAGCCTGGCTGAGTAAGGACTGCGATATCTGGATTTCCATGAACTAAAGGGAATGCCTGGAAGAGGCCACAAGGCTACCCAGTTACCCTTTAGGGAGCGCTGATCTCTCTGCGGATGGGTCTGTCTCAGGTTCCATCCCTGTATGTGAACCATGCCTCTTGCAGGTCACCTGCATTCTTGTCTTCACTCTAATCATGATCCCATTATGTGGGAGATGATTGCTAATAAGGCTGAAGATCTGCTCCCCACCCCCACTCCAACACATACACCTGGTTTCTACTTTTGACCTCAGAATGAATTTTACTCTTGAGATCCCCTCCCCCCCCCAAAAAAAAACCTCTGGCCTTCCTGGTTGCTTCAAACAAATAACCTAGTCAGTACTTAGAAGTTGCTATTTGTTTGACTAGCCATCTTTTCATTAGTGAATGCTGGCCTTGCCTCTGGGCTCCTCGCCCTGCCCAGGCAGGAGTGGGAGATTTTACATTACTCAGTCCCCATCAAAGCACATGGCCAAAGATCAAAGCTGTCTCTCTTGTCTTTGACCAAAACCCAACCAGCAAGTGTATGTATTTGTGTTTGTGCGTGTGTGTGTGTGTGTGTGTGTGTGTGTGTGTGTGAGAGAGAGAGAGAGAGAGAGAGAGAGAGAGAGAGAGAGAGAGAGAGAAAGAGAAGGAGAGAGAGGTGGTAGTGGTGTGTATTTCTCCCTAAAGTTTAAATAAAATTTCATGTGTTTATGTGTTTTGCCTGCATGTATGTTCTGTGGACCATGTGTGTGCCTGATGCTGGAGGGAGCTAGAAGAGGGCGTCGGATTCCCTAGAACTAGAAGTGCAGACGGTTGTGAGTCACCATGTGCTGGGAATCAAACCTGGGTCCTCTGGAAGAGGTGTGGTGACCTGCGTAAGATAGAGCTGTCACCATTCCAGCATGGTAGGGTAGGCTACGTTAGGTCCCACCCCAGCTGAGGAACTTTAGGCAATTTCTGGCTTTTCTTCAGGGAGGGAGCCATTGTTGAGTTGCTCGAATTCCAGTAACCAGCCCCACGCCCGTGCATGCTCCTGCAAGCAGCTCTAGCTAAACCCAATGGGGCATATAAGGGAAAGGATGGGAACAGGAAGGGATGTGTGGAGAAGAAAGGTTCCAGAGGAAGTGAAAAGGGGATAAGAGAGGGGAAGGGGGAGTAAATTGGATCAACATACATGGTATACATGCATGAAATTGTCAACTATGCAGTATGGAATTAACTCACAAGGAATGAGAAGTTGCCAGAGATCATGTCCACCCACACGGTCAAATTGGCATCTGACGATGATGCCCTGGGTCGGTGAGATCCCTCACATGAGGGCATGGGGAAGGGAGAACCATACATTTAAAAGTCAGGGTTGCTGTGAACTGTTCTAGTATAAGACAGGAGCGGTGTCGTCCGTGGACGCTGTGGAAACAGGATTCGGGACTTCAAGGAAGATCATCCATCTTTCTCAGATCCTGTCCACCCCACCCCCAATCAGAGCTGTCAGGAAGGATGCAGTGCTGATCTTGTCATCAGATCCCCTAGCTGCAGGTTCTGCTTCCCAGGGACTAGAGCACAGAGTGGATTTCCTTGAAATTTTGGCAATTTTTACCTTTTGTTCCATGATAAACAAGTGTTTGTTTCGACACAAAAACTGTGCTTTTAATGAGTCCTTGTAAGACAGATGGATGCTCTGGAATTGGTTGTGGACCACAAGCTAAGTTCTGTCAGCTCTACTGTCTGTCTGCCTGTCTGTCTGTCAAGAGCCCTTGTCTTTCTGCAAGGAATAGCCTAGGAGGGACGTCTTAATCAGACTCTGCTGTGGTCTGTGCTGCGCGGCTACCTCAGCCCCAGTGAGACAGTATGAAGAGAGGTGACCAGGCAGGAGGGTGATGCCCTCAGAATGGAATTGTGACCCCTGTAAAAGAGGACCAGGGTGGCTACTTTTTCTCTTTCAGGGTGAGGTGTCACACAGAAGGTAGCCTCCATGCGGAATGGGCTCTCTCCTGTCACCAAATCTGCCGGAGCCTGATCTGGGCCTCAGAACTATGAGCAACGGTTACCACTCCGTGGCATAGGAAACACCCGGTCATAGGCACCGGCTTTCAAATCCTGACAGGACAGACACTGGCTGCTTACATGGATGACTGCTGCTGGGGCTGAACAATTTCAAGATAAAGCCGAGTGGGTGAGTGGACCACCTCTCCCCGGGGCACCGGGCACTGTTAAAATCTGCGAAAATTACTGCTAGTGTTAATGCATGGCGTCAGCATCTCTTTTGATGTCCATTTTCCCGTACGTAAGCAGGCATGCTTAGGATGGAGCAACGTGATCTGCTAATTGGCAACTGTCGAGCTGATCCTGGTTGCCCTAGATGCCTTGAGCAATGGACAACCAGTCTAACAACTAGCTGGACAACCCTTGCCTGTGCACTGACCTTCCTGAACATGCTACGGAGTCCTTCAGACAGCTGTGCACAAACAACAGGAAGCTGAGTGCCCTGACTTGCAACGGAGTTATTCCATCCAACCAGGGATGGTTGAAAACACAGTTCTTACCGATTTCTCTTCCCTCCACCCACACTCTGTGTAATGTCTTAGAACCATTTTTGTCTTGGCCGGAGGAGTTGCATCATTCTCTCTAGGACTTCTATAACTGGTGATTGGAGGTAAGAGTCCCTGGTCCAAAAATCCTCTTCCTAATGCCTGTGATTGGCATTCAGAGGCAGGGCTTCGAGTGGGTCTCAATGAGTGTGACGACTTCTAAGAGCCAAGGCTGTGATGGTTCAAACAGGTTGTTTTGCTATGCGTGCAGGCTGCTGGGGCTCTCTCATGAGTATTCCGGGTGACGCCCCTTCTTTGCTCCCCTCACCCCACATCGCCTGTTGCAGCACTTGGCCTAATAAAAGATCTCTTCTTCCTGTAACCTGAGCTGGTAGCACACGGAAAGAATCTGCTGAGATGGCAGAGTGGTGGCCCTGGTGGGCACCAACTGCCCGGCAGCAGAAGGAGCAGCAGGACAGAGAGAGTGGTGGGGTTCGGGGGCAGGAAAGCTGAACTAGAGAGAGATGACAAGAATGGGGGGAACTGGCACTGAAAAGGGGACAAGGGCTGTAAAAATCCAGAAAAGAGACTCAGCCGGTTTGGGTCACTAGAAGAAACCCAGAGAGCTGCCAAGACGTCACACCCAAGGTTGGGCACTAAACCAAACAAGGCTGCTGCTGGGAGCCCAGGCTGCAGATACTCAAGGCCAGAGACGGCTGTAACACTAGAGGGCGCCACTGTCTGCTGCCTGGGCTTGTCTACTGTTGCCAACAAAGGTTCCAAGGACATAAAGGTTAATAGACCAACACTTGATCTTCTCCTTGCCTGCCCATGATGCCTGTCTGTCAGGGTGTGGCCAAAGGACCCCAGCGAGCTAATTGGTGACAAAGGTGCCTGTGGATCTGGTACTAGATGGGCCCCACCCAGGCATCCTCAACACAGTTCAGGCAAATTCTTGTGCCTCTTGTTGTACGGGCACCAGGCTTATTCCTAGGCTCCATCCTCATGGTCTAATCACCCCCCCCGCAGACACACACACACACAAAGTCCCCACCTCCTGATGCCATCATGTGAGGGCTTTTTTTGCTGGTAGGGTATAAATATTCACTCCACAACAGGGACCGAGGAACCGTCTTCCTGATCTGTCAGATTCGAGTTTTCTTCATGAGACCCTTGGCTATGAAGCCCCGACCTCCATCAGCATCCTGATACGACCCTGTGTGCCTACTATCAGAACGCACTCCAGCCCGCGGTCCTACGCAGCCAGAGGCTCTCCTCAGGTCTTCTCCTCCAATGCTGGGGCAGCTTGATGTTCTTCAGTCTTCTTCCAGAGAGCAGCCTCATCCTGCCTGCTTAGTTCCAGCAGTTGACACCTGCTGCCTTGTTGGAACTTGTGAGTTCTTCAGCTATGGGCACTTTCACGCCTCCTCTTTGCTCTGCCCAACTTCCACCAGCTTAGTATCTGTCTAGGTTTGGAGTATATGCACGGTGTCTCTTTAAGATCGCCCCCTCCTCTGGAATCATCGACACAACCTGCTCCAGGCTCTGCTTCTTCAGCTTACCTGTCTCCTTGCTTCCTTCCCCTTCCATCGATCTGTGCTTGGCCATGCCCATTCCCAGATTGCTACTGCAGCATCAACAATGATGTAGCATGACCAGGACAGGCTCACACGCACAGCCTGCTGGGAGCTTCCCTGTACAGGACAAACACGGACATCATCTCTGTCACCCATAACTGCAACAGCTGTGTGACTCATGACACCTTACCATACGTCTTTCCACTGTAATCATTCTGTTTGCTCTATCTTAACTGCTAGAGTGGCAGAAGTCAATGATATGGATGTTTTCCTACCCAGGGCTCAGAGACTCAGTTAGGAAAAGTTGCCGATCACAGCACCGACTCATAACAACCCGTCGCTGGGGTAAGTGCTGTGGAAACACAGTGTTCTCAGAGTTCAGCGGATGTGACTTGCATCATGTGGGCTCAGCAGAGAGACAATCTTTAATGAGACAAGGTCTACACAGCTGCTCTGAAGCCCACAAGCTAACAATGTGGCATGGCACCACCACAAAAGGCGAGAGAGTCGTGAGCAATGAACTCGGGGATCGCAGGCTGTGTCCTCACAGTTCTTCACTCTTCCAGCTGTGGGGCACCTCTGCAGAGTGGCTGCTGTGCCTTGCGACACTGCCATCTTCTCTCCTGCTTGAAGTAGTTTTCCTGGGGTCAAAATTCGGAGAATGCAGCTGGGTGGTGGCACAGAGACATAGAAAATGTTGTAGAAGGATTCTAAGTTGACATGCCACAAGACACTTGGAGTATCTCTTTATTTCCTATACAATTTACAGTAGCCAAGTGACAGAATCAGCTCAGGTACCGGGCCACAGATGACACAGAATGGAGTTTTATTCATTACTGAAGAACTGTGAAATGATGTCATTTGCTAAAAAATGGGTGCAACTGGAGATTAATATTTTAGGAGAAAAAACCCAGACTCAGTAAGACAAGTATATTAAATATATTTTCTGTCATTTGTGTGTCCTAGGATTTTTATACATACATAAAATCATATAAATATATTGTGAATCATATATGCCATAAAAACAGAATGGAGACGAGAGAGAGAGAGAGAAAGAGAGAGAGAGGAGACTAGTGGGGGAATAAGGAAGAGGAGACTATAGAGAAAGGGTAGGAGGGGTGAATGCGGTCAATGCATTTGATGTGCTCAAAAACACTGTCTATATTAAACCAATACTGTGTACAGTGAACAGAGTCAACAACAACAACAAAACACCTAGAAGAAACAATAAAGAAATAAAAGAGAATTGTGCATGAAGTGGTGAGCACTGGGCATGTGGCCTTCACTGCAAATGAGGTCTTTCACGTGTTAGCTTTCCCCCTGTCCTCTCCCTGTCACCATCAGGATACTGTGCCCTTGCTTTCTGAGGGCCATGAACTCCCCTCTGGCACAAGAGGCCCCTCTTGCTCTCCTTCCTCACTGTAGACTCGTCTTAAGGCAGAGTCCAGATGTCATCCTCATCGGGGTCTGAGGGAGTTTGTCCTCGGGAAGGCCCTGAAGGACACATCACTGTTCAGACCACCTCACTAGGAGGAAATTCCACTGCCGTGGAAGTCAGTCTTGTCAAGGCAGGAGCAGTGGACACGGCCAAACCTGGACTAAAGCATGACGAGGACCTACTGTCTTAGGTGTTTGCTTTTCTGATTCACTACACTAATAATCCTCCTGTACAAACAGTAGAGACAATATCTAAAATGTCCCAACGTCATTATTTCTTAAAGACTGACAGGAATAAACTCTCCAGCAGTGCCTTCGGCTGCCCACGGCGCTCCCTGGAGACTCCCTAGCCCTTTAGTGGTTTCAGGACCTCTGCCTCACCCTGCCCCTTCCCCAAAGACCTTCACAGGAGCTGCCTGCCCCTTCATGTTGAAAATAGCCTTATCCGGGAAGGGAAGTGTAATTTACTGCCAAGGGAACACAGATGTGTTTGTGATGCTCTCTGTGGTTCTGGGCATCTCTGGTGTTTGCTTCTCAGGGGAGGCAGTGGTGTCTCAGAAATGGCCTCACTTCTGAACAGTGCTTTATTTGTTCCCTTCTGTTGTTGGCTTCATGTTCTGCCCCGAGGAGGGACCAGCCTGCCCTTCAGTCCCATGTGACTTCATTCTGAGGCTAAACATCAAGGAGTGTTGACCCAGGGGCCCCTCTCTATGCCTCTGTAAAAACGTAAGACAACTTACTAATTAGAGGAGTGAACAAGAAAAGTAAATGTTTTAGTATAAATATGGTCCAAATATTTCATGGTGAATTCTTACATAAAAAACTTATTTGGCGTACCTAAATTTCAGCAAACTGTATCATATTTGGCAACCCTATCATTTTACAAGGAATCCTCTGTCCAACTAACCTAGGGGTGCACCAACTAGATGGCTAGATTCCAAGATGTGCCAATGACCTTCTATAACCGGCAGGGGGCAGTATGAGCCTTTGATGATGGGCAGGTAGGTGTGGGATCAACATCTTCCCCTCCCAATACCTCGGTTTAGATCATTTGATTCTCAACCTGTGGGTCACAGCCCCTTCAGAGTCAAACAACCTTTTCAGAGGGATTGCCTAAGATATTTACATTATGATTCTCATCAGTAAAAAAATTGCAGTTATGAAGTAGCAACGAAAATAATTTTATGATTGGGGGATCACCACAATATTAGGAGGGTCATGGGATCAGAAAGGTTGAGAACCACTGCTCTAGATAAAAGGGGACTCCTCTTATCTGAGGCCTCTAAATTACTTTAAGAAATACCTTTCCCCTCAAATATGAAGTGAACCGGCAATATTGCCCATTGATCTTATTAATCTTGCTGCAGACAAAACAGAAGGCAGGCACTTCCCAGCTCAGGCTGCTCAGGTATCATTCACCGCTCAGCAACCCAAGCCTTTTTCCAATATTCCCTCTGGCTGTCCAGAACTGAACTCAGGACTTTGGGTTAGGATTTTTGTCTAACAGCGCAGACCCGTAGGATAAAACGTCAGTGTTGTGCCTCTGGGTTTGTCACTGCTCTGCACACAAAAGCTGGGATGTGCAGCCAGCCTAGATGTCCCTCAGAGGATGGATGGGTGGAGGAGGGGTGGTACATAGCTCAGTGCCGTTCTATGCAGCTATAAAGAAAAGTGAAACCACGACGTTTGCAGAAAATGCTTGACACTGGAAATTCATGGCTGTTGAAGAGAACTAGGTAGAATAGAAAGACAAATGCCATGTTTCCCTTACACACAGATCCTAGATTTAAAATTATATATATGCACGTGCACGTGCGTGTGCATGTGTGTGTGCACGCATAGACACACACAGGAATAAAGCTCCCAAGTTCATCCCACTGAAGGAGATTTTGCCCTACATCCCACCCCATCCTCTTTGTCCTTGGGCAACCCTTGCCTCTGACGCTGTTTTGCTGCCTTTTGAATTCTGCTGTTGGATTGATGACGAAGCTGGTCCATTCTCCCACCCTTTTTCTTCATGATTTGAAATCCCTTCCCTAGGTCTAGCTTCCCCTCCAGATGACACTGCAGGGGGACATCACTTGGTTCAAGCCCAGGTTCGAGGCTGTGAAGACAGAAGCTTGCTCTTTCTCTGCGTGTCCTAGGTATTCCCTGACCCTAAGGTAACTCAGCAAATGTCTGCAATGGAAGAGGGGGGGTTGTAAAGGTCACAGAGGGAATGACTAGAAGCTGCCCTGGACATTGCCCTCCTGCAAGCATGACTCACATGACTTCACAGCCAAACTCAGCTTTATTAGAACAGGGGTGTTGTGGAATAGTACTTTTAACGATGCAAGGATATGTTACATCTGTTATGCTGCATTTGCTTAATGGTGTAAAGATACGTTGCTTCGCCTGCCTAAGACATCTGATTGGTTTAATAAAAAACTGGAGAGCCAATAGCAGGGAGAATAAGTAGGAGGAAATAAGCTAGGCTGGGAAAGAAGGGAGAAGAGAATGAGGCAGAAACTCTAGGGAGACACCTAGCCAGACATCTACCAGCCAGACATGGAGTAAGCAGTGGAGTAAGACATACAGAATGAAAGAAAGGTTAAAAAAAATAAAACCTGAGGCAAATGTAAATGGGAGAAACAAAGTAAGTTATAAGAGCCAGCAGGACAAGTATAAGCTAAGATTGGGCATTCATAACTAATATTAAGTCTCCGTGTCTTTATTTGGGAGCTGGTTGGTGGCCCAAAGGAAGCCTGCTCCGGAGGGTCCTGCAGTGCAGCCCGGTAGCCATACTGTGCCTCCCACCACAGTCACACAGCAGCTGGATTGACCACTTTCCCCAGGAAGAGCAGACTCTGAGTGTACACCTCCCAGAGAAGGAGCAGGAAGGGCCTGTTGAAATGGGCGTGGCCGTGTGGGGCCGATGTCATGTTCAGGGGCACCGGCTGGGAAAGAAGGCCAGAGGCAGCGGAGGCCTCAGTTCCCTTCTCGTTCATGTCCACTGCAGCCTTGTGTGACACCTAGGAGAGAGGACAGACTGAGTCAGCACTCATCCATGGTTTGAGGGCAGAGGTTAGAGCCTGCCTAAGAAACAGCCCCAGTTCTGTGTGTCACCCCCTGCCTCTGTACTGACTCCCCTCCCTAGGCCCAGCACCCTGACATGAGGCAGCCTTGGCCCCGCTGAGGAGCTAAGTGCCGGGTGGCTCAAATCCAGCACGCACACAGGGCACAGGCTCCTTTGAACTTTGCCTACCCCCTCTAAACTCCTCCCCCCATCTTAAAGATGGCTTGTGGCCAATAGCGGGTTCTAAAGGAGAAAGATGGAACACGGCCCCACGCTGCCCTAAGCACAGAACATTTAAAGTCTCATTTTACACAACTGCCTAACAAGAAAGGACTCAGATTCCAGAAAAAGTTGGGGAAAGGGCCTTGATGAGTTCTTTTATCTCCAAAAAAGGGTCTTGAAAGGCCACTGAGTTATGCACGGCCACTGTGTGAAGTTCTTAGAAATCTTTCGTTTTCTTCTAGTCCACCACCTCACCCCACACAGGTCCACACGCACACACACACACACATTGCCATGCATGTGCAGGCACACTTATACATGTATCGCATCCCTGCTGCCAGGGTCGTGCATTCAGTTCTTAGCTGGTCCCTCCTAAAGACAAGACAGAGTCCATTCCTCACAAGGTCCTAACAGAAATCCCAATGGTAGTGAACACCACTAACGTAAACCAAGCTGAGCTCTGGGAAGGGCCTTGGCCACCTTCCCTCCTGGGAAAGGCTACCCTTTCTGTTCAAGGGCTACAAATCCTTGCCCATTCCACCTGGCTTGTGGTGTCGTCCATCAGGAGAGGACCCAGCCCTTTCCCACTGCCTGCACAGGATCCCTGTTTTAATCAGTGGCTGTTGCACAGGCCTGTGGAGGATGGGAGAGTTAAGAGTCGCTGGGTGTTTCTCTTGTCCTCCTTTTCTCCTCTGAGAGAGGGATTGTCCTTTAACTCCTGTCCTGGAAGAAGTCAGAGGGAGCAGCTCTTTAACCAGCCAGCTGCTTCTAGGAGGCACTGCCCGCTAGAGATGGGTTGAGCAAAGACGCTGTCATCTTTAGCAGAGTGTTTTGCGTGCCTACAAGTGTCCACCACAACTGTTGACATTCCCTCACAGAAGGAGGGGGTGGAGATGAGTCATCAGCCCACACCTGAGTGTCCAGGGGCTCCTGTCAGCCATTTGTACACAATTCTGTTCTATTTTCATGTGGGTCAGCATCCTGAAAAGAGTAAATGGTGAGGAAGACTGATGGAAGAAGGACTCTGTCTGTGCTGAGTGAAGAAAGCTGACTTGGGGTCACCTATTCTCCTGCCAGTAGCCCCTCACCCGTGCCCTATAAGTAAGCCTAATGAACTCAAAGGCTCCCCAAGATGAACTTGGATGGAACTGTACTTTGGTCTGTTGTGGGACCTAATGAAGAAAGGATAGACATTGCTTACATCTCCTCTGGGAAGGAATTCTCACAATAAGTCTCTGTTATGACAATGCGTTGGGATGTGGGGGATGCTTGTTATGTAGCAATGCTGACTACTGCACCTCCTGTTCATACTATATCACTTTCTACAGCTATGACAAAGACAGAGTTCCTGGTACCCAAAGAGAAAGTATTTGAAACAAAAAAAAAATGCTGCCACTAACCTGGCATCATTCTGGCTCTGTGGATGACCAGATGATTACTGTTCAATGAGTTCCATTCTACTTAGAACCCTACACTACCACCCTGACTAGTGTGGATCTCGGGAAGGGAAGATGAAATGGAGTTGTCCATGAATAGAATCTGTAAAGACTGTGTGTTGAAAAGTCAGTCAAGGGAAGAGACTGGGGACTTTGGTTCCCAATACACTTCATGTGGGAAGAGAAACATCAACCTCCCCACATCCACACTCCCTGCCTTACCCTGGAGACAGTTCTGTTGAGTTGCCCCATGATTCCTGATAGGTCAGCTTCCATGTCAAACATGTTGCTGAGACCAATGAGGGGCAGGATCTCTTCCAGGTTGTAGGATGCAGAAATTGAGAACCTTGGCAGGTGCAAATCCAGCAGACTAGAGAGGGAATCAGAGAAAAGGCACCGTCCTGTTGTGTGTCACAGCCTGGGCCCTGAGAAAGAACAGGGTCCCCCAGCTTGTGGGACAATCAGTCTTCCTATGACGTCATTTATGATGGTAGAGTATTCCACAACCTATGCCAACCCAAATCTTCCTCTATGTAGACCATGCAGACCTCACAGTGACTCATGGCTGGTTCTAAGAAGTTCCCTGGCAGAGGCGTCTGTCTTCATCATCTTCCCTGGGTTTGCGGAGAGCTTTTTAAGTGCCAGACACTAGCCAGAGTTTCCCAAGGCTCCACTGATTGAATCCACGTGACACCAGGTAGAGTAAATAAAATACCATTTATACTTCCCACCTCTATATCCGACTCATCTGCAGGTGCTTCTGACTCAGTTCCCCAACTGTACGCTAACTGCATTTACTGACACTGCCCCAATGCAAGCCTCCATTACCTTCCTCCACCTGCCTGAGCTTTCCTGGAAAATGGCATGGGGATGCCCACCCTCAGGGCTGCTGCAAGCATCTAGAGCAGTGGTTCTCAACCTGTGGGTCCTGTTTGCAAACCTCTAGTTCCAAAAATTGTTTACATTATGATTCATAACGGTAGCAAAATTACAGTTTTGGAGTAGCAACAAAAAATAATTTTATGGTTGGGGGGTCAGAAGGATCCCAAGGAGGGATAATAAAGTCAGCCCAGAGAGCACTCAGATCCTAGTAACAGCCTAAGAACTCAATTACTGTCTCCATTCGTCTCCACCCTCACTGCCATGCAGCAGGTACCGTGTTCTTGCTTGAACACTCGAGGAAGTCTGGGACCCAAAGACACGGGGAAATCAATGTGAAGTCGAGGGTGAGATGGTGAGGCAAACCAGCAGATAGATCTTGGGGCTGGATTGATCAAACTTGCCCCAGCTCTTGAGCAAGGATAGACAACACGTTGGGGCACTCACCTGGGCAGGAACCTCTGGCTCCACCTTCTCAGCGTCTCTGGTTGGAGGGCAGCCTCTACCTGCTGCATCTTCCCAGGGTCAGGGAGGACCAGCAGCAGCAGGGCAGTGCCGCTGTACTCGATCTGAAGGACAGTGCATGATGCCTCCTGGTCATACAGGAACCTGTGCATTTCCTTCTGCCGCATCATTGGGATGCGGAGTGCCGTCCTCTGGTCCCGGGAGAAGTTCTCTTGCTTCCGGGTCTGGTAGCGATCAAAGGGATGCTTCCATTTGGCTGAGGGTACAAATGAACACATGGGCAAGGCAGCCATTCAGGGAGACCTCCCTCCACAAGGTCATGCAGGGTGGTGATGTCCTCTGGAATGGGTCAGAAGTAGCAGGACCCAAAGCCAGGGTGAACTTGTGTCCTTAGGGTCCGAACTCAGTGACCCATGGTTACACTGCACTGAGAGAATTTGCCTACAAAGCAGACATGGGGTGGCCCTGCCTTCCTTGTACAAAGCCTGATTTCTCTCCTTTAAGAAAGATGTGTTTTCACTGGAGCACCAGACTGAAATCTCAAGGTCCAAATCAGGAGCAGAAGGAGAGAGAGCACAAGCAAGGAACTCAGGACCGTGAGGGGTGCACCCACACACTGAGACAATGGGGATGTTCTATCGGGAACTCACCAAGGCCAGCTGGCCTGGGTCTGAAAAAGCATGGGATAAAACCGGACTCTCTGAACATAGTGGACAATGAGGACTACTGAGAACTCAAAAACAATGGCAGTGGGTTTTTGATCCTACTGCACGTACTGGCTTTGTGGGAGCCTAGGAAGTTGGGATGCTCACCTTACTAGACCTGGATGGAGGTGGGTGGCCCTTGGACTTCCCACAGGTCAGGGAACCCTGATTGATCTTCGGGCTGATGAGGGACTTGATTGGGGGAGGGGGAGGGAAATGGGAGGCTGTGGCGGGGAGGAGGCAGAAATCTTTAATAAATAAATAAATTTAAAAAAAAGAAGAACATACTGACAAAAAAAAAGAAAAATGTGTTTTTATTTTATGTGTATGAGTATTTAGCACCTGTATGTCTAGTCACTATGTATGTGCAGTGCCCATGGAGGCACAAAGTGGGCATCAGATCCCCCTGAACATGGCATTACAGCCATGAGCTGGTGCCAGGAATTGAATCCAGGTCCTCTAGGAGAGCAGCCAGTAGTCCTAACCATTGAGTCATCTCTCCAGCCCCTGAAGAACTACCTCTTAAGACTTACATCATCAGAAATGAGTAAGAAGAGTGCGTTTTTAGTAACTTGGTAGGCATGGGTTGATTAACACACCCTGATCTCCAGGGCCCTGAGGGATGTGACTGGGACTGGCAGCCTGATTCTGACAGCACTGCTCAGGTTATGTGGGAACGCGAAAGCAAGCGTTTGACCAGATGGCTCAGCATCTGTGAAGAACTTCAAGCTGGGGATGGGGGCCCACACCTGTAATGTCAGCCCTCAGGAAGCTGAGGCTAGAGGATCATGTACTCATGGAGCCGTCTCCTTGGCCCTCCATTTATTCGTTCATTCATTGATTCTTTTTTTTTTCATTTATTCATTTGAGGTAAGGTCTCGCTATATAATCCAGGCTCATATCCAATTGGAACGCTCTTTCCCCAGCCTCCCGAATGCTGGGCTTGCAGGAATGTGCCGCCATGCTAAAACAGATGCCCCCTTTCTGGGATGTATGCCTTAATGCAGGCCAGGGTCTCTGTTGAGAGTTATATGGCCCATGCTTACACTGTTCCTCTGAGCTGTGCTTTCTCTTTCCTGAGTTCCAATCTACAGGGGACATGATCTACACAAGGGTAGGGGAACTATCATTTCCACGAAAGGCAGGAGCCTGGCCAGCCCCGCAAACAGACCACTTACTTGAGCAGAGAGAGCAGAGAGAGCAATAGTTCTGTTAGAGAAGTCTCACCTTTGAAGAAGATGTAGTTCAAGAGAACCATGACGGTGTCAGGGCCAAACTCCGGGAGAGAGTCCACCACCTGCCCATAGGTCTGCTTCCTCACCAGGTCGTTGATCTGCTGCCCTGTGGCAGCTGCATCCGTGAAGTTGGCAGAAAAAGCCAGTGCTCCATACAGCTCCTTGGCACTGTCCAGAAAGCGCTGCTGAGGCTTCAGCTGCCTGTCTAAGAACAGGGAATGCCCCACTTTCAGTTCCAGTTTGGGGCTGGGCAGGTCAAGTGTGTGCAGGAGGCTCTGGAAGCCCCGGTGGACGTCAGCTGCTGGGGTCTCCGTGAGGTTGAAGCCCAGGCTCTCCAGAATCTGAATTTGGGTGTCAGCAGGTGCCCCAAGAGAGAGAAGAGCCAGGATGCTAGAGAGGCTCACGGGGGAGAAGAGGATGTTTCCAGGGACGTCCTCTGCTAGCTGTTTGTAGAGACGCAAAGCAAAATTAGTGATGGTGGGTGTGACCTTGCCATAGGCAGGTGCTGGCTCCAGGAGCTGGTGGCTGGCTGGTTGAGGCACCCCCAGACTCTTCTCTCCATGGGGAGAAAATGGCTGACAATGAACAGGGAGCAGGACCTCGGCTACCAGCAGCCACAGCCACACTGGCCCCATCATCTGAAAAGAAGATGGGGACACATTAGTTTTCTTGGTAGATGAGAGCATCATCCCCAGAGCTTACAGTGACGCCACCACCCATGACTTATCTATCCCTCACTGTGCTGCAGAGAAGAGGGGAAAGGGGGACAACTGGGACTCCAGCTGGAAAATAGATCCTGCAATCCAGCCTTCCTCCCATCTTCTTCCCTTCCTCCTTTCCCTCCTTTCCTCCTTCTTCATTCACTCCCTCCCTCTTCTTCCTCCTTTTGATTCTCTTCTCATCTTTCCATCTTTATCTTTTTCTTCCCCTCTCTTCCTCTCTCCCTTCCCTTCCCTCCCTCTCTCTTTCCTTCCTTCCTTCCTTCCTTCCTTCCTTCCTTCCTTCCTTCCTTCCTTCCTTTCTCCCTCCTCCCCTTCCATTTTATTTTTAATTTTTCTTTATTCTTCTTGACTTAGTTGTTGGTTTTTTTTAATCATACAGAGTGTCCAAGGCTCCATTGGCTGTACAGGTGTGCTAGGCACTGAGTATATCATGGAGAAAAGATACTAACACTATCCCAGGATCCCCAGAATTTAGGACAGTGATTCTCAACCTACCCAATGCTGCAACCCTTTAATACAGTTCCTTATGGTGTGATGACCACAAACCATAAAATTATTTTTTTGCTATTTCATAACTGTAAATTTTGCAACTGTTATTATTGATCATATAAATATCGTGACTCACAGGTTGAGAACCACTGATTTAGGGCATATTTGAGGCAATATCCAGTGTTGGTCTAGGCGGGTGCTTATGTAACCCTCTTTAGAAACTAGGGGATGCTGTGGAGAAAATGTTCTGTATGAACACAAGTGATGCTAGGCCCCTTGAGTGTGGCTATGGGATAGTGCAGTCAGTTGCAAGGAAGAAGGTGCAGTACAACATCTCCTTTAGGTCCCAAGGAGAGAGGCCATCTACCTTTGACACCTTACATTAGCTTGGATCAACTTTCAAGTTCACAGAGATGAGGGCAGCCTCTGAGGGAGGATAAAGTAACAGGACCCATGGCTCCCAGGAGAAGAGCTGAAAGAGAGATGGGCTCTGTCTCTACATCTCCACACCCCTGCTGCCTAGAAACTATCCACGCTGTGTGCAGGGATGGAAACACCTGTGTGCATGAGTGCAGGGAAATCATCTATGTTGTGTGCAGCCACAGAAACACCTGTGTGCATGGATGCAAGGGTACCATCTACACTGTGTGCAGCCACAGAAACACCTGTGTGCATGGATGCAGGGGTGTCATCTACACTGTGTGCAGCCATAGAAATACCTGTGTGCATGGATGCAGGGGTACTATCTACACTGTGTGCAGCCACAGAAACACCTGTGTGCATGGATGCAAGGGTGTCATCTACACTGTGTGCAGCCACAGAAACACCCGTGTGCATGGATGCAGGGGTGTCATCTACACTGTGTGCAGCCACAGAAACACCTGTGTGCATGGATGCAGGGGTGTCATCTACACTGTGTGCAGCCACAGAAACACCTGTGTGCATGGATGCAAGGGTACCATCTACACTGTGTGCAGCCACAGAAACACCCGTGTGCATGGATGCAGGGGTGTCATCTACACTGTGTGCAGCCACAGAAACACCTGTGTGCATGGATGCAGGGGTGTCATCTACACTGTGTGCAGCCACAGAAACACCCGTGTGCATGGATGCAGGGGTGTCATCTACACTGTGTGCAGCCACAGAAACACCTGTGTGCATGGATGCAGGGGTGTCATCTACACTGTGTGCAGCCACAGAAATACCTGTGTGCATGGATGCAGGGGTGTCATCTACACTGTGTGCAGCCACAGAAACACCCGTGTGCATGGATGCAGGGGTGTCATCTACACTGTGTGCAGCCACAGAAACACCCGTGTGCATGGATGCAGGGGTACTATCTACACTGTATGCAGCCATAGAAACACCTGTGTGCATGGATGCAGGGGTACCATCTACACTGTGTGCAGCCACAGAAACACCCGTGTGCATGGATGCAGGGGTACTATCTACACTGTGTGCAGCCACAGAAACACCCGTGTGCATGGATGCAGGGATGTCATCTACACTGTGTGCAGCCATAGAAACACCTGTGTGCATGGATGCAGGGGTACTATCTACACTGTGTGCAGCCACAGAAACACCCGTGTGCATGGATGCAGGGGTACTATCTACACTGTGTGCAGCCACAGAAACACCCGTGTGCATGGATGCAGGGGTACTATCTACACTGTGTGCAGCCACAGAAACACCCGTGTGCATGGATGCAGGGGTACCATCTACACTGTGTGCAGCCACAGAAACACCTGTGTGCATGGATGCAGGGGTACTATCTACACTGTGTGCAGCCACAGAAACACCTGTGTGCATGGATGCAGGGGTGTCATCTACACTCTGTGCAGCCACAGAAACACCCGTGTGCATGGATGCAGGGGTGTCATCTACCCTGTGTGCAGCCACAGAAACACCCGTGTGCATGGATGCAAGGGTACCATCTACACTGTGTGCAGCCACAGAAACACCCGTGTGCATGGATGCAGGGGTACTATCTACACTGTGTGCAGGGATGGAAACACCCGTGTGCATGGATGCAGGGGTACCATCTACACTGTGTGCAGCCACAGAAACACCTGTGTGCATGGATGCAGGGGTGTCACCTACACTGTGTGCAGCCACAGAAACACCCGTGTGCATGGATGCAAGGGTACCATCTACACTGTGTGCAGCCACAGAAACACCTGTGTGCATGGATGCAGGGGTACTATCTACACTGTGTGCAGCCACAGAAACACCCGTGTGCATGGATGCAGGGGTACTATCTACACTGTGTGCAGCCACAGAAACACCCGTGTGCATGGATGCAGGGGTACCATCTACACTGTGTGCAGCCACAGAAACACCCGTGTGCATGGATGCAGGGGTACTATCTACACTGTGTGCAGTGATGGAAGCATCCATGTACATGCATGCAGCGGTAGCATCTACACAGAAACACCTGTGTGCTTTGATGCAGGGGCACCATCCACACTGTGTGCAGCCACAGAAACATCTGTGTGCATGGATGCAGGGGCACCATCCACACTGTGTGCAGCCACAGAAACACCTGTGGCATGGATGCAGGGGCACTTATGTGGGATGTCCTTCTGTATATGTGTTAATTTTATTATCCAATTAATAAGGCTGTTTTGGCCAATGGCTTAGCAGAGCAAAGCCTGGTGGAAAATCCAAACAGAGATATTTAGAGAGAGTGGGATAAGAAGCCTGAGCTAAAAGGACAAACAGTGTTGCGATTAATATAGTTTCTGTGTGATTATTAGGATCTGGGTAGCAGGGAATGAACAAGCAGTCTCTACCTACAGGGTACCACCTACACTATCTGCAGCCACAGAAACGTCTTTTGTGCATGGATGCAGGATTTTTGGAAAGATCTGTTACAGATTGAGTTGTGCCTGCCCCAAATTAATATGCCAAGTTCCAACTCCTAAGATCTCATAATGCTGCTTTACTTAGAAATGGAGTGCTTGCCTGGGTAATGGTAGCACACGCCTTTAATCCCTCTTGGGAGGCAGAAGCAGGCAGATCTCTGTAAGTTTGAGGCCAGCCTGATCTACAGAGTTAATTCCAGAACACTCAGGCTTACACAGAGAAACCCTATCTTGAAAAAAAAAGAGTGAAAAAGAAAAAATGAAAGGAAAAGAAATGGAGTCCTTACAGACATAATTAAACAAGATGTGGCCATTAAAGTCGGTCTTTAATCCCATATGACTAGTGTCCTTGAAAGAGGGAGACTTTGGGTTCTGAGAAGCACCCAAAGAAGGTATTAGGGAAGGTAAAGGCAGAGATGAGACACTGCTGAAAACCACAAAATGTAGAAAGTCCCAGGGAGGGGCCTGGAATGGGCTCTCCAGTACAGCCTCAGAGGGGCACAGCCATTGCCTTGACTGTGATTCTGAACTAGTTTCCAGAGGTGCAAGGCAAAAATGTCTGCTTAAGCCCCTCCTTCCGTACACAGAGGCAGACCCCTGCGGGCAAATGCCAACCCGTCTTCTGCTCTAGTTTAAGATATGAGACTCCCCAGAAGGCCTTTGGTCACCTCCACAGGGTTCAAAGAGAAACAGGAGCTAGAAGACCCTTTGCTTAAGTGCAGGGGAGGATCCTGCTGTGTAGGCAGAGCTAGGCTCACCCCACTTTGCATCCACTTCTGGACCCTGATATCCTCCTGGGTGCCCCCCAAACAAGCCCTTCCACTTTTTGATTCCACATCCAGTAGCTACAAGCTGATCCTTGACTCTGGTTGGTCCTGAAAGCATCTACATTGTGACCAACACCTTCTGTAGGTTTTGCCCATGTGGTGGCCTTTAGCTCTCAGTATTAACTGTTGGAGTGACGAGGGAGAGATTGCAGATGGATGGAGCACTGCCCCTGGCACTCAGAATGCCCACCAAATTACAAGAGCCACCTGCTCTCAGTAGGTGAGGGCAATGCGGAAACACATTTGGTAGCTAGAGTATGGTGGCCAGATCCGAAAGTCGGCTCCTCCCACCAGCACCAGCTCCATGGAAGCATATTAAGGGATGTTTTGTGTGTTGGGATTTTCCTTAGATAGAAAAACCAGAAGATATAAAACAATTAGGTAATTGGTCTGCCCCTGGTAAAGGAAGGGCGGAAACTGTGAGGGAGCCAATTGTGGCCATTGAACTCAGCACCCTTCCCTACCCAGCTGCACCCCAAGGTGCACGTGTTTCCCAAGGAAGACTGATGTAGCCAGCGCTGCCATAGCCTGGGCTTGCTCTAGGGCTCTGCAGTTACTCACTGTGGGACACTGTCTCCGCAGTTCTATGCAGAATTCAAATGGCAATGCCATCCCCTTTCATGATTTATGACATCGACATGAAAAGTGCCAGCGCCTGAGAAAGACACTGCAGGAGGTTGTCTCCCACTTCTACCCAGGCTGGGGGCAATGGGAATCCAGTTAACTTAGCTCCATTCCCTGGCAGATCCTTGGAGAAAACTCAGAACCCTGTTCCTGAATTATAAACCTGGTTTCGAAATGTTTGTTGAAGCGCTGGGTACATTGGGCACATTGCATCACAGGTCTGCAGACAGAGGTATTTACATATGTGTGGGAGGGTGTGAGTGGGCGTGGCATCCCAGGTCTTATCACTGGCCAGAAGATGTTTCCCAGCTGAGACGCAAACACCTGAAAGCTGTTGGAATGCCGGGAACTCTCAAATACTGTGGCAGTTGGCTCTCTCTTGTTTAAATTAATGCCCCTGAGACCCTCCAGTCACAGAGACTCTTAACTCAGTTGTGCATATGGGGAAACTGAGGCTTCCACTTGGCAAGGCTCTATTCCAGACCTAGACTTCTGGGCATGGACCTGTGGTCATAACTTAGTTCTTAGGGAAGTTGCCATTTTGCTTTGAGTTCGGTTGCCTTATTGGCTTGCTAGCAGTATTGGGAGTCCATATGTCACGACTCCCAGTGGCTGACTTTTCCAGAGAAGGTGACAGAAGACCGGAAGCTCTAGCTGCAAAATTCAGAGGCAGTACTCATCAGGGCCTTCTAGGGAACTCACTGCCCATTTCTGCTGCCAAGGCCAAAAAATGATAGGTAGATAGATAGATAGATAGATAGATAGATAGATAGATAGATAGATAGACAGACAGACAGACAGACAGACAGAGGCCTACCCTCATTTGGGGTACAGTGTATACTCACAGAGAAGTTACCGAGGTGGGCGCAGCTCCACAGCCCCACACTGCCTTCTGCCCATAGGGCAATAGTGTTTGAAGACCACAGTCACCTGGTTAATATTTGTCAGGTCAATTCCTGGAACTGACAGGAAGGCAGATGGGGCAAATGGGAAAGGATCTGTTTTCAATGTGTGTGTCCCGGCTGCCAGTCCCACCAACAGGCGGCTTGTGGTTCAGGGTCGCCTTCTGTCTGAGGGTGCTGCGGCACTGGTGGTGGCGATGGGGGCACGGGAGGTGGAAGATGCTGGCCTGTGTACTGGGGCTTTGCAGGATCCAGAACCCTGGTGGTGAGACTGTGAGGAACGTGTGGTCATTTCTACTCCACAGACGGAAGCATGAGGCCCAGTGCCTTGCTCAGAAGTCACTCTGAGCCTTTCTTACCACGCCAAAGCCTCCTCTTGTTTCACAGACACTCTAAATAAGTATAATCCATATAGATCTCGGACGGTGCTGGAGAGAAGTTTAGTAAGTGTTGAAGAACCTATGAAGTGAGGGCTGGAGCTGTGGCTCAGTGGTTTAGAATGGATGCTTCTCTTGCAGACGGCCTGAGTTTGGTTCCCAGTACCCACTTCGAGTGACTCCCAACTGCCTGTAACTCCAGCTTCAGGGGATCTGACATCCTTTTCTGGACTCTCTGAGAGCCTGTACGCATGCAAACACACACACACACACACACACACACACACACACACACACACACAGAGAGAGAGAGAGAGAGAGAGAGAGAGAGAGAGAGAGAGAGAGAGAGAGAGAGAAAATAAACATTTTAAATAAGAAAGACCTGTGAAGTGGGATGCTGGTATTTTTTTTTCTTATTTAAGAGATAGTGTCTCCCTGATGGAGCAGAGGTGACTTTTGTGTTCTTGTAGGTGTGGGGGTGGGCTGGAGTGGGGTGGGGGCGTGCCGTGTGCAATATTCATGTGGAGGAAAGAGGTCAGTCCCAGAAGATGTCATTGCTCAGAAGACATCCACCTTGTTTTGTGGGATACGGTCTCATACACTGGGCCCTGGGGGTCACTGATGGGACCATGTCGGCTCCCCAGGGAGCCCCAAGGATCCACCTGTCTCCACCTCCTCAGTGAGATTACAGGCACAAATCACCGCACCCAGCATTTTATGTGGGTGCTGGGAATCTAACCCTTGTTCTCATACCTACAGACCAGCCCTTTACCAACTCAGCCTCGTCCTCCTCAAGCAACTTCCCTACAGACCATCTATGTTGATCTCAATAAAACAAACAAAATTTTAAGATTAAAAAGTAGAATCTGCTAATCCTACAAGTAAATCTCTCTGCAAGGGGCATTTTTAAAGTGTAAAGTGTCACGAGAGATGGCCCTGACCCTTCAGTGGGGGGGGAGGGGGTCTGTGTCTGTCACACACTCTCCCTGGTCCACGTGATGTAGTTGCTCCCTGGAGCATCATTTGGAGACAGCCCATAATGTCTGTCCCCCTCCTTGTCTTGAATACTCTCTCAGCTTCGTGAGAGCTGGAGGCACTCTCAAATTCCTGTCACATGCGCCGGCAGACAGCTGAATGGGTGAGGTGCTTGCACTAAGCCTGACCACTTGACTGAATAGGGAACCTGAGAAGGGAAATCTGCGCTCTTTTCTTTGCCACTGAGGATGCACAGAGGGTCCCGTGGAGAGCAGAAGACACAGTGTGGGAGAGATGGATCTCAGTGGGAGTTCCAGGGAGAGACCAGGTGCCCATGTTCCTAACCTAGGACCAGGCTCTAGAGTCCCCTCACCAGAGCCTCTCAGGAGGCTCACGGGACCTGCCCCACATTCCTCTCTAGAGCCCTGGATCCCAGCCCCAGCTGCACTAACCCTCATCTCCCTCCTGGGTTGCCTGCAGTTTCCTGGCCTCCTCAGAGGAGGCCAGGCTGTACCTATCTGTTCTCCATTCTGCAATATGTCCATTTCCCCCTTTAGCCAGCGCGCCTCTTTCTCCCGGATGCTGGTGATGCTGTTACCCACCTGCCAACCTCATACCTCACCTCCCACCCCTGAAACTCTGTTCTTGCTCCACCCCGAACAATCACTGATAAGCAAAGGAGCCTTGCTTTCTTTTGTGCACACCCTGTCCCCTGCCTAGAATGCCATCCCCACCCTGTCTGCTGTCTGCTTCTCAGGCTGACACCAGCTGCTACTCCTTCTTCATTCCTGGGATTCAGCCCAAACCTCTCCTGCAGAAAGCCACCCTAAAAATCACCTGCTCCCTGCCTGCCTGCTGTGCTAATCCCCCCCCCAATGCCTGTAGCACTCACTTTGTATCACTCCCTACTTCTCGTGCTGGCTTGCAAAGAGCTTCATTTCCCCTTGGTCTATGAGATCTTCATAGACACAACCTGCTCCTAATCGGAGCTTGTGTCTGATGTGTTGGCACGGGGCAAGCACATGTGTCTTCTGCAAATGCACACATGTTCTTTTCCACACAGAAACTCACTTTCTCACTTTGATGACCTATTGATGACATGTTATTCAACTGTGTATCCACTGGTGAGTGTGTCAGGCTGCAGTGGTGAGTTTGTTCCAAACTCAGGGTCACACAGACGGCCTTAGTTAAACTCCGTGGGACATGAAACGAAATAGGAACTAGTAAATATTGGGGGAAATACTCGAAAGGAAAAAAAGGTGCTGACTGGAGTGGGAAGAAAATGAAAAAGCATGAGAGAGAGAGAGAGAGAGAGAGAGAGAGAGAGAGAGAGAGAGAAACCAGAACGCATTGTATACTTATACAAAATTGTATAAGAACAAACTTGATTAATAATAAGAGAAGCTCACATTTTCTTCCAGGGTTACACCTCTACCAGTTTGGCATAGCCACCTGGGACAGAAGAGGAAGGAAATGTGACTTATAGGTCACCTTTAAACAAATGGCTTGTGGTTTTGGACAGCGACAGTGGCACCCCTGTGCTGATCAGAGCCTGTACCACACCCTGGGCCCCGGGCTACACACCTGTGCTATGTTACCAATCTTCACAGCCATCACAAAGCAGGTGACGTTATCATTGTCCCCCAAACTCGTTACATGAGGGCTCCTTTGGGCTGCAGAGTGGGGGTGTGTTACCACTGGAAAGCAATCACACACCACGGAGCAGAAGGGCACCCTCTGCTGCAGCCCGTTCTGAGTTCCAGGTAGGACGGAGGATGCCGGGTGTGAGGTGTCATAGATGCCTCGGAGGACAGGGAAGTGGGGATGTGGGTGGTGGGCAGAAGTCAGAATGGCATTCTGCATAAATGCCTGCCTTTCTCCACAGCTGCCAGGTGGGGAATAAGCTTATCAGAAACATCCTTGCTTCCCACCTTTCCAGCGTTAGCTGCGATAAGAGCAGCTGTATACACAGGCGGTGTATACTGCACCAATTATCTGGGGTGAGTCTTCCTCAGAATTCGCAGTGCAGTGTGTTTGCTCATTGGACAATCTAATGGCATGGGCGCCATGGATTCTTCGGGGGGGATGAAGCTCATGGAGATTAAACAGAGCCCCAAAGCGCGCACAGTCAGGGGTGGGCAGGACTGCCTTTCCGTTCTGCCTGAGAAAGCCTGAACTGAAACACCCTCTGTAAGTCCTCCATCCTGAGCTCGGTCCCTTCTGCCGCTTGCCTGTATGCTAGAAACCTGCATTGCATGTGAGGTCCCCAGTGTCAGACCACAGACGCAGCTCTTACCCGTGTTCTACAGGCCAGAGACACAGTTGAAGCCACGTCCCTGCACTTGATGATCTTCCCGGTGCCTTCCTCTCCTGCCTCACGGCAAGCTTCGTAATGTGGGAGGGATTCTTCAGCACACCCCAGCCTCGGGGCTGCTCCTGCCTGCAGACTGATTCACTAAGTAGGTATCGAAGAACGGACATCCACTTAGAAATTCCATATGCCTAGTGCCCTGGGCAGGGTGCCCAATGCTCTACAATGCCCTTTAAAATATTCCTGCACAGACGGGAATGCATGGCCATTGTTTCTGTTTACATTCTAAGGTGCTTAGGTAGCTACCATGCAGCCAGCTCAGCCATCCACTCCGAAGGCTGCTTAGCACTGGAGAGCACATATTCTGCAAGCCCTGGCCAAGCAGAATAGACAATGAGCGCAGCCAATGGTTAGGTGGAGAAATAAAGACGTTCTGCTGAGGAAACGCCGGGTGTGTGAGATGCAGAGCGTGGCTACGGTGGTGGCTACTTGTCTTATTGCTGTGACCAAAAATCAGTCTGGCAAAACCGAATAAAGAAAAGGAAGGTTCGTTCTGCCTCAAGGCTCGAGGTAGAGTTCAGAGAAGTCTCAGTGGCCAAGCTAGAGGCAGGTGGTCGCATTGCATCTGGAGCCAGGAGGAAGAGAGCAGTGAGTGCTCACGTCTTGGTTTCTCCTTCACAATTTGTCAGACACCCCAGCCCAAAGAATGGCACCCTTCCCCCTTAAGCCTTTCTACCTCAATGGACCTCATCTACATAACCCCTCGAAGACACGCAGAAGCTTCTCTTTGTCTCACTGACAATCAGTCTGACCACGGCAGCCTGAAACATCGTGCAGTTGCTTCTGGAATTGGATGAACAGGCAGAACCTGGAGCTCTGGCTTCAGGACCAGGAATCTATAGTTGTCTGTTTGTTTTGATCCTCTGCTCACCCTGGGCTCCATTAGCTACATCTGCCTTTAGAATACTGTTGGTCGTCTTGGGTGAGACACTCATGCCAGCCTTAGTCATTCTTGACATTCTGTAGCTGATGAGTTTGAGGTCTTGGGCCAGCTCGTGGGGGTGAGTAATTCCTAGCTACAACACAGATACAACCTTCAAGCCTTCCTACCTGCATTTTGCAGCAGAGGGCACCCCACCCAACTTACTTTTGAAAGTCTGTGGCGGTCCCCAGGATAAGGTGGTTGGTTTTGTTTTGTTTCCTACGTAGCAGAAAATGGGAAAACCAGCTTGGGGCCCCTGGTTGACACACATGGGGACACGGGGCACCAGTACCTCCAGAAAATGAACTCTAGCTTTGCCGGAGGTGTACAGGACACACCAGTGTTGAGAAATGAAGTGGCCAGGAGCCCACATGGAACACCTGGCAGTGGGTGCAGAAAGGACAGTGGGGAATGAGGCGAAGGTGATGAGCGGCCTCTGCCTTGGAGTCTCCAGGTCTCAGGGCATTCAGTGTGGCTTTCAGGTTACACCAGACTGTTGTCACTACAGACAGCCACAGCCAGGGAGAGGCTGTGTGCTCGAGGACTGTGTCACAGGGCCAGAAAGGTGGCTGCATTTGAAGCGGTCTTTACAACCCGTACTGCATTGACACTCGCTATGTTCCTGCCCCAGAAACCCTGGGGCCTTTCCTGGCTTAGGTGGTCTTCCTGGGAAGAGTACACTCCTATGCAGTCCCCTCTCCATTTACCCAAGAGCCAGTGTCTACCTTTGCATCTCTGGCAGCCGATGCTCCAGCTGCAGGGCCTCCCCACTGTCCCTCTGATGCTGGCTCACTGCAGAACTCCATAACCCCCTCTTGCCTCTCCTGGGAGTGTCATGACTGTCCTACGCAGCCTCCATGACACTTACCCGAATTTGTCATGTCTTTATCCACAGAGTCATTTCATCCCTTTTGGATGGTCTCTCTCCCATCTAATCCCAGCATGCCAGGATCCTTGCCCTTGAAGTGCTCGATGGGCCCAACAAATGAACATGACTGACAACCCAACCACTCAGAGGTGAGCAATGTCGCATTTCCAGACAGGACCCTGGTGATGGGGTGCGGTGGGGTCAGAGGTCACTGTGTTCCCATCTCAGGTTTTATTGAATACAGTGCTGGAAGCCAGCAATAAAAGTAAAAGGGCACTGAGCTCTGCGTGGCCTCATTCCCAGGAGCCCCGAGGGATGGAACCCTGCCTGCTCTGCCACGCTATTGGAAAGGGCTACGAGAACAGGTAAGAGGGACCACTGTTGGGGTGACCAGGCTCAGTGTGCCAGCCCTGAGGCAAATATACCCCTGTTAGGGTCAAGTGGGCCTCAAGCAAGGAAGCAAGTCTTGACATCACCCTGTAAGCATTATCCAATACATGCCTTCTTTCTCTCGTCACCAGTGTGGGACCAGCCAAGAGTTCACGTCCCACCTACATCTTCGTGGGATTCTCAACTTTCCCTAGGAAGAGAATCGATTCCGTGCTTCTGTCCGAGAGCAGTATCAGGAAGGGCTGGTTGAAGGAGATGACAGAAGAGGGGCTGTCCTTTGAGCGGACTATAAGCTTGGTGGTGGTGGCTGCCGCGGCTTCTGTCCCCTCCTCACTGACGTCCAGCACAGCCTTGTGAGCAGCCTGTGGAGGGGGGGGGACAGATGTCAGTGACTCCCACAAAAGCTGTGACGTGAGCCTGGAGTGACATAGACTGCTGCCACTTTCTCTTCTAGGGCTGAGGTTTCAGCCTGCGCCCAATAGCCAAGCTGCAGAATGGGCTGGGAACCACCTGCGAGGACAGGCATTCATTTTCCCAGGTGCTTATGAGTGTTTCCCCTTGGGTAAAGCTCTACTGGGTTCATCATATCCTGTGGGGACCTTTCAGCCTTTCTTCCGTGGGGACCAGTGACAAAAATGTCCCCAGAACCACATCTGACCATCACCGCCCATTATCAAATTAACACATTAAGTCAAGGACCAAAAACCTGGTGGATCTGAACTTGAATGTGGACAGAGGCTAGACAGTGGACAAGGAGGCCTCTGTGGGGGACGGGAGTGCCTGGGTCACCTGTCAGGCTAAGGGTCTTCAGAGGCAGCAATTACTATATCGGAAGGGAATTCAACAGTCCCTCAGAAGAGAACCAAAAATCGGGAATTTTATATCCAGACTCCTCCCCACTTCAGTGCAAACACCCCATCCACAGGCACCTGGCAGTGACTGTCATTGCACCTGCTTGGGAGTTCAGCTGTGCGGGGAAGGAAGGGAAACCCAATGCCCACTGCTCTTCCACGGCAGGTGTGTGGCAACAGTGTTGCTTGCTGGCAACAGATCTCTAAGCAAAGACTATTTGCTTGGAGAGGGATTATGGGTACTGTGAGTTAGATTGTAGTGGCCATAACGGCCCGGGCCCAGCAGCCATGACACTCAGTCTTTCCTTTGACCATTAAGTGCTTCTGCTTCTCTGTAGTCTGTCACCTTCTCAGTAAGGTGAGAGTCCTTTGTGAGCTGCCTTCCAGCACGGACTTTCTTACAAACCTCTCTAGCAACTCACTTTAGAAACCTGCAGGAAGCGTGTCTTTGAAATTCCAGAAAAGTCAGCATTTGCGTCAAAGGCGTCACGGATCCCCATTTTGGGGAGGATGGTTTCCAGGTTGTAGGAAGCAGAAATGGAAAATTTGGGAATGAACACCTTGATCCACCTATGGAGAATAGAAAGGGAACAGCTGTGGTCATAATGTCTCCATCTCGGTTTCCTTGTGGTGCTTCGGAGACTCTTCTTTCTCCAGGACGTTAGTGACTGCTAAAACTGTCCCCATGTGCCAGCCCCAAACCACCACGCTGCTCCGTCTATGAGCCTCCCCGCTGAGCAAGTCCATCTCTGGGGATCAGAATAAAACACCCTAATAAGAACTAGGGATGAGATAATGGCTCAGCATGGGTCACAGCAGAGATCAGAGTAACATTAGGAAGTGATGACAACTCACCTACCAACCATATAACCTGGCTGTGCCCAGTAGGACTTCCTGAGACAAGCAGCCCCGCTAATCTCCCATAGCGACAAAAGCCCCCAGAATAGATTACCATTGCTAGGAATATGCCTACACCATCTTGTTCAATATGATTGCCACTGGCCACATGTGACTCCTGAAGAATCCGGCACATGCCTACAGTTGACAAGAAGCTGAACTCTTACTTTTATTAATTTATTTGTTTACATTGATGGGGCTTGGTGTCTCGTGTGCAATAAATAGTGCAAATGAGTACGTGTGTATGTGTGTGTTTGTGTAGGTCAGAGGACAACTTTTGAGAGTCAGTTATCCCCTTCTAACTTGGGGATATTGGGGGTCAAACTCAGGTTGTCTGGCTCTGAAGCAAAACCCACTGAGCTATCTCACTATCCATTAATTTTATCTTATTTTACTTAACTCAAATATAAATGACCACATGTGGCCAGTGGCTACCATATTGGTTAGCACAAACCTGGACTTTTGCATGTTATCTTCTTCTGCAATAGTTTTCTTCCCCCAGAGCAAGCACCGCCCATTTATTGAGCATTTACCATGAACCATATCCTGAGTGTGTTCAGCAACATTTCTCTCATTTTTAGAGATGGTTAAGCTCAACCGTAGTGCTTGTTGATGTTTATATGCTTATATGTTTATATGCTTAGTTTCTCACAGATATAAAAGCATGGGGCATTGGAGAGACATCCCAGTCTTCTTCTGTCAAGCCTCCTTGACCCTAGTACCACAAATGATGCCTGCTAACCTGGGCATCTCTGCATTCTCTGGTTCCATCTGTTCTACCTTCCTTCAGCCTCCCCCATACCATGTCTTCTTTCACCTCGCCCTGGTGCAGCAAGAGAAGAGAGGCAACCCTGAAAGCGTCTCTTGATTCTTCACCTTCCATCTTTGTCAGTGATGTTACCTCCATCAAAAATGCCCGCCCCAGGTCTCTATGTGTCCATGTCCCACCTGAGGCAAGCATAGGGAACAGCTCCATGACGTGGGGCTCTGCTTGATCTGGGCTATGCACACAATCCCCTCCGAACAATGCACCTAGCAACCTATTAGCCACCTAGGATCCCTGACTTACACAGAGCTGCACATACACCTGCTTTAATCAATGGAACAACTTACTTCCCTTAAGAACCCCTTGATAACATGTCCCAGAGCACAATCAGGAACTATGGGCAATGGGGCTGTCTAGCCTAGACTGGTTTTGGATGCATATAAATAAGACAAAATCTGTGAACTTTTAAGGAGGGCTCCCTATTTAGCAATTTATGTCTGTGCACAATTAGGTATGCATATAATTAAAATGAGAAGCCTTATAAAGACAAGATATGAGCAGCAAACAAATGATTGACTACCTGACCTAATCTGTCAATCAAAACAGGGGAGCACCCCTGCTATGCCCTTAGAAATCAAACTCCTCCTCCTCTTGAGCCTCATAAAAGGATGCTTCAAACAATAGGGCCTTTGAGTAGCCCCATTTGTGTGGCCCACTACCCACCTTGCCAGCTTGTTGCTTTCTGATCTGTATTATTGCCTTGCTTTGAAGAAAGTTTCCTTGCTCTTTTGAAATCTCTGTGATATCCCATTTGAATAAGAGACCGGGAACCCTGGCCATTACTGTATGCCCATGTTTATCGCTGGATCATCACTGCCCTCTTGAAACACACCCCTTCCGAAAGCGAGCTCCCTCTGCTCATGAGCTCCTGCGCACTTTGCCTGCCTTCCTGAGACATGGGTCCCTGTCTTACTTAAATGACTCCTATTCTCGGACTTGTCTTTTCTTTCCTCTTAGATGACCAACACCTGAGGATGGTGAAGATGACAGGGAAGCCACGTAAGGGGACTGAAACAAATATTAGGTATCTTTTGTATCATATGATTAATATCCTCATTCTCTCCAGTCTGTGCAGATCTAACAACATTGCTGTTAGCTGATGTTCATTAGGCACTTACAACCGCCCCATGTTCTCTGACACTTTCCAAGTAGCAATGTGGCTTCAGTAGCCTCTAAGTCCGGTGACTCAGTGACAGTGTGGCCCTCGCTTTACAAGTGAGTGCCAGGACCTTGACTGGTTTGCTTTCCTGCTCTTACAAAGGTAATTTCATAGAACTCAACATCACCTTGGCTTCTGGGTGACCTCTACTTGAATATAATACCACGGTGACATATTAGCTTCGCATGCATGTCCTTGGTGATTCACTGTGGTGATTTGAATGAGAAATGTCCCCCAGGGGCCCAGGCATCAGAACCCTTAGTCCCCCGTTGGCAGTGCTGCATGGAGAGGTTATGGGGGAGTCCTTGCTGGAGGAAGGACATCACTGGGATGGGCTTCAAGAGGTTAAAGTTTTCCTAGAGAACCTAGACAACAATGAGGACCCTAAGAGAGACATACATGGATCTAATCTACATGGGAAGTAGAAAAAGACAAGATGTCCTGAGTAAATTGGGAGCACGGGGACCATGGGAGAAGGTTGAAGAGGAGAGGAGAGACAGGGAGGGGAGCAGAAAAAAATGTATGGCTCAATAAAATTAATAAAAAAAAATTGGAAGAAGACATATAAAACATTGAAAATATTAGGCTAGAGAGATGACAGGGGTTAATAGCACTGGCTGCCCCCCACAAGGACCTGGGCTTCATTTCGAGCACCCACATGGCAGCTTACAACTTTCTGTAACTCTAGTCCTAGGGAATATGATGGTATTCTGACATACATTCAGGAAAAATACTCATATACGTAAAAATAAATAAATCCAAATTTAAAAAAAATTAAAGTTACACCCTTCTCTCAATTCACTCTCTGCTTCACACTTGCATTTGATACATCTCCCAGCTTCCTGTTCCCGTCGTCACGCCTACCACTTCCTACCATGCCTCCCTGCCCTGATGCGCTCTTATCCCTCTGGAATGGTAAATAGAAGTGAATGACTTCTTCCTGGATCACGGTGTTTTGTCACCTAACAGAAAGGTAACTGATACACTCACTTACCCTCAAGGAACCAGTTTCCCTCTAGGAAAGTGGGGGAGGGAAAGGGAATCGGAGGATGATAAAGCTGTGATGTCCTGTGCACACAGCATCAGATCCACCATCCGGCAGGCAGCGGAGGCTCGGCACACAGGACTCATTCCTGAACGGCGGCTACCACATTCCCCGTCCTGCACCCACCCATCCTTGGCTGAACAGCTCCTGGCAAACTGACCGCAGTGCACACCTTTTCTGGAGGGAGCGGTTCCACTTCCTCAGCCTCCTGGCTGACAGACTCTTCTCCAGCTGCCACATCTTGCCCTTGCCAGGGAGGACAAAGTAGGCCACGGCATCTCCCCTGTAGTCCATCTGCAGCACAGAGCAGTCCAGCTCTCTGTCCACTCCAAAAGCAAACAACTCCGTCTGGTGCATCATGGGGACGTGCACAGTGGTGCCCTGGCTCAGAAGGAATGGGAAGTTCTTGATGGTATTGGCGGCACTGAAGGGCTGTGTCCAGTTGGCTAGCATGGAGAAAGAAGGGAAGAAGAGAGGGAAGGGTTCTGTCAGTGCAGAAGAAGAGAGGGGTTTATATCCCTGCTGTCTGCCAGGTGAAGACGGGGGGGGGGGGAATGAGGACCCCTAAAACCTCATTTCTCCATAAGAAACAACTATGACTAGATTTCCAGGCCCAGATTTAATCCCCAATACACATGCATACACATGCACACACCACACCTACCATACAACACACCCACACCCACACAGATATATGTAACACACCACACCCACACACACACACACACATATATATATACACAAAACACACACACACCACACACCATACACTTCACACACAGAGGCACAAACAAATGCACACACACAAACACACACATACACATATATATATATATATATATATACCACACTATATACCATACACTTATACATACCATACTCACATACCCATATCATACACCACACACACCACATACACACACCACAAATATGCCCCACATACCTCACATACCATAAATATATCACACACACCACACCCATGCTTGCACACACACACACACACAAATACCCCGCACACACCACACCCACGCTTTCATACACACAAATACCCTGCACACACCACACCCACGCTTGCATACACACACACACACACACAAATACCCCGCACACACCACACCCACTCACCCTTACACGCACTTTCACCTACGCACACCATACGCTATAATACATACCATACACCATGTACACTTCCACACACACAACTACACCCCAAAGATCACAGCACATCACACACACACACATCATACAAGATATTCACACCATACACACACTTGCACACATACAGAGACACCCCACTTATCGGATACTACATGCACACCTTACAGTACACACACACACACACACCCTGCCAACAATGGTCAGAATCAATTCACTTTTAACTCTGGACAATATATAAATCCTTGTAGTTGAGAAACAAAACATGAAAGAAAAAAAACTGTGTCTGGCTAGAAGTTGTAAAGTTTGGTATTCTAGCATGCTCTGGTTCTAGACTCCACTCTTTGTTCTGGATGATTGTGGAGTGGTGAAGTTTGTGGCATTCTAGCATGCTCTGGTTCTAGACTCCACTCTTTGTTCTGGATGATTGTGGAATGGTGAAGTTTGTGGCATTCTAGCATGCTCTGTTTCTAGACTCCACTCTTTGCTCTGGATGATTGTGGAATGGTGAAGTTTGTGGTATTCTAGTGTGCTCTGGTTCTAGACTCCACTCTTTGTTCTGGATGATTGTGGAATGGTAAAGTTTGTGGTATTCTAGTGTGCTCTGGTTCTAGACTCCACTCTTTGTTCTGGATGGCTGTGGAAAATAACAACCAGCATTTGCAGTGAAATCAGGACAGGGCTGGAACACTTTACAACCTCATCCCCAGTCAGGCATAGTGGCTCACAGCTGTAATCAAGAACTTAGGAGGCCAAGGCTGGAAGATTGTGAGTTTGAAGCTATCTCAAGTTACAGAAAAAGAACATATTTCAAAACAACAACAACCATAGACTCATTCTCAAAGAATTGTCTTTATCTGACCTGCCTCCTACAATACCAAAAGAATGACTTATAAAATCTGTCTGTATTTAATCTGACTTGGAATTCAGTCAAGGCAAATATCATTTCCCCAGCAACAATTGCCAAGACAGTGGCAGGCGGAGTCCTGAAACACCTCCGGCGGAACATAACAGTTGAGACACCAACCACAAAGCTTAAGAGGACGAACTGAGAAGCGAGGAGGAAGCCCGTACCAACCCAAATGACAACATGAGTATACCTCTACACATCTACCCTTCCCTAAACACTGCCCTGGTCTTTTAGAACCCCGGCAACCACAGCCCTATGGTGCCCTAAGGAGAGTTCATTCAAAACAAATGGCAGAATCTTGATGTGAACGGCCGGCTTTGTGACACTTTTCCTGGCTCGGGGCCCATCCTTTAGCCACTTTCCAGCTCAGCAGTAGTCTAGAAGGATTGCAGACTGGATTAGTGCAACCAGAGAAACAGGAATAGAGTCCAGCGGGGGTAGGGGTTCAATGTGTCATTACCGAAGAACTCTCGAAGAACTATCATGGTGTGACCTGCATGGGGGTCACACAACTGATTGAGGTTTATTCTGCCTATAGGTGTGGGAGTGTGTTCCAAATGCAATTACAGGCAAGTGTCCTCACTTCCTGGCTGCGTAGAGGGTGGATAAGAGATAAGAAAAAGAGAAATAAACAAAATTGTCTAAAGAATCCAATGTTTACAGGAGATTTGGAAACTTTCGGCGTCTCTCAAGCATGCAGAAGACCCAGACATGAGCAGAGCTATTGGCAGCTTGGAAACTCTTTAGGCATTTCAGAGCTCTCACTGCCAGCTGGTCTTGGGGTTCACAAACAGAAAATGAAGGGAGAAACAAATTGACAGACTGCCTATCAATTGTGGATGGTGAGGTGCAATGCACATGCGGTGACCCACTGCAAAGATTGGGGTATCTTCCAGACAAGAAGACATCTGTGATGTTAAAGAATTCGTTTGAAAGAAACAGGAAACAATTGCCACAATGAACAGCACCAAGAATGGACTCTCCAGAAGGGGGATTTTATGTCTAGAATTGATTTACATTGTGTACAATGCTGTGCTGAAAACACACAAAGGGGCTAAGGAAATGGCTCTGAGGTTAAGAGCACTCACTGTTCTCCCGGAGGACCCACTTCAACTTCCAGTCTACAGTCTCCTATAGCTCCAGTTCCAGGGGACTGAAGCCCTCTTCTGGATTCTGCAGGCCGCTGCACTTGTGCACAAATACCACAAGACACATAAGTGAATACACATAATTAAAAGTAAATAACAAAGCCGGGCGGTGGTGGCGCACGCCTTTAATCCCAGCACTCGGGAGGCAGAGGCAGGCGGATCTCTGTGAGTTCGAGACCAGCCTGGAGAGCTAGTTCCAGGACAGACTCCAAAACCACAGAGAAACCTCGTCTCGAAAAACCACAAAAAAAAAAAAGTAAATAACAAAATACTTTTAAGAAAACAAAAAATGGGATATGAAAAGAAACAAGAAAGTATGCGCCAAACATTAGGGGGTGGGGGAAGTTGGCCCAGATATGGCCCCTATTAGTCAAACATGTCAAGGCAGCTATTTTGAACATGCTCAAAGAACTAAAAGAAACCGTTTTTTAAGTAAGCATCTGCCCACAATAAAAGAAATGATTTGAAGCCATTGCATAGAGTCTAGAGTTAGAAAATACGCTAACAGGAATGAAAGGTTCACTAGAGAGACTCCACAGCCAATCAGAGCTAACGGAAGACAATACCAGTGAGCTAGAAAGTGTGTCCGTAAAGTGTGTAATCTGAGGAACACTGAGAAAAAAGATGGAGGGAATCCAACAACACATCGGGCACCTGGGACACACAGCCAAGCATAGCAAACACACACGTCATGGGACTCCCAAAAGGAGGAGAGAGAAAGAAAGGGGAGGGGGCTATGGGAAGAAGTAACACCCAGAAGCTCCCAAACTTTGGTTTAACAGTCAACAATTCCCACTCCCAGACTTAGCACAATCAGTCAAAAGGCAAAGGAGATTCACAAGTGACTGGTTCCGTTTCAGGTGGCCTTCATAAGACCAACAAATGGTTTCCTATCAGAAGATATGAGGATCAAACAGTAGTTGGATGAAACGGAATAAAGGAGCTTTGCCAGTGCTCCAGGAGCCCCTCGGACTGGACTGAGACAGTGGCATGGATCTACACCACGAACAACAGACCTCAGCAAAGGAAATGATGCCATTAAACATGAACACGAAAGTCTGGGTGTGATGTGGCCTGGAATCCTATCGTTTCATTTACTTGATTTGAAATGTATGAAATAGGCAGATTGCAGAAACATAATGTAGGGATAGAGCAGGAGTTGGGAGACATCCCCCTTTCTTGCGGGGATGGGGTCTTCCTTCTGGGGAGGAGAACATGCTGTGGAATTCCAGAGAGCGACTGATAACTGTCTTCAGAGCCGATGCTCACTTGACGTCGAAACAGTGCTCTTTAATACACTGTCTTGAGAAACACCAGAGAATAGACAGATGTGAGTGACTTGGTGAAGCTGCCAGGAGCCAAAGACACTGACATGGACACATCATATGCTGTGTGCATGATCCTTCATTAGAAATAAACCAAGCTGGATAATACAGCAGATGAAGATAACTCACCAATGAAGGAAAACAGCTCAATTTCCTTTCCCTCTCTTCTGTGTTTGGTAAATGTGTGCATGGATAGCTAGATTAATGGGCAGACGGGATGGGTTAAAAGAAAAATGGATGAATGGAAGAAAAGCTGGATGGATGAACTGGCAGTTGGGTAAACAGAGGAGGGAGGGAGGGAAAGAGGCACAAGGGAAAGGTGGGAAGTGGGAAAAACCATGACACAGCGGCCTGCATAGCTCTGACGTCCAGACACTCAGTGTCGGACACTGTCCTGTGAGGCCGTGTGTGCTCAGTGACTGCCCAGCCGAGCAGCACAGACAGACACAGAGGGGGCACATAGTCCCTGGCAGACCTTTTACAACAACACACTTAGCACCCTGGGGCAAGAGAGAGGCAGGGGTAGAACTGAAACCCGGGGCCATGTGATTTCAAAACAGATGCTCAGACTGTGTGGGAACAGTGCCGTTCATGACGGCGTCTTCATAAACAGCAAAGCCCTTGTGAGTGATGGACCAGCTTGACCACACTTCCAAACCTTTGCCGCTGTTTTCACCCTTGGGATGGCTTTTGAAACTGGCCTGCCAGGGACCCTTGTGCCACTGCTCTGAAGTTGACAGGGAGTAGTAGGAAGACAGGGACTGGTGGCAAAGTTCATCTTCTCCCAAACAGAGCACTTTTAGGGGTCCTCTTTGCTGAACACAGTGTCAGCCAAGTCTTCAGCACAGCCTCTTGGTTCATGCTAAGGCAGAACTGAATGAGGCCCCAGGTTAATGAATGAATGGCAGCAGGAGAGAGAACAGAAGTCTGCCAAGGATGCACAGGTAGCTACTTGCAAAGCTGAGGAGAGCTTAGGCACACCCCGCTGTCTAGGACTTGTTTTACATACTGGTCTCCTTGACTACACAACACCAAGAAGAAAAGAAATGTAAATCAAGGGTGGGCTAGGGTTGTGTCTCTCTCAGCAGTAGATTTGTGCCAGCAGGCACAGAGCCCTGGGTTCAGTCCCCACTGCATAAGTGGGGTGTGGTGAAGACACCTATAATCCCAGCACTAAGGAGGTGGAGGCAGGAAGAATCAGACATTTCAGGTCAGCCTCAGCTACAGCAGCATGATGGAGGCCATCTTGAAATGCATAAGAACCCGACTCAAAAGATAAACAAACAGACAAATAAAACACCCAAGTAAATGAGAAGGAAGGGGAAGGGAAAAAAAGAGAAGAGAAATGAAGAAAAGAGAAACTTGACTTCACCTTTAAAGAAGATATGGTTCACCAGGACCATGGCGGTCTGCGAATCAAGGTCTTGGATTACATCCACCACCTTCCCTTTGGTCTCTTTTTCCACATAGCGGTTGATTCGTGCCTGGGCAGTGTCAGTGTCTGAGAAGTCTTCGGAAAAGACTTTTGTTCCATAAAGCTTCTTGACCCTGTCCAGGAAACTGGCCTGCAGCTGCAGCCCCTTCCTGATGAAGAGGACACTGCCCATCCTCAAGTCCCGGTCTTTGTGGCATACATTAAGCGAGTGCACCAGGTGCTCGAAGCCCAGATGGATGGTGGGTTCCGGTGTGCTCATGAGGTCGAAGCCAAGGCTCCGGAGTATCTGCATCTTGGTGGCTGAGCGGGCCCCCAGGGACAGCATGGCCAGGGAAGTCGAGATGCTCACAGGAGAAAAGAGAACATTCTGACCTGGGTTTTCCTGAACTAGTCTCTGGTACAGGGAGAAGGCAAACATGGTGTTGCTGGGAGACACCTTAGAGGCTGGGTTGCTCTTCATGGAGGGAGGGCGGGGGGACTCTCTGTTGCTGAGATTGGAATTGGCTGAGGACATGCAGACGATTGGAGCAGTGATGCCAACCAATAGGAGAACTCGGTAAAAGGAAGAGCCCATTTGGAAGGAAGGAAGGAAGTCTGTAAAACAGAAGGGTCCCATCATGGGGAGGTAAGCTGAGGGCCCAGGTGGAGCCTCCCACTCTTCCATGGAGTCTCATTTGAGCCTCTCAGAAATCCTGCCAAGTCAGTGCTGTGTATGTCCTGATCCTACAGTGAGCAAGAAAGCCTCATGAGGGTGTGGTTGTGTAACTCAGTGCAGGTCATATGTGAGGCTGTATGCTAAGTAGGGTACCAGTTAGAGCTCCATCCCAAACCCAGGCCTTCATTTATGCTCGAAACCATCAGAACCTTAAAAGTGTGTTGTTACCTTGCAAACATGAGGACCAAAGCAAAGTCAGAAATGACTGCCAGCCTTCACAGATGCCTCTAAATATTCTTATCCCTTCTGGGTGGATGGCATCATTGTCTCCCTACCCTGTCTAGCCCCAGCCACATGCATTTCCTGATGCATGCATGCCTCTGAAAACATGGACACCAGGGTCTGGGGCTGTATTTCAGTCGGTAGAGTGTTTGCCTACCGTGCACTAAATTTTAGGGTTCCGCCCCAACATCACATAAACAGGACATGTGGCAAACACCTACAATCCAGACACTATTGGGAGGTATCAGTGGGAAGATTAGAAATTCAGTCATCTCTACTACATAGGAGTTCAAGTCCAGCCTAGGCTATGAGATTCTACCCCCGCCCCAAAGGATGGAATACAGTTCTCACCCTAGGGAGGTAGAAGCAGAAGCAGCTGGATCTTTGTGAGGTTGAGGTCAACCTGGCCTACATAGAAAGCTCCAGAGCAGCCAGGGAGACATAGTAAGACTCTCTTTTAAAAAAAGAGGCGGGCATGTGTGTTACAGGTGTGCCTGTAACCACAGAGTTGGGGATACTGAGGCAGGAGGATGTCCATGAGCTCCAGACCAGCCTGAGCTACATAGCCAGATTCCCCTCCAAGCAGGGGAGGGGAGGGAAGGAGAAGAGAGGGGAGAGGAAAGGATGGGAGGGAAGGGAAAGCCCATGACAAATTGCTGGTTTTGGAACTTTGAGCTTCCTGGTGCTTTTGAGCAGCTGACTCCAGACAGGGCTGCCCCCTCCCCTCAAGCCTCAACTAGAAAGACATTGGAATGTGAGGAGTGGGGAATCAAAGTATTAAGGTGAATTAAGTTTGGCCTAAATATTCTCCATACATAGTGAACTGTAACCCAGCTTGTTATATAGCCAGACTGTAACTAACCTGCCAGCTTAAAAAACAGAGGGAGTGTTAGCCAATCACAGACAGCCAACTGTTCAAACCATGGTCCGATTAGGTGGCCACAAATCAGTCAGGCTGTCCCCAGCTCACCTGTGCCTGCTGTCACTGTGAAGTAAACCTGTCTGTGTGGGATTTTATTGTACTGCTTGCTTTCTGAGAGTCTTCCTATGTATCCCAGCCTGGCACAAACTTGTAATCCTCCTGCCTCCATCCCCCCAAATGCTGAGATTACAGGTGGGTACCACCATGACTGGTAGTTGGAGAACGCTGAATGACTTCTGGTCTGGACTGCTGCCTACTTCTGTCATTATAAATAAAGCCAATTAAGGTTTGCAAAACCAGGGCTTAGGGAGGTAGCTCAGTCAGCGAAGAGCTTGCTTTGCAAACATGAGGACCTGAGTTAAATCCCCAGAGCCAGGTTTAAAAATGTCTGGAATGTTGATGCAACCTTGTAATCCCAGCTCTGGAGAGGCAAGGGCAGATCCCTGGGACTTGCTAGTCAGTCAGCCTGGCCTACCTGAAGGATGCTATCCCAGCAAGAGACCCTGTCTCAAAAGCAAGGTGAATGGTGCTACCCACGAGGTGACTCTTCTGAACTTCACATCACGGGAACACATGGGGAATATGCACTCGTGCACATTCATATACCTGTATATTCTCTCTCTCTCTCTCTCTCTCTCTCTCTCTCTCTCTCTCTCTCTCTCACTCTCTCTCTCTCCCTCCCCCCCCTCTGAGAGAGGGGGGGGAGGGAGATATACAAAGCTCGATCTGTTGTCATCTTCTCTCTCAACAAGATTAAGTGGCTTAGTGGCAGTAAGCCACTCCGGTAGAGCGGGACTGGGTCTACCTTAACTCTGACATCTATCATAGGCAGGGAACCCATCCCAACCTCGGTTCCCAATTCTGCTTTGTAAACAGGAGTCCACCTTACAGGGTTAAGCAATTGCGAGTGGTACAGTGGTACCCAATAAGGGACTTTCATCATTGCTACTGCTTTAATTGACTCTGACAATTTGATTTAGGGTAATTTCGTGCAGCCATCATTCCAGGCTTCCCAGCCCTGTTTAGTTCCTAAACCACCCCTGCGCCACCTTTAAGGTTTCTGCTTTAACATACTTACACGGAGGCCCTGTGGCTTGACCCCGAGATCCTGTGAAAGAGGGAGATAGAAGACTAAATGGCAGTGTGGGTTCAGGGCCAAACCAAAGGGCAAAAAAGAAGACAGCACATTTTCCCGTAAATTATGAGCTTCTGAAATCTTTTCTAGAACATTCTCTTTATTTTAAAGCTGCCTCTCTATGGTCTAGACATCCTTCACCCCATTGCCTTTTTATGAGCCCTTCACCCTCTGTCACACTTTGCACAATGAGATGTCACTTAGTCTTTTCACGAGGACACCTCTGTATTTCACTTCTGACTGAGAAGGAAAGGCTTCGCTCCCCAAACAAGAATTTTGGCCACAAGTGAAACAATTAATTTCATAAGACACGGGAAAGGGGAAGGCAGGAGGCCCTTTGCGAAGAGCCGCAAAAATATCCACATAGTTACTCGTCCGTGCCACACCTGACCTCATGGGACTGCCGAGCACTTCCTGCCACATCTGATGTGATTAGACTTAGAAGGGTCTGCGTGGAGAATCCTTTACAAACTTATAAATCAGCTTTGTAGTCTTGTATGTCTGGAATCAGGACTGTCTCCGTAAGCCACGCTCTCAGGTGGCTTCCTGGCTTTTCTGTCTGCTCTATGCTGACCCTAAGATGATCGAGCAGACTTCAATCTCTTCCTTCTCCAAGAGACCACATTACAGGGTACCAGGCAGGCTGTACACTGTACTCTGCCACTATCACCTCTTTTCCCTATTCACCTCCTTCTCTCCTGCATTATCCTGAAGGCTCTGGAATCCCCCCCCTCTCTCTGTCCTTCAGCAGAACCTTCCCCCAGAATCTCCACCGTCTCATGCTTCCAGAGCTCTTGGGAGTGAAGACAATCATCCTCCACGGGTTGACCTCTCCCTTTGCCTTCTACCCCAATGCTCAATGCTATGTCCATCTGTTTGCCCATACTTGACAGTAATAGCTGTCTACTGTGAGCTCCCTAGCACCGGTCTCCCCACTCCTGTGCCCAGTATTGGTCCACCTCCCCATCACCCCACTGCCCCCCATCTGACACAGAGGGGGTCCTGATGGTAAGGGGAGATGATGTCCGCATAGGCTGAGTGATGAATATGGCCACAACAGGCAGGGACTTGAAGCAGTTTCTTCTTCTTGCTCTGTACTTAGAAGCAAGAAGGTACAGATTGTCCCTGACTCTTCATGACCATCAGAGAGGGGATGAAGATAAAGAGAATATGAGCTGTATGCATGGAATGAGGCTGCCTCTGTCCCTCTGACCTCAGGCAAGCTGCAGCATCTTGCAGGAGCTCAGAGGAAGGAAGTACCAAAGAGGCCCTTCCTGAAAAGCCTGGGGTTCCTCAAGACCCCAGTCGGCAAACATCACCAGCCAAAGCTCATTCTCTCAGCTTTCAAATCCAGCCTCATTCCCTCTTCAGCCTTTCAGAAGCCAGCACCAGTACTGTCCCAACTCTTGTCTCTTTCCCAGCCCTGCCAGGGCCTCTCCCCTGCCCTGTTGTAGCTCAGGTGTGAGTGCACATCCTGTCAGGGGGCTCCACCTGTTGGGGGTGATGGGGACACTGTCTTTGCTGGGCTTGTCCCATCTGGGCCCCTCCCTCCCATTAGCCTGGCTTCGACCCCACCCTCTATTGTCTCCCAGGGCTATTACTCAAATGCCTGCCATCCCTGTCACTCATCACACAGAACACAGGACAACTTCCTTATGTGGAGCTGGCATAGCATTCCCAGTCCCTCACAGTCCCCTTGGAGCTCAGAACCAATAGCCAAGCTTCTGCCACGCAGGCTCCTTTGCCAGTATGCCCAGTATCGCTGGCAGGTGCCCAGCTATTCTGTCGTCCTATAGGGGACCACAATTCCCAGCTGCAGGTGCTTCCTGATCCAGCCTGAATGCAGAGCGTTCCATCCAACCTTTCCCCACTTGGTGACCCAGCTTTTGTAAGGTGGCCTAACCTGGTGGTTCTTAGCCTGGTGGAGCCCATTCATGTGCCTCCTCTTTGTTCAGCATGACTAGGAAAGTTGGCCCCACTGCTGGTCAACTTACTTTCTGCAGGAAGACATGTTTCCAGTAGACCTGCCCCCAGAAACAGGCCAAATGTAGTCATGCATACAGACATGCATGCTTGCAAATATGTATGATCACACTCCACCATCCTTCCTCCCCTCACCCCACATCAAAGACAGACCCTCAGCAGAGGAGCTTCCTCAGCCTCAGGAGGGGGGGGGAGAGGATGCTTCTCCCTCCACACCCTCTCCACCAGCTGCCACTCCCCTTGTCACCATCCCGGAATCCCCCACTCCATCTCCTGTACTCAATATGCCTTCTCCCCGCCAGTCTGGATACTGGTTTTAAATAAGCTCAGGTGTAGTCACAAGAAAGAACCCAACAACCAAATGCACTCCCCCCTCCTTCCATGCATTCTGGTGCCGCCTTGTCCATCCTAAGCGTCTCTGACCCTGTACCCTCATTTTAAGCTCATAGTCTGGTTTCTATAACCACAGAGTCCTGACCCACCCAGTGAATGTGTCTGAATGTTCACCTCACCTGCCTTCCCTGTGTAGGACAACAAAGGCGACCTCAGCAGCTGCTCAAGTCAGCCCTTAGGCAGCTGGATTTTGTTCAGACCTCTGCTCCTCCTCTTCCTCCTCCTCCCCTTGCTGGGGTCCAGGCCTCCAGCTGATCCTTTTAAGCCAGCAGGCCTCAGCTGTTGGCTGGCAGCTCTTCCATCTCTCCCACAGATCTTACCACACCCACAGCTTCATTGTGAAGAGATGCAAATGACGGAGCACTTTTCATCTCCAGCCAGGTCCCTTCCCTCTGAACTCCTGCATCCCTACCTGCCTACCTGCCAGCGCCTCCTGACGTTACAAGCCAGTTCCAGTTCAGTAGCTCAAGCTGGAATCAACTTTCCCAAACGGCTTCCTAATGAGAGTTACAGACAAACCTTTATCAGCATCTGCATCAGTGGTACCCTATTCTCCACACCGGAGCATCAGAACCATCCTTGCACCACCTCTTCCTCATTCCCAGGGTCATCCATCACCAGTCTTGTCAACATAACGCAAGTCAAGTCGAGAAGAATGAGGAAGAGTCTATGTGCAGATGACTCTCAGGTATCCTGGTGGATGGTGGTGGTACTGATACAGCTGTAGATAAAGGTTCCATTGTAAGTCTTGTTGGGAGACACTGTCTCCCCAAAAAAAGTCTCAGTAGCCTGCCACTGATGGGAGATCTGCCATTCAACTGGCACAGTGGGGCCTCTTCAACTCCTCAATCAAGACTCCTTGAATCCTATTCTGCCCCAATTTTGAGTAATCACATTGATTTTTGATTGAACCCTATTCCTGGAGTATCTCTTTTTAAGTTTTCCCCCAGTGAACTCCAATCCATTGTTTAGGTCCTAAGTCATAACACCGCCTCCAAGAAGCTGTCTTGGACGACCCACGTGAGGGAAGAAAATGGCTCCTTGTAGGTGTCTCTCTATGCTACCATCATCCTGTTGGCAAAGCAATTACCACTGCTGTGATTTCACATCTCTGTGTGTTATTGAACACTGTGTGAGTCAGGGCTCTTGCCTGTCTTGTCCTCCCTGCTGCCCCACTGTTTGACTAACACTAAAGGCTCTGTGAGTGCTTGTTGAACGGGTCACTGAGCTGAAATTGAATTAAAAGAGCAGCTTGCCTCTGAGGAGTGGTGCTGACTGGAAATGGGTGATGGAAACTTAGGAAACACAGGGATGGTTTGAGTTACACTTTCGTCCAAAAGCCAAGAGACTGAGATTGGCCTTATAAATTAGTATAAAAGGACCCCCACCATGAAAGTAAGTAAAAATGCATGGATGCACTGAGACACTGGAAATCACGTCTTCAAGTTAAGACCAACCAAAGTGGAGAAACAGTGGGAAGCTGAGAGATATCACATAGTGTCTTTGGAACTTCACCCATTTTGCTTTAAAGTTGCACTAGACTAAGCCTAGAGCTCAACAACATGCCTTGATAAGACCAGACAACAAGATAATGATGCCAAAATGGCCAATATCCAACCCCAAATTCTAGACAGCCAAAGAATAGTGTTGGCATAAAGTAACAACTGTGCTTAGCAAGAAATATGGACATCACTATTCTTAGCTGTGGCCAGAGAAGACAGATTCAGGTGGCCCCAAATGACACCCTCCACCATGGAAAAGGCTATGTGTTATGGTCACGTAGAAAAAGAAAATCCCCAACAGTTCACGTACCAGTGGCCTTGTGGGAGCCTCAGCTAAGCTATAAAATGAGTAAATCTGTTTCACAAGATTCAGGCATTTGTCACAGCCTTAGCTTCGGAGTCGGTGGAGGGTTGAGGTCTGGCAAGATTAGCTGTGCCTCCCCACCAAGTGGTTAGTAGGGTACAGACGTTGATGAGAATTGCCTATTAAAAGGAACTATAAATATTTGGGGATAACTTTGGCTCTTTCTACACAGCACTCCATTTCCCCACAGTCCTGATGTCCTAGGCACCCCAGGTCAGACACTTGAATATGCTGTGGCATTATGAGACAAAAACCAAACATACATCCAAAAATAACATTGAGTTGGTTTTGTGTTGCCCGTCTACTGCTGGGCATGGGTGGAGCCTGCCCTTAAGAGTGGCTTGTATACCCAGCAAGACTTCATTGGAGAAAACTATTTTTTCCTTTGCAAATGGTTATCAGTTGATGATAGCATCTGAGCTAGGAATGGGGGCTTGTGTCCACTTCCCCTCTCAATTCCGGGTCCTCATCTAGTTTAGACCATGCAGACCCTGCGCGTCCTACCATAGTCTCTGTGCATTACACGTGTGTCAGTCCTCCTGCATCTAGAACGCCTTGCTTCCCTGGTTTCTTCCATCCCCATCGGCTCTTACAATTCTGCCTCTTTTGCAGAGTTCCCTGAGCCCTGAGGGGGAGGGATTTGATGGAGACATCACTTTTAAGACCAAGAGTTCTGAGGTCTCTTATTTTTTGCTCATTTTCCAGCTATGGGTCTCTGTATTTGTTCGCATCTGCTGTAGGAGGAGGCTTCTCTGATGATGGCTGAGCAAGACACTGATCTATGAGAGTAGTAGAGTGATAACAGGAGTCACTTGTATGTTCCCTTAGCAGAACACTGGTATTTGGTTTTCCCCTAGGTACATGTCCCATCTAGTCTTAGATTTTTGGCTATCTGAGCAGGGTCACACGTGGGTCCCCTCTCCTGGAATGGGCCTTAAATCTAATCAGAGAGTGGTTGGTGACTCCCATAACTTTTGTGCCACTATTGCACCAGTTTTTCTTGCAAGCAGGTCACTGTCGTAGACTGGAGGGTTTGTAGCTGGGTTGGTGTTTACCTTTCTCTTCCGATAGCATAAAGAGTACCTTCCAGTACCATGAACCCTAGTCAGTAGGTGCGAAAGCTCTAGGTAGGCATCAGCCCAGATTCTTCACAGTCAGTGAGTCTTTAGCAATAGCAAATTATCGTCAGTTTGTGGAGAGCACTCTATATCCTTGGCAACAGTCTGGGTTGTTCGGGGATTTCCAAGTGGCCCTTCTGACCACAACTCAATTAGATGTGATTCATTCCTGACATTGAAGGTTTCATTTGGTAGCAAGAGATGTCTTGCTGTTATTTGGTGATCCCATTTAGATTATGTCATGTGTGTGTATATTTTAGGAAGTTTCTACTGCAGCAGGTTTCCACACAACTGCTCAAAGGGCCCTTATATTCAGTCACCCCTTACTGCCTTCTTCCTTCCTCCTCCTCTCCATTTCATCCTCTCACTCCCTTGTATTCCCCTCCCTTACTGCCTTCTTCCTTCCTCCTCCTCTCCATTTCATCCTCTCACTCCAGTCTCACCCACCACCCTCACCTCTGTCTCTCCATAACTATAATCCTATTTTCTCTTCCTTGGGAAGTCTTTCCTTCCCCCATAGTTCCTTATTCCTTACCTAATCTCTGGGGTTACACAGATTGTAGCTTGCTTATCAAAGACTTAAAAGCTAATAACTACATATAAGCAAATATATACCATTTTATTGGTCTATAAGGCTCTGAGTTACCTCATTTAGGACGATTTTTTTTCTAGATCCATTCACTGTTAAAATATATGCAAACATGAAATATGTTATTATTTGAGGAAAAAATTAAAATAGAACCAACTTGAACTTATTGGAGGATAAATTTGATATCTGAAAACAGAAATTTATGGTGTGGATCTAAAAAATTAGAAGAAAGATCCATGAGCCTGAAAACATGTAAATGATGATTCAGGAGAGATGTCCCAACAATCAAGAGCACTTGCTGTTCTTGCAAAGGCCCCAAGTTCAGTTCCCAACACCCATATAGAGCAGCTCATAGCAAGTCTGTAACTCCAGCTCCAGGGGATTTGGTGCCCTCTTCTGGCCTCTTTGGGATGTGCACATTTGGGCAAATACACAAAGAGATATACACACTCACTTAAATAAAAATAAAATGTTTAAAAAAAGAAAAAAATGTATCAGAAGGACCAGACTGGCTAATACTGCTAGCTGGCCAAGCAAACAAACAATACAAGCACCATGGTGATCTTGTACCATGTGATCTTGTAGGGAAATAGAAATTGCTAACATGTATAACTAGAGTCGTGGGTGTGAAAAGGTGAGAGGACACAGAGAATCTAAAAAAATGGCTGAAGAAATCTGTATGCTTTGGTAGAAAACTGTATGCTTTGGTAGAACACTGTATGCTTTGGTAATCTATGTTTTAAAAAAAATACTAAAGACAAGTGCAATCAACACAAAGAAGGTAGCTCTGTCATTTCTTTCCTACTACATGTGCTCTCCCATGATTCTCTGACTAGACGCCTCCTCCTCACGTGACACTCTCCTTCCCATCCATTAGCTACAGCTCAGGCCCTCCTCCCGCAGTCTTTCTGGACCACAGTCTGCCCCTCCCACACCGACACCTGAAGCAACGCTTGGCTTTTCACCTCCTTATACATCTGTCTTCCTGGTGACAATGTCTAGATACTGTGTGGGCTTCCCAGAGCAAAGCTATAATTAGCACATTCTAGAGAATATGGGGAGAGAGCAGATGAATCAAAGAGAATGTGAAGGTGGCGGGTGGAGTGGGAGGGTAGGGGGAGAGATGATTGGAACCCCAGTGTCAGACCTGTTGACTGGGCCATGGTGACTTTGATCCAGTCTTATAACTGATGTGTGGACAGGAAGGCAGTTTGACGGACTCAGGGCTTCCCAAGTTCGACTAATCAACTTCTCCCCAAGATACACCCCCTAAGCCCCACCCAGAAGTACTGAATCTGAGTTTACAGAGGAAGCTAGGAAAGATTTGACAGTAATGAGGGAAGGTGCCCCCCAACCTGTTTACCCCTGCCCCAGCTTCCGTACGTGACCCAGGAAGTTCATTCATACTCATTTCCAGCATTGAGGCTTCAGGACTTGGGGGTCTCGGGGCCACCTGGAAAGCAAATTCTAATCACAGCATATCAGCGAGGAAACAAGGGCAGGTCCCCATGGGCCTATGCAAGGGTCATCACTGCCATGAGATTGTTCCCAGTTCACCCTCCTCCAGGGAGCCTCTTCAGTGATGCTGAGGTATCAGACACATAGAATCATTAACAGCTAGGCCAGCTACTATCCTCACACTGCATTAACTGCAGGGTGAGTTCCATCCTCACACTGCATTAACTGCAGGGTGAGTTCCATCCTCACAATGCATTAACTGCAGGGTCAGTTATCCTCACACTGCATTAACTGCAGGGTCAGTTCCATCCTCACACTGCATTAACTGCAGGGTCAGTTCCATCCTCACACTGCATTAACTGCAGGGTCAGTTCCATCCTCACACTGCATTAACTGCAGGGTCAGTTCCATCCTCACACTGCATTAACTGCAGGGTCAGTTCCATCCTCACACTGCATTAACTGCAGGGTCAGTTCCATCCTCACACTGCATTAACTGCAGGGTCACCTACCATCCTCACACTGCATTAACTGCAGGGTCAGTTCCATCCTCACACTGCATTAACTGCAGGGTCAGTTCCATCCTCACACTGCATTAACTGCAGGGTCAGTTCCATCCTCACACTGCATTAACTGCAGGGTCAGTTCCATCCTCACAGTGCATTAACTGCAGGGTCAGTTCCATCCTCACACTGCATTAACTGCAGGGTCAGTTCCATCCTCACACTGCATTAACTGCAGGGTCAGTTCCATCCTCACACTGCATTAACTGCAGGGTCAGTTCCATCCTCACACTGCATTAACTGCAGGGTCAGTGTCCATCTTCACACTGCATTAACTGCAGGGTCAGTTACCATCCTCACACTGCATTAACTGCAGGGTCACCTACCATCCTCACACTGCATTAACTGCAGGGTCAGTTCCATCCTCACACTGCATTAACTGCAGGGTCAGTTCCATCCTCACACTGCATTAACTGCAGGGTCACCTACCATCCTCACGCTGTGATGTGTCTGCCCCACTTCTGGTTTTACAAAGATGTTTGTTCATTTGGATTTTGGATTCCATGCTAAGGTAGTCCAGGCCGTCCTTGAGCTAGAGACCCTCCATCCAGCACCCGAGGGATTATAGACACATGCTGCTGTGTCCTTTTAAAATACGGCTATAACAGCCAGTCACGGTGACATGCACTTCTAACCCGAGCAATCACTAGGCAGAGGCAGGTAGGTCTCTGGAAGCTGGAGGTTTGCCTGGTTTACATAGCAACTTCCAGGACACCTGGGGTCACCTAATATCGAGACCCTGTCTTGAAGAATGCACAAAGTAAAAATTTTAAAGTAAATAAATAATAAAATATGCTTATGAACTGGTGAAATGGCGGGTAGGGGTATTAGCTGGCAAGCCCGATGGCCTATATTAAATCCCTGGGGCCCGTATGGGAGAAGAAAACTGACGCCTCTAAGTTGTCTTCTGACTTCTACATGTGCATTATGGCATATGTGTGCCCCAACACACACACACACACACACACACACACACACACACATCTAATAGTGGCATTCCCTATGAGCCTATGGGAGCCATTTTCTTTCAAACCACCACGTCTTAGCTTCATTGCTTTCTGCAAACCCCAAAACAATTCTCACACTTAAAAATGTATCTAAGGATTGGCTTAGCGGTAGAATACTTAATCAATACGTGCAAGGTGCTGGGTTCAATCCCCAGTACTGCCAAAGATTAAATATAAGAAGGAAAGGCCCAAGGCCCAGTCACAGGGTCCACCTTTGACCTCCAGAACTAAGTAAGAGTCTCTTGTTTTTGTCAGATGGCATAGATAGGGAACCTGTTGCCTCCACTGCCTTCCTGCTGGAACAGGCCCTTCCAGATAGCAAATCCCTAAATGGAGTAGGGCTGCAGGCAGGACAAGCTACCAGCGTCCCTGACGAACTAACCAGGCCTGTTGTTCTTCTAGGCAGGTCCTTGAGACCTCTCAACACCTGCCTCAGCCAGAAATGCAAGTAAACTTGAAGGCTCTTAGTCTAATTTAGTGACACCAGCTGACCTTTCTCCTACTCACAGGGATCTTTCCAAGACCTAGAACTGCTCTCCCTGACCAGACTGAAGCTCCATGCTTCAGACTGCACCAACTGCTATTGCCAGTTGGTCTGAAGGATGTTTCCACCCTGCACCCCTCTCTTGAGCCTCACCCCTTCTCCCAACCTAAATTCTAACCATTTCTACCCATGGCGTGGAGCCTCATGACAAAGTCCTCTAATCTCTGTGATTTCCGCAAACAGGAAGGCTGAGTTTATGGCCGTTACTAACTTCATGAGAGCTTTCCCAGGCTAGACCCACAGCACTGACTCTTGGCTGGAATTAAACCTTCACGGGGTCTGTTGTCACACTTGGCTCCCCTCTTTAGCTATCAGATGGCTGAGACAGTGACCCTGAGACACTGCAGTTCCCCACGTGGAGAGATGGAAAAGGCTGAGCCCTATTGCCAGCTGTAGAAGGGGCTTGTCTCCAAGCAGACATCTCACAGTTCTGAAAACTCATCAGACCACCTCCCAGGACAGACTGGAGCCCAGGCAATGATGGGCCAGTGATGGACAGTGCCAAGCCTTCACCAGGGCTTTTTAGGTATATGTGCCTCTTGTTCTGTATTTAAACCAGAGTCTCCTGTTGGGATCCCAAAGATGGACTTGGGAGAGTCCCCAGATCTCTTTGTTAAGGCTTTGAATAAACTGAATAAATCTCCTTTCTCTGCTTTTCTTCGTTTCATGTTTAGTTGGCAGATAGAGGATGGGTGGCCAAACCTAACTTCTTAGGGCTCAGGCCCTGACCTTAACAATTCCATGAAGAACCATCTTACCTGGGTTCATAAACTGTCCCATGGTCTTAGAAGAAATTAGACAATGGAGATTGGTAAAGGAACCAAGTTGGTTTCCAATTTGGCTGAACTGGGGAGAGGGACGCCCCACTTCTCTGGGCCTTCTCAGGAGCAGAGTTACAGTTTTATAGAAAACAACAAAACAAAAGCCAGGTCAGATGGGGTGTTAATTCAACTGGGAGTTGATCAGTGAGAACCCCACACCCCGTCTGGTGTTGCAGCCTTTCTCAGTAGTGTGCACTGGTGCCTCAGTCTTTCTCTGCCCCAGCACGGGACACCTGCCATTCCTTGTATGACACTGTTTCAGTGCGCTAGGTCCTCCAGAGGGACACCAAGTCTCCCTTCCTCCCAGGGCCATGCTCACACTGTTGCTGTCGGGGGTAATTAATTTCTGTTTGTGATTAAGATTGAGATAGTTTTCTATGTATGGTTGAGAGATTACGTCTTTCTTTTTACATAACTTTATTTTTTTATTTTAAATTTTATTACATTGACCGGAGAGGGGTGGTCGGGGTTCGACACAGCGTGCACTTGGAAGTTGGTGAAAAGTAGTAGGCGCCTCACAACCATCTGTAACTCCAGCTGCAGGAAATCCAATGTCTCTGCCTCCATGGGCACCTGTACTCCTGCACACACACATATACACACGTACACATAAGTTTAAAAATAAGTATAATTTTAAAGTACTTGATGCATGTTCAAGAGGAATACTAGGGGTTCTTGTGGGTACAGCGAAGTAGAAATTTGTTAGAAGAGTTACTGAGGCCCTGGAGAGACAGACAACAGCATGGCTGGGGATCTGAGGTCAGAGTTCAGGTCCCAGCACCAGAGACAGACAACCGGATGGAGGGCAGGGCTCTGAAGAGAAGAATCAGGGATCTCATGGAGAAACGGAGTCTCTCTGTACGCTTTGATGAGAATAGGGGCGGTTTCACAGCACGAGTCTGCAACCAGGTTCTTTGACTCCCAGGTAGGAGGAAGGGAAGGGGTGGGGTACAGAGTATGTGGCCACCAATACCTGTTTGTGTAACTCTCTTCTCTATGAGAGAAACGCTGGCTGGGGGAATCTGTTAGCTAGAGACTGGAGGTCTCAGTGGAGTGCCGGTGGGCATCTGTGAGGGGGAGGGGCTGCGGCACGGATTGAGACCTGGACTCTAACATCACATTCTTACAGTCAGAGGACAATGTGTGAGAGTCCATTCTTCTTCTGCCCTGTGGGTCTTGAGGATTGAACTCGGAGCCATCAGTTCTGATGCTAAACTGCCTTTACCTGCTGAGCCATCTTGCCAGACCCAGTTTTATTTTTTAATATGAACAATTTTAAAGATAAAACTTATCCAAAAATACAGTTGGTTCAACTTAGGATGTTTTGAACTCTAAGAGGTGGCAAAAAAAAAATCTGTGAAATTCTAAACTTTGTTCTTTTTCTTAGACGTGTGGTCTGTGTCACGCCTCCCCATCACCTCTGCAATGCGAGGAAACAACCTCAAGCTACAGGGTGCTCCGACAATGAGATTTCATGTATTTTGAGCCTGGGATGGGTGGGCTCATTGGTATGGTACAAAGAATGCCTGGAACACAGAGGCAAGTTCAGCCATTAAGTGTGCGTGTAGGTCAGAGTCGAATGAAAGCTGGGGAACCAGGTGTGAATGGAGCACACGCGTCCTGGAGAACAAAAGTTCCCTTGGCTTTGCACCTTCTTGCAAAAGATGAGCACCAGCGTGGTGACCAGCAAGGCAGGGAGCTCTCATTGGCCTGACTAGGACATTAGGAGTTGCAGGGGATTAAGGCCAAGTGGTAATCTCCTCCCAGACTGTGCCTGGGCAGGTCCCCCACTTCTGGTTTCGCTGCGTCTGGTACCTTGTCATCTTGGTTGATAATAGATGCTCAGTTGGTGCCTGCTGATTCAACGTATGCCTGGAAAAATGGCTGTTATAGCGACGGGGGTGGGGGGCAGTCTTCTGATGCCAGCCATGTGGCTGCACAAACAGGGAATGGGATCCAAGGCACAAGTCACACGGGGAGTGTCTGGAAAGAGCAGGGCAGAACACTGGAACTTCCCACTGGTGGCCCTCCCTGCCAACACATCAGCCTGCCATTCCTGGTGCATCCCATAAAAATGACCTCAGCCAGGGCAGGTGAAGTTATGGGCTGAGCTGGCACTGATAGGTAGCCAGAATCCTGGCCTGGTACCTGCATTTGTACCTGAAGAGATGCCCAAAACCTGTGCCAAGTCTTCATGCACCCCATGGAAGACATGCTGGATCACATCAAAGGGGACTCTCTCACTGGGATTCTGGTGTCAGGCGTGTGTGCGGGCATCACACCACTATGTGTGCAGCACCCAGGGTCAGCCATGAAACAGACGTTGCAACATGGGATCAGTTAGCTCTTTAGGTAATAGGCAACCTCTGCTGGATCAGGACCCCCTCTACCACCACCATACCATACACCACCAACACCTCCAGTCAGCTACGCTTGCCTGCTCAGTTAAATGTCTTCCTTATTGCATGCCTTGCTTATTTTCTGCCCCTCCAAATAGTTTAAAGCCTCCACAAGTGTGAAGATCTTTGCAGATTTTGTTAACTGGTATAACTCAGGTTCCTAGAAGAACCCTTAATACAAGATGGACAGCTGGATGGTTGGGTCAGTGCAGAGATGATGACTAGGTAGATGACAGACAGATGGAGGAATGGATAAGTACGTGTATGGACGGATTGGTCAGTGGGCTGGGTGGGTGGATGGGTGGTTCAGTAGGATGGATAGGTTTGTGGGCACAGGAATGGGTAGGTGGATAGATGGGTCAAAAGATGGATAGAAGGATGGATCAATGAGAAGAATAGGTAGATGGTTAGGTGGGTAGATGGATAAGTCAATGGATGGATGAATGGAAGATGGATAAATAGATGGCTCAGTAGTGTAAATAGGTGGATGGATGGAAGGATGGATGGATGGATGGATGGACGGACGGACAGACGGATGGATGGGTGGGTGGATGGATGGGTGGGTGGATGGATGGATGGATAAATGGATGGATGAATAGGTGGATGGATAAATGGGTGGGTGGATGGATGGATGGGTGGGTGGATAAATGGATGGATGGATGGATGGATGGATGGGTGGATGGATAAATGGATGGATGAATGGATGGATGAATGGATGGATGGATGGGTCAGAGGATTAATGACTGGGTAGATGGGTAGATGTATGGTAAGAAAATGAGTGGGTGGATGGATTGATGGACAAACGAAGAGAAAGGATGCTCACGAGACTTCCATTTTATCCTAACTTTGTGGTTTTCTAGCTGTGTGTCCTTGGGCAGCTTGTGTGGTTTTCTTAAGCTTGAGTTTCCTTATCAGCAACAACGGAATGGTTTCGCCATGGCGGTTGGTAAGTCTGAGGATCAATGAGCACACCCCTGTAGTGTAGGCTTCAAGAACTGACTAAGAGGTGTTGGTTCCGTCAAAGTCAAACCCACGGATTCACTTGCTAGTTCTTTCACGAGGTCAGCCAGTGCACAACCGGGTGGGCTGGGAAACTCTTGAGAGGGAGGAGCTGGCTTTTCCTGGAAAGATGAGTCAGGCTCTGAAAGGCAGTGGAGCAAGCAGCATGCAGCATCCAGGCTGGGTGGGATGACTTGAGTAGGCACGGGAGGTACAGCTGCGGATGCTGTGCAGAAGCAGGTAGGCCACTTCAGAGAGGCTGGACCTGCCATGCGTAGCGCAGGCCTTCCATCCCAGAGAACAGGGGAGTCTGCAAACGGGTGTCTGTGTGGCAGTCCCATCTCAACCCCACGTACCGAGCACACACTGTGCAGCCTGTACTAGCCTGGCACTTAGATGCAGACAGGTAGCCAGAGGGTCACCTTTGGGCACAAGTTTGCTAGCATTGCTTTCCTCTCTGGGAAACAAGGGCCCCATCTACTGGTTGCCTCTCATTGCCCAGACCCCCAGCCTTACTTTGTTGCTCTAGCTACTTGGGTGTATTTTTCGTTCCTCACTCACGCAGGACCTTTGCACACGCTGCTCTGACACCCCAGTGGCTCCCTCTTCTCCCACCCTCACTTCTTCCTTTTCAGAAAAAAAAAATTAAACTCATGATTTTTATAGTGACGAGCAAACGAGGCTGTGAAGGCAAGAAATCATATTGAAAAATATTTACAATATTTAAGATAGGCAGTAATTACTTTTAAAAGTTAGACCTTCTGTCCAGTTTCTGCTTGGACGACTAACTGATATCTTGTCTCTTATTAACTATGCTGGAAAATTATTGTAGTTTAAATTTCTTTTCTTTGATTTTCAAAATGGTATTGGAGTACCCAGGGCCTCACACTTGCTGGGCAAGCACTAGCCCACTGAGCTATATACCAGCCTCATAATGGGAATTGGCAGCTATTGCTGTGGTGGTCTCCAAATGTCCTATCCCTGGGGAAGCCTTTCCGGGGTTCCCAAATAGGATCAGACTCTCCCGCCATGCTCTCTTCTGTACCCCAGTCAGCCTTTCTTACGGCTAGTGGGAACTGCCCACATGAACTGAAAATTAAGTGACAACATAGATATGAGCGTGGCTATTTTCCAAGACTGGACAGTAATACTGTGTGGCCAGGAGCCAGGCCTGTGTGCCTCAGCCGCCAGCCCACAGCGTGCAGCTCTGAGACACCTTAGGCAGCACTGATTGATTGCAGCTCACATGGAAGAAGGGGACACTCAGACCCACCAGCCCCTGCCGAGCGAGGAAGGGAGCAATTTCCTGGGAGAGAGGCTGTGTGGGTGGAACTGAGAAAGGGGACAAAAGCCCAGGAAGAGGAGATAATGAACTGGTCACTGTCGGGTGAGTAGGAGCTTTAGAGAATGAGAGGGACTCAAGGAAAAGGAGGAGGGCATTCCCATGGGGGTGTGGAGGTAGATATTGAGAGATCATCTCATCAGGAAGCCTCTGGCCACGTCAGAGGCTGGAGGAGAAGACAGAAGATGGCAATCCAGGGTCTCACTGTAGAATTCCAAGGGACTCTTCCGTCAACCTGGTCCCTGGACACGAACTGACCTTGGCTCCAGCCAGGCCACCCAAAGTCACAGGGGCTAAACTTCCAGGTCATTTTGTAGTGAAGTGCTCATGGGGGCCTTAGCCTCTGGTCCGCTGGCTTCTCCCCACCCCTCACCCCCACCCAGAGGAGCTGCCGACTCTGTAACTTTCCGTTCATAGCCTTCAGTTTTCCTCAGATCTCTCCACAGGCCTGGCCTGTGAGGAGCCACAGGGTGCAGGGTGGAGGAGAGTGCTTGCTGGCCTCTCTTTGACTAGAGCAGAGATGGAAAAGAGCTTAGAGCTTCCTACCACAAACTCCAAGGCTTACGCTAGCACCACCTGAAGCTACCTGGCCTCTCCGAGCTTCATTTCCTCCACGGATTTGCTCTTTCTGGCTGCCTATTGGGCTTTAGTGACCAAAACAAGAAGGGCAAGTGTTCAGAAAATGGCTAGTCAAGAAGTGGCAATTGCTGCCTCATTGATTGTACCAGCTAAATGTCCCTAACCCAACACAGCAGCAGCAGACCATTATAGCCAGGAGAACAGGCTCTTTCTCTGTCCAACCTATCATTGGCTTAGCCCTTGGTGCCCCCTAGTGGCCACAAGCAGATCCCGCAGGGCAAGTTCAATAGTAGAATCTGCTTTTGGTCATAGCCCCAAGGAGCTCCAGACTCCTTCCTCTTGCACCTGAAAGATATCAGTCAACAAAGCTGGCGGTGATTCCCAGTTTCTCCCGAAGGCAATCTTCTCCTCATGCGGAACAAGGGGTGAGCTGCTTCCACTGTGCTCCTGGAGGCCTGGCTGGGCTGGCAACCCCACCTGGACACCCTGGGAGGAGGGTGATGTGGTACATATGCCAGAGTTCCCAGCCTGGGACTCCCAACAGAGAATGAACCTTGCTAGGGATTGGTACTGATTTTCTCAAAGTCTTACCAAGAAACAGTGCAATCCTCACTTCAAAAGGGTAAGTGAAGGCTCCCAGACATGTGCCTTCCCTAGTGACGCCTCTTTCTCAGGCGTGAGTCCAACATTCTCGCTCAGCTCAAACTCTATTTACTCTCTGTGGCCCCCACTTTCCAAAGAGTATCTACCTGACACCTAGCGGATGTGTCTGGGGAGGTGGAATTTATTAAATTACAAATGCTCCCTGTGACGGAGGTTGGGGTAGGGGTTAGCGTTTAGTCCAGCAATGTTGATGGCTAGGGAAGGGACTAAGGTGGACACAGAGTTCAAAGCCCTGAGAGCCAGAGAGGCTGCTGGTTCAGGTATCAGTGGAACACTGTGATTCTGGAGGTTTGGGTTAGAATGCACCTGTGGCCTCCTCCTGTCACACAGGTGAAATGTTTCCAACCCTAGGAGACGGGTGAGGTCTGAAGTCAACAGAGAATCCCCCTTTATTTTTCAGTAGGATCATTAATCCTTGCCAAGAAGATCATGGAAGGCAGGGACTTCTCATAAATCATCACCAGGAAGGGACTGTCAAGCTTGATCCTTTGTGGGGTCTCCATGGGCAGTGTCTGGGCTCCAGAGCCCGCAGCCCCTTCCATGCCCTTCTCGTCCATCTTCAGCTCAGCCTTGTGCACAGCCTGTGGAACCAAGAGATGGTCAGTAGCCGTCGAGCCTATAGTGGGCAAACGTGGGAAGCCCAGAGAGGGAGCATAGTCAACTGGATGTTGTTGCCATGGAAGCGAGGGAAGGGGGGAGATGCAGTGGGGCTTGCTGCTTTCCTTGAATATCAGGAGCTCACCAACAGTGAGTGAGGAAGCAGAAATGGCTGTGAAATCATATCTCCACCTGTGTGATCCTACTCAGAGGGCAGGATTCTCCCACGATCCCCTGCCATAGCTCCCTCCTAGAATGGCTTGCCCCCTCCCTTTACTACACTTAGCATCCACTTATTCCCGGACCTGGACCTCCTACACTGGCCACATCCCTCCCTCAGATGGGCACTCCCCATAAGTAGAGATGTGGATGAGAAATATCCTCATAGGCTCATGTATTTGAACACTCGGTTCCCCAGTTGATGGCACTGTTTGGAGAAGTTCACCAAGTGTAACCTTGCTAGAGGAAGTAGGCCACTTGGGATGAATTTTGAGGGTTTAGAGTCTCACCCCACTTCCTGTTCTCATCCTGTACTTCCTGTATGTAGATGAAGTGTGGTGGACTAGCTTCTGCTCTGGCTGCCTGCTATCACACCTCCCCTATTAAGGTCTGTCGCTCTGGAACTGCAGACCATAATAAACTCCTCTGTTAGTTGCCTTTGGCCATGGGGCTTTATCACAGCAGCAGAAATGTTAGTAATACACCCCGTTTTCCTGTTTCTGACATCTTGCTCTTCTATGTCATTTTAAGCCCCAAACTGGGTTGCTAATATATAAAATATCTAGTTTAATTTTCATTCATGACAAGCAATGGTTATGTTCAAGTACGAATATGCTCCCATGCATTATTCTGGACATACTTATGCTACAAAACAGTTATGCATTACATCTCTGAAATTCAAATTTAACTGAGAGCCCTTATAGTGTGTCTGTTAAGTCTGAAGACCCCTTCTACATGGTAACCTTTTCCTGTCCTGGTAAGCAGATTGTGACCTTGCCGCAGACTATGGCCACTCTCTGTCTGTCTCTATGGTGCACTTTCCTTGATCTCAGAAGCCTGTGAAACCTTAGCGAGCAGGGCCAGGTCAGCCTCAAACTGGTTATGGGTCTAATAAATATCCCAGCACGTGATCACTATGCAGAGCATTAAATCAACTTCCAGTATAGAAGGCATGATTGCCTATTCTAGTTTTAAAGACTGGAATCAGAGACTGAGGGGTGGTTTGCCTGGGATCACAGGGCTGTCTGCCCTGAGGGTGGCTCTAGTCAAGGCTGCATGAAGACCCCTGTGTGAGAAGGGACAGTAGTGCAGCCAGGTGGCTTACCTCTCCCACTTTCAGGCTGCGATGAGATGAGATCCTTGTGAGGTCACCATGCTCCTCAAAGATTTTGCTGATGCCCAGGCGGGAGAGAACCTTCTTCATGTTGTATGTAGAAGAGATATGGAGCTTGGGCACCCACAAATCTACCACTCTGTGGGGTAGAGGAGGACAAGGGTGAACGGAAGGACTCTATGATCGTTCAGGGTAGGTTCCAGGAAAAGATGGTCAAGGAGACCTTTACCCTCTCAGCATTGAGGCTCACGGGTCTTTCTGTCCTTGGAATGAGAAAGGCTCCACTCTGGGACTGGACATCTCACACTCACTGACTACATCCTGCTTCCTGCCCAGCCTGCTCCTGCCCAAATACCCATCCACTGGAAACATCCCCAGGCTCCTGCCCCAGGCTCATGACCTCTCTGTAAGACACTTGCCAGCACTGCAGCCTGAGTCAGTTTAGACCTCTACCTGTGGGTAGAGACAGCAAAGCCTAACATCTGGAGCCAGTCAGAGCTGAGTTCAAGCCCACTCTGCTTCTAGGGGCCCCATAACTGGGGCAAAAGATCTTGGTCTTCTGAGCCATGCACATGAGGAGGACTGCACCTGCCCTGGGCCCTTTCTCCACCTTTACTTCTGGTTTGTACAGAATCCCAGTGTCTGTAACCAGATACTGTTCATAGGCTTGATAATTCCCAAATCTGCCTTTCTGCTTACTTATTTGTTCAACAAATAGTGTTTAAGCACCTACTATATAAAGCCCTTGTCCTTGCCCTGTGTTCCAGCAGGGAAGATGGAGAATGAAATCAAGACTAAGGAAAGCATATTTTGGGCATTCACAAATACTGGTAGTGTGTAAAGAGGCAGTAAGGACGAAGGAAAAAGAAAACAGATCAACTTGTGGGAATCAAATAAGAGGGTTGGGCCAACCCTGAAATGGAGTTGGGCCAGCTGAATTTTCTCCCTGAATCAGTAGGGAGCCATGGCAGAATTTGAGCAGAGTAGTCTTAAGATTTGAAAGGATGACTCTGCTGTTCTGCTTAAAATAATACACTCTTGGTTTTTGATGCTGGGGACAGGCATGGTTGCCAGATAATAGACCAGAGCCTCAGAGATGGAGGGAAGAGGCCAAGTCTCAATGGGCTCCATCCAATGTGAGGCAATGGAGCTTCCTAAGGCATGCAGAAATAGTTGGGAGAAACTGGTCAAGCATTACCCAATGGGTCAAGTTTGAGTTAATGGAGGGTAGAGCTGCTTCGGAGACAGGTGGGCCTGAGCAGATGCAAAGAGGCTTTCTGAGGCTAAGATTCCCTGCAGATGTCCAGGGGCATTCAGGGCAAGTCATAAGGGAAAGGGCTCTGGCCATTGTGGGGAAGGGCATTGGGACTGAGGATAAGAATCTTGTTCTGGTTGATAAAGTGTTAATGTGCCTGTGGCAGTCAGCAGGGGGTAAATCTAGATGGCAAAGAGCTTGAAGACTGAGCCCTGTGGCACTGTGCTCCTGCTCTAAAGTAGGGATGGGGGAGGGGGACTCAGCCAAGGAGAGTGGCCAGCAGAGCTGTGTCACACCAGGGTGCCCTGGGAGGAGAGGGTATGGCTGGCTAGTGGGAAAAGAAACACCCAGGTGCTGACTCTGCAACATGTTCCCCCCTTAGTCACCCTGGTCCCTGAGGAGAGTGCAAAGGCTTGGTCAAGTGAGTCCAAGGAGGGGTAGGAGGCAGGGCATAGAGGTGAGTGCTTCAGGGCACTCATGGTAGAGGGAACCAAGGGCCTTGAGTAGTGAGCAGAGCCCCTGGGAAGGGTTAATAACATCAGGGGTTTCTCTCAGGCCAGCACAAGGGATAGGCCCACCAGCACTTGGGTGAGGGGACAGATGACATATGCCTCACGTGCCAAGACTGTGTGCGGTCAGTTAATCTAGCCTCCAGGAAGCTGACTGAATGGCAGGAAGTGTAATAGCATCCTTTTGGCCAATGACAATGAGGCCAAAGAAAGCACAGCTGGTGTCAGGAAGCAAAAGCAAAGCTCTAGAATGATGTTCCTGAGTAGTGAAAGGACACAGCATCTGTGTACAAATATGGAGACTGTAAAAATATGGCAAGACTTCCGTGCTTGTCAGTGACAAGGCAGAAAACACAGGACAATCCATCCATGAACCAATAAAGAAACTGGGATACTTATATATGCACAGTGGAGGTATATATGCAAAGTGGAGTCATATATGCACAGTGGAGGTATATATGCACAGTGGAGGTATATATGCACAGTGGGGCTATATATGCACAGTGGAGGTATATATGCACAGTAGACTATATATGCACAGTGGGTGTATATATGCACAGTGGAGGTATATATGCACATGGGGTTATATATGCACAGTGGGGTTATATATGCACAGTGAGGTTATATATGCACAGTGGAGGTATATATGCACAGTGGACTATATATGCACAGTGGGTGTATATATGCACAGTGGAGGTATATATGCACATGGGGTTATATATGCACAGTGGGGTTATATATGCACAGTGAGGTTATATATGCACAGTGGAGGTATATATGCACAGTGGACTATATATGCACAGTGGAGGTATATATGCACACGGGGTTATATATGCACAGTGGGGTTATATATGCACAGTGGAGGTATATATGCACAGTGGACTATATATGCACAGTGGACACATATATGCACAGTGGACACATATATGCACAGTGGGTGTATATATGCACAGTGGAGGTATATATGCACAGTGGAGGTATATATGCACAGTGGAGGTATATATGCACAGTGGAGGTATATATGCACAGTGGAGGTATATATGCACAGTGGAGGTATATATGCACAGTGGAGGTATATATGCACAGTGGAGGTATATATGCACATGGGGTTATATATGCACAGTGGAGTCATATATGCACAGTGGACTATATATGCACAGTGGGGTTATATATGCACATTGGAGGTATATATGCACAGTGGGTGTATATATGCACAGTGGGGTTATATATGCACATTGGAGGTATATATGCACAGTGGAGGTATATATGCACAGTGGAGGTATATATGCACATGGGGTTATATATGCACAGTGGAGTCATATATGCACAGTGGGGTTATATATGCACAGTGGAGGTATATATGCACAGTGAACTATATATGCACAGTGGACACATATATGCACAGTGGAGGTATATATGCACAGCTGCTATGCTGTGAGAATGAAAGCATCACATTTGCAAGAAAATGGTTGCAGCTGGAGGTCACGTTAAGTGAAAGAAGGCAGACTCAGAAAGACCCATATCTAAACCTGTCTAAACCAAGTATGTGCTGCATGCCTGTCATCTCAGCACTCAGAAAGCAGAGGCTGGAGGAGTGGAAGTTCAACGTCATCCTTGGATACATGGGCTAGCCTGGGTTACATGAGACCCTGCAGCAATGAACTAAAAAAAGAAAAGGGAAGAAACAATTCACATATTAAATGTTTGCTCTTGTATGTGGAATTTAGAGTTAAATATTATCATGTATATACATGTATGTGTATGCCTATATTTGTGGCATGGAAGAAGAAAACCAAGACAGACTGAGTTCAAGAGAACAGAAAAGGGAGTAAGAGAGAGTAGTAACAGGGGAAGGGAAAACAAAATATCAAGTTTTCTCTCAAATACAGAATCTAGACTTGCACACATATGCACACTCTTAATGCGTGTGTGACATGATACCAGAAAGGGTACTATTTGGGGAGAAAAGGAGGGGGCCAGTGCACACGTATGTATGTACACACAGATGCATGTATATATATGTATATATATACATAGATTTGTATGTATGTGTATATATACATATATATGAAAATACCATCATGAAACCCATTTTATTGCATTCAAAAATTAATTTAAAATTTTTACAGTTAAAATATGGAGAATCAATATTTTGGATCAAACTTAAAAAATAACTATCTCCAATATCATTCACTTTCTATATAGAATTTATGAATAAGAATTTTAAACTTGAAAAAAACATTGAACCTCAGGCTGCTGAAAATGGATGGTCTTAAATCCATTCATATAGTGAGGCAGGGAACTGAGGGCATGCACAGACTGTGAAGCTAATGGATAGGAAGGTAGAGGACCCTTGACATTAACTGATGGGAAGGTGGCAAGCTCTTCACGCTGATGGAAAGGTGGAAAACTCTTCACACTAACTGATGGGAAGTTAGTGGACCCTTGACGGTAACTGATAGGAAGATAGAGGACTCTTGATGCTAACTGATAGAAAGGTAGTAGTAGATCCTTGATGATAACTGATAGGAAGATAGTGGACATTTGATGCTAAGTTATGGGAAGGTAGTAGTGGACCCTTGACATTAACTGGTAGGAAGGTAGTGGACCCTTGATGCTAACTGATGGGAAGGTAGTGGACCCTTGATGCTAACTGATAGGAAGGTAGTGGACCCTTGATGCTAACTGACAGGAAGGTAGTGGACCCTTGATGCTAACTGATGGGAAGGTAGTGGACCCTTGATGCTAACTGATAGGAAGGTAGTGGACCCTTGATGCTAACTGACAGGAAGGTAGTGGACCCTTGATGCTAACTGATGGGAAGGTAGCGGACCCTTGATGCTAACTGATGGGAAGGTAGTGGACCTTTGGTGCTAACTGATGGGAAGGGAGCTATTTTAAAATCCCAGAAGCTTCTGCCTCTCAAAGAGGAAAACCTAAGCTTTTGCTCTGGAACTCTGGGCATCAGGCTTTAAACTATGTGAAGAATGACTCAGTGTGCAAGCCAGGCTGGAGGACTTGGTGCCTGAATTCCAAATATGTTCAACACTCTTTGAAATCAGGAGTGTTGGTGGGAGGGGTTAGGCATGCATGTGCTGAAGTGATCCTTTCTCTTAGAAAAGGGTGTAACCCTTCAGCCTCTTCTAGACCTTCCATGGTAGTAAGGAGCTTCAATGATCAGCCAGTCTCCTCCTCCTCTACCTTCTCCTCCATCTCCTCTTTCTCCTCCTCCTCCTCCTCCTCCTCCTCCTCCTCCTCCTCCTCCTCCTCCTCCTCCAAGATTTCTGGGCTTGACTCCCTGTCTGTACATCAAAATAACTTCATGACTACTTGCTAGTTTAAATGTGCTTGGGAAGTAGGGACGCTGGCCCATTGTGTGTGTCCTGGTGAAATAAAATGTTCCCTTTAGCAGATGTGGACAAGTCCACCACCCTGAAAAGAGATGGGAGTCTCTGATAGAAGAGACGGACATTACTGGTGGTGGCTACTCCAGGCCCCAAAGGGGCTGGGACATAGATGCATCTCTGCTGAGAGGGTCCCCTTGTCATCCCATGTGTCCATCCTTTGGGTAAGATCCCATCACTCCTCTTCCTTAGTTCAGCCTTGCAGCTGAACTTTAAACACCACACCCTGTGTGAAATGCTCCCTGACTGCTGCCCTCCAGCAAGACTCTTTCCCACACTCCCCCAACTTCAGTGCATCAACCTTGAAGAGCCAGTGTCTCGCCAACTCCTGGATTTAGTCCCAGCCTCCTGCACATATTAAGAGAGCCCCAATGAGGGCCTGGCTGTGCACTAAGGAAAGAAGAAACGAAGCAAGTGGGAGAGAAGAGAGGAAGAAGCAAGAATCTCTGTGGACCAGGCTCAGACTTTACCTTTTTGCGAGCAGGCTTTTCCATTTGGCAAAAATGTCTGCCTGCAAGCTCTTCTCTAGTATCTTCATTTTGCCATTGTCGGGAAGGACGAAAGTGGCCGTGATGTTTCCTCGGTAGGGTATTTCCAGGATGGTGCTGGAGAGCTGGCTGTCATAGGCTACATCGTACAAGCCCCTTCGGAACATCATGGGTACCTTCACTGTCTTGTCTTTGTCTATGAAGAACTCTTCCTTTTTGGTTTCTTTTGGATCGAATTCATACTGCCACCTGGCTTAGGATCGAGGACAGGCAAAATGGCACAAATGTACAGAGGAAAGGAGAGGACCAGACCCAACTGATCCCTGGCCACCATCCCTGTGGGTTCAGAGGGAAGTGATGGGCTGTCAGGGACAGGTTCCTGAAGTCCTTCCGCAAGCCTGGAAGACCTCTGTAGGATGGACACAGGCCAAGGGACCCAATTGAAAAAGCGTGGACTAAAGTTACAGAGCTGTGAGGGGCACAGCACATTACTCTAAATCCAGGCACCCCTGAGGCTGAGACAGCCATAGTTTGTATCTCAGCAGAGCCTGGATGGCAGTTCTGGGGTTATTTGGTTTCCTGAAAGTGAAAATGCTTAAGTCAGTGTTCTGAAGCTAATCTTCTAGGGGTGTGGTGAGAAAGCCACGGGCCAGTGTGCTGTGGGGCTCTGCTGCAGATCTCTGCCTGCACCCTTCCTCTGCATCTGTCTAGTTATGGTGTGTGTGTGCACGTGTGTGTGCATGCATGTGTGGGGTTGTATGTGTGCATGGGTATGCATGTGTGTGTGTGTGTGTGTGCATGCATTTAAGTGTGTGTGCATGTGCACGTGCGTATGTGTGTGTTTATGTGTGTGTGTGTGTGTGTGTGTGTGTGTATGTGTAGAGGTTTGAGGTTAAAGCTGTGCGTTCTCCTCTCTTGTTCTCTGAATTATTTTTCAGTCAGAACTTACTGAGCCAGAAGTTCACTAATTGGCTAGACTGGCCAGAGAGCTCTTGTCTCTGTTTCCCTAATCCAGGGACTAAGGTTATAGATATATACCAACTTGCCTGGATTTTTTATTATTTATTTATTGGTTTTTCAAAACAGGATTTCTCTGTAGCTTTGGAGCCTGTCCTGTGTTGTAACTAGCTCTTGTAGACCATGCTGGCCTTGAGCTCATAGAGATCTGCCTGCCTCTGCCTCCCAAGTGCTGGGATTAAAGGTGTGCGCTACCAATGCCTGGTCTGGATTTTAATATATATGCTGGGAACTGAACTCAGGTCCTCATACTTGCAAAACACGGCGTTTCTGCACTGAAGTCATCTCCTCAGGATCCTTCTACTTTATCTAGCGTGCCATGACATTGCATATAAACTCACAGCTGTATCATTTCAAAACTGCTATTCTCAGAGCTTTGAGGGTCAGTTCCCTCAGTCCTAATCCAGGCTTCACAGCTCTGAAAAGATGACCTTGAACAGGTGCCTTGATCTCCCTAGACTTGAGTCCTTAGCTCGCAGAGCAAGGATATTGACAGGCAGGACAAAGGACTGCTTGGGGACTTGGCAGGAGCTGCTGTGACACTGAGTGTTGGGTGGACACTCCTCCCAGCGCTGCTGTCCCACTGCTGCCCCTAATGGTGACCTGGAGCTATCCCAAACTCTCCTTAGCCCTGTCTGGTTGGGGAAGACTGGCTTCAGGCGGCCATGGACACTTCTCTTTCCCTCACTAGACATCCGTCTCCAGTGGAATGTGGGGGCCATATGTGGGACCAAGTTGCCGAGTCAAGTGATGGCCTTGCCTGGGCTGAGGAGTGTTAGCCTCTGATTTTCTTTTCTTTTTTCTTAATTTTTCTACGTTGTAAACCCCGTGTGTGTGTGTGTGTGTGTTATGTAAGTTCAGATATTGGAGAACATTCTTCCATCTTCTCTTTTCAGCCTTTCCCTTACACTTAAGGAATCTCTGAAGACTGATAATGGGAAGAGGGTATCAAACAAAATGGCCACTGCCACCACTGCCATGGCCACCACGGCAATCACCACCACTGCCATCACCACTGCCATCACCACCACTGCCATCACCACTGCCATCACCACTGCCATCACCACCACTGCCATCACCACTGCCATCACCACCACTGCCATCACCACCACTGCCATCACCACTGCCATCATCACCACTGCCATCGCCACTGCCATCACCACTGCCATCACCACTGCCATCATCACCACTGCCATCACCACCACTGCCATCACCACCACTGCCATCACCACCACTGCCATCACCACCACTGCCATCACCACTGCCATCATCACCACTGCCATCACCACTGCCATCACCACTGCCATCACCACCACTGCCATCACCACCACTGCCATCACCACTGCCATCATCACCACTGCCATCACCACCACTGCCATCACCACCACTGCCATCACCACCACTGCCATCACCACTGCCATCACCACCACTGCCATCATCACCACTGCCATCACCACTGCCATCACCACTGCCATCACCACCACTGCCATCACCACCACTGCCATCACCACTGCCATCACCACTGCCATCACCACTGCCATCACCACCACTGCCATCACCACCACTGCCATCATCACCACTGCCATCACCACTGCCATCACCACTGCCATCACCACTGCCATCATCACCACTGCCATCACCACTGCCATCATCACCACTGCCATCACCACTGCCATCACCACTGCCATCACCACTGCCATCACCACTGCCATCACCACTGCCATCACCACTGCCATCACCACTGCCATCATCACCACTGCCATCACCACTGCCATCATCACCACTGCCATCACCACTGCCATCACCACTGCCATCACCACTGCCATCATCACCACTGCCATCACCACTGCCATCACCACCACTGCCATCACCACTGCCATCACCACTGCCATCACCACCACTGCCATCACCACCACTGCCATCATCACCACTGCCATCACCACTGCCATCACCACTGCCATCACCACTGCCATCATCACCACTGCCATCACCACTGCCATCATCACCACTGCCATCACCACTGCCATCACCACTGCCATCACCACTGCCATCGCCACCACTGCCATCGCCACCACTGCCATCGCCACCACTGCCATCGCCACCACTGCCATCGCCACCACTGCCATCGCCACCACTGCCATCGCCACCACTGCCATCACCACCACGGCCATCACCACCACGGCCATCACCACCACTGCCATCACCACTGCCATCACCACCACTGCCATCACCACCACTGCCATCACCACCACTGCCATCACCACCACTGCCATCGCCACCACTGCCATCGCCACCACTGCCATCACCACTGCCATCATCACCACTGCCATCACCACTGCCATCATCACCACTGCCATCACCACTGCCATCACCACTGCCATCATCACCACTGCCATCACCACTGCCATCATCACCACTGCCATCACCACTGCCATCACCACTGCCATCACCACTGCCATCACCACTGCCATCACCACTGCCATCACCACTGCCATCACCACTGCCATCATCACCACTGCCATCACCACTGCCATCATCACCACTGCCATCACCACTGCCATCACCACTGCCATCACCACTGCCATCATCACCACTGCCATCACCACTGCCATCACCACCACTGCCATCACCACTGCCATCACCACTGCCATCACCACCACTGCCATCACCACCACTGCCATCATCACCACTGCCATCACCACTGCCATCACCACTGCCATCACCACTGCCATCATCACCACTGCCATCACCACTGCCATCATCACCACTGCCATCACCACTGCCATCACCACTGCCATCACCACTGCCATCGCCACCACTGCCATCGCCACCACTGCCATCGCCACCACTGCCATCGCCACCACTGCCATCGCCACCACTGCCATCGCCACCACTGCCATCGCCACCACTGCCATCACCACCACGGCCATCACCACCACGGCCATCACCACCACTGCCATCACCACTGCCATCACCACCACTGCCATCACCACCACTGCCATCACCACCACTGCCATCACCACCACTGCCATCGCCACCACTGCCATCGCCACCACTGCCATCACCACTGCCATCATCACCACTGCCATCACCACTGCCATCACCACCACTGCCATCGCCACCACTGCCATCACCACTGCCATCACCACTGCCATCACCACCACTGCCATCACCACTGCCATCACCACCACTGCCATCGCCACCACTGCCATCACCACTGCCATCATCACCACTGCCATCACCACTGCCATCATCACCACTGCCATCACCACTGCCATCACCACTGCCATCACCACTGCCATCATCACCACTGCCATCACCACTGCCATCACCACCACTGCCATCACCACGGCCATCACCACTGCCATCACCACCACTGCCATGGCCACCACGGCCATCACCACCACTGCCATCACCACTGCCATCGCCACCACTGCCATCATCACCACTGCCATCACCACCACTGCCATCACCACTGCCATCGCCACCACTGCCATCATCACCACTGCCATCACCACCACTGCCATCACCACTGCCATCGCCACCACTGCCATCATCACCACTGCCATCACCACCACTGCCATCACCACTGCCATCACCACCACTGCCATCACCACTGCCATCACCACCACTGCCATCACCACTGCCATCACCGCCACTGCCATCGTCACCACTGCCATCACCACCACTGCCATCGCCACCACTGCCATCACCACGGCCATCGCCACCACTGCCATCGCCACCACGGCCATCGCCACCACTGCCATCACCACTGCCATCACCACTGCCATCACCACTGCCATCACCACGGCCATCACCACCACTGCCATCGTCACCACTGCCATCACCACTGCCATCACCACCACTGCCATCACCACTGCCATCACCACTGCCATCACCACGGCCATCACCACCACTGCCATCGTCACCACTGCCATCACCACTGCCATCACCACTGCCATCACCATGGCCATCACCGCCACTGCCATCGTCACCACTGCCATCACCGCCACTGCCATCGTCACCACTGCCATCGCCACCACTGCCATCGCCACCACTGCCATCGCCACCACTGCCATCACCACCACGGCCATCACTCTGTCCCTGCAGTGACTTCTCATTGTGGAGCTGAGTGAATAAATAGCTCTAGACCCTAGAGAAGTGGGTTCCAGTTCTGAATGACTAGTTTTGGAACTTGGAGTAAATAATTTCTCTCTCTCTCTCTCTCTCTCTCTCTCTCTCTCTCTCTCTCTCCCTCTCCCTCTCCCTCTCCTCCCTCTCTCTCTCCCTCTCTCTCTCTCTCTCTCTCTCTCTCTCTCTCTCTCTCTGTATCTGTCTGCCTCCAATTTTTACTTTTCTCTTTCATCTAAGAAACAGAGACTTCAACTTCTAAATCAAAACATGTGAGGACAACCAGTCACAATGAAAATATCACACACACACACACATACACACACGGAGTAATCTAGACAGCAAAGCTCACTTCCCCATCATTTCCGCTCTGAATGGGTTATGGATGTTGGTGTTCACTTTAGGGTTAGAGCAGACAGAGTCCTGGCTTGTTACTGACACTGGGATGCAGACTCAGAGAGTGAGCAAAGAATAGGATCAAGCTTCTAACCCGAGTCCCTCCACACACCCCTAACATCGGCCCGGTCTTACCTCGAAAGTAAATATAGTTTGCAAGAAGCATCACCGTGCCTGGGTCTATGCTTTTGACCAGGTTGTTGATGATGTTGTGGGTTTTCCTACTGATGTAGCTGTTGATTTCCCTCTGAGTAGAGTCCAAGTCCTGGAAGCTAGTGAGCACCATGTCCGCATCGTACACGGTCTTAGCCAGTCTCAGGAACCTCTTCTGGGGCTTCAGCTTCTGATCCATAAACAGGGCATTGCCCAGGTCTATCTTTACATCCTGCGTCTCTCTGTTGAGCTTGTGGAGGAGGTAGTGGAAACCCAAGTGCATGTCCTTTTCCGCCATCTCCTGCAAGTGGAAGCCCTCCCTGATTTCCTCCAGTGTGGAATTCTGGGCCCCTAGAGTCAGCATGGAGAAGGCAGTAGACATGCTCAAGGGAGAGAAGAAGATGTTCTGTTGAGGGCTCTTGGCAGCCAGTTTCTGGAGTAGCTGGAAGCCAAATTCCATGTTGTGCCGACCAAGCTTTCGGGCATCTTTCTTGCCCCTCCACTCTTGGACCCTGACTGGAGACCCATAGGTATCTGGAGCATCTCTGTCCTGCAGGAGCCCTTTCACAGCAAGAAGACCTGCCAGAAACAGGCCCAGGCCCAGCATGAGGTTCATTGTCCTTGGAGATTATCCTGTTGGGCAATAGGGCTGAGATTAACATGAGAAGACAACCCCATGGCTCCTGTCTTAGCCACCAGGAAGACCAGTGGGAGAAGACAGTGACTGTGGAGTGCTGAACACCATTGTGAGTGTTTTGAGAGTCTTGATATCTAATCTTTGTCATCTTCCCAGGGACTAGAAATTATTGTCCCCATGTCCTAAGTGAGAGGCCTGATTATAGATCACCATTCTCAATTAATTTTTTGTATTAATTTACTTATCGTTCTGAGCACACTCACACATATACACACATACACAGCTACACACACGGCACACCACATATTTGGCTATCAAAAGACAGTTTGCAGAAGCTGGTTCCCTCTTTCCATCATGCGGTCCTTGGGCTCAAAGCTAAGTCATCAGGCTTGATAAGCAGTGCTTTTACTGGCTAAGTCATCTTGCTAGCCCACCACTCTTGCTTTTCAGCCCTTCTCTCTTATCTCTGTGTATGTGAATGTATACATGATGCACATGACCATGAACACAGGTGTGTATGTGTGTTTGTGTATGTGTGAGTGTGTGTGTGTGTGTGTGTGAGAGAGAGAGAGACAGAGACAGAGAGACAGAGAGAGGAGAGCAAGAGAGAGAATTCATGTGTCTGAGTATAGGCACATGTATCCCATGGTAGATACGTGGCAACCTTGGGTGTCAGTCCTTGCTCTCCATCAAGATCTCTTGTTGCTCACTGCTACCCAGTCTAAACTAGCTGGCCCAGGAGCTTCTGGGGATTCTCCCATCTCTGCCTGGCATTTTGCCATAGGAGCACTGAGATCAAAGATACTTGTTACTGTTTCTGTCTTTATGTGGGTGCTGAGGATTCAAACGCCAGTCCTCATGCTTGTATGGCAAGTGATTTGCCCATGGAGCCATCTTCCCAGCCCCTCCTTTATCCTAAGATAGCAATGCCTCAGCATCCTTCAGGACACTCTACTCTCCACATGACAGTGCACTGGAGTGTGGACTTGTGATAAAGAAAATACCAGCACAACACTTCATCCTTTTGCTACAACTGGTTCGTGAGTAAGAGTGGGAGTTGACTCAAGTCAGCCAGTGACTTTCCTGGGGGACACGGAGTCCCCTTAAAAGCGATTGGTTTAATGACATAGCTCAAATCCGAATCTGGCCATGCCTCCCACAGTTAGAAGGAGAGAAAATGATAATGATGAAAAAGAAATAAGAGGCACATCTAATGACATCTTGAATCCCTGAATCAACCTTGTACGGATCTGCCTCCATTTTTTTTTCAAGCCAAGACAATAGGTTTCCATTTGGGGATTGGCTGGTTTGAGCTGGCTTTGGTTTTCTTGACTAACTCTCAGAAATCAAGCTCTCTGTAGATGATCCCAAGACCTGTAGGAAATGAGGGCCCTCTAAAGAGAGAACCCAGGTTTTCAGCAAACCCTCCCTTTATCATTCCCAGGTAGGGTCAATGGGAACAAAAGCTAAGCCTGTCTGGCTCTTGGCCTGCTTGTCATTTCACAGACCCCTCAGCCCCTGCATCCCACAGTGACGCTGTGAACTTTCAGGGACAATAACTCCACTCTCTGATTTACGTTCATCACTAATCCTATGGCTCCACTGAGCTGCCTCCATGGTGGTGTTCCAGAACATTTCTTTTCTCTGGTCAAGATTTCAATGATTTGGAGGCTATTCATATGTAAAGCAAAAGCAGGCCTCTGTGTGGATCTCTGACATGCCATGGTGTTTCTCCTTAATTCCTGATTTCCAGAGTGCAGGGCCGATGGGGAATGGTAAACCCATCAACAGTCAAGCCTATCTTGGTGGCATGAGATGGGTCTCCGGACAGGAGCTGCAGGCAGGCCTCATCTGAGAGCTGTCTTAGAGAGAGCCTATGGGGAAGTGAGAGAACTGGGATAAGAGGAAGGGGCAGAAAAGGATGCCACCCGGCACTAGTCAGCCTTGGGCTGGTCCCAAAGCAGGATCTTAAGAGGTTCTGACCCTTTGGGTAGAATTAGGCAATGGTGGCTGTAGTCTGTCCCCAGAATTTAGGATGTAACTTACAACTTTCTGCCAAAATTGATTGGTTCCAGCGGAGATCTTTCTGGTGAGAAAGAGGAGTTGTGACCTTCCTAGTGGCACTGGCCATCATCAGGGTTTGCTGCCACTAGGTCCTAGGACCTGGCACAGGTGTGGTCTTCCAAGTGACAGATGCTGCTGGCATAGCACATGTACCCAGAGTTCCCCAGACCCCGGGTCTTCCTGTAGAGAAGGCACCGAGGATGTAGCCTTCATCATGGCAGAGAGGTTTGGGAGAGTTTGTGGCACAGTATTGGAAAATTCTAGAAAGCAATGCCTGATGTTTTGAATCTGTAATGTTCTCCTTGGGCTCATAATTTGAGTATCATCCTCAGTTGGTGGTCCTGTTTGCGGAGGCTCTGTGTTTGGGGAGCTTTTGTAACCTTGAACTTGATGTTACCACTAGTGGGTGAGTGGGTGGGCCTTCAAACCCATCTCTGCCCTATTATTCTCTTTCTTCTTTCCTCCCTCCTTCCCTCCCTCCCTCCCTTCCTTGTTTTCTTTCTCTTCCTTCCTTTTTTCTTTCTCTCTCTTCTCTCTCTCTCTCTCTCTCTCTCTCTCTCTCTCTCTCTCTCTCTCTCTCTCTCTCTCTTCTTTCTTTTTTGAGACAGGGTTTCTCTGTGTAGTCCTGACTGTCCTAGAACTCACTCTGTAGACCAAGCTGGCCTTGAACTCAGAGATCCACTGCCCTCTGCCTTCCCAAGTGCTAAGATTAAAGGTGTGTGCCACCACACCCAGCTGCTCTCTGTTTGTTTTCTTATCCCACAAGATTGGAGGAACCTGAGGAACCTTCTCCTTGGGTTCCCGTGACCATGAACTCCCCTGTGCTTGTGCTTTCTCCTCCATGATGGACTGAAGCTGTGAACCAAAAATCAGTATTTTGTCATAGCAACAAAAAGCATCATAGCAACCAGAAACATGCGTCATAACAACAAGAAACATAACTGGTTCCTTATCCAACTACTCATTCTTGTCTTAGTTGCCTACCCCTCTCTGGAAGACTCCATGCACCCCAGGGACCAGGTTTTTGTCTGAGCCCTAAGGGAGAATCCGATGGAAGCAATCTCAACTCCCCTACTGTGATTGGCTTAGGAGACAGTAGAGAGTCCTGAATCAATCAGGGCAAGTACAGAGAGGGTATCTGTACTGACCTGGGAACACAGTGGCCCACTGAGAGTGTATCTCAGAGCTGTTTGTTGCTATATTTTGGTGCTGTTCTGTTTTCTATGAGACCAAGTTTCTTCAAACACCTTAATCTCATAAGAATCCCATTTGGTAATGATTAAAAATAATTTGCTATTAGTGAGGGGCTGGGTAGAAATAGATTATGGGAGAGAAATTATAGAGTCCTTAAAGAGGCTTCAGAAATTTGAATGGAAATAAAAGAAAATAGGACTCATCCGGGTGGAGGTGCAAACACACCTTTAGTCCTAGCGCTCGGGAGACTAGATAGACTATCTCTGAGTTCAAGGTTAGTCTGGTCTATAGAACCAGAGTTCCAGGACTATAGAGTTCCAGGACAGCCAGGCCTACACAGAAAAAAAAAATAGAAAGAAAGAAAACAAAACAGAAAAAGGAGCTAGGACTGAGCTCAGGATTCATTCCATGGGCTGGGCTATTGAAACGAGTGCCCAGGACAGCTACCCTGTGTCATTTCCCAGTGCTGAGAAATGGAAAAGTCAAGACATGTCACTCACACAGCCAACAGAAAGTTCTCAAGAGAGGTTCTGACAACCAACTTGGGAGCCAGGGCCACGGGCGAGCTGGCAGGAGCTGGGTGCGAGTCAGAGCAGGCAGGCCAGAGGCCTGAGCCAGCCCAAGAAGGCAGCAGCTGGCTACTTGTTCTGCACCAGAAGCAACTCCCGCAGTTCCTGCTCTCAGTCACGCTCTCTGTGGAGCTCCGCTGCCAAGCCCTGAAAGGCTCTCAACGGTGCCAGGTTCCAGCAGTGATGACAGGCAAGGGAATCACACACCTGGATGAGGGGCCTCCCTCCCCTACCCATGAGACATCAGCGTCCTCCTGTGCTAAACAGTGCTGGTGTAGGGGCCATAATTTGGTCTCTTCCCCACTCGATGCTATTGCCCAACAGCCGCCCCACCCCTCAGGACACAACCACACACTGACCACACCTCCCACCTCTACAAGCCTGTGACGCTGCCACTCTGATCCCCTTAGGCCTCCTGCCCTTCCCTGCCAAGCCTTGCCTTTGACCTTTTTCTCCAAAATAGCCCAAACTAGTCCCAAGTTTTCCATCTCTCTCCACAGGCTCTAAACTGACCCAAATTTGTCAGATGGGTGAGATGCCTAAGTAGGCTACTTTTTATTCTGGCAATTAAAATAGTAGGGCAACTGGTTATTTCCCAATAAATTCATGGGAACTCTTGAGTTGAGTAACAATTTGTTAGGTTGTAGGCTGGAATGGGTATGAGGTTCTCTCTGTGTCTGTATTTATATGAATGGGTGTTTGTTACTCAAAATAAATCACAAATACAGAAATAAAAGCAAGAAAAAGAAGACAGACGCTGAAGCCTAGGGGACACACAGAGACAGGAAAAGCCAACTATAATATTTCGATTTGCTAATCATGCACATCCCACATTATTTGGGAAAACAGGTTTTTCTTCCTACGAATAAATTTACTTCCCACTGGTCCCCAGCCATGGAGGAAAAACCACTGGGACAAGTTATACCACTGGCTTCAAACCTGCATGTATCCCGTACCTGGTGGACGGTACTCAGGCTTGACCGTGGGCACCGTTTCTGCCTCCTCCCACACTGGCAAAGTCAAGAGGAAATGCAATGGCAGACATATTAATTTTTCCCTGATGATATACACCTTTAATCCTAACACTTGGAAAGCTGAGAGGCAAGGAATTATAAGTGTGAGGCCAGCCTGGGCTATGTTGGGAGACCTTATCAAGTGTGTGTGTTTACACATGTATGTGTATAAATGAATGTATAACCCCCTTTTTGGTATCCTGGTGGGCTCAGTTTCTGTGTCTAAAACGATATGGTGCTGCCTGCGACCTCCCCACATCCTCCTGCAGGCTTCACATCATCTCACATTGCCGACAGTTCCTACACAGTGCCTGCCCTCTGGGCATCGTTGTCACACCGGCTGGTTTCAGCAAAGCAACAAGAGAGGAGGAAGGTTGCGTATTCACTGCTGGAGTAAATACCGTCTGAGAACATTTGTTGTTCACGGTTGGTCAGATCTGCAGGCGTCGAGCCAACTGTAGTACTGATGGGTTTGCAAATGGTTCTCCTAGTTAACAGCGGATGGCTGGAGAAGCCGGTCAGGACCAGAACACATGGGCTACAGACTACCTACTCAGGGCAGGGTTTTGGAACAACTCACTTTGTAAGAGAGCCCCACACCCAGCCACCTCTCCTCTCACACTGTGCCATCCCTTTCCTTGAGGAAGCTAACTAGCTTGCTAGTCCTTCTCCAATCAGAGATACTAACTCATGTGACTACTTCTGGCAAGTTCTCACCCACGATATCTTGAGCTTTAAGCAACCACAGAGTTCCCTGCTCTGTGGAGACATCAGATGTTGGCTGCCTACACCAGTACCTCCTTTCCATGCCCAAAGGACCCTTTGAGGCCCCAACTGTCCCTGAATCCTTCCTGGAATTTCTCAGTCTGCAGCATTTGGGTGTGTCCAGTGCCCTCCCCAGAGCTGAGAGACTCAAATGATCCTTCCCAAAGATGTACCAAAGTCCCCCAGAGAGGCCCAATAAAGATCCTGGACACACTCTAGGGCCCATTGATACTGTCTTAAGATAAAATTGCCTGTAGGCATTAGTAATTAAATGATTATTTTTCAAAGCAAGTTTAGAGTTTAAATGGAAAGACTTTTCCAGCTGCCAGAGAGAAACCCCACAAGAGAACTCTCATGCCCACTGCAATGTGCTTAGTCCTTTCTGGAGAACAGAGCCTGGAATGATATCATTTATTAATTTGTCCTGTAGAATTTTGTTTTCACTCTTTTAAAGCGTAGCTGTTTTTGAGAACTGAATGTAACAATATCCAGTTGTAATTCCAACACTTAGGATGCCAAGGCAGGAGGTAGACAGTTCTAGGCTAGCCTGGGCTACATATTAAGACCGTGTGTGTGTGTGTGTTTGTGTGTGTGTGTGTGTGTGTGTGTGTGTGTGTGTGAGAGAGAGAGAGAGAGAGAGAGAGAGAGAGAGAGAGAGAGAGAGAGAGAGAGAGAGAGCTAAGCAAGCAAGGAGGAGTGTTTCATTTTCTCCAGGAACTTGGAGATTGATGGAAGCTGTTTCTGTCTCACTCAGCTGCCTTAGCTCCTTAGCTCAGGTCAAACAGAGCCACCAAGACTAACTGGAGCCAATCAGTGTAAGGAGGACTCTGGGTAGGAGGGCTGCCTTACCTCTGAAGATCTCACCCCACACTCCCACCCCGTTCTCTTCTAGAAAATTCACAGAAGTAGATAATCATGGAAATTATTATCCACTGCACCTGTCCAGCACTCCTCCAGGGCTGCTCTTACACACACTAGAAATCCTCTAGAACTTTCTTCTAATACACATGGGCTGGAGAGGACAATTCCCCTCAGCCTCTCACCCCTGAAGCCTCATGAGGAGTAGACTATCTTTCCTATCTTTCCAGGAGTTGCATACTCACAGTGCATCCAAGCGTCATCCACAAGGCCAAAGGGACCTGCCTGATTTGTTTTATTGTTTATACCTCCAGGGCCCCCTGAAGAGGCAGAGTGTCACCAGTTGAAGGAGCTGGCCGAGGGTCAGTCGATGGGCTTCCAGGAGCAGTGGTCACACCACTTCCTCTGAAGGATCCTCCTCATCTCCTGAGCCTAGCCAGTGTGATATTGCAGACCACGCCCACTGGGCGGGAGCTACCTTAGCGCCGACCACTCATATCTTTTGCAACCTTTCAGTTTCTCAATCACTGTCTGGAGATTGGGAGAGTCAACAGGTAGATCTGCTTTTGCTATTGACATTGAAGAAATCAATCCCCAAATCACTGTAAAGGTTGAGAGCTGTATGGTGGTGGGGGGGGTCATTCCTTGGCCTTTACTTTTTTATTTTTGCTACGTTTCATGTTAGTAGTCAGCTCTGATCCTTTGGAGGCATGGCCAGAGGATAGATGGACAGATAACCACATTCATTATCCCTGCTGGGGTAACAGGAATCAAACACCTCAGTGGCTGATCTTGACTGTCAACTTGATGGACCTTAGAATCACCGTGGAAATAAATCTGTGTAGGGTGTTTATATTAGATTAACTCAGGTGAGAAGATGCACCCTGAACATGGGTGCCTTTAGTGAACTGGAGTCCTAGATTGGGTAAAAATGAAAATCGAGCTAAAGCATTAGATTTTTTGTTCTTCTTTCTGCTTCTGTGTGCACAGCCACCTCCTGCTGCCATGACTTCACCATCATGGGCTGTACCCTAAAACTGTAAGGCAAAAGAAGCACTTCCTACCTAATGTTGCTTTTGTTAGGCGTCCTGCCACAGCCATGAGACACCTAAGATAAACACATGTGCCCACATCTGGAGTCACTCGAGAACATGGCTCCAGATGTTTCTGTCACATATTTGTTGAGATTATGCCTGGGTTTTCTTCCCTCGTTTGCTTTTCTGCAATTTCCAGATCATATATTCCTTGGGAATTAAATTCTAAACGCTTAAGCAAAAAGAAATTCTTCTGTTTTTCTCACTTCCACCAATTCATGTGGATGATGGCAGCACTTTCCCAAACAAACGGTCCTGGTTTGGAAGAGCAATGGGCCCAAGGGTTAATTTCTAGTTCTGCTAATGAGCTACCTGCCACATAGATCGGAATCATCCAGATTTTCCTTTCCCACAAAACTATGATTCAACTACTGTGACCCTGAAAGATGTGACTCTCGTCTCCAAGGTTCTGCTGAGCAGGTGGCAATCCAGGGAAGAGTTCAGCTGTGAAATGGTGGGTTGTGACTCTCGTCATTGAGGCTGTGGGTACCAAGGAATGTGGGACTCTGCTCCCTCAGCACCAGAAAGATACCCAAGCCACGCCTCCCCCAGAAAGCTAGGACTGCCCGGGAATATATGTTGGAATCAGATGCAGCATGCAGCATTCAGTCTGGAAAGACTAAGGTCTCTGTTCACGCTGCAGATGTGTTGGATAGAGAACAGGCTTGGCCAGGGCTGGTGGTCCTGTCTTAGCAGGGGCTGCAGAGGTGGACACTGAGAGCTATTGAGGTGGCTGCTGACCCAGAATCTGCATCTATACTATGGCGTTGGGAGGGAAAAACCCTGCCCACTAATGACAGGGTGAGGCCTGTGTGAGTCCCATGGCCACACCTGCCCACCTTCTCCAGACACTCTCTATGCTCCAGGCCAAACTCCCACAGGACACATGCAGGGAGAGTCTCAGGCAAGAAGGTCCACTGAGGTTAGGGCTGTATTGAGGGGTGACTAAAGTCAAACAGTTCTCAGAGGCCTCAGAAGATGAAAACCAACCTCTTCCATTAGGAGGATCCTCCACCATTGGAAGACTGTGGTCTGGACTCCAGGATGCCACCAACCACATATATAGCGTGGCTCAGGGGTTTGGACCCAGTGCCAGTGTCCATCGGGGCTTAGAAAGATGCAAATGATTGTCCAGCTGGGGCATTGCTGATGGTCTCACAGGACTGTCTTGTGCAGGGGTGAGGGGATTACAAAGAATTCTCAGTCTCTCCTTTCCTTCTTGGTTTTCCTAGGCAGACCCCCAAAGGATCGCAGAACATTTGACATTCTAGCCCTGGACTACAAATCTCTGATCTGATGAGAACATAGGAGAACACAGAAGCACAAAGCCGGCGTTGTAAGGACCGAGTAGAAGAAACTCTGAGAGGCTAAGGGGTAGAGCAGGCACCTGATCCCACTGGAGTGCTGAGCACTGCTTCAAAGATGGGGTGAATGGGGTGAGTGGAAGTTATCTGGGCAAAAACTTGGGGCCAGCAGAACTCATCAGAAATCTTGTACCCCTCAGCAAAGTAAGGGCAAGCTCTAATGATTACAAACATGAAACTACATCTTTGACCTTCTAGTTTCTTAGTTGCACACAGGGAGCACGCTCTCCCTCCAAGAGCAAGCTCTACTTCTACCTCTGCAGCCCCCACCAGGGTGGAATTACCAGCTCTGGTTGTAGCCTGGCATATCTGCAACACAGCCAGAGACGTCAGTCTTTTCTGGTCACGTGCTACCCTTGGAGCTTTAGATGGGATGCTTCTCTAGACATACCACTGGAGATCTGGACTGAACAGCTATGGGATGAAGCAGGGAATTCTCCCGAGGGCTATGATGCGTATTTATGCAGGGTAGAGAATCTTTCCTCTCTGTAAGGAAGTTCTTCCTGGTGCCCCCAGAGCCATCTAGGAGGGACATCATTAAAAACCCTGAGGCTGAGGAGATGGTAAAGTTGGTGAAGGGTTTGCTGTGTAAGCTTGGGGTCCTGAGTTTAAGCCCTAGAACTCATGGTTTGTTTGTTTGTTTTCTTAAGTTTGGGATAGCAGTGTGTGCTTTCAATCTAAAGTTGAGGACGTAGAGATGGGCCAGTCACTGGAGCTTTCTGGGCTGGCCAGCCTTGCCGTTCAAGAGGTTCCATGCCAGTGAGAGACCCTGGCTCATAAAAACAAGGCATTTCAAGGAATGTGGTTTGATTGGTAGATTTCTTGCCTGGCATATGTTAAGCCCTCAAGTTCTGTCCTTGAGACTGGACAAGCTAAACATGCTGGTGGGCCTTATAATCTTCGCACTTAGAAGTAGAGGTAGGAGGATCAGTCCTATGCCATCCTTGGATTCACAGGGAGTTGGAAGCCAACCTGGGCTACGTGAGACACTGTCCTTGAAACACAAAGTAGATGGCACCGCTGAGGCTGTCCTCTGACCTGCTTACATGTATGTGAACCTGAACACACACATACATACCCACCACACACACACACACACACACACACACACACACTATTACAGCTGTAGATAGCTATAGAGCTGTTCAAGCCAAGACAGAAAAACACAAACATGACCACAAAAGGGGCTGGAGAACAGGAGACCAAACACAGGAGTCACCTGCTGCTCAGCTAAGTCACCATGTATCTTGGTGTGAGGAAGGATGGGTCTCTGGGAACTCAACATCCATGTGGACTAGAGTGATCATAGCCTTGGTCCACATATATACAGAAACCCAAGAAAGAATTCCCAGGCCTATCATTGGACCCTCACAAGACTGATGGCAACCAGTAGTGTCACCCAGCCCCCACAGTGTCAAGACACTCAAGTTTCTAGCAGAGAACATGGGGGACTGTACTTATGGTCTTGAGCTAAGCAAAGATTTCCAGATAGCACTAAATGAGTTCCTAAATGAAACTGTCTTACGTGAAGAATGTTGTTCAGGGATGGGGAAATGACTCCATGAGAAGAGCTTAGTGTGTAAGTGTGAACATGTTCAGATTCCCAGCATCACGTGTGGGGCATGTGCCTATTATCCTGGTAATGAGATACAGAACAGGTGGGTCCTCAGAGTTCTGACCAGTCAGTCTAGTCAATCAGTGTGGATCCCCAGAGTTCTGGCCAGTCAGTCTAGCCAATCAGTGTGGATCCCCAGAGTTCTGACCAGTCAGTCTAGCCAATCAGTGTGGATCCCCAGAGTTCTGACCAGTCAGTCTAGCCAATCAGTGTGGACCACCAGTCAGTCTTGCCAATCAGTGTGGATCCCCAGAGTTCTGACCAGTCAGTCTAGCCCATCAGTATGGATCCTCAGAGTTCTGACCAGTCAGTCTAGCCCATCAGTATGGATCCTCAGAGTTCTGGCCAGTCAGTCTAAACAAGCAGTGAGCTCCAGGTTTGATGAGATACCTGACACAAAACACACACAGACACAGACAGACAGACAGACACACACACACACAAGTACATTTGTGCACACACTTCACAAATACATACATGAACAACTCTGTTCAAAAGCACCCTGAGAGAGATCAGAGGTGAGCCAGAGCAGAGAGAAGGCACTTGCAATGCAGTCCATGATAAAGAACTCGTGCCTGCTGTAAACAATAAGAAAAAACACTGGAAGCAGGCAAGGATTTGAATAACTACTGCAGAGTGGAAGCTAGACAATGACCAACAGGCAGCCAAGCCATTTATCAGAGAGATGCAAAATGAAACCACAGTGAAGTCCCATCACATGCAGAATGCAGAAGGATTAACCCAGCAGGGATGGGGCAAGGGAGACTCTCAGGTTGGGTGGCGACATCACTAGGGTTTGGAAAATTGCTCAGTAGAAGCCTTTCAAGCCTGTGACTTTTACACTGCACCCTAGGGCACAGGCTCAGTGCCAAGGTGAGTGCGAATTTTATACAAACACACAGCAGTCACCACAATTTCTACTTTCTTGGGTGACCTTCAGTCTTTGTGGGACACAGCACCCCCCAGTTGACACTCAAGATGAGCAGTCCTGGAGCCAGTGACCACTGTGACCCTGGGGTAGTTGGTTGGCACCAGAGATGGCAAACCACAGAAGAACAATTAAAACCAGCTGGGAACCATCAGGTCAGAGTCAACTTAGTGACAATGTCGCTTGATTCATGGATTTAGGCTCCAACTAGGGAGCTGAGTCAGTTAATGACTTTAATCAAGTAATTAAAATGAATAAATGGTTTTGCAAAGAAAATTGAAATTTTAACAGAAACCTTCAGAGCTAGAGAGACGGCTCAAGAATTAAGAGCATGCACTGCTCCTGCACAGAACTCAACTGCAGTTTCCAACACCTATGTTGGTTAGCTCACAACCACCCATCACTCCAGTTCTGGGGGTGGGGAGTGGGGTTCAGTGAGTCTTCTGGCCTTTGCAGGCACAGCTACTCGTGTGTGTGCACATGACATGTGGACACACATACACACACACACACAATTAAAAATAAATCTGTTTCAAAGAGCAATGTTCAATATCCTGAAGTTGTGAAAATGTTGAAAATCTTTCTAAATATGATGTTAGTAACTTAAAAAGGGGGCAAAATATAACTTAAGTAGGAAGCAATCGGTATACAAGAACAAAATTTCATCAGGTCAGGGTTGTGGCTCGGAGGGAGAGCAGTTGCTTAGAAGCTATGGGTGAGGAGCGAGCCTATAGTTCACTGGTGGTAGAGTACTTGCCAACATGTTGTGAGACCCTGAGTCTGATCCCTAATTGTACCAAAAAAACAGTCACGTCTAGATGCATTTCAAAGAGATCTAGTTAAAAAGAGGAGGGGGATCTTTTTCTGATGTTAGAGTGGCAACGAACCCCGCAGGATGTGACCGTGGAGAAGGCAGGTGGACCATGCTTCTGTGATGTTTCCAGTGCATTGCAGTCAACATGCTTAACAGCGAGGAAGCAACTGAAAGGGGGTTTGAGACAGAACGTTTGTGTTCTTAGCCACAGTCAGGCCTTGTGCATCAACGAGAACCCCCAGAGTCCTTGCAGGCCGCTGGGAAGAGCAGCAAGCACTCTTGAAGGCTTGTGAGGGGCCACTCTGCACATTTTATGTCTTGCTCTCCCTTTGTCCTTCCCACTTCCGTGGAACAAGGCAGTTTCCTGTGCTTTGTCAGGCATGCTTGCTGATGCGTGCATGCAGAACTCATGTTCTGGTTTCACCTTGAGTGTGGGTTCTGGGCAGTAGACCCATTTTCCTATGAGAACACAGGTTTCCTGACTGAGTCTTCAGCAGACTCAGGACTGCTTCTGAAGCCCTTCTTGGCTCACAAACTCTGAAGGAGCATGAAGAGCAGCTGAGGCCACAGCATTTGGGGATCAGCTCTGACCTAGGTGACTCCTGCCCAGCCCGCAGGCCTAGAGCTAGGCATGGGCAGGGCACATGATCCATGACTCCATGATTGCCTAAGCCCTTGGTTCCCTCTCTTAAGGCAATCAGAGCAACCTACTGACAGACGGAGTGATAGATGACCACAATGACAGACGAACAGCCAGACAGACATGCACGTATGCACACACACATACACATACTTACCATGAGCCGCCCCCACCTTGCCGCTCTCCTCTCCCTCAGTTCCTTTCTCAATTTCCCCACAGCCCACACTGTCCCCAGTTCTTAGCATTTTTCCTTCCTCTTCTTGGCCAGTGGCCTCTAGTTTCTGATGACTTCCTCAGAACTTGAAGCTTCTGCCCAACTTGCCGAGCATGCCCACGTTCCTCCCTCGCCTGGTCAGCCCGGCTGGGTGGCCCTATGGGTGGAACAAGGCTGGGAGTTCCTCAGCCTCCTCTCTTCCATCCACCAAGTAAGTGAATTCAGGTGTTCTGCAAAGCCGTTAAAGGGGCCTGGTGTGCCGTGTCCAAGGGCTTGCTACTCTGAGCCTCAAAGACGTGTTGTCCAGGAACCAACCCAGGTTCTGTGGTTCCATCCCTGTGATGTCTTTGAGCCAAATCATCCATCCTAGATACCTTTCTGGGGACAGTAGTGGGTGTTTACACAGATGTTTGCTTCACCCTAGCCCCATGTCCCAGGGGCAGGCTGAGAGCCTGCAGCTTAGCCGGCCCCAGCCCCAGACTCTGGGATGTCCTGAGCCTGAATTCTAGGACTCAGGCACTGAAGACCAGATGTGTCATGTGGCTGAGGAAACTATCCATTGCTCTAGTTTGCCCATCTTTATAATGGGTAACAAGTAGCCCATGTCTTGGGAGACTTGATGTCAACCATTTTCACTTAGAATAATACAATCCAAGCCTGTGCTAACTGGCGCTCCAGCCAAGGTGAGATTCTAGGATAAGAGTATAAGAACAGAACTCTGGGAAATAATAATGTGGAAGAAAGGTTCAAACAGAAATTTAAAAAATTGCTACTTTAATGTTTCACTATACTTAGAGAAAAGACCACCAGTTGAAGTTTGGCATTATGAATACAAACACCTTTCACACACTTACACACATACACACACATCCTGGTGGCTGTGCAGCCTGGCAGAGGTTGCAGGCAGACACCACGTACCCTCTCTTCAGCAGGGGTCTATGATCCTCTTTGGAGGCCCTTCCACTGTTTCCCTCTACTGACATCTCTTCCCCTTTCCTTCCACTGTGGCAGGATAAGAGCTGACATATGTACTGAAGATCAAATGTGCTGGTCCATCGGGTATGTGTAGGGCAGAGGGAAAGAACCCAAGGCCACCTCCTCTGGAATGCCACAGACTAAGGAAAGCACAGTCACTGTTGCTATGCCAGAGGTCCAGTCAGACCCCTCTGATATCCCAGGGAAGCGGTAACTTGGTAACTTAGACCAGCAAAGAGGCCTTCTCAGAGGAGGCTGCACCCGCCTGTGAGTATGAAGTCTGATGCCTGCTGTACCCTAACTGCCTCAACAAGGCAACTGCTGAAGAAATGTCCTTGTTAGAGCCACAGAAAGTACAAGACTCCAGAGGCTTCAAGAAGCATTCCATGCATCTGCAAACTGGAATGAGAACAAGGCTGAGAGGAGCCAGCAGGAAGGAGAGCAGAGTCAGGCCCATGTCCCAGCAAAAAGAGTCTCAAGGTGCCCATGCCCTTTGGAAGTACAAGCAATGGGGTTAGGGCTTCTCCTCCCAGTCACTCAGGGGCCCTTCAGGGTCGTCCTGTGACATGGAGGTGGCCAGCAGTCTCACAGTTGGAGCAGGTTGACTCCTATGTTGATCGTGCTGAGCCACCTCACCCAGGTACCACACCTCTCTAGTGTCTCACTGTGTCCATCTATTAAATGGGATATATGACTGAAGTGCCTTCCTTGTCCCCTCCAGCAAATAGTTAGCAATCCTGTCAAAGGCCATGGCCCATCTGAAGGACGCAAATTAAAAATAATTAGTAATAATCACAGTAATAGCAATAATAATTAATTGTGATAGTATTAACAAGATCGAGGGGGTGAGCTAGCTTTACTTACCCAAGTGACACACTTTGTCCTGTCCACATACTCCTGCAACTACTGTATGTGTGTCTGTTCAGTAGGCCTGGGAGGGACAACTGCATTCAAGCCAATCAAGGGGATGTGTGCTGTGACTAGCAACAGCAAGAAGGCAAGCTGAGGTCTGTGTATAATGAGGTAGCACTGACTAGCTTCTAGCTAGGTGACCCTGTCTGTCTTCTGGGCTACAGGGAAGGGGTGGAAGGAAAAGCTGTCTCTGTGGACCTCTGACCATGGGAGGAAGCATCAGAGATACTCATCTTACAGGAATGTTCCATGAACCTCCTAAGGGACCATGAAACCAGCAACAGCACCTATCCATGGAGGAGGACTCTTGAGTAGGGTGTGGCGGCACACCCTGTAATCCCAGCCAGCACTCAGGGGGCAAAGGCAGGAAGATTGTGAATTCAAGGCTATCATGGGCTACAAAGAGAATGTGAGTCCAACATGGCATACATATGTACATGCACACACGCACACACACACACACACACTTTATCAAAATATTCCACTACTCACCTCAAAAAAAAAAGAAGAAGAAAGAAAAGAACAAGAGAAGGAAAACCCTACACGCCATCATTCCATGGGTGGAGGAGGAAGACTTCATCCCTCCTCGTTTTCTCCTGCAGAGGCAACAGTAGCAGGCAGGAGCAAACCGAGCTGGCACTGAAAAGTAGGTCACCTCTGTCTGTGAAGCTGTGCCTGCAGATGTCCGTTTGCTGACACACCAGACAGTCCTTCTGCCGGGGACTGACTGCCTTGAGACTCTGAGAAAAAGTGGGGGAAGCTTTTGGAGAGATGCTATACTCCATGAAAACTAACATGCAAATGACGTCCATCAGAAAAGAAACCAAAGACGGCAGGGATTTGAGGCATGGCAGAAAGACTTTGGTTTTAGGAAGAATACAGGAGAAAGGGAGGGGTGGGGCAGTGAGCTTTGTCTGGAGTGAGGAATGGCATAGCTCTGCCACTGCTCTGCCCCAGCTGCGTGTTCTTCTACTAGTGACTGCATCCCTCGGGACCTTGATTTCTTCTCCCAAGAAACGGGGGAAAGGCCACTATGAAGGTAGTGGCCATAAAAGGAATGGTGTGACCCACAACCACCCACCCACAGGCCACTCTGCTACTTGAGAACTTTACAGGGGTCTGAAAGACCAGGCAGCCACTTGTGTTTATTCCCATTAAGGATGAATTTTGATATTTTTAATATTTGTTTTATTTTAATTTATGTATATGTCTGCATGGTGCAGGTGCCTTTGAAAGTCAGAAGCGGGGCAGGGGGGGAGCTGATACCCTGGAGCGGGAGTTACAGGTAGTTATAAGCTGCCCACGGAGGGTGCTAGGGACTGAACCCAGGTCTATTCCTTGGGGAAGAGTTCTTAACCACTGAGCCATCTCTCCAGCCCAGGATGAGCTTTTTTAAAGAGAAAAGCAGCTGGATGTGGGATGCAAGAGTTTTAATCCCAGCTTCAAGGACTCTGCTCCTAGCCTGATCTACATAGTGAATTCCAGGCCAGCCAGGGCTACATAGTGAGACCCTGTCTCAAAAAACAAACAAACAAACAAACAAAGGCAAAGAAGTACAAGTGGAGTCCAGGAAATAATAAGTGCTTAGTGTTGAGTCAGTGAAATTCTCAGGCGCACAGGGTAGAGTTCATGTGGTACTAAGTGCTCAGTACGGAGAGCATAAAGGACTAGGTGTACCGGGTGCTTAGTGTGGAATGCCAGGTGTACCAGGTGCTTAGTGTGGAATGCCAGGTGTACCGGGTGCTTAGTGTGAAATGCCAGGTGTACCGGGTGCTTAGTGTGGAATGCCAGGTGTACCGGGTGCTTAGTGTGGAATGCCAGGTGTACCGGGTGCTTAGTGTGGAATGCCAGGTGTACCGGGTGCTTAGTGTGAAATGCCAGGTGTACCGGGTGCTTAGTGTGGAATGCCAGGTGTACCGGGTGCTTAGTGTGGAATGCCAGGTGTACCGGGTGCTTAGTGTGGAATGCCAGGTGTACCGGGTGCTTAGTGTGGAATGCCAGGTGTACCGGGTGCTTAGTGTGGAATGCCAGGTGTACCGGGTGCTTAGTGTGGAATGCCAGGTGTACCGGGTGCTTAGTGTGGAATGCCAGGTGTACCGGGTGCTTAGTGTGGAATGCCAGGTGTACCGGGTGCTTAGTGTGAAATGCCAGGTGTACTGGGTGCTTAGTGTGGAATGCCAGGTGTACCGGAGGCTCCATGTAGAGTCCACAAAGGACTATGTGCTCAGTGTGGAGTCTGTGACACTGTGATTAAAGCCAGCATCTCCGGGCTGACAGAAGCATTGGAAACTTGGGCCCAGAAAGGAGAAGTAAGAGCAGGCCCAAGTTCATGAGCAAGACATGGAGACTTTTAACTGCAGCTTCAGCTCACATGGAAGGAGGTGGCACTGATGGAGAGGGACCAGGCTGCTCTCAGACACACATAGAAAGGGGAGTGTGTTGGCTTGCTGGGGCTAACTTTGGGAGTTCTCGTTTTCTTCTAACAAGGTTTAACATGTTTTCTTGCACAGTGTTTAGGCTTTGAGGCAGCTGTGGATTCAACCCAGGCACTGTGGCTTGTGTCACAGAGTCACATAAGTGTCCCTGTCTGTGTGCTCTGGGACCAATGGTGAGGCAGAGAGACTATGGGTGTCTTAGCTGCTTAGAAAGAACAAGGGTGATGGAAAAGCACAGGATAGCCCCAGCAGACAACGGGCCAAGTTCCCTCTCCTGCAAAAACACTTTAAACAACCAGCATGAGTGCATGCAGAACCAAGTCCACTCAGAGGCAAAGGGGCAGGCAACAGGAAGACGGAAACCAATTTTTATACCTCATTTCTGCAACCCACCTGTAGGTATCCGAAGACTCCCGTGAAAGCTAGCATGACATCCAAGTCCCTGCAGAATAACCTAGGCCACTGTTGTATCCTCACATGAGAGGCGTCCCCACACCAACAATGCTACACGGTGACGGAAGGAAACTAGTCATGTTCTGCCCAGCTGTTGTGGAGACAGGGTCTCAGCTAGCCCACCTTAGCTTAATAACGACCAGGATGACCTCAACCTCTGAAGCCTAGAGTTCTGGAATTAGAGAATGCTGGGATTAGGGGCCTGGACTTCACGGCCACTGAGTTGACTGCTTGTGTTTTTGTCGTGATCATTGCCACGTAGAATTTTAATGACCATTTCAGGACGACTCTGATGATGGAATCGCTTGTTTGGGGCCGGCAACTCCAAAAGGCTGAAGTCCAAAAAGCTGTGTGTCTCCATACACGTGGCCAGATCACCGCCCCACACCCTCCTCACCTTCCAGTCACGGCTACCCCCGCCCAGCACACTTTGCCAGTGCCTTCAGCATGCCGGACCTGGGAGGGAGCTACCACAGTCACATGGTTCGAGTTGGATGCCAGAGCAGGAGGTGGGTAGCCTTAGCCAGGCCCTGGCAGCGGTGACTCACTCACATGCCAGTGATGGCTGAAAGGGAGGGAGAGGGGTGTTCGGAATCCCGGGGGACGGGACAGACTGGCAAGGCTGGGTGGGCTTGGGTTTTTGGAAGTTAGCCCTAAAGGGCTTGATCTGGAAACTGGGGTCTGGGTGGGGTCCCTGATAGCTGAGTCTACACTGGTGTCTAGGTCTGGGGTCTCTAGGTAGGGCCGGATGGTCTCAGAACCAGCCAGCGTCTGCTCCCAGGATATAGGTATCTGATGGTTGGTGGATAGTACAGGGTTGAGGAAGTCCTGAGTATGGGGTGACAGTTGGTGTCACAGAAAGACCAGTGGTTATGATATGAGGGTCTCTGTGATGGAGGGGTGTCCAGGAAAGGAATCCAGTCTGATAGGACATCAGGATACAGTGAGAAACATAGTTGCTAGGTCCCATGAGGAATCAGGGGACCAGTGAATGGGGGGGTACCTGCTGCAGGGGTCTAGCCTGCAACCGTGTCACCACCTGTGTTAAAGTCAGTTCTCCTCCATGGAGCACAGGCTGGGAACAGCAGTGTCCAGGGAGCCTCGGCTGTTGGAGAGGGCTGGGGAGGCTTCCCGGAGAAATCAGACCCAAGCAACACCCTGTGGCGAGGGCTGAGCTTCCACATGGCCTTCCTTCAGACATGTCTGCTAGAAGCGCCCACACATTCTCACCTGTACCCCTGAAGTTAATCTGCTCAGAGCTCCCACTGACTCCATATTGCAGGTGGAGTGAGTTCAACCAAGCTGTCATGTGATCTCAGCTGCTATGCCTGTGTTGTAGGCTCAGGCCCTTCCAAGGAGCTCAGCAGCTCAGCTCCCCAGGAGGCCGTGCTCACTTCAAGGGTTCTCCCCGCTTCCCCATGGCAGAATTATCCCCTCGCTCCTTTCCAAGGCTGTTGCAGCCCATGTTCTGTATTGGGTTTGTGTCTGGTAATTTGGCATTTCTTGCCTCTTCCTTCCTAAACACCATGGGAAAGGCTCTATGTGCAACAGGGTGGGTCTTGTCTCCACTGCTCTCCCCTACAAAGCCCTTGTGCTCACTCTGGGGCTGCTGGGTGTTTGTTCTTTGTCTACTGTCACCTCAGAGAGGCTCAAATTTAGAAGGGACCAGTCCTCCTCAGTTTGACCTTTGCCCTCCTCATTTCTGAAGTGTTAGCCGTTTCGGCACTAGGGAATTTCTGTCCTTGGTCATGGACTGACGCCCTTCCATGGGCTCTGTGCCAGGGAAATGCCATGGCATTTCAGACTAGGTCTGAAAAACAGCTCTGTTCCCAGCCAGCCAGCACAGCCCTCCCTGGAAAGTTACTACCTCCTCAGGTCTCTGTTCCCAGTCTCCGAGATGCTGACGAACTTTCAACCAAAGCTGGGATTTGAAAAATGAAAAGAGGTCAACTCAGTTAGAGGCAGTGGTGAGTCTGCAAATTACATGTGGAAATGGGAGGCTTCAGACAGGCCTCAAGTGGATGATACTTCTAGAATCTTCCATCTGCCCCAGCTAGCCAGTGGTCTTTGCCTGGGAAAACTGGCTTCCTGTACTTCCCCTGTCCCCAGCCTTCCACCAGGGCAGGAAAGCCACAGTGTGACCCAAGGACAGTTCCAACAGGGTGAGAGAAGCCTCAGGGTGGGGGCTTGTGAGTTTGTGGAAGGCTACAGACCCCGGCTGGGGTTCAGAGAGGCACACTGACAGTTGGCGGGCCCGGGCAGTACTGAGCTGGCATCTTCCTCCAACCTGGTGATTCAGCAACCTTTGGAAAGTTCCAAAGCTCTTCCACTGGCCCAGGGTGTGGAAAATCCCACAGGAGCCACGGGAAGCGCAGAGGTGCTCGGTTGGCTGGCACGGACACTGCCTCACAGCAACCCGGTGTTGCCAACAGGCAAGGCAGGGCACCCCACACCGACCTCAGGGCAACCTCCACCTTCAAACCCAACCCAGGCTTCTCTGGGGGCCTGGACACGCCTAACAAAGGATTCCAGGAGCAGGATCCCTGCTTGGCTACATGACCCACACCTGGAGGGGTCGCCTCCCCCCACCACCTCCCAAGGGACATATCCTACAGCACATTTAAATAGCCGGCTTGTAGTTTTATTGCGGGCCTCTTTTCCTCTGTTTCCTGCAGAGAATTTACTCCTCCTGCCTTACTGGCCGCCTCCACCAGCTTTGGTCCCCTCCCACACAGTCAACATCAGGCAGGAGGATGAAAGGACTGTTTGATGAAGCTCTCAGGACTTCCCTGACTATCCAGAGAGCTTCCCAGGGGCCCTCCAGAGTCAGGCCAGGCTGAAAGGCTGCCTGGAGATGTGGGGATGGAGCCCTACAAGGGCTGTGAGGCTACCGTGGCTTCTGACAGGAAAAGCCCGGGCCCACCTGAATTCAGCTTGCTTCTAGGAAGTCTGTGGTGTTCTCAGCAGAGACAAGAGAAAGCTGGTGAGAAATAGCTCTGCCATGGCATTTAATCAGGGAGGAAGCGAGGCTGAAAGCCTTGACCGGGAGTCAGTACATCGAGTTAGATGTTCCCCATCCACCTGGTACCCATGCCTGAAGATTCAGCCCTGTGCTTTTATCTCAGACAGCTCTGCAAAGTGACGATCAGTACCAGTCTGCTCTAATGCAAGCACAGCCCTGGGGATCTAGATGGAATGTTTAACTCTTCTAACCTTCCATCATCTCTAGAAATAGACTTAATTCATCCACATGGGCTGTTACTGGGAATAACGGTGCAAACATCAGGCTTAATGTTAGAAGTTAGGAGCTGGACAGATGGTTTAGTGGGTAAAGAGCCTGCTGCATGGGTGTAAGAACCAGAGTTCAGATCCCAGCAAAAACTGATTGTGGTGGACACATCTTTAAGTCTGGCACTTGGATGGAGGCAGAGACATGAGAATTCCTGGAGCTTCCAAGTAGCCAGTTGATGAACGTTCAGTGCAGGAAGAAATCCTGCATCAAAAGACAAGGTGGAGTCTGGGAGTGGAAGACACCAGCACCAAACTCCAGCTTCCACACATCTGTACAACCATCTACATTCATACTCTCATGCACATGTGCACACACATACAACACACATGTACGTATATACTATACATATACATACAGAGATAGAGAGAGAGAGAGCTTGGAAGTTATTCTTGTTTTTACTGATAATAGCAAAATGATATTTGCTTGTAACCTAAGAGTTTTGTGAGGATTTGAGGGAGTTTTGTTGTTGCTGTTGTTTTGTTTTTGTTTTTGCTTTTTGGTCTGTGTCCCTTGAATCTTACACAGAGAGGAACTTAAATAAATTTTAAAAACCCTGTTAGATAAATGAATGAGTGATTGTTATTGCCTTCAGGAAACTGTCCTGTTAGCCTATGAAAGAAAATCCAAATTTGTCCAAGAGCAAAAGTAATAAACATTGAAGTGGCCACGTCATCAGTAATGATTCTGTTTGTTTTGGCCACTCACTGATTCAGCCTCTTTTGTCTTTCTGCCCCGGAAGGCAGAATCCACGTTCTTCATCTCCAACATGCTCTGGAGGTTTGTAATATTTCTTTTCTACCAGGGAAATTATTTTCAGCCTCCTCTAGGGGGCAGTAAGGATGATAGCGGTGATGGTGGTGACTGCAATAGTAGAACTGGTTGGCAATGGTTATGACGGTGGCGATGGTAGTGATGGAGGAGATGGTGGTGGTAGCGGATAATGACGATGGTGGTGATGAAGGTGACAATGACGATGATAATGATAACTGACACATTGATAGTTATGGTAGTGAAAATGACAGTGAATGAGATGGCAATAGTGATAATGGCGGTGGTGGCGACCGTGGTATTTTAGATGGTGATTGTTATGGTGGTGATAACTGTAGTGATAAAGATACTAATGGTGATGGTAATGGCAACGATTGTGATGATGGTGATGGAGATGATTATAGTGATGGTGGTGATGATGAAGAGGGTGGTGATGATAGGGGTGATCGTGGCCATGATCGTGATGATGGAGGTGATGATGCTAATGGTGATAGTGATAATGGCAGTCAGAGTAGCTGTGGCGGTGCTGATAGGTGCTAGTAGTAATGATGATAACGACGATGACAGTGATATCAATAATGACGACAACCACGGTCTGATGGCTGTAGGAGAGACAGTGACTGTGGGTTTGTGAAGGTGATGGTGGCGGTGGCAATGTGAGGATGATGGTACTGATGGTGGAAACGATGATGGTGGCCATGCTAGCTGTGATGGTGAGGATGCTGGAGTAATGATATCGATCCTGATCATGGCATAGCAACCGTGATGGTGGACGCAGTGCCAACGCTTGTGATGATGGTGCTGATGTTCTCGACTAAAAAATTTCACCCAAATAATAATTTTATCTTAATATCACATGGTAGAAAGATCAAGAACTACATTATATACTCTCTCCACATTCTAAATTTTGAATGCTTTTTAATCTTTAGAGACTATCTTGACCTGTTCTTGGTCATCTATCCCTGAGTGATGACAAATGGCTGGTGTGTGTGCTGATGGTTGAGAGGGAAGCGGCCATGTGGGAACTCTTGCCTAGCTGCCACATAGCTCACCAAAGGTTCCAAGTCCCAAGTAGCCCTATGTGGCTTTCCCAGCTCCCATTTCTTTTTTATAATTATTTTTATTGAGCTATATATTTTTCTATGCTCCTCCTTTTCTCTTCCCTCTCCTTCTATTCTCTCCCATGGTCTCCATGCTCCCAGTTTACTCAGGAGATCTTGTCTTTTTCTATTCCCATGTAGATTAGATTCATGTATGTCTCTCTGAGGGTCCTCCTTGTTGTCTAGGTTCTCTGGGACTGTGGATGGTAGGCCCAGCTCTCGTTTCTTATGGGCCACTCATGCCACCACTGTCCATTAGCCATTCCACCCAGATTTTTGGCAGCCACCCTAATGCTCCCAGAATGGCCTAATGCCACCAACTTTCTGGGGCTGCCACACCTCCAAAGCCATTTCTGGGTGTTATTTTGACCAGGCCCTCACCAGGTCACTAATTACTGCAACACTTACCTAATGAGTAGTCCTTGCCCAGATCCAGCGTCTCTCCTATCTAAGCCATCTGTCAATGCCAAGCTCACCTGCCTCCCAAACTTCTCTCACCTCTCATGTGAGGCTACAGGACCTCTGGAAAAAGCACTGTGACTGGGGCCTGTGGTAAATCCTCAAATCTCATCATTCTGGCAGGCAGAAGTGACCATCAGGTTGTTGCCAGACTGCGCTCCCTCTAAGTTTCTGGGGAGGCTCCTTGTCTTTGCCCAGCTGCTGCCAGTGGTTGGTTATTCCTCATCACTCTGACCCCTGCCTTTGCCATCCTCTAGCTGGCCTCTTGGAGTTCAAGGTCTCCTTTCAGGAAGGACACCAGTCACGCTGGATTAGGGCCCACCTTGCACCTAACATTAATTTTCCTCTGCAAAGATCCTAATTCCAAATACAATGCCATCCTAAGCTCCTGGGGTCGTTGAGACTTCATATCTCTTGTGGGAGGGGAACACATCTTATCCCTAAGAGCTGCCCTTCCCTTCCCTTTTGCCTTAATCACATTCTAGTATCTATTCTTCCCAAGGAGTCATCTCCTCTCCATCCCTATCTGTTGTGTAATCACTTAGAATGGAAACATTCCCTGCTGGAGCGAGGAGGGGGCTCGTAAGACTCAGGCAGTTAAAGAAGTAAGAGTCATGAGGTCCTTAGCCAAGGCAATGAAGGCAATAAATAATTGCTGGGTAGGGTAACTCTTTAGTGGAGCTACCTATAAGCTGTGCAGGAAGCTCCCAGGATATGTCTTTCCTAAGCAGTCACCCACGCTGGGGTGAACTTTGCAATGATACAGTTGCCTTTGTGTTCCTCCAAACGACCCAGTCACCAAGCTAGACTTGAGTGTGGTGAAGGAGAATTGTCTGTATTCTGTCAATTATGTTTTAAATAAATGCCGATTGGCTGGTAGCCAGGCAGGAAGTATAGATGGGAAAAGCAGACAGGAAGCAGAGGTGGGGCAATGAGAACAGGAGTATTCTGGGAAGAAGGAAGCCCATTCCTCCCCAGTCCTGCCCAGACCACGGAAGAAGTCCCCACTGAGAAAGGTACTGAGCCATGTGGCTAGCATAGATAAGAATAATAGGTTAATGTAAGCTACAAGAGCTACTATGAAGCCTGAGCTAATGGGCCAATCAGTTTATATCTAATGTAGACTCTCTGTGTGATTTTCTTTGGGACTTGCTGGCGGTGGGAACTGGGCAGGACAGAAACCCCAACAAGCCGGCCCTCATCTTACATGGGTGGGATCGTTTCTTTGGTCTGTTGCTAGTGCCGTGTCTGAGGTGACTGCCCATTTGTTCATATCTGCCCAGAAAAGTCACACGACAATCTCCAACGCCCTGATTGTTGGTGCTCAGCCTTCTTTGGTCTTACAGCATAGCCTAAGTCTACAACAAAGCCCCAACAAAGTAATACAGAGCTGTTTATGGTTGAAAGGACATGCAGTGGTGGCGGGCGGGGAATGGAACCCATGTGCACATACCAGCTATGGCTCATTCACTAACTCTTCTCTAAGGGAGTCAGGGTGTCAGACCCACTGTGGAGAAACACTACACCACAAACCCTTGACCAGCTACCATCTGAGATTCTCAGGCTCGCACATCTGCTTCTCCAGGCTTCAATCCAAATGCCAGAGACTTTTCATGGTGACCTTGCAACAAACGCTGATCCCTTCTGCAACCCGGTCCTGCTAGGTACTATCTTAGTGCTTGTTGCCTAGTAGCTGTTTGCTCTCTGTCTCCTGCACACACTAGCATCACCTCCTCAAGGACAGGTTCCTTATCTTCTGGGCCCTAAAATGGTACCGTGCAGGAGTGGATGCTCAATAAATATTTGTTGGAGAGATGGCTAGACATATCTTGCATTTAATAGGGGTACTGAGACATGATTGTGCAGTTCAGGGAGTAAGCTTGGATGGCTGTTCTTTGGGTTTTGAGTAAATGAGTTTGCTGAGCACACAGCAAGTAGAAGATTGGGTGGGTGGTGGTCAATAGGCTTTGACAGAGTTGGGACATAGAGGGAGCTATTCCTTGCTTCCAGGATTGGTCCCTGCCCCCAACACACACCACACACACACACACACACACACACACACACACACACACACAGAGAGAGAGAGAGAGAGAGAGAGAGAGAGAGAGATGCTAGGAGAGAGCAGTGAAGGAGGAGTGGGGAGGGAAGAACTGGAAACTTTAAAAGTGAATTCCCAGGTCTGGAGCCCCACCCATAACCCCCAATGGGAGCAAATATCCAAATTAAGTTGATTGTTTTATATTTTATCTCTCAGTGACCATTGCTTTAACAGGTTTCTGCTTCTCTCTCCCTCCATCTCTCTCTCCCTCTTTCCCTTTCTCCCCTCCTCTCTCTTTTTCCTGCCAGCTCCTAGGCAGGGTCTCCCAGACATTCTTCCACCTCACTTCCTTTCTCTTGTCTCCACTTCCATTCTTCTTTCTAAACTGTACAACCACACGACCCCCATAAACTGGATAATATGAAACAGGTAGCAGGGAGAGAGAAGCAGCAGACAGGGAAACACAGATCACTTGTTTATTTAAGGGGTGTGGCTCTCTGGAGTATATGGGAAGTACTGAGAGTCTTCCATCAGAAATGTGTGGAAATTCCCCAGGTAGGCCCATGATGACCCAACATGGGAACTTGTGCTGGCTCTGGTTAGACCTGGAGGTCCTTGAGGAGTACTCACTCAGCCAGAGAAAAATATGGGAGAGCCATTTTCCCTAGGGTCTGGGGCTAGGAATCTTATCTAGGAAGGAAGTAGTATTTTGTTCCTATTGTTCTTTGAGCCAGGGTTTTTGTTGTAGCCTAGGCTGGCCTAGAACCCTGTATTCTCCTGTCTTGGCTTCCAAGGGGTGAGGCTGGCCCTATGTGCTCCCATGGCCAGGTCTCATTATTGCTAAGGACTGTTGAGAATGTTAATTTTGTGTTCTTTGTACATTAAAAACACTCTTTTGATGTTTTAAATGAGCAAATTGCCAAAAGTAAGTCAGGCTGTCATTTGATTGACAGCTGACAGACCCTTCCCATCCTGCAGCTGCTCTCATTGTGGATGGGCTGGGGGAGCTTCGCTTCTCCTCCCCGGTTTCTTAACAAAAAGTCTGTGATTGGCAGAAATGAGAAGCTTGGGGTTGGCACCACACATAAGCCAGGCTATGGTTGCTGAACTGGAAGCCATGCAGGAGTGATCTGCACCATTTTTCTGGCTATGTACACGGGCTACTTTTCAACAATGTAGGGTCAATCTGAGAGGCTCCTCGTCTGTGTACTAGTCCCCAGTGTAGCATAGCAGCACTGGGTCCCAGCAAAGGCTTCTCTACACACCTTCTATCGTTGGATCGCAGTCTTCTTCACAGTTGGAAGGGACTGGGCTGCCACACGAAGAGCAAGGTCTTCTGAGGGATTTTAGCAACAGTGGGAAGACAGTTGGAGAGTCCAGGAGAGCAGCCGAGGGCAGAAACTGTACAGCCAAGACCAAGAAACTATAACACTGTGTGGTGGTTTGAAAGAAGATGCCCCCCAAAGGGAATGGCACTCTTGGGAGGTGTGGCCTTGTTGGAGTAGATTTGGCTTTGTTGGAGGAAGTGTGTCACTGTGGAGGTGAGCTTTGAGACTCTTTTGCTCAGTGTGACAGACTATTTCCTGTTGTCTACAAGATGAAGGACTCTCAGTTACCTCTTGAGCATGTCTGCCTGCATGCCGCCATGCTCCCCACCATAATGGTAATGGACTGAACCTCTGGGCTGAAAGCGGGCCACCCAAATTAAGTGTTTTCCCTTATAAGAGTTGCCATGGTCATGGTGTCTATTCACAGCAATAGAAGCCCAAACTAACACAGAAGGTGAAGTTGTAAGAGCCACCATGGGTTAGTTAAGGGCACAGAATTCTGACAGGCAAAACTCAGGGACCACAGGACTAGCTGACTGGGGATGGGTTGCTAACACCCAAAGCCCAGAGAGCTTAGCCTCTGCCAAGAGCACCTCTTCTGTCTGAACACATAAGCAGCAAGTCTGCACCTACAAATCCACGGCAACTCTTGTTGCCACATTTTTCTCTGGAATGTAAAAGGTCCATCTTTATCAGTGAAAAATGTAACAGAGACAGTGACAGAGGGCAGCCGCAGTGTGGGCTGCCAGTCCCTAAGGTTTCTCAATCAAAGAGAGCCAGGAAGCAAATCAAACTTCAGTGACGCTGGCCTTCAGTGACCAGCTGAGAGAAGCCCCCACCCTGACTCCCAGTTCTGCCACTACCATCCCAGCTAGCAGCCACAGAAGAGGTCTCAACATCGGTTTGAACTCCTAAACTCTGAAGCAGCTGAGTGTGAGAAGAACCAGGCTTTCCCAGTGAGCAGCTGGAGTCCACAGTAACATTGGACCAGGTCTGTGGGCTACTGAGAACACGATCGGGTTTGGGTTTGCTTTTGCTTTTCCTGATTGGTCCTATTCTATGCATAATTTGCATGTAATCATGTACACACACACACACACACACACACACACACACGCACGCACGCACGCACGAGTCAGTCCATCTTGGTCCTGCTGGCTCCGTATAACAGGGTACACATATGGTTTTCTCTAGTCTGGCTCCTGCTAGACTGAGGCTGGGGTCTAACCATCTAGCCAACTGCTAGGGCTCTTCAGAAGAGGGAGACTGAAGATGCAGGGCCAGACTGAAGATGCAGGGCCAGATTCATCACATCTCTTTGCCCCCTGGAGGAGAAAACGAAGGGAGATTGCTCCAGCCCTCAAGACCCCAACAAAATAGCAAGAGCTGCCGGGGATGGGAGGTCCATTGTCCCTGCTACTCTAGCCAGTGACCCATTCTGTATAGAACTGTTCTGTCAGAGACTTCTCTTGGCAGGTACCCAGAAGATCAATCAGAGTTTCAGAGTGAAAACATTTGCCCACAGGTTTTTTTGTTTATTTGTTTGTTTTTGGCTGGCGCACTTGCACACCCTGTTGCCACCCAGGGCTTCAGTTTCCACTGTCCATTACAATTTCCACTCTCCTATTTACACTATTTCTGAGTTACAGATCAATGGAAGTTCCCTGCTGTGCTGAGTTGAATGAAGACCATTCCCCCTTTGTCTTGGGCATCTGAACACGTTTTCCAGTAGGTGGCGCTGTTTAGTGAGAGTTGGTGGGATAGCCTTGCTGGAAGTACGTACTGAGGGCTGAGAGATCAAAAATTGCAGAGATCCGATTCCAGTTCTCTCTCTTTGCTTCATGCTGTGGTTGAAGATGTGACCTACTAGTTTCCTGTTTCCGTTGCCACACCTGCTATCCCACCTCCCTGAGATGATGAACTACAAACTCTCTGGGTCTCTAAGCCAACATCAACCCCTTCTTCGGTCAGTTGTCTTGGTCATGGTGTTTTCTCAGAGCAACAGAAAATTAACAGACACACTATTGTTGGTTTTTCCTCCATTATCTGTCCACTGCATTCTTAGAGGTGGGGGCAGAATAACACTCAAAATTTAGAACTGACCATACGCCAGGGACTGTGATATGGTAACAAAATTCTGGTTCACACTTTCTGGTTCACAAGCGACTCCTGGTTATTTAAAATTTAGGGACCCCTCCCCCCCGACGCACACACACATATGCATGCACACATGCATGTCTCTTTCCTCAGGAAATACCTCCCACGGTGCTGCATACAGACATTAGCACTCTTTCCTCAAAGCTGAGCAACCCACAGCCAGGAGAGGATGCTGGGATATAGCCAAGCAGAGTGTGGCAGAAACTCAAGTCAGAATACAGCAGTGTAGCTTCAGAGGACACAGACTGGGAAGTGCTTCCTCCGCAGGATTCTCTCTTGTTAACACTGTAACATGTGCCAGAGGATTAAATTGGCAAACTGTAGTCAGACAGTCCAGGACAGGAAAGAGATGAGGTAGGGGTATATTGTGAAGTTACAAAAATGGGACCCCAGAAAAGGGGCAATCTGGTTTAGACCCTTGGCTGGGAGTGGGGTGAGGCGGGGTAGTCACAGAGTCTGGGGCAAGTATATTTCTGTTGATTCTTTCACCATCTCTGGGAGTGAAGATGGTGGAATTGATGACCCCGGGCATTACTGGGGAGGTGAATGTGTTAATGTCACCCAAGGGTTTTGTGTCACCTGAGCAGCAGTCCATGCTACCCCATTCCTTCCTCGGGAAAGTGGGGCTGGGTTTCCCCAGGCTTTGGGGTGGGAAGCAGCTCACGCTCCTCCAGGGTCACTACCTGCCATCTGAGTGTCCCTACCACCCTCCTTCATCTCTTCCTTTGTCCATAAGAAGCAAGCCCTGGTCCCAGTCTTTGAGGTCCATTATTTGATTTTGACAAGACTAGAAACTGTGCCAAAGAGAATGGCGGGGGGGGGGGGCATTAGCTTGAGACATAGAACTAGCAATACCATTGATGCATGTGCTTATTTATTTATTTTAATTGTTTGCAGGTTTCATGGATTTACATAATGAATTGCAGTCTTTTTCACACCCCATTCCCTCTTCTTTCCTTTCCCTCTCTGGATAGACCTATTCTCAACTGGTCCCTCCTCCGTACTTCCATGCCTTCTTCTGTGTGGGGAGATTTGTGACATATTTAAGATTTTATAATACGACCAATTCTAAAAGTGATGTCAGCTACATCTGAGCCCTTGATACGTGTGAGAACCTTTATGGATATAAAGCCCACAAAGATTGCATGCATCCCAGCACCTCAGGTGAGAGGTGAAGGGAGTGGAGAGGGACCTCGCACACCTTTGGAACAGGCACATGGACGTTGGCCCTGCTTTGTTCTATCTGTCTGCTTCAGATTCCTGTTTCTCTTTCAGCCCAGGCCATCCCTCTGCCTTGTTTTTCTCAGACCAACCCTGTGGCCGCCACACAGTAGGACTGCAATGAGAGGCAGCCTGTGGCAGGAGGCTAAGCTGGGCTTCCCATCTGCAGTCACACTATGTGACCATCCTGGGAAACAGCACACAGTAAAGCTGCCCTTTGTGTCCTCAGTTTACCTACCTGTGCACAGAGATTTCCCAGCCCTAGCCAAGCCGACTTTGGAGCTGGATCATTTTTACCATAAGCGATAACTATCCTTTGTGTAACATGAAGGCCTGTTAGTTGGGGTTTTTGTCCCGTCTGGTTCCCCCGCCATTTAGTCCCAGAGAAAATCACACAGAGAGTCTGTATCAGCTTATAAATTGATTGGCCCATTATCTTAGGCTTTGTATTAGCTTTTATAACTTATATTAACCCATTATTTTAGTATATGTTTTTTAGCGGGGCAGATTGCATTTTGCTTCTTCGGTGGTCTGGGCAGGACTGTGGGGGAATGGACTTCCTCCTTTTTAGCATTTTTCTGTTCTTGTTGCCCCGCCTCTACTTTTTGTTTGGTTAACCCGCCTATACTTTCTGCCTGGCCAATCAGCGTTTATTTGAAACATGATTGAAAAAATAAAGACAATTCTCCCATACTACCTCCATTCCAGGGTTTTCAACAGCTTTACCGGTGTCTCCTTATGAGATAGATGCCTGTTATGTCTCTCCTCAGCTGTAGAAGCCAGAAAAGTCCCCAGGTGACAAAAGTCACCTTGAATGCTGCTTGCCTGTGGCTCTGAGGCCCCACTCAGCCCAGGGCTGCTTCCTGAGATTTTGAGATTAAGTCAGGAAAGGCAGGGCTTCTGCAGAGACCTCAGAAGCGCACTGCTGCCATCTGCTGGACTCTTGTGGTCTGCAATCCCTCTCATGCAAATTAGTATCTGGAGGATGGCCCTGAAAATGGATGGAAATATAAGAATGTGAGGTTCGTGTGCGCGCTCAGTACAAGAGTCTAGTCAGGGAAGAATGCAGGCTTGGGAGCTGGTGTGACCCTGCTTGGAGAGGTGTGGGTTTCCTTACTCATGGTGATCTCAGGGAAGAGAGGCAGGATGACTCTCAGGGACACGACATCCATTCCCACATGAATAGTGAGAATGGTCTCTGGGACAGACGCTCAGAAGCAACTGGCGCTGCTGTGCCTTGTAGCTTGCTGATGTGCCCTCCCCTTCCCCACCCTGGGGTCTCCTGTGTGGTTGTTGGATGTATCCCTGAGTGTGTTTTGAATTTAGATAGGGTAAGTCCACCAGCTTTCTTCCCCCCTTTGTAAATAGCCGCTTTGATCCTCTCTGATTTTACCTGAATTCCCCCCATCCCCACAGAGTACAGATCTGAGAGAGAAGAACTTCATGTTCTCTTAGCCAAACCCATTCAAACCGGTGCTGTCTAGCATATACAATGGGTAAGCCATTGAAATTCGGGGCCCGTGATTAGGAACTGGAATGGTTAAATTTTTCAAAATCTGAGTTTCTGACTTCCTTGAAGAACGGGGGTTGCTTCTGGAGTCATCTTTGGGTGATACACTACAGCGGAATATCATCCATACCTTCCAGCCAGAGTGGAGTCCCACGGCCAGGAGAACGCGGTTTCCAGGACAGTAATGGAGCCTTTGTCCGCTCAGCATGCAGGGTCAGTAGCACCTGCTGTGTGCGGGTGACTGCTAAGAACTGATGTAAGTGCCTGGCCCCAGGCCTCCCCCTCCTCCTCTGACATCATTTGTCCACGTGTGCTGTTGAATGACGCTCATCTGCCAGGTGAACTTGCAGTGTGTTCTAAACAAATAAACAAGCAGCAAGGGACAGGCACACGGAAAGCTTTTCTGTCCAATCCAGCGGTATCACATCCATACTTCCCATAAAGATTTGTGGCCACTTGGCCTCCTGCGAACACAGCCTTGGCACTTGCCATATTCTGGGCAGTGACGACTTGAGATCAGACTCCCCAGGAAGCAGACAAGGAGGTTTTCCACAAGCTCCTATGATCGCCTTATTGCCATTGTAACGACCTGGTTCTGTGATGTTCTGGGGACTCTTTCTTTGAGGAGATGTAAAGTAGCCATAGGCATGGACAATTTCCCCACAGCTGCACAGATGGGATGCAGCCTTCAGCTGCCTTTCAAATGCACTCTAACACTGTGGGGACCAGGAAGCCCCATGCAGCAAGAGTAGATGCCTATAACTGACTGGAAGTGCAGATAGAGTGACTAGGATCTCAAGAGAGGCTCCGATGACCTTCCCACTGTTTCCTTCTAGGAGAGAATGTCATGTCAACAGGCCTGATCTTGAGGGTCTCTTTCCTGTTGTCAAAAGATGCTTTCAGGGAGGGACAGAGAGAAAGGGAGAGAGGGAGGGTGACGGAGATAAGAGAGATGCATGGCAAATGTGCCTTTGAAACCCCCACCTCCTGACACCTTCCCATGAGTCTTCTGAGCCAGGCTCTTGGGTTTGGAGGCTGTGGAGCATCTACCTTTCCACTGTGAGGATTCCTATTCAAGTCTCTCTCTTCCAATGAGTCTTGCTGGAGAAGGCCACTCTCCAGGCTGTCTTGTGCTGGGACTGGTCTGCCAAGATCTGTGAGGGTATCTGGTGACTCCATCCTGCCTTCCACAAAGGTTGTTGCAGTCCCTGCTGCTGCCCTTGGAGCCACAAAGCCTGCTGTATGAGCCACACTGCTGCCGTCCCTGCTGCCTTTTGAGCCACGCTGTCATTCTTTGGGTTGTTTGTTTGCCTTTGAAACCTAATGTGTTCAAAGGACCTTCAGGCACATCTGACCCTGCCACCTCTGGCACCCTATTATTCCAGATGACATGGATGGCCCAGCTTATCTGTTCCCTGACTTCCCACTCATATACCCGTGGCAGGCTGGAAACCTGCGTTCTCCTCGCCCATCCTGGAATGTCTCTCTCCAGTGTCTCCTCCCTGCAGTGTGAGGAAGAGGGTCTACAGCTGTTTTTTTTTCCCAGAGGGTTTCCGTGACAACAGGAACTGTGGCTGAACTGTGGCTTCTAGTGGAACTGTGGCTGTGTCTTCTCTCATCTCTTTAGCCTCCCTCAGAAGTCTGATCTAGTTGCCTAGCTACTGAATTTCCGCGTGTCCCAGCTGCACTCTCCCTTCAGCGTGGAGCACCAGCTATGCTTGTCTATAGGGGGGAACAGCCACATGAGGCCACTATTTCAAGACCAGAGCCACAGAACTCTCATTGCCATCCCATACCTCTGCTCTTCTTGTGTTTGAGCATTCCTTTCTGGAATGTTCCACGCCCTTCCTCAGGACCTACTCCAGAGCCCGAGATCTGATTCCAGGGCTGTGTGCCTGCATAGCATGGGGCAGGGGTCGATTTCAGGACAGTGTTTGCTCAACTTGCTGTTGAGCAGAACTTCCCGCCCCTCGATACGGAGAATTTTCAGGTGCCAAAATGCAAGCTGTTGCACAGGGCTTCTCTTCTTTGACTCTGCAGGGAAGGCTTGGCTTGGAGAGGATGGGCCCTTTGTGGTGTGGCCAGGGCTCTCTCCTCTCTGTTTCCATACTTGGCAACTTCTATTTCTGTCTGTGGGAAGAGGTGTCTGGTGAGATGTGGCTCTGGCATTGTCAGAAGAACAAAGGGGCTCATGAAAAGGCTCAGTATGTAGAGGGGCTTGCTGCGCAAGCCTGGAGACCCTGAAGTTTGATCCCTGGAACCCTCATAAAGGTGAAGAGATAACTGACTCCATGGTGTTGTTCTCTGCCCCCCCAACAAATCAACCAATCAATCAATGAATCAATTTAAAACTAAGAAGGGCAGAGGGCCAGGTGAACTTCCCATACCTCAAATCTCCCTTTTCACTCGAAGTCCCAGGACAAGTTTTAGGTTCACCTGAGGTTCTAAGAGTCACCCCACAGCCAAGGTTGAGTTGAACTGATCCCCAAGTGTTTACTATGAGCTGATTGGCCAGTTATCAGGCCCAGATTGGGAGCTCCTTCATGGCCCATTGCCCCTCCAAACCCCCATCTCTGTCCTAACATGCCAGGGGCAGGCGTCAAAAGTCAAAGGGCAGCCAGTGCATGCTCACAGTGGGGACATACTGTGTGTCCTAGGAGAGAGAAGTGACAGGTGCCAAAAAAGACATGGCTCCAATCTTGGGGCAAGTGGTGGGGCCTGACTGGTGTCTGGGTACCCCTGGTGTCTGAACAGAAAAGCCCTTCTTGGGGGAGTGGAGAGGTGAGTGATGGGAATACCCCAGTGGGACACACTTCTCGCCTTGTCCACGTGCTGGACCCTAGCTGGTCCAGACCTGCAGTTGACCTATGACCTACCACCCCCTTTACTGCTCATCTCATCTCCATACTAGACATGCTAGCCTTAGGGTCCCAAGTGTGACATCTCAGGGGTTCCAGTCTCGGAAATTACATTCTAGAGCTGAAACGCGGAGGCACTGGGCAGTCTCCCACCCTCATTTGACGGCATCTGGCCTGTGAGAACTAGCTCTCTCTGCAGGGACAGTGCCACCATTCCTCACAGTGACACTTGACTCCTGAGGACACTGGTGTTTGCTGCGCTTGTTCTAGTATGATCTCCTTTATTTTGGGGCAGGAGTCAGCCAACTGAAGCCCAGAAAAGGTTAAGTTTACATTCACAAAGCACATTCTCTCATGGTCTTTCCTAGGAAAACCCATGACACAAATACAAAGAAGCAAACCATCTGAGAGTGCCCTGGGAGGGTAGAAGGGTGTTGTCCTGGGGGAGGCTGGCTCACTTCCTGTGAGGAGTCTGTGTTGGACCCATGGTCCTCTTTGTTAATCATTAGCTGATCTGGAGACAGCGAGCGGGGAGCAGAAGGTTTTATTTTCCCAAGTGCCACAAGCCACTCTGCAGCCCAGAGAGCCACCCAGAGCCACTCCAGGACGGACTGTGTCGTGAGTAACCCAGGGATAAGGGGAACAATATCAAAAGAGGGCGGCTTGACATCCTGGTTTGCTCAAGACCAGAAGCTCTTTCTAGGTCATGGGACCTCAGAGCTAAAGCCAGGGACGTCTGGGGCCAACTGGACAGCTGGTCACCCTCCCTACCTGTTAGAAATGCTGGGACTAGATACAAACCCTGGTGTACCTGTGTTCAGTGCCCCTGCTCCTCTGCTAGGCCACTGGCATTTGAGCCCCTAAAATTTCCACATAGCTACCCCAGGGAGACATCAGCCAAATCTTGTTCTTCCGAAACTCCCACAGCAGGTGATGTTGACATACCAGAGGGCATTCTGGGTAATTCACTTAAAGCCACAGAACAGTACACGATTCTGGGGCTGGGCTTAAGAAACTTTGTAAGGAAGGGAGAGTCTAGGAAGCTAAATGTGTTGTTGAATCCTTCTTCCCACGACAAAAGCCAGGCAGGGAGAGCTAAGGCTGCGGTTGTGTCCAAGGTCAGCAAAGTACAGTTTCAAGATTCAAATGTGGCCCACTCTGCAAACAAAGAAACAAAGATGCAGAATGCCAATACAAAAATTCTAGTTTGGAAATAGAAGTTAAAAATGAATGTAAGAATTATCATTGAGCCGGGCGGTGGTGGCGCACGCCTTTAATCCCAGCACTTGGGAGGTAGAGGCAGGCGGATCTCTGTGAGTTCGAGACCAGCCTGGTCTACAAGAGCTAGTTCCAGGACAGGCTCCAAAACCACAGAGAAACCCTGTCTCGAAAAAAAAAAAAAAGAAAAGAAAAAGAAAAATAAGAATTATCATTGAATCATGTCGTTGAATGTGGTGACTCAAGCCTGTAATCCCTGTTACTCAGGAGATTGAAGCCGGACACCATCTTCAACGCCTTCTAGTGAGTTAGTTCAAGCCTACCCTCGGCATCTTAGTGAGATGCTATCTCAAGGCAAAAAGCAGGAATCCGGGTGGGTCTTTCACTGTACCTGCCACCCCGTGTTCTTACACTGCACTAAAAAAATGTACCAAGGAGGGTGGGCTTGGGAGATGGCTCAGTCAAGAGCACTCACTGCTCTGGCCTAGGACCTGGGTTCCATTCCCAGCACGCACATCAGACAGTTTGTCTATAACTCTAGTTCTGGGTGATCCAGACCCCTTTGGTCTCCTATGTGCACATATGCTCACGTAGGCACACACACACACACACACACACATAAATAAAAGTAAACAAATCTTTTCTTAAAGTTGAAAAAAAATGACTGGGGACACTAGAGTTAAAACTCAATGGTATGACATTTCCTAGGATGCACAAGGCCCAGAGATCAATTTCTAGTATTAGAAAAAAGAAGAAAAATAGATAATGTTTTGTGACACCATAAGGTTAATTTGAATTCAAGACTACAGAGTCCGTGCATAGAGTATTGTCAAAAGTGCTTGCCTTGCTCACAGTTGCTTCCCAGTGTCCAGGGAGGAGTGAATCATGGCCGAAGAGACTGGCTTGCAAGGCCATGGATGATACTATCTAGTTTTTTGTCGGAAGTTTCTCAACCCTAGTCTGAGAGAGAGACAGGAAGACAAGAACAAGGATCCTTTTGTGTAGGGTATTGGGGTCCAAAGAGAAACTGAGGCTATGCCATGGGAAGTGGGGGGAGGGCATAGAAGGCCAGAGACATGAGCAGGGTGGTCATGGGTGGCCAAGAACCTAGCAGTAGCAGGACCATTGGATGGAACAAGGATAGATTCAGTGTGGGAAAACTGAATAGCCTGTCTTGGTCAGGTCAAGACCATTTTAAGAAGGGAAGCGGTCTCACCATTGTAACCGTAGGCCAAGTCCTTCATTGACATCACTTTCCTCTTCCAGATGGGGCAATGGGAGGGAGACAGCCCTTCCTGTTCCCACCTGGGAAAAACACAAGGAAGTTAAGGAGAGTGGTCAGCACAGGGAGGGGGCAAAGGTGGTGTTCACACCTTCTTCATCCTTATCCTTTCCCTGGATGACCTCACAAAGGCACAGGGAAAGAACAGAAAGGAGGGAACAGTGCCTGGGAAAGGAAGTCCAGCTCTGCCTGGACCTATGCAAGTCAGGTTAGGACCCTTCCTTTCCTCCTGAATCTAGGCAAGCTCACAGTGGTGGCAAATAAAATGAGACGGGGGTATCGGTGTGTGCTTTGCAAATCTAAAGCTATGTCATCACACGCATGCGCGGAGGGTGCTGGCGTTCTCTGCCATCCTGTGACAGAGCTGAGCATGAGCCTCTATCCCGAGTGTGTGCAAAGTCAATAAACATGGAGAAATAGGCCAACAGAGGGGCTTTATTAGGAAATAGCAGGAGTAGTGGGGCTAATTCCAGAACACACTGGAGACATTTGGGCATCTTCTTATTGGAAAGACATGTCGTTACATGTAGAAGGGATCACATGTCGCGTGTCCAAAGATTCTCACAGGAGAATGTTTGGATTTATTTATTTATTTATTAAAGATTTCTGCCTCCTCCCCACCACCGCCTCCCATTTCCCTCCCCCTCCCCCAATCAAGTCCCCCTCCCTCATCAGCCCGAAGAGCAATCAGGGTTCCCTACCCTGTGGGAAGTCCAAGGACTACCCACCTCCATCCAGGTCTAGTAAGGTGAGCATCCAAACTGCCTAGGCTCCCACAAAGCCAGTATGTGCAGTAGGATCAAAACCCAGTGCCATTGTTCTTGACTTCTCAGCAGTCCTCATTCAGAATTTAGCTCTAGTGTGAGGTTAATTCTAGGTCAGTAGAAGAAGGGTTGGACAGCTCCAACTAGCTTGAACCAGTCTCTTGATGGTTTCCTAAGGAATCTCACTTGAAGTGATCAAACAAATACAGCAATTTAAATAGATATTTACATTTACTTGGCTGTCTCCCCACAACTAGCCTTGCAAACTCTTGACCTAGTGAATGAATCCCCCCACCCCTGGGGCCATGCCTGCTGCTGTCAGCTCAGCAGGGGTCCTGTCTGTTGCTAGAATGTCCTGGGGGGTGGGGTATCATTTCCTCTGCAGACCCAAGAGATCCAGCATGCATCGCACCCTCTGCCTGCTCCTTCTGGCTGGATACCTGCTGCTTTCTCACGGCCAGCCAGCCCAAGAGTCCGACAACACATCTAACCAGACCTATACAGAGTCCTCACAGTTGAACGTCTCCAGCTCCCAGATCATTGCCCCTGGCAATGCTGACTTTGCGTTCCGTCTCTACCACCTGGTGGCCGCCCAAAACTCTGAGAAGAACATCTTCTTCTCCCCACTCAGCATCTCCATCGCCTTGGCCATGCTGTCCATAGGGGCTGGTGGGGACACCCAGACCCAGATCCTTGAAGGCCTGGGCTTCAACCTCACCGAGCTGTCACAGCCTGAAATCCATGAGGGCTTCAGGCTCATGCAGGGCATGATTAGTCGTCCATCTCCTGAGATGGATATCTCTGTAGGCAATGCGCTGATCCTTAGCCAGGACCTGCAGCCTCTTCCTGAGTTTGTCAGCACCACGGAAGCCTCCTATAACAGCAAAGTCTTACTCGGTAACTTCAGAGACACGAAGGCTACGATCCAGCTCATCAACAACTATGTCAAGGAGAAAACCCGTGAAAAGATCAAGGATTTGATCAAAGACCTGAGCCCCAATGCAAGGATGGTTCTGGTGAATTATATCTTCTTCCGAGGTGAGCTCAACAAGGTGCCAGCCCACTGCTGAGCATATGCTCCGGAAGGGAGGTGGGCGAGGGTGGGTTGCAACCCCCAGGCAACTCTAGCTCTTTCCATGGCCTCTCTTCTTCTGAAGACCTCCAGAGCTCAATGGAGCTCAGTCTACTTTGCAAGTTCAGAATTTTTATGTTTATTCTCGAGGGATGAGTACATGCCACAGCACACATGTAGAGGTCAGAGGACAACTCTTGGGAGTTGGTTCTCTCCTTTCATCGTGTGTTTCCTGAAGGTCACACTCAGGTCATGAGACTTGGTGGCGGCACCGCTGTGTCAACCATGATCTCCGGGGCTCCAAATCTCAGCGTGTATCTGGCTCCGACTCAGGATCCACAAGGAACAAAATGTAAACATTCCGAGACAATGAGCCAGGCAGATTAGTCTCCACACCTGTGGGTCAAATGTGGCATGCTCACAGACCGCTGACCACTCAAAAGTAGCGCTCTCTTAGAGATTCGTTTTGCTGTTTTTTTTTTCTGTTGTTATTCTTTGTTTAGTTGTATGTCTGTGTGTGGGTAATGGGTGTGTAAGTACAGGAGTTGACCAAAGTCGGAGGTATCAGATCTCCTGGAGCCGAAGTTGCATCTGGCTGTGAGCCACCACGTAGGTGTTGGGAATCAAACCCCAGGCCTTCAGAAAAGCAACCGGTTCTCTTCACTGCTGTGCCATCTCCTTAGTCTAATGGTTCCTAATAAGGTTCCTCATGTGGTGACCCCCAAACCTAAAATTAGTTTTGCTGCTGCTTCATAACTGTAATTTTGGTACACCTATGAATCACCATGCAAATGTTTTTAGACATAGAGGTTTGTCAAGGGGTTCGTGGCTGAGGCTAAGAGCGACTCTTTGTTTATTCTCAATTGAATCAAACTGCTGATTGACATCAATAATTCTTCCCAGATGGCTTAAATTGGGCACAGTAACAGCAAGGCAGGGTCTTCAGTGGCTATACCCTGGTTCTGAGCTCAGGTGGCACTCCCTGAAGGAAGATTGGCTTCTCTGTCTCCCTTACACCCTCAGGTCTGTGGAAGAAACCTTTCCCTTCCCATAAAGTCACTGAGAGTAACTTCTACGTGGATGAGAAGACGGTAGTTCGGGTCCCCATGATGCTGCAAGATGACAAGGAACACTGGTTTCTGGAAGACAGACGTGTGCCCTGCACGGTTCTGCGGATGGAATACCAAGGTGATGACGCCACAGCATTTTTCATCCTTCCTCAGAAGGGCAAGATGGAGGAGGTGGAGCACATGCTGTCCCCAGGCATGCTGGCAAGGTGGAACCACTTGCTTCAGAATAGGTAATCAGGATGTCACAGGCTGTTCAATCTACATGATACCTGCAAATGGTGAAACTCAGTGACCAGAAACTGCAGTGAGCGCTGCCCTATGAAGGCATTGGCCCTGGCTGCGAGACTACCCTTGAAGCTTCTTAGACAGTGACCTCTCCCATAGTGGCTAGTACAGGTTCCCAGTCTCAGTGGAGAAAACCACTCTAGAGTTAGGCGCCTTGAGTTCTTCTGTTGCACAGGCCTTGGGTAGATTGGCTTTCCCTTTGAGGGTCAATCCTTGTACAGTGACTATGGGAACTGCCTGGGCTGATGTAGAAGGGTTAAGAAAATTCTACCCACCCATCAGATTCCATGCACAGAGAGAATGAGAGAGAAGAGGGAGGAAGAAAGAGGAACTTCCCATGCCCCTTTCAGGGGCTTTTACAGAAAGGTTTCACTGCAGTTCCCCAAACTCTGCATTTCAAACTCCTAGGCATTTGATGAGATTTTGCTAGACCTGGGTTTCCAGGGCCCATTCACTGGGCATGCTCACAGAGGTGCTTCTGGTGGCTAAACTCGGGTGAAACAAAGATGATCCTTCTTCTGAGGAGGGCTCAGACCAGCTGGGCCCCCTCACTGTGAAGCCCTGGGAAGAAGTGTTTCTAGTTGTACAGAAGAAAAGACTAGTCAGAGGCCTCATTCAGGCAGGGGTTCACATCAGCTGAGACAGGGAATCAACCAATAGAAATCAGCCAGTCCAGAGCAGAAGTGACCCACCTCTGAAGAGGCAAAGGCAGGCTGCCACAGGAAGGGGCTGGTATCTGTCTCTCAGGGTACCTGTACCCCGCTACAATACAGCCTCTAGGAAAGGTGAGTGCCCAAAGGCAGTAATGACCTTAGATATACTACAGGCAACTCAGGGACGCTAAGAGGAATCAGTCTTCCCTGAGGAAAAGCCCCTTAATTGGTTGTCCAATACCAAGTGGTCAGCCCTGAAATCACATCCATATAAGAATCCCTAAGTGGAGGAACTAGAGAAAGGGGAAAGGAAGGATGAAATAGTGTAATTATATTTCAGCAAAAAATCCATTCCCCTAGGTAGCTAAGTAGACATCTGTGGCCTGTCGCAGTATAGGCACCTAGCTAAGGTGTTGCCTGACTCACGGGTGCTTTTGAAAGCCAAACTCAAGTGGAGTAGGGTCATTTTCCTCTGAAGAAGGTTCACATCAACAAGGGCCCAGTTGCTTCAGGAATCTAATGTTTTGACCTGGAGAGGTGGCTCAGACAATGGAGAACCTGAGTCTGAATTGCAGAACTCATAGTTTTAAAAAAAGGCCAGGCATGAGGGCAGGTGCCTGTCATCCCGGGAGACAGGTGGGTTCCTGCGGTTTGCACACTAGTCAGCCTATTTGTTCCAAGATGATGAAAACCCTGTTCCCAGGGACCTGAAATTTGTCCTCTGCCACACATGTGCACCTGTACCACACACACACACACACACACACACACACACACACACACACACACACGAAAGAGAGAGAGAGAGAGAGAGAGAGAGAGAGAGAGAGAGAGAGAGAGAGAGAGAGGAGAGGGAGAGGGAGAGGGAGAGGGAGAGGGAGAGGGAAGGAGGGAGGGGGGAGTCAGTCTAATATGCCTCCTCTTCGTGCCCCTTCAGGAACTTTTACAGAAAGCTTACACTACACTTCCCCAAATTCTCCATTGCAAATTCCTACTCATTAGAAGAGATTTTGCCCTACCTGGGTTTCCAGGACCTGTTCACCCCGCGCGCTGACTTCTCGCGTATCAACGAAAAGGAGAAATTGCAGCTATCCAAAGTAAGTAATAAAGCATCATCGTCCCTATAGACCTCTGTGGGGGACTTTAACTCTGAGAAAGTGCTGGGCAATAGAAATCCTCCCTTCTACTCCATGGTCTCTGGGAGCCTGAGCATGCTTAGTCTTCCATAGATAAGAGCATTTACACAGACAGGGGCGCACCAGTTGCTGGTCACAGTCTCCGTGTGAAGATGAGATGACAATGGGCCAGCCCATGTCCTCAGATGCTGCTGGGTCAGGTCAGGGGTCTGGCAGTTGGGTGTGTCAGAGCAACAGAGAGTGAAAGATACACTATAGGAACAGCAAAAGGAGGAGGCTGAAGCCTGTAGCCGTGTGTTTTTAAAGAAGAGCCAGCGATCCCTGATTAATGTGGGGGGTAGACATATTAGTGGGTACACCCTAGGAGAGGAGTCTGAATTTCTGCCTTGCTCCTTACCTTGGAATGTTGCCTGACTGTTGATTTTATTATCCCTATCCCTAAAGTGATGCCACTGACCTCCTAGGAGGTGACATGCATACAAAGGCACAGCGAGGGGCTCTCGGGAGTGACATCTATTACTACTGTGCATTGAGAAGAGGCGGTGAAGCCTGTAATTTCTCTCTTAGGTTTTCCACAAGGCCACCCTGGATGTGAATGAAGTTGGCACGGAGGCTGCAGCAGCCACTGGTACCTCTGTCATGTTTTTCTCTGCCAAGCACAAGAAACATGTCCTTGTATTCAACCGGCCATTCTTCGCAGTGATATATTCCACCAGCACCAAGAATATCCTCTTCATGGGGAAGGTGTTCAACCCCACAGCATAGCTGTCCCAGGACTAGCTGGTCTGCCACCAGCAAGAGGATGTGGCTTGGGAGGGCTGGGGATGAACATCCATCCATAACTGAGGGCAGGGAAGGGTCCCACCCTCCAAAGAGGAGCCAATGGTACAAGAAAGAGCAGGGCAAGATGAGCTAGAAAGAGAGAGAGGCCCTCCTGGGGGTGGGGCTCAGACTCATTAAACCAAATGACAGCCCTGAGACCCTGGTGTGTGTGTGTGTGTGTGGTGCCTCACATGTAGCAGACACAGACATAGCCTTTGCCTGTCCCTCCAGGCCTTACCCTTAGCAAACCTGGCCCCAGACATGGAATAGGAGGTGCTTAAGTCGCATATGGCTGTCCAGGCATGTAGAGAAGAGAAGTCAGCTGACTGGGTGCAGTTAGTGTTTCCTTTCCAGAAGAGGGACTGAGAACGTTTTGGTCGGAAGACTCCCAACAGAAGCAGCCTGAGCCGCTTAGACCCTGGCCTAGTGTTCTTGTTACCTTTGCTTCTTGGTGACAATGCCTATCAGAAGCAGCTTGATTTAATCCTTGAAGAAAGGATTTAGATTGGTTTGCTGTTTCAGAGGGCTCTGTCCACAATGGTAGAGAAAGCCTGGCAACAACCTCCGTTTGTGGTGATGGTGGGGTGATGGAGGAGGTTGCTCGTATCATGGTGGACCAGAAAACAGACAAAGTTCTGAGGCCAGAACCAAGGGTTGGATCCAATTTTCAAAAGCCCACCCCCTGGAGACCCACTTGAACAGACAAGTTGGATAAGTTAACCCCCAACTGTTAGACATCCCACAGCCTCATAAAACAGTGCCGCCAGCTGGGAAATGTGTTCAAAATCATAGCCCGTGGAGACGCTTCCAATTCCTACCACAATATCCAGTGAGGAAGGCTCAGAGGGGTATGCTGTCTGTGCCTGAGATATGGCTAGTGCCACTACCAGCATAGACAGCTGTGGCCAGCAGCATGCTGCGGGAACATGAAACCAGAGCCAGGAGAAGCATTGTTAATGTATTGACCCTGCTGCTGATGTGGGCCAGGATTTCAAGAGAATCCCTTCCCTCTTGGAGAGGTTCAGTTTCTCCGGGAGAGTAATGTATTATACCCCTCTGTCCTTGACCTAGCTCAGATCATTTCAGAAGTAGTGAAAGCTCTTCAAGAAGGGTTGCTTCTAGAATCTGGGTGAACAAAACTACCCGTGGAGGAGACAGGCTGGCAGGAACTGGTTCTGTTTGCAGCAAACCTCTGATTTCCAGCAGATGCCTTCTCTGGGCCACACCCTGGGGGCTCACAGGGGCTAGGGTGACTAGCACCAGGCTGAGATTCAACATGGCCTCTCTGACGTCAACATGGATTCCCAGGACACTGAGAGCTGAGAACAGTGCAGCCAAGAGGGAGCCTCAGCCAAGAGGGGGCCTTATCCGTTCTTCTCTAGATCCAGATCACTCCCTGCTTTTATGTCCAGGGTGAGAACTCCCATAATGCTTTGACTCCAGCTGCTTATATTTCATCTACAAGCTAGGTGGCTCATTTTACTCCCATTGCGTGGTCAGTGTCACAAATTGTGGTTTTGGCTTTGCTTCTCTGGACCTCAGTACCCTCACTGATGAGATGGGACAAGTTTAGGTAGCTGCCTCTGCCTCATGGAATCACACTTCCTATGTGTGGGAAACTTTAAATTGGGGCTATGCATCCACCAGCCCTGTTACTCTTTCCATGAGTCCCACATCCCAGATACCCAGTGCAGCTCCTGTCACCTCTGAGCTTCAGTCTGTCCCCACCCAGGTCAACTCCCCTTATACATCCCAGGTAAGTCTCTTTTGGACATACTTGCTATTCAGACATGAACACAGCATCCCAGTACAGGGGTGGGTCTGAACCTGAGGACATTTTCTTGGCCCTTCTCTTCCTAATACCAATTCTTTTCCTGACTGCGCTTCCAGAAGGTTCTAGATAAGCAGCTCCACACCTCTCCCCTTTCTCTCTGTAGGTCAAACTGAGGAAGAACCTCTCCTCACAGCTTGTTCAGGGTGGAAATTGGGGCTATGGCCAAATCAAGGCATTTTTCCAGACTTCAAGATTAGGAGGCCACTGACCACACCTACTCTGAGGGACTTCATGGTGTCCAGAGCACCTAGAGATGGCTCTGAAAATTCAGCCCATGGCTGGAGAACAGGACCCAGGGTCCCCGACCCTTGTCTGTAGCATACAAGAAGCACCGTATTACAAAGACAGAGTGGTCATTGGTGGCCCAGGAGAGCAAGTTGTAGAGCTCCTTCCAGCTAACACCCATTCAAAACTCAGGGTACACCAGGGACTGCAAAGCCACAAATCCAGTAATAGGCCAGTTTCCAGCAAACCAAGACAAAGAGCAAGAAATAACCCTTCAGCTCACAATATAAAATGTTGCTAAAGGAAGTGGCAAGGGCAGGACCAAGGTGGCTGTTCCCCACTCAGGCCTCCAAAGCACAGCTTCGGATAGGACCCAAGTCAGCCTCAGGAGAACACTGACGAAGAAGAGTCCCAAAGGGGGCCATTGCTGACAGTTCTGGGGCTCACTACCCCTCTTCCAGGTTACACCCGCAATCATATAAGTGCTTAGGGCTCAAGAGGCCCTGCAGATCACAGAATTGCTCAGCTGAGCTCAGGACAAGTTGGCGTCTGGTTTTCAACAACCCTGTAGGAGCTAAAGTTAGACCTGGGCTGGCAGATGCCCCTTTTCACCCCATATTCACAGGCGGGCGAATGAGTAGAAGAAGGCTAGCTGGGGGCAGTCTAGGTTTCCTTATGGCAGCAAGCCTGCCAGAGTGATGTGTGAATGTGTGAGATGCTGGTTTGATGAAGGGGAGAAGATAAAGGTGCCTCACCCTCAAGTCAAGGAGATTGGTTGCTGGTCCTGATCCTGATGCTGATGCTGGTCCTGATGCTGATGCTGTGTTCATTTCTTTCTCACTCTAAAACAGTCAGTGGCTCCCTATTGGATACACGTTCAAAGTCCTCTGTTAACAGTCAAGGCCTCTCTGGTCTGACGCTAGCTGCCTCTCCGGTACATGACTGTGTGTCATGTGATTTTAACCACAGGTCGTTTTCATTCCCCACTTCTACGAGCTTCTCATCTCCAAACCTCTCTCTTAAGGCACTTATCTGAGAGCCCATACACTACCAAGGTTGTTCATAGCCCTCCTCACGCCAGACTGGCCTCGTGGCATCATTCATAGCTAGCCTGAGCATCACTTTTGTCCCTAACTTACTCTAGTGCCTACCAGGTGGAACATCTTCGAGACAGGACCTTGTTATCCCCAAATTTCCAAAGCTCCCCTGGCCTTAGGCAATTTGTATAGCACAAGCCCAGCCATAAAAATGAATGAATGGGTGAATGGATGGATGGATGGATGGATGGATGGATGGATGAAAAGGCAATGGATGGAAGTTTACTGAGTTATGTTTGTATCACCTTAGGCCCAGGATCAGACAAATATCGAGTTCAGTTGCTCAGGTTTTCTTTGCTTTGAAGCACTGAAAAAGAAAGTTAACTAAATAAAAAACTCTGTGCAGGATATTCTAGCCAGTTACTGTATCTTGTTACATTTGGGAGGCCCAAAACCTGAGTTCTGGCTGTGGTGAAGTATACTTATAATGGCAGTACTAGGAAGGCAGAGACAGGTGGATCACTGGGACTTGCTGATCAGCCAGCCTAGCTTACTTAGTGAGCTCCTAGCCAATGGGAGACCCTGTCTCATAAAAGCAGAATAGATGGCTTCTGAACTATGTTCTCTGAGACACACACACACACACACACACACACACACACACACGGGAGGGTGGAGGTAGCAGCCATGTTGGATTAGAGAATCTCCCTGATCCAGCATGACCTTGTTTTAACTAACTACATCTTCAGCAAGGATCCTATTAGTATCCTTGAGGTTACTGATGCCCTTGGGGTTGATACATCAACATTTGACATAGAAGAGGGAAGAATTCAGTCTTGGAGTCATGGCGAGGGACAGGGAAGTATCTGGAAGGCACTCAGGGCCTTTCTGCACTGATATCCATGAAGATAATTTCCTCTTAGTCATACCATAATGACGTTTGGATCTACCAGCTCCACCTTGTTCAAGCAATGACAAGCCCCCTGCTTAGGGACCTTGGAAATGTCGTAAGGCCTGAGCCAGCACTCTGCACCATGTTGGAAACAGTCAGTGAGTAAACCCTGACCTTAAGAGGAAAAAAAAGACAATTCCACAAGGCCCCCAGAAGTCCTAGGTGCACCTTTGTTAGGAACCAAGAGGGACACTGAGGTCCTGATCTGATGCCTGACCTGGAACATTCTCTTCTACCTCCTGGGCCTCGGTTGGGTTCTTAGGATATACGAGATGGACACAGTGACCCCTGTGTCTCTGACATTACCAGATGTTCTCATTGGAGCCACTATCAGACTTGTGGGTTTGTTATCTGGCAAGCACACAGGCCTGAGGGAAGTGGTTCAAAGACCTTTTCCCAGAGTCCATGGGAAACTGGCTGCAGAAAAGGAAGGAGTTGAGCCTGGAAAAGGAACGGGGTTCTGCTATGTCCTGTTCCATGCCTCTGCAATGTCAGTCTCCATCAGCCTGGCACGCTTGCCTTCTGGAGGGCCCCCAAATCCTGGCAATGGTGATGGAAATGGGTTTGGAAAGCAGAGACAGGCAACCCAACTAGAACCTGCATCCTAAGCCGTGTTGCCTGCAGCTGGCCTGTTATCTGGAAGCCTTCTAAGACAAGACAGTGCAGGCTGGGGCAGTGACTTGGACCAGCAGGTCGTTCTTCAGGGGCAGGGTTCAGAAGACAGAAGACAGAGAAGATAAGGTAGTTTGGGATCAGGAGGTCTCACACAAGCTCCATCCTATGCCAAGCAAACTTCTTAAGACGTACAGTATCTTAGCCAGGCAGTGGTGGCACAAGCCTTTAATCCCAGCACTTGGGAGGCAGAGGCAGGTGGATCTCTGTGAGTTTGAGGCCAGCCTGGTCTACAAGAACTAGTTCCAGGACAGGCATCAAAGCTAAAGAGGAACCGTGTCTAAAAAAAAAAAAAAGAAAAGAAAAGAAAAAGAAAAAAGAAGAAGCACAGTATCTTACATGCTATTTCCAGCAGAAACTATCATAAGGTGGGGCTAAGTCAGAGGGGAGCTAATCAAACAGTGTTGCATAAGGGGAACACAGGATATCTCAAGAACATTAAGACCAAGCACACAGCAGTCTTGAAATTGATAACTCCATTTTCTTCAGGAGAAAAAGCCAAGTCCTGGGAACTGAAACCTTAATTCTTTTGAGGCCCAGGCCTCAACCCCAGACTGGCCTTGACAAGTTCCCTGCTGAGCAAAAACACAGAACTAGATTCCTTTTGTTCTTTCACTGGGGCCTCTGAGCATCTTTATCTTGTCCATACACTTGAATCTTTAGGGCCTGTGGTCCTGGTTGTTGATGTGAGGGAAGGAATCCCAAGACTCCGGGAAGGGGAAGAGAGAGAGAGAAGAGAGAGAGAGAGAGAGAGAGAGAGAGAGAGAGAGAGAGAGAGAGGATATTAGCATTACCATTGTTTGTAATCTGTACTGAAAGTCTCTTTGTGGAAAAGACAGTAGACCCACACCTTTTAGTGACAGCAAAAGCCTGGGGACCCCAAAATGTTTCTGAGTAAAAAGCATTAACAGTTTTCCTCTGTCCAGAGGTCTGGCTCTACAGATCAGACAGAGATGCTTTCAACAACGAGAAGCACTTTTAAGTCTGTACTTATAAAACAACCAAGGGAAATTTAAATTTGATTAATGTTAAAACTGAACTTTTGAAGGCTTAAAGCATTTCCTTAGATCTCACAGCTTGCATGTGCACACCTTACCACACATTCATAGACCTCACAACTTAAGTTTTCACATCCCAGACCTTTGTAACTTACATTTATGTGCCTGAAATTACCTCTTAGACTCCCACAACTTACAAACTTCAAACCTCTTCTTCCCATCCAGCCAGGAGACGTAGGTGGTTGATTACCGAGAGCTGTCTTTACCAAGCAAGTTCCTTTAAGTAAGGGAAGAGTGAAACCTGCTTTGTGAGTTTATCATTGTTCTAGAGTGAATTCTGCAGGGAGGTAATTGTGTCTACCTTTCTCAGCAGGAGACCTAGCAGCTCTAGCAGGGGTAAAGAAAAGAAACAAGGCCAAATTTTAAGTATATTTGATTTTAAATAAACTTTACTTGCCTTTAATTACATATTTTAGCAATAACCATGAAGACATATACAGGAGGTAAAATAAACCTTGTTCCTGTAATGAATCATGTTTGTACTCAGCATGACTGTGAACACAGCTCTGAGCACACTAAAGAACTTGTCATTTATAAGGTGTCTGAACATGAACTTATGTGTCTTGATTTTTTTTTTATTTTCGAGACACATTCACAGCAAGTTAGTAGCATTTATAAGATTGGGATTTTACAGCTTTGTCCATGTTAAGTTTGAGCTTTAAAGATTTGAGTTGAAGATTTTATTGAGGATTCTATAGCATCAAAATAAAATTTTAAGCCATAAATACAGTTCGTTTATTTCTCTTTGTCCTTTCATAGTTCACCTTGAAGAACACCACAGCCTCTTGTATGACTCAGTTAATCCAAATTGCTAAAGCTTAACCAAGCTGGCAAAGATAAAGAGAACACATCTCTTCAAGTCAGTGTACTAACCTGGGTAGACCTTAGGAATTTATAAACCTTATTTATCAGACATACCTTACTTATTAAGTATGTGTTGTTTCTTATCTAAAATTTTCTAGAAGCCTGGCGTTGAGCAATTAGCAAGGACATACATAGTTAGACATACATCTCTAAGTCAGTTTCTGTTAACCTGAGCACACCTTTATAACCTTGGGAATCTGTCATTATGCAAAACTCCATCCCTATCAAAAATAGTTTGTAGACCTGCTGCTGCTTCCTTAGTCTGAGAAGAAGATGCAGTGGTAAGCTGAGTACTCAAGAGGCCTAGGTTTCATGAGTGCTGACTTATTTGGTCTATACCATGCGGTCTTTTTAACCAAGATGATGGTTAAGTTACATGGCATGTACTCTATTTTTTTGAGGGGAGGAGGGATAGGGTTTCTCTGTTTAGCTTTGGAGCCTGACCTGGAACTTGCTCTGTAGACCAGGCCAGTTTCAAATCTCACAGGGGGGGGGTCTGCCTCCCGAGTGCTGGGATTAAAGGCGTGGGCCACCACCACCCTGGTGTACTCTTTTTTTTTAAACCTTAGTAAAGATGGCTTCCAGCTACATTGTTGCTTTCATCCTGATGAAATGGTCATCAGCCAAGATGACCATGAACCACATGATTGCTATTTAAAAACATCTGTTTTCCTAAGCAAGAACTGAGCCACGTAATATGCAGTAACAAATTAAGATGACCTATAGATTTTTAAAGGATCAACCTTCAGTTACAGATTTCACAGATTTTTAACCATACTCAATAAACTTAAAAATTCTGAGATAAAATTTACATAAGACTTTTAAGAGAATTTTTTTTTTTAGAGCAGAGAGCAAAGAAATCATAAAGATGAAATATTTTCAAGAGTGGAAAGCAGAAAAAGCTTAGAGATAGAAGTCTTTGGAAAGGGTAGAGCAAAGAAAGCTTAGAAGAGATTTGGGATCCTTTGCTTGTGCAGTAGCAGAAGCTGTCACCCAACGAGAGAACCTGAACTCGAGTGCACCGTTCTCCCACCATTGAGCTGTTTGACCAGGGGTATTGAGTTAAAATTGCATCAATTTCACACTGTGAATCTAAGGAAATCTAATAAAAATTTACAGCACGGATCTGTCAATATGGAGCTCAAGTGGCCCTTGTGAGCAATATTTTGTCTTTCAACTTTTACCTACATATTCCTGTGTCTTTAAACTTACAAAACCTTATTTTAAGGTCCCAAGGGCAGGTCTTTTTGAATGAAAGTAAAGATTTTTAAGAGCACTTTAGCACATTATAGGAACTAGAATACAGAAGCAAAGAAAGCATTTAAAGGAAAAAAAAATGTTTGTCTTCATTAGTGTTTCAATCGCTGTGGAGACACCACGACCACAGCAACTTCTGCAAAGAAACATTTAAATGTGTGGCTTACAGTCTCAGAGCTTCAGTCTGTTATTATCATGGCAGGACATGGCAGTATGCAGACAGACATGGTGCTAAAGAAGGAGCTGAGAGTTCTACATCTTGATCCTCAGGCAACAGGAACTGTAACACTTGAAGAAGCTTGAGCACAGAAGACCACATAGCCCACCCCCACAGTGACAATAAGACCACATCTACTCCAATAAGACCACACCCACTCCAACAAGACCACACCTACTCCAACAAGGCCACACCAACTCCAACAAGACCACACCAACTCCAACAAGACCACACCAACTCCAACAAGGCCACACCAACTCCAACAAGGCCACACCTTCTATAACAAGGCCACACCTTTTAATAACGCTACTTCCTTTAGGGGCTATTTTCTTTCAAACCACCACAAGAATCTTAAGAATTTTGCTATCTCATGTTTTAGTGCTGGTGCTTTCTACTTTTTTTCTTCAGGCAATCTCTCTGGCCTGGCTTTTAAAAAAATTATCTATGTATTATGGCCATACTTACTCTTTTTCTTATATTCAGGTATCCCTGTTTAGTCACTACTTGACCTGGACTAGCAGGTCATTCTTTGGTGACAGGGTCCTGAGAGAGAGGACCAGGAGATCAGAAGAAATAGAATAGAAGATAAAGTTTATTATTAAAGGACCAAGGGGTCTTTCTGTCTACGTCCTCCATCAAACAAACTTCTTATAAGGTACAGTATCTTTTAAACTATTTCCAGGGAAGAAATGGGACAGAGTCAGCAGAAACTGTTATACGATAGGGCTAAGTCAGAGGGGAGGTAACCAAACAATGTTGTACAAAGGGAACACATGGTATCTCAAGAACATTACAGACTGAGCACACAGCAACCTTGGGACTGATAACTCCAGTCTCTTCAGGGGAAAAAGCCAAGTCCCTGGGACAGACCAGCGCTGCCAAGTCTACTCCTTTTGTCCTTTTATCAGGACGTCTGAGAAAGCCTTAGATCAGCCCAGATCTCAATAGGGCGGAGTTGGGATGGGGTGGGGGCACGGCCTCTGTGGTCAGTGACAATTGCAGGCTGTGAGTTAGTCTGCCCTCTGTCCTCTCCTAAGCCAGGTGGACTGCCACCGTGACATTTAACCACATTACAGAGTAAGTACAGCTGCTGCTCTGGGATCTGGTGGACTTGGGGAGGTGGGCAGACCCTAGGCATGCCTGTCCAAGCTGTAGTCAGGGACTCCTATGGACGAGGCTTAATACCAACATCTGAAACTTACTTAAAACATTATGAGAAAATTTTTGGTGATTTTTTTTCTTTTGTAACGCCATTGCACTGTTGGTCTACAAGTCTGTCTTGAGCCATTACCTGCATTGTTGCATTGTCCGACCTTTCTACAGCTCTGAGTACCACTACTTCTCTTTGCAGTCCCATGGCCTCAGCCTCCTAAGTTATCTCTTAGAGGATGTGGAGACATCCTTTAAGGATGTCAGCCTACTCAAGGAGTCTCTCCCACTTTGACCCATGACTTTTCCCTGCCTGAGAACAGTTTCCTATTCTTCCATTCAGAACCGCTGCCACAATGAGGATCTTCTCCTTTCTATGCTTGCTGCTCTTCAGCCTTGGGGTGACCTCCCGCTACCACTCCCGTTCCCAGGAGAAGAAGAAGGCCAAGGGGTCCTCTGTGAGTGCTAGGGTAACTCCCAGAAGCAAGGACTTTGCCTTCAGTCTCTACAGGGCCTTGGCTTCTGAAGCCCCTGATCAGAATGTCTTCTTCTCCCCCCTGAGTGTGACCATGAGCTTGGCCATGCTGTCTATGGGGACTGGATCCCACAGTAAGACACAGATCATGGAGGGCCTGGGCCTCAGCCTCCAGCAAAGCCAAGAGGCCGAGCTCCACAAGGAATTCCAACATCTGCTGCAGAGGTTCAGTCAGCTTAGTGATGGCCTCCAGTTGAGCCTGGGCAGTGCCCTTTTTATAGACCCAGCAATACATATTCGGGACAACTTCTTGAGTGCCATGAAGACCCTGTACATGGCGGATACTTTCTCTACCAACTTCGGGAACCCTGAAATGGCTAAGAAGCAGATTAACGACTATGTGGACAAGCAGACCAAGGGCAAGATTGTAGACTTGATCAAGGAACTCCATAGCACCCATGTCATGGTGCTGATAAATTACATCTTCTTCAAAGGTAAGCCTCAGGCTCAGACTTTCACTTCCTCTCTTTCCTGTTTTATCTCTCACGGTAGCATTCTGTCCCCCTCAAAAGAACAATTCATCCACATGCCAGCTGGATGGAAGGGAAGACAGACGGTGATTTACCAGATAGCGGCTGGCCCTTGTCACATCATCATGATGAAACAATAACAATGCTGACACCAAACCCACTAGAACCAGGAATACAGATCTGATCAGGGTTAAAAGGGCAGGGAACGGGAGACCAGGGATTCTGAAGGCAAGTGCCTTAGTTACTTTTCTATTGCTATCATAAGACACTATGACCAAGACAATTTATAAAATACTTAAGTGGGGCTTGCTTATACTTTCACGGAGTGTGTATATGATCCATTATGGCAAGGCATGGTAGCAGGCAGGCAAGCATGATTCTGGAGCAGTAGCTGAGAGCTTACATGCCAACCACAAGACAAACACGATGTACAAAGAGAAACCCTGGGCCTCGTGTGGGCTTTTAAAGCCTCAAAGCCCACTCTCCATGTCGTACTTCCTCTAGTAAAACCACACATCCTAATCCCCAAGCAGTCCCACTAACATTTGAGTCTGTGGGAACCATTTTCCCCAACCCACATGTCAAGGGTTTGGCAATACAGGAGAACAGGCGTGTGAAAGGTTCAGGCTGCCCCAGTCATGAGGGGATTTGGCTTTTGAGGCTCATAGATGTGGCTGCTAAGGCTCCTGAGGCTACTCTGCAGAGACACTCTTTGGACTGTCTCCACTGGTCAGGCACAGCCAAGGGTGTCTCATTTCTACCCAGTGCTTTTGCTCCTACCCCATGTTCACCTTTAGCAAAGTGGGAGACGGCCTTCAGCGACAAAAACACCTACAAGGAAGATTTCCATGTGACCCCCAAGCAGACCATACAAGTGCTCATGATGAACCGTGAAGACGAGTACCACTACCTCGTGGACCAGGATATTTCCTGCACCGTGGTGATGCTCCCTTACCAAGGCAATGCCACCGCTCTGTTCATTCTCCCCAACGAAGGCAAGATGCAGCAGGTGGAGAACGGCCTGAATGAGGGAGCCCTGAAGAACTGGCTGAAGACAGCCACAAAGAGGTACTTTCTAAGTCACACTGGGGTTACATCCCTCCACCCATGCCTGGGAAGACACATGACCCAGGACAACACAAGGATGGGAAGTGATGGTTGGGCATCTTAGGCAGGAAGCTGTCTCCAAACCGAAAGTCTTCCTGTAATGTCCTCAGCCCAGGACCTGGCCCAGCTTGAGGGATAAAATCTGGAAAAGTGGGACACTCCAGCAGAGATGAAGGTTCCATTAGGTCTAGGGCCACAGAGGGAGGGTGCTAAGGACATCTCAGCATCTCATACTCTTTACTCTCTCTAGGCGGTTAGGCCTTTACCTCCCCAAGTTCTCCATTGAGGGTACCTACCATCTGGAGAAAATCCTACCCAAGATGGGCATCAAGGATGTCTTCACCTCCCATGCTGATCTGTCTGGCATCACTGACTATGCCAATATCAACTTGTCTGAGGTGAGTCTGGACACTCCTGAAAACCTACTTTAGAAATTATCACACCATTCCACCCCATTTCACCTGATGCCAACACACCCCAAATCCCATCCCACCCATCCCACCCTGTCCCACTGCACCCGTTCCCAACACACCCACCCTACCCCATTCCACCCTATCCCGTCTCATCCCATCCCACCCCACCCCACCCCATCCCACTCAATCCCATTCCATCCAATTACCTTGTTCTGCCCCATTCTATCACTGATCCTCTTCGATGCCGTCCCACCCAATTCCATTCGGTCTCACCTCAGCTCATTCCTTTCTATCCCATTATGATTCCTTCATACTAGAGATTCAAAGAATTTCCTTTGTGCCTTGTTCTTACAATGAAAGCCCATATTTGCCACATGGTCTTGGAGGAATCTGTGCCTGTTTGAATGCTGTTTTGTCAATCTCTCTCTGTGTGTGCATGCATCCATCCCAGAAAAAGAGCAGTCTTTATTGAACAGCACAGAAAGCATCATACGGGGAAGGAATGGGATACTTTACAGAAATCTTCTCAGACTTGTATAAGGGATTAAGTCGCTGACTCCAATTGACCCAGACATCAAACAGAACTACAAACATCATTGTTTATAACTTTGTTTTAGAAGATTACTTTCAACTTCCGTATCTGCTGTTTTCAGCAAATGACACACAGTGCTGTCTAGATCGGGGACAATGGAAGAGTATGTAATTTAAGACTGCATGGGGAATCCAAGGCAAGTAAGGTTGTTTATGGCACCGTTCACTCAAAAGCAGGTTAAACCAACAGGCTGAGTACACAGAAGGATGGCAGGTTTCCGTGACCTCTGAATGTATTATTAACTCTGGCTGTGAGGTCCCAGTTCCTTAGAAATACAAGCAGTATTTTTATCACGATGCATCACCACAACCCAGCCCTACTGTCTGCCCGCAGATGATGCACAAATCCTTGGTGGAGGTAGACGAGTCAGGAACTGTAGCGGCTGCTGCCACCGGAGAGGTCTTCATGTTCAGATCTGCTCGGCCGAGGACTCTGCAGATGAAATTCAACAGACCTTTTCTGTTTGCCATCGTGGAAAACATGGATCTCTTGTTCCTTGGCAAAGTGGTCCGGCCCTGAGCTGGGACTCTTTCCGAAACCCACAGGCTGACCCAGAGGAAGCCACGAGGATACGACAGCTCATTCATCTGTTGGGAGTTGGTGATTTGCTGAATAGATTAACTAACAAGGTGTTATGAATAATACTAATACACTAATGGCGGCTTCTCTGATCACACTTGTAAGGTATGGGTTCTTGCTCTCATTTTTCATCAGCCAGCTGCTTTCTCCACCATATCTGTATCACAGTCATACCCAGTGCCTGGGCCATCTGCGCTCAGTCTGTCACTCTAAAGCTTTGTGAGAGACTGATCACTATAGGTGATGGTCACTAGAACGCACATTTTTAAGCCTGGTCTCCCACCTGTCAGCCCCAATTATCAGTTCATTGTGCTTTAGGAATGGGAATGACGATGCCCCTCTCTGGACCTTTGTTTCTCTGTGCATCCAGTGAAGGATTAGAGCAAGAAGTCCATCCACTGATACGTAGAAATCATTCCACAGGCCAGTCAGGATTGATATAAGAACTCAGCTTAGCAGCACACTTGAGTATGAGGGTAGAAGTGTCTCGCCACGGACACAAGTATCAACTGGCAAACCTGACTAGGCTGGGATGACAGAGGCCTGTCGCAAACCGTAGAACATGGATTAGAGACCGACTTGCTGATTTTCACCTTGGCAATAGCAATAAAACATTTCGCAAAGACTGGGTCTCATTGTCCTTTTGGAGACAGCCCTGAGGAGAGCGACACTTGCTATGTGATGCCATTATTCTGGTTTGGCTGACAGAGAAAGGAAGGCTTGCTGAGGCCGAGGCGGCTTGCCCAGTCACACGGCTTGCACATGGTACAGCCAAGATGAATGAGAGACTGGTGAGTTTCTCATCGCCGAGACCACACAAGGAGCAGTTTAAGAGTCTCTTTAGGCTCTGGTTTGATGGGATAGTTCACCATGGCGAGGAAGGCATGGGGCAGGGGAGGGCTCAGCTGCGGCAGCAAGAGTGTGAGGCTGCTTTCTCGCGCCTGAGTGGATGTGCAGGTCTGAGACAGAAAGGAAGGCTGGGCTATAAACCCCACGGCCCATTCCTCAGCTAGCCACGGTTCCATCTACGTCCCATCTCCCAGAGTTTCCCACAACCCCCAAAACAGCATTGCCAGTGTTCAGATACACGAAGGGAACATTTTTCACCTAAACCGTAACAGATGGGGAGTGTAGCCCCACAGCTACCCTCAACCCTGTGTTCTGCTGAGGAGGGAAAATGGAGACAGGATAACAGGTGTGTCTAGATCTCAGCACCCTGGGTTGACTCCTGTCCTCTGGCCAAAGAGGGAATTTGGCACATCAAAAAGCAAATGAGTAAATGAATGATTGAGCAAAATTGCCACCAAACCTCAAGCTGTCTCCAGGGCAGAGTACTTTGCCCACCCCAACGTGAATATTACTGTTATGGTTCCCATGGGGCTGTGCTCAGAGCTCCGATTCCTGGATTGTATTGAAGACGGGTATCCACTGGAAATAACAAAGTGTGTTTTAGTCAGGGTTTCATAAAAGAACACAAATGAGTGTGTGGTGTGTGTGTGTGCATGCATACATGCATGCGTGCACATGCGTGTGTGTGAATGTGCATGCATACGTGTGTATGCATGTGTGCGTGTTTGTGCACGCATGCGTGCATATGCTCACACATGTGTTTGTGCGCGTGCGTGCGTGTGTGATTTATAAGAGGCTTACAGGATGCAGTTTAGGCAGTCCAACAATGGCTGTCTCACACTGGAGAGGCTGAGAACCTGACAGCCCATGCCGAAGCTGCCTGTCTCAGTGGTTCCCTTTGAGACTTGCAGGCCCCGAGGACTGCTGGAGAGCAGCTGATCGTCAGTCTGCACTGGAATCCTTAAGAAGCTGGTTCTGATACGGGCAAAGAAACGCCATAGCTACAGGACAGATGCCTTTGCTGATGAGAGCAAGGGAAAGCAGGCAGAAAGCAAACTTTCCTTCTTCCTTGTCCTTTTATCTGGGTTGCCATTAGAAGGTGTGGTCTAGATTTAGGGTGGGTCTTCTTGCTTGAGACAATCTCATGGAGTCATTATAGTTGTGGACAACAGTTGGGTTTTAGTTGATTCCAAATGCTGTCAAGTTGGCAACCAAGGTTAGCTATCACACAAGGTCAGCACCTTTAAAAAATATTTATTTCACTTTTATTCATCTGTGTGTGTGTGTGTGTGTGTGTGTGTGTGTGTGTGTGTGTGTGTGTGTTTGCAGGTGCCGGTGAGATCCCTGGGAGTTGGTGTTTCAGAAAGGTATGAGCCTCCCATTGTGATGTCTAGGAATTAGCCCCAGAGTTTGACTGCCCCCTAGAGTACTTACCAAGGACTGCTCTGTCAGTCTGCTGTGGGAACTTTTCATTTGCAATCGCTTTCCTTCCTCAGGACCCTGCAACAAGGTCTGTCCCTGTCTCTGGTTTACACTAAGAACTAGCTGGTGACAGCAAAGGCCTAGACTCTGACGCCTGGCACATAGTGCTGGTGTGCAGGAGTGCACGTGGCTATGACCAGATCCAGACATCTCAGCAGTGACTATGCTAACGCAGTGACCGTCCACAATCAGGCCTTACCGTGGGGTCAACCCACCCCCTCATGCCTTTCCCTTGTATAATGTCTAGTGATTCGTGGCAAATTGTGTCTCTTCCTGTTTACCTAGTCCATCGGAGGTCAGAGAGGAGTCCTGTCTAAGGGTCATGTATGACACCAAGGTCCAGTGCTTCCAAAAGTTTACTGAACAAGCAGACAGAAAGCAAACACTGCGTGGGCCGAGAGGTGGTGGAACAGTGCCTGGAGCCTCTGTTGCACATCACACGTGAATGTTGTCTTAGAACTTACTGGAAGCTATTGGATTCAGCTGCCACATGATTCGGGGATGTAGAGACTAACAGTTCAGGGAGTTCAAAGGTTTTGCCAGAGAACAGCACGGAGCTGGTTTTGATGTAGGAGTGGAGCTCCATAGACAGCAAATTTGGGACAGGTAGAGGACTTGCTGACAGAGGGACCAGCAGGAGGGAAGCATGAGACAGACAAGATGTGGTGAAAGAGAAAGTACAGACACAGGCCATGAAGGAAAACAGGGGGAAAGGAAGTCGCTGTCCTGGCTGTTTGGGAACAAGGGCCTTGGATACCTGGCCATGATTTTTCCTAATGTCTCTCAAAAGTGACATTATATTGTGACAGTCGTTCACACCACACCCTGAATGTCCCTCTTCCTGTCCTTCATTCCCGCCCACACATAAACTGAGACCTCCACTTGATCCTTTCGGGGACACTCACACTTTCCTCTCTAAGGCTCCACCAGTGCGTCACCCACTGGAGAAGGACTGTTGTGTGGGGCTTCTGGGCTTCTGCACACATAGCAGCTGCTCCCCCAAGACACTCATTCTTAGCCTCCTGGGACAACCACGACACCTATACATGCATCCACAGACACTTGGACATGTAGGCTCTATCATCTACACACCTGCATGGACACAAACTATAAATAAATAAATAAATAAAAATATAAATACATTTTCCTGGCTCAAGACAAGGAATTGGAATGTTGATGGCAAGGCTCTAAAGCTCTCCCTTGAGGTTTGTACATACACATGGTATACACATGGTATACACATCACTTTAAAGGTAGAGTTATGGAGCATGGCTGAGGCTCTGAGGAAAGGTTAGGCCCATGTGGCAGAGTGGCAGCCCCTTCTTATAGTTTTCTCAGGTAGTAGAGTGGCAAGGAGATTGGAAAGTTTCCTTTTTTCATTTCATTCTAGGGTAAGCAAGGAGTAGTGAGTTAAAATAATAATGTTGGGGATAGATATAGATATACATCTCTTGTGGAAGACCATTATTGAGGATTGATAGTGTAGGGAAGGCCAGAATCTATAGAAATGAATTATTTTAGTTCTGGAAATCAAATGACATTAAATTCCAGAATAGTCACAGTTCAACCAAAATGGAGGAGTTTTAGGATGGTGTGGCCCAAGCTAACGATTTCCAGGGATAGAGAGTGGGAACTACCTGGAGTTTTGTATAGCATATACCCATGGAAAGATGGACAGAAGGCCCCTCTACCAAAAGTTCAGAACAAAACTCCAGTCGTAAGAGACCTCAGAAGCACACAAGAGCTGCAAGACCCAGGCAGTAAGTGGGCCATAATGACCATCACTGAGGTGGTAGCAGGCAAACCCTTCACGCCTAATGTCAGAGCACTGCAGTGACTTCAAAGATTCACAACCGATTCCCCCCAGCACAGGTGACTACCCTGGGCTGCCACAGAGCAGGGGTACAGCTCCAGGGCTGGAGTCAGGTGACCTCGACAGTTGGCTTTTCTGCTCTGAGGTCATTGTGTTGTTTCAGTCAGGCTGCGTATAGGTCATCAAGGACCAAAGTGTATTGGTGAAGAGATGGACACCATCCAGCTGGTCTGGTTCAGACCTGGTTTGGCTCAGGATCAACTGGCATGGGGCTTTGGAAACCTTCACAGAAGACAGTCATCAGTGAGCCCACCTCTGAAGTTGCTGGTAGGAAGACAATAGGGGTTTAGGCAGGAAGAACAGAGCAACCATGGTAGCCGATGAGTCCTGAAAGAAGGATAGAGGGGCAGCTACCACCTAGGGAGGAATCTGGTACCACACAGTGTGGGGTGAGCCTGCATGCTGTCTTCTGACCACTCTGCTCTTACTCTTTTCCTTGGCCCTAAGGACTAAGAGGGAGACTGGTCTCTTCTCACTCATCTGCTGATGGGGAATGAATTGTCCCCAAATGCACATCTGGAAACAATAAACATGGAATACCCCACAGTGTCAGGCATCCATGAGGAGCCAGGCTGGCTGGTTCATCCTCAGGACGGTCTCTCGCGAGTCACACTGTTACCTGAAGACTTGTCACATGCTGGAGGTTCCATGTCTAAGGTCACTCTCATGACCATTTTCTTTTCCTGAATACTGGGGACTGAAACCAAGGTCTTGTGCTTGCTGGGCAAGCCCCTACCGCTGAGCTAACCCCAGCCCTTTCAAAGTTTTGATGGGAAATCTCTCTGGGCTTACTCAAAGGGCTGAGCTGAGCCCCCACCAACACCACCAGGCTGGCTTGCCAAGAACTTCTAAGGAGGAAGAGAAAGAGAGGAAGGGAGAGAGAGAAAAAGAGAAGAGGAGGAGGAGGGAGAGAAGAGAGGACAGGGATGAGGAGAAGAGAAAGGAAGATAGGTGAGACTTGGGAAAGAACTGGACAGCTGAGGCAGTCTACTCCTGTAATCCCAGCACTAGAGAGGCTGAGGCAGGGAAACCAGGAGAGTGTTCGTAGGTGTGTGGATTAATATCAGGATCTTTGCTTTGCTTCCATTGGTCCATCTGTCTGTTTTTATGACAATACCAAGCTGTTTTCATTACTGTAGCTCTGTAATAGACCTTAAACTCAGGGATGGTGGTGCCTCCAGAAGTTCCTTTTTTGTATAATATGGTTTTGGCTATCCTGAGTTTTTTGTTTGTTCCATACGAAGTTGAGCATTGTTCTTTCGAGGTCTGTGAAGAATTATATCGGGATTTTGATGGGGATTGCATTGAATCTGTAGATTGCTGTTAGTAAGACTGTGATTTTTACTATGCTAATCCAAGAGCAAGAGAGATCTTTCCATTTTCTAATAGCCTTCTTCAATTTCTTTCTTCGAAGACTTAAGGTTTTAGTCATATAGATCTTTCACTTGTTAGAGTTACCCCAAGATATTTGATGTTGTTTGTGGCTATTGTAAAGGGTGATGTTTCTCTGAGTTCTTTGTCAGCCAGTTTATCATCTGTATATAGGAGGGCTACTGATGTCCTTGAGTTAATCTTGTAAACCCCCCCACATTATTGAAGGTGTTTATCAGCTGTAGGTGTTTCCTGGTGAAATTTTATGGGTCACTTATGTAAACTATCATATCATCTGCAAGTAGCAAGAGTTTGACTTCTTCCCTTCCAATTTGTATCCCTTTATCTCCTTTTGTTCTTACTGCTCTAACTAGAACTTTGAGTACTATACTGAACAGATATGAAGAAAGAGGACAGCCTCTATTTCAGTCTTTAAGTCTTGAACCATTGCCTTTACCTGCTTGATTACTTTTTTTTTGTTTTCTTTAAGGGATTTATTTGTTTCTTCCATTTTTTGTTTGTCTTTTCCTCCATTTCATTAAGGGGGTTTTTCATTTTCTCTTTTAAGGGCCTCAATCATCTTCATAAAGTTATATTTAAGGTTATTTTCTTCTGCTACATCTGCATTGGGGTGTTTAGTTCTTGCTGTTGTAGAGCCATTAGTTACTGGAGGTGCTGTCTTATTCTTTATGTTGTTGAGTGTTTCCTCACATGGTTGTCTACCCATCTCTTCCTCCAATCAATACAGGGGTAGCCAGTGCTTTAGGGGGTCTTTCTTTCTCCAGCTGGTGTAGTTGGGAGTATCTTTGGCTCCATTGATTGCTCCTTTATGTGCAGGTAGAGAAAAGCCTCCAGTGCTTGCTCTTCTAGGTGCAGGTGCTTCTGTGGCTCGTAGGTCATTAATGTGACTGGGTATCACATGCAGAGAATAGCACCAGAAGCTGGCTGGGACACAGGTAATCTTTTTCCAGAAGAACTTTTCACTATAGTTTCTGGAAATGGCTTCTGCCACTCACACTTCTACTCCTCCCCAGCAGGGACTCCCAGTCACACCTCACTGCTCATGCCTCCACTAGAGGGGACACCAGGCCACACTGCTGCTGCTCCAGTGCTTTTTCCCTGGTTTGAGCACAAAATAGAAGCAAGGAGACAGTAAAAGTAAAAATTATCAAATTAGACTGCTTTAGAAGTAGAGATTTATTAGGGACCAATTGTTCAAGTCTTTCTCTTGGGAAGCAATGTGAAGAAGCAAAATATCAGAAAAGAAAGCAACTTTTATAGAACAGCAGGGTAGGAAACTTTGAGCTGATTCAGACTATCTGGATTGGGGGGAACTAGGTACCCATGCTGAGATAGCTGACATTTGTGGGAAGTTTAGGATGACCCCTGGAAAGCATAAATTTCCCATAGGTAATCTCTGGTAAACAGAGACCTGCCTTTAGGACTCTGTTTGTCCAGGCAAAATCCTTCATGTTAGGACCAGCCCCTTCATTTGGGAAACTTCATCTTTGGATCTAACTCTGGTGCCTGAGTCTCTATCAACACTGTTGACCCTTAACACACACTTGTCATCCTCAAGAGACTAAGACTAAGTTGTAATCCTCAAGAAATAAATATCCTGAAGCCATTCTGAATGCGAATGACCTGAGAGCACAGACTTAGGCTACCCAAATTCCATGTCTCAGTGTGGAAGCAGACTCATGAAAACGTTATAGCGTAACTACACAAAGAAAGTCACAAGTCAAAGCAAGTTTGAGATGCAGGGGTGGGAACCTCAGAGAGGTGGCTGCATCAAGATGGGGGGTTTCTCTGCTGGCTGAAGATGTTATCTGCTGGCATTCTTAGTGTTTGTAAGATGTTTATAAGTTAATAGAATCTATTGTCATGGGGTTGAGTTCTGACGTGGAGGGAGACAAACAGGCTGTTCCAGAGAGGCAGCACTCAGCCCAAGAGAAGGTAACTAGCGTCTGGTCCTGCAATGTTCCAATCTCTTCCCAGTACTGAAATTAATATCATCCAGCCAGGCTCTGCAGACACAGAATTCTTTAAGGGATTTCCTTTCACTTCCAGACAAAGCAGCTTTCCTTCAGATGTCTGATGTCAAAGAGGGCTGAGCGAGTGTCTATTGAGAATATGTCCATTGTTGCCAGACAGGACGGTTACACAGATGGAACAGAGTCGGTCTTTTTTTTTTTTAACCTCTGTTTACTCCCCATCTCCACACTGAACTTTGAACCATTGCAGAAAAAGAAGCTGTGACCTTGAAATCCAGCTAGAGCTGCCTTATTGATTGACACACAGTGACAGATGTTTTCTGCTAACAAGAGTTTCTAAATTCATGTTAACAGAAATCATCCTGCCTGCCAGCTTCCGGTAAGATCACAGAGCGCACCTTGTATGTGCCAGCATTTCCTAAGAGGTGGGAGGTGTTCCTGGTGGGGATAAATAGACCTGAGTGTGCATCAGAGAACAGCACCCCAGGGGAGAAGCAACCCCAAACACTGGACTCTGCTGTCACAGACACTGGCAGCTCTGCAGGTAATACCCATGATTTCTTCTCTCTGGGGAGAGTGGAAGGTGCTTTTACAGGACTGCAGTACTGGCAGTGACCGGGGGTCTTGGTTTGCAAGAGGGGTGAGGAGTTTTCCTGGGGTACTGGGTTGAAGGCAGGGGACATTTCTTTTTTTAAAATTTATTTATTAATTAAGGATTTCTGCCTCCTCCCCGCCACAGCCTCCCATTTCTCTCCCCCTCCCCCGATCAAGCCCCCCTCCCTCATCAGCTCAAAGAGCAATCAGGGTTCCCTGACCTGTGGACCACCCACATCCATCAAGGTCTAGTAGGGTGAGGATCCAAACTGCCTAGGCTCCCCCAAAGCCAGTACGTGCAATAGGATCAAAAACCCATTGCCATTGTTCTTGAGTTCTCAGTAGTCCTCATTGTCCGCTATGTTCAGCAAGTCCGGTTTTATCCCATGCTTTTTCAGACCCAGGCCAGCTGGCCTTGGTGAGTTCCCGATAGAACATCCCCATTGTCTCAGTGTGTGGGTGTACCCCTCGTGGTCCTGAGTTCCTTGCTTGTGCTCCCTCTCCTTCTGCTCCTGATTTGGACCTTGAGATTTCTGTCCAGTGCTCCAATGTGAGTCTCTGTCTCTGTCTCCTTTCATCACCTGATGAAGATTAATATTCAGGAGGATGCCTATATGTTTGTCTTTGGATTCACCTTCTTATTTAGCTTCTCTAGGATTGCGAATTATAAGATCAATGTCCTTTATTTATGGCTAGAAACCAAAAATGAGTGAGTACATTCCAAGTTCCTCTTTTTGGGTCTGGCTACCTCTCTCAGGAGAGTGTTTTCTATTTCTATCCATTTGTATGCAAAATTCAAGAAGTCCTTGTTTTTTACTGCTGAGTAATACTCTAATATGTATATATTCCATACTTTCTTCATCCATTCTTCCATTGAAGGGCATCTAGGTTGTTTCCAGGTTCTGGCTATTACAAACAATGCTGCTATGAACATAGTTGAGCATATACTTTTGTTGTATGATAGGGCCTCTCTTGGGTATATTCCCAAGAGTGGTATTGCTGGGTCCAGGGGTAGGTTGATCCTGAATTTCCTGAGAAACCGAAACACTGCTTTCCAGAGTGGTTGCACAAGTTTGCATTCCCACCAGCAATGGATGAGTGTACCCCTTTCTCCACAACCTCTCCAGAAAAGGCTATCATTGGTGTTTTTTATTTTAGCTATTCTGACAGGTGTAAGATGGTATCTTAAAGTTGCCTTGATTTGCATTTCCCTGATCACTAAGGAAGTTGAGCATGACCTTAAGTGTCTTTTGGCCATTTGAAGTTCTTCTGTTGAGAATTCTCTGTTCAGCTCAGTGCCCCATTTTATAATTGGGTTGATTAGCCTTTTACGGTCTAGTTTCTTGAGTTCTTTATATATTTTGGAGATCAGACCTTTGTCAGTTGCGGGGTTGGTGAAGATCTTCTCCCAGTCAGTGGGTTGCCTTTTTGTCTTAGTGACAGTGTCCTTTGCTTTACAGAAGCTTCTCAGTCTCAGGAGGTCCCATTTATGCAATGAGGCCCTTAATGTCAGTGCTGCTGAGGTTATACGTAGGAAGTGGTCTCCTGTGCCCATGTGTTGTAGAGTACTTCCCACTTTCTCTTCTATCAGGTTCAGTGTGTTCGGACTGATATTGAGGTCTTTAATCCATTTGGACTTGAGTTTTGTGCATGGTGATAGATATGGATCTATTTTCATTCTTCTACAGGTTGACATCCAGTTTTGCCAGCACAATTTGTTGAAGATGCTCTCTTTTTTCCATTGTATACTTTTAGCTCCTTTATCAAAAATCAGGTGTTCATAGGTTTGTGGGTTAAAGTCAGGGTCTTCTATTCGATTCCATTGGTCGACTTCTCTGTTTTTATGCCAATACCAAGCTGTTTTCAATACTGTAACTCTGTAATAGAGTTTGAAGTCAGGGATGGTAATGCCTCCAGACAATCCTTTATTGTATAAGATTGTTTTGGCTATCCTGGGTTTTTTGTTTTTCCCTATAAAGTTGATTATTGTCTTCTCCAGATCTGTGAAGAATTTTGATGGGATTTTGATGGGGATTGCATTGAATCTTTAGATTGCTTTTGATAGAATTGCCATTTTTACTATGTTGATCCTCCCAATCCAAGAGCAAGGGAGGTCCTTCCATTTCCTGGTGTCCTCTTCAATTTCTTTCTTCAAAGACTTAAAGTTCTTGTTAAATAGACCTTTCACATCCTTGGTCAGAGTTACCCCAAGATATTTTATGCTATTTGTGGCTATCATGAAAGGTGATGCTTCTCTGATTTCCCTCTCTGCTTCCTTATCCTTAGTGTATAGGAAGGCAACTGATTTTTTGGAGTTGATCTTGTATCCTGCCACATTACTAAAGGTGTTTATCAGCTGTAGGAGTTCTTTGGTAGAGTTTTTGGGGTTGCTTATGTATACTATCATATCATCTGCACATAATGAAAGCTTAACTTCTTCCTTTTCAATACGAATCCCCTTGATCCCCTTATGTTGTCTTATTGCTATTGCTAGAACTTCAAGCACTATATTGAAGAGGTATGGAGAGAGTGGACATCCTTACCGTGTTCCTGATTTTAGTGGGATGGCTTTGAGTTTTTCTCCGTTTAATTTAATTTTAGCTGTCGGCTTGCTGTAAATAGCTTTTATTATATTTAAGTATGACCCTTGTATCCCTAATCTCTCCAAGATTTTTATCATAAAGGGGTGTTGAATTTTTCGAATGCTTTTTCAGCATCTAATGAAATGATCATATGGTTTTTTTCTTTCAGTTTATTTATATGGTGGATTACATCGATAGATTTGCATATGTTGAACCAGCCCTGCATCTCTGGGATGAAGCCTACTTGGTCATAATGGATAATTTTTCTAATGTGTTCTTGGATTTGGTTTGCCAGTATTTTATTGAGAATTTTTGTGTCGATATTCATGAGTGAGGCCTGTAATTCTCTTTCTTGGTTGGGTCTTTGTGTGGTTTTGGTGTCAGGGTAACTGTAGCTTCATAAAAGGAATTTGGCAATGACTCTTCTGTTTCTATATTGTGAAATACATTAAGGAGTATAGGTATTAGTTCTTCTTGGAAGTTCTGGTAGAATTCTGCATTGAAACCATCTGGTCCTGGGCTTTTTTTCGAAGGGAGATTTTTGATAACCGTTTTTAATTCTTCGCGACTAACAGGTCTATTTAGATCATTTACCTGGTCTTGGTTTAGCTTTGGTATATGGTACTTATTTTAAAAAATGTCCATTTCTTTTGTATTTTCCAGTTTTGTGGCATACAGGCTTTTGTAGTAAGAACTAATGATTCTCTGAATTTCCTCTGTGTCTGTGGTTATGTCCCCCTTTTCATTTCTGATCTTATTTATTTGTGTGTTTTCTCTCTGTTGTTTAATTAGTTTGGATAGGGGTTTGTCGATCTTGCTGATTTTCTCCAAGAACCAACTTTTTGTTTCATTGATTCTTTGGACTGTTTTCTGTGTTTCTATTTTGTTGATTTCTGCCCTCAGTTTTATTATTTCCAGTCTTCTACTTCTCCTGGGCGCGTCTGCTTCTTTTATTTCTAGAGCTTTCAGGCGTGTTGTTAAGTCGGCAGGGGACATGTCTGGGGGCACATAAATCTTATCGGTCTAAGTCTTCCTGTCTATGGAAGATGCGGGTGTCATGGGCTCTGCTCCTGGAGACTGAATGGAGCCTGCTCCTTCCCACCCTCCACAGGGAGAAAGTATTGAGACCTTATCTAGACTAGGTCCTGCTGTCATAGATGTGGGGAGACAGGAATGCTGCAGAGTCCCCCTGGGAGCAGTGGCAGCCCTACAGTGCTTGTAGCTGACAGGGGATGCCTTGGTATCAGAAACCCCAATTCCCCAGGAAAACTCATGGCTAAGGAGAAGAGCTCCACCCTCTCATAACCAGGAAAAGAAGACAACAGCTTAGCCACACAGCCAAGTCTCCTGCACAAACAGACTAGCAAGTTTTCTGTGGAAATAATTTTGAGGTGAAATATAGTTGAATGATTTTTCGAAGAAATGAATGCATCAGCTTAACTGGAAACACAGGGTAGAGGCAGCTGAAGACCCTGACCCCTCTGCAGTCATGTGACAGCCCTGGGGACATGTGGCTCAGCTCCAACACCTCCCTCCCCTCCTTCCTACATTCCCCTCCTATGTTCTTCTAGTCTTCTCTCCCCTCCACCTTCCCCTTGGCTCCCTCATCTGACCCCTCCCTCCTGCACCTCTTCTCCCTCCCCCTTTTCACTCCACTTTCTCACTCCTACTTCATCTCCCCATCTTGTCTTCTCCCCTCCCTATCCGTCTTCGCCATCATCCCTTTCCTCTCGTGTCTCTAGTTCTCTTCTGAACTCACCTATAGAGGAGACAGAGGCTAAAGTTGGGCACCAATGTTTACCATGATCACAAGCTTTCAAATGTGGTCTTTTAGGATGCTAGATGCTCCTACTCCACGGGTGTGTGGAGGAGATGGCCCTCTGAGCATTCCCTGCAAATACTTCCAATTACCATAATAAGCCTGACACTTTCACTAATAATGTGTCCTGGGCCACTCACCAGGCTGCCCAGAAATGTCCACCCATTTGTTTGGTAACACACAGCCATCTTGACAGTTGAAATGAAATATGGTCCAGGGGTCAGAGACTGGGAAGACATTCCTTTTTCTACCTCCTAGGAGGTCTTCCAAGCTGAGACACAAACCACCATGTGGAATTCTGGCAGGGCTGAAAGAACCAAATCCTATTAGTCCTAATGTCTGTTCTCAAGGGTGGCCAGGCATTGGCACTGCAACAGGTATCTGCCTGACTTCCTCTCAATTAGCCCACCCCATGCCCTGAAACATGAACCAGATGTAGCCCAGGACAGTGAAACGTCACGGACATATCATCTGGAGGTTGGGGTGAGCCATTTGCTACTGATATAATTCAAGGATCCCTCACTAAGACCTGACTAGAAATTGGTGCTGTGGGATGGGGCACAAGTGCAGATTAAGAGTATTCATTGATTTCTTATGAGTCCTTATGAAAAGGAGAATCTAAGATTACACAAGGCTTTTGCCCATCCCCAGGTTCTTGTCTTCCTTCCTTTGTGACCCTGGTGTGTCCCTTTGTCTCTATGGATCCTGACTCTCTATGAGGAAATTGACTACTACAGCATTGCTTTATCCAGTGGTGACAGGGTGCATGGGATCTGGTGCTGCCATTTGAGTGGCCAGAGCATCTCCTATGGACAGCCCCAAAGGCAGAAAGAAGCAGCAAAACAGGGATATAATTCAGGCCAGGAAGGAGGACTAGGAGATGATCAGGATACCACCAGGACCTCCCAGACCAAAAAGATATTTCTTTTCAGCAGGAGAAGAGAGACGATGGCCATCATTGTAGCTCTTGTACTTTTGATTGCTGGGTTCTGCCCTGCTATTCTCTGCCAACCAGATGGTACAATAGGAACCACAGTCCAAGAAGAAAAAAATAATGGGGCAAGAGTGGACAATCTAGCACTGGCCTCAACCAATACTGACTTCGCCTTCAGCGTCTACAAGGAGCTGGTTTTGAAGAATCCAGATAAAAACATTGTCTTCTCCCCACTCAGCATCTCAGCTGCCTTGGCCGTCCTGTCCCTGGGAGCAGGCAACAACACACTGCAAGAGATTCTAGAAGGTCTCAAGTTCAATCTCACAGAGACCCCTGAGGCAGACATCCACCGGGGCTTTGGGCAGCTCCTCCTCATGCTCAGTCAGCCAAATGAGGAGCTGCAGATCAGCATAGGCAGCACCATGTTTGTTGAAAAGCGCCTACAGATCCTGGAAGAGTTCAAGGAGAAGGCAAGGGCGCTGTACCAGGCAGAGGCCTCAAGTGTCGACTTCCAGCAGCCTCATGAGGCCAAAAAGCTCATCAATGACTATGTGAGGAATCAGACCCAGGGGAAGATCAAGGAACTGATAGCAGACCTAGATGAGAGCATATTAATGGTGTTGGTGAACTACATCTACTTTAAAGGTGAGGATGGGCTCTGTTTTGGGGGTGGTTGGAGAGGGTGTTGACTGTGCACCTTGTGTTCGTACACTAAGCACTGGAAAAGAGGGGCTCGTGGCCTTAAGAACACGGGTGCCTAACTTCTTATTACTAGCAGCCCTTATTTTGGGAATTTTTTTTGATATAGGTGTGGTTCCCGGTACATACACCACAGGATACCTTTTCAGTATTCAGTCTGAGACAGCTAAATTTCACTGTGACATAAAATTACTGACTAGCTGTAGTAATAGGGAGGCGGTGGCGGGGCTGCGTCCCCAACACCCCAAGCCGCCTGGCTCGGCTAGCTTATGCCCCGAAATAATTACACGGACACTGTATTCTTTTAAACACTGCTTGGCCCATTCTCTTCTAGGCTAATTCTCACACCTGGACTAGCCCATTTCTAATCATCTGTGTAGCGCCCCTAGGTGCGCTTACCGGGAAGATTCTAGCCTAAGTCCATCCTGGGTCGGAGCTTCATAGCATGCGTCTTCCCTGGAGCAGGTAGCATGGCGTCTCTCTCTGCGTCTGCTCCGGAGAGCAGAGCTGTGGAGTCTGACCTCACTTCCTCTTCCTCCCGGCATTCTGTTCTGTTTACTCCACTCACCTAAGGGTGGGCCTATCCAATGGGCCTAGCAGTTTCTTTATTGCTTAGCTAATGAAATCAACAGATTGATATATGACACTCCCACATCAACTAGCAGAACACATAGACCACATATCCACTCCTATGTGAGTGTGCAGAAGTCAGGGCTTCTCCCTGCAGAGACGGTGTCTTAGTCAGTGTTCTACTGTTGTGATGGGACCACATGTCTACAGTAACTTCTCTAAAGGAGAACACTTAGTTGGGTGGGTCACTTAGAGCTCATGAGCTCAGACCATTATTATCATGGCAGAGGATGGGAGTGTGCAGGCAGACATGGCGCTGGAGCAGTGTCTGAGAGTCCTACATCTTACAGCCAAAAGAAAGTGATCGGGCACTCTGGGAAGTACCTTGAGCACTTATGAGACCTCAAAGCCTGCCTCACAGTTCCTCCACAAGACTACACCTGCTCTAAAAGAGCCACATGTCTTTATATTGTCACTCCCTATGAGCTTGTGGGGTTGGGGCCAATTCCATTCAAACTACCACAGAAGGAGTCCCTCACTCAGCCCACTCCAGCATGTCTAATGTGCTCCTAGAGAGTCTGTGGGCCAGAGAACCTCCTTCTCTAGAAGGATCCAGGTGCTCTGGGGACTTCCTGACCTAAGGAGCCTGGCCATCCCGGCCTTGAGGGGAAAGCATCATGGTTGACAATTATATAAGTGACTCGTGGGGACTTCTCTGCTGGACCTCTCCTCTGAGCCTTTTCTGTCAGGCTGGACATGGAAAAGCAAGGACTGAGGAGAAGCCATTAGTGAGAGGGAAGTGTCAGCCAGCCAGTGGCCTGTGTTTAGTGTCTGACTAGTTCGTGGAATTTTAGTTTGTAAAATTAGGAGCCCAGGCATCGTGCGGGGTCACAGTGCTGAAGACAAACTCCCAGGAAATGAATCTGGGGTTGAGAGTTGGGACACTAGGCTGGAATTACTTAGGGTAAGAGTTTATTGGGGAGACATCTAGACTCCACACCCACAAAATCCTGTGTGATAGACCAAGGAGTGGGGTAACGGCCCCACATGATGAGGCCCAATGAAAATACTGATGAGACTTGTGGTGGATTTGGAACTCTGGACTCTGGATAGTCAGGGCAGAGGAGGTGAGGATATGAGTCCATAGACATAAAACCAATAGACTGCGGAGAGAGGAAGGTAGAGGATGGGAGTTCAGGCTGATCCCAGAGCTCCTGCAGTCTGAGGGGAGGGAATCAGAGGGATGGCTGAAGATGAGGCTACAGGGCGTGACTCTCTGCTGGCCACAGGACTCCTGCTCCAAGGCTGCTTGACTGTGAGGTGGGGATGTGTACTTATGCTTCTGGATCCTGAGCCCAAGCAATTGTCAAAGTATCAAGTCTTCTAGGGTGTAATGCAGATAGCCATATGTACTTGGAATGTGGGCCAATCTAAGTAGTATAATTTTGATTCATGGATGTGCACATAGCCCACATGGGAGAAGAGGACTCCTTGCCTATGTCTTCACTATCTAAGTATGAGATCGTGGTAATGCAACACCGAGAATTTGCAGATCTCACGATTTTCAGTCTAAACCCACTCATGGTTCTGGGCACTGACTTCCATTAAGGGGGTTCATGCAGAAAGGTACCATCAACAGATCAGGATTTTGGAGAACAATGTCTCTCTTGTCCTGTTTCCCTAAAACCTGTCCTAAAATGACCACCTTCAAACATTTTTCCTCTTAAGGAGAGGTGATCCTCATCTCTCTGCAGGCTCCAGTCTCATAATTTTCAATCTCACGTGTCTATGACACAGCCCAACCTCAGATCCCTGCCTGTTTCTCAGACATCTCATGTAGGAAATCTTTGGTTATGAGATCCCTTTTCACACTAAGCCTGTGGGTCACTTCTCATTCACAGTTCTGCATCTACCAAGCTTTTTACTAATCTAGATTAAACAACCAGAAAGGGAACTCTGTGGCTGAATATGGACTGATTACTGTCAAGACTTAGGAACAGGGCAAAAATAGGGTGGAGGTGGAGTCTCTCTGTTGATGTTACAATTGATCTGCTCCACATATAGGGAAATGGAGGACGCCCTTTGATCCTGATTCCACATTTGAATCTGACTTCTACTTGGACAACAAGACCACTGTGGAGGTGCCCATGATGAAACTTAAATTTCTGAGCACACCCTACTTCCGGGATAAGGAGCTGTCCTGCACTGTGGTGGAGCTGAAGTACACAGGCAATGCCAGCGCCCTGTTCATCCTCCCTGATCAAGGCAGGATGCAGCAGGTGGAAGCCAGCCTGCAGCCAGAGACCCTGAGGAAGTGGAGGGACTCTCTTACACCCACGTGCGTGTCCACTGGAAACAATGCTGGCCTGGCTCTGCATCCTGCTATGGCCTGAGGCCCAGTGTCCCTGTACCTGAGAGTTTCACTAGCACCCAGTGTGAGGATTAGAGAGTCAGCAAAGACAGGTGGAGAAGAGGAAATTTTTTCTCTGCTGACTTGATAGTGTGGGGCCTGATTTTAATGTCATTCTTTTGTTGCTCACAAGATGACATCAGCTAGAGCAGGCACTGATTTTCCTATGTGTTTACCAGGCTGTAATTACACGGAATCTTGCATGGGTATGGGAAGGCAGAGGGAGTGAGGGTGAGAGGAGATCAGCTCTGAGAATCAGCTCTGCCCTGTGCAGCCATCGCATCCCCTCATCACTCATTCATTCACCATCACGGAATGATGGAATGATGATGGGAAGACCTCCTGTGTGCTCTGCTCTGATTTATACCCAGATTTTTATCAGAGACTAAAGCACTAAGTTTCTTAGCCTTGTGTATTCACCTTGTAATTGAGAATGAGAGAGTGGGGATGTGGAAATCATTTAGTCATTATTCAATTTGTTAGAAGGTGATAAGGCGTGACATTAAGAAGGGGATGTTTAAGGGCAGGGAAATCTAGAGTCAGGTGGGTGTGATTTTTAAATAGGTGGATCATTAAATGCCGTCTGAGTCCACAGGACAGGGGAAGGACTGCATTTTGTGGATCTGGGAGCAAAGCATATTCAGTGAGGGAACAGCTGGTACCAAGTCCCATTGCCTCTCCAGAACTCATGAATATTAATGCAATAGAAAAACAAAATCATGGGATGTAGACAGGGATGGGAAGAGGGCTTCTCTCCAGTGAGAGGGCCGTCTGTGGAAAGCTGCCCCAGCTACAGTGTGGTTTGAGGGGAACACACAGTTCAGTGACTCTTACATTTCTTTCCATTCTCAGCATAATTGACGAGCTCTACATGCCCAAGTTCTCCATCTCCACGGACTATAGCCTGGAGGGCATCCTTCAACAGCTGGGCATCAGAGAACTCTTCTCCATGCGGGCTGACCTGTCTGGGATTACAGGGACCAAGGACCTGAGAGTCTCTCATGTAAGACAAGACACACTGGTTGGTTCTCATTGGTGCCTGAATGTGGATGGTGAGGGCCAGGTGTGTGGGGGATGGCAAATGTGTGAGAAAGCCGGCATTTCTGAGATTCCTTCATCCTAGGAGAGATGATTACAACCTAGATACTCCTGCTGGATACCATGCAGCCAGTCCCTCCTCTGTTCCCTGAAAAAAAAACCTCACCCAGGAGCCCAGGGTATGGAAGAGCCTTATTGGTCTTCGAGCATCCCTGGACACAGCCAGTGCTGTAGTGCAGATCCCTCCCACAATCCACTAAAGGGCAGAGCACATACAGCCTCTGCTTCTTTTTTTGTGGGAAGAATTTTTTGTTTATTTAATTTAAATTTAATTTTTATTGCTGTATAAATAATACCATTCAAAATTTCTACTTCCTCTCCTCCTTCCATTTCCCTCCCACTCCCCCGCTCTCCCTCCCTCCCCCTCCAGTCCTAAGAGAGGGCAGGGTACCCTGCCCTGTGGGAAGTTTAAGACCCTCCCCCCTCCATCCAGGCCTCGGAAGGTGTCCATCCAAATATACCAAGATCCCGAAAAGCCAGTACATGCAGTAGAGACAAATCTCAGTTCCATTATTATTGACTTCTCAGTCTGCTCCAATTGTCAGTCACATTTAATAGTGTCTAGTTTGATCCCAGTCCAACTGCATTTGGTGAGCTCCCATTAGCTCAGGCACACTGTCTCAGTGGGTGGATCAACCCCTGGCAGTCCTGATTTCCTTGTTCATATTCTCCCTTCTTCCCCTCTTCAACTCGACCTTGGAAGCTCAGTCCAGTGCTCAGATGTGGGTCTCTTTCTCTATCTCCATCTGTCTCCAAACAAAGGTTCTATGGTGATATTCAAGATAGTCGTCGGTCTGTCTAAAAGACAAGGCCTGTTCAGGCACCCTCTCCTCCACTGCCCAGGGTCCTAGCTGGGGACATCCCTGTAGACACCTGGGAACCCCTCTAGAGCATAGCCTCTTGCCAACCCCAAAATTGCTCCCTTAATTAAAATATCTTCTTCCCTACTCCCATATCTGTCCCTCCTCCATCTCAACCATCCCACTCCCCCAAGCTCTCCCCAACTCTCCCTTTCTCCTTTCTCTCTATCCCTCTCCCCTTCCCCCTACCCTTCCCCACCCCCATGCTCCCAACTTTTGCCTGGTGATATTGTCTGCTTCCAATTTCCAGGAAGATCTATATATGTTTTTCTTTGGGTTCACCTTATAAGCTTCTCTAAATAAGCTTCTCTAGAATTGTAAACCGTAACATGAGGACCTGCTTGTCAGGGTTTCTGTCCTGCCTAGTTCCTGCAGTCATTCAGCCCCAATGAAATCAAACAGAGAGTCTACATTAGGTTATAAACTGATTGGCCCATTAGCTCAGGCTTCTTATTTACTCTTATAACTTATATAGCCCATTATTCTTATCTATGTTAGCCACATGGATCAGTACCTTTTTCAGCGGGGCATCCTGCTTCTTTGGTGGTCTGAGCAGAACTCTGGAGGAATGAATGGGCTTCCTTCTTCCTGGAAGTCTCCTGTTCTCATGGCCCCGCCTCTACTTCCTGTCTGGTTGACTTACCCATACTTTCTGCCTGGCCAATCAGTGTTTATTTAAAACATGATTGACAGAATACAGACAATTTTCCTGCACCACTTCCCCCTTTTTTTTTTAAAAAAAAAAAAAAGATTTATTTATTTATTATATGTACAGCATTCTGTCTGTCTGTATGCTTGCTGGCCAGAAGAGGGCTCCAGATCTCATTACAGATGGCTGTGAGCCACCATGTAGTTGCTGGGAATTGAACTCAGGACCTCTGGAAGAAAAGTCAGTGCTCTTAACCTCTGAGCCATCCCTCCAGTCCCCCTCTTTTTTTTTTTAAATTCAAGATGTCATTGGTTTTTACCTCTGAGTAGTACTCTAATGTGTAGATGTGCCACACTTTGGTTATCCATTCTTCTATTGAGGGACATCTAAGTTGTTTCTAGGTTCTGGCTATTACAAATAATGTTGCTATGAACATAGTTAAACAAATGTTTTGTAGTATGATTGAGCACCTCTTGGGTATATTACCAAGACTGATATTGCTGGATCCTGAGGTAGGTTGACTCACAGTTTTCTGAGAAACCACCACACTGATTTCTAAAGTGGTTTCACAAGTTTGCATTCCCACCAGCAATGGATGAGTGTTCCCCTTACCCCACATCTTCTCTAGCATAAGCTATCATTGGTGTTTTTGATTTCAGCCATTCTGACAGGTCTAAGATGGTATCTCAAAGTTGTTTTAATTTGCATTTCCCTGATTGCTAAGGAAGTTGAACATGTCCTTAAATATCTTTGGCGATTTGAAATTCTTCTGTTGAGAATTCTCTGTTCAGTTGAGTGCCCCATTTTTAATTGGGTTATTTAGAATTTTAATGTCTAGTTTCTTGAGTTCTTTATATATTTTGGAGATCAGACCTTTGTTTGATGTGGGTTGGTGAAGATCTTCTCCCAGTCAGTAAGTTGCCTTTTTTTGTCTTGATGACAGTGTCCTTGGCTTTACAGAAGCTTCTCAGTTTCAGGAAGTCCTATTTATTCATTCTTGCTCTTATTGTCTGTGCTACTTGGGTTTTATGTAGGAAGTAGTCTCCTGTGCGCATATATTGCAGGTTACTTCCCACTTTCTCTTCTATCAGGTTCAGTGTGGTGGGATTTATATTGAGGTCTTTAATTCACTTGAGTTTTGTGCATGGTGATAGATATGGATCTATTTTCATTCTTTTTTTTTTTTGTTGTTGATTTTTCGAGACAGGGTTTCTCCGTAGCTTTTTTGGTTCCTGTCCCGGAACTAGCTGTTGTAGACCAGGCTGGCCTCGAACTCACAGAGATCCGCCTGCCTCTGCCTCCTGAGTGCTGGGATTAAAGGTGTGCGCCACCACCGCCCGGCCTCTATTTTCATTCTTTAACAAATGGTTTTGGCATAACTGGTTGTCAACCTGTAGAAGAATGAAAAGAGCCTCAGCTTCTTCACTGCAGAGTAGGCCTGCTACTTTTTGACTAACACAGAATAGCTGCAGGAAAGGAAACACCAAGGGTTGACTGGTAATTGTGACGAAAAGCTTAAGAGTAGGGGAGAAGATGCCTTAGGACCTCACACTACATTCACAGATGCACAGCCTGGCAGTGCCTTGTGTTCTGTCCATTAGCTGCTCTTGAGTGCTGGGTGGACATCTGTACCAGCAGACCATGGCATTCTGGGAAAGAGAAGCCATGCAATGTGTATTGCTATTGTATGTCCTGTATGTCCTAAGGAGACTGGAGCATGAGGGGGACTGAAGCCTGCACTGACTGCCAGTGTCTAGCCTTTCCCTGTGGGTCTCCTGAGAAGCTGCCTGTGGAATAAGAACTGACACTGCCTACTCCCATTCTCCACATAGTACTGGGTTTAGGACAACACAGATTCTCAGAGACTGAGCATTCCCAGGGTGTGCCTCATCTCACACCCTGAGCAGAGACTTGGAAACCCCAGGGGTAGACCTCATGGCAGGAACAAACAAGCTCACCAGTGTCTGAGGCCAGCAGTCAATGCTTGCTCCAGGAATCTCCTCTCCTGACCTCCCTGGTCTCCAGTGAGTGATGTCTTTCTATTACAGGTGGTCCACAAGGCTGTGTTGGACGTGGCTGAGACAGGCACAGAAGCAGCGGCTGCCACGGGAATAATATTGATGGGATCGGCTCTAATTTTGGATCCTCTGGAAGTGCATTTCAACAGGCCGTTCCTGATGATTATCTCTGACACAGATACTCAGTCTTCACTCTTTATGGCCAAAGTCACAAATCCCGAGGGAAACTAGAACTTCCCAAGTGGTGAGGCTTCCTCCTGGGAGCCAGGGATTGAGCCTGTATGTTGGTCTCTATGTGCATTTTGGCCTCCATGCTCTGATTGGCTGTGGTGTGCCTGGACTGGACAGTGGCAGTGACTAACTGTATGACTCGACCATGCACAGGGTCCTGTGGACAGTCAGTGTCAGGTTCCCGTCCTCTTGACAGCACTAGCTCATGCTCCTGAGCCTGAACTCTGTCTTTGTGGCCCCTCCCTCCTGTCTCTCCTCTATGTGCCTCTGCCCAAAGCTCGGTCCTTGGCAGGTAGACTCAGTTCCTATCTAGGCTCTGGTTATGTCTGCCTTCATGTTCCTCAGCCTTCATGGGACTATGCACACTTAGAGGTCAACCATGTTGACCTCACGCCCAGGATTTAGAAGGGAACCAACCACACCCCGAGTCAATTTCCAGCGTCTGTGACCACTTGGTGTTCAGTTCCTGCCTCTCCCTTTTCCTCTTCCAGGCTCTGCCAACCACTGTCCCTTGCAGGGTCTCCTGGTCCTGCCCACATCCTGCACTGTGTTGGCGCACTTGCTCCTGCAGCTGCCTGAAGCTGGTTGGTCCGACCAGCTCCTTTTCCCCTAGTACAGCTGTTAGTATTTAGGCATCTCTACCAGCCTGACCTTGGGGTACACATCCTCAGCCACTAAGAGTGCCTCCTGTGTAGTCGTTTCCTTTTAAAATGGTCCTGCCCTCTTTCCCCCTCCCGTGTGTGTGTGTGTGTGTTTCTTTCTCTCTGTGTGCGATTCTCTGCTCCTCTTTTCTATTCTACTGCTCCTGTCTCCAGAGGCTGGTCTTCCCCTCCCCTTCCCACTTTTTACATGCCTAAACACTTCTCCCCCAATAAATCCCCTACACACCTGAGCTGTGCCACATGGTGTCTTTCTTTTTCACACTGCTTTTTAAAATTACAACATTTGAAAGTGGTATTGGCACATGTGTCCAGAGCCTTACAGCAGTCACACAGCACATGATGTAGTGACATATGGCTGTAGGCTGGCTAGGCCCTTGCCTGAGACCTGACAGGTGCATCTTGCTGCGTGACATGAGGCAGGCTGGTTTAATGCCTGAACGTTAACAATCCCACATTTTGCTTATTACAAAAAAAAATGGGGAAATGAAAGGAAATATCAGGTGGGACAGGGATGAGGGCACTGACTTCTCAAGACTACATCTAGCTGACCCAGGCATGGGAATCTTAGGGGAACCTGAGAAAGTTGGGGAGCTGGCCACATCCTGGAGTAGCTGGCTGTGTCACAGCTCTCCAGGCTCTGGGGAACCATCCAGTGTCTCTTGGACCTGACCAGATGCTGTTTGAGGTGGATCCAAATCGACTTCCGGGAACACCTGGGCATGTTTGAGAGACTTTGTGCCTCCAGCCCTGTGGCTAATGGTTGATGGTCCTGTAACAACACCTACACCTTACTGGTTTGATTAGAGAGAGGAAATTGATGAAGTACAGTGTGATTACTAGAAACAGGAGAACACAAAGCAGCCTAGGGGAGGGAGAGGGTTGTTCCCCTACCCCAACAATAGGGAGACAAGAAGGAGAGGTGGATCACCAAAAGTCCCTCAGGACTGATGGCATCCGGTGTCTAAGAAAAAGAAGATGGACCATCCTGATACTGTGATATCTACTCACGGGATTATATCTTTGTTGGCTTGTTTCCCATGAGTGAGACAGAAAGATCCAATGACTTTTTAAGCGAGGATCAAAGATAATGGCTCAAGCCATTTAGTTGCTTGTCAGAAAAACAAAACCAAACAAAACAAAAAACAAGAAATCAGGGCATGAACACACAAAAAAGGAGATGGGTCTGAGGGACAAGGCAGAAAGGCTGGAAGCTGAAGGACCTGTGTCTGAGGAATGAAGGCACAAGCTTCTTAGTTAAGGTGGAGAGCTGGGGATGCTAGGCCTGAAGGATATGAAGTCCAAGGGACAAAAAAGCTTCACTTGCAGGAAATTGTTGGAGGTGATTGTTGGTGAAACGGACCAGCTGTAGCCTTGAAGGCGGTGGCTGGAGGCTCTTCTGTTTCCATGAGCACCAGAAGGAGGCTGGACACACAACACTCACTCCCAGAGGATTAGGGAAGCTTTATGATGACCTGAAGGAGGACATCTTACTCATCTTAGCCGATGCTGTGCAGAGTAGTCCAGAATACAGGTAGTTGGAAAGTGGGCTGTCATCTGGGTCATTCTGGTTCCCTGTGTGCCTCAGACCACGTGTGGGTGGGGGCACTGCCGGAACAGCCTGACAGACTCATGGCACCAATGTTGCAGTTTAGTGGTGGCTGAGCACAGACCACAATATACAACAAACTCACATGGGAGTTTATCCATCAGGGTAGAGTGAAATAGAAAGTCGTGCTGGTCCACCGGGAAAGGGAAGTGAGGCAAAAGAGAATGAGGGACAGGTGAAGCTCACCTTTAAAGGGGGCTTGGAGCATGCGCACGGAGAGCCTTACAGCAGTCATGACACAGTGACCTTCGACCATAGCCTGGCTAGGCTCTTACCTGAATACTGACAAGCACATGTGCGTTCATGGGACTCAGGGGATAGCTAGGCATTTGCCTAAATACTGAGAGGTGTTTCATGCCAGGTGTCAGGGATGGACCAGCATAATGCCGGAATGCTAAGAGCACCTACTTAGGGCAGAGAAACATTTTCTGCTTACCAACCTCACACAACAGATAGAAGCCTCCACCTTTTTAACCCAAAAATCAGGGCAGGAATCAAATTATCAATGAACCTAAGTGCACAGGAAATGGCCAGGCAGTGTTGGCAGGGGTGTGGCCTCCAGTGACAACAGGGTGGTAGGGATCATCACTCACACTCTGTGACATGTGTGGAAGCCCTCTGACCTACATGTTATCATTAGTTCCTTTTATGGATGAGGAAACTGAGGCCCAGAGAAGCTTAGTCATTTTTCCCATATATTATGAGGAATGATTCAGTTAGTTCTCTTTATAAATTTAATTCTCTTATTTTGGGAATATTTGTTGTTAATCTTTCCCAAAATTTACTTCAAGGTTTTTGTCAGGGTTCACTTTCTGCCTATAATTTTTAATTTTTTTTATGGAATGGTACTACAATTTCTACTGGGTCTATTCCTGCTAATTGATGAAGTCTCAATATTCCTTTTAGAATTAACTCAAAGACCTTTTCTACATAAGTCTTTTTCTTTTTTACTCAATTTATGTGGTAAAAAGGTCCATTCTAAGATAAGATCTCTCCCCTGCATTGAAATTCCTGTAGGGGAATGCTTGGTGATTCATATGAACACAATACAGTTAAGCTTCAGATCCTCATGATTCACATGTACAATGTGTAAATTCTCTTCAGTCAAAGCCAATTCTCTTTCAGTTTCAGCTGATAATTTCCTGGGACTATTTGAGTCCTTGTCACCATCTAAGGTTTTGTCTAAATTAGTCAGTTCATCAGGTTTTATCCCAATAGTGGACCATAGATTGGAAATGTCTTCTAGTAGTCTCTGAAAATCTTTAAAAGTCTGCAACTGATCTTTCCTAATTTGCACCTTTTGGTGCCTAATTTTATGTAAACCTATTTTTATAACCTATATAATTAATAGAATCTCCTCTTTGTATTTTTTTAGGAGAAATTTGTGATTCCCCAACAAGGCAATTTTTTCTTTACTTCTTCAAACATTTTTTCTAAAGTATCTACATTTGAATCAGATAGTAAAATGTTGTTCATGTAATGGTAGACTATAGATTGTGGAAATTACTTATGTATTATTTACAATGGCTGCTGTATAAAATATTGGCACAGGGTGGGGATATTTATCATTCCCTGTGGGAGAAACTTTCATTGATATGTCTTAGCAGTCTGAGAATTATTAGAAATAGGCACTATGAAGGCAAATTTTTCTGTCTTTTTCTTGTAAATGTATAGTTAATAAACGATCTTTTAAATCAATACCTATAAGAGGCCATTCTTTTTTTAATTAATTAATTTATTTATTAAAGATTTCTGTCTCTTCTCCGCCACCGCCTCCCATTTCCCTACCCTCCCCCAATCAAGTCCCCCTCCCTCGTCAGCCCAAAGAGCAATCAGGGTTCCCTGCCTTGTGGGAAGTCCAAGGACCACCCACCTCCATCCAGGTCTAGTAAGGTGAGCATCCAAACTGCCTAGGCTCCCCCAAAGCCAGTACGTGCAGTAGGATCAAAAGCCCATTACCATTGTTCTTGAGTTCTCAGTAGTCCTCATTGTCCGCTTTGTTCAGCAAGTCCGGTTTTATCCCATGCTTTTTCAGACCCAGGCCAGCTGGCCTTGGTGAGTTCCCCATAGAACATCCCCATTGTCTCAGTGTGTAGGTGTACCCCTCATGGTCCTGAGTTCCTTGCTCGTGCTCTCTCTCCTTCTGCTCCTGATTTGGACTTTGAGATTTCTGTCCGGTGCTCCATTGTGGGTCTCTGTCTCTGTCTCCTTTCATCGCCTGATGAAGGTTAATATTCAGGAAGATGCTTATATGTTTTTCTTTGGGTTCACCTTCTTATTTAGCTTCTCTAGGATCACTAATTATAGGTTCAATGTCCTTTATTTATGGCTAGAAACCAAATATGAGTGAGTACATCCCATGTTCCTCTTTTTGGGTCTGGCTTATACGAGGTCATTCTTTAGGCAATAGAGAAGGCAAAGGAAATCCAGACTGAGGAGAGTCCATTGACAGAATGAACTTTTCAACTGTTTTTAAATATGTTACTATTCCACTGAGGGAAGAAAAGGTTTGGACTGAGTCACAGCTTCAGAAGTTCAGGCCAGGACCTACTGACATCTTTACTTTGGGCCTGAGGTAAGTCAAGGTTTGTGCATCAGAGACACTGTCAAGAGGATGAGGTCTGGTCCGGTGGGTAAAGAGCTGGTCTCACATGCATGGGGACCTGAGTTTTATTCCCTGATAGAGAAGAAAATCCCAGATCTGGGGAGCTGGAGACAGGTGGATTTCTGGGACTCCCTGATGAGCCAATCTACATCATTCAGTGACTTCCAGACATACAAAGAGGCCATATTTTAAAAATAAGGTGGATTAGAAATGACAGGTGAGGTTGAATGCTGACTTTCATTTGGATGTCCACACATGGGTGCACACATATACATTCACAAACATAGAGAACCGTAAATGTTCAAGAAGAAAGAGAAGTAGGTTGGGAAGCTTGCTTAATGGTGGAATGCTTGCTTGGATTGTATTTGTGAAGTTTAGGATTTCCAGTACTGTGACATTGAGAAGACATGTCTCAAGATAGGAAATGGCTGCAGTTCAGCCTCTGTATCTAGAGTTCTGATGAACTCAAACAGTTGGATAACAAAAGCCATCCTTCACACCACCAGGAAGGCAGTATGTTTCTTCAGCTGTTACATTAGTGTGTCCTCACAGCTGGTCTGGGTGAGGGTCAGTGAGGACCAAAGCTGTGTTGGTTGAGAGGATGGACACCATTCAGCTTGTTGGATGACACTCCTGGCTTGGTTCAGCATTAACTGGTGACCCTGGGATGCTACAGAGTTGGCAGTCAACAACAGAGCCCAGTTCGGCAGGTGCTGATGAGGATGCAGCAGGGTCTTAGGCGTGAGGGGTGGAGCAACATGGGGGCCATCATGTTCTCCATGGGGTGAGAGAAAGAAGGGCATGAAAGTGGGCTCCTGTCTAGGAAAGAATCCACTGTAATACATTGCTGTGGTGTTAAATGATCCACACAAGGCAGTTTCAGCGACAATGCTATTAAGCCAATTAATGGTTTAAGTACTTTTATTAATGATCAGACAAAGAGCGAGTTTATGTCTTCAAAAAGTCTATAGGTGCTAAAGCACAAGAGCACAACATATTTAAAGACAGATACCACAAAGATCATAATTTATATTCATTTAAATGCAGATCAGATTTATTTGAAATGTTCTTTCCTGGCAGAGCAGAGTGATTATCTCAATCATAACATGACAGTTAATGTTGACATAAACTACTCTATTTATTATGATTTCCCTTACTTACTCTGGTTGACTCTTCTGCACCATGGACAAGTCCATGGAAATCTCAAATACATGGAAGGCAGATGTAATTGCTGGGGGGCAACAGAGATGACTGAGCCAACCCAAGACAAGAGACTAAGGACTTACCTTAGTCATTTCAGGGTGAACCTGCATGTTGTCTTGTGATGTGTCTGTCCTTACTCTCTCCCTTGATGCTAACAACTCTTATAAGAGGGAGTCTGCTCTTCTCACTCATCGGCTGATGCAGAATTGTCCCCAAATGCTAAGCTTGAAACAATAAACATGGAATATCCCACAATGTCAGGCACCCATGAGGAGTCAGGCTGGGTGGTTTGTCCTCAGGGATTCTCAGGAGTCACACTGCTGGCTGAAGATTTAACAAGTGCTGGAGGTTCTATGTCCAAATTTAATCCATGACCATTTTCTTTTTCTGAATGCTAGGAACTGAACTCAGGGTTTTATGCTTGCTGTGCAAGGCCCCTACCACTGAGCTAAATCCAACCATCTCAAGGGTTTTGATGGGAAATCTCTCTGGGCCTTCTCAAAGGGCTGAGCTGAGCCCCCCAAGAACACCATCAGTCTGGCTTGCCAAGAACATCTAAGGGGGAAGAGAAAGAGAGGAAAGGAGAGAAGAAAAAAGAGAAAAAGAGGAGAAGGGAGAGAAAGAGAGAGGAGAGGAGAGGAGTGAGAAGAGAAGAGAAGAGAAGAGAAGAGAAGAGAAGAGAAGAGAAGAGAAGAGAAGAGAAGAGAAGAGAGGTTGACTTGGGAAAGAACTGTCACAGCTGATATTCACTTAATTGATGTTACCTTACATGATAAACACACTGAAGAAAAAAAAACACAAAATACTGTACACATTCTTAACAAAAGATGACAGAAACATGTCAATTACAATTCTTCTTTCTGCAACTAATCACTTGGCCTTACATGATATTTATAGCTACCTTCCTCTACTGTTCTTGCTGGATTTTCTCCACTCTCAGCAGGTCATTTTTTCTGGAAGAACAACTCATACCTTCATTCTTGAAGAGTCTATGCCCTTCCGTGGTCATCCTGACTGGATTAGGCCATTGTCGTTTTCCATAGACTTTAATCACAGGACAAGGTTGTACAGAGAGATGCCCTGAAGGATCTCTTGCACACCAGGCATAAACTTTCTTACCTCCACTATGGAGAGCAATGCAATTTTCCCTTGGTAATCTGGATCAATCACCCCTCCTAACACTGTTATTTCATTCGTTGTCTATTTGTTTAGGGGCATCATAAGGCCTTTGTGGCCAGGCAGAAATCTTAGCTTCCAGTTAAGTGGAATGGTCTTTGTATCTCCTGGCAGGAGCTATCCCTCCTCTTAAACCATAACTTCTAGGTCAAAGAAACAAAAAGTAAAAATTTTCCTAGAGAGTCACCATGAGTGATATTGATAGGAGCTATTCTATTTTTAACACCCCAATTCTGGGACCTGTGTGTCCTGGATTTTGGAGAAATTCTGCAATGTATTGGATGCTGATTCAAAGCATATACCCCTTCTGAAGAACCCTAGACAAGCTCACCAGGCTGATGCCACCTGATTGGCACTGTAACTGTGTCTCCAAAAGGTCATTCCATAATTCTACCAGGTCTTCTGCTTCAGGAAAGTAGGTAACATGGTAATACCAGTGAATTCCATGATCATGGATCCACTGATGTACTTTGATGGCTGTGAATGAGTTCCTTAATCAGAAGCCATACTCTGTGGAATACGATGACGGTTGATAAGGCATTCGGTAAATGCACAGATGATGGTTTTGGCAGAAGCATTACATGCAGAAAGGCAAATGCATAACCAGAATAAGTATCCACTCCTGTGAGAGCAAAGCATTGTCCTTTCCATGGAGGAAATTGTCCAATGTAATCGACCTGCCTCCAGATTGCTGGCTTGTCACACTGGGGAACGGTGCCAGGTCTGCTGCTCGGTGTTGGTCTCTGCTGCTGGCAGATCTGGCACTCAACAGCAGATGTAGGCAGATTGGCCTTGTTGAGCCCATGGATGCTACCATGATGACTTTGTTGGTGAATCCACCAGCAGTGACAGGGATGACTGGAGAAAGAAGTCAGCTGTTGACAAAACGGGTCATCCTATCTACTTGATTATTGAAAGCTGAAATCAGCTTCTGATGAGTGTTTACATGGACATATGGATATTCACATACTTGACCTTTTTGGAGAGAACAACCCACATACTTTCTTCCCTAAATGTCTTTCTCACCAATTTTCCAATTATGCCTTTTGAAGACCCTGATCATCCAGCCACTCTATTGGCAATAGCCTATGAAACAGTGAACAATCTCACATCAGAGGTGATGAGGAAAGAGCGGGTGAGGTAGAACAGGGCTAAGAAGATGGAGCAATTGAGAGGATGCTGGTGGGAAGGGTTAGGTTGAGTAAATGTCCATGGAGGGGCCACATACTCTATGCCAACATTGAAAGAAGAGGGAGCCAAAAGTTCAAGGTTCTGATCAGTCGTAGGAGGAGGCTTGGCCTCTGCCAGGAGAATCCATTGAGTATGGCCAAGAGCTCAGAGGGAGGGCAAAGAATTGAGGCAAAAGAAAGCCTGAACATATGGGATTTCAGACAAGTTACCCATGCATTGGCAGAATATATAGAGATCAGTGAGAATCTGGTAATAAAGTAAGTCATTTATTGACCATTGAAAATGACTGTCAAGTTTATATTCCACCCAGAGCATATTACAGTAAAAAAATAAGGTGGTGGGGCTTAATTAGATCTCTGAGTATGAGATGAAAAGAGGCTTAAGGATAAGAGCAAGCAGGGTTGGAGAGTTCAGTTGGGAATGGAAAAAGCCCATGGTTGTGCCAGTGAGAGAGACAGAGCAAGCCGATTGAAAGACAACCTTGAAAAGGCAGCAGTGGAGAACTTTAGAGTGAGGAGGGAGTAGGAGAGACTTAGAGAAGAGCTCTGAGGAATGCCAGCAGGTGGGGTTGAAGAGTCCAGTTTGGACTGGGAAGAGCCCATGACTGAGCAAGTGAGTAAGAGAGAGGAAGGGGAAGAAAGACAGTCTTGAAAGGACAACAGTAAAGAGGTTCAGCATGAGGAGCTTTAGAGAGGAGCCTGGAGATATCTCACTAGCAGAAGGATTCCAATAACATAGGAACAAAGGCACAGGGAGGGATGCAGTCAGTGATGGAGGGACAGAGGCTCTATCTGAGCGTGTCCACAAAGAGAAAGAGACTGCTCAGAAAGATGACCTGAATCACAGCGGACAGACATCCCTCTCCAGAGGATGGGGTGCCCAGGAGTGCATACGGGAGCTGCCTGATAAACAAAGGGATTTTGGATCAACAGGGTCCAGTAGTAGAAAAATAGGGAAAGATATCAGACTGCAGGGACACACACGGAGGAGGCAGCTCCAAAATGACACTTCAACAAGTAATGGTGGACAGACAGGTGGGCACAGTGAGAATGTGGATATACTAGATAGGGTTTCTATTGCTGTGGTGGAACTTCAGGACCAATAATAAAGCTGGGAAGAAAAGGGTTCCTTTGGCATCCTGTGGCACAACAATGCCCATCATTGACGAAAGTCAGGACAGGAACTTGAACAGTTAACAGCCCTGAAGACTGAACAGATGCAGAGGTCACAGAGTGGTGCTGTTCACCGGCTTGTCCACATGACTCACTCAGCCTGATCACTTTTAGAACCCAGGACAACCAGTCCAGAGATGGCACCACCGACAATGGGCTGGGGACTCCCACAACAATCACTATTTAAGTAAATGCTCTACATGCTGGACTACTGCCCCCAACTCTTAGGGATATTTTCTCAGTTGAGATTCCCTCCTCTAAGATGACGATGGTTTGTGTCAAGTTGTCATAAATTTAGACAACACAGTAGGGGAGAGAAATAGCTGGAAAGGCAGAGTCTAAAGTTTGGAGTTGAATAAGGTAGGGAGTGGAGAGAAGCAAGGGATCCACACCCGGGAAGGTCAGCAACAAGAGCCTCCCTTCAGTTAGGGTGGAGGATTCCTTCCAAAGGTGCCTAATGTTTTCTCCCTGGTTTCGGCAACAAATGGAAGCCAGGAAGCAGTAAAATCCTCAAACTAGACAACTCTGTGGACAGAAAGAAAGATTTATTGGGAATCATACTGTCAAGTCTTTCACTTTCTCAGGGGGCAGAGAAGAGGAGCAAAATGTCAATAAGGAGAGCAGATGTTAAAGGACAGCGGGGACGGGATCTCTGAGAGATTCACCCCGACTGGATTAAAGGAAAACAAGTTGCTCTTGCTGAGATAGCAGATGGTTGTACAAAGGTTAGGTTGGCTCCTGGGAACAGAAAAGCACCATGGGTGATTTGCTCTTCCAGCACACAGATCTGCCTTTAGGCCTCTGTTTATCCAAGCAAAATCCTTGTTAGGGCCAGCATCTTCATCTGGAAGACTTCATCTTTGGCCCTAATCCCTGCCTGCTGAGTCTCTATTCACACTGTTGACACATAACACACACTGGTCATCCTCAAGGGACTAAGAAATACTTTATGCTGGAGCCATTCTGAATGTGAATGATCTGAGAGCACAGACTTAGGCTACCCAAATTCCATGTCTCAGTGTGGAAGCAGACTCATGAAAACGTTATAGCGTAACTACACAAAGAAAGTCACAAGTCAAAGCAAGTTTGAGATGCAGGGGTGGAAACCTCAGAGAGGCAAGTGAATCAGGATGGGGAACTTATTTGCAGGCTAAAGATACTATCTGCTGGCATTCTTAGCTTTTGGATTGAAGCTTATTGTCTATAAACTAATAGAATCTATTGTCACAGGGTTTAGTGCTTGTACACAGGAGGTAAACAGGCTGTTCCAGAGAGGCAGCACTCAGCCCAGGAGAAGATAATTAGTCTCTGGCCCTGCAATGTTCCCATGTCTCTCCAGTATTGAAATTCAGATCAGCCTGCCAGGCTCTGCAGACACAGAGTCCTTTCAGGGGTTCCCCTTCAGTGCCAGGCAAGGCAGCTTCCCTTCAGAAGTCTGACGCCAAAGAGGGCAGAGCGAGTCTCTATTGAGAATATTCCCATTGCTGCCAGTAGGGACGGTTACACAAATGCAGATTGGATTTGTCTTTTTGCCTCTGACTACTCCCCAGCTGCAAACTGAACTTTGAAGCATTGCAGAAAAAGAAGCTACGACCTTGAAATCCAGCTGCAGCTGCCTTATTGATTGGAACACAGTGACAGGTGTTTCTGCTAGCTAGAGTCTCTAAATTTATGTTAATAGAATCATCCTGCCTGCCAACTTCCGGTCAGGTCACAAAGTGCACCTTGTATGTGCCAGCATTTCCTAAGAGGTGGGAGGTTCCCTGGTGGGGATAAATAGACCTGAGTGTGCATCAGAGAACGGTACCCCAGGAGGGAAGCAACCCCAAACACTGGACTCTGCTGTCACAGACACTGGCAGCTCTGCAGGTAATGCCCATGATTCCTTCTCTCTGGGGACAGTGGAAGGAGCTTTTCCAAAACTGCCATACTGGCAGTGACCGGAGCTCTTGTTTGGGGGGGGGCATAAGGAGTTTTCCTGGGGCACTGCATTGGAGTCAAGGGATACTTCTGGGTGCATATAAATCTTCTTATCGGTCTAAGTCTTCCTGTCTATGGAAGATGCGGGTGTCATGAGCTCTGTTCCTGAAGAGTGAATGGAGCCTGCTCCTTCCCACCCTCCATAGAGAAGAAGTATTGAGACCTTGACTAGCCTGGGTGCTGCTGCAGCTATGAGGAAAGAGGAATGCTGCAGAGTCCCCCTGGGAGCAGTGGCAGCCCCACAATGCTTGTAGCTGACAGGGGATGCCTTGGTATCAGAAACCCCAATTCCCCAGGAGAACTCATGGCTAAGGAGAAGGGCTCCACCCTCTCATAACCAGAAAAAGAAGACAACAGCTTAGCCACACAGCCAAGTCTCCTGCACAAACAGACTAGCAGGTTTTCTGTGGAAATAATTTTGAGGTGAAATACAGTTGAATGATTTTTCAAAGAAATGAATGCATCAGCTTAACTGGAAACACAGGGTAGAGGCAGCTGAAGACCCTGACCCCTCTGCAGTCATGTGACAGCCCTGGGGACATGTGGCTCAGCTTCAACACCTCCTTCCCCTCCTTCCTACATTCCCCTCCTATGTTCTTCTAGTCTTCTCTCCCCTCCATCTCTCCCTTGGCTCCCTCATCTGACCCCTCCCTCCTGTACCTCTTCTCCTGCTCCCTCTTCACTCCACTTTCTCACTCCTACTTCGTCTCCCCATCTTGTCTTCTCCCCTCCCTATCTATCTTCGCCATCATCCCTTTCCTTTAGAGTCTGTAGTTCTCTTCTGAACTCACCTATAGAGGAGACAGAGGCTAAAGTTGGGCACCAATGTTTACCATGATCACAAGCTTTCAAATGTGGTCTTTTAGGATGCTAGCCGCTCCTACTCCACGGGTGTGTGGAGGAGATGGCCCTCTGAGCATTCCCTGCAAATATCCCAGTTACCACAATAAGCCTGACACTTTCACTAATAATGTGTCCTGGGCCACTCACCAGGCTTCCCAGAGATGTCCACCCATTTGCTTGATAAAACATAGCCATCCTAACAGTAGAAATTAAATATGGTTCAGGAGTCAGACAATGGGAAGCCATTTTTTTCTTCTTCCTAGGAGGTCTTCCAAGCTGAGACACAAACCACCATGTGGCATCCAAGCAGGGCTGAGAACAAAATCCTATTGGCCCTTCTAATGCCAATTCTCAAGGGGGACATGACTCTGGTATTGCACTGACTGTCTACTAGGTTTCCACCCATTTATCCCACCCATGCCCAGAAATGTGACCCAGATACAGCCCAGGGTGATGAGATGTCATAGACATGTCATCAGGAGGTTTGGTTGGGGTGGCCCATTTGCTATTAGTCTAATTCAAGGATCCCTCACCGGGTCCTGACTCGATGTTGATGATTCCAAGTAGGACACAATTGCAAATTAAGAGTATTTCTTGTTTCTAATGAGTCCTTATAACAAGGAGGAAAATGAAAAAAGAAAGTCCGATTGCACAAGGCTTTTGCTCATCCCCAGGTTCTTGTCTTCCTTCTTTGTAACTCTGGCATGTCCCTTCGTATCTATGGATCCTGACTCTCTATTTTGAAATTGATTTCTTCAACATTACTTTACCCAGGGGTAACAGCATGCATGGGATCTGGTGCTGCCATTTGAGTGGCCAGAGCATCTCCTATGAAGAGCCCCAAAGATAGAAAGGGGCAGCAGAGCAGGGACATAATGCAGGCCAGGCAGGAGGACTAGGAAATGATCAGGACACCACCTGGCCCTCCCAGACTCAAAAGATCTTTCTTTTCAGCCAGGAGAACAGAGACGATGGCCATCCTTGTAGCTCTTGTGCTTTTGGTTGCTGGGTTCTGCCCTGCTGTTCTCTGCCAACCAGCTGGAACATCGGGAAGTGACACCGAACTTCAGGAAGACAAAAACAACATGAGTAAAGTGGACATTCTAACACTGGCCTCCATCAACACCGACTTCGCCTTCAGCCTCTACAAGGAGCTGGCTTTGGAGAATCCAGACAAAAACATCATCTTCTCCCCACTCAGCATCTCAGCTGCCTTGGCCGTCCTGTCCCTGGGAGCAAGCAACAACACTCTACAAGAGATTCTAGAAGGTCTCAAGTTCAATCTCACAGAGACCCCTGAGGCAGACATCCACCGGGGATTTGGGCAGCTCCTCCACATGCTCAGTCAGCCAAATGACCAGGTGCAGATCAATATAGGCAGCACCATGTTTGTTGAAAAGCGCCTGGAGATCCTGGCAGAGTTCAAGGAGAAGGCAAGGGCACTGTACCAGGCAGAGGCCTCAAGTGTCGACTTCCAGCAGCCTCATGAAGTCAAAAACCTCATCAATGACTATGTGAGGAAACAGACCCATGGGAAGATCAATGACCTGGTCTCAGCCCTGGATAAGAGTACATTAATGGTGCTGGTGAATTACATCTACTTTAAAGGTGAGGATGGGCCCTGTTTTATGGGGGTTGGAGAGGGTGTTGGCTGTGTACCTTGTGTTCATACAGTGAGCACTGGAAATGAGAGGCTCATGGCCTTGGAGACATGGGTGCCTAACTTCTGGTTACTAACATGCATTACTTCCTATCTGACTGTGCAGAAGTCATGTCTTCTCTCTGTAGACTAGATATCTTGGTCAATGTTCTATTGCTGTGAAGAGACACCATAACCACGGCTGCTCTTATAAAGGAAAACACTTAATCGGGTGGTGGGTTCACTTACAGGTCAGAGATTCAGTCCATTATCATCATGATGGGGCCTGTCAGTGTACAGCAGACATGGTGCTGGAGTGGTACCTGAGAGGCCCTCATCTTGTAAACAACAGGAAGTGGTCAGAGACACTGGGTGGTATCTTGAGCATTTATGAGACCTCAGAGCCTACCTCCACAGTGACATGCTAACTCCAACAAGACCAAACTTACTCCAACAAAGCCACAGCTCCTAATAATTCCACTCCCCCTGAGCTTATGGGAACCAATTGCATTCAATCTACACAGGAGTCCCTCACTCAACCCACTCCGCCATGTCTAATACTCTCCTACACAGTCCATCAGCTAGGGAACCTCATCCCTAGGAGGATCCAGGTCCTTCCTGACCTAAGGAGCCTGGGAACACCAATCTTAAAGGGAAAGTAGCGTGGTTCACAATTATTATGGGGAGTTTCTCTGCTGGGTCTCTCCCCTGAGCCTTTTCTGTAAGGCTGAACCTGGTCATGGAAAAGCAAGGACTGAGGAGAAGCCATTAGTGAGAGGGAAGTGTCAGCCAGCCAGTGGTCTGTGTTTAGTGTCTGACTGCTTCGTGGAATTATAGTTTGTAAAATTAGGAACCCAGGCAGCCTGCAGGGTCACAGTACTAAAGACACACTCCTGGGGCAGGGGGATAAGAAAGTTGGGAGACTAGGCTGTAATTGCTGCGGGTAAGGGTTGGTAGGGAGACATCCAGAGGCCACACCTGCAAAACTCTGTGATAGACCAAGGAGTGGGGCAATGGCCCACACAATGATGCCAGGTAAAAAACTCCATGAGACTAGAGCTGGGATGGATTTGGGACTCTGAACTTTGGATTGTCCAGGGCAGGTGGAGTGCTGCCTCTGGGACTATAGAGAGAAAACCAATTGACCATGGACAGAGGAGGACAGGGGGACAGAGGACAAAGTCCAGGATGGCTCCAGAGCAGCTGTACTCTGAAAAGAGGGGAAGCAGAGGGATGGCCTGAAGGATGGGACCGCAGGGTGTGTCTCCCTCTGCTGGACACAGGACCCAAGCTCCAAGGCTGCTTGGCTGTGAGGTGAGGATGTATGTTTATGGGCTGGATCCTGATCCCAAGTGATTGTCAAAGTACCAAGGCCCCCTCTCCACCCAGAGTGTATTGCAGGTAGTCACATGTACTTGGGATGTAGTGGAAGTGTGAATAGGATATTTTTGATTCATGGACAAGAACATAGCCAACGTGGGAGAAGAGGACTCATTACCCATATCTTAGTCAACCAATTATGGGATCCTGGTAATTCAACTCAGGGAAGTTGCAAATCTCATGAGTTTCAATCTAAACCTACTGTTGACTTTGGGCATTGACTTCTATTAAAGTGGACCAATAATCATAAAAACCCAGAGACAGATTTTGGGGTTCAAGCTGAAGATCAGAAAAGAAAAGCAGCCAACTGCTAGAGAGTTCTTATCTCCATGACATTTTCAGACTCAAAGAGAGCAAGTTCCTATCTCATTTCACTTTATATTCCTTTCTAATGCTGGTATTAAAGGCAAGCACCACCACCACCCAGACTCTATTGCATTAGCCACACAAGTTATTGTGTGGCTGCTGGGATTAAAGATGTGTGCCCCTACTGCCTGCCTATATGGCTAGCTTTGTACTCTGATCTTCAGGTAAGCTTTATTTATTAAAACACAAACATTGACAAACATCACAGTGTGAGGGAATAGAGGCTCTTTTGTCCTGTTTTCCCTAAAACCTGTCCCACCAGGGACTGTCTTCTAGACATGGGTCCCCTGAGGAAGAAGGGTTCCCCAACTCTCCCAGGCCCCAGTCTCAGCACCTTCACTTTAAGTCTGGTACACACCCCAGCCTCAGATCCCCAGCTCTTTTTCAGCTCCCTCAAGTAGGGAAGCTTTGGTCTGAGTTCCCTATCCAAGCCTGCTGACCACTTCTCACTCACAGTTCTGCATCAGCCAATGTTTTTTTTTCTGACCTAGATTATGTAACCAGGAGGGAACTCAGTGTTGTGGCAGATGGGTTGTGGAAGACTGTCAAGATTGTGGAATGGGGCAGAAACAGGGTGGAGGTGGGGTCTCTCTGCTGCTTTACAAGCTGATGACCTACTCCACATTTAGGGAAATGGAAGATGCCCTTTTACCCTCAGCGAACACGTGAGTCTAATTTCTATTTGGACAACAAGAGGATAGTGAAGGTGCCCATGATGCACGATGTGTTTCTGACCATACCCTACTTCCGGGATGAGGAACTGTCCTGCACTGTGGTGGAGCTGAAGTACAGAGGCAATGCCAGCGCCCTGTTCATCCTCCCTGACCAAGGCAAGATGCAGCAGGTGGAAGCCAGCCTGCAGCCAGAGACCCTGAGGAAGTGGAGGGACTCTCTGAAGCCCAGGTATGTGTCCTCTGGAACCAGAGCTGGCCTGGGTCCCTATCCTACTGTCAGCCTGAGGCCAGAGTCCCTGTACCTCAGAACCTCACTAGCACCCAGTGTAATGGGTGGAGAGTCCGCAGAGACCGGCAGAATGGGAGTGGATTTACCTCTGCTGGCTTTGTAGTGTGGGGACTGCGTTTTCAGTCATTTTTTTTGTTCACAAGATGACATCAGCTAGAGCAGGAGCTGAGGATTCCTGTGTCTCCCAGGCTGTAATTACACAGAATCCTGCATGGGTGTGGGAAGGCAGAGGGAGTGAGGGTGAGAGGAGATCAGCTCTGAGAATCAGCTCTGCCCTGTGCAGCCAACACATCCCCTCATCACAAATTCATTCACCAGTGTGCAAGGATGACTTGAAGACCTACTATGTGCTGTGTTCTAATTAAACCCAGAGAGTATATCAGAGGCTAAAGCACAAAATTTCTTACCCTTGTGGGCTCATCGTGCCACTTAGGAAGAGAGATTAGGGAGACAGAAATGAAACCAATATTATTTGACTTGTTAAAAGATAATGAGGTGTGAGATTGAGAAGAGGAAGGTCTAAGGCTAAAAACCAGCTGAATTCAGGTGGGGTGTGCAGTTGTAAACAGGTGGATCATGAGATGGAGTCTGAGTCCACACGACAAGGGATGGACTGCATTTGTGGACCTGGGAGCAAAGCAATTCTGGAAAGGACGCAGCTGGTACCATGCCCCGTTGCCTGATGGGTAATTAAGGCCACAGGAAAAGCAAATGATGTGAAGGAGGCACTAATGGAGAGAGTACTTCTTCCCAGGGAGAGGGTGGGGTGCAGAGCTGCCCAGCTACAGTGTGCTTTGAAAGGTCTCAAAAGTTTGAAACAAAAAAAAAAGTTTGAAACATATAGTTACATGACTCTTACATTTCTCTTTCCATTCTCAGGGAAATCGATGAGCTCTCCCTGCCCAAGTTCTCCATCTCCACTGCCTACAGCCTGGAGAGATCCCTTCCTCAGCTGGGCATCAGGGAAGTCTTCTCCACACAGGCTGACCTTTCTCGGATCACAGGGGCCAAGGACCTGAGCGTCTCTCAGGTAAGCCAAGACACACTGGGTTGTTTTCACTGGTGAATGTGGGTGGTCAGGGCAGGACTGTGGGAGATGGCAAAGTGTGAGAAAGCCTGCATTTCTGAGATTCCCTCATCCAGGGAGAGCTGGGTTACAGCCTAGATACATATACTCCTGCTGGATACCATGCAGCCAATTCTCCTCTATCCTGTGAACATAATCTCACCCAGGAGCCTTGGTGGGAAGGAGCCTGTGCTTGGCCTTTGGCCCTCAATCACACCAACCAGCACTGTGGTGTGGATGCCTCCCACAATCCACTGCAGGGCAAAGCCTTCCAGTCTCAGCTTCTTCGCTCACAGCCACCCCAGCAGTTCTTGTCTAGCACACAGAACTGGAGCAGTAAAGGAAATAACAACTGATGTATGCAGTTGAGATGAAACACTTAAGAATAGGAGAGGAGATGCCTTAGGACCGCACGTTACATTCCCAGATGCACAGCATGGCAATGCCTGGTGTTCTGTGCAGTGCCCACTTAAGCCCCGGACTCCAATCTGTACCCGCAGATCATGGCAGTCTAGGAAAAAGAAGTCATGCCCTGTTCATTACTGTTGTATTCCCAAGGAGGCACACTGGCTGCTCCCTGTGGTTTTCCTGAGAAGGGGCCTGTGGAGTAAGGACTGGTGTTGGCTCCCCCCATCCTCAGTGTGTAGTGGGTTTGAGATCAGCAGAGATTCTCAGAGACTGAGCAGATCTAGATTGTGCCTCATCGCACACCCTGAGCAGAGATTGGTTGACATCAGGGGTAGAGCTCATGATAGGAACAAGTTCACGAGCAGCGGAGGCCAGCAGTGGATGCTCCAGGAATCTCCTCTGCTGCCCTCCCTGGTCTCCAGTGAGTGATGTCTTTCTCCTACAGGTGGTCCACAAGGCTGTGCTGGACGTGGCTGAGACAGGCACAGAAGCAGCGGCTGCCACGGGAATGATGATGTTAGGATCGGCTCTAATTTTGGATCCTCTGGAAGTGCATTTTGACAGGCCGTTCCTGATGATTATCTCTGACACAAATACTCAGACTCCACTCTTTATGGCCAAAATTACAAATCCCAAGGGAAACTAGAACTTCCCAAGTGATGAGGCTTCCTCTTGGGAGCCAGGGATTGAGCCTGTATGTTGGTCTCTATGTGCATTTTGGCCTCCATGCTCTGATTGGCTGTTTTGTGCCTGGATTGGACAGTGGCAGTGACTAACTGTATGACTCACACATGCACAGGGTCCTGTGGACAGTCAGTGTCAGGTTCCCATCCTCTTGGCAGCACCAGCTATTGTTTCTGAGACTGAAATCTGACTCCGTGGCCCCTCCCTGCTGCCTCTCCTCTATGTGCCTCTGCCCAAAACCTGGGCTCTGGCAGATAGGCTCAGCCCCTACCTGTGCTATTGTTATATCTGCTTTCAGCCTTCACAGGCTTCATGGGACTATTCAAGATTTAGGCCCTTTTTGTGAACTTCAGGCCCATGACTGAGAAGTGAACCTGCTGCCTTCTCTGTATTTCCAGCATCTGGTACCAGTGTGTGCCCAGTTCCTGCCTCAAACTTTTCCTTCAGAGGCTCCTGGGCCTGCCCACATCTGGCACTGTTGTGGAGAACCTATTCCTGCTTCTGCATGGATTCGATTGGTCAGCTCAGCTCCTTTCGGCTACTCTACCTACTTGGGGCAGAGGAGCCTTTTCCTAGGTTCCCCACTGGCAAGCATCACACAATAGATGGACACCTCCCCTTCCTTACCCAAAATACAGGGCTTTCACTAATGCAATAAACGTATAACTCACATAACTGCACAGAAGGTGGCCAGGCTGTGTTCACTCAGTTCCGATTGGCAGAGGTGTGGCTCTAGTGACAACAGTATACTAGAAAATACTAGAAAATGTCACTTACAGTCTCTGACTTCTGTGATGGAACACTAACCTACATGTTATTATCAGTTTTTTTATGGAAGAGGAAACTGAGGAACAGAGCTTAGTCATTTTCCCATGATGTCACAGCTAGAAATTGTGACTGGTGGGATGTTATTCCAAGTCTCCTCATGCCTGAGGAACTGTCTTCCTCAAACCAGAATTCTGTGCCCGAGGCATCACTATGGTAGCAAGCAGGTGGAACATAAAACAAGCTCTGGATGCTTCACAGAGAGATGCTACACATGTGACCTCTGTGCTGAGGTCAGAGGAAGATGAGATGGTGGTCAGATGACCAAAAAAAGTGCTTTTGACAGGGCACCCTGCAATGTGGGCATTTCTAAGAATCCTGGGTGTTTAGCAAAAGAAGAAAGTCAACAGATGGCAAAGAGCCTGGTCCTATGAGGGTCCTCAATGACTCAGAACTACAGGGAGCGGTGGAAGGTGAATCACTGTTCCTGTTCTGGGACCCTCATAGCTCCTTCTGGCTATGAGATAGCAAGCTGCTCTGGGAAGATGTAGGGTTGTCACTGAGGAGAGTTACAGGAACCCCTCGAGAGGAGAGTGGGTGTCAGCTCAGTGATGAGCTGGTCTTGTGCCTAGACAGAGGACAAGAGGAGACCAAGGTGCATTTGAGTTGGGGTGCTCGGTGTCCCTGGAGACTATGTGATCCCTGAAACACTGCTGGAGGCCTGCACAGAGAGGGAAAGTTGTTCAGTCCATTAGAGACATTCTTGACTCTCAAGGTTCATAAGAACACACATTGAGCAGGTGGACATGGGGTTTCAGAGAATTACAGCCTTGGGGGATCACACACAGAATTTCTTTTCCAAGTGAGCACTGAGGTACCAACCCACGAGGAGCATGGAGTGATAAGAAGGGTCCCATGAATTGAAAGCAGCGATGTACCAACAATTCCTCTATGTGCAACAGTCAACTAAGGCCCTGAGGTGGCCTCCGCGTGCACTCCATGCGCACTGGCATGCCTCAGCTGCATCCTTCCATCCTTCCTGGCTTCAGCCCAGGTATCTAAGGAGCCGGGTGCTGAGTACATCTCATGCTGCCCATGAGCTGGGTCCTGAACTTGTGAGAGAAATATGAGTCCAGCTCTTAAGTGAGTCTCAAACATAGATACCAGGGTTACACTCTTGCCCATTCTATGAGGGTTCTCCTAGGACTTCACAAACAAAAGATGAACCCCTTGCAGGGACAGCCTGTGCAATTAAGATAGCAGACTATGGATGGGGAAGAGGCATGCTTACAGCAGTGATCTTAGATACCTGTGCTCCAAATTAAAGCCAGGACAAAGTGTTAAGGGTGACCCACCCGATGCCAGGGTTCCCGAGGAACCTGCACTGTGAACTTCCTGATTTGCAGATCAGCCCAACCCCAGAGCCTTCAGAGAGGATGCTGAGCTGCCATCCAGCTGGCTGCCTCCATGTGTTTTCTGTTGTTACTGAGGACCACTGAGCAGACAGTATATAGAGGGGGTGTCAGTTAGCCTTTTATGACTGGGGCAGCACATCTGAGGAAACCCACTGAGGGAAGCAAAGGTGTGGATTCAATCACAGCTTCAGAGACTTCAGGCCAGGGTCTGGTGGATTCTTTACTTTGAGCCTGAGGCAAGTCAAGCTTTATGCATCAAAAACACTATCAAGAGGATTAGGGCTTGGGACATGGCTAGGTGGATAAATTGTTGTTCCCACTCCGGGCATAAAACAGAGTTTTATAAACTGAAACCAAAGAAAAAAGCCTAGAGTGGTCACATGAACTCGTGGTCACAGTTATGGGAAGGCAGGGAAAGATAGATCCCTGGGACTCAATGGTTAGTCAACATAGGCAATTCAATGACCTCTAAACCTATTGATGACCTTATCCCCAAAGCAAGGTGGATGAGGAATGCCAGTTGACGATGACCTCTGACCTTTGTATGAATGTGAACATGGATGCGCACATTCTCATTCACAAGCACAAATAACCACATCAGGTAAGTGTTCAAGGAGAGAGAGAAGTGAGTTTGGGAGGTAGCTTAATGGTGGAATGCTGGCTTCAATTATGTGTGTGACGTTTAGGGTTCCCTGTACTGTGATAGTGTGGAGTTAATCCCCAGGAGGAAAGGGAAAGTATACAGCTCAACATCTGTACCTAGAATTCTGATGAACGTAACCATTTGGATGACAATGTCATCCTCCACACCAGCAGGAAAGCGGTACCTTTCTTCAGCTGTTACATTAGTGTGTCCTCACAGCTGGGGTGGGTGTGGGTCAGCAGGGTCCAAAGCTGTGGTGTTGAAGAGGATGGGCACCATCCAGCCGGTCAAGATCACACTTCTGGCTTGGCTCAGCATTAACTAGTGATGTGGGATGCTCCTCTGTATGTTGTGAATATTTTTTATTAATAATGGTTAATAAAGAAGGTGATTTGGTCTACGGCAGGGCAGAATATACTTATGCAGGAAATGCACGCAGAGATAGAGATGAAGAAGGGTGAGGTCGAGAGAGACACCGGCTCCCGCTGGAGGAATAAGATGCCAGAGCATAACCAGTAAGCCATGGGCACATGGCAATATGCAGATTCTTCCAAATGGATGAATTTATATGTAGAGCTAGCCAGTAAGATGCCTGAGCCGTCAGCCAACAGTTTGTAATGAATATTAAGCCTCAAGTGGTTACATGGGAACTGGCATGCTGGAGAGGAACCTCCATTGACAAATTAGTTTCTGGTCTTGGGATCCTGCACTGTAGGCAGTCAGCAAAGAGGCGCAATGGGCAGGTGCTGGTAAGGATGCAACAGGGCCTTGGTGTGAAAGAAAGAGCAAGCGTGGTGGCTGTGGTGAGCTCTGTAGAGGGAGAGAAAGAAGGGCAGGAAGGTGGGCTCCTGCCTAGGAAAGAATCCACTGTGATACACTAGCGTGGTGTTGAAATGATTCATATAAAATAGTAATTTACAACAATCCTACTGAGTCAATTAATGGTTTAAGTAATTTTATTACTGATCAGAACAAGAGTGAACTCATAATTTCTAAAAGTCTGTAGGTGCCCAAACTCAGAGGCACAGCAAGCTTGCATAAAGACAAAGATCAAAGACACCTAATTTGTATAGAAATTAGACGAAGGTCAGATTAATTTGAAATGTTCCTTCCTTACAGAGCATAATAACTATTTCAATCATACCATGACAAATAATTTTCTTACAGCTTTTATTTCTTGTGATTTCCTTTATTTACTCTGGTTGATGCATCTGCACCATGGGCATGCCCATGGAAATCTCAAATACATGAGAAGTCAGATCTGTCTTTTATAGGGGAACACAGGGCGCTAAGAACTGTGTGAGCAAACACAAGATGGAGACAGATCATGAGGACTTACCTTAGTCATTTCAATGTGAGCCTGCATGCTGTCTTCTGACCTGTCTGCCCTTACGCTTAGTCCTAGTACTCAGAGGGAGACTGCTCTTTTCTGACATCTACAAATACAGAATAAATTGTTCCCAAATGCACAGCTTGAAACATAAACATAAAATATCCACAGTGTCAGGGACCCATGAGGAGCCAGGCTGGGGGGGGGGGGTTCTTCCTCTGGGGAACTCATGAGTTCCAGGGTTGGATGAAGATTTGACACATGCTCAAGGTTCCATGTCCAAGTTTACTCTCATGACTATTTTTTTGTTCCCTTGGAGCTATAAACTGATCCCAGAGTTTTGTGCTTGCTGAGAAGCCCCTACCACTGAGTTAACACCCAGGTCTCTCATGGCTTTTGATGGGAAATCTCTTTGGACCTACTCAAAGTGTGGCTCATACTTAACTTCTGAGAGCAGATAAAGAGAGAAAGAGACAGAAAAGAGGAGAAGCAGAAGAGAAAGAAGGAGGAGTAAGTAGGAAAGAAGATGGAAAAGGAAGGGGATAGGGAAGGAGAGAGGTCAGGTCGGAAGGGTTTGGAGGGACCTGGGAAAGAACTGGCACAGCCTAGGCTGTACACAGCTGTCATCCCAGCACTAGCGCGGCTGAGACAGGGAGGGCAGGAGTGAGGACAGCCTGGGTATGTTCCTTCTTTTCCTTGTTGCTGGGTCTTATACCGGACTAAAGCAGTTTGAATGGAGAAGGGTTAGTCTCTGCTCTTGAGTTCTTGGCAGGACAGGCAGGGTGGCCAGCCAAGATTCAATCTAAGCCTCCAAGGGAGAACAGCACATCCCATCTAAAGACCCAGGAAATCTTCATCAAACTCAGCCAGTTAAATCCCTCTAGCTCATAGTTTTAATGAAAAGTTAACCACTGTTCTCCCAAAGCAGCATCAGCAACCAGAGGGCAAGAAGTCAAAGCCCTGAGCGCTGGAGATCATTTCACATTTTAACCATAGCCCTTCCCTACACAGCAAGAGTCTATATCCTAAAACAAAACTGAACAAAACCAGTGTGGAGGAGAGGAAGGTGAATCTGCCTTTCATAACTCAAGCCTGAGTCACCTCCCTGTTTGCAGCCCACATCCCATCCATGAGAGGACAGTGATAACGGATGTTCTCACAGAAAAGCCACCACTGCAGTGGAGTCCTCAGGGCTCATTGATGAAAACCTCATGATTATGCTGAGTGGAACGTTGGCCTTATAGAACTACATTATCCCGGCTTGTGACTTAGTCCCCATAAGCACTGATTCATCACTGAACATCTGAAACAAATAGACAATTTTCCATTGTTAGGGTTCTCCAGAGGAGTAAAAGTTATTCCAGAAATATAAGAACAGAAAAAGGATTTATTAGAATGGCTTAAAAGCTGTGGTCCAATTAGTACAAAAATGGCTGTCTACCAATGGAAGGTCCCAGGATGCCGTAGTTGTTCAGTCCACAGGTCTGGATGTCTCACCTGATCTTCAGTATATGACGGGAACCCTGAAGAAGTCGTCTCTAATGACAGTGAAGGAATGGACTGATAGGGAGTGTGAGATCAAGCAGGCAAAGAGAGCTAGCTTCCTTCTTCCATGTCCTTCATATAGGATGTCAGCAGAAGGTGTGGCCCAGATCAAAGGTGCATCTGTCCACTTCAAAAGTTCCAGCACCAATGTCCTCTCCCTATTTAAAACTATTATTTAAGAAATGGTTCTTGACAGATGTAGCCTGATGCTTAATTTTTATTTAATTCCAAATGGAATCAAGTTGATAATCAATAGTAGCCATCCCAAGTCCACCCCTTGTCACCTCGACAGATATTCTGTCTCCTTGATGCATACTTAACTTCTTATTGAAGGCCATACTCAGGTTTTAGATATGGCATATGTGGCTTAACTATCCCATGTACAATTGAAAATACAGTATATTTTTAACATCAAAATCACACCTAGCATGATATGACTATCCTTGATCTGACCAGAAATGCATACTTAATTTTATAATAGGTAGTGATGTTCCTTGAGAGTCATTCTTTTCATATGTCTAACTCAAATATTATATCCACTGGTATTATCTGAATTGATATTGCATTGCATGATAAACAAATTGAGGAAAGCAAGCACAAGTAGCTGTATAAACACATATTAAACCAAAAGGTAGCAAAAATACTCATGTCAATCATAATTCTCATTCCAGAATTGGTCACACAGCCTTCAAAATGCTTCCCTGTAGCCCACTCTGTTTTTCTTACACACTCAGCAAGCACCTCACCTAGCCTTTGTTCTGTACTGGAGAAGTGATCCATGCCTACATTCCCTTTGTGATCCTACCTGGATTAGGTCCCTGTAAGTTTCCCATGACTCTAATCTCACCACATGGTAACACAAAGAGACTTCCTAAAAGATCACATGACTCTAGACACAACCTTTCTCCCCTCTACTGTGGAGAAACAATCCAATTGTGCTTGGTTATCTGGACCAATCACTCCACCTAATACTGTTCCTCCATTCTTAGACTGTTGGATAAAAGGCATCTGAGCCCCAAAGTGGTCAGGTAAAAGTCAAAATTTTCAGTTCAGTGGAATGTTCATTATGTCTCCTGGCAGGAATGATTCTTCCTATACAACCACAACTTCTGGGTCAGCAGAGTTTAGGTCATAGGAATAGGATTTTAAAACCTTCATTTAGATCACTAGGGCGATAGTGAGTGGAACCCTGCCTTTCTACTACTAGCTCCTGGACCTGTGGGTCCTGGCTATGGGAGAAACCAAACTACATATTGGACAATGTTTTGAAACATTTATTACCCTCTAGAGGAGGCTGCTCCAGAACTCTGAACTGTTTGTTGTTACATAATTGGCTCCATAACTGGGTCTTCAAAAGGCCATTCTGTCTCTGTGTCCCATGCAGATTTATTTAATTTTAATATTTTATTTTTTCCTGGAGTCTGCAATCTGGAATAAAGTTTGCTTCTGGTTTATTAGATTGTAGTACTCTGTCCCCATCTTTGCACGACCCTCCTGGAGCCAACACCCTTAGCCCATGAGAAGGTAATTAGCCTCTGGACCTGCAATGTTCCCATCTCTCTCCAGTACTGAAATTCAGATAAGCTAGCCTGGCTCTGCAGACACAGAATCCTTTCAGGGATTTCCCTTCACTGCCAAACAAGGCGGCTTCCCTTCAGAATTCTGATGCAAAGAGGACACAGCGAGTCTCTGTTAAGAAAATGTCTATTGAGGCCAGAGAAGACAGGATGCTGGTTTTGTGTCAGCATTGAGGCCAGTGTTTATTAATGTGTGAGTTCCCCCAAAGAAATCCTGAAGCAAAGACACAGAGTTGTTGTGTTCTTTTCAAAGTGACTTAGAAATACAGAACAAATGTTAGCTGCAGCCCACCCAGGCAAGAATTGGGGTGGGGATCTGCACACTCCCATTGCTCCTGAACACTCTGGATATCCAGTAAGCTTGTTTACAACACTTTTGGGCAATTTCCCATCAGGTGGCTCTGCTAGGAGAAACCTGAAATGCACGTTACCAGAAATCCTTCTATCTGCCCATTTCCAGTCTGAGCACACAGCATAGTTTGTATGTGCCAGCATTTCCCTAGAAGAGGGAGGAGTCCATGGTAGGGATAAATCGGCATCAGTGTGCAGTGATGGAGGAGGGTCATCATTCTATCGGTTGTTTCATTGGTTAAGTAATAAAGAAACTGCTTGGCCTCTGATAGGGTAGAATTTAGGTAGGAGGAGAAAACACAGCAGAATGCTGGGAGAAAGAAGCTGAATCAGGAGTTGCCATGATTCTCCCACTCCAGACAGACGCAGGTTAAGATCTTCCCTGGTAAGCCAGCTCGTGGAGCTCACAGATTATTAGAAATGGGTTAGATGGATATGTAAGAGCTAGCCAATAAGAAACTGGAACTAATGGGCCAGACAGTGTTTAAAAGAATACAGTTTCCATGTAATTATTTCGGGGCATAAGCTAGCCATGTGGGCGGCCGGGTGCCAAGAACGCAGCCCCGCTGCTCTTATTTCAACAGTGCGGCATACAGAACAATACAGCAGAATGCAGCAAAGATGAACATCCAGAACTCAGTTATCCCAGTGAGCATCAGCTATCAGGTAATGCCAAGGATCCCTGCCCTCTGGGAACAAAGTAAGTGCCTTCCCAAGACTGTGTGGTTCTGGTGATGACCTGGAGTCTCAATATGGATGAGAGGTAATTAGTTGATCCTGGAATCAGGGGACATTTCTGGGATTCATATAAATCTTTTCCCCAGTCTGGATCTTCATGTTTATGGAAGATGCAGGAGCCATGAACTTTGCTCCTATAGAGTGAAAGGAGCCTGCTTTTTTCTGTACTCCACAGGGAGGAAGTACTGAAACCTTGTCTATCTTGCTCTGGGCTGAAGAAGCTAAGGAGAGACATGAAAGTCCCTCTGAAGGAGGTGCCTTCCCTGCTGTTGCTTATAGTTGACAGGAGATGCCTGGGGGTCAAGAATCAACTTCCTTTGTAGGTCCCATGACCAAGCAGAGGGTCTTCAGCCTCAACTAGGGAAGGGAGAAAGCAGTAGCTCAGCCACAGAGCCAGGCCTCCTGCTGCACACATGGAGTAGCCCCTTTCCGCTGGAAACAATTCTGACACAAAATAGTGTTCAGTGCTTCTCCAAAGAAATGCTTGCATCCGTAGGAAGTAAACATGGAGTAAAGGCAGCCAACTAACTGAGGTCCCCGGCTCATCTGCAGGAGAGTAACAGCCCTGGGGATAAGCAGCTTAGCTCCAGCCTTCCCTCTTCTGCCCCCTCCAAATCCCTCTGGGTTCTTCTGGTTTTCTCCCCCCTCCACTTACAATTGGATCCTCCTTTCCTTGGCCTCTCTCCTCCTATATCTTTGTCCCTCTTTCATCCACTTTTTCACTCCTTGATTCCTCCAGCCCTCCCCTGTATCCTCCCTCCCCTTCTTCCTCTCCCTTCCATGTATTTACCGACCACTTTCACCTTTGGACACATGAGCAAAGGGACAGAGGCTAAAGGTGGGTGCCTGTGTTTACCATGATCATAAGTCTTCAACTGTAATCCTTTAGGATGCCTGTGGCTCCCATGCCAGGGCATATGGAAGAGTAGCCCTCTAGACATTTCTTACAACAATCCCTTTTATCCCCATAATAAGCCAGACAATTGCAAATAATGGAACCTGTGTCACTCACCACACTGCCTTAGAGGTCCATCCATTTGCTTGCTACCACACAGTCATCGCAACCTGGTGTCATCTTTCTTCCCACCAAAAGACCTTCCAAGCCTGAGGTGCAAACCACCCTGTTTTCCCATGCAGCACTAAAAGAACCTTTCCTGTTTATCCTTCTCCCTCCTATTCCCAGGGGTGCCAAGGCTGTGGCACCAAACAAGATGTCTCCAGAGCTGCTTCCCAATTATATTATTCTTCCCCAGGCCTGGTCATAGAACAAATTCAGTCAAGGGCCTTGGGATTTCCCAGACTCACCAAGAGGCTCAGTTAGGGTCTGTGCTAACTACTGCTGAAAGGGTCCCAAGTTCCCCCTACAGGGAGGTGGGGCATGAAGGAGTGCAAAGGAAGAGGGTTCCCTGTCTTCTAATGAATCCTTCTGCAGAGAGGGAATGAAAGAAGCCATTCTGATTTGACATGGTTCCTGCCTGCCCCCATACCCCTGTTGCCCTTCTTGATTGCTCTGTGACTGGGAATGTCCATGCCCCACTCTGAATCTTGGTTCATTGTAGGGAGATTGGCTGCAGCAGCAGCAATTCCTCCAGTTCTGATAGCTGGGAGTACATGACGTGAGGGGGGCAGAGAACCTCCCATGTACCTTCAAAGAGGCATCAAGGGCAGCAGAGCAGGGAAACAATGCAGCCCTGTGGGAGGACATGGAGATGCTCAGAGTACCCCCTGATCCTCCCAGACTCAAAGGGGCTTTGCTTTTCAGCCTGGAGAACAAAGAAGATATCCCCCTTGTAGTTTCCTGGCTCTTGATGGTGGGGATCTACCATGCTATCCTCTGCCAAAAAGATGGCAAACTGGAAAGTTACACTGAACTTCAGGAAGACAAAATCAATGGGACAAGAGTGGACAGTCTAACCCTGGCCTCCATCAACACTGACTTCGCATTCTGTCTCTATTAGAAAATGGCTTTGAAGAACACTGATTAAAACATCCTCTTCTCCCCACTCAACATCTCAGCTACCTTGGCTTTCCTATCCTGGGAGCAAGCAACAACACCCAGGAAGATATTCTAGAAGGTCTTAACTTCAATCTCACAGAGACCCCTGAGGCAGACATCCACAGGGGCTTTGGGCAGCTCCTCCACATGCTCAGCCAGCCAGGGGACCAGGTGCAGATCAGCACAAGCAGCACCATGTTTGTTGGAAAGCGCCTAGAGATCCTGGCAGAATTCAGGAAGAAGGCAAGAGCACTTTACCAAGCTGAGTCCTCAACAACTGACTTCTAGTAGCTTCATAAGGCCAAAAAACTCAATGACTATGTGAGGAAACAGACCCAGGGGAAGATCAAGGAACTGATCTCAGACCTGGATGAGGACACAGTAATGCTGCTGGTGAACTACATCTGCTTAAAAGGTGAGGATGGACACTGAATGGGATGTGGAGGGAAAAGATAGTGACTGGGAACCTTAGATCCTTATGCTGACCCCTTAAAAGGGGGGCTCACAACCTGGAGACATGGGTGACTCACGTCTCTCTACCCACAGCTCCTACTTCTCCCCTAGGGATTTTTGGATATAGTTGTGGTACCTGGCACATGTTCATCAGATGCCCTGAGTTCTCAGTCTAAGAATACTACATTTGGCTGTGACTTAAACTTATTCACTAGCAGAATGCATAGCTCACTAGTCCAGTCATTTCTGAGTGTGAAGAAGCTGTGATTTCTCCCTGCAGAGACCAGGTCCCTCATTCTGCCCACTCCAGCATTTCTAAGATCCATTCAGAGCAGTAAGTGTGTACCTGCCTGGCCATCCAATCTCAGGAATGGAATACAAACCCCCTCCAGCTCCTGCTGCAGGGGCTTCTTTGTTCCACATGACCCTGCCTCCCCAAAGCCCACCCTTTTGTCTGTGAGGTCCTTGGCCCAGCGAGAGTCCCTGCTCCTATACTGAGGAGATCCATTTAGAGGGGTTAGTGCATGCTCACCCAGCAGGACAGTTCCAGGAGCGGAGTACAGGCCCCCTCCATTTCTCTAAACATTTCTGGCCATTCATCAGGGTGTCTCCCTGGCTACTGGCTTTCTCCATTTTCCCATTCCATCTTGCCCCAAAGCACTCCTTTCCATCTGCAGGGTCCTAGGATCCCCCAACTCATCTTGCATTGGGGCTGAGGATCTGGGGAGCTAATGGTGAGTGCTGCTGCAGGGGCTTCTTTATTCCACGTGACCCAGACTCCCCTCAAGCCTGCTGTTTTTGTCTGCAAGGTCCTTTGCCCAGCAAGAGTCCCTGCTCCTGTACTGAGGAGATCCATCCAGAGGGATAAGTGTGTGCCCACCAAGCTGGACGGTCCCAGGAATGGAGTCCTTCTCCATTTCCCTAAATGTTTCTAGCCATTCAGCAGGGTGTATCCCTGGCTACTGGCTTTCTCTAGTTACCCCATCCCATCTTGCCCCCAATCCTTCCTTTACAACTGTGGAGTCCTTAGATCCACCAGCAAAGCCAGCTTGAGGGCAGAGGTGATCTGAGAGCCAGCTTTAGTGCTGAGGGGTCCTAAGAGAGGGAAGACCAAGAAAATCCCCCAAGTACACAGTCAGTCACAGCAAAGATAGGACCAAGATGCCAAGACTCTCCTGGCCGCATCTAAAGTAAGAGATGGGCAGGCGCCAATGCAAGAATTCCTCCAAAACCTGAAAAGCAACATGACAACACCAGAATCCAGTGAACACTCAACAGGAAGACTTGGCCACCCTAATCCAGAAGAAGTAGAAGAAGCCAACTTTAAACATAACATTATGAAAATGATAGAGGCCCTTAAAGAGGACTGAAAAATTCCTTTAAAAAATGGAAGAGAAGACAAACCAAAAGTTAGAGGAAATTAATAAATCCCTCAAAGATACCCAAGAAAACCAAGAAAAAAGCAATCAAACAGGTAAGGAAACAGTTCAAGACTTGAAGACCGAAATGGAGGTAATAAAGAAAACACAAACCGAGGGATGGTTGGATATGGAAAATCTGGGTAAATGAACACAAACTACAGAAAGTATAACCAACAGAATACAAGAGATAGAAGAAAGAATATCAGATGCTGAAGATACGATAGAGGAAATAAACTCATTGATCAGAGAAAACAACAAATTCAACAAATTCTGAACACAAAACATCCAAGAAATCTGGGACACCATGAAAAGACCAAACCTAGGAATAATAGGGGTAGAAAAAGGAGAATTACAGCTCAAAAACCAAGAAAATATATTCAACAAAAGATAAAAACTTTCCCAACCTAAAGAACGATATTCCTATGAAGGTACAAGAAGCATACAAAACACCAAATAGACTGGATCAAAACAAAAAACATCCCCTTGCCATATAATAATCAAAACACAAAACATACAAAAGAAAGAAAGAATATTAAGAGCTGCAAAGGAAAAAGGTCAAGTAACATATAAAGGTAAACCTATCAGAATTACACCTGACTTCTCTGTGGAAACCATGAAAGCCAGAAGGTCGTGGATAGATGTGCTGCAGACACTAAGAGACCATGAATGCTAGCCCAGACTACTATACCCAACCAAGCTTTCTTCACCATTGATGGAGAAAATAAGATAATCCAGGACAAAAACAGATTTAAACAGTACGTAGCCACAAACCCAGCCTTACATTAAGTACTAGAAGGAAAACCACAACCCAAGGAAGCCAACAGTACCCACAATAACACAGACATCTGACAACCCTCCACCAGCACAACTCAAAGAAGGACAACACACAAACACTACCACCAAAAAAAAAAGTAACCGGAGTTAACAACCACTGCTCATTAATATCACTTAATATCAATGGACTCTATTCACCTATAAAGGGGCACAGGTTAAGAGAATGGATAGGAAAACAGGATCCAACATTCTTCTGTTTACAAGAAACACATTTCAACCTCAAAGACAAACACTACCTCAGAGTAAAGAGATGGGAAAAGGTTTTCCAATCAAATGGACCTAAGAAACAAGCAGGTGTGGCTATACTAATATCTAACAAAATTGGTTTCAAACTAAAATCAATCAGAAGAGATGGAGAAGGGCACTTAATACTCATAGCAGAAACACTATATTAGGATGAAGTCTCAATCCTGAATATCTATGCCCCTAATATAAAAGCACCCACATATATAAAAGAAACATTACTAGAACTCAAATCATATGTCAAACCCCACACACTAATAGTAGGATATTTCAACACATTTCTCTCACCATTGGACAGGTCAACTAGACAGAAACTTAACAGAGAAATAAGAGAACTAACAGGTGTAATGAATCAAATGGACTTAACAGACATCTATAGAACATTTCACCCAAATAGAAAGAAATATACCTTCTTCTCAGCATCACATGGAACCTTCTCGAAAATTGATCACATACTCGGTAACAAAGCAAACATCCACAGATACAAAAAAAATTGTAGTAACCACCTGTGTCTTATCGGATCACCATGGAATAAAGTTAGAATTCAACAACAATTCTGCCCCCCAGAAAGCTTACAAACACATGGAAACTGAACAGTCAACTACTGAACCACCCCTGGGTCAAGGAAGAAACAAAGAAATTAAAGTCTTCCTTGAATCCAATGAAAATAAAGACACATTGAAAATATATACCCAGACCTATGGGACACTATGAAAGCAGTGCTAAGAGGAAAGTCCATAGCACTAAGTGCCCACATAAAAGAAAACGGAAAAAGCACACACTGGAGATTTAACAGCACACCTGAAAGCTCTAGAAAAAAAAAGAAGAAGCAGACTCACCCAGGAAGAATAGAAAACTGGAAATAATCAAACTGAGGGCTGAAATTAACAAAATAGAAACACTGAAAACAATCCAAAGAATCAATGAAACAAAAAGTTGGTTCTTAGAGAAAATCAACAAGATTAACAAACCCCTATCCAAAGGCAGAAAGAGAGCACGCCAATTAACATGATCAGAAATGATAAAAGGGACATAACAACAGACACCGAGGAAATGCAGAGAAACATTAGGTCATACTACAAAAGCATGTATGCCAAAAAATTGGAAAATGTGAAAGAAATGGACATTTTTAAAGATAAGTACCATATACCAAAATTAAATCAAGACCAGGTGAACAATTAAAATAGACCTATAAGTCTTAAGGAAATAGAAGCTGTCATCAAAAACCTCCCAACCAAAAAGAGCCAAGGACCAAGTGGTTTTGATGCAGAATTATATCAGAACTTTCAAGAAGAGCTAATACCTATACTCCTTACTGTGTTTCACATAATAGAAACAAAAGAGTCAGTGCCAAACTCTTTTTATGAAGCTATAGTTACTCTGATATCAAAACCACACAAATACTCAACCAAGAAAGAGAATTACAGACCAATCTCACTCATGAACATCAACGCAAAAATTCTCAATAAAATACTGGCAAACCGAATCCAAGAACACATCAAAAAAATTATCCATTATGATCAAGTAGGTCTCATTCCAGAGATTTAGAGCTAGTTCAACATACAAAAATCTATCAATGTAACCCGTCATATAAATAAACTTAAAGGAAAAATCATATGATCATTTCATTAGATGCTGAAAAAGCATTTGACAAAATTCAACACCCCTTTATAATAAAGGTTTTGGAGAGATTAGGGATACAAGATTTATACCTAAATATAATAAAAGCAATATACAGCAAGACAACAGATAACAACAAATTAAATGGAGAGAAACTTAAAAACATTTTAATAAAATCAGAAACCAGACAAGGCTGTCTACTCTCTCCATACCTTTTCAATATAGTGCTTGAAGTTCTAGCAATAGCCATAAGACAACATAAGGAGAAAAAGGGGATTCGAATTGGAAAGGAAGAAGTCAAACTTTTGTTATTTGAAGATGATATGATAGTGTACATTAGTGACCCCAAAAACCCTACCAAAGTACTCCTACAGCAGATAAATACCTTTAGTGATGTGTCAGGATACAAAATCAACTCAAAAATATCCGTAGTTCTTCTATACACAAAGGATAATGAAGCAGAGAGGGAAATCAGAGAATTTCCTTTCACGATAGCCACAAATAGCATAAAGTATCTTGGGGTAACACTATCCAAGGATGTGAAAGGTCTATTTGACAAGAACTTTAAGTCTCTGAAGACAGAAATTGAAGAGTATATCAGAAAATGGAAAGATCTCTCATGCTCTTGGACTGGTAGGATCAACATAGTAAAAATGGCAATTCTACCAAAGAATATCTATAGATTCAATGCAATTCCCATCAAAATCTTAACAAAATTCTTCACAAACCTTGAGAGAACAACAATAAACTTTACATGGAAAAAACAAAAAACCTCAGGATAGCAAAAACAATCTGATACAGTAAAGGAACTTGCAGAGGCATTACCATCCCTGACTTCAAACTCTATTACAGAGCCACAGTAATAAAAACAGCTTGGTATTGGCATAAAAACAGAGACACCAAACCCGCAACAGACAAATGCCTGATCTCCAAAATATATAAAGAACTCAAGAAACTAGACTTTAAAATTCTAAATAACCCAATTTAAAAATGGGGTACTAAACTGAACAGAGAATTCTCAACAGAAGAAGTTCAAATGGCCAAAAGATACTTAAGGTCATATTCAACTTCTTTAGCAATCAGGGAAATGCAAATCAGAACAACTTTGAGATACCATCTTACACCTGTAAGAATGGCTAAAATCATAAACATGAATGATAGCCTATGCTGGAGAGGATGTGTAGTCAGGGGAACACTCATCCATTGCTGGTGGGAATGCAAACTTGTGCAACCACTCTGGAAATCAGTGTGGCTGTTTCTCAGGAAACTGGGAGTCAACCTGCCTCAGGATCCAGCAATACCACTCTTGGGAATATACCCAAGAGAGGCCTTATCATATGACAAAAGCATTCGTTCAACTATGTTCATAGCAGCACTATTTGTAATACCCAGGACCTGGAAACAACATATATGCCCCTCAATGGAATAATGGATAAAGAAAGTGTGGCACATATACACATTAGAGTTCTACTCAGTGGTAAAAAAAAATAACTTCTTAAATTTTGCATACAAATGGAAGGAAATAGAAAACACTATTCCTGAGTGAGATAACCCAGACCCAAAAAGACGAATATGGCATGAATATGGCATGTACTCACTCATTAGTCGATTCTAGCCATAAACAAAGGACACTGAGCCTATAGTTCTTGATTCTAGAGAAGCTAAATAAGAAGGTGAACCCAAAGGAATGAATATATATATTCCAGGAATATATATATTCCTGGAAATTGGAAGCAGACAAGATGGTTGGGGTAAAAGTTGGGAGCATAGGGGTGGGGGTTAGAATGGGGGAAGGGGGAGAGAGAAGGGAGAAGAGGAGGGTTGGGGTAAATTTAGGGAAGTGGGATGGTTGAGATGGAGGAAGAGTAGATATGGGAGCAGGGAAGAAGATATCTTTATTAAGGGAGCCATTTTAGGGTTGGCAAGAGGCTTGGCTCTAGAGGGGTTCCCAGGTGTCCACGGGGATGTTCCCAGCTAGGTCATTGGGCGGTAGAGGAGAGGGTGCCTGAACTGGCCTTGTCCCATAGCCACACTGATGTATATCTTGAATATCACCATAGAACCTTTATCTGGCGATGGAAGGAAATAGAGACAGAGACCGACATCGGAGCACTGGACTGAACTCCCAAGGTCCAGTTAAAGAGCAGAAGTGGGGAGAACATGAGCAAGAAGTCAGGACCACGAGGGGTTGGTCCACCCACTGAGACAGTGTGAATAATCTAATGGGAGCAAACCAAGGCCAGCTGGACTGGGACCTAATGAGCATGTGATCAAACCAGACTCTCTGAATGTGACTGACAATGGGTGCTGACTGAGAAACCAATGATAATGGCGCTGGGATTTGATTCTACAGCATGTACTGGCCTTTTGGCATCCTAGTCTGTTTGGAAGCACACCTTTCTAGGCCTGGATGGAGGAGGGGGGTACTTGGACTTCCCACGGGGCAGGGTACCCTGCCTCTCTTAGGACTGGAGGGGGTGGAGGGAGGGTGAGTGGAGGAGCGGGAAGGAAATGGAAGGAGAAGAGGAGGTGGAAATTTTGATGGTATTATTTATAAAGTAATAAAAGAAACTGATAATAAATATAGGTTAGAGGTTTATCACAGAAGTCACAGAGTGTAAGCGACAATTTCTAGTACTCTGTTGTCACTACAGTGACACCTCTGCCAATCAGAGCTGAGTGAACACAACCTGACCACATTCTGTGCAGTTATACGTTTATTGCATTTTGTGAAAGCCCTGCATTTTGGGTAAGGAAGGGGAGCTATCCATCCAGTGTATGATGTTGGCCGGTGGAAAACCTAGGAAAAGGCTCCTCTGCCCCAAGTAGGTAGAGTAGGGGAAAGGAGCTGAGCTGACCAATCGATTCCATGCAGAAACAGGAATATGTTCTCCTGCACAGTGTCAGATGTAGGCAGGCCCAGGAGCTGCTGAAGGAACATTGGGTGTCAGAACCTGGGTGAGGAAAAGTTTGAGGCGGGAACTGGACACACACTGGTCCCAGAGGCTGGAAACACAGAGAGGGCAGCCGGTTCCCTTCTAAGTCCTGGGCCTGAGATGAACAAAATAGGGCTAAAAGCTTGAATAGTCCATGAAGCCTGTGGAAGCTGAAGGCAGATATAACCATAGCACAGGTAGGGCTGATCCTACCTGGCAGAGACAATGTTCGGGCAGAGACTCATACAGGAGAGGCAGCAGGGAAGGGTCACAGAGTCAGTCTCAGAAACATAAGCTAGCACTGCCAAGAGGATGAGGAGTCTGACAGTGTCTGTCCACAGGCCCTGTGCATGGTGGAGTCATACAGTTAGTCACTGTCACTCTCCACTCAGGCACACACAGCCAATCAGAACATCGAGGCCAAAATGCACATAGAGGCCCACAAACAGACTTAATCCCTGGCTCCCAGGAGGAAGCATCACCATTTTGGATGTTCTAGTTGTGCTTGGGATTTGTGACTTTGGCCATAAAGAGTGAAGTCTGGGTATTTGTGTCAGAGATAATCATCAGGAACGGCCTGTTGAAATTCACATTCAAAGGATTCCTATTTAGAGACGTTGCCGCAATCCCGATTCCCGTGGCAGCCGCTGCTTCTGTGCCTGTCTCAGCCACGTCCAGCACAGCCTTGTGGACCACCTGTAGGAGAAAGACGTCACTCACTGGAGACCAGGGAGGGCAGCAGAGGAGATTCCTGGAGCAAGCATCGACTGCTGGCCTCAGTCAGTGGTGAGCTTGTTTGTTCCTCTGCTAGGGTGTGAGATGACGCACGTCCTGGGTCTCTGAGAATCTCTGCAGCCCTGAATTCCAGTAATCACTGCAGGATGGGTATAGACACTGCCTGTCCTTACTCCACAGACAGCTTCTCATGAGATTCACCGGGAATGTCTAGTGTGCTGTTAGCCAGTGCAGGTTTCAGCATCCCTCCTGTGCCAGCCTCCTTGGGACATACAGCAGTACTAAACATGGCATGGCTTCTCTTTTCCAGACTGCCATGTCCTGCTGGTACAGATCAGAGCCTGGGAATCTGAGTGGACACTGGACAAAAAACTAGGCATTGCCAGGCTGTGCATCTGGAAATGTAATTTAAAGTCCTAATCAACTTCTTTCCTTTTTTAAAAATTTTTATTATTTTAAGATTTATTTATTTATTATGTATACAACATTCTGCCTTCATGGATATCTGCATGCCAGAGAAGGGCACCAGATCTCATTACAGATGGTTGTGAGCCACGATGTGTTTGCTGGGAATTGAACTTAGGACCTCTGGAAAAGCAGCCAGTGCTCTTAACTATTAAGCCAACTCTCTAGCCCCTCTCCTTTTGTTAAGTTTTTTTTTTTTTATTACAAATGCCTTTTATTCCTTGCTATTTCCTTTACTGATATTCTTCTGTGTGCTAATCCAGAAGTTCTGGGCCAGCTGTACAGTGAAGAAGCTGAGACTGGAAGTGGTTTGTCCTGCAGTGGAATGTGGGTGGCATCTGCTCAACAGCACTGGTTGGTGCAAGTAATGGTCTAAGACCAAGCACAGGCTCCTTCTCCACAATGATTAGGTGTGAGGTTACCTTTAGGGGGCCCAGGGATTGACTGCTAGGCATCCAGCATAATATATGTATCTAGGCTGCAATCTGACCTCCCAGGATGAGGGAATCTCAGAAATGCAGGCTATCTCACACATTTCCTGCCCTCCCCCCTCCACACTGGCCTCACCATCCACATTCAGGCACCAATGGGAACCACCCAGTGTGTTTTTGCCTTACCTGAGAGACTCTCAGGTCCTTAGTCCCTGTGATCCCAGACAGGTCAGCCTGTGTGGAGAAGACTTCCCTGATGCCCAGCTGTGGAAGGATGTCCTCCAGGCGGTAGTCCGTGGAGATGGAGAACTTGGGCAGGGAGAGCTTGTGGATTTTCCTAAGCGTGGAAAAAGAAATTTAAGACTCACTGAACTGTGTGTTCCCCTAAACCACACTGTTGCCAGGCCACGTGTACATTCTGTCCTCTCACTGGAAAAGCCCTCTTTCCATTTGTGCCTAGATCACATGATTTTGCTTTTCCTATTGCAATAATTATCCAACTATGCTGGAAAGGCAGTGAGGAAGGATGCTTAAAAGAAATCCCACACTAGCTCAGAACCGAGAATAATACATGGTTAAACATCCAGAGGTAGACTCACAAATCAGAATCCTTTGTTGGAATGGGGAATAGCAATAAAATCGTGCAGCTGAAAAAGAAGCCGGATGCAGGCTTTACATTGGCATTAATACTATAAGAGGCCACGCCGCAGTGGGCAGATAACTTAAGGGCTACTAGCTCTAGGATTTCCTACAGCAAGGCAGTGAGACATGGTACCAGCTGGGATGAGATGGTGCACAGGGCAGAGCTGATTCTCAGAGCTGATGTCATCTCACCCTCATTCCCTCTGCCTTCCAAAACCCATTCGAGTTTGTCTATAACTACAGCCTGGTGGACACAGGAATCCTCAGATCCTGCCCCGGGTGATGTCATCTTGTGAACAACAAAAACAACAGTAAAATTCCCTCAACTCCCTAGTGTGCAGAGGGAAACTCACCTGCACTCCTCCTGCCCCTGCCTACTCTCCAACCATTATACAGGTATTAGTGAGATTCTGAGATACAGGGACACTGGGCAGAGACTAGGCTGGGGAGGCATACAAGATCTGGGTCCTGCAGACACACACCTGGAACTCAGAGAGTCCCTCCACTTCCTCAGGGTCTCTGGTTTCAGGTTGGCTTCCACCTGCTGCATCCTGCCTTCATCAGGGAGGATGAACAGGGCGCTGGCATTGCCTGTGTACTTCAGCTCCACCACGGTGCAGGACAGATCCTCATCCCGGAAGTAGGGTGTGATCAGCTCCTTAATATTCATCATGGGCACCTCCACAGACTTTGTGTTGTTCAAGTGGAACTTGGAATCTAAAGTATCTCGAGGTTCAAAGGGCGTCTTCCATTTTCCTAAAGATGAAAGGGGTCATCAGTAACTGAGAGACTGCACCTCTATCCTATTTCTGCTCAGCTTCTAAGTTGTGACAGCCATCAATCCATTTTCAACAATTCAGGGCGGGGGATGCTAGATTGGAAAAATACCCTTGTAGGTGGACAGCTCCCAGAGGTGAGAAGAGACTCCAAGCTTAGTTTGGGAAGGTGAAATTCAAAGACAAAACCTGCCTACTTGAGTTCCTGAGCAACTGTTAGGGTTCTGGGCATGGGGAGTCTAACATAGATATGAAGTATGTGATGAGATTGGATTTTAGTGAGAGTTGGAGACCCGTTCTTCCTCAGGGGGAACGATGTCTAGAAGGCAATGACTTGTGGGACAGGTTTTAGAGGAAACAGGACAAAAGAGACTGAATTCTCCCACACCATGAGCAATCTCTGAGTCCACAGATAGTGGGATAAGTGTGAGTAATATGTCCTCGGCTCACGCAGGGGCTGTGGGCACCTCAACAGATATCCTGTCCTGACTTATCCTGAATTCTTAGTTTATGTCCTCATTACCAACACAGCCTGCAGGACTTGGTACTGAAACAACTTCTTGAACTGGGATCTAGTAGATTAAACAAGCACCCCCACCTCACAGACAAGCAGTCTTGGTTCTTGGGTTCTGGTTAGAGAGACAAGCCCAGCCTTCCTTTAGGTTATCACTCTGCTTCCACCATTCCCAGCTCACAGCAGCTATGCAGCCAACTTGTCTTCATGTCCTTTGTCCTCCTAGTCCCTGTTTCTGTGCATGGACACCTTGATTTTCTGCCCACAACTCACAGCCTGCCCTGGACTATCTGTAATCTAACCCCTGACCAACGCCATTCTGATCACATCACAATTTCTGTCAGGCACCAGTTCTAGGCTGTCAATTTTGTCCCTACTCTATCAGGCAGGGTGTTGCTGGTGTAGGCTCTGGAGGTCCCCTCACTATCCTTAGACATTATATCTCCAGCTGTGTCTCTCAACTCCCTTGCACCCCCATTCTCTTCAGACTCGCTGACCCCGACATGTGTCTTGGGCATTCTGACCTTCATGCTGATGGACTAGTTAGTTACAGAAGCAAAATTCCCCGAAGAAGACGTGCACTAAACAGCCTGGCTGACACTGCCCTCTCTTTAGTCTCAGCATGCCTGCTTTCCTATCCCAAGTGCAGCTCATTCCCGAAATGGCTCAAGGGAAAGGTCCTGCATAGGAATTGCCCGCGGGGCTCCTCAAGGCTTATGGGCCATGCTATTTTCTCTCTTAATTCTGGGCAGGAGTCAACAGCATACCTGAATCCTTCTAGAAACAGGCTCTCCAGCAGGGATGGACACCTTCTATAGGAGCATATTAGAGATGCTGGAGTGGGCAGAATGAGGGAACCATTCTCTGCAGGGAGAAATCACAGCTTCTGCACACTCAGGAAGGACTGGACTTGGGAGCTATGCATTCTGCTAGTGAGTAAGTTTAAGTACCAACCAAATTCAGCACTCTTAGACTGAGACCTATGGGCATGTGATGAGCATGTGCCAGGAACCACAAGTATATTAAAAAAAAAAACCCTAGGGGAGAAGTAGAGGATGTGAGAAGAGAGATGTGAGTCACCCATGACCCAGGTTGTGAGCCCCTCCTTTTAAGGGGACAGTGTATGGATCCAATGTGCCCAGTCAATATCTTTTCCCTCCACTCACCACCCTGTACCTATCCTCACCTTTAAAATAGATATAGTTCACCAGCACCATTACTGTCTTCTCATCCAGGCCTGAGATCAGTTCCTTGATCTTCCCCCTGGGTCTGTTTGTTCACATAGTCATTGATGAGAGTTTTGGCCTCATGAGGCTGCTGGAAGTCGACACTTGAGGCCTCGGCCTGGTACAGTGCCCTTGCCTTCTCCTTGAACTCTGCCAGGATCTGCATTTGCTTTTCAACAAACATGGTGCTGCCTATGCTGATCTGCAGCTCCTCATTTGGCTGACCGAGCATGAGGAGGAGCTGCCCAAATCCCCGGTGGATGTCTGTCTCAGGGGTCTCTGTGAGATTGAACTTGAGACCTTCTAGAATCTCTTGCAGGGTGTTGTTGTTTGCTCCCAGGGACAGGATGGCCAAGGCAGCTGAGATGCTGAGTGGGGAGAAGACAATGTTTTCATCTGGATCCTTCAAAGCCAGCTCCTTGTAGAGGCTGAAGGCGAAGTCAGTGTTTGTTGAGGCCAGTGTTAGACTGTCCACTTCTATCCCATTGTTTTGGTCTTTCTGATGTTCGGTGTTACTTCCTGGTATGTCATCTTGTTGGCATTTAACATCGGGGCAGATTCCTGCCATCAGGATCCCCAGAGCTACAAGAATGACCACCATCTTCTCTGTTCTTCAGGCTGAAAATAAAGATCTTATGATTCTGTGAGGGCCAGGTGGTGTCCTGAACATCTCCATGTCCTCCCACCAAGCTGCATTGTGTCCCTGCTCTGCTGCCCCTGCTGCCTCCTTGAAGGTGCAATGGAGGTGCTCTGGCCCCCCAGATGGCAGCGCCTTGTCATGTGCTCCCTGTTATCAACACTGGAGGAAGTGCTGCTGCAGCAGCCAATCTCCCTACAGAGAACCAAGATTCAGAATGGGGCATGGACATCCCCTGTCACAGAGCAAGCCAGAAGTGCAGCAGGGTGTGGGGTGGGCTGAGCCCTGTCTGATCAAAATATTTTCTCTCATTCTCTCTCTGCAGAAGGATACATTAGAGGATAATCCTCTTCCTTTGCACTCCCCCATGTCTCTCCTCCCTGTAGGTAGAACTTAAGACCCCTGTAGCAGTAGTTAGCACAGGCCCTAACCGAGCCTTCTGATGCGAACCTGGGAAATCCCAAGGCCCTTGACTGAGTCTGGTGCATGAAGCCTGGGGAGAAATAATTGAGAGGCAGATCTGGAGACATCTGGTGCGGTGCCACGACCTTGGCACCCCTGGGAACAGGAGGGAGGACAAACAGAGAAAGTTCTTTCAGTGCTGCCAGAGACTAAAGTGTGGTTTGCACCTCAGGCTTGGAAGGCTCACTGGTGGGAAGAAAGATGACACCTGGACCAGATTTGGTTTGGGCTCCTGGCATGGCTGTGTGGTAGCAAGCCAATGGGTGGATCTCTTTAAGCAGCCTGGTGAGTGACCAGGTTCCATTTTTGACAGTTGTCTGACTTATTATGGGGATATTGGGGGTTAGTTTTAGGGATGTCTAGAGAACTATTCTTCCCTATGCCCCTGGAGTGGGAGCCACGGGCATCCTAAAGGATTACAGTTGAAGACTTGTGATCATGGTAAACACAGGCACCCACCTTTAGCCTCTGTCCCTTTGCTCAGGTGTCCAAAGGTGAAAGTGGTCGGTAAATACATGGAAGGGAGAGGAAGAAGGGAAGGGAGGAGACAGAGAGCCGGAGGAATAACGGAGTGAGAAAATGGAAAAAAGAGGGGCAGCAAGATAGGAGGAGGAAGGGACACAGATGAAGGAGAATCCAAATGGATGGTGGAGGGGAGAGAAGAACAGAAGAACACAGAGGGAACTGGAGGGGCAGAGGAGGGAAGGCTGGAGCTAAGCTGCTTGTCCCCAGGGCTGTTACTCTCCTGCAGAGGAGCCAGGGACCTCAGTTAGTTGGCTGCCTTTACTCCATGTTTACTTCCTACGGATGCAAGCATTTCTTTGGAGAAGCAGTGAACACTATTTTGTGTCAGAATTGTTTCCAGAGGAAAGGGGCTGCTCCATGTGTGCAGCAGGAGGCCTGGCTCAGTGGCTGAGCTACTGCTTTTTCCCTTCTCTAGTTGAGGCTGAAGACCCTCTGCTCGGCCATGGGACCCTACAAGGTAAATGGGCTCCTGACGCCCAGGCATCTCCAGTCAACTGTAAGCATGGTGGGGAAATCACCTCCTCCAGAGGGACTTTCCTGTCCCTCCTTAGATCCTTCATCCCCAAGCAAGACAAGGTCTCAGTATTCACTCCCTGTGGAGTGCAGAAAGGAGCAGGCTCCATTCTGTCTACAGGAGCAATGTTCATTTTGCCTTCATCTTCCATAAACATGAAGACCCAAACGGGAGAGATTTATGTACATTCCAGAAACGTCCCCTGATTCCACTTCAGTGACCCAGGAACAACTCATCACCCCTCCTCCAAACCAAGACTCTAGGTCATCACCAGAACCACACAGTCCTGGGAAGGTTCTTCCTGTGTTCCCAAAAAGTAGAAATCTTTGGCATTACCTGAGAGCTGATGCCCGCTGCCAGCTCCTGGGACAACTGAGTTCTGATGTTGGTCGTTGCTGCCTTCCTATTGCTTAGTTCTTTCCACTGCTCACTGATGCCTATATATTCCCACCATGGACTCCTCCCTCTTCTTGGGAAATGCTGGGACATACAAGCTGTGCTGTGTGCTCAGACTGGAAATGAGCAGATAGAAGGATTTCTGGTAAAGTGCACTTCAGACTTCTGCTAACAGAACCACCTGGCCAGAAATTGCCCAAAAGTGTTGTAAACAAGCTTACTGAATATCCAGGGCATTCAGGAGCAATGAGAGTGTGCAGACCCTGTCCTATTCCTCACCAGGTTGGGCTGTAGCTAACATTTGTTCTGTATTTCTAAGTCACTTTGAGAAGAACACACTCTGTGTCTATGCTCCCTGGTTTCTTTAGGGAAACTCACACGTTAATAAACACCAGCATCAATACTGACAAACCAATCTTGCATCAGTGTAACCGTCCTGTCTGGTAGCAATGAGCAGAATCTAAATAGACACTCCTTGTGCCCTCTTTGGCATCAGACATCTGAGGGGAAGCTGCCTTGTCTGGTTTGAAGGGGGACCCCTGAAAGGATTCTGTGTCTGGAGATCCTGGATGACTTAATCTGAATTTCAGTACTGGAAAGAGATGGGAACATTGCTAGAGCAGAGGCTAATTACTTTCTTTTGAGCTTGGGTGTTGGGTCCAGGGAGATCATGCAAAGATGAGGAATGACTGCCAAAGTCTAAAAACCAGAAGCAAACTCTGCTCCAGAAACCAGACTCCAGGAAAAGATAAAACATTAAAATGAAAAAAATCTCCATGGGGCACAAAAAGAAACCACAGCTTGAGATGGATTTTGTTTGTTTGTTTGTTTGTTTTGTCTTTTCACTCTAAATGTTTATAGTCTTAGTTTCTTAATTAAATGACACAGAATAGCATCTTATATTAAAATCTCCAAGAATTGTACCTCGCCATATAGGACAGACAATACTTATGACAAAAGGATGGAAAAATATATTCCAAGTAAATGAATCTAGAAGACAACAGGAGTTGTTCTAACAGCTGATACAGCTGACTTTAAACCAAATCTAGTCATAAGAGATAAAGGTCACTGCATGAGATGGATTTTGTAAGGCTGCTACAAAGACCGCTTTCTGAACCCACCTTTTTATAATAAGGGCACTAAGCACTAAGTCTAAACAGAAATTTTTAGAATCTCAAGGTAAAACTCAGATACAGTTTGGTTTATTTTATAATCTCCATTAACAAAGTTTTTTAGTTAAACTAATTTGTACTTAATCTGTTGACTTCCTTGGTACTCCCAGGCAGTGTTTACTGAAGCCCTGTGCTCCCCCTTTGATGCTGCCAGTTTCAGATAGCAGGGATAATGCATAACCCAGAGGTCATTTATCTATTGCCCGAAAGTTGACTCAGCTCATATCCTTAGGCTACCTCTCAGTTTGTAGAGAGATGCTTTGGACTTGTAAATAGAGCTATGGGTTGTAAAGCATAGTAACCCACTGTTAATAGTTAATCCTTGATCTGCTGAGAAAGCTGCTGACAGTCTGTTCTTATTTCCTAGTAGAACAACTTTATATTTCTCTATTTCTTCATTCTTATTTCTGGAATCTACATTCTTATATTCTTTTTCTTGGACTCTTCAAGTGATGCCTCTCTGGAACAGCCATGTTTGCCTCCCTCTGTATGGGAACTCAACCTTGTGACAATAGACTCTATTATAGACATCCTACAAACCCTAAGAATGCCAGAAGACAGCATCTTCAGCCTGCAGAGAGGCTTCCCCCATCTTGATGCACCTGCCTCTCTGAGGTTCTTACTCCCGCATTTTGAACTTGCCTTGATTTGTGACTTTCTTCATTTGGTTAAGCTATACAGTTCTTGTAAAACTGCTTCCTGTTGGCATAGGAAATTGGTTAACATAAATCTGTGTTCTCAGATTGGTTATCACACACAATGGCTCTAGAAGAAAGTATCTCTTAGTCTCTTTAGTTTGAGAACTGTGGTTTTTGCATAAACGTTTGGTTTAGACTCAGCAAGCAGGGATTTTTTGATTCAAAGCTACTGTCCCAAAATGAAAATGTTGGTCCTAAGGAGACAGATTTTGGATGAGTAAAAAGAGGTCTAAAAGCAGGTCTCTGTATACCAGAAAGATCACCCTTGGTTAATTTTTGTTTAGCAGGAGCCATGCAAATCTTCCCAGGAATGTCAGCTACCTCAGACAAGGGTTCCCCTTAGTTTAGACAAACTGAATCATCTCAAAAACCCTACCCTGCTGTCAAATAAAATCTGTTTTCTATTCTGCCATTTTGCTCTTCCACGGGTGCCTGATGAGTCTTTAATCTTCGTTCTGAACTTCACAAGCCAGGCCTCCATCAGCTGCACTGCTTTCAACATTGTTATCCGCCATGTGCCCACAGAACATCCCACCGAGTTCTCAACACTCAGTGGCTTGCCTAGCCCAAAGTTTCAAAGTCCTTCTATAATCCTTCCCAAAACACATCAAGTCTGTCTGAGAAATACCCCCACTACACTGGTAACATCTTATCTTACTTAGGGTTTTATATGTTTGTGATGAAATACTAAATTAAAAAGCAAGTTACTTTGATAAAGGAAATAATAGAATTTTAGACACTCTTATATCTAGAACAATAGCAATTGAACCTATACCTAAGAATCCAAAATTCTCAAGGCTATCCATTGCACCCTGTTCTACAAGTAAGGTCAGCTAATAAAGCTATAGGATCCATAATCCCAAAAATGTTGGCTTAAACACTTACTGTACTAATTCATCCAATCACACTTCTCATCATTTACTTCACAATCATATCAGGACCCATAGTCATTATTATCAGCACCAATCTCTTCATTATATGAGTTGGTCTAGAAATAAACTTCCTAGCCATAATTCCACTAATAGATAACATATCAAATCCACGATCCACAGAAACAGCAACAAAATATTTCCTTCCAAGGCACTGCCTTGATAATTCTTCTACTTTCTATCATTATAAATTTTAAACAGCTAGGACTATAGATATTCCAACCTGAAACTAACAACAGCATCCTCACACTAACCTTTATCTCACTAGCAATTAAACTAGGGCTAGCACCTTCCACTCATGACTACCAGAAGTAACACAAGGCATTAAACTGCACACAGGCCTAATTCTATGTACATGACAAAAGATTGCCCCACTATCAATCTCATCCATAAAAAGGACAGATATCACCATGTACGTCAGAGGTTCATCACACGAGTCACACAATGTGAGTGACAATCTCTCCCACCCTTTGTCACTGGAGGCCACACCCCTGCCAACAGGAGCTGAATGAACATTGCCTGATCACTTTCCATGCAGATATATGTTTATTGATCATTTGCTCCAAGGGCTGCATTTTGGGTAAAGAAGGAGGTGGTGTCCATCTGCAGGGTGAGGTTGGTCAGTGGGGAACCTAGAAAATGGCTCCTCTCTCCTAAGTAGGTACACTAGGGGGAAAGGAGCTGAGCTGACCAACTGACTCCATGCAGCTGAGGGAATAGGTGCTGTAACACAGTGCCAGATGTGGGCAGGGCCAGGAGCCCCTTATGGGACAGTGGGTGGCAGAGCCTGGAAGAGGGATAGTGTGAGGCAGGAACTGGGCACCAAGTGGTCCCAGATTCTGGAAACAGTCTCAGCCAGCAGTTTCCCTGCTCAGTCCTGGGGCTGAGGTCCCCATGGACGCCGACATGCTTGCATATTTCCATCAAGCCTGTCAAGGTGAAGGCAGACATAACCACAGCCGAGATAGGGACAGAGACTACCTGCCAGGCTCCAGGCTTTGGTTAGAGGTCGATTCAGGAGCGGCAGCAGGGAGAAGCGGCAAAGACAGGGTTCAGTTTCAGGAACATGAGCTAGTGCTGCACGAGGACAGGAACCTGACACTGACTGTCCACAGGACCCTGTGCATACAGTCATACACGTTGTCACTGTCCTGTCCAATCCGGGCACAGCACAGCCAATCAGAGCATGGGAGAGCCAACATCCACATAGAGATCCAAATACAAACTTAATCCCGGCTCTCAGGAGGACCCCTCACCACTTGGAAAGTTCTAGTTTCCCTTGGGATTCGTGATTTTGGCCATAAAGAGTGGAGTCTGAGTATCTGTGTCAGAGATAATCATGAGGAATGGCCTGTTGAAATTCACTCTCAAAGGATTCCTAATTAGAGCCGATCTTTTCTTCAACAATCCCGTGGCAGCCGCTGCTTCTGTGCCTGTCTCAGCCACGTCCAGCACAGCCTTGTGGACCACCTGTAGGAGAAAGACGTCACTCACTGGAGACCAGGGAGGGCAGGAGAGGAGATTCCTGGAGCATCCACTGCTGGCCTCAGCTCCTCGTGAACTTGTTCCTATCATGAGCTCTAGCCCTGGTGTCAACCAATCCCTGCTCAGGGTGTGAGATGAGGCAAACTCTGGGTCTGCTCTGTCTCTGAGAATCTCTGCTGCTCTCAAACCCACTACACACTGAGGATGGGTGGAGGCAACACTAGTCCATACTCCACTTACTCAGGAGACTCACAGGGAGCAGCTATGGTGCTGGTAGGCAGCAGAGGCTTCAGCATCCTTCCTGCTTCAGGCTTCTTGGGGCATAAAATTGCAATGTACATGGCATGGCTTCTCTTTTCCAGAGTGTCATGGCCTGCTGCTGCAGATATGAGCCTCGGGCTCTGAGTGGGTACCGGACGGAACACTAGGCATTGCCAGGCTGTGCATCTGGGGAGGTAGTGTGTCTTCCTAGGGCTCCTCCTCTCCAATCCTTATGCTATTCATCACAAATGCTATACATCTTTTGTTATTTCCTTTTATCCTATCATTCTGTGTGATAATTAGGAGGTTCTGGGTAGCTCTGCGGTGAAGAAGTTGAGATTGGTAGTAGTTCACCCTGCAGTGGATTGTGGGTGGCATCCACACTACAGCACAGGTTAGTACCTACGGTGGTCTATAACCAAGCAAAGTCTCTTCCCTGCCCTCGACTCCTGAGTGAGGTTTTCTTCAGGACATAGAAGAGGGACTGGCTGCATGGTATCACCCGGGTGTATCTGAGTTGTAACCCAGGATGAGGGAATCTCAGAGATGCAGGCTTTCTCTCACGTTTGTCTTCTCTCACACACCTGGCCTCACCATCCACATCCAGGCAAAATGACAGTCACACAGTGTGTCTGAGCTTACCTGAGAGACTCTCAGTTCCCTAGACCCTGTGATCCCAGACAGGTCAGCCTGTGTGGAGAAGACTTCCTTGATGCCCAGCTGTGGAAGGATGTCCTGTAGGCCGTAGTCAGTGGAGATGGAGAACTTGGGCAGGGAGAGCTCCTCGATCTTTCTGCAAAGCAAAAGGAGAAATGCAAGAGTCACTGAAGTGTGTGTTCTTCTCAAACCACTTTGTACCTTGGGCAGCTCTCCACACATGGCCCCCTTTCAGAAGAGAAGCCATCTTTCCATCTGGGTTTTCATCACATGATTTTGTTTTCCTATTGCATTAATTCTCCATCATGCTGGAGAGTCAGCAAGGCTTTGTATCAACTTTTGTTTACCAAAAATGCTTCTCTCCCAGATCAGAAAATGCAGTCCTTGCCCTGGCGTGTGGTCCTCAGACTTCATTTGATTACCCACCAATTTAAATTGCACACCTCATGTGACTCGAACTTTCCTTATCCTTGGATCCTCTGCTACTTAATCTCACTGCGTCTCACCTTTTAACAAGTCAAACAATGATCAGTTCATTTCCACCACCCCACTTTCTCTTCTTCAATTACAAGATGAATCCACAGGATAAGAAATCTTGTGTTTTAGTCTCTGACATACTCTCTGGACTTAAATCAGCACACAGCACATAGTAGGTCTACAAGTCATCCTTGTACTAATGCTGAATGAATGAGTGATGAGGGGATGCGATGGCTGCACAGGGCAGAGCTGATTCTCAGAGCTGATCTCCTCTCACCCTCACTCCCTCTGCCCTCCCACACCCATGCAGGATTCCGTGTAATTACAGCCTGGGAGACACAGAGGAATCCTCAGCTCCTGCTCTAGCTGATGTCATCTTGTGAGCAACAAAAATGACAGAAAACGCAGTCCCCACAGTACAGAGCCAGCAGAGGAAAACTCACCTCAGCTCCACTCTCCTTGCTGACTCTGCACTCGTTACACTGAGGGCTCACTAGACTCTGAGTTACAGGGACACTGGGCCTCAGGACAACAATAGAACGGGGAGCCAGACCAACTCTGGTTCCAGGTGACACACACCTGGGCCTCCAAGAGTCCTGCCACTTCCTCAGCATCTCTGGCTGCAGGCTGGCTTCCACCTGCTGCATCCGACCTTGGTCAGGGAGGATGAACAGGGCGCTGGCATTGCCTTTGTACTTCAGCTCCACCACAGTGCAGGACAGCTCCTTATCCCGGAAGTAGGGTGTGGTCAGAAACTTAACTTTCATCATGGGCACCTCCACAGTCGTCTCATTGTCCAAGTAGAAGTCAGATGCAAATGTTAAATTAGGGTCAAAGGGTGTCTCCCATTTCCCTAAATGTGGAGCACGACATCAATTGGAACATCAGCAGAGAGACCCCACCTCCACCCCATTTCTGCCCAGTTCCCCAGTCTCTGGACATTCATCCCATCCTGTCCTCTGTCCTACCTTCCACTGTCCTCGGCCAACTGGTTTTCTGTCTATTGTCTCCGATCCCACCATGGTGATAATGGACTGATCCTCTGAACTGTAGTGAGTATCCCCAGTGAAATGCTTTCATTTATAAGAGTTGCCATGTCATGGGGTCTCCTTACAGCAGTAAAACACTGACCAAGGCTCTGAAGTACATTGGAACCATGACTTCGGCATACTCAGGTAGGACATCACATGTGACCTGTGCATTCCGATAGTCATTAACTTTAGATCACAGTCAAATTCAGCTCTCTTAGACTGGGAGCTCAGGGTTTCTGTGGAGTCTGAACAAGGAACCACATGTATATAAAAAAAATCCCAAAGAAGAAGTAAGGCCTTTTAATAATAATAAGTTAGGCACCCCTGTCTCCAGGGCCATGAGCCCCTTCTTTCCAGGTGTCAGTGTATAGACACAAGGTGCCCAGGCAACACCCTTTCCAACAACCCATGAATCAGTGCCCATCCTCACCTTTAAAGTAGATGTAATTCACCAGCACCATTACTGTGTCCTCATTCAAGCCCGAGATCAGTTCCTTGATCTTCCCCTGTGTCTGATTCCTCACATAGTCATTGATGAGCTTTTTGGCCTCATGAGGCTGCTGGAAGTCGACACTTGAGGCCTCGGCCTGGTACAGCGCCCTTGCCTTCTCCTTGAACTCTGCCAGGATCTGCATTTGCTTTTCAACAAACATGGTGCTACCTATGCTGATCTGCAGCTCCTCATTTGGCTGACCGAGCATGAGGAGGAGCTGCCCAAAGCCCCGGTGGATGTCTGCCTCAGGGGTCTCTGATAGATTGAACTTGAGACCTTCTAGAATCTCTTGTAGGGTGTTGTTGCTTGCTCCCAAGGACAGGATGGCCAAGGCAGTTGAGACGCTGAGTGGGGAGAAGACAATGTTTTTATCTGGATTCTTCAAAGTCAGCTCCTTGTAGAGGCTGAAGGCGAAGTCAGTGTTGGTGGAGGTCAGTGCTAAATTGTCCTCTCGTGTCCTGTTACTTTGGTTTTCCGGGATTGCACTGCTCCTTCCCAAGGTGCCATCTGGCTGGCAGAGGACAGCAGCGGAGTTTCCAGCCATCACTCTGGTCTCCTGGTTGAAAAAAAAAGATACTTTTATCTGGGATTTCCACGTGATTCCCTGACCAGCTCCAAGTCCTCCTACCTGGCCTGTGCTGTGTCCCTTTGCTGCCTTTGTGACTGTGCATGGGAGGAGCCCTGGCCTCTCAGATGGCAGTGCCGCATTCTCTGCTCCTTTTCCCTACAGGAAGAAGTGCTGTTGCTGTAACCAGTTTTCCTAATGGAGAACCAAGGCCCAGAGAGTTTGAGGAATTGGCCAGGGTAACAGGGTAAGCAAGAGAAGAGCTGGGGATGGGCTCAAGCCTTGTGTAATCTGAATGTTACCTCTTCTCTTCTGGCTTGGCTTTAGGGCTCATTAGAAAGCAGGGGACCTCTTCCTCTTCACTTGTGCCCCCTACCCCATCACCAATTTCTATTAAGGACTCAGGGAACAAAACTTAGTCCAGCATATAGCGGGAAACTGACCACAACCTCAAACAGACATGTCTTAGAAATCTCACAACCCTGGATTTAATTTTAGTGTAAGTATTTGGGAGTGTTTGGGATTAATTTACCACAGCACTGGAGACGTCTTGCGCAGCTCCAGAACCTTGGCCCCCTGAGAACAGGCATCAGAAGGATGGGGAGAGGGAGGGTCTTACAGTCCTGCCAGAATCCACATTGTGCTTTGTATCTCAATAAAAAGATCTCCTGATTGGAAGAAAAATGAATGATTCCCGCGTCTATGCTACCTGGACCAGATTTCATTTTGGCTATCAAGATGGAAATGGGTGGAGCCCCTGGCAGGCTGGTCATTAACCCCTGTACATTATTAGTAAAAGAGCAGCTTATTATGGGCATTGTGGGTATTTGTAGGGGATGTCCAGATGGCAATCTCCTGCATACATCCCTTGACTGGGGACACTGGCATCATAAAGTCTACATTTGAAGGTTTATGATCATGGTAAACACTCAACCCACCTTTAGCCTCCTTCTACTCTGTAGATAACTTCAGAGGAAACAGTAGATGCTAGAGGAATGCAAAGGTGAGAAAGAAGAACTGAGGAGAGAGGGCACAGTGGGGAAAGGATAAAGGAGTGGGAAAGTGGAAGGAAGAGGAGGCAGGAGGAGGAAGGAGATCAGATGAAGGAGCCAACGGGCAGATGTAGGGGAGAGAAAACTGCGACAGTATTGGAGGAGAGGAGAGAAATCAGGGGAGGCATGTGTTGGAGCAGAGCCACATGTCTCCAGGCATGTAACATGCTTGCAGAGGGACAAGGACTTCAGCTGTGCTTACCTTGTTTTTTCTGTCAGATTGATGTAATTATTTCTTTAGAAAACATTCAACAATATTTTATGTCAAAATTAATTCTAGAGAAAACTGGCTAGTCTGTTTATATGGCAGACTGGGCTCAGTGGCTGAGCTATATTAGGAGAGGGTGAGGTCCCTTTTCTTGGACATGGGATCTTCTGGGGAAGTGAGGTTTCTGACCCCAAGATTTTCTAGTCTGCTGCAAGCATGGCAGTGATTCCACCTCCCCCATAGGGACTCTGTAAATTTCCTGTCTCCCTCTGCTTCCTACAGCAGCACCCAGGCTAGTCAGGGTCTCAAAACTACCTCCCTGTTGAGGGTGGAAAGGAGCAGGCTCCATTCTCTCTCCAGGAACAGAGCCCATGGTTCTTCCTCCATCTTCCATAGACAAGAAGACCCAGGCTGAAGAAAAGATTTTTGTGCACCCCAGAAATGTTCCCTGAACCTAGTCCAGTGCCATAGGATCAACTCCTCTCCTATCCAACCCAAGACTCCAGGGATTCACCAGTACCACACAGACCTGGTAAGTCTTCTATGTCCTCTGAGAGCAAGATTCTTGGAAATCACCTGCAGAGCTGATGTTCGCTGTCAGTGTCCGTGATAGCTGAGTCCTGATGTTCCCAGTTGCTGCTGCCTGGTGTCTTGTTCTGTCCACTGCACACGGATGTCTACTTATCCCCACCAGGGACTCCTCCCTCTCTTTAGGAAATGCTGACACAATCAAGCTGTGCTCTGTGCTCTGTCTGGTAATGGACTGATGGATGCTTTCTAGTAATGTGCATTTAAAAGCCCTCCCTAGAGAGAACCACTTCCTGATACAGAGCCTGGCAGGCTGATCTGAATTTCAGTACTGGCGAGAGATGGAAGCATTGCAGGACCCGAGGCTAATTACCTTCTCCTGGGCTAAGTGCTGCCTCTCTATAACAGCCATGTTTGCATTCTTCCATGTAAGAACTCAACCTTGTGACTATAGAGTCTATTACCTTACAGACATCTAGCTTTAGTTCATAGCTAAGAATGCCAGCAGACAGCATCTTGAGCCTATAAAGAAACTTCCCCATCTTGATGCACCTGCGTCTCTGCATCTCAACCCCTGCATTATAAACATGCCTTTACTGTGACTTTCTTTGTTTTGTAGAGACTCAAATTTTTCATCAACTATTTTCTTGTGGAACATGGAATTTGGGGTAACGGAAATCTGTCTGTCAGATCACTGTCAGTCAAATGGCTCTAATAAAGTCTCTGTTATTCCCGTTAGGATGAGAGCAGTTGTGTCTGCTTCAATAGTGGGGTTAGAGACTCATCAGACATGAGTTAGTTCAAAAGTTTCTGTGCCCAAAATGGAGGTTCTGGTCCTAACAATGACTTTATCTGGCTAATCAAAGGCTTAAAGTCGCTGTGCCCAGAGAAGCAGATTACTGATGGTGCACTTCTGCTTGCCAGGAGTCAACCTAACCTTCCCACAAATGTCAACTACCTCTCCAAGAAAACCCATCCCTCTGTCAGCCCAGACATTCTGAATCAGCTCAGAGATCACAACTCCGCTATCATATAAAAATCTGTTTTCTTTTCTGCCATTTTGCTTCTTTTCTCTGCCACCCCAGAGAGAGGTGACAGCCTTGACAGTTTAATCCCCAATAAATCTTTGTTCTCGCCACACAGTTTCTGTTGCCAGGGAGAGACTTCTGGGTGCCTCTGAAGGGGCCTTATCCTCCCTAACTGATCTAAAGTGTTGATTTTTGACACTCTTGTGTGCCAATCATTTGCTTCTGCTGGCCCTGGCCCTCTTTATTCCCCTGTTGTAGTGATATTTCATTTGTATTTTAATAACTTAAGCTTGCCTGAAGAATAGAGAGTAAAGCAGCCCCATTGGTCAGCTGTATAGACCAGGCAGTGGTGACACACACCTGTAATCTCAACAGCCACACTAGTTTGAAATAGAAGTCAGGCAGTTGTGGTGCATGCCTTTAATCCCAGTCCTAGAATATAAGATGTGGGGAGACAGCTCTTTTACACAGTCTCAGGCTGAGATTCCTGGATGATGGATGGCCATTTCAGATTGGGGTAGAGGTAAGAGCCAATGTCTGACCCTTTTGCTTTCTGACCTTCATCTTGAACCCCAATATTTGCCTCTGGATTTTCATTAATTGTGTTATACCCACCGAGTAGTCAAGTCTGAGTTTGGAGTCTGCCTCTCCAGCTTTTTCTCTCAGTCAGTGTGTTTGCTGGGTTTACATCAACATTACACAATCTATGGTCATCTGAGAGGAAGGCTCCTCAGTTGAGACAATGACTCCATAGTGGAGGCCGAGGACCAGCCTGCAATTTTTAATTAGTTATGGAAGGGGAGGGCAATGCCCATGGTGGTTGGTGTGATGTTTTGGTTGGTGGTCCCGTGTTCTGTATGAAAGCAGGCTGAGCAAGCCCTGTTAGCCAATAGGAAGCGCCCTTCATGGCCTCAACATCAGCTCCTGACTTCAAAATGCTGCCCTGTTTGGGTTTCTGTCCTAATTTCTTGCAATGATAAAAACTGCTGTGCAAAAGTAAGACAGAGAATTTCTCTCCTCCCAAAATTCCATTTTAGCCTTGGCGTTTCTTTCATCGCAGCAGTGGAACAGACCTAAGACATCCACGAACTGCCCACTCCTTTGTCCATCCCTACTTCCTGCAGAGACCTTTAAGAATTTCCTCTTTACATGTAGCTTCTCCGAGGCTGTGTGGTGCTGTGGTGGTGGCGGCACAGGACAGCCCGACTTCCAGCTCTAATGCTTATCATGCTAGACACAGACCAGCAACTCGCGGTCAGTTCTGACCTTTGGACTAGGCACCTACCCTTGGCTGTTGTAGACCTACATTAACTGTTATGCTATAATTGAGATAAATACTCTGCTCTGCCAGGAAGGAACATTTCAGATTACTCTGACCTGCATCTAGCATGAATGTATATTATGTTCATTGTAGTTATTACCTTCCAACATGCTGTGCTTCTGAGCTTGGGCTCTTACAGATTTTCACAGGCATAAACATGCTCTTGCTGGGATCTTTAATAAAAATACTTAAACCATTAATTGCATTGTTGTCAATAAGTGTCTTGTGTGGATCATTTTAACACCACAGCAGTGTCTTACTGTGGATTCTTCCCTAGGCAGAAGCCTGCTTCTTGCCCTTCTTTCTCTGTCCCCACAGACACAATGATGACCACCGCTGTTGCTCTGTCCTTCTTGACTCTGACCTTGTTCCATGCTTACCAGCATCTGCTGAGGTGGGCACCATTGTTGACTGCCAACACTGCAGGATCCCAGGATCAGAGACCAGTTAATGCTGAGCCAAGCCAAGTGATCTCACTGGTTGGATAATGTCCTAAGCCCTCATCCTCTTGATAGTGTTTTTCATGCACACAGCTTCACTTGCCTCAGGCTCAAAGTAAAGAAGCCAGCAGACCCTGGCCTGAAGTCTCTGAAGCTGTGATTCAATCCAAACCTTTGCTTCCCTCAGTGGGTTTCCTCAGATGTGCTGCCCCCATAATAAAAGGCTAACTGACACCCCCCCCCCTATATACTGTCTGCCCAGTGGTCCTCAGTAACAACAGAAAACACAGGGAGGCAGCCAGCTGGATGGCAGCTCAGCATCCTCTCTGAAGGCTCTGGGGCTGGTCTGTGATCTGCAAATCAGGCAGTTCACAGTAGCTTCCCTTGGAGACCTTCGCATAAGGTGGGTCACCCTGAGACACTTTGCCCTGAGTTTAGTTTGGATGACAGGTGTCTGAGATCGCTACTGTAAACATGCCCTTCCCCATTCTCGGTATCTGTGTCCTAGACTCAGACTCCCCCCCAGTATTAGGTCCCAGCTACAGGCAAAATTAGATGTACTCAGCACCAGGCTCCTTAGATACCAGGGTTGAAGCCAAGAGGGATGGAGGGATGCAGCTGACTTATGCCAGTGCCCATAAAATACATGAGGAAATTACCTCAGGGGCTAGAATGATTGTTGGACATATTGGAATTGTTGCGACATGACTGATTTCAATACCTGTGCCCCTTATTATTACTCCATGGTTCCAATGATTTGATACTTTTGTTCTCAAATGGGAACATAAATCTGTGGTGACCCCAGGCTGTAATTTTCTCTAACTACATGTCTACCTGCTCAATGCCTGTTCTTAGGAGGTTGAGACTCATGTATGTTTCAAATTGTACATCCAACTTTCCCTCTCTGTTCAGGCCTCTAGCACTGTTTAATGGATCACAGATTCTTCATGAACACCAAGCACCCCAACCCAATGAACCTTGGTCTCCTCTTGTCCTCTATCTAGGCACAAAACCAGCTAATCTTTTAGCTGAATCACCCACTCTCCTCTCCAGATGTGGCATGGTGTTCCTTATAACTCTCCTTGGTGACAATGGCTACATCTTCCCAGAGCAGTGTTCTGTCCTATATCCATGAACAGTTAAGATGCTCCCTAAACAGGAGCAGCGATTCACCCCTCCAGAGCTCCCTGTAGTTCTGAGCTCTTTCAGGATCCTCTCAGGGCCAGTCTCTTCGCCATCTGTTGACTGTTTTTTCTTTTGCTAAAGACCCATGATTCTTAGAAATGCCGCATGCTCTATGCCCTGTAAAATCTTTTTTTCTGGTCACCCGATCACCTGCTTATCCTCTTCTGACCTCCTGACAGATGTCACCTGATATATAGACTCATTTGGGTGCTCTCTGTGATGCATCCAGAGCCTTGTTTTATGATCCACCTGCCCAGCACCATGGTGAAGCCTTGGACATCATACCCCGGCTTTTGGGAAAACTGTTTCTGTGGCATCAGGACTCTTGGAATAACATCCCCAAATGCACTATGTTTAGCTGTGATGTCATGGGAAGATGACTAAGCCTCTCTGTTTCTCAGTTTTCTCATCCATGAAAAAAAACCACAACAACTTATAATAACATGTAGGTTAGACTTTCATCACCAAAGTCAGAGACTGTAGTGACAATTTCTACTAATCTGTTGTCACTAGAGCCACACCTCTGCCAATTGAAGCTGAGTGAACACAGCCTGGTCACTTATGTGCAGTTATACATTTATTGCATTTTGTGAAAGTCCTGCATTTTGGGTAAGGAAGGGGTGGCATCCATTGTTTGTTGTTGGCCAGTGGGAAACCTAGGAAAAGGCTCCTCTGCTCCAAGTGGATAGAGTAGATGAAAGGAGCTGAGCTGACCAATTGACTCCATGCAGAAGAAGGTTCTCCACAACAGTGCCAGATGTGGGCAGGCCCAGGAGCCCCTGAAGGGACACTGGGTGGCAGAGCCTGGGTGAGGAAAAGTTTGAGGCAAGAACTGGGCACACACTGGTTTCAGATGCTGGAAACACAGAGAAGACAGCAGGTTCCCTTCTCAGTTCTGAGCCTGAGGTCCACAGAATGAGTCTATAGCTTGAATCATCCCATGAAGCCTGTGGAAGCTTAAAGCAGATATAACCATAGCACAGGTAGGGGCTGAGCCTTCCTGCCAGGGCCCAGGCTTTGTGTAGAGGCTCATACAAGAGAGGCAGCAGGGAGGAGCCACAGAGTCAGAGTTCAGTCTAAGAAATATGATATAGTGCAGCCAAGATTATGGGGAGTCTGAGACTGTCTGTCCACAGGCCCTGTGCATGGTGGAGTCACACAGTTAGTCACTGCCACTGTCCACTCAGGCACGTACAACCAATCAGAGCATGGAGACCAAAATGCACATAGAGACCCACATACAGGCTTAATCCCTGGCTCCCAGGAGGAAGCATCACCACTTAGGAAGCTCTAGTTTTCCTTGGGATTTGTGACTTTGGCCAAAAAAAGTGAACTTTGGGTATTTCTATCAGAGATAATCATCAGGAATGGCCTGTTGAAATTCACTTTCAACATATTCATATTTGGAAGCATTTTCGTTTTAATCACCACTCCCGTGGCAGCCGCTGCTTCTGTGCCTGTCTCAGCCACGTCCAGCACAGCCTTGTGGACCACCTGTAGGAGAAAGACATCACTCACTGGAGACCAGGGAGGGCAGCAGAGGAGATTCCTGGAGCAAGCATTGACTGCTGGCCTCAGACACTGGTGAGCGTTTGTTCCTGCCATGAGCTCTACCCCTTTGTTTCCAAGTCTCTGCTCAGGGTGTGAGATGACACACGTCCTGGATCTCTGAGAATCTCTGCAGCCCTGAATCCCAGTAATCACTGCAGGATGGGTATAGGCACTGCCTGTCCTTACTCCACAGACAGCTTCTCATGAGATTCACCGGGAATATCTAGTGTGCTGTTAGCCAGTGCAGGTTTCAGCATCCCTCCTGCTCCAGAGTCTTTGGGACACACAGCAGTAGTAATCATAGTCTGGATTCTCTTTCCCAGACTGCCATACCCCAGATCAGAGCCCGGGAATCTGAGTGGGCACTGGAGAGGAAACTAGGCATTGCCAGGCTGTGCATCTGGGAATGTAGTGTGAAGACCCAAGTCATCTTCTCACCTTTTCTTAAGTTTTTTTTTTAAAAATACAACTGCCTTCCAGTCCTTGGTATTCCCTTTACTGATATGGTTCTGTGTGCTAATCCAGAAGTTCTGGGCCAGCTGTGCAGTGAAGAAGTTGAGACTGGAAGTGGTTTTTCCTGCAGTGGAATGTGGGTGGCATCTGCTCAACAGCACTGGTTGGTGCAAGTGATGGTCTAAGACCAAGCACAGGCTCCTTTCCAACAATGATTCTCGGCGAGATTTGTTCAGGGGGCTGAGCAGGGATTGACTACTTGGCATCCAGCATAATATATGTATCTAGGCTGCAATCTGACCTCATAGGATGAGGGAATCTCAGAAATGTAGATGTTCTCACACATTTGTCGTCTTCCATACACTTGGCCTTCATCACTCACATTCAGGCACCAATGGGAACAACCCAGTGTGTCTTGCCTTACCTGAGAGACAATCAGGTCCTTTGTCCCTGTGATCCCAGACAGGTCAGCCTGTGTGGAGAAGACTTCCCTGATGCCCAGCTGTGGAAGGATGCCCTCCAAGTTGTAGTCAGTAGAGATCGAGAATTTGGGCAGGGAGAGCTCCATCATCCTGAGAATGGAAAGAGAAATGTTCCCCCTCAAACCACACTCTAGCTAGGCCACATGTATGCACTGTCCTCTCAGCAGGAAAAGCTCTCTTTCCATTCGTGCCTACACGACATAATTTTGTTTTTCCTGTTGCATTAATTTTCCAATGATGCTGGAAAGGTAGTGAAGGACGCTTAAAAGAAATCCCACACTAGCTCAGAACTGAGAATAATAGATGGTTAAATATTTAGAGTAAGACTCACAAATCAATATCCTCTGCTGGAGCGGAGAACTCCAGCTGAATCCAGCAGCCGAAAAAGAAGCCAGATGCACACTTTACATTGGCATAAATAGTATAAGAGGCCACGCCCCAGTGGGCTGATAACTTAAGGGCTACTGGCTCTAGGATTTCCTAAAGCAAGACAGCAAGGCATGGTACCAGCTGTTTTCTTTCCAAAAATGCTTTCCTCCCAGAACCACAAAATGCAGTCCTTCCCTTGTCGTGTGGACCCACAGACCTCATCTAATGATTTACCTATTTCCATCTGCACACCCCATCTGAACCTAGCTCTCCCCCCTCTCTTCCTCAATTGTAAGATGACCCCACATTGATAAGAAATTTAATCTCTGATATATTCTATGGATCTAAATCAGAACACGTCACACAGTAGGTCTTCAAGTCATCATTGCACTACAGGTGAATGAATTAGTAATGAGATGGGATGAGATGGTGCACAGGGCAGAGCTGATTCTCAGAGCTGATGTCATCTCACCCTCACTCCCTCTGCCTTCCAAAACCCATTCGAGTTTGTTTATAACTACAGCCTGGTAGACACAGAAGAATCCTCAGATCCTGCCCCGGGTGATGTCATCTTGTGAACAACAAAAACAACAGTAAAATTCCCTCAACTCTCTAGTCTGCAGAGGGAAACTCACCTGCACTCCTCCTGCCCCTGCCTACTCTCCAACCATTATACAGGTATTAGTGAGATTCTGAGGTACAGGGACACTGGGCAGAGACTAGGCTGGGGAGGCATACAAGATCTGGGTCCTGCAGACACACACCTGGAACTCAGAGAGTCCCTCCACTTCCTCAGGGTCTCTGGTTTCAGGTTGGCTTCCACTTGCTGCATCCTGCCTTCATCAGGAAGGATGAACAGGGCGCTGGCATTGCCTGTGTACTTCAGCTCCACCACGGTGCAGGACAGATCCTCATCCCGGAAGTAGGGTGTGGTCAGCTCCTTAATCTTCATCATGGGCACCTCCACAGATTTCGTGTTGTTCAAGTGGAACATGGACTCTAAAGTATCTCGAGGTTCAAAGGGCGTCTTCCATTTTCCTAAAGATGAAAGGGGTCATCAGTAACTGAGAGACTGCACCTCTATCCTATTTCTGCTCAGCTTCTAAGTTGTGACAGCCATCAATCCATTTTCAACAATTCAGGGCGGGGGATGCTGGATTGGAAAAAAAAAAAAACCCTTGTACGTGGACAAGCTCCCAGAGGTGAGAAGAAACTCCAAGCTTGGTTTGGAAAGAGGAAATTCAAAACCAAAACCTTCCTACTTGAGTTCCTGAGCAACTCTTAGGGTTCTGGGCACGGCTAGTGTAGGAGAACCATGAGATGACAGTGGGGCCATTGCTTTGTGGGGAGAGTTGGGGACCCCTTCTTCCTCAGGAGAAACCATGTCTAAAGGCAATGGCTTTTGGAACAGGTTTTAGAAAAAACAAGACAAAACAGACTGAATTCTCTTACACCATGAGCAATCCCTGAATTCACAGATTGTGGGCTAAATGTGAATAATATGTCCACAGCTCACACAGGGGCTATGGCCACCTCCACAATATCCTGTCCTGACTTACCTTGAATTCTTAGTTTATGTTCCCATTACCAACTCACCCTGAAGGACTTGGTACTAAAACAACCTCTTGGGCTGGGATCTAGTAGCCTAAACAAGCATCCCCATTTCACAGACAAGCAATCTTGGTTCTAGGGTCCTGGGCTTAGAAAGACAACCCAGCCATCCTTCAGGCCATCACTCTGCTTCCACCATTCCCAGCTCGCAGCAGCTTGGCCGCCAACTTGTCTTCATGTCCTCTGTCCTCCTAGTCCTTGATTCTGTCCATGGCCACCTTGATTTTCTGCCCATGGTCTCACAGCCTGCCCTGGACTATCTGTAATCTAACCCAGATCCACCCCTATCTGATTATATCAGGACTTCTGTCAGGCACCAGTTCTGTGCTGTCACCTTGGGCCCTGGTCTCTATCAGGCAGGGTGTTGTGGGTGTAGGCTCTGGAGGTCCCCTCACTATCCTTAGCCATTACAACTCCAGCTGTGTCTCCCAACTCCCTTGCACCCATTCTCTTCAGACGCATTGGCCCCGACATGTGTCTTGGGGATTCTGACCTTCAGGCTGTTGGGTTTGTTAGTTTGCAGAAGCAGAATTCCCGAAGCACCCATGCACTAAACATGTCTTGGCTGACACTGCCCTCTTATTAGTCTCCTGCATCCCTGCTTTCCCAGCCCAGGTCCAGCTCATTCCACAAATGTCTCAAGGGAGAGGTCCTGCATGGAAAAGGTCTGCAGGGCTCTTCAGGGCTTATGGGCTATGCTACTTTCCTCTCTTAGGTGTGGGCAGGCACATTCCTTAGGTCATGGAGTCCCCAGCACACTGGAACCCTCCTAGGAACAGACTCTCCAGCAGGGATGGACTCCTTCTACAGGAGCATATTAGAGATGCTGGAGTGGGTAGAATAAGGGACCCGGTCTCTGCAGGGAGAAATCACAGCTTCTGCATACTCAGGAAGGACTGGACTCGGGATCTATTCATTCTGCTAGTGAGTAAGTTTAAGTCACAGTCAAATTCAACACTCTTAGACTGAAGACCTCAGGTCTTCTGATGAGCATGTGCCAGGAACCACAACTATGTCCAAAAATCCCTAGGGGAGAAGTAGGGGCTGTGGGTAGAGAGATATGAGTCACCCATATACCAGGTTGTGAGTTTCTCCTTTTAAGGGGTCAGTGTATGGATACAAAGTTCCCAGTCAATATCTTTTCCCTCCACTCACCACCCTGTGCCTATCCTCACCTTTAAAGTAGAAGTAGTTCACCAGCACCATTACTGTGTCCTCATCCAGGTCTGAGATCAGTTCTTTAATCTTCTCCTGGGTCTGATTCCTCACATAGTCATTGATGAGCTTTTTGGCCTCGTGAGCCTGCTGGAAGTCGACACTTGAGGCCTCAGCCTGGTACAGCGCCCTTGCCTTCTCCTTGAACTCTGCCAGGATCTGCTGGTGCTTTTCAACAAACATGGCATTGCCTGTGCTGATCTGCACTTGGTCCCCAGGCTGGCTGAGCATGAGGAAGAGCTGCCCAAATCCCCGGTGTATTTCTGCCTCAGGGGTCTCTGTGAGATTGAACTTGAGACCTTCTAGAATCTCTTGCAGAGTGTTGTCGTTTGCTCCCAGGGACAGGACAGCCAAGGCAGCTGAGATGCTGAGTGGGGAGAAGACGATGTTTTTACCTGGATTCTTCAAAGCCAGCTCCTTGTAGAGGCTGAAGGCGAAGTCAGTGTTGGTTGAGGCCAGTGCAGGACTGTCCACTTGTGTCCCATTTATTTGGCCTTCCTGAAGTTCAGTATTACTTCCCGGTGTGCCATCCTGTTGGCAGCTAACATCAGGGCAGATCCCTGCCATCAGGAGCCCCAGAGCTACAAGTGGGACCATCATCTTCTCTGTTCTCCAGGCTGAAAAGAAAGACCTTTTGATTTTGTGAGGGTCAGATGCTGCTATGAGCACCTCTGTGTTCTCCCATAGGGCTGCATTTGGCCTTGCTCTGCAGCCCCTGCTGCCTCCTTGAAGGTGCTATGGAGGTGCTCTGGCCCTGCAGATGGCAGCGCCTTGTCATGTGCTCCCTGTTATCAGCACTGAAGGAAGTGCAGTTGCAGCAGGGAATCACCCTACAGAGAACCAAGATCCAGAGTGGGCCATGGACATCCCCAGTCACAGAGCAAGCCAGAAGTGCAGCAGGGTGTGGGGTGGGCTGAGCCCTGTCTGATCAGAATGCCTTCTCTCATTCTCTCTCTGCAGAAAGATGCATTAGATGGGAACTCTCGTTTTTTGCATCTCCCACACTACACTTAGGGCCCTTTCAGCAGTAGTTGGCAGAGGACTTAACAGATCCTCTTGGTGAGTATGGGAATACCCAAGGCCCTTTACTGAATCTGGTACATGAAGCTGAGCCTGGCGAAGAAAAATTGAGATGTAGTCCTGAAGACATCTGGTGTGGTGACACAGCCTTGGCACCCTTGGGAACAGGGGGGAAAAGGACAAATACGGAAGGTTCTTTTAGTGCTGCTTGGGGAAACAGGGTGGTTTGCACCTCAGGCTTGAAAGGGTTGCTGGTGGGAAGAAAGATGACACCTGGACTAGATTTGATTTTTGCTCTTTGGATGGCTGTGTGGTAGCAAGCCACTGGGTGGACCTCTCTGGGCAGCATGGTGAGTGACACAGGTTCGATTTTCACAATTATCTGACTTATTATGGGTATAAAAGGGATTGTTGTAGGGAATGTCTAGAGGACTATGCTTTCATATGCCACTAGAGTGGGGGCAACAGGCATCCTAAAAAATTACAGTTGATGACCTCTGATCATGGTAAACAAAGGCACCCACCTTTAGCCTCTGTCCCTTTGCTCAGGTGTCCAAAGGAAAGTGGACGGTAAATACATGGAAGGGAGAGGAAGAAGGGGAGGGAGGAAACAGAGGAGAAATGGAGGAATCAAGGAGTGAGAAAGTGGAAGAAAGGGGGGCAGCAAGATAGTAGGAGGAAAAGCCAGGGAGGGAGGAGGAGCCAAATGGAAGGTGGAGGGGAGAGAAGACTAGACAAGCACAGAAGGAGTTGGAGGGGGCAGAGTGAAGAAGGCTGGAGCTAAGCTGCTTGTCCCCAGGGCTGGTACTCTTCTGAAGATGAGCCGGGGACTTCAGTTAGTTGGCTGCCTTTACTCCATGCTTACTTCCTACAGATGCAAGCATTTCTTTGGAGAAGCACTGAACACTATTTTGTGTCAGAATTGTTTCCAGAGGAAAGGGGCTGCTCCATGTGTGCAGCAGGAGGCCTGGATCAGTGCCTGAGCCATTGCTTTCTCCCTTTCATAGATGAGGCTGAAGACCATCTGCTTGGTCATGGGACCTACAAGGTAACTGGGTTCCTGACCTTAAGGCATCTCCTGTCAACTGTAAGCATGGCGGGGAAGTCAACTCCTTCAGGGGCACTTTCCTGTCTCTCCTTAGCTTCTTTAGCCCCAAGCAAGAAAGACAAGGTCTCAGTACACCCTGTGGAGTGCTGAAAGGAGCAGGCTCCATTCTGTCTACAGGAGCAATGTACATTGTGCCTGCATCTTCCATAAACAGGAAGGCCCATACTGGGAGAAGATTTATGTGCATCCCAGCAATGTCCCCTGATTCCACTTCAGTGACCCAGGAACAACTCATCACCCCTCCTCCAAACCAAGACTCCAGGTCATCACCAGACCCACACAGTCCTGGGAAGGTCAATCCTCTGTTCCCAAAGGCAAGGAATTCTTGACATTACCTGAGCGCTGATGCCTGTTGCCAGCTCCTGGGACAACTGAGTTCTGATGTTGGTCGTTGCTGCCTTCCTACTGCTTGGTGCTGTCCTTTGCACACTGATGCCTATTTATTCCCACCATGGACTCCTCCCTCTTCTTGGGAAATGCTGGCACACACAAGCTGCGCTGTGTGCTCAGACTGGAAATGGGCAGATAGAAGGATTTCTGGTAATGGGCATTTCAAGTTTCAGCTAGCAGAGCCACCTGATGGGACATTGCCCAAAGGTATTGTAAACAAGCTTACTGAATATTCAGGGCATTCAGGAGCAATGAGAGTGTGCAGATCCCCACCCCAATTCTTATCTGGGTGGGCTGCAGCTAACATTTGTTCTGTATTTCTAAGTCACTCTGAAAAGAAAAAACTCTGTGACCGTGTTCCCTGACTTTTTTAAGGAAAGTCACACATTAATAAACACTGGCCTCAATACTGACAAACCAATCCTGCATCCTTGTAACCGTCCTGTCTGGTAGCAATGAGCATAATCTAAATAGAAAGTCCCTGTGTCCTCTTTGGCATCAGACATCTGAGGGGAAGCTGCCTTGTCTGGCTTGAAGGGGAATCCCTGAGAAAAGTCTGTGTCTGGAGATCCTGGATGACTGATCTGAGTTTCAGTACTGGAGAGAGATGGGAACATTGCAGGAACAGAGGCTAAGGGTGTTGGGTTCAGGGGGGTTGTGTAAAGATGGGACAGACAACTAAAGTCTAAAAACCAGAAGCAAACTTTATTCTAGAAAGCAAATTAAAGGAAAAGTTAAAAAGTTAAAACGAAAAAATCTCCATGGCGCACAAAAAGCTTATCAGCTAGCAGAGACCACAGCCTGAGATGGAATTTGTAAGGCTGTTGCAAAGACTGCTTTCTGAACCCACCTTTTTATAGTAGGGGCACTAAGCAAGAGGTCGAAACAAAGAAATTTTTACAATCTCATGGTAAAGCTCAGATACAGATTGACTTATTTTACAATCTCCATTAACAAGGTTATTTAGTTAAACTAATTTGTACTTAATCTGTTGACTTTCTTGGTACTCCCAGGCAGTTTACTGAAGCCCTGTGCTCCCCCTTTGATGCTGCCAGTTTCAGATAGCAGGGATAATGCATAACCCAAAGGTCATTTATCTATTTCCCGCAAGTTAACTCAGCTCATATTCGTAGGCTAACTCTCAGTTTGCAGAGAGATGCTTTGGACTTGTAAATAGAGCTATGGGTTGTAAATCAAAATAACCCGTGTTGATAGTTAATATTTGGCCTACTGAGAAAGCTGCTGACAATCTGTTCTTACTCTCCTAGTAGAATAACTTTATATTTCTTTATTTCTACATTTTTATTTCTGGAATCTACATTCTTATATTCTTTTTCTCTGACTCCTCAAGTGCTGCCTCCCTGGACAGCCATGTTTGCCTCCTTCTGTGTCAGAATTTAACCTTGTGACAATACACTCTATTAATTATAGACATCCTACAAACCCTAAGAATGCCAGCAGACAGCATCTTCAGCCTGCAGAGAGGCTTCCCCCATCTTGATACACCTGCCTCTCGGAGGTTCTCGCTCCTGCATTTTGAACTTGCCTTGATTTGTTAACTGCTTCATTTGGTTAAGCTATAAAGTTCTCGCGAAACTGCTTCCATGTTGGCACAAGAAATTGGTTAACCTAAATCTGTGTTCTCAGAATGCTTTTCACACACAATGGCTCTAGAAGAAAGGACCTCTCATTCTCTTTAGTTTCAGAGCTGTGGTTTTTTGAGTCACAGTGTGGTTAGAGACTCTGCAGGTTGGGATTAGATCCAAAGCTGCTTTCCCAAATATGGAGGTGCTGCTCCTAACAAGATGGCTTTTGGTTGAGTAAAAAGAGGCCTAATGCAGGTGATCCATGTACGAGAAAGGTCACCTGTGGTGCATTTTTGTTTACCAGGAGCCATGCAAACCTTCCCAGAAATGTCAGCTACCTCAGTCAAGGGCACCTAGTACCCTCAGTCTACACAGACTCAATCAGTTCAAAGTTCCCTACGCTGCCTTCATATTAATTCTGTTTCCTTTTCTGTCATTTAGCTCCTCCAAGGGTGCCTGTTGAGTCTTTAAACTTCTTTCTGAAACTTCCCAAGCCAGGCCTCCATCAGCTGCACTGCTTTCGACATTGTTGTCTGCCATGTGTCCACAGAACATCCCACCGAGTTCCCAGCACCCAGTGGCTTTTCTAGTCCAAGATCCAAAGTCCAATAATCCTTCCCAAAACATATCAGGCCTGTCACGGCAATACCCTGCTACACTGGTTCCATCCTGTATTACTTACGGTTTTCTATGTTTGTGATGAAACAGTAAGTCAAAAAGCAAGTTGAGGACAAAAGGGTTTATTTGGCTTCTGACCTCCAGATGGCTGTTCATCACTTCAGAATGTTAGGAGAAGAGCTCAAAAAGGGAAAGAACCTGAAGGCAGGAGCTGAATCAGAGGTCCTGGAGAGGTGCTGCTTATGGGCTTGCTTTCCCTGCCTTGCTCAGTTTGCTTTCTGACAGAACCACCAGCCCAGGGAAGAAACCACCAACAGTGGTGTGGGCCCTCCTTCGTCAAATATAATTAAGAAATTTCTTACATCCTGATCTTATGGAATCATATTTTAAAGTAAAGTTTCCTTTTTTAATTTAGTTGTCTGTGTGCCAAGTTCGCATAAGACCAGGATGTAGAGGGTCCAAGAACAAAGTAATCATGGTGATAGGGATGAGGGTTATGCTTAGGTTTGATATCATGAACCATCAGACAGCAAGGCTTTCTTGGCTCCATCTGAACGCCAGATCTGCTAGCAACATAGACCAACACTGAGACCCAGATAGCTCACTATTTTCGTAGGTAACTAGCCAGTGACCTGTTGGCAAGTTAACCACATTTGACCACTTTTTTCTTGAATAGGAGAATAGTTTGTCCTTACTGGATGTGGTGGTTGTCCCCAACAGAATCCTGTGTTTGAATGCTTGTCTCATAGTGGGTGGCACTATGAGGAGGTGTGATCTTATTACAGCTGGTGTGGCATTGTTGGGTGAAGATGTCTCTGTCACTTCCTGCTGTCTTCAGATCAAGATGTAGTACTCTCAGCTTCTTTCCAGTACAAAGTCTGCCTGAATACTGCCCTACTTCCCTGACATGCTGAAAATAGACTCTGAACTGCAAGCCATGTCTAATTAAATGTTCTCCTTTATAATTGTTGCTGTAGTCACTGCAATATATTCACAGCAATAGAATCCCAATCTAAGACACTGGAGTAGGTACTTATTCTGGTTATGGATTTGCTTTTTCTGTGCAGACTGCTTCTGCCAAAAACAATCATTCGTAGACTTACAGAAGGTCTTAACAACTATGATGTTATCCCACTTAGTATTGATTCTGATCAAGGAACTCATTTCAGAGCCAGAGAAGTAAGAATCCACTGACCTGATCATGTTCCCCACCATTTTGAAGCAGCTGGCCAGGTAGAGAAACGGAATGGCCTTTAGAAGACACAGTTACAGAGCCAATTATGTGGCAACAGTTCAGAGGGCTTGGGCAACATTCCCTAGAAGGTGATAAGTGTTTTAAATCATTGTTCAATATATAGTATGGTGTGTCCCATAGCCAGGAACCACAGGTCCAGAAGCCAATAGTGAAAAGGCAGGGTTCCACTCACTATCACCCCTAGTGATCTATTCTACCCAAGGCAATTTATAGATTCAATGCAATCCCCATCAAGGTCCCATCAAAATTCTTCACAGATCTTGAGAGGACAATAATCAACTTTATATGGAAAAACAAAAAACCCAGGATAGCCAAAACAATCTTATACAATAAATGAACTTCTGGAGGCATTACCATCCCTGACTTCAAACTCTATTACAGAGCTACAGTAATGAAAACAGTGTGATATTGGCATAAAAACAGAGAAGTTGACCAATGGAACCATATAGAAGACCCGGATTTTAACCCACAAACCTATGAATACCTCATTTTTGATAAAGGAGCTAAAAGTATACAATGGAAGAAAGAAAGCATCTTCAACAAATGGTGCTGGCACAACTGGATGTCAACCTGTAGAAGAATGAAAATAGACCCATATCTATCACCATGCACAAAACTCAAGTCCAAATGGATCAAAGACCTCAATATCAATCTGAACACACTGAAACTGATAGAAGAGAAAGTGGGAAGTACCTTACACCATATGGGCATAGGCGATCGCTTCCTAGGTATAACCCCAGCAGCACAGACATTAAGGGCAACATTGAATAAATGGGACCTACTGAAACTGAGAAGCTTCTGTAAAGCAAAGGACACTGTCACTAAGACCCATAGTGATCTAAATGATGGTTTTTGAATTCTATTCTCATGACTTAAATTCTGCTGATTTAGAAGTTATGCATGTTGGGGAAGAATTATTCCTGCCAGGAGGCACAACAAACATTCCACTGAATATTCTGACATATACCTGGCTCTTTGGGGTTCTGATGTCTTTTATCTAAAAGTCTAATAATGGAGGAACGGTGTTAGGTGGAGTGATTGGTCCAGATAACCAAGCACAATTGGATTGCTTCTCTACAGTGGAGGGAAGGAAGACTGTGTCTTGAGTCATGTGATCCTTTAGGGAATCTCTTTGTGTTACCATGCAGTGAGATTAGAGTCATGGGAAACGACAGCCACCTAATCCAGGTAGGATCAGAAAGGGAATTTAGGCATGGTTCACTTCTCCAGTACAGAACAAAAGCCATGTGAGGTGCTTGCTGATTGTGCAAGAAATACAGAGTGGGCAACAGAGGAACATTTTGAAGGCTGTGTTACCAGTTCCAGATTGACATGAGTGTTTCTGTTATATTTTGGTTAAATATGTGTTTGTACAGATACTTGTGCTTGCTTTTACCAATTTTTTTTTATCATGTGATGGAGGAAGGTCATTGGCTAATAAAGGAACTGCCTTGGCTCATTTCATTGGTTAGGACATAGGTAGGTGAAGTAAACAGAACAGAATGCCGGGAGGAAGAGGAAGTGAGGTCAGACTCGACAGCTCTCCTCTTGGGAGCAGACACCTCGGCAGAGACGCCATGCCCCGCTCCCAGGCAGACCCACGCGATGAAGCTCTGACCTAGAATCTTCCCGGTAAGACCGGTGCTCACAGATTATTAGAGATGGGTTGATTGGGATATCAGAATTAGCCAGTAAGGGCTAGAGCTAAGGGCCAAGCAGTGATTAAAAGAATACAGTGTCTGTGTAATTATTTCGGGGCATAAGCTAGCCGAGCAGGCGGCTGCAGTGTTGGGGACGCAGCCCCGCCGCCGCCGCTCCCTTATTACTACAAATGACGCCCAAGACGTGTGGCTAACTGAGTCCACAGAAAGCCTGAGAAAGCTTGGAAAAGAATAGAGTAAAGCATGTTTCTTATGGCAATTTCTTGGGTCTACTCTGCTTGCTAGAGGCAAGCAAGCGCTCTCTTCTAAGAGAGGCTTCCTGACTCAGCTTTAGCTGCAAAGCTTGCAGCTCATTAAGAGGTCCTGCCTCTTAATATCCCAATCAACCCATCTCTAATAATCTGTGAGCACTGGTCTTACAGGGAAGATTCTAGGTCAGAGCTTCATCGCGTGGGTCTGCCTGGGAGCGGGGCATGGCGTCTCTGCCGAGGCGTCTGCTCCCGAGAGGAGAGCTGTCGAGTCTGACCTCACTTCCTCTTCCTCCCGGCATTCTGTTCTGTTTACTCCACCTACCTATGTCCTAACCAATAATATGGGCCAAGGCAGTTCCTTTATTAGCCAATGACCTTCCTCCATCATTTCCGATTTTTCGGTTTAAAAAAAAAAGGCTTTAACTTTAACATAGCAAAATTACATATAACAAAACAGTTATCAAGTAAAAATTACAATAATCTTTATCATAACTAAGGAAAACTATAACTATAACTAACTATTCTTAACTCCATCAAAGATTCCAGAAAGATACAATACTACATAAGCAAACAAGAAAAAAGCAACTTTTAAAACTCTAGAAATGACAGAGACATCTCACTGCCTGGACAGTCACCCAAAGTTCCTCTGTACCGTTGGGGTATCCATCTTCAGCCTACAGGCCCATGGTATCCAGAGACATTTCCATAAAGCAGGAAAATTCAAAGTCAGTTCAGTCACTATCTGTTGTGTCCTGCAGAATGTCTCGCAGACTCTTTCATGAATCAGGAACCCCGAAAGATCATCTCACCTTAGGCAAGTTCAGTAGTCCTCTCTCTGCGGGTTCTCTGTGTCCAGTTTATGCAATAGTCCAGGCAAGAGCAGTTTCTTGCCCAAATGACTATCAAACTCCATAAGGATCCTCTTTGATGCCCATCTTCCTCTTGAAGTAGATTGGTGCTGCCAGGAGCAGAGTGTCTCATTGTCATGAAAAGTCCTCAGTTATTAAAACATTAAATGTCCTATTCTGTAATCTTCGAAAGACATGAAGAATGTCTACCTAAACTATATCTCTATATATCTAGAAAATATAACTAACATGACTACAAGCTTTACGGTTATTGATGATTAAGAAACCTATATTTCTTAATTATACAGTACATATTTAAATGAACTACACAATCACAATACCGTAATCAATATCAGAAATATGCATATACATATAACAAAATTGACCTTAAATCTCTATCAATAAAGCAAAATCTATACCAATGCAAATTATTCATATCTATATCATATCCCCCTTTAAATGTTAAAGAACGTTTATAGACCATATTTGGGAACATGGGCACAGTTTTTTCTCTCCAAACTGCTTCCTGCTGAATAGGGGCGTCGTTAATTAGGTCTTTCATGGTATAACCTGTGTGCTAGTTTCATCTCAGTTGGCAGTTGAGCAAAGCAATTTTCTGAAGATGTTCACAGCAACCCTTCAGGAGGACGTGGTCAATCATACCAAATTGGAATAGAAGAAATCCATAGAGTCTCATCCTCTGTGAAAACATCATATCCTCTCCAAAGCATCATATCCTTAGACCCAAATTTTGAAATCGTAATACCCTTATCATATCCGTTCTGGTTCCATTTGGCAGTCCATATAATGAAATGTCTCTCTGTACTTAGCTCCTTCACAGTCAAAAATTTTAAAGAAAACACAATGTACATAATCCAGACTCTTTGTGAATTTTCCATCTCTACGTGGCTTATTTTTCTTTATTTCTTTTAATCTCTTAACTATCTGTACTCTGTCTCTTTAAATACTTTACCTTTTTTTTTAAACCATTAACTTTATTCTCTATATTCTTTTTCTTCTCTCTCCCAAGCCTAAGTACATTCATCCAACAGTGTGACTCATTTAGTGGTCTGAATCTGTCCTATTGTGAATCTACAATTTTTTACTATCCAGGAGCACTTTTGATTTGCGCCTTTAAATCACTAGGCGCTTAAGAATCTAAGCTGTGACATTCCTAGGTTAACTTTTTGCTTTCTGAGCGCATATCTTTGACCTGGAATAACCCTGTAGACCAGGCTGTCTTTGAACTCTCAGAGATCCTCCTGTCTCTGCCTCCCAGGCATTGGGATTAAAGGTGTTTGCTACTACACCTTGAACTCACAGAGATCTATTTGTCTCTGCCTTTTAGGCACTGGGATTAAAGGCGTGTGCTACCACACCTTGAAGTCACAGAGGTCTATCTCCTTCTGCCTCCCAAGTGTTGGGATTAAAGGTGTGTACTACGACACACAACAACTCTCTTCCTTTTTTTTTGTTTTTTGCTTTAAGAACTTCAACTTTCAGCTTGCATATATTTTTAACACACTTTAAACCATTCAGAAATTTTCTCTGTCTTTGAATCTCTCTTTACTGTATATCTCTCTTTTTCTGACGACATGAGTCTTTAATTTACCAAGCAATCTCAGTAGGACTAAAGCCGTGGCTTTGCCAGCTAGATCCAGTCCATTCCTTAGCTTTCCAGTCTCATGGCGGATATACAGGCTGCAGCCATGTTTATAGCCACACCTCTATGGCATTTCAAGGTCCCTGCCAGCCAGCAAGCTACAACAGACAACACTCAAATCCTCTCTCGGTAGCTGGCCCTCCTGCCTCAACCAGTCAGAGTTTGCCCTGGCAGGATGGCCCAGAAAGCCAGCATTTTTAAATGGCGCAGCTTTTTTCCTGCTACGGCTGAAAACCGAAAAGCATGTGTTCAGCTTTTCATCAACACCATTTAAGTGTTTCGTGGCAGGACCTCTTAATGACCTCTGATTCAGCTCCTGCCTTCAGGTTCTTTCCCTTTTTGAGCTCTTCTCCTAACATTCTGAAGTGATGAACAGCCATCTGGAGGTCAGAAGCCAAATAAACCCTTTTGTCCTCAACTTGTTTTTTGACTTACTGTTTCATCACAAACATAGAAAACCGTAAGTAATACAGGATGGAACCAGTGTAGCAGGGTATTGCCGTGACAGGCCTGATATGTTTTGGGAAGGATTATTGGACTTTGGATCTTGGACTAAAAAAGCCACTGGGTGCTGGGAACTCGGTGGGATGTTCTGTGGACACATGGCAGACAACAATGTCGAAAGCAGTGCAGCTGATGGAGGCCTGGCTTGGGAAGTTTCAGAAAGAAGTTTAAAGACTCAACAGGCACCCTTGGAGGAGCTAAATGACAGAAAAGGAAACAGAATTAATATGAAGGCAGCGTAGGGAACTTTGAACTGATTGAGTCTGTGTAGACTGAGGGTACTAGGTGCCCTTGACTGAGGTAGCTGACATTTCTGGGAAGGTTTGCATGGCTCCTGGTAAACAAAAATGCACCACAGGTGACCTTTCTCGTACATGGATCACCTGCATTAGGCCTCTTTTTACTCAACCAAAAGCCATCTTGTTAGGAGCAGCACCTCCATATTTGGGAAAGCAGCTTTGGATCTAATCCCAACCTGCAGAGTCTCTAACCACACTGTGACACAAAAAACCACAGCTCTGAAACTAAAGAGAAGGAGAGGTCCTTTCTTCTAGAGCCATTGTGTGTGAAAAGCATTCTGAGAACACAGATTTAGGTTAACCAATTTCTTGTGCCAACATGGAAGCAGTTTCACGAGAACTTTATAGCTTAACCAAATGAAGCAGTTAACAAATCAAGGCAAGTTCAAAATGCAGGAGTGAGAACCTCAGAGAGGCAGGTGTATCAAGATGGGGTAAGCCTCTCTGCAGGCTGAAGATGCTGTGTGCTGGCATTCTTAGGGTTTGAAGGATGTCTATAAATAATAGAGTGTGTTGTCGCAAGGTTAAATTCTGAGACAGAAGGAGGCAAACATGGCTGTCCAGGGAGGCAGCACTTGAGGAGTCAGAGAAAAAGAATATTAGAATATAGATTCCAGAAATAAAAAGGTAGAAATAAAAAAATATAAAGTTATTCTACTAGGAGAGTAAGAACAGATTGTCAGCAGCTTTCTCAGTAGGCCAAATATTAACTATCAACATGGGTTATTCTGATTTACAACCCATAGCTCTATTTACAAGTCCAAAGCATCTCTCTGCAAACTGAGAGGTAGCCTACGAATATGAGCTGAGTTAACTTTCGGGAAATAGATAAATGACCTCTGGGTTATGCATTATCCCTGCTATCTGAAACTGGCAGCATCAAAGGGGGAACACAGGGCTTCAGTAAACACTGCCTGGAAATACCAAGAAAGTCAACAGATTAAGTACAAATTAGTTTAACTAAATAACCTTGTTAATGGAGTTTGTAAAATAAGTCAATCTGTATCTGAGCTTTACCATGAGATTGTAAAAATTTCTTTGTTTCGACCTCTTGCTTAGTGCCCCTACTATAAAAAGGTGGGTTCAGAAAGCAGTCTTTGCAACAGCCTTACAAATTCCATCTCAGGCTGTGGTCTCTGCTAGCTGATAAGCTTTTTGTGCGCCATGGAGATTGTTTTCGTTTTAACTTTTTAACTTTTCCTTTAATTTGTTTTCTGGAATAAAGTTTGCTTCTGGTTTTTAGACTTTAGTTTTCTGTCCCATCTTTACACCACCCCCCTGAACCCAACACGCTTAGCCCATGAGAAGGTAATTAGCCTTTGTTCCTGCAATGTTCCCATCTCTCTCCAGTAATGAAACTCAGATCAGTCATCCAGGATCTCCAGACACAGAATTCTCTCAGGGATTCCCCTTCAAGCCAGACAAGGCAGCTTCCCCTCAGATGTCTGATGCCAAAGAGGACACAGGGACTTTCTATTTAGATTATGCTCATTGCTACCAGACAGGACGGTTACACGGATGCAGGATTGGTTTGTCAGTATTGAGGCCAGTGTTTAAGGAAGCAAAAATTCTTCTGCTATAACCTTTATATAGACTTTTAGCAGTCTATATAAATATAGATGAATATAATTTAGATTAAAGATGGATATTCCCATCTCATCATTTTCAGAGTAGAAGTGCTCCTTTCCACTTAAAATTATTTAATTAAAACAAAGTTCCTCACCAGGTGTTGGTGTCACATGCATTTAGAGTAGCACTCAGGAGTCAGAGACATGCAGATCTCTGAGTGTGTGGTCTACAGAGTGAGTTTCAGGAAAACTAAGGCTACACAGAGAAACCCTGACTAAAAACAAACAAACAAAAAAGATAGAAAGAAATATTTCTCCCAGGTGCACCTGGATCCTTGGGCTTTAGCTAATTACAGAAGAAATAAAATTGACAATCAATTACAGCTACCTTAAGTCCACCAAATGTCAACGTCACACACAATCACATCTCCCTAAATCATATTTGATTTCCAATTGAAAGCAGTAGCCAGGTCTTAGGTATGTGTTACATGGCTTAACTATCCCAGGTAAATTTGCAAATGCATTATATATTTAGCCAGATATTAATTGCACCAAACATGACGTAACGATCGTTCATGAGACCACAGATGCATTATTAATATTATAATAGGTGGCAATGTTTCCTGGTATTTATACCTAATTTCCTCTACTATACATTCAGTATTTCCTGCACACGCAGCAAGCACCTCCCCGGTCTTTGCTCTTCCCTGGAGAAGTGACCCAGGCCTTCAGTCCTTTATCATCTTGTCTGGGTTGGATCCTTGAAGCTTTCATGACTTTGATCTCAGAATTTGATCTGGAAAAAGCACAGAGTGTTGGGAGTTCTGTGGGATGTGCTGTGGGCAGTTGGTAGAAAAGAATGCTAAGAACAACATAGAGGATGGCGGACTGGCATGTGATGTTTGTAAGGTAACTTTAAAGACTCTCTGAGTACCCATAGAAATGCTATGACCTGTAGTTCAAAGCTGAAAGTAGAGGAACTGAGGATTCCTGGATCTAATGAATTTTTGGAGGAGGTTTGGACTTTGCCAAGAGGCACAGAGGGAGAAGAAAAAACTGAGTCCAAAATAGAACAGGTCTGAACATAGAAGTTCTCAGAACTGATCATTGTCAGAATTTGTCTAGATCAGTGAAAATCTGGTATCAAATATGACATCTACTGGTCACTGAGAACGTTAGACTTGAATCACATTCAGGACATATTACAATAAAATGTAAGGTGGTGGGGCTTAATCAGATCTTAAGTGGGAGGTGGAAAAGAGACTTAAGGATAGAAGCAAATTGAGGAGTCAAGTTTGGAATGGAAAAGGCTCTTGATTGATAAAGTGACATGGACAGAGACAGCAGGAAGAAAAGCAGCCATGAAAAGGCAGCAGTAAAGAACCTCAGAGTGAGGAGGAACTGGGAGAGACTCAGAGAAGAGCCTGGACGTATCCCAGCAGGAGGATTCCAATAGCACAGGAACAAAGGCACAGGGAGGGCTGCAGGCAGTGATGGAGCAACAGATTCTCTATCTGAGGGTGTCCTCAAAGAGAAAGAGACTTGTCAGACTGATACTCAGCATGCCAGTGGACAGGCATCCCTTTACAGAGGATGGGATGCCCAGGGATGCATAGGGAAGCTACCTGATACAACAGCAGGACTTTTGTTCAACAGGCTCCATGACAGGAAAAATAGACAGCAGGCTGCAGTCATGCAATGAGAGACACACAAAAGAGGAAATTCTTAAAGGTCTCTGCAGAAAGAAGAGATGGACAGAGGAGTGGGCAGTTCGTGGATGTCTTAGATCGGGCTTCCACTGCTGCCATGAAAGAAACGCCAAGGCTGAAATGGAAGTTGGGGAGGAGAGAATTTCTCTGTCTTACATTTGCACAGCAGTTTTTATTGTTGCAAGAAATTAGGACAGGAACCCAAACAGGGCAGCATTCTGAAGTCAGGATCTGATGTTGAGGCCATGAAGGGCACTTCCTATTGGCTAACAGGGCTTGCTCAGCCTGCTTTCATACAGAACCCGGGACCACCAACCAAAAGATCACACCAACCACCATGGGCATTGCCCTCCCCTTCCATAACTAATTAAAAATTGCAGGCTGGTCCTCGGCCTCCACTATGGAGTCATTGTCTCAACCGAAGAGCCCTCCTCTCAGATGACCATAGATTGTGTAATGTTGATGTAAACCCAGCAAACACACTGACTGAGAGAAAAAGCTGGAGAGGCAGACTCCAAACTCACACTTGACTACTCGGTGGGTATAACACAATTAATGAAAATCCAGAGGCAAATATTGGGGTTCAAGATGAAGGTCAGAAAGCAAAAGGGTCAGACATTGGCTCTTACCTCTACCCCAATCTGAAATGGTCATACAGCATCCAGGAATCTCAGCCTGAGACTGTGTGTGAGAGCTGTCTCCCCACATCTTATATTCTTCCCTAGGACTGGGATTAAAGGCATGCACCACAACTGCCTGACTTCTATTTCAAACTAGTGTGGCTGCTGGGATTACAGGTGTGTGTCCCCACTGCCTGGTCTGTACAGCTGACCTATGGGGCTGCTTTACTCTCTGTTCTTCAGGCAAGCTTAAGTTATTAAAATACAAATGAAATATCACTACAGCAGGGGAATAAAGAGGGCCAGGGCCAGCAGAAGCAAATGATTGGCACACAAGAATATCAAAAATCTGCACTTTAGATCAGTTAGGGAGGATAAGGCCCCTTCAAAGGCACAAAGAAGTCTCTCCAAAGCAACAGAAACAGTGTGGTGAGAACAAATATTTATTGGGGATTAAACTGTCAAGCCTGTCATTTCCTCTGGGGTGGCAGAGAAAAGAAGCAAAATGACATAAAAGAAAACAGATTTTAATATGATAGCAGGGTTGTGATCTCTGAGCTGATTCATACTGTCTGGGATGACAGAGGGATGGGTGCCCTTGGTAAGGTAGTTGGCATTTGTGGGAAGGTTAGGGTGACTCCTGGCATGCAGAAGTGCACGATCGGTGATCTGCTTCTCTGGGGCACAGAACTTTTAGCCTTTGATTAGCCAGCTAAAATCCTTGTTAGGACCATCACCTCCATTTTGGGGACAGAAGCTTTGAAATTAACCCATGCCTGATGAGTCTCTAATCGTACTGTTGAGGCAGACACCACAGCATAATGGGAATAATAGAGACTTTATTAGAGCCATTTGACTGACAGTGATCTGAAACACAGATTTCCGTTACCCCAAATTCCATGTTCCACCAGGAAATAGTTCATGAAAACTCTACAAAACAAAGAAAGCCACAGTAAAGGCAAGTTTAAATGCAGGGGTGGAGATGCAGAGACACTGGTGCATCAAGATGGGGAAGTTTCTTTATGGGATCAAGATGTGATGTGGGAGTGTCATATATTAATCTGTTGATTTCATTGGTTAAGCAATAAAGAAACTGCTTGGCCCTGATAGGTTAAAACATAGGTGGGAGGAGTAAACAGAACAGAATGCTGAGAGGAAGAGGAAGTGAGCTCAGAGAGACGCCATGCTCCCCGCTCCCAGGTGGACACACACGATGAAGCTCCTACCCAGGATGGAGGTAGGCTAGAATCTTCCTGTTAAGACCGGTGCTACACAGATGATTAGAAATGGGCTAAATTAATATGTGAGAATTAGCCTAGAAGAGGCTAGATAGAAATGGGCCAAGCAGTGTTTAAATGAATACAGTTTGTGTGTTGTTATTTCGGGGCATAAGCTAGCGAGGCGGCCGGGGTGCTGGGGACACAGCCCCGCCACTCCTATTACTACAGAATGGAGCCCAGATGTGTGGGCAACTGAATCCACTAAAAGCCTGAGAAAGCTTGGGAAAGAGTAAAGCATGTTTTCTTGATAGCAGAGATTTCTCGGGGTGCTCTGCTTGTTAGAAGCAAGCAAGCGCTCTCATCTAAGAGAGGCTTCCTGACTCAGCTTCAGCTGCAAAACCCTGCAGCTCTTAAGAGGTCCTGCCACGAAACATTTAAATGGTGTTGATGAAAGCCAACTGAATGCTTGTTTGTTTTCAGCAGTAGCAGGAAAAAACCTGTTTTGTTTTAAAATGCCGGCTTTCTGGGCCATCCTGCCAGGGCAAACTCTGACTGTTTGAGGCAGGAGGGCCGGCTACAGAGACAGGACTTGAGTGTTCTCTATTGTAGCTTGTTTGATGGCAAGGACCTTGAAACACTGTAGACTTGTGGCACTGAATGTAGCTCTGGCCAGTACCTCAGCCACAAGGTTGGAATAGCAGAAAGCTAAGGAATGGGTTACATCTAGCCGGCAAAGCCACGGCTTTAGTCCTACTGATATTGCTTGGTAAATTGAAGACTCATGTGTTCAGAAAGAGAGAGATATATAGTAAAGAGAGATTCAAAGACAGTGAAAATTTCTAAATGGCTTACTGTGTGTTAAAAATATATGCAGGCATCCTGCATATATTTTTAACACACAGTAAGCCATTTAGAAATTTTCATTGTCTTCCATAAACAGGATTTTCTATTGGAGGAGAAGTGCTACATATATTCAAAGAGAATAAACTCATGTTGTAGGAGAAAAAGACAAACTGTATACAAAATCAAGTTACCTGATTGCCAGTGTTCTAGCAGGAGATTAAAGAAGTTGTAACTATATAGAAGTAATTAGCCTTGATAGTTAATAAAGTAATGATTATGCAAATGGAAAAAATATATGCAGGCTAAAAGTTGAAGTTCTTAAAGTAAAAAAAAAGGAAGAGAGTTGTTGGGTGTGGTAGTACACACCTTTAATCCCTACACTTGGGAGGCAGAGGGAGATTGACCTCTGTGACATCAAGGTGTGGTAGCACATGCCTTTAATCCCAGTGCCTAGAAGGCAGAGACAACAGATCTCTGTGAGTTCAAGGTATAGTAGCATACACCTTTAATCCCAATGCCTGGGAGGCAGAGACAGGAGGATCTCTGAGAGTTCAAGGACAGCCTGGTCTACAGAGTTATTCCAGGTCAAAGATACAGAGAACCTGTCTCAAAAAGCAAAATAAAAGTAAAAATATACAAAATCGAGTTAAAATAAAGCCACACAAAGATGGAAAATACACAGAGAATCTTGATACTGTATGCTATTATGTTCTCTTTGAATTGTTTGAATGCTGAGAAAAGAGCAACAGCTGCTAAAAGATATTTGTTTATAAATGCTGCTGAACTAATCCAACATAGATATTTTTAAAATGCCTTGACTTTGAAATTTGGATCTAAGAACATGATGCTTTGGAAAGGAGTTTCTTATTTTGTTTTCACAGAGGATGAGACCCTGTTCATTTCTTCTATTCCAATATGGTATGATGGACCACACCCTCCTGAAGGGTTGCTGTGAACATCTTCAGAAAATTGCTTCGCTCAACTGCCAACTGAAATGAAACTAGCACACAGGTTATACCATGAAAGACCTAATTAACGATGCCCCCATTCAGCAGGAACCAGTTTGGAGAGAAAAAACTGCGCCCATGTTCCCAAATAAGGTTTATAAATGTTCTTTTACATTTAAAGGGGGATATGATATAGGTATGAATAATTTGCATTGACATGGATTTTGCTTTAGTGATATAAATTTAAGGTCAATATTGTTATATGTATATGTGTTTCTGATCTTGATTAAGGTATTGTGATTGTGTAGTTCACTTAAATTGTAATATATATAACTTGTTAATAGATAATCATAATAGTCAAGCTTATAGTCATGTTAGTTAAGATTTTCTAGATGTACATAGATATATTTTAGATAGGCATTCTTCATATTTTTCAAAGATTATAGAATATGGCATTTCAAATGTTTTAAGTTCCTGGCAGCACCAATCTATTTCAAGAGGAAGATGGGCATCGAAGAGGATCCTTATGGAGTTTGATAGCCATTTGGGCAAGAAGCTTCTCTTGCCTGGACTATTGCATAAACTGGAAACAGAGAACCCACAGAGAGAGAACGACTGAACTTGCCTAAAGGTGAGATGATCTTTCGGGGTTCCTGATTCATGAAGGAGTCTGCAAGACATTCTGCAGGACACAACAGATAGTGACTGAACTGACTTTGAATTTTCCTGCTTCATGGAAATGTCTGCTGGATACTATGGGCCTGAAGGCTGAAGATTGATGCCCCAACAATACAGAGGAACTATGGGTGACTGTCCAGGCAGCGAGATGTCTCTGTCATTTCTAGAGTTTTAAAAATTGCTTACTTTTTGTTTGCTGAGGTAATATTGTATTCTTCTGGAGTCTTTGATGGAGTTGCAGAATAGATACATAGTTATAGTTATAGTTTTCCATTGTTATGATAAAAAATAAAATAGATATAAATATTGTAACTGTAATTCTTGCTTGATAACTGTTTTCTTATATGTAATTTTGCTATGTTAAAGTTAAAGCCTTCCTTTTTTTTGTTTAAACAGAAAAAGGGGAAGTGATGTGAGAGTGTCATATTTTAATCTGTTGATTTCATTGGTTAAGCAATAAAGAAACTGCTTGGTCCTGATAGGTTAAAACATAGGTGGGAGGAGTAAACAGAACAGAATGCTGAGAGGAAGAGGAAGTGAGCTCAGAGAGACGCCATGCTCCCCGCTCCCAGGTGGACACACACGATGAAGCTCTGACCCAGGATGGAGGTAGGCTAGAATCTTCCTGTTAAGACCGGTGCTACACAGATGATTAGAAATGGGCTAAATTAATATGTGAGAATTAGCCTAGAAGAGGCTAGATAGAAATGGGCCAAGTAGTGTTTAAATGAATACAGTTTGTGTGTTGTTATTTTGGGGCATAAGCTAGCCAGGCGGCAGGGGTGCTGGGGACGCAGCCCCGCCGCTCTTATTACAACAAAGATGCTGTCTGCTGGCATTCTTAGCTATGAACTAAAGCTAGATGTCTGTGAGGTAATAGACTCTATAGTCACAAGGTTGAGTTCTCACATGGAAGAATGCAAATATGGCTGTTACAGAGAGGCAGCACTTAGCCCAGGAAAAGGTAATTAGCACCGGGTATTGCAATGCTTCCATCTCTCACCAGTACTGAAATTCAGATCAGCCTGCCAGGCTCTGTATCAGGAAATGGTAGTCTCTAGGGAGAGCTTCTAAATGCACATTACTAGAAAGCATCCATCAGTCCATTACCAGACAGAGCACAGCTTGATCATGTCAGCATTTCCTAAAGAGAGGGAGGAGTCCCAGGTGGGGATAAGTAGGCACCAGTGTGCAGTGGAGAGAACAACAAACCAGGCAGTAGCAACGGGGAACATCAGGACTCAGCTATCAAAGACACTGGCAGTGGACATCAACTCTGCAGGTGATTTCCAAGAATCTTGCTCTCAGAGGACATAGAAGACTTGCCAGGTCTGTGTGGTACTGGTGATTCCCTGTAGTCTTGGGTTGGATAAGAGAGGAGTTGATCCTGTGGCACTGGACTAGGATCAGGGAACATTTCTGGGGTGCATAAAAATCTGTTTTTCAGTCTGGAACTTCCTGTCTATGGGAGATGGAGGAGGAACCATGGGCTCTGATCCTGGAGAGGGAATGGAGCCTGCTCCTTCCCACCCTCCACAGGGAGGAAGTTTTGAGACCTTGACTAGCCTGGGTGCTTCTGTAAGAAACAGGGGGAGACAGAAAATTCACAGAGTCCCTATAGGGGAGGTAGAATCACTGCCGTGCTTGCAGCAGACTAGAAAATCTTGGGGTCAGAAACCTCACTTCTCCAGAAGATACCGTGGCCAAGAAAAGGGACCTCACTCTCTTCTAATACAGCTAAGCCACTGAGCCAAGTCGGCCACACAAACAGACTAGCATATTTTCTGTAGAATTAATTTTGACATAAAATATTGTTGAATGTTTACTAAGAAATAATTGCATCAATCTGACATGTAACACAAGGTAAGGACAGCTGAAGTGCCCATCCCTCTACAAGCATGTTACATGGCTGGGGACATGTGGCTCTGTCCAACACCTCCATCAACTGCTTACTCTCCTCTCCTTCTGGATTGTCAGTCTTCTCTCCCCTACATCTGCCCCTTGGATTCTTCATCTGCTCCCCTTCCTCCTTATCTCCTCCTGCCTCCTCTTCCTTCTCTTTCCCACTCCTTCATTTTCTCCCCACTGTGCCCTCTCTCCTCCTTTCTTCCCTCTGATTTTCATATTCCTCTAGCATCTACTGTATCCTCTGAAGTCATCTACAAAGTAGACAGAGGCTAAAGGTGGGTGGAGTGTTTACCATGATAATAAACCTTCAAATGTAGACTTTATGATGCCTGTGTCCCCAGGCCAGAGACATATGCAAGAGATGGCCTTCTGGACATTCACTACAAATACCCACAATGCCCATAATAAGCTGCTATTTTACTATAATGTACAGGGGTCAGTGACTAGACTGCCAGAAGCTCCCCATTTCTTGACACCAAACATCCATCTTGAGAGCCAAAATGAAATCTGGTCCAGGTAGCAAAGACTCGGGAATCATTCATTTTTCTTCCAATCAGGAGACCTTTTTATTGAGATACAAAGCACAATGTGGATTCTGACAGGACTGTAAGACCCTCCCTATCCCCATCCCTCTGATGCCTGTTCTCAGGTTGCCACGGTTCTGGTTCTGCACAAGACATCTCCAGTGTTGTGCTCAATTAACCCCAAACACTCCCAAATACTTACACTAAAATTCAATCCAGGGTTGTGAGATTTCTAAGACATGTCTGTTTGAGGTTGTGGTTGATTCCCTGCTATATAGCTGGACTAAGTTTTGTTCCCTGAGTCCTTACTAGAAGTTAGTGATGGGTAGGGGGAACAAATGAAGAGGAAGAGGTCCACTGCTTTCTAATGAACCCTAGAGCCAAGCCAGAAGAGAAGAGGTGACATTCACATTACACAAGCCATGAGCCCATCCCCAGCTCTTCTCTTGCTTACCCTGTTACCCTGGTCAATCCTTCATCTCTCTGGGCCTTGGTTATCCATGAGGAAAACTAGTTACACCAACAGCACCTCTTGCTGTAGGGAAAAGGAGCAGAGAATGCGGCACTGCCCTCTGAGGGGCCAGGACTCCTCCCATGCACAGTCACAAAGGCAGCAAAGGGACACAGCACAGGCCAGGTGGGAGGACTTGGAGGTGGTCAGGGGATCACGTGGAAATCCCAGATAAAAGTATTTTTTATTTTTCAACCAGGAGACCAGAGTGATGGCTGGAAATTCCGCTGCTGTCCTCTGCCAGCCAGATGGCACCTTGGGAAGGAGCAGTGCAATCCCGGAAAACCAAAGTAACGGGACACGAGAGGACAATCTAGCACTGACCTCCACCAACACTGACTTTGCCTTCAGCCTCTACAAGGAGCTGGTTTTGAAGAATCCAGATAAAAACATCGTCTTCTCCCCACTCAGCATCTCAGCTGCCTTGGCCGTCCTGTCCCTGGGAGCAAACAACAACACTCTGCAAGAGATTCTAGAAGGTCTCAATATCAATCTCACAGAGACCCCTGAGGCAGACATACACCGAGGCTTTGGGCAGCTCCTCCATATGCTCGGTCAGCCAAATGAGGAGCTGCAGATCAGCACAGGCAGCTCCATGTTTGTTGAAAAGCAAATGCAGATCCTGGCAGAGTTCAAGGAGAAGATAAGGGCGCTGTACCAGGCTGAGGCATCAAGTGTCAACTTCCAGCAGCCTCATGAGGCCAAAAAGCTCATCAATGACTATGTGAGGAATCAGACCCAGGGGAAGATCAAGGAACTGATCTCAGGCCTGGATGAGGACACAGTAATGGTGCTGGTGAATTACGTCTACTTTAAAGGTGAGGATGGGCACTGATTCATGGGTTGTTGGAAAGGGTGTTGCCTGGGCACCTTGTGTCTATACACTGACACCGGGAAAGGAGGGGCTCACAGCCCTGGAGACAGGGGTGCCTAACTTATTATTATTAAAAGGCCTTACTTCTTCTTTGGGATCTTTTTTATATACATGTGGTTCCTTGTTCAGACTCCACCGAAACCCTGAGCTCCCAGTCTAAGAGAGCTGAATTTGACTGTGATCTAAACTTAATGACTATCAGAATGCACAGGTCACATGTGCAGTCCTACCTGAGTATGCCGAAGTCATGGTTCCAATGTACTTCAGAGCCTTGGTCAGTGTTTTACTGCTGTAAGGAGACCCCATGACATGGCAACTCTTATAAATGAAAGCATTTCACTGGGGATACTCACTACAGTTCAGAGGATCAGTCCATTATCACCATGGTGGGATCGGAGACCATAGACAGAAAACCAGTTGGCCGAGGACAGTGGAAGGTAGGACAGAGGACAGGATGGGATGAATGTCCAGATCTGTTGTGCTCTGCAGAGAGAGGAAGCAGAGGGATGGTCTGAAGGGTGATACTGCGGGGTGTGGCTCCCTCTGCTGGCCAAGAACCCAAGTACAACGGCAACTTGCCTGTGAGTGGAGATGTGTGTTTATCTGCTGGATCCTGACCCAAAGAAACTGTCCAAGTACCAAGTCCCCAAGGATGTATTGCAGATGGGCACATGCACTTGGGAGGTGAGACAAGTCTGAGCAGGATAATTTTGATTCATAGAGGAGAACATAGATCATGGAAGAGTAGAGGACTCATTAGCCATGTCGTCACCAATTAACTATGGGCAACTGATAATCCAGCTGTGGGAAATGCAGCTGTCACAGGCTTGCATATAAACCCACCCGGGGTATCTGGGCATTGACTCTCACTAAGGTGTTTCACACTGACGAGCACCACCCTGAGACCATGGTGTAGGAGAACACAGTCTCCCTTTCCTGTTTCCCCTAAAACCTGTCCACAAGGACTTCCTTCTAGACAAAGTTCCCCCGAGGAAGAAGGGTTCCCAAGCACTCGCAGACCCCAGTCTCAGCACCTTCACTTAAGTCTATGGTACACACCCCAGCCTCAGATGCCTGAGTGTTTCTCAGCTCCCTCAAGTAGGGAAGCTTTGGTTTTAGTTCCTTTCCAAGCCTGCGGATCACATCTCACTCACAGTTCTGCATCTGCCAATGTTTTTTCCAGCCTAGATTATGTAAACAGAAGGGAACTAAGTGTTGTGACAGATGGGTTGTGGAAGACTGTCAAGACTGGGGAACCGGGCAGAAATGGGGTGGAGGTAGGATCTCTCTGCTGATGTTACAATTGATGTCCTGCTCCACATTTAGGAAAATGGGAGACACCCTTTGACCCTAATTTAACATTTGCATCTGACTTCTACTTGGACAATGAGAAGACTGTGGAGGTGCCCATGATGAAAGTTAAGTTTCTGACCACAGCCTACTTCCGCGATAAGGAGCTGTCCTGCACTGTGGTTGAGCGGAAGTACACAGGCAATGCCAGCGCCCTGTTCATCCTCCCTGATCAAGGCAAGATGCAGCAGGTGGAAGCCAGCCTGCAGCCAGAGACCCTGAGGAAGTGGAGGGACTCTCTGAGTTCCAGGTGTGTGTCCTCTGCAACCAGAGCTGGCCTGGGTCACTATCCTACTGTCAGCCTGAGGCCAGAGTCCCTGTACCTCAGAACCTCACTAGCACCCAGTGTAATGGGTGGAGAGTCCGCAGAGACCGGCAGAATGGGAGTGGATTTACCTCTGCTGGCTTTGTAGTGTGGGGACTGCGTTTTCAGTCATTTTTGTTGTTCACAAGATGACATCAGCTAGAGCAGGAGCTGAGGATTCCCGTGTCTCCCAGGCTGTAATTACAGGGAATCCTGCATGGGTGTGGGAAGGCAGAGGGAGTGAGGGTGAGAGGAGATCAGCTCTGGGAATCAGCTCTGCCCTGTGCAGCCATCGCATCCCCTCATCACTCATTCATTCACCATTAGTACAAGGATGACTTGTAGACCTACTATGTGCTGTGTGCTGATTTAAGTCCAGAGAGTATGTCAGAGACTAAAACACAAGATTTCTTACCCTGTGGACTCATATTGTAATTGAAGAAGAGAGAGTGGAGAGATGGAAATGAACTGACCATTGTTTGACTTGTTAAAAGGTGAGACGAGTGAGATTAAGTAGCAGAGGATCCAAGGATAAGGAAAGTTAGAGTCAGATGAGGTGTGCAATCTTAAATTGGAGGGTAATCAAATGAAGTCTGAGGACCACACGCCAGGGCAAGGACTGCATTTTGTGATCTTGGAGAGAAGCATTTTTGGTAAAGAAAAGTTGCTACAAAGCCTCGCTGACTATCCAGCAGGACGGAGAATTAATGCAATAGGAAAACAAAATCATGTGATGAAAACCCAGATGGAAAGATGGCTTCTCTTCGGAAAGGGGGCCATGTGTGGAGAGCTGCCCAAGGTACATAGTGGTCTGAGCGGAACACACACTTCAGTGACTCTTGCATTTCTCCTTTTGCTTTGCAGAAAGATCGAGGAGCTCTCCCTGCCCAAGTTCACCATCTCCACTGATTACGGCCTGCAGAACATCCTTCCACAACTGGGCATCAGGCAAGTCTTCTCCACACAGGCTGACCTGTCTGGGATCACAGGGTCTAGGGAACTGAGAGTCTCTCAGGTAAGCTCAGACAGACTTGTGACTGTCATTGGTGCCTGAATGTGGATGGTGAGGCCAGGCGTGTGAGAGATGGCACATGTGAGAGAAAGCCTGCATCTCTGAGATTCCCTCATCCTGGGTTAAAACTGAGATACGCCTGGGAGATACCATGCATCCAGTCCCTCCTTTATGCCCTGAGGAAAACCTCACCCATGAGCCGAGGGCAGGGAAGAGCCTTTGCTTGGTTATAGACCACCGTAGGTACTAACCTGTGCTGTAGTGTGGATGCCACCCACAATCCACTGCAGGGTGAACTACTTCCAATCCCAACTTCTTCACCACAGAGCTACCCAGAACTTACTAATTATCACACAGAATAATAGGAGTATAGGAAATAACAAAAGATGTATAGCATTTGTGATGAATAGCGTAAGGATTGGAGAGGAGGAGCCGTAGGAAGACACACTACCTCCCCAGATGCACAGCTTGGCAATGCCTAGTGTTCCGTCCGGTACCCACTCAGAGCCCGAGGCTCATATCTGCAGCAGCAGGCCATGACACTCTGGAAAAGAGAAGCCATGCCATGTACATTGCAATTTTATGCCTCAAGAAGCCTGAAGCAGGAAGGATGCTGAAGCCTGCACCGCCTGAGAGCACCATGGCTGCTCCCTGTGAGTCCTGAGTAAGTGGAGTATGGACTGGTGTTGGCTCCCCCCATCCTCAGTGTGCAGTGGGTTTGAGAGCAGCAGAGATTCTCAGAGACAGAGCAGACCCAGAGTTTGCCTCATCTCACACCCTGAGCAGGGATTGGTTGACACCAGGGCTAGAGCTCATGATAGGAACAAGTTCACGAGGAGCTGAGGCCAGCAGTGGATGCTCCAGGAATCTCCTCTCCTGCCCTCCCTGGTCTCCAGTGAGTGACGTCTTTCTCCTACAGGTGGTCCACAAGGCTGTGCTGGACGTGGCTGAGACAGGCACAGAAGCAGCGGCTGCCACGGGATTGTTGAAGAAAAGATCGGCTCTAATTAGGAATCCTTTGAGAGTGAATTTCAACAGGCCATTCCTCATGATTATCTCTGACACAGATACTCAGACTTCACTCTTTATGGCCAAAATCACGAATCCCAAGGGAAACTAGAACTTCCCAAGTGGTGAGGGGTCCTCCTGGGAGCCGGGATTAAGTCTGTATTTGGATCTCTATGTGTATGATGGCTCTCCCATGCCTGGATTGGACAGGACAGTGACTAACTGTATGACTGTATGCACAGGGTCCTGTCCTCATGCAGCACTAGCTCATGTTCCTGAGACTGAACTCTGTCTTTGCCGCTTCTCCCTGCTGCTCCTGAATCTACCTCTACCCAAAGCATGGAGCCTGGCAGGTAGTCACAGTCCCTATCTAGGCTGTGGTTATGTCTGCCTTCAGCTTGACAGGCTTGATGGAAATATGCAAGCATGTAGGCGTCCATGGGGACCTCAGCCCCAGGACTGAGCAGGGAAACTGCTGGCTGAGTCAATTTCCAGAATCTGGGACCACTTGGTGCTCAGTTACTGCCTCACACTATCCCTCTTCCAGGCTCTGCCACCCACTGACCTGTTAGGGACTCCTGGCCCTGCCCACATCTGGCTCGGTGTTACATCACCCATTCCCGCAGCTGCATGGGGTCAGTTGGTCAGCTCAGCTCCTTTCCCCCTAGTGTACCTACTTAGGGAAGAGGAGCCGTTTTCTAGGTTCCCCACTGACCAACCTCACCCTGCAGATGGACACCACCTCCTTCTTTACCCAAAAATGCAGCCCTTGGAGCAAATGATCAATAAACATATATCTGCATGGAAAGTGATCAGGCAGTGTTCACTCAGCTCCTGTTGGCAGGGGTGTGGCCTCCAATGACAACAGGGTGGGAGAGATTGTCAATCACATTGTGTGACTCATGTGTTGAACCTCTGACATATATGGTAATATCTGTCACTTTTATGGATGAGGAACCTGAGGCACAGAGAAGCTCTATCACTATCCTATAACATCACAGCTCAACATTATGACTGACAGGATGTTCTCCCAAGAGTCCTGATGCCAGAGGAACAGTCTTCCCCAAGCTGATATTCTTAGCTCAAGAGATCACCATGGTGGTGAGCAGGTGGAACATGAGACAAGGCTATGGATGCTTCCCAGAGAACACCCAAATGAGTCTACGGATCATCTGACCTCGGTACTTAGGTCAGAGGAGGATGAGAAGGTGGTCAGATGACCAGAAAAATGCTTTCGGCGGGGCACATATCAATGGAGGTATTCTAAGAATAACTGGGTGTTTAGGAAGGAAAAAGTAATCACCAAATGGCAAAGAGCCTGACCCTAGGAGAATCCTGAAATGACTCAGAATGACAGGGAGCTCTGGAGGGGTGAATCACCGTTCCTGTCCTGGGATCCTCAAGCCACTCCAGGCAAACGTGGGGAATGCCACTGAGGGCAGCTGCAGGGAATAGGAGGCCACATGTGGAGTAAAAGTGGGTGATTTCAACTCAAAAAAAGTTGGTTTTGTACCTAGATAGAAGACAAAAGGAAGTTAAGTTTCTTTGAGTTATGGTGCTGAGTGTCTACAGAGACTCCATCAGCCCTGAAACACTGCTGGAAGCCTGCAGAGAGGGACATTTGTATGTTCAATTTGAGACATCCTTGAGTCTCAAGGCTTCTGAGGCACACACTGGGCAGGAGGACATGTGATTGCAGACAATTACAGCCTGAGGGTCTCACACAAGACTCCCTTCCCCTTTGAGCACTGAGACACCACCCATGGTGGCCTTCGAGCGAGAAAGAGGAGACTCATGTATTGGAAGCAGCTGTGTCCCAACAATTTCACTCTGTCCAATCAAGTCCCTGAGGTCACCACCTCATGAGTTCCATGAGCACTGGTATGGTGCAGCTGCATCCCTTCATCCATCCTTGTTCAAACCTGGAATCTAAGGTGCCTGGTGCTGAAGACATCTCATGCTGCTGGGAGCTGGGTCTGAACACTAAGTGTCACTATTAAGATTCACTATAGTAACGAATGCTACAGGACAAATCTCTACCTAAAGGGAATTTATTGGAAAGATTTAAAAGCCCTAGTCCAATTAGTCCAAAATAGCTGTCTCCAAATAGAAGAGTCAGGAATCAAGTGGTTGCTTATTCCATAAGCCGAGAAGTCTCACCTGGTCTTCAGTATGTGCTGGAATCTTGAAGAAGTAGCTTCGATGCCAATGAAGGAGTGGACTTGCCAGTGAGAGCGAGAGCAAGCAGGCAAAGAAAGCAGGCATCCCTCCATGTCCTTTATATAGGCCGCCTGCAGAAAGTGTGGCCCAGATTAAAGGTGAATTTCCCACCCCAAAAGATTCAGATTAAAAGTATCTCTTGCCACTCTAAATAATTTAATTAAGAAAAATTTTCTCATAGTTGTACCCAGCTTCTTGGTTACAGTTAATTCCAAATGGAGTAAAGTTAACTTTAATCCATAAACCCACCACAAGTTCACCCCTTTTCAACTAAAAATGCTATCGTATCTCCATAAATTATGCTCAATTTCTGCTATGGTAATACTATAACCAGGTCTGAGCTATGTCTCAGAAAGTTTAACTATTACACGGATAATAAAAGGTCATAGTTGCATCAATCATAACTCTCCTTCATTCCCCCACAGATCCATTACTAACATTATAATAGACCATGTTGATTAAGAAGCATTGTTTTAGTATCTAAAACTTGAATAGTATATCCACTGATATTCTCTTAATTGATGTTACACTATATGATGAATAAATTGAGAAAAGAAAACACATGTATCTGTACAAACACATTCTTAATCAGAAAAGAACAGAAACCCGCGTGTCAATAATAACCCTCATTTCTGCAGCCACCTTTGCTGGCATTGGTAAGTGTGATCCTCCTTTGCTCCCTCTATATTCCCTGCACACTCAGCGAACACCTCACCAGGTCTTCACTCTTTCCTGCGGACATGATCCAGGCCTTCATGCCCTTTGTCATCCTGCCTGATTGGTTTCTTGAAGTTTCCCATCTTAAATCAAGATGTGGTAACACAAAGAGATGTCCTAAAGGATCACATGACCTCCAGACATAATCTTTCTCCCCTCAGCTGTGGACAAGCATAGAATTCTGCTTGGTAATCAGGAAAAATCACTCCTACTAACACAGTTATATTACGAAACTGTTAGAAAAAAGCCATCAGGACCCCAAACAACCAGGCCAATCTGAGCTTTCAATTCAGTGGAATGTTGTACTTCTTGGCAGGAGTAACCCAATCTCTAGAACTAGTTTCTAGGCCATGCCAACAGGAAGTAAGATAAGGGATAACAATCAGATATCTTCATAGTATGTCACTAGGGATGAGAATGAGTGGAAACATAACCCTTTTCACCTTTTAACTACTGGACTTGTGGATCCTGGCTACAGGAGATATCATGCTATGTATTGGACAATGGTTCAAAGCATACGCCACCTTCTGGAAAACCCTGCCCCAGCCCTCCAGAATGCTGCCAAATAATTGGCAAAGTAACTGCATTTTCAGAAAGCCATTCCATCTTTCTATCAGGACAGCTGTTTCAGAATGGTAGGGAGCATGTTAAAGCCTGTGAATTTCTTAATTCAGGGCACCGTGCTGCCATTCTTTGCCTGTAAAGTGAGTTCCTAGGTCAGAAGCAATCTTGTTTGAAATAACATAACCATGGTTACTTTAAGTAAGTTAGGTAAGTCTATAGATGATGGTTTTCGTAGAAGTAATGCATTCAGAAAGGCAAATTCATAACCAGAGTAATTATCTACTCCAATAAGGAAAAGGCATTGTTCTTTTCACAGAGAAAGATACCCAATATATCCTCTCTGCCTCCAGATTGTATTCTAGATGTCCAGGAGATGGTGTCCTACCTGGAGCTCAGTGCTGGTCTCTGCTGCTGCAGATCTGTTACTCAGCAGCAGACACTACAAGGTCAGTCTTGAGGTCCTTATCAGATGTTAAACTTTATAGGTTTGCTTAGGGCTTTGAAGGCTCTTGGACTGAGTTTCCTAAACATCTGTCTATAGTAATAGTAGAGAGGATAGTGGGAGGATTATTGTGCTTGTTATTATTAATAGTGATTGGATATTGTTAGTTTTTGTGTGGGTTTGGTGAATAAATATTTTGGAATTATTGTTTGTAGGAAATGTGGTGAGGTTGAGTAAATAAGGCAAGTGTAGGAAAATAGGTTCATTAAGGTGGTGGCTGCTATTAATGTAGCTAGAATTACGTTGTTATTTTTAGGAGTTCTGTAATGATAGCTCATTTGGGTAAGAATCTTGTGAGTTGGGGTAGCCCTCCTGTTGATGGAAGGGTTAGTGAGCTTTTGGGGAATGCTATTGGTATTTTATTTTATATAGGTGATATAGAAGTGACTGATGTGAATAAGTGGAAGTGAAAGATTATAAATATAGGAATGGTTATCAGAATTTAAATTAGAAGATTTAGGATTGTGAGGGATGGGTTGTAGGGTAAGATAGAGATTATTCAGCCTCTGTGAGCAAGGGATGAGTAGGCTTTACTTTTTCATGTTTGTGTTTGGTTTAGTCTGTTTCAGGCTCCAATAAGGACTCATATAGTGGCTGATAGGATCAGGTGTTTAGGGTCTATTGAATTGAATACAATTTTTGATAGGTTGTTTATTAAGATATTATTTATTTATTCAGCTATGAAGAATGGTGCAAATGGTCCCGCAGCGCATCCGTTGAAGCCTGAGACTAGCTCTGATTCTCCTTCTGTTAGGTCGAAAGATGCTCGGTTCATGTACTTGGGATAAGATTGATAGTGGGGCGATTTTTGTCATGTCAGTAGAATTAGGCCTGTGTGCAGTTTAATGCCTTGTGTTACTTCTGGTAGTCACGAGTGGAAGGTGCTAGCCCTAGTTTAATTGCTAGTGAGGTAAAGGTTAGTATGAGGATGCTGTTGTTAGTTTCAGATTGGAATATCCATAGTCTAGCTATTTAAAATTTATAATGATAGAAAGTAGAAGAATTATCGAGGCAGTAGCTTTGGAAAGGAAATATTTTGTTGCTGCTTCTGTGGATTGTGGATTTGATTTGTTATCTATTAGTGGAATTATGGCTAGGAGGTTTATTTCTAGACCAACTCATATAATGAAGAGATTGGTGCTGAGAATAGTGACTATGGGTCCTGTTAAGATTGTGACATAAATGATGAGAAGTGTGATTGGATGAATTAGTACCAGAAGGGTATAAGCCAACATTTTGGGATGGACCCAATAGCTTTATTAGCTGACCTTACTCATAGAACAGGGTTCAATGGATAGCCTGGAGAATTTTGGATTCTTAGGTATAGGTTCAATTCCTAATGTTCTAGAAATAAGAGTGTTTGAAATTCTGTTATTTACTTCATCAAAGGAACTCTTTTTCAAACATATTTCTAGGTGTAAGAGTGGGGGAAGCTTGCTATGAAGATTGGGATTAATATGTCATATGCAAAAGGCCAGAGTGAGAGGTAGGAATTTTTTTCTTAGCTGGTACATAAGTTGGTAATATGAAAATCATGGGTAAGATGCTCAGATTCATAGGAAGAGTGTGGTTAAAAGCAGGGCTTTTATTATGAAGTTTATGGTGTAAAGCTCGGGGCTATGTGGGTTATGAAATGGGCCTATGAATACAATTTTGATAGGTTGTTTATTAGGATATTATTTATTTATTCAGCTATGAAGAATAGTGCAAATGGTCCCGCAGCGCATCCGACGTTGAAGCCTGAGACTAGCTCTGATTTTCCTTCTGTTAGATCGAAAGGGGCTCTGTTAGTTTCTGCTAAAGTTAAGATAAATCATATTATGTCTAGGGGTCAGGCTGGTACTAGAAGTCATGTTGATTCTTGTGTATATAGTAATAATTGGATTGAGAACGATCCGTTTATTAGAAGTACAGATAGCAGAATGATTGCTATTTGATGGAGGAAGGTCATTGGTTAAATAAAAAGAAACTGCTTGGCCCTCATTGGTTAGAAGATAGGTAGGAGGAGTAAACAGGACAGAACGCTGGGAGGAAGAGGAAGTGAGCTCAGACTCGACAGCTCTCCTCTCGGGAGCAGACACCTCCAAGAGACGCCATGCTCCTCTCTCCCAGGTAGACGTGATAGCTCTGCTCTCTGAGGCACACACGATGAAGCTCCAACCCAGGATGGACGTAGGCTAGAATCTCCCTGGTAAGCCACCTCGTGGGCTACAGCAGATTATTAGAAATGGGCTAGTCCAGGGGCGAGAGTTAGCCTAGAAGAGGCTAGATAGAAATGGGCCAAGCAGTGTTGAAATGAATACAGTTTGTGTGTTGTTATTTCAGGGCATAAGCTAGCCAGGCGGCTGGGGTGCTGGGGATGCAGCCCCACCGCTTGTATTACTACAAATGGCACCCAGACATGTGGATAACTGAGTCCACAGAAAGCCTGAGAAAGCTTGGAAAAGAATAGAATAAAGCATGTTTCTTGTGGCAATTTCTTGGGTCTGCTCTGCTTGCTGGGCAAGCAAGCGCTCTCATCCAAGAGAGGCTTTCCTGACTTAGCTTTAGCTGCAAAACCCTGCAGCTCATTAAGAGGTCCTGCTATGAAACACTTAAACGCTGGTGACGAAAAGCTGAACACATGCTTTTCAGTTTTCAGCCGTAGCAGGAAAAAAGCTGCACCGTTTAAAAATGCCGGCTTTCTGGGCCATCCTGCCAGGGCAAACTCTGACTGTTTGAGGCAGGAGGGCTAGCTACAGAGAGAGGATTTGAGTGTTGTCTGTTGTAGCTCGCTGGCTGGCAGGGACCTTGAAATGCCATAGAGTTGTGGCTATAAACATGGCTACAGCCAGTACCTCAGCCATGAGGCTGGAAAGCTAAGGAATGGGCTACATCTAGCCGGCAAAGCTTTAGTCCTACTGATATTGCTTGGTACATTAAAGACTCATGTGGTCAGAAAAACAGAGATACAGTAAAGAGAGCGTCAAAGACAAAGAAAAATTTTAAATGATTTACAATGTTAAAATATATGCAGACTAAAAGTTAAAATTCTTAAAGTAAAAAACAAAAATAAGGAAGAAAGAAAGTAGTTGGGTGTGGTAGTACACACCTTTAATCCCAACACTTGGGAGGCAGAGGGAGATTGACCTCTGTGACTTCAAGGTGTGGTAGCACACGCCTTTAATCCCAATGCCTGGAAGGCAGAGACAGGCGGATCTCTGACAGTTCAAGGACAGCCTGGTCTACAGAGTTATTCTAGGTCAAAGATACAGAGAACCTGTCTCAAAAAGCAAAAAGTTAAAAGTAAAAATAAATGAAATAGAGGTTAAAACAAAGCTGTACAAAGATGAAAAATAGACAGAGAATTTTGATACTGTATGCTATTATGCTCTCTTTGAATTGTTTGAATGCTGAGGAAGGAGCAACAGCTGCTAAAAGATATTTGTTTATAAATGCTGCTGAACTAATACAACATAGATATTTTGAAAATGCCTTGACTTTGAAATTTGGATCTAAGGACATGATGCTTTGGAAAGGAGTTTCTTATTTTGTTTTCACAGAGGATGAGACCCTGTTCATTTCTTCTATTCCAATATGGTATGATGGACTACGCCCTCCTGAAGGGTTGCTATGAACATCTTCAGAAAATTGCTTCGTTCAACTGCCAACTGAGATGAAACTAGCACACAGGTTATACCATGAAAGACCTAATTAATGATGCCCCCATTCAGCAGGAAGCAGTTTGGAGAGAAAAAACTGCGCCCATGTTCCCAAATATGGTTTATAAATGTTCTTTAACATTTAAAGGGGGATATGATATAGATATGAATAATTTGTATTAGTATAGATTTTGCTTTATTGATAGAGATTTAAGGTCAATTTTGTTACATGTATATGTGTTTCTGATCTTGATTAAGGTACTATGATTGTGTAGTTCATTTAAAAATGTAATGTATAAAGGTAGTTAATAGATAATCATAATAGTCAAGTTTGTAGTCATGTTAGTTAAGATTTTCTAGATGTGCGTAGATATATTTTAGATAGGCATTCTTCATATTTTTCAAAGATTATAGAATATGGCATTTTAAATGTTTTAATAACTTAGGACTTTTCATGACTATGAGACACTCTGCTCCTGGCAGCACCAGCTACTTCAAGAGGAAGATGGGCATCGAAGAGGATCCTTATGGAGTTTGATAGCCATTTGGGCAAGAAACTGCTCTTGCCTGGACTATTGCATAAACTGGACACAGAGAACCCACAGAGAGAGGACTACTGAACTTGCCTAAGGTGAGATGATCTTTCGGGGTTCCTGATTCATGAAAGAGTCTGCGAGACATTCTGCAGGACACAACAGATAGTGACTGAACTGACTTTGAATTTTCCTGCTTTATGGAAATGTCTGCTGGATACCATAGGCCTGAAGGCTGAAGATGGATGCCCCAACAGTACAGAGGAACTTTGGGTGACTGTCCAGGAAGCGAGATGTCTCTGTCATTTCTAGAGTTTTAAAAGTTGCTTTTTTCTTGTTTGCTTAGGTAGTATTGTATCTTTCTGGAGTTTTTGATGGAGTTAAGAATAGTTAGTTATAGTTATAGTTTTCCTTAGTTATGATAAAGATTATTGTAACTTTTACTTGATAACTGTTTTGTTATATGTAATTTTGCTATGTTAAAGTTAAAGCCTTTTCTTTTTTTTTTTTGTTTAAACCGAAAAAGGGGAAATGATGGAGGAAGGTCATTGGTTAAATAAAAAGAAACTGCTTGGCCCTCATTGGTTAGAAGATAGGTAGGAGGAGTAAACAGGACAGAACACTGGGAGGAAGAGGAAGTGAGCTCAGACTTGACAGCTCTCCTCTCAGGAGCAGATACCTCCGAGAGATGCCATGCTCTGCTCTCCCAGGCACATGTGATGAAGCTCCGACTCAGGATAGACATAGGCTAGAATCTTCCCGGTAAGCACACCTTGGGGTGCTACACACAGATGATTAGAAATGGGCTAAATTAATATGTGAGAATTAGCCTAGAAGAGAATGGGCCAAGCAGTGTTTAAATGAATACAGTTTGTGTGTTGTTATTTCAGGACATAAGCTAGCCATGCAGGCGGCCAGGGTGCTGGGGAAGCAGCCCCGCCACTCGAATTACTACAGCTATTGTTATCAATGAGGTTGTTTGAGCTATGCTCGTAGGTCTCCAAATATAGAGTATTTATTTGGAGTTGAATGCTCACCCTGATCATAAAATGGAGTGAACTGATGGGCTCGATGTTGCTTAAAGAAATAGAATTCCTAAGTTTAGGTTGACTGTGGGTGAGGTATTGGCAGTGGAATCCATAGACTTAGGGCTGGTGAGAGGGATGAATTGGATGTGATGAGGAATAGGGCTGTGGAGGTGGCTAGGAGTCCTAGAGGTTTTTTAATGAATAGTTTTATTGCATCTGCAAATGGTTGAAAAATTCTGTAAGGTCCTACAATGTTTGCTCCTTTCCATAATTGTATATAGCCTAAGATTTTCTGTTCTACTAAAGTAAGGAACTCCATTGATGTGGGAGTGTCATATATCAATCAATCTGTTGATTTCATTGGTTAAGCAATAAAGAAATGCTTGGCCCTGATAGGTTAAAACATAGGTGGGAGGAGTAAACAGAACAGAATGCTGGGAGGAAGAGGAAGTGAGCTCAGAGACGCCATGCTTCCCTCTCCCGGGCAGACACACGCAATGAAGCTCCGACCCAGGATGGACGTAGGCTAGAATCTCCCTGGTAAGCCACCTCGTGGGCTACACAGATTATTAGAAATGGGCTAGTCCAGGTGTGAGAGTTAGCCGAGAAGAGGCTAGATATAATGGGCCAAGCAGTGTTTAAAAGAATACAATTTGTGTGTTGTTATTTCGGGGCATAAGCTAGCCAGGCGGCCGGGGTGTCAGGGACGCAGCCCCGCCGCTCCTATTACAACACTCCATAGCAATTAGTACTGGAATTTGGAGGGTTAGGATGTTAATGAAACACACTATTAGGGAAAAGATTTGAATCTTTGGGATCAAGGTTTTATGTCTTCTGTCAATTCCTGACTCTGCCATCCTAATTATACCCTTGTCTAGGGTGATGGTTGTACAAACTTATTAAATTACATATTACTTCACATATTAGTTTGTGGGCACTATTGTTAAGGAAGCCCCATTTCTCTTGTCATTTCGTACTGGGAGAAATAGTTAATAGATAAAAACCCACTTGAATTGCTCCAGTCTGAACTCAAATCACGAAGGACATTAATCATTAAACAAACAAACCATTAATAGCTGCTACACCATTAGGATGTCCTGATCCAACATCGAGGTCGTAAACCCTAATTGTCGATATGGACTCTCGAATAGGATTGCACTGTTATCCCTAGGCTAACTTGTTCTGTTGATCAAAAGTTTTTGAGTCATTTAAATTTTTGGTCACTTTGACTTGTGGGTCTAAGTTAAAAATCATTCCAAGGTTGATTTGTTCTCGAAGTCACCATATCGAAATTGCTAGCTGATGTCTTAGAGTTTGGTCCAGTAGAGAGGTTTGTTGGAAATTTAAGCTAGTAAATTAAAGCTCCATGGGGTCTTCTTGTCTTATTATATTATTTCCGCCTCTTCCCGGGGAGGTCAATTTCAGTGATTGGGAGTGAGAGACAGTTGAATCCTCATTTAGCCATTCATTTCAGTCCCCAATTAAGGAACAAGAGATTGTGCGACCTTTGCATGGTCAGCATCCAAGTCCACCTTGACACATACCATGTCTCCTTAATGCAAGCTTAACTTTTGATTGAAGATAATACTCAGGTCTTAGCTATGTATTACATGGCTTAACTCTCCCATGCACAACTATAAATACAGTATTTTTTCATATGTCATAATTATACCTGGCACGATATAACTGTTTTTGATCTGACTAGAATTGCATTCTTAATTTTATAATAGGTAGTGATGTCCCTTCAGAGTCATTCTTTTCATGTGTCTAACTTAAACAATATACCCACTCAACAGGCACCCTTGGAGGAGCTAAATGACAGAAAAGTAAACAAATTTTATGTGACAGCAGGGTAGGGAACTTTGAACTGATTGAGTTTGTCTAGACTGAGGGGAACTGGGTGCACTTGCCTGAGGTTAGTTCTGGGAAGGTTTGCATGGCTCCTGGTAAACAGAAATGCCCCAAAGGTGATCTTTCTGGTACATGGACATCCGCATTCGGTGTCTTTTTACTCAACCAAAATCTGTCTTGTTAAGACCAGACCCTCCATTTTTGGGAAAGCAGCTTTGGATCTAATCCCAACCTGCAGAGTCTCTAACCCCACTGTGATGCAAAAAAAAAAAAAGCTCTGAAACTAAAGAGATTAAGAAATACTTCCTTCTAGAGTGTGATAAACAATCTGAGAACACAGATTTAGGTTACACAATTTCCTGTGCCAACACGGAAGCAGTTTCACAAGAACTTTGTAGCTTATCCAAACATAGAAAGTCACAAATCAAGGCAAGTTTAAAATGCAAGAGTGAGAACCCCAGAGAGGCAGGTGAATCAAGATGGGGGAAGCCTCTCTGTGGGCTGAAGATGCTGTCTGCTGGCAATCCTACTGTTTGTAAGATGTCTATAAGTTAATAGAGTCTATTGTCATGGGTTGAGTTCTGACACAGAGGGAGGCAAACATGGCTGTTGCAGAGAGGCAGCACTTAGCCCACGAGAAGGCAATGAACCTCTGGTCCTGCAATGTTCCCATCTCTCTCCAGTACTGAAAATCAAATCAGTCACTAAGGTCCTGCAGACACAGAATCCTTTCAGTGCCACAAGGCAGCTTCCCTTCAAAGTCGAATGCAAAAGACGACACAGAGTCTCTGCTGAGAAAATGTCTATAGCTTCCAGACAGGACGGTTACATGGATGCAGGCTTGGTTTGTCAGCATTGAGGCTGGTGTTTATTAACGTGTGAGTTCCCCTAAAGAAATCCTGAAGCAAAGACAGAGTTGTTGTGTTCTTTTCAAAGTGACTTAGAAATACAGAACAAATGTTAGCTTCAGCCCTACCTGGTAAAGAGGCGGGCAGGGATTTGCACACTCTCATTGCTCCTGAACACTCTGAATATTCAGTAAGCTTGTTTACAACACTTTTGGGCAATTTCCCATTAGGTGGCTCTGCTAGCAGAAACCTGAAATGCACATTACCAGAAATCCTTCTATCTGCCCATTTCCAGTCTGAGCACACAGCACAGCTTGTGTGTGCCAGCATTTCCCAAGAAGAGGGAGGAGTCTATGGTGGGAATAAATAGGCATCAGGGTGCACTGGACAGAGCTAAGCAGTAGGAAGGCAGCAACGACCAACATCAGAACTCAGTTGTCCCAGAAGCTGGCAGCGGTCATCAGCTCTCAGGTAATGCCAAGTCTTCCTACCCTCGGGGAACAGAGGAACGACCTTCCCAGGACTGTGTGGTTCTGGTGATGACCTAGATTCTTGGTTTGGAGGAGGGGTAATGAGTTATTCTGTTGTAATATGAGCAGCGGGGCTGCGTCCCCAGCACCCGGCCGCCCACATGGCTAGCTTATGCCCTGAAATAATTACACGGAAACTGTATTCTTTTAAACACTGCCTGACCCATTAGTTTCAACCTCTTAACCCATTTCTAATAATCTATGTGGCACCATGAGGTGCGCTTACCAGGAAAGATCATAACCTGCATCTGTCTGGAGTGGGAGAACCATGGTGACTCCCTGACTCAGCTTCTTTCTCCCAGCATTCTGTTCTGTTTACTCCGCCTACCTAATTTTATGTCCTATTAAAGGGCCAAGGCAGTCTCTTTATTTAACCAATGAAATTAACACAAGCCAGAAGACTCTCCCTCATCATTGTTCCTGGGTCACTGAAGTGGAATCAGGGGACATTTCTGGTATGGACATAAATCTTCTCTCCAGTCTGGGTCTTCATGTTTATGGGAGATGCAGGCACAATGAACATTGCTCCTGTAGACAGAATGGAGCCTGCTCCTTTCCGCACTCCATAGTCAGGGAGTACTGAGAACTTGTCTATCTTACCTAGGGCTGAAGGAGCTAAGGAGAGACAGGAAAGTCCCCCTGGAGGAGTTGACTTCCCCTTCATACTTACAGTTGACAGGAGATGCCTGGGGGTCAGGAACCCATTTACCTTGTAGTCCCATGGCCAAGCAGAGGGTCTTCAGCCTCAACTGTGGAAGGGAGAAAGCAATGGCTCAGCCACTGAGCCAGGCTTCCTGCTGCACACATGGAGCAGCCCCTTTCCTCTGGAAACAATTCTGACACAAAGTAGTGTTCAGTGCTTCTCCAAAGAAATGCTTGCATCAGTAGGAAGTAAAAATGGAGTAAAGGCATCCAACTAACTGAGGTCCCTGGCTCCTCTGCAGGAGAGTAACAGCCCTGGGGACAAGCAGCTTAGCTCCAGCCTTCCCTCCTCTGCCCCCTCCAATTCCCTCTGTGTTCTTCTGATCTAATCTCCCCTCCACCTTCCATTTGGCTCCTCCTCCCTCCTCCTATCTTGCTGCCCCTCTTTCTTCCATTTTCTCACTCCGTGATTTCTCCGGCTCTCTGTCTCCTCCCTTCCCTTCTTCCTCTCCCTTCCATGTATTTACCGTCCACTTTCACCTTTGGACACCTGAGCAAAGGGACAGAGGCTAAAGGTGGGTGCCTGTGTTTACCATGATCACAAGTCTTCAACTGTAATCCTTTAGGATGCCCGTGGCTCCCACTCCAGGGGCATAGGGAAGAATAGTTCTCTAGACATCCCTAAAACTAACCCCCAATATCCCCATAATAAGTCAGACAACTGTCAAAAATGGAAACTGGTCACTCACCAGGCTGCCCAAAGAGATCCACCCATTGGCTTGATACCACACAGCCATGCCAGGAGCCCAAACCAAATCTGGTCCAGGTGTCATCTTTCTTCCCACCAGGAGGCCTTCCAAGCCTGAGGTGCAAACCACCCTTTAGTCGCTGGCAGCACTAAAAGAACCTTCCTTGTTTGTCCTTCTCCCTCCTGTTCCCAGGGTTGCCAAGGCTGTGGCACCACACCAGATGTCTCCAGCGCTGCCTCTCAATTATTCCTCCCCAGGCTTCATGCACCAGACTCAGTCAAGGGCCTTGGGATTTCCCAGGTTCGCATCAGGAGGCTCGGTTAGGGCCTGTGCTAACTACTGCTGCAAGGGTCCTAAGTTCTACCTACAGGGAAGAGAGACATGGGGGAGTGCAAAGGAAGAGGGTTCTCCTCTAATGTATCCTTCTGCAGAGAGAGAACGAGAGAAAATATTCTGATCAGACAGGGCTCGGCCCACCCCACACCCCTGCTGCACTTATGGCTTTCTCTGTGACCTGGGATGTCCATGCCCCATTCTGGATCTTGGTTTTCTGTAGGGAGATTGGCTGCTGCGGCAGCACTTCCTCCAGTGCTGATAACAGAGCATATGACAAGGCGCTGCCATCTGGGGGGCCAGAGCACCTCCATTGCACCTTCAAGGAGGCAGCAGGGGCAGCAGAGCAGGGACACAATGCAGCCCTGTGGGAGGACACGGAGATGCTCAGGACACCACCTTGCCTTCCCAGACTCAAAGGAGCTTTGCTTTTCAGCCTGAAGAACAGAGAAGATGGTGGTTCTCCATGTAGCTCTGGGACTCTTGATGGTGGTGATCTGCCCTGCTGTCATCTCCCAACAAGATGGCACACCGGGAAGTAACACCGAACTTCAGGTAGACCAAATAAATGGAACACAAGTGGACAGTCTAACACTAGCCTCCATCAACACTGACTTCGCCTTCAGCCTCTACAAGGAGCTGGCTTTGAAGAATCCAAATAAAAACATCGTCTTCTCCCCACTCAGCATCTCAGCTGCCTTGGCTGTCCTGTCCCTAGGAGCAAGCAACAACACTCTGCAAGAGATTCTAGAAGGTCTCAAGTTCAATCTCACAGAGACCCCTGAGGCAGAAATACACCGGGGATTTGGGCAGCTCCTCCACATGCTCAGCCAGCCAGGGGACCAAGTGCAGATCAGTACAGGCAATACCATGTTTGTTGAAAAGCGCCTACCGATACTGGAAGAGTTCAAGGAGAAGACAAGGACACTGTACGAAGCCGAGACCTCTACGACTGACTTCCAGCAGCCTCATAAAGCCAAAAAGCTAATCAATGACTATGTGAACAAACAGACCCAGGGGAAGATCAAGGAACTGATCTCAGACCTGGATAAGAACACAGTAATGGTGCTGGTGAACTACATCTACTTTAAAGGTGAGGATGGGCACTGGATGGGGAATGGAGGGTAAAGATATTATCTGGGAACCTTGGATCCTTATGCTGACCCCTGGGAAGGAGGGGCTCACACCCTGGAGGCAGGGGTGGCACACATCTCTCTACCCACAACCCCTAGGATTTTTTGATATAGTTGTGTTTCCTGGTACATGCTCATCAGAAGCCCTCAGGTCTCGGTGTAAAAGTGCTGAATTTGACTGTGACTTACACTTACTCCCTAGCAGAATGCATAGCTCCCAAGTCCAGTCCTTCCTGAGTGTGCAGAAGCTGTGATTTCTCCCTGCAGAAACCGGGTCCCTCATTCTGCCCACTCCAGCATCTCTAACATGCTCTTGTAGAAGGAGTCCATCCCTGCTGGAGAGTCTGTTCCTAGGAGGGTCCCAGTGTGCTGGGGACTTTGTGACCAAAGGAGTGTGCCTGCCCACTCTTAAGAAGGAATGTAACCTGGCCCATAAGCCCTGAAGAGCCCCCAGGGCACTTCCTATTCAGTACCTCTCCCTGGAGCCATTTCTGGAATGAGCTGGACCTGGGCTGGGAAAGCAGGGATGCAGGAGACTAACAAGAAGGCAGTATCAACCAAGCCGTATTTAGTGCATGGCTGCTTTGGGGAATTTTGCTTCTGTAAACTAACTAGCCCAACAGCATGAAGGTCGGAATTCCAGTCACATGTCAGGGTCAGCAACCCCGAAGAGATTGGGTACAAGGGAGTTGGGGGACACAGATGGAGATAAAATTGCTAAGGATAGTGAGGGGACCTCCAGAGCCTACACCCACAACACCCTGCCTGATAGGGACCAGGGCCCAAGGTGACAGCCCAGAACTGGTGCCTGACAGAAGGCCTGATGTAATCAGATAGGGGTGGATCTGGGTTAGATTACAGATAGTCCAGGGCAGGCTGTGAGTTGTCAGCAGAAAATCAAGGTGGTCATGGACAGAATCAAGGACTAGGAGGACAGAGGACATGAGGACAAGTTGGCTGCAGAGCTGCTGTGAGCTGGGAATGGTGGAAGCAGAGTAATGGCCTGAAGGAAGGCTGGGTTGTCTCTCTAAGCTTAGGACCCATAACCAAGATGGCTGCCTGTGAGATAGGGATGCTTGTTTAATCTACTAGATCCCAGTTCAAGAAATTGTTTCACTGACCTGTGGGAAGCCAAGGACCGCCCACCTCTATCCAGGTCTCCTAAGGTGAGCATCCAAACTGCCTAGGCTCCCCCAAAGCCAGTACGTGCAGTAGGATCAAAAACCCACTGCGATTGTTCTTGAGTTCCCATTCTTCCTCATTGTCCGCTATGTTCAGCTAGTCCAAATTTATCCCATGCTTTTTCAGACCCAGGCCAGCTGGCCTTGCTCTTCGAGCAGATGAGGAAGGGTGACTTGAGCAGGGAAGGGGGAGGGAAATGGGAGGTGGTGGCGGGGAGGAGGCAGAAATTCTTAATAAATAAATTAATTAAAAAAAAAGAAATTGTTTCAGTACCAAGTCCTGCAGGCTGTGTTGGTAATGGGGACATAAACTAAGAATTCATGATAAGTCAGGACAGGATATCTGTGGAGGTGGCCACAGCCCCTGTGTGAGCCGAGGACATATTATTCACATTTATCCCACAATCTGTGGATTCATGGATTGCTCATGGTGTGGGAGAATTCAGTCTCTTTCTTCCTCTTTCTTCTAAAGCCTGTCCCAAAGCCATTGCCTTCTAGACATGTTTCCTCCTGAGGACGAAGGGGTCCCCAACTCTCCCCACAATCCAATGTCACCACTTTCATCTCGTGTCTCCGTTACACTCCCCAGGCTCAGAACCCTAACAGTTGCTGGAAACTCAAGTAACCAGGCTTTGATTTTTAATTTCCCCTTTTCCAAACCAAGCCTGGAGTTTCTTCTCACCTTTAGGGGCTTGTCCACCTCCAATGCAGCATTTACCACCCCTGAGGGACACTCTGTGTTGTGTAAATAGACTGATTGCTGTCACACGTAGAAGCTGAGCAGAAATTGGATACGGTGAGTCTCTCGGGTGATGTTATTATTAATCCCTTTCATCTTTAGGAAAATGGAAGACGCCCTTTGACCCTGATGATACTTCTGAGTCCAAATTCTACTTGAACAACAGGAAGTCTGTGAAGGTGCCCATGATGAGCATTGAGGACCTGACCACACCCTACTTCCGGGATGAGGAGCTGTCCTGCACTGTGGTGGAGCTGAAGTACACAGGCAATGCCAGCGCCCTGTTCATCCTCCCTGACGAGGGCAAAATGCAGCAGGTGGAAGCCAGCCTGCAGCCAGAGACCCTGAGGAAGTGGAGGGACTCTCTGAGTTCCAGGTGCGTGTCTGCAGACCCAGATATGGTCTGGCTCCATATGCTGCTGTCGGCCTGAGGCCCAGGGTTCCTGTACCTCACGGTCTCACTGGTACCCAGTGTAATGGGTAGAGAATCAGCAGGGACAGTTGGAGCAGAGGTGAATTTTTCTTCTCTGACTCAGTAGTTTGGGGCCTGATTTTTCTGTCATTTTTGTTGTTGACAAGATGACATCAGCTAGAGCAGGAGCTGAGGATTCCTCTGTGTCTCCCAGGCTGTAGTTACAGGGAATCTTGAGTGGGCAATTGAAGGCAGAGGGGGTGAAGGTTAGGAAAGATCAGCTCTGAGAATCAACTCTCCCCTGTGAGGCTATCTCATTCCTCATCTCTCATTCATCACCAGTAGTGTACTGAATGACTTGCAGACCTACTATGAGCCGTGTTCTGATTTAGATTCATAGAGTATATCAAAGACTAAAGCGTGAACTCTCTTAACCTCGTGGGCTCATCTTGTAATTGTGGATCAGAGAGAACGGAGACAGAAATACAACCGATTATTATTTCATTTGTTCACCGGTGAGAAGGGGTGAGATGAAGAAGGGGAGGGTCCAGGACTAAGGAAAGCTAGAGTCAGATGGGGTGCAGAATTTGAAATAGGTGGGTGATTAAATGAAGTCTGAGGGTCCACAAAGCAGGGAAGGATTGCATTTTGTGGGTCTTGGAGGAGAGCATTCTCAGGAGAGGAACAGCTGTTACCAAGCCATGCTGCCTGCCCCTGTAAGCACTTCCAGGCTCTGATGGGTAATTAATGCATTCCAAAGAGCAATTCAAGTGGTCTAGGATGGATGGAAAGAAGGCTGCCTCTGGCTCCCTAGCTACAAGGTATGTTGATAGGGCAGTGGAGTACAGTGACTCTTACAATATTTCTTTCCATCCTCAGGAGTATTGATGAGTTCTACATGCCCAAGTTCTCCATCTCCACAGACTACAGCTTGGAGAAAATCCTTCCACAGCTGGGCATCAGGGAAGTCTTCTCCACACAGGCTGACCTGTCTGGGATCACAGGGGCCAAGGACCTGAGAGTCTCTCAGGTAAGGCAAGGCACACTGGGTGGTTCCCCTTGGTGCCTGAATGTGAATGATGAAGGCCAAGTGTGTGAAAAACGACAAATGTGTGAGAACATCTACATTTCTGAGATTCCCTCATCCTGGGAAAGGCAGGTTACAGCCTAGATACATACACTCCTGCTGGATACCATGAAGCCAGTTCCTCCTCTGTCCCCGGAACATCACGTCACCCAGGAGCCTTGTTGGGAAGGAGCCTGTGCTTGGTTTTCAACCATCACTGGCACCAACCAGTGCTGTGGTGCGGGTGCCACACACAATCCACTGCTCGGCAGAAGCACTTCCAGCCTCAGCTTCTTCACTGCAGAGCTGGCCCAGAACTGCCTGATTAGCACACAGACCAGTAGCAATGAAGGAAATAACAAGGGATGAAGGGCAGTTGTAGTGAAAAGCCTAAGAATAGGAGAGGAGATGCCTTAGGATCTCACGCTACATGCCCAGATGCACAGCCTGGCAATGCCTAGTGCTCTCTACATTGCCCACACAGAGCCCCGGGCTCTGATCTGTAGCAGCAGGGCATGGCAGTTGACCATGGCAGTCTGGGAAAAGGAAGCCATGCCCTGTGCATTGCTATTGTATGTCCTAAGGAGGCTGGAGCAGAAGGGGTGCCAAAACCTGCACTGGCTGCCAGCACCCTGGCAATTCCCTGTGTGTCCTCTCAGAAGGTGCCTGTGGAGTAAGGTGGGAGTTACCTACTCCCCTCCTCCAGTTTGTGGTGGGTTTAGGACAACACAGATTCTCACAGACTAAGCGGACCCAAGGCATGTCTCATCTCACACCCAGAGCAGAGACTTGAAACCCCAAGGGTAGAGCTCATGGCAGGAACAAGCTCACCAGTGTCTGAGGCCAGCAGTGGATGCTCCAGGAATCTCCTCTGCTGCCCTCCCTGGTCTCCAGTGAGTGATGTCTTTCTCCTACAGGTGGTCCACAAGGCTGTGCTGGATGTGGCTGAGACAGGCACAGAAGCAGCGGCTGCCACAGGAGCGAAAATCGTATTTCTTTCTGCAAGAATTAACCCGTTTATTTTGAGTTTAGACAGGCCATTCCTGATGATTATCCTTGACACAAATACTCAAGTTGCCCTCTTTTTGGCCAAGATCATGAATCCCAAGTGAGACTAGAACTTCCCAAACAGTGATGCTTCCTCCTGGGAGCCAGGGATTCAGTCTGTATGTGGGTCTCTATGTGCATGTTTTTTGTTCTCTATGTTCTGATTAGCTGAGGCGTAACTGGATTGGACAGTGGCAGTGACTAACTGTATGACTCGACCGTGCACAGGTTTCTGTGGACAGACAGTGTCAGGTTCCCGTCCTCTTGGCAGCACTAGCTCATGCTCCTGAGCCTGAAATCTGTCTTTGTGGCCCCTCCCTGCTGCCTCTCCTCTATGTGCCTCCACCCAAAGCTTGGGCCCTGGCAGGTAGACTCAGTTCCTATCTAGGCTCTGGTTATGTCTGTCTTCATGTTCCTCAGCCTTCATGGGACTATGCACACTTAGAGGTCAACCATGTTGACCTCAGGCCCTGGACTGAGAACAGAACCTGATGCCCTGAGTCTATTTCCAGTATCTTGGAACACTTGGTACCAAGTCCAACTTCACATTTATCTTCTTCCAGGCTCTGCCACCCACTGTCCCGTCAGGGGCTCCTGGCCCTGCCCACATCTGGCACTGTGTTACAGCACCTAATCCCACAGCTGCATGGGGTCAGTTGGGCAGCACAGCTCAGCTCCTTTCCCCCTAGTGTACCTACTTAGGGCAGAGGAGCCGTTTCTAGGTTCCCCACTGACCAACCTCACACCACAGATGGACACCACCTCCTTCTTTACCCAAAATGCAGCCCTTGGAGCAAATGATCAATAAACATATATCCGCATGGAAAGTGATCAGGCAGTGTTCACTCAGCTCCTGTAGGCAGGGGTGTGGCCTCCAGTGACAACAAGGTAAGAGAGATTGTCACTCACATTGTGTGACTCATGTAATGAACCTCTGACCTGCATGTTTATTGCACCTCAAAGGGCTTGTGGTAAAGGCCTAGGAACAAGGCCAAATGCCCCCTTTAACAAATCAGATTTGTACAAAGCTAAAAGTTATATGAACACCCTTTCACCTATCAGCAGATTCATTCATACTCAACACACGGCACATGTGTATGTATGTACATATGCGTTCATATATGCTTATATGTCTATGTACAGAGAGAGAAGCTTCTCTTTATCTTTCCCCCTCTGGAATGTTTTGGAATAAATTCTACAATTCTTGTTTTCTTAGAATTTTTCCTCTCCCCATCATATAGACTCATGTGACATAAAAGCATACATTTTGAAGTAGCACGTGGGGACATTTAGCTCCGTAAGTTCCCAGTGCAGCTGTTGGCTATGAAGGGAACTGGACTGGGTTAGGTTTCCAAGCACTGGTCTTTCCTCAAATAATAGAAAACCCTCAAAGTGTGTGTCAGGGAGAGCAAAGCCAAAAGTTATACCAATGGCAGCAGTAAAACATCATTAATTATGTCAACAATCTTCATAAGATGGGCTTGCCTTTCTGGGGAGGGCATTGGAACTTGAACTCAGAGCCGCACACTTCCTCAGAAAACACCCTCACACTGAGTCACCTCAGCTCCCTCCTTACATCTTTGCTTGGACACAAGGCCTCACTGGGTTGCCCTGATTGACCTTGAACTCACTATCAGAGACTTCCTCCTTGGTCACCAATGAAGGAACAGACGAAATTACATTCAAGTGCACTTCTAACGCTCTTCAGTGTGAAAGGACAAAGCCAGTGAGCTGGCAAGGGTGTGCTGCAGCTGGAAAAGTTCCCAGCAGGCCCGGAAAGGGCACAGAGAAGCCTGGTTCTCTATCCCAAAGACTCCAGGTGGAACCTGGTCCCCCTCCCCCACTTCACAAAAGTTCCAGTGAACAAGGACCCAGCAGCTAGCCTGCCCTCTGCCTGCCCTGACCCTTCACACCACTAGAGCCCAGAAAACCTCCCATCAGGTCCCATTTTTCCTTCCTGCCTGGGCCTTGTATCCACCAAGTTACTTCTGAATGGATTCCATACCCCCTGGTGAGTCACTGCCGTCTCCCCTGTCCACAGCTGCTGACAGCCATTAGAACACTGTGTATGCATATTAATTCCCGTGTTCTGGACATTGCGTTATGTGACATCACACAGGCCCTACTGTGCCTGGCTTCCTTCACTGAACACATTGGCAGGCTCACATACACTGCAGCAGGAATGGAATCACCTTCCGTAGTCCAGGATGGTAATATGTTTGGCTCTGCTCGTCCACCCATCTGTTGGTGGGCATTTGAGCTGCAAGCCCTTTGCTGACTGGAGACTGGCTGCAGCGGCACCTCAAGTCCTGGTTTCCGCTCCTCTGCGTCCATACCTACACTGGACGTGCTGCATCAAGAGACTGTCAACCTTTCCAACGACGTCACCCCATTCCTGCCGGCTTTATAAGAAGGCTTTGAATCCTACCTATCAACGAAAATACTTATTATCTTCCTATTACATTTTTAATGAATTAATCAATTTCTATTTATGCATTTGGTAATTTTTTGTGTGTGATGTGGGTGTTAAAACCCAGGACTTTGTGTATGGTAAGCATCTTTAGGAAGGCAGTCTTCCTGGTCAGTCAGTGTGAAGGGTGGCTTTGCCACCCAACTGTTTGAGTTCTTCAGAATTCTAGGTGCAGATTCTGAGCTGCAAACATTTCCTCCCATCCTGGAGGTCCTCTCCTCAGTCTCACAGTACTGGGACCCGGAACTTTGTATATTCAGGGCAGCATCCTATCGCTAAACTACATCCTCGGCCTTCGTAGTCTTTTTCTTTTGTGGTGGTCTGAATAAGAATGACCCCCATAAGTTCATAGATTTAAATGCTAGGGAGTGGCACTTATGATAGGATTAGGAGGTGTGGCCTTATTAGAGAAACTTTGTCACTAGGGGTGGGCTTTGAAGCTTCAAAAGCTGAAGCTAGGTCCTTGTGGCCATCTCTTCCTACTGCCTGCAGATCCCAATGTAGAATTCTCGGCTCCTTGCCCAGCACCTTGTCTGCCAGTGCTCTAGCATGCTTCCCACCATGCTGATAACGGACTAAACCTCTGAAACTGTAAGCCAGCCCCAATTAAATGTTTTCATTTATAGGAGTTTCTGTGGTCATGGTGTTTCTTCACAGCAGTAGAACCTTGACTAGTAAGATGTTCTGGAACAGTTATTTAATGTATATCTACAAATTTGTCAATGTATTTGTGTGCATCCATATTCATATCCATATGGAGGTCAAAGGTCAACCTCAGCTGTCACTCATTCTCAGGTACCATCCATTTGGTGTTTAGAACAGGGTCTCTTCATGGACCAGGAAGTCACTGAATTGCCTAGAGTAGCTAGCCAGGGATCCCCAGGGATCCCCCTGTCTCCACCTCCCCAGAGCTGGGATCACAAGTTCATGTGACCACACTGGCTTTTGACTTCTGTATCAGAGAACAGAACTCAGGTCCTTGTGCATATGCGACCAGCATTTTACCCACCTGGCATGTCCCCAGACCTCATCCTCTTGATAGCGTCTTTGATGCACAAAGCCTGACTCACCTCGGGGCCAAAGCAAAGGAGCCAGCAGACTCTGGTCTGAACTCTCTGAAGCTGTGACTCAGTCCAAACCTTTGCTTCCCTCGGGGTTCCCTCAGATGTGCTGTCCCAGGGACTAAAGGCTACCAGACACGCCCCTCTATAAGTTACCAATCCATGGTTATCTTCTCAGAAGCTCTAGAGTCGGCTGTGATGGTTTTAGGGACAGAAAACCTGCAGTAGGACCTGCAGATCAGGCAGTTTCCAGTGGGTACCCCTGGGGAGCCACGTACCTGGGTGGGGTTACCCTTGAATTTTCCTTATCCATAAAAGGAACTGATAATGCCATGTAGAAGTTAATATACATACACAGTGTTCTAATGGCTGTCAGGAGCTATGGACAGGGGAGACGGCAGTGACCCATTAGTGGGTATGGAATCCATTAAGAAGTAACTAAAATAGGTTGAAGCTAGACCAACTGGACAGTCCTATTGGTGGATGGATAGGTAAGGGATACAAGGCCCAGGCAGGAAGGAAAAATGGGACCTGAGGGGAGCTTCTCTGGGCTCCAGTAGTGTGAAGGGTCAGGGCAGGCAGAGGGCAGGCTAGCTGCTGGGTCCTTGTTCACTGGAACTTTTGTGAAGTGGGGGAGGGGGACCAGGTTCCACCTGGAGTCTTTGGGATAGAGATCCAGGCTTCTCTGTGCCCTTTCCGGGCCTGCTGGGAACTTTTCCAGCTGCAGCACACCCTTGCCAGCTCACTGGCTTTGTCCTTTCACACTGAGTGCGTTAGAAGTGCACTTGAATGTCATTTCGTCTGCTCCTTCATTGGTGACCAAGGAGGAAGTCTCTGATAGTGAGTTCAAGGTCAATCAGGGCAACCCAGTGAGGCCTTGTGTCCAAGCAAAGTTGTAAGGAGGGAGCTGAGGTGACTCAGTGTGAGGGTGTTTTCTGAGTATGGGTGGTAGTTTGAGTGTCATTGTCCCCTAAAAGCTCATTAGGAGGTGTGGCCTTGCTCAATTCAGTAGGTTCAATTCCCACACACTCTCACACACTCACACACATACACACTCATGCACACTTATACACGCTCTCACACACTCACATACATTCACATATACATACACTCACATACATTCACATACACATACACTCACATACACACACACTCACACAAACACACACTCTCATGCACTCACGCTCACACACACTCACACACAGTAAGGGCTGCAGCCCTCATAAGGTACACCATAGGTAGTGGGAGGTGGGACAGTGATGCAGACTCACCCTGCCTGCAGGCCTCCAGCATGCACCACATCCTCTGAAGCCCCACCCCTTTCCTTCCTCTCTTCTCTCAGCAGATCCTTCTCTGCTGGAACCCCCCTTCCTTCCTCTATACCTCTGCTCTCTTCTCTCAGGACAGCTGCCTTTGCCTTCCCCTCACAGGGCGCTGAGCAGCCACCTCCAGCCCTGAAGCAGCTGCCAGGCAACTGGTCAGGAAGATGCAGGCTACCATGCCTCCCGTCCTGCCTGTGGTGATGCATTGCAGGAGGGGCTCAGTGGGGAGCTGAGCAGCCATTCATTGCTCTTCACTGCATGGGGCAGGCTCAGTCCAAAAGTTCTGAGGCTGGGGGATGTTGGAGAATGCACTGACCACAACCAGAACCCTTACCAACAAGACTCAGTAAAGTAAGAGAATAAAAGTGCTGGGCGGGACACCAGGACTGAAATGATCTCTCATCAGCCTGACCTAGCAGGTACTACACGGCCCCGGTTTCCATGGTGTCTGCCCCAGCCCCCAGACGCAAGGCCAGCAGCTGTGGCCCATAGCCTATCCTCTGCATACAATTCGAGTCCTGCTGCACAGCAGCAGTGAAGGAATGCATGCATGAATGTGTGAATGAATGCACGCATGCATGTATGATGAGTGTATGACTGTTTAATCTAATGAGAGTGAAGCCTTGGTCTTATCAGCAAGCCAGGACATTCACCAAGGCAGATGGGCATGCGCAGAAGGGAACAGGCTGGTCCTCTTCATGGAGGAGGCTTTGCTGACGAGAGGCTTCCCAGCAGGCTTAGCTTCCTGGAACGTGGGGGTTCTCTTGACAGGCGCTGAACTGGAGTTCAAGTTCCAGGCTGTCCAAGGCCACATGGAGAAATGACATGAGGGCCTGTGGTGGCATGATGACAAAGCCTGCCAATAATTAACCCAAACCCAGAGTGAGCAGAGGAAGATCCTTTATCACAGTGGGAGACAGAGAAAGGTCAGGGATCTGTGATCTGAGGTGGGGGTCCGTATCTCTGGGATGAGGTCCCCAAAGATGGGTGGCATGAGCCATCTGGGAAATCTGCAGTGCTCGACACCAAGCCCTGGGATATAAGCAGTGTATGAGGCAGCAGAGTACCTCCCTGTGAACTTAACTTCTTGCTGGGAAAGCTGGACCAACATGACACAGCATCCCAGAAGCATGTAGGAAAAACAAACAGAGGGAGAAGGCCAGAGCCGGGGTAAGGCAGCTCCAGATGAGCAGAGCGGACATGAGTCTCTGAGCTGTGCAAATGACCACAAACCTGGGCTCTGAGCAGCTGGCAGCAAAGACCAAGGTCCTGAGGCAGAAGAAGAGGTCTGACATTGCATCCGATGGAGCCAGGAGTCACAGGAGGGTCACAGGAACTAGAGCCATCAGAGAAGACAACCTCCACCCACTGTGATCCAGGACAAGTGTCATCAGGAGCCCCTTCTGGGTCATGAAAAGAAGTACAGAGAACTTAGCCACTCTCAACTCCAGGGACAGACATGGAGGAGGCATGAGCACCCTGGTGGCCCATAGAGTCAAGTCTTGGGTGCATTCTGATCCCAGGGCACTCCCAGCAGACACTATGTTGTGTGTGTGTGTGTGTGTGTGTGCGCGCGCGCACGCTCATGTGTGCATGCATGTGCATGTGTTTCCAGTAGATTGTTTTCTGCCTCCCTTGAAGACTTGCCCCACCTCCACCAGGCTGGGGTCAAGTCCAGCTTCCACCCCCATCTCCTACTTAGTTTAATGGCCCTAGCCTGCTTTCCCAAGCCTCCATTTTCTCCTCTGTGCAATCAAGATGGAAGAACAATATCTTCCCCAGCAGGACTAGGTGAGGTCTCCCAGGAAGCAGGGGTACAGGGCCTGGCCCAGAGCCAGTGCCCCAGAAAACCCGTGTATACTTGTCATTATTGTTGTCTTCCAGGCCACTGTTGCTTTCAGACCAAGGAACATGGAGGATGGAGGAAGCGCTGACCACTGCACTCACGGCTGGTCTGGCCCTGGCTGACCCAGGAGCTTCTGATATCATGAACCTTTGTCCCATGGCTGTGCCCTGCCACAAAGTCTCTGTGAGCAACATAGACTTTGTCTTCCGCCACTACAGGAAGCTGGCCCTTCCTGCTCCAGGAGAAAACGTTCTCTTCTCTCTGGCCAGCATCTCCTTGGCCTTGGCCACGCTTTGGCTGGAGACACACACACACACACACACACACACACACACACACACACACACACAGTACAGCGCGAGCAGCCAGTACAGCTCAGCCCCTGGTTGGCTTTGGGCTTCAACCTCTCCATGGTGCTGAAGCTGAGGGCCGGGCTGGGTACATGATCCGCTGATTCCGTTGCCAAAGCAGAACTCCCAGCTGTTTTTACTACCGGCCAGCACAGGCTCGTTGGCTTGGGCACCCAGACCACTCAGGACCTGGGGGAGGCCCAATCACGTGTTGCCATGCAGAAGCAGACCCAGAAGAGGTTCTGGACCCAGAGTGAGGCTCTCAGTCAGGACACTACAGCGGCTGTGGTGGATCACGTGTTTTTCAGAGGCGAGAGGTCATCCCGACATCAGCCTCCACCGTACCCAGTTTCACTCCCTGCAGCAAACAGAGGCTCCTGTGCTGACTGACAGTAAGAAGGAACTCGGGAAATGTGGTGGCCGTGTCCCCGATGCTCTGTTTAAAGGCCTCCAGTGGCACTGGCAGGGGACTCATCACCTATGCAAAGAACAAATTCCCCACCTTCAGTGTGCGCTGCTGGGGGATCCTGTTTGAAAGACAAGTCTTACACCAGTCCTGGGTGGTTCTACTTCAGGGGCTGGGAAAGTCCAAAATGCACTAGGAGATCGGCTCCTTTTCCTCACCGGTGTTTCCACCACAGGTAGTCTATGAGTTTCACTTTGAGTAGCCCTGTAAACATTCCAGGACCCTGAGTTACAGAGCGCCAACTCCCTTCCTCCAGAAAACCTGGGAAGGGTGTGTGAAAATGGGAAGGGCCCTAAATAGAGGAGCAGGGGAGGACACCCACCGGACAGAAAGTAAAATTGATGTCCCTCCATGAAGCAGGGGACTGTTTCCACTCTCGCCTGGCTTGGGACTATCAGCCAGCCTCGCATCCCCCCTAGTGGCCATTTTTGAGAAGACAGTGGCGGGTGCTGGTTTTTCCTGATTTGTTTCCTTAGGGCCCAGCCATACTTAATGAGCAGCAGGCATGGGTCTCAGTCACTCAGCGCTGTCTTCAACCCTGTCATCCAAGAGAAGCAATGCACATCTCAGCAGAGAAGGCCGACAGTGGTGTCCTCAACTCACAGATGAGAGAACAGATTTTGTTGTCTTGCTATTTTGAGACAGGACCATGAGATGCCACCTAAGCGGCTGCCTCTGCCTTCTAAGAGATGGATTATAGGTGCGAGTCACCATGCCCAGAGAGAAAGATTTTTTCCTTTTTAAAATAACAGATTGTGTGTGCATGTGTGTGTGTGCGTGCATGTCCCTGTCATCGCCCATGAGGAAGTCAGAGGACAACTTTTGAAGAGTCAGCTCTCACCGCCCACCTTGTCGAGCTGGGTCTCTTGTTTCTGCCCCTGCATGCAGTACTTCAAGCTATCTGGCCCAGAGCTTCCATCAGATCCTCCTGTCTTCACCCCCATCTTGTCCAGGGAGTGCCAGGATTAAAGAAACACCAGGCATTTTGAGGTTTCAGGGATCGAACTCAGGCTTTCAAGCTTGTGCATTAGGTACTTTTACCTACTGAGCCATTTTTCTGGCACTAGAACCCAGAATTTTAGACACCGAGAAAGGGAGTTTACTTGTTCTATAAGGTGTCACTCGAGTACGCACCTGTGGGTAATTATGGGAGTTGTGTTTAAGAAAGCTCACACGGCACACTACATCCACAGTGAAACTCTTAGATGCTGGCTCTATGCGTATTTAATTTTTAGACAATCTCACTACGCAATCCTGCTAGTCTGGAAATCACTATACAAACCCAGCTGGCCTTAAACTCCCAGAGATTCCTCCCTGCCTCTGCCGCCCGAGTACTGGGTCTAAAGGCGTGTGCCGCTACACCTGGCAAATCTTTATCTCTTATCACATCCTAAAGAGGTAGAGAGGGTTATTTCTACCTGAAAGATGGGGAAACTGAGGCCTGGCAAATGGGCCCTAGGAGCCTTACCTCATCTACACCTGCTTCAGAGGAGCTGGGCCCATGGCAACATGATTTTTTGAGCGTTCACTGTGGAGGTGGGAGGGCATTGCTGTGCCTTCCTGTGGCTCTAAAACATGACCAGGACAGTTAACTTGCAGGGAGAAAAGGTTCCCGTGGCTCACAGGTGCACATTTCCACCCTGATCAGTAGGCCCTGTTGCTTCAGAGCCTCAGGGTGCAGCACTTATAGCATGGGCAAATTATATATATTATATCATTTATATATCAATATATATGTGTGTGTATATACATATATATATATATCCTCATTCATAACCAGGAGGCAACGAGAAGGGGGAAAGACTGGGACCCCCACAACCTCCCTCTCTGACACAACCTCAGGTGACTTGAAAAAATCCCCCCCAACCTCACCATCTTCCAGTAACACCACCCCGGGGACCAAGCTGTCACACACACATGTCAATGTCTGTTTAACACCGTTATACTGCTGGACTAGGCTTTCCTCACTAACCACTCTAACTGAGTAAGGAGACAGAGACATGGGAAGCTCAGCCCCAGGGTCCCCTGAGCCACAAGAACAGGTCAGAAATGAGTCACCCTGCCAGAATGACGTCCAGGCGTGTACTCAGCAACCACTGCCAGGCCGCCTGCCTTCGTCCTTGCTGCCTACAAGGAGGGTGACCAGGACCCTCATGCTTCTCCAAAAGGTAAACAGTGGTGTTTCTCTCCCCCGCAACCATGTGGACACATCCCTTTGGCCTGAGTGCCACCAGCCTGAGGGGTTCTTTGTGGATGAACACCGTGCTGTGCCGGTCCCCATGGAGAAGCAACCAGCTCACTACTGCTTCCTCCGTGACCCAGAGCTGCAGCACACAGTGATGGCCACAGACGAAGCCTGCTAACAACAACAGCGCCTTCTCCGTCTTCCCCGAGCTGGGCAAGATGAGGCAGCTGGAGGGTGAGCTGCTGTCAGACACGCTGACTGAGTGGGTCTGTTCACTGAGGACCAGGCCGTCTGCTCTCTGTAGAACTCGTGAGGCAGGATATTCCTGCTGGCTCAGCTCTCCAGAGACTGTCATCGGCAGGGCACTGTCACCCCCTGGGGCTCTATCACTCAGTGTACTGTCACCACCGAGGTTACTGTCACCTCTCAGGACCCCTTAGTATCTCATCATCAAGGCTCTATCATGTCCCGGTCATTGTCACCCTTAGAGCATTCCTATCCTCTGGGTACCATCACTGCCCAGGTTCTTGTCACCCTCCAGACATACCCATCTTTAGCATGCAGTCACTCCCAAGACATTGTCAGAGCCCAGAACATGCTGAACCTTGTCCTCCCCACTCCCAGCCCCTCTGAAGGTATTAGTGTGAGGCCAATAGCCTAGAATCTGGTCTCATCTTGGCCCTCCTGCTGACTTGGTGACAAGCTGGGTAAGGATGACCCTCTCTGGGAGCCAGAATAGAAGGGAAGGGCGCTATAATTAAGAAAACAAGAGATACCCGAGAAGGGGACCTGGTCTGTATTCTCACAGCAGGTGGGAGAGTTTTCCATCAGATTCATCCCGCCTCCCACACCAGAGCTATGGTAGAGAAAGACAGAAATCCCTGCCTGGGAGAGGGTGCCCCAGGGAAGAAATAGCATGTGTCCTAAACGGGGAGCAGCCTGGATAATCCAAGGACTTCAGCGTGTTCCAGGAGCAGATAGAGGATGGGGACTCAGGAGGGAGGACAGGAAAGTGGCAGGAGCCAGAGCTCTGATCCCAAAGGAGCCTAAAATGGAGGGAGCCTGGGGCAGGCTGAGGCTGCCTGGGGAAGGTGGACATTTTGGAAGTCCTCCCTCCAGCTGCCCTTTAGGAACCGATAGGGAACACAGCTGGTCTTTCTCTGTGCCATCAGCTCTCAAGTAATGGCATGGAGGTATTATTATTATTATTATTATTATTAATGATGAAAGCTTGGCCTTAATATAGGCTTGTTCCCAACTAGCTCTTAAAATGCAACCAGTTTATATTAATCTATGTTCTGCTGTGTGGCTTGTTATCTCTACTTCCTCTGTGTCTGGCTGGTGAATCTCTGGCTCTTTGATTCTTTCCCAGAGTTCCTATCTCTTCCCAGAAGAGCCAAGCAAAGGTGGCTCACATCTTTAATCCCAGCACTAGGGATTTACATATTTTTATTAAGCTGGGGACAGATGTGCATATACCAAGGTGGGGGCGGCGGGTCAGGTCAGGACAACTTGTATGAGTCAATCACCTTTCACCCTGTGGGTCCCAGTGATTGAACTCAGATCATCAGGCTTGATTGCAAGCACCTTTACCCACTGACCCATCCTGCCGTACTAAGGGAAAGACTTTTAAACAAACAATGAAAGGCCTGTCACGGAGAGGCTTGTGTGGCTTTGGGATCAATCTAAATGCTGTAAAAGTAGAGAAACTAAGGAGGACTGCAATCCCACCCCCGGAGACAAAACTGGGTAACTCAAGGCAATGTGCAGGAAATTGGTCCCTGGCTCATACAAGTTGTTGGGGACACTTGGTTAGCACCGGCGGAGGTCCCCATCAGCATCAGAGACTGGAAGATGACAGAGGGAAGGACAGGCACACCTGAGGTTTTTGAGAGGAGGGGGCAGCGTTTGATGCCTTGTTCTCTGAGTCACACAGAACCATGAGTGTGGGAGGAGGTGGGTTCAGCAGGGACCTCGGGAGAGCTGCGGAGCTTTGAGGTGGGATGTGTCTGTATGAGTTAGAAACAGCGTTGGAGGATCAGAATGAGAAGCTGACGGGTAAATTGTGTCCCTAAAGGGGTGAGGCAATGAGAGAAGGACGATGAGGACAAAGGGGTCAGTCTGGGTCACTCGAGGGCAAATTCCACAGGACTTGTGGAGAGCCAGAGTCCCTGGGAAAGAACTTATGGAAGGCCAAACGCTGTGCAGTGAGCTTCTAGAAGGCTGCGACAACTGTGGGCTAGTTCACAGAAGACACTGTAGTGAAAGAAGACGGGTGAAAAGGTTAAGTCTGACCCAGTGTGGGCAATCTTCCCCGCAGAGTGCGGGCTGTGCAGTCGTCCCCTGGAAGACTGCATACATACATGGAGTAGAGAACAGTTGTCGAACCCAGGGCTCGTTCAGAAGCCAGGTGTGGCTAACGGAAGGGCAAGGGCCACAGTGCCAGCCTGGAGTCTATCAAAACTGAGGAGCTGGCTCCAGGGGCGTGTACAGTCAACTATAGTGCAGGCCGTGGACTTGCTCCAGGCCAAGCTGTGCTAGCCAGCGCTGCAGAAGCCGTCGAGAGTAGGGAAAGGTACCGTGGCTGGACTGCAACAGCAGCACGCCAGGATGAGGTCAGAGGATTCATGGAAAATGACAGTGGTCTGCAGAGGGCTAGCGTGGGAAGCCATGTGCCTGCAACATTGTTCTTTTGAGGACTAACTGATGCAGGAGATGAGCTACTTTTATGTTGCGTTGGACCTTGCTAACACTTCTGTTTCAGCATTCCCTTAGCCACTCCCCCATTAGCCAATCCGTCTTAGCCACTCCCCCTTAGCCACTCCCCATTAGCCACTCCCCATTAGCCACTCCCCATTAGCCACTCCCCATTAGCCACTCCCCTTTAGCCACTCGGTCCTACCCATCCAGTGCCAACTGGTAATTACACGGAATGGATGATGGTAGATTTTCAGAGATCCTGCCCACTGTCTCTAAAAAGGGTTTTTATATATAATGTTAACCTGAGTGTCTTAAAGACTTATATAGCATCTTGGAGACCAGTAAAGACGGTCATTAAGGATTAAACAGAGGTCGCCTGTGTGAATGGGCAAAGGCTCTCCAATAAACCACAGGCTTGCTTAATGAAACTCCTAGTGGTAGGAGTGGACTGCCTTCCAATGGGCTGTAGTCCAGGGAGGCCTGAGGCCCCATAAACCATAAAGTGATTGCCAGTGCTATTGATGGCCTGCCAGAACTAGATGGCACATCTCTGTCTCTGGAGACACTGAATGGCTGGGCACAGGTCAAGCTGGGGCTGCGCTGGAAGCTCTCTTCCTACTGCAGACTTTCATAGTGTTAGAAGGTGCAAACTGCCACGGGGGAACCAACACCAACAGCTGGATTCAGCCATGGTCCCTGCATGCCACAGTGCTGATGCAACAGGAAGAGGTGCCTGCTGCCGTTACAACAGAAACACAGCTGTTGCAGGTGCACCCTGATAGAGTGTAAGGATAGTCATTGCAGCATTACCCGGCATTGCAAACACAAAAGGGAAGGATAAAAGACAGCACACACTAGTGAGCTCTGGGGGCCGGAGGAGGACAGCGGGTGCCCTGCTCTGCTGCAGAGGAAGAGTTTGAACTATCCAAAGCACAACTTCTAAGCTGGGTATAGTAATGCATGCCTATCATTCCAGCACTTGGGAAGCGGAGACAGGGGAATAACTCCAAGTTGAAAGCCAGCCTGGTCTACATAGCTACTTTGTGCCCACCAGGGTTCTGTTGGGGAAGGTCCTGTCTCAACAAAATAAAAATAAAAATAAAAACTGTGATCCTGGAACTTGGAAGGTGGAGGCAGGAGGAGGAGTTCAAGGTCACTTCAGCTACACGGTGAGTTCAAGACTAGCCAGCACTACATAAGACCCTGTCTCAAAGACAAAGCCTAGTACCACATCCAGCGATCTATTCATTGGCTCACAGCTTCTCGGTGTTCAAGCAGAGGGTGTGTGGGCTTTGGTTCGCCTCTTCTCACTGAACCTCTACTCAGAGCCTCAACCTATGCTGGCAAATGTGAGGGCCCTCACAGAGACCCTAGGTCACACATGTTCATGCAAACACACATCTCTGCATGCATTCATCTTGCCTGGATGAAATGCAAGTGGGAAAACAGGCATGCATTAGCGCACTGAAGTACCCAATTCATTTATGATGAATTTCTCCAGGACTACATAGGGAAATTGTGAAGGCAGGGGGCTTAATAGCAACTAACCTGTTAATACCACAAATACCACGACAGTACCTCACGAGGGTTGGTATCCACTCTTAGTTCAAATTTCTAGGGGAAAAAAATGTCAAATTAGAAAAAACAGCAGAATTTCAGGCTTAATGCCACGTTGCATACTGAGAACCACAGACATCGCAGTTTCGCTGGGAGCAGGAAAGGATGGCAGGGACGACATATGTTGGCCACACTGTTCTGGAATTCTCATCCCCCTCATTTCTGAACAAAGCAAAGAAAAAAAGCAATAACTTCTGAGGGCGTGAGGGAATCATGTTGCTTTCAGACAGAATGATATGTCAAGAAAGCCCAGGGGAATAATCAAAAAACTTTTAAAACCGAGAGCTCGGTAACATGCCAGATACACGCTAAACATGCCAAAGTCAATAGATTTATTTTCTTTTAACATATCTGCAAGAACAGATAAGATATGTGTACTTGGGGGCTGTTCCTTCCTTAATAACAACTTTTAAAACCTACAGGGAATAGAGATATGGCTCAGTGAAAAAAAAAACACTTACCATGAAGTGTGGGGATCTAAATTCAGATCCCTAAACCTGTGTGAAAACTGGGAGGTGTGGTCATCTGCTTATAACCCCAAAGTTTAGGAGGCAGAGATTGGGGTCACTGAGGCAAGCTGGCCAACCAGACTTGCCAGAATCAGTAAGTGTAATTACAAATATTCTCCATTCTGCTGGTCCTCCTGAACAGGTTTCTCTCCACCCACCAGGTCCCACTCACTAGCTCCTGCATCCACTTATGCAATAACCATTCTGAGGCTTAATATTAATTAAATACTCTGGCATATTATCTTAAGCTTCTTATTAACTAACTCTTCCATCTTAAACTAACCCGTTTCTATTATTTTATATTTTACCACGAAGCTCATGGTTTGTTACCTCTAGCTTCTTGGGCGACTACATGGCATCTGCCTGACTCCACCCTCTTTCCTCCTCTGTCTCTGCTTGGAGTTCCCTCCTTGCTATATTCTGCCCTGCCATAGGCCAAAGAAACTTCTTTATTAACCAATAGTAATAAAACGTATTCACAGCATACAGAGGGGAATCTCACATCAAGCAAGGTCTGGGGTCTGGAATCTGCAAGAGATTTTTGTCTCAGCAGATTGGTTAGAGATGGAAGAACACCTGAAATCAACCTCTGGCCTCCATGTTGTCACATGTTCCCACACATAGGTACCCCACACATGTGTGAGCTGGAATCCACGTGTTTACATATAATCATGAGTACATGAATGTCCATACACACACACACACACACACAAATAAGGTCTCTAAGGATGACTGAAAAGACAATGAAAAGTCCTTAGAAAGAAAACGTAAACTTGTAGAGATGAATATGAAAGGTTTAGAGCCATTTGGGCTTCCAGTTGCAGAGGGTCGGGGAAGCAGGACAGCAAGTGGCAGGCATGGCAGCAGGCGTGAAGCTGAGAGGTCACATGTCAGTTACAAGCTGGAAACAGAGAAAGTGGACCAGTAAGACCAGGCTATGAACTCTTAAAGCCCACCCCTGGAAACACTTCCTCCAGCAAAGCTACACCTTCTAAACCTCCCTAAACGGTGTCTCCTAGCAGGGACTAAGTCTTCAAATGCCTGAGCAATTCTCATTCCACCCATCTCAGAAGGAATATCAAAGACAGTGGCCACACTGTGGCCGAGGCCCAAACAAACTGGTAATCACCCTCGCAGGACCTGGCCACGGCTTGCTCAGTTGTGCGCCCTCTGCTGGATAGATTGTGAATTCTCGTGGCTACAAATCTGAAATAGGACATTAGTTTGGATTCCCAAGATTCCTTCCCAGCCTCTGGTGCCAGAAGATGCTTGGAACATCAGAAGAAATCTGTTCTTTTTGTAGAGGCCAGCCTGTGTGTTTTCAGGATTCCAGTGGGTCTTTATGCCACTTGTCTCAAACCCCAATCTGGGTTCTACCTGTACCAAACTGTGACTATGCCAAGAATACACAGTGAACCACCTTCCTTCAGGGAGGACATTCCTACAGTCCACCATGATGGGACGTACTGAATTTCAAAAGGTTTACTTTTCTCTGCGTGTGTGGGTGCTTTGCCCACCAGCCTGCATGTGCCCCATAAGCGTTTCTGATGACCAAGGAGGCTGGGCATCGGGGTGGGGTGAACTCCCTCTTGGAACTGGAGTTAAGGACAATTGTGAGCTGCTATGTGGGTGCTGGGAACTGAACCCAGGTCCTCTGCAAGAGCAGCAAGGGCTTGCAACCACTGAGCCATCTCTCCAGGTGAAATACAGACTTAAAGATTCTCTCCCCCTCCCCCCGTTATTTGTAGTTGTAAACATTTGGAACTTTTCCCCTGTGGGGTCAAAAGGGGCCTAAGGGGAAAAAAAAGAAATGGAAACCAGGTGTTAACTGGTGTTTCTTCTAGGCTTTTCCATTGCTTGCTTGGTTATTTCTAATTACCTAGCATACCTGAAGCTGGAAATGCAAGTCCAGGCACTGAATGGAATATTAGGATCACTGTGACCATGTCACTGCAGACAGCAAACAGGACACTGCACCATCCACTTGGGAAAGTCTGGCAGTGCCATGCTGAGCACACAGCCCAGTGCCTCTGCCTTCATTGGGGTTTGCAGCATCTCGGACAGGATGAATCGTGTGGGGAGACTATAGCAAGGGTCATAGGAGGGGAGTGTGGGCAGGCAGAAAGTCAGATGCAGTGAGTGTTCTGTGGGTAGCTAGGAGGGTGATCAGGTATGCTAACAACAGCACAGCTAGCCTGGGAAGGAATGACCTGCATATCTGTAGACACAAGGAAGGTAGGAGGATAAAGCAGAGATGGAGCAGGAAATGCTGGAGGTAAGATCGGCGTGGAAGCCAGGAAACTCCTCAGGGTACCATCCTGCCCACCCTGGGACTTGAGCACCTGTGACCTCCAGCTTCAAGTCTCATGTTCTAAGGAGGATGATCCAGTGCCCAGATGGTCCACAGACATGGGCAGGTGGCAATGGCAAGGCTTTGTGGAAGAGAAGCTCTCTGGAGCAGGATTACCTGACAGGGGTCCCCTAAGGCCCAGAGTGCACCATCACCAGGAGACTATCTCCTTTTGTCTTTTCTTTATTTTCACAACGGCACTGAGGACAGAACTCAGGGCCTTGTACATGACTGGTGAGCATTCCACCACTGAGCTGCACTCCCAGTCCCTTTTCCTTTAAGAGAGAAAGAGAGAGAACCAGGAGCCTGGGGAGATTGATCAGTGAGTAGGAGCATTTGCTCTGCAAACGTGAAGATGTGAAGACCTGAGTTCAAATATGAGCACCAAATAAAAATCTAGACATAGCTATGTATGTGGCTCCAGCATTGAGAAGACAGGGCAAACAAGTAGATCCCAGAGACCTAGCTCATTGGCCGGCCAGCCTGGTCAAAAAGGAAAGCTTTTGGTTTGGTAAGACCTCTGTCTCAAGACAATAGGGCTTGACAGGGCATGATGGAAGAGGACCCCTGACATCATGCTCTGATCTTTCCGTGGATATGTCTTTGTGGTGTGGGAGGTCCTTCTGTCTATGTGTTGCTTTTATTGGCTAATTAATAAAGAACTGCTTTGCGCCTATGGCAGGGAAGAACAGAACTAGGGGGAAAAGGTAGAATGTATGCTGGGAGAAAGAAAGGCAGGGTCAGAGAGATGTCATGGAGCTACCACCGAAGATAGATGTGCTGAAGCTTTGCTGGTAGGTCACGACCTCGTGGTGATGCACAAATTGATGGAGATGGGTTAAATTAAGATGTAAGAGTTAGCCAATAAGAAACTAGAGCTAATGGGCCAAGCAGTGATTTAAATAATATGGTTTCTATGTGATTATTTTGGTTCTGGGTGGCTGGGACAAGCAAGTGGCCCTTGCAACAACTTTGCAAACCCAGATGCATGAACACACACAAATTTGAGACAGAACCTCTCTGATTTACCTATGCTAGCATGGAACCCATGTGGCCATCCAGGCAAGCTTTAAGCTTGCAATCCTCCTGCCTCATCTTCCCAAATGACTGGGGTTGTAGGCCTACGTCACCAGACCTGGAGAACCTGTTTCCCCAAGGTGATAAGCCCCAAGATTTAAGATCTTCAGATTTGAGGGCAAGGCAGAACAGGAAGGAAAAGAGAGAAGTGGAAAGAACCATAGGAGGAAGAGATTATGGAATGGAGTTGCCTAGATCCCACCCTTAGGAGAGTGGGAGGCTGCATGCTGGATGGTTCCAGGGAAAGTGTAAGGGTACTTAGGGGAGGATAGGATCTGTGGGGCCAGGATGTAAGGGGTCCGTGGCCTTTTTAAATTATGGATGCTTTTGTATTGTGGTAGTTTGAACATAATTATCCCCCATAATCTCATAGGGAGTGGCACTATTAGGAGGTGTGACTTCATTGAAGGAAGTGGGTCACTGTTGGGGTAGACTGTGAGGTTGCTCAGGATACTGCCTAGTGTCTCAATTGACTTCCTGCAGCACCATGCCAGTGCTCCCCATCGTGATGATAATGAACTGACATCTGAAACTATAAACAAGCCACCCCAGTTGGTTACTTTTTCTTTATAAGAGTCACTGTGGTCATGGTGTCTCTTAACAGCAATAAAAACCCGAAGACATATGTTGAGACCTATAGAAATGAATGTGAAACAAGTACCGTGTACACACACTCACACACACACACACACACACACGGGGAGAGAGAGAAAAACAGACAGACACCTCCCTCCCCAAGGCTGACCTCTATTCTCTGCCCTCACACAGATGTCACTGGCTTCTGGGGTTCCCATTCTCACCCACCATGACCCAACTTGACAGCGAAGGTAGAGGAAAGTGGAGACGGAGGCTCAGAAGGGAGACGAGTGGGATCCATATGCTTCCGCCTGCCCCTGCCTTCTATATAAACACTGTCATTTGCCATTAAGTGTGAAGACAACGTTGATTTGAGCAGCGGCATGGCAGCTGAATGGAAAGTGCTCCAGACTCATTAGAAAAACATCCAAGGCTTCGCTTTGAATTACCCACCGCGTGCCAGATTCTCACGTAGACCAGGCCAACAGCACGCCTGCCCCTCAGAGGAGACAAATGAGCTCGCCTACCATGTCCTTCCACACTCTTTGGGAGGGAAATGTGCTTAGTTTGAAAACGGAGGCACCCCCTCCAGCCTGTCTCCTGGTAGGTCTTTCTCCTTTGCTGTGGACCCCGGGTGTTGTTCTGGGTTGGGGGACCTTGAATGCTCCTTTCTTTGGGGGATGGAAGGGAAACCAGGATGGCTGATGTGAACTACATGACAAGCCTTGAGTCTCAAACCCAGCAGGTTTCCCAGAGCCAGACCCGGACAGACAGTGGGAACCCCTTGATGATTCACACATATGAGCAGTGTACCTACTGTGTGCCAGTCACACACACATGAGCAGTATACCTACTGTGTGCCAGTTCATCGTTCACATGCCAGATCCTGAAATAGGTAAGGTACAGTCTGCCCTGTGACCTAGTTAAAGGGGAGGTAGACTCAGGAATAGATGGAGCCACTGGCTGTTGTGGGCTGAAGCAGAGGTCTGTATAGGGTCTGGGACACAAAGGAGCAACAGAAGAAGACAGTAAAAAGAGCTTTGAGGAGGAGAGACAGATAAGAGCTGACTGGGAAATGAGGGTAGAGACAGCCACCAGGGAGTCAGCACAGTGAATCAAGGACGAAACCTTCCCAGAACTTCACAGGACCAGGAGGGCACGAAGGGCATGCTTGATGCTCCATAACTCCTCAGAGGTTGTGCACACTCCTTCTGAACCTCAGGATCTCCTCAAGGGAATCTTACATTGCCTAGAAACTCCAAGACTCCCTTGCAGCTAGGTCATCACCATGTGATGGAAGACAATGGAAGACAATCATAGAATGATGAAAAGGCATCTTGGGAACTCATCCTGCTGACCCTAGCTTGCCCAGAGTAGCAAGGGCTCCAGTAGTGAGTCCTTGGCTAGCAGGGTCAGCACCAGCTGTAGCCTCTGTCTTATGATGGTGGCACTGCTCCCTCCTTTGGGGCAGAATCCTCCAAACAAGTACTCCTGACTCCCCACAAAATTCTAAATGCTGCTAGTATTTCTTGTATACTAGGCTGACCCCAAACTCTCTATTAACCTTGAACTTTTGAAAAGTAGTAAAACCTCCATTTTTTCCAGTTCTGGAATTACAGGTATGTGCCACCATACTTGGTCTCTTCGTGCTGGGAACAAAACCCAGGGCTTCAGGCATGCTAGGGAAGCTTACAGTTCTATGGCTGAGCTATAGGCCCAGTCTGTTAACATCCTTTTAAAACATCCTTTCTTCTTTAAGAGAGGTGGTGAGTTTTACTGCTTTAACTTAAAATTCTAATCAGTGCAGTAAGAATGCAGCAAGAGCTAAGAGTTTGGACTTGACCTAGAACCCAGGGGCTTTCAACAGACATGTTGGGGGCCCTGGCAATCTGATGGGGCTTCCTTAGGAAAACATCACACCCCTGGATGTTCTGCCTTTATCTCTTTCACATAGCACTGAGCTTCCAGATGCAGAATAACAATAAGAAGAGAAGACCGAAAGAACAGCCATAATAACAGCTATTTAGTTTCCAGTATATGTTACTTGCCAGACACCATGTGACAACTGTATTTTCCAGGATGGCCAGAACAGAATCTCCTCCCCATCTCCACCACCACCTGATCCTTGTGCTCTGGGGTCCCCGGAGCAGCAGTCTATACCAGCTCTGGACATGTCCAGTTTATAGAGCAGCATGTCTGTCTGGACTTTGTCTTCATTAACAGTGAGGAGATATTTGTACAGCCTTGTCCTAGCTGACCACAGGCTCTGGGGGATCCTAAAATCTGCTTCTTTTCTTTCTATAGCAGCAAACCTTGTCCTGGGTGCCCATTGCACAGCCTGAAAAGTCATCAGCTGAGAGCTCTTTTTATATGTGCATTATATTTCAATTAAAAGCTCATTTCAGAAATGACAGTGGTCCCCCATTATGTGAGGGGGACACATCCCAAGATTCCCCAGTGGGTGTCTGAAATCTTGGATAGGGCCCAACCTTATAGGTTTTGTTTTTCCCTACAGATGCCTATAATGGAGTCATATATTGTACTGAGTATATGTACTAAATAGAACATTGTATTGTACGATTGTAGAATATATTTTACTGGAAGGTATGTGAGTATTCTCTCTCTCTCTCTCTCTCTCTCTCTCTCTCTCTGTCTGTCTGTCTGTCTGTCTCTCTCTCTCTCTCTCTCTCTCTCTCTCTGTCTCTCTGTCTCTCTCCCTCTCCCTCTCCCTTTCCCTGTCCCTCTCCCTCTCTTTCTCCCCCCTCTCTCTCCTTGGATTTTCCAGGTAACGTTTTCAGTCAGTGTGATTGCACTGAACACAATCCACATGCTCCCATAGTGCAAAAGTGAAAAGCCCCTTGAGACTCAGAATCCGGGAATGGGACATGCTGTCCTCAGCTCTATCCACTCCCAGAATGAGCAAGTTCATCTTCATCTTGGCAACACTTGGTCCCATCAGCATCTGTCCTCACCTGGTAGTGATGGTCTCTCTCTGGTCCACTGAGGCCAGAGGCAGTTGCAGTTACGGAGTGGGTTAACAGTGAGCAGGCAGCACTAGCCTGTTGGATGCACCGAGTCTATTAGCTAAGAACCTAGGCAAGGAGACATATTTGTCTCCTAGGCGGGCTCCTGGGACCTGGCCAACATCTGACCCCTCTCGGATGGCTTTTCCAGGGTCAGCCTATTATGAACGAATCCTGACTAATTCGGTCACCCTCCCATTTCTCAGGCATGATTTGTGGCTTAATTACAGCAGGAAAAAAAATAATGAGAACTGCACAGCTCGGGTCATATCCATAATTCATAACTGCAATAAAACCCTGGACGTGCTGTCGTGACTTACGGCAGTCTGAGTAGTGTGCTCACTGGGGCGGGTGGGGGGCCCAGATGTTTCCGCTGCAGAGCGTCACAGAGTTCACAGACTGGAGGGTATGAGTTTCCCAACGTGGTGGCAAAGCATCGCTTTGGTTAAAAGCAAAATCCAAAAACGTGGGACCCCATGAAAGTTGACCCTTAAGCTGTTCTGGGAAGCAAAGCATACTGGAGGTTCAGAAGCTGGAGGAGGAGAGAGAGAAGGGAGGAGGGAGGAGGAAGAAGAGAAGGAAGAAGAAGAGGAGGGGGAAGAGAAGGGGCAAGGATAAGGTAGAGGAGGAGGAAGAGGAAGAAGAGGAAGAGGAAGAAGAAACACCGATTTCAGGAGCAGGAGAGGTGGTTTATTTGGTAAAGTGTTCGCATTGCAAACTTGAGGTTCTGAGTTTAGGTCCCCAGCACCCATGTTAAAAGCGGGATATCATGCAGCACATCTATAATCCCAGTGCTGCAGAGGCTGAGGCGGAGACCCCCGAAGCCCACCCGACAGCCGACTTGCTGAATCAGTGAGTTCCAGGTTCAGTGAGAGATTCTGGAGACTCTGTCTCAAAAAAATAAGGGAGAGAGCAACTGAGAAAGACTTAAGGCTGATCTCTGCACACATGCATCTGCATGAATTAGTACACACACACACACACACACACACACACACACACACACACACACAGTGTGTGCCTCCCCATAGGGTTAAGTTGTACAGTTGTCCGTCCATCCTTCCGGCTGTTTGTAGAAAAGTTCCTGGAGGTTGGTTGGCCATCACAGTAGTCCCCAGCAGCGATAGCAAAATGTAAGCCAGGGAACTTTCTAGCATGCAGGTTCCTTGAAATCAGAGGCACTGGGTCCTGCCTCTGCCCACACTTCAGCTCAGGACCCAGGTGGCATCGGGATCTGGGGTACTAAAAGAGACCTGGTACACTGGGGCTCACACAGACAGTTGTGGGACAGCACCTGCCCCTGGCGGTGGTGCCTCCTGGCCAGGGCAATGGGCTGGCCCTAGCTAGGGATGTTGTGATCTCTCCGTGCACAACAGTGTATATCTTCTAGGGCATGCTCTCTCCTCTGCACAGAGCTTTTTCAAATAGGATGGTGCAAGGTAATCAAAGAGGCTTGGAGAGGGGTTGCCAGAGGCAGGAAGTATATTTGAAGGCAAGTGATAAGGCAGAATCAGCTCGCCCAACCCCTCTGGGCACCAGCTTGTTAAAACCATGTCTTTCTTTCCTCACTCCCCCATGTTTATTCTCTCCAGGCAGATGGAGGCCTCACACCTTCCCAACCCCCAGAGGCTGCAATAGTGATCTCTGGAATGGTGAGATGGCGCGTTCCCATGGAATCCTTTGCTTTGCTTGAAACAGGGTCTCTTGTAGCCCAAATTGACCTAGAATTTGCCATGTAGCTTGAATTTGCAATCCTTCAGCTCTGCCTCCCGAGTGGCTGGGATTCCAGCTGTGCGCCTCCACTCCTGTTGTTATACAGTACCAGGGATCAAATCCAGACCTCTGTGTGCGCTGGACCAGTGAATCACATCTCTGGTTCCTATCACAGCTTTTTAGCATAGCCGTTACCTATGAGCCGGCTGGCCTCCCCGTTTGGACCGATATACCCAGGAGGCTGGGCTCGGCCATGAAGAATGAAAGACCACATCTCCGAAGGTGCAGAACTACAAAGCTCGTTCTCGGTGTTTTAGTTCTTTTCCCACTTGCAATGAAGGGATGGAGACTAAGTCAGAAAAGACTCCTCTGTCAGGCAAAAGAGATGTCACCACAAGCTCACGTACCCCAAAGCATCCAGAACAGGCCCTCTAGGAGTCCGAGGACATGGCAGCCCTGGAGAGCCTCACACCTGCCTACTTTCATGTGAGTATGGCCAGCGAGTGCTGTAGACCCCGGAGAGGAGTCCGCCCACAGCCCCGACCGTGCATCTGAGCCCATTGCTTGCAAAAGCTTGCTGTCACCAGTGTTCCAGTGTCTCAGAGTTCCACCATGACTCTTTCTAAGAAGACTTGTAAGATGTCTTTGTAATTATATGTATGTGGGTGAGGTGTGTGCATGGGGGTGCAGGGGCTGGAGGAGTCGATTAAAGGGTGTAGGACCCCCTAGAGCTGGAGTTAAAGGCAACTGTGAAGCACTTGATGTGGGCACGGGGGGAGGGGCAAGCTCTTCACCCCTGGGCCATTTCTCCAACTCCCCACATGACTCCTAAGAGAACCTGAATGTGGGGGTCCCATATGAATCTCCTTGCCTGTGCCCCCACAAAGAATTTAAGATTAGGCAAAAGAAGTGAGTGAAGTGGCACATGACTTTAACTCCAGCACTCGGGAGGCAGACACAGATGGATCTCTGTGAGTTCAAGACCAGCCTGGTCTACACAGTGAGCATCAGGTCAGCCAGAGCTACAAAGGGAAACCCCATCTCATAGATAGATAGATAGATAGATAGATAGATAGATAGATAGATAGATAGATAGATAGATAGATAGATAGATAGACAGACAAACAGAGGACTTTTTTGAAATGTCAGAAAACACCCTGTATGGAAAATAAAGCAATACCTCTCTAAATTTTCTGAATTTTTCTAATTATACCTTAGAATTATTTCTGTCTTCCATTTGTCTATCAGTCTTTTTATTCTGGTGCCCTGGATTGCTGAAGGCCCTGGTCTATGCCTTCCAGGTGATCCACAACAATGTAAACACATTCACACGGTTGCTGATTGGACAAGTGAGAACTCACACACAGCCAAACTCCGGATCCTGATATGTGCATGTGGGCTCACATACCTGAGCACTGGCATGCACCCATACAAGTGTGCATCCAGCCTCTTGGAGCTCAGAGCTCAGAGCCCTGGGAAGAGACTCGGTGCTGGCACCTCTGCTGGCAGCGACAGCCAGCACTTCTGTAGGACAACCCGACTCCCTCCTGATGTTTTGGCCATTGCCAGCTTCAAGCTTAGCAGGAAGTCACAGCAGCTCACAAGTACTGAGGCCTCCAGACCTTGAGGTGAGATGGTCTAATTCAGAGGCGCTCAGAGACAGGAATGGGGACACAGAGCTGCCAAGGGAATGAACAACCAATCTCACATCAGTAGATCCTGGAAATACAGCTGGCAGGACAGGAAATAGATGCCCCAAGATGTCCCAGACAGGGAAAGCACTGTGCCAGGGGTGTTCGAAGAACGGTCACTAGAGGCCTGTCCCAGCCACCCCCCATCACCAGATCACCCCACCATACCCAGACCAAGTCTATCAGGAATTCTGCTTACAACTTTAAACACCGATGAGGACTTGGGGTGCAGTGGTAGAAACTCAGACTCCCCCTTCAACCTGATCCAGTTAGCCAACATAGGCACCTCTCAAACCTTCCCATATGTTGCCTTAAAACCACCTTGGGGACCTCTGATCTACAAGCCCTGTGGCCCATAAACACCTGTGGCAGGAAACTCACCACAGGACCCAGCAGCCCCCTGCTTAGGAGGCAAGTTCAGGACTCAGGCCTTCTTCCTCCACAGTGGACTGGTTCCAAATGCCCATATGGTTAAAAAACCAGCCTAGGAGTTCCCTATGGCCATCATTGCCTGGGAGGTATTCCCAGACCCGGCCATCCTGCTCTTGCCAATGGTGACAACTGTCAACGTGGCCTGCCTCCTCCCAGCAGCTCAGCCCTCTCCAGATTCTGTGTCCAGATCCCTGAGGGCTTCTTAGTTTTCCCACTTTCCCACACCCTGTCCATGGGTGTTTTCTGCCCCAGCAACTAGCATTTGAGCCCTAAAGGTATATAGACCTTGAGTTGACCCTTGACATTCCAGCCTGCTTGCTGGAGCATTGGGGGGGGGGGGGGAAGGGCCAATGCACCTGTCCTTGAGTGGGTGGAACTCACCCCGCATGGAGCTGCCCCACAGAAGGGCTCCATCATGGGTTCCCCATCTAAGCTGGGAACCCACTGGGCAAAACCACCACCTCTCTTTAGCAGGGCAAACCAGTGTCCGTATCCCAAGGTTGTTGAGAAGACTCCAAATTTACAGACTAAATTTGTCTTCATACCAATGGCATTTCAAAATGCAGATCCTTAATGTTACGTGGTCTCCCAGAGGTCCAGCCAGTGTCTCAGGGATGCCAGCTTCTCTCCACAGACTTTTCCCAGCAAACTGAGATGAGGAGGAGCACTGGCCTTGGAGATACTGGGTATATGGGACTCTGTGGTGTGACTTCTGCAAATGTCTTAGCATCTCGGTACCTCCATCTCTGCTTTTGTAAAGTGAGGAGGTGTTCTGATTCTCTGCAAGGGAGTTACAAAGACTCGGAAAGAAGTCTGCCATCTACCAGGGCTGAGACAGCAGCATCTCCTTGGGTGTGGAGGTACAGCAGGAGCTCCTCCTGGGAGCCCCAGAGTCAGGCCAGGCTCTAGAGACAATGACACTGCTAGTCTGTACCTCCTCGGGCCTAGGCAAGAGGCCAGCCTCTGGGATCCGGCTGCTTCAGGGGACTGGGGCTCTTTTTGATTTTCTTTCTCCTCCTCTGGGGTTTCCCTCAGGCAGGTGGCTGCTCCACACTGGGGACTTCTCCTCTAGCCTCCTGTTTCCTCTTTGGTCTTTGCAAAGGACAGAAGATGCTGGCTCAGGACTCTGCCCTCCCTGACATATTTTTTCAGGCATCACTGGCCCAACTGTTGGGTTTGGGTGGACAGAGGTTCAGAACCATCACAGGCATCTCTCCAGGTGGACCAGGCTGAGGTGAGCCAGAGGCCTGGGAGAGAAAGGGCTCACTGTCCTGCTGAGAACACACAGGTGCAGGGCACCAGCCTGGTATGGGGCTTATTACTTCCTGAAATCCCTGGAAGGGAGGATTGGTCCTCATGGGCTCACAGAGAGAGGTAGGTAGAGGAGAGGGCATGGGAGCTGCAAGATGTCACAGGGATGCCCACTGTGAGCAGTGGTCTATGTCCAACTGCATCTGACTGAAGAATCTATGCTCTGAGCCAGTGCCAAGGGCAGCTAGAGGTGACCTTTGTGCCTAAGACCCCTGGGGTCCTCCATAAGTAAGTGCTGTGGGATAATGCTCTTTACCCTGTAAAGATTTGTCACTCATATTGGTTTAATAAAACGCTGTTTGGCCAGTAGCCAGGCAGGAAGGATAGGTGAGGTGACCAGACTAGGAGAATTCTGGGAAGAGGAAAGGCTCAGTCTGCAGTCACCACCCAGACACAGAGGAAGCAAGATAAAAATGCTGCACTGAGAAAAGGTACCAAACCACATGGCTAAACACAGATAAGAATTATGGGTTAATTTTAGTTGTAAGAGCTAGTTAGTAATAAGCCTGAGCAATAGGCCAAACAATTTATAATTAATATAAGTCTCTGTGTGTTTTGTTGGGACTGAATGGTTATGGAACCAGACAGGACAGAAACTCCACTTAAGATGAGGAGAAGTCCCTGAGGCCTCTCCAAAGGACCAAACTGAGCCTTCCTCCAGAAGAAGAGGGAGGCAGGGTTTATGGGTGCTACCAAGGAATGCTCAGACAGAGGAAAAGGGAAGGTGACTTCTCTATGGTCACTACAAGTCACCTGGAGAACCATGATGGGGACCAAGTAATCCCTGAGCCCTAAGCATCCTGTTTCCTACCCACAAGGAGAGGTTCCCCCAATGCCCTCTGAGCTTTTCTATGCCAGAAGATGGGCTGAGACCCTGAAAGAGTGGAAGGTGCTTTTCAGTAAACAGATTTGTCAGCATGGGCTGGAGAGATGATTCTCCATTCCCACTTACACAGGAAGCCCCTAAGGTACACAAGGAACCCAGTCCCCAAAACTCTGTGCCCCTCACAAAGCATAAGTACACCCAGGTTGAGTGCCTCTTTCTAAAATGTTCAGGACCAGCCGAGAAACGGTTCAGCAGCTAAAGGCACTTGCCACCCCTGCATAAGCTCATCCCTGGAACCCATATAAATATGGGAGGAAAGACCCAACTCCTCAGAGTTGTCCTTTCACACACACATGCATACATGCATGCACTCACACGTGTGTTCACAGACACATGCACATGTACACACACACTGTGCACACAAGAACAATATAATAATTTTTTATTTACATAAAATACTCAGAGCCAGAACTGCTTCTGGTAGCCAAAACAATCCTGTACAATAAGGAACATCTGGAGGCATCACCATCCCTAACCTCAAGCTCTATTACAGAGCTACAGTACTGGAAACAGTTTTCTACTGGCATAAAAATGGACAGGTAGACCAATGGAATCAAATTGAAGACCCTGATATTAATCCGCACATCTATGAACACCTGATTTTTTACAAAGAAGCAAAAAATATAAAGTGGGAAAAAGAAAACATCTTCAATAAATGGTGCTGGTATAACTGGCATGCAGGAGAATGCAAATAAACCCATATCCAACATCATGCACAAAACTCAAGTCCAAATGGATCAAAGACCTCAACATAAAACACACTGAACCTCATAGAAGAGAAAATGGGAAGTACACTTGAATGCATTGACACAGGAGACCACTTCCTAAATATAACACCAATAGCACAAACACTAAGAGAAACAATTAATAAATGGGATCTCCTGAAACTGAGAAGATTCTATAAAGCAAAGGACATGGTCAACAAGACAAAAACGACAGCCTACAGAAGGAAAAAGATCTTCACCAACCCCACATCAGACAGAGGGCTAATCTCCAAAATATACAAAGGACTCAAGAAACTTGACTTCAAAAGAACAAATAATCCAATTAAAAGATGGAGGACAGAGCTAAACAGAATTCTCAATGGAAGACTCTCAAATGACTAAAAGACACTTAACAAAATCCTCAGCATCCTTAATTGTCAGGGAAATGCAAATCAAAACAACTCTGAGATATCATTTCACACCAATCATAAAGGCTAAGATCAAAAACCCTGATGACAGCTTATGCTGGAGAGGATGTGGGGTAAGGGTGGTGGGGGTGCAAACTGGTACAACCACTGTGGGAATCAGTATGGCGATTTCTCAGAAAATTGGGAATCAACCTACCTCAAGACCCAGCAATACCGCTTTTGGGTATATACCCAAAGGATGCTCAATCATACCACAAGGACATGTGCTCAACTATGTTCATAGAAGCATTGTTTGTCATAGCCAGAACCTGGAAACAACCTAAATGCCCCTCAATCGAAGAGTGGATAAAGAAAATGTGGTACATTTACACAATGGAGTACTACACAGCAGAAAAAAACAATGCCATCTTAAAATTTGCAGGCAAATGGATGGAACTAGAAAAAAATCATCCTGAGTGAGGTAACCCAGACCCAGAAAAACAAATATAGTATGTTCTCACTCATAAGTGGATACCAGACATAAAGCAAAGGATAACCAGCCTACAGCCCACAACCCCAGAGAAGCTAAAATCCCTCTTCCAGAAGCAGATGGAAGCAGATGCAGGATATCCACAACTAACTGCCATGCCCAGCCTCAGGATGAGCATTAATATGAACAAAATGGTTAAGACCATGATGGGAAAACCCAGAGTCAACTGACCCAAGCTAGTGGGAGATCACTGACTCTGGACTGACAATTGAGGAACCTGTATAGGACCAAATTAGGTCCCCTGAATACAGGTGACAATGGTGTGCCTTGGGCAGTATATGGGGCCACTGGTGGTGGGGCCAGGATCTAACCCTAATGCATGACCTGACTTGGTGGAGCCCATTCTCTATGCAGAGATACCTGCTCAGCCTAGGCATGGGGTGAAGGGGAAGGAATGAGGTGATGGGACCGACTTAATTGACTTCCCAGGGGCGAGACCTTACCCTCCCTGAGGAGCAGCTGGGGGTGGGGTGGGAGGAGAGGGAAGAACAGGAGAAGATAGAGGGAGAACTGGGATTGGTATGTAAAAAATAAAAATATAAATAAATAAATAAAAAGAACTGCTTCTGGGTCTAGAAGCTTTTCAGAACTTTGGAAAATCTGCATAAACATGAGAGACACATCTTAGAAGTGGCATTGGAGTGAAAGCTACAATCTGTATATTTCAGACACACTTTAGACCCTGAAGATGTCCCTGGGCAATAGTTTGAATAATTTTGTTCATAAACCACATTGGTAGACATTGAACTATGTGACTCTGGTGTCAGACCCGCGTGGGATTGTTCTGGATTTGGGGGCATCTGGGATATCAGAGTTTGGGATTAAGGGTGTTCAGCCCATATGACAGATGCTTCCTTATCTCAAGTCCTGAGGGGTGCGTGCGTGCGTGCGTGCGTGCGTGTGTGTGTGTGTGTGTGTGTGTGTGTGTGTGTGTGTGGAGGTCAGCAGAAGGCGTCAGATCCCCTGAAGCTGGAGTTAGTGTCCATTGTGAACTGCTTGGAACATAATTCAGGTCCTCTAGAAGAGCAGCGACAATGGCTCTAACTCTCCAGCCCATGCCTGACTTTTTAAATGTAGGCTCTGGGGATTGAACTCAGGTCATCATGCATGAGTACCGAACACTTTACCAACCAGACCATCTCCATAGGCTGAGATAAAGAACAATTTTATGATGACAAAATCTTTATTTATTTATTTATTTATTAAAGATTTCTGCCTCCTCCCCGCCACTGCCTCCCATTTCCCTCCCCCGATCAAGTCTCCCTCCCTCATCAGCTTCAAGAGCAATCAGGGTTCCCTGACCTGTGGGAAGTCCAAGGACCACCCACCTCCATCCAGGTCTAGTAAGGTGAGCATCCCAACTGCCTAGGTTCCCACAAAGCCAGTACGTGCAGTAGGATCAAAAACCCATTGCCATTGTTCTTGAGTTCTCAGTAGTCCTCATTGTCCACTATGTTCAGCAAGTCCGATTTTATCCCGTGCTTTTTCAGACCCAGGCCAGCTGGCCTTGGTGAGTTCCCGATAGAACATCCCCATTGTCTCAGTGTGTGGGTGCACCCCTCACGGTCCTGAGTTCCTTGCTCGTGCTCTCTCTCCTTCTGCTCCTGATTTGGACCTTGAGATTTCAGTCCGGTGCTCCAATGTGGGTCTCTGTCTCTGTCTCCTTTCATCGCCTGATGAAGGTTAATATTCAGGAGGATGCCTATCTGTTTTTCTTTGGGTTCACCTTCTTATTTAGCTTCTCTAGGATCCATTTCTGGTGGGAATGCAAACTTGTGCAACCACTCTGGAAAGCAGTGTGGCCGTTTCTCAGGAAATTCGGGATCAACCTACCCCTGGACCCAGCAATACCACTCTTGGGAATATACCCAAGAGAGGCCTTATCATACAACAAAAGTATATGCTCAACTATGACAAAATCTTTCTGACCATACATAGCAGAGTGTAGTAAATGCATTTAAAGATGCAGACATTAACCACAACCCACTCCCATGTTCAACTGTGGCTGTTCTCTTTACTTCTCTTTGAAAAATATTTAAATCCAGAGTGTGTATTATTAGCCTGAGCCCTCACAGGAAGGTCTAGCCACTAGCTACATGAGCTGCGGAGCACCTCAGACCCCCACAGTGTCCTTGGCCTCCCCACCGCACAGAACTGCTGGCTCCCCAGACACTACGGACAAATGCCACTTGTTGTAGAACCTCATATATGGCCAGCTTCATCCCCCAGCTGAGCAGCTGTGAGATTCCCTCACATCACTGGCTTGCAGCCCATCCATTGCATTCTAGGCTTTTCCCAGAGAGCATGCTGCTGGGAACTCACCTAATCTACTGGGGATGGTCGTCTGTGTTTTCATAGGTTGAAGCCATTGGGAATGAGATACTGTGGAAATCTTGCCTGTTGATGGACTTCCTGAAACTAATGTCTTTAACAACAATAATTACAGTGTGTGTGTGTGGCATACTTTGCGTTGCTTATTATATAATCAATAAAAAGAAAAACTAATATCAATAAATTAGGGGACTGGGGAGGTAGCTCTGTAAGTAAGAACATTTGTTCTGCCAACAAGAGGGCCTGAATCCAAACACTCAGCACTCACATAAAAACAAAAAGCCAGGCGTGGCTGTGCCCACACTGGGGCATGGGGACAGGTGGATCCAAAATGGGGAGCTTCCATCCAGCAAGAGACCCTGTCATGAGGTAATAAGACACAGATTTACAGGAGAAAGCACCTGGCATCCTGCTCTGGCCTCTGCATGTGAATGCATGGGTGTATATACATACACACTCACACATGTGTGCAACATACTTTATACATGTAACATAGAATATATACATGTAACATAGAATTTATACATGTAACATAGAATATATATATATATATATATATATATATATATATATATATATATTCAATGAAACCTTAGCGTTGTGTTACAGTCTTGCTTAGTGTCATGCAGTGGGCATTTGAAAATATGATACCATTGCAATTCTGTCCTAGTCATATTGCTTTAAGGCTCTTTATGATCATCACTGGCTTTACTTTCCCATTTTATAGATGGAAAAGATGAGACTCCGAGGGAAGCAATAAAGCCAGAACTCCCCAACTCAGTTGTTGGTTTGGCGTATGAAAGAGACTCGGTGTGAGGAAGGAAATAGCCCAAGATAGAAACAACACCCAGGAAGACGAAAGAGCGACGTCCAGCTCGAACAAATGAAGGCTGGAACCGGACCCTGAGCGCAGGACTTAAATGGATGATTTCCCGCCTTTGGCCACTAGGCGGCGACAAAGCAGCGTCCACAGCCGCCAGCAAACTGAGCTGGATTCGCAGGCAGCAGCCTGGAGACAAACCAGGCCTGTGAGCGAGATTTCTGGAAAGGACAAGGTAGGAGCAGGCTCTGGCCAAGGATCAGAAACTTTTCAGAAGACGGTCTCCCTTGTGCCTCCGCGTCCTGAGTATTCTAAATCACCTGCGCTCCCTGCGTGTTCCTGACCTCATGCCGAGGCCTGAAAGACAAATGAGAAAAGAAAGGCCGACCAGACATGGGAAAGGCAGGCACTACCCCCCCTCCCCCCATCCCCAGCTGCTCTCCTGTCCCCTCCACAAACAAGCATCCTGAAGAAGCCAGGCCCCCGGTCTCCCACCTGCACGACCAGGGACATTTTCCAGAGTCACTGGAGCCCCTGTAAAACACGGGAATGAAAAGTGTGGCTTCCCTTCCTCAGACATGTTTATGCTTAGGGTCTCAGGAAGACACTAAAAGAGATTTGAGACAAAAATCCACAGAGATGTCAAGAGCACTTGAGGGAATTGGGGCGGGGGGGGACACACATCTGTGACCCCAGACATGGAGATCTTGCTCAAGACCAGCCTCGGCTACATAGTGAGCTCTGGGCCAGTTAGGCACCATGACACCCTTGCTCATGCTTCCTTCTGGGTTCTGCGATCCATGCCTTGAAGGGTTGTAAGTCCTCACCCCCACCCGTCCAGCGGGCTTAAGACCCCAATGACATGGCCCCCCTTTCTGAAGCTCTGTCTGTGATCAGACTGGGACTTCCTGAGAATCTGTCACCTAATCCATCCCCAGCATCCTCCTGCATCAGTCCTAGCCTTAGTCCAGATCTCCAGCTCAGAAGATCTAGAACTTCAGCTCCTGGTCATCTTTTGCTACTCGGTGAGTTCAAGGACAGACTGGGCTATGTGGGATCCTGTCTCAAAAACAAAACAAACAAAAAGTGGTGACCGCATCTCATTCTAAAGAGTAAAATAAATTCCAGATGAACCCAATGTATATATGTTAAAAAAAATTCTTTCAATTTTTTTTTTAAAAACCACAGCATGCTTACATACAACTTCAAAAATGATGAAGTCCTCTCTCTAAGGAAGGGTAACTGCTCAGACAACATAAAGGATTGCTAACTTCTCCCAAATTGTGCGTGCGTGTGCATTTGTGTGTAGGTGCCCACAGGTGCATGCATGCATACGGAGGTCAGAGGACAACTTCCACCGTTGCTTGTTTGATGAGATGGTTTCCCTGTGTCTCCCTGGTTGCCCTGAAAGTCACTGGCCTTGAACTCACAGAGTTCCACTTGTTTTTGCCTCCCAGTGCTGAGATAATAGGCAGAGGCATATGCCACCACACCTGGCTCGGCTGTCATTCTGTAGGCACCGTTGATGTTGTTTTTGCTCTTTGAAGCGAGGTCTCTCATTGGCCAGGAACTCATCAAGGAGTCCCAATCTACCTGTCTCTGCCTCCCCATTGCTGGGATTACAAACATGTCTTACCACATCTGACACTCGTGAGGATTCTAAGGACCAAGCTCAGGTCATCATGTGTCCAAGGTAAAACATTTACCACCTGAGGCCCCTCGACATCCCTTCACAAATAAACTGAAAAACTGAATTGGAAAAAAGTGAACTCAGAAGTCAGCCAGCGAGCAAAGGAGGAGGGTATTCACAATTTACTTCAGGGATAAGAAAGCATTGCCTTGATATTGAGACACACACACACACAAGGGGTCCCAAGCTGACTGTGGTGGTGCTTGCCTGTGCCCCAGCCCTTGGTAGGGAGAGGACTGGGTGTTCTTGACTCCCCAAACATCTTGCAGTTTCTTTTTTCTCCTACGTGGGGCAAGAGGTGACCCAAACATAATTTGGTCTCTCCCTGTGTACAAAGTGCTGAGTCATACTTCACAGCCAGCAAGGGGGAGCATTTGTGTTTGTGTGGACAGTCTTGCACAGGCAAGCCTTCATTAGACTGTCATGGCCTTCTTCTGCCCATAGGTGGCCCTAGACCCAAGTTCAAGTGCCAGACTTCTTTTGCTCAGGGGTGGAGAGTCCTTGTCCCTCCACCTCAAAGTTTGCATGGTGGCATGCTAGACTACTGTATCCCCTGCCCAAGCTCAGAGTCTTCACTGAGTGTTGGCTCCATTCTGGTGCTGGGGGACAACAGCTTTTCCCACTCTAGGGCCTGACCAGGAGCAGGGCCAGTCTTCTGGAGAAAGGGTCATTTTATACACATGCCCCCCACATGTGCAAGAGCGTGCACACACACATGCACGCGCGCGCGTGCGCGCACACACACACACACACACGTACACTTGATCATGTGACATGTTCTTTCTGTTCCCCAGGCAAAGCCCACTGCCTGGACAGCGTAACTTCCAGGAAGAAGTACACCAGGCGCCAGCTAGCCTGGATGTTCTGACTTGCCTCGAAGGACAGTCGCACCTCTATAAAATGCGGTTTTCATGGGTCATTTTCAGCCTGCAAGTCCTGTGGGACAGAAAGACACAAGGGGGTGCCAAGGTGCTCAACGCCTTTCCAGCATCAGCCAGGGAGAGAAAATATCACAGGACCACAAACTCCAGCAGGCCCCAGGAGTCCAGAGAGCCTGGCTGGAGAGCTGAGCCTGACTTCCGTTCTGTCTGCTTTCTTGACAATGTTTTCTATTAATCTATATTACTATTGCCTAGGGATGGGCTACACAGTGACACTTCCCTTAAGTGTGCCATGTACCTGGCCCACGTTCATCTGCTGCTCTCTCTTCTCCCTCCGCCCTTCCTCATGGTCCCTTTCTATTTTCCACATATGTGTGTATACTGATTGACAGAAATTCTAGGTTTCACATATGAGAAAAAAGAGTGGCTTCATCCCGCTGAGGGAGGGCAGCATCCTTCTATGGGACTCACGGGAGCATTGCATTCTCCGAGGTCCATTGCGGGCTGTCAGTGGCCGAGCTGGAACCAAGTGACAAGGCTGTGGAGTTTAGGATGCTGAGAGGGAGGCCAGTCAGGAAAGGGACAGCAGCTCACTCTGCAGAGACTGGGATGAGCACCATTAGAGACTAGAGACAAAGTGTAGGCCAGGCACCATAGGGTATGACACCAGAGACCAGCAGCAACCATAGGGTGGATGAGAGGGATGGAGAGGAAAGTCTGGGGGAGTGGGGCCTGGAGAATGGGGGACACCTGAAGGAGACTGAGATCTAGAGGGCTCAGACAGCCAGAGAAGCAGAGGAACCGAGGAAGAAATCTCTGGCCCCTCGGCCACTGCCTGCTGTGGTACTGTGAAGGGGTATCCCCCTCCCTAAAGTCTCAGTCCATAGGAGTAGCTTACCATGCCCAGAGCCCAGAGGGTTCTGAACCTGTGGACTGGAGGGGTTGGATTGGGAAAATCAAGGGCACAGAAGCTGGCCATGCCATGTGCCTCTGTACGATGTTATGACTCTGACATGCCCCCCCCAAGTCCCCATGCTGGAAACTGGGTCCCCAGTGTGGTAGTACCGACAGGCATGGCCTCCAAGGGTCAGTAAGTAGATCATAGCCTGACAGTTGTCCTAACTGAATTGAGATGCTGTCACCAGAGCCATCTTGGAAGTAGTTACTGATTCAAGTTCTTGTCTGTCCCCACCCCTCTCCCTCCACCCTGCCTCCCTCAAGGTGTCACCCTCATCCAAAGCAACCCTCAGCTGCAGACACCCCAGCCTCTGGGACCATGAGAAGTGAGTGCGCTCTGTATCAGTGATGCAGCCTGGGGTGACTGTGACACACAGTGTTTAATCCTCCAGGAGGCTTGGGACTAATGCATCTCCTTTGTACTCCAGCACACTGAGGCCCTGAGAGGTTGGGGACGTAGCCCAAGGTTCACAGTGAAGGTTCACTGGACTGGTCCAGATACCAGAACCTTGTGTTCAGTGTCTGTCATCTCTCTCGGCAACTCCACCATCACAGCCAACCACAGGAGAGGGGAGGGTCACTGACAGACCCCAAGCCACTTGCCACCTCTAAAGTCAAGTATAAGTCTCTAATGACCCCCAAGGACACAGTCTGGGTGCCTTCAGTGTCGCTGTCCATGTTCACTGCTCTCTGTATTCACACACACACAATGCAAGTATGCACGTGCATACCACATACACACATATCACATACACACACTCACGCATACAAACACACACTACATACACACTCATTCATACATACACATACCACATACATACAACTCACTCACACACACATACACACACACACACACACACACACACACTGCAATGCAGAAACACTTGCTCTGCTGACTGTGAGCACTCAGCCACTGCTTCTTGGCAGTAGGCAGAGCAATGTATGGGCAGACAACTGGGAAAAAGAGGGAAGGGGCAGGAAGGCCTCCTCCATCCTCACCGAGGCACTACATGCAGAGGAGTCAAGGCGGGAGGGGGCGCTACCCCTCAGGTTCCCAGCGGCAGGTGGATGGGTGAGTACCAACCTTGTGCCAGAGCCAGCCATTGCCAGAAAAGTGCTGAGCACCCTGGAGATGCTGAAGCCTGGCCCTGGGCTTCTTGCTCTCTAGCTGAGGGGTCAGGGACAAGCACAGGCCTCTCCAGTCCAAATGAGTGAGACAAGATCTTAAGGTGGGGCCTGGCCAACAACCTGCCTCCCAGGCTTGTTGAGAGTACTGAATGGTATAAGGACTGGGAATCCGTGATCTTGTAACAGCTGGTGTATTCAAAGAAGGCAGTAGGGGCTGGGGAACCACTCACTGGTAGGACACTTGCCTGGTGTGGCAAGGCCCTGGGCTCCATCTCAAACACCGAAGCTACATACAAAACACCATGACTCGGAATGGGCCCCCAGGACAGGCTGATGAGTCTCTCTGGGCCTTAGATCCTTCCTCTGCGGGTGGGGATTGAACGGGCCAGACTCCTGAGTGTGACATGAGGTGGCCTATGTAAAGTACCTGTGAGGGTGGGTGACACACAGCATGCCAGCCTTCTCTTCTCCCACCCAGCTCCCGCTCAGCCAGTGCCTGATAGGTCACCTCCTCCAGGAAGTCCTCTGCGAAACTGCTTTGGGGTAAAATTTTAAGCCGTGGGGACCCTCACTACTGATCCTGCCCCTCCAAGCCACAGACGGCATGATGACAGTCCCTGCCTCCAAAGGGCTCCTAGCTGGGGAGTCAGGACTAGACAGCGAAGGTCACTGTGCAGGCCTAGCTGGAAGAAGGGACTCCACGGCCAACCTCTTGAGTCTGGAAGCTTTTGTGGGAGATTTGGGGGCTGATGAGCATTCTGGGAGAAAGGGTGCAGCATTGCAAAGATAGGAAGGATTTGAAGACAGGCTAGAGTGTAACTAACAGCATGGGGGAGAAAGAAGGGGGAGGAGTCTCCTTGTGGTTGGCCTTCAATGATGGGCTGAGAGATGGGGGTGTGGAGGATGGGAATACTAGAGATGGAGCACATGGGGCAGGAGTGTCCTAGACGGGGACAAGGATGGGAAGACCATATACAGTAGGAGGATAGAGGATGTTCTCGATAGAGAGTGGGAAGATCAAGGATGTCTATGCTAGAGAGTAGGATTTGATATGGACATGGCAGAGAGTGCGAGACAGGAGAGTCTGCTGAACAGCCAGTGGCTGCCGGGCCCTGGGAGTTAGGGGTCCTGGGCTATCCTCCACCACTTGCCAGGTGAGGCCGCCTCACCCTGCCTGTCTGCTCATGGCTGCTGGGAGCCCTGGAAGGCAGTCTGTAAGTGTGGGGTAAAGAAGCCCGCACGGAGGCCAGGCTGCGGCTCGGGATCGGGATCCGTCCTTCCACCGGTCATGGATTCCAGCTCTATATAATGTGCTTCTCCTTCGCTTCTCCCAGGACATCTGTTTGACATTTGCCTTGTGTGCTGCAAGGGGTCGGTGCTGGGTAAGATTCTTTTGAACATCTTTGCCTTGAAGTAAGAGGCACAAATGTTCAGGGAGCGGCTGGCGGTAGCCTGCCTTCTTCCAGCTCCCCCTGCACTCACCTTCCACCCTATGGCGCTATGTTCGTGCCCTGGGATCCAAGTCCAGACCTCCGGATCAATCCAGAACAGCTCACTGATTCCAGCCCCCGCTCTCCTGCTGGCATGCAGAGACGGTAACTTCACATACATGTGTATAGTCTGTTCCTTTCCGTGGGGGTGTGCCTGCGGAGAGAACTCCTTCTGCCTCTTATTTCCATTTTAATTTGGCCCAAGAGTGCTGCATAGATCCCACAGCCTTTCAGAAGGAGACAAATGCATATTAAGTCTCAAGGCAGCGGGATGGTGACGATGGTTCGTGGAGCCCCATAAACAGAATTTATTGAGCATCTACCACAGTGCCCAGCATTGCCCACCACCCTTGTTGGTGTCATTTCATGTTTTCCTTCTATTATTTTCATTTTGTTTCAGGGTGTGTGTGTTTGTGTGTGTGTGCACAGTTGTGTGTGCATTAGAAGGCATAGGTTAATGTAGGATGTCTTCCTTGACCGTTCTCCAGACCTTAGCTTTTTGGGACAAGGTCTCTCACTAAATCCAGAGCTCACCGATTGTCCAAGCAAGTCCTGCCAGGATCCTCCTGCCTCTGCCTCCCAGAGCTGGGATTGCAGGAGCTGCTTTTATGGGGGCGCTTGGAATGACCTTTCTGCTTCAGAGACTGAGACACATCCCCAACCCCGCCCACCAAAGCGGAATGCCTTTTGCCGTGATTATGAAGCTGGTGCTGGCTGCGAAATGAGCTACCACCACCCCACCCACACTACAAAATGTACCGGGCAGCCTGCCGACGTGGGCCAGGTGGTTGCCCCATGCAGATTAACACTTATAACCCCTGACGTGAGCATCAGACTTACCTAGGCATGTCAGGGGTACACATAGAAGTGTGTATGGGACTTTACAAAAATGCCTAAAACAAGCACAAGCTTCTATAACCCATCACAAACTTGTAGTTTTATAGAAATACAGATATGAGCCTTGCTTGCTATCCCAGATAGACCTCTCCAATTCTCTGTAGTGGGTGTGGCCTGTTTCCCTGGGGTGGGGATAGACCTTTGCTGATCTTGCCCTCAGCAGCGGGGTATGCGTCGCTTTTCACTCCTCTGGACAAGATAGTCTGAGGCTCCTTCATCCATCTTTGATTTTCTCAGATAATGCTCCAAGATCTGTTCTCCCGCGCGCCCCAAGACGTAAACACGGTTGTTGACCACGTCACCAAGCAGATAATAGTAGAACTGACTTCTGCCACCAGCTGTAGAAGCCCCCACATTCGGCACTTAATCCTTGGCTCACTATACAAACCTCTGCAGAAAACCTCGCTACCAGGAACGGGAATTGGGGTGAGCCACGCCCACCGGCACTTGTGCGTGGAGGAAAGGATCGCCCCCTGCTGGCAGAGGCTGCCCTATCTAACCCGAAGTAGACAAGGCCTTGCATTTCTCACTGAGCACAGCAATATCTGCACCCAGCTCTCCCAGACTTGGTTTCCCCATCTGTCAAATAAAAAAGAGGGCATGCACCCCGTTAGGCCTTCAGCCATCACAAGGGTGCATCCTACTAAAGTTTTTCTCCCCAATCATGAACACTCCGTTTCCAGCCCCACCTGGAAGACACCCCCAGGCCCTCCAGAGGCAATCCTTTTTCCTGGTTCACCATTCCCACCCTGAAACCTCACTCATTAAAGCCCCTTATACTGAATAATAAGCCAGCATTTTTTTAGATGGGTTTATAAAAAAAAAAAAGCCTGGAGATGCGGTAACCTGAACTTTCCAGCGTTGCAGACAGATTGGGGGCTTGGGAAGATAATGAAAAATCCTTTGCTAAAGGTTTTTAAAAGATGGGCCCATGGCTGGGCTCTGCCTCCTAGGTGAGGGTACACCCAAAGAAAGGCCCCTTCTGAGGGACAGTCCCAGGAAGAATGGAAAAGCTGTAAGTCAAAATCTCCCTTGATTAAGAAGAGTGGGGGTCATTCTTGGGTCAAAGGAAATGCCCTCTACTGTCTGTCTGTCTGGAACAGGAGCAGGTGACACTTTGTATGCTCCTGATTCTGCCACCATTTAGTGTCATCATGGGCATCATGCAGCCACTGGGGTCGCCCTCCTTCCTAGGGACTGGATTCCTGGTGCCCCAAGTCCAGATCCCTTCAACCAGGATCCCAACGACATAAAGAGATGGACAGTCAGGACCACCTCCTCCTCCCAAAATGCGTCTAAGCACCGCTGGGTGCCTAGCTACTCAGGGATGGGCTCTCCATATGCAAATTAGCCATAATTGGAATAATGCCATGACAATAGTTACTCAGAGTACCTGCCCTATGCCCTCATCAAGTCCAAGGTTGGCCACAGGGGTAAAGATGGGAAAAGACACAGGGATACTACCTCGTTCTACTGGCCCACCCCAGACCAGCCATCTTCCCAAGTCTGTGGACTTGAGTGGCAGAAATGGGATTAGAACATACACAACCCTGTGTGGGGGAACTCAAAGTTAAGAGAACAGTACCAATGTCCCTCGGGAAGTGAGGGGCAGAGCTGAGACTCCATCTCAATTCTATCTCTCTATAGAACATCTCCTGGAGGGACAGGGCTTCTCTCTCTCTCTCTCTCTCTCTCTCTCTCTCTCTCTCTCTCTCTCTCCCTCCCTACTTCCTTCCCTCCCTCCCTCTCTCTGTCTCTGTCTCTCTCTGTGTTGGGGGGAACTACTTTGTTATTAGCAGTTCCTGAAGCTTGGTGGGGTGCTATTCATCTATAATCCTAGCACTCAGAAAGCTGAGGCAACAGGGTTACATGTTCAAGACCCGCCTGGGTTATAGCATGAGTCAGTCCAAGTTAAGCAGCTAGACCATATCTCAAAAACAAAAGCAAACAACATAAAAACAAGGATTAGGGTGGAGTTCAGTGGTAGAGTGCTTGCCTAGCATACCCAAGGTCCTGGGATGCACCCCCAGCATCCCCTGTCTCCTGGGGGAGGAAAATCCACCACTCCCTGGAGGGACAGAGAGCGGCCCAGTGAAAGGAGAAGCCTCCTGGTAGCTCCGGTTACCCCACTTTCCAGGAAGACCCATGACTGTTCTTCTCTGGCAAAGGCCAGCTGTGGCTAATTTTAAGGTTTTCTAACCCCAGTCCCTCCCAACTCCCCAGCTCTAGTTAAAAAGGACAAGCACCCTGAGCCAAGCCCACTTAGCCCCGCAGCTGGCAGATGCCCTTCATCTTGGACTTGCCAGCGGCCCACGGCTGCATTCTTTTTCACATCTCGGGCATGACGAGCCCAGAGACTAACCAGCACCCACAGGGCGGGGCTGTCCGAGACAGCGGTCCTGTTATGAAATAGGGCGCCTCTCCTCGGAATCCGGCTCTGTATCCCGTCAAAACGATGTGTGTCTTTCCTTTCCTTCCTCGAGAAGGTGAAATATAAGCCTGGAACAACACTGGATCCCTGTTCCCTCCTGGACAAAAGTCAAAACTGGAATCTGATAAATCTGAAATCAGCACTCATTTCTAATTGGACGTCACGGGGCTGGACGTGGTGCCAGGGCCGGTGGCATTTCACGTCGTATGTTATTGTTGGTGCCGACAGAAGACATGAATCTTTCGGAACATTCAAGAAATGAGTATTTCCATGATTCCGGCAACTGAACACCCACCTATTTTACTTATTACAAAGGAGGCCTCTGTCCCTCCCTTGAAACTTTGCAACGATCGCATAGGCAGACTCCAGGGGACCCTTCTCCCCTCTGGGTGCTAACCAAGGATTGTCTCTTACTTCTTGACCTGAAAAGACTTCTACTTGCCTACAAAACCCAGCTTAGAGTGCTCTCTGAGAATCCTACCCAGTTTTCTGCTTACCCAGGCCTGCTTCTACGTGACCAGGAGCTAATGGGTCTCCAGACATCCAGAGCCACTGTTAACTTCACATGGCCCCTTTGTCACTTTTCAACAGCTCCTGGGACAGGTATAGTAACGCCCCCATTCTCTTCCGGTCTTCACAGGTTCCAAGCCTGGCCCCTAAGAGGGGACCTTGTGGACATTCTTGCTGTGTAAGTAATGATCATTTTTCTCATTAACACAGAGCAATGATTTGGGGCCATGCATCTTGACACATGCCTGTAATCACGGCAAGTTGTAAATCAAGAGCAACAGGTCATGACTGGAGAGATGTCTCAGGGGTTAAGGACACTGGCTACTCTCTCAGAGGACTCAGGTTCGATTCCCAGCACCTGCACGGTGGCTTACAAAAATGTGTAACTCCAGTTCCAATAGATCGGACACCGTCATCTGGCCTCCATAGGCACCACGCACAGATGTGGGTACACAAACAAAAATGCAATCAAAATACCTAGACACATAAAATGCATTAAAAAAATCATTTTTAAAATTGTTTGCGAGTTACTTGGGCTGTGTAAAAAACAAAATAATGTCATTTTTAGAAATCTCTTTTTTTCACTCAATTATTTTATTTATTTTTGAGGGGGTGGCATGTGTGCCATGCCATCCCTGTGGTGCTCAGAGGACAGCTTCCAGGTGTCAGTTCTATCCTGCCCTCGTGTGATTCCCAGGGATAAAACCCAGGCCATCAGTCATGGTGACAAGTGCCTCAACTCAATGAGTCACCTTGCCATTCCAAAACGTCTTTTTCAAAAAATAGATAATGAATTGCAGAAGGCTCTGATTCTCAACGGGCAGGTCTTCCTCACACCTCTCTCCAGGGGACACCTTCCCATGACTGGTGTCATCTTGATCGTCACGATTGGGGAAGGAAAGATCACTAGTGAGCGCAGATGTTGGTGATAGGGCTTCCATGAGCCCCACTCACTTCTGCATTGTGAGGCCCGTCTCCGTAAAACATGAAATAAAATTATATTCTACAACTGAGCTATGGAGATAAATAACATTGGGTTGAACGGATTCCTCTGTGTCAGAGAGAGAGAAAGAGAGAGAATGTGCATGCATGTGTGTGTCAGAGAGTGTGTGTGTGAGAGAGAGACAGAGTGTGTGTGTATGTGTGTGTGCATGCATGTGTATGTGAGAGTGTGTGTGTATGTGTGCGCGCATGTGTGTGTGTCTGTGTGTGTCTGTGTGTGTCTGTGTGAGAGAGAGAGAGAGAGAGAGAGAGGAGAGAGAGAGAGAGAGAGAGAGAGAGAGAGAGAGAGAGAGAGAGAGAGAGAGAGAGAGAGAGAGAGAGAGAGAGAGAGAGAGGTCTCAGTCTATAGCCCAGATTGGCCTGGAACATAAAACATAGCCCAGGCTGGCCTGAAACTCATTCCTCAACTTCCCATATGTTGGAAATACAGGTGTACACCATCACACCTGGCTTCATATTCTTTGTTAGTATGTTCATTTTCTCTTCCGATTTTAAAATTTGATTTAAGCATCTCGCAGGGACGTGCTCTGCTGTGACTATTGGGCAAGAGGCTTGGGGGCTGCTAAACATCCCGTAAAGCCTGGGACCACCCCTATGACATGGCCTTAGAGGGCAAGAGGTCAACCTTGAGAACTATATGGTCAAGGAAAACTCCAGAACACACAGCTTAGAAAGTGAGTCTGAGCTCCCATGGCCCCTGGAACGAGCCGAGCTAGCCAGGTTTAACCTTCAGTAGCTAACAAGGCTGTGTAGAACGGGAGGACACTTGATGAGTAGCGTGCACACTTTCATAAGAACACTCAAGCAGTCCGAGGGGTTTCCTCCTCTGTGCCTAAGGGTAGAGAGAGCACAGATTGCTCAGCTACCCAGGCACCCATCAACACCTCATTACTCACACAAACGAAGAGTCTTGTGATGCCATTGCCTGGGGCAGCTTCATTGGCATGAAGCAGAGTGGTCTCCATGAATGTGCTTGGATATGTTCACAGCACATGTTCAAGTGCATCCCTGTGCCACTGAATGAGGGACTGCGCTCTGAGAAACACCTTTAGGCAGGTTCCTTGTCATATGAGCACTGTGGAGTGGGCTTACACAGGCCTAAATAGTAAATGTGACCTCCTGATCCAACCCGAGACACCCATAAACATGGGATGAAGCAGGCTGCCACTGGCATTGAAACCGTAAACATAATGCTTAATCTTGATTGTCAGTTTGACCGCAGGATTTAAAACCACTATGGAAGTCAGGCGGTGGTAGCACATGCCTTTAATCCCAGCACTCAGGAGGCAGAGGCAGGTGGATCTCTGTGAGTTTGAGGCCAGCCTGGTTTACAAGAGCTAGTTCCAGGACAGGCTTCAAAGCCACGGAGAAACCTGTATGAGGGAGGCGGAAGTGGAGTTTCACACTGAAGATGAAAGCATTGGGCATCAGCCCTTGCCTTCCTTAGTCCTGACTGCAGAAGCCACGTGACCAGTGGCCTCCAGTTCCCACTGTCACAAGTTCCCCACCATGATGGACTGAACCATCAAACTGTGAGGCAGCATGAAACTTCCCTTCCTTCGGTTGATTTTGTCAAGTATTTTGCTGCAACAATAAGGCAATTTCCAAGTGGTAACACTTGGAAATCAATGTAGAGAGAAGTGGGCTGATGTTGTGACGAATCTGAGTGTGTGGTTCAAAGGCCTTTGGAAGCGGTTTGTGGGAAGGATGTGGGAGAGTTGGAGTTTGGGACTTGGAAAGCTGTAGAACGTTATAAACAGAACCTAATGGACCATTATGGAGGGGATTTTAAAGTCAAGAGTGCTAAGAGTAATGTGGACAGCAAAGGCCTGGTTAGGAGGCTTTGGAGGAGGTAAGACTCCTGGCAACGAGGCTGGAGGCCATTCATGGGGTATTCTAGATATAACGTTGATGGATGTTGCCTGTGTCCTTTAAACTTGAATAGTGCCAAACACAGGGGTGATGGGCTAATTTGTTAGGTGGAGGAAATAAAATAGCATTCAGGTACAGCACGGCTACTGCTCACAGCCCTCATCCAGGTCCACAGTGAGAGAGACCATGGACAAATGCCAAGGAACACTGCAGGCACGGAATAGAGCTAGCCCAAGAGAGAGGCTATGTGTGCCGCAGGCTGCAGAGCTGGGGGAGAGGCTATCTAAGCCCTTATGGCCCAAAAGATTCCATCAAAAGTCCTAGATGCTTGACATGGAGCTGTAGCCTCAACGTCGCAATCCTCCTGCGTCAGATCCAGGGTGTTGTGATTATAGAGTTGGCTAGTAAAGTCATGTTTCCCTTTGTTTGTTTGTTTGTTTGTTCTTCAAGACAGAGTTTCTCTGTGTAACAGCTCTGGTAGTCCTGGATTCCCCTCTGTAGGCTAGACTGGCCTTGAACTCACAGAGATCCTCGCCTCTGCCTCCTCAGTGCTGGGATTAAAGGAGTGTGCCACCACGGCCCAGCTATCCCAAATATTTCTGATCTATGATGGCAGATATACAGATCAAGCCCACAGATACAAAGGGCTCAGCCTTCTATTTATTTCAAAGGCTTTTGGATTCGGCGTGCTCACAATTTATTTAGGATATTTTCGCGTATGCAATTATTCAGAGAAACGATTATATGTTGTCTTTGTTTCAGACAGGATCTCCCTATATAGCCTAGAGGGACCTCAAACTCATGATCTTTTTGCCTCTACTTCCCAAGTGCTAAGATCCCAAACATCAATTTCTGGGAAAACACTTGGAACAGACCCCTAGTGTGCGGAGGGGTCCCAGTGAGCCTCAGTGCTGTGCTCCTGGCTTCCTGGCAGCATTGTCACGGGCACACTTGTCGGTTCTGGTTAGGAGCCACCACACACAGTAGCCTCTTGAGATGTTTGCCAAACTGCTGAACTGAGAACAATTTGGCAAGTGTCCAGAGAGTCAATGAAAATGTTCATTATCTTTGCCCTGTTTCAGCCTCTGTTCTGGGGCTTTTCTAAGGACCCTGGCTCATGGGGCAAGTGGGAAGCCGTAATCGACATGAATTCACCATGGAAATTGGAAAATGCTTTACAAATGTTTTCCAGAATCGTGTGAGAGATGGGCTGAACACAGGGCTCCTGAGAGCACTCCCCTGGAGTGCTCCACACAGAAGGGGACATCTGAAGAGCGCCCTCTGGACAGCTGCTGGGACACATTGAGACAGGCAGCTTTCTCTTCATACTGACCACCTGCTGAAAGGAAAATGGCTGTAAGAAAATGTTAACTGTAAAGGACAAAATTAAAAAAAAAATGAAATCCATGACAGGAAGAAAAGAATACATAGAAGTCTTTTTTTTTTTTTGACAGAGGTGGTCAGCCACTGACACCAGGTCTACATTTCCTACAAATGTAATGTGGGCTTAGACATCCCAGAGGAGCAGTGTCTGGAATGTTCTGCAGTTGTTATCTCAGCCAGCAGACACACCAACCTGGAAACTTCAAAGTTCGAGGGCAGAAGGAAAGCGGGCGGTGGGACACCCTGCTCAGCATCTTGCTGCGCTTCCCACTAACTGTCCCAGTGATTGAAACAAACATGGTGGGTGCCGTGAAAGGTGGAAATACCACCCCATTCTACTCCCTGTAACTCCAGCTCAGGGGGAGCCATGCTTCAGAACAAGGGATGATGATGCCTTTATAATAAGAGGGGTTGGGGTGATGGTGGCTCAGCAGTTAAGAGAACTGCTCCTCCAAAGAGAGTGCCTGAGATTAGTCCCTAAAGCTCACTTTGGGTGGTTCACAAACACCTATAACTCCAGCTCCAGGAGATCTGATGCCCCCTTCTGGCCTCTGCTGGCACACACACACACACACACACACACACACACACACACACGGCATACAGTCGCACAGACATATACACATAAATAAAAAAAATTAAGTAAATAAGGACTAGTATGGTAGCATACACCTGGATCCCAACATTCTGAAATCAGAGGCAGGAGGATTACTGCCAGTTCAAGGCTAGCTAATCTACAGAACAAGTTCCAGGCCTGGAGGGGTTGCATAGCAAGACCAACCCTAAGCACAAAACAAGAGGCTGTATGTCAGTTCAGTCTGCAAAAGTGCTTGCTTTGCAAGCAACAGGACCTGAGTTCAATCCCCCAGGGCTCACTTAAAAGCCTATAATCTCATTATGGGGTAGGTGCAGACAGATAGATCCCTGGTGCTTGCTGGCTAGTCAGCCTTGCCTACTGGGCAATTTACAGTCCAAGGAAAGACCCTGCATCAAAGAGTGGAGAGCAACTGAGAAGTCGCTGTGAAGATTGTCCTCTGACCTCCATGTGCACATTTGTGCACCAGCACACATACAAAAGCAAGCACACACAGAGCAAAGAGGGGCGAATCCGGGGCTGTAGTTCAGTTGATAAGAGCAGCACTTGCCTGACTTCCGTGAAGTCCTGGGTTAGATCCCCAGCACTTCAAAATCTGGACATGGTGGTCTAAGGCTGCAGTCTCAACCCTTGGGCAGTGTAGACAGGGGAGGCCAGAAGTCCAAGGCCAGCCTTGGCTACGTAGAGGATTGGAGACCTGGAGACCCTGTAAAAAAGAAAGGAAGGGAGGGAGAAAGGGTAGGAGGGTAGGAGAGAGGGAGGGATGGAGGGATGGAGGGAGGGAAGGAGGGAAGGAAGAAGGGAGAGAGCAAATTTAAAATATACTCCCTATATTCTCAGAAGGCTAAGGCAGGAGAATCCTGAGTTTAAAGGCCAGCTTAGAGCACTGTAACAAGGCCCTGCCTCAAAATAACAGTAAACAAAAAAGTTCAGAGCAGAGGGTTTAAAGTCAGACTAGCACACCATAGGGTGTTAACAGCAGGACTGTAGCTTTTGGCCCTGGCTTATTTGTCCTTTTTTCTGGGATGAATAAACATGCTTTTTCCTAATAAGGATGGAGCAAGTTGTATTTTAAGAAGCAGAGGGGACAGGAGGAGGAAGAAAGCAGAAGGGGTGGGGGGAGTATCAATTACACAATTAAAAAGTTACAAGATTGAAAAATTCCTTCACACAAAAGAGAACATGGCTTCTTCCCAATCACCCTACAAGGAAGCAGCAGAGATACTCTTCATCTGGTGTAAAAACTAGGAAACAGAACTCTGGAGCTGCTAAAGTCCCCAAAGGCCATTGTAGACACAAGCCTCATCTCAAAACTCTCAGCATGAAATCCGGGCTCCCTCCCTTGAGCGGAGACCACTTCATCCGAAAGACCTGTGGAGTGAGTCTGTCCTGGACTGGAGGTGGGGCTCCTCTTGGCCCTGTAGAGTCTTTACAGTCCCCTGATCATAGATGCCTTGAAGACTTCCCGTTCAAGCAGGGCTGACCAGAGGTCTTCTGTGGAATGTGGAACTGGGCCATGGAGAAACAAGAGTGGCCCCCTGGAGAGTCTGGAGAAACACTGGCTGATCCTATGGCTTGGGGTACAAGAAGATTGGTCTCTGGGGGACAAAAGGGATAAAGAGATGTGGGATGGAATTAAGGCCCAAGGGTGGCAGCCTGAGCTGGACAGGAAGGTCAGCTGTGTTCTTGCCTCACATCCAGAGAATGCTACTATGGTGTTGAGCTGTCCTTTCGTTAATGGTGTTACTACAGGCCCTTCCCCACAGTGTGTGTGTGTGTGTGTGTGTGTGTGTGTGTGTGTGTGTGTGTACATGACTTTCAACAGAGTCTGGCTCCACATGCCAGGCTCAGATCCCAGCAATCCTCTTGCCTCTGTGTCTCATGCCCACTGCAACCATGACTCTTTCCTTCCTAGGGTTTATTTTATTTTATATTATTTATATTTATTTTATTTTATATCCACGAGTGTTTGCCGGAGTGGGTGTATTGTGTGCAATCAGCGCCCATGGAGGCCAGAAGAGGGTGTTGGATCTCCTACAATTGGAATTACACATAATCATGATGTGGGTGCTGGGAATTGAACCTGAGTCCTCTGGAAGAGCAGTCAGTGCTCATAGCCATCTCTCTAGCCCCCAATCATGATTCTTAGAGAAACAAGCAGGAGCAAGGGTGTATCAGTGACTTCAGCAACTGCTCCCTTAAGGAATGAAGCAAGGATGTCGCTGCCAGCACTGTTCAGAGTCACTGTGGTCATAGAGAGCTCCGTAAGTGTGGTGGGAGAGGGGAACGGATGCTAGAAGCAAGGAACTGAAAGGAAAAGCAAAATTCACATGGCTTTTTGGTGACAGGATAGTCCACTAGTAAAATCACAAAGCCAACTGAGAAACAAGTTGAACTGACTAGAGGTCTATAAGGGATCTGGACACAACACAAACAGCCAAAGACAATTGTTTACCTGCATGTTGATGGAAAACAATTTCGGTGTACAATGGGGGAAATGTAGAATTAACAATAAGCAGCGAGAACCAGAAAATAAACCTAATGTGTACCCCACAATCTCTATGTAAAACATAAAATTTTACTAAGCAACACAAATGGACTTCCCACAGGACAGGGAACCCTGATTGCTTTTCGGGCTGAGGGGGGGGGGGGACTTAATTGGGGGAGGGGGAGGGAAATGGGAGGCGGGGGCGGGGAAGAGACAGAAATCTTTAATAAATAAATAAATTAAAAACAAAACAAAACAAAAAAAAGCAAAAAGAAAAAAAAAAGAAAACCAACTCATATATACACCCAGCCCCAGCCAGTCTGCAGTATCCAAACTTGTGAGCTGGGACACACAGGTGCACACTAAACCACTAAGTTCAGAGCTAATTTGTTACCCAGCAAGAGCTAACTATAAACGTCATAGTCCTAGGAAGAGACACTCTCTGCTGGAAAGATGTGCACTCTCTAAAAACTACACTGTGACGAAGCATAACTCAAATAAAAACAACCATAGATATTTATTTCCCTGACACTTAAAAAAACAAATTGTAAAGCAAATTTAGCACTAAAATTTTGAAAGAAGCTAATGGAAGAAGAAAAGGCCTAACATCAATAAATATTAAGAAGCATCCAGGGGCTGGACAGAGGGCTTAGTGGTTCAGGGTACTGACTGCTCTTGCTACCACCCACATGGTTACAACCATGTGTACCTTCAGTCCCAGGGGAACTGATGCCCTCTTCTGACCTCTGTGGAGGTAAAACACCCAGACACATAAAAGTAAATAAATAAGCAAAAGACTTTAAAGTACCAAAACTTGAGGAAAGTCACACACCAGAGGGAGAGAAACTGAAGGCCAATGAGATGACTCCATAGATTAAGGCACCTGCTGCCAAGCCTAGTGACTTGAATTCAATCCCAGGCCCCACGTGGTGGAAGGAAAGAACTGACAACAGCCTACAAGCTGTCCTCAGATCTCCACACACATGCCATGGCATGGCCACGCCCTCCCCAGGACAGAAGCCGATGCTCCTGAAGATGTCAGGGAGGAAGCAAAGGGAGAAGGAAACCCTATCTCAGAAACAACAAAATGAAAGAAAGAAAATAAAAGGCTGGGGGGTGCAAACTATCACAATCAAAAAGTATAGTGTACCACAGCTCTGTGATGAAGGTGGCCAGCCGTAACCAGCGCCAGGGTACTCGTGGGGTTTCTGGGAACTGAACCTGGTTTCTCAGCAACAGCAGTATCTTAGTTTAGGGTCTCTCCTGCTGTGAAGAGACACCATGACCAGGGAAACTCTTATAAAGGAAACATTTAATTGGGGGCTGGCTTACAGTTGAGAGGTTTGGTCCATTATCCTCATGGAGGGAAGCATGGCAGAACACAGCAGACACAGTGCTGGAGAAAAGGTTGAGAGCTCTATCTACCCATCTGGCAGGCAGCAGCACTGGACTTCCAAAACCTCAAAGCTCAACCCTGGGGATACACTTTGTCTAATGAGGCCACACCTCCCAATCCTTTCAAATAATGCCACTCCCTGGTAACCAAGTTTTCAAATCTCTGAGCCTGTGGGGGTCATTCTTATTCTTATTAGCTCTTACTGCTAAGCCATCTCTCCAACACATATGTATATTAAAGCTTTACTTTTGGGATTTTTTATTTTTATTTATACACACATGTGTATGTAAACAAGTGTGTTGGTGCCCTCGGAAGACAGAAAAAAGTGTGCTATACTCTGGACCCTCCTGCCCGGCATAGTGGCACATGCCTTTAAGCCCAGCACTTAGGCAGCAGAGGCAGGAAGATCTCTGTGAGTTCAAGGCCAGTCTGGTCTACAGAATGAGTTTCAGAACAACCAAGGCTTCACAGAGAAACCCTGCCTCAAAAGATATATATACATAGTCAGACATAAGCTGCACTGGAGACTGAACCAAGAGGATCAGTGTGAGTGTGAAACACGTCTGTGTTACACAGCGAGACCTCGTCTAAAACACACACACACACATCAGATGTGACTTCCTAACCTGCAATGAGAAAATGGTCAAAATGTTCCAAAAATCCAAAAGCATTCACTTGGAGCCAGAAGGCTGATGGACTGGATGCTGCCCAGACAGGTGATGTCCATGCATTGTTCCAGATGGATTGTGTCCTGAAAACACACATATGGGTGTGCACACATTAGGAGAGAGGGAAAGACAAGGCTTGGCTCCCTGGGATGGTCGCACCCCATAGAGAAAGGCACTGAGAAAGACAGGAGGACTCTCACTGCCCACTGAATTTCTGTATGGTCTGAAAATTCTACAGGAAGTGTACAATAAATAGAAACACAAAGCCAGAAAGAAGATCAGTGTGAAACAGAATGAATGCCTGCAGTTTGATACGGGATAGATTTAGAGACCTATGTGAGCATAGAAATGGCTCCTTGGCCCTTCGCTACTTTCTGTTCAAGAAGTCACTGTTTTCCAAACTCATGAGCCCTCCCAAAGTGACCCTCATGGCTTTGATGTCCAGCATGGGATCTAACTAAACTATGAATGGAGATGTCATTGATGTAAGCCTGATCCGGTGGCATCTTTGTCTCGGTGAAGACACTGGGAAGGAATCTGTGGAAGGGAAAAAAAAGCCAGAGGACATTGTCTTATTAAAGGCCCTGTTAGTAGACGTTGTCCTATCAAAGCCCTTCTAATGTGTGGGCGTCTCTTTTGTCCCCACTCCTGGCTTCTTGTATGCCCACCCTCGCCCCAGCTTCTTTAAACTCTACCTAGATGCCCTTCATTGGTCAGTCCTATGAAATGGCTTCTGAGCTGTGCTCTTTAAAATCTTTATTAACTTGACCTCAGACCTATCCCATTCCTCCAGGAGAATCGGAACCACAACCACCGTGGCAGAACTATCAATATCAGCTGGGCATGTGCCACTAAGCCATGCTCTATAAGCACATGGTATCCCATGGTATTCTGGAGTACCCCGACGTGCAACCTCTTTTCTGCAGACTCGATACACAGATGTGGAAACCAAGGCAGGTCAAGAACTGACTATGGAGATGCATGTACCCTTGGTGGCCTCGCTGGCCCCACACCAGCTGCTGTCTCCGTTCTTGTCACCATCATCTGAACAGCTGTTGCTGAGGCTGTTGCTTTCCTTGCTGGGGGCCCCTGAAGACAACAGATGCCGTGGGTCCTCTCTGCATCCTTCAGCCCTGGCAAAAGGTGAAGATGTTGGATGAGGGTAGGTGAGGCTGAAGAAGAGGCAAGACAAAAAGAAGCAGCTCTGGGGAAAATACTCAAGGGGGAAGTGAGAAGGTGAAGATCCTGGGTAGGGTCTTCAGAATAATCTAGAATGGAGGCAGGGAAGGGCTGCACGAAGGAAAAGAAAGGGTCAAACAAAAAGTGACTACATTTATGCAGGGCCTTCCTCCTAGAGTTGGCAAAAGTAGTAGTGTTGGTCCCAAGGGAATGTTTACATGCTCCCAGGAGCAAATTCTTATGAGGACCTGGGCCCAGATGTTAGTTCAGGCTCACTATTTGTTGCCTAAGTGCATCCTGATGCCCAAAATTTCCTGTAACCTATGGAGTAGGCTCTGTGCTGGAAGCCCCATTCTGGACCACTTGTTCTGATACCCTAACATAGCCATCACAGCCCAGACAACTTTCAGGGCTGTTCCCATCAGCATGAGCCTTCTGACCCAGGTTCCAGCCCCTTCTCACCCTCTCACCCTGAAGGACTGCATCTTAACTATCTTAGATAAGCCCTGTCGTGTCCCCTAAGCAACCTTCCCCTTCTCCCAGAGCTCTGGGTGGCCCAGCATCAGTCTGTGCTGAGCTCGCCCCTGCCTCACAATGCCAAGTTGCTATCAGAGTCTGATAAGGCTGTGCCCTGCCTACCACCAAGCCCTACGTCACGCCCCCTCTGTAATGTTCCTGCTTTACCTAATTTATCCATTGTCACCCACGCCGAACAGGGAGAGGCCTCCAGCAGAGCCAAGGCATCCGGCGCTGTGGTTTGCTTTTGTTTGTTTTGATTCCTTCAAGGACCAGACTATGTTCATACAGCTTTGGTCTCTCAGATGCTCTCTTCTGGGTCTAGAAAAAGAATCCTCCCTGAAATATTCCTCAAGCAAAAAATATGGACTGCTACCAACATCATATTCTGCCATATCACATTCAATTCATTTGAGAACTCCACTTATCCCTCCCTCTCCAGGGGAAATAATGGGGGGAAAGTTGCATTTAGGCTTCCAAGATCTCTGTAATTTGCCCTAGAGAGAACAAAGAGGCTTGAGTTATTAACTCTGTTTTATACTCGAAGCAAACATGTCTCCTAGAGATTAAACGGCTTGCTTGTGTCACCGGGCTGGAGGGGCTTGGGAAACACAGCCAAGCTGCCCATTCTGTCTCTAGACACCCAGCTCTCCCCACCGCTCTGTCCTGCCTGCAAAAGCACTTTTACTGCCGTCTGTCGACAGCCGCGTAATGCGGACCAAATGCAGATCAACCCCTCAGGACTGCGAAAATAGAGACAGCCTCTACTATTTAGCCGAATAGGTTCGAAATGATTGAAAATCGCTGGTGTCCACTGAGGATCTAAACGAAGAAAAAAAGTGCACAAGCAATCATCCTGGCAATAGATGCTTCTAGAGAAAATGAGTGTGAAGGGGCCGCTCACTAGATCTCTGGAGCACCGCTTTCTAAAAGGCAATCAGTGCTGTCTTCCTGGCACAGGGACAAGAAAGGCTAGGCACTGGGAAGAGCGCAGCATCCTTGTAGCCAATCAGCCCTTACTGCAAAAGAAGACATCCATTCTGTTTGGTCAGCTGCCTGGTAGTCACTCCCATGCCTAGAGGATGCTGGTCAGTATCCAAATGACCCCTCTACTTGGAAACCCCCCAGCTCAAGGGAGCCTAGAGAATGTTCCCGGTGTGGAAAGGCTTTTCCCTTAAGCCCTGGATGAGACAGACAGCAGGCAGTGGGAAGTCAATGTGCCTGAGATAGCCCTCAGAGGTGGCTTTGATTTCTAAAGTGACTAGGTGACCTGGAGAAGCTGGTGACCTTCTGAGTAGACCGACTATATGACTGTACTATAAGGGAAAGCAGGCCTTTAAAAGAAAATGAAGAAAGCGGGGGCAGGGCCCAAGATATACCCAAGGTTTCTTTCCTACCCAGAGTGAGAAATGATGGTGGTAGACAAAGGACTGCTCTCCATCAGAGGAGGTAATTTTCCAATATCTCTGCTCTCCGCCCTTGAGCTCTGCATGGATCAAATGGACCAAACAGGGCTGGGATGTAGCTCAGCTGGTAGCGTGTTTGCCTGCTATGCAGGAAGCCCTGGGTTTAATCCTCAGCATAAACCAGGTGTGATGATACCTGTCTCAATAAACCCAAAATTCAGCAAGTAGAGGCAGGAGGAGCAGGAGTTCAAGGTCATCTTTAGCTACAGAGCAAGTTCAAAGCTAGCCCGAGCAACATGAGCTCCTGTCTTGAAAAAATAATGAAGGAATAGCTCTTGACTCCATTCACAGGTCAAGGACAAAGATTACACAGACACGGGCTAGCTCTGTGACAGTGTGATGCAGACTCTAATAGTGTTGTTCAGAAGAGGACCATGAAGACTCCGTTGAACGGTCTGTGGTCCGTAGACGCTGTGGCAAGCAGTATTGATTCATAAAACTGGAAAAGGCACGTTGAAAACCCAGCACCTGGTGCGTTAAGTCTGCAAAGATGTTGGTTCTGTTGACAAGGCAAAGACTATTGAGGACCGATATGCTCCCCAAGACTCAGGGGCTGAAACCTAGAATGTTTATATGAGTAAATTTAGAAGTAGGACCTTTAAGAAAGTAAAGATACTTCTTTTTATTATTCATTGTTATTATGTTGTTATTATTGTTATTATTATTTCTTTGGTTTATCGAGACGGGGTTTTCCTGTGTAGTCCTAGCTGTCCTGGAATTCACTCTGTAGACCAGGCTGGTCTACAATGCAGAGATCCACAGAGAGCCGCCTGCCTCTGCTTCCCAAGTGCTAGGATTAAAGTCACATGTCACCACACCCAGCTGATGTTTCGTTTTTTTATTTGCAATGTCGGTGACGAAACCCAGGGCTTTCCACATGCTATCGATAAATGTTCTACCACCGAGCTACATCTGCAGACTTCGGTGTTTTGAAACAGGTAACATCTTAATATTTGTAGACCGTATTGAGGCTCCTTTCATACAGTGTTTCACTATGTGCTTGGGACTATTTTTAATGTGCTGATATATGTACCATGATTAGTGATCTGTGTTTGCAAAACCCCAGGTAATTTTCATGTGTTGCCAGAAATTATAATGTTAGACTTTAACCACCCTATCTGAGCCACAAAATGGTTACAGTTCTCCTAAGAAGGAGGCTGATGCTCTTAAGGTCACACTGCTTTCTTGGTCCCAGGCAGGCTGGCTGGTCATTGCTAAGGGAAGCAGCTCATAGTACAGGAGCCTGCTGGGATGTGGGGTCTGATGGCTGGCCTTCCTTGACTGAAGTCACCTTCCTTTTTGCACAGCAGTGACAATGAGGCCAACACTGACCCACAACACATCAATCAGTGTGTGCTGATCAAACACAAAGATAATAAAGTACTGGAGATACCACCAGACACGATGTTATCCAAGCAGCCAGTACACAAAACAACACGAAGGCAGCCATGTCCATGTCCCAACAGAGAGCAGACGGGAATTCAAATGGGCATAGTTGGGGAAATTATCCTAAAAACTCAACTGCCAAACCTCCAGACAAATTTAACCTACTTTCATAAAATCCCAGAGCCCAGCAGAAAGTATTTCCTATCATTTTAAGTTGTTTTATTTTATTTTTCCCATATAGAGTCTCACTGTATAGCCCAAGTTGGCCTGAAAAATTCACAATGTAGCCCAGGCTGGCCTCCAATTCCTGTGTGCTCTTCCCGCTCAGCTTCCCTAGTACTGGGATTACAGGCGTGAGCCACACATGCAGAACTGTCTTGTTTTTATTTTGTTTTGCTTTGTTTGTTTGAAACTACAGAAGTAAGCTGGGTATGTTGGCACAGATCTTTAATTCCAGCACTTGAGAAGCTGAGGCAGAAGAGCGAGTTTAAGGCCAGCCTGGGCTGTATAGGAAGATCCTCCTTCCCCACCCCCTCCAAATAAGCTACACAAGCAACATCTTTCACAGACAATGCGATGTCAGGAAGATCTGCCTTCTTTCCAGAACTTTAAACACAATTTCAGGACGGCGTTCTCAGCTCACCATTGTGTCTGAGGTCCTAGGAAGGACTGAGGCAAAAGCCAGGCAGTCTTACAGAAAGAACCAAGAGACAGCGTCTCCGTTTCAGTCTTAAATATCACTCCACGCATCCAGCCAGCACCCTGCACAGGTTCCATGTGGGACAGGAACCTTGCAGGTTGGAAGTGTGTTTAAGACAAGGGTGGGGAAAACCAACACTCACACGATCTGCAGCCCTGCCCACTGCAGTAGAAAGTGATTCGCTTGGCTTTAGATTTAAATATTTATTCCTCAAACACAAAGCAATGTTTAGCATGCATCTTCCCTAATGTCCCAGCCATCTGGCCTTGGAGATGTCTTCAGATGAAAGGACCAGCTGGGATTCCAGCTTCACGGGTACGGAGTCTTCCTGGCAGAGGGGGGTGTGCCTGAAAGACACACTGGGCCTCCCTGCTCTGGGAGCCGTGTGGTTTTCTTTTCTGGTCCCATAGTTAGCACTTAGAGGAATTTCAAAGCAGGCTTCTTCATACCCCATCTGGAAGGAAACACCCTCTCCTGGCCTTATGAAGTGATGTCAATGATTTGTGTGGGACAGGATTAGAGGGACACTGTGAAAGCCAGACCCGTGCTGCCCCCCTGGGGTATATGAAGCAAGCTTGGTGGCAGAAGCCTCTGGAGTAACATGGTGCCTCAGGCTCAGAGAAGAATATTCTGTCAAAGTGTCCATTGCCACTAGGGTCTGTTCCCACTGTGTTGAATGTAGCCGATAGTGACACCACCTTTAGTCACAACTGCATCCTTGAAATTGGACAACACAAGGCATTTAAAAAAAAAACTTTTAAAAATATTTCCATCCCAGCCCACCAAAAGAGAAAAGTTAAACCAAGTTCCCACACACCAGTTCTGAGTCTGGGAGCAGGCCTCCTGCAGCCACGGCCTTGGCCGGGGTCAGCGACAGGTAGGACGATAGCACCGTCCTACATTATACTGCTGGCAAATCCGTGAGGAGGTGACAGGGATGCTTTTAACCTCTGCGTGGAGGCTAAAATTATCCCACTAATCACAGCTTCTATAAGTCGGCTTCTGGTGTCTCGGGAGCAGGAGAGGAGGTGTTGGGCAGTATGCATTTGGTGCCATTAAACCTGACTATTACCCATGGTCAGCAGATGCTGAGGACCTCAAGGGAGGGAGACAGAAGTTCCAAGTGGAGAGTGGGTGAGGGACTCCTACGACTGTCCCTGCTGATGCTTCCCAGGACTCACACTTGGGAACAGATGGAAGCTTCGGGAATCCAAAACTTATGGGTCCACTTCCGGATGCCATAATAAGCTATAATTCAGCCCCACCGGTGCTGCGGACCTCTCGGACTGCAAAGACGAAGCTTTTTTATTTCCCCCAGATTTATAACCAAGCCATGAGCGGAGGTCTTCTACTTGGTCACATGACTCTAAGGACAGGCATTGGGTGGGGAGGAGTGGAAATGCCTCCCCTCTGCTCAGCAAAAGGAGAGGGCCTCATTGCCAAACAACCCAGATCCATTTCCTCCGGAACGTTCAAGGGTCTCTGCACGAGCCGCTCGGGTTTGTTTGGGTTTTACTTTTGAAAAACTTCAAGGTCATTTCACAAAACTTTGAAATTAAATCCAAGCCCCACTGCAAAGGCTCCTCTTCACTCTAAATCTGGGGCTTTGGGGAGGATGAGAGCATTTGCATCTCGGCAGATGCTTCTAAATCCACTCCAGTCCTGGGGTCACGCATAGGCTCCTAAACCAACAACAATTAAAAACAAGGGGCCCTCCTTAATCTGCTTAAGCAGGGCCTTGATCAGAGGGCGGTATCAAAGCTAGGCTTAATAAACGAATGTGTCAGACGCTCAGCTGGGTTCCTTCCTTTATCTCCAATCTGCTCCTCAGACCCATTTTGCAGGTGGGGAAGGAGACTGACAGACATCTTAACCTGCTGCTGCAGGTTTCCTTCTGATAGAAAGTTGGACCAGAGTGGTTTTCAAATCCACTGACCCAACTGTCCACCACTTGGAAAAAGCTCTCCCTGTCACGCCTGCCTCCTGGCCCCTCAAGAGCCCCCATGTAATGAAGTGAAACAAGTATCTGTCTGCTTCTAGCTCATACATATACATATACATACACATACACATACTCATACACATACACATACATATGGCTCAGGTTACAGCATGATCCAAAAGAACAGCTTAGCTGCTTCAAGGCATCTTGATTTATCATATGTATATGTATGTATGCATTAAAATGACAGTCTCTCAGGGCATGGTGGCTGATGCCTCTAATCCCAGCACTCAACAGGCAAAAGGCAGGGCTGCCACAGTTTAAGGCCATCCTTTCCCCAGAAAAGCAAAACAAAGCCGCTGGGTTCAAAGTTCAAACGTCAATAAAACACACGTTGACCAAAGAGCTATAGTTAAAATACACGCTCCCTGGTCACCAGTAGGTTGTAACCCCCACCTCAACCCTGCTCAGCTCGCTACAAAGAATGGCTACACGTTCTCCAGGACAAAGATAATAATCTGAAGACCCCAATCTCACCCCCTCTCCATTTACCTTTCACCCCACAACTCCTTCCAGCCAGGGCCCCCCCATGGCCCAAGTGACCAGAGATAACTGGAAAGTATCACACGATCCCTCATCATGAGTGAGGATGAGGGATGTGGGACACAGCCGAGGAAGGGGACCAGGGTTGGCTCTGCCGCTTGCTGTTCAATGACCCCAAGCCTCCAAATTCCTACCTGCATGATAAGTCATCTAACACGGTGGCACACATTATTAACCCCAGCAGTAGAGGCAGGCAGATTAGCTGAAAATGAGAGGACAACCTGATCTACATAAAGGTCCAGGGCTACAAAATGGGACCCTGCCTTGGATAAATAAACTTATTAGTATTGTTCTTCGCTAGACTGTTTGGAAGAACACATTAAAAAGAACAAATAAAAAGGAGACTAACGTGGGCCTGAGCTGTGTGCAGAAGGGCTGGCAGTAGAAAACGCTATTGTTATTGGGGAATACTGACTAGTATTGTTCTTCACTGGACTGTTTGGAAGAGCGCATTAGTTCCTATGTGCCCCTGAAGTAGCTACATTCATTCCCACGGTCATTTATTACTGGTGAACATCTGCTCAGGCTGCATCATGATCCAAAAGAACAGCTTAGGTTCTTCACGACATCTTGGTTTATCAAAACTCAAGGGCCAAGAGCTTTGCAGACCATGGTGCCCATAGCAGCCCTAGATGTTAGCTCTGTGCTTCCATTGGCTCACCGTGCCACGGGCAGGACACAAGGGTGTGAGATGAAAACCACTCAGACAAGTCACTGGGCCCACACCTTGCCCACACGTAGCCAGAACTTTCCAACAGTGTGAGTCAAAGTCCCACTAGAGAAAATTACCAGGCCCCAGTACTTGCTGCCCTGTGACCCCATCTGGCCCTGTCTGACACTGACAGCCAGCTATAACAGAGGTTTGAGCCCCACAGCTGCCTGGGGCATGCAGAAGGGAGAGTAGACTATAATTAGGCCAACCTTGCTGGCATTTCCCTCTTCACTCATACTTATTTCCTGTGAGTTGGGCGAGGGCTACAGGGCTTTACAAGGAACTCCAGGCATGGGGACTGGGAAGGGGGCGGGGTCTCTCACCACCTCGGATCTGCCCAAAGCAGACCAAGGAATAGTGAGCTAGCACACCTTCTTCCGCTTACCGGTGACCTCCCGCTGGGTGTTCTTAACGTGAGAACCCTCAATTCCCCTCTTCCTATCACTTGCCACATATCTCTTCCCAGACCAGAAAAATTAAAACTTTCTTTAAAAGAAAAGGTTCTTTTGTAGCTAGCTGGAGGGCAGGTCGGATGCAAAGAGACGTGGAGTCTGCTGTAAATGAGAGACCAGCTCTCAGGATGGAATGATGCTGACCTCTGTTGTATGGATGCCTCTGAGGCTCCTCTCTGTCCATCGACACAGAAGACCCCAGCCGGCAACGCAACTGTCACTAAGAGGGGTGTGCACGCCGATGCCCTGTCACCCCAGAAGTCTGGCATCTAAAGTAAGGTCTACTAAAAAGCCATCTAAGACTCCTCTAGAATTGGCCGGCTTCTTTGAATGTTTCTCACAAAATCTATGACTATCAGAAATAACTCAGTGGCGAACAAGATTCACTTGGGAAGGAAGCATGTGTGTGCCCTTGACTTCTTACATGCCGCATGACGTGAAACCATTTAGGCTTTCAGAAACCTCATCACCTGAATAATGCTGACACTATGCCCCAGCTCAGAGTTCTAGGAAGACGAAATGAGATAACAGAAGTGTGTTCTGAAGCATTAGTTCTGACCTATTATAAAATTCGTGTTAGCATTATTATTATTATTATTATTATTCATTCAGTCACACAATTTTGTTATACCAGGTGCCATTTGAAATTATGGAATTAGTGCCTGGAAACATTTTGCAACCTCAGAAAGCAGGTGCTGTATGTCTGTTCCTATTTTACAGCTAGGGAAGCCAGTATCAGAGACAGCTCAAACTGACGGAGTCTAGGTCTGGACGACAGAGATCTTCCCCTGTAGGCAGATCTGTCCTTCAAACTTTCCTTGTCCCTTTCTTTCTGCATAAAGGATTTTAAAAGCCCTGCTGGAAGCTAGTGTGCCTAGATCCCAGCAGAGGAGGTGAAAGAAGAGGTGATCTGGAGCCCAAGGCCAGCCTGAGATCCCAAATTAAAGAAAAATAACTATACCGGTTATTATTACATATTCTGTGCCATACCCCCCTGGACTTAGTTACATTGGCTTCATAATCCTACAAACCCTGAGGGAAAAAAGCATTTCCTGTAAATCAATGCGTTTTCTTCCCGCCCTTATTCTAGCCATAGTGCCCAACCCTGAACAGATCTCGCTCCACACATCCAAAATGGCCAAGGGGGAGAGCGAGAAAGTGCCAATGCCCCAGCTCCACAGCTAAAGGAGTGGGGCTTTGGCTTCCTCCTAGATAAACACACTTAAAGTAGAATCGATTAGGAGTTTAACATATTAAAGCCGAGTGACTTCCCTGCTCCAGAGAAATGTAAATTTCAGACCGGTGCGGTAGATTGGGAGTACTCCTTCCTTCAACAGTGCCCTTTTCCTTCAGGTGTGGGAGGTTTAGAGACAGATAGTACCCACTGAAAGACGTGTCAACCGTCTCCAAGGGACTCCTCCGACAGGGAGTTCTACAAAGCCCATAGAAAGACCCGCTGGGTCCTCCCCAACCTTTACCGCGGGTAGCTAGAAAAGTCAGGGGACCTAGGGTCGTCGGAAGTGAGTCCGCTGCGGGCGCTCCAGCAACAGCTCTAAGAGGCGCTCCAGTGAGGTGCAAGCACCAAGTCTGTAGTAGGAACAAACGTTCTAGGCTCACAGGGAAAAGGGGACACTCCCTGGGGAGGTGACAGCCAGAAAGAAAGCACCAACACCCAGGGGAGCTACCCTCTTCCCAGCTACCTTTTTGCACCGGAATTAGATTCGTGGTTGGCCTTGGGGGGGGGGGAAGCGGTGTTCGAAAGCGAAGGTCCTCGAGTGAGTGGTTGGGAGGGGACGCTGAGGAAGTTTCAAGGAAGGAAAGAATGATGGAAGAGGTGAAGCTTTAGAAACCTGGGCTTGCCACTCCGCACCCCTTCCCGAAAACCCCTGATACCCAAGGAGACCAATTCCGACCCTCCCGCCCCCACTTCGCTGCGTTTTAAATTGTCTTCCAGGTTGCAACTAAACCGATTTCTTTTCTAGGCCTCTACGGGAGGCACTAGGGTACGAAATACAACATGGCTGGTCTACATCGCCATCACTTTATTGTATTGTCACCGTTAACTTAACTATAAATACTACGGTGGGGAACACGGCTCACGCAGGCAGCCCGAGACGGCGGGCGGGGCTGCAGTTCCCCCACACCCGTCCCCGGCGGTCCCGGGCCTGTACATTATTTACAGCTAGCTCCTCGTTGCTTTCTCGACCCCCTCCCACAAGGCAGGGCGTGTGCAAGTAGCATCGTCTGTTTGTGCAAGTCCTTGCGTCAGGCAAGCGCCACGGCCGGCCCGCGGCCGTCAGCTGTCCGAGTCCAAATCGCTTTTACCTTCCTCTTCCCTCTTCTCGGGCGAGGTTTTCGAGGACGCCTTGTTCCACTTCTCGGCGTTTTCCGACTCCTCCGAAGAGGACCGCTTCTGCCGTCTCCATTTGGCTCGGCGGTTCTTAAACCAGACCTGTTGCACAAGGGAGCAACAAAACAGTGATGACCAAAGGTTCGCTTCCCACCAACGCCAAGCCACCTCCGCGTGGCCAGAGGTCAGCCTGGAATCTCAGACTGGCCACGTGAAATTGCAAGTAATCGCTGCGCCCAATACCAACATTCCGCATTTCCACTCTACTTCCTGGGCCTAAAGCGCCTTCCAGCAGCCTCCAGGTCGCCGCCTCCGTGATGCTCTTAGAGTGGCTGCAGCCCCACAAAGAACTGTGCAAACCCCGCATACAGGGAAGGACCGCTAGACCTTCCCACCCACCACTAGGCTGGCCCTTTGCCTACCTCCACCTTCTCCTCCCGAAGGTGCACCTTCCGGGCCAGCTGCTCCCGAGTGCCCACGTCTGGGTACTTCGTCTCCTGGAAGAGGTTCTCCAGGGCTTCGAGCTGCTCGTCGGTGAAGATGGTGCGGTGCCGCCGCTTCCGCCGACAGTGCAGTTGGTTGAGCAGCTGCAGCTCAGTGCGCGACAGCGTGCCCACGTTCATGTAGGGAAGCATCTGGTGCGGCACCGGGGACACCAGCACAGAGCCGGGGCCCTCGTAGCCTGCGACAGAGGGAGGGAGGCCGGTCAGTCATCCTCTCTCTGCACCGTACTCACTGCTCTCTCTCACTTAAATATAGAATAGGTCTACAGGGTTTTTGGGGGCGAGGAGACCGGGGATGATCCGACGTGAAAGGAGCGAGCACCCGCACACATCCAAAGCCAAACCAGGCACTTTAGAATCGTAGTCTCCCCAGCCCTCAATTTCCGTGCGCGCAGGGAATCACCATGAGACTTTAGGTTGCTCCGTTTCTTTAGCTTAAAGTTTGCTTCAGACATATGCAAAGTCCCGTACCCATTGACCAAGAAATAATAATAACAATAACAATAATAGTAGTAGTAATAATAAATAAAAGAGAGGGGAAGCTTGCAAAGGAAGAAAGTTGGTGCCAGGTGAATAAAGCAAGCAGCGCAGCACCGTGCATCCACGTCCCGGCAGCCACCTACTACCACGGTGGGGAAGGCCTGCACACGATCGCGACCCTACCTGGGGGTGTCGGGACGCAGGAACACTGCTGGGCGCCCAGAGGCGGCACAGCCCCGCAGCAGGCCGGGCCCACGGGCGCCGCCTGCACGTGCAGCTGCCCGTAGAAGTAGCTGTTGTAGCCTAGTCGGGAGCCTCCGACCGCGGCCGGGAGGCCCGCGCCTCCAGGGGCCACAGGACGCGGGTAGAAGGCGCCGTAGTCCGAAGAGGTGCCACCGCCCGCCCCATAAAGCGAGTCCCCATGCAGAGCCGGGAAGACCACCGGAGCCGCGGCGCTGGGCGCCACCGGGAGCACCGCGTCCTTGCAGCGCGGCCGGGTGGCCAGGATGTTGTCGATGCTGAACATGCTGGCGGGCATCCCCGAGCCCCGCGCCGGGACCGGGGGGCGGCGGGGACGCGCCGAAGAAGGAGAAGTCTCCAAGTGGTGTTGTTTGGGGTGGGGGGTGGGGGTTGTCCCACTCTCTCCTCCCGCGGGCGAGCAAACCGAAAGAGAGCGCGGGCGAGCGCGCAACTCGCGCCCCTCCCCGCCCCCTGCGTCCGCGCTCCCTCCTCCCGCCCTCTCCTCCCCTCGCCGCCGCCTAGCTGAACTCAACCCGCGGGTAGGACGCAGCTCCGACCGACTCAACCTCTTGTTGGTTTTATACTGAGTCGACGTCATCCTGGATTTAGTTCCTGGTAATATGCAGATGACAAACAGAACCAGATTTGGTCCTTTTCTTTTCCTTTGGGTGGTGTGGAATAGGGGAGCGCGCGCGGGGGTGGTGGGGGCGCTTGCCGGGGAGGGGGGAGAGATGCCAAGAGGAGGGGGGCTGCAGAGCCTGAAAAAAGAGATTGTGGATTGAGAATTAATGAAATTAACCTAATCTTTTCCATTCGGCAGCCCCGGAGCGGCTCCGGCCTAGCTGGGCGGGCGGCCTAATTGCCAGGTTAATCTTATTAATACTATTGTCCCGCCGCCGTTAACAGCTCCGCCACCGACCTCTCCGCCCCGACCCTTTTCTCTCTATTATGGGGTGCGATTTCCTCTGCTTGTAGCTCAAAATCATTGTGGCCAATTTTACTTTAGAACTACTTTTTAATCTCTTTCGGAATTTATTTGCTTTTAGAAAATGAGGGTGTCCTCAAGTAAGACGGAAAATTCCACCGCTCCTCTCGCCGCCAAGCCTCCCCCCCCTTCGAACTCGGGGCCTAATTTCACTGTTTTTTCCTGTCTCCTCAAAATCTTTTGTTTTTGCGAAAGCCAAATTTTCTCAGAGCAAAAATGACGAAAGAAGAAACGTGTCGGGCTTCGAAAAGTTGCATACCCTTTTTGCGGTCATTTTGGGACTGAAAATTGTCCTGACGCTCCCTAGCTCCTAACACATCAGTTGAAGACCAAATTCAACCACTGTTTAAAATTCGCCACCGAGAGGAGCGCTCTGAAGCGATGCTTCCAGAGGCTTCCCGCGTGGGTGCTGGTAGGTTCTGTACCTTTTTAAAATTATTATTCTGGGGAAAGGGGTGTGTTCCCCCAAAATCGTTTGGGGGTTTTAATTCAGATAGGCACTACGGGGACTGCCTGTCTTCTTCCTCAGCGTATTGGAGTGGCATTTCCTCGCATCAATGAACTAACTCTCCTAAAGGCCTCTAGTTATCCTTCCAGGCCCGCTCCGGCCTCAGTGGAACCCCAGCGGCCAGGACGAAAGTCGGGCCACCGCGGGCGGCCGCGATGATTTGCGGGATTCTCCGTGAGGCACGGTCAGGCCGCGGGAGGCGCAGCCAGCCAGCTCTGCGCGCAGGAGGCTGGGCGAGCTTCGGGAAGGTAGGCGACCGTCTGTGCAGAACGAAAGCAGAGGCCCGAAGTCGCGTGGGCTGAGTGTCTGCCCCGGAATTGCGGAGCGGGCCATCGTCGCGCCTTCGCGCGGGCCATTCTCTGACTACTCCCGCCAAGGCCCGAGTGGAGGACCGCCAGGAGTTCCTATCCATTTTCTGGAGATTTCTCTCCCTTTCTACACTGGCCTCAAAGCACTCTAAAGTCGTACAATAAATGCTAAGTTCCCCCAGGCACCGAGGGAGACCCCTCTTGTAAATTGCTCTTTCTGGGATAGAGGGCCGGAGCGGTAAGTTTGGTCCAGCCTGGAGGCAGAACTCAGACTGTGCGTGAGAGCTGCCACCCAGAGCTGGGAGAGTGCGCTTCTCCTCCTAGGCCTCCGCGCGTGGACCTCGGCGCCCTTCAGCCCACCCGCGCATGGCCTGGGACACTTGACTCTGCTTACTTTCGCAGACTGGAGGTGGTGGTAGGGAGAGTTTTGTAGGACTGGATAGAAACAGGCTTCATTTGGGGGATGGATAGGTTTTGGTTTTGTTTTCAAAAGAAACAATAAAAGTCTTTCAGGAGTGTGACCCTCCTTCAGAAAGGCCAAGCCTACCTAGAAAGGTGAACTCCCCCTTTACAGTGACTTTACAGTCGCCAGGTTCCAAGATGCCACCGGCCGCTTGCCATGTTCAGTTCTAAAGGAAGGTGAACTGATGGACAAGAATGAGAGCCTGCCGCTTCAGCGGTGGTGACTTCGCTGCGTTTGTGGTGGTGGTGGTTGCGAGTGGGTAAGGCGCGTGCGCAGGCGGCTCTCTAAGGCCCTTTGCAGGGGTGCCAGGCGGAGGCAGGAGGGCCGTAGAACACCTGGGGTAGATTCCTGGACCCCTGCAATTTCTGAAAAGCAACTCAGACACAGACCTGACAGGTATTCATCCACCAATCTGAAAGAGCCCCGCGGAGAGTTTGGAAGATTAAGGCAACCCACACCCATCCCTTCGAGTCTTCTTAGCTTGATACTTAATGATCAGTTTTAGCGAGTCTCGGATTTCGCTGAGATGCTTGATTCCCTGCAGCGCTCTAGCTAGAGCAGGGACCCTAGAGGGAAAAAGCGCTTCACCTGGAGTCCAGCGTGTCATTGCCACCTGGCAAACTATCCCTCCTTTGAAACCTCGGGATTTTAAATAATCTAACCAAATCCAACATTAATTAAATCCCTTAAAACCGTAGGATTTAATGAGGATTGTTTATTGGGACAAAGGAGTGTGCCGCCCCCACCCCTGCCCAAAGCCAAAACCAAAGTCTGTTCAGTTGCGTTCAAGATAAAGAAAAGTCTCTTAGCTCTTTCCTCGAAGACAGGACTTTCCCAGAAGGGAACTCACGGACTCGAACCACACAACTGCACCGGCTTAACCGCTGCGCTCCGGGAGAGCTCACCCCTGGCGGGGCCTCCCTGGTACGATCGTCCCTTCAGCACAAGGTTGTCCGCCGGGAGACAGACTGTGAAGGAAGTCAGGGGCCCAGCTCCCTTGCTGTGCTTTCTCTGCGGAAACCATAAAGTGTCCCCAACGCACTGGAAACAATCTTGCCCTGAGTAGCCGGGCGCAATTGAAATAACAAATGCGAGGCACGCAAATTGTCCCCCCCTCCAGTTGCTAAGCGATTGTTTGTCGCCCCGCACGCCTGGCTCAGCATGGGAGGACCAGCGCCTCCGGAGGCAGCCAGCGAGGCTTCGGTGAGAAATAAGTAAACACGCTGTTGATTTTCTCTATTATCACCCAAACACGATTTCACACAAAGCAATCACCACGCAGAAGTCTATGAAAATGTGTTTGTTGAGGAGTCACTCGCCCCAGTAATAGCCCTCATTTTTAAGATATTAAAGAAAGGATCAGCGGATTCCACATGCATAAGGTGCATTTGCTGTTAGGCATCTATCAAAGACCGCTCTTGCGCCACCGTTATCTCCGAATTGATTCAGAGTGTAGGTTAAATTGCTTTTCTGATTTAAAACATAGCGACCAAGTTTGGAGTGCGCATCTGGATATCTTCTCAGCGGGCTGTCTCCCCACTATCCTTACACCTCAGTCTCTTAGCTCTTTTTTTTTTCCGGAAAACGGGTCTTAGGCCCCAAATCCTCAAGATGTTATTTTTTTTAATTAAATTATTTATTTATTGGGACAGGGTCTGTGTTGTCCTGACTGTCCTAGAACTCACTCTGTAGAATAGGCTGACCTCAGGGATCCTCCTGCCTCTGCCCCAGAGTGCTGTGTTTAAAGGCACGGGTCACTAACCGTCTCAGACAAGATTTATTTCTTAACACTCACTTTTTTGCCTACACGTGGGGCAATTTATAATTGGACATTTTAGATGGGGTTTTTAGGTACATGGTTTAGGCAGGAGTTTCCGAGTTGTGTGCAAAGGGTATGGGGATGCACGAATAAAAAATAGGAGAATCCCACTGAAGCCAGAGGTTAGCGGAGACCTCCTACAGTTTCACCAAGCCAATTGGTTTTGCTGTTTGCATTTTGTCTTAAAAAAAAATCAGTGTCCCAAATCCAGTTCCCTGTTTCTACTACTCCTTGGAAGACATCTCAGAGAGCTCCAAGTGATCTTCCTCTCAAGATAAATTGGGACCGTGCAGTTGAGCAAGGAGCTGGGCACCACCAACAAAACGTGGGGTCTGCGGCTTGTGAGCCTAAGATATTGACTAGCTGGTTTTTGTTAGAAGCGTTGCAAGTTCACAATAAAAGCGGCAACTAATCAAAGTGTTAGGAAAGGGCCACTTAATCCTGGGAGAGAAAGGGGCGTCCCCCCGAAATGACGTGTTTCCCAAGGCCTCAGAAAGAGAAAATAGCGTGGACTTCCCGGGTTGCAGAAATCGGCTTTCAGCTGAGCTATTTACCAAAGTTTGTTTCAAAGTGACTGCACCGTGGCTTTCGTAAATCACAGAATGCAAATGAGGATAATTTGTTCTCAAAGGAACTTTCTCTTGAAATGATTAGCAAAGTCAGTCATTTGAAAATGAGAGCAGCCAGCACAGACCTTCCCGAAGCCCCTAGCTAACCCGTATCAGCTTCTAACGTTTTCATTCATGTAAACCTCATTAATGAAGATCTTTTATTTAAACGTCAAGGGGATTTGAAATTTAGAGTAAATTATGAAGCTTGTATGTCTAGCCAAGTCATGGGTCAGATGCGTTTGTGAAAAACTGCTAAAAGAGCATATGGTTTTGAATTCTTCTACAATGACTAGTGTTTAAATAAATTGCTTGTACTGCTTAACTTCATGTGTAATTTTGACAGAAATTGGCCTATAGCCTTTTGATATGTAAACATTTCAGCCTTTTATGCGGTATAAAAAAGACACTTGCTTTTTCGGATCAGCTCAGGCAGTCACCCTGTAATTCAGAAAGCTGGCACCTACCATTACGTTCTTGCTGGATTTCAACTTTCAACTGGCAGCCTTGGGGAGGGAAAAAAAATAAAGAGAAGAAAGGAAGATATTTCAAAAGTATTGTCCATTTGCGATTAAAAGCTGCAGATGAGGTGAGAACGCCACTTACTATCTGAAAGACGTGGATAAACCATAGTTATTAAAGAACATTTCTGTCACTCTTCTTTAAGCCAGCCCATCGGAGGGGACACTTAAGCAGGGCTCAGGAATGACTGGTGTGTTATTAAATGCTTGTCTTAGGGCAGAGCCAGTCAGTCCAACACAAAAAATGAGTGTTAAAAAAAGTCTAGGTATCATTTCAGGACCTTACCAGCTAAATGGCTCCAATGTCACAGAACCTGTTAAAATGCAGAAATCAATCTGGGAAGAGAATCTTCCAGGGCACTAATCTCGGGATACAAAATGACACATCTGAGGGTGGAGGCTGTTAGTGGAAGCTGCGAAGTCCCCTCAGTGTACAGCGCAGAGCTCCTTCTGTGGCTGCTAGGGTTTTTGCACCACGGTCTACACAAACCCATTTGTTACTAATGTATCTCTGGGTGGAAACTGAAGCTTGGAATGTGGATTCCGCTATAACCAGGAAGAGGGAGAGAGAACGGTCCCCCAGAGCCCGAGAGGGAACTAAGGTTGACTTCCTGCATGGGCTCTGCTCTTGGTCTCGCTTGCATTTTTCTATGTAGCAGGCTTGTCTTGTGCGTTTTCAGGGTGACACTGCCCTTTGGTAGAATTTCAGAACTGGGGAAGTAGAGAGGTTCAGAGGAAGGGAAGAGCAGTTTCTTTGTGCATGGTGGGATGCCCGGGGAAACCGAGCCCCCTCTCTGAAAAGACCTTGCTGGCACGAATCTAATTAAGAAAAACTGCTTGGCCAGGGAAGATGGGGGTGGTTCCTTTACCGTTCTTAGGCATTGCATTCCAATCCAACAACCCGGAAAGCAAAGGACACATTTTAGGACATAAAAAGAAGTTCAAGGCTGTTTTTGTCCTGACTGGTTTTCTAAGCATGCTACACTCTACTTTGTCTAACCTATCCAACTATTTTCAAATGAATGAAGGTTAAAAAACAACAACAAAAAACATTTTTTATTCTATTAGCTGTCATTGGAAAGTTCTCAGAAAAACTATTGACCTACTAATAGAATAGTTCTGTAACGTTCAACTGCTCAACTTGCTCCCTAAAATTTGTTTGGGATTAGTTATTTGGGAAGTATGTATGTTGGGTAAGAGAAAAGACACCTAATACTTGAAGGATACTTTGTGAGGTTGACTTTCTTTTTCCTTTCTTTCTTTCCTTCCTTCTTTCTTTTTGCTTCCTTTTTTCCTTTTTAAGAATGTCGTGAAATTAAACTGAAAACAATCAGTTTCGTGTATTTGGGTGCCTTCCATGTCTAGAGCTGCAGTGTTAGCGAAGACATGGGTAGTGTTGCTGCCCTGTTTAGTTATTTCAAAACTAGACTTGCTAAAAGGGTCACTCGCTTTGACGTTCATTTTCTTGTTATCTTCTTTGAGGATAAAGTTTCACCTAGCCAAGGCAGGCCTCAAACTCACTATGAAGCCAGAAGAACTTAAGTATCTAATCCTCTTGTTTTCATCTCCTAATTTTTTTTTTTAAATATGTTTGCCACCGGATTTCTTTCATGTTTGGCCAGCACAGTGCCCACTAAGCTACAACCTATCTTTCCATCTTGAGATTTAGCTTACACCAAATAACGTTACTGATACTTTTTCAACATCAGAATGAGGAAGCCAAAAAAATTGAGTATGTTTCACCAGAAAAGGAGATGCCAGCATCACTTTGGGTCATGATGTGCAAGAGATTCTAGACTTTCTTTGACGGAAATTTCAAAGGGCATTGATGGACCCCTTAGATGCCTGTCTACTTTCTAAAGAAGCCAAGTATTCAGGAGCAGGACATTTCATAGGTCCTATCACAGCCAGGTCCAGTCACAACTTCCGGTCTACCATCACAGGCTTTTAGGCTGGGCCTCAACCCTAGCCTCGCCTTGACTTTGCCACCACAAAAGAGGCTGGACATTGGGCCACTTCCCCTCACCTGTGTCTTATGAAAAAAGAGGAGAAAAACTCAGAGACAACCTCACCTCTCATTTGTTTCATTCTTAGCCAAAGAATCAACAATTTTAGAAACACACACACACCTTACTGCTTCTTTTGTATAGTTCCACAGTGGACTTTCCTAGGCCAGTCTATCTGAGTCTGAATTCCCTGGTTTATGGTTGTTTTCTTGTTTGTGGGGGGTGGTACTTGCCAACTCCGGGAGGGTCAGGGATGAAGGTTTCAATGATGGTAACCTCTGCCATGAAGTTAGATTCACTTTGTGTAAGATTCTTTTGGTGAGCTAGAGGTTGGTGAGCTTAAAGCCACTAAGATCCATCTCCTGTGCCATGGGGTTGTGGGTAACTTATGAATCAGGAGAGAAAATTCATCAAGTGAAGTCTGGGGGGACTCGGCATAAGGTAAGAGCCAAACATGGGACCGTTTGACCAAAAAGAACCACCCTGTCTAGAAGACACTAGGAAGGACTGTCTTTTCAACAAGGTCACCAAAGAACATTTTATTCTTCTCGGAAGCTTTCTAGGTGCAGTTATTTTCGGCTCTGCCTGGTAGGTCCATATAATATTTGCAAGTGAAATAGTGACGTCAAGACACATCCGTGCACAGCCAATGGCAGGGCTCTCTCTGAAACTTTAGAATTCTGGACAGACTGGTATCCAAAAGCCTCTCCAGTCAGCTCCAAGACGAGAACATACGTTTTTGATCATTCTATTCCACATTCTGATTTAAGCCATGGCCATTCTTTTTTATTTTATTTTTTTTCTTTCTCTTTCTTTCCAAAACCCTCAGAAAGCAGCTTTCCAAGCTAAACGAGGGTGATCAAGTGAATGTTTGGCTTGAAATAATTTGTAAAAATCACTGGTTCGCTGCTCAAGTGCTTCCTTCGAGTAGAGGGGCAGCAGACATGAGCCGCTGTTCAAAGCGCCCTGCTTGGCAGACGCACCGGGCACTTCCGATGAAAAATGGATACGGAATACGTGTGGCGAATGGGTACCACTTCGTATTTCAGGGAAACTTTATTGAAGATTTCTCGCTTACAAACCTGGAGTCACTGTGAAACCTCACTCCTCCCGTCTCTGTCGGGGCTGACCGAGTCTCCCACCCTCATAACAAATTGCCTTTTTAGTGGCTCAGGCTCAGAGTGAGACCCAGCGTCTGCCCGCTGAAGTGCCAAGCAGCAACAGCTAGCTAGCATTGCGGTTAAGCTTGAGACCATGTCTAAATCAGTGCACACGACCCATCCAGTTCTACGAAATGGAATGCGAGGACTTGGCTCTGAGTCCTGATGCTCTGGCCCGAAAAGGCTGAAAGCGGACAGGGCATTCTTCAGAGGATCTCCCCACCCTGGGAGGTAGGCCCCTTTGCTTTCTCATGCTACAGAAGGAGGCATCACCACAAAGAGATTGTTTTCTGACAGCAGTTGACCAGCCAAAATCCAGATTTGAACTCAGTTCTCTTTGGCTCCCAAAGCCAATCTCTTGCCACCAACACACATCATTATTAATGTTTTTGGTTTAATTTTTTTATGTGTATGAATGCTTGGCCTGCATATGTGTGTGCACCATGTTCATGTTTAGTGCCCACAGAGACCAAAAGGGGGCATCAGATCCCCCGGACCTAGCCTTGTAGATACTTGTGAGTCATCATGCCATGTGGGTGATAGGAACAGAACCTGGGTTCTCTGCAAGAGCAGCAAATGCTCTCAACCACTGAACCTTCTTTCCTGTTCTGCCCCTACCCCACGCTCATGTCTATAAAACATTCAAATGCCCATTCCATGATAGAGCAAGCAAGACCTTTCATTCCTGGTACCCAGTGACCTTTTATTTTTTTTCCTTGTGTCCCTTTTTCCCCACTAGGACTGTGACCGCATGAAGGCACTTGCTTTGTGCTACTCAGACCCTCAGCCTTCCCAGGCTCTCTTCTCTCCAACTCAGCCTCCTGTGAGGAGTATGGTGTAGTCCTTGCCATCCAGACCTCAGCAGATCTAGGGGTAACCGTCAAGACTTTTCTGTGATCTAGAACAAGGCACTTGATAGAACCACAGGAAGAAGGTCTATGAAGCTGGGCATGGTGCTACACACCCAGCACTTGGGAGGCAGAGGCAGGCAGAGCTTGAGGTCAGCCAGGTTTACATAGGGAGTTCCCGGCCAATCAGGGGACACATAATGAGACCCTGTTGCAATTCCATTTCATGTCCAGACTGGTTGACCACAGTCCTGAATGTGCTAAGTTACTCTTGGCCTAAGAAAAGAATGCTTTTAGCCAGTACTCTGGAGGCAGAGGCAGTTGGATCTCTTCAGTTCAAGGCCTGGTCTACATGTACACACACACACACACACACACACACACACACACACACACACACACCTCCTCCTTGTTTCTAGATCCCCACCCCAGCTCCAGGCCAAAGACTATTAGCAGGGAAGTGTTAAGAGACAGAGTGAATGTTCTTCTGAAGTAGTTAAAGGGGAAGAGCCCAGAAGTCCCCTCCTTCCAGGGCTGCTGAAGTCACTGAATCAGAGAACACAGAGGTGGATAGCCCTGCAGGGAGGGATGAGCTGTGAGTTCAGCCACACTTATACAAGTTGGGCACCTGTCACCTGTGGATCCCTAGTCCAGGGGAGAGTCCTGAAGCAGGGAATCTCAGGGACCTCTGAGCCCTGCTGAGTAGTGTCACCCTCCGTGGCTTCCTTTCCCCATCTAGGGCACAGGGGAGCCCAGGAAAACAGACTGTGAATCTTCATGGTTTAGAAGCTGCCAGTGTGCCAGAGTCATGGGTGTTGGGAGACGGCAGGCCATTATCATCTGGTGGGACCGTCCATGGACAGAAAGGGTCTGCGTTGTCTCAGTGGCCGGGGGGCAGGGGGGCTACTGACCATTAAACAGCTGAAGGCCCAAGTCTAGGAGGCATCAAGACCTCAGCAGGGACACCTCTTGTGAGTGTCAGTTCCTGTACCTGCATGGGGCCCAGACCATGCTGACCATAATCCATTCCTCCAAACAAACAGAGGAGAGACAGAGATATGGTCCAACCAGAGTGACCTCAGCGGTGGATCTAGTTGTCTGTCTAGAGAGGGACAGAGCAATGTGGGGCTGTGCCAGACTTTTTCATTTGCACTGTGGGACAGCCTGGGCTAGTCACCTGAGCTGTGTCCTTAGGGGCTAGCTCCCAGACAGACTTTCCCTTTGGATCCTCCCCAGCTCTACGAGCTAGAGTGTTATTTGAAGCTCATTGAATCTCATTTTTCCTTCTGAGAGATGTGATGTATGACCCGCTGCTGGGGGCGTAGCAGCTCACCCATGCCAGGCACCTACGCATGGTAAATACTTTAAATGGCTGCAGATTTTTGTTCATTAGTTTATATAGGGCCTTGCTGTGGACCCCAGACTGGTCTAGAACTCATGATCCTCCTGCCTCGGCACAGCTTAGCTGACTTCAGGAACTGTGTGTATGTGTATGGGGGTTTATGTATGTGCACACACACACACACACGCACACACACACACACACACACACACACACACACACGGAGGCCAGAGGACAACCTTCATTATCCTTCCTTAGGTGCCATCTACCTGTTTCTTGAGATGGAGTCTGGAACTTGTCTTGTAGGATAGTCTGGAACTTGTCTTGTAGGATAGTCTGGAACTTGCCTTGTAGGACAGGCTGAACAGCCAGACAGCCCCTGGGCACTGCCTGTCTCTACCAGCAGTGCTGAGTGTGTACCAGATTTCATGGAGTCTTGAGATGGAGCTCATGCCTGCAAGACAAGCCCTCTATCAACAGAACCGTCTCCCTGCCCAACTGCAGGAGTTTTCACAAGCATAAAATGTGTAGCAATTATAGATTTTCACCATGAAGGCCCCCAGGTCTCCTGCAGACAGTTTTAATTTTGGTTTGGTTTGGCTTATCGAAGCAGGGTCTTGTGTCCTCTGGGCTGACCTCAAACTGACTATGGACTCAAGGATGCGCTTGAACTCCTGGTCCTCCTGCTCCACCTCCCAAGTGCCTGACTCTGTTGGTTTTGTTTATTTATTTTTAAACAGAGTCTCACTATGAAGCCCTGACTGGTTGGTTTAGAACACGGTGCTCTGCCTGCCTCTACCTCCCAAGTGCTGGGGATGGGTTACCTTTTTGTTTTGCTTTTTTAAGGCTCTCCAGGAACTATATAGCCCAGCTGGGTCTTGAATTCACAGTCATCCTCCTGCTTCAGCCTCCTAATGTGTGTGTGGGGGGGAGAGGGGGGAATGTAGACTTGCTCTCATCCAGTTCGAAATTCTTCAAAGAGAAATGGAGGACCTGGGTCACCAGGCTCCCTGGACTGTCTGCATGACAAAGGCTCAGCTCCCCTCTCCAATTTCCAAGAAAAAGACCACTTCCCTGGGGAATGGCATTCTCTCCCACCTTTGTTGACTGAGGGAGGGAGGGTCACTGGCACCAGGAAGGGGTGGGACTTGGGGTGTGTGTGACTGCTTTATGGATGGGACTAAGGAACTCAGAACCCAGAATCCAGTAGTCACTGGGGTCTTAGTGTTGGAAGCCATGACTCTGACAGTCTTTGCTCAACCTTCTGACAGCCCTGGGGATTGTTTCCAAAAACATTCTAACCTGGCTCTAGTCTAGACCCAGGTAGCTCGCAGTGTCCTGTCTAATAGTTGAGGAACCAAGGAAGGTGGGTGGAGTCCTCTGAAAAAGCTGGGCCCCTTTCCAAGGCAGAGGTCAATCCTCAGCCTGCCCTTACCTCAGTCCTAATTGCAGACCTCCCAACTCATGCCTCCCATCCCCCACTGACAATTCTGCCCCAAGCCTGTTTTGGTGCAGTTTGTGTTATTCTTAGACTAGAGAGCTAAGGATTAGGATTCAACCACACACACATACAGTTTAACACATTTTAATGGATATTAGGTGTGGTATGCCTACCTGTTATCCCCAAACTTGGAAGGTTGAGGCAGAAGGCTATAGATAGCCAGTCTGGTTTACATAGGGAAACTGTCTCAAAGGAAAAAGGGAAAAGAAACAAGCTAAGTGCATTTATAAATATGTAAGGCAATTAATTGTTCACCCATCAGCTGAGTCCCAGGAGAGTGGATGGACCCCTCTTGTGTCTAAGCAAGTGATCGCCCTGTCTATTCCTAGCTTCTCTGGCTATATGGGTTATATGTAGTAACCCAGAAAGATCTCCAAGACCTGTGGTCGAGGGACAACCACCCTCAAGCTATGTGATTCTGAGCACATACCGGTTCGTGCGTGTGCTCTGTGGGGCACATGCTCACAGTCCTATGACGTACGAGCTAGCGACCATAAACTGGCATTTGGAAGCATCTTGAGCAGGGCTTGGCCCGTGGTATGTGCTCTGGGTCTTATTTGAGAAATGGACTGGAGAACAAGAGGAAGGAAAGATCTGGAAGGACTCCAGGTGTGCCGGTGTCACAGTAGTGGCCGCTGCTTGCTAGGACTGGCTGGGACCAGGGTTCTTTGAAAGGGACTCCGTCCTCCATCCTCCTTTGTCTTCGCATTTTACCTTTATTCAAAGCCATTTGTGTTCTACTTGTGACGTGAAATTAAGTATGCATCTGAGCTTAAAACGCTTCTCCAAAGTTGAAATGCCTTCCTTTTTCCTCACAGGCAGGGCGAGGGGGGAAATAGTGCCAAGGTCAAACAAATAACTTGGGCGGAGGGGCTCACCTGCCTGGCCCTCATTTCCTCAGCTCACACCTCATCACTGGCAAACAGGTCCGTGGAAATGAGTCCCACTTGCTAATGGCTCACTCCCCTGGGTTCCCAGACAGCAGCTGGACTGTGTGGAGGAGGGGCTTCCCCGCTGGACACTTTAGGGGTTTAAAGGCTTAAGGCTGGATCAGGTTGCAAACCTGGCCAGAGAAGGCAAGTGGCCAGGTCTTATCTTTGCAGTGGGGATCCAGTTTGGGCTCTCTGGCACTCACCGGTCTTGTGAGGTGCAGAGGATGTTCATGATTGGAGTTGGACCTGTGCTTGTTTCTCTTGTCCGCTAGCATCGTCTAACAATGCCTGCTGCCTCGTAGGTGTCCAGCCGCTGCAGATGGTCAGGAAACCCAGCAAGTACGCATTTATACAGAGTTAAAATAATAACCAAGGGACTTCCTCTGTTTTCTTGTGGTGGTGTTGGTTTGTTTGCAATGAAGGCAGGCTGGCATGGAACTCTTTTCTTTTTTAATTGGAATATTTTATTAGTATTAATTTGGGGGAGCACATGTGTGCAAGTGAAAGGCCGGTTTTGTGGAGTCAGTTATCTCCTTCTCCCTTTACATGGGTTCTGGGAATCAAACTTGGGTCACCAGACTTGTGCATCTGATGAGCCACCTCCCCAGTCCTGATCGGGAGCTCTTGGGCCTCCTGCCTCAGCCTCCGCAATGCTGGCATTACCTGGCACCCTAGGGTTTTTATTTTGTTTTGTCTGAGAGAACTGGGAATTGTAGTTCAGCCTCACACTTGGATAAGTGTCCTACCACTGAGCTCCAGCCTCTGCCCACGAAGCTGTCATAAAGTTGAGGCTTTGGGTTCACATCCATAGTGCGTTCACACAGTTACCGTTTTGAGTTCACACCCACAGTGTGTGAACACAGTTACCGTTTTGAGTTCACACCCACAGTGTGTTCACACAGTTACCGTTTTGAGTTCACACCCACAGTGTGTTCACACAGTTACCGTTTTGAGTTCACACCCACAGTGTGTTCACACAGTTACCGTTTTGTGTTCACACCCACAGTGTGTTCACACAGTTACCGTTTTGTGTTCACACCCACAGTGTGTGAACACAGTTACCGTTTTGAGTTCACACCCACAGTGTGTCACACAGTTACTGTTTTGAGTTCACACCCACAGTGTGTGAACACAGTTACTGTTTTGTATTCACACCCACAGTGTGTGAACACAGTTACCGTTTTGAGTTCACACCCACAGTGTGTCACACAGTTACTGTTTTGAGTTCACACCCACAGTGTGTGAACACAGTTACTGTTTTGTGTTCACACCCACAGTGTGTGAACACAGTTACTGTTTTGTGTTCACACCCACAGTGTGTGAACACAGTTACCGTTTTGAGTTCACACCCACAGTGTGTCACACAGTTACTGTTTTGAGTTCACACCCACAGTGTGTGAACACAGTTACTGTTTTGAGTTCACACCCACAGTGTGTCACACAGTTACTGTTTTGAGTTCACACCCACAGTGTGTGAACACAGTTACCGTTTTGAGTTCACACCCACAGTGTGTCACACAGTTACTGTTTTGAGTTCACACCCACAGTGTGTGAACACAGTTACCGTTTTGAGTTCACACCCACAGTGTGTCACACAGTTACTGTTTTGAGTTCACACCCACAGTGTGTGAACACAGTTACTGTTTTGTGTTCACACCCACAGTGTGTGAACACAGTTACCGTTTTGTGTTCACACCCACAGTGTGTCACACAGTTACTGTTTTGAGTTCACACCCACAGTGTGTGAACACAGTTACTGTTTTGAGTTCACACCCACAGTGTGTTCACACAGTTACCGTTTTGTGTTCACACCCACAGTGTGTGAACACAGTTACCGTTTTGTGTTCACACCCACAGTGTGTCACACAGTTACTGTTTTGAGTTCACACCCACAGTGTGTGAACACAGTTACTGTTTTGAGTTCACACCCACAGTGTGTTCACACAGTTACCGTTTTGAGTTCACACCCACAGTGTGTTCACACAGTTACCGTTTTGTGTTCACACCCACAGTGTGTTCACACAGTTACCGTTTTGTGTTCACACCCACAGTGTGTTCACACAGTTACCGTTTTGAGTTCACACCCACAGTGTGTTCACACAGTTACCGTTTTGAGTTCACACCCACAGTGTGTTCACACAGTTACCGTTTTGAGTTCACACCCACAGTGTGTGAACACAGTTACCGTTTTGAGTTCACACCCACAGTGTGTGAACACAGTTACTGTTTTGTGTTCACATCCACAGTGTGTCACACAGCTATCATTTTTTCCCTCCTGGGTGTCAAGCTGGCTGTGCTGCATTCTGGGTAAATAGTGGGCAATGGGAAACAATTCCTGTCCTCCTGGGGCGTACCCTCAAGAAAGTTCTCAATAGTGAAAAGCTTTTGTTAGAGAGGGGTGATTCAGACCCAGAATCCTAGCACTGGGGAGACGAAGGACAGAGGATCTCTCAAATCCAAGGTTAGCCACACAGATTTACTCATTCTATTTCACGTGTCAGTGATTTGCCTGCATGTGTGTGTATGCACCACCTGTGTGTTTGATGCCAAAGAAGATCAGAAGAAGGTATCTGATCCCCTGGAACTGGAGTTATGGATGGTTGTGAAATCTCATGTAGGTGTAGGAAATCAGACCCAGGTCTTCTGGAAGAGCAGCAAGTGCTCTTAACCACTAAGCCATCTCTGTAGTCCTTAACTTTATTTTATTATGGTGTGTGTGTGTGTATGTGTGTGTATGTGTGTATATGTGTGTGCATGTGTGTGTATGTGTGTGTGTATGTGTGTGTATGTGTGTGTATGTATGTGTATGTGTGTGGTGTGTGTTTACATGCACAGCACAAGTGTAAAAGTCTGGGTCTCATGTAGCCCAGGATGGTCTCCAGCTTGCTATGTGGCTCAGGATGAACTTAAACAACTGATCCTCCTGTCTCCACTCCACTTTATTATGATTGATTTTTAGGGAGATGTGGGGGGAGGTCTCACTATGTAGTCCAGGTTAGCCTTAATAGTCCAGGCTAGCTTCACTCCTCTAGAGTGCTGATATTATAGGATGCACCACCGTGACCAGTTAAATGGTGTGGGAGATCAAATCTAGAGATGTAACCACACTGGGCAAGCATTCTACTAACTGAGCTGCATCCTAGACTCCCAGATACGTTTTAAACATAATATATTCCATAAGTTTGTCCTGATGCCCTCAATTCTAACTGCGGATACATTTGACCTCTCCAAACCAAGATTTCTATGTTGTTCTTGCACCAAAAATCTGGCTCTTAGCAACAAATGGGAGATAGCTAGCAATAGATACCATTTGTGGCATGATCTCTGTGCTGGTCCCATCTAATCCTTAAGACAACCTCAGGCCAGGTTATTACTGTAGTTTTCCAGGGAGCCCTATGACAGCAAGGCGTAGGAAATGGCTCAAGGCTGCTCATAACCTTCTAGATGGGCAATCCTATAGCTAAGCCACAGAGTGGAAAGTCTGGAATAGGACAGCAGAGAAGCATCCCCATGCTTCTGCCCTGGTGTAAACTGGCTGTGAATTACAGGAACGGCCCCTGATGCCTCCACAGCAGACACACCCAGGCTGGCAGCACCAACCGAGTGAACCACAGTAAAATGATGCTCTGGAAGGAATCCTGTAGGCAGCACATTGCTGGGCTGCCAGAGTGGGATGCAAGGGCCCCAGTGTGGGAGTCCTGGGAGATCTCTGGAGTCATTCACTTCTATGGATCCATAGGAAACTAGAGCTGGGGATGGCTGGGATTTTCTGGTAGACCTGGTCCTCTACTCCTAGGCTATGCCTCTCAGCCTGGGCTGGCTCTTAGGTTTCACAGCCCACAGCCTACAGTATCATTACACCAGTGGTGTTACTGTTGTGTGACTGAACATGTGCAAATATATACGGATGCTATGAGATGCTTGCAGTTGATAAACAAAAAGAGAGGGGGTGGGGCCATGCTGGAGAGCTGGCTGACTGCTGAAGAGCACTTGCTGCTTTTACAGATAATCCCGCACCAAGTGGTGGCTCCCAACCCTCTGTAACTCCAATTCCAGAGGATCCAGTGCCTTCTGACCTCTGTGGGCGCTGCATGCTTGTGGAACATATAGGGATAGTGGATAGGGGAATTCTGGATTCAGATGACGATTGCTCTCCTGATTGGGCAGGAGTAATGTAACAGGAATCTTGTCCATCAGGGATTGGTACTGACAATGCTATAAGGAAACCAGCAACCTATATACAAGTTATGTAAGTTATTCTTAATGTTCTGGAGCATCTAGTACCTGGTCCCCTGCAGGGTACAGTCTGTGGTTTTTCCTGGTTGCTGTAGAGTGAGGTTCAGTCTCAGTATTGCTAGTCTGCAGCCTGTCATGGCAGCACTGATGTTGTTAAGCCTTTTCACATGCTTGCAGACATAACACTCATACATATAAAATAACCTAAAAACATTTTCTAAAGAAAAAAGGAAGGGAGAAATAGGAGGAAGGAAGAAAAAAATGAAGACGGAAGGGCAGAGCAAAAGGAGTTGGGGTGCTGGGAGCAGGGTGGAGCATTGAGGTATCTGAAGGAGATGTGATCAACAAGCCTGAGGAAGCCCGAGGCTGGGATGGACTCCGCAGCTCAGAAGAGGCTGGCCCTGAGCTCGGTGATGGGATCCCGTTCCCCACTTCCTCAGCACCTGAAGACAGAGGCAGAGAGGTCACAAACTGGAGGCAACCAAGACTACATTGGAAGTTCCAGGCCAGTCTGGGCTACAGAATAAGACAGACATAACTCAGAAACTAAGAAATCAAAGAAAAGAAAAGAACTAACCTTTGAGGCTCCTTGACTTTGGACTTGTGGTCCCTGGAACGATCAGACAACAGATTCCTGTTGTTTAGCTGACCAGAGTTGAGTGTGGTGACACTGGGAATATGAGGCAGGAGAATTAGGAACTCAAGGCCAACCTGGGCTGTGTGAGACCCTGAAGTCATTCTGGCAGCCCTAGGAACACTTCATAGTGTGACACCTTCTCCAAATGAAACACTAACCAAACAGTAATAATAATAATAAAATACCATGAAAAGTAAAAAAATAAATACCCTGTCAAAATATAATTCATAGTGAAAATCATTAGTTTTGTTTCTTTGATTTTGTTGTCATTGGTTGATTTTATGTGTTTCTGTTTTGTTTTGTTTGTTTTGGACAAGATCTTGCTACATCGCTCAGGCTGACCTCGAACTCCTGCCTCAGCCTCTTGAGCACTGGAACTACAAGCGTGCACATGCCCAGCTTTCTCCATGCTTTTGAGCAGGGAAATGCTCTAACATCTGGGTCATGTTTACCTTTGAGAGCACATCTGCATTTGGACTAGCTGCATTTCAAGTCCTCAGGAGCCACCCTTGGCTAGTGGCCACCAGAAAGGAGAGCACAGCCCTGGATCAGGAAACACGCCAGTTGTGGGTCTGACTCTCAGGCCCACCGCTCACTGCTTCTGACCACTTGAGGTGAATCACTGAGCTGCTCACGCATTCACATGTCCTGAGCCACAAGCTGAGCTCTCAGGGCTGTTTGGAAGAATGATTAAAGATCGCAAGCTGTGTAAAGTGCTTTATGGGATCTCTGTTTATTCACCGGTCATTCATCCACTGCAGGAGGATTGCTGGCTACATTCCAAGCGGAGCCCTTGGCAAGTAGAGAGCCCTCCCCACAGCGGCCAGGACGACTGTGCTACAATCGGCATAGACAGAACAAGTCCAGTCAGTGCCGAGCTCATGAAAGGTGACGGCCAAAGATGCAGGAGACGAAACCACTCGGGACTGTGATGGGTCCCAGCTCAAAGATGAACCATTCTTGGAGTGCCAAGGGCCATATTAGTCACCCACTCCTTTGTCACTGCAGGCATTGACTGTAGGGATGTCCTATCAGGAACCTTTGGAGGGAATGGGAGAACCCAGCATGAAGAGCCAGGAAGTGAGCTAGGCTGGAAACTGGAGATTTGGGAGAGCAGAAAGGGGACCTAGGAGTAAACACAACAGCAGGAGAGGGGCTGCCAGGGAAACAGGACAGAGCCCAGGGTGAGGCAGAAGGTAAAATGTACAACAAACAGACCAAGGGGTCAGGCAGGTAGAAGACCAAGTTCCCTTCTGGGTGCATTGGCACGGAGCAGCTTCTGGCACATGGAAGGGTAAAGAGGGCAACAGGGCCTCAGTGATGGAGCGCTTGCCTACCATAAGCAAGCTCCGGATTCCACGCCAGCTCCGTTACTTCATGAACTAACTGAATGGAAAGAAGCAGGTGTCAGCCGTGAGAAGGGCTAACACATGAGCTGACATGTCAGAAAGGGCCCTGGAGCGTCTGGCCACTAGATCAGACTTGAACCCAGGCTGGGTTTGAGGGATGTGGAGTGTGGCTAAAAGCGGAAGGCGGAGCCCAGAAAAGAGAGGATTGGAGTTTAGGCTTATTTATATCAATTCCCCAGAAAAGGACCAAAGGCCTTCATAAGGGGGCAAAGAGGCCTTTGAGCAGGGATAAACTGCCCTTAGTAGAAGATACTAAGGGTTGGTTGGAGGGAAAGGGTCCTGGCACCCTGCCCTGAACTTGCTATGGTTCTTAGCTGGGGCAGGAAGAGTTGTGTCTTTATTCTTTGCCTATCCTTTCCTCCCCTCCCCTCCTCTCCTTTCCTCTTTCTCTTCCCACCTCCCCTCTAGTCTCCCTTTGTAGGCCCAAACTGGCCTGGCTCTCACCCTGAAGCCCAGTATACCTGGAATTCTTTATTTCCCTGCCTCAGCCCCCTGAGTGCGGCAATTACAGCAGCAGTGATTGGCCCAGCTCTGTCTTCCTGGAAGCCAGCCCTGTAGGGTAAGCCAGTGATGACCTGGGTGTGGCTCTCAGCCTGAACTTCCCAGATAATGAGTCAAGTGCTAGACAAGGGAGTTAGCAAAGGAAGACCCCATCTGTGAAAGATCTGGAGAGGGAGACTTACCCAGTTCCTCTGACAACTCTAGATCATTCCATTCCCGTCTCCAGCCCTTTGTGGCTGTTGTCCCCTCCAACTAAAACATGAACCCCACTTTTATACCATGGCAGCTTCTCTGCAAGCAGCTCTCACTTGGGTGGTAGAGGCCGAAGAGAGATTCACAAGTTCAAGGTCAGTGTTGTGGAAATAGTGACTCTGAGGCCATCCGGACCTACAGGAGACCCCGTCCAGAAACAGCAAGAGCAAGGGACTGGAGAAATGGCTCCACAGTTAACATCACTTCCTGTACTCTAGCTCCGGGGGTCTGATACCCTCTTCTGGCCTCCTCAGGCACCTTCATTCATATCCACATACATACCCATAGGCAGATACAGACACACACACACACACTTTAAAAAATAAAATAAATGTTTAAAATATATATACATATATGAAAGAAATCAAGAGTCTACAAATTATTACAATTAACGAGTATTCACTAAAGTATATTTTAGATAAAACACCAATAATAAAAAAAACTTTATTTTTATTCATCAGTAACGAATGGATGGAAATGTAATTTCCAAGATGACAATATTTATAACAGCAAAAGAAGATAAAAGGCACCTGGGGATAATTATGTTTTTAAACATTGAAGACTTTTGTGAAGAAAATTACATGTTAGAGAAAAACTATTCAACGCCGGCAACCTCACACATCTGTCTCTAAAGTGAGCTGTAGACATAAAGCAATTTCAATCAAAATCCCAACTGAAATTTTCAAGAAGGCGGGACAAGCTGACCTTAAAAATTAAGTAAAAGGAACAAAGGCCCAAGACTATCCAGGACATTCCTGAAGAGGCATGAAGTGAGGTAATGTGCCCAGAAGGTGTGGGAGTCTTCTCTAGAACTGATTGAATTGTGGGGTAATGCTCTTGGCGTGGGGAGCTGACCGGGAATGGGGAATCCCAAGCCCAGGAAGGAACCCAGGGACAATGGGGATCCCAATGCCTTCCAAGCTGCTGGAGGAGGGCTGGGCTGGGTCTGAAGGTGGTCTTCCCTGGCTTCTTCTTATCTACAGAGGAAATGAACTTGGGTCCTTGTCTCCACGTTTATCACGTCTAAACCCCAGATAAGGAAATATGTAAATGAAAGGCTCAGCTTTAGTGTTTTAAAAAGAGGATTTGTGTAGCCTTCAATAAGTTAAGTATTGTCTAAATAAAGCCAGCCTGTGGAAGATAAGATTGGTAAATACAATTATGGTGAGCTTAAGAACTGGCCAGGTGTAGTGACGGGGTCACACAGAAGGCTGAAGCAGGAGGAGCATAAGTTCAGGCCAGTCTGGGCTAGGATCTCAAAATATCAAACAACTAACAAAGTAAAAACCAACAAAATTAAGAACTCTTGTTCTCTGGGTGTGCAGCTCTGTGGTAGAGTGTTTACTCCGAATGTACAAAAGCAAGGCTCAGTCCCCAGCGGGAAGAGGTTTGGGGGAGGAAGAGAAGGAAGGGGAGAGAGAAGAACAGAGGGTGAGCAGGAGGAGGGAGGGGAGGAGGAAGGAAGGAAGGGAGGAGACAGTAGCATGGAGATCAAGGCCCTGGGTTATTCTGAAAGGCAAGGGAAGGAGAAGGGGAGAGAGGAAGGCAGAGGTCAGTCCCAGGTGCTTTGAGATTTGGGGGTTGGGGCAGCGTGGAACGATTAGCACTCCAGGCTGAAGAGAGCAGACCTGTGGAAGCTATGGGTAGACACTTGGGATAAGCAAAACTGTTTTGTAAATGAGCATAACATTCTAATTTGGGGCCAGGGAGATGACTCAGTGGATAAACATCTTTGCCTCAGACCCACATGGTGGAAGGAGAGGACAAATTCCCCAGAGCTGTCCTCTGGCCCCATATCCAGGCCATAACAGGGTTCCAGCTACATTTGGGATCACAACTCTTGCCCAAGTGTTACAAGCCCTGAGAGGAGGTGGTCGCAGCTGGTCATATTCTGCCCCCTCCTGTCTTGGGATCCCTGCTGAGACTTTCACTCCTTCCTCTCACTGACTAGCCTCCTCCGTTGGGTCTCTTCTCCCCAATTTTCTCTTTTACACTTACTACATTTAGCTGACAATTGACAGGTGACATTGAGGTCCAAACCTCAAATGGATGTGGATGAATACTTTACAGCTACCATAGCTGCTACACATGGGAGGGACCCCTTGGGAATCCTAGTCAACGCTCAGGAGGGACATCAGCATCAGGCGAGAAAGGAACCACCACTTAGTCTGAGGCAGAAGCTGCACTGAGTACCAGATCATCCCACGTACCCCTTTCCTGACTGTGGGACCCAGATGTGGTCGCTCAGGACATCTCGCAGATGTGAGCACTGAAACTATTGAGGTCCTGATTTCAAGTTCAAGAGCAAAACCAAACAAATCAAATGCAGTGCAGGTTTATAATCTTAGCTCCTCCAGAGACCGAGTCAGGAGGGTTGTGACCTTGATTGAGGCCTTCCTGGGTTCACAAGGGAATTTAACTTCAGCTTGTCATGTGATCCTGTCTCAAAATTAGGAAAAAGTAGACGGGCTCTTGCTCAGTTGGCAGCGTGCTTGTTAAGCATGCATGAAACCCTAGAGAGAGGTTGGAGGTCAGAAGTTTGAAGTCATCCTTGACTCTGAAATAGCTCAGAGTAGCAAGGCACTGGGTTGGCATAGTGTCTTCATCTCACTTTTCTGGGCAGTGTTAGACCAGGCCTGACTTACCACAGCAATAGAGACCCTAGAGGCGATAGTGATGAAACCCTGGACACTGTGGGAGGAGACCCTAGCTCAGAGGTGTATCTTGGGTAGCAGAGGCAGCGAGTGCAGACAGAGACACTAAGACTTCACCTCCGTGCTGTTGCCTCCCAGCCCTGTGGGAATTTAACAGTGTCATGGGCGGGGGGGGGGGGGGGGGGGGGGATTAGTGTCAGGAGGGTGGGCCATGACTTGGGTGCAAAGAGAGAGCCAGCTCCCTCAGATTGTCCTCTGATCTCCATATGTATACTGTGACGTGCACACACACGCGCACACACACACACACACACACACACACACACGCATGCATTCACACAGGCACACAACATCTACCAACCAACCAATCAAACAATGTAAAATTCCCTTGGCTGATGTGAGTGAGGTTCTTTTTGCGATTTTTGTTTTGTTTTTCTGAGCCAGGATCTCATATAGCCCAGGCTGGCTACTAGCCAAGGATGACCTTGAACTTCTGCTTCTTTTGCCTCTGCCTCTTGAGTGCTGGAATTTACAGGCACGCATCACTGTACCCCTTCGATGTGGTTCTGGGGCTCGAACTCATGGCCTCATGCACGCTAAGCAAGCACTATACCATAGACCAAGCCTCAGCCCCAGGCCAAGGGCAGTTCCTTAAAGGAATAGTTTTAGAAGCTTGGACTAAGTCTACCCTCTTAAAACAGAAACTCTTGGCTGGGGCTTCTGACAACAAAGCAGGTAGAAACCCCGCCCCCAACGAACAGGGCCCCTGGGGCAGGAGGTGTGCCAGCAGAGAGGGAGGCCAGCTTCCCTGGGGGCTTCTGATGAAGCACCAGGAACTAGGTGGGTTAAAGCATCAGAGAGGGGTTCTATTCTGATTGCAAAGCTGAAGACTCTGAAACCTTGCAGCACAGAACACTCACTCCCTGAGGCTCTTGGGAAATCCTCTCTCACCTCTTCTGTGCTTCTGGTAGTAAGCAGGAGGCTTGACTCTCTATCACCACAGGATTCTTCTCCTGTGGGTCCCTTTGCTTCTTCCCTTCTTGTAAGACCACACCAATCCAGTCTGCCTCTGTCTTGATAACAATACCTTCCAAGGTTTATTTCGAATGAAGTCACATTCTGAGCTTCCAAAGGGACATGTATTTTTGGGGTACCCGACATCCCTCTCCAGATGGTGAGGCTGGAGTTTCAGGGGCTCCAGGGAGAAGATGGCACAAGACAACGTAGGTGAAAAGCAGGTAGAGCTAAAACCTTCAGGCCTCTCTCACTAGCCCTGGAGGATCATTAGCAGGCTGGTAATGCCACAGTGAGCTGACCCACTCTTTGCCCAGTGGTCTAGACTCATGCCAACATCGCTAGCCTCTGTCTACCCTCTCAGCCCTGAGTTCTAATAGTGTATCAAGATCTTCAGAAAGTACCTCTGTCTTTGTTGGCCAGGAGCATCTCAGTCATTTCTGCATCCCTTGAGCCCAGCAAGAGTTTGACATGGAGCAGATGGGGACAAAGATGCCAGAAGCCCAGAAGATCAGACTCGCGGTCAGTGTCAATGCATGAGGCTCTCTCTCATAGCGGCTCTCCAAGGAGATGTTTTCCAGGCTGCCCTTCTGAGGACGGTTTTGTTTTCCAGAGAGTAAACTGTTGACTATCCTTCTCTGACATTCTGAGTTTTGTTTTGGGCTTTTCTTGTTGGATTTTTGAGATAGGGTCTCCTGTATCCAAGGCTGACATTACAGTCCCTATGTAGCCTGGGGGCGCACTCCTTTAATCCCAGGACTTCCAGTTCGAGGTCAGCCTGGTCTACAGAGGGAGTTCTAGGACTGGCTCCAAAGCTACTGAGAAACCCGGTCTCAGAAAACCAAAATAAATAAAATAAAATAAACTTCTGATACTCCTCCCTTCCCTCCCTGAGTGCTGGCGTCACAGGCACGTGCCACCATGCCAAGGTTTATGCGGTGCTGGGAATCAAACTTACAGCTTCATGCCTGCTAGGCGAGCATTCTGCCAAGTGGGCCACAACCCCAAGTATCTTATTGATGTTCTGATGCTAACACCAAATAAAGTCACTGTCTGTCTGCAGTAAAAAGAAGCATGGTCTATCTCAAGACTCAGCATGCCTCTGCATCCAGGCTCCTAACCCCCATCTTCCTGCAGCCCCGTGTGGCCTGCTGTACACCTAAGTCACTTCTCTGATGACAGGCCCCCTATTTCCAAGACAAGGCTCGGTCATAAAATCAACTGTCCGCAGCCATTTAGGTCTAGGCATGGTTAATGCCAAAGCTGACTTCCAAATTGATGGTTAATAAGGGTAAAGGATGAGGAGCGTTCACAGATGCAGGTAATAAACAGGCCATTAAAGCCGAGTAGTAAACAGCTTGCCAAACACCATTTATGAATTTAGTTTTTAAAGAGGCAAAAAAAAAAAGCCAACAGGATTTGTCTCCTTTGGTAACTGGTCCAAAGGGCAGTACCAAGAAGTAAGAAATTACTGTGAAGGCAGAGAATATTCTGGAGGGGACACCCAGGCTTGTGTATGAAGGGATTTGGATAAGGCTGGGGACTAGAAATGGGGCTAGTGGTGGACTCGGAGGCATAGGACTTGGGCTTCAGCTGGTCCTTGTGTCACTGTGCCCTTGAAGGCCAGAAGAGGTGGTGGTCAATAGTCCAAACTCACTCCCGGGTCTGTCACTGGCTCCAGTTATGATCTGAAATAAGTGACATGATTTTCATGTTTTCTTACCCAAAATATTGAGGTCGAGCAGCTGGGGGGTGGTTCAGTCTGTAAGTGTTTGCTTTGCAAGTGTGAGTTTAACTCCCAGAACCCACATAAATGTTCTGCCCAGGGTCGGAGAGACAACTCATCAGTGAAGAGTGTTTGCTGCCTTTTCAGAGGACCAGAGTTCAGTTCCCAGCAGCACCCAGACAAGTGGTTCACTGTCTAACTACAGCTCTGGAGATCTGATATCCTCTCTAGCTTCCTTGGGCACCTACATGCATGTGCACACAAACACATAAATCAAATCAAATCAATATATCTTTTAGAATGCCCGGAAAGGCAAATATAGGAGGCTCCTCAGACCTTCCTGACTAGCCAGCCTAGACTGATTGGTGGGTTTCGGGCCAGTGAGAGACTCTCAAAGGAGGTGGATTGCATTCCTGAGGATAACACCTGAGTTTGTCCAGCCTCTATAAACGTATGCATTCCCGTACATGCAACCTACACATGTACCTTAGTGTGTGTACACACATATTTTATATTTAAAAGATAGAGATTCCACATGTCTGCCTGGCCTTGTACTGAGTTGAATCTGCATCCGTTCTAGAGCCACTGGATGCTGCTGTGCGTATCAGGCCATTGCAGATGTAGTGAATTAAGACTCATCAGTCTTACGGGAGGAGAGCATCCTTCTCCCGGTCTACAGCCATCTTCACTGAAAGAGGACAAGTGACACACAGAGAGAATGGCTATAACAATGGAGGCATGGATCAGAGTACTGGACAGGGAGAGCAGGGAGATCTTGGCTTGCTAGTTCACCTACTCTAAACTTGGATAGGATAGCTCCAGGCTAAGTAAGAGATGCTGTCTCAAAAACCAAAATGAAACCCCAAACCGCAAACCCCAACAGCATCAACAATCCCACCACACCCCCCAAAAATAAGAAACTCACCTGAGAAATGACATGTAAAACTTACACACTCTCACCTACACACGCCTGCACACATGCACACAGAGAAAGTCAGAAGAGGAGAGGTCGCTAGATGAAGATGGGGGCAGAGGCAGCAGCCACGGGTGTGGGAGGACTTGTCTAGGAACCAGAAGAACACATATTAGAGAGTCACCGGGAGGACTAGCAGGGAAGGAGGCTTACAGGCTCCTAAAGCAGTGCCATTGGCCGGGCACCGAGAGTTCAATCATGTGCATGTCACATTCAAACCACCGCAGAGGGTCATCCTCTAGTTCCAGACATATGCTTCCTACAGAAGGCAGGAGGTGAGCCTGCTCAGAACTGACTCTCAGTCCCGTCCTTCTCTGATGATCCTCCTGAGGGCTCTCTGTTAATTGTTCTTCTAACTTACTGTAAATCTAGCTCTGTCATCTGGGAAGAAGACTCTTTGTCTCATTTTCAGCTCCTATAGTGCTCCCTATGTCACCTCTGTTCTCCTGGGGCTCTGCATCACACCTCTCCTCCTCCAGCGGTGGGTGCTCCCAGGAGGCTAAGAGGCCTCCGCAGGCATCATGCATCCTGGCCTCAAACCTTCAGGCAAAGCTTGAACTTAATAGCCCAGGAGGACCCTGTCTTTCTTGCAAACTCTGTGAACTCATTTCAAGCTGCCACAGAGCCCATCACTCCCTCAACTTCCCGCCCCTGCTGTGGGGGCACTGAACTCATTTCAAGCTGCCACAGAGCCCATCCTCCCCTCACCTTCCCGCCCCTGCTGTGGGGGCACTAGCAATCCCATTACTCAATCCAGTGAGGCAAACAGAGAGCTGCAAGACGGAGCCCAGATTGTCTGACTCCAGAGCTCACACCCTCAAGCCCTTGACCATTCAGTGAGAGTGGTTATTTCCTGCTTAGGAACACATTAGTTGTTGGTTTCTTTCTTTTCTTTTCTTTGTTTAAACACACGCACACACGTATTAATACTTTCCATCATGAAAACCGCAGGCTTCCCCTGCAATCTCACTGTGGTGTTCCATTGATGTTCCCGGAGGCCACTACAAAGGGAGGCCTCGTGTTGGAAGCACAGCACTGAGTTTGCTCAACACTTGTGCCCTGGTATTCATCCCAGAAAGACCTAGTTTTATGTTTCCAGACCATTGGGCAGCTCCTTGACTGGCATTTCTCACCATGGTCACCCCATCAGATCCTCTGGCCCTTTGCATTGCACTGATTTGTCCCCAAGTACGTATCAGTGCTGAACTCTACTGTAGGGTTTAAGAATATAGCAGGGAACATGGGGGGTGAGCCCTGGTCCTCCCAGAAGAAAACAAGGAAAGATCTTTTCTAAGTATGGGTCTTGTTGAAGATGAGCATCCTTTTAGCTGGCTTGTTTTGTCTTCAGAGTGAGGTTTTCAATGAACCAGCCCAAAGCATGTAGTTCCACCCCTTTCTAATGATGAGAAGAACCAGTTTCCCCCTTATTCATTTTAAAAGGGTGGTCCCTAAATTTAGGGTTCCTCTCCTGCAACGAGAGCCTACCATGTGCACCCGTCAGTGGTATGCTAAGGGAAGTGAGGGGACGTGACAACACTGCCCACTCTGTTTGTTAACCCTGGGGCCTCCGGTCTTGTCAGCATCCATGAAACAGACATGAGCACTTCCGGGTCTTGATGGAATGACTTCAGGAAGGCGTGCAGAGGACGGTATGTCTGAGCTGTGCATGTTCCTCTGTTCTCCGTGTGTCAGGGAGAAAGCCACAACAGCTCTGTTCCAACCTTGCCAAGCAGGTGGGATGGTCTCACACCAAGTGATTATCACCATGCTTACAGGCCATATGCACCCGATGACACTGGCTGCTGTCACTGTTAGGGACCAAATTGTCCTCTCTAAACACGTGTGCTGCAGCCTTCCTCCGGAGTTCCTCAGAAGGTGCCGGTGTTTGGAAGTGCAGCCTTTTTGTTGTTCATTTGTGATGGGGTCTTAATCTGTAGTGTAGGCTGGACTAGAACTCAAGTTGTCTAGAATGCTGGACTTACAGTCATGTACTACACTTGACTCATGGGGGCTTTTAGAAGATAATTTGAATTGAAATGAAGCCATAAAGGTGGACATTAATCCAGCATGATTGGTGTTCTCTCTCTCTCTCTCTCTCTCTCTCTCTCTCTCTCTCTCTCTCTCTGTGTGTGTGTGTGTGTGTGTGTGTGTGTGTGTTTCAACATGCTGGCCTTTGTCTCCCTATCCACTAGCAACACTGGTAGCCAGAGACCCTCAGGTGAGTCTCTCTAAGTTAACCACCCTCAGCTGGTCACTCATTGCCAAGTGTATTGGTGTCCAATGGTTGACTTATGTAGGGAACAACTTAGAAAAATTAGGAAGGGCCATCCACACTCTAGAGCTCCACATGGGAAAATGAGGGGTCCTATTGTGCAGTAGAATTGGAAAGTATTGGATGGATGGATGGATGGATGGATGGATGGATGGATGGATGGATGGACAGTACCTTGGGCCTGCTGTATATTACCTATTCACTGAAGTCTGCTTTCCTTGGACCTTCCTGTGAACACTGGCCAAACTGCTCAGCCTTCCCCATGGATGACTACTAACAGGCCTGTTTAGCTTCTGGGTGCCTGTCCCTGTTTGCTAGTTGCAAGGACGTGTGGCAGTTCTTGCAGCAGACCTGGGTTTGGGTTCTTGTACTCAGATGAAAGCTCACCACCATCACTAAATCCATCCTAGGAGATCCAGTCCCCTCTTCTGGTCTCTGCAGGCGTTAGCACACACATACTGCATGTGCACACATACAGGCAAAGTGGTCAAACACATAAAACAAAAAATAAATATTTTTAAAAAGGAAAAGAACATCTGCTACCCTTCCCAGAAAAACAGAAATAAAATAGTCTGTATGAACCAGATGTCAATCCCATGGCCTTCAGTAGGACTTGAAAGAATTTGGGAGACAGGAAGGGGATCGTATGCATCTGTAACCCCAGCATTTTTGAGACAGGGTTTCTCTGTAGCTTTGGAGCCTGTCCTGGAACTCGCTCTGTGGACCATGCTGGCCTCGAACTCACAAAGATCCACCTGCATCTGCCTCCTGAGTGCTGGTATTAAAGGTGTGCGCCACCGTGGCCTGCCGATAAACAGGGACTTAAGGCCAACCTCTGCTACAGAGGAAGTTCCAGGAGGCCACGGGTTGCCTGAGACCCTCACTCAAAATCTAAAAATTTTGAAAAGGAAAAAGAAAGACATAAGGAAGGGAGAGAGGGAGGGAAGAAGGAAGGAAGGATTGATTTTGGTACATGTTTTCCTATTCCTAAGTAGAATTTCTACATAAAACCCAAGCTGAGGCAGAGGCGGGAGGAACTGGGTGCGGGGGAAAGGATACTGCTATAGCACATAGCTGTGGGCTGAAACTCACATCTCTGACTAAACACTGGTGGAGAAATGAAACTCACATACGCACTGGTTGGAAAAATGCTCCCACCTAATTGCCTGTGGACGAAGCCCTTTATTTATAGACATGAGAAGGGAATTTGGCTTCCTCGCTCTGAAATAGGGCAGGGGTAGGGAACGGAGCCAGGTAGCTGCCGGCTTCAGGACTCCCAGTGTTCCACAGGGCAGGAATTTGGGGCCGCTTTACATGGAAACGCAGACAGTGCTTCCCCTTTCCATTCTTAAACACTTCGAAAATGTACACGTCTTTTCAGGATGGCTTCCCCGTGAATGTCAGAGGGCAGCAGCCCCCAGCTTGGTTAGGTGAGAAGCCAGGGGCCCAAACAGATCTCAGTGTTCTTCTGCAAGCTTAAATAATGTCTGGGGAGATAAGGAGGACTCCACCCCTGGAAGTTCTGGAAGCACCGCAGAAGGCGATATGATGTTGTCCAGGCATTCTCTGGGTTAGAGGGGAGCAGGAATTTGGGCCATGGTGGAGAATCTAATTATTACACAGCCTAGGAGGCCTTCACAGCAGGGCCATCCCCTCAGAGGGTGACCTGGCCCTACTGTGCTAAGGGAAGCCAGGAACAATTATTGAATGTGGGCCACGCATAGTCTGTTCAAAGGTGGAAACAGGACTTGGGTCATAGCTTCAGTTCGAGAAGTGACTGGTAGAAAGGTCTGGTGTGCCAGCTGACTACATATGGGCAGCATGCCACACTTTATAAGATGCTCAAAGTATTGATTACGCATGCACTGTGTCTAAGGCCTGACTCACAGGGACCCATCTCTGGGAGGATAAAAACCAAGAGCAGGCAGTGGTCCTGCCTTCCCATAAGGGTCAGTGCCAATGAGTCTGCAGCTTCCATTCTACCTTGGTCCACCCTGTCCCCTGCAGCCTCACCTGGTGCCTGCAGTGTGGCTTGATGACATCCCTGGGGACAAGCAGATGCAGCCCGTTCTCCGTCACAAGCCAGCCAGATCACACCACTACAAGTAAGTCAGAACCAAAGCCAGTAAGATGAAGGCAAGTGGATTGGGAAGAAGAGAAGAGGGACTTGCTGGGACTCCCTCCTTTACCCCTTTTATTCAGTCCAGCTGGGGGTTGGGAGAGCCTAGAACATGGTGTGGCCTATGACCCAGGACAGGTGTGAGTCTTCAGTTAATTCTCTCTGAGAAAGCGCTCACAGACGGACCCAGGGGCTGTCCCTCAACAATGTCCTGCATGCTTCTAAGTCTGATCCAGCTGACAGTTCAAAACTGGCCTTCACGGGTGTCCATCCTGCACCAGTGTTGGGATGCAAAATCAGTGGGTGTTGGAAAAACCGCAAACTGGATTCAGCTGGTTCTACAAAGAAGCAGAGATGTGGGTGACCCTCCCAGGGGGAATTTCTAGTGAGGAGGCTGCCCTAGGGGCGGTAGTCACATCTTCCAACACGTTGGCAGAGGAAGACAAGGAAGAAGGGGCCAGGAACTAGAAATCGAAGAGGCAGAATTTCGAAAACAAGGAGGGCAAAATCGACTCAGGCCGATACAGGCAGATTCTCAATGTCACCAGTGACATCTCTGGGACTATACCAGTCACAAGACCAGCAGTGATCAGAGTTGGGTGATAGCTTGTCCCTAACTGGAAACAACAGAGTGCCCATCTACCAGAGTGTGGGAAAATACATCATGGTGCAGGCATGTGATTACATATTACACAGAGGTAGAAAAGGACGAGTTATTGATCTATACAAGCATAGATGAATCGCCTACATATGGTAATCATGTTTGAACACCCTCTGCACAGAATTCTGGGTATTCTCTTTCATGTCTACTTATGTACAGCCATCAGGACATGGTTGTCCAATGGACTGGAGATATTGACTGGGTGGGGGCTTGAGGATGGGGGTCACTGAAAAATGTCCTGTATTTTCCTTACAATGGAGCTTTGGAGGAGCAGTATGCTAGTATCTGTTAGTTTGTATTCGGGCCACTGGAAATTTACCTTGAAACTTGTTTTGAAGAACAAGCCAAGGGCCAGAACATCAAGTTCAACTGAGCGCAGAGGCACTCGCCTTCCCTTCTGGCTCTCAGCAGCACATGGAAGACCTCAGAGAGTTACTGCTGGAAGAATGATAGACAGGACAGGGCCATCTTCCGAGACTCTTTGCGGAAAGAGACAGAAAATGAAGACAGACAACACATTCAGGTTAATAAACCACAAATATCCATTTATCTATCCAATTTGGGGACAGGAACAGAGTGCTAGGAAGCCCTGATTACAATGCCAGCTCTTGTTTTGGTTGACAAATTAATCTGCCCAGGGTTTGGGATGTGAGGAGGCCCGCTGGGTTCCTCCTCCCAGCCTCCAGCCTCCTTGGACCACTGCAAACTAGTGGAATAGATGGTGGCTGCCTGATTTTCATGTAGATTACTGAGAGCAGAATGTAAATTGATGTAAATCAGGGAAAGCGATCAGGAGCCACGGTACCTCATTCTCCATCCTAGGGCCTCTCCTGCGCACACAGTGGCCAGTGCCACACTGGGTGCCTTTCCCATCTGAGCCAGGCAGCTGTTGGGGGCTGGGGCAGAGAGAACCATGGGGGCGGTGGTGTGGGCTCTGTGGAGCCATGGATGAAATAGTATTTCCCAGGAAAGATATCTGTGACAGCCTCCAGCCGGTAGCTCCCTGTGAGCCAGCGGTTCCACACATCCAGGCTCTAATCAACACATCAAGCCAGCAAGGAGAAGATGGTTATGGCTTTTATAAAGGCAATATATGCTTATTGCCGGAAGACTAGGAAACTCAGATAAGCAAACGGGGGCGGGGGGAGGAACTCATATCAAACCCAACTCTATCAGTCATACACAGTTAGTTAAAATTTGCATACATCCATTCCAGACCTTTTGTAATATGTGGGCGGGTGTTATATCTATGTATACAATGTATACTTTAATGGTTTATATGGATATGCACACACACACATACATGTGTTTGCAGGTACATGTATGTTTGTGTGAAGGAAACCCAGAGATTGGCTCTCTCTCTCTCTCTCTTTCTCTACCTTATTTTTTGAGACTGGGTCTCTCACTGTCCTAGAGTTATCAGGCTGGGCTATCTGGCCAGCAAGCTCCAGGAATCTGCCTGTGTTAGTACTGGGGTCATAGATGCACTCCTGCAATCTGCCTGTCTTAGTACTGGGGTGATGGATAGACGTTGCTGCACCCAGGTTTTACACGGGTGATGGGGAACCCAAACTTAGGCCCTCAGCCTGTGCAACAAGCACTTTACTGACGGAGTCACCTCTCCAGTCCTGGTTTGTCATTCAAACATTTTTTTTCAGATTTATTTGTTTTATGTGCATGAGTGTTTTGCCTACATGGATGTGTATGCACCATGTGCGTTCCTGGTGCCCATAGAGGTCAGAAGGCCTTCGATCTCCCAAACAGGAACTACACATGACCACCATGTAGATGCTGGGAATCAAACCCAGGTCCTCTGGAAAAAGACCCAGGGCTCCTATCCAATGAGTCACCTCTATAGGTCCTCTGGTTTGTCATTTTAAATTGTGATAGTCTTTTAGCTCCAGGTAATAAGGGAGTCAACCCAGGGCTCCACCATGCTAGATGCTAGACAAGCACTGTCCACTGAGCTGTGTCCTAGTCCCTAGTGAATTTAGAAGCTAAACAGGGACCAATGAGATTTGTCCAAAGGCAGATTTCCTAGGCTCTCACTTGTTCAGGGTGCAGCACTTGAATTTGTAGTCATGATTTTGTGGTCTGCCCTGGCTATCTAATTGCTGCACTTCACAAAACCAGATTCTATGATTGTGCTAAACCAGTGCTACATGCTCTAAAATCATGTGCTTGAGTCCCGACCCTGCTCCAATGAAGGAAAATAGGGCCATAGTAGATAGAGTCAAGGAAGAAGAGGTCCCGCTGGACTAGGGTGAGCTGTAATCTACTGGGAGGCAACCCAACAAAACAGGAGCTTGTATAGCACAGGCCGGGTGACAGTCAAAGTCAGAGACAAGGACAGTGTCTCTGTCAGTAAAGGGTTAGCTGCAGTCACCAGAAGCCACACCAAGTCAAGAAAGACACCTCCAGGATCTTCAGGGAGCTGTGATGCCTTGATTTTAGGCTTCTGGTCATCAGAATAGGTAGAAAACAAGTTTTGTTTGGGGAGGTCCAAGCAATTTGTAGTATTTTGTTAATGCAGTCCCATGGGACAGATCCAGTCAGTACGTCCCAAGGCATGCTGAACACAGGAATTCCTGGGGGAGCTGAGGTGGCTCTACCAAGCCCACAGATCAGCCAGGGGGAGCATGTTGGTGGCAGGTTCTTGGTCCACATGGAGGCCACTTTCCCATTAGCACAGACCCACAAACAGGGCTAGACTAAAAGGAAATGGCTGTTTTTACTACTTGGACGTCTCTTTTTTCTCCTGTGACCCTAAGGGAGGGAGTTCTGTTCACGAGCAGCCACGCACGCTGGGATCTATGTCGGTGCTCGAGGCCCTCCTCCGTCTGTCTCCCGGACAGATACTCAGAACGCATAGAAATGTAGGAACATTCCCATTTTACAAAGAGGACGGTCAGAGAGCTCACGGGAGTGGGAACCAGTGACACATATTAGCCACCAGGAGATGGGTCAGCAGGTAAAGGCTCTTGCTACCCAAAGTGGCTTGGTTCAATATCCCAAACTCACACAGTGAAAGGAGAGACCTGACTCCCACAGGCTGTGGGCCAGGCTGTCTGCTTCCCGCTATCTCTACCAGTGACCGGGTGAACATAGACTAGGTACTCTGCAGGAAGCCCTCTGGTTAAAAAGAAATATCTTCAAATTTAAAAGAGTGTGAAACAGCAAGGATGAGCAGGCACGAGGAGGAAGCACCTGCATTGCCAGCAGGAAGGTGGAGACACAGCTGCCCTGAATAGTCTTCCAGAAGCACCCTCCCTTTCTTCCTTTAATCCCTCTCTCCCTTGTTTCTCTCCCTCTTTCCCTCCCTCCTTCCCTCCATCCAGTCTCTTTCGTAATGGGATCTGTTTATATAACTTAGGTTGTCCTCAAACCTTCAATCCTCCTGCCTCAACTTTTAAGTGCTGGGGTCACAGGCTGTACGGCCCCTTTTCTATGATGTGTCTGCAGGTCTGGCAGATCAGATCCAGAGAGACAGAACAATTGGCCGTTGCCAGGGCTGGAGGGGTGAGCGCAAGGGAATGACTTATGAAGGGCGCAGGGCCTTCTTCAGGGATGATGTAATGTTTTAGAGCAGCGGTGTCTGCAGGTCACACAACACCGTGAACACACTTAAGGCAGATGGGCGTGTAGACGTTAAATGATAGACACGTATGTGTACCTTACCACAATGCAACCTGTCTAATCCCGCGGTGGCTTTCTTCCATGCTAACTCCTTTCTCACTGTCGCGGGCAAAATGTTCCATGCAAGCTACCTGTAGATGCCGTTCCCCACCACGCTATCTGACCTCTGCCCTGCAATGTGCTTCCTGCACCAAAACTTCTTAAATTCATCACCCTGGCTCATGCTCTTCTCCCAGACATTATCACAATGTGCATGCTTCATGCCCAAAGTGCATGCATGGGCGCCCGCGCACGCATGCACACACACACACACACACACACACACCACACACACACACACACTCCTGAGTGATACTGGAAACTTTCAGACGGACACAGCACTAACCTTAAGCAAGCTTTCATTCCCCCGACCCCCCCGGAGTGGGAGAGCAGGGCGGAGTTAGGCAATTATTCACCTGGACTGGGTGCAGTCACACTGGCTCATCCGGGGACAGGGCTCCTTGCCCAACAGGACATTCAATGCAAAAACATTCAAGAGCGCCCAGACATAATTGGTACATGTCTTCAGTGGTAGCCCACCTTTCTCCCGTCAATGTTCCTCTCTGAAGAAAGGTAATATTAAGGCTTCAAAACAGTATACCTTTTAGTAGTTACCAGAAGGCTGGAAATCAAGGTGTCAAAACTGCTGATGGCTTGGCAGGTTGAACTTGAGCTTGGACTATTATTTATCACAGCTTCCGCCAGGCTGCTGTGTAGCTGCAGCTCAGAGACAATGGCAGTTAACACAGGGAGAAGCCTGTAAGGGCGACGGTGCCTGGGAATCTTTGACACCAGGAGATTCCTGACCCCATCGGACTCAGCTGGGCACAGGACAGCAGGGCCGCGCTTGGGTCTGCCATTTCCCCAGACCCTGGGCCAGTTGGTTGTCTCTTAGGCTTGGTTTTCTTCTGTAGCGTGAAAGAGCCAGCTACTCCTGTTAGATTATTTAGGGCAGCTATAGAGAGAAGGAAGGCAGAAAGAGAGGCTTGCTCCAACCTTAGGTGGGGCTATGTTTATTCACAGTGAGGGCACTTTTTCTCATGCACAGGTGTGGATGGCCAAAATGCCTATAGAAGGTGAGATATGGCCCCCTTATAAGAGCAGAAATGACTTCTATAGTCTGCAAGGGAAGTTGGGACATGTAGTCTTTGGGCAGTAAACAATTATTCCTAACTCCAAGAGAATATTTAAAAATGCAGGGTGTGGTATTATAGCCTTTTCTGCTGAGGAGGATCTTTGTCTGAGGGGCTAGTTTTGGGTCCATTGAAGAAGGGATCCTCTGGTCATGTGGAGGGGGTGATTCTAAACTTGATTGACTGCCGTGGATCAGGCGAGTGCTGCCCTCCACTCCTGAGGAGACTGGGAAAATAATTATTAAAGGCCTGATTTTTCTGGGAAGGCTGAGGGTTAGGGAGGAACAGAAGTGGGAGAAATGGAGTGTATTGGTGAGGGGACGTGAGCATGGAGTTGATTCACAGAGACAGTGGTATTTCCATATAGCCAGGGCTCTCACTCTCTCTATATAAGTGAGCTGGCAGAAGCAGCTGCGAGCTACAGAGACCCAAAGGCAGGGGTCAGGGGAAAATAGAGCACTAAAATAAAGAATTGTATCTGGCTTGGGGTGGAAGGGACCAACGTCCTTTTTAACCTGTTTTCCCACCGCATCTAAAAGGTCTTTTCTGTAAATATATCAGAAACCAATGGAGCTGTTGTACAGTGAGAACCATTAGGAGAGCTCGCATGGAACACTTTGTTTGGGTCTGAAGGGAAGTTCAGCAAGGAAGCATTTAAGAGATGGGGTAAAACATGAAGTATAAGGATAACGAGGAGGAAAGAGCGATCTGGGGAGGAGCCAGAGTGGGAGGGAACTGAAACCCATACATAGGAGGAGTCTTGCCATTGAATAGTTCTGGTCCCTGTCTCTAGGCCCCATTTCAAACCATTTAGGGTTTGTTGGCATTGTTCATGAGGAGAACACAAATCCCATCCTTAGCAGTAGTCAGAGCTAGTAAACTGTGGAGTACTGAGATAGGCAGGGGATCGAGCTGGTCCTGAGCTGACAGGAACAGAGATTTAAGGCAAAGGAGGCTTCAGGTCAGCTGTTTTAGTTCTGACTCTCCAAAACAATGCCCAAAACAACAAAAAGAGGATTGAGTTGGATGGCTCATGATTCATCAGCTCCCTTTTGGAGGTCACTCAGATGAAGCACCAATCTCTCCACTTCAAGGCTGAGAGGTCAGTGAGGGAATAGTAGTTAGAGAGTGCGTCAGGAAAGGGTCCATCCAAGGGGCTGTGATGGAACTTAACAGTTGACAGAAATCCAGAGCGCAAGTCAGGAGGGGACAAGGGGCTGTGATGGAACTTAACAGTTGACAGAGATCCAGAGCGCAAGTCAGGAGGTGACAGCTGTACGACTCTGTGGGGAACACTAAGGACAAAGTTCCAAGAGGCAAACTTTTACAAGAAGATCAACGTGAGGCAATAGAACACAAGGTTAAATACAAAGCTGACGTGAGGTTAGTACAACTGGCTAGACCATGATCAGAGTTTGCAGAAGGATAAGGTGACTGTAATTAGCTGTTTGATCGTATCAGTCTCCTGAATAAGGAACAAGCAGCTGGAAGTCAGGTAAAGTCAGCATCTAAGGAGAGTGTCTACGTGACATTCCTTGCTTCCAAGTATGATGAACTTCGTGTATTTGTTTTAAATAGTAACAATATCAGATAGTATTTAATGAACAAAAACAGAGGATCTCAAGGAAAATGCAGTTTTGGTTAGAAAATAATTGGTAAGGTAAAAATTTTAAAATTGGGGCAATTACTTTAAATGAACATATCTTGTATTTGAAAACATGATAATACATATTTTTTGTTAACATTAAATTGTTATTTCTATATTTCAAGATTCTACAATAAATATGTTTTTTATTGTCAGGCTATACAAGAAGGCAATTTACTTTTAAGTTGTAGTCCAAAAAGAAATGATTTTTAATTTTCTATGTTAAAAGTGTATTCCAAGAGACAGTGAGTACCTTGTCAAGAGTAAATGATTCATTTTGTAAAGTTTTACAAAATTAATCCTATTAACAGAAACCTACAACATTTTTTGTAACATCTTCATTCCATACAATCAACCAACAGATGAAAGTAGTTAGTCATGTCAAAACTGCAATAACTAATTTACATATAACGTTGTCTGAATTAGCAAAGAATGCTAGAGGCAACTAACAGCCTTACTCAGCGCTCCGTAGCTGTGAGGAGACACCATGACCAACTCAACTCTTATAAAAGAAAATATTTAATTGGGGGCTTGCTTATAAATCCAGAGATTTAGTCCATTATTATCATGGAAGGAAGCATGGTGGCTCGCAGGTAGACAAGGTGCTGGAGAAGAGTTGAGGGCTCTTCATCTGGATCCATAGGCAGCAGGAGAGAGAGAGAGAGAGAGAGAGAGAGAGAGAGAGAGAGAGAGAGAGAGAGAGAGAGAGAGAGAGCCACTGAGCCTGGCTTGGGCTTTTAAAACCTCAGAGTCCACACACTTCTTTCAACAAGGCCACGCCTCCTAATTCTCCTCAAGCAGTGCTACTCCCTGATGGCTGAGCAGTCTACCGTTGGGCATTTCTTGAGGTGGAAGAGCTACAGATGTGACTGAGAAACTCAGATGAAACTGCACACCTTTAATTCCAGTGCTAGGGAGGCAGAGGCAGGGGGATGTCTGTGAGTTCCCGGTCAGCCTGGTCTACAGAGTGAGACCTTGTCTCAAACAAAACAAAGCTATTGAAAATAAGAAGTCTACCTCATTCGGGAGCTTGGGGAGGAGGAAACTTACTCATTCACACACACACACACACACACACACACACACACATTCATATATACTTCTTTCATTTGTTTGTTTGAGACAGGATCTCACTATATAGTCTTGCCTAGGCTTGAGCTTGCTATATAGATCAGGCAGGCTAGGAACTCAGAAATCTATCTGTCTTCGTCTTTGGAGTGCCAGAATTAAAGGCATGGGCCATGACCCCTGTCCATATCTTTGAATTCGGGTCCTAGGCTCTGGAGTAGAATAAGGTGGGAAATCAAAGTGCCCTGCATAGGAGCTCCCAGTTTGACATAAGAGGAGGGACTTAGGACTGGAGAGATGACTTAGCAGTTATGAGCACTGGCAGACTTTCCAGAGGTCCTGAGTTCAGTTCCCAGCAACCACATGGTGGCTCACAACCATCTGTAATGAGATCTGATGTCCTCTTCTGGCCCGCAGGCATACATGTAGGCAGAACACAAGAGCTGGGCAGTGGTGGCACATGCTTTTAAATCCCAGCACTTGGGAGGCAGAGGCAGGCCAATCTCTGTGAGGTCGAGGCCAGCCTGGACTACAAGGGCTAGTTCTAGGACAGGCTCCAAAGCTACAGAGAAACCCTGTCTTGAAAAACCAAATAAATAAATAAGCAAACAGATAAACAAACAAACAAATAAAAGAGGAGAGATTTCCTGACCTGTGGGAAGTCCAAGGACCACCCACCTCCATCCAGGTCTAGTAAGGTGAGCATCCAAACTGCCTAGGCTCCCACAAAGCCAGTACGTGCAGTAGGATCAAAAACCCTTTGATATTGTTCTTGAGTTCTCAGTAGTCCTCATTGTCCGCTATGTTCAGCAAGTCCGGTTTTATCCCATGCTTTTTCAGACCCACGCCAACTAGCCTTAGTGGGTTCCTGATAGAACATCCCCATTGTCTCAGTGTGTGGGTGCACCCTCGCAGTCCTGAGTTCCTTGCTCGTGCTCTCTCTCCTTCTGCTCCTGATTTGGACCTAGAGATTTCAGTCTGGTGCTCCAATGTGGGTCTCTGTCTCTGTCTCCTTTCATCGCCTGATGAAGGTTAATATTCAGGAGGATGCCTATATGTTTGTCTTTGGATTCACCTTCTTATTTAGCTTCTCTAGGATCACGAATTATAGGCTCAATGTCCTTTATTTATGGCTATAAACCAAATATGAGTGAGTACATCCCATGTTCCTCTTTTTGGGTCTGGCTTACCTCACTCAGGATAGTGTTTTCTATTTCCGTCCATTTGTATGCAAAATTCAAGAAGTCCTTGTTTTTTACTGCTGAGTAGTACTCTAATATGTATATATTCCATACTTTCTTCATCCATTCTTCCATTGAAGGGCATCTAGGTTGTTTCCAGGTTCTGGCTATTACAAACAATGCTGCTATGAACATAGTTGAGCATATACTTTTGTTGTATGATAGGGCCTCTCTTTATATTCCCAAGAGTGGTATTGCTGGGTCCAGGGGTAGGTTGATCCCGAATTTCCTGAGAAACCGCCACGATGCTTTCCAGAGTGGTTGCACAAGTTTGCATTCCCACCAGCAATGGATGAGTGTACCCCTTTCTCCACAGCCTCTCCAGCAAAGGCTATCATTGGTGTTTTTGATTTTAGCCATTCTGACAGGTGTAAGATGGTATCTTAAAGTTGTCTTGATTTGCATTTCCCTGATAACTAAGGAAGTTGAGCATGACCTTAAGTGTATTTTGGCCATTTGAACTTCTTCTGTTGAGAATTCTCTGTTCAGCTCAGTGCCCCATTTTATAATTGGGTTGATTAGCCTTTTACTGTCTAGTTTCTTGAGTTCTTTATATATTTTGGAGATCAGACCTTTGTCAGTTGCGGGGTTGGTGAAGATCTTCTCCCAGTAAGTGGGTTGCCTTTTTGTCTTAGTGACAGTGTCCTTCGCTTTACAGAAGATGAGGGAGGGGGACTTGATCGGGGGAGGGGGAGGGAAATGGGAGGCGGTGGCGGGGAGGAGGCAAAAATCTTTAATAAATAAATAAATTTTAAAAAGTGATGAAACCCTAAAATAGCAAAAGAATATTGTTTGATATTCATGCATTTATTTGTATATTGTATTTATTAAGCTGGATAAAATAGCTGAAAGTAAAAAAAAAAAAAAAAAAAGAGGAGAGATTTGTGAAGTGGTCCAAGACAGAAAATGTAAGCATTGCGGCTCACATGGAAAAGTGTCTTGGCAGCCAGGAGCCAAGGACTACCACAAAGTCGCTGTAAGCATAGGCACTTATAGCCCTGCTCCATAGAAAGGTTTCCCCAATGCAAGTGTAACAACTTGGCTCAGACAGGGAGGGGTTTCCCTAGCAAAGTTGTTACAGCTCTGCTCTGGAGAAGTGTTACATTTTACTTATGTTCCCGGAAGTGTAATAGTTCTGTTCGCTAGGGGAAAGTTTCTTTAGCAAAAGTGTTACAGCTTCCTTAGAGCTCCACCCTGGCTCAGGTGAAAGTTGTTACAATTGGGCTCTGCTCTGCCGAAAAAGTCACAGGGCACAACAAATCTCACTCAAGAGATTTATTGGGAAGGAAGACTCTAGGAGGGTGGCTGCCTCCGATGAGAAATAGCGGCCAACTGAGCAGGCTACAGATCTTATATAGCCTTTCTTGGGAGTGGAGCAGAGCTTTCCAAGGTGGTTTGGGATTGGTGAGTTTTTTGTGCTCAGGGATCTCAGGGATTGATGGGATTCTGCAATCAGACTCTGGGGCAAACTCAGGGATTGGTAGGATTTCAATACCTGGTCCTGAAGTCTAGTCTGGGTTAGGGTGCATTTTTCTGGCCCAGGTCTTTTTTTTTAAATTTATTTATTTATTAAAGATTTCTGTCTCTTCCCCCCCACCACCTCCCATTTCCCTCCCCCTCCCCCAATTAGGTCCCCCCCCCCATCAGCCCGAAGAGCAATCAGGGTTCCCTGCTCTGTGGGAAGTCCAAGGACCACCCACCTCCATCCAGGTCTAGTAAGTTGAGCATCCAAACTGCCTAGGCTCCCACAAAGCCAGTACGTGCAGTAGGATCAGAAACCCATTGCCATTGTTCTTGAGTTCTCAGTAGTCCTCCTTGTCGGCTATATTCAGAGAGTCTTGTTTTTTCCCAGGCTTTTTCAGCCCCAGGCCAGCTGGCCTTGGTGAGTTCCCAATAGAACATCCCCATTGCCTCAGTGTGTGGGTGCACCCCTTGCGGTCCTGAGTTCCTTGCTCGTGCTCTCTCTCCTTCTGCTCCTGATTTGGACCTTGAGATTTCTGTCCAGTGCTCCAATGTGGGTCTCTGTCTCTGTCTCCTTTCATCGCCTGATGAAGGTCTGGCCCAGGTCTTGACCGTAGTCAGGAACTGGGCATTTTTTGCCTTGGCCCTTTTCACCCTGCACTTTACCACATCTCAGACTTGGGCTAACTTCACGTCTTTCTGGGTCTCCACTGACAGCATATTGTGGGCCTTCTCAGCCTGAATAACCACTGGGATCATTCCCTCATTACTTCTCCATTTGTGCCCCTATCTCCATGTGTGTCTGTGGGTCTTACTGGCTCTGTCCCTCTGACTTTGTTCCTCCGCTGGAGGCTGCGGGGCTGCGTGGAGGGAAAACATAAAACCCAGGAAACCTGGCTCCTTCCTCAGGCAGCTACAGCTGCTCCCTCAGCCTATTTTGCACTCAGAGCAGCCAAACCAAGTTTTGTTTGTTTGTTATTAATGACAAAGTGTGTGCACCGCCTGTGTTTCCTTTGCAGTTCCTCTAGAACCAGGGTCTTCCGTGTGGAATCAAAGGGTCTTAACAGGGCTTCCAAGAGCTGGGGGAGTCTCTGGGATCATAAGCTAAACTTTGTGTATATTTGCATATTCGTATTTGGACCCTAAGTCTTCCAGCTATTCCAAAGGGTTCTTGGGCTCCCCAAGAAGCATGGTGCCTCAGACGTACACAGGAGCATCCTGAGTTCTTTGCTGAAGACGTTTTCTGCTGCTGGTGCTCTTAGATTCCATGTTCCCCACCTGCTCCCACTGCAGCGGGACCTTTAAATGACAAGACTCCCAGCGCCAAGGTGCCCAGGCTGTAACCACATGCAGCAGCAGAGCAGTTCACCCTGAGATGCACGGTAAGTGGGAAACACACCAGTTTTCAAAGACTCGGGACCTGAAAAACATGGCTTGTTGCTTTAACAATTGTTATGTCTATTCTTGGCTGCAACAATAGTACTTTGCATGTATTGGGCTAAACAAAATATTTTATTTTAATTCATTTCATCTGTTTCTTTGTTCCTTTTTATTTATTTATTTTTTGCTTGTTTTGATTTTTGGATTTCAACAAATATCTATTACTTTGGGGGGGGGGGCTGGGCATGGCAGCACACACCTTTAATCCCAGCACTCCAGAGGCAGAGGCAGGTGGGGTTCTGTGAGTTCAAACTGGTCTATATCATGAGTTTCAGGTCAGCCAGGGTGACAAAGAGAGACCTTGCTCAAGCACAGAATAAAACAAAGCAAAAATTTATTAAGATATATTAACTATTCATTAATTTATATATGAACATTTATGTGGGTGTGAACATGGATAGAATCTAGGAAAGCAGAGAGAGACTCATGAGAGGGTAGAAAGAGTTTTTAAGGGCAGGTAGTAAAATACATGCCTTTTTTTGTTTGTTTGTGGGTTTTTTTTTTCTGTTTGAGATGTGATCTCCTGTAGCCAGGATGGCCTTGAATTTACAGGCTGACCCTGTACTCCTGATCCTTCTGCCTCCACCTTCCTAGTGCTGAGATTACAGGTTTGAAATAAACTTGGCTGTTTCCTTAGCTGATCTGGGTTCCTTTTTTTAATAAAATAAAGACATCATCACAGCACAAATCAGACCACACTCATGAGGTGCCTAAGCTGTACATGGCATCCAGCAGGCATTGAATAAATAACAGTCTCGCCCCCTTCATTTTCTCTTGTTAGAGTCTATTCCCAGAGACGCTATGTTTCAGACCAAGGGTGGTGGTGCAGGCCTTTGATTCTACTGCTTTGGAGACAGAGGCAGATCTCTTGTTAGTTCAAGGCCAGCCTGGTCTCCATAGTGAGACCTAGGCAAACCTAGGCTACATAGTGAGACGCTATCTAAAACAAGCCAGAGAGTGGGGAGGACTATGTTTCCCCAGTGAGCATTCTCTCTCTTTTTTTTTTTTTTTTTTGGTTATGGGCTCTGTGGAAAAGTGGGGGAATTCTTTGAACTGCCCTGGGATCATCAGTCCTGCAGTGGAGCCTGCATTGGCCTCAAGGACTTCAGCTAAGGGCTCAAGGGCCTGTGATGAGCAAGATGTAGAGAAGGACTGGGTATCAGAGCATTCTCTTTTTAACTACATTGTGTCAGAGTGAGCCAGGGTGGAGGTTAGCTACCCTCTCTCCCTCATCGCTATGGCATCTGGCAGCAGTCCTGGGTATTCGACATAAACCTTCAGGGATCCATTTTATGCCCCATCCAGATTCTGATCAAAAGCTGAAAAGCAGAAGTGACTGATGGGAAGCAGCTCCCACAGCACGCAGCTTCAAGGAGGGCTGTGGCATGTAGTAACACTGCACGATTCATTTGCTGGGCTGCAAACCTCACAACTGTGCTTTGAGTGAGCGACCTCCGTTCCTCTCCTCTCCGGGTCCTGTGTTTGGGTCTGGGCTGTAATCTATTTTAGGTTCACAGCTCCATATGACATTTCTGGTTTCGCTTTGCCATCATGATGGTGTCCAGAAGGCTAAACATTCCCCCTGTGTGTGACACTGCCTCTCTCCACTCAGGTTGCCCAGTAGAACGGACTGGAGAATGATTTATGGGTACTGTGAAGCTGTCCTACGTTAAACAAAGGGTGGGTTAATAGGCCAATCCCCACTCGAGAAAGAGGGCTTCTGTTCCTGGAAGCTGTGGCCCACACAGACTTTGGATGTTTGGGTTTGGTGGTTCAGTGCTGAGGAGCCTCATGGAAGGTTTGAGGGCTCATCGGCTTTTCCAGATGTTGAGAGAAAAGGCATCTGTGTCGAGGTAGGGTCCCTGCCAGCACTGTGACTGGGAAACCTGGCTTTAGGTCCCAGCACTGTCTCTTGCTACCTGACTTCTGTTTCCTCATGGGTAAACTGGGGAATCTGTCCTAGTTAGAGCTACTATTGCTGCGATGAGACCCCATGCATCTTAGTCCCTCACTGGAGAAAGTCAGGACAGGAATGCAAACAGGGCAGAACACCGGAGGCAGAGATGATGCAGAGCCATGGAGGGGTTGCTTGCTTACTCCTCGTGGCTCACTCAGCCTGCTTTCTTATAGAACCCAGGACCACCAGACCAGGGATAGCTCTACCCACAATGGGCTGAGCCCCCCTCCATCGATAACAAATTGGAAAATGCCCTACAACCAGATCATATAAAGGCATTTTTTAAAAAATGAAGTTCCCTCTTTTCAGATGACTCTAGCTTGTGTCAACTTGACATAAACTAGTCACATAGGATCATAACACATTGTACCCAGTTTATGGTGAGTTTCAAAGGAACAGTAAGGAAGAAGGTGTGCCCAGAATAGAATGAAGCAAAAAAACCACAGTGAGATGAATCCCCCTCTTTTCTTTCTTTTGATACAGAGTTTCATGTAGCCAAGACTGTAAACTAAGTATACAGTTGAGGATTACTTTGAACTTCCGGTGCCCTGCCTTCTCCTCACCCAGCTCTGGGATCACTAGCATATACTACCACAATTGACTATGTGGTACTGAGGCCAGCACCCAGGGCACCGTGCATGCTAAGGGAGCACTCTACTAAGTGAGCTATAGTCCCAAACCCAGGAGGAACCTTTTAAATTCCTTGACTGAGAAAATTGAACAAATAAAAAACAGAACCCCAAACCAGCAACTCTGAATTCACAATGGCGGCCAGGCAGGGACTATTTGTGTTGGATATGAAGTGTCTCTCCCAACAGTGTCTCCCTCATGTTGTTCCCAGTGCAGGCAGTGCTGGGAGGTGGGACTCCAGAGAAATAACCAGATCCTGAGGGCTTGACCTTTATCAGTGGATTGACCCACCAAGAATTTGTAACTTGTTGGTAAAGTTGAAAGGTTCTGGAAACTTTAAGTAGTGGGATCTAGGGAGAGGTAGTGGGCCACTGAAGATCTATCAGGAAACTTTCTCCTGTTTCAGAGCCCATGCTCTGTGTCTTTCTACTTCCTGGTTGCTATGAGGTAGACAGCCACCATGGGCAGAGGGCAAACACCTCAGAAACTGTGATCTGAAACAAATGCCTTCTGTTTAAAAGTTATTTTCCAGGTATTTTCAGATGAAGTTCTTGTGTGTGTGTGCACACACACACACAGTGCATAGGCATGTATAGAGTCTATTGGCTGGAAGAGGAGCTACCTCATAAGCCACAGACAAACAAAATAATATATAATGACCCAAGGAAGGCTAGGCTGAGTCCTGTGACTTTAACTCTCCTTTAAGACAAGGGCAGGGCTACATCTAAAGAAAAGACCTTCGAGATGAGACCTGACGCAGGAGAATGGAAACTAGATGGTTAGAAGAAAAGCTAGCCTTTCTGACAAAGGGGAGAGCTTGTCCTTGAGACAAGAGACTCTGGAAGATAGCTGTAGGGCTAAGTGTGAGATGATGATCAACAGGTGGGCTTGGAATGGGAGAAGTGGGGCATTTTTCTTGTTCCAAACACAGGAAGCAGAAAAGTTGGAAACAGAGGCAAAACCAGGAACCTTATTCCATTTTAGAGAACAGCAGAGAAGCAGCAATGAACCACTGAAGTAGTCCAAAGGGAGATGACGAGGACTGAGGTAAGGGTGTGAGGGGGCAGCAAAGCTGCATGCATGATTTTTTATTTTTATTTTAGTACTATTATTATTATTATTTTGCTACTTTACATAAGCTATCCAGCCAGGCATTGGGCAACTCTGGTCTCAGGCTGGCAGAGGGAATGACAGACTCTTTTACACAGCAGCAGGTACATGGTGAACCGCAGAATAGCGAATAGCAGATACTCCCTAGACCCTCCTTAGCCTCTGAAAGCCCAGCAGTCCCCACGTCAAGGACATTGCCTTTCTGAAATCATAGGTGACATCAGAGGACAGATCCCAGCTCAGATCATTTTCCAGTTCATTCCCAGTTTCTGCCACCTGCTTGGGAAAACTTGTTGAGGACCAGCCTTGACTGGATTCACACATTCCAGGGTAGGAAGGTGAGTACCAGAATTAAGTAAAAAGGAACAGAGATAAGAGAGTGATCAGAGCACAGGAAGGGCCAGTCAGTGAATACTGAACCACCCCTTTATTGTCCACTCCGGCTTTGTGTACCCCACTCCAAAAGGGGCAGGGGAGGCAACACACTTCATCAACATGATAAAGGGATAAACAGAGCATCTCTGACCTTTGGCCAAGATGGAGTTGACACACCTCTGTACGCAAAATACTAATTAACCTCTCTAGGTCAAGAGCTCTTGTGTTGCAGCCACTGGTCCACAACTCTGAAGGAGCGACAGGAGCTTGAACTCTCTGACCTCTAGTCAAGGTGGAACGGATTTACCTCTGGGCCCTGACAAAACTCTTGAGGGCAAATCTTAGCCAGGTCACCATCCTACTTTGGTCTGTGTGTCTTGTCTGCAAGAAGTCTTGTCTCCTACTTCCTCCATTTTTTTTAAAAAAAATATACTTTATTTTATTTTCATGTGCATGAGTGTTTGCCTTCATGTATGTATGTATGTGCACCATGTGCATGCATGCCCTCAGAGTCCAGAAGAAGGTGTCAGATCCCCTGGAATTAAAGGCAGTTGTGAACCACCATGTAGGTGACGGGAATCGAACCATGGTCCTCAGAAAGAGCAGCAAGTGCTCCGAACTCTTGAGCCATCTCTCCAGATCCCTCCTTCATCCTTTCACTGAAGGTCCTACCAGAGCCTGGGAAGATGAGTAAGCTAGACCTCTGTATCCAAGAATTTAAAAGCCAGTGAGTCACTTGTTAGCTTGTAAAAATAGACTTCACTGGTTCCTTGTGTTGCAGAGCGCTCCCTAAGTCCAGAGCTCCGCAGGTGAGGGACACTCACCCCGCTCTCTGACCTCAGTGATGATTCTTCACACAAAGCCAGGGAGTTCAGAGATTGACCCAGTTTCTCCTTCTCCTGAGGCTTGGGCCTTTGGAACTTGGGAATGTTCCAGAATAAGGTGATATTCCTGTACCACCAGGAGACACTCTCCGAACATCCCATTGCCCTCTGCCTCAGGACATCACAGTCTGTTTTCGGTACTGGCCAGAGGTGGTTGCCAGTGGTTGCCAGTGTGATTTCCACAGCTTTGCAGATTTCCATGTGCAAGGCCTGTGACAGGCTTGTCATGGCGGCTCCAGCATGAGCTCTTCCTGGAAGGATCTCACTCAACAAACCAAAAATCTATTTTATAAAAGGGCAAGAGCTGAAGAGAGAAGGAGGACCCCAGAGAATGGGGATACTATCACACACCCACTGAAGGCCTACTGTGTGCCAGGCTTTGCCTGTAGTGTTACTTTTCTGAAGCCTACTTTACAGTGGGGCCATCTGAGCTCCACTGAAGGGGAGACAAAACTGCCCCCAAGTACAGGGCCATCAAGTCTGGAGGCTGGAGCCAGTGTAATGTTGCTCATCTCAGAAAAGCCATCTGTAAAGCCTGGTGAGATGTTGGGGGTGTGGCCTCCTAAGCTCTTGGTCATGGATAATAGGTTCCCATTTAGCCAACACCGCTGGTTCTGTGTGTCCGCACCAGGTGCCAGAAGGATTTCCAGATGTACCCTGATCCCAGAGATCTTGTCGATGTCAGACATGTTAATGGCAGGGACAGAAGATGTGGCCCAAGATGACAGATGGAGATTTTCAGGAAATATGGAAAGCTCCTTACAGGGACAGGGTTACTCCTGATTTCTCTCCTTGACAGCTTTTCTCTCCACCTCTCTTTTCCTCTCCTCTCCTGTCCTCCCCTCCCCTTCCTTATCCCTCATCCCTCCAAGCCTCTCTCTTTCTTTTCCTTTTTTAAAAAAATTGGTATTTTTATTATTGTTACTATATGTGTTCATGCGCACATGCTCGCGGTTGCCTGCAGAAGCCAGAAGAAGATGCCAGATGGGCTGGAGTTAGGGCTTCTGGCAGTTGTGAGCCACCCAATGTAGGTGCCTGGAACCAAACTCAGGTGTCTGGCAAGAGCAATGCACCTTCTCAGTTGCTGAGCCGCCTCCTCAGCTCCACTTTTTCTTTTCCATTCTGATAGGCTCCTGCCGTGTAGCCCAGGCTGGACTCTGACTCTCCTATCCTCCTGCCTCAGGCTCCCATGCTGGGATTGCAGGCCCGCTGCACCATGCTCAGCGGTAGGCGCTGTTTCACGGTCTGTTACCTGCAACCCACACTGAGGAGATGACTGAATGTCTGGGTTTTCCTTCTGTTGCCCAGTTCTCCCTTAGGCAGAAGTATTGGGATTGTCTTCACTATTTTTTTTCCTTAAAATTGATGCTGGACTAGACATCTGAGAAGGAAGTATTTATCATTTTTAATATTTTTGAGATTGTAATTTCATCATTTCCCCTTCCCTCTCTTCTCTCCAAACTCTCCCACGGGTATTCTCCCCACTCTCTCTCAAATTTGTGGCATTTTCCTTTAGTTGTTGTTACATATATGCAGGTATATATGCATATACGGATCGTGTCTAGTCATTCTCAGTCTGTATGATGTTACTTATAAGCCTATGTTTTCATAGCATCATTTGGCATTGGCTCTGCTATTGGTGTGCTCTTCCCTGGGGAAGACTATTATTGATCCTTCTCTTGACATCCCTTAGTTGCCTGGGTTCTTTGCCTATGGCTGAGGTCTCGTGAGCTTTCTCCATCCACTCCTACATGCGTGTTAGTGGTGTTTTCACTCAGGTCACGTTTAGGCAGCCGTTTTGTGAGGCCTCTGACACTCCTAGGAGGCACAGTCTCACAGCAGACTCCCCGCTCTTCTGGCTCTTGCAATTTCTCTGTCTCCTCTTCCACAGTGATCCTGAGCCTTAGGTACAGGAGTCCTGTTGTAGACGTATCAGTTGGGACTGGGCTCCACAACTCTGCATTTTGGTTGATTGTGTTTTTCCCATAAATGGTCTCTGTTGTAATGAGAAGTTTCCTTGATGAGTGTATTTATCTTCTCTCTCTCTGTGTCTGTCTGTTTGTCTCTCTCTCTCTCTCCCTCTCTGTCTCTCTCTCTCTCTGCCTCTCTGCCTCTCTCTGTCTCTCTGTCTCTCTGTCTCTCTCTGTCTCTGTCTCTCTCTCTCTCTCTCTCTCTCTCTCTCTCTCTCTCTCTCTCTCTCTCTCTCTCACTGTTTTGACAGAGTTTCACGGTATAACAGCCCTAGCTGTCCTGGAACTAGCTCTATTGATCAGGATGGCCTTGAACTCACAAAGATTCACCTGCCTCTGCCTCCTAACTGCTGGGATTAAAGGCGTGCACCACCACTGCCCTGCTATTTATCTTTTTTTTTAATTTCAAACAATGCAGCACTCAGACATCTGGATGGTTTCTTCATACTGGGCCATCCTATCTCTTCTGGATCCTGTTGGTCCAGCCGTGTGTGCTAGCCACCAACCAGGTTTAATTGTTTCCTTAGTGTAAATTCCTTAACAGGAGATTGCAAGTTTGAGACCATCCTGGGTAACTTGGTGAGACTGTCTCAAAGTTTAAAAATTTGTAAGGTCTTAGGTTTTACTTCCAGAACTACAAAAATTAATTAATTAAATCAATTTAATAAAGGAGGGTTTGGAGTAGGGGACATAGCTCAGTAGCAGAACATTCCCTAGCATGCATGACTCTGTAGATTTGATCCCCAACACTACAATAGATAAATGGGAGACAGACAGATATAAATGAAGATAAATTATTTGGTATATCTCAGAACTGAGGGGAGAAAGGCTTACTTGGCTCACTTTCATCCATCATGGTGGGGTAAACACAGCAGAGAAACTCAGTTCCCAGTGGCTGGAACATGTGACAGAGGCTGTTTGTATCACAGTGGGCCAGGAACTAGGAAAAGAGGGCCAGGCTAAGAGATTCAAGGCCAATCTTTACTACCCCACTTTCTTCAGCTAGATCCCAATTCCTAAAACTCCCCAGCTCTCCCTCCCCCTAAATAGTGCTGCCAGCTGGGGAATAAACATATAAAACATAAGCACGGGTTTGAGTGACATGTGTGTGCATGCGTGTGTGTGATCTAAACCACAACAGAAAGGCTAGCCCATAAATGGTGTCTATCCATAAGCACCCAGCTGATGGACCAATAAGGCAGATGCTGGTTGGTGGAGGGCTGAAAGGTCCCAAGCAACAGTCGCATGGATCGGAGCAGTCATTGGGCTTTGAGAGTTAGAGGAGCCAGCTGGTCCTCCTTTAGCCTGCACACCCTCCCCTGCACCTACAGACTGTCCCTGTGCTGGGTCCAGTGGTGTGGGACAATTGTCTATATTCTGTCAATTATATTTTAAATAAACACTGATTGGCCAGTAGCCAGGCAGGAAGTATAGGCGGGACAACCAGACAGGAAGTAGAGGCAGGTTAAAGAGAACAGGAGAATTCTGGGAAGAAGGAAGCCCATTCCTCCCCAGTCCTGTCCAGACACCAAAGAAGCAAGATGTGACTGCCCCACTGAAAAAGGTACCAAGCCACATGGCTAGCATAGATAAGAATAATTGGCTAATATAAGCTATAAGAGTTAATAAGAAGCCTGAGCTAATGGGCCAATCAGTTTATAACTGATGTAGACCTCTGTGATTTCTTTGGGGCTAAACAGCTGTGGGATCTGGTGGGAGGACAGAAACCCCAACAAGCAGGCCCTCATGTTACAGGTCCTGATGGTTGACTCTTGCCTACCTTGTCCTTTCTTTGTTTCTGTTTCTTTGGAGTCACTAAAAGGTATGGCAAGAGGGAGGGTGATCCCAGTGGGGCTCAGACATTTCTCAGTCTGAGGGGGTGAGGCCCTGTTTGCACAGGAGACCAACCCTGAGCCTTTGTATTTCCAGTTACCCCTGTCTTCCTCAGTGCCTGACCACAACACATTCTTCTCATGACTTCGGCTGGGAGGTACTGGCAGAATTTCACCCACTTTCATTCATACATCATACATGTATATATGAATGAAATTCCTATGTACTTCTGTCTGGCTAAAAACTTTCCATTCTCTTGCCTTGTCTCCCAAGTGCTGGGACTACAGGCTTGTGTCCCCATACCCAGCTTTCAGTGGCCTGTCTTCAAGCACCTCTCTTGTTCTTCTTTGTCTAAACAAGGCTTTCTGGAGTGCATCGATCCCCCTACCAAAGCCGAGGAAGCTAAGGCTCAGGGGGAGGAATGCTTCCCAAGTAAACAGCAGGTCTAGATTGAGAGACTCACCGTGTCTCATCCTCAGCCTCACCAACCCATGATATGATGTCCTTCTAGCAGTGACCACCTGCATGCCCGTGATGTGCTTAAACCGTCTCTGCCAACAAGCTGCCTCACTTTGCAGACCTGCAGACAAGCTGCCTGAATTTGTGGACCTGCAGACAAGATGCCCAACTTCGCGGACCTGCAGACAATACATAAGACCCTCTGTGCTTCTGCTTTCTCACTCAGAGCATGAAGAGAGTGTCACACTGCCTCCTCTTCTGAGAGCTGAGAAGTCATTTAGAATCCCCGCTGCTGTCTCCTGGACTTTTGTCGGCTTTGTTGGGTAGGGCAGCTCCCAGTGGTGTTCATATCTAACTTTGGGGCTGTGTAGTACTGGATCTGCTTCTAGGCCACCCTTGTGACATTGGGGTCAGTAAATGACCCCTTATCCTGTGACTCACTTTCCCATATATTAGATAAGCGTGAACTAGAAGGTGACTTTGCACACCAGCTGGGAATCTGTGGAAAGCTATAAAAACTATCTGGGAGGATTCCTGGAGGGGTCTGAGCATGTCTCATATCCCTGAAGCTCACCGGGGACCAGACCATGAGACTTGAATTCAAGGACCTTAAAACACACAGGCTTCCCTACCCTCCCTCCAGCTTTGCCCGGAAGAGGAGGGGTGTAGGCAGACAGCTCCAAATATCTCTCCTCTCCCCAAAGCTTGTCTTTTCTCATCTTTCCTTTCCTGATTCTGAAACCTGTTATGACTCTGGGGTTAGAAAAAGACCAAATAGCAGAGTGGAGGGGACCAAGAATGACACCTCCCTTCCCTCAATTTCTGCTCGAGGCTTTCCTGGCATCCTCTGTTGCTCAGAGAAAGCCTTCTATCATGGTGGGGGCAGCGGGGAGGGCAGGCTTACGAGAAATGCAGTGGACATAATCCAAGCCAAGGAGGAGGCGGCAGGAGAAACCCAAGATGCTGCGGAAGGCCTCCCCACCTTATCTGCCCGGCTGGCGGCTGCTGCCTGTGCAACAGACCATCTCATCCAAGCTGGGTGGCAATCAGGAGGATTTAGCATAGGCTGTTCTTCAGGAGAGTAACCCCCACCCCGCGCCCACAAATGCATCCCCAAGCCAGGCGCCTCCTTGAAGCGCCACCCCGGCATGCAGGCCTCCACGCAGCACTCAGGCCTCAGGGGCAATCCTCCTGGGTGTGCCCTGTGCCTTCCCTAGTCCAGCCTGTGCATGGTCCTGACACTAGTCAGTCTGCTCTCGCTGCTTTTATTTCGGGTCATTCCCAAAGGCTAACATGTCGAGAAAACAGGGCCCAGGACACAATGGTGGCACAGTGACCAGCCACCCAGGCCCTGGCTAATCGCAGAAACACCTGGAGGAAGAAACCAGAAACTAAATCCCCGAGATTAAGACTTCAGGCTTCTGGTGGTCCTTGCTAATCTCTTTCAGGTGGATGGCCCAGCAGGGGTCCACTGCCTCTCCAGTCCAAAGACCCTGCTGGGGCCAGTGGCTGAAGGCTGTCGAGCCATGAGCTTTGCTAGGCTGGCTTGGGTGTCTGCCTCAGCAGGTGTCTTGAGAGTGCTGGGGCCACTGGGACAAGTGGTCCTGTGTGGGAAACTCTATGAAAGAGATCAGCTATTTAAGAGCTTAGTCCCCTTCCACAGGGAGTTGCTTCCATCCCTGTCCACTCCTCGACCAAGACAGAATGTACAGATATGTAAAAAGAATACATAGATGAGTAAAAAAAAAAATCAAGCTGGTCAGGAGATGGCTCAGTTGGTAAAGGTAGCCAAGCCTGAAGACCTGAGCTAAATCTCATAACTCACATAGCAGAAGGAGAGAAGACTCCACACATGAATTGTGGTATGACCCTACTCCTTGAAATAAATCAAAATAAACGTAAAACAGTTTAGGGAGAAAAGATCAAAAGCACACGGAGGCACATACTTGTCTCAGTGTGAGGGAGGCTGAAGCAGGAGGCTTATCCTGAGTTTGAGGCCAGTCTGGGCCATGGAGCAAGTTCCAGGTCAGACATAGTAAATCCCTGTCTCAAAACAGACAGACAGCTAATAAAATAAAAAAGACACATTACTCCCCCAATAAATAGGTTGGGGTTTTTTTTGTGGCTTATCTTTTATTGCTATGCGGAGTGGAAAGTTCTAGATGATATATAAATGTCTTCTTCCTCATATGGAATTATGCCACATCTCTGGCTTTACACCTGTGATTTACTCATCCACATGGCGTCTACATCTGAGTGTGCCCTTCACTGCTCCGGACCGCGTGCGGAGGCTCTGTGCAGCCTTGCTCTGTGTGAAATCTGATTCATCTCACGGCATCTCCCAGCTCCCCATTCCCTAGGTCTGTTTTTAATCTTGCAGTGTCATGAGCTCCCACCTTTTGCACGTCTCAGTGTATTGATTGACACCTCACCCCAGCCCAGCGGTTTTCAACCTGTGGGTCCAAAACCCCTTCGGGACTCGAACGGCCCTTTCCCAGGGGTCACATATCAGATATTCCGCATATAAGATATTTACATTATGATTTATAACAGTAGCAAAAATACAGTTATGAAGTAGCAAAGAAAATAATTTTATGGTTGGGGTCACCAGAACATGAGGAGTTGTGCTAAGGTTGTGCTCCTGCAGGTTACACACAGGCAGATTCAATAGAGGGCCCACAATATTAAAAGATAAAAGAGTTGCTTCTGTACTGAGCACGAACAGACCCATTCCCTGCCAAATAATGTGGCATAAAACTACCCAGCATTCATCTAGAGGTGATTTAAAGTGTGAGAATGATTTGCATAGATTATGTGATAAGTGATTTTGATGATGAACTTGATTGGATTAAATTTTTAAAAAAGCTTACTGTAATGAGACACACCTCTGGATGTATCTGTGGGGGATTTTTCAGAGAGGCTGGGGATGTGGCTCAGTTGGTGGAGTGCTCAGTTGGCATGTATGAGTCACAGGCTCAATGCCCAATACCATATAAACCGGGTGTTCTGGCATACACCTGTAATCCCAGTGCTTGAGAGGTAGAAGCAGGAGGATCAGAAGTTCAAGGTCATCCTAAACTATATAGCAAGTTTAAGATCAGCCTGGCTAACATGAGATCCAGTCTCAGAAAAAAAGTCAGAGATGCTGAATGGGAAAGACCCACATGGAAAATAGTAACACTCCCCTCTCTAGGCCTCTGAAATGTGGACTCACACGTGCCCCCCATACTTTCCTAACCGTGATGCTGCGCCCATAAACCATGAGTCAAAATAAATTCGTCTCTAAATTGCTTCTTAAGAGACATTTGATCACAGCAGTGGCAAAAGTAGCTAATGCAGGTCTCTGCAAGGTTCTCTTGTCTCAGTTTCCTGAGTGATGGGATGACGGGTGTGTGCTACTGTGCACAGCACAATACGCGCGCGCGTACACACACACACACACACACACCAATAAAATATTCAGAAAAGTTTTGCTTTGCAGAGTGAAAACAGTCTTCTGTCTTTTGACCAGAAGAGACAAACAGCCAGACGGAATGCTCCCTGGTAAAAATTGCTTCCTGTTATGGGGAGGGCACATCTAGGAGCTGAGGACAGTGTCCTTGGCAGAGTCAGCTCTGTGGGCCTTCGACTTGGGCAGTGCATTCCCACACTCTGTGTAACACTTGGCCATCTTGGAATTCCTCCTTTGCTGAACGAGGGGCTCATGTGTTGTTTGAATGAACTGCACAGCTTCTGGGCACCCAGGATATCATTTCCCTGACAACTCCCTCTCAGGTGTCCTTTGGGAAAGTCCATTTTCCCTCTCTCCAGGGCACAAGGAAGCCAGTCTAAGTTCCCAATAGGCACACATGCATTCACCCACCTGTGCAGGCACACACTGACTCACCTGCCTGTACAGGTGCACACTCACAGATGTTTGTGCAGGTGCACACTCACAGCTGTTTGTGCAGGTGCACACTGACTCACCCGCCTGTGCAGGTCCACACTGACTCATTCTCCTGTGCAGGTGCACACTGACTCACCCACCTGTGCAGGCACACACTGACTCACCCACCTGTAGGCAGGTGCACACTCACAGCTTCTTGTGCAGGCACACACTGACTCACCCGCCTGTGCAGGTGCACACACAGATGCTTGTGCAGGTGCACACTCACAGCTGTTTGTGCAGGCGCACACTGAATCACCCGCCTGTGCAGGTGCACACTGACTCACCTACCTGTGCAGGTGCACACTGACTCACCCTCCTGTGCAGGAACACACTAACAGCTGCTTGTGCAAGTACATATTCACAGCTCTTTGTGGAGGTGCACACTGACTCACCCACCCGTGAAGGTGCACACTGATTTACCCACTTGTGCAGGTACACACTGACAGCTGCTTGTGCAGGTGCACACTGACTCACCTTCCTGTGCTGGTGAACACTGACTCACCTGCCTGTGCAGGTGCACACTGGCTCACCTTCCTGTGCAGTGCACACTGACTCACCCGCCTGTGCAGGCACACACTGACTCACCTTCCTGTGCAGGTGCACACTCACAGCTGTTTGTGCAGGCACACACTGACTCACCCGCCTGTGCAGGCACACACTGACTCACCCACCTGTAGGCAGGTGCACACTCACGGATTCTTGTGCAGGTGCACACTGACTCGCCCACCTGTGCAGGCACACACTGACTCACCTTCCTGTGCAGGTGCACACTCACAGCTGTTTGTGCAGGTGCACACTGACTCACCCGCCTGTGCAAGCACACACTGACTCACCCACCTGTAGGCAGGTGCACACTCACAGATTCTTGTGCAGGTGCACACTGACTCGCCTGCCTGTGCAGTGCACACTGACTCACCCGCCTGTGCAGGCACACACTGACTCACCTTCCTGTGCAGGTGCACACTCACAGCTGTTTGTGCAGGCACACACTGACTCACCCGCCTGTGCAGGCACACACTGACTCACCCACCTGTAGGCAGGTGCACACTCACGGATTCTTGTGCAGGTGCACACTGACTCGCCCACCTGTGCAGGCACACACTGACTCACCTTCCTGTGCAGGTGCACACTGACTCACCTGCCTGTGCAGTGCACACTGACTCACCCACCTGTGCAGGTGCACACTGACTCACCTTCCTGTGCAGGTGCACACTCACAGCTGTTTGTGCAGGTGCACACTGACTCACCCGCCTGTGCAGGTGCACACTGACTCACCTGCCTGTGCAGGTGCACATTGACTCACCTGCCTGTGCAGGTGCACACTGACTCACCTGCCTGTGCAGTGCACACTGACTCACCCACCTGTGCCGGTACACACTGACTCACCCACCTGTAGGCAGGTGCACACTCACAGATTCTTGTGCAGGTGCCCATTGACTCACCCGCCTGTGCAGGCACACACTGACTCATCTTCCTGTGCAGTGCACACTGACTCACCTTCCTGTGCAGGTGCACACTCACAGCTGTTTGTGCAGGTGCACACTGACTCACCCACCTGTGCAGGCACACACTGACTCACCCACCTGTAAGCAGGTGCACACTCACAGATTCTTGTGTAGGTGCACACTCACAGCTTCTTGTGCAGGCACACACTGACTCACCCACCTGTAGGCAGGTGCACACTCACAGCTTCCTGTGCAGGTGCACACTGACTCACCCACCGGTGCAGGTGCACACTGACTCACCCACCTGTGCAGGTGCACACTGACTCACCCACCTGTGCAGGCACACACTGACTCACCCACCGGTGCAGGTGCACATTGACTCACCCACCTGTGCAAGTGCACACTGACTCACCCGCCTGTGCAGGCACACACTGACTCACCCACCTGTAAGCAGGTGCACACTCACAGATTCTTGTGTAGGTGCACACTGACTCACCCACCTGTGCAAGCACACACTGACTCACCCACCTGTAGGCAGGTGCACACTCACAGCTTCTTGTGCAGGTGCACACTGACTCACCCACCGGTGCAGGTGCACACTGACTCACCCACCGGTGCAGGTGCACACTGACTCACCCGCCTGTGCAGGTGCACACTGACTCACCTGCCTGTGCAGGTGCACATTGACTCACCCACCTGTGCAAGTGCACACTGACTCACCCGCCTGTGCAGGCACACACTGACTCACCCACCTGTAGGCAGGTGCACACTGACTCACCCGCCTGTGCAGGTGCACACTGACTCACCCACCTGTGCAGGTGCACACTGACTCACCCACCTGTGCAGGTGCACACTGACTCACCCACCTGTGCAGGTGCACACTGACTCACCCACCTGTGCAGGTGCACACTGACTCACCCACCTGTGCAGGTGCACACTGACTCACCCATCTGTAGGCAGGTGCACACTGACTCACCCACCGGTGCAGGTGCACACTGACTCACCCACCTGTGCAGGTGCACACTGACTCACCCATCTGTAGGCAGGTGCACACTGACTCACCCACCGGTGCAGGTGCACACTGACTCACCCACCTGTGCAAGTGCACACTGACTCACCCGCCTGTGCAGGTGCACACTCAAGCTGCTTGCGCAGGCACACAGTCACCATCCTGATTTGGTTTCATTTTTATCTTTGAGACAAGTTTCTCACTGTGCAGCCCTGGCTGACCTGGAATTTCCAGTGTTGACCAGGGTGGCCTTGAACGCACAAGGTAAAGGGATGGTCTGCAGGATCTAAGGGTTCTGTAAATCAGGGAAGATACGATATGGAAAGCCTGATATGGGGTGAATGAACTAAGAGCTCAGCAAAAAGCCACCTGTCTTGCCCCACCAAGTGCTGGGATTAAAGATGTACACCACCACACCCGGCTCCATTCTGATCTTGAACACACACACCTGCCTGTCCACCCTCACATACCTGATCACACAGTTGAACATATACACCTGCCTGTGTATGTGCGCAAATACCACATTATGTGCATGTATACACCCATCCTGGTGTACATGGTCCAATGCACATGCCCCCATACTGTGTATGCTGATCACCCAGCTACCCCACATGCTCACGCATGCACACACTCACAGGCACACTAACTTTCACATACACACCTACCCATACCCCTTCTCTCTCCATCCCCCGCACACACACACACACACACACACACACACACACACACACAGTGCAAGTGCACATGGGAAGGACACATGCACAGCGCACTTAGACTTCCTAGTGAGGATTAACATGTAACAGATGCTTAGGTTCTGGGCTCAAGTCCTGATTCGGCTACTAGCTGGGTTATCTTGGGTAGGAAATTACCACAATTATCTCTGCATCCACCTCCTTACCAATGAAAGGAAACCGTAGTGCTCCCCACCCAAGAATCACCAGTACCCAGTGAGTGCTCAATAAATGTTAGCTTTCGGTGGGGCCGCTCAGCAGCCAAACCTTTGTGGTCCACGGATCTGCGGCTTTTCTTTTCAAATTTACAATTACTGTATTTCCTCAAAAGTCTGTGAGGTGGGTGTTTTTCATTTATGGAGTTAAATGATGGTATTTCCAGGGAACCTGCCCTTCCCCTAGGAGCAGGAAGCCCAGGTGGCCCATGGGACAGAGCGCATCTGACTGCTGAGTGGTGGAGGAGCCGAGGAGCTCACCATGCTTCTCCGGGCCCTCCTGACGATGCTTTGCTGCTCCTCGGTGATTTCACCCTTTGTCGACCCAGGAACAGTCCCCGCATTGTTCCACCCCGGCCCAATCGACTGCCTCTACATTTTTACCACTAAATTGAATCTACTGCCAGTAATCTAATTTACATTTGAAGGCACACACAATGCCAACACGACCAAACGCCAATAAAATTTCTAGTAAAACCCATAAATGGCTCAGTCCTTGTGTTTATGGAAATCTTAGCCTACTCCTGCCCCAAGAACCCTGCAGCCCAGAGTTCCAAATCATTCCCAGATGATGATGAGACACACTCATGCCCCTGGCAATGAAGCGAGGCCTTTCTTGGGGTCTGTGAGGAGACCCCATAGGCAACGCACCAGTCCGTGGAAAGCTATGGGTGGGGCTGGCTTCGTGTCAGGTGTATACACCTGTGCCTTGCCTCCTTCTGCTCCATTTTTTGGCCTCTGGACTCTCTAGGAAACATGGCTATCTCTGTTTCTGGAATGCTGGAGGAGAGAGAATAGCTCAATACTCCTGGTTCTAGTGCATCACACTTTGCTGAGCACGTCACAGACCCACGGAACTGCAGAGAGATGGCTCAGTCAAGGCGGTTGTCATGCAAGCACAAGAACCTGAGCTGGGTCCCTACCACTCACACAGAAAACTGAGTATGGTGGCCTGCGTGAGAAATGCCAGTGTTGGGAGGAGGAGTCAGCAGGTCCCTGGAACTCGCTGGCTAGCTAGCCTAGCCCAATCAGTGAGAGCCACGTCTCAAGTGTCACCTGAGAAATGGCACCCAAGTTGACCTCCACATACACTGTAACCACCCTCCCCATCCCCACAACTAATGTACAGGGTTCTGTCACCATTGAACAACAGAGACGGGACATGAGCTCTGGCTCCGGAATTCACAAGCTGGGCTACGATGACGCGGTACTTCGGTACTTGTCATTCTGATTGAAGAAACCTGCTGTGACCCACAGAAGAAGGACCACGTTCCTTTCCATAATGGCCATTGAGGTCTACAACAGCCTGGCATCTCCCCGCTTTCTTGATGGGCATCTTTGTTCTATATTCCGGGGTGTCTGTTACTTTTAAACTGTAGGTTTATATATTTTATCTGTGTCATTCGTCAGGCAAGATCACCATATTCATGGTAGTTGGCCCAGGTTACTTTGTGTCCCTTCATCTGCCTTTGCCCATCCTGCCTCCTACTGCACAGAAACCTTCATCTGAGCAAACTCTGTGTACCTGTCGTGTGCCGTGAGGTCTTTACTTCGGAGACACAGCTCAAAAATCCTTCTTGCCCTAGTCACACAGCTAATCTCCCACGATCCCCTTTGTTGTCCTCTGTCCTTCTCACCTAACATCTTACTCCATCTAAATTCACCTTCTCTTATGTTAGTAGGTAGAGATCTGGTTGTATGTTTCTCTATGCCGTTACCCAGTTTTCTCAGTACTGTCTCCTAAGCGGCCCCCCTTTTCACAGGAACTGTTTCTGTGCTTCTTCTTTCCTCATTCCAACTCCCCCCATGTTACCCCAACATCTCCTCCTCCACTTTCATGTCCTCCTCTTCTTTCAAAATAATTGATGAAGTCCAGTTAGCCCTGCCCGTATGTACACAGGTGTGGGACCGTCCGTAGATAAAAGCCCTAGCGAAGAATGATTCTTCCTCTTCCAGCAGCATTCAATGCCAATAGCTCATCAGTTAGGGGCGGGACCTTGTGCTGGAGTTTGGGCTGGCTTGATTTTGTGCAGGTAAGCACAGCCGCTGTGAGGTCATGAGCGGGATAGCCCGGCCATGTCCAGGAGGCATTTCACAGCCGTCCTCCCCATCCTCCAACCCTCACCTTTCTGCCCCCTCTTCCACAGTGTTCCCTCACCCCGGTTGGTGGGGGGCTCCTATATCTATTCTGTGGATGGGCTGAGCAGCTTAGTCTTATTCTCAGCACTCTGAGCAGCTGCATCTCTGCACGGACCATTTCACTGCACAGAGAAGGGTCTCCTCTGCATGTGTCACCTCAGGGTCCCACGCGCACTAGGCAAGTATTTGGCACTCAGCTGTATGCCCAGCCTTCTTTGTGCTTTTTTTAAAACAAGACTTGTTCTCAATCTTCAGGACTGAAAATTGGGTTCACTCCCATAACCCACAGGCCTTGATCTTCTGAACCTCCTGCCTCAGCCTCCTAGGTAGCTGGGTTAAGAAGCCCAAGCCCCAAGCCTAGGGCATTTAAAAAAAATTTTTTTGTTATACAAATTATTTGAAGAGCTTTCTACTTGGTTACTGTTTCTCTCCTGTCATTCACTGTGTCTAGCTGACTTTGTCCCATTGTCTTGCAGATCCAGCTTCTAAACTGTGCTCTGCCTGTCCCTGCTCCTTCCAAGGACACATGACTTTGACTTCCTATAACTCAGATCAGGTCAGACGGCAGCTTTGTAACTCTCAAATGAGCAGCTGGAAGAAAGTCCTTCCTCAGTCCTAACTCTCGAAGGTAGTCTGAGAGCTTCTGCCCCTCCTCTTCCCTTCCCTTCTAATCCTTTCATTTAAGACAGAGTTTTGCTGTTGATCCCAGACTGGCTTTGAACTTGAAACAATCCTACCACTTCAGCCTCCTGCACTGTAGCCCAGACTCTCCTCATCTTCATAGCAACCCCAGCTTCCTGAGTGCAGTGTGCTGGGACGAAAGGCCTGTGCCACACACCCAGAGATATCTACCTCTTCAACTCAGACACGACACAGCTTAATTCTTCCCAGAACTGCTTGTTTTGCCCTGGTTTCTGCTGCTATGATAGAGCACCCAAGAAGGCCAACAGTCTTCAGGCTCAGGGCCTCTGGAACCCACAGGAGGGCTGCCAGCACGTTGCCACTGAGATGAAGAATAGATCCACCATGTACAATCAATGTTTTCAAACTTTATTTTATTCTGGGTGTTGTGGTGCACACCTTTAATCCCAGCGCTAGGGAGGCAGAGGGAGACAGTCCAAGACAGCCAGAACTACATAAGAGACACCCTGTCATAGAAAAACAAGACAAATTATTTTAGGTATGCCTGTTTTCCCTGCTTGTACGTCTGTGCATCGCTTGTGTGACTGGTGCCTGCCGAGGCCAGAAAAGGGAGTTGGACCCGAGTCACCAGGTGGGTGCTAGGACTCAAACCCAGATCCTCTTGACAACCAGCTGTGCGCTAAACCACTGAGCGGTCCTCCAGGCCCTGCTGGGTATATTCAAATGAAGGATTTCTGCATAGGCAATTCAGCGAAAGCTTCGTCTTCTTTTCTCTTTCTCTCTTATTGCGCACTATTGACACTTTGCACTAAGGCTTTGCCACCATGCTTGACGTGTTCAGATGAGTGGCTATGAGCTGGATTTAGGCCCCCGCCCACCCTCTGAGAAGGTCTTACAGGTGGCAGGCCAAAGCCTTTCCTGTACCAGGCTCACCAGGGGAAGAAAGACATCAATCTGGCCAATCAGAGCATCACCTTCCTCGGCTCATCTCATTGGTTGATAGAGATGGACATGTGACTCAGCTGGGTCAATCAGGTGAAACCAGGTCCTCCTGGATCTTTGCTTGTGACCTCCAGGAGAATATTTTTCTCTTTCTTTCTGAGCTTCACCTAGAAGGATATCAGGCCCGGTTTGGGGACTTACCTACCTCCATGAGGAAGAGTCTTTAGGAGTCCCCCAGAACAGAAGAAAGAGCCTAGAGATAGGAAGAGAGAACCGTGGCTCTCCTTTGTCTTGTCTCAGCTTTCCATTCAAGATTGCCTGGGTTGGTTTTGTCCCTTGCAGGGATACCGGAGACTGCCTTTGTTCTCACAGAGCAGAAGGGGGGCCTCGTGTTGTAATAAGGAAGCCAAATATACTAAATTAACACACGTCTAGCATCACACTGACCCAGCACAAACGCAAGCAGTGTATTGCTCCCTGCATCTCCAGCACGTTCATGGGACAGTATCTCCCAAGGCAAGGTACCCTCTCACCCAGAGTCCCAGGCAGGTTTCCTGAAGTAACAACTGGCCGGGTAACAGTCTTTCTTAGGCTGCCTTCTCCACCTTCCCACAGGGTTCACTGGGGTCACAGTCCACATCAGCCACGTGGCCCACCGACCCCTTATTTCAGAATCTGCTTCCCAGGGAGCCCAAACCAAGATGTATCTCCTCAGAGGTCACCATGAGAGGCGGGTCTGTATAGGGCTGGCATCAGGAGGCCCTTGCTATCACTCATCAGCTTAACTGGGAAGTTCATGCTTACTCGGTGGGGCTCCTAAGGATCATAGAAACCAAACTGCTAATTCAGCAGGCTTTGGTGCCCAGCCAACAAATGGCAGATGCTTCCTAGCCAGTTCTCACAGAACATGCCCATAGGCTTTCTTTTTAATTGCTGTTTGAGATGGGGGTCTCCCTAGGTACCCCCAAACTGGTTTCAAACTTATGATTCTTCTGTCTCAGCTTTCTGAGTGCCGAGTGCTGGGTTTACATGCCCTAGCTATGTAAGTATTTAAATGCTAGGAGACTAGTCACAACACATCAGCTATAGACGGATACTATATATTCATTCAATATCAATTTCTACAGTCTGGATTGGTATCAATCAAGTCCTGATTTGTAGTGTTTGCCAATTTCTTCTTCCTCCTCCTCCTCCTCCTCCTCTTCTTCTTCTTCTTTTTTTTATTGAGGTAGGCTCTCTCTGTGTAGCTCAGGCACACCTAGAATCCTGAGTGGTGAGGCCACAGGCATGAGCCATAGCATCCAGATGCTGTTGACCAGTTTCTATGGTGTTAAAGTCCCCGCTGCGGCTGATTTCAGGCTACCGGAGCTCCTTTGGTTTCAGAGTTGAAGAGAGATCAACAGCAGGAAGCTTTCTATGCACGTGTTTGCACAAAGCTATTAGTGCTTTTAGACGGGACGCTGGAGAAGTCCACCGTACAAATTGAGACTAGAAAAGACACAGGAGGGGGTAAAAACCTCAAGCATTGAGGAAACTGTGAAACACATAGGAGCTGAGAGCTTGAGTATTTAGTGTTTGGTTTGGTTTGGTTTGGTAAGTTTCAGAATGCTTTTAGGTTCAGAGCCAAGTTGAACGGAGAGTACTAAAGCCCTCCCCAAAGACCAGTTCCCACCAGTGCACAACCAATCACACTTCGGGCACCCTGCCCCAGAGAGGCCCAGTTGTTACAGGCGACAAGCCTGATTGTCATATCATTGTCACCCACAGTTTAAGGATTATTCATGTCCACACAGCATGACGTGGGACAAGCAGATGGCGAATGTGTACATCACTGTGTCATCCCGAAGAAGGCTTTCATTACAAAATGACTTCATTGTAAATTTAACCCCGGGTGGCAATGAATACCTCACATCCTAACACCTGGGAAGGTAAGGCCAGCCTGGGCTGCACAGCAAAAGCACATCTCAGAAACACTGTATGAGTGTCAGGAGACAGAGGCAGGTGGCTCTCTCTCAGTTCAAGGCCAGCCTGGTCTACATAGTAAGTTCACAGTCGGTCAGTACTTCATAATGAAACCTTCTTTCAAAACCAAACAAAGCACATGTACAAATATTTTTAAGCTGGTCTCATTTGCAGCCTTGGTTGTGATTAGCAAACCGACTTATAACAGCTTTAAAATGTGAGTTCCTGGTTGTCCGGATCCGGGGTCTGAGGGTTCTAGACTAGCCTTGACCTCAGGCCTCACCTCTAGGGCAAGTGTTGTAGTTTCCTTTCTGTTGATGACCTAAAGCAGTTGCTTTAGGAGAAGAGAGTTTAATTGGCTTACAGGTCACAATCATCATTGAAGAAAGTCAAGGCAGGAACTGAAGCAGAAATGAAGCAATGGATGCTCTTTGCTGGCCCACCCAGCCCAGGTTTAGCTTAGCCAGCTTTCTCATATAGCCCAAGGTCGCTTGCCAGAGAATGGTGTTGCCCACATAGGTGGGGCCCTCCTAGTCAATTAATAGGGGCCCCCTACATCAATTAACAATCAATATAATTCCCTACAGGTATGCCCTCAGGCAAACCCTCAACTGAAACTCTCCTTTCCAGGTACTCAAATCTGTGTCGTGTTGACTGTAAAGCCAGCTGGAACAGCAGATCTGGCTGTATCTGTGCTGTGTGGCCCTTGTTACTGAACTGAACTAGGTCATACCTCTCCAGTCTATGTCCTTCCCCAGGGATGTGAGAGCCTTTCCCCCACTTCCCACCAGAGATGCAAACCATCAGATACCCATTGGGATGGGCTGGCGGGGACAGGGGCAAGATCTAGGACACCCCCCTCCCGCCACCATGGGCAGCTACACCCAGTGACAGGTCACCAGCAAGACCTTTGGTTTCTTGGTGTACCTGTTCGTTGAAGATGCTTGCAGCATGAATCAAAAATAATTGCACACGGAGCAAGAATCATTTGGAGAGCCACCGCCTACTGTTGCTATGGCCAAAGCTTTGGTAGCACAGCCATTAATTAATTTCATTGCCCTCCAGAGAAATTTTCTCAGGGCATGTTGCCTTTAAGAGCTAGTCACACTATCTCAACCTGGTACACTCATAGGATCACCTCCTGTGTGCTCTGATATCCCTGCCCCACTGTACTGAGATCTGAGAGCTCAAAGACAGCTTATGGGGTAGGCAGTTCCTGAACAGGAAGATTCGTTCTACTGTGTTAGGAAGCATTAGAGGTGGCACCAATGCTTCCAGTGCAGAAGTAAGAAGCCTTCCTGGGGAGAGGAGCTCTCTTACTTATTCCGCACACATCCCTGAGCTCTGAAAATGTGTCATGAGCCATCTAAAGTGCATTCCAATTCCACAGGGGTCATTAAACCCTGGACAGAGAGGAATAGACTGAGATCCCCAGGAAGAAGTATGTGAGCTTACACCCAGGTTGTCTAGTTCCAGAGTTAAGACAATGCCCCCTCAGGGTTAGCAGACAGCAGGGTAGACAGCGTATCAGAGGGTCTCAGGCTGCCTGGTACTTTGGGGGTGGTGTGGAGGATACAAGGGAAAAAGACCTCAGGCTAGAGTGTGGAGAGGGCCCAGCTTGTACACACATGCACACTCATGCACTCAGAGCCTGCACTCAAGTGTGTAAGCACACACACATGAACACGTATGTACAGAGAGATACACAATCATACACACAAGCACCTGCTATATATATTGCGTATAGATTCACAAATGTGCAGTGATGCATGCATGAACACAAACTGGCGCAATGTGCACACAAAGGTGAATACACATGGGCCACAATGCATGATTGTGTACGTGTAGACACACGTGAGTCAATCCAGAGATGTACACGTACTTGCATAAATACACACGTGCTGGCACATGGTAGTCACACGTGCACACGCACTGCCTCTTTACCCTGAGGGTTGTGGCAGAGTCCTTGAAACAGGAGTGATGTCATCAACTTTGAGTTCCGGGATGCTCGCTCTAGCTGCTTCTCTGCTGCCTCAGCCGAAAAACAAAGACCCGATTTTCTTAATGGTTGAAAAACTCTCCTTAAGCTATAAAGCCAGAGAGTGTGTGAGCCATGCTTGCAAAAGCTCATATCCTGGTCAGGAATATAAGGTGACACTTGCCGATGTAGACCCAGACACTCTGTTGGCACGGGGTAGTGGAAATGTGGTGTGTGTGTGTGTGTGTGTGTGTGTGTGTGTGTGTGTGTGTGTGTAGAAACTGGGGCCAAAAAGTGATAAGAAAAATATCCCAGGCACCCTACCTATATACTGTGGTTAAGCTGGGACTTCAGTCTGTCTCCCTGAAGTCATTGTAGGCATCTGCCTATTGTCCAAAGGATGCTGAAATGCATGTCCCCAGACCCCTGCTACCCTCTGTCCTGCCCAATAGAAGGACAGGCTAGTGGCACTTCCAATTAGCCTTACAGGCTTCTCTCCATGGTAACCTTTATTGAGGGAGGGGAGCTGGTGTGGCCTCCCAGTGCTTGACTGGTTCTGGGATGCCTCATCTGTCCCCACATCATTCTTTCAGTACTCTGTGTTTCTACTGGAGGATCATGGGGACATAGGGTGTGGTGAGTACTTGCTTAGGTGACTGGTTCATTGCTTGCCTCTCCTTGGCAAGACTAACTACAATGAAAGTCCTTGGTAACCTATATAGAACCCCAGTCCCAGTGTCAGAGAAGGTGGACCCCACAAATGCAAAGGGATGCAGCTCCAATGGGAGGGGAAGGTGGCATCTCAAGGGAGCCGTGACTGGAGTGCCATTTGATGGCTAAGGAAAAACGCCAGTTGCTTTCCAGACTCACTGTGGGGCTCCGCCAATGAGACGGCCTTCCAGTCCCCAGCTCCCGGTGTTTGAATTGTAGAAGAGAATGGTCAGAGCCTGGTTCATGTTTGGAAAACCTGTAAAGCAGGGAAGACCCAAGGCTGAGTCAGCGTTGCCTCTCTGTTGGCTGGGCACACTTAGCAAAATCACACAACCTCTCTAACTCTCAGTTTCTCCCTCCACAACACAGAGGTGATTCCATCTCCCTCTGAGCTGCTTCAGGGCTTGCCGACTATGGCTAAGGTCAGATTCAAAGTAGACGCTCAATAGTACAGCTGGGCCTGCACTGGACATTAGGACATCTTTCACAGAGGCTGGGAATCTTCCCAGCCAGGCCCCAGGAAATCTCCAGACTGCCTGCAGGGGGAAAAAAAGCGTCTAGCACCTCCTCTATAGCCTGCACTGGGGGCTTTGCTTACCTTTCTGAAAATTAAATTAAAACTCAACAGTAGTGCTATTGTGACTTTAATATCCACTGCTGACAGGATGGAATTAGCTACATTTTTTTTCTTGGTTTGGGTTTTTATTTCTTGCTCCAACTTTCTTTCTTCCCCAAGGGGGTGTAAACTGGTGTCTAATCTGTCCTGAGAGCATTCAGCCATTCTTAAATAGGAGAGGAGGGTGGTGCTGGCCCCAGTGAGGACCAAGGTGAGTGCAGTGACATTGGGTGGAAGGGGCCCTGTGTTTATCTTCATTGCTGTCCAAGTTGGCCAACAGGGCTCCGAAGCACAGGGAATCAGCGCGGAATTATCGCTAAGCCCCGGATCGCTGTACTCATTACAGGTAACCGGAGCCTTGCTGGCCAGAGCGCAGCTCTAAGCCCTACTAAGACGGGACGCGCTCGGGAAGAATACGCCATGTGTAATTGAATAAACCTGGAAAGCAGCCTGCATTCTTTTTTGTCTTTGGCCCAAAAGAGAGGTAATTCCTGACAGCAGCCACAGCGGTGGGACGTGCCCGCTGGAGAGGAAGGCCAAGGCTGGGTGGACAAGAGGGGCTTGTGAGATGTGCAGATCTGCAGGAGGCTGGAATCAGCTTGCATCTCTTCGTGCCCCCAACCCTCCGAAACTCCACATGCATTGAAGGAAAAGGTCCCTTGCTTCAGGTCAGCCAAGTCTTGCATTCCACGGGACGTGGTAAATAGTTAAGTGACTGTTTTAGCCCCACACTGCCCCCTTCAGGTCACCCCTATAAAGCAGCCCATCACCCACCTTTGATGACCACCTTGCTGTATCCATGAATCATCTCTTCCCATCAGAACCACTCTCAGCAGGATGTTCCCCATCTCTGCATTTTTCTCTGCCTGGCTTCCTCCCACAGCCTCAAACTCCACCACTCGACATTGCAAAAGTTCCTGGTCCCTGCCCAGCCCAGCTCGCCTGTGAGCCTGGCCCTCCCCAGGTTCACTTGTGGGTGTCCTCTGCTCCAGCCAGGTTGGGACCCTGCCTGTACCCACTCACCAGGATGTCCCAGTCTGGGGATAATCTTATATAACACGGAGAGACTTAGATTTCACATAACCCTCTCCCAATCTTCTTCTGTTTGGAGTCTCCCACAACCCCAGGAGAGAAGTGGGACAGATGATTCTGCCATGGTGGGGGTAGGTGGTAATAGTGTGAGGGTGGGGGGGGGGTTAGGAGGTCAGGATCTGAGCCTGATTCACCCAGGGGGCAGGGCTACTCTGCATAGGAAACCAGGTTTCTGACTCTGAGTCCAGGAGGTACCCTTAAGGCCATGATGGCTGAGTTGTACCCTCCTCCCGGCATGTATAGGAGAGCTAACCTCCAGAGCTCACAGTGTGACCTTCTTTGAGAACAGGACCTAAAGGGTACAATTAAGGTAAATGGGGGAGGGAAGGGGGTCCTAACTCGATGGGACTGGTGGTCCTAGAAAAGGCTGGGGCACAGCTATGCAGAGGGAGGAGGCTGTGGAGACGCCAGGGGAAGGCGTCATCTCTAGGCCTTGAACTGAGCCTCGAAGATCCAGCCCTATCAACCCTCTGATCTCGAACGTCCAGCCTCCAGCTCTATGAGCAAGGAATTCCTGACTGGTGTTTCAGGCCAAAGTGGCCCTCTGCAGACCTGCAGAGATGCCTCCCAAAGAGGCCAGAGGTCAAGTCACTGGCACCTGTAACGTTTTCAGTATTCTTCAAAATGTTTTGAGTGCTTGTATTTGGCCCCTGAGTTAGACAGAGACCCTGCAAATCAACACTCTGAACTCCCAGTGCCTGCCGTTCTCTCATTGATGCTTATCCCTAGAGCGGAGGTGCCATGTAAACCTCAGGGCAGAGTATTGAGTAAACAGCAGGCGCTACCTAAAAGTTGATGATGACCTCCTCACTTCAGTCTGGTCCAATGGATGCTGGTATGTGTGGGTGGTCCTGAGGACAGAAGACAGTGCTCTGGACAGTGAGTTTCCTGGCAGAGACCCAGCATTGGAGGAAGAGACCTTGACTCACCCACCACATTCTTCCCGTAGCATCTCCTGAGAGTGAGCACACTCTATCCAGCAATGCTATTGGTTGGGGCTTGTGGGGTGGGAGGTCCCAGCCTGCAGCTGTAGGGTTGCCCAAGATCTCTCCTGATCTGATCCACAGGGGAGCAGGCTGGACATCCTAGGCTACTCGCCGTGTGTGTACATGCAAGCATGTGCGTAAGGCCTAAGCTGAGTCTCATCCAAGAGAACTGGACAGAGCTGCTGAGGTTTCTGTGATCTGCAGAGAGAGGAGGGAAGTCACAAAGCAGAAGAGGGCAGCCTGCCTGGAAGATCAGGAGATACCTCAAAGAATGGCCTTGCTTTCTAACTAGCCTGGAGGGGGAGTTAGAGCCTGCTGCATGAGGCCTGACAATGAACTTGGCACTATTTCAGCAGCCTTCCGTCTACCCAGTGGGCTCCTTGTCTTGTGGGAGGCTGAGACTGGAGCTTGGGTTTGCCCAGCTTTGGACCTTCAAGAGAGACAGGAACAGATGGTGGCATGCTGGCATGAACTGGGCCTGTGGGTTGGTGACACTTGCAGGAGTCATCCAGGGAGGTTCAAGGCACATGGGATAGGCGACCTGCTCAGCAGTGAGAGGAAGCAAGTGGCTGTGGACAGGCTGTGTGTAGAGGAGACCCACACCTTCCTAAGTGGCCAGCCTACTCAGAACCTGCCAGTCCCGTAGCCTGAGCCTAGCCATGCTGCCCACTGCATGGGTGTGGCCCTGTAAATGCAGAATGAATCAAGGCACCTTCCCGCTGGTACCCACCCTGGTACCTGAGAAGGATAACGACATTCCAGCCCCAGACTATTGAATTGGGCCGCTTATGATGCTCCTGACCTGGTGCTGTGATAGTCATCAGCTATAACTAAATCTGAGCGGGCCTGGAATGCTAATATCTTCCACAGCAGCATGTCCTGGCCGTGCACCCCCTGGTCCAAGTCACAAAAGGCTCCGAACCACATTCGCTTCAGTAACGTTACTCACCAGCAGGAGTGTGCCCAAGGATTTTGGTCTGTTTCCCAAGAGGTACTCTCCTGCATCATACCTCGAAGGATAAAAGGGAGATGTGAGTGGCTATGGCCCACACTAGGATGTCCAGCTGAGCCAGGCATGAGTGAGCCGGAAATGTGAGTTGTTTCTGCTCCGACGACATTTGTTCACCAAACAAAGGAGGGTTGTGCACTTGCCACAGGGCACAGCCCCCAGGAGTTCCCAGTCTGGAGGGATGACTATACAGGCACACGTGTCACAACATATGTGCACTGGGATGAGTGCCTTTGGAACCCCTGGGAGCAGATGGAGGGCCTTCTGGAAGTAGCTACCTGTCTGGTGAGTCAGGAGGAGGGAGGCCAGCTGGGGTTTCTGTGGCCAGAGGTCAACAGAAGGCGCTCAAGGAATCCCAAAGGAGGGCTCAGACTAGCCTGAGAACCAGAAGCTGTATGCCAGGGCACAGACAGGAGAAAGGACAGGAGGCTCAGTCCCTTGAAGTGGTCAGAAGCTATGGAAGTGGGAGGAGAGGGGAAGGGCTAGAGGGAATGGTTCCGACTGTCGTAGTTGTACCATGGTGGGCTCCTGGCCCCACAGGAGGACATGAGGAAGGTGCCTTGGGGATTCTCCTCATTGTGGGGACAAAAGCCCTGAAAAAAGAAATGTAAGGAGGGGAGGGTTTCCCTTGGCTCACAGCCTGAGGGTGAGGTCTCTAAGGGGAGGAAGCTGCAGCCGCAGGAGCCAGTGGCTTTGCCTGGTAGTCAGGGAGCAGGGAGAGGCTGCTGGTGTTCACCATGCACTTTCCTACGTATTCAGCTCACAGCCCCAGTTCCCGGATGCTGCTGCCACACTCAAGGCAGGTCTTCCTACTTTATCCCAGTGCTGCAACTCCTTCTTCACAGACCTACCCAGAGTTTGTCTTCTAGGCTGTTCTAGATCCCACCAAATCGATAATCCCACTAACCAAGGAAGAAGGGATGGGTGAAGGCCTGAGGACCAGTAACTGAATCCAAGGATGGTTGATGCATTTCCCCGCCCTTGCCCGCTCTGGTTGAGGCCACCTAGCAAAGTGGTTAGGAGACCAGGTTCTGCCTGTGCCTGTCCCCTTTAGGCCTGATGCTCATGACCCTGGCCACGCAAGGCAAGTTGCCTAACACCTGTTTTCCCTTGTGTGAGGTTTCGCAGGGTTAGCGCACGAGTGTTCATCATTTCAGTCATGCGCAAAGGTGCTGCTGTGTTGTCTGCTGTTGGTGCCCTGGCTCAGGAGGACAGGGACCAGGAGGAGCTGGGATGTGCTCATCATTCTGGTCCAAACCTCCTCCACCGACACTCAGCTTCTGATGCAGGAAGCCATCCATTTCCTTGTCGCGGCTGTGACCACTGTCTGTCTCCTGGGCTTTCCTTTGCTGCCTCAACCTTTGCATTCATCTTGTTCTGGACAGAGGCATGGGATGGAGTCCCTTGGGAACCTCCTTGTCACACCATGGGTTCTGTGGAGAAAGTTCTCCAGAGGAGGCTGGCAAGGAGTTATGGTTTAAACCTGCCATTTCCCCATGTATTTGAACACACAGATCCCCTCTGGGGCATCTGGGTCAGGTGGGGGGGGTATGTAACTGAGGGATTTGGGTCATAGCTAGAGGCTATAGGTCATGAGGGGTAAGCCTTGTGCGTTAGAGTTCTGCCATGCTTCTCGTTCCTTGTCTCCTTCATGTTGCTGTGTGGGGAGCTGTTACCTGCTTTTCTCACTCTGCTTCCATTGTAAATCTCACAGCGGTCGTGTGTGTGTTTGTGTGTGTGTGTGTGTGTGTGTGTTTCCCCCCACCTCCCCACCATGGTGGGCTGTAGCCTTTAACACTGTGAGTACAAACACATATCCTTTCTCCTTCAAGATTCACACATGTGCATGCATGCATGTGGGGGGGAGTGGGTGTCTCATGTAGCACATCCTGAATTCGAACTCCCTAGGTAGCTGAGAATGTCCTTGAACTTCTGATCTTTCTGCCTCCCAAGTACTGGGATCACAGGCATGTGTCCTAATGACAAGTTTACGCAATGCTGGGGACCAAGTCCAGGGCTCTGTGTGAGCTAGGCAAGTACTCTATCAACTTAGCTACAGCCGCAGCACTTCCTGTAAGTTGCCTGTCAAGTATTCTGTCGCCGTGATGAGGAAAATATGGAGTACACTTAGCAATAAAGGATTGCCCATTTAGGCTGTGCCAGGCTGCGGGTCCATGGGAATCTCTCTACCTACTAAAGTTAACGGCTCTAGTGGACAGTGAAGGCAATGTCTTCTCCTATGTCTCTTCCTGCTCCTTCCCTTCCACTTCCTGCCCCTCCCCTTCATCTTCCTCTTGATTTTATTCTCATTCTTAAATCTTTTCAGCTCAGGTTGGCCTGGAACTCTAGTTCTCCTGCCCCAGGCTCCTAAATGCTGGAATCACAGCGGGTATTGCCATAACTGGCAGAGGGCAGACATGTCTTCACAGACAATGATAGGGCAGAGACCAACCATGTGGAGTCTGGACAAGGAGACCTATCAGGCTGTCTTCTCCAGACAGGCTGGGCTGGGTGATGAGTTTCCTGGAGGAGGCTGCTCTTTTTTCAGGCTCTGAGGGCAGAGCCCTGGGTGACCATTGGCTCCCATCCAGCAACTGACGGGAGCCTTGGTACTGAGGAGAGAGGAGTGAAACAGGGCTGAGGCCTGATGTCTACTGCTCACTCCAGACTTTGAACTCTCATAGCCTTGGCCTCCTGGCTGTACAAAAGGCCGGTCAGTAGTCATGGTGGCCAGAAACATGGGTTTGCTGAGATACCTAGAAGTAGGGCTGGACTCACACTTGTTGTTGGTAGGGCATTCCAGATTGACCTGCGATGGTCACTGCCCACCTTTGCCCCCCTCTTCCTCTGATCCCCTTCTGCAGTGGTCTCTGCCCACCTTTGCCCCCCTCTTCCTCTGATTCCCTTCTACAGTGGTCATTGCCCACCTTTGCCCCCACTTCCTCTTGCTCCCTTCTGCAGTGGTCTCTGCCCACCTTTGCCCTGCTTCCTCTGATGCCATCCTGCAGTGGTCAGTGCCCACCTCTGCCCCCGCTTCCTCTTGCTCCCTTCTGCAGTGGTCTCTGCCCACCTTTGCCCCCACTTCCTCTTGCTCCCTTCTGCAGTGGCCTCTGCCCATCTTTGCCCCTGTTTCCTCTGATCCCCTTCTGCAGTGGTCAGTGCCCACCTCTGCTCCCGCTTCCTCTTGCTCCCTTCTGCAGTGGTCAGTGCCCACCTCTGCCCCCGCTTCCTCTGACTACCTTCTGCAGTGGTCTCTGCCCGCCTTTGCCCTGCTTCCTTCCAAAGCCCTTGACTGGGCTTCCTCACGCACACTCTTGGCCACTCTTTCATGAGCACTAGAGCTCAGCCCTGGCTTTGCTGCTGGAACCCTGATCTCTAAGCCTCAGCTTCCCTGGCTGTGGGCTGGTGCTGGTGACCCAGTTTCTCTTTCTTGTGAAGCTCCATTGCCACCCAAGAGTCAGCCTGGTGCCTGACCTGCAATATTGGGTTGCTAATGACAGTGATACTCACCCCGAGATCTCTTATGCCTCCCCCTGAGCTGGGAAATGCACCTCTGTTTCCCATGAGAACTTTTGCTAAGAGTCTGAGGATTGAGGTTTTTGTGTTGTTGGGGGTGGAGCCCATAGCCTTGCTCTACCCCCAAGCCACACCCCAGCCCAGAGAAGCTCTTCACCTGCCCCAGGCCGGAGGACCTTGAAGCACTTTCTCCTGTGACAGACTACACCCTAACAGGGCATTTTGTACCTCAGTGTTTTCTCTGAGGCAGTGAAATGAGGGGTTATTGTCTCCTAATTTACAAAAGAGAAAAAGCCTCAGAGAGGTTGAGCTTATATTCAGTGTCACAAGATTGAAATCCATTGAACCCTGACTTGACCCTGAGTTCCTGGCACCCCAAACCTAAAATCCTTTTCCCCTTACACTCTCTCTGCAATCATGTATAGACGTTTGCATGTGTGTGATGTGGTATAATTTGCGTGATGTATGTGTGTGCTGTTGTGGTATATACATATATCTGTGGTATCTATGTGTGTGATACATATGTGTGATATACACAATGTATATGATATGTATGTGTGGTATTAAATATGTGTGTTATGTTGCATGTATTGAGTGCATTGTGTGTATGGATATGGCATGCATATGTGTGGTATTTAGTATGGTATATTGTGACACATATGTATATGTGTGCATGTATGTGATGCATTTGTATGATATGTGCATGCATGTATGTGTGGTGTTATATGTGTGTGATCTGTGATATATGTATATGGTGTTATGTATGTGATACATATGTATGACATGTAAATGCATGCATGTATGTGGTGAGCAAGTGTGGTATGTGTGGTGTGGGCCGTGTGTGCTGTGCGTGAACACTCTTGCATGTGCACCTTCACGCCTGCTGCTCAGTGCTTTCCTGCGAGCAGTGACAGGGTCAGGGGAGAATTGTGTGTGACTAATTAGGTTTTAACTTGCAAGGAGAAAGTGGACATTGCAGCCGGCTGCATGAGAGAAGCAGAGGCTGAACTGGGGTGAACTTAATCTCCTTTGCACTGGGAGGAAAGAAAGATTAATGAAATATCCCCAAATCCATCCTGTTAGTTTTTATTAAATCAGCAAATGAAATTTAACCTCCAATTCGGCTTGAATGTCCTTTCCTGCAGATTGGGTTTCAGCGGCCTGAGTGGAATGGACACACTCCCTCTGGAACAACACCGCCATAGGAAAATTGCATTATTGCCATCAACATCGGGTTACCAGAGCCCAAGCCACGTGGAGGACAGCTAACCCCACTGACGGCAGAGTGGCACACACATTGCCTCAAATTTGTTGCAGCCAGTGTTGTGAGGATGCTCCGTCTGTGGGTAGTCTTCATACAAAAGAGCAACAAAAAGTGAAACAGAAGCCCCGTGTCGATTCTTCTCCATTTTCTTCAAGAGAAACAAACTGAACTTCAATGAGGACCTGTACCAGCTACATTTGTTATTGCCGTTTGGTTTTAAGAGAGGGTCTCTTGTATCTCAGGGTGGCCTTGAACTTCTGATCCTCCTGCCTTCACCTCCCTAGAGCGGGGATTTCCCTACCATGTGAGTTTATACAGTGCTGGTAGTCAAACCCAGGGTTTCATTCTTGCTAGGCAAGCCCTCTGTAACTGAGTGCCATCTCTAGCTCCTCACTTACTTTTCCCAAGCCTCCCATGTCCCAGGTGCTGGCTCTTTCCTTTCTGTCGCTTCACACCCATCAAGGATGAGGAAGCTGAGTCCTGGGAAGTGAATTGTGTGGTTAAGTTCGCCTGCAGTTCTGTCCTGAAAATGTTTCTGTGGTTCACTGACCGAACATCCCAGACTGAGCAGCACTGGAGGCTGGCTCGCCTCATGGTCTTGGAAGCCCTAAGCATTCACACATCGACTAAGAACCATCAGGTCCTATGGTTCTATGCTGCACCCGACCGTTTGCCCCTCAGCCCACTGACCCTCCAGGCAACTTTATGGGAGTTGAATGTCACAGCTAGCCCAGGATCAGAGAGCAAGTGGCACAGCTTGAGCTCAGCCCAGCCCCAGACACTGAGTCCAGAGTCCATCTGCCCCTTGAAGGACCTTCAGAGCCAGGCTGCCAAGCGCCTGACTAAGTTCTGTCCTGTAGCACCGAGATAAAGAGGGGAGCAGAACATTTCCAGGTCCTCCTGGAAGAAGGTTTTCCACGAGTTACAGGGAGAAGCCTGTTTTCTGTTACTGAGTTGAAGGGAAACGTACAAGCGTTTGTCAGAAGCAGTGGTTTGGAAACTGTCTTTGATTGCCGCGGGACTGACATAGACATATCTTTGCAGGAGTGGAGGTGGGGGTCTCTCTCCTCTGAGGCTGAGAGAACCTACCAAACTTGGATGTCAGTGCCCAAGTAAGGTTTTGTGGGGACAGCATAGCCCTGCGGGGAGGGTGTGGCAAGAGCTATACAATGCTTGCTTCTACAGAACAGTGACCATGGGATCTGGGGGTGGGGAAATTGGGAAGGGAGCGAAGCCTGTGTGGTTGTCATTCAAGGACTCTATATCCTAGAACACAGCACCTTTATTTCTCAGAGCGGAGGAAGATAGCATGGTGCAGCTCTTGACTTCTTAGGGGCTTATCAGTGACATCACAGCTCTCCTTCCATTAGGGGCAAAGCAGAGCTAGGTGTTTGAGTGTGACTCCTGCCCTGTGCCCACTGCCTGGGAGCTCGGGGCAACGACTGGTTTCCTCACTGGGCTATTGTCACTGCTGAAAAAGAAGGTGGGCACCAGCCCGTAGCACAAGCGAGGTGTACAATAATTGCTCAATAAAAGTGAACTCAGTTCAGCCACTTCTCCAGACCGTCATAAAAAGTCCTGCAGAACTCTCGGCTTGGAACTTCAGCATTGGCAATACCTTGTTCTGGGACCTCCAAAAGGCAGGGGGCACTTGTAATAAACACCAACACACAGAAGACCACATAGATGTCCTAGTGTCCACAGTTTGGGTCCCATCAAAACGCAATAATAGTTGCATAAAATATTTGAAGTGATGGCCAAGAGAGAGAGGCTCCTTTGCCAAGGTCCTCTTCTCCCAGCCTCTGGAACTGATTACCCTGAGTGATTCAGAAACACAGGAATAAAATGATGCCAGGGTGGATGGACAAGCTGGGATTGGCTCATGTTTCCAAGCCAGCAGTGCCCCTCCCCCACACACACCCCGGAACAAAGTCTTCTCTAGTTTTTAGTAAACCTAAGTTGACAATCGTCAAAGGGAATCAAACAGCTCAGAAACGAAGTCCCTAGAAGATGTCAGAGGAAGTCAGAATCCGTAGACGTCTATGAAACGTCCACCGCCCCTCTGCCCCCACCCCGCCCGACTTCTGCTTCAGAATGAGTCTTTAAATCTCCCGGGAGTAGGCTCTGGGGGTCCACACGATTTAGCTTGTGGCAAGAATGCATTTGGGGAGGGGCACTTGTGTTTATTCTGGGTTTTACCTCCTAACCGTCTTAATGTAATCCTCAGAGCGTTAATGTGGGGGGAGGCATTGGGAAGACACCAATTAGCAGCAAGGCTCTCTGCTCCAAATCCCCACATTGGCGGGAGAGAATCCTTCCCTGGAAGGAGATAATTATCTGAAGGGCTGCTGGGGTCTCTGTAGGCAAGAGCTGGGAGTCAGCTCAGACCACCAACGGACCAATGGACTTTCAGGCTGACCCCAGCGTGTGGCCCTAATGCACCCTGGCCTTTCCCAGCTAAGAGGGTGTTCCCACCCCTCCTGTTCATTAATAATTCCGGCTGGGGGCCTGCTTCCACACAATGCCCCTTTATAACACAGGACTTAGCCCTGAATAGACCCAGAAAGCTTCCCAAACATCTGGGCACAGCTGGTTTCCTACAACAACAACACAGCTTAGGGTCCTAGCTGCCCAGGTGACCAGATTCCTGAGTGCAATTCTGGCTGAAGATGGGGGAGTGGGGCACAGTTTGTCTTCGTTGATGGACTGGTGTGCGCGTGCCGAGCCTAAGGTCTGGCGATTTTTAAGTGTTTCTTAATTTAATTCCACACGAGTCTTCCAACATCCCTGCAGCTCCAATCTGACCACTCCACGTCTGCGGGGGAGAAGGAGAGGGCTCAGTGTAGCCACCTATAGGTGAAGGACCCTGCTGGATAGAGAAGCTGCAATGTGTGATAGGACATTGCATGGAGAGATGCACTGGGCATGCTCTTGGCATACAGAAGTGACTGCATGGGTGAATTTCCCTTACTCTGCTTGGCTTGATGCCAACAAGTATTCTAAAAGGCTCTGAATCAGGAAGCTTTAGGGATACGATATTTTACTGCGATGGAATTGTAAGCCCATCGTCTAAGAAGTCTTCTGACTTTGTGACAAATGAGCAGGCCCACAATGGCACGTCACTGTCAACCTTTCGGAGAAACTGCACCTGAGTCTGTCGCCTGCCGTGAGGTTGGTGCCACCTGAGTCTGTCGCCTGCTATGAGCCTGGTGCCCGAGGGCTTGGGTAAAGGACCGAGCTTCTCGGCCCATGAAGAGCAGAGATGAGAGGGTGAGGAACGTGTGAGCCCCAAGGCCATTGTCAGCAGCAACAGGGACATAGGAGGTCTTGGTGGAGACCGAGCTTCATGGTGTGTGGTCAGTTTTGTTATGTACTTGTGACAAGACCAGGGTCATAGTCCTGAGCAGCAAACTCTAGCAACTATTCCATTCTGATAGCCATTGTCCTCAGCCTTGCCATCAGCTCTGGGCCCTCATTGTCTTATCCTCCATGGGGGTACCGGATGGGATGGTCCACTCTCGGGAACCTGTCTTGGAGTGACTACATAGTGACCTGGAGATCCTTGGAGTTGTTTCGTTAGGTCAAAACAACTGGGAGGCTGGTAGACTAGTTCTGTGGGTCTCTCGTGGCCCTCATTCAGTCTTAGGCTTTCTCTTCAGAATGGATGTCAAGAATGTGCTTTGTAAGGGGGGTCTCTCTCTGTGTACATGCACACAAGGAAGAACGTGGGTGCGTTTATACATGAGTGCACGTGCGTGGAAGAATGTGGGTGTGTGGTTGTCTTCCTACATTGCTTCCTCTTCTTCTTATTATTACTACTATCATCATTATTATTGTTATTATCATCATTATTATCTTTGAGGCAGTGTCTCTTTACTTAGCCTTAGAAACTCACTCTGTAGACCAGGCTGGCTTTGAACTCACAGAGATACTTCTGCCTCTGCCTCCAGAATTCTGGGATTAAAGGCATGAACCACCATGTCAGGCTTTTACCTTAATTTTGGAAGACAGTCTCTCACTGAACATGGAACTCACTGATCAAGCTAAGCTAGCTGACCAATGAGATCCAGGGATCCACCTGTCTCTATTTTTCTAGTATTGAGGTTATGGAGGTCAACACTGACCCTTGTTTTTACATAAATGCTGAGATTCTGAACTTGGAGCTTCATGACAACTCGTCAGGAACCTTATTGGCTGAGCCATCTCCTCAGCCCATATTTTTTTTGATAGTAGATTCTTGCCATGGCTTCCAGGCCAGTGACTAGGAGCTGCTCAGAGTAGCTCATCTGACCAATGACCAAGGAAGGAGCCAACCCTTTACCCCCTCTGCCTGATGGAACTGGTTCCGTGGGACGCACTTGGGCCACACTCTGTAGGCAGATAAAGAGATGCGATAGAGAACACACTGTCCCCTGGCAGCCCAGCCTAGATCTCACCATGGGAGACTCTGGTCAAGACCTGCAGCATCCCCAAGCCTTAGTTTTCTCCCATGTGTGTTGGGTACCATGGCACCTGACTCTCAGGGTGTTTGGAGGACTGCATGACAGAAAGTGTGCTGTGAGGACATGAGGACAACCCATCGACTTCTCCAGTCTTCCTGGTGCTCCTCATCTTCTGGCTTTCCTTATTGGTTTCCCCCTACACACGCACACCCACTCACACACACACACACACACACACCCATGGGCATGTACAGATATGCACACATACACACCCATGAACTCATACCCATGCATATCCACTTACATCTCTACATGCACATCCATATGTACGCACGTGCACACTCATGCACTCACACACATGCAAACCACCCACACATCTACATACATACACATATATATGCATGGACAGATGTGCACACATTAACACCCATGAACTCACACACAGGCACACCCACCTACCTGTCTACACACACATCCATATACATACACACACATGCACACTCATGCAGTCACACACATGCACACCCACCTACATATCTACACACACATCCACACTCATGCACTCACACGCATGCACACCCACTCACACATCTATGCATGCACAGATGTACACACATTCACACCTATGCATGAGTGCATACTTGAGTACACACCCACTCAGTCTACACACACCCACAAACATCCATATGCCTACACAATGCACACACATTCACACTCACACACAGGCACACCCACTCTCACATCTACACACACACACACATCCATATGCATGCACAGATGCACGCACACTCACACCCATGCACTCGAGCACACACGAGGGCACACCCCTCCTTTCAACAGCCTGCCTCTCTCATGACAGAATGAAATTTCGAAGTAAAGAGGAATTCTGGGAAATGTGGTGGAGCCTGGCTCCTGGTGAGTCGCTTGGCTTCAGAGCCTGCCCCGAGCTGCCTGCCAGGAGTGGAAAGCCACCCTGAGGCTCATCTGATCCTTTCCCTCTTTGCTCCGCTGTGAAATATCAGGGAAAGGGCAGAGGGGTGAGCCCGTGAGTGGATGCCATCCTTTATGAAACACAAGACGGAAAATGCTCTAAACCCATAATCATAAACACGGCGTGTGGGAAATCGAAAGAGCCAGTTCAGTGGGGAGCATCTTTCATCTGCTCCCTCCCCTTTCTGCTCAATATTAGATACATAATCAGAGAAATTCTTATATTTCACTGAAGGCCCACTTGAGCTGAAAGGTTGATTTTTTTTTAAAAAAAGAAATTCTCCCCATCCATTCTGCTGCAGAAGGATTTTCTTTCTCAAATACTTTCACCTGTCAAAAGCCCTCTGTCCAGAAACTAAGCAGAACCCTCCAGTCTCATTCTGCAGAGCTAGGGGAAGGAGGCCACGGCGAGTTGGTGTCGTCTACCAGAACATCTGGCATCTCCTGCCGGCCTCTCTGAGTGGTGGCCAGGGCCACGGGCCAGCTCACAGACTCAGAGAGGCAGCGAGCCTGGCCAAGGAGCACCAGCCAGGGAATGCAGAGCCAGCCCTCGGCCTAAGAAGCCTGAGCCCAGGACGCAGTCCAGTGTATGGGATTTCTCCTTCCTTTCAGCCACCAATGCAGCGATGGGCTGGGGGAGGGGTGGTCCCCCACCCACCCAGGTTGATGCTCTCAGCAAAGACCCTGCTCCAGTTTGACGTGTTCCCACCTCCCTTTCCCTCTCCTCCCCTCTGTCCTTCCCTTTCCCTTTCTCCTCTTTAATTCCCTTCTTGTCACTATTCCAATCCTATCCTCTCTATTTCTCTTCCCTTCTCTTTCTTCTCACTCTCCCTTTTCCTCCTTCCCCTCTCCCTCCCCTCCTCCCCACCCACTCTGTGTTGGGAGTAGAACCTGGAATCTAGAGTCTTGTGCTTGCGAGACAGCAACATCCCAGACTCTACTAATTATATACTTAGTAGACAGGTATTTCAAAGTTTTAGCCAATATTAATGTCACCATGAGTATTTTTGTGTCCACCTTGAAAACTGTGTTTTAGATTTATTTTATGTTATATGTATGAATGCATGTATGCATGTGCACCATGTGTGTGCCTAGTGCCTGCGGAAGTCAGAAGAAGGCTTCGGATCCCATCAAAGTGGAATTCTGGATGGTTGTGAGCCATCTTGAGTGCTGAGAATCGAACCTAGGTCCTCTGCAAGAGGAAGCAGTAAATGCCCTAAACTGCTGAGCCGTCTCCGCTGCATCTGCTGATAGACATACACATCCAGTTCATTGTGTGTGTAGCTGAGTGTGGAGTTAGTGCATCATGATGTAGGGAAAATGTTCCTTCACTGTTAGTAGCTATATTTCAGAGGAAATGGGCATTATTATACATTCTTAAATAAAAATAAAAACAATGTTAAAGTCAGCTTCCCATAAGATACATTCTCCCCATAGCACACTAACACACTGGCCTACAAGCTCATGCAGAACTGTGACGCACACACACACACACACACTCACCTACAAACTCAAGCAAAGCTGCGCCACACACACACATACTCACCTACAAGCTCATGCAGAGCTGTGACACACACACACTCACCTACAAGCTCATTCAGAGCTGTGAGACATACACACACACTCGCGTACAAGCTCATGCAGATCTGCGACACACACACACAGACACATACACACACACAACACCCACAAGCTCATGCAGAGCTGCGACACACACACATACTTGCTTCCTTCGACTTTCCTCCCCTTTCTCCTTCTTTCTCCCTTTTGTGACTTTTCGTTTTTGAGTCAAGAATCTCACCGTGTAGCACAGGCTAGCCTCAAACCCAAGTTGGTCTCAACAGTGCTGGCATAAGCAGTGTGCACTGCCACACACGGCTTCCTTTTAAAAACGAAACGAAGTCTGCTCTGCCAGTGTCTGCACCTCTTGCCTCTGTTTGGTGGACTTGGGGAGCTGGGTTTTGAAGGGCTTGGTTTTTGTTGTTTCTTAATCTTCGCCTCTCTCAGTCATTGCTCTGGACCACATCGTTTGTTCTGCTGAACAGCCGCAGCGTATTCCAGACCACTAAATAAACTGCATCTTCCCTGGGCCCTCTTCTGATGAGGTTGGTGTCCAGCTTCTTCACTTCACATGACGCCACCCTGAAAAACCTGAGACCCATGTCATGCATCCCGGTCTCAGGACGGCAACTCTGAGCCCTGCACAGGGCATGTGCATTCTAGCCTTCAAGTCATCCAAGCCAGATACGAAGGGATAGATGCCACGTGGTTCCACTTACTGTGGCACCCGGGGAGTCTAGTTTACAGACAGGAGAGTGGAGAGTGGTTGACAGGGCTTCGGAGGGCGGGGCTCGGGGGTGGGGAGCCAGCACCTAAGCGCCCAGAGAACCATGATAATGCATGCATCTGCATTCTGTTGAGCTGCACCCTTAAAAACAACTAGCAGGATGAGCTGGGGATATGACTCAGTCTACAGCATGCTTGTTCCACATGTGTAATCCAAACTTGTTTCCTGGCCCAGACCAGTAAACAGGAGACACAGACAGGAGAAATAGAAGGCCAATGTCCTTCTCAGGTATGTAGTAAGCTGAAGTCTAGCCTGGGCTATACGAGACCTCACCTCAAAAAAAATTTCTTAAATGGGTAAACTTTGTCCTGTGTATATTTTACATAAAAATATTCAAAACTAAAACTGCAGTGTAATCAGTCAAGACTCCCTAAACCTCGTTATTTATCGAGCCCTCTTACTTCCGATCCCCACACCCCACACCCTCTGTCTGTGATTCTGTTTCCTGAGATGTTAGTCAGTTGCAGTTCGAAAGTGTGCTTCTCTGCATTGACTCTCTAGGGACAGAGGTGCCCTCCTCACCACTGTCGTTATTGTGACACTTTATTTAAATCGTCCTCTTTTGTTTGATATTGATGGGAGTCTCCTGCACCAAGTCTATGGATTGAACTTACCACAGTGGAAGGTTATGGTGTATCTAGGTACTTTCCAACATAACAGTCTTCTCTTCTGGGTCTTGGGATGTATGCCCTGCCCAGATGGCGAATGCTATAGGTAGGCACCATGGCACCCTCACCTGAGTTTGGCCTTTCCCAGTTCCTGCATTCTATTGCAAATAGCCAGGACGCTCCACCTTGGGGCTTCCCAGGGTTGCACAAGCTGGAGAACATGGAGGCTTAAGGTGAAAAGGCACCTTGGAGAGCCTCAGCCTGGATGGACAGATGGATGGGAGGTGTGGAGAAAACCCTTGGAGGAAAAAAGAAAACCCTCTCAAACGGGGTCCCTGTCCACTTGCCTCTGGGTCCCCAGCAGGTTTGTGTCCCAAGAGTCAGGGTGGTAACTTGCTTAGTACGGAGGCATCTCTTCTTCCCCTGTTCTCTGCTTGGGCTGTACTTCCTGGGTTCACCTCCAAATAAACTTAGTCATTCACCCATGATTTCAGGGTAGACATCTAGGGTACCTGACCCAAGATACCTCTCCATGGTGAAGACTGCATATCAGGCTGAAGGGATGGAGAAAGGGAACATTCTCTGCAGCTGTCCCATCTGAACATTCCAGAAGAGTCTTGAAATGGTTAGCAAAAAAAGTGAGATAGAGGGAAAGGGGAGAGGTTTGCCTGCTGCCCTGGTGGAACCTCAGACGCATAGGGCCAGGATCTGGCTTCTGCAAGGTCCCAGCAGTTTGAGGGAGGCCCTGGGACTTGGCCATGGGCCTGTGACTTAGGTCTGCCCCCACAGTAGCTGGAGGGCTAGGGCAAGCGGTTTGGGGAGTCTGAGCCTATATCATATCCTCTCCTCATTGAATGGGCAGATTTATGCCCCACACTGTCTCCAGAGAGCCCACATGGATCATGCACGAACGTGCTCTGCAAATCAGGGTGCAGATGGCTGTTATCTGGGTACGTGCTTCCTTCAGAGAGTGGACATCTGTGCCAGAGGGCTTAAAAGGCTGCCAGCAGCCCCCAGATCTCCGCAACCCCACCTACATGCTTAGCTATTTGGAGGGTGAAAGAAGATAGCCACAGCCCACGGTCTGCTGCCAGGAAAAATTTTTATCTTTTAGGAACTTAGCAGCGTGATGGTGTTATCTAGCACCAGAGATGTATGTCTTCCACAGAGTCAGGGTGCCTGGAGTCATAACCAGGCCACGGGTCACACAAACATGGAGAAAGCACGTGCAGTCTGTGACCAGCTCACACTGTGCTTAGGAATGCATACCTGTAAACAGGGGACTCTGAAAGAGGCATCTCCCACCTGGGAGCCTCAGTGTTCTCTCCCGTGTTGTGGAAGACAGCATATGCAACAAAGATTTGAGTTTCCATCAAGGCCTTGCTTGAGAGCCAAAGGAAGGCCAATCAGCCCATTGTACTTCCCATCACCCCAGTGTATGAAGAGTGTATGGTGCAAGTGTGTGCAAGCATGTGTATGTATGCAAGCGTCCTTGAATATGTGTACATATGGGTGAGTATGTATGTGTTCACATGTATATGCATGCATGTTCATGTGTGTGTACACATGTGTGTGCTCAGGTGTCCTTGAACATGTGTGCATGTAGGTGTAGAAGTCAAATGACAACTTCGGCTATTTTTTCTGCCTTTTTTTTTAAAAAAAAAAGTCAGGGATTCACCAGGTAGTGGTGGTGGTGGCATACACCTTTAATACCAGTACTCAGGAGGTAGAGACTGGTGGATCTCTGAGTTCAAGGCCGGCCTTGATTACCTGGTGAGTTCCAGGACAGCCAGAGCTGCATAGTGAAAGCCTGACTCAAAACAACAACAACAAAAAAAAGTCAGAGTCTCTCGCTGCCTAGAACTCACCAATAGGTCAGGCTAGGCGGTCACTGAGCCTCCAGGGATCTGTCTACCTCTGCCTCCCCAGTGCTAGGATAGGATTCCAAGCATGTACCACCATACCCAACTTTTAAAAGCATTTATTTATTATTGTGTGAAGGTGTATGTGTGCCAAGGCATGCATCCAGGAGGTGAAGCTCAACTTTGGAGTTGGTTCTCTCCTTCCATTGTGGGTTTCAGAGGTCAACCGCTGATTATCAGGCTTTGACTCACAAGTAGATTGTGGGAGAAGAAAACATAGAAGTGGGCAGGGCTCATTCTGCCAGAGCTGGTCCAACAGGTTACCAAGGGATGGGAAGTCAGGGCCTGAGAAATTCATAGAGAGGGTGTCATCACAAGCAGAAGCAAAGCAAGCCTATGAACCCGGTCCTGTGGATGGGTTGGGATGGGTCTATGGCAGGGTTGGGAAAGGCAGGTGACTGCGGAGAATAAAGAATGGGAAAGGAAAGTACCAGATTCTGTTAACTGCCCAGCTTGTGTTGAGTCAAGGGAGGTTGCTGAAGCTGCAGAGCTGGCGCAGGAGGTGAAAGGCATCGGGTCTCAGGGACATGGAAGTCAGCTAGGAACCTTTGTCTCCACTTGTCACTTCTATTCCTTAGAGCAGACAGGACAATGCAGAACAGAAGATGATGGGGAGGAGGAGGATGGAGGATGCTCCAGGCAAAAATGGTCCTCAAAGTATTTCTTGGTCTGAACCATGTGGGAGCAGACCAGTCAGATGAGCCACGGTTCCAACCAGGGCCAGTAAGATGGCTCAGTTGGTAAAGGTGCTTGCTACAAAGCCTGAAGACCTGAATTCGATTCCTGGGTCTTACCTGGTAGAAGGTGGGAACCAAGAACCCACTCCTTAAAGTTATCCTCTTCATGTCACATGCCTGTGGCCCCCCACAAGGAGTAACTAAAAGTGATTAAAAAATTAATCAAGAAGATCATGCTGTTGGGAAAGTTTGCACTGTCTTGCTTGCGAGATGCTCTTGGTTGAGGGAATTGCTTCATGACTAGGCACAGCAGAAGAAGGGACCCTGTGGTGGGGGGAGGGTACACACACCTGTTCACACCCACTACTCCCCCTGTAGCAGCAGAGAGCTGCCCTGACCAGGGATCCCACAAGAACAAGTGTAAGCCTTGCAGGATGGCCCACCTTTCCCACCGTTCGAGGATCCATCAGAGGTTTTTAATTAAAATCAAAGGGTCCTCTAGGGAGGTGGTGCTTCCTCTCTGTATGACTGTGAATGAACACTGGCTGACTGATACCTGCCTGGGGTGAGGCCTCCCCCAGAACACTGTCTCAGAGAAGTCAGGGTGCTGCTTTCTACCGGATTCTGTCTCAGTGAGACCTGAGTCTGCTCCCCACAGGGGGTTCGCCTATGCTGTTTACTTGCTGTGGTAACTCAAATGGGGAGGGTTATTAGCTGGGAGCTGCTAATGAGCTATGGCAGCTCATTTTTACTCTGTACTCCAGGTCCCCCACCTACTGGTCCAATAGTTTTTGCAATGTGGCCTGGAGGCCTCCCCTCCTTAAAAGAAAGAAAGAAAGAAAGAAAGAAAGAAAGAAAGAAAGAAAGAAAGAAAGAAAGAAAGAAAGAAAGAAAGAAAGAGAAAAAGAGGGAACACTATTGGAATGGCTGCCATTTCCGGATGGTTGTTTACATGACCGACACAGTTTTACCATGTGCTTGGTTCCGAGCTCCAGAAAGAGGCCCGATTTCTGCAGTTCTATCAGATTGGCCCAGTGGCTACAGCGGATCTGATGGATAGGTTCATATCAGAAAACGCTACAAAGGGAAATTAAGAAATAGGAAAGCATTAAAAAAAAGAACCTCCTCACAGGTTGAGCGAGGGTGACCGCTGGGATTACAAGGGGCCCCTGCTCCACAGAGCTTGCCCTGATCTGCAGCGTGCTGTGCCACTGGAGGGCTGGACGAACACGTCATGAGCTTCATGTGTCGGATGACACAGCAGGACGAGTGAAGCGATGACAACATGGCAGGCACCAGCCGGGCCACCAAAGCCGGGAGCCACCATCTATCACCTACTGCTTTGAAACGCCAGTTCCTAGCTGGTACCCCTCCCCCTTCAACAAGTCCATGGTGAGAGCTGGCTGGAAGAAGCATCCCCAAGTCTGCGGTCAGCACACTTCTCTCTGTCCCAGCCCTGAGCCTGGTGACCGACACATCCTCCTCGGTATTCAGTAGACACATTAGCAGCCTTTTCCGTCATTGTGATGACAGATCTGACAGAAGCTGGGACGTGGGCTTGTTTCTGCAATCCCAGAATTCAGGAGGCCGAAGTGGGAGAAGCTGCAAGTTCAAAGCCAGACTGGGGCAGCCTGAGCTATATATGAGATCCTGTCACACACACACACACACACACACACACACACACACACACACACACACACACAGTGAGCCATAGGAGGGTTCATATTTTAGTGTGAAAAACAAACAAACCCAACAGCAATGAAACTAAAATGCCCCAACAACAAAACCTGGAAGAAGCAACATAAGGGAAAAAAATTTAATTTAGCCTAAGGTTTTAAGAGGTGCAGTCCTTATGGCTGGGTAGGGATGGCTGCTGGGTAGACATGGAAGTCGGGATAGCATGATGGCCAGGTGGGCATGGTGGCTGGGTAGGAATGGTGGCTGTGTGGGCATGGTGGCTGGGTAGGGATGGTGGCTGGGTAGGGATGGTGGCTGGGTAGGGATGGTGGCTGGGTAGGGATGGTGGCTGGGTAGGGATGGTGGCTGGGTAGGGATAGTGGCTGGGTAGGGATGGTGGCTGGGTAGGGATAGTGGCTGGGTGGGTATGGTATCCAGGAGGGTATGATGGCTGGGTAGGCATGGTGGCTGTAGGTGGGCACAGTGAATGGGTGGGCATAATGACTGGGAGGGAAGGGTGACTGGGTGGACATGACGGCTGAGCCAACTCAGTTCAGAGTGGCTGGATCCTGTGGTATGGCTTGTCAGATCATGGGCAGATCAGGAGGCTGAGAGTCTAGGCTAGAATCAGAAATAGGTATCCCCTTTGCTGGCCACCCTGAGTGACCTACTTCTGCAGAGTCCTAAAGGCATCGGCAAGCTTCCCTAGTAAGCATCCCGAGTTAGTGGAGGGCATTCTGCATTCAAACCATAACAATAGATATTTGGTGAATGAATAAATCAATGAATGATTAAGAATAGGACAGATGTTGGTAGGCTCTGAGGTCTCTGCCAACCGAGTCTAATAGGACACCATTATAGTATGGCAAGCAAAATTCAACTTCTTAAAATTTCATAGAATGTTGTTGGGCTCCAGGTATTTCATGCTCAGAAATATTACATTAGATAGAGAGGGGTGTTGTGTTCTGGGGACAGAAAAGTAAGGGGACAGGCCATTTGTCAGGCAATTGGAATTTTGACTTATGTAGACAGGAGTTTGGAAATTTTAGGTTCAGGGGCAACAGAAAATGGCATTTATGAAACCCCATTTGGGGCTGGCTTTTACTCCGAGGTTTGAAACCTGTTAGCATGCAAGCATTGGTTTCCAGGCTGCCCCAGTACAGACTCCACATTCTACCACTGTTCCAGAACCTCAGAACATGGAGGCAAGACAGGTCTTTAGCAGGGTGACCATCTTATTGTGCCTGAGGCCACCCTGGTCTTAGCACCGCAAATCCTTTGCCGTAAAATCTACAGTCCTAGACAAAATGAGATACTCACCTAAGTTTCTGGACACCATGAATGGACCCCAAATGAGGCAAACCCATCTTCAGGCATCAGAACTGCTCTGTCCTGCCCTTGAGACTTCAGGCAAGGGGTGTGTGTATCCTAGCACCTCCTTCATTCCTTCTTACCTCCCTCCCTTCCTCTCTCTTTCCTCCTTTCTTTTTCCCTCCCTCCTTCCTTTCTTTCTCTTTCTTTCTTTCTTTCTTTCTTTCTTCCTTTCTTTCTTTTTTCTCCCTCTTTCCCTCCCTCCTTCTCATGCATGTGTCTTCATTTGTGTGTGTGTGTGTGTGTGTGTGTGTGTGTGTGTGCATGTGTGCCAGAGTAAACCTCAGTTGTCATTCCACAGGCATTGCTCACCTTGCTTTAAAGATCAAGGTCTCTCATCACCTGGTAGCTGCAGGGAGTCCCAGGGATCCACCTGTCTCCACCTCCCCAGTGCCAGGAATATAAGCATGCTCCCTCACACCTGGATTTTTCTTTCTAGCGTGGGTGCTGGGGTCACCCTCAGGTCCTCGTGTTTAAAAAGCAAGCAGTTTACCAACCTTAGCCACATAAGCGCCAATCTCCTTACATCTAAGACAGGGAGTTAGCTCTGCCAGGCTATCTTGAGGCTCAGGTGAGCTGAATGATGGGTGTTCTTATCCGTCAGTCCACCGTCACTGCTGTCCTTCCTGGAGTAACCACGATATCGTCATTACCTCCACCCTCATTTCTTCCGGAACACCTCACCTTACAGATAAACCCAGAAGAGTGACCAACTGGTCTGGGCATCCCAGCGGGCAAGGGTGGAAAGCTAGGATTCAAGAGCTGTAATCCTGACACCCCATTCCCTGCTTGTCCTCCCTCCACCTGATCAGGCTCCACTAACTGCACTGAAGGGCCCCTGACTTGTCCCACACTTAGTACAAAAGTCATGGCAAGAGTTACAGCTCCATGAGGAATATAAGGGACAGAAACAGGCTACACTCAGTCTCTCCTATGAAGAAAGAACACAGATGGGAACAGCATATGGTCTCACAGGTCCACACAGAGAGCTGAGGGTTCAGTGCTCTGGTAGCGGGGACTGCATATTGGTGACACCAGGGGAGGTTGGTAAATAAGTGGATTGCAAAGTTTCCTACATTTGAACCCACTGTAGCCTGAGGCCCACCTGGTTGGGAAGGTTTTCTGGACTCTTAGCGATGATAAATGGGGAAGAAAGGAGTGAGGGCCTGGGCAGGGTTTAGTATCCACCCTTCCTGAGGGTGTCTGTGAAACCAGGGTGCTGCAAGGAAGGGCAGATGGGTGTAAGGCTGGGCTCCAAACATCAAGTACTCTCTCCAGTCCTGAGTTTCGTTCTGCCATGGTCCCATTGAGACCAATTGGAATCTGACCTCGATTCAGTCAGGTCCAGAAAGGGGGTTGCTGCAGACATGTGTCAAATGACCCCCTGTCCATTTTCCTGTCCTAACACCCCCTTCCCTTTCCAATAGGACACGTTGTTTTCCTCCCAGGGGCTACTGTCTTGATCTCCCTGCCCCGACTAAACTTCCTCAAACAGGGGCCTCTTGCAAGGAAACCTGTTTGGGACTGGACTGAAATTGCAGCTGGCTTCAACCTCTGGGTCGACATGAAACCCAAGTCTGTCGCTCCCCCTTTAAACACAGCAGATACAGTGTTGGGGAAACCCTGTAACGAAACAGTAGGAAATGTTCCCCACCCCAAGTCCTCAGTGTGAAGGGTACCAAATGGGTCTTTTTTTTTCTTTTTTCTTTTTCTTTCTGTTTCCCTCAAATACTCAGAGTAACAACTTGCTGAAAATCTGGACCACGCTGCATTTTGAAGTGGAGGCTGTCTTCAAAGTTTTTTTTTCTAACCTCCGATTTAACTTGAGGGGCGCCTCTGGAGTCTGGTATTAATAATAAATATTATTGCCGTGCATCCTTATTTTTCCCTTAATTTAATTAGGGAAAATGTAATAGCCCTTATGAAAACAATATATGAGTTTTCAAACCTAATTAACATGAGACAAAGTGCGCAGGTCAGAAAATCGTTGTTTTCTCTGGAAAAATTCCACGCAAATAGATAAAAACAAACCTGCATTGAATTCCACAGCCCAGGCTCACAGGCAAATCAGAGATGACGGCTCGCGCCTTAGGGCTCTGTCTGCCTGGTAATAAATACTTTCCTTTTGTCACGATTCAGGGGAGAGGGAGAGCGATATGCAAACCCTATCAAATAGTCCAAGGTGGCAGCAAGTCAGCCGTGACGAGGGCGGCCTTGCTTCGGTCAGGAGGCGCGACCTGCAGGCACTCCAGACGCAAGAGACCCGGGTCCCTGTGTGGCCTTCTGTGCTTGGCCTGACTGGTCAAAGTTGGCTTGCTGCAGCACAAGGCCACCCCTCATGGTCATCTAGGGACAAGCAGCTAGCTTGCAATCAGGAAGATAGCTGATAATGGATACAGTTCTCCCTCCCAAACTCCTCCCTAAGCCAAATCTTATCTCCCATGTGATCCCCAAGACCAAGCTAAAAGCTTGAAAGGGAGACCCCTAAGGTCAGGCTCTGCCTGGACCCTCTCTAGCTCCATTTCTTAGAGACTCCCTATCAGCAGTGCTGGGGATCACCCCGCCATGGGGCTCGACAAAACTACTCAGGATTCATGCCAGTCTTGAGGTCCGTGTTGATCAGTCTTTCTTAAATGTCCTGTGACCACAGTCCAATCAGATCTTATGGACTGGTCATCCTACGTCACCTTTCTTACGGCCAACTCCTTCAGTAGGGACTGTCCTTCACTATTGTCTTCCTGTCCCGATACTCACGGGGACCTCAGAGAACACAACTGGGTGTCTTAGTGGACACTCTCTCACAGACTGAGGCCCTCGCATTGCCTCAGGCCATGATTTTTGTATATTATAGTTTCTCTGCTTCCCTAGCATCGAGACTGCTCCCGGCCATCTCAGGTCCCCAGGCAATGAGAATGTATTTCATTGCTTATTTAGAAGTCTTTTCCAACTCAAGCACTTCAGCAGCCGAGTAGTGCCTGATTATCAGTTTCCTGTACTGGGACATTACTAAGCACACTCCTCTTCCCTCCATCTGCATGCTACATCGGGGGGTTTTCTTTCCCTTTGTATTAAAGGTCAGACTCGAGGCAGTAACTTATATTACTTCTACTTCATTCTCTGTCTCTTAACTAATTAGAGGATTCTTCCCATGATTCTAAGTCCTTGGATCTCAGGAAGGGTTCTTAGCACGAACCTAAAGCATCCTCTGTTTTGCTGCTACCCCGCCAGCTGCAAGAAATGCTAAGCCAGCACCTCCCCGCTCATCTTCCCTTCTTTCTACTTTTCCTGCCCGAAGAGAGGCAAAGGATGGCAGCCACATGTCTTTCCCTATTGTAATCGCTCCCTTATATGCCTGAAAGGCAGATGAGCCTCAGTTGTATGTATGTCTTATCGCCTACAGCAAAAGCCACTCACCAACACCGCAGCCTGCTTAAAAGAGCCTGTCCCATGCGTGCTACTTTCAGAGACTGCAAGATATTCTCTAGTCCATTAGTGGTTTGGAGGCGCCCCAAAACTTCCATAATGGATCCCTTTCATAAAGGAAGAATGCCACCTCATTACCCATTAAAGGAAGATGTCCACTCTGGCTTGGCCTTGGCTGCACGTTCTAGCATTCCATCACAGGGCGCATGAAGTCACCGCCACAGCATAGCGGTGCATCATCCCATCCCCTGTGGGGAGAGGTGAGCCATGTTAAGAGTGCTTTGCTGGATGCTCCATCTTCACACGGCTCGGACTCAGTTGCATGACTCACCATCCCTTGCGAGAGCCACGCAGCCTCTCCTCCCCAGTTCCTCTTTGGTTCTGTGTGTCCTTGCATGGGTTCCAGTTGCGTCATGTGACTTTTCTTGTAGTGAGATCAACAAATGCTTATCCACACCAGGCAGGGCGCCAATGACAGACTGAGGAAACAACCTGATGCAAGTCCAGCAAGCGAGCCACTGAGTTTACTGGGATTGCTTGCACACAGGTGAGAGGTTAGTTACGGGAGCATGGCGGACTCAGTGCCGAACCCTCCAGTTGAAGGCTCACTTCAGCGTGGGTGGCGACTCATAACAGTTGCATCCATAGAGCTCCCAGAAAGCCAGACTGGCGACAGAGTCTTTTCTCCTCGGCATTAATATTGGGGTGTGGGTAGAGGTGGGGAAACCTCCCTGAGCCTTGTAAGTTTATTTACTTCCCAAGACTTAGGAGTTTCCCTCCTCTTGCTAAGAGGGAATGTTTCCATCTATAGGAAGTATATCTATAGACCATCACATATAGAAAATTAAGCATTCCCTCATAAATACTTTGTGAAAAAACTCACCAATCTGAAAAACTCAAGAGAGACAGGCTCCAGAACTGACAAGATACTACTGGATAAAAATTAGACTTGACAGTGGTGACAGACTTCTGGGACTTGGAGGGCAGGGGAGCTGGTTCAGGAAGGCAAACATCACGGAGATTTGGAGAGCAGGGAGTAGGGGGGTCCTGGACAGAGGGCTTCCCATCATCCATCAGAGTGTGGCTAGAGTAATCTCTGAAGAAACTGAACCAAGGAGGGCCAGGGCCCAGTGGCATCAGGCACAGTAGAGGACAAATGGGTGCCTTGTTGAAAAGGAGGTCTTGCACATGAAGTGGCACCTTACATAATAAAATCTGTGACCCTTTCTGCCTAGGCTTCCGAGATGTTAGATGCCAGATTAGCCCTCTGAGGACAGGAGCTTAGGGAGGCCATTCTGGGAAGTCTGAGAAAAATAATTATAGCTACTGCTTCTTTGGGTCTCTCAATAAAACAATCATTACTGTAAAGCCCGCCAGGGACTAAGGCCCAGGCCTACATCCCCTGTTCCCATACTAACCACTTAGTGCTTTGTTATTAAATATGAACAAATTGTCAAGAATCAAGACACCTCAGGGACGCAGTAGAGCTGGCAATTAACCAGCCAACAGAGTAAAAGACCTTGCAGAGAAGAGTCATCAAAAATATTAGTTAATATCCCAGAGAGATCAACAGTTTATCCCAGAACGAGATATCACTTACAGAGAGCTCTTGGAAGCTAGTCTACTACAAATCAAAACTCAGCACAGAGCGGGGAGATGTAGCTGAGGTAATCTACCAGATTGGTGGAAAGACAAAGGACTTGAACTGAGAGCAGCTGAGGGAATTAGAAAGTCAGTCCAGGGGGTCTAACAGAAAATTATTTGGATTTCCAGAGAAGCAGCAAATTGACGAAACACAAGAATTACCAAATAGTATACTGAAGTTTTTCAGAATGCAGCTGAATGAGTTTCCAGACCAAAATGGCCCCACTGAAGTCCTAACTCCGGTAGGAATGAAAGGTCCTGCTAAGCATCACACAGAAACCTTTGAGATAAAAAAGCTCTAAATATAGGCACAACAATCTTACCATTTCCATAAAAGGGTGGTAGATCACATGGTAGATTCATATGGGCACCTGCTTTCTTAATAATTGGAAGTCAGAAGACAATAAAACCATACTTTCAACATTGATAGTCAAGTGATTTCCAACCCTAAGATTATATACTCAGAGAAACTATCAACGGAGTATGGGGACAGACTAAAGACGCTTTCAGATGTGAAACATGTCAAGAGGTTCACTTACATTAGCCATGTCTGAAAGGTGGATTAGAGACTGTGCTCTACACAAGCCATGGACTAAGGCATGGAAGAGGATGACGCAAGCCTTCAGCTCTGCAGACTGAGATAACAAAATGCACAGGCCGGGTGCATTTACTGAAAGGAAATTATTTCTCACAGTTTTGGAAGCCTAGAAGTCTATGATGGAGGCATCAGACAATTTGGTTTCTAGGGAGGACTCTTCTTGATTTGTGGATCACCTCTGTAATGCTGTCCCTTCATCTGACCTTTCCTTGGTGTGTTCTGAGGAACAGAGCTGGGGTGGGAAATGAGAGACAGATAGACAGACAGACAGACATAATAGAGAGAAAGAACAGAGACATTATAAGACTGCCTGGTCCCTTGGATTAGGACCCCCACCTCCAAGCCTTCCTTTTGCCTTTGTTACTTTACCGTCAGACAGAATTGCATTCAACGTCAGGGCTTTGGTGCACATTTTTGGGGAACACAATTAAATTCAGAATAACGTGGAGCCCATGAAGCCGGTAGTTTATAACATGAGAGAGAGAAAGAGACAGACAGATTAAGGAAACTTCCAGAATGATAACTCTGTAACAGATCTGGAGAAAGGCCAGCCCCAGAGCAGAGAAGGGTGATGAGCTAACTGAACTGAATCAACTACCTGCTGCGTTTGAATCTAGGAAGCAAAAGTTCGCCCGTCTGTCAAAGCTTGGGAGGCACAGAGACAGACAGCCGAAAGAGACCGTCATAGTCAGACATGTAAGAAGCGACGATGCTTATCAGAATGGAAGTCCACAGAATGGCTTGACGGTGAACAAAATTTAGTCTTCAGATTGCAAATGCCAAATACTGACTTTAAAGAAGTTGAGACAAAACTGTGCTGAAGCTCAATACATTGTATTCTTTACCACTGGGCACTGAGGCTGCCCTCATGTAAAGCAGCTCAGTCTCCCCCCCCCTCCCTCTCTCCTTCCCTCCCTTCCAGAAACAATCTTTTATGGCCCTCACCTTGCCCAGATCTTGGCATTTGGCTTTACATGTAGTTCTCCCGCTCCCCACCAAGTCTGCTCTCATAGTGATGGAAACAGAACAAACACAATTTAAGTGAGTACGCTGCTGCCCATCACCTATCTAGGAGCTATGAGTTAAAGACAATTAGGAAAGAATTGGGGGGCCAGGAGGGCAGGACTGGGGAGCAGTCTGCAGTGCTCAGCAGGGCGGTGGAGCAGGGATCAGTCTGCAGTACTCAGCAGGGCAATGGATCAGGGATCAGTCTGCAGTACTCAGAAGGATGATGGATCAGGGATCAGTCTGCAGTACTCAACAGGGTAGTCAGGGAGGATTTCTTAAGAAAGTGAAATGAAGGCCAGGCAATGGTGGCACTCGCCTTTATTCCCAGCACTTGGGAGGCAGAGGCAGGTGGATCTCTGTGAGTTTGAGGCCAGCCTGGTCTACAAGAGCTAGTTCGAGGAAAACAGAAGAGGAGAAGAAGAAGAAGAAGAAGAAGAAGAAGAAGAAGAAGAAGAAGAAGAAGAAGAAGAAGAAGAAGAAGAAGAAGAAGAAGAAGAAGAAGAAGAAGAAGAAGAAGAAGAAGAAGAAGAAGAAGAAGAAGAAGAAGAAGAAGAAAGTGAAATGATGCTTGATGCTTAATTTGGGTTTGACTTCATTGCCAGAGGCCCATGCTGAATATTGCTTAGGCTGTGTTGACAAACACCACCCTGTACTCTTTAGAGCACCCTGCTGCCCAGCCCTGTGAGCACCCTAGCTAATCTCCCTGAGGCTTCAAACCCACAATTCTAGGGTGCATCCAGACCCCAGAAGGGGTGCTCGCCCAGCTTCTTCTGCTTCCTGCCCATCCCTCAGGCTGCCAAACACCTTGTATTTCCAGACCTCCCACCTTGTGGCAGCACCGAGACAGCACCCATCTGTGTGGACTTCCCGGGCAGCTTCCCCAGACACAGATGTGCTGCAGCTGGGACTCCAAAGCCCATTTCTGTTGGGTCTCAAGAGGAGCGAGACTCCCTGGCCCTGCTTCTCCCAGCTGCCCCGAGAGGTAATGGAGAGGAAAGGGCCAACCGCTATTGCAGGTTTTACAGATAAATCAGAGAGGCCTGGCGCCACATGGGCCAGAATCCAAGGAACCACCCATCCTCCTCTACCTCTTGCTCTGTGGACCTTCGGCAGGTCCAGGAAGCTCCTGGGCATCGGGCACCTCTCTTTTAAGGAGGGGAGGCTTGCAGGATTGTTGTAAGATACAAGTGCTTGCCCATGACATTCCCTTGCCTGGGTATATTGAGAACTGAGGTGAGGGATTAAATGCCCATCGCAGAAGGATGAGAGCCTCCTAATCTCTTGCTGCCTGAAAACAATTATTTCCCTTCCTGCCCTAGGGAAGTGTGCGCTAGTCTACATATGTGTTACTTCATTTCACCTTCTCTCTAATCCTATGAACAAGACATCCTATTTATGAAAAATTTTGATTAATTTATTTTAGTGTGTTGAGGGGAGAAAGAGAAACAGACAAACAAATGGACAAACAGACACCCGAAGAGGTATCAGTGTGTAAGCATGATCAGTATGTGGTACTAAGCAGAGTAGTGGACTAGAGATCAGTCTGGGTACTCATCAGGACTGTGGACTGGGGATCAGTATTCAGTACTCAGCAGGGTGGTGGGACCGGGGATCAGTAAGCAGTACCAAGCAGGATGGTAGACTAGGGATCAGTCTGCAGTGCTCAACAGGGTGGTGGAACAGGGATCAGTCTACAGTACTCAGCAGAATGATGGAGCAAGGATCAGTCTGCAGTACACTGCAGGGTGGTGGAGCAGGGATCAGGCTGCAGTACTCAGCAGGGTGGTGGAGCAGGGATCAGTCTGCAGTACTTAGCAGGGATCAGTCAGGTTCTAAACTAAGCACACATGAGGTCAGAGAGCAACTTTCAGGAACCAATTCTTATCCTGACCTCCCACCTTGTTGAGTCCTGGTTTCTCTTCCTGGTGGTGTGCGTGTATTCCAGGTCAGTTGATCCACCAGTTCTGGGGCGATTCTTCTATCTCCTCTCTCCTCCTTGTAGGAGTGCTGGGATTACAGATGCATGCCACCATAGCTGGCTTTTCACATGGGCTTCAGGGTTCAAACCTGGGTTGTCAGACTTGAATGGCTAGCATTTTCCCCACAAGGCCACCTCTCTTCTCCCACTATTTCTATTTTAAGGAAGAGGAGGTATTGACAGAGGCCAGGTTGAGGACAGCGATGAGAGCTGTGAGCAGCTCTCTCCCAACAGCAAGCCCAAACATTGCCAAGTTGGCCGCCACCTCTCGTTCTCTGCATGCTCCTAGCCTCCCCAGACGGGAGCCCACGTGGATGCACACTCTCAGGTCTCACCTGGCTCTCTGATTACAGTCAGGAGGGACCTATTTTATCTCCCTATGCCTCCGTTTCCTGACTTGGTAAACAAGACAAACAGTTACATCTACCTCCAGGATTAAGAAGACTTCATCCAGGATGCTCACAGACAGTGCTGGACAGACAAGGGGTCAAAGCTCAAGGTTCTTGTGTCTTTTCTCTTTTACACACACCTCCGGCCTATGGTCATCCAGCCCATCGACACCCATGCCTGTCATTAGCTGTTGCTGAACTACAGTGATCAACCGTCATAGACCAGGCAGTGAAGCAAGTAGGTGACAAGATGCAGAGACACGACATTGTTCTAGGATACGCACGTGACCCCTCCTGTCCTATGGACTGAATGTCTAATGTTCAAAGCCTATATACGAGCCCTGAATTTCTGAGCGCAGGGAGAATCTTTCTCCTCCTTCCCATAAACACCCAGAGAAATGGAAATGGTACCACGTACAAAGCAGCCCTCTCCGGATACACTCTACCTTCAGCTTGATGTCAGCCTCCAGAGCTGCAAGAAAACAAATGTCTGCTGCCTGAGCCGCTTGGTCTGTGGCGCTCTGTCCTAGCAGTCCAAGGTGACAAACACACCAAGTTAATCCGAGCCTGCTGCCGAAGCAGATATCAGATGGGCCACAAGAGCTGTGTCACTCGACACACGGCAATGCTCAGTGACATTGGGGAGATAAGCGTGGCTCTAAGGGCAGGGGCAGAAAGCAGCTCAAACGACTCATGTAGCAGAAAGGCAAGCTGCTGAGCAACTGACTCTCAAGGTGTGATCACTTCCAAAAAGCAACCAAAGTCACACATACATGTGCAGGCACACACATATGCAAGTGTGCATACACCCACCAATGCTGCGTGTTTCTTTGGTATCTTCTTCAAGTACATAATATGCAGGAAAAAGTCCCAAACCTGGATGCATCAAACTAATGTCCTTGCTTAATTCCCAGGACGATAACAGAATTGCGGGGGGGGGGGCAGAAAGGTTAAAAATGACTTTATTTAGCTTCATTAGAAACATTAACTATTTACATTGGGAATATACTTAAATTATAATATTTTTTTCAGGAATAAAATAGTAAGAAAATTCACAAAGAAGAAAGAGAAAGAGGCTGAAAAGGAGGGGAAAGAGGGAAAGAAGGATAACAACAAGGGGAGGGGGAGGGAAGCAGGGGGAGGGGGAGGGAAGAGGGTAGGGGAGGGAAGAAGGGGGAGGGAGGAGAAGTTATCCTTCAGGTGAGCTTTGTCTCCCTCATGCACACCAAAGTCAAGGCTACTTTTCTTACACCCTCCCCCAGTGCCCTGGTCTTCATTGTACATGAATGACTGAAGAAAAGGAGAACACAGGTCTGTGAAAGGGTGGTGGTCCACTAGACAGCTGGGAGAGAGATGAAGGTGCCACAGCAATGGAGAAGGAAGGATGGGGCACTACCAAATGCTCCTACTTGGCAGGCATCCATGTTTGACACACTTGCTCTGTCTGTGTTCTTCCAGCCGCCCAGCGAGGGTCAGCTGTGCTCTGCCCAGATTGTCCTTGCCGTCTCCGCATCTGCCTGCTGCAGGCTGCCTTTCAAGGCTCTCTCTGTGCAGCCTGGGCTCTGGAGCTGTGCATTCGCCCAGTGGCTTAGCTCCTCCAGACTCACCCCAGCCCTCTCGGCCCCAGCATGGTACTTGAGGAGATAGTGGTGGCCTTGGCTTCCTGTCTGTATTGAGTGTCTAGGATGACCAAGCATCTTCTGGGTTCAGACAATGCCAGTGACTGTTCATTCTTCTGTCTCAATGCCAAACGAAAGACTGAGACCTGTGGATGGGTCTGGAGGTCTCATCAAGGCCCCTGAACACTGAGGTGGAGCATCTCCCAGTCCATGGAGCACAGTCCAAAACTCAGGAAAATGAAAGGATGGCCATCTCCTCAAGGTGTTAGAGGCAAGAGTGTGGCTGGAGAGATGTCTCAGTGAGTCAGTGCACTGACTGCTCTTCCAGAGGACCTAAGTTCAGTTCCCAGCACCCACATGGCAGCTCCCAACTGTCTATCAACTCCAGTTCCAGAAGAATCCAATGCCGTCTTCTGACTCTGTGGGCAACTACACGCATATGGGCTTACCACTCTCCCACATACACATATGCATACACATAATTAAAAATAAAATCTAAAAAAAAAAGCCAAGAGGATCTGGGAAAGCTCAGATGTCATGGTTCACAGGCGCACCACACTAGAAGTAGCTGAAAAGGCATGATCATCATAATTAAGACAGGTAGAGGAGGAGGAGGATTGTAAGAGAGCAAAGAAATGTGTATTCTATTTGCTTTTGTATTAACATTTTTTTTAAATTGAAGGTAATTGATGCACGTGATAAAAGAAAGATTAGCTAAGACTATTCCAAGAACAGCCTCTTTCTGCACCTCAGAAGTACGCACCATCACCAGTTTCTGCTTACACACGTCTGCCTGTTCACACGGGCAGGGACTGTTCGCACCATCCTACAGTTTCAAAAAGTTTCAGGTATAAAGAGATTACAGATGAAGAAGCTTCCATGCCTGGAACTTCTCAAGATCTTGGCTCAAGACTGAATATTCAGAGTGAACTAGAAATCCAGCATAAAGGCGACCTAAGAAGAGCTGTGTGACTGGCCACGGAACCCCCAGAGAAGGGGTAACACGCCCACAGCACCCTGAGTTTGCATGTAGGAGCACATGAGTCCAAATGCCATTACAGAGGAAGCAAGGTGCGCATAAGGTGGAAAGGCTGGTTCTGAACAGAACTTGGAAAGCCTGGGGGGAAAATGTGACACTTTCAATCCGGGAAAGCTGTCTGGGGGCTTGCCTCTGTTTACCTGAACGGAGAGTCATGGTTCCAAATGAGGACAGCTGGGACTGGCTCAGAAAGGGAACCAAAATCTTTCTGATTTTAGAAGGACATCATTCTTTGATATAATCTGCCGTAGCCTCTCTCAACCAAATTTTTAGTTTTTCGTTATCAAAACTCTTTGACTTTCAGAAATCTGTAGGAGGGATTGCGGCGTTCAGTGAGGACCTGCCACAGAAAGAGGCAGCGTGGGAGCAGGAGAGATGTCAATGATTGTGTGGTTAACCAAAAAAACGCACATGTGTGACGCTAAAGGGCCAAAATGCTTTTAAAGCTAGAAGATGCATTCTTTGCATTTATTGCCCCCCCCCATCAAAGTGCCTAGGAGAACAATATAAGAGAAGAAAGGTTGGTCTTGGCTCACGACTTCCAGGATTTCAGTGCACAGTTGTCGGCCCTGTGGGCCGGGGCAGAGCCTCATGGCAGAGGGAGATGTGGTAAAGGGGCTTCGTGGGGGCAGACAGGAAGGAAGCAGGTGACAGTAAGGAGCAAGGGATAATATATCCCCAGTGACCAGCTTCCTCTGCTTCCTTGGTTCCACCTCTGAACCATCTCTCCTCTGAATGTTTTCACAGCCACCAGCTGGAGGCCACATGCTCAGCATGTGAGCCAGTGAGGGACATTTCATCTTTAAACTGTACTAGAAGTTAGGCTAGTACACTAGAAAAGTGGGAGGCCGTACAGGCAATAGGTAGAATTGTGCACACAGTCTCGAAACAAACCAAAGGTGGGAAAGAAGCTGCATCAGGACTTGGCTGAATAATGTAAAGCAGAGCCAGAAGAGAAGGATCCAGCGGCCGTCACAGCAAACAGGAAGTGCAGAGGCAGCCCCAGAAGGCAGATCACACACTTACAGTTTGATATGCATTAAACTCCTCTGTGAAAAAGACCAAAGCATTTTTAATTTTTTAAATTTCACTTTTATTATTTCAATTTTTATTTATTTTAGTTTATGTGATGAGGGTTTTGTCTGCATGCAACCTGTATACGCGGTGCATGACTGGTTCCCATGGAGGCATGGAGAGAGGGCTGAATCCCTAGGAACTGAGTCAGGGATGGTTTTGAGATGCCATGTGGTTGTGAATAGCTGAAACCCGGGTCCTCTGCAAGAGCAACAAATGCTCGTAACTGTGGAACCATCTCCCTAGCCTTCCCCCTGATTTCGATAAGGGCTCACAGAACACAAACTGGCCGAGGGCTCACTATGTACCTGAGGATGGTGCAGAACTTCTGATAAGGTTATAGTTATAAGCACACAGCACCACACCAGGCTTGTGCAGTGCTGGAGACTGAACCCAGGGCTTTGTACAGGCTAGGCAAACACGCTACCAACAGAGGTGCATCTCCAGTCCCAAGACTGAGACTCTTCTACATTGAAATTTTGAGGCTAATTATCTAATATCCAGAGACGTAGCTGAGCAGCAAAGCCACAGAATAAGACATAGAGAAACAGACAACAGGCAAATAAATACTAACTTAAAAGAGATTTGGGGCTGCAATATTTGTGTCAGACAAAGTAACGTTAAATGTGGTATTTGACCATGTCTCAGCTAAAAACACACACAAACACACACATAAAAAAAAAATCCAATCAGCTGTATGAAAAAAAAACCCTGAAGTTATAAAATAGACGAATGTCAGTATATTAGCCCCAGACTACGTGTTTGGAGGGAAATTGTCTGTTAATGTATCTCTATTGGCCACTAGACGCTAAGCTCCCGGGAGGAAGCAACCTGGCTCTTATTAAGAGTCACTTAGCTCAGGTCTAACTTGGAGTTTTCTTAATAAATGTTTATTGAATAAACCAGTGGTTCCTGAGCCTGGCTGAACATCGGAATCTTCTGGGAGTTTTAAAAAATACCCAGGCTTAGGCCCCACCCCAGACCAATTAAAAAAGACTCCCCAGAGATGGGACCTCGGTGTAGTATAGATTTTAAGGGCTCCCCAGGTAATTCTGATGTTTGGCCAGGTCTGAGAACCGCTGGAATAAATAAATGACTGAATGGCCAAACGAATGAGTGTCTCTTTGATTTACCAACGAATTCATTGCAGGATTCTTTTAAAAGCACATTCCCACAGTGCATTTTCCATGTAATTCGATTTTAAGAAATTTGATTTACACCCAATATTGCCGAGACCATCTATTTTGTAAAAAGCGAGGAACATCTGCATTATCTATCAATTTTTTTTTTATGGATTGGGAATATTCTGTTTCTGCATTTAGAATGGAGCCGGAGACTGGAGAAAAGATTGTATCATTTCCTGTAGGCTGAAAAACGCTCTCTCCCACTCTGGCATTCGGAGACCATTTCCCGACAATATGAAGCACGCGATTACTTAATGAGACACTTAAAGCAGTTTTGAGAAGGATAAAAACAGCATTGTCTGAGCTTCCTACTCCTGATGCGACCTAACTGACAGATGGAGGAGACTCAGGCTAGCCCCCATGTACAAGTTGGTGCTGGGGACAAAGAAGCAGATAAAAACCAGCCCGGGCAGTCAGCAGTAAGGAGCACAGGGGAGGGACAGAGGTGTAAGCTGAGGTCACAGGAGTGCTTTTCCAAAGTCATGTCAATCCAGGCAGCAGAAAGGCCAGGGCAGATGGATGGCTGCATTCGGGTTAGGTCTTGGCTAGCTAGAGGGAGACACAGCTCCTGGTCTTGACGCTGTGTGTAGGAGGTTGGGAGAGGAGATACTAATAGGGTACTTTCTGTGCCTTTCTTCCAGGACTGGCAATTCCCTCAAAGTTGGGTCACCTTTCTCCCAGGACCTGACCTGCCTTACCTGGGCAGTTATACTAGACTTGCAAAACTCCCCCACCCCCAAATCGACTTTCCAAACATTTCTGTTCACTTCCTGTAACTACAGCAACAAAACACCATGAGCTGGGAGGATTAAAAGCAGGACTTTATACTTCTGTGTTCTGGAAGCTGGAAATGCACCATCAAGGTGTGGGCAGGTCCGTACTTCCCTCAGAGCTGCAGGGCAGCCCCTCTAGGCCCCTCTCAGCCTGTAGGCAATCTTGGTGCTCCTTGGAATATATATATGTGTGTGTGTGTGTGTGTGTGTGTGTGTATACACACACACATGCAACCAATCTTAGAAATTCACACACTTATCTCCTCATGGAAGGTTTCTCTTTGAGCTTGCAGCTTCAAATAGCCGCCTCTTGTAAGAACACAAATATATTGAGTTGGCGATCATGCTAACAACTCCTTATAACTTAATTCCCATTCTAAAGACTCTAGCTCTAAGCCAGGCATGGTGAAACATACTTGCAGCACTTGGGGAAGGGGGCTCGAGGAAACATACAATCTCAGCACTTGGGGAAAGGGGACTCAGGGGCAGGTAGACCATGAGTTCGAGCCCGCCATGCTCTACATAGAGATCTTGTCTCAAAATGGAAAATAAAAATCATATTCCAAAAAGGTCATATTCTGGGTGACAGCTCCATTATAGGCACTGGAGGACAGGCCACCAACTCGTGAGAGGGTAAAGTTTGCAAGGTGACTTCCTTCCTTCCTTTTTGATGCCCTTACTTCCCTCCGAGCTCTCGCGGCCTCAAAGCAATTATGACTTCTCCTTTTCCTTCTAAAGTCTACATCCTCTTCATCACCCTCTTTTACCCACCCTTCTGCCATCATCCAAGATTCCCTCGGGTACCGCTTGTCTTTTTTCCACCCCGTGTCCCCACAGTGAGCAGAGCTGATGGTCCCTCCCCAGCCGCACTACAGCCTGTTCCCCAGACCCCAAGTCTTTTACTCCTTGCAGCTCCAAGCCATCTGCTACAGCTGTGGCGGCTTCCACCTCATGAACGATTCCACTGGGCCTCAAATCCTCCATTTCCCCCTGTCAATAGCAGCATCGCAGAGGTAATCAGGTGCTTCCCCATGAACCCCTGGCCTCCTCTTTTCTCTCCCAGCTAATCCGAGTAAAGTCCAGTCTTAACTTGTCGGCCTCCATTTTTCCCCAGGCTCTCGGCAACCCCTTTATCTTTCCCCAGGTACATTCTTGAGTGTCTGCAGTTAAAGATGTATGTCTTCTGTTCCTCTCCTTTCTCTTCCCTCCGAGCTCCCACATCCTCCCCGCCCCCATTCACATAAAGTTCCCTTCTATGGCCCTTAAACTGTAGATGTTCATTATTGAGTTCAGAGGGCAGTGCACCTTCCCGACATGCCTTATACCAGTCAAATTAGCTCAGTCGCTTTCTGACAACCTATGAGGACCTCACAAGAAGAAGGTGGCAACTTTGAACTAGGTCAATGCGAGGCTCAAGGGACAAAGGGCACAAACAATTGGAACTCCCCAGACTCTAAGAAATCTAGGCAATGGGCGAGCCAAAGAGTTAACTACAACCCTAATGAAGAGAGTCCTACAACATGGCATAGTATATGGGACTCAGAGAGCCAGCCCCCCCCCCCGAAACTCTGGAGTGGGGTAAAGTGGGGTCTGTGGGAACTAAGGGTTCTGTAAATCAGGGAAGATAAGATACAGAAAGCCCGATATGCCGAGTGAAGGAACTAAGAATCCAGTGAAGGTTGAGGACTTCTGGAGGCTGAAGCAAAGAGATTGGTGTGAGTTTGCTAGCCTGGGCTACCTGTGAGTCCAAGGATAGCCTGAGCCATAGCAAAGTCACCTCAAAATAGCCCCAACAAATAAACAAAAAGAGTTTAATGATCCTCTCCCCACCCCCCACACACACCACATTCTTCTTAGTGGTGCCCGCTCTGAGCGAAATTGGCAGAAGCAACTTCCTTTCTAAAGGACTGAGCACGGTCTATCTGCCATTGCCCAGTCTACTTCAGAGGACCACCCCATGTCCACCTTGCCTTGGCTGACAGGACCAGGCTCCTGTCTCACCTCATGGGCAAATGCTCAACAGTGAATCTTGCCTGCCTGGACTGACTGGTCCCAGGTCCAGGCATCTCTGAGGAAGAGAATCAACCACCACAGCCACTGGCCTGAGCTGACTGGACCAGAGGCAGCTCTCTGTGAGTCTGTTGACTGACAAGTGGGCAGTCCATCAGAGTGGCTATCTCTAACCCCAGCTGTTTAGTCTGCAGGTGCAGCGCTAGAGAAGGCATGGAGGGACGCAGTCTCAGGGGGTGGTGTTGGCTATGAGACCGTCAGCTGCTCTAGCATGCTGACCCCATGTCCCCATGGCCTTCGGATGACACTAACATTTTCCTCATCCTCTTCAGTGAGCCAGCTTCTTCTGGTCGTGCAACTTCAAAGCGCTGAACGAACATGGAGTTTAGACAGGAACTTCTTTTTTTTTTTTTTTTTTTTTTTTTTTTTTTTTATTCTCCCATTCTTTTTTTTTTTTTAAACTTTTTTTATTTAACTTTATTATGTTCGTTGGTGTGAAGGTGTCAGATCTCATGGAACTGCATTTTCAGACAGTTGTGAGCTGCCATGTGGGTGCTGGGAATCGAACCCGGGTCCTCTGGAAGAGCAGTCAGTGCTCTTAACCGCTGAGCCATCTCTCCAGCTCCCCTAGACAGGAACTTCTAAACTCTCTTCAGACACAGTGTCAAAGGCTGTTTGTAGGGCAGGTAGGCAGGAGGCCGGGCTGCGTGAGAAAAGTGCAGAAAGTTTACCACGGAGAACACGAACTGCTCGGGCTTGTCAAAGCACCAGGGATAGAGACAAGCCCCTTTCCAATCTTTAAGGACCTCTCTTGATTATGAGTTACTTGGTTTATTATTTTTACAATCAAGGGGACCACTAATATGTTAAAGGAATCCATTCAAAATAAATAGTGAACAAATATTTAAGCTACACTGGACGGTGGGGGAGGACCTGGCATGGGAACTGGGCGAGCATGCTCACTCGCTCTCTCTCTCCAGGCCAGTTTTCCATACCTTTCTACAATTACTCCCAATTGTTTTCATCTCCAGTTCCAAAATAGTTTACTCGCTGACACATCTGTTGGACATTTGATGTATGTTTTCTCCTTTCCCTTTCTGAGGAAAACGCCAGTCACGTGGACTCAGCCTGCCATGTCTTCCTCTGATGAGAGAGCTGAGTCCCTAAGACCTGGGAGATGCGTTGCGCAAAGGCTCAAAAGGAGAGGGCGGAAGAAAGAGAAACCTAGGTTCCCACTCTCAGTGCCGTGCTCCTCTTTGTCGCCTACAGCGTCCCCAAAGGGGTCTGGGGCAAGCTGAGACTATGAGTCAGATAAGAGGGACCCTCCTCCTAGGGCCCAAGCATGGGTGCGAAGCCCTCTTAAACGCTGCTGAGCACAAAGGACTTGAGATGCTAACCAGCCTTGTCTTACAAACACACTTCGGTGCTTTTCTGTGGATGAAGGAAGCTGTCTGGAGAGTCTGCTCTATAGACTCTTCCCTTACACCTGACAGCCTCAGTTAGGCAGGGGCTGTCTAGAGTCCTGTACCCCAGCTGCAAAGCACATGTTGCCAAAGCTACGACTCCCGCGACAGGAGTCCAGTCACAGCCTACACCAGCACGGGAAACCTACACTCTAGACAGGACGATACCTGGTGGTCTCTAGTGACCCGACTCTCAGCTGCGTCTGGCTGCCCCAGGCCTTGCCAAGGCTGTCTTCAATCAGGTCTGAAGGAGGAAGAACACGATCCTAGTGGCTCAGAGGAAAACTTGGGATAGAAAGATGGGTGAGCTGTACCAATGCTTGCCTGTGACTGGTGATTGGTACAAGATATAGTCACTATAGTTGCGTGCCCTAACTGGCTCCGTGGCCAAGCCGTCCCATTCTCTCTTTAGATCAGCCAGAAGACCCTCTACTGTGTGGCCTCCTCAGTATTCCAGCATCGGGTCCCTTGCGTGGACTTCTTTCTGCGTCCTCCTTTGCCGACTTGTGGTCCTTACCACGGCGAGAGCACACTGAGCCCGTCTGCTAAGTGGCGGTGCGATGGTGGCGGTGACATCAGCAGCAGCAGTAGCAGTGACGGCTGCAGTAGGAAGCCAACTGAAGAGTTCTAGAGATGGATGAGAGAAAGCAACGGAGGGGAAGAGAGATGATGGGGAAAGTCTAGAGAAGGCAAAAGAAAGTGGGGGCTGCGAGGAGCCTGGTGAGAAAGGCTGTCAGCCCAGTCATTGGATACGGCACAGGGAAGTGTCAACGTTAAACACTGAGGGTTACAATTCCAGGGCCCAATAGCATAACACTACCTGCTACTGGGGACCTAGAGTCCTAACACCAAGGACTTGAGCACTGGAACGCTGGCCATCACCTGTTGGTCCTGATGTTTAGGGCCACTGACAGGTAAGTCCCAGAGAGAGAAGGCTGTGACCTGAACACCAGACTGTTGTTTGTAGAGGTCAATCCAATCCCTAGAGAGCTAGGCCTCTCTTTCTCAGGACCTAGAGCCAAAGTTTCTAGATCTTTTGTCCAGACACTGGGACATTGTCATTCAAGGCCCTGGACCTACTAATACCAAGAGGCTGCTCCTTCACTGTCCTGATTGCCACGTGGATGGGGGCAAATGAAACCTAGCCAGCTCACTGGTAATATCTGCGTGGGCTTCCGGAAAGGACAGTGAAGCTACTACTTGGAGGCACACCTGTTGGTCTCACTCCATATGTAGGCAGGCATGATGTTTGCCACCCCCTCTGTTATTGGTCTTTCAGTGAAATTGAATGCCTTCATGTCTTTTTGCTACCTGTTCAGATCCACAATGGTCCCCCAAAGGCCTACATGTTGAAGGCTTGCTTCTGGGGGGAGGGGACTTTTAGGTGTTCAAACCTTTAGGAGGCGTGGCCTAGTGGGGAGACTTCAAATCCTTTGGGGTTTGCCTTTGATCAGGAAACACCAGTGTGACGCTCTTCCTTTTCCCAGACCCAGAAGAAAGATGGCTGCTTGACTGGGGTAGGAATCTCCAAAACTCCAAGCCAGAGGAGACCTTCTGATCAGCTCTCCCAGGTCCTGTTGCACTCCAGGTTGTCTGAAGCCGAGGCTCTGGGTGACACGTTTCCCTTAGTCACCCAGCTCAGAGGCGATGCAGGCTCGTGGGTGAATAGTGAGAACCAACCATGGACAGAACAATGAGCCTGTCAGAAATGGGCCGTCATTCCATGATCAGTGTCCGGGGATGCTGTGTGATGTAACACAGGTAGAGAGTCCTGGGTTTTAAGTCCTGAATCCTAGACATCTGGCTTATCCTAGTTACCCATCTAGCTACAAATAGCAGGGCAAGTTGCTTTATCTCCCTGTAGCCCTATTTACCTGCAAATGAGGCTAATGAAAGTGGCTCAGAGTATCACTGTGAGAACTAAGTTGGGCCACAAGTGAGATATCAGCACATGGTAACTTAGCATATGGTATGTTAGCATAGGCTATATGGACACTTGGTATATTAGTACACAGCAGGTTGGCACATGCTGTATTAATCACGTAGTATATTAATGTGTGGTCTGTTAACATGTGGTATAGTATTACAGTTTATTAGCCATTGATATTGGAACATGCTATGTTATCAAATGATATGTTGACGCCTAGTGATACGCTAACATGTGGTATATTATGTACAGTATGTTGGCACATGCTAAGTGCTCAGTAAATGCTTCTCACTCACTGGTTAGAATTGTTGGAAGTTAGAAGTTTTCATCCACCTCATAAACCTTAGTAAGTCTAACTCCTTTTCCCTTTGTCCAATTTAAAATGTCATGTTCCTTTAGGCTCAAATTCAGGGTCTTTTTTTTTTCCTCCTCCTTCTCAGCCATGTAAGTAGCAAATGCGTATTGGGTCTCCGCTTTGGGGCCTCAGTACATGGGTCAGAACTGAGGATAGCGCAGGGGTTGGTGAGGGTCTTGGCTTAGGCACAGAACTGAGGTGGTGACTTGGAATCTGAATAACCAAGGGGGCATACAGATATACTCAAGTGCATAGCGGCAGCGCCTGTGTGATAACGCTGTTATTTCTGCCACTTTAAACCTACAGTCAACGGCATTCAGTACATTGCGAAGTTGTGAGGCCATCGTTACAAACCAATTCCACAGCCTTCTCATCTATCTCCCAAGCGGAGCCTTGGGCAGCAACTTCTGCAAGCAGAATTTAAATGCACAACTGAAAAAGTGAAAGTCAACACAGTGTCATTGTTTGTGAATGAAGTTTCAAAACTAAGGAGGAACGGTGAGACGGCTCAGCTCGGAAGGGTGCTTGGTAGACTCCTGGGACATGTTCTCCTCTGACCCCCGCACCGAGCTGGGGCACATGCACCCCCACACATTCACACAAACAGACACGGTTGCGAGAAATTGTCAAACTTGGCAATTCTCCCAATTGTAAGCACTATTAGTCAGGAAGTTCATATTTCTGCAAGAAAATTCATGAATTTGCTTTCATTAAAGACAAGAAATTAAATATATCCAGCGAAGCTTGAGATAGTAATGAAGTCATCAAACTCAAATCATATGATGGGTTTTAACACACCTACTTTTTAATTTTTCTTGTAAAATTTCAGTCACTTCAGTGTTTGGGGAGCAAAGCGTCCCCCAGTAGCTCTCTGAACTACTCATAGACGAGTACAACTCTCTGCTCCTACACAGCTCGCCACACCTCTGCCACTGACCTGGTAAATACCAATATTTTCTACTAGAGTTTGGGCATTCATTTTGATTTTAAAATATGCATGGGAAAATGATTTGTGTTCATTACTGTATTTTGAGCACCCCTTCCATGTTAATGCTCCAAGCAGGGACCTCATCCAATACCCTAACCCGGGCTCTCCCAGGGGTAAGGACCTTGGATGTGGTACTTCCTCCCAAGAGTACCACATGTCCTCTGGGGAAGACCGGCTCTGCGCACACATGCTTCTAAAGACATACGTGGGAGGGGAAGACAAAAGAACCAGCACAGCACCTCTCTTCTTTTCAGGAACTCCGTGCAAAATAAGAATGCCGGGCCTCAGCCAGAAATGAAGAATTTTGAGCCAGCCAGCAGCAGTTGGTTCAAATGCTGGGTTCTTCAGGCCACAGTGAGGCCCTTGCACCTGCCCAGGTCATGGCCTGTGACCGAAGCTCTGCCTATATTGCTGTCTTCTGTCCTCCTCAGTGCTTGGGAAAGCTGCCCAAAGCTGTTCTGCCAAAAGCGAGCCCTTGCTGCTTTTTCCTGAGCGTAGAGCCTGTGTCTCCCTCTGCAGATGAAGAGTCCCTCCAAAGTGGGCTTGTTTGGTCATTCATTCATTCATTCATTCATTCATTCAATTGCTTCTTCATTGGTTGATGGAGCATGTACCGAATGTGCCCGGCACTGCGCTGGCTGGCCAAAAAAGAATGGCAGCTATTGCTCTTTTTGAGGACTTTGGGGACTCAGGTAAGGACAGAGAAGACTGAGGCAGGAGTCTTCTCAGGACTTGGAGAGGAGCGGAGGGCAAATGTGTGTGTTCTGGAGGAGAGGTTGCATGTAACTTCACCTTTCCCTTTCACCTGCGCTACCTGCTCCATGTCCTGTGGCTTTTCAGGGGGAGGGTGGCCTGGTCCCCCCAACAGAGAAAAAGTATAGAGACCCATCGCTAGAGTAAGATGTGGACCTCCTCCATCTGTCAGCACAGGGACATCGCATGCCGGTCCTTCCAGGGCTCGATGTCCTCACTTGCAAAGTGAAAAGTCGTCTTCTCACCTGCCAGGCATCTAGGAAGGAGATCAGCAAGTGTATATAAAGCTCCCTGTACCGGGAGAGTGGTCTTGGTCCTGGATACACCAAGGGCCTCTCCACAGACCATCTGGTTATTTAAGTCACTCGGCAAGCATGCTCACGTAGACTTGACATCTTGAGAGCCGGTAAGCAGGCACACATACACTATCTTCCCTTTCTCCGGGAGGAGACTGTAGGAGACTCTTTCATGTTGGAGTTTATTTGGACCTCCAGCCCCCAAATAATGACATGGAGACTTATTATTAATTATGAAAGTTTGGCCTTAGCTTAAGCTTGTACTACTAGCTGTTATAATTAAATCAACCTATTTCTATTCATCTGCCTTCTGCCATGTGGTTCTTTACCTCCTCTCCTTTCTGTATGTCTGACTCCCTCTGTGTCTTGCTTGTTGTAATATGGGTGGCGCGGCGGGGCTGCATTCCCAACACCCCAGCCGCCTGCCCGGCTAGCTTATGCCCCGAAATAATTACACAGACACTGTATTCTTTTAAACACTGCTTTGGCCCATTTCTATCTAGCCTCTTCTATGCTAATTCTCACATATTAATTTAGCCCATTTCTAATCATCTGTGTAGCGCCCCTAGGTACGCTTACCGGGAAGATTCTAGCCTAAGTCCATCCTGGGTCGGAGCTTCATAGCGTGCGTCTTCCCTGGAGCAGGTAGCATGGCGTCTCTCCTGCGTCTGCTCCGGAGAGGAGAGCTGTGGAGTCTGACTTCACTTCCTCTTCCTCCCAGCGTTTTGTTCTGTTTACTCCTCCCACCTATCTCCTAACCAATGAGATGGGCCAAAGCAGTTTCTTTTAATTTAACCAATGACCTTCCTCCATCACTTGCTGGTGAATTTGCGCACCTAGATTCATCCCCTGAATTCCTCTCTCTGCTCAGAAGTCCCACCAGCCTCTACTGCCTAGCTATTGGTCATTTAGCTTTTTATTAAACCAATCACAGAGACACATCTTCACACAGTGCACAAATATCCCACAACAGGAGAGAGTTGGGATTAAGCCCAATTTTACAAACAGGGAAACTGAGGCTTAGTTTGAATCCAGAGTATCTCTCCGCTCCTCCTTTGCTGTGGGGGGTGACCACTCCCCATCACCGCCCGTCTGCACCATGGTCCAGCTGCAGGACGGGATTCTAGGCTGGTCCATTTGTCCTACCCTTTGGATTCTAGAAGTTTCTGTAATATCCCCATCACTCTGACAACACAGACACGTTTGGCTGGAGGGGCTTTAAGCCTTATATACATTTGATTGAGCCTTGGCCTCAGCCTCCTCATGTTCTCTGCACAGGGAGCAGATCCTAGACCCAAAGCAGCAGTGAGAATTCGCTGGGGAGGAATGTATAGAGGCCCCAAACAAAATTTCTTCATTGTTAAGGCCAGGGCCCTTCACCTGAGCTTAGCCACCCACAAGGTTCCTGCTACACTGCTATTCAATATGGCGACCCTTCTACATCAGGTCCTATTCTGCAGGGAAGCTCAGTTGGAGAAACACCATTGCCATCTGCTTGAGTCACTCATGTCACTTTATCCCCTGTGGGTTCTTGTCAAGCTGCCAGGGCTGTGCTGGGTCCAGCAGCCCCTTCCAGGCAGAGTTTGGTCCTTGCCCTGGCCACAGGCACCTACTGCTCCTCTGTTCCTGAGGCATGGAGCTAACAGATCTCTGAGGGACACTAACTCTCTCTTGCTTCCTCATCTCAGCCACGAAGTCCATGAGCTTCTGAACAGCTTCCTGCACTCTCTGAGTGGAGCCTGCTTCCAGGAGGGGAAAGGGGCTTTGTGCTTCCCTTCATCCTGACCCTTGGGGACTACAGTCACTTCTGCTAACATCTCTTATTCTGTCTTCAGACCAATCTTTATCCTCAAAGTTCAGCCCAGGGTCCCCTCCTCCAGGGAGCTTCGCTGGACACTCATGAGCTAAGCGTGGGTCCCTCTGTGCTGTTGTCTTCTGTTAATCAAATATACATAATTTTAAAAATAACTTTAGAATCCCACTTATAACACTCACTGGCCTGGAACTTGCTATTTTGCCCAGGCTAGCCTTGGGTTTACAGGGCTCCACCTCTGTTGATACTAAAGGCAGCATCACCACACCTAGCTACAGTCATGAATGTTTTTATTATTATTTTTACATGATCAGGTTATCACTTATTTGGTGGGTATTTTGTGTTGACAGCTTGATGTCTATTGCCTGCCTTCATCCTTGAGACCCAGTGCTGGGGAAACCTTTCCTAGGATCCTTATTTTACTATGAACGAAGAAGCAGAATGCTAGCACCCAGCACCAAGGAGCCTGCCGCTGCTTAGTCCAAATTTCCAAGGCTTCCCTCTGGCCAGCGCAGCCGGCTGTGGAAATGTGGATCCAGTCTCCTCAGACGCACATTCTTGTCCTCGGCGCAGACCCCGCTTGTAATGCATGCCCTGAACATGCTTGCTACATTAATCTGCTGCCAAATATCTTCTCGTCACATACTGGCCACTTGCTGAGCACAGGCTGTGAGCCACATGCCTAAGCATCATGCCCAGGATACAACACTAACCAAGACACCATCCATGGAAAGATGAGGGCACCAGCAATACAGGACCAGCACAGGGCTGATGTACCTCTGCGCACAGTGGCACCGCCCCTGCTCTGGGTGAGGTGTGTCCTTTTGATGGCGTACCCTCCCAAAAGTAAAAGTTGCAAAGGTATGGGAATTCCTGTCTACTCCTGCAGATGCTGAAACATTGAGGGGGACATCTCCCTGTATCCCACCATTCCCTCCACCCTGGCTTATCCTTGCATACAAATTCAATTTGTCCTTCTCGTCTGCAGAGTACATATGAGTGGGGGGCAATATTGGGACTCTCACAGGGCCAATCAAAGGTAAGGATAAAATGATGACATTGGAACTACTTTGTAGACCATGGAGTGACCCACAAGTGTCTATTTTTACTCTTGGTGCATGGCAAGCTTCCTTGCTGCCCCTGCAGGACCTCATGTTGCTCACTCCAGTGGAAAACCACTGATGTTCTCTTCTGCTCCCATAGCCTGAGTTCTGACCTGGCCCTGGGCCATCTCTCATGGTCCAGCTAATGGTACTTTTATGAAAACTGGTATAGTGGTATATGCCTATAGCTGAGAGCTTGAGACTACATATTGAGATCTTGTCTTAAGAAGAAAGGAAGGGCTGGAGAAATTCCTCAGTGGGTAAGAGCATTTGCCAGAGAAGCATGAGGACCTGAGTTCAAATCCCAAGCGCCCTTGTAAAAGCTGGGCATGGATGGGCGCACTTATAACCCCAACACTAGGGAACAAAGACTGAAGGACTCTCTGTTCTCAGGGGAGAACTCTCTGGTAAGCCAGCCTAGCCACATTGACAAGCTTCCGGGTCAGTGGAGACCTGGTCTTCAAGGGGAGTAAGGAAAAAAAACAATAGAGAAGACACCTAGTGCCCTCTGGCTTCCAAATATACACACATGAGCACATGCTCCCACATATATGTGTGCACATTCATGCATACACTGCACAAACCATACCAAAAAAGGAAAAGGAAAGACAGGGTGGGGAAGGGAGAAGAGAGGGAAAGGGAGCAAACAAAACAGGAGGGAGAAAAAAAGATTTGAAAATTTCATTTTCTCAGAATGACTGTGTGTGTGTGTGTGTGTGTGTGTGTGTGTGTGTGTGTGTGTTCATTTGATGCATAGTATGGCTTTTGTCTTCAGGACAAGAGGGTCACTGAGGCTTTCTAGTTGTCAACCTAACTCCAGATTCAGTGAAAGACACTGTCTCAAAGGAATAGAGCAGAGAATGATAGAGAAGGACACCCAGTGTCCCTGGCCTCCTCATGCACATACATGCACATACAGCAACACACACACACCACAACATACACACACACATACACCACCACCACAACAACACACACACATACACCACCACCACAACAACACACACACATACACCACCACAACAACAACACACACACTTCACAGACAGATACACGGAAATACACCACCACCTCAACACATACACACCACCACCACACCAACACACACTCACAGAGAAAGAAATACACCACCACCACCACACCAATACACACTCACAAACACACACACACAGAGAAAGAAATACACCACCACCACTCCAACATGCACACACAAACATACACACACACAAACACCACCACTACCATCCTAACACACACACCACCACCACCACAACAACATACACATACAAACACACACACAGAGAAGTACACCATCATCATCCCAACACACACAAACACCACCACTATCATTGCAATACACACACTCACACACACAAAATTATACCAACACCACCTCAACACACACACCACCATAACACCAACATACACTCACAAATACCTCCACACCAACACACACACACTCACAAACATACACATAAACACCACCACCACCACCCTAACACACACACCACTGTCACCACCTCAACAAATACACACAAACACACACAGAAATACACCACCACTTCAACACACACACAAACAAACACATACACACAAACACCTACCGCCACCCCAATACACACACAAACAAACACACACACACACAAAGGAAAGAGAGGCCAGGAGCAATATGACAACTTGAAGAAAAAAGCAGAAGAGAAAGCAGCAGGCATTCAGGAAATGAGCCTAAGCCTGTATCCTCGCCAACCAACGTGCAGAACCTGCTGCATGATGGAGCCTTGGCGAGTGCTTGGAATCATGGGTGATTGCATGAACTTTTGCCAGATGCCTGGTAAACCCTTCATATGAAAGCAATCACTTTTCCTTTGCCAGCATGCTTGGGAAATACCTACCCTGAAACCGTGAGGAGTGATAGCGAGCAGGAAGCAGGGACTCCAACCCAAACCCGTCTAGTTTTCCCAATAAAGAACAATTATAGGAACAGAGGATTTTTTTTTACATTCTCATAAAAATGATTATGCTCATTCTGAGAATTTCCTAGTTTTAGCCTGGCGTGACAGACTTATTTCATAAGTTGAATTATTTTTTTAACAGTGTGTGCATAGACCCATGTTTTAATTCTAGTTGGATTTGTGTGTGTATGTGTGTGTGAGCATGCACGCATATGTGTGTGTGTTTTCCTGCATCACGCGTGAATATCTTTCCAAAGCTCTGCACTTGGAAGAAGCTGGAAGTGTACCATGTCCTAGACTCGCTGAAACCTGTGTTCTCAGCTGCTGACATTTTGGTCTGAGATTTTCCTTGCCTTGAATATTCATTGGCCATTACTGTTGATGCATTTACCCAAATAAACACCACTTGGGCTTGCTCCTCTCCAGGAAGGGACTGGTGAGGGGCTTTCTGACAGCTGTATATTGGATGCAGGTGGCTGAGTGAATGCAGTTTCTGTCTGGCTCAGAACATTAACCATAGCCCAGCTTCTTCCAAAGGAACTGGAATGAATTAAATTGTTTAATAAAACCTTACTTACCTGGATAAACTCATTTCTATTTTGCATTGAGATTCCCTAATGCACCTTTCCAGATTGTTATTTGTAAAATAAAAAGCTAGACATGTTTACTTAGAAAGCCAAACATAGGACCCTAATCCTGGGTCCCATCCAAGTTCAGGGCCACATCTTTTTTTCACGTTTCCACCCGGTTACGAGCTGTTGCCTATTTCATTTAGCGCGAACTGATAAACTCCCACTTCAGGTCGAAACGAATGCTTGCTTAGGCATGGGATTTGCTTCTCCCCGGTGTGTTTCTTTTGACGGCTCTCCCCAAACCATGAACTGTTACAGACAGAAAGAGGCTCAGAGTTGCATGTCTGTAGATTGGTTTAAAAATCGTGCCCACATCAGAAGGCCATGGCTGGCGAAAGGGCCCAGGATTAAGGATCCACTAAAATATCTGTCTGGAGGAAGGTTGCTCCACCCCCTCACCCCCCCACCGCAAGATCATTTGGACCTGCAGAATCAATAATCGCTCCTTTCACACTTGCCAAAAGCAATTTCTGGCACACAGTATGCCCTTCGGTTGGCTCGGCTAAGAGGCCGAATAAATGAATAAAGATGGTGAGGCTCATCTTTCGTCTTTGCCCTTTTCCAGAATCCCTGAGCCAAACTTTACATCTAAATACAGTTAACCGTATTAGCTCAAATGTTTTACTTAATTGCTTCCACTCTTTTAAAATAAATTTTTATTTCCATTTAAACAAATGAATTACATGCCTGCCTTCATATAAGCACTAAAGAAGACATCCGTCTAATTGAGCCAATGTTGTTCATTTGGACATGACCATTTTTAATCTGTTCACAGTCCTGCGTGCTGGGAGTCAGCTCTCTATGTAATAGACATGGACATTTCCCCTCTTGCTTATTATTATTATTATTTGACAGGTTTGGGGAAACGTAGCTAAGTGGTTTTTATACTACTTACTATATTCCAGTTATAGGGTTCACTACTAAACCTAATCATCACAGAGGGAAAAAAAAAGAAAGCCAAACATGATGGCTTACACCTATTATCTCAGCACTCAAGAAGTTGAGGTAGGAGGATAGCCATGAACTCAAAGCTAGCCTGGGCTACCTAGCAACCAGGCTGACCCAGTCTCGAATGAGCCAAGTCTATGAGGTAGGTACTCCTGGCACCCCGCTCCAGTTTTGCAGATGAGGAAACTGAGTCTTTTGAGGTGAGGGAGTCAGTAGAAGGGCACAGAGCTGGGAAGTGTTGGATGTGGGCTTTGTACCCAGTTACCTTCCGTCCCAGGCCAGGGCACCCTGCTGGAATGGAAGGTACGGAGCCCGTTCCTGGCAAGAGCCAGAGCCAGGTTTCCTTGTACTAGGACTGGGCTGGGCACAGAAGCAAAGCAGACATCACTGCAAGCAGAACACTTACTGGCCCAGGCAAAGACTGAAGAGGAAGAGGGCTGTGAGCCTTGGGAGCCCCTGTCTTTGTTGTGCCTTCCCTGGCTATTCAGGGGTGAAGAACGGATGCTGGCCACGTCAGAGGAGACCTGGTGCTGGCCCTGCTTGTCCCCACTTCACAGTCCTGCCTTCAGGCAATCACCCACCTCTCTTTGGGATTCATTTCCCTAGAGAAAAATCTGGCAACTGGACTGGGTGTAATTTTCCCTGGCTGAGGGTAACTTGGAGGACCCCCGCTTCCCACTGCAGACCGGGGTTCTTACAGGGACACCCTTTCCATTACCCCCTGTCTGCAGATCCATAGCACACCAGTGCTTGCCCCAAAAGTATTTGAGACACTTGACATCAGGGATGTTTGAGGTTTATTAGGTTTTCACGACTACACCTCCATAAACCCCTTTATGAGGTCACTCAGCGCCAGCCTGGGAACCTCCCCGTGGACCGCTGCCACCTCTGATAGACACGAGCAGAAGCTCTGAGGGCCAGAATGCCCAGTGGTCACACCCATCCTGGCATTGTTAGCAGGAGGGGTGAAGGCACAGCCCCCCGGTTACTTTCTAATCAAATTTTCACTGTGCTCTCTGACAGGTCTTTAAGTCACTTAAGGGATCTTTTATATGCGAGACACCAACATCACGCAGTAAATCCAACCACAAGCCAGTCCCATATTTTATTAAGTTTAAGTTCAGTCAAAGTGCAGAGCAAACGAGGGCCCCGTGTCTCTCCGTTACATCTGATTTGCGGTTCCCGTAAAAAGGCCCACATGCCGCTGCTTCAGATGTGTTTTGGATTGAAAATAGGATTAATGTGCTAAAGTGTGATTAGAATGGTTAAACACGATTAATTGGAACAGACTTCTGCTGCCCAGGGAGCGCCTCCAGGCTGGCCCTGCTCCAGGTTACCCAGCGAACAAAGCCTCCCGTGCCTTGCCCCTCTCCTCTCCTCATCGCCAGCCTGTCTCAGGGCAGATTAAATGCAGCTGAGAATGCCGGCCCCGCTGGCTGCAGGCGTCCTCCGGGAATAGGCAGGAACCTCGGGCTGGCCTGGCCTTGGCGAGCCTGGCCCAGCGTTGCTGTGCACTAGGGGCAGTGGGCCAGGTGGCTGGGCCCGGGGTAGGAGTAATTTGACTTTTTTTTTTTTAACGATCTATTAAACCCCTGAACTTTAATCAAGCAGTGACTATGTTGACGGCTTGCATTTACTGGAGGAGTTGAAGGGCAGTTAAGGGTCTGGGCAATGGTCAGCGTGGAAGCTGCAGGCCAGTGTGGATGGGCAGGAGGTTCAAGCGCACTTGGACTGTGGAAAGCCAGGGCTGCCCGCTCAGGTCTCCTGGGCCCCTTGAGTGAGGTCCAGACACTTCTCTGAGCTGCTCTCCATAGGGGTCCTCCTAGGACTGTCCAGCCTCCCTGGTAAGATCAGGGTGAGAGAGCTTGAGATGGCCCTGCACAGATGTCCCCCTGGTGGCACGCTCACCAAGTCCACCAGTTAGAAATGTCATTCTGTCTGTTAGGTAGCCTGAAAAAGAGTCTTTTTAAGCAGCAAGGGGGAAAAACTTGTCATAAAAATCTAAATGTTAAAACATGCTCCCACTTATAAATACTATGGACAGAGACTATGTGACATGTATGGTGTATGCACATGTGTGTGTCCCTGCATGTCTGTAGGACATACGTGGCATGTCTGTGTCTGTGTGTGGGAATCTATGTATGTTCACAATACTATGATGTATTATGTGAATGCTTATGTTTGGTGTGCATGTGTGTGTGTATGTCCATATGATGTGTAGAATGCATGTCTGTGTGAGTGTATGTGTATCTGTGTGTGCCCATTGGGATGTGTCTATATGTGTGTGTGTTTATGAGTTTCTGTGTGTGTGATATTTCTGTATGGATGTGGTATGTAAAATGTAGGTGTATGTATTCACGTGACATGTGAAACACATGTGTATTAGGATCCTCTAGGTGAAATAGAACCTATGCATGAATATATATACACACATGCATATATGATTTATCATATCAGCTTATATCAAAACAGTAAACTGTCTTACACCTGACAGAACCCTATAAGGTATTTGCTCCTTGAGGCTATGTCTCTGCAGTCCCAATCTGATGATGAAAATCTGGAAGGTTCTGAAAAGTCTCTGGTCCCTAATCCATATTGGAAGCCTGGGCATGATGGTTCTGTTATCAGGGAAAGAATCAGCCACAGCAACAATGAGACTGCTACCAGAGGTGCTGCCCACACTTGACATGGGGCTTCCCCTATTAATTAAAGCAATCCTGACACTTTCTCATGTTAGGCATGTCAATTTCTCTCTACTCAGAGTGGTGGCAAGCTAATAGTAAAACCAACCACCACAACATGTCTGTGCAAATACGGATATACTCCGAAGTGTCTGTGAGGTGTGCTTGTGGCATGTCATATGTCTCTCTAGACATGGATAGTGTGTGTGTGTGTGTATGACTCCATAAGGGTGTATCTCTGTGCAGCAAGTCTGTATATCCATGTGTGTCTGTGGTACATAGTTCTGTAACTGTGTGTGCTGAGTCTGTGTGTCTGTATGTGTCATGGATTGAAAGTTTCTTGTGAGGAGAGACAGAGCACTGGGCTTCTAGAAAGGGCAGCATGGCCAGGGTTCAGCCTTCGGTATGCCAGCAACCTTCTGAGATGTGGATGAGTCTCCCCCATGAGTTAGGCTCTGGACCAGAACACTTGAGAGCAAACACTTGAGAGCTCATTATTGGTAATGAGCTTCAGCACCACATACATGCCGCACATGGTCAGAGGCAGGAAGAGACATGGAAGGATCTGAGTGTGAGGAACCTTGTTGGTCAAGGCCCGTGGAGATCAATGAGGTCTCTGATAAAGCCAGAGATAGAGACAAAGCCACACCAGCAGTGAATGGGAGCATGGAGTAGCGTGGGGACTGTCTGGTGCCTTTCCACGGCGGGACTCACAGATCTCATTTGGAATGCATCCCATCATTCCTGTTTTCATGATTGTCACTCCTTCCAGAACACTTCACCCTGCAGTGCAATCTCACAGTCCACATCCTTGGCTTCCACCATGAACCCAGCGCACCATTGTCCTTCCAGTCACCCCCACCTGTTCTAGATGCTAACTGGCAGGAGCTCTGTGAGAGCTTAAATAACCCCAGGCCAGTCTTCAGGTCCTGTGCAGGTCCATCCTTCTGCAGAAGCCTTGAGTGGTCTTGGTAACAAGAGCTAGAGCCATGGCTAGCCACCTGGGGATGATACGGCTCTACTGCTCCCTACCTAGGTGACACAGAGTGACCGGCCTGTTCTGATCTCCTATTTCCTCCCTTGTAAGGGGAACAAGCAATAGATCTGCATTTCTCATAGGGGTTTGGCCCCATTTCAAATACCAGCACATATTTAACGAGGGCCTCTTTCTTTCTCTAAAATGCTATTCAGGTGGTGCTGATGTGGCCGGCCATTGACATCTGTACCAGAAATACCCAGGAGATCCCCTGAAGCTGAACAGAACAGGAAGGAAATAAACTCAGGAACCCATGCCCTGGGAGAGGCTCTTCTAGGAGGCAAACTTCTACATGGTTAGTCTACCCTTGCTGTCACCTGCATACCCCCCCCACACTCCGGGACTTTCTAGAAAGTTCTGTGGCAGAAAAGGTGAGAGAATGGGCAACAGTGTAGTAAGCTGCAGCAAAGTCAGGACGAGTTTATCTCAGTCCATGATTAAGTAAGAGGGCAACTGAGGTGGCATGGTGCGGGTACCGCCATCATTCACCTCGAGTGGCTGGTATTCCCATCCCATCCACGCCCACCTCCTGCTCCCTGCTCTGAGCCTCCTTACCGCTTCTTTTAAATAGTTTTTATTGAACTCTACATTTTTCTCTGCTCCTTCCCCTTCCTCCCCTCTCCCCTACTATCCTCTCCCATGACCCCCACACTTGCTCCTAATTTACTCAGGAGATCTTGTCTTTTTCTACTTCCCATGTAGATCAATGTATGCCTCTCTTATTGTCTTCTTTGTTGTCTAGGTTCTCTGGGGTTGTAAATTGTAGGCTGGTTTTTCTTTGCCTTGTGTCTAAAAGCCACCTATAAGTGAGTACATATGATATCTGTCTTTCTGGGTCTGGGTTGCCTCACTCAATATGCTTTTTTTTTTCTAGATACATCCATTTGCCTGCAGATTTCAAGATGTCATTCCACCCCCACCCCCCGCTGTGTAGTACTCCATTGTGTAAATGTACCACATTTTCCTTATCCATTCTTCAGTTAAGGGGCACCTAGGTTGTTTCTAGCTTCTGGCTATGACAAATAATGCTGCTATGAACATAGTTGAGCAAATGTCCTTGTGACACGATTGAGCATCCTTTGGTTATATACCCCAAAGTGGTACTGCTAGATCTTGAGGTAGGTAGTTTCCTGATTTTCTGAGAAATCACCACACTGATATCCAAAGGGGCGGACCAGTTTGCACTCCCACCAGCAATGGAGGAGGGTTCCCTTTACCCCACATCCTCTCTAGCATAAGCTGTTATCAGTGTTTTTGATCTTGGCCATTCTTACAGTGTAAGATGGAATCTCAGAGTTGTTTTGATTTGTATTTCTCTGATGGCTAAGGAGGTTGAGCATTTTCTTAAGTGTCTTTCAGTCCTTTGAATTTCTTCTGTTGAGAGTTCTCTGTTTGGGTCTATACCCCATTTATTTTATTGAATTATTTGTTCTTTTGTTGATCAGTTTCTTGAGTTCTTTGTATATTTTGGAGATCAGTCTTCTGTCTGAAGCAGGGCTGGTGAAGATCTTTTCCTATTCTATAGGCCGCCGTTTTGTCTTGTTGACCATGTCCCTATTACTTTTTTAAGCACCTTCTCCTAGGTGCCTAAAATACTAAAATACTTAAAAGCCCGTATCACAGCTGCATGGTGTAGAACAGGATCCAATCTGGACTGATGTGTACATGCATTATTGTGTTCACATTTTCCTTTGGCTTAAATGCAATTAAGGGCTAACGTGGAGGCTTAGCCAGTAACTTTCTTGCCTCACAAGCACAAGGACTTGAGTTTGATCTTCTACAACCTACTTTAAAGAGGAAAAAACCTGGGCATGATGAGATGTGCTTGTAATCCCAGCGCTAGGAATGTGAAGACAGGCAGATCCCTCGGATGCACTTGCCAACTTCCCTAGCCTCCAGACTAGCTCGAGGCCAGTGAGAGACCCCGACTGGAAAAAAAAGGCAGATAGCACTCAAAGAAAAAACCAGCCTCAGCGGTTATCCTCTGGTCTGCAACACACACACACACACACACACACACACACACACACACACGCACGCAATTAAAATATTTTTGTGAGCTCTGGGCACAGTGCCTACTATGAAGAGTGAAGCCAGCCAGATTCCACCACTCACAGAATGATCCCATGACCTGCCCCATGGCCCACATGATTCTGCTATTCCTCTTACTTCTCTCCTCCCATTTGCCTGCAGGCTGAGACTGGGTCTGAGGAAATGTCATGAGGGAACATTGAGGGAGCTCATGGGAAAGAGTCATGCCCTTCTCTGCTTCCGCCCAAACAGCTCCTCTCTAGTCCAGCCTTGTGCACCAAATGCAAGTTTCCACCATTAAGAAATAAAGCTGGATAGTGTTTTCTATTTCCATCCATTTGTATGCAAAATAGAAAACACTATCCTGAGTGAGGTAAGCCAGACCCAAAAAGAGGAACATGGGATGTACTCACTCATATTTGGTTTCTAGCCATAAATAAAGGACATTGAGCCTATAATTCGCAATCTTAGAGAAGCTAAATAAGAAGGTGAACCCAAAGAAAAACAGATAGGCACCCTCCTGCATATTAACCTTCATCAGGCAATGAAAGGAGACAGAGACCCACATTGGAGCACCGGACAGAAATCTCAAGGCCCAAATCAGGAGCAGAAGGAAAGGGAGTACGAGCAAGGAACTCAGGACCGTGAGGGGTGCACCCATACACTGAGACAATGGGGATGTTCTATCTGGAACTCACCAAGGCCAGCTGGCCTGGGTCTGAAAAGGCATGGGATAAAACCTGACTTGCTGAACATAGCGGACAATGAGGACTACTGAGAACTCAAGAACAATGGCAATGGGTTTTTGATCCTACTGCACGTACTGGCTTTGTGGGAGCCTAGGAAGTTGGGATGCTCACCTTACTAAACCTGGATGGAGGTGGGCGGTCCTTGCACTTCCCACAGGTCAGGGAACCCTGATTGCTCTTCTGGCTGATGAGGGAGGGGGACTTGATCGGGGGAGGGGGAGGGAAATGGGAGGCGGTGGCGGGGAGGAGGCAGAAATCTTTAATAAATAAATAAATTTAAAATAAATAAATCATTTCTAACAAAGAAGAAATAAAGAAATAAAGCTGGGCCAGGGATACAGCTCCGTGGGGAGGATGATTGCCTAGCACGCAGGACTCCTTAGGTTTCAGCCCAAAGCCTACAGAGAGCAGAGCGCATTGGTACATACCTGGAATCCCAGGGCTACAAAGACAGAGGCAAGAGGATCTGGAGTTGAAGTTCTTGCCTACGTAGTTTAAGGATAGCCTGGACTGCCTGAGACCCTGTGCCACATCATAATTCACCCTAACGGCAACAGTGCCCACCCCCTAGTCCACATAGGGACTCACCATTCTTTTGCCATTCTGATCTAAGACTTTGGTTGGCTCCACATAATTCTTACAATTCAATTCAAAACACACATGCACACACGCACACACACATGCACACACACACAAAAAAAAAACTTAGGTGATGCGTTGTTTATGGTGACTGATCAATTGAATGTGGCCGGAGCTTGGCTTTCTGTGGGTGCTCTGCAGAGCTTCACCCAGGAGCCGACAAAGAACGGTGCAGGGCCAAATCTCTGCAACAGTGCCAACCCCAATCTATTGGAGCTAGGAGAAAAAGCACTGGCTGTTTGTCAGAATGGAAAGCCCAGTGGACTCCCCGTTTCCCCATCTGTTCTTTGCACAGCTTCTCTTCTGGGGTGGATGATGTGCTCTGGGCTGGATTGCGGGTGGAGGAAGGCAAAATGTGGGGGAAATAGCAAGAAAATAGCATATATATATGCATATATATATATATATACAAACAATACATACAATATACATACTATTTATACTATTATATGTATCATATAACTATATATACATATATAGTTATATATAGCCATATATTTTTAAAGTACCCAACTGCTCTTTGTGAATCTTAAGACCTGTTCCGGAGAAATGACTCCCTTGCAACATGAACCTCAGGCATCTGTCCTTGGAGTCAGCCCAGAGCTCTGTTCATTGGGCCACACTGCTCCTCTGACTTCAGAAGCCAGACTTTGGTGCAAGGCTATGACATGAGTATCAAGGTCCAGCAGGGAGAATTTGACTCCACTGTACTCTGGACCCTGGCACTACAAGAAGCCCTGCTGCTGGAAGGTTGCCGAACTTTGTCAAATCCAGTTGCATAATGGGATTTGCTTTGTGCTATGGTCCTGAGAAGAAGTACACTTTCAAATGGGCCCGGCCAAGTTCAGCCCATGTTTTCCCTAAGGATCCAGGCAGAGCAAAACGATGGCTTGGGGATCAGCCAAGTGGACCTCTCCCAACTCTGTGTAGTCCAGGCTCTGCTAGAGCCTCCCCAGTCACTGGGCTTCACTGGGCTCACTCAGCGTGGGGCCCATAGCTGCAGGAGAATGCCAGAAGCCTGGGCTGGCGTCTGCAGATGAGAGTGTCTCTCCTTGTCCTCCTTTTCTGCGGATAGAAGTGATGCAAAGCAAAAGTGCTTTATCAGGAAAAAAATCCAGATTTTTCCCATCTGACCCCAGCCACTTTGTGGACCTGAGGGTCCCCCTCCCCTGCAGCCTGTCCACCACTGGGGTTCTGGCTGCGTTCTCACATGACAAGTAGAGTAGAGGCATTTTATTCACAGATTCTTCTTCGGACACAGTTGTATTTGTTGGGGACAATCCAGCAAAGCAGAATTAATGGGATATTAATCAGCTTTCTGGTCAACCTTGTTGTCTCTCCCCCCAAGAACAGATCTATTTCAGAGTAGATAAGTTTGCCTGAGACAGTGTGGAGGCTGCGGCCCGTCTTCAAAGCAGACAGATTCTGCAGGTTTTAGATGAAGTAAGGATCCCAGCTCCTCCTTCTCCTTCCCCACCTCGCCCCCTCATTCCTGTCTCTTTGGTCCTTCTTGGAATGAGGTGGCTCAGGGAGGGAGCCATTGGCCTCTGTAACCCCAGAGAAGCCCTCAGCTGTGGATGTCTTGTCTTGGGTGAGGACATCCCCACTAGGTGATGAACTCCAGAGAGTGGTGGTTGAGGTGTGGAAGGCCTTGGTCCTCCTCTTGTTGTGCTGGGCTGATCAAGTCACTGCAGACAGAAGGGCTCATTGGGGCCCCTAGGATGGGAACCATGATGTAGGTCAGGCTCCTCTCTCCTGATTACAAGTTTGCTCTCACTTGGTCGGTGATTGGCCAAAATCTGCAGCGGGCAGGTACCAGGATGCTTCCACCAGGGGTAGGGGACATGGAGAGTGACAGAGAAACCCAGGTTCTGGGGCAGGGAGACATCTTGTCAACATTGCATGCTTCCTCTTCATTCCTCAGGGAAGTGTGGGGTCCAGGGTCTTTCTAAAAGTACCTCCATGAAGCCACAAAAACCCAGCACGGGAGAGATGTTCTGTGGGCAAAGCATTTGTCTCCCAGCCACTGAGGTTTGGCTCCTAAAATCTACATAAAAAAAGAGTATGTTAGAGTATGCTTTAATTCCAGCATGGTGGGATAGGAGGTGGAGACAGGTGAGTCTGGGAAGCTAAAGTGACAGATAGCCTTACCAGTGGACAAAGTTCCAAGCCAATAAGAGACTTTATCTCAAATAAAACAAGTGGAAGGCCCCTGAGGCATGACATCCAAGACTGTCCTCTGTTAGTCACAGATGCACACACGTGTGCATCTGTACACACATGTGCAATCACCCATGCATAAACTCTCCTCTCCTCTCTCTCTCTCTCTCTCTCTCTCTCTCTCTCTCTCTCTCTCTCACCTCACAAGCTCTTACTGGGCTTCTCTTGGGTTCCAAACATGATTGCATCAGAAACACAGCCATTAGCTAGAGAAAACAGTGCCAGACACACAAGTCAAATAAACAAGGAGACAGAAGAACCGCATGGCGGGTGAGATTGTATATGCTTCGGCAAACACAGCACATTATAGTGTGAGTGACTGCGGGTGTCACAACACATTATAAAGTGATAGATGCTGCAAGGAAAAAAAAAAGAAAGCAAGGAAGGGGGTATGGAATGCTGGGAAGGGGGCAGTAACAGCCTTGGCGGCTGCGGTAAGCCTCCCTAGAAGGTGCTGTTTGGGCAAAGAAGCTAAATAAATGAAAGGCTGAGAAGTTTAGGCACCTAGAGGAGTTGTGCACAAAGGCCCTGTGGTGACCCGTGTTTGGAGTAAGGTTGGCAGGTTTGAGAAAGCAAAAAGGTCATTAAAGCTTGGCCTGGGAGGGATGAGAGTGAAGTCAAACCCAGGGAGATGATAGAGCCAGCTGGGCCAAGCTCTGAAGCACCTACAATAATGTGAGCTCTGCCCTTTCTCTGAGAGGAGAAAGATAAACACTAACCCAGCTACAAACCCTTCAATCTGCAATGGTGACCTGCCTGAAAGATACGCCAGTACAATAGTGGCATAAAGCGTGTGGGAGCAACCAACCAATATCTGACTGGAACTAAGGTCTACTTCATGAGATGGCACCCACACCCACTACTGCTTGAGTGGCCAAGAACCTGAGACTAGGTAGGCCTGGGATGTAGGGGAAACCAAACTCTGCCGTTACTAAAGGAACGTAGCAATAAAATGACTCCTAATGACATTCCGTTATACGCATCGATGCCTAATTCAGCCATCATGGGAGAAGCTCCCTTCTACAGCAGATGGGAACAAATACAGAGACTCACAACTAGACAATGTGCTGAGAGAGAGAGAGAGAGAGAGAGAGAGAGAGAGAGAGAGAGAGAGAGCTCGGAACACCCAACCCTCATCCCTAACCCAGAAGCTATCTCCAATTGATAACCACCTGCAAATGAAAATTTTTATTTTTTCCAAGGGAGTCTCTGAGTAAAAAAAAAATCTACTCTTAAGGGTCGACCCCATGCCCAGCAGGAGATGGCCAACACAGTGAACTCAAGGGCACCTTTGAAGATTCTTTGTCTCATAATGTTATGTCAGGGCATTTATCCCCCCCTTTTTAAAAAAAAAAGCCTTACAAGTCCTTTGTGTGTGTGTGTGTGTGTGTGTGTTATATATATTACAATTTTGGTTCTACGTTTTTGTGGTGTTCCTGTGTGTGCAAATGTGTGTATGTCTGCATCTATATATGCTACTTGTGTTTTTTTTCTTTGACTTTGTTCTTCTGTTTGTTTGTTTTGTCCTATTCTGATTGTTTTTATTTTATTGTTATTCCTTAGAGGCCTGTTAATTTTCTAGTAAGACACAGAAAGGATGGAGTTCACAGAACATCCTTGGGGTGTAAGGAGATGATGAGCTAACAGAAAGGGGACGGGTATGATGATAATTCACAGTGTACCCCCAAGGTGGGGGAGCTCCATGCTCACATCTCCCTGTCTCCCTCACCAGATCTGAGTGACCGGCAGCTATGACACAGATGTTTTGAAGACTGAGTGGTTTCACACAAAAGGTACCCACCATGCACCTGACACATACAGGGTAAGACAGTCGGAGTCGTGGCAGGCTGTGACAGTACCAACAAAAGCCCAAGCTTGGAGGAGAGATGGCCCTAAGTTATTAATGGCTCAAAACAAGCAGAACATCCAAGTGAGAAATGCCAGGCTTTGGGGGAAATCCTTCAGTAGACTTTGCTTTTCTCTGGCCTGTTTGGGGTTAAAAGTGAAGCAATGGTCATGGCTAGGACAAACTGGAATTCCTTTAACATGCTGGTTGTTTGCAGGACTGGGAATCAAAACTACAACCTTGTGTGTGTTCATCAAGTATTCTGCCACTGGGCACTCCCACCATTTTGTAGCAAGAATTTTCGTAGGTGAGATCTTTCCCCACAGGGGCAGACTCCAAAGTTTGGGGGGGGCGATATTTCAGGGAGACATGAGGGGCAAAGTTGAAAGCAAGACCCTGAGCTCTCTTAGGGATTAGGTACAAGGAGGAGTTGGGGTCTTCAGAATAGGCCAGAGAGAAGGCAACCTGATCCTGCAGAACAGCCTTCTTCAATAGTCCAGCATGGGCACCTGGGACAGCCTCAGGAACACCACAGAAGTCCCTGACTGAGACAATAGCTCACAGGTCTGGTGAGTAGAGCCATGCTTGGTCCAGATGGAAAGAGTCCTCCTGAGGAACCTTTAATTCCAAGTGGGCCATTTGGAGTGACCATGGCTCCACAACCACTCCCTATTATGGCCTGGGATGGAAGCCAATTCCATGTCCTTCCATTTTAAATCCACACCCTTTGCCCTTACCATCAGTTCTCTTCTCCTCCCCGGATGCTCAGCACTCTGGTCTGCACTTGACTGGCTTAACTGTACCTTAGAGGATGCCTAGAGTTCACCTGTAGGAAAGTAGGCAGTGTGTCTACCCACCGTAGCTGGCATAATAGCCCACAGCAGGTACCCCTACCTCAGATCCTCCAGTTGCCAAACAGCCATGGTTCTCATCTGTGCCTCTCTAGTTCTCTCAGACCGGAAGACAGACCCCTCTAATACCCATTTTCCTTTTTTGAACTCCGAAACGAGAACCCTTGGCCTTTTCTGAGGTAGAAGGTCCTGAGTTGGGTACAATGTAGGGTCCCCAGCTTTCCCTGTGCCTAGGGCAGAAGGTCATGAGATTTCCAAAATTGCCAGCATCAGAAAAGGGAGGTTGGGAGATTGGTCATCCTAACACAATAATTGCATGGTCTCTTTTCCCTTCTTCTGCATTCCAGGCAGAGTTTGAACCGTTGGCTAATCCATCACTATCAACTCCTTAGAGGAAGCAAGGACAAGATATGAAAGGATTTGTCTGTGGTTAATAGCAGTAGTAGCTTCGCCAGAAAGAATATATGGATGCAGTTAGATCCAAGGTAAACAAAGGTCTACATGAATATGCCCACCCTGTACCCAGAGGGCAAGATGCAGGAGAAGATCTGCCAGGCAGCATCAGCTGCAAGAATCCAGGGCTAGGTTAGTCATCTTTTCCTAACTGTAGCAAATGACCTGGGGCAGATATTACAAAGTAAATGTGGTCTTTGTAGCACAGAGTTTAGAGGCTCAGTTGGGCTCATTAGTTGATGGCAATGACACGACCATGTGTCTGAGTGAACAGTCACATCTTGGGCTAGGAAGTGAAAGACAGGGAGGGGGACCCACAGTGCCCTCAGAGGGCACACCCCTGGTGACCTAAAGACCTTGTACAAGGTCTCACTTTTTAGAGGTTGACAACAAATAACTCTCAGAAATTAATAACACAGCCGAAAACAGCGGCCTTGTGTACCAAGCCATGACTTTGGGATCGCCCAAGTTATATTCAGATCATAAGAGCTTTTAGCCCCAGAGGTGGTGGTATCTACCCTGAGGGGCTGGACTGGCAAGAGAAAGGAGTAGATGATTCTCCAAGGACTTCAGCACTGGGTCTTAGTGTTGAGTTATGGGCTAAGGGGTTGAGAAAGTCTACCCACTTCTGCAAGGACAAAAGGGTACAGAGAACACACTCTGAGGAAACAGGGGGTACAGAGAATGCTAAGCCGGGTTTGGTCAGTGCTTCTGGGTCCAGGGGAAGCAGACGATGAGATGTGGACACTGTTCAAAGCGGCAAATCAGGGCATTGTGACACACACACACTGCCATCTCTCTCTTGGGAACTGTGGAGACTCCCAAGAGCTTGCGTGTAAGAGGATCATAACCCAAGACACTCAGGAAACCCAGGCAAACATTTAAAATTGTGTTTGCTCATTGTTGGGTGTGGTAGTGTCTGCGTGTAATCCCAGTACCCAGAAGGCCGAGGAGGGAGGATCACAGCAAGTTCAAGGCCAGTCTGAACTACACAATGCAGATGTTAGGCTAGCCTGGGTTACATAGTTAGATGGTATCTCAAGAAATAAATGGCAACTCTTTCATCTCTTGGGCATGTGTCTCTTTTGAGCAACCATGAATTCCTTACCAGCTGTCCTGAGAACACACGGAGGGGCAGCAAGGCAGCTCAGAGGTTAAAGGAGCTTGCTGAGAAGACCGACGTGAGTTTGATACTCAGAACCCACATGGTGGAAGCAGACAACTGGTTCTTGTGAATTGTCCTCTGATCTTCATACATGTAAGAGCAAACACACATGCATACACACACACACACACATACACACACACACACATACCAGATAAATAAATAAATGTAATAAAAATGCTTCCATGCAGAAAGCAGCCTGCTCAGCTGACAGTTCTGGCTCTTACTGGCATGGGGCCCTGCACCTGCCCTCACTAGGGTACAAAAACAGGTCACCAAGATGTGGGATTTAATAAAATTAATGAATGGTAATGCTCTGAGGACAGATAGAATGGCGTCTCTAGTTTCTGTCTGGCGAGAGGTAGTGGTTGCTGTTCCATTTAGTGCCCACCTCGCCTCACATCTGGGCAGCTGCAGTTTCGTTCACTGCTGCTGTTGCACCATCAGTGCCAAAGTCAGCACAATAACAACAGGCAATTGCCGGCTTGCTTTCTTCTTGGAAAGAGTTTTGCCTGAGCAAGCCTGGCAAGGGTCTCAGGGCTGCCCCAAGGCCTGCGGATCACAGTCTCAAAGCCACTACTGGCATTGGTTGTGGTCAACCACTGTGATGAACTATCTAATAGAAGCAGCTTAAGGGAATGTACTGACTACTTTTTATGTCAACTTGACACAAGCTACAGTCATCTGAGAGGAGAAGACCTCAACTAAGAAAATATCTCCATGAGATCAGGCTGTAGGCAAGCTTGTGGGGCATTTTTTAAAATTAGTGAGCAATGGGGGAGAATCTAGTCCATTGTGGGTGGTGTCATCCCTGGGACGGTGGTCATGAGTTCTATAAGAAAGCAGGCTGAGCAGCCATGAAGAGCAAGCCAGTAAGCAGCACCCCTCCACGGCCTCTGCATTAGCCCCTGCTTCCCAGTTCCTGCCCTGTTTGAGTTCCTATCCTGATTTCCTTCTATGATGAACAGTGATATGGAAGTATAAACCCTTTCCTCCCCAGCTTGCTTTGATCACAGTGTTTCATCACAGCAGTAGAAACTCTAACGAAGACAGGGAAGAGGATTATCTTGGCTTGTGGTCTCAGGGGGCTTAGCTCACAACTGCCTGAGGAGAACATCACAGCCATGGGAGTGTGCGAAAGAAGAACTTCTTCATGAAAGACAGGAAGTAGAGAACGGGACAGGAAAGGGTCAGGTATAAGACATCCTTCAAAAGAACCCACTCCCATTGATGACTTCCAGCAAAATTACCCAACCCCAGATTTTCAGAACCTTCCCAAACAAAGAAACCCAGTTAAAATTCCACTAGCTGAGAATGAAGCCTTTGAAATGTGGAGCGTGTTTTAACAGTCAAATCATGACTAGATGATGTTGCTCTCCCAAGCTTGGGTCTCTAGCCTGCCACTCCCCCGTCAACTTTTTCCTAGCTGGGATCCCTCTGGGACCCTGATGATCTCCCCCACCTGTAGCATCACAGAGCCAAACATTCGTGCTCTGTGTCACAGCCCCTCTGACATCCTTGTGCCTCTCTCACTCACCAGCTTATAGATTTGATGGGTTCAAGTTCAGGCTCTTCTACAGGAGGTGCCTTGGGCGCCCTTTCTGCACTTCCGTTTCCTTTCTTGTTGAATGAAGGAAAGAGGCACCTGTCCCTGAGGTGACTGTGTTAATCAATGAGAGAAACTGTGTAAAGATGAATTCCAAGGGAGGGGCCACCGAGGCTCTGCAGATCTGACTGAGCCCACTGACCTACCTCCATGAGTTCTCTGTGCATGTTGGCTGTCACAGAGTGTGCGACAAACTTTCATGGGTTCTCCTGAGGTCTGGGATACCACAGCAATCCTCTCTCTAGATAGGGTGGAGGCAGGTTTGAGCACACCCTGAGGACAACTAACACATCGTACTGGTAGCCTCCTCGGACAGCAATAGCCCAGTCAGAGTTACACTTTCCACAGCCACTCTCGGGGTGTTCTGAGAGCTTTGGTGACCTTGTAGGGACAAGGCATTACTAAACAGATGGCCCTGGGACCCATACTTTCTGGTGTGAGCTAATAGGGTGGACCCTGCCCTGTGTTCACTTCTAAGCCTCCATTGCCCTCTGGCTTCATCCCTAAGGAATGGTGGTGCCCCTCCCTTCGCTCCCCTCTGGTTCTGAAATATTGTATTCATCACATCATTAATTCCTGGCAGAAAGAACACTCCCCAACACAGCAAGTAAGACCAGTCCTCTTGGCTCAGGGACAGGCTGAGGCCTGAGCTCCAAGGAGGCTGTGAGCCCAAGCAAACATGACCATCTTCTGATAATACACCCCCACACACCCCTATCAGGTTACTTGCTGCAGAGGGGTGACACATTTTCAATTCACTTGTTTTTGCCAAGCTGGGAGGGTAGAGAGGGTTATGCAGGAAGGCCAGGAAAATGCCTGAAGGGTTTATAGAGGTGAAGGGACATCCTCAGGGGCCACCAAATTCCCGCCATACAGGGTCCCTTGATGTGGGATACCCTCAAGGGCCAGTGACTTCCCACCACACAGGGTGCCTGGATGTGGGGCATCTTCAGGAGCCACAGAGTTCCTACCACACAGGGTACTTCATGAGGGCTGAAATAAGGCAAACAATGATCATCTCATACCAGGCCCCACCATGACTGTCTTCATGAGCTATGGGCCCCTGACCCAGGCTTGGAGTTCAACTGCTAAGCAGAGGTCGGAGCCGACTTCCTAGCTTGCTCAGAAAGAAAGAAGGGTGCAGCAGGCACAGCATCCTACCCACCAGCCCTCGGAACATTTAGGTTTCATCATTGCTGCAGCTTCAGAGTGAGGCATCTCACCTCCACTTTTCAGATGGGCAGGAGTCTCTTGGAGCCTATTATAATCACACAGGAGCAATGTGTAGAGCTAGGATCTAAACCCAGGTTGACAGGGAGGCAGTGGCCTGGGCCTTGCAAGCATCTCCTCAACCAGCCATAAAGTGGAGGCTCAACACACACATTAGAAGGAAGGACACAGATGCCTTTGTATAGTCCCTTCTTCACCCACCTGACCACATTTGCACCTAATTCATGGCAAGGACCTTCCTGGAGGCAGAAGGCCACTCACCAAGGTCTAGAAAGGGTTCACACTTAGAGCACACCCAGGGGAAACATCAGTGGGATGCTGTCTGCAGAAACACGGGATTTAGGGTATGCAGGTAGATGCTTTGTTTTCGGGTCACTTCATGGCTATGGAGTAAAACCATGACCCCATCTAGGGAACCACCTAGGTGTGATTGTAATACCTCCTTGGGTTGCTCTGCTCTGTGACTCTGTGAGAGTCTCAACCTTCCTTCTTTCCTTCTTCCCTCCTTTTCTCCCTCCCACCCTCCATCCATCCCGCCCTCCCTCCATTCTTTTAGTCTGTAACCATTTTAAGGAGCAGTGATGGTGTGTTTCATGTAACATTCCCATTTGAAATCAGTCCAATTCTTCATTAAGAGGAAGACAAACCGAGGCAGGAGGCCTTCTCATCACACACTGTGGACATGGACGGTCTGATGCCCTGACCTCGACCGCTTACCCAGGGTGCTGTATTTCAGTCTTCTTTAGTCCTCTCCCCTCATTCTAAACTTGTCTCACGCCCCAGAGCCAGGGTCCCCATCCCTGGGTCTCAGCAGAGGACCCTTCCTCTCCCTCAACCTCGCTTCCTGCTAACCTGTCCTTTCTTCCTATCAGCCTGCACTATTTGGGGTTTATTTTCTACTTTAGGCTTCAACCCAGCAACATGTGCACGGTCCCATTGCTCAGATTGCCCTAGCTCTGCCCACCAGGACTCCTTCAAATCAGTTCCAAGAAGTGGTTTTGACGAGGGAATTTGAGTCTCCTACAGAAGATGAATTCCTGACAGTCACAAACAGTCATGAAGGGGACACAGAAAAATTAACCCAACAATTGGCCACCTTTATATTCCCTAAGCTTTTTCTGTCTGTATATTATTCCACTGAGGAGACAGTGTAGGTATGTAACTCTTGTGGCTTTCTTTATGGAAACACCTAGTTGAGCACTTTGGAGTATTTTTACATGTGTGTTTATCCCCAACTTCACTCTTGCTGTAGAACCATTTTTATGGGGGTTCGTGCTGCCACCCACAATGCACACGTTACTAAAGTGATTACTGTAAGACACGTGAAGCACACAGAGCAAATTAAAGTCATCAGAAACACACTCACTCACATGTACACATGTTCTACATGCACATATACGTGTACACGCACATACATATATACACATACATGTATATTTACACATATACACGTGCACACATACACATGCATATAACAGGTATTCAGTTTCCTGCACATTTGTGTCGAACTGGCTGCGAATTTCCTCACTGATTCTGTGCAATGAGGGATTGACCAGATGGCCAGTTTTTCCACGGCTGCTCCCATTCTGACCTGTCACAGTTCTCTATTCATGGTTTATGAACAATAACCTGTAAAACACAAATAAGAAATCCTTACTTTTACATTGCTGAAGATGGGACCCAGGCTCTTCAAATACTCAGCAAGTACCCCCACACTGAGCTACAGCCCATCCCTAGGAAAAACATTCCAATAAAACCTTCTGTAAGTAGTTCTTATAGCAAAAGAGTCCCACTGTTTCTCAGGAAGAAGATGTAGTCACTGCATTATCTCTACAGGCACCAGGTCCCCATCTGCTGAGCATCATGTTTAGTACTTAGCACCCCACATCTGTTTGTCCTGGCCACTGCCAGAGAAAGACTGTATTGGCATTGTGAAGAAGGAAGCTCGGGGCTTGCTCAGGCTCGTCCTCTGTCCTCCATCCTGTCCCCGCAACAGGGATCTGGCAGTTGACTGACATGCTGGTTCTCTCAATCAGCTCTCATGCATTTCATGGGGGACGAGGTCTGCTCTTTCCTCCTCATCACCAGAACAGGCTTCAGCACATAGTAGGTACTCACGAGATCCAGACAGCCCACTGAAGCAGAAGAGAAAGAGTGATCAAGAGATCAGCACTAAGAGTAACAAAAGCATCCAAAGCTAAAGGTAAAACTGGTCCAGACCCTGTGAGGCAGGGAAGGGGACAATGGGCACAGAAGCTGGGCCTGAGTCTTGGTTAACACACACACACACACACACACACACACACACACACACACACACACACAGTCTCTGGCTAGGGAGATGGCTGCGGAGGTCAGAGCTCTTGTTAAGCAGGCAGCAGGACCTGAGTTCGAATCCCCTGAACCAGCCTAAAAAACAGATTAGGTGTGCCTGTAACTCCAGTCCTGGGGTTTGTCTGGTTGCCAGTCTAGCACCAGGCTTAGTGAGAAACCATGTTTTAAGAGGATTATGCAGAGAGCAGTAGAGCAGGACAGGACACCCCGACATCGTCCTCTGGGGTCAGCGTGTGCGTTTGTACAGACACACCCTCACACACATCACATGACTGTGCTGAACATATCCACTCCCCTCCACACAGATAAATAAAAACTTTAAAGAATTTGCGCAGTCTTGTCCACTGTGAGGGAGCTGCTAACATTAGTTAGGTAATGGGCAGATCTAATCCCCTGTAGATAGATGTATCCAGAAATTAAAACAATTTGCTAGCTTAGTGGCCTGGGAGTCCTTGCTGATCTCCCCATTTCCATTAAATGGGATATTCAGAAATTCCCAAAGGTGCACAACGAGAGTGGACTCGAGAGGCGGATGTCCCCTCAGCAGGGTTCTGGATCACAGCAAGGTTCTGTAGAGTTGCCGGAAAACTGTCACTGTGAGCCACTGTTCACCTCTTCCTCAGAGACTTTTAGATGGTCTGATTCTCCAGAAGTTCAAATGAGAAATCCAGGCAAACCACCCAAACCACCCACAGACTGTGCCAGTCCAGCGTACAGTCGCATGCGGGGAGGGGACCGGGCTGTGACAGCACTCAGGCAGGGCTCAGCTTCTTCTGAGAGTCTTAGGCCACCCTGACAGTCACTTCCATGCCCATCTCTTGACAGCACTCAGACAAAATCTCTGCCACCTGAACCCGAGTTAGTGTAGCACCTGCCACCCACTCGCTGTGTGGTCTTAGACAAGTCCCTTAACCTCTCTGAGTTTCACTGAGAAGCCACCACCAGGAGTTGTCATTGCCACGGGATGGTGACAAGCCAGCCTGGCAGAAGTGTCTTCACGAGCAGATGCCGGATGACAGATGTGCCTGAATAAATGAGCACAAGAATGAATGATGCACATGTGGCTGATGCTTGCCGAGGCACCGAGGTTTTATCCTCTCGCCTTCCCCATCTCTCTGCCCTTGCTGAGCCCATGTGGCCACTTTCCCTCAGCAGGCCCCACTGGCTTGGTCGCCCACTCCTCTGTGCCTGGTCCTCCTGGCTGTTTTCCCCTCGAGGTGTGGGAGGTGGCAGTGTCTGGCCCAGGGCAGAACGCTGAGTAATGATCCATCTCCCTGTCACCCAGACCCTAGTGGCGCCACAGGATCCCCGCCATCCCTGTGTCCTCACCCCAGGGACATACTTCAGAGTAGAGCTGGGAAGTCAGGGGAGGCTTGGCGGCCGGATAACCCGGGGAGGGACTGAGAAGCATTATCTATAGTGTCATGTCGACTGGAGATTTAGCTTCAGATCCTGACTTGAGCGTGAGGAAACGGGGCTGGACGGGGGCCGCTTCCTGCCAGACGGGTGTCCAGACGTGTCGGGGACGGGACTGGTGACAGGCAGCAGGCTCAGCGGACAGGCAGCGTTGCTGCTGATGCTGTACAGACTCAGCTGGGTGAGGCTGAGGGGCCTGTCGGGGCCAGGGATGCAGATAAGGCTTCTGTGGCCTCGTGGCTGGGACATTCTCCTACCTAGGAGATTCAACGCTCTCAACTCTCTCCCCAGGCCTTCTGTTCATTTCCTCTCCACACCAGTCCTGTTTGGTCCTCCTGCAGGATGCTCCAGTGGCTTTAGAAGGTCAAGCTTCTGGAAGAATTCTACAGCCTGTTTAAATGTGCCTGAGCATTGCCTGTATGTATCCTAAGCTGTAAACCCATGTCCCATAGGGCAGTGGTTCTCAACACTTGGGTTGGGACCCCTTTGGTAGGTGACCATCGGAGATGCAGATGTTTACATTATGATTCACAACAGTAGCAAAATTACAGTTATAAAGTAGCAATGAAAATAATTTTATGGTTGGGGGTCCCAGCAACATGAGGAACTGTATTAAAGAGTTGCAGCATTAGGAAGGTTGAGAACCACTGCCTTAAGACATGGGTGACAGGACAGCAGAAATGGAAGACGGTGCAACTGGTACCTTGAGGGGAGAGTTTGTCAGGCTTGGGTCACGGCTAGTGAGCTGGGCATCTGTCCAGAGCCCTATTGGCCTGGTTGGAGCAGACCTGGTGTGGTTCCCACATGCAGTGGGAGGTGAGGGATCACCCTGCACAAACTCCAGCCTGCAGATACTAAGAAGACCACTTTAGGCGGTGAATTAACTTCCAATTGCTAAAGACCCACCCTCCAGAAAGCCCCCACACATCAAAATACCCCAAAGGCCATGCTGTAGCTCAGAGCTGAGGTTGCTCACCAAATCGTGAACTGCCTGAAACCAGACAGGCAGCTACACACTTTCCTACCTCTTCAGCATTTAGTTTTTAACAAAACCAAAAATTATCCATTTTCAGTCATGTCCCAGTGCAGTGCCAATGTTCACACACTTTAACTTTGCTTTCCCCTCCCCCATAAAGGCAGACTGGAGTGTATCTTATCCACCAGAGAAGTCACAGGTCACTATGAGGCTCTGAGGGGTTGACACTGGGGACAGCCCAATGTCTACAGATTTATCTTATGCATGGACACACAATAGGGCTTCATCCAATCTGGGGTCATGCTTACCTCTCAATATCCCAGCCCTAGAGGAAAATGGGTACTCTGAGAGATGGTGTGGACAAGCTGTGTTCCATGCATAGGTGTGTCTTGCGGGAGACCAGCACCCACAGCTAAGAAAATCCGTAGGTGTCTCTTTCAGGAGTTCCAAACTCAGAGAAGCTTTGGCTTAAGGATGGGTGAACTTAAAGGAGAGAAATCATTCTGAGTGAATCAGACAGTAAGTGGAGAGAAGGGATGTTCCAGAGGCTGCCATTCACTTCATAAGTAATACCTGTACCACCACTTCTGCTAGCAAGCTGGTCTCTGCTGTACTCCTGACTCCTCTGCTCCAACACCAAGCTTTGGAACCTCCTGAGAGCCTTCCCAGGCCACTCTAGGGAAATCCAGACTAAAGGTGGGATACCCAGATTCCAAGGGTCAGGGCTGTCCTGCAGCCTACAAGGCAAGGCTAGGACTCCCTTAACAGAGCCAGTATGTCTCCTGAGGGGGTATACACCTCTTGGTGTGGGCTTCAAAAAGAGTAGGGACAGAAAGATAGGCTGGCCTGCCATTAAGGTTTGAGCAAAGCCTGGGCTCCTTGCCCAAGAAACCACTCAGTCTCTGTCTGGAAGCCAGCATCCCCTATGGGGAGTCACTCATGTGGCTCGAGTTCAAGGGCATTTGGTTCAGCCAATGCTTTAGGAAAGAAGGCAAAGACTATACAGCTTCTCCCCTCCTTGAGAGACTGAGGTCTCCAGGAGTCCCTGAGGCTCTAAGGGGCAGGTGAGTGGTGTGGGAAGTCCTTTTGTATATGTGTTGCTTTATTGTTTAATAAAGAATCTGCTTTCAGTCAATGGCTTAACAGAATATTGCCAGGCTGAAAAAGATATATATATAGAGAGAGTAGGTGGAGTCAAAGAGACACCATGTAGCCATCAGAGGGGAAAGACATCAGCTGCCAGCTGCCTTGCTGGTAGGTCACAAGCCTCGTGGTAAAATATAAAATGATGGAAATGGGTTAATTCTAGATGTAAGAGCTCGCTAGTGAGGACTGAGCCAGCAACCTGGGCCAGAGCAACCCTGAAACAGCGAACTCCACAGGAACAGGTACAGGGGAGCAACCACTGAGCGGGCTATACAGAGACAGAGACTGCTGAGGATTCGGAAGTGAATCTGGGACCTTCAAGGGAGTAGACCTAAGCCAGGACCCCTGTGGGTCTGGGAGAGAGTCTAGACCCTCCGAGGAACTAGGCCTGAGCCAGGACCTCTGCGGGTCTGGGTGTGAACCTGGGACCTCTGAGGGAGAAGCAGGAACCAAAGATCTCTGTGGGTCCAGGTGTGAGTCTGGGACCTCAGAGGGAGTAGGCTTGAGCCAGGACCTCTGTGGGTCTGGACATTGGTCTGGGATATCAAAGGGAATAAGCAGGAACCAGAAAACTCGGCAGGTCCAAGCGTGAATCTGGGACCTCTGAGGGAGTAAGCCTGAGCCAGATCTACAGAAGCAGGTCTGAGCCTACAACTTAGGCTAGAGCAAGCCTGGGACAGCAAACTCCAAGGGAGTAGAGCAAAGCCTGGGAGCACTGAGCGACCTCCAGGAACACAGAGTGACCAACAGGGTAACTAGAGCCGTGGCACTGACTGTACAATGAGGAACAACCACCTGAGCCTTGGATTCACTGGCACCTAGAAGATGAATCAACAGAATCACAGACAGCCCCAACCACACCAATTAGAGGAAAAGATGAGTAGAAAAGGTAGAACACATGCAACATGACACCAGAAAAACCTAAAGACCCTACAACAGCCAGACTTGAACAGCCAAATATAGATGAAGCAGAAGAAAATGCCCTAAAAAATAACTTCAGGAGGATGTTTGAAACTCTTAAGGAGGAAAAGAGTAATTCCCTCAAAGAAATGGAGGAAAAGACAAACAAAAAATTAAAAAGCATGAGCAAATCCCTTAAAGAAAACCAAGAAAAAGCAATCAAACATATGAAAGAAACTATCCAAGACTTGAAATATGAAATAGAGACAATAAAGAGAACACAAGCAGAGGGAATTATAGAAACAGAAATATTGAGAAAACGATCAGGAACCACAAATGCAAGCCTGAACAGCAGAATACAAAAGATGGGAGAGAGAATCTCAAGCGCTGAAGATAAAATAGAGGAAATAGACTCATCATCAGTCAAAGAAAACATTAAATCTAACAAAAGCTTAACCCAAAATATCCAGGAAATATGGGACACCATGAAAAGGCCAAAACTAAGAATAATAGATATAGAAGAAGGAGAAGTTCAACTCAAAAGCACATAAAATATATTCAACAAAGTCATAGAAGAAAACTTTCCCAACCTAAAGAAAGATATGCCTGTGAAGATACAAGAAGCTTACAGAACACCAAACAGACTGGATTAAAAAAAAAGTCACCTTGCCACTTAATAATCAAAACACTAAACATACAGAGTAAAGAAAGACTATTAAGAGCTGCAAAGGAAAAAGCCAAGTAACATATAAAGGCAGACCTATGAGAATTACACCTGACTTTTCATTGGAGACAATGAAAGCCTCATGATCAAGCGTTATGCAGACATTAAGACTCTATGGATGTGCCAGCCCAGACTACTATACCCAGAAAGACTTTCAATCACCATAGAAGGACAAAGCAAGATATTCTATGACAAAACCAAATTTAACCAATACCTAGCCGCAAACCCAGCCCTACACAAACTACTAGAAGGAAAACTCCAACCCAAGGAAGTTGGCTACATCAACAAAAGCACAACTGATGGTCTCATGGTAGAGCTAGCTAGTAATATGCTTAAGTGATTGGCCAAGCAGTGATTTGATTAATACAATTCCTATGTGGTTATTTCGAGTCTGGGCAGCCTCCACAAACAGGAGAGGATGCTTCTTGTCCCCCCAGGGCCATGCTTCATCAGCCAGGTGTCATGAAACACAACTCTTGTCACTTAACCCAGCCCCTCCCCACCTTTTAGGAGGGAGGGTGTCAGAATCACAACCGCCCCCTGAGTCTACATCTAGATGCATGAACCCATCTGTACTGCAATCAGGCTCTTTCCAATAGAGTGTGTCTCTGGAAGGCAGATCCTGCCCACCTTATGCCCTACAGAGTTCCCTGCACATGGTAGGTGCTTTATACTTGCTGCTCTTGAAATCCGCTGGATAGGCAAGGGACAAATGAGCATCACAGGGAATAGGAAGGTGGCTTCTCTCATGGAAGACCCGCTATGTGCTAGCCCAGCTCTCTACCTGATCTCTGCCTTGCCAGAACCTTGGGCCGTTGGACCCATTTTTATAGGACGAGTGGATGTAAAGGGTTTCTACCAGACCACAGCCAGCGAAGGTGTTAGTGAGGCTGACATGCAGGGGTGACAGGGACAGGAGGTACCTGGTAGCAAGTGTCAGCCAGACTGAAGTGATCAGGTGCCCTCTAGACCCACTTCCCTAGCATTCCCAGTGCTGGCAAGGGTCACCAGGGCTCAGGCCCTTTGTGGTTTCTGGTGACATCACTCATCCCTACAGAGCCCACAGCTCCCTAGGCCTCAGCAGAAGGGGATGAGAGGGAGGCAGGACAGAAGAGGTATACCACCCACCCTTTCTATGGCTCAGTGAGTGCTGGCTTTGCCCACAGGGGTGAAGAGCAGCCCTGTGTGTGTAGAGGGAATCACGGGCTGAGTGCGGAACTCTGCACCTCACACACCTTCCACAGACCCTGTCTCTGCAGTCATTGCAGACTCCCTCAGCTTAGCTGAGAGTACTCAGGTCTCCAGGGCTGCTACTCCCATCATGACGGACAGGAAGCAGAGAAACAGGGAATCTAGGAGGGGGCATAGCAGGACAAAGCTCCCAAGGACACTTCCCGGTGACCTAATTCCCCCACCCTCCACCCCCCAACTTCACCATCCCCAAGGAGGCTATCTTGTTATGAACACAGCAAGGATCCATTGATTAAGAGTCCTCAGGATCCAATTATCTCCCCAAAGCCCTCCAGCTGGGGACCAAGCTCCCAACCCATGCACCTGTGTGGGATGCCTCAAGTTCAAATCTGTCCTCCTGTCCTGCTCCTTCCCAGCTCAGATCTTCCCCCAGCCCCGACCACTGGTGCCGGGGTGGCCCCCAGGCAGCAATGCCACATCCCAAACAGAAGTGGATCAAACACACAAGGATATAATTTCTTGCCAGAAAGGAGGCAGAGGCAGGCAGGCAGCAGTGGTAGAGAAGGCGCCCGGGGCTGCTCTCCTCTGTTCAGGGACCTCTGCACGTGGCTCCTTCACCTCCATGTCCAAACACAGCTACTGGGGCTCCAGTCTTTGCGTCTCACTTCCTGGAAGCAGGACAAAGGAGCCTTCTTACAAGTCCACACACACACAGAGTTTGTCCTCATCCTCATGGCCAGAATGCAGTCTTGTGGCCACAAAGCTATAAAAGGCAAGGGGAGGACAGGAAATAGAATTTTGGGTCTAAGTAATAATATACCCGAATGCATATCAGAATTCTACCTGAAGAAGGCAGAAATAAACAGCCGGGCAGGCCCTCAGCTCCAAAAGAAAGTGAATACATCATAACCAGACTTCATTCTTCTGCGAAGGCAGTCTAGAGAAACCCGTTCCAACCCAGTTTGCTGACTCAGCATTGCCAGCAAGTTTTATTTTATCCTTTGTTCTGCCTCCCTCGGGGCTCAGATGTTAATAAAAGGAGCTATTCCTAGATGGGTTAATATTTGTGAAGCACTTTGCAAAGCCGTATAAAATAACACGTTGATTCACAGTTGCAAGATGACTGCCGCAGCTCCAGACATTACTTCTTACCCCCTATGCAAAGTAGAAAGAGAGAGATGCTGTTTCTAGCCTTTCCTTTTTTAAAAAACAATATGGCTGGCTGCGCCAGGGCCCGGTAGCTGCACTGGCTCTGAAGTGGCCAATCAGCTCCAGTACGTGGGCAGCCGCGGGACTGATTGGCACTTACAGCAGCTGCCCTCCTCTCTGTCTCGGGTCCCTGAGGACACAGGGAATTCCAAGCAGGGTGCATGAGCGGTGGTGTTGCTTCTCGCCTTGGCCTGAGTGTCCCGACCGATTCACCTTGTAATTTCATTAAATCCTGTAATCACATACCACAGACATATTTCTCCCCTAACAGCCTGTTCGGCGGATCCAGAACGTTCCAAATACAGAGTGTTCTCTGCCTGGTTTTCTTTCTTAAAATCAAATAACTCCTTTCTGCGCTCCGGCCCGGGTCTCACGCGGCTCGCTTAGATTAATAACATTTGCGATCTTGCCCATTAGGCAGTGAGGCAGCGAGCAAGCACCTTCTAGCCAATTCCAATTCCAGATACTGCGCGATGGAAACTATTTCTCCCGACTGTTGCCAGCAGCGAGCTTTCCTCTAACGGCTTAATTATGATTCAAGATTGTGTCCAGAAGCCCGGGGCTCGGAAGGAGCCCAGCCGGCACATTTACAGACTCCAGGGTCAGCATGGCCCTGCTTTTCCATTTTGTAAGAGGAAGAGAGAGGCAATAGCTGTGTGTGAGAGAGAAAGATGCCGAGACACAGAGACAGACGACAAAGGTGGGCTGATAGCCACAGGGGGAACCGCAGCCACAGCCACCCCGGAGGGAAGCTGATAACCTGGTGGGAATGAAGAGGCAGCAGGTACATGATGTCACAGACTGCCCTGCCCAGTGACCCTCAGGGATGTGAGGGATGGGGACTGGGATTCAGTTCTGTACTTGGAGAGATCGTTCAGCAGGCAGAGTATTTGCTGCGCAAACGTGAAGACCCTGGTTCAACCCTCACAAAGTCTGTGTAGGATAGCTCCCACTCAGCTGGGATCCCAGTGCTTGCAAGATAGAGTTCTGGGGCTCACTGACCAGCCATGCTAGTCAATCACTGAACTCCAGGTTTAGTGAGAGACCGTGACTCAAACAATAAGATGGAGTATACAGAGGAAGGCATTGCCGGCTTCCGCACACACCTACAAAAGTGTGCGCCCGTGCAGACTTCCTTGTATGTCTATGCACATACTAAACGAGTCATTCTGCCCTCAGCCTTCCCTGCCATGTGACCTCCGACAGTCGTTTTTGCCTCTCTGATCATGTGTGCCAGCTTAATTACAATTCCAGATTACATCCAGGAGTCCGAAAGGGCCCAGCCCTCCGTGTAGGAATGAGAATGTCTTTTCCTGGAACTGGACCGAGGTTTGTCAAGTCAGTGTAAGAAGCATTTGGCACTGCCCTGTGTATGAGCAACAGGCGTGGATCTGAGTCCGGTTTCCAGACACAGAGACCAAGCCTGACTGGCTAGTGAGCAGGTACACCCCCAGGAGGCTTAAGGGACAGCTGGATGCTCACAGACTGTTTCCACGGCTGTAAGGAGGGCTCATGACTCTGTGTCTTCAGGATGCGCCCACAACTCTCACCAGTACGTTCGCAGCAAAGCTTACACCTGGCCAGATGCAGAACATGAGGCGAAATGTGTGTCATAGCTGACAGGCAGTGAACGAAACCTGAGAGGCAAGCCTAGGTCTTCCAGGGAGCTGGTCCAGCAATGAGTCATCAGCCAGCGAAAGCAGGAAGTCTGGGTAGCAGGCTGGGGAGGGCAGCCAGGACTTCAGGTGAGCAGTATGGCCAGTGTAAATGACAGAAGAGGGTCCTCCAAGACGACACCCCATCCATCTTTCCCAAGGTGTGATTTCTTTTTCCAGGGTGGGTCAGGGTTTTCTAAGATACCCTGTGCTGTCATGGCGTACAGGTGTCTTTCTGGCTAGAGCTGCAGGCATGAACCGTGCTGCCCTGAAGGAGGTCATTGTCACACAGCACCAATGGCCAAGGTTTTCAAAGAGATTCCCTTAGCATCCAACAGCTGTGTGTGTGTGTGTGTGTGTGTGTGTGTATGTGTGTGTGCGCGCGCGCGCGTGTGCACATGCACACATGCACATGCAAGTGCATGTGAAAGGCTAAGAGGAAGCACACCAAACCGGTAGCATCACTGTATGAGTATGAGTTACTTTCCTGCTGCTGAGATAAAAATCCCCTGATAACACCACTAGCGGGGGAGGGGAAAAGGGTTTACTCTGCCTTATGGTTCCAGAGGGATAGAGTCCACCATAACAGGGATGACAGCAGGAGCAAGAAGCCAGCTGATCATAATTCATCCACACTCAGGAAGTAGAGAGGATAACAGGAAGGAGGGGTGGGCTATTATATAAAATCTCAAAGCCTACCCCCCAGTGACATACTTCTTCCAGCAAGACGCCACCCCTAAAGATTCCATAACTTGTGCAAACAGTGCCATCAGCTGGGGACCAAGCGTCCAAACGTGAACCTATGGGGGACATCTCCTGTTCAAAGCACAGCAACCACTATGGCAGGGTAGTGGGATTAAATGGACTCTTCTATCTCATTGATTAGACGTTTCTGTATTTGACCAACACTCCCCCAGGGCATTAATTACTGTTCTTATTGTGACAAAAGCAAAAATAGGAAGGGAGGGTTTGTTTGGGCACAGTTGGAGTGTCCAGCTCATCGTGGTAGAAGCCATGTGGTAGGAGTGTGGGGTAGCCGGCCAGCCACCGGCATCTGCAATCAGAGCAAAGGAGATGGGAGCTGCTGCTCGGCTCACTGTCTCCTTATTCAGTCCAGGCCCCCAGCTCACAGGACGGTTGCTGCCCACACTCAAGCTGAGCCTTCCCACCTCCGCTAACCCTCTCACCGCCCCCTATGTACGCACCAGGACCAAGTCTCCCAGGTAATTCTAAATCCAGCCAAGCTGGTGGTGAAGGTAGATTACCACACCTAGATAATATATATGACTCTGCATTCAGAACATGTATGTTCAGTAATGTCTACTTGTCACCAGCGTGGCAATGACCGATCTTTTACACTGTCCTCCCACGCTCATCCAAGCCACCACCAGAAAAGGGCTTCCGTGCACTCTGTCACTCCCTCTGAGATGAGCAACTCAGCCCCGAAGCCTGAGGCTCTTCCCTCCCATACTGCTATTAATATCAAAGGCAGGTTATAGGGACGCATGGAAGGAAGAAAGTGCACCCCTTTAGAGATCACAATGAGAGAGGCAAGTTCCGCAAGGACCAAGCCCAGAGCCCAGGAGGAATGTGGATATAGAAGGCCAAGTGCCCTGAGACAGCGGGATCTGCTGTGTGTGGTTAGAGCGCAAAGCATACAAGACCCAGTAGCTCCAAACAACACAGTTCTGCACACAGGGGTCTTGGCAGGGCTCAGCTGGGTGCCTATGCTGCTCCTATAGGCCTCCATTGGAATTCCCAGCCTCTGAGATGTGTCTGCCTGCACAGCTCTGAGCCTCCTCCTGCTGGTGTTCCTCTCCCCTGTCCCCTCTCTAGCTGTGTAATTTGCATTTTTTTCATCAGCCACAGGCTCTTTTTCACCGGGGTGTAGAGTCTTCTAGGCATTCTAAGGCTGCTCCCAGGTCCTGCCCAGTGTCACCTCTACCGTCTTCTGCTGATCAAAGCAGGCCAGGCCAGTGTTCAGAAAAACGGAGACAGAAGAATTCCTGAGGACAGAACAGTACCACATGGGCTGGAGGGAGAGACATCCCAAGCGTAGCCCTCTGCTAGTGGTGGGGAAACGCCTTTCTCCCACTCCCAGCATGCACCACACCTGGAAGCCCAGAAAGACCCAAGCTAGACCAGGAGCCATACTCTAAGGGACATCTGTCTCTGAGCGTGAGAGCCCCCGTGACAGGCGTCGACAGTAAGGCTTCGCCTCCTGAAGTTTCACCTGCATGACAGAGTACGTTTTCTCCTCATCTGCTTGCCACTTAGCGTAGCCACGCGCGCAGGCCTCACTGAGCTTCTCAGACTCTGTTTCTCTCCAGAAAAAAAAGAGCTCTGTAGTGTCCGCTTTCCGCGTTATTTGTGAGAATCCAATGAGACAAGACACCTGGCGGGGTGTCACGCCAGAGAAGGTACGGAATAAATGTATCATGCCTTCTAGAACCTGTTAGAACCGGGAAACCCCAGAGCAGACACCTTGGAATGCATAGCTACTGTTTCACCACCCTCTTAAGGCCACGGGTGGCCATGTGACTCAGACCCAGCCAATCATAGAGCCTCCTTGCTCCGGGTGCAATGACTGGCTCAAGCTAGGCCATGTGACTGAAGAGTCGACAAGTGGAATCCTACTCTGGGATTTCTGAGTGTTGCTGGGGAGATGGAAACTTTCTTTTTGAGTCTAAGAAGTAGAGCAGAGGTGAGGTCTATCTTTGCTGCCAAGAGACAATAAAAGTGCACAGGAGGGAGAAAGAGAGAGTGAGATATAGAGGGAGGAAGGGAGAGAGAGAGAAAGTGTGTATCAGGGAGACAAACTCCCTACTTCAGCCCTGGGACACACTCCAATAGTGGTCTCAGCCACAGCAACCTTGAGCCCATCTCTGCTCAAGCCACCGTGGCCTGGAAATCCAGGAGATATCAAGGGAAGTCCTGCCTAATAGCAACCTGGAGACAAGCTCAAGAAGCAGGAGGAGGGAGGAAAGGGAAATGCAGCCAGAATGCCTTGTTCCTGGGTCACTGTTAATAGCCGTCATTGTCAGAGCACAAACCCAACTTTACCTATTCTTCTTGCCCACACCGGGACATGCACTTGTGTGCCTTGGGAGACAAGAACACGGTAGCTCATTATGGAATTATCAGGGGAAGTGGGAAGTAAACAGGGGGCCGTCGCAAACAGCCTGGTCAGTGCAAATTCCAGGGTCTTCCTGGCGGTGTTCTGGAGGTGCATGAACACTGGTGGTCCCACGCTCTTTCATCAGCCCTCCAACTGGTAATTACGCCTGTATAATCGCTGTCAAGCTACCTAGCTTAAAGATACAGGCCTTCGGCTGGTGCCTGCAACCCTCCAATCTCTTGCTTTGATCTCATTTTCTCTTTGTTCTTGGCCAGTTTAAAGGGTACTTGCCTGTCCCACAGGAGCAAAGTTAATGGGGGCATACAGGCATCCTGTTCCCAACTTGGAGCTAAGAAGTGGTTTCCGATAAGAAAGTAGGGGAGCTGGGCAGGTGTAGCCCCACCCTGACGTTGCCAGGGGTGACCAAATACTAAGTCACAAGAGGATGAAGGAAAAACAACCGACGTTATCTAAGTCTTTCAATGCACTTACGTGTGTTAGATTGGGCTCTCTAGAGGGATGGATCAACAGGATGAATCGACATTATAAAAGAGGTTTATTGACTTACGTGATAGGGGCAGGGTGACCAATGGTGGCTGGTGCACGCTGAAGAAAGAGAGAGTGAGATATAGAGGGAGGAAGGGAGAGAGAGAGAAAGTGTGTATCAGGGAGACAAACTCCCTACTTCAGCCCTGGGACACACTCCAATAGTGGTCTCAGCCACAGCAACCTTGAGCCCATCTCTGCTCAAGCCACCGTGGCCTGGGAATCCAGGAGATATCAAGGGAAGTCCTGCCTAATAGCAACCTGGAGACAAGCTCAAGAAGCAGGAGGAGGGAGGAAAGGGAAATGCAGCCAGAATGCCTTGTTCCTGGGTCATTGTTAATGGCCGTCATTGTCAGAGCACAAACCCAACTTTAGCAGCCCCACGCTAGTGCTGAGGACCTGGAAGTTCTCAGCAGAGTTGCTGATACCAGGTCAATGTTGGAAGGCTGATGGCAATAGAGAGTGGACACCTTGGCTCAGGAAGGAGCAATGGCTGGCAGGCAGGCAGGCATGCGGCATTTTCCACGGACTTGGTTTCATCTGTGCTGCCTGTCTTCCTCTCTGTTCAGTCACTCTAAAAAGGGTTTCTCAGAGACACCATCACCCTGTGCTTTAAGCTGTCTCTGCTTTGTGTGTGTGTGTATGTACACGTGTGTGTATGTGCATGTGTGTGCAGGTGTGTGAATGTGTGTATATGTGTGTATGTATATATTTGTTTGCGTGTGTGTGTACGCACATGTGTGTGCGTGCAGACCAGTGGCCAACATCACGAGTCTTCTACCCCTGCCCTCCTTGTTCAACAGTGTCTCTCCCTGAACTTGAACCTCGCTGATTGGCTAGACTAGCTGTCCAGCAAGCTCACAGAGGTCCTCCCCAGTGTTTATAGAGGTGTGCACTGCCACACCCAAACTTTCATGTGAGTTCTGGGAATCTGAACTCAGGTTCTTAACACTTGTGGGCAAGCACCCTACCAATTAAGCCATGTCCCTAGACTCCTGGCTTTGCTTCTTTTTTTATGCTATTTATTTTTATTTATTTATTTTAGTTTTTTGAGACAGGGTTACTCTGTGTAACTCTGTGTAACCCTGACTGTCCTGGGTGGCCTTGAACTCACAGAGATCTGCTGCCTCTGCCTCCCAAGTGCTGGGATTAAAGGCTTGTGCCGTCACTGCCTGGCCTAACTTTGTTTCTTAAGAGCACACAATTCCCAGCAAGTCATAGGTGGTCACTTTTTACTGCGGCTGTAACTGTGACGAAGCGCATCGTGACTGTTTAGGGAGCCCTTGTATTCAGGTTGCAGGCAAATGGCAGTGGTCCCAGGCTTTAGAGAGAAGGGACACAGCCCTCTTACTTTCACAGCATGGGGCCCAAGCCAGACTGAACGCTGATGCTTTGGTAGGGCCCTCTTCTGCCAGGGGCTGCTGTGGATTTCAAGTCATCGTGTTCTGTCTCCCACTCAGGCAGCTAGAGCTGTAACAGGCAAAGGAGGGACAGACAGTTTGCTCTAAGGGTGTGGTCCCTGGTGGAACAACCGTGCATACAGCCAGCCCAACTTGGACTGATATGTATGTACATATGTACGTATGTATGTATGTATGTATTATGATATGAAGTTCAGGGGGGGTTGGGAAGCTTGGATCTGGGAGGAGTTGAGGGAAGAGTAGGAGGGCAAATATGGCCAAAATTTGTTGTATGCATCTATGAAATTTTCAAAGAATCAGTTAAAATATTATCACACATACATACTTCCAAAATCTGTCTAATTATTACCATGTATGAGTTGAGCAAATTAATCCAGACATGGTGGTGCAGGCCTGTTGTCCCAGCACTCAGGAGGTTGAGGCAGGAGTCACTTTTACAGCAGCAGCACCTAGTAGAGAATGCCACCGTGTGCTATTTATATAATTAATATCATTTGAAATGAACCACTGGGAACATAACTGGGGACCCAGGCATTTTCATTCTGAGATCCTAAACCACAACATCCTCTCCATGTGCAATTATAGAAACCAAGGCCTGGAGCAGAGGTGAAGCCAACCCACGCCTACACAGGGTAGAGGTTTGTCCTCGACTGGGTAGAACTTCACCAGCAGTTAGGCTGTGGTTTCAATGACTCCCTTGAGCCCATGTGCCGAAGTCTTTCTCTCCATCTTAACAGGTTAGGAAGGAGGTGATATCCTGAAGGGACAATTGGGCCATGGGGGTTTGCCCTTAGGAAAGGATTAATGCCACTGTCACCAGAGTGGACTGGCGATGAAAGAATGGGTTCATCTCTTCACCTCTTCCTTCTTTCCTCCCTCCTCCCCTCTCTTTCTGGTGATGCCTTCTGCCATGTTGCAAGGCACACATGCATTGCATGTCTTGAGGCAGCATAAGACCCCACCAGACATGGCTTCTACACCCTGGGTTTCCCACCTCCCATCCCCGTGAACCACACAAGTCTGTTCACTCCATCAGTGGTCAATCTGTGCTCTTCTGTGATGGCGTCTCAGAATAGATTACAAAGTGTCTCTAGCACAGCACACAGCTCCCCATGGACAAGACCCCCGAGCTATTTTCTCACTTGTGCCGAGTGTTCACATTGAGTCCTTCCTGGTCAGGTCAGTCTCTGGAGACAAGAAGAACCTGCCCTGAACAGGACTAAGACAGAACTACACTCAGCCCTTAGTGTCCTCTGGGCCTTGGGAGAGTGGGCTCCATGCTCTGTGGGTATGTGCTGTGAACTTTGCCTTCAGCTAAGTCTGTAAACAGTGTAGCCTCCACATGACCCCCAAGCTTTCCTCCTGTTCATAATTATAAAAGCCCCCACGTGCACACATGGGTAAATGCATGTTGCAATCAAGCAAGCCTCCCCCCCTTTTTTTCTTTATGTGAACTAGTTTGCCTTAATTCTTTAGGTTTCTTTCCCTCTCAAAAAGAATGGCTAATATTTCATGGAGAAAGATAAGATCTTGGTTTAATACAGTTAGCTTCAATTGACCTTGAACCGAATCTACAAATTTCTTCGAGGTGACCTCTTCATCGACGCTTGATACACATTCATAAATCAACGAACTGAGAAGATTCCCATTTAGATAACTGGTCCAATCGCAGCTCCAAAATAAAGGCAGATGGCTAGGGCGGGGGAGGGGAGTGGCAAGATGGGGGCATCTTGAAGTAACACGGAGTTTGAGGACGACCTAGTGACCAGCTCTTAGAGTTGCAGACCGCAGAGCAAGAGGGGGCCTTCGTTCAGATGAGGTATAATAGATAACAGAAGTGTGAGCTCACTGAGGGCTTATTTTTTGCCTTCAGCACCAAGATGGCACATAGTAGGGGCACTGTAACTATCTCTTAGGTGAACGATGATAGGACAAGGAAGCAAGAAAATGGAAAGGGAGCTGGGGGAGTGGGAAGAGGTGGCTGTCGGTAAAGCTCTTGAACAAGGACCTGAGTTCAATCCCCAAGACCCACGTTAAAAAAAAAGAAAGAAAGAAAGAAAGAAAGAAAGAAAGAAAGAAAGAAAGAAAGAAAGAAAGAAAGAAAGAGAGAGAAGAAAAGAAAAGACAAGACAAAAGCTGGGCCTGGAGATATGAGCTTGAAACTCAGCACCAGAGAGATGGGGACAGGTGGAGCCCTGGGGCTGGTGAACTCCAGGCCAGGAAAAGACCCTGTCTTGGAAAAAACCATGGTGGTCAGCATCAGGAATGACAGTAGGGATTGTTCTCTCACCTCCATGTGGATACCCACATGTGCTCTTGCACGCACGCACACACACACACACACACACACAATGGGAGAGAGAGGCTCCTCCCTTCCTTCATTTGCCCGTTCTTCCTTCAAAGCCCTGGTATGCCTTTCCTGTATGTCAGACCTCACGCCACACATAGTCACACAGATTCATAAGCTATATCCCACCCTGAGAGGCCTCAACTTACCGACGGTTACTGGGGTTGGCGGGGGTGCATCTTGGAAGAGGGTTCTGTCTTCTCTCCCATTGGCTCACCCAGGCTGCGCTTTCAGGGAGCCCATTGTCTCTGGGTTGCAGAGATGGCACCGGGTATATTTGGCTTGTTGCTGAGCAGGACAAACCCACAACAGAGAAAGAAAATGTAACATCCAGAACCCAGTCATTTATGCTCACTTTCCATCGATGGGTCCTAAGTAAGATCACTATAAACACTCACTTCTATATGTTATGGGAGTTCTAATATAGGTTGAAATTGAAAGGGATACAAGCATAAGGATTCAGTCATTTCCCCTGATCTTCAAATTGCCAGTGAGTGCCCTTGACTACCAACTGTGCCTCTATGGCAGTTGGAAGGATCACCCACAGAGGGATGACTTTTATTCCCAACTAAGTTTGAAAGCTCTAGTTTAAATGCTGCCTCAGCAGTTTGCTTTATCACAGGACTTCTCACACCAAAGGCACACCTCCAAGAACCAAACTGGATGCAGCTCTTAGCAAAGCTGGCTTAGGTGCCTTCTGGACAAGCCTTGAGCTGGGAGAAAGGCAGCCAGATGCAGCCGAAGCCAATGGGAGGACCACTCAGTGCTATAAATCCTCGGAGTGATGACAATCCCAGTGGCTTGCTCAGTTTTGCCTCCTGTCAGTTTCTACTTGACTGTTGTATTACATGGAGCTGCTGTTGGCCACATCATCCAGTCACCCTTTCCCAGTCCCCTTGTCCTCCCTCTGCTCGTAGGGCTTGAGTGGTCTCATGCGTGGCTCCACATGGGGCATAGAGTAGTAGACTTGGCAGGAGGAGTTGAACGCAACAAGTGCTTTTTTATTGTTTTGTTTTGTTTTTAATTTTCTATTGATTTTACTGAGCTATACATTTTTCTCTGCTCCCCCTCCTTCCTTTCTCCTCCTTTTCAACCCTCTCCCATGGTCCCCATTTACTCAAGAGATCTTGTCTTTTCCTACTTCCCATGTAAATTAGATCCATGTATGTCTCTGTTAGGGTCCTCATTGTTGTCTAGAGTCTCTGAGATTGTGAATTGCAGGCTGGTTTTATTTACTTTATGTCTAAAAGCCACTTATAAGTGAGTATATATGGTATTTGTCTTTCTGGGTCTGAGTTACCTCACTCAGTATGATGTTTTCTAGATCCATCCATTTGCCTGCAAATTTCAAAATGTCATTATTTTTCTGCTGTGTAGAGTACTCCATTGTGTAAATGTACCACATTTTCCTTATCCATTCTTTGGTCAAGGGACACTTAGATTGTTTCCAGGTTCTGGCTATGACAAACAATGCTGCTGTGAACATAGTTGAGCACATGTCCTTGTGGTATGACTGAGCATCCTTTGGGTATTTGCCCAAAAGTGGCTGGGTCTTGAGGAGGGTTGTTTCCTAATTTTCTGAAAAATCACCATACTGATATCCAAAAAGGTTGTACCAGCTTGCACTCCCACCAGCAATGCAGGAGTGTTCCCTTTACCCCACAACCTCTCCAGCATAAGTTGTCATCAGTGTTTTTGATCTTGGTCATTCTTACAAGTGTCAAGTGAATCTCAGAGTTGTTTTGATTTGCATTTCTCTGATGGATGTTGAGCATTTCCTTAAATATCTTTCAGTCATTTTAGATTCCTCTGTTGAGAGTTCTCTGTTTAGGTCTGTACCCCCCCCTTTTTTTTTACTGGATTATTTGTTCTTTTGATGATCATTTTCTTGAGTTCCTTGTATATTTTGGAGATCAGACCTCTGTCTGATGTGGGGTTGGTGAAGATCTTTCCCATTCTGTAGGCTGTCATTTTTGTCTTGTTGACTGTGTCCTTTGCTTTACAGAAGCTTTTCAGTTTCAGGAGGTCCCATGTATTAATTGTTTCTCTCAGTGTCTGTGCTACTGGGGTTCTATTTAGGAAGTGGTCTCCTGTACCAATGCGTTCAAGTATACTTCCCACTTCCTCTTTTCTATAAGGTTCAGTGTGGCTGGCTTTATGTTGAGGTCTTTGATCCATTTGGACTTGAGTTTTGTGCAGGGTGATAGATATGGGTCTATTTTCATTCTTCTACATCCAACAAGTGCTTTGCAAAATGTATTTTTATCGTTGCTGTTGATGACAATGTCTTCAGGCAGCCGTGCCGCAGCCACTTGCATGGCGCATCACCAGACATCAAGTCCTTTGGCAACTGAGTCAAAGATTTACTTTCCCATTCAAAGACATAGAAATCACCCAAACCAGTCCAGAACCCATTGTGGAGCCCCCAGCCCATTGAGTCTCCAGATAAGACAGGGGAAGGCTCCTGGAGCCCCCGAAGTTAGGTCCCATGAGCTACCTTGTTCAAATACTTTGATTGTATTGGATACTTGGTCTAGTTGAATGGAGAGTTGGTCTCCCATTTGGAGGTCGGCCTGTGCAAAGCAAGGCAAAGCAAAGTGAGGAAAGGAGAGAGGGTGGAGGAGAGTGAAGTGGCTGCCTGAGAGAGATGGGTGGGCCTGCCAAGCCCACTCAGAGCTCACATCCAGAAAGCAGATGAGAGAAAGTGTGGTTTGTCCATGGAAGGGCTTGGGCTGCCAGTGGAGACCATGGCACAGAGCTCATGGGGTGCAAAACCAAACACCTTCCAGGTTATGTCCTGCAAAACCTGGGTCTGATTGGTGAGACACTCATGGTGCTGGCTATGCCTCAGCTTGTAGATGGGCTTCACTACCTTATAGCCCTAGCTGAGGCCCATGGCCACAGCATAGAGGCCCATAGCCACTGTGTCGTGCAAATCCATGGCTGCTGCCCACCAATGGCAGTCACAACAAGAAGCAAAGGTTAAATGTTTGATTCTAAAGGAGGTAGTCTTAAGTCTCCTAGCCAAGGCAGCCTGTGATTCATGCATTGACTCAGCATGCATTTATTGAGCGCCTCTTGGATACTAGCCCATCTGCTAGGCTGGGGGGAGATGTTAAAGGTGACTAAGACACTGCATCTCAGCCTCCAGTCTGGAGGGGACCAGAACATGCCTAACTCATTTTAAAACCCTGCTGTAGGGATCTATACCGCAAACACAGTAGGCGCCTACTTATTGCTTGTTAAACAAACATAGGTTTTGATCACTAATCGAAACCAGAGCAGCGTAGATAAAAGAGACAAGGAATTCCAGAGTTGTGTTGGAATACAGGGAGAGTGTCCAGAAGTCTCCTGAGGGGATGGAGGAAGCGAGGGATGGAGGAGGAGAGGCTGGCTCTCTTGCTTCTCTGTGAGGCCCCCCACAGGAATGGAGAAACCTACTGGCTGGTTCTATTTCTCTCCAAGGACATTCCTGATGTGGCTCTTAAGGGCACCCAAGGGATCAGGGAGGAGATGGAAAGATGGGTTGCCTCTCTGGAGTCTCTAATCCGCACCCCTCAGTAGCTGGGAAGAAACTGTGGTCTTCCCCTACTTCTGTTCCCTCTTCAACTGGAGCAGAAGGCAGCTGTGTGTAGGCTCCTTCAGCCAGGGTCCTTTGTGCAGTGCCTAGGGAGGCTTCAGGTGGCTGAAGAACGGGAAGACCCAGTCACACCCCCTCATTAACAGCACGGGCCAAACTGGAAAGTGCTGTAAATAATTAGACAATTTAAGTACTGTGAAAGAGGAATAATTCCACAGCCTTCGTAATAAATCTTAGACTGTCTCGGTCCTTACACTGGACCTAAACTTTTTCCCTTTTTTCCCCCCTTCCTTTTTTGCCAGGGCGACTTAACACATTACTCATAAAAGAAACAGTGTCCCTTTTGTTTAGGCAGGGTCTGCTTAATAACAAAAGAGCCTGTGGCAATTACAGGGGCAGCTGGGTGACAGGGAATGCGCTCCTCTGGCTGGCTCAGGAGCTCCAGGCCCGACAACAGCCCCCTGACCTGTGCACAGGCTTGTCCGGTGTGCCTTAGGTCTACTCAAAGAGATCTGTGCTTTCAATTGGCTCCAGATTTGGAGGATTGTGACAGAAAAGACTCAAATGTGTCCCTGTCATCAAGCAGGAGCCGGAGCACACACAGGACAGAGTCACCACGGAGGCCCAGCACCTGTCGGTTTTATCCCAATGATCTAGGCAAAGAGGAAGGGAAGTGAGGGATCCCAGGTGAGCTGCAGGGTAGAGAGGACCTGCTGTGGCGGACAGTACTGTTGAGTCTGGCAGAGTCAGCGCTAGCTAGCATTTGAAAGCTTGCTTCGGACTCGGGGTGGTTTGCAGCTGATTAAATAATCAAAATCACCGTGGGCTCCCTGCACAGTAGCAGAGCAGCTGGGAGAGCATCCTGGCAGATTAAGTGTGAACTTTGAAGCCAATCTTGGCTTCTATTACTGGCGCTTTTGCTTCCTAACCGTGGTCCTGAGTGAGCCGTTTCCTATTTCTCCCTCTAGAGGCCTCCATTTCCTCATCTGAGAAATGGGTAGAAAACAGGTTCCTAAAGTCTGTCATGAGCATAAATGAAGTCACACACACGTACTGGAACCCAGCCCCTGCATGACAATGACCCTGTGCACTGTGTTGTACCGTAGCTGTCATTGTTTTTGCTTGATGCAACTTTTAGATCTGTTTACAAAGTCAGAGATTCTTCATGCATTCTCCAAAACAAATACAAACATGGCCTTAAAAATAGGGACAGTTTCACCACGCATCAGTGCCTCTGAGCAAATTAAACCCATGCTCATGCATATTCATGAGCTTGGCAATGGCGCAAAGCCCTGCCCAATAAATGAGGAATAAAGGAAGGCATCAAGGTCACAGTATCACTAAAGTCCCAGTTAACTGAACTCATTCTTCACACTTCAAAACACGGTGAGTGAAGGAGAACGTGGTTTCCATGACCACAGAAGGCTCTTGATGCACAGACCAGAGCCAGCTCCCCTCAACAACTGACCAGTGAGAGGCTTAGGACCACTTTACACAGCTGGGATCACAACCGACTCTTGGGTACCTCTGGGAACACAGTGTGCACACGCCACCCTCATCTCACTGTCACCCTGTGTCTGGCCTTAAGATGCTCCCATATGGAGCATCTCTACCAGTATCTGGTCTCCATGGTTACTCTGCAAGACTCTTCTGCAGCAACTCTCTCTGGTCTTTCAAAACTAAGCTGAGAGTTTCAAGGTTCTATGGCCTTGGGCTGAACAAAGACTCTTTAGGCCTGACCCCTCTACTCTGACAGCAGAAGTCACTGGGCCCTGGGAAATCCCCCAGTCACTGGGCTGGGGGATCGGCATCTTGTGCTGCTAAGGGCCAGGACACAAAGGGAAGGGGCTCAGAGGATGCTCCCCTCACCCACTGCTGATCAGTCAGTGAAGGGAGAGCCACACTCCAACCAACGTGGACAGACATAGGGTGGGATTGGGTGGGACTCCTGAGAGCGGGGGATCCATTAGAACATTATCTACTTAGGTTACTGTTTACAATATCCTGGGTTTGAGGACATCTAAAATAAAAGTATAAGGAGGTATTAAAAAGAGAAGCCATGGTGGTGGTGTTTCCTGAGACATGGATCCTCAGATTGGAGAGGCAACAGTCCCGCCCCTGCCAAAGAGCTCATTTAACCAGACTCTGGGCCCTGCCCCGAGTATCTGATCCAAGAAGCCTGCATGGGATCTGAGAATATGACATGGCTGCTATACTCCCTGGTGACATACAGGGACCGTGCTTTGAAACTCACACTAAGTCAATGTACATTCAAAGTGTTGGGGTGCTTCAAAAAGAAATCTACCCATCACCACTGAAAAAATGTCTCCTCAGGACTGTAATGTACTTCTGAGGGCTGGGAACTTCCTGTGAAAGGATCCCACAGATGCCTCCTGGAGCACCCAGTCGAAAGACAGTGGCCTCACAGCCCCGGCTGTCCTCAGCGTCTGTGCTAGCCTGTCCCGGGCAGCATTTGTGTGGGCGGCAGGTTTCCCCCGCAATCCCTAGCGTCTAAGGAAGTTCTGGTTTCTTTGAAATTATACTAGTGCCTCCGTAATTCTCTGATGATAGGGTTGCCCAGGGTGAAAGCAGGCATTGACTGCGTGTGGGGAAAGAGGGAGGGCAGGCGGCACAGAGCCCGAGGACACCCACACAGTGCAGCTGGGCTGGGCTGGGCTGGGGGCACCACCACAGCCTCACCCATGGGACGAACTAGGGAAGGCCTCATCTGACGGTGAAGCCATTGCAGAGGGGCCATGACAGGAGATTTGGGGGCAGCAGATGCCAAGCTGCAAACTGTAAGTTTATTTCTCATGGTTGTCGTACAGGAGTGCAAGCTTAGCATCTTAAAATAGCAGGCAATGGTCAGGTGGTGGTGGTGCACGTCTTTAAGCCCAGCCCTCAGGAGGCAGAGGCAGGTAGATCTCTGTGAGTTCGAGGCCAGTCTGGTCTACAGAGTGAGTTCTAGGACACTCAGTGCTGGGACACAGAGAAATCTTGTCAAAAAAAAAAAATTAGCAGGCAACAAAGCGGGAAATCGGCCTGTCAGCAGACCATGCTCCCCCGAGGGGGGCAAGATGCTCTGCCTGACCCTGTCCAGCTTCTGATGATTCCGGCTGGTCCTTGGCTGGCTAGTGGTGACACGGCTCTGGGCCCTGCCTCCACGATCACCTGGCCTCCTCTGTATGTATCTCCCTCGGGCATCTTATCAGGACACTGGTCATTAGATTTCGGAACTCCACCCCAGATAATGTCAAATGCATCAGCAAGGACCCTTTTCTCAAAAAAGGTCAATTCATGAGATCTGAAGTTGGAACATGGACGCCCACCTGTGTCTATCAGTCTTTGTAGAGAATGGGACTGATTCATGCTCTCCACACTCTTTCTCAGTGCTGCATAAGGAAGAAGCCATATCTCCTGAGGTCTGGATTCCAGAGACAGGAACTTAGGAATGGGAGGAAAAAATGAGAAGGAAAGAGGAAATTGGAGAAGGAATAGGTTAAAAGGAACACAGCACCCTGCCCAGAACCAGGTTCCATACAAGCCTGGTAGCCATTCAGCACTAAAGAGACTCCAGCAAAGCGAGGGGAACTTCGTCCTTCATGACCCTCCCTGGACTTCTGAGGTGGGTAGGTTTTATGCTTCAAAAGGCCATGCCCGCTCCTTCAACAAGAGACCTATCAGTGCAGCTGGGGTCACTATGGAAAAAAAAAGCACAGCCCGCTGAGATACTTATTTTTTTCTCTTTAATTGCTTCTAGTAAAGCAAGGAGTGTTCTGGCAAAGGCTGACTTGTAGCTTTGTACTAAGTCATTAAGGTGACAACCGTGCCACATCTAGACTGGCTTAAGTCTCAACCTTCAGTGTTTGAGCCACTCTGCTGGACAGAAGTGGCCAAGTCTCAGGCTGCAGCTGTCTGGGTATATCCTGGTCTAGAGTGTCTAGAGGGCCCATCAGCTGCCTCTGTCTGATCTCACAGTTATCCTCAGCTGAAGGGACAATTATACCACATCACCTCCGTCCCCACTTGTCATTAAACGGGCTTGGGAAGGGAGTGTGGGGACTGAGACAACAGGGAAGAAAGAAAGCATGAGCCAGCGGTCAAGAGGGTCCATGGCTGTGGGGTCAAGAGTAAGCCAGGGTGTGTGGATTTTACTCAAGCAAAGATAGTGAGGAGCCACCTGCCCACGGACCTGTGTGCAACCCAATGACAGAACTCATGTTACCTATGAGCAAGAAGTAAAATTGAAATTTTCATTATGTAAAAAGAAATATGGGATAGAAATTTAGAAAGCACGTGAACAACTTCCAAAGACACTCTGCTCATGGGAATGAAAATGCGTACAGCTTGCCACAAAAGACAGATGAGACAAGGACCACAGTTGAAAAGGAAATCAACAAAGGAGTTGAATAAACAGATCGAGATAAAAGAAATAAAGCTTGCTTTAAATGTGTTAAAAAATGAATGAAATGTGTTCCCTGGCAGTGCTGAAGCAGGCATGGGCAACACATATATGGAGGTTCTGTTGAACTTGTCCGTATTGGGGTTCATGGTCTAAGGCAATGAGGATGACTGGCCCTAAATTCACTCTTGGTAACAGAAATATGAGTTAAGTATGAGATTCTCTCTTTAAATACTCAATTTACAAAGATCAAAACCTACATTTTTATACATATTGGTTGAGGTAGAGGGTGACAGTACTCATCCTGGGGAAACCCAAGTTCAATGTACATACTCCTAACCCAGCAACCCCAGTCCAGGACCCTGGCTCTAAAATAAAGAAATAAAATTAAAATAAGTAGATAAACCAAAACTTTAATAAGTAATGACGTGTGCTCATTCGCATTTGTGATTTCTCTGAGCCTTAAAATCCCTTCATCAACACTAAGCCAAGGGTCATCGGGTGGCTCCCATTCCTTCTCAGTAGGCCATCTTTTGACAAATGGGTCAGGCAACCATTTAAACAAACTTTTCATATCTTTTTTTTTTTAACCATAAGAGTTTCTACATTAAAACCCTGTCTTGAAAAAAAAAAACAAAAAAAAGAGTTTCTACATTAAACCTAGGATCTCCACTCAGTAGGCCCATGTCTTAGTCAGGGTTTCTATTGCTGTGAAGAGACACCATGACCATGGCAACTCTTATAGAGGAAAACATTTAGTGGGGTGGCTTACAGTTCATGGTACTGGAGAAGGAACTGAGGATTCTACATTTGAATCAGCAAGCAGCAGGAAGAAAGAGGAGAGAGAGAGAGAGAGAGAGAGAGAGAGAGAGAGAGAGAGAGAGAGAGAGAGAGAGAGAGAGAGAGAGATTGGGCCTGGCTTGAGCCTCTGAAACCTCAAAGCCCACCCCCAGTGATACACTTCCTCCAACAAGGTCACACCTACTCTAGCAAGGTTACATCACCTAATAGTGCCACTCACTTGGAGCCTGTGGAGACAGTTTTCATTCACATCACCACCTCCCACTCCCTAATCCCCATATCCATATCATGATGCAAAATGCATTTGGTTCAGCTTCAAAAGTCCCCATAGTCTGTAACAGTCTCAACAATGTTTAAAAAGCCAAAGTTCAAAGTTCTCTTCAGAGACTCATAGCAATGTCTTAGCTGTAACTCCCTGTAAAATCAAAATGGAAAAGCAGATCACATACTTCCAACATACACTGACATAGAATATACATTACCATTCCAAAGGGGTGGAAAGGCGACCACATTCTGTGGTTAAGGTCAATGGGATATGAGAACTGCCTAATCCAGGCAGGATGACAAAGGACACGGGCCTATCAGGAATGAACCGTATGGGTCACGCCTCCAGAAAAAGAGCCAAGACCTGCTGAGGTGCTTGCTGAGGGTAGAGGAAATACAGAATGGGTAGCAGAGGAAGGTAGTTAAATATACTAGCTAAGGCCATGTGACCAATTGCAGAAACAAGGATTACAGTTGACATGAGTGTTTCTGTTGTAGTTTGTTAAGAATGTGTTGTACAGATATTTGTGTTTTCTTTCAATTTCTTTATCATGTGTTGTAACATCAATTAGGAGATTATCAATGATTATCATATTTGTTTCATATACTAAAAAAAATGTCCCCCAAGGGACATTGCCACTATTCTAAATTTATCATGAGTGTGCAGTTGTATGAGGTATAATTATAGCATGGTAGGTGTAATTATGGCCTGGTTAAATATATAATGCATTTGCAATTGTATTTCATTTGGAAACTAATCATGACATAAGGAGATGTGCTTATGTATCAAGTTGACAAGTGGTGGACATGTCATGGCTATTCTTGGCTGTCACTTTCTTACATCTAGAAAGAACTACAATCCAGAAATGGAGGGTACACCCGGGAGGTTTTGTGTTTGGCTGAAGGGTTAGTACACTTCTAGTCTGGACCTTTGAGATGGAAAGACACATGCTTTGAATCCTGATATTGAGGTGGAAGGCACACCTTTAATCTGGGCCACTCTTTCTGCTGGAAGCCTATATAAAAATAAGGAAGAAGGAAGCTTTGCCCCTTGCCTGCTTGCCCTCGCCTTGCTAGTCTGTCCATCCCTTCACCAGCATTGGAGCCTGCGTCTTCAGGAATCCAGCACAACACTGAAGACCAGCTGACACATCCAGCCTCGTGCTCTGAGCAACTGCTGAGTTCTTGGACTTTCTCTTCCGAGGCAGCCATTGCTGAATTTACTGAACGGACAGCCTGTGAGTCATTCTAAGAAACCCTCTTGTAGAAATTGTTAGTCTGGAGAACCCTGACTAATACAGCCCATATCAACAAACTCAACCGGATAGAGTTTAATGTCATTGCCATCATTATCCCACACCCTTAAAATCCACTTACCCACACATTCCCCAGACTTCTCCTTGAATAAATTAGCAAACTCATTAAGCTCTTTAATAGTAGCGAACCTCCTCACGGACTAACTTTTTATCTCCCCTCGAGGAGCCTACTTAACTTTAAGTCTGATTATAGGTCTAGAAGCAACTATTGGTGAGCTCTGAGAGACATCACTATTGTCTTGCCTGGCATCTTCTTTAGAGAAATTCACTGTTGGTTTAGCAAACAATGAAGGATTAATTTCCTCAGTCGAAAGAAGAAAAGGCATTATTTCAGGGACTAGGTATGGGAATATATCTTTTGCTGAGGGTGGAGAGAGACTACTTCCTCAGGTGAGATAAACCCTTGAGAATCTGAGGGTTCAAAGTTCCCAGCCTCAATCGGGTCTTCCCAACCCAAGATATGGAATCCCATTCTTGATGAATTAATGCTCTTACTTTAAACCTCAGACACCCACCCACTGAGGCTGGGACTTGAATTTTCCCTGTAATTCAGGCAACCTTATAATGAGGGCTTTGGTTTGATTTTCCTCACCTTGAGCTCTGTTGACTGTCATAGAGATATTCTCCCAGGGCACACTTAGAAACCTTTAGACTGTTTATGCACATTTGGAGCTGGTCAGTTTTGTCATTGTGTTAATTGTCCTTCACCAGATTCTGAGATGCTAGAAGTTAGTTGATTTTATCTTTTCCTTCATCAATTTATACGAAAATACTAGGAGCAACCAACCAGCATCATTGTTTTCCTACAAATTTATATACGGAGTCACCAAGTCTGTTGCCTCTCACAGTTGGTGAATCAAGACAACCCAATGCATTTGTCTACTTCAGTTTGTACAATAGTTCACATCATGGGCTTTGAGAAATCTCTGAGCTTCCAGGAGAGGTTTCAGTAACTGTAGGTGTTGGCAGATTGGAAACACTATTCTGGATACTTAAAATTCATCCTAATGTTTCTTTTGCAATAGAACCATTGCTGTATAAAAATCTGCATTAGTCAGTGTTCTCTAGAGAATTAGAACTAATAATATATTATATATACATATATATACACACTGGGATATAGTATATATTATATGTAATATATTAATGTTATATATCATGGGATTTATTAGAGTGGCTTACAAGCTGTGGTCTAGCTAGTCCAACAATGGTTGTCTACCAAATGAAGGTCCAAGAATCCAGTAGCTGTTGAACGCATGAGGCTGGGTATCTCAACTTGTCTTCAGTATATGCTAGAATCTTGAAGAAGCAGGCTCCAATGCCAGTGGAGAAATGGACTGGTCAGCAAGAGGAAGAGCAAGCAGGCAAAGAGAGCAAGCTTCTTTCTTCCATGTCCTTTATACAATGCAGGCTACCAGCAGAAGGTGTGGCCCAGAATAAAGGTGGGTCTTCCCACCTCGAAAGCCCCAGACTAGTTGGTTCTTCCCACTTCAAATTATTTATTAATAAAAATTCCTTGCAAGTGTACCCAGTCACTTAGATTTTAATTAATTTCAGATATAGTCAAGTTGGCACCAAGAGTAGCCATCACACCCTGTAAATTAAAAGAAAAATTAAGTTACATATTTTCAACATATAACCAAGTAAACATTCCCATTCCAAAAGGAAGAAGAGAATACCAAGGAAAAGAATAGACCAAAGCAAAACTAAACCACAGCATGAAAATAACCAAACCCTGCAACTCCATATCTGGCATCTGGAACTCACAGATGCATCACCTGGGTTCCAGTAGACCTTGGAGATTCTGCCTCTCCAGGTTTGCCACCTGAAATCTAAGTAGATTCTCTCTTGGAACAGCTCCATTTGGTGTCTGCAACTTTCCTCTGGGGACAGCCCACCTTTCCAGCATCTACATTTGGAGTCTTCACTGTAACTTGAACCTCACCCTCACAGCTTCATGCGTTACCCTGCAGAGGCTTCCCTTCTGCACGCTAACCAGTCCTCTCTGGACCTTTGTAAGGCCCAGAGATCTAATCACTTTGGATGGTCAATGATCTCATCACTTGCATAATGACTGTGAACCACACACATGATGCCAAGTCTGCCTGCTAATTTAAGATGTAGCTAGACCCTCTTGGAGCACAGCTACTAGTTAGAGTTTCTACTGCTGTGATGAAACACCATGACCAAAGCAACTTGAGGAGGAAAAGGTTTATTAAGCTTATGTTTCCACATCATTGTTTATTTTCGAAGGAATACAAAAAGGGTAGGCTCTTGGAGGCAGAAGATGACGCAGAGGCAATGGAGGGATGAATTGCTCACTTAGGACTACCAGCCCAGGGGTGTCCCCACTCACAAAGGATTGCTCCCCTCTCAACACACAACAATCACTAATAAGAAAATGCTCTACAGTAGTGGTCTCTGATATTCCTAATGCTGTGACCTTTTAAAACAGTTCATCATGTTGGGTGATGAACCAACAATAAAATTATTTTCATTAATACTTCATAACTGTAATTTTGCTACTGCTGTGGGTCATAATGAAAATACCTGTGTTTTATGATGGTCTTAGGTGACCCCCTATGAAAGGGTCATTGGACTTCCAAAGATAGTCATGACCCACAGGCTTGTCTGCAGCCCAATCTCATGGAGGCATTTTCTCAATTGAGGATCCCTCCTCTCAGACAACTATTGCTTGTGTCAAGTTGGACTAAGACTAGCCAGCTCATCTACAGTGGGCTCCAAGTGTCTGAGTGTCTAATCGCAAACCAGGGGAGCATATGCCTCGTCAGTCCTGCAGGAGTACACCCCCAAACATGACAGTGTCACTGTGTGAATCTTAGCTTGTCTAACAAGTTCCTCCACTAAAAAGTGTTAGTCCATTGTTCTTTTCTATCTTCATCATCATCTTCTTCTTCTTCCTCTTCTTTTTCTTCTCCATTTTTATCCAACATCACTCAAATTTTCAGGATGTGAGTTGAATGTGGCCAAATTCTTGGTCAGAATGTTACAAAAAGCCAAAGTCCCCGTGCAGTTCTTCCCCTCTGAAGCCTCAGGAGCACCTTGTCTCATCTTTCTGTTTCTGTCTGCATTCTAGTCTTCTAAGCTCCCACCAGAGTGGCCCATTGAGTTCTGACTCCAGCATGCCAGAGCTGGAATCTCAGCTCTCGACTCTTCCACATTCTTCCTACAAACCAGTTCTAAACACCCATGGTCAGGTTCATCACAGCAACGGCTCCACTTCCAGTATCAATTTTCTGTATCAGTTACTTTTACCATTCTTGTGGAAGGAGGAATATCTGACAGAATTTAAATGAAAAAAAAATGGATTTATGTACCTTACAGTTTAATGGATACTGTCTATCAAGGCAGGGCAGGGCAGCTAAGGCACGAGACTCAGATCAATGCAAGATAGAAACCCAGAAGGATAAACATCAAACCCTGCAGCTCCATGATGAGAATCTAGGGATCGCAACAACAACACCTGGACTCCCTCGGGCTTTCAGCTTCTTGTGTAGCTTGTCTCACTTCAGTGGACCTAGAAGCAGAGAGCTCAGGTCAGACGTGGAACTGGACTATACATAACAGTTGGTACCCCGAGTCCTGCCCCAGTCACCCTGTATCTCTGGCTCTGAAAGCAGTGTCATCATCCGGGAACTATGTGTTCCAACACATGAATCAGGGAGCGTTTCTAACTCAAGCCATAACAATGGCATGCGCGTCTCAGCTCTCGAGTTTTCCTGAGCCAGCTGCAACTTTTGAGCAGCTGCTTTATTAACTAATGAGTTCAATAAAGTCTCCACCATGTCATTTCGTATTTTAAGCGCACTTTTAAAACTTATATTTAATTTTTAAGATTATCTTTATCACTGGTACTTATATAGTTGTGAAAAATCTGGAGTATATTAAACATATTTCCTAGTAATTTCATTTTTGTCTTCCTGTTTGTTAAACACACATCCTTATTGTTGAAACAGTTCACTCATCTTTAGTTTTTCTCACTTAACAATTAAAATTATGTGCATCTGTGGCAGGAAGAAAAGGGTCCCCTGAGAAGATATGTATTCAGTTCTTATTGGTCAGGTTTCTCTAGAGAAACAGAAGTGACAGAGGGAATATGTATTTAAAGGGAGTTTATTAGATTGGCTTACAGGACGTGGTCCGGGTAGGCAGGCCAACAATGAAGAGGCAGAGATCCCCTAGTTGTTCAGTCCATGGTGTTTTATCACCTGTTGACAAAGGTCTGGCGGATACCTGGAGAGACATTGTTCTTCAGTCCACATTGGAATTCAAGAAAGCTGATTGTAATATCAGTAATGGGATGATGCAGCAACATCATAGATGGATCCACCAGCGAGAGTGTGGGCAAGCCAATGAAGTCTTCTTCTCCACAACTTTTTTATCTGGCTACCACAGAAGGTGTTGCCCACATTTACAGTGGACTGTTCCACTTTAAATAATAGTCCAGTCAAGAAAATCCCTCCCCAGATTGCCCAGCAAGTTGTGATTTGGTTGATCCAGCCGAGTGACAACCAAGATTAGCTATCAAGCTTCCCAAGACCCAGAACCCATGCACGTGACCATATAGGAAAGCAACCTCAACAACGTGACCCTGGATGGCCTAGACAGGTTCCACTTGTCGCTCTTATGTCTTTCTGAACCACAGGGTGGGATCTGATCCAAAAACAAGGAAGAAAAAATGTCATGAAAGACAGACATATATTGTGAGCTGGTGTGGCCTCAAGACTATGACTTGCAGGGCTTTTGGAGGAAATTATCCCCTAAAGGCTCAAAAGATGCTTTGATTTCAAACTTGTGACTCTATACCATGGGAGAACACTTTTATCTTTGTTAAAGCCACCAAGCCTATGGCAGTTTGTGACATCAGCCGCTAGAATGAATTTATCACTAATATAATGTTTTTCAACATTTGGGTCGCAACTCCTTTGCAGGTCAAAAGACCTTTTCACAGGGGTCGCACATATCAGATAGCCTGCACATTAGATATTTACATTTTGATTTATAGAAGTAGCAAAATTACAGTTATGAACTATCAATGAAAATAATTCTGCAGTTGGGGTTACCACATATGAGGAACTGTGTGAAAGGGTTGAAGCTTTAGGAAGGTTGAGAACCACTCACTTGGCTAAGACAGAATTGTCCACATTGCCTGCATGACTGCCTTGGAAGTCACAGCCAATGCCATCACAGTGGTCTCCTGTTGTGACTCTTAAGGGCTGCCTGATTAAGAGATTCATGGAGGGAAATTTTTCCCATTTGTCAGAAGTGGTTCTTGTTTAGGGATGCTGCGGATGCTCACAGCACCGTTGGGTGGATTTCCCAGTGGGAACTGAGTTTTGTGGGACTTACCCAAATTCTTACTGTGGTTTAAAAAAAAAACTCAGCTACTTTTCTAATGCTCCATAAGATGGGAAAAGTTGTGGCACAACTCAGAATAGGAAGTACATACATGTATGTATGTATGTATATTTGTATGTGTGTATGCAATCCATATGGACATTACATCTATCCTTGATATGATTTGAATGTGAAATATCCTCCATGGGTCTACGTAATATGCACACTTGTTCTCCATCTGGTAGCACTGACTGAAAGACTATGGAACCTGAGGAAGTTAAGTATTGTTGGAGGAAGTGGGTCACTAGTCACTAGGAATGGGACCCGATCCTACTTCCTATCTCTTCTCTTCCTGTGGATGTTTACTAGCTATGAATACATTGGGGCCATTGCTTCATGCTTCTACCATCATGCCTTTCTTTCCCCCATCACGATGGATGTACCATTTGCCTTAGTTAGTGTTTCTATTGCTGAAGAGACACCATGACCATGGATGGCAACCCTTATATAAAGGAAAGACATTCAGTTGGATAGCTTACATTTTCAGAGGTTTAGTCCGTCAACAAAACGGTGGGACATGGTGACATGAAGGCAGACATGATACTGGAGAAGGAGCTGAGAATTCTACGTCTTGATCCTCGAGCAATAGGAAGTGAACAGATTCACTGTAACTAGAGCACAGGGGACCTCAAAGTCCAGCCCCACAGTGGCACTCTTCCTCCAATATGGCCAAACCTACTCCAGTAAAGTCACACTTCCTAATAGTGTCGCTCGTGGTGAACTTATGGTGACCAATTACTTTCAAACTACCTTGCCACTCAAACTCTGAGCCAAAATAAACCCTCTCTGAAGTTGCTTCTTGTTAAATATTTGACACAAGAAAAGCAATGGACACATCCATTCATGGTCTTCATTTTGTTTAGCTGTCTTTAAAAGGATTTTTTAAAGATTTATTTATCTTGTGATTTTGCATATATCTGAGTTTTGCCTGCATGTATATCTGTGTACCACATGTGTGCTTGGTCCCCACTGAGCTCAGATGAGGCCATCAGGTCCCCAGGACTGGGGTTAACAGATGGTCGTGAGCTACCGCATGGGTGCTGGGAATCAATCCTTGGTCCTGTGTAAGAGCAGAAAGTGTTCTTAAGACCTGAGACAATTCTCAAGCTCCTTAGTTGTCTGTAAACACCTAGGATGACTATTAATATGCCCTGCTATTATGTTTGCTGTCTTTTCTGTTTTGTTGGTGGTAGTTGTTGGCTTTGAATTTATTTTACATATTTATTTGTTTGTTGTTTGTTGAGCTGGGGTCTCACCACGTAGCCCAGGCTGGCCTTGAACTCATGATCACACAGCCTAGCCTCTCAAGAGCTGAAATCACAGGGGTGCCCCACCCTGCCCAGCTTCTCTGTTTTGTTTACAGCTTTCAATTTCTAAATGTTAACCAGGCAAGTTCGTCCCAGAATCCTTTGGGAGTGCTTTTGTTTTCTTTGTAGTTTGCAAGTCTTTGTCAACTAACATTTACCCTCTGTGCTTCTTTTGTGTGTGTGTTCAAAAAAAAAAAATTTCTGTTCCCTTTCTTAAAATTGTTTGAAAAGATGCTTTTCCTTTAATTTTTTGAGTTGCTGTGTTTTATGTATGTCTCCTGGAGAATCGCATGTGGCTTCACTGGGAGTTTTCTCTCTTTGTGGTCTAGTTAGGAGATGAACTGGGCTTCCCCACTGACCCTCGTCATCACAACGGGTCCTGACTTGCCGCTTCCAGCACCATTTTATAAGCTCTCTAAGCGGTGCATCCTCAGTTCTTCTGGTCTGTTTTTTTTTTCCTCTGTGACTATGAAGGTTTGAAGCACTGCTTAAAAACTTCTTTCTGGGCACAGCACCTACCACCTGCCCCACCGCTTTGGACGTCATCCTTCCTGTCGCTCCAGCTATCTACCTATGTGTCCACCCTACCGCTATTTATATAGCACACACACTTTGTGGGCACTTGCTATGTACCAGGCCCAGTGCCAGGCCCCAGGAGGCAGAGATGAACAAGGCACATATCTCCAGCATTGGGGCTGAAGCTTTCATGGGGATAAGACCCTAGTTATTCTATTTTTATTAATAATTTCTTTTAAAACTACTTTATTTTAGTTTGTGTGTGTGTGTGTGTGTGCGCGCTGCGCGCGCATGCGCGCGCGCACACACACACACACACACACACACTTCTGAGGATGTTCATAACTCGGCAAAGTAGCCAGTTGCTGAGACAAGTCACTCACCATATCCATTGCTCTGAGCTGCCTCAACAGAAGAAGGTGGATGGTGGGCTGGTGAGACAGTCTAGTCGGAAAAGGGGACTTGAGTTCAATTGCTGGGTCCTACAAGGGGCGAAGAGAGAACTGACTCCCCAAAATTGTCCTCTGATCTCCTCAACCATACCATGGTACCTATTCACGGGTGTGTATGCATATATACAAACAAATAAATACAGACAAATAAATAAAATTATTTAAAATTAAGAAAAGAACATAGGGGCCAGACATGGTGGTATATAGCCTTAATCCCAGCAGGCAGGAGGCAGAGGCAGATGGATCTCTAAGCTTGAGGCCAGCCTTGTCTTTACAGCAAGTTCCAGGCCAACAGGAAGGCTACATAGTGAAATTTTGTTTAAAAAGAAAAAAAACCTAAAAAAAATAACACAAGCAGTGGGATGGAGATGACTCAGCAAGTAAAGATGGTGGGCACCAAGGCTGGCAAACTGAGCCCTGTCCCCAGAACCTACATGCTAAATGGGGAAAAGCAACTCCCAGAAGTTGTCTTTGGGATGTGCTGCCTTGCAGGTATACACACACACACACACACTAAATACACTTAAGATATTTATGTGTATGGATATTTTGCCTGTCTGTATCTGTTCACTGTGTGTGTGTGTGCAATGCCTGTAGAGGCCAGACTAGGGTATCAGAGACCACTGTTAGCTGCCACATGGGTGCTGGGAATCGAACCCAGGTCCTCTGGAAGAGCAGTCAGTGCTCTTAACTACTGAGTCATCGTTCCAGTTGCCTATTTAATTATTTTTACAGAACCTGGGTAAATAAATAGGTTGTTCTTTCCTCTGCCACCGGCATGAGTCCCTCCCTAGATTTCTGTCTCCTCGCTGTGTCCTGATGACCCATGACAAATAGAGCATCATGAATGTAAGTACATAAACTTTAGATCTTTGGAAGGACCTGGGGATAGCAGGAGAGAGGCTAGCTAAGGACTTCTATCCCCAGAAGGAACACTGAAGGCCATCCCAGTAGAGAGCTGAAAATTCTGAATCCAGAAATAGATCAAAACTAGTTATGAGCCAGGCCTCTAAGGAGGCCAGCGGTTGGGCAATGGAACCCAGAGACTCCTTATGTCGGGAGGGCAAGATGGTCTTGGGGCCCTACCCAGCTCTGATGCTGTGGTTCCTCGGTCCTAATTCACTGTGGTGTTCTGGAAACACAGCTCTGGGGCAAGGCCACCGAGGTTTCCTGTTTCGCTTTCCACTGTGATCAGACATTGCCGCTCAAGTTTTCCAGGGACTCTCCCTTGCCAGCGGCAGATGCAGACTGTGAGAGGCTGGCCTGCAAGGAGAAAATGAGGGTATGCTGGGATCGCACCAGAGGTGGGGGTCAACAAGGACCTGAGAGGCTCCCAGCAGCAGGAGACCATGCTACAAAAAAAGAATCTAGGGGGCTGGGTGAGCAGAGAGAAGGGGTCCCTGAACTCTGGGTCTATAGAGCATCTCAGGGGCGGACAGGGTCTAACAACTGTGTGTTTGCACATCTTAGCATCATCACGTCTTCCTTCACTCAGTCAGGCAGCTAACTCTGCATCTCCACTCTACAGACAGTTTGGGGTGGGAGTAGCAATGTAGAAAAAACCCAATTGATTCCATGCCCTCCAAGTCTACCTCCTTCAGTGCCATTCCCAACAGGCAGCATCATAAATAAATAGACCCAACTGAGGAAGATTTTGCTCTTTTTTTTTTCTGTTTTGGTTGCTCTTTTTTTTTTATTTTAAATCTGGTGTTTATAATTCCAATTGGTGTAAAATTTCCTGACGGTTTGCACATCGCATTACCAGCACTTTTGGACGTGTGACTCATTGCTAAATAATTGACTCGCTTTGTAATTTGGGAAGTAAAATCGCATTTATGAGTCCCCAGAGGGGAGAGTCCATATTGTCGTGCATAAAAAGTAGATAAATCATAAAAGCAGAATCTGCAAACATTCCCATTAGCTGGGGCCCCTGGCGCAAAGGTGGGGCCTCTTAAGAGCACAGCTGCGCGCGCTCAGCGGCAAGCTTTAAAGTCAAGCCCTGTTTCAGCCTGATGGTGAAATTACACACTGGTTGCTGTAACCCTGTCTGTGTCCAATGGGCCAGCCACACTCCACATCCTTTCTCCCCATCCTCACTTTTCATCCCACCTCAAAGCATCCAGGCCACAGAGAATCTGTATGCTCAGTAGCCAATGTGGAGGCCCATGGAGAAGAGACACTCCCCAATTAAGCCAGATTCGATTACAAGCAGCGTCCCCAAGTAATAAATAGGTGTGGTGGCGATTTAGGGTTCAACAAAGCCACAAAATGATCCTAACAAGACCCGACAAGGGTTTTCTTCGTCTTCTTTTTTCTTTCTTTCTTTTTTTTTTTAAAAAAAAAAGTGGTTGCGAGTCAACTGTCATTATTATGTTCTAACTACATACATGCATGCATTTTTAAGCGTGTCTATTTTTAAGGGCAGACAGTCCACACGCAACCCAAAGGGCAGGCGGAGGCCTGAGCTGTTGGTGTGGAATCCTAACTATATTTTTATGTGCCGTGATCTGAAGTCTAGAAGTCCTGGGATTTTAAGCCTCAGGTCCTTTTCCCACTTTTCCACAGTGCTGTAAATTAGTTTAGTATGCTTGAAAGAAGGTCTAATTGTAACTGCTCTTGTTGACATATCAACTTGAGGCCGCCCAGAGCTGGCTTTGGGACTGTTGCCCTTGCTTTTGTAGCTACAGTGGGCTTCAAGGGCCTGACAGGTCCGGTGCTAAGATGTTCTGAATTAGATTTGAATTACAACCGCTAAATGCCCTTGTCAAAGATTGTTAGTCCTGACACTAGCCATGTACCTTGAGCTGACTGTTCCGATGCAAGGCCGCCGGCTTAAACAAAGACATGCCCCCAAGTTTCATTCCGAATTGTCAAAATGTAATTGAGTTAAAACGAGCAGCTACAGCCTAAGCATCGCAATCTTTACTGCTCCTTTTTTTTTCTTCTTTGAAATAAATCCAGCGAACAATTTAGCAGCATTGTAGGCCCAGAAAGAAAAGAGCATTTCCACCATGAGGTTCGCAAGAAAATTAAAACAAAATAAATCCAGGACCAGACCCTGTGGTTCGGGATCAAAATAGCCTTAGCCCCTTTCACGTGGCATGGGGTTTGGGATTCTATCCTTTCCGAGCAGAAGAAACAAAAATAACTGGCTAGACCACTGACCCAGCACAGCGCCTGCGACGTGACGGTCACTTAGCAAAGTGCAGGCGCGAGTAAGGGAATTTTAAGACAGAGATGTTGGAGCCAACCGACCTCGGTTGAATCCCTTTTTTGCAGCCAGACCGTGTGACCTGATAGGACTAGTTGCTTAATTTTCTGCAGTCTCATTTGCAAACAAGCGGAGAGCCCCGCCCCTTTTCCAGGGTGTCGCTGTTAAAGCCAACCCAGCTCTTTCCAGTCCCGGGTTTGCTTCCTTTCTTCCCTAGTGAGCTTGCCCAGGACGGGGCTTCCTGAAACTGCGCTGTGAATTTTGCCTCTAAAGTCCATAGAGAAGCAAGGCGCCTGCAGGCTGGAATAGTGTAACCAACCGAGGGAAGATAGGGGTGCTTATTCACATGGTAAGTTGCCAGAGTCACACAGGCATGCTGGGGGATCACGGTAGCTACAGAGGGCCTGCTCCATCACAAAAAAAAAAAATTCAAATTCAAATTTCAAACATATCATCCAAAACAAACTTTGCTGCCACTGGATCCAGCAGGGCCACCATCTGCACCTATAGGATTTACACCTTGGTGCATTTAAGAGAAGGCAGCTGGAGGGTGGAAGTTGCTTAGGCTGTCAGGCAAAGTACAGCACACCCAGTTAAGTTTGACGTTCAGACAAACCATTTTTAGTATATGTATATGTGCCAAATATATCTCGAGCAGGCTTGAAATCACTCCTTGTAGATCTGAATTGCAACCTAGCTAAGCATCCCCCCCCCCCCGGCCCCCTAATTAATCTGGCATTCCTCAGAGGTGCACCACCCCCTCACCCTGTCAGTGCTAACATCAACCTGCATCAAACCTGGATGAGGGACTCACACCTTGCTTCCGGGTGCTGTGAGATGCCCTATGAATGGTCACTGGGGCTTGTATTCTAGAACCTTCAAGTGTTACAAAAACACCAAGGGGAGAAGATGGCTTTCTTACTCTAGTGAAAAGCCCCTCCTCCCTCCTCCCTCCTCCCACCTCTCTCCTCGCTAGGGAAAGCTCGCCATCTCTCCACAGCACAAACTGCACAGAGGACAGAAATAGCAGGTGACCAACTTGCAACCATTGGATTCTTGGACTTGGACCACTGAGCACAAATTCAAGTATGAAGAAGGGTGGGGAAACACCCCAGAGAAGACGTCCGGGGGCTTGTCTGGGGGAACCCCATCCAGGGTCAAGGGGGTCCAGGGAGGCCACATCTGGAAAGGCCATTTTGAGCCCCGCTAGAGTCATATGTACTCTGGGAGATCGTTCAAGCAGGAAAAAAGGGCAGGGGGCAGAAAGAGGTGGAACAGGCACAAAGCGGGAGGGTCTCCCGAGACCCTGAGTACAGGGAATGGCCGCCCTTCTAGTCTGCACAAAATCTCTTCTAAGCTTTCAAATAAATGCAAGAGAGGAAAAAATATTTTTTTGTGGGCCGTACATAAAGCTAAAGCCAAAAGTCCTTCTTTTAAAAAAAAAAAAGCGGAAATGATGAAGTACGTGTCTGAAATTACCTACCGGCGCGCCCTTCAGACAGCAGCCTTATGAAGGTCAAGCTCTTGGCTAGAAGACACTTGTCTCCCGGTTCATCGGCTCCAGTGTGCAAGGCACAGGTTCGGGGGGTGGAAATTAGCTCAACCTGACACCCCTTCAGCCCCTTCACCCCCTTCCTAGAGTTAATTTCCGATTCCATTAAGCAGCGTGGTCCCCTGCAGCCCCTCCTCCCTGTCCCCGGGCTGATTTCAGATGCAAGACATAGCCTTGGAGTTCAAGCCGCTGTGTAAGGAAGCCCACTTTGACACGGTAATTACGGGGCTTGAACGATGCTTTACATTAGAGTATAAAACACTCATTAAATTAAAATTCTTCCATGAAATCATGAAAATAAACAGTCTGTCCAAACTGGCATCAACAAATTCGCAGGGCGCCTCTGCGTTTCCTCAGGCCCCGGCCTGCTCCAGGCCGCATTTAACCACGAAGTGTGAACGGCTCACACGCCTTTGAAGGCCAGCATTCTGCTTCTCTTTAACGTTATTGCCTTAATTGTTTTTACAACTTGTAAGATTTTAAAGCTATTAAGCTTCAAAGTTGGGGGGAGTGGGAAAACTTGAAATGGGGACCCTTGTACCCTGCCCAGGTTAGGGGTGGGGGAGGTTAGCATTTCCCAGCTGGAGATCCTTCTGGGACAATGAAAGTTGGGGGGGGGGGCGATTTCTCCGGGATCCCTTGGGAGACAGAAATTAAACCTCAAGTTTCAAGGGTTCAAGCAGAGACAGCCAGGTTGCCCTGCCAAAGCAGGAGGTTCAGACCCAGCTACCCGGAGTGTGAACTTGGAACTGACCCGAGCTCAGTCTCCGTATATGCGCAGTGAGAAGGATAAACAAGCTCGGTGGCTTCACCTTATCTCTGAGGTACATCCCACCAGTGGCCACAGCATCAAAATAGCAAACTCCAAACCAGCATTCCTAGGAGAACCAGAGGCCTCCAGGGATGGTCTTGTCCCCTGCTCAGTACCGAGCTGGGTTTTCTGCCCTTGTTGAACCCCCAGCCACAGCAGTGCTCCTCGGCCAGAGTCCAGGAGATCTAACAGAAGGCTTTTCTCCGCATACTAGCCTGTATGCTGTCTCTGTGCTCGGAGGCACACAGAGATGCCGAGGTCACCTAAAAAAATGAGTAACCAAAAAGACGCTGCAGACTGCAGCAAGGACATGTGCATGCTATTGGGTGTTGCCTTGTCCACCCACAATCGGAGGACTGGCGGTGACACATTTCTGTGACCCTGAACACCCCTATGCTCCCCAGTCAGTATAAGCATGGTGCTGTGCCTGCATTTGTGAAGGAGGCCAATTCATAAACACAGAACCATGAACAATGAGGACCAACTGGACTTTAGAGGCATGAAGAGGGAAGGTGGGGGCAGGTGGGAAACAGCAGAGGTAGCACCTTGCTCTCCAAGTATGGGAGGGGAGATGAGAAATGACATCTGATAACTCCGACCAGAGAAGAATAAACTAGGCTGTGCTGCTACCTGCAGATAAAGGGAGAACATGGTATTATGCACACAGTGAGAACACACACACACACACACACACCATACACATACACCACATATACACACACCATATACACCACATACACACACACCATACACATACCATACACACACCATACACACACACCATACACATACACCACATACACACACCATACACATACCATACACACCACATACACACACATCATACACATACACCACATATACACACACCATACACACCACATATACACACACCATACACACCACATATACACACACCATACACACCACATACACACACACCATACACATACACCACACACATACACACCATACACACACACCGCATACACACATACACCACACACTGGTGCGGGAGAATTGTCTGTATTCTGTCAATCATGTTTTAAATAAACGCTGATTGGCCAGGCAGGAAATATAGGTGGGAAAACCAGACAGGAAGTAGAAATGATGTAATGAGAACAGGAGGAAGGAGGAAGTTGATTCCTCCCACTCCTGCCCAGATCACCGAAGCAGCAGGATGTGATCTGCCCCACTGAAAAAAGGTACTGAGCCACATGGCTAACATAGATCAGAAAAATGGGTTAATCAAGATGTGAGAGTTAGCCAGTGAGAGGCTAGAGCTAATGGGCCGATCAGCTTATAATTTATGGAGACCTATGTGTGATTTTCTTTGCAGCTAAACAGTTGTGGGGTACCAGGCGGACAAAAACCCCAACAAACAAAAAGGACCCAGCTCATGTTACAACACACCACATACACACACCAATACATACACACACCACGTATACACAACACACACAACCCATTATACATACCACACACCACACACACATACCACTCACACACACACCCCACACACACCCCACCCCACACACATACACCCCACTCACACACACAACACACACATCACAACACACACACACATCGTGTCAGGTTTGATAAAACTGAAGAAAGGCAAGTTTTAAGGTTCAGTTTCTGATCATCAAAAGCAACATGCTAAGTAACTTGGTGGAAGAAATGTTAAAAGCTACATTCAGGATGTGACGTGGTTACTGCTCACTGTTCTTGTTTAGATTTACAGTGAAAGAATAGAAAACTATGGGGAAAATGTGGTTGTCAAGGAAAACAGCTTGAGGGATACAAAGCCCAATGGGGAGGCAGCAGCTATAATGTTGAGAAACCGCAGCTCTGTTAGAGATAAGTCTTGTTCTCTGTACCGCAGCAATAAACAAGGTCCTCTGAAGAAAAGGCCCTACTCGTGGAAGGCTCCTGCTTGTAGCAAGGCAAGTTTATTTGAGAGAAAAGAGCCTCCGCTGAGATTGCTTCAGAAAGAGTTCCTGAACCTGAAGTCAGGCCATATGTAGCAGGTCTGGAGCCTGTGCACGGAGGCCCTGATAAGCCACTGTATAAACCTGCGAAGGTGAAATCTAACTTGCAGTAGAGTCCAAGACTGTGGAAATACCAGAACTGTATGTGGAACATTTTCCAAAGACAACCGAAGATTTAGAATAAGGACCAATTCAAGACAGAGCTTTGCATGTGTTTTATACAGCAGAGTTGAAGGTTGGGGATGCTTAATCTTTTAAAAGCCCAGGTGATTCTATCATGAGTCCTAGATGCCAGACATGGATCTTCAACGTTGGGTGTTTGCCCTACTGGATTTTGGTCTTTCTTTGGTTCAATATTTTCTTACTATGTCTCCATTCTTCCCTTTTGGAGTAGGAATGTTCTGCGCCACTATACTTTGAAAGTATGTAAGTTGCCTTTTGATTTTACAGGTGCTGACAGTTACGAGATTGCCTTGAAAATCAGGCATGGTGGCATACTAGCTCATGGAGGATTAAGTTTCAACATACAAATGTGGAGAGCACACACATTCAATCATAGCAACAGCTTAGGAATATATTGTACATTTGGGACCTGGAATACATCTGAGAGCCGTTTGGTTTTATGATGTTTCTTCACCTTGAGATCCCTCATCCTCCACTCCATCTGGGATATAACAGGTACTATATGGTACTCTCAGATAGTCTTGAGAGTGATTAACCAAATTAGGTGTGATAGAATATAGCACTCAAGGAGTTGGGAAAGGAGGGTTTAGGTTTGAGAGCAACCTGGGAGTATTCATCAGGGTTCTCTACAGAAACAGAACTGGTAGAATGGGGAGAGAGAGAGAGAGAGAGAGAGAGAGAGAGAGAGAGAGAGAGAGAGAGAGAGAATATAAGTCCAATAATGACTGTTTACCAACATAAGTTCTAAGAATCCAATAGTTATTCGGTCCACGAGACTGGATTCTCAGTTGGTCTTCAGTATATTCTAGAATCCCAAAGAAGTAGGCTCCAATGTCAGTGAAGGAATGGACTGCTAGCGAGAGTGAGAGCAAGCTTCCTTCTCCTATGTCCTTTTTATAACCTGCCAGTAGAAGGTGTGGCCCAGATTAAAGATGGATCTTTCCCTCTCAAAACATTCATATTAAAAATGTGCCTTCCCACTTCAAGTGATTTAATTAAGATTAAAAAAAAAACCACCCCTCACAGGTATTCCCAGCCACTTGAGTTTTAGTTAATTCCAGATGTAGTCAAGTTGACAATCAAGAACAGCCATCACACCAGGCTACATAGGGAAACCCTGTCTCCTAAAAGAGAATAGCTAATCAGAAATAGTCCAGGAGCCCAGAGGTTTAGGGCAGCCATCCCATTCCACGATGTCATCGATAGCCATGGTCCTCTCTGTCTACTTTTTCAGCTCGGGGTGACTTCCAAAGCATTCCTTTGTAGAGCAGAATGCAATGGTTTCCCAGACTTAGAGCTGCGGGCTGCCATTTGCTTCTCGCCGGGCCAAAGAGCAATGCCAAACATCAGGGGTGTAATTTTATACTGAGGACACTACTACCCTGAGCAGAATCTGGGTTCTGTTCCCAAGAAAGGAGAGGAAAATTGTACTGAATGAGGAACTGAGTCTGCCAGTGAGAACTGGAAGCCATCGGCTGGAATGTGGCTCCAGGATTCGGTTATGGAGAAATATTCCAGAAAAGATCTTATTCATAAATATTTTTAATTGCTGAATTCATGAATAAGTGAAACCTTCAGAGCAACTTTAGGATCCGAAAATAGAGATGGGCGCTTAATGAAGTTACAAGGCACGTGGTGCACCCATTCACAACGTGAAATACTAGGCAGCCATAAACATTTCTCTTCAGAAGGCAGACAGGCAAGGTGGAAAATGAATATGCTCTCGTGGTAAGTGGAAAAGTAGAGTGTGTGGTTATTTCTGCTTATGAATAACATATTGTGAAGGGTATAAGCAACTGAAAACATACTGAAAGAGGTTAGCAAAATTATTAGCTCTGAGGGCTGGGGAAATGGTTCAGTGGGTAAGGATGCCTGCTATGCAAACATGGAGACTTGAGTTCAGATCCTCAGCACGTTCATGTTCTAAAAATGTCACGTATAGTTGCGCTGTCTATAATCCCAGCAATGGAAGTGGGTGGAGTTAGGAAAATGCTGGTGCTTGCTGGACAGCTGGCCTAGAAGAAAGGGAGCAAGCTCTAGGTTAAGTGAGAGAGTTTATGCCATTTCTCTAGGGCAGAAAGCAGTTGAATGGGACAAGCAATGTCCTCTACATATGCACACATGGGCACTCACTCCCGCCTTCACACAGGACCGTACATGCGCGCGCGCATGCGCACATACACACGGTAGCTCTGATAGAGTGGTGGGGTGTTTATTAACAATTTTTTTTATTTCAGATTTTCTGCAATGCTGGTAGGCTGTATTCTTTCACTAGAAAATCTATACATTAAAAAGCAAAGTGAAATCAGCCTCATAGCCCCAGCAAAAATTAGAAGCAAACATTTGTCAGAGTCCTGTGAAGGAGTGATTGCTTTCTAAGCTTTGAAGCCAAAAAGCATTTCAGAAGAGAAGAATTACCTTTTGGATGAAACCAAATATAAACTCACAGCCAGATGCAATCCTTAAAGGATCCACTTTACTTAGCAAAAGAAACTGTTTGAATGGCAGATAAACTCCTGGTTATGTTATATTGTAGCCCAGGGCCAGTCAAGAAGGGGAGAATTGATGAGACTTTGGGGGAAGACAACTTGGCAGCATATCAAGGGCTGTGGCTATAATCCCAGGCTTGGGGCTGATGTCGCAACCCTGGAGACTGTATGCGGAGGATGGACTGCAATGGATGGCAAGGCTGTGTGCTCTAGGTGAGTCTTTGCAGTAAGTCGTTCCTACAAGGTCCATCCCGAGCTTGGAAGTGGATGTGCAGCGCTCAGGGAGTGCTTACAGCCTCACTCTGGAGACGGCACTGGAAACGGCAACGACCGAACAACGGAAGCTTATGGCATGCAATCCAGAGCTGGCTGTGGAGAATTTGGTGGGACACAGTGGCACATGCTGCGAACCGTCCCTTGGAGACAGAGGCAGGAAGATCACGAATCCAAGGCCAGTCTGGACTGGAGGGTAGGACTCTGCACTCAGTCAACCAACCAAGCCACCAACAGAGTAAAAGGAAGGATTGAGAACTTGCACTTTGTCAAAATTTTACCTTAAAGTTTATTATCAATTTTTTTCCCTGATGTGAGATAGGGATCTAGCTCTTTTACCCCATTATAGGTCATCAGCTGTCCCACCCCACTATGGGTCCATTCAACCTTCACATCCCTCCAGGTGCTGTGCAACGTGTCACAGGTGGGACACATTGCCTTACTTTCTCCCTGAACATCTATTCCTTGATCATGTTCCACTCCATCTCCATCGCTGATAGTGATTTCATGTTCATGACTCCAGCCAGGGAGCTTTACTCTGCCATTGCTGCTTTTTCAGGAGGATCTGTGTTGGGATTTGGCGCCCACACTATAAGTAACTGTTGGATTTCTTCCTAGAGAGAAAAAAAAAAGGAAAAGAAAACATCGAGGAGTTTGATGGACATGGCTTGGATCCATCAATCAGCGTGGAAGGAGCTGACGTTTTATGAACTGTTTCATCTTGCTGTCCACACAGATGTGTGCTTGGCATGTGCTTTGTATTTCAAAGGCCTTCCCATGTGCTCTCACTGGTCTGCCTTGAGCCCTTGCATTTACTCCACTTTGCGGCTCCTTAACCTTGGCCACTGCTGCCGGGGGCTTCTTGCTATCCATTGCTGGTGCATAGAGACTCGGGTGGCATTTGCAGGTACCTCCACAGGTTGGGTGGCTAACACAACAGGTATTCTTCTCTCTTTGGAGTAGCCTCTGAGGCTGGTTTCCAGTAAGGCCTCCTGCCTTGCGTTGCAGGCAGCTGCTTCTTGCTGTGTAATCATGTGGACTTCCCTTTGCTGCCCACATAGGAAGATGCAGAGAGCCCAGTGTCATTCTTCCACTTTCAATGATCCCTATGACTAAGTGTTAAGACTTTGACTCTAGAGCTTCATTGACTGTCATAGCCTCCTTTAAACTCTTGTCTCTGAACTTGGTCATTTGGAAGCTGGCGGCTCAACACATGAACTTGAAAGGGACACAATTGATTCAAACATCATACTGAGTTGCCCAACTGCCTTGTGACGTCTAATAAACAAACTCATGATTCTGTTTTGTTTTCCATGTTCCGAGAATATCGCATATCCAGACTGTAGCCCCTGGTTTTCTCCTCCTAGCTTTGCTTTCTGCACTGATGAGGACCTCCAGCTACATGGTAATAGAAGACACAGGAGACATGTTTGCCTTCTTGACTCCAAAGAGAACCTTCTTAAAGTATCTAAAATTTCACCATTGAATGGGGTTTGTGGTGTGGGACTAACAGGCACCCTTTATCAACTGGAAGAATGCTTTCATGGTTACTAAGGGCTTGAGACTTGAATTTAGTCCTATGTTTTCCGTATAAAGACAGTGGTCCCCTCTAACCCATGGAGGAGACATTGTGAGACCCTGGTGAATGCCTGAAACTGAATTGTACCAAATTATACAAATGTGGTTTTTCCCTCTGCACCCACACCCATGAGGAAGTTGAATTTACAAACACACCAGTAAGAGGGCTGCAATAACTAACAGGAAATAGCATTCACAGGTCATCTGATTGGAGGACTCCTGGATCACAGGTTATCTGATTGGGGGATTCCTGGATCACAGGCCATCTGATTGGAGGGCTCCTGGATCACGGGCCATCTGATTGGAGGGCTCCTGGATCACAGGCTATCTGATTGGAGGGCTTCTGGATCACAGGCCATCTGATTGAAAGACTCCTGGATCACAGGTCATCTGATTGAAGGACTCCTGGATCACAGGCCATCTGATTGGATGGATCTTGGATCATGGGTCATCTGATTGGAAGACTCTTGGATCACAGGCCATCTGATTGGTGGTGTCCTAGTTCATGGATGGTATACCTGATGGTATTCTGGATCATTACAATCATGCTTTGGAGCCATGGTTAAGTACCACAGGATGACTTGACTGAAAGCATTGCTACCCTATGGTCCGAGCCCATCCATCACAGCTGCTGATAACTGATGGGAGAGGCATGGGCCCCAGGTGAATTTGCCAGAAGGGAGGATGCTTCACTTTCCAAGTGGGGTAGAATAGGGCCAGGTGAGGTCCCATCATGCTCTTCAGAACTGATGACTCATTTCTGTATTGACCACATCTGACTGCAGGCAGCTGAAATTGTGCAAAGCAGAGCAGCTGTTCTGAGGGCAGAGCTACAATACTGAGACAGCCTTGTGGCTTGTCTTCCTTAAGCTGCCGATAACATGGTTCTCCATATGTGCTTTCTAATACTGATCCTGCCTTGTGTGTCTGACATACACCTCATTTAATCGTGGGGTTTTGTTGTTGTTGTATGTTTTTGAGTCCAATTCACTAATATTTAGGATTTTTGCATTTCAGTTCATCAGTGGTATTACCCCATGGTTTTCTTTGGTGTATTACTTTTATTTTGTATGTATGAATGTCTTGTTTGCACATGTGTCTGCACAGCATGTATGTGCTTGGTACCTGAGGAGGTCAGAATACGGTGTTGGATACCCTGGAAATGGAGTTACAGTTGCGAATGGCCATGTGGGTGTGGGAATTGAGCCTGGGTTCCCTGCTAGTGCAGCCGGTGCTCTTAACTGCTGAGCCATAACTCCAGCCCCAGCTTTCTAATACTTAGTAACTTAAAACAGTAGAGTTGTATTATCTTATAATTTCAACATTTACCTTAGGTAGAAGTCTCAGTCATTAAAAAAGATAATCTATGAGATGACACCCCACCATTCCCGCTACACCCCACCATTCCCGCTACATCCCACTTGTTAGAAGTGAGTCATTGAATCCAATCTCCACTCAGGAGTCTACCCCAGACCATGAAGCCCAGCAGACTGGATCATGGGGGGCAAGGCTGCATGAGTAAACACTTAAATAAAGGGTTTTACTCCAAAAAAAAAAAAAACCCAAGGAACGTGTGTGTGTAAACCGAGGGAAAGGGTTGTGGTCCATAAGGAGTCAAATTCTAGCTTGAGGTAAGTGGGGAAACCTAGGCCCCAGGAATCCAGAAACTTTGGGGTTTCCATGCAACATGGAGGGGAGAGGAGGCCCCATCCCTCCGGCTCTTTAGGGTCATGAAGTGCCAGCCAACACGGCAGCTTGGGAGTGTCACAACGCTTCCATGTTTGAAGAAAGTGCTTTCCTCATGGCTCACACCACACCTTATTCAATGTTCTCAAGAACCAAAGTATCTGTTGTTCTGTCTGTCCTAAGACCCTGTCACAAGAATGTATTCCAGACCACAGATGCCCTTGGAGGTTCTTTCCTTGGAGACACAAATGGGCCTCAGATCTCAAGGAAACCCAAGTCCTCTCGGCTCCATGGCCCCATTCTAGTACCTTCTCTCTTTTGTCTAGCAGCCCTTCCTTCAGGACACAGGTGAGCAGGCTTAACAGCAAGAACAAGCACAGACACCCAGAGCTAGGGCCCCCAGCAAAGTACCAAAATCCCAGCTGTGCATTGCCCCAAAGTAGGAAGCCCCGCCTGAGACTCCGAGAGGGCTGATGCAATCAAGGCGGTCGGTCTGATCTGCCTGGAACATTCTTGGATCATCTCTGCTCCATGAGTCCACAATTACAGCAGCCGGCTTGTCTGAAGCCATTCCAGGGGATGGCCCGCCTTGGAAATTGCACCATTTTTATCTCAAGATGCAGATCTGAGCTGAGCTCCCAGCCTTATGAAGTTTCAACCAACACGATGTTTTTTCCATTTGCCTAATATAAATCTGAAACATACACACTCACAGTTTGACTCCAGCTGGTGAGTGAGCCTGTGTAACTCTCAGCAGCAACCAGTGCACTGGACTCAGCTTCCGGTTTATCTACCCAGTTGTGCCCGTGGGACAGTCTGGGTGGAGGGGGAACTGTTTCCTGGCACTTGTCACTCCCTGGGAAGGTCTTTGAGTTGATGCTTACCTCCCACATCCTGGCCACAGGTCGATGACAAGTATTGGTAGAGAGTCACTTCGCCGTGCCATAATGAGGAGGCTCTAGGACAGATCTGCAGTGTCCCACCTCCATCCCTGGACCCTGTGGTTTTTCTGTCCTGCTTCAAAACTTTGCAGATTCACAGTGTGAGAGCATATGACTGTGGAGCCTCGGTACCAAGCCCAGCGCTGCCTTATTCTGCTCTTAAGGCTTAGGTTCACAAGCTATTTATTTACCCTGGGCTTCAAACCTAAAGAGAGAAAGGAAAGAAAGAAGGAAAGAGGGAGGGGAGGGAGGAAGAGAAAGGAGGGAGAGAGGAAGAGAAAGGAGGGAGGAAGAAAAAAAGAAAAGAAGGAAGGCAAAAAGAGAGAGAGGAAAGAAAGAAAAAAGAAAGAAAGAAAGAAAGAAAGAAAGAAAGAAAGAAAGAAAGAAAGAAAGAAAGAAAGAAAGGCGTTTAACGTTCTGATATTTTTCTGAGAGACTTCTCAGACCCTCTAGTATGTTCAAGTGCCTTTTAAGTTTCTGGGATAGAGATCAAGAAATATTTTCCAAACTGAAACCTCCAAAGGCTTTCTGGAGTAGGCACCTGCTGGGTTCTGCCTACCCAGCACCCTGTCCTCTGCTTTCAGGGAGACAGCTGAACTACCCCTCTTCCTATCACCCCTTCCTAAAGCTGGCTAGGTTGCTTAAGCCCTGACTGGAAGAGTCCCCTTGGTACTTCTCTGCCTGCTCTGTTTGTGAGAAAGACCACTTTCTGCTGTGTTTCCTGAGTTGGCCCAGACGTTGAATGCAAGAGGATCCAGCCCCTCCTAAAGTCATCTCTTCCCCATCCCTGGATTCAGGGTTCGGTTTTAGTACTAGAAACAGAAAACACCCATCTGTTATAAAGAATACCTTGAGGACAGTTGTCCAGGGAGTCCATTTCAGGTAAGGTGTGTGGTCAGGGAGCTTCCAGCTTCTAGAACAGAAACCCCCATTCAAAACAGGCTCAGCAACAAAGAGCGTGGATTTTCTCATCTGAACAGGAGTCCCCCGCCAGAGTTCAGTGGAACATGAAGGATCTGCTCCTGCTGGTCCCCACCTGGCATGTCACTGGGTTTCCTGGATGCTCCCCTTGGCTGCCACCATCCCAGGCACCCAGGAAAATATTGTAGTAAGAAAATGAGGAAGAAAAGGAAGGAAAGGAAAGAAAAAGAAGAGAAGGAAAATGAAGAGGGGAAGAAGAAGAAACAGTCTCTTCCTGTGTCCGATTTCCTAAAAGCCCTCTGTGCAGAGCCCTTCTAGCTTTCCATTAAGAACAAGTCTGCCTATACACATATCCCAAAGCCAGTGACAGTGAGGAATTTGGGTTTCCAGAACCTACCCAGCCCTTGCAGCAGACCCTAAGCAGACCCCAGAGCAGAGACTGACCGATGCTGGCAGGCAGGAGCGTCTGCCCTGGCACTGATGAGTCCACCCAACTGGACAAGGATGCTGCCGTCCATTCACACACCTGGCAGACAGGTTTTGGTGCCAAGATCTGCCCTGTATAAGATGCTACAGCCATGAACAAAACATGGGTCATCCCGCCAAGAATGAAACAGCACACACTGATGCCTGAGTAAAAATCTCTGATATAGAGGCTCCTGGTTTCCAGAGACCCATCTGGCTCCCCAAAGAACACAGGCAAGCAGAAGCCAGGGAGTCCTTCAGGTTCCCACATGAGGTGGCAAGGGGCCTGGGGAAGAGGCAGCAAGTGGCTGAGCAGGCTGTGGGGAAGGCAGAATGAAGGGCAGCTCCTCAAGCTGAGCATGGGTCTCAACCCAAGGCCCTCAGGTGGAACAGGGAATGCCTGCTTCTATCCAGCCCAGGCAGGTGGAACCTTCTGGAGCTGGCAGAGATGGAACTGCTACAGGGCTGGCAAAGTTAGCTATTGCTCAGAGGAGAAAAATGGGGCTTGGGAAGGGGACCTTCCCAAGTTAGAGAAGGTTGAAAGTGATGCGCACTGCAGGGATGCTCCCATGATGCACAGGGTCAGGGTCTCGACTGGGTGTCTCCCAAAGTGCTCATACATGTCCACTACAAACCCCCTCCTATTGGTACTTGGCATAAGTTTTCCAGAACCTAATTTATGACTAACCTGATTGCCCTTTGTCTATTCCTCCCTCATTCAGTCCAAGAGCCAAGCCTTGGAGTTGTTCGTGTTCCCAACCTATTCCTCCCGAACAATCGTGAAACCAGTCACTCTTTCTGCCTGTAATCGTTTTCCTGTCCCCATTGGCCTGAGATTTCATCTGTCCAGGACTCCTTTACTCTGAGTGTGCAGGTCCAAGATCTCCAATATTTCCTCTGTGTGAGCAATGCAGAGAAGAAACCCCCTCCATCACAGCAGACCCTTCCCACCCCGTCTTCCCACATCAGACTCAGGCAGACCCTCATACGCATTCTGTCTCTGTTCATTTTCCTGTCCTGGACATTTCTTATGTGTGTCTGCCACATGTATGCAGGTTCCCCAGAGAGGCCAGCAAAGGAAATCAGGACTAGAATTGCAGGTGGTTGTGAGCACATGGCAATGGGTGCTGGAGTCTGAACTCTGACCTCATGGCAATTTGAATAAGGAATGTCCGCCATAGGCTGGGGCATGTGAACACTTGGTCCTCCGTTGGGGTTGCTATCTGGGGGGAGGGGTTGGAAGTGCAGCCTTGGTGGAAGAAGTACGTCACTGGCGTCGATGAGCTCTCGCTTCCTGCTCCTGTCGCCATGCCTGTCTCTCGCTGCCATGCCTTTCCATCATGATGGCTCTTATCCCTCTGGAACTATAACCCCAAATAAACTCTTCCAAGGTGTTGTATCGCAGCAACAGAACTATAGCTAACACGGGCCCTCTGTGAGAGCAGCAAGTGCTTTTAAGTCGTTGTCGTGTCTCCAGTCCCTGGGCATGTCTTATGAATGGAATCACACTCTTCTCAAGGTCATCCATGTGGTAGCAGGCATCAGTACTTCATTCCTTTGTGCTCCCAAGTAATATTTAATTATGTGGACATTTTGTTCATCAAACTATCAGTTCATCACCCTTGAATCATTTCCACTTTCCGGCTATTAGAAATAATGCTGTTGACAATTTCACTTTCAGGTTTTTGAGTGGCTATACATTTTTCTTCTCTCGGACACCTACCTAGGAGTGGTACTCAGGGATCATGGGTAACACAGTGTTTAAGATCTTATAGAGCTGCCATGGTGTTTTCTGAAGTGGTTGTGCCACCTGGAGAGGCAGCAGATCACAAGGTGTGGTGCGGTTTTTGGTTTGCTAGAGGCTGAATGGTGAGCACTCCCCATCCTTGTCACCGTTTTTATTTAAATCTCTGTGTGTGCATGGGTGTGCTTGTGTGCATGTGTGTGTGCGCATGTGGGGTGCACATATATGTGGGTGATGCCTCTGCCATGTTTACGGAGGCCAGAGGATCATCTGAGGCTCTGCCCACCTGAGTCTCTTGTGTTTTGAGGCAGAGTCTCTCACTGGCCTGGAATTCAGTCAAGGATGCTAGAATAGCTGATCAAGGAGCTCCAGAGATCTGCTCATCTCCCTGTCTCTAGGGCTGGAGTTGCAAGCTGTGTCCCCCACTCCCTGCTCTTTTCTGTGAGTGCTGGAAATCATACTGAACTCAGGTCTTCATGCTTGCAAGGCAAATGCTGTACCAAGTGTGAGTTATTTCCCCAGACCTACCTTTGCTTTTTGTCTGCTATCACTGAGTTTATTCTTATGAGCACATAGTTCAGAGCACCTCTAGGCAGCTAATGCAGTACCAGGCATGGTGGCACATGCCTTTAGACCCCCTTTATCCAAAGAATCTCTGGGTTTGGGGCCAGCCTGATCCACACAATGAATCTCGGGACTGTCAGGACTACATAGTGAGACCCTGTTTCAAGCAACAACAATACTAACAGCCCCCACGTGACTTGCCTTTATGCTATATTTTTTAGTTTAATGACAAGAAAGAAAGTCTGTCTATGTTCAGTACACATGTAAAATTCTGAATTTTTCCTGCCTGCAGATGATCTAGTCTGACTGAAAACCCACAGAAAGGAGAGTTAATTGCATATACCATTCTAGAGACATAGACGGAGAGATCTTTGGGTCTGGGAAATCTGTCTGCTCAAAATAAGATTACCAGTAAGCTTCGGAAAGGAGTTAGGACTCCCTAGAAGGCAGGCACTACCCTAAACTTCACTGGTTTGCTTCCCTGTGCCTCCCCCAACATCCCTGTGACCCTGGGGAGAGAGGATGTTTCCCGAGAGGGGCCTCAGCCATAAGTCAGTGAGCACCTCAGGGTCACCCAGAACGCTAGACACTTCCCCACAGTGTGGGAAGGGGAATGAGCCACCTATCTGGGCTCCAGGCTTCCAATCTGTTTCCTTTAAAACCAGCCAAGTTTGTACTCTATGGGAGCCTCTTAAAGACAGTGGGGTTTATCCCATTGAAATTGACTCTGTAAATGCAAAACATTGAGAAAACACGACGAATCGGTATTTGATATTCCTATATTTCAATATTCCTTTGATATTCCAATATGAAATTTAAACTGCTGGGGTTTTATGCATTCTTTGTTTTTCCTTTGATTCGGCTCAACTCCCTGCTTTGAGTAGGTCTGCTTTAATCACCCGACCATGTACGTGCATCTTGCCGGAGGAGGGGTTGGGTATAGCCATCTGGGCCCAGAAAATGACTGCCTACATCTTCCTGCTGGGACCCGTCCGAGGCACCGGCAGGCCCCCAGGGAGGGGCAGACCCCCCTGGCCTGGCTCCAAAGCAGCCAGTTAAGCCTCTACCTTACATTTAAAGATATAACAGAAGAGCCTGCAGGTGCCAGGGCTGGGGACAAGTTCCTAGGACATCTGATGAACAGTTGATCTGGACCGTACAGCACGCCGGCTGCCAGACTCATAACTGGACTGACAGAGAGACACCGAAGGGAATCTGTCACTGCTAGGCAGCCTTAGGGCCTCCATAGAAGCCCAACCTCCACAACCACGGTGACAATGATGTCACAAGTGTGATGACCACAGCTGCGAAGGTCTGCGTCCGTGAGACACTTACCATATGCCTGGCGTGGTGCTGCACCCCTTAGAGGGACTTTCTTGTTTGCCCTCACAATTGTCATTCTTGCATGTCCCCAAAAACTGTTGGGCTTGGGACTTGGCACTTGCAGTTGGACTGGCCCAAGAGGAGAGACACAGGGAAGGCTGGAGGAGGACGGTGCCAAGGGGCAGCTTGCCTCTGCAGGCAGCTGGCTGGCCTTGGGCAAGGCCCTCGGTCGGGATTTTTACTCAGACATATCTTCAGTGGTTGATTTGGTTACTTTGCTGAAAGCAGGCCCCTCCCCCAGGGCAGCTCACACCAGTGACTGAGAAAGACGGAGGTGTAAGGGGCCAGCCCTTCTGACCCATGCAGCGTGTCTCAAAAGCCTGCCCAAACGCCCCATGATGCCAATGAGGGTGATGCCTGAGATTTCCGGTGGAGCTCTCCCTCTGCCAGTGAACATTCTGGACACAAAACTCTCTTTCGGTCTAGTCAATAGTTCATAGCAGCAGTAAGGAGGTGGGAGTGAGACTACAGGCAAGACTTCCCATGCCTGACTACAAATAATTTTATTAACCCCATTTTCTGTAGGGTCAGGAAAAACTAGACGGCATCAGGCAAGGAACACACACAAACTTCACTCAGCAAGTACCTGCTTACCATGAACCTTGGGTCCTCCGCCACGGTGCCACCCGGGGAGGGTACAGATATAAATAACCACACAGTCTCTGTCCCCAAGAGAGCAATGCCAGATGTAAGCTGCCACACTCCTGGCCCTGCATGGTAGCTGTTGCCAAGACGCAAGCAGAGCAGGGAGAGGAACAGGATTGTCTGACCCAGCCAAATGGCTAGAAAAGCTTCCTCAAAGGGGTGACATCTGCTTGGGGTGTCATTTGCTGCTATCAATTTGTGTATATAAAAGTCAGTCTAGCATGTTAATAAAAAAAGTATAAAGTATCTGCCAGCAGAGGGACTAACTGGATTTCTCCAGGTCTCTCAGCATCTTCCCAGCCTCAGACCACAGCAAACCCACAGGCCATGGCAAACCCATAGGCCATGGTTTGAAGAACCAAGCCACCCAGGTGGATTTTTTTTTGCATGTGCATATGTATGTCACTGTATGTGCATCTGGAAACCAAAGGTTGACATCAGACAGCTTCCTCAATCACTCCCCACCTTGGTTTTTGAGGGAGAATCTCTCACTGAACCTAGAGCTCACCGTTTGGTTAGCAGGTCAGCAAGCCTTGCAGATCGCCTTGTCTCTCTGCTTTTATGATTCTAGAATTACAGGTGCACGCTGCCAATCCTGGATTTTCACATGGGTGCCGAGGATCCCAACTCAAGTCTTTTCCTGTGCACAGCAAGCTCTTGACTGACTGCACCACCTCCTAGACCCAAGGCAGACATGTTTCTAAGCCTAAAGGAACACCATGCTTCATTGGCCTAGCAGTCCTAAGTTCCACTAAGGGTCAGGAGAGAAGGAAGCCCCGTTTTCCAAAAGTAAAGGCACCAGGGTTCCCCCAAAAGGCCAGCATGACTGCACAGGCTTCTCCTGTGGCCAATAGAACAGGTGAGAGTCGGTCCTCACAGTTATTGCACAAGCATCGAACCACTGAGCCATCTCCTTACCACCTCGTGTTGATGTTTTGATTCTCTGACTCGCACGTGCTTCCGTCTTGATGGAAATGGGGACGCAACTCCACCACTGACCTACACAACCACAGCCCGTGAAACTTAACGGCCTCTGCAATGAATCCTTTTCAAAACTCTTTCAGTTGACTCTACCCATATTCACCAGAGACACTACTACACACGGAAGCTGTGTCCTTATTAACTATATTTCTTAAAGATGTGAGAGTCAAAATCACTCCTCGGTCCGGGAGCTCCAGAGCAGAAGGTATGCCCACAGACATTCAAACACCCATCTTGTTATACGGCTCCATCACTGCTTGGACACCAGGTGTGTTGCCAACAAAGCTCCGAAAGCCACATTTTCCCTAAAGAATTGGATTCAATAGCAAACTTTAAATATTTAATAAACCATGTTGTAAACAGATGTGCTGTCGTCTGGGCTTTGCTATTCTTAGCACAGGCCAAAGGTATTTTGTAGAATTCTTAAGGGGCCTGGGATTTTAGAATGGCAGATGAGCACTGGCTCCAACTGTGAGCACGTGAGGGTGTTGCACAGCCAGGTGTGAGGCTAGTGGAAGTGTATAAGTGTGGAGAAGAAGGGGTCCTGCATTCACACCTACCGAGGAAGTCGGCCTGTCGGTTGCTTTGAAGCCAAGCACTCAATTATGACAGTCCTTGCTGGAGTCTCCTTCTGCTAGAAATCTGTTTGAGCTACACTGAAAATCCACTGGTTGGCAGTGATCTCAGCACATCCTCTGGATACCTTCTGGAAGCTTCCATACCAACATCCTCGGAGCCACCTGTACTTGCGTGTTACAGAGACAGCTTCTTTCCATGACCCTCATGAGATGACCTCTGTGGGCTTTAAAGATTCTTCTGGAACTACCTCCTCTCAGCATTCACAGAAGAGAAGAGTGGGGGTTCGGCTCTGGCCTGGAAGTGAACTAAAGGAATGTTGTCACCGGTTCCATGAATGCTGTCACTGGTTCCATGAATGAACGCTGTCACCGGTTCTATGAACACTACAACCGGTTCCATGAACGCGGCCACCAGTCCTATGAACGCTGTCACCGGTTTGATCTATGCAGGTCACTAAGAAACCCTGCACAGGCCCCCAGAGTGTTTTGCTTTACAACATGTGTGTGCTCACCTGAGTAGCAACACTGACTCCCCTCAGGAACTCTCCCTTGCCAGTTTGGCTGTTTGGAACAAGCCTAGGATTTGGAGACAAAGGAGACAGGAAGCTTACTCAACATGGAGTTGCCACAAAACCATCTGACAAGCACAATACTGCCCAAACACAACAAAGGGAGGTGCACTTGCATGTAGGTGTTTGAGGGATCCATCAGGAGGCCAAGAACTCCCACTATTTGAGGTCTGTGAGTTGGGAAAGAGCCGTGATGTCATTAAGTCCCTGACCAATGGCCTGGCAGGTAACATATGCCATAGAAGATGAAGGCCTGAGAATTTAGGACTCCACCACTTAAGGTCACAAAAAGGCAATATCTCATCTATGAGTGGGAGAGGAGGAAGGAAAGAAGAGAGAAGGGCGGGGGAAGCGGGAGAGAGCGAGAAAGATAGCCTTTTCTCTCCGAGAAAGATAGCCTTTTCTCTCCCGTCAGACCTTCTGTCTGGTCCCTCAGTGGACTGGATGAGGGCAGATTTTCCTTCCCTTCCATTGCACATAACAAGCTTCCAATGACATCCTCCCGAAGGAAGACTCACCCAAAAGGGATACTGTGGCAGATACCTGGGTATCCCTGAGCCCAGCCAAACTGTCACTCAGAGGGAGACGATCGATCCCTTTCCCTTTCGGAGCTGCTGTCTCTGGAGATGCGGGCGTGGGGAGAGAGGTGTTTCTCTGAATAGGCACAGCTGCATCCTTGAGCCCTTGGCTCTGCAGACAGCCACCCAGGCTACAGCGTGAGCCGTCCTGCCTGTTTATTGAGGGGACGTTGAATGGCATGAGAGTTCATACACTAGCTCCACTTGCTGCCTCCCCCCTGTGGTCTAAATGAGAGGGACCCCCATAGGCTCATGATGTGAGTGCCTTGTCACTGACTGGTGGACTGTTTGGGAAGGGTTAGGAGGTGTGACCTTGCTGAAATAGGTGTGACCTTGTTGGAGGAAGTGTCTCACTGTGGGGGTGGGCTTTGAGATCTCCTTTGCTCAAGTTTCACTCAGTGTAACATTCAGACCACTTCCTGTTGTCCCCAGGTCAAGATGCACGACTCTCAGCTCCTTCTCCAGCACTGTGTCTGCCTGCACACCACCATGTCACACCATGATGACAATGGACTAAATCTCTGAAAATGTAAGCCACTCCATTCAATGTTTTCTAGTTATAAGAGATTATATGACCATGGTGCCTCTTCACAGCAATAGGAACACTATAACAATAGGAACAACTATACCATGTTGTCATCTGCGCTCCCATTAATGCACACCACACACACGCATCACCTCCACCCACTCTCTAACACATTCTGGGAGCAGAATCAGGCTTATCAAGCGAAGATCAACAGCTTCTACTCTCAAGAGCCCACACTGAGTGTTAAAACTTCATTCAGAAGATAGCCTGGCCAAAACCAGCTTGAGCACGGGAGACTCATCATTGACTTCTCTCTAGTCAGCCAGGACCTTTGTCCTCAGGCCTCTCAAGTGTTTACAAGGCAGAGGGAGAAAAATCAAACATTCCTGGGAAGAATTTTGGCTCAGGCCAGGGCAGGGGTCCAGAGCCCTTGTCCCCCTCCGGGGTGATTTTAATATGCATTTGTGGACACCTCTCGTGGGAAGGCATGCATGAGGACAATGGAAGAGCACCAAACTGAGAGGTAGGGGACACTGGGGACACTGAGGGACCACCCCTTTGTACTTACTTGTCCTTCTTCCAGTAGCCCGAGGCCTGTTCCTCCCATATGACTGTGACACAGATGAGAACAGTTAGTCAACCAACAGACAGTTTACCCTGTCTGGCTCAAGACCATAAAGGACTATGGAACATAAAAAGCCCTATATAATGAGGGCATTATACAGTTGGTGAAATGCCAACATAGTAGCCTGGGTTTGTTCCCCAGCACCACATAAACATGGTGATACACATCTGTAATCTTACCACTTGGGAGATGGGGACAAGATGTTCAAGGTCAGGGCAGGAGAGACGGCTCAGTGGTTAAGAGGGGATACTGCTCCTACAGAGGACCCACGTTCTATCCTCAGCACCCATTCACATAGGATGGCTTAATTACCTGTAACTCCAGCTCCAGGGGAATCCAGCTCGGACCTCTGTGAGCATCTGCACCCATACTCATCTATACACCCCTGTACACATAATTGAAAACATAAAACAAATTCTTTTTTTTTAGTTCAAGGTCATTCTTTGCTACATAGCAAACTCGGGTTTCCTGAGACCTTGTCTCAGGAAGAAAGGAAGGGAGAAAGGGAGGGAGGGAGGGAGGGAGGGAGGGAGGGAGGGAGGGAGGGAGGAAGGGAGGGAGAGAGGGAGGGAGGAAGGGAGGGAAGGAGGAAGGGAGGGAAGGAGGAAGGGAGGGAGGGAACAGGGATGAAGAAGACCTAAAGTGCTGGGGATGTAACTTATTTGATAGAGTATTTGTCTATCACGCAGGAAGCCCTGGGTTTAATCTCTAGTGTGGCATAAGCCGGGTGTAGCAGCAGATACCCGCAATTTCAGCAGTTTGGAAGTAGAGGCAGGAAAACAAGAGCTCAAGTATCTTTAGCTGCATCATGAGTTTGAGGCTAGTCTGACCTACCCGAGACCTTGACTCAAAAAAGAATGACACAGAGTTTAATGGACAGAGGAGCAGACAGGATAGGCTGGCAGACAGTGCTCAAGCTAAACAGGACACTCTGCTCTTAGGGACAAAAGAGCAGGCCAGGAAAAGCTAAGCACTGTTTCCATTCCACCAAGGGCAATAACATGGAAAACAAATAAAATGGGCTTCCCTGGGTGAGGGAGGGGGCACCTAGGGGTGCCCTCTGGCATACTGTGTTAGTTAGGGTTTCTACTGCTGTGATCAAACATCATGACCAAAAGCAACCTGGGGGAGGAAAGATTTGTTCCATCTTACAGAGTGTAGTCCATGATCCAGGGAAGTCAAGGCAGGGACTTGAAGGCAGGAACTGCTGCAGACAAAGGACAGCAAGGAACACTGTTTACAGGCTTGTTCCCTGCTTGTTCAGCCTGCTTTCTTTTAGTGCCTAGGACAACCAGTCCAGGACGGGCACTATCCACAGTGATCTGGGCCCACCTACATCAATCATCAATCAATCAATCAAAAAAAAAAACCTCACAGATTTGCCCATAGGCCAATCTGGTGAGGACATCTTCTCAGTTGAGGTTTCTCCTTCCCAAATGACTTTGATAAGACACCAGCAAATATGCACACGCACATGTGTACGCGCGCGCGCGCGCGCACACACACACACACACACACACACACACACACGCACTTACCAACACACAAGCACATACCCTCGGTATTTTTTCCCTGCAGCCGCTGTGAGGTACCATGTTCTGCATTCTGGAGCTCTCTGAGCCTCTCTCCAGGCCCCATGCGCTAGTTTGGAATCCCCCGGGCAGCAACTCCGTCTTCTGCAGGTCAGTAGCAAACCCAGCCAGAACAGAAGGAGTCCTATGTTGGCTTGGAGGATGTCCCTGTGTTTCCAGGACATGCTGCGATGCACCAGATGCTGTCCCATGGCATTCCCATCCCCACCTCCTTCCAGGGTTAATTTCCTGAAACTGCAAAGTCCCCATAGTACAGGAGACACAGAACCAGTGTCATCTCATCTAATCTCCAGCCTATAGCACGGACCCTGGGGTCACCACAAGTCACAGACTACACGAAGAGTGACAGCTCATGATTCAGGCTCCACAAGACCCTGTCACCCTACCACACAGCCTCCGCCTTCAGTAAGGTGTCCAAGGGCTGTCCTTGGGGAAAGTAAGGGCCTGTCCGGTGTGTTCACAACCAGAGATCTGAGACCATGAGGGACCCCTAGCAAACAGCTGTCCATACTTTTAGAACGTTTGCGTGATGGCGAGGTCATAGTCACTTCAGATATACAGTACAACTGACTCAAGAACCATGCAGACAAGACCTGAGGAGGCTCCATCCACCCTGAGCCCCAGCACTTAGGGACTGCACCCCTAGCAAGTCCCCCTACCTTTGCTATGTGCCACCCACCTGCTTCTTGATACCCCCTAAACCTCTAAAAACCCAGTACTACTCACACACACCCAGCAATGTTGACCTCCCAGTGAAAGACATGGAGAGAACGGGGTGGGGGTAGGGAGTGGTCTTCTCTGTGCACATAGAGTGACCAACATGACATCTTTGCATGTCACAGAGACCCGATCTGATGCATGGGGATGCCTCTGAGTTTAGTACCATCACCTCCAAGACCTTGTGAGGAAGTCATGTACTAACATATAATAAAGAGCCTCCATCTAGTTCGGAAGCCTGATCAGCCAAGGGAGGCCACTGAGGACCCTAAAACCTTCAGACGCATTCTGTCTGACATGCTCAGCCTCGTTCATAGTGACTCAATTCATCACAGCCAAGAGTTCTGCTTGTCGGAAGCCAGCACAGTCGGATCCCCTCCATATAAAATGTCATCTGAAAAATTTAATGGCAGTTTCTGGAGTGGGGAGGGGCACAAGGAAGCCATGCTGATGGAGGAATGTGTCTTGACTTCGGAAACAGAGAAAGGGAGCAAGAGAAGAGAAAAACCAGCAGTCTAGAAGAAAGAAAATATGGAGGTCTCCGCCCTGCAGACCTGCAAAGCGTTTGTTTCCACGTCCTTGCCTGGAGACATGCTTTCTAAAGCTCCAGAGATGGGCATGCCCACAAGCTCTAAAAAGGTAAAGATGCATGTGCATGGCCACAGCAGCCTTCTCAGCAAGAGCCACCCACCTCTCTGCTGTGTGCAAATCGCATCCCTGGTAACACTCCCCACGTCCTGAGAGAGCACCCCACAAGCCCCAGCCCTGCCTACCTGTTCCTGGAGGAGGAGACTCTAAAGGGGGTTCAAGGAAAGGGGAGAGACACTAACACACCTACACAGAGCACCCACCTTGTGCCCCATGGTTTGCCACATATGGTGTTGAGAAAGCTACATGAGGCCCCACCTTTTCCTCATTATGAGAGAAGATGATTGAAGATGACTAGAACACCCTGCGGCCCCCGTATGGGTCTCTGTGAGAGAGCTACATGTATGTTGTATATAGTCAGTTGTGATTGTGACTGTACTCCATATTCCACTGACAAAGACACCAAGGTCAGGTGATGCTAAGTGCGAGGTGTGATCTGAATTAAGCCCCTCTCCCCAGAGCCTGTCCCCTGCACTCTGTCTCAGTACCCCTTTTCTCTGCAACTCATGGATCACACAGATGCACGGCAGATCACACAGCAACTCCAAGACAGGCAAGCCTCCCCAGAAACAGTCCAGCCTGGCATTCTCCACTCAAGTCTGCTCCACCTCCCGCCTGACTACTCTGCCCACAATGCTTCATTTCTCCTGTAAAGACCCTAAACCAGACCATCATAGTTAAGGAGGTTACCGTGACTTCCAGTCACTTTGGTCATCGTAAAGTACAAACCAGAAAATGCACTCACCTGTTTAAAATTCTCCAGTGGCTTCCCGTTGGCTGTGGGCAGAGACTGCTCATTCATTTCCCAGATGCCTACACCCAAATAATCACACAAAAGCTAGATTAATTACAACACTGCTTGGCCAATAGCTTAGGCATCTTTCTAGCTAGCTCTTACATCTTAAATTAATTCATTTCTTTTTATCTGTGTATTACCACTAGGCTGTGGCTTACCAGTGCTCACATGTTACTCCTTTGGCAGCTATGTGGTGTCTCCTTGACTCCGCCTACTTTCTCTCTATATCTCTGTTCAGATTTCCTGCCTGACTTTACTCTGATAAGCCATTGGCCCAAACAGCTTTATTCATCAGCCAATAAAAGCAATACATATACAGAAGGGCATCCCATGTCAATTGGCTTTAAAATAAAAACGTTCCTCCAACAAAGCTACAAATGACACCCTGCCTGGTCCCACTTAGACTGTTAATCAAGAAGTCAATGTGACAGGTGATGGTGGCACATGCCTTTAATCCCAGCACTTGGGAGGCAGAGGCAGGCAGATCTCTGTGAGTTCAAGGGCAGCTTGGTCTACCAAGGAAGTTCCAGGGTAGAGAGGACTGTTACAGAGAGAAACCTTTCTCAAAAAACAAACAAAAAAAGGAGTCAATGCTCTTGCCTTCTGACCATCCCATGCCTCTTTCCAGCCTCAGAACTCTCCTAAGAGTGTTCTTGGGCCTGAGATGCTGTCTTAGTTAGGGTTTCTACTATTGTGAAGAGACACCATGACCACAGCACCTCATTATAAATGAGATCATTTAATGGGACTGGCTTACAGTTCAGCGGTTTAGTCCACGGTCAGCATGGCAAGACGCATGGTGGCATTCAGACAGACATGGTGCTGGAGAGGTAGCTGACAGCTCTACATTCGGATTGGCAGGCAGCAGGAAGAGAGAGCCACACCAGGCCTGGCTTGAGCATCTGTGCTGCTTCTGGAGCAACCTCAGGTCTTCATTCTTAAAACCTCCACCAAAAACTAGAATTGTGTCTTTTCCTCTGTCCCCTGGGCCACAGAGGAACAGACACCTAGAACTGGTTGGGGTCCTGTTTTCTTCACTGTCACATTGCTGAGGCTGCACACAGTCTGTGTCACGCTGCAAAGGTGTGGATTGATGGAGGGAAACGGCCCCAAGTCCTCAGCAGGGGTTTCGCTTGGAAACAGGACAAGGCTGTTGTCCTTTCTTATCACTGTCTTAAGCGCTCCCCGTGGAATCGAGTGGACCATTTTGATGGAATTTGGATGAAATAAACTAAAAATTCATTCCATAGGCTGGTACTACTCATGAATAAAAAAGAACCAATCATTGATCCATACAAGAACTTGGACGGTCACAAAGAAATTTTGCAAAGTGGAAAATGCCCGTGCCCAGCACTAACCTGTTGTCTGGGTCCATTGATTTAGCATTCTCAAACCAGTCAAATTACAGGGATGAAAAAAAGGCCAGCGGTCACAGGGATTAGACATGCGGGTGGGCGTAGCTGTGGAAAGGAAGCACGAGGAAGCCCCTTCATCATGGCAGGAGGGTCTGTGTCCTGGCAGCGGTTCTGGGAATCTATACATGGGATAAAATGTCACAGAACTGTACACAAAGATACACCCAAAACGAAACCACATGGAGGCGTGTGAAAACGCGTGAAACCCAAGACAGGATGCACCCCAGCTAATTATAGTGTATTGTGAGGGACAATGCTTTGGTTTGAGTGACGTGTCACAGTCACAGAGATGTCACCCCCAGGGGAGACCGAGCCACGGATCCATGGCACCACTTTGTCCTCTTTCTGCAACTTCTTACGAGTCTATAACCATTTCAAGAGAAAAAAGGGAAAAAGAATCCACACACCACTCAGGCTCAGGAACCTTCCCTACCTTCTCAACCTCTGTCCTAGGGCCACTAGGTGGTTTCTACACCTCCATCTGTCATGCCCTTTATATCCCTGCTTCTCAATCAGGATACCTGAAGGTGGCCCGGGGCCATGGGCCAGTGTCACACACTCCCATAGTCAGAAGGTTCTGGTACATGCAGCACAGTTGGGGCAGACCCACAGGCATTAGGCACCCACACTCCATCTTGCACCGAAGTTCAAGGGAGGATCTGGTGTATTTCCAATGTAATCTAAGGAGAGTTTTGATTAAACCCCTTCTGGTCAGTCATAACCAGGCCTAGACCCCCCAACTCTGGATCTTAGAGAGTCGGTGGAGAAATGGACAGATGGGAGTCCTACCTTGACTGTATAGCCACCCCAAAGATCCAGGGCGGGGGGGAATGGCATTAAATTGAACTGGTTTGTCCTCCGTGGCTTGGACGTCCATCACCAGCTATGCCACCGAGCAACAAGGTCCTGGTTTTAGTTATGAGCAGAAGCATTGCCAGCAATCACCGTATTCGGGCAGAGGATGGATGCTCAGGGAAGCCTGCTTGACTTTGTGGCTCAGAGATGAGATGGCAAGTCTGGTTTGGGTGGGGTCCAGATTCTGATGGAGGAATCAAAAGAAGAAAATAACTCTCAGCTTGCAGCCGCACAGCAAACTGCAACTGAGCCTCAAGCCCAGCCATGTGGGCGCAGTGGTATCTTAACCCTTAGCAAGACCCTAGGCTTCACTTATCTAGGCAAGCAAACACTGGCAGAAGCGACCTGTGTTGTGTTTATAACCTTTGCGTCACTGGGACTGAATATCTGGAATAAACAGCTTAGGGGGAGGAGGGGAAGGATTTGTTTCAGCTCATGGTTTGGGGAGGTCCAGCCTAAGGTTGCTTGTCGTTCCCCCCCCCCCCCCCCCCGCAGGCTAGAGACCAAGCTCTCAACACAGGAGCCCTTTAGAGGAGATGCGTCATGTCCAGATGATCGCAGCAGTGATCTCAGTAGCTTGGTCTGATATAGAAAACACACTGGGTGATGAGCTGGTGGGGCCCTCCTGCCCCTGCTGTGGCTCACTGCAAGCCCCGAGGGAAAGCCTCCCCTTCCTACCCATCAGGTCTCAGAGTTCTCAGCTTTGAGCACCCTGACCTCTGAAGACCTAAACTGGTCTCAACATTTTTCTAGCCCAGAGTCTCTCAGCCACGATCCTGCTCACTACACTCGCAGAGGTCTCCATCTTACGATAACTGTCCTGTGTACCCCAAGACATCAAGCATCAGACCTGGCTTTTCACTATGCCTTGAGGAAAAATATCCCTAGAAACATATTTTCTAGATCCAGGACTCAACCGGACACCAACCAAGGAAGAGCAAGAGGCCAGCCCAGGCCTGGGGTAGGAGGTCTCCACACCTTCCCTTTCATACAGTCTTCTGTGTGGGCACCCACAGTAGGATCCTGCCCTCGAGGGTGGCTGTCCATCAAGAGCCTGCTTCACCGTTTGGAATTATCTGAAAACCCCCTTCTCTTTGCCGATTGCATCTAAGGCTGGTAGGAGGATCAGAAGGCAGGAGAGGGCGATGCCATCCCACACCTGTCCAGAGCCCCATCGCAAAACTGCAGAGTGGAGTCCTGGATGGGGAGATGGAGACTTGCAGCCTCCCTGCTGAGCGTGCCGGGCTCTGGGCTCAGCGCCCTAATGCTGTCTGGTCCTTCACTTGGTCACTTAGGCCCCTGATGGTATGACAGGTAATTGGATTCCTCCATAACTCCTCGATTCCCTAAAATCCCCTGATCTACTGAAGATGAGAGCTGTTGTAGTTTGAATGTAACTGGCCCCCATAAACTCATAGGGAGAGACGCTCTTAGGAGATGTGGCCTTGTTGGAGTAGGTGTGGCCTTGTTGCAGGAAGTATGTCAGTGTGGAGGTGGGCTTTGAGGTCTCTTTTGCTAAAGCTTTGCTCAATGTGACTCTCAGACCATTTCCTGTTGCATGCAAGATGCAGGACCCTTAGTTTCTTCTCCAGCACCATGTCTGCCTGCATACCACCATGTTCCCTGCCATGAAGATAATGGACTAAACCTTTGAACTGTAAGTGAGCCACCCCAATTAAATGTTTTTCTTCATAAGAATTGCTGAGGTCATGGTGTCTCTTCACAGCAACAGGAACCCTAAGACAATAGTCTAGAATGTCCCCCAAAAATGAGAATGGTCCCATACTATAGAAAGGGTCTCCTCTGAGTTGAGCGCATAGGCCTGGCCTCCCCTCTTCTGTCTCTCTCAGTGCTACTGCTGCTCCAAATGATGCCTGCCATCACACTTTCCTAGCCCCTTCAGTTTCATGTGAGGGCTTTGCCTTATTCACAGGTGTGAACCCACCCCCTCACCAGGATGCTCTCACACAGGGGTAGAGTCCTTGTCTGAGGAATGAACGCAGCCAGGGCAGGAGGCCTCACTGGAAGCAGCTGAAGGGAGACTGGAGTTACAAGAGGCCACTTCCTAAGTCTTGAAGATCCCTGTGAACTGGTATCATGATACCTGGGGCAGAAGACAGCAGAGATGTCAGCCTTTGGTACTGGGGCTTCAGACCATTGGCATTAGAGAACCTTGGGGAATGCTAGTTGGCAATGAACTTGAAGCTTGTGTCAGCGGCTCTTGCTCAGGCATGATTTTCAATCTTCAGTATGTTTTCTGCCTCCATCCCTTCCTCCTCCCTCCTCCCTTCACCTTCCTCCATCTTCCACTTTTTTCCTTTCTTTCATGACTTTCAGAGAGAGAGAGAGAGAGAGAGAGAGAGAGGAGTATATGGATTTGTGTGCGAATTCAGGCATGTGGAGGTCAGAGAACAACCTCATGTGTCAGCTCCCACCTTTCCACCTCATTTGAGGCAGGGTCTCTTCACTACTGACTGTGTCAGCCAGGCTTCCCGGCCCTCATGCTTCCGGAGGCTCTCTGTCTCTGCCTCCCATTTCCCATGGGGGACCCGAGATCACAGACATCTGAGCTACTGCATCTGGCTTGCCTAGGCTCCAGAGATCTGAACTCAGGTCACCAGGATTACCTAGCAGATGCTCTACTCACTGAACCATCCCCAGCCTGATCCACATTGTTTATCGGCTCTTACGAAGATGTAACTGAATATATTAACCAATACATGAACGCAAGCCAGATGTCTATTGAATATATTCCAACATGTGTGCATGTCACAAGCTGGATGATTTCATTAACAATGTTTTTTTTTTCTCAGCAAGCCCTTTTCACTGTGGTATAATTGTTGGGCAATTCTCCGCCATAGTGGTCCCAAACAAAATAGGATCCCTGTTTGGCCCACAGTTTGACGTCGGGATCCCTAGGCTCTTCCAGCATTATGTTCCTCAGAATCATTAGGCCCGCCGGGCGGTGGTGGCGCACGCCTTTAATCCCAGCACTCGGGAGGCGAAGGCAGGCGGATCTCTGTGAGTTCGAGGCCAGCCTGGTCTAGAAAAGCTAGTTCCAGGACAGGAACCAAAAGCTACGGAGAAACCCTGTCTCGAAAATACAAAAAAAAAAAAAAAAAAAAAAAAAGAATCATTAGGCCCTTGGTGTCTGGCCCTCTGCAGAATGAGCTTGTTCCTACTCCCATTATGTCCCTGACCCCATACCATTGCTGCCCCTCCACTCTTACTTCCAAAGACTTCCAAAGCCTGCGCTTCCTCCTGGCCTTTGCCTCTCCTGTCCCCCGTGCCTAGACCCCCCTTTCCATGTTGGCATGATTGTTCCCCCAACTGCTTTGACTTTTCATCCAAATGTTCACTTGTTCCCTGAACACCCCATGGCCACAAAGACACTGACACCCATCCCTCTGCTCCAACTGCTGCCCATTGGCACAGCACTAAGCTAGTTATCTAGGACATCCCTTTGAGGACCCTAAAGGGACTCCCTATAAGGGCCTGTGACACCACAGGAGGTCAAGAACTATGCAGCCCACCATGGGAAAATACAGTGCAACATTTAAAAGAGAGGGGATGGGGAAAAACTTGGGGGGAAGGGCTGACACAGCTCTCAGATATTTCCTCTACTGCTCAGAAGTGCCTGCGTCACAGAATTTCTTCCTCCCACTGAAGGTTTGGAAAAGCCCAAATTTAAGTCCCAAAATGGTTAGATGCACAGCCAGGGTCTGACCTGTCCCAAAACCCATATCTAGAGACTGTTGTACAAGTCAGAGACCCAAACACTCTGGGGATTGTGACACCTCTCCCCAGCCCACTCGGGGATCCCTAAAGTCAGGGTGTTAGGAGCATTGAAAGGACCTAGGCGGCAGACCATGCCACTCTGGGGCTACAGGCGAGGTTTACCCCTGCCAACAGAAGCCTAAGGCCCTGCCCTACCCATTCCCAACCTTCCAAGCTGTCTGCTCCCATCAGGACAGGGCTTCTGACATACAAAACCCAGGCCCTGCCTAGGGCTGGTTTCGGGTTTCTCCAGCACAGTAAATCGGCGTGTTTTTATTTCTCCATCTGTAAACATCTCTCCGTCTAATACGCTAACTGCTGTTCATACCGGGCTATAAAAACAGAGGTCAGAACACAATACGATTATAGTCTTACTTCAATACATCCAACCCGTAATAAAATAAAATCTTACAAACGATCCCGAGGACCCGTTTAGGGGTTCTTTAAGAATTAATGTCTGTCATATGTAAGGGTTCTATTTGGGCATAATATTTTCCACAGCTGTCAAGAGCTATTTAAAAGGCAATATCCTTTTGCTGGCACTCGAGTTCGACTCTGTTTATGCCGTGGGGAGGGTTGTTAATTCTGCGATGTCTGACTCAGAGAGGTGTTTGATTACAGGAGGCCACCACCAACAGCGTGACATAGGACATGGCTGGTGCAAGGTTGGGAGCAGGCCCCTGTGACCATTGAAGGGTGCCTGTAGGGACTGAAATGGACACCAGGAGTGGGGGGAGGTTTTCTGGTGTCTAAGCCAGTGGGGTGATAGCAAGGAGAACTGTGACCTCAAATGAATGGGATGTGGACCCCATCCATGGGGTGATGGCTATGAAAATTCACTCTCCAAATGAAGGTCAGTTCCCCAATTAGGGTGTAGAGAATACGCCTTACGTCTTACCAGGCATTGTTGTCTTACCCACCCACCCCCACCCCGGTGTTTGTATGTTGAGGTCTTAACTCGCAAGTAATCATCCAACAACTACATTTAAAGAGGTTGTCAAAGAAAGTGATTAGGGTAGTATTAATACGGTGAGATTGGTATCCTTTGTAAGAAGAGGCTAGCGAACCTGGAGGTGCTTGCCTGTAATACCAGCACATAGGAAACTGAGGGAGGAGGCTCAAGAGTTCAAGGCTGTGTAGCACAGCCCTGTTTCAAAAAGCTAAATAAATAGGAGGCTGGGGAGACGGTTCACTCGGTGAAGTATATGTCGCTTAAGCATGAGGACTTGAGTTCAGACCCCCGCCACTCTGTCCCAAAGGTGAGGACGGTGGCAGCATGTCTGTAACCCCAACACCAGGGGTCCAGAGACAGGCAGATTCTTAGGGCTTGCTGGACAGTTTCGCTTAGCTCCAGATTCAGCAAGAGGCCCTGTCTCAAAGAATAAAGTAGGAGACAATCCAGGAAGACACTTGGTGCTGACCGAGTGCACACGTACCATACAAACATGCACACATACCTGCCGCCACCACCACACACATAAACCAAGCACACCAGGAAGTGAGGAGTCTAGACACTAGAGAAGATCATGTGATGACACAGAGAGAAAGTGGCCAATGAGAGAAGAAGTTAACCTTGCTGATACCTTGCTCCTGGATGTCTAGTCTGTTGAATGCCACCCAGCCTTGGTCCTTCACTATGGCAGCCTGGCACACAAGGGGCTTCAGGACTGTGTGGACTTACCAGCATCACAGTTGGCTTTGTGGTGGGCACTCCTCCCATGGCTGTGCTTGTGTGGCAGGGAGAAAGTTGTCATTAGCTTTAACATCCCTAGGGACAATGCTCTTCCTGTCCTGAGCAGCTAGGGAGACCACAAATGATGCTCTTTCACTGCCATCTAGGTGACATTGCTGTTCTTGCTCCCTCCAGTGACATTGCAGGAAATGTTTCACTCCGACCCAGTCTAATCCCTTGCACCTCAGAACAAACATGGTTGCCCTGCTTGTCCTCCCATTCTCACAAGGCTTCACCAACCCAGGGGGACCCCAACCCAGCCCCCAGGCCACTCCTCCTCCTGCAAATCTCCCTTTACAGTAGACATCACCATTGTCTTAGCCACAAACCTTGGAGACCTCAGTGCTTCTCCTGCCTCAACCACACCCAGTTCATTAGCATGCCCCTTTCTGTTGGTTCCATTGCCATCTGCCCAGAATCCCATCATTTTCCACTCCCTCCAAGGTGCCGAGCCCAGCAGAGCCACTGTCTTTCACCTGTGGTCTCACTTCTGCCTGAATCCCAAAAGTTTCTTGCTGCTGCCAGAGCTTGGATGCAGACCCAAGCTCAGCACTGCACCACACTCTGGAGGACAAGGTCTGAAATGGAGTTATAGGTCTAGAACCTGTGTCTGCAAGGTTGCCTCCTTCCAGAAGCTCAAGAGTCCTTGCTTTCTCCAGCTTCCAACAGCTACCCAGACTCCCTGTCTCTGTATTCAGACACTTCCTCTCTCTGTATTCTGACCCTGTAGCATAGTGTCTTCCAGTCTCTATATTCAGACACTTCCTCTCTCTGTATTCTGACCCTGTAGCAGTGTCTTCCAACCCTTGCCCCCTCTTTATCCCTCCACAGACGAGTTCTTTCCCAACCACGCTGTCCCACTCACACCCAGCTCCTAACCCTGAGAGTTCCTTCTGTCCTGCGCCCCAGTGGCACGGGTTCTGCCTGGGCTTATTGTCTGACATCGATTTATTTGCCGTTTGCCTTGTTGTCCCCTCTACCTCCAGATGGTACAGAAGAACAGACAGGTGTGCACTTTGATTCATCAGTGGATGCAGATGAAACTGAGAAGTCACAGAGTGGTTACTGAGCCAGGAGACTCCAGAGTCTGAGCTCTGGGCCCCACACATCCAGTTGAAGGTCCTTCAGAACTCTGCCTGCTGCACTTGCCCTCAGATTAAAGGGATAAGCTTGCTCCGGTTCTATAGGAGTTCCTTAAGCGGGCCACAGACTGTATCTCCGTCTGAATTCCATAATTCTGCTAAAAAACAAAAAAAAAGATAAAGATTGAGCTATCAATACATGCTTGAGAATTAGAATGAAGAAAGGCGTAGGTCGGATAGATTAAGGAGGGAATAGGATGGATGGAGGATGGATGGATGGGTTTGTGTGTGTGCACGCATGTATGCACTCGTATGTATCTATATGTGCCTGCTTGTGCACTTGGAAGTATCTGTTTGTATGCATGAATATACACAGAGTTTATTGTGTGAAATAGACTCTCAGTGCAAGACACACACTGCAAATGGCCTCTCAGGCTAGAAACTCAGAAAAGGCTGGTGTTGTAGTCTAAGACCTCTGCACAATTCCCTGTGTTCAAGGGCCGGAGGGCAGGGGCAGTTTTCATTCTATTGAGCCTTCATCTGGTTAGATGATGCCTACCCACATTTGCTGAGAGTCCATTCACTCTTTGCGTAAAATGCTTTTCATAAAAACGCTCTCTCAGAAACATCAAGAATATTGGGTTTGTTGGCCATGCTACCTCTCTCCAGCAGGTAGGAGGAAAGGAAAGATTAAGCAAGTCACCTCATATGTCTGAACCATGGATGGGATGGAGCAATGTCCCCACAGCTCTACAGAGGGGCTGGCCTGCAGAGATGTTCAGGAAATATAATTCCACATCATCAGCTGTGTGGAAGTCCTAGAGACACTCGAGGAGGCCTGCCCTGGCCCCTACTCCATCTCTTAGCCTCTAGTCCTCTGTGCACCTAGCTCAGACCTGGACATTGTTGCTCCTGGTCCCCTCCTTGGGGACATGTCAGCTTCTGCCTCCCTCTCCACAAACTGTACACAGTAAGCATCTTATCTGTGCATGTCATTGTGACTGACGTGTGTTTCCAGGGTGGAAACATGCACACATCCCCCTAAGTTGTCCGTTGTGGGGTTGCACAGACCTCGGAAGCATTTTGCTTGTGAGAACATTTTTGTGTGAATTTCAGACCCACAAAGACATTTTCACAGGAAAAGTGGGAGTCTGGCCTGGGGCTGCCCAGTTTCAATGACTTGTTTAGCTGCTCAGGAAAATAAATACAAATGAATTTGTGGAGACCAGGAGATGAATTCCAACCAAACAAATGCGGTGGTCAGCAGTCCACTCACCAGGGTGGTAGAGTCTCAAACCAAACAACCCGGACTAATGTGATTACCCTACAGCTTGGGATGAACAGGGCCTTCTTCACAGAAGGCGACAAGGCCCTCGAGCAGGAAAAGAACCTGCTTAAGGTCAAATGACAAGATTTGGTAGTTTTTCTTAGCTATCTGATACTAATAAAGCACACGCTAATAAGTAATAAAGCCCACTAATAAATAACAAAGCACACACTAATAAAGGTTTTTAAAGGATAAGATTTTTTATGTGTATTTTTAATGTTTTACCTGTTACAGGTATATGTGTACCTCATGTGTGCTGGTGCTGATGAAGGCCAGAAAAGGTGTCTGATCCCTTTCGGAAATGACTTACAGATTATTGTAAGCCTCCATGTAGGTACTGGGAACAGAACTTGGGTCTTCAGCAAGAGCAACCTGTGCTCTTAACTCCTGAGCCATCTCTCCAGCTCACATACTGATTCTTTTTTTTTTAATTTATTTATTTATTAAAGATTTCTGTCTCTTCCCCGCCACCGCCTCCCATTTCCCTCCCCCTCCCCCAATTAAGTCCCCCCCCCTCCTCAAGAAACACAGTCCCTACAACTTTCTAGGGGATTCTCTCTGTTGACCTGATAGTGTTTATTGTCAGCTTTTCAGGATCTAGACTCACCTAAGAGAAACACCTCTGGCCATACCTGCGAGGGGCCAGCTAGGCTGGGTTAGCCTCGGGCCAAAGCCTGCGAAGGATATCATGATTACACTCATGAGGGGAGGCTGGTTATGTTCTAGCAGGAGACTCTGGACTGTTCATATAGCGAAAGTAAGCCAGGCATCAGCAGGCATCCCCCACACTTTGCCTTCTGAGTGTGATGTGACCCAGGGGGACAAGAAACCGAGACAGCTGAGAGTGCTTCTGCCCAGGTCTGCTCGCCACCATGTCAGGGACCAGGCACCCTCTGCCACCCTGACTGGACCTCACAGACCACAGAGAGTGAAGGACAACAGGCAGGAAGGTGTCATCTGGGCAGCTCCATTATTGTCATGTACAAGAATAGACAAGATCCCTGAGGCGAAAGAACAGACGTGGTTGCCCTTGGGTAGAAGGGGCTGGGAAGGTATTTTCCAGGTCTCACCCCCAGTTATACTGCCCAGCCCTATACCAGTCTTTCTCACACTGTCCGTGCCCTCATCAGGGCTTTGTCTCCATGGTCCCTTTGCCTGCATCCTTCCCACTCTGACCACCTGGTTAATGGCTCTCTTGTCCATGAGATGCCCCTCTTCCAGGAAAGTAGCTCTATGAGGAAGGTAATAGACTTTTTCTTTTGGGCCACCAACCAGCTCCCAAATCACGATAAGAGACTTAGTATTAGTTATGAATGCTTGACCTTATCTTAGGCTTATTTCTTGCTAGCTCTCATAACTTAACCTGTTTCTCTTGAGTTACATTTTTGCCTTGGGACATTTTACCTTTCTTTCCTTCTGTATATCTTCCTTTCACTGCTTCCCATTTCTGGCTGGCATGGTTTTTGACCCCACATGTATCCCCCTCTTTCTCTCTCATTCTCTTCAAGAGAGTAGACGTGAGCCAGGACTCCTATGGGTCTAGGCATGAGGCTGGGACCTCCAAGGAACTAGGCCTGAGCCAGGACCCCAGCATGTATGGGTGTGAATCTGGGACCTCCGAGAGAGTAGGCATGAACCAGAGATCTCTGTGGGCCCAGGCATGAGTCTGGGAGTAGGCCTGAGCCAGGACCTTTGCAGGTCCAGGTGCACCCGAGTCTGGGACCTCCGAGGGAGAAGATCAGAGCCAGAGACCCTTGCAGAACCAACCCCAAGCCAGGGACCTCTGCAGAAATGGATCTAGACTAGGGACATTTACAGAAACAGGTCTGAGCCTACAATTTAGACCAGATGAGGCTTGAGACAACAAACTTCATGGGAGTGGAGCAAACCCTGGGAGTGCTGAGCGACCTCCAGGAACATGGAGTGAGCAACAGGGTAACTAGAACCATGGCACTGACTTATCATGAGGAACAACCATCTGAGCCTTGGATCCACTGGCACCTGGAAGATCAATCACCAGAGTCACAGACAGCCCCAACCACAACAATTAGAAGAAAAGATGAATAGACAAGGTAAGAACACATGCAACACCACAAAGAGCAACACCAGTAAAATCTAGAGGCCCTACAACAGCAAGATTTGAACAACAAAATATAGATGAAGCAGAAGAAAATGACCTAAAAAATAACTTCAGGAGAATGTTTCAGACTTTTAAAGAGGAAATGAGAAATTCCCTCAAAGAAATGGAGGAAAAGACAAACAAAAAATTGGAAGACATTAGCAAATTCCTTAAAGAAAACCAAGAAAAAGCAATCAAATATATGAAAGAAACTATTCAAGACTTGAAAACTGAAATAGAGACAATAAACAAAACACAAGCTGAGGGAATTAAAGAAACAGAAATCATGAGAAAAACATCAGGAACAATAAACGCAAGCATGAACAGCAAAATACAAGATATGGAAGAGAGACTGTAAATACAATAGAGGAAATAGACTTGTCAATCAAAGAAAACATTAAATCTAACAAAAGCTTAATACAAAACATCCAGGAAATATGGGATATCATGAAAAGACCAAGCCTAAGAATAATAGGTATAGAAGAAGGAGAAGTTCAACTCAAAAGCATATATAATATATTTAACAAAATCATAGAAGAAAACTTTCCCAATCTAAAGAAAGATATGCCTATGAAGATACAAGAAGTGTACAGAACACCAAATAGACTGGATCAGCCTGACTTCTCATTGGAGACAATGAAAGCCCAAAGGTCGTGGTCAAGTGTTATACAGACATTAAGAGACCATGGATGCCAGCCCACACTACTATACCCAGCAAAACTTTCAATAACCACAGAAGGACAAAACAAGATATTCCATGATAAAACCAGATTTAACCAATACCTAGCCACAAACCCAGCCCTACACAAAGTATTAGAAGGAAAAATCCAACCCAAGGAAGTTGGCTACATCAACAAAAACACAGACAACTGATGATCTCACAGCAGCAATTCCCAAAAAGGGAAAAACACACAAATTCACATCACCAACAACAAAACCTAAATTAACAGGAGATAGGAATCACTGGTCATTAATATCCCTTAATAGAAATGGACTCAACTCACCTATAAAAAGCACAGGCGGGCTGGAGAGATGGCTCAGTGGTTAAGAGCATTGCCTGCTCTTCCAAAGGTCCTGAGTTCAATTCCCAGCAACCACATGGTGGCTCACAACCATCTGTAATGATGTCTGGTGCCCTCTTCTGGCCATACACACAGACAGAATATTGTATACATAATAAATAAATAAATATAAATATTTTTAAAAAAAGACACAGGCTAACAGATTGGATATGAAAACAGAACCCATCCTTCTTCTGTGGATACAAGAAACACACCTCAAACTCAAAGACCAACATTACCTCAGAGTAAAGGGTTGGGAAAATTTTTTCCAATCAAATAGACCTAAGAAACAAGCTTGTGTAGCTATCCTAATATCTAACAAAATCGACTTCAAACTAAAATCAATTAAAAGAGACAAAGAAGGATATTTCATATTAGTCACAGGAAAACTCCATCAGGAGGAAATCCCAATACTGATCATCTATGCCCCAAATACAAGGGCTCCCTCATATGTAAAAGAAACATTTCTAAAGCTTAAATCATACATTAAACCCCACACACTAATAGTGGGAGACTTCAATATTCCACTCTCACCACTGGAGAGGTCAGTCAGACGAAAAATTAACAGAGAAATAAGGGAACTTACCAATGTTATGACTCAAATGCACTTAACAGACATCTATAGAATATTCCATCCAAACATAAAAGAATATACCTTCTTCTCAGCACCTCATGGAACCTTCTCAAAAATTGACCACATACTCGGTAACAAAACAAACCTTAACAGATACAAAAAACTGGAATAACCCCATGTATCTTATCAGATCACCATGGCTTAAAACTAGAATTCAACAGCAACACTAATCCCAGAAAGCTCACAAACAAATGGAAATTAAAACAATGTTTACCTGAATCACCAATGGGTCAAGGAAGAAATAAAGGGAGAAATTAAAGACTTCCTAAAATTCAATGAAAATAACCACACAACATACCCAAATTTATGGGACACAATGAAAGCAATGTTAAGAGGAAAGTTCATAGCACTAAATGCCTACATAAAGAAGCTAGAAAAATCCCACACTAGTGAATTAACAGAACATTTGAAAAACTTTAGAACAAAAAGAAGCAAACTCACCCAAGAGAACTAGATGGCAGGAAATAATCAAATTTAGAGCCGAAACCAACAAAATGGAAACAAAGAAAAGAATACAAAGAATCAATGTGACAAAGAGTTGGTTCTTCAAGAAAATCAACAAAATAGACAAACCTTTATCCAAATTCACCAAAAGGCAGAGAGAGAATATCCAAATTAACAAAATCAGAAATGAAAACGGGGACATAACAACAGACACGGAGGAAATCCAGAGAATCATCAGGTCATATTTCGAAAACCTGTACTCCACAAAATTGGAAAACTTAAAGGAAATGGACAACTTTCTGGATAAATATCACTTACCAAAATTATATCAAGACCAGATAAACAAATTAAACAGACCTATAACTGCTGAAGAAATAGAAACAGTCATCAAAAGTCTCCCAACCAAAAAAATCCCAGGACCAGATGGTTTCAGCTCAGAATTCTATAAGATTTCCAAAGACAAAATGATACCAATACTTTTCAAATTGTTCCACACAATAGAAGCAGAAGGAACATTGCCAAACTCTTTTTATGAGGCTACAATTACCCTGATACTCAAACCACACAAAGACATTACTAAGAAAAAGAATTACAGATCAATCTCACTCATGAACATTCATACAAAAATACTAAATAAAATATTGGCAAGTCAAATGCAAGAACACATCGGAACCATCATCCACCATGATCAAGTCGGCTTCATCCCAGAGATGCCAGGATGGTTCAACATACAAAAACCTGTCAATGTAACCCACCACATAAACAAACAGAAAAATAAAAATCACATGATCATCTCATTAGATGCCGAAAAAGCTTTCGACAAAATACAACATCCCTACATGATAAAGGTCTTGGAGAGAGCAGGGATACAAGGAACATACCTAAACATAATAAAGGCAATATACAGCAAGCCAACAGCAAACATCAAACTAAATGGAGAGAAAACTCACAGCAATCCTACTGAAATCAGTAACAAGATAAGGTTGTCCAATCTCTCCATATCTAGTCAATATAATTCTTGAAGTCCTAGCTAGAGAAATAAGACAACAAAAGGAGATCAAGGAGATACAACTCAGAAAAGAAGAAGTCAAACTCTCACTGTTTGCTGATGATATGATAGTTTACATAAGCGACCCCAAAAATTCTACCAAGGAACTTCTACAACTCATAAACACTTTCAGTAATGTAGCAGGATACAAGATTAACTCCAAAAAATTAGTAGCCCTCCTATACACAGATGATAAATGGGCTGAGAAAGAAATTAAAGAAACATCACCCCAAAATAGCATAAAATATCTTGAAGTAACTCTAATCAAACAAGTAAAGTTCTTTATGAACTTTAAATCTTTGAAGAAAGAAATTGAAAAAGACACCAGAAAATGTAAAGATCTCCCATGCTCTTGAGTAGGCAGAATTAACATAGTAAAAATGGCAGTCTTACCTAATGCAGTCTACAGATTCAATGCAATGCCCATCGAAATCCCATGAAAATTCTTCACAGACCTCAAAAGAACAGTATTCAACTTCATATGGAAAAGCAAAAAACCAGGATAACCAAAATAATCCTATACAATAAAAGAATTTCTGGAGGCATAACAATCCCGACTTCAAACTCTACTACAGAGCTACAGTACTGAAAACAGCCCAGTATTGGCATAAAAACAGACTAGAGGACCAATGGAACCAAACTGAAGACCAACATACTAATCCACACACTTTTGAACACCTGATTTTGACAAAGAAGTAAAAAATATCAAATGAAAAAAAAGAAAGCATATTTAACAGATGGTGCTGGCATAACTGAATATCAACATGTAGAAGAATGAAAATAGACCTCTATCTATCACCATGCACAAAACGCATGTTCAAATGGATCAAAGACCTCAACATAAAGCCAACTACACTGAACTTCACAGAAGAGAAAGTGGGAAGTACACTTGAACGCATTGGCACAGGAGACCACTTCCTAAATACACCCCAATAGCACAGACACTGAGAGAAAAAATTAATAAATGGGACCTCCTAATACTGAAACGCTTCTGTAAAGCAAAGGACATGGTCAACAAGACAAAACGACAGCCTACAGAATGGGAAAAGATCTTCACCAACCCCACATCAGACAGAGGTTTGATCTCCAAAATATACAAAGAACTCAAGAAACTGATCATCAAAAGAACAAATAATCCAATAAAAATAAATGGAGTACAGACCTAAACAGAGAACTCTCAACAGAGGAACCTAAAATGGCTGAAAGATACTTAAGGAAATGTTCAACATCCTTAGCCATCAGAAAAATGCAAATCAAAACAACTCTGAGATTCCATCTTAGACCTGTAAGAATGGCCAAGATCAAAAACACTGATGACAGCTTATGCTGGAGAGATTGTGGGGTAAAGGGAGCACTCCTGCATTGTTAGTAGGAGTGCAAGCGGGTACAACCCCTTTGGATATCAGTGTGGTGATTTCTCAGAAAATTAGGAAACAACCTTCCTCAAAACCCAGTAATACCACTTTTGGGTATATATCCAAGGGATGCTCAATTGTGCCACAAGGACATGTGCTCAACTATGTTCATAGCAGCTTTGTTTGTCATAGCCAGAACCTGGAAACAACCTAAATGTCCTCTGACCGAAGAATGGATAAGGAAAATGTGGTACATTTACACAATGGAGTATTACACAGCAGAAAAAAATAGCGACATCTTGAAATCTGCAGGCAAATGGATGGAGCTAGAAAATATCATTTTGAGTGAGGTAACCCAGAGAGACAATTACCATATGTACTCACTCATAAGTGGTTTTTAAACATAAAGTAAAGAAAAGCAGCCTATAAATCACAATCCCAGAGAACCTAGACAACAATGAGGACCCTAGGAGAGACATACATGGATCTAATCTGCATGGGAAATAGAAAAAAACAAGGTCTCCTGAGTAAATTGGGAGCATGGGGACCCTGAGGGAGTCTGAAGGGGAGGGGAGAGGCAGAGAGGGGAGCAGAGAAATACGTAGAGTTCAATATAAATTAATAAAAAAATCACCAATTAAAAAAAGAGCAGATATAGCAGAGGCCTGAAAGCGAACAGGACCAGTGACGTCCTGAGGGCCCCTTAACAAAGGGACTTACAATGAGTGGCTTCAAACTGCACAATCAAATCCTCAACTCTGCAGCCCTAAAAATCTAAAACCAAGGTGCAGTCAGAACCATACTAAGGAGTACTTAAAGAACCAGTGCTTGACTGTCCCTATTTCTGGTGGCTCCCAGTAAGCAAGGGCGTTTGCTGCCTAGTGTCAGGCTAAGCCTACGCCCTGTTTCCAGGAGGGATGTGACTGTCACCTCAATGTGTTTTTTCACATGCTTGTAACTAGGACACCAGCCATTATGTTTAGGGGTCACCTTGACCACACCACCTCACCTCAACTCCCTGTGTCTACCAGGACCCAGTTTCAAAGAAGAGAAGTACTGAGGGCTCAGATGCCAGTCTATCTTTCAGAGGCACACAATCCAACCCAAGTTAGGGAAAGCTAGGAACATCCAGTGAGTCCCCCAAGTCAGCACGCTGGTGGCACATCTCTGTTAATCACACCCAGTTTGTATTCTTGCAAGGAAGAGGTCTGCCCTCCCGGTGGCCTCTAAGACCATCTCACAGTGGTTCCCTGACTGTAAACCACGGCCCATTGGCTGTAAACTGTTTGTAAGGTCTTAAATAAACACAACCAACCTTCTGAAGCTGGTGAATCATCACTTACCCACCAAGCCCCACAGCCCTGAGATTCGAAAAACAAACCAGCAGGCAGAGCCAGCCACCCACAGAGGACAGCACTTAGGGTCTCTGTGACAGCTGCATAGCCAAGCCCCCCTCCCATGGTGATCCTGTCAGAACTGGACCAGGGGTGTGGATACAGCCCAGGATACAAAGGGTCTAATTGCTATGGGATAATTTAAGTGAAAGGCTTTGCCCCTTGACTGGACTGAGCCCATAGCCAGGCCCTTCCCTCTGTTGTATTGGAAGCTGAGATGCCTTAGTTTCCCCATTTAGCTTCTAAGTCCATCCAATAGATAGCTTTCAAATGATGTCATTTTATAGCCAGGACCACAAGGGAGCAACCTGTGGGAAAGATAAAGACTCAGGATAAGGCTAGTTCAATCATTCAGTGGTGGACTTTTAATAGTAGCCAATAGAACACACACATACATGCATGCTGGGGTGTGTGTGTGTGTGTGTGTCTGTCTGTCTGTCTGTCTGTCTGTCTGTCCAAGTCAGAGGTAAGGCCCAGAATCTATCTCTACTCCTTTCCATTTTACTTTTGGAAACAGGGTCTCTCTTTGTGCCTGGAGCTTGTGATTTGGCCAGCGTGCCCTAGGGACTGTCTTCCTGTCTACCAGACTTTATGTGGGTTCTGGGGATCTGAACTCAGATCTTCACTTTTACATAGTGGGCCCTTTACCCACTGAACCATCTCCCCCGCTCCTATGCTCAGAATTTAAAGCACAAAACTTTCTATAAAACAGATTGGTGCCTTGCCTTCTAGGCCCACCTCTGGTGGTGGGCGGTGGACATTGCCTTCTGCAAGCCCAGGAACAGCTGGGCTGGGCTCAGCACCTGCTTTGTGAGCAGGTGTATAAGGTTCCCTTTCCCAGGTAGCCTCCGGCTCCTGGGCTAAGGGCCACTTGACTCCTCCTTGCTCTTTGCTGCTGATCCCCTCTCCTCTGCCTGAGGAGGGCAGCGACATGGTCCGCGTGCCCACATTTCACAAGTTGGTGGGCTGGAGGCCTGTTAAGGGGACCAAGTTCTCCCAAAGAGCAGTGGAAGGGAAGAGCAGTCTGGATAGCTAAGACTCCCTCTCACTAGCCTTGACAAGAGACCACGTGGGTGACTTTTCTAGTGTTGTACTTCTAGAAGCTTCTGCCAAAGGCAGTGCAAACAGTGGTGACATCAGCTCACTGTGTGACCTGTGGTTAGTCTATGCTTGCTGTCTCTGCTTCTTCATTTACAAGGCAAGGTGTCACTGTGGTCCCTTCTTTCTCCGGAGTCAAAAAGGATGGTGGCGCACGCCTTTAATCCCAGCACTCGGGAGGCAGAGGCAGGCAGATCTATGTGAGTTCGAGACCAGCCTGGTCTACAGAGCTAGTTCCAGGACAGGCTCCAAAGCCACAGAGAAACCCTGTCTCGAAAAACCAAAAAAAAAAAAAAAAAAGAAAAGAAAAGAAAAAGAAAGAAAGAAAGAAAGAAAGAAAGAAAGAAAGAAAGAAAGAAAGAAAAGGACCAAAAGGATGCAGGGAAGACAGCAACGTGGCCATTTGCCTGGTGGTCCCAGCTAGTTCTGTAGAGCTGGAACCTAGCCTGTAGCCCTGGCTGTGAGGCCTCCGGGAGTCATTCAGCGTCTAAGCCCATCTGTAAACAGCAGCTACCGCAGGGGGATGAGAGGATCAGCAGAAGACCAGGCATGACAAATGATTCACATGCTGACAGTGGCTTTTTTTTTTTAATTGTCGTCATGGCTGTTTTTCCTGTTACTGCCGACAGTAGGCTGTTCTATCTCCCGAAAGCAGACGCAGACGGGCTCCAATGTGAGCAGGTTGCAAGAGACAGGAAGACTCTGTACGTTACCAGCAGGGGTCTGGAGAGGTCGGGCTAGAAGCAGGGGAAGGCCACCGGAGCTCCAGCCACAGTGCAGGACACTGTAGACAACGTGGTGCTTAGACCTGCCAGGACAGCCTGCAGCGAGCTCCACCTCTGAACAAGGGAGTTGAGCTATGGCCTCCTGAAGGCTGGACTTCCATGGCCTCCGGATCGGTGTGGGGAGCAGAGCTGGTGTCTCCAGGGCAGGAAACTACAACTGCAGCTCCTGCATCCTGAACGCTGACAGTGAACCTGGATGATCAGGACAAGGAAAGTGCCAAGGGAGCCTGCCGACTCCGGCTTGTCTTTTCCACGGGTATAATACACATTTGGAGCCTGAGGACGTGGGCCGGTGGTTAAAGCCCTTGCCATGCAAGTCAAAGGATTGGAGTTCAGCTCCCAGAACTCGTTTAAATGTCTGGTGGGTGCAGTAGTCTCTCTATAATTCCAGTCTCAGAACAGGAGCCAGGTAAGCCCGGAAACGAGCTTGCTACCCAGCTCTAGATATGACTGCGAAACCCTTCCTCAAAGAATAAGGTGGACGAGTGACAAAGGAGGCTTCTACATACATGTGCATGAACACCTCGCATGCCAACTCGCTGCAAACACACACGCACACACACACAAAGATCATGATGCCACTTACAAAAATGGTGCCTCTTGCTCTCTATGTTCTGTGGGAGTCTACAGAAGTGAATCTGTTCCATTTTGCCTAAAGGTCAGAGAGTTCAGATCTATTCTTTCTCCTTCAAGGTTACACGACAGAAAGTTTGCCCTAAGGTGTGGCTACTAACAGGATGCTTTGACCTAGGGTGTGGTTCTTTGATGCTTTGGGTATTGAGCAGGTAATTACTTTGTTTGCTCTTTGTGTCTTGGTAAAGAAGCCTTTTGCTTCTCCCCGCCTCCTTTGGACTGGGGTATAAAAAGGCTATGAGAAATAAACACGAGGCGAATCTCAACCTTTACTAGAGATGCCCTCCCGATCCTATCTGTTGACTCGTTTATTTCTTTCTTAATCTTCATGTTTCCCTCCAAGCACAGACGAATAAACTGGGCGGGACTCTGCAGATGTCATGACAAATAGTCCTCGACATGGGGCCAGGCAGATGTCGCCTCAACACGGGACCCAACAATGTTCTTCCGTGGATCGTGCGCATTAGCCATGTACTGTCAACATTGCACGGGTGGGAAAACTGAGGCCCAGTGCATGGTGTGACTCACTCTGGAAAATAAGGACGTAGCATGTGCTTAGATGGGGGAACTTTCACAGCAAAGACCACAGAGGCCACCAAGAGGCTCCTCTAAGTATTTTACTCAGGGAGACAGATGGGAGGTGTCCTGGGAGGGAGGATGGGTGGCCGAGACTTGCATGTGAGAGAGGCCATCATGGGGGCTGTAGTACAGGGATCACAAAAGGCTGAAGAGGAGCAGATCTGCAGGGCATCTGCTTCAGGTCTCCAGGGGAGAGGAGGTCGGCTGGAGGAGGACCAAGCCTAGGGTTCAGATGGAGGAAGAGCTGACAAGAACATGGGGCTTCTTGGGGAGGTATAGCACAAATAATAAAAACCTAGAAACAGAACTTGGGGTTCAACTTGAAAACCAGAAAAGCAAGGCAGCCAAGCCACTAGAGAAGTCTTACTTCTACCATGGCTGGGCAACCATAGACTAAGCAGATTAAGTCTCTCTCCTCCCATTTTATATTCCCTGTGGTGTTAGGATTAAAGGCGTGATGTCCTAGTACTGAAATTAAAGGTGTGAGCCACCACCATCTGGATTTGTTTCTACATTGATCGTGTATAGCCCAGGGTAGCCATAAACTCACAGAGATCCATCTGCCTCTGTCACCCAAATCCTGGGATTATAGGTGTGTGTCACCATTACCTGACCTCTAGTGGCTTTAGTTTTGCCTCTGGTCTTCAGGTAAGATTTATTTGTTAAAAAACAAATACTATACCACTACAGGGAGGAGAAGCATAAGATGAAGGGGTTGGTAGATATTACTTTGAGGCCTCTTTCTGGGCACCTCAAGGAACAGGATGACTTTTACAGGGCAGAGCTGTGAAGGTGGCTAGTTTCCAGTGGTCCTCTAAGAAGAGATGCTCCATGGGTTGGTACTTAGGTTTGCTCTGCGCTCGGGACTTGAACCTTGGTCACCAAGGCTGCAAGGAAATGAGGAGGCCATCTGGACAAGAAGAAGGAAGGACAGTGCAGAAAGAACAGAGCCAGGGATACAGCTACAGGAACTCACTTCCAGGGCCAGGCAGAGAGGGAGCCTGTGTAGGAGACAGAGCTGTGGTCCCCAAGGTCAAGTGAGAACTCTTCAGAAGGGACAAGCTAGAGAGAGTAGAACACTTGTTCCCTGGGCCCTTCCTAGGCCTGACTTTCTTTGGTTACTTTAAAAACGTATTTCTTAGGAGCTGGGGAGATGGCTCAGTCAATAAGTCACTTGCCTCACAAGAATAAGGTCTCGAGTTCAGCTCCCAGTTTGTGGATAAAAAGCCAGGAGTGGTGGTGCATGCTTGTCATCCCTGACAAGGTGAGATGAGCAACAGAGACAAACAGACCTTGGCAAGTTTCCTGACCAGCTAGCCTAACCTGCTTGCCAAAGCTCCAGGCCATAGAAGAGACCCTGCCTTAAACACAAAGTGGAAGGCTCATGAGAAATGGCACCCGAGATCATCTTCTGATCTCCACATGCACGAGCACACAGGTGTATATGTACACACATGCAAACACGCAGCAGACACACACATGCACAAACAACATTCTTGGTCACAGACTTGCACAGATAAGTTGCATGTTATCGGCAGTTTGCAGCTTGCAGAGTTTTTCCCTAAAGATCTACCACGTGACCCTGGTATAAGCAAAGCTAAGTAGATGCAGTGGTCTGGACCCCTGTCTTCTGAAGCCACAGCAGCTGGGTAGAGACCTGAGTCCATAGATACTGCACAAGGCAAGATGACAGCAATAATTTGAGTCCTTTCCTGGCTCCCCACAGCTCTGCCTGGCTCTGGAGGCCAAACAGGGTACTAATTGGTACCCTGGGGTTAAGCACTTTCCCAGAGCCCTGCTCTGCACCCCTCCCTTGGCCTCTCACACCCCTAAACACCAGGCTAGCAGGTTGCACCAAGAGCACATTCATGCACCAAAACTGATTGGTTTCTGACAAATCCAGCTTGGCCTCTTTTTAGCACCTACTCATCCCCAGGGGCTGAAACCTGATCCACAGTGATTTTCTCCAGAACCAAGGGGGGGCAGGGAACTACTCCCAGGGAAGGCCTGTAGATGTGATTAGCAGGTGAGGATTTTAGGGGCCAGGAAGTCAGGTGCTGTCAGCACCAGAAAAGCTGAGCTGGTGACCTACTTCCAGCTGGGAGACTAGGCAGGTCCCCCAGCAGGAGGCAGAATGGGCTTCCTGTCTAGAGTCATGAAAATATCTGAAATTCAATAAATTAAATAGGAAGGACTTTATCTAAGGCCACAGTGAGTTAATATAACCATTATTACCATAATTTTCATCTCCAGACCACCATCTTCACTATCATCACCAATCACTGTTACTATAATCAACATCATCACCACCATTATAATTACTTTTACTGTTTTAATCCCCACCACCATTTCATCAGCACCTTCATTATCACCATCATCAGTACCACCACCATCACCATTATCATTACTGTCACCACCATCACCATCATTGCCATCACCACCATCACCATCATCATTACCGTCACCACCATCACCATCATTACCGTCACCACCATCATCATCACCATCATTACCGTCACCACCATCACCATCATTGCCATCACCACCATCACCACCATCACCATCATCATTACCGTCACCACCATCACCATCATTACCGTCACCACCATCACCACCATCACCATCATCATTACCGTCACCACCATTACTATCATTACCGTCACCACCATCATCATCACCATCATTACCATCACCACCATCACCATCATCATTACTGTTACCACCATCACCATCATTGCCGTCACTACCATCACCATCATCATCACCATCATTACCATCACCACCATCACCATCATCATTACTGTCACCACCATCACCATCATTGCCGTCACCACCATCACCATCATCATCACCATCATTACCATCACCACCATCACCACCATCACCATCATCATCACCATCATTACCATCACCACCATCACCATCATTACTGTCTCCACCATCACCATCATCATCACCATCATTACCATCACACCATCACCATCATTACTGTCTCCACCATCACCATCATCATCACCATCATTACCGTCACAACCATCACCATCATTACCATCACCACCATCACCATCATTACCGTCACCACCATCACCATCATTACCATCACCACCATCACCACCAACATCATCATCATCACCATCATTACCATCACCACCATCATCATCACCATCATTACCGTCACCACCATCACCATTAACATCACCATCCTCACTATCATAACCACTCCCTTGACCATCAACATCGCTATTATCATCTTTATCGCTATCACCATTGCTACCATCACTGCCACCATCATCACTACCATTACCGTTATCATCTCTATTATCCTCAATATCACCTTCATCATCGTTACCGTCATCTATTTACCGCTATCCAACATTATTCTGGAAAGTCTCCAGACTCATGGAGTCCTCCTCCCATGCCCTACTGCCTCTGCCTGTCTCCCTGCCTCATGGTACCTCTTCTTCCCCATTCTCCCATACCCTCTCCTCCCGGTACATACACTGCTTTTCAAAACCATCATGTCTACTTCTTCATGTTGCATAGAGCGTGATTTCAATCAAAAGATCCTGAGAGGAAATTTCGACACATGAAAGGCGAGGGTGGAAGCTGCTTGTGTCTAAAGTAATTGCAGGGCAAGTCACCCTCCACCACTCTTCAGTGAGCAGGACGGCCACTTTCTCTCCTTAGCTGGAAAATCCCTTGGGGAGAAGAGGCACTAGGTTACACCAGGGAAGATCCTCAAGTCTTAGTTGACTCTCTCAATCTCACTCTGTAGTAGGAAGAGAAGGGAAAGGAGGGGAGGGAAGGGGAGGGAAGGGAAGGGAATTCCTTCACTGGCTCCTCTGAGAAGGGTGAAAGAAACATTCTTTACAATCCCCCACTCATGTGTTGGCCTTGAGATCTGGGCTGTACCCCCACATCCTACTGAGGGAAGAGGGCTCCAGCTACCAGGCTCTAGACCACCATTCCTTCTGATCGCCACTCCCTAGAGCCTTGCCAGCAAGGTCAGGCTGGCTCCTGCACGGGAGGCAACAGGGGCCAATATCCACAAGGCCACTTGCGAGCCTATGTCCTCTTTTTCCCCCTTCCCACCTAGATCCCCAGTCGTGCAGCCTCATTCAGCCTCGTTGGCTGGCCTTGTGCAGCTTTTACACTTAGAATCACAGGATTCAGCTTCGGGTTGGGGTTAGGAAAAAACAGGGAACCTCCTCTTATACACATCCTTGGGGGAAGTTTAAAAGTCTCTTCCCCCCCCTCCCCAGGTAAAGAGAGGGGGGACCAAAATGACTTCAGGCCACCCAAGGGCCCCAGGGAGTCTAGTGCGCGTGTCTCTGCTGCAGGCTGAATTATGCCTGGCAGAGCCAGTCTGACAGCCTGGGTCGACCGCTTTCCCACAGCTGCCTAATGAGGCCCTCTGAGTGGCTGCGGCTGCGGGGAGAGTGGCCAAGGTGATGATGACATCCAGGGGACCAATTTGGTCACTGAATGACTGACCCAGCCATTGTGCCTCATGGAGCAATTATTCCCCAGCCTGCCTGGCAGCTTAGGACGGCTTTGGGGCTCAGAGTTCCCCGGGGCAGGTCATTCAGGAAGAATAAATCTGAAGTTGCTCTAAAGTAAAAGGAGGCACCCCACTTTGAGGTAGGGGTAGCTGACTGTGATACACAGTTGTCTATAAGACAGTGATGTAGTCACAGACCTGTTCACATTTGCCCTGCCTAAGACCCTGGGCTGAGCTTAATACTGTGTCTCCAGCTGTTGCTGGGGTCACCCCTGTAGTGAGGCATGTGAAGCTCAGGTGCAGGTCCAAAGTCACTTGTGACTGTATATGACCAAATTCTTGTGATTCTACACCAGCCTGTTCACCTCCCCAAACTCGTGTTTCCCCTTATGCTGTGCGCACCCCACCCCACATCCCCCTCTCCAGCCCACTACCCACTCACTCCTCAGTGGCACAGGAAGAACTCAAAATCAGTGGGTGGAGCTCAGCCCTGAGTGGGGAAGTTGGATAGAGGGGACTGGGAGGTGAGTTAAGGAGATGCAGCAAGTGACGGTCATGATGGGCCAGCTGAGGGCCTGAGTGAGGAGTGGGCAGGGGCTGCATCATAGAGTGGGAGAGCAGCTGGAGCATCAGGAGTAGCAGGAGCAGTAGGGGGCAGCCTCAAATGGTGCAAAAACCCTGGCAAATACCCAGGCTACAATTGGCATCCAAAAAAGGCTGAAGGCGTATGACAGGAGCCAGGCAGGTGGAACCGGGCTATTCCCAGAGCAGAGGCCAAAGCTGTGGCAGAGTGTGGATTTGCTCCAGTTTTGGTCTGAAGGCATCTGCTTGGAGCAGAGCTGGCAAGTAAGGTTGACCAGACCGTGCATTGCCTAGTGAACTCACCGTTCCAAAGCTATAGGCCTTGGCAGCATTCCTGCCCCCTCCACCAGTTGGCATCAGTGCCCAGTGGATTTCCCGAGTCTGGACTCTGTACAGGACTATCTACCCTTGCCACAGCCCAAGGGCCTGTCCAGCCTCAAGGACAACCCTCCTTCCAAGGTGACCCTAATTCTGCCTCTCTGCTTCCCCTTCCACCTTCCACTAGAATTCATCATTGCTTCCTCTCAAGTTTTGGGGTATTGTGGTACCTTCTTAGGGGCCCAGACTGGGTTCTGGCTGGCTCTTGTAGACATCTAAGTACTTCTTGACCCTTTTGGGAAAGTGAGGAGAGTGCAGGTTTTAGAATCAGACCGCCTGGAAGAAAGGCAAGAGGAGGATGCCTTCTGGAAGAGCTGACCAAGCTGGCTCTTAAATTTGTAAGATGCAGAAGATGGGGAGGGGGAGAAATTAAGGAAGAGAAAGTAAAAATGCTAGAGGCATGAAAGACTCAGCGTGTATGGGTAATGGTGAGAAGCAGTGAGGTGGAGGTGTGGGGAAGAGAAGGGAAGCTGAGTTACTTGTGCAGAGCCTACCTAGGCCCTAGATCAAGGGGGAAGGAGGCTTCAGCTCCCCCTGTGCTCTAACCAAGAGCAAGCAGCAGGTTCCCAGTGGATGTCAGCTGCCCACTGCCCAGGTGACACCATGCCTTCAGCCTGTTCCATCCTCCACGAACAACGGCCTTGGCTAGAGTTCTCTAAGAGCCCCTGAGAGGGAGGTGCTCCCTGGCTGGCCCAGCCTCGCCCTCCTCTGTTCCAGGACTCAAGCATGTGGTCCTATCACCATCATCTCTCTCTGATTCATTCACTCACTGATCGTTATCCCCGGACCCTTCCAATGCTTCAGACAGGCCGTCCATTTAATTTTGTAAAACCAAACAGCACGACGCTGGTTCTCTCAGGATGCACGGGGAGCGCGCGATACGGTCTGTGGAATGTTTCTCAGAGCAGTGAAAAATTTAATTTTTCCCCCCAGCATCAAGATGTGTCAAACATAATTTATGCCTGGACATAATTCATCCCCAAAGATAAATATTGAAACCCAAGAGAGGAGAGGCAGCTGCAGAATTTGCTGGGGCCCAGGGGCGGCCGAGTGGGTCCCCCTCCCATCCCGCCACTGACGGGGTGAAAGCATAGAGGAAAGCAAAGCTAGCCTGGGATCTGGCCTCGGTCTCCTGGAAATGCTGAGTGCATTTCTTTCTCTTTCTTTTCTTTCTCCAGGCCTCTTTTGTGTCTGCGGACTATTGCTCTGTCTCGCATAAAATCTCTCGCAATAGAAGTCTTCAATTAAAGTCACCTACTGGTCTTTGTCAGTTGAACTTGATGCTGTCAAATCATGCAGAACTCCTTAAGCCAATACAAGTCATTACAGAGAGAGTGAATAAGAGCCACGGCGGGCAGGAGCCCTCTGTGATCAATTGATATCTTCCTTCGCTTGGGAGGGGGGTGGAGGTCTCAGAGTCCTGCTCCCCGCCGCCTCATCCCCCCCCACGGGGGCCTGAACCCCTGGATCCAATTAGACCGCAGTTCGGCGGGTCTGAGGGTGCGCTGAAAGGCCATCGGTAGGCGAGCCCATTAATAACTCGCCAGTGCCCTGCGTATTGTAATTGTCAGTCTGCAATTTACAGTAATCCTCCCATGCAAAAGCCCAAGTCGCTGCAGCTGATTGGAAATTCATACGCCCGTTTGAAAGAGAAAAACACAAGCTGCATGGGTTAAAAGGCCACAGCGTGCAAGTGTGTGTGTTGAGTGACAGACATTTTAGTACTAGCCTGGGACCATATTTTAAAAGGTCACTGAAAACTCTTGGCTTGGGCTCTCTGACAAACAATGAACGTCCTGGGTATTTATTTGCCATCTCTTTGTTTTTACAGCACGCAGAATGAATGACTTAAATGACGTTGTGCGGGCCTGCATATTGTCATCACAGGTTACAAGTCATTATGAAACTCCGTCAAATCAAACCAAACCCGGTCAAGGCAATGAGACTAAGAGTTATTTGCATTCCTTCTGTCATAAAAAATCATATCCCCTTACTCAAGACTTTCAATTCGTTATTAAATGCAGCCACGAGAGTATTTCGGGTCTGGCAATATAAGCCCAAGGAAACCTTCTTGGTATAACTCAGTGTAACAGCTCAGACCCGATCCCACTAAAAAGTCCCAGTTGAGCGTATCTGGGCATTCAATCAAGACATACATATTACTTTTAAATAAGATTAGCCTCTATATTTTGCTGCTTAAGTTAAAACTTTTCATGTCTTTTTCTGCTTTTATATAAACTCCAGCATAATTCTGTTTTAGCAAAATACTTCAAACAAATTAAAAACCTCAAGTTGAATGTGTCCCTAACAAAAACTTTCTTAATGGCGTTGCAACACGTTTGCTGATGTTAAAAACACTTTCTCATAGATGAATGTTCCTGCCCCTCCCCACTTCCTTGTCTTTGGAATCACAACAGCACAGCATCCTCCTTGGCTGCTAGGACATAGGGTTTGACTGGTTACTTTCCACTGACCCACAGTACCTATTGAAAAAATAAATTGTCGTGTCCTATCTGACTACAAGTAGGTTCTGCGTTAATTGGGAAATGGAAAGTGATCAGTTGGACGAGTGTAAGGTGGAGAATCGGGGTAGATGAACACACTGTCCCCCCAAAGGATACTAGTTTTGGATATGCATCTTAGTTTAGTCTCCATTGAGTGATAGAATACTACAACGAAAGCAACTTAGGGAGCAAAGGTTTATTTTAGCCTGTAGTTCCAGGCTGCCGTCCATCACTCAGAACTTAAGGAGACAAGGTTTATTTTAGCCTAGTTACAGGCTGCTGCCCATCACTTACGGGGAGTCACAGCAACCATAACTTGAACACTAGGCAAGAAGCAAAGAACAACGAACTAATTAATGCATGCACGCCAGCGCTCAGCTGGCTTTCTCCACTCTTATAGATCAGAATTCCACACGTAGGGAATGGTGCCACCCTGAGTGGGTGAGACTTCTCACACTGATTAATGTCATTAAGATAATCCCTCAAAAACATTCTCAGAAGTCCTTCTCCCTGGGTGATTCTAGATCGTGTCAACATGACCAAACTAATTATCACATGTAAAGACCAGGGGCAACAGTGGCTTTCTGATCTTGGAACTGTGGAATGTCAAAGTAACATCCATTCCTAATCCAAAGACAATGGCTCTGACTGCTCTGAGATATAAGGATCAGGGAAGACTGTCATGAACAGTGAGCGCTCAGAGACTTCAGTCTATTCATTGGGCACTTGGATCCAAGGAAAGAAAACCGAGCAGCGAACCTGTGCCGGTTCACACGGAGTCTCCATGTTCAGTGTATTTTGAGCGGACACAGAATGAGGCCTTAGTGACGGTTCCCACGTTGCAGTCTCTCACCCTGGTATCACCTGCCTGCCTAGGGTACATAATCTAAGCCTAAAATTTCACTGGAACTGGTGATGACCCTCTTCTGAAATGGTATGTAGCTGGGGTTTCTTCAGAAGCGAAGCTCACAGAGGTCCTCAGCTTCACTCCATGGTGCAGTGGGCGGATGGCAGGCACCTCATCTGACACCCTGCCTGTGAGTGTGGGTGGGGCCCGGGAAAGTGATGCCTGCCTGCTGTTGTGGCTGGCCTACCTTCTATGGCAAAGATGCGAGGGTATGCATCAGTCACAAGGGTTCCCCATTCAATGGACTGAGTTCATGGAGACAAAGATGACCTAGGTGCTGGAGCAGACCCTTTAGAAGCCAATCCAGAGCTTCCTAAGAAGATAGCCATAAAGTTGGGGTGGGGGATAGGCGGGTGCTTGTGGGCAGCTAGCAACCAGGTACTTGCATCTACAAGATGGTGGACGCTACCAGCAGTCACGGAGCACGAATGAAGACCGAGCCTGTGTGAGCCCAACGCTACAGGGGAAACTTGACTACAGCCTTGGGAACTCCAGAAAGACCCTAGCTAGGCTGAGCTGGGACTCCAGAACAGAGAGGATGTGAGCTAAGATATGTCTTATGAGCCAGTAAGCACGGGGACTTGTTATTTGGCAACAGAAAATGAACACGCGTGGAGGAATGAACGCCCAGTCCTGACCAGCTAACACACTAAAGCTGCTTCTCAGCCTCACGTGTGGACTCTCTCCTCATATGGCAATCTAAACATTACATTGCTTTAAGGCCTCCTGTTCTTAAAGACATTTATATAAATAATCTACTTCTTGATTTGGCTGTCACTGTGTTCTCTAAAACAAATACCTTTTCCTTTTAAAGGGCCCCGAACAGGCAGCGTGCTTGACATCAGTATAAAATTCTCTTGTTAAGCCCACAGAAATTAGCACTTAGGAGAAAAGCTGTACCTTTAAAAAAACACCTGACCAAATATTTCATAAAAGTAACACACAGCAAATTCCTAAGGTAGAGTCTCTGGATTTACAACCATCAAACTATATTAAACTTAACAATATCAAGATTTATCCCCTATTAAGTGGAGTCTCGTTTTGGTAATAGCTCACACTTGGTCCCAGAGGATCTCAAATACCTTCGGCCCTTCACCGGGTACCCTTGTCATGATTCATAGCGAGGTGCTCAAAACCCTCATTATGAGGTTCTGCTGCTATGCTGGGGTGTGACATACCTACCTGGAAATGGGAGTGGTGTGGACACAACGCAGAAATGGCACCAAGATCTGGGCCATGCAGAAGAGGAGGGGCACTGAAGGTTATCCCTAACAAGCACGTGTCCCAGGCCACCGAGGGGCAGCCCTCATGGACTGCCCCCTCATGTTCCAGTGGTGTCAAATGTTAGTGTCTGGCTGAGTTGTCTTTTCTAAACAGTGCCATCAGAAAAGCTCCATCCACAGAACAGAGAGGATCGAGACAGCTATGGGGACAGGACCCCTCCTGCCTGCTTAGTATCAGCTCGTAACTGTCCCCAGTTGGCTATCCCATGTGCTCTTCAGGAAAACTTATTCTAAAGGCAAGTGCTGGAGGCTATACCCAGAGATTCCAGCTGTGTTGTTAATCACTGGTCTGGCGGCGGCCATCCTACATCTGGGAGCCCAGAGCGGCAAGCAGGAGAAAGATTTCCCCATGGAAACCCAGATTTTGATTGTTGTTTAGAAAGACGCAGCCCATCCTCAGAGCTGTAGGGATGTGTAACTGCCCACACAACTTCAGTTGAAATGTGGAAATTAATTTTAAAGACTTTCAGTGATCAAGCACCTTTAACTAATCCTTCACCAGTTATTGAGGGTTTCGAGCTATGTTGCAGCTCACTGGCAGAGCTCTTGCCTAGCAAGCATGCATAAGGCCACAGACTCAACCCCCAATCCTGCCAGAAAAAAAAAAAGTCAGTTATTTATTCTATCATGCCTGGCTGGCATCTTCAGAGTGTGCGCAGCCTTCCCTTTAAAAGAATAAGTGCTGCGATTTGTTCTTTTCGCTGTGGTAAAATACCTTGAGAAAAAGCAGCTCACAGGTAAAGGACTTGTTTCTGGCTCTCAGTTCAAGTGTACAGTCCAGCATGGCGGGAAGGAGCCTGAAGCAGCAGGCCACAAGGCACAGAAGACAGATGTCCGCATGCTGGTGCTTAGCTCGCTTCCCCTATTATTCATTCTGAACCCCTATAATCAAGAAATGGTCCCACTCACAGTTAAAATGGGTCTTTTCCTAACAACTGATGGAATTCCTTGCAGGCATGCCTTCGGGCCCACTTTCCAGGCGATTCTGCATTCTGACAAGATAACAATTAACAATAAGCATAGCACGGAGTCTCCTGAAAAGATGACACCTGTCACTGGGTCATTAACTTCCGTGTGAAGTTCTCTGTGTCGAGAACTGTTTGTCCCTCAGAACACACCACGTCTTCCCCCTTGTGATTAAATAGGAATGGCCCCCATAGGCTCATAGACTTGAAAGTTTGCTCATTAGGGACTGGGGCTACTTGAGAAAGAATTAGGTGTGGCCTTGTTGGAGGAAATGTATCACTGGGGATAGGCTTTGGGGTTTCAATGTTCAAGTCAAGCCCACTGTCTCTCTCTCCCTGCTACCTTCAGATCAGGACCATGTTATTCATTGCTGCTTCTCCAGGGCTTTGAAGAAGTGAACTGTGCAGCCAAAGTGAAAAGGAGACACACCAGCTACAATATGCAGTATCCATCCCAACCAAAGCTTTAAGAGCAAGTCAAGATTTTCGAGACAGTTCTCTACTGGCTCCTCTCATTTCTACACATCTCGTTTGTGTCCAACTGGCCAGCAGGCCCTACTCTTCCCCTAATCCTGTGATGCACTGATACTTAGAAGGGCCTAGTTCTCACTTCTTTGAGCAAAATCATAGTTTTAAAAAACTAGCAAATTGGGAACTGTCCTGCCCTTCACTCTGTTGGTGGCCCTGGTTCCCCAGGAACCATTCAGAGGAGATGGAGACAGTTGAACAAGGACAACACTGCCTTTCACCTGCACACAGCTTGAAGCCTAGAACATGGGGTGGCTGACACGTTCTTGGCACTCCAGTGGATCGGATATGTGATGAGATGGTGCCAGTGGGGAGCGAGGTGTTGATGTGGGCCCAGAGCAGTGGCCCCAGCAGAAGAGGGGCTGAGGGCAGGAGGCTGCACCCAGAGTTGCAGCTGGGGCTTGGGGAGGGATGGCGGGGTCTGAAGTCACAGTTAGGGCTGGCAGGATATATATGGGGCTCCTGGGAGCTGAGCTGGGTCAGGTGCAATTCCTCCAACGGGGACAGCCTTCATGGGTCACAGTCACAGTCTTCTCTGTGACAATCAGGGGCCAGCGTGGAGAAGCAGAGACTGGTTTTTATATAAACCTGATTCAGTAGAACCTCTGCACCAGAAATGGGTCCCCTTCTAGCCCAATTTCAGGGCAGCAGGCCACTTTCTGGTGGGAAAGTACCAAGGTGGGGTCCCAAACTACTGCAGAGTTGTGTATGACCTTGCCTGGACATGTCCTGAACACTACTCTGGATGCAATTGTGAAGGTGTTTGTGGTCAAAGAAGAGAAACGTAGCTCTCTGACACTCAGCACACTCAGGCATAAATAAAACTCGAAAAGTCCTGCAAAGAACACACTTCACTCACAACGCCCAAATGTCATTAACAGAGCAGCACTTTTAACTCATGCCATATCACATCTGTGGCTTGATGTGGGAGTGATTTCTTATTAATAAAGAAACTGCCTAGACCCATTTGATAGGCCAACCCTTAGGTAGGCGGAGTAAACAGAATGGAATGCTGGGAGAAAGAAGCTGAGTCAAGGAGTCGCCATGGTTCTCCCACTCCAGACAGACGCAGGTTAAGATCATTCCTGGTAAGCCAGCTTGTGGGCTACACAGATTAATAGAAATGGGTTAGATCAATATGTAAAAGCTAGCCAATAAGAAACTGAAACTAATGGGTCAGGCAGTGTTTAAAAGAATACAGTTTCCGTGTAATTATTTCGGGTAAAGCTAGCCGTTCAGGCGGCCGGGTGCGGGGACTCAGCCCGCCGCTCCTACTACTACAGAGTGGCGCCCAACGTGCTAATGAACTCCACGTAAAACCTGAGAGGGTTTAAAAAGGAGAGAGATTGAGAGAGAGAGAGAGAGAGAGAGAGAGAGAGAGAGAGAGAGAGAGAGAGAGAGAGAGAGAGAGAGAGAAATTTAAGACAGCTTTTTGCTGTTTGTGGGTTGCGCGCCGCAAAGAAATTGTCCTGACTCAGCAGCAGGAAAAAACTGGCTGTTTTAAAATGCTGGCTTTCTGGGCTGTGCCACCATTGCGATCTCTGTCTGGCTTCTGCAGCAGACAGAGCTTTTGAATGGAGCATTTGGAATAATGTGCTACGGCTTGGTTGATGGCAATGTGGACTGCTGTGTGTCTGGAACTGTGTGTGGCTCAGGGACACCAAATGGCTCTGAGGCAGGAGCTGCTCGGCTCCGCCATGATGAACTGTGCTGGTCTCAGGCAGGAACTACCGTAATTACCGTAAAAAACAGCGAAGTTAAGGTTTAGACTGGGCAGGACACAGGCGGTACCGTATTACCTGTACATGGTGCAACTTAAGTTTTTAAAAACTGCTTAACATTTTAAAATAGAAATGCTCCTGGATAGTAAAAATATTACAGATTCACAATAAAACAGATTCAGACATAACAGACCTCAATGAGTCACACTGTTGGATGAATGTACGTAGGCTTGAGAGATAGAAGAAAAAGAATATAGAGAATAAAGTTAATGGTTTAAAAAAAAAAGGTAAAGTCTTTAAAGAGACAGAGTACAGATAGTTAAGAGATTAAAAGAAATGAAAAATAAGCCACGTAAAAATGGAAAATTCACAGAAAGTCTGGATTATGTACATTGTGTTTTCTTTAAAATTTTTGACTGTGAAGGAGCTAAGTACAGAGAGACATTTCATTACATGGGCTGCCAAGCTAAACCAGAATGGATATAAGGGTATTATGATTTCAAAATTTGGGTCTAAGGATATGATGCTTTGGAAAGGGTCTTCTTTTGTTTTCACAGAGGACCAGACCCTGTGGATTTCTTCTATTCCAATTTGGTATGATAGACCACGCCCTCCTGAAAGGTTGCTGTAACACCCTCAAAAAATTACTTCGCTCAACTGCCAACTGAGATGACCCTGGCACACAGGGTTATACCATGAAAGACTTAATTAACGACGCCCCCATTCAGCAGGAAGCAGTTTGGAGAGAAAAAACTGCGCCCATGTTCCCAAAATATTGTTTATAAATGTTCTTTTACATTTAAAGGGGGAAATGATATAGGTATGAATAATTTGCATTGGTATGGATTTTAAGGTCAATTTTGCTATATGTATATGTATTTCTGCTCTTGATTAAGGTATTGTGATTGTGTAGTTCATTTAAAAATGTACTGTATAATTAAGAAATATAGGTTGTTAATGGATAATCATCGATAATAGTAAAGCTTGTAGTCATGTTACTTAGATTTTCTAGATATATACAGATATATTTCAGATAGGCATTCTTCATATCTCTCAAAGGCTACAGAATATGGCATTTAAAATATTTTAATAACTTAGGACTTTTCATGACAATGAGACACTCTGCTCCTGGCAGCACCAATCTACTTCAAGAGGAAGATGGGCATCGAAGAGGATCCTTATGGAGTTTGATAGCCATTTGGACAAGAAACTGCTCTTGCCTGGACTATTGCATAAACTGGACACAGAGAACCCGCAGAGAGAGGACTACTGAACTTGCCTAAGGTGAGATGATCTTTCGGGGTTCCTGATTCATGAAAGAGTCTGCAAGACATTCTGCAGGACACAACAGAAAGTGACTGAACTGACTTTGGATTTTCCTGCTTTCTGGAAATGTCTGCTGGATACCATGGGCCTGAAGGCTGAAGATGGATGCCCCAACGGTACAGAGGAACTTTGGGTGACTGTCCAGGCAGTGAGATGTCTCTGTCATTTCTAGAGTTTTAAAAGTTGCTTTTTTCTTGTTTGCTTAGGTAGTATTGTATCTTTCTGGAGTCTTTGATGGAGTTGAAGAATGGATAGGTAGTTATAGTTTTCCATTGTTATGATAAAAGATAAAATAGATATAAATATTGTAACTGTGATTCTTGCTTAATAACTGTTTTGCTATATGTAATTTTATTATGTTAAAGTTAAAGCCTTTCGTTTTTGTTTAAACAGAAAAAGGGGAAATGATGTGGGAATGATTTCTTATTAATAAAGAAACTGCCTAGACCCATTTGATAGGCCAACCCTTAGGTAGGCGGAGTAAACAGAATGGAATGCTGGGAGAAAGAAGCTGAGTCAAGGAGTCGCCATGGTTCTCCCACTCCAGACAGACGCAGGTTAAGATCATTCCTGGTAAGCCAGCTTGTGGGCTACACAGATTAATAGAAATGGGTTAGATCAATATGTAAAAGCTAGCCAATAAGAAACTGAAACTAATGGGTCAGGCAGTGTTTAAAAGAATACAGTTTCCGTGTAATTATTTCGGGTAAAGCTAGCCGTTCAGGCGGCCGGGTGCGGGGACTCAGCCCGCCGCTCCTACTACTACAGTGGCTGTCTCTAGAATCCACTCATCTCCACTCCACAGAGCAGACTTACAGGCCGTGGGAAGTGAGGATGTAGGCAAGACAAACAGGGAACGCTGAGTGAGCAGCTCACCAAAATTAGTTTCTCAGAAATGCCAGAAACATTTGGAGATGTCAACAGCCTCACTTCACCAGCTAGTGACTTTCTAGCCAGATTCTGCTCTTTGTATGCCACACATCACCAATCCCAACTTCTATCACGAGAAGCTGAGTTACCAAACCCAGAACAAATGCTGTTCATTCTACAGGGCGAGAAGGCCATCACGGGCATACCCTACTTTTGCTGTGAGTGTATATACACATGAATGCCTTTGTTGGAGCAGAAGCCAGTGTTGCTCACTCTCTAAGTGGAAGGGACCACTGTCTCTACTCCTCTCCCATGTCGACCAACCTATGCCGTCCTGCCTGCATTACTGAGCCCTTCGTCAGGATCCTTGACAGACTTACTTCAGGGGATTCAGACCCAGACAATACTTAGTGCAGTCTCAAGCTCCCTGGTCCCTTCTCCAGGCTTCTTCAGCCCATCTGGGAGGGATTTCTGGACACATCAAGCCTGATGGCCAGGACTTCACAGAACTCCATCTTTACCCTAAAGGTAGGCAAGCCAGGTGGCCACCTGAATCACCCCACCCTACCCAGCCCCCTGAAGCTGCCTTTATGATCCTTGGGGAAGAGTGGAAACATGGACTTTAGCACAGGCCTGATACCCAGTCCTTCTCTACATCTTGCTCATCACAGGCCCTTGAGCCCTTAGCTGAAGTCCTTGAAGCCAATGCAGGCTCCACTGCAGGACTGATGATCCCAGGGCAGCTCAAAGAATTCCCCACGTATTCCACAGAGCCCATTACAGGTTCCCTGGCAGATAAGAGAAGCCTACAGATGCTCACATTAGTGGGACGGAAGCTACTCAGCTTGTCAGGTTTTGTATCAATTCTACAAGTTGATTCTGTGCTTTCTAGACTTGAGAATTTAAAACCTGATACGTGCATGCCCATATGTTCAAAAGGTAAGAATTATGGCTTCCTTTCTATCAGCAAGAACCAGGTATAGCACAAAGATCTGCCAAGGAGCAGCTATTGAGGAACTTTTCTAAAATGCTTATGACATTAACTTCACTGAAGAAGCCTGGAGAAGGATAGGTGGCTCTCTAGGTGTGTACACACACACACACACACACACACACACACACACACACGATGTACACATAAGCGATTACTGGTTGACTGTACTTTACAAATTACAAAGAAACAAAAATAAACAAGCAGCCCTGACAGAATATTCCCAAATTGCTGTTCGCTTTTACTATAAAGGAACATGTGAGTGTGTACTTAGAATGCTACCCTGTGAAAGTGGTAAGGGCATGAACATGCTAACTGCTGGTAAAATGTTCTAAGAAATCTGAAAAGAAACTACATCTTATCCACTTTAGCTGCTCTCAGTCTGGTGATCCCTCTTCATGTTAGCACCTTTCAAAATGTCAAAAACTTAAACTAATAAACTTTTCACTTAACCAACAATGCTGGAAATGTGTTCTAAGGATCTGGAAGTGAACATTCTGTCCACTTTGTTCCAGAATTATCAAACCCAATAAGGAACATGTCAAATACATCACAGACAATCCAAGAGTTGGAACACATCAATCATCATGGTAGGACCTCAGCAGAGAACACCACTATTATAAGGTATTAAAAGACAATTATGCCATTTCTCAGAACATGAAGCGCAACTTGAAGACAATCTTATTAAAATACACAACTCATGGGCTTCCCTATGGGAGGACAACCTTCCAAGACTACTACTGCGACAACTTGCTTGTTCACACTGCATTAAGTAACAACATTAAAACAAAAAAGATAAAAAGACACAAAGTGAACAGACCATAACTTTATTGGCTACAATTATTAAAAAGAAAAATGAAAACAAAACAAACAACTAAAGGTAACTGTGATCCATAAGGTGCTGACCGCAGACCTACAGTGACAGCCGTGTGCATGAACTACGTGTCTTTAAAAAGCTGCAGCATGTGATGGCCATGGTTCATTGTCAGCAGAACTGTCAGTCTGACTTCACCTTCGTCATTTCCCTTTATTTACAGCAAAGGCAGCCGTGTTCTTCCCATTCACCTCTGCACTTTTGCTACAGAACCAGCAGAGCTGAGGTGAATTCTGAGGGCATTTGTAACATTTAAACTGTCTGTGGTTGTTCTTCAAAGAAAACTGAATAAGAATAAAATAATGATTAAACTAATATATGCAAGTTAGTTTGAGGTGATCATTTTCCCTGCTAGTGGATAGCACACGGTCTCCATGCCAGACACACAACTTTTACAATCATTTTAACTATTCTTGGTCTTAAACATATCTTTAAAATGTCTGGTGTACAATATAAAATACAAAATTTATTGAGAAATAATTAAATTCCAGAAAAGTAATCAGCAGGTGGGAACTATAGGTTCTTGGACGTCGTTAAATCAAGCACAGAGGAGACACACAAAACCCGAGTACCCCTGCAGACACGACATCAGCTAAGGACGAGGATATAGGCTCAGCTCAGGTCCATGAAATAAAGGTGCAAGGCCTCGGTTTGCTTGAGTAACTTTGTGCAGAAGGATTAGACGCCTTCACGGAGCAGGGAATAGTTTTAAATCAACAGGCCCCTACAAGCAAACCGGGTGGTTGTGGGTTTTTGGCTGTTCTCGGTGCTCTGCAGTCACACAGGAACTGAAGAGTAGAACAAAGCAGCCTCAAATCCCTGCTAACTAGACAGCACGTCTGCATCTTTCTGAGGGCAGGCGACTGTCAGAAAAATACAAACATCCGTATTTTAAAGGATAATTATAGGAGTGCTAGCTAGAGGTCATTCTAAATTTAATCATTTCACATAATACAAAAAAAAAAAAAAGAAATGTAACCAAAACATTTTAAAAGCATAATTAAGTGTTCAGTCAAAAATTTCTGCCATGCTTTCACCTTACAAATAGAAAAAGAAAACGCCACAGACGTAATAATATTTAAGTTGTGCAAGTGTGTGACAAGGCTGCAGGCATCACAGTATCTTCTCAAATTTGAAAATCAGAACTGCAGCAAGGCCCAACCATGTCCCTTCCTCTAGATTAACCCTGGAAGAAGGTAGAGCATACCGAGCACTGTCCTTGCCTGTGCAGCACGGGCAGAACAGAGGACAGAGCCACGTAAGACGTAGCATGGCTAGGACTGTAAAGCCACAAAGGAGCAGCAGGAAGACCTTCTGCAGCTGCCTCCTCAGTGGACCTCACCAGCCGTTCCAGGCACTGGCCATCTTCTCTGCCTCAGATCTGCTACACCGGCAGAGGAGGAACACTAAGTCATTAAGCCAGGTGAGAGCAACTTTTCTCTGAAATGCAAAGCCTTTCAACCAGGGAAACCGGGGGCAAACGCCACAACCCAGAAGCGTTCCTGATCATCATGTGTCTAACTCATACTTTTTATTTTTTCAACTTGGTCTCTGGGTGAATCACAGAATGCTTCAAACTGTGAGTCATATTAATTATCAGGTACGTTCATCTAACAAGGAAGAAAAAAAGGAAAACAGCCCAAGTTTGCTGTTGATAAAACATTCTGAATAGTGGAGGAAGTCTGAGCCCTGAGAATGGATGATCTAATCATATCCGACTCTGAACTTTTTAATATTAACAAAAAAATACTCTGCTTATGGTCACAAAATATATTGAGGCATTTTTCTACCACCAGGAATCGGAACTGTGAAACAATCTGATTTTGGTGCTAGGATAAAAGAGCATTCCATGGCACAGGGATAAATGCATGAGTCACAATGCAGAGAATCAGGTAGTTTATAAATTACCAAGAGACTATGATAGGACAACAAACTCCACCTCCCCAAGCCCCACCCCCTTACTATCTAACTGTCAAAGTTATAGCTACAACATTCAAAAGATCACCTGGTTTGAACTTGCTATGATGTCTTGCATTAAGAATTGTGTGGGGAGTGGGGGTATTTTAAATCAAATCAATAACTACAATCTCAATCAGAATCAAATATTTAAAACAAGTCACCCAAATTAATTTCCTCAAAAAAACTCACTTAATAATTTAAATCCCAATTTAAGTTTAAGACTAGTGCCAACAAATGATCCTGGAGAAACTCACTATCCCCTTCACTTGAGGTTCCTCAGAAAGTGGGTCCGACAGCTTCTGTGTGTTCACACACACACACATATACACAGGTATCTCGTGGGTGGATGGTGCACAGCAAAACCAATGGTAATTTAAACCTAAGTGCAGCATTACATGAAGCATCAGCCTCAGAAGGATGTGTGGAAGTAAGAGCCACCCTGGCTCAGCCTGCTGAAACTTCAAGCATAATAGGGCAAATTGCAGCAAACTTCTACCATGTCGGTGGGAGGGCATGACCAACCCATAGAGCATTTTAAAAATGGAAATCAAGAGGTATTATAGTCACAGTGCAAAAATTAAACTTCAAGCATGATACATAAACATAGCACCAACTGGGAAAATGCACGCAAAAGGAGGGTAACTGAGGTGTGTGAATGAAGAGTGCCTACAGCCTTACCAAGAAGCTCCAGGAATGCCTAAAAAGCTTTAGTTCCTTTTATTCTGAGATGGAACTAATGACCTAGTTTATCGAAACTAGTGACTTCCACCCCAGGTGTGTCAGTCCTGGCAGTCCACCTCAATGCTGACCCCAAGCATAAATGGCACAGCTTTGGTGATGCTGGCAACACTGCAGGCACAGTCGGAACATGGACAGGAGCAGGTGTGCTGCTCTGCCACTCTAAATGAGGCTCAGCTCCATTACAAACCTGCAGCATCTATGGGTGTACTGCGTCTCAGGGTCCTTTTGTTAAAACAACAATCAACTGGGCAAGAATTTCCACCACTAGGACTACCTGACAGGAAGGTCTGAGGAAAACTGGGCACCTAGTCACATGCCCCGTCTATAATGATGTTTTAAACTCCAAACTACTCACCCTGCTTTGAGAATGTCTTTAGTGTATATACACGTGCGACAGAAATCCTACCTGCAATCGTTCTATTGCAAGTACCCTAGTGAGCTGTGTCACCCCATCTCATCTAATGCATAATAAGATAAAGGAAAAGCAAAACAATCTGTTCCCAAAAGACCAAAGAGTAAGAAAACTATCAAGTCTCTACTTTTAAGGCAAGAACCCTCTCTATGCAGCACTATGTAGCTTCAGAAAACCTGGGCTTGACTCATCAACAGCCAACACTGACTCAAATCTGTCCCTTACTATTAAGTGCAACAGAGCCCGGGAGTCTGCTCTGCACCCAACAACACTGGTGATTCTGTCACAGCTATGCTGTCCTGCTGGGCTCGACAACTGCTGCAGGATAGGCACTAGTATTGAGGGACTGCAAGGCCAGAGGACTCTACCCAGTTCTAGGGACTTCTAGAGGGTCAAGCTCCATGGCCTCTTAACACCAAGCAAAGTCAACAGAAATTAAATGCAAAAACCAAAACAACAACAACAAAAAAAAAACCCGTCAAAATGATTTCAAAACTTGCTAAATGCCGGCATTAAAGCACTCTTGTGATTTAAACAGAGCAGAAGTGGGGAAAGAAGACAAGATTGTGTTTGCGCAAAAAACTAAAACTACAATTAGTTCCAAAAAGTTTATACACATATTAAATGTTTTATTCTGTTATCTATCTTGTTATCAAACTTTAAATTCTGCCTTCAATACTCTGCTCCATGTCAACTCTGAATCATCGTTTCGATGTGTTTCTGTGATTTTGGTTCACCGTCTTGCTGTCTGCACATCTGGAGGCTTCAGCTGTTAGGAACCTGAGGCTGGTTAGCTTTGAGGCTGCGGAGGGCTCTTCTTGCTGCAGCAGACTTTGCGATCCTATAACTCCGGCCGACACCTTTAAATTTCCCCTTTCCCACCACTTCCACGGTGACTCTGACCTTCCCATCGTAAGTTCTCTCCGCTGGGCTGCAAAAACCAGACAGTTTGAATTAGAAGTCAGAGGTATTTGTTATTATTGTCAGTCAGCACCTCTAGCCCTCTCGGGCTGAGCATCCCTCCTATAAGCTGACTGTGCACCAGGCTTATTGCACAACCAACACAGGCTCTTTCCTCCTTCATTCAGCTTTGCTTTAGAAAAAAAAAAAAAAAAAAAAGGAAAAGCGTGGCCAATCAGACCAAAACTGGAAACTGGGTGACAGAACGTCTGTGCAGACGGTCTCAGAGTCAGTAGTTATGGTTTCTTAAGAACTCTCGTTTTTAGTTACATTAGTTTTTCAAGCACATTTCCTTCTTACCTAAACTTGGCGGTTTCTGGTTCCATCTCAAGCAATTCTCTCACTGGAGAACGGGGCACGTTTGCAGAAAATTTTTCTATAATCAAAATGAAAGATTTTGTGACCAAAGACCCTATAAGCATTTTAAACAATGTTTCCACATACTCCAAGGGAAAAGAGCCAGCACTGTACCTATTAGCGGCCGCATCATTGGGTAGTACACCTGCCAGACAACCTCCAGAGACATCCCACTGTCCATATAGATGGCACCAGCGAGAGACTCAAAAATGTCCCCCATGGCCTTGGGGACTTCGATATCTTCTTCTTTCTCCTCATCCTCCTCGGATCTCCTAAGCTATTGAAGAGAAGAAACTTGTCAGGAAAAAAGGCTCACTGGTTTTTCTCGGCTGACTTTTGATATTTAACAAGAGGAGCCAGGACCTACGGCATGCCTACTTCATGGCAGTGGGAAACCCCAAACCATCTTATCAAAAAGGAAGAGAGGGAGGGAGGGAGGGAGGGAGGGAGGGAGGGAGGGAGGGAGGGAGGGAGGGAGGAAGGGAAAGAAAAAAGAAAAAAAGGAAAGAAAAGTGACAGGTAACTGATGCCCAGCAAAGGAAAAAACACTTCTAAATTAAAACAGAATTTAAGTTTAACACAGAAACTAGAAGTTAATTGTTTTAAAATCATCTGTAACCAAACAACTGCCTTTATTAGAACACCTTTCTCTGAGTGTCCAGCAGGGGCAACAGTGCAGGGAGGAGGGTAGAGACTGCTGCTTTGGGGGCAGAGAAATCCTTTCTGAAGCCCTTTCCCTCCAGGTTCCCTGTCACAAAAACATGAACATACACTCACTATGGTAGCAGAGCTGACACAACATATACTTGGATCAGCGGACTAAAACCTTCCCTATGTAAAGGCCACAATGTAACTAACTGAATCTACAAGCCCGTGAATCATACTCATACTCAAAATGTCTTAACTAACACTACTTGACTGGCCCGTCAAAAAGATTATTTAAAGAAAGCAGCCATCTCAAGTTGAGTGTACCTCAAGTCATGATGCCAGTTGGTACTCAGAAATGCACAGCACATCAAGTGAAAGGTAAGATTCAGTGTGCAGCACACCAGCATCTCCACATACATTAAGTCTGGACACATTAGCAATGGCATATCGCCAAATGGTAAAGCTGACTATATGAGGACCACATAATTTTATTTTTCTTTTCTTTTTTTGTTTACTTGTATTTTCTAAGAATAACAGCAAAGCACAAATTATTGTGGAAGAAAAGAACAACGGAAAATTTTAATTTGTATACAAATTATTGAATATGTTCAAAAGCTGGCTTCTCTAAGATGCCCATTACTCATATACCATGGCTCTGGGATATAAAGAAAATTTCAGACTGGCAGGTTTAATTCTCTCTCTTTACAGCTAAGAAAGCTAAGGGCCAGAAAGATAAAGACTTCTTTAAGAAAAAACAACTCAGTGAGGAAAGCCAGATGCTATGTGTGTCAAGCATGCTACTTCTACACATGTTGATACAGACAAAGGGCAGTAAAAGAATGAAGAAAAACTAACAGAGCCAATACACCTCACTGGCATAAAAACAGAACCTGAATTTTAGTAAAGTCCTTAAACTTAAAGCTTAAGTAACTGTAAAGAATTTAACTAGAAATGTACATGGATGGTTCCTCTCATCACCTCACTACTGGCTGAGTTCTGGAAGAGACTGCAAACAGAGGCAAAGTGGGGAGCATAAGCCCTGCCCTGGCTGCGAGGTTTTCACCCTTAGACTCTCTATGTTCAATTGCAAAAGATGTAGTAAAACTTAAAAGTCAAAACAGTAAGCTGAGAATAAAGCCCTGGACTAGAATGAAGTTCCTTGGCCACCGGGTGCAAAGGGGAACGAGCAGCTGCGCAGTATCCTTGCCTACAGAGCCAGAGCAGTGCAGCATGCACACATTTGAGCAAGGCAGCACTGATATCCCAGCGCCCAAAGTTTACAAACAAGAGGTGCCATTTCAAACAATGTGAAGTGTACATTTGTGAGGCTTACCTGGGAGGCTACCAAATATTCCTGACCCATTTAGAAAAGACAGGAACAGATCATCCTGTGATGTCAGAGAAGCAAAGACCACTTTGGGGCATGGGAGGAGGTGCACTTCTACAACTTTCTATGCCTGTTGTAGGAGTCTCACTCAAGTGTAACTGAGACCCAGGCTCCTTGCCTGAATGACCACTTGGTCCATGGAGTGGGCAGCCAAGTCTCAAAGGCCTACCTGAGTGAGGCAAGTCATTCTCAGTTCTGCTTGGAGATCCCACAGCATCTGGGCAACCTGGCCCTGGCCTGTAACTATCCCTCTGGACAGCCATGAATCAGAGCTCAAACTGCCCAAACTCAAAGTTGGCTGCTTCCCTCAGCACTGAGTTCACAGTTTAAACAGCACTAACCTCAGAGTCCATCCCTTGCATCTCATTCTTCTCAAGTTGAAACTGCACAAAGTCGTCAATGACATGAAAGAGCTCGGGAGAGACAGCTTTAAAGTACTTGTGGTAGTCATACTTCACAGCCAATGAAGCAAAGATGGTGTTGTTGACCAGGGCAGAGCGCAGGTCAGTCAGGACCCCTGGGGAATGCTGCCGTGGGTCTTCATAAAGGTGCTTGGTTATGAGGTAGTCCAAAATCGCATCTCCCAGGAATTCTAAGCGCTGGTAACAATCTGCGCAGAGATCCAAAGTGCAACGGTGAGCCTGCATGAGCACATGCACTTTCTGCATACTCTGCGTGGGAGCAGATGAAAAAGTTGCAGTCCCAGACTCCTTTTGAGACTTCTACCGAGAAACATTTTCATTTACCTTCCTCAATGAAATTATTGGACACATACTCGCTAATGCACCCTGAAGTCGAGTTTTAAAGGCAACTGAAAGCATATTTCTTATATAAAAGTTGGGTCATATAATCTTCAAGTGCTCAAATATTATGCTTGTTTTGGAGAGAGAAAAGACACTTTGTAGACACAATCAGTCATAGCACCTTTTTCCTTGGGCACTGTATTAGCCAGACAGGCACTGGGCATCACTCCTGAGTCTCTAACATGGTGGCATCTCAGTAAAGTCACACATGGCATAATACCTTCTGGGCATTGCCATTGAGGCAGTGTGTCATCCACACTCTGCAATGTGTGCTAAGTGTCTAATTCCTTGGCATTTTAAGGTTATATGGCACATGAAAGAACAACAGGGAAACATGACTCTTCAACTCTAACTAGACATACTAAACCTGACACAAGGGACTCAGAAAGAAGAACTGTGTACCGGAGCAAAACCCCTAAACAAAAAGGGTTGCTTGTCAAACTGAAAAAGCTACCAGTGCTGACCAGTGCCCCGATTTCCACAGAGCCATTAAAAGAATCCACTGAGCTGAGAAAACGAGGCTGGGACAGAGTGACTTGTTCCAGAGTACCTACTGGGTGAAGAGCCAAGCCGTGTTGGAATTCAGGACTCACAATTTCCATCAAAGTATTTTCCTCTCCACACAGAAAAGTAGCTTTATTTTAGAACTCCACTTTCACGGTTTATTTTTTTTTTTTTTGTAAATGGTCTTAACTACAGAGTTTTTACTATCCAAACTATAAGCTCTTTATTTTGCTTTAATATATTTGATAATCTTACACCAAAGGCAAAATAAAAACTTTATCTGGGTCCACAAGCTGAAGCAAACTGGTTCTGGGGACTTACTCTCTTAGATATTAGCAAACTACCAAATAAAGGAGATAACCACAGCACAATGGGAAATAACGAGTTCTTCCTATAGAATAGTTCTATTTAATCGTCTCATCTTTAGATTTAAAAAGGCTAGAAAAGAGGAGCCTTTTTGTCTAGGAACAACAAAAAGATGTGGAAATAGATCTTAACTATATAAATAAATCAAGAAGTTAAAGCAGCAATGAATAAGCCCAAGAAAGGTACTTAGGTAGGAAAAGATAAGAAACAGCAAAATCCCGGGCTTCAGTTTCTAAGCATGCAGCATGTGAGATCCCATGTGTGAGAGGATATAGTGCCCCACTCCAACTGTCACAGTCACCAAGCATGCCTACTCCCCAGAGACGGGAAACATAAAGAGCTCTGCTTTATGTGACTTCCTCCCCCGGCCATGCATACTGAGCGCTAAGACTGCATGCATATATCTTATTTGTGCACGGCCAGAACAATGCACCACACACAAATTCTCCTTACCAGTGATAGTGTTGTAGTGGTAGGAGGCATGTGTAAAAGCCTGCAGAAGGTAAGCCTTATTCTTGAATCTGTAGTTGATTTTCTTCTCAAAATTTTCAAACCCAGAAATCAGGTGGTTCAGGGTTTTCTCTGCATCTGGATGGTCAAACATACACCTTGGTGGGATCTTCAGGCAGCCGTACTCCAAGTCTTTCCCTGCAGAGGAACGTGGGCTGGCTGCAGCGGCAGCACAGCTCCCTGAAAGGCTCTTTTGTTGGCTGCTGAAGTTCTCCTGAGCAGGGTACAGGGCCTTTTCCCGGCTGGTCCTTTTGATGACTGGGAGTACCTTCAGTCCCAGCGAACAGAGGAAAAGCTGAGCAGCCCTCTCGCCACAGCTGGTTAAATAACAGCCCAGCAGGGCCTCCACACAATCTGCTATGCTTTTGTCAGCAATGCACTGCTCCGTGTGCAAGTCGTAAGAAATGGACTGCTTCCCTGTGTCAACGCCACAGTTTTCTTCTGATGGATTCCAGAAACCTACCACAAAGTCATCCTCTTCAACGGCTTTGCTAGGATCCAGATAGCACATTGCATCCCAAGAGCTGTAGTCAAAATCCTCAATGTCTGAGGAAAACGGCATACTGCCTAAGGAGGACTTTTTGGGCATTTTCCATTCATAAGCAGAATCAGAGGTTGTAAAAGGAGAAAGAGAAATTTTCTTCACAAAGGCTCCTGACCCCATTAACATGCTGTCTATAAACTGTATGTGCTCCTGATCATACTCCAGGAAGTCGTCTTCATATTCAGCCTCCTCCTTGGGAGCCCTCCACGTCAGGTCCTCCTCCTCACAGTCCTCACCTAGTTTGCCATTAGCCAGCAAACAGTCTTTTGTCTGAAACGGGGAACAGGAAAGGAGGAGAGAAAGAGCTGCTGTTTTTTAAAGGTTTTGAAACTCAATAAAAGCAAGGGTTATGGATAATTTCAAATGACAACCACAAATACTAAAAGGCAACTTTAAAAAATCATGGCCATTTGTTTTCAATTAACATAAAATAAGTTATTTAATCATATAAACAAAGTCAAACATGCTCTTTGGATGCTCATTTTCTACGTTATAAAATGACCTTTATCCAGTATAAATCTGTAAGTGAAGAATTCTGAGCATGGATAAAATTAAAATTGTGTCCACCATGCAAAAATGTCAACTGAGTAGCCTAACTCTGCAAGGACAGAGCCCTTGTGTGCCAATCAGAGGCCTTCCACTTAGCTGACAGAGTCTGAAAATATGGTAGGTAGCCTTTCAAACCAACAAAATTAAATTCCAGATGTAGAAAGAGTATTATCTTTTCAACTATGAGCATAATAAAAAAACAGACAAAATTATTTTTTAAAACCATTAAAAACTGTAGGAGGGTTTGTAATATTTTTTTTTCCTCTACTTCCACTTCAAATCAAGAAACATTTGCTACAATATAAAATTAAACTGCTTTGCTTAAAAAAAATGAATGGGACCACTCAAAGAGGGGATAAATTTGTGAAATTATTTTTTACCCTCTATTCTGAGCTGTGGTACTAAGACCAACAGATCATAGCAGACTGACAAAATAGAAGAAAATTTAGGCTAACATGAAACATAACAATCCCATTTCTGTCAAAAAAAATCTTTGCTAATTCCAATTTCTTTGGCAAAAGCTTATTTGTGAATGACAACCTTAATAATGAGCTACAATTCAGCAGTGATGTAACCTTTTGGCAACGCTAAAAAGATACCCAATTTCTGCTGTACGATAAACACCAACTCTCGCAGGAAGAGCCACCACCACTTTACTTGGGGGCAAACACGGAACAATAAGCTTCAACTTTGATTGGGACAATTTTCCAGAGTATTCTGACAAAACACTTTCAAACTATTTCCCAAGTGTTTTTAAAAGAGGCATATATTTTATTTTAAACCAGACTCAAGATATAGAAACTCTGTATTTGCCTGAAAAAATAAAATGACAGTGAGTCTAGCCCTGTAATCACATAGAGTCCACTGCTTTAAGAAATACACCAAAAATCCTTTTGAAAAATAAAAAATAAACTATCAACAGGACTGAAGGGATGGCTCAGAGATTAAGAACACTGGTTACTCTTCCAGAGGACCTGGGTTCAGTTCCCGGTGCCAACACGGCAGTTCATAACTATTTGTAACTCCAGCACCAGGTGATCAACACCCTCTTCTGGCTTCCACAGTATCAGCATCTACTAGATGCATATACATACATGTAGGCAAAACACTCAGTCAGTGGCAAACCTCAGCAAATTACCTGTCAGAACCTTTCTACTTCTCCAAGACAAAAATGAGAGGCTTTGACTATATTTTGCTTCTGTTTTGTTTGTGACAGGATTTCACTATGTAGCCTCAGGTGGTTTGGAATTCACACTGGGCTGGGCTCAAACTCAGAGATCCACCTGCCTCTGCATCCCAAGTGGAAAAAAAGTACATACTACTACATAAGCTTTATTATTTGTATAAGACAAAATGGGCCAAATTTAAATTATTCAGTTTGAGATTTTCGATTGCAAAGTTTCTCTGTAAACTGTTGTGTTTCTGTAACATGGTGGACTGTCTTTTGTACCCCTGGCACCATGTACTCTTCATCCTCACAAAGAGGGGGTATACTTAAGATGAAAGCCTGAGCCATATTGTTAGTGTGCACTAAGACCCAACATGCTGAGTCAGCAGAAAAGGCCAGGAACCAGAAGTCCATGTTGTAGCATGTAACTCAGGAAAGCCCTGATGTGTCCCTGTTACCTGAAGAGTCAAATACATGGACAGAAAAGGTCTGTTGACTGTTTTGTTTTTTCTTTCAGAAATGAGGCATTTTTTTCCTAAGGTTCAAAATCAATACATTTTTCTACTAAGGTATATGTGTATATACATAATTATGTATGTAAGTATATGTGTATTTATTCTAAATTAGTAACAAATGTCATCCTCTGACCTAACTTGAATTAAAATATTCTCTTAATGCTTTTACTAAGTTGCATTTCTGTGACAAGTCAAATCCTACTTGAGTTACAAATACACTCAGTAAACAGGCCTACATCAGAACAGCCTCCCAGAACATGCCACTACAGATGCTTAGGACTTAGTGGGATAAAAATGCACCAAACAAGACATGGAGATGCTGCTATTTAGAAACCTGTAAAAGAAATGGTGTTATCATTATCAGCCTAAAGTAAAAATGAAATAACAGGAGTACATTTATCATCAATACAAAATAAATCTGGCAAGCAGAGTTGCCTGAACAGATGGTAACTTCAAAGAAGTATAAGACAGTTCTTTCCCAGTCACAAGTCCAGGGCACAGAGTCCTCCCAGCTGCCCCCTGGTGGCCTTTGGGACAAGACAAAGGAAGCTGCAGCTGCTAAAGAGATGAGTCTTAAGTCTCTGGCAAGACAAATTATTCACAGTACTTCAACCTTCCCATATGGTGATCTGGTGTCCAGTCTGCAAGAGGAAACAGTGCCAAGCTAGCCCAGCACTGCACAAGCTATTCTGCGCTGAAGTGAATTCTTCCAGACGCAGCCTGCAGGTTACAGGTCATTGTGAAGTCATTTCAACAAATACGGAGACACTGTAACATGAGAGTACAGGGAACCTGAGAGGGTTCTGATTTTATTTTTAAGTGGAAACATAAAAAAATTTTATCCCTTTGGAAAAGGTAATAGAAATTACACTCCACTAAAATCAACACTATTTCTAAAGTCACAGTCAGTCTACAACACATAAAATACCTACTACATTGCAAAGTGCAGCAGTAGAAAGGAAACAACAAAAACGTCTTCAGTCAACAAAAACAAAAAAGCTCCTTATTGAGTGCTTACCATTTCATCCTTTTCCCATTTATCTGCGTTACTTTTGTCTTGATTTACCACATAACCAGGAGGAAGCCAATTCACAGGAGGATCAAATATCGACACTACCATGCGGCTGGGCAGCCCCTTCTTCTTGCCAAGGCGATACAGGTTACAGTTGCTGACCTTCGGTAAAAAAGAGTCACAAATGTTTACCCATAAATGGCCTTGGCTGGAAAACATGCATACCATTACATTTTATGCTTATGTTCTTTGTAATGTACAACTGGTCACCAAATAAAAGTGTTACTACCTATTTATAACAACAACTTGAAATTTTCAAGAATTGGATATCCTTTGGTGTCATCAAATAAATATTCAATAAAAAATAGAGTCACAAAAATCTAATGTATACAAATTCCCTTCCTTATAAACAAGTCAAAAAAAGTTCAATCTCAAAGTTTTAAAGCCCAGATTGATAATATGAAATGCAAAATGGTAAGTGGAATTGAGAGCAGAAGATGTCAACACATTATAACTCAAGACGTCATGCTATTCTTAATGAGTAAAGGGAAGGATATCATGTTATAACATGAGAACTGTCACTGCACAAAGTAACTTTATATCTCTGGAATCTAAGCACCAATACAACTCTAAACCAAACATTCTCAAATACTGTTCTTTTGTTATGGGTAGCATTTCAAGACACTAGAGTAAAAGGCACTAAAGAACATTTGTTGTACAGTACAAATGAGGCAGCTTTATTATCCTTCCTCGAGTCCACTTGCTTTTTCTAATGGCTCTACCACATCCCTAATTTACTTAAAACATGATATTTTTGTCTAGTTTTCACTTGGAGACTAGGGTCATTCAATCTCATTTCTAGTCTCTAAAAACATATTGGAACACTCTAAGAGCCCTATCCATATAACTCAAGTACTACTTAGCCAGCATGTACCCACAATTAGCACTGGCTAGACAGTCTTGTAGAAAGTAGGCAAAGCAACAGAGAAGCAGTCCTTGACATGCATACAGACTGGCACACAGCTCTACCAGGGAACATCACTGCCAAAGCACTTACCAGCTGTCTATAAAGGAGCCAACAGACATAAATGCTGGTTTTCTTTTCCATGCTATACAAGAGCACCCCAAGAGGAATAGGGCAATAAGGGCCCAGAGAGGGAAAACATTCCAAGTCAGAAGAAATGCTCAGTGGATGGAAAAGATATAACTAAGGACCTGATGTGAGGCAAAATTCAAGACAGAAGCAGCAGGTGGCAATGAGGAAGATCACAGGAAGCTTGAGCAAGGACACAGGCTATGCAGTGAACATGAGGCTTGTCTTAAGAATGGCGAGCAAGAGCCTGGTCAGGTTCTGTCTGCAAGAGCATCCTGAACACCTTAACACCACGCAGAGGAAACAATAATTACTTCTGCAAGAAATTAGGTCAAAGGGCTCTGAACAGATGAATGGATAAAGTTTTGAAAGGTTAAAGTAGTTTCTTTCTTGCTTAATAGGGTCTAGTATTCTTACTTCAAATGCCTTCATAACTGTGATCTTCCTGTAAGCAGCCGAGAGCTTCAGGACTCAATTCTAGTTTCTAAGCATTCTTCCAGTCCCTGTACCATAAGGTCTAATGCCTAAGTCTGCCTGATGCCTCACTCTGTCTTTCTCACAACACCTGACAATGCCACTATCTACTATCTGCAAGCTGTCACAGTTGCCAGAGCATTGCATTCATGGTCTGTCTTAAGCTCACTATGAAGCCCCCTAGTATGTGCCCCTAGTCTCAGAAATACTCCTAAATATCCGGGACTAATGAATAACCTCACACAAGCTAATACCACAATCTGGACATCAGTTTCTTCATCTGCAAAATGGTGGCACATCTAACTGCAAGAGAACTGCAGAGATTAAGTGTTGCTTGTAAGATATCCAAATGTCTGGTGCTCAGAGCAAGCTGCCATAACTGTGACAGGCAAGGAGGTCCATTGCTATACTGTTAGTTCAATCCCAGATCTGCTCCCTACTGCAACTTGGATAAGTTAGCCTCTCCAGCCTCACTGTCCTTCTTGCCTATCAAAAGGGGATAAAAATATGCAGTTCTCAACCAAGCAGTGGTGGTACACACTTTTAATTCCAGCACTTGGGAGGCAGAGGCAGGCAGATCTCTGTGAGTTCAAAGCTAGCCTGGTCTTCAGAGCAAGTTCCAGGACAGACTGCAAAGCTACAGAGAAACCCTGTCTCAAAAAACAAAACAAAGCAAAACAAAAGCAAACAAAACCATGCACTTCTCTAGGCTATAAGAAAAACTTAAACTAATTAGAAAAATTAGCATTTCTCTCTCTACCCTTACATTTTCTCTTAGGAGCTAGAATAGTCTGGTAGCATAAGCAGGTTGTTGGACTCAAATAATTATCTCTGAAATTACTACTCACCGCAATCCTGTTCTTTCAGCCATTTCTGTTCTGTTCTGCTTTTGGCTTGGCTGTGTGCTTCAGCCCACACTACAGCCTGTACTGCATTAATCTCTTTCATGATCCCTGTGCTAATAGTATTGTCTCCTTGCTCAAACTTCCTCAAGTAAGCACACCATGCACAAGCTCCTGACATAAAGTTGGGCCTTTTCTCACATCCGCCCTCAGCTACTTTCCCAGTCCCCACTGTTACTGCCTTTCTTTACTGAGTGCTACCACACTCTACAGATGCAGCTTTGCTTTATAAGGTTTCCCACGAGTACCTTCTCTGACTCACAAGTGACATTCCATCCTACTTAATGTTAGGTCATTAACAGCTTTGTAAATTGTCAGAGTTTTGCTTTATATTATATGACCATTGAAAGATTTTAGCTTAATTACCATTTTTTACACTAAGCTTATGAACTAAGGCTGAAAATCTATCTCAATGGGTAAAGTGCAAGCATGAACACCTGAGTTAAATCCCTGGCACCAACATACAAGTCAAGCACAGTGGTGCTATCTTACCCCGGTGAGGGTGCGGGTAGGGGCAACCACACAAGGTGGGCAGAACCCAAGGCTAATTGGTTCTGAATTGTTGGCTAATTTAGCTGAATCGGTGAGCTCCAAGTTCTATGAGAGACCCTGCCTCAAAAAATAAGGTGTTCACTTATTGACACCCGAGATAGACCTGCAGCCTGAACAGATACATAGGAGAGCATACGTGTATGCTTATGCACACATGTACACACAGGGAAATAAAAAGAACTTACTCTTTCTCAGGATTGTGGAAAAACTGCTCAAGACTAGGGGCTCCCCTATCTACACTAGCTAAAGCCTAATGTTCTTCCCTTGCCTAGCTACCTGAAACTTGGAAGAAATGCAACTCCTGGAATGACTTTACATTACTCACATGCACATACTTGTTTACCAAAGCACTCTCATAACAAAAGGCTTCAGTTGAAGCTGAAGCACAAGCCCCTGAACAGTAACTCTGCCTATTTCTACCTCCCCCCTACCCTGACAAGGATCTAAGAGTTCTACCCATTTGCACAGAGGTTTATTTAACCTGAACTTCTATCAAATGAGAAGGTTATCAGCCAGCCCCACAGCCTAGGTGTATACAGCCATCATGCCACTTACTGGGCAATGCCCCATGGGCATTGGCCCTAATATACTAGAGCAAGCAGCAGCTGCACTGACTTATGGAGAAATCTCCACGGGTAACTTGCCCCATTTTCAGGCACACTGAAGAAGCAACAGCTCAGAGTAAGAACCGTCCCTTACCTTTTTGCTTCTCATGTATGAAAGGCGGCCCTCATGAGCATCAGGGTAAGTGCAAAAGAGATATGTGGTGATAGCATGCTTTAAAAAGGAGTCACCAAGCATCTCAAGCCGCTCCAGGTTAAACCCATCGCTAGCATTTGACAGTGTCAAAGCCTGAAGAATCAGTCCAGGATTGGGACCAAGAGTCCTTGAGGAGTACCCAACAGAAGGGCTCTGCTCAGAGTCCATCCTGTCCTTGAATACATTAACAGCATTCATCATGGCAGGCATCGTGGACACCGCGGGGCTTCCATCTGAGGTAGATGTGTTAGCGTTTCCATCAAGGTATTTATTACTCAGTAGAGTACATTCATTGCTGGGCTTGGGCTGGTTCTCATAATTGTATAAATTCTGAATGGAATATGAGGTAGTTGGTTGTACAGGTATTTCCTGCTTGAAGTAATTCAGCTGATTTCCTTGGCAAAAGTCTCTGTTAACTAAATTATAACTGCCATTGGCAAGATTTTTGTTGTAAGTAAGACCATTAATTGCTGTAAGATCCGTTGAAACTTCAATCTGGAGCTTCCCAGGTGACTCAGCAGGTAGCCTTCTGCAGTTCACAGACATTTGGTCATGGTTTTCTAAGGAGGTTCTAGTAGCACCTTGATGTGCAGCATTTTCAGGGACTATAATTGTGCTGTGCTTACAGTAATTATCATTTTCAGCCAACGAGGAGTTACAGGTTGAGATGAAAGACTTGCTATCAATAGATTTTTTCCACCCGAAGTCTAAGTTAGGGTATCTGTAAAGACATTTTTATAACTTTCTATTGATTCTTCAGAAGGGTAAGCTCAGAAGAGCAGCATTTTGGGTTAAAAACAAAGCAACTCTTAAAGTCCTCCTACTTAAGAAGAATAACACATTTTCAAGCTTAAATGAACACAACTAGGGATTATACACACATTCAACTATAATGCAGAACAGTTTGCTCTTTGACCTCTGCTTTATGCACCCACAGTAGCGGGGACTGAGAGAATCCAAGATGGAGGTTCCTGCAGAACCTGGAACCACAGACTTTGTGAGTAGAACCTCAAGCTTTCTGCTTAACCAAGTGAGCAGCTTCAAGCAACTTACAAATTCTGTCTGGGCCTCAACTTCTGCACTCGGAAATGTGGCCAATACATCCTACTCAGGACAGGCCACAGAATACAATGAGTTGGTCATGCTATTTAAACTAGTGTCTCTACTGAACCAATTACTCAACTATTATAATGTGACTATTATGTTTAAGTTCTTTCAATCCCAAAATTAATTTGAGTGATTAAGTCAAAAATTTCTTTGGTATACAGAACTTTACTAGTAGGGAAGACATGATAAAGATAAGAACAAATGAAGGCTGCTGCTTTCTTATATATAACTCATTTTTGAGAAGACTACTTTCACCCTCATTTCAACATTACTACAAAAGAAGAAATGTTTGCTGTTTCAGGAGCTTGCCTCTCTCTAACTTGACAAGAACAAAAGGTTTAGTGACCCAGGGAACAAACAATATAGTTAATTTTCATGTTTTAAGTGTCCACACATTTACTTTTCATCTTTTACTAAAAGATGAAAAAGAAAAATACAATTTTAACTTAACTCTATTTTGTTGCAAATTAAATTTCTGGCCAGTAACACAAACATACCTAAAATCTGCAGGAAGTGATCTTACTCCCACACCAGCATCGCTGGCTGTCTGAGCTCTTAGCTCCTCTGCAGTCAAAAGGCAGTGAAGGCGATAAAGAATGCTGGGGAGACAAACCGCTTTTCTCCACAGTGATGCTGGAATTGGATGTATAGCACAGAGTTCTGGAACTAGTATCTTAAGAGTAAAGAAGAACACAGTCTGATAAATATAAAGTACACACAAATAATAAAAGATCAATTTCACTAAGGGATAATGATGAGAATCATAAATGTTATTAATATCAAACTTTTAAAAACAATCCTTTAATCCTAAATTGGATTTATGAAGATGGCTCCATGATGCATCAATGGACCATAATTAACAGCAAAACTCAATCCTTACCAACAAAGACATTCAAAATAAATTCAGTACCCATGATGACCTCCCAGAAATTCACAAGTCATTGTCATCTTGGTAATATATTATTGAGATGTTAAAATACGTCATGTTTGAGCACATTGTATTTATGTGTGTGTACATATATATATGTATATGTACATATATATGTTTGGAACAATAACAAATGAAAAAAGAGGACATGAATTTGAAAGAGTAAGGAGGGGCATATGGGAATGTTTAAAAGGAGAAAAGAAGTGGTAAATGATGCAATTATAATTACAAAAAATAAAAGAACCATTTTAGAGAACATTTGGTCGTGCTAGTAGCAACTCATTTACCTGTTTGTTCTGCAGACTTTCCCATTTGGCTTTCCTCTTTTCAGCACTGCTTAGAGGAAGTGCTTTCCCCTTCTGATTCAAATGCCGAGGTGTCAAAAGGTTAAGTCTATAAAAATTTCAGAGCAATTTTATCAAACAAGCAAACAACAATACATGCTCACAGTGGCTGGACTCCAGCTTTGGTATGCCTATAAGCTTTCTAAGGAGTTCAGTCAGCACAGTCCTCTACTACCCGGTCAAGTTTTTGTGCAAAGGATTTCTTGATTTCAAAGTCCATGAGTAGGCAGAGGCACTCTGACCCCTAGAAAGCAAGCCCATACACAACCTAATGTCATTTCTGCAGCTCTTACCTGGAAGATGTGTGGTCGACATCCAGCAGTGGCTGGTTGAGATTGGTCAGGTCAAGGTTGTACTTTGTTTTATAATATTCTGCAAAAGTTTCATATTCAGGGGAAGGAAATTTACTGAGTGGGGTAAGATCAGTGTACACATCAGCTACGTAAAATCGATGAGGCTGATCAAAATTGCGGTATCTAAAAATAAAGAAAATCAAGTTGTCTTTTTGTGTACATCAACTATCCTCAAAGCACAAATGGATTAATGTGGAAACATATATCACCATTAAGAATTCAAATGGCTAAATATAAATAACATTAGTGAAAATTAAAATACCAAAAATATATTTCAAGAGGTTGAGAATAAAAAATTTTATTTCTATTAAGTAAATAAAACAGGTTCTTCACTTTCCCCGTTTGTTCTTCTAAATTTCTTTCCTTTGATAATATGAAAAGCTAATACCTCCTTCAAGTATGTTTCAACAATCAAGAAAACTTAGCAACACCCTACAGAGTAAATCCTTTGTAAACACAAGGCATCCAATACACAAGATGTATTACATTACCTATGATAGTGATAGTCCAGTGAAATCTTTAAAATGTGACTTTCAGATTGGGGGTGGGGGAATAAAGTAAAGGCAGAGGTCATGAATATTTATGAATGTAAGTCAGTGTCAATCAACCAGAACTCCAATTCTTTGTAAAGTATCTGGATTTAATTTATTGCCTCAAGACTTCCATTCCCTATAATTTTGCAAAGTAAGAATGAGTGCTCTTCCCACTCTCCAAAGGCTTATTAACAATAATCCTCTTGGAACGCCTGAGGCGCAAGCATTGTTCCCAATGAACTTCTTTCTCTCATAAGGTTTTGGAATTAAAGGGATAAAGATTATCTTTAAAAGGCTATCAATATTATTTACATAAGAAATAATACTTTTCACAAAGTAAATCCTTTCACATGCGAAGTTTGAACTTTTGCTTGAACGAAGTGAACATGAGAGATGTCACTGCTCACACCCACAGCACGTGAACAAGCACACCCTTTTGCAGCAAGTACTGCTATTTTCCTTCTCAAACACCTACCTTGGAATGATAACTGCATCTTGGTAATCTTCTAACTTAAAAACAAACGGTGTTTCTTTTGAGTACTTGGTGCTGGGAATGCCTATACGAGCTTCAGACTTCTCAATATCCTCCATGAATGTAAAGTCAATGTCCAGAGTGCTAGAGCCATTAACTTAAAAGAAAAAAAAGACTCTTTAGTGTGGTAAATATAACACAGATGAGAGTCCTATGTAAGATAAACTATAATGAATCTCAAGCTGTCCATGTAAATAATATCCGCAGGATACACAATAAGTCAGTTACCAGCAAAACTCTCACCATCCAGCTACAATGAACCAACACAGAAAAGTGGGTTCCTTCTTACCAACATTAAGAGGTAGAACACAGTATGCTGACTCAGCGCCTATAGGTTTAAACTCTAGGGCGGGTTTTTCCAGGCGAAGAATATGTGAGAATATATACTGGTGGAGTCTTGTAATCAGCTCAAGCATTTGTTGAGACAATGTGAAACCAGACTTCTTCAGCTCAATGGATATGGTGACCTCTCCAGAGCGTGTATACACAGGAAAGTGAGGAATCTTAGCAAAAAGAAAAGCAAAGCATCCTTTAGTCAAGAGGTTTACTGCGTCAGTTTACCCAATCTCTGAGTTCTAAGTGGCACTTTCAACAACATGGTGAAGGGTCTACCTGAGGTATGGGTTTGGCGGTCAGGATTCCAAAGCATCTTGTGGTGTCCTCTGGGGGATAGAGCTTCCGTCGCCTGAAGTTGAGTTCATCAGGGAGGGGGGTAGTTAAGACCATCCCTATCACATACAGGTAACAAGGCTGATCAGGTTTGGGGTAACTCTCCCTCAAACACTCTGGAATCTAGAATTGGAAAGAATTAAGCATCAAGTTCAAGTACAAATACCCATTGTTCTACATGTTGGCAAGAAATTTATTTCTGGCTTAGGATTTTAAAAAAGCTCAGAAGGTACTCTGATGTGAGATTCCCCTCTGTATGCTATGAATATGTTTTATTACCACTGGTTAATAAAGAAGCTGCTTTGGTCTATTATGGCAGGGCAGAATATAATTAGGCGGGATATCCAAACAGAGAGAGGGAGAATCTTTCAGAAGGCTAAGTTAGGCAGACACCATGTAGCTGCCAAAGGAGGAAGATGCCAGAACCTTACAGGAAAGCCATAGCCTTGTGGCAATACACAGATTAATAAAAACGGGTTAATTTAAGATATAAGAGTTAGTTAATAAGAAGCCTGAGCTAATAGGCCAAAGAATATGTAATTAATATTAAGCCTCAGGATGGTTATTTCCTAAGTGGCTTCAGGAACAGGTGGACAGAGAAAACCTGGTCAAGGGTGACCAGTAGGCCAGAGAATATTTGTAGCTATGGTACTAAATGTTAAGATTTCTGGGAGGGGGCTGGAGAAATGGCTCAATGGTTAAGAACACTGGCTGCTCTTCCAGAGGACCTGAGTTCAATTCCAAGCACCTACATGGTGTCTCACAACCATCTGTAATGAGACCTGGCACCCTCTTCTGGCCTGCAAGTATACATGCAGACAGAAGACTGTATACATAATAAATAAATAAATCTTTATATATAAAAAAAAGATTTCTGGTAGGTCAATATTTCTAAGGTCTGAGCTTCACATTGGCCTAAGTTTACCTATGTTATAATACACTACTCATGCCATGCATGCTTGTGGTGATCAGAGAACAGCCTGTCAGAGCCAGTTCTCTTCTACTGTGTAGGATCAGGCCTGCTGAGCCAGCTCTACTACTTTAGCATAATTTTAACAGCTCTCATTATGAGAATGAATCATGGTAAAATTACATCAGATTTTCTAAGCTTTCGACATTAACAAGACTCATAGATTAATGTCCACAGCTCTGAGGTTCACTGGCACTCTGCACTGGTGGTTCACAGTTACACCTGTTATGGACTGGCTAAGAGACAGTTCTGATTATCTAAGAAGACAAAATGGGTTGGTCAAGGAGGCGAGATAGACACCATGTGTCTCATGAGACAGCACCAGTAGTATTTATTACAAAAAATTTGTTCAACAGGAAAAGTGAATACAAAGGGCAAAAAAACTACACAAAAATAGATAACAGGATTTGAAAAGAAGTGTGACTTTTAAATACTGAAAATGCTTACTTAGTTAGGGTACAGATATTTAAGTAAAAACTGCAAAAACAAAGTAAGAAACACATATTTAGGCGAGATAAAACACAATGAAATTTGCTTTCATTTGGGAACCTTATTCGCTAAAAATGTTAGTATTTTAAAGATCAACACTTCTGTCAAGCATGAGATGCTGATATTTGATCTCTGCTAGGATATCACAGGTCAGGCAGATTCACAGCACAATCTCCTCCATCTTTTGATGCCCCTTCCCATCTCCTGCAGAGCAGCCTTTTCATCTGCCTACTTCACCATGTAAGTGATGATCTAAGCAGCAAGGGCGAAAAGACTAGAATTGTCCCACTAAACAATGTCTTCTTATATGAAGTGAGCTCCTTCTGAGCTTTTGAAAGACAAGACAACACCAGAAAACAAGCCCAGAACAGTGAACGTCTAGTAAAGGGAGCTTCTGGGGATGCTGGGAATCAGGAGAATGAACTGAGACCCACAGTTGGTCCGAGTTACAAGCATCTAGGAAAACATCTGAGCAGAGCAGTTTAGGATTTGATCTAGCAGGAAATAGAGTCAGAAAGTCTGATTTTTATTCAGTTCTAACCAATACTAACTGCTTTAGGGTAGCACTGCCTTCGCTTTGTGGATCCTGGTCTTCCTGGAACACTGGTCTCCTCTTCATCATGTAAGTCAAGCTCTTCTTCATATTTAACAGTCTCTTTCCCAACAGGCATCAAATGTTCATCCAGTTCACCTAAGACATTTAAGAGAGCTTATGTCAGCAACATAAATTTTGCCTAATAAGTAAATAACCTAAGACAACACAATACTGAGGAAGCAAGTGAAAAAATGATGGTAATTGAAAGTCCTTTGCCTTTAAAAATGTAGGAGATGGCTCAGCAGTTAAGTGCAGAAGACCTGGGTTTGGTTCCCAGAACCCACATGGTGGCTCACAACCATATGTAATTATAATTCCAGAGGATCCGATGCCTTCTTCTGTCCCCCACAGATACCAGGCACACACCTGGTACAAATACACAAATGCAGGCAAAGCATGCATACACATAAAATAAATAATAAGAACAATGTAAAAGTAACAGCAGGTAACTATGTAGAGGATCTATCCTGACACTTGTAAGTCCAGCATGGGCAAGCCTACAAAATCTAAGACCCAAAAATAAAGTATCAGTGGGCTAGTCCCACACATCCCTTTTAAACACAAGCTTTTTTTTTTTTCCTATTTAAAGGATTATTTTCTTCACCAATATAGACTAACCTAATAGTCTAACAAACTATGTGGACAGTTCAGGATCCAATAGTTAGTGCATTTTTATGTATTTAAAAAGGGTCAATAACAGAAGTAAAAAGTGGCAGCTGTTTATAGTGAAACTGTAAAAAAGTCAAGAGTCCTGCCCAGCACTGTAGGGTCTCTGAGTTATAGAAAATATGTATTAAACCCACCAAAGTATAGCAAAAGCAGCAAGTCTAAACCCTGACAAGCTCCAGAAACCTACAGAGGCCTCCATGTGCTTTTGTTGTATAATTCTGTCATTTTTTTCACTCACATATGCTTTCAAACATGTTACATACCAATCTTGTGCAGTTTTTCACAGCAAATGAGAGCTACCACTCTTTCAGCCAACCGTACACAGCCCATTGGTGGACCCTGAAAGCAACAACACAGTTTACCAACACACTGAACAGCCTCGGAACCTCTGCCCTGGTACTGGTGCTGATGCCCAACTTGCCAGAACAAGTTTAAAAATACCAACAAGTTTTCAAAAATTCTAGCTGTTTTTTGTTTGTTTGTTTCCCCAAATTCTGGTGGTACTGGGAGTGGAATCTAGAGTTTCACACAAATGAGGCAAGGGCTCTACCACCAAGAAACATCCAACTCTGAAATGCCCATCTTTTAAAACCATGACTAGTAAAAAAGGAGTTTAAAACTAAGACGTTACAATGTCAAGTAAATATGCATTTTAATATAGTTTAAAGTATATTTTCATTAGTCAACAAATACACAACAAAAAGGTAAAGACATATTAGAATCTAACTATGATATATATTAATATGGAAAAGCTTTTCTGTGGACTTAAAATTACTCACTTTGGAACATCTGCAAATTAGTATTGGGTCAAAGAAAGGGCAGTAGTTTACAAAAGGCAAATTTCAGCCAGAGCAGCTGAACTATATTTAATGAATTCTGTATCACTGCATGCAAAGCCACAGCTGATTTCTTTAAAAGGTTCAAATTATTAAGAGCCTAAAGAGAACTTCCAGGAGTCATCTGGTCAAGTTCAAAGAGTTTGCAGAGTGTATTCTATAAAAATATGAACATAGAACTATGTGACTTACAAATAATTTTTTAGAGTATAGATTTAAAACCAAATTTATAACTTGGATGTCTTAGAGAAGCTAGACAAGCCCTAATGGCATACTTCAATGCAAGTCATGTCTTTTTCTTAACTTACAACAATGGAGGCTCGAAGAGGTGAGTTAATCGGAAGATAAAGAGTTGAATAAAATGTACCATCAGGTAACTCTCGGGTTCTACATTTGGGAGCTAGATGTGTAAACGGATCACTTGGTAATCGAGCACAATATCTGTGAAGAAAAGAATTCTGAAGTTGAATCTACACACGAGGAACTGATAGAAAACTGTCTCAACATTCACAACATCGCCTGTTAGGCTGCCATTTGCATAAGGAATGTTCTTTGTTGCTCCTTTACCTTGAATAGGACAGAACTGGGCACTGGAAATGGATGTGTGTTAACTAGGTAACTACATTATTTAATCTTATTTTAATTAAAACTGAAGCTTGCATTTAAAAGGTTGCCCTGCACCTAGTGTTCTGATACTGCACAATGCAGAGAAGTGCTCTGATGTAGCAACGAGAGTGCATTAGCGGCATCAGTTTCTTATCTCACACTTGCCAGCAGTCATGGCATAGGTAAAGAAGGTATCAGGACAGCAGGAAAGCCTAAGGTTGAACCTAGAGGGCACCAGAATCAGAAGCTCCATGAGTGGTAGCATAAAATGGCAGCAGAGCAGAAAGCAGGCCTGAAAACTCACAGGGGAAGACCAGTGCAGCTAGGGTACTAGGAAGATAGGAGAGGCTGCTGGACGGGTGGGCTGAACACACACTTGACACCTGAGCACACTGGATCAGCTTTCTCACCACAGGAAGAGGGAAGTGCAGAGATAAAAAGAAATTTAGAATGAACCTCAAGCCACAGTAAAAATGGGGTCAGCAGAAGCAAAGGATGAGACATAATGTAGATATGAATGTATGCACATGGCATACATTAAGTAGGCAGATGTCTGGCTTTTCTTACAAAGAGGCCTGACAGTAGGACACCCCAATGCCAGCTAAGGGTACAGCTCATGCCCACAAGTCCATTTCCCAACACCATTATTATTAACTGCCATTAATAAGAAACAGGACCACAGAAAACAACCACAATTAAAACATAAGCAAAGAACTCATTCCACTTTAAATTTTTGCACTGTGTAGTGCTGAATTTTCCATTAGCAATCAACTATCATTATCAAGAATTAATTTGGATTTCAGTATAATTAATTTTCTCCTGACCAGGCCTAGTTTATATACCAGGATAAATCTCATTTAAGGACAAAACAAAGGTGCAAATAAATGTAAGAGTTAATTTACATTTTTACCTTGGAAACTATTTTAAACATTAAAATGCTGTCGGAGTGCTAGGAAATTCTCACCTGCCCTTCACCCAGAAAAACCATTCAGGTTTCACAAAAACATTCTTTGTAATCAAAGCATGAGGTTGCACCAGGCTGTCACATCTCCGTATCTTTGATCTTTCCTTGATCTAAGTGACCTTGTTTTGCACCTCTATCTTTTGGAGTTTCCATAAGATTTTTCTCAAGATTAAGCTCAGCTTATACATTTTTGGCTAATCTGTCCTGAATGTGACTGCTCAAACTGTCTCACTGTGCTCACTGTACCTTTATTCTTCTTGGTGGTAGCACTTGCCACTGGGTACAGTCTGCCAATGCCCTGTTGTAAAGCTGCCATTTATGCACTCATAGAGACAGACCACACGATGCTGCAGGTTTAGACTTCGACCTCAAACACTGACAAATGATCTAATCCCTCACCTGTTGACGTGTCCAATGGCAGTGTTAATCGTGACTCGTGGACCCCCGTCATCAGGCCTCAATACATATGGTGGGAACACATCATCATCATCTACAACGGCATCAACGTCAGCCTCAGCACCATCCACTGACTTTGAACACTTGTTTCTTAAGATCTGAGCATTCATAAACAAGATATAGGGTGAGAACAAGAATCTTCTTTGCAACATGTTAGCTTTCTGACTTTGTATCTACAGAGAAAACTCTCTATCCAGGCATGGTGGCACTTGTCTATAACCCTAGCATTCAGGAGGCTGAAGCACAATGACCATGGGTTCTAGACCAGCCTGGGCTACACAATAAAACCCTGTTCTAAAAAAAAAAATCTTTTCATGTATGCTGTGTGACACAACCATCTCTCCTAATATACTTCAAAAATCCCAAAGCCATTTGTTGCAGCAAAGCTCTCCACAGAATCCTCCCAGCTCCAGCCATATGGAAATACACTGTACACAGATTATCTGGCACTGTGCATGCACACACAAAAGACACATCAGTGTCTTGTTGGTAAACTGTCTCATCACTCTCCTGCCACAACTCAATCACTGGTACTATGCTGTTCACATTTACAGTGCCCATCAGACACACTTTTCAAATGACCTTCAGGTCCTTTGGCACAGATATTTTACTGGGGCATTCTAGATTTCTGTATTCATCTCAACTTCCTTATATGTACACACTGCTGAGACGAGACAGGGCTCTGTAGAACAACCTTTTACTCTTCCCATGCACACACATAAAAAGGAAGAGAGATTAACTTTGTGATTACACCTTTTCTATAGCTTTGTAGGTCTTAAGGTCTTCTTCGAAGCTCTTGATCTTGTCTGTATCTGCTAACATCACATAGTTAGAGATCGGGGCTCGTGCTCGTCCTTTAGACTGAACATATGATCGATACTCCGTGGGCAAATCAAAACGAACCACCAAGTTGCATTTGGGAATATCCACACCCTCTTCTACGACACTTGTTGCAATGAGCAGGTTAGTCTCGTGAGCTCGAAATTTCCGAAGTACCTGAAAAAGATTCACCAAGAAAAACAATTCTAAGGAATTTCCCAATAGAAAACATTACAAAATCATTAGCAGTGACCATTTCTGACATATTCCCTGGGCACACACCATCTCTAATGTCAATCTAGGGAAGAAAACTACTACAGAACCAACAAGGCCACAGTTACAAGCCCACAAGCCTTGATTTAATTAAAGGACTTTTCACTGAACGCCTTCAGACTTCAGGCTTCTCCTTACTGACCACAAGCATATTACCCATACAAGTAATGCAGTGAGCCCCTCCTGGAGACCTGTTACTGCTTTGTCCTGCCACAGTGGCACCCAGTGTCTGTGAGACTGTGTTGTGCAAAGATCTGCAAAGATGTCATCATAGCTCCATCACTAAACTCCCCCCAAGTGCACTTGGAATTAAGTCACAAGCACAGCTTTGCTTATTTGCTAGCACCTGAGAAACTTATTTTAAAAAAATAATTAAAGCAAAGGGTAAGTATTTTCACACAAAATTTAAAACCCCATTTCCATCTGTGGAATCCCGATTAGTGAACTTGATGAGATTTAGCTTAGATTTAGCTTAGAACACTTAGAAGATAGACCTCTGAACTGCTGTGGGACAATGGTCTTCTACCCTGTAAAGATTTGTCACTGTATTACTTAAATAAAATTCTGATTGGCTAGTAGCCAGGCAGGAAGTATAGGCGGGGCAACCAGGCAAGAAGTAGAGGTGGGGCAAAGAGATCAGGAGAATTCTGGAAGACTCAGTCTGCAGTCATTATCCAGACCAAGAGGAAGCAAAATGAAAATGCCTCACTGATAAAAGGTACCAAGCCACATGACTAACAGACAAGAATTATGGGCTAATTTAAGATGTAAGAATTAGTTAATAAGAAAGCCTGAGCTAATAGACCAGTTTATAATTAATGTAGACCTCTGTATGTTTCTTTGGGACTGAACGGCTGCAGGACCAGGCAGGACAGAAACTTTTGTCAACACTGGACCTCTTTGTAAAAATGTATCCAGAGAAGTTTAAGTAAAGTTAGAGATGATCCACCTTAAATGCAGGCAGGGCAGCATCAATCCATGTCTTAGGGGTCCAGGTCTCAACAACAAGGGGATAGCAAGCTAAGCAAAGATATTCATTTATTTGCTTTCTTACTAAAGATGCAATATGACCAGCTGTCTCATACTACCGTCACGATCCCATTCCTGCCACAGTAGACTCTCATATCATGAAGCAAAATAAACCATTCCTTACTTAAGCTGCTTCTGTGGGGGATTTTGTCAGTTATAAGAAAAGAAACTAATCTATTTCTCAACATGGCTAAGTTATATAGCACACGTTGCTCTTCAGACAGGTATCAGACTGGCTCTTGGACTTCCCAGACCAAAAATCTGCTCAAAATGCTAAGACCACATGCCTATAACAGAAATTATTCTGCTAATTTTAAGTTAAATAGAAAACAAACAAATGCATCCTGTCTGCCGTCACACTTAGATTTTAGCATCTTTATATGCAGTTTCCTGTATAAGATTTTTAAAAGTATGAACAATTTTAAGCTACATTTACAAATTACAGTGATTTTTAGATATATCAAAAAAAGGTATGCCTTTAAAGGTAAGCATTAAAAAACACCTCAAGAAGACTATAGTTGTTGCTCTGCAGGTCTGTGAAGGCTATAGTAGTCATGGTCTTATTTATTCTCCTATGAGATGTAGATATCTGATAGTAAATCCATGAAAGAAAATGTACTACTTACTAACAATTAAAACAAATTAATTCACCAGAAGCTACTCTAATTTTGAGTATGTCACCAACCCTTAGTCACTTCATGAGAACAGCAGATCCCTTTATAAACAAGTAATATATTATTACAAAGAAAGGAAAGCGGGGTGGGAGAAAGAAAAGGAGAAAATGAAGTAACTGCTGGGGAACTAAGAAGAAAGAGTTTTCATGTCCCAGGTTTCTCAGCTTATTAAAAACCACTGTTGTCATTGTCACCTCCTCTTGCTTTCTGAACTCTGCTTCCATCTGTTTGCTGCGAGGCTGGTTCTTCCCAATGCCATGTCCAGTTATAAAGTTGCTACTGATATAAGCCAGTTCTGGATCTTGTTTGCCAGCTTCCTTTATCAATCTAAGGAAGTAAGAGACATGGAGTTAAACACTTCCAAGGAAAATACATTTTAACTTTTGAGTTTTCTTATTTTCCATTTTTCTACTTTTAGTGTGCCCATGCACAATGCCTGCTTCTCTGTCTGTGTACTACATGTGTACGGTGCCAACAGAGGCCAGAAGAGGGCATCAGAATTCCTGGAACTGAATTACAGACTGTCGTTAGTCACCCAACACAGCAACCAAACACTGGTCCTCTGGAAAAGTAGTATGTACTCTCAATCACTGAGCCTTCTCTCCAGACCCTTAAAATCTAGTCTAAGGTTTCCTTTGAAATAGGAATACAAGTCCAGAGTTTGTACTTGTTCTTGTCTTGCTTGGGCCAACACCCCTAACAAAACAGTTGCTCTAGTTTTACCTCTGTTATTGTGACAAAACACTCTTACCAAAAGCAGTGCTGGGGAGGAATGGGGCCATTTCAGCTTACAGTGTCAGGTCACAGTCCATCACTGAGGGAGCTGAGGCAGGAATTCAAGGCGGGAACTTGATTTGTAGTCTAGCATGCTAGTCCACAGAGCATTACCTCTGACCAGGGAATCTATTTTACAACCAAAAATGTACAGCAGGAACAGAAGATGATGCTTGCTGGAAGGTTCACAAGCCAGTTTTCTTATATAGCCCAGTTATACCTTCTAAGGAGGGTACTACCCATAGTGCATTGGGCCTTCAATTAACAAGCAAGGAAATCCCTCCCATCCCCAAGACCAATCTGATGATCCTCAATTGAAGTTCTCCTCTCAGGTGACTCCAGGCTGTGTCAAGTTGACAGCTAAAGCTTGGTCATTTCTTCCTAACAAGTTTCCAAAAAAAACAAAAACAAAAAAACCAGTGTCCTTTCTCATTATACACATCTGCAGGCTGGGTATTTGTAAAGCTGGCTCACACTAACAAGTAAAAAGGTCACTTTACTTCTAACCTCCAAAGTAGGGATGATGACTTAACAAAAATGGTGTCCCAGGATGGGACCAAGCTAGTCAGAGAACCACACCCCAGACTTGTAAAGACAACAGGCTCTCTTCTTGCAGAGCAGTGAGTGCAGCCTAACCTCACACGTTCCCCCACAGGTGTGACAGTGGTCCACCTAGGTCATCTTACCATGATCACTAGAAGCAGAGTTCTTGGGAAAGTGGGGCCGGTCAGCTCAATTCAGATTCTCTTTTGGCTCCCAGCCCATGAGTTACAGCGTTCACCCTGCAGAGTCCTGGGCTTTTTCACAGCAATGCCATAACCACAATGTTATGAAGGAGCCCCAAGCTATGGCCCCTTTCCCACCTGCTCCTTGGCATTAACCTGTAGTGCCAGAAACCCAAAGGGGCCTTCTGACTAAACATGGAAAAGAGCTACAGGATGGATCACATTACAGAGAACGAAGGTTAACAGCCAGTGCTGCCATTACAGCTATTTGGAACTACCCACATTCAAAGACTCAGCACAGGATAAACGGTTCCACACCTGACCTAAGTGACTCCACATGGTCCCTCTGAAATCATGTTATGTAGTATAAATTCCTAATGGAAAGTTGCATTTTTAAGTCAAACCATTCTTTTTAAAAAATAGATGAAACAGGCTAATATCAAAGAGCTGGCAAAATGTGGTGGCCATGTAGAGTATCTTGTGCCTCCAGTCAGCAGGCTAGCCAGTCTGTTCTAGGATTCAATGACTTTAAATGTTTAAATTCAGAGGCTTCCTGATCTCCCATTCCAAGGTCTGTTGCATTATTGTGATGAATACACAATGTGGGCAACAAAAAAACAGAATCACATGAAAACAAGCAGCACGCCCCAAAGCCTCAAATCTGAAATAAATTACCTTAGAAATAACATATACTGTTCATTTTAGTTTTACACAAACAAGCATCAATTTGAATGGGTGGTTTTAAAATGCACTTCAAGTTACTCCTAATTAAGAATGTGTTTTGCCGCCGGGCGGTGGTGGCGCACGCCTTTAATCCCAGCACTCGGGAGGCAGAGGCAGGCGGATCTCTGTGAGTTCGAGACCAGCCTGGTCTACAAGAGCTAGTTCCAGGACAGGCTCCAAAACCACAGAGAAACCCTGTCTCGAAAAACCAAAAAAAAAAAAAAAAAAAAAAAAAAAAGAATGTGTTTTGCCCAAATTATCAAGCTGGCAGGCTTCAATTAGCTGAAAAATGAAAATACTAACAGGAATTTATTTTGCCTTAATGATGCTGACATCTAATTGCAGAATTGAAGTGACAATATGCACATTACTAAAAATACCTTGTAAGCAACAATGTAATGTTATGTATGTATTCTGTTAACATTAAGCAGAAATGATTGTTCACCTAGACTAATGAAGAGAATGTCTAACCATGTCCCAAGCCTAAGTCATGGGCATCAAGGAAAAGAAAAGAAGTGTCCGCTATCCTCAGCAAGCTAATAAGCGATTAGCACAAATTTCTTTAAGATTTCTTGGCAGATGAACAGGTGAAAAGGCCCACCCTGTGCCTGTGGCTTTGAAAGAAAGTTGATAGCTATGTGCTAAGCTCCATGGTTCTCCCTGGATCCACAACATCAAAGTAAAGAACCAGATTTTTCAAAAACTTCCAACTCACCAAAACCCTGTATTTCTGTAAAATTCCATAGAAAAAACCACTAAGAAGATGAAACTTAAAACACTAAAATTCAATTGTATTACATTCGGGAAGCATAAAACTCTTGTCAAGTTGCTTCTCAGAGTGTCCATACAAGTACTTTCAACCTCTCTTCGGCACTCGGGCAGAGGGAGGACTACACCATGTGCCACATGATGCCTCCCCAGGTGGATTAGGATGGCATGAACAAACACAGAGAAGGTGTACATGAGAACTAGATTACAGAAACTGATTTATGACCACACATGCTACGTAATACAGTCACAACAGAATGAACATATTTGCACACTAACATCTAAAATATCTACCGTGTACTTGAAGTACATTACAACACTTCCCTACCCAGTGTCCCTTAACCCTTAAACTATCTGTCAATGTGCCCAGCTCCTATCCTGACCCCTGATAGTCATTGGACAGTGCACCATTTCTGTGTACACTGACATGTACTAACAGTAAGAGGGAGGAGGTGTTACTACTATTTTATAGATGCAGATGCATAGGTTTTAAAATTAGATAAATTTACAAAATATGTGCCTGTAAAATGGGTATGAAGAGGAGAGGAGGTCCATTGCAAAAATGGCTGATTATGGCAAAAGAAAATACAAGAGCCATACACACACACACACACACACACGCGCGCGCGCGCGCATGCACACAAACACACATATATACACCAGTGTCCCTTAATCGTTATGCTATCTTGTCAGTGTAACACATGTGTGTGTAAATATACACACATACATTATCAACACATTAAAGCAATCTACAAAGCCCTATTAAGGCAAGAACAGTGATGAAGCATCTGTTAGCCAAGTAAAGAAGTACTTAAAACACAAAGGAATGAAGGTGTATAAAGGAGCAAAGAAGCCACCCACAAATAGCTCCTAGTAGCCCAGAAGAAAACAACTGGGCATCTGAATGAATAGTACACTACTAGTAAGGTTATGACCCAAAATTCAGACATGGGTCTGCACTGATCCAATAAATACAAACTGAAAGGTAAGTAAACAGGATTAAGGAGTTAAGGACAATTTCCAAACAACAGGCATATATACACTGCCTTCCCAGGAAGTGGAGGTTAATCATTCCTTCCTTCTGTAGACGGCCTAAATGTGGGAATTTGCTTCCAAAGCATAAATTAAGAAAAGAGAAACACTTCACAGTAGGAAGGTTGGCAGACAATAAGAGAAAATTGAACTTCATCAATGATGGTTTTGTTAAGCCCCTAGTCTGACATGACCAGAGAGAAGTGCCACCTCTACAGTATTCTTTGACATCCCCTACCCCTAGCTTAACCCTGAGAATACCACCAGCCAGTCCAAATGGAGCAGCAGCATATGAAATACCTGACCAATATTCCTGAGCCTCAAGACCATCAGAAACAAGGAAAGACCAGAGAAGACTGAAGAGACAACAATAATGCTATATGATCCCTGGGGGGACAGGAAAGCTGAGGTGGTGACACACACCTGTATCAAACCAATTAATTACAAGGAAGAGTCAAGGTTGTCCTCACCTACACAGTGAGTTTGAAACCAGTCTGCACTAAAGGAGATCCTGCCCCCGCCACAAAAAAAGTGCAAAAGGAATAGAGCTAAACATGTAACCCCAGTAACCCCAGCAAATGTCTAAGACACAAAGAGCACTAATTTGAGATTCTTTCTTGTTAGTAGGTTAGTCTTGACTACATCTCAAAGCAAAAATCACTTGGAGGACAGAAACAGAAAAATGGAAACAGACAAATCCAGAGGTGAAGTGTCTAGAACTACACTAATGTTGGTTCCCTGATTGAGACATGGGCCTTAATCATAGGGAAACTGATGAGAAAACACAGGACTCTATCCATCTGCTCTGTAAATTAAAAATAGTTCAGAATGAAAAGTATTAGAGAGGGAGAAGTCTGAGACAGACAGGATATACATGCAGGTCTGTCCAATGGTGGTACCACACAATCCTAGAAAGGCAGAGAGAGAAGACTGAACTTAATACCTGGGCACCACCTTCTGACACCTGGGTCTGGGACAGGTGTCATCTTCCCCCCATGGAGTACTGTAAACACTGCAGTGAGGGTACACAAGACAGACTGCAAGAGGGAGAACTAGCTGGGCTTGCAGCACACACAGCAGCAGTGTGATTGGCAGGGCCGGAGATGAAGCAGCCTGTGTATTAAGATCTACTCTGTCACACCAAGGAGGCTTTCCTCCTATAAACAGAGGGGAGGAAAGACTCCAGGTTGCACCAAGTTTTTCTAAGCTCAGTTTATTAGAACAAAATTTCTACTGTACCTTTAATTAGATGCCATAAAGTCAACCCTCAGACTGCTCTTCATTCATCCTAGAATACTAACTCCAGCCACATTTTATGAAAGCTTATCACAATTAATCTGATCCTTAAGTCAATAGGAAGTGATTGATTTTAAGTTAACCTTTTCTGGCTAATAATTCTGCAATGAAAATGGACACATCTTTGCATAAAACACATGCAGATCCTAGCATGAGTTCTTTAAAAGCTTTCATATAGGGGGCAGAAAAAAGATAAACTCCCATTCTCTCCAAGCCCAGAAAACATTCATCCTAATGCCATCCATCATACACAGAGCAGGGAGTCTATCCACAGTGTGGTACCGAACTGAAATGCCTTTACCCCAGTCTAAGAAATAACAACCCCACTTCCATTCCCCATCGCCACCCCCATCAGCCACACACCTTTTGGTCCCCTGGCTTGCTTACTGCTGAAAGTGCTTGGTTCTGTTGCTCAGAGACACCCAGGAGCGTTATGATTGTAGAAAGAAATGGAAGTCGGGAGCTGGGTATTAGGATTCTAGAATTGTCTCTGCCACTGACTAGCAATTTAACTTTGAGCAAATCACTTTTCCTCCTGCAGCATTTTTTAGAACTAAGTGGTTGGATTAGATGCTCAGTGAGGTCCCTTCCAACCTAATGTCCTTTTTAAATATAATTCCATACCTCAAGGTATTTCACTTCATATCCATCAAGAGGCCCAGGCTCAGTGACCAGCAAAATCACCCACCTGAAAAGTACCAGATGACTGCTATCCAATCCAATTTCCTATTATTCAAAAAACTTAAAATTCCTAAACATTCAAGAAGCAGTTAAGAAAAAAATCCCAATTACCTCAGGAAACAAAGCTTAATTTCTCCTCAGAGATGACTACTTTCAGAAAAGGCTCTCAAGGATCAAACTTGGCCAATTAATGGATCTCCCAGAAAAGTACAGTCTTAAGTACAAAAAAATAAGGACCCTCTTAAGGAAGAAAACGGTAGAATACCTACTAAAAAACCAAACACACCATATATTAAATGACTACCTGACTCATAGTTAAAGCACAGCTCTGTGTCCAGGTTTCCAGGGAAAAAAAACCCAATATTTATTAAAAGGATAGAAACAGGGATTAACCATTACCTTCACTAATATTCTCAGAACTTTGTAACATTCTCTTCCAAATCAAAATGGTTTTGTTTGTTTGTGTAGTTGGTTGGTTTTTGGTTTTTCAAGACAGGGTTTCTCTGTGTAGCTTTGGAGCCTATCCTGGAACTATCTCTGTAGACCAGGCTGGCCTCGAACTCAGAGATCAGCCTATCTCTACCTCCCAAGTGCTGGGATTAAAGATGTGTGCCACCACTGTCTGGCTAACTCAAAATGTTTTAATATGCAGTCTATAAACCAAACTAAACAGCGAATCTCCCTCTAAATTCTCCCCAGTGCAGCCTTGAAGACTGAACAATGGTCTTTCCTCCTATGTTCTCAAACACAGAAGTCAGTAACAGAAGACTTGTGACCTCAGAATTTTCCCCAGCAAACTATCAGTTCTGTAGAAGAAGACATATTGCTGGCTTGTGCCTGTAACTTAATTTGATTCTGTCACTATCAACCTGGAGATATGATCAGATCCCAAAGCCTGAAAGGTCCAGTCTCTAAGAAATGCTCCTAGTTTTCAGATGCCAGTCCCAAGTCCCAAGCAGCGTCCTCTTCAGAGCAGCCAAAGGGTCCAAAATACTTACTGGTTAATATAATATAATATAATATAATATAATATAATATAATATAATATAATAATAATAATAATACAGGTTAATATAAAGGATACAGATGAATGGATTCACAAGGCAAGACAAGTGAGGAGGGACACATGACTTTACCCTTCCTAGGTCCACACCATCCAGGAACTTCAGTGACCCGGAAGCTCTCTCCTCTAATCTTCTGGGTTTATGAAACTGTTCTTATATGACTGGTTAAATCAGTGGTCACTGGTCATCAACTCAGTCTTCCCCAAACACTTGGAAAAGGCTATGTTCCAATCTTGCCTAGATCATTCTAGACCAACCCCCATCCTGAGACTAAACAATTCTTTAGCATACAAATGATACTTATCATTTTGAAGGTTCTAAGGACTTCAGGACCAAATGCCCAGAAACCACAACGGCATTTCATGGTATCACATTAAGGGGGAAATTTTTAATAATAATAAAAAAATTCATCCTCAATACTCAGATCAAGTATATGCTAAGAGTGTATACAGAAACAGTTGTGTGAGACATGCTCAACGCAAAGCCTAATACGTCAAATGCTGACTGACAACTGACCTGAATCCAGCAACTGCACACAAAACAAGTCATGCTTTACTTCAACTCAACTTTTCTGTATGTTCTCTACTTTGGATTAATTAGAATGAATTAGCGTCCTTTAAGACAGAAATGTCAGTTGTGTCAAAATTAGTTTTTAGAGAAAGTGACTATAGACATTTTATGTGTTAATTCAGGATAGCATGACACACCAATTCCAGATGAGACCTCGTAAAAGACAGAAACAAGCCTGTGTGCAGGCTCTACAAGCCCTCACAGCACTGTTTCCTCACATGAAAACCTGCTTTGTTCTGCATGGGACAGACACTGGCTCAGACAGTTACCTGTTCAGGACAACTGCTGTGTATCTTCTTTCCACAAAAATAATTCCACATAAAATATTGGTAAATGGAGAAGGGAAATTTGTCTCTGGCTTTTCCTTTTCTTCAATTTCTTCATCATCATCATCATCCTCAGAATCACTCCAGGACACATAATTATCCTGATTCCTATTATTGTACCACTCAACACTTTCAAACTGCTGTCGCTCATAGGGCTTGTATTTGCGCAGGATCTCAAGCAGTTTCATTACTTTAGGAGTCACATACTTCAGGTCAAGTGAGGCAGGTGAGAAGTGCTCTTCACACAGTGCATGTATTTTCCTCAGCAAAGTGTCTGTAAACAGTAAGAACTTCCTGTGCAGCTCCTCTTGCTCATGTTTGATGTACTTCTGCAGTTCTCTTACCATCATGCCGGCTACTTTGTCCGCACACCAGGGTCCCAGAACAACCAACACTGCACGGCAATCTGAGAGTATCTAGGAGAAGAGTAAAGAAAACCAAAAGCTGGATAATCATCACATACTTTCAAACAGCTGAACTTCAGCTGTCCTAAAGCATTTCTTCAAAACTAATTTACCCCAACAGGAACACAGAGACGTTAATTCCCTAACATTAGAGGCACAGCTTGCAGCCTTCCCAACTTTCCTGTCACAGATCTATGCCTAGAATTATCTCCTTTTCTCCCAGTAAAGACAATAAATAGCAGCTAAAATATGTAACTGTGAGAGATTTTAAAAGCTAACCTTTAGATGAAAGATTTGTACAATTACAACTGCATCATCTGGTCCCTACTAAGCCCTGTAAAGAGCTATGGAGTGCAGTAACTCAGAAAAGCCCTACTCTTCAAAGACCACAGTAATGTCCCTTCAATTGTACTCATACCCCACATTCCCTAGTCATTCATACATATATTGTTTCTACTATAATGAATACTAAAATGGAATGTTAGGAAGTATGGGTGAATTCTGCCAGGCTAGCACCAGCACTTTCCTCTACAAAGGCGAGACAGTTGTACACCACTGTGCACCGTCCCCTCTGGCTTCATTGTAATAAAAAGCACTCAGTAAAATCCAGAATCTCACCTTGGAGCCTGTCCAGAGTAGCCCAACTTATAACTTCAGCTGAGTTGAATAAAAATGTACAGCCAGGCTCTACATGTGGCAATTACCAGTTCTATATGCCAGCAAGGACATTGGATTGAAAATGAACTAAGCAAGATTCATAGGGTTTAATTAAAAACCCAGCCAAGGCCAGGCACAGTGACACACACCTTCAATCCCAGCACTCAGGAGACAAAGGCAAGCAGATCTCTGTGAGTTAGGGGTCAGACATACCTACAGAGTGAATTCAAGGACAACTGAAGATACACAGATACACAGTGAGACTCTGTCTCCAAAAACCAAACAAACAAAAAAACCAACCTGGACATTGCAGAGAAAAAAACAAACAAACAAACAAAAAAAAAAAAACACGAGAAATTCTGACCACATTTAAGTGAGCATTGATATTCACTGCAAAGACCTACAGTGGTCACTAGTTGTCAAGCATCAATGACATCAGGATCACTGGAAGGGATTCTCAAACTCGTTAGTCCTATGGACACCCTCCTGAGACCAGACTCAGTAGGCCAGGAATGGGTCCCATAATTTTTACTTCCAACAGGATAAAAGGCAGAGTGCTGCAGCTGCTGCTGCAGGTGTGGGGTATTCTTGTTACAAATGTTAGTAAATAGCAGAGGACCCAGACCAAAAGTTCCAGCAGGAACTAACTCATCTGACCAAAAGCAAAGCAAAACAAAACAAACTGGACTCACTTCTTAAACAGGCATAATCCAAATTCCTAGTCCTGCAGGGAGGGTTATAACACACAAGTGACTGTCAAACAAACCCAACCTTAACATATGCTAGCTATCACATGTTCAATGAAAACTGTCCAGCACTAATAAGATAGTTTAAACTAAAATGTGGGAGAAAGAGCCTCAGCAGAAGTACTCCTTCATTGCAGTGCTCAACAGAGAGAGACTCTGCACATACTTACTTGTTTGGAAATCAGAGTAGAATCTCTTTCCTTTGAATGTACAGATACATTACAATCATTGATAAAATTAAGTGCTTCTTCTAATTCCATCAGCAGTCTTTCATAAAGCCCACTTCTGTCAGTAAATGGTCCACAATCTACCACAATCTCACACGGCTGAGAAGTGTATCTTTAAAATCAGAAACAAGCTGTCAATATCATCAGTGAAAATGAATAACTGCTTATAAAAACAAGGAAAAAAGATACTAAGAAAATATTCTAAATGTTAGCAGTATGGTAAAATTTTAGGTACTTATTTTAATTATTATTTTTTCATATTTCTGAATTTCCCCACAGAAAATAAACAGGCTTTTTTTTTAATATAAAATAAATAAATATTATTTACAAGAGGTTTTCCTAAAGGAAACAGGAAAGAAAAGAACGCAGATTGGATGTTTACTACATCTCAAGTATGCTGGGAACTCTACTCTGTCTTAATCCAAATGCAGGAAGGCTGGAAAAAGAAATGAGTGTCAGCAATATTAGGTAATCCCACTGAAACAGAACCAACCACAGTCCTTCGAAAGCTCTTTCCAATAAAAAAAAAAAGTCCCTTGCCTTTTCCCCAAACGACCTTTGCATCATCCTTTAAAAATTCAGTACAACATTCTGATTCATTTACCTCCTCTATCTAGTTTGAGCTTATGTTTCTACTTAAGTAAAAAGGCAGACTCACAGCATGCCTTCCTAGTGGCACTTGGCTTTTCACTGAGTTAGATGCAAGCCATCATTGTAAAGCTAAGGCTCAAAGAACTCTGAATAGATTTCATTGATGTCCAAGAATTGATTTTGTTTTGTAAGTTGACTGCAATCTTTAGCCTACTTAGGCAGAACAAAAACCAAAAATGTTCAAAATATTCAATAATTATTTTTCAGCAACAGAGCTGATCAGGAGAAGGCACAGGGAATGTTTTGTCATTAAATGTACAGCTTAACATATAATCTAAAATTTTTTATATTTAGTTATTTTTTATTATAAGATGTGTGTGTCTATAAATGGGTATATACACAAGTGCAGATGTTCAAGGCTGTGCCTGATGTGAACAGTGGGAACCAACTCGGGTTCTCTGGAAGGGCAGCAATCACTCTTTAACTGCTGATCCATCTCTCCAGTCCCCTACGTGAAATCTTTTTTAACACCTGAAAATCTCAACTGTAAAGTTTTTATTTATTAATTTATATGTTGTGTCTGTATGATGGTGGCAGGCATGTGAGAACTACAATGCGGAGTAGGAGGGCAACTCCGTGAGGTCAGTTCTTTCCTTCCATCTTCATGACAGTGACGGTGAAGAACAGTGCCATGTCACCCATTTTGCAGAACGGACAGGAGCTTGGAAGGGATAGAACCCATGTATTTAACTCAGGCAGGTTTTTATGTGCTGAGTCATTCCACTGACTCTGTCAATATTAACGTATCTTTGTAAGGTAAACTGCCCACTTCCATTCATTTCTGATGTCATTCTCTGAATCCACTGTGTGTCTTTCACAAATCATGACAACCTACAAACACACATGGTGTGTGTGGACATCACAGCTGCTTGGCTGAGGGAAGTAACAGCCTATTCCAAGGGCCAGAAGATTCACTAGCAGGTTACCAGTAAGAACATTAGACTATTCTGATGTGAACTGAATGTTGTATTTACTTACAAACACACATCCATACTCACTGTTTATTCCTGCTCACAGTAAGCCGTTTCCCTACTAACTTATATAAGGCTTCTGTCTGAGTCTTCGCTGCTGCTGTTAGAAAGCACCCCGACAAAAGGAACTTAAGTGGGGAAGGGGTGCAGTTTAGGGATACTGTTTAAAATGGCAGGAAAGTCAGAACAGGAAGAAACTGAAGCAGCTGTTCCATCATATCCACAGTCAAGAAACACTGGGTGCCTAGTTACAGCTCACTTTCCCCTTTTAATTCATTCCAGGACCCTAGCCCCAGGGGATGGTGCCACATGCTTTTAGGCTGAGTCATCCCACCTTGATTAACTCAATTAAGACAATCTGCCAGAGACTTGTCTCCCAGGTAATTCTAGATTCTGCCAAAATGGCAGTTTTCACTAACTGCTACAGCTCCTTTCTACAGAGGTAAACATAAGGATCAAGCTGTGTGCATGTGTCTGCTTCCATGTCGATTAAGTTACAGAAGCTCAAAACTGTTTACTCTTCAACCAAGACAACTTACAAAGCACAAACAGCATCGTTGTCAGAAACCTCCAAAAAAATATCTTCAAAACAATAGGGTACTCTCAAATATTTAAAGTATACTGCTGAATTCTCTAAGAATCCTTCAACGTGCCCTGAGAGATGTCTAGGTCAAAATACCAAGGCACACACTGATGGTGTCCTTTCCACTGAAGGTAAATGTCCCCAGTGTTTACCCCAGGGAACAGGAAGGGCTAACTGACTTAGTCTGGGTGACTACTGCTGTGAGGAAACATCAGACCAAAAGCAACTCGGGGAAGGGTTTATTTTGCTTACATGTCTGTATCACAATTCATTGTGAAAGGAAGTCAGGACAGGAATCTGGAGGCAGGAGCTGATGCAGAGGCCACTGGCCTGACCCTCTGGCTTGTTCTGTCGGCTGTTTCATACAGCCCAGGACTACCAGCACTCAGGGTGGCACCTCCCACAATGGGTTGGACCCTCCCCCATCGATCACTAAGAAAATGCCTTACAGGCTTGTCTATTTACAGCTCAATCTTATTTCTGGAGACATTTTTTTCAGTTGAGGTTCCCTTCTCTCAGGTAAGTATAGCTGTGTCAAGCTGACATAAAACTAGCCAGCACACTCACCCACACAACACCATCACTGAAGGTGGCAGCAGCCCATCTGGGGCTCTCTGGAGAAACAAGGGCAGACGGACACTTGTGGCTGCTGGTAACTAACTGCACTGAAAGCCAAGCCACTGAGAAGCACAAACAAACCTGTCTAAGACCACAAGGTCAGTCGCAGTCTCAGCATTACTCTTAAGAATCTTCTCCAGTTTCTGAATCTTTTCTTCTAATTCCTCCGGATCACATTTTCCATTTAAAATTGAAGCTGTTAGTCCCAAAATTCGAGGGCATGATGGACAACTTTCACAGAGCTGGCATAATGAAAGATACAGAAAGTAAGGACTTCCTCATGTCAGACCACAGCAAGAGACACTGCCACATCCAAACACAGGAACACTGGCAGCTATTAAAATCCACTTCTGTGGAAACAGCAGCATAATACTATAAATTATTGCATTTTTGTTTGTATGTTTAAAGATTTATTTTTCAAAAGGGCATATTTGGATACTCTAAAAAAATCAATATTACAATGTTAAAAACATTACAGATTATAGATTAATGAAATTAGTTTTAAGATTTATTCATCTGTATACTAGAATCAAGTTCCCAATACTGGCAACTAATATCACTGTTCTTTGATTTTTTTTTTTTAAACAGTATATAGGGCTGGAGAAATGGCTCAGCAATTAAGAGCATTGATTGCTCTTTCAGAGGGCCCAGGTTCAATTTCCAGCACTCATACATTGGCTCACAACCATCTGTAATTCCAGTTTCAAAAATACCCAACAGCCTCTTCTGGCCTCTGAGCATACCATACACAAATGTGGTACACAGACATAAGTGCAGGCAAACTCATATACATATAAAATAAAAATCTTAAAAATTTAAAACTATAATGCTCGATAGCTTAATAAACTCAATAATTTGATCATGAACTGTTGAAGTTGATAAATTCTAAAAACTTACCTTCATAATTTCTCGATAGGGGTGGTCTAGAATTGCAAGATGACACTCATCAAACACCAAAAGGTTAATGTCTGACAGTGACAAGTAACCATTTTTCAAAACATTCAAGGCGACATAGCAAGTCATAATGAGAACCTAAAATAAAACTGACATCAGTACACAAATGCCATTAACTTGCCTGGTTATCCCTCTACCAGAGACCACAAAGTCAGTATATGGAAGTGAAGATTATTAAATTCATGGGTCAAAATTAAAGCAAAAAATTTTACATATGTAGAACATACATACAAACACTGGAACCAAGATGTATACAATGAAAATATGGGAAAAGATTATGAGGAAAAGTCCTTAGAAAGGGAGACCACATCCTCATGGTAAGTTACTAAATCGACATCAGGCTTCCCCAACCATAATTAAAAGACAAGACCTGTCAACCTAGTCAAATCACAAAAGAATTGCACTGAGCTGACAGGGTTTTCTGAAAGATTATATATTCTTTGTACAGCCTATTGTTCTGTGGACAGGCTTTATAATTGGCTTCATTTCAATGTGAGGCATACTAGTGATTAGTAGGCTGTTGAATATTACAAAGCAGTCCTCAACAGTGTGCACCTCCTAGCACCACACATAAGAAGCCCTTAGCATACACTAGCTACATGGAAACACAAAGGCAGAGGTCTCAACCAAGAAACTTCCAGTTTCAAAAGTGCCTAACTCAAAAGTACATTTTCTTCAAGTTCAAAATCGGTTACAGGTATTTGTGTTTTTCAAGCAAGTAAATAACGGCAGCTGTCTCTTTTCTACCCTCTGAATGACACGCACTCAGTAATTTATTGTTCATACTGGCTTCAGATGAACCTTACAGGAAGAGAACGCAAAGGTACTGGGAAAGTGTCGTTTTCTAACTACCTCAGATAGTGAAGGTTAATGCTAATCAAATCAAATCAAATCAAGAACTGGTAGGATCTATCCCGTGAAACGCCCTGCAGGTCTCACCTGGTGCTTAGTAAACTCTTGGCTCCATCTCTCTTTTGTCCAAGATGCATTGACTTCTAGGTTTGAATACTCCCCAACCTTGAGATCTGAGTGGGTTCTGACAGCTGAGACTTGTTGAGCAACCTGGTTTGCTGGTCACAAAGATAACATGTAAACATGAACAATGTGCCCAACTGGTTTTCTGAACAGTTACAAAATTATCAAGTTATACCTAGCCACCAATTTTTTAAATGGCTAATTTAAAAATCATGGTTCCTAGATCACCCTCTAAAATCAGAGGATGGGCCCTGTCTCTTCCTGCAGACATCCTCATACCCCATTCACAGTTGATTTCCTTCATCCTAAGACCTAAGTTCTTTTCAGGCTGAAGGGCACCAACTTCACATCCATCCCTCCTGCTAGCTTCAATGAAACCAGATCAACTCACCAAGAAGTATTGTTCAAATCACACAATTATTCTGAGATTGTCTTTAAAAAAACAAAAAGGGAGGTCATTTTGGGTTCACAGGTTGTGCTTTCACTTTGATATTCCCACATATATGAACATCAGACACTTAGTTTTTCTCAGCAGCTTTAAAGAAGATCCAAGTTTCTAAAAGTGCTGCAGCAACCTGCTTTATGAAGATACCAAGAATGAAAGCAATTTTCACAGCTTAGCCGGCTAAGAGCCCCAGAGCAAGTCTCATTAAGAGAAATGCAGAGTCTGAAAAATCAGAGAAATTCTACAGAGAAATAAAATGGTATTTTGGCTAGCAGGACTTCAGTAAGCTCATTACTTGTCAAACTCTCTTTCAAAAATTTAATTTAATACCCACAGAGATAGTCTGTTAAAACATGAAGTCTCATCCAATTTTGTTCTCACATTTGGTAAAAGATGTTTGATTACCAGAGTTGACGAGGAACACGGTCCTTTTTGCATGTGGGTTGAGGTCGCCCCTGATCTGATGGGCCAGCTCTTTGGTGAGCAGGACCGCGATGAACGTCTTCCCTGAGCCGGTATTCAAGCAGACAATGGTGTTATGGTCCAGAGCCGCTTCCAGCAGCTCAACCTGAAACATGGGAAAAGATCATACACTTCTTAACTAGGCACCACATTTAAGAATTGGCTTTTGTTTTAAATGAGAAATTTCTCTGTTTTCTAAAATCTAAATCTGCAGACAACTTTACAAAAAGAAAACAATGTCTTCCTATTTACTCAAGAATTACAGGGAAGTAAAATAGCTGTTAGACACTGCTGTGCTGCTATAAACATACATTAATATGGCACTAACAATTACATTTAAGAATTATTTCTGCACATGTTAGTTTTCTAGAACAACACATATAACCGAACCTACACTAGGTATGTTTCTACAGCTCAGGGCTGAACACTTTCAAAACAATCTCCATTCCTATCCAGCTCATTAGGATTGATACATCCAAATGGATATGAAGGAACAGTGTGAATTGGGGGGAATGGGGAAGGACTTGCAAACAGAACCAACACAACAAATCAATTACCCAGCAGATGTTAGAACAGAAAAGAACAATTAAGAACAAAAATGTTTTAAACAAGAAAATTAATCAGAAGAGGGAGGCTTGAAAGGGTAAATGAGTTTTATAAGTTGTGTCAAATCTGTACTAATTTATTTTACTTTAGTGAAAAATGCTCCAGTATTAGTCATTTCATTAGTACCTGGTATTTTCTTGGAGTATAAATGTTATCATGAATTGCTTCTTGTTGCCATGGCAGTCCAAAGAAAGGACCCATTGGTGAGGAAGCAGGGGTCATGAGCTGCAGGCCTGCCATGCTGAGGGGCTGCAAAGCAGGGCTTTTCATTCATCCAGTGTTTCTTTCATTGCATTTTGTTCTAGCACAGCTTACTATAAAAGGGAAAAAGAATACCATTACACAACCATGCAGGGTTAAAACAAAAGAAAGCACAGGAACAAGAGAGACATCAGACTACCACTCCTGAGAGTCTTTCCAGTTCTTCCTGTGGTTGGTTTGGTCTCTCTTGAGATCTAAGAGGATGGTTTTAAAAGTCAAGCAGTCTATACACAACCTAGCAATCCTATACCTAGAAGTTTGTCTAAAGAATAAACCAGGCAACTGCACAAATATAAACACATCAATTTGTACTGCTACATTACTAGAAAATAAGAACTAGCCTTTAAACTAGTAGAAAACCATAGTAACTTTAGCTATCTAAAGGTATTAAAGACTCCATCGCTATTTATTGGCAAAGAGCAAAGCCCAGAATAAACCCTTAAAAGACAACATGTACCATATGATGCCTTGTTAAACATATACATGCATGTAAGCATGTAAATATACACATTATATTGTGAAGTACAAACATATAAAAACATCTCTTTGTAAGTTCTCTAACATTATGTTGACAAAATAATGAGTCAACCTACAGGCAGGCACTAAAGATGCAAACACCTGACCTGGTTACATTGTTTTCTTAAAAGGGGTGTTGTGCTTAACTGTCGATCTACACCTGCATAGCTAAAACTATCCTTAGACATTTATATTTAAAATTATACATACCCCTGATACATTAAACGCATGACATTCTCTTCCTTGTCATCTAAGCAATCTCCCATTTCCATATACTCTTTTCCAGAAGTAATTTTCACTATGTAAGCCAGCAAAATAAAAGCTGATCTTTTAAAAATCATATGTGTTTATGTCTGTGCCAGTGTGTGCAACTGTAGCAGCCACAGGCCAACACTTGATGTCATCCTCCAGCACACTCATTTTTTTGAGACAGGGACTCTTGCTGAAACGGGAACTCACCATCAGCTACACTGGTGTTATAAAGCACTGTCATCTGAGCATAATGGCCACCATTCTCACCAGAACAGCTGTGACTACTTGTGATTTCCCCAAAGCAGATCTTACTGAGTGCTGGCCTTCCCTCATAGAAGGAGCAGGTGAGGAGGGTCAGTGGATACTTCCAGCTGTACACCCCTACACCTCCTGCCATCTGCATAGAATCCTGCTCTAATTATGCATGGCCTCGTGGTCTCAGGAGGTCTAGAGTGGAAAATTAACAGAAGAGGAGACCCCATCTATGTAGCTATAAGAAGCTACCATCCATGCTGAGGTGGGAATTTCCAGTGGTGTGTCTGCTTTGCAGTCACTCACTCTCCTCTAAATGACCTCTCACCGATGCTCTGTAAATAAACACAATAAACTCACAGGTTTCCCCCAAGTTGGGCTTTGGTGAAGTTCTATTTTGGTTTGTCACTGGAGCACTGGAATGAAGGGATAGAAATCTCAAACTAGTTGGCATAGTCTGCAGGATCATAATAACTGGCTGGTCACCAATACCTCAGGATCTGTCCATCTCTACCTGTAACTACCACATACACACAACCCATCCTACTACCAGTTCAGATTATAGATAATCATGGTGCCTGGCTTTTCACACAGGTGCTTGGGATCAAAAGAACCAGCTCCTCATGTTCCCACTGCACTAACCATCCCCAGGCCAATCTTCCTAAAAGTTTCAACCAGAACAGAAGTCAAGGATGACAAGACTCTAAGGGAAAGCCTATCACTAGCTCCCCTCGATGAGCAGAAATTACTGATCCTGCACTTGGAACATTTACCCCTCTTATGCTCTTACCCCTACTCTACTAATTGCAGTAGTGTTCACTATTACTCTGACACCAGAAAAGAATCCAGCTCTTTAGTTTTCTGAAAACCAAACATTTTACTTCCCAGTCTCTTTCATGAGCTACAACACTGCACTCATGTTGCAGAAATCAAGATGGCATAATTCAGTACACAGCCTATTCAAGGTACTGTTGTAAGGAAGCAGCACAGGCACTGAGGATCTTGGAAAGACAGCTTGTCCACACACCAATAAACATTACTATTCTTAATATGCTTTTCAAAGGAAGGACACATGAAAGGGCTGAGAGAGTACTTTTGGAGAAACTATCAGGCAATTACCACCCCCCCACACATACCACCACCACCACCCCGCACACACACATCACCACCACCCAGCACACACACATCACCACCACGATCATCATCATTATTGGATCAAAGAAACCATATTCCTCATGGGAGATAACTCACTTTCTACTGGAATCAAAGTCTAACATCCATTCCCTGTACCCCACGTGACACACATAGTTCCCAATTCCACAGCACACAGGACTCAAGAACCTCGCATGGAAATCAAGTTCACCTAGCTTCTTAAGATCAAGAGGCCACCCTGAAGGCCTACCAACTAAGGCAGCACTTTCCTGGGCCTGCTACCACTCCATGATAGCTGCTTCCCAATCACAGCTGATCTAGGAACCTTGCCCTTAAGCCTGGCCCCACACTTTTTCACTCAGCACATCAAGGCACTGTGGAAAGTTTCAACAAAACTAAGTCCTAAGGAATAGGAATCTAAGAGGAAGGAGAAAAGACAGCAACAATGAAACAGTCAACAGTCTTTTTTCACTTCCAAATACTTTACACATGAGACCAGCAGCTCCCCCGTCTAGAACACTTCTCAGATAAACAACTTTAATAACAATTAATCTAGAAAAATGATCCACAAAGCAAGTAAGTGTGCTCCCACTTTTTAAAGCAGAAGGAAACTATTCTTCAAAACTCAGTATCATAAAATACAAAAGAAACTATGAAAATACGCCACAGCAGACTACTGAAAGAGACAGACAACAAAACATATTAACTGATCTAGGGAAGATCTGACAGCTTTTCACGACGAAACCGGCTATACTAAAAGAATGTGACAGAACACACACAGTGAACTGACTGTCACAGTCAGCTAGTCTACACGTTCACAGCTCCTATGTCCTGGTGTGGTGAGAACACTAAGAAACCACACTGAGCAGGTTCAACTATACAATGCAAACAGTATTACCAACTGTAGCCCACTGGCTATTAGAGCTCTAGAACTTACTCCCCGTAACTGAAATGTTAATGCCCTTCAATCAGCATTTCCTCAATTCTCCCACCCTTTACACTTGTCACCTATGCTCTCACCTTGTCAGAGAACTCTGTTTACTAGACCCACAGAAGAGGGCCTGAAGTATTTGTCTTTCTAAGCCTGGTTTGTTGCACTTAGTGTAATGGTCTCTCTGTATAGTTAGGTTATCACAACTGTCAACATTTCCTTCTTTATCATGATCAATTACTATTCTGGGGGTGGGGGGACGTCTGTGTATCCAATCTTGTTGACAGACACTTAGGCTGCTCCCATATTTTAGCTCCTGTGAATATACTACAATAAACATACCAAACAGACATCTGCATTTAAGAATAAGTTTTATTTTTAATCACATTAATAAAGGAATTACGTAAAAAATATTAATGAAGAGGTCTTTTACACTACAGAAAACAACAGTGTTAAAAGACCCTGAAGGTGGTAACTTGACTACATGTATGTCAGAGGACAGCCATATTCTTAGGAAGGACTCACTAAAGCACTTGTGGACAAAGCATCATGTCTGGAAATTAGTCTCAAGCAGTCACTAAGCAGAAGCCATACAGATACAGACAAACTAACAAAGCAAGTAACTAAATGGGTAAAACATGTATTTGTTATCCTATTCCAATTCTCGCAACAGCAGTTCTTTATTTTCTGAGTAATATTCCTAGTGTCTTTGGGGGGGGGGGGTTGTGTATGGGTGTGAGTGTGTGCTCCCATCTGCTGACAGACGCAAGCACAGTTTTAGTACTGTGATTGTTGTGAACAATGATGCAGCAAACATTTAAGTTAAAGTTTTTCTATCAGATATCTGACTTCACAAGGGATAGTGCTGGGTCCTTTTTGAAAAATTATATTGTAATATAATACAAGTAAGCACTTCGTTTCTGTCAGAGACAACAGGTAACTCTGGGACTATCACTCACTAGCCACTTTGTACTTTTTTCCCAAATAAGAGACTGCCTAGCACTGTGTATTCTTAAACATCTGCTCATCAAAGTTGTCAAGGCTGGGTTTCAGACTTTCTTTCTGCCAGTCACCTAACCCTCAGCCCATGGCACATGCCTCTCTTTGGGCTAGGAAATGGTTCATGCTAATCCAATGACAAAAGGTTTGGGCCTTTCAGTCAGTGACTGAAAAGCAACTCTTCCCCTCAAACATGGTACAAGAAACACTAGCCCTGTGTGCTGCTGAAATCATCTGACAGCCTTAAAAAGATGTACTTCCAACAGCAACAACAAAGAAACTTGGTCCTTGGTAGCATCAATGAGCAGCTCAATCAATCAACCTCAAAGCCCAACATAAAAACATCTCTGCCAAAAACATAAGCCAATAAATTCCCTTACTATTCAAGTTAACGTTGAGTTGAATTTTATGCAACTCTGAACTAATGATAGTGTAAATCACCATTACTGCTTCTACTATAAAAGATCTAGAAAGAAAGAAAAAGAGAAAAGAATAGAAATAAAGGTGGGAGAGAAGAAAAAAGGAAAGTCAGGAACAAACCAAAAAGAAAGCCATCAGACTAGAAACCTCAGGTCCCAGGCCTGTGGCCAGATCACAAGCTAAGATCTTCATACAGTACAATATTCAGAATCCAGCACAACTCAGTGAGAGACCAGGAAACCTCCATCTAAACGCTTCCATGACTTCTAAAAGGTTAGCCATTCTCTCCTTATTTATCCTTATGAATATGGTTTAAACTTTCTGCAATCAGTAAATCTTCTTGAAACTGCTAATAGTCATAAACTAAAGTATTCTTCTAAAACTTTAAGGCACTTTTTATTCTTAGCTTTGAAATCTCTACTATTGCTTTAAAATAATTGATTAGACTGACTTTGAGTGCAGGAGCTGTATGTTTCTTTCTGTCCCACTGTCCTAAACCACAGCTGGGACACAATGAACAAACTAAGCAACTCTGTAGAAAACCAAGTCAGCTGAGTAGCACAAGCAGCTTTTTTCTCTGATTTGTAGAACACAACCATTTTACATACACGCACAGACACAGCCTCTCCTTCACTCTGTTCTTCCTGGAACATTGGCTCCCTCAGAACAAGATATGGGTTCCATTTTTCTGTATATATTAAATCTGCTGTTCTCATGTTTCATATGTGTGTATGTATGTGTATAGAAATGAGCCAGATTCATGAATGGTCACACAACAATGTAAAGGACACAATCATGGGCAAGTCAATGTATTTTTATTGGTTTGGAAATAAATAAACTGCTACCATCCCTGATGGTGGAGGATAGGATTTTACAAGGAGATGGAAGATTAAAATTGAACCCTTCCAATTATATTTTCCATAAGGTCATAATATTTAAATTAATTTTTATTCATTTTATGTACAGTGGCTGGCCACAGTAAAACACTTTCTATTTAAGGAAAGCAAGCCCAAGATTAAAACATCAATAGGTAACTTAATCATAATAACCTATAATTTTGCCAATTTTTACTTTCTTTAGCATGTTTTAGTCGAGTTTTTAAAAAACTTAGCCGTAAGTGAAAGGCTGAGAATCTGATGGTATATAAGAGTTCAAGTCTCATGGATAAATCACATTAACTTCTTTGGAAGAACCAAAAGATTAACTACAAGTGACTATTTTCAATTACAGGTTTTAAATTTTTTGTCAAATAATCTACCCGTGTGACACTGGAAAGCTGTATGCCAACACTGGTAGGTTATACACTTAACAGTATTTAGTGAGACTGGGGTATAATGCAGGGCAGGGCACTTACCTAATACAAAGCAAGGCTTTGATTCAATACCCAACACCACAAGAACAAAAGCCAAACGAACATAAGGAACAACATAATAAAACACAAAAATAAGCCCTTGTCCTCTTTCCACAGACAACAACCCAGCTTTACCGTTTTAATGTCTGCGACCTCTGTGTTGCTGCTGTCTGAACTGCATTCTGACATTGTGAGAGTTTATTGGAAAACCACAGCATGCCCAAGCTTCTGCTCTAAAACAAAGGTAGAAACAGTCAAGAATAAGATTCCTGTAAATGGAGGACACACACCAGAGTCCCACTCAGATGAGGAGCTGAATAACAGGCCATTAGTTTGTATCAACTTTTAAACAAAAGACATTTGGGATATCTTATGTCAAAACTTCTTCTAAAACAAAGAATAGAGTGAGTGGCAACAAAGGCAAGCCTGACCTACTGAGAGAAAAACTACAGCCAAACTCCAGGAAAGATTTCAAAATATATGTGACTCAAACATTAAAGATTACGCTTTACATATTACAAAGAAACAAAAAAAAAATGATGCATTTACTTCCTAGGTTCCCATTTACAAAAAACAAATAAAGATCATCAGAAGAGGTACGTGGCTGAGAAATCAAAATAGCTCTAGTAAGTCTTTAGTGTGTGCATGAAATCCAACTCCAATTTAACAAGTGAAATTAAAAACAAGCTCTAAGGACGGTTAAATCTGTTCTATCCACTTTTCATCAAATTGGTTTATATATAAGACAATTCAAGACTAGAATTGACAATGCTAGGGTTGGGAAGAAATTTAAATCTGAAGATGCCTTTCCTAAATGATTATTATGATTCAAAAACAAAGGAAGCATGAGGAATTGATATGAAAACCTTAACACAATCAACAAACACTGATCTTAGTTATGACACTGGGCTTGAGCTCGCTAGCTTATACCGTCTACACTACCATCATGCAGGTAAACCCTCATTTTGTACACTTTTTTTTTTTTGCTAGCTAGCTGTTAATAAATCAGACTAGGGCGGCCTTAACACTACATTAATAGATATATATTTACCTCGAAATGCTGACTCTAAGTTCTTTCAGAGTTTCCAAGTCTGTATTTATGCATACCCTAGGTAACCTAAAAGCAATCAGAGACAGTATTTTAGAAGAGCAACTCATTAAAAAAAGGTTAAGAAATTAACTATTTAACAAATTAGCTACATTATATTTAATATCAGAATAAAATCCTTCATAAATTTGCTAAAAGACAAGAAAACAGTACACAACTGAAATATCTGCCTGTTAAAATCTGTATTACATTCTAATACAACTGTAAAAAAGAAGCAAGTTTGTTATGCAATCCAGTTAGATACAAGGGAAAGCTCTTGGCACAGCACAACAAACTTCTCTAATAAAATCTGCCTGTGAGCCTACTAAATGAACACTATGACAAACCTACAGTACCACAAGTCTTTCTACCTCCCAGCATATCTGTCTCCTAAGGTTACCTCATCCTTCACTGGATTTTTAGTCACATTATATATGCCCCCAAGTAAGATGCAAAAACCATGCATAGCAACATGGGTGGTAGGAACACAGTTCATGAACAAAGCTGTATGAACGACTTCTGAGACCCTGTGAGAAAACTCCAAGTAAACAAGAGTCTTCTAATCTCTGTAATCTCTGTTCCTCCATAATATGGGTTGTTCTTGGATGTGTTTTCATGCCTCTCCCAGGTACACAGGCTAGGAATGAGTTCATTTTAGATTATTCATTACAACTGGCTATTGCTATTTGTTTAGATGCCTCTATGGGAAAGAACATGTTTTGCTACCTGTGGCTTGACCTTGTGAACACCTTTCTCATGTCTATTCTTAACTCTCAGAGTATAAACTGTCTGATGTTCTGAATAAAGTTTGCTATCACATGAAAACAGTCCTCATTTATTGGCTCCATTCTCCCAGGTCCTACTGCCTCTAGAAGGTGGTAAATAATGTTTCAGACATGCCTGTTTCCAGCAATGCTCTAACCAAAAGTCAGCGAGTACAGGACTATGTTTCTCTAGTTACATCATCACTAGGCAATCTATATACACACAGAAAGCCCATCTGGCAAGTACAGGATAGTGACTTATGTTGATAATAAAAAGTTAAGTTGCTATCTAATTTTAATTGCTGATAATATATTACAAATCTCCAAAATCCTGTTTCATAAGTCTTTAAGATAAGTTCTAAATGATACTAGGTTTTAAAATAAACCAAAAACTCCCATTAGCAACCACCTCAGCAGTGGGCGCAGTTAGAGACAGACAGCTCTTCCATTCCTAGTTTATGAATTTTCAAGGTAAGCTAACAGAATCTCAGAGATTCTGTCACTACTAACTTTATAGATTTATGTCCCACTCATCCTACTCTTGAGCTCCTAATATACAACTTCCATAAAGCCCCTGGTAAGCAAGAGGGGCTCTCAGCATGAACATTACAGCATTGACATTCAGTCAAACTTATTAACCCTGAAAAGTTCCTGGCAACAGAGGTGCTATGGGGATCCAAACACCTACAGCAAGCTAGCCTAGACAACGGCACCAGCTCGGGAGCCCAAGTGACATCTTGAGATGATCACCTGGCATGGGGTAAAGAGAATTACACCTTAAAAAAAAATACTGAAATAAGAAGAAACCCCTTTTCCTTTGTTTTTCAGCATTCTCTTATCCTTCCCCTTCAGTGTGCAGAAACTCAAGCCTCTAGTTCCCTAACTACAGAAAGTTACCTCCAGAGCCTAAACGACATCTCTGAAATAGTACAAGGTAGAGAACAACTAGTTTCCTGGGAAGAGATAGGCCTAATTTGTCACCTGACTCCAAATTATAAAACTGACCTCTCATCATCAAGCCAGAATACTAGAAAGTTCATCTCTAAAGAAAGGTCTTCAACCTGTGGCCAGTCATTGACCGCAGGACCTAAAATAAAACAGATATCAGCTATACTGTGCCAGACATAAGACATACAGCAAGAAGCCAGAGTCTTGTTTTTCATAGTACGGCTTAGTATATATTTATATATAGTCTCTTCTTCCTTTTCTATTGGTCACATAGGTTCTGTTCTCAACTCCAACAGAAGTTTCCCACACACACACACACACAAAAAAAAAAAATGCTGTCTGCCTTGTAACAAACGAAGTTTGCTCATAGAAGTCGCCACTGCCCATGCCTTGCTTACAGATTCTGAGCTACCACAGCATCAGTTCTTAGGACTCCTTGCTTCTAGTTTCTGGGTTTGGGTTTATAGACACCACTTAAGTACATAAAGATCAAAGTTCTTCCTGTCTTCAGAGTTAGCCTTGATGCGCTCCAGTCTACTTTAATGTTGCTCAATAATGAAACTGTTTCCTTTTTCTTCTAGCTCTGTGCAGAGAATTTCTGTTCTGTTTCTCCAACATGGCTTTAAAACATTTTAAACACAGTCCAATTCTCAAGAACAATTCATGCCAAATAGTAAATTTCATTTCTTGGAATTTAAGGACTCAAGAAACCCTAAAACATGTTCCTCAACAGCACAGAGAGAGAAAGTTTAAAAATAAGATGGAACTACTAAAGTAGGCCAACACTTGCTCTATTAAAAAGGAACTCACACATCCAATGGTCAGTATTGGTTAAAACCCCTCCTAAATCCCTTCCTTCCTCTTCTAAGTTAGTCAGGACAATGTCTCAGCTCTCCTTGGAAGGCCCATTTCAAATAGGGGCTCTGGCCTCTTCACACTAATGGAGTCAGCCAGCAGGCACCATGAATATGAATGATGTAGAAAATAGTCTTTCTCTTTTTTTGGTATCCAAATCCGCAAGAGACACATCAGATAAGTCAAAGTGTATGCATATCAAGCCCCAATATCCCTCGAAAACTGTTTCCTGGCCCAAAAAGCAAGAACATGTATTAGGATGAAATAAGATCTTAAGCTTGGAACTATACTTCTTAACCTAAATTTTTAAAGAATTCTTAAACACTTAAAATATAATTAAGATTCCATACAGAAAATACAACCTTGTGTGCAGCATAAAGCACAAGGTTTTACATAGTATTTTCAGGCAGATTAATCTCAAGAAAACACAAACTCACAAAGGAGATAAATATATACCACCTTTAAACATGCCACTGTGACCCCAAGATTATTTTGAGCTCAAGGCATTAAGAAGCAACAGATTCAGGAAAAGGTCTCTCTTTCCCCTTTCTACCAAAAACTAAGGTATAAATCCCTCCAGTCTGTTCCAAAGGGAAGAACTCAAGTCCTATAACTAGCAGACAGAGATGGCCCCATTGATAGTCTGGACGATCAAACTTTACCAAACAACCGTTAGCTTTCACTAGTTCCTTCTAGATACTTCTAGACATCTTCTACAGTTTTCCAGCCCTAAAGGCCCAAGCCTCCGTTCCTGCTATTTCACACTTTATCACACTTAGCTATGACTGTATATAAATCAGGCTGGCCGGCTAGTGAGCTCTGGTGCGTTCTCTGTCTCTGCTCTCTTTAGCTTGGCACTTAGATGCAGGCACGGGCACACCCAGCTCTTCTGTGGTTGCTGGGGATCAAAACTCAGGTCCTCATGCAGGGCCAGTAAGGGTTCTTACCCAAGAGCCTGATCCCATTCAGTTTTTTATTTATTGCTTAGTTTTTTTCTTCTTTATTTTCATTTTATGTGTATTGTGTTTTGCTTGAATGTAGTCACTCCATCTTCACAGCAGGCACATTGACTGCCAATGATGTAGAAAGCAATCCTTTTATTTGGGGGCAAAGCATTCTTTGGAGTTTCACTTTGTGTGGGGGTGGGTGGGTGGGGTGGGGGTGGAGAGGTAGTGTGGGAGGGTGTGGGGGTGGATGTGTGTGAGAGAGAAAGAAACCAGGTGGCCCTAAACCAGGTGGCCCTAAAAATAATAGTATCAACACCATTTTTAAGATTTTCCCCCTAACACTCTGCTCTTTGTCAGATTATCTGAAGACTCCAACTACCAAATCTAAGAGAGTAGAAGTAAAGTTTCCTCCTCTCTATTCCCAACTACCCAATCATCATCAACATGATGATGAAAATCAGACAAATTAGGAAAATGGTACATAATAGGAAATAAAATTAAGCAGTTTTGTACCTACTAGTTCTCTAACAAAATCGGAAAGCTCCTGGTCAGTCCAGTGAGGGACCTTGTGGGCTGGGCTGGAGAGATAGCTCAGACGGCTCAGCACTGGCTGTTCTTCCAGAGGACCCAGGTTCAATTCCCAGCAACCACGTGGCAGCTCACAGTTGTTTGTAACTCCAGTTTCTGATGGCCTTTTCTGACCTCCATGGGCACTGCATGCATGTAATGCACAGACATACATGCACACAAAACACAGTACACATAAAATGAAAATAAAGAAAAAAGTAATAAATTAAAAACTAAATGGGGTCAGGGAGATGGCTCCTGGGTAAGAACCCTTGCTGGCCCTGCATGAGGACCTGAGTTCTGATCCCCAGCAACCACAGAAGAGCTGGATGTGGCCATGTCTACATGTAAGCACCAAGCTAAAGGCGGCAGAGACAGACAGCTCACCAGAACTCACTGGCCAACCAGCTTGTCAAGACAAGGTGTGCTCCTGAGCTCCTGGTTCACTGAGAGACCCTGTTTTAAAGGGACAAGGCAGAGAAGTGACAGAATAGGACACTGGACATCATCTTTTGGTGTCTGCACTTGCACACCCATGCCCACAGTCATACACACAGAAAAAGAAACAATAGCAATCAAATGGGTAAGTTTTAAAATTTTAAAATATAAGATAAAATAAAAAATAGGGAATACCCAAAATAACCACAGTATGTAAGATAAATACATAAAGGATGTATCAACTATTTTTAGTGACTCTATATTATAGTAAGACAAACCTCAAACTAAAAACTGAAATATTAAGGAGGAAAAAAAGTGGATGATGAGTGCCAGAATTCAAACACCACTCTCTTTAGACTGCTAAAAAGAGCACAGGACAGATGGTGACATTTCTACTTTTACTTGCCATAGCTGTAATTATTAAAAAAAAACAAAAAACAAAAAACAAAAAAAAAACCCTGAGTGTGGTCTGCTACACCTTTGCTATCCCTAAATGGCCCATCCCTCAGCTACATGTCTCAGAACAAGAGCAAATGAGAAAATATTTTGGCAAACTATGGCTTGGTTTTCAAGAGGCAACCTAGTACACCCATTGAGAAGGAGGACAGATAACAGACAAAAATGTGTATGTCATGACGTCAAATGAAAATGCACTTTTTAATTACAGTTTACCACGAAGACCTGTGTGGCTGTTAGTTAAACCTAGAGAAAGGAAAGGGATGGAGAGGAGGAGATGTCACTAAGCCTGAAGACTGACTACTACTGCCACATGTGATGGCCTTGTTTACATTTGCAATTCCACTACAATTTGGGTTCTGGAGTTTTTCTAAATTTGTAATATAAATGATCTTTGTTGTTATCATTATAGTAGTGGTGGTGTTGGTTTTGTTTACTTTTTTGATACATGATTTTATGTAGAACAGGCTGGCCTCAGAGCCCCTATGTAACCAAGGATAACTCTGAACTGATTGATCCTCCTGCATCCACTTCCCAACAGGTGTGGACCACCAGGCCTGGCTCTGCTTAGATTTTCATTATATTGTCCCAAATGAAGTTTAACATAAGTAAAATGTCATTTTTAACACGTTCAACGCAGCAAAACTGTCCATGTGAAAGTATCCCTATGCTCCAGCCAACTGTCTGATTCTTTGGAATCCATCTCAGAAAATGACACCGTGGCCCCAGAAGAACACAGACACCCACCATATCTTTCCAATAGCCATAATGACAGCTACTCTGCAGTTTTGTTTTGAGAGGTAAATATTTAACACACTATGAGGTTTCAAGATAAGTTTCAGGCTTGCACTTGATTCTCCATACCTTGCTTTCAACACTGTGTAACAAATGCTATGGTTTTATCCGGTCCATGTCTATCTTCTACCAATCTATAACACCAAAAGATATCTATGTGTAGGAAGAACTGCGTAAGTATGTGCGGGCACACACACACGCACACACACAGGCACAGAGAGAGAGAGAGAGAGAGAAAGAGAGAGAGAGAGAGAGAGAGAGAGAGAGAGAGAGAGAGAATAGTTAAAAAGGGGTTAATCCTGCAAAGCAAATCTAAGTGACTACTGTATGCAGTGGATGTTTAATTAAATATGAAAAGACAGCAAAGCTCCAGGCAGGCAAGGGTAAAGCTGTGCAGTACCTGGTCGTCTGCCCTCCTCACAATGCAGACAATCAATCACACTCCCTACTCCCTATCACTCGCCATTCACACAGCTTATGCAAGCTTTGTCTAAGAGGCTGTCAGCAATCCCACAAGTGGGCTATCTAACCATCCAATCAGGGTCTGTTCCTGCCATGCCTCCCAAAAGCTCAAATGTAGTTATAGTTATAGTTTTCCTTATTTACCAGACTCAAAAAAGAAATTCCTAAAGTAATGTAAAGTATATAAAGTAGAGAGAAACAAAAAGATAATTTTAAATTGGTATACAAGTTAAAATAAAAAGTAAATTAGGTACAAAACTTTGGACTCACCAAGATAGGGTAGATAATGGAGTATTTTCTCTGAACTTATCAAATACAAATAGACTAGACATTGTTGTGTATTTATTGCTCATATGTATTGTATATCATTATTGTAGTTATTATATATAGTTGTTTTTATATTAGTTGAACAGCCTTTTTTTTTAGATGAAAAAGGGGTGAAACGTAGTGATATTTTGTTTGTGTTTTAACAAATACAGTTTGCCTAAAGATCTGAATGCAAGAGGCCAGGGAGTGGTGGCACACACCTTCAGTCCCAGGACTTGGGAGACAGAGGCAGAGCCACAGTGAGTTCAAGGCCACTCTAGGCTGCGCAAGGTTGAATCTGTCTAAAAGAGAAACAGCTCACACAAAAGTTATCCCAGCACTTGGGATCCCAGAACTGAGGAGGTGAAGACAGGAGTAATATGGCTGGGTGGAGAGAGGACTATAAGGCAGAAGAGACAAGAACAGGAGACAGTCTGAGGAAAGGATCTTTGGTCTGAGCATTGGTAGGGGTAAAAAAAGGTCTCTCTAGTGACTGGCTGCACTGCTTCTCCGATCCTTCAGTTTTCACCTCCTAATATCTGACTCCGAGTTTTATTTAGTAAGACCAATTAGAATTCGTGCTACACTCAAGATCTCTGAAGAGAAAAAGAACTCATCCTCGCTTACTATTAGCTACCCTGTCCGTGACTTAATTTGGTCACCTAGTAACCTACTGTAAATTCCAAATTACGTCTGAAATGCAGGAAAACAATATTCATAATCCACTATCACTTTTTAATTCTGAGAATAAACTACAGCTCTTCCAAACAGCTGATCCAAAGGCTCAGCAAGCAGCACTGGAAAGGCTGGGGCAGGACTCCATGTTCAAGGTCAGCATGAGGACACAAGGAGATCTTGCCTTTTTAAACACACACACACACACATAAAGCCCCAACTTTTTTACTCTAACCTTCAATTCACATCTATTAAGATAAAGCAGCTTTTTGTAGTTAAAATACAAAACTCAGTTTAGATATCTTCTATTCCCATAAGCTTTAAACCTGAATTATTTCAAAGGTTAACACCTCCATCCTTGACACGCCAAGCCCATGGAATGACTAGAATGGAACTGTCAGAGCTACAGAGTGTCAATCTGTACAGTAATTAAGGTGACATCATCCAACTACAGTCATTCTCATCTGCCTTAAGTAACTGCTAACCACTCGAAATTCTCTTCTATGTTAATATAAGGTGATCTAGGTCTATCCTTGAAGACAGTGGGATAATGACATGTAATTCATGAAGCTTTCCTACCTAAAGTACAAGGTCTGAATCCAACTACCAGGAAACAAAACCAAATCTGATATTCATTTCACAAAACTGTCAGTATCAGGAAAAAGCTGAGAACCTCCCAGATTAAGAGAAGAAACAGGACAACTACATAAAATGCACAATCCTGAAATGAATCTACACAATACCTGTAATGCTATTTCATTTGTATTTTAATAGATGGAAGCATGCCTGGAGCTCAGAAAAGCAAAACTGTCAGCCACTGGCTCTTATCTCTACCTCAATCCAAAATGGCGATACTGCCTCCAGGAATCCTCAGAATATAACATATTATAAATGTATAAAGATATAAAAAATATAAATTATATAAAGAGAAAAATGTCTACCAGATACAATTGAAACTTCTAATAAACACCAAAGGAAACCAGTTTAGCAAAGCTTTAGGCATCCTAATGGAGAGAGGCTGGAAGCCAGAGCCTATCTTAATAAAAAAATTACCCTCAAGAGCCAAAGTGTTAGGAAGCCCCAGTCTGCTCAGAAAACAGCAACACCAACTCTGCTCCGCACTGCATACACACTTGAGGTTCCCAGCACTTCTATCACCAGAAACTTGTCTTGTTCTTAATATTCTCACAATTATGATTAGCCTGACATTAGCTGACTTTATTATATGTAACAAGCACACATAAAGATTTAGAATTTGAGATTTTTAATCCCCTCTTAATATTCAGTTTTACAGTAAACCATCCTAAGAAATGGGCAGCATCAACACAGTGGCAGGTGTCATGAAGTATGAGCATGACCATGGACAGGCTTCTCAATGCACTGTGCATTGTTTGCTATACTAGAGTGTAGCAAAGCTAGGAGTCTGTCAGATTCTCAGTCAGCAACACCAAGCTGCACTAGAGGAGACAGAACTCCTGTTTCTAAGATGCTGCCACCCCACCCAAGGCTTTCTCTAGTGTTCAACCCTTACTCCCAAAGCCTTCATCCTGCACGCTCTGCTCAGAAGGTCTTGGTTTTATCATCCCCATGTTTTCAGTCACCAGCTGTAAAGTTTGGCAAAGGTATCTACCCAGATCTTATTTTTAATGTAAATGACTCAGTCTGAAATGGAGAAGTACATAGATTATGGGGTGTTTGAGAGATTATTGATTGTAAGGTACCTGAAGGATCTAGTATACTTGATCATTATGAGAAAAACAAACAAAACATGGCAGTACAGGCTGACTTGCCCTTAATGACAAACCAAGTTATAGAAGTAAAGCCAACTTCTTTTTTTTTTTAGTATGGGCGAACATTTTATTCACTTCTCTACAAGGTGAGGGGGCTTAAGACCTTTGGGGTTGGATGATAGATGGCTGGGAGGAGGTAGCCTTTTTTTTTAAATTTATTTATTTATAAGAGCAATCAGGGTTCCCTGACCTGTGGGAAGTCCAAGGACCGCCCACCTCGATCCAGGTTTAGTAAGGTGAGCATCCAAACTGCCTAGGCTCCCACAAAGCCAGTACGTGCAGTAGGATCAAAAACCCATTGCCATTGTTCTTGAGTTCTCAGTAGTCCTCATTGTCCGCTATGTTCAGCAAGTCCGGTTTTATCCCATGCTTTTTCAGACCCAGGCCAGCTGGCCTTGGTGAGTTCCAGATAGAACATCCCCATTGTCTCAGTGTGTGGGTGCACCCCTCGCGGTCCTGAGTTCCTTGTTCATGCTCCCTCTCCTTCTGCTCCTGATTTGGACCTTGAGATTTCTGTCCGGTGCTCCAATGTGGGTCTCTGTCTCTTTTCATCGCCTGATGAAGGTTAATATTCAGGAGGATGCCTGTATGTTTGTCTTTGGATTCACCTTCTTATTTAGCTTCTCTATGATCGCGAATTATAAGCTCAATGTCCTTTATTTATGTAAAGCCAACTTCTATAGAACAACTATAACAGAATGTGAGCCTTGGAGGCAGAATCTCACTATATAGCCCCAGGCTGGCTTTGACTTCAGGATTCTACTGCCTCCCAAAGGCTGGAATTTCAGGTATGTGCTGCTATCAGCTCAGCTTGGCTGTGGTATTTCTTTGTTAGTGTTTTGTTTTGTTTTGAGACAGGTTTCTCCGTGTAGCCTTAATTGTCTTGGAACTAGCTCTGTAGACCAGGCTAGCTACGAATTCACAGAGATTTACCTGCCTCTGCCTCCCAAGTGCTGGGATTGAAGGCGTGAGATACCACTGTCCGGCTGACCATAGGTTTTAAAATCATGTCTTACGTTTCTACTATCAGTTAAGTTTCAAACATATCTGTCCTGAGGTTATCCAGAATTTTGTCCCTGTATTAGCCCAGTACTTGTTTATGAGTAGCCATAGCCTAACTCAAATGTCTATAAAAGGATGGGCTTGCCTGCATCTCCTATTATTTTATATAAAATTATGGATATAGATGCATATTTGGGGGAATGAGTCATAAATTCCATGAAACCAGAGGTGTAAAAGTCAAAGAACGACTAGTCTACATCAGGTCTAACAACACATAGAAAAGCTTATGCCAGCTTAAAGTACTATCTCAGGGTAGCACACTTATTCACACATTAACAGGTGAAGAAGGGGATGTGAGGCTGTCACAGAACTAGCTAACCAGTGCAGATGAGCCCTGTAGAAAACTATCTATGCAGCAAGGCCCTGTTGCTGAAGACAACAACTATACAACTCATTGAACATGGAGAAGTCAAGCTGGTGCCTATACAGAGCTCTCACCCCTATGTGTTAGCATGCTAGCATCTTTGGGTCAGGAAGGTTCTGTGTACTATCAAAGGAGAAATGTAAACAAACCCTTTGATATACAAATGGTACATCCCTGCAAAATATGTTGATACAGTAGTTACAAGAAGCTTGTGGGAGTAACCAGCTAATGTCTGATTTGATGTAAGGGCTACTCCACGAGCTAGCAGACATTGCTTGGGTAACCAAGAACCTGAGACCAGATAAGCCAGGGACAAAATATAAAACCAAATACTACTGTTCTACTAAAAGAGCATATCAATAAATGACTCCTAATGACATTCTGCTATACTTATAGATCACTGCCTTGCTCATCCATCATTAGAAAAGCTTCCTCCTGAAGCAGATGGGAACAAATATAGAGACCTAGACAATAAGCAAAGAGTAGAAGAGAGACCTTGGAACACTCAACCTTAAACGGGACATTTCCCTCAAATCCCTCCCCTCAGGGCTCAGGGAATCCTTTGGAAGAAAAGGCAAGAGTATAAGAGCCAGAGGGAACGGAGGACACCAAGGAAGTAAGGCCTTCTAAATCATATAAACTCACAGAGACTGAGGCAGCAGGCACAGAGCCTTCACAGGTCTGCACCAGATGGGGTCTGAAAGCTGAAGTAGATGCACGCCACCATCCCAAACCCAGAAGCTATCTCAACAGATAACCACTTGCAAAAGACAGCCACTTTTCTCCAAGGGAGTCTTAGAGAAGAAACAAACTAGTCTTTAGGGAGGCTGCATATCCAGAAACAGATAGCCAACACAAAATGAACTCAAGGGTATCTTTGAAAGTTCCTTGTCTCATATTGTGCCAGGACTTCAAAAAAAAAAAGTTTATCTTTTAAAATTTTTATTCTCTCTTCTTACCCTACAGATCCCAGTTCAGTGGTTTTTTTTGTTTGTTTGTTTGTTTTTGTGGAATTCCTAAGTGTGAACAAGTGGGTCTCAGTGTCCTTTCTTGTACTTTCTCCTGGGCTCTTTTCCTTTTGTTTTGTCCTATTCCAAATTGTTAGTTTTTATTTTAGCTTATTATGTTATATTTTATTATTATCCCTTAGAAACCTGTTTTTTCTATAATAAGAGACAAAAAGGGCTCAATCTGGATGGGAGGGAAGATCGAGAGGAACTGGGAGAAGTAGAGGGAGAGGAAATAGTAGTCAAAACATATTATGTGAGGGAAAAATCCATTTTCAATAAAAGGGGAAAAATAAAATATGCACACACACACACTTGTCATTCTCTTCCCTCCAATTCCTCCCATGCTCCCTACTCCTACCCAAATTGAAAGTTTTCCTTTGACTATTACTGATAATTATATACGCACACAAATACATAAGTACACAAAAAAGAAAAGAAACTCATCTATGAAAATGCTGTGCACAAGCCCTCTTTTTCGGACTATTTCCACTATAAAACTAGATATGGCAGTGCACTGGTGGCACACGCCTTTAATCCCAGCTTTCGGGAGGCGGAGGCAGAGGCAGGTCTCTGTGAGTTCAAGGCCAGCCTGGTCTACAGAGCTAGTTCCAAGACAGGCTCCAAAGCCACAGAGAAACCCTGTCTCAAAACACACATACACACACACAAACAAACAAACAAAAACTGGATATGTATTACAATATTAGTAACATGGGAGTCATGGCATAATCTTTTATAATCCCTAAGAGAATTTTTTTTTTAATTTTGTTTTCCGAGACACAAGCAGAGAAGAATCCAAAGGCATGATCTGTCCACTATCAGAGGAGTCAAGGTCTTTTTCAAAAGCCTTACAATGCCAGCAGTATTCCTCCCCACAGCACTGTTAGTTTCTAAAACTTTATAAAGATAAACTGATCTACTTACTCAGCAGAAGCAAGTACTCCTTTACACAAGTGCTGTGTGTGGCCATGACAACAAATGCAGTGCTTCCCCCTTGTGAGTCTAGGAACCTCAACATAGCTACGAACAGCTCATGTTACTATATGGCTTCTGGGTCTAGGTGACCAAGGCTCAGCAAGTAGTCAAACTGAAGCTCCATGCCTAAAAGGTGGCCGGGCATCTTAGTTACTGACTCGTAGCCTGTAGGTGAGTATCAGGAGCACCAACCCTTAATCAGCCATTTTAGAAAAATGGAAAGTCAGTATGGACCTGAGTCCATAAAGGCTTTCTTACATGGCCAGAATTTCCCATTTCTCTAGCTACACTTCAGATATGCACCTTTCTCTCCATGCTCTTTTATTTAACAGGTTCAAACCACCACACAAGCAATCCTACTTTTTCACCCAACACAGGCTCCTGAAGGCCAGCAAAAACACCAGTTTGCAAAGTCCTGATTGTCTCCGAGGCCCCAAAGGGTGCATCCTCAATTAACTGTTATCTGTCACCAAAGTCTGCATGCTACAAGGGATACTTGAACTCCAGTGGAGATGACATCACCGGAAACAAACATGCCATCTTACCAATGCTTTCTGACTCTCCCTTATGCTTTTTGTTTGTTTGTTTTTGTTTTTCAAGACAGGGTTTCTCTGTGTTGCTTTGGAGCCTGTCCTGAAACTAGCTCTTGTATACCAGGCTGGCCTCTGCCTCCCGCCTGCTAGGATTAAAGGTGTGCACTACCACCGCCAGACTCCCTTATGCTTTTGACTAAGTTTCTTTATAAGGGCATGAGGGAAATGTTTATCACCTAGAAGGGTCAACACTGACTCCATACACTGACAATATTATTTTGCAGAAGAATGCAAACAATCCCTGTTCATAAAAGAGAAAAGTCTGCTTATCCTGGCTAACTGGTACACTTCCTTCATTAATAGATGGCAACTATAATTAGCCCTAGTTCCTCTTTCACTTTGGCAAATTAAAACAAAAAATATAAAAGCACTTTAGTTACATGTAAGCTGTGAGTTATCCTTATTTGAAGCTCTTCACCTAATTCTCCCATCCATGAACTATGCTACACCTGCACTATTATTTTCATAGTTCTCTAAAATACCTTTTTATTAACACAAGGACATCCTACATCCTTTCTGAAGGAACATAATTATTACACTAATGCTCATCTATGCACAGAATTCTTTAAAACTAGAGTCTCTTTAGCAGAAATGTTGGTAATCATCAAAGAATCAGGAAACAATGGTTAAAAGGTCCAAGCAGCAGACTAAAGAGGTAGAATGTTACCAAAACACTGCTACCTCCAAAGAGTACAGCCTACTTTGAAGATATTGCAAAGAAGCCTGTAAATAAAAGCCAGCATAACACACACATATCTGTTGGCTTTCAGAATGAGCTAAACTTTTGAATGCCCGAACAGCAGAGCCTAAGGTAAACAAAATAATCACCAGGCTCCAACTTTCTATTTGTACAAGGTACACAGAAACTTTAGCAGCCCCTTCCTTTGGCTCCATTAGGGCATAACAGCCTGCTGATCCACTGAACAAATTCTGTGATAAGAATCCCTGTTTGCCTTACTGTGATAAGAACCAAGATTCTAAAAATCAGTAACCCCTGGGCTTGGAGAAGGCTCTAGTCTTTTATTGACACATAGGAACTATTTGTAGGAAATTAGGAGTCTGGAAGAAACCTGAGCCTAGTGTTTTGATCTAATGATCAGCAAACAAACTGACCACTTTGGGGTATATGCCCAAAAGAAGGGATGACAGCAGGTCTCAAGCGGAGCCATTCATATCCATATTCACAACACCAACTCCTCTCAGTCAAAAGGCTGCCATCCACCCACAGATGGCCGGATAAGCAGAAAGGGACATATGCAGGTGCTTCTCCTCCGTCGATGGCCCTAGAAACCTACTTCTAAGTTGAAAATACAGACCTGGGAAAAGTGTATACTTAGTAGATCAAACTTTCTAACTTAGCAACAAAGCATAATGTAAGGGATCATTGGTTACCCTTCAGGATCACATGTCTGACTGGGACAGAAAAAAGAATCAAAAATTCAAAATGTAAAGAACAGTTTCTACTGTAACTGTACATTTTCACACACCCCAAAGCTAAAAAGTGTCTAGTCAAGCCATTATAAGCTAGGGACAATCTGTACATACAACAGACTACCAGTCTAAGTGAGGAAACTGATGCATGCATTGACATGAAGGCCATAGATGTTACATCATCAGAGAGCGGCAAAGAGTAAGCTATGGCAATGATATAATGCAATGCTATAAAAGTTACCCTCCCTAGAAAGCAGAACTATACCTAAATACTACTAACTATATACAGCCACAAAATCACTATCCAATCAGAACCAAGAGAGCCAGGCCTGGCAGTTCATGCCTGTCACCCCACTACTGGAGAGACTGAGTGAAGCAGAAGCATCCTGGGGTCAAGGAAGACAGGTCAAGGCTACATCCAAATATTTTCTACAACCAAGGAAGAGAGCCTAGTTCTACAATTCCTACCCAGAAATGCTGTCATAACGGAGTGTTCAGCATGGGAAGCAAAGACAACCCTTACTAAAGTAGTTGCAAGGTCTTTTATCACCCAACTGAAACCAAACAAGCCATCTTCTGAAGTCATTCATAAACTTAGGCTACTACGCTGATCATAATAAAAGCAACTTTGGTGCCGACCATTCTAATAAAATGCACTCTCCATTCATGAGCATGTACACTTTTATTACACATGACATGTGCCACAGGTAGCCTGAAAGATACTTGGCAAAATAGATCATTCCAGAACTCAGCTTCCAAAGATATCAGTAATATCAAAATTACTGCCCAAGCCTTCACCTTTTAATACATTTTTTGAGCTCATGGTTACAATGGAAATTTTACTTGGAAAGTTTAATGTTTATACCAATGAATTTCCAACTTAGTGAACGCATTTTACAGCAGGTTTCCTATTTCCCAAGTGGTTCAACTTGCGCCCTTTTCTACTGACTGACGGTGTGGCTGCTCAGGATACTGACAATCAGGACTGCGAAGATTCAGAAAGTCAGGCAGGGCGAGCTCCCAAGCAACTCTCTTTTATCCGAAGAAGGTTTCCCATATGTGATTATCATAATACCTACGCTATCATATATTGGTAGCTTAACCGTTAAGTTACTACAACTCTCCCCACAAAAGCAAGGACTAGAGATCAAAGACTCCTCAATCATCCGTTTAAGCAAATCTTCTCAGGACACTAGGGCTGTCCTGCAGGCAAAGTCACAAGGGCAGCTCAGCTCTGCTAGGCAATCCACACCAACCTGATGGGCTAGCTTCAAATGCACATCAATCTGTCCAATGAAAGCCCCTTCGCAGGGACCAGGCACAACGACCTGAGAGGGGAGGGGCAGAAAAGATGGCCTCGGCCAACCGCCCCCTGGGGCCAGCCCTGGTCACCTGCCAATAACCACACAACAATCCTTCCCAGCACTCCAGCCGTCACCTCGTCCGAGGCCTTGTCCCCCTCCCGGTCCTCTGAGGTGTTCACGGGTCCCACGCCATTCGGCAGGCCCGGGTCGCGATCCCGGGGACGCCGGCCCGCGTGTGCACCTCCGGTCTTCGCTCGGGCTTCGAACGCCAAACAGGACCTGTCAAAGCCCGCTCCTCCCAGGAAGGGGGTGCGGAGAGGCCCCGGCTCGAAGTCCCGGGGTGCCCGAGGTCCGCGTGGACCGTCACCCGGCCGAGCTCGGCGTCGCGGCCTGCTCCCGGCGCCCGCGCGGGCCGCGCATTTCAGTCCCCGGGGCCCGAACACAAAGCGGCCCAGGGGGAGCCCGCCTCACCTGCAGCACTGGGCGCCGCGGGCCTTCCAGAACCATCGGACCCCGCTCCGGCGCGAGCGTCACAGCCCAGGCCTCCCGGTGCCGCCCGGCGCCGCCGCCGCCGCCGCCATTTCCTGCCGCTCGCCGTTGCCTCGTTCCCGCTGTCAGGTTACTCCATTCACCTGGGCCCGGAGCCGCCCGCGCCTCGCCGCGCCGCGCCCCGACCCCTCCCGCCCGCGCCTGCGGAGACTGCGCAGCGCCCTGCTCGCCCGCAGCCCGCGCTCGGCCCGCGGCGACGGCGCACAGCGGCTTGGAGAATCCCACCGGCGTCGCGCCACCGCTCCGCGCCCCGTCGCTTGCTCGCCCCGCGGCCGCATGAAAGCCGCCCTGTGATTGGACGAAGTGCGGAGGTGAAAGGTTAATCCCGGCCCCCCAGCCACTCAGGAGCTAGGAAACAGCGGGCTCGAGCTGAGGCGGTGTCTGCGGCCCAACGCGAAGACCGAGCTGGGTAACGCAGTCAGCCGAGCACCGGGAATTCTGGCGGCGCTGCCGCCGCGGGCCACGCAATCTGGGCTTGGTCTAGAGGAGTCTCCCAGCTTTGGGGACTCTCCCTTCTTGATGGTGGCATCTTCACGAACCCATCGCCCCCAATCGCAATCCCCTCTGCAGGGCCCTTTGGGTCCTCAGACCTGGGCCCGTGGGCAGTCCTCGAGGCCAACTTGAACAAGCAGAAAATGCCCGCGGTGTGCAGAGACTTGGGTTTATAGGTTTGAGCCGCGCCTCCTTCCTCAGAGTGAAGAGGCTTATAGAAAATCATCTTAATGTAGGATCCTCCCCCGCCTCCCATGTATACCTCTCTTCCTGGAGATCTCCCTTTCCTCCCTCCCCACCCCCACCCCCAGCCCGACCGCTGTGAGGGATGGGTGGGCTGATTCTAGCACCCAGCTTCTCTCTGCCCCTGGGAGCACTTAATGGCAGCTGTCCCTCTGCACTGTCCCACGTGGTGGCTGTTAGCTCTCTGAATTAGATGGAGGTATGGTTTACTAATTTTTATACTTAAAGGTTGAAGCGATTTGTTTATTAAATACTAGTACCGTTTGTTTTATTTTTTTATTACTATTAATTTGAAGCCAGGTCTTTTATGTAGACCAGACTGGCCTTGAACTCGGAGATCCGACTGCCTCTCTCTGCCTCTCATTCGTTGGGTTTAAAGGTGGGCATCACCAAGCCTGACTTTAAAAAAAAAAGAAGATCTATTCATTCCCTTATTTGTGTGTCTGTGGGTGTCTGTTGGATGCCTGGCTTGTAGCTAGGATCCTCAGAATTTCACAGCAAACGCTCCTAACCTCTGAGCCGGCTCTCCCTCCTCCAGTTGATTTCTCTGATGGGAGCACTCGAAGTTTCTAAGCTTCATTGACTAGCGTTGAATTTAAGGCTTACAGACCTTACAGCGCACTCTTAGGTGCTTTCCATTTTAACAGATGGAAGAAAAAGAAAAAAAAAAAACACAAGACCAGAATAACCTCCAATAAGTCTGCAGCTAGGATATGAACAACTGAGATTTGAAGTTTATGCTGTCTTAACTGTGAACAACTGAGATTTGAAACTTATGCTGTCTTCTGAGCTGGTATGTTCATTCAGCTCAAATCTTGGTCATGTATTTATCATGAATGGGCTTGACCATTGACCTGAATATCCTGGGTAAATCAGGAAATAAAATGGTTTTGGCTGACCACATTTACAAAATGTTTCTTTAAAAAGAAAAGGAAAGAAAACGCTGTGGGCAATAGCTCCCCGGTGAAGACATAAAGGGTTTTTGTAAGTGGTCCTTTATAAGCAGAAGGAAATCGGAGAGAAGTGTGGGGCTGCACTGAGGGAAACTGGCAGCAGGATTGTGGATGGTAAAACTGATGTTTCTTCCTGTTGTCCTCCCATAGTCTCTCAGGACCAGCTCAAAGCCCTCAAGATGGCGCAGCTGATAAAGGTGCTTGTGCTACAAGCTTGACAACCTGAGTTCAAATCCTGGGATCCACCTAAAGGTGGCAAGAGAGAACTAACTCCCCAAAGTTATCCTCTTCCTTCCACAGCACATTGTTGTATCCCCTTTCACACACACACGTCGCAAAAATATTTTTTAAAAGCCAGCTGGGCTTGTCCATTAGCAGATGTTTCTGATTTTATTGTTTATCCCTTTTTTTTTGGTTTTTTGTTTTGTTTTGTTTTGTTTTGTTTTTCAGAGACCGGGTTTCTCTTTGGAGCCTCTGGAAAGACCCTCACCAACAATTCAGCCAATCGGAATGCGCCGGTTTCCTCCCATGATTTAGCCTTCTAATCCTCACATACATCCTCCCTTTTCAACAGGAATTCCAGGTTTTAGAACATCAATGTTTGGGACTAATCTTTCAGAATTGTGAATTGGGGACTACTGGTCGTTGAACTTAGGGCCTCATGCATGCTAGGGCAAGTGCTCTCTATATACCCTGCTCAGTTTGGGGGTTTTAGAGTTGACCCATAATAATCTTTGGGCTTTTTAGTATTCAGGATTTGAGATGCATGGTTCAGGATTATGATCAGCAGCAATGAAAAATAAACTGTAAAGAAGTCTGTGCCCTGCAGACATTTTCATGCCCCAGCAACAACCACTGTTTCTTGTTCATTCTTCAAACTTGCTTTCACAAACAAGCCAGGGTACTTTGTCTTCTTCATTATGAAAACCCTAGAATGCCATACATGCTGTATAAATAAACAAGATTTACTATATCTTGTTTTTAATATATACATATATAGGACAGATATCGATAGCAAGTGGGAAAGCTCTTGGTTTTGCCATAATTCAACAGTTCTCTGGTGCAGCTGTGCAGACTGTGAGTCTTGCAATTCAACACTGAAGTATTTAGAATTGATCCAGTGTGTGGAGTGAGGCATGATTCCAAGTGACCCCCTCCCCACGCCCAGACACCTATATAATTGTGATGGGGGAGTGTCATATATCAATCTGTTGATTTCCTTGGTTAAGCAATAAAGAAACTGCTAGGCCCATTGGATAGGCCCACCCTTAGGTGGGTGGAGTAAACAGAACAGAATGCCGGGAGGAAGAGGAAGTGAGGTCAGACTCCACAGCTCCGCTCTCCGGAGCAGACGCAGGAGAGACGCCATGCTACCTGCTCCAGGGAAGACGCACACCATGCCCCAGCTCCGACCCAGGATGGACTTAGGCTTGAATCTTCCCGGTAAGCGCACCTAGGGGCGCTACATAGATTATTAGAAATGGGCCAGAGCAGTGTTTAAAAGAATACAGTGTCCGTGTAATTATTTCAGGCCATAAGCTAGCCGGAGCCGGGCGGCTGGGGTATTGGGGACGCAGCCCAGCCGCCGCTCCCCCTATTACTACATAATTGCCTCTTTACTAGCCGTTTGTAGAATCTATCTGGGTTCTGAACTTCTCCATTCCAGTGGACTATCTGTTCACGCTCCAGTTGCTAGTTTGATTTCAATCTGGGGATATAAAATCTTACAAGGGATGGAGTTTCACATTTTGTGTGGATCTCCAGGAATCTCAGAGCTGAGATTTCAGGCCATACTAAACAATGGTATAATACCATGTGCAATGCATTTTCTATGAGCTAGCTCTTTATTTTCCCTCAGAAATACTTTAGTCCACACCGGTAGAGAAAAGAAGTAGATGAGGAGGAGAAAAGGCTCCTCCTTACCACAGAATAAGTTTAGAAGGAGTAGTGGTATAACAGTCATCACCACTTGGCAATGGTGTTTGCTAAATCTGGTGGATAAATGTTGAACAAGGCACGAGAGATTGTCGCATAGATTCAGTGCTCTCCCTGCAAAGTCTTCCTTGAGAAGTCCTAACTTTACAGAGGAGCAATCTAGCAGATGCCATGTCACCCAGATAAAGCCAGCTGTCATGAGAGAGGATCACAGACACACCCACTAGCGTCACATCCTCCGTCATGTGAGCATAAATGTCTGACAAGTTAGCAGTTCTATGTTAGAAGTGCAGCTATGGTAGGGGTTCACGGGAAATGCTCCTGCAGAGAGTGGCAGAGTGCGTGCAGACCCTGATCATTATTATGCGGTATGATAGAGCACAGATGTATGTTCCTTGTGGCCAAAGTCGTAGGAGGACAGTGTCTGCTTTGGCTGGCAGCAAACAGCCACAGCCGAGATGAGTGGGTGGACAAAACACACTGCGACTTGCGTGTGTTAGCCTGACTAGTTTCCTAGTTTTTATTAATATAAGTCTACCAAAGAAAACCGTGTGTAATGTTTTAGGGACTATGCATGCCAAGAGCCAAGGTCTGTCCATGGGGAGCCATGGAAACAACTTTGCCTCCTAGGAATGTACACATTGATCCAAGGACTTGTCTCTGCACTGTCCTGCTTAGTCCAGCTCAGCCAAAAGTCAGCTCTGCCACCATAGAGGGAAAGTACGAATGCCAGGGCCTTTTAGATCCATCTTCTATCATTAGTGTCACCAACGATGACCACGGTACCACACTGGTTGTATTTCTGCCAAAAGTGCATTTCCTGAATGCATTATAGAACCACCAGACAGACCTAAATTGAAGAGTAGCCAAAATTCTTAAGATGAGGCAACCAAAGAAGGGCTTCAGAATGATCTCAGAGGGGTGTCAAGATGGCTTAGCAGGTAAGAGTCCTTGTAGCTAACCCCGAAAACCTGATTTCAATCCCCAGGACATGATTTGATCTCTATCTATGTATTTACACACACACATAAATGTGTGCAAATAAACGGAATGCAAATAATAATTTTTGAATGGTTTCAGAATGAGGAAAACTGAAGATAAGTGAGAACTAAATAAAATGCATGATTCTTGTTTGTCCCGAAACAAACGGTTTAGGTCTGGCTGCAGAGAGTGAGTGGGATTGGGAAATGAAGAATACAAGGCAGGTCTTTGCACTTTCCTGCCATCACTGTGTTTGGAAGTATTTTCAAATAAAAAGTCAAAACTGAAGCAAGGAAAAGTAAAGCTATAAAAAAGACTAAGTTATCTGCAGAAGAGCTACTTAGATAAACTTACGAGTTTGCCAAGGTTACTGAATACAGGGTTGATATATGAAGATAATTATATTTCTATGTTCTGGTAACAAATAATGAAATTTCATATTTTAAGTGTGTGTGTGTGTTTCTTTACTGATCCCTAACAATATAAGCCATAAAATCTCTGGAACCTTCAAGAGGATATCTTATGTGCTAATAAGGTAAGGACAGCTGGCAGTCCCTAGGTAGCTTCAGGGTGGGCACTGCCAGAGGGATGGAACTTCCAGCTTCTGGGGAGGAGAGAAGGGTGAAGATGAAGTTAATCACCAATAGCTAGTGCCAACACCTATGCACTGAAGCCGCCGTAAAAATGTAGAAGGCTTTGAAGACTTCAGAATAGAGCTGTATGGAGGTTCCTGGAGAGTGACACGTCTTGAGAGGGCACCATGCCCTCTTTTCCGTATCTTACACTGTAAGCCTCTTCATCCATCCTCTGTAATACCCTTTATAATAAGTCAGCAGACCCGTTTCCCTGTATTCTGAGAGCTCCTCTAGTGAATTTGCAGGAATACCAATTTGTAATTGGTTGCTGAGCAACAACCTTATAGTTGACATCTGTGGGTGTTGGGGAAGTCTTGGATCAGATGCCTCTACCAAGCAGATAATGTGAGAAATGAACAGGATTAGAGGCAGGACCTGGCATTTGCTGAAGAACTGCTTAGTTGCTGGCAGACGGTAAGCTCCACACTCTTGGAAATCACAAGTTTAATGATTGCGGTGTGAAAGCACAAATCAGTTGTCTAAAGCACCCAAAGCCAAAAAAGACATTGAGATAAATCTAACAGCTATGCAAGAGTTTTATGCTGAAATTAGAAAACATCGAAAAGAGTGAAGGCAAAATAAATGGAGAGGTGTACCATGTTCATGGACTACTCAGTATTACAGACATGCCAGTCCCTCCCCCATAAACACCTGAGGCAGGTGGGAGAGCTAACTCTGAGGTCATAAGAGCAGACTGTCCCTCATCAGCTGCAGAACTCAGGTAAGTGGCTTCTATACCATGCCTGGGCAACACAGTAGAGCTGGCCCTGAAGGTGTAGGTGTGGTATAGATAGAGGTTTCTGTCCTGCCTGATCCTGCAGCCTTCAGTCCCAAAGAAACTCACAGAGGTCTACATGAGTTATAAACTAGTTTGACTGTTAGCTCAGGCTTCTTATTAACTCTTACATCCTATATTAACCCATAATCCTTATCTATGTTAGCAATGTGGCTTGGCATTTTTAATCAGTGAGGCATTCTCATCTTGCTTCCTCTGTGTATGGGTGATGACTGCAGACTGAAACTTTCCTCTTCCCAGAATTATCCTATTCTGGTTTCCCCACCTATACTTCCTGCCTGGCTACTAACAAACCAGCATTTTATTAAACTAATACAAGTGACAAATATTTACAGGGTACAGACCACTGTCCCACAGTACTCCCCCCACCTTTTTTATTGTCAAAACAAGAATTATAAATCTGATCTCCTTTGTTTAGATTTTTTTCCTGATCATTATCTATAGCAACTTGTAACCAACACTCTAAAGAAAGACAAACATCCATACTCCATTTTTTGGGAATGTGGGTATAGTTTTCTAGGCTGCTTCCTGCTGATTGGGGGCATTGATAATCTTATGGGGACCTAGAGAAAAATTAGAATTATGGTCAAGTCCTGACCGTAATATTCTGTGAGGCTTAATCATCTCAGTCAACAGTCTTGAGTTTGTTCTGGATGTAGAACTTAGATAAAACTCCAACAAAAGTCCTCTGAAATTTTGGATCATCTGGGCCATCTGCTCCTATCAGATTTTTTAAGCAGTCTTCCTTGATCAAACCTGATTTTTATTAACCTAGGATGAATCCACAGCCTCTCATTTCCTGTGGAAACAAAAGCAAAATCTCTTCTCCAAAGTAACATATCTTTTGACTTAAATTTTGAAGTCAAGGCATTTTTAAAATATATATGTTGGATTAATTCAGCAGCATTTATAATTAAATGTCTTTTAGTAGCTGTTGCTCCTTTCTCAACCATCAAACAATTCAAAGACAACACAATAACATACGATATCCAGATTTTCTGTGTATTTTCCATCTTTACATGGCTTTATTTTAAACTTTCTTTTATTTTTATTTTTAATTTTTGGTTTTTGGAGACGGGGTTTCTCTGTGTATCTTTGGTTATCCTGGAACTCACTCTGTAGACCATGCTGTCCTTGAACTCACAGAGATCCCCCTGCCTCTGCCTCCCAAAGTGCTGGGATTAAAGCTGTGCCACCACATCCAACTACTCTCTCTCTCTCTCTCTTTCTTTCTCTCTCTCTCCTCTTTCTTTCTTTCTTTTTTAAGGACTGTATCCTTTTTCTCTTCTCTCCCAATCCCATATATATTTTTAAATACACTGTAAAACCTTTAGAAGGGTTTTTTTTTTTGTTCGAATCTATCTTTACTCCATATCTCCCTTTTTCTAACCACATGAGTCTTTAATTTGCTAAGTGATATGGCTAGGATTAAAACTGTGACTTTGACGGCTATATCTACCCCATTTTGCCACAACTCTGGAGTTTTAAGGTCCCTGCCACCACCAAGAAGCATGCTGTTGGCTTTTTTTGTTTTGTTTTGCTTTATTTTTCGAGACAGGGTTTCTCTGTAGCGAGCCTGTCCTGGAACTAGCTCTTGTAGATCAGGCTGGCCTCGAGCTCACAGAGATCCGCCTGCCACTGCCTCCCAAGTGCTGGGATTAAAAGCATGCGCCACCACCGCCCCGGAGTTGTTGGCTTTTCATAAACATCATTTAAGTGTTTGTGGCAGAGCCTCTTAAAAGAGTTGCAAGGTTTTTGCAGCAAAAGCTGAGCCAGGAAGGCTCTCTTAAATGAGATGTGCTTGCCTCTATCAAACAGAACCCACCTGGGGAAAAAATGCTGCTACCAAGAAGCCCTGCTTAATCATGTTCTTTTGTATCTAGAATTCCTTCCCAAGCTCTCTCAGGTTTTATGTAGATGTAATTGTCCACATTGGCACCATTAGTGTGGGAGAACTGACCCTGAGAACATGAGAACAGCAGAACCGTCCCGCCCTTTGCTCGTCGCTACAAGGGGTGAATTCACCATGACAATGCAGGAATGCTCATCCTGGGGGTGAGGGTAAGGGAAAGCTGGTGGGCTGACTAACCCTCCAACTACTAAGGCCCAGAACTAGGGTTGTGTGTTGACCCACCCCATCATCTGCCACATCTGTGATCTGCTGGAGCACATGAAGGGACCAGTTCTGCAGACCCAAAGCTGCAGGATCTCCACAACACAGGGCAACAGCAGGATAACCAAAAAGAGGTCCAGTGAAGGCCCAGCATTGATAGTGTAGCAGAAACTAGATACCTTGAATCAGACCAGTGACTTTCCAATGAACGCTAGCAAGCAAAGCTATATGGATAAAAGGGTTTACTTTGTGACTCACTGTATCACAGTACAGCGTCCATGACAAGATTGATTGTCCTCTTTTTTTCCTCTTAAACTTTATTTTTTGGAGGGGGAGTTGCAAGGGAAGAGGGTAGATACGAAGGGATGGGAAAATAAATGGGGTGGAGATACATGATGTGAAAAACACAAAGAATCAATTAAAAAGTTAAAAATAAAAAAGAAATGCCAATTCTTCCCAAACCACTGTTAGATTCTAATCAGTTCCAATTTTCCAACAGTCTGTATGTACCATTCTTTGCTGACATCAGCTTATTTGGCCTTCCAACACTGGCTGAAGACCAGTGGCTCTTCAGAAATTCTCCCAGACGTCAGAACCAAATCAGGACTTTCGAGGCATCTAGACTCATGGACCGAGCAGCTTCCGTGTTCTTAACCTCACAGTGCAGACAGTCATTGCTGGACTACCAAGCCTGTATCATTTAATATCATTTAACCCAGTGTTTCTCAACTTTCCTAATATTTAGGCCCTTTAATACAGTCCTCATGTTGTGGTGACCCCCTAACAAAATAAAAAGTTATTTTGTTGTTTCTTCATAACTGTAATTTTGCTACTGGTATGAACCATAATGTAAGTATCTGATGTGCAGGATACCTGATATGTGACCCCCAAAAGGGGTGGTGCCCCACAGGTTAAGAACTGCTGGTTTAAGTCAATATGATAATAAAGCCCCTCTAGTATATAGTCATTCTATCAGTTCAGTTCCTCTAGAGAACTTTAATATAGATAGCTAATTGCTCTGGCACCAATTGTTGGAATTTCTTTGACATCTTTAACAAAAACATTTGGTTTTTTTAACAGATGATTTATATCCTTCCATCCATCCATATGTTTATCCTTTCATCAAGATCATTCCTTGTTAATGACATCATTTTAGAATGTCTTGATGGCAGCAGTTCAGCAACAGGGAAGAGGCCCTCACCAGCAAGGAGCAAAGGCTTGTCCACTGCCAAAAGGTGCTGCCGTCTTCAGGGGAGGGTTATCACCACTTGTCAGTCATTCTAGAAAATGCCATCACAGACCTGCTCAGGCATTAGTTAATTCTAGAACCAAGTGACAAGCAGAGTTAGACATCACAATATCTATGCAAAAAAAAACACCTTTGCATGTGTACAAAAATCAACAGACTGTATCATAGGCAAAAATATAAATTCCAAAAGGATATGATGTCTAACTAAGACAGTACAGCAAAATAATTACAGACGTGGGTTAGGCAACCATAGCCAAAAAATGTAATTGATCAAATAGCTCCAAATTTAAAACTTCAGCTCGGTGATGGTGGTGCACCCCTTTAATCACAGCACTTGGGAGGCAGAGCCAGGCAGATCTCTGTGAGTTCAAGACCAGTCCGGTCTACAGAGTAAGTTCCAGGACTGCCAGAGCTACAGAGAAACCCTGTCTTGAAAAAAAACAAAAACAAACAAACAAACAAAAAACCACTTCTGTTATCTGAAAAAGACACTGCTAAGAATGTCAAATGACAAGCCACAAGTTTGCAGAGGATGCTGTCCAGATGCCTAGCTAAAGCATGACTGGTCTCTGTAATATGTATTTCTTTCTGGGCTTTTGGTTTTTTGCTTCGTTTTGTTTTTCAAGAAAGGTTTTTTCTGTGTAGTCCTGGCTGTCCTGGAACTCACTCTGTAGACGAGGCTGCTATAATATATGCTTTTATAATTTTGAAAACTTAGCAATATAAACAACCCAGCAACAAAATATGAGCAGATGAACAGTAAAAGAATGTAGACAACAAAAAAAACATATAAAAAGTTGCTCACCAGGCTGGAGAGATGGTTCCGTGGTTAATGCACTGACTACTCTTGCAGAGGACCTGGGTTTGACTGCCAGCATCACATGGGGGCTCTCAGTTATATGTAACTACAGTTCCAGGGGATCTGACACCTTTTTTGTTTTTGTTTTTTGGTTTGTTGCCTCTGTGGATACCAGGCATGCACATGGTACACACAGATATACACCCATACACATAATATTATTAATTTTATATTGAAACTTCTCAGTTAGTAGGGGGATTTTGAAACCTCAAAGTCCATCAGGAGAAACTATAAACCCAGACTTCCCAGTCTTGGTGGGACAAAGGACGTGAAGACATTTCCGTTTGTTGTAGCAAGCAAAATCTCATTTAAGGAGGCATTCACTGGACCAATCAACACTTGCTACCTTCAAAAGGGAAGGGGTAATGTTGGGTTTTGTTTTAAGACAACCAGAGTGATTAATAATTAGACTGATTATGATGTCTAAGTCACTTCTCCAAGTCTCGGCTCCCAGATTTGTTGTTGAATCGTTTCCAGTTTGCTCTCAATGGGGGTAAACAGTCCAGTTTATTTTGAAGATGACCCTGTAGGGATAAGAGGGGTGCACTATTTCTTATCTGACTGATGATGTAGCTGAACAGTCATTGGATGCTGATGTTGGAAGTGGTGCAGACAGTGAGGAGGAGAGGCTTTCTCGCTGCAGCACACACTCAAGGAGGCTGACAGAATGACAGGTCTGTACCTACCTTGCTGGGCATCTGTTTCTTCAGGAACTATAGTGGGACAGCTGTAGAAGGCTAGACCAGGACAGTGTGAGCCTTCTTCTGAGGCAGCCTAGGCTTACTCACCAGTAGAGGAATCCTTTCTGAGAGGGAGAGACCCTGTTTGGTGCCAAGGCCTCCAAGTACATAGCAATTTTGGTCTAGCTGTCACACTGGGCACAATTAACATATCACTTCATTCTCCCAGTATCACAAACGCTGCTGGTGCCCTTAGCACATTGTCCTGTGTATGGCTCTGGGAATGGGAATGGCATGGCACTGAAGGACCCATCTGTCAAGTGCATGTCAAAGCATGGTTTGAATGAGAACAATCCCACAGACTCATAGCAATTGGGGGGAGTTCTTTCCCCAGATGTACCCAGATCCAGCCTGGGGTTCCAATTACGCTCTCTCCTCACATAGGTAATCTAGAATCATCCCACAATCTCCAGAGACTGGACAGATAGTTTTTAGACAACACCACATAAAACATGGCACCTGTGGTGTAAACACTATTCCCCCCCCCATGCACACACAAGTGCATGCACACCTACACACGCTTCAAACTCTGAGGCTTTCTCTAGTCACCACAGATAGGTCATCCTTCAGCCCAGAAAGACCGGAGGGTCCAACACACGGGTTTTAAACTGTCAGCCTGTGGCTTCCTAGTCGCCATCTTACAGCCCTCTCGACGGTGTCAGGATAGAGACAGAGAGGGTGGCATAGAGAAGAGCCAATGGCTGTCTAGGAAACCCAAGGCTGCCAGGGACGTTTCCCCAATCTGTTATGGCAGTGGCACAGCAATGTCCAGGAATGAAGACTAGTGGGCAGGGGAAGGGTGGAGGTGAGGACAAAGGAGTTTCAAGACGGACAGCAGGGTGGTGCCATTTCACTGATGCTCCAGTTGCTTCCATGTGGCTCATCTTGGTCCACACAGGTGTTAGGCTATGGCAAGGCCGATAAGAACTGAGCTTGGGAAAGCTGAAGTTGGTCTGAGGTCCCTGAAATCTGGATCTGACTGTGGCCTGGGGCACTGGAAGCTCCCGTGGTCTCCTTCCCTAGAGATAATAGAACTTTATACCTGCACCTGGTTGCCAGCTTTCTTCCTGCAAGGTTTTCCCACGATCACACCTTCTTGAGGGTCACATTTCACATTGTTTTGGGGCCACCTGAAGGGGCTCCAAAAACACATTGGTTTGCCAGGAAATTCCTGGGGCCTCAGATTTTCACTTCAGTTCTGCTCCTTCATTGCCACTCATTTATTTCTTCTACTCTTTGCCTCTTGCGGGATGATGAAGCATCCACCATAAAAGTTTGGATATTGAGTTGGGTGCTTCATAGCCTGGCACCTGGGAGAGGGCCCAGCACATGGCAGGCGTGTCCTTCATGATTCTCTCCCCTCCCGGAATGGTTTGTGTGCTCCATCAGAGGGAATGTAGCTTTACCACCTTCTGACCTCTGTCACCAAATCCAACCAGAAGGCTTGCGTGCTGAGGTAGCCAGCTGCCACAGCTGACCCAGCCCCTGACACATACTACCCAGGGTGCTTGCTGCTGTCAAATACCCATTCCCCCAAAAGTTCATGAACTGAAGGCATGGTCCCCAGAACAAATAGTGATTACATATGTGGGTTTTGGAACATGGTTGGATTGTAAAGGGCTCTGACTTCATCAATGGGTTAATTTATTGGTCTGTTCATAATTGGTGGCATTACTAGGAGGTATGGAAATGTCAGGAGGTAGAACCTCACTGAGGGAAGCAGGTCACTGGAGCTGTGCCTTTAAAAGAGTATCTCTGTGCCTTGCCCCCCACCCACTGCTTCCTATCACATGGTCTCTGCCATGATGCTCAGGCTTACTTCAGGTCACCTCAACGGAGCCATCCAGCTAAAGACTGAATAGAGACTGATGCCTCCAAGACTGTAAAAATAAACCTTTCACCTTGTGGTGGTTTGAATGGCAATGACCTCACAGGCCCATATGTTGGAAGGCGTGGCCTTCAGTCAGCGGAACTGTTTGGCAAGGATTAGAAGGTGTGGCCCTGTTGGAGGAGGTATGTGACTGGGCGTGGTGGCTTTGAGCTTTCAAAAGTCCACACTATTCCCAGTTAGCTCTCCATGGATGAATTTGGGATGTAAGTTCTCAGCTACGGCTTTAGTGCCATGACGGCATGCTGCCATGCTCCCTGCCATGATGGTCATGGACTCACCCTCTGAACTGTGAGCTCCAAATATATTCTATCTTCTGTGAGTTGCCTTGACCATGGTGTCTTTACGGCAACAGAAAGGTAAGTAAGGCACACCTTGAAGTTGTTCTCATGGTATTTGTCAAAGCAGTGGGAAGCTGATTAACACACCAATCTTCACTGTAACTCACCCAACCCCACAACCAGCCAGTGAACAGTCTCTTTCCTCCTTAGTAGCTGTGGCCAGTAGCTTCACCCAGATAAAGAGACAAAGGAAGATATGGGGTGTGGTCCTTCTTGGACACCTACAGTGGTGGTTCACAGCTACCTCTCCCTCCACTCTGCAGTCTAAGCTGTCTAAATATACAGTCTCCATTGTGGAGCATGGGGATGGGAACTACAGTTTAGAGATGACACAGCCACAAGAGATTCAAAAGTGGCTGGAAGAACAGGTCAGTTAATGGACGAATTGAGGCTGAAGGCCTCTCCAGATGGAAGTGAAAAATCAACCTTTTAAATATTTTTTCTATATGTATGCGTAGCACATGTGTGTGCCTGCAATGTGAAAGCCAAAAACTGACATCAGATGTCTTCCACTATTGCTCTCCACCATATCATTTGAGACACGGTCTCTCATTGAACCCAGAGTTCACTGGCTAGATTATTTGGTCATTGAGCACTGGGGATACTTCTGTCACTGCCCATGCCCCACCCTGAGTCACCTAAGATCACCAACAAACATAGATATTTACATTATGACTCATAACTGTAGCAAAATTACAGTTATGAAGTAGCAACAAAAAATATTCTATGGTTGGGGATAACCACAACATGAGAAACTTTATTAAAGGGTTGCAGCATTAGGAAGATTAAGAAGCACTGCTATAGATCATAAACTAGATTAAAAAAAATAAAAGGTTGGGGAATGCAGGCCTAGCAGTCTATCCAATCTGAGGATTGGATCAACTGGGGAACACACACACACACACACACACACACACACACACACACACACTTGAATCAGTATTGCACATAGCATGGGCAGACTATCTTTCTGCCATTATTCCCCAAATAATATAACTGTTTAAATAAGCACACATGTCACAGTATCATGAGTAATCTTGAGGTGACTGAAGAATAAGAATGCATGTAGCTCACATGACAGTATCACACCATTGTATTTTCAACCTGTGCATCCAAGTTCTGTGGCCTCTGACCAAACTCGGAGAACCAGCCTCATGCGGACACTTGAGGATGATGCACTGCTTTCATTCCTTCTTGGGTCTTTGTTAAAAAAGACTCAAGGTAAGTGGTCAAAGCTGAGCAGGGTTTTTATTGCTGTGAAGAGACACTATGACCACAGCAACTCTTATAAAGGAAAACATTTAACTGGGAGTGGCTTACAGTTTCAGAGGTCTAGACCATTATCTTAATGGTGGGAGGAAGCATGGTGGGTGCAGACAGACATGGTGCTGGAGAATGATCTAAGAGTTTTACATCTTGATCTGCAGGCAACAGGAAGTGAACTATTTATCACACTGAGCAAAGCTTGAGCATAGGAGACCTCAAAGTCCAGCACCACAGTGACATACTTCCTCCAACAAGGCCACACCTACTCCAACAAAGCCACACCTTCTGACAGTGCCACTTCCTCTGGGGGCCAATTTCTTTCAAACCAACACACCAAGGGAAGAGGGTGTTTCCTGTGAAGGCAGATGGTAAAAGTGGGTAAAAGTATTTTTAGGAAAAGAAGGACAGTGTCATTTCTGGTTGGAAAGAACACATGCATACATATGCACATACATATCCCCCCCCCACACAGAAATTAGTTATCAGAGAAAAGTGATCAGTTCAAGAAATTTATTTTGAAAATTTTTCTTAAGAATACACGTGATTTTACAAGGTCATTCATCATAGCACCAGGCCCAAAATTCCGTGATAGAAAACTGTCGAGTAACAAACACTCCAGGGGTTTCTCACAGGTATAAATTATGTAAGTATTCATTTATATCTCCATTTACAATAATCAATAAATAAGAGTGCACATTCACACAGCGTATTTTTTACAAAGATCCCTTTGTTTTCATAAAGCTATAGCTCTGCACACTAAATAGACAAAATAATCCTTGTACCACAAAATAACACTTTGTTTTTGTCCCCAATAGTTCTGCAACTTTCAGGCATAAGCCATGAGATTCTCTGCCATGCCATTAAGAAAATATTAATTCTGTTAACGATATCCCAGGCCCCAAAGGAACAAAACACCCATCCCCATCCAAGGGGAATTCAAGACAGAATACCATCCTGTCTCCAGGCTTCACAACCTGTCCCAACAGTGCTTGGGAGGGAGGAACATTTTCCTGTTTGTCTTTGGCCAATATTATCAGTACAGAAGTAAATAATGCAGGTAGTATTGTAAGGTCCAGTTTCAAGGGCAGAAGGCAGGGGCACTTCTCACTGTAGAGCCCGCACCCTCCTTGCCACACCCTCCCCAGGGATGTTCTACAGAGCTCTCTTTGCTAGAGTAAGAGGAAAAGGCTGGGAGGAATGGAAAGATCCAGACAGTAGCTAATTATTCCAAGAGCTAAATTCTTGAATTTCAAAGACATTCCCCCTGGGACACTGTCTGGGGTGCTGAATTAGAGCTCCAAAGTTCCACTTCAAACCTTGTAACTGTCAGGCCACCCACACACACACACAAGGCACCTTTTTCAGACACAGCCTGATGCAAGCTCTAAGTTTTGGCAGTTCACTCCTTGACACAAGCGCACTTATTAAGCTAATAGGCCACTTACAGAGATAAAAACAAACAAGACCTTGCTAAGCCTGGAGCTTTAAGCCCTGAGAGGACCTTTGTTTGTGGTTCTCCAACCTTCCACCCTGAGAGGTAAATGCATTGTCCGAGGTGTGATTGATTCCCAGGCCAGGGCTGTCTCAAGAGTGGGAACTCCCCAACTTTCCTTTAAGACATTGTCTCTATCATTCCGTGGCTGCTCTCCCCACACAGCCCTGCAGTCTCGGTGCCTACAGACTTGATGTGCTGGGAAAACAAGCATTCGCTGTCACCAATGAAACAAGCCTCGACTAAATGAGGTTTCTCTATATCTTCCTTTTTAAATAACGATGCAAAATTCATGACTTTTATTTTTATTTGTACTGGTGTTTTACCCGCATGTCTGTCTGTGTGAGGGTGTCAGATCCCTTGGAACTGGAGTTATAGACCATTGTGAGCTGCCATGTGGGGATTGGGAATTGAACCTGGGTCCTCTAGAAGAGCAGCTAATGCTCTTAACTGCTGAGCCATCTCTCCAGCCAATTCATGACTTTTAAAGAAAAAATGATTCTCATGTAAGAGAGGGTGGTGAAAACTTTATCCACGGAATTCATGGTCTTCCACTCCTGTTTGAACGCTTGAAAATGTTTATTTGAGGAGCTTGAGAAACGGCTCCGTGACTCAGAGCACTTGCCACTCTTGCAGGCAACCTACGTGGCTCTAAACCATCTGTAACTCCAGTTCCAGGGGACCCAGCATTCTACGCTGGCCTCTCTAGGCACTGCACACATAGTACAAATACACACATGCAGGCAAAACATTCACACACATTAACATACAAATAAAAATCTTTTTGTTTGTTGTTTTTATTTTCTTCTTTTGAGATAGGATTTTGCTCCTTGAGCCAGGCTGACAATCTTCCTGCCCCAGACCCCTCCATGCTAGGATTCTAGGTGTGCACCACCATGGCTGGCTTTCAATCCTCACTCTTCACTATGTTCTCCTAAACCCTTCTTTCTCTAGGTTTATGTTTGAAGGAAAAAGCCTGAATTCTCTCTCTAAGAAGCATGCATTGGAGGTGGAGACAGGGAGCAGTTGGAGGTAGGGCTCGGTGCTGGCTGAAGCTACTGAGGGGCTGTGGGTTTGGAATAGTGAGTTTTTGCTGCTACAAGCTAGAGGGAAACATATTACATTTGTAGGTTAACCATGGATTTCGTGGGATTTAAGTAGCTATGCACAGGTTGGATCAAAATGGGCAAAACCTGGTGGGAAGACAGTGGGCAGGGATGAGGTAAAGAAGGGCTGGCTCAGAGAATCCCACCCACTACTCCCCAAGTAGACTAGAGCCCCCAAATCAGAATCTCCTTGGATTATCACTTCATTTTTCTTCTTTTCTGGTGTGTGTGTGTGGGGGGGCAAATGTTCAAAACAAGACAGGGTTTCTCTGTGTGTAACCCTGGCAATCCTAGAACTCACTTTGTAGACCAGGCTGCCCTTGAACTCCCAGAGATCCTAAGCAGTAAATCTCCTGCCAGAGTTAATTAGCCCTAGGCTGTGACCACCTTATCTCTGGGGCCAGTCTTTTTGATCCTCCCATAAGGAAATACTTCCCTGGAAAGCTGGCCAAGTGAGTTTACAAGTAGACAATGGCTTAACACTTCCTCTTGTAAAAGCTGCTGGAAGATGAGGCAGAGTGGGCCTCTCGAGAGAAGCAGGCAGAAGCCATAGTCAAGTCAACGTCAGGGAGGAGGTGCAGTCCAGGCAAGGCTGTTCTGTCTCACTTTGGCTAACGGGTAAGGGAAAACCTCCACAGCAATTTTCAGACAATGATAGAGACACCAGTACCATGTCTTCAGTCACTCACCCAGATCCGAGATGTGCTTATGAGAGCATCCCCTCTCCGGGATAGACTAGAAGACTCACGGGCTACTCGGACCGAGACTCTGGATGTTGCACCTGCCTCACCTGGAGTCCGATAGGAAAATCAGGGGTGATATCTAAGGACAGTGTCTCTAAGCAAGAGAGAGAGGGAGGCTGGGCCTCAGACTGCACTCAGCCCTCTGGAGTTTGAGAAGATGAAATCTCAGCGAGGAGTCCATGTCATCATGACAATGACATTCACGGAAAGAGACTGCTCTCACCATGGAAGGCAGGCTATGTTCTTCAGAGGTGTCTCCTACTCCATTGGGTGACTTCTGGTGGTGAGATGCGCTCCAGTGGTGTTCGGAGGCCTCACTGAGGGTGGCTGCAGTGTTAAACAAGCCTTCCTTGGGAAGGAATAGCCATCCCAAAGCCACCGGCTAGAAAAGCGATGGGGCTGTGTGTTCTCGTTTTTGCTTTCTTCAGGTTTGGTTTGTTCGCTTTTTGTTTTCAGTACCATCTTACTGTACTGCCTGGACTGGTGGGGCAGCTGTAGACTCACATGATCCTCCACCTCAGCTTCATCTCTAAAGAAGACACTGAACCTTCACATGGTCCCCAAAGCCACCAAAGAGATTGTGACTTAGAGAATCCCTGCCTTCTCAATGCCACTGTTTACAGTGCAGGTGAGCACTGCTGACCGGGCTGAGCCCTGCAGTGGACAAACACAGGTCCTGGGTCAGAGAGTGTTGGAGTACATTTCTCCACTAAGGACACATCTGTCCAGCGGCCTCTAGACTTCGTCACTAATGCTAAGGAAAACCACAGATTCTAAGGGGAAATTCTGCTCAAACTCCAAGCATAACTAGTAGAGAACCTTGTCTGCAAAGGCCAGTGTGGACAACCTGTTCCCTGCATGGGAGTTGGGGGTGGGATGGCAGGGATAGCAAGGGTAGAAACCATGTGACCTCTCAAACTGCATCTTGTGAGGATTTTGGAGATCTAAGTGTTCTGTGAGAGCAGGCGGCAAAACTAGAAAGGAAGGGAGGAGGAGGAGAAATGCTTCAAGCCACGGCCTTCAAACAGAGCTTTCTTGTGCCGCCTGATGCTCTCCCACCCTTGCTGTCTTATAGCTTCAGAAGATTCACCCAGGACACCGAATTTAGCAGGATAATGAGCCAACTAACCCACTATCAAGAAAACCCAAAGGCATTTATGGATCAAGATGGCACACTGAAGCTGAGCAGGGTAGTGCATGCCTGTAACCTAGCACGTAGGAGAACGGGGCAGGAGAAACAAGAGTTCAAGGCCAGCCTGGGCTACTTAGCAAGACTAGGTCTAAAAAAAAAAAAACCAAACAGCAGTGAAACTAAGTATACAGAACATATTGCTTACTTATTTTGTCAGTCAGAATGAATGTAAAGAAAGTTCCGTAACCATGGACAGGAAAGAGTAGTCAGGAGGCCACAGACACCATCCATTCAGAGCTGCAGTAGAGTCCACTAAGACGGAAGGAGGGAAGGGTCCTCACACCACGTGCCTGCAGAGGCAACACTGAGGAACCTCCCACTTTGGCACCTAAGAAGGGCTTGTGCATAGGAACAGTGAAGGTGGGCTAAGACATGGTGCTAAATCTTGGGCCTCCTGCCCCTCCCATGCAGCCAGACAAAGGCTTTGCCTCTCTAATAGAGAACAAGAAAAAAAAATGCAACCTGGGCTCACAAGACTAAGCAAGGCAGGAGCAACTTCAGGAGGTTCCATGGTGATTACTGAGACAGATTCTTCAAGGCCTGGACTTAGTACTCAGGGGTCTCTGGGTCCCACCCTATGGCTTATGCACCTGGCCAGGGGAGCATCTGGGAGATAAAACCCAGCCTCTGTCCTAGTTGAGGACTGATCTGCTCAGAGAAAAAGAAAATTGCCTACCTCTGTCAGTGAAACCAAGCGTGGATGGGTGGGTGGCTTCTGCCCAGAGGGGACAGGATTACTGCACTGCACAAGTGCACTGCACGGGCTATCAGCAGCCTGGTGCGTGTCCCTCTTTTCCATGCAGGAGCAGTGGGAAGATCTGTAAGCACATGGAATAAGCTCCAGAAGACACAAGCAACCACTGATATGGTAGGCTCTTCAGAGGTAAGCCAGACCACCGGGGGACACTAGTCTACCAGATGGTCATCGGAGCTTCCTGCCCACTCCTGGGTGCATCACATTTAAAGAGGAATAGACACAGGCAGGTATTTATTCATAAGGCGAAAGGTGGAGATTGATTCCAACCGAGAGAAATGAAACTTAGAGGAAACAAAGGAAATTCTGAGAGTATCACCCAGAGAAGATCCGCACCCGTGAACCAAGAACAGGGTGTCATGCGACAAAACCCAGAGAATAGGAAGGTTTTCAGAAGTTAAAAAATAAAACATTCATATGAGAAGGTGGAGAGCAGACAAATACAGAGGTGAGGGATTTAAAATAGATACAAATATTAGATGAGCCAGGGATTATGAAAGCAAGCAAGCAACTGCAAGAGAATTTAAGAGACTTTCCGTGAGGAAATAGATACCATAACAAGGGCACGACAGCATCAGGTCAGGTCCCCAAGAAGAGACTAGTTATCTCCAGGAATGGGAAAAATTCACGTCATGCATAAAGGCATGGGGATAGGAATGACATCAGAAATTTTAATAACATCATTGGCAAGCAGTGGCGAGGGCACCATTTCCACCTGCAGATCTATGCCCAGCTACATGGTAAGAGCAGAAGACAGACACTTGAAGTCATGGGGAAAAAAAAAAACCTTAAAAATATTTACATTTATTTCTCAAGCTCCATTTCTCAAGAAGTTAGTGAAGAATGGATGGAGGGAGAAGGGGAGGACACAGAAGGAAAAGGAAGAAAGGGGGGAAGGAGGGAAGGAAGGAGATACCAACAAGCAAGGATATGTAACCACTGCCCACACCTTAGCTCAGAAGCTGCAGTCCCCACATGCCCAAGACAGCATTTTCATGAAATAGGGATGCATGCGTCACATGATCTAAATATACTGAGGAAACCCCGTATGGTACTGGTGAGAGCGGAATTCTCATCTAAGGTATTAGCAAGCCTGCTGTATGTCACACAGAAGCACAGAGGGGAATAGAAGAACAGCTTAAAGTGATGAAAGGGACTACCAGCACAAGCAAGCCTCAGGGGCAGCTGTCCTCATTTCAAACCTACAGCATTTTCTCATTTAACAGATGCTAAGCAAGGCTGGAGACATGACCCGTGGTGACAGGTGCATGCTGCTCTTGCAGAGGACCCTGCTTCAGTTCTTAGCACCCACACAGGGATCTGATACCTTCTTAGGGCCTCCATGGTACTTGTACTTATGTGCGCACACACACACACACACACACACACACACACACACACACACTTTAAAGTTAATCTTTTAAAAATGTCAAGGGATTGGATGGCTTGCCCAGCGGCTTTCCACAGTCACCTCTTCTATTCACCCCTACACTCCATGAGATTGCTTTCCCCTTTAAAGTAAAGCCGACTTCCTGCCAGCCTGAACCCAGCGACTCTTGAGCATCTTACCTGAAGACATTTTAAAGGCTGTTAGCAACTGTAGGAGGCGAGAGAAGCAGCGTGCAGACTTCTGAGCCAGGTCTAGTCCCATGAAACACATGATTCACATCTGGGCCAGCTCTTCTTTGGTACCTCATCTGGGAGGGAACTGCTGTGTGCGAGGACATAAAACATCTCACACAGAACCTTTATCATCTGTGCTTTTGAACTTCCAATAGGACCAGGGAGCTCTTTAGGTAAGTTCTCTTTCTAGGGAGCTTCAGGCCTTCAACCTGGAATTGCTCCAAGCTCAGAAAAGCTTTCCCCCTTGGAAGGCCTCAGTTCTTTCTGGGAAGGGGAGGCAGATGTCAATCAAAATGGTTGAGAGGCCAGGTTTCTGGCCGTCATGACTCAATGTGCCACATACATTGTTTTAATTTTATTTAAAAACAAGCAAGTCTTTGGCTTGCTTAGAGAGAATGACTCCTGGACTAACAACAATGTTCACATGCCAAAGGCAAGACGTGATGCTCCACCTTCATTGTCGATTTGATGGCATTTAGTATCACTATGGGACCACACCTCTGGCTGTAACGCTAGAGGTCTTTCCAGAAGGTCTTAACTAAAGAGACACAGCCCACCCTGAATGTGGGCAGCACCATGCCATGCATGGGCTGGGCATCCTGGGCTGACAAAAAGGAGAAAGTGAGCAGCGTACCAGCGTCGTGTCTCTCTGCTTCCTGACTGAGCGGTGTGACGAGCCAGCTCACAGTCCTGCTGCTGTGACCCCCTTTATCATGGACGGTGACCCGGGTACAGTGAGCTCCAAACCCCCTTCCTCAGTTGTTTATTCTGCCACAGCAACAAGAGAAATGAGCAGTGTCAAGAACACTCTAGAAGGAGCTAAGGATAAGCCTGAAGGTTAAATAAAAGGTCGAAAACTGATGGCTTTGTTTGAGTGAGAACATTTTACTTAGCTTAGTTTTTTTTGCTTCCAGGACATTTGTGTACCTTGCTGGAAGTTGTCTCAAAAAAAAAAAAAGGCGACAGTTCTAGACTGAGGGTCATGTGGCCTGTGAGCTCACGTCCAGTCTGCTTCTGGTGGGCTGTGTGACCTCGGGCAGCCTGCTTTGCCTCTCTGAGTTCAGCTAAATAAGATGTTCCCTGAGGCCTCCTCCTGACTAACAGCTTGTGGTTTTTATTATTACTTCTTTCTTTCTGGTTTTTTGAGACAGGGTTTGTCCGCATAGCTCTGGCTGGCCTCAAACTCGGAGATCTGCCTGCCTCTGCCTTCCAAGTGCTGGGATTAAAGGTGTGTGTCACCACTGCCGGGCTCAGTTTACAGTTTTATAAGGGCTGTGTAGTATGAGCTTTTAGAGAGGGATGACAAGGGGAGAAGGGACCTAGAATCTTCTCAGACCTGAGCCTTTGCACAGAGAAGAGGGCAAGAGGATGCTGGGGCGGGGGCTGAGGACAAAAGGGGGGGTGAGAAAAGAAGCCACTCCTTTCACAAGCTGCCTGCCCTGGCCTATACACCCTGGTGCTTCCCACAAAGTCTTTTCAAGGTCTCCGTTATGGCTGACTATGAAGGATGCTGGTGCCAAGGTGTGCATCCTGAGTTCAGAAACTCTTCCAGCTCCACCATGGGAGTTTATTCTGACCCCGGCATGTCCAGCACTCTGGGGCCCCACATGCAGCCTCATATGGACTTCAGATTCTGTACAGAAAACCCCGCAGGATAGGAGGAAGTCTCAGGGCTATCCAAGACAGCCAAAATCTTGCTTTTAACGTAAATCTAGACTGACTCCTTCTCCTCCTTCATCTGATGGGAGGTCCTACTGGTGGAGAAGGATTGCAAAGTACAGCTCCTCCTCAATCCAATCAATGCAAAAGTGAATTAAACACACAACCCTCCAAGAACACCAAGATGAAAGACTGTGCCATGGCGCCATGGCTCACAACCAAGCTGGCAGAGAACCCTCTTCTTTGGAGTCTGCCAATGCCCAGGTGTAATTTCTGGGGAGCAGGCAGATGTGTGCCAGTGAACACAACAGGTCGTCAGGCTGGGAGAGGTTCACGGGAGCCATAGCTTCGTCACTCAAACACTCGCACGCGGAGAACAGGGTACCTTCCTTCCTAGTATGGACTCTGTTCTTTCTTGAAATCAGGCAGACCCTCCCCTGAGATAAAAGTAAGTAACTCAAGCTCCTTTAGGAGCTTGGAAACCTACATGTTCACATGCTAAGCCCCAGGTTTGGGGTACACATTAGTAAGGACGCACATCGTTCAAACAAGGCACATAAGGAGGAATCCCGTTCACAAACCTAGTCTCCAACCTGAGCTCGGAGCACACAGTCAGGGAGGAAGCATGCTCTCAGGTCTTAGAGAACCAAGGGGAAACTGAGCAGAGACTGAACCAGACAGCAACAGGAGGTGGGGCCTGTGCTCCCTCTGAGGTCCTCCATCTCTGTAGAAGGGGCTCGACCCCGAACAGACAGTTAAGATGCAGGAGGCAAACTCCACCCGGGTTAGGGTCCTGTCTTTTTATTCTCCAGACACACGTTTCAGAGCCGGCTGACATCAAGTTGGGGGAAGAGCAGCAAGCAGTAGACCAGGAGCCACAGGAAAAGAATGAAATAGACCACGTCGGGCTGCTGTACGAACTGTGTCAGGGAGTCGTTGGGTGGGCTCTGGCTCCCCAGGGGCAAGGCTTCTCCAGAGGAGTTGGTGCCAGTCCTGCAGAGGGACAGATAGGGGATAGGACGGTCACTGGTGAGGTCCCTAGGAGGAGCACATCCCGAACCTCAACCCAACTGCCACCCTGCAGATGCATCAGAAGGTTCCCATCTGTGTGTATGCTTCCGTCCAGGAAGCCCTTGGAACACCCACACAGACTCCATCTGTATCCATGACCCCTAATAGAAGGAGCTGTGCGGCCCATTTCACAGATGGCCACAGTGACAGTCATGGGGCGGCAGTTGTCACAGGCCACACAATGACTCTGTGATGGAGCTGCTCCTGAGCCACATCTCCTGGGACACCTCAGAAGGAGGAGGTAGGACTACCAGCTCTCAGCTATGCCTCAGGTAATAAAGGAACTTAGATGATTTCAAAGCAGCCACCAGAAACAAAGTCACCCCAAGTTTGGTCTTTGAGATATCATCTTCAGAGGAACTGCTAGCTTTGATTCGGGGTCAAAGTTACCTTTCTTTTATGTGGTAGGAGGCAGTGTTTAACATGCCATTTTGCTTTTGCCTGGCAGGTAATAAACGGTGCTGGCAGGAGAGTTTGGGTGGTGGTAAAAACCAAACCTCAGACCCAAATGTACCAGGGAAAAGGTAGAAGGGGTGGGTGGGGGACCAATACACAGAAGCCTGAAACATGAGCTTCTTGGGGCCATTTCCAGGCCTTGGATGGGGGCTGTGTGAAGCCTACGCCATCTCCCGACAATGACGGGTTAGTCTGTGACAGCTCCCATAGAGGGATTTACACCCGAATAACAGACACTGGGCACAATTTCTCTGGCTTAAAGTTGTCTGTAGGGAAAATATGAATGATATTTGTTTATAATTCCTAGCTGGAGGTAGGAAAAACTCCTGCACACGTCAAATTCTTGTTTCTTTTCAGCGCCCTCCCTGACCAAAGCTAAAAGCACTCTCCCTAGCTGAAGGCTTTCTTGGGCAGAGAACTGAGATTAACATTTCTCTTTTAGGCCCGGGAAGAAAGCAGGGTGTCTTCCTTGTATTTGTCTTTTAGGGGCCAAAAGAGTGGAGGTCTAAAGGCCCCGTTCCGGGGGTGTTGGGTAGAGACTACCAACCCCCATCATCTAAATCCTTCCAAGCCCATGCAAACCCACAGGAACGGGCCAATACGATGAGGTACTTCTGTGACTTTAACGGGCAGGGCCGCGTCAGCACTAAAGATTCTGTTCCCATCTCCGGGGTTCTAGGCGGACTGGTTGTTACGATAACTCGAGAACAATCAACTAGACAATCTAGCTCTCCACCAGTAACAAATACTTTCATAGACAGCCTGGCATGTTTGTATTCCCGCTTCATGTCTGCTCTGATGCCGTAAAACTGTAAAATCAGCTCAGTGAGCTTCTGAGAATTGTACCTGCAGTGGGACAGAAGGGACACAGGGTCAGGTGCTGTAGCTCTACCCAGGCGACTGGACTCTACCTCTGAAGCACTCCAGCACAGGTGCAGACTCAGAACCCACACCCATCTTCTCACTCACAGATTCCGAGCTCTGTTCTACCCCTCTGCCCTAACTCAAGATCTAACTTTCCCCCCATCAATTTACATTCATTTCATTTGGAATTAGCTGTTTTCCCAAATAACTAATAGCATGATAAATAAGGCATAGTTTTTTTTTAAAGGCCCCATGAGGTAGGACACACACACAGACATACGCACGAATATATATCCCCCCTCTCTATATATATCTATGTACAGATATATACATGTATCTAAATGAAGACATATGTGTATGTAATATATATATATATATATACTTAAACCCCACAAACTCATGGAATGAGGTCACCAACCTGTTTAACACTCTGTTTCTCCGCTCATCCAGATCGGCTGCGTTCCTCAATTGAACATAGCTAAAATGGTCCTACAGTGAAATTTATAAACAAAACCCCGCAACCCAATTAGTAAAGATGAAATCTCTGAAACAGAAAACAAGGTGAGTTTAAGCTTACAAAGCCGACCGTGCCACACTTTTCTCGATACTGCAGACATCTAGTTTCAAAAATCAAATTGCCAAACAAGAGATACCGCCCTGCCTCCCCGCACCCTTGCCTCCCTGCCCGAGGGTGACTGGGAAGAGACCCACCCACCTCCTGGACAGGCTCTGAAGTAAGAGCCACTGCAGGTCTCAGCACCTGCAGATGTCATGAGGATCCTCTAGTGACGGGCACCCTTAGTTTGACTGTGATCTTTCTAGGTGTGGGTGCAGAGTTGGGAAAGTGTCTTTTTTTTTTTTATGACAAAGAGGCCTTTGGGCTTTGAAATCAACGCTTTATTTACACCTCTTCTTGCCCCAACTGGATATCCAATTGGACTGTGCTTAACATGGTTTCAAGTGTGTCTGTCTTCTATCCCAGTGTAAGGTTGGTGCAGGTCAGTAATCCTCAGGGCTCAGGGCTGGGAGGAGGGAGGAGGGAGGATGGGCCGATAGGTACCGTTTAGCAGGGGCCATAGAGAAGGAGAAATTCACATACTAACCAATTCCAAAGACCTATTAGCATGTCGCCGAATGTAAATGCTGGAGTCACTGTGGCTATTCCTGAAAAGCAAAAAACACGTGGTGAATGGGCACCGCCCAGGGCACAAGGGGCCCAGTCACACAGTTACCCCAGCTGGAAGCACAGTTGTGGCTTCAGACCCAGAGACAGCTTGTACCTACTCAGCCACACTGTTGAAGCACACAGCCAGGTGTGGCCGCGGACACTGGGCCTTCATCTATACCCAAATGCAAATCAGGGTTTTTAATAGAAAGCAGACCACATATTTCTAAAAAAAAAATCTAGGATCTGGGCCAGGACTGGGGTCTTTATATACAAACATCCTGAGGTTTGGGGCTTCACCTGCAGTCCCCTGCAGGTTAAGGGCAGGGCTGGGCCCAAGGCCCGGAGGCTGGACTTTTTCTTGCGATGTGGTGTTCCTTGCTATGTGGCTACTTTCTGACAATACAGTTCGAGGGAATACCACCATTTTTTCCTTTCCTACAGAAGGAGACTGACTTTACGCCCAAATCTTTGAGGCCAACGTGGAATGCCCCTTGGTCTTCTGAGCAGAGCTGACGCCCACAAAGAGGGGCAGAAGAATCCTGGGCCATCAACTGTGGCTCCTGCTGACAGCTGTCGACGCTAGTCGGGAACTGACATCCCTGTTCAGTGTTCTTCCTCTGCGGAATAATGGATCACGCCATCTGCTTCAGGATGCATTGGGTCCTGGCTTGCTGCCAAGCAGAACTAGGTGTCCGGGCTGTGCTGTACACCTGACGACAATGTCATCTCACTTTCCTTTAAGCAATTTCTCACTACATGGCTTCCAGGAGCCTGGCCCTGGGCCTGAGTATATAATCTCAGAAAGTCCCTGCAAGTCAGCCTTGGTATCTTTCTAATCCAGGTAGTATCACATATTCCGCGTTGCCACCGTTGTACAGGCATGAAGCAAAATGCAACCTCAGCGTCAAAAGGGACCCAGGGGTCCAGATCTCAGCAGTGTCCAGAGTAACCAGATCCTCCAAGACGCAGTGCTGGGTGCTGTAGAGCCCCTTCTTGCCCTCATGTGTGGGTAACGCTTCCTAACTCAACAGCGCATTCCTGGTGGGAGGGAACGGTGTCTCTGCTCTGCTTTAGCACGCTTTCTCCTGGGTATTTTTACATTACAGCCCATCAACGTGAGCCTTGTAGTGAGTGTGAGCACTGCCCTTCACTCTCCCATGAACCAGGGGCTGAGGATCCATCTCCTGACCTTCAGAAGACAGGCGGAAGCAGAGCCAGTCATTCATACATTCATCTACCCAAAGAGTTGAGTGCCCGCTGCAAGTCAGGGCCATGCTAAAGTGAACTCCATGCCTTGCCTTTGCCTGGACTGGAAAGTGAGTTCAAAGCCAGCCTAGGCAACTTAGATGCTTCCTCAAAATAAAAAGCCAAAAGAGGGCTGGGGAAGTAGTTCTGTGGTAGCCTAGCTTACTCGCCTAGCATCCATGAGGCTATGAGTTCAATCCCCAGTGCGGCCCAAAATGATAAAAAGATGAATGTTCTATTAAAAAAAACACACAGGTGCTATGATACAAGAGTGTATCAAAAATAACCCGTAAGAATTCCAGGACATCTGCTTGGAGGAGGTGTAATGGAGTTGCCCCCAGAGGCTGAGCTGGAGCGATCCAGGGAACAGAGTTGAATGCAGAGCGATAGTCCTCCAGTTTGAAGGAGCCTAAAGCAAAGTATGAACCCAACGGAGGATAGGCGGCCAGGACCAGAGGTGTGGAACACACGCATGAATGATCAGGGGGTCCTGTGGGTTCCTAGGCCAGAGGAAAGCTATGCAGGGAGTCCAGCTGAGTTGTGACCAGAAAAGCATGTATAGGAGAGAGGCACCCTGAGAATGGTCCCACGCTGTAACCTCGAGCCAGGTGACAACCTCCCAGAAGTTTTGTTTACCCTGGGGCCAGCAGGTAGAGGCTTCAGGATGCCCTCATGTAAGCTCACCTCAGTGCTACCTGTTACAATGAAGTTGCTGCAGAGCCCTCTGGGCTAAAGAGGTTTACCCACACCACAGCATCCTTAACCACAATGTGCCTGAGTGCGCTGGGGCGCAGGAACTGGGAGGTAACTGCTACCTGTTCTGTGACCAGTGACCAGACTTTGTGTAGGGTGTGTGGCCAAGCCGACGTCACACCCAGGGACACGGACACTTCTGTCTGTTCTCCTCAGCCAATATCTATGGCTTGGCTTTCTTGCACACCCCCCCCCCAGTAATGTACTGTCTATTCAAGATGCTCACTCACCCTAAGAGAGCAAGCCCCTGCCTCAGTTTCTCAGTGAGACGATCTCAGTGACGTACCTGGAAGGAACCTTGTGTTCACAGGGGTTTTCTTCAAGGTCATCTGAGGAGCGGACAGTCCCAGGGGCTATAAATAATGAGCTCTCTACTTGGTCCACATGTTTCCTTTTTTCTTTCTTTTTACTGCTAGTTGAGACTTCCATTGACTTTTCTTCTAATGGCTTTTCAGGGAGTTCCGGGTTTGGGGCTTCTTGGGGCTAGAATACAAAATAACCAAAATACAGGTCAGACTCCCCACTGAAGCAGATGGCATCATTGCCCGGGCTCTACTCTAAGCCAGCCAGTGTCAATCCCTTCCGATGTGGATGGCCCAGGAGAGAAGCTCAACCCATCCCTGCTCCTTGTGCAGAGATCCAAGGCTCAGAATCGATGGAAGAAAGGCAGCAAGTTTTGGAGCCAAGAAGCTCAGTGATATGAAACCCTGCCCAACTCTGCTCCTTAACCTTAAACCACTGATGGTCACTCTTTGACCCTCACCCTCCCAGCTTTCAGACGGGTATAGTCACCATCACCCTCTTCCCTCTGCAGCACATCCCTTAGAGGGCAATGGCTTACAGCAGGCAATGGCTGAACTTGAGCCAGCTGGCCAAGTGCAAATGCAGAGTCTGTGGGAGGACACTGACATTGTGCCTTTGGTGGAAGGACCACAAGGCCACATCTAGTCCTTACTGGGAAGGGGACTATCTGGCCGCTGTCACACTGAGCACCTGATAGCCATCAGCCATGCCCCCCTGAAATCTAGAAGTGGGGGAACAGCAGGGAGAACCTGCTCAGCAGGGGCCAGATAAGGGATCTGGAGGCCAGGTCAGCTACCCTGAACAAAGCTCCAGGTAGGAACTGAAAGTGCTCTTAGCCACACGAGACCAGCATCCTTCATGGCTGAGCAGAAACCTTTCCTAGAGGGGAAACGATAAGAGGATCTTGTTTATGCTATTATTATTTTTTTAAACGATCAGAACAAGACAAACTTGCCATTTTCCCAGTCTTTGGCTTGCTCAGACAGTCTTTCCTTTTCTGGTAGGAGACAGACACAGGGCTCTCTACCACTATGGACTTTGCATATCCCCAGGGTAAAGTAGGGGCTGCGCTTGGAGACCAAAATGCGAAATGGGGTTGGAAGCAGCAGGCAAGCAAGGCTATGGGTCAGAGCCATGATGGTGTCAATATTGCTCCCTCTGGATGCAGGGCTGTGCTCAGAGCTGGGGACGGAAGCCTGAGCTGCTCTCCCCCCCCTTCGCCCTCCCACTGGCCACCAGTAAGACAGGGCCAGGATGAGATTCTAAGTATTCGGAATGACCATATGGTTCCAACCCAGGGCTGCCCCAACCACCCTTAACTACCCATCGAACACTCCGCACACAGCAGGCGCTCAATCTGATTTCGGCAACTACGGGCAGAAAGCCTATAAAAATGAAGGGCCAGGCACTGAGGATGTGGCTGTGTTAGTGGAGAACTTAACGAGCAAAAAAGAAGCCCTGGGTTCTGTTCCCAGCACTGCATAAGCCTGGCAGAATGGTACTCAGAGGTGAAAACAGGAGAGTCAGACATTCAAGGTCATTTTTGGCTACAGAGTTAGTTTGAGGCTAGCCTGGGGTACCTGAGAGCCTGTCACAACCAGTAAAACAAAAAGAATGAAGGACCGGACTTGCATTTCCATAGGCTGCTCGCCCAAGGCCAAGGCCAGGACGTGATTTGCACGCTCACCCACCTACCTGCCTTGCCCTTCATAGCTTTTTGTCCCTGAGCAACCTGGAGAATTAATTATTCCAGTTGTCCCACACATCTCCATCCTAGACATCAGATCTCACTGAAGGCCACATCCAGCCCTGCCGGCTTCTGCCAGTTTTCCACAGGAGGCACTGCTGGGCAGAACTGGCAGCCCACGTGTGAAGAAGTGTGTGGATGGAGTGGCTCTCAGCACCAGGGAAAGGAGACAGCTGTGTCGGGCACCTCTGGAACCACCCACCAGCCCCTTTTCTCCGTCTGCCTTACAGCTGTGGAGCACATTGTTCTCTAATTCTCCCCGTTGTCCCGGATTGACAAACTGAACCACAGCAAGCTCTGATGATGGCAGTGTGCCATCTCAATCCTAAGCATCTCTGGGGGCTTCCCACACTCCCTTGCCTGCAGCCACGCTCCCCCCCGAGTGTAAGGCTTTCTCAGCCCTCCCAGTACCACTCACAAGCCCAGCTATGTCTCCCCATTTATCCTCTTGTTTCATTCCCAAAGCGATATGCACTTGACCCCTGCATTTGACAGACTTGTCAGGCACCACACTGGTCTCTAGAGTCCAAGGATGAATAACAGATGGCTACTTACTCTTGGGATGGAAAACCAACAACAACAACAAAAATCCCAGCCCAGTGATGGAGGTGCACACCTTTAATCCCAGCACTCAGGAGGCAGAGGCAGGTGGATCTCTGTGAGTTTGAGGCCATCCTGGTCTACAGAGTGAGTTCCAGGACAGCCAGGGCTGTTACACAGATAAACCCTGTCTCAAAAAAAAGATAAACCCTGTCTCAAAAACCCAAAACAAACAAACAAACAAACCCCCAAAACCATGGAAACAGGAAAGAACCGGCGGAGTGTGGTTAGCCCCAGCTAAGGCAGCAAGATCTCTGCGAGGGCAGGACCTGGGAGGAGGCGACCAAGGTACAGAGTTCTGAAGGGTGAATGGCCACTTAATAATGCTGCGAGGGGAAGGACCACACAGGGCATGGGTGACTGGGAACCAGGAGAAGCTGGCTTTGCTGGAAGGAAGGCAGAGAGGGGTGGACAGTCAGGTGGGAGAGGAAAGCGTGTCAAAGGTCATGTTAAGGAAGTGGGGGTGGGGAGAAATGAGATGACACTTGGGGTCTAGGGGCCCCTGTGTGGGACACTCCGGACTAACTGGGAGAGATAAGAAGTGAAACACAGAGGAAAAGATGAAGACAGAGACGGAGCTGATCTGGAATAAGCTGGTTCCATTCCTAGGCTGATTCTAGCACTCAGGGAATGTCCCCCACCGTGTAGCTTTCCCACACTCTCCAGCCTCTCTGGGTCTGAGGAACCCTTTGCAGGGCTACCTCCACATCAGGTGCCATTCTGTGTGCACCGCTCTAGGCAGTGTGGCACACCTCTCTTCCCTCACTTTGCCATGACGCTGGTCATGATGGTTCCTTCAAAGGGCTGAGCCAGTGGTTCTCAACCTTCCTAATGCTGGGAGCCTTTAACACAGTTCCTCATGTTGTGGTGACCTCCCAACCATAACATTACTTTGTTGCTACTTTATACCTGTAATTTTGCTACTGTTATGAATTGTAACGTCAATATCTGATCTGCCGGATATCTGATCTGCAACCTACGTGAAAGGATCATTTGATCCCCCAAAGGGGTTGCGACCCACAGGTTGAGAACCACGGCTGAGCTGACAGACAAGCTGCTGGAGCTGAGCTCAGGTCATCTTCCTCCCATCCATCTCTACATCCCAGCAGTGCTTAGACACTCCCTCCCCCACCCACCCAGGGTTCCCTGGGCTGCAAGGTATTTCTTTGTATGAAGACCTTCCCTGCTCCCCTGGGAGTCAGGCTAGGGCTCCGTGCCCCTGTCCCCTCCTTGACAGAGTAGAGACACAAAAGGCTGACAAGTGTGTGCTCAGCTGCTTGAGATTAGAACCAGTGCCCCTCTGCCTGTCTATGCAATCCACAGCAAGGCACCAGAACACAGCTAAGGCATCTAAGAAGCATACCAACGTGAGTTTGCCCTGTCCCCTGGGGGCCTTAGGAAACAACCCGATAGTTCACCGTTAATGGCTGTTTTTAAATGATCACCTGCTGCTCTGCTGGGCCCTCACACACAATCTCATTTGTCCTCTTAGAAGCCCTTTGAGTAGGGTGTGGATTGGAATAAGATCAGTGGGGTGACTGGCTGCAAAATTTTAGCAGTAGCTCCCGTTTGGGTGTCAAGGCAGTATCTGCTGGAGTCTCATGGAAGAAAAAATTAATTCTATGCTTATGGGATCATAAGGGAAGACTTACAGAGGGAGCAGCTCTTAGTTCCCAAACCTCAAGTACCTGCTGGCTCTCCACGGGGCCATTCTCTTTGGTTTCCCTCTGTTGTTGGTCCTCATAAGAGGGTGGAGAACCAGGTCTTGAGGTTGATGTGGGCCCCTCAGAAGTCCCATCAACATGAGACGCCTGGTCACCGGTGCTGGGGTGGCCGTTGTCAATAGGCGAGGAGAAGCTGCAGCTGCTTTGGGAGCTGTGGGCCTCCTCCTCTTCCCTGGAGTCCTGGAGATAGCCCTCTTCTGGCTCCCCTAGATCTTCACCTTTCAAATCCTCCCCACCTTCCGCATAAGCCTCCAGTACTGCAGCCAGGGGCACCTCGTAGTGCGGGTAATAGAACAGGTCATGGGGGATGACGGAGATCTTCGAGAGTGGTGGAGAAGGCTTGAAATCCAGCCCTTCTTCACTGTGACTCCTCAGCGTTTCCAGGCTGACGCTGGTACTTGGAGGGTTGGATGGCACTTCTCCGCCGACCCCGGAGAGGCCTTCTGCTTCGCCTTCTTCCTCGCTGCGATGCCGGGTGGACTTTCTCTTGGCCTTTTCATACACTTCGGGTTTCTTATCTGTAGGCATTTCTTCTGGGGGCAAAGGATGGTCTTGATCTTGTTCCAGGCCCTTGGGAGGAGGCTCGTGCTTGTCAGCCTCCGACTGGGATTCAGGTGACTCTGTCTCTACGTGGGGAGACTTTGATTTCCTTTTCCCTGGTTTCTCAGTGTTATTCTCTAGCCCCTCTTCCTCCCCAGGGGTCTTCTCAGGGGGTGAGGGATCCTCACCAAAAGCCTGGCTGGTAGAGGCAAAATCTGCGAGGTCCCTGTTAAACTTGGAAGCCTTCAGTGGGATGCCTTCAAAATAGTCATCTTTATCCATAGGCTCGACAGTCAGCAGCTGAACCTTGAGTTCTGTGGAGTTGGCCAGGATAGTATGATCTGCAGGAGATGGAAGAGAAGGGCCTTTCTCACCTTGGCTAGCTTCTACACTGCCATTACAGAATGAGGGGTCCTGAGGAGGCTGATCATGATGGGGCACACCATCCACACCAACAATGTCTTCAGGGCCCCTGTCTGAGGCAGTTTCAGGCACTGGCCTGGCTTCCTGTTCTGTCTTCTTTTCCTTGGCAACCTCAGCCAATGAGCCATGATCATCCTCCTTCGGCAGATCCTTTGCCGCCCTTGGGCTCCCCTCAAAGCGGAAGTCTGAGCTGTAGAAAGGGTCTTTGCTACATGAGGCATCCTTGTGCAAGTCAGCCTCAAAGTGCACGGATTTCTTGATCGGCAAAGAGTTGGACCTCCGGCTCTCCTTTCTTGTTGATAAGATGGAAGATTCTGGAACTGGCTCGGTGCTGGATCCGGTCTTTCCTGGGCTCTCCTGGAGGACTTGGTCAATAATCTGGTGCATAAACTCAGTCGTGCTGTCCGACAACTTGTGGCTGGGCACGACACCCAGAGAGAAACCCTTCGCGCTCTCAGACTGGTCACAGACGAAGACTTTGGCAGGAGGCGGGTGGCTGGTTTCATGGTTGACAGTGTAAGCTCGCTCTCCATTCTCGCTGAGGAGGAGGACCCGGCTCTCCTGTTCAGAAGGGCTTTCTTTGATTCGGACAAAGGTGGACTCGATGGGAGCTTCTTTGTCTGGATTCACAAACTCTTCCTGCCAAGAAACCCAAGATAACATGAAATCACAGGTTCCACCTTCAAGTACAAACCCAAAAAACAACAACAAAGCCACGTTAACCAGAGTTTTCCCGCTGAGATGCAAAAATCTCAGGTCAATAAAAACATGAAATACGTTTTTTTGAAACTACAGGTGCAAAGAGACTATCAATGCACTCAGTGGGGTGTTGGGTATACTTCAGTGAGCAGCACCTCAGCCGCTTTACCCTGCCAGAGAAGGAGCTAGTCTGCCTGAGGTAAGGAGAGACCAGTCACCTTTCTACTGACCATGTGGGTCACTAGGAAAGCCTGAAGCTAAAAGTGGTCCAACAGTAACTCTCACCAGAGTCTCGTGATTGATTCCCCCCAGGGGCATCTTCAGTGGGAGAGCCCAGGCAGGACTGGGAAGCAGAGCAGACATCTGTGGGGACTGCAGGGCTGGCTGGGGTTCTGGTGAATGCAGGGATAGAGTGGACTGACCTCAGAACGCGAACCCAGACGGCAGAAATGAACTAGCACCAACACGCGTCTAGGTTCCTGAAACGGTCAGACCGAGCAACTGCCATCTCGGGTTCAGGAGGAGGCTATATCCCTTGCTTGGTTGTATTCCCCAAGGGTGCATGTGTTAGAAGTTTGGTATCTAGCATGGCTATAGGAGGCACGGAGGGACCTTTAATGGATGAGGCCTAGTGCAAGGTGATTGGGCCACAGGGAGTTCTAACCTCAGAAGGAACTGACATCCTTCTCATAGGACCCCAGTTCATTGCAGAGGAAGCTGCTTTCAGAGTGAAGAGCCAAGTGGCTCTCTGGCTGCCTGTCTTGGCTATGTGACCTCTCTGTCTCACACACACTTTGACTGTAATGCCCATGAGGTCCTTTCTAAGGTGCTGGTGCTAACTCAGACTCTCAGAGAGTCAAATCTCTCTCTCTCCAGGTTTATTTATTTTTATTTTATGTGTACAATGTTCAACTGTGTGTGTGTATGTGCGTGTGTGTGTGCATGTGCATGTGTGTGTGTGTGTGTGTGTGTACCGTGTGTGTGCCGGGTGCCTACAGAGGAAGAAGACGGTGACAGATCCCACCCTGGAACTGGTTGCAGATGGTTGAGAGTTGCCATGTGGATGCTGGGAACTAAACTCGGGTCCTTTGTAAGAGCAGCAAGTGTATTTATCAGCTGAGCTATCTCTCCAGCCCCAAATCTCTCTTCATTATATGTTATCTAGCATCTGGCATCTTGTTGTAACAACAGAAGACAGAGCAACATAGAAAAAGAAAGGCTCAGTAGCTACTCTTATTTTGCATACTGTCTCTGCCAAGAAAGAAAACCAAATTCAGGAAATAAGCAGGAGAATGAAGCCTACAAACAAGGGAGGCAACAATCACCAAAAGTAGACCAACCTATAGCTCAGGATTGGAATTACGACAAGGAAGGCTCTAGAACAATCAGCGTATGCTGCAAAAACTACAAAAGACATTCTTTAGGAAATGATCACAGATAGAAGCCAGACCTGAAGAGGGGCAGAAAGCACTCTCAGAGGGTAAAGGTGCTTGCCATGTAAGTCTGACGACCTCAGGCCCATCCACTCCCACAAACTGCCCCCTGACCTCCATGAGCTCACCCTGCAAGCACACACTCCTGACCTTCCCCTACAATGTATACAACAACCAAAACAACAGTAATAATAAAATATATTTTACAGTTTCCTTTAAAAGCCTACTCCTACTGACTACTTAAAGCAGAAGAAGAAAGAGGAGGAGAAGGAAGAAAAAGCCCAAACACAAGTATTAAAGACTAAGAAAGGAAAATCAATAACACAAAAGAATGTATCACACAAACACCACAGGCTGAAACAGGCTGTTCTGTGTGAACCAAGACCCTTGCTCCTGCCATCATGTCCTTCTCAATCTCTCTAGTCCTAGGCCTGAAGAAGCCACACTTAGATTTGCTGAATCTTGACCATGTCCTTGAATAATCATACTATCAACTTTTAATTCAGTGCTTCACAACCTTGGGTCATAACCCCTTTGGCAAACCTATACCTCCAAAAATATTTAAATCATGATTCATGACAGTAGCAAAATTACAGTTATGAAGTTGTAATGGAAATAATGTTATGGTTGGGGTCACCACAGCATGAGGAACGGTGTTAAAGGGTCACAGCCTTAGGAAGGTTGAGAACCACTGTTTTAATTGTTTTTCGATTCTGCCTCTGGGTTAGGAGCTCAGGCCTAGTGAAAACCCTGCTACCGAAAGTGGAATTCTATAGCAATTACTGCCACCACCTCTTGTTGAATGTTCATTCTGAGCCACGAGCAAATTCAGGTTTTTCACACAGGTAGTTACTTTTTGCACAAGCCTAAAATGTGGGTGATGCTTTCCACGTTTGAAGGCATCTGATACAGATGTCAGAGAGGCCAAGGAACAAGCCTAGGTCACAGAGCTTCAAGTGGCAGCCCAGAAACTCCTCTTCAAAATATCATGGTGCCGGAAGAGGTGGGAACCACACATAAGGGTCAGGCAGTAATCTAACCCACGGCTCAGAGGGCCACTGGGAGTCTCTGCTGTATAGCATAAGGCTCCAGTCTCAGTGGTATTTTTACGAGAGCCAAAAACATGAACTTGGGAAACACAGAGCTCCAGAGTCTGCCGCAATCCTGATTTAGATGACTGTGTGACCCTGGAGAGACCTTTAGGACTCTCTGGACAGTGGCGTTCTCATATGTAATAAGAGGATAAAGGAGGTGAACCATACAGGACCTGTAGGAATGATAGCTGCGGACACAGCCTCCAGCTACAAGAAGGTCCCTGTCCCCTAACATTTTTTATTTCTTTAGGCGTGTATTTTTTTTCTACCAAGCACTTAAATTTACTGGAAACTGTGATCATCTACCAATGTGTTAACTGCCTTCTTTGCTAGATCAAAGTTGCATCACCCTAAGCCTCACCTGTCCAACTGACTTTGTCCTAATTTTTAACTTGGCTTTTTTTTTAAATGAAGTTTTGCATAACTGGAGACCAAATGCAGAGCTTTGTGAGCACTAGTCAATGTCGTAGCACTGAGCTACGGCCAGGTCCGGTTCAATTACTTGCTGAGTTCCCTGAGCTGGTGCTAGGTATGCAGTAAGTGGAAGACGGCTCCCACCACGGGCTGTGGTTATTATTGTTACTACCATCTCAGGGTTAGATGTACACGTGTGTGTTCAGTGAAACCATGACAACTTCATCCCTGTCCCAAACCTATCTTCAAGTATGATCTGGGATTCTAAACAGTAAAAGGGGTGGCCAGGGAACAGAGGCACATAATTGTATTCCCAGAGTGAGGAGACTGAGGCAGGAGGATTGCCACATGCTCAAGGCCAGCTGGGGCTATAATATGAGATCCTTCCTCAAAAATGCTACCCCCCCCCCAAAAAAATATCCCCCCTAACACACACACACACACACACACACACACACACACACACACACACACACACACACACCACACAAACTCCACAAGCATGCTTTTGAATGGTCATTCTCTATTATAATTTTGAGCCTTGGTAAACATTGGTGAACTAGTGGGCTGTTCCAGTGGGCATATTAGAGTGAAGTCTGGATGACAGGGAACTTCTGTCTTCTGTCACCTGAATCAAATTTGGAATTGGAAGAAGTATGTGTGAGATATGACTGGCTTTCTGTCCCATCGGAGAGCCTGATGTATGTCACAGATGGTTTAGAAACTCAAATAAGGCAAGGAACTTGAGGTCACTTTGTTGCCACCAACCACACAGAATGACACAGCCCAAGCCCCTGCTGTGTCCCCTGGGGACCCAGTGAAAACGCACAGTTTTGAATTAAAAGTAAAGGAAAGAAACGTACAGGCTCCAACTCTGGAAAGCGTTCTAGAAACTGGGCCACATACGTCACAATGGACTGTTCATCCGGCATGTCAACCATGATGTCTGTTGAGAGAGACACGGCATTAGCAAAGACACATGCTTTCTCCATAGGACCACAGGGCGCTGGTGAGGAAGGCACACACGTGAAGAAATTTAGGCTCAGAAAGAGCACGACGCCTTTGGCTAAGGTCCCACAGCTGGCTGAAGGACAGATGAACTGACGTGGAGAACCTGGGATCCTACACTCGGGACTTTGCCCTCTTTCCTTGATTCCCTTCGCTGCGAGCAGTCGGCTCATTGCTGGGCCCGTGAATAAGCACATGTGGTGACCATGCTAACCTGCTGCAGGGAGTCCCAAATTAAACACCCAATGTGGAGTGCAGGGTGACGAAACAGAGTCGCGCACCTTCGAAAGGAGTGTACTCCCCTAACTCTGTCATTCTGCAGGTGGGAACTGGTCCTGGAGGTATAGGCAAAGGCATGTTGGGTAAGTAAGATGTTTACGGTCATGTGGTATTAAAAAATGATCCTTCCTGCTTCCCTTCTCTTCCTCCCTTTATTCTTTCTCTCTCCTTCCTTTTCTCCCTTCTTTCTTCCATCTACTGAATTGGAGATCTAAGCCATGGCCTCACGCTTGCCACTGAGCTATGCCTTCAACCCCCCTGAAAGGGTCACTTCTGAAGTAACCTCAGTGACTCAAATACGGAGGTCCTACAGGTACTATGCAGCCAATATAAATATATAACCAGGAGATTATAGAAATATACTTGCTAAATATCGATATTACATTTGATGAGTGAAAAAAGAGATAAAATTATATATATCCTAAATGATACCAATTATGTAATGATATTATAATTAGATGCACAGAAAAAAGACTATAACATAAAAAATATTTTTTTCTTCATTAGGCTTTTATTTTTATTTTCTGAGTTTTCTACCTGAAAGAGCAGATGGCACATTTGTAATAATAATAACTAAAGGACAGAGAGGTCACTGTACCTTCCGGCTCCAGGAGCCTAGGGATGTGTAAGGTATCGTGTGCAATCCTGAAGGCCTTCTCCAGATTCTCCCGGGTGGAATCTTCCAGAGCCTGCTTCATGTCCACCAGGCTGGGATCAATGGCTTTGATGACAGCCAGGAAAGCCATCCCACTCCTCCAGCTGCCCGCAAAGTCCTGGACCGCCACACCATACCTGATGGAAAGTAGCAAGGATAGCAACCACCCAGATCAGGAAAGGAGCCTGACGAGGAGGTCTGCACGCAGCAGCCTCACTAGCTGACCTGAGAGGGCTAGGTGTTGTTCTGTGCCACCCTGCGAAGACACCCCGGCCCTGACCATCACAAGGGCCACCCTGAGAATCTTCCAATGGAGCAGGAGGTACACATTATCCCAAAAGGCAGCCAGACCCTTGGTTCCCAAGTCTCTAAATACGCTGCACACATCACATGACGATGGAAAGCGGGCACAGGGGGATGTGCTCTATTACAGACAGAGCCAGGAAGATCCAAGTGCCTATCTCAGCTGTCCCTCCATGCTTCTGCCTCAGTGACCTTGACTGGGCGCAGACCCTTTCTGAGCCTCTAACACTTTAGTTAGAAAACAGAGTGAACACAGGATGACCTTGTGGGGTACTGTGATTGGGAAGGGTGAAGTTCCCACAAGAATGGCCTCATCTAAAGCAGAACTTGGTGTGTGGAGCAGGAATACAAAAGGCACACGATGAGTGTCAGCCAGCAGCACCATGAAGATACATAAAATCACAACCTTTTTCCCTCGTGTGTGTGTGTGTGTGTGTGTGTGTGTGTGTGTGTTTGCATGTGGGGGAGGGGCACATGTGGGAAAGCTTGAGACCAACATCAAGGAGTCTTTCTTAATTGTCCTCCATTGTATTCACCGAGGCAAGGTCTCTTGCTTGAACCCGGAGCATACTGATGTGGTTAGCCTGGCTAGCCAATCTGCCCTGGGGATCACTCCATAGTCCTCTGAGCTCTAGTATTACAGACGGGCTGCCGAGCCTGTAGACGCTGTAAATATGAACATTCTTCCTCAGGCTCACCCAGCAAGTGTTTTAATCACCGAGCCATCTCCCCGGCCCGAAAGCCGTAACTTCGAAAGAGAATGATGCCAGGTGCGGGTTCTCTTTAGACTCCATCCTTTCATGTCTTATTATGCTCATGGAATTAACAAAAATGTAACACCTTCCAAATGCTTCCAATGTAGAAGCTTCACACCGACCCCTAACAGGTCGCAAACTCCCTAGGCAGAGCTCGTGCCAGCCTTGGCCCAGTGACCTACCTGATCAGAGTACATTCTCACAGCCAGGCACCCAGACAATCTTCAGTAGGACTGTCAACCAAGCCAAAGTCACCAGCTGCCACATGCACTTGCCCAAGTGCAGGGACGCACGGGTAGCCACAGTGGGGCCATAGAACACTCCCATCTCCCCAGCTGCCTACTCTCTTTCACACTCGCACTGGCCCCGGCAATGAACTCTTTGGCTTGATTTATTTTTAAACATTTCCTGTCTTTTCATAGTAACCTATTCTAATCGTTTACACTCAACTCCCTCCTTCAATTCCCCAAAGGTCTAGCCTCTTCCCAGCCCCCGGGAGGTGTGCAGAAATGTATGAAGTGGCTGTCAGGAGAGGTACAGCTGCTCTCCCCAGTTCTGTCACAACTGTCTTGGAAGGCCACTCAACAGGGGAAGCTTGAACAAGTAAGTGAGGTACCAGCAACTACCACCTAGGTTGTACACAGATGAGCTGAGATGTCTCCGAGTGGGTGTGGCTTCCTCTACACTAACTTGGCACCTCTGACTAAGGCCCAAGATCTGCCAGTAAAAAACCTGATAGAAGACTGCTATAACCAGGCTTAGAAAATAGGAAGAGTGCTGACTGCACAAAGCTGGGGACCTGAGTTTGAATCCCCAGTGCACACACAAAAATCCAGGCACAGCTGCCAGTGTATGTAAGCCTGTCCCTGGGGAGCAGAGATCGGAGGATGCCAGGAGTTTGCTGGCCAGCCTAGTGGAAATGGCAAGCTTCTTATTTAGTGTAAGACTCTGTCTTGTTTTTTTGAACTTATAGAGGTCCACCTGCCTCTGCCTCCCAAGTGCTGGGATTAAAGGCGTGCGCCACCACTGCCTGGCAAAACTCTGTCTTAAGAGAATAATATGGAGAGCAGTAGAAGAAGACCCCTGATGCTTGCTCTGGCCTCTACATGCTCATGTGTGTGCGTGCCCCATACGCTTACATGCACACACCACACACAAACTGGAAAAGCACATCACATCCCTGTTCTGATGGCTTGTGTGAATCATAGGACCCGTGGATACCTAGCACCTTGGCAGATGGAGTTTGACGCACCTTACCCACCCAGGTCCATGTGTACCACTCCCTGGGCCTGGAAACAGCCTTATGGGGTGGGGTGTACCCATGGTGGACACCGGTGGGCCGGCGATAGGTGGGCAGGGGTAGATGACAGCTTACTTTCTTGTTTTCCGCTGCACCCACGCCAGCAGGGTCTTGATGGCCTTCCTCTGGTCTTTCACTGATACCGCCATACTCCTCTCTGTGGTGGGGGTGGGTGGGTAGGAGGAGTCGGAGTCTGTGCCCCCCGAGCCAGGTGACAAGCTGGAAGATGGGGAACTCCTGCTGAGGTTGCCTGTGAGCTCCTTTATCTAGAGAGGAAAGGGCAAATCAGACCCAGTGATTCATAAGGGACCCCTGGCCAGTAGGTCACTCTGACCTGCATCCACGAGACCCTGGTTGGAGAGTCCAGGTTGTGTAGACCTGGTTCTCAGTATATGAGAAGCTTCTCCTGAGATTCCCGTGGCTATCACCAGCCTAGGCACACACACCCTTCTTTTGACCACACTCTCTCTGTTCCCCTATAGCCTGGCACTCCCAGAATGCATCATGCTTCTTCAGGCTTCACTGTCCCTGTTCACTCTGGGCCTGTTGCTGGCTGTCCCTTTCTCCAGCATTGACATGTGGGGAAAACAGAAGCTCAGGCCTGCTCTACAAATTCAGACAGCATCTCAGCACCATGTACCTGCAATTCGTATGCACAGAACATCTGAGAAGCATCGCTCAGTGCACACTCCTATCCACACTGCAAAACACTATCTGGTCACTTCCTCGTGTTTTCCTCATTCTGGTCATCCACTTATGTTAGCTGTCCCTGCTCAGAGCTCTTACAAAGCCCTGCTCACACCTCAGTTGTGACCCACATCCTCTAGTAATACAGCATCCACGTATCTTTGCCCCCAAGACGACAGAGTCCTGTCTTTCTAGCATCTGCAATACTGAAGAAACTCAACAGATGTTTACTGAATGAGCAAAGGAAGCTCTGGGGTGGATTTAAGGCATTTAACACATTTCCTGATGTTCCCGGCATCTCTCAGGAAGTCAGGTTAGAGTGACCGAGTCCTGTGCAAATCTCTCACATGGAGCATGTCTTGTGACCACTGCTGCATTTGCAGATGTGGGAACCTAGGCTCAAGTTTAAGGCTTAGACAGAAAGGGATTCATAGCTTCAAATAGTGCTTGTGCATGCACCTCTCTGGACAACAGCAGCCCTAACACCCCTGGAAACCTTCCCCTTGTGGACCGCCTTTATATCTAAACCATGAACCTCAGTCTCCACTTCTTGATTCTCACTCAGAAAATGGCCAAGTCTGACTCCATGGAAACTAAGCCTTATGATGTCCCTCGATGTGTGCGTGCTGTTCTGTGGTTAGAGCAACGTTCAATATGACAACCACGTGCCAGAGAATAGCGGGTTTACCTGGAAGAAGAGAATGATGTTCCATATCAACCCGAGAACCAGCGAGGGGTTGCCATCCGCTATTTCTGCTGCATCGATGCTAACCAGCTTGACCTGGAAAGAAGTAGTCGATGAACGCAAAACCCCAAGGAGTCTGATCTACCACCTCCACCACCACCCAAGGCCTGACGCTGCTGACTGCACAGTGCTATTTGTCATTGCCAAAGACAACCTCTTGGGGGACACCCAATATGTAAAACCGTATTCGATAAAAACATACAGTGCTTACCGTGGGTGGACGCCACTCTAAAGTTTTATAAGCACTTATGAGGACGGAGACAGTTTACCCCAACCACAAGCCTATCATGTAGACACTTCCATTACCGCTGTGTGTCAGGTGTCAGGAGGGCATGCACTGACATGCCCAGATAAATACAATCTGCCCAGAGCCATAGAGTGTGCAAACTTTCCACCATTCTCTTCCAAAAAGGGAGGGCAATAGCCCAGGAAGCCTGTATGTCACACGAATACCACCAAACCCCCTTGACCAACTCAGGGCACCAACATCAGCCGTCAGAAAGAGAAATAGTGAGCCCATCACAGCAAGGGACTCTGCATCTCTACAGAATGCTCTACACGCCAGCCTGAGAAACTGTCCGGAGGTGGCTCGTTTATTTCACCTGTGTCTGACCATGCAAAGATGTTCCCGATGAACCCCTAAGGCTACCTGCAGCCTGTGAACCTGCAGCATCCCAAGGACGTAGTCAGGGAGGTTCAAGTCCCTGACACCCACAGTCTGCACTTCGCATCTGTGCAGGCGGAGGCTAGAGGCTGCTGTCCTGTCTTCCTCTAACAGGCTCCATGGCGTTTTTAAATTTTTATTTACTTACTTACTTTATCTTATCTTATGTATCTTTTTGAGACAGGGCCTCACTATGCTGCAATGGTTGGCCTACAACTTGCTCTGTAGACCAGGCTGTCCTTGAACTCAGAGATCAGTCTGCTTCTGTTTCCCAAGTACAGGAACTAAAGGTGTGTATCACCATGCTGGGCTCTCTGCCTGATTTGGTGTTTTAAGTCAAAGTCTCTCATGGACCTGGAACTCACTGATTTGGCCACACTGAGCTGTAGGTGTCCTCCTGTCTCTGTCCCCATTTGCCCCCTGGGGTTGGGGGGGAAATGGAAGTGCAGACACAAACCACTGCACCTGTATTTTTTATACAAGTTTTAGCTATTAAGTATCAGAACTCAGGTCATCTTAAGCAGCATGTGTTTGAACCTTAACCAAGCCTATTCTGCATTTTAACACACATAGGGTTTCCTGTGTGGGCTCAGGATGGAGGGAGAGCGCCTACAGCCAGCATTTCATTCTGTGAACAGCATCTGATTCTGCGTTTCAGCCTTCTGCCAACCTCTCTGGAAAGAGCCACGGAGTGAGTGCGGTGAGCGAGCCCATGCAGGCTGGATAGGTCTCTCTTCCATTTTCCTCTCCTCATTGAGCAACACTTCCCAAATGTACATAGCTGTCTTCAGGGGCAAGGGGGATGAAGAGAGCTAATCAGAGCAACCTTTCAAAACCCACACTGCAAACTTCATCCTAGGACACTTGGGGGAGGAAAAACATAGAGACATTGTCATCCAGCAGTTTCTCTCTCCTCTCTCCCTCTCCATCATGGGTTGTTAAACTGATCTGGCTTAGGTCTCTGATCTTATCGGTTTATTGGGGGCTCTGACAACCCCAGTTAGGCCTGGGGTAGCCTAATTGAGGCTGACTGCCCAGCTCCCTAGTTGACGGGCCGTTCACAATCGCTGCCAAGAAGGTAATTGAGACAACACGGGCTCATCGCCGGCAGACTGGAGGCCAGGAAGGAAGTTGTCAATACTGAGAGGAACATAAGCCATCAAACTCAGGGCCAACATTCAGTCCGTGCTCCTCGGCCATCACTTGCCCCACATAACCAATCACTTGTTGAGGCTCTCTTGTCTGCTCTCCTAGCCCCACGTCCCTTCTGAAAACATCCTCTGGTTTGCAGGTTATAAACCATTCCAGTCCAGTGAACCACAAGTGCTTAAGGGACTGCCATCCTCATCCTCAGTGTGGAGCCCCCCTTGGAGGAAAGAGCCTTCTTCCATTCTTGGGGATGGCCAGACGATAGAATCACCACTTTTCAGATCTCCAGGGACAGTGCCCCCTCCTCTTCCCCCTAACCCAGCCTGTTCTGCCACATTGAATACCGATGAGTCTACTGGGTTATGCGATCATCCTTTATGTTCTGGGAGCCAGCAGGTTTAGAGAGAGAGCTGACTTGGGAGCTTTCATGACAATGAGCATTGGGCTTCCCAAGTTAGTTCCATCAATGCTCTCAATGTCCCCATTTCTGAGGTGGCAAAACCAAGGCTTGGCCTGAGTAACTTAGTGGAGGTTCCAGAGCTGGTCTTATAATGAGGTTATCTGCAACCCACAGTTGAAGGGAGGGAAGGAAGGGTGCATGCTGGCTGGTCCTGGGACTCCAGAACAGCAGGTTGGGTTGCTGTCTGCACCTACTTCCCAGCTCTGGGCACTGCCCCCAAGGGTCCAGCAGAGCCACTGAGGCCTGCTCCTCCTGGAATCCAGGCAGTGGCACAAAGCAGGACAAATAAGGCTCCCTAAGTAATTCTGTGTATTCTGGGAATGGGACACAGCATGCCTCTGGGATGTTATCCTGCCCCCTCTCCATCACCAGCTTCCTCCTAGGAAATGGAACCAACGAGGGACTGAGCCAACAAGCATCCTTGTTGGGATACTTCTAAACGTTGTTATAAAATATTAATAAAAGGGAAGATGGGGTCAGTGCTCCAAGCTGCTGCTAGAGCAGACAGCCTGGAAAAGGCTCACACGTGGAGTACAGGAGGCCAGGTCTTCTCAGTCTCAGCCATGCTGTCCCATGGTACCATGGCAGGAACACCGCCCCTCCCCCATGCAGCTCCTCAGTCCACATAGCCCCATCTCTGTGGGGCTGAGGCCCTTTTCATGCCCTGGAGTGTATGTTGCCTATGTGAACTTCATGCCCTGGAGTGTATGTTGCCTATGTGAGCGCTCTTTCTTCTGGACCCCAACCATCTCCAGGGCTAATGGGCATCTTACATAACTTATTACCTGAATCTCCCCAATGCTAGGTATAGCCCAGGCCCACAAAGACACTCAGATGAAAGCCTATGGCGTGCCTGGGTAACTGTGACCAGGCTCACCTGTGTGGCATTAACAGTAGGAGACCATGTCACAGTCAACTAAGGCAGAAGGGGAAGGGGTAACCTAGGCAGTTGCTCGAAGACCTCACCCATCTCCTCAGAAGTTCAGAGGAGACACTGCTTCAGGAAAGTAAATGCTAACGATGGAACACGGGTGAGCGGCGTCACAAGTTAGTCACCCAGGGAAGTGGCAGAAAATGCCCGCCCAGCCCTTAACGGGGGTGGGCACACTACTTCCTCCACAGCCCTCTGAAGAAAGATCTCTTTCGGATCCTTCTATTTAGAGAGGTATATGACTTCCCCACAGTCCCTAGAGTTGAGTGGGGAGGTCAGGATTGGAAACTGAGGCCTAGTCACACTAAGGCAAAGCTGATCCTTGCTCAAGTAATGGCTGACAGTGTCCCTGAGCCCAAAGAGGGAGCCCTTAGGTGAAGCTAGGAAGGGCTTGTGTTTTAAACGGCTTCACTGCGTTGAGGCTGACATCGTTCAAGCCTCCCACTAAGAGCATTCGGTTCAGTGGGTTTGATGCGTTTGCCGACTTGTGTGAGCACCACTGCAGCAGACCGTGGACCACAGTTGTGATTTCTGGACCTACCAAGCATCATCCTGCATCCCTCTGCCTCCCCCAGACCTAAGCCACCGCTGATGTCCTGCCTCTAAAGCCGTTTCTGCATCATGGAAATTTCACATGGACGGAATCATGCAGGAAGCGCTCTTCATGTCTCTCCGCCTCTGTCACTCTGTACCCTGTGCTTGAGGTCCTACGCCATCACACACTCCAGCGCCAAATTATTTTTTACAAACAAGTCATATTCCTCGGGAGTGCTGATAAATTATTGGTCTGCTTCCATCTTTAGGCTCTGATACCAAAGGTACACCGGAGTGTTTTGTGGTCACCATGCTCTGAACCTTTCACGTCTAGGACTTTCTCTACTGTGTGGTGACTGGGAGACAGAGCCCACCTCCTCTGTGGTGGTGAATGCGCTCCCCATTCCACTTGCCTCTGGGCTGTGGCTCAGATGACGCTGCAGTGGTGGGCATCTTCCCAGACTCCCTGAGCGCAGCTGGAAGCAGCAGGGCAGGAGAGCAGGGTCATACCTCTTCCCGCCCTTCAGCGGATTCTGAGATGATCCAGGCTTTCCCCAGGCTCCATCTCAGACTCCCTGGGTTCCTTCATGAGCTACTGGACATCCCTCACCCGGTTCCCTTTCTGCTGAGATAGCACACAGCTGCCTGTCTTACACACAGAACCCCAAAGGAGACACATCTTGGGGTAATACTTCATTCTGTGTCAACAGGTCAGACAAGCTGAAGACTTTTTACCCAGATCAGTCCAGAAACAAACCTAGTGAGAGGGGGCTTTAGGGTTGTCAGCCCTGGGCCTCCCCTTCCCACCTGTGAAGGACAAGAAACAGTTCCAAATGCAGATCCAGAAATCTCTATGACAGAGCCAAGCTGCTGCCTTTTCCTCTGCCACACTGACCGCCATGTCCTCAAGGCTATGTACAGTCTAGCAATCAACCCCAAAACTCTAGAAAACAAACAGCTGCCAGTCTTCTCGCGGACTGCCTATCCTATCCATAGGCACAAATAAGATGGGCAGGACATTGGGGCCACATCCTAGAACGTAGCTTCTCCGAGTGACATCCCTTCATCCTAAGCTCAGGAGGGGCTGGCTATTTCCACTTTTAAGTCTTTCCACACACCCCTCAACACAACACCAAACTTGAAAATTCTGCCCTTTCTCCCCAGGGCAAGCTGGCGTTGCCGAGATGGACGGGCTTCAAACACTTACATTGCTATCTTCCAGAAACTTAAGTGCTTTTGCTATGTTGTTCAACCGAAAAATACGATGTGATGAGGATTTGTATTCATGCAGCTGAAAAACAAGAGAAGACACCACTAAGCAGGCGCCAGCAAGACAGCAAGCGCCCAGGACCACAGTGACTTTCATTTATCGCTTGCTCTTTGGAGAAGGTTAGTGATGGTGTTGAAAACACCCACAGAGGAGACATCCAAATGCCTGTGACACTGGGATCCTGGCACTTTACTCACTGGAGCTGGGGAAGAGGGAATCTCCACACGGGACAAATGTGTCCAGTGTTTTTTCCAGCCCTCCCCCTCTCTAGGGATCTGCAGTAACATGCTCTCATAGCACATGTGACTCTTTGCTTAGGAAAGCGAGCTTGCTGTCCTCGTCAAGGCTTGGCTCAGCTTCCCAGCAGCAGCAGACATGGCTGGTTTCTGGCTAAGAACTTTTGCAGCTGGGGCTTTGGGGAGGATGCACAACAGCCAGCTGCAGATTGGAGCTCCATTCCTGCCAGAGAGAGAGCACAGCGAGCTCATCTCCAGAGCACACACCTGCCAGTTCCACCAGAAAGGACCTACTGTGCTCTACTGACGGGCAGTAGAGGACTCAGCTTTGCTGAGCTGCAGGGCCAAAGGTCAAGGCCATGGAGGTTGTTGCCATGTGCCCTGGCTTCAAAGTGGGAGTCCGTCTACCGGGAACACAGAACAAGGGGCTGAAGTGTGCTTTCTTACAAGGCTTTTGGGGGCCCCTGCAGCTTGACTAAGACCTGCCAAGAATGCCTCAGCCCGCTGTGAATAGCTTCCAGGCCTGAGTGCACTCAACGGCATCTTTTACTTCCTGAGTATGAATGGGGATGACAGGCCTCTACCATGCATTTCGGAGTAGCGCTGTTTGTATGCTTGGTTGGCTGGTTTTCGAGACATTGTTTCCCTGTGCAGCCCTGGCTGTCCTGGAACTCACCATGCAGCCCAGGCTGGCCTCAATCTCACAGAGATCCACCTGCCTCTGCCTCCCGAGTGCCAGGACTAAAGGAGTGTGCCATCGTGCCAGGCAAGAAGCCATGCTTTTAAAGTCAGGTCCAGGGCCAGCGTGGGCTGTGTTGTGTGGTATCTGTCACCGCATGTGCAGACAGGCACAAAGGGCTACCAAGGTCAAATCAAACACTCAAGATGGAGCCAGTTTCTCAACTTAAACACATCTGGCATCTAAAAGAAGGAAGATTTTATTGTTGTCTATATGGGCATGCGTGCACAGGTGCAGATGCCAGTGGAAGTGGTTGTAAGCCACCTGGTGTAGATCCTGGGAATCCAAATCCAGCCCTCTGTGAGAACCATAATCTCTGTTGGCTGCGGAGTCATTTCCCAGCCCCTGTGACAGGCATCTTGGACTGGATCATTGGCCACCTTGTGGGGGAAGAGGAGGTACATCTGACAATGCCTGGGAATGTTTTGGTTACAACACTAACGGGTGTTCCCAGCATTGAAAAGTTACCTCTTCTTAGCCAACAACCATGGATGGTTTTCCCTAAGTCTCAGCCATAACTCCGGTTAACACAATGCTTAGTCCGGTAACTTGATCCTTCGGTTCCAATTCTGAACCATCACAGGCTGTCCTCTGACCTCTACATATCCACTACATACTATTACATGTGTGCCCTTTCCACACATGTGTGCACAAATACACAGTAATAAAATATTAAGAGAAAAAGATACTACTCAGTTACATATGTTCATATGTAACTCATTTTAAGATTCACTTATTTTTATTTTATGTATATGAGTGCATGTATGCATGTGTACGATGTGTGTGTAGTGTCTGCAGAGGCCACAAAAGGGCATCAGAGTGGCCTTGAACTAGAGTGACAAATGGTTGTGAGCTGCCATGTGGTGCTGAGAATCGAACCTGGGTCCTCTGCAACAGCAGCCAGTGTTCTTTAACCGCTGAGCCATCTCTCCAGCTCTCATATCACTCTATTTATTTTAAATTTATTTGTGCATATGTGTCACATGTGTGCAAGTGGCCTCAGAGGACAGAGAAGAATACTGGGACCTTCTGGAGCTGGAGTTAGAGGCCATTGTGACTGTGTGACGTCGGGGCTGGAAACAGAACTCAAGTCCTCTGTAGGAGTAGGAAGTGTTCTTAGCTACTGAGCCATCCCGCCAGTCCCACACTTCACATGATAAAGGATGTCACCCTCCAGCATTTCCTGAAGCTGAGGTACACTCTGTCTAGATGTGTGCATACATTTATTTCCCGATGTCATGGTTACATCTGGGATGTTCCCCCAATATCTACACACTAAGACTCCAGTGCTGCTGGCTGATACACACCAACCTATGTGGCAACTGGCTGTTGATGGAACCTTTAGGGGGTGGGGCTTGGTGGGAGGAAGTCAGGTCTTTTGAGGTGTGCCCTTGAGAATAACGTTGGAATCCCTGGTCCCTTTCTTTCTGCTGTCATGAAAGAAGAAGCTTCCCTGCTACACATTCATGTGATGTTCTGTCTTTCCTCAGGCCCAAAGCAACAGGACCAAGTGGCCATAGCCACTTCCAAACCCACGAGCCCAAACAAACCCTTCTTCCTTTAAACAGTTGACTTGGGCACTTTGTCACAGTGATGCGAAGTTGATGCCCAGATGAAGACGAAGCCTATGAAGTACTTCCTTTTGTACTTTCCCCAACACACATACCAGATTTCGCCCGGAGAGGACTTCTAGCAAAGCCATTAGGATTTTGCCATCTTGAATATCAACGAATAGGTCCGTAACTTCTAGAGGTGGGTCACACTGTAGGACAGGAGGAAAAGAAACCCGTTAGTGACCTGGGTGGTCAAGAGAGAAACTTGCAGGCAGAAGGATCACCTGAGAGCCAGAAGCCCTGGAAGGGACCTCTGGCCAGCAGGTGTAGGACTGCTTGGCATGAGAGCTGTATAAAGGAACGAATTAAGAGGCTTTGGAGGACCCCCTAACATGAGATCTCAGACCCCAAGGCTGGATCACAATCAGGCTTCTGTCTGAGGAGAGTAAGAAATGGCATGTCCCATATGTTTCCAAAGCATAAGGGAATTTGGGGTCCAGGGTGATGATAGCTCAGTTGATAAGTATCCGCTGCTGTACCGGCATGAGGACCTGGGTTCAAGCCTCCAGTGCCCACATAGACAGCTGTTATCCCAATGGAGAGAGGTTGACACAGGAGGACCCCTGAAGCTTGTTGGTCAACCAGCTTTGCTGAATCAGTGAGCCCCAGTCCCACCCAGTAAGGGATGCTATCTACAAAAAAACAAGGGGGGTGGCTTCTAGAAAACACAACTGAGGTTAACCTCTGGCCTTCACAGGCACGCATATTCTACCGATCTACATACATCAAAATAACACACACACACAGATACACAGATGCACACACACACACACACACACACACACACACACGACTTCTGTTACGGCTTATGGAAAATTACCTAGTGCAAACACTCAGTTTTGATTTGGGGAAAGGGAGGAGCTAGGAGGCTGGGTGATCATCAAATAGCTATTTGGTAAAATCCAGTGTCTTGCATCTGGCCTTGAACAGTAGGAATGAATGCAATGGAGATCCAATGGGTCAGAAGCCTGCATTCTTGAGCTCCTGCGGCCTTGGCGAGAATTTCCCCTTACCTTTTGTCCAGGTTAAGAGAGTGATTGGATGCTTCATGAACCCTCAGGGACAATGGGACGCAGTGCCCCTAGCTAACTGGGGCAGCGCAACTCTTCCCAGCACACACCCGGGGTGAGGAAAAGCTCAATACAATGTTAGCTGGGCCAGCACCTTCTCTTCTGGGAAAGCTTCCTTCCTTCTGTGGCCCCTTGGTGGGATCATGTTTTACTGGTTAAGGAAGGTGGCATTTCCTCACCCTTTATATGAGTCCTAGTCTGCTGCCCCAGTTAACCAAAATATAGGCTGAGGCTATCTACAGGTGCACAGAAAAGGGCACGCTTCAAGGGTTTCAGGGAGTTTGAACCAAGAGGCAATGTGTTTTCTTTGCAAATCCTGCAGCCTCAGCCACATTCCATGCCTGGCAGACTGCTTCCTTTTAGGAGACCCCAACCAAACACCCCTGATGAATGGGCTAACAAAATTTCCAGTTTGCCGCCTGACAGGGGTAGAACCTGGCCTGGGGCTAATTTCCCTCGGCTGTTCCTGGAAGGGCGTCAGCATCAAACAGGACCTTGGCCAGAGTCCACCGCTGGACGGCAGGGGGTTAGGCTGAAACCACTCCAGTCCAAACACTCCCCGGACCAACATTCCCCAGGCTTCAGGAGTCTGCTACGGCCGGAACCACAGTACCCCTCACTTCCCCAGGGCTTTCTGCATGATCGAACTCCTTCTGTAAATTAAGGAATTTTTCCAGAAGCCAGAGACTCAGTAAATATTCCTGACAGCCTTCAAATTGCAGTTAAGCCCAATTCACCAAGGACTTCCTAGGTTTCCTTTGCATGAAAGGCTGTTTTTAAAAGTCTCGGGGCTGGAAACAGGGCCGTTAATTTCTCTCTGCTTATTACACATCGCTTTCAGGTGCTGTCTGATTTATCCTCAGAATGGGTGCTACATGCTACCTACCTGCTCCTCCCTCCCCCCAAAAAAGGGACAAGAGCAGGCCTGGCCAAAGAGAGTGTCCTTGACATGACAAATGCATGTTCCAAGAGGTTCACACTGGGTGGCAGGTAAGTGTGGGGCATTTGTTACACGACTCTCGGCTCTTTTCAGTATTTATTTATTTTTACTATAAAAAGAAAGACTTTCTGGCTCTACCCTGTCCCCTGCTAGGAATTCTCAAGCAGGCCGACATGCATCAGGCATTAATTTAGGGGCTTGCCAAACTCAAGATTGGGGACTGGTTTTCTTTTTTTGTCCTCCCGAAACCCCAGTAATGTTTTACTTTATGCGCAATGCCAAAAATGCGCCCTCAGTCAAAACAACCAGCAAAGGATTTATCATGCCTCGAGTGTCATCCCTTGTCGTTTTCCATCTCGTGCCCAAGATGCTCATGGGGGATGTGACAGCACCATGCTATCCATTCTGAAGGAGGGACGGGGGCTCAGGAGTGGCGGGACACACGTGCCTGCTCAGGACCCAGGCAAGTGTGAAAGAGAACAGCCTCAGTCAGGAGTTCCACTTCCTGCTTTCTAATAACGGCACGGGTTTCTTCCAGGCCAGTGGTTCTCATCCTTCTTAACGCTACGACCCTTTAATACAGTTTCTTACACTGTGGTGACCCCCAACCATAAACCATTTTCATTGCCATTTCATAACTATAATTTTGCTAATGTTATGAACCATGATATAAACATCTGATATGCAGGATATCTGATATGTGACCCTTGTGAAAGGGTCATTCAACAACCACATGCGTGGGGTCGAGGGTGGGGGTGGGGGCACAACCCACAGGTTGAGAATCACTGCGCCAGGCCAGCAGTGGCTATGCTTTTACCTTTGAAGAGGAGAGAAACACTTTAAATTTCCTACAGTGGTGGGACAGCCAGCTTCCAGAAGACAGGAGAGATGGGGGGGGGGTGCGGGTGTAGATGGAGAACAAGAGAATGTCCATAGGGGAGAAGAGGTGGTGTTGGTACAAGAAACATCAAATCATCTGGCTTTCTCCCAAGATCATCTCATGTGGCCCAGGCTGGCCAAGGACAACCTTGAGCTTCTCATTTCCTACTTCCATCTCCCAAACTGCCCGGATTACAGGTGGGTACCATCACAGCTGGCTTATGTGGTGCTGGGGGTCAAATCTAGGGCGCTGTGTATAAGCAAGCACTCTCCCATCTGCTCCCCATCCTCAGCTCCACAGATCAGCTTTCCTGAAGTGTGAATTTTCTTACAGCCTCGGGGAACTTGGGATAACATATTCCCGGGGCCTACAGGTCCAGTCTCACGGGCACGGGGAACTCGCATTTCTGTATGCTTCCTTCTCTTTCCTCACTGAGTGTTGATCACCTGCTAGGGCCTCCTCAGCTCCTCCTGCCTGAGACTGCGTCAGCTGCCTGGATGCTATGTGTGTGCAGCAGACACAACAGAAAAGTCAAGCTGCATGACCAAAGAAGGTGAGAAAGGAAGGGACAGAGAAGAGCCCCTGAGACTCTGTAGAAGAGCTCAGGGAGCTTGGGATGTCTGCGCACCTGGGTCCTCATTATAACAGTCTACTGTGGGAGGACTCAAGGAGACCTGGCTGGCAGTGTGTGGCATGACGCAGGCTGCCTGATGCGGAGCATGGCTCTTCACCAACCACGTTTAAGAGGCTTTGCTAAAGGATGTTCAGAGCTCTTGTTCGTGTCAGTTCAATGATGGCTGTTAACACCCCCAGAGTGGAGAGCTGGATCGTGTCTGATGTAGGGTGACGGCCTTCTACCCATGGAAGCCCTGGCATTGCTCAACATGGAATAGTTTCCATTGTCCACTCGTGGATTTTCCTCCCCGGCTACGTGGGTAATCACAGAACAGCTGTGTCTGCTCTCTGTATCTACTCCACATACTGAGAGTGGAGAGTAGTGAGAAGACCCAGAAAGATACAAATGCACAGAGCCATGGGTACACTTAAGACATGGGAATGGCTTAGTCATAGAAGTACAGGGACCAAAGTTCCAACACCTAGAACCCAGAAGTGGTGGCATGCATTTGTAATCCAGTGCACCTCAATTGAGACAGGAGGTGGAAATGGGAAAAGTCACAGAAGCTCATGGGATGGCTAGCCTGGTGTGTATAGCAGTGAGCAAGAGGCCCTGTCTCTATAAGGTGGAAGGCAAGGACTGATACCTAAGTTGCCCTCTGATTTCTGCATACATGAACATAGACACGTCCACACACATACATACTCTACAGTACACAAAGTCACACACATACACACACACACGGCAGGGATCATGTCTCCTCCATGCCATTCTACAGAACCACCAGTGTAGCTGCAGGCGAATCTGTGACTTACCCACTCCCAGACCCCCACACTTGCCTTTTCCAGGTGTAGGTTTATCCATCGCGTAAAAGTCCTCTTCTGCACATTTTCCCTCTCAACTGCAAACAAAGAAATGCCGTTAGCCAGGGAACAGAAGAAACATGGGCAAAATCCTGCCCCCCTTTCCGGGGAAATTCCATATGGACAAACGGCAGACTGAACCCTGCAGGGTCCCTGGCATGAGCAAAACCCTTCACAGAAGGGGCTCACTGGGGGTTTATGTAGTACTTGATCCCCATTTTCCAGCCCAAGATTGAGCCTCTACGTAACCCCACAAATTCAGACTGATTTTGAGTGTCCAGCCACCTGGCTAGAAGGCGAATAAGCTGTGGTGGGAAGTAGCGTGGTCACTGTAAATCTACACAGCTGCCTAGAGGTGGAGGTACAGAGCCGTGGGATGGGGAGATGGTTCAGTGGGCAAAGCCCTTGCCAGGCAAGCGTGAGGACCAGAATTAGGATGCCCAGAACCCAGGAAAAGGCAGACACAGCAGAGTGCATCTCCAATCCCAGAGCACCTGTCTTCATCCCAGGCTGGGATAAAGACAGTGTTAGGGATTCGGGTGGGAGCTCTGGGATGTGCTGGGGTGTTGAAGAAATAGTCTCCCAGCGTTAGGGTCAGACTCCCTGTCACCTTCCAGTTCCTTGTGTTCAGGCCTGTCTCCCACCCCTACTTCCGCTCAGCAAGCTGAGGATGAGAGGCCCACTCCCAAGTTCACGGAGGAAACCTGGGGTCCTGCATTCCATGGTAATGCAGGTGTTTTTGAGATAGGGTCTAGGATGGCTTCCAACTTGGCATCCTCCTGCCTCGGCCTCCAGAGTTCTGCATGTGTCATCGTGCCCAGTTTTGTAGCTCTCACTTTTAGAGTTAGACTAGAAGATTCTGCAGGCACCTTATGTCTGGCCGTGGTGAATGGACACCCTAAACCATGTGGACAGCAGGGGACAGCGCTCCCTCATGATGTTCCTTAGTAAATAGTGCTTATTGTGCTGGGGGGGGGGGCACTGCCGCCCATCAGTTACGATCTGGGCAGCTTCTGTTCATTTGTTTATCAAGCTGAGACCTTATAAACCCTGCCCCTGCTAAGGAAAAACTGTCCTAAGGATGGACAAAAGGAAACAGAGCTGGGAATGATCTCAAGTCCGCCCCACATCTGCTGTTGCCCTGGAGATAGGAAGTGTGTTTTCAGCTCCGTCTCTCCCAATAACCGGTAACAGCAACAATGACTTATAAGAAATTCACTCAGCAGGGCCGGAGGAGATGGCTCAGTGGGTAACATGCTTGCTCTGTAAGCATGAAGACCTGAGTTCAAATCGCTGGTGCCCGTGTAAAAGCGAAGTGCATCGGTGTATTTCCACAACCCCAGTCTGGAGAATCAGAGAAAGGTGGATCCTAGGGGCCCTTGGACAGCCAGCCTAGATGGTACAGCAAGCCTCAAGTTCAGTTCAGTGAGACTGTGTCTCCAATAGGGTGGAGAGCAATAGAGGAAGATATCAAACAACCTCTGTCCTCCACATGTGCACACCTGGGTGGGCACACACCTACCCACATACATGTTTTATACATACCCCCATATATATATGTGTGTGTGTGTAATATATATATATAATACACACACACTTGTTTTATACATGATACTGACACGTTTATATATGCACACAGGTTTTTTACATACATATACAGATGAATAAACTGGGTCTAAATGCCCCATGCTTCTTCCCCCTCCCTCCTGAGCTCTGTGGTCCAAGCCATCCCAGACCCATGGAAGACCTAGGTTGTGTACCTCTGAGGGCCATGGCACTAGAATCTGTACCTTGATACATGGTGGCCTACGGTGGCTGCCACCTCAGTGTCCAGCCACCATGCCTCTCAGGAAACTTCCCTGAGGTGCTGAGGCAGACAACTCCTAATTTACCTGCAGATTACTAAGCTCTGGATTTCAGCACAGTAGAAGAACATACTACAGATGCCGGAAAACACTTCATACTCCTTTAGCAAGGAGAAAATGAGAGCCAATTTGTCTGCTGCCGGAGAATAAGGCTTCGCTTTTGCTTTTCCATAACGACTACAGTGCTTTTTTGGCCCTTGGCCACATGGTTAGGTAGATAGTGGCACCCATAAATCAGATTTTAATATTGTGCCCTTTGTGCTTTTTAATTGAAGAGCCAGCGGACAGTAATTACGCATGTGACTGCCTTCCTCTCCTTTGTCTCCTTCTCTAAAGAAGGTCACTGACAAGTAGGCCTGCCATTTAAAGCCGTGATCACAGCAGGCTGTGCTTCCGGGAGAGGGAAAGGAACGGGTGACAGCAATAAGAACTGAGACAAGGAGGCACTTGCTGAGGTGACTGAGTCCCAGAACCCCAGAGACTCCTGAGAGCTGGAGTGGCCCATCTCAAGCGCCAGTTCAGAAATGTCCACCTCTGGACCTAGCTCTGTCTTGTTCCTTTTGCTGGCTGAAGTTTTCCAGGGTACTCACTGGGTTGCCAAGCCCTGTTCAAAGGATGCAGTGACTACTTCTCATCTGCCACTAATAGGAGTGACACACCCATGTGCAGCTTTGCACCATCAACCCGGCCCACAGCTCTTTGTGCACAAGCAAGCAAATGCATTTCTCATCCTTGACGGCTCCAAGTGGGGCTGCTGGGTCTTAGTGGTAGGCACATTTAAAATTTTAATAGCCACTTCCAAACTGCCCTCCCCAAAGGCTGCCCGAGTTTATACTTTCACCCCCATCTGTCTTTAAACAAGTTTATGGGGATTGTAAAGTATTTACACGCACACATTCAAACACCCAGGTTTGCTTCTCCAGCTGGCCTCAGAAAGAGCAAAGCACAGACCCTGAAACAGAGAAGCATTTAGTAAGAAGGCTGAGAGAGACCTCACAGCTGAACTGCGTGTGGGGATGCAAAAATGAACATGGGTGTTCATGCCCTACATATCTACCCACTTACCCATCGATCTATAACCACACAACCTCCCCCATTCATCCATCCACCCAACCAACCACTTCCCGTTCCTCCATCTATCTCTTCACCTACCTGTCACCTACCTCCCCACCTATCCACCTGCCCAACATGGCATCCACTTACCCACCCACCCATCTATCTGCCCGTCCATATCCACACACTCTCCCATCCACACTCCCAGCTGATATTTATACAAAGATGACTAGACGTTGGAACAACGCCAGGCCCTGTGGGTAAAACCAGCAATGAAGAATTAAGTATTCACAGAATCTGCACTCCAAGAATCCCGGCAAGTGGGAGGGAGAAACAAAGATGGCATGTGGTACAAGTGAAAGTGAGAACGGAGTAGAAGAGCCAGGCTTACAGGGATGGAGAGCGCTGACTTTGCATCCCACAGGGTACTCTTCTGGGGCCCTACAGGAGAAGAGGGACAGAGGGACTCAGGCTGTGTATGTATTCAAACCCTGCTCTGATTCAGAACCAACCTTGAGTTGGCTTTGCTTCTGTCCCCAACAATCCCTGTGGGGAACACTGAGCAGAAACCATCTTTTACAGGAGGGGTTTGGTGATGATGATGGGTAGCGGGGGACAGACAGACACAATCACAAATAGCGGACAGGCTCCAAGCTAAAACTGGGACACATCACCCAATCCACAGGAGAGAGTGTGAGGGAACCAGACTGCCGCACAACCACTTCGTGGCACACTGTACAACTCTGGGCCAAGTTCTCACTCTACGGAACGAGGACAGCCATGTCCACCTCCGAGGAATGCTACGGGAGCGCATGAGGTCACCCTGAGATCATCCTGGCAGCCGCTGCCTCCAGGCCAGTTTCCCCGGCCCCTGGCTCACACAGCACACCCTGGATTTAGGGATTTTTGTCTGTTGTCCCGACAGAGGCCCAGTACACTTGCACGGCAGTCTCCATTTCAAAATGTGGCCCCCTCCTGCAGGCATTCCTACTTCAGGCCTGCCAAGACTCCATAAACTTTATATAGTTTCCATAAATCCAACGGCCCCTTTTTTCCTCTCACGTTGTAAAGGTGTAGGAAGCCGTTTCTCTGGAAAGGTCTGGCCTGAGCACGGAGTGGCTGTGGGGCCCAATGTGGGCAACAATGAAGTAATAACAACGCTGTAAAATTGCCATCCCAGCTCTGCCTGGCCTGTGGGGGTGCAGGAGGAGAAGGCAGGGGGCAGAGGGAGAATTCACCAGGCCCAGGACCCCAAAGACTAGGCAAAGGAGGGGAAGGAGACTGGGGAGGCCCTGCTGTCTAGCCCAAGGCCACAGCCCCAAATTCCCAGATACCAATTCTGCCTCCGGCTTGGCTAAAAACAGATTTTCTGAAAACGGAAGATGGGACATCCCTCTCGTCTGCAGGCACTGAGGGGTAGGCAGGCTTGGGAGCTGGCCATCACTGAGAAAGGGACATGTTCTGGGAGTTAAATTCCTTCAGATATAAGTGTGGTCCTCATCCCTCCAATGGAAATTTCTCTTGGCAACAGACAGAGAACCACAGAAAACCGCAACCAATCACAATGCAGAGCTGTGGAGTCCTGACCCAATGGATACATCTACAAATCACTTCCCCACCTAAGGCCCAGGGACCGCTGTGCGAGAAAGAACAGCAAGAGTGTGAGAGGCAGCGGGTCATAGAGTGTGCTGTTAAATTGTCTCCTAGGAACATGGGAAGCTACAACCATAAAGTCTCGTTGCCATGACTGCCAGAACATGAACAAGGATATAACATAAGACATGCTTACAAGGATATGGGGGTGGGCCTGGGGGAGCCCAGGAGGCCTTAGCCCTACACAAAGAACTACAGACAACTAACAAATGTCAAGAGGGAGGAGAAACAGTCTCCCCCAAGGTAGAGCACACCAATTGGTTATCCAACACCAAATGGTCAACCCTGAAAACACACAGACAAATAATATTATACAGACTGAGAAAAAGTTGTCTTATGTATTTAAAAATCTCTCTCTCTTCTCCCCCCCCTCTTTGTGTGTGTGTATGTGTATGCAATAGCAATTAATGAAAAAAGAGGCTACGGATTTGAAAGAGAGAAAGGTGAGGTATTGGAAGGGTCTGAAGAGAAAAAAGGGAAGGGAAAAATAATGTAATTATACTAATCTCAAAAAATAAAAGAAATAATTAAAACAAAGAGATTCCTTTGCATTTATGGTCTTTTTGTCTCCGTGGTCATATTTCTCCAAAACTTACTTCACATTTCCTCTGTAACATATCTGTTCTTCCCAACCTGGGGGAAACACTTAGGAGCTTTAGCTACTTACAAAAAAATTACATGATCTTGAAAGTGAAAATCTCTTTAAGTTTCATTATGCTCAGAGAAAACATAGGCGCACGCTATGTGCACACACAGCTAACATGTGGATCCACATTCAATTTCAGTGTGATGAGGAATGATTCAAAGTACTGCCTACGCTCACGGACAGGGCCCCTGGGTGACGGTTAAAATGATAATTTCTGAGCTCCGTTCAAAACTTAAAAAACACTTTTATTATTATTTTTAATGTATAGTGTCTGTGCACATGTGAGTATGGGTGCCATTGGAGACCAGAAGAGGGCATCAGATCCCCTGGAGCTGAGGTTATAGGCAATTGAGAGTCAACTGGCTTGGATACTAAAAACCATTATGGTCCTCTATAGGAGCATCAGACACTTATAACTTCTGAGCCATTTCTCTAGCCCACGTTGATTTTTTTTTTTTGAGACAGAATTTCACAGATCCCAAATTGGCCTCGAACTCCCTATGTAAGATAACCTTGAACCGAGAAAAAGGGCCTTTGCTGCCTCACCTGACACCTGTGTTGCTAGAGGTGGAACCCAGGGTTTCATCCACGCTTGACAAGCAATCCACCAACTGAATAACATCCCCAAACTCTGTTCAAGACCCCCAGACTCACATGCTCTGAGGCAGGGCCTGGGAATCTGCACATCACATGTTCAGTGGCTAAAGAGCCTGCATCTTGGAAGAAGAGATAATCACAGATGGCGTCTTGGTTTTTGGGTGATGCAGACAATGCTAATAGGTGTGATGATGGGAAAGATCGAGAAGTTTCGTACCTGGTAAGTTGTACCAGGGCCTTTAAGGCCATCTGGCTCTCCCAAGCCCATAAGCTCAGGCTTAATTGCCATTTAAGCCAATCCAATATAAATTGCACTTGAGGAACGGCTTGGATGCACCAGGCAAGAGTCTTCTTATTCACCCCTGAGCTCTGATGATGATGAAGATGGATGTCTTTATTGGTGAGTCTGAGAGGTCCCTTGGCCTGAGGTGAGGGGCGGTGGACCTAAATAATTTGTAAGGAGATAGGCTTTGAGGTCAGAGGCACTGCTGGACAGAAGGAAGGAGATAAAGGGGACCAGCTATAATGTCCTTGCTCCACTTGATGTCCTGAGCGACCTCTATGGAGGCAGCTAGGGGGAAATGATCTGGGCTGGCACAGGACAGAGTTCAGATGGAAGACCTATAGTGCCACGTGGAAGACACAAATGGGCTTTCCCTCTGCCACAGGCTGTTACAGAGGCAGAGAGATAGGAATTATGGAGACTGCCCTGTCACTAATATTTGGGTGGATTTTTTAAAGTAGCTGGTGGTAGAGGCCATGTCTCCTGGATAAAAGCATTCTCAGTTATAGGCCCAAGACTTTCTATAAATCTGGCTTAAAACTAACCCCAGTTCATAGATGAGGAATGGGAGGCTCAGGGAGCCGAAGTACGGTAACCACTCAGTGGAATCCCAGGACTCACACCTAGCTCACCTTGGCTCCAGGCTGAGGCTCACCTATGCCTGCACATGACTGGAAGTCCTAGTGCACACTCACAAAATGGACAGGGCATCAGCTCCTTACCCAAGTTTGGTCTCAGTGTCCCAGCTCACCCCTCTGTTGGTGTCCCTCGGCCATGCCCATGGCCACGAACATTTGAGAAAGTTTAGAATTCTTCAGGTGTGGCTCTTGGCCACTAATTACCAATCCAGGTGACTACTCCCACGAACACATGGCAATGTCTGGAGGTAATTCTGATTCTAACAACTGAGGGAATGCTGCTGGCATCTTCCAGGCCCACGGGCTGCTCAGTATCACATGATGCCTGGGACAACCTCCCCAACACATACTAGTTGGGTCCAGAATGTCAGCAGTGCTGAAGGAGCAAGCCCCGGGATGGGGTTGATGCTTTGCAGTGACTTCCCCTCTCAGACCTGCTCCAGGGCACCATAGAGCAGTGAGCAGGAAAGCTCTTCCCCCTCTGAGGGAACGTGGGCAAAGTCAGATCTGGTCTCCTGGCCTCTGTTTTCCCATCTGTGCCAGAGGAACCATAAAACCTACTTCCGGATATTGGAAACATCAAATTTATTAGTGCTGTGTTCTTAAGACACAGGGTTTCACCCCATCCTGGCAACAGGCTCCTTGTTAAGGAAGGTGTTAGGCTTCTGGGGAGGGTGTGCAAGCAGGTAGCATAAGGAAAGCAGGATGGGCCAGATAGGGCAAGACCTGAATGGAACCCTAGACTCAGAGAGCTTAGCAAAGGCCTGGGCACATCATTAAGTACCACATACACACAGTGTGGCTGCTGTGGTGCACCTTGGGAAGTTAGAGGCTGATTGTCTATAGACACAGTGCTTCCCTCCTAGGGCTGCTGGCAAGTGCCACTGCCTATGTATGTCACCAAAGACACTCAGGTAAACAGACGCATCAGTACCCATGGCTGAGCGTCAGGCTAAGACAGGTGCAGACCCAGACTGGCCTTCCTTTAGCCATCCACGTAAGCCCACAGTTATTTTTATAAATTGAGTTGGTGGCCAGGGAGGGTAGAGCCAGCCCAGCTGGCAGAGAGCTGGTGGGAGGGTGATTTAGGAGTCAAGGCCCCTTCACTATCTGGAAAGTCAAGGAAGGCTGGGTGGTGAGATGCTAATATGTCTACACTTGCACCCTCTCACTGTGTCCCACAAATCGTCATATTCTGCACAGAGAGCTGGTTCAGGTCACAGAGATTCTGCCTGTTAGAGACCATCACCAGGTTTCCTCTGATGCTCCCTGGACCAAAAATCTCTGGCCTAAATGTATACACAGTCTGGCTCCTGTTTCTGAATCTTTGGAGTTAATCACATTAAGAGTAGATATTTTAAAATCTCTATCCAACTTGAACACAAACAGGCTTCTTTTTCTTGTCTATAACAATACAGTAAAATAACTGCAAATAGATCTTACATATAGGGTGCTAGGTATCACAAGTCAGTTAGAGATGATTAAGGAACACGAAAATGTGTTTGCCCTGTGGAAACACTAAACCACCTAATACAAAGGACTAGAGCATCTCACCATTTTGGCACCCATGGGGATCCCGGAAGCAACCCCCCCTTAGATACTGATGCACATCTACACCAGAGACCCTGATGCTCACTTGGCTCAGAGCCTCTCATCATTAGGGCTCTTCTTGGTTCACTGCAGACATACTTCTTCATCCCCTTAGCTCAGGTTGGCTTTCCTCTCTTGGGCCCTTTGCCTGGTTTGCTGGGGACCCCAATGGCAACTCCTGTCCATAGCAGAGCGGGAGTAACGGTTCTCGAGCAGCTCCACCTCCCTCCTGTGCTCCACACGCTGACTTCTTGAGAGCCCGTGCCACTTGAAGAGGTCCATACCCGCTCCAGATGAGACGCAGCCTTCCTCTGTGGTTTCCCTCCTCTCCATCTTTCAACACCTCCCAGAAACACCACCTCATTACAGGGCCCCATGCTGGTTTGCTTGAGAAATAAAACTCAGAAACAAATTAAATGGCAATTTCTTTTTAAACAGGAGAGAGGCCAGGCTTTGGGAATACCAGGCCCACGTCCTTTGGTTCCAACTCTTGGGGACCACTTCCCCCAATGGCTCTCTGGCAGTATTAAAGTCAAGGCCTCTGTGTGGTTTCTCACTAGTCACGATTTCGCATTTAATTTCCTTTGTTTTTTCCTCTGTGAATATTTGCTCTGACCCAAGTCCCTTTTATCAAGGCTGGTAATAAAATGTGAAACCCTCAGAGGGAGCACAGGCTAAGCAGCACAGAAATACTACAGACAAGGGTGCAGGCAAGGGTACAAGGCTCCATGAACCCTCACTCAGGATGCTCTTGCTACCTTCTCTCTTCTGTCCCCCCTGCGTGCTGAGGACCGTGTCCACAGGCAACAGAACAGAGAATAGCCTGCTCCAGTTGGTGCAAACCAGTGGTCTCTGTATATATGCCCCCTCTGACTCAAATAAAACTGCCAAGCTCATTCTAACTGGGGGACTTAGATCTAATTCTCTCACAGGTCCCAGAGGCCACCAATTAACATACCATGTCCTGCCCTGCCTCGCCCCTATTTCTCAGCTGCTCCAAACACATAACCTAGGGCTCCAAAGAGCTAGTCCCAATTACACACCAAATTAAATTTTAAGCTATATATATATATAGGACCAGTGCCTGTAACTCAAATTAAAAAAAAACCCACTCCAGTTTTCTCTGAGAGTGACTCTGTCTAAGGTCAGCACTAACCCTCAAACCACCTTGATTTATGGCCAGTGCCGCCAGCCAGCCATAAAACCATAAGCAGACAAACAGGGATTTTACATTTGACCAGATGGGCAGGCCTGGGCAACGGGCCCAATGCAGGTAGACTGCCCCAAAGTGTCCAGCTATAACCGAGGCAGGCACATATGGTACTGCACAGTCATTTATCAAGTTAAGCAGGGAGCAGACACCAGTCAATGACTACCCTCAACCATAAATAATAAGGCAGGGACTCCGTCCTCATAGGCTCTTTGCTGCTCACTTCTGTGATTCCTGAACTCGGGATGCTGAGGCAGGCAGATCACAAGTTCAAGGCCACAGAGTGAGACCCTTTCTCAACAGAGTGAATGAGGAAGGGGAGAAGGGAAGGGCCTGGGACGGGAGGAGAGCAAGGGAGAAGGGGGAAAGGAAGGGGAGAGAAGGATGCTATGGTTTGATTTTACTTGTCCCCTTGAAAGCTAGGTGCCAGCTGGTGATGCTACTGGGAGGGGTCAGGCTCTTTAGGAGGAGGCGGGCGGGGCCAACCTGAAGGAAGTTGAATCACTGAGGACACACTCTTGAAGAGAAAACAGGGACTGCAGCCTTTTCTTGCCTTCTGGCCACCACCAAGTGGGTGGCTTTCCCCCAACACGTGGCCCTGCTATGAAATTCTGCCTCCCCACAGGTCCAAAGCACCACGCTGGAGCTGCCTCAGTCTGTAAACCTTGCTTCAGTTTCCACATGATTTCCCCAGGTATTCTGTCACAGCAGCAAACTTCTTTACCGCATCCCAGGAAGACTCATCCTTCGGGTCTCTGACACCACGATCCCCAAAGGACTAAACTTTGTGAAAGCACAAATTTGGCAACTAGTTTCAAGCCAATTTTTCCACGTGGAAACCCCATGGCTTCTAAACAATAAAATGAGAAACTTCTAGATCAATGTTTTCCAAACCACATCCTACTTACTAAAATGCCTCCTTCAAAAGAGACTTAGTAGGTTCAGCCCATCTGGAATAGTCTCTGTTCTCGTGGATATTTAGGATCAGTATGTTTAAAGCCCCAATAAATCTTGCAAAAAAAATTATAGGGCTGGGAAATGGCTTAGTGGTTAAGTGATTGCCACACAAGCATGAGGACCTGAGTTCAGATCCCCAGAACCTATGTTCTAAGATGTGTCTGTAATCCCTTGCTCCTACAAGGGGAGGGGGCAGAGACAGACTTCCTACAGGTCAATAAACCTGCTAATCTGGCAAAGGCAGAAGAAAACAGCAAAGAGAAACCCTGTCTCAAAGTAGAGGGAAGCTTGCCCGCTAACACTTTCCTCTAACCTCCACATATGTGTTACGGCATACACACATGCCCTCAAACACACACATACACACACACACACAAGAGAGACGAAAGAGAGAGGGAGAGAGAGAGAGAGAGCTTCGGTTCCACTCAAATCATATTCATTTGAGGCCAGACTTTTCTATATAAACCATAGTGTCCTTACAGAATCTTGCTTTGGAAACTAGAGAGACACTCACTGATGGAAGAGACACCTTCACTGGATCCTCATAGAGTGTGAAGTAGATGATAACATATATGGTGGCAAAAACTACTCTGTGGCCTATGACGGATCCATTTCCTTCTCCCTGTGGGACACACCCCATTTCCCAAACTCCCATGTAGATGGGTGGGGTCCCATGGCAAACAGGATGGAGTCGGGCTGAGCGCAAGCCGTTTCTAGCCACCATCTACCCCACCCTACAGGAACTGAGAGAGTGCGGACCCACAAAGGCAGGGGGCTCTGGAACCCCAAGTCTCCCCATGGGAAGAGGAGAGCTACCACACAACAGTTGGGTGAGAAAGGATATTCACATCAAGCCCTAGTACGTGCTCTCCCTCCCACAACCTCAGAGACATTCCCCGTGAACAGGGACCCCAGGTCTCAGCTGGAAGGAATGGGGGTACAATTTGTCACCAGGTGCTTGCCTCTCTGTGAAGGGTACGAAGGGTACCACAATCAAACCTCTTAAGCCCCTTCAGAGCAAGTGTGTTAGTATGGGCCCTTCCAGAAAACCCGGCTTTGTGTGGTTAATGCAGTCCTAGAAGAAAAGCGTCCTGTGAGGCTGTCACTCAAGGACAGAGCTCCGTGGTCCCAACAGCAACAATCAGCTTGACCTCTGCACTGTGACTCTTCAAAACGGAGATTAAACACAACTTCGCATCTGCGCAAAAACTCACACACCTTGATTTGCCTTTTGAAGCCCCTGTCCCTGTCCCCACAGGGCTAAAGGTATCTCAGCAGGATGTTAGGTGTTAAAACTGCGGAAGTGCCAGGTACACTGAGACAAGTTTGTATCTAGTTCACCAGGCCCAGAGAGGGGCTGGCGGTAGGGGTTGGGGGGAGCAGAGCAGGTGGCGCAGGCAGAACAGGTCCATATGGAGTCCAAAGACAATGATGGCAAGCTGGCTGTGCTCGCGTCAACAAGCAGAACAACGGTGGCCCCAGACTTCCCATTTACAGTTTCGGCCTGCCAGCAGAAAGTGACAGCAGTGTGAAGGTAAAGACTGCAAACTGTGAAGGAGAAGTGAGAACTGTCGCACCTTCCTCCATCGGGACAACAAGATTTTCATTAATTATCACAAGACAGGGCTACCGGATCAGAGTCAGGAGCATGGCAGAAGCCAATGTTCACAAGGGATCCTTTCTGGAATGAGGTCCTCTCAGGCGTGCATTCCCGGGGCAGATGCTCACAGGTCACACCACTTCTCAGGCTGGTGATGTGAGTGACAGCCCCAGGCAGAGCCTAGAGAAGATTGGGGCCTGGGGCCGTAGCTGCTACAGACTCCTCCGTCTTCCGCCTCTACTGCTACACTTGGATTTTTTGAGACAGGGTCATGCTCTATAACCGAAGTGAGCCATGATTCCACTATTGTAGCCCAGGCTGGTCTCAAACTCACAATGGTCTTCCTGTCTTAGCCTCCGAGGTGTTAGAATAATGACCCACCACATCTGGCCCAAGGCAGGTGGGCTTCTGCTAATCCCCTGTGGAGTGAAGGGTCACTGTAGCTACCTCACTGCGAGTCTCAGCTGGAACTGAAGTCCTCTCTGCTCAATCTATTGAAATCCACTGCTGAGCCACCATGAAGGGATTCTGCCTCACCCAGTCTCAGGGAGTACAGGCTCAAGCCTGGCTTGCAGACACTATATCCTCAGGCTCACACAGTGGCTAGGTAGATCTCTGGGCCCAGGCTCCTGGAGTCTCTGCATAGAGCTTAAATACATGGCTGTCCTCCAGGAGAAAGGAAGGCCTGCCTTATAGAGACGATGTACACTAGAACGCTGCCCCTCCAATATTGTTCTTTTGGTTGGTGGTTTCTGAGGCTGCCATGTGCTTTGGGCTCATTGTGGGACCCTTGTGTTTCTTCACATCTTCTTCTCTCAGCTGACTTTTCTAGAAGACCGGTATCATTGCGGTGGGATCTATGGGATACCTCCTCCTTGTTATGATGCATGGGACAGAACAGGGGGGACCCAGAAACTGAGATCTCTAGATGAAGATTAGGCCTGAGAACCTGGGAATTCAGGCAGAGCTGGATTTCCGGCTGGTCCCTGGAAGGGAGGTGTGGTCTGGAGGCCACTTACCACCCCGTAGACTACGAAGCCAAAAGACCAAGAAGGATGCAAGCAAGAGCAGGAAAGATGGGGAGCCTGCAAAGGGATCATGGCTCTGGCCCTTAGGTTCCCTGAGACCCTGGCGTGAGAGGAACGCCAGCTTTTTAGCTTAGACATGCCATTGCTGGTTTTGGCAGGTTACGGTGAGAACCATTCTAGCTAGTTTCTTCAACCAGTAAACTTCATGCGGACAAACATAAGAACCAGCAAGAGAGGCCTAGAGACAGAGCCTGCAGCATGTGGTCCTTACTGGATCCCGACATAAGGAATCCAAAAAAACTATAAAATGAGCAATTGCAGTCTGAAAGTTTACAACTAGAGCAAATGCCTAGGCTAGTCAGTGCCAAAGCTAGGGAATTTAAGTCAAGCAACAAATGTTAAGGGTGATAGAAAGAAAAATAAAAAATCCTTGATGGGAGTATTCTGGTCACTACTTTGAAACTGTATTAAGCAAGATAAGATGAAACAAGGTCACCCATTTAGTGAATGACAGAACCAGGTTCTTAACCCAGCAGGGCCCCAAAGCTTACATCCCTAACCATTACACAATACTTCCCGCCTCACCACCCCTCACTAGCCCCACTAAATCTTAACTATCTAAGTCCTTCCAAACGAGGTCGCCACACCCAGCAATGCCACTTGCCACTTGGATGGGTTCCTTTGCAAGCAGAGCTGTTTTTCAGTCCTGATGTTATCAGCCATCCAAACTATTTCAGGTGGTTTTGCAAGGAAAGAGTCTCAGATTCAAGGCCTAGACACTGTCAGGGGGGTTTCCTGGGAGATTTTTTTAGGCAGAGAGGCCTGTGGGAGGGACACTCACCTTTTATTGTGAGCCTGCCTGAGTACTTCATTTTGTATGTGTGTGCATAAATTACATGAATTTTAATATATATTTAAAAATTAATTACTAAGCCAGACCTGGGAGTGCAGGCCTGAAGTCCCAGCTACTAGGAGAGCCTGTCTGAGCGATTTAGGAAGACCAAATTCAAAAGAAAAAGCAGGAAGAAGGCTGGGGGTGCAGCGTGGCAGGAGGGCACTTGTCTTGCATGCATGATGCATCAAATAAACAAACAGATGATAGTTACTATTCACTCCTACCTAGGCAAATAGTTCATTTGTCTTCAATAACACCTATGCAGAAATATTTACATATGTATATCTGACAAGAAAAAAAATTCTCTCTGTAAAACTTTTAGATATCTACATTAGAAAAACCAAGAAAAATCCAACAAAAAAGGGGAGGAAAAAGTCACAGGACAATTTAATCTCTTCCATTCTTCTCTCGATATGTTCCTTATTTTTAATTTTTTCTCATCACATATGCAAAGGGATCGTCCACTCTGGGTCGTTCTCTCACCCTTCCTGAATGGTTCATCTGGCTGCAACCTCATCACTGTGCTATGGTCGCCCTGGAACTTTCTTTGTAAGTACAGCAAATGATCTCGGCTTTTAATCAAGTATGGAATCCTGAAGAACCAGACACATTCCAGCCTAGTGGGAAGCTGGCATGGTCTCCTGTGAGCTGGGCTTAGCCCTGGCTGCAACCCCAGTGTGAAGCCTTCAGCCTCTCCAAGGAGGGGCATGATTAGAGTTCTGTGTAGGGGGCAAGGAGGGTGCCCAGGTGGTGCGGGAGAATTGTCTGTATTCTGTCAATCATGTTATAAATAAACGCTGATTGGCCAGGTAGGAAATATAGGCAGGAAAACCAGACAGGAAGTAGAAATGATGTAATGAGAACAGGAGAATTCTGGGAAGGAGAAAGTTGATTCCTCCCACTCCAGCCCAGACTACCAAAGCAGCAGGATGTGATCTGCCCCACTGAAAAAAGGTACTGAGCCACATGGCTAACATAGATAAGAAAAATGGATTAATCAAGATGTGAGAGTTAACCAGTGAGAGGCTAGAGCTAATGGGCCAATTAGCTTATAATTTATGGAGACCTATGTGTGATTATCTTTGGGGCTAAACAGCTGGGGGTACCAGGCGGGACAGAAACCCCAACAAACAAGCCAGCCCTCCATGTTACACCCAGGGTTGCTGGGGAAGGGATGCAGACGTGTGCTGTGGCTCACGTTGCCCTAATATCTATGCCCATTTCCTTTCATTCCTAATAGAATTCCAACTTTGAGTCTGCAATCTGTTGCAAAAGCATTTCCTGAGGGTCTTTAATCCTGGCACCTGGTAGGCAGGCGGATCTCTGTGAGTTCAAGGCTGGCCTGATCTACAGAGTGAATCCCAGGACAGTCAGGGCAACACAGAGGAAACCCATGTCTTGAAAGGTAAAATATATATATATATATATATATATATATAATTTAAAAATTTAAGAAAAGGAAAGAAAAGAAAAAGGAAAGATTAAGCATTTCCTGGCCTCCCTCGCCGACGTGAACAGATGACAAAGTTCAGCCAATAAATTGGAGGTGCAAATGAGGGCATAGCGCTTCCTGGAATGCTCTTTACAGAGAGAGCTGAGGACACTGTGCGTCTTTTCCTCTAAGCCTGGCCTTCCTAGAGTAGAAGTCCAAAGACAGAAAACCCAGCAGTGGCCACTAAGGATGATCAAGAAGAAAGCAGCTGGCTCCTCTGTAGCCCTGGGTGCCAGAGCTGGCCCCGGGCTGTTCATCTTTGGGCTTCTGTCATGAGATCAGCGCTCTCTGAAAAGGCCTGTGTGCTTTGTAACTCACAACTGAACACCATCCTGACACAAGAGAGACTCTGCCATTGGTACAAGCCTATCGTTTGTGACTAAGAACAGAACTCAAACCAACCATGTGTCCATCGGCTGGCTATTTGCACAAGTGCCCCCTGTTGCTACTAATGGCCCAGTAATAAGCATTTTGATGCGTAAATGCCCACTGGCTCTTATATGCCTCTAACCCTTTAACAGTTGTCAAATTCTCACACCCGTTTTTTGTTTGTTTGTTTGTTTGTTTCCCCCCCTCACAAAACCAGAGGAAACCAAGTCAAGACAGGATTCAGCAGTCCAGTCATGGGCAACAGGCTGTCCCTCTCTTACATCGCCATATCTAAAAAGCCAACAGCTTCAGCAAATACGGAGCTGGAAGCTATCAGATACAAATAATGGCATATCCTGGGGGTTGGGGGGAGGAAATGCCCAGGTTCTAGAACTACAGATCAGCTCTGTCGGAGTTCACCTCTTAACCCAGGAAGCCTGTCTCCAGCCTCAAGGGCAAAGAACAGGGGAAGGAAGGAGATCCCTCATATGAAAGACTCGTAAATCCGGGATATTGCTTGGGGCCTCAAGAAACACAGAGGTTGAGCCAGCATCTCACGACCATGACTGGAGGTTTATATGGGGGCGTGGAACGGAAAGGACAGACGCTAGTCTAGGTGGCAAGGACCAGGCGACTGTGAAAAAGGCATTAGGAGAGGCTGGTCCTCAGAGACAGCACAGGAAATGTGTTCGAGGGACCCCAGGAAGCCAAACGTCACCCCTGACCTCTCGGCCTGAATATTACTTGTTGTTTGCCATATGGTGAGACGTGTGCATTTGGTACGTGCACTGAGCTGACCTGTCAGGGAAGGCAGGGCAGGTCAAGGACAATGTCGTCTTGGGCTTCAGGGGGTGATGATAAAACACACCATGTTAAATTTTGATAAGTTTTACAACTGTATTTGACGGTCATTTTGTGGATGGAGTTCCATTGTTCCAGCCGGGAAATGAGTCTTGCGTTCTCACGGCCGCCACAATAAAATCAGATATGGAGTAAAATGGGACTTGCCTCCTAGTCAGGGAGGCTTTTCAAGCTTTTTAAAAACGTGTATGCGCGGGCTGGAGAGATGGCTCAGTGGTTAAGAGTATTGCCTGCTCTTCCAAAGGTCCTGAGTTCAATTCCCAGCAACCACATGGTGGCTCACAACCATCTGTAATGAGGTCTGGTGCCCTCTTCTGGCCTTCAGGCATTACACACAGAAAGAATATTCTATACATAATAAATAAATGTTTAAAAAAAACGTGTATGCGCATACGTGTATATATGTATTCATGTGTCAGTGCACATGCATATATGTGTGCGTGTGTGGCAGCCAGGGGCCAATGTCAGGTGCTGTTCCTCAGATGATTGTCTACCTTTTTTTTTTTAAAGACAAAGTCTCAGTTTTTACCTGGGACTCACCAGTTTGGCCAGGTTTGGGGGGAGGGCAGTGAGCACCCAAGGATGGCGTCTCTGCTGTCCTATAATTGGGATGAGAAACGCACAACACTATACCTGTCCCTTTCTATATGACGTGACTTCTGGTGGGTTGAACTTGGGTTCTCATGCTCACACGCCCAGGGCTTTGCCGGGTGAGTCAGCCCTAAGCTAGTCTTTGCACTCTTTAAAGCACATTTGCTGCACGCTTGTTCTGTTTGGAATATCTTCATTTTCACAAACAGAATTCATTTCTAAGAGTAAGGAGGACTTGAATGTAAACTGCAAATTATCTAAGAAGAGCTTCAGATATGGAAACCAGAGCCGGTATTTGATTGATGTGCACTGTGCAGGACATGTGGGAGATGTGGATGTTAATATATACCGTATGTGTATGTATTGAACCCAGAGGCTCACACACGCTAGGCAAGCCCTCTACCGCGGAGCTATGTCCCCAGCCCTGAGATGTGTGCTACTATCTCCATGTCACAGCCGAAGAGACTGAAACCTGCAGCTGGAAGGGAGCATAGCACTCAGATCCACACATGGAAAAAAACTCTATTCTACACGTCTTGGACAGATTCCCAACACGCGGAGGGGTTGGTGTCGCCCAGAGGATCCTGGGCTTCTGCTGGCAGTCTCTCCTCTCCTCTCTTCAGTCATCTGTTTCATTAGGTGCTCAGCTGGGTGTCTCTTGAGACACATTCTGTTTATTGTCAGATTTGGGCCCAGGGTCCCAATCTCAGGGCCCAGGCTGTCTCCATGCTGGAAAGAGTTGTCTGTCCTCAGCCCCTGCAGAGGAGAGGGATTAGCAGGGCAAAGCCCAACTTGATTGAAAAATAACTTCATCCAGCCTGGTCTCCGGCTTCAGGCCTCTTCCAGTTCTAGCCAACTATGACCATGAGGCCCAAGACCTGTGGACTCAGGGTGGTCCTTCCTTCTCTGAGTGGCCGGAAATTACCAAAGGAACACCAGGGGTGCCGAGCAGGCCATCTGACAGAGCAGTCACTAATTAATGGTTTTTAAAATTTAACAAGAAAATCGTGTGGGTGTGAGAGAAGGGTCAAGGGAGCGGGCATTCCGGAGCAGGGTGGCCTAGATGCCACCGTGATGGTTGGCTGGTTGTTTCCCCTCATGGTCCCTGCGGGGCAAATGATAGCCCAGAGCATGAGGGAATTGTCGCAGGACCAGAATGACAGCCGGTGCCTGCAAAGGGGTCCAGAACAGGCTGAGCACGGAGAGTGCTTGGCCTTGCCCTGGGCCTAGCCACTGCCTGCGCACTCATCAGCTAACCAAAAGCCGTCCCTACAATATATCTGGGTGGAGAAGAAGTGCATATTCCTCAAAGAGAACTCAGGCTAATCTGGGTCACACTTATGACAAGTTCCTGCTCTGGGTAGCTGATCACAATGGATACTACAGGGGGACTGGCCATTCCAGAAAGATCAACTCTGTGACTAAGTATAGAGGCTTCTCGTTCACAGTTTTGGTGAGCCTGGAGTGACAGTCCTGCTAAGCATGTCTTACAGACAAGGTCACATACTGAAGGCGGGAGGGCAGTGCATCTGCTCACTGGGAAGAGACACGGCAGTTCTCCATTTGCGGTCCTCCCTGCAGAGTTCTGCTCCACGCAATCACTTTGGCTGGCTGGATTTCCTCCCTTCCCTATAAAGCATCATGCCAGTGAGAGAAGGAACTTTCTGTCATTCTAGAAGAATCAGAGAACGGAGGCTGAGACCAGGGACACCTATGCCAGTCGCCAGTGTCAGAAACGAGGGTGCTGTGTGGAAACTGTTCAGAACCGGGACAGTCTGGCCAACTCTAGCCCACTTCCTGGACACAAACTTTCCCAGGTTCCACACCATGCCACTAGGATCAGAAAGAACAGAGAAGCAGAGGAAGGGAACTAGCCATAGCACCGAGTGACATGCTTTCCTGATAAGACTGCATGAGTCCCTTGGCTTCCCACATCTGAAAACCGAAAGCCACGGTGCCCACTTCTCCAGGTTGGGACCTACCCAAGACTCACGGTTAGAGAGCAAGAGTGCACACAATTTAATTTCATGGTCTGGACACTCTGCACATGCGGTCCTATCCGGAAACACAATTAGAAAGCAGCACTTGGCTGATTGCATTGGAGTGAAGCTATGTAGGAATACTACCTGCATATACTCCACACACACACACACACACACACACACACACACTTGCACACGCTTATCTCAAACACCCACCAGCCCCCTTGGGGTTCACTGTGTATTGTGAAATATACATATCTACACTACTGAGCTGAGCAAACCTAGATTCTGAAGCCGTGGGAGAATGGGACTGTATGTGGATACAGGGCCTTGAACAAGGTGGTTCAAGTAGAGCAAAGACTGCAGGTGACTTGAATCCAATCTGACTAGTGACCTAATATGGGGAATGTGGATTCAGAGAGACACCCAAGCATGGAGGACACATATGCAAAAAGGTGGCAAGGACACAGCCAACTGAAAGAGAAAGAGACTTCAGCAGAGGCCATGTTACTTCAATCCTGCAGGGCTGGGAGTGCGCCGTGCCCATTTCTGGTGCGAGGCCCCAGGCTCTGTGCCACACCCCTCCCAGGCCCACAGCCAAGGCTCTTTTATGGCAATGCGTCATGTTTATCTTAGTATTTATAGATTTCTTAACTACTTAGCAGGTGTAAAACTGTGTGGTTCTTGGGGTTCCCTTCAAATATACATATATATATCATCCCACTAAGGAAATTCCTGAGTGTTCTGCCCTAACCTCTCTTCCCCATATCTATCTCCTCACCAATGTGGTGACTCTCAGAAATAAATGTACTATCACAGTAGAAGTGGCAGTCCCTTGGTAAGTATGTCACCAAATCTACTTCTTTAATTCTAACTCTCCTAAGCAATTTTGACCCTTACCTCCCTTTACACAAAAATCTCTATGGATGCACAGCTACGTATGAGCAGAACACAGACAGGAACAGTATCTTGTGTGTGTATGTACATATGTATTCTATTCACATGTGTGCATATGTATGCACATGTGTGTGGAAGTCAGAGGTCAGTGTCCAATGTCATCTTTAATTGCTTTCCATCTTAATTTTTGGGACAGGGTCTTTCACTAAACCTGGAGCTTGCCAATTCAGCTATACTGTTGGCCAGTGAACCCCAGAGAGGCTCCTGTCTGAGCCCCCTTAATCCATAAAACCAGGATTACAGGTATACACCATAATGTTTGGCTTTAAAAAAAAATTTAACATAAGTTTTATGGGATCAAACTTGGGTCTTTAAGTGTTAAGCAGTTGAATGACTAGGTCATCTCCTTAGCCTTGAGCAGTATCTTTTTTAAAGATTTATATACATAAAAATATATTTAAATAAATATATAAATGTGTGTGTGTGTGTGTGCGCGCGCGCGCGCGCCTGTGTTTATCACACCACATGCTCACAGGTGTTTTTGGAGGCCAGAAGGGGGAATCAGATCTCATGGAACTAGAGTTACATGTTGTGAGGTTGTGAGCTGCCTGATATGGGTGCTGGGAACCAAGTCTGGCTCCTCTGCAAGAGCAGCAAGCGCTCTTAAACATCCAGCTCCTTCACAGTGTTCTTAACCACTAGGATATACGGCGGCTATACAGCTGGTTGGGCAAGTATACTAAGCCCACAGTTCACAGGCCACATGCAGTCCAGCATAGCTATGATCGTAGTGCAACACAAAACCAGAAACTTGTTTACAACACTGAGGTTCTTTTTGCTTTTTTTTTTTTGCAACTCAAATTATACAGCTCTGAAGTGTGAACTTTGATAATGGCAATGTCACTTGCAATACCAAAAAGTTCGGCACACCTGCTAAAGGAAATGTTGCCCCCACGATGTTGCTCCCCAGGGGTAACCTCGAACCAAGACCGCAAACCATAGCACCCACTGGAGCCAGTCAGGATGAGCATCAAAGAGCTGCTGGCTCCACCATAAACCTAGCTCTATTCTCAAAAGCACAGGGCTGGATTGGGCTTTATGAAGGTTTGACAGGGCCCAGTTTTGTCAGCAACAAAGGCTCTCAGAGGAGGCAGTGGCAGCAGGTGGCTTTGCAATTCAACATAAAGACAGAGCGCACAACACTCAGAGTCCCTTCCACCGCATCTGTGAGGGCTGGGGCACAGGCTGTCCCCAGTGAGCCTGCTGAGACAGCCCTCCTGCTGCTGCCAGGCCCATTTTGCCTGTTTGCCACCTCCATTTCTCCAAGATCCATTCAGCATAGAACTATGCAAGCATGGAAACGACTAGAAGGAACACCAGGCAGCTCCTAGTGGGAGGTCCCTCAATCCACTCACTTAAAAACCCGAGCTGAACAACATGCGGCCACACTATGCAGGGAAATCAACTGATAGGGTAGGGGTGTCACTGAACACAACCCTCTGGTGCTTCCTGGGTGGGGTTGGGGCATGAGCTTGAGGCCTGGAGGGGGTCCACAGGGAGTAGAGACAAGAAAGTCTCCCCCAGGACTCCATTATCTCCAGAAAGAGCCCTAAGTGTGGTACCTGTTATCTAAGTCCTCTGTCAGCCCACATTCCTTGGCATGTGTGGGGAAGAAGGGACAGACACAGCCGGTGTGGGGGCACTCTGGAATGTGAGTCACGCATGCCACCCAGTGGATTCTTTGGACCACGGATACAATAAGGTCAATGCATAGATTCACTCAATTTCATCCTGGAATGAGGCTACTCTAGAATTTGGGAAACAGCCCAGAGCCAAATCTGGGTTAACCAGGTGACTCATGCACTATCCGTCCAAGTCAAACGACTGCCCAGGCACCTGCCCGGAAGGGAGAATATCATTCTCCCTTCTCCCTCTTCTCCCACTTGCTCCGGATCTTAGAGCCAGCAGAGCATTTGCCTATGGTACCCTAGACCCTGTGCTCCATTTCTGGCACAGGAAGCAACCGAAAGGGACAGATTTCAAGTGTTCTCTGAGAGAGCAGTGAAGGACACAGGCTGCAAGTGACAGTTTGTTCTTTTGACACAGACCCAGCAGGTGCCATGGGAAACACTGGGTTCAGAGGATAATTATCTGCTCAAGTGTTCACAATATTTTAACAAGACCTCATTAATCCAAATTAGTGTTCTCTTTCAAATAGCTTGTAGAAGTTAAAGGGGAGAGTGGGTGAGGAGAGGAGTCGGGCAGCTGGCCAAAGTCTCTCGGAATCAGCTCTATCTTGACAATGGTGGCGTGTTCATGGTCCCTTCCTCAGGGTCTCCTCTTTGCTCCTTGCCTCTCAGCCACTAGGCTACCCAGGGTGCAGGTACTGTGTACCCTCTCCTGGTCACACACTAGCTCTGAGGACCCAGGAGGGGTCAATGGATTTCTTCCCCGGAGCCTTGCCCAGGATTCCTCTGGCACAGCTGAATTCGTGATACCAGAACTTCGAGGCAAATCCATGCACCGAATGACAGCCTCAGATCAAATACAGAGAAGGTCAAGTTCAGGCCCCTGATGTCGCCGTGCCCCCCCCCATGCCGCCACCCGGAGTCAGCTGCCCCTGCCCAGCTTGTACCTCCATCCTCATCTTTCCTAGAAGTCCTTACTCAGTTCCATTGACTCTGTGCTTCTGTGATTTGTTACCCCAAACTCTAAGACATGGCATTGTCCTTATCTCACTAATGAGAAAAACAGGACTCTGGACAGGCTCACAGCCACAATGCTAGAAGATCTCAGAGCTTATATAATCATCGGATCTTCTCCTATCTTTTTGGGCATATAGAAGGAAAGTCGATAACCTGACACTGTCGGTCCTGGGGTGAGAGATCGCCATCTACAGACTTGTGAGCTTACTCCATCCCCTCCTTTCCCATACAGCCCCTTCTTCTTCGCCACCCCTAAAGGAAGAGAGGGATTCTCTGTGTGTGTGTGTGTGTGTCAGTGTGTGTGTGTGTGTGTGTATGAGAGAGAGAGAGAGAGAGAGAGAGAGAGAGAGAGAGAGAGAGAGAGGATAATGCAGGACACAGAGGGTAGAACAACAGGCAAGACCAGCACAAAGGGCTGGGAAAGGAAGCTGACCCTGTGTTAATGGCATAAACGGGCCTCCTTTCACCCTAAGCCAGAGGCAAGAACTAGAGGGAAAGGTTTGTCTGTGACCTCTGTGAGAGATTAACAAATCCTGTCACAGCTGGATCCTGGCCAGCTCCTTCTACAAGGCCAGACCTCAGATACCAGGACAGAGGAAGATGTGCAGGCACAACCCTCTAGTGGCCAGAGCATGCACCTCCTGAAGAGCCTCCCCACTCCCCATTCCCTGTGGTGCTCTCCTGAGACACAGTTAGGGAGGAAACAGGTCAGGCCTGTGGTTCCCACAGAATGGACTGGCCAGTACAAGCCAGGAAACAAGATCTCAATCTGCAGGACTCCTGCTTTTGTGCCTGGCTTGGGGCCGGAAAGGAGTTTCCTTCTAAGCATCCCACCTGATCCCTGCGCTGAGTGCTTCTGAGGACACAGCCTGCTCGCCCGCCTTATCCTGGGTGTCCCTTCCCAACGGAAAGCACGGAGCCCTGCCTGCCTCAAACCAAGAACATCTGCTGCCTCAGAAACACCAGTCCAGACACACGCACCTGCTTGTACGCACACTGCCTGTGCTGCCGGGCACACCCTGCACGCCCCACCTGCTGCCAGGTAGGGTTACACTCCCTCACTCCTCAACATCACAGCGTCTGTCCCCATAGTGACATCCTCATCACAAGAGCTTCTTGTTATTGTCTGGCATACAGCAGGTGCCCAGTGAAAATGCCATTCATTCATTTATTCGGTTCTGTCTTTATGTGCCAATCCATGAGTCCAGTATTTGTCGAAAGACTGTCACTATTGACATGACCTATTCTGAGCACAGACATTATCTGAGAGCATCCACAGCCTGAGAGGGTGCAGGCCATTGTCATGCATAAGAGCCACGTGGATTCATTCATTTATTTGGTATTGTCTTTATGTGCCAATCCATGAGTCCAGTATTTGTCGAAAGACTGTCACTATTGACATGACCTATTCTGAGCACAGACATTACCTGAGAGCATCCACAGCCTGAGAGGGTGCAGGCCATTGTCATGCATAAGAGCCACGTGGCAAAGTGACTAATAGCTTGTAGATATGTATTAAGTCAATGGCTAAGGGCACACAGAGTCAGGCAATATGAGACAGGCAAGATCCTTGGGAGCTGGCGTGACCATGGGAGATTTCCCAAAGAAGGTGGCTTTGAGTGAAGTGTTGAGTGACTGAGCTCCAGCTGATCCCTGTAGCCCCGTTTGACTCTCATGTTTACACTGTATAATGCCCTTGCCAGCATTAAACTATAGGACCACCACTGACCCTAGAGGAGATTCGTGATCGGAGATACTGTGAACTGCTGGCCACAGGTTTACATGAAAGGGTCCGGCATTTGATATAAAGAGAACTCATTTAATATGTGCAGCTGCCAACTCCCAGCAGCTCTACCGAGCGCCTGAGCACAGCCTACACAGAGCATGCCTGTCCTCCCCAAGGCCTTCTTGCAGATCCACACTGTGCTTGGAGCCAATTTACAGCAATGACTGACGTCAAGAAAAAGCTCAAACCCGGGGTGCTTGAGGCAGAACTAACTGGACTGGCGGCTGAAGCAGTGCCAAGTCATTGCTGTGACCAGTGGTAGATGGAAGTATGCCAGGTTTTTAAACTTTAATTTTAAAAATTAAATGTATTTATTTATGAGAGGACAGCATTGCCATAGCATGTGGAGGTCAGAGGACAACCAGAGGGAATGGATTTTTCTCCTTCTTCCATATAGGCCCCAGAATGACCTCAGGTTGTCAGACCTGGGGGCAGTCACCTTGACGGACTGAACCATTTTTCCAGGTCTCTCTCTTTCTTTCCCTCCCTCTCCCTCTTTCCTTCTCCCCCTCCCTGATTTCCCTCTCCCCTCTTCCTCTATTCCTCTCTCCCTCTCTTCTCCTTCCTCTCCCATCCTTCCTCTCTCTCTCCTCTCTCCCCTCCCATGGACTACCACCATGAAAGAACTGTGGTCACAGACTTTGGAGTGACAGATAAATGTCTGTGACCTGGTGAGTTCTTTTTATTTATTTACTTATTTTTATTTGATGTGCATTGGTGTTTTGCCATGGGTGTCAGGTCCCCTGGACCTGGAGTTACAGGCAGTTGTGTGCTGCCTGCCATGTGGGTGCTGGGAATTGAACCCAGATCCTCTGGAAGAGCCGCCAAGCACCATCTCTCCAGCCCCCAAATCTGGTGAGTTCTTAAGTATGGCACCCTGGGAGAAGAACAGATTTAGGGGCTGGAGAGGTGGCGCCATGGTTAAGAGCACTTCCTATGCTTCCTGAGAACCTGAGTTCGATTCCCAGCACCCACATCAGATTGCTTACAACTGCCTGTAACCCCAGCTCCTGGTGGAGCTGACACCTCGGACCTCTGTGGGCATTTGCATTCATGTACATATACCCACACACATACACATAATTAAAATAATAAAAATATTCGAGACCAGCCTGGTCTACAAGAGCTCGTTCCAGGACAGGCTCCAAAACCACAGAAAAACCCTGTCTCAAATAATTATAATAATAATAAATATTAAGCTGGGCAGTGGTGGCACATACCTTTAATCCCAGCACTTGGGAGGCAGAGGCAGGCGGATCTCTGTGAGTTCGAGACCAGCCTGGTCTACAAGAGCTAGTTCCAGGACAGGCTCCAAAACCACAGAGAAACCCTGTCTCGAAAAACCAAATAAATAAATAAATAAATAAATAAATAAATAAATAAATATTAAAAACATTGTGATTGACAACACACAGCAATGTTGAATGGGCCAGCGCTTCCGACCCAAGCCATCCTAAGCTGTTGCAGGTGTCTAGCTCCTTTATTTGTCACAAGGCTTGTGATGCTACAGAGGACCCAGGACCCTGCAGCTTATTCCTACAGCAGGAACCTGGAAGTCAGCCGCAGCCTCTCATTGTCTGCTCTCTGTGCGTCAAGAATGGATTCTAACCATCCCTGAGACACTTGATCTGCCAGGCATCTTTTTCTGGGGTTTCTCCTGTGAGCAGGTAGCATCACAAGGCCAGATGACAAGCACTAGGGCTGGGCAAGGATCCATGTCCATGCCCCTAATCATGGCAAATCAATATGAATGCTCAGGAAGCTCCCAGTGTGGGGAATCTGGGATCCAGTGTTAGTCACTGCCTGTTCAAATGCATTAAAGCTATTCTCAGAGCCAGGCTCCATGGAGCCACTGTTTTCTCAGATGCCCTATATGCCCTGGGGTTGGCCAGTATAGAAACTTCACCTATGCCCAGCTGCTCTGCTCCACAAAAGGCAGCCACGTCCCCAAACAAAAGTCAAGCAAATAAACCCATTACCAACTAGTGGAGCGCCATGCAGCAGGAGCTGGTCTGGAAAACAATCCAGAATGAAGAGAGTGGGTCAAAAGGTCTTGCCCGCGTCCACTGAATACCCAAAGAGCTGCCCTTTCCTCAGCACGGAGCGCGTGCCATGCAGGTGTGGCACCTGACTCACTCACGGCTATGGAGCAGGGGTGACTTTTTCTGCATGAGCAGGGCAGTTAACGAGCCTGAAATCACAGGACAGGGCACAGTGCTGAGTGTGAACTGTCCGTGTGACAGAATTTAGAATCATCTGGGAGAAGGGCCTCTGAGTATGTCTGCAGGGGGTTATCCTGATTTCATTCATTCCAGTGGGAAGAGCTGTCAGATATGGGTGGCATCATTCCCTAGGCAGTAGGATCCTCGATTGCGTAAGAGTGGAGAAAGTAAGATGAACACTGGCATGCCTGCATCCATTGCTCTCTTTTCCTGCCTGGGGACATGATGCAGCTAGTTGCTTCAAGCTCCTGGCGCTTCAATTTCTCCACTGTAATGAACATAACCTGGAACTACTGAGTTAAAATATGTTGCTCTGTCAGGGTATTCTGTTACAGCAATGGAAAAAAAAACCACTAAAACACATTGTTTGTCCTTCTGGGATTCTAAGAAAACCCCTGAGAGCCTCGCTGGGTCCATAACCTCAGGGTGTTGACTGGCACCCCATCCTGCTGCCTAGCAGTCATATGATTTACTGGAGTGTCACACCTCACAGGCCTGTGTGATCCAGAAGGGAGAGCCAAAGTAGACACATGCACTCAAGGAAGAGGCTGGGGGGAGAGGGAGGTAGCTATATGTCCCTGGCTCCAACCAGCTTTTGTGGGAGAAGGCCCTTGTGGACTTGCACTATGAACAAACTCACAACAGACATGTTGGCTGGAAGGGCATGAGCTGAGCTGGGTGGAGCCCAGAGTTGCTGGAAGAAAGGGCCACAGAGGAGTTCAGACATCTTGAGCCTGTCCTATGAGCTGTGCCTCAGTTTCCAGGCAAAAAGAAATAGTAGCACTACACACACAGGGTGAAGAAAGGGTGCTGTAAGTCTTAAAGAAAGGAAACACGGGCCAGGCAGTGGTGGTGCATGTCTTTAATCCCAGCACTTGGGAAGTAGAGGAAGGTGGATCTCTGTGAGTTTAAAGCCAGCCTGGTCTACTGAGTGAGTTCCAGGACAGCTAGGGATATTATACAGAGAAACCCTATCTTGGAAAAGAAAAACAAACAAAAAAGGAAGCAATAAAGGGGAGGAGAGCCAGAGAGGGGTTCTATAGGACACTCACTAATCACTGGTTCCCAGGGCCACGGGTCAGCAATCCATCACATACACAGATCTCCTGACCCAGATTAAACATGCCTTCACCACATGAGCAAATCCTCACTCTGCCCTTGCTTACCCATTCAGTGGCCTCCCACTTCTGATCAGTCCCTTAAGATAGCCTGAACTCACGCTTGGGGAGAGTCTCAGAACTACCCCAAACCACGCAGAGAGGCTATGCCACAAGCACCCAGAGAACAGGCCTCCATCCCTACAAGAGGCGGGTGGCACCATTAATACTCAGCCCTCCTCCCATTCCCATGCCTTTGGGGACTTCAACCACTTCAGAATAACAACTAACTTCATGGGTCAACCTGACAAGTCCATGGAACACAAAGACTTTGGCCATTATTCTAGATGTTTCAATGAAGGTATTTTTCAAATGAGATGACCACCGAAACCTGTCAAGCTATCCAGAATGTGGAACGGCCTCATCCAATCAAAGGATGAAGAACATCAAGATGTACCACTGATGAAGAAGAAATCCTGCCAGCAGGCAGCCTTCACACTTCAACCAAACTTCAGCCTGCACACCTTCCCTGCAGAGTTTGGACCTGCCGGGCCTCCATCACTGCATGAGCTAATTCTTAAAATGAACCCATGTACAAACACACAGAGCGGCAGCTGCTTCCGCAGCCAATCTGGACTCCTCAGAATAGGTGTGACCGTGGCACAGAGGAGCCTGAGGAGGGGAGGAGAAAGCACGGCCTCCGTGTCAGACTTTTTCTGTGGGGAATGACTTGCTAGTGCCCTGACCAGATCAATTTCTCATTTTCACTTCCTGGTGAATCATATTCCGGCAGCTGGTTGGAATGAAAAGGAACAAGCCATTCTCTTCGTGCCCAGACAGAACTCTGTTTAACATTTAGTTTCAGGCAGCTTGAAGGTGGTGTGCGCGTGTGTGCGTGTTCCCATCCCAGTGAAATTCTCCAGCTTTGAGGAAAAGAACAGACTGCTTTAATGAGCGACAGTCTGAGCATCATCAGAGTTCTCCATAGCAACAGCCCTCCTACCCCATTCGGCCCCTATCTCCCCACCCCACACAGGCCTCTAGGAACACCAGCTAGCGTCCTCACAGAAACTGGCCATACCGGAGGTAGCCACTGCAGAAGCTACTGGCCATTCAGGAACCACCTGGGTTCTGGGTTTTACTTATTTATTTATTTAAAATTTTTTCAAGCAGTATATTTTGATTATATTCTTTCCCCTCCTCTATCTCCTCCTAGACCCTCCCCATCTCTCCACCCACCAACTTCATGTTCTTTCTCTCTCAAAACAAAAAGAAGGCTGCACCCGGGAACAGCCCGCCTACACTTCCTGATCAACCTACAGGGCTACACTGCCCGGTACCTCCTCTCTCTTCCTATCCCATCCAGCTTACATCCAGATCCCCCCACCCTCTGTTTCTCTTCCCCCTCCCTGCCCTGGTGGCAGAGAGCCTCCCTGCTCTGCCTGCTTGGGCGCTGGGTCCTAACCCCAAGCGTAGGGTAAAGGGGAGCTCGGGGGCTTCTTTGTCCCCATAGCCCGCCTGCAGCAAGCAGGGTGGGCCCTTTGTCTGCGAGCGAACCAAGCAGCACGGACTTTCATCAGGGCACCTAGTGAGACATCATTGTGGTGAGTGAGTGCTGCGGCACCCGGGAACAGCCCGCCTACACTTCCTGATCAACCTACAGGGCTACACTGCCCGGTACCTCCTCTCTCTTCCTATCCCATCCAGCTTACATCCAGATCCCCCCACCCTCTGTTTCTCTTCCCCCTCCCTGCCCTGGTGGCAGAGAGCCTCCCTGCTCTGCCTGCTTGGGCGCTGGGTCCTAACCCCAAGCGTAGGGTAAAGGGGAGCTCGGGGGCTTCTTTGTCCCCATAGCCCGCCTGCAGCAAGCAGGGTGGGCCCTTTGTCTGCGAGCGAACCAAGCAGCACGGACTTTCATCAGGGCACCTAGTGAGACATCATTGTGGTGAGTGAGTGCTGCGGCACCCGGGAACAGCCCGCCTACACTTCCTGATCAACCTACAGGGCTACACTGCCCGGTACCTCCTCTCTCTTCCTATCCCATCCAGCTTACATCCAGATCCCCCCACCCTCTGTTTCTCTTCCCCCTCCCTGCCCTGGTGGCAGAGAGCCTCCCTGCTCTGCCTGCTTGGGCGCTGGGTCCTAACCCCAAGCATAGGGTAAAGGGGAGCTCGGGGGCTTCTTTGTCCCCATAGCCCGCCTGCAGCAAGCAGGGTGGGCCCTTTGTCTGCGAGCGAACCAAGCAGCACGGACTTTCATCAGGGCACCTAGTGAGACATCATTGTGGTGAGTGAGTGCTGCGGCACCCGGGAACAGCCCACCTACACTTCCTGATCAACCTACAGGGCTACACTGCCCGGTACCTCCTCTCTCTTCCTATCCCATCCAGCTTACATCCAGATCCCCCTACCCCCTGTCTCCCTCCATCCCTCCGTTCTTGGAGCAGAGTGCCTCCCTGTTCAGCCTGCCTGGGCGCTGGGACTGAACCCGAAGGTGAGTGCAAAGGGGAAGGTGGTAGCTCCTTTGTCTCCATAACCTGCCTGCAGCAAGCAGGGTGAGCCTTGGCTTGGAAGCTAACCAAGCAGCAAGGAGATCGGAACTGGACTCCAGGAGAAACAGCACGGGGGAGTGACATCACTTGGAAGGTACATCAGTTGGCAAGAAGACCTGATCCTGTAAAAGAAGATCCATAGGAGAATATTGGAAGGAAGAGATGGGGAGACGCCAATGCAAGAATTCACCCAACAATCTGAAGAACAACACGAAACCACCAGAAGCCAGCGACCTCACAACAGGAGGACATGAACACCTGAATCATGAAGAAGGAGAAAAAACTGACTTCATGACAGTGATTGACACCCTTAAACAGCATATAAAAAACGCCCTTATAGAAATGGATGAGAAGTATAACAGAAAGTTCGAGGAATTGAGTAAATCAGTGAATGATACCCTAGGAAAGCAAGGAAAAACAATCAAGCAGATAATGGAAACAGTTCATGATTTGAAAAATGAAATGGAGGCAAAGAAGAAAACACAAACAGAGGGCCGGCTGGACATGGAAAATCTAGGTAAACGAATAGAGACTACAGAAACAAGCATAACCAGCAGAATACAAGAGATAGAAGAAAGAATCTCAGAGTCTGAGGATAACATAGAGAAAATAAACGCACTGATCAAAGAAAACAGCAAGTCCAACAAACTCTCATCACAAAACATTCAGGAAATATGGGACACAATAAAAAGACCAAACCTAAGAATAATTGGAGTAGAAGAAGGAGAAGAAGTGCAGCTCAACGGTCCAGAAAATATACTTAACAAAATTATAGAAGAAAACTTTCCCAACCTGAAGAAGGATGTACCTATGAAGGTTCAAGAGGCATACAGAACCCCAAATAGGCTGGATCAAAAAAAAACATCCCCTCGTCATATAATAATCAAAACACAAAATATACAGAATAAAGAAAGAATATTAAGAGCCGCAAAGGAAAAAGGCCAACTTACTTATAAAGGTAAACCTATCAGACTTACACCTGACTTCTCTATGGAAACCATGAAAGCCAGAAGGTCCTGGATAGATGTACTGCAAAAACTAAGAGACCATGGATGCAAGCCCAGACTACTATATCCAGCCAAGCTTTCGTTCACCATAAATGGAGAAAACAAAATTTTCCAGGATAAAAACAAATTTAAGCAATACGTAGCCACAAATCCAGCCTTACAGAAAATAATAGAAGGAAAATCACTAACCAAGGAGTCCAACAAAGACCTCAATAACTCAGACATCTAGAGACCCTTCACCAGCACAACTCAAAGAAGGGAAACACACAAACCCTACTACTTAAAAAGTGACCGGAGTTAACAACCACTGGTCATTAATATCACTTAATGTCAATGGACTCAACTCACCTATAAAAAGGCACAGGCTAAGAGACTGGATACGAAAACAGGACCCAACATTCTGCTGTCTACAAGAAACACACCTCAACCACAAAGACAGGCACCTGCTCAGAGTAAAGGGCTGGGAAAAGGCTTATCAAGCAAATGGACCTAAGAAACAAGCAGGTGTGGCCATACTAATTTCTAACAAAGTTGACTTCAAACTTAAATCAATCAAAAGAGATGGAGAGGGACATTTTATACTCATAACAGGAAAAATTCATCAGGAAGAAATCTCAATCCTGAATATCTATGCCCCTAATATAAAAGCACCCACGTATGTAAAAGAAACATTGCTAAAATTCAAGGCAGCCATCAAACCGCACACACTAATAGTAGGAGACTTCAACACTCCTCTTTCACCAATGGACAGGTCAATCAGACAGAAACCTAACAGAGAAATTAGAGAATTAATGGAGGTAATGAAGCAAATGGACTTAACAGACATCTATAGAATATTCCACCCAAATAGGAAAGAATATACCTTTTTCTCTGCAGCTCATGGAACCTTCTCGAAAATTGACCACATACTTGGTAACAAAGCTAACTTACACAGCTACAAAAAAATATTACTAACCACCTGTGTCTTATCAGACCACCATGGATTAAAGTTAGAATTCAACAACAATGCTACCCCCAGAAAGCCTACAAACTCATGGAAACTGAACAGTCAACTACTGAACCATACCTGGATTAAGGAGGAAATAAAGAAAGAAATTAAAGTCTTCCTTGAATTCAATGAAAATAAAGAAACAACATACTCGAACTTATGGGACACTATGAAAGCAGTCCTGAGAGGAAAGTTCATAGCACTAAGTGCCCACTTAAAGAAAACAGAGAAAGCACATATTGGAGACTTAACAGCCCACCTGAAAGCTCTAGAAAAAAAAGAAGCAGACTCACCTAGGAGGAGTAGAAGACTGGAAATAATCAAACTGAGGGCTGAAATCAACAAAATAGAAACACAAAAAACAATCCAAAGAATCAATGAATCAAGAAGCTGGTTCCTGGAAAAAATCAACAAGATTGACAAACCCCTATCCAAACTAATCAAACGGCAGAGAGAAAATTTGCAAATTAATAAGATCAGAAATGAAAAGGGGGACATAACCACAAACACAGAGGAAATTCAGAGAGTCATTAGATCTTACTACAAAAGCTTGTATGCCACTAAACTGGAAAATGTAAAAGAAATGGACACTTTCTTAGATAAATACGATTTACCAAAATTAAATCAGGACCAGGTGAACAAGCTAAACAGACCTGTCAGTCGCGAAGAACTAGAAGCTGTTATCAAAAACCTCCCTACCAAAAAAAGCCCAGGGCCAGATGGTTTCAATGCGGAATTCTACCAGAACTTCCAAGAAGACCTAATACCTATACTCCTCAATGTATTCCACAATATAGAAACAGAAGGGTCATTACCAAATTCCTTTTATGAAGCTACAGTTACTCTGATACCAAAACCACACAAAGACTCAACCAGGAAAGAGAATTACAGGCCGATCTCACTCATGAATATCGACGCAAAAATCCTCAACAAAATACTGGCAAACCGAATCCAAGAACACATCCGAAAAATTATCCATTATGATCAAGTAGGCTTCATTCCTGAGATGCAGGGCTGGTTCAACATACGAAAATCTATCAATGTAATCCATCATATAAATAAACTGAAAGAAAAAAACCATATGATCATTTCATTAGATGCTGAAAAAGCATTTGACAAAATTCAACACCCATTTATGTTAAAAGTCTTGGAGAGATTAGGGATACAAGGGTCATACCTAAATATAATAAAAGCTATATACAGCAAGCCGACAGCTAACATCAAATTAAATGGAGAGAAACTCAAAGCCATCCCGCTTAACTCAGGAACACGACAAGGCTGCCCACTTTCGCCATACCTCTTCAATATAGTGCTGGAAGTTCTAGCAATAGCAATAAGACAGCATAATGGGATCAAGGGGATTCGAATTGGAAATGAAGAAGTTAAACTTTCGTTATTCGCAGATGATATGATAGTGTACATAAGCGACCCCCAAAATTCCACCAAAGAACTTTTACAGCTGATAAACAGCTTTAGTAATGTGGCAGGATACAAGATCAACTCCAAAAAATCAGTCGCCCTCCTATACTCAAAGGATATGGAAGCAGAGAGGGAAATCAGAGAAGCTTCTCCATTCACGATAGCCACAAACAGCATAAAATATCTTGGGGTAAATCTAACCAAGGAAGTGAAAGATCTATTTGACAAGAACTTTAAGGCATTGAAGAAAGAAATTGAAGAGGATACCAAAAAATGGATGGACATCCCTTGCTCTTGGATTGGGAGGATCAACATAGTAAAAATGGCAATTCTACCAAAGGCAATTTATAGATTCAATGCAATCCCCATCAAGATCCCATCAAAATTCTTCACAGATCTGGAGAGGACAATAATCAACTTTATATGGAAAAACAAAAAACCCAGGATAGCCAAAACAATCCTATACAATAAAGGATCTTCTGGAGGCATTACCATCCCTGACTTCAAACTCTATTACAGAGCTACAGTAATGAAAACAGGGTGGTACTGGCATAAAAACAGAGAAGTCGACCAATGGAATCGTATAGAAGACCCGGACTTTATCCCACAAACCTATGAACACCTCATTTTCGATAAAGGAGCTAAAAGTTTACATTGGAAGAAAGAAAGCATCTTCAACAAATGGTGCTGGCACAACTGGATGTCAACCTGTAGAAGAATGAAAATAGACCCATATCTATCACCGTGCACAAAACTCAAGTCCAAATGGATTAAAGACCTCAATATCAGCCCGAAAACACTGAACCTGATAGAAGAGAAAGTGGGCAATACCCTACAACAGATGGGCACAGGCGATCGCTTCTTAGGTATAACCCCAGAAGCACAGACATTAAGGGCAACATTGAATAAATGGGACCTACTAAAACTGAGAAGCTTCTGTAAAGCAAAGGACACTGTCACTAAGACACAAAGGCAACCTACTGACTGGGAGAAGATCTTCACCAACCCCGCAACAGACAAAGGTCTGATCTCCAAAATATATAGAGAACTCAAGAAACTAGACTTTAAAATGCTAATTAACCCAATTAAAAAATGGGGCGCTGAACTGAACAGAGAATTCTCAACAGAAGAAGTTCAAATGGCCAAAAGACACTTAAGGTCATGCTCAACCTCCTTAGCGATCAGGGAAATGCAAATCAAAACAACTTTGAGATATCATCTTACACCTGTAAGATTGGCTAAAGTCAAAAACACCAAGGATAGCCTTTGCTGGAGAGGCTGTGGAGGAAGGGGTACCCTCATCCATTGCTGGTGGGAATGCAATCTTGTGCAACCACTGTGGAAGTCAGTGTTTCGGTTTCTCCGGAAATTCGGGATCAACCTACCCCTGGACCCAGCAATACCACTCTTGGGAATTTACCCAAGAGATGCTCTATCACATGTCAAAAGCATTTGTTCAACTATGTTCATAGCAGTATTATTTGTAATAGCCAGAACCTGGAAACAACCTAGATGCCCTTCAATGGAAGAATGGATGAAGAAAGTATGGAATATATACACACTAGAGTACTACGCTGCGGTAAAAAACAATGACTTCTCGAATTTTGCATGCAAATGGATGGAAATAGAAAACACTATCCTGAGTGAGGTATCCCAGGCCCAAAAAGACGAACATGGGATGTACTCACTCATAATTGGTTTCTAGCCATAAATAGGGTTCACGGAGTCTACAATAGGCGAATCTAAAGAAGCTAAGTAAGAAGGTGAACCCAAGGAAAAACATATAGTTATCCTCTTGGATAAGGGAAGTAGACAAAATTGCCGGGGGGAAAAGTGGGATCTTGGGGGTGGGGTGGGATGGGGGTTAGGGGAGATGGGGAGAGAAAAGGTAGAAGGGAAGGAGGGTGGACTTGGGGAAACAGGAGGATCGGGATAAAGGAAGGTTGGATAGGGGAGCACGGAACCACAATTCTTAGTTAAGGGACCCACTTTAGGGTGGGCAGGAGACTTGACCCTAGAGGGGCTCCCAGGTGCCCAAGCTGAGGTCCCCAGTTAGTTCCCTGGGCAGCTGAGGATAGGGAATCTGAAATGACCCTACCCTAGAGCAATACTGACGAATATATTGCATACCATCCTAGAACTTGCATCTGGCGATGGATGGAGATAGAGACAGAGACCCACACTGGAGCACTGGACTGAGCTCCCAAGGTCCCAATGAGGAGCAGAAGGAGTGAGATCATGAGCAAAGATGTCGGGACCACGAGGAGTGCACCCACCCACTGAGACAGTGGAGATGATCTACTGGGAGCTCACCAAGGCCAGCTGGACTGTTACCAGAAAAAGCATGGGATAAAACTGGACTCTCGGAACATGGCGAACAATGAGGGCTGATGAGACACCAAGGACAATGGCACGCGGTTTTGATCCTATGCAATGTGCTGGCTTGGTGGGAGCCTAGCCAGTCTGGATGTTCACCTTCCTAGATATGGATGGAGGGGGGAGGACCTAGGACGTACCACAGGGCAGGGAACCCTGACAGCTCTTTGGACTGGAAAGGGAGGGGGAGAGGAGTGGGGGGAAGGGGAGAGGGGTGGGAGGAGGGGGAGAAGAGTGGGAGGAGGGGGAGAAGAGTGGGAGGAGGGGGAGGGAAATGGGAGGCTGGTGGGAGGAGGTGGAAATTTGTTTTTTTTTTCTTTTCTTTATCCTCCTTTTATCAATAAAAAAATTAAAAAAAAAAAAAAAAAAAAAAAAAACAAAAAACAAAAAGAAAAAAAAAACCACCATGGAGTCCATTTTGTGTTGGCCAACTGCTCCTGGGCATGGGGCCTAATCTGGAGTGTGACTGGTTAATAGACACAGTAAAACCCAAATAAGGAAAATTGACTTCCTTTTCCCAGCAGGTACCAATTGCAACTAGCTTCTTGGTTAGGAATAGGATCTCAGTGGTGGGGATTTTGTCTGGCCATGTGCAGACTGTCACAGTCTCTCTGAGTTCATATTGAAAAGTCCTGTTGTGTCCATATCTGACGCTGCTTAAGTGGCCAAGAACCCACAAATGGACAGGTCATGGGCCTAGAGGAAAACCTGCTGCTGTTGATCTGCTAAGGAATGTAGCAATAAATGACTCCTAACGGCGTGTTACTATACCCATAGATCAGTGCCTCGCTCAGCCCTGCTCAGAGGAAGTTTCCTCTTGCAATAGATGAAAACTAACAGAGACCCACAAGTGGCAATATGCAGAGTGAGAGACTTTGGAGCACCCAGTCTGGATGTCTTCAACAAAGCCCTGGACCCATGTAGAAGAGGAAGTGACAAAATTGTAAAAGCCAGAGGTGGTGGGTGACTCCAAAGGCTCTGCTTTAGGTCATAGCAGGGAGGCAGTGCTAAAGAAGGTGGGGGAGTCAGAGCACCCCATAATAACACAGGCCACTCCTTCCACTATGAAACTGGAAAGTGGAACTGAAAGGCCCAACCGGGGACTGTGACAAAGGTCCCACATGTCCTGTTAGGGAGTGCCCTCATAAACACAGTGGATGACAATGTGCCTTATTGGGTGGGCTCCCTCACTTACAGGTAGGCTCCCTCACAGCTGGGATCATTCCCACACGCCCCCAGGTTAGCAGGTGGGCTCCCTCACAGGTGGACTCCCTCACAGCTGGGCTCCCTCACAGATGGACTCCCTCACAGGTGGACTCCCTCACAGCTGGGCTCCCTCACAGGTGGGCTCCCTCACAGCTGGGCTCATTCCCACACACCCCCAGGTTGGCAGGTAGGCTCCCTCACAGGTGGACTCCCTCACAGGTGGGCTCCCTCACAGATGGACTCCCTCACAGGTGGACTCCCTCACAGGTGGGCTCTCTCACAGGTGGACTCCCTCACAGGTGGACTCCCTCACAGGTGGACTCCCTTATAGCTGGGCTCCTTCCCACACAATCCCCCCAGGTTGCCTGACCCTTTCTGTCTATAGCATGAAGACATTCTTGGAGGCCTGAAATCTTCCAACCCCTGCCTCTTGTGGGATCAGGTGACAGAGTTCCAGCCAATGGAATAGGGACAAAAGGTGTGTCTCTTCTGGGCTGGTTTATGGGTGCTCCCTTCTTCCCTCCCCATGGCCTGAGGTCTCCTTCTGTCTCTGCAGACCCCAGACTCCATAGTGTACTTTGCATGAGTAAGAAAGTAACCCCTTCAGGTTTGGAGATGGAACTTAGTGAACAGCACGCACAAGCCTTGGGTTCTACCACCACTATGACTGACACGGAATATGGTAACACACACCTTCAATTCCAGCATTCAGGAAGCAGATGCAAGTGGATCCCTGTGAATTCAAGACTAGGCTGATCTACATAGCCAGTTTTAGGCCAGCCAAGGCTACACAGCAAGACCTTGTTCAAAAAACAAACAACAAACAAAAAAATGAAAAAAACAAAACAAACAATAAAGGAAAACAACAAGATCCTCGGGTACATAATGAGTTTGAGGTCAACCTGAGCTACATAAAACCTTGTCTCGAAAAATAAAAACAAACCAACTTCCTCTGAGTTTCTCTGATGCACTATGGATGCTCACCTGGCATATGTATCTGGCCTTCCTCAAACACGTTCCTGTATTATGAGTAAGAAGCAGACCCAGGAAGGTAGGATGACTTGGTCAGGGCCAATACAGGCCCCTGGGAAGGACGGTCCCTCTAACACATGCCTATCATCTGCCAAGCCATGAGAGCAATACTACCTTGGCTATCTATCTATGTGCATGTAATCAATGGTTTTCAGATACTTCATTGGAAAATACCTTATTTCCCATTAGATAGGCTGTGACTCTCATTTCTGAGATATAATCAGATATGAACCTGAACACCTCATTGAGTCCACAGTTTCTAGCCTGTGCATGAAAATCTCCACCCACCTCCCCAGTTCGAAAACACTTCTTCCAGAGCTTGGGATGACTCAGTGGTTAAGAGCACTGTCTGACTTTCCAGAGGACCTAGGTTCTATTCCCAGCATCCACATGACGACTCACAACCACCTGTAACTCCAGTTCCAGGGATCTGGGACCCTTTTCTGGCCTCTATGGGTACTGCACACACATGGTATATACACACACATACAGCCAAACACTCATATACATTAAACAAAATAATTTTTAAGCACTTTACCCAAAGGTACTGTTAGATCTACTAGTAAGTCTCCTATTTCTTCTTGGGGAACCTCTCCAGCCCTAGACAATCACATTGTCTATCTGTCTCAAGAGACTCGGAGCATTTCATATCAGTTGACCCATATAACATGCAGCCTTTGTGACTGTCTGCCACAATGTGGCAACATCCATCACTGTTTCATTCCTATTTATAATATTCCATAGCATGTAGGTGGTAGCATCTCTCAGTGTTTTTCCGATCTGACTGGTGAGTAATATTCCATGATATGGACCTACCACAGTTTAACGGTCCAGCATGACCTGCAGTTGGAGCTGTCGATGCGCATTTGGGGCTGTGAGTCTGCCATGAACACGCGTGGGGTTTGTTGTATGTTTGAGACAGAGTCCACTGTGATAACCTCTCGTTGATGTGTTTACTGTCTGCTCCCCTCTCTTGGAGCGCTCCTGGCTCTCACTTCCCTCTCTTCAATGCATCTTGGGTCACATCTCAGTCCTCCTACTCCTCGATTCTGACTTCCTCTCCACTGCTCTGCTTGGAAATGCCCAGCATTTGTCTTTCCTCTCCAAGTAGCACCACTCTACGCTGACAGCATCCAGGCTTCCTAGGGCTGCATGGTGTCCCCAATCCTGGAGTTAGTATTGGTCCCCATTCTGCCCAGACATGGTGGCTGCAGACCTGGGGTGAGCTGGCATGTAATCATGTGATCATGCAGCAAACACACTGTGATATGTCATGTCCTGTTAGGTTCCTGAGCATCTGGAGACCCCACTCTGGACCTGGGTAGGAGGGAGGCACCTCCCACCCCCTCCAATGTCAGAATGCGGGTCCCTCCTGTTGTTCAGTCCCTGCAAGCTTTTTTTCCCTCTCCATGCAGTGCTTGGGGAGGCTTGGTCTAGTATGTGTCTGTGGTTCACTCAGCCTTTCAACAAACATTTACTAAGCTCAGAGAGGAGTCAGCCAGTGGTGCTGGTTCTGGGAACACAGCCAGGATGCGCCCTCACAGGCAAGGTTGAGGAGTCCGGTACAAAGAGGTCACCAGGCAGTGGGAGAAATACATGCAAGGCACAGGTGTACAGGGGACAGTGGCCAGTGAGCACGGAGACCAGCAGAGCAGCAGGGAGAGGAGGAAGGATAGGGAATGGGGCAAAGTAGAGGCTGCAAAGATGCTTCACCCTGGGAGCCTCCTCTTTCCTCTCTCTCTCTCTCTCTCTCTCTCTCTCTCTCTCTCTCTCTCTCTCTCTCTCTCTCACACACACACACACACACACACACACACACACACACGGCGAAGACATCTAGCAATTGCTGGAGACACTGTAGGTTTTTACATTGGGAGGGCAGAAGCTACTGGCATTTAGGTGTCAGAGGCCAGTATAGTACTGTCCATCCGCAGAGCACATAACAAACCCAACAAAGCGGTGCCCTGAGCACAAGAGCCCCAGTGTTGAGGAGAAGAAGTCACTGGATCTAGAGCCAGGAAAGCCAGAAGTAATGCACGCACACACTCGCGTGTGCGCACATCCACACAAGCACACCTGTGTATATGCTTCATATGCAGATAATCCCCAACCCACGACCATCCAATATCCAGTTTCTCACTTTCAAGGATGAAGTAGAAAAAGTCCCGTTTGCGTGTAAACTTGGCTCCTTCCCCAAGCCAGTTATGTGCACTCAATCACCTCTGGATGCTGAGCTTCACTAATGCCCCCGTCACAGCTGACCCTCTACAACACTCTCTGTGGTAGAGTTGAGACGGGCAAACATTGGGTAGAGTGGACACATTTCCGAAGGGCAATAATTACAGGTCCGGAGGGCTTAATCAGGATGTGGGCCCATGCTAAGTTAAGGAGTACCGACGTTATCTCTCCAGCTCGACTCATATCCCCGGTCCTGTCTGGCTCAGCACAGAACACATTGCAGCAAGCTCGAGACATGAAATCAACACACGGTGAGGATTAACTGACTGTAGAAGGAGGAAGGACAGACGGACAGAAGCAGAGATCAAATCACCAGATGGTGCTGTGAGCCTCCACTGGGACCTGGGGCCGAAGCCAAGGGGTTAGGGGTTGGCCTTACCCTTCCCAAGCCTTTCTAGAGAAAAACCTCTGATACCTGATAGACAGGTGATGCCACCAAATACTTCAGGCTGTCCCCTGTAATGAATCCAGCCAGGCTCAACTCCAGTGGCTGCTTGAGACCATGTATGTGGGTCTTGTGGTTCAGAGGCTAAGAGGTAGGCAGCCTGCTCACCATGCTCAGGGGTAGGCATCCCAGCACAGAAATGCAGCAGGCAAGAAACACACTAACTGGCCCATATAAAGCCCCAAGGTGTCCTTTCCATCTTAGAGGGAGGTGTCTTCTAGGATGGAATTTTAAAATAATGTACCTTCCAAGAAGAAAAGCTCCCCCTGCCCCTCCACACACGTTTAAAAAACCAAGCCTCCCATCTAGAGCTGATCTTCCCCGCAGGAGGCTCTCGGCAATGGCTCTCAGGCACTCAGACCAGAATGCTCAATCCCATCAACCCCCAGGACAACACAGGGGACCACAAGCTTTCGGCCGATCATATTCTATGACCTTGTCACATTTTGAAGCTTCCCCTGAAAAAAATCAAGAGTCCGAGGAATCTGTGGATGTCTCCATAACCCCCAGTAGAGGAGACTCTATCAGATGTGACTGACTACCTTAGGGATCTAGGGTGGGTTTTTCTGTTCTCAGGATGAACCTTAGATAGCAGCAGAGGGGCCTGGGAGAGAGGGAGACAGAAGGAAGTTGACTCAGCAGACAGAGGAGACTCAGGCCTCTAACAGCAGACAAGATTCCCGGCTATAAAAGGGAGGAAGGAGTCGCATTCCAAGGAATGCACATGCGTCTCTACAGGCTAAAGACAGCAGAGCATCGGCTGGTCAGTGCCTTGACTGCCACCAGTGACTCTGACCCGCAGAACTGAAAGGTAAAACAGTGTGATAATCTGCACCAGTAGCCAGAGGAATCTTTCACACCACCCCATAGGGCTGGAGATGCAGACTGCGGGGGCAGGCATCCTTCTAGAGGCTTGCTATCCTACCACCCTTGGGCTTCAGAAGGCAGCGGGCACACTGTGCAGCTGCTTCTGTCATGGTGGCACAGGGTTAAGGTTGAAGTGAATGTGGGGACATTCAGAGCAGGAGGCTCTGACACCAGAGTAGACACCCCATGAAGAATGTGATCGAGACTGCCGCTGGCATCATGATCAACACCTCCCACACTTGCCTGGCCTCCACCTGATTCCATCAAATCCTCCACTTCTCCCCAAGAACAATAATAAAATAAACCGCCCTGGAAAAAATATTGGCTAGGGTGGACCACGGGGGCTATGATCATCTCTGGTCCCTTGTGACAACACCCACTCAGGACTAAGCACAAGTGGGTGCTTCCTGTCCATCTGGGGCTTGGCTCCCATGAAGGAAAACACCTGTTGGCTCCGGGGAGCCAAATGCCTCAAGTCTGGCCATGGATCCTTCCAGATTCTTCCACCCACCCGGCTCCATATCTAGAAGGCTCCCGTCTTATTGTCACTAAGCACCTTGACAGTCACAGCCTGTCTTGGGAAAATAAAACCCAAACACCAGCATGCTCCATGGAAATGTCCCTGGCCACAGCAGCTGCCTCCCCTCCCCAGAGGCTCCTTGTTTGCTGGAACAGATGCTTCTTCAGCAGAACTCTACCAAAGGGACCAGCTCACTGCAGAGGCTACACTTGGCTCTTGCAAAGTGGCACCCTCCTAATAAAACAAACCGGCCAGGGTTAAGAGCCCTAGAACTCAGTTCCTGTCTTCTGTGACCAGTATCTCTCCAGGTAGGCACACATCCTAAGATATCACCAGAAATGGGAGGAATGAGAGAGAAGATGCCAAGAGCTCTCGAACCAAGTGGCCAAGAGCAGTCAAGTCACCACAGGGGGGCACTCACATGGCAGAGGGCAACATGAGTCAGCACGGGACACAGGAGAGGTGGAGGCAAAAAGAAAAGAGCAGCATTTCAAAGTATACTACACAGATGTCCTAAAAGTAAGGACAGAATGCTATGGTGCCTACTACGCTCCTGGCACCAGCCAAGGAGTGATGAGTCTACCCATGACTGAGTTTGACATCAGTGAAGGCCTGGGAACAGCTCCCAAAAGCTGGGACCCAAAGGTGTCCAGGGCCTGGACATAGTTGAGCCAACATGAGGTTGCTGAGAGAGTCAACCCCGCACTGCTCCAGTCTGAGCTCAGCATCCCCTCAGAAAGGTCTAGAAAGAAAATGTATCATACGAACTGTGAGTCACACTGGGCGGCTGCGGGCAGATGATTTGATTTCTGCCTCTATGTTTTTGATATCATCCATAGACAGCGGACATGTACCGCTTCGCAAACCAGAACTGATGCTATTTTTACAAGTCTCTAGAGGGTTCACCGCCTCTCCTAGAACGGCTTAAAATAACACCACAAACTCCACTACCGCATCTCTAACCAGCTCCATGACAAGCTCTGTCCCCAGGAAGGCAAAGAGAAGCGGAACACTGACAAAAACAGAGGCGAGGACAAAAGATGAAATGCCCCTGGCTGTGGAGATGAGGAAGGAGCCACAGGCCAAGGAACACACGTGGTCTCTACAAGCTAAAAACAACAAGGAACCAGCTAAGCGACACCTGACTGTCAGCAGTGGCTGTATCAGACTTTGATCGGCAGAACTGAGAGATGATGATGCTGTTGTGACAGCGTGTCCCAATAAGTAGTCAGAGGAGTCACATACCTATGCCTTCCAGGGTACTGGGAGCTGCTGGCTCTCAGGTCGGCTGCTGTCCTCAGGACTCCCTACCCTTGTGCTCCAGCACACAGTGGACGCTCCTTGAGTCTGGTCCTACTACACCCACGGTGCAGGGTTAAGGATGTAGAGGGTATGGAGACACTCAGAGCAGGAAGCTTGGGTCCTGGAGTTCCTAGACCCAAGACACACGCTCCTCACTCTCCTCACTCGGCCTTCTCACCTCCTGATTTTTCCCTTGTTGTTAGACAAGGCCTTGAAACCTGAGAACACTTGGCTCTCACATGGTCTCGAGGGACACCACGCACCCTCCAATCTCACCTGCTCTCAGATCTCAGGCCGGCACAGACAACGCACCTGTGTGCCATGAAAACCCTGCTCTCTTGGGAGCAGCTCTGACTTGACAGGGAAAGCAGAGAGCGCCAAGAAAGACAGGAGCTCACAGCACCAGATGCCAGGGAGGCATGAGGCAGTCAAGAACATGACCGCTCTGGTCCCACACAGGTCGCCAAGGCCAGGTTATAGGAACCCCAAAGAAGTGGGCAGCAAAGCGGAGAGCAGGGTTGAGGTCGGAGAACAGAGGGGGAAAGCGTAGGAGAGAGTAGAAAGGAACAGCCAGGAAATGGCAATCTTGACAGGAACAGAGGGGAAAGAAGACATCTTGACATCTTCTCTCCCTCCCCCTTCCTTCTCGCCTCCTCTTTCCTTCCTTTCCACTCTCCTTTCCTAACACCTTCCTCATGTTTCAAATTTCTGTTGCTTGATCAAAGCAAACGCACACGCACAGTCTAAACCTCCAGTCTCCAACCCCATCCCTCATCTACCAGGCTACGGTCTTCATCAGCGATCTCTCTAGATCCAAGGCCCTGGCCCCATCCTGATGATAGAGCTGCAGGGTGTACAGGCCCGGGGCAGCTCAGAGGTCAGAGCCCCCCATTCCTACCCTGTGGGGCCCTCTGCTTGGAGAATGAAACAACAGAATCATACCATGAGCAGCACAAGGTTCAGCCCCTGCCCAGCTATCCCTGGTTGAGGATGGGGCCCAGGCACCCTCCATCCAAGGGGATCTAAGGGTCTGGGGTCAAACACAAGCCTACAGTATCCAGGGAAGAGCACCGATATCCCATAGGAGGGGTGGGTAGAGAAAAGAGTCCAGTGCTTCCTACTCCGGCCAGCTCTCAACGTGCTGGTGAGAGCCTGCTGGATGTCAGCAAGAGGTACCAGTGCCATTGTGTGGCTGGCATGGTAAGGAGGGGAACAGCGGGACTGAAGGTCTGCTGCAAGCTTCTCTCTCCCCAGAGTCCTCCACTCCCTGTCCAAGCAGCTAGTGTCCTTAGCACCCTTCGCTGTTCTCAGTCCAAAGGGAGATGAACACGTCCACACTTCTGACGGAGCCAACATTCTTCTAACAAATATTTTGCCTCTTGGGCATCAGGCAATTAAGAGATAGCAGTGGAAGAGAGCCAGGTTTCACCCTGGGCAGCTGCCCAGCAAAGGCCACAGGTATAACCAGCAAGTGGCACAGAGGGACAAGCAAGGCAAGAGCTAGAAACAGCAGAGGGCACAGAGGGTTCTCGGAGAAATGACAGCAGAGCCACCCCTTGGGACACAAGCAGTTTTCTGAGATGAAAGAGCTTTCGGCACCAAAGGAAAAACCATGAGGACGGCAGTCTGATCTAAAGTCTGCGAGACAAAGGTCAGGAGTTTCATTTTGACCAAAGAACTTGGCCACCTACACTGACCCGGTCAAGAGCTTCCTGGCTTCTGGACCTTTGTTCTTAGCTTTCCTCTGCCCATGGTACTTTTCTCTAGAAGTTTTGCCTTCTTTGTTTCCATCATTTCATCCCCTGGGAGAAACTTTCTCTGAGCACAGAGTCTCTTCTGCCGCTGTTCCACTTGTTACTGTAACAAATTACCCAAACACGGTGCCCTAAAACTACTCGAATGTATCTTAGAGCTCTGGAGGTGAAACGCCAGAAACAAGTCTCACCGGGCTAAACTCCAGACTCCCTTTTGGGAATTTCAAAGGACTGTTCAAGCATTCTGTTTTCTCTTCCTTCCCCCTCTTTTGTTTGTTGTTGTTGCTAAACAGGGTCTCTCTCTGGCCTGGACCTCACAAAGCAGGGTAGGCTGCACAGCCCCAAGGACTTCAACCATGCCTGTGTCCAGCCCATAACACAGCATGTGGGAGGGGGTGGTGGTCTGGATGTAAAAGGTCCCCACAGGCTTACATGCTGAATACTTCGTTCCCAGCTATGGCACTATTTAAGGAGGCTCCGGAAACATGAAGGTCCAAGACCTGAATAAAGGAAGTAGGTCACTGAGGATGCACCTTTGAGTGTTATACCTGTCCCCAGTCCCTTCCTCTATCTCTGCCTCCCACCTATCACAAGTTGAGCAGTGCCTCCTCCCCACATGCCTGTCTCCTGAGGCTCCATCCAAGCACAAAGGACCAAGGGGTCACATCTACACTCTCTGGAACAGTCCTTCCTCCTTCACGCTGTCCCCTCGAGCAATTATGATCACAGTAATATAAAAGTAACTGATAGCGGGACTGAGGAGATGGCTCACTGGGTAAGAGCACTTGCTGAACAAGCCTGGGGACCTGGGTTCAAACCCTAAACAGTGTAAAAGTCCGGAGTAGGGGCTGGAGAGATGGCTCAGCAGTTTAGAGCACTGGCTGCTCTTCCAGAGAACCCAGATTCGATTCCCAGCACCCACATGACAGCTCACAACTGTCTGTAACTCCAGTTCCAGGGGATCCAACACCCTCACACAGACATACATGCAGACAAACCACCAATATATATAAAATACAAATAAATAGACTTAAAACAAAAGGATTGGCGTAGACAAGGACAGTGAGAAAGCCGATGACAAAGGAATAAGGCAAAGTAGACACAGCAAGACACCCAGCATCCTCTTTTGGCCTTTACATGTGCATGCATGATGTGGGAGGGTCTTCTGTCTGTGTGTTACTTTCATTGGTTAATAAAGAAAATGCCTTGGTCTTTTAATAGGACAGCAGCTTAGATAGGTGGAGTAAACTGAACAGAATGCTGGGAGAAAGAAAGCAGAGTCAGGCAGACACCATGAATCTCAGGCCTGAGACGGACGTAGATTAAGATGTTTCCCGGTAAGCCACCACCTCGTGGTGCTACACAGATTATTAGAAATGGGTTAACCAAGATGTGAGAATTAGCCAATATGAGGCTAGAACTAATGGGCCAGGCAGTGTTTAAATGAATACAGTTCCCATGTAATTATTTCGGGTATTAAGTTAGCTGGGCGGCGGGAAGCGGCCCGCCGTTCCTCCTTCTACACACGCATGCATACATACATACATACACACACACACACATGCACATGTGCGCGCACACACATGCTTTTTAAAAAGATAACTAATGAGCCAGGTGGTGGTGGCACACACCTTTAATCCTAGCACTCAGGAGGCAGAGGCAGGCAGATCTCTGTGAGTTCGAGGCCAGCATGGTCTACAAAAGCTAGTTCCAGGACAGGCCCCAAAGCTTTAGAGAAACCCTGTCTCAAACAACAACAACAACAACAAAAAACCCCAAACAAACAAAAAGCGGCTAATGAAGGTGGTGGGTATACAACTGAAGCCCAGGAGGCCATCAGCTGGCAGGTGACAGAGCTGGCACACACATCTTCAAACTCAGACATGACTCTGAAGAATTCTGTTTTGATGGGAGGTGGCATAAGTCTTCATGGCCTTGCCTGGACCTTCTCAGTGAGTACAACACCCCTTTGCCCATCCTACTCACCATCCCCTAAGGTGGACACATAGCTTAGCTCCTACACCGAGTCACAAATACCTGGGTGCATGGAAGCCTTGGCCTTACTACCTGGGTATCTTTGCACTGACCATATAATCGTGGTCAAGTCCCTGTCCCCGGAACGTACAGACCCTCTAGGATACATGGAGCAACAAGCAGCATGGCTGGGGGCTACTCACAGCACTGAACCACACAATCTGCACAGAGGGAGTCAGCTGGCTGCCACACCCTTGTCACCCACATGGTGTAGGTTGAGTGCTGCGGGTATTAGCTTTTCATGTAGGTGCTAGGACTAGAACCCAGGTCCTCAGGCTTGTGCAGAAGTCTTGTACCCACTGAGCCATCTCCATAGCCCAAATATGAGTTACTTTCCCATCACTGTGATCATGGACCTGAGGGAGGCAAAGATGTGTCCCCCCCCTGCCCGGCCAGCATGTCCTCAGCTCACCCCGCTCTCTGTAGCACCTGTGAGGCAGATCGTCAACAGCCCGCGATGGAACACAGTGGAAGTAACGAACGGTTCCCATGCTGTGCCAGACCAGGTCACAGCCGTGCCATCTGTCAACGCTAGCTGCAGCCAGAGAAGATTAAGATGTAAAGAGGCCAGGACTGGATGGAGGCCCTGCTGTCGGAGCTGGGGGTTACAGAGAGATGCTGCTTGCCTCAGGAGAACCTCACTTGCGGGGGAACTCCATTAGTCAGTCTCCTTGGCAGTTTCTTGTTACTTACGTATCAGCCAATGAGATCTGAGCAAGAGTGCCACAAGGTAGTTTTCAAAAAATTTCCGCAAAACGCTGGCATTTACCCCAACCCTTATCTTCCTTCCTTTGAACTTGCTCCCTCAAACGCTGACGTAATGGCTGGAGCTCCAGCGGTCACCTTGGACCATAAGATCAAGATCCATATGGAGGTGGGGGTGGGGGACTTGAGAGATGGCTCAGTGGTTAAAAGCACTGATTGCTCTTCCAGAGGATCCAGGTTCAATTTCCAGCATGCACACGGCAGCTCGCAACTGTCTATAATTCCAGTTCCAGGGTACCCAACACCCATTATTTTAAAAAAAAAAAAAAGCCCATATGGGGGAGGGGGTAAAGTATGGCAGAACTGTGAGCTAGGAGCCTGGGTCCCTGCAGGTTTGGGGAGGACCTGCCCCATTGCTTTAGACTGTATGCACAGGAATGTTCTTCTGTTTACAATACTGTGATTTGGGGTTCTCTGGAAGTGACAGCTACATCTTATTAAGATGATCCAGAATGGCCCCAGGATCCGTTTGAGGCCGATGCCTATGTTCTTGAACCTTGTGTCAATCAGTGATAAAAGAATGTGTTCTCTTGGACGTCACCAGAGAGGGTAAAGGAAATCAGAGGGGAAAGGAGCTTCTGGGACAGCTCTGGGATGGGGGTCACCAGAGTCTGGATGAAAGGCAGGTCAGCAGACCCCTGACCCGCTCTCCTGAAGGTCCAGCTTTACTAGTCTTGGAAGAACCCAGTAGAGTCTCCTTGACAAAGGAGCTCTGTGCTGTGGGAGTTTATTAGCGAGAGAGTTCAAAGGTCAGCTTACTTATGACATCATCACAGCACACAAGCAGAGTTGTCCCAATCCACTCTTGTTCCGTCTGGGCCAAACCACACGGAAACAGGTCTTCTGAGGAGCCCTGTAGCCACCAGTGACAGGCCCCAAACTGAAGAGCCAGTCATGCAACACCCTCACATACCACTTGGGATGACCCCTCTTTTTGGGGGCGCGGGGGTGTTGGTAGTTCCTTGAGACTGGGTCTCTCTATGTAGCCCTGGTTGTCCTGAAACTCACTATGCAGACCAGGCTGGCCTGAGATCTCCTTGCTTCTGCTTCCCAAGTGCTGAGATTAAAGGCATGTGCCAGCACACCCAGCTTCTGTATAAAGATGTCTCATAGCAAAGTGCCTGTGTGTGTGTGTGTGTGTGTGTGTGTGTGTGTGTGTGTGTGTGAGAGAGAGAGAGAGAGAGAGAGAGAGAGAGAGAGAGAGAGAGAGAGAGAGAGAGAGAGGAGCCTCTTCAAGTGACCAGCACTACTCTATAAACCAGTGCCTCAGGCACTGAGGACAGTGGCCAAGACTGCGAGTCAAGCTGCCACCAGGCTGCATGTCAAGCTGACAGCAGGCTGTCATACCATCTGTCTTACAGTGCAGGCATGCAATGACCTGCTCAGGCCACAAGGCCCACTCAAGCCCTGCACTCCTGCCCCCCAAGTCCTGGGAGGAAAACCAGGGAACCTGAGGAATCCCCTGCTCTGGCTTCCCAGTCCTGTAATTCCTTTCTCCCTGTCTCCCTTTCTTCCGTGAGCTGACGATCAGGGAGGGGAGAGAGGGACCTGCTGGGCACATTTGGTTCTTGCCCACTGGAGCCATTGCAGCAAGAGTGGCAGACCCAACTCAGCTCTGTGGTGGGGGAGGTGAGGCGAGGGGGAGGTGCTTTGCAGGAACGTTATTCCTTGAGTTTCAGTTTATCCACACAGAAACAGAGGTGGGAACAAAACACCGGTCCCGACCAGTCATGAAAAGCTCATCGGACCCTTTCCACACCTTGGCTACTCAGAACCACAGTAACAATGGTAGCCAGGACTCTGGTTGTGAAAGCATCCCCCTTCCCAGCTGCAGTCTGTGGCGAGCACAGCGGAGAGACAGAAGGCTCACCTGGGGACTCTTAGACATTCTTGTTCTGGTGTGGCTCAGACACCTGCCACGTGAGGTGCCCTGCAAGGGACAGGGTTTCACCCCCTGGTATTGGGGGATCATTCCCAATCAGGGGTTGTTTTGTGCCTGGGAGGGTATTAAATGATACTGGGGCCTCTACCTCACCCCACCCCCCACCTCCAGTAGTGGGAGAAAAGCACCCCTGAAGTCATGAAACCGCAAACCCCTCCAGAAGTTACCAAGTTCTCCCTGGAGGATGACTCTGCCTGAGGTAAGAACTGGCCTGAAATCTGAGGGCTCAGCTGGAGAGCACACAGATGAGGTCCCTCCCTGGGAACCCAAAGATTCCCACAGGGGAGGTACCCCCTGGAGGGAAGCCCCACAGGGAACTGGAAGAGCACAGACTGGTCACGAGGTGCTCTTTGTTGATAGACAAAGGGGGCGGGAAGGAACCTGGCTGCCAAGGGGAAAAGCCAGGGCCGGAGCTCAGATATCAAGCTCTCCTAAGGCACCAAGCCCCTTCCTGCTAGAACCATTTCATCATCTGAGGACCCAGCTGAGTCCTGGATCCACCCCTCCCTGATTTCCTAAGGCCGCTAAGTCTTACCCTGCAGTCCCTGTTTCCGGGAAGTTCAGCCATTTGGCTCCGCCCTCCAGCCAGACTACCTTGGGGTCCTTAGGTAGCCAGAAAATGCTCACCCTGTGACCCAAGCCAGTAGAGGGAGGGGTTGAGAAGACCGCTCTCCGGTCTGATTCCCAGGTCTCCACCTCCTCTCACATTTGATGGGGTAAGAGGTCAGGGTTTTTTATTGCCTGGGGGAATAATGAAAATAGTGTTCCAGGACAGAAACCTTCTCCCAAAAGGCCGCATGTAGAAACCCAGACTTTGAAATCCACCTCAGGCCTGGGTGGGAAGAATGGACAGGTAAAGGCACTGACTCCCATGCTGGGTAACCTGCGACACGCAGAGAGAAGAGAGAGAACTGACTCCTGCCAGTCGTCATCTGACCCCCACCCAGGCACTGAGGCATGTACATCCCACCCCACCCCCTGCTACATAGAGAAAGCCAATAAAATGTAATAAAAAATCAACCCCAAACGTTGAACAAGAGCCAAGGCCATCCCTTTTCTCAGAACCCACTCTGAGAAAATACTACCTCATCATGAGGTAGCCTTTCAGAATGAGCCTCACCCGGAGCAGCTCTATCTGGAAATAGACAAATGCACCAGGAAGGGTGCATCCCACTGCTCAGCAGGGTACAGCATGCCCACTCCACAGATGCTGCTGGCCACCAGCTACAGGCCACCTTGGACCAGTCAGTCTCCAACAGGCAGCTAAGAACAGAGAGCAGGCATGGAAGTGACAAGAGCCCAGGTGACTGCCGAGAGCAGAGCGGGCTTCGTCTCCCACCAGAGGCCAGGAAGGGCCACCCAGTATGTCTAAGAAGACACCAGGCAAGGCAAATGGCAATCTTACACAGTGTGGCAATGGGTACCTGTAGATTCCATGATAGGAAGGCCTGAGATGAAGAGCGGGTAGGATGATAGGAAAGAAACAGGAGAAGACAAGACTGGTGGCCCAGAAAAGAGGCTATGTGGTCTGACAGTCGTGTAAAAACGGGCAATGCTATAGAAATGTATAGATGAATAAACAGGTAACTGTCCTAAACGCTGTACAGTCACACCCGGCAAGTGCTATCTGAGGCTGGTGCAGCTCCCCAGCAGGCCCGAGAGGTAAGTGCCTGGGGAGACCCGGGGACAGCCCTCAAACCAAACCTGGCTTCCATGTGTGATGGTCATGGATAAAGACTTCAATTTAAGACAGGACAGCACTGTCTCTTCACTCTTCAGGCAATCTTTTAACTATTTAACCTTATGTTCCAGCCCTGGATATACTGGATGACCCACAGATGGATGGAGATCTATGGCCACCAAGGTAGAAGTCTGGACTTCTCAAGCCCTTTGCATAACCATAAAGATTTTCCTATGGCAGCCGAGTAGTCAAATCTAGACCTACACACATACAAACACCCTGCCTCCAGATTAGGACAGCGGGCAGCACCTACCTGACTTTCCCAGCTGGACCACTGATGATGGAGGGGTGTGTCTCATTTGACTCAACAGCGCATTATCCCCTATGGATTTGACTAAAGAAATAGTGTAACTTTGGGAATGCTGCCAAACATCTATGCCAGGGCTAGGGAGATAGCTCAGTCAGTAACAGTGTTCCTGAGAAAGGCAAGAGGACCTGAGTTCAGATCCCTAAAACCCACACATAAAGTAGGGTATGAAGGTCTACACCTCTAATATAAGTTTTGAGAGACAGAGACAGGTGGATCTCTGGAGCTCTCTGGGCACTTAGCATAGATGAATCAGTGAACTCCATATCACAGGGAGAGACTCTGCCTCAAAAAATAAGGTGGAGAGAAATTTTGGAAGACATTGACCTCTGGCCTACACACACACACACTACATACATACATACATATATATATATATATATATATATATATATATATATATATATATATAAACATGTACATGCCTATACACCATACACACAAAGACAAATGCTTTGTGTCATAAGGGTGACAAGTGTCATCCAGAGAACGCTGACCAGGGGTGAGAGGAGCTGCTGCCAAGTGTGGGGGCTCCATGTGTATCCTTTTACAATGTCAGTCTAGAGGAAGGGCAGCACCCACCAACTTTATAGACAGAGTCACACGCCATCAAGACTGGCAGTTAATGCCAGGGCAGGAAAGGTCTCTCGTCTGGTGGCAGCAGTGGTCAGGCTGGACAGCAAGGGGATAATCAGGGGAGCCTCCGGAGTACCACACCTGAGAGCCAGGAGCACCATGGTCTAGGAATCTAAGAACAGAAGTGTTCTCTGCAATCAAACCTGGCCCTCCACACTGGAGATACCTGGGCCGGAAGCTGCATGGGTCCTTTTCTTGATGCAGCTTCCTAAACAGTACAACATACCAACCATTTCCAGTTGTCCGTGTGATGGCTAATATTGTCGACTTGTCAGGACCTATACCTAGAGACAAGCCCCTGGCATGTCTGTGAGGAGTGTCTAGACTGGGCTAATAAGGGGAAAGACCCATCCTGAATGTGAGCAATGCCACTCCATGGGCTTTGGTCTTGGGCTGATTGAACAAAAAAGAAAGTGATCATTTCTCTCTGCTTCCTGGCTACGAATGTCACGAGATCAACTGCCTCATGTTCCTGCTACCAGGCCCTTCCCTATCGTGATGAACTGTACCCCCAAACCATGGGCCAAAACAAACCCTCTCTTCCTCATGTTAATGTTCAGGTATTTTGTGGCAATGAGGAAAGCAAAGAATACAACTCGTCAGGCTAAGCACTGCAGAGAGGTCAAGTAACAAAGGTCGTCGGCAGGGATTCAGAGCAACACTTCCATTTTATGCAGAGATCTGAAACCATGAACCCCTGTCAGGCGCTCAGGCATGCAGTACTGCTGCCTCATCCTGTTGGGTCCACAGCCACACTGTAATACTGCTCCCTATGTGGGCTCTGACCCAGCCGAGTATACTGGAGAAACTGAGATCCAGACAGGAACGTCAAGCCAGTGCCAGCAGCTCGTCACTCACAGAACCAAACCCAGTCTCAGTGAAGAAAGTACAGGGTTCTGGGATACACCTACAGTCGGATTCTGACCCTGCCATGAATGGGCCATGGTGCCATGAATCTTGAACCAGAATCAGACAGCCTCCATTTCCCTTATAAAAAATAGAGGTAGCTCCTCTGCTCAGATGGTTACTGGAGACTTCAGTATAAAACACCCTTGGTGCTCCTGTCATACAGACACTCATGTACGGCAACAGCAACATGGTAGTAAACGTGAGATCAATGTCAACTTCACTTCTCCCTTCATGTCAATCATCCGTAACCCAGATGCCTGACACATTTGCGTTCCCAGCTAGGGGACAGATCTGTCTAGAATGGGGAAGGTGGACACTGGGAGGAGGACAACTGGGGTACTCTCTGTACCCCAACATACTAAGTCACCCCAGGTCTGTATGACCATATCCAGCTAACCTGTATTCTGTGTATCCATGGCTGGGAAGGCTCTTCTAGAAATCCCACTTAGAAAGAAGTGGATCCCAGACTTTTGAGTGCACAGACAATGGTCAGAACCCTGGGCCAAGGCTTTGATAGGTGGAACTCCAGTGCCTCTGCCTCGGCTTTCGGACACTAAGTCAGGATTCCACAACTACGCTCCCAAGGCAGCCTTAAGGTCTAGTCCATGAGTCCCATTGCTACCAGTTTTATCCACAGGCAAGCGGACTCCCTTCCTTCCAGCAACTTCCATCCACTCTTCCCATCTCAACATCAAAACACTTGACACAGAGCCCTAGTTCAGGACCCTACCGTCGTGTCCACAGCTGCCTCTGCTGGCGCATATCACAAAAGGGTCAAGTCCTTTTCTACCCTCAGTGCCAAAAGGACTCCGGCCGGGTTGACTGGAAAACAGTCCAGGTTTTGAAAAACAAACAAAAATTGCAGCACGCACACCTGATGCATTAAGTAATTTTCCATGGTGTCATCCAAAGGGTCATCATCATCATGTCCATATCTTGGATTCTTCCCATGACTGAAGAGCACTGAGTTATAATGGACACAATTCATGGGAGCTGTGACATCATCTGTTGACTTACCAGGGACCTCAGAGCTGGACCTCAAAGAGCCTTTTGAATGAGGAGCACAAGGATGTAGCTCCCCTGCGTTTGAGCTCTCAAGCAGGGGGTCCCATTTTCCACTGGGATGCTCAAGGGGGATTCTGATTGTATTATGACTGTTATTTTGTAGACTCAATTAAGGATGCAAAATCTCCCGCATGTCACTCTCAAAAGCCCTCTGGGTTCTGGAGCCGGTGGCACCCACATCGGTACTTGCCCATGAAGGAATGCTGGCCTCCAGCCAGGCATGGCTGCAGGAGAGACAGCGGCCCAAAGTCCACAGCCCTTTCCCTAAGCTCTGCACCCACATCACCATGTTCTCTTTGTCCTGGGCCGGACAGGCCACCCCCTGATGGCCACTCCTACACACGCGCCTTAACATCTCACAGCCCCTTACTCTGCCCATGCCCACCTGACAGAGAGACCTGTCACAGGCCACCATCCACATCCTTCAGCCCCAGTATCTCGCCTAAGTCACTTGTAGGTAAAAGAGACACTTGGGGCTTATCAATACTCAATCACGTGGTCTAAATCAGAGGCAACACAACACAAGCCCCAAACATTGCCTAAATAAGTCACCTAATCCAACTGAGTTCCTACAAAAATACTCACCACCACACCGAAAGAAATGAAGAAACAAATCCTTTTATTTCTGCATGCATATGTGCATATGTGTGTATACATGTGTATATGTTTACGTGGGTGAAGATACGCATGTACACATGTGTGTGGAGATCAAAGACAATCTCAGGTGTTCCTCAAGTGGCTCTACAAAAAAACAAATAGGATCTTTCACTGGCCTAGAGCTCACCAAGTAGGCTCAGCTAGCTAGCGAACCAGCCCTAAAGATCCAAGGGTCTATGTCTCTCCAATGCTGGGATTATAGGCATGCTGGACCACGCTGGGCTTTTCATTTTTAAGGTGTGGTTTCCGGGGACTGAACTCAGGCCCTTCGCAACTAATCTATCTCCCTAGCTGCCACCACCACACACAGTTTATTTTAAACAGAGAAAAGGAACAAATGTTGACTCAAAAGGCCCAGTGACGTCACTGCATCCCTAACAGCACCAAGTGTACAGCAAGTTGCTAATATCACACATCACAGACAGAAGGGACCAGCACACTACAAAGGTAGATACTGCAGCTAAAATTGTACAGCTACCACAGGAAGGGAAACTCAAACCCTTGGCTGTCTTCAAGCCCTACTCTTCCCACTCAGCAGGAACAGGCTGGCCTTCCTTGTTTGTTTTGTTGTTGCTGGGTTTGTTTTGATCCCCGTCCCCCTCCTGCTCCAGCCAGTCAACTAACTGTGTTTAAGCCACCAGGGCTGCAAAACAAAAGGCCTCATTGCAGCAGCACTAAAGGACCACACGTGGATTTGTCCTTTTCTGGAACCTCCAAAGGTCGCTCCCATGGTACTCTTCCTCGCAGCTGGCCTGAACTCCTCAAGCATCTAGCAACCGAGTTAAGGTCAGCCTGGCAGCATCTGGTGAAGGCCAGGCGGTTAAGCTGTCATCTCACCAGAAGCAAAGATTGCTTTAAAAGCTTGGCGCCAGAAAGCCTACGGCTTCGGCCTGGGGCAGATTCATAAAAGTGGGCAGGGTGCCAACACCAGACAATGCAGAACCTAAACAAGGGTCCCACTGGCAGCATGCTTTCAAACCCCACTCTGCCTGGGCTCCCTGTTAAAGCAGCAACTAAACTATAATACTATCCAATCAAAACTTTGCCTGCCAAGCAGGGCGGGGCTTGCAGCCCACTGGTGGATGAGTAGAAGCCTTGAGAAGGGGGGACCTGGTGGTAAGTGCTCAGCTTCTGCAGCTGCAGCCAACTTCGTTCCTAACTCCCAGGCCTTGGGCCACCAGTCACAGGGGAGCTAGAGTATGGCTGAGGAAACACCCATGAGAAGTGGCCAGCATGTTCCCAGCAATCCCATCTATTCCCAGGGGTAACCCATATTCAGCAGCAGCCTGCAAACACAACCAACGGACATTGGCAGAGGTTGAGTCTCCACAGTGAGGGAGATCAGAGCACCCGCCAAGTTTCCAGCCAACCGCACGGCTCTCGATATAGCAGCACAACATTGCTATCTATGAAGTTCATATTCAAGAACCGTGCAATCGAGTTATCAAAATAAAGAACTCTCATAATGACTTAAGTTTACGATTGTTGCGCCACTTCCATGGCTGGACACTGGGGTGGTCCAAGTGGAACATGCCTGCAGGCCTTGCCTCCAGGATTCACATAATCATCACAGCTCTTGAGGCAGGTCCGTAGGTAAGGATGCTTCCCAGTTCATACGAGATGTCTGGAGAACAAAAATACCACCTGAAAATTTTTCTCCACACCATCAGAGCTGGGGTTCCAGCCCACTAAGTGGGCTGCTTCTCTAGGTCTCCCATCACCCTCGGGAGCACCGTGTCCCCGTGTGGGAGAGAGGGATACACCTCTACAACAGTTTCTGCAAATTAAAAATGCAATGGATGATAAAATGTAGAATCAGAAGTGGATGAAATCTCCTAGAATACAAAGCAAGGGGCAAAGGGATGGCAAATAGAAAAGATAAGAAAATTAAAGACGAAAGGCTCCCTGGGCTGCTATCTAAATAGAGTTCTGGAAGGTCAAAGAAAACCAAAAGAACAGACATCATAATAGTGTAATCAGAGAGAATGTTCCAGAACCGAAGGACAGTCTCAGATGGGAAGGATTCAGTAAATATTCAATGTAACAGGCAAAATGAAGCCAGCAACAAGGTGGAGTCCTTGAAGACTCAGGACACTGGGGATAGAGAAGACCCAGAAAGCTGCTAGAGAGAGAAAATAGTTTGTCCACAATGGTTCAGACATAGATTCAAACCTCCTAACTGCAGCCCTAGGAGCCCTTCCGTGCCCTGGAGGAAGGGGCTGCCAATCCAGAACATGATGCTCAGCTAATGGAGCAATCAAGAACCAGAAGCCCGGTTCAAGTTCTCAGACAACATGCCCCCCCCCCCGCCCAGTACCAATTCCCAGCAAGGGTATGCGCCAGTATCCAAAAACTAAATATATAACTAGAAGCCCGGTTCAAGTTTTTTGACAACATAACCCCTCCCCCAGTACCGATTCCCAATGAGGATATGTGCCAGTATCCAGAATCAACACCATCAGAAGACAGAAAGCAGGAGAGAGGTGAAGGGAAGCATGGGTAATGGTAACTGGCAGCCCAGGTGACAGACAGGTCCCAAGTGTGGAAGGCAACAAATCCAGACTAGAGTAAGCTGAGGACCAGGATTTACTGAAGACATCAGGGCTGAGACAGAATTCACCTGGTGTCCCAAACAACCAAAGCAGCCATCTAGAGCAGGAAGAGTTTGGGGATAAATATATAAGCCCTTAAGTTAGCAACCAGATCAACAACCTGGGTAAGTCTAAACTCCCAAAAAAAACAAAAGGCAGACTCAGGAGAGGACAGGCTGACCACACCTTCCAAAAGACTAAGCTTAGAGCAACACAGACAAGTGTAACAATGAGATTCCCCCCCCCCCAAACAGTGATGGACCTAGACAGAAAGTAGGGGTGGTGTCGAGGGTCAAAGAGGAGAGGAAAGCGGCACCCTTATATTTCTTAGGCATCAGAGCAAAAAACTGAGGAATCGCGGTTAAAACATGCAAGCATTTGATTGAGTAACAGGAGTAGAATATCAAAATCATTAGTGAAGGAAGTCTCCAGGGAAAGGACAATAAAGGGACCCAAGAGGGAAGGAAAGAGGGTGAAATGGGACCTCACTGATGCTCTAACAAGCAAGAGACCTGGGGGTGACTATCTCCCTTCACCAAGCATCAATAGGCTCACACTCAGGTCTGCCAGAACCCAGAGTCTAGATTCTCCCCTCAGTTCCCCACTCCTATGTTCAGATGTGAACACGGCGTTCTCATGACAAGCCTGGTACAGCTTCCAGTCAAGCCAGCAAAGAGCTGGAATCCACATCTACCAGGACCGACCTGAGCCATCTTAGCTGTGACCCTTCTCCATTTCCCTGCCCACTCATCCTTCGTAGTGTGAGGCACCTCATGGTACACAGGGTCCTGAGAACCCAGATGAGGCCATCACCAGGGCAACAGCCCAAGGCCTTCAGCTTTGATTTGGAAAGTGTGTGGGCTGGTTTCAATCAGAATCAAGTTCAAATTAGACAGGCTCTCCCTGTCTATAACACTGGGCCTCAGTGTATGTGTCCGTACAGTGGGGGCATAACACCAACCTCACACGGTGATGTCAGAATGAAATGATGTAACATAAAGAGACACTGAGAGCTTTATAATCTGTCATCACCACCACACAGCCTAGGATAGAGTAAAGGACAGTTCCCATGACCACCTCTTGTCACTTCTGCCATCATTCAGGTTATAGGAATCAGATTCAACTTCTTAAATTTCCCAATGACCACCAATCAGGAACTATGGGCTAAGAGCTTGGCCTTTATAGTTGGAGTTACCAGTGCCTAGGTGACAGCAGCATTGTTATTGGAGTCCCAAGAGCTAGGTGACAAGCCCGCCTGAGGCGGTAACTTCTTGCCCAATATCATTTGACATTCAATCAGCTGATCCTTGATACCTGGCCAAGTCTCGACTCTTCCACCCAACCCTCAGGCCCTGCCACCACTTAGAGCACCTGCCCTAACTTCATCTATGCAGACTTCACTCGGATTCCTGATTCTAGGACTCAAAAGCCCAGCAGCCAACACTCATGGGCTTGTTTGGCCTCGATTTCAGGTATAAATAACAACCATCACCACTGGGCAAAGCATCCCGCAGTGAGGTCACTCCCAAAATCCCCTTTTCCACAACGCAACAAAACCACCAGTTCTAATTTTATTCTTTTCCCGCAATGAATACCATGAATCAAAGTAACTGAGGAGAGAGAAGTGTTTGCTAGGCTTACACTTCCAGGTCTCAGTCCATCATGGAGGAAAGTAAGGCAGGGAGTCAGACAGAAATCTGAAGCAAGAATCACGGAAGAAGGCTGCTAGCTGACTCAGCCTAGCTCCTGCCTAGCTAGCTTTCTTACACAGTCCAGGACCACCTTGCCTAGGAATGGTGCTGCCCACAGTAGGCGGGGCCCTCCTACATCAATTACCAGTCAAGATAATTCCCCATAGACTTGCACAGGCCAATGCAATCTAGGCAATTCCTCCTTGGAGGCTTTCCTCTCCGCTGGCCCTAGGCTATGTCAAGTTGACCGAGCTAATTAGGACACCACCCGACACACAGCCTGCGTGGAACATCAAACATATTACAACAGAGCTCCAAGCTGTCTTCTGTAACACTGGCTATACAGTTCCTAAGTCAGCCTGACGACAAGAACGGCTAGCCCCAAACACGGGGCTTTTCTGGGATCCTGCCATCTCAGTGTACATCCCTGCTTTAGCAAACAGTACAGAGACAAAAGCAATGAGTGCTTAACGGGGATCATGACCAGCACCATAAACTCTCCATGGAGATGACCGCAGAAAAAGAAGAGCGACAAGGCCATCTATCTGACCATGTGTTCTACCAGGAAAGGAGGGGCCGTGAAGACAGGAGGGAACTCTGGGCATACTCGTGTGGCCGTTCAGATAGGCTTTCGCACAAGACAAGACCAGGACACCGTTTTCTGGAAATGAAAGTCCCCTCATCGCTTACATATCCAGAACGGGACTTTTTTAATTAGTGTATATTTATTGCACTATAAAATGGGTTACATTTTATTTCTATACATGTATATCAGGTACTTTGATCACATTCATCCCTGTTACCCTCTCTTGCTCTCACTGGTTACCCTCCCCTTCCCAAACAGTGTCCCTCCTACTCTAACAGTGTGTGTGTGTGTGTGTGTGTGTGTGTGTGTGTGTGTGTGTGTGTGTAAAACCATTTTTACATCTAGATTCCTCAGATGAGAGAAAACATTCGGAGTTTGCTTTTCTAGTCGGGCTGTCTTCGTCCAACATGGTGACCCCAGTTACAATGGTTTTTCTACAGAGTCCAGCCTTTCACTCTGGAAAGCATGAACACCCAAACACTGAGGTTCATTTATCCAAGGAAGGAGGTTTGCCCCTGGGACAAGAGTATCTGCCTGAGGATAGAGGTGTCCAGAGAGGAAGGTTGCAGGACTGATTCTGGCCTGGGGGCCCTAGGGGCAGCAAACTACAGGTCATACAAGGTGCACAGAGAAGCTGGTGTGACCCCGGGGCCGGGACTGGCCTAAGCTAGGTGACGAAGGGGGCAGTGGATAACGTCATCTAAATTCAGGTTCTTCCCCCATTCAAACCAGAAGTTTTGTCTCTGAGCCCCTCTCTACCTGGTGTCCCAGATCCTAACCTGAGTGCTCAGAGCTCTGCCTTTTAAGTATGTCATAGCAGAGAGGATTAAAAATAGTCTAAAGAGAGAGAACTATAAAGTGGCAAAGACTCCAGCTGCATGAGCCCCCACCCCCCACGCCCCAGAAAAACAGGAGTGGGGTGTGATGTCGCAGGGGTTCTATCAAATTCCACCGGAGTTCTGCAGGAGCTGAAGCTGCTTCTGACCAGGGCTAGAAGCCCTCCTCAGCACCTCCTCATCCTCAAGCACTCTGGGTAAAACAACCTCCAAGAAGCATCAAGTTCCAGGGTGAAAACAAGAGCGGATACCAAGTGCATGGGTTCCTCTGGGTCCGCTGCCCAGCTCTCTCCCTCTGAATCACAGTTCTGGAGTGTAAATCCACTTACCAGCAGACCCAGGACGCACACCAGGTGTGCCCTCAGCCCTGTGCTAAGAACGCCTGACGGCTTTACCCACAGTAAGCGCTCCACGTGCACCTAGCTGGGAGAACTCCTTCCCTGGTGGGGATGCAAACAATGTCTACCCCTCCTTATAAAGTCCCAAGAACAAACCAAAGGACAAACCTGACAAGGTCCAATTTGGGGAGCCAATGACTTTATGGGCATGGGTGAGCGGTTGCTACAGGAGTGTGAGAGACCCCAAAGCTGCAGGATGGAGCAGCTGGAATGTCAGCTTTCTATGAAGGAATGTCAACAATCAACAAGCCTGTCTTGAGGTCTCCTGAGACTTAGTCACAGCCCACAGCCATTCTGATGAAAATGATAGTCGTTAAGCCTGGAGGAAGCATCCTATAACATACGCCTCTGTAAGTGACTCCCGCTGTCACATGCCATGGGACTAGCTCTCAAAACACACAGGCCCCACTATCCTACAGGGAGTTCTCCAGGTTGCCATGATACAGACAGGAAGTCTTCAAGTCATGCCAATGCTGGATATGAGCTCCCTACTTTTGTCTCCCCAGGAAGGCTAGACACCTCACGCAGCTGATCCGCCTCCCTGGATATCTGAGTGTGTCCCCTGCTTTGGAAGAAAGGTGACCCCGTATGCTATAGGTGTTAGCATGACATCAGGGCTTCACGCAGAACTACGTCTCCACAAATCCTGATGTGCAGCACCGAGGAGGAGGCATATGTGGTCAGCATGTACTTCAGACATGAGGCCTGGGACCACTTGGTAAGTCATGTCCAGGATGGAAGAAAATGACTCGGCAAAACCACCTATCTAACGATGGTCATGGTTGGCACCTAAATTATATCTACTTAGCACATAAACCTCACTCTTCCCCACTCCTACACACCATTTCTCTTGAATTGCACTGTTTCTTCCTTCCCCAACTTCACTCTTTGTCTGCACCTGAATATATGTAAATATACGTTTGGCCTTCTGGGGACCTTCATTTCCCTATTCAGCCATGGGTAATAACCAAATGAATGAGTGTTGCCACATGCCAATAAAACTTTATTTATAAAACAAGCAGCAGGCCAAACATAGCCTACGGCTGACGTCTTGGAATGCCTACTCAGCTAGTAGAAAATTAATCAAAGAGAAGCAAACATACCGGTGGGAAGGAAAAACTGTCAGGCTCTCCAAAGGCTGCTTCTGCTTCCTTCCATGACAGACATAATCTACTAATTTGTTTTTTTTTTTTTTTCAGAAGACACCAAGAAAGTGAAAGAAGGTTTCTATGGGAACGGGGAGTTTACTTTTAATGGCTCAACCATTTGAAAGACAATCGCTTTATTTTTCTTCTTTCCTTCAGACATAGGGTAGGCGTAACCTATGACCTGTTGGGCAGGATTTTGCCCAGGGCTCTTCTGTTCCAATAAAATATGAAATGCCACAGTGTTCTGCAGGCCAGAAGGATACTTCAGAAAAGCCAGGCTGCTTGGGCAAGAGGCACTTCCCTGAAATGGCTGATCTAGCCCCATGCACTGCCTCGCCAGCAGGCAGCTACGCTACTCTCAGGGAGGTTAGGCCCCTCAAGTGACCAGCAGCTTTCTGTGTTCAATCACCTCACAGGGCAGTTGCCAAACCCCCAATAGAGGGCTTGCCTCTACCTCTACACACCCCATTTTCAACATGAATTTCTAGCTTTCCTGGCCCCTGAACAGTCTTGCTCCTGGGCACACATGCAGACAGGAGCCTCTGTTTGCTTGAATGGCCAGTCAGTAAACCTCCCAGCTTGATCAGTAGGGGAGGCAGGGGTTGGTGGATGGGAGACAACAGAAACCAAGAATGCCCACCATTTACCACTGTGTCTTTTCTACGGAAAGCCTGCGAACCGCAGTCTTTTCTGCACGGCCCCCGGGTGGAAATGAGTCTCTGGTACTTGAATTTGAAAGAATCCAGGAAAGCAGCCAGCGGAGCTGCATGGAGCCCAGAGCCACACGTGGGCAGCCCCACGCCCCGTGTTCTAGGAGCTAGAATGCAAATGGCTCCCGGGCAGATAAACGATGCCTAGGCCCAGCCTCTCGACACCACCTTCCAGGAGTACCTCAGGGCCCCAGGGAGTCAACTCTAACTTTGCCGATGAGAAAACTAAGACACTGCAGGCAAAGAGATATCAGAGCCCAGGCTCTTACCATGGGCCTTCCAGGCCAGTTGTGGCTTCCCTAACTACACACAAAAAAAACACCCCAAGAAAATCCTGTTCCAGACCATGACCTTTTACCTGCAAACCAAAGATGACTCAGACCCCATGACTGGGGTCTGATTGCTGTAGAACCAGACGAGAACATGCACAGCACAACTCACGCCTGGAAAACAAGCACACAGCCCCAGTGCTTGGGACCTAGCAAGGCAGCTCCCTAGGGACATAAAACTCCACATCTGATTTTCTCCTGGTTTTTCAATGGAACCTTCTAGGGTTCTAAGTCTGCTGAGAGTCCAGGAAAAGAGAGCAGAAAGGCCCTTTCCTGGGCCCTTCCCTGTCTGTCCTGGTCCCATAGCACAGACACTGCAGGCACAGACGTCTACAGGTGGGAGATGAGCAGAGCGGAGAGTGGGCTCTAGGGGAGAAGGCAGTAACTAGGGGTGAGGCGGCTGGTGTGGCACCCCCAGCAGCCCACAGATGGCCTCAAATACCAGGTCATGCCAACTCTCGTCATGGCATCCACAGCCCACGATACTACTGGTCTAGGGGTGGACCAAGCAGCTACCCAGCTACCAAAGCTCCACATATCGCATGACGACTATCATCTTAATCAGAGTATCATGACTATACTTCACAAGACAGTGTTTCCCTCTGGGCATCCCTGAGATGCCAGCCACACTGCCCTCTCCATGTTCCCATGTCCCAATCCAAATTGCACAGTCTCGAGAAATGCTAACGTAAATAGGAGGTGGAAAGCCAACTGAACGGGGACTTCAACTTCCATGAGCTGTCACTCAAGTGAGAGGGCAACTTTGAGGCGATGCAGCTATTCTGGGACCGCTGCCCACAGTCCTGTAAGTGACAGCTTACCCCTGCTTCTGTGAATGAGGCCAATAAAGTCACTGCCCCAACCAAGCTCTATTTGGATGAAATCATTCTTTTGCTCTGCAGCTGCTAGGGTCCTATGTGGGTGTTTGGTACCTGCTGCCACTAGCAGGTCAGGAAGCCCTTGCCTTAGTCCACAAACTCACAGGAGGGTTTGGTAAGGACACAGTGGGGTGGCTGGATGGTGGATGGATTGGAGGAGGTGAAGCTAAGACAAAGCCTCAAAAGGTCATTGAGAAGCCCAAGCAAGATCAGGAGAGCTGCTATTGGGCCCAGGTCAGTGACAAGGAGAAAGCAATAGTACACTAAAGCACAGATCCTTCTGGAACATACAAGCAATGCCCTATAGAGGACAAACCAGTCCAAGTGCAGGTTATGGTCAGCCTTCAAAGTCCAAATTCAAAGCCCTCCTTGGACCTTCTTAGCCACCACCGCTGAGGTTAGCAATCTCTTACCCATGTACTTATACCCATAGGACACTTGCCCCAGCCTCACCTGGGTTCGAATACCAGCCAGATTTGCAAGTCACATGATCTTGAGGGGGTTCTGACTGAGGACGGGAATGTCTGTCAGGGAGAGCAGCCAGCAGGGTCCAGGCAGTGGCAATGCTGCTGCCGAGCGCCCCTCTGAGAAGGGATGGGACAGTCTGTCCCATCCACCTCACCTAGCCCTTTCTCATAGCTGAGTCCCAGCCAAGCTGTTCTAGAAAAACTGAGGTGAGAGATGACAGCACCAAGTCTTTAAGGTACCAGACATCAGGAGAGGGCCACAACGCAGGGATGGCCTCCACACAATCGCATCAGGCGACTGAGCCCGTTAGCATGCAGAAGTGAATTAGATTGTGACAGACAGATCACTGCTTTTGCCTGTCAACACTAGCGGAAATCTCTCCATCCAAATCATGAGCCCAAGAAGCAGTGCTGGTGCCTGAGATGGTGTCTGACTAGGTTCGATGTACCTGGCCCACATTTGCCAAGCAGAACAGAGAAAACCTGTGGACTGGGGGACAGTGACAGGCTCCCGATGAACAAGCGCCTCCCAGGCCCTGACTCAGCAGCCTTGTTAAGAGTGGGTCACTCCACTGAAGCGAAGAAGAGAGGGCAACCATGTAACACTGTCCTCAGGATGCTGGAGGCCTCCAGGGGACAGTCAGCAGAGAAAGGCACCTGGCCACCTCTACCCTCCGTGTCACCCACTGCGGATCTGAGGACAAGTGGGATCCACAGGCCTAGGCTTCAGACATCCTCCCGTGTGTCATTTTCTTCTCTGAGAAAAGGTCAACAGCTTGAGCCACCCTCACTTCCTTGCAGGGACCCTGGTAAGGTGTCACGGGCAGTCTGTGCTAAGGGACACCATGCTGCTCCACAGCCTCGGTGACAAACACCTCAGTGGCCACCGTGTGCTCGAATCAGAACAACATCATCTGCTCTGTGACTGATAATGGAGGAAAGCCCCCAGAGGGAAGCTGGGTTCTCCACCCACCCCATCTGGCCTCCCTCCACCCCAGCGTTCCTCCAGGGAAGGTTTTCCATATCACAATCACAGCCTGGATTCTAGAACCTCACCGGCCAAGGTAGATTGCACAGGCAGAAAGCAACAAGCTTCCTAATAAAGGTTGGGACACATGGGGAGGAAAAATCAGCTAACTACAAGCTATTCTCTGAAATGCAGCGTCCAGGGCCTAATCTCAACGGCCTTCATTGCTGACCTCAGAACCACCTTGTGCCAGGAACAGAAGACTCCAAACAGGCCTGATGGACCAGACAGTAGCAGCTGCCTGCGCACGGGTACCAGGAACCTCCATCCCTCTGACTACAGACCCTGAAGTCCCTGTCTCCAACTATGAACCCCGAGACACCATGGCTACCTTCACCACTAGGAGCAGTCACATGCTTCTACAGCAAACCCTGTCCCAGACTCCGCCTGCTGTCCCCACCCACAGCCCACCTGAGCTCAGATGAGCAAGGCCCTGAGACAGCCCCCATCTGCTCATCCAGACATAGCTGGGCTCCTGACATCCACCAGCTGGCTCCGCAGATGCTCTGAGATCAATGTAGGATGCCTTCTGGACTTGAACCTTTAGTGGAGACTTTCTAAGTACCACAGGAGCAAAAAGAGATAAATCTGTTGGGCTCCTACTACAGACAGAGAGATCAGGGAGAAAACAGACGATTCATGACCTGAACTCCATTCTTGCTTTTATTTCCTCAGCAACTGCCCAGAACTCATGTCCACCCCAAGACACAGCTGGCTTTGTTTGTTCATAACACCCCCCAAAGCTGCAAATAACCCAAAGGTCCTTCAACAGTTGACTGGAGAACAGAATGGTGGCACATCCACACAGTGGAATGGTACCCAGCAGTCAACAGGAACTATAGCTAAAGAAAAGACTGTTCAGACAGATCTCGCTAACATCAGGTTGATCAAAAAGGGCCAGATTGAGAGGATACACTGTACCATTCAACTGCAAGGCAGGGGATTAATAACAAAAGATCCGAATAAAGGTTACCTTGGTGGCAGGTAGGTGAGGTTACTGCCTGGGAAGGAAGATGAGGCAACCACGGAGGGAGGTGGGAATCTATATGTAGGTAGCAATTACCTGGGTGTACCCACATCCCAAAGCATGTAGAGCTCACGTTTAAATTAGTCTTCATTATACATCTGTGCAATACATATGACACTTGAAGTTTGCCTCTTAATAACAAAGTCCATTGCTGTTCAAATTATAATTGATATTTTCCTGAAAGTGTGGTAGGCGACAATCTCGAGAGAGGAACCATGACCCCTAATTCTGAAGTCCTAAACCTTCCAGACCCATCTCAAAGGGTCCCTACGCTGTGTAATCCTGTCCCTCTGTGTGACTTTGCCGTGTGTTCCTTTACAATAACTGATCTCCAGACTGGAAGCTGGTCCTGCAAGAAGAATTGGCTGCATCAAATAGCTTTGGCTAGTACATGCTCATTAAAATGTCTCGTGATTGCCCAAGGCACACCAGACCTGACAGCCCCAACCTGATACCAGCTCAGCAAAAGGTATGACTGCCCATCCCAGAACAGATCCTGGTTCTTCTCAGCACAGCGACTCCAACCCTCCTGCCACGACACAAATCACAGCGGCTAACTAAACAGCCGCAGAGTCCAGAGCCCAGAGTACCCAGTGCCCACTCCCTGAGGCACCTGCTGGCTCCTTTTCAGGTCTCCTCTGCAGCCCCGCACTGTCCTTGCCAAACCTCAGCTGGAGAGGGCCACGTGAGCACCCAGGAAACATTCTCTCAGGTGTAATGTTTAATCTAGACTACTCTTCCCCACCCCCAGCAGGGGCTCCCTGCCCTGTTAGCAAAAGGACACCCACAATCCTCCTGCCCCCACCACTGTCCAGACCTCAAAGCTGGATTCTTGCAGTTTCAACCTTGAACTCTCTACACACCCCAAGCCAGTAGGGGAAGTGGCTAAACCAACCTCACCTGTGCACAGGCCCCAGTGCGTGAAGAGGCCGGAAGTGGACATATGTCTAGTTCTGCAAAGCCCCGTAGGAGAGAGGAGGCTGGAATCACACTTCTGCCCCCATGGAGCTTGAGAGCAATGACCTTTTGGGAGTTGAAGGGGTGGATTTCTTTTCTTTAGGTGTGTGTGTGTGTGTGTGTGTGTGTGTGTGTGTGTGTTTGCTAAGATTCCACACCCAATACTTTCTTTTGAAAGATACTTCATATTCATAGCTGACAGAGCCACAGAGCCCATGTCTGACACACGGGCCACCAGGAGTTTTTCCATCTTGTCAACAGCCTCAGGCAAGGGTTTTGGTCCCAACTCCAGCCCAGACTGTGGATTGGGTGGGCAAGGTCTCCTGATCCTCAGTTCACTGGGATCCACAGGGTGCCCCCACCACCCAGAGGCCCTACGGACGGACTACGCCCCTCACTCCAGCTCCCCAGCCTCACAGGTACTTCAGAAAGCACGAGCTAAGTCTGACACAGGCACACACCAGTGGCACTTTCTCCCGGCCCTAACCTGGGCCACCGCCCCTGAGAGTCCACGTACAAACTTCTCTGAACTACCAGAGGCGGGAGGAGGGGGGTGAGGGTCCCCTACAGGGATTGGGGTGCACACGTGCGCGTGCACACACACGCGTGCACACACTCACGCCCACGCACCGCCCCACCCCCTGAGCTCTGCAAGCCCGGCCCAGGCCAGCGACACCCGGCTCCGGGGCTTGCGAAGAAGGCGGCGGAGCCCACGTTTGGTGGAGGTGGCCCCTCCGGGGAGGCCGGGGCCGCGGTACCTTGCAGGTTCTGCACACGGATGTCGCTGATCTGGCCGATGAGCTCCTCGCGCTGAAACCAGTCCCACTCCTGAGCAGCCATGGAGCGCGCGCGGCGGGCCGGGGCGGCGGGCGGCGGGCAGCGGGCTCGGGCAGTGAGCGCGGGGCCGGTGGGCGGGCGAAGGGCCGGCCCCGCCGCGGGCGGACGGGCTGGCGGGCGGGCGCGGGCGGCGGAGCGGGGCGCCCGGCGCGCGCTCACTGCCCGGCGGGGGCGGGGGCCCCGGGCGGGAGGGAAGAGGGCGGGGCGGGGCGGGAGGAGCCGGCCTCGGGACAGTCCTTTTTTTTTCTTTTTTTTCCTCCCCCACCCTTAGGGTGGATATTGGTTGGATTGTTTGATCACCAACGCACAATGATGAAGCGCGGGGGTCGCAGCCCCCAGATTGTGATGTCTTGGGGTGCGGTGGGCCTAGTGACGCGAGCCAGGGTGCTCCAGGAACTGGTCGAGGATGTCTGCCCCTTCCCCATCCTGCCCCTCTGAGACCCTTCCAGTCGCTGTGGGAACCCATCCTATGCCTGGAGCACCTTCCTGCTAAAGGCTGACAAGCCCTGTCCATCCCTGATCCCCCAGGATCATGGAAAGTGAGTGATGGGCTAAGCAGTGTGGAGATGGAGTTTCCATAGAGGTGGGAGTGTGTGTGTGTGTGTGTGTGTATGTGATTTAGATTAGAGGCCACTTCCGGTTCTGCCCAGCTGTTGGGAGAAGCAGCCACCCTCCCAGGAATGGGTACCTTTGGAGTCCTGGCCAAAAGAAAGGTAGGGATTTAGTGAAACCTCAAGGGCCGGCTGGGGCCGCGGTTCAGATGGCCCTCCACTTGCATACCAGAAGCCTTGGGTTTGATCCTGTGCACAACATAAACCTGGCGTTTGCACACACGTGTAATCCCAGCACGCTGGAGGGGGAGGCAGGAGGAGAAGTTCAAAGTCATTCTTCGCAGCTACCTGGATATGTTCAAGGCCATCCTGGGATACCTGAGACAAAAACAGTCCTTTGTGGCTCCCCTCTGGGCCCCCTGTGTCTTTTAACCTGAGAACTCTGGATCTTATCTTGTTTGGGGCTCCACCAGGCCTGTGTATCTGCAGCCAGGACCCCTTTATTGGTTAGCCAGTAGAAAATTTGGGAGTTTGTCTAAGGTGAGGGATGATTTAGGGGTACCAAGTCCCAGTGTCTTCCTCCCTGCTCAGCTGCTTCCCCTTTCTGGACATTTAAAGCCATCCAGAAAATGGAAAGTGTCCTTTATATGATGAATGCCAGGAGAAAGAAGAGAGGCAAAGCTCTCTGAGCATTTGAACACAGCTAGCCCTGCTGGCCATTGCCACGTCACCTATGAGCAAGCAGAGATGGAGGGCCCAGGCCCGTGTCTCCTGGGGAGAGCAGGCCCTGAAGGGAATGAGAAACCTTCAAGTCATCTATGTTTAACCCAATAACCAACTGAGATGAGAATTACAGAGCTCCAGAAAGGAGGAAGTCAGTTTGGAGGGAGAAGCCAGTGTGAAGGGCAGCTCACCAAGGGTCCCTAGAACCTGACCGTGCAGGTATCAACCCAGCAGTTCAGACTCAGTGGAGATTGTGGCTGCCTGAGGCTCTGGTTGTCCCTCCTTGTCCCTGCCTTGATTCGTAACCGTGTGGTCACTTCACATGTGTGTCAGCCTCCTATAGAACCAGGAGAGTGTTAACAGGCGTTGTTAACACTAGCCCCATCAAGCCAGCACACTCAAATTCCTTTTCTCTGATCCCTGGGGGCTGACGTTGGGCTGAAAATCACGTCCTTTACAAACCAAGTACTAAGAAAGTCAACTCCGCTCCATCATGACATGGGTGGCCAAGAACTTGAAACAGTGTGGTCGGATGTGATCTGCAAGGACCAGTCATCTATCATGAACTATGATGCCTATTCTTGGGAACAAAGGGGAAGGGCCTAACTCACCGCTGACTGAATAAAAACTGCAAATCAGGTGTTTCTTTGGATGAAAATGGAAGAAATTTGAGGTGGTTTTTCAATTGACCTGGGAGTCAGAACTGTGGCGCTGGCCCCTAGCAGATCCTGGACAGTCGCTGAATGAACAGGACCCCTGCAGGATCTCTGAGGTCTTTGGAAGCACACAGGGGTCTCTGATCTGTCCTTGTGCTATAGGATCCCTTGTCAACCATACTTCTCCACTCTGATCTAATGCTGAGTTGCTGCAGCTTCGGCCCATCCCAGAGCTTGGGGGAATACTCATTCCGCCAGTAGCTTTGGGATGCCGACTTTAGGGCGTGACTTTTGTCTGTGGATGTGATCTCTTAAAAGGAGAGAGACAGAGGCCACACGCTTCTTCTCGCCATGATTATACCTTGTCCTGTATCCGTGAGTCTGTTAGTCTGTTTTCCCCATAGCATCCCTTAATAAATTGATATATATGGATATAGATACCACATACATACATATATCTTTGTGGTTCTCGTAACACACAAGACCCTAGATGTCAACCCCAGTAGCACTAAATAAGGTCCCTCCAAATCTCTAACTTCCTAATTCCTGGGAGGTCTCTCCCTGTCACTCATTCCCACCATGATGTCATCACCACAGTGAGATATCATTCAGGGCCTCGTCACAGCCACCACCATGCTAAATGTACTTTAAGCCTTCAAAACTGATGAAAACAAACCTCTCCTACTTATTAGCTATAAGAACAGGAAACAGACTGATAAACATGATGACCTGGTATTTGCCTAACTCGTTCCCTTTTAAACCACCCCTGGCTTTCCCAGCTCCCAGCATATGCCCCCTTAATCACATTCACCTCCAGAGAGCTCATTTCTCCCCTCCAGCATGAAGCATGGTGCCTGGCACAGAGGAGGGTCTCCAGTGCATGAATGGCATGAATGGAGGGCCCTTATTGTAGGCCTGAACTTGGAAAGTAGAGGGATAGATATGACCAATGACTGACCCTCATGACCAGGCCCGAACAAACTCTGAGGAGGCAATCAAGATGTGTTTGCGTATCTCTCATGGCAAAGCACATGCTTTGGAGAAGTAGGCACAAGTGCCAAGATGGGGAATGTCTTCCTCAGGCATGTCCAGCTTTGTGGAGGACGTGAACTTACAGGGAAAACTGGGCATTTGGCCTCTCATGACTGGACAGTACTCTTTCTTTTTTAGGTTTTGAATTTACAGGGAAAACTGGGCATTTGGCCTCTCACATGACTGGACAGTACTTTCTTTTTTAGGTTTTTGGGGAAGAAAAAGTACCCTGCTGACAGACTTGGCTTCCTGGAAGTTTCCAACAGCTGATTTTTCTAGATGTTTCCCACTTCTCCCAGAATCTTGGTGGTTGTTTAGAACTGACTTCTCCCAAAGGAAGGAGGATTGCAGAGTTGATGTGCTGAACTTGGGACAGCATTGAATCCATTCTCCTCCCCTGGCCGCCATCAAAGATTTCCAGCAGACCTGGCCCAGTGACCGTCCTGCCCACTGCCGGGGACTGCTGAATCCTGGCAGAGAGTTCAGATGCAGGTTCCATCTCTGTGCCCCAGCCTACAGGGCTGGTATATGAATTCTAGAAGCAGAAGAATAAGATAACCCCATTGTCCCTGTGCAGACCCACTGAGAGGGGTGGGATGGGGCCTGACTGGAGGGCAGCTGCCCTCTCTGGAAGCAGCCATTGTCCTATGTTAGCTTGGCTGTGACAAAATAACCAAGAGAAGCGTGGTCAGAAGGGTTTATCTGGCTGTTGGCTCTGAGCTTTAGAATGTCACGCTTTAGAAGGGTGTGGTAGAAGTAAGCTATTCTCGTGATGGCATTTGGGAACTGAAGGGACAGCCAGGAAGGAGTTGTAGACAAGGTGTATCTTTCTAGGTCACACGCTTGGTGACCCTCTTCCTTCATCAGGCCTTACTTCTGGGTTCCCACCACCTCCCAATGAGGTCATCATACTATGAATCCATCAAGGGATCAATCGATTGATTAGATCAGAGCCCTCAGGATCCAGTTGGATGAGGATAAAGGCATATTGGGACCTTGCCTTTAATACATGAACCTTTGGTACACTTCTCAATCAAACTGCAATGGCCCCTTGTGTGTAGTGATAGTTTTCTTCCGCTTTGGAGGGGGTGCCAGGAGCCATAAAGGTAGCAATCCCTATTAGAAGAGCTTTAAGTCTTCCAGTAGCCTGCCCAAGGGTCTGAACTGAACCCCTTGTCCTGTAGTCCCCACTCCCTGCTGACAGCTCCCTCCAGTATGACTGGAGGACTCAGGCCATAGGCCACACTAACACTTGGGGATACAGTACTAGTTATACCTATAGGCAGGTTTATATAGTTCAAAATTATTACCAAAAGTGTGGTATTCATCAGCATGCTAAAACCTTCAGGAGCCTGGGTAGTAATGCAAGCCTGTAATCCCAGAATTCCAGAGACTCAGACAAGAGGGCCAGGAATTTGAGGCCAGCCTTGGATACTTAGCAGAAACCAAACTTAAAAAAATTGAGTAGAACTTTATGAAGTTGTTTTCAAATGGCAAAAATTTCAAAGTTAGTGGATTCCCACTATTTATTGATTATTGTTCAAAAAATATAGGCCGGGGGCCTATATTATGTTGTCACCAGGCTGCACTGTGGCATAAACACCTCCTGGCCACCTTCATTCAACAGTTCTTGGGTGAGCATCTCTCTGTGATCAGGGCCTGTAGATAGTGTGGCCGGCTCCAAAGTTTGACCTCAACACTGAGGTGGGAGCCTTTGACACTGTAAACAGGGTTCTTACTGCCCCTGGAGTCATGCTGTGAAAGATTGGCAGGTGTTAGGAGGCTCCAGCAGATGACCTAGCCAGTGGGTGTGAGTGATTGGCAGCCTAATCAAGCAAGGAAATAGATTCTTGAGCTATTTAGAAGATTTGGCAGAGCCAGGTGCCTGCTTAAGGAATCTTGTAGCACCGTCCATATGCCTCTGCTTCTAGCGTTCTGTCTGTCACGCCCACCATGGTAGCCAGCTTTCTGTGTCTCTACCAAATACTGGAGCGAATGAGCTTTTGAAGATAAAAGGTTGGTTCGGGCTCACAGTTTGGAGGTCTCAGGCTCTGGTTGGCCCTGCTGCTTCAGGCAAAGCCATGGGTCATGGCAGATGTGCAGAGCAGAGCAAAACCAGTCACTGCACGAGCAGGAAGTGAAGGAAAGAAAGCAGCTGGAGCCCCTAGCTCTTTCAAGAGTGGGCTCTTAATGACCTAAATACTTCTCACTAGCCCTGCCTTAAAGTTGCCACATCCTCCCAGTGATGCTATGGCAGGGATTACACCTTTACCCCCAAGACCTCTGGGGAACACTGAGCTCCAAACTGCTACACCCACTTTACTCCAAACTCCCGAAAAAACTTGGATAGTTTATCAGACCTTAACAGACTGATAGTCAATGCTCAGAAAAACATAAGTCGCGTGCACACACAAACAAATGGTGTTTAAGCTTTGTCCTGATCCTTACAGAGCCCAGAAGCCTCTAGCCAGTGCTTCCCCTCTCTGTCTCTCCAGAATTCGAAACAACTCAAAGACTGTCAGGAAAGAGGTGCTAAGACAGAGTCCAGGAGCAAGCTACAGGACAGAGGACATGGGGTGTGTAACAACAGAAATGGGTTTTCTCTTGCCCTGGCTCCTTGCTGGCTGTGCTACCCCAAGCAACTCATTAACCTCTCTTGACTTCTGTCCTCTTGACCATGAATTGAGGTTCACAACCTCCGCCCACTGAACAGTATGAGCTCAGGAATGTTTGCTACAGAAGGAGTCTTCAGTGAGACCTAGGACATTTCAACAGCTCAAAGCAAACAACATCTAGAAGATAAAAATGCCCCCTGGATTTAGGAGATCGCCTATAACACACAAGATTAATGTATTACCTAAGATTTTATTAATTTTTTTTGGGTATGCAGAGGTGTTGTGGGTGGTTTAAAAAAAAAAAAACCTCTGTTTCCCTAGGTAGATGGTACCGGATGTCCCAATTTCCACAAATAAAACCCTTCATTTCTCCTGGTTTTGAATAGTCAAAGGCTGCTTCCCTGGAGACCGGGCGGCTAATTTTTTTTTTGTAGACATAAAAACTCTATTTAAGGAGCGTGCATTTTCCAGAGAAGCTAATGATAACCCTCACCACCATGTAATGTGGAGAGAGGGTGCTTTCTCTGTACAGAGAGAACACCATTCCGGCCAGATGTTTACAGCAACACAGCAGAGAGATTTCTTTTCGGCATTGGGCAATCAAATTTCTCTTGCAGAGAATCCCAGGAAAGATGTTTAAAAGTCAGAGTCAGTATGCATAACCTACCCCTGGTCTTGCCCCTGGAGCTGGCATTCTCTGTACTGGAGAAGCCATTTCTAGTTTTATTGCATGTCTATTGTCTTCCTGTGCAGCTGGCATTTAGGACTTACTGCTGCCAAGGACCCAGTCAAGTGCTTTTATGACCTCATTCATTCTCCCCAGCAACTCCTCTGGGGAGGCACTATTATTATCTTGATTTCAGAGATGAGGAAACTAAGGGTCAAAAAGTTTAGCAGTGTCCCCAAAGTCACTGAAGTACTTTAACCAGGAAGAGATTCAAGCCTAGATTTGTGTGTAGAAGACGCCAGCCTGATCTTTGTGTTTCCTGTCCTGTCTATGGTGGCTTTGAACTGGGCAGGCTCCCACATGGGGCTGGTTAAGGCAGGGCCCCTGTCTAGGGAGCATTTTTACTCATTTCTGGCCTTAGCTCAACAAGACAATCAACAAGCTCACCTCCAGGTCAGGAACAAAAGGGATCTGCAAAGGTCCTAGGTCCAAGGGGGATCCCCACATCTGATGCTGGAGGGTCCTAGATAGCCTCATGTCTATGTTCAGAAACCTCAGAGAGGCCTTTGTAGAAGGTGAATTTGTGTGTGACATAATGAAGCGATACTGCCTGCATTCTGGTGAGTGCATTATTGCCAGTTTTGTCCTCATGGGAGCATCCACACCTTCTAAGCCTGCTGTAGCATCACTGGGTGCTAGATTCCTAAGGGACCACCAGCAGGCATGTAGTTCATTGTTAACCAACAGGTTCTGTGGTGTGTGACTCAGTCTGTTCCATGCTGTGTAAATGGATTTGCATATAGATTCCTTAGGGGAAAAGGAAGAAGCCTTAAGCCGGTAGCAAGCCCCACCCACGTGCTGATGATTTGTCACCCCGCCCCCCCTTATCTGTCCTACCACCCCTCAGCTTTCCCTCCCCCACTCTTCACCCTGTTCCTTGGACCTGGGTTGGATTCCATGGCTTGCTTGAGAAAGGGAACATGGCAGCTGTGATGCCCACCTGAGACTGGTCATAAGCAGCCCCGTAGCTCCTGCCTGGACTCTGTGAACGCCCCTTGGATGAGGGTACTGCCCTTTATTCATTCATCAGCACAAGCCTGAATACTGGAGGAAATGCAGGCACGTCCCATGATGCAGGATGAGCAGAAGAGAGAAAGGCCTGCCCCACCACCCAGCAGCTAGCGCAACTGAGCTAGCAGACAGACGACACGGGAGCTTCGTTCCGGAGCCCACGTCCAACCCAACTGAGCTGTGGAGGGTTCCAGCCCCAGCAGTCACCGAATTACATGAGAGATGTCCAACATCACAGAAGAAAATGTGTGGATGCTTTAGAGTGCTAGATAGCATCACAAAGAACTAGAAAGCCAGAACCTAGCCCCCCCCCCTCTGTCTCCAGGGTCCTCTGTTCCAGTGGCTGATACACCCCGCCCCTACTCCCTTCACCACTGCCTGCCTGTGTCATTTTCCCCTGAAGGCCTCCAACCTCTTCCTCATCAAGTTATCTTAAGTCACCATTAGAGACAATTGATTCTAATCCTTGGTGTGTCCACAATCCCTACCATACACACAGACACACACCACACACACACACACACACACACACACACACACACACACACGGCCCTCCCCTCCTTCACCCACTCCATTCTCCCAGGCTATCTGCTCCTATTAGTTCCTCCAAAGTGCTGCTTATATGCAACCTCTTCAAAGGCCCCCTCAAAGTCTGAGGCTCCCCCATTTGAGAGGGCTGGGAATGTAGTTTGCTGTGGAGTGCTTGCCTAACATGCACAGAGCTCTGGGCTCTAGCCCTAGCAGCCACATAAGCTGCCATGGTGGCGCGTGCTTCTAATCTCATCGCGTGAGAGTGGAGACAGGAAGACCAGAAGTTAAGGTTATCCTCAACCACGTAGGGAGTTTGAGGCTAGCCTGGGCTGCATGAGACTCTGCCTGGGGGCAGGGGGCTGGCCAAAAGATGTGAAATGTGTTTGAGTGGTCCTCACATTTTGTCCTCTATAGCCTGAGTGAGTGCCTTGACTGCCATTAGGAAGAGAATAGACACATCACAGAACCATGTTTATCAAGGAGACAGGAAGACACAGGTCAGTCTTAAAACCACACCATAAAGCCAAAGAATCCAGACACAGAAATGTGAACTGTTAAGAAGTCCCAGGGCTGGTGATGGAATGTAGCAGAAGTCCAGATGAAGATCTGCCTCGGAGGCAGAGGGGAAGGGGCAGGAAGATAGGGGCAGCCCCAGAGTATGGGGGAGGGGTAACTCGGCTTCTTACAGGGGCAGTTCTAATAGGCCGGTTTACCCATTTTCTGGGTGGATGTTCAAATGAGTGTTGGGGGGGTCTGCTGTCCCACCTACCAATCGGCTTTCACATTCACTCTTTGGCTCTCTTCCCTTGGTCTCTCTTTGGTGACCTCCTATGGGTTGCTCTGAGATAGCCCAGCTTCCCCCTTCTTCAGAGCAGTCCTTTTCCTATTGTATCAGACTGTTGTGGCCTCAGAACAAACACAGCCATGAGGAAAGTGACTGAAAACAGTGATTGTAAACTCACAATTCTGTATTTGGAATGCTCATGAGCCAGAATGTCAGATTGGAGGGCTCCATCCATACAGTTCTCAGGGATAGAACCATCGGGATATGACATGGGTCGTCTGTCTAGGCCCCTCAGTGACCAGAAGGAGACCAGACTCACGCGGAGATCAGGTTGTGATTGCTGGTGGGCATGGATTCCAATTCCAGCCCTACCACCTCCTTCCTGTGCCACTTTGGGTAGGCCTGAACGTCTGCCTTTGTGAAATGGAGTCACAGCAAGTTTTAGAGACAGTAAATGGACACTGTGTGCAGAGCCGCCCCCTACACATAGTAGGCACACAGCAAGGACCCTCCCACTCTCCTTCCGTCACAGGCTAATGTCACTTGGAGGCAAGTACAAGGCTAGTTCCCTGGTGAGAGGGGATCCTGAGGTGTTCAGTGGCCTTGGTATCCTCAGTGCCACAGTGGCTATGGCCTGGGACAGCTGTGACTAGGGTGTCCCTCTTCAGGAGCAGGTGCTGGGCCTGCAAGGTCCTCTAACCAGCCACATTTTTGAGCTATTGCTGAGTCCACTAACAAGAAGTACTACTACAGTGTCTCCTTTGCTAGTTAGACAAACCCTCCAGGCGCCAGGTTAGCAATGCCATATTAGCCTCACTTTCGGGCATGCCCTAGGGTGTGGGTCAGAGAGAACCAGGCATTGTCCACCTCCAGCAGTGTGGAACACAGGGGTTAAAGTTGGAGGATGCTGGCATTATCGCTGTAGGGTGTGCAGGAGCCCTGCCCGCTTCCCCCCTCCTCCAAGCCTAGGAACTGGCTCGCTCTCTAACCAGCTCCCCTGCCCTTGGGGTCATTCCCCAGCCTCAACAGGAAGCTGGGAAGGAGGAGGAACTTGGGGACAGATGGGGTTAGTAGCAGTGATGGCAGGGACTCTGGCACTTATCTGAATAAGTCCCAGACTATCTGCCTAATTTGTTGGCCCTAGTCTAAGAATGGGCTGATTTGTTTTTAAGCCCTTCTCTAGGAAGACCTGCCTATGGGAGTATCTCCTGACCCAGGGTCGGATCATTGCAGAAAGTACTGTGGAAAGCAGGAAGCTGGCTCCCATCAGACGACTGGTCCTGAGGTGAGGCTCGGTCCTCCAGCTTCGCCATTCACAAGGGGCATTGTGTGGGCCACACCCCTACTGCAGGACCTTCGCCAGCATCACAACAAGAAGCCTCTTCCAAGAAGATGGAGACCTCACTTCAGGGCCACAGGGTCTCACTGCAGTGTGGGGACAGGTGTGGAGTCTCAGTTCCACTTGATCCTGACAGGACATGGAACAACTGTGGCCATAGACCTCATGGCTGACCTCATGGCTCGTTGATTTCATAGCAGAATTCATCTCTCAGTCCTGTACTACTCAAGGGGCTGCTGGGTACTCAGTGGAGATGCCAGAGGGTACGTCCACGACAATGAGGCCACAAATAAAGGTGTTCCATCTGAACCACAGTGACACTCAGGAGGGAGATGGGGCGGGGGAGAAGTGATTGGTATGGACAGGAATCTAAAGCTGTGGATAGAAGGAACCAAAGGCCGAGAATTCCAAAGATGGAAGGTTATCCAAGTGTGGACAGGGGGGCCTGACTATGGCGATAAAGACTGGCTTTATGCCAGTGGTGGTGGGGAAGAGGACAATCAGCAGCCCAGACTTTCCCGTCTGTCCCCTGTTGTGGACTGTCTCCATCTTCCCAGGGCTTCTTGAGTCCTCCATCCCTTCCTTCCTACCCTTCCCACCTCCTTCACCAGGCCTCATTGGTACTCATTCTGTCAGGGCACAGGGGGTCCCATGCCAGTCCCTGCCTCCAGCACCATGGGACAGTGGGAAAGAAAGGGGACAGTTTGTCATGCTCCGGGTGGGTGGGGACAGACATGGCTGTAAGAACTTTTGTCACGTGGAGTTAGACTTCCTTCTCTCATGTCTCTATTTTAACTCCACCCAGGAGATTTGCTTCGTTCTATGGACATTAGCAATTGTGACCCACACAGAGACTTAGATAGGACTTGTGCACTCAGATTTGTGCCTGCCTTTGGGTTTCTTGGAATTCTGAGACCAAGGTGTGCAGAGCCCAAGTGAGTCAATCACTGAGGCCATGTGGAGCTGCCCCAGCAACTGTGAGCCAATCCATGCAAGGCCTGCTAGATCATCCAGCCCTGGAGTATTCAGCTAAGCGAGGCAGTATCTTCCTGCCAGGCAGCGCTGCATATCCCGGTTGATAACTGAAGGAGATCTGCCACCCTGGAAACTGGACTTCACGCACAAGCTCACTTGTTGCAGTTGCTACTTGCAGTTTGCATGCAGTTGGGTTTGATCATTGCTGAAGACTTACACAGTTGTGAGATAGCCCTTGAGGATGTATTGCAGGAGAGTTTGCAATTGAAGAAGGAAGGGACCTGGTTCTGAGTGTGCAGTTGTTAGAGCCTCGGATGCAGAATAATCAATTGCTCCTTGCCTGACCTGTAGCCCCATATCCATGAATGGGGCTATGCTTGCTTCCGGATGGCCTTGCAAGCTAGGAGTCAGGTCTGTGGATTGCTACTCAGTGGCAAAGGCTGATGCATATACTCATATCCCTCCCCACCCCCCAATGCAGACAGTCCAGGAAAAGGCAGATAGCCTTTTCTTAGTGAAGCCATGTGGCCAAACCTTAACCACCCTTCTTCTTCCTAACTAGTGGGGATGGTACTGTTTCTTAACTGCTGCTCAATTCAGTGATGGGTCTCAGGGAGGAAGACAGGGGTCTTGTCAGTTCTCTGAGACGATACCTAGCAGAGGTTCCCAGAAGTCCTTACCTGGAGGAGGCCAGCTTCCTCACGTGGACTGGCCACATGCTGCCTTATTTTTACTTGGTTTTATATGTCCTCCAGTTTTCGGAACCATTCTTGTCCAAGAAAAGCAAAATTAGACATTTATACCAATCAGAAACCTTGAGGGGAAGGCCATAGGTAGCATCTGGTGGCTGGTTTGCCCCTAAATGTCTCGAATGGATCCTGATAATACTCCCTCGAAGGGAAAGCAGAGCCAAGTGTAGAGCATAAAGCTCACGGGGGAGTTCCTTGGGGATCACAGGGACATGGTACCCCCATAGGACATGTGAGCTAATTACTCAGGCGGTCACCATGACTTCAGGGTACCTGCAGTGAGCATCCTCTTGAGGTCTGAGTCAGCTCCGAAGGGACAATGGACTAATGTGAGGAGGGGAGAATGTGAGTGTTGGGGTGTCCACCTCCTTTTCCTCATGGAAGGAGACACCTTCTGAGCTCAGAGAAGTGGCCATAAGCATCCAATCTCAATGGCAGGAGCATACAACTAGTATGTCAGCCACAGACCCAGGGAGGCTGTCACTGCCACTGCACTGGGTGACACTCTACAAGCTGTGTCAGACACTTGAGTGCTCCTACCTTGTTCCATGTTTCCATGGGATAGGCATGACCATCTCCATTTCAGAGAGAGGAGACAGCTGATAAATGTTGGTTCTGCCTGTCCAACGACCACTCCCTCTCCTTCTGGTGTAAGCATCTTGACTTTTTTGCGGGAGTTGCTTCTTACCTGGGAATGGGCTAGCTGGTAGGATTCTCCGCCAAGAGGCTCATTTTAGTCACCTTTAATGGCTGTGAAACATCATAGCCAAGGCAACTTGGAGAAGACGGTTTATTGGTGGCTTGCTAACACTTTCAGAGGGTGAGTCTATTACCCCCATGATAGCAAGCATGGTGGTACACAGGCAGGCATGGTTCTGGAGTAGCAGCTGAGAGCTTAGATCTTGACCCACAAACACAAGGCAGAGAAAGCCAACTGGGAATGGCATGCACTTTTGAAACCTCAAAACCCCCTCAGTGATACCCCTCCTCCATCAAGGCCACACTCCTAATCCTTCCCAAACAGTTCTACCACTGGGGACAAATTATTAAACATATGAGCCCATAGGGCGCGGGGATCATTCTTCTTCAAACTACCACAAGATTTATTTCCTATAGCCACAGATCAAATATAGGACCAGTTTAGTCCATCCAGAGCAGACCTCATATAAGTGTTACAACTCTGAGTGGGATGGTTCCAGTGCAAGTGTTACAGTTCTGAAGGGAAAGGTGTCTTAGCAGTTGGGAGCCAAGGAATACCACCAAGTCACACTGCACAACAAACCTCACGGAAGAGATTTATTGGGAGAAACCCAGGAGGGTAGCTGCCTCTGCTCAGGCAAGAAGTAACAAAGAACTGAGTGAGAGGCTGGCTTATCTAGAGTTTCTTAGGGATAGAGTTTTCCAGGGTGGGGATTGGTGGAATTTCAAGTCCCCATCTAAGGGTAAGCTCAGGGATGGGTAGGATTTTGAGCTCCGAGATTGGTGAGGTTTTGAATCCTGATCTTGGGGCAAGCTCAGGGACTGGTAGGATTTTGAGCTTAGAAATTGGTGGGATTCAAGCTCCAGAAGTGAGCTTGGACTTTTTACCCCACACCTCGGTCCCTGCAGTTTCTGTCTTGCAGAGGGGCAGCTGCGCTAAAATTGCAGGAAGCTGACTTGTCTAATAAGAGGACAGAGCAGTGACCCAGGCGACCTTCCTGAGGGCTCCTGCTGCCCAGACTGCTCTGTTCCACCCCTACCCAAGAAGCCAGAAGCCTGACAGGGGACCTTGGGCCTGACGTTTCCTGCATAAGCCATGCTGCTGTCTCTTGCTTGCAAAAGAATTCTGACACAGGAAGCGATCCCTCAGCATCCTCCTGCTGACGAGTAACTGAGTCAGAACCAAGCCCCCAAATTTCACCAGACTCCTGGGCAGACACTGTTCTCCAGTGCCTGTGGTTGGTCTGGAGGGGGCCCTGCCACAGCTAGAGCCTTTGAAGAGGAGTGAAAATATCAACCAAGGCCTGGGATGGGATGACGCCTGTCACCATGGAGCGGCCGTGGATACCCACGCTCTGTGAAGGCATTCGGCGGAAGCATGAACCGCATGCCCTCCCTGCCTAGAGTTAATGGGATATCTTGATTGCTCCTGTCAGCAAGCTTCTCCACTAGTCAAGCCTTCGATTCATCATGTACTTTTAAAAGCAAAATCCCGAGGCCTCGCTTAAACAAGCTTCCTTGTTTACCTAATAATGGAAGCTTATTGACTGACCAGGGACATTCTGTAAGGGACATTCCCTTCATAGCGTCCTGCAGGATCGGAGCAGGAGACTGGGTGGGGTGGGGTGGGGTGGGGAGGGGTGGGGTGGGGTTGGAGGAGCAGCCCCAGGCTGGCTTGGAGTCTTGGAGGCTGTGGAGAGAGCTTCCTGGGCTGGCCTGGAAGTCACTTTTAGGCTGCCTAGGTTTTTTAGCACCCCTCCCCCAGACCCACTCCTGAGTAAGGCAGGAGTAGCTTCTGACACTAGCAGAGGCCCAGGGTTTTGTTCCTCTCACAACTCTTTGCCCAGTGGCCTCTGTGACCCTCTGATTGGGCTCCTGGAGCAGAAAACCAACATGCACCTCTAACGAGAGGCAACTGTAACCACCATGACAGCCAATCTCTCGAAGAACTCACTTCCTCCTCTCGCCTATGTTTCAAGGCCCTCTGATTCCTTTTAACCCAAGATGGCTCCCAGACTCCATTTTGCTCATCTCTGGACCCGTAATCCATCCTGAAGTCTGAACTTGGGTCAGCGGAAGCTCCCGACAGCCCCGCCACAGACAACTCTCATGCGGCTGTCAGACGCTCATCCCCTCCGCAGAATGGAGGAGCCGGCAGTCCTCATGGTAATAGCCATAACTGTGGCCAATTTCAGCAATTTCAGAATTGCCAGGGAATTCCAGCCTGTCACAGCTGCTCCTTCGAGCTGCCTTTGATCTCCACTGGCCTCCACGAGACACAAAATACCGTTGTCGTCTTCAATTACTCGAAGGGACAAGGTAGCCTTGACCTTGCGATCAGGCTTCCCCAGCCCACGTGAGGCAGAAACTGTCATGGAGAACGAGGGGACTTCCTCAGACCCATTGTAGGGGTTGGGGTTTCCGCAGCCACAGTTCAGACTGTGTGTGAGCACGGAGGGCCGGTGTCCTGGGGTGGTGAAGCCCAGCTAGAGCAGGCTGCAACACCTCCTTTGTTCCGGCATGCTTCCTCTGGGACTCCTCTGCCAGGAGTATCGCTCTTTCTGTTTGCTGGGTGTGGAAACTGAACCCCAAAGAATTATGCAAGTTGGGGAATGGGTTAGTGGTCAGGCCATTGGCTCCACCCTGTTTGGCTGCCTCCAGCTCAGAGCTGTCTATGACTTCTTGGTTTGTGTGAGGTACCAGAAACTGAACCCAGAGTCTGATGCGTGAGAGGCAGCCACGTTGTCACTGAGAGGTATCCAAGCTCTGGGTTTTTGTTTCTTTGTTTACTTTTCATTGTGAGCCAGACTCATACCAGGTTGCCCAGGCAGGCCTTGAACTTGAGTTTTTCTGACCTCAGCTTGCCAAGGTGCCAGGATTACAGGCCATTGTTCACAGCCCTGGATCTGGGTGCATGATGAAAGCCCACCTTTCCTACTGGCTCTCCAAGATCAGAAACCGGGTCTCCCCCTCCACAGCCCCTGTCAGAGGGAGGCTCTGTGTTAGTGCACCCCAGTCAAGCTCTGGGCTTCAGTGTCCTTTCCACACACTCATGTGTGTTCTTACTACCTATTGCTGTCTCAGCAGCTGTTCCCATGACCCCTAACCAGCTCGTCCAATCCCCAGGCCTCTTACCGTTCCCTCCAGAGCATCTGTTCTCAACCTGTGGGCTGCAACCCCTGTAGGGTCAAACAACCCTGCTACAGGGTCTCCTAACTAAGACCATTCAGAAAACACAGATATTTACATTACAGTTCACAACAGTAGCAAAATTGCAGTTATGAAGTAGCAGCAAAAGTCATTTTGTGGTTAGGGGGTCACCACAACAGGAGGACCTCTACCAGAGGGTCACAGCATCAGGAAGGCTGAGAACCCCTGCTCCAGGACATATTCCTTTGCAGTCTCCCCAGCCTCAAGTGGGGCTTGCAGTCCTTCTGGGCAGCCAAGTGAAGGCCTTTGTCCCCTTCATCCCTCTCGCTTCTTCCTTTAAGCCTTAAGCTTCCAGTTTAACATAAAAACAAAATAAAATCCATAACCCATCATGTCTTCCTGACTGTGCTGCCTCCATCTCTCCTGGGACAATGGTAGCCACTTCCACCCTACTTTATCACTTCGGATCCATAACCGTCCCCCGCCCCCCTTAGATGCCAGGCTAGTGAGTGGCAACCTAATGATTTATGCTGTGGCTTGATCTAGCCGCTTCCCTACCACTGCCGCTCTTTGGGCTGAGGAGAGCTGGGCACACGCCCAGAGACCTTTGCACTGCGGAAGGTTATTTGGTGTCAAACCCTGCATCTTTCTTGTCCAACCAGAAGTTTCTGTGTACACAGCACTGTAAACCCCATCTCTACTTCCTTATAGAAGCCAAGACTGCTTTTATACCCTTCCTTCTATGTGAAACCCCTTGGAAGAGTTCTGCAGCCATGGTCCTTTCCCCTTGAAAAGTGACATAGCCTTTACCACGAGGCTCACACCTACGTTTTATAGGCACGCGCTCCTGGCGATCTCTGTCCCACATTCATCATTTCAGGAGGAGCTGGGGTCAGAAGCCACATAAAGGAAGAACTGTCAGATTATTCACCTAAAGTAGGGGCGTTAAGGGTGAGCTGAGGCTCCCTAGCTCATCAATTCAAGGAGGATGCCTTCAGGATCAGAAGGACAGAAGTTCTGCTCCTGCTCAGTCGGTTCCCTTGGGCAAGCTTCACACTGCCCAGCTGGCAATTTCTCCAGAGCATAGTAATGATGGTGTTTACCTGACCGCCTCCACAAGGACTGATGTCATGGGCCCCACAGAGGGCCAGACACAAAGGCGCATGCCCAGTTAGACCTCACTACTCTGTGGGCTGTGGTCACACTTGGGCAGCCCTAGTGTGTGGGTGGCACTGAGGGAAGGGCTCAGTGCTGCACTGAGAGGTGGCTCTCTCCTGCCTGGGACACAGCCTCTTGCTGTGAGATCCCAGAATGAGCTCTGGGGACAGACAGAAAGAGACCAGCTCATCCCACCATCATCTTGATGACACTTCCCTAGGAGCTGGTGTGAGGCAGCATAGACCTTTTTGTCGTTTCTGTTTTAGTTTGGTTTTCTCCCACCACCAATCTACTAGCCACCACTTTGCACGTCTGTGCTAGCCCCGCCTTGGTAAACATGAGGAAGAGCAGGCCTTAGGACAGTGTCTCCATGTGGGGTGTGGGAAGGAGACTAGGGGTGAGTTTGTTCAAACGCATCAAGAGTCTTAGGAACGCCTGGTGCTTTCCTGGGCACAGGGTGGGCGTGGCGAGGAGGAAGTAAACAGGGAGTGTGCCTTCAGAGAGCTATAATCCCACATGGACTGCTGAGCAGACGAAGATGGAGTGATAAAATGCCATGTGGCCATGGGCTGTCTGGGTCAGTGCTCCACTGCTGTGGCAAATAGCTGGAAAAGTCAACTCAAAAGAACAAAGATTTGTTTGAGCACACACTTTCAAAGTTTACCGTCCACCGTCAGCTGGCTCCATTGTTTCCTGGTCTGCAGTGAGGAAGAAGGTAATGGTGACAGGGCTTGCTGGAGTAGGCTGTTCATTCGATGGCAGCCGGAAAGAGAGGAGGAAGGGGAAGAAGAGGAGGAACTGGAGACTAAACCCTTCAAAAGTTTGACTCCCACCCCCATAGTGACCTATTTGTTTTAAACTCACCCTCTAGTTTCCAAAGCCTCCAACCTCATGATTATGACTCTATAAATGGGTCTTTCCATTGATAAAGACAGAACCTTCTCATTTACTGGTTCATGTAATTTGTGGGTTCGTGTATACTGCAGATGCTACAGCTAGTATGTGTGTGTGTATGTTTGTATGCATGTATGTCATGTGTATGTATGTTGTGTGTGTTATGTATGTGTGTATGTGGTGTGTGTATGTGTGCATGTGTGTATGTATGTGTTTGTGTGTGTGTTGTGTGTGTGTTGCATATGTGTGTATTTGTGCATGTTTGTGTCTGTATATAATGTGTGTGCGTGTGTGTGTGTGTGTATGTGTCATGTGTGTATGTGTGTAAATATGTCTGTATGTATATGCATGTGTGCATGTGTGTGTTATGATTGAGGTAGAAAGCTTTGTGCATGCTAGGCAAGTACTCTACCCCTGAGCCACACTCTGAAATATTTACTCAGAAGAGAAGCGTGATGTAATTTGCTGTCTTGAAGGATCATACTGGCTGCCGTGTGGAGAAAAAGTAGGGCAGGGTGTAGCAATGAGGAGGCCTGTGAGGAAATAATCCAGGCAAGGACTGATAGTGACTTGGGCCTGGGTGGGGTTAGGGAAAAGAGAAACAGATTCCAGAGCTACTTTGAAGTTATTTGCTGATGTTGGGAGAAGAGGAATGAGAAAGAAGCAAGAATGATGGTGGCTTGAATATTTGGGTAGACACTGAGACAGGCAAGGCCAAAGGCCACTGGATACTGCAGACTGGAAGTCTGAAGACAGGGAAGAGGCAATGCGTCCCATTCCTGAACTGTCAGAGGCAGGACATGTGCCCGGTCCTATGGGACCCATTATCGCAGCCAGTGCGGTCTCACTAGCTGTACTTCAGGAGTCGTAAGGATGTAAACCCCAGGGGAGAATGAAGACTGGCCATCAGCACCCAGAACATCAGCCTTTTCTGTGAACAGAGGCTCTGGGATGCTGTGCTGTGATGGCCTAATGTGAGCCATACGTCTTCCATAGCTCACCTTGTCCATAGCTCAGGGCGGATGGGGAAGAACAATCTAGGTTAATTTCTACGCTGAGAACTTCCTTAGCTTTGTTAATCACCAAGACCCCCATTAAAACTGCTCAACTGACGTAGCAGTGAGGAACAAAGTTCACTGGGGAAGACCTATTTCTCCCAACCCATTACTCACCCATGATCAATGAATGGATTGACTCATGATGCATACATTCCTTTCTTATTCTCTCATTCACAGCTCATCCATTCAGAAGCCTGGTGTGTGGGTGGGGAAGAGACAACTGGACCATGGAGTGCTGGCCTTTGCCTCTCTCTGCTTTCTGAGCACCACAAAGAAAGTCTTCTGCCACTTGTGTTCATAGTAGTGTGTGTGTGTGTGTGTGTGTGCGTGTGTGTGTGTGTGTGTGTGTGTGTGTGCGCGCGTGCGTGCGTGCGTGTGTGTGTTGGGGGTATGAGAACAGGTAAATTCCACACAGAGGGTGGGGAGAGGAGGAAGGCAGGAAGCCTAGGCTCAAGAATAGTCTAGGGAGAAGGTAACAGTCATCAAGGTGAGCTAGGTTTGCCTGGGGTGGGAGGAATAGGCTGCATTCTCCAAATAGAAATAGACCCCAAGCCCCAAGACAAGTGGAGCAACATGAAACCACGAGGCTTTGGAAAGCTCCAAGCAAGGGCAGAAATCTAGCCAGAGCGGCTCTGCCTGAGGAATGATGAGGATTATTAGAGGTGATCACTGAGCAGACTAAGATTCAATCACTTGATTGAATTATATCATTTCCTGGGCGACCTCCCGTGCCAGCTCCTTGGATGGGAAGGACATTATCTCTAGCTGTGTGTTTAGAAGGCCCTAGGTGGCAGGCCCCCATTGGTACTCCTCTGTCTCCTACAGTATAGACCAGACCCTCTGGGCGGGACCTCAAAAGTATGACTGGGCTTGGATTTCCTGACTGTCCCTGTGCTCATTCATAGCAAAGCACAGACAATAAGCAGGAGCCTGGAGACTTCACAAATACAGAACTGAGAACCCATCCACCCACCCAACCTTCCGTCCCAATCTCCCTCTGACCTGGGGGTGTGGAGAGTGCTTTTCTCTCATCTGAAAGTAGCAAGACCTCAGGCAGTGGAATGCATGCTCTCTCTGGCTTCAGGGATAGTTTGATTGGCCCTGAAGAAATCTCCAGGGTAATCGCTCAGGCCTATAATCTAGCACTCAGGAGTCAGAAAATGGAAGGATCACAAACTTGAGGTCAGCTAGGGTATGTGGCAAGATCTTGTGAAGAAAGGAAGGAAGGAAAGAAGGAAGGAAGGAAGGAAGGAAGGAAGGAAGGAAGGAAGGAAGGAAGGCAGGCTGACTTGGGCTGACAGGTCAGTCAGTAGATGCGTGTTGTGCAATCCTGAGGACCAGAGTTCACTCCTTGGGACCTCTGTGAAAAAGCAGGATATGGTGGCTCATACTTGAAAGACTAGTACAGGGATTTCCCTGGCACTAGTGCAGACCCCTGGGGCTTGCTGGCCAACCAGCCAGCCTAGACGAGTCAGCACCGAGAGTCCATGCCTCAGAAGAACAAGGTAGATGGTAACTGAGGTTCGCCTCAGGCCCGCACACCTACAAACCAAAGAAAGACAAATGTCAATCTTTAGGAGGTTTTTTGAAGTGACTGTGACACCAGAGGATGGGCAGGCCATACTCTCCTGTGATTATTGGACTTCAGATACAGAGTTCCCAGGAGCCTTTGTGTCACGTGACCCTGCACTCTCTACCTCAGGCTATCACCGGACAGGAAGAGATGCTTCAACCGTGACTGAAGGTAGGTAGGTGTCTCATTGCTACATTGAATGAAGGTTCTATTTACTAACCTGAGTTCAGGGGAACCACTGGCCTCAGAGAAGTATTTGAGTGAGCCAGAGGCTCCCCACCCCCCATGCCTCATCCAATCTCTCCACCCAGCAAAACCCGGCACATCTGTCTTCGAGGTCTAGACTGATGCACGTTGTCCTCACTCATCATCAAGGACACTTCTCTTTACAGCAGAGATTATTACAGAAAACCTCAGCCAACCAAAATGCAGAATTGTTGAAATCAGTCCCAATGAATATATCTACAACTCCAACACCCAAGGCTCAGAAAACACTTTGTCTGAAAGACTGTAAAAGAGAGGCTCAGGGAGTTCCTTTGAGACTGTGTCTCCTATGACTGTCAAAAGTGACATCCAGACAGTCTCACCAGTAAGACTAACATGCCTAAACGTGAGCTGAACAAGGACAACGTGATAATGTGGGCAGGGGAAAGGCCTCACCTTCACACAACTACAGGCCGCTAAGGAATGCTGGGAGTGGGAGAAACAGGTCCTCTCTAGGGAAGAGCACACCAATTGAGTAGTCATTACCAAATGGTGAGCCCTGAAAACATATAAACAAGTGACATTATATAGACCGAGCAGGGTGTACTTAGAAACGAGTGTGTGTGTGTGTGTGTGTATGTGTGTGTGTATGCGTGTGTACATTTCACTAGTAAGAGCTAGTGAAAAAAGAGACCATGAATTTGAAAGAGAGCAAGGGGTTTGGAGGGAGGAAAAGAAAGGGAGGATGGTATAATTATAATCTCAAAAAATTAAAAGGAATACTTTTTTTAAAAAGTGAGTTGGAGACTTCGTGAGGACTCCTTAGGATTCCTTCCTGCGGTAGCATGGGCCTCAGGAACAGGGCTTGAACAAGTGACAGATAGAAGGGACATGTGTATGCTGGGGCGGAGTGGAATGTTCTTGATTGCACACCTGCAAGCCCCAATCGATTACTCCAAGTCCCAGGCCCTCCCCTCAGGCCTGTGATTCTCTCTGAGCAGTGTTGCTATCACTCTTGTAGAGCAGGTGAAGGAGAGATGTGATTGATAAGGGCTTGGATCCAGTGTGGACAGGATGCCTGGGTGGGATTCTCTGGAGTGAGGGAAGATAAAGACTTGAACAGAAGCCACTCCCATCAGGAGTTTATTGGACTCGACTTCACGTGGTGCGTCTCAGGAGGGAGGAGTTAGGTTACGGCACCTTCCCCAGCTGGTTTGGGGGCTCCCATTGGAACTGACTAGTGGTCCAGAAACCATTTTCTTGCTGTTTTACACATGGCTTGCACTCAGTGCTGTGTATGGGCTGGGCAGGCGTTCTACCTTCAGTCTTCCTTTGAGACGTGGTCTTACTAAGTAACGCAGGCTGGCCTCAGATCCGTGGTCCTGCCTCCACCCTCTGAGTAGCTAGAACTTAGAGCTTTTTGATAGGTAAGTACTAGCATCAGGGATTGGGTCAGGTTCAGAGTCCAGATATTTGCAATAGGACTGAAGGGGGAACTTTAGAGAGGCAAGGGGGTGGGCTCTCCACCTTTCTGGGTCAGAAGAAGAGAGGTGGCAGAAAAAGGCTCACCCTGCTGCTTCCAAAGCAGCAAGTCTCATGGAGGCAGGAGGAAAAGCCACCTAGGCATGGACAGTGCAGGCTCCAAGCTGCAGGAGAAACAAGGGAGCCAGAAATAGGAGTCCCTGGGGAATGTGTTCTGGGAGCCTTGGTTGTTTGCACAGTCTTGGAAAGTAATTCCTGGGAAGAAAAAGGCAGGAGCCTGAGCGATAACACAGGGCGGGAAAACCCTAGCAGGCTTGCCAGCTGTCATTCTCCTAGTCCTAGGGGCAGGCCTGCATTGTCATTGCTCAACACTTTACCCCATTCCTGCAAGGCCTTGACTCCTGGAGATGACCTGCAGAGTCTAAAGCCAGATCTTACTTGTTCCCTACTTTAGTGGCCTCATTGGACTCCAGTGGGTATTTACAAGTATGACTTAAACATCAATAATAATGATAAGCAGTAGCATTATTACATGAAATCCCCAGCCAGGCCTTCAGCATCTACAGCGAAGTTGTGCAGCCCCCTAGAGCTGAAGAGAATTTGGGCGCAGCTTCAGACCCAGGTACGCTGATTGCTGTAGCGCATAGAGTAAGTCGATGCCTTTCCAGGCTGGACAGAATTTGCACCCTGAGGATAACTAGGAAGCCCAAGTGAGATGAGAGATGCCCTTAGGCGTGTACAGAAGCAAGACATGGATGTATTTAACTTATAGGTAACACCTTCTCCTCTGCATGGTTTGCCGTGCTCTGAAGTGACATAAATGGAACTCATCCTGCCTGTGGGTAAGGAGCCATGGTGTGAGCATAGAGGGACCATCGAAGCTGACAAGATATCCTGTCAGGGCAGCTCCTTGATACCCAGGGGTAGAGAGTTCCTGCCACACTTTCTTACCATGGTATTTCATTTCTCAATCCAGGTGAGGGATCTGTGTTCCCTTCTCCCTTCTTTGGATGCCCAAGGGTGGATGTTACATGGACCCATGCCTTATCCAGCCTTGCCAAACTGACATGTAACAGAGCTGAGATTTAAGGATTGCCTGCCATTAACACCTGTCTCACCTTCCTGCTCCCCCAGTTTTCTAGCATCAGTAGCATTGCCTCTCCTCTTTGAGCAAGAACACAGACACAAAAAATCCCCCAAAAAACAAGGACAAAAACAAACAAAAAACAAGGTGAGTATCCACAGATCTCTTGTTCAAAGTCTATCAAGAATCATGGTCAAAGATTGAGGGGATGGCTCAGTGGGCTCAGTGTCTATTGTGCAAGGATGAGTTCTTGTGTTTGAACGTCCCAAAACTCATATACAAAGGTAGATATGACTCATTGGCTCATGCTTGCCATCCCAGTGATGACAAGACACAGGTGAATCCCTAGAGTGTGATGGCCAGCTAGTCTAACCTACTGGTCAAAGTTCCATGTCAATGAAAGATCCTGTCTCAAACAGAAAGGTAGAAGTGACCTGAGGAACACACCCAAGTTCTGTCTGTCAGTCTGTCTATCTCCCCCGCCCCACACACAGAGAGAGAGAGAGACAGACAGACAGACAGACAGACAGACAGAGAGACAGAGAGAGAGAAAGAGAGAGAGAAACACACAATTTAAAAGTAGAATATCAGGCAACTGACATTAATTTGAAAACTTCTCCCTAAATTATATCTTACCTGGTCCTGTCTCCTCCAAAGAATACAGACAATTCCCGAGTTTATATGATAAAGTAGCATCAATAAATCTGATTTTTCTCTAGAAACAGAGTCCTGCTATGTGCTGACTCCTTCACCAGGGCTCCAGAGCCCAGGTTTTTAGTAAGAACAAACCTAAATTCTGCTGAATTGACTCTACTAGTGGGAAGTATCATTGCATCTCTCTTACCTAATAGAGCGCCTGGAACCCAGGTGATGCCTGGCACACCTTTGTGAAGATGACAAAGGAGTAAAGATGCGCTGGCCAGTCAAGCTATTAAATAAACACAGCAATCAATGGCACTTGTTGTGGATCCAGGAGAGAGGTGAGGAGTCTGATTTCAGATTTTCTATTTCTCCTTGAGTCAACACAGACAGGTAGGTGACAGCTAATCAGCTTGCTATCACACTTCATCTAAGCTGTCGGAGGTCCTCCAAGAAGCTGTCCCCCGATGTCTGCAGCAGCTAGCAGATGTTCCCTCCTGTTTATTTGAGAGGTCCCGTTCTATTTAAGATACGTCCTAACTCCTCCAGCAAATTTCTCCGTTGACTTTGAAGTACCAAGCACATGGTGAAATTTTCAAGATGAGTCTGTAATGAGGGTGTGCTCATAGACACTGTTGTGGAGGCAAGAGGAGAAGCCAGGGATACCAACCTTTGCTTAAGTGTGTTAGTTCATCATGGTTGCATGCACTGTTTTATTATTTTGTTGTATGCACGTGGGTATTTTGGCCGCATGTATATTTGTGCAGCAGGTGTGTGCCTGGTGCCTGTGGAAGTCAGAAGAGGGCATCAGATCTCCCAGGACTGGAGTTACCGACTAGTTATGAGTCACCATGTGGGTGCTGGGAATTAGCCTTCTGTAAGAGCAACCAGTGCTCTGACTACTGACCCATCTCTCTGACCCCTTTTTTTTTTAAAGTATTATTTGTCTTGGACCGACATAAAAGCTCTGTTGGTAAAGTGCTTGCCTTGCACAAACATGAGGCCCTTGAGTTCATCTCTAGAACCTGTGTAAAAAGCCACACAATAGCATATACTTGTAATCTCAATGCAGGGGCTCGCTGGTCAGTCCAGCTGAAACAGAGTTTCCTGCTCGATAAGAGACCTTGTCACAAAAAACTAAGGTGGAAGACACCCCATGTGACCTCTAGGTGAGCACAGCTGCACATACATATATGCATAGATTCATGTCTCACATACACCTGTGCCATCAGGTGACATGCCGTGATGTTTTCTCCAATGACAAGCCTATGGAAGAGGATGGCCCCAAAGATGATGCCGTCTAGCGGCACTGTGGCTATCTTGGGTTATATAGATACACTGGATGATGCTCGCATGACAAAACCTCCTAACAGTATGGATCTCAGAACATTGTTATTAAAGCAACATGGGACTGGATTTCATTACCTCGCCTCCTGCTTCAGTTAAACAGACTGGTTCACTATGGGTTCCTTTCCTCTTTTTTATCCTAGATACTTTTTAAAAAGTGTGTTTTCTTCCTCTCCCTTCTTTCCTTCCTTCCTTCCTTCCCTCCCTCCCTCCCTTCTTTCCTCCCTCCCTCCTTTCCTCCCTCCCTTTCTTCTTCCTTCTTTCCCTCCTCCTTTCTTTTTCTTTGTTCTTTCTCTCTCTTTCCTTCACCTCCTCCTCTCTCTTCATTCCTCCTTCTTTTTTGTTATGTGAGGATCCAACCACTGATCCACTCCCCCAGTACCCTTGGGCTCATTGGCTAATTCAAATGCTCTTCTTTAGCTTTGATTTTTGAGAATTTGATCATTGCGTTCATTCTTCTATATTCTAACTTCTAGGGTTGATATTTGCTAAAAATTTGGGAAAACTGCCCATTATTTCTCTGTATATATATATTTGTGTCCCCTGGTCTCCCTTCACAGGAACTTCTGGGTGCACATATGTTAGCTTGTTAGACATTGTCCCGCTGCAAGCTGAGCATTTTTCCATTGGTTTCCCAATATCATTTTCTCAGTTTGGACCATGTTGTGTTATCAAGTTCACTGACCACTTACGCCATTCCTAATCTGCTCTCAACCTGCTCAATAAATGTTTATGCTTTTATTGCTGTCTAGTTGACATGTAATAAATCACACATATTTAAAGTACAAGCTTTGAGTTTGAGCCCAGGTATTGCCCTGGAAACATCACTATGGTGAAATATCATTATCTACTACCCCCTCCCCAAAGTGTCCTGTGCTACGTTACAATCCATCCCCTCTCTCGATCTTGATTCCCAGTGACCACTGGGCTGGCTGATTACTGAATTTGCATTTTCTGGGATTTCAAGTCATTGACTGACGGTGCACAGTAGCACAATCTGCTCTCTCTGTCTTCCTCAGTGCAGCGTGAAAATTATATACCAGTTCCGTTCAGGCTTCAGCACTGTGCGCCTGCCATACAGCGTTCTGTTATATGGATATGTCAGTCCCTGAGGACATTACCCGGCTGATGGACACCTGAGCTGCTCCCTGTTTCTTTCTACCAGCGACGAAACAGCAGTGAGCATCCGTGTTTCTGTCTTTGTGGAAACAAGCTCCAGTTTCCTTTGTGCAAACACGTTAGTGTGGAGTGACGGGGTCAGAGACATTGGCTTCAGAAACTGCCCAGTCCTTTCCCAAAGTGGTTGTCCCATCTCACATTCCCATCAGCACACACCCACAGCAGAGCAAAACACAATGGGATACTTAAAGTTCTGGCAATCTATTGTGAAGTTTGTAATGTGTACACTAGGATATGCGCTAAATTGGCACAAAAGCCAGGGAAGGGACAGTGGAAATACACAATCATAAAGCTCTCCCACAGTGTGAGGCATTACTGTAAGGAAGTGTGTGCCATGATGCAGCGACTGCCAACAGATAAAGAAGGGGCATGGCTTAAAAGACGATGTGGAATCATAAAATGTTCTCCATACAAAACATGAAGGCAGATAAAGAAAAAGGGGGACCAAGGAAGGATGGGGTACCCTCAACCAGCATGATTTAGTGAAAAATCCCTCACCCAAGGAATCAGAACACACGTGAGTTTCCAAAACCCAAGGACCACACATCAAGGTGAGCATCTACTGTGCTGAAGAACGATTCTCAGTGAGTGCAAAAAAATTCCAGTTGTGCAGAGGATTGAACATGCTGAAGATACTCAGAAACAAGCATCGCGAGAGGAATGAAATAACACATACGTTTTAGTAAAGGTTATCATTGTTGTGAAAAGACACCATAACCATGGCAACTCTTATAAAGGGAAGCGGTTAGTTAGAGCTTGTTCACAGTTTCAGAGGTTTAGTCCATGTCGTCATGGCAGGAAACACGCCAGCACACAGGCAGGCATGATGCTAGAGAAGGAACTGGAGCTTCTTCATCCAGATCTGCAGTCCACAGGAAATGAAAGAGAGAGTGGGCCTTGTTTGAGCTTTTGAAACCCCAAAGTCTACCCTCAGTAACACTTCCTCCAACAAGGCCATACCTCCTAATCCCTCCCGAGTAGTTCCACTCCCTGATGCCTAAACATTCAAACATATGAGCCTATGGGGCCATTCTTATTCAAACCTCCACAACATGACCCATTAACATGGGTCAAACAAAAGAGTTCTTTGAAGGGAATGCAGATGCACAGAAAAATATAGATTGGGGGGAGGTCATTAAACTAGAAAGTCTAGATGACCTAGGTTTTCACCTGAAGAAATAGAAGAAGGAGAGACAAAGTGAAGAAAAAGGCATTTAAGACAACAATGCAATTGAAAGTCAGAGAGAGAGAAATATAATAAAACCAAAAGCTTTTCCTTTTAGAATAATTAAATTGCATTTTCTTTAAATGGTTTAAACGTTTTAGTTCTGTGGGGGGGGAGGGTGGGTATTGCATGAGTGCCGTGCAATGCCCACAGAGGGCAGAAGAGGGCGTTAGAGCCCCTGGAGCTGGAGTTACAGGGTTATGAGCCACCCACTGTGGGTGCTGAGAACCAAACTTATGTTCTCTGCAAGAGCAGTTTTTCTCTCACCCACTGAGCTGCCATCTCTCCAACACATCCCCCCCTTTTTTATTGGGTCGCCACCAGACTTGACTTGATTTTTAGTGCCTCCAATATTTGTTGGGCACCACACACACACACACACACACACACACACACACTACACTGATTGGAGCCATATGAGAGCCCCGTCTCCCTTGTTTGCTGTTCTCAAATTGTCCAAGCATGAGGTAATCCCATGCTCACTTTAGGGAACTCCTGAGAACTGGTTCTAGTAGACTCTGATGAATAAGACCAGTGAATTTCTGTCCAAAAACATCCTTTGTTTACTGCCAGCGGTGTGGTAATAATGAATTGGAGATGGCCTCCGAGTCTAACTGAATTGTCCTTCAGATCCTGCCTCGGTCACTTAGGGTCATGACCTTGGAAATGGGCTGGCGAGATTCTCTCTATCGCTGGGATTAAAGGATGCATAGAAAGCAACTGCTACCCTAGCTGCTGCCGGAGCTGGTGCCATAGCTGCTGTCATATCTGGTATCATGGCTAGTCCCATAGCTGGTTCTGTAGCTGGTAATGTAGCTGGTGCCATAGCTGCTGCCCAACAAAACGACCTTCTCCTTCCCTTTCTCCTTTCCTTCCTGTGCTGGAAGCAGTCATCAACTTACTCTAGGTAAATTGAGAACGTTTCCAGATGCTAATATACAAATGAGCCCAGATTGTCCTTGAACTCAGGCTCCTCCTGCCTCAGTCTCACAAGAGTTGGAATCACCATCATGGGCTACCACGCTCAGTTTCAATTTTTCTTCAGTTGTGTGTATTCTAGCTAATCGTAAAGCGTCAAAGATCCTATTCAGCATAGCAAACCTCTTTCCAGGTTTGTGGTACACCCTAGGTGCCACTCCTGAGAACACAGTGAGAACAGAAGAGTGGGTTCTGTTCAGGGACCACCAGAGTCCTGAATCCAGCTGTCTCCCAGTGAGTCAGTTCATGGCTGGGATGCATGGTGTCCGTTCTTGGTCAGCACGGGTGACTTGCCTGCCTTGGGTGCAGTTCTCTCTGAAACTGACCCAGCTCTGCCTGATGCGTGCGATTGGACAGCTAGTGACTCAACAAAAGGGCACCAGGGGCACTGCTCTAGCAGCATCCCTACCTCGCATCAGTAGCCCAGTTTGTGCAGCCGCCTGCATCAGTCCGTCTGTAATACTCCACTGGCAGCCAAGCCTCGCAAGGGGCAGAGGATCCCTGCCCTGAACTGCTCTAAGAAATACTGTTTTTCTGTTTCTTCCCTGACAGAAACAGGGGATTACCATCCTAGATATCCTAGAATATAAACTGGAAGCCTTTCTGGGATGTTTCCTGCAGTTTACAGTTAGAATCTAGCTGGGCAAAAGTTACTTGAAGGCCTGACTGTGCACAATGTCCAAAATAGCTCGCTCAGCCATAGGGCGTCAACCGGGAGCACAGCAAGGCATGAGATCATTGACTCCACGGCACAGTGGCTGAGACCTGAGGGATATCATTCCAAGATTAGCATGAGATTGATCCAAGCATCCCTCCACATACTTCCACACTTCTTCCGACGTTGCCCTTGTACCCATTACATCTCTCGCTGACGCGACGAAACACCCAAGAGAAGCAGCTTACTGGGTTTTATTGGAATCACAGCTGGAGAGATACAGTCCATCCCAGGGAGAGAGTCGCGGCAGCAGGGGTAAGTCAGCTCGACCCGCTGCATCCACAATTAGGAAGCAGAGAGATGAATGCCAGTTCTCAGCTTGCTTGCTTCTTTTTGTGCAGTCCAGGAACCCAGCTGTGGAATGGTGCTGTCCACATTCAGGGTGCATCTTTCCTCTTCAGTTAAACGTTCCTGGTACCACCCTTATAGATGTACTCTGAGGTGTGTTTCCATGGTGATTCCAAATCCAGTCAAGCTGACAGTGAAGATGAGCCATCAAACCCTAGAAATCTTAAAGCATCGCTAAGGCCGCTCCTATTGGTGAGGTAAGTCGTTAAAGTTGGCCCTGATTTGGAGTGGGGCTGATACCATAGTCTGCATCCTGATTAGCAGATGGAAATCCACAGAGGAGGATCCTGTGGGATTGGACAGGCTGTTGGGGCTACTTTTGAAAAATACAATGCTCATCAAGCATTCGCCATAGAACGTTCTGGGGCCACTAGCATGCTCCTCATAGGGGACATGTGCTTGGTGTTTATCCCTGAGATTCTCAGGATGGAGCATGTGACTATTTTACAGATACTGACCCTGGAGTGTCTCAGGGTCTGTTCACACCATCTGGTCATGCCTTGAAGCTTTAGTTCAAGCTCTGGGTTTGCTTCTTGCTTCCAACTCAGAGGTGCTGCTGGGCCTCAGTTTCCCTTTCTATTTCGTTATTTTTACCTTCTTTGGAACTCCCATGTAACATGAAGGCCTGCTCGTTGGGGTTTCTGTCCTGCCCAGTACCCCACAGCCGGCAAGCCCCAAAGAAAATCACAGAGAGGTCTCCATAAGTTATAAACTGATTGGCCCATTAGCTCGGGCTTCTTATTAGCTCTTATAGCTTATATTAACCCATTATTCTTATCTATGTTAGCCATATGGCTTGGTACCTTTCAGTCAGGCAGGTTACATCTTGCTTCTCGGTGGTCTGGGCTGGAATGGGAGGAATGGGCTTCCTCCTTTCCAGCATTCTCCTGTTCTCAACGCCCCGCCTCTACTTCCTGTCTGGTTGACCCACCTATACTGGCTAATCAGTGTTTTATTAAAATACATGATTGACAGAATACAGAGAATTTTCCTGCACCACTCCCAGAATTGTTATGAAGGTCTAAGGACACACCGGAAGTGAAGGTGTTTTGTAAACTGTAAAGACCAAGACTGTTGATGGACTAGTAGCTCCACGTTTGGAGGTTCTCCCTCTCTGTACCCAGCTAAGGCAGGAGAAACCAGCTCAAGATAATCAGATGTCACCTGTAAGCCACTTGCTAGGGTCCAGTGCTTAAGGGTGTCCCTGGGGATGCTTTTTGGTTGCTATGGATTCTGAGAGTGCACAGAGAGTGGATGAGACGCCAGGATGCTGGCTTAGGTGGGTGTTCCAAGAAGGCCAGTCAGTGAGTAAATGAGGTAATGGTGGATAAATGAGAGGAGGATTGAAGAAGGTTCAGCCAGGCATTTTGTTCAGAACACCTTACAGCCCTTTGAAAGCTCAGCTGTACCTCTTAATACTCTTCACTTCATTTCCTTCAGATAAAAACAAATAGCACGGGTAAAATAACAGGCAGGTAAAATATGGGTTTATCTCTTCTTCAGACTCCCGGGATCGTAAGAGGTCCTACCTTGTTTCTGGGTTACCTAATGTTTCTGTTAGGGCCTCTGCCCATCTCCCAGGCTGACTGACCCTCTCCACTTTCTTTGAGCACACTGCAGTCAGGACTCACGTACCAGACACCGGCTGGCACCGAGGACACAGCCTGGTCATTTCTTCAGCGCACCACTTCTCAGCGGCCCCCTGTGACTGCCCTCACTTCTTTCTCCCCAGCATCTAGCCGCCTTGAATCCTGCCAGCTCAGAGGACGCCGGCCGGCGAGGAAAGATTAGATGAATAAACAAATGTCCTCATGTTCCGAGTGAACGACTTTGGAAAACACTCCGGGCTTGTTCTGGTTCAGTGAAAAGTGAGCGTTTGGCTTCCGCCAGGGTGCATTCCACTCTAGGTTCCAGGGTTGTCTCTGTCCAGGACTCTGCAGAGAAGCGTGGGTTTCTCCATGAGCGGGGACTGCTCACAGGTTCGGAGAGCTGCAGTGAGGGCTTCATTAGGGCCAGAGAGGCAACTGAAGCCTTCACCTTCCCTGCGTCCCCAGAACCCTGACACTGAGACAAGTGTCCCTGAGGCTGCAGTAGAGGCGGCAGGCAAGTCCCTCACTTATCTCCTGCTCTAGGGCTGGCCCTGATCTGTGCCCCTTAGCCACAGGGGGGCTGGCCTCAGACAATGCATAGTATGCAGGACCCAGGCAGCCCTGGGCTGGTCACAAGTGTAGCATTGAGCTGCTGTGGCATCAAGGAAGGGACTCTGAGGCCTCTTTGTTCCAGGGTTCACATGGGGTGGTTGCTTGGCTTGCCTCACAAGTATGCAAAGACTCCATGACCCTGGAGGTGGAAAATACCTGCCTGGCCCAATCAGAGCAAGGATTAAGTGCAAGGCCAAGGAAGGTGACCAAGGGAACAGAGCTGTGCCTGTCCTCTGATGTGCACCTGCAGGCAGTCACCCGGTGTCGTTCCCAGCCAGCAACCCCACCACAATGCAAACTTTGAAAGGTTCTATTATTAGGCAGGGGATGGGGAAAAGTTGAGGCTTAGGGACTGCCAAGTGCTTAGGTAGGGTTGGTGAACCGGAAAACCGGAAAACACTGGTCCCATGGGATCATAGATGACATGCCCGTGAAGGAGCAGAGGTTACAGAAAGCTCTTGCTTGTTTTGGAAAAGCCAGGAGCCGGTGTGTTACGTGGGAACTCTGCAGGAGGTGGCCAGGTATGGAAAGAATGCAGGCCTTGGATCCCATCATTTCCAGGCTTAAATCTGGGCTCTGTGTGCTGCGGCTGTGTCATCTTGGGCAAGCTATCTGACTGCTCTGTGCCTCCGCAGGAAACATTATACTCATTACAAGTGTGTGAGAAAAGCCAGCACAGCCAGCGCCAGAGTCAGGCCCCTGGGTATCTCTCGACTGGAGTTGTTACTACTATTTCAGGGCCTTCAAACAGGGTCCCTCTGATCTTCCATGCTACCAGACCAGACGTCACCCAGGCTGGGCTCCAAGTTGCCTCTGTGAGAGATCAGAAGGAAAAGAGACAGGACTAGAAACAGGTGTCTCAAAAGCATGCCATGTGTTTGCGGGACCGAGCCGTTTTGTCTTACCGCACTGTCTGGGCATCGTGAGAGACACAGCAGTTTCCCTGGCCCCTGCCCACCAGATCTCAGAAGCTCTACCCTTCCTAGATGTGCAGATGGCAGATGGCAGCTGTCCCCTGGCGTGGTAAGGAGAAAGCAGGGCCTGCTGTTTGACTTGTGCGTGCTGGGCTCTACAGGCAGCAACCCAGCTCCCTGAGTCTTCCCCTTTACATAGGAAGCGTCATGTTCTGAAAGCGCTCATTCAACCCCTCCTCCATGCCCGACCCTAGCCGGTTCTGAGGTCCAAGTTGGAGTACTACTTCCTCCAGGAAACCGTCTGACTTCCCCAGACTCGGAAACGGGCTGGATTCTGCTTGGTCTCCCAACAGCCTCTCCTGATTTGGGGCTCAGTTAGAGGGGGTGGGGCTGGCCATTTGAGGTGGTTTGGGTGTCATATGAAGGACAGCTAACGAAGGATTTCCTTGATGCCAGGGGCAGGGAGCTCTGTGCAAGGTTAGCAGCTGAGGCAGGAGCAAGGACTGTAGGAAAGACATGACAATAGAAGGAAGCCCCGTGAGCACCTGCTGATTGGCTAGGAGCCTGAGCCCCTGAGCCTTGCCATTCGCACCTATAAAACGGGACTAATCACCCCATCTCCGGAGGACTCCTGTGGGTTTGGGTTCAGTAAGTGGTGTCTGTGGCCATGATGATTGGGGTCAGCACTAAGGAAGCAAGAGGTGACCAGGATGTGTCAGGTAGGGTTGATGTGGGCAGTCTGCAAGCAGCTGGGCACCCTGGACTGCTACAGGGCCCAGAGCAGCCTTCCCTCCTTGGGAGGCTAGGAGAGCAGCCACATTGTTGAGCTAGCCCATGTGGGGTCAACAGTGTCCCCTACTGGATAGCTTTCAGAGTGCAGGGGCAGGGGTCTGTTCCCTTGGACTTCACAGAGTTGTCTGAGCCTGTCTGGTTTGACACAACCTTCCAGTCAAAGAACAGATCATGAAGACTCTCTCAGTGCTAACTCCTTGCCCACTTTCCCACACCCTGCCAATCCCTGCCTTTCTTGGTCCAGCCAGGTTCATCCTTGCATTTCTCAGATTTAAATCAATCATCTTCCTCTGGGGCAACAGAAGCAGTGGGCCAGGGGTGACTGGACAACACCCACCTGCCATTTTGCCTCTGAGGAGGAGGGGCCTGTGCTGTGAGCATGCTCAGTCAGCTGAGCAGTCTGTTCTTCCTCAGTAAGAGGGGAGACGGCTCCCTCCTCCATGTAGCAGGCACTTTCTCTCCCCCAAGTACTTACCGAGGTTGCCATGGGCAGCTGTGGGCACACATGCTGGGCATTAACTCTCCCTGGAGGGGGGTTCTACTGTGGTCCCCATATTGGAATGTCCACAGACTTCCTAGTTGGTTTCTGCAGAGGGCAGGGGTTTTCAACCTGCAGGTGGACGTGAGATGGCCAGATAGAAGGTCACCTTGACTCCTCCTTTTGTGGGACAGGAAAATGTCCTTGTACTGGAAACTAAACTTTGTTATCCAGGCAGGTCCCAAAGTGCTTAAATGGGGTTTTCTGGCGAGAGGGATGACCTCAGTGTCTTTATTTTTCTAAGTGTCAGGAGCTGACCTCCAACACCCATGAAGCACAGGTTTGCCATGTTGAGAGAAAAGGGGGCAAGGACGGAGTTCAGGTGGCTTCACTCATCTCCTACTAGGTCTGTAGCATCTCCCCCTGGGGCCCTAGGATTGCTCTTGCTAGGCTCATCCACTGACTGCCTTGCCCATGCATAAATGAAGGCTACTCACAAAGCTACAGACGAGTCTCAGGCACTGCAGAAGGCCAAGGCACAGACTGTCCAGGTGGCAAATGGTTTGCCCTCTTGGCCAGCATTCACCAAGAGAGTCTCCTGGCTCTCTTCCAAGATGACAGACTGGATTCTATCCCAGCCTGCTGATGGCCTCCAGGAATTCCTGCCACAGCCTTGAGCTGGGCTAGCTGGGAATTTCCCTCGAATCTCTATAAAAAACACTGTGTATGTGTGTGTGGGGGGGGGTGTTCATTTATTTCAGACTAACTATAAAAAACAAAATTGAGAGATTCAAATTGATTTTTGACTATACGTTGACAAAGATACATTTTAGTGTTTGTATCATGACATGTTGGAGGATAATTCTATTAAAACCTATTTTGGGAATTTTTTGGGGGGGGTGTCTAAATCCAAATTTAACTACACATCTTATATTTGATTTGTTAAACTTGCGAACCTACAGACACATAAACACACACATACGTACATGTGTCCTCTCCATATTATGTCCACTGTACACAGCCCCCTAGCTGTCTATGGAACGTTGGTCCTAAAATCCCCCTCAGACACCCAAACCTACTGATACACTCAAGTCCCTTACGTAAGATGATGAGGCTTTTGAATGTCACCTGGACACACCCTCCCATGCACTTTAATGCTACATAAAGAAATATGCTGTCTTGCTCGGGAAACCATGAGAATGTACAGATGCAAATATTATAGGTCTAACTATGTTTTTCACATTCTATGACAGCAGTTGGCTGAATCCACAGACAATTCCATGTGTCCACAAATAAGGAGAGCCTGCTCTACACATGAAAACTGACGTGCACACACATTACTGGTATGTGTAGTGGCTGGGTTCTGATCCACACATATGCACGCAAATGCATACACATGTACACACACACACACATCCCCCTCCCCTCTCTGTGGACCAACACACTGCATCTCCAAGGCACCTTCAAAGTTAAGTTTATAGCCCTTAGGCCTGCAATTGTTTCCTAGGGCTGTTTCCCCCTAGATTCCTCTAGGAACCTGTGTTTGCTGGCAGCCATTGCTCCTTCCTGAAGCTCCAATGGAGTTAACAGCTTGGGCCTGGTTTTGGACCAGAGGCCTGGAAAGGTGGCAGACTCTCCCCCTCCCATTCAGTCACCTTGCCCTCCCTCTCCCTAATGGCTTCTCTGTTACTTTCTGGCCTGTGAGCTGCTGGCTGGTGGGCCTTGTCAGGAGCAGGCCTTTCCCCTTCCACTCCCCAGCTGCTCATAGCTGGTTTACGTCCGGGCAGTGCCTACAGGGCCAGCAGCCTGGATGTTCTGAGAATTTTATTGGCACCTCCATCAAGATGAGGGCCATGGGGGTCCTTGGGGCCATTCGGAGCTGCTTTATTGGAACCGGCCTTCCAGACGCAGCAGGGAGCAGCCGTTTCAGGGGAATCTGGTTTCTCTGCAGGCTTGGGCTTGTTTCCTCTCTGTTTGGCTTGGCAGAGCTGCAGCCTGGCCTGTTTTGAGCTGCACCTCATGTTTGGGCTTTTTGTGGCCTGTTGGTGGATGCGGCGGTGCAGGGTTAGCCATTTCCCCCACAGCCACAGGGACACAAACGGAGCTCTGTGTCAGCTGGCGGCAGGTGGAATGGAAAGAGTTCAGGCCCCTCCAGGGCTCAGGGGGACAGCTCTGGAGTTTGAAGCCGTTAAAATGCAAATAAAAACACTCCACAGCACCTACACCTTGGGAACCCAAGGCTGCCTGTGAGAGGACCGTATGGCTGGGTCTCAATTACCACCAACTCCTTTGGGGTCTGGGATAGGAAAGGGGCAAGCAGAATTAGTATTCTGTAAGGGGATTTAAATTTTAAAGCCTCTCAGGGGGTAAAGTTCGCAGCCAGGTGAACAACAGACGGGACAGCGTGTCCCTGGCATTTGAAACCCGGAGGGCACACTTAGGAAGAGAGGTTTGGCTGAGAGAGCCCTGTGCCATCCGTGAGGTGGCTAAGGTAACCCTTTCTGCATTTGCTCAATCCCCAGGTCAAATAAATAGTAGTCTACTTGAAATAAAAGAGCCATAGTATCTGACTGGGGCTCCTACCTCAATCCATACTTCAGAATCTGCCCCTCAGATTGTGACTAATCGAAGACAGGATCTCCAATGAGATAATTGTTTAAATGAGGGCGTTAGGATAAACCTCATTCACTACAATTGTGTCTTTTTCTTATGTGTGTGTGTGTGTGTGTGTGTGTGCATGCACGCGCGCACGCCTGTGTTTGCATGAAGATGTCTGTGGAAGCCAGAGATGACATCGGATGTCTTTCTCAATCACTTCCCTACCTGATTTTTTGAGACAGGGTCTCTCCCTAATCCTGGATCTCCTCCTTTCCACTAGACTAGCTGTCCAGTGAGCCCTCCCACCCCGCATCCCCTTGTCTCTGCCCTCCATCCCTGTTTGTTATATGGGCGCTGGGGATTCAAACTCCGGTCATCATACTGGCACAGCAGGTACTGTTCTGCAAGGGTTAAATTTAGAGATAGTACAGCAAGGGCCATCTCCTCAGCTTCAGCTGTGTCTTCATAAGAAAACATTCGAACACAGACACACACCGAGGATCATGTGAGACAAAGGGAGAAGACAGCACGGAGAAGCCAAGTGAGAAGCTTCATCAGAAACCAGTTCTATCCACCCGTGGTCTCCAGAGCTGGGAGGAAAAAGAGTGCCATTGTCTTTGGCATTTGGCTGGACGGTGCTAGGGAGCTCAGAGGGTCAGCAGCAAAAAGGGAGTCAGCCTAGTTTGCCTCTCTGTTGCTGTGGCAAGCACTAACTGGGAACAGCTTGAGGACAAAAACATTGATTGCAGCTGCACCTCCCAGGCCACCGTCCATCACTGAGGGAAGTCAGGGCAGGAACTGAAGCAGAAGCCATGAACTAACGCTGCTTGCCGCCTCACTCCCCTCTGGTTTGTGCTCAGCCAGCTTCCTGATATAATCCTGGACCCCTGGTCTGGAATAGTGCTGTCCAAAGTGAGCTGGACTCTCCCACAATCAATAATCAAGTCAATTCTCCACAGACATGATAGTTACTTACAGGTCAGTCTGACTTGGGCACTCCTTTAAATGAGACTCCCTCATCCTGAATGGCTCCTTAAAATTTTTTATTATATATATATATATATATGTGTGTGTGTGTGTGTGTGTGTGTGTGTGTGTGTGTGTAATTTTAGTATATATACGATTGATTCTATGTGGTATAATTATATGTGTGTATATATATGTATATATAGATATATGGGTATTTATGTGTATGTCTGTGTACCACATGTGTGCAGTGCCCACAGAGACCAGAAGAGAGCATTGAATACCCTAGAGTGGAGTTGCAGGTGGTTGTGAGGCACTATGTGGGTGCTGGGAATCAAACCCAGGTCCTCTGAAAGAACATTGAGTGCTTTTAACTGCTGAGCCATCTCTCCAGCTCCATCTAAATGACTGTTGATTGTGTCCAGCCAACACTAAAAACTAATGATGGCAGGAGTTTCCAGGTAGAACTCTAGTTCTGTTTCTTACTCTGTGGATTTGGGGACGTGGGCTCACACAGCATGGGAGTGAAGCTTCTGGAGCACAGAGTTGAAACTGTCTCCTCTACCCTGAGCACATCAGCACAGTCACCCCGGCTGCCCTCATCAGCTGGATCTCATCAGCCATCCAGTGGTGGCTGGGTCCTCCCAGAACTGATGTTTCTCATTCACTCAAGAGAGAGTGAAGAGTGGTCAGGGGGGCCCAGTTCCCTGAGACCCTCTTAGGCAGTGGTTCTCAACCTTCTCAATGCCGCAATCCATTACCACAGCTCCTCATGTTGTGGTGATCCCCAGTCATAAAATTATTTTGTTGCTACTTCATAACTGCATTTTCTTCTCTGTTATGAATCATAATGTAAATATCTGATATGTGGATTATCATATGGATAACTATCTGATGTAGATTATCTGATATGTGACCCCAAGGGGTCTCGACCCACAGGTTGAGAGCCGCTGCTCTTCGTGATTCTTTGGAGTACCTTTCATAATTATTCCACAATAGGGCGGGACAATGGAGCACCACCCTCTTAGCCACCTTGCCCCTCCTTCATGGATTATATTGGCCCCAGGGTTACTCTAACTGCTGGAGAAGGTGACCAGGTGGTCAGAAGGATAGGGACATGGGAGGTGACCTAAAGAAGCAGGAATAACCTGAAGAAGGAATGTCAGGTGTTAATGGCCCCTCCTCCTCACCACAACTATGCGTCTCCTAGGAGCTGGCTAGCCATAGGGCTGCACAGTAACTCACGCTGGCCAGAGCTCAGGATGGGCCTGCTTCCTGGAGTCTGTCTCCCCTGAACACCTACCTCTCTTCTCTTGAAAGAATCTTTGTGCTTCGCTTGCCCACACTACCAGGGGCAGAACAGACGACGGCTCTTTCATCATCCCTCACAATACCTTTGGCATCAGCTGTGTGTTTGTGTGTGGTTTCCCCACACAGCGAGTCTTCGGCAGACACCAGCTGGGCATCCTGTAACCCAACTCTGACACAGGCTACTCAGGTAGTGTCAGATTACTGCAGGCAGGAGTGTTTGGTCCCCTGAGATCACGCCCTTCTTTAACATCAATCACAAGCCCCTGGTGGTTTTACCTGTGACTCTGACTGACTGGCTATAAAGAGATTTGATTTGATCTGACTTGATTACTTTGCTGAAGGAGCCCACAGACCTCAGGAAAACAGTTTAGCCACAGGTGGTAGAGGGTGTAACCCTGGATACAAAAGTAAATGGGCAGGTGAAAGAGACACACAAGGCCAGGGACAGGGAAGGGACCAAGTTCCCTGCCTTTTCTGGATGGGCCACTCTCCAGGAACCTCTAGGTATTCAACCAAACAAATCCTTTTAAGCCTGAATCCCATCCCGTCTGGGACAGCCCTATCCCCAGTCATCTCATTAGCATATAAGAGGTCATCATCACGTCAGAGCTCTCTGGGACACTTGGAGTGGTGTGTAGACATCAGATATATATTCCTGTGTCATTATACCACACATACTTAATCCTGGATCTGTCAGCAAATCCTTCCTCCAACACTCCATCAGTGCTCTCAGACTGGAATCTTCCGAATTGTGAACCACCCTCATCTCATTCCCCTGGAACGCTGGTGTCTTCCTTGTGGCTGCGGAGTGGTCCCAAGACCCAACTTGTCAACATAGTAAAGCTTTCCCTTGCCTCGGTTCCCTCTCTCCTCCCTTGCCTTCCTGTGACACTACCCGGGGATGCGAAATCTAAGAGATGGGCATACTGGGAAATTTTGGTCTTTGGAGGCATGTCCTTGAAGAGGATTATGAGATTCTGGTTCTCTCTTCTCTCTTTCTCACTTCCCGATCCATCCATGGAGTGAGAAGTTTTATGCCACCACAAGGTCCCCGCCACGACATACTGCTTGCCCTAGTCTCCACAGCAGTGGAACCAACCATCAATGAGTTAGAATCCTTAAGCCCAAGTAAGCCTTCTATTTTTACTAGTTGATTTATCCCAGGCGTTTGTTATGGTAATGACAAGCAGACAGACATAGTCACATACTGTTGTGTGTCTCCTAAGGTTTTAGGTTTCCATTTCCCTTTGGGAGGAGCCTGAGAGTAGAACTGTGGAGAGCCACATCGTGGGTAAGTTTCTAAGAACTTTCCAAAGTGACTTTGCCTTTCTGCACTCCGCCAACAGTGCGTGCGCAGACCTGCCTCCCCGAACACTGTCTGCACGCAGTGTTTGCAGGACAGCAGCTGTTTCTGTGGGGTTTGCAGTGCTATCTACTCTCTACTGGCCGGTCACACATCTCCGTTCACTCAAATCTTTCTGACCTATTGCATGGAGGGATGCACGGCGTGAGAGCATTTTTCCTACACGGTGTTTAGAATTCACCAATCCTCGTCTACTTCCCACTTTGTTTAAACAATAAGAGAGCTAATTTTCACTAGTACTGCTTTATTCTTAATTTAAAATTTATAACAGCTTTATGGAGGTATAATTTATAATCCATAAAATCCACTTATTTTAAGTGAGCATTCGTGATCATTTTAATTTTTAATGCTGCAAGTGGTTTTAACTGAATGAAGTCCCATTCTTCTTCACTGGTTAATAGTCTTTTCATCCTAAACATTTTCTTTTCTATCGCAAGCTCGTGAAGACATTTCTCTTCTTTCATTTTCTTCTGCAAGTTCTCCAATGTGAGCCCTTGTGTTCACACAGCCCTTTAAGTTGACATCTGCTTGCTGTCATGTGTTTGTTCTAGGTAAGTTTTTCAGCAGACACAGTCAGAACATATATAATATGCAAAACAAAAGTTCCAACTGATGGCCTTAATTTAGAATACTACTACAGTTCTTCTTATTCTTAACCCATTTCAATTTTATTTAAACCATTTCTATCTTATTTACTTCCTCCAGGTCAGGCATCCTGATGGTCAAGGGCTTAAAAAGGAGATTAAGAAGAAGGATTAAGAAAAAGATTTAATCCCTAACAGTTTGAATCTCCTATTAATACCCATTTTATTATTTGACACATTACAATCTTGTGACATTAATAATATCTTCACCAAGCAGGGCATAGTGGTGCACGCCTTTAATCCCAACACTCAAGAGGCAGAGGCAGGCAGATCTCTGTGAGTTTGAAGCCAGCCTGATCTATAGAGTAAGTTCCAGGACAGCCAAGGCTACAAAGAAAAACCCTATCTCAAAAATAATAATTATTATTATTATTAATATCTTCACTAGTTGTCAAAGTGCCTTCAACTCAATGGTTGAATTTAGGACCTTATAATGCACCCAAATGCTCTACCACTGAGTTGCATCCCCCAGCTGTAGCTCATTCATTAGAGATTGTTTTGCTTGCTAGTATGCATGAATCCTCTAGCAATCACATATAACTGAGTATGGTGACTCACACCCATAATCCCAGCACTTGGGATCTGAAGGTGGGAGAATCAGAAGTTCAAGGTCATCTTTAGCTATTTCTTTCAAGTGTTGGGATAATTTTTTTTTTACACTGTATGAAGATGTGTCTGTTTAACCTCACCTGCCTTAGGTATCTTCTGATTGGTTTAATAAAGATCTGAACAGCCAACAGCTAGGCAGGAGAGGATAGGCGGGACTTCAGGGAGAAATAGGCACTCTGGGAAGATTTGCCAGCCAGAAGCAGAAAAAGATGGACATGTACCGTAACAACGTGAGGTAACGAGCTCCGTGGCAGAACATAGATTAATATAAACAGGTTAATTTGGCTAATTTAAGTTATAAGAGCTAGTTGGGAGCAAGTCCAAGCAAGGCCAAGCTATCATAATAAGACTTATTAATAAGAAGTCTCCATGTCATTACTTGGGAGCTGGCAGTCCAAAGAAAGACCTGTTACATTCAAGGCTCTCATGGAATACATCAGACCATATCTCAAAAAGTAATGATGGTGGTGGTGGTCAATGTGATACCAATTTTGACCACTGAAAACTGCTATATTTTTTTTCTTCATGGAACAAGGTATTGTTGTGTAGCCCAGTCTGGCACTGAACTCAAGATCCCCCTGCATCAGCCTTCTGAGTGCTGGTCTTACGGGCATGGGAGCCACTCCTAGTTCACAGACGCTTTTCCTATCTGTCTCCCTCTTCATCAGGTTTCTCTGTCTTCCCTGTTGCCATGCCATGTGTCCTTGCTGGAGCATGTGGCTAACACTTCTTTTTGTAGGCTGTTAGGTGACCACACAGTCCCTGTGTTGAGTCCCTGGTCACCCTGGTGCTCTGCACTCTCCTCTCTGTCAGATTCTTTGTGGGGAGTGGGGGACTCTGCAGCAATGGCTTCTGATTCCTACAGCTTGGTGACTTTGTTGTGTCTTTACACACTTCTCCTTCTGTAAACTCATTTTCCTGAACATAAATCCCTCTGCTTGCGTCCTCTTGTGTATATGAACCAAGACATTGCTTTTCTGCTGTAAAATGATACTAGTGAGGAAAAAAAATATGACAGAACACGACACCACCACTTTCTTTACCTCATCAATCACGTGCTCTTTGTTCCTAATTGCCCACAGGAACTTCTTCCTTCTTCCTTTTTCCTTTCTGGTTTTTGGTTTTGTTTTTTCAAAACAGGGCTTCTTTGTGTAGCCCTGACTGTCCTGGAACTTGTTCTATAGACCAAACTCACCTCGAACCCACAGAGATCCTCCTGTCCCTGCCTCCCGAGTGCTGGGGTTAAAGCCATGTGCCTCTACTTTTCTTAAAGGCGATGATTTGGAAAGACTGTTAGGGTGTTAGTGGTTTTTAGCTGATAACTGCGGGTGTGCAGGGTGCTCTTTCAGTGATGTTTGCTCTTCTTATTTTTAAAAGTGTCCTTGTATGACTTATTCTTCACTTTCTTGCTGTTGTTTTATCTCTTACCCACACACCACGTTTTCTTGGACTATTTTCACTGCTCTCAAATCTTTACCTTTCTTCTTCTTTTAATTTTAAAAATCTCAGGCCACAGAAATGGCTCAGCAGGTAAAGGCATCGAGTCTGATGACTGGAGTTCTATCCCTGTGACTCACATGGTGGAGGACAGGACTGACTCATAAAGGTTGTCTTCTGAGCTCCACACATGTGCCATGGTGCATCTGCACCAACACAGACATACACACACACACGCACACACACGCACAGACAAACGGACAAGCACAGACAGACATACAGACACACATGCACAGGCAGACAGACACACAGATACACACACACACACACACACACACGCATGCAAGCGCCCAACAGGCACAAAGCAGTTGGTGGTTTTCCTTTGGTACGGAGATGCATTATGACCTGAACTTTGAATGTTTCTCCTCAAGATTTACACACTGAAATCTTAACTCCTAAGGTCATGGAACTAGAGGGTTGCATTAATCAGTTTTCTGCTACTGTGACAAGGGCTCTTATAAAGAGAGAGGGTGTGTGCTGGCTTCCAGTCGTGCCCCAGTCCATGATGAGTTGGCCCCGTTGCCTTGAGCTCATGACGCCCATCATGGTGGGTGCCTGTGGTGGAGAAAGTCTGGTCAGCTCAAGGCTGTGAAATAGAGGAAGAGGAAAGGCCAGGGCCCCACATTCCCTTATCACATGTCCCCAGTGAGCAGAAGACCCCCTACTGGGCCCCACTGCTAAAAATTCCCTCAATCTTTCCAATAGCACCAACCCATGGATTCAACTTTGAAAACAGCAATGGGTCCTCAGGGGACACTCCAGACACAAACTGTCACAAAGAGGGAAGTGTTTAAGTCTTGGGTGGTGGGGTCCTCATGAATGGAGTTGTAGTCTCAAAGGGGTGGACAGGGAGAGGCTCTTCACTCTTTTCTCCATGTGAGTTTAGAACAAGTAAATAGGATCTCACCAGAAACCCATCTAGTAGGGATCTTGGTCTTCCAGCCTCCATAACTATGAGACATAAACTTCCGTGTTTACAAACCACTTAGCATATGGTGTTTCGTTGTTGTAGCCTTTTGTGACTCTAAAATGTCTGTCCCACTGATGATGATACTTACAGGTATTGTCTTAGTCAGTGTTCTATTGTTGCGCGGAGATGCCATGACCACAGAAGCTCTTAAGGAGGAAAATATTTAATTGGGGCTTACTTACAGTTTCAGAGGTTTAGTCCATTAACATCATGGTGGGAAGCATCGCGGTATGCAGGCAAACATAGAGATGGAGAAGTTGAGAGTTCTACATCCGGATCTGCAGGCAGCAGGAAGAAAGAGAGAGCCTCTGGGCCTGGCTTGGGCTTCTGAAACGGCAAAGTCCACCCCCAGTGACATACTTCCTCCAATGAGGCCACACCTCTTAATCCTCCTAAGTAGTGCCATTCCCTGGTGATTTAACACTCAAATATATGAGCCTATGGGGACCATTCCTATTCAAACCACCACAGGGATGTTTGAGGATACAGGTTAATTCATTTATCAGACAAATATTGGGTGAGCATCGGCTCTGTGTTGTATTTGTACTAGTGACCTTGGGACTGGAGATGTAGGTCAGTAGCTGATATCATGCTTGCCTGGAATGCATGAAGCCCTGAGTTCCATCGCCAGCACTGTATAAGCCAGGGTGGCACACACTTGCATTGGGAAAGAGGAGGCAGGAGGATCAAAAAATCAAGGTTATCCTTTGCTAAGTAGTAAGTTGGAGAATATGTAAAGCCCCAGAAGAGGAAGAAAGGGGGAGGAGGAGAGAAAAATGGAAGGAAGGAGGTAAGAGGAAGGAGGGAGGATCCATCCCAGGCCTCTTCTGTTTGTAGAATGGAAACCTGATGCCCCTTGGCAAAATATTCCCAGTGCTGTAAAATGACAATATTTGCTGCTGGGGACAATGGCTCCCTGAGCAGTTTCACCTTGTTGAAAGTAGATTTCCTCTTGGGAACACATACAAAAACACAGGCCAAACAGAACACGGCTTTTCATGTTGGTGTCTGGTTTTGATTTTCTCCTTTGGTGCCCAAATCAGATTTGTGATGCTAAGGAAGCTAACCGGGGCCCGAGATGGAGCTGGGGTTTTGTACTGAGTCCAACCCTTTGTGTGATGCCCGTTATCTTCAGCCTTCGAGCAGCTGTTCCTATGATCTCCAATCTGCCCCGCACTGAGGCCTGACTTTATCATGAAAAGAGATGAAGGGGCAAAAGGTTTGCCTTTTTTCTCTAAGAGAACGCTATAACTTCACAAGAAAACGTTTTTTATCTGATCACTGATTGGCAGGATTTACAGCCTCCCAGGAGGAGAAAGGTTAGGAGAGGTCCGCAGCCTATTTTGCCTGCAATTAGGAAAACAGAAGGCCTCGAAACAGGATTAGTTCTCCACTTGGGTCCTTTGGGTGCTTGGCCTCCCCAGGGGTCAGATCATTCCTCAAGGTGTCTTTTCAGCTCCATCTGGGTGCCAGGTGCCTTGCCTCATTCTTCAGAGTTAAGTCAGCCCAGCTTTGAAAGCAGGCCAGGGGCAGAGGAAGTCCGAGTTTGTCTCTCACCCTCAGGGCACAGGGCTTCTCATACAGGGCATCAGGGGTGTCCTTAGCAACCCCAAGGTCAGAGGTGAGTGATGAGACCAACATACTGAGGTCAAATGCAGAAAGACAGGTTCAGGCCCAGGCTCTCTGAGCCTATGTCTCAAACCAAAGCCCTGGGTCAAGGGTGGAGGTGGGGGAAGGCAATGCTGATGGCCTGTGCTTGTAATCCCAGCACTGGAGTTGGCATGGGGGAGGGGTTGTACACAGAATTCCCTGGGTCTTGGTGGTCAGCCTTGGTGGTCAGCCAGACTAGCCCAATCAGTGAACTCCAGGCCAAATGAGTGACTTGGTCTCAAAAAGCAAGCTCCTGAGGAATGACATATGAGATTGTCCTCTGGTCTACACACACACACACACACACACACACACACACACACACACCACACACACACACACACACACACAAATGTTTGTATATATGTATCTATCATCTATCTATGTATCTATCTAATCTATTAATCTAACTACATACTTACTTACCCCCATATAATTCTGGTCTATTTATCTATCATAAATGATAGATAATATGTATCACATTATATATGATATATAATGCTGTGGGAGAATGCTCTTGTACACGGTAAAGATTTGTTACCCATACTGGTTTAATAAAAAGCTGACTGGCCAGTAGCCAGGCAGGTAGTATAGGCAGGGAAATCAGACCAGGAGAATTCTGGGAAGAGGAAAGGCAGGGATGCAGTAGTCAGCCAGATGCAGAGGAAGCAAGATGAGAATGTCTTACTGAGACTTACTTACATGGCTAAACATAATTAAGAATTATGGGTTAATTTAAGTTATGAGAGGTAGTTAGTAACAAGCCTGAACAATAGGCCAAACAGTTTATAATTAATATAAGCCTCTACATGTTTATTTGAAACTGAATGGCTATGGGACCAGGCAAGACAAAAACTTCTGTCTACAATATATTTTATATATGTATATGTATACACACATATATACATACACATATGCATATATACACTCATATAATTTCTGATGTCATCAATGCATTTTAATATCTTCCTGTAGGCTAACCAGCCTCTGGGACTCGGACTGATGGAACTCAATGAGGTTACCAGCAGTCATGACTTCTTCTAACCTTCCATCCCTTACATAACCTAAGAGCAACAGTAGCAAACTGACACATAAAAATTGTTCTCTGGCCAACACGTCACTCATCCAGTGGGTTCATCCTCTGGGAAGCCTAGCTGATCTCCCACTCACCATACTGACATTCAGCATGGGGCTTGCAGAGTTCTGGCATTGTATTTGCTGGTCTTAGCACCCAGGAACTAGGGGTGAAAGGTCAAATGAAGCACTGATTGAAGGTGGGTAATGTCTTGGTCAGTCATTTTACAAGAGAAAGGATAGGAAGAGCCTGATGGACCAAATAACAGAGCATCATCTATGGAGGGAAGGCTCCTAGGAGATGCTGGTCTGGGGACCTTCCATGCTCAGAACCAGGGGACCAGCGACAAATGTGAACCCACCCACAGTTAGGAAGCTTAACTGGTCTCTAGGGCTATCATTTATTTTCCTGCAAGTGTAACCACCCAAACAAAAGTGGCTTCTGGAAGGTCACGGGTGGGTGGAGTGTGAGTGGGTGCACTGTGAGCTTGGTGGATTCTGTTTCCATCACGAAACTGAACACCCCAGGGAGCCAGGGCACATAGGAATCAGCAACACATCCTGGATCTGACACTGGGTGAGCGTGGGCCGTCATCTGCTTCTGGCAGCCTGACTCTGCGGCTTGTGTGGGATGGCGATAAGGACACAGAGAAGTGTTGTTTAGTGCTCAGCATGCCTTACCCTGTAGCAAAAGCCTGAGAGAAAACCGGTTGTTTCGCAACCGCCACAGTGAGTTACCTGACTCCTGGGGCCACGGTTTCAGATGCTGCAGCCTAGAACTTCACCCCCCTAGAGATTGCAATCTGACCCGAAACCAGAGAGTAGCCTCGGACATGACCAGTGTTAGAGAAACCAGAGAGCGTCCCGCTTCTGGTCACCACAGACAAAAGCTTGACACTAGACATGGCCTGAGGCAGCTCAGCTGACAGAAACTACAAAGACCTGTAGGTGTGTGACATCCTGTTGTAGCCACCTTGGGGAGAGAGATTGCTTCCTTCGCCTCAGCTAGAACCCCAGCCAGAAACACATGGCATTTCCTGGGCTTCCCTTGTCACTACAGATATAAAGGTCAAAGGTCTTGGCGGTGCCAATTTCCTTGACCCGGGTCATGTGACCTCTCTGCATGGGGGCTGGCTTGTAGTTGAGCTCGCTCATTCCACAGCATGGAGGATACAGCAGCTCAAGGAGAGGAGCTCTGATCCCAAGGAGACCAACATATTAAGATGGGTTGGACAAATACATATACACATATATATATATATTAAAAATAGAAAAAGAGGATATATTAGAGAAACATGGCAGTGACTGTGGCACCTTCCTGCTGGGGCACAGGTTAGCGGTACCCATTGGCCGTGTCTGTTCCCTGCCTCCCCTTTCTGTCCTCTCTGTCCTAGAGAAACCAGCTGATTCTTCCATGATGTCATCTGTGAGTTCTCCAGGGTGCTGCTGAGAAAGAGGAATTTCTGAGGGACTTGTGGAGGGAGCATCTCTTCCATGACTCTCTCCAAGCCTCTGGTAGTGGTTAAGGGTCCCCAGTTGTATGCAGGATTAAACATGTGCCTCTGTTGGTATGTGACCATCTTCTTATAGATACCAGGAACATTAGATTCAGAGCCCAGCCTGCTCTCCAAATATGGTCACCTTCGGAAGAACTGGGTTAGGATGTCAGTGCTTCTTTCAGGGGGAATACGCAAGCCCTAGGACCCACTAACTGTGGGGTCAGACCTCAGATGGCATAGCCTCACTCTGTGTACCTGAAGCTGGACACGGTGCAGCCAGCATTTCAGGTGGCTATGGTGCCGATGTGCTTGGTATTTAAAATTCACAAGTGCCCCCACAAGCCAGGCATTGAGACCACCCCTCTCCCCCGCTTAATCAGGGGCTCTCTAGGTAGCCCAAGCTGTCCTCAAATTTAAAATCAGGTCTGTGCCGCCATGCCGGGACCGAGTACTTTTTAAACGTGAGCTTGAGGCAGGGAGACGGTCAGACTCAAGACCACAGGATGTAGTAGGAGTAGAGTTGGGATTTGAGCTGGTGTTCTCGACACCTCGCGAAATTCCCTCAAGAATCGCCTTGCTGAGAATAAGGGTATAATGTGCATATATATTTGCTGAAGCACTCTGGGAACCCTTCAGACAGGCCACAGATACCACTGTGGTTGGTGCAAGCCTTGGCAGAGAAAAAAAACTTGGATAATTCTTCATGGAAGAAAGGACCTGTCAAGGCCTAACAGACAGGGTTAGATTTCCTAGGGCAGAGACAGGGAGTGGGGGATGGGGACGAGGGAAGTGGGGGTGGAGGTGGGGGGTGGGGGTGGGTAGTGAGGACTGGGAGTGGGTAGTAGTCCATCTGGCTGATCCCAGCGCTCTTGTCTCTAGATGAGACAGGAAGAGGGCTGCTTTCACTGAGAACGCATGCCGAGGGAATCTGTGTGGACTTAACCTCCAGGCTCCACTCCAGTAGAAATGTACTTTGAAAGTTTCATTCCAATCACGAGTGGGGACATCTCAGCAGGGGGTGGAAGCTGGAAGAAAGGGACCAGCTGAGGAGGCCCAGTGCCTTTCTCCTTCCCACGGATCCAGAGCCAGCCCGCATCCCAGCCCAGAACCCAGAGCACTGAGGGCAAAGCTGCCTGCCAAAGGCCGGCCTAGATCCATCCTAATGTCCAGAGTGGAAGACTCCCAGGGAGCCAGTCCCGCTGCTGGGGGTCTGTTGTCTGCGTCAGGCGGCCAGCTGTCACAGCTGAATGACATTTGACAATTGGATAATACTTGTATTTTTAGGCACGGGTCACAGCATCTTTTTTCTACTGCCAGGTTCACCCCTCCGCTGGGACTCTAAGGGACAGAACCTCTGGGTATCTAAAATTAATGGTACAGTAAAAGACGGTGGGTGCTGTCTGCCAGGCCAGACACTGTGTCCTAGGGTGAGAAGACCGCTACCCAGGAGATGGGGTCTCTTTGGTGTCTTGGCAGAGGATAGCCACTGTAGCTAGTGCTAGCCTACATAGGTCCAAGTTCTGCCCTTGTGGTCCCGCAGGAGGGCCATACAGATTGGATGGGGGTGACTTGTGGTATGGGAGCAGGAAACAGGTGACCCCATCCAGCCAAGCCACCAGGATCAGGAGGAGCCATGAAATGCCATAGGTGGGCAGCTGGCATGAAGTGGAGTGAGGGATGAGCTCTGAGGGTTCTGGCCACGGAGGGATTCAAAAATAGAATGTCCATATTAGGGCCAGCAATGGACAAAGCTGAGCCCCAGGCCGTGAGCAGGGCTCCTCGACCCTGACACTCAGCCTGCAGGGCTGGCTGGGTCTTTGTTCTGGGTTGCCGACTTCTCCACTGTTGGGCATTTAACAGCATTCCTAACCTCTACCCAGAAGATGCTGACAGCAGCCCTCCCTAGCTGTTGACAATTAATAATGTCCCCAGACATTAATAGATGTCTCCAGGACAGGGACATAAAACTGTCCCCCAGGGAGTGTTAGGAGGACCTGTGGGCTGAATGGTTTGGGGAGAGAAGTGCCAACTACAGTGCTGGAGATGAATAATGGCCCAAGCCATGGAACAAAGGACAGGCCAACCCTCAGCTTGCCCTTGGTGCTATAGTAGGGCCCTGGGGAAAGCATAGGGCACCTCACTATTCTGCTCCCACAGGGAGCACCCAGGAAACTGTGACAGGCAAAGGGAGAGGCTGGAGGATGCTGGGAAGATCTGGGTTAGAAATGGCAGGAACCAAGGCATCCTTGGTTTCCCCATTTGTGTAATGGGGGTTTCTGATGCTGTGAAGAGACACCATGACCATGGCAACTCTTATAAAGGAGAATATTTAATTGAGGGGGCGGCTTACAGTTTCAGAGGTTTAGTCTGTTATCATCATGGCAGAGAGCAGGGCTGCTGGGAGTATGGTGGCATGAAGGAAGACATGTTGCTGGAGTAGGAGCTGAGAATTCTACATCTTGATCCAAAGGCACCAAGAAGTGAACTGACTCACTGGGCATTGCTTGAGCATATATGAGACCTCAAAGCCCACCTCCACAGTGACACACTTCCTCCAACAAGGTCATACTTATTTCAACAAAGCCACACCTTCTAATACTGCCAGTCCCTTTGGGGACCATTTTCCTTCAAGCCAGCATATGGGGTAAGAACAACTGCTTCTTCACAGAGGCCGTGCAGGGTTGACAGCATTTCTTTGCTTGGTGTAGGGAGCATCAGCCAGCATTGTTGCTGCTGCCATAGTTGGTTCTCCTGTCTTCCATCATGATCTGAACATGGCTCCTTCCACCCCCAAGTGCTGACACCTTCCCTTGGTGTCCTGAGCTCTCACTATCACAGGAAGCCGCGGGCACCGTATACACTAAGCCAGTGCAGATTTCCATTCTGCTGAGGAAACTTCTTGGCATTTATCTCAAGATTCTGGCAATGCTGTCTTGAAAGTGTTTGGGAGAGAATGAGTGTGGCATGAAAGTCGCAGGTCCCACAGGTGTTTTCTCAAGTGAGGCTGTGACATGCTATGGCCAAGGGACTTTCCCAAGTGTTTTGCTATTATTGATTGTTTGATGAGCAAGATAACAGATTGCAGGGAACGGTCTAGGCTGGACCAGAGCAGGAGGCAGCATCCAAGAGGACAGGACATAGTCTTGGGTGTGAAGCAGCATGACTGGACATGTCTTGCTTTGGGCTCCAAAGAAGAATAAATCTCAGCAGAAGCACATCTATAATGGAAAGGAGGGGTGACAGCTCCCCCCAAACCAGACACTCGGGAACCTCAGTGGTTAATACTGTCAACTTGACAAGATCTAGAATGTTGAGCAGGCAAACTCCTGAGCATGCCTGTGAAGAAATCTCTAGATTAGGTTAGTCTCTGGGCATGGAAGTTTCTAGAATAGATTGACTGAGGAGGAAGATCTATTCTGAGTGTAGATGGCACCATTTCATGGGCTGAGGTCTTGGTCTGCATAGAAACAAGAAAGAGAAATGATTACAACATCCATCACTTTCTGTTTCCTGACTGTGGATGCCATGTGACTAGACACTTCACACTTCTGCTGCCATGCCTTCCCTGCCTGATGGACTGTGTACCCTCTGCCATGCCTTCCCTCCGTGATGAACTGTGTGCCCTCTGTCATGCCTTCCCTGTGTGATGGACTGTGTTCCCTCAAACTATGAGCCAGAATAAACCTGTCTTTCTTAGGATGCTGAGTTAGGTATTTTGTCACAATGACATCAGAAGAAACTAACACAAGGACAGAGTATTAGCCATCAGTGACTCCAAGAAGCGTGAGATGAGGCATTCAACACCAGCCATTGGTGGTGTGAGAGGGCCACGGACAAGCAGGTGTGTGCCTCCTTCCATGCTCTGGAAGCTCTGTCATGATAAAGGATGATGTAAATGCGACCTCTCTGGGGCACATGGTGGGAAGCAGCCTCATGGGGGAGCAAAAGCCGCTGGCTCCAGGAAGAAGGCAAGAGACTTGGGCCCCAGGTGGTATGTTTATTTTACAATTGCTTTGTATTGACGCCAGACTTGAAATGGTTATGCAGAGAGCCGTCACTGCAGGCAGTTAAATATTTACCTTCTCATTTAACAATTTCACCTTTAACAGATAAAGCCCACTTCATCTATCACCTCTGCCAGGAGCAGCTCAGGTGAGCCCACGACAATCCCCCCCACCCCCCAACCCCCTCCCCCAACCCCCTCCCCCCAACCCCACCCCCCGACCCCACCCCACCCCACCCCCGTCACAAAGGGATGTCCCTAGAATGCCAGGCAGAGAAGCAGTGGTGTGGGCTGGAGCTCCCCCACAGCAGGCCCAAAAGTGGTTACTGATGGAGGCAGGAGAGTTTGACCACTGTCAGTGGCAGCCTTTGGTTTCCTTCTTAAGTTAGCAAGCTTAACTTGCTAAGCCTCACTTTCTCCATGTGTAAAATGGGCAGAAAGGGGCTGCTCATTCAGGGCAGTGAAGCTGAACTAGATGGGGTGCCAGATACGTGACAACAACTATTGGGGGAAGGGATTTAAACTGTGCGGGTTCAAATCCCTCCTCAGGCTAGGAGAAACTAGCTTGGTGCTCGGAGACGTTCGTTCCTATGAACTCCAAAGTGGTTCTCATCCTGGCACATCGGGAAGCAAGCATGCAGAGATGCCTGAAAGTAGGGCCCCTTCCCTCACCGTTGTGAGCAGAGCAGGGATAAACATGGGTGTGCAAGGGTCTCTGTGATAAAGACCAGACCTCTTTGGGTGTCTGTGGGAATGTTTGGTTGGGTCATATGATGTGTGTGTGTTTGTGAAAATGTATGTTGGTATTTATGTGTGTGTTTATATATGTGTATATATATGTGTACATGTGTGTAAATATATGTGTGAATATGTGTGCATGTTTATATATGTGTGTATATGTATGTATATGTGTGTGTGTATGGAGAGAGGAGAGAAAAAGAGAGTGTCTCACAATATCACCATGTAGCTTTGACTGGCCTAGAACTTAGTATGTAGATCAGGCTGACATCTAACTCCCAGAGATCTGCCTGCCTCTGATTCCTGAGTTCTAGGACAGCCAGGGCTGTTACACAGAGAAAACCTTGAAAAGCAAACAACAAAACAACAACAAAAACCAAGAGTGGTACATGTATACATGAATGTATGGATGGATGAGTCTGTGGATAGATGGGAAGACAAGCAGTGGATGGGCGAGTTAGTAGATGGACACATGGGTGGGGAGATGGATTTAGGGATGAGTGGATGGATTTGTGGATAGAGGAAGACAGGAGTGAATGTATGGATGAGTGGAAGAGTTGGTGGGTGGACGAATAAGTGGGTAGGATGAGTCTGTGGGTAAATGGGAAGACAAGCAGTGGATGGGCGAGTTAGTAGATGGACATGTGGGTGGGTGGATGGATTTAGGGATGAGTGGATGGATTTATGGATAGATGAAGAGATGAGTGGATGTATGGATGAGAGGAAGAGTTGGTGGGTGGACAAGTAAGTGGGTAGAGAGATGGATGAATATATAAATGGATGAGTTGGTAGGAAGATGAAAAATAGGTGGATGGGTAGATGGGTGAATGGTTAGGGTACACTGTCAGCTAGAAGAATGAGTTGTGGATGGACGAGTGGATGGGTGGATGGAGGTGTGGATGTGTGTATGGATGGGTTTGCTGGTGTGAGTGTATGTATGTATAGATTGATGGATGGGTTGACTGTTGATATGTGTTTGAATGGATTAATGGATTGGTTACTGAGTGGATGAATAGAAGTATGTATGTATGTATGTATGTATGGATGGATGGATGGATGGATGGATGGATGGATGGATGGACGGACAGATGGATGGCCTTCTGTCATCTCCAGGGCTGAGACCATTAAGGAATGTCTCTTCTTTCCTACCCCAGTCCCTAGAGCTGTCATTTTCTCCCACCTTTATCAATCTCAAAATGCTTCCCGCTCAGCTTTATGGTGGGAACCTGTTCTCTTTCCAAACCACCCACAGAACTGGTCAGCTCTAGTCGTGAGAAAATAAGCCTGCCACTTAATCACCAGTGAAGTCAGTCTGGGACCCTTTAACAAAGAGATTCGTTCTGCTTTTATTTGTTGCTACAATGAAAAGCATGACAAATTTAACAGCACCCTAACGGGGACCAGATGGGAGAGACACCAGCTTTCAGAGCTTCTCTGTCTCTCCCCCAGACCAAAGGTTCTTCTGGACAGTTGCCGGGACAGACTGCAGTCAGGTGCCTGCGCTTACAGGGCTGCAGGTTCAGGTCCAGCTCGAGAATGTTTGTTGAGTTCCTCACTACAGTGGGTCAAGTTGCAAACCTCTGGAACAATGGGGATGTCACTGTGGATCTAGATATGAAACTGGGGTCCTCCCAGGCTTTAGGCACACACCTTTGGGGTTTCCACTGAATGCTGCTGATTATGTCATAGAATTTCTACCCATAAAACCCCCAAACTTTGAAAACCGCAAAGAATTAAGCTTGATTTGGGTTTGTGTGGCACAATCATGAGCAAGGTCTCTGGGCCTAAATTTTCAGGTGCAGAAAAGAAGAACCAAGGGGAAAACTCGTAAGGTTTGAGCAAGACCAAGCCTACAAGATCCGAACGGACACTTGCTTATGACCTCCTCCTGGCTATGTGAGGAAGGGACCAAAAGTTGACTGAGAGACTTATCAGGCACATGGCCTGTGGGTCTCATATGAAATTTCTGAGGAGAATCTTTCAGATTATTAAAAAAAAAAAAAGCTTGCAGAGCGACTCACTATGGATCATACCAGCCTGCGGACATGCATGCATACAGTATACATAATTACTTTTTAAGTATTTGCATTTGTTATCATTGGGCTGGGGAGATGGCCCAACATGTAAGAGCGCTTGCTGCGTATGCCTAATGATCTGAGTTCCACCCATGGATAGAACTGGAGGTAGTGGCGGGCGTCTGTAATCCCAGCACTCCCGCAGGGAGATGGATAGTGGTATGTTACTTGTATTTTAATAAATAAACCTTGCCTGAAGACCAGAGGCAAAGCTAAAGCCACTAGACGTCAGGTAATGGTGACACACACCTTTAATCCCAGGATTTGGGAGACACAGGCAGATGAATCTCTGTGAGTTCAAGGCCACCCTGGGCTACACAAGATCGATGCAGAAACAAATCCAGGTGCCTCACACCTTTAGTCCCAGTCCCAGGGAGTCATGCCTTTAATCCCAGCACTAGAGGGAATATAAAATGGGAGGATAGAGAGGCTTAGTCTGCTTAGTCTATGGTCACCCAGCCTTGGTAAAGGTAAAACTTCTCTAGCAGCTTAGCCTCTCTGGGTCTGTGGATTGTTGCCTGATTCTCCTTTACTTTACAGCTAATATCCACTTATGAGTGAGTACGTACTGTTTGTCTTTCTTCATCTGGGTTATCTCACTCGGGATGATTTTTTTCTAGTTCCATCCATTTGCCTGAAATTTTCATGGCATTTTTAACTGATAAATAATATTCCATTGTGTAAATATACCACATTTTCTTTATCTATTCTTTAGTTGAGGTTGTTTCAAGATTCTGACTATTATGAATAAAGCTGCTATGAACATAGTTGAGCACATGTCCTTGTGGTAGAATGGAGCATCCTTTGGGTATATGCCCAAGAGTGGTATTGCTGGCTCTTGAGGTAGATTGATTCTCAATTTAATTTTTTATGGACTCACCATATTAATTTCCATAGTGGCTGTACAAGTTTGCACTCCCACCAGCAGTGGAGAAGTGTTCCCTTTGCTCTACATCCTTGCCAGCATGAGCTGTCACTTGTATTTTTGATCTTAGCCATTCTGACAGGTGTAAGACAGAATCTCAAAATAGTTTTGATTTGCATTTCCTCAATGGTTAAGGATGTTGAGTGTTTCTCGGCCATTTGAGATCCCTCTGTTGAGAATTCTCTGTTTAGGTCTATACCCCATTTCTAACTGGATTGTTTGTTGACGTCTAGTTTCATAAGTTCTTTATATATTTTGGAGAATTTTCCTATTGGGATCTCATGAGTTCTTCCAGTATTTACAATAGCTAACTAAAGCATCACTATGCGGTACCACGCCATCACGTGTAATAGCGAGATTTTGTTAGGGAGAGCAGCCTGGTGGGCATGGTGGGCCCTTTATCAGGCCCTTTATCAGGTGTGGAGTTGATGAAAATATTTTCCTATTCTGTAGGTGGCCGCTTTGTCCTAATGATGGTGTCCTTTGCCTTGCAGGAGCTTTACAGTTTAATGAAGTTCCATTTTATTACCCGTTGCTCTTAGTGCCTGTGTTATCAGTGTTCTGTTCAGGAAGTTGTCTCCTGTGCCAATATACTCAAGTCATCTTCTGTAACCAGGCGAGGTTTCCAATGGAGGCACTTGAACACCAATACAGCCACAAAACCTTTGGCCTACAGCTTGTCCTGCCTGCAAGGAGTGTTGGGAGAAATGGTGGCACAGAACTGTTGGGAGTGACCAACCAAAGGCTGATCCAACTCGAGGCCCATGCCACAAGAGGGAGCCCACACCTGATACTGCCTGGATGGCCAGGAACCAGAAGCTGGGCAGCTCAGACACCTGGAATAGAACCAAACATGACTCTGGGGGAAAAAAAAGTCAATGAAATGATCCCTAATGACATTCTGCTCTAACTCATGGATCAGAGGCTAGCCCAGTTATCTTTAGTGAGGCTTCATCCAGCAACTGATGGGAGCAGATGGAGAGACCCACAGCTAAACATTAGGCAAAGCCAGGGGAACCCCACATAAGAAGGGGAGGAAGGACTGTAGGAACCAGAGGATCTGAGGATACCACAAGAACATGACCCACAGAATCAACTATGCAGGGCTCGTAGGGGTTCACAGAGAGAAGGGACAAACACAGACCCTGTATGATGTGAGCTAGGACCCTGCATATATGTTATGGGTGTGTAGCTCAGTGTTCTTATAGGCATCCTAATAGTGATAGTGGGGGTGTCTCTGACTCTTTCTCTTGCTCAAGACCATTTCCTCCTACTGGGTTGTCTCTTAGAGCCTTGATAGGAGGGCTTGTGCCTAGTCTTATTGTAACTTGTTATACCGAGTTCAGTTGGCATCCCTGGGAAACCTACTCTTTTCTGAAGGGACATGGAGGAGTATATCTGGGGGACAGGGGAGGTGGGGGTGCCTGGAGAAGCAGAGGAAAGGGAAACTTCGGTCAGTATATAATGTATGAGGGAAGAATTTAAAAAACTGGAAAGGACAAGGAAAATTGAAAAGAGACAGACAGAGGAAGAGAGAGAGAGAGGACAATGGGGGCCTGCCTCAGAAACAAGGTGAAAGGAGAGAATCGATTCCTCAAAGTTGACCTGACTCCACATGTACATTGTAGCACACCCACACTCACACAATAAACAAACAAATAATTAATAACTATAAAAAGATAGTGCTTACATTGAACTCTGAAATCTTGAATGACTGGGAAACCATCAGACTCACACCCCAGACACTCCGCACATGCACATAGCAGCACCTGGACAGGCCCCACCCCCTCTGTGGTGGTGTCTTCAGCTGACTCTGGCCAGCTCATTGCTGTTTTCTGCCAAGAGTCTATAAGTCCATGAGTTTACAGACCCAGACTTAGAACAAAGCCATCACTAGAAAGAAATCAAGGCCAGAAGAAGAGCAGGCACGCCCCTCCACTGTTTGGATAGCGCCCAGCTCCTTCCCCTAACACATCCTAAGATGTTGGGAACAGTGAGACCCCAGATCCTGAATTTCTTGTAAACAACTTGTTTCCCCCTGATCTGAGTGCCTACAGCTGCTCTGAGCACGAGACCTTCAGGCGTTCCTGATGGCAGGAGAGTGGTTTCTGGTGGGTTTGGCTGGGGCATGGCTATCTCTATATACTCTGCCCCTGAACACAATAAAGGGGGTATTCTTGGGGAATTCAAGGATGACCCGTGTCGCTGTCTGTCTGTGTGTGTTTGTGTATTTTAACCTCCAGCCCCCTTGCCCGAACTGGGTAATAGCGCACAGAGCGCAGACACGGATGCGGGGTGCACGGCACTCAGAGTCCTTCCTAACCCTGTGCTGTAGGCAGTCACGAGAAGACCTACTGGGCCCTCAGCGGTAGAAGAGTCTTTCAAGATCGCCTGGCGCTGCTTCCCATCCTTAAGGTCTTGCTGTGCCCTGCATAGCCGGTGGTCCAGGGGTTGGGATGGACGAGAGACGAATAGTGGGAACTCTACTGTGCTCCCTCTTGCAGGTTCTTGATCTTACAGACCACTAGAAGGCAGAGTCAGAGGGCTGTTAAACCACCCCTTAGATCATGCCCTTAAGGTAACATTTCTATTCCTTTCAGACATTTATTTGTTGCTTTGTCGCGAGACACTGTCTCACTTTGTAGCCCAGGCTAGCCTAGCATTCATGGCAGTCCTCGTGGCAAGAGCTGGGGTCATGAGACTGAGCCATCAGGCCCTGTTCTTAGTCGTCTCCCTCTCTGACAGCCACGGCGAGAATCAGGTCCAGCACCATGCAGCTGTGTGGGTGGAAGCATCTGGCAGCTGCTGATGCTGCTTTATCATTTCATGAAGGCCAGCACAGATTACCACTGAGTGCAGGGCTCTATTCCTCCGGTCCCATTTCCAGAACACCTTCAGATTTTAATATGTGTCTAAGTGAGAGGTGTTTTCTGTTCAGTTTGTGGGGTTTCGTTGCGGTAGAACATGCCTTTCAGCAAAACTTTGATGGCAAGGAGGCAGTTGGTTTGTGAAATGCCTTCTCTTTGCTCATAGCCCAACATATCGCTGTAGTCCAAAGCTCTGCCTGTGGGTGTTCAGGGCTGCCTCTAACTGCACGGAGCCCCGATTCCTTCTGACTCCTGCCGAATGCTGAATGCCTCCTAGCTCCTCTCCCACAGCTCAGAGTGATCACTGAATTATCACATTGCCTGGAACAGAACAAGGACTCCAACTTCACTCTCTGGCTTCTGAAGCATTGGTTTTATTAGACTCAGCACTGAAGCAGGCTCTCCCAGGGATGTGCGCCCGGAGTCCTGTGAGGCTCCCAAGTACAGTGGTTTACTGAGTTATGTGCACACATCTCCGCATGCCTGTAGGCATGTGTGATATGTCCATGTGTGGTTTTTATACCTGATAGATACGTGTGTTGAGTTCCAATCTGTAACTGAAGGTAATTTAGTCGTATCTGTGTAGAGTATGAAATGTGGTGTGGTATGAAGACGTTATGTGTACTGTACATGTGCATTTGTGCTGTGGTTCCTTCTTTCTACCCTTATATGAAGTCTGGCTTTGGGTTTAGTTGCAGGGCTCTCTGATACAACCTGCTACCTTGCTGTCATCTTGTGATCCACAGTGATGTAGAGCAAGGGTTTAAGAAAGACTGACACCGCCATGAGTCTTGTCTACCCTTCTTCTTCCTCTTCTTCATTTCTGACATACAATAGAAGCTCATAATCTCTTATTAATTTTGGTAGTGCTGGGGATTGGATCTAGGATCCCTACCATAGTTAGGCAAGCCTTCCAGCAGAGCCACCCTCCCATCCCACTACTACAAGCCTGTGAGCCCTCTAGGAAGGGCTCTTGATAGGTGAACAAAAGCGTTCACCCTGAGCACACCCGTCTTCCTCTACCTCCAGTCTCCCCCATACTCACTCATGAACAAAGGCATGGCAGGAAGGGCGGTGGCAGTCAAAGTCATTATTCAGTACATAGGCTTCAGGACATGAAACTCGGATGGAAATTACAAAGCATGGACATGCATGCATTGCCAAGGAGACCGCTTAGAGAGTTGCCACTTCTGTAGGAAGGAGGTGCATTAGGGAGCATAGTCCTGTTGCTGGTTTTGTTTGAAAGAGGGCATGTGGAGACAGGGGGGTACATGGATATTGAGCACCCAGAGGTGTGGCCCTGGGAGGTGCTGTGGACTTGCTGGATCATTGCCCTTGAACTCTTCGCAAAGTGCTCCTCTGTGGTACATGAAGGGCAAAGTAGGGCTAACATGTGCTTTGCCCTTTGGCTGAAAGTTCTGGATGCTATGGGGCTTTTCCAACTCAGATTCTCTACAAGGAAGAGGAGGATTGGAGGTGACAGCCTGCTGAGGGCCATTGTTAAGAGTGGCAGCGGAGACCAGGAGACCTTTCCATTGACAGCTCCCTCCTGTTGGTGCCATCAGGAGGGGCCAGCATGGATGGGGGAGAGTATGGGGTAGGAGGATTGTTTGTGGAATGTTAGCATCTACTCCTACTCCTGCAATAGTTGTGTGAGCCACTTCCCCACCCGTGACAAACCTGTTTCTCCCCAAACCAGTTAGACTGGACTCTGTTGTCCGCAACTGAACTGACTGATTCTAGAATCTTCCCTCAACTAGTCTCCCCAGGACACCTGGGAGTCCTATTATTGCCACAGGGCTTTAGCATCAACCTAAACATGATGGAGAATGGCAAGCGCAGATGATAGATGGAATACCCTGCTTCAAATCCACCAAGGAGGATTGAGAAGACGATGGGGCCAGTCCTGGACAAATGGTCCCTGTTCTTGTTTACCATGTACCTGTATATTCAAGTCCAGTCTCACCCAGTCCTCAAAACTGTGTTTCTCCAAGGGAATAGTCAGCGAGGCTGAGAACTTGCCCAGGGCCAATTGCCTTGTAGATGGAGTTATTCAAACCACATGCTCACCAGGCCGTTCCAACCCTGGTGGATTCACCCCTCTGAAGAAAGAAAATGAGAGCCCGTAAAGACTATTTTTAAAACATGAAATTTTAATTTTGGGGTGATTCGAGAAAGCCTGCAAAAGCAGCACAGCGTTCCCACCACCTTCTCCCAGCCTCCACTGACCCCTTACATTCCACGGGCATTTGTCAAAATCAAAAGGACATTAACGCCGGCATAGCCGTGTTATGGGAACTCCAGACAGCATTTCATTGGCTTCCTTCTAATGGACCTCGCTGTTCCAGGATGCAATCCAGAACACACACTGCACTTAGATTTTTTTTTTTAAAACTTATTCTTTCTTGTCACCTCCTTCCAACAGAAAAGGGGCTCTTCAATTACTTGTTCATGCTCAAGGCCGAGAAACACACGCACGAGCAACGTGAGCTGGGCTGTGGCTCAAAAACAATTTGAGCAATTTCCCTTTACACTCTTCGGTGGACAAGCCCTCTCAGGGAAACTGGCAGCTGAAGGCCACAGGACAGGCCAAAGCAGAGCCAGACACCAATTGCAATAGCTTCCAACCACGGTAGTTCCCAGCAAATCGAATCTCTGCTCGGGATGTGTAGCCGAGGGAAGCAATGTAAAGAAGGTCATGGAGGCAGGGACCGATGACAGAGAGACCCTGCTGAAGGATAATGTTCTTACCCAGGGGTCCACAAGAAGAGGATGAGCCTCCCCCCTGCAACCTGTCACTGCTGCCATTGGAAGCTGTGGATGAAACCAGAGGGAACTGTTTCACACCTGACTTAGAAAAAAAAGTCACAGTCATAAAAATGAATGAATCACCCAGCCAGGCACACGAGCACTCCAGGCAGAGTGGGAAAGCATGTGTGTGATTAACGCTACATTTACAGTGAGCGGAGTCCCTGAAAGGCGCTAGACGGAAAGGGGAGGGACTGGGTCCAGATTTCTTACCGAAACTGTGTTTTCACACTGAGGTTCTTAACTCCCGGATAGATGGATGCTTCTACAGGGAGGTAACTTAATGGAACACCATAACCAACCCCACATACAAACCCAGGGTGGAGGCAGGCAAAGAAAGTCAAGGAGGGGCCAGGGGTCTGCAGCCCCCAACAATATAGAATAATAGAAATGGGTTAATTTAAGTTGTAAGAGCTAGTTAACAATGAGCCTGAGGGGCTGGAGAGATGGCTCAGCGGTTAAGAGCACTGACTGCTCTTCCAGAGGACCCGGGTTCGATTCCCAGCACCCACATGGCAGCTCACAACTGTCTGAAAATGCAGTTCCATGAGATCTGACACCTTCACACCAACGAACATAATAAAGTTAAATATTTAAAAAAAAACAATGAGCCTGAGCTGATAGGCCAAATGGTTTGTAATTAATATTAAGCCTCAGCGTGGTTATTCAGGAACTGGCGGGTGAGAGAGAAACCTCCAATTACAATAATCCTGCTGCATCTTCCACCTCATGCCTTCCCCAGATAACCCCGACTTCAGAAGAAGGACTGGCAACCACACGGCATCTCATAGACCAAAATAGAGCTTTTTATTTCCAAACATAGAGCAGATACATTAAAAGAAAAACATAAAGCAACAATGAAAACATGAACTCATCTTTCAGAGCACTGCTGCCACCAAAGTGAGCAAGAGGCAGGAACCCTCATGCAGTTTTATAACAGCAGTGAGCAGGGGCCAGAGAACGCACATGGCTCTTCCCACAGAGCGGAGAAGCACGGAGGCCCTCAGTCAGCTCTGGACTTGATATGACCCGAGATAACACACACATGTTCCAAGACAATCATTTGGCTCCAATTCTGCCTGCCTTCCCAGAAAGCTGAACTTATCAAAAATTCACGTTTTCTAATCACAGACCTGTGACAAGAGGAGATGGTCCCTCTGTACTGTTTACACAAGGAAACAATGAATTTGATTGCTCTGGACACCAAAATACACTTATGCAACACTCATACACACGAACATGCACGTGTGCACACACACACATGCGTACACACGCACACAGACATGCACACACCTACCCTGTTCACCTCTTTATCCCAGAAGCTCCAAGAACTTGCTCGAACCCTGCATCTTTGCTCTTCTAGAAGAATTTGGCTCCATGAATAGTGATCTCTCAAAGCAATTTCTATCCTGCATCTGCCGTTGATAGCAGTGGCCTGAGTCTATTTCTAGCCCTGCCCCTGGTACTCTATCCTGGTGCTCCCAGTTCCCACTGGCAATGGGAGTCAAAGAGCTTGCTGGCAGAGTAGATACAGGAGAGGAACTCTGCAATCCCTGCACAGAAATGGTACCCTCCAACAGGCTAACCAGATAGATACGGAAGTAACAGTGGCCTGGGGTCCATAAGGGAAAGAAAAAACAATGCAAGACGAAGGCAAGCTCCACACAGTGGCAGAAAAACACCCAACTTGTGACCAGTCACCCCTAGGTTCCAATCCTAAATGTCTCACTTACCCACTGGCTGGCGGCTTTTAGATAGGTTGCTAGCCCTGTCTGTGCTCTGGGCTCAGTACATAAGCTCATGACTCCACAGCCCAGGCTCTTAGGAGCTGGGCTGTATTGAAGGCCCTACCTTGTGAGTCTCTTTTTTTGTCTTCCCTTAGAACTAGAAGAGGAGCTACTGGCTCTGTCCCTCATCTGCATTGTCACTAGGAGTCCAGGTGGCCTGACTGTTGAGCTAGCACAATACTGAGCAGGAACCCAAGGAATCACATGACCTTTCCCACAGGGCTGAGAGGCGCTGAGGCCTTTAGTCAGCTCTGGACTTGAAAGGAAGCCTTGGATCTCTTAGGAAGCAGAACTCCTCTGCCACTGCTATTTCCTGTGTTCAGGGATGACTGGGTACCATGCTGTGAGCACCTATGATGTTACCATGGGAACCACAGGCAGGTGCCTGGAGGATGCTGAGTCCTGTGGGCTGCCTATAAGGCTTGTGCCGAGAGACCCTAGGCTTTTGTTCTTTGGTTATATTTTTGAAAATAACCCCACCTCTCCTTGCTCATATGTCGATTAATAGAAAGTCCTCCTCTTGTGCCTTGGGGCTGAGGGGGAAATGTTGGCTGATCATAAGTCCTCCAGTTGCAATCCCATGCTGGAAAGGCTGGGGTCTGTCTGCTGGGTGATGGTGGGTCTCAGTTAGAAGGTTAGCACTAGTCTGGAAGAGTTGTGGCCCTTTTTTCCTTTCCAGGATTCGCTCTTAGGAGCTCAGAGTAGCCAAGAGAGACTGAAAGTCACTGTGTGCTTCCTGGAAGATGTGAACACAGAACAGGGTGGGGAGTGCAGCCCGGGCTCTGCAGGACAGGGGAGCTGCCTCTGAAGTGCACCTCTTCACTCCCAGGTTTCCGGATGGGCACTCCACGACGACGACGAGGCTCAGGGACTCCTGACAACCAGCAGGGGCTGGCGGACAGCACAGAGGCCACACCTCCAAGTTCTACTAACAGAGCATGAGACCCAGATGCAGCGCTCAAAATGAACCTTGAATTTTGGCTCCAATAGTGGCTGATACATCCAGGCACCAGCCTGATCCATTCTACCTTTCTTCCTTGCTAAGGAAAACTGACTTATTACTGGAATGTTCTAAGTTAATGTGGGGGTTGCAAGAAAGAAGCAGACATGAATTTGGTCTTCTGAGGGGGCTAGGATCAGGGATGAGGATGACAAGCAGGTACTTTTCCCACAGGACAAATTAGCAGTACCACTTAAAGTGGTTTGGCCATTCAGGCTGGAGAGAGAGAAAGGCTCAATGACCAGCTACTCATGTCTGTCACAGGAATGTTAAGGGAGGGAATGGCCCTCTTCTCTCTTCCAAACTGACCTGGACAGATTACAAGACTAGGGTGAGGGGAACAGAGGAGCCTTCACTATAGGCTGACCTCCACGAGAGGGAAGTGGGGTGTGACCCCTCCTGAATTGTGTCTAAAAACTTAGATGTCCACAGCCATAGACAACCTTGGGCCTCCTGCCAGGCCTCGGTGCTCAGACCCCAAGGATCCACCTTTGGCCTTCTAGAGGCCCAACTGTGAGCTTCCTTCCCCCTCTGCTGTGTTCAGCCCCTTTCTGCTGTCCCTCAGCTGGCCCCCCTAGTCCATCTCCTCTGCCCTCAAAGTCACAGTCACTTTTAATCTGCAGAGGCCACGAGACACACTCCTCCTTATTCCCAGTCCCCCTGTGTTTCCTCCATGGCCCTCTAGCTCCTGGTGGGCTGAGCAGTACATGTGGGAGGCAGATGAGCAAAGTCAAGGGCCAAGACCCTAGTCTGGGTTCAACATCTTATACAGAGCAGACACTTCCTGGTCCCAGATGTCCAAAGGGTGGGGCCTAGATTTTGTTTATCTTAATGCACCAACATGTGTGGTCCCAAGAAGGAACTCCAAGGGCTTAATAAATGGGTTAGGATGAAAAGGGGACAGGGCACTTCCTCTGTCTGTCTGTCTGTCTGTCTGTCTGTCTGTCTGTCTGTCTATCCATCCATCCATCTATCTACCTACTCACCCATCTTCCTCCTCTCTCTCCCTCCCTCCCTCCCTCCTTCCCTCCCTCCCTCCTTCCTTCTCTCTTCTACTCCCCACTTCCTATCTCCCTTCCTTGCTGTCTCCGTTCTTCAACAGTGGTAAACACACACAACATAAACTTTGGTTCCATGGCAACTTAGTGTGCACCAGTGCAGCCTCTGTGGTCCCTGACTCTGCTCTCCTCCTTTCCTGTCCCCATCTGATTACCCCGGCCAGATCAGCTCGGCTTTGCTTCTCAAACCCTCTGCAGCTCTTGTCGATCTGGTCAGTCCTGGCTCACACTAAAGGGAGGAAGAAAGGTCCCCCTTAGTCTCTCAGCTTGAACTAGGCTGGGCGCTGTGGGAATCAATGAGATGCCAGCCCTTTGCTGCTGGTTTCCCATGGAAAGACATCACCGGTGTCTTAGGGTTTGTTTTTGTTTTTTGTTTTTTAATTTTTATTGCTGTCAAGAGATACCATGGCCACAAAGAAAACATTTAATTGCAGTAGCTCGCTTACAGTTTCAGAGATTCAGTCTATTATCATCATGACAGGGAGCATGGCGGCATGCAGGCAGACATGGTGCTGGCTACATCTCTACCAGAAGACAGCAGGATGTTGACTGACTGTCACACTGAGGGAAGCTTGAGCAGAAGAGATCTCAAAGCCCACCCCCACAGTGACACACTTCTTCCAACAAGGCCACACATCCTAGCAGTGGCACTCCCTGTGGGAGCCATTTTCTCTCAAACCATCACAGCCTGTGTCTAGAGAGTGGCCCCTGTGCCCTTCCCACCAGCACCTCCAGGGCTTCCTAGCTCACCTGCTGTCCTGACCACTAACTCCATTTACTCCACCTGCATTATAAACATGTACTCTGCCCTTGCATTCTGCACTCAGAGAACAAATGGTGCAGAAAAGGGCAGAAAGAGGAGCACAGGGTAGGGGACCAAGAGCACTGATATTACCTCCTTGGATCCTTACACACACATATTCCGGGGCTGACCTAGGATGGTTACATAGGAACACTGTACGCAGAACAAAAGAATAATAAAACCCACACCCACATACACACACCCACATACCCACATACATACACACATACACACATTAACATACGCACATACATACACACATACACACACACACCATACACACACCCACATACACACATACATACACACACCCACATACACACATTAACATACACACATACATACACACATACACACACCCACCATATACACACCCACATACACACATACATACACCCACATGCACACATACATACACACATACACACACACATACCCACATACATACACACACCCACATACCCACATACCCACATACATACACAGATACACACACCCACATACACACATACATACACACATATACACACCCACATACACACATACATACACACATACACACACCCACATACACACATACATACACACATACACACACCCACATACACACATACATACACACATACACACACATACATCCACACACACATACATCCACACACAACACTCCTAACAAAGACCTTGTCAGCTTTTTAAGCTCCAACACTTCTCTCCAGAGACACCTTCCAACTTGCTATGGTTACTGGCTAGGAGACCACGTCACAATAGCAGGTGTCTATATCCATTTTAAGCAAAAGAAGTTGTGTCTGAAAAGCACCCAGAAATGGCTAGTATGTCATATTCCAGCTATATTCATATGAAAGTAATAAAAATATCAATCCCCTCTGTTAAAAAAGTTATGCAAACGGGCAACCCACAGTATCACTGTCAATAGTTAAAAATACAATGTTCTCAACCACCCCACCACCCACATATCACAGCTTCACCCTCCCCAGCATTTGCCACGAGACAGGGCTACATTCATAGTAAACAGCTCTCTTTTTTGTTTTCTCTTTATTTCTCGTAAGTTCTAGGGATGGAATCCAGGACCTACACCTGTTGGCCAAGTGTTCCACCTCTGAGCCACGCCCTAGCCCTCTTTTTCTTGGGAAGGAAAATATGGGGAGGTTGTGCTATCACTTGAAGACTGTGGTGACCAACCCACTTAGGGCTTTATAGGTTCTTGCTGTGTGGCTATGGGTAAGTGACTTCCCTTCTCTGGGCCTCAGGTTTCTCACCTGTGAAATGGGGAAGTAGAAAAGGAAGCGTTAATGTCCTTTGCCACAGTTCTGACTAAGTGGACCAATGGCCTTAGTGAGCATCAGGATTCGGCTACCTGGGTCTGAGGTCAGGGTTCACCAATCGTTGATTTCCCAGCAAAGTGGCTGGGTCCAGGGGAGGCCTTTTGGCTGAGGTTACAGACCAAGCAACAAGCCCTAAGGGTTGTATTCCTGCTAGTCAATGCCCAGCCTTTCCTAGGTTCTGTGCTAAGATGGAAGCTGTACATGGTGTAGCCTGATGCCAGCTTGGGAGGGACTGTGTGTGTGTGTGTGTGTGTGTGTGTGTGTGTGTGTGTGTGTGTGTAAGGGTGGTGACCTTTGAGTCGGGTCCCTCTTAGGGCCTCAGTATTTGTCGTGTTTAAAGTGCCTCTCCAGGTCTTTAACACTGGTTGTGCCTCTGATGGCTAAGCCTGAGGGTATCCACACCTTACAGACAAATTCCATCTGTTAAAAAGGGGGCATTAAGAATTTTCTAAAAATTCTAAGAAAAAAAAATGTCAGTTTAGGTCAAACCTGATCCAGTTTTAACCCTCTTAGGAATCATTCCAGCATTCCCTGGTTATGTTTCCAGCCTCAGGCATAGCCTGGAGTCACACCAGATGCCTCCCACGCGTGCCTGGAGCCCACTTTGCCTGCTCCTGCCTGGTTCTTAGTGGTGAGCCCTAGGCCCACGGGGGAAGAAGGTAGGACTTGCCCAGCCCTGTAGACCCACCAGTCCACACAGTTCCTTCTCGGAAGGGAAGAGAGACCCCTTCAGATGGCCTGAGTCTTCTCTGCCTCATGTGGGGCCGTGTTTCCATTCTGACCTCAGTTCGTACCCTAGCTGGTAGAAAGCCCAACAACAAAATGGCACAGGCCTCCTGGGACTGGCACAGGCCACTGGCAACGTACTTCACCCTTGTGCATCAGAATAAAATGCCAAGTTCGTCTTCCTTTTTCTTTCTCCTGGAGAAAACACACAAAGAAAACCCCAGCCACTTCCTGAAGACACAGGGTCACGGTCATGGTCATGGGCATTCCTCGCGGTCTGTGCTATCAGTGGCTGCTGCGTGGGGGTGAAGTGCTAAGCACCATCACTCTGTGGCACACTGTCCTTCCTTTACAGGTCTTCTGCTCCTCTCTCGGTGTCCCCCTGTCCCCCTGTCCCTCTGTCCCTTGTCCAGCCTCACTGCTCTGACTGTGCCTGCGGCTTTAACCTAGTCACATGCACAAGAGCCCTAGGACTCCGGTTCTGCTCAGCTACGCTCACAGCTCAGCGACTTCTGCACTGACGCCTGGGTTCCTGGGTGACAGGTCATCATAAAAGTAATGTGCGATTTCTCCTGTCTGCCAGGGATGACAGGAGGCTAAGGCACGAGTGTCACAAATCCCATTAGGGAAACATACTGCTGGGGACTCACATCGAGTCTGAAGTTATCTACACTGAGCATATACATACACACATATAAAAATTCTGTACATTATTCCCTAACCACACATAGTACACATTCAGTATAAATAGACAGAAATGACATCGTAGAAAAAAGCAAGTTTGTTCTGGGAACGGATGCAGCATTTAGACCGAGACTGTTCTGGGTGTCTGGTCTGTCCAGCTTCCCCCCAAAGCCAGCCTCAGAGGGACTGCAGAACGTCACCTGTAGGCCCCAGAGGACTAGGTGGGCGGGGGGCCGTTGTATCGAAGCATGAGAGCGAAGGAGCGGGCGAAGTTGTTGGCCAGGGCGCAGCTGCGCTCTTCCTCCCCGGCTGGCAGCAGGAAGAGCAGCAGCAGAAGGAGCAGGAGCAGGAGCTGTAGTGGCAGCGCCACCCGGCAGGCCTTCCGTAGGAGAGAGCAGGGATTCCGCCACCGCCTCTGCTGTCGACTCTGTAAACCAAGGCAAGATACACGGTGAGCGACTAGGAGGTTCAAGAGGGAATGGGGCAGGGGGACATGCTGGATAAACTGTGTGACCACAGCTGCACAGTCTGCCCACTGGGAAGATAGCGGCGATGGTTAGTCTTGGCTGTCAATCAAGAGTCACTATGGAAACAAGCCTCTGAGTGCGTCTATGTCTATGAGGGAAGTTCTAGATCCAGTTGAGGTGGGAAGACCTGTCCTAACTGTGGGTGGCACCATCTCATGGGCTGAGATCTGGAATGAATAATAAGAAGAAACCATGTCATGAAGAAAGAAGAAAGAAAGAAAGAAAGAAAGAAAGAAAGAAAGAAAGAAAGAAAGAAAGAAAGAGGAGGAGGAGAGGGAGGGAGGGAGGGAGGGAGGGAGGGAGGGAGGGAGGGAGGGAGGGAGGGAAAAAGGAGAAACCATTCAACATCCACCTCTCTCTGCTCCCAGACTGTGGACACAGTGTGACCAGACACCATGACTCCACACAAGGGAAGTCCCCACTGTTCCCCACTGTACCCTCAAATCCCTCCTTAAGTGGCTTTTGTAATTTTTCACAACAGTGAGAAAATTAAGACATGCAGCTGATGTTGATTTTGCCAGCCACGAGGATCTCTGCAGTTTCCTTAAACCATCCCAGGATGCGAAAGGAAACGGCACAACAGAACCATAGATTCGATTCGGCCAGGGATGACACAAGCCCTTGGCTGGTGGGCCCACAGTCCCAAACTCATAAAGACTTGACTTAGAAAGCAACACATACTCAGAGGAAACCATACTTCCGGTTTTGAACTTTTTTTAAAAAATATTTATTTATTTATTTATCATGTATACAATATTCTGTCTGTGTGTATGACTGCAGGCCAGAAGAGGGCACCAGACCTCATTACAGATGGTTGTGAACCACCATGTGGTTGCTGGGAATTGAACTCAGGACCTTTGGAAAAGCAGGCAATGCTCTTAACCTCTGAGCCATCTCTCCAGCCCCCCGGTTTTGAACTTTTAACCCTCAGCTGTGACAGCTAAACTCTACCACGGGAAGCCAACCGATGCCTTCTGAGGTTGGTATCACTGTACCCCACCCACCCCGGGCACCTGCTGGAAGGCAGCCATTACCTTACTACCAAGAAATAAAGCAACCAATGCCAGAATGCACTCGACTGAACAGCCTCCACAAAGGAGCTGGGATGTTGTGGGTCAGTAGGTAGAGTGTGTGTCTAGCATGTATGATCCTGGCTGGATCCATAGCAATGGGTAAGTGGGTACGATAGTGACCACCATGACACTGGGTAAACAGGTATGATAGCGTCCACTGTGACACTGGCACTCAGGAGGTAGAGGCAGAATTAGAAATCCAAGTTTATCCTCACAGTGAATTTGAGGCTAGCCTGGGCTATGAGAGTCTCTGGGAAGGGAGGAAGGGAAAGAGAGGAGTGAAGAAGAATGGGACAAAAATCTAAGTTCCAGCGAGGGGAAAATGTAAAATAAATTATGTATCTTAAAACCATGGGAATATGATCAGATAGTGCCTCTCCTAGGTGGCACCACACATGGGCGAGTGCACCAAGAGCGCCTTGGCACACTGTGCCTGCCTCTGCAAACTGGAGAGCAGCAGCTCCAGTCAGCCCAGGGCTCCAGTGCAAAGACTGTTTTCAGGGAGGGCGACACACGTCCCAGGCCACAGCGGGGCTTGAGGTGACTCACGGCCCGGCTGCCATTCAAGCAGCAGCTACGATTTGTGTGTCTGAGTGCTGCAGGCAAGCATCCACTGGCACCGAGCTGGCTAACACGCTGGCAGTACAAGTTTAATAAATCTTAATTATTCTGTTTATGCAAACAAACAGGCTGAAGCTGCTGACATAGCTGGAGCCTCAGATGACTTGAGGCCTGGGGGGAGTAAAGGAAGTGTGGAGAATCAACCGCACATACATCATCAGCTCCACAGTGGGTGTCTTTCTTCCCTGTGGGCTGAAAATAACACACAGAAGGGTTTGAAGTTGGTGTGATTTCAACTTCTGCAGAAGGCACTTCTGTTCTACCTGGCTGGCCTCTGCGTGTGCGCGCATGTCTGTGTGCACAAGTACACGTGTGCATATGTGTATATGTGCATGCTCGTGTGAGTTTATGCATGTGTGTGCATCTGTGTGTGCACACATGTGTGGAGTCCTATCATACGTGCACATACCTAACCTAAGCTAAAAACACATGAGGACTGTGAATTTGGGTTTTGAGTGTCCCATAGGGACTCATGAGTTACAGAACAGTTCTCCACGCTAGAGTATTTGGAGGAATGGAATCCTTAAGAGGTAGGGTGACGGATGACTCAGCTCTTGCAAAGGACCTAGGTTCGATTCCTAGCACCCACAGGGCAGTTTACAACTGTCTAACTCCAGTTCCAGGGCCTCCAATGCCCTCTTCTGGCCTCTAAAGGCACTGCATGCATGTACTGCACAGACACAATGCAGGTGAAACACTCAAACACATGAAATAAGTAACAATGATGAAGGAGGTGGGACCCATCGGAGGACCCTTAGGTCATTAGGGGGTGTGTCCTTGAAAAGGATTGTGGAACAGACCGGGATCTTCTCTTCCTCTTCTTTGGCTTCCTGGCCACGAGGTGGGTAGTTTTGTTCCACCTCAGGTTCCCACCACAATGTATTACTTCACTAAAGGCCCAAAGCAACAGGGACAACTGACCATGGATGGGAAACTCTGTAAAACTTGTGGGCCAAATAACCCTTCCCTCTTTATAAGTTGATTTTCTCAAGCATTTTCTAATAGCAACCAAAAACTGACTAACACGAGATCTCTGTGTCGCTGCTCTTTTCAAAAGAAGGAGGAAGAGGAGGAGGAAAAAGAAGAAACAGTGTTCACACGCCTCTGAGGCTCAGGTCCTCACATACACGATGTTTAGAGCCTGCTATGTGCCAGTTGCTTGGAAGGAAACTTCCTGCCTTTAGTTTAGAGGACTCATTTCTGCCATTGCAAGATCATGGTCAAGTAATGTCACACACACCGGTGACTGAGCCTGGATCTGAATCCAGAGCATAAAACACCAGTTCTCAAAGTGTGGTCTCTGAACTAGAAGTGTGAGCAACACCTGGGACTGTGTGAGAAATAGATTTACAACCCATCTAGACCAGTGAATCAGAAGCTCAGGGCTGGGCACAGCCATCTGGGTTCACAGGCCATCCCAATTGTCTCTGAATATCAAGCCGCCACGCATAGCTTCCTTCTTTATAGGAAGCTGAGGTTTATTGGCTTAAAAGGAAGCCAGAACTGAAGTCAGCATTTTATACACCTACCTGTGAAACATAGCACAGATAAACACATAAACCCTTCTAGTTAGTATTTCCAACAGTACAATGGCCGGCATCTCCTAGCTGTAGTTAAACAGGGCTATTTGGCGACGACTGGGGTTGTGAGCTCTCGTGGTTGCTCTAGAACCCTCTGACAGAGATGGCCAAGCCCCAGCTCTGCACAGATGTTCCTGCCGCTCTGCACCCACCAGGTGCACAGGCTCCAAGATGGCACACTGTCACTCTTTGGCTGGTTGATGGGTTTTGAGCACATTAAACAGGCACAGAGTCATCACTGACTCGGCACTGACAACATAAATGAACAACGAGAAGTCAGAGGAGACCATGACTGTGCCAGGGATCTGGATGCAGCCACCACTTAGAATCTGCCTGACAGAGGTGTGCAATCCATGGCCCACATGTCACGTGCACCCCAGGGTAGCTAGGGACGTGGTCCAAAACTCTTTGTAACTTTGTAGGAGATGTTATGTCTCAGTGTCGAAAGGTCGGCCACCTCTGACCAACTCTAGCCTAGGCTGCGTAGATGGAGACTCATAACCATGGAGGGACTTAAAGTGAAGTAACAACAGGCAGATTGAATACTGGGACTTCCATCTTCCACCACGGGCCACCAGGCCAGGCAGTCCGGGCCACCTGCCCTTTCCAAACCTCCTTTCCTAGTCCCTGAGGTTCATACCCTTCTGAACTAGGGAGAATCCTGGGACAGACATGTCTGCCTTGGTGTATTCTGGTTCACACCATCTTTAAAATTAAGTCACAGAGTAAATTAAGACAACATTGACATTTCCATTTCACACATGGGAAAGGGAACCCTAAGGCAAGGTGATTTGTCCAAGGTCATAAAGCTGGTTGGCAAAGGGCCCTGGGTGTAGTTTTGGTTCATAATAAGCCCTACTTGATCCCTGAGTCACCCATTCTCCTGAGTTGCCAGAGGCCAGGAATGGATCCAGGGAGCCCACACCTGGGATTTAGACTCTGGGGAATGAGGATCTGACGTGACTGCAGGTTCTGTGAGACAGAGTATGCTGGGGGTTCATGTCACTACAGTAGATGTTAGACAAGAAATCAAGGGCAGCACTGGGGACAGCAAGGGACAGGACCCTGTGAAAAGTTAAAACGTAGCTGTCGAGACCTGAGGGCTGATGCTATTGGCTGTCACAAGCCTGGTGGACACGCCAGCTCCTCGTGCCATTTCCCCCCAGGCTTAGAGCTGAGCTAAGCATGATACTTGGTGTCAGTGTTGGGGTAAAATGAGATGCCCTAGCCACAAGTGTCCTGACTGGAATCGGAAATATACCCACAGTCTCACGGTTTTGACTGCTTGGTCCCTAGCTGGTGGTTCCTAATAAGGGAAGGTTGTGGACCACGAGGGAGTTGGGGCCTAGCTGGCTGAGGGTCATACCAGGTCTGGGTCCTCAATTTCTCCCTCTTCTCCTCTCCCTTTCCCTCTCTCCTCCTCCCCATCTTCACTGCCCCCTCCCTCAACCTCTCACTTTTTCTCTCCCTCCCTGGTTGGTCAGGAAGTGGAGAGCCATCCTCTGCCAAAGGCTCCCAATACAAAGACAGACTGCCCAGGCACAGAGTCCTAACGACTGTGGCTGCACACTCCGAAACCCTGAGCCAAAGCAAATCCCTTCTCAAGGTATTTTTTTTTTTTTTTCTGTTAGATATTTGGTCAAAGCATAAGAAACGGAACTGAGACTCCCTAGAAACCAGTCCTGGCACACAGAGTTCGGGCAGTGTGTGCGCCACCTAGAGGCCGGAACTGGTACTGTTCTCACTTTAGCTGTGACTAAAATGGGGAAAATCACGGGCCTGGTAGAGCAAAGGACTCGGCCACTCTTTTCTAATGTGTCCCCTAGGACCAAAGACGCCACACAATCCAATTTTCCCAGAATATTCCAGGCTCCTGGATCAGTCCTGGTTTACACCTGCTGGTACAGTAATCAAAGCAGTGTCTAGCCGATAATCCAGTACCCAGTGTGTTCTGGGTCTGGATGACAAATCTGAGGTCCTTCCTCCATTGTGTGGTGTGTGTGTGTGTGTGTGTGTGAAGACTAATCTACATACTCTTTTCAATCCTTTCCTGAGGCTGGGGCTTCCTGAGAACACATACCTCAGGGCCCAACCCATTACAACCCAAACTTGGTTCTTTATATCCATGCCCTTCAGATGTCATGGAACATTCTAGAAAATGCAGACACCCTGCCCCAGAATCACAGGTCTTTTAGTTGTGTGGAGCAGACGGCAGACACATACCTTTTGGAATGCAATCAGCTCCTCTGGAGAACTCTGCGTCTGTTATTTTAGGGAATGGAAAGAAATGGGTAAAAAATCAGCAAGGCGCGTAAAACTTCAACCTCAGCAGAACCCGTAGGAGAATATCCATATTGTCAGGGGAGTATTTCGTTAAAATTTCTGGTCATCTGGACAACCTGCGCCAGCAGGGGATTCTGTTTAATGAGCTTTTTAACACACTTCAGGTCCAGGTGGCACTGTCTGGATGGCCTTGGCCAGGGCTGGGGATGTGGCCCAGCTGACTTGAGCTGGGCTGACACCTAGTGGCCAAACTGGCCAAATTGGCAGTTGTGGGACTGGAAAAGCCTGGAGTGCCCGAGGCTATGGCTTCTGGGCTCTGAGGCCTGAAAGGGAGGCTTAAGGTGGGCATTTTGCCTATTCCTTCCTGGGCCTAGGAAGCTTAACTTCTTTGTCTTGCCGACATCATCAGTCCAGGGTGAAGGATACCCCTTCTCCTGTATGGGCGTGTCAGGAGACCATAGTATTTAACAAAAGCTATCATTACCCATGGTTTGCGTAGGAGACAGGAAGTCCAGGAGAAAAAAAATGCTAGGCCAAGGTCAGAGGAAGAGAGGACTAACTCTCAAGACTGTTGGCATCCACCCCATGTATCCCAGCATCCACCCACGCATCCCAGCATCCACCCACGCACCCCAGCATCCACCCCATGCATCCCAGGATCCACCCACGCATCCCAGCATCCACCCCATGCATCCCAGCATCCACCCACGCATCCCAGCATCCACCCCATGCATCCCAGCACCTACCCCATGCATCCCAGCATCCACCCACGCATCCCAGCATCCACCCACGCATCCCAGCATCCACCCCATGCATCCCAGCATCCACCCCATGCATCCCAGCATCCACTCCATGCATCCCAGTATCCACCCCATGTATCCCCGGCATCTAACCCACACATCCCTACAGCAGCATCACATCCCAGAGATTTAACAGAATGTTGCCTCTGCAGGGAAGATCTGTGACCCGAGTTTCTAGCATTGGGGTCAGGGGTAGGACTCAGTTATCCCCTCTGGAGAATGGGGTGCAGAGGTTCCAGCAGAAGGTGGCTCTAGGACCAAATGGGAAATGTACATAAAACTCTAGCATGGTGGGAACAAGAGATCCGGACACTGTTCACAGAACTCCAGCGTCACCGGGAGGTAAGATGGACAAAGAATGACCTAAGTGGAGTGCCTGAGACGCGGGTGTGCCCCTCACTTCCTCTGAGCAGTCACACTGGCCTGGTGTATGGACGCACCAGGATGCACTAAATAGATCTAGCTCTGTCTCTCCCAAGCTTCCTGGATCCCCACCCTTTACCCGCAGCACCTACCAGCAGGTGGCCAGAGTCCTTGAGCTTGGATTTGTATAGCATCCATTGATAGCGCAGATCTTCCAGCTCATTGGAGGGGTCCCTTGCTGGCCTGTGATGGAGCAGGTTCTCAAACAGATGCTGGCCTTCTGGGATCCGTGCCTCTAGCTCCTGAGAGAAAAAGTAGCATCATGCTATGGCTGCCCTGTGGCCTAAGAGCCCCACCTGGCTTAGAAAGAGATGCCAATCAAGTGCTACCTGAGGCATGTTGGGAGATGTGGACAGGACCAGTAAAAATGAGACTTTCATCCATGCAAGTTTTTTTTTTAATGCTTTTAGGGTTGGAGAGATGGCTCAATGGTTAAGAGTAACAGCTGCTTTTGAAGAGGACCTGGGTTCAATTCTTAGCACCCAAATGTTGACTCGTAACTACTTTTAACTTTAGTCCTGAGGGATCTGATGTCCTCTTCTTTCATCCAAGGGTACCAGACACACATGGGATGCACAGACATACATGCAAGCAAACACTCACATACATAAGATAAATATTCTTTTTAAAAATTGCTCTTAGGAGTGTCTATTTTATGTGTACGCATGTTTTCCCTGCACATATGTATTGCATCAAGAGTGTGCCTGGTGCCTGCAGAGGTCTGAAGAGGGCGTCAGAGCCCCTGGAACTGGAGTCACGGGCGGTTGTCGGCCACCATGTGGATGCTGGGAACCGAACCCAGTCGTCCGTGAGAGCAGCAAGTTCTCTTAACCTCTGAGCCGCCTTTCCAGCCTTCATCTATGCACCCGGAATGTTAGAGAACATCCCACAGTGTTTACCTTTAACACTGACATTCCAGGACCACAAGAGGTTTGTCACAGTAGTCACCATCACAAAGTGATCACCGTGGACATGCCACCTGCTGGCATTGCTGAGACCAGTAGCACTGATGTTGAGTTGGGGAGACTGCAGCTCTCCCCTGGAGTCCTGAGAGGAGGAGTGGGATGGAGAAGTCTACAGGCTGGAGCCTAGGCTTCAGTCCCAGCTTGGACCCTGGCTAAGCTGCTCAGCATTTACCATGCTGCAGGCTGGACGAGAGGTCAAGTTTGATATGATTGGAGTGAAGGGCAGGCAATAGATCTGAGCGGGGAGGTGGGTGGCAAGACTTGCTGTGATATGCAGCCCCATCAGCAGGATGAGCTATACACTGAGAACACATTGCAGCGTTTAAAGCCTTCAATGGGATAACAAATAGGAGAGGCGAGTCAGGACAAAAATGCAGCCAAGGCGGTGGAAGTGCAGCTCAGGACAGAACACGTGACTCGTATGTCTGAGGCCCTGGGTTTGATCCCCAGCACTGTAAACAAAATCACAGAAGCTCTGGGGATGGATGAAAACCCAGAAAAGCGAGGACTTTGTTCAGATCTCCTTTTGCTCTTAGGACTTTTACCAACCTAGAGGGAATAATACCAGCTTTGAAAACAATCTGTGTTTTCACAGCCTCCCAAGGGTAAGGTGGTGAAAGCGAAAGCCTGGGCTCTGCAGAGGAAGGGAGTTATAAGTGATTCCCTTTGTAGACAGGATGCTTGCAGGCTTACACTCAGAGTGAAGGGAACCATAAGTGAATCTGAACCTTGAGGACACATATCATCCAGATCATCTCAGTGGGCCAGGGAACTATAAGACTTGAACTTGGACTCAGTAGCCCCAGAATCTTAAGGCCCCCCTGCTTCTGGGAAATATCAAACAAAATTCCCTCTGGAGGAAGAGATTATCCTAAGTCCCAAATTAGTTTTTATGTGTATTTTGTTCAGGACAGAAAGTAACCACACAATAATACATGGCACCAAGAATGAGAAGCAGAAATATGTGGCAGAAATATTCCTAAACAGCCGGAGATATCAGAACTATTAGACAGTGTAATTATGATGGGTTACAGTTCAAAGAATTAAAAGACAAGCTTAAACATTTCATCAAAGATGTGATGAAAGCCAGAGAAGTAACCAACCAGATCAAAGGGACCCAAATACAAGCTCTAAAACTGATTGCTATGACAACCAACGTTAAGACCTTCATAGACATATATAACAGCAAATGAGACACAGCCAGAAAGACAATTAGTCAAGTGGAAGCTGAGTCAGAAAAAAATATTCCGAATTCAACACTCTGAGTCAAGGGTGAAAAATACACAAAAGAAACAAAGAGACAAAAATATACAGTGGGAAGAAAAAAATGTAGATTCCATTGACATATGGGAAAAAGTCATCAAGGCAAAAGTGATATTTTAAGACATCTTGTCAGATATTTTTTATAAAGAGTCCACACCACAAATGCAGTTCAAATGATTGCCAATGACACAGGATACATAGGAAGAAATTTGGACCCTAAAATATCATTGAGATTTCACATAAATAAAGGAGAAGAGACACAGTGTGGGCTTGATTAGGGAGTCTTGGACAATGGCTTAGGTTTGAACTCTATACTAAAACTTTCTTGTGGGGGGGGGGTTAAGGTCAGATTAGTGGTTCTGTTGGATCATGACTGCCTGCAGAAGGAGCCATGACCCGGTGACAGTCCACCAGAAAAGAGAGCAGGGAGGAAGCTGCTACCATAAACAGGTGATCAGTAAATGCAGAGGGGACAGAAGCATCCAGGAAGGGGACTCCAGAAGGGTCTGGTGACTGCCATGGGTTGAACGGTCATCCCTTCCCAAACCCAAGCTGACAGTATGGGAGATGGGATCATTGAGAGATGACCTGGCCCTGAGGGTGGGGTTAACGACCCTTAGGGGCTGGACTACGGTTGCCATGAAAAGGCCTTTTTTACACCCTTTGCCTCTTTGTGCCTCCTCCATCTTTTGGCCATATGCTGACTCAACAAGGAGACCTTGCTAGGTTCTGGTACTTGGACTTTCTAGCCTCTGGGGTGGTGAAATTCTCATTTGTTATAAATTACTCAGTCTGGAGTATTTCATGATAGCAGTAGACGCAGACCAAGACTAGCAGGATGGCAACAAGATGGATGGCTAACAGGATGGCAGGAAGGGGAGAGCATGGTAGACTGAATACAAGCTTGGGATTCCCTTCCCCTGTCCACCATACTTTGACTTTACATCAAGGGGTGGAGTCTCTTTTCTCTTCCCTTGATCCTGAGATGGCCTGTTGACTTTCTTTGTACAGCATAACACAGAAGAATCCATGTGACCCTAGCACGCAAGCTCCTAATCTAGGCATCCAAGGGCCTTTCCCATTCCCACTGCAGCCACATACATGAAGCAGTCTGGGCTGTCCCATATGAGAATGAGACATGCATGGTCCATGTCCTGTTTGTCTCCACCAACTTCCAGACCCCCACAAGGGTTACCTAGATATTCCACATCCATCAAAAGATAAAGTTGTCCAACAGATGTGTCTTGGGCCCAAGAACTGGCAGAAACCAAGCTGAGCTCAAATCACCAAGTGTCAAAATCATGAGTTAAACAATAGCTGTTGTTTTAAGCAACTCGCTGTCATGGTGTTTTATGATACAGTAACAGCTAACCAATACCAAAGTCAAGCAATCCGTGGTGATATTTTTCAAATAGAGAAATATAAAGTGGATGGATGGGTACATGCATAAATGTATGATTGATAGATGGATGCATGGTACATGGATGCATTAATGCATGCATGGATAAACAGATGCAATGAAAATTTGGTTCTAAACTATTTGAACAGAAAAAATATAAAACGATTACTTAGACTCAGGTTGGCTTACAAACAGCTATTAAGTATGACCTCCTTCATTTGAGGAACTTCTGGTGGCATGGACCCCATTAGGATCATTCCTTGGAACAGACCTGCAGCTTCATCTCTCTGGTCCTCAAGTCCTTGGCTGTGGCTGTTCTCATAGTGACGATTCCAGCTAGCTTGGAGTTTTCAACCTGCAGCCACTGTTCAAAGTCCCTCAGGAGCTGGGAATAATCTTCATGAACGTCATGTTCTTCCGGTAGGTTTGCCTGCAGGCAAGCATGTGATTAGATGTGAGAAAGGCCTGCTGGCCATGGTTCCTGGGGAAAGCAGAAGGATGAATATGAGGACAGGGGACCTGGATGGCATGGCAGAGGCTCAGAGGGATGCTGAAGGGGTCTCTATTAATCCATATTTAGAAGGCAAGAGCATCTTTCACCATCACCTCTCTGGAGCTCCAGAAGCTATCGTCATCCTTGACCAGGACGCCTACCCAGTGGTCATCGTCCTTGACGCCTACCCAGTGGTCACCATCCTTGACCAGGACACCTACCCAGTGGTCACCGTCCTTGACCAGGACATCTACCCAGTGGTCATCACCCTTGACCAGGACACCTACCCAGTGGTCATCATCCTTGACCAGGACACCTACCCAGTGGTCATCATCCCTGACCAGGACACCTACCCAGTGGTCATCATCCTTGACCAGGACACCTACCCAGTGGTCATCATCCCTGACCAGGACACCTACCCAGTGGTCATCACCCTTGACCAGGACACCTACCCAGTGGTCACCATCCTTGACCAGGACACCTACCCAGTGGTCATCGTCCTTGACCAGGACACCTACCCAGTGGTCATCATCCTTGACCAGGACACCTACCCAGTGGTCATCGTCCTTGACCAGGACACCTACCCAGTAGTCATCACCCTTGACCAGGACACCTACCCAGGGGGTCATCATCCCTTGACTCCTACCCAGTGGTCATCATCCCTGACCAGGACACCTACCCAGTGGTAATCATCCTTGACCAGGACACCTACCCAGTGGTCACCATCCTTGACCAGGACACCTACCCAGTGGTTATCATCCCTGACCAGGACGCCTACCCAGTGGTCATCTTCCTTGACCAGGACACCTACCCAGTGGTCATCATCCTTGACCAGGACACCTACCCAGTGGTCATCATCCTTGACCAGGACACCTACCCAGTGGTCATCATCCTTGACCAGGACACCTACCCAGTGGTCATCATCCTTGACCAGGACACCTACCCAGTGGTCATCATCCCTGACCAGGACACCTACCCAGTGGTCATCATCCTTGACCAGGATGCCTACCCATCCTGGAAGTGGTCATCTTTCCTACATTCTTGTGGACACGTGGACAGAGCGAAATGAAAGCCAGTCTAGCCAAGTCCTTTCCCTATCCCTCGGTGGTGCCTCACTCTTCCCTGATGTGGCCAGAGGGCCCTGGGCTCCAGTTCTACAGGCTCCTGAAGGTTGAGCTGCCTCCCTCCTTCTCCCCTCCTCCTCGCTGGTGCAGGCTGCAGCTGTATCTCAGCATCTTGAACTCACCCTCCCTCTGGGTCTCTGTATATATTACCCCCTCTCCTGAGAAAGCGCCTGCTGTGGTTTGAATGATAATGGTCCCTAGAGCCTCATATATTTGAATGCTTGGCTCCCAGTTGGTAGATTGTTTGGGAAGAATTGGTAGTATGCCCTAGTTGGAGAAAGTGTATCACTGGAGGGGGTGCTTTGAGGTTTCAAAAGAACCAGGCCATGCCCTGTGAGCTCTTTCTACCTTGTCCTATGGATGAAGATGTGAGCTCTCAGCTATTGCTCCAGCATCATGCCTGCTTGCTGTGGCCATGCTCCCTGCCATGATGGTCCTGAACTCTAACCCTCTGGAACTGTAAGTGGTAAATGTTTGCTTGATCAGAGTGTTTTGTCATGGCAATAGAAAAGTATTTAAGACAATGCCTTTCCCTCCCTCTCCCGTTCAGTCTTGAGGGTTCAGCTGATATTTCAACATTCTTAGAAGGGCTTCTTCACCCCAGAACTGGGTATAGCATCTAGCCTAGATGCCAGCACATGCCACACCTTTTAAAATCCTGCTTAAGGGCTGGAGAGATGACTCAGAGGTTAAGGGCACTGTCTGCTCTTCCAGAGGTCCTGAGTTCAATTCCCAGCAACCACATGGTGGCTCACAACCATCTGTAATGAGGTCTGGTGCCCTCTTCTAGCCTGCAGGCATACATGCAGGCAGAACACTGTATACATAATAAATAAATAAATAAATCTTTTAAAAAAAAATTAAAAAGTCTGCTTAAGTGCCTGGACCCCGCTCCTTTGTTTCTCAAGTTGTGGTCTCAACAGCACAGACCATACGCTGTAGCTTGTTAGCCATGCAGAATCAGGCTCCTGGATCAAGACCTGAATCTCCAATCTGTTTGCTATCTGGGGTCAGCAGAAGGCTTTTAACCCAGTTTTCTCCCAACACTGGCTACTGCAGGGGATCAGATAAGCGAGGGTCAGTCTTGTCCAGGTGTGTTCCTGACCTTCTGGGTGATCCTGCAGGGCCTCTGAAATCTTAGACCCCCAAGACCATCAGTTCTCTAGCAATTGGTTGCTTCTGAGGTCACATCAGGGGCAAGTAACAAGAAAGTAGATACATCCTGTGAGTTGAGCTATGCTAGAGGCCCCGACCTCCTCAACTGACATCGCCCAAAGCCTGTGAGACAGACTCACCCGCCGCTGCCTGGGAATGGGGTCCTGGGGGTTGATGAGAAAGCCAGCCTTTGGAATATTGTTGGTGAAGATTGGTTTCTTTCCCGTGTCCACCTCTGTTCTCTGCAGCTGCTGGTTTCTGATGAGACTGGAAAGGCAAACGCACTTACTCAAGGCGGCTGTGTGATGAGAATCTATCAGGTCCCAGGAGAAGCAATAGTACCCGGGATACCACGGAAACTTTGGGGATTCACTACTACTCTTAAGAACTTAGCAGACACCTTTCGGGACAGTCAGAAGATTCCCAGACATGTTCATGCTATTTCTTACTTCATCTTACCATACGAGCTAGGTACATATACCTATGGATGCAGATAAAGAAGTAAGCTCAGGCAAGAACAGACTGGAGGCTAACTCCCTAGTGAGGAATGCTCTCCAGTCCTCAGAACCCTACCAGAACTACTAACTGGACAAAAGATGTGGATATCCCCAGGTTCCCGGCACCATGCCTGGCACACATCCCCCAGTCATATGCTCTTGGGACCCTAGGTGGTGAGGAGGCATTGTCTGAGACAAAGTAGGGAGCAAGGAAGGCCCTTACCTCAGCAGATTCTCCTCCAATAGCCGCAGGGCCTGCCACGACTCCATCAGCTTCCTCAGATCCTCCTGGACCATGGCTGCCCCCTCTGGGGAGGACTTCTTCATCACAAGCTGGCCCAGGGCTTGGAGCAGGGACAGCTGGACCTCTTTCTCTGGAATTTCAGCCAGCAGCCTCTGTGAGACACATGGATGGATCCACATGCATGTGAGGTACTAGTTTGGGGGAGTCTGTGTACCCCAGTATGAAGGGCATCCCGAAGGCTTTAGGGGATTGCAGGCGAAAGGATGAACCAGCACCTTACCTCAAGTCCAGCCTCTTGGGACTCAGCATCCCATGGACGCACGTCCCCCTGGTGTGACTCCAGTGTCTGCGTGACCATGGTGACCCACTGCTGCAGCTCCAACAGCCGGTGGCTGAAGGTGCAGTGCTCCCGGACGCTCTGCTGACAGCCGTCCACGAGGTCCTGCGGTACAGCCAGGAGGGCCAGGAAGTCTGAATGCTGCTTGAGGCAGAGTGCAAACGACACCCCAATTCTCCTAGGTACCTAGACATGCCTACACACCCCCCACAAGGATCAAGGACCATTCCAGAAGATGGGGTAGACAGGATGTAAGGGCCAGAGATGGGAAGGCTGCTTTGACGTGAGACAGCGGGTAAACTCATGAGCTCACAGTAGCTGTAGCTACAAAACCGGGCCAGTTAGCATTACAGCTTGGGTAGAAAGGGGCTCACGAGGCCGCACCCCTAGCTGTTGGCAGTTGAAGGCTGACGGGGGATGAGGAGTCATTTCATCTTTGGGGTGCGGCTTCTTGTAGGCAGTGGGTGGCCCCACACCTAGCCCTGTGTGGGCAGCACTAACTATTCAGTGGATAACAACTTTTAAATAGGGAAAGGGCAAGAAGGTGGGGTGGGGACATGCTGGGGTGGTTCGGGAGGAGGGGATATGATGAAGATTCATTGTTTGCATGTATGAGATTGCCAGAGAATAGCTTAAAACAGTCTTTAAAAAGAATGGGCAGGCTGTGACCCCACCCCCACCCCCCGCAGCATTGTGGAGGAATCTGTAAATCTTGTGTGGAGGGCTGGAGCAAAGAGCTCTGAGATTAGGGCTGTCTTCCAGGGTAAGTGATGGACAGAACAAAGGGGTGGGGCATAAGGCAGGCTGGTGTCACCCTAGGTTTTGTCTGGGGGTGCTTACATGGATCTGTTTGTTCTTTAAGATACATTGAGCCATGCCAACATGCTTCCTTTTCTGTATATGATTATGATTCTATAAAAAGGCTTTCAAGGCTACCTTACTTTCTTTTCTCTTTTTTTTTTTTTTTTTTTTTTGGCTCCATTTCTAGATCCTGTTTCCTGGGGCCTGTCAGTTTCTCAGAAGCCTGAATCATGATGAGCCTTTCTCTTCCTTGTCTCCAAGAAACCTGGGCACTGTCCTCAAAAGGATGGCCATTCTCCATTCTTCTGGTCCCCTTGTCTGGGACTCTATGAGCCCCCTTTTTCCGCCCACCATGAGCCATTCAGACTCCAGCCTGCTGCCACTGTTTCCACTATATAGCCTCATGCCTCTGCGCTGGACTTCTAAAGACCCCTATCTCCCTGTATCTCAAAAAAAAAAAAATCACTCGCAAAGATATGGATGCCAGGCCCCTGCCAAGGGGCTCTAAGTCCAATCTGGGGCTCTGCCTTCAACAACCCATCAAAGATAGCCTCAAACATTTGCTAGGCCCTATTCCTCTGCATTGCAGTGCCAGGACCTGGGTACCAATACTAGCTAACCATCCCAATGACATCCTGCCATAGGGGCCTGTGGCCTCTGACACAGGAGCATGCTCCCTGTGGATGTGATTGTCAATCCTGCTTGCCAGCTTGACCCAAACTAGAATCAGCATGGAAACAGTCTTTGAAGGATTGTCTAGGAACGATGAACTGAGGTGAGACATTCCATAAAGATGAGCTGCACCACTCCATGGGCCAGGGCCCAGGACTACATGGGGGAAAAAAAAGGAATAGTTGGATCTCTGTGAGTTCAAGGCCAGCTTGGTCTACACAGGGCTCCAGGGTCTATCTTTCTCTGCTTCCTGACTGAAGACACAGTGAGGGTGACTGCGTCAAGCTCCCGCCACCACGGATCCCTGAACCATGATGGACTCCACCCTGGAACTGTGAGCCGAAACAAACCTTGTTAATGTCATCTTTGTCAGATGATTTTGTCACAGGGATGGCAGGACATGAAGGCCGCCTGACTGTGAGGTAAAGATGAGCTTAAACTCACTCGAATTAACAAGCACTGGATGTCTGGACAAGGGGGACAGTTCCTCTTTATAGAAGCATGATGGGATGTCACCCTCTTGCGACCTCGAATGACACCAGCAAATGTGTCCTCTAATGATTGGCCTGCTCATTATTTGGATATAGCTTTTGGAGTTGATATTTGCAGTTTCTAGGGACTTCTAGAAGGTGAGAACAGTGTCCTATCTATCTCTCTATGCCCTTCCCTTACCCCTGAGACGATAGAAGCAAGTTTACTGAGCAGAATTAGTGAATTCATCCAGACCCAAGGTCGCTTAGGCCAACAGGGCTCCTTCGGTCCTCAGTGTATAGTAATCATCATGTTTCCATGTAAGGGGCTCCCACTCTGTGGAGGGAGGGAGACATCCCTGCCCCATGTCCCACAAAATCCTCTCATGCCTGTCCATCTCCATGGGGACTAAAAGCCTATTTGCCATGCCCTGGGATAGGGCTCTATGGTAGTCTGGATGTAATTGGCCCCAATAAGCTCAAAGGGAGTGGCACTATTAGGAGGTGTGGCTTTGCTAAAGTGGGTATAGCCTTGTTGAGGGAAGTGTGTCACTGTGGACAGGCTTTGAGGTCTCCGATGCTCAAGCTACACTCAGTGTAGATCTAGTTCATTTCCTGCAGCCTGAAGATCATTCAGCTCCTTTTCCAGCACCATGTCTGCCTGCACGCTGCCACGTCCCACCATGATAATGGACTAAATCTTTGAACTATAGCCAAGCCCAATTATATGTTTTCCTTTCTAAGAGTTGCTGCGGTCAGCTCCAGAGAATTGGGAGTGTGGGGGGCAGGGGAAGGGTGGAAGCAGAGAAGGGAGGAAGGAAAGGGAGTGGGAAAATATATAGATCAATAAGAACAATAAAAAAGAGTTGCTGTGGTCACGTGCCTCCTCACAGCAGTAAGAACCCTAACCAAGACAGGGTCTAACGCCACACACAGATGCAAGGGAGTCTTTGAAGTTCTAAAGAGGCCACTGGCTTGTCTGGGCACACACCCATCTTATACACAAAACTGCGCTTTGGTTTGGTCAAGATTTTAATCTCACTCCTTAGAGGCAATGCTGGGCGTGCTGCCTGGCATGGCGTTAGTGGTTGTGGCATGAAAGGAATATTTCCTGGCCTCTCCTTGTGGCCAGAGCTTAGCTAGCTGTAGCCACTTAGACGCGACTTGATTGCAATGTCTCTTTAAGAGTTTCTTTCCATATGGTCTGTGGGAGTACTGTGTCCACCTGTTATCATCAGGATGGCAGAGAAGGTGTTTGCTGTGGAAACAGGGCATACAGGGCCAGGTGGGCCGGAAGAAGTTAGCCTTAGCACTGGGTTTTTTGAGGTGTGGCCAGGGATCAGCTTGAACTCCGTGATGATTTAATTTAAAAAGCAGAGTCAAGTCTGTCTGAATCAGGGTGTGTCGGGAGCCTGGATCCTGCATCTCTGCTTGTCTCCATCAATTGTGTAGACGGCTGGGATTCTGAACATCCCACTGGAGGAAGTAGAACCAATCCTGGGCACCTGAAAGTGCTCGGGGGGCCACTAGAGGGCGCTGCAGACAAGGCTCTGAGGCCACCAGGGCTAGGGGGACACAAACAACTGTGTACCCATACAGGTAAATGGGACAAGCCAGCCTGTGAGTTCTCTCCTGTGGCCCTCATCATAACCTGAAACCCTGGCGTCGCTCACTTGCTGATTCACCGTCCTTCCTCTCAATCCTCAGGAAAGCAAGGCCCTGTCTGTCAGTGTGCACTGTCTCCCCTACTGGAGCCCAGAACAGCAGCCGGCATACAGAAATCGCTCAACAATCAGAAATTACACAAATGAAGACGAGGAGAAAGAAAGACTGAAAGGAATGGAGGACGGAAGGAGAAAGAACCCAGGAATATAGGATTCTAAGACCTGGCCCTCACTTCTCAGGCCCTTCCCTGGTCCCTTACCTCCAAGGACCTCTTCAGGGCTTGCTGGTCAGAGGAAATCTGGTCCACTTTGTGCTGGTGGTTAGAGTTCCCCTGGGCAAGAGGCCTCACAGCCTCTATCTGTGTCCCCAGATCAAGGCCTTCTTCCTGCAGCCCCTGTGATGGAGAAGAGCAAGTGAGGTTAGCCACCTGACCCTCCACCCTGGAGACCCTCCCACCCAGAAGACCCCATCCCAGAAGACCCTCTACCCAGAAGACTCCCATCCCAGAAGACCCTCTACCTAGAAACCCCTCCATCCAGAAGACCCTCCACCCAGAAGACCCTCCACCCAGAAGACCCTCCACCCAGAAGACCCCATCCCAGAAGACCCTCTACCCAGAAGACCCCATCCCAAAAGACCCTCTACCCAGAAAACCCTTCATCCAGAAGACCCTCTACCCAGAAGACCCCATCCAGAAGACCCTCCACCCAGAAGACCCTCCACCCAGAAGACCCTCTACCCAGAGACCCCTCCATCCAGAAGACCCTCCACCTAGAAGACCCTCTACCTAGAAGACCCTCCACCCAGAAGACCCCATCCCAGAAGGCCCTCTACCCAGAAGACCCCCATCCCAAAAGTCCCTCTACCCAGAAAACCCTCCACCCAGAAGACCCATCCCAGAAGACCCTCTACCCAGAAGATTCCCATCCCAGAAGACCCTCTACCTAGAAGACCCTCTACCCAGAAACCCCTCCACCCAGAAGACCCTCTCTCCTGGAGACTCTCCATCCAGAAGACCCTCCATCCAGAAGACCCTCCACACAGAAGACCCTCCACCCTGAAGACCCTCCACCCAGAAGACCCTCCATCCAGAAGACCCTCCACACAGAAGACCCTCCATCCAGAAGACCCTCCACCCAGAAGACCCTCTCTCCTGAAGACCCTCCACCCAGAAGACCCTCCACCCAGAAGACCCTCCACCCAGAAGACCCTCCACCCAGAAGACCCTCTATCCTGGAGACCCATTGGGGTGGGAGCTCTGAGTACAAGAGTCCCTAGTTGGGGTTCCCAGAATAGCATGCTCCCTCTATCAGTGGCTGCAGCACTTGGGTGGTCCAATAGATTCCTTTTCAGGGCAAATGAATCTTTAAAATTCAGACACAAATATTCCAGGGCACTATTAAAATAAACTACAGGAAGACCAGACAGCATCTTGGGAAAGAAACTCACGTCTGGACTCTCACTTGGTGATCACTGGCTGTTAGGAAGAATTATAACCACTTCAGTGTTAAAGCCTCAAATGTGCCACGCTTAATGTTTTCCAGAGAACGCTGTCAGCTTATACAGGAACCGTGTTTGGGTTTGAAACAATAAACATTGTGTCATGTGCATGATAAAAACCAGTAAAGCTCTCCAGCCAGCCAGTGATTACCAATGACCCGCCTGCATGCAGTCCACACATGATATAAAACATCGCTTCCTAATCGCAAAATTGGTTTATTCAACTGAAAGTCTCAGGGCTCACCAAAAATAGTTCATACGACAGTTAGTTCTCATTGTCAACTTGACTGGATTTGGATCACCTAGGACACCTCTAGGTGTGTCTATGGGGATTAACGGAAGAGGGAAAACCCATACTGAATGTGGACGGCGCCACCCCATAGGCTGGAGTCCCAAACGGAGTAAAAGGAGAGCAGGACTGAGCACCTTGTTCAAACTTCGGAACCCACGCACAAACAAAAAATTGCTTGTCGCCCCGTTAGGCTCCAGACCTAGCAGCTTTGCGGTGCTAACAGCCCTGCGGAGCCCAGGAACTACCAGCTGAATAAGCAGATTCTACTGAGACCCGCGAGTCAGGTCTGGGGTCAGGCTGGGCACTGCTTTGCAGCTTGCTGCCAGCAGGGGGAGCTCCCGCGCAGTCAACAGTGTGCCAGGTGACAGAGCCACTCACCTGCAACCTTAGCAGCTGAACCTGCTTTCCAGGAAGGTCCCGCTGAAGCCCTTTCTCTGCTTGGATCCTGGCTTGGAGGTCTAGAAGCTTTCTGTGTAGGGGGTCAAAAGCCACCCCGAAGTCCTTGTGCTGGACGAGCAGGCTCTGCAAATACAAATGAAGCATTTTTCTCACAGCGCCTGGGAAGAGCCCACAATGCTGCTCTCTTCAGTACTGGCTCCTGATCCACCTTCTCCAGGAAGCACTCCCTGATGGAACACTCTAGTGTTCTCTTACCACACTTTAGCCATGGTCCTCGAGAACAGCCCTCCCCCATATTCCAAGTCTCACCGGAAGCTTGTTTGTAAATAAGGTTTTATTAGACCGCGGTCCCGCCTACACATTTCCTTTTGATTCTCTGATATAGAGGCGGAGCTGGGCCAACTGCCTGACAAACACTGGCATTTTCACTGCCTGGGCGCTTGCAGCAGCAGCAGTAGTAGCAGCCACAGCCTGTAGACCAGAGGTTCTCAACCTTTGGATCGAGACCCCTTTGGGGTCAAATAAACCTTTCACAGGGTTCACCTAAGATGACTGGAAAACTCAAATGTTTATATTATAATGCATAGTAATAGTAAAATTATAGTTATGAAGTAGCAACAAAAATTTTTTTTTGGTTGGGGGGTCACCACAACATGAGGAACCACATTAAAGGGTCGCAGCACTGGGAAGGTTGCGAGCCGCTGATCTAGAACTTTGCTGAGACCACTCTGTAACTAACTATCCTTGCGTGCTTGTCTCTACCAGCAGCCGCAATGGTGACCTCACTTCCTTTCTGGTTTCCCCAGCTCCTGCAACCCTGCCTCATCCTGCTGAAGTGAGAATTGCTGGCTTGGAATCAGGTGATGCAGCCTGAACCCTGACCTTGCCATCATAAGATACCTGACATTCTTCTCACCTGTAAAACAGGGAAGCTGGCAGCACCTCCCCCACAGTGTCAGCTGGACAAAGAGTAGCAGGTGCCTGGCCCAGAGCCAACACCTGAAGACCGTAGCTATTATTATCATCATTACTGGTCACTTGTCAAATATTTGGCAGCTAGAACTGGCTGTCTGCAGAGTGCCAAGCCATTGCTTTGACTTATTGCAGTCAGAAGCATGCCATTAATAAAATTCACTAGCTGTGGAATAATCTTTTAGTACACTGTGAATATGTATTACCCTCATTGGTTAATAAAAAACTCACTGGCCAATAGCTAGGAAGAAAAAGGTTCGACAGGACATGTGGTCAAAAAGAGAGCCTGGGGAGAAGAGGGAGGAACTGCCAGGAGACAAGGAGAGAAGCAAGATGGCCATGTCATGCTGATAAAAGGTACCGCTATGTGGCAGAGCTTAGATACGACATATGGGTTAATTCAAGTTGTAAGATCTAGTTAGTAATAAGCTTAAGCTATCGGCTGAGCGTTTATAATTAAGTCTGGGTGGTTATTTGGGATCTGGCCAGCAGTCCTGATGAAAAACTCCACCTACATTCAATCCTGGGATCATGGAGGGTTAAAGTTAGCGGGCCCTTGTATCTGCATTTTCTATTACATTTAGTTTATTTACGTATGTGTGTGCATGCATGCGTTGCACACATATAAACATGAGGTCAGATGACAGCTGTAGGAGTTAGTTTTCTTCTCCTACCATCTGGACCCTGGGGATTAAAATCGAGTGGAGGCTGAGCAGCAAACACCTCCACTAGCTGAGCCAACTCACCCACCCCATCTTTGCTTGCCCATCCACTCTGTAGAAGATGGGGTGGCTTGATTGAAATGTAGGGTTATTAGTGACCAGCAGCAGACAGGTGACTAGGGAGCCAGTTAGAGGGGTCACGTGAAAGTCTTGCCCTATCTATGAATACAGAACCCAAAACTGTGGGTTAACAAAGGCATCTATCCAGAGCCACGGGGAAGGGGGATGAGGCTGAAATCAGGGTACCAAGAAGGGCTGTGCCCGCCCCATGGCCACATTCCAGGGCGGAGCTCTGATGCTCACCTGCAGTTTGCTCTTCCTCTGCAGAAGACTGTTATGCAGTAAGTCTCGGTCCCTCACAGAACTCGCCACCTGCTCCAGGAGAGCGGCTGCTCTGTCCTGGCCAAAGATGCTACCGAGCAAGTCCGTCTTCAGCTGCAGCATCGCCAGTTGCTCTTTCAGGCGGGAGCTTTCTGCTAGGGCCGCCTGTGGGAGACAAGGGACCGTGCCCGTCAGACAGCCAGAGAGGCCCAAGCTCACACCGTTTTCTACTATTCCTGCAATGAAGCCATGTGTCTGCGGGCGTTGGAAGAAGCAGCACAGTAGAAACAGACTGGTAGAAATACATTGGGAGGCCCTGAATTTCAGGATCCATGTTGGCTGTCTTCTACCAAGCCTCACCCATCTCATTACCAAAGGCCACGTAGCAATTCATCACCTTTCCTGTCTGGGAAACCCTGTCTCCCCCATCATCACCACCACCTGCTATGACACCCTGTCCCTGCATCATGACCACCACCAGCTATGACACCCTGTCCCTGCATCATGACCACCACCAGCTATGACACCCTGTCCCTGCATCATGACCACCACCAGCTATGACACTCTGTCCCCCCCTCTCCATCATCAGCACCACCAGCTATGACACCCTGTTCTCCCCCATCATCACCACCACCAGCTATGACACCCTGTCCCCCCCTCTCCATCATCAGCACCACCAGCTATGACACCCTGTTCTCCCCCATCATCACCACCACCTGCTATGACACCCTGTCCCCCCCTCTCCATCATCAGCACCACCAGCTATGATACCCTGTTCCCCCATCACCACCACCAGCTATGGCACCCTGTCACCCCCATCACCACCACCAGCTATGACACCCTGCCCCCCCATCACCACCAGCTATGGCACCCTGTCCCCTCCATCATCACCACCAGCTATAGCACCCTGTCCCCCCATCACTACCACCAGCTATGACACCCTGCCCCCCCCACCAGCTCTGAAAGAGCAGTCAGTGCTCTTAACCTCTGAGCCATCTCTCCAGGCCTAGACTTTTTTTTTTAAGACAAGGTTTTACTCCATAGCCCAGGCTGGCCTGCAGATTACTACATAGCTTAGGCTGGTCTTGAACTCACAGTGATCCTCCTGCCTCTGTCTCTAAAGGGCTGGGATTACAAACATCACAGTCCACAGCTACATGACATGATCCTAAATGCACAAAAATTACAAATTAATTAGAATTTCTATCACATGGAATGGTATGAATGGATTTTATCAAATAAAAGGACAGGTTTGGGATGTTCTGACCTTAAACTGAGGTTTGTAGTACACACAAATTTCATTTGAGATCACTTCATAAATACTCATGAGGATCACCTAAAAAAGGTGACCATCAGAGTTTGGAGACAAGGCTCAGCCACCCTTCCAAAGGACCTAGGTTTGATTCCCAGCACCTACATAACGTCTGACAAGTGTCTGTAATTCTCCTTCAGGGATATACTGATGCCCTCTTCTGGCCTCTGTGGGTACCAGGCACACAGTGGTGCATAGGCACACACACAGGCAAAACATACACACACACACACACACACACACACACACAAATAAAATAAAAAATTTAGAAAGATGACCACCAGAGCCTCGGAGATAGCACAGTGGTTGAGAAAGTATACAACAATTGCAGAGGACCTGGGTTCAATTCCCAGCACCCACCTTAACTCCAGATTCAGGTGGACGTGTTGCCCTGGCCTCCTAGGGAACCTGTGCTCACAGCACATACCCACACAAGGGCATACACATAATCAAATCTATTTTCAACTTAAAAAAAAAGATAACCAGCATCCTTCAGTGCCTACACATGGGAGAAAGGACCTGTTGGACCCTTGGGAGGTAGGATCATGTCCTGTTGTCAGTAATCATGGAGCTGGGCTTGGTGGCACACTTCTTTAATCTTAGCATCTGGAGGGCAGAGCAAGTGGATCTCTGAGTTAATGGCCAGCCTGATCTACACAGTAAGCTCTAGGCTAGACAGGCATACAAAGGGAGATCCAGTCTCAAAAACTAAATAAAATAAATGATTAGGGAGAGATTGAAGTTGGTGAGATGGCTCAACATTGAGGCACTTACTTAACAAGCCTGAGGACCCGAGTTTGAATCCCGAAAAACCCAAACAAATGCTGGAGGGAGTGGTGGCCCAGCTGTAATTTCAGCTTCTGACGGTAGAGGTGGTAGCGGATTTTTAAAGCAAGCTAGCTAGCAAGGCTAACCACACCAGTGAGCTCCGGGTTCAGCGAGTAAGGTGAAAGGTCAATCGAGTGATTCCCAACACGGACCTTGGGTTCACACATGTGCATGCCCCAAACTGCAGGCTGAGCAGTGTTCTCCAGGGGAAGCAAGGTCAACCCTGAGTAAAGATTCTCCCAGCAACACCCGGGAGGCTAGAATGGTGAGGGGGGAACTGTTCTGATGTGTTGATGATGTCCTGTGTCTTGTGGGATGGTGGGTACTTTTCCCAGCAATCTTTACATTTTTCTCGGGAACGTAGGTATGTTTTTATAAGCAGAATAAAAACATATACAATGTGGCTGGCACCTGGCACCTTTTCACGCCTCTGTCTGCTCTGTGTGTCTGAGAATCCCTGGACACAGGAGCATCTCATGGACTGAGCTCAGTGGTCTCACAAAGCAGGGTTTATGAGCCAATCAAAGCCCCAGTGTTGAAGGACCCTGGCGGATGCTGCCAAATGCTCTCCCTGTAACTATTTCTCTCCAAACAGCCAACGTTTGTTTTATGCTCAACTGAAGGCGCAGAATTGTTAGTGTTACTGGTACAGCCAATCATGACAATTTCACCATCTTCAACCAGACACTGGGGTAAAGGATGGTCATGTGACCTGACCAACCAATGAAATGAAAGATTCCCAGGAAGGTGTTACTTCCTTGTTGGCAGTGAAAGTGATGATGGATGGAGGGACTCCTTGGGCTCCTGTACAGTTCCCATCAGTAACGAATACCACTTGCTCCTTGGCAGCTAAGTGGGGGCCAGAAAGGGACATGCCTTGGAGCTAGCAGAGCCTGTGTTTCAGATGACACTGTTGAGCCATTGAATTGGCCTGATCACATCTGTATTTAAAGTTTCCACTGGTCAGGCTATCACTAAAGACACAGTGAAGGCAATGACACTGGCAGAGCCATTAATACTCTGCCTATGGTGGAGTCCCCAAGGGAGACAAAATTGTGGTTTCAAGAAGATCCATGAGGGGCTGGAGAGATGGCTCAGTGGTTAAGAGCATTGCCTGCTCTTCCAAAGGTCCTGAGTTCAATTCCCGGCAACCACATGGTGGCTCACAACCATCTGGAATGAGGTCTGGTGCCCTCTTCTGGCCTGCAGACATACATACAGACAGAATATTGTATACATAATAAATAAATAAATAAATAAATATTTAAGAAGATCCATGAAAAGTCACACCAGGCTTTGGCTCTACCTGAGGACTAAGGATGACTTCTGTCCCTGAGAACAAGTGATGGCCCTTCCTGTACACTTGGCACTTGGCTGACACAGAGCAGTGAGTGGGACTCAGGTGTCTCGAGGACCCCCGTGTGCACTTGCCCCCGGGAGAGTAGCTGAGATGCCACCCCTTAGGCCAGCAGCCTCCTCAGCCCCACACTGGTTACCTCAATCTGGGGTAGAAAGGTGTGGATGGAGGGCAGGTCCGGCAGGCTGGTGGTGATGTCCAGGAGCCTCTGGGCCAGGGCCTTCCACAGCTGCAGGTCACTGAGGGGCCGCTGGAACCGCTGCCACAGCTCTGCCCTGGTCGCGTGGTGGAGCCTGGCGTTCTTTCCCTTCATACTGCCAGGGCAGCACAGGGCACAGATCCAGAGAGAAGAAAGTGAGATCAGCTCAGGGTAAGGCCTCTGCCCAGGCTGCCAGGGCAGGGAATGCCCTCCTTACACATGGGCTGCACCGAGTGTGTACAGGACACACACATAGGCCATAGGGGAGAACTGATAACCGCTGAGACAGAACAGCAGTAACCATGGGCCTAGAGTCTTCCTGAGCACAGACCCTTGGCTCCCTCAGGCCTGTAAGTGCTCAAGGAAATAAGATATGTGAGTATCCTCTGGTTCTGTAGCATCTGAAAATCTGGGAGTCTAGAGTAAGGCCTAGCAGCTGTGGGTTGTGTGCCTTAGCTGTCAATTCCTCTGAAGAATTAGCAACACAGTACAGTGCCCTTCACACTGCTCCAGGAACATTCATGATTCCAACACCCTTCACACTGCTCCCAGGAACATTCGTGATGCCAACGCCCTTCACACTGCTCCGGGAGCATTCATGATTTTAACACCCTTCACACTGCTCCTGGGAACATTCATGATCCCAACGCCCTTCACGTTGCTCCCAGGAACATTCATGATCCCAACGCCCTTTGCATTGCTCCCGGGAACATTCATGATTCCTGACCTAGCTCTTCTTCAGCATCCAGCACTATCCCAATTTTACAGATGTGAGACCTAGGAACAGCTGTGGGAGAGAGACACAGCAGATGAAGTTCCTCTGTCCAACTGAAGGAATCCCCCATAACCAGGCAGGGGTATAAGATGTACTATGGGGTGCTATTGGGATGGCTGAGCTATTTTTAGGATACCTTCTGAACAAAAATAGGTGAGCGCCCCAATGTGCAATGCTCTCTTCTGCAGTGGGAGGCCATGGCCCTGCTCTTTGCTGAGCCTGACTGTTCCCACAGGCAGAGAGGTAAGTAGAGGCAGTGTTGAAGATATGCTCTGATATTTAAGTCTCAGCATGGTCAGAGGCAGAGGAGTGGTGTTCACTTACATAGCAGCTCTCCTTATGACCCCGCATGGCAAAACCCTCCCAACAATCAGCCACTTAAGACCCAGCAGAGGTGGGCCTTTGACCCTCCTCTTCCCCCAGCCATGAAAAGCAAAGCTCATGCCTCTTGCTGGGAGTCAAATGCAAGAATGAGGAAAGGGCAGATTCTCTGCAGAGTGGAGATTGGCCATCCCCAGATAGCCCATCTTACACACACACACACACACACACACACACACACACACACACACACACACGGTGCCAAATATCCAGCACCCTTAGCCCCGCCCACCCTCAGTCCTGCCTGCCCTCTGCCTCCCTGGGTACCTTTGATATTCCTGAATGGCAGCCACCACACTGTCAGAGAGGGACTGTAGGTCGGGGAAGGCGACAAGCTCCTTTAGTTGAGTTTGTAGTCGGTCTACACGAGGCTCCTCTGAAGCCAGTGAAGCCTGGGTCCCCTGCAAGACATGACAACCAGGCACTGGTGAGGCCCCTTGGGGAATGACAGTGTGTGTGCAGAGGCTGAGTGGAGGCCGGGGACTGGCCAGGCTGGAGGAGCTGGTCACCAAGGGCATGGACTGGGGGGATCTCACCCTTAGGCTCAGCCCCTGCTCACTTCCCTGTAGCAGCCCGGTTATACATGACGTCATCTTCCTCACAGTGACACTGTGACAAATGCCAGCTTCATTCTACTCTAGCTGTTCCCATTGGATACAGGCTTTCCCATTGGTTCTGGGATTTTTTTTTTAATTTAAAATTTTTTTTTCCCACTCCCTCCCCTCCTTCCATTCTCTCCACCTTCCCTCCCCCAACCCCATCAACTCCCCAGAGAGACCAAGGCACATTGTTCCTAGGAAGGAACAAGGCTCTCCCCACTATATCCAGGGTGAACAAGATATCCATCCAAAGAGAATGGGTTCCAAGAACTTTAAGTCTTTGAAGAAAGAAATTGAAGAAGATACCAGAAAATGGAAAGATCTCCCATGTTCTTAGATACATAGGATAAACATAATAAAAACAAAAGCAATCAATAGATTCAATGCAATCCTCATCAAAATCCCAACACAATTCTTCACAGACCTTGAAAGAACAATACTCAATTTCATATAGAAAAACAAAAAACCAAGGATAGCCAAAACAATCCTGTACAATAAAGGAACTTCTGAAGGCATCACCATCCCTGACATCAAGCTCTATTACAGAGCTATAGTAATGAAAACAGCTTGGCATTGGCATAAAAACAGGCAGATTGACCAGTGAATTGAATCGAAGACCCGGATATTAATCCACACACCTATGAACACCTGATTTTTGACAAAGAAGCTAAAATTATACAGTGGGAAAAAAAACCATCTTCAACAAAATGGTTCTGGCATAACTGGATGTTAACATGTAGAAGAATGCAAATAGATCCATATCTATCCCCATGCACAAAACTCAAGTCTAAATGGATTAAAGACCTCAATGTAGATCTGACCACACTGGTTCTGGGATATCTTAAACTGCAGTTCAATCTTGGCACTAACAAAAAGAATGACGATGAAGAACAAAGCTCCAACAAGAGGGATTTAGAGAATGTAGACCATTGGAGAAAGGAGAGGAAGCCGCCTGAACCAGGGCAGTCTGGTCCCACAATCCCCACTCTCAACCACTGTAGCACACTGCAACTCAGAATGAAGCGAGTGGCCCTTGAGGATGCGTGGTCCCCTGTGTAGAAAGATCGGTGTGATCTGTCTTATAGGGAGGCTGGGTGAAAAAGCTCCCAAATGCATAAAGGTGGACGAGGACACCTTAGCACCTTAGCGCTGTGGTGGGGCAGGAGAGAGATCAGAGTGACTATTATCTTTTTAAGATAGTTCCTTTGACGCCCACCCACTTGAGGGGCTAGGGAAGGAACCTGGAGTCTCAGTCAAGCTAGGTAAGTTCTACTGCTGAGCCTCAGCACTGGCTTTGGACAGGTCCTTCAAATGCATCACGATATGAACGATAGAGTAAGGGTTGGGATCTTTAGCTAAAACCTGTCTGCAAGTCACACTTCCTGTGGTTCGAATGGTGCTGGCAGCAGTGCTGTGAGCTTTTGGGGGGGGGGTAGGGGATGGTCCTTAGGTCTTTGGATCCATAGGGCCTGCTTATCAGCTGGCTGGCCCTGCTTTCTGGCTTAAGAGGTGATGGTTTACTCTGCCATAGACTCTTCACCATGACTCGCTGTCCCCACCAGAGGTCCAAAGAAAGGCAACCAATGGATCTCAAATGGCACCTCCAGAACATGTGCCAAGACAAACCTTTGTTCCTCATAAGTCGGTTGCCTCTGCTGTTTTGTTACAGTAACATGGAGGTGACTAAGACTTCCTGAGTGGGTAGGAGTCCACACTGCCTTCCCGAAATGAGTGTCCTTGCCTGATCTTCCCAGACCCTGCCCTGTATTTTCCTCTCGTCATCTCTCCACTGCTAATCTCGCTGCTCCCTGGCCAGAACATCCATCCCTCATCCCAGTGCTGAGTAAGGAAAGGACTTCAAAGCCCAAGTCTGGGTGTCCTGTGTTCCTTGGGTCTTAATTAGTCACAAATTTACTGTGCTCCTTTAGGGATTGCAAGGGGAAAATATTTCAGGCATCCAATTCTTGGTCTGGAAAATGGAAATAAATACCTGCCTTCTAAATGACCCTTTCAGAGCATTCAGGTGTCAAAGGATAACACACTCACACCAGAGGGCATGCATAAAGCCAATTACAATTCTCCATCACAGAGTGATCCAAGTGGCAACCTGAGGCCCACTGCACCCCTGAACTTACCGAGAACAGCCTCCAGTGGGCCACCAGCTCATCCTCTGTGGCCGTCTTCACCGTGGGCTCCAAGCCCTCATGGGCCAACCTCTGAAGACTTTTCTTGAACTCTCCCAGCTCTGCCTCCAGCTGCATGATCTGCTGCCCACAGGCCCCCTTGGACTGGAGCAGGCCTTGCAGCCTCCCTTCCTCCTCCTTCCAGAGGACTCTCAGCTTCTCCAGGACCCCTCGCATCTCCTCCAGCTCCCCCGAGATCTTCTCTGCACCCAAAGGAGAGGTGTTCCGAATAACACCCTCAGCCTGCTCTTCCAACCTGTCCAAAGACTCCTCGCCCTTAGGGAAATCCTTGGCGATATCCTGTCCAGGGTGATGGAGAGACAGCAGGAAAACAAAGGTTAGCTGTGCTCTCAGGGCAGACCTGGGGATCATGCCAAGGGTGACTGCTCCAGGTAACGTGGACTTGTGGGATGTGAACTGTTTCCCGTCTCCACCAAGCCACTGAGTACTGGATGTCTCTGTCCGGTGTGCCTGTCTTCAACACTGTCTGGCATTTGCTAATGTTTCTTTAAAACAAATCAACTTGGGCTGGAGAGATGGCTCAGAGGTTAAGAGCACTGACTGCTCTTCCAGAGGTCCTGAGTTCAATTCCCAGCAACCACATGGTGGCTCATAGCCATCTATAATGAGATATGGTGCCCTCTTCTGGTGTGCAGGCATACATGGAAGGAATGTTGTATACATAATAAATAAATAAATCTAAAAAAAAGACCACAAAAAAAATCAACTTGAAGCTATCAGCAAGATATGCCGTGGGGCCACAGGAAATCAAGGGATACCGAGCCTCACTTTATGTGTGTGTCAATACCTATTTGGATTTCAGTTGCATGCAAATCTGTATCGATGTGTCTTATAGATACATGGAAAATGTGTATGTGGCTGATGTATCCCAGGTTGGCCTCAATATATACCTAAAAATAACTTTAAATTTATGATACTCAGAGTTCCCAGGTGCTGGCATTACAGATATGTATAGCCATGCCTGTTTCTTGTTTGTTTCTTAGTTGGTTGGTTTTTGGCTTTGGTTTTGGTTATAGTTTTTTGAGACAGCGATTCTCATTGTAGCCCTGGCTGTTCCAGAACTCACCCTGTAGACCAGAGTGGCATTAAGTTCACAGAGATCCTCCTGTCTCTGCTTCCTGAGTGCTGGGATTAAAGGCGTGCACCACCACTACCCAGCTCCATGCCTGGCTTTTGTTTCTGTATTGTGAATGGTACTGGCTTTCCCTCTTTACAACAGTGATTCAAGTTTTCTTTTCTCTCCTTTTTGAGTAAACAGGCTCTGATTATAGACATGTGCTCATCTTTATAGTTATCTTTCCCAGGCTGGCTTCCAAGTTTCCATGCTCCCACCTTAAGCCCCCAAGCATCAGGCTGATGGCTGTGCACCTCCACCTGACTCTTAGGTTTTCTTTCTCAATGTTCACCAACTTCTTCAAAGGCCAGTTGACTTTAATATAAATTAACACACCAAGCACATAGTGCAGGGAAAGCTGAGAAAGTGGCTCTTGAATTGCTGAAGATAACTTGCTGTCTGGTCTAAAGGGAACTGCAGTTCCCCAGACTCCAACAGACAGGGCAAACATCACGCAATGAGCTCAGCCTGGACCACAGCCCCTTACAGCCTGGCATCCTCACCATCCTCAGCTCTATCCAGTCTGCTAGCCATATCTGGTCCACTTCTTTCTCTTTCTGTCGTGGACACTGACAGATGCCTCTGGCTGTTCTCACTCTCAACAATCATACCATAGAGGAGTCAAGTCAACAGTTTCTTCACTGTACATCTTTTGCATACGTCTAGGGTAAAACCCTTGCATGCACTCACTAGATGCAGGATCTAGAGACTTCCTGATGGCCATGCAGTGTGAAAGGTGACATGGACCCACTTCTCCTGACCCTGCCCACAGCTCTTCATCGTGGCATGATTGGCATTTGAATGGGATGATTCTCCACTGTGGTGCTGCTCTGTCTACTGTAGTACAGTTGAAGCCCAGGCCTCCATTTTCTGGGAGCCAGGGGCAGTACCCGCTCAGACTGGTACTGAATAAAAATGGCTCCTGACTTGTCATGCACCCTGCACTGAGACCCATGAGTCTAGACCCGGCTCCTGGAATCCTATGGGTTCAAGTGTCCCATCAGTCAGCCACTACCCCAAATGTTTTGTACTGGGTCCCCCGGCACTCTTCCCAGGAGTCTGTGCTGTGCACTGTGGGCATCTGTGTCTGGTGTGAAAACTAATATTATCCCCATTTGTAACTTGTAGGGTCTCCCTCAGCCAGGGTTCGAGACGCCCTAGTGGGGACATTGTCCTGGTTGGGTCATAGTAGCGTACCTGCAGCACAGAGAGACGAAGCTCCGTAGTCAGCTGGCAGTTTCGCCCCAGGCAGCTGTGCACTTTCTCCACCACCGCCTTCAACCAGAGCTGGAACTCGTTCACATCCTCCCGGTACTGCTCATGCTCCTGGGCCACCTGGGTCAGGAGGTCCACCCTGTGCTGCAGGAAGAATTGCCTGCCATGAGGGTCCCCAGCCTGGCTAGGAGCCCATTGCTCTGGAGTCCCATACATGCCAGCACCTGGCCTAGCAACCCTACAGCTGGCATTCCATCCTGCCATGTCCAGGGAATGCCACTTGACTAGGGCATGGGTGTAACATCGACAACAGTAATGACCACAGAACGCTGCCCTTCTGAGCCCTTGTTCTCACCTTTGCCTTCACCCTTGCTTGTTGTGGGCATTGCTAAGAAAGTCCCATGCCAACTCTGGAAACTCCCCTGCCCATTCGTAAGGGGCTCTCAATTGTATCCCAGTTGACAGACAAAGACATTGAGGACCAGAGAGTGATATGCCCAAGGCCACCCAGCTAGGACAGTCAGAGATGTGGAGGGTCCAGGCTGTGCAAGGAAGGTGTAAAACCTAGAGAGGAAGCCATAAAGAACACCAGTAGAAGGCAGCATCCTTCCATGGTTTCCACTTCAGCTCCTGCCCTGACTTCCCTGGATGAGGGACACTGACCTGGAAGAGTAAGCCAAATGGACGTTCTCCTTCATTAGGAAGCTTTTGATCAGAGTTTATGTCACAGCAATAGAGGAGCAAAGGACGACAGAAGGGGCTTGCAGAGAAAGTCGAGGAAAGGATTGGGGGACTATTCACCACGCCACCTGTGTGGCTGGGCACCCATAAACCATAACCTACTTAACCCCCATTGGCCACAGAACTATGGGTATTAAATGGGTCACCCTCCTGAAAAGGTGCACCCTGGAGTCAGGAGGGCCTAGGACTCTCACAGGGCCCAAGCTGAGATCCAGACAGCAACCATGGCAGTAACTACACTCTCCATCCCCACATAGGGATGGGGGGGACCCTCAACCTGGGGGGACCCCAGGCTGTTTCTATCAAGCCAAAGGCTTGTGGCTTTGCCTGTCATGTGACTTCGACTGCCATTACTCACTCGGGAGCTACTTGCACATAAGCAGCCAGACAGTGGGGAAAATAAGCCCTGTTCTTATGAAACCTTCTGTTATGAAGCCTAGAACTTGAACTTCGTGTCATTTCTGTATGTCATGAAATGGCTTTGAAATTTTCCCTGTCCATTTAAATACCTAAGAGCTGCTCTTAGCCCAGTGCCAAGCAGCCCTACGAGAAACCAGACAGGGCAGCAGCCGAAGGTTGGTGATCTCAGCTCCTCGCTGTAGAAAAGGCCATATCTAAGGAAGGCCCAGAGCCCATGGGAAGCTGAGTCTCAAGTCCTCCACTACGGAGGGCAAGCAGGTGGGTTTGAAAACCTTCCCCAGCAGTCTGTGCACGGTTCCCCTCCTTTGAGACACTGTTCACCAACACTACTTAATAACTCATTAAACCTCAGCAGTAACTACAGCAAGCAGAAGAAAATCTCCCCATTTTAGAGATGCGGTAGCCAAGGCTTGAGATCAGGTTACTTAGAAGGAAAGGCTGAGAATCTCAAGATGAGGGCCACCTGCATCCCAAAGTAGAGCCTTGGTAGGGACCACTGCCTTCACAGATTGGTCTTCAACCTTCAAAAAGTGGCTGGAGCCTCTTCAGTTCCATCAATGGTCCCCAATTCCTGTGGTTTGCACACTTGGCTCCTCCAATCCCAGGAAAGTCCCAATAAGTCACAGCGGGTTACCAGGGACCTCAGAGGCTAATGCTGAAGGTGACAGATGAGGGTTGGAAAGGACCCCCCCATTAAATGAACTGTGTATAGCACTGCCTGTGTGAATAATGAGGTGCTGGCACCCAGAAAAGTCCAGAGTAAATAAAAGTCGGTGTGATGAGGAGCAGGCGCTGGCAAGGAGTGGCAGCAGGCAGGAATCCAGACTAGCTGAGTGCCAGGCACAGCCATTTCAAAGCCAGCTCAGCCAGGGGGAGGGTGTCAGGGCAAGGAGTGGCTGAGGGCTCCGCCTTCTCATTAAACCAAACAATTAAACCATCTGCAGCAAGCAGAGTTATCAGCCATGTCAAAACCCGAGCAATTAACAGGGTGGCTTGGATTTATGTCCCCAACAAAGGGCTGCAGAAAGTCTAGGACCCATGGCCTGATGCCAGGCAACCCTTCTCAGAGGCGGAAGAGGGAGGATGTTGCTGTTTGCCACTCGGAAGCAATGTTTCAAATCAAACAAGGAAGACACTCCTGGCACCAGCTGGCCTGCCTGCACTTCCCTTTTGATGCCTGGGGAAGACAGAAGCTGTTGCTCACCTCTGGACTGGGCCTAGAAGCTTTGCAGGGGTGGTCCCTGAAGCCAAAGGGGGTGGTCCTATCCTCACCCATATCAGAGGCTCACCACCTCACATGTGGGACATCTATAAAAACAGACTGGGGCTGTCAAGGCGGGTCAGCAAGATGCACAGCCAGGATGCACAGGGTAGAAAGAGAGAAAGCTAGAGAGGCAGCTCAGTAGTTCAGTGCGCCTGCTGCTCTTACACAGGATCCAAGTTTGCTTCCCACCACCCAAGTTAGGCAGCTCACGAGTGCCTGTAATTTCAGCTTCATAAGATCCAATACCCTTTTCCTCCTTACAAGAACACATACACACATCTGAGTGTGATGTCACGTGGGCCTCTGTGTTTTCCCAAGCCAGCTGGTTACTTAAACAGTCCCTCTAACTCCTCTGGGGTTCAAGAAGAGAGAATCAAGGGTTCACGGGCTTCATCCAGCAGTCAAAAGGTGAAATAACTTGCTTCTGCAGAATCCACTCCCCTCCCACCCTAACACCTCATTTCTATGTTGGGGTCAACCTACAGCTGTACCAGAAAGGCTCCCTGCTTCCCACCAACCTTGCTGGTCCCATCACGGAGGTCTCATGCCCCTATGCCCAGCTCCTCCGAGAATATCAAATCCTTTCTGTGCTAATGCTCTGAAGCAACCACACCGCAACCTACCCCCTCAACCCTACTGATGGACTCAGGTGTGGCGACTGCCGGGATGTATGTCTACGTTGGGAATCAAGAACTTCTGGCTCTTTCTATTGGGTCAGTGGTACCTGGCCTTTGGACATGGAAACCAACATTATTATAGAAACTCTTCCCCATAAATTGTGGGCATGAGAACCCCAAGAGACCCCAGCACTGAGGACAAGTGTATACCCTCCCACAGCACCAGCAGGAATGTGGGAAAGAGAGACGCATCCTTTGGAACTGCAGACACAGAAAGGGACACTTTGCTGCAGAAGTAGGACACCGTGACCACCAGCCTGAAGCACATAGTGCACCCAAGTCTTGGTTGCTGGGTCTGGGGCTCTTCCCTCAGGCTGTAAGAGGAATAATGACTTTCAAGCCCAAAAGAGCAGAGAGACAAAGCCCTAGAGAGCTGCCCTCACCTGCCACGGTGGGACCACGCACACACTTCTACAAATGCAAAGCAAGAAGGAAGCAGTTGCCTAAAATAAGTAAATAAATAGGCAACACGCAAAGCCAGCCATCTTGCAGAACATGGAACAAAGAGCCTAAGGCATCAATTGGGCTCAGCATTCAGTTTTTAAAAACACTCACAGCCGGGCATGATAGTGCACACCCTTCATCCCAGTGCTTAGAAGGCAGTAGGGTTGGAGGCCAACCTGGTCTACAGAGTGAGTCCCAGGCCAGCCAGAGCTACACAGTGATACCCTGTCTCCAAAACAAATAAATAAGCACACTCACTTCAGGAACCACCAAGCAAGCATGGTGACAGAGAAACAGGGACCATGAAGGTCAATTCCCAGGGTGCCTGGCTGGAGCAAACACAGAGATCTGCTAGGGTAGGTTCAGCCATGGGGATGGGTGCCATGCCCTGATGGAAGAGGCTCAGTAGGAAATTACAGAGGCACAAGGAAGCCCATCCGCCCATAGGAGACACAGTGACACCGAGTGCCCACCCCTGCAGCTTCCACTGTTAGACATTTATGCTTAATAACAGCGAGAACATAACCCCACTGCAGGAAAAGGACATTTTTATAAAGGAAAGAAGTAGGTAGACATACTAACAACCAATTAAGAAAAACAGAATTTCTAAAAGGTAATCATTTAACGTAGTAATTCAGTGAACCATTGCCAAAACGTGGCCAGGATAAGGCAAGAGGATGGGCAGGATTGGGATAAGAGCAAGAATACTAGTAGATAGGCTTAAAGGATGAAGGGGAGGAAGGGAAGTAGGGGGAAAGTAGGGAGGGTAGGAAGGACGGAGGATGAAGTGATGTGGGAAGGTCATTTGTCAATCTGTTTTTCATTGGTTAATCAATAAAGAAAACTGCTTGGTCTGATAGTCAGAAAATTAGGTAGGTGGAGTAGACAGAACAGAATGCTGGGAAGAAGGGAAGTTAGCCAGACGCTATGCCTCTCCTCTCTAGTCAGACATGATGAAGCTCTAGCCCAAGATGGACATACGCTAGAATCTTCCTGGTAAGACACCACCTCGTAGTGCTACACACATTATTAGAAATGGGTTAGTCAAGATGTGAGAGTTAGCCAGTAAGAGGCTAGAGCTAACAGGCCAAGCAGTATTTAAATAAATACAATTTGTGTTATTTAGAGGCATAAGCTAGCCAGGCGGCTGGGAGCCGGGTGGCGGAACGCAGCCCACAGCTCCTTCTACAATGAAGGGAAGCACAATCCTCCACTTTGTAGCATATTTACTAAGCATCTACACGAGTATGAAGCCCTAAGCAAGTCTGGGCATGGGGACAATGGGAGGAAGGATAGGTGGATGGGTAGGTGCAAGATTGGTCGATGGGTAACCAGGTGCTGGATGGGTGAGCAAGTGGACGGATACAGACAGTGAGTAGGTGGTGGGCAGGAAAATAGATGGACACGATTACTACATGAGAGGATGTCTTGATGGGGGACAGATGGGTGGGGTGGATGGCTAAGTGGTTGAAGAGACAAACAGACGAGTTAGTTAGGGAGCGCTAGACTGGTGAGTGAGGGACCAGATGGGTAGGAGAGATAGGAGAGTGGAGACTGACGGACGGGGTGGGTAGTAGGGAGTGAAAGGGAGGCTTGCAGACACACTGAGGAAGGGAGCAGACAGGCCAGGAGGCTGAGTGGGGAGTGGGTGGGGAGATAGACTGATGGAAGGTGGCTAATGAAAGAACGGCTGTGAGCATGCAGAAGAGCGATTGGTGGGAGATGGAGCCATCCACGACTTACCTGGGCTCTGGCCTTCACAGCGTCGTACTCAGCCTTCATCTTCTTCTGGGCATCTTCATCCACGCTGGGGTCCCCAATCCTGTTGAACAAGGAGCCCGCCTCCTCCAGCAGCCTGTCCAGCAGCATGGCCTGATTGTCCACATTGTGCAGCAATACCTGGGCGTGGCTCAGCTGCCACTGCTTCTCCTTCAGGCCCAGCTGCAGCTCCACAGGGGGCTCCAGAGCGACCACCATCTTCTGGAACCAGCGGTAGAACTCATCCTGGGCCAGCAGATACTCACTCCAGTGCAGCCACACCCACTCGATGCGACTGTGGAAGAGAAGGCCAGGCTGAGAGGCCTGCCCCTGGCCCCTGGGTGAGAGACCCCGCCACGGCCCCCTCCCAGATACTAGGGCCTGTGTTAGAGGGACATGAAGGTGCCTTCTCTGCACTGAGTCACACTCCAGATTCTAGACTCTCCTTTCCCATGAGACCTTGCAGTCTGTAAGTAATCTCTCACACGAGGCCAAGCCCAGATTCTATACGTACCCTCAGCCACCCACTGGGGAGATGAAGTTCAGGTGGCCCTGAGCCACCAGTACCCCAAATTCTGTCTCTGAACTCCTACTGGCAGTACACAAATCCTTCGCTCTGCCCACAGTGGTCCCAGGCCCTTAGCATATGCTACCTGGAAGCAATTAGAAGATTGCCCCAGGACTGTGCCTGACCTTAGGCAGAATACAACTATCTGCAAGCCAGTCAGTGGCCACCAAGTAGGGATAGAGGACTGAAGGTCTATGTGAATTCTCAGGGCAGCCCCGCCCCTTCATCTGCCCCACTGCCTGCCTCTCTAATGTGGAGATGGCCCTAGCTCTACAGTCAACATCAAGACATTTGTTTGTGATGTCAGAGAGGAAGGCTTGGAAGGCAGACAGCTGTTGGATCAGAGCTCTGGGGATCTGAACTCAGGTCCTCTTACTGGCAAAGCAAGCACTTTAGCCACTGAGCCATCTCCCTAGGCAGGGACAGGCCTTCATATGTTTGTCATGATGCAGAGGACACATACACAAACCCATTAGGTCTGCTGGCACAAATATTCAAGTTTCTCATGTCTGCCCATCATCACCATTATGCTTGCGTGGGATTAGAAAGAGGCCCTGGCCTGAATCTGAAGAGCACATGCTGTTCCCAGGACCCTAAGCCTGAAGAGGTGTCTCTCTAACAGGGGTCCCACGACAATACGGTACTGGACAAGGAGGGTCACCAGCACCTGAGCATGTAGCGGTGAGGTCCCCTGACCATCCCTACCTGTGGCAGTGAGTCATGTAGGTGACCGTCTCCTCCCACTGGGACTTGATATCCTTCAGCTGGGCCAGGATCTCGGGCTTCTGGCCCTCCTGGCAGGTAGCCAGGAGGGCCTCAGCTGCCCGCAGGACCAGTTCCACCTTCATGCATCCCTCGGGTTCCAGCTGGCAGATTTTCTGTAGGTATGACAGCAGTTTCCCAGGGTTAGACCCAACATCACGGGCACAGGCACTGGCCCTGCACCAAGAGCTGGGATTTTGAGGCTAGAGTCGCTGCAGCTCGGCTAAAGGCCATACGCTCCTCTGTGTGTCCCTGAGCAAACTGCTAAGGGCTTGGGGAAGGGAGAGGGAGCTCTGGAGGTTAGCCCTGCCCTTTCCCACTGCCTGCATCCAGCTTCCAACTCAGAGAAAGTTCACTCTCTCCTGGGATACTTTCCACATCCTGGACCATAGTATGAGTAGATCAACCTCTCGGACTTTAACTCAGAAGAAAACAAGGCTAGGCGCGTGCATCACCATGTGCGTGGCCGTGAGGTGACACCCTCAAGTCTGCTGTGAGACTCTGTTGTGGTCCCCACCCAGCCAAGCTCAAGAGGAGTCAGTCATACTGTTTTGCTCTTTACTACAAGGTCCTGCTCCCACGGGTGGCAGGAATTCTACAGTCCATTCCTGATGGGTGACTCACTCAACACCACAGAGCCTTGCCCATGTCCGGCCAATCTGGTCTGTCTCTCTCAGTCTGTGCCCTCATCTCTGTCTCTTTAACTTTATTTAGTGTGTGTGTGTGTGTGTGTGTGTGTGTGTGTTTCTGTGTGTTTCTGTGTGTGTCTGTGTGTGTGTATGAGTGCGGGTACATATATGTCATGGTACATATGTACCATGGGAGGCTCTGTTCTCTCCTATTTTGGGCCCTGGGACTCAGTCAGATTCATGTAGCCAGATGTATGCCAACTTAGCGAAACCTAGACTCATCTGAGGAGGTCTCAATTAAGACGTCTTCTGGATCAGACTGGCCTGCAGCGATGCCTGTGAAGGCATTGTCCTGATTGTTGATTACCCATTGTGGGCGGCACCATCCCTAAGCAGGTGGGCCTCGGCTATAAGAGAGAGAGAGGCAAAAGAGAGAGACTGAGAGCAAATTGTTCCTCCGTGTTTTTTCCTTCAAGCTTGATGCCCAGACTCAATTTCCTTCAGTGATGGATTATGACCCGGAAGTAAGTCAAATAATCCCTTTCTGCTCCACTTTTGGTTACCATGTTTATCACAGCCACGGAACAAACCTCGAACACACAGTAAGCCCCTCGACCCTTTTGATAAACCTTGCCAGTCCTGTACCCCATCATCATCTTTCAGGGGTACACCTCCTCATAGATGTCCTGCATTCCTTTTATCCCCTGAGACAGGGTTTCTCTGTGTAGCCCTGGCTATCCTCCTGGAACTCATGTGTAGACCAGGCTGACCTCCAACCCACAGAGATCCACCTGCCTCTGCCTCCTGAGTGCTGGGATTAAGGGAGTGCGCCACCGCTGCCTGGTGATGCCCCCACATCTTGAATCTCATCCTGCCTTCAGCTGTCTGAGGGTGCGCATGAGGCACAGCAGGCAGGGAACCTCAGCTACTGTCGCTATTGTTATTATTCCGTCTCACAGACATAAGTCTGACCTCCTGATCAGGTGGCAGGACCAATTCCAGGGCCATTGATGGACTCAAGGGTCACTCTAGAGTGACCTTTGCCATGTGGCTTTTGCACATCAGACCTATGACAGGCAAGAAGGTAGCAATGTCAACACCAGGGCTGCAGTAAGTCACACGCTAGCGTGCTGCCTGGCCTTCACGGTGCTGGCCGTCAATAACTATCCGCTATTATTACATTTTAAAGTATTTATTATGTATTAGTGTTTTGGGCACCAGATCTCATTATAGATGGGTGTGAGCCACCATGTGGTTGCTGGGAATTGAACTCAGGACCTCCGGAACAGCAGTCAGTTCTCTTAACCTCTGAGCCATCTCTCCAGCCCTATTATTACATTTTTTGCAGATAATAGAATCTCTTCCTTTTTTTTCTCTTTGATTGCCACCTACCTACTTGGCCTAACCTCAAGTCTTTCTTTGATTTAGGTCCTGGGCTGCCTGGTTGTCTCCGCCCCTTCTAAGTGGATGGAGAAGGAAGGGCTCCCGACACTCAAATGCAGCTTCTCTGACAGTATATGACAGTCAGGCAGATCACATGACTATCCTATGCATCCCTTCCACTTCAATACAGAAACCCCTGCTATGTCCAACTGATGTGGGATTCCCCTCTGTATGCTGTGAACATGTGTTATTACCATTGCTTAATAAAGAAGCTGCTTTGACCTAAAGCAGGGCAGAATATAGCGAGGCGGGAAATTCAAACAGAGATACAGGGAGAAAGAAGGCGGAGTTGGGGAGATGCCAGCAGCTGCTGAAAGAGTAAGATGCCAGAACATTACCAGTAAGCCACAGGGCACAGGGTGGTAATTTCTATGTAGAGCTAGCCAGTAAGAGGACTGAGCCATCAGCCAAACCGTTTGTAATTAATATTGAGCCTCAGAGTGGTTATTCGGGAACTGGCAGGCAGGAGAGGAACCTCCAGTTACATCCAACTTACACACTGTTGCTAAGCATATTGACAAAACTGCTACATAATTAGACAGACCCTCCTCCAACACATGTGGACAGTTCCCACCCCTCTTTTCTGCGTCATATGATAAACGTTAGCCAGGATGTCAGCGGTGTGTAATGCGGAGACTTCCCACTCCCACACGCTATCAGAGTTCCCTCCTGTTTCCCCTGTCTCTTTGAGGGACCAGGTCAGGAGAAGCACTGGGAGCATCCTTACAAGAGAGAAGAAGTTTCCTTTGTTCTATGGGGTGGTAAGATGTGGTGAGCCACCCTCTCTGGTCCTCCACACAAGGACCTGTGTCCCACTCAGTAACAACCAGCGGTGAGGAAGGCAGCAATACCTCCGTGACCACGGTAGACTGAAGACGCAAGAGCCACTTGCAGAGTGTTCTAGACTGAGCATTCAGCATGCGGGATGCCGCCCACCACCAGGAACGGGGTCCTGCGGTATGGCTGGGGATGAATCTTTTGCTGGCCGGAGATCTGATCTGACTAAGAATAACTAGTAGACGCTGTCTCTCATACCCAGATGTATGAAGGAGACGCCACAGTCCTCACACCTGCAAAATGGATGTGTTTCTCTCTCCAGTTTTACAGCTAAGAATGTTGAGGGTCCACAGACGCCGGGGGCTTTGGGTAGAGACTACAGCAGCCAGGGAGGCTTCTAGGTCCCTGAGTCTCACTGGGCTCTGCTGGCCTCTGCAAACCAAGAGACCCCTTAACTTGGGGGAAGAAGTAAAATTCAGCGTTGCAGGGCACACTCCCTAAGGGGTGTGCCTATGCCTGTGAGGTGGCCAGCACAAAGCTCTCCTTCCCCCAAAGCTAAGCACCCTACTGGGTGAGCTTGCCTTTGTCCACCTGATCTCCCATGGGAGGGGTACAGGCTGGACTTGGAGAGAGATGAAAACACCGAGACCCTCCACTCCTCCCAAGCATGGAATCTTGATGTGTCCTTGAAAGGGCAAAAGAGCTGACAGGTCCCAGAGGAGACAGAACCCTAAGCCACCTCCCTTCCCCAGACCTACAGGCTTGTCCCTACCTGTCATCAAACCAGAAGAGATATTTGCTGTGCCCGAGGCCAGGAGAGGCTGAGAGCCACAGCAGAGAAGGGAGAGGGAAGAACAGAGATGAAGAATTGGTCCCTCCTGCCATACCCACCCTGCCATGGCATGGGGGCTCCCTTCTGTAGCTTTTGCTCAGCCTAAGGACCCTCACCAGCAAGCGGGGATCTCAGGGAAGTTTAGCAAAACAGAAGCATCAATGTCACTTTGCTGGGTTGGGGCAGTTGGTGACAAGGATGGGAGCCAATTAGATGGAGAGAAGGAGGCAGCAAAAGCGAGGACAATCCTAGTCAAAGGCTTCCCTCAACCCAGCCAACGCCAGCTGACCATGGGCTAGGCATGGCGCTGGGCAGTGTGGCCCATTCTGGGATTTCCGGGCAGGACAGAGGGAAGGCTGCCGAGAATCCAGACACTGGTGCAAAAAGAACCACCTGGGAGCTCAAAGAAGAACTGGGAAAAATCCAAAAGGGCTTCTTGGAGGAGGCAGCGTTGATGCCACACGTAGAAATGGTGCCCACAATTGGAAAGGCGGAGAGGTGAAAGTGGAGAAGCAAGATAGAACTCGGGGTGCACACACCCAGCTTCTGGAGGTCAGACCGCAACGAAGGCTGAGGCGCTCCTGATAGGGAAGAGGCCTAGAAGCCGCTGAGAGATCTGAGGATGGGACTCAAGGACAGACCCCAGAAGGCTGGAAACCAGAGAGTGAGGAGAACGAGACACAGACATTTGGGAGAAAATTGGGAGCCCTGTGACCACAAGTATGGCCTGTGTCCCAGTGTCCTAACCCATAGGAAGCAGATGGTTCTCCCACTACCATGGCTGGGCCCTTTCACACACACACACACACACACACACACACACACACACACACACACACACACACACACACACGACCTGAACACACAAGCATATGAACACAGACGCGCACACACACACACACACCAGTCTAGAAAACAGTTCTTCCTATGTCCCTTTTGGCCCTTAATCGCAACCTGCCAGCCTGCCAGCAGGTGCAGGGTTTCACGTGACAGGCAGCTGAGGAAGGGCAGGGGAGGACAGCGGTGCTGATGGACAGCGATGGGCAGGAGGGCACCAGGAAGCCAGTATTCATTTCATATGCTCACTCATGCCAACTGATGGGTTTTCTGAGGAGACGCAGTTCGTGGGCAAAGGCTCAGTGACAGGAAGTAGAGGAGGGCATTGGTTTGGGAGGGGTAACAACAATGGGGGTCTTAGGGAGGATTTCTGGGGTAACAAGGGGGGTCTTAGATGGAGGATTTCTGGGGTAACAACACGGGGGGTCTTAGACAGGGAAGATTTCTGGGGTAACAACACGGGGGGGTCTTAGATAGGGAGGATTGCTGGGGTAAGAAGGGAGGATCTTAGACAGGGAGGATTTCTGGGGTAACAACAAGGGGGTCTTAGACAGGGAGGATTGCTGGGGTAACAACACGGGGGGGGTCTTAGACAGGGAGGATTTCTAACACTGGGGGAGGCTTAGTTTTCCTTTGGTAGACAATGGGAGCCACAGAGAGTTTAAGAGGAAACCAACAAAAGGCTCTTGAAGGTCAGCCTCAACTGTCATCGTGGCTGCTTTGAGAGCCACCTGGGAGACTAGCAAAGCACACCTCTGAGGGTGTCTGTGAGGGCTCTGGCCAAATCAACACATGTGTGCCTGTGTATGGATGCTACATGTGTATCCACAGGGGCCGAAAGAGTTTCTGATCCCCTGGAGCTGGGGTTACAGGCTGTTATAAGCTGCCAACATGGGTGCTGGGAATTGAACTCAGGTCCTCGGAAAGAATGGCAAGTACCCTTAACTGCTGAGCCATCTCTCCAGACTCCTCTCACTTTTTAAATAATTTCTTTTGTCTTTAGTTATGTGTACATGTGTCTGTGTGAGGGTCCGTGTGAGCGCAGGTGCCTACAGAGACCAGAAGACAACAGATCCCCTACAGCTAGCGTACAGGTGGCTGTGGGCTACCCGACAGGAATGCTGGGAACTGAACTCTAAACCTCTGCAAGAGTGGGATGACGTACTTAGAGCTCAGGCATCTCTCCAGCCTCCAACCAGCGGTTTGTAATTGCTCGCTACCTAGGGCAGAAGTGAGCCAATGCATGCCCAACAGAAGCCTTGGATTTGAGGGGTGGGTAATGGGCAGCGGCAAGTCTGAGCCAACAGGGGTAGGTGACCCTCCTGGATGTGAGGATGCCCACCCTGGTCTGGAAAGAGGAGTGTCTTATGACAGTCGTATGGACAAGCAACCGGGTCATCTTGTAGAACTTTCTGGAAGATCAGAACTTCGGTCTCAGTCCCAAACTACTCAGAATGTATATTTAAGCAAAATGATCAGGACATCTAAACCCAGGTCAGGGTGTGAACAACTCGATAGTCCCTCAGCTAGAGCAGAAGGGAGGCAGCCAATCCCACAGCGCCAGCGAAGCCGGATCACTGCCTACCTCCGTCTCACGCAATCGTGCTTCCAGGGCGGCTCGGGGCCCCTGTGTGTTGTCATTGAGCTGGAGCTGTTCCTGCACCACCTTCATCCAGGCCTGGGCATCCTCCACACTTCTGTCAAAGTCCTCCTGGGGCCGCTGCGTCATGGCACCTGAGAACACTGGGAAAGCCCACACGAGGTCAGAGCTATGGAGAGACCCCAGGCAGCAGACACAGCATATCAGTAACCCCCCCCCATTATTCCCCCCCATTTGACACAGCTGTCAATCTTAAAGCGCCCAGAGCTTGAAATGGGCAGGGAGAAAGCAGGTATAGCCTCTGCTGGGTGAGCAGTCGGCTGGTAGAGACATTCCCTTGTCACAAAGTTTCCTGTCCCATTCTTTAGCTTGGGAGCAAGGTGGCTCCTACCTACATTCTCAGGCCCTCCACAAAAGACTCTCAAAGCTCACAGGCAGAGAAGGTGAAACCCGAAACGAGACTGATTTGAATGAATCCAAAGCTTCAACTGAAAGAACATTGCCTCTGGCATCAGCAGAACGCACAGAAACCCAGAACACTCCTGAAATCCAAATGGCAAGGAGATGACTGTGTGGGCTTAGATTGTCCCTACTTCACACCAGCTTGGGACTCCAGCAATTCTTGTTTGTGTCCCTCTGTGGTGATGGTGGTGGGGGGTCCTCACAGACACAGACAAGCAGCTGACCCAGCCCGTCTGATAAAGCCCACCTGTTCCTTAGCGACACCTGCCAGCTGGGGCAAACCGCCCACCCACACCAATCCCCTCGGCTAGGTGGCTCCTAACCTCCTCCTGCACCGTGAACACAAAGCCTCAGAATTTCTCATCCAGTGTTTGTAAAATCCCATTAAGCGGGGACAAAAACGCTTTTTTGCATTCCGGATCTAGGTGTCAGCCGACAGCGACTATGCCTTGCTTTGGATGAAGGTTATTTACCTCCACATTCCATGGCAAGGGATTGGTTCTGACTTATCTGCCAGTCTCCCATGATGCCTTGCACAGAAATCCCAAGGTTCCTGGAAGAAGCCACCCAGAATGGGCACCCACGATAACACGCAACACCTCCCCACACCATTTTCTCGTTGTTCTGTTTTATTGCGAATGCTGGGGATGGAACACAGGACTGTGCACCTGCTAAAGAAACTCCCTCCCATGGAGCTGTATCCCAGCCATGCTGCTATTTAAGGTGGCATGAGAGTATAAGGTGCCCATAGGCAGGCATTGGCTGCTCTGGCAAAAGGACCTGAGTTCAGTTCCCAGAACCTACATGGTGGCTCACAACTGCCAGCTCCAGGGGTGTCTGGTTCCCTCTTCTGGCCTACACAGGTACTACATGCATATACATACATAGGCAGAAAAAAAATCTTTAAAAAAAAAATCAACACTAAAAAGAAAAAAATAAACATCACTCATATAAAAAGGTTAGGGACTCTCCATTACTGAGCCCATGTGACTAAGTTAGAGTTGAGGGTGTGTAGAAGTGGCCCAGCCCCTCAAAGTCCTGACATTTCTCCCATGCAGAGAGCCACCATGACCTCAGAAATTACTTGGCAAAGGGCACTATTCATGCCAAGATCACCACTGAAAGATTTCCCCACTTCTCTTTTATTTGTTTGTTTGTTTGTTTGTTTGTTTGTTTTCAAGACAGGGTTTCTCTGTATAGCATTGGTGCCTGTCCTGGAACTAGCTCTTGTAGACCAGGCTGGCCTAGAACTCACAGAGATCAGCCTGCCTCTGCCTCTTGAGTGATGGAATTAAAGGCGTGCGCCACCATCGCTCAACCCTTTTATTTATCTTTTTAAGTTATTCATATGTATGCATGTCTGTGCGTGTGCGTGTGAACATGGGTGCCTGAAGAGGCCAAAGGTGTCAGCTCCTTTGGAGCTGGAATTATGGGTGTTGGGAATTCCCATGGGTGCTGGGAATCGATCTCAGGTCCTCTGGAAGAGCCGTGCTTCTAACTGCTGACACATCTCTCTAGTCCATCCTTTCCTTATTTTCAACCTCACAAAATTTTGTGAACATTTTCAGGAAAGAGCAACCATCATTTTATGATTAAAAAAATAAGCAAAACCTTTTCCGAACATGACTGAATCACTCAAAAAGCCTTGGCTGGAAATCTGGCTGGCCTCAATCCCCATGGCACTGGGTGGAGGAATTTGTGGCAGACAAAGAGACACAGACAAAGGCCAGGCTAGCAGTGCGGGGCCAAAGGACATGGGCATGGGTGGGTGGTGCAGAACAGGCCGCATGCTAGGAGTGGCTGCTGCCCATTCAGGGCTCAGCCCCAATGTGTTGCTTTTCTTTTAGCGCTGTTTTGACATTTTTCTAGAAACTTAATACACACCTGCAGCCACTCCCTGTCTCTCGGGGCTTCTTTTGAAGGCGTCTTCACATGTGCTAGCCTAGACATTGGTTCTTTGCGGCTCTGAACGGCTGTCTAGTAGCTGGTCTTGTCTAACTTCCAAGAATTCTGCTTTTATTTTTACGAAGCCAGGAATGCAGGGACAGAAAATCATCCCCAGCTCCTCAGAGGACAGGAGTCCTTTGACCAGCAGAGCGGTGGGTCTAGCGGAGCCCTTCCAAGGGCTGTGCGGACAAAGCAAAGCATGCCAGCCTGGCAACCTGGTAATGTACCTCTCAGCAGGCAGGGCTCAACCCAGCCTCAGGGGGCACTCACATTGGCTGGTGAGAATGCTGGTGGAGTTCGGGAGATCGGAACCTCTTGGACAAAGCTGCCCCACCCAGGAATTTAATTAACACAGCACCCAGCCCACCTGGGTGGTAGCCCCAGCAGTAAAGAAATAGACACAGTCCAGGCAGAGATCAGGAGAGACAGCTGCCCACAGCTGCCCACAGAGCATGTGTGCCTGCGGGAGGGTAAGCTCCTTCCCCATGCAAAGAATTGAAGGAAACCAACCACAGTACGACTCAGTTACCAAACATGGAAAATCATATTTGGGAGGGACGGACACACACACACACACACACACTTGTACACACACACACTACTCCTATTACTACTACATTAACACAGTATATTACATGACCTAACCATGGATCTGATACCTCCTGCAACTGAAATAATATTGGACATAAACAACACTTGGAGACATGTGTGACAGCTGCACTGTTAACTAAAAATACACGTGAGAGAATGCCAGGCCCCGCGAATAGCAGGGGTCTTCACTGCTGCCTGTGTGCACAGAGGAAAGCCAGCTGCTCAGGGTCAAGTTGAGGTAAGGGTGGAGTCAGCGTCCCGTCTAAGATCACACGATTCTGAGTTCTACCCAGGGGCCTTATCAGTACAAAGACCCTTAGGGGACAGCCTGAAGTTTAGCTAATGGGAGGAGACTATCTCTGCAAGCAAGTGTAAGAAGTTGGCAGCTTAAGCCAGGTGGTGGTGGTGCACGCCTTTAATCCCAGCACTAGGGAGGCAGAGATGGGTGGATGTCTGTGAGTTCAAGGCCAGTCTGGTCTACAGAGCTAGTTCCAGAAGAGGCTACAATGCTACAGAGAAACCCTGTCTTGAACCCCCCCCCAAAAAAAAAGAGAAAAGAAGAGGAAGAGGAGGAGGAGAAAGAGGAGGAGGAAGAAGAAGAAGGAAGAAGAAAAAGAAAGAAGAAGAAAGCTGAAAAAGCAAACAGCAAACAAAGGCTGGAGAGATGGCTGAGGGGTTAAGAGCACTTACTGCTCTAGTAAAGAACCCAGGTTTGGTTCCCAGCACCAACAGAGCAGCTAGGAACTTAGCAGTTCATAACTATCTGTAACTAGTTCCAGGGGATCCGATGCTTTGTGTGGTCTCTATGGGCACCAAACACAAACACAGTGCACACACAAATGCACATACGTGCAGGACAGGCAGTCACTTGTACACTCTCCTGGCGGTCAACTTGACAACATCTAGAATTAACCAAGACAGGGTAAACCTGTGTTCTGAAGTTGGAAAGACCCACTTTTAATCAAGATCTTTTGAGGTGGGAAAACCCACCTTTAATCTGGGCCACATCTGCTGAAACAAAGGACACAGAAGAAGGAAGCTCTCTCTGCCTGCTTGCCCTCACTCTCACTGGCAAGTCCATTCCTTCACTGCATTAGGGCCTACCTTCTTTGGGATTTCAGTACACACTGAAGATCAGCTGAGAGTCCAGCCTCATGGGCTGAATAACTACTGGATTCTTGTACTTACTGTTGGTAGCCAACAGTTGTTGAACTGGCCAGATCACAGCCTGTAAGTCACTCTTAATAAATCGTGTGTGTGTGTGTGTAAATATATATGTATGGGATTATATAAATATTAAACATATATTAATATATATGCCTTAACCTCCCAAGTGGAATAGTATTTTTAAAAGAAACTGTGCTCACTATAACCTGTTGGACATTTTATGAAAAACTAGAAGGAGCTTGAAGGTCTCAAACATGAATACAGCAAGCGGAAGGGCACTGAGCACAACAGATGATGCTGAGCACAGGAGAGGGATGCTAGGACAGGAGAGGGACCCTGGGCACAGAAGAAGGATTCTGGGCACAGGAGAGAAATAATGGGCACAAGAGAGGAACTCTGGGCACAGGAGAGGGACACTGGGCACAGGAGAGGGACACTGGGCACAGGAGGGGGACACTGGGCACAGGAGAGGGACACTGGGCACAGGAGAGGGACGCTGGGCACAGGAGAGGGACGCTGGGCACAGGAGAGGGACGCTGGGCACAGGAGAGGGACGCTGGGCACAGGAGAGGGACACTGGGCACAGGAGAGGGACACTGGGCACAGGAGAGGGACACTGGGCACAGGAGGGGGACATTGGGCACAGGAGAGGGACATTGGGCACAGGAGAGGGACGCTGGGCACAGGAGAGGGACGCTGGGCACAGGAGAGGGACGCTGGGCACAGGAGAGGGACGCTGGACACAGGAGAGGGACGCTGGGCACAGGAGAGGGACGCTGGGCACAGGAGAGGGACGCTGGGCACAGGAGAGGGACGCTGGGCACAGGAGAGGGACACTGGGCACAGGAGGGGGACACTGGGCATAGGAGGGGGACACTGGGCACAGGAGAGTAATACTGGGCACAGGAGAGGGACACTGGGCACAGGAGGGGGACACTGGGCACAGGAGAGTAATACTGGGCACAGGAGAGGGACACTGGGCACAGGAGGGGGACACTGGGCACAGGAGGGGGACACTGGGCACAGGAGGGGGACACTGGGCACAGGAGGGGGACACTGGGCACAGGAGGGGGACACTGGGCACAGGAGGGGGACACTGGGCACAGGAGAGTAATACTGGGCACAGGAGAGGGACACTGGGCACAGGAGGGGGACACTGGGCACAGGAGAGTAATACTGGGCACAGGAGAGGGACACTGGGCACAGGAGGGGGACACTGGGCACAGGAGAGTGATACTGGGCACAGGAGAAGGACGCTGGGCACAGGAGAGGGACGCTGGGCACAAAAGAGGGACAATGGGCACAGGAGAGGGACGCTGGGCACAGGAGAGGGACACTGGGCACAGGAGAGGGACACTGGGCACAGGAGAGGGACACTGGGCACAGGAGAGTGATACTGGGCACAGCACACCTTGTATACATGCACTGAATTTGAATACTGTATACAGAAATAAGGGTACTATATGTGTCAATCAAAAGAAAACATAAAATTAAATGACAGTTTAAAAGAATGATTTCCTGGGGTGGGAGAGATCACTCAGAGGTAAAAGCACATACTGCTTTTGCAGAGAACCTGGATTCTGTTCCCAGCACCCACATTGGGCAGCTCACAACCACCTGTAATTCCTGTTCTAGAGGAACCTTCACCTCTGGCCTCAATGAACACCGTGCTCACATGTACATACCCACACATACAGATAATAAAAATAAAATCTTTTTTAAAATGCCTTTGAAGAATCTAGTAGATTCCAAATATATTTCAAGTAAATCCATTACATGTGGTCTATTTTTTAAAATTAATAAACATCTTTTCCTCTTAGTTTCCAACTGTTCTCTCCACCCATGTTTGTGATTTCTGTGCCGTCTGAACAGTTTCCTGGGGGTCTGTTCATGATGTCCACATGGGTGGAACGGAACAAAGGAACCAAGAAGCTGCCAGAGGACAAAAGGGACCCAGAGATCAGCCATTAGGCTGCAAAGAAAAGAAGGTGGTGACATTACCAGACCTGTGTAGGAGGCAGCAGGAAGGAATAAGCCAGTAAGCAGCACCCCTCCATGGTCTCTGCATCAGCTCCTGCCTCCAGGTTCTTGCCCTGTGTGAGTTCCTGTCCTGGCGCTTCCTTCAATGATGAACAGAGATATGAAAGCGAGATAAACCCTTTCCTTCCCAACTTGCTTTTAAGGTCGTGGTGTTTCATGGCAGCAACAAAAATCCTGACTAAGACAATGAGTGTAGGCACAGTAGGGATGGGGAGGGTCAGCTAGGAGGGACTGGGCCAGAGCAAAGCACATTGCCCATTTAAAGGCTCCCTTTATCCTGATTCCGGCCCCCAGAGCAAAGGACTGAGCTGCAATTTGGTGTCAAGGGACCAGTCTTGCAGGAAGGGCAGGGTTCTTGGCATTGACAAGATTGCCCAACGTGGCCTCCTGCCAGCTGGAGCTCCACGTCCTGTCTGCTGGGGTCAGTTAGACCTCCTCCTTCTCCTTTCCTTCTTCCAAACTGAAGTTGCAGGCCCTGCTTGGCTCTGTAGTGCTGCTGGTAAGGGCTGAACCTCTGGCCCCAATCCCCTCATGCTGGTTAGTGTTTTTGTCAACTTGGCATGAGTTGGGGTCATCCAGAAAGAGGAAACCTCATTTGAGAACATGGCTCCATCAGACTGACCTGCAGGCACATCTGTGGGACATTTTCCTGATTAATGATTGATGTAGGAGGGTCTAGCCCACTGTGGTCTTGGGATGGTATAGGAAAGCAGGCTGAGCAGGCCATGAGAAGCAAGCGCTCCTCCAAGGTCTCTGCTTCATGTCCCACCTCTAGTTCCTGCCCTGACTTCTTCCCTTGTACTATAACCTGCAGCCAAATACACCCTTTCCTCCCCCAGTCGCTTTTGGTACTTATCACAGCAATTGAAAGTAAACTAAGACAGACAGACAGACAGACACAGACACACACACACACACACACACACACACACTACCCGAATGGCCCGTTCTGAAATTTGCTGGGCACTCACTGGCATGCCCTGCAGTATTCCTTGCCCTCCAGTGATGCAGAGTTCACGGAACCCTGTTTACAACTGAAGCACATCTTGTTGAGGGCACCCCTAAAACACTACACCATACACCCTCAAATAAAGCAAAGGACAAAGTCGGGCTCCCAACGTAACAACACATGTCTGGCATTATCGATCCCTTTCTGCAGTGAGGGAAACAAAGTCAGAGAAGCACAGACCCTGGCCAGAGCGGTGATTCTCGATTCACAGTGGGAACAGCTGCAGCCAGCGTTTCCCAGGCATTCTTCTTGTGCCTGGGTCTAGAGCAGTGGTTCTCAACCTGTGGGTCGCGACTCCTTTGGGACCATCAGAAAACACAGATATATATACAGTACGATTCATAACAGCAGAAAAATTATCATTATGAAATAGCAATGAAATAATTTTATGGTTGGAGGGTCACCACAAAATGAGGAACTGTAATAAGAGGCCACAGCATTAGGAAGGTTGAGAACCATTGCTCTACAGGGAGGGTTTGTATCTATCCACTTATTCACCCTACAAAGGCCATGCAGGCACTGACTATTCTCCTTACCATGGAGAAAAGAAATCTGGAGTTCGTGGATACTAAAAACCCTGCAAGTGGCACGGACAGGACTTGAATCCAGGACAACTCAAGTTCAAGCCATTGTTCATAGCCCCGAGTGTCACACAGCTTGCCTACCACGGCCTGTGCCAGGCTTCCACTGAGAGCCGACAAGTGATGTGGTGAGCTGGGGCAGCCAGCCCTCCATGGGCCGTCCTCAGAGACCTGGGTTTTGGACAGGCTCTATGGAGGCAGCCAGGCCCCTCAGGGTTCCCACACTGGCCTCCTCTGCCCTGTGCCCACCCATCGGGCCTCTTGACACTCTGTTCAGGATCCTGAAGGTATGGAGAGATCATAACCAAGGAAACCAAGGTCCTGCAGTGGCCCACTGAGAAGTTACATCCTGATGCTCCTGCCTGGTCACCCTAGCTGGGCCCCACACACACTGACCCTGAGTCCTAAGGGGCATGCTCCCTGGGCTGTGACTCACCAGACCCAGCAGTGACTCAGTCCTTCCCCGCCACACATGGTTCCCACCCTTCCATTCTGCTTCCCTCTGGCCTCTTCTCCCAAGATAGAATTTCATGATCAGAGCTGCAGCTGGTTTTAATCCTAAAGCTTCTCCAAGTGTGCTGTCGGAAGGCTCCCTTCCTCTGCGTCAAGGGGGGGTGCTGCAGAGAGGCCGCCATCCAAGAGTGCCAAGGGACAGTCCTTGGGAGTCTTCTTCATGGTGTTAACAGGAGGTGACTCTAAGAACAGAGTGTAAAAAGGAGGGCCGGGGCACACCCAGGGAGTGTGAACTAGCCATTGAACCAGGCACCTACATGCTACCCCATCAACCTTATACCCCTCCAGGGCAGCCAAACCTAGATTAGGAATAACCCCAATGCTTTTAGCCCATCTTGGAGGTAACAAAACAAGAGCAGACAGGCTAAGGGACTGAAGGAAATGAGTGCAAACTTTGGAGAAGTGAGGACCATCTCAGTCCACTAGGTACGCAGTCAGCCCAATGTCCATGGCTTTTACATCAACAGATGCAGCCAATCACAATGGTCATTTTTTTTCTTTTTTTTTTTTTTTTTTTTGAGACAGGATCTCACTATGTGAATCTGGTTGGCTTAGAACTCATTCTTTAGACTAGGCTGGCCTTAAACTCATAGAGATCCTCCTGCCTCTGCTTCCAGAGAGCTGGAATTAAAGGTGTGTGCCACCATCCTTGGCCTCGGTCTTGCTGTTGCTGTTCTAAGTTGCATTTGAGCTGGGCACAGGAGTGCACGACTGCAATCCCAAAACGTGGGGGGTGGAGACAGGAGGATCAGGAGTTCAACGTCAGCCTTAGCAACAAACCAAGTCTGATGTCGGTCTGGGCTAGATGAGGCTCTCCCTGTCTCAGCGCCCCTCCACCACTACCAGCAACAACAACAGTAAGAACTCTCACGTTTGTCAGCTAGCTCATTCCTGCAATCCCAGCACAAAGGAGGTTAATGCAGGAGGATTGCTACATGTTTGGGGCTACCCTGGGCTATAAAGTGACTTTCAGGCCAGTCTGAACTGCATAACAACACCCTGTCTCAAATAAATAAATAAACAAATGCATATGCCTTTAACATTGCAGGCATTTTCTAGTCATTTCCTGACACATAGAGTATATCAACTACCAAGAGCACACTGGTTGACTTTGTGGTTGGTGCATGCAGGAGGATGCACCCACAGGTTCTATGGAAATACTATGCCATTTTATATAAGGGACTTGAGCATGGATAGATTTTGATATCCACTGGGGAGGGGGCAGGGTTCTGGAACTAATCCCCCAAGGATACTGAGAGATGACCATCAACGGCTATCTAAGAAGCCCTGCTTTGAAAGAGAGTGAGAAGGCTCCCTTCCGTTAAAGCCACTGAGAACACAGGCCAACAACTGCTTTCAATAGCGTGCTCTGAAAGCGGCTTGAGATCAGCCCTCCCACCACAGATAACCAGTCCTTGGCTGTGAAGACTGGCTGCTGCTGGAGCCACCCCTTTGCCTGGATTGGCTGACTATAAAATAGCATCCTCAAGGAGCTGCCCCAAGCTCTCTATCAATAGTCATGGACTGGGGGATGCCAAGATCCCTCCTGGGAAACTCTGACATTGTCAACTCAAAGTCAAAATATAAGAAGCTGAGAAGGGAGAGAAGGACAGCCCTGGTGCAAGATGGGGCACCTCTGGTACAGGGTGGGGCTTCAAGGGCTTTACTATGGTTCCCCGAGTTTAGGTGCAATTGGTGCAGGCTCCAAGAGGGCAGTCCATCAGAAGCTGTGAAAGTCACAAGAGTCCTTAAGGGTTCCCTGGCAACGGGGCCAGCTGCTGACAGAGAGTGAACAGAGCTCAGCGGGCATGGGACGGGCCATCTGCTGTAGGCCAGATCATGCTAAGATGGGCGCTGGAACTGCTGGAACCTGACTGGGATGTGGAATGGCCCATCCTAGGCTGATGCCAGCCAATCAACACAGCTGGGCTTCACAAGAGGGCACATTAAATGCCTATATTTTACACTGAAGGTAGTGATGTGTCCACACATATACACACACATGCATACACACACACGCACCCTCTGAAGACCAACGGGCTAGGACAGTGGCACCTGCCCTCAAACCCCTTAGAAGCCTTTAGAAGTCCTGCTGAATCAAACTGCCAGAACTTATTAATCAGAGTCTAAAATAGTGGGATGGGGGCTGGAGAGATGACTCAGCAGTCAAGAGCAGATTCCCAGCACCCACATGGAGGTTCACAACCTTCTATGAATGCAGCTCTGAGGAATCCCTCTTCTGGCCTCTGTGGGCACTGAATGGTAGACTATTCAGACACGTAAACAAAGGAGCAGGACAGAAATAGAAGAGAGAAGAGAGAGAGAGAGAGAGAGAGAGAGAGAGAGAGAGAGAGAGAGAGAGAGAGAGAGAGAGAATGAATGAATATGAAGGTGCCCAAGTGTGAGAGGCCATGGGCCTGAGTGCACATACATTAGAGATCCATGGCAAGCTTAGCGCCCTCCTCAAGAGCCATCCATTTGGTTTTGGAGAGAAGGGTCCTTCACTGCTTGGGAACTTGGTTGAGGTTTTTTCCCTTTGTGTGTGTTTGGGGAGGGGCGTAAGAGAGGGGGAGTGGAAGGAGAGAGAGAGAGAGAGAGAGAGAGAGAGAGAGAATGGTATGCATGGAAACCAGAGAAAACCTTGGTACTGCCCCCTTTGAAATCATCCACCTCTGTTTTTGCAGGCAGGGTCTCTCACTGGCCTGGAATTCTCCAAGTAGGCCAGATGGGCTAGCCCGTGAGACCCGGTATCCACCTGCCTCCACCTCCCCACTACCGGGATTACCAGCATTTGCCTGGCTTCCCTGAGCCATTGCCTCTTCCCTAGGTGTGCACTCCTGACTACTAATGTGCATTTCAGGATGACCAAGGCTCTGGAAGGACAGGGCTTTTCCCAGCTGTGTGTGCAGCTGTCCCCATCATATATAAGATGTGAGGGGCTACCAGGCCTTGCCTGGCTTGAGTAAGCGTGAGCTAAGGAGAGAAGCAGGCGTTCAGTCACCGTCTACCTTTACTCCTGCACTCTGGCCTACACGGCCTCGGCCATTTCTCTTCCAGAACACAAAGCAGACTTCCTCCTTGGGAGGAAAACAGCACAGCCAGGCTCCAAGTACCATCTCCGGACTCTAATGGCTGTCACTACAGGAAGCTTCTAGTAGATTCTGTGGAGTAATCAGTGGTCTTGAGTGTTGCTCTCTGTCTCCCCAGAGGCACTGAAGGTCACCTGAGGAGCTGGCTGCTGTCCAAGATGGCAAGGCTCCTTGATATCACCTCCCTATGGCAACCATACCTCCCTATGGCAACCATACCTCCCTATGGCAACCATGTCTCCCAGACCTTGACCTTCCAGAACTCTTAAACTCCAGTTTTTGTTGCCTCCACCTCCAGCAAATTGTCTTCCCAAACCCCAAGGAGCTCAGTGCCTACTCTGAGAAAAAAGGCACCAGCAAAGTCCCATTTGGGAAGTATGGTCAGGGGAGCAGACAAAGTTAGATAGAGCCATTCTTACAATGTGGAGAGAAGGGGATCCTGGGAAAGCAGATCTGTCCTGTCCACCCCTCAGCAGGAAACACAGCGCTCACATGCCCAAGTATGCAGAAGGAATATCCAAGGGCCTACCTGGGCTGGGAGGACAGTTTCCCAGTCCTGGCCTGTGCTCCCCTGTGAAGTCCTGACTCAGCAAGGTGGAGTCATCCAGGAAGTCACATCCTGTCCCCACAGGGGTCCAGCCCCAGCATCCCTGTGTTCACTCTTCTCACTGGTACTATTTGGTCCTGGGAGTGGAGGCACATGCCAAGCTAGCTCTGGCCCAACCCTCAGTAACTAACTTTGTCTCCCCAGGCAGGATTTTTACCTACATAAGGGGAAAGTCTCAGAACCCACTAAACCTGCCCGGCCAGCTAGCCACTTCCTGAGCCTCTCCCATAAGGCCTGTACCTCCTCAAAGGACTGTCTGTGTACCACAGTGACCATGGACCCCTCAATACATACCTCCCATTGCGACTCCAGACATAACAGCTCACTTTTGCTCCCCTAAACCCATCATTCCTTATTTCACAAGACAGGGTCTTGCTGTGTTGCCCAAGGCTCAAACTCCAGGGCTCAACCTCTTGAGTATCTGGCACTACAGACATATGTCACCATGCCAGCCTCATCTTACCAATGTTTTTATACTTGTGATCCAGCATACCCTTCCAGGGCTTCTGAGCGCAGAGACTCCACCATGCACTGCCCAAACCTCTCACCCGCCACGCTTCTTAGTGTGCTAGTGCCAGGCATTGGCTGAAGGCCAGGAGGATGAGGAGCAGGTAGCCAAGAGAAACCTGCTCCAGGTCCAGGGATGCTGCTTGCCAACTCGTTGGCTCTCTGAGGCCAAAACCAGGCACTCTGAACCAACAGCCAAAAGGGTGTGAAGCCAGAAAAACAAACAGACTCACCCAATGTGCATCGGGCAATCTGAACTCCAAAAGGCACCTCTCTGAGCTCGGGCCCACCCTCCTGCCGGCCCCCAGCAGCTCTCTCCAGAGGCCCTGGACCACCATGTAGTTTTTGAGGCTGTCACAAACAGCATCAGGACAGAAGATCAGCAACCTGCTCCACAGGCCTCTGAGCTCCGAGCTTGTGTGCCCAGGCGCCTGTAAGACTATAAACACACAGGAGGCCTTGCCCTGGCCTGCTCTGATTCCAACACCTGGAACAGCAAGTACTCACAGAAATGTGTGGATGGAGACACGGTGAGACTGGAAATGCAGAGAGGAGCCTTTCCCCTCTTGCAGCTTAGTGGGTCTTCAAAATGGCCTCTCTGCTTATTTCATTCCTTGGTAAAAACAATTCCAACCAGTTCAGGAAGCCTGAAAAAGGCCAGAACCAGATGGACTTCAGCTAATGCTCTGTTTATCCCCAAGTAAGAGCTTCCTGAGGTCACAGATGGGGTAGACAGGTCCCAGGGCAGCCCCTCTACCAAGAGCTCTGAAGTCCAGTCTCTTCACAGCTAGAATAGGAGCAGTGGTTGCCACCTGGCTTCCAGGCCCTTCCAGATGGGTGAGCTGAAGGTGGGAAGGTTGCTGACAGGGGAAGGGGCTCTTTGATCCCCTCAGGACATATTTCTAACAGACGGCACTGGAAAAACTGGAAATGCTTGCAGCCCCAAGTCTGAAGCACTATGATTAGCATCTTCTGTTCTGATCTTCTAAAGGTTAATTGTTACCAAGTTACAAGGCGTCCTAGCCCTGGGCTGGAAAACCATCAGCAGAGTGGCCTTAAAATGTAGCACTAAATGCTACATTGTTCAGCACTACAACTCCAGCCATTGTCCGCAGCTCTCTCCTTGTTCTAGGAGCACCCTCATGAGGAGGATACTATAATTAGGTCTATGTTATGAATACGGAAATGGGATGTTAAATAACCTGCTCACATGCCTGGAGAGCCAGGATGGAGGATGGAGCAGTTTGGCTCTAGAAGTTTCCCTGAGCTGCTTGTTCAACATCCAGTTGGTCAGTAGTGGTCAAGTTGACCATCTGATGGGCAAGTAAAATAACAGCTGCTCTGGGAAGTAGGTGGGAGAGTGCTTCCCAGAAGTCCACTTCATGGTGGTCTATCTTATTCCTTGCTTCCATCTGCCCACCCTTTAGCTTGGGGTCAAGGTTTGCAGAGTGACCTGGTTAGTAGCACCCCGTGTTGCCATCCTCCCTCTGAACCTGTAGCCCTCAGTGCACAGGGCCAGCCAGCACGCCCCTACTAGTCCCTGGACTGCTAGTCAATCACCACGTGTCCCCTACTCAGTGCACAAAGCCCCCATGAGTGTGCAGTAACACAGAGGAGCCGGCCTGCTGCTGCTTACCCAGTGAGCACTCACTAACACTGACACTGCCTCCCACAGTCAGGCTGCGACCACCCCAGATCTGACTGTGGTTCCAGGTCTCAGGCTGCAGCGTAGGTCTTCATGGCACAATAAAGCCCCGAACAAGCCAAGAAGAGGAAAGTTCTGGGCAATCCCTCATTCACGTCACATGGAAATCCTCTCTGGAGGGCTGGAGTCTAGTCAAGAGAGTCACCCTGGGATCTTATTTTGAGACGACCTCTGTATAGCCAGGGCTAGCTTCAGACTGGAGATAGATCTGCTTCCATCTCCCAGCCTGCTGGGAGTACTGGTGTGCCACCCACATCTAAATTGCCAGGCCCACAGGACAGTGTAATAGCGGTAGAGCTACAGCTAGGATTCAATTGTGGCATAAAAGAAGCCTGGGCCTCTCTGGGGGGTAGTGTTCTAGTTCTTCACAAAGACCTGCAGATCAAGAAACAATGACTCTGACACAGACAGATTCTTAGTTTCCATCGAGGGTGCCAAGAGCATTCACTGGGCAAAATACGTTTTCAAGGAAGCATGCAGGACATTACCGACAACAGTAGGAAGCTGGAGCCCTTCTTCACACCATAGACAAACCCCAACTCAAAGTGACCAAAGGATTAAATGTAGGAGCTGGAAACAAAATGTAGTAAAGCGAGCACAGCCATGGTGCTTAGGGGCAGGAGGACCAGGTGCTCATGGTCACCCTCAGCTACGCAACGAGCCGGCCTGGACTACGTGAGGTTAAAAACTGTGGGCCCTCACGATGGCTTAGCAGGGCTGGGCATGGTGGCACATGCCTTTAATCCCAGCACCCTGGAGGCAGAAGCCGGAGGATCTCTGTGAATTCGAGGCCAACCTGGTAAACACAGTGAGTTCCAGGACAGCCAGGTCTACACGGGGAGAGCCAGTCTCAAAAAACAAAACAAACAAAAAGATGGCTCCAAACGCACTTGCCCCCAAATCTAACTCTAAGTTTGATCCCCAGAGCCCACAGAGGGAAAAAAAGAGAGCTAATTTTCACAGCTGTCCTCTGATCTCTGTGTACATGCTATGGAATGCATGAGTGTGAGCATACCACACACACACACAAATACACACAGAGTAAATAAACAGGTAAATGCATAAAAGAAGACTGCCCAGCCACCCTCTCCATGCTCTCCTGATCATCAGTGACCTACAATTGTCCTGTCAAGGTCATCTATGTATGTCAGAGGAGGATCCTATAGTTTGGATAAAATGTTACAAGTTCCAGTTACAATAGTAAGGTCTCGCACACATGGCCAGGCTAGCAACAGTCACGTGTGTGCGTTGACAAGCTCACTGACTACCAGAGCTTGAGTAACCCTCAACCTTCCAGACGGAGAAACGAGGCTCAGAGAGGCCAGATCTCCTTCCCAGATCAGTTAGTCACGGAGATCCTGACTCGGAAACGGGTCCGTGTGTGTCTGTTGGCAGCAACGGTGCCAAGCAGTGAATCGGTAACCCACATGCGGAAGTGAGTCACAGGCAATGCAGGGGGGCTTCCTTTTTGAGTCACAGCAGGACTTCCCCTCACACCCAGAAGGCTGCAGAGATAGACAAGGTGGCAGCTTAGCCTCATCAGACTGCCCCCTCCCTGTGAGTATCTGTCCCTGATGTGGGGACAAGCATGACAGAATACATGGCTTGGACTTAGAGCTGCTGGGCCTGGTGAGCCTTCCTCAAGCATTCCCAAAGTACATGGCTGCCCATGAGTCTACAGGGGCATTGGCCTGGCCTAGGACGGACAGCTAAGCAACACTCAGCGTGGCCCTTTCATCCCACATCCAAGGACCGGTGAAGACAATGTATCCCTGAGTGCGGAGCCTCTCATCTTCCCACGGGTACCATGGTCAGCATCTCTTTTCTCCTAAGCTTGGGAGACGCCAAATTCATCTGATGACAAATCACATTTCAACGCCCACTCAAGTCTGGGGGGCAAGAGATCACAGAGGTGAACGAGCAGGATCCTGTCACCCCAACAACAGAGCCCTGCCCTCAGCTGACCCTGACCTGACCACTCAGCTTCTTCCCTCTACGGGAAAAACAGCACCTGTTCTGAGGACTCCCCACACCCGTGCCCCACATCTCCAGTCTGAGACACAACCTTCAGGGACCCACCACGAGAATATAAATGTCCTTTAGAAGTGCTCACTAACATCCCTTTCCAAAATGGATCATTGTTGGGCTTCTGGAGGTGCCATGCACAGCCGTCACTCTAAGTAGCGTTTTGGCATGTTTCTCTTCCGGCAGAATGTCTGAAATTTTCATGAACCTCCTAGGGCTTCTGACCTATGGAAAACTAACATGCTTGCTACAGTGATCCTTGCTATTAGCTATTACTGTAAATGGCCCAGAATGTTCCAAAGAGGAGATACCCTGAGCTCTTCTTAATCTTTCCTGATTGGTTGCGAGCCTAGCCTTTAATGGCTGAGCCATCTCTCCAGCCTGGTCATGCTCTCTATATTCGGATTTCTCAGTCCAACTGGATCATGTGTGAATTTATTATCTGTTTAACCTCTGGTGAACCCCAGGACCCTCAGGTTGGGAAGCACACCCCTTCCTGTCTAAGCCACTGCAGACCCCTAGGTACCTTCCCGATCAGGATTCACTGCTGGTTTTTGCTTTCTGTATAGCATCGGGCATTTTAGTCAACAAAACACCATTTGTGGTCACTTGGGCTGAGCAGCCTGGCTAACAAAGGCTAGACCAGCGCTAAGTCTGGGTGGTGTGGGCTGCCGGGTGGAGTAGGGAACACCTGAGTTACAGCCTGAACGGTACAACGGGATTTATCCCACACAGGGGTTCTCAAAGGCCGATTCCCCGGAACCCCTCCTCACAACTGATCAGAGTCAGACAGCAGGGCCAGGCAGCCTGGATTCAAGCCTGACTTTAACACTTTCTCAGTCAATGGGTGCCATGCCTCCAACTACAACCTGCTGGCTGCTGCCCCAAAGACTGATACTGGTAAAATGCTTAAATCTGTGCCCTGCTGGCACACAGTGGGTGCTGCCTAATTGCTTGTTAAATCATACATTCACCAAACGCCTGTGCCCCTGAGAGGGGGAAGCAGAGGTGCGAAAGATTAGTCCAGCAAAAGGAAAATATGTGGCATCCATCCCGTGGAATATTTGGGGCCATTTGCCGCAAGAAATGTGATGACTAATATTTGGGCCAGCCGGGGCTGAGAGATGAGACAGGCTGCAGAACCGTGGGCTCCTGCGCCAGCCAGAGGAGGAACCGAACCGTGGGCTCCTGCGCCAGCCAGAGGAGGAACCGAACCGTGGGCTCCTGCGCCAGCCAGAGGAGGAACCGAACCGTGGGCTCCTGCGCCAGCCAGAGGAGGAACCGAACCGTGGGCTCCTGCGCCAGCCAGAGGAGGAACCGAACCGTGGGCTCCTGCGCCAGCCAGAGGAGGAACCGAACCGTGGGCTCCTGCGCCAGCCAGAGGAAGAACCGAACCGTGGGCTCCTGCACCAGCCAGAGGAAGAACAAAACCGTGGGCTCCTGCGCCAGCCAGAGGAGGAACCAACCGTGGGCTCCTGTGCCAGCCAGAGGAGGAACCGAACTGTGAGCTCCTGCACCAGCCCAGCCAGCCAGCTTTCCTGGAAAGGACCAGACAGTAAATACGCCCTGTGGTCATGTGGTCTCTGTCACCGAACCTGCCTCGAGGTGTGAGAACAGCTGCAGATGACCCCTGAAGGAGCTGGCTGTGTTCCAACAACAGCTGATTGACTAGAGCCGTGGTATCTGGCCAGTGGGCCACCACTGTCAACCCTACTGAGCACATCCTACTTGTGTGAGAAACTGATGGGGATGGAAACAAACGTGGACAACAGAGCAGAGGAGTCCTCAGCGCACATTCAGAATGCAATCTGGCTGCTGGTGGAGGCAGCCTGCATGCCCTGCTCTAGGAACATCCTCAGCTACAAAAGGAGACCAAGGCCAGCTTGGGCTATATGAGACCTCTTCTCAAATAATAATAATTATAATAATAACAAACAAATGTCCTTAAAGTGATAGGAGCAAGGAGGTATTTTAATCGATCTTGATTATAAGCATGTGTGTGTACACGCGCATGCACGCAAGAGCGTACATGTCCCCAGGTATGTGTACACGTCCCCACGTAAGTGTAGGTACCTGAGCAGACCAGAAAAGATCAGATCCCCTGAAGCTAGAATTATAGGTGACTATGAACCTCCAGACACGGGTGCTAGGTATGAGCATTCAGACTCTCTCTGAGAGCTATAGACTAAGCCGTCTCCCACCCCTATTTGTTTATTTGAAAAGTCTTTGGTGGACACTGATCGCTATTAATCCCAGCAGCACGCACCAAAGTGGCAGCGGCAGGCAGATCTCTGTGAGGTCAAGGCCATCCTGGTCTATGAGCAAATTCCAGAACAGCCACAGCCACACAGAGAAAAGGAAAGCTTTTAAGTTAATAGAGCAAGTGAGTTCAGGATCCCTAGACGTCCAGCACAAGTTACAGAGTCAAGCGCAACATTCTCCACCTGCTGTCTACAAACCAGACAGCTTCCAAGTCCTAGGACTAAATCCGGCTTCCTCACCTACTGGCTGTATGACTTCAGGGTATTGACCTTTCTGGCCCTTCATTTCCTTAGGTGGAATGTGAGTCACTTCACTTTCAGTCTGAGGAAACTCTGGCTGTTTTCAGGTCCTGTAAATTAGCCCAGAGCACTTGGTTTCGTCAATAAAAGGGCCAGTCTGGGAGAGGAGGAGGGAAGGACCTGAAAGGCTTCTGGTCGGGCTGGACGAGAGGCACATCAGACACTTGCTAGTTTCTCAGAGAATCTTCCAGAGTGTGTTTGGGGGGGGAGTGGGGGGAGTGGCAGAGTCTTCTGAGGAACTAGCTGTGGAGTTCTTCCAACAGCCCCATAGCAGGAAGCCCAGGCTGCTCAGCAAAGCCTCTCTCTCCTTCTCTGCCCTTGTCACCCACTTCCTCTTGCCTGTCTTCCAACTTGGCTGTTGGTAGCAGGAGCCCCAAATAGCTCCCAGGTTCAGCCCAACTTGCCTCTGCGTCTGTGGGCCCCTCCTTTTTCCCTGTCTCCCTGGTTTCTGTAAGCTGACATCACTGCTTCTGGGAACATCTACCAGTGTCCAGCAGCATTGGCCACCTAGGCTCCTTGAATCCTCCTCCAACTCTTTAAATATAAAAGCACCCACTTATGTAAAAGAAATATTACTAGAACTCAAGGCAGACATCAAACCACACACACTAGTAGTAGGAGACTTCAACACACCTCTCTCTCCAAGGGACAGGTCAATCAGACAGAAACCTAATAGAGAATTAAGAGAATTATTGGAGGTAATGAAGCAAATGGACTTAACAGACATCTATAGAACATTCCACCCAAATAGGAAAGAATATACCTTCTTCTCTGCAGCTCATGGAACCTTCTCGAAAATTGACCACATACTCTGAAACAAAGGAAACCTCCATAGATACAAAAAAATATCAGTGTCCACCTGTGTCTTATCTGATCACCACGGATTAAAGTTAGAAGGCAACAACAATACTACCCCCAGAAAGCCGACAAACTCATAGAAACTGAACAGTCAACTACTGAACCACACCTGGGTCAAGGAAGAAATTAAGAAAGAAATTAAAGTCTTCCTCGAATTTAATGAAAATAAAGAGACAACATACTCAAACCTATGGGACACGATGAAAGCAGTGCTAAGAGGAAAGTTCATAGCACTAAGTGCCCACTTAAAGAAAACGGAGAATGCATACATTGGGGACTTAACAACACACCTGAAAGCTCTAGAAAAAAAAAAAAGCAGACGCACCCAGGAGAAGTAGAAGACTGGAAATAATAAAACTGAGGGCGGAAATCAACAAAATAGAAACACAGAAAACAATCCAAAGAATCAATGAAACAAAAAGTTGGTTCTTGGAGAAAATCAACAAGATTGACAAACCCCTATCCAAACTAATTAAACGACAGAGAGAGAACACGCAAATAAATAAGATCAGAAATGAAAAGGGGGACATAACCACAGACACAGAGGAAATTCAGAGAATCATTAGATCTTACTACAAAAGCCTGTATGCCACAAAACTGGAAAATACAAAAGAAATGGACATTTTTTAAATAGACAAGAAATCCACAGACAGAGAGGTGAAGTAACCTGAGCAAGGTCACACAGCAAGTCACGTGGCTGCCTCATCCTTCGCACGGTCCCTTGGGGGAGGGGCATGCCTGAGTCTTCCCCACCCAGCAATAAAGAGGTCTAAGGAGCAAGTCCATCCCCAGGCACAAGCCCTGGGCTTCACATAGACAGGTGGCCAGTCTGATGTTCCCAAGCCCTGGCAAGAGCAGGTACATTCTATTTATAATCCCCGCTGCCTGCCATCCATGACATGGCCCAATGGGAAATGAAGGCTTCCAGGAGCTGGTGCTCTGCAGGTCTTGGTACAAGTTGGGTGACAGAAATTCCCATGTACTTCTCACAGGGCCAAGGTGTCATCTTGCAGCCTCAGCAGAATGGGGACTATTTCAAACCCCTTGGCAGTAGAAGTGTAAACCTCCCCCAGGATCCTAGGGAGTGGTTTGTTTCCCAAGCCTGACAGCACTGGCTTCAGTCTCAGTCCCTCCTTTTTCCCGTTCCCTCCCCCTCCCTCTGTGAAGGCTTCTATTGGGTGAACTTCCAGTCAGACCCACAGAAGAGACAGGCGCTGCCTGCTGTGTGCGGAGCTGAGAGTTTACCCAGCGCCCTCACTCTCTTCAGCCAGGGGGAGCTGGAGGGCTCTGCCTCACCCTGGAGCAGCTGAGGGCACCCACCTAGATGATGGGAAAGGATGGTCAGCATGTGAGCCCTCTGGGGGTGGAGCAGGCACACACACACACACACACTCACACACACACACACTGTGCACACAAACCCATCTGGCTTTCTAAACTATCTTCTCTCTCCTCTTAGACAATGCTGGCTTTGATTTGAGTTCCTGGAAGAAACTGACAGGCTTTGCATAAAAGGCAAATGCCATGGTCCCCAAGTGAACCCACAAAGAGAAAATTGCCACCAGTTTGTGGAAGGATGCATTCTTTTGATCACAAAGGAGGGCCGGGGCCTATGCTTTCTTGCTGCTTCCCCTATAGCTGCTAAGCTGTTGGCATGGGTTCCAGGCCCAATCACTTGTGTGTGTGTGTGTATGTGTGTGTATGTATGCGCACACACATGTGGGCACATGTAGGCACATATGGGTGTGTGATGGGGGAGGGGTGTGTGCGCCACAGCACCTGTGAGGAGGTCAGAGGATAGTTTCCTGGAGTCAGCTCTTTCTATCCTTCCTGGGCTCCTGAGAGCTCACCGCTAGTGCAGCCTTTAAAGCAAACACCTTTCCCTGCTGAGCCCTCTTAGCATCTGGGCCTGGCAGCACTTACCATCTGCTGGTAAGTTTGTTTACTGACTTACCTACTGAACTACCAGGCCACAGGCATCCCAGGAGCTGGAAATATGGCCTAAAACATTTGTAAACAACAACATCATAGTGTAATGTCGCAAAGCTGGACACACACCGAGGGCTGGGGAGATAGCTAAGTCTTTAGAGTACTTACCACAGGAGAGTGACCATTTGTGTTCTGTGGTGGTTTGAAGGAAAATGGCCCCCATAGGTTCACAGGGAGTGGCATTATTTGGAAGGATTAGGACAAGTGGCCTTGTCAGAGGAGGTGTGGCCTTGATGGAAGGAAGTATGGCAAGGGGGGGGGGTGTTCGGGTTTCTAATGCTCAAGCCAACTCCAATGTGTGTCTCTTCCTGCTAATCTAGGTGTAGAACTCTGTTACCTCTCCAGCACCACGGCTGCCTGCACACTGCCATGCTTCCAGCCATGAACAATGATGGACTAAATCTCTGAACTGTAAACCAGCCTCCAATTAAATGTTTTCCCTTATAAGGGTTGGTCATGGTGTCTCTTCACAGCAATAGAAACCCTAAGACAAGCACCATTCTCTAAATCCACGTAAAAAGCTGGGTATGGTAACATAACCATAATCCTAGCGATTGGGAGGTAGAGACAGGATGGTCTCCTGGTCACACAGCCTGCTAGGTAAGCTCCAGGCCAGTTAGTGACCCTGTCTCAAAAACCAAGATGGAATGACACTGAAGATTGACATAGCCTACACAGACAGACAGACATATACACAGACAAAAAAGAAGACATCTCTGAACTCTAGTTCCTTCTAGAATATCAATTCCAGGGCAACCACAACTTTTCCAGTCTTGCTCATCACTCAGCCCCCTACCCATGACAGTGCCTAGCACGCAGGACATCTGTATGCAGAGAACCTCCACTGGGAAAGAGAGCTTCATTCATTCTTTGGAGACAGCCAGCCGTGAAGGGCTTCTCAGCTTCCCTGCACCATGCTGAGGACCTCCTATGTTCAAAGTAGCCCCAGAGAGAGGCTGAGCCTGGGTCAGTGCAGAGGGGACTTTGTGGGGAGAGGATTCTGCTCAGGGGAGGGGAGACAAGGGACAAGGTGATGTACCTGTGGGAGGACACTGGGGGTGGCTAGGGAAAAGGCTCCTACAGAGAGGGAGCTATGACGTACAAGGCACGAATTTGCTTCAAAGTCACTTATCTCCAGCAAGGAGGAACTAAGCCCACACATCTACACACTCACAGAGATAACAATTATTAAATGTGCAGTTCTGGACAGACAGTATTAGTCCCAGGACAATGAAGTTTCCTCCTTCTCAGCAGACTGAGGGACAGGACCTTCAAGACTTCTAGAACATGGAGGCCCAAGGGGAGGCAATACCCCCTCATAGCCATCCCCAGTCAGAACAGCAGGAATGACCTGAAGTGACCTTCACCATCAGGGTGGCAGCAATGACCTTGAATAATCCATTGGTGCTGGTTTGGTGGGCACTTTTTGGATACTGAGCTCAGGTAAATATTCTTTCTGGGGCAAATTGAGAACAGCTGTCCACTTACTTTCACTTTCATGTCCCTTCCCAAGGTCCTCCTCCCCTCCCCGCAGCCATTCACAGTGTCCTGCAGCCTGTGTGTGCGTGTGCGTGTGCGTGTGTGTGTGTGTGCTCTCAGAGGCAGCCAAGAACCAAGCGCTTCTCCTGGGGACCACAAGGAGGGAGACTCTCACCAGGGACCAATGTCTAGGTGTCCCCGTCTCTACAATGGACATAGAAGACCTTGGCTCAGGTCATCCCGCTTCTAAAGACAGCAGCTTCTGGTCAGTCATTGCCTCCTGGGCTGGAGTGTCATCTCCTGAGGCCTCCTCCCAGCCCAGCTTTGACATTCAGAGTGACACTGCCCAGCAAACACAGACACAGTGAACTGAGCAACAGCAAGAGGGAGACACATTCACCCACCACCCGAAAGACACACACACACACACACAGGAAAACCAGAGCTAGCAGTGCCTGGAGTACACGCCTGAAATCCAGCACTAAGGAGGCTGAGGCAGGAGAAATGCCAAAAGTTAAGACCAGCCTGGACTGTAAAGCAACTACCAGGCCAGGACTACACAGCCATAGCAAGACTTAAAAAAAATACGACTACATAAAAATTAAAAATAAAATTGATACTGAATTTTACAATAAAAAACACCAGGGTTAAAGCTAGTAAGAGGCTCATCTCCACTGTGTTTCACAACACTTGGGAGACACCATTCTCCCAAATGACCACTCCAGAACCCTGTCCCTTCTAGACCCTTCTTTTTTTTTTTTTTTTTTTTTTTGGTTTTTCGAGACAGGGTTTCTCTGTGGCTTTGGAGCCTCTCCTGGAACTAGCTCTGTAGACCAGGCTGGTCTCGAACTCACAGAGATCCGCCTGCCTCTGCCTCCCGAGTGCTGGGATTAAAGGCGTGCGCCACCACCGCCCGGCTTCTAGACCCTTCTTCACTTGTCCAGAAGAAACTCAGAAAAAACACAATCCTTCCCAAATGTTTGTCTGTAGGCTGGAACTCTCTGCGGAGCAGCCCCCTGAGTCTGGAGCCGTCCCCTGCTGTGGCAGCTAGGGAGGCTCCTCCACAACACTGTTCCTCCAAGAATGTGAGGCCCTGCAGGACAGAGTTGAGAGCTCCCACCCCAGGGTAAAGAAGCTGGTTAAATTAATCCCATCAGCAAGCTCCCAGATCAATTGGATGTAATCTCCTGCAGGGCCCTGCAAGGGCATTGTTCCAAAAGGGCTGGGTATTTGCTGAGTAAATGAATAAGTGAGTTACCTCACCTCAGGCCCCTAGATAGTCAGCAGACAGCACTAAAACCTACTCCAGACTACTGTGGCTGGACTCAAATTCATGGCAATGTTCTTGTCTCGGTCTTCCTAAACACAGGGATTACAGGTGTGACCCACATCCAATCCTGGCAAGCAGCAGGGCCACCTCCTGCCTCAGGGCTCCTGAATGACCAGTTTGCCCACATGCCAGGGAGGTCCTGGGCACCCATGGACACCGAAGTCCTGTAATTTATTCCCCAAGTTTACAGGACAATGGTGACTCCAGGAAAAGATTCTGAGGACCAGATAGAAACATCTCAGAATGCTATGGATAAGAGGTAAACACATAGTACTGAGAGAAATCTCCACACCAGTACCAAGAGCTGACTAAAGCCAGCCTAGGAAACCCCTTTGTTACTTTGTTAACCCTCAGCCACTCACCATTGTGTCCCAGCTCTCTGGAGAGTCCAGGGTTATCATCACCTGACGTGAGGGCTGCTCCAGGGCATTGGCCCCACCCTTCAGCCACTTGCACACAGGACACGCCTGGACAAGCACACACTTGGCATCCCAGCATGGTACAGGGCTGCCCTGCAAGTGTGTCTCAAAGGGATGAATGGAGCTGACCACAACAGTAGATTGTGCCTTCAGTCCCTCCTGACTTAAGTTCATTCTGAAAGGAAACTTTTTATCTTTGCCTCAAATAGGGAAGCAGGACCAATGGCATATCTATTACACATCCTGAGAAATCAGTGGGCAGGGATAGGAACTCGTTTGGATGCCTCTCTGGATGCACGGACACCTGCTTCTTGACAGAGAGGAGTGATGGAAAGAGGACAAATTAGTGCCACCCTGAAGTGTCCCAAGCTGTCCCAGGCTAACCCCGGACTCTTAACTATGCCCACTCATCAGATTGCCTGGGAGTGTTCAAAAGCAACAAAGAAGCAGCCTCACTTCCAGAGATTGCTAATTCTGCTGGGCCCATTAGCAACCCAAGTGACCATGAAAATATCCTATAATCAGAACAGTTAGAAAGACCAGAAAGGGCCAGCGGGGTGGCCCAGCTAGCAGAGGGCTTAGCTAGCAGACACACAGCCCTGGGCTCAATTACCAGCAAGTCCTATACCAGGTGTGGTGGTAGCACATTCTTGTAATCCCAACACTCTGGAGGTGGAAGCAGGGAGGGGGGTATTGGAGGAGGGGGTCAGAAGGTCAAGGTCGTCCTTGACTACATACAGGTGCTCTGAGCTCCAGACACCCAGTTTCTGGGTCAGTCCTGCAATGTCCTTGATTGGGAGCTCTTCCCTACTCTGAGACCTACATTGAGAACCAGGAGAATCAAGGATGGAAGTCAGACAGCAGATCCTACCGTGCTGGGTCCCACACCCAGGTTAACTCCGCAAGAGAAAACGGCAACCGCAATTGGGGTTTGTAGCTTGCATCCTGTCACCCGAGCCGAGGGAAGAGTCACCAGCAGCTGTGCCAGCTCAACTCCACACAGGTGCCCTGGGTGGAGGAGATAAAACTGCTCGGCTTCCTGCAGCCTGTCCTCCCCACCTGGAAGCACCCAGGAAAAGGGGAGGAGTACCCCGGGAGGATGGATGCTCAGGGATCACGGAAGGCGTGGCCAGCTCCTTGGACAGGTGAGTTAGCCCTGTACAAGAAGGTTATGAGACGGCCAAGATATACTGCCGCTGAGAGAGTATAGGGGTGCTGGCAGGTCTGTCACACCATACCTCAGGCCCAGGAATAGAAAGAGGTCACTAAATAGAAAATGGAACTGACCTTTGCCTAGAGAAATTATGTAAGAAATACTTTGCTCTGTGGGGTGACCGAACACACCCTGACTCCTTGGGGTGCAAGGGTTCACCACACAGACCCATTAAGATGATAAAAGGGGCCCCTCCCTCCCCCACTCTCCCTAAAAGAGGGAGTTAAGACTCAGCGAGACTGCTCTTGGGTGAGATGAAAAGGCCCCACTTATCAGCTAGATGACTTCTGCAGTAAGGAAGGGGGCCTGCCACCAAGCCTAACCACCTGAGTTCCATTCTCAGGATCCATACGGTAGAAACTCCAGAGTTTCTTCAGCTGTCCCCTGCACATTATGATATATACGCATGAGCGTGTGTGTGTGTGTGTGTGTGTGTGCACATGTTCTCGCGCACGTATGTGTCTTAAAGGCTTTCTGGCCTGCCCAGCCCTGAGCTTCCTCCCTCCAGGTTCTCACCAACTGGGGGGGGGGGCTATGTTTAGAGCACCCTTCTTACCCATCAAACTGTTCCCACGAAGCAGGGACATGTCCCTGGCATCTTGCTACCCATTCCATCTCAGCCAAGGTCAAGTACATCAATGGAATGCAGTTGTCCAGGGTATGTGGGTTACAGGGCGGAAGAGCCCAGATCCCAGCCACAAACACGTGTCTCTCTGGCTTCCAGACCACAGCCAGCTCCTGCTAGGAGCTTCGTGACTAACCTTGCTACTTCCTGTGGGTGACAGACACAGGAACTCACAGGGCCTTCCTCGGTCCTCTTTACTGAAGCCAAAACTTTGCCCAGGAGAAGCCAGCCTTGGGCATCTGGGTGGCTTTACCCAGAGAGAAGAAGCAGAAATAAGAGAAGCCACCAGAAAAAAAAAATTGAATCCATTCCTTATTCCTTAAAATCATTTCCAAGAAAAGTTGGAGTTTAAAGTCCATAAATAGAGACAAGCAAGCAAATTACACAATCAGGCTGGCTGCCTGGTGCTAAGTGAACAACCGGCCGTTTAACCTGGCAAGCTCAAAGGGCTCACGTGCCACCTACAACCTCCAGCCTGTGGTCAGCAAGTCTCAATGACTAACCAACAAGTTGCAAGTGGAGTTCTGGGGAAAAGGGAGGTGGGGCCAGGGAGGGTGCTCCAGGGTAGGGCTCTTGCTCTGGGGGACCTGTGGCATTCCTGGGCCCATGCATGGTCTTGGGGGAAAGGATTTCCTCTGAGGATTGGCTTGGTGTAGGAGAGCCCGTGGAGCTCCAAAGGAGCTGCCCGGCTGGAAGGCTGAAGTCTTGGTAGGTTTGCCCTCCACTTTCACAAACTGTGATGCCTGGATCCGGGCACCTCTATTTAACCCCTAACTCCGTTGGCACCCGACGATGACGAGGGCGGGTTATTTAACCCTCTGCCCAGCAGTATGGCATCAGCACACCTCTCTGAAGTGCTGTGGGATGAGGAGAAGCGGTAAAGAACACTGTGTGCAATGCTGGCCCGCAGCAAATGCCCGTGAGAGGCCAGCTGTCATGGCAGACAGGGCTGGAAATCTACGTGACCCAGCCTGACCATCACTGCAATCTGCAAGCCTAGTCAGTCATTCAGTCTATGGTCAAGGATGCAACCAGACAGACAGAAAACACTTGCATCTGTCCAGAGTGGACTCACTTTTTTCTTCCCTAAATAACACAGCCTAGGAACTATTCACGTGGCATCTCCCTTGGGTTGGGAGTGTAAGTAACCCAGAGAAGGTTTCAAGAGCATGAGAGCCGGTGTGATGGCTCATGCTATAATCCCAGCCCTAGGGAAACTGAGGCAGGAGGATGCCAGTGAGTTCCAGGTCAGCCTGAGCTCTACATTAAGAACTGGGAATAAGTGCTGCTTGCCTGTAATTCTAGCACTTGAAGGCTGAGGCAGGAGAATTTCAAGTTCTAGACAGGTTTGGCTTTTAGATAGAGACCCTGTCTAAGAGCAAACAGAAGCATACTAAAAAGAAAGGGGGTGGGGGGACAGGCTAGAGAGATGGCTCAGCAGTTAAGAGCACTGGCTGCTCTTCCAAAGGACACAGGTTCAATTCCCAGCACCCAAATGGCAGTTCACAACTGTGAACTGTAACTCCAGTTCCAGGGGAGATCTGACACCCTCATACAAACATATATGTAGGCAAAACCCCAAATGTACATTAAATAAATAATGTACATTTTTATTTTAAAAAGAAAAAGAAAAGGGGGGAAGTTGTGTGTAGTGTATATAAACTACACAAGGACATGTTTTATAGACAGGTCTGTGTGTCATTGATCCTCATTGTCCACATGACTGGATATAGAATCACTATGGCAATGAACCTCTGGGTGTGGCTAGAAAGTTGTTCCCAGAAAGATTTACCTGAGGAGGAAGACCCCTAAGGATGGGCAGCAGTACTCAAGGACTAGGGTTCTGAGCCGAATTAAAAGGGAAAAGGAAGAAGGCAAGCCAAGCATGCCACACCTTCCCTGCCAATAACAGACTGTACCCTCCAACCCCCAGCCAAGATAAACCCTCCCTTCTTTAAGTCGTTCCCACAGGGATTCTGTAACAACTCAACCAGTATCCTGGAACCAGCCCTCTGGAGATGCCAGAGGGAAACTATGTACAGAGTAGCAAAGCTGGCTAGTGTCTGTCCCCGCCCTGTGTCACTCAAGTTCCTGTAGCAGAGATAGACAAAAGACACAGCTGTAGGCCCGGAGCTCCCATTTCAAACAGTGCTCAGTGTTGAGATGACAGAGACCCAGTGATAAGACAGACCCTGCTGGTGAGTGCCGGAAGGCTACTGTGTGGGCAGAGAGCTCTCTCCAGGACCAGAACCAGCCTCTGAGATCCAAATGGAAAGGCAGGGGTGGGGGCTCCCAGCAAAGGAGAGGAGTTGGGTGTGCCAGTGAGGTCAAGACACTGTCAAAGTTCCAGTGCTGACCTTTAGAGCTCCCAGCGCAGACAGCAGACAGACCCAGTGACAAGGGTCCTGAGGGATGAAGACAGGTGTCACGGCTTATCTTGCATCTTCCCTCCAGGGCTCACTGAGGTTCTGAGGAGCATGGAAACACTAGGGTCTGCCCCTCCCGCTTCATTCCCCAGTCCGGAGCATGTGTTCCCCTAGCATTTGTCAGGTCTGATATAGGCCAGAAAGCCTTTGGTCTAGGTCATACGAATAATGGCCTCTCTCTGGGCTGCCAGCGAGCTGGGAAGATGAATGCGCAACAGGCAGGCGGGAAGCCAGACTTGAGTTCTGGAAACCATTGATTAAATACCAATAACAATGTACAAAAGAACAGAAAACAGAAATCAGAATCCGTTGGAATCTTCTAGGCGGCGATGCCTACCACGTGGTGGAGGAATAGCAGGAGAAAGGAGTTGGCAGAAGTAATTGCTTGCCTCTGGTGGTCAGAATGAACGTGGGGCCTTAAGGACCCAAAAGCAGCCCTGGGAGCAGGAAGGAGGGCAGAGCCAACACTTAGAAAAAGGGAGAGAAGCCTAAGAAATCTATTCCTTTCTGGGTGGGTGGCACACTGTAGAGGCAAACCTCAGGTCCCCAAACACATATTGCTAGGCTTCCAAGTGAGCAAACTCCTCAGAGAGCTAAGTAGAGCCTCCCACCTTAAATGCAGGCAGCTGAGAGTGGCGAAGGTCAAATGTTAGCTCCTCCCATCAAGGAGGAGAGAGGCAGACTCAGTGAGTCAGCCTATGGTATTATTCTAGTAAATGTTTCTTGGGAAGGGTTCGGCCATTTCAGAGCTTACATAAAACCTGAGTCTTATTGGAGTCCCACCACTCCCAGCTTGGTGCTGATGGCTGGAGCCTAACCCAGTAAACCAACCTGCCCATCTTCATGTGGCCATGACGTCACACCACCATCAACAATGGCGCAGAGTACTAGGTAAGGTGTGTGTGAGAGAGGGCACGGGCTGGGAGTCAATAGGTCCGTTGCTGTCCCTGAGGACCAGAAGACTTGAGCCAGTCAGGCTGGGAAGCTGGCTTCATTGGTAAATTGCTTGCTTTGCTGGCATGATGACCTGAATTTGATCCCTGAAACCCACATTTTCCAAGAGATGTTTGGTGGCACACATTTGTTAACCCCAGTGCTGGGTGAGCAGCAGTCAGGAAGAACCCTGGGGGGAGGCAAAGACAGAAGGAATGCTCGGGCTTCTTGGCCAGCCAGGCCAACTTCAGGTCAGTGAAATACCCTGTCTAAAAACCAAGGTGGCCAGCTCCTAAGGAACAACTTCCCAGGTTGATGTCTGGCCCCTACATTCCAGACATATTCTCTCTCTCTCTCTCTCTCTCTCTCTCTCTCTCTCTCTCTCTCTCTCTCTCTCTCTCACACACACACACACACACACACACACACACACACAGACACAAACATGACAACTTTATCTGCTTGTGGAGACTCATTTTCCCTGTATGTAAAATTACAGGCTCAGACAAGGCTATCTAGAACTCTGGGATTCTCTTGTTCTCCACTGCAACTATGACTTCTAAGCACAAGTTGAATACTCCCAATCTCCAAAGTCCAGAACTCTGCAAGCACCACCATGATGCCACACCTGACCGCCTGTGTTCAAAACACAAGGGCACTAATATCTTATGCATAAGGTACTTAGGAAACATAAGCACACAGATACCTCTCCAGCGGGCAGGCAGGAAGAACACCTTCCGGTGGGAGCGGAGAAGGTTACTAGGAATCTGAGGGTACACCAGATACACCGGGACAAAACCAGGCAGACCTCGGGAGCACCCTGCCTCTGTCCTGCAGACAGTGTGTTCTGTGCATGGTGCAGTGTGGCCAGGCAGGAGCTGTCAGCTCAGAGAGTCCTGCAGCATGACAGCTACAAGGACCCCGCCCATCTGTCTTCTACAAGGCCACTTCCCTGTGGCCTGCCAGGCTGGGCTGGCCAGACTTTCTGCTTCTTGGCAGCAAAAACAATGTGTTCACAGCCCAGCACACGAGAAAACAAAACAGCCATCTTTTCAGATCTCACTGCCCTACCCTCACCTGCAGCGGGATTTGGAGGAAATCGCCCACCTCTGTGAACCTGTTTCCCTAGCAACAGCAAACCAGGACTGACCATTCCCAGAGCACTGTGCAGTCCGAGAATGAATTATCAAATAGGAGGAGAAAGAGCAGGTGCCTTAGTGGACTCGGAAACAGGACTCTCAGCCAAGTTCATGTACCACCTTCGGTGAGGTTTCTGCTCATGAGTCACCTTGCACACTGTGGCTCCCCTGACATCTTCAGTCAAATCAATGTCATCTCTGACAGGACACCTGTGCCTCCCTGCCTGCCCTCAGCTGCAGTCCCAGGGCGACAGGCTAGCGTGACAGGTGGTATCCCCATGAGAGTCACGCACAGGTGTGGCTAGCCATTATGCACTGTCCTCCTTATGTACATTCATGTCCTATGTTGACCTTGGCCAGGGCACTTCTCTGGGTTGTTAAACCAGCAAACTGGACCAGGTGACTTGAGGTCCCTCCCAGCTCAAACATATCACGATTCATAATTTGGAAACATAAATCATTAGGCCAGAACTTTAAGACATTCTGTTTTTATTTTGAGATTCCCAGCTGTGCCACTGCCAGGTGTTGCAGGACAAATGGAAAGGGAGACTGTGTCCCCGCAATAAAGGGAACTCATGTGTCACACAAGGGATTGTTTGTTCTTTTAAACCCAGCCAGATGAACATTTGAGTCCAGTGAATAATTTTCTAAAAGACTCAGAACATGCTTACTATCTTTCAGTTTTTTATACTATGTAAGATTTGATGGGACGGAGAGTAAAGCTCCTATTTGTAATGATGGAATATGAAAATACTTTAAAATATACATGGAGATGGCTTGGCTAAAGCACTTGAAGCCAAGCCTGAGAACCCGAGTGCCATCCCCCAGCTCCACATGGTGGAGGGAAAGAACCACGTCTTGAAAGTTGTTCTTTCATATGTGGGTCACGGCATGCACGTGCATTTACATACAACAGATGCTGTAATAAACGTTCTATATACTTTTTTTAAAAGATTTATTTATTTATTATATATACAGTGTTCTGTCTGTCTTGTATGTTTGCTGCCCCAAAGAGGGTACCAGATCTCATTATAGATGGTTGTGAGCCACCATGTGGTTGCTGGGAATTGAACTCAGGAACTCGGGAAGAGCAGTCAGTGCTCTTAGCCTCTAAGCCATCTCTCCAGCCCTATACTTTTTTAAATATATATACACACAAGGCCTGCACCGGGTTGAAGAAAAAGAACAGAGGAGGGAACAGGCTCATCTCTCACGTTGTCCCTCACACAGCCACAATGGTTTATGTTAACACCGCTTGCCCTTTTTTTCTTTTATACACCTCCTTACACTGATGTGGCAAGGCATGTCTACAACCCCAGCACTGTACAGCTGCAGCAGGGGGATCAGGAGTTCAAGGCCTGCTCTGTCTACATATCAAGACGCTGTCTCAAAATAAACAATGTAGCTCGATTGGCGGGGTACTTGCATGGCATAATTTTAGCAAGGGGAGGTAGAGACAGGAGTAGCTGTCTATCTACTCCAGGGTACCCTAGTTTATAACAGACCCTTGCTATTTAAAAAAAAAAAGTTTCATGTGTAAATTAGGATGGACACAAATGCTATACAAATTAGAACCTGTACAAACCAAATGATTGAAAAGTGACTTCTTTCCTAAGGGCCAACATTCTAGTTCTGCTCCTTGTCACACCACGGTGGCATGTGATTTCCGGTTAAGAAGATGCTAGGAGTCTGCAGTTGGACACCAGGCAGAGTGGGGTCCCAGCGACACTAGGTCATAAGGGCAATAGAAAGACAAGCAAGAGTATGGGCCTGGATTGCTGCCTCTGGTAGGTTCCCCCAAGCATCGCCCTGACTTATCTTCTCAGCAACCGGAAGTGGGTGGCATCACCTTAGAGATGAAATCAGGGCTCTGGATTTGGAGACCTGTCCTCATCTGATTCCGAGTTGCACAGTCTCAGGAATGGTTACGAAACCCAAAGTTAAGAATCCTGAGGTTGGGAGGTGTCATACCCCTTACAGAAATCTGTTCCTCCTGGGTCCTGTCTTGGCACTAAAACATATTGGGGTGGGGGTGGTCACAATCCATTTTTTCATTTCTTCCCATCAATGTCTTGATGATGACTGGACCTGCCTGATCTGCAGTTTTTCCAGTGGCTAGCATACAACATCGTCCTTGGACTGTCCAATATAGGATGTGTAAAGTAACGAACAACATTGAGTCAAAGGTCTAGAGTTCAAACACAACCGGCGAGTCAAAGGTCTGGAGTCCAAACCCTGGGACACAGCCAGGGAATAGCACTATCAGTCCCCTATCTGTAGTTGCCAGCAATGGCATCCTTGCCTCTCGCCAGGGATACAGGAAGTAAACAACAGGATACATTAATCCTAAGACTCCACAGCCACACCTGAATGCCCTATAGACTCTCTCTGATCTCCCTCCCCCCAGAATCAAGGACAAGCTTCCAATAGTGGGAGGATCCCAGGGGAGTGATTCAGACAGATTTGGGGAAATTAAGACAAAGAGGAAAGAGGCACAGCAGAGCCCTCAGGTAGCCTGATCAGCACCCCCAACCTCCCCCCCCCCACGCTTGCGTGCACACGCGCGCGTGCACACACACACACACACACACACAAAACCACAGATACATCCATCCACACCCCAGGAAACACTGTGAATATCTCTCCTACTGCTCATAATGCCTCATGGACAAAGTTACTGTGGGGAGCTGGGGTACCCCCTTTTCTAAAACTGACAAGTGAAATGACCAGCCTAAGGCCGTATACTTAGGTGAGGCCAAAGTGGCCATCTGATTTGGTCACCCCCATCCCTTACAGCAAGATGAACACAGGAGGCCAGAGGCCTCTGGGCTTACAGACTCCAGGGACCTTTGGAGGCAATGGTCCCCCTACCCAGTCATGCCTTCCAGAGTGGCCATACCAGGATCCCACAACAACCACAGGTCTCTGTATCATTAGGCAAAGGGGCTGTCCAGGCAGGGCGGGGTCCATAGTCATTCCAAAGCATGCAAAACCCCCAAGGAGGGTAAACAGTTGTTCCCATGGAGAAAGAACAACTCTGCCACACCCTGAGATCTTTTTGGGACTGAGGGGGGATAAACGATCCTGGGTTCTCATCCCTCCCTCCGTGACTCCAGAAATAAGGCCTCCTGGTACATTCCTACACAGCCACCCCCTGAGGGGCCTCTCTGGCTCCCAGGGAGCAGCTTGGCTCAGCTGTAACTGTCAGCAGGCCAGAGGGAATATGCCAGCCCACGTGTGTTGGAGTGTCGGTCCAGAGCACAGTTCATAGGAAAGCCAGCAAAACAGTCCATTGGCACAGATGCACCTTCCTGCCTCCTAGCCTAGCTCCTGACCTCTGTGAGCTCTCGGCTCTCCCTCCCTCTCCCCCCACTCCCCCCAGCAAGAGACAAAACTAAGCCCTTTAATATTGCCAAGTTCCCGTAATGTGGATCCTGGTTGTGCCGGCTTGAGCAGGTCACGCCCCCTTTCTCAACGTGTTTCTTCTTTTCTGGGTAGATGAAAGGGGCTGTCCATTTCGGTTACAGAGCCAATGTGGCACACAGTTCCCCGCCAAGAAGACGAGTCGCTTTTTCCCACCCATGAGGTACGACGTGGGCCCTCCGTGGCACTAAAGCCACCCCACAAGCACACTTTGCCTACTCATTATAGAAAGAAGCCATCCTTACAGAGATGAAGCAGGTCTCTAAGACACAGGGAAAGTGTCGCAGAGCCAGAGATTAAATGTTACCACCTTTGGAACAGTTTTGAAGCAGGGGCCAGCCAGGCTGTGTGAGACACCCGGCCTCGGATCGCGCTCCAGATCGACCTCAAATGAAGCCAACATCTAATTCCCCCCTACATCTAGAGATGTAGGAGGGGGATCAGCGAGACTGTGCCGCTCGCCCAGCGAGGTAGGTGGCTGATGGAAAGGAAACGAAGCGCACCGGGTGGGACGTCCCTTCCTCTACGTGCGCTCTCAGGCTCTCCTGGTAGAGCTCGTGGTCCCCAGAAAGGGACTTTCCGGGCCCTGGGGATATGAGAGAGGATTAGCAAGTCCTCCGGCCTCTAGAGGCAAAGAGGGAAGACACCTGGCCCCCAGGACGCGCTACCCCAGGCACTGCGGCGTTTTGCCGCCGAGTTTCTAGGGTGCCAGGATTTCACAGCGGGTGAAGCGGTTGCATTTGAACCGAAGCCCCGCCCGCCCGCAGCTGTCACGCTGGCCGCCGCCCCCGCGCTCCTCCCGGGGTCCCCAGACTTCCCGCGGCGCCTATTTCCCGGGACGCGTCAGGACAGGGGTGCGCTGGAGACCCGGACGCGACCCTCCCTGACCCGGCGCGGCCTCCCGCCTCCCTGACCGGACTCACCGTGCCCTGAGCGTGCGGAGCGCGGCGCCGCGGGCTGCTGGGCCGAGTACCTCCTGCGCCCTGCGTCCCGGGCGGCTCCGGGGCGGGGCGGGGCCGGGCCGGGGCGGGGCGGGGGGGGACACCGCGACTGCCCCGCCCCCTTAGGGACCCGCCCGGAGCCCCGCCCGGAGCTCCGCCACCCAGCAGAAGGGGAACCAAGACTGAGGACGAACCTCACCGCTACCAGTCACAAACCTAAATCACAAGAGGGCGGGAATACTGTGCCCCATGCCTAGAGGGTCTACCATTCCGATCCGGGATTTTCTTCACCTGTTCCAGCCCATTCCAGAGAATTGTGGGGACCACCCAGGAGGAGACAGGTCTGGGTAGGTAATTCTTCCACCTGTCCAGACTTGGGGAGGGCATCAGAGGATGACAGGTATTGCTCTCACAAAGCAGAGCAGGGAACACAGACAAGGTCACCAAATACAAGAATAAAACGACAGCCCTCAGTCAACCTAATAGAAGGTACTCTACTCATCTCTTCCCACTCCCAGCCCACTTGCCAGCCATACAGTGAACCACCCACTAAACCCAAGACCCAAGAAAGTCCATCTCCTTTCTTTGTTGACTCCTGCTCAGCATCCTCCCACACCATTGGTCAATCCCTGTTTCAGACTCCACCTCTCTCAACCTTGCTTCTGAAAAGAAAGTGGTATTCTTCTCTGCCCCTGGGCCTTTGCACTTGCAATTGCCTAAAGCCAGTCTCCTCCACCTGCCAGACTCCTAGGGTTTGCAATTAGTCTCCTGTTCCTCTTCCCCGCCTCAGACCTCATTTAAAAAAAAAAAAAAGACAAAAAGACAAAACACCCTGGGGCTCCGGAGTCGTCTCTTCCAGGCAGTAACAGATCCTCCTGTTTGAGTCGCTTCTGAAAGGAGAGCCTGCTGCCAAAGAGTTAACAACTTGAAAAACTAGTACCACATGAGCCTCTGTCTTCACGGTACAGGAGTGAACAGTCCACTTAAAGACGTCAACAGAGCCTCTAATACAGGCCCAAGGACATTCACAGTGTTCCCCCTCCTTGATGTTTTAGCAGAGCTGGCAGAATAAGTCAGTGTTAAAGTCACTGTCCTAAGAGATTAAAGTCAAACAGGACCAGTGTGTGTGTGTGTGTGCGTGCGTGTGTGTGTGTGTGTGTAAGAGTGTGTTTGAGAAAGAGTGCGTGTGAGAGTGAGTGTGGTGTGTGTGTGTGTGTAAGAGAGTATGTGTGAGAGAGTATGAGAATGTGTTTGAGAAAGTGTGTGTGTGAGTGTGTTTGTGTATGAGTGTGTGTGAGCAAATGAGAGTGTGAGAGAGAATGTGTATGAGAGTGTGTTTGTGTATGAAAGTGTGTGTGAGAGAGAGTGAGTGTAGTGTGTGTGTCTATTCCGGGTTGAGGAAGAGGCAGGAGTTAGGTAAAGCTCCTAACTCCCTGGGATTAACTCTGCTGTGGACCCAGTTTGAAGCTGGGTGCAGAGGCTCAGCCCATTCATTAAGTCACAATTGCTCTGAGAAGATCCACACAAAGGGCCTCCCCTGGTCTAGCACCTCTGGTCCTGAGCCCATCAAGGTGTTGCTGTGTGCCCCGGGGGCTACAGCAGCCAAGCAGGCTATGACTAACTGTTACTATAATTCTCACCTTTAGCTAAGGCTTCTGCTCTTCAGAAAGCTTTCAACCAGCATCCTTGTTAAACCCTTACAAAGAGCCTCCCCATAGTTGAGAGAAGTTTAATTAGCTTTGTCTGAAAGGGACAGCAAGGCTTAGAGGGGTCAGGTACTTTGTACTGGGGTAGAGCTACTGCCTCTGCTGCTGCTATAACTCTCGAGCCATTGACCAGACCTGCTTTGAAAGCTGGCCTAAGGCAGTTAGCTAGGAGCTGCAGGACTTTAATCCCAGCAGAGGCAGGCAGATCTCTGAGTTCAAGGCCAGCTTGGTCTAAAGAGAGAGCTCCAGGACAGCCAGGGCTACACAGAGAAACTCTATCTTGGGGGGAGGGGAACGGGACTATGGTGCCAAATCACCTCAATTCACAACCCTCAGCTGATGACTCAGCCTTGGTTTCCTTTTCTGTTAAAAAGATCTAACAGACATTTGTATGGTTTTATGCCTGGTGTCCTGAGGACCCCTTGGCAGGAGCTGTTGCATTATGGTTCTGAGTCTGTTGTGGTGGCTAGGGTCTCTGGCACAGGATTATTAATGTCTTTCATCAAACATCTCCGGAGGTCAACCATATGCTAGACTCTGGGGATGTGGAGAGGGGTTCACAGCGGTCCCTACCATGGCTAAGACTTTCAGAGCAGTAGACACTCAAGCTCCCACCCTTGCCTTTCTGTTGTTTCTTAGCTGAGTGAGCCAGGTAACTCTTTAGAATTCTAGAGGGGGTGGCAATGACATCGCACAGGAGAAAACACTTAAAAATGATAAAATAAAAACTGTAGCATGCCATCAAATATTAAAGTGCTGGGGAGATTGCTCAGTGAGTAAATACCTGCTGCGCGAGCATGAAGCCTAAGTGTGCATCACCAACACTCACATAAAAAGCCCAATGTGTTGGCACACCTGTTAAGGTGGGGGCGGGGACACTGTAGGAGTTCTCGGTCCAGCCAGTCTTCTAGCTGAAGCAAGCTCCAGGTGCAGTGAGAAACCTTGCCTCAAAAAAAAAAAAAAAAAAGACAGAGTACAATAGAGGAGGACACTTAGTAGACGATGGCCTCTATGCAAACACACAGGCACACACCACAGACACACACGCAACGCATTGCATATGTACTGATAGGTTGGCTGTTCGTGCAGTCTTTGTCTTTACTGGACTTGGCGCTTTTCACAAAGCTGCTGTGCACATCCATCCAAACCAGGACTTCACTATGCATTGGTGTTTGTGTTTATTGGTATGTGGTTCTGGGTGGAACCCACTGGGCTACCCCCATACTACAGCTTTTTTTTTTTTTTAATATTTTTAGGGTTGGGAACTTAACTCAGTGGTCAAGCATTGCCTAGCATGCATATGGCCGTGAGTTCCATCCTCAGTGATAAGTAAAAATAATAAGAAAAGGGGAGCTCTGCTGGTGCAAGAAATCCAATTAGGTCAAATCAAGCCAAATCAAAATGCCCATCGTTTTATTAAGAATGATGCTCTTGGGTGGCCAAGCGCATGGCAGGAAGACAGGACAGCAGGGAGCCCATGCAAACCCAAAACCATGTGTTTCTCCCCTGGGAGCTCACTTAAAATACCCTGTGGGAGTGGTCCTGACACACATCCCCCCCCAAAGGGTGTCAGGATTTGGCATGCTGGGATTTGGAGTCCAGAGCATTACAACTCCCAGGCCAGGGGTCTGGGATGGGTGCAAAGGGCTGGGTGCTACGCTGCCAACTTAACGCTCAGCTCCAGTAAAAATAAAATAAAAATAGTTTTTATTTTTTTTATAATTTATTTATTTTTATTTTGTGTGCCTTGGTGTTTTGCCTGCATGTATGTCTGTGTGAGGGTGTCAGATCTTGGGGGGGGGTTTACAGACAGTTGTGAGCTGCCATGTGGGTGCTGGGAATTGAACCCAGGTCCTTTGTAAGAGCAGTCAGTGCTCCTAACCACTGAGCTATCTCCAAATAGTTTTTAAATTACATTCCTTTATTTAACTGAAGGAGAAGGAGTGGTCCAGTGCTACAGTGAGCCTGTGGAGGTCAGAGGACAACTTGTGAAAATTGGTAGTTCTTTTTACCATGTGGGTCCCGGGAATTGAACTCATAGTCTGCAGCAAATCCCTATCCCACCTAGCCATCTCTCTAATCTAGGCCCTTGTTTTCTTCAGTGATCCCTTTCCACTTCGAAGCAGCCCACACACAGGGAAGAAACCCTGAGGACACTGTGCAAGTGTGGAGAGAATTCGCAGCTAGGAAAGCATTAACTGCTGCTACAAAGTTTTTTTTAAAAAAAAAAAAAAGAAAGAAAGAAAAAAAAAAAAAGAACGGTTTCTGGAAAGAAAATTCTGGCAAACGGCTGGGGGAGAGCCCCTCTGTCATCTCTGGAATTGAGCACAGGAAACCCCGCCCGAGGCCTCCTTTTCAGAGGCAACCGCAAGAAGGGCACTAAAATTGTGCCTTTCGGAAATTCTGACTCACTCGATGTTGAGCTGTTTGTGCAAGGCAAAAAAAAAAAAAAAAGTCTCCCAAAAAGTGAAGTTCCCACTGTTCCCACCCCTTTCTCTGTGGCGTGTCTCCACCAGCACTCACCGGGAAGCCGGAACCCACTCAGAGAACCCACTCCACACGGGCAGCTGCTTAGCCAAGCCTCCTCAGCCACTCCTCCATTCTGTAGGTGTGATTTCCTATTTGTTTATGTGTTCAGCCACCACGGAAAGAAGGGCTAAGGAGACACGACGACGTTCCTAGCTTACACAGCCCCTTTGTATGAATGGGTAAACAGAGGCAAGGGGAGGAAAGAGGTACCCTGCCCTGAAGTCCCAGGAGGGTAAGTGTTGTCCCATCTCCTGTCTCGTGTCTCCTTTTTCTTTCAGCGATGGTTTATGCAACCGCAGCTGGCTAGGCGCAGGTGAAAGGCGCTCACTTGGGTACACCATTTCTGGGGCACACCAGCGGAGAAGTCCTTCTCTGGTTCTTATCTCTATTATACTCTCAGCGATTTTTTTTTTTTCGAGACAGGGTTTCTCTGTGTAAGCCCTGGCTGTTCTGGAACTTGCTTTCTAGACTCGGTTGACCTCGAACTCACAGAGACCCGCCTGCCTCTCCCTCCCGAGTGCTGGGATTAAAGGCGTTCTTTACCACCACCCAGCACTGATTCTTTTAATAGTTCTGTTTCTGTCTGCCAGTTTTCCAAATCTTGCTTTGTACTGCCCACTGGGGTCCTGCTGGAACCCACTGCCCTGGTAGGTTCAATTCTTTGGGTAAATTGCCTCTCTCTGGGCAGCTGCCCCCCAGAGCTACCTCTCAGCCCAGAACCCTGTGGAACTAGAATAGCAATGTTTTTCTATTCACCCTCACTTGCCTGGCTTTTGTTTTATTGTGGTTTTGGGTTCGTTCGTTTGTTTTGTTTTAGTCTCTGGTTTTGTGTTTGTTCTGCAGTGCTGGGGATCAAACCTAGGGCTCCTGCGAGCTATTCAAGCACCCCACTAACTGAGCCGCGCCCCCAGCCCTTGCCTTGATTTTAAACAGCAAGCACACAGCACAGGGCTACACAGGACTGGATTCTAGCATGACTGGGTTCTAGCTATGCCACTTTAGGCTTTTGGTCTTTTTTTAAATATTCATGTGTTTGTCTGGTTGCCAGTTAGTTGGTTGTCTGCTACTATGTAGCCTGGGCTATCTTGGTACCTTCCATGCAGCCCAAGCTAGTCTGGAATTTGTGGCAATCCACCTGCCTCCGTCTCCCAAGTGGTAGGATTACCACTATTCTTGGCAATTTACAAAGATAATTTCCCCCTTCCTAGTTAGCCTCAGCCATCAACTTGACACATCCCAGAATAATCTCAGGGAATCTCAGTTGAGAGATTGCCTCCATAAGATTCGTCTGTGGGCATCTTCTTGATGGTGGTGGCACTGTGGACGGTGCCATTCCCAGGCAGGTGGTCCTGGGCTGTCTCATGAAAGCTGGCTGAGCAGGAGCCACTGAGAAGGCAGTAAGCAGTGCTCCTCAGTGGTCCCTGCCTTTGTTCTTTTGTGAGTTCCTGGCCTGACTTCTCTCAGGGACAGGCCCTGCCTGGAAGTGTCAGCCAAAGAAACCCTTTCCTCCCCCAAATTATGTTTGGTCCTGGTGTTTATCATAGCAACAGAAGCAAACTAGAACAAGTTTTTTTTTTAAATATTTATTTATTTATTATGTATACAATGTTCTGTTTGTGTGTATGCCTGCAGGCCAGAAAGAGGGCACCAGACCTCATTACAGATGGTTGTGAGCCACCATGTGGTTGCTGGGAATTGAACTCAGGACCTTTGGAAGAGCAGGCAATACTCTTAACCATTGAGCCATCTCTCCAGCCCCCCCCCTTTTTTGTAAATTAACTTTTTAGGATGTAGCTCAGTTGGCAGACCACTCACCTAGCATCTGTGATGCCCTGGGTTAGATGCCCGGCGCTGGATAAAACAGGCAGAGTGGTGCTCGTCTGTGTGCAACATGCCTGTGTCCAGCATGCCTGTGTGCAGCATGCCTGTGTGCAGCATGCCTGTGTCCAGCATGCCTGTGTCCAGCATGCCTGTGTGCAACATGCCCGTGTGCAACATGCCTGTGTCCAGCATGCCTGTGTGCAACATGCCTGTGTCCAGCATGCCTGTGTGCAACATGCCTGTGTCCAGCATGCCTGTGTGCAACATGCCTGTGTGTAACATGCCTGTGTCCAGCATGCCTGTGTGCAACATGCCTGTGTCCAGCATGCCTGTGTGCAACATGCCTGTGTCCAGCATGCCTGTGTGCAACATGCCTGTGTTGGAAGTTAAAAGCAGGAGAATAAGAAATTCAGGATCATCCTTAGCTACACAGTGAGCTTGAGGCTCACCTGTCTCAAAATAAAATAAAATGCTTAGTTAGTATATAAAGAATGGGTTTCATTGTAACACTTTCTTTTCTCTCCCCCCCCCCTCTCTCTATATATATATACATATATATACATATATATAATACATATTAAGCACATTATATATATTTACATTTTGTTCTGACTCACCCCCCCCCCACCCCAGTTCCTGGCTCCACCCTCTTGCTCTCCACTTCTGTATACCTGGTCTTTCTTTATATCACTAGTTCTCACAGAGACTTTTTATTAATTATGAAAGCTTGGTTTTAGCTTAGGTTTGTTCCCAACTAGCTCTTAAAACTTAAATTAACCCATTTATATTAATTTACGTTATGTCATGTGACTCATTACCTCTCCTCCATTACCATATGTCCAACTTCCTCAGCTGGTGAATTTCCTGTACCTCCGATTTTTTCCCAGAATTCCTCCTCTCCCTGGAAGTCTTACCTATCCTCTCTTGCCTAGCTATTGGCCATTCAGCTCTTTATTAAACCAACCAGAAGGTGCCTTAGGCAATGAAGAAGGACAGCAACACATCTTCACACGATGTACAAAAAGATTATCCCAACATTTCTGAGTTTTCCAGCCTGTGACATAAGGAAAGTGGAAAAGACCTTCAGCTTATTTCTACAACTTAAAAAATTGTGAGAGGAGCTGGAGAGATGGTTCATCTGTTAAGAGCACTGGCTATTATTCTAGAGGACCCGAGTTCAATTCCCAGTACCCACAGAGCAACTCACAACTGCCTGTAACTCCAGTTCCAGGGTCTCTGACACCATCATATGGATATACATGTACGAAAAGCAATGCACAGAAAGTAAAAATAAATTATTTTTTTTTTTTAAAAATTAAAAAGTTATGAGAATCTTGGGGCTAGAGAGATGGCTCACTGGTTAAAAGAACTAGCTGCAGCCCAACAGTGACGGCACACACCTTTAATCCCAACACTCAGGAGGCAGAGGCAGTCAGGTCTCTGAGTTCTAGGCCAGCCTGGTCTACAGAGCAAGTTCTAGGATAGCCAAAGCTACACAAGAGCACTGGCTGCTCTTCCAGAGTACCTGGATTCTACTCCTAGCACCCAGATGGTGGCTCATAACCATAGCTAACTCCAGGTCCAGGCGATCTGATGTTCTTTTTTGGCCTTCCTGGGCACCAGGAATGCACGTGGCATTCAGATATATATACATAGGGAACACCTGTACATAAAGTCAAATTTCAAAAAGTGAGGATCTTGATCTTGTTCTCAACATGTGGGACACATTTCAGATATCCAGATTATGATTTATACCAGTAGTAAGATTACAGTTATGAAGTAGCAATGAAAATAAATTTATGGGTGGGGGTCTCCACAACATGAGGAACTGTATTAAAGGGTAGCAGCCTTAGGAAGGTTGAGAACCACTGTTTTAGACAAAAGCACAACTCACTATGACTAGACATTGCTACTGCTAAGTTCCAAGTTAAAAAAACAAATGCTAGCATGTGGTTGATAAACTTGATTCTGAAAACCGAAAGCCTGCTGGAAGAGGCTTCCTGTGCGTCTCTTGGAGAGCAGCCAGAGCTGCGCTCTCTGCTTCCATGGGCTTCCGTTAAATGTGTTAATTATGTGTTTTACTTCGAGATAATTGTGAATTTACAAGTAGTTACAAGAAGTTTCATAGAGGCCCCCCTCTCCTTCTCATTCCCAGGCTGCCAGCATCTTGCAGAACAATGATAGGTGTCTCAGGGAGGACACTGACTCAGAAACCAAAAGACAAAACATTGTGTCTCAGCAAGCTGCCAGCCTGTCCAATCTGCAACTTTTAAATGCTAGAACCATCAACCCATTCTTATTTCTGTGGCTTGTTTGTCTTAAGATATCCATACCTCAGATCCTCTGGGTACAGAGGTTTAAACCTGCAACCTCAGCACTCTGGAGGATCAAGCAGGAGGGTTTGGAGGTCAAGGCCAGCCTGGGCTACACAATGAAACCACTTCTCAGACGCTTACAGAATGTAACCTTTTAGGGTTGGCTCGTTCCACTCTGGTTTAAGTGGAGAGTTAACATGTTTCTCTTGCTGAGTCCTGGTCCATGGTATGCTGGTTTAATCATCTCCTTATGGAAGAACTCTGGTTACTCCTGGCTCAGCGCTCTCTTGTGAAGCTGCCCTACACGCTCTGCACATGCGCCTTCACCTCTTCAGTTGCCCGATCCCCCGAGGCAACCCCACCCACTCTGTTCTTCCTAATTGTTCCTCCAGAGTGCGGACTCGGGGTGTGTGCGTGGTGGAGGGGGGGGGGAGTATGCGTGCCAGTAACTGCTCTGGACCAAGGTCTGAGCTGTGAAAATCCAATAAAAGCAAATTACATGTTCCTGCAGAGAGTGTGGGGGTAGCAACACCGGGGCACACGGGGCACTGAAAAAGCAGCAAATGCCAGGCCGTGCTGCATCATGGCGTCCTGGAGGAACCTAGAGACAGAAGAAGCAGGACAAGCCCTACGTGTCTGAGGGAAGGCCCTCTGGAGATTGAGGGCTGTGGATTAATCTTGGACGGTGGAGACTGACTACTGAAGATATTTTGCATTTATTAAGGGCTTACCACGAGGCAAGCAACACTCTTACCCTTTGCCTGTATCGTTGCTTTTCTTGGAAGCCTTGATCGCCATCTCGCTTTACAAATGAGGGAGAAATGACCCTTGCCCATCATCACCCAGCTATCATGTTCCTCATCAGATAAACAATAGCAGGTCCCCCCCTCCCCGTGTGTGTGTGTGTGTGTGTGTGTGTGTGTGTGTGTGTGTGTGTGTGTGTAAGCTGGAGGTCAATGTCGAGATGTCGTTCCTCCTCAGTCATTTCTTCACCTTGTTTTATTTCATTGCAACAGGGTCTATACACTAGACTCTGGAACTTACCGTTTCTGCTAGAGTAATTGGTTAACATGGCCCGGGATCTGCTGGTCTCTGCTCCCTGGCATGGGGCTTCATGCACACGGTGATGATCGGCATTTTTGACACAGTTGCTGGGCATCTGAACTCAGGCTTTCAAGCTTGTGCAGCAAGCGCTTTACCTACTGAGCCATCGTCCCAGCCCCTGCAGTCCATACTCTTAATCACTTTAATTCTCTAAAGAAAATAATTTAATTAATTCCAAGTGTTCTGTCTGCATGCATGCCTGCACCACTTTTAAGCCTGGTGCACAAGGACAGAAGAGGATATTGAACCCCTGGGAACTATGAGGGTTCTCAGCTGCCATGTGGATGCTGAGAACCAAACCTGGGTCTTCTGGAAGAGCAGGTGTTAACTGCAGAGGCATCTCTCCAGCCGTAATGTTTTGTTTGTTTTCTAGTTAGTGTCTCTGGGCATACTGTGTGTATAGGGCAGGGGCGGTGTAGGAGTAACCAGAGGGACATTATGGGGTCAGCTGTAACCTCCTTCCACCTTTATGTGTGGTTTAGGAACTGAACTCAGGTCGCCAGGCTTGTGTGGCAAGCACCTTTGCCGATTGTGCCATCTAACCAACCTCCTAGTCATTCGAATTCTGGTGGTAGCCAGAGCAGAGAACCATTTTCTGGATCATGAGTAAATTCCAATCGGTTTCTAAGGGTATATTCCACATAGCGCCCAAAATGTTCAAGTTTGTTCTTGGTCAAGGTTATTGATATGATAAAACCCACTGTAAAGAAACAGGACTAGCTTTGGTAACACAGAAATCATTAGATGGATTTGCTGCCCGAGAGCACTGCCAGGCTCACCACTCATCTGCGCATGTGCAAGCACAGATCCTCCGGTCCTGTTGGATTATCTGCCTGTGCCTCAAGAAAACAGAGCTTTGGGGCTGATATCGCAGACACGCAAGGCCTTGGAACCCGCTGCACATAATGAATGTGGTTTTGTTTTCTTGGAACTGCTGCATACCGGGAAAAGTCACGTCCTTGCTCTGCTTTCTCCTTAGTGGCTAAACACGCGAAACTTTCACAGCGCTGAAGGTCGCCCACCCTCCGAGCCTGTCATTCATATCTAAACAGCACCGTACTGCCAACCTGGCCTGTTGGCTTGTCCTTTTTTCTTTTGAAATCCACGTGCAGCTTTCATAATAGCAATGTTTCCAGCCCCGGGGTGCTTGGCAGAGTAAAAAAAAGCCTCCCAGGATCAAAGCCTCCTGCCTAGGTTCCTCTCTGGGCCTGACACCCCCAGCAAGCTGAGCAGGGCCTGATGTCTTATCTTCCAGGCCCCAAACAGCCATGAAAGGAGACACCAGTTCTTTTTTTTTTTCTTTTTCTTTTTTTTTTCTTTCTTTTTTTGGTTTTTCGAGACAGGGTTTCTCCGTGGCTTTGGAGCCTGTCCTGGAACTAGCTCTGTAGACCAGGCTGGTCTCGAACTCCCACAGATCCGCCTGCCTCTGCCTCCCGAGTGCTGGGATTAAAGGCGTGCGCCACCATTGCCCGCGAGACACCAGTTCTTGCTGTCTTCCCGGTGACAGTTGTCAGAGGGATCATGCAGAATATGATGGCAGAAACATGCTATGAATTATAAGATCTGCCCGAGTGTGACCTGCAATAATAAACAGAATGCCGGCTCAGAACCTTGACACAGAAACCGTCTCAGGAAGAGCTCCCAGCAAGCAAGTGTTTCTAGGAGTTGGGAAAAGGAGGAGCGTTTCGGTGTCTGCTCCCGGGAGACAGAGTTTTCAAAGTTGTTGGAGTGTTCTCTCTGTTTATTGACTGTGATAATATTAGAAGCCGTGTGATAGGCCGGGTGCCCAGGAAGCCGAGGGAGGCCCAGGAGCCCAGCCCTGGCTGACTCCTAGAGGCGTGGCCTTGGCATCCAAGCCAGGATAGCAGAGCTCAGGCCAGCATTTGTGTCGCTTCCATGCGTCCAGAGACAAACAGGTACTCCGCCATTGGGGAGGCCTGCATTTGGGACCTGGGTCAGATAGGTCCATGTGAGGACTTGTAGGATGTTGTTCTCCCAGCACAACGCACAAGAGCTCTTGCCGTCTTCATTAGAGTAGCTGTGACTGCTTGAGAGAGTCCCTCAAAGGCGTGTGTGTAGGGGTGGGTGGCTAGCGATGTTCCCGGCTAGAAGGAGGCCGGACCGGGAAGAATTCCAGTCACTCCGCTATACCTCCCTGCCAGCTGTGTGCCATTCTTGGGAGCCGAGAGTAAATGCAGTGTGGAAGGAGTGTTGGTTGGAGGGGTGGGGAGACTCCATGTAGGCAGATACGGGGAAGCTGTCATCCGTGCTGGGGTGATACTTTACAATGCTGTGGTTGCTTGGGGTCAGTCCTATAAAGAACTCCTCAGCCGTGCTTGTTAATAAGCCCAGGAACTTATTGGTTCCCCAGAGCATCCTTTGGGGGAATCGTGATTTGGCCCCTCACTGGTGCCCTATGGGGTGAATAGACATTTGTGCACATCTCCCTCGGAAGCACTCACTCAACAATGACCAAAATACATTATGTGTAAAACTTTCAAAGAATTAAAACAGAATTTAAAGGGGGAAACTTATTTTTTTATGGCAGTTTGTCTGTTTCTTCTCGCTGTGTCTGTGTGCGTTTGTGGTATACTCACATGTGTTTACAAGCCCATGCATGTGGAGGCCAAAGGTCAACACTGGATGTCCTCAATCACTTTCCATCTTACTTTTTGAGGCAGGGTCTCTCATTGAGTCTGGAGCTCATCGATTGGCTTGTCTGCTGAGCAGCAAGCTCTAGGGAACCTTCTGTCTGTGCGTCCCCAGCGCCAGAATCAGATACACACATCGCTGTGTCCAGCATTTTACGTGGATGCTGAGTATTGAATTCAGGTCCTCATGCTGGTGTGGTTAAGCTAGAAATTTTCCCACCGAGCCATCTCTCTCACCTCCTCTTTATCACAACCCTTGAGGTTAAGGGGCCCTTCCTAAATAGTGGAGACCAAGTTTCACTGTAATAGCCTAATTCCTGGAAACCTGAGAATCTTTTTTTTAAAAAATATTTATTTATTTGTTATGTATACAATATTCTGCCTGTGTGTATGCCTGCAGGCCAGAAGAGGGCACCAGACCCCATTACAGATGGTTGTGAGCCACTATGTGGTTGCTGGGAATTGAACTCAGGACCTTTGAAAGAGCAGGCAATGCTCTTAACCTCTGAGCCATTTCTCCAGCCCCAAACCTGAGAATCTTGTTGCTGACCCAGATAATCTGCTTTCCAAGTGATTGCTGCAAGCCCTCACAACTGCAAATGCCCAAGACCGTTGATTCTAAATTTCCTCTTTGATGGTAGTGGGTACACAGAGAAAAACAGCAAGTACCACTCAATACACTTCCCGATTTGGTGAAAAGTCACAGTCAGCAAGCAGAATCAAGCCCTGTAGAAAGCAGTGGAGAGGGCTGGAGAGATGCCTCGGAGGTTAAGAACACCTCTGTTCTTCCAGAGGTCCTGAGTTCATTTCCCATGATGGCTCATAACCATCTGTAATGAGGTTTGGTGCCCTCTTCTGGCATAGAGGAGTACATGCAGGAGGAACATTGTATACATAATAAATAAATCTTTTAAAAGAGCTAGTGGAGACAAACAGAAGGTCTTGCAAGCACTATGCAAAAAGGTCAGCTACCAGCTTCTGTAGCTGAAGCAATTTCTTCAATCTCATGCAAATGCTTGCTCGTTATAGACATCTGTAGGGGGAACGGCTGTGCCCTCTGCTTACTTCACAAGCTCTCCAGATAGCCTAGAACCCAGACTCACACACAGGGGCCACTCACAACTAGAAAACCGGTGGTGAATTTCCCCCAACTCTTTCCAAAGCTCCAGAAAAGGCGACTGGCACCTGTGGACAGGAATCAACTCCCCCCAACACTTCCCTCACTGCCCAAAGCAGGAAGCCTGGGCCCTGACCTGGCCTCTCTATGGCTTGGACATTTTCCATCACTGTCCTTCTCTCCTTCCTCCTTTTCACTCTTCTTCGTGGAGGTCCCTCTGCAACCACACAGATCCAAGGTTCTTCTCTCGTCTGGCCTTTCTCCAGGCCCACACCTACCTGTTACTGGTACTACAATAAGAGTAGCTTTTATTGTAGAGGCAATCATGGAAACAATCTCGTCTAAGTTGTAGCCTGATGATGTAGACATTTCTCAGGTACCCGAGAACCAAAGTCCTAAAGTAATCCATGGTCTCTCTTGTAATGGCTTGTCCTCCTCCCATTCTCCCCCAATCAGCAAGGAGCCCGCATGGCTAAGCAGAACCTCCTACAGCTGACCAATCAATCACCCAGCAGGGGCCTTCCATGCTCCAGGGTTTTAGCTCTTCTCCCATGGGCACCGCCACACCACCTGAGACCAGAATGGGTCCACCTTACTACAGTCACCTGACTTGACTGCTCTGTGGGTTCAGTTGCCTCCAGTCAAGGCTCAGAGTTCCTACTGTGCGCTCACCTAACTGGGCAGCCAGAGGCTTCCTGGGATCGTTCCTTCTGTGTAAAGCTCCTCTCTCTCTCTCTCTCTCTCTCTCTCTCTCTCTCTCTCTCTCTCTCTCTCTCACACACACACACACACACACACACACACGGCAACCAGTACATTTTACATCTCTTAAGAAAAGTGCATGCCTTCCACCAGAGTACTCTGAGGTCTAAACCCCCACCCTGGTTGTTTCCCCTTTCTGGAATTTTCTTCCCTCTCACATGGAGGCCCTTTTGAGTTGCAGCTTCAGTGCCACCCTCTGGGCTTTCTCTGGCCCTTGAGGTTCTTTGTCATGTCCCCTCAACCCCACTCCTGTCAGTTCTTAGTGACATTCTTGCATGTCTCATTACAAGACCGTGCGGCGTTTGGGGCTTGAGAGTGTGGGTTTCCTCCTAATACCCTATCTAGCGTAGGCTCTAGGGGAGAAGTGCAGGTCTGGGCCATTCCACTGATTCCCAGACTCCTCTGGTGATGCTCCAGCTTCTGAAAGGGTGACGGACTATGCCCCCTGCTGGCCTCGGAGGGTAAGACAGACTCACTAAAATGCCCAGCTTCCCCGCCCCCCCAAAAAAGCTTAAAACAAAGAGATTCTGAAGTCTTTCCCGGCTCCAGGCAACAATTTCTTCAGGAGAACCTTATAAGAGCCATGAGTAATACTGCACACCTTTAATACCAGTACTGAGGCAGGAGGATCACAATGAGTTATAGGTCAGTTCCAAGGCAGGGTGTGATGAGCACTGGATGGCAACAGGGTCTTACTGGCTTCCCTAGACGGCCTAGCACACACATGAATTATCACAGGGCTGCAGCTATGATAACGTGAAGACAGATGCATGGGTGGATGGGAGTGTCAGGGTAGAACTAACTCAAAAAACCAAGGCTTCGTGGAAAAGGTTATAGAAGACCAGGTCTCAGTTCATCTAGGGAAGACCCCCACAAATGTTAACTTCACCTCAAGAAACAAAATTACCCAATTTTGCCAGTGAGGCCTATGCAAAAAAGCTTCCTAGTTTACATTGAAAAAAAACAGATTAATAATTTTTCACTAAAACCCTCTGGGATTTTGGTATCTTTTTTTTTTTAATGTACATTGTAGTTTTGCCTGCATTTATGTTTATGTGAGGATGCCAGATCCCCTAGAACTGGAGTTAGAGAGTTGTGAACTGCCATGTGGGTGCTGAGAAATGAACCCAGGTCATTTGGAAGAGCAGTCAGTGGTCTTAACTGCTGAGCCATCTCTCTAACCCAGAATTTGGTATTTTACTGGGCCATACTTCAAAAACAAGCAATTTAAAACCCTTTTCCCAATTTTCTTCTGAAAAGAAGAATGAAAAGTTATCTTTCCCCATTTCTAACAATGACCATCCTGGCCTGAACCTTGGGGTGACTCTCTCTCTTGGCTAGGGGGATTTTGTGTGCAGTGGACTCTCAGTAATGTTTTGAAGGCATGAAATTATCAAGCCTCAAAGGTTTGGGAAGTGCAGGATGAGATTCTGACTCAGCAGGAGCCCAAGGCGCCTTAGTGTTCTTGGCGGCCAGCCACGATTATCAGAGGAGCTGTGGGCCTCGTGACACTGACTGGCTCCTTGCTTATTATGTTGGGGTCTAGGTAGCCCCTCACAAGTCCCTGGGAGGTAGCATGCATGACAGAAACTACCTTCTGTCAAAAACCAAACCAAACAGCTCTGCACAGTAAACAGGCAACAGAGGAAAAGAAGACAATTGGGGGGGAGTAGGTTCATTCCTACCACGTGGAGGACCTGGTGATTCAACTCTGGTCACCAAGCTTTGTTGCAGACCTTTTACCCACTGATCCATCTTGCCAGCCCACTATTTTTAACTTTACAGGAAACCTTTCCTGTGCTTTCTTTTAGACTTGGTGTATAGTAAATTTCTCAATAAAACAAAGTCCAGCAGTGCAACTTTAAAGACATACTGGCTGGGTGTGGTTTACACCTGTAACTCCCGCACTTATGAGGCTGGACAGGAAGACTGTGAGCTCAAGGTCAGTGTGAAACCCTGTCTCAAAAAATAAAAAAGTCCATAAAGTAAAGGCACCTAGCCGAGGCGTTCCGTCCTTGGTATAAGAAGCAGCAACAAAGGGGACAGGAACATCCTTTTAGAGGTGAAAAGCCATGGTGTGATGGCATACACCTATAACCATCCTGGCACTTGAAGGCAGAAACAGGAAAGTTACTGCAAATTCAAACCCAACCCTGGCTACAGAAACTGCCTAAAAAACTGAAACCAAACCTATTTCATTAGTCTGGATCAAAATGATCATTGCAAAGTTATAAACTGTAAATAGAGCAACCCTAAATATGTATGCATGGATCTATACACTATGCATACATATATGCAGTATGCATGAGTTCCCAGGTCTGCAGAGATCACTTAGTATTCTGCAGGACTTTCTGGGACTGCTATAATTCAGCAGGAATATAAAAGTAACAAAATCTTATTGCCTGCACCCTCCCTCCCCCTTTCCAAAGGGCCAGCTTCAGCTTGAATCCTCTGGCCTCAGTCCTGAGTGCTGGTGCTGGGATGACAGGCACACACTGCCACACCTTGCATCCTAGGTCGAGTAAGGTTCCAACAGACCTGTGTACACAAAAATCACAATATATACATACATGGCAACTGTTTGGGAGCAGAGGAACACAGCCGATCCCCTTACAACTGTACAACACGCAAAGCTTGAAATATACACAACCTTTAGTGGTCATCACAGCAACAGCCTCCAAAGACACAAGGAGAAAAAACGCAAGTATGGGAAAACTAAAGTGTGCTTAGGAACCCAGGACCATCCCCACACACTCTAGATCCCAGGACAGCACTCGGGTTCTTCATAATGCACAGCTCCATGGCCTATCCGAGACAGACCTGACACCACTGTAGCACACCATCTAGCTCTATTTATGCTGTAACCTGGGTGCAGACAAGGCAAGGAAAACCTGTGTGCCAGGTAGTCCTGTTATGATGTAGGGAATAGGCCAACCCCAAGGTCAGAGAAGTATTTATTAAAGCAGCTGCTGGGGGGCATGGTAAACACACATAACCCCAGCACTTCTAAGGCAGGAGGATCTCAGATTTCAGGCCAGACTAGGTTCTGAAGGCTAGGCTGTCTCAAGACCTGTAACAAAAACTAAGCCAAACTAAAGACCACCTACCTTGCTGGAGACAAAGGAAGTCAAACCCAAAGGGTGTTTCTAGCTTTACTTTGGGGATGAAGAAAAATGTCCTGGGAGCGCTGGCTCTGCCTGGGTTTCTATACACTGTTTTAGCCTTTGTTAGGACATCAGGTTAATGGAAGATTTGGGGAGACAGTGTGTCTCACAGGGATAGGTCAGCTCAATTTGTGGGGTTCTGGGTTCCAAGAGTGATCTTTAGTGCAGAAATGCTTGGTGGCTTCACCCCTGTAACCCAAGCAGCCACTTTTCTCTTAGGGCAACAGGGTCAGACACCACCCCCTCCCAAACCCCTTCTAAGTTTTTGTTTAACGTGTTTGAGTGTTTTGCCTGCATGTATGTCTGTGTACCACATCCTCACAGTACCAAGACACCAGAAGAGGGTGCTGGATTCCCTGGAGCCACAGTTACAGACAGTTGTGGGGCACAATGTGGGTTCTGTTCTAACCTCAGGGCCATCTCTCCAGCCCAGCTTCCCCTCCTGTAAGAGATGGCTACTGTGAAGGACACAAGGTGGTGGTGGCACTAGGTGTAAAAGATTTGGGGCTGAGATACAGGGAGACTGATCAGTTTTCACTGGCTTCATGGTGCTTTGGGGAGGTGGGTGGAAAGGAGGATTTTACCAAATATAGCAAAGCCTCATCCGTATGCAGGGAGGAGACTGTCAGGATGTCTGAGTCGACGTGTTCCCAGGGTGTACTTTGGGGTCTAATTATGTTTTTTTATCCAAATCCTAGGACTCTTCAAAGTAAACGTCCATCCCCCTTCCCCACTAAGGGTCCAGACCCAAGCAGTGCACTTTTGCCGAGTAGTGGTGGTGCCTCCCTAGCACTCAGGAGGCCGAGGCAGGTGGATCTCTATGAGTTTAAGGGCCAGCTTGGTCTACAGAGCAAGTTCTAGGACAGGCTCCAAAATTACACAGAGAAACCCTGTCTTGAAAAAACAAAACAAAAAAAAAGAAGTGTATTTTTTCCACTTCCATTTTACCTAAAACAACAGCAAACCAAAGGGTTAACTCTCTCTCTGTTTTTAAAGACAGTCTTACTCTGTAGCCTTGGCTGGACTGGAACTGTGTAGACCGAGCTGGCCTTGATTCTGAGATCTCTGTGCCTACGCTGCTCAAGCGCTGGGATCAAGGGCACGCGCCGCTACACCCAGCTGAGCTGCATTTCTGAAAACGGGCTCAGCACTCGGCCCACTCGCTTACTTTGTCACGCGGCAGCTGTATTAGCTATCTGACAGCTTAAACCATTTCCTAAGGCTACTGTGTACTAGGTCTGTGTGAGGGTTCCATCTTTCCTGTCAACCTGACTGCATTTACAATCACCAGGAAAACACACTTCTGGGGCTGTCTATGACAGCGTAGGTAACACACAGGGCTTCCCACGAGCAAATCTGCCAGTCTTTATTTATTTTATCTTTTAAAGTACAACTACTTACGGCAATGCAAGCATGAGTAAAAACTTGCCAATTCTGGAGGCAATTTAACAGACTCTCTGCTGCTGAGAGCACAGACTGACTTTCAGAGCAGCTGTGCCTTCCAGCATTTCTCGTCTATGTCCTTGTGTGCTGCCTGGTATCACAGCGTCTGCAAAATAAAGAGATTTTAATTTTGGGTTTGCCATTAGAAAAAGAGCAAGCATCCACAACAATGACTGATAAGGAAGACATAGGCACTGTACCCATCTGTCTTCATAATTTATATGGCTCATGTTTCCTGCTGAGCCATGATTTAGTGGACTTCATGGCTCAATTGTGTGGACTTCCTGTTTTTACATTTTACTCCCCAGAAGCAATCAGGTCACCTCCAGCAACATTCTTAGTGGCTCGAGGTTTTGTAGCAGTACTTAAGTGTCTAACAGAAACCACTTAGTCTGTCAAACTACATCCCGTCTGCAAAGCTTCTCTTACTGTTGGTGGATCGACAATGGCACGGCACAGCCATTGTCACCGTGGCAACAGTACTCAGGACCTATCAGAGGAGAATTGCACATGAAACCGCTGGTTCTCAAGCAGGCATGCCTCGGGGTCCTCCGGAGTATGCTTTTTCTGCAAGTCTGGTGTGCTCTAGGGTATCACCAACCCAGGGCAGGTCCAAGACTACAGATCAGGGAGCATGCCACCAAGTCCTGTTGGCCAGGATCCGGACCCATGTGCTACCAACTAAGAGCACCGACCATGTGCTGAGCTCTCCTAGGGAGCAAGTACAGGTCAAGCAGTACGTACGGAGGAGAGCAGAGAAAGCAATGCGAGAACTCCACCCAGTGGCCGGCATCACCTGCTCGGGAAATCACCGGCAGAACATTCTTTATTTGTGGGCATGTGCTGGGGATGGAACTCACGATGCCGCTTACACTAGGAAAGCGATCTACTACTGAGGTATACCACACTTCCTGGTCTGTTTTGAAGATCTTGCTATATGGCCCGGGCTGGTTTGGAACTCTTGAGTTCAACAGATCCTCCTGTCTCAGCCTCCAGGGCGGCGGCGGCACTTTGCAAGCAAAGGCCACAGGAGCAACACACCAATTTTCTAGTTCGGGCCAATAAACCTTCCAAAGGGGGTATGCGGACAGAAGGGTCGCGCAGGCCCCGAAGCCGCCGATTGCCCCTCCCCCACACCAGCACTTCACATTCTAAAAACACGGGGAGGTGGTTCAGCAGGTAACGGCACTTACCCGGCAAGCCCGAGTTCTCATCCCTGGACCCCTCGTAAAAGGCAGAAGTAGGGACCTGACTCGCCCACGCTGTGGCAGGTGCATGCACGTACATCATACGTACACATAAAATTTATATTTTCATGCTAAAAAATCAGTCAAGAGAAGGAATCCCACGCGAAACAGGCACGGCTTGGCCATCTACGTGCACGGCGGGTTGGGGTCCGAGGCTGGAGCCCCAGGCTGGCCTGGACATGAAGCCGAGTTCGAGACCTCGAGCAGGGCCGGACACGCCAGGTTCGAGGCTCACCTCTGCTGGTAAGAAGCGGAGGCCCGCCACTGCTCTGCTCCTTGCCATCGCAGGACTACGGCCGCGTAACATTAACAATCGGCCGCAGTCAACGGAACCGGAACCTGCGTCTGGAAGTAACTCCTTCCCGGCGTGCCGCGGGCGTCAGAAGCCACGCCCAGCGCCGGTCCGGCCGTCCTGGGGTATCCCGGCAGGCCTCGACCGCCCTGGTGAGGAAAGTCGACTTCCTGCGCTCGTTGCCCTTCAGTCCTTCTGTGTGACCCTGATGGACGCCCAATTTGTCCAATCTACACGCAAAGCGGCCGTCCACGCTCACTAGCTAGCCTGTAGGACGCGGCTTCCAGGGAGGGGCCACCGTCACGATGTAGGCGATATGATTGGTGGAATCGAGCCAGCATTGTCCAATCACGAGGTTCATCTCGGAGCCTGTCCAATGAGCGCCTCCGGGGGGCCGGTCGGGCCCCTGGACCACGGTCAGCCCTGGGTTGGCCGCAGAGGCTGTGGGTAGCGAGCGGGCATGAGCGCGTCCGTGAGCCGGGCGGCGGCGGCTCTGCTGCGCTGGGGGCGCGGCGCGGTCGGCGGCGGCCGCCTGCCAGGGGTCGGCGTGCGGGCGGCGAGCTCGGGCGGCCAGGCGGAGCAGCTGGACGCGCTGGTGAAGAAGGACAAGGTGGTGGTGTTCCTCAAGGGGACGCCCGAGCAGCCCCAGTGCGGCTTCAGCAACGCCGTGGTGCAGATCCTGCGACTGCACGGCGTCCGCGACTACGCGGCCTACAACGTGCTGGACGACCCGGAGCTGCGGCAAGGTCAGGCCCGTGGGATCCAGCGGCGTGGGTTGAGCAGATCTCTAGAGGAGCGGGGCTTCGCCTCGCCTTCGCCTCGGGGCGAGCTGTCTCGGGCTGCGTCGGAGGAGGGTGATCAGTAGCGTGACCCAGCAGGTCAGCTCGGCAGTAGCTTGCTGAGCGGGGCTCGCAGCGAGTACCCGCGACTTGGCACACTGGGGATACTTTGAGGGTCTTGGAAACCAGCGGCCTACTTGATAGGTGAGACACTGGTATTGTGTGTGTGTGTGGGAGGGTTCAGGCTTGCCCGTGTGTGCCTGAGGTCAAAGGCTGGCCTCTCATATTTAAGGCCCCGAGTGTCCGGGGCTGTCTTCTTGCTGCACAGAGGGTTGCGCCATAGTCCAGCTGGACTCACGTTGGGATCCTATTTGGCGGGGGGGAGGCACGAACTTTGGTTTTTTAGATACCGTAGCATTGTGTGAGGACTGGGGCTTGGGAAAGGCTCAGCGGGAAGAGGAAGCCACAGTGACTTCAGACCCCAACCTGATTAACAACTGCCTTTGTACAGAACAGCCAGACCTGTGACTTTTCACTCACCGACCCTGAGGCCAAGAAACTGGGTCCTCATGCGTACTGGAATCGGGGAAGCCTGCTCCCTAGTTCCAGGGCCGGAGTAACAACTCCCCCAACCCCCACCTCCGCCCCATCTTCCTGACCTAGTGCTCTGTTTGGTCACTGCTGAAATGAGACATTTCTGTGTTAGCACGGAATGTTCAAGCTTTGAAATTCCTGCCTATAGTCATTCTTCATGTGTCTGTCCTGCTTGACGGGGCAAGCTGGGCTCTGGAGAGCAGATTTGGCTTGGAATCTATTATGGTTCGTCAGCTTTTCCTTCTCGGGAAAGTGAAGATTATGGCACCAAAACTGACAGAGTCCACAAGGAAACGAGAAAAAAATAAGAATTATAGCTCGGTGTTGTAATTCAGCACCTGTAACCCCAGCACTCTGGAGCCTGAGGCAGGAGGATCACCAGTTCAAGGCTAGAACTGCATTGCATCATGGGAACTTCCCCATCCCCTTATACAGTGTACTTATTATCATCCTATCTGGCACAGAAGACACTCACTAGTGGCAGTTACTTTGTTTTCAAACTTGATGGTTTCCAAAGTACTTTTCTCTATGTTGTCTAAAGTAGCTGGCCCTACATTTGCTCTCCGTGATGGTATTGATGGACCGCACTTTAGGATAAAGCCGAAGGAGGAAGACAAGTTAACGCTACCAGGAATAATGGCAAGCCACACATTCTGCTCAGAACCTCGTGTTTTCCTCAGCTGTTTGTGAAGCCTTGGTTATCTGGCCCTGGGCAAGCTGTAGTTTTGAGTCAGAGGTGGCTCCCTGCTGGGGAAGATAAGCTCCCACTGTGCAGTCTGAACTGGGACCTACCCACAGTTGCCCTGCAAGTACAACTCCTAGCAGACAGTTGCATTGTGGGTATCTTGCTTAATATGAAGTCCGGGGTCTTTGGTTTAGAATTTATGTTCCTCTCTGTAGTATAACTGCAGGCAGGCTGTAACAGAATACAGCTAGTATAAGCACTAAAAGCAAGGAGGTTTGCTATCCTCCATCTCACACGTCCGGCCTCTGATCTGTCTCATTAGGTGATCAAACGAGAGAAGAATTTAACCCTTCCTTTTTCTTATTATTCTTATCGAGACAGGCGAGCCAAGCTGGCCTAGAACTCATTGTATAGATGAGGCTGCCCCAGAACACAGATTGATCCTGCTACCGTTCAAGTGCTGGAATTTCGGGTGTGAGCTGCCATGCCCAGCCACAACTCTTACGTTTCTTGACTGTTGATTTTATTGGCTTGTTAATTTGCTTAATAAGTGTGTCATCAAAATAATTAAACATATGTTAAACATGTGGCTAAGAGAAGGGCTGTCTTTGGACTGTGAGAGCGATGTGAGTGTGCTCCCCCAGTGGGGCCTTTCTTAGCCAGGTTAGGCCTTTACCCTGTGGAGACTCTTCAAGCTGTTGTCTACACCCTGAATTTGCCAAGGGGCAGGGAGGCAGGAGGCTCATCCTTGCTTTGCCAGGCTAGGAGGGGCCCTCCTACCTGTCATACTGCAGCGTGGGGCCTATGTAGCATCAGCCCTTCCTTTTTCCTTGTGCCAGAATTTTACAAAGGGCCCTGGTCCTCGCTTTTATTTCCTGGGGTACACAGGCCACAGCCACAGGGTTTTTGAGGAACCCAGGGCACAGTGTGGCGTGGTTCCTTGGGCTTGTTGCTGCTGGCCTGGCGGGATCCTGCCTGTCTGTACACAGCGTTTCACCCTTAGGCAGTAGCCTGTGGCGCTGGGAATGCCACCTGAGCCAGCAGGCTTTCTGTGCTGTTGTTACAGTCCCACCGCAGACTCCTCTGAGTAGTTGGCAGTCCTGTGTCCGTCCCCATGTGTTCTTTACTGCCTGCCAGAGTAGGAAGTGAATGTTGATGAAAGCGTAACTCTTACCCTGTTTTTGTTTGTCCTTATAACTTGTAAACTTTTCGACGCATAAGCCTATGACATCGCCATACGTGTACATTACCTAACGCCGTCAGAGTAGCTGGCCTAGCTGTCACTTTGGACATGCGATGTCTTGGTGCTGGGACATTTCGAGTCTCTCTGCAGACTGTTGTCTCCCATAGTTTTCTCACTGGCCGTCATGTTTACTAGAATCTCAGAATCTCACTCTGCCCCACCTGGGAACTTCCCTTTCTTCCTCACCCTTCTCCCAGGCCTCTTCCCCGCAGCCTGTAAAAGTGTATGAAGCAGTGTCTGAGCATTCCAGGCAGTAGTCGGGCACTCACTGCTCTGGCGAGCATTGGAGGAAGCCATGTGCTGTGGGTGTCTGGCACCAGCACTTTGGAATTGTAACAGTGTATTGGAGGTGAGCAGAGCTGTCTCCCTCCTCCCAGAGCGGTAGTCTGGAGTGGAGACAGACTTCCTCTGTGAAGGGCCAGGAGGTCGGTGGGCTCCTGGGCCCCCATTTTGTTTGTTGCTCTGTTGTTGGAGGCTGGAAGTAGACTTGGATGCTGTATACTCAGTGAGCAAGTTGAATTCAATAAAACTGTATTTGCAAATCCAGGAAGAGGTTTAGCCTGCCACCGGCCTGCCACCCCAGGTCTAGAGGAGCCATGTAGAACAGGATACATGTGTAACGTGTTCATGACAACATGAGTTGTGGTGGGGACGAACCCACGCATGCAGTCCTGGCCTGTTAGCAGACTGGATGAGCCGATGGGAGTTCAGTGCTGGAGGGTAAAACTATACTGTGCTTAAACCAGGTCCTGGTACACTTGACATGGATAAATATCAGAAACACGTTTGGTCCATACTGTCTCTATACATTGATGTCAGAGGTCCCATGTACTGTACATGCGTGTGCAGTGATCAAGAGACTGTGGGGAGGGTCCATGGGTTCAGAGACTGGCTTTAGACTTCAGAGACCTAGATGTTGCCCTGGATCCTCCACCACATGCTAACTCTGTGACTTTGGGTGAGTTACTTAGCCTCCCTGAAGCCTAACAAGGATAGTTATCATACATCTGTAGTGGTCAAATAGGATTATTTATGGAAGATACTAAATGCTACTTTCTTGTTACTGTGTGGACTACCCAGCTTGTATCATTCCTGTGTTCTTTGCCCCATGCTTTCTGTTTACCGTGTTGCCCAGAAAAGCACTTCTGTGACACACAGAGCAGAACATCCTTGTGGTTCTGCTTATGGATGTGGTACACACACATCCATAATCCATAGCCTCAGTGCTCGGAAGCAAGTCATTTCACCATACATGCTGTTTGGTCTTCTCAGGCAATCTGCAAGGCAGCGGAGCTCCGCTCTGCAGCTGAGGAAGTGGACTGGGGGCGGGGGGTGTCTGTACCTAGAGGTCAGCGAGCCACTTTGCCCACCCGTGTGCCTGAGCCTTGTCTGCTCTGCTCCCAGCATTTGCTCTCCTCTCCTGAGGCTCTGCGGTTTCCATGAAGGAAATGTAACCCTAGGACGTGACTGACACACCTAGCCCGAGATCCCAGAGCCTGGTCTGTGGCCACACCTGGAGTACTGCTGTGAACCACAGTGCCATTGCTGAAGTGCTCCAGTGTGGAAAGCACCATTGAAAATGCACAGGGCAGGGCGATTTTACACATCTTTTCTCAACCGTATTTTTTCTGGATTGATAAGCTGTAATGTTGGGGGGGCACGTGTGTGTGGGTTCAGTACCGAAGGGTGTGGACACCAGAAGTCTATGTCTGGTGTCTGAGGCAGGGTCTCTTACTGAACCTGGAGCCAGCCTGGCTGGCCAGCACAACCAGGTGGCCTTCTTAGCTAGCTCCACCCCTAGAGCTGGGAGATTACAGATGTGCTGTGATGCCCAGCTCTTTTACGTGGGTGCTGGGGGCTCAAAACTCACGTCCTCATGATGCAGGGTGGCACCTTGGGAACCGAGCCATCTCCCCAGCCTGGGAGTATTGATTGCTTGTCTGTGTGGTCTTTGGTTTGCTGGAGTGGTGGTAAGTGGCCTGAGTCTATAGCTTCCCGCCCCATGCTAGTGTCTCTGTTTAGGGTGACTTCAGCACTTGGTATGAGTTTGATCACTGTTGTAGACAACATGATTCACACTACAACCTGTTTGTGGTCTGATTTTCTAGCTTTCAGGAGCGCCTGCTTGACTGTCACTAAATATTGCAGTTTTTGGAAACTAAGTGGGAAGTAAAAAAGCCTTTATGGTTCATTTTAGTGTTTGAGGTATAGGCAGTGGTCTTTGTTACTAGAAGTTTCCCGCTTTACTCCGTAAGAAGAATCCGATATCTCCTGAACTATTGAAGCTCATGAAAGCCGGGGCTTGTAGCTCACACCTGCAGATAGAGCGCTCTGGAGGCTAAGGAGTAACTGCAAGTTTGAGGCTCGCTTGGGCCACATATGGAGTTCCAGGCCAGATTGGGCTAAAAGAAAACAAAAAACCTTCCAGCAAGCAACATCAGCAAAAAGAAATCCCAGTGACCTGTCAGTCGGTGTGTGGCACCCTGAGTTCTGCCAAGATGCCATCATTTGTCCTTGAGGCAAAGTTCTTGAAATGTCAGCCATGAGGCAAGACAGTGGGCAGAGTAAAACTGTGGCAGTGTGTGGTCTGAGCCACTTGTTGGCAGCTAAGTGATGCGCGCTCTGGTGGAGGACCCCATAACACAGCCCTCAGCACGGAGCTTCTCACGTGGGACCGCCCAGAGCAACTACACTGTTTTGAGTCCAGTGTGGTTTGGGGCGATCCTCAGGCAGCAAATGTATTTCATTTTGATATGTTCCAAAGCAGTGAGCCCTCGCAAAGGTAGTTAGTGTTCCCTGTGGAGGAAAGGTCTAGTCAGGAGGCTTAGACGGAGCCTGTATTTAAATTGTTCTTCATTCCCACACCCCACCCTCAGTTGTAAAGGTAAAGATTCACAGCTGACCTGTAGGCTGTTTGTACTTGAGGGTCAAGTTTAAAATGCAAGCAAAAACAAATCCACGACCCATGTACTGAGTAGTTGTTTAGGGTTCATGGCACCCCATATCAGTATGACGAACACCTTGTACTCAGCAGGTAGTTTAGTGTGCTAGGTACTTGATACTGTGAAGGCTGGTAGGATTTACCGCAACTGTAGTCCCCTTCCCTTCTTCCTGAGAGGACCTCTCTGTGAAGTCCAGGCCAGCTTTAGCTGAGTGCTGGCTTTACAAGTGTGGGCCACCACGCCCGCCGTCTGGAGAAGCAAGATAAAAGCTGTGACTCGGGCTCCCTCCAGCTCTGCTATTTCAGCAAACTCAGTACTTTTCAGAGAACGACAGTACGTTTTAAAAGGAAAATGTATTGTCTCCTGAGACCGTTGGGTTGTAACTCAAATTGGTAATTTTTTTTTTAAGACAGGGTTTCTCTGTTTAACACCCTTGGCTATCCTGGAACTCATTCTGTAGACCAGACTGGCCTTGAACTCACAGAGATCTGCCTGTCTCTGCCTTCCAAGTGCTGGGATTAAAGGTGTATGCCACCACCACCTGGCTCAAATTTGTAATTTTGTTTGGAAAACCATTGTTGAATGATGAGGTAGTAAGAACAAGTTTGTCTGCATAAAAACCCCACTGTGTGACTGGTTTTTAGATGTGTGTGCTATTATATTTTTTTGGAAGCACCTGCTCACTTACTTTGTGTGTTTATATGGTCGTTTTGGCCATTTAAAAACACTGGCAATAGTATTTATGTCTTTGTTAATTTGTTGCTGAATTGAACTTAGGGACTCTCACTCATGCTGACCAAATGCTCTGCTGCTGAGCTATATTCCCAGCCCTTCAAAAACTTTCTGTTAATTTGTTTTATGTGCATATGTGTGCAAGTGCACACACACATACACAGCGACATCTAATACTAGTCACAATCACCATGGCTGTATACCTATGTCTGTCACCAGGTTCTGTAGAGCCTATCCAAGGAGCTGAGAACATGGGGCTTAGGAGTTGCAGCCTCAGGCCCAGGGTTTTCTGTGCCTCTTGGTAATCTTCAAAAATAACATCCACTTAGCATCTTAAGTGTAGGTCAGCAGTGGGGTCACCCAGTCAGCCAGTGCCTTCATCTGGACCCACATTTCACAGCACATTTGGACATGAAGCTATGATGTTTCTGAAAGCATGACCTGTGTGGATGATTACAGCTTTGCCTTGGCTGGGCAGTTCCATTCCCTGCTGATGCGTCAGTGTTTTACCAAGGGCCTTCCCTGAATCTCACGGAAACCTCAGGGGCTGAAGGGTGAAAGAGAAGCCGAGGGAGCACGTGACCTGTCACGTGATGTGCTGTCCCTTTGAAACTCATTGCTGTCCAGGAGTGGGGTGGGGCTCAGGGAGAGTCTGGATTTCTGTTAGGAGTGGGGCTGTGGTGCCTGTGGTGGAAGAGTCACTCCCTGATTGTTTAGTGACGCATCTCCATCTCTCCACAGGTATTAAAGACTATTCCAACTGGCCTACCATCCCACAAGTGTACCTCAATGGCGAGTTTGTGGGGGGCTGTGACATCCTCCTGCAGATGCACCAGAATGGGGACCTGGTGGAGGAACTGAAAAAGCTGGGGATCCGCTCTGCCCTGATAGATGAGAAGAATGAAGACTCAAAGTGAGGACTCCGGGTCCTCGCCGAGCAGAGCGCCCTCCCCACCACATTCGCTGCCAGAAAAGCCTTACCGCGTTGGTCCTGTTGCTGTGGCTGCTTGCGATGGGCCTCCTGGCTGGCAGGCGACAGGCGGTTTTATTGGTCTTTGGCTCAGAATACCGTGTGGTGAACTTCCTTATAACCACTGCTCTGTAAACCAGCATTGTAATCCGGTGTTGCTGGAACCCAAATTGGTTCTTTTATTGTCTTTTATTTTCTGCCTGGTTCAGGAGTCATTCCTGACTGCTCTACGTGGGTTGGGTTGTAAAGATGGCAACCCCCCCTGGTGTTTTTGTAACTTCTTCTGTAAGGGAAATGATGAACAGAGAAGAAAATGTGATGGCTGGAGTGTTGTTGTTTTTTAAATAAATTGCCAGCACAGACTGTGTGTGTGTGATAATTAGCCCAGCAGCCACCGATTCTTTGTGTTTTCTTCCTTTTTTTTTTCTTTTTTCTCTACTGCCCTCTGCTTCTTACTCCTTCCCCCCTCTGTCTTTCTTTTTCTCCAGCCCAGGCTGGCATTGAACTCATTACATAGCCAGGGGGTAAACTGAGCTTGAGGTCCTCTTGCCTCCACCTTCCAGGTGCTGGGATGTCAGCCACCTGCCACGGTAGTGCTGAGAATGGAATCCAGGGCGATGTACCTGTTAGACAAGCCTTTACCAACAGAGGTACGGCCCCTTGATCTTATTTGTGTCCTCTTACTGTAATTCATTGACAGTGACTCTCAGGTTCACCATTAGGCTGTAGGGAGTGCAGGACAGTGTGTGGGCCCTGACCCAGGTGTGCTGTGCTGAAGGGATGTGGTGGACGTGAGAGGGGACCTCCCTTGCCGACTCTTGGAGCCCGTATGAGCCAATAGCTAATGGGAAACAGGCATTGGCCTTTGAAGCATTTTCTTTCCCATGAGATGGAGTCTAAGAGGAATTAATTGGAACTGTGTTCATCTTCCAGTATAGTGTCTGGGAGGGACTTCTCCAGGGCTGATCCATCCAGAGCCTGGTGTGGAGGACCCGATTCTCCACCCCACCTGTGGGAAAGAAGCACTTTTCTCCCGGTGTGTCTGGCTCTGCCAGAAACCACCTTCAGTCTCCAGGAGCCAGACAGCATTGCCTAGAAGTCACAGAGTGTAGTAGGAGTGGCGGGCCGCTTCCCGCCACCCGGCTAGCTTTACCCAAAATAATTACACAGAAACTGTATTCTTTTAAACATTGCCTGGCCCATTAGCTCTAGCCTCTTACTGGCTAATTCTCACATCTTGATTAAACCATATTTAGTAATCTGTGTAGCACCACGAGGTGGTAGCTTACCAGGGAAGATCTTAACCTGTGGCTGTGTCAGGTGGGAGAATCATGGTGATTCACTGACTCAGCTTCTTTCTCCCAGCATTCTGTTCTGTCTACTCTGCCTACCTAATTTTCTGTCCTATCAGGACCAAGGCAGTTTCTTTATTAATTAACCAATGAAAGCAACAGATAGATAGATGACACTCCCACATCATTTCCCCTTTTTCTGTTTAAACAAAAAGGAAGGCTTTCATTTTAACACAGTAAAATTACTTATAACAAAACAGTTATCAAGCAAGAATTACAGTTACAATATTTATATCTATTTTATCTTTTATCATAACTAAGGAAAGCTATAACTATTTTTTTAACTCCATCAAAGACTCCAGAAGGATATAATATTACCTAAGCAAACAAGAAATCTAAAACTCTAGAAATGACAGAGATATCTTGCTGCCTGGACAGTCACTCAAAGTTCCTCTGTACCGTTGGGGCATCCATCTTTGGCCTTTAGGCCCATAGTGTCCAGCAGACTTTTCCATGAAGCAGGAAATTTCAAAGACAGTTCAGTCATTTTCTGCTGTGTCCTGCAGAATGTCTCGCAGACTTTTCATGAGTCAGGAACCCCGAAAGACCATCTCACCTTTAGGCAAGTTCAGCAGTCCTCTCTCTGTGGGTTCTCTGTGTCCAGTTTATGCAACAGTCCAGGCAAGAGCAGTTTCTTGCCCAAATGGCTATCAAACTCCATAAGGAGCCTCTTTGATGCCCATCTTCCTCTTGAAGTAGCTGGTGCTGCTAGGAGCAGACGTGTCTCACTGTCATGAAAAGCCCTAAGTTATTAAAACATTTAAAATGCCATATTCTGCAGTCTTTGAAAGATATGAAGAATGCCTATTTAACTGAAATATATCTCTATATATCTAGAAAATCTAAAATGACTACAAATTTGACTATTATAGATGATTATCCATTAACAACCTATATACATTACATTTTTAAATGAACTACACAATCACAATACCTTAAAATTAGAAATATGCATATACCTATAACAAAACTGACCTTAAAATCCATACCAATGTAAATTTTTCATATCTGTATCATCTCCCCCTTTAAATGTAAAAGAACATTTATAAACAATATTTGGGAATATGGGCGCAGTTTTTTCTCTCCAAATTGCTTCATGCTGAATGGGGGCGCTGTTATTTAGGTCTTTTATGGTATAACCTGTGTGCTAGTTTCATCTCAGTTGGCAGTTGAGCAAAGTAATTTTTTGAGTGTTCACAGCAACCTTTCAGGGGGGTGTGGTCTATTATACCATATTGGGATAGAAGCAATCCACAGGGTCTCATCCTCTGTGAAAACAAAAGAAGAAATTCTTTTTTAAAGCATGATATCCTTAGACCCAAATTTTGAATTTAAGATACCTTTAGAACATATATGTAGGTTTTTCAGCTTAGCAGCCCATATAATGAAATGTCTCTCTGTACTTAGCTCCTTTATAGTCAAAAATTTTAAAGAAAACACAATAATACACAGAATCCAGGCTTTCTGAGAATTTTTCATTTTTACGTGGCTTATTTTTCTTTATTTTTTTAATCTATAACTATCTGTACTCTGTCTCTTTAAAGACTTTACCCCCCTTTTTTAAAAGACATTAACTTTATTCTTTATATTCTTCTCTCTCCCAAGCCTACGTACACTCATCCAACATTGTGGCTCATTTAGTGGTCTTTTATGTCTGAATCTGTCCTATTGTGAATCTGTAATTTTTTTAGTATCCAGGAGTATTTTTTAAAATGTTAAAGTACTTCTTAAAAACTGAAGTTGCACCAGGTAGAGGTAATATGGTACCGCCTGTTTATTGCCAGTCTAAACCTTAATTGTGCTGTTATTATGGTAATTACGGTAGTTCCTGCCTGAGGTCAGCACAGTTCAGCATGGCATAGCCGATTGTGCCTCTGAGATGCCTCTGAGCTGCAGAGCAGCGGGCTGCCCACGATGTTGGCTCCACCTCTCTCCAATTTCAAAATGAAGGACATACCGTGTTGTGCTAGCTCTGGGGCCGCCAGGTAGGAGCCACATTCAGCACTTTAACTCTGAGACTGAGCGTGTGGCACAGAAATTCTTTTCTTCCAAGTTACAGCCAAATCTGACACGCAGAGCACTGCACGGTCTGAAAGCATCTCTCTGTATGGTGGCAGGAATCCACCATGCTCTGCCCACCTGCCTAAGTCTGATTTCGCTGTCTGCCCAGGCAGGAAGAGCTGAGCCAAGGGCATGGTCTCAGCTACTTTCCTGCCGATCCTGAGCGGGAACAGAAACATCCAGTCCCATAAAAGCCATTGAAATTATTCTGCTTCTTTCTCCCAGCATTCTGTTATGTCTACTCCACCTACCTAATTTTCTGTCCTATCAGGGCCAAGGCAGTTTCTTTATTAATTAACCAATGAAAGCAACAGATAGATAGATGACACTCCCACATCATTAGAGGCAAGAGGAAGGCTGCTTTTTCCCATGAAAAGGGCAGAGAATGAATATTGGCCTCCCAAAAGCTGGTCTAGAGCTTTGTGTATTTAGTCATCTTTAGCTCCACTCTCTTCCTAAGATAAGGTCAAAGGGTAGATGGGCCTTCCTGCAGGCAGGGTCTGCTGGGCTCCCAGGGTTTAGGATTCTCCAAAAGGGGAGGGAAAGCTGCAGACCAAGGCTGTCCCTCCCCCATCTCACTAGGGAACTGTGAGCCAGATAAGAAGATGACAGCCCTCTGCAGTGACTAACCTCGAGGCTTTAGGAAGAGGAAAAGACTTGTTAGTCTGTAAAGGTTTTAATGGCATCAATTGCATGCTTACCTCTTTTGAGCATGCAATTGAGTCTGCATGGATTCCTCACAGGGCTAGAACCTCTTGGAAGCCTTGTCCTGCAGGTAAAGAAGGAGCCCGGAAGGGAGGCTGTGCTCAGGATCCTGCCTGTGCTGGCAGCCTTGTCCTCTGGCTGGGAGAAATACATCAACAGATGACTTTCCTGCCTGAGCATGAATGCCGGGCTGTGGGTCACACAGCAGTCTGCTGAGCTTGTCTCTTGTGGATTGAGTTGCTCTTCCATTTTTGCTACTTTTGGCTTTTCCCTGGGTTCTGCCTGTATTCCTTAAGGCTCCTTTGGAAAAAAAGTGCAATGATAAAAACCGTATTAGCAAAACAGCACGGCATCCTCTAGGATATTGGCTGCTCTAGAAGAGGCCGCCAGGGGAATGATCCGCTCAAAGCCTGTGAGTCGGTGAGATCCTATCGGTCACCCAAAACGTGCCCTCTGGAATCCCTGTAAGAAGTGTAATGTTCTTTCCAGAAGTTAATTAAGAATGCTTTCTCTATGATTTGCACACCTTTACCAAGTAGAAAATTAAAGATGTTATCTCGTGAGTCTGTGTAACTTCGTGGTCTGCATAATTAGAGTTCACCATGTGGATTAAGCAGGGACACACAAGTTCCTTGTACAAACTGCATCGCACCTGCCCTCTAGGAGCGTTACATAGCTTCACAGATGTCTGGTGTATTTCATTGTGGCTGTATCGGATTTTTGTCACACTTTCCGAATCGTAAGTTAGTCTCTTTAGAAATAGGTGGAGTTATACTGAGTGAACCAGGAGGACCTGGTCACCGTGGCCAAGGACTTGAGGTGGAGGGTCCCTATGTGGAATCAGCGGCGGGTAGGCCTGGGATAAACAGACTGAGCGAATGTGATGCCCAGGGAAAGGCCCCAAGGCTCCTTGTGGTGTATGGACATGTGGCCACATGGGAGTCTTCACCGTCTCCTGGAAGTGTGCTAAATTCTCATTTCCTGCCTGCAGCCCTCCCCTCCACCCTCCTTCCTCTGTCCACCCCCTAGCCTTTCCCTTTGTCACCACCCCCCTCCCCCACTCCTGCAACATGACCAAATAAGATCTGTGCTTTCATAACCCATTCCTTTGAGTTTTAAACGAGCTAATTTTTATTTCCTTGAAACAATGCAAGTATATAATTAACCAGCCGGCCACGGTTTGATTCCCTGCCTCTGACCTTTCTGCCCAGAGTCCGTTCTCCAGGGGCTGTCAGTTTTTGTTGCTAAAGTTGGTTTTCCTGCCTCTGTAACTCTCAACACTCTTGTGGCATTTTTAGGTATTACCTAATTTTACTTTTAATTTTAGGGTCTTTCTTTCACTGCCAGTCTATCCCACTTCTAACTCCCACTCAGGTAAGCAACAGTGTTTACATTATTGCAGCTTTAAAAAAATGTTATTAGTGTATGTGTTCTCTCCTTCTGCCATGTAGAGTTCAGGGGTTGAACCCAGGTCATCAGACTTGGCAGCAGTACTGTAAGGGCCAGCGTTAACCTGTAAGCCCCACTTGCCCAAGGACAGATAACTACCTGGACTGCTGGTGGCTATTGTTTGTGGGCAATAACAAAGCAGTTTTGCTCGCCTAAATAAATTTGTTTGACCTAACTGTATATGCCTGATCACATAGAGCTGGGAGGCACTTGGGCAGGAAGTATGATAAAATGTATGCTTGCAGGCTGGAGAGATGGCTCAGTACTGTTCTTCCAGAGGTCCTGAGTTCAATTCCCAGCAACTACATGGTGTCTTAATGACCATCTGTAATAAGATCTGGTACCCTCTTTTAGCCTGCAGGCATACATGCAGACAGAACACTGTATACATAATAATTTAAAAGATATATATTTGCTCCTGATTAGACTTGATGGTATGGTGACTTTGTGGTTTTGCCTTTTTAAGCCTCTGCAAAATGTGACTCATCAATGAAGGGCCTGAGAATAAGAACATAAAAATGTCGATTCCAAAAGTAAGAATGTAGAAATTAAGAAATATAAAGTTGTAAGCCTAGGAGAATGAGAACAGATTGTCAGCAGCTTTCTCAGCAGCTTGAGGATTAACTATTAGCAGTGGATTATTTTCGCTTTACAACCCATAGCTCTGTTTACAAGGCCAAAGCATCTCTCTGCAAACTGAGAACTAGCCTACGGATATGAGCCGAATCAACTTTTAGGAAACAGATAAATGACCTCTGGGTTACACATTATCCCTGCTGTGTGAAACTGGCAGCATCAAAGGGGAGACCACAGGGCGTCAGTAAACACACACACACACACACACACACACACACACACACACACACACACACACCACACTTTATTTCTTTGCTAGAGCACAACCTGTAAAAGCTTCATGAAGCAGGTGCGTGGGAGGTTCACTCTGCGAGACCAGCTCTTCTGAAAAGGTTTTGTCAGGCCATGTGTTATTGAAGGGCTTGGCTGTGACCAGAGACATCTGCCCTTCAAGTTTGGTAGCATGGCCTCACTGTCATGGACATCTACAGCTCTGCTTTGCAGCCCCCCCCCCATAAAAAAAAACCACTTCAAGATCATTTTCTAAAAGTCCTTGGCATATGTGCTATCTTACGAGTCCTCCCCTCCCCGCTCCCTCCCCCCCCCTGTAGCTTTTTCTTCCAGATCTTTTATCTTACAGTGGCTTTTAGTCTGTAGAGCCAGATCATTCAGTTCTGAAACATATTCCAGTGGCCTCTTAGGAAATTCCCCACCTCTGATTTCTGTTAGAGTTTGGGTCTCTCAAACTGATCCTAATTTGATCTTTTCTCTCTGCTCAGATATCCTTTAGAAAATCCTCTCTGAATTCCTTCTTTCCATCCCTCAGATGTCTGCTATGTGTCTCTTGGTCCGTGGTCCTGCAGCTTCAGAAGAGACCCTGTGAGCACTCTGCTTCTGCTTCAGACTTGGGATGCTTCTCGGTGCTGGGAAGGATATTTGGAGGCATGTTCAGCTGTGTTTATGCGACAAGGAACCCAAGGAGGGCTGGAGCCCCTGGCTGGGTGCATACAGGTGAAGCTGTGGGCTTCCTGTAGTTCTTTTAGTGGATGTGTTTTCCTTTGGGGATCCTGTGTCGAAAAGGTTTCCATAGGAAGAGCTGTTGGGGCCCTAGAAAGAAATGGATGGCCACATAGGGTTAGCATGCATGCTGGCCCATAGGACCAACTTGAATATGTACATCCTCAGGACCCACAGGGAGCAGGGAGGAGACACTGGGGCTGAGTACCTGATTTAGTATCTGTAAAACTGAGGACATGACCACTCCAAGGTATAGTTAAGCAGGGTGTTTTTATTGTAGATATGAGGGAGAGAATAGCCAAAGGAGTCTATCTGGAAGAATCCAGAGCACAGAGAAAGTGGTAGCAGACTGGATTTGCCCATGACAGAAGAGAGATAGGGGAGAGCGAGAGAGGAAGAGAAAGAGACCACCGTGATGTGGGATTCCCCTCTGTATGCTATGAGTAGGTTTTATTACCACTGGTTATTAAAGAAGCTGTTTTGGCCAATAGCTTAGTTGAGTAAAGCCAGGCAGGAAATCCAAACAGAGATATATAGAGAAAGTAGGCATAGTCAGGGAGACGCCATGTAGCTACCAAAGGAGAAAGATGCCAGCCACCAGCCAGAACCTTACCAGTAGCCCACAACCTTGTGGCAAAACAGATTAATAGAAATGAGTTAATTTAAGATATAAGACTTAGCTAGAAATATGCCTAAGCTATTGGCCAAGCAGTGTTGTAATTAGTATAGTTTCTATGTTATTATTGTTTGGGTCTGGACAGCCAGGAAACGAATGAGCAGTCTCCACCTGTACCACCAAAAGAGGGGCGTGTGAAAGGATATGCCAAATAACTGGGTCATTAGGAGAGATTTTGTGCGGGGGCAGGGAGAATTTCTGAGGTTGAGAGGTTCTCAGTAGGAGGTTGGAAGAACTAGGTACTTGTGATTCTGAGGGAGCCTGGAGGCCAGCATGCACTTTGGTGTCCTATGGTATACTAATAGGCACCGCAGATAGCCATTTGTCCCTTCTGCCAGTGGTAATGGACCTGACTCCATTGTTAGACAGGGACAGGTTTCACAAACTCTTGAGAAATGCTGGCGTTTGTCTAACCACCAGAATATGGGGGAGTGGAGTTTCCTCTGAACCTGACAGGGTCTGACTCCTCTCACCTGACTGTCTCTTTCTGCCTCCCACGAGCCAGCAATGTAATGTCTGTGAAGCAGTCTCCCACTGCCCTCCGGCAGTGAAAGGAGGACCTAGCAGCCAGGCACTGGGACTGGACAGTCACGGTTCAGCCGGACATGCAATGCTCCCAGCCCTGTGCACATCATTGTCTCCTCCTGGAAATGATCTCAAGCCAGAGCACCCAATAACGATCTGCTCTCCAGTGTGGGCTCCAGGAGGCAGCGGCCAGTAGCTGAGCTCAGAGACCAGGCTCCAATGGGAGCTATGGGTGTGCACCAGTGTTCGGGTGCACATCCTTGTGAGCAAACTGTATGTGTAGAGCTCGGACCCGGGTTCTAGAAGCTCTTAGCCCTCCTTCCTGCATAGTGGCTTTCATGTGAGTATCTTCTTCACGCCAAGAAGCCCTGTTTACTACCCTGGTTGGAGAGCAAGCTGCTACCACCGCTGCGGAACTCCAGTCAGTGATATCTTGACATATTCAGACATTCACCCATACCTAAGCCAGGCTTGCCTATGCCAACCCAGGGGCATGTGTTTGCACACGAGCATGCATGTAGTCTACAGGCATGCATACATTGGAGCACATCTAAAACAACTGCAATGATGTGGATCTTTTAACTGGCTTTATGTGCACGTTTTGTGGGTACTGCTGCATCTCATTAGGTAGTGTAAGGTTTTTCTGGGCCCAGTGAAGGGTTTATCTTCTCAGACAAAGGCTTTCCCAAAGGAAAGCCAGGACAAACAACAAAAGCAGCTTGGCCAGTTCAAGTACTTCCCTTGTTACAGTAAGGCAGAGATGAGGAGACAGAACAGAAAAACAAAGGACTGATCAATATAGGGTTACCTTTCGGAGAAGGATTAAGGCAGAAAACTCCAGTATTGTGACAACTGAGACTAAGCAGCTTGGAAATTTAGCTACTGGGTTGCACAGTTCCTGCATCCCTCAGAAGGTCAGGTGACTGAGGTTTGGTTTGATGATGTGAAATGTTGGTTTTCACATGGTTTGGAGGTTCCGTGAGGGAACCTACTCCAAACCTGCAGCCTCCTGAAGTTCTTGTTTAACAAAATCTCTGTGTGCATATGTGTAATGAAATTTACAGAAGGGCAGAAAATGTGTCTGTCTTGTCTCATTATGAACCAACACACATGGCTTTAAATAATTAAAAGCTGCTTTTCTCTTAGATTCTAAGTAGACCCAACACTCATGTAGTTTTAAATTTGATCCCCAATGATAGAAAATCAGATGATTTGGGTCTGGTGTCAAGGAGGTAGTACCACAGAAAACCAGGAGATGGCACTGTTGCTTCCAGAATGAACCCCTCTTTGCCTAAGTGGCTTCAGACTGGCTCCCTCCTCCGGTTGGTATACTTCAGGCTATTGTCCTCTTTCTAGAATTCTTTGTGTAAAAAGTGAACCCGGCTCTTTTACATTCTCCCCTGTAGAGCATCCTTGTTTCCTCTCATGAAAGTGGATCTTGCTCTCAGACACTTGGGGTCTAGGGAGTCTATTTTGGAACCAATCACATCAGAAATGCATAGCATGTCTCCAGTCTGTGGGCAACATAACAGACCAGCATCTAGTGGTTTCCTCAGGCTGAGAGCTGTTCTGGAGAGAGGGGAGGAAGGCTGGGGATGGAAGACTGACTGCCACTTAATTGGATAAGTTCTCTGGGCCTCAGTTTCCACACCTGCACAATGGAGGTGATTAATAGCTCCTGTTAGAGAATAATTTAGAGACAGAGTTGAGGCGGAACATCTGCTTTTCATAAGGCAACAGCAAACACCAAGGTTTATAGAGCAGAGGGGGAGGGAGAAGCCTGGCTACTGGACAGAACCGGCTTCTCTAGGAAAGAGTACAGCTGGGATTCCCCAGGATCTATAGTAAATATAACAGAGGGTAGGTATGGAGATAGACTAAGGGACCGTGGGTCTCCCTACGAAGGGGAAATTGAATAGATAGTTATGGATGAACAGGACGCACCCACCACACACACACACACACACACACACACACACACACACACACGATATGGACTCAACAGGGAAAGGGAGGGAAAAGAGGAGAGTAAGGGAGAGCATATAGGGACAGCTGATACTAGGGGCCATTGAGGGGTTGTGCGAAAACCTAATACAGTAGAAACTTCTTAAAAGTTTCTACTTAAGGGGGCTGGAGAGATGGCTCAGTGGTCAAGAGGATTGGCTGTTCTTCCATAGGTCGTGAGTTCAATTCCCACCAACCCACATGGTGGCTCACAACCATCTGTAATGAGATCTGGTGCCCTCTTCTGGTGTGTCACCATACATGGAGGCAGAATGTTTTATACATAATAAATAAATCTTAAAAAAAGTTTCTACTCAAAAGATATATGTATATGAAAGAAATCTAAACTGAAATCACAAAATAACAGGAGAGACAAAGTCCCAACTAGACATCTCTTGCCCCTAAATGAAACCTCCAGTGCTGGAAATGGCTTACATTCCTAAGGAGTTGTTGGCCACTGGGGCCCCATGGAAACCCCCAAACCACCCAGGCTATTGCCGAGACACACACTGATAGTAAGGCCCTATTGCTGAAGACAACACCCACATAACCAGCACAATAAGTCGAGCTGGTGTCTATCCAGGGCCTTCCCCTCTGCTGAGTAGTGTTCACCAACCCAGCTACAAACCCTGCAGCCTGCAATGGTGGTTTGCCTGCAAGGCATGCTGGGGCAGGAGGGGCCCAAAAGTTGTGGGAGTGACCACCAGTATCTGAATCGAATTAAGGAAGGCCCACTCCAGAGATGAAATCCAAGCTCAACATTGCCTGGTTGTCCAAGAACCTGGGATTAGATGGGACAAGGACCTAGCAAGCCAAAAACCACTGTTCTGCTAAAAATGTGTAGCAAGAAAATGACTCCTAACATCATGCTGCTATCCTCTGCTCAGCCAACATCAGAGAAGCCTCCTCCTGCAGTGGATGCGAACAAATACAGAGACCCACAGCTGGACAATGTGCAGAGAGTGAGAGACCGCGGAACGCTCGGTTCTAACGGGGTATTTCCATCAACTCTCTTCCCTCAGGGTTCAGGGAACACTGTGGAAGAGGAGAGAAAGATTGTAAGATCCAATGGGGATGGAGGACACCAATGTCGGGGTCTGATGCTAGCCCAGACCCTCAATTATTTCTCTACCAGACCTAACATAAACTATCTCTCTCTGGACCGGCGTGGAGGAGACGGGAATAAAGACATGACTCACATGGTTTCGTCGGGAGGGAGATTCTCAGAGATCCCTCATGATATCCTGAGTTTACATTCTGAAGAATTCCTTGTTTATTCTCCAAATAGTCTTTATACCAAAACTTAACTTGAGGAAATGCATTATCCTTCTGTCTCCTAGGTAACCAGGCAAATGGCTTTTTGTCACGTCCACATCTACCTGTCTGCTCTGTATGCCAGCTGTCACGTAGGCTTGAATCAGCATCTCTGTAAGGCGTCTTCCAAATTACAAAGGAAGGAGCAAAACCACATCCTGACCTTTTGTTAGGTTAGTGACAGCCTGTCTGGAAGTTTATGTGACCCTTCTCAGGTGTGGCCTATGGCTTGATAGCTTGGTTGCCATACCGTATAGAAATATGGGCCTACACACCAAGAAAGCTAGACCTTCCAGACAAAACAGGACTGACACACATATGAACTCACAGAGACCATGGCAACACGCACAGGGTCTGCACATGTCTAAGCCAGCTGACGTCCCAGTGCTGAGCAGGGGAGTGAACCCCCAGCCCCCCAGCCCTAACCCAGAAGCTATCTCCAGTTGGTAACTGCTTGCAAAGGGAAAATTAGTTTTCCCCAAGGGCGTCTCAGTGGGTATGCAAACCACTCTTAAGGGCAGGCCCCGTGCCCAGCAGTAGGTGGCTATCAAAAGCTAACTCAATGGTGTGTTTGGAGGGTTTCTTCATCTTACAACGCTTTGTCTGGGCTGTGTTTGTTTTAAACCTTACAGGTCTTATATATTATGGCTTCTGATGGTGTTTGCATGGGAGTGTGTGTGTCTCAGCGTCTGCATGTTTCCTGTGCTTTTTCTTTGGCTCCTTCTCCCAGTTTGTTCCTATTCTTTTGTTTTCCCACCTGTTTGTTTTCATCTTATTTTACTTTTATTATTATTATTTTAGATACTTGTATATTCTACTGAGAAAGAGTGTGGATTTGGGTGGGTCAGTGGGTGGGTGAAAATGTAGGGAGTATTGGGGGAGAAGAAACTATAATCAGACTATATTATATGAAAAAGAATCTATTTTCAATAATTAAAAGAATTATTCTGTCTGAGGGCTGCAAGCAGGTCAGCAAAGAGTGTGGCCCCAGTTGTTTAGAAATCGCCTAAGAACTTGGGAGTCCACCTGTGTCATATCCAGGACAGCCAGCCACTGCTCTGTTAGACCCTCTGGACAGCCCCCTGGGGTTGACACTCTTCCCTCTTCTGGGCTTCTGTCCTTCCTTCCAAGGGCAGCAACAAGACTCTGAGGAAAGGGTGTGAGGAAGATGTTGGAAGTGTGATGCTTTGAAAGCAAATGGCCTCCATAGGGTTACAGGGAGTGGCACTATTAGGAGGTGTGGCCTTATTGGAAGAAGTGTGTCACTGGGGATGGGGTTTGGGGTTTCGAAATGCTCAAGCCAGGTCCAATGTCTCTCTTCTTGCTGCCTGCTGATCCAGATGTGGAACTTTCAGCTACCTCTTCATCACCATGCCAGCCTGCACACAGCCATGCTTCCCACTGTTGATGACAATGGACTAAACCTCTGAAACTGTAAGCCAACCCCCATTAAGTGTTTTCCTTTGTAAGAGTTGCTGTGGCCATGGTGTTTCATCGCAGCAATAGAACATTAACTAAGACAGAAAGTGTGATCCATGTATGCAGTTCCTATAGGCTTATTATCCAAAGACAAGGCTGACTCTAGGAGCTAGCTCAGCCTCTTGCTTTTGAATTCTGAGTGGAACCATTCCTGCAGGTGCAGATTTAGGCGTGGACTTGAATAGGAGATGGACTCTGTGGATATAGAGGAGTTAAATCTACAGTCTACATATAGCACCAGTCAGCTGTGGGGATACTCTGAAGATTAGTGAGACAGTACCATTTAAAATCCATATACCTCTGGGTATGGAGGTGCACACCTTTAATCCCAGCATTTGGGAGGCAGAGGCAGGTGGATCTCCGTGAGTTTGAGGCCAGGCTAGTCTACAGAGTGAGTTTCAGAACAGTCAAGGCTGTTACACAGAGAAACTGTCTCCAAAAAAAAAAAATCCCTTTTTGTCTCTCTCTTCTCCTGTAATCTGCTGGCCTGTTCTGTCACCTGAGTACCCTCTCCCTTTAGGAGATGGGCCCCGCCCACTCCCAACCTTCCCCTTCCACTGTCCCACCTCCTCTCTCTCTCTTTCCCTCTCTGATGTGGGATTGCCCTCTGTGAGCTGTGATTATCATTAATGAATAAAGAAACTGCTTTGGACCTATAGGAAGGCAGAATTTAGGTAGGCAGGGAAAGCTAGGCTGAATTCTGGGAGAAAGAGGGGTGGAGTCAGAGAGAAGGCATGTAGCTGCCACAGACAGATGTGCTGAAACTTTGCTGGTAGGCCATGACCTCGTGGTGGTGCACAGATTACTTGAAATGGATTAAATATAGATATGAGTTAGCCAATAAGAAGTTAGAGCTAATGGGCCAAGCAGTATTTTAATTAATATAGTTTCTGTGTGGTTATTTTGGTTCTGGGCGGCTGGGATGAACAAGCGGCCTCTTCCAACACCCCTCTCTCTTTCTCCCTGCCCTTCTTCTGGAGAGGCAGCTTCTGTCTCTCTCTCTTCTCTGCCCCACTTCTTCCTTTCCCCCCTTCCCTTACCCCTCCATAACCCACTAAATAAACTCTATACCACAGCTCTCTCTACCTGGCATATCTATCTGTCCCTCTCCTGCCAAGGCCTCAGGCCACGGGTGACTCACCATTGCCTCTCGTGGGACCTGTCCCCCACCATCTCTTTATAAATGATAACACCTCCCCCTCCCCTTCCATTTCTTCACACACACACACACACACACACACACCCCATCTTTTTTTCCTTCCATGTCTCTACTGGAGGTTGAACCAAGGTCTTATATATAGCTAGACACTAGACAAGAACTCTACCACTGAGTTATAAATACAGCCTGTTTCTTTTGTTTTTTTTTTAGACAGGGTCTCATTCTGCTGCCCAGGCTGACCTTGAACTTACAACCCTTGCCTCCTGATCCCCGGTGGCACCTCCAGGCACATCTCTTTTTCTTTTCCAATCTCCTCTTATGTTATTTTTCCCCCCAGCTTCCTCGTGGAGTTTAGAATCATTTTGTCAACAGATTCTCTTTTTAACTTTTGCTAGCCTACACACATTCAAGGCATTGAAAAATAGCTGTAATTTCAGCCTGTCCCCAGCCCTGCAGAACACCGACTCCATTTGGCAGGACACACTTTCCCTAACACCCACTGAGATCCCAGGGCTGCGGCCTCTCTTCTCAGCTGGCTCAGGCTCAGGTGGGAGGCTTCGATCACAGTCACTTCTCACCCCTCACCGTGGTGACAGGGTCTCCTTTGGAACACAGCCTGGGAGATGCTGGCAACCAGGTGGATCTGATGCCCTCACTAATGTTGTTAGTCATGACAGCAGCAGCCCCACCATTACTGTGTTGTCTAAGGGCCCGTTCTAGTCAAGAGCTGGGTCAGTCATTTTCTATACTGGATTTCACTGTAGGGATCAATATAGTGCAAGTTTGGAGACTTTGAAAAGGGAAATTTATCCTTTGGAACTGCTGCATCTGTAGAGGGAAAAGCAGCAGCAGGCGAGAGTAGGTGGCTGAACAGCACATGCCAACCAAACTTTATTCACAAAACACATGGTGGGTGGACTCAATCTGGAGGCCACAGCCTAGGGAGCCTGGGGCGTGGGCTGGCTGAGGGCAGGCTCTGACGTTTGGACCCACACACTGGCACTGTTTATCTGAATGGCTTTGGGAGGATTGCTTGGGGTCTTTATGGCTAAATCTTACCCTCCTCCCTTTCATTGTAAGAGCGGTTTTAGCTGCGTGAGGGACATTCAGCAATAAAAACTACACCTCCCAGATTCCCCAGCTCCCTTGAGGCTTTGGGGATGTGTACTTAAGTCCTATCTAGTGGGGTATAGAGAGATATGTAGCCTGGGCAATCTTCCTGCTTCTACCTCCCATCTCTGAGATTGCAGAGCTGGGTCACCATTCTTTGCGTTCTTCCCTCCCCCTTTTCTTCCTTCGTCTTCCTACTTTTTAGATATCTTTAATCTGTCTTTCATTCATCCTTTTTATGAAGATTTGTTTATTTGTGTGTGTGCACATGTACAGAGACCAGAAGAGGGCAGTAGGTCCCTCTCCATCTGTTCCTTTGAGATAAAATCTCTCCCTGAATCTGGGGCTTTCTGTTTCTAGGCTAAGAAGGATGCAAGCAAACCCCAGTGATCTTTCTGTCTCTGGCCTCTTTGACACTGGGGTTACAGGCTGGACACTTGGCTTGTTAAATTGGAGTTCCTGCCACCCGTAGCAGAGCCTAGGTTAGCGAAGGCATTCTTTGTGTTCAACAAAGAATTTTCAACCAAAATTTAGAAAATGTTTGTAGTGAATATATGAAGACCAGAAGACGAGCTTTCCGAATGACAAAGTGTTTTCAAAGTGAGAAATGGCCTCTTGGCACAGCTCAAATGAATGGAGGTTCCAGCTGTTAGGTCTCAAGGTCTCGGCGTGTCTATATGTCTAGAGATGAGTTCGAACTGGACTATGGGAAGGTTTACGGCAGGTAAATAAATCCAACATTCCTTAGGAACTTGTGAAACTGGTTCCCATCTCCCAAAGGAGTCATTTCCTTACCCCTGGCAGAAGGAGCACACAGCTCCATTGACCTGTACCTGTGGTCGCACAGCGGCATCCATGCTGGCCTCCAGGCTCCCCCAATCCCTGCCCAGAAGTACCTGTTAGGCATTCCCAAGTCCACCCTAACCTTCTGACCCTTCACAACTCAGATTCATATTCTCTCTCTCTCTCTCTCTCTTTCTCTCTCTCTCTCTCTCTCTCTCTCTCTCTCTCTCTCTCTCTCTCTCCCGTGTTTTCAAGGCAGGGTTTCTTTGTGACCTGACGTCCCCCACACATGCTAGTCTCGCTATTCTCGCTCTTCCTTTCTCTCTAGCTCTTGCTATCCCTCCTCTTGCAGATAGCCCTGACCATGTCCAGTCTGTTTTCTTTTCTCTCTGCTCTGGTCTCTTCCAGATTACTCTGGATTATTTTCTTTCTTTTGTCTACAACAGAAACCTTTTTTTTTCCTTTACTGTACCATGGAGCAGTCTTGTCGGCAGTTTCTTTACTACGCCCTTGTTTACACCAGCCAAACAAGGTTATGCTTGGATAAAAAGGAAGTCCCAGGTATATGACCCTTTGGAGCTCTTGAGGGTCTTCCTTGTAGAGCTTCTCTGTCAGACAAGAGGATCTTTCTTTCTCTTTCTCATCTTCCTCCTCATCCTATCCCCCCTTTTTCCCACACTCTCTTCTCTTCTTGACAGTGTTTTGTGTAGCCCAGGCTGGCCTCAAACATTCTGCACAGCCAAGGATGACTTTGAACAGAAACTCGACCTTCCAAGTTCTGGGATGACAGGCATGAGCCACTATGCCTGGTCTGTGCAGTGCTGGGGATGGAATCCAGGGCTTTGTGTGTGCAAGGCAGGTGCTCCACCAGCTGAGCTACCCCTTAGCCCTTGGATAAGAGGACTTCTAAGGGCCTTAGACTTTTTTTTTTAACTGCTTTTTACACCACCTTTGATGGATAACAGGGCCCTTAAGAATTAGAAATGTTGGCCTAAAATTTGACTACAGGAAACCTACAGAAATTATAAAGAAAATAAATCAGTTTAGACAGAAGTGACAGAAATATTTCCAATGGCAGGAACTGAATGTAGTGTAGACAGAGAACGGATTGTCAAGCCTTCTTGACTGCAAACGTGGGCCATTGCTTATGGCTGTTACTTCCCCTTGGAAAATGCAAAGAAATGCTTTTTTACCCTACACGGGGCTCTGAGAGAACAAGATTAGATTCCGCGCTGGTCCAGCTCAGTGAACCAGAGAATTTATTGGGGTTATTTATATGGCTATCGATAACCTCAGAGCACCCGTGTCACCAAAATGTCTCCCCCTGGCATGGGTAATGACCTGTCAAAGCTGCACCACCTGAGCATCAGGAAACCTTAGGACGCAGGACCGGCTTTGATTACTTTTCTCATTGCTGTGACCAGACGCTCAACAATGTGAACAGAGACTGTGCTACCTACTCTATCTCTAGATTTCCCGCCATAGGCTGAAGCAGCTTCTTTATTAACCAGTAGTAATAAAACATTCACAGCATACAGAGGGGCATCCACATTCCAACAATTGAGCAGTTCAAGGGAAAGGGGGCTTATTCTGGCTCGCAGTTCCAGGGTATACCATGCATCATTGTAGGGAAGGCACGGTGACTGGTCACATTGCACCCGCAGTCAGGAAGCAATGAGCGACGAGGGCCACGCTTGGCTGTCTTCCTTCCTTTCCATTTATGCTCAGGACCCCAGCTGAAGCGATAGTGCCACCCACATCCAGGGTCTCTGTCCTCAGTCAGACCTCTGGACACACCCTAACAGTCACTCCCAGGAATATGTCTCCTGCACGATGCCAAGTTCAGGTAGGTTGAGAAGAAGATATGTAGCCCAGGCCTCCTGCCCCATCTCTCCTCTCTGTGCCACTGCTTAGTTGGAGGGTGAAGTTGTCATCTGTGCGCGTCTTGCCATTGCATTCTGGGAGTAGGGAAATGAGATGTGTCATTGTTCCTTCAGGCCTTTGACTGGAGAGAAACTGCAGTTGAGGAATTGAATCTCAGAGCTCCACCTACCCACAGCTTGGTCCTGATTTATCTGATGGGATCCTGGACCTTGAACCTGAGCTCGAAGCCATAGTAGACTTTCATTTGGGTGTTTTAGGAGCCTTAGCTTAGTCAGTTTTGCATACAAAAGGGGTATAAATTGCTATGGCTAGACAATGGGTGATATAACATTTCCAGAGGTGGTGGCTGGGCTGGGTTGAGGAGATGGCTCAGTTGGTGTAGTGCTTGCTGTGCAGGCTCGGGGACCTGAATTCAATCCCCAAAACCCAGGTTTGAAAAGCCAGATGTAGTGGCATGCTCTTGTAATTCCAGTTCTGGGGAGTCGGAGACACGTGGATGCCTAGGGCTCACTGGCTAGCAGGCCTAGCTTAGATGGCAAATCCCTAGTTACTTACAGACCACATCTCAATAAACAATATGGACAGTGTCTGAGCAATAATATCCAAGGTTGCCCTTTGACCGTTTCATATATATGCATACATGTGTACTACAAACACACATGCAACCAGCCCCAAACAGTCCTCATCAACTGCATAGATACATGTATTACTTTCCCATTCAGGAAGGGCGTCTACTTTTTCTGATGCCAGCTTGTGCTCTGAGCCACAGAAACAGCGGAGGAGTTGGTTAAGACTGGCTCATAGGAGGCCTTCGAGCTGCTGCCTGGGTCTCTTGGAAAGCTAGCTCACGCTACCGTCTTTTCAGGAACCCAGCTGCTGTGGCAGAGGCACACGGTAGAAAAGTCACATGTAGGAGTCTGGCTGCCAACTCCAGCTAAGCTCCCAGCTGACAGCCACTTGCGGCTGAGTGTGCTGCCTTTGACTCCCAGCCTTGGTGATTCTTCGGTGGCCTGGATCCCAGCTACCAAGCGTCTGAAAGCACAGTCGTTCTTCGCTTTCAGAACAAGGATTCCAGCTGAGGCCAATCCACGTCTGCATTGTTTACTTTCCTGAGCGCTGTGACAAAGTGCCCGACAGAGGCAGCCTATGGGAGGACAGGGTTTATCTTGGCTCAAAGTTTGGGCAGCATGGTCAGGAAGGCAGGAGGATGGCAGTGGGAGTTTGTGGCATGGCTTTTTCACATGATGGGTGATCAGGATGCAGAGGGCTGAGGATAGAAGCAAACCCCGGCTCTAACGCTCCAGGTGCATGCTGGGAGGGTTTCGGTTCTTCTCGTTCTACTGTCTTTCTTTGCTTTGTGTTGCCCCCTCCCCCCAAGTGGACTCCCTCCAGCTGGGTGCTGCCCTTCTGTCCATCTGCCCCATACTTTCTGCTCCTGATCCCTGCCTGGGACCCCTCTCTTTTCTTGAGTCCAATGGATGTAGCATGTCAGATCCCCATGGAGAACCAGTTTTCCTAGAATTCAGGACCCCAAACTCCTGGTCCTTAAACTGAAAGTTTTTGATTGGTTTTGTATTCTGAGCATTTACCTAGAAAATTGAAGTGCAGGGAATTAGAACCTTAGGCAGGAGAGGCCCTGAGTTTCAAGCCTTGGAAATGGCCTCTTTCAAACCCTGATTTTCTTAATCAGGTCAGGGGCGTGAGCTCTGGAGAGCTGAGGACCCAACCTCAGGGAGGACTTGTGCTTCTGGGAGCTTGCCTTCACACCCCGCCATCTCTAAGGCAGAAGATCTAGAAAGCTCAAAACTGAAGTTTATCTGCGCACTCTGGGGACTTCACCCTCACCCCAGGGCCGTGATCAGCACAATCGTGTCCCAAGGATAATCTTTTGTAAACTTTAGCCAAAGCATTTTCATTTTTCCTTTCCGCACATTTATTTCCTTCTAGCTGCTTGCTCCAGGGGAGCCAGAAGGCTTAGTGCCCAAGGCAGGAGAGGCAGAGGAAGTCCAGGTTCTGAAAGCTTAGAAGAATCGCTCTGGGTCGGGATTCCTTTGTCTACCTCCTTAGCATATCCAAGGTTAAAGCCTGAAGGCTCCCAGGCATCCCAGTGGACAGTGTGTGTGAGAGAGGCCAGGCCACCAGAGAGAACGGGTTCAGGGAGCCAGGTATCTGTCTGTGAAGGAAAAGAGAAAGCAGCAGGGCTTGGAGGATTGTGGGAGAGTGGAGGAAGACCTGGAGGTCATTAAGAGCCTCTTTCCTGAGTACTGAGCTTCCTTCCTGGGACTGAGGCTGGCAGATAAGGCAAGGTTACTCAGAAGGCAAACATGGCTGTTCACTTTTCTCTTGGAACCTCTGGGAGGGCCAGCCAAGGGGACCCTGCATGTTAGCTTTCTCTGGAGTGATGTAGAGACTAAATGGACCCTAGAATGCTTGTCCTGGGCAAGCCAAGGTAACCTGTTGGCTGGTGCTTGCCTAAGTCCCCAAAGGGACAAACCAAAAGCAAGGACCGTGGAAGAGCCCTCTGAAACAGAGCCGGAACATTCTCTCCCCTGTCTGTCTAATGTTGGGACTAATGGGTTCTGGCCTTCAGCTGCTCTTCCCTCCTAGAACCTTCTAATTAAAGTTACTAGAAGCTGTGCCTGGCTTAGAGGATCAGAGGATGGGATTTTCAGCTGTTGGCCATTGACTGCAGTGTATTTAAGCCTACATGGTGCTAATAAAGAGGGCTTTGGTATCAGTGTTTAAAGGTCTGCCTGTCAGTCTGTCTCTGCCTGAGTATTCTCCACCTCCAGCCCCTTTCCCGAAGCTCGTGAACTGGGGCCGCGGTGCGTGGCAGTCACAACACAGACAGCGGCATGATCCCGAGGTGTCTCTACCTAACGGACCAGGAACCAGGAATGGCTCCCTCCATCTCCTCAGATGCTCCAGTGGCTCTGTGAAGAGCCCCTTTAGTGGCCTTTGCTGCTGACCTCCTCTGTTACTCCTATGGCCTTGACAATGTGAACGTGATCCTTCCACGTTGGAGGCAAGACAGTAATTACCATATCTAAACTAACTTCCACTTGTGGTCAAGGATAGGAGCTCTAAAAGACTGTTTTCATCTGGTGATGGTAGTGTACCTCTGTACTCCCAACACCCAAGGGTGTGGAGGCAGGAGGATTATGAGTCATTTATTTGTTTGTTCGCTTTTTTTTAAAAAAAGATTTATTTATTTATTATGTATACAACATTCCTTCTATGTATGCTCGCATGCCAGAAGAGGGCACCAGATATCATTACAGATGGTTGTGAGCCACCATGTGGTTGCTGGGAATTGAACTCAGGACCTCTGGAAGAGCAGTCAGTGCTCTTAACCTCTGAGCCATCTCTCCAGCCCCGCTTTTGTTTTTTGAGACAGGGTTTCTTTATGTAGCTTTGGCTGCCTGGAACTCAAAGATCCATCTGCCTCTGCCTCCAGAGTGCTGGGATTAAAGGTGTGTGCCGTCAACACCAGACTAGGATTACTGAGTTCTAAGGCAGCCTGAAATATATATATATATTGGCCTTTGCCGCTGACTTCCTCTGTTACTCCTTATGGCCTTGACAATGTGATATAAATATATAAAAATATATATATTTAAAAATATATATATATACATGGAGAGAGAGAGAGAGAGAGAGAGAGAGAGAGAGAGAGAGAGAGAGAGAGAAATCATGTCCCCTAAAACAAAGAAAACTAAGGTCCTCTTAAGGATGTCGGCTTACTGGAGATAAAGTACAAAGTATTAGAATTTCTAGAAAGTCTATTCCTCAGGCTGGGGACAGGCTTAGTTATTTCTCATACGAGGGCCTAAATTTTGATACCCTAGTCCCATGCATGCCTGTGATCCCACCTCTTCTGTAAGACTTTAAGACAATCCTGAAGCCATTTTTGACAATTCTGAGCCCTCTCAGCCTCTGTGCCATAGTGCTTCCCCTCCTCCCCTGGGAACCAAGGACCTAACAGCTACACTCGCAAGTACTCAGTTCCTGAACAATTACCCATATACATATGTTTTGATTCAGTCCCCTGGAAAATGGGGTCAAAATGACCTCTTACCTCATCTGATCTGGCAACAGCTCTCCAGTCAATTATTGGTAATAGCCCTTTCGAATAAGCCAATCAAAATAGTCAAAGAATAACCCCCTTGCTTCTGTGGCCCCTTTAAAAGTAGACTGTACCAGCTATTCGAGGTCCCTCGGCTTCCCGAATGCTGGGAGACCCTGTCATGACAGAATTAATAAAATCCTCATGCTTTTGTATCAGCTGTGGTGTATGAGATGGTCTCTGGGGGCGACTCCTTCTCGGTGTTTGGACACTAGAGTCCAACACTTCCAGCCAGGTTCCTCAGGAACCCAGGGAGCTTTCCACCCTGCACTGAGCCCCTAGCCTCCCTCCATAGCCCCAGGAGCCTGCTTCTATTTCCCAAATCTGCAGTAATTTGGTCAACTCCAATTTTATTCATGGGGCAGTTTAAAAACAGGTCGAACAAAAGTCCCTCCGCTGCAGTTTGAGGGGTTGACCTGGGTTAGGCTGTGCCTTCGGCATCATTTGAAGCACCTGTACCTGGTTTTTTTTTTTTTTTTTTTTTTTTTGTACCTGGATTTTGTTTCTCTTGAATACCCTGGGGACAGGGACACAGCTCTTCTTAGATTTCAACTGGGTGTGGTTTCACTCCAAAGAAGCAAGGACCACGTCCCAAGGGCAACATCTGCCCCACTCCATAAAGCAAACCCCACTTTAGAATTCAGTGCTCCCGATGACCCTGAGGCTTCATGTGTTCCAGGATAGCCCCAAACTTCCTACATATTGGGTGTGATCTTGAACTTCTGATCTTCCTGCTTCAACCTCCCGAGGGCCGGGATTCCAGGGTGTGCCAGCACACCCAGCGATGGCTGCCACAAGCTAGACCAGCGCTACCAATGGAACTCTGTCTCTAGCCCCTCTTTCAGATTTTGAAAAGAGAGAAATTTCCTCAGGAGAAATTCTTCTAAACCAGCTGTCCCAGCACCCCTTTGCATTTGTGGGGTACCAGGTGTTATGGTTTTGGTCTCTGGTCCCTTTAAGAGACAAGCCACGCCCACCCCCACCCCCATCCGCTGAGGCAGGTTGATCTTCAGCTTCCTGCCTGAGCTCGCTCTCTTTTCCATCTTCCTCTCAGAGAGGCAGCTTCGCTTCTGCCTCTCTCCCCACTTCTCTGCTTCCCCCCTTCTCTGTCTTTTTCTCCTCTTCCTCCTCCTCCTCCTCCTCCTCCTCCTCCTCCTCCTCCTCCTCCTCCTCCTCCTCCTCTCTCTCTCTCTCTCTCTCTCTCTCTCTCTCTCTCTCTCTCTCCCCCCTTCATCCTTCCTCCTCCATAACCCCCTGAATAAATATTCACTCTGCAAGTCATGTCTATCCATGTCTCTGTCTTCTGCCCCCCCCCCCCCCATGTGTCTCCCTGCCTGGGACCAGCCACTGCTCTGGGACCAGCAGCCGTCTCTGCCTGGGACTGGCTGTTCCCAGGGCCCGCTGTCTGCTGCCACATGGCCCGCTACCACCATTTGGGACCTACAGCATTTCTGCTGCCTACTGCCGCTGGGGATCTTAAAGCATTTAAAAAAAAATATATAAAACCAGGTGCCTGTCAGACATTGGCAGGGGCTGGGCAGGAGTAATGGCCCCAATGGGTCTGTTTTTTTTTTTCTTTTTTGGGATGGCCTGTTGCAGGACAGTTTCTGGCCTTTCTCATCAGTGCTCCCAGCGCATCTGCTTCTGTATTGTCTCAGCCATTTCAAATCACTCAATGCTGGCACATAGACCCCTTGAGTCCTAGATACAGGCTGTGTCTTTTGTCTTTGTCACCTCTCTTCTACCCTCTACCCCAAAGAGTTTTACAATCCCAGTTGTGGCAAAGGGTGAGGAAGTGGAGGTGTGCAAACACAGGCACAGCAATGCTCCAACCTCAAGGGTCATCTGTGTGCTGGACTTCAGGCCATGGCTCCGGGGTACTCAATAAACAGGGCATGCTCACCTTGCTGAGAGCTACGCCTGCCTCTTGGCTGATGTGGAGGACAATGTCTAGCTTCTGCTACCCCAGCTAAGGTCACTGGTACCAGAGTAGGGACCCATTAGCAGTGCACCGAGGATCTGCAGCAGGCTGCAAGCATTTCAAGTGTGCGCAGGCAGGCAAGACTTGCGACCTCCCTCCTGAGGCAATCTAAATGTTAGTAGATTGAAATCCTCAACCACTCCGGTCTGCTAACAAGAGGAGTAAATCACCTTTGAGAAACCAATTATGCTGCCCTAATAGCATCCTGCTCACGGAGCCCCATGCCAAATAAACCCAAATACAGTCCCGCAGAGCTATGTCAATCGTGCAAACTCACAGTCCCCCCCCACCCCTGCCGCCGCGTGTCCCCCACCCCCGCAGCCGCGTGCCCCCCACCCCCCAGGCAGATCAGGGTTCAGGCTCCAGACAGCTGGTTGACTAAGAAGGTGGTCAGGGTTCTACTATGCTGTAATGGCTCCGTTCTTATTCACACACCGCCTGCATCCTCACTCACTTGAATATTCAGCTTCTGTTTCCAGTCACCCCTCCGCCTGTGGAGGTGATGAGGGTTGTGGGTGAGAGACTGAGATGGGGGAGGCGGCAGAGGGAAGGCTGGCAGCAGCCTAAGCAGAGATTGCAGGGCTATATGATTAGGGGGGAATCCTTAGGGTTCAGAGTCAAGTGATGGGGGAGCTGTGGGAAGGCAGCTCTTCATGACCATGGTTAAGGGAGTGGGCAAGGCATTTTGGGAATGGAAGAAAAAAGTGTTGATGGGCAGAGGGGAAGGAAAGTAGAGATGAGCTTTCACTGGGGCTCTGGGGAGGGGAGGGGAGAGTGTAGGGATGATGGAGGATGATGAGGGTGTTAGGGAAACTGGCTCCCTTTCTCCATTCAAGGAGGCTAGGAACTCCAGGGCTGAGAAGACCCACCAGGATCGTGACCTGGAGAGAGGGGTTCAGGCACTCCTAGAGATCTCAGTGGTCACGTGGGCCTCATGGTCCCAGAAGACAGAGCTGGCCAACAGTAGCTCCCAGAGAGAGTCTAAGGCCGGCCCTAGCCTATTCTGAGCTGCTGTCCTGGAATCTTATATGCAGGTCCCCAAATGAATTCACAGAGCTGGATTTCCAATGCAAACTACATGAGGGTTTTTAATAATATTCAAACTTGAGTTTGGACTACACCTCCACCATGCCAACACAGTGGGTGAGGGAAGTGCAGCCCCAAACCCTGGGGAAGGGGTAAACTTTTAAGGGGGAGTTGAGTCCTTGGGATTAGGTGAGCAGTATATAGGAGAAGGTAGTTTCTGAACCCATTGGTCAGTTGGTCAGTTTTTGGGGGCAAAAACCTAACAAAGAGCTGCTAATAATTGACAAGGTGTCTTCAAGGACAGGATGCCTCCCAAGAACATCTGGACCCTGTTAAATTTTATGGCCCTGCTCCCTATCTTTTTAATTGTCCATTTTTAGGGTATCTGCTCAAATTTCTGCTATGGCAGCACCTTTCTGGAGCTGAGATTCACATACACCTCCCCCCCCCATCCCGCCCCAGCTGATTATATGACTTAAGATGAAGCCCTTTCTTTAAAATGGAGTTTGCAAAGTCAGGTCCTCACACAGGGTGGTTTGTGAAGGACAGAAACTTGGCCACTTATGGTTTGGATGTCAGCTTTTAGAGACAGAATTTCATTTTGTAGCCCAGGATGGCCTTTAACATGCAAGGTAGCCCAGGCTGGCCTTGGAGTCAAGATCCTCCCATCTCCCTCAGTAAGATGTTTTCTTTATGAAGTTCCCACCATCAACTATTTTATTATAATAACAGAAAATGCACAAGACATTGCTAAGCAAACTCGTTAACCTTAACCTGGGGTTCTTACCGTGTATCTAATGTGGATCCTACTCTAACAGTTTAATGGCAGAAGGCAACCTTGGTGTGTTGGAGCCAAGGAGCACCATGCACTCACACCATGCCACAGAGCTCAAGGGCGGGGAGTGGGAGTTTATTGGAGGGGTGCAGAGGTGGCCTCAGAGAGAGAGCAGAAGAAAAGAGAGAGAGAGAGAGAGAGAGAAAGGCAGGAAGGACTTGCCTTTTATAATGCATGGGCATAGGGAGAGGGCTCTATTAGGTGGCTGCAGATCTCTTCAATTATATTAAAATCATTAGGGGCTGGAAAGATGACTCAGTTGAAAGAGGGTACTGCCTTTGCAAAGGATTTGGTTTCTTGCTCCTCCATTGTACCTCAGAATGGCAGTAACTCCAGTTCCAGGGAATCTGATGCGCCATCTTCTGGCCTTTGTGGGTACTGCATGCATGTGATGCACATACACATAAAAATCAAGGCAAAACACTCATACATAAAAAATGAAAATAAACAAACCTTTATAAATTAAGTTATCCAAATACAAAACCATGTAACCGAGTTATTAACTTGTGTGTTTCTTTATTAACATTTTAGATAATCAGGTCTGGTGGTAGAATCTAATAATTTCTATAATTTCGAACTAGAGACCAATGTAACTGATGTAAAACAACATGGAAACAGCTGTGGTTTCTACTGGAGACAAATCCAGTTATTGCAAATACTGTTATATTTTGTCACCCACAGTGTTAATTGAAGGATATGCAAAATTTCAATAAGAGATTAGGGAAGATAAGCATGTATTTATTTTCTCATCCACACTCATGGGTCACCCTGAAATCTGTCTGTGAACCTCGAGGGTGAACACCCTCACACCTGTACTTTGTGGGACCTCAAAAAGCAGGGGTGGCCCTTGACGTGTCCCTTTGGTAATGGAAGAATTCAGGAGTTTGTTGCTTAAGTCTCCCTCCCAGCTAACGTGTCCAGAAGCTCCAGACAGCCTGGAGTGATCCACGTCTCAGACATGACAGGGATAGCTGGTGTCACCCACTAAGTCATATGACATGGGGCACAAGTGACACATGTCACTTCAGGAAGGCACAGGAGAAGCCCCCTTTAGACTCATTCTTACTTCCTAGCCTACTAACCCTGAAATGACACCTTGAAGGGCAGCTTCAAAAGAGGGTGGGGTTGCTGTCAATGTGGTCCCCTGAGTGGTAGCCCAGGCTCCAACCCGTGTGCTTCAGGTCAGACTATGGCAGTCACCAGCAAGCTGCACGCTCACATAGTGCTTAGCAATGGGAGTTGTAGGCGCCTGGGGCTGAGGGTGTCCTTCACAGTCTTTCTGATTAGTACATCCCTGGTCACATTTCCTCTCTGGTGATTCCAGCACGCCTGTGTCATCTGGACACAGGGCACACCACATCTCAGTCTTTTCTGAGACAACAATTTTTATTTTATTTCATAAAAGTATAGGTGTTTTGCCTACATGTATGTCTGTGCACTACATGCAGGCTTGGTGCCTGCAGAGGCCAGGAGAGGGTGTCTACCAACTCCCTCCCCAAAACCGGAGCCTGCAGAGGCCAGGAGACCTCTCCCCCAGAGCTGGAGTTACAGATGGTTATAAGTGTTAAACGCTGTTTGAGTTCTGGGGGTTGATCCCAGGTCTTCTAGAAGAGCAATGTTCTTAGCTGTAGAGGAAGCCCTCTCTCTCTCTCTGTCTCTGTCTCTCTTCTCTCTTCTCTCTCTCTCTCTCTCTCTCTCTCTCTCTCTCTCTCTCTCTCTCTCTCTCTCTCTCCCTAAGCCTCATACAGTGTTTGAGCTTGTTGTAGACAACCTTGCTTCCACTTATGTTATACTCCACCCAACTTCCCTGGTAGCTTATTCACTCCTGAGGGAAGAGAGAACATGGTTTTCTGATTTAGACTGAGGCTGCACATCCACTCAGTCCTCTGTGTGGTCCTGTACTCTTTCTCCCCTACCATGTGCCAGGCACTGATCAGCGCGGTGAACTCTGAAGAAGGCTTGCACGCCACAGTGACTGCACTTCTGAGACTTATCCTTTGCGAAGCTGTCTGTCCTCCTTTTGACTGGCATTCTAAATGAAAACAAGCCCCATTTTGTTTTCTTTCTTAATGAAAGCCTTATTCACTTAAATGCCGTTTAGATCTACCAACCCCAGAACGTTCGTCTCGTGGCCCTCACAAACCCTCGGAATGTGTAGGAATCACCCTTAGTCTCCAGCCTGTGAAACAACTTACACGAGTGACGGAAACTTGTGTGATGTTTCATTTGCAGAAAAGTGACATTTGCTGTTTGCTTGACTCCTGGTGGTAGGGTTGTCCATAGCTCAGATCTGTGTATTTTTCTTCCAGTACTCTTCTGGTGAGTCCAGCCTCACAGCCTGGAATTAGGGGAATAGACATAAATTTTGTGTGACTAAGACTCCACCCAGCAAGTAGCTTTCTGCCCATCATCCCTTGTACCTCTTGTCCACCCTCGCTACAACAGCCTGTCACTTGCTTGTATTCCCTAAAATCCAAAAATAGTTTGTTTTTTGTTTTGTTTTGTTTTTTGAGACAGACTTTCTCTGTAGCTTTGGAGCCTGTCCTGGAACTAACTCTATAGTCCAGTCTGACCTCAAACTCACAGAGATTCTCCTGCCTCTGCCTCCTGGGTGCTGGTATTAAAGGCATGCGCCACCATTGCCTGGCACTACAAAGATAGTTTCTTGGGAGAAAGTGGTGTGTATTAGTTACTTTCTGCTGCTGTGACAAACACCACGCCCAAGGTAACTCTCAGAAGGGAGGGTTTACTGGCCCGTGGTCCAGAAGGTTAAGGGTCCACCATGGCATACAGGCAGAGCAGTACGTTGCAGACATGGCAGCAGGAACAGGAACCTGAGAGCTCACATCTTCAAATGTGTCTGTGAAGCAGAGACACAAACTGGAAGTAGGCAAGGATTTTCCTCTCCAAGCCAACCTCCCAGTGACATATTTCCTACAGCAAGGCTGCACTTCTAAACCTCCAAACAGGGCCACCAACCAGGGACCAAGCGTTTAAATCCTGGAGCCTGTGGGGTTTTTCTCATTTAAACTACCATAGAGGTTGAGATCCAGGAACTGGAGAACCCTCCCACCTTCTCAGGTGCTGGTCCCCAATACAATGGGTTTCCCCTTCCATTGCTCATCTCTGAGCTTTGGAGTGATGAGAGCGACAAACGTGAGCTCCATCCCTGTCACAAACCCATCACTCACCCACAATCTGCCCATCCCCACACTCCAGTGCATCCGAGGCTTTGAGCAGAGATTTCTCTGTTTGCTTTAGCCTACCCACCTAATGTTTTCATCACTGTGTTTTCGAAAGTGCCATAAATTATGAGTTTCCTTGTTTGGCTATGATAAAAAAAAATCAAGCTGTTTACATCTTGGAATGTGAAATTTGGAGTCACCTAACTCTGTGCTCCCAGGCCATGGCTACCTTGGGACAATGGTCCTGTATCCTATAAAGATTTGCTGCTTGTATTGGTTTAATAAAATGCTGATTGGCTAGTATCCAGGCAGGAAGTTTAGGCGGGGCAACCAGAAATAGGAGAATTCTGGGAAGAGGAAAGGCTCAGTCTGCAATCATCATCCAGACATACAGGAAGTAAAATGAGAATGCCTCACTGATAGAAGGTGCCAAGCCATATGGCTAACACAGACAAAAAGTATGGGTTAATTTTAGATGTAAGAGTTAATTAATAAGAAGCCTGAGCTACTAGGCCAACCAGTTTATAATTAATGTAGGCGTCTGTGTGTTTCTTTGGGACTGAATGGCTGCAGGATCGGCCGGGACAGAAACCTCTGTCCACACATGGTCCCTCATATTTGGCTACAGACTAAGCCATCACTTCTCCACTTTGAGATAAAAGTTGTTTTTGTGTCCATAGTAGGGTGTCTGCCTTTTCTCTGCACAGCTGAAAAGATCCGTGAGGACTTCTGCTTCTCCGCTGAAAGGCCAGAGAGGATGTATGCCACTTTGTGCGGCAGCCTGCTGCCCTGTAACAAGCTTTGTTGCCAGGGTTTACCCTGGGCTGAGCTGTGGTGTTTAGTCAGCTCCCTCACTGTCCTTGAATGGATCAGATCTACTCTCTGTCCCTTAACTTGCTGAGATGTCCTAGCCCAGCTCCTTTATGCCTTTTTCATGTCCTGATAAAACTGAGTTCACACCTGGCCTTTAAAATGGCCTTTTCCAATGTAACCTTTAGCAAATGTTTATTGATCACCTAAAGGATCGCGGTGGCATAAATGCCACATCCAGGTTCCAGAATTTGACCTTTCTGCACATTGTTTTTGGACTAACTTGGGGCCTGGCTCTGGGCCAGGTGATGTGGTTGCGAGGAGCGGCTGGCACCAGGTTCCCCCTGACTGAGAGCTCCTTGAAGGCCAGGATGGTTTGCTTTCTGTTGCTGTGATAAAACACGTGACCAAAAGCAACTTGGGGAGAGAAGGGTTGATTTGGCTCACATCTATCGCTGAGGGAAGTCAGGGCTGGGGCATAAGCAGGGGCCAGGAGGCAGAGACTGAAGCAGAGGACATGGAGGAACACTACCTGCTGGCTTACTTTACCTACTGTGCTCAGTTGTTTTCTTACACTACCCAGGGCTATCTGTCCACGCCTGGCAGCCATCACAGCCAGATAGACCCTCTCACATCAATCATCAGTCAAGAAAATGGCCAGGCTGTGGTGTACAGGCCATTTCCCCGATTGAGGCTCCACTTTCCCAGACGACTCTAGCTTGTGTCAAGCTGGAAGAAACTACCCAGTGCAGAAGAATATCTGCCTCCGGCTGACTTTACATCAGGGCCCAGTTCCACCCAACTTTCCCCAGCCCCCGACCACCCTGCAGTTGGCTGGCACACAGCTGACAACTGAGCTGCCTTCCCCCTTTGTAGCCAAGTGTGTAATGTTTAACTCTGTGGAGGAAGGAGTGAGGAAGAATCCATGCTGAGTGTAAGAAGAAGCCCAACTCAATTTGGTGACTATGAAGGTCTATTCCCAGGGACCACGCCATTTATTCACTGGGAAACAAGAGCTTAGGACAAAGTGTGGAGAAAGGCACACAGCTTCACGTGCCAGGTCAAATGGATGAGTTACCAAAAAGACCTATGAACACTGTGGAGCAGGATGGAGAGAGCGAGAACCTCTCATTGCTGACACCTCCTTTGGCTTCACACTTTCCTGTCTTCTTCCTGTCCCACAATATCATTCCCAGTGTCCCTCTCCTGTGCTTCCATCTGGATTTCAGACATGGTTGGCCGGTGGCACAAACAGCAGTTGCACATTGAATGCGACCCCTTAACCTTACAAGTTCCAGAGGACTTTCTGTCCCCCGTGCTACCTCATGGCATGATTTTGTCGTCTTTCAAGGCAGGAACTTCCGTTCTGAGACAATTGTCAGCAGATTATCTTCCTAACCTGCTGCTCGATACTTCCTTGGCTAGCGTAGGCTGGACAGCTGCCTAATGGCTTTTCTATAGCCCAGCGGTGTGCTGCTTCATTAAACCCCAGTGACGGTCACATGCGTGGGGGCACCCTGCTGATGAGTCAGGAGCAGGTGATGGCAACATACTCAAGTCAAAAGACAGATCTGTGGCATCAGAAGGAGACATCACGACTTCCTGCCACCATGCAGTCAACAGAACCAAAGCTCAGAGGATAAGGTTGTCATCTGAGGCTGGGCTGCTCAATATGGCAGCCAGGGGTCACACGTGGGACTGTGAGGTACATACTGGAGCTCAAAGACCTTTGTACAAAAACAGAGAACATGTATAGCTCATCATTGCTTTTAAGAGCGAGGACATGTGAAGTAGTGTTTTGGGTGTGTTGAGTTAAACAAATAGTATTTTATGCATTTCATTGCTTCTTGTTTTGGGGGCAGTATAGGTGCTAGAAAACTTGCAAGGCATGTGGTATTTTTTATTTCCATCACACGGTTATAGTTTAAGATCGTATAGAGAGTTGGTAGCAGGGGGATGAATGTATGTGGATATGTGTGTGAGTGTATGTGTGTCTGTGTTAGTGTGCGTGGCAGTCTACGAGGAAAGTGGGGTAAATACGTGAATGTACATGAGTGTGTATGCATGTATGTCTATGTACCCATATGTAAGGATGTGTGTGCATATATGGTGATGCGTGTGCACAAGTATATATATATGAATATATTATATGTACTTAAATATATGAATATATACATATACGTATATATACTTTTATAAATGGATATATACTTATATAAATGGATGACATGAGTATGAATATAAGTATTGTATGAGTGTACATGTGTGCATGTATGTGTATATGTAGGAATGTGCATATGTATACAAGTACATGGGGATTGATGTACACATATGTAGAGGGTCTCCTGATTAGCTTAAAGTGGTGAAGTTGCCACAGCCTGGAGCTCTGGGAGAGCTTTACCTGAGGGATTACTAGTTCAGATCAGCCTATGGGCGTGTCTACAAGCATTTTCTTAATTGCTAACTATTGCAGGAGGATCTCGCCCATTGTGGGTGGTGTTATCCCTAGGACAGTGGGCCTGGGTTATATAAGGAAGCCAGCTGAGCAAACCAGTAAGTGGCATTCCTCATGCAGAGCCGGGGAGGGAGTGGGGTTGCTTGCAAAACAACCCCCATGTTGCTGCAGCCTTGGTACCAGGACAAGCCACGTCTTTACTCCAGCCATGTGCCTATCTGAATCATATTACTGCAGGGCCAGAGTTCACACATGGCCCTCAAACATAAGGACTCAAGGAAACCGCCAATACTGTGGGATTTTCTTTTTCTGTATATAAAACACCCCAGTTTGCTTTCTTCGAGCTGGGGATGTGTCAGACCCTGACATGTGCCAGGCAAGAGCTCTACTGACAGCTGCAATAGCCCAATACTTGCATGTTAACACATCTCTGGCTATACATGGCTTGGATAGTTCTACTTCAGTAGCCATGTGTCCCATGGCTAGAGGTCCCACCAATACAGTGAGGCCATACATAGCCTGGCTGTGTTGTGAGGAACAGGTGAAGTGGGGTTTGTACAAAGCTGACCACAGAGTAGATGATCAATACGGGCCACTTCTTCCAACCCTCTCTAGCCTGTCCCTGTTCAGAGTCTGCTAACTACTCAGATGTAATGAGGCTCTCCCAGGGGATTTCCTAGACAGCCCTAGGCATGCGACAGCCAGGCCAGTGTGGACTGCCAGCGATGACTTCATCACTGCTGCTCTCTACTGGTGCATACAGAGCTCTGCGCGTCTGCTGTGTTGTGTGGCCTTGACAACTCAGCGTGTGCACCCGTGTGAGCATGTAGGCGCATGGGCATCGTATGCACGTGAAGTAGGATGAGTGAGGCTCAGAGGTTGATTCCTCTAAGTCCCAGGCAAGATGAACACCGCGTGTTCTGATCTCTCCTTTGTTCACTTGGAGTCCATACCAACAAAACCACTGGAGCAGAAGAAGATCGAAAACCCTGAGAAAGAAGCTGGGGGTGGAGCCTATGCGGCAAAGGGAGTAGTGGATTTCACTTCACTTACTTACTTGGATTAAACCCAGAGCTCACTGTTTTGGCTAGGCAGTAAGCCCTAAATATCTACTCCCCCCTACCCTTTGTCCCATCCCCAGCATTGAGATTCCAGACCTACGATGTCCCAGAGAGCTTTATAGAGGGGAACTCGGGATCTGAACTCGCTCTACCAGCCGAGTCACCTTCCCAACACCATGGGATGGATTTTAAAGAATGGCAGAATCTTGCCCTGAATGATTATCTGGCATCTGAAGGAAACAGATGGTGCTGAGAGTGAGAAGGGAGGGATCGTTAAAGACTGCAGAGGGTTCGCGTTTCTCAGAAAAGAGAAAATGATCCTCATTCAATCACGGCTCCGTCAATGATAGGAGAGAATTTATAGAAATTTCACGAGGCACTTAGAGAGGACTGGAATTCAAAACGAGTTCGTCATGAACAAAAACTGAGGTCGGATTAACTTGATTTCCTCCCCCAAAGACTGGTCTATCCAGGAATCAGGCCTGATGTCGCATTGCTTGCTTACTGTATTGGCTAGCTACTGCTGCACCATCAGAGAGGCACAGTCGAAACAGACATGGGACGTTCTGCAAAGCCCAGAGGTTTTGCTATCTCGTGTTTTATAGAAAAGTTGGCTTCTTTTGGCTAAAATCAGTAAAGAGATCTAGAGAAAGCCACAAGGACCAAAAGGAGGCGTAGCTGCTACAACTGTACACTAGGGGGCAGAAGAAAGCTGACGAGTGGCGGTTGCCCACTGGTCCACATCCCAGAATCCCAAAGGGTCTGGAGCTCAGATCCCACCTGGGACACCACAGCTTATTGGCCGATGAGTAGAAACCACTAGCACGTGAGGGTGAGCTGCTGAGAGCAGAGTTCCCAGCCTCTCTGCCTCCCCACCGTCTCTCAATCTCTCTTCTATATTGCCCTTTCTAAACATAGCCAGATATAACGGTGCGTGCCTGGAATCCTAGCACTTGGGGGGTTGAGGTAAGAGGATCAGGAATTCGAGGTCCTCTTCAACTACATATCTAGTTTCAGGCTAATCTCGTCTACATGAGACCCTGCTTAAATAAACAGAGGGAGAGGGTGAGGGATAGGTGTAATGGTTTAAGTAAAAGGCTGCAGGTCCCCAAGTGGCGGCAGCGGGCAGCGGGTCCCGAGACCACAGCAGGCCACAAAGGCAGCCGGGTCCCAGGCAGGTAGCCGCGTGGCGGGTGAGAGGGTGAGAGACCAAGAGGCGAATAGACACGCCATGCAGAGTGAAGTTGGATATTTATTTAGTGGGTTGTAGAAGGAGGGGTATTTTTTGGGGTAGGGGAATCACTTGCATGCCCTCTTTCTCTCATTTTGTTTTTTGTTTTTCAAGACAGGGTTTCCCTGTGTAGCTCTGGCTGTCCTGGAACTTACTCTGTAGACCAGGCTGGCCTTGAACTCACAGAGATCAGCCTGCCTCTGCCTCCTGAGTGCTGGGATTAAAGGTGCATCACTTTCTTTCTCTGAGCCTCAGTTGTTTATCTAGGACTATACCTCTGTGACCCCTGGGGATGCAGCATGGCCATAAGAAAGGCCCCTTGCAAGGTCTCTGTACAGTGTTGCTATTCTCTATGGGAGGGAGCATCCGGGGACACAAGATGGCTAAAATTCAGCTTCTCTTGTCGAGCCTTGGAGACAAGAACCTTCTCCTCAGCCCTCCCCTCTACCACCAGTCTCTCAGCCTTGCCTCCAGCTCCTTGCCACCCTAGCTCTAAGTACCAGCCACACAGCCTGGGCTGGAGCCTTGCAAACTCCTTGCAGAATTAGCTGGAGGAATTAATGGCTAAGCAAACAGATTTCTCTTGTCAGATGCAATTTATAAATATCAGTTACACAGGAAGTCAATTAAAGCTTCCCCTGCAGACTGAGGCCTCCCCCTTCTTCCCACATGCTGAATGTCATTCTTTATATAAGCAGCCTATGACTTCTAGGGCCAATACCGTGCGAATTCCCCTCTCTCCCATTAATTAGATATCATCTGGGTTTGGTAGAAATTTCATTAAGTGTCAAGCTCTTGCTGTCGAGACATTTTTCCCTAAGAAATAAATAAAACCTTGTTCATTCTTGCTTTACCCCGTCCCTTATTCATTCGACAAAGAGATGCAATCGGCTCATCTCGTCAGCTGTTTTTGGAGCCAGCTCCTCCGTTGATTTCTTCGTCTGCCCACCACCGGTGTGAGCTGTCTCCCCTAGTTTCGCATTCCACTTTTCTTCTTTCTTTTCTTCATTGCATTTATCATCATCCTAGCCTAGAAAACAATGCCTTTTCCTGCTTTTTGCTTAGTCTCTGTTTTCAGGTTAGAAGCTCAGCCCCCAGAGCAGAGGGATCTGTAGCGCTTTAATCACACCTGCTCCCAAAGGGCCTGGACAGTGCCTGGCAAAGAGGCGACCAATGAATGCTTTTCAGTGTGAAGGGCAAGCTGAAGACCTGAGGATTCAGGGCAAGATGGAGCAAGCAGTGATGTCAGCAGCGGGAGGAAAAAGCACAGAAGAGCCCTGCATGGGAGGGCTCTTAGCCACTGATGGCTCGCTCTACAGATCAAGTAACTGTTGACTTGCACACAACAGAATGTCTGCCCAGAGAAGTCGAGCCATTTGCCTACGGCTACATAGCTGGTGAATCTCAATCACAAACCGGAGCTCACTTGAAGGCCAAGTCCACTCAACTTACATAAGAGAAAGGACAAGAGAGCTGGACTCCCAAGAAGACATTTACCCTCTCCTGAAGATGTAGCAAGATCTGTACACACAGAGTGGGGGTATAGGACCCTCTGTTTACTGTGGCATGAAGGGTGAGCTGTCAGCATAGAGAGGTGCCCTTACCAGGGCCACCAGGGAAGACCCAGAGAGGTTGAGAGTGGTGTAGGATAGAGAGGCGACAGATGCTAGCTGAGGCTCAGGCTGAGAGTGAAGCCTGCCTCAGTGGCATGCCATCAAAAGGCATGCCGTGCTCTAGGAAGTCTTTTAAAGTAGGCAGAGATCAGCATTTCTGTTTTGTCTCTACTCGAATAAGGCCAACCCAAGATGTACTGAGACAAAGCAGAATGACATTAGAGTCCTTTGGGCCAAAGAAGCCATAAACAAACAAACAAACAAACAAATAAGCAAAACCATGCAGCTTAAGCACCAGCCTCTGCCAAAACATGAAGAAGAAGACGAAGAAGAAGAAGAGGAAGAGGAAGAGGAAGAAGAAGAAGAAGAAGAAGAAGAAGAAGAAGAAGAAGAAGAAGAAGAAGAAGAAGAAGAAGAAGAAGAAGAAGAAGAAACCCTTGCATGCAAACAGGTTCTCCTCAAGGCCAGGCATTTCTTGTCTATTATGTATGTAAAATTCCAAGCTGGAAGACTGGCTTTATTTTATTTTGTTTTGTCAAGACAATTTTTCACTATGTTGCACTGGGTGTTCAGGAACTCACTTCATAGACCAGGCTGGCCAAAACTCAGAGATCCACTTGCCTCTGCCTCTAGAATGCTGGGATTACAGGCGTGAGCTACCATACCTGGTTCAGATTGGCTGGGTTTTATTTATTTGTTTGTTTGTTTGTTTATTTATTTATTTTACACTTTCTAGGATACAGTGCCATATCTCATTATAGATGGTTGTGAACCACCATGTGGTTGCTGGGAATTGAACTCAGAACCTCTGGAAGAGCAGCTAGTGCCCTTAACCTCTGAGCCATCTCTCCAGCCCCCCAGATTGGCTGTTTTTATGTGCAATTTAAGTGTCTACTCCAGACTAGTAGATAAAATTTCCAAGTCCTTGCTGCCAACCTGGATGCCTCTTTGTCTTTGAAAAAGCGCAGGCGACAGCCTTACCCCTGTGGACAGGCATGGCCTTAAGGATGCCTCTGTGGACAGGCCACGGCCTTGAGAGTGCTCCTGTGGACAGGCCATGGCCCTGAGGAAACCCCTGTGGACAGGATATAGCCTTAAGGATGCCCCCGTGGACAGGCCATGGCCTTGAGGATGCCCCGTGGACAGGCCATGGCCTTGAGAGTGCTCCTGTGGATATGGCCCTGAGGAAACCCCTGTGGACAGGATACGGCCTTAAGGATGCCCCTGTGGACAGGCCACAGCCTTGAGGAATGCCCTCGTGGACAGGCCATGACCTTGAGGATGTCCCTTTGGAGATGCCAACAGAGAGCTGCTGGAAAGAATAATTCAGTTTAGATCTTAGTGCCTTGTCCTTTAAGGAAAGGCTGAGACTGTTCCCAGGAGGTCACTGTGATCTGGCTAGCCAGAGGCATCCTGTGGAGCTGGGCAGACTCTGCAGCTTGTGCTGTCACCAGCTTCTGCCTTGGATGGGGCAGTCCGGAAAAGCTGAGGCAGGAGAGATGCCACCTACAAGGCCAGACATGTGCCCACGCACCTGCCCCCGCCAGTCAGATCACCTCCTCTCCCTCTGCCCAAAGCCAGTAGCATAGAGTCCAACCCTAGGTGAGGCCCTTATGAAGGGAAATGTGGAGAGCAGTAGCGGCGTCCCCTCCAGACAGGCGTGCACATCTGCAGCACATCTGTGCGCCTGCTCTCCCACAGTGCACTGATGTGGGCACACACTTTGGCTGGTAGGCATGGTGCCCCAGAACTCCGCCTCTTTTGAGGGAGACAAGGGTTGTGTTTATGTTTTCACTTATTCCCACTCACTGAGCATCTATGACGCGTTGGGAAGGGTGTGTTGGAGATTCTCCGCCTGCTGTCAGCTCCCTTGCCTTTGGAAGTCCCTGCAGGCATCGCGCTGCACACTGAAATGCATCCCAAATCCGTGCTAGCGCTTCTTTTCTTCTTAGGATTTTTGAAAACATTTAAGACTATTTGGTTTTATTTATGTTCTTGTTTTTATCTGACATAGATCATATACATATATTTATGCTGTACAGCACAATGCTTTGAAATAGCTCATGTGTTGTGGAATGCCAAGGGCAAACTCATGGACCTAACTAACATTTTACTGAGGTTGCAGGCATGCACAGGTCAAGTCTAGTTTCTTAGGTCGGAGCTGGGGATTTGAACTCAGGTCCTCATGCTTGCACAGCAAGCCTTCTTATCCACCCAGTCATCTCTCCAGCCCTCTGGTTTACTTTTTTTCTACTTGGAACACTTAAGTCTCTCTCAATCCTCAAGTACAAAATACTCATTAATTTCAATCGCGCGCGTGTGTGTGTGTGTGTGTGTGTGTGTGTGTGTGTGTGTTAGCCCATGTGTGTATGGAGTATGGAAACCTGAGGACAACCTTGGGTTCTGTTTTGTTTTGCTTTGAGACAAGGTCTCACTGTGTAGCCCTGCCTGGCTGGCCTAATGCTTACTGTGTAGACCAGGTTGGCCTTGAACTCAGAGATCCACTGACCTCTACCTCCTGAGTGCTGAGATTAAAGATCTGCACCATCACATCTGTCTTACCCTTGCATTCTTGAGACAGGGCCTCTCACTGGCTTGGAACTTGCTAAGTACATCATGTTCTTTGGCCATTAAACCCCAGAAGCCCACCTGTCTCTTCTTCTACTCTGCCTTAAATTTTCAAACTATAGCCTGAAAATTTGTCCAAATACTCCCTTCTGCTCTTATCTTACCCCATTATCAAGCATGTAGATTGCTTTGTGTGTGTGGGGGGGGCAATGAGGAGAAATTCTAAATTTCATAGAGATCTTTGAGGCACAGGACACACATCAGTCACAGGCCCTGGGTTCCCATGGCTGCTCAGGGGCCTCAGGCATGGCTGGGTTCTGTCAGGAGTGGAAGACCTGAGTACCTCTCTCAATGAAGTGCTGCTTTGTTTCCTTGTCCCTGTCATGGTGCCGGGTTTGAAGTGTCCCTGCCCTCAAGCCTCATGCATTAAAGACACTATTGAAAGGTGTTAACTTTCTGATTATTATTTGCCTTTATGGAGAGGATCCACTCACTGTTATCAGTCCCAGCCAGTGTCCGCCCCTTGACTAGCGGCTCATTGGTTTTAAGTGCCAGCAGCTACAGCAACAAGGAAAATGGCTTGAGGGAAGATCATTTTACTTCCTGACAATTAAAGTTAATTTAATTACCAAGGCATAATTAGCATGTTAATCCAGGCCTCGTGCCTCTCTCTCTCTCTCTCTCTCTCTCTCTCTCTCTCTCTCTCTCTCTCTCTGTCTGTCTCTCTCATCTTCACATAGAGTAAACCTTGGTGAGAAAAACTCAGAAGCCAAACTAAGCCTTCAACAATACTGGAGACAGCCATTGTCCCATTTCCAGGTCTTTCAGGGAGGTGGTCCATGGACTGAGCAGCTGGGACACCAGCTCTCCTGCCTGTGTGCCTTGTATTCTACTGTTAGAATCACTATGGCTTCCTTATTTATTTTCATCACTACGATGCATCCATTACCTGCTGCGGCTTTTGTCACCCTGACAGAAGCGATGGCTATTTTTTATTTCTTAAGGGTCCTTCCTGGACACAGTGAGCTCTGGGCTTGCAAAGCCCATTGGCATGAAAGGATGGACCTTAGAACTGTGGAAACACCTTTTTACCTATTTCTCTCAAGAGTTGGGTTTGTCCTCTTGCCCTTGCTTAAGGAGTATATAGGAAGAATCATTCCAGAAGTTCATGTGTGGTAGGCTGGTCGATCAGTCTCCCACTGATAATGGATTGCAGCGAGTCTGGATTGTAGGGCTCTGACCTAATCTGTTGATGGATTAACAGTTTGCTCACAGGGCTGGAGAGATGACTCTGTGGTTAAGGGCACTTGCTGTTCTTTCAGAGGCCGCAAGTTTGATTCCTAGCACCTCCCCCCATGTCAGGTGGCTCACAACAACCGCTAATTCTAGCTCCAGGGAATCCAACACCCTCTTCTGGCCTCTGTGGCCACTGCACTCACGTGCACATACCTACACACAGACACATATGCACACTCGAATGGAAGTAAAATAAAATTTAAAACAATGTAATGGCATCCTTAGAGGCTATAGAAACTAAGAGTGGGGCCTAGTTGGAAGAGGTACATCACTGGGGTATGCCCGAGATGGGTAACCTTTTCCTGCCCTCTTCTGCCCCCTGCTTTCCCAATGCCATGGAGGAAGCAGCCTTGTTCAGCCATGTACTCTTTGCCTTACTTCAGCCCAGGAGCAAGGGAGCCAGATGATCTCATAAATCGAGAGCTCTGAAACCATGAGCCAAGTAACACTTTCCTTCTTCAGGTTGGTTTTCTCAGATATTCTCCACAGTGTTGAAACTTGTCTCCCACCCAGCCCACATTCAAAGGCATGGGTCAGTCTGAACAACCTCTCCTGTGGAAACCTGACATTAGAAGTCTCCTGGCACCTGCTAGTTCCACGAAAGTCGTGGCTGCTTTCATCTTTGTTCAGTATTTCTCTTTTCTCTTAGTGTTGTGGGATGAACATCACTCTGGGGCACATCAGCTCATAGGGTGTCAGGGAAGGTACCGTGTTCTTGTAGCTCACGATTGCCTTCCTGTCTGTCCTACCGTTGGAAGGAATTCTTGAAGCCAGGAGACTATTTACCTTTTGTTTTAGGGTGCTGAGGATAGACCCCAAGCCTTTATGCATGCCAGCCAAGAGACCTGTCCCCCACCTATCTGTTGTTAAAGACAGAAGTCAAGCCTGTGCCCAACAGGAAATAGGTATCTTCTGGACTTTGCCTAGAGCGTTGGCAGGCTAGCTCACTCTCTCGAATGAGGTGTTGACATTTCTTCAAAGGCAAGAGACCCAGGTTGTCTCCTTGAAGTTGTCAGAGCAGGGGGGATGTGCAGAGAGAGGAAAGTGCCCTGGAGGGGGGCAGTGGGAGGGGCAGACTTGAAGTCGGGTGTTTTCATGAGGAAGGTTGAGCAGATGGTTAGGCTTGTCTGAGCGGTTTCTGGTTCTGCAAACTGAGTGTCACCTTTCTGGGGTCAGAGACTATGGAGGCAGGCAGGGAGATCCCTTAGATTAGATGTCTGCCCCAGTGGCAGAGAGTGGTAACGAACTATAGAAATGATCCCTGAAAGTATAGGCAGAGAGTGGTATATCAGTTCATTTCTCATGGTTATAACAATGTAGGCTAAATTCCTAAGTCTAGAGGCTGGGAGTAGAGGTCAGTTGGTAAAGTGCTTGGGAAGTGTACACAGAGCCGGAGTTCCATCTTCAACACTACATAAAGCTAGGTGGAATGCTTAACATCTGTATTCCCAGATCTTGGGTGGTGGAGGGTCAGAAGTTCAGAGTTGGGCTGGAGCAATGGCTCAGTGGTTAAGAGCACAAACTTCTTCCAGAGGACCGGAGTTCAGTCCCCACACCCACAATGGACAGTTCACAACCCCCTGTAACTCCAGCTCCAGGGAATCCAACATTATCTTCTGGTCTCTGAAAGTGCCTGTACTCGTGTGCACACACTCACACAGACGCTTCTGATTTCTGAAAGCACCTGTACTCATGTGCACAGACTCACACAGACACTTCTGGTCTCTGAAAGCACCTGTACTCGTGTGCACACACTCACACACAGACACTTCTGGTCTCTGAAAGCACCTGTACTCGTGTGCACACACTCACACATAGACACTCGTATATACACATAGTTAAATTTAAAAAAAATTTTTTTTTTGAGACAGGGTCTCTCTGTGTAGCCCTGGAAGTCCTGGAACTCATTATGTAGAGCAGGCTGGCCTTGAAGTCAGAGATCTGCCTGCTAAAAAAAAATTCTTAAAAAACATTGCCAGGTCTGATACACGTCTTTAATCCAAGCACTTGGCAGGCAGAGGCAGGTGAATCTGTGAGTTTGAGGCCAGTCTGGTCTACAGAGTGAGTTCCAGGACAGCCAAAGGTACGCAGAGAAACCATGTCTCGAAAAACAAAGAAACAAGACAAATCTTAAAAAGTAAAAGAAGATAAAATAAACAGCCCCCTCCCTCTTGAGTGAGTTCCAAGTCATCCTTACTATTGATTCTTGAGCCAGGCTGGGCACAGAAGGCTTGGTCTCAAAAAAGAAAACTGTTTAGCTCAAGGCTTTGCAGGCAAAAGTCTGAAAGGCATGGTATGGGCTCTGGAGAGGGCTCTTCTCTGGCAGAGACATTTGATGGCAATGGTTGGAATGCATGTGGTAACAAGTAGCTAAAGCAGGAGCCAGTGAGCTGGATGGGGTCAGAGTCCGGTTTCTATAGCAACCATCTCTTGAGAACTACCAATGGGCCCATGAGAACCATCCTAATCTCTTGCTGGGCAGTGCTCTCGGTTGACTTCAGGACTGTTAGGATCTACGTCACAAAACTTCCATGTCATTTTCTGATACTATACCCCCTGGGAACAAAGCCTCTAGCAATGAGCCCTTGGGGGCAAAACCCATATCCAAACCCAAAACAAAATTTATTATTTCCTCCGTTTTCCCCACTTGGCAGGCTGATGACATTTATGGGCATGTCCATGGATGGAAGAGTCTTAGTCTCTGCTGGCTGCTGTAACAAGAGACCATGGACTATGTGGCTTATAAGCTGCAGGGTTTATTGTTCACAGTCCCAGGAGAAGCCCGTAAGTCAGGTATGGTGCTAAATGAAAGTCTGCCTTCTGGATACCTGCCTTTTGCTATTTCATCACATGGCAGGCAGGCACGAAGACAGACAGACAGACAGATAGGCAGACAGGCACATAGATGGTGAGAGAGATGTCTCATGAGCTTCTTTCATGAGGGGACAGTCTTAGGGTTTTCCAGGGAGACAAAACCAATAGGCTATACTTAGGTTCAGTCAACTCTCCACATCTGGAGGTTTCATAGCCATGGGGTAATGATTCATTTCGACTGTCTCTTTGACAGAATCTAGCGCCATTTGGGAGATGGCCCTCTTGCATGACTGTGGGAGATTATCATGATTAGACTAATTAAAAAATAATCCTTGCCCACGGTAGGTGACACTATTCCCTGGGCTGGGATCTTGGCCTATAGGAAAGCGGAAGTGGACTGAACAGAAGCCTTTGTCTCTGCTTGTTGATTGTGGATACAATGTGACTAACTGTCTCAAGCTCCTCCCTCTCTGACCCATCCACTAGGACAGACTATGTCCTGGAGCTGGGAGCCAAACTAAGCCGCAAGTTACTTTGTTCAGGGAATTTTAGCAACAGGAAAAAAGTTAAGATGCATGGAGTCAACCAAGTGTGTATCAAAATATTTAAAAGCAATTACGTTTGTGTTGAATAGTTATAGATTTCTGCCTGCTGTTTTCAACTAGATAATACAGTGTAACAAGCATTTACACAGCATTTGCATTGTATTAGAGATTATGAATATTATAGAGATGATTAAGCCACACAGGAGGGTGTACATAGAGTATAAACAAACACCAGTCATTTTATATGATACTTGAACATCCGTGGATTTTAGAGTCTGTAGGAATTCTGGAACAAATCTCAGTGTCCAGAGGGCCACCAAAGGATACCTGTTCATCGTCATTGCACAGATGTGAAGGGACTTATTACAGGAATTGGCTCATGTGACCTCAGAGGCGGAGAAGCTCCAACCAGGTTGTCTGAGAATCCGGGAAGCCATTGGTGAATTTCTCAGTCTGAGACTGACGTGCCAGAAAGTTCCAGGAACCTGCTGGACAGGCCGAATGAGAAACCTGGATCTGACTTCTCAGGGCAGTAAGATAACGGTAGAGAAGGTGTGGGGGTGAGGGAAGAGAATTTTCCCTTCTCCCACCTGCTGGTTCATCCCGGGGCCCTGCCAGTCAGATGGAGCTGGCTTGCGCAGAGTGGGAATTTGCTTACTCAGCATTTCAGTGTCTGGGCCTGTCTCTGGCAGATCCTCTACCAGGCATGGAGGCATCTCCACGTGCAGTCTTTGGATTTCGGGGTCAGCAGTGGCAGGTCCCTTGTCTAGTTGTGGTGTCTGTCTTTACACACAGCTGCACGGACAGCTGAGTCTCAGCTCTGCAAGGTCTGTTGGGGAGACTGGGGTGTCAATTCTGTGTACCCATTACCAAGTCTGGCCCTCCCCAACAGCCTGACCTTCCCGGTGTCCTTCTTAAATTTCTAAAATATTGTGATGAAGTACACACAGCATAAAATCCATTTTAGCAAGCTTTAATTTTTTTAAAATTTATTTTACATGTATGTGTCTTTTGACTGCTTATATGTCTGTATGCCTGCTGAGGTCAGAAGAAGGCATTAGATCCCCAGGAACTTGATTTATTTTTTATTCTATTTTATGTGCATTGGTGTTTTGCCGTGGGTGTTGGGTCCCCTGGGACTGGAATTACAGACAGTTGTGAGCTGCCGACTGGAATTACAGACAGTTGTGGGTGCTGGGAACTGAACCAGCATCCTCTGGAAGAGCAGCCAGTGCTCTTAACCTCTGAGCCATTCTCTGTTCCCATCTCAGCCACCTTAAATTCATTCTCTGTGGTCTTCATCTCACACGATTGTTAAATTAAATTCGCCCCTCCCTACAGGCCCTGGCAGCCCTATCTGCTTCTGACTCTGGGAGTTTGGCTTACCCAGGCAGCCATGTAAGTGGGATTGCATGGTGTGTCTGTGGCCAGCTTATTTCATTTAGCACAATGTCTTTAAGTCACACTGACATTGTAGCAAGTCTTAGAAGTCCATTCTGTTTTAAGGCTGTTGTGGTTTGCTCTCTATTGCTGTGATGTAACACTCTGAACAAAAGTAACTTCCCTCTTCCAAGATGTAGCAGTGCCCCCCCCATAGGCACATTAGTTCCCATGGAAACACATTAACTGCATCTTTAGCATGGTACCTTAGAAATGGCCAAAGCCTTCGGGAAGAGCAGCTAACAAATTCAAGAATGCGTGAGAATAGATTTGGGGGGTGTGGACATTCTAGTTCACCCCGGCTTTGGTTAACACCTGGGTGGCTTGGGTGAGGTCCTGCCCTCTCTGGGACTCAGTTTCCCTAGTCACAAAGTAGCAGGACTATGGGTTTGCCTCATTTCATCTGCACCATTTGCTTTCTGCTTTCTGCCCTGAGAGGCCGCATTTCTAAAGATGCCATCCATCAGGTAGGACTTACTTAATGACATTAGCCACTCCATGTTTTATTAAAGACATCAATAATTCCCACCCAGAGCTTCTGGTCACAGTATAAGCAATCTAGTTGGTGTCATTTCATGCAAGAGCTGGTTCAGTCTCCTTTCGGGAGGCAATGTTCCCTTTACAATGTAAAAACAGGGGACATAGTTCTCAGGTCTAGGGAACCCAGGTTCAGCACTGCTGCGCGTCTGGACGTTAGACCCAGCTCTGTAATTCTGCGAGATGGAAAGACTTCATGGCCAATGTTTTTGTTTCATTTCCCTTGCTGGAATAAAATATCTCAGAAAAAAAATGTTAAGGGAGAAAGGTTTTATCCTACTTGCTGTTCCAGGTCTCAATACATCATGGTGGGGAGGTCAAGGCAGGAAATGGTTACATCATATCCACAGTCAGGTGCATAGAGCAATGCACATACGCAAGCTGTCAGCACACCCTTTCTCCTCTGATACAGCCCAAGGCCCAAACCCCAGCAATGGTTCCAGTCACAATGGACAGGTCATCCCACCACGGTTAATGTCATGAAGACAGTTTCCTATGGACAAGCACACAGGCCGACCGGATCTAGACAATCCCTCACTGGGAGACTCTTTGATACGGATGACTCTACACTGTATCAAGTTGACAATTAGAACCAACCATCACAATTAGAAACTTGAGCTTTTTGTTTTATTTCGAGTCTTCTTAATTTATCTGGTGTGACCTTGGATGATGAAAAAGCCTCAAAAATTCTTCGAAACTTGTCCCTTCAAAAGATGGAGTTCATTTCCTATCTTCTGAAAGATGGGCCCTACTGAACTCTCCAAACAGGAAGTGATGGAAATGCTGATTTTGGTTTCCTGTGACGTACCAGATGGCAGGTTCCTTCTGTTCTGTGTCAAACCTGGAGGAGGACAACTGCCATGGTATAAGGACCCTCGAGTGGTAGAGGGGGCCCAATGGGAAAGAGCCGAGAGCCGAGTCCTGCTGAATCGTGAGAAACTGTTTTCTGTTGTTACTGCAGCAGATTATAAAACGCCTAGATGCCTACAGTGTCAGGAATTCGACTCACAGTTCTCTAGCTCAGGGAACCTGCAGGGGTGGCAGGGCCACAATTAAGGTGTCACCCAGCTCCACGTTCCTTCCGGGAGTCCCTAGCAGGAGATTCTGTTTCCTGACTTTGTTTTTTTTGTCTTCTAGAATTCTCTCATGCTCCTTGGTTTGTGTTTTGAATCTAAAATGTTCCTGGAGCTGGCGAGATGGCTCAATAGGCAGGAGGTCCTGCCACCAAGCCTGATGACCTGCCTATAACCTCTGGAACCCTCTAGGTGGGAGGAGAGAATCAGTTCCTGTAAGCTGACCTCTGATCTTCACACCGTGGTGCTCTGCTCCCCTCAACACACAAACTAAATAAGAAAATGTAAAAATGTTTCAAGAATCTTGTCTAATAATAATAACTTTAAAAATGGCCCCAAAGTTTCCCGCCAATGCCGTGGCTTTTGAGAGGCCATGGAATCGTTAGGATTTGGGGTGGTGGAACAGGTCACTACGGGAGGACCTTGGAAGCCTGTAGCTTGGCCCTTATCCTACGTATGGTTTCTTTTTCTCTGCTTCCTGACCTGCCTCCACGTGATGGGCCTCTGCGAGAAGCTCCTAATGCCAGTGACTGAGGCCCCCACTCCACCCTGATGTCACCAACTCTTTTCTCTGCAGCTGAGGACTGATGTCTTTTTTAAATCAGGAGCCCAAACCTGTCTTTCTCCCTTCAAGTCGTGTCTGGGAGGGCCCGAGATCCTAGAGATGCTGGAACACTGACACATGCCCCTCCCCCATCCTCAGCATCATCTCCACCTCTCAGTTCCCTTCCTCTTGTCTTTCCCTTGCATTTCTCTTTAGTAACTGAGAACCCCTACCATCCATCCCACAGCGGTCACCTGGAGAACACAGGAAAGTATCTCCACACACAAGTTCACAGACTAATCCTACCCACAACATTAATTCTTGTCGCCACACAATCCGGCATGCAAGTCTCAGTCAGGGCTTGAAGCGTGGACGTGGTCATGAGGTCTTTCTCCTGCCAGTCACAGAAGTGGATCCGCTCACCCTGGCTAAACCTCCTTAGGACCACGACTCCAGCCAAGCAGCTGACTGAAAGCCTCCCAAGAAACTGAGCCAGACTCCCCCAGCCAAGCTGTTTCCTGACTTCTGACTCCCCTAACCCGAATTTTCCGCCTGCCTGTTGAAGGCTAATTTGTTCTGTGGCAACGGATAGCAGCGGCAGGAAGGCTAATTAACTTTTGCCAGCCCCTCTCACCTGTAAGATGGAGACGGTGCCTAACGACCTTGTGAGATTGGTGTAACAACGAAACCATGGCTTGGAAACGTCTCTTCATGAGCAAGAGCTTCTGAAACAGATGCGATTTTGGGGGTGGGGTTGAGACAGGTTGAGACCAGCCCGGGCTGGTATAGAACTTGCTACACAGCCGAGGATGACCATAGCTCCTGGCTCTCTTGCCGCCATCTCCCAAGTATCGGGATTAGAGGTATAGGCCACCACGCCTGACATCAGATGCATTTTTCTCTCTCGGACTCTCTTCCTTTGTCAAACTAAGATGGCCCCAGTAGTAGCAGAAGAGGATCCAGCCTGCCTGTCTCCATGTTTTAGTTTCTTTCCCTGTTGCTATGAAAAAAAATACCTTGACCAAAGCTACTTATGAGAGAAAGGATCTCCTTTAGTTCTCCATCATGGTGGGGACATGGAGCAGGAGCCCGAGACAGTCGGTCACAGCACATCCCCAGTCAGGAGGACAGGGTAGTTCTCAGCTCACTTTCTCCACTCGAATAGTCCAGGAGCCCCTGCATAGAGAATGTGGGGATACCAGGCGGTGGTGGCTCACACCTTTAATCCCAGCACTTGGGAGACAGAGGCAGGCAGATCTCTGTGAGTTCCAGGCCAGCCTGGTCTACAAGAGAATGTGGGGATTGCAATGGGTCCCCTTATAGCAATGAACACAACCAAGATAATCACTCACAGACATTCTCAGAGGTCTATTACCAGTCGATCGTAGATTATGTCGAGTTGTCGTTGGATGTTACCCTTCACACTCTGATAGCTTGGTTGTCATACATGATTAGTGTCCAGACAATTGACCAGACCCAGCGTGGTCCTTAATGTTAACCTGTTTGGAATGGTAGTCAACTAAGAAACACGACTCTGTTCACACCTGGGTTTCCCTGGTTAGGTTAGCTGAAGTGGGAAGACTCATCTAACTGTGGTGGCACCCTCTGGTGGCAGCCCAGAGTAAGGCGGTCTCAGGGGAAAGCTTTCGCCTTTTTTTTTTTTTTGGCTGACCGCCTTTGTGTGAACCTACTGTTTTCTGTCACCGCCATTGCTCCTGTCATTCATTGCCATCATAGCCCAGCCCCTTCCAAGGTGAACTGAAGACCAGTGGCTCTCCAGGAATCCTCTAGGCTTCCAATGCCAGGCTGGGACAGCTGAGATAGCCAGCCTCAGAGACTGAGCAGCTGGCAGGTCCTCATTCTCTCCAGAGTGAAGACAAGTCATTGGTGGGCTACCCAGGCCATGCAGTGTAAGTAAATTCAACAACCCCAACTAATACATCCAGTGTCTACTGGCATCGTCTCTCCTAAGGCTCTTCTACATGGTCAGTCTGGTCAAGGCCACCCTGCGGCTGGGACTCTCTAAAACTCCAGGACACTGTGACTGCAAACTTCTGAAGGACTGTACCCAGAACATTCGTCTCCTAAACAGTGGGGTGAGTGTGTCATGCCTTGTTGTGACACTACACTCAGAGGTGGGAAGGGGGCTTGCAAGCTTTCCAGCAGGTGGGGGAGGGGGAGGCTCGAAGTATCTGCTTTGGAGCTTTGTAGTGGGAGGCCTAAGCAATAACTGACCAGACGCAGCCTGGGGAGCAGATGAAGATGGCTCTCGGGTCTCCTCTGAGCTTGAGAACTTAAGATATTAACACATTAGCAGGAATGCAAGCGTTCAGAATATTGAATGCCATTATGAAAGCATGGCTCCTCTTGTCCCCCAAAAGTGACTATAAATTTAGAAAATGTCCCCCTGAAGAAGGGGAGCAAGGGTGTGGGCATGGATTTATTTGCTTGAAGAAAATGAATGTCTGACCTTAAGTGCTTTTTAAAGATGTGGTGTTGCCACGGGGAGTGATTTGCTTATTAAATAGGTTGTGTGCAGACACACGCGGGGCCCGGGACGGGAGAGGGAGAGTTCTGGAATGCTGGGATTGGAGGGCGACCTGAGGACTGAGGTGGACGGTGATGACAGTATGATTCAAGATGGCGCAGGAGAGGGCAGGGAAAAGGTGCTCCAAGATCAACCCAGGGAGAGGGAAAGGGCAGAGGACAATGCAGCAGTTTGGACAATGCATCCAGAAAGAGGGAAAACTGCTTGCTGGGGTGCAGGCTGGATGGGGGTCACACACTGTTGTGGCTTGAGTGTTTGTCTGGAAGCATATGCCACAAACCTAATTCTCAGAGTCTGAGCTTAGAGGTGGAACCTCTGGAGGTGACTGGGCTCGTGGGCTGTCATGAGACTGTCAGAGGCTTTGCCATGAAAAGCAAGCTCCCACTGACATGATTGCTCACACAACAGTGCATATAGTACTCCAGCAGGAGACCCTTGCCCTGGCCGAGCACACTATAACACCATGCCCCCCGACCTCGCAGGCTCCAGGACCTCAAGCTCAATGTGCCTGTGTTCTCTTGCTTGCTTCCTAGCGCTGGAAATGGAACCAGCGTTTCGCACATGCCTGATGAGTGTTCCACCACTTAGGAACTCTCTCAGCCTTTGGTGTTTTTGAAGTGGTCTCTGGTTATGTAGCTAGGCTGGCTTCATAGGCATAACCTTCCTGCCTCAGCTTCCAGACATCTGTGCCACTAACTAAACCCTCTGTAGCTTTGGAGCCTGTTCTGGAACTAGCTCTTGTAGACCAGGCTGGCCTCGAACTCACAGAGATCCACCTGCCACTGCCACCTGAGTGCTGGGATTAAAGGCATGCGCCACCACCCCGCAGCTCAAAACCTGTATTCTTTCGAAGTTACCCCATCTGCGGTATTCAGTTTCGGCCACAAGAAAATGGACTAAGACATCATGAGCAAGGCCACAGAGAAAGTGTGTCCCCATGAGACTGAGTCCAGAGGGACTTTGGGTGAGGGTAGGGCAGTCTGCTTGGATTCAGTGCTTGGGGCTTCACATGTACCTGCCCGTTCACTTAACTACTGAACAAGCAGGTGACCCTCTATGTGTCCCTGATCCTGAATGCTTCCCAGACAGTAGCCAGCCTCACAGCACCAAAAGTCAGGCAGGATGACACCTGAACATGATCATCGCTCAAACACTGTCCTGGGAGTGGAGGCACCAATGGCTGTCACAAGGAGGGAGTGGAAGAATGGCAGAGGTTTCCTCCACATTGGGTTGTCATCCAGCACTTAGTGGCACAGAGCAAGACAACCCCTCTGATGTCTGTTCCAGGTTCTATGAAGTGAAGTCTTGCTGGCCAACCACACAGCAGCATGCAGACACAAGTGTATCTACCACTTCCTCCGGGAAGTCCTGAGGTCCCTCTCTCTGTGAGGTCTCTTCAAGTGAGTGCCTGCCTGGCAGCTTTGGGACAAGCAGGTGGCCTGAGAAGAAGGACTGTTGGGCCAAGGTGGGAGCTTAAGAGTATGTTACACTACCCCGTGGGTCAGCGTCAGAGACGAATTCCTTGCCTGGCTACCCCTCCTTCTCAGCCGGAAGAGCATCTGAGTCAATAGACCACTAAAAACTCCATGCAGAATGTTGTAATAAAATCGAACAGGAAATGAGACATGGCTGAGGACAGGTGGGTGTTGGGGGAGGCTGTTCTTAATCAAGGTGGAAGGCACTTCAAGCTCATCACAACTGTGTATAAAGTATACCACCATAAAACATGCATGATGTAGGCACTGCGTGTTGCAGGTGTGCACACAATCCCCATGTTTATCACAGATGGGAAGAGCCCTGTGCTGTGGCCAGGATCTCAGCTCTTCTAACTTATAAACTGGGGTGTCATAGAAAATTTGGGGAACCTGAAGCTGGGGTGCACCCAGGATTGTGGAGAGGGTGAGAGGAAGACTTCGGACAGATCCCAGGTCCTAAAAACCGGTCAGGTCAGAGATGTGCAGAGCTCCTCATAGCTCTCTCTGAGTGTCTGTGAGGCCCCTGCAGAATCTTGGAAATGAACCAGGCACCTGGCAAACCTCAGGCCTCATTAACAGAAAGTCTCCCTCCCCTGTCATTTGTGCAGGTGGCGTGGTTTGTAGCCTGCTTTAATAGAAGCATGGCCCTGGGAGTGAGTGGTGCTGTGACATTCTCCTCTCCTAGTGGCACCAGGAGATGCCCCATGAGTGGTGTGGGTTTTGAATTTAAATAGGAGAGAGAGAGAAAAAAAGAGAGAGAGAGATCAATCCTAGGACATTTGAAAGGCAACACAGTCCTCCAAGTGAATGTTCAGAATGTGCCAGTTAAGAAGGGGGGGGGAGTGGGAGTGAGGGAGCTGATAAGTAGCCAGAATGGATATTACCCCAAGCCATATAACTATTGAGAGGGAACCGGGTGCAGAGGGTTTCCACTGAGATTGGGCTGCAGGGCCTCACCCACTAGCGTGGTAGAAGTCATTTTGAAGATAGGAAATGGAGACTTGGGGATGATAAAGCTTCCTACTCAGAGTGTGACCAGTGGCCCTGGGAAGAGGTGTGGGGGCCATCATGTTTCGTGCAGGAGCATGTGCCCGACAGGACACGCTGACCATCCCTGCATGATAGAAGTAGGACCATCTACTCTGCAGACTCCCCACTGCCAAGTTCACCCCCTGCTAGGGAGAGCAGCAAAAAGGACCAGGGTCTGCACGACTCCAACACTGGGAAAAACACTGGGACTTGTGCAGTGTACAAAGCCCATGCCTCACAAACCAGCACTGGATGGCATCTTTTAACAAAATACAAGCAGGGCCATCACCCAGGGTCCCCAAGCATGGAAACCTAACATGGCCCCCAAATCTCAGGAGATGGTGTACCTAGGTTGCACTGTTCCCCCACAAGTGAGGGGTTCATGAAAGAATGGGAACTCCAGACTCTCTGGCCTGAGATCAGATGGGGACAAGAGGGGAACAGGACTCTACCCTGGCTTCCTTGAGTGGCAGGAGTCTAGTGGCCACACAGGGGAGCTGGCTGGAGAGTCAGATCCGTGAAGGATCAATACAGTAGCTGGGAACAGGGAAGAGGGAGAAAAGCCTAACCCTCTTTAAATCTATTATCCAGCCAGCATGGGCCAGTCTCTTGGAAACCCTTTTGATAACCCACCATTGGTCCAATGAGATCTCCCAGCATGTAAAGGCTCCTGACTCCAAGCCTAATGACCTCAGCTTGATCCCAGAGATCACATGGTGGAGCACACACACACACACACACACACACACACACACACACACACTGAAGAGAATAAAGCAAGACTGCTATTTGAGTCACTTCAGGCTGCTGTCTGAAGGCAGGAGATGCAGAAGCGAGACCAGAGGTGACAGCTGCTGGCCACCACACATGCTCATCTCTGACTCCCCGTTGACAGCGTTGCCTGGTGGAACTCTTTCTCTAGCTGACAGACAAGGCCAGAGCCCACACGTGCCCAGACCCCCTTGGTGAGTGGTGGTGAGGTCTGAGATCTTTATAATTTCATTCATTTCTGAGACTTTCAAGTATTTTTATAAGCCATACTCTCTGGGGGAAAAAACCCTTTAATTCTCCTGTACAGCTGGGAGCCTTCCTAGAGGAAGAAAAATGCTGATTTAGACAATACCTGTAAACAGAGACTGCATGTTGGTTTCCTGGCCACTCAGACCCAAATAATCACAGAGAAACTATATCAATTGCAACACTGTTTGGCTGATGGATCAGGCGTATTTCTAGCTAGCTCTTACATCTTAAATGAACTCATTTCTATTAATCTATGTATCATCACGAGGGTGTGGCCTACCGGTAAGGTTCTGGTATCTTTCTCCTTCAGCAACTACATGGCATCTGCCTGACTCTGCCTTCTTTCTCCCTGCATTCAGTTTAGTTTTCCCGCCTAGCTCTATTCTGCCCTGCCATAGGCCAGAGCAGTTCTTTTAGTAACTAATGGTAATAAAACATATTCGCAGCATACAGAGGTGAATCCCACATCAAATACTAGATCATTGTGAAATACAAAATTCATCTTGTGGGTATCAGGCATGTTTTGGGAGCAGATGAGGCTCCTCGTACTGATGAGAAAAGCTCACAGCTCACAGAATAAGGAGCCTAGTTATTACAGGTGATCCTGTAGTTCCCTGAGCTCAGGGTCCTGCAACCAAAGACACCACACTATTCCATGCCCAGCACTAAGGTGTTCAGATTTGCTTTGATTTCCTTCCTTAAGGGTGTGATGAAGCCATTGCATTCTCTAAGTGAAGGTCTATTCCAGTTCACACATTTTTGTCTGGTGGAAAATAAAGTGAGCTGGTAGCTCCTGACCCCAAGGGAAGTACTTTGGGGCTTGAAACTCTTCTCTCTATAAGATTTTTTCTAAAGTGATGTAGGATAGTTTTCAGAAACCAGAAGAGTTCAACATGCTCATGTGGGAGTTAAGACGGAGTGTGGCCTAAAGTTGTAAGAATGGGGTAGAAAAGCAGGCAGAGAAATCAAGGCTCTGCCCAGCTTTTGGGTGCCTTCTGGGAAAGGTGAGGAGTTGGGATTTTTTTCATAGAAGCAGTTTCTGAGAGTGCTATAGGATGAAGCTTTGCATATAGTAGGTGCCAAGTAAAGTCTTTTTTTTTTTTAAATCTAAGCATCACTGAATACAGTGCTCAGTGGACAGATCTCTATTTATCACTAACCAGGCAAGGCCCACTTCTAGGGCATCTAAGAGGCACCCATGATGCCCACCCTCCTCGGAAGGCTGTGGCTTATGAGAAGTCACTGATGACTTTCTCTCCTCTGAGTCCAGGGAGTGTGAGGAGGCATTGAGACATCTGCTTACATTTTCCTTGTGGCTTCTGAGTCTGCTTTAATTTATTTTGGTGCTGAGGATTGAACCTGGGGTTTCACACCTACTAGAATATAGAAAGAATGCTCAAACCTCATCTGTGAAAAACCATACACTCCAACAGTCTTGCCCATGACCAGGAAGGAGCTGGCATTTCAGCCAAGATGATGCCCAGATGGCAACTGAGAACCGTGAGTGTGTGCAGCAGCAGCGGCGGCGGCGGCAGCCGTGAAGAAATGCAAGTTAAAACCGGGAGATGTCGCACCTATCAGAGCGCAGGAAGCAGCAAGCTGCCAGGAGGATACAGGTGAGAATGTACCCGGAGCTGTCACACCTGCACCAGCTAGACAGTTTTCATGAATAAAGCATCCCCTCCACAATTCTCAAGCAAGGGCTTGTTCCCTGTACCCAAGTCCTCCCAGCACAGTGGTTCTCCACCTTCCTGATGCTGTGACCCTTTGATACGGTTCCTCATGGTGTGGTGAGCACAAAATTGTTCTTGTTGCTACTACACAACTGTAATTTTGCTACTGTTATGGATCGTAATGTAAACATGTGTGTTTTTTGATGGTCTTAGACAATCCCCGTGGAAGGGTCACTCAACCACAAAAGGGGTCGTGCCCCACAGGTTGAGTACTGTCCTAGTGGCTTTATTCAGAGTCAGAGATTGGAAACTTCTCAAGTTTCTTCAGCAGAGGAAGGGTTAAATGGGTCAGTCAGAACCATGAGATGCTGTTTACAGCTAAAAGACTGAATTGTTAACAGGATAAATCCTTAGAGAGTTATCTGAATGGAAAAAGTCCCCAAAGATGATCAACTTTATAGTTCCAGTTTATGGCAATCTCGAAACAATATTTTAGAAATGTCAATTAGGTTAGTGCTTCTTTTCTTAATATTTATTTATTTATTATGTATACAATATTCTGTCTGCGTGTACGCCTGCAGGCCAGAAGAGGACACCAGACCTCTTACAGATGGTTGTGAGCCACCATGTGGTTGCTGGGAAATTGAACTCAGGACCTTTGGAAGAACAGGCAATGCTCTTAACCATTGAGCCATCTCTCCAGCCCAGGTTAGTGCTTCTTATGGGCTAGAGAGTGGGAGAGTGGGAGGGTGGCTCTGGATGTCACAGAAATATTTAACTCTGTTGAAGTTACACCAGAAGATGGTCTGCATGCCCTGGAGATGGAGTTACAGGTGATTGTGAGCCACTGATGTGGATGCTAGAAACTGAACTCCAGTCCTCTGGAAGATCAGCTTGAACTCTTAACTGCTGGGCCGTCTATCCATCTACACTAATGTCTTTATGAATAACTATACAATACTAATGTTTTATTTAGGGATTATGCCATACTTAAGCATGTTATAGCTTTTTTCCATGTAGTCTTTCCCCAGTCTTTCTCTGTTCTAAATCACGTTGCTATAACGTATTTTCACATAAATATTTACACTTAGGTCATTTTCTTAGGATGGTTTCCCAGAAGTGGAGTTACAGTGCTGAAAATATACATACTAAGCCTTGTGATACATGGTTTCAAGTGACTTGCCAAAGTCTTTTGCTGCTGCTGAGTTCATGGCAGAAGTATGAGCGGCCCCTGGTGGTTCTTCAGTGTATTGCTACCTGGAGAATGACTGGGAAAATGAGACATCATAACAGACGCATTGAATAGGACTCAGGAGATTCCCACTGTCTACCAACATCTCAGAACAATCCAGATGAAGAGAGAGGATATGAAATTGATCTTTTAGTTAAAAAAGAAAAATGGCCTCTTTCTCCTCAGGTTCCTAACTCCAAAGTCCTGAGTCCCAGGAGGTTCCAGGTCTTGACAAAACTGAGGGACTTCAGGGCTATGTAAGCATTGTTTTAGCCTACTTGGGCCACCACAACAAAAATACCACAGCCTGGGAGGCTTAAGCAAGAAACTTACTTATGTATAGTTTTGGAAGTTGAGAAATCCAAAATCCAGGCCCAGGGGAGTTCTGTACCTCCCTTGCAGGCATCCGTCCTTTCATTGTGTCCTTACATGGCTTTTTCTCTGTGAATGTGCATGGAGCCACACAGTCTCCTCTTCATGTAAAAACTATTGGATCTATTGGTCTCCTATTGGATCAGACCCCTGTACTTAGGACTTCATTCAACCTTAATTACTCCGTAAAAGTTCTGTCTCCACAAGCAGTCACGTTGGCGGGCAGAGTTTCGACATGACTTTTGGGGCACACACGTACACTGTCCTAGCAGCATTTGGTCAGGGGGCATCGATTCGAGTGTAAGGAGAGAAGGGATAAATAGCTGCTCGCACAGGAGGACCACAGGTGAAGGATGTCAGGAGTCAGCCTTCAATCGTTTCACTCATTCTTTGGGAAATATTCCACAGGTCCACCATGTGTCGAGTTCCAGGCCAGTCTCTGACGATGCAGAAATAAAGGCATCATCCCTGTTCTCCCAGTGGAGAGGAGACGCTGAGAATATTTCCAATACCTTGTAACCATCTGTGCTAAAGTGGGGGTCCTGGGCATGATGCTATGGGAAACCAGAGGATGACACTGAAGGCATGAGAGGGCAGGGAAGACTTTCTGGAATATATAAACAGGTTGATGGCCATCTGACGGGGGCAGCATGCAGGAGGAGACAGAATAGTGAAGTGTAAGGATGAAGGCGGAGGTGTGAGGCGATGGCCACAGTACATTGTGGAAACTTCCAGGTGCCATGTCAGGACCAACAGGTCTGAGTTAGGGGGCCTGCATGTGAGGGCCATACTGTCCCTTGGGTGTCCAAATAAGATGGTGTTCCTATATCCTAAAATTAATGAGCATTCATTGGAGATTTGGGGGCAAAAGGTCAGAAGACATTAGACTTGTGTGATGTCTTTCTGGGAACAGAATGAAGTGTGAATCTGAAGAGAAAACAGAAGCAAGGTGAGCACCAGCCAAGCCAGAGATGGTCCCAGTGATGGGTGGTGGGAGACAAAGGTAGGGAGGATGGGTGGTGGACCAACAGAAACAGCAGGTCCTTAGAACAGACCTTCCATAAACTATTCCAAAGATGACCCCAAATGTTCTGGGTCCTGGTCAGTCAGTGTCTGAGCTTATCTTCTCCAGTCCTGCATGTTGGCAGGCTCTTGATTCTCCGATTGCTGTCTGTTCTGTGGGGTTAAGGGGGCAGAGTGGAGACAGATGTGGGTAGTTCCCCCACCACGTTAACCCACAGTCTGCCTCGTTCATAGGGCATTGGCAGGCATAGCTGAAGGGGAGGCAGTTGACATGTGGGGTATGAGACAGGAACAACTAGGGGGATGGGTGAGATGGGGGTCTGTGAGAGGGAGCGAAGGAGTTGTGGGTGGTGGTGGTGGTTCTTTACAGTTTAATGCTAGTTGAAAAGAGAGAGGCGAGGAGCGGTTGAAAGGACTTGGTCCCAGTTTGGATGCAGAGTGAATGAAGGCTGGAACCATGGATGCGTCTCAATGTGTGTTGGGGACAGCATGCAGCTAGAGCAGGGACAGGATAAGGATTGGGGGGGGAGTGAGTTCAGTTGGGGTCTCCTCCCTGAAATTTGATCAACTATGTTTGGGTCTGGGAAGGTTGCTTGGACTCTGTTCAGCCTGGAAGCAGTGGTGAGTTGGTGCCTGATATGGTCCTGCCAGGCTTCAAGCAACAGAATTTCTCAGCAATAACATCAGACACTTCTCTAGTGGCCCCCAAGGGTACTCTCACATGTGTGTGCGCGTACACACACACACACACACACACACACACACACACACACACACACACGTACGCACATATACATGCTCACACACATCATGAGGACTCTGACCTTTTCTTTCAGAGCTAACCCGTGACGGAGATTTCCTCCCTGTGTTACAACGAGCCTCTCCCTTACAGTAGCGCAGAACACAGCGCTCCTGGATAAAAATAGAAGGCATTCAAGTCTGCCCAGGCTGCCCGGGAGGAATGCTCTCATCTTTGTTCTTCCTCTGCTTTCAGTGTTATTGGTGTTTAGTGCCAGAAGACAGTTCTGCTGTGTATGGGGGAGGAACAGCCCCTGCTCTGATTGCTAGGAAGGCCCTTCTCTGTCCCTAGAACCCCCGAGCCTGAAGCAGGCCCCTGTGGTGGCCCCTGGGCTCTTCCTCACACTGATTCTGCTGCTTCCAGCGGGCAGATCTGCTTCTCCCCACAGGGACCCTAGTCTAGAAAGGTCCATCTCCACAGCAGGTTGGCCTGGGCTTCCTTTGGCCCAGGGTGATGTGGGAGTGTCATATATCAATCTGTTGATTTCATTGGCTAAGCAATAAAGGAACTGCCTCGGCCCATTTCATTGGTTAGAAGATAGGTGGGAGGAGTAGACAGAACAGAATGCCAGGAGGAAGAGGAAGTGAGGTCAGACTCCACAGCTCTCCTCTCGGGAGCAGAAGAGATGCCATGCTACCTGCTCCAGGGAAGACGCACGCTATGAAGCTCCGACCCAGGATGGACTTAGGCTAGAATCTTCCCGGTAAGCGCACCTAGGGGCGCTACACAGATGATTAGAAATGGGCCAGAGCAGTGTTTAAAAGAATACAGTGTCCGTGTAATTATTTGGGGCATAAGCTAGCCGAGCCAGGCGGCTGGGGATTTGGGGACGCAGCCCTGCCGCCCCTATTACTACACCAGGGTGTTCTGGAAAGACCCTGAACTTGAACAACAGATCTATTTCCTGTGACTGCTGGGACCTGGGGCCCTCCAAACAACACACTTTTATTTTCTACAGTTCTGGAGGCCAGGAGTGTGGAGCGAGTTTGTCTTGGCTGAAAGAAGGACAAGGTCATGCACCCTCCAGAGGCCTTAAGGGGAAAATCCCTTTCAGGGCATGTCCAACTCCTGCAGGCTCTGGAGTCTCTGGTGCCAGCCCCCTTTCTCATACCCCCCTCCCCCATGATGCAGCATCCTTATGTCTTTGCTCCCATCGCCAGGTCCCCGCTTCCTCTTCTGAAGCCCCTCTGCCTCCCTCTACAGGCACTGGTGGTGATGGTTAGGGTCCATGGAGACAATCTGGGACCATCTCTGCGTGCCAGTCTGTAGTTTACATCTGTAAAAGGCATCTTGTCACATAAGATACCACCCACAAACTCAAAGATTGCACGCTAGACAGTTTTGTGTGTTGTTTGTGCAGGTACATGTGAAGAGGATGTAGCTAGATATGCGTATGTGCTTACATGTGTGGGGGCCAGAAGACAGCCTATGGAACCTTGCCTCAGGCACCAACCACCTCTTTTTAAAGCAGGATCTCTTCCTAGCTTGGGATTTACAGCTGGTCAGTGAGCCTCAGGGATTTATCTAGTCTTCATAGCTTTGGGGTTGCAAGTTTGTGACAGAACATCTGGTTCTTTTACACTTGGGTTTTGGGGACCAAATGCAGGTTCTCATGCTTGCAAGGTGAGCACCGTGCAGATGGAGTCATCTCCCCCATCTCGTAGATGTCTCTGAGTGCACTGTACAATGGGTCTCAGTCCTGGGTGGGTTTCAATTAACGATCTTGAGGCTGATAGGCGTAACCTCGGTCCTTCATCTTGTTCTCCTGTTGTTTGTCTGGTGGTACCTACCCCAAATGCTTCTCCCAGTGCCTGGATTGTTGCTGTCTGAGGGAAGGGCCTCTGAATTCACTGGGCTCTTTCCCTCTGCAGACTGCAGGCTCCGCTGTTTGTGAGTGGTCCCCCACAACAGTTCTTAGACCAGTAAATGAAGAGATGATTGGTGAGCGCAGCCAGTGCAGGGGACTTTGGAGAATGCTGGCTATTGCTCCAGAATTTTAAGTCTAAAAGCCAGTTGGACCCTGAAAAGTTTCTGCACCCCGATAAGCTTCTCCGCCAATATAGCAATCCAAACCAGACCAAATCAAGCAGAATCAATGGGTAAAGCGTTCCAGATGATTTTCTAGCCCCACCCAGAGAGGAGACGGGAAAAAGAGACCGAAAAATCACATCTGTTTCTGGGGGGGGGGCAGTTTAAATACCCTGTGGGAGTGGTCTTGAGCATCTCTGTGGAGGGAATCATGTTTGCCCTGCTTTCTAAGATGAGACAGGGTTTAGAGAGGGAGAGAGATGGGGAAGGGGAATTGAGGCGGAGCTTCCATCTCAACATTCCAGACTCTTTGGGTATATGAATGCCAGGGGCTGGGGTGGAGCTTCCACTAGAACAGACACAAGCCAGTAATTGAGGGATTTGTGTAGACGCCTTCTGTGACACCGTGAATTGATCCTACACTCAGACTGCAGGGACCAGCAGGGGAGGGGAGAGGAGATTGTAGGAGAGGGGAGGGGAGCTAACAGGTCAGCAATGGTAGCAGGGGCTACAAGAGGCCACCCTGCACCCACTCTGAGTGCAGGAAAAGGACCTGGCAGCTTCAGCTTAAATGCCTTGCAAGGAGACTCCTGGGTCTGTGTTTACCCAGAACTGCTTGGGAAAGGAAATCCCAGACAGGGCATTTCCAGCTCCGACTAGCCGACACAGCACAAATCCTGGAGTGCTGTGGGTTGGGAAATCCCCCCTCCTACTCCCTGGAATCCTTCATTGCAGAATACTGCAGAGACCTGCTTCTAGGCTGCCACGCTGCGGCAATGGGAATGGAAGGAAATTTTCCTGCCTCTTCTCTGGCAGTTTTCAGTGGAACAAATGATTAATTATTATTCCACACCTGTCAAAAATCCTTTCTTATTCGCAAAGCAATTGCTTATCTAGAGAAAACCACCTTTAGCCATGTTCCTAATTTTACTAGTATCTAGAAGTTTCCTTTCTGCCAGGTGGAGTTGGTTGAAAAACTGCGTGTGGAAGTCAAGGTGTGTTAATTATCACAAAAAATGATGGGTGGAACCTTCTGTCTATGAAAAGCGTGAATTAGAGCCAACACAAGTTTTCAGCAACAGATTTGAGACAAGTATGTTTTCTGATTACAAATATAACCTAGATTCAGGGTCTGGGGATTATGACAACAAACCCTCTAATATTTCTGGAAAGCTCTTTATTTTTCTTACCAAATAAAATAAAAAAATCAACTTCATAATGACACATTATAGCACTGGTATAATGGGCTTGGACCATAGGCCACAGCAACATTAGCTTTGCTTCTCTGTTGACCAGCATAAGGAGCCCATTTCTGGCCACCCTTTCTCTCCCATTCTTTCTGCGATGACTGATGTTGATGGACAACTTGACATACTCTAGAGGCACCTGGGAAGAAGCTTCTGTTGTCTTAACTGAGGTGGGAAGACTCACCCACCGTGGGCAGCATCATTCCCTAGTCAGGGGATCCTGGACTGTGTAAGAGTGGAGAAAGTAGGCTGAGCATTGGTTTGTGACTCTCTGCTCTTGACTGCACATATAATGTGGCCACTGTCTCAAGCTCCTGCTGCTGTAAGCCGGAACTGTGAGACAAATAAACCCTCCCTCCCTTAAGTTGCTTTTGGCAGGGTGTTTTTGTAATGGATTAAGTAAAAATGCTGTGGATCCCCAAGTGGCTGCAGCGGCAGAAATGCTGCAGGTTCCAAAGCGGCAGCAGTGGGCAGCTGGTCCCAAGAGCAGCCAGTCCCAGGCAGGGATGGCGTAGTTCCCCAAGTGGCTGCAGTGGGCCATGAGGGGCAGCAAGTCCCACGAGAAAAGACAGACAGATGGGCATGCCACGAGACCACACTGCAGGTCTCTGAAGGCCTCTCACTCCTAAGCGAGTGAACTCACGGGACCAGCGTGATGGCTCCACAGGTTAAGACACTTGCGTGTAGATGTGCAGCCTAGCAGTCGGTGCTGGGGACACAGGCTTGGCGTTTACCCTCCCCCCCTCTAGGCTTCACATGGATCTTAAGTGGACGACAGTCTGGAGGACCGGCACCTGAGTAGCATGCACTGTTTGGGGAAGTGACATGAAGCGCATTAAAGACACAACACACCAAGGGTGTCGAGTGGGCGGGGCTGTTCTAGCTCCCTTCTGTCGCTGTGATGGAACACTCTGACCAAAAGTGACTTGGGGAGGAAAGGGTTTATCCATCTTCTGGGTCACATTGTCAGAGGGAAGTCAGGGCAGGAACTCGAAGCAGAAGCCATAGAGCAGCGGTTCTTAAACTTCCTAAAGCTGCTACCCTTTCTTTATAGAGCTCCTCATGTTGTGGTGACCTCCCGACCACTAAATTATTTCATTGTTACTTCATAACTGTAACCTTGCTCCTGTTATGAATTGTAATGTAAATATCTGAAATGCAGGATATCTGATATGAGACCCCTTCCCCAAGGGGTTTGTGACCCACAGGTTGAGATCCAGTGCATAGATAACAAACATTTGCTTACAGGCTCAAGTTTGATCAGCTTTCCTACGAAGAAGTCCAGGACTTCTTGCCTAGAGAATGGTCTTCCCACAGTGGGCTGTGGCCCTCTATACCAACTAACAATCAGGACAACATCCCACCTCCTGACATGCCCACAGGCCAATCCTTCCATTGAGATTTCTTCCTCAGATGACTTTAGGCTGTGTCAAATTAACAAAGGGAAGACCTAGTTATAGATAAATCGAAGAGGAAGAAAAAGATCCTTCATGGCTAACTTACATTCAACTGTCTTTTCCCTCACAACAGCCATGAGAAAAGTAACAACTCCCCAGGGTAAGGAGGAGGAGACCGAGATCATGTGGTTACCAAATGGCAGGGTCAGGATCTTAACCAAGTATTGCCTAACCCCAAATCTACAAAGAGGATGGAACCCAGAATAACCAAGAGTAGCGGCACTGGCTGGACATTTGCAGAAGGTACGCATCTGAAGTCACCAAGGTCTTCTTGGCACGTAGTCCCTACTGTCCAGAGTCAGCAGTCCATCTCCCCATGTGGCCATCCACTGAGGCACAGTGTGGTCCTTCCAGCTCTGCCTCCACTCTGGACTCTGCTCAGCAAAGACCACACTGGGCCGCCTGCTTTGGATCGTGACAAAGCAGACATTCTCTCTGAACCCTTACCGTGATGGCAAGTGGATGGGGGTCACTTTTGTCCAGCAGAAAAATTGAGTTCAGCTCAAACTCTCAACTGTTTCATTCTTTCTTCCTAGCAGGCTGCAGGGGAAGTAGGGGCTCCTGGCATACCTGGGTGGGCCTGACCATGCTGAGATCCTTCTCTTAACCTCAGAGAGGTCACAGGGATATCCAGCCTTTTTTTTTTTTTTTTTTAGATTTTCGAGACAGGGTTTCTCTGTAGCTTTGGAGCCTGTCCTGGCACTAGCTCTTGTAGACCAGGCTGGCCTAGAACTCACAGAGATCCGCCTGCCTCTGCCTCCGATATCCAGCCTTTTGACATTGGCCTATCACATTGCCATTTACAAATAGGCTGGGCCACATTCATAGTTAACCTGAGTGATGCCCCCATGGTCACAAAGGTTGGACACACCTGAATGACTCCCCTATGGTTCCAAAGCTACACCGGTGCACCGGTACCTCCTTGGTAGTGAGTTGAGGGCTGGCCTCGTGTCTTCATCCTGAGGCTCAGCCACCCACTGGGCTGTCCTGGGTGCTAGAACAATCCTGGCCCTATCTTCAATGATGCTGCTTTGCTTGGCCTAAAGCGCAACCTGGGCTCTGGGAAGAATGACAAAAGCTACCTGAAGGTTTCAGTCAACATGTGGCCACCTTGTTTCTCATAGTGCCCAGGTCACCTGCATCGGTTTCACTGAATCATCAGAACCAGTAGTCTCAACCCCTGTCCCAGCTTACTGAACCCAATTCTGCATTTTAACAAGATCCTCAAGGAAGACCTACACACATTCTTTTTGGGGAGACACTTCCTCTAGATCATGCTTAAGACCCCAAGGAACAATGTCGCAATGGAGAGACAATGAGCGGGGAAGGATATTTTGGGGACAGAGTTTTTCCCTGAGGGCCTCTCCAATCCTAATTACGGAGACCAAGGACCCAGCAAACACAAGCTGGCTTTGTTTGCATGGAGTGAGCTGTGGAGAGTCACACACGCGTGGGTGTGTGTTGGCTGTCGAGCCAGGCGGAATGAGTCTGTTTAGCCCACGCTCTTTGCTGCTTTGTTTCAGTGCTGAAAATTTCTCAAATTGCAGGTCTCACATGCTATACTTATAAGCAGAGTTTTGTCTCCACTGACAAGGTCATGTCCAGCCTTTGACCCTGAGAAACAAGTGAGGTCAGGCCAGGTGGCTCCTGGGGACATGACTTCTCTTTTACCAGTGTGAGTAGATTATTGCGCTCTTCTGTCTGCCCTGGAATTCTGACTCACTGCTAGGTTCTGTGTTTACCTCTGAGATCATCTCGTCCTATTTAGAGAGGTCCTAGGTGGATAAGTAGCATACCCAAGACCATGAGGTCGTGAGGCTAAACCTCTTCCTGTGGCCTGTAATTTATTCATTGTCGGTCCACATCTCTCACCCCACCCCTCACCTGTCATCTGTCACTGTGGCTATGGAGTAAGGGATCCTTTGACCACGGGAGCTTAAGACAATGCCATGTGATCAAGTTGCTTGGAAGCGAGGGCGTGACAAGTTACAGGTCAGGCTTCCTATCCCATCTAAATGCCTGGCTGGGGCGGGGGGAGGTCATGGGTTTCAAGCTTATCGTGCTACTGTTGGCAGCATTCGTTCATTGGTGCGTGCGGGAGAGCGCCCCTCATCCCTGCATTTGTGGGCAGAGGCTGTCCGCACGTCTTGTGGTGCATGCATGCGGGAGAACTCTCCTCATTCCCTGCATCTGCGGGCAGAGGCTGTCCGCACGTCTTGCAGTGCATGCAGGAGAGCGCCCCTCATTCCCCGCATCTGTGGGCAGAGGCTGTCCGCATGTCTTGCTATATGAGATTTCTTCCTAGGCCCCTTGATTCTTCAACACGAGCAAAGGAATGAGATGGTGCCCAGTGGGCACCAAGATCTCCTGTAACACAGTCATGTGACAGGAACCTGAGCATCCTGTCTCATGGCTGCTCTGAACCAGGAATCCTGTATTTGGCGGGTTAGACTCAAGTCCCAGCCACACCCATGTTCAACTACTCAACCGAGGGGACTACACAGAAGTATGACCTTTGGGAGGCATGGGGAACCACTTTAGAGGCAGCCTGCCCAACATCACAGTGTGTGATTCAACTCCATAGAGCTCCTAGCCACAACCTGAGCCTGTCATTTGTCTTTGCAAATGCTGTTCCCTAAGCCAAGAATTCCTTTCTAGTCATACACATGCACGCACCCACACACACCTCTTCCCAAAGTATGATTTCCCGCCAGCTCATACAGCAGTGTCTACACAGGACGTGGTTCACTGCGCTTGCTCGACACCTGTGTGTGCATATCAAGTGAGCAAGGAAACAATGAATGGACTCTTAGCCGGGAACCCAGACTCCGAGTCTCGCTTGTAGCCCCATCTCCTGTCCAGGGCTGTGTGACAGTTCGCTTCCCCCAGGGAACCCCACATCATCTCAGTAACTGGGTCAGCTCCACGTCTCACTCGCCCTGACTTTGAAATAACTTTTCCTTACAGTTCTCAGATGCACTTTCCTGGAACGGCTCTTGATGTTCTCTGCCTCCGTCCTCCCCCAGCCCTGTAACTCTACGGCCCTGCCAAAAATCGGAAGCTCATTATCAGAGCTGCTTTGCTTTATCCTCGAGTCTACATGTAGAGATGCAAAACACTGCGTATGTCTCTGTGGAGGTCAGAGGCTGGAAACGCTTCCCGAGGTGCTGGCTGTCAAGGAGAGGAATAGAGGCGTTTCATCGGCCTGAGTAATTGTTTCACGTGTTATTCAGAGAGTTTCCCATATACATTCGTGGCAGGGAGCGCAAGCTGCCATTCCGGATCTAGTTTCTCACCCTCTTCTTCGAGCTGATTAAAAGAAGCTGCAAGATGAGAGTCAAGGCTCGGGGATGTCCATCCAGGGAGTAGCAGACCACAAGGTGCACCCTTGGCACTGGCTTCTCCAAACTACACGTGGCAGGTAGAATACTCATCAAAGGAGGTTGGGGAGATGGGCCCGTTGAATCAAGTGGACCTAGTTCGATCCCAAGCACCCACTTGCAAAGCAGAGTGGGTAGCACATGTGTGTAATCTCAGATCTGGGAAGACAGAGACAGATCCCCATAGCTACCTGACTATCCATTCAAGCCTACTCAGTGAGTCCCAAACCAATGAGAAACTTTATTTCAAAACTGATGGTGGCTGGCACCCGAGGAACACCCAAGATGGCCCATACATGCATGTGCGCCTGCAGACACAAGTGCATGTTCCCAACATGTCTACCCACACAAAAGAACTATAGATGGTTGGCTGGTCAGGGGTTTGTAGATGTTCACATAGCTAAGATATAGCAGAGTTGAATTTGGGTGTGGCTTTAGACCCAGTAAACTATGTATTATGTTGAATTTGACCATGGAATCATGGTGCTGGACAGGCTTATTCCGTAGGGAAGAGGACCCTCATGGTATCTGTATGAATAATGAGGAGGGAGAGGTGGCTTAACACTTCCACTTCCAGTGAGCCAAGCTTGTCAGCTCACATCCCTGAGAGTCCCAAGTACCTCTGGCTAAAGGTTTGTGTGACAAATATTCTGTTTCTTACATTTTGCAACCGTTTCATCCCCAGCACGCTCTTATGTGAAATGGGGGTCCTAAAGGGCTTGAGTTTAGGTACGACACTTCCCATCATGGTTTTGGAGTTGTTGAGCCAGTCCCAGATGCCCTGCATGGGCTTCCAGGATGACTTGTCCCTGGCAATGAGTGGGTGGCATTCCCAGCTCATCTGCATGCACCTGTGGGGCAGTGGCAGAATCTGGAACTTGGAAGTTGGTGCTGGAATTCAGATTCTAGCCCCTCCGTTAGGTGTCTTGTGACCTTTGTTAAGGGACAGCCACCGTCAGAGCCTTAGTTCTTTATCTCAAAATGATGTTAAGAGCATAGACCCATCCCCAGGGTCAGCATGCAGCGCCATTGACCTCTCTACTCTCCTCCCAGCCTTTACTTGCTGCAAAGAACCAGTTTCTTCAGTATAAGAAGGTGGCTGGCCACTGGGCTTCGGTGACCCACTTAAAGACAAGAACTTCCTTCTGGGTCATTCTGATGGATTAAATGAAGAACCATTTCCGACCACAGCCCAAGGAGCCAAAGGGAGATGCTGTGGAGCCGAGCTGCAGAGGCCTGCGTGTGGGCTGAAGAAAATGTGTACCCAAATCAGGAAAGGCCATCAGCCGTGAGGGTAGCTTTCTGACCAATCAGATTGTGCCTCTCATCTGGGCAACTCTGCTAACCTAAATAGTCCCCAATACAAGGCAGTGATATAAAGGAAGATAGGACAATTACAGAGACATGGGGAGCATCTGCGTTAAGAGATCCTTTGTCTCTTCGGCACTCTCTGATCTCTCCTTCCACAGAGTTAGCTAATACCCAGGGCATTGGCTGTGAACACCTCTAATGTCTGAGCTCATTGTTTTACGATGTCTTTGCAAGAAGGGAGTCTCTGAATGAATTCTCTTTCTAGCACACCTCTGGGCTCGTGGTGGACTTGGCTGGAATGGATTAGAACTAGGAAACATTTTAACTAAAGGAAATCTTATTCCAATCAGTGTTTACAGGGTTCTTTCAGTGCTTCCGAGGCTGGTTTGCTTTTGGGGACACAGAGATAGTCTTTGTCCCCCCCCCATTAAATAAATTGTCACTTGAGCTATGGTGTGGCATGCACCTTTAAATCCCAGCAGTTGGGAGGCAGAGGCAGGTGGATCTCTGTGAGTTTGAGGCCAGCTTGGTCTACAGAATGTGTTGCAGAACAGCCAGGACTATAGAGAGAGACTCTGTATCAAGCCCCACAAAATGTCGCTGTAGGAGTAGCTGTCCTCCCCAGACACAGCTCTCAAATGGTGGCGCAGGTCTATACATATCAGCCAACTAAGGCAGGCAACATGGCTGTGTTACAAGTGAGAAGCAGGAAGCTTAGAAAGTCAAGTTATAAGATCAAGGTCACGGAGCAAATGCCTGAGCTAAGGCCTGGATTCAGGCTTTGCGACGGACAGCAAACCTACATGCTCTTAAGTACCTGGGTGATAGGGTCAGTGCCTTCTGGAAACCAGTCCGGTGGAAATATACACTGCCTGGGAAGCTGCCCAGGCAATAGAAACCCACCCACCACTGGGAGGCTCCCCAAGGAAGTACTAAGCAGGCCCAGGCCTGCTTAGCTTTGTAGGTCAGTCAAGCTTGGGTATGCTCAGGGTAGCACAGCTAGGGAGGAAATCAGTGCTTTAATGGAAGTCTGAGTGAAAGGATATGGAGAGTTAACGATGGGAGAGGAGGCAAGGGCACCTCTCTGAGGCTGGACACTGAAGCCTGGGTTTTCTAACTCATTGGAAAGTGGGAAACGCCAAGACTGTTCTAGAGATCCCCTCTGTCTTTTCAAGCCTGGGGAAGAAGATATGTAATAATATCTTATAATGTAATATTACATTACACGGAATGGCTAAGGTAAGTACACTCAACCCAGGGTCTTCTCTCAGCCACATAAAATGAGTACAGCTCTGTCCACCTTAGTCCCCTCTCACCAGAGTAAGAAGGAAGTCAAGGTTCTAGTCTGATGATGCAGAGGTCACCATCCACAAGGGCAGGACAGGTCCTGTGCTGATGAAGAAAGCGTGGTCCACTGGATTTGGTTGTAGACCATCTTACCCTGGAGCAGGAGGGCTTATCCTGGGTGTAGTGTCAGTGGGTAGATCTTGGCTGGCTCCCGGGTCTCACCAGGAGGAAGTGTGAATTGGGAGGCCAGGCTGATCCCAGGCCTGCAGTCTGTACCCACTAGTCCAAACTGCAAGGCTAAGACTGGGCAGCACCTATTTGGCTGAAGTCCAAACCAGGAGCCAGAAGAGGGCTCAGCGTGTTGGGGACAGAGGGTGAAGAAAAGAAGGGCTCATGTGGGCATTAGGATGAGGGCAATTGGGAGGCATGGGGAAGTGGTGTCCCACGGGCAGGCAGGCAAGGGCTGTAAGCCAGGCCACAGGGAGACTCTGTCTGTGTTTAAGCTATTAGCTGTTTTACAATTGTAAGAATTCTCTTACAATTCAAGGGGAAAATTCTAATTTTAATATCCTTTTTGCATAAAAAATATTTCCTTCTGAAATAGACCCAACTTTCAATGAAGCAGCTTTACTGGCTCTGCCACACCCCTGTGGTTGTAGTAGCTGATGCAAATGTAAAAGGAGAGAGAGAGAGAGAGAGAGAGAGAGAGAGAGAGAGAGAGAGAGAGAGAGAGAACACTAGGAATCACTGAAGATACAGAGCATCTGTCCCCAAACAACAGGGCACAATGGTTAAAGTGAGTAAACTCAGTTCTCTGGAAACAGGACCAGGGACAAATATTTCTGTGTCTATTATCTTAGTTGCTTTTCTATTGCTGTGTTAAAACACCATGACCACAGCAACTTGGGAAAGAAGGCACTTAATTTGGGACTCATGGTTGGGACTCATGGTTCATGAGGGTTAGTCTATGACACCATGGAGGGGAGCGTGGCAGACAGGCAGGCCCAGAGCCAAACAGTAGCTGAGAGCTTACGCCTTGAAGCCGAAGCCAAGAGCTAGCTGAGAATGGTGGGGACATTTGAAACCCCAAATCCTGCCCCGAGTGACACGCCTCCTCCAACAAGGCCACACTTCCTAACCCTCCTCAAACAGTTTCAGCAATGGAGGACCAAACTTCCAAATATATGAGCTTAGGGGGCCATTCTCATTCAGACCACATCGATCTTTTTAGATGTACCACACAATACAGAATTTTAAAAAGCAATGTTTAAAGCGGCATGACTCTAGAAACCTAAAAATAAACAGCACAAAACCCCAGAATAAAATTAAAGACGACCTAAAACACAGGGACATGCGAGTTAGTTCCAACATGGCAGACTTCTTAATTCTTTTCACATCGAACCCAGAGATTCTGATTATGCATATCAGAATCCCAACAGACTTTGGGGCTGCGGGTAGGGTGGCAAGTCTAAATTAACTTGGAAATGCAAGTCAAAGAGGCTACCTCGATCAGTCAGCCTTCTCAGAGCAGCAGAGCGCATGTGTCGTCTGGGACTGCAGACGGATTTGGGATAAGGAGTAGATGGTTGAAGGTGAGGGTCCACGGTGAAGGCTCTTTCCGGCCCTGGGAGTCTCCTCCTTTGCTTTGCATTGCTGTCACAAAAAGATGGACCAAAAGCCACTTGGGGGAAGGAAAGGGTCTATTGGCTACAGGACACACTCCATCACTGAAGGAAGCCAGGGTAGAGATCGAGGCAGGAACCTGGAGGCAGGAACTGAAGCAGAGGACAAGGAGGAACACTGCTTCCTGGTTTGCTCCTCATGGCTTGCTCAGCCTGCTTTCTTATACCCAGGACCGCTAGCCCAGGAGTGGCACCACCCACAGTGGGCTGGGCTCTGTCACATCCATCCTGGTGTGAGTGTGTGTGTGTGTGTGTGGGTATCATGGTGTACCTGTAGAGATCAGAGGACAACCTGTGGGAGCTGGTCTTCTCTTTCTATTATGTGGGGCCCAGGAATCTAACTTGAGTCTTCATGATGAGTGGCAAGCACCATTCCTCACTGAGTCATCTCCCCAGCCTGAGGACCGCCTTTCTCTTCCAATCAGATGGGGCCCACCCACATTAAGGAAGCCAATCTGCTTTACCCAGAATTCACTGACTTAAACGTGAACTCTCTCTAAGTTGACAGGTAAATCTGGCCATGACAATAGGCGATCTAGAAGAACAGCAAGCCTTGGGGAGGAGGGTAACGCTAAGTTGTCAAGACCCATTTTAAAGCTATAGTTGTTACAGACTGAAGTGTCAGCTCAAAAGTAGGTGCAATGTTCGCCTGGAACAGAAACAGAGTAGAGGCAGACATGGGTGTGCACGCTTCGAGATTTACCATGGAAATGACAACACTGTACAGCGAAGAAGGCCCTGGCATAGTAATAGCACTAAGCTGCCTGGATATCCAGATGTATTAGTCCCTTTCTGTTACTCTGATAAAACACCGTGACAGGGCAAGGTGGCTGCAGGATCAAGAGGCTGAGAACTCACCTCTTCAACAGCAAGCAAGAACCAGAAATGATGAGGTCTCCACTCTCAACTCCTGTCCCCAGTGACTGCGTCCTCCAGCGAGGTCACACCCCCTAAGCCTTCCCAAATAGTTCCACCTCCTTGGGACTGAGTGCGCAAATATCTTAGCCTATGGGACACATTCTCATTAAACCCAGCTAGAGACAATAAAACCCTGAAAACGGAGCACATCTTTAATGCTCCAGAAAAGGCAAAAAGTGCCCAAATCCTCTTCTGGGTTTTGCAGACAGGCTGGGTTTTCTTCCATCTTCCTGCTCGCTTGGGCTGATTTCCTGAAATAAGCCCATGGATGGGAGGGTCTCATCTGTGGAGTGCTCCACCCTGTCTTTTCCCCCGGGCAGCATCATCTAGTTAGCTAGCCTAACCACCCTGGTCAGTGTGTCTGCTCCTGCAAGCACAAGCGGACCTTGCCCCTCCTTCGGCTGGAATTAGCATTTCCTTAGCACGAGGCCACTGTCTGAGCCTTTGCCACAGGCACCCCGTGGCACTGCATCATTGCGCAGTCTCTAAACTCCGTGAGTTTCCTCTCTGCCTCCTCATTTGCAGCTGCTTCCTCAGCCCCAAGTCCAACCAGGCCTTGCTGCTTTAGGCTCTCTACCTCATGTCTGCCTGGCATTCTGGCGTTGTACGCTGGAGTGGCTGAGCGAGGTGTGGGGGCAGCACAGCGTTTTCCCTCAGTCTCCCAAGGCCAACACAGCGCCCCCTGTCTGTGGTCTGGAATCACCCCACACGGACTGATACACCTGTACTCAGTGCCTGGGTCTTGGGAAGGGCTCCCCCTGCTGGGAGAGGACAGCATTGCTGGGCAGAGCTCATCCCTGGGTTAAGAAAAGCAAGTACCACGGAGAGATTTACATCTCAAAATTTTCCCATGCCGGGTAGCAGAGAGGGGCAAGTTGGCCGGGATATATTGTCACCTGTCAGCCATGATGTGGACAGACTAGCTAGAGGACAAAAGACCCTATTTCTGTGCACATCCTTCCTCTCAGGCCCCCAGCAACTCTCAGGACTCAGTTAAGATTGGCAGCAAAGTGCCAGAGCCAAGCACAGGTAAGTGACGGGTTCCCACTGCCCCCCACCTGTCATGCCACACCATTCATGCTTCGGTTTCTTCATCTGTGAAACGGGGTCTTCATCTCTCGTCTAAAGATGCAGTGCCGAGTGTGTTAGGGTTACTACTGCCGCGATGAAACACCATGACCAAAAGCCAGTTGGAAGAGGGTTCATTTTGCTTACACTTCCACATCACTGTCCGTCACTGAAGAAAGTCAGGACAGGAACTCAAACAGGGCCAGAACCTAAAGGCAGGAGCTGGTGCAGAGGCCATGGAGGGGAACTGGTTCCACGACAATAGGCTGAGCCCTCTCCATCAGTTGCTAATTAAGAAAATGCCTGACAGCGCCATCTTAGAGAGTCTTTTTCTTAACGGAGGCTCCCTCCTTTCAGATGACTCTAGCTAGCCTGTATCGAATTGACATAAAACTAGCCAGGAAATGCCTGATGTGGGGCTAGGGGGAGATCAGTTGGCAGAACACTGGCCTAGCATAAGCTCTAGCCTCACATAGTACTGAGCGTGCTGATGTCACCCAACATCAGAGAAGCTGAGGCAGGAGGATCAGGAACTCAGGGTCATCCTCAGCTACAAAGTGGGTTTGAGGACAACTTGAGCTACATGAGACACTTCTGAGAGAAAGAGAAAGGACGGGAAGATGAGAGGGATGGGGCGAGGAGAGAGGGAAATGGCTGATATGTCACAGGTGTTCTACATGTTCCGGGGTGGGTGATGAAAAGAATCTGGCTTGTGGTCTTCAAAAAGCACAGGGTGCTGCCATTCTGAGACTGCTTTCATAGCCTGCTATGGCCTCAGAGAAGCTGAGGAGATGGACTAAGGAGATGGGCCCTGCGTGAGGTGAGCCAGAAGCCCCTGCTTCCTAGCCAGACTTAGTTACGTTTTTACATGATCTGGATCCCAAGCATCTGAGGGGTGTGGGTTGGTTTTCTACAAGTTCATCCCAGGTGTGTCTTGCCCTGTTAACCCCTAGGATACCAGTTCCCAGCCTGTGTGTTGCGACCCTCTTGCAAACCTCTGTCTCCCAAAGTATTGACAGTTCACAACACTAGCAAAATTGCAGTTATGAATTAGCAACAAAAAGAATTTTATGGCTGGGGGGGGATTTACCACAACACGAGGAACTATATCAAAGAGTCACAGCATTAGGAAGGTGGAGGAGAGCCACTGGTCTAGATCCAGGAGGCTCAGCTAGGTTCCTGATGGAAACCTGCTGGGGAGATGGTCTGGGTAGGGGACATGGAGAGAGTCCTAAAGAGGCCTAGCCTGAGGACACAGGGTACCTATTGAAGCCTGGCAGTTGTTTCCAGAGAGTCGAGCTCCTGGCCCAGCTGCAGAAGAACTGTGTTTCTTATGCCTTACTCTTCCCACCCCAGCTGCAACCTGTGGTGACTTCCACCCTGCGCTTGCAGGACTGCATTTTAAGGAAGCAGTCAGCTTGCTGGGCTCCTCACGATGGCTGCTTCTCCTCCTGTAAGTAGCCCGCCCCCAGAGTTTCGGAACCCGCCCCCACTGTTTCTGAACCGTCAAAGACCTGGTTTATATGTGGATGAGAACCAGAGATTCTGGATGGTCTCAGACCTGTCCTTCACTCCTGGCCTGTTTCCAGTACAACCAACTCTACTCAGGGTGAGTTTTGGGGCTCTGTACCCTGACCTTGTGGGTAGCTAGTGTTTGTGTTGGGGCAATGTTATTATCATCAGAAAAGAGCTGATACTAGTCTCCGAACAGAACCAGGTCTTCACCAGTGCACCAGGCCCAGGAGCCCTTGCTTGGAGGCCTCACTGATGCAAGCTTATCCACAGATGAAGGGGAGCCCTTATGCTGAGGCCTGACTTACCAGTAAAGGCCCTAGTTAGTGGGAGCATTTTGAGAAAGCTTACAGATAGGATAGTTAAGGCTGGGCTTTGTGGGATGAGTAGGAGTTCTCCAGGTCAGAGAAAGGGCAGGTCCAGAAGAAGTCCGACAACTCGGAAGGAGCAGATGTGAATGTGAATCGCTGGTTTCTAATTGCTCTGCAAATGCCACACATCTGCTGCTGTGCTCCCAAGCTTGAATGCTCAGGGAAACTGGCAACTCTGGTGCCTTAGAGAATCACTCTGAAGACTGGACCTGAGCGGTTAAAATACTCTGTGGTTCAGCAAAAGCATCTCTAGGTATCAACACTGATCCCCAAAGACCAGGGATGTGGCTTGAGGGCAAAGCCCTTGTCTCAGTGTGGCAGAGACTATGGGTACTCTCCTGGGTACTGGGATAAGGGGTGTTATATCTTACAGCTGGGACAAATGGCTGAGGTGCCCATTAACATGTCAAAGTGGTCGCTGGCCTCTAGGTTCTCCCAGCATCTTTCAGTCCCTGCTGTTGCGGGGTTTGGTCGATTTACCCTACCCCCCACCTCAACACTGAACTCTTCAGCCCAGGACCTGTGCCTCCTCCTGCCCCTATATAACTCAGCCATTTTGGCTATGCCAGTCTCTTGGCTCAGGCCATGTAACTTGGTAGGCATCTCCTCTCTCCTGTCCCCTCCTCTCTGTCCTCTCCTCAAGTGGCCAGGCTCCCAGTCAAGTTCACTCTGGACTCTCCCAGATGTCCCTGCCTCTGGCTTTGCTCTCCTTGTTTTCAACAATAAACCACCTTCTCCACACCTAGGAGTAGTCGGCTGCCCTTCTTCATTCCCCTTTTTCCCTTCATCTGGTGCCGACTTTGATATGTTAATAGACCTCAGTTTGTCCCAGGTTTGAAACCTTACAAAGGGGTAATTTACCTGTAGCACCATAAAAAAAAAAACTTCAAGTAATAAATATTTTTCTTTAAACCTTTACCAAGTAAAGTATGGTAACAGTTAAAAAAAAAAAGACGCAGGAAAGAATTCTGTTACAATGTAAACGTAGTCAATTGAATCCAATGACCCCAGTGGACTTGGGTTACTGTAGCTGTTGGTTCCGAGTGTGCCTAGACGGGCAAGTGCAGCAACCACAAGAGATCCTTGAATAGCTGAGTTTAAAGGGAGGGGAATCTGAGGGCTGCAGTGAAAAAAATGACGCTGAGGCCCCCAGGGAAAGCTGCTGCTAAGTGGCACATCCACAGGAAGGGTCCCCTAGAGTGGCGCTTGAACTCACTTTGTAGTTCAGGTGGGATGGGAACTCGTGAGCCTCCTGCCTCGGCCTCCTGAATGGTTTGGTTGCAACACCAGGCCCAGCATTGTACTTCTCTGTCTCCTTTCTTTCTTCCTTTATTCCCTCCTAGTTCTTCCTCCCTCCCTCCTTCCCTCCCCCCCCCCTCTGTTAGGGTATGAAGATATAGGTTGCATTGTTACATTACACCACACACACACACACACACACACACACACACACACACACACAGTAAGTTCAAGGCCAGATTGGCCCAGGTAGCCAGTTCTAAACTATCTACACAGAGATCCTGTCTAAAATAAGTACACCAATAAATAAGCAAAGAAATAAATCTTAAAAAAAAAAAAACAAAACCCAAAACCTATGAGCCCGAGTTAGGATCCAAGCAGCCACATAAAAAGCCACTGGGGCCTTGTTGGCTGCGGGGACGTGGTCAGAGACCCTCCTTCAGAGGCATAAGGGAGGGAGCAGACACCTGAGTCCTCCTTTGGCCTTTCTAGGCTGGCACATATACACACACCACACACACGCACCACACACACACCTCATAGATATTCCACTCTCACACGCTCTCACACTCACTCTCATGTGAGTGTGTAAGAATGCGTGCATATGAGTGTGCATGAGTGTGAGTGAGTGCGTGAGTGTGTGTATGTGTGTGTGAGTGTGTGTGTGAATGTGTGTATGTGTGTGTGAGTGTGTACGTGTGTGTGTATGTGTGTGTGAGTGTGTATGCATGAGTGTGTGTATGTGTGTGTGAGTGTGTACGTGTGTGTGTATGTGTGTGTGAGTGTGTATGCATGAGTGTGTGTATGTGTGTGTGTATGTGTGTGTGTATGTGTGTGTGAGTGTGTATGCGTGAGTGTGTGTGTATGTGTGTGAGTGTGTATGCGTGAATGTGTGTATGTGTGTGTGTGTATGTGTGTGTGAGTTTGTATGCGTGAGTGTGTGTATGTGTGTGTGTGAGTGTGTGTGTGTGTGTGTGTGTGTGAGTTCCCACATACAGTTGCAGGTTGGGACAGGATCTTCTCTCATGATCTCAGCAAGGATCAGCAGACCTTTCAGAGGCCTCAGAGGGAGGTGTTTCATTTTGCAGGCACTGAGGACTTGGGCACACTCCCTGTGCCACCTTAGTGCGAAGCATCCAGAGACAATGGTAGTTTCAAATAAAACTTTATTTACTACAGAAGCAGGCAAGTCAGCATAGGCCCTTGGTGGCTAGCTCCCTTCCCTCTCACCCTAAAGTCAGAATACAGACAGAGGGTTTTGTGAGACCTTGTCAGGGTGACAAGGAAGGAAGTGATCTGCCACCCTGTGACAAGTGAAGAAGAATGTGGGCATTTCTCAGGGAGACAGGAGGACACTGGTAGGGAATCTGGCAAACTTTCTGCTCGGTGGCCATGTCTGCCATTTGGTTATGGTTTACAGCAACTTCTTTCTTTTTGTGTTTGTTTGTTTTTTCGAGACAGGGTTTCTCTGTGTGACAGTCCTGGCTGTCTTGGAACTCACTATGTGTTCCAGGCTGGCCTCCAACTCAGAGATCTGCTTGCCTCTGTCTTCTGAGTGCTGGGATTAAAGGTGTGCGCCACCACGTCTGGCTAGAGTGATTTTTTTTCACTTTGTAGCTTTCTATGTTGACTCAGGTTTATGTTTTGCATTTATTAAAGGCACATGAAGTTCACCTTCAAGACTACACTGCATTTCTTTTGGTAAACTCATTGCCCCAGGCCGGGGGGGGGGGGGGAGTTGAATGTCCTGGTGAACCAGGCTCCAACTTATTCCCCTGGATCAGCATCTTTCCCCAAATCTGGAGCTAGACTGGCAGCCAGGAAACCCCAGTGATCCCCCTGTCTCAGTTTTCCACAGCACTGGTGGCACATGTATGACTGTGGCTTTTAACATGGGTGTCGGAAATTCATACATAACCTATGGAGTCAGCTCCCCAGTGCTGGGGTGGGGTGGTGGTGGTGGGGTGTTGTGCAAAGATAGGGGACAGGCCACCAAAGTCTATTACACCAGAAACAAACTTTATTCCAGGAAAAAAAATTAAAAAAATAAATCTCCATGGGGCACAGAAAGCTTATCAGCTAGCTGAGCCCACAGCCAGAAATGGACTTGTAAGGCGGTGTCCCTGGACTGTGTTAGAACGCCCCTTTTAATGGCAAGAAGCAAGCATTGGGCATGAACAAAAGGCTTTTTACAATCTCAAGGTAAAACTGTGATACAAATTGCCTTTTTTACAATTTCCATTAACAATTTTTTTAAAACTAGTGTTTGTATTTAGCCCATTGTCATCTTTTGATACGTTCTGATGGTGTTTGCCAAAGCTCTACACAACCCCTGCTACTGCCAGTTTTGCATAGCAGGGAAGGGTATGGGAAACTGCACAGCCAACAAGTCAGGTACATCCCGTCATTTAAAAGCTAACTCGGCTCACATCAGTTGCTGGTCATGAGGGACCGGGGGTTATCTAAAAGCTGACTCTCAGTTTTCAGAGGGTCACTTCAGTCTTACAGACAGAGCTATGGGTTGTAAAGCAAAGTAACCCACTGTTGTTATTGTTAATCCTGAAGCTGCTGAGAAAGCTGCTGACGGTCTGTTCTCCTTTTCCTAGGCTTACAACTTTCTATTTCTTTATTTCTACATTCTTATTTCTGGAATCTACATTTCTATATTCTTATTTTTGGACTCTTCTCCCAATATGTCTTATTTTTTCAAAGGAGATTTTTTTAATTCTTTTTTTTATTGGAACATAATTGTTACATTTTTTAATATAGTTTGCTTGGCAATAGTTCAGTACTGGTATATAATGCATAATGTTTTTATTTATTTTTTTGTTGAAAAAATTTCTGCCTCCTCCCTGCCTCCCATTTCCCTCCCCCTCCTCCCACTCCTCTCCCCCTCCCCCCAACTCCTCTTCCCCTCTCCACACTCCTCTCCCCCTCCTCCCACTCCATTCCCCCTCCCTCTTGAGTCTGAAGAGCAGTCCGGATTCCCTGCCCTGTGGGAAGTCCAAGGTCCTCCCCCCTTCAAAGGAGAATTTTTAAAACTCTGGAAATGGCTGAGCTGGAGCCCCAAATCCAGTACCAGTGAAAGACGCTATGTGGCTGGAGACTGTGGCTACCGTGTTGGGGACACAGTTGGGATGAGGGCAGAAGAGCACCAGACATCCCAGGTCCTGGGGAAGACCTGAGTGTTGGAGACAAGGCTATGGTTAGGGTTGTTGGAACAATATACCTCTGATCTTGCCCTTTGCGCACAAACGCTCGGCCAGAACCCAGGCATGGCTGACAGAATCTGCCCCTAATGTCCCTCTCCTCTCTATCCCTTCAGTTTGGCACCTCTATGACCATCGTCTTATGTCAGATGAACCCCATCATGGGTTTTCCCCCCATCCCCTTGAGTTTCTTCAGTCTTCCTATGATGTGGCAGAAAGAATCTTTGATGTTTTACCGGGGATCAGATAACAATCTCTGGAAATTAGAGCAGCACATCCAGGTAAGTGTTTTATACCTCATGGTGAAAGCTGTGGTAGGTGTGTGTGTGTGTGGGGGAATCATCCTGTCTCACCCCAGGGAGGTTTCTTTATTTTTCTCTCCTTCATTTATTCTTTGTCTTTTACATCATGTATCTCCATCCCATTCATTCCCCATTCCTTTGTATCCATCCTCAGCCCTTGTAACCTTCCCCTCAAAATAAAATTTAAGAGAAAAAAGAGAAAGGGGGGGGAGAAAAAATCAATCTCCTCCTGGAAGCTGCAGTGTGACACACATATCTTTCGTCCACATATCTTTCCTTGTGAGTGTTCACTGCATAGTCATTGGTCTGGTTTCTGCTACACCATCCATGTTGAGCCCTCACTGAGTTATCCTGCTATTAAACCATGTGTTGTGGAAATCCAAAGGACCCTTTATGTGCTCCAGCAGATCACAGATAGGGTGGATGTTGGGGTGAGCCAAAACAGATCCCTTGTTCCGAGCCTGGGTGGTTGCAGGCTTCGTCAGCTTGCCAGTTTTCCTTTGTCCTCACCACTAGGGGGAGTGCTCCTGCATTGTCCTGATGAGTTCACCCCTTGCAGGGATGAGCAAAGGGCGGGCCAGCTCTCTCTCCTGCTTTTGGGTCCTCAGGGTCAGCTCTCTCACACCTACACCTTCATGGCCAGCTCTGCTCTGTTGCCCAGGTGTGGTATAGGGGCCACTCTCCTGATGGGGTGCGGGGGGGGGGTTGGGACAGCTCTCCCCAGGGAAATTCTAATCTCTCATTCAAATCTTCCTTCAAGGGCTCTAACAAGGTTCATTTTTAGTGGAGGATTTGGGGGGGGGGGGATTGTTGTGTGACAAACCTTTTCCTGGGACTAGTCTATTCACCCTAGATAGGGAACCCTCAATGGACCAAAAAGTTCATCTTGGTGAATCAATGAGTCTTACTGGGGTTCCTTACAGGAATATAGGTGAGGGAACACAGGGGCAGAAATGACTCAAAGACAGCTGCATCACCAAGGTCCACTCCAGCAGGGGTGACAGACCGGTCGCTCACAAAAGCTGGGGGCCCCGGAGCACACTACACAGCCTGCAGGCAGCTCAACAGGTTGGAGAGCATCCATTCCAGGTGCCTTAGGCGGTTTAAAACTTCCAGACAGCTTGGCTGGTTTCTACTTTCCTGAGTGGCTTCTCTTGTCTGAATGTCTTTGCTGCTTGGCTCCACTTCCCCTGGTCAGTTTCAGGGAGTTCTTGAAGATGTTTTTGTTATTTGCCTCCCTACTCAGGAGGAAGTTATTAATCCTATGGAGGATAGGACAGAGGGAGGGAGAGAATGCCTCCAAGCACACACTGGGGACCTCTGCCCAGTGGGGCATGCGTGGAAGTAATACTTCCCTCTGGCTACAGAATTCACAGACCAGATCCCCTTGCCCCTTTCTGCTACCTTAAGTCTGAATAGGTGTCTTAGAGCTGGCTAGAGGTGTGCCACCTAGGATCGATCCTGATGGCAGTTCCCTCTCTTGCAGACTGGCTCCCTGGAGCAACTGGTCCTAAAGCTGGACGGCTATGTCGGTAAGACTGACGCCAGCAGGCTTTCCCTCTATATAGGAAGATAGTGCTGGTCACTCTTCCTGAGTGTTCCTTGTGTGGCTACCTGTCACCCTTCTCCTTTGGACATAAGCACTGTGAACTGACAGTAAGCACAGGACCTCACTGAATTGGAGTCACCTCCCAGCGTGGAAACAATGCCGCATGATCGGGGTTCCACTTCACAGCTAAGCACACAGGCTTGGGGTGTGGGAATGCAGGCTCTCAGACCACAGAGCACCGGGATAGCAGTGATCAGACTAGAACCTCTCAAGTTGATTCACACCAGAGTGCTCTGTGGTGTAGGCCCAGGAAGACCTACAGTGGGCATCTCCTCCAGCTTGGTAGCAGCGCATGGGCAGAGCTGGAGCTGGACTGGTTGGGGCACAGTCTTTGGGTCCAGCACCCAGTTCTGCAGGGATTCACTAGACCTCCTGGGTCTTCTCTAGGTCTTGGTAGCCCTCCGGACTCCTGCCCCTGGTACTCTCTGTGAAGGTTTTATGCATCTACTCCTCTGCTTGTTCCCTAGGTGCCGAGTCCGAGGCTCCCCTGCTTGTCTATCCCTCCAGCACTGATGAGAGCTGAACTTCAGAGGAACTGCTTCTGCAAGCCCAGCCTGCCTGTGTCCTGAGCCTTCTCCCTGGCTGCGTACAGCTGCGGCTTTCTTGCTCCCTTTGGGCCTCTGATGCTGACTTCATGGATGGCCCTTCTAAAGACCTCTCCTCCTCTGAACCCCTTTCCTGGGCTCCCAGAACAGCATGCCCCTCAGGTGGCTCTGATCTGGAGATGCCTCTAGAGCAGGTACAGATGGAGACTCTATGCCCTGCAGATCTCTGAGCTACCAACACCGGCTAGAAGTTGTCCTGGTGCTAGGCAGAGGACTCTGGGCTCAGCAGCTTGAAAGCATGGTGGGCTATGTACAGGGGGCCTCTGGGGTACCTCTCCCACAGGTTCAGTTCTTGGCTCCTAGAAGCGATGCTGACCCTAACCACACCCCCACCCCCCACTTGTTTTTAACTAATTAAATTTTTACCACTTTTACTTAGATTCTGTGCTGGGCCTGTCTGTCCTTATCCAGGTTCTTGTGCAGAAAGTGGAAGCTGGCCCCCAAACATTACAGGAACATTTTGTGATCTCTTCTAGACATTTCCACACTAGGAGGAGTGATCACTGGTCCAGTCCAGCAGCAAGGGTACCCGGGGGAAGGTTTAAAAGGGAGACTGTGTGGAAGCTGGGTGACGCTGCGCTGAGAATAAGCTAAGGTGTGACGTAACCTGGATGGGATGTGAGTGACAGCGTCTATGCAGGAGGCACACTGATACACTATAGGGCAGAGGGAGAAAATGCACAGGAAGGCACCAGAGGCAGGGAGGGGACAAAGGCCAGGTACCGTGGACATGTCCTTCAGTGGATCTATAGAAAAGTAGGGCCCTCCCTCCGACACACTTCACAAGAAGAAACTGTCAGCAGATGGATGTCTAACTTTACAGTGTGAATCTATAAAGGCCCTTATAGGGCTGGGGCTAGGGCTCAGTTGGCAATATGCTTACTTCACATACACGATGCTCTACCATGATCCTCAGTACTGCCTAATCAGGGTGACAAACCAGGTATGTGGGCACATGCTGGAATCTCAGCACTCAAGATGTGGAGGCCGGAGAATCAGAAATCTAAGGTGAACCTTGGCTATGTAGTGAGTTCAAAGCCAGCCTGGGCTACGTAAGACCTTATCTTTGTGTGTGTGTGTGTGTGTGTGTGTGTGTGTGTGTGTTTCGAGACAGGGTTTCTCTGTGTATCCCTAGCTGTTCAAAACCAGCCTGGGCTACATAAGACCTTATCTTTGTGTGTGTGTGTGTGTGTGTGTGTGTGTGTGTGTGTGTGTGTGTTTCGAGACAGGGTTTCTCTGTGTATCTCTAGCTGTTCAAAGCCAGCCTGGGCTACATAAGACCTTATCTTTGTGTGTGTGTGTGTGTGTGTGTGTGTGTATGTGTGTTTCGAGACAGGGTTTCTCTGTGTATCCCTAGCTGTTCAAAGCCAGCCTGGGCTACGTAAGACCTTATCTTTGTGTGTGTGTGTTTCAAGACAAGGTTTCTCTGTGTATCCCTAGCTGTTCTAGAGCTTGATCTGTAGACGAGGCTGACCTCAGATTCAGAGATCCGCCTGCCTCTGCCTCCTGACTGCTGGGATTAAAGGTGCCTGCTACCACTGGCTGGCTGAGACCTTGTTTTTAAAGAAAGTATTTGTAGAAGATATAGAGAAATATGGTTATGAACTTGGGGAAGGAAAAGTCCCAAACAAGACAAAAGCAGCAGACTGTCAGGCCAGCACTGTGGTGCAAATTTACAAGTGACCTTGAGGCTTCTGGGGACAGAGAAATGGGAGGGCAGCAGCTCCCACAAGTGGAGACAGGAGTACAGGGAGGAGAAAGGCAGGGTTTAAAATCCAGAGTCGTTTACCCTTGTTCTGGGCAGAAACTTTGGGGTGTTGGAGACAATTCTGTATATAGGGAGATGTAAGTTAGCTTCAAGAGCAAGCCAGGGCCCTCTCCCGGCCTTTCTACCTGGAGCAGGAATTCTGAAGTGGGCACCAAGGACATTTGGGTCAGATCCTGCATTGTCTCAGATGTCCTGAGTGAGAACATAGGATGAACAGCAGCATTCCTGACGCGTGTCCACTGGACTAAAGATGTCTCCAGACACTGCCCCATGTCTGGGATTTGGGAGTTGAGATTGTTTCCAGGTCAGAACAGTGCTTGGAGTCCTAAGGGTGCCATGTGGGAGTGACCAAGTCCTGAAGCCTGATCCTGCCCCTTCCTAGAAGAAGCTGAGTTGATCTGGGACTCTGATCCCTAGGAAACTCTCCTTCCCTAGTTAACCTACTTGTCAATCTGACTAGGTTCAGAATCACCTAGGTTGCTATTGAGGCATGTTGAGTGATATTTTACTGTTTTCTTTTTTGAGGACCGCACAATTCATCTCCCAAATAAATCACATGGAGACTTATTCTTAGTTATGAATATCCAGCCTTAGCTTGGCTTGTTTGTTGCCAACTTTTCTTAAATTATCCCAACTACTTTTTGCCTCTGGGCTTTTATCTTTCTTAATTCTGTATGTTTTACTTTATGTCCTTCTCTGTGGCTTGCTATGGAGCACAAGTAATAAAAACCCAGAGACAGAAATTGGGGTTCAACCTGAAAACCAGAAAAGCAGAGTAGCTACATCACTAGAGAAGTCTTACTTCTACCAAAGCTGGGCAACTGTAGACTAAGCAGACTAAACCTCTCTCCTCTCTCATTTTATATTCTGTCCAGTGCTGGGATTAAAGGTATGAGTCACCACCACCTGGATTTGTTTCTGCATTAATCTTGTGCAGCCTGGGGTGGCCTTGAACTTAGAGATTTGTCTGACTGTCTTCCAAATCCTGGAATTAAAGGTGTGTGTCACCATTGCCTGACTTCTAGGGGCTTTTACTTTGCTTCTGGTCTCCAGGCAAGATTTATCAAAAATACAAATAATATACCACCACATTTGCCCTTTTTTGTCTAAAATAAAGAAGGCTATAAATAAGAAAAGCTATAATATATACAGGCAACAAATAACATCATCAATGGCTAGCCCATTCACATTTGACAAATTCAGAGAAAATACACATCTATCCTATCTTCGTGAGTCCAAATTTTTGTACCTAACTTACTTTTTACCACAACTTGCATTTCCTTTCAAAACTAACATTTAATATCTCTCAACCTTATATACTTTATATTTCTTTAGTAAATTTCTTTTCTGAGCCTTGTAAACAAGGGAGACTATATCTAGCCTTCAACTACCTCAAGGACCCAAGAAGGAAATATTAACTGAGTAATCAGGAAGTACATGCAAGTAACTTCCAAAAATGTGAGAAATGACAGAAACAGCTGGTTGCCTCGACAGTCACCCAAAGTTCCTCTGCATCATTGGGGCATCTATCTTTGTCCTACAGACCTAGCATATTCGACAGACTTTTCTGTGAAGCAGGATATTCTGAATGGCTGTCTCTTCTTGTCTTGACAATGTTTGACAGTCACTTTCTTTTGTGTCCTGCTTGTCCAAGTAGGACAGCACACTGTCAGCAGTCAAGGTAAGGGCATTTTCTTGCCCAGTGTCTTACTTTTGCCACAAAGAAATTTCTTCAGTGCCTGTTATCTTCTCTGAAGTAGATAAGTGCTGCCAGAAGCAGACATCTCATTGTTATAAAAAGAAGTCTATGTTAGTAAAACATTTTAAATATCATATTCTGTAGACCTCTGAAGTGTTTAGATGACCTGTCTAAAATATATCTTTGCTTGACAGAGACATCTGACTGCCTGGACAATCACCCAGAGTTCCTTTGCAATGTGGGGGCATCCATCTTTAGCCAACAGGCACATAGTATCTGGTAGACTTTTCAATGAAACAGGAAATTTGAAAGGTTGTTCCACCTATATTGGCAGCTTATCAGTCACTTTCCTCTGTGTCCTGCAGAATGTCTGGCAGTTTCTCCTGTGAATTAGGAACCCTGAATGACCATCCCACCTTGTTTTGTCAATGTTTGCAAAAGTCACTTTCCTGTGGGTCCTGCATGTCCAGTCTACACAGCACATAGTCAGCAGTCAAAGGCAAGAGCAGTTTCTTTGCCCAGTGGCTAACCTTACCACAAGGAAAGCAAACTCCACAAAGAGTTTCTTCAGTACCCACATCTTCTCTGAAGTAAATTGGTGTTGCCAGGAGCAGAAGTGTTTCATTGTCATGAAAAACCTTAAGTTAACAAAACATTTTAAATGCCATATTTTGTAGATCTTTGAAAGTTTTGAAGACACTATATCTAAAATCTATTTCTATATGATCTAGAAAACATGTCTAACATATCTACAAATTTGTTATTTTTGACTAACTACTGTCCTGTATTTCTTGATTATTCTAAGTAGCTCATAATAGTTTTCAAAAACTAGAATTTTATCATGTATTTTTAAATGAACTGCATAGGTACAATACCTTAAAAAAGTAGAAACATATATACAATATGTTGTAACAAAAATTACCTTAAATTTGTATCAATATACAAAAGTTCTTTAAACAAGAGTAAAAACACATATACAGTGTAACAAAATTGACTTTGAATATATCCATATATCCATATATATCCAAATCCATGACAATGCAAAATATCTGAGATTAATAGTTGTCTTTTTAGCCTATATTCTTATATTCCCCTAAATATAACCAACATCCATAACCCACAAAATAACCAAAGACCACCTACACCCCCCTTTTCTTGGGAATGTGGACATTGTGTTCTCTAGACTGCTTCCTATTGAATGTGGGTGAAGTATTTCTAGGGTCCCAGAGAGAAAATTGAGATAATGGCCAAGTCCTGGGAAGACCAGCATCAACCTTTGCTGAGATCACCTGTCAAGATTCAGGAGGTCTCCCCTGATCAAACCATATTTAAATCAACCTGGAATGAATCCACAGGCTCTTGCTTCCTGTGGAAACAAAAGCAAAATCTCTTCTCCAAAGCATTTGTGATTTTCATCTGACAAATACATTTTTTGACTTTTTAAAGTTAAGGCATTAAAGTATCTAGGCTAGTTGATTTCCACAGCCCCTCTTTCAATTCCAGGTCTCTTAGCAGATGTCCTTTGATTTTTGAACAATCAAAAAACTCAAAATCAACATAACACTATACAGGATCTAGACTCCCTGTTGTGTTTTCCTTCTTCACATGGCTTTTTTTCTTACACATTACTTTTACTATCTCTTTAAAGACTTTATTATTTTTAATCTACTTATTTCTTTTTATGACTGCCTAAACCCATTTTCTTTCTTTCTGAAACCTACAGACATTATAAAACACACTGGATCCTGATTAGAGGTTTCTTCCATCTGTACCTCTTTTACTGCACGTCTTTTAGCCTTTTTTGACCACAAGCTTTAGTCTATTGAGTTACACCTGGATCCTTCACTTACTCTAGCAGCTGGCTCTGCCCACTCTTGGGTAGGGTTGTGAAAGGGAAGCTGAAAACTTGTGCCCTGGTCAGAGGTCCCTGACTGAAAACGGCATTAAACCCTTGTAGCTGTGGAAGCCGGTACCTGCATCGCCACAAATGGTTTTTACTTAGCTTGCCATTTCTAGTTCCTACTTAGCACTGCCTGCTGAACATCAGCACCATCAGCACCTCTTAAATGAGCTGTGTCCTTTATTTTCCTCCAGCTTTCTTAGGCTCTGGATAGATATTTGAGCCCCATATTGGGCACCAAAATATTTAATAATGATTTTTTTTCTTTTTTGAGGGGCCCACCATCCAGCTCCCAAATAAATCACACAGAGACTTAATCTTAGTGATGAATGCCCAGTCATAGCTTGACTTGTTTCTTGCCAGCTTTTCTTAAATTATCCAGACTACCTCTTGCCTCTGGGCTTTTATCTTTCTTAATTCTGTATATCTTACTTTATTTCTTTCTCCGTGGCTTGCTGTGTAGCTGGCCCCTGATGTCCTCCTCTTGTTCTTTCTTCTTTTGTTCTCTTTCTGTTTATATTCTCTGCCTGCTAGCCCTGCCTATCCTTGCTCCTGCCTTGCTATTATTGGCCATTCATCTCTTTATTAGGACCAGCAGGTGTTTTAGAAGGTGCAGTAACACACCTTTACAGGGTTAAACAAATACGGTGTAAACAAAAGTCACACACCTGGAAATAATATTCCCCAACAGAGGCATGTCAACGTGTGTCTTGAGTGCAATTCCGAAGAGAACTGAAGGACAAGACCCACACTGACTGTGGGTGGCATCCTCTCCATGGGCTGTGAGTCTGGATAGATAAAAATAGGTGGAGGATAAAGTCAGCTGAGATTCAGCATCCCCCATTTTGCTTTCTGGTCATCCATAAAGTGAATAGCTTTCCCTCACAGCAGGCTCCTACTGCCTGGATGTCCTGCCCAAGTGATGGTGTTACCCAGCTTTGGGGAGGGGGTGTTGTACTACTAAATACCTCTTCAGAAACAAACTGGAACACAGAGATGGGTTGGTGGAGGAGTAGTCAATTCAAGCCTGGACTTGGAGAAGATAGGGCTGACACTGTCCATCTTAAAGGGACAAATCTAAGAATGTATTAAAGAAGAAAGGCATCTGCTAGAGTAAATAAGACACAGAAAAGCCAGCGGTGGGAGAGAAGAATTTGGAGGTCTGTGTTAGTTCACTGCTGTGGCCAAAATCCCTGGTAGAATAACTTCTTACAGGAGAGAGAGAGAGAGCGCAGAGCCAAAGGCATTCCCCCCTCTAGCAAACCCCTTGTGTACTAGGCTCTATCCACTAACAGTTACACAGCTACACTGCTGGCTGAGTGTGTGCAAACACATGAGCCTATGTAGGTCATTTTACCCTTAAGGCAGACCACAGGCTGAGACAAATCTGTCCAAGTCTCTATCTTCTGAGTCTCTACTGTCGACTATCCCTGTCCAGGCACCTGGCTTATCACATTTCTGGGTCTCAGTCCAGCTTTAACTACTCACTTCTGTTTATTTGATTCTCCATTTCCTTGTGATGGCTCCTGCCTCACTGTTGACGCATATTAAATACCGGTGTGTGTGCTTCTATCTTAATGTATTTTGTGTCAACTGAATTCTCTTGGAGGGCCCAAAGCCTTGAAAGGGTAGAGGTGATATTTTGTTTCCCTCATACAACTGAGGTGGAATTTCATGGTGTTGGTAAAGGGTACATTAAGCAATATATAATTTGTAACAACTGGCTAGTTTTTTTTCTTTTTTTTTATTAAAAATTTCCACCTCCTCCTCCCATTTCCCTCCCCCTCCCATTCCAGTCCAAAGAGCAGTCAGAGTTCCCTGCCCTGTGGGAAGTCCAAGGTCCTCCCCCCTCCATCCAGATCTAGGAAGGTGAGCATCCAAACTGCCTAGGCTCCCACAAAGCCAGTCCATGCAGTAGAATCAAAACCCAGTGCTATTGTCCTTGCCAAGGACAACTGGCTAGTTTTTAATCCCAGCAGTCCAGAGACCAAAGTTTCAGGTCCAGCACCTTTTCTACATAGTGACTTTCAGGCCAGCCAGGGCTACCTACATATTGAGATCCTGTTTTAAGAAAGAAAAAAGAAAAAAGAAAAAAAAAAGGAAAAAAGGTTAACAATTGGCTAGCCAGAAATTTACAAAAACTTGGCTCTATGGTTATAGTACTACATTTTTTTTTTCATATGAAAATCAATCACAGATGGACTAATGATTTAAACAAAGGAAAACTTTAAATTGTAATGATTTATTACAAAGCACTTGCGAAAACATGAACCCAAATTACAGAGAAATCCTTTCCAAGATCATTAAACATGGACCACACAAAGCAAGCATTTGGAACTTGTGATTGAGTATATTAAAAAATAAAAATTTTCTGCATAGCAGGAAATAAAAAAAAACAACAAAAATTAAAAAAAATTTAAAAGCCCTGGAAACAAGTTAACCACAAGTAAGAGGACAAATACAAAATGTGAATGGAGCTTCCATGGATAGCCCCCCCTAATCCAGTGTGCAGACCCTGCCAGGTTCCACACTCACCATCCCTTCCAGCCCCGAGCCCCAAACACCCCTCTGCACATACAGACTTCATGCCCCTTCTTCTGAATTACTTACCAGGTAAAGTGCCAAATTTGGCAGAACTCAATTTGCCTTATTTTCTAATCTATAATAAGATAATAAGCAGGCAAAATGACAACCACGTTTCCATTTTGAGTTTTTGACTGTAAGCCCCAGAAGGCCAGAGTCCCTGCAGTTCTGTGTGGTTTTGCAAGCATGTTTAACTTTGATGAGGTCTCAGATGGCTCCTTCAGTTCCTCTCTCAGATGCCCCATTTCTATTCCTCAAATCCTTTGTTAAAAACCAACAGACTCTATTGGTAGTCCCACGTTCCCACCACTGGAGGCCTGAGCTTGCTTGGATGTATCCATCTCCTTCCTTCGGTGATGCCTGAGAAACACCCACCCCAGTAACACATAGCAACAAGAGATGCGGTATCCATGCGTACAGCCCCCACCGCTCCGGGTACCCACCTCAGTAACACATAGCAATATGATGCGGCATCCATGTGTACAGCGCCCACTGCTCCGGGCAGGGCACCCGTCCATGACTCAGCATGCTGGCTCTCCGAAAGTCGTGACTTTCAAACTCTGAATTGGTTTCCTAGGACTATCCTACTAAGTACCACAGACTTGTGATAGCAGAGTAGGGACTGGAGATGGAAGCATCAAAGTTAACAGAAAAGCAGCCCTTTGGCAGAGGAAGTGGGGAAGCACCTCCCCGATGGAACTAAGGTACCCGAGAACCGCCTGTGATACAAACCTGGGAGAATCGGGTGCTGTGTAAATGCCCTATACATTTATACCATGTCTCCGGAGGCTCAGGGCGCACTTCCACCCCCAGGAATGTTTTCCCTTTCTTAAAGAGCTGTTTTTATTTCTAATCATGTGGCTCTGGTCCAATTCTTTGCCCTGAAACAGGAACCTGGGTCCTTTGGCAGGTGCCTCAGAGACCCAAGCCCACAACAGACTGAGCGACAAAAATGACTGGGTTATTTTTTATCTTCTTGGTCTTACAGCAGCCAAAAAGCTGACAGCAAGGTGTGGGCAGGGCTGGTATCCTGAGGACTCTCTCCTTAGTGACAGATGCTGCTTTCATTGTGTATCCCACATGTCCTCCCTCCGAGTCTATGTGCCAGTTCCCTCTTCTCAGGATAACACCAACCCTAGCACCCAGTTAGATGACCTCATTTTGTCCTAATCACTTCTTCAAAGCTCCCCTGTCCAAATGCATTTGCATTCTAAGGGGCTTAGAGTCAGGAGCTCGATGTATGGATGAGGGACACATAATTCAGGCCCATTCTTCCTGGGACCACTTTACTCTCATGGCTCTGCTTCCTCCTCCAATTGGTGAAAATCTTACCCTATGAGTGGCAGGCATATTGGCTTACAGGAAGTGTCTCTTCGGCGATCTCTCAGTTGCCAACTTGATTAGATCTGTAATCAATCAAGAGACACATCTCTGGGAGGGTGAGACTGGAGGGGGGGTATTTCCCAGAAGGATTAGCTAACTGGGGGAGCCTGTCCCCCAGAAAGATGGGCAGTTTCTGGTAGTGGCTCAGATCTAAGGAAGTCTGGGGGGAAGGGCAGGCATGGTGGAATATCAGGAGGCAGAGGCATGTCTATCTCTGAGAGTTTGTAGGCCAGCCTTGTCTACATAGCAAGGCCCAAGATGGTCAGGACTATATAGATGCCTGTCTCAAAAAGCCAAACCAAGCCAAACCAAACCAAACCAAACCAAAAAGAAGTCTGATGGGAAGCAATGCCGGTTTTCCCTGCTCACCGTGAGGACGTCTACTTTGTGGCTGTCCTGCTGCTATCCTCCACTGTCATCTGAACCTCTCGGCTTCAACCTTTCAATGCAGAAATGAAGGCCAGTGGCTCTCCAGGGATTCTGCTGGCCTCTAGCACCATCAGACTGGGACTGTTGAGACATCCAGCTTCATAGACTGCATGCCACTAGGTTCTCCATCTCTCCAGAGTGCAGGCAGCCATTGTTTGATCACCTATATTGTGTAAGCCAGTCCAACAAATCCCTTTTTGAGAACCCACAACTATCTTTCCTCATCAAATCCTGTGTGTCCTATCTGCATGCCTCTCGTCCCGTTACCATGGATGGCAGGAGGCTCTTCTCCTCCATCTCTCTCATACGAGGAGACTTCATTTGTAGTTGGCTTGATTTTTTTTTTTTATGTGAAGGAATATACTCATGTGTTTCTGTGGTCTAAGCAGATAGCAAAGGATTAGAAAATAAATATCCCTTACACCAAAGTAAATAATAGCAGGCGGCTGGCTCTCCATCCATTTGCAACTGTGTTAGCAGGAATAAAAGGTGTTCTAGGGATACCATGCCCCCCCCCCCCACCTTGGGTATCAAAGTTTTAAAACAAAATGAGCCTCAAGGAATTGGCATTTCCCATCAATCTCTTGCTGGCAGAAGGCCATGATCCTGGTACCAACTAGAAGGGTAGCTAGTCCCCAGGAAGATTTCACATATTTCCAACAACTTCAGAGCACCATACCCTACCGGAGACTGCTAGGTATGCACACCTCTGGTCCTCTGTTAGGGCCCCCAGGTCTCGCAGAAGCTCTTTGTTCCTCTTCTCAATTGTGGGGATGTTGGATTTCCTTTTCGGCTTTTTATTACTCGGTATTAATTGATCTTTTGAGAACGGTGGTGGAGCCTGGTTTGTCAGGAGACTACCAGGGCTCAGGCTCTGACCCTAAAAGCTTCTGGAACATGTTTGCTGGTAACTTTGTAACTTAGAGTACACACACACACACACACACACACACACACACACACACAATGCCACACTCAGCATTGTGTATTATCTATGGTCCTCACAAGAATGACAGAATCAAATAGCTACAATAGAGACTTTATAGCCCACAAAGCCCCAAATATTTACGATCTGACCCTTTATAGAAAAATTTGGCCAATTCCTGCCTTAGCCTTCTAACTTTAATTAGTTTCTCTTCTTTTATTCTTGTTGCCTTGGGGTCCATCCTCCACACAGCAGCCGGAGGTCATTCAGACCCCATTACTTCCTGGATTCTTGAAGCTCTTAGCATAAATCTTTGTTCTGACTGCCAAGGTCAGACTCTCTCACCTCTATTCACCCGCTCCAGGCTCCGAGTCTGCCAGGCACAGAGCTGCAGGGTGTCACATCTCCTCCTCTTTATGTGGGTGTTACCACCTCAGAGAGGCCTTCATGGGGTCCTGATCACTGTCCTGTTTCCTCTACAGCTTTTTCTTCTTGCATGCAGTAAATGCTGTGCCTTCTCTCCTGGTTCTGAACCAAAGGCAGAGCCCAGCAGGTGAACACTGGTAACTAGAAAGGCAGATTCTAGCCATACCCAGGCCAGACCCCCAGAGACCCCTGGCAAATTACTGCTGCTGGGCTCTGGGGCTGTTTCTCATCAGGAAATTGGGGGTAGTGAGAGTACCCCATTTCCAAAACTACAACAAAGTTAATGACTGTAGTTGGCTTTGGAGACTCTAGAATCAAGTAAACCCTTGGTTTTGTTTTGTTTGTAAATGTTTATTTTATTTGCATTAGTGTTTTGCCTGTGTTTATGTCTGCCTGAGGGTGTCGAATCACTTGGAGCTGGATTACAGACAGATGTGAGCTGCCACATAGTTACTGGGAATTGAACTCGGTTCCTCTGGAAGAACAGCTAGTATTCTTAGCCGCTGAGCCCACCCTTGGTTCCTTAGGATGGAATGAGAGCAGCTGGCTTTCCGGTCATGGAAAGGCTGAAGAAATCAGAAGCAAGAGGATCGGCAGTTTCAGTGACTCCTGGGAGGGACTTCCTTATCACACCTGTGGGAGGATTTGGCTATTCCCTTTCCTGACTCATCAGGAAGCAATTTAGCTGCAGTTGCCCACTCAGGCGTGAGTGACTCCATGCTGCCGTGGCTGGGGGGCCTTCCACAGGAGTCCCATCCTTACAGAAAGCCTCTTGCGAGTTTCTCCTGTCTTTGTGAGGCTTAAAGGAGATATTCTACGATAATTGTACAGTCAGCACATAGTAATCACTTTAAAATATTGAGTGTGGTGTAAGTGCCGGCGGTGTGCACACAGATGTTCATGATTGGAGGCCAGAACCCTAAGACATCACACTACGTGACGATTCTATTTATAGAAGATACCTAAAGCTGTGCAAATCATAGGGCCAGAAAATGAGGTGGTGATTGCCAGGGGCTGTGGAGGGAAGGAAGTGGGGAGCTGCTATTCAAAAGGCAAGCAAGGAAAACAGTTCCTGAAGCCTGCTGTGAAACGGTGTTCATAAAATCATCAAAGCCACCAGGCAATGGCGCACAACTTTAATCCCAACACTTGGGAGGCAGAGACAGGCGGATTTCTGTGAGTTCGAGGACAGCCTGGTCTATAAAGCTAGTTCCAGGACAGACTCCAAAGCTACACAGAGAAACTCTGTCTTGAAAAACAAACAAAAAACAAAAAAGCAAACAAAATTAAAAAAACCGTACCATACCCTTTTAAAGGTAGATTTCATATCAGGTACTTTTTATCACAATGAGTTTGGGTTGGGGTGAAGGCTCAGTAATGTCCTTGCCATGCAAACATGAGGACCTGAGATCAGACCATCAGCATTCACATTAATAGCTGGGCACATCAGAGCACACATGTAATCCCAGCACTGTAGAAGGAGCAGAGACGAGAGGATCCCTGCGTTATGAGTCTCAGGGGGTCCTGTGACATGATGTTCAGGTTCTCGGTATCTCCAATGTCAAGCTGGACAAGACCCAGAGAACCAGTGAAAAAGCAAAGGATGCCTTCTAAAGAAGGGGGATGGGCTTCAAAAACATTCTTCAAGAGGCCTGAGTGCACAGTTTCCTGAGTAGAGTCGACAGTGCGGGGAGGGGGCACTGGGTGATTCCTTGCCAACTGACAAATGAGATAGAATTTAGATCACCTGTGTGTGCGTACATTGCCCACACATAATTTTGAGCATATGTTCACCCTATCAAGCACACACAGGAGATGGTAAATAGGCTCTCCCCCGCAAGAGGTCACAAGGAAAGACTTGTCCTCACAGTGCTTCTGTCGGACACTGGCTTAGGGAGGCCTTATTCCTCAATGAGAAGTTCCTGAACACGAATTACTCACAGGTGTGGAGGTGCTAGGTGTTGCCCGACCCAGGAAGGGACAACTAAGTGTTGGGAGTTGCAGATCCCTGGCCAGTTTCTTTGCTTGCTTTAGACCTTTTGCCTGCAGCTGCTCTGAGCACGAGACCTTGCTTGCAGCTGCTCTGAGCCTGATGAGTCTGCAGCTGGAAGATCCCGAGAGCTGGGCCTGGCTAAGGATCCCTATATAAGCTGTTTGGCACTCTTGTATCAAGGATGACCCATGTCTGTCTGTCTGTCTTTCTGTTTTTAAGTCCCCAGCTTAGTTCCTGGCTCGTGTACTGTCTTGTAGCCGCACGGGCGCTACAGAACCATTTGGCTTTTTACAGCTAAGGGCACCTTGGGTTGCCAGGTTGTCCCTGTGCTTGCCCCCCTCTCCTGGGGCGTGCTGGCCAACTAGTTTAGCCCCAGGTTCAGCAAGAGACCCTGTCTCCAAAAAGGAACGTAGAAAGCAACAGAGGAAGATACTGGAGTTGACCTCTGACCTCATGCACTTGAGCACATACAGCCAGGTGCATTCATAGTACACATGCATGTCCGTGAAGCCACCTACAGACAAGAATCATTGGCTCTTATCTCACCCTGTTCTACTTTCTTCCAAGGTTTTGGATTTCTAAATGTATCTCTCAGAGCAGAGCCTGTATGTTTGTAGCCCTTGTTTTGCTGGCTATGGCCACAGCACCCAGGGCAGTTCATGGCAGCCAGATGCTGCAAACTGTTCCTCTCCTGGACCACAGTTTGTAAGTCATTCTAACGACGCCTATATATACTTATGTATGTATATGTGTGTGTGTTTATCCTATGAGGTCTATCATTCCTTTGGAGACCCCCTAATACAACTTGTTTGCAAGGTAGTTTAGATCCCATCAAGTTGATAAATTAATGATCACAGGTGGCCATGCTTTTAATCCATCCAGTGTAGAGGAGAGGGAAATGAGAGGAGATGGATTTCTCATACAATTCTCTTGTTGGATGCTCAGAGCATGTCACTTTCCTTACCCAACTGCATCTTCAGGACAGCCCTGTGGACTATAGTCATACCGAGACAGGAAGCAGGGTGACACCAGGCCCTTTCTGGTCCCCTTTCTCTGTTAAGGTGTCTCTTGCTCTACTCAGAGGCATGAGGACCAGCAGAGGCCAGGGCACGAGGTAGGCGAGGCTGTGCCTGCAGGCTGGGGATGCGGGAGGGTGACTTGCAGGGCTGCAGTAACGGGGGCAGTTTCACATGAGGGAGGGACCTCCTGGGATGGAGAACAGGAGCCACATACGGAATAGCACACCTGGGGCCTTCCCGGAGACAGCAGGGACCAGGAGCTGAAGGCATTCTGAGGTTGGGGGAAGGCAGGACCATACCAAGGGGGTCAGGGGACCAGGACTGGCCAGCAAGGATCTTTTGAGGTTGTTGCCTCTAATGGTTCTCAAATCATAACTCCAAGAGCCCTGGGCTTGAGAACTGAAGTATGGAAAACTTGCAAGGTCCAACCTTATCTCCAAAATAGAACTGCACGAAGTCCCCAGAATTCCCTTTCAACATTCTCACGGGGTGACCCCAGTTTCTCCCTTATCTACTAGGATCTAGGTCAAGGACAGACGAAGATTCAGCATGCGTTAAATAACATTTAATTAGCAACACAAAGTGATTACATTAAATACAGCATCCGAAACCCAGTAAGTGGGCATCTGTGGCAGGAGGGAGCCCACAATTGGGCAATCTGAGGACTCATCGGAACCAGCTCCATTGTCTGGCCTCCTTGCTCTAGTGATGTTAGGCCCCGGCCAGGTTTGCACATCCCTGGCTTCAAGCTCCTGGGTTCTGAGGAGGGACATGAAGCTCTCAGGCCTTCTACTGCTTTGCAACCAAGCCTAAGTTTGTTGGGTAGTGTGCGTGTGTGTGTGTGTGGGGGGGGCGGTTCACAGGTCAAGTGGGTAAAAGCACAGCACCTTGAAAGATCTGGGGCCTGGCCAGGTTTAAGTGACAAGGCCTTGTCCCTCAGGGTACATGTATAGCTGGGAGACCAATGAGAGAGTAGGCAAGTTCAAAATCCAGACACTGGTTGCCCCGAGGGACAAAAGACAAAGGCTAAAAAATGAGTCTTCTGAGAAACTCAGAGTCATAGCTACCACTGGGCACCTAGAGGAGTTGGTAAGAACTAGGCACTTCCCTGACGCTGCTGGCCGTGGAGGCTGAGGGCCAACCGAGACAGCTGAGCAGGCTACCGGAGATAGGGAGGGGTGTCTTCTGGCTAGCTTTTCTTCCTGGGGCCCAGTGTGGAAGGGAAAGAAGGTGACTAGCAAAGTGGATAGAAGTACAAACATCTCTCCCACGGGCCTGGGGCAGGCAAGGGAGACAGGAACTGCAGGACCGGGGAAAGATGAGAAGGCAGGGTCAGAGGCACAGAGCGGGAGCCGGCAGTGGGGCTGCTAGGCGGCTGGTGAGTTGGCTCCCAAGGTTGGGTCTCACATCTTATACCTGGGCCAGAGCAAAACAGCAACAGTGGAGAGTGGGTGAGTAAAGATGGAGAAACTCGCCTCTGTACAAGTCACACAGAGCATCTAGGATAGACAGCTGATGGTGAACAATGTTGACCCATGGGGCCCTGGGAACATGGCTGTGGCTGGAGCTCTTAAGGTGGTAACGGAAAAGACATAAACACCTCTGGGAAGCCTGTCCCACCCAGGGCACACTCTGAGGACAGTTGCTGGGGAGGGGCTGGCACGGCTTTCAAGGGGAAGGGCGCTCCTTCCTGACAGAGCCCCGGTGTGTGCTCACCGTGTCATAGATATTCTTCGGACTCCAACTGTTCAAGTAACATGTCCTCTACGCCTCTGAACTGAGGGTGGGGAAGGAGACAAGAGTGATCAGACCCAGCCCTGAGAGTCCCCCTCCCATTCTGGCTCAGCTTTCTTTAGCCTGGGGCAGCACTGGGACCTGAGTGGGGGTGAGGGATGGGCTAACCCTCTCCACAGGTCTCAGTCAGTGACTACCACAGAGGGCTCCTTGTAATGAGGAGTTTGGCTGAGGCTTCAGAAGATGGCCTTTTCTATCTCTCTAACCTACTTAAAATACAAACAGACAAAAATCAGAAAACAAATCGGCAGTTAGTTCTCCTCCCACTAGCTTAGCTTCTGGTGCTAGGATGGAGGGGTATATAGCTAGCCCAGGCCAGCCCCAGGTTGAGAGCAGTACCACTGGAGATCACCCACTCAGTCCCTGGGGTAAACCCTGCTTGCCTTGACGTGGTACAGTATCAGCCAGAACTTGGAGTCACTGCTTCGGTACCTTTTCCCTGGGTATAGTTGCCACAGTAAAGGTAGCTCGTATGCCGTCAGCTGTTCGGGGGTCATAGGAGACCCCAAGGAGATGTCTTGCTGGCGCATGATCACCTGCAATTTTTCATCATTCTGCAGAGGAAGAACAGAACACACCTTCACCTGCTGACCACTGCCAGGGTCCCCCAGGCACAATACCCAGAGTTTATCCTATCCCTCGGCAGCCAGGGCTGACCCGATGCACTGAGCACAGCTACTGCCCCTGGGCTTCAACACCGCAGGCTGCACACAATCTTGGGGTCTAGCCATCCTTTAGGGTTCAGGGTGCACTTTTTTCCTTGCCAACCCTCCTGCTGTTAGGGTAAGCCACTATGGGTGTGGGGGGGGCATGCATGTGGAGCAGAGAGGATAACCTCAAGGCGTTAAGACATCATCCAGTTTTTCTTTCTTTCTTATTTAAGAAAGTCTCTTGTTGGCTTGAAGCGAGGGTGTACACACGCACGTGTCCGTCACCCCCCCCCCCCCACAAGCTAGGTTGGCTGGTTAGTGAGTATGTTCCAGATCGCTAAGTGTATCTGTTTCCCCAGTGCTGGGATTACTAGCAATGTCCACCACACTGGGTTTCTCAGCTGTGAACTGTGGAGGTTGAACTCAAGACCTTATGCTTACGAGGTAAGTACTTTACCCCAGCCCTGTCGGGGATTTGACTTTGATTTTGTCCCATGCCCACCTTTTTTTTTTTTTTTTTTTCCGAGAGAGGGTTTCTCTGTAGCTTTGGTGCCTGTCCTGGAACTAGCTCTTGTAGACCAGGCTGGCCTCGAACTCACAGAGATCCACCTGCCTCTGCCTCTCGAGTGCTGGGATTAAAGGCGTGCGCCACCACCGCCCGGCCCCATGCCCACTTTTAAACGAGATTTCTATCCACGGACCTGCTGCGGGAACTATAAAAGGAATGCATTGTCTTTTCTATCAGAGGGCTGAATGAGACGGCGCTCCATCTCCAAAGAGGCTGGCATATCATCTGGCAAAGCATCTTCTTCCAGTCAGCATTTTTCTCAGATCAAAGTCCGTGCCCAAGGTTGCATCCTGTTTCCACAGTTATACTTTGCTTATTGACTCTGCAGCTCTAAGTTATTCATCTGTGAAAGAATGTGAGGCTGAGCTCTTGACCAATCAGGGCGGGACACAGCACACCTCTGACGTGACTGGCTGTGTGGCCAAAATACTTGGGATTGTGTGGTCATTTTCTTGAGACCCCCCCCCCCCCACGCCCTGGACAAATCCATTTCTAACATTGTGAAACCGATAACAGCATTTCTCCATCGCTGGCATGGCTCTCCTGGGCTATGGCAACTACTTCTTCACTTACTGTCTTCAGATGCCAGGGTGGGGATCTGAAAGTCATGCCTGCCTGCTGGACTCCTGATGCCCTCTTCCTCCCAGAGCGAGTCCAGGACCCAGAGAAATCCACAAAGCATACACAAGAGTGTCTCTGCCTCCCTCCTTTCCCACTGTTCTCTTCCCTCTAGCCACAATGCCTTGTGTGTGTGTGTGTGCGGGGGGGGGGTGTCTTACTGTCTACAGCAAACCTCCCCAAATCTACAAAGAGGTAAATCTCTTTGAGGCAGTCCTTTGCTCTAATGTACATCTATAAAGAACAAATGTCACACAAACCCACGTTAGAGTGGAGACCAAACATCCAGTTAAACTTTGTGGTTTTGAAGTAGGGTCTCACCCTATCACCTTTACCAGGCTGCCATCTATTTTACAGAGATCTACCTGTCTCTGCCTCCCAAGTGCTAGGGTTAAAGGTAATGTCCCACCCAAAAATGAATGTGTCACTATTTGCAGGAAGTCAGTTAGTTCTCTTCTATATTGTGGGTCCTGGGAATCACACTTAGGTCATCAGGTTGTGTGGCAACACCTTTACCTTCTCAGCCATTTCTCCAGCTCCTGGAAATGAGTTTTATCCACCAGTTTGGGATAAAAAAACCAAAAGCAAAAAAAAAAAAAAAAGTTCACCACCTAAACACACAAACAAAACTCCCCAAACCCTGAACAATCTAATTCTATAAGATACTTGAGTTAAGATCTAGTGGGGCCAAGTTACACAGGCCTGCAATGCACTACTCAGGAAGCTGAGGCAGAAGGACCACAAGTTCAAGGCCTACCTGAGCTATAAAGGGAACTTCTAGGTCAACCTCAGTAACTAAGACCAAGTTTCAAAATAGAAAGCATTGCACACATGGCTGGACTATAACTCTGCAGCACAGTTCTAGGCTAATACACATTGGACCCTGGGTTTGCTCCTTGGGGTCCTCATTACTTAGGGGGTGCAGAAGGGAAGGGGGAAAAAGCAATTTGAAACTCCAAACAAAATGACTCAAAAACATGACACGCAGCATACCAACTGAGGTCACACCGCACTAGAGAACAACTCACTGCCTCCCTCTTCCCCTCTTCATTTTCTTTCTCCCACTTGAACCCCCCCCCCCCGTCTCATTATGTAACTGGCATTGAACCCCTGGCGTCGAACCATCTTCCCAGTCACAGGGACTCGGCCACATTGGCTGCAGATCCGCAGTGCCAACCTGTGCTTGGTGTATATACACTAAAGCACTCACCTAGGCTTAAAGAGTTTTTTCCAGGTGAAAATAGTTTTGTGAAATGTCCTGCCAGTGGGATTAATTAAAACTGGTAACTCAGCTCACAACGCCAGGTGTGTAAGCACGCTAGCATCCAGAATTCATTAGTCAATAGTCTAACCACGGTTACAGATGGCTTTATTCTGTTTCCTTATTACTATAAAGGAAGATATATATATATATATATATAACACCTTGGCTCTTTTTTTTTTTGTTTTGTTTTTCGAGACAGGGTTTCTCTGTGGTTTTGGAGCCTGTCCTGGAACTATCTCTTGTAGACCAGGCTGGTCTCGAACTCACAGAGATCCGCCTGCCTCTGCCTCCCGAGTGTTGGTAACCTTGGCTCTTTCAGTCATGAGAAGTAAATCTGTGTTGTAGTTTACCAGGTTCCTGTTCAGACAATATCTACCACAGCTCTGCAATGCTCTCTGGTTCACAGTTTGCTAACCCGATCTTAAAAAGAAATATAGCTGGGTAGTGGTGGCGCACGTCTTTAATCCCAGCACTTGGGAGGCAGAGGCAGGTGGATCTCTGTGAGTGTGAGACCAGCCTGGTCTACGGAGTGAGTTCCAGGACAGCCAGGGCCACACAGAGAAACTCTATCTTGAAAAAAAAAGTTGTTACAAGAAATTTGCACAACTTCGTAATAACAAACATCCACCTATATTGTCTTCATATATCTGACTTAAAATATTTTACCTTAAAAAATAGATATATGTAAACTTAATAATGTAAAACAGCAGCAAGAATGTAAATTTAAGAGCCCGGAAGTATGGGTGCACCGCCTACGAGGGGCGCTCCATGTCTGAGGTTCACAGCCCCAACTTTCCCCGAGTGGAGACAGTCCCTAGTCCCTAACTGCTCGCTAGCGTCTCACACAATGTCCCCACAGTTTTAATTTTTGCTTTTATAGCCTCCATTGATTTTACAAGTGGAGGGCATTTCAATAATTTCTGCGGGAAAGTAGTTCTAGAAGAGATTTCCTTTGAAGACGCCGACATTCATTAAGACCCATCCCGAGGCTTCCATAACCGAAACAAAGTTAAATCTTATTACGGATGTGGACTCTACTAGCTACCTTAAAGATATTCCAGTTTTATGGTTTAGAAAAGCCCTGTTTTACCCCAAATGATAGTCACACACCCTAGACCTGATGTGAGGGGGCCCTGACCACTGTCCTCAAGGTGTTCCCACCCTCCTCCAAGCCTGCCAGGCCCAACCCAAAGTACTTTTACCTGAGGCTTCCCTTGCTCTCCTGTTTCTGGCACAAGGGACCCTCTGTTCCCTGGTCTCCAGCTACCAGAACTCCCAGGCCCAGGCAGAGCACACCCCTGCTGCCCCACCTGCTGCCCCCAAGGCGGGCTGGTACCTTGAGGATTATGGGCAGCCAGCTTCGTTTATGCTCATCCAAGTACACGTGCCTTTCCCAGATCCACAGGCGTTCAGGGTCATCGAGTCTCTCTGGCCCGGGTGCCGGTGCTTCAGCCATGGCATCCGGTTGAAGCAAGAAGCAAACACTTGTAAGACAATCTCTGATAAAAGCTACTCCCTAGTGGTGGGCAAAGAGAGTCAAGGCTATTTATTACCACCAGGTGTGCGCCTGCGCCCCCTGGAGTGAGGCGGGGCAGAACAGTGGGTGGAGCGAACCTCAAGGATGGTAGGCGGGGCAACCAGGTGGACTTCTGGAGCACTAGCAGATCGGATCCTATCAGACCTAGGGCTTCTCCAAGGCCCCAGTTGGTCTGTGCCCTCCTCCGGGTACCCTCGGCCGCAGCAAAGGTGCCCAAGTCCTGTCTTAGGAGACACTGCCCTTCGCTTTTTTTATGGCGGAATCCCAAGGTCCAAAGTAACGATTGTGTGTGTGGCTGCATAAGCCACACCCGACGGCAGGCCACCCAGGGAGAGGTCCTTCTTCACCTCTGGGATCAGAGACCTGAGAGCCTGACCCACCTCTGGACGCTGCGGGGTTCTCTCTGTCACCTTCAGCCTGTCCTTTTGGGTGTTAGAGGCAATTTCCTTTGCAAAGTTTAGTTCATGTCCCCACCCTCTTTCCCACATGACTTTCCATGGCTCTGATGAGGCTGTGGTCTTCTAATAGGTCTTGTGAAATAGACTTTTGAAAACATGGGTTTCTGTCTTTGTGCCTCTGACTTAGTGGATGCATCATTCCAAACTCGCACTTAAAAAGAAACCCTTCCTACCCCAAGAGCAATGAATTTGGAAAGTCTCTTGAGTTGCTCAACAAAACTGTCTCATTGTCAACAAATAAGGAAACGACTTCCCTTTATTCTACAGGAACACGTGTCCATGAGGGCAATTAAGAAATTAATGAAAAACATGCAAAACAAGCTCCAGGCCGGTTGCTCAAACAACCCTTCAGCCAGCAGTTGTGAGCAGTTCCGAGCTTCACCTGGTTCTGAGGATGCACCCAGGGAGCCATTTGTGGTCTTTGGAAGGTCAATGAGTGATCAAGTGTGGGCATCTGGTCAATCCCACAGATATGCCGAGAAGACCTGAGGTCAGCCAGGTGCCTTCAGATCATCCAGGAAAAGAAAGAAAAGACTTGAGCCCAGCGGCGCAGCTCTTGGTGGTGTTAACCTTTAGCATCCGGACTGCTGGCTTTCAGGCTGATTTCCCTAGAGATGGCTCTTTGTCCCAGGACCCAGTTAGCTGCATAGGAAGAGGAAGACTTTTAGAATAAGCTTGGTGGGGAAGTTCTGAGTGAGTGCAGATAATGAGTCTAGTGTATTTATTATTTTTAATTCATTATTATTGTGTTTGTCTTTGGAGGGCACGTGCCACGTGGGGGTCAGAGAAGGACATCCATTGTGGAGTCAGTGGTGCCCTGGGATGGAAGTCAGGTTGTCAGGCTTGGTGGAGCCTCACCCACGGAACCTTCTCACTGGCCCCCAAGTCCAGTTTAAACAGTGCTGCTGACACAGCTTTTGTGCTAAGGGAGTAGAGTCCCCCACGAGCCAGGGTGGCCCATTCCAGGCATACACAAGGCCCCAGGAGCCAGAATGTTTGTGAATTTGTTGTTTTCCTTCCTGCGCCCTCTGCTTTCCTCTGAGGTGTTTGGGAAAGCAGTATCCGTTTGCCGGTGAGGGTTCTAGGAATACGCTTCCCTTTCTCCTCATTCTGGAACTATTTCTGCTAGGTTTGCACAAGAGCTTTTTAATGTTGAGCAGTGGTGCACTCCATGCTAGCTTGGTGTTTCAGAAGAATTGATGCCAGGAAAAGAAACATGAAACGGAAGAGGGTGAGGCAAGCCGCAGACTTTGTTACTTTTTTTTTTTTCATGTAAATTTCACAACGGGGGGGGGGGGGAACAGTTGCTATTGTGTGAACCAGAGCCACCAGGTCTGGTATCTTCACTTTCTCAGAGCTACCGGCAAGTCAGGCTGTAGGCTTTTCTGGTCCCTTTTGAGCCTTTAAATCTGGGAGTTCCCACTGGCTAAGCACGCGTATTTCGCAAAGCAGCCATCCTGAAAGGCCCCTGAGCAGACGATGCCTTTGTGTCCTGCCTTAGGTCTCATTTCCACTTGGCTGCTTTCGCTTGTGAGCTTGGTCGATTCTTTACCAGCAAGGGCTGGGTTTCTGCAATGTGTGAATACAGCAAGCTGTGTTCAGAGCGCATCATGCAGCTGTCTCTGATCCTCCAATAAGGTTGCTTCACGGGGAGAAGGGCGTGGCTGAGAGACGGAAACCCCTGAGATCCTCTAGGAAAGTTTTGAGGCTCAAGTTTCTGCACCTAGGCAGGTCGTCCTCCTTGTCTGGATTCCAAGCGTGAGTAGCGGCCAAAAGGAAGACCTGTTCTAGAGTCCCCGGACTCCAAGTGTAGTCCTTAGGGCCTACCACATCTGCATCACGTGGAGCTTGTAAGGAATGTGGATTCTTGGGAGCCCACCCAGGCCTCTGGAGTCAGGCTGCACTGGGACAGAATCCCTGGTGAGATTACTGGACAGATGCGGTCGGGGGTGGGGTGGGGTAGTAGGCAGGGGTCTGGGGTTGTTTCAGAAGGGCGAGATGACGAGTGTCTGCCCATAGCCCCGAGCTGTCTGCATGTCCCTATGATATAGGAGTTAGGTACAGGTACCTGTGACATTTAGTTTTCTGGTTTGTGGTCAAGCGTACTTCATATACATAAGGTGTTTCTTCTTAGAGGAAAATCCTGGTAATCAAGGCCACTCTAACCGACCATCACCAGTGATGCCTCAGGCTGTAAAGGGCCTAAGTAGCAGCTACTCAGGTGTCCAGGCCCCTGAGCCCTGCACAGACCGACCTGTCCTAAAGCACTAAGAACCACATACAAGAGCCTGGAACTCACCCTAGCCCAGTGGTCCTCAACCTTCTCAACACTGAGATCCTTTAACACAGTCCCTCATGTTGTGGTGCCCCCTTCCAACATTATTTTCTTTGCTACTTTATAACTGCAATTTTGCTATTGTTAGGAATTGCAGAGTAAGTATCTGATATGCAGGATGTATTTTCACTGTTACAAACGGACCCAAAGCCGTCAGGACCCATAGGTTGAGAACCACTGCACTGGACCAAGTGGGTCAGAATCAGGGAGACTGAGGCTTGAGTAGAATCTGGCAGTGGGTCTGTCTTTCTGTTTATTTAAAGAACACTTGGGGTGATTCAGCAGAGAGGGGTATTCCTCTAGGATCTGAGCCACAGTCTTGGGGTGTAAACAGATCTTTAAAACTAAATAACCATGAAAATGTCGAAGCTATTCTTTCGACCGTCATACCCCATCGTAGACCTCACTCTAGCTCTGTATTTTACTCCTTTCCCGTTTGCCCTACTTTAGATTTTGAAATCACAAAAATATCATTGAGATTTCAATGTTATTTTGTATGGAATTCTAGACAGTTAACTGGGGTGGGACTTATTTTTATACCCGATGTATGTGAATCTATTATTCTGTCTATGAGGGAACATCCTAGTTGGCTTATACTTTCTCCAGTCTTTTCTGGTCAAGAATTCTTCTACCTGCCAGGTGGTGGCAGCGACATAAGCCTTTAATCCCAACACCGAATCTCAACACTTGGAAGGCAGAGGCAGGAGGATCTACGTGAGTTTGAGGTCAGTCTGGTCTACAGAGTTAGTTCCAGGACAGGCTCCAAAGCTACACAGAGAAACCCTGTCTTGAACAGTAACAAAAACAACAAATAATTCTTCTAGCACTGTGTTTTGTTTTGTTTTGTTTTGTTTTTTGGTTTTTTTCGAGACAGGGTTTCTCTGTGGCTTTGGAGCCTGTCCTGGAACTAGCTCTGTGGACCAGGCTGGTCTCGAACTCACAGAGATCCGCCTGCCTCTGCCTCCCGAGTGCTGGGATTAAAGGCGTGTGCCACTAGCACTGTTCTTAAACATCAAGTTTCTGCGGGGCTCTTTCTGCGCTCTGTCTGTTCTGTTTCTGTGATAAAACCATGCTTCTAAATCAATTTATGGCTTTGAAATTCCAGGGAGACCCTGCCTTTTTATTTCTTCAAAATTATTTTAACTGCCTACGGACATTTGCATCTTTGTATTAATTGTTAGTGTCTGGGGAAGTTTACTGACATCTTACTGAATGTAGACACCGGCAGAAACCAGTCTTTATTGGGGTTTTGTAATGTCTTCCTTACAGGGCTGTTGTATGTTTGTTTGGCATAGTTCTGGTATTTTATAGTTTTGTGACCGGTGTGTGTGCACACAGGACAGAGAACAGAGCAGGACACCCAGTGTTTTCCTCCACTGCTCTTCTCCTTGCCTCAAATCAGGTTCTCTCTGAACAGGAAGCTCGCTATTTGGGCTAAGCTCGCTGGCCAGCAAGCCGTCAGGATGCTCCTGTGCCCACCTCTTAATGCTGAGGTAGGGTGCATGGGCAGCCAGGCCTGACTTTTTACACGAGCGCTGGAGATTCAAACTCAGGTCTTATGCTTGTATTTTTAATACTAGTTTCTGACATGATGGACTGATCCTGAATTTTGGTGGTGTTCCTATATTTAGCATCCCTATTAGACTCTTGTATTAATTTTAATTGTTGGTTTATCAGTCACCGTTTTTCTCCCCCGTTCTTACATATCTGTCTTTGTCACTCTTTCTCTTAATATCTAGCTCTGTCTTTTGGTCTCATCGACTTTTGCTGTGAGCTAGGGTCCATTACAGAGCAGGGGTTGGTGCCGCATGCTTGTTCTCATCCATGAGACCCAAGATGTTTTTTCTTTAGATCCAGACAGTTCTTAGCTATCATGTCTTCAAGTATTCTCTTTCTCTCACTTCTTTATTTTCCTCTTCCGCAGGTCTTATCAAGAGAGCGTTGATACCTTTGAGTCCTCCTCCGTATCTTAGTTTTTGTTCTTCTCTGTCTTCTCGCTGATGTATTCCAGGAGACTTCTTATGCTGACGTTTCAGTGAGTGATTCATTCTTCATCTCTAGTTGCTATCTTACTTATCACACCCAACCAAGGTTTTGTTTCAGGAATTATATTTTTGTCTCCACAATTCACTCATGGGGCGAGCAAGTGAGTAACACAGTCCTAAACCTATTGGGATGAAAACATAGAAACTATTTTTATGACCATGGAGAAGTACATCTTTAAAAACTGGGACCCTCTGGGTGGTGGTGGTGCACACCTTTAATCCCAGCACTCGGGGGCGGAGGCAGGAGGACAGCCTCTGAGTTCGAGGCCATCCTTGTCTACACAGAGTGAGCTCCAGGACAGTTGGAGCTACACAGAGACGCCCTGTCTTGAAAAACAAAACAAAACAAACAAGAAAACCCTGAGACCTAAGATCTGGGGAAGATCTTATAATGGGAAAGATGCTAAATTGAAAACTGTTTTTTAAAAGTAAAATGAGCCAGGCTTTACTTTAAAATAATTCATATATCATAAAATATGTGCAATATTCTGTCTCTGCATCAACACAGGTGACAGACCATGGACCATGGACTTAGGCAAACTGTTCAAGGAAAAGGAGCGCTGGTGAAGACTGAGTAGGAACATCCCAAGAGGAGATATGTTCGCCCACTAAGTCTGCGTGAAGGAATTCAGCATTATTAGAAGTAAAGAAAACACAAATAGATAAAGCCACAGTGTCAGTTGTCTCCTGTCAGGTGGAGGAAGCTTAAGCTGTCTGATGGTGTTCTGTGTTGGGACACAGTGTGCTCCGACAGTGCCTGTGCCTCTGTGTTGGCTTTGCCATGTGGGAGACGGGCATTTCAAGGATTTAAACTCAAATGGAAAAATTATACTCCAGTTTAAAGATTCTTTTATTGATTATTTTAGGTTTCTTTATGTGTGTGAGTGTTTGCTTGGAAGTATGTGTTCATACTGTGTTCATGCAGTGCCCATGCCCATGGAGGTCAGAAGATGGCATCCAAGCCCTTGGAACTGGAGTTGTGGATGGTTAGGAGCCACTGTGTAGGTCTGGGTACCAAATCTGGGGTCCTCTAAGAACAACACCTGCTTTTAACCACTCAGCCCCTCATTCTCTTTCTCTGTCTGTCTCTCTCTCTCTCTCTCTCTCTCTCTCTCTCTCTCTCTCTCTCTCTCTCTCTCTTTGGTTTTCTGGGACAGGGTTTCTCTGTAGCTCTGGCTGTCCTGGAACTTGTTCTATAGACCAAACTGGCCTCAAACTCAGAGATCGACCAGCCTCTGTGTGCTTTAATCCCGAGTGCTGGGATTAAAGGTGAAGGTTACCACAACCCACCACCTGACTTTTTTTTTTTTTAAATATATAGACTAAGGTTTGAGCCTGGGACCTTTTAACTTTCACTACAGAGCCATATCTCTGTTTTTCACAAGCTCCTTTTCTTTCTTTTTTCTTTTCTTTTTTTTTTCCAACCATTTCTTTTGAGATAGCATTTTGGTAAGTTGCCCAGACTGATTTTGAACTCTCTGTAACCCAGGCAGACCTTGAAATTGATTCTGCTGCCTCAGCCTCCCCAGTAGCTGAGACTACAGATTGTTCCACCAGAACCAACTCCATTTATCTCTTATGACTCAAGATTCTTCTTCAAAATTCTCTAGATGTCTCATGAAGCAATGCATAACTAAAATACGACACATTCACGCAGCGTGGTACCCAGCACAGCTAACCAAATCTACATGGTAATGTAGGTCAGGGAGAGCTCAGAATCAGTTCCAGTGAGAGAAAGCAAGAGGCAGAGGTAGTGGCTGCAGCATGGGGAACATGGTGCATTTGAAGTCAAAGTCATACAGTTTTGTCAGAGGCAAAAGCTGCCCCAAAGAATTTCTCCTAAATTCTTGCATCCATCTGTTTCTCTGAGCAGAAGGAAAGCAATGGATGATGTTTTATGTGGTTGTGTAGGAGGAGAGCAAGTGAAATTGAGATGAATCCGAGCCCTGCCTAAACCACACATTTAAGTGGGAAACAACCCCATGAAGCAGATGAAAGAAACCACCGTGATGAGAAAACCTATGCCTGGCCGTGAAAGACGGGGTTTGAGCTGCCGAGTTTGGGGGAGATTTCTATTTGTGTGGTGTGCATGTGTGTAGACATGTGTACTCAGATACACATGAGCCAGCAGCATTGTTTGTGGGAACTCAGCGTGGGTGTGTTCATATCGCTGGCTCTTTGCTGTTTGTTTGTTGTCGTTTGGCTCAGAGATGCTATGGTTAAGATTAAAGGATCACTAAGCAGTATTAAAAGGCTTACGGGATGCTGCCAGTTATGCGAAAGAGGATTGTCATTGGTTTAAAAGACAGGTGCGAGTGATCATGTGACCTGGAGAGGTCCCAGCATGAGTACCCTTGACAACCAGGAAGGCTAGACAAGAAGTAACCTTTGAAAAACACAGGTCAACGATGGCCCTTCTTTCGGTCCAGAGAAGTATTTCTGACTTGTGCAGTATAGTTTTGTTTCAAGGAGATTAAACAATTCCAGTGTGATGTCAGGCTATCGAGAGATGTAGTCGCCGTAGCATTCTCATGGAACCACTTCCTTTTCTGAGCCTCAGTTTCTTCATCTGCAGAGTGAAGAAAATGATTTGACGTTCAAAGAGCTGTGAAAGCAAAATAGGATGGTTACCATACAAATGCTAGATTTTAAAAAAAAAGTCCAGATGTGTTTGAATACTCCATGAATAATCATTGTATTATAATTTAGGCTTAGCCATGGACAAGCCCTTCCTGGACCTCCTCCGCTCCAGATGCTCGTGGGTGAGAAGGGTAATTACACAGACAGACAGACAGACAGCGGGCTTCCTGTCCCCAGGTGAAAACTGCAGTTGATCACCACAGAAGCTGAGGACATCGGTGGTGCCAAAGTGATTCACAGAAAGGCGGGTGCAGGTCTTTGTCCGTTATTAATTTAATTCCCGTTGGTTACTTGGTGCTCTGTCTGGAGATGAAACAGCACTTTGATTTGAGGAAAAGGTGCCAGCTCACAGTGGGTGTGTGAGTTCCCTGGTGCTGAAAGTGCTGGGTTTGCAAGCCTGCTCCCTCCCACTGGAATCCTGGAGCTGCCTTACTGGGGAGTTGCAGGAATCCCAGGGAAGAAGAGAGAAAAGGTGAACTCACAACTTCTCTTGCCAAGTCCACTGCTGCTTGGGATTTTTGCCAGCTCTATCTTTGCAATCTTCTAGTAGTAACTTAAAATTGGTCTAAATTAGGCTGGTTTGTGTTTGGGTGGATTCATCACCCCAGCCCTGGCATCCATATATCCAAGGAGTCTGGAATGTTTGGGTTAAGGCTTCACCCCTACCCCTGGCATCCATATATCTAAAGAGTCTGGAATGTTTGGATGGAGGTTCCACCCCAAGCCCTCTCCTCTGGGAGTTGCCTCAGTCCAGACTCTACCTCCGAGAAAGCCCTCCAAATGATGACCCTTCCCCAGAGATGCTCAAGACCACTCCCACGGGGTATTTAAATTATACCCCCAGAGAACAAACACGTGATTTTCCCCATCTTCCTCCCCTGTTTCCTCTCTGGGGGCGCTGCAAGGCCAACCAGATTGTTGGTATCCATTAAACCTGGGCTTTTTCTAATTCGGTTTGATTTGGTCTGATTTGGATCATTGTATCGGTGGAGATGCTTATTGGGACCCAAAACCTTTTCAGTTTGTTCTGTCTAAATTCTCTTCCTGTCTTTGATTGCCTTTATCACCCCTGACATCACAGGGAGATCTTTTATCTGGCAGATTACTACCCTTAGGTTAAATCACTAGCCCAGTGTGGGTTATGTAAGACTGAATGAGATCACTCTTCAAAACGTACTGACCAGGGAAACTGGTCATGGCTACTGTCCATTGAGAAGAGGAAGATGGTGGCTAAGATGGCAAAGAAATGAGCTACTACAAAATCTAGTAAGGAAGTAGTCAGCAGGAAGCAGAGTTGACAGGAAGTAGAGTCAACAGGAAGAAAAGCATCTGCGTGGATGGGTAGAGGATGGGTAAAGAAAGGAAGAGTGGAAAATCTGCCCCTGCATTCCTTCCTAGAAACTGGGATTGAGGTTGCCATTCCTTGCAAGAGGATCCTAGGAGAAAGAGCTGCTTCCCTTACCTCTCCCACGCCCTACCAAGCAATGGAACCTTAGAGAAAGACTCTGCCTTCACTGCTTCCTGTTTGCAGAGAAATCTTAGCTTCTAGCTCTGCCACACTTCCCCACCATGATGGTGACGGACCCTTGTCCCTCTGGAACTGTAAACCCCAAATAAACTCTTATCTTCTATAAGTCGCCTTGGTCATGGGGTTTTATCACAGCAATGGAAAATCGCAATGCATTGGAGGAATGACTATCTCAACTGGATCAGATGGGATGAGACCCAGAGCGCTGTTCACCATCGCAGAAAGGTGAGCAAGACGAATGCATTGCACACTGCGCAGATGACTGCTAAGGTAAAAGACAGGTAGTGTCTGTTGCTTGCAGAGTGCTCAGCGTGGGGGAGAGAGTCACTCCTCGGTTACTCAACCAGACTGGAGAGCTAGCATTGCTAACTGCTGAAGATGTATTTATTCTGTGCCAGGTTTTGATATGAATTTACTCTTTTAAGCCCTCCAGAAGCCCTGGAAGGAGATCCCCATCATTCACAGATGAAGAAATGGTGACATAGTCCCTATGCTGGGCAGCACAATCAAGATGCAAAGATTTATTATTTATATTTATTTATTTATTTTTACTTTCTTGGTTTCTTCAAGACAGTTTCTCTGTGTATTCCAGGCTGGCCTCAAACTCACAGATTTCTCTGCCTCCCGAGTGCTGGGATTAAAGGCGTGAATTACCACATCCAGCCCGGGTTGAAAACATTCTGAAGTATTTGAATTGTCAAGGGAAATAGGTACCCAAGGAACACCTTTGTGATAGTTGGACCTCTTTGTGCAGAGGTTGTTGACGGTGTGGCTTCATCCATCCTGTTAATATAAAGCAGGGGTGAGACAGAGCGACCCCGCTGTCCTGAGGGTACCGTGGCAGGGGACACACACTGTTAGTCTTAGATGCTGCTGCTGTTTAATTGCTCTTAGCTTGAGTGGTGGTTAGGTGTAAGTGTCCTATAATTTCGTTGTTTTCTGGGGATGAGTGAAACTGTCAGGAATAGGCAGGCGTCTCTGGCCTTTGAGGGGCAATGGGCAGACTCTTTTACCTAACAGCCTGGAGTAGGTCATGGCTAGCTGAGCGGCTCCTTCTCTGGGACTGGCTGGATCTTCAAGGAAGTCCAGTTGTCTGGGATACTGACCACTCAAAAAAAAAAAACCCACAGCTTCAAGATGCTGCAGATGACATCTCCATCTTAGCTCCACGAGGCCTTGACTCAGCCACAGCTGCTTCACAGCGCCTTTGGAAGGCCGCATTCCAGGCAAGACAGGCTTGGTGAACCTTAGGTAAACCTGCAGATTTTCTTATCCAAGGCAGGAGAGGGAAATGCTTCCTCAGTAATGGCAAGAGGCCAGTGACTAGTGTAAATACGATCCCTCATTTTAAAGCTGCGCTTTCTTCCTGGCTATAACACCAGGACGAGCAGCTTAGGTTTTGAGTAAGCCAAACAACACAAGGCCAAATAAGATGTTCCGTTTCTTTGTATACTTACGATTTTGTAATCATGTAGAGAAGGCTGTGCTGGTCACATGACGAAAAGCCGCTGTGGTGTTCCAGGACCAAAGGGGGCAACACGGACAGATAGAAAGAGAAGGTGGAGGAGCCGATCAAGACTGCAGAAAGCAAAGAGCAGCACATGAGATACTGCTACTCCCCCCGCCCCCCAAGGCTGAGGAGGTTCTGCACTTCCCGGCTTTGATGGCTGCCGTCACAGCTGCTGCTCAGCCGAGCAGCTCATGTTTCACGAGCTGCCTAGTGCCAGGCTGCTCAGAGCGGTAAGCCTTCCTGGAGTATCTGGAACTTGAAGTCCTTGACGTTTGAAGCCAGGAGCCACAAGTCTCTAGTTCTTGCCTTAGAGCCCTAAGTCTCTGAGTCCATCATTTCAACCCATAAACCTTCAGCTTTCCAGGGCCCAGGACTGTCTGAGGAGCTGCCTTGTGCCTACTTAGGGTTTCCAACCAATGAGAGCACAGGGATTCGCTGGCTACAGTTCCACTACCTCCATCTTGCTGACGAGGGAACAGGCAGATGTTGGTGAAGCATTGTGTCCCAGGTCACTGGGAAACAGAAGTCGGGCCCATGAAAGGACTGTGGGCTGGCGTGGACTGGAACTGGACGCGCTGCCCAGCTGTAGCTCATCCAGGATTTTGGTTATGCTGATCGCTTTGCCTTCACGCCAGCCCTGAGGTATTTTACCAACAACATGAAAACACACAGCATTATGACACTGATTTGATTCCAAAGGGTAGTATTGATTTTCTCGCCTTCTGCAACTAGAAGACACATCTGACTGCCCTTACGTGAGGGTTTTTTTTTTTTCCTGGAATAGTAGAAGCATTTGCTGTGAGTTCCTCCCAGCTCCTTGGTTCATCATCTTCTGATATGACATCTGGGCTTCAGACTGTGCTCACAGACCTCTGGGCTTGGTACTCAGGTATGAATTACTGTGTTTGCATCGGTTCCTGGATTAGGGAGGTACTGATGAAAAACCTAGGCATGGTCACTGGTTTCCCAGGGAGGTGGTTGGGGTGGAGCCTTTAGAGGGTAGCTCTTGACTCCTAGCTGCAAACCTTGGGTGATTTGAATATGACCCGGGCCTTACTTTTCCTAAACTTGAGATTGTTCTTCAGGTTCTTCTTTTTGTTTTTATTTTATGTGTATGGGGGTTTTACCTGCATGCATATCTGTGTATTGTGTACATGCCGCGCTGGTAGAGGCATCAGATCCTCCGAGACTGACTGGAGGTACCGATGGTTGTGAGTGGCTACATGGTGCTGGAAATCAAACCTCTGGAAGAGTAACCAGTGCTCTTGACCTCTGAACCCTTTGTTGCTGGATAATCCTGGCTAGCCTGGAACTCAACAGAGATACACCTTTCTCTGACTCCCGAGATCAGGATTAAAGGCATGCACCATCACACAGGGCTAGGTGTTTTGTGGCCATTGAGCCTTCTTGTTGCTACACAGGTACCTCCCATTGGGTCTTTAAGGCTATCTGTCCTCTGCTTTTCTTTTAGGAGCAGACAGCATAGCTAGCTGGTACTTTGTTCTGCAAAGACCTAGGGTAATACTTTTGCTGTGCTAAACAAAACACATCCCACAGCCTTTCTTTCCTTTTTCTTTCTTTCTTTTTTTTAGAAGAGCATGGAAAAGGATAAGCACTCTGATAAGATGTTGACTTTGCTTTCCTAATTAAGTCTAGGGGAGAATCCTCCCTGAAAAGATGCCAACAAAATGTATCTTCAGAATTAATTATGGTAGCTGAATCAGCTTTGGGTGAGCAATCTCTCTCCCCTTGTGTTCCTCTGCCTTGGGTGATTTTTAATGAATTATTCATTCTACCAGCAGACTCTCTGCTCTGGGACACCGTGCTAAATGCTGAGTGTTTGGAAATCATAATGAATCTGATGGCCATCAGGAAGCGCTAGGACCCGGATCGATGTTCTTCGTGTAGAAATGTGTGAGGTCCCTCATGCCAGAAGCAGACTGAGCACCAAGATGTAATAATACCGGAATATTGGGATATCTTGGAGAGAAATTCCCATTACTCATTTCCTAACTCCTGGAGAGATTGAGGACCTCGGGGAGCTGAGGTCCTCAGAATCTCAATGACCACCAACGCCAGCCCAAGCTAGTGTATTACAGGTCCTTGTCCCTCAGATATGAAGGATAGAATGCACAGACCACAGAGGCTGAGATTCAGAAGTATTTTATTATAGGGAGCAGAGGAACAAGAAGGCGGAGGAGCACAGCAGGAGAGGGGCCTGGACAGAAGGTGGCATCGAGGACTTCTGTGTCACTAGGATTCTACTGCGTGGAGGGGGTGGAATGGTTGGTCCAGCTTCCATTTCAGGTGCTGCGCTGCCTTGAAGTTTCGATGATGTCCTCACTACGGTTTCCAGGAAAGGGGGTGCTCTATGGAAAAAGAGGTAAAGATAGAACAGATGCCTCTTCTGGTGCCCCGAAGCTCTCTGGCCAGGGATCAGTCACAGCTACTTTAGCTTAAACATTTCAGGTACCTCTGGCTTTCGCAAGGACAAAGCTGCCCAAAGGCTCAGGGAAATTTTGGACTTTTGGCCAAGAAAAAGAAAGCCTGTTCTTTTTGGGGCGGTGGTCTTTTTACCCTATAATTTTCAAGTCCGTTTCTGGTTTCTAGTCTCCCCAGTAATTTGTTTAACACCGCACATTAACTATCTGAGTCTAGAATCAAACCCAGTTTAGCGGTTTGGATGAGAATGACCCCTATGGGCTTGTATGTTTGAATACATGGTCCCCAGCTATTGGAGCTGTTTGGGAAGCATTAGGAAATGTGGCCTTTTTGGAAGAGGGGGTGTCCCTGTGGTAGGCTTTGGGGTTGCAAAGTCCAGTCCATTCTCAATTAGTTCCCTCTGGTGCTTATTGCTCAAGATGTAAGCTCTCAGCTATTGCTCCAGTACCATGCCTGCCTGCCTCCCTGCTGCCATGCTTCCTGTCCTGATGGACATTGGACTCTCACCCTCTGCAATGCTTCTCTAAGTTGCTTTGGTCATGGTCTTATCACAGCAATAGAAAAGTACCCAGTTTCTATATAGTTGCTTGGGAGAGGAAGGCGTTGTACTGTCTTTGAAATGGAGTGATGGGCATTTTTTACCCCTAGTCCTTGTGTTGTAAGTAGCTGCAGAACTCTTATATGTAGTTATATGGAGATTTGGATGAGTGTACTTTTTGGTTTTTCAAGACAGGGTTTCTATGTGTAGCCCTGGCTGTCCTGGAACTAACTCTTGTAGACCAGGCTGGCCTCAAATGCATAGAGATCCGCCTGCCTCTGCCTCCCGAGTGCTGGGATTAAAGGCGTGCACCACCACCAGCCAGCAAGTCTATACTTCTGCAGGATGTTTAAGGAGACAAGTCTCTTTGCTTCTCTTCCAGGAAGATCGGGAAGATTGGCATATTCAAGCCTCTCCTATCTAGACAGTCTGGACCAACCATGGCAAGAATTCAGAAAGATGTACCCTTGAGTGTGACACACCTCCCCTGTGCAATGACGTCTCCACAAGAGAACCAGCTTCATGGAAATGACGGCCTAAGGACAAGTCTCATCCTAATACATGCTGCATTATCCACCGTAGCGGAGAAAAACCCCACATGTCAGTAGCTTAACATAGTACAGACTCCTTCCTCACTCCAGTGTGGGCATGGTGAATGTTATCTACCAACTTGATTGGACTAAGGGATTCCTAGACAGTTGGTAAAATACCATTTCTGTGCACATCTGAGGGCATTTCTCAAGACTGGTATTTGACTTAGTAGACTGAGGGGAAAAAATCACCTTCTCCAATATGTCGAGCACCTAAATTGAACAAAATGGTAGAGAGAGTGTGTCTGTCTTCTTCTGGCCTTGGACATCCGCACTCTGGGTGCCAGGCCTTTGGGCTACACCTTGTACTATTCATGTCCTCTGGCCCGGGCCTCCTCACGTGGACTAAATCACATGTTCAGATTTCCTTGTCTCTGCCTTGAAGACGGTGGATCATGAGATGTCTCAGCCTCTCTGAACTCCTATTCATCCAGTACTGTCCCATCCACCATCCATCTTGTCCATTCTGTGTCTCTCGGACCTGACAATACAGTGTGGATTCATGTTGAAGAATGCACCCAGTGGCCGTCCAGGCACTAATGTCTCATTTACAGTGCAGCTGTGAACCCCATAGGATCTCAGGGTACCATGCCAGGTCCCCTGTATCTGGATAGGAATTAGGGAGACGACAGAGGCCAAGCATAAGAGACTATTCCAGGGCAAGTCCAGTGATGCTTATCCCTTCTGGCACACAGCCCAATGTTGAGAGGGCCTAAAAACAGAATGTAGCTGTGTGTGTGTGCATGTGTGTGTGCGCGCGCGCGTGCGTGCGTGTGTGTAGGAGGAAGGCAGGAACAGGCTTGAGGGACTCCTAGCCATCCTTTGTCACACCACCACACCAACCCAACCTCAGCCCATGCAGCTGCTGTTCTGCAGGTGTCTGCTCCTGTCTGTGTGTCCTCTTGGAATTCCAGGCTGCAGCCTCAGGTCTTGGGTATAAAAGGCACTCAACATGTTTCTCTTGACATTGACGAGTACACAAATGATGGGGCTCCCTCAAACTTAACATCCTCTTGAGCTGGCATCATGATTCATAAGTGTGCGTGGTTTGTATACATGAAACTTCTGACGTTGAAAAGCAAAGAGAGACTTTGGGAGTGAAGGAATGTCTAGTCAGAACAAATCTTGACATGTCCTTCACTGGCTACCAAAATAGAATTGGATGTACCTGTGTACTATTTCAGCATGAATCTCATAAGCCCATCACTCACAACCATATTCTAGAGACCCTCATTTTGGTGATGGCCCCCACCCCTCACCCCATACTAGGTTCACAGTGGCCACTGTGGTTGGTCAGGAACCCCCTTTCAGGACCATTTGCCATTAAAGAAAGAGAAGTAAAGGCTAGCAGCATCTTGCTAGCTATGGAGTATTTCTGCCATCCCTCACTACCGTCTAGCCAGGGCCGCCCACCTTAGCCCCATTGGCATTGTGCACCAGATCTTTCCTTATTGCAGAGAGCTGCTCTTATCTCTGGGCTGCTTAGCTGCACCTCTGGCTTTTATCAATTAGATGCCAGGAGCACTGCCCGTGGAAAAAAACCAATTTTTCCAGACCTTGCTAAGTATCTCTGGGGAGCACTCCCACCACCCTGAAGTGAGAGAGCTTCATTCTGGAAATCCCCTAATGAAGCATGTAGGAGCAGGCAATATGGCCTCAGCCCCCCCCCCCCCCTCTGTAAGCAAGCATGGATCACTGGTCACTATCATTTCTGACAAGGTGTCTGCCTGCACCTCAGTTATGGTTAAAGGGAACGTGGTTGTGAATGCTATAGGAGCTGTCACCGGCCCCCACCTCCGCCCTCAGGCATAAGGTCAGTTTGAAGGGACGGGGTGAGCTGTTCAGGCTGCTCAAAGTTCCGGCAAGGTTGATTCATCCTGTCACACCTGGCGGCAGACAACGGTGTCCTAGTCACAAGCGTAGGTCTCTGAGCAAGGCTCCTAGAGAGAAGGCAGTCACAGAAACCTCACCAGGGTCATGAGGTAGAAAAGCCAGTGTCCCACTGAGTTCCTGTAGCTATTGGAAGCATTGACAGGACTGTGGCTGACCAGTGGGGCTGGGCTGGAGCGCTCAGCCAATGGGCAGCGAGCATTGTATCGCAGTGAGTATTGTATGGGCTTTTGTCTTCCACCCCTCCAGCTAAGCAGGAAGACAGCATGGCACAGTGTATATAGCTTCCGCACTCCAGAAAGTGATGACTGGGGAGGGCTTCTGCATCCTGTCTGCTCTCTTTCTGGGTTACACGCAGGAGCCTTGGAGGTCATCAGAATGGAGAGCATTGGTTCTCTTTTACATGTGGGGCCGTTGAGACCAAGGCTCAGTAACTTCCATATAGATGTGGATTCCAAGTGAGTTGGTTCACGGACCAACTGAGTCTAAGCGTTCTTTCCACTCTCAAAGGATGAGATTTAAAATGAGGGCTGAGGCTGATGGGGGTTCGGTGCTGTTGATCCCCGCCGGTGGTTTGCCACGGTGAGCTCTGTCTCAGGGGACACCAGGGGAGGGCGACACAATGTCTGCACCATGGTGCCTGGCGCTGGCTCATGCCCCACTGCACAAGGGCTACAATTGTCCCTGCAGGTTTTGTTTCTCTGCTATTCAACCCAGCTGGCTCTGTTCGCCATAAACTCGGGATGAGTTTCTCATGGGAGAATAAGTCTTGTTTTTCTTTTTGAGAAATGTGATTAAAATCTATGAAGACGTCCCTGATTCCAGAGAGGAGATGGCCCCCGCTGAGCTGTTTGCCTGCGAATGTGGCCTCAGATGCCTTTGAGTGTTTCCCGCTTGGAAAGTGGTTCCTTTTTCTAGAGAAGAATTATTATTTATTAGTTTAGCCATTTTCAATGAGGCAAGCATTTATAGCCCCATAAACTAGCAAGAGGATAAAATAAAAAGAGGGTACAGAGTGTGGGGATCCCTCGGAGAGGAAGGGAGAGGGTCACCTGTGTCCTCCCGATAGCGCCAGATGTGGAGGGATGGGAGGACAGTGGATGGTGTGGCTGAGCAGTGGGACTGGGCTGGAGCTCTCAGCCAATAGGCAGCGAGCATTGTATGGCTGTGTGCCTTCCACTTAGTCCTCTCATTAGCCTGTGAGGGAGAGTTACCCCCCCCCCCCCCGGGAGGCCTGACAACACCACACCTCCACTCACCCCTGGGGCTTACATAGTACAGAAGTTCCTTTCACTTATGCATGCATGCATGCACGCATGCACCACAGATCTGTGCCTTGTATAGTATTTCGTCCAGATGGACCAACTGGAGCCCAGATGGATAAGTGGAAGGCCTTAAACAAATGGAGCTGACATTTTCTGACAGAGTAGTGTGGAAGGCTGACTTTTCTACAACCTCATAAAGAGGTGGGTCACTGGAAGCTGGGGTTAAGATGGAGGACAGACCGCTGGCCTTGTACTGGGAGACCAGCTGTTGACGGACTGTCTGAAGAAATAAGCTTGTGACACTCTGGAGGAGCCAAGGTGAGGAAGCTGGAGACTAACCAGAAAGGTGGAGGAGCCAGTGGAATGAGCATGGGCAAGGAAGGAAGGGGCCCCTAAGCAGTAGGTGGCCGAGCAGAGTGCTGGTCATCACATGGTTATGACTTTGTCTTCTGGAAGGATTCGAATAAATGCTCACCCCAGCTAGGCCATCAACCGTGGACTGAAGTAACGACTCCACCAGAGTCCGTCTTGCGGTTACTTCAGGAGCTGGATGACTCAGAGGCGACCACGTCATCCCAGCATGGGTATTGACTCACAACAGTTACAGCCTAGGACTTCCAGCAAGAGTCTCCTCTTTGCTTGCAATCCTTGCTTATTTATAGCCTTGGGGGTGGGGTGGGGGTGTGAATCCTGTAAGTTTCAAGTACTGAGACTTGGGAGTTTGTTTTCTGAGTCTTAGGGTACCTCCATCTATTACGGAAATATTTCAGTCAGAGGACATTGCTGCAAAGCATCATGCTGAAAAGGAGAAATGGAGGCTGAGTGTTGGTCCAAGCACCTTCTGACTAGAATAGCCAAAAGGGTCTCAGGGAAAACGTGGAAGAAGACTACCAGGAAGTTGTTTGTAAGACTTTAAGACAATCCTGAAGCCATTTTTGACAATTCTGAATCCTCTCAGCCTCTGTGCCATAGTGCTTCCCCTCCTCCCCTGGGAACCAAGGACCTAACAGCTACACTCGCACGTACTCAGTTCTTAAACAATTTACCCATATACGTATGTTTTGATTCAGTCCCCTGGGAAACGGGGTCAAAATGACCTCTTACCTCATCTGATCTGGCAACAGCTCTCCAATCAATTATTGGTAATAGCCCTTTCAAATAAGCCAATCAGAATAGTCAAAGAACAACCCCCCTTTCTTCTGTGGCCCCTTTAAAAGTAGACTGTACCAGCTATTCGAGGTCTCTCAGCTTCCCGAATGCTGAGGGACCCTGTCATGACAGAATTAATAAAATCCTCATGCTTTTGCATCATCTGTGGTGTGTGAGGTGGTCTCTGGGGGTGACTCCTTCTCAGTGTTTGGATGCTAGAATCCAACAGTTTAGCTCCTATGATGACAAAACTCACTGAGAGAGACTCTCGGAACCACATCCTTTAAAGCCAGGAACAGAGGCCACTCTGGTTCACGCTAGGATTTGTTGTCTCCCCTTGGATCCACAAACAGGATCTCAGAGGGCATTAACTGCTGTCAGGAGGTTGGCAGGGTCACGGTGTCTAAATTTAACCCTTTGGATGGCTTGAAATGTCCCGTTTTCCAGATAGGGTTAATCTGAAATATGTTTCATGTAAGAGAAATCCATTTCTCTCTTGGTCATCTTTTGATCTTATCCACAAATATGAACTTCTGACTTTAGGAACATTGGAAAGCCACCCCGACCTGCTTTAACCCCCCTCTATTTAGTCACTGGCCCTGCAGCTGGGAAGATGCACTTAGGTGGGCTGGGAGGGTGGGCAAAGATTGCATTTGGTTGTAGAGGTCTTTCCTGGGCCTTTCTATCAGTCCATCCTTCTTCTTCTTCTTCAAAGTAATTATTTTTATTTTGTGTTCATTGGTGTTTTGCCTGCATGTATGTCTGCGTAAGGGTGTCAGATCCCTGGGACTGAAGTTACTTCATGGACAAGGGTGAGCTGCCATGTGGGTGCTGGAAATTGAATGTGGGTCTTCTGTAAGAGCAGTCAGTGCTCTTAATTTCTGAGCCCTCTTTCCAGCCCTAGCCCATCTTTCTAAAGGTAGTTTTTCCTTTGCTGTATCCCTCAGAGAAGAAAGCAGACCTAGATGGTGCCCAAGCCAGCTTTAATGGCTCACAGTACTCTTCTTGGCTCTCATTGTGATAGACAGGTAAGTGGGTCCCAGCTGTCTTTCAGCTGCTATACAGACCTGTCTCGTGTGTACTTTGTGGGCTTCCTGGAGAAGGTGCCCACTATGCTGTGATCAGGGTGGACAGAGGAAAGAGTTCTACTGAAGGCCACTGCATGAGCAACAGCGAGGGAGGAAGAGAGGACGGTGAGTTTGAGGTGTGGTGCATACAACTTCTCCTCCATCACTCTAGGGGTGAGGCCAGGGTGCTGCGGTCAGGCTTGACTTGTTGGAAGTCACCTTTCTGTCCCTTCAACAGGTATCTGAGTTAATCATAAAGAACAAAAGGCTGACTTGGGCTCATAATTTTCAAGGTTCTGGCCCAGGATTAGTTGATTCCTGTCACTTTGGGGCTTGTGATGAGGGGATATATCAAGGTGGGGTGTTCATAGAGGAGCAGGACCACTCATAGCTGGGGAGCAAAAGTGGGATGGTATGGAGCTGTAGGGAGAGGCACAGTCTCCTTCAAGGGCATACCCTCCATGACCCAAAGACCTCCTCCATGACCCAAAGATCTCGTCTACACCCACCTCCCAATGGCCTCACCACCTCCCAATAGCACCACCATAGGGCCCAAGCTTTGCCACGCGAGCCATTGGCAGACACAACACTCAGACTCTGGCAGTATCATGGGGCCTTTAGATGCTGCGTTCTGGAGCTCTGACTCTGTCCTGTAGATTAATGAGTTCTGAAATGTGTCTTAGAAAATTAACCTACGAAAAGTCAGTCCTTAAACACTTCCTTGGCAAATGCCATGCACAGGTGGTGTAGTCCTTGCAAGATTTTAAAGAGGAGAGCAATTCTGTAGGATACAAATTCCATAAGGCTGAATACAGGAAGTGACCAGACAAGGGCTGCAGGAATGCAGGGGAAAGTGTTAAGGACATCTCAAACACTAAGGAATATCGGATACAGATGAAGGGAATGACTTTGGAGATATTTATATCAAATAATTGGAATTTGGGGGTAAGTGGATGGGATGAATAAAAGGGTGAAGAATTAAGGATGGTTTCCACGTGTCACCAGGTAGGTGGCAATGCTAAGTAAGAGATATGCTGAGCCCGGGGGCCAGTGGGGTATCCAGGTGGAGGGTGTCCAGATGGAGAGGTGTCCAGATGGAGGGGTGTCCAGGTGGAGAGTGTCCAGGGGAGGGGTGTCTAGGTGGAGGGGTGTCCAGGTGGAGGGGTGTCCAGGTGGAGGGGTATCCAGGTGGAGGGGTATCCAGGTGGAGGGATGTCCAGGTGGAGGGGTGTCCAGGTGGAGGGTGTCCAGATGGAGAGGTGTCCAGATGGAGGGGTGTCCAGGTGGAGAGTGTCCAGGGGAGGGGTGTCTAGGTGGAGAGTGTCCAGGTGGAGGGGTGTCCAGGTGGAGGGGTATCCAGGTGGAGGGGTATCCAGGTGGAGGGATGTCCAGGTGGAGGGGTGTCCAGGTAGAGGGGTGTCCAGGTAGAGGGTGTCCAGGTGGAGGGGTGCCTAGGTGCAGAGTGTCCAGGTGGAGGGTGTTTAGGTGGAGGGGTGTACAGGTAGAGGGTGTCCAGGTGGAGGAGTATCTAGGTGGAGAGTGTCCAGGTGGAGGGTGTCCAGGTGGAGGAGTATCTAGGTGGAGAGTGTCCAGGTGGAGGGTGTCCAGTGGAGGGGTGTCCAGGTGGAGGGGTGTCCAGGTGGAGGGGTATCCAGGTGGAGGGGTGTCCAGGTAGAGGGGTGTCCAGGTAGAGGGTGTCCAGGTGGAAGGGTGCCTAGGTGCAGAGTGTCCAGGTGGAGGGTGTCCAGGTGGAGGGTGTCCAGGTAAAGGGTGTTCAGGTGGAGGGGTGCACAGATAGAGGGTGTCCAGGTGGAGGAGTATCTAGGTGGAGAGTGTCCAGGTGGAGGGTGTCCAGGTGGAGGGGTGTCCAGGTGGAGGGGTGTTCAGGTGGAGAGTGTCCAGGTGGAGAGGTGTCCAGATGGAGGGGTTGAGTAGAAAAAAATGCTGATGAAGTCTAAGATCAAAGTATGAAAAGATGGGAGGGTTGCTCAGAGAAGAAAACTACCAGAACTTATAACCTCTGAACAAGAAGGTCCCCAGGATGACTGACAGTGGGCCTTCGGATGAACTTCAGAAGGTTAGTGGAGGGAAGGCTAGGGAGTTGCAGGGATAATTCTGGGACAGACCTTGGATCTCCAGGAGAGTGTTTAGAAGGTTCTAGACCAGCTTTTCATATGCTCAACACGTGCACCCCCCCTTCCAGAAGACATTGCACTAGATGCCAAGGGTCACCTGCATAGAGCCTGAAGACCTCCCACCCTACCCTGCATCTCTTCCAGAGACATTCTCTCCAACATACCTGCTCAGAGGGTCAAAGTCTTCTTCAGCCTGGATCTTCCTGCTTGTCTGGCACGTCTCGGTATCTCTTTGCTGTGGACTGTGCTCCACAGCCCTTTGCTCTGTGGCAATAATAGTCTATGTGGGTGCCTTTCCACTTCTGCCCTTCCAGGTGATCCTCTGAGGACTGCCTTGCACTGTAACTGAGGACTCACAGCCTGTCAATTCTTTGCTCCTCACGGAAGTCCAAGCCCATAGCTAAGCAACCGCGGTCATCCTGATGTGGACCACATCGTGTCCATTGCTGCTGACAAAGTTCCAGTGTTTTGACACTGTGGACCACTCTTCTCCAGCACCTTTTTGCTTTCATTTTTAATGACTCTCAATATCAATGCCTTTCCCTTTGGGAAATCATGTGTGAGCTTCGGTAAAGGATGAAAATGTGTACAATGGTAGCCTCTCTAAAAATAATTCTGTGGAAAAACATCTCCATTGTGGAACCAGGAACTCCATTGTGCCCTCCTAATTACACCAAGAACAGAAGGTTACAGATTTACTAGACACACCTGATCCCAAGGACGAAATGCTTTCAATTCAGATCCAGAGCCTGAGGCCATTAAGGACAAGAGTTCAATTAATAAATACAGAGAAATCAGAATGATCTGGCATAATGGGAAATGAATAAGACCCCAGGACCTTCCGTTTAGGGAGTGATAGGAGGGGAACAGGCGCATATAATAAGACTAAGAAATTGTAGCATGGTGTCTGTTCCCCAGAAGAAGTCCTTTTCCCAAAGTCAGGCATTTGGATTAGGGTTTCCCTTCCTTTGGGGGCTTGAGGAAAGTTTCTGCTTGATAAAGAAGTCCTTCTTCTTGTCTCTAGCAAGAGGAACTTGTGGCCCTTCCATTAACATCTGTTAAGCTTCCACACCCTAGCTCACAGGCCCCTTGTATCCCCGCTAATCCTATGTGCAACTATAAAAACTGTAATCTCTTCAATTAAATTCTGCTAGCAGCCATCCTGATTCACCCTCAGATCGTATCTGTCCTGGCCCTGCTCCCCTGCCTCTCCACCAATGCTGGCCAACTCCACACCTCCTCTTTGGGACCTGACACCCCCTGCCAAAGCAGGCCTCAGGCACCCTCCAGTGTCTGTTTCTGACTGCATTTCCAGCTTCTGGTCAGTGCTGTGCCTCCTCCATTAGCCCTGTCACATTCTGAGCGATTGTCCCCTGAGCCATCTGGGCATGCTGGAAACTTTGGTGTCAGTCTACCAGAGACAAGTGAATGTTCAGGCTTCACCAAATCGGAAGTTCTGTGACCTGGGTCAGTTTCTGAGTCCATCTGAGCCTCAGTTTCCTCACCCTTATGTCCAGGACAATGATAGTGGATGTAATGTCACAGTGAGAATTACATGAGGCCGGAGGGGAGGGGGCAACAAGCACTTGCCTGGCATGTGACAGTCACCGAGTCAATAATTCCTTTCCCACATCACAGTGGCCAGGATGTGGAGAGAAATGGGAATAAATGGAGGCTCTGGGAGGTTCCAGCATCCCTCGCCAAGATACAGCTGCTGTTTGACACAGGGACTTCAAAAGCTATTTCTGGGAATGATGCATGACAAGTTACTAGAGATTGCTATCTAGCACATTCAGAGTCTGGTCCTTCCTACCACCCTCCTTCCTTGCTGTGAACACTGTCCTGGGAGCTGCCCTCATTCCCACACCCCCAACTTGGACACCGTCAGTGGCCTCTTCTAGCATATGAAGAGGCTCACATAGGTCTGAGGCTGTGCAAGTGCTGACGTGGGCACAGCTGTCATCCCTTTCAGACAGTTCTCCAACCTCCCAATGCCCTGAATGAGCATATTCTTTCCTCCTGCAATCCTTGTTGTTTTATACCTGCATGCCTTGGTTTACCTCTGTCTATGTTTTTTAAATATTTGTTTTTATTGTATGTGTGTGAGTGTTTTCCTGCTTGTATGTGTATGCACCAAGTGCCTGCAGTGGCCACAGAAGCCAGAAGAGGTCACTGAATTCCCTGAAACTGGAGTTAGAGATGGTTCTGAGATACCACATGCATTGGGTGCTGGGAACTGAACTCAGACCCTCTGGAGAGGCAATATGTGCTCCTAACTATTGCTCCATCTCTCCAGTCCTTCCCTCTGTCAGTTCCTCCTTTCCTCTCTGTGTGGGAAGTACTCTCTCATACCTGCTTTTGGAGTTCTAACAGAACACCATCTCGTAAGAACAACTGTGCCCTGTACCTCATGCACTGCCTGTCTGAAGTTTTCCTTCACAGCCAGCTATGGAGTGAGGTCACCGTGGCCTTCCAGGGTTGCAAAATGGGACCTATTTGCCCCCATGTTCTGTGCTTCTTTGCTCAGGGCCTGGCTTGGAGGAGGTGATTAATATGCTCTGGATGGTGAATGAGTAAAAGAAATGGATGGATGAGCTCTCTGGGAGCTGGGGCAAGTAGGGTATATGGGGTGGTTTCTCTTGCCTTCACTCAGAGCCTTACGGGATATGGCAGGGGGAAGCTGCTCACCTCATGGTATCGAGGAAGCAGGGATGAACAGGAGAAGAAGGTGTGGGGTTGGAGAACAGATATACCCCTCAAGACTGACCACAATAAGCTCTTTCCTCTCTCTTATTCCCTGGTGAAATCAGGGTCCTTATGCTCCCATGTCTGTTGGCAGAAGGCTGCTTGTTTGTTCTCGGCTGCTTAGCCCTGAAATAATCACACAGAAACGGCATTAGTTAAAGCACTCTTTGGCCCATTAGCTCTAGCTTCTTATTGGCTAACTGTTACATATTAATTTAACCTCTCTATTAATCTGTGTATTGCCATGTGGCAGTGGCTTACCAGCAAAGTTCTGCCTGGCTCTGGTGGGGTCACATGGCTTCTCTCTGACTCTGCCTCCTTTCTCCCAGCATTCAGTTTAATTTTCCCCACCTACCTAAGTTCTGCCCCAACACGGGCTCAAGACAGTTTCTTTATTAACCAATGATATTCACAGCATACAGAGGGGAATCCCACATCACCTCCCCATTTCTGTTTAAATAAAAAGGAAGGTTTTAACTTTAGCATAGTAAAATTACATACAACAAAACAGTTATCAAGCAAGAACTACAGTTACAATATTTATATCTACTTTATCTTTTTTTTTTTTTTGGTGTTTCGAGACAGGGTTTCTCTGTGGTTTTGGAGCCTGTCCTGTAACTAGCTCTTGTAGACCAGGCTGGTCTCGATCTCACAAAGATCCGCCTGCCACTGCTTCCCAAGTGCTGGGATTAAAGGCGTGCACCACCACCGCCCGGCTTCTACTTTATCTTTTATCAAAACTAAGGAAAACTATAATTATAACTATAAATTCTTCAACCCCATCAAAGACTCCAGAAGGATATAATATTGCCTAAATAAGCAATAACTTTATTGCAAGCAACTTCAAAAACTCTAGAAATGACAGAGACATATTGCTGCCTGGACCGTCACCCAAAGTTTTTCTGTACCATTGGGGCATCCATCTTTAGCCTACAGGCCCATAATATTCAGCAGACTTTTACATGAAGCAGGAAATTTCAAAGACAAGTCTGCCAATATATTGGCAGTTTGACAGTCACTTTCTTCTGTGTCCTGCAGAATGTCTAGCAGACTCTTTGATGAAGCAGGAACCCCAAAGGATTGTCTCATCTTTAGGCAAGTTCAGCTGTCATTTCTCTGCAGGCCTTGCATTTCCAGTTCATCAAGCAGTCCAGGCAAGAGCAAGCTCCATAAGGAGCCTCATCAATGCCCATCATCTTCTTGAAGTAATTGGTGCTTCCAGGAGCAGATGTGTCTCACTGTCATGAAAAGTCCTAAGTTATTAAAATATTTTAAATGCCATATTCTGTAATCTTTGAAAGATTTGAAAAATCCCTATCCATCTGAAATACATCTCTGTATATCTAGAAAATCTAACATGACTACAAGTTTGACTATTATAGATGACTATCTATTAACCTAAATTTCTTAATTGTACATTACATTTTTAAATGAGGTGCACAAACACAATACCTTAATCAAGAGCAGAAATATACATATAACAAAATTGACTTTAAATTTGTATCAATAAACCAAAATCCATACCAATGCATATCCCCCTTTAAATGTAAAAGAACATTTATAAACAATATTTGGGAATATGGGCATAGTTATTCTTTAAACTGCTTCCTGCTGTTTATCAGGTGAAGTAACACCCTTTTTTGAGGCGTGTTCAAGGCAACCTTTCAGGGTGTCATGGTCCATTGAACCATATTAGCCTGGAAGAAATCCACAGGTTCTCATCCTCTGTGGAAACAAAAGAAGAATCTCTTTTCCAAAGCAACATATCCTTAGTCTGAAATTTTGAATTCAAGATACCTTTGAAATATATATGTTGGCTTAGCTTAGCAGTCCTCAGAATCAATTGTCTCTCTGCAGTCAAAAAATTCAAAGAAAATACAATCATATACATAATCCAGACTCTCTGTGTGTATTTTATCTTTACATGGCTTGTTTTTCTTTACTTCTTTAATCTACGACTGTCTGTACTCTGTCTCTTTAAAGAGTTTGTTTCATTTTTAAAAAACCATTAGCTTCTTTTTATAACTGTCTATATTTCTTTTCTTTTCTCTCCCAAGCCTATGTACATTTATCCAACACTGTGACCCATTTAGAGGTCATCTATGTTTGAATCTGTCCTATTGTGTATCTGTAATTCTTTACTGTCCAGGAGCACTTCTTAAAATGTTATGCCCTTCTTATGAACTTAAGCAGCTGCATTACTAGGGGAAATACAGCACTGCCTGCTTTCCCTGCCCAGTCCAGCATAGTGGAGCTGTTTGCTGCCTCTGAGAGTCATGCTCACAGCCCCAATTTTAGTCACAGTCAGTCTATGTTGCCATTAAGCAAGTTGTAGCAGTATGCTCCCAGACCCCCAGTCAAATGCTCTGTAGCTGGACCTCCAGAAAGAGTCAGACTTTGTGCTGTCAGTATGGCTCAGAAAGCCAGCATTTTAAACTGCTGCTTTTTTCTCCTGATGAATCAGGAAAACCTCTCTTAAGGGAGCTGTGGCATGCCACCAGAAAACAGCAAGAAGCTGTGTTAAACTCTGAATTTTTGTGTCTAGAATTTCTTTTCAAACTCTCTCAGGTTTTAAGTGGATTTTAGTTTGCCACGTTGGCGTCAATTCGTTGAAAGGAGGCTGCTTGTTGGTTCCCAGCTGCTTAGCCCTGAAATAATCATACAGAAACTATATTAATTAAATCACTGTTTGGCCCATTAGTTCTAGCTTCTTACTGGCTAACTCTTACATATTAATTTAAACACATTAATTTAACCCATCTCCATTAATCTATGTATCACCACGTGGTAGTGGTTTATCAGCAGAGTTCTGTCTGGCTCTGGCAGGGCTACATGGCATCTTTCTGACTCTGCCTCCTCTCTCCCAGCATTCAGTTTAGTTTTCCCCACCTACTTAAGTTCTGCCCTCTCATGAGCTCAAGACAGTTTCTTTATTAACCAATGATATTCACAGCATGCAGAGGGGAATCCTACATCAAGTGTCCTTTCAATAGCTTCACCATCTGTGTACCAAACCTTCAACACATGAGCCTTTGGGGGGACACTTTATATCCAAGCACAACATAGGGCACCATGTAGACTTTTTTGGTGAAAGGAATTAAATGCATTTGAAGTGTTGAGATGAGTGGCCATGGAGGTTAGGAGGGAGACTAGGTTTTTTTATTTTATTTATTTTTTTTATTTTTAAAATTTATTTATTAAAGATTTCTGCCTCCTCCCTGCCACCGCCTCCCATTTCCCTCCCCCTCCCCTGACCAAGTCCCCCTCCCTCATCAGCTCGAAGAGCAATCAGGGTTCCCTGACCTGTGGGAAGTCCAAGGACCACCCACCTCCATCCAGGTCTAGTGAGGTGAGCATCCAAACTGCTTAGGCTCCTCCAAAGCCAGTACGTGCAGTAGGATCAAAACACAGTGTCATTGTTCTTGAGTTCTCAGTAGTCCTCTTTGTCCGCTATGTTCAGCAAGTCCGGTTTTATCCCATGCTTTTTCAGACCCAGGCCAGCTGGCCTTAGTGGGTTCCCGATAGAACATCCCCATTGGGAAGACTAGATTTTGACAGGGAGTTTTCTGGGCAGGGGGAAACCTGGCCAGCCTGGGGACAGTCAATGTGCTATGTGCTATGGTGGGGATGGGTGGACATTACTATGCCTGGTCATACATAATGAATGCCTGGGATGTGCTTGAATTTATAACTGGGTTCATTCGATCCTCATCAATACTTATTCAAAGCAGGTTTCATTATCAGCCTCATTTATTATGATCTTTACTTTTCAGATGAATAGAGGTGAAGCCATTTGCTCATGTACCTTAGAGGTGAGTGTTTGACCTGGAAGTTAATTCTGTTTGATGCTAGTGCTATGCTGAATCACCTCACTAAGTCCCATGATGCCCAGCAAAGTCACACCTTCACTTGCTCTGGAGTCTCACTTAGAGCTTACCCCAGAGCCAAGGCTCTAAAGCAGACAGCAATCTGTGAAGTGCCAAGTGGACAGCTTGAATCCCTGCATGCATGTGCATGTTGCCTGTGTGTGATGAAGACCTTGTCACAAGGTCACAGGCATGGCCCATCACAGATGTCCAGGTTCTTTCCCATCAGTGACTTCTCTGGATGCTCACTCCTGCTCCTTGACGCTGGTGTGCCCATCCCATCTGATAAACCGAGAAGCAGCTCACTCAGTAGTTGTTCTGGTTAAATGGCAGCACTCAGAAGTCAGCCAATAGTGAATTCCTCCTTATGTAAATGATGTGATATGTGAGTGTAGCTCAACTGTGGTGAGCCCTTCCCTGTCCAGAAGAGACTGATGTTACACCAGGAACTATGGTAACTCTTCCGTGTTCAAAAGAGGAGAATGGAACACCAGGAGCCATGGTAACCTCTTCTGGGAAGTGGATTTGCTGAAATTAAACCCCAGAATCAGCTAGGCTTGGCAACTGGCTCAGTATCTGTAAAGTGAAGGAACCCCAAGAGTGTTGTGATCTTTCCTACGACAAGCACTCCCTCCCAGCATGCTTTCCCAGTCAGTCTTCATTCATGGGTGAAGACTTGGGGGTGGGTTCTGATTTTGCCTGCTTGGTTTTTCTGTATTTATCAACAAATAAGTCACTTTGACCCCTGGAGACTTCATGTAGAGGGGAACAGAAAGAGACCATTAGAAACATTCCTTTAATATAGAAGAAAACAGACGGTATCAGGAGCTGTTAATTGTACTCCTGCCTTAATGTTTGGAGCAGAGGTAGAGTAGGTCAAGGGGTCCCCAAGTCCACCTTTGGGGTGCTGATCTCTAGGCTTAAATAGAGGAAGAATTGGAGTAAGAGACAAGTGTCAGAATTAAGCAGTCCTGGGCAAGGCATGATCTTGTTGTTGGTCCCTGTCTCATCTCGCATCTCACTCTGCAGGGTGGTCACAGCATCCCTGCTGTGCTTGCTTGATGGTAACTTCTGCTCCAGGGCGCAGCCCCACTGTCACAGACGATTGTCCCATCTAGGAGTGTGAGTTCCATGGGGTTCTATTCCCGGATCCAAGGTGATGGCTGGTTTAGGATAATGGCTTCTCTCATGCCTTTATACTTGAGGTGGTTGAGCTAGGTCAGAGAGATACTCCCTGAGTGATTGATTAACTGGCCTATTCAGAGAGTGAGCCAAAGAAATCAAGGCATTCGAATGAAGGCAGATGCTAGGCTTTTTTTTGAAGACTCATTTTAGTGGAGTAAGCCAGTGTATATGTGCAAACGCACACACATGAGTGCCGGTGCCTGCAGAATCCTGAAGAGGGCAGTGAATCTCCTGGACCTGGAGTTACAGGCTGTTGTGAGCTGTCCCTCCAGTCCGATGCCAGGATGTTGATTTTGCTTGAGTGCCCTTCTGGGCCCCAGTGAAGGTCAATGTTTTTTAGCTCTAGTACGCTAGGCCTCAGCATGAATCTAGCAGTGAACAAGGAAAAGATATCCACCCCCCATACAATACTAGGAAAATATTAGGTTAAATGTAAGCAGCAGTAATTGTTTTGAAAACACCAAAGTGTCCCTATTAGATATTATCTCTTTTCTATAAAAATGAGCTATATTGAAATACAGATTACCCACAGTAAAATTCATCACTCGTGTGTGAGTTTTGGCAAATGAATGCTGTCATGAAATCCCAGCACCACTTACTGAGGAGAAAAGCGTCAAGCATTTTAATAAAACTGCTCTGCCTGGTGGGAGCTTCAGGAGTCACTCTGTCTACAGGGATTTCCTTCACTTGCCTTAGCTCATGGAGAACCAGCTTTTGAGGAAGGCAGAGCTGGAAATCTCCCTCGTGACCGATGTATCTTTTCCAGTGGAAGTCACATAGTAGGGCCACGCATGCCACAACCAGGTTATGGAGTGGCATTCACTGGCCAGAATGACAGGCTTGGAGTCACGAACACATTGCTCGTACCAGAGTTGTGCTCACTGGGCGTTCACCCCCAACCCCCAGCCTTCTCTGCTGGCTTCCATCCCCCTCTCAGCCATCTTTACATAACACTTTACAGTTTAGAAAGTGCTTCCACAGCCCTTAGTTTGCTTATTTAATCTCTTCCTGCTTGCCTGAAGCAAATCAGACCCTCAGATGACTTTCCATAAAAACACTCTTCCTGGCCAAGAAACGGCTGTCCTGTCCTGATGATGAGGCGGCCGCCCCACGGGCACCAGCTGGAACCTGCTCGGCGCCAATCCATCATACCGTGGTTCCCATACTCATAAAAGTCACACAGCAGAGGAAGAAGGGAGTGGATCCAGGAGTCATTTGAAACTCTGGCTTCCACAGCCAAATCCCTGCTGCTCCGGCTGGGATGGAGGGAAGTGAAAGGCAGAGTGGAGTACGAATCCAGAGTGTGTCCCCCCAAAAAGTCCTTGCTTTCGTTTATTAAAGCCTAGCTATGGGGTTTAAGGACGGTTTAAAGGAAAGTTAAAAAACAAAAAAGAGAAGGTGATCCCCCCTGCAGGCTGTGGCAGAGATGGAAGGAGAGAGGCATTGTGAAGTCTCCCTGGCAATTCCCCTGTGAAGTCAGGTTACCATGGTTAGATTAAGGACATATAAAGAGATGACTTGGGAATTGGAGAACGTGGGTCCCAGTGCTGATTGTGATGTCAAGTGATGTTTGCCCTTGAAGAGTCCTTTTGTCTTCTCTGATCTCCAAGTATGTAATTTGCAAAAGGTAAGTTGATGACCGTGATGGAAGCACGCTCCCAGAATTGACCTCCAGGACTCTGTCTTCATCAGTGTTCTGTTGTTGTGAAGAGACATCATGTCCATGGCATCTCATAAAAAGCAAGACAGTTCATAATTTGAGGACTTGCTTACTGTTTCAGAGGTTTAGTTCTTTATCCTCACAGAGGAGAGCATGGTGGCACACAGGCAGACTTAGCAGCTGAGACGTCTATGTCCCAGATCCAAAGGCAGCAGGAAGAGAAAGACACAGGGCCTGGCCCCACCCCAGTGACACACTTCCTGTGACAAAGCCACACCTAATCCCTCTCAAGTAGTGCCACTCCCTAATGACCAACCATTCAAATATATGAGCCTATGGGTACCATTCCTGTTCAAACCACCACAGTCTCCGTGGGATGGGAGCTGGGGAAGTGTGTTTGAAGGGCCCAAGAATAAAAAATTTAAAAAATAGAAATGTAAAATAAAAAAATATAAATTTGTAAGCCTAGGAGAATGAGAACAAACTGACAGCAGCTTGAGGATTAACTATTAACAGTGGGTTATTTTGCTTTACAACCCAGAGCTCTATTTACAAGTCCAAAGCATCTCTCTGTAAACTGAGAGGTAGACTAAGGATATGAGCTGAGTGAACTTTTAGGAAACAGATAAATGACCTCTGGGTTATGCATTACCCCTGCTATGTGAAACTGGCAGCATCAAAGGGGGAGAGCAAAAGATTCAGTAAACACTGCCTGGAAGTACCAAGGAAGACAACAGATTAAGTACAAACAGTAGTTTAACTAAAAATTTTGTTAATGGAGATTATAAAATAAGGCAATCTGTATCTGAGTTTTACCTTGAGATTGTAAAAATTCCTTTGTTCAGACCTAATGCTTGGTGCCCCTGCTATAAAAAGGTGGGTTCAGAAACCAGCCTCTGCCACAGCCTTACCAAAAAACTCATCTTTGGCTGTGGTCTCAGCTAGCTTTTTGTGCCCCATGGAGATTTTTAATTTTATTTTTTATGGATTCTGGTTTCTGGAATAAAGTTTGCTTCTAGTTTATTAGACTTTGGTGGTCTGTCCCCATCTTTGCGTGACCCCCCTGGACCCAGCAGTGTTAGCTAACTAGTTGATTTTCTCACTGTTGTGACAGAAACAGTTTTTAAAAGGCGGAGTCTATTTCGATGCACTGAAGGTGCAACCCTTCAGGGCAGGGAAGCACGGTGTCTAGAGCATTGGATAGCTGGTCCCATGTGGCATCAGATCCAGGAAGGAGAGCTGAGTGCTTCTCCTCTGCTTCCCATTTTATTTATCAGCTCAAGACCCCAGCATCCAGGATACTCCTGTCCCCATTCAGGGTGGGCCTCTCTGTCTCAGATCTTTCTGGAGTCACCTGAGGGTGAGTTTCCATGGTAACTCTAAATCCAATAAAATCTACAGTGCTGTCTAACTATCACAGGAGTGTAGTGTGGCAGTGTGTCCTTGTCGTGGAAGCCTTTCTGTCCCTCTGCAAAGGTGAGCTGACTAGGAGGAAGGTATCCCATGCCTGTCAGCTGGGGATTGGAAGCCCGGGGCCAGTTCTATGCCTTGTTTTGTTCGCTCAGTCACTTGCTTGCTCGCTTGCTCACTCAGTGGGGGCTTGTTGAGGACCCACTGTGTAGCGGTGCAGCCAAGGCTATACAAAGGGACCACTTTCCCTGTCTGAAAGCTGACATGTAGCACAGGGGGGAGGCGATCAGGGCAGCCGCTGGCTGGATTTCAGCAGCTTTTAGAGCACTGACTATTGTTGCTATTTACAAAGTCATTACTATGGCGATGCTAAGGCTGGGGATATTAGACAGCAAATGAGGCAGGAAAGGCCAGGGAGAAACCCTTGGGAGAGACTTGCAAAGGAATCTGAGACCCTGAGAGGATTTTCGGGCCACCAGGCCATCCTCTGGAGGGATGGCACCGGATCCGGTGAGCTTGTGTCTCTGCCTCCCAGACACAGGTGCTTCCCAGGAAGGATGAGAGGGGTGGACAGCACCCCATTACTGCTGCAGGGAACAGTGTGTTAGGGGACACTGCAGCTCCTAGGCCCTGGAGGAGTCTAGGTGTCACAAATTCCTAAGGACTTGTCATTTAAGAGGCAGAACTGTAAATACTCCTGCAGTTGTAGCTCGGGGCCTTTCCCCTGCAAAGGCAGAGTGCTCGACAATTTGACAAATGGCGATCTATGAAGCGGCTGCCACGTGTGCTTCTTGGTCTCTGTTCAGAACCTTAGACCATGAAACTCCAGGAAGTCAGGCACCAGAGCTAACAAGGAGGCGTGCTCCAAGCTAGTAATGTCACTTGTAAACCAGTCTGGCTTAGAATCATTTTGTAAATTTCAGGCATTACTACGAACATTTCATGGATGCTACTTCACTATCATATTCATTTTGCATACAGAGAAACCGTGGTGTGAAGATGGGATGGCCCACAATCCCACTGAAGGGTGAGGAGGGCCATGAGAAAGCGACACCCCAGAGCCCTGGCAGGCTCCCGGATGTATGTTGATTCCAGGCCTAGCAAAGGAGAAGCCTGGCAATGTGAGGCTTCGGAGGGTACCCTATCCCGGCTTCCAGGCTCTTGTGCCCTGCAACAAGGAATTGAACAAGACACAGTGTTGCTATAGAAGCAGGAGAGGGAAAGATCAGCTGGATGCCTGGAGTTATAGGTCCCTTAAGCCCAGGAGTGCACCAGTCCTTGAGGATCTTAGCCAAAAGCAAGGCCTGAGTCCCCAAGCTGGGAACTGGAAGTGGCCTTTGTACCCCCTCACTGGTGCCTAAGTGATGCTGATGCATGGGTTCCTGAGATGAGATATGGGGTTTGGGTGCTAAGGCGGGCCTGCACCAGAACCAGCTGGTGATCTTGGACAAGTGACCTTCCTTGTCATCTGTAAAGCAATACAAAATACTGAAAAGTAAAGATGAGGGACTGGAGCGATGGCTCAGTGGGTAAAATGATTGCTGTATAAGCCTGAGAGTCTGAGTTCAGATCCCCACGGCCCAGGAAAAAGGCAGGCGTGTGGAGTGGAGTGGTTCTGTGTGCCTGGTGCTGGGGGTGAAGACAGAAGGGTGCAGACCATTGCTGACCAGCAAATGTAGCTGAATCGGTGAGCTCTAGGTACAGGGAGAGACCCTTGACCAGAGAGAGAGAGAGAGAGAGAGAGAGAGAGAGAGCGAGCAAGTGAAACTCTGGCCTCCATATGTATGCACCTGCACATACAAATACATGCATGAATACCTACAAATACACATAAATAAGAAAAAGCAAGAACAGTTTCTAAGAGCAATGAATAAACACACTTCTCAATAAGCACAGTCAGGATAGCTCCACAGTCCAGCGGTCCAGCTGCTCTCCAGCCTTGGGAAGCTGGCCTGCTACTCACACCTGGCCACTCCATCAGCTCCTCAGGAGGGGAGACTTTTCCCTCCTCCCCAGCTGCTTAAAGTCTGTGAGATTCACAGGGGCCCAAGGAAAAACAACAACACCAACAACTAATCAAACCCTTAACTTTACAAATACAAATTAAATGGAAGAGATCGCATTCCCTCCATCTGAGTTCCCTTCCTCGTGGCTCATTTTGACATGCAGGAAATGAATTGCCGTCTACTCCTCCAAACCAGCTGCTCCCAGCCAGACCATGTGGATCACGACTGAATGGAGATGGCCATCTGTTCTAGGGTGAAAAAAAATCAAATCAAGCAATATATGAATTAGACAAAATCAGCTGTCAGATCCTTAGAATTGTATAACCGCTGTTGTGGCCTCTCGTGGCGCAGTCCTCTAAGCGCGAGGCTACAGGTGTAGCAGGAGCCCAGCCCTCACCTCCAAACAGAGGCCCTAAAGGACCCGGCATGTTCTAGAGTGTCAGGCGGCAGGGCTGTTTTGAGAGGAGCCCTGGTACCCCCCCCCCCCCCCCCCCCCGCCCAGTGACAGACACTCTTCCATGGTCCATCCTGTCATAGTTTCTGAAGGCGTTCACATATAATGTACCCGAACTCGTACCGCTTGCCCCTGTGGACAGCCCATTAGCTAGACCACAGCCTGCAAGAACAACCAAGCTAAGAGCCCAGGCCACCAGTCTCTCAGGGTTGCAGAGTAAATGACTCCTTATTAGGTGACTATCCCCAAGGAGCTATGTTTATCCCAAAGCGCAGACAGGCTCAGCTCCAGTTGCCACTGGCTTTGCAAGAGCAATGTTTCTGCCTCTTTGGGGATCCCCTACAAATCTGGCTATTCTTCAAAGAACATTTTCTTGTAGTGTGGCGTCTGTGTGGGATGTATGTATGTATGCTCTCCTGTGCACACGCACACAGGCTCAGCAATAGACACAGAGCGTCTTTTACCACTCTCCACCTTAGCTTTTTGAGTCAGAGTCTCTCATTGAACCTGGAACTCATGATTTCAGTTAGACTGACTGGCCAGGAAGCAGCCTAGATCTCCTGCACCCCCTCTTCCTCAGGACTGGGATCGCAGACACGCGCCACCCTGCCAGGCTTTTCCAGGAGTTCTGGGGATCTGAACTCAGTCTTCATTCTTGTATGCAAACACTTTATTGACTGAACCATCTCCCTGTCAGCTCTCTGTAGAACATTCGAATGGGAAGGCAGGACCGCCAATATCCTGCCCACTTTTCTGCAGTGGGAACACAGGACTGTGACATCGTGCCCAGTTTTCTGTGTCATACCTTGCATGTTGTAGAAACTCAGTAAACGAGTGTGGAATGTGTGGAAGAATTCATGGATCACCTCAGCACAACCCTGCCTCCTTCTTAACGCACACTCTCTTAACTGTAAAGGAATAGTTGGTTAGGCCAGTTGCTTGCCGTCTAAAACCCTAAGTATAGAACGTGCTTATCCAGGGTCTCCAAATAAATACAGTGCTTCCCCAACATGCCTGCAGAGAAGCAACATGGCTCCATATTTGCCAGCCCAGGGACTGGCCAGATTAACACCCCTTCTAAGTGGGAAGGGTGGTACTTCTATCCTAGCCCACTATTTAGAAAGGGTGTGTATGTTTTCCCACATGTCTCCTCAGTCAGGTCTTTTTCTTTTGGAAGCTATATTTATGCATCTAGCCCTCAAAGGTCCATGGTTTTGTTTTATTGACCTGTATGAACTCACTGTGTGTGCGTGTGCCTGCCTGTGCAGATGCCTGTGTGCATTCTTCTGTGGGGACCACGAGTCATCCTTGAGTGTCCTTCCTCAGAGGCTCTCCGCCTTGTGTTTTGAAACAAGGTTTCTCCCTGAATATAGAGATCACTGATTGAGCCGGACTGGCTGTTCACCAAGGCCCAAGGATCTGCTGGTGTTGGCCTCCCCAGTACTGCGATTACAAACACTCCATAATGAGATTTTTATATGGGTGCTGGGGATCAAACTCAGGTCCTCATTCCTGTGTGGGAGCCACTTTACTCCACACTTCCCTGTGATTGTTTACAGAGTGAGGCTAATACTTCTCTGTCCAAGGGTTTTTGTCTTTAATTACCTTGGTGCCCTTGAACTCCTTGTGTGGGTTGAATCAGAATGACCACCCCCCCTCATCTATTTGAATTGTTTAGTCACTAGGGAGGGGCACTATTTGAAAAGATGAAAAGGATTAGGAGGTATGACCTTCTGGGAGGAAATGAGTCCCTGAGGGTGGGCTTTGAGGTTTTAAAAGCACATTCCAGGCCCAGTAGCTCTCCCTCTTTTTTTTTTTTCACAGCAATTTGAGAAAATCTTTATTCCGGTTTTGAAATGTACCAGCTAAAATTAAGTGAAGCCGACAGAGGAGAGAAAGAGGAGAGAGAAAGGGAGAGCACAGATGTGCAGATCTTGGGGAAGTATTAGCAGCTGATGAACTTCACTGAAGAGCAGATGGGTGTTCAATGTCACTATTCTTCCAGCTTTGGGGCAAATTTGAAAATTTTTAAACTAAGTTGAAGATAAATAGGGTAAAATTTGTAGAGAAAAATATTAAGAGACCAGAAATCACCTAGAGAGATTATAAATAGAGGAGAGAAGTGACTGGGCAGAACTCTCAGGAGGTCAAACAGACAAAAAAGAGGAGAAAAAGGAGTATGCGAGCGTGCATGTGTTTGTGTGCATGTGTATGTGTGTATATGTGCGTGTGCATGCATGTGTGTGTGCATGTGCGTGCATGTGTGTATGTGTACATGTGTGTGCGTACATGTGTATGTGCGTGTGTGTGTTTAGCCCTGGAATCTTAAGGCCTGTAACCTGTTACAGTGTGGACCAAGCATTCAGCAGCCTCAAATGCTAAGAAGTTCGGTAAGATGCCAACAAAACCAAACAAACCTTGGTTTTGGCAAGATGTAGGTCATTAGTGACCTTGATTAAACAGTGAAACAAGAGCCCAATGGGAGTCGTTTAAGGCAAAGTTGAAGATGAAGACTTTGAGTTTGAATAGATCATCTGAATGACAAAGTTTGTTAGGAAAGAGAACAGAGTCAGGTGTAAGAGGACACGGGCTCAAAGCAAGCTTTTGTTTGGTTTATGGTTTTGTCATGAGGGATATTAAGAGATATGTTAATGCCAGCAGAATGATCCAGAACAGTATGAAAGGGGAGATTACGGGCACAAGCCGAGTAGGGGAGAGGGGATGAGTTACAGAAGATCAGCTGCTTATCCAGCACTGTGCCTGCCTGCACGCCACCATGCTTCCTGCTTTAATGATAATGCACTAAACCTCTGATATTGTAATGCTTTCTCTTGTTAGACTTGCCTTGGCCATGGTGTCTCTTCATAACAATAGAACAGTGATTACTTACTCTTCTGGACTCCAATCTATTGCCGGAGCCTTCCGTAGGCTGGATTTGTAGGTATGTGCCATAGTGTCTCACTGCAAATATTTTCCCCAATTGTTTGCCCCTCCTACTTCACCCCAGTGCAGAAGCTTTACATTTTACTGGAAGCTGCTTGCTATTCTCTGTTGGGACTTTGTTCCTTTTCTATTATTATTACACCTAGAGGGTCTTTTCACTCCAGATGTTTGATAAATATTCATTCTAGTCCCTCTGGTATAACCCTGCATCTCTGAATGCATTTGGGATGCTTTGACTACCAGAGAGAGAGAAGCTCTTCTTGTGCCCTTAGCTCTTCGTTCTCCAAGTGACCAGAGACCTATATAAAAACATTCGACATTGGATATACTTAGGCATCCTCATGTGTCTCAGAGAGCCTTGGGAGTGGGGTCATTAAAAACGTCAAAGGTCAGCTTCGGGAAAGGGAGATAACCACCTCTACACCAGTGGAAGGAGAAAGGGGACAGACAGCTAACACACAACATGCTAATCCTCTTTCTACTCAGTGATAACCCCAACCACAGCTCTTATTTCTGGGAGACCTTGCCTGTCCCCTAGTTTGTCATGAACAAAAAAGTAGGTACTCGTAATTGATACAACATGTTATATTTTGTTATGCTGAAGGTCATCGCATACAAGGTTCACACCCCAAGTTCCTAAGTCTGGTCCTAAGCCTATCTCCCCAAGACTGCTCACCTGTGTGACATAGCTTAGCCAAAGGTTGGGTACAGTCTCTCTCAATAGTCTTCAAATCAAGTGTCAGGATCCCAGGGGATACTCTCCAGTCACAGGGCAGGTCAAGGTAGCATCTCTCCAGTGTCCCCAGCAGCCCAGAAGAGATGAAGTGTGATGGATTCGTGGATCTTGGTCTCCCACTTATGCACTGTTGAGTGGGTGGCGTGGGGTTCTCTGCGGTCTTGTGACTGGCTCTCTTGCATAAGTGATGTCACTGGGTTCTGGTTATCAGGTGTAGTGGGGTTCCTGAATAAACTCTGTATACATAAAAAAGCATTTTTCTTTCATTGTTGCTGTTTCTCTAACCTTCCATTCAGCACCTGTTCATAATCCCCCCTCCAGATAATTCATACTTAGTATGTGAATGATATTTTGAGGAAATTAGTGCCTGGAAAGTTCCACAGGTACCTGTCTCGGGCACTGGCCATCCGCGGGTATCTGACTTGGGCACTGACCATCTGCGGGTACCTGACTTGGGCACTGACCATCTGCGGGTACCTGACTTGGGCACTGACCATCTGCAGGTAACTGTCTTGGGCACTGACCATCCGCGGGTACCTGTCTCAGGCACTGACCATCCGCAGGTATCTGTCTTGGGCACTGGTCATCTGCAGGTCCCCTGTCTTGGGCACTGACCATCTGCGGACACTATTTCATGAGTGTTTACAACTCTCTAGCCTTAATGCCTAGGAATGTTTCCCAATAGGAAAGCAAGGCTCAGAAATTTAGGTTTACAAAGGTTCTGGATGGCCTTATCTTATTTGGGCCCTCTGGTTCAAATGAGAACTTTGAGGTCCAAGGAGAGGCCAAAGACACATTATCCATGTTCTGTCTGGTAGATTTACTATCTAAATGTAACTGGGATGTTTTGGGGGCCACAAGCAAGTCTTCAGCTGGGATTCTATCAGGCCAAGATTATGATCTTGCCCCTGATGGTTCCCCCAAATAATTGTTAGTGCAAGACTACTTGAACTATGATACTGACCCCAGGAGCTGTCTGTATGGAATCTCCACTTCTAAAACACTCTCCCTGACTGTCTTGGCTCCCTCTTTCCATTGTCCTTGCACAGATAACGTCAGAGATGACTGGTAGCACACCCATGGCTCAGCTGGAAGGACCAGCACTTTCATCTGTGTTCACAGAAAGAGAAGAAATAGCTGAGCTCAAAAATGCTGCATCCTGTGTTGCAATGAATAATTCTGTGTGCGAATTTGGTTGGGCCACAGGGTGCCCAGACATTGGACAAACATTACCTTGAGTGTTTCTAGATGAAGCTGACTGAGTTGCTTGTCAAGGGCTTCCCCGGGTGGCAGTTCAGGGATGAAGAGCGGAAATGATTTCTTTTTTTTCCCCTCTGCATTCTTAGGGGAAGGCAGGTTCCCCACAGGCCAGCTCTATTTTCCCGAGGAAGCCCAAGCCATGCTCTCTCAGGAAACCAGGGCCAGGTGTCTGTCTCAGTCATCTCTCACATGCCACGGGGCACTGTGCAGAGTGGTCCCAGGGGAATAGCTGTCAAGCTGAGTGAGTGACATTCAGAGGATCACCTCCTGCCGTTGACTCTGAACTGGAGATGGAGATTGACAAAGATGCTAGCCTCTTGACACTGTGTCAGCCATCCCGAAGAGAAGAGTGAAGGGATGCAGTTATGTGTTGATATTTTTAGATCCCCAGTTTTCTGGGGACCTTTTCCTGCCTCTGTGCTGGTGTGAGTCTAATAACCTTGAACCACTATGAAGGACAAACTCTATCTCGAGTTGTGGAAAATAGAACTTTGTATCCAAAGGGACCTCAGACGTCATTTTTCCCCTCCTCCAGACATGTCAGGTATTGTGTGACTTCTCCTGGGCAGGTATGAGCAAACATCTATTCATTCCAGACAGAACACTGAACAACAGATTGAAGAAACAGTCCCACCTGAGTCTAGTTTAGCCAATGATGCGTCTATACAGGTTCCTTACAGGAGCATGGACAGCCCAGAGATAGCTGTATCATGGAAAAGCCCACCTCAGCATAGGTGATGACTCAGGAAAGTTACCTCTCTGGAGCTCCCTGCAGGTCTTAAAGGCAGCTGGGTGGAAGGGTATCCTGTCCTGGCAACTGCCGTTGCTTTTGCAGCCTTGGGGAGGGGGCTTGTGAATCGTGTAAGTTTCAGGAACTTCCTGGGTCTAAGAAGCTGGGGATACTTCCTGAGTCTAATAGAATGTTTCAATCCAGAGGAAACGGAAAATCAAAGCTACACATTAAGTAAGAAAACTGAAGCTCAGTGAGAATGGATATTGCCTTGTTCTCAGCTCCACCTATGTCCTGGGAGGTCAACAAAGTGCTCTTTCAAAACATAAGTGCAGGATGAGGAGATGGCTAAGGTGGTAAAGTGTCTGTTGTGCAAGCATGAGGACCTGTGTTTGCATGCTCAACATCCACATACCTCAGCCAGATGGGGCAGCATGTAGGACAGAAATGACATATCCCCAGGGCTCACTGACCAGCCAATCTAGCCAAAACAGTGAGCTCCGGGTTTTGTGAGAAACTCTGTCTCAAAGAATAAAATGGACAATGATCGAGGGGAACATCTAATGTTAAACTCTGGCTTCCATACATGCATGTACACATAAGTATAATACACACGTATGCATGATGTGGGATTCCCCTCTGTATGCTGTGTATACCATTAATGAATAAAGAATGCTGGCTTGAGCCTATAGCAAGGCAGAACTTAGATAGGCAGGGAAAACTAAACTGAATGCTGGGAGAAAGAAGGGCAAAGTGAAGGAGAAGCCATGGAGGCACTGCTGGAGGCGGATGTGCTGAAACTGCTGGTGGGCCATGACCTCGTGGTGATGCACAGATTAATGAGATGGGTTAAATTAAGACGTAAGAGTTAGCCAATGAGAAGCTAGAGCTAATGGGTCAAGCAGTTATTTAATTAATACAGTTTCTGTGTGATTATTTTGGGGCCGAGCAGTTGGGAACAAACAAGCGGCTCCTCCCTCTAATATATACACACGCACATTCACCCCCCACCCACCCACCAAGCCCAGCATTGTCATGCCTCTGTTTAAAAATCTTTCATCACCTGTAGCCAAGAGGTGTCTCTCTTGGCACATACCTCTGTGGTGTCTGGCCTTGTGTGGCGGCTAGTTTTTGTGTCAACTTGACATAAGCTAAAGTCATTTGAGAAGAGGGAACCTCTATGAGAAAATGCCTCCATAAGATCTGGCTGTTAGTGAGCCTCTAGGGCATTTTCTTAATTAGTGATTGAAGGAGAAGGGCTCATTCCACTGTGGGTGGTCCCATCTCTGGGGTCATGGGTTATATAAGAAAGCATGCTAAGCAAGCTATGAGGAGCAAGCCAGTAAGCAGCACCCCTCCATAGCTTCTGCATCAGCTCCTGCCTCCAGGATCCTGCCCTGTTTGAGTTCTTGTCCTGGCTTCCTTCAATGATGAACAGTAATATGGACATGTAAGCCACATAAACCCTTTCCTCACCTAGATTGCTTTTGGTCATGGTGTTTTGCCACATTTATAGAAACCCTAAGACACCTTGCATGAAGGCTTTCCACTGAACCTGTCCCATGTGTGTCTGTGTGGGACACACTCTCCAAACCTTGTTTTCTTTGGCCAATCTTCCAGCTGGGAACTGTCACCACACCTGGCCTTTCATTTTGTCCTGATAGGTGACGTCTACAGCTGTCTCTACATGGGGATGTTTCTGCCCCTAGCCTGGGAATGGTGTAGATTGTCTTCCTCTGTGCTCTGGTGTCATCCCATAGTCCCAAGATGGCTGAGTGGTTCTGTTTTTGCTTTTTTTTTTTTTTTTACTTCCCCTGTCTAAATGCTCAGCTACCTAAGGACAAGGACTTGGTTTTCAGCTCCAACATTTGGTAGTGAATGAATGAGTATGCGAGTAAGAGCTGAGACTTTTGTCCAGGGTGTTACACAGGGCTGGGATTTCCAGGCCAGTGTGACTCCCTCTCTTTACACCTGATTAAGGACTCTGATGTGTCTGCTAAGGAGTTTTGCCATTTACTACCTTAGTGGACTGGCACTTCTGTCTTCAAAATGAAGAAACCATTTCCCCTAATCCAAATGGGAGCCTGTTATACTGCCTCAGTCATGCTGGTAGCCACTGGGAAGCTTCAAATCAGACTGTTAAATAGGGCATACAAAAAGCCACACACTACTCATTATCGTATCAATCTCAGGACAGGGCGCCCTCTGTTGGTCATGCCTGGAATCACATGGATCCAGACTTAAACTCTGTTGAGATCAATCATCCTCTCAGCCATCCACTCGATTTTATCATTTGTTCATTTTCTGGAATCGCTGTGTGAGTTCTACAGTCCCAGCACTGTACCAAGGGCGAACTGAACAGTGGTGTATAAGGAAATCACAGCTTTCCACTAACAGGTAGGCAAATGAGCAGGAAACAAGTGTTCCAAGGGTAGTGGGTGACCTTCTAGATGGAAATTCAGGATGCCCAGAAAGGCATCTCAGATGGATCTGGAGATCTCAACAAAGTATGGGAAGTGGGACCAGGGAGGAGGGAGATGGAGTTTGCCCACCTCATCTAGTATCCCCTAAGTGGCTACTGAAACCAAACACCTCAGTAGCTCTAGTGAGGAGAGGGTGGGGCCCCCAGAACAGCAACAGCAAGCAAATGACAAAGACGGGGCATTTTGTTGCTTAATTAGCAATGACCTTGTGCATAGATGGAGATGTGCGTGATTCAAGTACAAATGGCGGGGAGTTGAATGCTGGCAGATACTTCCCCGTGCCCATCAGTTGGACATCTAGGCTGTTTCCAGTTCTTAGCTCTTGAGAACAGAGCAGCAATGACCATGGCTGAGAGTGTCCATGAAGCACGATGTTGAGTCCTTTGGGCTTATTCCAAGGAGCGATATTGCTGGGTCATAAGTCAGGTCTACTTTTAGGGTTTTGAGAATTTTCCACACTGACTTCCATAGTGGCAACATTTGTTTGTTTCCAAAACATCAGTAGTGAATGTATCCCCACATTCTCGTCAACATTTATCGTCAGTCGTTTTCTTTATTTTAGCCATTCTGACAGTGGTAAGGGAAATCCCAAGTAGTTTCCATGTGCATTTCTCTAATTGCTAAGGATGTTGAGTACTTTTTGAGATATTCCTTAGCCATTTTTTTATTTCTCCTTTTGAGAACTCTGTGTTCGGGTCCACATTCCAATTTTTAGTTTGGTCATTCATTTTCTTGATTCTTTGGTTTCTTTAGTTCTTTATATGTTCTGGATATTGATCTTTGCCAGCTATACATCTTACATATAAGGTGCAGCATTATTAGGAAATGTGACTTGTTAGAGTAGGTGTGGCTTTATTGAAAGAAGCATGGCATTGTGGGGGCAGGCTTTGAGGTCTCCTTTGCTCAAGTTGCACTCAGTATGACAAGCAGCTCACTTCCTGTTGCCTGCAGATCAAGACGTAGAACTCTGAGCTCCTTCTCCAGCACCATGTCTACCTGCACACTGCTATTTCCCACCATGATGATAATGACCCAAACCTCTGAGGCTATAAGCCACCCCAACTAAATGTTTTCCTTTAGAAGAGCTGCCATGTCATGGTGTCTCTTCATAGCAATAGAAACCCTACGACAAGGTCCATTTGTTATTTGAGGGCCATAGCTCCTGAGTGAGTGGAGACCCTGGTCAGAACATCCTTTCCATATCTACACCCTTAGGTGTATGGGCCTATGCTTTCTTCTAGCAGATTCTTCTGCATTTTGTGTCTCCCACTGAAGCCTTTGATCCATCTGGAGTTGTTTTGTGCAAGGTGGTAGATGTTCGTAGCATTTCATTTTCTACATGTGGATATCCAACTTTGCCAGCATCTTTTGTTGAAGAAACCCACTCTTCCGACCCAGCACTTTCTGGGTACCCAAGCCTTCTGCTCTGGGTCTACAGTTGAGGGGCCCAAGATTCAGAAAGGTCATGGGCCTTGCACAGGTCCCTCATCTGGAAAGTGAGAGCCAGTCTACATAGATGATCCAAAAAGAGAGCTTGGCCAGCTGCTCACCAGGAAAGTGGCCCTAAGGACAGTGACCTTTCATCTTCGACTTCCCACCACCTACTTCACGAGCTCATCTTATGAAATCAAGATAATCCTATTAGGGGCTAGCACATTAATTATTCAGTAAATGTTATCCAACCTTACCAGATCTTCAGGGGAACCTTTAATTCTCACTCCTTTTGTTTCTGTGTAAAAGGACTTCTACTAATGTAACACTCCTGGTGCCTGCACCACAGACTGTATAGATCAACAAGGAAGTGGGCAGTGTTTGCCTAACTGATGATCCTGAGAGAAGAAACTGGGCTCAGCCCCTTCTGGGTCCTTGTTGAAACCCAGTTACTAGGCAGGTGCAGTTGTATAACTCATAGGCAAAATTTTAGATATCACTGGAGCAAGTCACTGTCCTGTCTTCCATACTGAGGATTTAGCCTCCCCTTTTCTGGCACCTGAACCTCTTCCCTCCAGTTTGCTCTGGAATCTGGACCTTTCTATGCATTTTCTAACCGTGTACCAGCTGCCTCTACAGGCTTTGGGTCTTTGAGTCTTTGGGGTTAAAAATTCCCCCAGCTCCAGTAAAAGAACATGGCCTTTGGGACTCCTGGTCTCTGCTTCTGCCCAACAGAACCTGTGAGGTGATACAGACATAGTCACTAAACTGACAGTAATTGTCTCAATAGTGCCAAAAGGTCTACGCTTCCCCTGTCTTCATGGTCTATCTCTAGTGATGCCTGGCATACAGTAGGCACTTACTATAAGTGTCTGCCTGCCAACAAAGCTGATGTGAAGAAACCCAGCTAACCTGCCTTGAGAGAAGATGCCTTGATCTGTCTCTAACCTCATATGAGGCTCTGGATGGGAGGAGCTGATCGATGCCCAGTGGACAGACAGCCCGGTTTAAATAGCTCTTCTGGGAAATCCAGAGCCGTTGTTTCTTGCAGGAGATGACCCGCTGGGAAGAGTGCTCCTTGGTTTGTGGAGAAGGGCTGTGGTTTAAGGAGAAAACACTGTGGTTTATCCTCCTAGGGCTTCCTCTTCTTCTCCTGATGATGATGGATGCCCACTGTCCCATCAGAAGATGGCAGGTGACACAGGGTAGTGCTATAGCAAGTAATACCTGACAGCCAGCATCCTCCAGCTTAGGAAGGAGGTGGGACATGTCCACGGTGATCTTAGTGCAATGCACAACTGTTGTGAGATGAAAACAGCAGGATGAGGAGTGGGGTAGCATGGAGCATCCTGGACATGGGGATGGAAAATATTTGTTTTGCCTCCATGCTTTTGTTGTTTTTTGAGACAGGGTCTCACAGAACTCAGGCTGGTTTTGAACTTGCTGTGTAACTGGAGTTGGCTTTGACATCTGATCCTCTTGCCCCCACTTCCTAAGTGCTGGGATTACAGGTGTGTACCACCAAACACAGCTCTATCCTCATTTTGTCATGTGACTGCTGAGCCTCAGTTTTCTTCTCAACCGAATCCCCTCTGGTCCCTCCAAGCTCTGGGATCTCGAAATGGCATCCACACCAAAGACTTCTAATGTTTACATGTGGACAGTGCCATGGCCATTCACACCTATCTTCAGTCATGAAGGCATACAAGCATTTCAGAATTTCCTAAAACGAAACAATCATTTCGTCCAAAAATTTAAGACAAGAGTTGCAATCAGTATTTTTCTACCAACCCTCCACCCCCACAAGTAATTGACGTGCAGTGTGGAGGCAATGCGGAAGCTTTTCCTCAGTCAGCACCTCATAGCATCCCCACAGGTCAGAGAGGAAATCCACTGGTCCAGTTGTGTGTGTGTGTGTGTATGTATGTGTGTGTGTGTGTGTGTGTACATTGTGAGTGAGTGCACATGAACGGAGGCCAGAGTTCAACATCTGATGTCTTCCACAATGGCTTTCCAGTCTATTTTTTGAGGCAGCATCACTCAGAGAACTTGGAGCTCATCACCTTTCAGACTAGCTGGCCAATGAGCTACAGGGGTTCTCCCACTTCCAACCCCCAACCCCAGCACTGGGGCTGCAAACATGCGCTCCCACAGCCGGTGTTTATCAAGGGTCCTGGAGATTTGAGCGTCAGATCCTGAACTTGTGAGGCATTCACTTCATGAGGCCACTGGGCCATCTCCCCAGTCCCCGACATCCCTTTGATAAATAAACAGGCCAGACACAGCCAGTTGTGATCTGTACAAGGTGAGTGGAACTGTCAGGGCTCGGGCCCTGAATACTGGACCCCAAAGCCCACGCCCAGGGGGGTACACACCTTCCTGACACAGATAGAGGACAAGGGTGCTGGGTGGGAAGCCAGCCCCAGCATCTTCTTTTTCTCTTTACTCCCAGGTAGGAAGCGATGGAGGAAAATGTGGACTGTGCCCATTATCCCACAACGTATGCCGGTGTTAATGAGAGTGCTTTTCCTAGATTCATTAGTCCACTGTTAGAAACCAAAAATGAGTTAACCAGATGGTTAGTGTGGCCTTCTAGACCAGTGGTTCTCAGCATTCCTAATGCTGTGAACTTTCACTACAGTTCCCCACGCTGTGGCGAGCCAACCTTAGAACTGTTTTCATTGCTGTCTCACAACTGTAATTTTGCTACTGTTATGAATCACAATGTACATATCTGTGCTTTCCAATGGTTCTGGGTGACCCCTGTGAAAGGGTTGTTTGACCCCCGAAGGGGTCATAACTCAGAAGTTGAGAGCTACTACATTAAACCATTTCTGTATCACTACTGTGACGGTTTCTAAATCACTGGGTCAAATGCTACATTCTTTTCTTATACTATCGTGACCCACAGGTTGAGAAACACTGTCCTAGACACTCCAACAACCCCCTCCCCTTCCTGAAAGAGGGGTTCCTTGTTCTTTCTAAGTGGTGCAGAACGAACCCTCTGGGTTTGTAACAGGAAACATCATCTGTTAGGATGTACAGACAGTAGGTTTTTTTTTTAAAGGGCTCGCTACAAATGCCCCAGATGATATAACTAATACTCTCTTTATTCCATGACTAACTTTTGAAATCTGCCTTTACACCATTCGCCCATTTAAAATTTATCTTTTAGAAGCAAAAGAAGAATTTGGGGATGAAACGACGATGTTGGCGTGTGTTTTAGCAACCCGGTTTAAATTATCCATGGTGGTTTATAATGAAATCTCATGTACTGGAAGACGTGTGTCGAGCCTTAGGGATCACATAACATTCATCTTTCCGAAGGGAGAAAAATGAGACCGTGACAAGATAAGCTGCTTCTTTCAAAGCTATTCCGCCAGCTCGGGAAATAGCAGACAAAAACCCCAGCTCTCCTGATACGTAGAGTGTGTGCAGAGTTACACTTCAGGGTGGAGCTGCTGCGATTCTGAGGTCACTGTGATAAGATGGCACCTTTCCATTCTACTGGGGGGAGGGAGAGGAGGAGTCACTGTGGGAAGCAGGTAGAGGAGTGAGCGGGGAAGCACCCGGGCTTTAAAACCAGCCTCTGTAAGCTTGCTCAGGCAACCTGCCTCCTTAAATCTGACCTTCGTCATGTGCACAGTGGAGATGATGACCTTGCCAAGATGCAGGAACTGTGGTGTGGGTATGAGGTAGGTGAGGCATAGAGGCCTTGCTATGCACATGCATAGACTGCTATCATCAGCATGTCAGGCATTGTATGCTGTCTGTGCAAATGTTTTCAGAGAAATCTGCTTCTCTCTGCTCCCATGTCTGGCAAATCCCTATGTCTTAACTTGTCAAATGCTGGATTTTGTGAAACTCACACAACATCCGTTCTCTTACCACCCAGGATCAGCGCCCTCCTGGTGAGCTGTCTCTCTTTAATATGGGAAGCCAAAAGCTAGTTCCACGGGGCACAAACAATGGAGGGCTCGGTCCTACAAAGTTTGCTATCTTTTGCATGCCCTTATAGCTGTGTGAAATGCAGAGAGAGAGAGAGAGACAGAGAGAGACAGAGAGACAGAGACAGACAGAGAGACAGAGAGACAGAGATAGACAGAGAGACAGAGACAGACAGAGACAGACAGACACAGACCAGACCATTCCTATCACCTCCCCAAGGTTCCCCAGTGTAAGCAGACATCTTCCGTATAGTTTCTGACAACAATGTCAGCTAATAAAGGTGTCACAGATTAAGAGACAGCCATTCTGTCTGGGATACATAGGGGAGGCTGTTGAGAAGTAGGATTTGATGTGGTTCTCAAAGGTGGCTTTAGGAGTGGTACCCCTGATGCCCACCTCCTGGTGTTCCCAGTCTTCTGCTCTCCTCTCCTTTGGAGTGACTCTCTTCTAAGGAGCAGAGGACACGACACTTTCTTGATATGACTGCAAAGCTTTCTGATTTCTGCCAGGCTTTCAGAAGCCCTTCCTGGGCCATTTTGATGAAGCAATTGCCATGTCGGGAGGCCTGTGACACTGACGAGGAGTTTGCGCATCTGGAATGGCATCCAGATTCACATGGATGGACCGTGTGTGTGGAGAGAGGAAGCAGGACACCAGGGTGGAATAGCAGGCTGAATTAGCTGTGGGGACCCTGAATACCCAGCTAAGGGCCATAAACCATATTGGGAGGTGATAAGGGAACCAGTGAGAGTCGTGATGCAGGAACTTTATTTAATGTTGCCCTTCAGAAGGTAGTAAATGTGGGACATGGCAAAGGGGAGACATTTGAGACAGGTAAGAGCCCCAGCAGAGACAGAAAGGGCCCACACTCTGACCTAACAGTCAGCACATCAGAAGACACAACTGTGATAGCGACCTAGTTTGAATAGTAAATTCTCAGAACGAGCCCAAGCTCTGCTAGGCAGTAGTTGTAGCAGGTATGTGTTTTACATCCATCCTGCACACACAGACACGTTTAACTGTCATAGAAAATAAACACAGCCTTGATGTTATAGAAATAAGAGGAAGTGTACCTGAGATGAGGAAAAGGGGGACAGGATGGAATGTTTCCTCAACTTCCTGGAGAAGAGCCAATCCTGAAGAACCCAAGACACCAAGCTGTTCCCTCTTCACTTTCTGATGACCCCTGTTCCCACTGGTAAGACCCCAGGTCCTTATGAGCCTTGAAGCAGGGCTAAGATATGTTCAAAGCCACTCTAGTGTACTTTCAAAACAAACAAACAAATAAATAAACTTGCCATTGTGGCTGTTATTATTATAACAATGAAACCCAAGCACTTAAACCTAAGCAGACATACAAATGAAAAACCTCACCACAAGCGCCAGCTACCTTTGCGGCCCATCTTCATGAATCTCCTCCGCTAACGAGCTTGCTGGACCATCCTGATCAGATCAAGAACTAGCAATAGGTAATGTGGCAGTTTTGGATGGCTGATCAGAATTCATGGCCAGGAGTATAAACCTCCTTCTTCTCAGTACCCATGATTAATCCTAGGATCTTGCACATACTAGGCAAGCCCTTTACCCTCGAGCTATATCCCCAGCTCCTGGTTTGTTTTGTTTTGAGATTGGGTCTGAATTCATTACTTTTCCATTGCTGGCATAAAACACCATGACAAAGGCAATTCACAGAAAGAAGAACTTACTTGACTTAAAGTCCTGGAGGATGAGATTCCATATTGCAAAAGAGGCATGGGAGTGGGCAGCGGGCAGCTGACAGGCGGGGAAGCTGAGTGCTCTCATCTTTAACTATAAGCTCAAAGCAGAGAGAGCAAGCACCAAGTGGAGTCTTTGAACTCTCAAAGGCAGAATCCACAGTGGCTTGCTTCCTCCAACAGGGCTGCACAGCTTAAACCTATCCAAACAACACAGCCATCTGTAGACTGAGTGTTTAAATACTGGAGCCTATGGGGACTTCTAAAACTGCGACAGGAATCTCAGACACAGGCTAGCGTCAGACTTGTGATCCTCCTGCCTACCTAGTATTGGGACTGCAGGTGCACACCATCCTGCATTGCTTGGACCTGTGTTCTCTCATTTACCAAAAATGGGGAAATGAGAGAATCCTAAAAGAGAATCAGATGTTTGGTGGTGGTAGCTGTATTCCCTGGAGGATTTGATTTCTTTTCTCTAGCAAGCCAGGGCCAATAACCATGCATTTCAGAGCCATCATAAGACACAGCTTGTGCAGATCTCCTGGCATCTCACAAATGATACCTGTTTTAAAAACAGTTGTAGCAGGGTGGGATAACAGGACTTGGGACATGGAAGCTGTCCGTGGTCCTGAATGGATCATTCCCCCCTCCCCCCCATTCATGCCTCAATACCAGGGTCACGGCTTGGACTGTCTTCATTTTCTTCATGGATGCCCCCTCCCCTGCACACATGTTCACCCCCACTGCACCTTCTCAGACAGATCTGCTTTTTTAAAAATTATGATGTCATTGTATTTTCATCCTTTGACTAGCATGATCTTTTCTAAAGGCACAGGTCTGGTAAACACGCTGTTAACAGAGTCACCCCAGCCCCATGCTATGGCATAGAAGACTCCCTCTGTCTCTCCTTTCCTCTCTCCCATTCCTTCCTAACCTCCATGCCAGGTATGGCTCAATCCTTGACCACATCTTCCTGGGCCCTCCCGTTTCTATCTGCCTGCCTCATCCCGTGTTCTCTCTATTCAGAGTTCTGCCCCTTTCTTCAGACAACTAGCCCCCAAATGCCATCCCAAACTCAACACTTTCTGAAGCTTCTTTCCATGTTTTCATAAAAGACAGCTCTCATCCTTTCCCCCTCTCATATTTGGTCATATTTCTGTAATATCACTCAAGTGTCCAGAGTTCTGCTTCCTGACAGAGATTGGGGATTTCTCGAAAGTAAAAAGTGAAACCTTATTCCCCTAGTGTCCTCACTATAAGATAAATATTAAGCACCAATAAATCTATGGGTGACCAAACTCCTCCTTCCCCCTCCTGCCCTGCATTTGCCCACTGGAGCCCAGAGAGTTCTCCACATCTTCCCCCACCATCTCATAATGGATGAGCCTTTCAGAGCGCCCACTCTTATATTTTGGCTCACTTCCTAGACATTTATTTACTGTACATATTTCACCGCCCACGAATTGTTCTTTATATTATGTTCTTTGTAAATATGTGTGAAAAGAAAAAAAGAAGAAAACCATTTATAGCTAATGTCTAATAGAAACCCCGTGATTTGGAGCTGAGACACTTTCATGTCACAAAGAGGAGGTAGGAATCCAGAGACAAGCAAAGTTCTCCCAAGCTACACAATGGCAGGTGGCAGAGGCAGGATTAGGACCTGTCTTCATGGTCACGTGGCCACCCTTGTCCAACATCACAGAGTACACCATTGATTTCTCTGCTTCTTTCTTCGAAATGATGGTCATGCAGTTCTATCACTGTTAGCATCCTTCTAACATTCCCAGTCTCGTCATGAGTAATGCTTCTTTCAGCTAAGCAGGAATAACATGGTTAACTATGGTGATGCTATTTAGAATAGGAAATATGCTATGTTAGTTATTGTTCTCATCACTGTAACCAAATACCTGGCAAGAGGCAACTTTGGTGATTTGAATGAGCTCTTCCCATAGTGTCAAGCATCTGAAGACTTGACCTCAGATGATGGTGCTGTCTGGAAGGGTTAAGAGGTGAGGGATAGGAGGAAATGCACCACTGGAGGTGGACTTTAAGATCTTAAAGACCCACACTGTTTTGACTTCTCTCTCTCTCTCTCTCTCTCTCTCTCTCTCTCTCTCTCTCTCTCTCTCTCACACACACACACACACACACACACACACACTTGCTTGTGCTTTGGATTCAAGATGCAAGTCCTCAGCTTCTACTTCAGCCACCAAACCTCCATTCTGCCATTATGGACTCTAGCCTTTGCATACGGTAAGTCCAATAAAACCCCTTCCCTGTAAAGCACCTGCAGTATGGGATGGTCCATGAGTCTTGGGCAAGGGCTTGGAGATTGACACACATGCACAGACAGAGACATGGGGACACAGGTAATCCTTGAAACAAGAATGCCAACTTTATTGTGCTCCAGGGAAGGTTATAGAGGGATTCTTACTGATAGTCATGCCCCAGCCAAACCCACCAGAAACCACTATGCTGCCATCTGAGAGTCTTGTGCTCCGTACAGGAAAACAAGTTGTTTCACTCCAGCAGGCAAAAGGTCTGAGGCAGGCAAAGAAAGTCGAGGGGCCAGGGTTCTGCAGCCCCCAACACTTTCCCTCTAAGTTGCTGTGGCTGTGGTGTTCCATCACAGCAATGGAAAAGCAACTAATATTAACCTAAGGGCAGGTTTATTTATTTACTGTGTTGCAGTTTTAAGAGTGCAGTCTCTCACGGCAGGGAAGGCATGGTGATGGTAGTTTAATGGGTCTGGTCACAGAAAACAGAGGGGTGGGGGTGCTAATGTTGACATTGCCTGTTCCCTCTCCCCCATTACTCAGGCTGGACACCCATCCCACATTCAGGGTGGGTCTTCCCTCTTAATTGAACCTCTCTGGAAATGTCCTCACAGACACATCAAAGGTATGTTCTCTGGGTGACTTTATTTATTTATAAGTCCAGTCAGGTTGACAATGAAGACTACCCATCACATGAGCACTGGGGCCTCTTGATTCCTGGAAATACGAGGTGCCTGGAAGTCCCGTCACTTTCTGGAGTGTGTGTGTGTGTGTGTGTGTGTGTGTGTGTGTGTGTAAGTGCATGTGCAATGGTGGAAGTCAGAACGCAGCTGGAAGGAGTCAGTTCTCTCCTCTCACCATATGGATCCCCAGGACAGCCTTAGCAGCAAGCATATTTACACTCTGAGCCATCTCACTGGCCCAAGTCTCTTAATTTCTTCTGTGAAGACTAGGTGAGTCTGCTTCTAATGTTTGGTTTTATGCCTAGTCTCTTGAGTCCTCATGGGTGATGCAGACATCTTTTGTTTTACTGAAGTAACTCCTTGGGGAGGGGGGGTTCTATATGAGGATGTTGCCAGAAAGAGCAGATATTAGGTGTCTCCCGAGTGTTCCCCCAAAAAGATCAAGGGGATGGAGGTGGGGCTAACAGTAATCATGGTTACATGATGTAGCGTCCTGACCTACAGGGCTTGGAGAACTTCCGCATTGCAGAAGGGGTATGCATCCCAAGAAGGCATGGGTGCTCTCTGCTCCTTCCCTAGCCCCTCCCTGTGTACCTCTTCCACCTGTTGGCGCCCGAGGTTTATCCTTTACGACAAGTGGGTAAATATAAGTGAAATGCTTTCTAAGACCTGTGTGCAGGTCTAGTGAGTGACAAGTGACAAGAAGAGAGTTGGTAGGTGTGGAAAAAGCTCCACACAGTTTTACGAGCACAGCTATTCTGTGTTAAGCACATGCATATTATCTTCAGGGACTTGTCCTTAAATGACCAATGATTGTGACAAATGATCTACCGAAGATGATGACTTAAAGGGACACCCAAATAACCTATGGGTGATCACAACAAACACTACTGCTATAAACACAACCATACCATGAAGATTTCAGAAGGAGCCCAGGGTTCAGAGCCAGAAGATTTGCAACCAGGCTGCATTCTGCCAGTCCCTGAGAGTGGGACTAGAAACAGGTACTCAATTCCCTCCAGCCTGTTTCCAAGTGTGAAGACTCATATTATGACAATTCCTTTGGTAACTGTACTAGTACAAGAAGGCTTATATGGATGCTACACGCCAACCAAGTCTCCATAGAGCTTGTCCTAACCCCCATTTCTCATTCTGCAGCACAATGCAATACAGCTGTCTTCCCTTCTGAGTTCTCACTCTCCTGTTCTGCGTTAGCCCTCACCATCTCTGTACTGGATCCTTGCAGTATCTGGTTCTCTGATTCAGGCCTCCAAGGTATGAATGTGTGTATGTCATCCAGGATGGGATCCAAGTGCACACTTGTCAGTCAGGTTTAGCTCTGGGTGAGTCCTAAGATGCCACCCTTTTAACAAGAAGGGTGAAGTTGATGTTCTGCGGACCTCATGACAGTGGAAGACAGTGTCAGTGTCCCCAGAATCCAGTCTTACTCCTTTGACCCAGTCCTGGATTACTGATTTCTCCTGCAGTAATCTTTCTAAGACATCGATAAGACCATAATGCCCCCGGATTTAGTTATTTTTCACATTTCTGTAAAAAAACAAAAACAAACAAGAAAAAAACAGAGAAAAGCAATGTAAGGGGTTTATTTTGACTCACAGTTTGGGGGGTACCATCCATCATGGGAGGAAGGCACAGCAGCAGCAATGTGAGGTCACATGGTCCACAGTCAGGAATCAGAGAAAGATGGAGGGTGGTGCTCGGCCCACTTTCTCCTTTTAGTTCAGTCCAGGACCCCAACTCACTGGGAGGTACCCCCCACCATCAGTTAAGTCCTCCTTCCCCAGTGAAATGTTTCTGGAATCATCCCCAGACACTCAGAGGTGTTTCCATGACAATGCTAAGTCTAGTCAAATCAACATTGAAGGTTAATTGCCATACCTCCTTCCACCTCAAAATTTTCAGTTGTAGGCAAATTCAACATCGGGGTTATTTTTAATTTTAACTTATTTTATTTTGTGTATTTACAAATGTGTGTGTGCGCGCATGTGTGTGTGTGCGTGCATGTGTGTGAATGTGTTTGCTGCAGCATGTGTGTGAAGGTCAGAGAACGACTTGTTGGTTCTCTCCTTCCACTACGTAGATATTCAGAATTGAACTCAAGTTGCCAGGCTTAATGGCAAGTCTTTACCCACTGAGTCATCTCACTGGCACAATATCAGAGTTTATTCTGGCTTCAGACCTCACTGCCTTTACCAAATATGATGCTCAGAACAATTGAATAAAAGTACCCGGAGATGCTGCCTGGCTCTGGTGTTTTTTTTTTTTAAATAATTTATACTTGCATCTAACATTCAGCAGAGGTTAAGGGTCCCTGGCTATGAAGTCCTCCCAATATAAAAACATAAACTCCTCATATTATTGAACCTTCATGAAAAGGCCAGACAGAGACTCTTAGTTCTGTGTAAACACCGTAACCCTTGTGCATCTGGTGGTCCACACACAGCCATCTGGTCTACCCATGGCTCTTACCCAGATCCTCAGCCTGGGTGGAGGAAGGCGGTGCCGTGAAGCGGAGGAAGCCCACTCAATCATTTCAGGAATGTATTTGGCATTGCTTTGTGTGTCCTCTCTACTTGGTCCCTGCCCCACCCCCAGGCTTTGATGCACTCAGGATGGGGAAACTGTTGGCATTTCCAGCCATGTGTTTGGATACCTGAGCACAGCAGTGGAGGGGATGTGGCAGTGCCTTATCCATCACCACATCATGGCTGCTGTCACAGCTCATGCTCCCTGATTTACAGCGCAGCAAGCAATGCTTCCACAAGGAGACTCAGTGTCTTCAAATGTCAGACGTGCCAGTTGTTGCTGTCAGCTTTTATGGCCTGTGATATCTATCAGAGGGAAATAATTAAGTCTCCCCTCCCCGAACCCGGGATCTTCCTTGGAGCTTGTGAGGGGTGATGATAAAAATGCATGCAAGCAAGGCATCTTGTACAGCCTGGGCTGGGAGCCCACAGCACAGCCTCTGTCTATGGGATGCCAAGGGCCCTTTATATACATGATCTGTTTGAATGTCAAATGCAGCACCTGGAGTGTTCATTTTACCCGTGACAAAGCTGAGACTCAGAGGTGGTGAAAATGATACCATGCCAGTCCGATGACCTTGAGGAAGGGAGGCCGTTTCTGGCAGCCACTGCAGTGCGGGGTGCAGAAACACTTGTTTAATGTACAAATGAGCAGATGAGAAATGAATGAATGAATGAATGAATGTCTCACTCCTGCTCTGAATGACACGGCCTCAGGCATCAGCACCTTGGACAGATACCCCCTTAAAATCAGTTCTTGAAATTATCATACTGGACAAGAAATTACATCACTCTGGCCTTTCCCATAGGCCCTGGCCCTGGAAGCCCCCTTCTCCTAGGTAAGTGAATCTATAGGTACTGAGACCAACGGTTCTCTCAGGCTGAGGGGAAGCTATACCTGAAAAAGAGTTGACAGAAAGTTGACAATGAGGGCTGGAGGGCCAGAGGTTGAATGAGGTTACTGCTCTTGAAGAGGACCCAGGACCCAGGTTCAGTTCCCAGCATTTGTTTCGAGTTACTCACAACTGTAACTCAAAGGAGATCTAATGCCCTCTGGCCTCCATGGGCATCTGCATACACATGGAAGACATACAGTCACATAGGGATATCTATCTATCTATCATCTATCTATCTATCTATCTATCTATCTATCTATCTATCTATCTATCTATCTATCTGGAATATGTATATATATATATTCACATAAAAAAATAAATCTAAAGGGCATAAAACAAAGTTGACTGAGGAGGTCCCTGCTGGTGTCACGGCAGATACAGAAATGACCTTCAAAAAGGTGAGGATGAACTTGGTTCAGCCTGACTTAGTTAGCAGACTGGATCAAATTTCTGGAGAGTCTGATGCTAAGCAGTTTATTGCCAGTAACTGTATGGCCCACATGCATGATGGAATTTTATTCACCCTCTCCCCTTTCAAGGGTGAGACAATGGGTGTTTGGATCATGGGTTGGGTCTTCATTTCTTTCACTTCAGGTGCTGGGGCAAATTAAAGTTAAACCAGAGCCTAGGGGACACAAGTCCGCTGGTGTTTACATTCAGCCAAGTCCCCCCACTGCTGTGGGCCTTTAGGGTCTTCATTCACAGAGTGGGAGAGCGAAGTGATGTGGCTGCTGAACCCTCTGCTTCCGGTCAACCTTGGATGCGGTAACACACGCCAAGGCTCCGGCGGAAAAGCCTTGCAGGATTGTGTTGCTGCAACCCCGGTCTGTCTTCATGGGGCTGTTTCTGTCAAGGGCCTGGCGGCAGGGTAAAGAAGTCAGGGCTGACGTTGGATTCCCTTGGTAACTCTCTGGCTGCCCCTGCTTCCGGTTCTGGCAGCATCATCTTGCAAGGAAGATCTCCTTTGACAATTTCATACTTGCTATTCATCCCCATGCGACTGGGTGTCTCATTCCCTCAACACTGTCTTCTCTCCTTTCAGTCACTGGCTTCCTCCCATGGCCCTACACTCTTCTGCCTTGTCCTTTGCCTGGGCTGGTGTGCTGGCTTGGCTCCTCAGCTCCACCTAGTGGAGACCACGCCCTGCCCACGGAATGCTGGGCAGCATAGCTGCTCTTCCTGCTTTCACTCACACACATGTTCACTCTTTTGAGCACCTGCTGAAGGCCTGGCATGCACTGAAACTTCCGGATGTCATCTGACTAATGCTTCCAACAGCCCTGGGGGGCAGGTGTGAGCAAACTGAAGTGCACTGAGATCAGCGTCACCAGTAGAGCCCTGTCCCCTGTCTACCAGATCCCAGGATCTTCCAGGATGGAGGCTACTGTGTTGAATTCCTGCACCCAGCACCCATTCAACAAACTTCCTATCATCCACCACACCTGGACCCTAGGACGGATGGACTTTGCATTCTGGGGGTGTAGGGAGGCCCACACTCTTGTAGGGTGCCTGGCTCAAACTCAGGTTTTTGGCTTAATGATCTTCAGGAGGCCTTGCCAAGTGGCATGGTGGTTAATATTAAGGGAAGGGCTTAGTCCAACGTGAAGACTGACCTGAGGACCGTTGGAATGGCTGCACCGTAACGAGGCAGCTTGATGATGACAGAGGGAAGCTCTGAGCCTGGGTGGTGGGTCAGATAGGTGGGGAACGGAGGGGAAAACTCAGTGCCAGACCGAGAGAACAAGGCCGAAGTGCAGGAAGCTAAGCCTCAATACTCCAGATTGTCCCAGGGCTGCCCCTGTGTCCAGATTCAGACTTCAAATTCCGCCTGCCATAGAAATCGGGCCAAGACTGCATACATGGGTAGCCTGAGCCAGCCTCCTGTCACCTTCACTTAGGGGCTGGCCTCCTTCACAGAGGAAAGCCCTCGAAGGCAGACAGTTTGGAGAGGTGGACATGGGGCCACGGCTCCTTCCTCCAGGCCTGATCTCATTGTGCATCTGAGGGAAGAGCTGTGGCCTGGCTGGTTTCCTTATGAAGCTTCAGGTGAGGGATCTAGGAGCTTCCACTGCTCCCTGCCCTACTTAAGTAGAAACCCTGCGGTCTGGCTGAAAGTAATGCTTGCATGTTCTGGTATGCGCTGGGTGTGGCCCTGGACACTGGCACAAGGGGAGGATGAGCCAAACAGGGCCAGGACTAGAGAGGGAGTTAGAGCCCATGCAGCCTGCTCTCTTCCCTGTCATCTGCTGTCACCGAGGTCTAAGGAGGTACAGTCCTGACCCCAGACAGGGGTAATGAGTCCTATGGTGTTTGATGAAGCCTTTGCAGAGGAGGGAGGTCTGAACAGGGCTGGGAATGAGTGGATTTCTGTCAGGCTAAGAAAAGAAAACTAAGGGTATTTGTTGATGCCTGTGTTTGCATGCATGTATACAATGCCTGTGTGTGTGCGCGCATGCATGTATACATATGTGTGTATAAGCTGGAGAAAAATCTTTGGTAGCATCAAACATCATTAGGAACACCATCCACCTCTTTTGAGACAGGATCTCTCGTTGGCCTAGAATTCACCAAGCAGACTCAGCTGAGCAAGCGGTGAGCCCGAAGGGTCCTCTTGTCTCTGACTCTCCAGCACTCTATACAAGTGCTCGCTGCCACAGCAGATATTGACATGGCTGCTGGGGTATAAACCCAGGTCCTCGTGCTTGCATGGCAATTGCTTTCCCCGGCAGAGCCACCTTCCCAGTCCAGGACTGAACCGTGAACTTTATTCTAAAGTCATCAAAAACAGTCTGGTTGGTGGTGGCCCTCACAAAGCTCCCTCGCTGCCTCAAGCCTTCTCTCTCCCCGGGTTTCCTGTTCCAGGGACTGCCACTGCCCCTCACAGTGGTCATCCAGGTCCCTTTGATCTCTTTGCATACATCTTGTGACAGCCTCCTGACCCCCCAGGCTGACCCTGATGACCTCCAGATTTCTGCATCTCACCATGTACATCACCTACTCAGGTCACCAGGTCACCAGGTCACCTCTCCATCCCACCCAGAGTTGCTGGGCACCCAGGACTCACTCCTCTCCTCTGTTTTATCATTAGCGTTCAGTTTCTCATGCTTGTGTGCCTCTCGCCCCCAGCCTCAAGCGTAACATCGGCGATGTGATAGATGCTTGGGGAATCTATTGACCATAGATATGACATAGCTATGACATACGTCTGATGTGTCTGTTTATATAAGCCCACTCCATGCTGGCTTGCAAGATGTATCGAGGGGGCTCGGGTTCGGGCTTCATGTCTAAGGTGTGGAGGGTTTGTCCAATTGATCTGACATCCAGGGAGGGCAGTATCTCATTGGCTATGACAGTGGGCTTTTTTTCTGGTGGAGTGCTGTTGGGCAAGAGTGTTCTGAAAGCAGCCACTAAAAAATTACACCTTCATGAATCCCATTCCAGATGTCTTAGTCCATTCCCTGTGCAAGGGTGGGTAATTCACTAATTCACAGCAGACATGTGCTTCGTTTCTAGTTCTGGAAGCTGGAAACCCCCACGTCAGGTGTTCTTGTTTCTGTCTCCCCCCTGCACACAAGGCTCCCTCCTGCACACAAATGAAAGTTTAATTCCACCGAAATTTACCTTGGAAAAGCAAATGTCTTTCTGGGCACTGACGGAGCGTGGTGAGGGGCCACAGGCAGGAGAGCAGGTACAAGTCCATGAGATCCCCAGAGCATTTGCTGCTTGCAGAAGAGCTATGAGCTCCTGCTGAGACCAGGCCCTGACACAGCCGATCTGCTGGCAGTAACACCTACTGCAGCTCCTGTTCACATCCCAGGGAGCGACGAGAGTCTCAGGAGGAGCCGGGTTTGCGGTTTGTGACACTCAGCATTTACTCCAATTTGTTTGGCAAGAGTTTAGTGGACTCTTGCTTAGGAAGCAGACTACCCGAATGTCTCCCTAAGAGGTCCAAAGAAGGAGTGTGGTGCGTATCTGTCGAGGAAGAGAAAAGAACTGTGCATACACATTCGGGCTTGGGCAGAGCTGACACTAACTGTACCTGGATCTCAGTGAAAGAACTAGATTCTGGTCCCACGGCTCACTGACAGGGGGACCACAAAGAAGCAGGCCACCCCATTGCCACCAAGTTATGAAACAGGGTTAGGAACTCCTCTGAATTTACCAAGAGAGTTGGTTAAGTGAAAAAGCAAGGTGCTAGGCCCATGGGAAATCCTGAACATCAAGAAGTTAGCCCAGGAAGCAACCGCAAGCAGTGGTGACTGATGTCTGGAGCAGGGATGGGGACTCTGGGACACATACTGTACTGAGGGGTGATTGTGTGGAGAGAAAGAACACGGGGCAGGAGTGGAGCAAGGAGAGTTCCACTCAGGCTTCTCATCCCACAGGGAGCTCAGCACCAGAGCTGGGCCCACAGGAGATGAAGACAGGGCTGACACACCTGTTGGTTTGTTCTTGGCTCAAGGCTGTCCCCTCCTGGGTACTGGGACTGGGTACAACCTTCCCTATGAGGTGGCTTCCCATAGCAGGGGTGGGGGCTTCTGCAGAGAGGAGGGCAATATAAGCGATGGCTGTTGTTGAAGAGCGGGAGTACCAAACATGGCGGGAGATGGCTGGGTGAGGCTCACAGCCTTCCCTGTACCCCAACCTGCTTCTACTCCAGAGGAGAAACTGAGATTTGAGCAACAATTTCCTGAAAGGAAATGGGGTCACTCAGATTCTGAGCTTAACACCCCTCTTTTTCCTCCCTTCTTCCCTCCCTCCCTCCATCTCTTCTGTTCTTCCTTCCTTTTTTTCTTAAAAAATGCTTTGTTTTCAACACGTCCTCCATTTTAATTTACAGGCCCTCAAATCCAAGGGGTTCCCCTGCTGATCTTTTCGGTTTTGTTTTTACACAGCAGAGTCAATGACTGAACGCAAGACAGCTCTTTAAAGTCCATGCCACACTTTCTTTTTGTTTTGTTCCGAGAAAGCAGTCCTGGCTGCATCTGTCTTATGCACAGTAACAAATCACCTGCCTGCCTTCCTACTTGTGCCTGGGGGTGGCTTTATATGAAAGGGGCTGTCTTAAAAAGCAAACAGACAGCGCTATCCACGCCACTATGCTGCTCTGGTGGGTGAAAGGCATTCTGGCAGGAGCATGGATACCGAAATCATTGAACTTAGATTGACAAGGGGATGACAGAGGTCATCTAGTGATCAGGGGTGCAGGGCCATGCATACTTCTTTTTTTTTTTACCCTTCCTATTCCTCTTTTCTTCCTCGCTCTCTTCCTTCCCTATCTCTCCTCTTCTCCTCCCTCCCCATTCTCATATATATATATATGTATATGTATATGTATATATATACACACATATGTATGCACACATGAACACATATATACACACATGCACACATATGTATACACATGCACGCTTGCACACACACACACACACACACACACACACACACACACACACACACACACATCTAAAGATGGAGTACTGCTATGTAGCCCAGACTGGCCTGAAGCTTCAGATCCTTCTCTCACCTCCTAAGTGTGGGGATTAACACCAGCGTGCACCCCACACCCTAAAGCCAGCTCAAGACACTTTCCTACAGTCTTCCTTTGGTAGGCTGTGGCTGTAAGCCTTGGGGTTGAAGTGGCCAATTCTACCCCACGTATGTGTCTGATATAGATTAGACGCACAGAGCAGCAGAGAGCGAAATGACACCGTGGGATTTCCTGTGATGTCACTGAGCCGCATATACCTCTGATGAGTGTGAGGGTATCGAAGCTGCCATAGAAGTGACATTATTCACATCACAGAAAAGAAGCTTATCATTTTAATTAGCGGGTGTGTCAAATGTAGAGTTCCCAGGGGATACTTAGAAAGATAGAAACAACTCCTGGATATCTGCTTCTTTTCTTTTCTTCCCTCCCTCCTTTTCCATCTTCCCCCTTCCTCTCCACCTTCCCCCTCTCTCTCCACCTTCCCTTCTCCTTCCCTCCCTCTCCACCTTCCCTCCTCCTTCCCACCCTCTCCATTTTTCCTCCCCTTCCCTTCCTCTCTACCTCCCTCCCTTCTTCTCCTTCCCCTTTCCACCTTCCATCAATTCCACTCTACCTTCTCTCCTTCCCTCCCTCCCTTTTTTATTTCTTTCTCTCTTCACTGCCCTCCTCTCTCCCACCTCTTTTTTTTTTGATTTTTCGAGACTGGGTTTCTCTGTGGTTTTGGAGCCTGTCCTGGAACTAGCTCTTGTAGACCAGGCTGGTCTCGAACTCACAGAGATCCGCCTGCCTCTGCCTCCCAAGTGCTGGGATTAAAGGTGTGCGCCACCACTGCCCGGCTCTCCCACCTCTTTTGCTTTCCTAGTAGGGTATCATTCTGTAGCCCAGGGTGGCCTTAGGTTCATGGTGGTGGAGACCGCCTTGTTTTAGACTCTGAGTTCTGTCTCGTGTCAGTCTTCCCACTCTCCTGGAAGTCTGAGGGTGTGAGTTGGCTCCCCATAAACAGTTTCAGATTACAGACGGAAAACTGAGCCGAAGACTTGGCAGTGACTGTCCCCAAAGCCATCATGTGGACAAGATTCAGACTTAACACACAAAGCCAGACACCTCCTTGGGACTTGATATATTCCACATCAAAAGTGAGAATCAGGAGCTGGCGAGGTGGCTCGGTGGGCAAAGGTTCTTGTCACCAAGTCTGATTATCTGAGTTAAATTCCTGGAACTCACATGGTAGAAGGAGAATACTGACTCCTGATAGACATTCTTTGACCCCCCTCAAGCACAGCATAGCACACACATGCCTGCACTCATGTATAAATGCTCACATACTATCATAGTACACATAATAATAAATGCAAATTTAAAATGTTTAAACAGTGAGAGACAGTGAAAATACAAGCTGCAACTGTGACGTTCTCCAAAATGCCACCAAGAATATAAGGACATTTGGAATGAGGAGACCTACGGTGTTTCTCCACAGTTCCTGTGAAGGTGATCCCCCATGGTCCTGTAAGCCCATCTCTATTTGAAGAGCAATCTGCTGCCTGCTACTGATATCATACCAAACAATTTAGGTGGCAGAGGAAATATAATTGCAGACTTAAATATATGTATATATTTGAAGAAGACCCCTAGCACACAGCACATTGGACTGCATTCCTTTGTCATATTTATAGGACGGTGGCTTTCTTGGCAGGAACGTAAATGGTTTTATGATCTCCAAGACTCAAACCATCAGGGGAGGGTGGTAGTGTGGAGGCCCTCGCCTCTCTAAGGGGTTGGAGTCATTATTTCACCAACTTCTCCCATGTTTATTACCATCTTGTCACAAGTCACCCACCCAAGGTTCTGCTCTTAAAAGGAGAGTCACCTTATAGGGTCAAGACTACTGAGAGGAGGTGGGGGTCATTTGGGGGGGTGTGGCTGACTCTGCAGTTCCAGGACAAGGTGTCTTCAGGGTCATCTGATGTCATCCAAGATGGAAGTGTACAGAGAGGAAATCCCAGTTGTTCACATGAAAAGAAAAATCAATGCTCTCACAGAGGTGTGCCTCAGTCTGTGGTCCCACAGTCAAGAACGGAGCCAGATCTGACATGCAACTGTGGGCTTTGATTATGCAGTATCCTGTTGCTTTGCCAACTGAACAAAGATGCTGTGGGTACCAGGCATAGCCACATATCCCTTCTTTCAACATGTACTTGGCTTGCCTCTTACAAGGGAGGCTCTGTCCTCAGCACTGGGAGCAAGTGACAAAAGAGATAAGGCTCTGCTTTCCTGGGCTTCTGTAGTGGGGAGGGAGATGAACTGATACAGTAACAAACAGGCAAGAAAGCAGATAGTGCCCGTGTTACAGACGACAAGAAAAAGCAAGCCACATGGTTCTGATGTTTGCATCCCTCTGAGATCTATCTAACTTCATTCCCAATTCAACAACATGGAAGGAGTTAGCCGTTTCGAAAGTGATTAGGGCATGAGGATTTCACCATCAGGGAGGGGCTTAGCACCTCTTTAATGGACTTGAGGGATGAACTCATCCTCCTGTCTAGGGGAGAGCAGGGCATTGGTCCCTCTGGAGGGACATCATTTGAGACACCACTTGGAAGTGGAAACTGAACCCTCTTTGGACACCACAGGCACAAATGCCTTGATCTTGGCCTCCCACCCTTTGGAACTGAGGAATAAATCCTTGTACTTTATAAATTACCCAGTGTCAGGTATTTGGTTAGAGTAATGGAAGTGGACTAAAGCCACCAGACACAATTCTGCTGTTCTAATAGGATGGATGCCACAAAAGATTGATTTAGAAGTGGGCGGATATGCATCTTTTTTCTTGTTGCTTCTATGTTATGTTTTTTTTCAAGGAAATAAGAGGTGAGACCCACATTTATGTCATAAACATGCACATTAGCAGAATGGGGTAGCACATGCATGCAATCCTAGCATGAGGCAGGTGGATGCAGGAGGACCCCTGTCGGAGCCCTCCCGAGGGAGACCCCAGAGATGCCCGAGTGGTGCATTATCAAGCATGGCTCCTGGATAAGCCCCATCTCAGATATATAAAACTTCAGTCATCGACCAGGTCAGCCTGCTGCCAGACAATCACCCAACATGACTAACTGGAATTATTGGTCCAGTCCATTAAACCTGACCTAACAGAGGCCCTGCTCTAAGAAGTGGAGGCGGCACCATCCATCCACTCATGGGAGCAATTTTGTTCAAGACTGAGTCAGGTAAGCTGGGGCATGATGGTGTGGGCCCTGTCCCTCAGCTGAGGGACTTCAGCACAAAGGGTTGAGCTTCTGGTGTTAACCCAAGCACTTTGTGGGGGGAAAGGCAAAGCCATCACTGTGTACAAAGATAATCTGTATACATTCGCCACAGCCCACATCCACGGAGCCCTCTCTAGAGAGAGGGGACTCCTCGCCTCAGCTACAATGGAAATAGGAAGCAAAGAAGAAATTCTGATGCTTCTGGAGACTCTATGACTGCCAAGAGAGGTAGGTGTTGTTCACCGCAGTGTTCTGTCGCAAAGAGTACCAGAAAGGGAATTTCCAGAAGACACCCGAGGGAACAGGGCAAGGCGTGGAGGCCCAGAAGGCAGCCCTAGAACCAATAGACCCTCTCCAGATACCCTCCCTGAACCTGAATTACTCCAGCATCCAACCTGTACACAGGAAGAAGCCAACTGGATGAGAAAGGGAAGACGCCAGACAGGAGGCAAACGGGTTGTGGTTCTTGCCAGACAGGAGACCCACAGTCCCTGCAACTACTGCAACCTGACCTAACAGAGGCCCACACTCCTCCAGGCCACCCATCTGGGGGTAACTAAAACTGCTGGGCTGTTCAGCTCCAGATACTACATTTCTCAAGTAGACACTATGTCCTAAGGGCCACCTGTGTACAAAAGGAACCCAACAGAGAGGGGGAAAGCCTCGGAAGGAATCTATGCCTGAGGAATCATCCGTGGAAAACAGGGACTTGGATTTACAGAGATCAAACCCCTGGTTCTTGGATACAATTATTTGTTAGTGTTCATAGATACCTCTCTGGATGGGTGGAAACCCGTTCCACCTGAATGGAGACAGCTTCAATAGTCACCAAGAAAGTCTTCCAAGAGTTAATTCCTAGATTTGGTGTGCCCCTCTTCCTGGGGCCAAACAATAGCCTGGCCTTCATGGCCAAAGTTTCCCTAAAGCTAACAAAGCTTCTAAATGTTTTCTGGAAACTACATCGTATCTACAGGAGGCCACAAAGCTTAGGACAGGTAAAAACGATGAGTAGAAAGGGAACTTTAACATATCCTTGAGACCGGTGAAAACTGGGCCAACCTCCTATCCTTTGCTCTCTTAAGGGCCTGGTGCATCCATATGAAAAGGTCCATTAGCAATGACCAGCCATCTTCTCCTATAGCCCCTACAGGCCCTGCCACAGGCCCAGAGGGCTATTTATCAGAGAGTTCAAGAGGCTGCACCCTTGCCCATGTCTGAGCCTGCCCACAAGTTTGTGCCTGGGGACCTTGTGTGGGTAGAGAGGATCTGAACCCAGAACTTGGAGTCAGCATCGAAAGGCCCATTCCCTGGGGTCCTCAGCACCAAGGGAAGGGTGCCTGTTCAATGTCACCAACCTCCCCTGAGAGAGTTCCCCCCATGCAGATTCCTCTAGCTGCACACAGCAGGCGAATTCCAGGAGTGGCAGGCGAGTGTATTTCCAGACCCCAGAGACTACCTGTCACACATGACATCGTTTGCTGATGTGAGATCTGCAAGAAAGGCAAACGCACACAGATAAGGAATAGTTTGGCGGGTTCTTTAAGGCTGCGTGGGCTTTGGTAGGAAAAGCTGTGACTGTCAGCCAGGCAGGAAGCTTTTTCTCTGAAGGAGAAATGTTTTAATGTGATGGTGGTGATGATTGTGTAAGTCTGAGTGTAGGGAAACAGTGGTGCACTTACAAGGCATGTGGTGTGCATCTCCGTGCTGGACTAGCAGAGGGAGACAGGAGCCTGGATCCTGGCCTTAGTCATTGCAGGCTACCAAAGCAACATAGCATGGGCGGGATGGATCAAACAGCGGAAGTTGCTTTCTCAGAGACCTCAAGGCCTGCAAGGTCAAGACCAAGGTGCTGGTCAGTACAGGCCCTGGGAAGGGCTCTTTGTCTGACTCACTCAGCTTCTCTTTGTCCTCACATGGCCTTTGACCTCTGTTCATGGAGAAGGGATATTTCTTTGTCATCTTTTCCCATAACCATCCCTGTGAGAACAGGGCCCCATCCTTGTAACCCCATCTAACACCCAATACTTACTAAACCCTGTATCCAATACTGTCATTTATATGGAAAAAGAATATAATCTGTATGTCTCTGGGAGAGCAGTCTGACAGAGCAAGGCCAGAGGGGATGGGCTGGGGTGTTTAAGGCACATTGAACTTGAGGCTACCGTTCTAAGTCAAAACCCATAGCAGGTGAGGCTATGCACTAGATTGTATCCCCACATTTTATGTGACTGTATTTAGAGGGTTTTTTGTTGTTGTTGTTTTCTGTTTTTTTTTTGAGACTAGGTTTCTTTGTGTAGCTGTAACTGTTCTGGAACTCAATCTGTAGGTTAGGCTGGCCTCGAACTCGCAGAGATCCTCCTGCCTCTGCCTCCCGAGTGTTGGGATAAAGATGTGATTCAGTTAAAATGAGGACATATTGGGAGGATCCCAATCTATACTCCCTGGTATTCTATTAATAAGAAGTTCAGACACTTAGACAAATGCCAGGTACTCCTGGCTACAAAACAAAGAGCATATGAGGTCACGGTGACAAAGTGGCTAAGGAGACCAGCCTCAGGAGCTACCTGCCAATGCCTTGACCTTCGACCTCCAGCCTCCAGCAATGTAAGGAAACACACACACACACACACACACACACACACACACACACACACACACTATTCTGTCATGACAGCCCTAGAATAAAGATTGTAAGGGGGAAGGAATGTTTCATCCTACCAGAGTGGATAAGCATTTCCCTCAATGGCTTTCAAAGCTTGGTTCTTTGGGGACAGACGACAAAAAGCAGCATTGACTCTGGGATTCAAAAGATTTGCAGTGATCATGTTTGCTGAGGGTCCCAGGGCCCAGCAAAGCCTTTGAGATGGAGGTGTGTGTGTGTGTGTGTGTGTGTGTGTGTATGCATTTAGGGAGCAGAGCTATGGAAACAAAGTGTGGAGGGGTGTAAACACAGGCTGGGCTCAGGAGCAGCATCAGATGAACGACAAGATGAAGCTGAGAGGCAAGCTGGGCCACAGTGTGGAAAGGGCTCCAGGGTATCACTCTGCTTTTCAGGGATGGTGAAGATTGGGGGTGTGGGAAGAGACCCTGTTTGTCACCCAGACGTTCTCTGGAGGAGAGGATGTGCCAATTAGAGGTCATCTTGGAAGTCCTGGGGAGACCAACACCTGCTTTTAAGATACAGATATGTAGTTATCTCTGGAACAGTTGGGAATATCCACAAAGGAGGGGCCTCCCACCCTCAAAGGGCTGTGGGATACAGAGGAGGTTGGGTCTGTGCCAAAAGTCTTGTTTGGGGAAGGATGGATGGACGGATGGGTGGGTGGAGGGATGGGTGGGTGGGTGGATGGACAGATGGATGAATGGATGATGGATGGATGGACAGATGGATGGACAGATGGATGGATGATGGATAGATGGACAGACGGACGAATGGATGAATGGATGAATGAAATGCATGAACAAGCAGGAAGAATTGGTAACTACCGAGCAGCTTCCAGATCTCAAAGACTCTAACAGCCTGCATGCGGGCTCAAGAACCTCCCACCACAGCACACAAAGACAGCACTGTTTCCCCTACTATGCAGATATTAAACAGGCGCAGGGAGGAGTAATCACATGCCCACAAGCAAACAGCTAGTTGCTAGGCTGAGCTTTGGATCCATCCCCTCTGCAGCATTTCTCGATGGGACAGATTGCCTGTGCAGAAGGACCATCTGTCCAGTGCTGGATGACCACATCCTATCCACCCCTCTGGCATCTGGAGTCATAGCTCACCCAATCAGAGGAGCTTGGATGTGCACCATTGTGGACTCCCTGTGTTCCGAGGAGCTGCAAGACCGATCATCAGAGACGGAGTGAGGTTCCTTGCTCCCATGGGTACCTCAGTGGGCTTGGGGGCTAGAAAGAAGTGAGTGGGTCATGTGTGAAGTTTCTGGACTCCACTAGATAAGTCATTTCTGTTACAACTGTTGAGTTAAGGGCAAGTCTTTTCAGCTAGAGCTTTTCCAAGAGGAGATGGACAATGAAGTTGGTGGGCCCTTCCGCCCGTAGCCCGTCATGTTCATCGTCAGCTGCAGAACATCTAGAAAATGAAGGTGTCATCTATTCATTAAAGACCTACGAAGCTTAGGGACTCTGCACACATTAATGTGTAGTCTAATAGAATATGGGGGCACCTAGTCAGCTGCTGAGGTCCTCTTAGCAAAAATATGACCCCCATGTTGTCCTTAATCCTGCTGAGTGGACAGACGGGTCATCTGTCATGCTGCATGCTGTCTTTGTGCCTGTCACAGGGCAGGACATCTGAGTTCCTCAATGCAGTCCCTGTCCCTGCCAGACCCTCCCTGTGGTTTCTTCTTTTCCAGCCATTTCCAGCCATTTCTCCTTAGGCTTTTCACTGTGAGAGGCTTTCGACTGTAGGTTCAGCACAAAGCCAAGTCGACCTGATTTTTGATTGTTCTTCTCTCTGTTCTTGGGGATTCTGCTTCACTAGTGCTGGTCTGAAGAATTTCTCCTCCAGAAGCAGGTTTCTGCATGCACCCTGAGCTGGGTCACCCTCCCGAGGAGCCCTTTTGTACTGCATTGGTGGTTCATTGAAGACAGACTCCAGGGGGTTGATAAACACGTCACCATGCACAGGAAGGACTCTTCAGCTTAGTTATCTGATCCCCTGCCCATCCAGATCACAACCTCAGAGTTCTTGTGAACCTGGCATCTAGGGGCCTCCCTTCCCCTTGCCTGTCACTCACTGGGAAAGGCTCTGGGAGCCTGGAGCAAGGAGAACATAAAAGATTACTGCAGAAGTTGAGAGCGAATGTGGCTTGCTGAGAAGAATGAAAGACTAGAAAACGGAAGTGGGGAGGGGGCTGAGCGGTGACAGAGGATTGATATCCTGAGAACATCCTGTGCCTTTGACACTTGACACCACAGGCAGGGCCATCTTTCTATGTCTTAACTCTGACATAGAGTTAAGACATTCTTTGCTTAGAACCCTTCAATGTAGAGGCTCAGACCTTCCTAGGACACTGAAGGCTCCCAGGTCCCACCCTGCCTGGTTTTGTACTCACTTTCCTCCATCACATCTTGCCCAATGCTTGTAACTCCCCAAAAGGCATCAGGGAACCTTTAAGCCTCAGCCATGCTGATCCCTTTGGCTACGATGCCCCTCCACATCTGCAGCTTCCAGATAGCTTCTGCTTGTTCTTTTAAAGATCTTATCTGGACACGTCCTTCCCTGTCTCCCAGGTAGAGACGGACATCCATTCTATGGGTTTGCAGACACCATGTCACAACCCCTGATGTTAGAATCTTCTGTCACAGGGCAGTCAGTCATATTGTCTCCCTTGATGGGCAGTGGACCTCTTCCAGTCTGGACCAGCATCTCAGCATGGTGCTCAGCATGCGGCTACCACTCTGAAAATGCCTGCCGTGTGAAACACGTCTGAGCCAATGTGCAGAGAGGTTGATGGGATTCCAGGTTCTTTTCAAAAACCATGTCAGCAAGCTCTAGGTTGTAAGTTGCCTTTTGGCATCCAGGTAAGCAGCTGGAGGACTCCGGGACATTTGAAATAAGAGTCGTGCGAGGGTTTTAGCAGCTGCGAACACAGAGGGACCCACATCCCTAGTCCAGGAAATAGAACAATCATTGTAAGTTCTGAATTCTGAGCTGTTCACGCCTGAGCAGTTCAGAAGGCAGAGTGCCGTGAGCTAACGCAGGGGGGGGGTTATTTATTCTGCCAAGTTCAAGCCATCATTAATAATGCAATGGCTTTCAAGCGGGTTGGCTTAGCCTTCCTCATCTGTGAAAACCAGGTTGCCCGATTCCCCCAGCATACAGATATACAATACTTACTACTCATTCAATTCATTCATTCATTTGTTCATTCAACAGATAACCCGTTAAGCACCAGCTTTTAGAATTGCTCTACTGCTAGTATCTTATAACTCAGAGAGGAAGACAGCAGGTGAACTGTCTCCTGAGAGGAGTGTTATAGAGAACTTAGCACGTTGTCTCCTTACCCATCACGGGTTCTGAGAAAGCCCAGACTGGAGAAATGGGAAGAAGGAAAGAGTAGATGTGTCAGGCGCTAATGGTGAAAGCAGGGTTTCTGATGAGGGCGAGCATAATTGAGACCCTCACACTCATAGCTGTGTAGGCGGATGGGATTTCCCCTCATGTCCTGTGAGGCTTCCGAAGACAGGGATATGGGCACCCATCTTCCCATGTGGGAAGGGCTCCTCCATGAGAGCTTTGTGGTTAAAATCATGGTTCCACTGGGAAGGAGGGAGCTGGACACTGAGTGGATGGGTGTTCAAGAGCTGTGACTGTACAAAGTTTTCTTTTAACCTCCTTGATTCCCGTTTCCTCTTTCATAAACCAAAGAGTTCCATCCCACAAAATCTAGTTTTAAGAACTGATCTAACCATAGATTAATGTCTCTCTCAACCCTCCCCAGAAAAGCTCATATTTGCAGGGCACAGTGATGAACAGAGATCCCCAGTGGCTCCAGGTGTGGAGGATCAGCGACTACAGAACGCTCGGCCCTAAAGGGACATTTGTATCACACCTCTGTCACCAAGGCTCAGGGATCCTAGCAGAAGAGGGGCAGAGAGTGTCAGGGCCAGAGGCGATGGCTGATTGCAAGAAAACAGTGTCTCCTGGACACCGCCGGGGCAGCTACACACAGACATTCACAGAAGTGTGGGAACATGTGTGAGACCTGAGCAAGCACAAGCCACAACAAATGCTGGCGTGGAGAAGCTGTTGACAATTGATATTTGCTGGGAGGAATAGAGTTTGTTTTCTTTAAGAGTGTTTCCCCTATAAGTCAGCCACGTTCCAGTGGAAGGTCACACATCCAACAATGCAGAGTCAGCACAAATTGGGCTACACCCACAATGTTGGCTGGTAGGAAAGGGTTGTGACTCTGGGATGAATTGGGGGAGTAGTGACTATAATTAAAACATAAAATTAAAATTCTCAAGGAACTTACAGAATTTTTTCATAAGAAAATGTCAAACAAATAAAAATAATAAGATTAATACATAAAAAGTGCATTGTGCTGAGCCTGTGTCAGAACAATGTCAAAGTATGATCAGCTAGTCAATGATGCTTTATCATGTAAAGTGCTGTGGATCCCCGAGCAGTTACAGTATCACTTGATGGGAAACTGAGGCTCAGAGACACTGAGTAAGTTCTATGGTCTGCACAGCTGACGTTTGACACCCTGAGCCCAAGGTTCCTAGCACTGTGGACTCCAACTCCACCTCCTTGCAAGAGCCTTGGGAGAATAGGAAGTTCTCTGAGGAGAGGAGAGGACCTCTGAAGGAGATAGGCAACCCCAAGAGGCAGCGTACAAGCAGTTGTCTCTCCACCTCCCTGGAGGTCCACTAAGACGTGGGCCCAGCTGACCAATCCATCCTGGTCCAGGAGTCCTGGGCTAGACCTGATTACTCAGATGGACTTCCCGACTCTCCAGTGCCTGCCCAAAGGGGGAAATCCTGACAAAGCATCTCACTGTGCCTTCATGCTTTGTTCACTAAGAGGCCCTTGGGGAGTGGATCCCCCAAAAACAACCCTCTGGAAAGTGTCAGCTGAGCTGGAAGCTAGGGGGGAGACCATATGTTTTCAGAAAACATGCTGACAAGAGGGTTCCTGAAGGGGCGTGTTTGATCGGTATTTAGAATTAACCAGACCAGTTTAATATAATAGATTTAGCCTTTAATAAACAGAAGAAAGAGAACTTACAAACCCCGGGTTCCAGCCATCCAGGAGTGCAGGGAACAAAAGAGGAAGAGACAAGCGCACCTGGATGTTTTATCTGTTTTTCTGTGGCCCCAGGGGGACATACCCTAAACGGAATGTGATTGGCTGAAGTTCCCCATCAGGTTCCTGTTGACTTGATAGTGCCGTGTCCATGAGAGGAGATCCTGAGGACTTGCAACCCAAGACAGGCCACACCTGCTGTTTTGGGCCTCTGGCCCGCAGAGCAGGTCTTGTCCCATGGCCCCCGTACTCTTTGCACCAATATGTAGTTGGGGAGACATTCTGGGGTAGAGGGAGAAATGTGGGGACTTGGGTATCAGATGCAGGGTCAGGTATGAGTTCTGTTATTTTGTAACTTCCATTTCCTTCTCTTCCTTCACCCTCATTTTCTTTCTCTCTACAATGAAGACAGTCATTCTCCCTTCTTCTAGTGTACAAGCCTGACATATAGCAAGTACTCATTAAATGATGAATTTTTTTTAAAGCAAAAGCAAGTCTGTATTTAGCTTTAAAACCTCTGTGGGGTTGGGGTTAAGAAAAGCCACACCCACTCAAAGGATAGTCACCAAATGCCTTCTTTAGTCACTGGGGACATTACAGCAAGACAGTTACTATTCAAATGAAGAGGAAGGTAATTTTCTGAAATACTGTGGTGGTTTGATTAAGAATGGCCCCTATAGGCTCAAATATTTGGATGCTGGTCATCAGGGAGTAGCACTACTTAAGGGATTGGAAGGTATGGTTTTATTGGAGTAGGTGTGTCATTGGGGGTGGCCTTTGGAGTTTCAAAATCTCAAGCCAAGCCCAGTGTCTTTTTCTACCTGCTACCTGCTAATCCAGATGTAGAACTCTCTGCTTCTCTCCAGCACCATGTCTGCCTGGACAGCGCCACAGCTACCTGCCATTGATAACAATAAACTAAACCTCTGAAACTGTGAGGAAGCAAGCCCCCAATTAAATGCTTTCTTTTATAAGCATTACCAGGGTTGTGGTGTCTCTTCACAACAATAGAACAGTGACTAAGACAGTACTTACATGGCACTTGTCATGGGCCAAGACTGTCTTGAGAAAGTTGCATGAAATAGACATTATTTCCCCTATTTACAAATGGGAAAATGAAGCATGAACAAATTAAACATCTTGCCCAAAACCACCTTGTCTGTTAGTTACAACCCCATAGAACACGTCCCCAAGGCCAGAGGCTTCATATGGTTCTTTATTGTTTCTCCTGAATGGCGGCTGTGCTTAAGTCTGGGCTCAGCTGGGTGCTTCTGTCTTCTTACCCGGGTGTCTGTGACCATTGTGTATACTGTCCTCTCTCTTCTAAAATCAGGAGCTCCACCCACACCCATGCTTCTCACAGTGATGGCAGGGGTGCAAGATAACAGATAGGCATTTCCAAGCTGATATTCTGGCACTTTCCAGCTAATTCTATTGTTTATAGAAAATCAAGTAAGACAATTCAAGATCAGCAATCAAATACACACAGTCCACGGTGAAGGTTGGTCCTCACCTTCTTGGCTGGACTCATCTCTCCACAGGCATGCTGCAGACAGGACTGACTGGAGTGAGGGCTGCTGAGGCAGGCAGTGGTGCAGCCCAACACATGCCTGTTTGACAAGTACAGAGTCTTAATCCTGAGTCCTGTGCTTATGCTGCGAGCCAGGCTGCCACTCACACGTGTGTACAGAGAATGAGTGTTGGAAAATGTGGTGTGGGGTGCCACCAGCTCAGACAACAGAGGTAAGTCGCCTCTCAGAGAAAACATACTTAAGGCAGAAAGATGCAGCTGTTGAAGAAGCAGGAAACTTGTTCACACAGAGGCTCCGGAGCTGAGCTTCCCAGGAGAGCCTTCCCAGGGCACTTTCTGACCACGGCTGCAGCTCCTTCTCTCTCTCTCCTCCAGCCAGCCTTCTCTGTGCCTGTGAAAGGCTTGTGATCTTTCCAGAACCAACTCTGGACCCTGTCTTCTATTGACCAACCCTTTCTTTCCAGAATCCCCTTCTTCCCCTAAGACCCAGCTCCAAGATACCCTCCAATATGCAGCCTGCATTCAACCCTCCTGACTAAACTCTCCACGTGCATGGTGCCCACCAGGTGGAGGCTTTCTGTCACTGTGGACTGCACTTCACACAGGGTCACAGTGATGAGCTTCCCTGAACAACTCAAGAGTTGATGAGTGAGCACAAGTTTGCTGGACTTCTACAGACCCCAAGCCCTGAGAGCATCCTGAGAGTCTTGGGATCAGCCAAGAAGGACAACAGTGCAAACAGGTGCCGGCTCTTGCTCCGTGCAGACAGACATGTCTCAAAGCTGATACTCAAGGTCCTGCTACACCTCTTCCTTGTACCTTGTAAGACTGGATGGTGACCCCCTGAGGGTTCACACTCTAGTCCCTGGAGTCTACAACATTCATACATACATATATATATATATACATACATATATATATATATATATATAAAGGGTTTTTGTAGATGTGACTCAAAGAGTTAAGGTCGCAAAAAGTCAAAGGTCAAGGAGGTGTCCTGGATTACCTAATACCATCTCCAGTGTCTTTGTGAGAGTGTGCATGTGTGTGAGCAACCACATGCCCATAGTGTATGCATATATGCACAGAAAACATACATGCTCACAAACACACATATTTACATACATGCTCACACACAAATACACAAGTCCACATACAAACATACATAGGCACAAACATACATGTGTGAACACACACACACACACACACACACACACACACACACACACACACACAGTATTAAGGTGAAGATATGTGGAGCAGTGTGGTCTCAGTCCCTGGAATGTCAGTAGTCATCAGAGCTGGGAAAGGAAGGGATTGTGCCCTAGAGCTCCTGAGGGCGCTGTCTCCGCTGTCACTGTGTGTTGCTTGTTCTGTACTTCCTGTTCACTCAGGTAATATTTTATCCTTCTTGGGTCTCTGACGATGTTGGAGTCTAGATAGTTATACTACTTTCTTTGTTACCAAATTCAGAAAAGAAACTCGCATAAGAGATGCAAAGGTTATAAAGGCTGATAAACATAAAAGCATAAGTTGTTTATTTAAGGAACTGTCTAAGGTTTAAAAAGATATTTTAGGATGATAATACAAGTTATGATAGAAAGTAGTTTAGGTATAAAATTTTGAACTCATCAAGATTGGATAGATAATAGATTATTTTCTCCAAAATTGCCAATTACAAATTGTGAATATAATTCTTACCTGATAATAAATCTTTTTATATAGCTTAACTGTGTTAGAGTTAAACTGTTTTCTTTTGATTTAGACAAAAGGGGGAAATGTTGCAGAATATTTGTGTACACTGTGAAGGCGTGTCTCTGCCTATGGTGCCTTCTGATTGGTTTAATAAAGAGCTGAGGTACAGACTGGCAGGGCACTAGAACATGGCCAGATGGCGTAGAGGGCTCAGGGAGGACAGACAGACAGACAGACAGGGACTCCCAAGGAGATGAAAGGTGTATATAGACTAGCTTATGATTCCTGTGCTTGGAAGGTGGGGGCAGGAAGATCAGGACTCAAGATCATCCTTGGCTTCATATCAAGTTCAAGGACAGTGTGACACCTTGTCTTAGCATCAGCAATCATCTTAATAAATTCAATAAATAAATAAAAATGAGATATTTAAGATGAGCTTGGTGGTACATGCCTGCAATTCCCACACTTGGGAGGCAGAAGAAGAAGGATCAGGAGTTCAAGGTCACCCTCAGTTAATAGGGGTTCAAGGGCACCCTAGTATATGTGAGATTCTTCTCTAAAAATGTAATATTATGGTGATAACTACATTTAAAAAGTAAAATGAATAACAGCAAGTACCACCTTCATGAGGCAGAGAAGACAGTTGAAAGGCCTTTGAGGTCCTTTGAAGTCAAGTGTCCACAGAGCAATAACCTTGGTCATTTGAGAAAAGGCTCACTGCCCTCTGAGTACATGAGTTCATCAGGTAGGTGTCTCTTTCTCCACTCTGATTCGTCTGACAATCTGACCCCAGCCAGGTCTCCTCTTGCTTTACTACAGGGAGGAGCAGCTGAAGTGCAGGTTTGGAGGGACAATGTGGCTGAGTTCCTTGCATTCAGAGATGTAGCTCCAGGCTTGGCTGAAGCCCATCTCCTACGACAAATTAAGATGCGTGACACTCTTTTCCATGCTCCTCTTCCACTGTGTCTGCTGTGCTGAAAACAAAGGAGCCTTTGCAAAGCACAATGAGCGTGAAATGTAAATTAGAGTCCCAGATAACTTGAGGCTGTTCATCCCAGAGAATGCGTACTGCCTAGAATGCCAATGTCACATGGATAGGTTTGCATGAGGAGGTCAGAACACCTTAGCCAAACAAAGATGGGTGCATATGATGGTTAGTTTTAACGTAACATAATCTATCGTCACCTGGAAGAGAATCTCAAGGAGGAATTTTCTAGATTAGGTTGGCCCTGTGGGCTTGTCTGTGAGGTATTATCTTGAGTACATTATGGCGTGAAGACCTGCCTACTGTGGGTGGCATCATTCCCTAGGCAAGGAATTTAAGACTGTGTAAGAGTAGAGAGAAGCTGAGTAGTAAGTGTGCATGTCTGCATTCTATCTCTGCTCTTGACTGTGGATGTGCCTAGCTGTTTCAAGTTCCTGCTGCCTTGATTTCCCCACAGTGATGGACTGTAACCTGGAATTGCAACAGAATAATCTCCCTCTTGTTGCTTTTGCAAGGCTTTAAATATAGGAACAGGACAGAAATCTAATACAGAATATCCCACGTAATCTCTAATCCAGGAATCTGAGCATATCCCCTGAGGATCCTTCTAGAAAAGCTATCTTACCTTCAGAATTATTTTGAGCCCCAACAGGAGGTGACAATAAGATTTCACCCTCTCAACAGCTACAGCTGCTGTAGGACAGTCCTTACAACTTTCCAGGCTTCAAATCATGCATCCATGTGATCTTAATTTTCTTTTACATTATTTATTTATTTATTTACTTACTTACTTGTTTGTTTGTTGTGTGTGAGGGGATACTGTGGCAGTCGAAGGACAACTTGTGTGAATTGCCAGCTTGTTGGAATTCTTCTTCCACCAAGTGGACTCCAAGGATTGAACTCAGGGATGGAAATCAGGTAAAATCAGGCTTGGTGACAAGTGCCCTTATGTTGTGGGAATTCATTCATCCAATAGCCTTTTGAGTACTGGCCCATTAGGGCGTGGTCTGAAGTGCTATAAGCACAGATGAAAAGCATGTTCTTTCTCTCTTTCTTGGCTTGTGGTCTGGATCCTGTTTGCAGCTTTCATCACTCACAGAGCAGAGAAACACAGTGGCTTTCTTGTTGTGAGTGTTCCCCAATAACTATTCGTTATCTTTTATTGAGGACTCTCATGGACTTTCTTAATTATGCCTGCATTCTGGCACCCAATGTGGGGCAGGAGCCATCTCAAGCCCCATTTTCATGGTCTTCATCTCTTGTAATCTTCCAAGGTAAAGTACTATGTCTATCTACCTCGTTTCCATTTTTGAGATGTTGAGTAGCCAGAGTGTCTTATCTCTCTCTGGCCTCTCTCTGAATGCAGTCATGCTGGGGTGTGTTTTACAATTCCTAGGTTTATAGCAGGCACTAAAGTAGAGAGGATCCAAATGAAGCCTGGAGAGTTGTGGGGCCAGCATGGAATTGCTCAGTGGCTCCAGGGGAGTCATTGTATTTCGTCCTCTGTGAGAATGAGGTGAGGGGCTGAGCATATTTTACTCACCCCTACCGCAACTTTACAATGGCTGGCAGAATAGACTGTAAGCCCCCTCACGGCCCTGCTCATTTTAGCCCCGCATTTACCCAGACAGGTATTCACTGCTGTTGGAGCAGCAACTGCAGTTGGTTCCCAGGCATCCTTTGCACACGTGTGGGGGCTGTTGCTGGGGGCATGGCAGCTTTCCTGAGAAGTAAGTTCTTCATCTACTGAAGGTTAGCTCAAGTGAACTTTCCTTGCACGTCCTTCCTCATCTTGTGAGGCAGCTCCAGGAGAAGTGTCCCCACCGCACAGCACCCCCTCCATGTATTCTGAAATTGGATCATTTTCTCTTTCACTTCTCTGTGATAGAGACAGGCTACAGCAATGTCGTCCCTGTGTTGTCAGACTCAGGCACAACACTTGGCACACTGGTACTTGCTGAGTGGTGACAGGATGAATTCATCTCCCCAAGCCTATGCTCACCTCTGGACCGCTGAGACAGTACACATTCTGCCATGACCCTGACAGAGCTGAGAAAGCTGAAACAAGAGAGCGTGGTGCCTTCCCATCTATTTCTGACTCCCTGCGTCATTAGCTTCACGCCTGACTTCCTGTTCCTGCTTAGCTGACAAGTTGTCCCCAAGCTTCATTCTCATCTGGTCCTAGCTGGGATTCCCTCCTTAAATAAGCCACAGCTAGCCTGAGATGGGAACATGGAGGGTCTGATGCCTTGGTGACTCCGTGCTCTAAATAGCCACCCTATTGGGAAGAATATGTGTCCAGAGACATATTCTTGGCACCTTAAGGCAAAGGGATTCTCCATGAAATGGTTCCATCATGTGGAAAAAGGTCAAAGCTGTTAATCATGGTCCAGAAGCTCAGTGACTCAGCCATCCATCCATATGTTCCCATTTTTGTCCATCTAGCCACTCACTGGAGACTTCCTTTTGACATCACCCTCAAAAATACCACATCGGTTTATTTACCCAATATGACTAATTCATACAGGAGCAGCGAGCATTGACGGCAAGCTCACCTTGTACTAGGAGCTGCCTTCAGAATCTTGCTTGTTGATGCTAATACATAGAACCCCTCCTATGAGTCCACTAGATGGGTAGGTACCATTTTCCATCATTTAGTTTGCAGATGAGTGACAGCAAGCAGGGGCAGTGAAAGGCAAGTACTTGGTCAAGACCTGGCAGCTGGTGTGCAGGAGAGCTGGGCTAGACACCATGCATCACCAACCACAAGTTGGAGAGCTGGGCTATGTATCACCAACTACAACTTGAACCCTGGAGCTGGAAGGAACTCGAAGGCTTAGTCACACCCCTGTTGAAGACTATTAGTTAAAGATATGTCACAAATTTGTTTATGCTGTGGAAAATTTGTTTAATAATCTAAGGATTTGTTGTATTCTTTTTATTTCTTTTATTTTTTAAAAGGAAAAAAACCTATCTTTCTTATTTTACATACCAATCCCAGTTCCCACTCCCTCCCACCTCCCATTCCCTCCGCTTAACGCCCCCACACCCCATCCAGTCCTCAGAGAGGGTAAGGCACATTGCTTTGGGGAAGGTCCAAGCCCCTCCCTACTATATCTAGGCTGAGTAAGACATCCATCCAAAGAGAATAGGTTCCCAAAAAGTCAGTGCAAGCAGTAGGAATAAATTCTGCTGTCATTGCCAGTGGCCCCGCAGTCTGCCCCAGCCCATACAACTGTCACCCACATTCAGGGGGTCTAATTTGGTCCTATGCTGGTTCCTTCCCTGTCCGGCTGGAGTTGGTGAGCTCCCATTAGCTCAGGTAACCTGTTTCGGTGGGTGTCCCCATTGGATGTCTGGACTTTGGGAGCTCAGCCCTGTGCTCCACTGTGGGTCTCTGCCTCTGTTTCCATCAGTTGCTGGATGAAGGTTCTATGGTGATATTTAAGATAGTCATCAATCTGACTACAGGACAAGCGACCTGGCAGTAGAGAAATCCCCAGGGATCCACAAGAATAACCCCAGCTAAGACCCTAAACAATAGAGGAGAGGGGGCCCAAACTGACCTTACCCTGTAGTCAGACTGATGAATATCTTAAACATCACCATAGAACCTTGTTGCATTCTTTCCTGTTGTATTTGTTTAATGTTGTGAAGCTGTATTACTTTGCCTGCCTAAAACACCTTATTGATCTGATAGAGAGCTTACTGGCCAATAGCAAGGCAGGAGAAAGTATAGGCGGGGATGGCAGGCAGGGAGAATAATAGGAGAAATCAGGGGAGATATCGAGGAGCAAGAGAAGGAAGGAAGACACCAGGGGCCAGCCACCCAGCTACACAGCAAACCATGGAGTAAAAAGTAAAGAACAGCATACAGAAATAGGAAAAGGTAAAATCCTATAGGAAAAGGTAGGTGGGATAATTTAAGTCAAGCAAAACTGGCAAGAAGCAAGCCAAGCTAAGGTCTGACATTTGTAAGAAAGAGTAAGCCTCTATCCATGCAATTTTGGGGGGAGCTGGATGGTGGGTCCCCCAAAGAGCAAAAGAGTAGTAAAAACAATCAAATACACATCCCCAGAGTCTGCCCCCCTTTTCTTTCTTTTTTAGTGTCTCATGTATCCCAGACTGGTCTCAAACTCACTGTGTATCTGAGGATGGCCTTGAACTTCTGATCTCCCTGCCTCTACTTCACAAATGCCGAGGTTACAGGCAGATGCCACCATGCTGAATACAGCGTTTTGAGTGAGATGTTCTACATGTCTCAGATATTTGAAATTTTGGTGCCCAGCTGATGATGCTGGTTGAGGAGGCTTTGGAGGTGCAGCCTTGTTGGGGGATGCATGTCACCAGAGGCAGGTGTTGAGTGTTTAAAGACTCCTTCAGTTTCTAATTCTTTTTCTCTGCTTCATGCTTGCAGTTCAAGATGTGAGGCCTCAGCTTCTGCTTCAGCTGCCATGTGTACTTCTATGCCAGAGAAAGTAAAAGTTCAGCACAGGGATTCTCAGTAAAGGAAGACTGTAGGCCTTGCATTTGGCCATAGATGTAGGAACGAGAGCTGTGATATGGGGTGTGTGGTGACTGGTTTAAATTGTTCACTTGGCATACTTAGAATCAGCTGGAAGAGAGGCTCAGCGGGAGATTATCTGGGTCAGGTTGGTACCTATGGACAAGCCCGTGAAAGGTTTTCTTAATACTGAGTTGGTCAAAGTGGGATCTGCCCACCCTGAATGTGGGTGGCACCATTCCCTAGGCTGGGTCCGGGGGTTGTGTAAGCGTACAGTTGGGGCTGAGCACAAGTGAGCAAGCCTGATTTCATTTCTCTCTGCTCCTGAGTGTCCATGTGATGAATTGCTTCAGGGCCCTTCAAATCAGAATTCTAAGCTTAATACACTCTTTCTTCCCTACATTGGTTTTGGTCAGGGCATTTTGTCATAGCAACAGAAATGACCCAAGGAGCAATCCATTCATTTATTCAATCCCTACTTGTTAAATACTGAGCATGGGCTAGGTGCTGTGTGGGCTGAGACAGTCCATGGGTCCAACAGATGCTGTCCCCATGCTTCCCCTAGTCCTTACCCTTCTTTTCTTTTACTGATGCACCCTCATGTCACTGGCAGGTGCTCTTCATGGGGGTCAACCCATCTCTCCTTACCTATGTCACTGAACCTACATTTCTTTCTATTACGGTCACAGTAGAAGGATTAAATGGAAACATGCTATGGAGAACCTGGCACACCACACTCACACACACACACACGCACGCACACACACACACACACACACGCACGCACGCACACACACACACACACACACACTCACACACACACACACACACACACTGCATGAAGGAATTTCACAGCTATTCACTAAGCACTTCTCGTGTGCCGGGGGCTGCCTGAGGGAGGCAGGATCGGCCTGCGTTTTGATCTTCTTAGTCCTATCTCACTGGTATGGTTTTTTGAGTCTTGTTTTTACATTGCTATTTAAAAAAAAAAACAAAAAACATCTGGGATTACTTTGGTGTAAAAAGAGACACAGGGAATTTTTTTCCCCAGATGTCTTGTTCACTATCCCAGATAATTATTCATTAAAAATCTCCATCCTCCACTGATGGTGAACTGTCCCCACAGTCTTGTGTTTACGATTCATGGTCCCTAACTGTTGCTGATGCCATGTGTGGATGCTGTGGAGACTCTGGGGAGGCAGGGCGTACAGGAGCAAAGGTCTCTGACAGGCCTTTGAAGGCTGTAAGGGGTTCCCGAACTGTTTCCTTGGAGTAGAGCAGCTCGGCCGTACAAGCTCCCACTGCCCTGATGCTCTGGCCAAGGGCTTGAGACTAAGCAAGTGGGACCAGACCTTCCTGTTACAGTTTGAACCTGACACACCACCCACAAGCTCCTATGTGGGCTGCTTGGCCTTGAGCTTTTGGCACCATTTTGGGGTGCTGAGGGATGTTTGGGAGGTGGGGTCTGGCAGGCCTTTGAAGTTTCTGTGGCCAGGGACTTTTGTCTTACCACAGACTCCCGCCACCAGGAACTCCTAATCTCAAGTGTGTGGCCGATGGACAAAATCCTCAGAACCATGGGCCATTTTAGCTCCTGCTCCTGCTTTGTTCTGTCAGCCATTTTAATCCCAGCTACATGACAGGAACTCACCAGAGAGCCATGAAATAGTCTCTCTACCATTTTCTAAGTTCCTGTATCTACTCTGGGCTCCCACATTCCACACCGCTTCTAATTATACATTAGTCTAGCTGTTTTTATAAATCTGTTTTTAATACTGGCTAAGATTGGATGCAGAAAACTATTCATTTAAAAATGCTTCAAGTTTTTCTCTAATTTAAGAAAGTCTAATATTTTTATTCCCACTTTGCTTATAAAGGACTCTGGTCTTCTATGTGAAGAACTTCCCCCATACAGGTAGGAGCAGGCAATAGGACGGCTAGCTGACCTCAGGGCCTGGGACAACAGGGATCCCACAGTGAGGGTTGGGATCCCCATGGCAGGATCTGTGGCCCAGCTTTACCACATCAGACTGCAGTTATATCCTGCTTGCCACAGTTACCAGAGACCTTCACCGTTTGTTTTTTGATGGCATGGTTGGATTTTTGGCAGGGTCTTCTTAAATTTTTTGTATCTAATTTTTTTTTTCTAGAGCTTGGTAGCATAGGCCTACATCCCAGCCACTTGCAAGGCTAAGACAGAAGAACTGGAAGTCCAAGGCCTGCCTGGATTTCAGAATTAAAAAAAAAATGCCTCAAACTAAAAGGTATGAAAGGAACTAAAACATCTTTCAGAATTATATCGACCCTGGCATGTGCGAGACTCTATGTTTAGTGCCCAACACAGGGGAGAACCACTTGACTTACTGTATGTATTTGTGGGGTACAATGTAATGGGCATTTGTGTGTTGTGTGCAAGCATGTTTGTGTGCATGCGTGTTTATGTGTGTGGAGGTCAGAGGTCAACATCCGTGTCATTCCTTAGGAGTCTTCTACTCTGCTTTTCTAGACAGGGTCTCCCACTGGGACCTGGGGTGTATCTACGAGGTTCGTCTGGCTGGTCTGGTGGTCCCAGAGGTCTGCCTGTTCCCATCTCCCCACGCTGGAATTATGAGTCCACAGCTTCTCTTTCAGACTTTACATGGTTTCCAGGGACCAAACTCTTCTTGCTTGTACAACACACACTTCACTGACTGAGCCACCTCCCCAGCCCCCAGTGTGATATTTTCAAGTCTGTGTGCACATGGAATGATTAGGTTGAGCTTATTAACCTATTCAATGTAAGAACATTTGAAATTTTACTTCAAAATTTTGAAATATATAGCCCATTGTTTTTAGTAACAGCCTCTATGGGGCAGTACTGAGGACGGAGGCCAGGTCATAACACCTGTTAGACAAGCACTCTGCTGCCGGGCTACATTCCCAGCAGCCTGTGCAGGTCTTCCAAGCTTAGTCCTCCTGCTAGAAGCCGTGAGATGTGTGCTCCCTTCTCCGTCCCCTCTGCCCTGACCCCTGCTGACCACTCTCAGAGCATCAAACAGTTAATTCTATTTGAAAAACAGGCAGAACTGGCTTTGCACGCCAGGTACAAAGGGTCTTGGAGTTTGGGGTGAACAGGGTTTGAGAGTTCTGTGTCTGCCCAAAGTGAGCAATTGGCTCTTTTCCTGCTCACAGTCTAGGAGCACAGCTGGTATTTATTAAGAGCTTGATGTAAGCAAGCTACTTTCTGTCTACGACTATCTGCCCCAGTCCGCCCCCTTCTGGCTGCTTCAGTCTTTCTTGGGTATAAAGGGGAGCAGTAAAGGTGGCAGCCCACTGTAGTGGCTCAAATCCCCACGTTCACAGGTTCACAGAGGCGTCGTTCATGAGCTCTGCTCTCTTCAGCTCAGGACTAACCACTGTGGAGATCGGTGAGCCAGGAGGTGAGAGAGAAACGTCCTGCTGGTTAGGAAGACCTGTAGTGACTGGACCCACACAGGTTCCTGGCCCTCCCATTAGCACAGGGACAGAGATTTGTGACATTTGGCAGAGGGTGGACCCCGGCTGTCATGTGAGTTGGGTTTATGACCAGGACATCTGAGCATTGGGTCCTCTGCATTGACTGGATGGTTCTAAGATATTGGGTGAGCCACTCTGTTTCAGAGGGCCCCTAACTGAATTAGTTTTCCGTGATCAAAAGCCAAACACTGAGGTGACAGAACTGTGTTTTCCACAGAACTGGAGGGCGGATGTCCAGGACCCAGCTGTCGGCAGTGTTGGTCCCTTCTGATGGCAGAGAAGGAACCTGTCCTGCCTCCCCTCCCCAGTTGATGGCTATTCCCCACATCCCTCACAGGCTGCTCTTAGTCCCATGGCCTTCTCTCCCATGTCTGACTTTCTGTCTCCAGAATCCTTAGTAAGGAAGCCAGACACTGGATTAGGGTCTGCTTCAACCAATATGGCTTCAGTCGAAGTTGATTGCATCAGCAGAAATCCCTGTCTTAGTCAGGGTCACTGTTGCTGTGATGAAACACCACGACCAGAAGCATGTTGGGCAGGAAAGGGTTTATTTCACTCTTTGTCATCAAAAGCAGTGAGGGCGAGAACTCTAACAGGGCAGGATCCCGGAGACAGGAACTGATACACAGGCCATGGAGGGGAGCTGCTTACTGGCTTGCTCTCCATGGCTTGATCAGCCTGCTTTCTTTGAACCCTGGACCAGCAACCCAGGCATGACCCCACCCACCATGAGCCAGACTCTCCCGATAAATCACTAATTAAGAAAATGTCTTACAGATGGATCTCATGGAGGCATTTCCCCAACCGAGGCACCTTCCTCGCTGAGGACTCTAGTTTGTGTCAGGTTGACGTAAAACTAGACAGTACAATCTCTATTTTGAAATGAGGCCACATCCACAGGTCCTAAGACTTGTGTGTCTTTTGGGGAACTCAATCCAACATCCTTCACTGTTCTTAGGTTTATGTGTTGGAAGTTCCCTCCCCCCAAAGGACCAGTGTTGGGAGCTTGGGCCTTTAAGAGATGTTCAGGTCACTGGGCTCAATCCTCATCAGTAGATAGGGGATAGGTTCTCAGGACTCTGGGTACTAACTAGAGGGTGGGATTGTTTATAGGAGCATGCCCTCCCCCTTTGCTCAGTCTCTCACCCTTCCACTGTTTGGGTTAGGAGACACTCAGCACACCCCCAAGCCTGATTCCAACAACTTCCCATTAGACTCCCAAGCCTCTTTGCACACCCCAAGTCACGTGTTTATTTACATAGCACAGATTCAGACTAACATGGGAGACTGGGAGAGGCTGGCAGGTGAGTTCTATTTGGTCAAGCATGTGAGCCAATATTACCCCAATATTTGGTCCCAGGTATTGCGAACCATGCCTGGAAGCCACAGAATCAGAGAACAGGAGGCCATAGAGATCTGGGAGAGCCAGTGTGCGGTGTCACAGGGAGGCGGGGATGCTGGAAAGGGCAGCGTCGTGGCAATTAGGGTCTGACTTGGAGTTTGTTTAGCTCAAAATGTCACATTGGTACTTAAGGTGAGAAGCGATATTCTAGCAGGCTAGTTTGAAATTAAAGAAAAGAAAGAGTTCGTTTTGGCTCAAGTGTCTTGCTGGCCTGATTGTTTGAAAGCCCTCTTAAATGGCGCGAGATAAAGGTCAAATACCTCAGAGCTCTGAAACTTCTGACAAACGGTGTTGGGCAGATCTGTTCTGGAGTGCGACAGAGCAAGTCCTGTGCTGCTCGCTACTCTGCCACCCCGGCCTTCTGGAACATTCTACCTCAATAAGGGCACATCCTTAGTTGACCTTGCTGGGCATCGCTTCCCTGTGCTTGTTCTTGGTGACATTCTTTTGTCTGAATGACTGTCCCTCCCCAAGATGCACCCCCTCTGCTATTCCCTTACACTTCTTACCCTATCTGCCTTTCAAGGCTAGCCAAGCCGAAATCATGCCTTTAGGGATCAGCTGCTCCAATTACTATTTTGCAGACACATGTGTGTATGCCTGTGTGTGTTCATGTATGTTCATGTATGTGGGGTGGGGGTCAGTATCTGACACTGGGTGCCACTCCAGTCACTCTCTGGTTTTTGAGACACTGTCTCTCCCTGAAGCTGGAGCTCACTGATTCTCCTAGACTGGGTTGGTCAGTGAGCCCTAGGTGCTCTTCTGTGTCTGCTTCCTCGGTGCTGGGATTACAGGTGCCAGCCACTGTCATGTTCAGCTTGTTATTTTTCATATAGATTCTGGGGGATCAAACTCAGTTCCATATGTGAATACTTTAACAACTCCCCAGCCTTCTAACCCCATTCGCTACAAAATCTCAGCACCACTAATCCAGGTAGGGAAGCATCATTAACAGTCAATCAAGAATTACTTGCTGAGTATCATCTGTGTGGCAGTCACAGGGCTAGAAAAAGCAGGAATCGCCAGCCTTCCCAACCATCTTTGCCCAATGGAGGTCAGAGCCACCCAAGGTCTAAAGACACCTGCAAGTCTCAAGGAGAGGCCTTAAGAGGGTTAGTGCTTTGAGTCATGCCCGTATCTAATGTAGCGTTTGGAAAGAATTAACTTGAGCCAATGGCACCTGACAGTTATTGCACTGTATTTCTCCAGTTATAAGAGCCTGTCTTTTCCAATGTCAACAGTCCTACGTTGCAGCAGCCAAACATTGATTTTTAAAAAGAACACGTCTCCTGTGCCAGTGTCGCCTCTGCCTGTCAGGTGTTGTCACTGCCTTTGAGTTATTTGACTTGGCAGGACCACCTAGGGTTGAATTTTTTCTTAAATTGAATCCCTAATTGTCACTTGCAATGTCTTCAAAGAGATTCCATTCTGGGGCGATGTTAAAACAAAAGCCGCTAAAGGCAGGAGGGTGACAGAGCTATGGGGGTGCCTGGACTGAGACCAAAGCAAACATCTGTGGTGTGTGTGGGAGTCTGAGACAGCAGCGGCCTGTCTCCCCCTAGGGAGCTGACCTGCAGACAGGGTGCTGCTTGTTCTGGAACACAACGCTGAGGATGCACAGGTCAGGCGTGCAGTGGATGCAAACTGCAGGCAAAAGAAGTGGACCAGACTTTTAGAACATGCCAGAACATACTAGAACATGCTAGAACACAAGGGCTTAAGGCAGTGTTTCTCAACCTGTGGGTCTCGACCCTTTTGAGAGTTGAAAATTCTTTCACAAGGGTCACCTAAGACGATTGGAAAACACATATATTTACATTATGATTCATAATAGTAGCAAATTTGCAGTTACAAAGCAGCAACGGCAATCATTTTATGGTTGGAAGCCACCACAATATGAGGGTTGCAGCTTTAGGAAAGCTGAGAACCGCTGGCTTAAGGAGTTGTGTAATTGGCTGTGTTAATGAAGGACCCTTTGGTTTGGCTTTTGGATCTGTGTGACAGTGACTTAGGAGCTATGGTCAGACCCTATGTGATTTCCAGAGAGCACAACCCAAACATGGGGAAGGAAGGACTAACGCATTGAACTTAACCATATGGGGCACTCAAACCACCAAACCCTGTAAGGAGGCCGCTTGTTGGTTCCTGGCCACTTAGCCCCGAAATAATCACACAAAAACTGTATTAATTAAATCCCTGCTTGGCCCATTAGCTCTAGCTTCTTATTAGCTAACTCTTACATATTAATTTAACCCATTTCTATTAATCTGTGTATTGCCACGTGGCTGTGGCTAAAGTTCCATCTGGCTCTGGTGGGGCTACATGGCTTCTCCTTGACTCTGCCTCCTTTCTCCTGGCATTCCACTTAATTTTCCCTGCCTACGTCTGTTCCCCTATAACTCTGCTATAGGCCTAAAGCAGTTCCTTTATTAACCAATAATATTCACAACATACAGAGGGGAATCCCACATCACCCTGTTACACACTTTAGGAAATGATCTAAAATGACGGCTCTCAGTTAGGGCACACCTGTCAAAGGGGGAAGAGCCCTTTTGCAAGTGAATATTTTGGGGGTCCTGGTTTAGGTGAGTTTTGGAAGTCCAAATTCAGGGGCTTCATATGCTGTAGCGTTACATATGGTATATACCTTATACCTCAATAAAACTGTAAACAAGAAGCAAACGAAGGTGCAGCTGATTGTGTGTGTGTGTGTGTGTGTGTGTGGCACTCTTTGGGGGCAACATTTTTGGTCCTCTTGTTGCAGCAGCCTTCACCAGGCATCTTCTGGATCCTTACAGATTCCAGTTAACTAAAGCAAGCACCTGCACCCTAGGACAAGCTAGCCTTGCATAAGGATGAGCCGAGCAGGGCAGGGGCTCTGGCTATGCAACTGGGGTGCCTATAGGGCCCAACAGAAGCAAATGGACACTGGGTGGCCCCCGCGTGTTAGGTAACCCTGACTGACAGTTCAAGTGTTTCTTTGACAAGTGGATTTCCATTGCAGCTAAGACCACCACCTGAGTGGCCGCAAGGACATATTTGCAGTGAGCCTTGGCACACCCATTATTAGAGGCTCAGGAGGCTAAAGACAGAAGGATCACATGTTTAAGACTTGCTTGGGCTGATCAAACATAGGTAAGGCAGACTTAGCACATGTGAAGACAAAAAGGGAAAAGACAAATCTCATATGGTTCTAGAGGCAAAAGTACAACTGAGGTATGGAGGGTTGTCTTTCCCTCGGAGGGTTCTGGGGGAAATGTTTTCTAAAATCGTGCTTCTTGTCTCATGGTTCCTCACTCCCCCTCAAAGCTCCATCAGGCCATCTGAAGATCTGAGTCCAGTCATACTCATAGTGACAATGCCACAGTTCCAGGAATTAGCACCCGGATGTCTTTCTGTCTCTCACAGGTGGCTCTGGGGTTTCCCTGGGCAGCACTGAGGCGGCTTCTGGAGGCTTCCTGGGCTCTCTCTCATTCACCGCGCACCTGTGTCGTGCTGGGCACCAGGTCTCCTGCTTTTGTCAGCTGGCTGCTGTGGTGTACAAATGCGTTTATTTCCCAAGAGCCTTCCAGCTGGGCTGGGCTGAAGCGGGCTCTCAGGGAGTGAATGAACACAGCTCTTCATCCAAGCAAACGCAATTCGAGCTGAAGGATGGAGACCTGAGGGGCCTGGAACTGAGAACAACTCCCCGACAGCATGGGGTTAATGCCAAGAGCCCAAATCCTGGGGCCCCCATCTGCCAGCCCCTTCTGCTGTCTCCAAGCTGGGAAGGTTGGCTAAGCACATCTATTTCCTTAAACCTATTTTTACAATCCCTCAGAACTAGGAGCAGCACTATGGCTATAAATAGAAGCCATAGATTTTATGATCAGAGAAAATGAGTCCATCATATTAAAGAAACACACACGTGCTATTTATAGCCCAAGGATTTCCACAGCCCAGCACACTCAGTGAGAAACCCTGGCTCATTTTCCTCCAGTCGCACAGGGTTTGTGGAGAGGCAGTCCGTGAGAGAGAAAGTATGTCACTCCACATTGCGTTGACTTTGAGAATCCACTTCATGAAGGGGGGGACATGCAAAATGCATGAGGCTGAACAAGAGGCTGCCGGCAGAAAACGGGGCATCTATAGGATGTTCTGGATTCAGAGGGGCCAAGAAACCCAAGACCTCCTCACACACCCCCATAGTCAGCCTTTATGGAACACCTACTGTGCGCCCAGGACTTCGACGCCACCTTTCTTTTCAATGTCAGACTCACCCTTGGCTCACTAGGTTTGGATTTCAGACAAGTCAGTGTTCCAAGCATATAGGAAGAGGGTCATTGTCAAGGCTCTCAAGAGCAGAGCAGAGGCTGCTGGGATAGCGCCCGTCCCTTCCTCTCCCCCGACCCAGATCAGGCCTCCTAGGAAGAGAGGTCTTCCATCTTAACAACTTCTACCTACAGCTGGTGTACTGCATGGTCACTGTCCACAGTGGGCTGCCACTGTCTGAATAGCGGCAGCACCCGCAGCTGGTGTCCCTTCTCCACGCGGCTTTTCTCTCTCTAGAGTGATGCTTTTCCGACCTCGCCTTCCCTCCTCCTCTTTCCGCTTCCCTGACACTCTAGCATTTGTCTTTCCTAGAAGGCCAAGCTATGAAAATTGTCCACATTGCAAGACCCCAAACATCCTCAAAGCAAGCAGATGTAGCAAACACCTGCTTTTGACTTCCAAAGGGCAAACACAGAGGTCAAAGGGCAGACACAGAAGTTAAACTAATATGTGAGAGTTAGCCAATAAGAGGCTAGAGATAATGGGCCAGGCAGTGTTTAAATGAATACGGTTTCTGTGTGATTATTTTGGGTGTAAGCTAGCCAGGCAGATGGGGCAAACAAAGGGACCTGCTCACTGGAACAGTTGTGACCGTGGGCAAGGCTTGTTATCTCTTAGTTTTCACTTTTGAAAATGTCATGTTTCTTAGTTACTATTCTATTACCAAGAAGAGACTCCCTGCCCAATGCAACCCTCATAATAGGAAGTATTTGATCAGGGGCTTGCTTAGAGTTTTAAGGTTGAGCCCATAAACATCATGGTGAAAAGCAGACAGGCACGGTGCTGGAGCAATAGCTGAGAGCTTTACATCCCGATCCACAGGCAGCAGGCAGTGACCTCAAAACCCACCCCCAGTGACCCAGCTCCTTCAGCAAGAACGCACCTACTCTAATAAGACCACACCTCTGAGATTTTCCCAGTTTTGATATTGGGGACCAAGCACTCAAACATGAGCCTGTGTCATTCTCATTCAAACTGCCGAAGCACGTGAAGTGAGGCTTGTGACCTCCTCTCTCCTCAGCCATGACCTTTGCACAGTTGCTCCACCCCTCTGGCAGAAGTGAGAGCCTCCTCATTGGTCCCCTTGCCTCTGTTACCTCCTGCCCCATCCCCATGCTCCCTTCACACTTCATCCAGAACTAGTTTCCAAACTCTCACTGTAAATGACATCTCTCTGCCCTTCCTCAGAGCCCCCTTCCCTTTCCCTCTAAGCTACCAACTCACTGTGACCATTCCTAAGTGCTTCTGTTGGAGATGAGTCCCTACCCACTTCTCCCGACTTTCCTACTGCTACTTCTTCACACAGAGACTTTGGCACCAAGCAGAAAGAGACTCTTGCTGCCCTTAAACTTTCCGTCTCTCTTATTGAAGCCCTGTCTTTTTACCTCTGTATTCTTTGGTCACCATCAATACCTATTAGCAAGATGGATGGGTGGAAGGATGGATGGATGAGTGGATAGATGGGTGGGCATATGAGTAGGTGGACAGGTAGATGGATAGATGAATGTAAGGTTGGGTGGATAAGTGGATAATGGGTGGTTGGATAGATGGATAAACAGGTGGGTGAATGAATGAATGAATGATGAGTGGGTGGGTAGAGGATGGGTATATATATGTATATATGGATGGGTAGATGATGATGATGGATGAGTGGGTACATGGATGAACGGGTGGGTGGGTGGATAAATGATGATTATGTATACTGATGGATAGAGGAATAGATGGATGGATGAGTGAGTACATGATGGATGGATGGACGGACAGATGGATGGATGATGGGCTGGTGGGTGGATGGGTGGATGGATAGACAGATAGATAGGTGAGTGGGTGGGTAGAGAGATGATGGTTGTGTGGACAGATAGAGGGATAAGTAGACAAATGAGTGAGTACTTGTACAAATACTTTGTGCCTTTGGAATCCATCTGTTTCCTTACACTGGGCATCTTCTAAAAGTCTCTCCTCGTCACCGCACCTGGCACAGTTCTGTGCGCCCAACTGCTAACTGCAGCAAGGTATTCTATGCATTGGTACTTTCCCAGAAGGCTTTCCACCAAAAGACAAGACAAGGCCTATCCACAAAGCCTATCATATAACCTTCAGCTTTAACGGCAGAACAAGCTGAAAAACATGCAACCATGTGAATGACTGGACATTCCAGGCTGCATGAGGGTTGTCTGGAGAGCAAAGGGAAGAGCAACAGCCAGGGCCTTGCTTGTGAATAGTTCCTGGGTCTGTTTTTTTCTCCTAACATTTTCAGTGTCAGCAATAAGCTGGCCTTTCACTGGTTTTAGGATTTTTTTATCTTTCTCCATCTGTCCTCAAATGCCTGCACTCAAGTGATCTTCCTGGCTCAACGTCCCAAGTAGCTAGGACTTCAGGGGCATGCTATCTCATCTAGTCTGTGTTAGGATATTTTTCTAAGTTTCTGGAATGCCCCCAATCAGACAGGAATCCCCAAATCCCACGATGCCAAGCTCAGTCTTTCATCTTATTTATTAGAGCCAGGGCATTGCAGAGCTCACCTTGCATCCTGAGAGACTGGGGAGCACACGCTGAGCAAGTCTGTCCTCTGCATGGAAGGCCATCTGATTTCAGAGCAGGGGCAGTCTGGATGAGTACAGGAGTTTTAGGTGGGACCGTGGATTATCTATCCAACCTTGTCACAAATGTAACAACTAGAAGAGGTTTAGACCAGTCACTTGGAAAGGACACTCTCCAACTGTGTTTTGTGAGCTGTCACCATGCTGGGGTATGTTTTGGTGATACAGCTGTCTTCGAGTCATTTCTGCTCCTCTAAGTAACCCCAATAAAATGTATTGCTTCCCCATGTTGGACATTAGTGGCATCTGTACTTCGGTCTGCCCTCTCTAGTGTGAATAGAGATGTGTGTTGTGTCTTCCCAGGAAAGGTCGCCATACAACAGCCTCTCTGGGTTTGGGTTGACATTTCTGGAAGATGATGAAGTTATAATACACTTGCTTTAAGCCACTTCCCAGTTCTTAAACCCAGGCGTTTGTGTCTGCTCTTTGGGAAGCCCCAGTGGCTCTGAGGTGGAAAGCACCATGAGCTCAGAACTTTTCCAGTCATCTGCAGAGCAGCAGGCTTCTTGTGTTCTGGGGCCATTATTTAACAGAAAGTGTAGCAAGACATCACAAGAAAGAGAAAAGTTGGAGACTCCTACAAACACCAGATTCAAGATAGAGATAACTCACTTTCAAGATATAGCCAATCCATGATCCAACCGCCACCAACACATCCCCCTCCCTTCTACTGAAGCACTTTTCCATTTGTTGCTGTTAGGAACGAGGCTCAGCTCCTGCCTCTTTCTGCTTCAAGGGCCCAGCTTCAGTCCCAGACAACAGTAGATGAGACTACAGAGCGCAGAAACTGAAGGGGCATTCCCGCTCCTAACCATCCCTCGTCAGTGATGGGATTCATTTACAGCTGCTCCCAACTACTCACAGGTAAAACACACTCTTAGACACTGCCCTGGGAACATGACATTGAAGTGAAAGGATTTTCCTTATGTACTGTTAAGTGTTTGTCCAATTGACACAAGGTTGAATCAGTATGGAGGATGGAACCTCAATTAAAAAGTTGTCTCCATCAGACTGGTCAGTGGGAGTGTCTGCAGGGTATTTTCTTCAATAAAGGTTAGTGTGGGAGGGCCTAGCCCACTGGTGACAGTGTCACCTCTACATCTCATAGCAGGAGCTGTGAGAAAGAAAACTGAGTGAACCCCGAGGAGCAAGTCAGTAAGCACTGCTCCTCCATGGCCTCCACACCAGCTCCCACCTCTGGAATCCTGCCTTAGCTTCCCACAGTGATGGACTCTAACCTGTTAGTCAAAGAAACCGTTTCCTTCCCATGCTGGTTTTATTCATGGTGTTTATCACAGCAATGGAAAAGTAAATTAGTAAATTGTTTTGTTTTGTTTGAGACAGACTCATACTCTTTAACTCAGGCTGATCTCAAGTTCTCCACCCTCCTGTCTCAGTCTCCCCAGTGCTGGGAACAGATGCACATCACCAAACCCACTTAATATTCTCTTTTGGATGTCAGTTTCAAATGCTCCTAGTGTTTTGGAGTTCCATAGTGATTAGTAACAACAGTAGTGTAGGCACTTTTGTGGCGTTCTGTTGTGGAGTTCTATTGTTTGTTTTTAAACTAATTTTTATGTTCATTGGTGTTTTGCCTGCATGTGTTTCCATATGAGGGCATCAGATCCCTTGTAGCTGGAGATACAGACAGTTGTGAGCTACCATGTTGGTGCTGGGAATTGAACCCACGTCTTCTAGCAGCCAGTGCTCCAAACCCCTGAGCCATCTCTCCAGCCATGAGTTCTATGGTTCTTATAGGACTTTCGACTTTCATGCCCCCAACTTCACATGTCATGAGATCTCAGTCATGAGCTCCACTGTGCCAGTGAGAAAGCTGCAGCCCTGCAAATAGAAGAGATTTTACCCAGAGTGTCACTAGGGGCCAGTCCAGGGTGGGACTTGGCGTCTTTCCTCAACACTATAGGGTGAAGTTTCCCCATACACCTTCTCAGATTTCTTCCTCCTGTAGTGCCAATACCAACAGAAGCAAACCAGGAGGGCCCAAGGGCTCATAGTTCCACTCAGAACTTGCTGCTCTTTCATTCATTTCACTACTTAAAACAGGGGCTATTCTACTGAAACACAAAGATGATCACAAACCAGGGAGGGAGGAAAGGAAGGAGAGAGGGGGAATGAGGAAGAAAGGGAGGGAAGGAGAGAGGGGAGGGAGGGAAGGAGGTATGGGAGGGGGAAGAGAGGAAGGGAAAGAGATGTAGGAGGAGGGATGAAGGAAGGGAAGGAAGGAGACAAGGGAGGGAGGAAGAAAGGAAAGGAAGGAGACAGGAGATGAAGGAAGGAAAGAAAGGAGAGAGGGAGGAAGGAAGAGAGAGAGGAGAGAGGAAATGAGGGTGCTGATGTACAAAAGAGTTCCAAAATAGCCCAGAATGGAGTATAACAAAGGTTTATTTATTGGGGGTTAAACTTATAGAAAGAATAGTGATCTACAGTCCTCTGTGTGCACTGGGAACTGGAACAGAATCCAGTGGCCAAGAGGCCCAGTGCATGCTTTTCATCTGCATTTATAGTACAATAGACCATGCCCAAAGTGGGCTGGTATCTTAAAGGTTAATGACTGAAGAAGTTCCCACAGCAGAAGAGAGGGAGGGAGAGAAAGAAAGGGAGGAAATATCTTATAGAACTACAATGGAGCCTCATATAGTTTTGCTGACTTTTGAAAGAGGCCTCTGGGATGAGCCTGTGGTGTACATTTTGCAGTGAGGAGCTGAGACTCTGGTAAATCTTGTGCCTATGGCAGATCAAAAACATCTTCTCTTTTCTTGAGAATCTGTCTGCATAACTGTCATGGTTGAGGAGGGAAGGAATAAAGCCACCACTGGCTTCATGTAGACATTCCTAGATAAAGCCAGGTGATGCTGTTCATGCAGCAGTACAGTGGGTGAGTAATGCCACCTCGCTGAGATATGATGAAAAACGCTAACAATGGCTCTCAGCTTTTGATTTCGGGGTTTCATTTAGAAGCATCCGAGATAGATTTCTTACATCCAGATTCCCTATATTATAATTTTAATCAAATACTATGTAGCACATAAAAGAATTCCCCCTTGGTCCACTCCCTCATCATGATTTCCCCACGCTGCTGTCACCTCCAAGACTTTCCCCGTGAGTTACAAGAGTTTTCTTTCAGAGTTTTCCAACTGTTGATATTTCACAAAAGCTTAAAAAAAGGCGGGGGGAGGGAAGGAAGAAAGCAACAGTGTAATTTAGTGGAGAAGGCAGATTCAGTCCTTATATGATACAGAGCTGCTTCACTTGAGTTATTCCTTTCAAAGCACAGAACCTTTACTGGGACTCTAGAGCTTGGCATGGGGACAGGACTGACAGAAAGATGAATGGCAAAGTTCCTGACTTCATAGAGCTTGCAGCATATGGTGGCATTACTGACTAGTATTTACTGTCAACTTGACACAACTTAGAGTCATCTGGGAAGAGGAAACCTCAATTGAAGAATTTCCCAGATCCGATTGGCCTGTGGCCATGTTTATGGGGAATTGTCTTGATGGTTGATTGATGGAGGAGGGTCCAGAGCACTGTGGGTAGTGCCAGCTCTGGAAATGTGATCCTGGTTCTAAAAGAATGCTAGCCGAGCATGGACCAGAGACAGAAAGGCAGTAAGTAGTGTTCCTCTTTGGTTTCTGCTTCAAGTTCCTGCCCTGACTTTCTTTAATGAGGGACTGTGGCCTGGAAGTATAAGCCAAATAAGCCCCTCCCTCCTCAAATTGTTTTTGGTCAGCATGTTTGTCACAGAGGCAAAAAACCATCTAGAACAGTGGGGAAGATTCAAGGGTGAACCCCAGTGAGTGTCTAGCAACTTTCCCCCAGTTTTTGTTCTCAAAAAATCATGTTTAATCCTTTCATTGTGTGTCTTATGGAGAGTGCATATCTACTTCCTGACACCCCCAAAACTGCTCTAAAGCAAAAACATTGTCACTTCTAGAGGGGACAACTAGCTTTTAATATGAACCTATGACTGTCTCACTCTGAGCCTTCAAATCCAGAAATAGGGATATTTACAAGGATACTTTTTTCTGGAAGTATTTATGTTCAAATTTCTGCAAATAGCAAATTTGAAAGATTTCCTTTTCAGATGCAGTAAGAGAGGCCCCCTCGAGGGCCACTTCCTGCTGTGCCAGAATAAAGGCTGACAGCCTTCAAGTATTAAAAAGAGCTAGCAAAATGCCTCAACTACTTGGACTGTGTGAACCAAAGCAGTGGGGGAATAAGCACATGACTCTGCAGGAACAAAGAACATTATTCAGCAAAAAGGACGAGAGAGAGGCATTCTGCATTAGGCTATAAAATAATTTTCCCCACAGCATATTTTTAGATCACTGAGCTGCAAGAGTGCTGATTTCTTTCCGAAACAGATTCTCAAGAATTATTGAATGCCTGTTAAAAAAAAATAGCAACTAAACGAAATTCCTTTGCCTGACAAACATTGAAATGCTATCCCTCACAGCCACAAGAGAAATACTCTCATATATATAGCAAGAGTATAAATCTTCTCAAAAGTAATCTCACCCTTCTAAGTCTTGGTAGACCAGATGTTTTTATTTCAGTTCTTAATTCATGGACTCAGCCATTGGTCAGCTGTGACTGAACTGCCCTGCAAAGCAAGGATGCTGCTATCCATAGTACTGACCCAACTTTTAACAACCTCACAGACTGACTCACCTTTCAACAGCCTCACAGGCGGGGTGATGTGAATCATCCCTGTCTAATCCCGCCTCACAGAGGTGAAAAATTGGGTTGCTGTCCGTGGTTCTGAGCTATCTATCTAATGTGTCAGAGATGCCCACCCATGCACCCGGGCCCAAAGAGGTGGAGGGAACCAGAGAGCCTCTATCCATGGTTCTGAACAATTTTTCCGGGGTAAGTTCGATGGCCTGCTGTCCACGGTGCTGAACTACCGCCCCTAGCCCCTGAGGGAGGAGGGAATTGTGTGGCCTCTGTTCACAGTGAGAAACCCGCTGTGCACACCGGACAGAAATCTCAAGGTCCAAATCAGGAGCAGAAGGAGACGAAGCACGAGCAAGGAACTCAGGACCGCGAGGGGTGCACCCACACACTGAGACAATGGGGATGTTCTATCGGGAACTCACCAAGGCCAGCTGGCCTGGGTCTGAAAAAGCATGGGATAAATTTGGACTAGCTGAACATAGCGGACAATGAGGAAGAATGGGAACTCAAGAACAATCGCAGTGGGTTTTTGATCCTACTGCACGTACTGGCTTTGGGGGAGCACAGGCAGTTTGGATGCTCACCTTACGAGACCTGGATAGAGGTGGGCAGTCCTTGGGCTTCCCACAGGTCAGGGAACCCTGATTGCTCTTCGAGCAGATGAGGGAGGGGGACTTGATCGGGGGAGGGGGAGGGAAATGGGAGGTGGTGGCGGGGAGGAGGCAGAAATCCTTAATAAATAAATAAATTAAAAAAAAAAAAGAAACCCGCTGTGCGGTTGTCCATGATTTTGACCCACCTTTCCAACCTCAGGGTCTGGAGGCATCTGGTGTAGCTAAGCACAGTTAGAATTTAAAGCCGTGTAGCAGTGCTGTTCTTACATCGCTAGTTGTGAGACCAAGTACAAAGTACTCGCTTCCTTTTCATTCATAACTTCTTCAGAACATAAAATAAGAACATTTAAAGGTTCCAACATCTAATAACTTGATGACTTCAAACTGCCAACTCTTTGAACATATGCCAAGTATTTGAACACTCTTGATTTGATCCAACAGAATATCATGAAAGGCCATCTCTAATATTCAATGTATTATGATGTTCAACAACAGAGGGATGGATAAATAAAGTGTGGCATATATACATAGTGGAAGCTTTTGGCAGCCATTTACAAGGAAATTAAACTGTATACAATCAAAGTGTGTGAATTAAGATTTCTCAGAAAGATAAATATCAGATGTTTTCTCATATTTGCAGTTCCTAGATTCTATATAACTTTATGCACACACACTCTCTCTCTCTTCTCTCTCTGCCTCCCTCCCTCTGTGTGTGTGTGTGTGTGTGTGAGAGAGAGAGAGAGAGAGAGAGAGAGAGAGAGAGAGAAGAGAGAGAGAGAGAGAGAGTAAGAGAAAGAGAGAGAGAGAGAGAGAGAGAGAGAGAGAGAGAGAGATCAATGTCAAAATGAAATTGTCTAGGGAACAAACAGAATTAACAGGGCTGGAGGACTGTGCTCAGCATGCAGTATATATCTGTAGTGTATATATATATATATATATATATATATATATATATATATATATATATATTTTAAAAAAGACTATGACAGTTTTCCTTTGTTGGCTTGAATGAAACCAGTGGGCACATTAAGGGTGTTCATGAGGTGAGGAACTGAGGGCAGCCTCTGGCCCACAGTCAGGTAGGAAACTGGAGGCACCCCATTGCCAACAGCAGCCAATGCACAAAAATCATAGGGCCTGTTCATGTGGACTTGGCAGGACAACCTTCCCCATCTGAGCCTTGAGATGAAGTGGGGACACCAGCTGACTTCTTGATTACAGTTTTCTGATGATACCTGGAAGCAGAGGTCCCAGGAAAGCTGCATCAGATTCCTGACTCAAAGAAACAGGGAGGTGTTTGTTTTAAATAATTAATCTTGTACTAACTTGTCAAAGAGCAAGTAAACAGCATGATAAACATGGCTCCCAAAGTTCTTGGGCCCACATATTAGACTTAGGGATTTAATGAGAAATTGATGGGCTCAGCTGATGTCAGGCACTCTCTCCCACAAACCAATGAGGATAGTGGGTGAGTATAGTCAGCAGGCTAGCAGCTCTCAAGACAGCTAACTGAATTAGATAGGCCATTTCCTAGCAGAAAACCAAGCAGTTTTATATTCAAGCAAAGCATGAGCTTCCCACAGCAAATGGTCAACAAAGCCCAAACGTTTCTCGCCTATAGATGTAGATGAGTTAATTGCAGATTAAAATGCAATCACCCTTGGACTGCAGGAAGTGTGATTCAAAGAGGGAATTTTGCAAGGAATTTTAAGACTAAAAACTGAACAGGAGTAATCTAGAAGAACAAGAAAGAGCTGAATGTTTAGACACAGGGGGCATGCTGTAGAAAACCCCAAGAGCTGGAGGGAAACTGAGATATTTGGTGGATCTGAAATATTTATAACATGGTGAACTCATACTATGGAACATGTAGAGAAGCACCAAGAGAGAGGCTGAAGACATTTGTTAGAAACAGGGACATGAAAGACCTTGTATGTAGTCATGGTTCCTGATGACATTGCAGGCTCCACCGTGAGTCAGGCACATGTAGTCAGAAATGATGCTGTCATGACCGACACACAGCATGGACCCAATAATCCTGATTTGGACCTCAGAAGCTACTACAGGGGAAGAAGTACTCTGTGTACCTGACAAAGGAGGACCTTCTGGGGTCTGCTGGGGCATGTGCTTTTCATCCTGACTCACCATCTGCTTTGTGCTTTAGGGATATTATTAGAAAGACCCACAGGGCACACCTGCATCCTACCTATAGGAGATCGGGAAGTTTTGCTAATGTTGTTTTTCATACCCACTTTCTTAGTTATGATTTCTATTGCTGTAAAGAGACACCATGTCCACAGAAACTCTTATAAAGAAAAGCATTTAATTCAGGTTGGCTCAGAGTTCAGAGGTTTAGTCCATTGTCATCATGGAGGGGAGCAGGGCAGCAAGCAGGCAGGCATGGTGCTGGAGAAGTGGTTAAGAGGTATACATCCAGATTCTCCAGCAGCAGGAGAGACTCTGGGCCTGGCTTGAGTATTTGCAACCCCAAAGTCTACCCCTAGTGGCACACTTCCTCTCTCAAGTCCACACTTCCTAATAGCAGCACTCCCTAAGAGTCTATGGGGGATGTTTTATTCAAACCACCATACTCACCATGGGAATGTGGGAAATTGTGTACAGACACTGTCAGTGTGGAGAGGTTGTTTAAAAAGTATAAGGCATCACTGAGTGACGGCTGTCTTTGTAGACTTTATGAACCAGCCAGAGGTTTTATTATTCATGGGTGGCCCCAGTGGAAAGTCTTAGGGCAAGGAATGCCATAGCTACTTTTATGACTTGGTAGGCTGTAAAGCCATTTCCTTCAGGTTAGAATATTTCATCCAGCAGCTCATTATGAAAGGAAGTAAACAACTCCAAATAGCATTAGGAAGTCCCTGAAACTGGCCAGACTCCCTAGGCTCCTCCTTCCTCAAGAGTATAAAGAAAGTAAAAATGGCTGAGCATCACTCAGATAAGCCAAGTTGCAACGAAGAGTCTCAAACAGCCAGTTTGCCTAGAAGTTGAGCCTGCTGAGCTATCTAGAGAGGCTCAGATAAACTGAGCCACCTGGAAAAGCCATTCTCCAACCTACAGAGCTTCCTGCAGGTCATGTGTTCCACGTTTCCAGCTTTTGTGAGCTGTCACCATCTTGGGGTGGACTTTGGTGATACAGCTGTCTTTGAGTCATTTCTACTCCTGCAAGTAACCCCTCACCTATTTTCTTGGTATTCTATTGCTGTGAAGAATTACCATGACCAAGGTAACACTTATAAAAGAAACCATTTAATTGGGGCTTGCTTACAGTTTGAGAGGTTTAGTTTATTATCATCATGGTATGTGGGAGGGGCACACAAGCAGACATGGTACTGGAGAGCTCTACATTGAGAGCTCTACATCTAGATCCACAGGCAGCAGGAAGAGACGGTGTCTGACTTGAGCATTTGAAACCTCAAAGCCCACTGCCGGTGACACACTTCCTCCAATAAAGCCTCATCTCCTAATTCTTTTAGTCTTTTCAAATAGTGTTATTTCCTGGTGATTAAGCATTCAAATATATGAGCCTATTGGGCCATTCTTATTCAAATCACCGAACCTGTGTTTCTGTAAGTAATAAAACACCTATGAAATTCATTGCTTTATCAAGTTCGACTTTGGTGATACATGTACTTTGGTCTGTCGTAGGCTCCCTATCTGAAGAGAGTAGATTTATAATACCTGTGAGTGTACGTGTGTGTGTGTGTGTGTGTGTGTGTGTGTGTTGCATAACAGAAGATCACTAGGCTAGCACAATGGAGATTGGATTGGAGGCCAAGAGGTTAGATGCTGAAGCATCAGACGAGGAAGCCCGAGTGTCTGAGATAAAGTTGGGGCAATGAGAATGGGATGAGGGTTGCCCGTGAAGTCTAGAAGGCCACAAACAAGGACACTCACTGAAGAAGGGAGAATATTCAATATACTTCCCTGCCTTCCCTAGTCCTCATTTTAGCATCTACTGAGGCTCCTCTTTGGTCCATAGGGTCAAATTTAATTTTTCAAGTGCATTTCCCCAAGGAAATAGTAGAATAAATGGAGGAACCTACTGAAGGTGTATAACTCTGTTCCTCTAGTACAGCTTTTACTCTTCTGCTGAGTGTGGAGGCCTAAACTCCATCATGAAGCTGATCAGGGTCTTGTTCCTGTGGGTATGGTGACCTTGAGGTCATAACTATCCCCTTCTTTTCCACCCAGTAAACGAGCCATAACGGATCCATGCAGAATCATGAAACTGCATGGTTTATGGCATGAAATGTATCCCACAAAATATGTTTTGAGAGTCCACAAAGCAGGTTCCATAGGAAAAGGTTAATCACAGTGATGTTTCACAGTTTCCATGTCTGCTCCTGTAGAGGTTAAAGGGTCCACAGGAAAGACCAGAGGAAGGAGGCTGAAATGATCACGTGTGCCTTCTGGAGGAGGGCGTGGCTGGAGCTGTGTGCCTCTGAGAATAGAAAGATTACCTCAGCAAGGTGAAAACCAGAGGGACAGCTGCAAGGCAGGACGACAGTAGGGTCATTTACTAGAACCAAATGGTGGGATGCTGGAGAGACTCTGAGATGTCCCCAAGGACCCAGATTCTCAGGCTTCATATTTTTGTCAAACCCTCTTCTCTCGATTGCAGTCACGATCTATGGTTTGCTCTTAACCAATAAAGCATAGCAAAGGTGAGAGGGTGCCATGCTGGCAATCAGATTATGTAAGATTATGGCTTCATCTTCCCAGCAGACTCTTTTTATTGCCTTCTCAACTTGCACAGTTTGCAAGCCGATGGAGAGGCCCACATGGCAAGGCACTGAAAGTGGCCTCTAGCCAAAAGTCAGCTGGGAAATGCTGAAGCAAGTTCAGCTTCCCTCGGGGAACTCCACTGTGCCAATGGTGGCATGAGCAATTAGCTGAGGTGGATATGAGCCCAGCGAGCCCTCTGCTGGGGTCCCAGCCCTGGCTGGCTTGCTTGACAGAAAACCCAACAAATATGGGTCTCTGTTTCTAACACAATAACCGTGTGATAATAAAGTGTGTGTGTTGAGAGACAAGCCAGAGAAATGGCTGTGTGAGCAGGAGGACCGAAAGTTAATCCTCAATATCCATATGAAAAACCCTATTATCCCAGCCTGGGGAGGTAGAGAAAGGTGGACCCCTGTGATACACAGGCAGGTCAGCCTAATTGTTGACCTCCAGGTTCATTAGAGACCCTATCTCAACAAATGAGGTGGAGTGAGTTTGAACAAGACACACATCAGCATTTGGCCTTCCTGTTCATGTACACACATGTGCACCCCCATACCTGCACAGAAAATGTGTGTTGTGGCTACCAGCAAAAGCTAACCGATACATTGACTTCAGATGTGTCCTGACCACCTCTGACTGAACGTTCTTCTCTGTAAGTGGTGTATATGTGGCCCACCTCTTGGGTTTGGTTAAGGAATTCAATAAAACAAGTCGGGGAGTGTCAACATTTTGCAAAGTTTATGGCAGGTGTTCAATCTATGGTCACTACAGCTATTGTCACCTCCCACCCCAAATAAAGGAAAAGCAATTGCAATAGGTTTTAAAATAAGTTGTGTATGTTCTGCCACCAATTGGGGGATACTCATGGCTTTATCGGCTCCTCCTAGATATTACACTCCAGGACAGGGGGAATCATTGCTAAATGCTCTAGCATCTCACAGGCTCTGACTCTGCACCAATCACAATCTAACCCCATCCTCCAAAGAATCCCCAGCGTCCTTGTAAAACAGGACAATTCATCCTTTGTCAGGGAAGAGAAGGGCGGCTCCGAGTTGGTTCTCAAGTCAGCATTCCCAAGTCAATGTCTTTGTTTAGAACACTGCACTTTTTTTCACACCTCTATCCTACTCAGCTTTCAACACAGCAGCTGGTGGATGCTAGTCACTTCGAAGCTGCGAGACAGAATGAGGAGAGTGAGCATATTCTCTACTGCATTTCCAGAGAAGTTTGGCTGAGCCAACAGAGTTGGAGTCTTTGGGACAGATTTCCTTGTATTCGTGCTGTCTGTTTTCTTTCTCTTTTTTGCTCTGTATTAATTCAGCCATCATCCATCACTGCCTGTTGCGTCTCACATTCCTCTCCTTCTATAGTTTCCCCAGCCATCTGAGCGAGCATGGGTGAGCGTGCATGCACACACAGCATGATTTCCCCTTCTGAATTAGTGACTGAGCATGGATGAGTGTGTATACACACCCCTGCACAGATATACCCCCACCCTGTTTCTGAATTAGTAACACTGTGACAGAAAAGTAGAGACCCCATCACACACTTCATTTTTGTGAGTTTCCTGTTCATCTACCTTTTCTGTTCTCAAGGACTGTACACTGTCAGACAAGCTTCTGTGACCCATGGTTAGCAAGGGGTCCCCAGAAGGACTTTGAATGACTGGCATGAAGAAGAAACTGATGGAAACATACCATTTTGGTATGCTCCCTCTCTCCTTCCTTCCTTCCTTCCTTCCTTCCTTCCTTCCTTCCTTCCTTCCTTCCTTCCTTCCTCTCTCCCTTCCTCCCTTCCTCCCTCCCTTCTCTCTCTCTCTCTCTCTCTCTCTCTCTCTCTCTCTCTCTCTCTCTCTCTCTCTCTCTCTCCCTCTCTCTCCATGTATTTGTGTGTGTGTGTGAGTTCATATTAGGGGGTGCAGAAATTGAGTGCCTTCCTCACTTTCTATCCACCTTACTTTTTAGGCAGGGTTTCTCACTGACCCAAAAATCACTGATTCAGCTAGATTATCTGGCCACTGAGCCCCTGGGATCCTCCTGCCTCTGCCCTACTTCCCCACTTGTTTGGGACTGCAGGATTGCCCCATCATTTCTGGCTTTTTATGTATACTGGGAATCCGAACTTGGGTTTCCATGTTTGTAGAGCAAGTACCTTATCTACGGAGCCATTTACCCAGTGCTGCTTTGGACATGTATTGTCTTTAAAAAAAATTCACAACTATTTACCTATTTAATTTATTTGTGTGCACACTTACACACACACACACACACACACACACACACACACACACACACACAGGCATGTACCGCAGTCCACATGTTGAGGTCACAGGATAGTCTGTAGGAATCAGTTCTCTCCTTTTACCATGTGGGGCTTGGAATCAAAGCCAGGTTGTCAGACTCGGCAGCAAGCACCTTCACCCACTGAACCATCTTGTGAGCTCCTGACATGAACCTAAATGGTCTCTGAAACATAGTACATTCCATTGATGCATCTACCAACCTTCCTTACAATCAAAACTGATGGTAGAGGAAATAAGGTTGGAGAAGAAATGGAAAAAAATTATTTTTTGTCCAAAAGCAGCTGTGATGACACAGTGTTCTGAGCGGGAGAGCTCTGAAGTGACAGAGACTGGACAGGACAGAAGGATGGACTTTCAGCCTCAGGGTTTTTGTTTGCTTTCCATTGTTGTGGTTTGCTCTGTTGTTGTTGTTTTCCTCAGAAAAAAGAGAGGTTCTTCTCCAAAGGTCTTCATTTACACCTGAGTGGTGGAAGGTGCAGGATTTTATAGATGATTCCCCGACTTGTAGGGCAATGGTATAAGATGTTTGCTATTAGTATGCAATTGATAACTGCTCAATGTCTGACATAGGCCTCTGATACATTAGGATATGGTAGATGAGATGGTCTTGGGCTCTAGAGGTTGCCATATTTCCATCTCTCAAACAGCTCATGGAATGTACCTGCTTGTGAACTGTAGGCTGAGGTGAAAGGGGCTGCTGCCACAGAACTGTGGCTCAATTCATGTTGGAGATGACGGTGATGGTGATGATGATGAGGGTAACTGATGTTGGAGATGACAGTGATGGTGATGATAAAGGTAGCTGATGATGGAGATGATAATGATGAAGGTAGCTGATGATGGAGATGATGGTGATGGTGATGATGATGACGGTAACTGATGATGGAGATGCAGTGATGGTGATGATGATGAGGGTAATTGATGTTGGAGATGACGGTGATGGTGATGATGAAGGTAACTGATGATGGAGATGAAGGTGAGGATAACTGATGTTGGAGAAGACGGTGATGGTGATGATGATGAGGGTAATTGATGTTGGAGATGACGGTGATGGTGATGATGATGGAAATTGATGTTGGAGATGAACGGTGATGGCGATGATGATGAAGGTAACTGATGATGGAGATGATGATGATGAAGGTAACTGATGATGGAGATGACGGTGATGGTGATGATGATGACAGTAACTGATGATGGAGATGATGGTGATGGTGATGATGATGAAGGTAACTGATGATGGAGATGATGGTGATGGTGATGATGATGAGGGTAACTGATGGTAGAGATGATGGTGATGGTGATGATAAAGGTAACTGATGATGGAGATGAAGGTGAGGGTAACTAATGTTGGAGAAGACGGTGATGGTGATGATGATGAGGGTAATTGATGTTGGAGATGACGGTGATGGTGATGATGATGACAGTAACTGATGATGGAGATGATGGTGATGGTGATGATGATGAGGGTAATTGATGTTGGAGATGACGGTGATGGTGATGATGATGACAGTAACTGATGATGGAGATGATGGTGATGGTGATGATGATGAAGGTAACTGATGATGGAGATGATGGTGATGGTGATGATGACGGAAACTGATGTTGGAGATGAACGGTGATGGCGATGATGATGAAGGTAACTGATGATGGAGATGATGATGATGAAGGTAACTGATGATGGAGATGACGGTGATGGTGATGATGATGACAGTAACTGATGATGAAGATGATGGTGATGGTGATGATGATGAGGGTAACTGATGATAGAGATGATGGTGATGGTGATGATGACGGAAACTGATGTTGGAGATGAACGGTGATGGCGATGATGATGAAGGTAACTGATGATGGAGATGATGATGATGAAGGTAACTGATGATGGAGATGATGATGATGAAGGTAACTGATGATGGAGATGATGATGATGAAGGTAACTGATGATGGAGATGATGATGATGAAGGTAACTGATGATGGAGATGATGATGATGGCGATGATGATGAAGGTAACTGATGATGGAGATGATGATGATGGTGATGATGATGAGGGTAACTGATGAGGGACCCCAGCAGGGGACTCACATCCTGATCTCAGGCCTCAGCCTTCTTTCCTTGGTGATGTATCTTTGGCAGTTTTCTAGAATAGGTTATCTGTATAATCACCCTCGCTGCCCAATGTTCTTCCTGTGTCTCCTGAGACACCAGCTTTCGTAGCAATCCAGATTCCCTCCCTCTGTTATCACTCAAGGAATCTGTCCCTGGGATCTCAAGGTGGAATGTGTATGCAGAGCCTCTAATGGGGTAAGCTGGTTGCTGACTGGTTAGAATAAATAAAGCCATTGTAAAGACCATAAATGTAAAACCAGGATAAAGAAACGTTGCCTTCCCAGTACTCAAGACATCTCTTCTGCAAGCACAAGTAAGGTGATGGGTGGAAGCTCCTGTCAGTGGCCCCAGATGGTCAGCTGGGCATGTGTGGTGGAGGGAGCAGACAGCTCTGCTGAGTGGCTTCAGGTCATATGTCAGCTCACGGCGTGTTGTCTCGTTGTAACAATGGCCCCCCATCATCGGAGAGCATGAGTCAGGTTTTGGAGCAATCAACATTATGGACAGCTGAGTCTGATAGGAAAGACCAGGGAGTGTGACGGCCTTCACATTTCTAGCAATTTTACGGAAATGCCCATTTTATGAAACAATCTCCCAGCAGACCTGCATTTACTATGGTAATATTATTCCCTGGAATGGAATAATGAGTGTGGTGTGTACACAGTAATTAATTTCACAATTTTTTTTTCCAATTTAACCTCAAGAGCCCAAACCCAGCAAGTCAGCTTTGGAGAATCATAAATAAAGTCCCCAGGAAGGGGCTTTGTTTGAAAGTAAGTTTGTAAGTGGCAACAAGGCTATTGTTCTTTGGTCCCTCACACCACACGTTATCATGAGAGAGAGAAAAAAGCAGAAAAAATAAGAAGCAACTTTCATTTAGGAATGTAAGGTTGTCCAATCTCTGGTTTTGGGATATGTAGCCATGAAGAAGGCAGAAAGGGGGTGTGTCCTGTAACGAAGCTGGCAGAAGCCAGAGAGGAAGGAGAAGCTAGAGGTGACGTGCCAGCTCTGAGATGAGATAATCGCTGTCACAGAAGAATGGGGAATAGAAAATACTGGTGTGTCTGACTTAGCGAGCCTCTGCAAAGACATTTGGAGATGCTTTTCTCGGCACTTGATCTGAGTCGCTCTGGGTGGAAGCCCCTGGTTGTGTACAATTCTAACAATGCCTTAGATAGCATTAAGATTTCTCCTAGCTAGAGAACAAGCCATACCTTTGGCTTAAGTAGGTACTGAGTATGAGTAGGTACAAAGGCCTGAGAATGGACGCCTTTGTTTCTGAATAGAAGGAAAACCCCACCTGGGGGCATCCGGAGGACCAAACACCTTGCCAGCACCTGGAAATAGCATGGCAAGAATAACTCAAGCTGCAAAGCAGACTAAGCTCATTCCTGCTGCCGCTTTAGTTTGATGAGGGAGAGGAATCAATTCTCAAAGTAGCGAGGACTGTAGAAATATTGGTACCTCGAATGCGCTGCAGCGTGGGTGGGATAGAGCCGCTTAGGGACCGGAAGGCAGGTCTGTGCACACAGAGACAGCACAAGCAAGTCTAATCAATTCAGCCTGTGCCAATGTTCTTCACGGAGGGACATTCTCCATTGCTGGTTGGGAAGTCTCTGCACCCACCATAGATTACGGCAGGAGACATTTGCCCTTGCTACCATCACACCACACTGTTTTCCGGCCTGTCTGAGACAGAGAGACTTGACCTGTCTTGTATTCAATCCAGCTAAGCGGGGAGCAAAATGACCATGGACTTTGGGTTCTCCTCCGAGAGATCCCATTAATAGCATTGGGAGTCAGCCTCCCTGAATCAATGAGCCTGGCTGTGTATTGCATTTGTTTTTGACATTTCCAAATCACCATTGAAATCTGTTCAAGCTGTCCGGGGTCCAGAGAGCCAAGCCTCCAAGGGCAAATGCTCTGTCCAGTGCAGAGTCTGGTAGTTTGCTGAATGATGTCCTGAAAATCCCAACAGAAGCCCAATGAACTGACTTCCCCAACACAAAATCTAACCCCTTGTAAACACATGTAAAGTGGAACACATCAGGAGGGGGGAATGCGAATTAAATAATCCCACACTAGCTCCAAATAGAGTATATTAAGGTTTTTCTTTATTAAAAGGGAAACTCCTGGAACAGGAATGGGGGTCCAACATCCAGGTGTGGAGCATAGGAAGAGAGGGGGCGAGTGGACAGGCTGTGGCTTTTGCTACCCAAAGCCATGTCTCAACCTTGTCCAGCCTCTCAAAGGCCATTAGCTAATGGAGGTTCCCCATCACTTCCCCCTTTTGTCTAAATAAGAGAGTTCCAAACCCAATACAAAACTATATACAATAAAAACAGATATCAAGTATAAAAATTAGAATTGCAACCAGCATAAACAATATTAAACAAAGAACATATGCTAAATGTTTCAATAATCATTTTATCCTTAAAGAGTCTAAGTCTTGTATTAGAAATGGCTTGGCTAAATCATAAGAGGAAAGTAACTACAACTATCTAATCTTTAACCCCATCGAAGGCCTGAGAAAGGAGATGATATTACTTGAGTAAGCAGGAAGTGCAATCAAGCAGCTTCCAAAATGTACAGTAGATGACTGACTACCTGGGCAATCACCCAAAGTCTCATTTGCAATGTTCAAACAACCAACTTTGGCTAAGGCCTAAAGTAACTGACAGACCATTTTCAGAGGCAGGAAAAAATTTCAAAACTGCCTTTCCCTGTCTTGGCAAAGCTTGGCAGTCTTTTTTCTTGTATCCTGCTTGTCCAGTCTGGACACCGTGCATTTTGTCAGTGGTCAAGGCATGGTCAGTTCCTTGCCCAATGGCTAGTTTTACATAGAAGAAAACAAGCTCCAAGTAGAGTGTCTTTGGTGCTTAACATTCTCTCGGGAATAGATCGGTGATGCCAGGAGCAATTGTGTCTCACGTCAGAACCCTAAGCTATTTAAGTGTCATGTTTTAGAGTTTCACATGGGACCATCACCTGAGCCACCTGGGTATAACGATGGCACAGAAAGCAGGAAGCAAGAGCCAGTGCACTTGCCGTTAGACATCAGATACTGGTTTGGGAAGCAACAGGACCTCCTGAGGGTGCTCTCTAGTGGGGCTACTTACCTTTTAACTCTCATGATGACCAGACAGCAAGAACACCTGAACACCTGAAATGAAGCTGGACTCTCGCAGTCTCTATGGCCGTTCTCTTGGTGCCTTCTCAATATGTCACAATTTATTAGATCTGTCTTTGATCGCAAAATCGCAGGTAACAGGAAACTCGCTACCTACCAAGACAGCTCATCTGGTGTTGGGCTTCTCTTACCTGGGGCTAGGTAGTAATAAGTCTCCATACCCTGCTTTATCACATAAGCAAACAGGCAGCTGTGAACCCATATAATGGTTAACAAAGGTTGCTTGCTGAGCTGGATTTTGTCCGTAAAATATAATTTGCCCATCACTGATCTAGTATGAAAGTGCTCTTCCTTGTTCTGAAGAAATTTAACCATGTCTTTGGTGTTCTGGACTGACCTGTAGGGGTCATGTAGATCTGGCAAGACAGTCCCTGGAAGTTGGTGGCACCTCTTTCTGAGCATCTTTCCTTTCACCTACTGCCTTGGCTGGTCCCAGTATCCGTTCCAGATCTTTCTTACCTCTGCAATGAAGTCTAGCGGTTAATTGCTTAACTGCAAAGGAAGGACATAGAACCCACCATTTCCTTTCCTATGAAACGCTGGTGTCTTTCTGCTTCCTCTCCTCCTCCTGGTCAAGTCTCATCACTTCCCACACTGGTCCACGTTCTATGAGTCAAGGTGCTGCAGCTGTGTGGACGGGCCCTGCTGGTCACCCTACATTTCTGGCTAGCACATGCTCTGTTCATCTCCCTGTAGCCTTTATCCCACAGAAGCTGAAGTTGTGGGGACAGCAAGGAAGACACAGGAAGATCATTTGGAAAGGGCAGTCCCGCACTACCCGGGAAGAAGCATGGAATCAAGTTTGGACTCTACCCTGGGACTGACTGTGAGACTCAGGTATTTATTCATCCTCTTACATGTGTGACAGAAGCCAGTGCAACAGGGACACGAAAGCTTCAAGATTTATGAGCACTGGAGAAAGTCGTTAACAGGTGGATATTATGATCTTGCAGGTTTGTTTTAATTATTTATGATCATTGCACACACATATAGTACCTGGGGTGACTTTTGATGCTTGCATGCGTGACATCTGCATCTAATAAGAATATCCACTACATCAAACATTTGTTTGTGTGTGTGTGTTCTGTGTGTGTTAAAACATGTTTGAAATTCTTTATCAAGGCACACATGCTCAGCAGACTGAGATGGGAGGTGTGAGAGTTTTAGGCCAGTCTGGAATATATAGAAAGACCCTGTCAAATGAAAGAAAAAAGAAAGGAAGGAAGGAGAGAAGGAAGGATCAGTTCACATTCTTTTCCTCATATTTTGAGATATGCATCGTGATATTGTTATGCGTAACCACTCAGCTGTGTGGCAGAACCCTGGCAATTCTTCCTCCTGACTGTAGCTTTGAACCTGGAGACTTTCCTCAGCCTGTTCTCTCCTGCCCCTGTCTGCTATGCACTCCTGCATTCTCTATTTCTATGAGATCAGCATCTCTAGATGCTACACAATGTGTGACTAGCTATGTGTGGTGGTTGATTGAATCTGGACTCAACTAAAAGGTAGGCCTCTGGGTCGTCCTGCGAGGAATTTTCCCAATCTGATTATTTGAAGTGGAAAGATCTATTCTAAACGTTAGTGGCCCATTCTGTTTTTATTGTTCTGAGCTTGTCTGTTTTGTTGTTTTTTGCTTTTTGCTTTTTAACCCCTTGCCTGACTTGCCTTCTCTCTTGTTGGCAAGTTCATCTACTTTATTGCTGGCTCTGCCACATCCTTCACTGATATTAGGACCCAGCTTTGGCTCCCAGTGTGGACTAAAGGTCAACCCTCCGGAAACCTTTGGGACCTTCAGCACCAGCTTAGGAATGACAGCAGCTTTCTCTAGGGAAAAAATAACAATGCCGTCTGAGGTCCCTGCCTGGCTTCTGCTTGGAAGACCTAGCAGGGGATTCGACAATATAGATGAATAAATAAATGGAGAAAAGGCCAAAATTGCAGACCATCACTACCAAGGAAAGCCTCAGAGACCCCTCCTCCATCCCACACTCTCAAAGTCTTCCAAGAGGGAGTGTCTCCATGCTCCGGAGATACCGGACACCATGTGGGTCCCGAGAAGGTGTGATTCTCTATAAGGTCTGTCTTCTGCTTCTGCTTCTCATTCACACCAGCCAGGAAGAGAATAGCAGTCTGGAAAGAGTGAGGGATGGAGCTGGGACTGGTCCTCTGGAGAGGTGGCAGGAGCGCCTGTCCTGGTGGGAAGGGAAAGGATGTCCCCACGTGTGCATGCTTTTCAGATATGGAGGAGTCCTTGCACCCAGCTGCTGCCCCGGTGCTGGTGGAGGTGGTGGTGGTGGTGGTGGTGGTGGTGGTGGTGGTGAGATCTGAGAATCTGCTCACCACAGGGTCTAGGTTCTACTTCGAAGGTACCCACTGCATTTGGCTGTTTGTCCCCTGAACCTCAGAAACCGTGGTCCCAGCCTGCTTTGACAAGGACTCTTTTTGGTCCCAGCCTGCTTTGACTCTTTTTGAGCCGTGGGGGTGTATTTTGGAGAGGTTCTGGAGAACCAGAAGATGTACTGTACACCTTACAGAAAATGTGTGCTCACATTCATGTACCCCAAGGACCCGTTTAACTGTGGCCTTTTGGGACGAAGACTCCATTTTAGTGAGGATGTTAAGTTACTTTGCCACTTCCTATAAACTGTAAACAATTGGACGCACCACGGCTTGAAGCCCATTCTAGCCTGAGAGGCAGCGAATCTACAAAGAGGAAGGCACCTGGAGGCAGATTTTTGAGTTCCTGCAACTAGACACCAGGTGCGTTGGCAGGGAGTCATGGGGCTGGAGACAGAGCGGTTACTAACCTAGCAGACATCCTCTGGTTCTCGGAGAGGTAGGAGGAGCTCAGAACCAAGAGATAGCGACCAGAGCTTCCATGATGAGGACAGAGCAAGAGCAGATGTCCAGGAAGGAGAGAAGGAGGCCAGGAAAGGGGAGGCACCTTTCTTACCCAAGTCCCTAGGTCCACAAGTACTCCACGTGGGTGGGGGCGTCTCACACACACCACGCGCCCCCAGCCACATTCGCTGGCTCATCTCTGCATTCCTATAGGCGTCAGGCCTCCATGGGCCACGTCGCCGCCACCTGCTGCTGTGAACCCAGCACTGGGGAACGTGCATTATTATCATTTTCCCTCCATCCACCCTCACCCAGGAGGTCCCTGATACACCGGACCAGGCTGAGGCCAGGTCTTCCCCGGCCCACTCCCCAGCAGCGACGTAGAGGTAGAGGGAGGAGCTCTGGCCGGCAACACTAGCCTTCCCCTGCCCCCTCCCCCACCGAAGCTCCCCTCCTCTCCCTCTTCGTTCCCCTCCCTACTCTTCCCCTCCCCTCTGCCGCAGCCCAGCTCCTAGCGCGTCAGCGTGGGCTTCCCGGAGCGAGTCGCTAGGTAACAGGGCTGGCTCCGCAGACCAGGGCCAGGGAAGCCCGCGCGCGTCGTCAGCATCAGCGGGGCGGGGGACTCACTGAACCTCCCCTGTCGGGGTCTGCAGACCCCCCGGGCTGGCTAGCGGTCCCCTACCTGGATGCCTTAAGGGTGCTGATCACCGTTGTCGAGCTACCCCTCTCCTGCGGGGACCCCGACGTCGCCGCCCCCTCCGACTCCCTAGCTGGTGTGCACCACTCTCAGTGCGGCCAGGTGGGCGACCCTCGGCTGCGGTTGCAGTGGTGGCCAGTAAGCTGCGATCTGGGGCCGGGTGGGACTACGCCACTATCGGGGCGTCTCGGGCCACCGCGGCCGGCAGACCGGCCATGTGCTAAAGTTTCTGGGGCTCGACTGGCCAGCGGGTGCACGGCGCGGGGCGCAGAGCGCGGTGGGTGGGGCGCGCGGTGCTGCCCGCCCCTGGCCCAGCAGGGCGCAGCTCTGTGCGCTCTCACGCTTTCTTTCTCTCCTTTCCCGGGCGCTGCTGTCCTCAGAGATCTTCCTCCGAGCCCAGGCGCGGGGCATGAGGAGCCCCCAAGTATCGCCTGCAGACAACCCAGCCACGCGCACACCTCGCCAGCCGCTGACGGGGACATGAGCAGTTCGATCCAGCTCTGGTGCCTGGTGGCCAGCCTCAGCCGGCAGAGGCCAATGGGTCCTTGCTGCCTGGGAGAATGAGGCAGGAACCCGCGGCCACCTCTCTCTCCTCCTTCTCGCCTTCCTCTGGCTCCCGCGCCCCGGGCCCGGGCCAGGCTGTGGCTCTGCTGCGTGCCCTGCGCGCCCCCCACCTGCCTCCGGATGCTCTTCTCGGTAAGCCAGGCCCTTAGCCTCGGGAACAAAGCCCCTTCGCAGGGCTCGGAAGCAGCCTCCAAGCCCCCTCTCCATTCACCACCCAGTGCCTGGAATTTGTCCCCAAACCCTACCTGAGTCTGAACTGCCAAGGTGCCTTCAAGACCCGATGTTTCCCTGGGCTATCTGGGAGACAGCAGCGGGCTTGCAGGCAAGCAAGAGACCTGTTTGGTCTAGATAAGCATCTATGTGTGAAACCTAGATTCGGACTTAGTCACTTGGGGGACCCTGATGTTTGGTAGGTGTCCAGGCATTGCTGGATGGTGTATCTTCAAACCGCTCCAAGGAAAACAGGTTCTCATTCTCAGTATTTCAGATCAGGAAACTGAGGCCCAGAGTGATTGGATATGCTAATCAAGGTCACGAGGTGGAAAGCAAGGTGCTCACCACCTCATCACACTGATCCTTTTGTCACAAACACGCCTGTCTCATTCCCTCCACTAGCTGCTCCCGCCTCAAGAGCCTCTGCATGTGTGTGAAAAGACGCCTTCCAATGACGGCTGAGACGGGATAAATTGCTAGTAGAATGCATTTTCCATTCACCCCTTCATCTAATGCTGCCAATCATGACGTGTGGTAACTGTGAAGCGTCCTCTTAGTTCAGTTGGGGGTACGTTGTGTGTGTGTCTCGGGGGGGGGGGGGGGGGGATCAATACATTTCCTTGTGCTTTCTTTCCCGGCTGTTTTCCAGGGCTCTTGAAGGATGGAGAGGGGTTTCAGTTATTCCTATGCGTGTTTTTCTGTGCTGGGTGCGCAAGCAAGTTCAGCCTCACTGGGCATCCTTAGACTTTCTCCTGGGCAAGACCCAGCAGCAGCAGCACCTGGGCTGGTTGTGCAAATATTAGAGATAGCGAATTTGCAGGAGCTGGGGGCTGATTCCGTATGGCCAGAAGGCAGAGGCCACCTGGGTCCTGACTCATAGTTGCCGTGGATCTGTGTGTCAGCAGAACTTTACACTTCTGGGCCCAGAGGGAGATGGGACAGGCCTTGACACAGACATGAGGCTCTCTGCTTGCCCAGCCTCCCTGACATGCAGCCTGTGACTCTTTCCCTAAGTGCATGTAGGCAATCCTAACCAAGGAGGCCATGGGAAATCGTTTGGTCTTTGTCTGAACATCTGTTTAAGGTGTTGAGTATTTAAGTCACCTGTCACCTCCATGTGGAAAGTGATGGTGTTGCGCAGGGGAAGACCCTTTGCCCCAGGGACCTCAGTGTCTGTGTTAACAGAAGAATCTGGGCTGGGTTGAATGTCTCAGATCCCTCCAAGGTCCGGGACTCTGGGTCCGAGAACTAGCGGGTCACAAGCCTAAACTAGGCTTTGGGAGGCCCATCTGTCACAGACATAGGAACTGAATAGATTGTTGATTTCCAAGAAGAGGATTTGGTGCTCAAAGAGCAATGCCAGTCAGGTTCAGCCAAAGGAGGTGATGCCCCTGCTTCAGTGGATTATTTATTGGGCCAAAACATAGTGGCTATAAAACGTTCCAAGTTGCCAGACTGGGGTTATGGAATAGGTTAGGCATTTCAATTGGAGAGATGGCTTTGGCTGCTTGAACTGATCAAATTCAATGTATCACCTTGACACACAGCGGGCTGGGAAGCAGCATGGCTAACAAGCCTTGCTGCCCTCTGGAAAAAAAAATCAGCTACATTTTGTAAGTGAATCCAAGCCTGAGCCATCAGCGAGTAACCAGTCGGGAATGGTTTGGTCTCCTGCCTCTTCTCTCTGGCGATTATGTTAGTACCAGGCGGAGTCCGCCGAGTGCTCTCATAGAGACTGTGAGGAGAAAGGTGGCCAGCGAGGGCGTTCAGACCCTCACTTAATTTTATTTTATTTGGGGCCTCTTATTAGAGCTGAATGCCTCAAGTTGACCTATGGGCCGTTAATGGGTTGTCGCCAGTCTTTTAAAGTTGTAGATTAATGAGCCTTTTAAAGCAGTACCGAATCCCAAGTCAAACGGACACATGCCACCTTTTCCCCGAAACTCTGTGCCCAGCAGGGTTTGGTGGCCATTTGAAACTCACGAAGCCAGAAAAGAAGCTTCCTTTCTTTTTGGCATGCTCATGGGGTTGTTGAAGAGAAAACAATGCTTCTTGGTGGTGGTATTAATCTCCCAGAATTGTGTGTTTTAGGTCCTCGTGATTAATGGGTACAGTTTTGAATAAAAAATGGATACAGAGAAACTATCTTCATTAAGTTGCTCCTGAAGATGACAACGTAATTATGAAATAACGATTTTTGGATCATATATCATACTGCTAGCACCCAAAACTGGGTTACACGATACACCATTGATCCCCATTCTGATATTTAATTTTTAATCCATCAGTTTTCTCACATCTTTGGGGCTTTCCCCTGCACACACATGCACAACGCCCTGAAAATGAACAATGCAGAATAGATTTCCTCCTTTTCAGTTTTGCTTGGTGAAACCCACTCTCTCTCTAGAAGGTCTCAAAACCTGAATTCTTCCACACAGTACCTAGGCTGGCCTCTGGCTAAGATGCATCTGAGGTGCCTAGATTTCTGTGGGAGGGCGAAGGCTATGAAGGGTGCATAAATAAATAACAAGGAAAAGGTGATTCCTCTGTGGGCTTACCCTGTTGGATTGGGAGTGAGGCTGTTGGCTTTGATGGTGGGACATGTTCAGCACGGTGGGGTCTCTGAGGTGTTCCATTCTATACAGTGATTGTCACTAAGGATAGTTGCATGGACAGACCATAGAAGGTGTTCGAGAAAAGGAAGTGGCTGGGAAACTAGCTCTCCTGCTTGTTAACATGACTTCGTGCTTTGGGACAGTTTACTCCCACTCTCTGGGTCTGGGCTCCGCTCTGTATGACGGGGCTTTATGTTTGCATATAAATGTGTATGGTTAGTAACAACCGGTATCTTTCAACTCTGAACTCGAAGAATCCTTAGAGTTTGCCCACAGCTGGTTATTAATAGATCCAGAATGCTGTGTACACCCAGATTATGTAACGCATTCAATTAGACATCCGTAGATACAATGAAGACCCGGTCACTTTGAAAGACGTGTTTTGTTGGCTTAGGTCAAGCCTCAGTGCCCTGCGTACACGACGGAACTCCTATCCTGAAAGACACGTACCTGTTTCCCTCAGGGGCTTCGCTTGAACACATCCGAGAACATTGGAATGAGCCGTGACCCTCTCTGGGATCCATGTGGCAGGAGACACAAGAAGGGTTATATAATTTGGGTCAGTGGGGTAGGAAGAACATGACGTCCTAGCTGCAGAGCTTCAAAGTCAAGGGACTTAGGGATTTTGCCTCGTTCTCAGGCTATTCCTGGAAGGTAAGGAGGGAAGATTGTAATTACTGCTTGCGTTTGTTTTGAAAATGGAAAGTACTTAATTAGAGCCCTGAACTCAGTGGAAGGTTCAAAGTGGCAGGGAACAGTAGCTGGGGACCTCCGCCAGCTTCTTCCTGCAGTCAGTCCTCCTGTGTCTGGTAGGTAGGTAGCATGTTGTCTGGGGCAGGGGGAGGGGGAGGGTCAAGGCCTCCTGTGAAGTCACTTTCACCTAGAGCGAGAGAAAGCAGCCACCTGACCCGAAGCATCTTGTCCCTTACGGAGTGGTTATTGTCCACCTTGTGTGTTAGATGAGGAAGCTGCGCTCTAAGAGCTGATAACCCTTCAGAACTTACAGAGGTATCAAAGTGGCACAGCCGGGCGTGATACTGAGCGCCCTGCAAGGGTTTAAGCCACCCCACACCGTCACTTCTGTCCTCTGCTGCCGCAGAGTGTCTGCTAACCAAAGTGCGTCCTTCCTCCCAAAGTTTTAAATAATGCCACTGTACTAAAAAAAGCTTATGGAAGATTTGACGTGGAGACCATATGGAGTGATTCAGCTATTGATAGAACTCTTGCATTGTACTTTTTTTTTTAAAAAAAAAGAAAGAAAAAGGACATCAGATTTCTTTTAAGCACATAAAATCGAATACATGTGTCCCCAAAGAGGGTCAGAACTAAGCCAGGTGTGACCTGGAAAAGGTTGGTGTTAGCCGTTCTTCGGGGAGAGCTAAAATAACTCCATCAGGTTCCATATGCCCCTGGGGTGCCGTGGGAAGTGATAGGCAGGATGACACCCCAGTCCCTTTAGAAGACACCTCAAGCCCATACCTGCTGACAAGGGACACAGAATCAAAGTTGCATAACAGACACTTTCAAAGGTCGGTTTTTCCTCCCCCACCCCAGGGTGCCAGCGAGCTAATCCTCCCAAATAGCACAAGCAGGGGATAGATGTGAGGATTTTAAAGTTCACTCCCAGTGCTGAGGAGGCTCAGGACTTAAGAGTGTGTGGGTTCTGAAGGGGTTCAGGATGCCTGTGGGGTGGAAGTCTAAGATGGCCTTGGAGGCTCAGCCAGGCTATGGTCCTAACGCTCTTTGCTCCTGGGTTTGCAGAACTTCTTCAGATCAGCCCTTCCCAGGACCCAAGACTTCCAGGTCGTATTTGCAGCCCACAATTTATGGAGAATAAAGAGAGGTCATTGAACACGTAGTAGCTGGCTACATGGCTTCACATTCTAGGAATGAAACTTGTCCTGGTTATTTTCTCTAGCAGCTGAATGTCCAGTTCCAATGTCAGCTTTGCCTATGTCTTCCTAGTGATGTCTTAGCAAATAGAACCCCCGCCCCTTCCACCTCTTTGCACTGCCAATCTCTGGTGCCAAAAGCCTTAAGTTTCATGATAGGTGATTCATGGGGGTAGGTGGGGGAGGCAACAGAATGAGTTAGAAAACTTGGTGGTGATTCATCTGTGATCTGTACCATACCAGCAGCCTCCTGGTGCTAAGCATGGAGTTCTTATTCATAAGTGAGGCTTCCCAGTGCTTGTTCCCAGTAAGACCCAGAGAGTCCAAACTTTGAGAGAACAGATGGGTGCTTGGTAGCCTCAGTGAGATTTCTAGTATGTGTGACTATTAAGACAGATGACCGTGGTTTTCTGGGGTTAAAGGCCGTATCTGCTCAAGCACCTCCTGTTAGAGAGGTGTGTATTAGTACTTGATGCATTGGTGTGATGGAAACCCGAATCTCAAGGTCAGGAGGTGGTGGTGTTTATGAGGGTCAATGGATTCCCTAGTGGGTTTTGTTTCTTAATAATTTGATCTGCCACGAGCTGCTGTGTGCGCCTCATTTAGCATCAGGAAGCTAAGAAGCAAGCAGGGAATGCCCAGAGCGTTTTCCCATCAGCCCCCATTCTCGGCCTGGATCTGCTAATATAATCTGGGGATTCACCGATGCCACATGCTCCACCCAGCTGCAGAGAAGCCAGTGGGGTCCAGATTGGCTTTGACACATCTCCGCCCACTTGGGGTTCTCTGACTTCCTTAATTCAGAAAGTGGATGATCATGATGGTCATTGTCTTTTAATGGTGGAAAAATGACAGCGCTTGGGTTTTTAAGGAAAGCATCACACGCGAGCTTAAAATGATTTGTGAATGTAGGGTCTTCCCTTTCGCTTGCTTTATTGACTACTTCTAAAACAGTAAGCCCTGCTCTTTGGTGCTAAAATCTGAACGGAGACAGAGACGTGCAAAACCGACATCCCGGGCCTTCCGTCTGAGACAAGAGTGGAAAAATCCACCTGCTTTCTGAAAGGGAGAGCTGGAGGCTGCTCCTCCGTCACTCGTACCGCAAGATCAACATCGCCTCTGTCCAGAAAGTCCCTGTGGGTGCAGTTTTGACACTCAGGCCTGCTGGAGGACACCCCCGTGGCACCTCCTGGAGCTACAGTGTCCATCTGTGTGGGCCTGGCACCATTGATTGCCTCACCAGTGATGTGCCCCACTCCAGCCTGAAGTCTGGACCACGCCATCTTCTTCCGCTCAGACACTTGCCAGTTGTCAGTGGTTTTACCATCACCTAGTATGCACAGACCCTGTTTGATGGCGAGGCTACCATGGTAGACACATAGAGCTTCTGTGTGTTGTGTCCTGCTACTGCCCCTGTGAGCCTGGGACATCGCCCCTCCCCTTTGTCAGGGAAGCCATCTAAAGCCTGGAGGGCTTAGCTGTCACACAGGACCTGGAGGCAGGTTGGTGAGAGCAAGTGGCCCTGGGGGCAGTCAGTGGTGTGCTTGTGAGCCCTGCTTCTCTCCCCTAGGTGCCCCGGGAAGAGCCAGCACTCCACTCTGGTTCTCCACTTGCTTCTCTAGCCATCTAGGCCAGCAGGCTGTCCCTGCCCAGTCGTTTTTGAAATGGGATCAGGTATCCGGTCTATGCAGGCTCCGGAGTGCTTATTAAAATGCAGATTATTTGGCTTTGCCGCACATCTGTTGAATCGGAACCTCTGAGGGACCGACTGTGTTGTTTCTAACACAGTTTCCAGGTCAGTGTCATCTTGGGCGCTATGAAACTCCAGGCTGTTGCCTGTCACAGGAGTGGTCACTAGAGGCCATTTCTGCCCCAAATGTTCCTCCAGGGACAACCTCCCCTGCATGGGATCATCCCGCCACACCTCTGCGACCCTTGCGCTGGTTCCCTCACAGCCATTCTCCCTGCTCTCTCTCTGCCCACTACAGACATCTGTGGGACACTCGGTGGACTCAGGGAGTGCCAGTGCTGGCTGTGTCCCCGTAGATCCCTGCACCATCTGGTCTTGGGTCTCAGCTGCTCTCCCACTCCTTTCTAGCCTCTTGGCCTCTCGGCCAGGCTTCAATCTACCCATTTGCCCAGGTGTGCCCTCTGAGAACCTTGGGCCTGGGCGGTAGGCTTATCTTACAAGAAGTGCCATCTTCTACCCCACTGTTGGAAAATCCACAGAACCTTTTCTCTTCCACCCTGGGGATGAGCCTCAACTTCTGGGGTCATCATCCCAGCTGAAGCTGACTTCAAAGTGGCTCTCTAATTTCCGGCATGGTGTTATAGGATGACTCATCGGTACTGGGTACAGGGCTGGACTGCCAATGTGGTTCTAGCAGTGTCTTTCAGCAGGAGTTTCTAGAAATAGATTGTGTCTCTCTTGGGCTAGACTGTCTCTTCAGCTACCTTAGACCCCGGCGGTCCCATCCTCGCTCTCCTTCCCACACTCACAGATCACTTGCTATAGCCGTGATATTGCGTTAGCCTGGATATAGTCTGAAGTTTTAAGTCAGCCGTCTCTGGTTTTCATACAGGTCATCAGGGTATCTCTCTGGCTTCTTTTGTCTTCTCTGACCAAGAACGAGCTCCCACAGTTCATTCGTCACAAGGGACCCTTCTGGGGCCTTGACTGAGCAACTAATCAACACTCAGACTCACTACTTGGTGACCCTGTCAGAGACTGAACTCAGAGGTGATCTGAGCTTGTGATTGGGAAGGTGGAGTCTTTGGGATGGAGCGTGTGGCTATCACATGGAACTAGGGTTTGGAGCCTGGAAGCTAGCCTACCCATTCAGCAGCGGACCATCCCCCAAAAGGCCACAGACACATCTGACCCTTCCACTCCACCTCATGCCCATGCTTTTCCTTAACTTAAGAATGTGTGTGTGTGTGTGTGTGTGTGTGTGTGTGTGTGTGTGTGTGAGTGGAGGCCAGACAACAGCCTCAGGAGTCTTTCTTCAGAAGCTGCCCACCTTGTGTTTCGGGACATATCTCTCTCATGAGGAAACTAGGCTAGTCTGGCTGACCAGTGAGCTCCAGGAAGCTACCTGTCTCTGCATCCCCAACACAGGGATTACAGGTCTGTGCCATCACGCTGGCTTTTCTATGACTGCTAGGGATCCAGTTGTGTCCCCATACCAGCTCAACAAGTACTTCGCTGACTGAGTCATTACCTCAGCCCCTTATTGTATTTATTTACTGAATATATTGCTGGGTTTTATTATGACAGTTTCATGCATGTACATCATGTGTTCTGTTCATAGTCTTAACTCCCAGTTCCTTCTCTTGTCTTTCTTCTTTCTCTCTCACTCCACCTCTCCTCACGGTAGTCCCATGTATACTTTGATGCTACGTGTGTGTGTGTGTGTGTGTGTGTGTGTGCACTTATCTCGAGATTCCGCATAAGAAAGAAAGTGTGTGAGATTTGTCTTCCTGAGTCTGGCTTATTCCCCTTAACTTAATGATCTCCAGTAACATCCATTTTCCTGCAAATGATGCAATTTCATTCTTTATGGTGGAATAGAATTCTGATTTCTTGACCCTTCCCTTAGGTGAGAGGCTTCTGAGCTGGTTCTGTATCCTGGCTGTTATGTGTGGTGGTGCAGAAAGCAGGGGTGGACGTGTGTCTCTGTGGTATGTCAAATTAGAATCCTTTGTCGACACACCCAGGACGAGTGGAGCTGCATCAGATGGACATTCCTAGCACTGGTCTTGTCTGGGTGCATTCTCCTTGCTTGTGCTGAAAGGCCAGAGGCCCAATGCTATGAAGGATGAAGGCAAATGAGGTGATGTCTCCTTTCAACAAACCCAGGGACCATTTGGAAAAACCTGATATGTAATTACCTGTAGCTTGAATGGCTGGGATGCCTGGAGCGGGCCGAGATGGGGAGTATAGGCTGTCTGGGGAGGATGAGAGATGAGCTCAAGTCTGTCAGGCAGAGAGGAGGTGGAAAGGGCGTTTCTGGTTGGAAGAATGGTGAGAGTGAAAATAGTGAGGCCTCAGGGCTGGGGGGAGGGGCAAGTATACTGTAGGCTGTAGTGCTGGGCCAAGGCTGCACTGCAAGGAAGTAGTGAGGCCTTGGGGCTGGGGGAGGGGACAGTCCTGTGTTCATGGAAGTGGGTCTTGAATGCCAATTGAAAGGGTATTCGCTATCTTATAGGTGATAGGGAGCCATAAGAGGTATTTGAGGAAGAGTGTGGGTTTTACAACAATGGATGGTGTTCCCAATCCTTGATTTTCTGCAGTCTAAGTACAGAACAGCAAAGACGTGTGGAATGTTGAAGGAAATCCATCACACAGCAGTGGACTTGCCTGTCAGCTGTGATCATCAGCACTGCTCCTCTCTTGCACTGTTTGTTCCCATTGGCTGATCTTCCAGGAAGGTCCTGCTGTCCAGACTCTGCCTCCATTGACCTTGCTGGGGTTTGCAGCGAAAGCCAGGTAGACGCTGGCTGCAGCCCTGACTGCCCAACTCTTGTGGACATTGGCCAGCAGGAAATGGAGTGGGCAGTGTCCCAGTCTGATTCACTGAGCCATGGGGCTCCCCGTGTCTTTGCAAATGCATTCAGGATGCTTCTGGCCTGAAAACGGCCTCCTGGACCCACATCCACAGTTGAGAGAATCCAGGCCACCAGCATCCTGGAGCTTTGCACTGGCGGTGGCTACGGACAGTGCAAAGAGAGGGTCAGTGTCCACAGCTATTAAGTAAGCAAATGATTTGAAGTAGACCGTGCTCAGCGGGGTGGGTGACTTTCGCAGAGCTGGCTGAAAAGTTGGGACAGGAAGAATTATTTCCCAGGATCACAGGTGGTTACACTCAACTACTTATTTTCATCTCCCCCCCAAAAGTCTCCCCTACTAGCCAGTGTACAAATCACTTGGCATTTTCTGGGGAGTAGGGCCCTGGAAGAGAGGCTTCTTCAAGACAGGTTGACAACCTTGCCATGCCAAGAATAGCAGGCGTGTACAGAGGTGCCCTCTGTAGGGTTCCCACCCCCGCTGTCAACCTAGAGAAAGGAATACGGCCATAATCAACCACAGGCGCTCAACAAGCTAAAGACCAGAGATAGGGAGAAACCAGCTCAAGTTTACTATGAATAGGAGGGGACCCAGTCACTCTGCAGCCGCCATGGTTGTTGAGGGTGGCTAGGATACAGAGCTCATTTGTGTCCTCCTGAAAATAGGCAGCTGTGCTCACGTGACCATACTGCCCATGCGTTCTGAAATTCCCATTCCTTTCCTTCCTCGTGGAACTTACCCCAAATCTCGGGCTCGCTGACCCCGTATTTGCCCCTTGGTTTCTGAAGCTCATATGGATCTTTAATGAGAGCAAAGAGAAGAACCAGTTATCAAAGCAGAACTGGATGCCAGAATCCCTGTGTCTGAGAAAAGATGGGTTTGTGCCCTGTGTTGTAGATCTGGGGGTGGGGAGTGTCTCAGGTTGCATCATTGGGTTTTGGCGCAGCCTTGCACCCTGGCTGTCAGAGCCCCTACACCAACCTTGATATCTGCCTGAATTATTTCTGGTCATCACCCTCAAAGGCTACCTTCCTTCTCCGAGTCCCTGTTCTCTGGATCCCCAGTACCTGGGACAAATTTGAATCATGCCTTCAGCAATTGTTGCACACAGCGTATGACTGAGCGAAAGGTGCTAGGCTTTGTAGCCTCTCAGCTGGGATTTCTCAGTGGCCTGGATCTCTGTACTGCCTTGTACCTTCTCAGATACATCCTCCCAAGTGTGGGAGCAGTGGGTGTCTGTACTGACAGCTGACTACAGTCAAAGCTCATGGCTTCACCAGGCACGGCTGTACCTACAGCTTCTGCCCACCCAGTGTCCATCCCCAGTGCTTCAGAACGTGAAGGGATTGTTGGTAAAGCTTTCCTAGGCCATGATCCCCAAACTTGGCCAATCTCTGTGGTGAGCCCGTCGGCTGCTGCAGTTCTGCGCACCAGTTTGCATGTCTCTGAGTGGTGCCGGTTTGCCAACGTTATCGATTCCTGTTTTAGAGAAAGGAGAGCGGAGTTACTGAAATCCTAGCCTCTTGGGGTAGAAACCCTGAGAGAATTAAGGGTAGTAAGGCAGTTGCAAAACCCATGTTAGTGTCAGGCAGGCTTTTAGGGTGGCTATGGTTAAGATTATTTTAGCTACACATGATGGAACATGACTTCAGTCTCAGTGCGGGGGAGGTGGAGGGAGGAGGGTTAGGAGTTCAAGGTCACTTATGACTACAGAGTGAGTTTAAAGGCAGTCTGGGATACATGAGATTCTGTCTCAGAAAAATTAAATAAATAAATGAGCAAGAAAATAGAAAGGCATTTTGAATGTCTTTCATAAGCTGCTTTTTCTGGGCAAGAAGCTCCCAGCCACTCCCTAGATTTCCTTCCACTTGGCTGGCGGCTCCTCTACCTGAAGTCCCACATTCGGAGTGACAGCTCCCCAGCAAGATTCTTCACGCTGTCACAACCCCTTCCACGGCTCTGCACCTGTTGCCTGCAGCTGTTCCCAGGGAGAAAGCTGAAGCCTTGCACAGATCTGGGTTTAAGTCCAACTCCATCCTCTCGCTCTCTGTCCGTTTCCTGGACAACCTCCATAGCTGTTACAAGCATTGTTTCCTCCTCTGCAAACAGGGCAATAACGGCCATGGGTGAAAGGCATAGACTTTCTATATAGCTGCTCATGGGTGCAGAGCTGTGCTGGTTAAACTGGCAACCTGACATAGCCTAGAATCACCAGAGAAGAGTCTCCATGAGGAATTACCGAGATCAGGTTGGCCTATGGGCACGCCTTTGGAGAACTTCCTTGATTGTTAATTGACATGGGAATACCCAGCCCACTGTGGGCAGCGCTATTCCCTAGGCATGGGGTCCAGAACAGAGAGAAGGCTAGCTAAGAGCAAGCAAGCAAAAATCTGTTTATTCTCTGTTTGCTATTAGCTATCAGACGCAGTATGACTAGCTGTTTGGGTTCTTGTTTTGACTTCTTTGAAGTGATGGGCTCTGATGTGAAATTATACCTCAAAGCCTTTCTTCTCAAAACTCTTGTTGTTGGGGTATTTGTCATTGAAACACAAATGAAACTAGAACAGGACCCACTGACAAAGTACGTGGTTATTTTTGCTAGTGCTCCTGCTTCACAGATGAAAAACTAGGGCTTAGGGAGTGTTTATTTCTGCCTGAAGAAAATGTCTCCAAAATGGTGGGTTTTGCCTCTAGTAAGCGCCTGGTTTGTTCAGATAGGTAGTTCTTGCTAGGACACCGTGAGAGATTATACTCAGGCTGAGGCTGGGGCTGGAACCATCTGAAAGGCCTCCTCATTCACTGGCCTGGTGCTTAGGCTTGGAAGAGGTGCACAGTCCAAGATGAGGGCTGATGCGGGGTGTCAGCATGTGGATGGGGACCCTCCTCCTCCATCACTCTGTGGCCATTCTATGTTCCTTAGCATCGGGGCAGGCAGGATATCTGTGCTTCCCACAGGTAGCTGATGTGCTGGGGTGGGGTTGGAGTAGGGGCAGAAGATAGTTTTAGAAGTCGTGTGCCATCACCTCTGACACATGTTTAGAAACAAGTCCCTAGTACTTGGAGAAAAAAGAGCAGTTAGACTCCATCTTTTGAGTAGGGTAGTGGAGAAGGACTTGGAACACGATTTTGGGCTACAACGGAGAGCTTTGGTGATGCATGTGGCAGACCATGTCACTGGAGTGCTGTAAACATCTGCATTGTGGTCAGGGTGCTACCTTTTTAGGTGAGAGAGCTCTTGGTCCAGCCCTGGTACCAACCACCCTCCTCATCCTGGCTCTTCATCTCTTTTTCCTCAGCCGACAGTCACAGCTGTCCTCTTCTAGGGCCTGAAGACTTTGTCTTCATACAGGTTCTCTCTCTCTCTCCACCCTCCACCGTGTGTGTTGTAATTCATGTTTAATTTATGTGACACATGCATTAATATAAGGAGGAATATTCTAATGTGCTATATTAAAACACTTTCTCCTACCCTAAAACTTGTGTGTGTGTGTGTGTGTGTGTGCGCACATGCGCACACACACGTTTGCATAGGAGTGTTACATTTTTTCTTTTGATTTGCAAGAAACAGTACGTTTTTGTGGGCAGTGGGCACTGTGCCTACCACAGCTAATGGAGAGAGGAGTCAGAACTGCCCCCTTTCCCCCATCTCCTCCCACTTCCTTCTGCCCTCCTGGTCCCTACTGCTGGCCATACTCCTCTTCCAGCCTGAATCTTCTAAGTCCTTCTCTGCATCATTGAGCAAGCCCCCATCCGTTCCCAGCACCCAGAGCCTCCTCTCTGTAGGTCCTTTACTGGGGACAGTCCTGGCTTTGCTAAAAACTGTCTCCCTTGGCTTTTGGCTGGTCTCTGAGAGCAGAGCCCTAACAGGCCCTCTCTCATTTTCCCTAAAAGACAATGGAGAATGGGCATTCTGTTGGATCTCCCTGTCTTTGGCGACACACATCCCCAACCAGGTTCTGATTTTATGGTCCCCTTATCTGTTTTGTACTAACAGCTGCTCCGTGACAGGGTCTTTCACAGGGGCTGCCTGAACCCTGTCCTCAGAGACTCCGTGTCAGAAAGGCAAACAAGAAAACCCAACAGACCAATGGCTGCAGGCGACAGAGGAGTTTTGATATGAAATTGGCATTTCATGAATTCAAAGCAATATGTTCAGTCTGTTTGCATGAGAGGGGACGGAATGGTAACCAGCCACTCCTCTGAGGAAGATCAGGTGCTCTCTGTCCCCACCACAGGGCACTGCTGTCTCCTATGCCCCCCATTCTCCCAGCTTTGACTTTCTGTTTCTCCTCTGAACAGATACGCAAATAACAGTCACCCTGTAATGGTAGCATTAGCCCTGCATCTTCATGGCCTCATGGCTCATTCAGCCTCCCTAGACACATTGGTTCCTATATAAGATGGTGGCCTGCCTGGTCCACGAAGCTACAGATAGTCACCGGGTGCCATGGTGGGGAGAGCTATCTCCTGGGGCTGTAAAGATAATGTGTTCCCTAGGAAGGGCATAGAGGGTGGGGAGTTGAAGGTGGCATATTCTCTGTCTCAGGACTGCTTCCTGGCAGCTGCTAAGCTGCTTGCTGTATGCATTCTTGAGAAACCAGCCTACGATTTTAATATTACCATATGATAAATGATTTAAAGACTAGGAAGACCCTGATACTAGGATTTGCCAGAGTAATTCTTTTTAAATAGTTAGCGAAGTTAATTAGTCATTAAGTACTGCCCTTATTTTTCTTGTTTTTTTTTTTCTATCCCAGCTAAGGCTTTGGTTGTAGACCCAAGTGAATTGTGTTTGTGGGCTTGCCTTGTAGACTGAAGGCTTTCAGAGTCCTGGAGGTCACTCAGCTTAAAGTCCAGCCATTGACAGCAAAAAGAAGAGTTGTCCAGAGCTGGCCAAGGCTGGATTGTAGGGAAGCAACACCGACGGTGTGTTGTTTAGGAAGATATCCTCTGGCAATGTGAGAGACGAGTGTTTGGAATGCTCTCTCCGTTACTCACCTCTGAGTCAGAGAATGCAGGCTGAGCCAGGCTTGGTGGTGCACACCTGTAATCCAAGCCCTCGAGAGGCTGAATCAAGACGATTGCTGCACGTCTGAGGTCATCCTGGGCTGTATAGCAAAACATCGTCCCAAACAGACACACAGTAGAAAATCTGAGCTACAGAGGTGTGACGCCATTGTGACTTTGAGTGCTGAGACCTTTCCTGCAGAAACCCCCTGGTGTTTTAGAAGAAATTCTGCCCCCTCTCAGCTGGATTCCTGTCATGAACCTTGTTTCTTCAACCCGTTCACGATGGCCCAAGATGACAAATGAGGAAACAGGCTGAGGCCTCATGGGGAGATAGTTCTGGGTCACTCACCTCCTAAGAAGTGGGATTACAATGAGGATCAGAGCGGTCTCTTGTCAAGTTACCTGTGACAGCATCGTAGGAAACCTGTCACCTTTGGACACCTGCTCCCATGCTATAGGGAGAGCGCTCGCCTGTGACTCTGGCGGTCCCTTGTTCCCAGTCGTGGGGAGGTTTTTCTTTTTTAACTCTTTTTTTTTTTTAACATTTTTTTATTGATAAAAGAAGAATAAAGAAAAAAAAACAAATTTCCACCTCCTCTCAGCCTCCCCTTTCCCTCCCCCTCCTCCCACTCTTCTCCCTCTCCTCCCACTCTTCTCCCCCTCCTCCCACCCCTCTCCCCTTCCCCCCACTCCTCTCCCCCTCTCTCTCCAGTCCAAAGAGCAGTCAGGGTTCCCTGCCCTGTGGTAAGTCCTAGGTCCTCCCCCCTCTTTTTTAACTCTTGCGTATGTATTTGTATCTATGAGTTTGGGCAGGCTCGTGTCACGGCATGTACATCAGATAACAATCTTAGATGTCAATATTCACCTTCCGCCTGTGGATCACTGTTGTATGTACCAAACCAGCTGGGTCTCAGCCTCAGGAGTCTCCTCTTTCCACCTCCCCACAGGAACGCTGGGATTACCCACGGGCAGCATCGTATCCGGCTTTATGTTTATGTTCTGGTGACCTGACTCAGGCCTTCACACACTTATGCCTGGAGCCAGGTTTATCTCCCTAGCCCGCCCTAGAAGTACACTAGCCAAGCTGAAAAGAACACCAATGAACTGCCTCATAGTATGGAGGTTAGAAGCCCATAGCAAGGCTGGCCAGGCTGCTTTCCATGCTGGATCCAGGGGAGGACAGCCCCCTCCACTCTTTGCCTCTTCCCAGTTTGTGGTGGTGGTCAGCAGTCCTCGCTGACCCTTGATTAATAGAAGTGCTATTCTGCTCCTATCGTCATCACGTTTTCCCTGTGTGTCCCCGGTCAACCGTCCATCTCTTTTCCTTATAATGTCATGAGTCTGGATCAGGCCCCACTCTAATCCAGCATGACCCCATCTTAACTTGATTGCGTCGTCAAGCAGGACTGTTGGCTAGGATTTGGCTTGACACTCACGTTATAGCAGACAGTATGTCTAAGGTCCCCTAACTCTCAGCTAGAAGGTTCTATGAGTGTTCAGTGCTGTCTCACCCTGAGGCCTGGGTCGGCTTTGTGAATGTCCCAGTAATGCCCTGTGCCCCCTCATCCCTCTGCCAGGATAGGCATAGCTCTTGCCGCTGCCAGCTTGGAGCCACGGAGACAGTTTGTGCTGCTTTGGCATCTGTTTGGGGCCACTGCCAACTCCTGGCACAGTGAGTGGGTGGCAGCTTGGGCACAGTGTGTGTCTGCAAGGCTACCCTTCCCTCAGCAGCATGTGTCATTTTCCCCAGGGCTTCTGGCAGCCCCTGACTGGCTAGGGTGTCTTCGACCTCGGTGTAGCTGAGGGGCAGCTGTGTTTGGGGATGGACTAGGAGCTTGGACTGTCCGTTCATTTGGTTCTCTTCACCAAGTGACACGTGTGTGTCCTCTCCTCGGTTTCAGGCATGTGGGAACTTCCGTGTGTCTTCAGCTTCTCTTGTCTTCTGGGGGCCATGTGAGACTCCCTTGGGAGATTCCCCACTCTGTAGGATTGCTGCTCTTGTCCTTGAATATGCCAGTCCTTGCCTTAGAGCTGGGACGTGCTTGGCTGAGGAGCACGGTAGAAGATGGTGTGTCCCCATGTGTTTGATGGAGGCATGTGGGGTAGTGTGGCCACATTCAATCTGCTTGTGGGCTTGTGGGTTTGGAGGAGGTGGACCTATGGAAAAAAAAAACCTTGTCACAATTACAGGCGAATGTCTGAGGGGGGTGCTGTGTTCTCAAGCCAATGTCTGCCTAGATTGGCTCATCCCATAATGTAAGGAGGTTTTCTCACTTAGGGGAACCAGAAATAGGGAACAGGGGTCCTCTGGAGTTTTGCAATGTTTTCTAGAAACTGCAAGAAACTCAAGGAAGTGGGCATAGATGAATGGGAGAAGGGGTGGGGGCAGCACAGGATTCTGGGCAAGAACTGTGATGGCTCGAGGCAGCAGAGGTGGGTGGGTGGACTCTAGGAGACAGGAGCCTGGAGCAGCCTTGCTAAAACCACACATGGCCTGGCTCTTTAAGGAAAATGTTGCTGCACAGTAGACTCCATGGTGGCCCCAAATGGCTGTCCTTAGAGACTTGAGGACTGGGAATTTAACTTTTTCTTGATTTCCAAATCCGTCTATGGGCTTGCTGAGGACAGTGGCTGCTGCTGAGGAACCCTGGACTTCCTTCAGCAGACAGAAGTCTCAGTTAGCAAGAAAGAAGGAGCCCCAGTACTGCAGGCATCCTGCTCAGGCACGGGAGCACTCAACTCAGAAGTATTCTAGAACATTCTAACAGGCAGCCATTGAAAAGTGCTGATACCTAGGCTCTCACTAAAGAAGGCCTGGTTCTGAGGCAGAGTCTAGAGACCAGCTAATCTCAAAGTTCCCATGGCACTATATCTAAAGTTAAACATGTCTAGCAGCTCTAGGACATGAACGCACCATGTAGGTACTAGCCCTGCCTCAACGGGCCTGTTTCTTCTTTGGTGGATGATTTGAGACCCCACCTAGCAAAGAGGAGTATGGGGACTCCAGGAAATCCAGGCACCCTGAAACCCTTGTCTACTATGGGGTCAGAGCAGCCTGATGCTGCTGTCTCAGTGGGGTAGGTGTAATCATTCATTTTGATTCTCTCTTTGGTGGGATTTGGAGTCACCATGAAAACGAACCTTTGGGCATGTCTGTGACTGAGTCGACGGAAGTGGGAATGCCCACCGTGACTGGGCAGCACCGTTCAATGGGTGGCATCTCAGACTGTATAAAAAAAGAGACAGTGAGCTTCAGCATCCATCTCTCTCTCACCCTGTTCCCTGAATATAGATGCAAAGTGACCTCCTTCCCCACCGCGATGGACTCTGCTCTCGAAATGTGAACTAAAATGAGCACACGCTTCTTTAAGCCACTTTAAAACCCTTTGTCTCTACAGTGAGTAAAGCAGCTGAGTAGTGGGGCCAGGCAGGTTACCCGGCCGGCAGAGACGTTGGGACCTCTGCCTTCAGGTGTGCTGTTAACGTCTAGCCAGATGTGGAGAGAGGGGCTGGAGGAAAAGAACCCATATCCTCGGCCCTGGTCTCTTTTTGATTAAAAACATAAAATAAAGTAAAATGACATTTTGCAGCAAATTTCTCTCCTTGGGGAAGAGGCAGTCCTGTTGGTAAGGAGCCCACATTGAACACATGCTATGCGCTGCATCTTGGGGACCCTAAATGGATTCGACAAATTAGACAGAGTCGTGCCCCACTAGAGTTGAGCATGTTTGGGGTTCCCCTTTCTTGAACCCGCAAGAACCAGGTTTGTAGGGGGAATAGCAGGAAGGGAGGCATTCATCCCTTAGGGCCAGGGCTCTAGACCTTGGGTTCCCATGGCCACTGGCAGCCTCCACTCTCATCAAGGTATTTTTTCCTTTTGGTATAAGCAGTTCACAGTCAACTGAGAAAGGAGATTTGGAACCAAGCCCATGACCTTCTGCAGGTACTGAGCGGTGGGTCTATAGATTGTTCGGTTTTTACATAAAACAGAAAGTCTCCAGGGCCGACCTGGAGAGAACAAGCCGCCCCACTGGTTGACCTGCTTCTCTGAGCTCACTGAGGTACTTCTTGGATCGTGAGTCTGCCAGCCTCCCCCTAATCTAGATGGCTGAGGGGGCGTTGGGTAGAGTAGTCACAGAAGGGAAGCGACAGAGATCCTGGGGGTGGGGGCTGCATCTCAGCAGACCTCTGCTTGCTGTCTGTCAGCTTATTTATGTTGGGAAGTGCCCACCCACTGCCTGTATCTGCCAAGCACGTCTTTGCTGGTGCTGGGCTGGAGCCCAGGGCACAGAGAGAGTGCAGACAGGGGAGTCAGGCTAAACAGCTAGCTCTTGGAGAACTGGGGCATTGCTGTAGCAGAGGGAACCTCAAGAAGTACATAGCCTGCCTGTATCCTGGGAAGGAGGTTCTGAGCTGCTCCTGGAGGGGGTGCTGCTGTGAGCCTTGGGAGTGAGGGAGGGCCCTAATGTGAGAACCTGTGTTTGAGTCTGGGGGAATAGTGCTCCACCAGGCCTGCTTGGGTTTGGCTCAGGCTGGTAGGGTGGGCTGGAGCCCAGGGTTGAAGGGAGATACACAGACTCGTTCGTATGCAGAATGGATTTGGTAGTAATGTTCCAGGACCTCATCCTAGCATTCAGAGTTTGTCCTGGCAAAGAGTGTGTGTGTGCACCCACATGCGTGTGTGTGTCTGTGTGCATGTGTGTCTGTGTGCAAGTGTGTGTCTCTCTGTGTGTGTACGTATATCTCTGTGTGTTTATGTGTCTGTGTGTCTCTGTGTGTATCCATGTCTGTCTGTGTCTCTGTTCATCTCTCTGTGTATGTATTTCTGTATCTATGTTTCTGTGTGTCTGTGTGTCTCTGTATGTCTGTATGTGTGTGTGTGTCTCTGTGTTTGTGTGTATATGTGTGTCTCTATGTCTGTTTGTCTGTCTGTGTGTCTCTGTGTCTGTATATGTCTGTGTGTCTCTCTGTGTTTGTATATATGTGTGTGTCTCTGTATGTATATGTGTATCTCTATGTCTGTCTGTCTGACTGTGTGTCTCTATATACGTGTGTGTGTGTTTGTGTATGTCTGTGTATGCAGGTGTTTGTCTGTGTATATGTGTGTCAGTCTGCCTGTGTGTCTATGTGTGTGTTTACATGTTTGTATCTATGTGTGTCTCTGTGAATGTATGTGTGTATGTGTTTGTGTCTCTATGTGTGCCGGGTGTTGGGGATGTGCACACATACTTTATATTCATGATGTGCACGGGGAGAGGGGATAGAGACTATGAAGAGTTTTAGAATGAAGCTAACCAAAATCCAGGCAGTGGACAGAGGAGTCAACCTGGGCCTTACTCAGTGGTCCCTAACCCCTGACACCGCTGAGTTGCCTAGGGTAGCCCCTCTGCCATTATGGATTCTTAAAATGCCCAACTTTCCTATTGAACTAAAATTTTCTCAGTGTCTCAGGCTCTTCCCCATGTTGTACCTCTGCGTCTCTTACCTCATCCATTTGGCTTTCTGGAAACTTCCTCACTACCAGCACCCTGGCCCTCAGAACTTCTTTTGGGTTGAGACATAGCATGTGCTGTTGCTTTCCCTAGAACAAGTTCCTCCTTTGCCTCCGCTTCATTTCCCAGCTCGGGTGCCACCTTCTTTCTTACCTATGGCAGTCTCTTGTAGGCCAGGTCTCTGGGCTTCGATAGATGGCAATACCTGCTCATGTACCTGTTGAATCTCCAGCTTTAAACATGGAACCTGTCCCCAGGCTGGCATTTGATCAAAACATTTATCAGAGAAACTATAGAATCATTGAGAAAGTAGGGAATGTCATACCTTGAGTGAGTGGCAGACTTCAGTGTTGCAACTCTCCATACAACACCAGCCTTCCTTCTTGTGTCTTGAGAAGTCTGTAGCTGGCACCAGGAGAAACAACCCAGAAACCGCTTGTTAGCAAGAGAGTACTGTGGACTGAGTCAGGCATCACGCCAGGGCCTTATTGGTCAGTCTCTGGGGAAACGGAAACAAAAGCCTAGAAGCAGACTGACCCAAGGCAGCTGAGTAAGGCCTGTGGGTAGCCATTGTCTGTCACAGGAGACCTTACCTGTGGCAGTTAAATTTTTGTCAGCCCCTGTTCTGGGGAGAGGACGTGACAAATCCTGTCCTAATGAAGGTTCCATGGAGGAGCTGGGCACAGGGTAGGAGCTGGAGCAGACTCTTCGGAGCTCGCTCATCCGTAACCTCACCTCACCCCCTGAGGGTGGAAGGTTCTGCAGGGTTTGCCTTCCTATAGAGCAGTAAGAAGCGTGGATTCCACTTGGTGCAGTTTGCAGAAATGCGCAGGGGGTCCCCCAGAGGTGATTACTCTTATTTTCCATTTGCAGAACAGCCCCAAACCCTGCTATGTTGGCACACCGTGAAGGGAACCCTCCAGTTTGCACTCTACAGTACAGGGGCAGCGTCTCCCCCTCGAGCCTCTCTGAGAAGCTTACTCTTCACAGCCTTCCCCCATGTTCGCCTTGCAGTCCACCCGCCCCCACCGCAACCTCATTCTGCTTAGCTGCCTCTAAAACAGCAGCACGCAGTTTGTGACTCAATACAAGCTTTCTGTCATTTTTAAATTAGATTTTATTTATTTATTGGGGTTGGGGAGGAGCATGCAGTGGACAGAGGGTGACTTGGAGGAATCAGTTCCCGCCTTCCATCTGTGGAAGTTCAATCTGGAGACTGAACTCGGGTGGTAGGCGTTGTGGCAAGTGCCTTTCCCCGCTGAGCCATATTGCCAGCCCCTCTCTTTCTGTTCTTGCCGTGAGACCAGGGCTCACTGTGTTGCCTGGCTGAGCTTTGAACCCTTGGGCTCAAGACATCCTCCCCCTCGCTGGGGCCTCAGCCACATACTCTACTCCATTTGCTTCTTCAAATAGCTCTGCCTGGCGTATATTTTTTTACTTTGTATTAAAATTACTTTTTAATTAACACATTCACATGATAAATAAAATTGTGCAGACAGGCATACAATAAACTCCTGTTACGTATTGAATGCTTACACTGTCCTGAAACATTTCTCGGATGAACTCATGCGCTCACTGCAATCCAGTCCCCTTCTGCAGACACTAAGAGCCCTGTCCACATGGCTGATAGAGCCCCATCTGTCCTGCCACGGGCATCCTAATTCAAAACAGGAAGACTTGGCCCCCATACTAGCGGTCCAGACCCATCTATATTATTTCACACACTTCTCCTAGTTACTTTTATTTGTGGAAAGTGTGTTCTTTTGTGTTTTTTTTAGCTTAATTCATTTTATTATTTTACATGTGCGTGCTTGTATGTATGTCCGGGTACCACATGCATACCTGGTATTTGCCAGAAAAGAACACCAGATCGCCTGGAAGTAGAGTCACGGATGGTAGTGAGATGCTATGTAGATGCAAGAACAGAAAGTGCTCTTAATCCCTGAGCCACCTCCTCCAGCCCCTTCTGTCAGATACTTTGCAAATCTGCAAATCTGCCATTGTCCTTTGGCCGTGCCCTTGTCTTCATATTTTGTGAGATGAGACCACTGATGTCCCAGACTTTCTCCTGACTTCTGTCTCAGCCTTCATGTCACTCACCTTGCATTAGGGCCTATGTGCCATCAGGGTCCTTCCCTTGAGTATCTTGTCCCATGTTCTCTCCGGAGCTATTGCCTGTAGCTTGGCAAAAGACTTGAAAGGATCAGGTGTCACTGGCATCGTTTTTACTGCTACAGAAGTGTCAAAAGCTGGGTAAGCCGTGTACTGGGATGTGTTCTCCAGAGGCAAACATCTGAAGCCCCGAAACCAGGAGACACAGAAGGAGCTGAAATGTTCTCTTTGCTTGTATGTTTTCCATCAGTGTCTTAGCATCCTGCCATGTTTCACTGGGATCGTGTGGTTTGAACGAGAATGTCCTCCGCTGCCTCCCACGTTTGAACACTTGGTCCCTGTTGGTGGTGCTGTTTGGGGAGGGGGATTATGGAACCTTTAGGGGGTAGAGGCTTGCTGGAGGAAGTGCGTCACTGCGGACGTGATCTGGGGTTTATAGTGTCACCTCATTTCTAGTTCTCTCTCTCTCTCTCTCTCTCTCTCTCTCTCTCTCTCTCTCTCTCTCCCTCTCTTCCTCTCCCTCTCTCCTTTCTGGATGTGGTTGAAAATGTGACCCCTTAGTTCCCCGCTCCAGTTGCCTGCTGCTGCGCCTCCCCTGACATGTTGGACTCTCCCTCTGGAACTGTAAGCCAAAATACTTTCCGTTCCACGTCTCGCTTTTGGTTGTGGTGTCTCTTCACAGAAATAGAAACCTCAACGGAGACAGAGGAGAACAGAACACACTCCAGGAAGGAGGGCGTTGTCTAGACAGAGGAGAACAGAACACACTCCAGGAAGGAGGGCGTTGTCTAGACAGAGGAGAACAGAACACATTCCAGGAAGGAGGGCGTTGTCTAGGATGAAACGCACGGTATGGGACTGGCAGGATGGGTAGAGAGCCCAGGGGTGGAGCTCAGTGGGTGGAGTGCTTGCCTAGCATGCACAGAGCCCGGGGTTCCATCCTCAACATCGCATGAATCAGGCATGCAGGCAACATGACAGTAATGGTAGAGGCAGGAGGGTCAGAAGTTGAAGGTTCATCACACAGTGAGTTTGAGGCCAGTCTACAATAAGTGAAAACCTGGCTGAAAAACACTCCGACTGGTCAACCTGGGCTCCCCTCTCTGTTTCCCAGGAGAGCCTCTTAGGACTCAGTTCTTGGACCAGGGGCTACCTGAGCATGCCAGTATTCTATGCTCACTGAATCTACAGGAATTTCCTCCAGAATTTTGAAAACTTCACAGCAGATAAAAATTCTGATTCTCAGTTCCTTGTTGAAAATCTGTTCTCTGTGTTCTTTTTCTAGAAAGTTTTAGGAATTTTTTTTCATCCCTCGTGTGCATGTATTCCCTGAGAATAGTTTTGGACACAGCATGGACTCCTTTATTTTAGGGATTCTAGTACATTTGTTTTAAAACTAAAATAATTCTGGTTTCCATTCTTTCATTTTTGAACCTATTTGCCATCTCTAAGAACTTGCCAAATAGATCTGTATTTCTCCGTGTACCTTTTTCTCTGTTTTCCCATTCTTTACTTTTTGTAGAGTTTGTTGGCCTTCTTCTCCACTCTGTGTCAGTGCTGATTCTTTTTGATTTTCTGGGAACTTTGTCTTGTTCTCTGACCACCCTATTTCTTGGAAACTATTTTCGTTGGCTGGGTGCAGGTGCTCCTGTGGCAGGCTGGGAATTAGTTCTGTCTCCTCGGAGGTCAGCTTCTGTGTCTTCTACATATCCCTATTCCTTTCAGACCTACTCATCCAGGGTTGAGAAAAGTCTCCTTAGTACTCGGGGTCTGCCTCTGTATCTATGGATTCCACACTTCAGGTTGGCCACTTGTACAATCTATACCAAATATGCACTGTTTTTTTCAGGCTATTATTTGCTGAACACTCAGAATAACAATGACTTAAATGGCATTCACATCATATTAAGGTTTATAAATAATTTAGAGGCAATTTAAAATATATGGGAGGGTGTGTGTCATAAAAAAATACTATGCATTTGTATGTGAGGCTTCTATGTTCATGGGGTTTTGTAACCATGGGAATCCTGGAGCCAATCACCTGCCTACCAAGGATGCCATCAGCAAAGCCCAGAAAGTCTGCATCTTTGGCTAGGGTCACAGAGTGGAATGGGCATCTGTCGATCAGATCAGGCTTTCTGAGCTCTACACCACTTGTCATTCAAGGCGGTTGATAGACTTCAAGTAGATTTTAGGGCCAAGATTCTTTCCGCTTTACTGACTGAAGGTTGGCCTTTCCTACTAATAGGCTTATGGGAAGTGTGCCATTAACACACCCTCTTTTCCCAAGTTCCAAGGTGTTCCCAGCCTGCAGTAACTGTGATTTCATCCTGCCATATTAGTTTCTTTGCTCTGAGCCAACATACTTTGCCAAAGGCAAGGCCTTCAATTCCGTACCAGGCACTTGGCAAGCACCACTAAAAACCCCAGCTTCTCCCTTTTGGATCAGAATATACTACTCTGGGTACCACATGGGGAATCCAGTAAGCCTGCTGGCTGCTTTGGGGGCACACCCATTGAAATGACTCTTGGGACCCAGGGATCACTCAGACAGACATCTCCACCACATTGGAACATATTCAGTGAGGGTTCTGACTCCAGACTGATAGGTATCTTAGTCCTTGTGGGTACCAGGATGTCTTAGACCCAGGGGTCACCAGCTTTGGTGAGGGCCCACTTCCCAGTTCATAGATGTCACCTTGGCTATGTGTGATGTGGACAGTAAAAGAATTTACCAAGACATGAATAGGCAGAAAGGACTTAATGACATATGCTGTAAGATGATAGGTAGTCTGTGAATTCCCACAGAGGGGACCACCCCACCAAGGAGTGGGTCATTTGTGTGGCGTCCATATTTGGATCAGCAGGTAGATGTTTTACTACCTCATTCAGTAGTAAGTGTTACAGCACAGACTTTTTTTCTCGAGACTGGCCATTGGGGTTGGGCTCCGTTGAGTCAAATTCCAGGTGTCAGTGTTAGACATCGTAACTCAAGTAGCCAGCAGGGCCAGGTTCTTACAGGGGGATTTTAGTTTAATCTGGTGCCAGGGCCAGGTTCTTACAGGAGGATTTTAATTTAACCTGGTGGCAGGGCAAGGTTCTTACAGGGGGGTTTTAATTTAACCTGGTTTTGTTGTTACTGCTGTTTTGTGTTTTTCTGTCTTTGCCATGTTCCTGTAGTATAGCTGTAAGGAGGCCGTTCTCCAGAGCCCCTCCTATAAAGGCACTGGTCCCATGCCTGAGGGCTTCACCTTCCAGAACTTCATCACCTCCCCCAGAGACTTTATTTCTAACACTATCATCCCGGGAGTTAAGATCCCAGCATTTGGGTGTGATGAGGACATAGAACCTGGACCACACCGCGTAGAATCAGGAAAGCGCTACTTACATAAACGTTAAGCAATCACTTCAGCTCAGATTCTGTCAGTTCGACTACTAAGAGCTTTTTTCTCCAGAGTTTCTGACAGGAAGGAGGAAGCAAACATTTTCAGGAGGTTCTTCAGTCTTCAAGCTTGGGCGAGTGCCTCAGAGGAAGCCACTTCCAGGGACTTTTATTTATTTCCTTAGGCTCCCATTTATTTGGCAGCTATATGTGGAATCTCTCTATAAGCGCAAAATTGCTCCTTCAATACAAGAAGCTTCGGGGCTGCAAGAGCGATCCAGTCTTTGTCTTCATGCTCGAAACCCTTGTAGCTTAGAGACAAGCAAACATGTAAACAGACGGGCAGAGGCTGAATGGGGTCTGCCTGGCAGCGCTGCTCCCCCAAGGCAGTGAGCTGACTGAAGAGAGTGGGATTGCTCCAGGGAATCCAGGCAGAATGAGCAGAGGCCAATGGGGCTGGGCTGGATATGTGGGTCTCTTGGCACATGAGGACACAGTGTCTGTCTACCTCAGGCACAGAGCTGTGCCCAGTGTGCTGGCTTCTTGGCTGGGTACAGGTAAGCTATAATCCGAGGTGACTCCTAGCGCCGACCACAAGGGAGATAGCCAGAGAAGGACTTGTGAGTTATGCTGGATTTCATATTATCAGCCTTAACAAACAGTTCACACCTTCAAACAGGATAAAACCAGCTAAGCTGAGCCCTCGTCCAATGGTCAGGCCGAGAGACTAAGGAGAGTGTGGCTAATTATTGTAGCAAGTTGTGGCTGAGGGAGGCTGCTTTTTCTTTCTTTCTTTCCTTATATTTTGAAAGTGTATTTTCTCTGCTTTTTAGTTCCCATAATTATTTATTGATTTCAAACCTCATGTTTCTGATGGGTAAGAGATAATGTAGGAAACAGCCTGTGGGGGAGAGGGAGCATAAAGAGACAGAAGGAAGTCCTGCTGTGTGGCTCCATGTGCGATCTCTACCCTCCAAAGCCGTGGGAAGCCAATGGTTTACTTGCTGCTTTGGGAAGTCTCCACTCATGCAGCCACAGGCTCTAGGATGCTCCAAGAGAATTCTGGGTAACATGGGGGGCTATGTTATTAGAGAAGGGGGAGGGTTCCATGGCGATCAGATCGCAAAACTTTAATATCGCCTTCTTTTCTGACAATCAGAGGCCAGGATTCTATGTCTGTACTCATGTCCTCCATAGACAGGGATTCCTGGAAGTCTCTTATGCGCTGGGCTCCAAACGGAGATAAAGATCTCAAGGGAGGGCTGAGGAGATGAATCAGTCAATAAAGTGCTTGCTTTGTAAGCATGAGGACCTGACAGTAACCTCTAGAAAACATGTTCAACAATATTGGGTGTGGTGGTATGTGCTTGGAATCCCAGCACTTGGGGAGGTAGAAACAGGCAGATTTCTGGGGCTTGGTGGCCAACTAGCAAAGCTTACCAGATAAAGTCTGGGCAAGTAAGATACCCTGGCTCAAAAAGGATAGAAATTGCCTGAGGACCAGTACTGAGGTGGCCTCTGGCCTCTGCATGCATGCGCACATACATGCATCCACACCTGCATGCACATGCGCACAGCAGGAAAGGATGTTAGGGGAGAGAGGGGGACAGAAAATGTCAAGCATGCGAGGGTGGCCAACGGGAGTTAATCCACTAGGACTGGGTTTATGACAACCCCAGGATTAAGGCTCCTGATACCCAATGTCATCCTGAACGTTAGCCCCAGGGAGCTAGAACTTCACTTTCTGGAGAATTGGCACTTCCTCATTCGTGCAAGTTCTGCTCAGACAGGGCTCTTGACACAGGGGCTGCAGTGAAGGTCTTTGTCGCGATGCAGCTTACCTTCAAGGAAGGACTGAGGGATAAAAGCAGAGCTTGCTCCCAAGTGATCGGCGCTTTGAGGAAGATGGAGGGACGCCAAAAGTCCTGGTTTCTTTCCCACTTACTGTAATAAAAATAAACATTTGCTTTGGCTCCCACGTCATGGTACAGTCTGTCATGATGAGGAGCTCGAGGTGGCAGGAGTTTGAAGCAGCTGGTCACACTGTCGCCATAATCAGGCAGCAGAGAGTGACAAATGTCCCCTGCTGCTCAGTTCCCATTCCCCATTTATACAGTTCAGGATCCCAGCTAGGGAATGGGGGCATCCACAGCCGGCGAGTCTTCCTACCTCAATTCAGGTAACCCTCAGATGGATGCTCAGAGGTGACTCTAACACCTGCCAAGCTGAGAATTGACAATAACCATCACTGTGATACGGAGTGAAGGACTGGGGGACCTGTGCTCAGGAGGTGGTCTCTGGGGGTCAGGGTAGAATAGGCCAGTTTGAAGGTCTAAACAAAGTTTGCCACTGAAGGAGACTGCAAGTGTGGGGACCTAAAATTGTTCCTTCACAAAAGGCCAAGAAGGCCAGTACCATTGATGTAGGGTTGGCTGAGGGAGAGCGTGGGAGGAATTAAGATAGGTAGGCAGGCATGACACAGTGTACCCTTTTCAGTGATGGTGGCTTCTGGGAAAATCCCTTTTCTCCCTATTAGTTCTGGACAAGCATTGGATCAGAACTGTCAGCCTGACTTTTCCCTGACTGTCCGTAGCTGTTTCTTCAGGAAGTTATCAGCCAGAGAGTTCAGAAGGTGCCATTTCCAGCCTGGACGCACACGCAAAAATGATTGCAAGGATTCATATGCAGAGATGAGATTTTTCTATCTCAGGAGCTGGTAAAAACCCACCCAGCTGTCTGATCCTGTCGGAAGAAATCACATTAAAATGTAAATGCTCCCGAGTAAGTGAAATCCGGATGGGTAGCAGCCTGCCAGAGGAGATTCATGAAGTCTATGCTGTTTAGCCACTGCTAGCACAGCCCAGCCATTCGCACAGGCGGAGCTGAGCACTGGAAATCTTTTTTACGAAGCTGTTCTGTGCAGACATGGCTTTCTTCAGGGTGATTGGAAAAAGAAACCCTCAAGTCAGTCATGAGGTGGTGTGGGGAGCCTACTTGCTATTAGCATGGTCTAACCACATCCTTCCGGCCTCTGTTGGTACAGCTCAGCTTGGACCTAGGGGAAAGAGTGGAGACCGTGTCCTCTCCATATTGCCAAGGCTTGGAGTCTCCACACCCTTGCACACGCTCCAACATCTCTGATTTCTGATCTCAACAGGGCCCCTAAGTAGATTTTTTTTAAAAGCTTTGCCTTTTCCTTTGGGGAATTTAGGGTGTTAGAACATCTCTAAGTAGATAGCATTTATTTGTGTCTTTGAGACATAAAGAATGACAGGGAAGAGAGAGAGAGAGAGAGAGGGAGAGAGAGAGAGAGAGAGAGAGAGAGAGAGAGAGAGAGAGAGAGAGAGAGATGCTTGCAACTGCTTTTGGAATGTTCCTCATTTAATGTGGGCAGCCGTGACCAGCTAAGGATATGATCTCATTGTGTGACGGGGATGTTCTGGAGCGACGCACTTAGACCATGGGCTTGGTCCAGACTGTGTGGGTATGTCTCTGGCTTGTCTGTGCCCTGCCAGCTGTGGGTCCGTCTGTGAGACCTGCTGAGGGCAGTCTTCCTCCTGCAAACTCAGCTTGCTCGTTTATGAGCTATGATGGTGGTGTTATCCCTTCCTTGTATGAACACTAGGAGTGCGGGGGAGCTTAGAGGATAAAGTCCTTGCTATGATTGGAGTTTGAGCCCCAGAAGTCATGTGACAATGTCTGGACTTGGTTGGTAGTGTGCGGAAACGGGCAAACAGCTCCCCGAGGCTTGCAGGCCAGCCAGTCTATAGCATGATCAGTGAGCTCCAGGCCAAGGCAGGACCCTGTCTTAAAAAATAAGGTGACTAACTCCTGAGGAATGGCATCTGAGCTTGACCTCTGGCCACACACATGCACTTCCTTGCATCCCCCTTGCACAAATAAAAGCCAGCAGACATGAAGTACAAAAACAACATCCCCTGCGCCCTAGGAAAGTCAGAAAAATGGACCTGATAAAGTGAGTCCAAGGTAGCTCAGCCAAGACGGGGCATGTGGTGACAGGGCCAGAAGAGCAGGGTGGGACTGTCCTTGTTAGGGAAAACCAAATCCAGAGACACTCCATGGCCATCTGGATCTGTGAGAATGGAGACATGAAGTCACAGGGGTTCTGGAATAAGCAAGCACACACCTCAGCACCCTACACACAGTGATGCACTTTCGATACAGTTACAAATTCAGCAAGCTGGGTCTGCTGTTCAGCTAACATTTCTTATTCAAATGACCAGAGAATTGTTCTCTCCACTTTGCTGATGAGAAAATTGAGGTTCATATTCTTTTCTGCTCTCCAGAGGGCTCTGTGGTGGTTTGAAAACAAATGGCCCCCAAAGAGAGTGGCACTTTTAGGAGGTGTGGCCTTGTTGGATGAAGTGCGTCACTAAGGGGCTGGCTTTGAGGTCTCTTTTGCTCAAGCGTCCCTCAATGTGGCAGTTAGTCAATTTTCTGTTGCCTCTGAGTTAAGATGTTGGCCTCTCAGCTCCAGCACCACACCTGCCTGCTCTCCATCATGATGATAACAGACGGAACCTTTGAACTGTAAGCGAGCCCCCTCAATTAAATGTTTTCATTTATAAGAGTTGCCATGGTTTCACTATTTCTTCACAGCAATAGAAACCTAACTAACATTGGCTCCAACCTGCCTATTTCTCAGATGTCACCAAAATCCCTTGCTCGTGCTTGCAGGAAACACTTCTCTTAGGACGGCAAACAGCTTCTCCGAGCCTGCCGTTCTGTGTCCACTGCTGAATAACTGGCCATTCATCCTAAAGTGCTGGGCATGAACCCAGACACTTGCTAGTCACTCTCTTGGCTCTGTGGTGTGTGCTGATTGGCCCCAGTGGTCTTTTCTCACATGGCTCCTCCAGGCTCTGGAGTCAGATGGTGTTGAAGCTGGAGCAATGAAGGCTCCTTCTGGGTATCTGGTGTCTGGGCTCGACGGACCACACAGGAAGTGGACACTGCCATCTCTTGAACTACTTCTTTTGGGGGGCTTTGGATTTACAAAACAATGCAACTATCTTACCGAGGTCACTCTCAGATTTGCATCTTTCGTGACCCCGGTACGTTAGTCCTTGCAGGTGGTGAACACCGTTGTTCAATCTCCCCAACCTGTGACAGTTCCTCGTCTTCACGACCTTGGCATTTCAGAATTTAGCAACTGTGTCCAGTGTCTGTCTCTCAGCTTAGGTCTGGATAAGGTTGAACTTTTCAGAACAGATTCCCCTGGAGCTATGCCGTGTCCTTCTTGGTCCCTCATGCTGGGGTGTGTGATGTCAGTATCTCCATGGTGAAGTTGACCTTGACTGCTTGGTTAACAGACCAGTAGAGTGACCATCTTTATGACTACCCTGAAAGCAACAGTTAACAGGATGTAAATCTGTGTGAATCTTCCCGTCAAACATTCCTCACTGGTTTTAGCATCCTTCACAGGATCTGGTCCACAGTTACTGCATAGTGCTGTTGTCTGTGGCGACTGTTTACCTCTGTTTCCTTTTGCATGTGAAATCTAGGGCTCTCCTGAAAGAAACAACTGACCCACCCACATGTTTATTCTTTTATGTAAACATTTGTATCCATAAAGACTTGTGAGTGTGTATTTTTCTTTATGAGTTACGGTCGAACACTGTGGTGGTTTCCTTGTTCACACTGTCCCAACTATAGCCACTGGGGGCTTTCAGGTTTGTGCTGACACTCTGCCAACCCCCCACCCATCTTTTCTTGAGTGTCTCCGTACTTTGTAATACCACAGGGTGTCCAGAATCCACCTTGAATTTGCCCTTCTTTCATCCCAGAGTCAGGCTCTTCTCCCAGCAGCTCTGGTTCTTTCCATTGAAGGATAGCATAGCTGACCAAGATCTGAGTACCGGCTGTGCTGGGCTGGCCTTGCTCCTCCTGGGCATCTCTGGTCAGAGCTGAGAATTACAGTCTCACTCAGAAGGGTCTCAGCACTTTAACCAACAGTGAGGCGTGTGTTAAAAACAAAGGTGTCGCCTCCCGATGCTGTTGCCACCCAGGCTTGTGCGAGCTTTGTGGCACATCTCCCTGGAGCCAAGCATGAATTCAAATCCCCACCATTGCCCTCGAGTCTTGTTTGTCCTCTGGGTGAAATGGAATCCGCTGATTTGTCAGTAGGGCCTGTGGCTCAGAGGAGGTGGCAGGCGAGGAGGCAGCATTCTGACGTACGACAGTCCCTCAAGACTGAGTCTCATGTCCCCTGTTTGGTTTCCATGCCCTTGCCTCAGGACTACCTGATGGCTTGCATTCCTCTGGGAAGTTTAGTCAGATATAATTAATTTTTCCCACACCTAAAAATATGTTCTTTCACTGAGTAAGGGAAACGCTGATTAATTTATCCTTTAAGTGTGGTACGGGGAGCTGTTTGTTCTCTTTATACTGGTGTTCAAGCCTTTTTTTCTTTTAAAATCTCACCACAGAGTGAACTGACCTTTCTTGTCATCAGACTTCAAGGTGAGAAGGAAAATAAACTGGTCCACCAGGGGCTCCTGGCCAGTGTCATCTCCCATTGTTCTAGTGCGCACACACGAGAAAACTCATCCTGGGGAAACTGATCGAGAAGTTGCTGAACCAGAGGGGACAGTCGTTCACTTAGCCCTGAGGCAAAGGACTTCTTGTTGTCTCCCCTATGCCCCACTCCCAGCACACACACACACACACACACACACACACACACACACACACCACCTGACTGACCCTGATTGATGATCCAGGAAACAGGGTTGTTTTGAAACAGCTTTTCTTCACTGGGTATCCATACATAGTGGTATCCAGCTAGAAGTCCAGGCTGCCTTGTTCCACCACCTGGTTCCATCATCCTGTTCCTGCACTTTCCTTGTGACTATATTTCTGCCTGTGTATCCCCCTCCCCCCTCCATCCATCCATCCATCCATCCATCCATCCTTCTATCCACCCATCCATCCACCCATCCATCCATCCATCCATCATCCATCCATCCATCCATCCATCCATCATCCATCCACCCATCCATCCATCATCTGTCCATCATCCGTCCATGTATCTATCCATCCATCATCCATCCATCATCCATCCACCATCCATCCATGTATCCATCCATCCATCCATCCATCCATCCATCCATCCATCCATCCGTCATCCACTCATACATTTACTCATCATTTGCATATATATTTATCCATCCATCACTCATCCTTCCATTATTCATCTGCTTGTCATCAGTCTATCCATCATCCACCATTAGTTTGTTTATTCCTGGAGTACCATGGTGTCCTCATACCCGACCCAGGGGTTGGAGGTTACAGAGATGAATCATCCATCTTAAACAAGCTCATTGCTTAGTGCAGAAGGACAGAGTAAAGGGAAGCCTGCATGCCAGGACAAGAGATGCTCAGATGCAGCCTGAGTAAAGGGTCCCAGAGATGCTGCTGAGCCTGCACCTCTGAGGGTGATCAGCAGTTATATAAGGCAGGAAGTGTGTGCAAGCACATGAACTGCACCAAGAGGCACAGGCCCAGAAGGTGGCATTTGAAGCATTTGACAGGCAAGGAGATAGGTAACTGCGAGCTGCATCAGTACAGTTTCTGACTCAAGTTTCTGCTGAGTTCTTTGCTTTAGTCACAGTTATATTCCTGGTGCATACAAACATTGCCTGCCATGGTGTAGGTGTTCAGGGATCCGTTTTCAGTCTGAAGACCTTGTTTCTAAAATAGGAATGTCTGTCTGCTTCTTCTAGTGCATCCAAATATACTAGAACAGGTCTTGACATATGGTAGATGCTAAATTAGTTTTTAGAGATTCTTGGCATGCAGTTGTATATACTACTGTCATTAAATTTAAAAACCTAAATTGAATCAAAATCTTACCATGTCTGTATCTTGTCTCTCTTTCCATCTCTAATTCTGAAGCCGGGTGGATAGGTGGAAGACCATGAAGACCTGCTCCACACTCTTGCTTACTAGATAGCTGTGACTATCATCGTCTTATGTAACTGGAAAGTAGTAGCTGGGCACATCATGAGAAGTACTGAGTACAAGACTAGATCCAGCAGCTCCGTGACAATTAGAGAGTCAGTGCTCTAATTAATAGTCATAACTCTGACACTCTGTGAAGCAAACTAAATGTCTTACAAATGTTTTCTGTCTTCAGTGGGTCTTAGAAGCTCCTGGGAGCAATAGGGAGGATGCCAATGGCAGGACAATCTGGGTACCACCCCCTTCAGGTAACTTTGATAACACCAGGCCATTCTGTGGCCAGCTGAGCTGTGCACAGACCCAGGGAGAAGAGTTTGACCCGTAGAGACCTTGGTGAGCACAGGACTGGCCACTTGCACAGGGCTCCCAGCTCAGGCCCTGAGAGGCAGGAAAGCAGGAAGTGGGATCCGCGTGAGCAGCATTGGCAGAGCCGGAGGCGAGGGGCCGTGTTTTACCCAGTGAGCAAGCTAGCGGTGTTTTCTTACTGTGGTTTGATTTGAGATGCTAATTGAGCTTTAAAAATTTATTACGAAATATCTCATGCATACAAGGGAGTGTAAATAGGGAATGTGTGTGACTGAGAAAATAAATATGAAATGAACATCCATGTCACTGCTGTATCTACCGAATAAATTCAAAAATTGCTTTCTGAAGCTTATAGGGCCCCAGCTATGATCCCTGCTTCTTCTTCCAGGTCAGCCCCTCCTACCTCCCCTTGACCTTCATGGCCTAGCCTTGCAATGGCACCCTGTGTGTTTATATTCCCTTTTCCTTTATGCTTGTCAGTCTCCCGCCTAGATGGCCTCCCCTGCACTCCATAGGCTAATCCCCCTCTCCTTTTCCACTTTGGCTGAGACTACCTGTCTTGCCAGAGTGATTCCTGGCCTGCCATCCCAGGCAGTCAGACACCCCATTCTGGGTTTCTGTAGTACCCTGGACTCACATGGCCTTCGTGATCTGCTTGCATTTAGACCTTGAGACACAGATGCTGCCTGCCGTTTGTGTAACCCCACCGCTTAGTAAAGGATTTGGCTAATTGTTATACTCAGAGGATGCTCAAAGCAGACTGGCCTCAGGTCCCCAGGAGCTCCTGTGATTTGGGAGATTGCTGAGGTCTTTTCTTGAGGGAAAAGCTGATGCTGCCCCGGCCTTCCAGCACCATTCACTAGCCCCATCAACTGAATAGTCTGAATTTAAAGGCAGCAGCTTGTCCTTGTAAGTAGGGCCAGAATGAACCCGCCTCATCCCAACATGTAAGATGTTCTAGGAGGGAAGTGCTTGGAATGACAATTGAGCTGGGTGACTGGCTGCAGAGCAAGAATGCAGGGACTGTGCAAGGATGCAAGGTCTCTTCCTTCCCCTTTCCCACGCTGAGGGGCAAAGGTTGAATTCTGAGATGTACCTTCTAGGGTGAAAGGACACTGGCACCAATGCCTGCTCCAGGTAAATAGCTCTGCACATCCAGAGAGTATTGAGACTTTCATCTCTGTGTGTTTATGTGTGTGTGCATGCATGCATGAGTGCGTGTGTGCATGCGTGAGTTTATGCATGTGTGTTCCTCTTGAGGGCTCGACCTCAGAGGCCATATACCTTGTTTTTTGGTGTAGATTCTCCTTTTAACCTGGAGCCATCTGGCTATCCAATGAGACCCAGAGATCTACCTGTCTCCATGTCCCGGTGCTGGGACTATAAACATATAAACACGTGACTTATACATGTGTGTATGTACACACCCATGTGAACATGCAGAGGCTAGAGGAAGATGTCAGGTGTCCTCCGTGGCTTTCTGCCTTATTCCTTTGGAACAGGGTCTCTTGCTAGACCTGGAGTTCACTGTTTCCCTGCTAGACTCATAGCCAGCAGTTCCCATCTGACTCTGTTTCCCCTCCTGTCTATGCTGGAGTCCTCAGGCTTAGGCAGCAAGCAAGCTCATCCACTGAGCCATCTCCTTGGTCTCCCTGGCCATTTCTTAAGCTGTGGATCCTGAAGATTGAACTTGGGTCCTCCTACCTGCAAGAGAAAACACTTCAGCAGCCCCAGAATCTTTATCTTTTGTAATTTCCACGACCAACTCCAGCCCCTCTCTGACCCTCTCTTGCCTCTCCAGCAGCAGCTGACAGTGGGTGCCTCGCTCTGGAAGCTGAGGTTCTCCTAAGAGTGTGATCAAGCAGACATGCTCGGGGTCTTCATTGTTTTATTTACTTACTTATCGATTGCTTTGAACATGACATGAATAAAATAACAATCAACCGTGTTGCAGAAAATTTCTGAATTTTCCTCCAGGCATGCTTTTGTTTTCTATGCAAGTAAGGCTTTTAAAATTATTCACAATCATAAGTGGACCTGGATTTTAAGGCCCTTTGTCTCCCCTTCATGTGCATGACGTCATTTGCCACATGCTCTTTGCCACCGTTGTGGTTGTGTTTAACTGCTGCACCGGCATTCTCTGGGTCCTCAGTTTCCTGTGGGTCATGCGCTGGCTTTGCCAGGGTTGCTCTCCAGTTCTTAGCATGCTCCTCCGAGAAACAAGTGTAGAGAGAAGGGACTTCGTTGCCTCGGGTCCGAGCATGCTAGAGCCTGTGTAGGGGCTGTATTGATTATGCTTCTTGGTGCTGAGATACAACACCCAACAAAAGCAACTTAAAGGAGGGTTTGCTTTGGTGTACGGTTCCAGGTCTTATGGGTTCCTCTCAGTGGTGGCAGCACCAGCAGGAGACCTGTTGGTTACACTGCATCAGCAATCAGGAAGCAGAGAGTGAAAGGGAAGTAGGGCTGGGCTATAAAACCTCCAGGCCCATCAGCTTTGATCCACTGCCTCCAGACAGTCCACAGTCTTCCCAAACAGCACCACAACAGGGCCCCAAGTTTTCAAATACCGGAGCTGGAGCCCGGAGCCCAAGGGAGGCATTCTACATTCAAATGTAAATGTGCTGGTAAGTTTATTGTCAGCTTGACAAAACCTAGAGTCACCGGGGAAGAGGGAACTTCAGTGAGGAGTTGTTCAGATTGGATTGGTCTGTGCCATGCCCATGAGATATTACCTTGACCAAAGATAGTATGGAAGGGTGCAGTCCACTATGGGCGGCATCCTGCTTAGGTGCGTCAGGACTATATAAGAAAGCAAGCAGCGTTCTTCCGTGGTTTCTGCTTCAGTTCCTGCCCTGATTTCCCTCAGTAAATAAGCCCTTCCTTTCCTGTATTACTTTTGATTAGAGTTTTCTCACAGCCACAGGAAAGTAACTAGAACAAACCACAGCAGACACCTGAAGCTGGCTGTCCCGCTGCCATTCCTCCCCATGGAGTCACCGAGGAGCCAGCTGAAGTTCTAGCTGTACTTCGTACTCTGCCTGGAGAGTAGAGGGAGAGACTTGCCCATGTCATAACATTCCAGAAGAAAGGAGGGTGGATTCTCCTGTGTGTAGCCTGGGATATCTATCCTACAGTAATGCTGTGTTTTTGTTTGAGCCTTCCTGAGAGAACTGTGATGAGGTAGACTCTCTAGATGAGTAGAAAGAAGCCGCAGGGGCTTAGATGGAGGACAGGGTCTCGTGGAGCCATGAGGTGTCTCGGTCGATGTCACCTCTAATCAGAGCAGCTCCCCGCTTGACTGTGCAAGTGCATTCCTTATCTTTCATCCTATAAGCTACCTACTGCCCCTCATGCCCAAGAGGAAACCGGGACTCTGAGGAATGCAGCGTCCTGACCAGATCACACAGCCGCTCAGCCATGGAGACAGGATAGCGTCCCCTGCTGTAGCTGAAGCCAGAGCGATCGATGGTAATTTCTCAAAAGCAGGATTGTTGCTGAGGATGATAGGGACTTACTTTGGCTTCGCGACTCGTTTTTAAAATGGCCCCAGTGGGTACAAGATTTAGTAAAGAGATTTTATTTTAAGGCAAAGAAGAGTGTTCCTGGATAAGCTGTCGGGAGGTGGAATCAGCTGTGTTGAGAGGTGGGAAATTCCAGGATGGTGGGGAGACGACTGTTAACACTCCAGAGAGTTCTAGCAGGCATGTTCAGCCTCCAGTCTGTGTGCAGCTGCATATGGCTAGGGACAACGCAGCACGAAGCTGCAGACTTACTTAGAAACAGATTTTCCACAATTTTTTAAAATAGCTCCATTGCCTAGTTCGCGAGTCTGAACTCTGTAGATGATAATGCTGTTTTTGCAATGTTAAAAGGTCAGGCTCTCCTCTCAGGGAATCTGATACCTCTCGAAGGTATCAGATGAAGACTTAAAAACAAAGTAACTTGGAATATCCGTCTGGAAAAGTAACTGCTCTCTGGTTACCTGGGATAGTTACTGATCACAACGGGTTCCAAATTGCCTAAGCAAACTCAGTATTTTCATGGGAGAAATATGGAGGTTGCTGGGGGCGGCGGGGGGTGGGGGATGCACAAGGAGATGGTGAGCCAAGCTTGGCTGATTCCAAGAGGCAGCAGTTGGTGGGATCTCCTCCAGACACCGTGACTAGGATGAATCTTTGATTATCAGGCTGTATGGATCAGTTTGCTGTGGCCCCACCCTGTTTCTCTCTTCCTAAAGTTGAGTATAGAAAGAGACCATCTGTTTGGTAAGCTTAGCCGGATGCAGGCCATCCCTTCAATTCCATGACTGATAGCATCCATTATGGAGGGTAATTTTCCAGAAGAAACCCAAGATGCTGATACATAGACGAAGGCGTGGATGCTGGCAATGCCGTGAGCAGCAGTGAGCATCCTTGGTGCCCCTATCTTGACCAGCTATGACTCCAGCAAGCACACAGAACGCTCACTCTGGTCTATTCTCCCAGCTCTCCTGCAGCCTCCACACCCAGACCACAGGAACACTGTATCACTATGTACTCCAGGTTTATTTCCCAAGACGGGCATCCCAGTTAGGCAAGCGATTAAAACTCTCCAGTGTGTTTAGCAGGAGCAGCCCAGCAGAAGACCAGCTTGCTGAGTCTGCTCAAAAGTAAGGGGCCATCAATTCTCCACCTTGGGGATGCTAGGCTGTGAACAGTATTGTCTTTGCAGAATCATGACCCTCTTTCTGGTGACAAGGAAGGGCTTCTTTTGACAGTTAACACGGCAGGCCTTAAAACCCTATTGTTGTTTTTAAAGTTGTTTTTATTTGAGGCCTGGGGAGCTGGCTCAGTGGGTAAAGTGCTTGCCGTGCAATCACAAGGAGCTGGATTCAGTCCTCAGTATTTATATATTTAAAAGCTAGACATAGTGGTGTGTGCATTATCCCAGTGGCGGGGAGAGATGGAGCTTCTGGGCCACTTGGTGTAGCCTAATATGCAAGCCCTGGGTCTCAGTGAGAGACCTTATGACCAGAAAGAAGATGCATGGCTCCTGAAGATGAACACCGGGGACCACTGGCCCACACGCATATACACAAACTTGTGCACCCCTGTGCCTGCCCCTGCCCATTCATGAACATCCACCTGCAAATACACTCTCCAAGTGGTTTCTAGTAATTTCTTATATTCATTTTAGTATAATTCATTAATTGGATAATTCACTTATGGACATAAGTAATTGATTTATTAGTTAATTAGTAGATAAAAGGAGCGTATTTATGAAACGTAAATTATAACACACAAGGGCCACGTGCCAGCCACTAGCTTAGGAAGCAGCTTAGGATGCTCTCAGAGCATCTGTCAGCAGCCACCCCTTCCATCCACTCTGTGGGAACCACTACTCCGGCCTTGGCATTCCGTTGCTTTGTTTTGCATCAGGTTGATGCCTCCAAACAGTGTGACGTTGCGTTTTTTTTTTGCCATTTAAATGGTACCCTCCCTTCTGTAGTCTGCAGTGTGCTTTACCTCTCAACGTTGCACCTGTGATATCCTAACATCTCCTGCTCCCCCCCTACCATCAGTGTGAGGACTCTCGAAGGTCTATGGCCATCTGCGTGGTGTTCAGCATCCTGTTAAGATGAACACTACTGCCTGCAAACGTGAGATCTTGTCCACATGTCCTGGTGTGCGCCTATGCAGGTGTAGTCAGGGCTTGTCCTGAGCGGTAAGTGTCTCTCATTGGGGTTGAGTGTGCTCGGCTTTACAAGGGGCCATAGAGTTTTCCAAGGTGGCTGCCTGATGCTCCCTGAAGCCTGTATTTGGTGTCCCTGAAGCCTTGCGCCTTGGTTAAGTGTTTGCTACCTCGACTGGAGTTTTCTTTCTTACCAGCCTCATGGTTCTTGAAGGGTAGTTGATAATGTTTTAAATTCCATTTGTCTGACAACCATGTCCAGTTTCCCTGTGGCTTCTCTTTTGAGAAGTTCCTAGATAGGATTTTGCCTACTTTTCTATTGTGTGCATATTGTTTTCTTGCTGATTTGATACTAATATGCAATGCCTGTTAGATATATAGTATATCATATGTCATATGCCATGACATATCACTCACTAACCATATGTCTTTATATCCTAGGTGGTAGCTTTTGTGGTTCATTTCTATGCTAGTATTTGGTCACCAAGCATCTCAGGCATAATTCCTTGGAATTAATTAATAGTTGTCTTCCTAGTTAGAGCTTTTCTTAAGATAGCTGTTTCTCCTCCATGGTCACAGACACACCCCTTTCTCCTGACTATTGACGATCACGGTTTTCACATTCTCCATTCCTCTAAGCTCTATCTGGAATTGATGAGTTATTCTTTATTTGGTGTGTTGCATACTTTATTGTAGAGACCAGATAATGTCAAAAAAGTAGCCTGAAGGAGGAAGCGCTTGTTTTGACTCCATTTCTGTCACTGCATGGGTTTCTAGGCTGAGCTCCCAGACAGAGCGTCATGCTCTCCAGTCAACACTGTTGGTCTCCTGTCCCCTACCCAGTTACATAAGAAAACACTGTCCTAAGCACTTCCCTCCGGTGGGGCCCTCAGTTACTGCCCTGGGAGTTCAGCACCCTTTTGACGTGGTTCCTATGGGGAAAGGTGGGCTGATGTCCTAGCAACAACAGCTAGGGACCAGCTTCAGGATTGCAGCTCTCTCTCCTGTGGCTCAGAAAGATCTTTCTGGTTAGCTGCAGAGTCCTCGGGATGTAAACACAGGTGACCTGATTTTGCCCTCCACTTCCTCCTGAGTCAGAACCATTTGGGGTTAACTCAGGAAAGGGGCTAAATTAAGCCTTGAAACCAAGCAGCCTTGATGACAGGCAGTTGTTGTGCTTGAGTGACTGCCATGATGGCTCTCTGGTTATAAGGACAGCACTAATCTCATCTCTGGAGAGCAGCCGTGGCCGTCAGCTCCTCCCCTGTAGAGACAGGAGATACCAGGTTTCTCACAGGACCTGCACATACGTTCAGCATGTCTCACCTGGGCACTGTGCACAGACGTAGAGGCCCAGGTACTTCTGTCCTAGAATCCTCAGCATCTAGAAGATAGCAAATGAGTATCAACAAAGCCCAGCACATAAGAGTCTGATGTTTGGAGACCCTTTTACCCAGAGCAGAACGAGAAGTAGGCTTCTACGTACCTTCTTAAGGCTTACGTAATGTCTGGACCACGGAGTGGGCAAAGTCAAGGGGAAGGGAGCCAGTGCTCACTTGCCGACAATCAAGCGGATGCCACTGCACTGAAAATCTGTTTGACAACACTACCAAAATACACACATACATACCCCATGCCTGTTTTCCTCTGCTGAGTGCATGTAGCTATGAAGAAATTACATACATGTAAATTTTACATTAGAAAAAACATGAGTGGATGTGGGACTGGAATTAAAACACACACACTGCAGTATTTAAAGGGAGAGCCGTCAGATCTTCAATTTGCTTTGAAATGTTCTGAAACAGACGGTGGGGAGAGGGGGTGCGTGGATATGTGTCGAAGCAAGCACATGCCTGCACACAAGAATTGTGGAGCAGGTGTGTGGATGCTCCCTGAAAGGGTCCTCCAGCTTTTCCACATGGGGCCCGTTCTCCTAGGCAGTGTTGCAGTCTGGCACCAGAAGAGGAGTGCCACAAGAGCGCTCCCAGCAGCGCTAGCCATGGCAACCCCAAGCCCCACTCTTCCCACCTTCCGTTAATAGTAGACAAGACCCATCGGTCCCCGGTATGTAGAGCCAAGAGACCACTGTTGCTAAGAGAGACTGTTTGAGCCCTACAAAGCGATGCAGGGAAATGAAGCCAGAGTCCTGAAAGAGAATGTTGTGGGAGTCCATTTGTGAAAATTCCAAACCAGGCAAAGCTGCCTATGGTGTTAGGAGTCGAGGGAGTAAGGGACGGCGGCTTTAGTGGGTCACCAAGGACGTCCCCGGGGATGCAGAAGGCTGGGTTTTTGTGTTGTTTTGAAGTCTTAGCACTAAAGAGTGTATCTATACTTAATCTCTACACTTAAGGATGTGTCCCTTTTCTCAGCATTGAAAATGGAAGGAAGAAAAGTCAAACCACTTTTCCCGACTGTTGTCAGGGTCAGAACCTACCCAGAGTGCACCTCTTCGCTCACTTCCGGGCTCCATGCGGTCAGTCTCCCCAGGTGTCACTGGTGGCCTCTGTTCTTCGCACAGACAGTGTCCTGTGCTCAGCGTCGTGAGTTGCTCTGTGAGGCCTTCCAGGGTTCACATGCACAACAGAAGGGGTGAGAAGACATTCATGGGGGAGCCTCCCTTCTAACACCTGGATTTCCAATGGTGATCTGGGGATGTCCCCCTAAGATATCATGTGACCAGTACATTAGGAGACTCCTGAGAAAGAAAACCAGTGGTGTGTGAGGAAGCACGTTTGGGTGGGTATGTGCGGTGTGTGTGTGTGTGTGTGTGTGGTGTTTGTATGAGTGTATGTGCAGCTGTACACACACAGCGACACACGTTTCTTTTCACACAGTCAGGACAGGAACCTAGAGGCAGGAATTGAAGCAGAGGCCATGGAGGAACACTGCTCACTGGCTTGTTCTTCCCCGCTTTCTTATACAACTCGGGAGCAGCTGCCCAGGAGTGCCAGCACCCCTAATGAAGTGGGCCTTCGAAGCAACGTCAATCATTAATCAAGAAAAATGTTCTATAGACTCACCTACGGGCAATTTGATGGGAGCGTTTTCTCGGTTGAGGTTTCTCTTCCCAGCTATAGCTGTGTTTGTGCCAGGGTGACAAAAACCAACCAGCACGTACATACGTTTCTCACCCGTACATTCCCTGAATACAGGAAAGCTTTTAGCTGGAAAGATGCAGTTTCCTCATAGAGGAAGTCTAATCTGGTCTGTTCCTCGATCCCATCCCCCAAAGGCCCCATGCGACAGCATATTTTAAATATAATTGGGGTAGAAATAGACAAGGAAGTGTTGAACTGCTGACCTCTGGATGGCTATACTAACTACCCTAATATATAAACGTTAGTCTTGCCTATTACAAATACACAAGGAGTTCAGAGAATAGCAGGAACGTACACCTATCATTCACTATGGTAACAGTGAACAGCCCAGTGTCCACTGCCCAGCCTAACTTCCGGAGAGTGATCAGAGTCTCTGAAGGCCATTGTACCCCAGGGATTCCTTACTGCGTTGGCTAGAGGAAGACATTCTCCTGGATTTCATGTCCATCATTCTTTGTTACAGAACTCAAAACACACATGGCCCAGCAGTGGCTGTTTGGAGCCTTCACATATAGTTAGGCTGCATACATTCTGCGGGTAGGTGCTTTTCCCCTCCAGTGTCTGGGCTTGGTCCGCGCTGTCAGGGACAGCTGCAGTAATGCCGTCTCATTGTCATGGAATATTCCAGCCGTGTGGCTCTGTTACCACATGGTCACTGACGCACACCTGGGCAGCCTCCAGTCCTTCTCTGGGACAGCTGCTACTGCAGCTGGATGATTGGCCTCAGTCTCTCTCTCTCTCTCTCTCTCTCTCTCTCTCTCTCTCTCTCTCTCTCTCTCTCTCTCTCGTACAGCTGGGAGAGCAGGTGCCCAGCTACAAACTGTCTCTTTGCTTTCCTAAGTAGTGCCGAATGGTGTTCCAGAACAATCGTGCCAGCATGTATTCTCACCAAAGACCACGAGAGTCTCTAGTGGGACTGCCTCCTTCACACCTTGGAGGAAGTGCTGACAGCCTTTCTGGGTACAACATCACCTCCTCTCGGACCCCCCTACTCCCTGTTCCTATCTCAGCCAGAGCTTTAGAACATGTGTGTGCAATGGTGGTGTCCCTACGCCCTCCTGAGCACAGAGCTCACACTCCTGTCCTGGCTTTGACCCAGCATGGAAACATACACAACCTCCCTACTCGCTCTACTGTGACTATGATAACTGTCTGTCTCTGCTTCATGGGAAAGGGGAGAGCAAGCTACACTGAGGGGGTGGCCTGAGGCCTAGACTTCTTTATGTTGTTAATATCTTATCCTTGAAATTTGTAACTTATGTTCTGACACTGTGTGTATGTGTGTGTGTGCGTGCATGTGTGTGTGTGCGTGCGCGTGTGTGTGGTTGGTGGGCATGAGTGTTTGCACCTGCACATGTGTTCACAAGTGTAGAGGCCCGTGATCAACCTCAGGCTGTCATCCTTAGGAAAGTTGTCCATTTCCTTTGAGACTGCGTCTCTAACTTTTCTGAAGCTAATCCTAACCAATTAGATTAGACTGACTGGCCAGTGAGTCCCAAGGGTCCTCCTGTGTCTCCATCCCCAGCACTGGGATTCCAGGCTTTGTGGGACCTGGGGATCTAATTCAGGTCCTTGTATTTGCAAGGCAAGCACTTGACTGGCTGAACTGTCTGTCCAGCCCCCATGTTCTGCCATCTCTCAGTGAGCAAGAGAGATGTGTGCCAAGATCATGTCTGATGCTGCAGATATCACTCCCCCCCCCCCGCGCGGTCCTAGTCCTGAATCCTGCAGTCGCCCCACCCATCCACTTGGCCTCAGTCCTAGTCCTGAATCCTGTAGTCTCCCTACCTGTTCACCTGGCCTCAGCTAGGATGCTGAGAAATGATCTCTCTCTGTTCTGTTTCTCGTCATTCCAGGTTAGTCTGGCGAGGAAGATAAAGACATTTGCAACCAAGATGGTAATCACAGGTGGAAATGATGAGGACCGGGGAGGCCAAGAGAAAGAGAGCAAAGAAGAGAGTGTTCTGGCCATGCTGGGCATCATTGGAACCATCCTGAACCTGATCGTCATCATCTTTGTCTACATATATACCACACTGTGAATGGCCCCAGGCAGCCTCGGCTGCCTCAGGATGGCCATGAGACAAGGGTCCTGTGTGTCCACCTCTCGGTGACCAGACACTGCAGGGGGCCACACCTGCTCCATCAATGCACCTCCGAACTTTCTAACAGGTCACCAAAAGAACCCATCCTGCTGTGAGGAGCAGACAACTCTGAAGCACAATGAATCCAACGGAACTCATTCAGGCCACAAGGAACTCGGCGTCCCTGGCAGGGGACCTGGCGGGATGCTGGAAAGACCAGCCTTCGGCATGAGTGGTGAGCGAAGGGGTGAAGAAATGCCTCACCCTGGAGCGCTGACCACCTCCCAGGACCCGCTCTCGGGGTGGTCCGTTCACAGGCATCCCATTCATCAAATGTTTCCAGCTGTTTGATACAGAAGATAACTTATTTTTCATTTTTCATTGGCTTGATGTGTGTATCTGTTCATACCAAGGTTTATAAATATATATTTTTAATAAATGTGCTCTATTTTTTAGCATGAACCAAATATTTGGAGAAGCACTTCTGGATCCATAGCTATTCATGATTTTAATCGCTTTGCTCCATCAAGCGCAGGATGTCTTTTCTGTAGCCGTCCTGGTGTCTCATCCAGTTCGTTTCGTTTGCTCTCATGCTCTCCTCCTCCCCATCTCTGCCTCTCCATTCTCTCTTCTCTCGTTCCTGACTCCTGCCCACTCCCTCCTCTCCCTTCTCTCTCTCCTCTCCTCCCTTCCCCTGCCTTCGTCTCTTCTCTCCTGCCCTCTTCTCTCCTATTCTCCTCTCCTCCTCTTTCATCCAGAGGACATTTTTTTCCTGTAATACCAGCCATGGTCTTGGCTGGTGCATGTTTCGAGATTGTCAAGTGGTTTTATGTTGTTCTGTCAGAGATCTAAACCGATTGTGGGCATGCAGACCTTAAGCGCACCCTGTCTTCAATGAGAATTATGCATGCACAAGGGCTGAGTGACAGATCAGCTTTCAACCTGTTTTCAAAGGACTGCCACTGAGGAAGAGGAGTGTGGCCCTGCCTGCAGGTCACCTGTGGGATGGAGCAGTCAGCGGCTCACTGGCAGTGTCGCTCATTCACCCCTGCAAACCATTTGTTTCTCAGATTTTGATTTTTTTTTTTGTGACCGTGAGAGATGAAAACGGGGTAAGCTCAAAGGTCAGTGTGCCGCCCCTTCTTTGATGAGATGCCTGGGCGGGGCCAGGTCTCTTCAGAAGTTGGAGGGATTTGAATGATGTGAGGCCTTCCCACTGGGGGAGCCCAAGCGCAGTCAGCTCCTGCTGTAAAGACGCCACTGTGACAAGTGGCCCGTCAAGGGTGTTGGAAGGGGCTCAATGATCTCTGTAAAGGACCCCTTGCACATTTTAAAGCCCGTTCCCACCCACATGAAGCTATTTCCTCTCTAAGGAGTGGGTTGAATAAATACAGACTTGCCCTGCTCCCTGGCTCCCTAACATAGCCCCAGCCTGGCTGCTGTGGACGCCTTAAGGACAGGGTCAGTGTTCATTCCGCCACTGGCAGAAATGGCAGCAGCCTGCCGGGTTGGATTCAGATGACACTGATGGGGTCTCTGCCTGCCCCCTTCCGTAAATGGCACCACGGCGGAGTCACTTCTCAGGCTCCACTAAGGGACCAGTCTCTTTTATAAATCAAATTCCCGTGAGCACCTGGCTCTGGCCAGAGACGTCTCCTTCCCCACCGGAAGGAAAGACACATTGTACACAAATCACCGGGCCCTTAGTAGCCCAGGAAAAGGAGAGTCTCACCTGTGTTGTAGATGAAGGAAGGAGAGCTCAGACCAGGAATCTTCCCCAAGATTACCTGGCGTACAGTGGAGTCAGATCCTAGCCCAGCCTGTCCAGTTCCTTATCCCAGCCAGGGTGAGCATGGAAAGCCTATTGATTTGCAGAGAGCCAGCTTTGCACACCTCCCTTCCCCAACCCCATAACAGGAAACAACCTGAGAACCCTCTGGACTCTGGCAAATTATGACACAAATACAGAAAGGGGCGAGAGGCTGGGTAGAGATGTGAGAGGCGCCCAGGAAAGAGCGCCACCTACAGGCCGTGTGATTCTGGGAAATCTGTAATTCTGATCAGTGAACTGAGCAGACAATAAAGGTGCGATGGGGAAAAACCCACTGGTGTCGCCAACTTCCTTGTGAGCGTTCGTGTAGTCATTTTATTTAATAAAACTTGACCGTTGCTGTATCTATTTAATTTAATTTATTTACTTTGACACAGGCTGGCCTTGAACTTGCTATGCAGCTGAGAACGACCCTTCACCTCCCCAGTACCAGGGTGACAGGCATGTGCCGCCACAGCCTGACTGAATGGGACTCCGTTTTGTTTTGTTTTTTGTTTTTCGAGACAGGGTTTCGCTGTGGCTTTGGAGCCTGTCCTGGAACTAGCTCTGTAGACCAGGCTGGTCTTGAACTCACAGAGATCCTCCTGCCTCTGCCTCCTGAGTGCTGGGATTAAAGGCGTGCGCCACCATCACCCCGCGGGACTCTGTTTTAAATAGAATTCTGTCCGGTTTGAACTGTACAAGCCTCAGGGACTTTTGAGGGTGTTGATTAGGAATTCATGGAAGAGGAAGTAGGGAAAATCACCTTTAAGATCCTCACCATAATTTCCTGACCATTTTTCTGCCTGACTCTGATCTGGAAGTAAAGCTGCCCTTTGCGTGGCTGACATAGTGAGAACCATTCCTGCCCTTCGTGTGACTAACACACAGTGGGGACCATTTTTGGCCCTTTGTGCAGATGACACACAGTGGGGACAATTTTTGGTCCTTTGTGTGACTGACACACAGCTGGGACCGTTCTTTTCAAAGCTCCAGCTCCTGTGTCCACTTTGGCTGTTTAGTAGAAAATAATAACACCCACCAGGCAGGCTCATAGCCATCACCTGATCTGAAGTTTGTGGGGGGATATTGGACCCAGAGGAAGGTACACAGCCTTCTCTTCCCATTGGCTGAGTCAGTTGAGCCCAGCCTCAGCCAGTACCCACACTCTGGTTCCAGTACCTTCCACCCTCTGAAATACAGACAATCTCAAAAGCTTGCGTGTGGCTCTCTCTCTAACATATCCAGCATACCTCCCACAGCTTTGCCTCTAAAACCTGGGACAGAGATGCCAGGCACAACCAGCACCTAGACATGGCTTAGGGTCGGCTTTGTTAGCTGCTGTCAAGCACAAGAAAGCCTACTCACCTCCCTTCCATTGTTCTCCATGGAAACAATGCGTTGGGCTTTCGAGCGCTTTCCAAACAGCTGCTTCGGAAGCCAAGGCTGGTAATGGTACCACTACATCCAGAGACCAGAAAAACTGAGGAACCTAATTCCTGACCCCTATTCTGAAAGTCCCTTTCACATACTCTGTGCCTCATGTCACTGTGCATGGGACTTCTGCCATGGCTGTCCTCCAGAAAGACCACCTTGTGATCGGGAAGATCCTCCAACTGTTGTATAAGGATTCTTGCCTCTCCTGGAAAGCAGATGGATGGAACAGATTGCTCAGGCTTTGTGTTCATAAACATTTGACACACATCCATGTATGCTTTCCCAGAAGATGGGCTGTTTTACCCTAAGAAGCAGAATCACACAGCCTCCGTAAATTCTCTTGTGGAAAGGCATGCTTCTTTTCTCTACTTCCGTGAAAGAATGGAACAGAGTCAAGAAGTGTTATCTCAACAAGAAAGCCTTTTATTAAAGGTGAGCATACCTCCCAGGTACCCTGAGAGTTGGCCTCACACCTGAGTATCCAGCTCTGTCATTGGTCCTGGTCTCCTGATGACCAACGCTACTTTATGTCCTACCTAGCCAAATTCGGAAAACAGAGGGGCAATGACAGAATAGCCCTAAATGTTGTAGGTCAGTAATAATAATGATGATGATAATTACTGCCAGTGGGTTTTGGTAGCATCTACTTGGTTAGCGGTAAAGGAATCAAAGTTAGAATAAGCACAAGGTTGAGTCAGTCCTAATTCTGAAAAGAGCTAAAAATTGTTCTTCATTTGCTCTTCATCTCTCTCATTGAGAAAGGGGGTGGCCACCTCATAAGAGCCGAGGACATCGCAGATGGACTGTCCACGTGACCTAGTCATGAGTGAAATCTATTGATCTATCTATAGTCACCTAGTAGTCCCTGTGACTTCCGATCAGGCAGATGACTGGAGGTCCCTGCCCATAGCTCAGTAATCAGCAGTAAACTCTCATGGTTTTGCTGACTTCTGCAGTCCACAGATGGGCCCTAACTCTGCAGGCTGTTTCCGAGAGGATCCACACTCATGGTTCTTGGCTTCCCATGACAACACCACCACCATCCTTCTGGGGATTATACCTACTCCCTTCCCACACTGGAGATTCATTATTTCCATCACTGAGGTCCTCACCTGGCCGTGCCGGGCCCATTCTGTCTTTGATTCTAAAGCATTCAGTTCTGTGTTTGTAACACTAAAGACTCCACAGTAGGTCTTTGGGCTCTGAAGTTCTGAGCTTGCCTCAGTATTGAACTGTCCTGTGATATGATGTTGGCTCAGCCACCCAAGCTCTCCCTTTTCACTTTTTTCTACAGAAAAAGTGGTGGATAATTCTATGAGCTGTGGATGTCTGAGCAGTGAATGGGTATGGAGAGCCCATTTAGTCCTCCTCACTCAAGACAGTCCCTCTTTTTTCTGCATACCAAAAAAGCCACCAAGAAACAGGAATAAAATATGGAAAGAAAAATCTGAATTTAAGTTCTGGCTAAAACATTTATTGGCTCTTGACCTTGGACCAAATCCTCAAGGCTTCTGAACCTTCATTTCCTCAATGTCATATGAATTAGATCTCACTATAAAAGCATTTGGAAGCTAGAAATGTATGCTTTAACTAGCCATTAACGAAGTGATTAAAGATTGATGATATAGAGATATATCAGCTTGGTTCATACTAAGGAAAGATACTAAATTCAGATTCATTATTGTGGCAAAATCTTTCTCCTGTCAAAGTGGAACCAGGGCTGGTGTCCAGGTCACTGGATTCAAAACTCCACATGTGAAGACAATGGGGGTAGCTCCATGTTGGAGGCTGAGTAGTGAGCTCTCTCCAGCAGAGACTCGCTTTGTGCTGTCTCCTACTGACTAAGGAAACAAATGGCGAAAGAAAGAGTTATGGGGAAGGCAGAGGTGTGGGGATCCTGAATCACACGGCGGGGTGGGAAATGAAATCTCGGTAGAGATTCACCCTTCTCTGCGCCTCACTCTCTTCCTTGTTCCCAGTGAACTTCAGAAACAATTCTGTGAGGTGGGTAGAGAAGATGGAAACATACTTCCCGAGCTCCATGGCAGGGTTCAGGGCCCTACTGCCTGGTGTCTTAACAAATCATTACACATTTATCTATTTGATTATTTATCTATGCTTGTGCGTGCGCATGTGTGCATACGCACACACGCGCGCGCGCGCGCACACACACACACACAGCATCTGTGTGGAGGTCAGAAGACAGCTCGTGGGAGCTGGTTTTCTCCTTCTACCTTTTGGGTTCTGGAGATCAAACTCAGGCCATCAGGCTTGTAAAACATGGCTACCCACTGAGCCATCTCAATGTCCTTGCCAGTCACGTGTGCAAGAAAAGACAGAGATGGAGCGGCAGCCACTTGAAGAACTCACTCTGGGTCTCTGGGTGCAGTAGATATAGCACCAACAGAGCATTAAAGGTCACAGATAGTGAAGTAGTTGGGAATAATTATCAATTAATCACACTAGGCCAATATTACCCTGATACAAAAGTCAAACAGTGACCTTTTCCCCCAAGTGCACCAATGGCTATCATAGGCATAGATACAAAAATCACTTTAAAATTAGCAAATCACAATCTTCAATATAATATATTATGACAAAATGGGGTCTCTCTCAGAAATGTAAGGTTAATTTAACAGTTGAAAAAGGGTTGCTGTCGTCTGCCACATTAACAGACTAAGAGGGAAGGCGAAGACAGCGCAGAGGTGCAGAAAAGTGGTTGAAAAAGTTGGACAGTCACTCAGAGTTTCTAAAATCATATCCAACTTCTTCATAATTGGACAGTTTAGACACCCGAGTCCTATCTACAGGAGAAAGGATATTCAAACATTTTCTTCATGACAAAAATTTAAATCCTTTCCCTCCCAAAACTATAAGCCAAATGCCAATGTCAAATTATGACTGGACTGAGAATAAATTTTTAAAATACAGATAAGTCAGTCCTGTGAATGAAAATGGCAGAGTTCTGCTAAGAAATATTCTGAAGGAGCCAGGCCAGAGAGAACATTCCAGGTCTTCAGAGGAAAGGACTGGCTACCGTGAAGATGCAGTAAAATCCCTTTCAAACCTCAGCTGCCTTTTTGGGTTGAAATTGACAAGATGATTCTGAAATTTACGTAGGAATTCCAGAACAGCCAAGCAGAGTTAAAAAAGAGCAAAGCCTTGGGATCCACGCCTCTTAATTTCATGGCTCACATTAAAGTAACAACGAACAAGGTGTTTCGGGCTTGATGGAAAGAGAAAGAGATCAATGAAATAGAATAGGAACATCCAAAAATAAACTCATAACTAATAGAACAATTGATTTTTTTAAATGAAGATTCCAGTGCAATTTGGTGGTAAAATGAGAATCTTTTCAACAATGTGGAAGCAATTGAAGAAAATGAATGCGTGCGTGTGTGTGAACCTGGTCCCCTTCCTCTCACCAGGTACAGAATTACTACAAACACCATGTCAAAGGTAAGTCTAAAAGGAAACACAAGGAAGCAGCCACCCAACCTAAGGGTAGGAAAAGATTTCCTATATAAGACACAGAAAACGATCCCTGAAAAACATCAGGTGATAATCTAGACGTCACTAAACTCAGAACTTCTCTTCACTAAGGCGGGGGATGCAGCTCAGAGGAAGAGCAGTTGCCTGGCACACGGGAGGCCCTGGATTTGATTCTCAGAACTAAGAAGGAAGAAGAAAAGAAGGGAAGGATGTGAAAAGAGAGGAAGAGGGAGGGGAGGAGAAGGAGAAGGAGCAAGAGAGAGAGGAGGAAGGGAAAAAAGCAGAAGAAGGGGAAGAAGAGGAAAAGGGAGGGGAGGGAAAGAAGGGAGAGAGAAGAAGGAACTCTTGTACAAACCACCATTAGAAATCTAAATAATCAAGACATGAGCCGAAAAAAAATGCAATACAGTAATCTAACAGAGGACCTGTAATCAGAATACATAAAGCTCACACACAACTCAGTCATAAAAATAATATGACCCAGTTTTTTTCATAAGCAAAAACCATGAACAAATATTCAACAAAGAAAGGCATACAAACATTGAACAATCGGCTGCAGGCACCTTTTATGGTCAGGGAAATGCCAACGGCACACTCACTTAAATAAAGATACTTACTCATGTTTGTGACTTCAAAATCCCTTTAGAATGTCTGCTGTTACCGAGAGATCAAGGCTTAAAATTTCATAACACATCTTGCATGTCTTCCCTGTGCACACTGTCATCACAAAGAACAATTCGAGTTCTCATGCATGTTTAAAGCTGTCCAAACATGAAACTCTCGGTTAGATGAACTGGGACCTTCTGAGGGCAAATTCATTCTTCCACATCTCAAACTTGCTTTCTTCCCATTAGTGTGTTCTTTAGGTTCTAGGTGTCACAAAGTTCATATAAAGAACACGTCTTTGGTGGTTGGAAAAATGCCTCAATGGAATACACAAAGCCGCACAAGCATAAGAACCTGAATTTTGGATTCCCAGCACCCATGGAAAAGTCATATATGGCAACACACACGAAACCCCATCATCAATAAAGATGAAGACAGGAGGACCCTTGGAGATCATTGGCCAGCTGATCTAGCTGACTTGGTGGGTTCCAGGTTCAGTGAGAGACCCTGTCTCAAAACAAAAAGGTGGAAAGCAATGAAATATACCAGATGGCAACCAGTGATCTCAACATGTGCACACATCACACAAGCACGTACATCACGCACGCACACACACACACACACACACACACACATACACACACACATGGAATCCATCTCTGCCTTTGGGCTTTCGGTCCATAATGTGATTAACTCAGTTAAATGCGATTCAATATTCCTGGTAGCTTTTCCTGCTTGAAAGAGCTAAACTCTCTGTGAAGGTAACTGTGACTGACATAAATGTGTTTCACAAAACTCAGGGCAAATGAATGTGTTCCTAACTCAATATCCCTTAAGGCAGATACCAAAAAAAGGATCTCAGACACTTCAGCATCACCTGACACAACAGATTTAACGCCAGCATCCCTACCACTCACGATGCACGAATCTGTGAACTAACAGGCCATTATGGTGGGGACCTCTTTGACATCCCCCAGCCCATCCCTGGCATTTTGTGGTTAGGAAGCCGAGCTCAGGAAAGGTCTTCAATCTGGAGGTCCATCCCCATGAGGACACTTACTTCACTAATGCCTCTGCATGCGGGAAGCTGTAGACCTCAATTCCTGGTGTTGCTTCTGGTACAGTCAACTGTGCAGAGGACACAGTCTCCAGCTAATTGGAAGAAGGGCTCAACACATCGTCCTGACCTCCCTTGGAAGAATAGCCCTCTCGCCTGCCAGGTAGGCTGCTGTTGATTTTTCTTGCCAACAGCCGGCCACTGGATTTTCTGCCCCGGGAATCTTGTCCAAATGGAGAGTTTTTATGGGCCTTGTAAGGCTGCCATGTAGGCTGTCTGGTTATAAATAAGCATTTCTGTTCCCAAACCTAGATTTGTATAAACTCCTCCAAATGTCTGCCCATGAGCCGTGATTCCAAATGAAGCACAGTCTGCCCCATGGGACTGTGTAACCTGCCAGATACAGTGAGGAGGGAGCTGGGGAGAGCACTTGGGAAGGGCGTCTGGGAGAAAGCCAGGGGCAGAAGGCAGGGGCCGCAACTTAACAAGAGATTCCATGGCTCTGAATAAGAGCTGGCCGCCAGAGTTCAGCTCTCTACCTCCAAATAGGATCTTTACTTCTTATGAGCAGGAGACCTATGGGCCTTACTCAGACTCTCCATGACACATCTACCTAAAGTCCCTCTCATGTTCTCATTGCTTGGGCAGGAGCTGTCACACAGTAGGTGCCCAGTAAGCCCTTACTGAATCGGGTTCATTTGAAACTGTGCCCTATGGAGAACTGCTGTCACCAGACATGAATCACTCTCCTTTCCTCACAAGTCAGCAGCCTCTGGTGGAAGAAGAGGCAGAAGCCCAGTTGTACGGGTCTGAAGGCATCCACAGTTCTCTGCTAAGGGTTCACGAATAGGCTTGACACCACTTCCTTCCTGGTTGAACTTTATTTCATTGAGTAAAGTTCATGCTCAAAATACATGAGATAGTAATTAGATGTGCAGTGAGTTAAATCTCACCACCTGCACTGTTTGCTTATCTGCATCACCCTGGCATCCAACAGTGCCTTTTGCTCTTCCCAGGGAAGGCAGAGAAGATGCTTTGTGGTTTGGATGATGGTGATGGTGGTAGTGATGCTGGTGGTGACAGCAGGAGTCATACATAGTGATGGCCGTGGTGTCAACAGTGGTGATGGCAGTTGTTGAGGCAGTGATGGTAGTGTCTGTGGTGGGTGATGATCTTGATGGTGATGGTATTCGTCATAGTGATGGTGGTGGTGATAGTCGTGGTGGTGATGCTGGTGACAGAGGTGATGGTAGTGGTAGTAGTTGTGTTGATATTGGTCGTGGTGGTGATAGTGACAGTGATGATGTAGTAATGATGGGGATGGCAGTGGTACTGATGATGGTGGTTGTGCTGGTGATGGCCATGATGATGGTTCATAGAGAGGACCATGTGGACTAATTTTAAAACCTGAGAGAGACTCTACAGCGTTTTCCAATTCCCTTGGTGCAAATGTTCCAGCGTGTACATCAATACCTCTTTTAGGAATCTGAGAGGGAAAGATTACCTTTAGTTCCGAGCATTGTGGAACTGATTTGTGATGTCATATGAAGAAGAGATGAAGGGTAGCCTGCCCTGACACAGAAAGGGGATAAGCACAATGACAAAGAGAACAGAGAGGTCTACAGAGTATCTGGTGGGTGAAGAAAGCAAGCCCGAGTGAGGAGCACAGGAGGCACAGGAAGCAATCCTGGGCATTAGTGATTAGTGCTCTGCTCAGTTGGAAAAATGCAACCCTGGGAGAGAGTGGCACTGATTTGAGCTGTGGTCACACAATGCCAACTAAAGTGGGTAAGAATTACAGAAACAGAAATACCCCGGCACATGGAAGCATGTTCATCCAGGGTTCCAGAAGAGCTAAAAGGCCCCATAGTGAGACTGGCAAGAGAAGAAAGCCTTGTGGGAAGCATGTTGACCAGCGCTGTGTAGTCTGCCTGAGAGCCCTCTGCACATGTCTAAGCAGAAAGAGTATGCGGAGCCCTTGGCATCTGAGGGTCTCGATTCAGGTGAAACAGCCAGGGAATGGGATCAGTTTCCTGGTGAAAGGCGGCAGAACTGGTCCCTTCTGCCATGTGAAGACATTTGAGGAAGTCACCATTGCAGCAGAAGGGGCCCTCACCAGACTGAATTCACCAGTGGCTGCAGCCCAGCTTCCTGGCCTTCAGAACTCTGAGGACTAAGTGTATTAATTGCTCCCTTGTTTGTTTCAGGAGCCTCAGTAGAGTACACATGAATTTGCCTCTTGTGCCACATTTTGCTGTATTCAGAATTCTTGTTGATGCCCCCCGCTGCTGCACCCACAGAAACAGACACCAGTTTCCCTCGAATTTCCGCAGACCTCCCCACCATTAGCCCTCTGCTGAGATCACAGCGCCCATTGATTCATTTGTTCATCCATCCACCACGTGGGAAGCAGCCACTCTGCCCCAAGCACCACGTGTAGCTGGAGACTTGAGAGAAGTCTGCTGCATACCGGCTCACCATGAGAAGCTCAGGTGTGGCGGAGCTGGGGAGACAGATTCAGAAGTAGCCAATTATTACCCAAGTGCCTCGCTGTACCTAGGATAAGATGGAAAAGAAGAAAAGTCTTCTTGGAAGAGGGTCTCCTTGATAACAGGTAGGAATTGGTCATGGGATTCTGGGTGGAAGATGTAGACAGTAGAGACGGGGCCAGGAAGAGAGGGGGACAGGTGTACATGCCAAGACACAGACTCTCATGGCTTTCTGCCCTTGCCAGCCCCCTAATATATTTATCTGTTAAAGATAAACCAGGCTCACAAGAGGCTGCAGATCTGGGCTCACACTGGCTCCCTTCTCTGTTGAGATCCTCTTAAAACCTACTCTTTTGTTGGAAATCAAATATTAATGGGAAGAGTGAAAACTCACTGAGTGCTCGAAGGGCCCAGAGGAAATCCCCAGGGATATTCGGCTGCACCCGAGACTCCATCAGCCTGGCTCTTTGCACAGAGAAAAAGGTTCTGGTTCTGAGATAGGCTCTGAAGCCGGTCTTACTCCTCACCGTGCCCAGTGGCTCCTGCTCGCCTCTTGGGTCACTGTCTGGGCCACCCCCTCTGCTCATGCTCTGACAGGCGGGATCACGTGGTCTGCAGTGACAGACACACTGAACCTCTAACTCCTACCAGTGGGAAGCCCATGTCTTAGCCTGCTTTCTACTGCTGTGATGATAACGCTGCCCAAAAGCAACCTGGTGAGGAAAGAGTTTGTTTCCTTTTATTGCTTGCAGTCTGTCACTGAGGAAAGTCAGAAGGGACTGAAGTGGATGAAGACCATAGAGGAATGCTGCTTATTAGTCTGCTCTTGAAGCCCTGTTCAGCCTGCTTTCCTATACCACCCCAGAGCTGCCTACCTAGGGAGTGGCACTGCCCACGGTGGGCTGGACCCTTTCACGTCAATCATCAGTCAAGAAAATGCCCCACAGACTTGCCCATAGCCACAAGGAAGACTGTTCTCCAACCTCCCCCACAGACTTGGTAAAGACAGAGCCATGCATCACCAGTAATCCTCTTTTATCCATGTGTCTTGTCTATGTCAGAATACCAGAAACACAGGCAAGATTTCTGGTGCTCGGGAAACAGGAAGAAGATGGGAAGAGGCTGGAAGCCAAGGTTCTGAGAAAGAGCCAATGGTGGCAATTCATTTGCTCATCCAAACATTAATCTATCCATTCAGCAAATGCTTCCCTGTCTAGTATCTTCTGTGTGCTGTCACCTGGCCAGGGCTACATCAGAGATGAGAATAAACACATAGTCCATTCTCATGGAAGGCCATTTCTGTGAAGACACATTCAGGGGAGCAGCCACAGTGGCCAGATCAGGGCTCCAGAAAAGGCAGCAATACCATCTCTTTGGCTTCAACAGATAAAGGCATGTTCATCTAGGGGTGGCTGTGGTAAAAACAAACAAACTAAAAGCTACAAGTATCTTCCCAGAGCAACTCGAAGCAGTATGACCTAGCTCAACAGGCAAGGCATTTGTGACCAGGAGGTTACACTTAGCCTTAACTTCCCTGTGTGACAAAAACCAGGTTTCTTCACCCCTGAAATTTAGTCTCTGTGAGCAAAGTGAGGACAGTCACTCCCCCAGTATCACTGGGTGTGATTTAGATATTAAATTAAAATCATAGTTTACTCATTAAAAGTTTGTTAAATAAAATCCCATACAGGAAGTGTCACACGCTAATAAATAAGCCCCTCTGTAGATTTTAGTCTTGCTAGCGTAAGATCTGTGTCCATGTCTGTTAACCACGCATGTACCCGACAGTGGCAGAAGGGAACTTCCTATAGGACTCTCAACCATTGTGCCCCACCCCAGTTTCTCCCACAGTGGAAGTATGGCAAGAAGGCAACACTGGGAAGGCCCAGTTCTAAGCTATGAAAACCCCATCACTCTAACCGGAAGCCTTGCAGTGAGACTCATAATGAAAGGCCCTATCAGCAGCATCGCAGCAAAGGACGATATTAAACAGTCAGGGACAGAGCGCTATGAAGGTGGGACATACGGTGTCAGGGCAGGGTGCTTGATGTCTCCCACAGCTGTGTAGGTAAGGTAAGGTCAGGTCCGCCTATTCGCCAGGCTTCCTGATCCTTAAACAGAGGCACAATTTACCTGCCCCCTACTGTTGAGATTATCCAATTAATTATCACTGGCTTGATGGTAAATACTCCACGGTAGCTACGTGCTCCTCCAAGTTCTATTTGCTAGGTAGGAAAGGCACAGAGCAAGTAACTGATGAACGTCATCTCTTGCTCAGTAGTTCGGACCTTCCTGCACAGCTGTTGAGCATCATGCGGTCAGGCATTCCCTATGTACTATTGCTAAAACCTCAGACAGTGGGTAGCAACTGTGACTAACTCGAATGGCCCTGTGCCGGCTATCATCCTTCTCCTTACCTATTCCATTCTGATTAGTTAAACTACAGAGTGGCTTGTCCTTTATCTTTGCTTCACAAGCCAGGTGCAGAGACAGTGCACAGCTGATTTTGACTTAAACCTGCCTGCATCCTGATTGTTGTTACTTGAACATTTTTGGATAGAGGCTGTCACCATTCAAGAAAACAAGGGGGTTCCCTCATCCCTTCCTAGTCCAGGTTCTATGTACTACCCTGTTTAAAAGCTTTTAGCTACAGTGACCTTCTGACAGAAAATACCACTGTCTCCAAAGGAAACAGAATCACACAGGAAAGCTCTAGTTACTAACTGCTGGGTATCCAGGAAGGAAGGGTAGGGACAGCACCGCCCCATCCCTCTGGTCTAGAATGGTCAACCTGGCCACTATCTAACACTCCCCATTCAAAGTCTCCTTTCCATTCCTGCTTATTGGGTTGACTTTCCCAGCTTTGTGCCGTGTGGTACGCACTGCATTAGTTCTCAACTGTATCAGCTGCCTGTCTTGCTGCCGTGAAACCATCACTAACGAATGTAAGCCACTTAAGATCTTGGGAGATGGCTTAGTGGGTGGGAGAGCCTTCTGTACAGGCGTGGGGACCTGAATTTAAATCTCCATAACCTACATCAAAAGTAAGGTGTGATCATGCACCTGGAGGATATCTAGGACTTACTGGCCACTAGCCTCCCCCCCCCACATTTAGTGAGAGACCATTTCTCATAAGAATAAACAAGTGGAGGGTGATATCTGCCATGATATGTGACATATGTGGAAAGAACACCTGTCACTGTCACCTGACCTTCACACATGGACACATGCACGTGGACATATATACCACATGCACACACTCATGCACAAGGGCATATATACCACATGCACACACTCATGCACAAGGGCATATATACCACATGCACACACTCATGCACATGGACATATATACCACATGCACACACTCATGCACATGGACATATATACCACATGCACACACTCATGCACATGGACATATATACCACATGCACACACTCATGCACGTGGACATATATACCACATGCACACACTCATGAACATGGACATATATACCACATGCACACACTCATGCACATGGAAATACATACCACATGCACACACTCATGCACATGGGCATATATACCACATGCACACACTCATGCACGTGGACATATATACCACATGCACACACTCATGAACATGGACATACATACCACATGTACACACTCATGCACATGGGCATATATACTACATGCACACACTCATGCACGTGGACATATATACCACATGCACACACTCATGCACATGGACATATATACCACATGCACACACTCATGCACGTGGACATATATACCACATGCACACACTCATGCACATGAGCATATATATCACATGCACACACTCATGCACGTGGACATATATACTACATGCACACACTCATGCACGTGGACATATATACTACATGCACACACTCATGCACATGAGCATATATATCACATGCACACACTCATGCACGTGGACATATATACTACATGCACACACTCATGCACGTGGACATATATACTACATGCACACACTCATGCACGTGGGCATACATACCACATGCACACACTCATGCACGTGGACATACATACCACATGCACACACTCATGCACGTGGACATATATACCACATGCACACACTCATGCACGTGCATCAGAAATAATCAAAAGTAACTGAAAGAAGAAGACTTTCTGTGTGTTCACAGTTCAGGGGCACAGTCCACTATGGCAGGAAAAACATGGCGGCAGGAGCACATGGCCTGTCAGGATTAGAGAGAGATGAACACTGAGGCTCAGCTTGATTTCTCCTTTTTTTTCAGCCCAGAACTCTACCCCTTAGCACGGCTCTCCCTTTTTGGGAGTAAGTCTTCCACATCACTTATGTCATGGAGAAAATCCCTCACAGGTGAGCACAGAGGCTTGTTTCCATGGTGATCCTAAGACATCCAGCCCAACAACCCAGACTGACTGTCACACCACTTCTGAGCCTCATTTCCACTTCCTTGGCTTGGAGACTGTGACTTGTACCCTTCCTGTGTGAGCACAGGGTAGTGAGGGACCAAAGAGACATTGCCATGTTCTGATAAACTGTAGCATTCTTCTGTACTTCTTATAACCTAAAGGAACAAGGAGCCACCCAAAGACCCATTTCGGGGCTATTGAGATCCAGCAACTAACGAATTGAGTAAGGACTTTTCCCAACCCTCAGTCCTCCTCAGATGCTGCTGCTACCAAACATGTATTCCCTGGGCTGGCTTTCTCCAACTGGCCCTCCTGCGACCATTTCCCTCCAGAGAAACTGCCATGCAAAGGGTGTGGTCTCCAAAGTTTAGATGCTCAAGTCATCCCACTGAGAGTTTCACAGTTAGGAATGATGTGCACATCTCCTCCTCCTCCTCCTCCTCCTCCTCCTCCTCCTCCTCCTCCTCCTCCTCCTCCTCCTCCTCCTCCTCTTCCTGTTGCTGCTGCTGCTCATCTGGTCACGCCCATTCCTCTCTCTCCTGACAGAGGACCACTGGAGGACCTCCCAGGCCTCTGGTGTCCCAGTTCTGGCACAGAAATGGGCACGATGTTTATCTTTCCAGTACATGAGAGTTAAAACAAACGGAATTCATCTGATTTAGAAGCAAAGCTGCCTTCCTGCCCAAAGGCACTTACCAGACAAGGCCACAAACCTGTGGGAAGCAGCTAAACAGAAAGAAAAGAGCACCCCCCCCACGTGCACACACACACACACACACGCACACACACACGCAAACACACACACACACAAACACACACGCGCCCTTCCGGAAGAGGCAGCTGAGACTGTTCAGTCTAAAAGAAATTAATTCCACCCCGAAGTGAATCCCCAATGATCTTGCCCAGGAGACTGTTAGCAGTCATGGTTCCCCTCAGGCAGAAGGCTCTCCCTGCAAAGGCTGGCTTGACTCACTGCTCAAATCTCCTCCCCTCGCAGCAGTCTGCCTGAGCCTGAGGGATGGCCAGCAATTACAGGAGGTTAAATATTTCAGCAGCCCAGAGGGGGCTTCTCAGCAGCCAACAGGAAGCCATTTTTCTTTCTTCTAAACTGTTTATTAAAACACAAAGTTAAACCTAGCCAGGGAATACATTTCCTACCTCTGCCTGCAATTAACCAGCTATTGCGATGCTGAATTTCTCCTGCCTTCGAGAAAGCTCTGTGTACTATTTGGCAGACCGCTTTTCTTTGGGAATCCTAGGAGTCCCCGACAGGGAAGCAACTGGATTCTGATCCCAGTCTACCCAGGAACTCTCCAGGAGACTGTCTCCAGATGCTTCTCGGCTCTCTGAACTTCAAGGACAATAGACTGGCATAGCAATGCACAGGGATTGTGTGTGTGTGATGGGGAAGGCGGAAGTGAGAGCCCAGGGGCAACCACAAGCAGCTGCTCTGACCAAACAGCCTCCCCATCCTCTGCAAGTGTGCATCCCTGTGCTGCTCAGGCTCTGAGAGTCCAGGACAGCAGGAGGTGCAGTCGCCCAGCGACAAAGCATCCATCTTGATTGATGTGTGTCACCATGGTAAAACTAGTTCCCGTCCACGGCTGATTGCAGAAAGGACACTCTGCACAGCTGAGCAGTTAATAAGACAGGAGGAAAAACCTTTTGGGGAGCTTCTAGAAGATGTGTCACCATTTCTAAGAGGTACCTCGAGAATGCAGGAGATTTTTTATACTCTTTTAAAGGTTTCTGTACCCCAATATTAAATCTTTCTGTCGATGCTATAAATCAGATCAGGCCGAATTAAAAGTCCAGGTTTAATGAGTAAAATGCTCCCGGATGGTCTCCCGGCCTCTAGAGAGAAGGCAGGGAGAAGGAACCAGAAAACCACATGACCTTTCTGTAAGAGGTCATTTAAATACCCTGTAGGTGTGGTCTTGAGCATCTGGGGGTGGGGGAGGAGCTGCTGTTTTGAGGGCTCTCTGAAACTGGGCAGGGTTTGAAGAGAGGGGGTGCCCCTCCAGGCAGAGTTCCACCCAAACACTCATGAATGTTGGTATCTGTGTTGATCCACAATAAATGTCACCTTGATATCTGGGTGACTTCGACTCTGGGCATGCCTGTGAGGGACCATTTTCATTAGGTAAATTGTTGTGAGACTATGTCTTACCTGTAGGTGGGGCTGTTCCCCAGGCAGGGAAGCCTGGTCTGTATGAAAAGGAAAAAGGAAGTTGAGCTGGAAATCTAGGTTCCTGGCTGTCGGTGTCATGTGACCATCACCTCCTACCTCCTTACTTCCTATCTTGAGGGACTGCATCCTTGCCCTACGAGCCAAAACAAATCCTTTCTCCCAGAACTTGCTTTTGTCAGTGTTTCTACAGCAACAGGAGACAAATCTAAGACAGTATCTGTCTACGATATCAGGAAGTATGGCAGCCACCCTGTCACCGTAAGGGGATGAACCCAAGAACAAAAGCCCTCTCTCTCAAAGTTTTGATGAGCAAAATAATGGGAAGGCCCTGGAAGCTTCATGTGGTGAAATGAGCCTTTTAGTTAGCCACCATGTTTCTTGATCTACTGGAATGTCAATGAAAATTATTAATGTCCTTCTGCATGGAAGACATATGTTAGGGGAGTCGTGTGTTGTGTGCACCTGACAGCGACTTGTTGGGAACACCCGCCTATCAACTTGCTTAATCCTAGGAGCTTCGCCTGTCCCTCTATTCAGCTGGACAGAAGTCAGAAAAGTTTCAATGAACACTTCTGATGAATGCACAGATCAAGGTCTGGAGGGAATACAGTGTCATAAAGAATAAAAGAAATTTGAGATCCAAGGTGTACGACACGGCCACCACAGTGACAATGACAGCAATGGTGGTGGTGCTATCAATGCCCTGGAAGCCAGCAGGCTCAGGCCTTCCAGCCCAGATGGAAAGGGAAGAATGTTTTAGCTTATCTGCAGTCTTGGGGATCTCCCCAAGGGACAGTGATTAGTGCCTAGAGGCCGACGCTTAGGAATGGCCACCGCCCATCTCTCAGCACTGTTCATAGCCCCCTTGGGTCGCCTGGCCTTGGGGCACAGGCCCTGCAGATGCTGAGCCCAGGACACAGCTCCTACCTATATCCTTAGGTTTTGAGGCCCAGGCATTGTTTCCTCTCCTAGGCACAATCTTCCTATCCAGAATACATTCTCTGTGGAGCAATTCTATGTGTTTCTTTCGATGGAGAGCTATGTGAGTGTCTTCCTTTTTTCTTTTCTTTTTTTCTTTTTGGTATTGCTCTTCTGTTTTGAGGCAAGTTGTCAGGTAGCCCAAGCTAGCCTTGAACTCTTGCTCTTGCTTCCTCAAGAGCTCAAGCGTACCCAGCATTTGTGAGGGCACCTTTGATAACATTCTTAGCTTCAAAGGGAGCTGGGAATTTGCTTTTGAGACCTCTTTGGGGATAAACTTTTAATGAAGAAAAGTAGTCAGAAGTGCTGTGTGATGTCACATGAACCCACAATGTCATCTTCTCAGTCTTTTTTGGGGGGGGGCTTGTGAGCCAATTTAGATAGTAAATGATTGGGTCACTTGAGATCTCTGAAAACCAAGGTTCACATCCTGACCCCATTTCTTACCAACCGGGTCTAAGTACTTCTTAGCTACGGTGATTGACTGTAAGTACTCTCAACACTTGAGAGCCAGTCTTGGTCATCTGATGCCCAGACTGGCCTGCCTCGGTTCAGAGTCAGTGAAGATAAACATAGTTATTATTTTTTTGTTCACCAACTGGCTTAACGACCTTCAGAGTGTGATGCGAGTGCCTTGGGATGAAGTCTCCACACTTTTAAAGCGGTAACTTGGACCAGATGGTGTCTAAGCACCATTCTGCTTCCTCCTTAGAATGGCGCTGCCCCACCTGCCAGCTCCGAGTACATCTGGTTTCTATAGTGACTTGCCCCGTTTGCTATTGGTCCCTTCTGCAGGAGTCACCAGAAAAAGTAGCTTCACCGAGGAATCAGATGCTCTGGCTTCAGTAAACACGCACATGATGTTTCCCAACCTGCCAGCGCAGCACCACGCCAACACCTTCTAATAATACCGACCTTCCCCGAAGACCTGCTGCCAACCTGTGGCAGCCAGCTGCCCACTGATGCATCCACCCCCACGAGAGGGCGGGACAGCCTGGAGGACCAGCTGCAACCACTTCACTCATCTCCCACACACTGGGTGTCCTCCACTCCGGCTCCTCGGGAGGTGAGGGGCTTCTTCAGGTCCTCTTGCCTGGGAGATGCTTCCCCACAGACACAGTAACCTGTGGGTCAGGAAATCCCAACCCCTGCCCTGCCAGGAACTGTCACAAAGGCTAACGCCTCTGATCCCAATCCAGGAGGGCAGCATAATCTTCAAGATGCTATAACATCTACCACGTGACCTGGTTGGCCACAGACCACCTTCTGTCTCCCTTGCTGGGCCTCAGTTTCTCCATCTTACAAACTGGAGATTAAAATACCAATCACAAAGAATTGGCATGTAAGAGTCTTTGGAAGCCCTTAGGTGAGTGCTAGGGTCTGTAGGTGAGCAGTAAATACCATTTCCTCTTTGTTTCAGCACCCCTTTGTCACCTGGGCACCCTCTATTTCTGAGTGCCTACCCTTCGAGGGTGGCCCTCTCTTCAGACATGCTTTCTAGAATACTCCGGTTTCCTCTAGACTAACCTCCCAGGGAGTCTCTGCTTGCCTACGATCCTAGTAGCAGCCCATTTAAATGAGTTCAGCAGACCGGCAATGATGTTAATAATGAATCATGGTAAGTTTCTGTGAAAAAAATCTTAGCTCAAGGGAAGTGGGCATCTGAATCTCCACCGAAGGTATTCACGGGGCCTGTGATCGCAATTAACCATGCACATACATATGCACACACACTTATATAAATATACACACATACACATATAAGCAAACACACACACATGTATACAAGTTGATACAGATGCAAATGTGCACTTGTACACAAACATATATGCATACACAATTACATACACACTTGCACACACACATGAGTGCATACACACACACACACACACCATAGCTAGAAGCTCCCAGAGCTAGTGGGACATCCCATGTTTTGTGAACTCTTGGTGGGTCCGTAGCCGGAAGCTGTACTTACAATGGGTGAGAGTCTAGACTTTTTGGTGAGGGGTCAACACTCCTCTGTAGAGTGTGCAACCTCGCCCATCCTGAGACCCCAGTGGAGCCTGGCTCAGGCCACTGCCATTCCAGGTTTGCACAAGGCCCAGCACTCTCCCTCCTCTCAGCCGCCCTTTCTTCCTGGAATGGGCTAATGCTCGTGTGTGTGTTCTGTGGGTCAGCCTTTGCCTCATGGGCAGAGGCTACAATAGTCTGTCCAGTTGTTGCTACGACCTAGTGAAAAGGCCTCACAGCCATTGACATTTCCAGGGGAGGAAACTGAGGCACAGTCCCAGAGTACCCAGCAGCTGAACAAGCACAGACCCTGTGCACTGGACTCCCCATGTGTCTCTCATCTCCTCCCACCACACAGGAAACAGTGGTATATATAAAGGTGAGGACGTTACCCTCATCCCAGCCCATGAAACCATCATGTGCCCATAGCACAGGTCCAGGGGCTTCCCTCCCATCCATGCCACTCTTCCCTGTGCCTAACTAGCAGAGGGTTTCATGCCCAGGCCCTGGAGTCATCCGTCCTAGCTGTCACAGCGCAGCCTTTGAATGCAGGTACTTACTTGTGTGTGTCTGTGTCGCCATCTGTAAAATGAGCCTGACCCCCCTCTTTAGATAGCAACTGTGTGTAAGATTAACTGGAGCACATAGAGAGCTGAGCGGTGACCTGCTGCTGTGGTGGTGGAATTCACCTCAGCCTGGTAGCCCCACAGCAGGGTCGGCCAGTTTGCTTAAAGAGGGGTCGTTTCCTGAGAGCTTTAAAGGTGGACTTCACTCCCCAAACCTCCCTGTGTAACCTTGCCTTTCCACTTTCTTTCTCCTTCCAGCAAGATAACCAGCCTAAAAAAAGAAGAAGGGGGAAAAAATGCCACCCTTGGCATCTTCTTTGTCCCTTTTCTATCAGCTTTCGTTTCCATGGTAACCCAAAACCATTTACCTTCCTCTCTGCTGTGCCTCCTCCCCTACCCCAGGCCTGTGTGGTTGGTCTTTCCCCTGCTCCCAGAAAGCCACGCTTAGGATTCCTCTGCTTGCTTTTAGACTCCCCAGCGGACGGACTCCGGCTTTCTTTAGTCTCTTATTCTAAAGAGATAGAAATGAGCATTCCAAGTGGCTGCGCTCTTCCAGTAAAGACGCCGCTGCCCTTCTGTGTGTGAGGTTTGTCAGAGCCCCACTGTAATAGATGAAGAGGCCTCCAACCAAGGCCAGAGTAGGAAGGACACTCCCCAGGCTCCACAGGAGCCAGCAGAGCCCATTTTAACCTCTGTGTCCTGGTGTCCAGGTGGAAGCTAAGTCTCTATTGTCATTAGCCTTAGTTCCCCCTCCATGCCCCCCAATCCACCCCACCCCACCCTCCCACGCCCCCACAGCCCATACTTCCATACCTCACACACATCGCACCCTCCTACTCATCCCTCCCTCCGTCCCATCCCCCAGCCACATGCAGTCTCTAGGTTTCCCTCTATAAAAACAGCAGATTCTTCAGGGCCTCTGGGGTGAGTAATGCTAGCCTGTGTTCCTGAGGGGCCCCTCCCACTGCAGCAGACTTCCTAGTGTGTGTGGAAGAGGGGCACAGCTGGAGCAGCTGCAGCCAGCTCTGTTCAGCTTACCTGCCAGCTGCATCCCAGAGCTGACGTCACATACAAACCTCTGTCCTTCCCCTGGCATCCTCTGCTTATTAAAATGCATACACTGTCCCCTCCTGTACCATAAAGGGGTGTGCTCTGCAGCCCCAACTCTACCTGCTTGGGCAAGAGAGGGAGGGAGGAAAGGGGTAATCACACTGGGAAAAGGATGTGCAGGGGAACGTCAGGTGGGGGTGCAAGGCAGACAGCCCCTGAAAGGCTCTGATTGTGCAGTCAAGGGTCCTAAACAAGGAGCACCTCCTGATACTATTGAAGGATGGAGTGTGTGCTAGGGGCCAGCACTGGTGTATGGACCCCCTCACTGTCATCACCCGCAGTGACCCCACACTTACTCCGTGCCAGGCATTTGTGCCTGACTCATGGACTGTATTCTAATGCTCTCTTTTCATTCATTCATTTATTCTTTTTGTTGAATATGTATGGGGTTGGACATGTATCCTCTTATGTGTGAGGCAATCTCATGTTTCAGGCTCCAGGCAGTCTGCTTTTCCCCCGATACAGGCTTTCTAACTGGCATGCAATTCACTGAATGACTAGACTGCTAGCCGATGAGACTGGCATCATCCTCCTGCCTCTGCCTCTCTAAGGCTGAGAATGCAAGCATGTGCCACCATGGCCGGCCTTTTCCCATGGGTTCTGGGATTCAAACTCGGGTTCTCACGCTCACCCCACAAGCATTTACCAGCTGAGCCAGCCTGTCAGCCCCACCAATAACTAACTTGGGTTCTCAGTTCTGTACTGTTGGGGTATAGCTTCTCTTTGCTCCTGCTTTTTACTTTTGGTTCTTGGGGGCTTGTTCTGAGTCACCCCAAATTTAGAGAAAAGATATTCACAGCGCCTGGCTTGGAAACCTGTCCTTTTGCCTTTTTGCTGTGGGACTTAAGCCTCTTGTCCTGGTCCCTGCACCCAGTGCGCGCGCGCGCGCGAGCGCGCACACGCACGCACACACACACACACACACACACACACACACACACACATCTTGCCTGGGAGTCCTTTCAGCTAGGGCACAGCTGCTTAGCAAGACCACATCTGTGAGAATACTGTGGAGTGAAAATCCCGTGTATGCTTCTTTGCCTTGATGCGACAGCCACAAAAGCTCCCCGCTCAGATGTCCTGCTGCAGGGAGAGTAACTACCTGATGGCCTCAGCTGCTGCCCCTCTGGTCTGCCTCCATGTTCATCCCAAGGCCACACTCCCACAGCCAGTGAGTGAGCACAAAGGCTATTCCCGCAAGACTCCCGCTGCAGGATCTTTTATTGAACAGCTCCCAAAGCACACAGCTGTTCCTATGTGCAGGAGGCACTGAAGTCCATACTCTCCGCTCTCCCGTCTCCTCATCTCATTTCAGTCAGTGCCTCCTGCTTCTCGTTCACAGGCTGCCTCTCATTCTCTCTTTGTTTGGATTCTATGATGGTCTTTTTTTTCTAGTTTATTTTTTAAATTTTAATTCAAATACAATTATACCACCTCCCCATTTGCCCTTTCCTCATTCCATCCCCTGATGTCTCCCATCACTCCCTCTCAAATCGATGGCCTTTGTCTTTGTTATTGCTACATATATGTATCAGTGCATAAATATATACATAAAACATGATGAGTTTGCTTGTGTGTATATGATTTCAGGACTGACTACTTGTCCGATTAGGGCCTTATCCCTGGGGGAAACTAATTCTCCATTTCCTGGCAGTTGCTAGTTGCTTGCAGTTCTTTGTCTAAGGGTGAGATCCCATGATATTTCCCCTTCTCCACTACCATGGCTGTTCAGGTCTTGTTCAGGCAGTCATGCTATTGAGGTATCGTGGCCGTGGCACCCCTTGTCATTTCTAGGAGACATAGTGTTACATCAGATCCCCTTGTCCTCTGGATCTCAGTTTTTCTGCCCCTTCTTCCGTGTTGTTCCCTGAACATTATGCACAGACATGGTGTTGTAGATCTATGCACTGAGACTGGGTTCCACACCAAACCAGTTGACCTCTGCAATGTGACAGGTTGTGGTTATCTGTAATGGTCTCTGTCTGTTGGGAAGAGAAGCTTCCTTGATGAGGGCTGAGAGCTACACTTATCTGTGGGTAGACAGATAAGCTTTAGACTGCAGTAGGAATTATTCCGGTCTGGTATAGTGGCTGTACTGAGTTCTTTTCTAAGATCCACAACCTCACTAGCCCCAGGTAGTTGGTTCAATTTCTAGTACCAGGCCCGATTTCCTTCCTGTTGAGTGGACGGTTCAAACTGGATCTAACTTGAAACCCTGTGACCTAGGTTTCATGGTACCAGAAAGTGCTATGCAAGCTAGTAAAGGAAAAACACAATCAATAGTCCTACCCAACCGTGATGCCTGTGGCCCACAATGACCAGCATGGCAGGATATTCCTAAAGATGCTACAGGGGCAACCATATATTAACAGCAACCTGCCTCTGTCTAATTAGATTTGAAACTTTCACAATAGTCCCTTTGAAGTGAGTCCCTGGGGAGGCTCAGTCACTAAGGCCTTGCTGCACGAAACTGGTGTAGCCATGGGTATACAAATGTCTCTTTTTAAGTTCTTTATTTGGGATCTTCGGGAGCATACCCAAAATTGCAATGACCGTATCCACATGCAAAGTCTCTGATTGGTGTGTGGAGGTCCCCATACTCTTCCACAACACACCGCAATGCCCAGGGTTCTGATTTCTTAGCATATTGTCTAACGTTTGCTTTTGATAATAGCAGCCACCCTGAGAGAGTGGATGTGGTGGTGCACACCTTTAATCCTAGCACTCAGGAGGCAGAGGCAGGTGAATCTCTGTGAGTTCCAGGATAGCCAGGACTATGTAGAAAGATCCTGTCTCAGACAAAACAAAGCAATAACAATAACAACAACAAAATAGGCATGAAGCAGCAAAAGTGTGTGTGTGCGTGTATGTGTTATGCACACATTAGTGAGTGCATGTGTCCCTGTGTGCACAAGCAGAGGCCAGAGGAGGACTCGGGGGGGGAGTGTTGGTCTTCCTCTAAAGCTCTAACTTTACTATTTGAGGCCAGTTCTCTCACTGAACCCGAAGCTCACCGTTTCATAGACCAGCTGGCCAGCAAGCTCCCGAGATCTGTATGTCTCCACCTTCTAACACTAGGGTTACATGCATGCACAGTCTTGACTTGCTTGTACGTGGGAGCTGGGGATTTGAACTCAGGTCCTTTTGCTTTTACAGCAAATGGTATCACTCACTCACAGGATGACTTTTAGTCAGTTTTATAATTTACATGAAATTGTGTGTGTGTGTGTCTGTGTGTGTGTATGTGCACACTAAGACAAAGTTTCATTATATATCTAACTTCCAACTTATGATCCTCCTGCCTCCACCTCTTAACTGCTGGGATTACAGGCATGTATTTTTATGCCCAGAAGGTTTTCTTTTTTCTTTTGAGAGAATATTTTTTTAAAAATACTTTACATGAGCCGGGCAGTGGTGGCGCACGCCTTTAATCTCAGCACTTGGGAGGCAGAGGCAGGCGGATCTCTGTGAGTTCGAGACCAGTCTGGTCTACAAGAGCTAGTTCCAGGACAGGCTCCAAATCACAGAGAAACCCTGTCTCGAAAAACCAAAAAAAAAAAACACTTTACATGTATTTTATTATATTTTATATTTATTAAATATATTTATACACATTTATTAAATCTATTCATATTTGTGTATTCTATTTCTTATGTAGTATTTCATGTGTTTTGATTGCATATATGTCTGTGTACCATATGCGTTTGTGGTGCCTGCAGATTCCAGAAGAAGGTACCAGATCTGAAACTAGAGTCACAGACAGTTGTGAGCTGGACTGGGAGGGAATGTGGACAGTGGCACAATGAGACAAAAGAAGCCAAAGTCTAAATTCTTCCTGAACTTTGATCCAGCCATCAGGTTGTTAGCCCTAGGCCCCTGCTCCCCACCTCACACACCCTAAAGGACACTGCTGTCACTTGCAGAGTTAAGCGGAACACTGCAACAAGTGCCCCTTGTTTCCCAGGCCCCTTTCAACTCAGTGTTTGGTGTCTCTGGCAGGCCCCACCAGCCGTCTTCCAGCTTCCCAGCCTGCAGTTGGACCTAAATCTGTGGCTGTCTGCTTCCCTCTGTCTCTGGCCTTAAGGACCTAAATCTTCTAAAACAAAACAAAACAGATCAAAAAAACCTTTCTTGTCATTTGTTCAGCTTCTTAGAGGGAGCAACAAGTGACCACACACAAGAAAACCTTAACTGGCTTTCATGCCCAGATTTAACCTTCTTGATGGAAGATGAGGTTCTGAGACGAATGGAGGGGAGGGTGGCATGTTAGATTTGGGGCTAGTCCCACGGAGGAGTGAAAGACAATGTGTACAAAATCGTGAAGGAGTGGGGAAGAGTCCGACTCTTGTACTGGCTGCGTGTCGAGAATGGAGAAGTGCCTTCTCCATTGGTTCTGTTAGGTTCATTCACCCAAAGTGGCACTGAGTGGCTCTCTGTGTGACTGCTTGTGATTCTCATGCTAACCCTGGGGGTTCCCCTTCTGCTCTGAGCTCTCAGAACTGGGCCCACCCAGAAGCCATCTGCTCTCTGATGTCTGGAATCACCCCACCTGCTTCCAATACTCATGAGCTCCCCGTAGACCGACTCATTTTGTGGTTCCAGTTCTCCTTCCAGATAGGAAGGCTACACAGAAGCCGCATGGAAGATATTCCGATGAAGAAGCAAGATTATGAAGAATGCAGTCTTAAAGACAGCCTGGCCTGGCCAGAACTTGTAATCCTGGCCCATGGATGAACTCAGGACTTGGAGGGTGGCCTTGAGTCGGCCAGTCTGCTTCTGCACCAAGCACCAACAGCATGTGATTAACTGGAGATGATATCCTTATGACTGACAGATTGGCAGTGATTAATTATCTTAATGTTTGCTCTGGGTTCTGTAGATGTGCACTGTGATTAAAGAGGGGTTTAGGAAACAGTGGCCTCTTTTGCTCTGGGTCCCCCCAAACGTTTGCTAAATGACTTGCCATAATTACATTAAACATCTCTCCACTCCCCAGACAGGACTCACATAGCATGAAACTTAATTCCTAAAGTATACACACAATGGTGGGTGAAGGCACTCCAGGAAGTTCTAGAAGGCATGTCATAGGTGGTCCACACATCCACAGCTCTGTTCTGTAGATCTGCCTGGACAGCAGCTCAGAAAGAGCTATGGATCAGGGTTGTCTCACAGTATAACTTCTCAGACAGGGTGCTAAGACATGAGTGTGTGGCGTTAGGATGAGGCAGTGTGTTAGACTATAGAGGAATGCCGTAAAGAGACATGGTTCTCCACCTGATATTGAAACTCTGAATTCTGGGGGTGGGAGTTAAGAAATAGAGTCAGACAGACGCATCACGGATTCCTGAGCTAGCTGCCATTATCCATCTCTATGCTGGTCGGTCTTTTCACTTTTACATAAGCTAGGGTCATCAGGAAAGAGGGAACATCAATTGCAAAACTGTCTCCATCAGATTGGCCAGTAGGCAAGACTGTGGGACAGTTTCTTGATTAATGACTGATATGGGAGGGCCCAGCCCACTGTGGGCAGTGCCACCCCGGGCAGGTGGCGCTGGGTGGTATAAGAAAGCAAACCGGGCAAACCATGAGGAGCAATCCAGTAAGCACTGTTTCTTCATGGCTTCTACATCAGTTCCTGCCTCTGATGTCCTGCCTTGAGTTCCTGCCTGATGTCCCCGCATAATGGGCTTCAAACGTAGACGGACATAGACCCTGTCCTCCCCAAATCCCTTTCTGTCATGGTGTTTTACTACAGCAATAGAACCCAGAATAGGACAGTGCCCCATATCTCACAGCCGATGAACCCTGGGCCTCTATGTCCAGATAGGGTCAACTCTGGACCTGCTTCCATTGTGTGATGAACAGTATGGGCCACAGCCTCTCCTAGAGCCCCCAGGCTCCACTGATAACCCTAATTCAGTCACTGGCTGCTAAGGGAGGCAATTTTCTGTGGGGTAAAGAGTAGAGAGGGACATCCAAGACAATTCCCAGAGGCTTTAATTCCAAGAACCCCATCCTAATGTCAGCACAGTTACCAGCAGCATCATAGGCAACAACCTTCACTTACGGTGCCTGAAAACCGAAGGCAAAGATTCTGCTCTGTTCCCTTGCAGATGAAGACTTGGGGTCCGGAGGTCAGAAGGAACTGTCTAACAACCAACCAAAGCCAACACTCCAGCATGAGAAGGATCTGATGGTTCATTCTGCCTGCTGCTTCGGAATGCCACTGTCCTGTCCAGACTCTGGCATCCCTGAGGCAGGAGCTAGACCCAGCTCACTTAACTCTTCTAACTTGCTGGAATCCAGCACAGGGCCATGTAGTGAGTGTATGTTCTCATCTTTGTTTTGACTTCTCTGCCAAACCAGGTCTTTCCAGCTGCATTCCCATGGGTCAAGGCTAAGGCACCCCTCTCCTGGGGAGACTGCCTCACGGTGGTGGAGAAGGCGCCTACAGCTTAGAAACTCCATCACCATCTCACATGAGCAAAACTTACTATTGTGTCTTTTTCTCAGCTATGTAATTTCTCTTCTCAATGAGAGGATTCTGAATTCACATTCTGTGAATACATAATGCTTATCACAGACATTTGTAAGGTATCTATGTGAAGCTCTGCCTCAAGAAAGAGAGACATGGGGACAAAATTTAAGGGGGGGAGGGCAGAGATCTTAGGAAGAAAGGGGAAAGAAAATGCTATGCCTGAGTTACTACTATTTCCCAATGCTCCATAAAGCGAGAGGCTCCCTTGAGCACGGAGGGCTCTTTGTTGAGGTTGTGCGTCATTTAGTCTGATTAAGAGAGAAAGAAAATATTGTGATTCACTGCCGACTTCGACTCAGCTTCTCCATCTTCAAACCCAAAGCCCAGGACGTGCATTGGTTGTATTAATTTCCCACCCCACCCCCGGTGCATGCTCTGGGCAAAACCTTTGCATCCACACATAAATCACTGACTGTCACTGGGCCAGGGTCGGGAATGCACTGCTAAGTAAAACCTCAAAAGAAAGTGATGTTGGATTGAATCTGCAGAGCTGCCATGACTCACAGGCCAGCCATATGGCTTCTGCAAGATGCTATTTGGTTGAAATACATAAGCATCAGCAAAGTGAACATGGGCCAGAGTACAAAGGATAGTGCCATGGGGACAAGTGCCACAAGGTCCCAAATGACACTTTTAGAAGACTCTCAAAGAGATCAGTGGTGAGGGCAGGGTCTGCGACACCAGGTTCTACATGGACTCCTTAATGCTCCATTCAGTGTGACTAGTCTGCTATCTGCAGCAGTCCCCTATACTTACAGGAAGGTTCTAGAAGCCATTGGAAGTCGAGTTCCTAGGGGGCTCCTGGTCTTTATTCTGTTTATTTCCCATGGTCCCGTCTTTCCAGAAGCTTCTATTCTCATATCTGCAATGTTGTTCCTGACATCAGTGTATTCAAGTCTCAGAAAAGGCATGCCATCTGGGGAATAGATAGACCCACAGCTTACATATTCTATTTGTGGACTGTGGATGCATTGCTTACAATATGGACAACGATTTAGGTTATGTGTTTTCTGCTCCACATGTGTTTTCTGTCTGGTTTTTCAACCTATTTGGCAACTATCAAGATGGGTACCTTATGTCTTTTTCTCATATTTCCAGAGATGGAAGCTGCTGTGTGAGGAGGCTGAGATGTTAGCAGATATCCCTTCAGCCCAGGTGGTACGCCAACTACTGACCAAAGCGGTGATTGCACCCCTGTGCATCTTGGTGAATGAGCGAGTTTACCAGGGTTGTTTACAGGGGTGTTTGTAGAGCTTGAATAGCTCAAAGGCAGCTGTACTATCAAAAGCCCACCACAGCATGGGTACTGCTCATGGAAGCTGCATCCGTGGAGCTCACTGCAGGACCTGCAGGCAGCAGGACTGGGTAGAGAGACTCCTTTCCCAGCAACTAATATTGCTCATCTAACCTGGAGGGTGACCTCTGGGTCCTTGCTCAACTCCGCAGGGGAAACTGTCTCAAACCTGTTAGTGCCTCAAGTCACCAGCCCTGCAGGCAAGGCAGCCTGCGATCAGGGAAAAGGCACAGCAAGCCACACATTCTCTACCTCCTTTTCCCAGCATTAACAACAAAGACAGACAGTACCGGGAGACAAGTCACGATGCCCAGACACTGGGGACGGCTCTTTTCTGAACACCTTCTGCATGTCTGGCAGACAAGAACACTTCTCAGTGTCATCCCGTCCCCTCCCATTACCTCTAAGAGGAGATGTCTTTACCCTGGTCACAGATAAGAAAGCAAGACTGAGGGGCTTGGGTAGATTAAGAGCAGTCCCAGAACCAACAACTAGAAGCCGCAGAGGTGAGATTGAAATCTGGGCCTCCCTGCTCCAAGGTCAGGACGTTCATGCTACACTGGGTGATTTTCATTTTTTTCCTCGCGAACAGACCAGTGAATGGAAGAAAGGAGAGCTGTGTGGAGCTCTTGGCTCTTTTATAAGGCTTGATGACATTCTTATCTCCCTGTGGTGACTGCTTGGAGTGAACTTGCTGTTCCTGAGCTGGGGCAGAATTCATTTTCCTCCCCTAGAATCTGCCAGAACTAAGAATAGGCCAGGGACGATCTGTGTATTTAATAATACTCCAAGCCAGAGCGCCCGCCTGGCGGAGCATCACCTTGGCTAATAGAACGTGGCTTGGGAGGAGGCAAAGAGAGCACTTGGCTTCCATGCAGGCAGGGCTGGGGAGTGCTGGGCCTATTTCACACATGTGCTTGCATGCTCATGCACCCACATGCCACACACACACCATGCACACATACATGATGCACAACCACTCACAACACATATCACAACATGCACACATGTACACAAATCTCCATCATATAAAGCATGCCTGTGCACATACTTTACATAACACACATGAAAACATACACCACACAAAACAGGTATATATACTACACATCAGACACACTCTACACCAAACATATCACACACACAGACTCATAGACACACACATGATCATGTGCTATATACACATAATGCATATATTAAATACGAACACACACTACACATACACTATTAAACACACACTACAATTTTCATGCATATGTCCACTACACACACAAAAACATTCATATACAACTCACAAATCACACATATCACATAAACAAGCATTTATATACATATATAAGACACACTATATATCAGACACATACCACAAGCATACATAAAACATGTAGGCAGACACATGGACATATACTGCACATGTACACCATATATACATGCATTAAGCACAAACACATGCTTAATACACACCACGATATGCAAACACACACTGGTACACATATACAACTACATACAAAACATGCATGTATACATAACTCACGCTTCACAGGTATACATACAACACAGCAGATACACTATAGACCAAGCACACATACATAGAATATACATATACAAACACATGGACATACATATGAATACATGACACACACCAGGTACACACTACACATAAACATATGACACCCATAGCACAATATACATTCCTATGCCCACCATACACAAAACACATATACAGACAGTTCACATATGCACATATACCAGATGCATACCATACACACACACATACATACACACACACTCGGCACACACATACAACACGTAGACACACACAAACACACACTTTATAATCACATGTCCAAATACACATAACATTGAAAACAGGCACATACACACCACATATATTAGAAATGCTCCACACATTTATATACAGCACACATATACACAGTATGCACACACATAAGCACACAGATACACATATGCATATGTACAAATACAGATTATACAACATACCTCACATGTGCAGGACACACTCAAGCACAAACAACACTCAGAAATACTCATGTGCACACAACGCACCTGCACATGCACACAGATGAACATAACACACAAGAGACACACGTGATGCAGTTTAAGGCCTTCTCTCATTTGCATGTAAGTGAGACACTTGCGAAGCACTTTAGCATGAGGAAAGGCCGTGACCTTCCCAGTTAATGGTCTCATGTTAGCAAGCTGAGGCTCCTTTCATTCCTGGTTGCTTTGCATAGGCAGCTTCATGTCAACAAGGGAAAGACGGGGAAATACTGGCTCAGAACCCCTCCCTGTCCCTTGTTAACTCTTCCCACATCCAGCCTCCCCAAGCTCAGATCTGTTCCCCAGTGGCAAAGGTCATTCTCAGACTTACAGTTGTTATCAACCAAAGCTCATGGCACTAAGTGGCAGGACCCTAGCTTGCTGTGTGAGCTTCCCTGCCACTGCAGCGTCTCTGTCTCTGCGCAAGCGCTGGTCCCACAGACATGTTGCTCAGGCAACATGACCCTGAGAGGGCAGCTTCTGTCTGGGCAGTATTTCCTCAGGCCACACAGACAGTTCTGTCCCTGGGAGGCTGGGAGAGGCTGGGTTTTAGAAACTTGATCCTTGCAGGACCCTGGAAAAACTGAGATGTTGATAATCTACTCAAAGGCAACTGAGAGGCTGCACAGGGTTGAGTGGGGTTCGGCCAGCCCCCGAGGCCCTCAACAGCCTTGCTTTGTCCCTTAGGCTCTGTTTGAATAGAACGACATGACCACATTTGAGACTGTCCAAGGTGGAAATATGGAGTGAACCCTGGTTTTTAGAACCACAGTTTGGAAGAGAAGAATCTCTGATAACGACCATGGTGCTGACAGTTCAAATTCGTCAGGCTTTTATAATCACAAGACATTGTTCCTCTTGGTTCCCACTGAAGCCTGTGGAGATGGTCCCGTGAACCAGCTAGTCTATGGATGGGTCTTGGTGCTCAGCCATGCCAGATTTGACCCAATCTCTTTACCCAGAATGGTTTCCTTTGTGCGTTTTTTTCTACCATACATCTCTGCACCTCTTTCCTTTGTGGGAGGGTGTATTGTGAGTGGGTGTATGTGTATGCATGTCTGTGCATTGTGTGGGGTAATGTGTATATGTGAGTATGTGTGTGTGTGTGTGTGTGTGTGTGTGTGTGCGTGCACTTGTGTGCACCAGCATAAAGAACTCAGAGGGTGACCTCAGATGTCATTTCTAGGCATCTTCCACCTTTTTTGCTTGAGACAAGGTTCCTTGTTTGCCTGGAACTTTACTAAGCAGCTAAGGCCAGCTGACCAATGAGCTTCAAAGATGCCCCTGTGTCTGCCACTGCTCTTGCCATGGCTGAGACTACAAGGCTGTGAAACATTATGAAGGTTCTGGGAGGCCATAGTTTGGGTGACAATTGCTGGGATGAAACACCATGACCAAAGCAAGTTGGGGAGAAAGGGGATATTTGGCTTATGTCTCCACATTATGGTTCATCATCAAAAGCAGTGAGCACAGGAACTCAAAAGGGGCTGGAACTTGGAGGCCAGAGCTGAAGCAAAGGCCATGGTGGGGTGCTGCTTACTGGCTTGCTCTCCGTGGCTTGTTCAACCTGCTTCTTCATAGAACTCAGGACCACCAACCCGGGGATGGCCCCATTCATTATGGGCTGGACCCTCCCCCATCAATCACTAATTAAGAAAATGCCTTACAGTCTTGCCTAGAGCCAGCTCTTATGAAGACATTTTTCTCAGTTTCTCACAAGAGGTTCCCTCCTCTCGGATGACTTTCGCTTGTGTCAAGTTGACATAAAACCGTCCAGCACGTGGGGATCTAAACTCAGGCCCTCATGCTTTCAAAGCAACCCTTCACCAGCTGAGACACCTTCCCAGGCCTCCCTGAATCTGTTGGAGACATGATGTGTCAAAACACACGTCAATCACTACATCCTAGGATGTATGAACTAGGTGAATCCCGAGAGGAAAGCTGGAGGACCATGGTGACCCGGGGAGGGTAAGCGACTCCTGAAAAAGTCCCCAACTAAGACAGGAGGGAGGCCTGCGTGCTGGACCACTGTCTATTGCTCCTTGTGTCTGCATCCGCAGATGGAGAGGCCTGATCTGAGCGCCGGGGCACAGTGGGGGACAATGGAGGGTCCCAAGGTAGGCTGTGCCCTTCAGGGCAAGGACAACAGAAACCACCATGGTGGAGGTGGAGAGATAGGATTTCCCTGGCAAGGGGCGATGGAAACACAGGGTTTGGGAGCACAGCAAATCCTCTTGCGCTCCCTGAGAAACTGGGTCAGCTGCCTAACTGAGCACCCTCTTTCTTTGGAGTTTTCTACCTGGAAGGCATTTCATGCACCACAGACAGCCTTACTGCCCACAGGGGACTGAGAGGTCTAAGAATGTACCCTCAGACTAATGACCAAAATTAGGCAAAATTTCAAGTTAAGGAAAATCAGGGGTGAGCTCCTGCAGTTCCCTCCCCTCTGAGGGGCTGGAGTTCTGAGGTATAGAAACCAACCCATGTCCACACAAATACCACAGGAGTCTCTGCCGGTGATGAAGAAGCTTCACTTAAAAGGAAGTGATGCGGCTCTGTGACACCCTCCCCTCTGTGACAGGACTCAGAGATAGCAGCATTCAGAGGGACTGCAGTCCAGAGTCAGCTCCTGACTCAGGGTGGCCTTGGATATGTCCCTCCTGGTGGCTAGCTCTTAATATCTCTCCCTGGATCTGATAAAAATATTAGCTCTGGTGTCACAGCCAGGACTCTGCAGGATAACCAAGCCAGCAAGAGCTACTGTCTACCCACGTATGCAAATGTCCACACCTTGTGTCTCTGCCTAACAAGACACAGCTGGTAGATGGTTATACATCCATACATGGGAGATGCAGAAGCCTCTCGGTTCGTGTTTCTGTACAATCGGCCCTTGGGATCTGGGGGTTTTGGTTGATCACCCTGAAAGTGTCAGGGGAATGTTAACCCTTGGTCACTGGCAATACAGGGGAGCCCGAGCGACCCCTCGGATGGAACATTTGACATGAAGCTCCTCTCCTTATGTTGTTCCCAGGTCAAGCTGTCTAACAGCTTGTTAGACACATGCTGACTCTTAGAGCTGACAGTTTCCTCATCTGTCACTGGGGACATCCAGGGGTGTTCATCTCCTTGACTAGAGAGAGTTAAATACTAGTGGGCTGCTTAGCAGGGAAAACATATGTAAAAATAACTCAGAGCTCAGAGCCTTTCATTGCTCTCCTGTCAGTCAAACCCTGCCTATCAGGCTTGCATCCCAACCCCTTCCTGAAGCCACTGCCATCATGGGCATCAGACCTAACCCTTCAGCACTGTGCCTCATCCCTTCCCAGTTCCTCAGAATGTCCCCCCTGCTCTGGTGGTCCGGTGCCATGTGGGTACCATTTCCTGACTCTGCTTTCCTAACTGTTCCCCACAGTCCTCTCCGTGGCCTCCTCTTCTATACCCTTCCCTGCACCCTCTCTGTTTAGGTTTCTACTGCCTGACTCCACTTGCTGGGGTGCCTGCCTCTCCCTCCTTGACTCCACAAAAGCAGAGGTTTGCCTCTTCGTTGACAGCTGTCTCCGTGGTGTCTAACACATAGTGACTTGACCACTGTGATGACCGAAGGTGATGACTGGAAGACGTGTACAGCCCATAGATGCCACCCAGCCTAGGTGGGACAGAGCTGATACGTGCAGTCCAGAGGAGATGGACAGATGATATGGAATCTGAACTTCCGCCTCAGACCATCACTTGGAAGCTTAAACTCCGTGAGCCTGAACCACCCAGGAATGTGCTCCTTCACCCCTCCAGCCCCGTCCCTCTCCTGACTGTCGCATCTGCCAGATCACTAACAGAAACTCGGGCACAGAAAACAGAAAGGCAAAGTAGCTGTGTGACTCCCTGAAGCCCCCACTCTGAAATCCACGCAGAAGACAGGCGAGTGCGTCCACTTCCGGCAAGGTCCCTTCAGAGACAAGCTGGCTTGGAGGGCCTTGCACTGAAAGGGTAACCACCCGGGTTTAGCCTCGGCTCTCTGCCTCGCCCTCACCCACACTCACTCTGAGAGGCCACCTCCAGCTTGCAAAGGTGTTGCCCCTGCCCTCATTCTACATACTTGGCATGTCTCTTCATTTCTTTCCCTGCCTTGGCTCGCCTGCATGCAGACTAGATACTGCAAAGTGATCTGGGATGCTGAGATCTGCTCTTATGCCTATTATCACGGTCTCAGCATCATGTCTAAATGTAGTGTGTTGCATCATCTGTCACACACTCATACACTCGGGTGGAGCTGGGCCTGTATCGGGTCTACCCTGCCTTCTAAGATACACCCTGATTTTATGGCTGTATGCTGGCACTTGCTCAAGGAGTCCTGGTTAACTGTTATTCAGGGTTCATTCACCTTTCTCATTCTGTGAGTGGTTCTAAGGTTAGCACCAGTCTTAGTTGGTTTGCTGTTGCCAGAGGTGAGTGCCGGATGTGGGGTAATTTATAAAATGTAGAAGGTTATTCATCTCGCATTATGAAGATAAAACACAGTGAAAGCCACCTCGGAACATGACATGAGACTTCACTTGGGGACGCAGAGCAAACATGACAACTGAGGTCTGTTCTCATAATACCAACCTGAGGACCCCACACTCATGACCTCGTCTAATCCTAGCTACACGCCAAAGGCTCCACCTCCAAATGCCATTACCTTAAGAGCTGTGGGCTGACTCTGTCATGTGAACCTTGGGAGGGCATATTCAAACCCTAGTGTACGATTTTTCTTAATTTTTTGATCACTAATGTCTCGAAATGTTTACGGAAAATCCCCAACTGTTGGGCGTCTGTTTTCAGATCAGTGACATCCCACCCCTTCCTTAATCTCTTCATCATCCCAAGAGAAACAGCCAACAGCACATTTCCCAGAATGCCCTTCTAACACTGGTCCTGTTTTACTCTGCAGATGAGGTAATCCCCTTTGAGACATGGAAGGAAAAAGAGGAGAAGCCGTTGTTAAGGAGTATTAAATACTCTTAGCTTGCCACCACCCACTGAATCTTCTTGCTGTACCAGGGCTTGGGGAAGCCTCATCCCCCGCTGGTGCCTTCACTGGAGCACCTGGACTTTGGTCTTCCATAGGGCGGATACTCTCTGCCAAAGACACACCCTCATCTCCTGGCGGCAGAGGACTCATAGCTGTATCCCTCACTAGGCCTGTCCTTCAGACAAGGAATGGCCTCATAAAGGCCCCCTTCTGTGCAGGGTAGTACCTGAAGCCAGTGACTGACCGGTGCATGGACATAAAGACTCAATTCTCTGACCATCCCGGTTCCAGAGGTCACCATAGGTGTGGCTGAGGCTTCACAGTAACCACGCTGTCGTTGGCTTCTCCCCTGCCCAATGCTGTCTTCATTGCTTTTCTATTGCTGTGATAAGACATCATGATCAAGGCAGTTTATAAGAGAAATGGCGTATTTGGCTTATGGTTCCAGAGAGATAATGGTCTATGATGGTGACGCAGAGTTAGCAGACAGCCAGTGGCTGGAGAAGAAGCTGAGAGTACCACAAACAAGAAGTAAAAAGCCTGCACCGCACTGGGAAAGGCGCTTGAAACCTCAAAAGCCCGCCCCCAGTGACGTATTTCCTCCAGCAAGCCACGCCTCTGAAACACTAACTAGAGACCAAATAGTCGAATGCCTAAGAATATGAGGGACATTTCATTCAAATGACCGCATTTTCCTTCTGGTCTTTCTTATAGGTCTATCCTCTACGCAGTCTCCAACAAGACTTCTGCTCACCGCTGCGTTTGCAGTGTTTTCACTGAGCCCATCCAACACAAATCTTGGCTGCGCGCATGCCTGCACAATCGTCACACAAGCCACATGTCTCCAGGCTGGGTTTGTTGTGATAGCATGTACTCGTCATCTTACTGAAACAGACAACCAGACTCAACGTGGAGTGATAGGCATAAAGTATGCCATGCTCTCTTATTCACAGTCGGGTGAAAGCATCGAGAGACAGGACTTGAGATGAGCTTACGTCAAGTCACGTGGTCATGAACTAGCAACACCTGGGGGAACTGTCGCCATGGCTACTTGAGTGGACCACATACTTGTGGAACTGGAGGGTCTAGGGCAGGCTTGGGAAACAATTGGTGGAGGGTATTGTCGTGCGTGTGTGTGTGTGTGTGTGTGTGTGTGTCTGTGTCTGTGTGTGTCTCTGTGTGTGTCTGTGTGTGTCTCTGTGTGTGTCTGTGTGTGTCTGTGTGCTTGTGTGTGTGTCTGTGTGTTTGTGTCTGTGTACTTGTGTGTGTTTGTCTGTGTGTCTGTGTGTTTGTGTGTGTGTGTCTGTGTGCTTGTGTGTGTTTGTGTGTGTCTGTGTGTGTGTCTGTGTGTTTGTGTCTGTGTGCTTGTGTGTGTTTGTGTGTGTGTGTCTGTGTGTGCTTGTGTGTCTGTGTGTGTGTCTGTGTGTGTGTGTCTGTGTGTGTGTGTGTGTGTGTTGGAGTTTAGAAAACAAGCTCAGGTGTCAGTTATTCACCATGTTTGTTTGTTTGTTGTTGAGAAGAGTCTCTCATTGACCAGGAATTGGCTAGACTGGGTGATCAGAATGCTCCAGGGATCCCGCTGTCTCTGCCTTGCCAGTGCTTGAGAACACAGATGCTCTCCACCATACCTTTGGGATTTTGATTTGGACTCTAGAAATCAAAGCACTTAGGATCAAGGATGATAGCAAATGACATGAATTTTGGCTTCTTAGAATCATACCATCCTCCAAATGCCTATGACTAATTTGGGGCAAACATAAAGCAAAGACCTGGGTGGTCAGTTTTTCCTTTGTTTTTTCTTCTCGTTTTTCCTGCTGCATGGTTTCCCTGACCTATTGTCTGACACGAGCATCCCCAAGGTGTCCTGGATTCTCCACCATCCTGGAAGGATCTCATTCATCCTAGACAGAGCTGGCCAATGCTGTCTCTTCTCCTAGACTCAATTGCCTGTATACTGTGACATTTCAGTAGACAACTCACCCACAGCTTCATCTGGAAAGCAATTGAAAAGTCGCTTCTTAGTCTCTCTGGGGTAGACACTGGAGACATGCTTACAAAGACAACAGTACTGCTGTCAAAAGCTTGAGCTGGCCGGGCAGTGGTGACGCATGCCTTTAATCCAAGCACTTGGGAGGCAGAGACAGGCGGATCTCCGTGAATTCGAGGCCAGCCTGGTCTACAAGAGCTAGTTCCAGGACAGGAACCAAAAGCTACGGAGAAACCCTGTCTCGAAAAATCAAAAACAAGAACAAAAAACAAACAACAACGAAAAAAAAAAAACCTTGAGCTGAAAATGAGGACCCCTGAGAACAATGGATGAGATGGTAGTGGGTTCAATGTAGGCTTGGGACAGATAAGTTCAGAGAGACTTCCAGGAGGCGGTGGAACACAATCCAACACAAAGCAGCAGGTCCTGCCTTTCCAGAAGAGGAAATTGGCTGTGTCTGGTGTGGCAAACAGCACTTGGGAGAAGAGAGGCACACACAGGCAGTCACAAGAACAGGACGTAACATTACCTCCAAGGTAGAGGTAATGGTCATTCATAGGCGGATGGAGCTATGACATCCTGGTCTCTCATCTAGTCAAACTGAAATCTCACTCAGGACTTAAAAAGAACCTAAACTAATGGCCAGGTGAGAACTGGCTACAGTGTTTTGTCCTTTCTACCAGATGGTCCAGAAAAAGTGATAGTTTACAACTTTGACCAATCCTACACCGCCTTGCTAGGCTTCATGATTAATTATAAAAGTAAGGCTGAACCAGGGGCCCCTTCAATGGAGCCTAAATCACTGCATGCTGGAGCTACCCAGTCACTGAGTTCTGTGATGATGTTGGTGGTGATGATGATGATGATTATGATGATTATGATGGTGATGATGATGATGATGATGGTAATGGTGATTATGATTGCCATGATGATGGTGATGATTATGATGATTATGATGGTGATGATGATGATGATGATGGTAATGGTGATTATGATTGCCATGATGATGGTGATGATTATGGTGGTCATGATGATGGTGATAATGATGGTGATGAAGGTGATGATGATAGTGATGGTGATGATGATGATGGTAGTGATGGTGATGATGATAGTGATGGTGATGATGATGGTGGTGATTATGATGGTGGTGATGATGATGATGGTAGTGATGGTGATGATGATAGTGATGGTGATGATGATGGTGGTAATTATGATGGTTGTGATGATGATGATGATGGTAGTGATGGTGATGATGATAATGATTGTGATGATGGTGGTGGTGATAGTGATGATGACAATGATGGTGTTGATGATGGTGATGATAATAATGACAACAATGATGATGTTTGAATTTGTTTTAATTTGTGGGCAGCACTTGCAGATAAAAAGGTACATAAGGAGGTATCAGAGAGAGCTTTATTGTGCTTAGGTTTAGGAGAGGTGATAGAGAATAACTGGGCATTAGAATCCCTGAGGTTCTATGACCTGAAAGTCAGGCTGAGTCTGCATAGAGCTCCTGACAGAGTGGGTCCTGGAAGAGACAGAAGCTGTGTGTGACTCAACTCATTCTGGCTCATAAGACAGAAAGTGAGTTACGCTCAGTGAAGTTCAGGCCACCATCTCATCTCTAGCATCATGAGTCAGGGCCCCTGGGAAATCAAGGACTCAGTCTGCACCCGCCTTCGCTCATAGGCGAGGCCCCAGTGGGGAGAGGCTCGCTTTCTGCCTGAGGTGGAGCTGGGTCAAGAAGCCCGACTCTTCCTCTTGTCTACAGTGCCACATCCCCACAGGATTGTCACTTGGGCTGTCTGGGCTGATATCTGCCCGCTGATAGAGCCCCTCCAGTGACTAAAGTGCTCTTGAGAGACAATGAGAAGAATCTGTAAGGATAACAATGCAGTTGCTGTGACCAGAGAGAGCTGGGGACAGGTGAGACCCCCCCTCCACTGTCCACCCCAGCCTCAAATCATAGCACAGAAGAAGGCCTCGGTCACGACACTGAGACGTCACAACAGAAATAAAGCATTATGTACTCGGTATTTTGCGAAGGGGTTTTACCACAGTCGTCTATACAGAGACACTGAGTGCCACTGCCAGCCAGACTGTGTCTATGGAAAGCTATAGGAGTATTCTGGGGCTTTGTCAGAGTTTTCCCTGCAACAGGAGGTTCACCATTTCGTAATATTTATTTGCCTTGGGTTTGCCCTGAAGTGGAGTTCCCTCTCGTTTCAGGGCAGGCCTTGGAGACTCAGGTCACTTTCCACACTGTCCTCAACAGAAGGACATCCCTCCTCACCCCTGCTCACACACTCCCAACCCTCCCCAGCCAGCCAGCAGCTCTTCCCATCACAAAGCTCTGGAGGATCAAAGGGAATGAGAGGAACACTAAACAAATAAGCCCATTTCCCTCATAAACAAGCAAGGCGGAATCAGAAGGGAGGCGGTGGCGGGGAAGAGACAGAAATCTTTAATAAATAAATAAACGCAAAAAATAAAAAATAAAAAAAAAACAAATAAGCCCAAAGTCATTTATTTATTAGATACTAGAGCCCCCTGCTGGCCACATAAAGTCTCACCCATCTTGCAGAAAGGTTCTTTTGGTCTTGTCTAACGTTGACCTCCACATGCAATCAAAGATAGCTACCAACGCAGCCCAATACAAAGTCATAAACTTCCTTTATTACACTGTGAGGTAATGGGGGAGGGGTAACTCAATTTTGCATTTCTAGCTGTGAACTTTGTAGATGACAGAGCCGAGTCACAATGTCAAAAAGCTGGACACTCTGTAAGAGGAATATTCCGGGCGCAAGATTTCTACTTCTGAAATCAAAGCCCATGCCTCCTAAAAACACGAAGGCCTAGGCCACGTGTCTGGTCACAAACGCCAGCAATCACCTGGATGGATGCGGTTAATTAGAACCCTGCTCCATCAGGCAGAAATTCCAAGTGGGCTAAAGAGCTACATAGAGACATGGGACACTGGAAGAAACAGGAGAAAATTGTTGTAGTTTGGCCCTGGGCAAGGAGTTAAGGACAAGGATTTGGCTCTTTGTGCTTCCGTTTGGTCCAGCCATTGGGTGTGAAAGTTATAGAACCGCTACAGTTTGAATGCAAAATGCTTAGAGACATGAAGCCAAGATAGCCATGGAACATGAATAAACTCAAGAGGGGGGTGCTTTTCCTTCATGACTTATGGAGCAGGCATGCGTGTGCAGAGGCTGTGGGGATCGCTCTCAGGCTGGGGGAACAAACACAGCATCAACACAAGAACGTGGCTTTCACCTCAACAGGAAGAAGTGGTAACTTATTCTGGAGCCTAATAGGAATGACCATGGTCTTGAGAACACAGATTCAGGTAACTCAAATTCCACACTCTGATATGTTAAGTTTCGTGATGTTTTTACAGCAATGCGGCAAACAAAGTCGAGTCAAGCATTAGATAAATGTAGGGGTGGAAACCTGAGGTGGGCCTAGAGGCTAAGTCTCTGTTAGATAGCCTCAGCTACCCTCCGCTGACAGTCTCAGCTTGTGGACTGGTGAAGGCAAGTGCCTTGCTAGCAATGCATTTTAAAATTTTGGTTTGGCTGTTTTTTAATAGTCACCGTATGTTAGGTCAGGTCTTGGTTAGGTAATAAATGGTTTGCCCTGGGGCTAAAAATAACTGAAGATAATTTGGTTTCTGGTCTACAACATTTTAGCTCTCCGTGACCGTGAAGTTCATTGTTTGACTTTGCAGAATCTCCAAGGCAGGTGCAGCCCCGCCCCACACCCAGCAGGAACTTCAGTTCACGATACAATGCCATGTAGCAGGACGGGGGTGGGGGCTAGGGGGGTGGGGGGTGGGGGGTGGCCCTTTGCTTCTCAGAATTAAAGTCAAGGGTTTGGACAGCCTTTGAGTGTGACAGTTCGGGGGATCTTTTTATTTGAATGCAAACTGTTCCCTGAGAGGGTTTCTGTGACCTTCATGGGCAGCAGAGAGATGAGCCAGGGGAGGTAAGAAGGCGGTATAGAGCAATAGGACTCAGTAACTGGTGTTGGTTCAATCCTCAGGGGTCTGATGCTGAGTGATTTTATGCATATTTAAGCACAGCACAATCTGGTAACAACTGTTCCGGTGGTGATTAACACAACTCCGTATGTACCGCAAAGCACACCTAAGTCTCTTTGAGGAACAACGTAAGCCAAATCCAGATGAGACACGACTGTATCAAACCTCTTTGTTAGCACATGTGACACCTCCTTACAGGTGGGTTCAATAGGTGCACTGAGAAAAACAAGTTCCTGAGAAGGGTCTGGAGGAGGGTACAGAGCCAGGAAGTGTCCAGCCACACAGTACAAAGGTCACCAGGCAAGAAGGCACATCCACTCCAGCCTTCTGATTGGAAAACAAGTTATGCATTCCTTCCCTTGAAGGAATAACCCTGTGTGCTTAACATTCAGGTTCCCCTAATACATGTCTGTAGGCACAAAGACCTCCATAGCCCCTACAACTCCCCGACAGCCTCACGCGTCTAAACTAGGTCTCCATCCAGTGGCACTGTTTGGAAGGTGGTGGGACCTCTGGGAAATGAAGCCTTGCTGGAGAAAGAGGATCATTGCTCTGGCTCCTGCTCCACCTCCATCTCTCTGTGTCTTGTTCCTCCCAGATGTGAGGGGAGGAGTCTCAGCTGCAGACTGCACCACCACGGAGCCACCTGCTACCATGTCTTCTCCATCATGATATACAGTATGCCTGAAACCATGAGCCAAAAGCAGCCCTTCCCCCCTCAAGCTAATTCTAGTTTGGCTAGAGTGTAAGAAAAGTAAATGACACACGGATGCCTTTCTTTAGCTGATGACAGTTCTCAGGGAGGGGCTCTGCTCAGAGCCAGCAGCAGCAGCAGCCAGCAGCCCTGGGAGCTAGGACAATGGGTGCCTGTACCTTTCGGTAGGAATCTGGTGTCACACTACATCACCCACCACACCAACGTCAGCCTGCCCCCTGGCATCCTGCCCTCAGCAACACAACTCATGCTATGAAATCGTTAACAGTATGTGAGAAAAACTGAAGATTATTTGAATTTATGAAGCCATCTTTTTATTCGCAGATTCTTTGGTTTCCCCATATTTTACAACATAGGCACTAAAATTCCTTGCTTGTTTTTCTAGTAACTTTTATATACATGTATGAAAATGTCATAACAGAGCCCATCCCTATATACAATTAACATATGCCAATAAAGCATTCAGAAGCATGAGTTTGAATAACAACTTGTTATGGTTTGAATGTTTTGTGATTCTCCCAAACGTATACTGGAATTAAAAACTCCCACTGTGAGGTACTGAGAGGAGGAGATCCTGATCTGACTGTAACATTTAGACAAGGTGCTATTGTGAGCCACTATTCTTGGGGAGACATGAACAAATATATACTCACCCCCAAGAGAGAAGGAAACAGTGACAGACGGGAGCACAGATGTCACCAAAGTCCGACTTGGCGAGCCAGTGGGCTTAGTGGGATTACTTACAGGAGTGTGGACCGTGGAAGGCAATGGCATCATCACCAAGGCCCTCCCCAGGATGGGTGACAACTCCTGCAAGCTGGACCGCAGAAGCTCTCTGTGTGCCTTGCAGACAAGCTGCTAGGTCAGAGAGTGACCCTCCTTCAACAGTCCACACTGCTGATAAAAGAAAAGCTGTGTGCATCTGGCTGAGTTCTAGGGACTTTTTGAAACTTTTGAGTTGTTTACTCCCTGAAGCTGAATGAACCTCCCATAGACTTTCCTGGGTCGTCACCAGTCTCTTACTAAGAGAAAATTGCTGCACAATGCCAGGGGGGCAATGGAGATTCTGATTAGGTCCAGGGAAGGTATCAGGACCAAACCCAATGGTGAATGAAGGAGTGGTGCCCTAAGATGCCAAAGAGACCATGGGGGACGCCAAGACCCAGGTGCTCTCCTGGTCTCGTTCCGTGTGCTGCCCAGAGCCACCTTGGTACCTTGCCAGCATAAAGCTACCACCAGCTGGGGCTCTTTTGCTCAAAATTATAAGCCATAAGAGGCCCTTTTTAAAAAAATTACCCAGACTGTGGTGTTGTGTTAAAAGCCATAGAAACTGGGCAAATGAAGAAGTCATCTGGACAGGTAACTTTCAGGAATGTTATGAGCTGAGGGTTTGGTCTTCCCCACACTCTTAATTATAAACCATGTTCTTAGAAACTTGACAGCTTCCAGTGCGAATTCCCTCTTGTCCTCCATGCCAACAGGTTTTATTTCACCGGAAACCTTTTGCGTCCCTGGAAGTTTGCACGCTCTGGCCCATGAACAAAGTCACACCTTGTTAAGATCAATGCCTAAGAAAGGGTCATCACATTGTCGTGTGTGAGACTTTGCTTCATCATGGCACCTACTTCATGTCAAGACAGGAGCGGTGAAGCCTACTGCCCTCGTGTCATCTGCTTCCAACTTGCAGGGACTGTTAAAGAATCCTTCCCTGAACACGCCTGCATTGCTGGTGGGAGTGCAAGCTGGTCCAGCCCCTTTGGATATCAGCATGGTCATTTCTCAGAAAATTAGGAAACAACATTACTTAAGACCCAGCAATACCACTTTTGGGTATATATCCAAAGGATGTACTCACACAAAGTATTTTTTAGACATAAAACAAAGAAAACCAGCCTACAAATCACAATCCCAGAGAACCTAGACAACAATGAAAACTCTAAGAGAGACTTACATGGATCTAATCTACATAAGAAGTAGTAAAAGGCAAGATCTCCTGAGTAATGAAACATGGGGACCATGGAAGAGGGTTGAAGGGGAGGGGAGAAACAGGGAGGGGAGCAGAGAAAAAATGTAGAATTCATTAAGATCAATAAAAAAAAAAAGAAGTCATTCCCTGGCTGGGTGACATATGTGTCTTCCTCGGGACATTCAAGAGCCTGCACATTCTTGCTTGGCCCGTGATTCTGGACTCTCCTGCAGCCACACCCGCCGTGCTCTTATGCCATATACAGGAGCCTGTAATAGTCTAGGTTATGTCACGTGCCTCCCCTACTGTCAGCTGATGGGAGTACCTCCCTCCTACCTGACTCTGTAAGGGGAGCTACAGTTGAGACCCTAGCCTCTTCTCACTTGCGGATAGTCCTCATAGCACCGCTTCCTTCTCCAGCACCAACTACAGTCTTCCGTAGTGTGTGTGTGTGTGTGTGTGTACGCGTGTGTGCGTGCATATGTACGTGCGTGCGTGTGTGCACGTGCACGTGCGAGGGAGCCCAGAAGTCAACACTAGGGGCATTCCTCACTCATCTATTCCTGACTTTTTGAGATGGAGTCTCTCATTGACTCTAGCGCTCAGCTATTAGGATAGATGAACCCAGCCAACGAGCACCAAAGGTCTTCCTGTCTCCACCCACCCCTGACCCTCAAGTCTGGGTTTCAAATATCTGCTACCATGTCCAGGTTTTATGTGGGAGCTGGGGGTCTGAATCAGGTCCTCATGTTTACGTGATAAGCATCTTACTAACTGAGCTATCTCCTACCCATAGTTTTAACAATGATCCTCCCACCATCCACCAGGTCACAGGAATGAACTGTCATTCACATTGAGTGACGCATCATAAAAAGGTGACCTTAAAAGAAACCTAAATATAAGATGCAGGATCTGGGTTGGGGCCAGAAGTGAAAGGTGAACTACAACTTAAAGGTGAAATAAGTGATCTTTACTTGATTTTTTTTGAACCTGAGAAAGCCCGGCAATAACCAAGCACACCACAAGGGGGCAGGAGAGGCTTACTCTTACAAGGATTTCTTATCCTGTGCTGCGTATGCCCCTCATTCTGCATTTGGGGGAGACAAGGAAATAAGCACCCTCACATTTGTTGAGTGTCTACTGTGAGCTAACAAATTTATAGGGCTAGTGCATGGGTTTAATGTGAGATAACCCGACACACACACACATTTCACAGTCATGTTTGAACACTTGGTTTTCAGATGGTCGAGTTGTCTGAGGAAGTTGTAGACTGTTTAGGAAGTGGGACCTAGCTTGGAAAAAGGGTGTCACTGAGTGTAGAAGGGTGTCACTGAGTGTGGAAGAGTGTCACCGAGTGTGGAAGAGTGTCACCGAGGGTGGAAGAGTGTCACCGAGGGTGGAAGAGTGTCACCGAGTGTGGAAGAGTGTCACCGAGTGTGGAAGAGTGTCACCGAGGGTGGAAGAGTGTCACCGAGTGTGGAAGAGTGTCACCGAGGGTGGAAGAGTGTCACCGAGGGTGGAAGAGTGTCACCGAGGGTGGAAGAGTGTCACCGAGTGTGGAAGAGTGTCACCGAGTGTGGAAGAGTGTCACCGAGGGTGGAAGAGTGTCACCGAGTGTGGAAGAGTGTCACCGAGGGGGGAAGAGTGTCACCAAGTGTGGAAGAGTGTCACTGAGTGTGGAAGAGTGTCACCGAGTGTGGACGAGTGTCACCGAGGGGGGAAGAGTGTCACCGAGGGGGGAAGAATGTCACTGAGGGTGGGTCTCGTGTGTGGGGGCTTGGTGTAGACCCTAACCTGCGTGCTCTGCTTCCTGGCTGTGGACGCTATGTAGTCCCCACCTCCCTGATGCTCCAGTCACAAGCTACTCACTCCTCCCACCAACTCTTCTCCACTGTGCTGGACCAGTTCTTCTCCTACTGGGAGCCAGAGTCAACTCTCCTTCCCTTAGGTTGTTTCTTTCAGATATTTCTTTGCAGGGATGAGACAAGTGAGTGTCATGGGGAGAGCCAGGGAATCCTCTGCTGCAGCTGGTCCTGAAAGCAATTCACATCCATCCCCTTAGCATCCCAGATCTGATGTGCCCAAGGTCCAGATCCTGTACACAGACAGCAGCAAAGCTGGGACTCGAACCCACGTAAGATGCTGAGGACTGATTGTATTCCTTTCTCTTCATCTACCTTCTTTCCCTTCCACACTTTTTAAATGGCACGCATGACTCACATGCACCCAGACACGCATGACTCACGTGCCCCCCGACTCTATGTCCCCTGCATGAAAATGACCAGCTCTAATGATAAGTCACTTCCCGGGCTTATCTGTGCACTCATAATCTCTCAGATACGTACTTAAAAGCTGACTTCCCATTGGGTGATTATTGCCCTGCTGGAATCTAGATGTTGACTTCACACACATCTTTTAAACGACATATGACATTTGAAACTGGATGAAGCATAGGATGTATTGAAAATAACCATTCCTGTGGATTGGAGTGGATGAAGTCAAAGTGGCCCTGGAGTCCCCCTTGGGCGGGGATTACAGAGTTTCTACTCCATACACTACTTCACATTTGTCGTAATGAAATTTAGGTTTTAATAGATTTCCAACCTTTCATTAGGAGGTAGAAAAATTGACAAGAGCATCACTTCTACTTTCATCATGGTAACAAAAGTTTGCACAAGCTCTTGAGTTCATCAGAGCTTGGGCCATGGGCTGCCAACTAACCAAAATGGAAAGAAAGGCAGGCACCTTCCGGAAGTGAGCGCATGCCACTAGGCTCCAGAAAGACCAAGTCAGCAGAGATGCTTATCAAACTGCAAAAGGGAAGATCAGGAGGAAAAGCCACAAGGGTCACAGGTACAAGAGAGGTGTGCACCTGCTTCAAGATACTCTCCAGTGGGCAGCTTTGATAAGGAACCAGGAAGGAGGCATGGTGGCACCAAGAGAGACCACCCTTCCCTCTATGCTTCCTGTAGAACACATGCCTGGAACCACTGGATCAGGAAATCAGAGTTCAAACACTGTGAAAACCCTCGCTAGCTGGGGAAGAGGTCAACACAGAAGGCACAGGAGATCACTGTCTCTTGACCAGACCTAGCTAAAGATGGCAGTGTCACTGAGAAGGGTCCATCTCAGATACAGAGATGTAAGTTGGCTGTACTCCAGGCCTGGCCAGAGCTGGGATGAGGACATGAGAATGACCTGGGCTTTGCTCAGATCTCATGACTGCAAGCAGCTAAGCTGGGCTTGGAATTCCACTACAGCGACTTTGAGGTTTTTGAAAGAGTTTTTGAGTGAGGAGCCTTTTATTTCCCTTTATTATGTGAAAACTGCATAGTGTATCTTGACAGAAAGAACAGCCATATCGGGTACAGGTGACAGCTGTTATATATAGCTAGAGAAACAAGGACATGGAAAGCTCCCAGCCCTGGACATGGCACAGAAATGACCTGGAGCTCAGGGTAAAGCGGCTACAGATTAAAAAAAAACAAAAACAAAACCAAAAAACTACAAAAGCGACCTCTCTACTAAACATTACTCTATGAGCAAATTCTACCAAACATTCAAACAATGCTGTCCGTTACACAGAAATTCTTCTAGGAAACACTGGAGAGGAGTAAGCTCCAGGTTTGTTTTCTGAGGTCATCTGTTTCTAAATACTGAGATCAGGAGAATAATTGGAAGGGAAACAAAATGAATGCAATTCACAGACAGAGACAGAATGGTTCAACAAAATACTAGCAAATCACACCATGTATCCTACAAACACTTTCTCTCACACACGAACTCAGTGGAATTTATTGTAGTAAGTGTGGATCATTTCAGTGTTCATAAAGCAATCAATGTAAATAATCACATAGGTAGACTAAAATGAAAAACTATATGGTTATGATGCAGAAAAAAAATCTATGAACTCTAGCATATCCTCACGATACTAAGTAGAAGAGAATTTTCCAAGAGAGGCCATCCAAACTGGAAGTGGTGGCACAGTTCTGTAATCTCCAGGAGGCTGGGCAGGGAGATCATAAGTTTGAGGTCAGCCTGTGACACACAGCCAGAGCCTGTCCCCAAAGAAAAGAGGGGCACAGCGACTGAGACAGACGAGGAAGCTCCACTCTCTTCCGCGCTTAACAATGGGAGGCTGCTTTATCTTTCCAACAATCAGGACAAACCTGTCCCGCATCACATATGAACGTGTCAGCTGTTTTACTAAGGTAAGAGAAAGCAAGGAGCACAGAAGAATCAAGGATGGAAGCGAAGCTCCCCTCCGTGCCAGCAGCATGAATTCCTAAGTAAGGATTACCAAGACTGCAAAAAGTCATTTTCACCAGGCCACAAAATTAAATGGTAATATAAAAAATGACAAACCCATTCAAATAAACAATTGGAATTTAATTTTAAAAAAACAAATAAAAGTAGCAATGTCACTTAGGGTAGCATCAAAAATGCAAAACAAAAACAAAAACCCCACCAAAACCATAGAGGTGTAAATTTTTCAACACATGCATTCAAACCACGTGACGAGGACTGTAAAAATCAATGCATGCACAGAGCAAAGGTCACAGAGCAAAGGTCAGAGTAGAAGAAGAGGCTCTCGGCTGGGAGATTTGACCTGACAAAGACGGGAGTTCCCTCCAGACTGGCCTACAGATTTGTACAACTATCAAAACCACAGCAAGATATTGTGGAGAAATTGACAGGGTTGGTTAAAAGGATTTGTAAAAATTCAAAAACAAAACACCCAGGAGCTAGTGTTGTAGCTGAGGGGTGGAATACACAGTTAGCATGTGCAAGGTCCTGGGTTCAACCCCAGCACCAAAAATAACTATAATGAAAAATGATGAACAAAAAAAAGAGCAAAGTTGAAGGAGTCATGCTGCTGGATTTCAAACTCACTATGAAGCTAGTGACCGAGCTTAGTACTAAAGGAAGGATTGATGCGCGTTGTAGGTTGGTGGAAAAGAGCAGAACATCCACAGTAGACCAATTTGTATTTGGTCCCCTTGGTTTTATTTTGCAAGAAATCTGCAAGCAACTTAATGGAGAAATTATAGTCTTCTCAACAAACTGAATGACTGGCTAGCTAACACTATGCAAATAAACCAACATTGAACCACGCATCACACACTATGAAAATAATTCAAACTAGATCACAGGTGTAAATATAAATAAAAATTCCATGATAATGTCAGAAAAAAAGACAGGATAAAATCTTTATGGGTTAGGGGTGTGTGTGTGTGTGTGTGTGTGTGTGGTGCTTGTCTGTCTGTGCATGTGTGCATTTGTGTGCACATGCATGCGGAAGCCAGAGGACAACCTTGAGTGTTAGGTGTCATTCAGCAGGTACCATTCACCTTTCTTGTTTGAGACAGGGTCTCTCACTGACCTGACTTACCAAGTAGGCTAGGCTAGCTAACCAGAAATCTCCAAGAATCTTCTTATCCCCACCATGCCCAGAATTTTTATGTGGTTACTAGGGATTGAACTTGAGTCCTCCTGCTTGCAAGGCAAGGGCTTTACTGACTCAGCTATCTGCTCAGCCTGGGCAAAGACTTCTCAGGTACAATAGGAAGAAAATTCATGAGAGAAAATATGAAGCAGACCTCATTAGTAGAAACATGGGTTCTTCTGAAGACACAGGAAGACCAACCAGACAGGGGGAAATGTATTTGTGTCTCACATGTCAGATAAGGACTAGCTTACATCATATAAAGAACTTTAAGAAACATAAAAAAGAAGACTTCAATTGACACTAAGTCAGAGAAGATACATACACGTCACACAGGCATTTCAAAAGGTAGTCGAGGTCTCTGTCATTAGGAAAGGAAATCTGAACCAATATGAAATGAAATGGCTTAGCCATGGAACAACATTTTTAGAAAGCAAACCCCACAATTGGGAGTTCAAGCAAGGATAAAATTCCCGAGGTTCTGGTGTCTTGCTGATGGGACACAGAACAGAACAGCCACATTGCAGCTTGGTATTAGTCATGTGCTTTCCGTATAACACAACTGAGATGAGTCATCCCAACTGTCAACTTGAGGAGATCTAGAATCACCTATGCTTGCCTGTGGGTTGTTATCTTGATTATCTTCATTGAGGTGTGAAGACTCTCCCACGGTGGGTGTGACTAAGGTGTGAAGACTCTCCCACGGTGGGTGTGATTGCTGTGTGTAGACTCTCCAAAGATGGGTGTCACTGAGGTGTGAAGACTCTCCCACTGTGGGTATGACTGAGATGTGCAGACTCTCCCACTGTGGGTGTGACTGAGGTGTGCAGACTCTCCCACTGTGGGTGTGACTGAGGTGTGCAGACTCTCCCACTGTGGGTGTGACTGAGGTGTGAAGACTCTCCCACTGTGGGTGTGACTGAGGTGTGTAGACTCTCCCACAGTGGGTGTGACTGAGGTGTGCAGACTCTCCCACTGTGGGAGTGACTGAGGTGTGAAGACTCTCCCACTGTGGGTGTGATTGCTGTGTGCAGACTCTCCCACTGTGGGTGTGACTGAGGTGTGAAGACTCTCCCACTGTGGGTGTGATTGCTGTGTGCAGACTCTCCCACTGTGGGTGTGACTGAGATGTGAAGACTCTCCCACTGTGGGTGTGACTGAGGTGTGAAGACTCTCCCACTGTGGGTGTGATTGCTGTGTGCAGACTCTCCCACTGTGGGTGTGACTGAGGTGTGAAGACTCTCCCACTGTGGGTGTGACTGAGATGTGAAGACTCTCCCACTGTGGGTGTGACTGAGGTGTGCAGACTCTCCCACTGTGGGTGTGATTGCTGTGTGCAGACTCTCCCACTGTGGGTGTGACCGAGGTGTGAAGACTCTCCCACTGTGGGTGTGACTGAGGTGTGAAGACTCTCCCACTGTGGGTGTGACTGAGGTGTGCAGACTCTCCCACTGTGGGTGTGATTGCTGTGTGCAGACTCTCCCACTGTGGGTGTGACTGAGGTGTGAAGACTCTCCCACTGTGGGTGTGACTGAGGTGTGCAGACTCTCCCACTGTGGGTGTGACTGAGGTGTGCAGACTCTCCCACTGTGGGTGTGATTGCTGTGTGCAGACTCTCCCACTGTGGGTGTGACTGAGGTGTGAAGACTCTCCCACTGTGGGTGTGACTGAGGTGTGAAGACTCTCCCACTGTGGGTGTGATTGCTGTGTGCAGACTCTCCCACTGTGGGTGTGACTGAGGTGTGAAGACTCTCCCACTGTGGGTGTGATTGCTGTGTGCAGACTCTCCCACTGTGGGTGTGACTGAGATGTGAAGACTCTCCCACTGTGGGGGTGACTGAGATGTGAAGACTCTCCCACTGTGGGTGTGACTGAGGTGTGCAGACTCTCCCACTGTGGGTGTGACTGAGGTGTGCAGACTCTCCCACTGTGGGTGTGACTGAGGTGTGAAGACTCTCCCACTGTGGGTGTGACTGAGGTGTGAAGACTCTCCCACTGTGGGTGTGACTGAGGTGTGAAGACTCTCCCACTGTGGGTGTGACTGAGGTGTGAAGACTCTCCCACTGTGGGTGTGACTGAGGTGTGAAGACTCTCCCACTGTGGGTGTGACTGAGGTGTGCAGACTCTCCCACTGTGGGTGTGACTGAGGTGTGAAGACTCTCCCACTGTGGGTGTGACTGAGGTGTGCAGACTCTCCCACTGTGGGTGTGACTGAGGTGTGCAGACTCTCCCACTGTGGGTGTGACTGAGATGTGCAGACTCTCCCACGGTGGGTGTGATTGCTGTGTGCAGACTCTCCCACTGTGGGTGTGACTGAGATGTGAAGACTCTCCCATGGTGTGTGTGACTGAGATGTGAAGACTCTCCCACTGTTGGTGGCACCATTCCCTGGGCTGGGGCTGAAGGATGACATAAAACAGAGCAGTGAAACTGAGCACCTGCACTCCTCTCTCTGCATCTTGACTGTGGATGCCACGTGATCAGCTCCCTCAAGCTCCTGCTGCTGTGGCTGTGACCTTGAACTCTGGTTGGCTATAAACCTTTTCTCCCTTTAAAGTTGCATCTGTCGGGGTATTTGTCACAGCAAGAAGAAAAGGACTAAGACAACCACAACCCTGCTCTATGATTTTAATTCACTAGAATAAAACTATGTTCACAGTGACAGCATCAGGAATGATGGAGTGAATCCCTGTTTGTAAGTAAGTTCCCACCCCATTGGTAATAACAGACACACTGGAGACAAATAAATAAGGACACAGAAAATGTGTCCAACCTGTGTGCATCCCAGGAGGGCTGGAAATGGGTGCCATGTGCTGTCAAATCAAGGTGTCAGAATGTTGGACCTTCCTCCTTGCAAGGTGGTTGTGCCTGTCACTGAAGAAGCCAAGCCTCTGTAGCAATCCATCCCATGGGCCCAATGCAATAGACAGAATTCTCCAGAGCAGACCACTAAGTTAGCAGAGAAAGCACCCTACCATCCTTAAAGGACCTAAATTATTCAAAACATTTCCTCTGACCATAATAGAATGAAACTAAAAGTCAACGACAGAAAGACATTTGCAAATGTGTGAAAGTAAATGATATATTCCTAAATAATTAATGAGTCCAGTAATAAATCACAAGAAAAAAAGAACATGAAAACATAATAGAATTCATGAAATATGTGTAAAGCTGTCCAGAGCAGGAGATGACAGCTCTAAAGAATTTATACTCAAAAAGAGGAGAGACCAAGGCGATGGCCCGGTGGGACAGTGCTTGTCTTGCAAGGATGAGAATGTGAGCTTGAATCTTATACCAGAGCCCACATAAAGCTGAGTGTGACCTTTCCTTTGCTCCTATGTGAGCTGGAAGATGGAGACAGAAGACTCTCTAGAAGCTCACAAGCCAGTTGGCTTGGGCTCTAGCTTTGTGTCTATTACTGTGATAAAATACCTCAACAAAAAGAAATTTGGGGGATAAAGGAGCTATTTCAGCTTCCAATTTCAGCTCACCGTCCATCACTCACTGTGGGAAAGGCAAGAGCATCAATCACCTCACACCCACAGTCAAGAGCAGAGAGAAGCAATAAGTACACTCTCGTGTGTACGCATGTGTGTGCATGCATATGGTGTGTGTGTGTGTATATGCTTGTGATGTGTGTGTATGTGTTTATGCATGTGGTGTGTGTGTGTGTGCATATGGGGTGTATGCATGCTTGTGTTGTGTGTGTGCTTGTGTGTGTCCATGTGTCCATGTGTGTGGTGTGTGTGATGTCTCTGTGTGAGTATGTGCATGTGGTGAGAAAGAGAGAGAGAGAAACAGAGAGATGCAGAGAGAGAGGTGTGTGGAAATCAGGAAAGGGTTAAAGTCATGGTTTCCTACAGCAATATAAATGGAAATATGTTCAATTGTTTGTTAGTGGACACACAGTGTTGACACTGGGGAGGACTCACTGAACCTATAAGGGAAGGTAGCCTAGAGGGCGTGCTCACTGAGGTGTTCTTGCCACGGACTAGGTATGCAGGGAGTGTTGAATAAACAGTGCCCGGGTTATGCAGTCTAATCCTGGTCCATCTGAGGGTTTTGTGATCAGACAACAGCTGTAGGCTGAGAATGCCCACATCTCTGTTCAAGCCAGGAGTCCCTCTGAGCTCTAGACCTGTCCAAGTCTGCCTGCCGGACAGCTTTGCTAGAATGGCCCAGCTACACTTTAACTGCCATATGCACAGGTATTAACAAGAAACCAACAACAGCCTGTTTATTGGCATGTTCTCTGTCAGGTCCTGAGACAGGAATGCTCCATGAATCAGCGTGTGTGTGTGTGTCTGTGTGGTGTGTGTGTGGTGTGCCTGTGTGCATGTGGTATGTACAGTATGTGTGTGTGTGCAGTGTATGCGTGTGCTTGTGGTATGTATGTGTATGGTGTATTTGATATGTTTTTGTGGTGTGTGTGTGTATGTGCATGTGGTATATGTGACGTGTGTGTGTCTGTGTGTGGGGGGTGTGCCTGTGTGCATGTGGTATGTACAGTATGTGTGTGTGTGCAGTGTATGCGTGTGCTTGTGGTATGTATGTGTATGGTGTATTTGATATGTGTATGTGGTGTGTGTGTGTGTGCATGTGGTATATGTGACGTGTGTGTGTCTGTGTGTGTGGGGTGTGCCTGTGTGCATGTGGTATGTACAGTATGTGTGTGTGTGTAGTGTATGCGTGTGCTTGTGGTATGTATGTGTATGGTGTGTTCGATGTGTGGTGTGTGTGTGTTGAACTTTGGATCCAAGGCCTTACCACGCTAGTGAAGCTCTCTATCACTCAACTGCCTTCCCAGCCCCTTTTCCCTTTATTTTGAGACAGAATCTTTCTAAATTGCCTGGGTAAGCCTGGAATTTAAATCCTTCCTTAGTGACATGGGAAGCTGGGATCCCAGATGTGCACCACTGTGCCCAACTGCCTCGTTAACCTTCATGATCACCCTGAGATGCAGCATCACTGTGCCTGCTTCACAAGCGAGAAAAGCTGGGGTTTGAACTCAGATCCTCATGCTGTACAGCAAGCATTTTACCGTTCACAGACTTCCTCTCCCCGAACAATTCCCCCGTGAAAGACAAGAACAAAACAAACAAAACAGCTCATCAGAAGAAGCACTCAAGTTACTAAACCCTGCAACTTGTAACCGAAGGCTTGGCTGTGCATCCCAGGGCTGGGGTGTGGGGCACATCCCTGCTTATTGCTGTGAAACTGTCCTCAGCAGCCAACAAATTAATTCCTCAAACACCTCCCCTGTCGTGTCTGTTTTATCCCCCAGGCTTCTATGAGCAGATTTCACCGCAGCTAAAAATAAAATGTCACAAAGACCTGCTGGAAACCCACGGTTTACATCTCACAGATGAGAGACCCAAAGATCCCCCAAGGTCCCTGAGCTGCCAGAGAAGCCTGCCCATTGCAGATGCTGTCCAGAGCTGGGCTCAATGTAGCTCAGAAGCAGAGAGCTGGCTTAGCAGCCTGAGTCCCCATGTTCTATTCCCAGTCCCCCACAAAAGAGTGGTCAAGGCAAATGCTGCCTAGCCCCAGGCTCAATGACAACAAGACTAGAACTTGGTTTATAAGCATCAGTTCCAAAAGCAATCAAGGTTTTGTGAGAAACAATTGCCAGTCCCCAGGCCAGGAAGGCACAATGTGAACTTAGAGCATCTGATAGTCTCTGAAATTAAGGGACCAAAACAACGATGGGGCTATGATAGTCAGTCCTGGTCACCTACCTGCTTGGTTCTGGAATCAACTAAGAGATGCCGCTCTGTGTTGGTCTGTGAGGACATTCTGGGAAGAATTAAATGAGAGGAGATGACTCTCCCCCAGCGTGAGCTTGTCTTCCCACAAGTGGCTCAGAGACAGTGACTTCTGAGGAAGGAGGTTGGTGTTTGTGTGGGAGTACACAGAAGTGGATCCATTCCACTTGGAAGGTCAGCGAGTTTGAGCCTGTTCTTGCTCCTTCAAGGTTATTGACAGGAGATTTCACGTAAGGTGTGGCTACTAACAAAGATATCTTGACTTGGGGTGTGGTTACTTGGGGTTTGGGGTATTACAATGGTAATCACTTTGTTACTTGTATCATGATAAAAAAAAGTCTTGCTTCCCCCCCCCTTTTTTTGGATTGGGTTATTTAAGGATCATAAGAAATAAAACTGGGCACATACAGTATTCACTGGATTGCCCTCCCAGTGCTATCCTGTGTCTCTATCTCTTTCATATCTCTGTTTATCCGGCCTAACATTTCCAAACATTTCTAATCCACATGCCCCAGCCTAGAATGTTCAAACCCATCAAGGCAGACCCTAACAGATGTTTCCCCAATGTGGGGCTATGACATGTTTGCCTGCTTGTCTTCACGTTTTCCTGGTAAGTGCACCTGTTGGTGCTGATGCTGCCACCACCACCCTTCACTGACATCAACCTCCCGCTTCTTTGGCATTCCAACATGGCTGAGGACCAGGAACTCTCCAGGGATCTTCTAAGACCTTCAGTGCTAGATTGAAACAGCTGGAGTACCCAGTTTCATGCATGGAGCAACCAGAAGGTGCTCTGCCTCTCCAGCGCAATGATTCAGCCCAATACCAAATTGCAAAATTACTTACTGCTGTAGGAGAACATTCTGCTCCTTCAGCCAATAGCCTTTAAGATATCAGCCCACTTGGGCTTGTAAAAGCAGCGGTAAGTGTGTGCCTACTCTCTTGCTTCCGGCTCTCAGCTCTGGCTGCTAGACTCTGTTTCTGTTCACTCAGAGGACTGTTGTCTAGGACAGTGATCTGTAAATTTTCCCCTTAAATAAATAACCCTCTTATTATTCATAATTTTGAACAGGTATGGGATTGTTTTGTGACTTACATCATCAACTTACAACATGACAAGGTATCTTCTGCATCACAATTGTGTGTTCTAGAGTATGAATTTTGTAGATATCCATGTCAGGTCACAATGTCAAGAGGTTAGACACCTCTGGTAAACTAAGTTTAATAAATGTGCTTTTATAATACACACATTCTATTGGTTCTGTGCCTCTGGGGAACCCCGTCTAATATGAGAATATAGAAAAGGATGGCACCAAAGAGACTTAGTTTGGCTTCCATAGCCAAGCCCGGCCAGAGTAATACAATAATGATTAATAAAAGCATGTAGCCCTCTGGTGCTTTTGGGGAAGCCCAACCCCACCGGGCTGGCATCTGGAGATGGAACCTTTCCCGAGTGAGTGTGTTTCAGTGAGGCCACGTTGACAGAGCTGCAAGTTGGAATTAGTGACTCCTTATAAGAGAAGACACCAAAAAGTGGCTCTCTCTTTCTCTCAGCCCCGTGGGGACACAGTAAGAAGGCGGCCGTCTGTAGCCCACAGACTGAGCCCACAAGACCTCAACTCTACCTGGGTCTTGAACTTCTAGTCTTCAGAATTATGAGACATTTCTAGTGTTTAAGCCCTCCAGTCTGTTGTGTTTTGTTGTAGGGGAGACGGCAGCTTTCCCATCCAGAAACCTGGAAGACAGCCACCGTAACCTGGCGATTAAATCATCATGGATAATGGAATATGCAACCCCAGGAGACCCTGCATGCTGCACTGGGGAGTGCACAGTAGCGATTTTCTGCTGCAGGGAATGGATTCTCTGCCCCAGCAGCACAGAGGCAACAGAGGAACCTACTAAGAAATACATTGTGGAGCAAAAACCACTTGCGTGGTAAAAACAAACAAGCAAACAAAAATCATAAAGAGACCTCCTCGGACTCATAATGTTGGAGGTTTTAGATCATGTCCAAACAGCCTTTTTGGTCTTGGGTCTATGTGCTGAGACAATACAAAAGGAGGGGGGAAGGAAAGAGGGAGAGACAGAGAAGTGAGGAGATAGACAGAAAAAGAGGGGGGGAATCCCAGAATCCCCTTTAAGGGCATATCTCCAGAAACCTAAAACCCCCCCGCAATGCCCTACGTCTTGCTGCAGTGCCAAGCTAGGGACCAAACAAATCCTCAACCTGCAGGCCCTTGAGGTTGTTCTAAAAAGCACAACAAAGCATTCCTTGGAAGCATGTGTCCTGAGCAATCTGAGTCCGTGACTGCCTTTGGCTCTGAGTTTCTAGGACTGACTGAAAGGCTGGAAAAGATTCCATTTCTGTGCTGGGCCCTTTCGGGACCTTGAACTACACTCCAGCCCCCAGGATAAGCTGAAGGCCGTAGGACCCCTCTTTAAGGGAAAGTATTAGCTAATAGAGAAACCTAAGTTATATAAAGTTGCTGACTACAGCCCATTTCTCCACCCAACTTCCACTCTCAGCTGGGTGATATCAGCTGGGCAATATTTCAAGCAGCCCCTGTGGTAAGCGCAGGGTCAGCAGATGTGTGGAGGACGTAACCAGGGGTCTGTTGCTATTAGATACCAATAGCCTATCAGAAACTAACAGCTGAGCCTTACCTCACCTTTAGCCAATTGTGATATAGGATAAGTAATTTTGTATTTTGAGACCGTAACCTTGTGACTGCTTTGTGGTTTTTGTCTTTATAAACCCCTTACGAAAATAGACGGGGTCCTTCTCCCTCCATCTGCTGTGTCAAACTGGAAGGCAGAGGGCCCATGCTAGCCCATACTTACTAAACGAAACCTTGCTTTTGCATTCGGAAGTGTGGCTCCGTGGTGGGCTTCTTGAGGGTCCTAGGGCTCAGGCACAACACTGACATTTCTCTAGAGCTTAAGACCTTGGGCGAGGGAGACAGCATAGATGGTAAAAGGCCTGCCACGCCAGCACGAGGACCTGAGTTGGATGTCCAGTGCCCAAGCGAGAGCTAAGCATGTTGAATGTGGATCTGTGTGAGGTGTGTGTGTGGGGGGTGGGCAATAGGGAAACAGGCAGACCCCCGGGGTTTGCTGGCCAGGCATCCTAGCCAATCAGTGAGCTCTAGGTTCAGTGAGAGACCCTGCCTCAAAAGAGACGGTGGAGAGTAATCGGAGAAGACACTTCCACACGCATGCATGAGTGTGCAAGCAGAATGCAGAATCTGATCCCGGTTGTCAACTGGAAGGCCACAGGGACCTTACTCTGAAGAGTCACGGCATGTGTGGTGGTGGCCTCTGTACCGGGCTTTTTCTTTTGGGTCACCAACCAGCTCCTAAGTCATGACACAGAGACTTAGTTATGAGTGCTCGGCCTAGCTTAGGCACTTTTCTGGCTAGTTCCATTAAATTAACCTGTTTCTCTTTCTCTACCATTTGCCTCAGGGCTTATTCCCTTTCTTCTGTACATCTTACTTTCACTGCTTCTCTGTATCTGGCTCGTGTCTGCCTGGCTTCTGGCCCCACGGTGTGTCCCTCCTTCTCTCCTTCTCTTGTTTTTCCCTTCTCTTTTCTCTCCAGCCTAGATTTCTCCTCCTATTAAATTTCTCTTCCTGCAAGCCCAGCCTATCCTTGCTCTGCCTGGCTATTGGCCATTCAGTTCTTTATTAGACCCATCTTAGACGGACAAGGTGAAACAGATGCTACACATCTTTACTCAATTAAACACACATCATTAAACAAATGCAGCATAAACACACCTTTACATTGTTAAAGTAATATTCTGCAGCATAAACAAATATAACAACACATCTTTGCATAGTTAAAATCATATTCCACAACAGGCCTTGACTTGCTAGGCCAGGTGCTGGGTTCAAATGCTGACTTACACGCAGTAACCACTCCAGGGAAATGCCTCCTCCTCTCTGAATGACAACTACCCTGCAGGAAAGCTCTGGGGATTGAGGGGACCCGGGACACAACACAGGAAAACAGGAGCAGCCTGGAAACCATGTGGGTCACTGTCATCAGTATCATCACTGTCCCTGTGAGACGACAGGTCAGTGCTGCCCTGGGCTGGAGGAGAAGCTCCTTCCTGCGTCACCCTCACTGCTGGCCACCCACCCACCCCAGCAGAACTGCAGCTCCCTGCCATTTCCTCTGAGTGCAATCAGCTCTTTAATTAAGATGACTTCATCTGCCAGCAAAGAAAGGAAAGGAGGCACAGCCTGGAGGAGAACGCAGGCGGCTCCTGTGAAGGTACGCTGGTGTGGGCAGCACGGAGGATCTGGCTGGGGAACTGGGGCAGGGGATGCACTTTCTGTGGGTGGGGCAAAATAATAGAAAACACATGGGTTTGTGGGGAGACCAGACACTGCTGTGGATAAGCACCCCTTGACCCAGCAGCCCAAGTTCCCAGTTTGCCTGGGACTCCACAGAGCAGCAGACAGCTACATTCCCCCGAGAGTGCAAGGTGAGCTTGGCTGGGCTGGAAATAGCTGTACTGTCAACTTGGGAAATGGGCCCTTGTTTGGGTTAGAGTTTCTCCAATGTGTTCCCTTGCTGAAGCCTCTACCTGTTCTTCTCTCCAGCCACCATCCACACATGTGGGGTCCTCCAAGACCACAGAGACTGCCCAGATCCCTCCAGCCTCCTGCACCCACTGTTTGCTTTGAGCTGTTTGAGCTAAGAATCTTCATTAGAAATGGAATACCATGGAGTGTAGGTGCAGGGGGGGGGGAGGAAGACAGTTCAGTGAAGTGTCTTCTTTGCCAGCACAAAAAGTGAGTTTAGTCCCTAGAGCCCACATGAAACAGCTAGGGATGTTTATGCACTGTGATCCCAGCCCAGAAAGTGGGGGCAGGTTGTAGAAGGAGCTGCGGGCTGCGTTCCTGCACCCAGCTCCCAGCCACCTGGCTAGCTTGTGCCCCAAAATAATGACACACAAACTGTATTCATATAAACACTGCTTGGCCCATTTCTATTAATGTGTGTAGCACCACGAGGTGTACTTACCAGGAAGATTCTAACCTACGTCCATCCTGGATTGGAGCTTCATCACGTCTGCCCTGGAGAGCAGTGCCTTGCATCTGAGCTCAATTCCTCTTCCTCCCAGCATTCTGTTCTGTTTACTCCACCCACCTAAAGACTGGGCTATCAAATGGGCCAAGGCAGTTTCTTTATTAGCCAATGACCTTCCTCCATCATTTCCCCTTTTTCTGTTTAAACAAAAACGAAAGGCTTTCACTTTAACATAGCAAAATTGCATATAACAAAGCAGTTATAAAGCAAGAATTACAGTTACAATATTTACATCTACTTTATCTTTTATCATAACTAAGGAAAACTATAACTATCTATATATTCTTTAACTCCATCAAAGACTCCAGAAGGATATAATATTACCTAAGCAAACAAGAAATAAACAACTTCCAAACTCTAGAAATGACAGAGACATCTCGCTGCCTGGACAGTCACCCAAAGTTCCTCTGTACCGTTGGGGCATCCATCTTCGGCCTACAGCCCATAGTTTCCCATCAGACATTTCCATAAAGCAGTTCAGTCACTATCTGTTGTGTCCTGCAGAATATCTCGCAGACTCTTTCATAAGTCAGGAACCCCAAAAGACTATCTCACCTTTAGGCAAGTTCAGCAGTCCTCTTTCTCTGGGTTCTTGTGTCCAGTTCCTGCATCAGTACAGGCAAGAGTAGTTTCTTGCCCAAATGGCTAACCAACTCCATAAGGAGCCTCTTCGATGCCCATCTTCCTTTTGAAGTAGATTGGTGCTGCCAGGAGCAGACATGTCTCATAGTAATGAAAAGCCCTAAGTTATTAAAACATTAAATGTCATATTCTGTAGTCTTTGAAAGATATGAAGAATATCTATCTAACTGAAATATATCTCTATATACCTAGAAAATCTAACTAACATGACTACAAGCTTGACTATTATTGATGATTATCCATTAACAACCTATATACATTACATTTTTAAATGAACTACACAATCACAATACCCTAATCAATACCAGAAATATATATATACATATAACAAAATTGACCTTAAATTTATATCAAGAAGCAAAACTTATACCAATGTAAATTATCCATATCTATATTATATCCCCTTTAAATGTAAAAGAACATTTATAAACAATATTTGGGAATATGGGTACAGTTATTTCTCTCCAAACTTCTTCCTGCTGAATGGGGGCATTGTTATCCAGGTCTTTCGTGGTATATAACCTGTGTGCTAGATTTATCTCAGTCAGCAGTCGAGTGAAGTAATTTTTGAAGGTGTTCACAGCAACCCTTCAGGAGAGCATGGTCTATCATACCATATTGGGATAGAAGCAATCCACAGGGTCTCATCCTCTGTGAAAACAAAAGAAGAAACTCCTTTCCAAAGCATCATGTCCTTAGATCCAAATTTTAAAGTCAAGGTATTTTCAAAATATCTATGTTGAATTAGTTCAGCAGCATTTATAAACAAATATCTTTTAGCAACTCTTGCTCTTTCCTCAGCATTCAAACAATTCAAACAGAGCATAATAGCATACAGTATCAAAATTCTCTGTGTATTTTCCATCTTTGTGCGCTTTATTTTAACCTCTATTTTGTTTATTTTTACTTTTATTTTTTGCTTTTTGAGACAGGTTCTCTGTATATCTTTGACCTGGAATAACTCTGTAGACCAGGCTGTCCTTGAACTCTCAGAGATTCGTCTGTCTCTGCCTCCCAGGCATTGGGATTAAAGGCATGTGCTACAACACCTTGAAGTCACAGAGGTCAATCTACCTCCCAAGTGTTGGGATTAAAGGTGTGTACCACCACACCCAACTACTCTCTTTCTTCCTTTTTTTTTACTTTAAGAACTTTAACTTTTAGCCTGCATATATTTTTTAACACACTGTAAATCATTTAAAGGTTTTTTGTTTTGTTTTTGAATCTCTCTTTACTATATCTTTATCTCTCTTCCTGACCACATGAGTCTTTAAATTACTGAGCAATATTGGTAGGATTAAAGCCGTGGCTTTGCCGGCTAGATCCAGCCCATTCCTTAGCTTTCCAGCCTCATGGCAGAGGTAACAGCTGTAGCCATTTTTATTGCCACAACTCTATGGCGTTTCAAGGTCCCTGCCAGCAAGCAAGCTGCAACACTATATCCACAGACAACACTCAAGTCCTCTCTCTGTAGCTGGCCCTCCTGCCTCAAAGAGTCAGAGTTTGCCCTGGCAGGATGGCCCAAAAAGCCGGCATTTTTAAACGACACAGCTTTTTTTCTGCTACGGCTGAAAACCTAAAAGCATGCATTCAGCTTTTCATCAACACCGTTTAAGTGTTTCATGGCAGGACCTCTTAAAAGAGCTGCAAGGTTTGCAGCTAAAGCTGAGTCAGGAAGCCTCTCTTAGATGAGAACACTTACTTGCCTCTAGCAGGCAGAGCAGACCCAAGAAATTGTTGCTACCAAGAAAACATGCTTTACTCTATTCTTTCCCAAGCTTTCTCAGGCTTTACATGGAGTTCAGTCATCCACATCTGGGTGCCATTCTGTAGAAGGAGCTGCGGGCTGCGTTCCTGCACCCAGCTCCCAGCCGCCTGGCTAACTTATGCCCCAAAATAATGACACACAAACTGTATTCATATAAACACTGCTTGGCCCATTTTTATTAATGTGTGTAGCATCATGAGGTGCGCTTACCAGGAAGATTCTAACCTACGTCCATCCTGGGTTGGAGCTTCATCGCGTCTGCCCTGGAGAGCAGCGCCTCGCATCTGAGCTCACTTCCTCTTCCTCCCAGCATTCTGTTCTGTTTACTCCACCCACCTAAAGGCTGGCCTATCAAATGGGCCAAGGCAGTTTCTTTATTAGCCAATGACCTTCCTCCATCAGCAGGTAGATCCCTGGGGCTCACTGTGATCCCAGCCCAGGAAGTGGGGTCATGTGGATCCCTGGAGCTCACCGGCTGGTTGGGGGAATGTGCTTGGCAAGTTCCAGTCTGATAGGACACCTTCTTTCTTGCAGGAGAATCTCTTGAGTTCTGAGCCAGCATGCTCTACAGAGCAAGTTCCAGGATAGCCAGGACTACACAGAGAAACCCTGTCTTGTCTTGGGGAAAGTGTGTGTGTGGGGGGGAGATAACTTCTGTTCAAGAGAAGGTTGGCAGCCCCTGAGGAATGGTCCCTGAGGTTGTCCTCAACCACCCCATGCACCCTTCCCCACCACAACAAAGCGACATATATACTGGTATAGTATGTGTTTAACAAATAAAGCTTGCCTGAAGATCAGAGGGCAAAGCAACCACACTAGTCAACCACACAGGCCAGGCAATGATGGCACACACCTTTAATCCCAGCCGCCACACTAGCTAGTCACAGAGGTTGGGCAGTAGTGTGCATGCCTTTAATCCCCTGCACTAGAGAGGAATATAAGACTGGAGGCTATAGGTCTCATACTCAGTCTCAGTCTGAGGATTCGTGGAGGCAGGACCACCGGTTTTGGTCTGAGGTAGAGGTGAGACCTAGTGACTGATTGATTTGCTTCTCTGATCTTCAACTTGAACCCCAAGATCTGTCTCTGGGTTTTTATCATTCGTGCTACAGACATACAAAGCACATAGATGATTTAGAATATTCTAGGCGTGATATTTAAAAAGTAAAAAGAAGCAGATGAAATTAATTCAGTGCTAGGCTTGGTTTAAGTCAGCATATCCAAAGTATTGTCAACTCTACATGTTGTGTTTAGAACGTTAAATGTTTAAACTTCATCTTCAAATCCTGACCACATTATCCCCTTCCCATCCGGCTCCTTGAGTTTCCAGGGCCATAGACAGTTCCCACATTGGCCAGCCCAGGTCTGAACTGTGAGTTCAGGGCTGGGCAGTGGTCATGCTTCCCTCCAGCACAGTACAGACAGACTGTGGTCTGGCAGAGGGTCCTCCCTGACCAGGGAGCCCGGCACAGTGCCCGGTACTTGGTTGGAGGTTCATGCTTTTATAGGTGGATGAGTGATGCATGCGAGAGCCCCTCTGGTCCCTTATGGAAGAGAGCGGTAAGATGTTTCTGATTCTCTGGGTACACCCAAGCCTGGGGACCCTGTTCCACATCTCTTCTTTCATGTGTTAGCTTCTTTTCTGTTTACTGGGGTGAAACACCCTGACTGAAAGAAGCTCAGGGAAGCAAGGGCTTGTTATCACTTCCAGTTCCAGAGGGATGGCATCCATCATGGCAGGGAAGGCCAGCCTGGTATCCAGGAAGCAGTCAGATCACATTTCACCCATATATACCAGAGGGGAGGGCAGAAGGTGTGGCTAAACTATAAAACCTCAAACCCCTGGTTACACACTTCTCCATCAGGGCTCTACCTCCTAAAGGTTCCGTGACCCCCCATACAGCACCACCAACTGGGGACCTAATATTCAAACACAGGAGCCCATGGGGGACATTCTGATTCAAGTCACTGTGTTTCCTGTGCTGCGAGGAACCTTTCACCTGTAGGGGATAGACTAATCCACAGGTGAGCCATGCCTATCCATCCAGTGCCCATTTATAAAAATGTCCTGGTGTGTGTGCCTGGGAAAAGGACACAGGCAAGGCCACTGAGAGTGTTAGAGGGTAGGCTTTGACTCCAGACAGTCTCCTAATTCTTGCATCCATTCATTTATTCACTCAGAAATCCTCCCAGAATCCTCCATTCAAGTCACCTAGGTGCTGGTGAGTTTTGCAAACTCAAGTTCAGGTGCCAAATTACTTTGGGCTACTTTTAGGCCCCATAATAGCCAATCATTCTTATCTCTGTGTTGGACCTGACATCCTGTGACTCTTAGGTAAATGTACAAACAGATCTCTTGCTTCGGGGTTAAAAAAAATGTTAAAAATGTGTAAACAGAGATTACATTTTCATTCCCCAACCATCTAGACCTGAATAATTACACAGGAACTTTATTAATTACAACACTGTTTGGCCAATGGCTCAGGCATATTATGTCTTCAATTAACCCATTTCTATCAATCTGTGTATTACCATGAGACTGTGGCTTACTGGTGCAACATGTTAAATGGTATCTCCTTCAACTCTGCCTATTCTCTCTCTCTCTCTCTCTCTCTCTCTCTCTCTCTCTCTCTCTCTGTTCAGAGTTCCCTCCTGGCTTTACTCTGCTAAGCTATTGGCCAAAACAGCTGTATTCGTTAACCAATAAAAGCAACACATATACAGAAAGACATCTTACTTTATCTCCCCTTTTCTGCCTAAATAAAAGGAAAGTTTTAACTTTGACATAGTTAAATTACATATAACACAACAGTTATCAAGTAAGAGTGACAAAGAGCGACAGTTATAATATTTAATCTATTTGTATTAGGCAAAAATTAAAGAAAATATTCTATCATCTATCTTATCTTTGTGAGTCTAAAGTTTCATATCTAATTTTTCTTTTATTATAACTAAGGAAAAACTGTATCTGTCTTCAATTCCATCAAAGACTCTAGAAGGAAATAATATTGCCTAAGTACACAGAAAGTGCATTGTAAACAACTTCTAAAGCTCTAAAATTGACAGAGACATCTCGCTTCCTGGACAGTCACCCGAAGTTCTTTTGTAATGTTGCGGCAACCATCTTCAACTCATAAATTTGAATGCTTGGTCCCCAGTTGGTGGAACTGTTTGGGAAGGATTAGGGGGTGCAGCCTTGCTGGAGGAGGTGTGTCACTGGGGATAGATTTTTAAGGCTTTAAAAACCTATGCCACTCCCAATTAACTCTCTCTCTCTCTCTCTCCCTCTCCCTCTCTCGCTCCCTCCTTCTCTCCTTCTCTTTCTCCCTCTCTCTCTCTTCCCCTCTCTCTCTCTTTCCCTCCTTCTCTCCTTCTCTTTCTCCCTCTCTCTTTCTCTCCCTCTCTCCCTCCCTCCCTCCCTCTCTCCCCCTCCCTCCTTCTCTCTCTCCCTCCCTTTCCCTCCCTCCTTTTCTCTCCCTTTTTCTCTCTCTCCCTCCTTCCCTCCCTCCCTCCCTCCCTCCCTCTCTTTCCCTCCCTCTCTCTCTCCCTCCATTTCCCTCCATCCATCCCTCCCTCCCTCTCTTTCTCCATGCCATGCATTTGTGGATCAGATGTAAGCTTGAAAGCTCTCAGCTATGCTCCAGTGCCACCATGCCTGCCTGCTGCCAGCCCCCACCCCATCATGATGGTCATGGACTCACCCTCTGGAACTGTAAGCCCTAATAAACACTTTCATGCTTTCTCTTCACAGTTATAGAAAATAACCGAGACACTCTTCAAACTGGACGCTTTGGTCACACTTTCTCCTTTAGAGAATGTAGTACTTGGAACATAATAAATGCTCAGGAAATCTGAACTGAATGGATAATTTTTTTTTTTGGTGTGTGTGTGTGTGTGTGTATTTGAATGTATGTATGCCATGACATGCAAATGGAGGTCAGAGGGCGGCTTTCAGGAGTTAGAAGTCAGTTCTCTCCACCTACCAACTGGATCCCAGGGATGAAACTCAAATCATCAGGTTTGGTGGCAGGCACCTTTATCTACTGAATTATCTCTTTACCCTGTGCTTGTTGAACTAAGGAAACAATGGAGGAGTGAATCCATTCTTCCATACCTGACCATGATTAGAGCTTTTGACCCTATCAGGCCAAGCCAGTTTCTTTATTAACCAATGGTTTTCACAGCATACAGAGGGAATCCCACATCAACCCAGCAATGAGGGGTTTAAACAAGGATGTCTCCAGTCTCCAAGAGAGAGCTGGCAGAGGAGGGACTGCTAGGACCAAGCCTCCAGGGCAGCAGGGTTTCCTCCTTCTTACCTCTATGGTCGTATGCTTTATTCTCTTGTCCGTTCCAGAGATGGGTACTGAGCCATACCCCCTGTCCCACCCCACCCTTTAAACTTCTTGAATAACTTATCAAGTCACTCAGTGGAGATTTCCTGAATTCTCAAAGCTGCCAAGTGTCAGTGGTGAGGTCATGCCCCTGCTGTGGTCTTCTGGCTGGTGCCTTTGAAGGGACACAATGTTCCTAGGCTCTGCATCCCAAATTCTCAGCACACATGAATTATGCATGCAGGGCTTGCCTTGGCAGGAGCACATCCTGACTGTCCCTGGAACCAGAGGCAGGAGTGTTCAGCCCCAGGCCAAGTGGCCAGGACCCAAAGCTTGCAGTAGCTTTTGGCCTCTTGCTTTCACTGGCTCTGAGTGGCAAGGTGAGCCACCGAACTGTTGTTGGCCTCAGACTGGAGAGATCAACCTCACCTGATCCCCAGGAGTAAGCTAGAGGAAAAGCCACCATCAGGCTGCCAGCAGCTCCCAAGACACAGCCGGCGCCATCTTCTCTGTGATTCTCATCACCCCCATGCCTGCAAGTCCCAGAGGCAGGAGTGACCCCAGGCCTGAGACACAGGGTTAGACACGGTGGGCTGTGTTACAGAAGGGCATTGTAGAGCTCCAAGAATCCACTCACTGTTCAGGAGTCAAAAAGGCCATCTCATGTCCAGAAAGGAAGACAGCCTCGCTAAGTCTGCATTACACACTGAAGCACAACTTGATAAACAGATCAGGAAAGAGCTCACCAGGGCCTGTGTTCTTGCCGGCCCTGGGAAAACTCAGGTGCACTAAGAACTATGGCATGTCACCTCTTCCAACAGGTAAGTCTTAAAGACAGAGAAATGCCATGGGGCAAATAAAATAAATAGATAAGATAGGCACAAGCCAGTATGATCTTAAAGGGCCTCCAATTAGACTTAGGTGGGATTTTTAATTTTATTTTTTTATTTCTAAATTTTAATTATGTTTATATATATATACGCATGCACACGTATATATGTTAGACTGTATGGGTAGGTGAGTAACACATGACTGCAGGTGTCTAAGGAAGCTAAGAGAGAGCCTTGGATTCCCTGGAGCTGGGCTCACAGTGGTTGTGAGCCACCCAAATGCAGGTGTGGGGAATGAACCTTGAATCCTTTGCAAGCGCAGGATGCTCTCTTAACTACTGGGCCGTCTCTCCTGCCATGGAGAGGTAGCTTTGGAAATAAAACCTGAACCACTCAGAGAAAGGTCCATTGCAGAAGGAACCACAAAGACTATGTCCCTAAAGGAGGCACACAAGCTGGTAGCCTCCTGGGAGAGAAAGAAGGTCCCTGGGTTGCCCTCAACATGGCATGGGCTGAGAAACGGGTGAGGCAGAAAGGAGCCGGGAGACTGATATCCAGTTCCTGCAAGATTCTCCTCCAAGCCGAGTGGTGGTTGCGCACGCCTTTAATCCCAGCACTAGGGAGGCAGAGGCAGGCGGATCTCTGTGAGTTCGAGGCCAGCCTGGTCTACAAGAGCTAGTTCCAGGACAGAAGACTCAGCAAAGACACTGTAGGAGGCACCGAGGTCCTTGTGCTCACAGATAAACACTAGGAGAAGCTGGACTGTTAGACACAGTGCTGGCCTTCGAAGGAAGGGATGCAGAACCTGTTATCCACCCAGAAGGCTGGGAGCGGATGTGGTTAATTGAGCTGTTTGTGTGGTGGGAGACTACACTGATCCCCCACCCTCTGGTTGTTTGTCTCAGTTTAATCTCTAGAACCATCTTTAGGGAAGGCATTGCGTGTGCTTTACAAAGAGTTTCACTGTAGTCACAGCTGATCTTTATTTAGCTCACTTTGTTCCTCGAGGAGATTTATATGTGCTTTGTTGTGCACACGGGATTGAGTTAATTATCACCAGGAAAGTTTTCACCAAACTGAATATATTTAAATATGCCTAAAATAAATGATGGGGATGGGGCAGGCAGACAGACTCCCGAAGTTTAAACCAACACCAGCTACTGTCATGGTTAACCGAACTACCTTCTGTCTCCCACGGGTGGTTTCTCTGCTGGCCGTGGTTTTCTCAGAAACCCTTGCCAGATACCTCTTCCTCTAGGCATACGGAATCCCTTACCCAGCCACAGAAGGGAGCGTAGCTGGCACCTCTGCACGTATAAGGCTTCGTGGTCAAAGTGCAGAGAAACAATGGGTTCTGGGTAGGCTGAGGAACTGCTAGGCCACACAGCAGTGGTTCTCAACCTCTGGGTCGAGACCCCTTTGGGGGTCCAATGACCCTTTCACAGAGGTCACATATAAGATATTCTGAATATAAGATATTTATATTATGATTCATAACAGTAGCAAAATTACAGTTACAGTTATGAAGTAGCGATGAAAATAATGTCATGGTTGGGGCTGGGGGGTCACCATGACATGAGAAACTGCATTAAAGGGTCGCAGCATTAGGAGGGTTGAGAAACACTGCCATAGAGGAATGGGACCCAGTGGGTAGTTCTGGGCGCTGAGACCGGAAGCAGGTATTTGGACTGTGTCTTAGTTAGCATCTGTATTGCGACAAAACACCATGATCAAAAAGCAAGTTGTAGAGGAGTGGGTTTATTTGGCTTACACTTCCACATTGCTGTTCATCAGTGAAGGAACTCAGGACAGGAACGGTGCTACTTACTGACTTGCTTCTCTTGGCTTGCTCAGCCTGCTTTCTTATAGAACCAAGACCACCAGCCCAGGGATGGCACCACCTACAATGTGCTGGGCCCTTTTCCACTGATCGTTAATTGAGAAAATGCCCTACAGCGGGATCTCATGAAAACATTTTGATAACTAAGGCTCCTTCCTCTCTGATGGCTCTAGCTTGTGTCACGTTGACACACACAACCAGCCAGTACAGACTGGAAGGGTGCAGAAGTGATGGCTGCCAGAGGTGGGGAAGAGTGGGAGGCGGGGAGGGAGAAAAAAGGGAGGAGAGAAAGATAGAGGGATGGACACACCCTGGAGAGCCCACTGGGCATCTCTGGGGCTCCCTGCATTTCAGCTAAGACACCTGCGTGGCTAGGGCTACCTTTCTGAGGTAAGACGTCTTAACAAAGCCACAGACACTATCTGCAGGTTGTGTATGCCGTCCTGGAAGGTCATTCACTCCATGGTCTCCACTAAGGGTCACTGGTCGTGCTACAGCTCACCCTATGGTGACATATGCCGTGTCTTATTTAATTCCTAGGTTTTGTTACTCGTGTTTTACAAATGAGGATACCCAGGCTCAAACACTCAAACTTCACCCAAAACACACAATACAGAAAAGCTAGACTTTCTGCTTTGTTCTGCCCAGTTTAAGTGCCAAGCACTCAGGAGTCTGGGCACAGGGCTTCCACTGAAAGCCGTGTATATATACTCCGGGTCACCCGGTAACTCAGCCAACCCCAGAAAAGCTTGAGTCAGGTGCCCTGGGAAGGGCGCCCACCACGCTGGATTTGGGTTGGAGGCTGGCTCACCAACCCAGCTGGCCACACTGCAGGCCTCAGTTTCCCCTTTTGGCCAAGGTAAAGGGAGGATGGCTAGAAATCAGGGGTCCTGCTCGGCCCGCCCCCGGGGGTGGGGCTGGGAGTGGTCACGTGGAGGGGCGCCGCGCCCGGGGTCTCCCGCCCAGTTGGTGTCGGGAGGCAAAGCCCGGAGTCAGCGAGGACGCCGTGAAGGCTGCAAAAGCGCCACCACGCCGGGGTTGCTGAGGTCACGGTCGCCGGGGCCTGAGGGCACCTGCTCGCTGTTCCGCCCGCTCCCTGATAGCTGTGCGGGTGGCTGGACCCGCAGCGGCGATAGCGACGACAGCAGCAGCAGCGAGGAGTACTGGAGCGCGGGCAGCAACAGCAGCAGCCACGCCAGCAGCGACACCATGGATCTGTCTTTTATGGCCGCGCAGGTAATCCGAAATCTTCCCCACGCTCCCTGGGTCGTCAAGTTTTCAGAACCCCGGCCTCGCTGCCTTCCCCGGTGCAGCTCTAGCGTCCGTGGCCAGGTCCTTTGTCCCGAGCCCGGCAGGCAGTCCCACCTGGTGCGTGTACCCGGGGCGGCAGCTTGACTGTCCTGGGTGGAGTGGCTCATGTTCCTCACACACCGAAGGTGGAGTGGAGCGAAGCTGTCTCCCTTGAGCACCCCACTTTTGAACAAGACAGCTCTGAGGAGCCTGGGGAGCTGAAGTCGCCCCTCCCAGCCCAACCCCCACTCACTATGTTAGTCCTCGAGCCCCCGGACTGGCAGAGGAGAACTGGAGAGAAGCTGCCCTCCCTACTCTGGTTTTGCTTGGCACTGGCACTCTGTCACTTGTTGGTGTCCTCGGGGCAACCCCCTTTCTCTCCACTGTGGGTAAGACTTTAGCCTCTGCTACTTAGGAAGGCGGTGACAGGGCTTTGTGACAGAGATGGATGGTTTAATGCATTTTTGCTTTGTGCTGGGTTTGAGCAGGAGACCACCACCCTTCCCTGCACACAAAGCAGGCTCCTTGTGGCAGATATACAAATGACCTCTTGGTGCATGGTGGTCTTGGAGGCAGGAGAATGCCTTGGAGTTGTGATCTTAGGTGTTGATTCTCTTGAGCCAGAACAAAGGCACACACCCTTTTCTGGGGTTATGCATGGTTCTTGGGAAGACCCAGTGCTGACCACAGTGTGTGGCTATAGAGAGAGGCTACATTTGGCTGGACACAAGTCCCAACCCACAAGACGTTTCCCCTTCTGCGGCCCTGTGAGGAAGCCAACTCTGTTGCCTCCTGGGTGTGTATGTCCAGGGCCCCGATCCCTGTTGCTTGTCTCTAGCAGCAATGTTTGAAGGGACACATTCCTTTCTCCAAACTTCACCCGTGTGGTGGAAGTCTGTTAAAACATAACATCAAAAGCCAGGCTGACTATAGAGGGTTGCTCCCAAATGGGAGCATCAAAGGACACAAAGTCTCCAAGTTAGCTCTGGGGAATCAAGACCCAGGGTTGGGCCGTCTTACGCAAGCAAGCAATAACCCTAAGGACTCTGACGACTCCCCCTTTTTGGCTGACAACCCATCTCATATTCTGCCCGTATGTAAATATTGTCATGCGGAACAGTCACTGCCATTGCAGATGGAAGGGTGTTTAGCTAAGCTGTAGCTGAAGTGAGGAGAGAAACTCACAGGATGTCTGTGGCTGCCTTCCTCTCTGCATCCCACAGAAGCTGGGGTTTCCATGGTTACAAGAGAAATTGATCATTACTGGCCAACCTTGGGGCTGGCTAGAGCATCCACAGTTGCTATGGTGACTTGACAAAACATACAGAGCTTTTCTGTACCTGTGGGCAGAGCCTGCAGGAGTCTGTTTTTTTGTTGTGGTGGCAGTGGGGTTTCACTTTTGTTGTTTTTGTTTTATAATTCACATTTCATGTGGCCAGTTTGTTCCTGCCAAAAGGCGGCACTGATTGCATGCTCAGCACCATGCTGACTAAAAGGAGCGGAAGTGTGAATGGGCACACCAATGGAAGACACACTAAGGTCTTTAGAGGACCTACTGTGTGTGAACTCTGGCAAGTCCTCTTAGCCTGGATTTCTGTAGGTCAACATGCCAGATGGCAGGAATAATTTACCCAAGGGTGTGCTGTTCGTGAGGAAGGGAGCTGATTTTGAATCTAGACCCTAGGCTCTGCAGAGATTCTGGGGTTTCCCCATGTGGCCTCACCTTGGGGACACATTCCAAGATGGCTTCTCTGTCCCCTTCCTCTGAAGGTGCTGGCGCCATGGTGCCTCCTGCTCTGCATGGCCTTGGTTGCGCTCAGTATCGCTTCCTGCTATAGCTCTGTCTCACCGGCCCCACGGGATGAGAACTGATACTTTTTTAAATAGGAAGGACCTAGCAGTATGTGGGAGCGGGCACTTGGCCTCTGTACACCCGGGGTGTGTGTGTGTGTGTGTGTGCGCGTGTAGGTGACAGCCCCTGCTTGTGTGGCAGTGAGCACCCACCGAGAAATCTTGGCACTCCATCTACTCCTTCAGCACCTTGAGTCATGGACCCTGTCGTGCACTAGGACAGGAGTGCTGAGGGACAACGTCGGATGGGACCTAGATCCCTTCTCTGGGTGCTTCCAGGGTATTGGTCAGACTACTAGGACCCAGAAGAGACATAGATCAAGTGCTGAGCCCAGCGCTGAACTGGCATGCAGTAGTTCTTCAACAGCCTCGACTGGATGGTTGGATGAGGATGATGAGATGCGTGCTTGGGAAAAGACACTCAGACCCACAGAGAGTGAATGCAAGGTATCAGATGTGACTACATCACCAGGACTTAGAGAAGGAGGCGGTGGGCATACTAGGACAACCAGCAGATGGTCCTGAACTGAGCAAGCCCGGGAATGCGCCTTCTTGAGAAAGCAACATGTAGTTACTGAGGCCTGGGACGTATTCAGAGCCCTTCAGCGAGCTGGAGGACAGGAGACCCAGTGGGTCAGAGAGTGAGCTGTCAGGGCCAGGTTACAGCAGGTGCTGATTTGCAGATGGGAAATCTGGGTTGAAGCAGAAAGCACTGGGAACCATTGTGGGTTCTTCAGCACAGGAATGGTGTATATGCCTGGGGAAATTCTCTCCCCCTATCCCCTGTGGAAAATGGAAGCTGGAAGAATGGGTGGGGTCAGGAGTGTGTTCCCTGAAGAAGAGAATGAAAGCAGCTCCAGCCCTGGCTTCCTGCCATCAATGCTAAATAGGGTTCCTGCCAGCATCTTCACGTGGTTCAGAGCAGGTAAGACTTTGGAAGCGTCTGGGGCTGCAAACAAGTGTTGAGATGATACTCTATCAGCTGTGCAGTGTGGACATGGTCCCCCGATGCAGAGGTGTGCCCTTTCTCCTTTATAGGACACAGAGAGAGAGAGTGCGCATAGGAGAGGCTCGCCTCAGAGGTTTAGGATAGAGCCCCTGGACCACAGCCTGGGGCACTTGGCCACCTATACTCCACCTGGGGAATATTCCACACAGTCCCTCACAATCTCTGGATCCTGGAAGCTTTGGAGATTGTGGACATGCAGGACATCCATATCTCTGTAGCCAGAGTTAGCCAGATGGCCAGGGTCACTAAGACTCCAGGGCTGGAGAGAGAGGGATGGTCACAGATCTCTAGGACTGAGCCCAGTTCTTACACTCTAAGATGGCTACCGCCCATTCTTTCCCCTCAGGAGCCCAGACCTGCTTTCCTCCCCTTCACCTGGACCGCCATCGTGACTTTACAGACCATGTTCTAGACTTTCTAGGGCATATTGATTTTTTTAGGGGGGGGTATTGTTGTTTAGTTTCAGTTTACATTCCAACCACAGTTCTCAGCCCCACCCCTCCTCCCGAGCCCCCTCGCTTCCTCCCCCCAGCCATCCACTCCTTCCAACAGGTAAGGGCTCCCATGAGGTGTCAACAAGTCTGGCACATTAAGTTGGGCAGGACCAAGCCCCCCTCCACCTCGTGGTATTAAAGCTGAGCATGGCATCTCCTCATAGGGAATGGGCTCCAACAAGCCAGCTCATGCACCAGGGATAGGGCCTGGACTCTGGAGCATATTGTGGAACGTATCGTATTGGTGAAACTTAGGAATCTCTGACATTGGCTTCATGGAGTGAAACAGGGAGGTGCTGCATTGTGGTGTCCTTAAGAGTAAGAGCCTGGTCTGCAGGTGTGACAGACACTAGTTTCCATGTGCCAGGCATATCTCTCTCTCTCTCTCTCTCTCTCTCTCTCTCTCTCTCTCTCTCTCTCTCTCTCTCTCTCTCTCGTGTGTGTGTGTATTTATAAATGTGGAGGCCAATAGTCAATGGTGGGTACTTTTCCCAACTGCTTTCTACTTAGCTTTTAATACAAGGTCTCTTGCTGAACAAGGGGACTGGTGGCTAGTGAACCTCGGGATCCTTCTGTCTCTAATCCCAGCACTGAGATTGCTAGTGTGTACCATCGTGCCTGGCTTCTTATGAGGGTTCTGGGCTTCAAACTCAGGTCCTGTTCTTGCTGTACAAGCCTGTCACCTATTATGCCATCTCCCCAGCCTCCAGACTGGATTTTTAAATGCTAACAATTAACTAGAAATCTGTAGCACACTGGCCAGCCACAGCATGGGCTGCTTGGTTACTGTTGATTACTGAGGTTGCTAGGAGATGGAAGGAGTTGTCTGAACTGCTCACAGTTTTGTGGGACAGATTCAAGAAGGACCCTGCTGGGTAGTTTGTATCTGCTGAAATGGTCTCTGTGTGACACTTAGGCTCCAGCTCATGGCTTCTGCACAGATGTTTCTGTCACCTCCCCACATGGTCACTCTCTATATGGTGTTCCTCTCTGCAGGGTTTGTTTTTAGCAGCTGGGGCCTCCTCCTCCCAGCACAGAGCCCACTCCTTGTGTAGTCTGTGTAGTGCTGGTTCTTCTAATGGGAGAGTCCAGTGGTCCTAGGTAGAAGCTTCAGGCTCTTGAGGACCCACCCTCAGATGTCCTCCCATGTCTGTGACAAATGCAGAGGGAGTAGCCCAGCCCATAACTCTCCATGTCCAGGAGGGTGGGAAGGCATGGACCACGGCATCCTGGAGACTGGGGACTGCACTGAAGCACACAGGACAGGGGTGTGGGCTGCGTCCATCCTGGAGCTCTGCTGGGTTTTCAAGGTCTTGTCTCAGCAAGCCTAGGGGAGAAGATAGTTACTCTGAGCTAGCTGGTGCTTATGGTGGTTATGCTGGGTGAACTAGCTGGTGCTTGTGCTGGGTGAACTAGCTGGTGGTTATGCTAGGAGAAGTGGCTGGTGGTTATGCTAGGTGAACTAGCTGGCAGTTATGCTAGGTGAACTGGCTGGCAGTTATGCTAGGTGAACTAGCTGGTGCTTGTGCTGGGTGAACTAGCTGGTGGTTATGCTAGGTGAACTAGCTGGCAGTTATGCTAGGTGAACTAGCTGGTGGTTATGCTGGGTGAACTAGCTGGCGGTTATGCTAGGTGAACTAGCTGGTGGTTATGCTGGGTGAACTAGCTGGTGGTTTGCTGGGTGAACTAGCTGGTGGTTATGCTGGGTGAACTAGCTGGTGGTTTGCTGGATGAACTAGCTGGTGGTTATGCTGGTGAACTAGCTGGTGTTTGCTTATACTAGGTGAACTAACTGGTGACTATGCTGGGTGAACTAGCTGGTGGTTATACTAGATGAACCAGCTGGTGGTTATGCTGGGGGAGCCATATGCAGCTGCAAATATTTGACCATTTCAGACCTGACACTTGTGTGACTTACCCTCATGGCAGAGGAGTCTGAGAAGGCTTTCTGTGTGTGGGGGGGAATGAGATTACCCCCTCATCTTCCCGCAGCCCACCCCACAGCATGACCTTGGCAGGTGGGAAGGCACCTGGAACAGGTACTAACCCTGGGCTATTTCTGGGAGGCAACCTGAGGGTCTAATCAATACTGGGAGATTTCCTGCCACCCCTTTTGCCTTCTCTCACCTCCAGGGCCTTAGGAGACTCACAGTAAATTTTCTTTTCCATTTTGTTTTTCCACAAAGCGGGAAAACCACAAAAGGCTTCTAGTCATAAGGGACACATGACTCTGTTTTCTCTTTAAAATAGAGGCCTTCTTTGTTTTGTATAAAGGAGTCTGTGGGATCATTCCAACAGATCTGTAAGAAATTAGCAGACATTTCTTGTCCAGAGAAACACCACTGCCCCAAAAATAGAATCTTGGGGAGCCAGGCAACCTGTTACTAGGACCGTTGACAGAGGCGGGAAGAGGGGCTGGAGGTTTTGGGGATGCCAGGCCTCTGCAGATGTCAGGCAGAGGAACAGAGAAGAATTGAGGTGGGACTGAAAACTCGGTTTGGACTGATATCATCAACCTGGACCACACCTCAGCGAGTTGGATGCCAGGCGGTTTACTGTCAGCATGATTTTAAATAAATTGTTTACTTATTCTACTTTTTTGACAGTACTGGGGAGTTGAACCTAGGACCACATGTATGCTAAGCACAATAAAACCTAAGGTGCAACTACACAGAAACTCCTTGGCAAAGTCCATGCGACCTTGAGGGTGGGCTCCACGCTAAAAGACCTAGGATCTGGTGTGGTGTCTGACTGAGACAGCACAGAGGTCAGCAGGCCATAAAATACATGTGACATTTCCCCTACGGGTGGGTTCTATTAACTGGGAGCTAAAGATAGAGGTTTGGGGAGGGAGAGTCTGGGGTAGACATTCTGGGGGATTTGGGTGTGGTCTGCCTCCACAGATAGCAAAAAGGTCACCAGGCCACTCACAATATCCACTCCCAGTCTTCTGGGTGGAAATAGTCAATTCTTCCTTAGAGGAGAGGCCGCTGAGTGTTTAATATTCCTGGCTCCCACAGTCTCTATGGGCTCAAGGGCTTTCATGCTAACAACAGCCCGTGTTTTCTTAAAGCAAGAATTATCATAAAGTACAAATTATCTATTATCTCAGGTGGTTCTAACCAGAGGGCCTGTCTTCTTCAAATTCTCACTGAAAAGACCTCGTAAGTCCTTGGGCATCGTCATCAGACCTCAGAAGGGGCTGTGTGTTGTTTCTTCAGGAAGGTAATGCACAATTAACAAAGGCATCAAATCTCTAGGTAGTATTTTAAAACCTAGGACTTCAGGGACCCTAGAGAACAGGCCTGGGGGGTGGGCGTGCGTTTCCAGGAAGATACTGCTTATATAACAATTTTGTGTGCTCTGCCTTGTATCGGGCCAAGCTCTAGCTTCTGTCCTGAGATCTGGAGACCCAGGGTTGCCCCTTCCCTGCCCATTCTGTCTCCCTGAGATGTGTGTGTGTGTTATAAACCACAATACATTATTGTGCTTATGTTATAAACCATAATACACTATTGTGTTTATGTTATAAACCATAATACTTTATTACTATCTTTGCTAAAAGTCAGTTTTCTTCCATTTATTTCAGTAATAAGGGGAAGTCTTACGTGTTTCCCCCATGCACTAGTTACTCCTGGTGCCTTTCTTTCATTGGTGTAGACTCTCATTTCTTTGGGGCATCGTTTTCTTTCTGCCTGGAAGGGCGTTGGCATCTCTAGTGCTACCGAATTGCTGGATGAATTCTCTCAGCTTTTATATGTCTAGACACTCTAAGTTGTTAGTCCAATTAAAAATATGGCTTTAACTTCCTGCTTGGGTTGTTTCCAGAGAAAGTCTTCTGCTCTCTGTATTTCGGTCCTCTGAGTATAGTGTCTCCTTTCCCCCTCTGGCTGCTTTTAAGATTTTTATCTTTTTCTCTGATGTTGAGCAATTTAGAGAAGCTTTACCTTTGTGTGGTTCTCATGTTTCTAGTGCTTGGAATTTCCAGATGTGTGTGCAGGAGGCTGGAGAGGGGGCTCATCCTTTGAGAGTGTGTGTTGCTCTTCCAAAGGACCCCAGTTTGGTTCCTAGCTCCCATATCTGGCCACCATCTGGCCCTGTACCTCCAGATCCAACACTCTCTTCTGGCCTCTGTGGGTACTGCAATCATATGTGCATATATTGCCCCACAAACATGTACACGTCATCAAAAATAAAATAAATCTGAAAAGCGCCTCTGTGGGTTATAGTCTCATCACATTTGGGAGCTTTTCTGGCATTCATTCTTCATTTTTCTGTTCTTCTTGCCTTTCGACATTCTTTCTGGTTACACAAGGCTGCCTCCAACTGGCTCACACCCATTGGCGTTCTGCTCTTTCTCTTGATGTTCCGTTTGAGTCACTATCATCAGTACCCCTTCAGGATGGCCACCGTTTTCTTTGGCCATCTTTCAACTAGTGGCAAACCCATCCAGAGTATCACCATCCCAGAGATTATGGCTGTTGTCTCTAGACAGTAAGTTTGTGTCTTTTAAAAATTATCTTGTCTTTTCTTAACATGTTCCCACTCATTTTTAGTCTTTTGGGGTGTGTTTATGGGATGCCCTCAGCTCCTATTTCAGGTTGTATCTCCTTGCCTGTCTGGTCATTCTTGGTCAGATGCTAAACACTATGAGATTCTTTCCCCCCTCTTTTTTCCCACTCTCTCTTCCTTTCTTTTTTAAGACAGGGTTCTTCTGTGTACTCCTGGAACTCCCTCTATAGACCAGGCTAGCCTTGAACTCTGAGATTCACCTGCCTCTGCCTCCCCTAGTGCTAGGATTAAAGGTGTGTGCCACCACACCTGGCTAAGCACTGTGAATTTCACCTCATTGCATGATAAGTATTTCTGTATTCTCTAAATAGTCGTCGTCTTTATTCTGGATGAAGACCACTCATTTGGGAGCAGCTTGGACTCTTCAGGGATTTATGATTTGCTAGGCATGACAAGGGCCATATTTAATCTGATGGTGACTATCGCGGCTAGCGAGGCCGGCCCATTCTCTCTGCTGCCCTGTGAGTTGTAAGATCCACGAAGTGGCCAATGGGAGAAGCAGGAGTGGTGGTTTTGTGTGGGTGCCAGGCACTGCTCAGGGTCATCCATTTGGTTGACTCTGTCTCAGCAGGCTGTACACATCCATGACTCACCAGCCATAGTCTCTGGGGACTGCGAGCACCCTCTGCCTGCCCCCAGGGTTCTCCGTATTCTGTCTGTCCTCAAGCCTTCTTGCTTGACATCAAAGTCCTGAAAAATTGTTTTCATATACTGAACTTGTTTTTTTCCAGTTGAGTGAATGAATTAGGTCCCAATAACTCCAACTGGGCTGGAAGCAGTATTTCTTTTTTAAAATTTTTTTATTGATTTTTATTGAGCTCTACATTTTTCTCTGCTCCACTCCCTACCTCTCCCCTCCCCTTCAGCCCTATTCCATGGTCCCCATGCTCCCAATTTATTCAGGAGATTTTGTCTTTTTCTACTTCCCATGTAGATCTATGTAAGTCTCTCCTAGGGTCCCCATTGTTGTCTAGGTTCTCTGGGATTGTGATTTGTGGGCTGGTTTTCTTTACTTTATGTTTAAAAACCACCTATGAGTGAGTACATGTGATAATTGCCTTTCTTGGTCTGGGTTACCTCACTCAATATGATGTTTTCTAGTTCCATCCATTTGCCTGCAAAATTCAAGATGTCATTATTTTTTCTGCTGTGTAGTACTCCATTGTGTAAATGTACCACATTTTCCTTATCCATTCTTCAGTCGAGGGACATTTAGGTTGTTTCCAGGTTCTGGCTATGACAAACAATACTGCTATGAACATAGTTACATAGTTGAGCACATGTCTTTGTGGCATGGTTGAGCATTCTTTGGATATATACCCAAAAGTCGTATTGCTGGGTCTTGAGGAAGGTTGTTTCCTAATTTTCTGAGAAATCGCCATCCTGATATTCAGAGGGGCTGGACCAGCTTGCACTCCCACCAGCAATGGAGGAGTGTTCCCTTTATCCCACAACCTCTCCAGCATAAGTTGTCGTCAGTGTTTTTGATCTTGGCCATTCTTACAGGTGTAAGATGGAATCACAGCGTTGTTTTGATTGGAAGCAGAATTTAAGCCTGTGTTTTTAACATCTGTATTTCCACCCCTTTTTTTCCCACTGTGCTAAAGAAATGTACACTGGATTCATTCTGAAACCTTGGACATGAATTTCTCTTCCTGAATGAAGGCAATACAACTTAAGAGCTCAGATCACTGCCCTGGACAAGAGGGTCTGTGTCCGCGCTGGAGAGCTAAACTCTTGTGCAGCTTGCCTGCCTTGGCCATCTGGGTTCTTCTGTGTATGTGTCCTGTGATTAGACATTCCAGAAGAGGCTGAGAGAGCTGTTGCCTGAGACCTGATGTTGAGGCTGTACTAGGTAGCCTGGAGGGATGCAGCCCAGTCGCATAGCTGGGTCTGAATCTGGGGGAGAGGGGTGGTTTCCATTTTGGTGGGGCCAGACTGTTCTAGAACATCCTAGAACTTGCAATCCTCCTGCCTCCACACTCAGTCTCAAAATGAGGACCCCAGGAAGCCCCTTAGAAAGAAGAAGGCAGAAGAGGGGAGCAGATGCTGCAGACTGAACATGGCTACCTCCCACTCAGCCTGTCCCCTGCCAGTCCCACGAGGAAACCCCATCTGTAGCCTCCACCCGCAGCTCTGGAAGCTGATTAGAAATGCATTAAGACTGGGCTTCTGTGCCAAGGGAGGCCTGAGAGGTGACTAATGTGTTCTACTGTCCCGTCCCCCCCTGCTGTTCTCCCTGCCTCAGCCACAGCGGCACCACTTTAGCTGCTGCCTCCTCCTCCTGATTTCCTGCCCTTCCTTCTCCCTCCTGCGGAAGTTCATCTGACCCTGCTGGGCCAATCAGTCAGCATGGAAAGCCATGAGCCATGCACATGGCCGGTCGGGAGAGCGCTGAGGAGCCAGGACCAGCTTCTCTCCAGCCCTCATCCCCTTGGCTGTTGCTCACCCCATCTCGGAGCACATGTGATGTAAAGAACACCATCAGGGAGGCAGGGACCCCGCTCTCAGGTAGAAGAAGCCAGGATAGAAAACAGAGATGACACCCCAAGGGGCGAGTCACCCCCAGTGCCTGTCTAGTGAGCACACCCATATGGGAGGAAAAACCATCCACTCAAAGGCTTTAAGATGGTGCCCAGAGTCGTGCAGGCAGGGAGAGAGGGACCCGAAGAGTGACAGCTGACTGACTGCAGTGCTGGAAGGGACATCTGAGGCTCAAATACACGGGTTTTTCTGTCACAGTCTCTTCAGGTCTGGACTCTGTGGGCAGAATGGACCATGGCTGAGGGACTTGTCAAGGCTGGGATGGACGGCTGTCAAAAATGGAAGGAAGGGACACCACATCCTTCCACGCAGCCCTCCTCCCTCCAGCACCGTGCGCAGTCTGAGCCACCCTGTCTGGTGCTCCCTGACAGCAAGGACCTTCATTTCGTACGCACCTAGCCCAGGACCAGTCCAGGAAATGAAGTCTGGCACAGAGGTCAACCAAAGCAGAGAGTACTAGGAAGCAGGTCGCATCCTGGTGGACCTAGAAGGCCAGCTCTTCCTACCAGCACAAAGTGTCCCACTCTGTCCCTCAGACTTCACCCTCCTAGTCCCTTGCAGTATGCTCGCTGTGTGCCAGGACCTGCCATATTTGACTTTCTGTATGGCATTTTGTTACAACCTCTGGCGCATCTTGTGAGGTACACCTGGGGTGCTTCTCCGCTTACTGAGGAGAAAAGAGCCAGAAGGGTGGGGATGCCTGCCTGGGGCCACAGCACACAGGCTCTGGGGATGTATCTGAAGAAAGGCCTGACCCGCAGAGCCTCCATGCCTGTCTGTCAGGTTGGTCACTGAGGTACACCGTGATCAACAATCTCAGCTCTCTCGGGACTGGAGAATTTCACCTCCCGAAACCAGGATGGTGCCAGCTACACTGGGATGCTCTGCCACCTGCGGAGGCCGTGTGGGGCTTTGGGAGGCCTCAGGGAAGACACAGCCTGCTGCCCCAGAGTTCCGTGCCCCTGAGAGTGCTCCCTTGAGGGGAGACTGGAGCTGTCTGCTGAGTTGGTACAACCCTAGCTACCTCGTTGATTCCTCAAATGTCTGGCAGTTGCCCAGTATGGGCCAGGTACTGTTCGAGACACTGGGGCGAAAAGTTCTGAAGGACATTCCTTGGTGGCTTCATGTCCTGAGACGTGGTGACCGTCTGTGTGGTGTGGTCAGGATGAGAGCTGTCGACTCAGCCCGGTAGTTCAGCAACATGTAGAAAGAGCTCCAAAGTGTTGACTTTGGCTGACTCTGTCAAGAATGCAGTCGAGAGTAAGCAGGCACCCGGCGCATCACGGTCCCAGACAAGCCCCCAACAGCCATAGGGGGCTTCACAGAGAGAGCAAAGTGTCTCTGACTCCCCTCTCTTCAGCTTGCAGCCTGGGAGCAGGGCTGTAGGAACACAGCCAGGCCACACAGCTCACCACACGGGTCCCCAGCTGGAAGGATATGTGAAGGAAGTAGTTTTGCCTGAGGAGAGTCAGAGAGCTGATGTGTCAGGTGACTTGAGCCACACCCTCACAGGGCAGATGCAGTGCGTTCCCTTTCCACACATAACTGCCTCCCTCTGAGACCCTCAGGCTAGTGAGCAAGCAGCACTGCCTCTAACCCGTGGGGCCTGGTACCATGAACATGGAGTTAGAAACCCTGGTGGGAATTCTAACAGCCGGTTCATCTTTATAGAGTGCTGGCCGTATCTTCCGTGCAGAATCAGTCCTTACATCATCGAGGGCGAGTAGCCCACTGTGTCTGCATCTCCAGTGATGGGGGTGGGCTCACTGCCCCTCAAAGCATGCTGAAGGCAGGTAGCCATGCTCATCCTTCTGCTGTGCTGACAGGAAGTCCCTGAGGCGCTCCAAACTCCTGTGAGCCTGGCCACACCGAGCAGGGAGGGGATTTGTGGTCAGTTACGAGAAGCGTCAGGGCGCTGCAGTCTAAATATAGCAGCGTGACACCCGGACGCGCCTGGCAAATTGGCTGATTCAGTGAGACCAGCAAATCTTCTCCCCTTCCCGCCGCCTGTCATCCTGGGTGGCAAGTCTTATCATCTCACGCATGGCAGCCTGTCCTCGACAGCCTTGGAGAGTGCCTAAGATGGGAAACAAGTTCAAGTGCCAGGCTCTGACACTTGTCACGTGGGTCGAGGTGCTGAGCCTCAGTTTCTTTGTTCGACAGGAACGGTTGCACCTACCACGCGGGTGGAGAAGAGGAGCAAGCGAGATGGTGGCTGTGAAAGCACACGGTTTGCCCAGAGTGCTCGGGGCTCTGCTTTCTAACTATAGCGTAAAAAACAAAACCCCACAATTAGGAGATGAAAAATAGCCAGCCCCACAGGGTTGTACAACTGCCAGTAGGTGTAACGCTTGAGCATCGCCCTGGATCCTCCCTGTGTCGCCGTGTCCTTTCCTGGCTTTATAAATTGACACGGGGGTTGGACCTAAGACTCTGAGCAGGCAGGACCTGCATTCTACCGTTGGGCTATATCCCCAGCTTTATAAAACAGGTTTCTTAGAACATGGTTATCTCAGAAAACCTAAGATCTTTGGATCTTACCCTGATACTCTCATTATTGTTTTGCGATACAATGTATCCCTCATTGGGCTGTGGGAGCCAAATTTTGCCTCATGTAGTGCTGAGCCTCTGATTTATCCTGCAACACAGGTATTCCTTCCCGCATGCCTCTGTTCGGACAGGTTTTCCCACCCGCCGTATGTGTACAATAGATATTTTGAACCTTAGCACAATCAAGAACTGAGATTGGCCTGAGACTTCCCCTGCCTGTATAACTTGAGAGATGCTGAGGAGAGATGCCAGACCTCTGGCTTGGAGTCAAAGGCCTTTCATAGCCACTGGACTCAGCAGCTGGGGCTCATGTTCACATCTGCAAATCCTCTGCGGGGTGTGCAGAGTGATCTAAGGGGTCTGCATAGGGACTCGAGCTTAGGGACTTCACCCACAGCTGCAAACCCGCCCTTGGCTGCTCTTCTATCGTATTCACCGAAGAAGGGTTCTCAATCAAACCCAGACAGAGCTCAACAATGTGGCTAATGTTGCCAGTCAGCTTGACCTGAGGATCCACCTTCTGAGGTGGAATCAGGTGGGTTACCATTCCCACTGTATATGGGTTCTGGGGATTTGAACTCCAAACCCCACACTTTTAGGGCGAGTGCCTTAACCACGGAGCCGTTTCTCTAGCCTGACTGCATTGTCTTTTAAGTGGCACTTATTAGTCACTGTGTGACCACTGTGAAACAGATGGTGCCTTTAAGACCTCAAGATTTAAAAGATATACTTGCTTGACCAGAAGTTTTTTCATATCCCAGGGAATAACCGTTCTAACTGCCTTCCTTTCTGACTCCCCACACACCACCCTAAGGAGGCTTTAATGGGACTTGACCCTCCTACCCTCAAGGCTCAGCCCTCTGCCGTCCAGCCCTTCCGCACATTCAAATGTCTAAACCAAAGCTGTGAGTTCCATATGGGGTCCCATAGCTGTACGTGGGAACTGAGGACAATGTGGTAGGAGTGAAAGGTTGAAAACGCACAGCCACCAAAACTTAATTAAAAATCAAAGAGTAAAATGAGCCCTAAAGTGGAATTGTCTAGATCAGGCTGGCCTGTGGGAAGATTGTGGGGGGTGATATTGTTAATTGATGTAAGAAAACCCAGTCCTTTGTGGGCGGTACTATTCCCTAGGCAAGTAGACTGGACAGTACAAGAGAGGAGGCTAGCTGAGAGCAGGCAAGGATCCATGCATCAGCTCTCTCTCTGCTCTTGACTGTGGACACGATGTTCCTGCCTTCACTTTCCCATGGTAATCCACTGTAACCTGGAATTATGATTCAAATAAACTCTTTACTCCCTGTCTTAGGTAGGGTTTCTGTTGCTGTGAAGAGACACCATGACTATGCCATAATGCAGTGAGCTTTTATTGACTACCTGCAGTGTGCCGGAAAAGTCATGGTCAAAGACAGCCATCTCTCCTGAAGGATTACCCTCAGGGTAGCTGTCAGTGTACAAAAAGGAGGACCTCAATCCCAAGAGAGGCAAATTATTTAAGCTGAGGCTTTCCAAACATCTGGGAGCTAGGCAAAGATGGGGATCAACCCATCTATTCGACTATGGCGAACAGAGGAGTCCTGATGTAGCATCAATTTGCAACCATGGGACAAAGTCAAGAGTATCCTAGCTGCATACTCTCCCCCAGCCATGCTCAGTGCCTAGACCTAGACACACACACACACACACACACACACACACACACACACACACACACACACACAGTGGACAGCATGGACTAAGAGGTTACCTCTTATAAAGCCCTCTCTTTCTGGGGGACAAGTTGGCAGCATCCTTTGAGAGTTAACTGTATTTGCTTTCCTGGAAGGTCCCTTTAACACCCTAGTCTTATGGCAAGGCCCACTGGACAAGAGGATTTGACCCACCCACAACACACCCTCATCTTCATGGCAGCATGACTTGTTCCCTGGGCTCAGTCAAGGATGGCACTTCTAGAATGTCAGTGGAGACAGAGGATTCTTCTCTGGCTTCTGACCCAGGTGGACAGATAGAAATGACCACAAGTGAGCCATATAGAGTCAGCAAGGCCCAGCTGCCTCTGTGTGTCTCCTGCTCGTACAGGCGTCCCTGCGACCGCAGTTCTCCCAGGAGCTGCGATGCTGCATGCAAGAGACTGGAATGCTGGAGACGTCTTCTTGTCATTCAGCAGCTCCCTGGTGTAGAATCCAAAGCGTGTTGGTGGCTCAGGCTCAATAGAACTTCCCCAGGCAGGGAAAGGAAGAATGACCATCCCAAAGGATTGGATCAATGAGGCAAAGTCTGGATACATCATTATCCCAGCTCACCAGAAGCACTACCACCACCACCACCATCACCATCACCGCCGCCACCACCACCACACATACTGCAGGATGCACCCACTCTCTGCTGTAGGCTCTCAATCCTGTTCCATTTCTTCCCTTCCTATACCGCCCCCTCCTGTCCTCCTCCAAGACAGGGTCTGTGTTTTTCTCTATGCATCTGCCTTCCAGCCTGTTTTTAGCATATAGTAGATGCTCAACAAAATGTCTCTTTAGTCTATGAATGAGTGAGCAGTTGATCAGGTTCACCACCCTTCACCTTGCAGCCCTGAGACCCTGAGGCCCTGTTCTGTCCAGGGAAAGGGAATATACACTCGGTCCCATCAGTGCTGCTGAGTCACTCTAGAGGCTGTCTGGAACCTTTGGAGGTAGATTAGGTTTGGTTTGCAACAGCCTCTGCCAGCCAGCCCCCTAAGAGACAGCCTTAGAGCCCTCATTGTCTTGTGTCTGCTTAGCAGTTGACGGTTTGAAAGACCCTCCAGAATCTCGCTGACCTTCAGAAGGAGCATCATAGCCACTCATGGGTGGGCAGGCATGGCCAGGAGGTGGAGCCATCCAGCTGGTCTTGGCCAGTTTTTCCTTGATGTTCTCAAGCAGTACCTTCTAAGACAAATTGAAGCCCAGGCTCCTCCACGGCCCCCCGAGTTCTCAACTGTGGCTGTGGGCTACACCACAGAGAACAGATCCCAAGTGGTGGCCAGCCACATCCAACATGCCTATCCCCAGGGCTAGTGTTCCCTTCACTATTTGTAATCAAAGATGATGGCTCCATGGAGACAGTATTTTTTTTGCTGTGTGCTGAGTTACTATGGCAACAGCCTCCAAAAGGAGTCTGCTTGCTTTTTATTCTTAATTCTGCAATGTTCTCTGGTTTTCCAAAAATACCCTTATTTTCCTGGGTCCCTCTGTGGGGTTGGGTTCGTAGAGCAGGCAGCTGTCTGTATGCTGTGATGTAGCTCTCTCTGCTCCCGGCTGTCAGTTGAGCAAACAGGTTTTATTGCAGCTTTCTCTTAGCATCTCCTTCATGTATGTAGCTGTGCCGTGCACCGGGATCCAAGGAGAAATTCAGCTCCAGGCTGTCTGTCTGTAAAGAGCTCAGAGTCCGGGGAAGATAGACACGCCTGTAATGTAAGTGAATGACTAATTATAGTAAGTAAGATAATAATAAGTGCAGGCATGTGCAATGCAATCAATCCTTGGGCCTCCACAGAGGTTTCTTTGTGTCGGGCTCCAGCAGGGAAAGCTGTGAACTTGGGGTAGGAGACAGAGGTTAGAAGTTGGCCAGTTTGCAGCTCTGGTTTTGATCAGTTCCTTATATGCTGTGTATTCTCAGAAAGGTGACCGTGCCTCGCTGAGTCCAGGATCTGCCTCATGCTGGGCTGTTGTGAACAGATGGTACAGCACCCAGGCGCAGGGTAGCTCTTCCCTGGGAGACCCTGCTCACCCACCACCAAGCTCCTGGGACAGTCAGGACAGGCTCAGTAGGGTGGCTTAGGATGACGAAGGGTGTCTGCAAAGGGCCACTGGCAGTGGTGTGGCAAATGATGTTGGGTTTTGGGGGAGGTAAGAGAGCAGAGGGTTCTGTGCCAAAGCTGGGGCCCCGGTTCGTTGATCTCTGGGCTCTGATGGGACCCCATGGAAGTCACCGCTGAGCAATGATAGCTTGCGGGTTTGGTGCTGCTGAGGGAGGCAGGAAAACAGACAAGGCCTGTGTCCTCAGTACAGAAGCTTGCGTCCCCATGTCGCCATCCCTGGCCACATTTGGGTACTGCAGTCTGACTTCTGAATGCCCCCACCCGCTGAGATCCCTTCTGAAGGAGGGAAGTGTCTCTGCCCCTGTGAGGTTAGGACTAAGAGGTTACAGTGGCTGCCAAGGTGACAGATTGCTTGCAGTAGCCCAGGGGATGGTGCTGGGCTTCTGTGTTGCAATACCTGGTTAATTGCTCATGAGCTATGCAAGCTCAGGGAAGTCATTGTACTTCCCTGAGTCTCGAATCTGTCGCTTTTCATTTGTGCCTTAGTTTCCCCACCTGGAAAACAGGGATGCCAGCCCTTTCTCATGGGCGGGACTGTGACAAAATACCCTCAGGTTGTAAAGGTCCCAGCCCCCACCTGGCCTGGAGCAAACTCTGAGGAAATGTTTCTCGTGTTTTCCTTTCACACGCTTTGTTTTACATAGAAAACTGCAGCGTGGGTGCTAGGCAACGCGGAGGGCAGGTTCTGCTGGGAGGCAGCAGATTTTTCCATTAGCTGCCTCTCTGTGAAAGAACCATGCGGGAGGGGTCACCCAGCATCTCTGGGGGAGTCTTCAGATCTGCAGCCATTAGCTTTTCTCCAGTCACCTCCAGATTTCGGCAGAGAGGGAGTTGATAAAGCAGAATGTCACCCTACTGCCGGGGTAGTCGGGCTAGATGGAGCCCCACTCCAGGAGCAGGAGCTGCCATTGCTGCTGAGCCAGGCAGCATCCCACCCCACCCCCATCACTCCAACCACCCCACGGGATGCCACCCGCAAGTTCATCTCTTACCACATGCGCTTCCTATTGTTCTTTCTGGGAGATCCCGTTCCTCCACCATCAACCCTGGTTGGGCTGGTCCTATAGTCTGTACCCAGCCATTTACTTTCTAAGCAGAAAATGCCCACTCACCTGGGCATTCCTAAAACCCAGCCTGGTCTTCCTGGACCCTATTTTTGTCACTACTTCGTACTCCTTCTAAGCCAATGGACACCGGGAGGAACCTGTAGCACACAGAACACAGGCCATGCTTATAGACTGTGGGAGAGGAGGGAAGGGGACAAAGGAGACACTTGGATCTACAACAGACCCTACTTAAACTGTGTGTATTGCAAAGCTTTGTTTTTATGCTTATTTTTGAAACAGATGAATCAGTTCTGACCATAGGAAAATCCCTAGTCATTGCATGAGGCTTGGGGAAAGAAAGAGTGCTTTAAGGCATTTCTAACCTATGACCTAATGCAGGAAGCGTATGCATGTGTGTGTGCATGCGCACTATTATGAGAGCAGAACACTCGGGTGTGAAGAAGATGGCTGAAACCAATGCTCTGTCACCTGACCCTGTGTCAGCGCTCCAGTGCATGGAGCCGTCTGTGACTGTATTCCAGTCTGCCATTTGTATCCATTAGAGTCAAGCTGCAGATCAAGCCTTTAACACATGATCTTTGAAGGATGCTCAGGACCCAGGCCATGATGGCATCACTGACACCTCTCCTGCCCTCTTGTTACAGAGTTAGCCTTCAGTGTCTGCTGAGTCATAAGGACGACGAGGTCACTGAGTCACGCAAACCTCGGTGTTTAGACCATAGATTCTGTGAGAATTTAGCAGGGAGAGAAATCAGCTGTGTATTCATTCTGCCTGGAGGCTTGTCAGGAATTCTCTGGCGAACTAGGTCACCCAAGATGCCACAGATGGTATGCATCTGAAGGGATGCACCTGAGATTGTAAACAGGTACCTTGGTACCTGTCCTCAGTGTCACAACCTTAGGCCAGTCAGAGGGAGCAGAGAGAAACCTAGGGCTGAATCCCTGTGGAAGGTGAATGTCAGATAAACAGTAACTTCTAGATATGTCTTGTACTGGAGTTACAAGATGTCTTAGTTAGGGTTTCTGTTGCTGCAAAGAGACACCATGAACACAGAAACTCTTATAAAGGAAAATTGGGTGGCTTACAGTTCAGAGGTTCGGTCTATTATCATCATGTGGGACACGGCAGGTTCTGGCACACATGTCCTATGTCTTTCAGGCAACAGGTAGTGGTCTGAGCCACTGGGAGGTATCTTGAGCATATATGAGACCTCAAAGCCCGCCTCCACAGTGACATGCTTCCTCCAGGACCACACTTACTCCAGAAGGCCACACCTCCTAATGGTGCCACTCCCTTTGGGGGCCATTTTCTTTCAGACCACCACAGTTGGGGATATAGCTGTCAGTAAGATGCCTGCTGTGTACTTGTGAAGACCTGAGTTTGAGGCCCAGAACCCACATAAAAGCTGAGCATATACCTACATATGTACTCCCAGTCCTGAGCGAACAGAGACAGGGACATCTCAGGGCTCACTGGTCAGCCACCCTAAAAGCTCCAGGCCATTGAGAGACTCTGTAGAAAATATAAGGTGGACAGAGCCTGAGCAGGGACACCCAAGGTTGACCTCTGCCCTCCCACATGCATGAGCATCCACACAATCACATATCTCTGTAGCAAGATAGAGTCCTCTGGGTGTATAGCTGGATCTTGAGGTAGATCAATTCCAGCTTCCTGAGGAACCCCCAACACTGGTTTCACTAGTGGCTGCATAAATTTGCACTCTCAACAGCAATGAATAGGTGTCCCCTTTCCCCACATCTCACCAGCATGAGCTATTATATATATATATATATATATATATATATATATATATATATATTTGGTTTATTGATCTTGGCCATTCTGATTGGGGTAGATGAAATCTCAAATTAGTTTTAATTTCCCTGATGACAAAGGATATTGGACATTTCTTTAAGTGTTTCTCGGCCATTTGTGTTTCATCTTTTGAGGACTCTACTTAGTTTTGTACCCATCTTTATTTTGATATTTTTGGTGTCCAGTATATATATATATATATATATATATATTCATTCCTAGATCCCACATGGCAGCTCACAACTGTTTGCAACTCCAGTTCCAGGAGATCCAGCTGCAGTGCCCTCTTCTGGCCTCCATGAGCACTGCATGCACAAACATACAGAAACCCATATAGGAGTGTGCAAAACTGTGCTTAGCGTCATAGAAAAAAAGAGAGGGAGGGCAGGAGGGAGGGAGGGAGGGAAGGAGAGAAAGGAAGGAAAGAAGGAAGGAATCAGGCAAAAGGGGAAATTCCTAACTAGGAAAGGAGGGGTAGGGGAAGAGTGGTAACGTGGCTTGTGTTTGCAATAGAGTGTTACACAAAGCAGCTGCTGCAGTGTATCCCTGTGATCCCAGCTACTCAGGAAGCCAAAGCAGCAAGGCCACAAATTTAAAGGCCTGCCTAGGCAACTTAGTGAGTCCGTGTGTGTGTGTGTGTGTGTGTGTGTGTGTGTGGTTATTGTTATTGTTGTTCTCTGACCTCCACATGGCACGGCATGCATACACTCACCCACCCCATACACTGAGTAAATGTAATAAAATAAATAAACAAATAGTAAAAATTAAAATTATAAAGGGCTGGATTTGGGTACTGTGCTTTTTAAAAAGAAGGAAAGAAAGAAAGTAGTGCTTGAGCGATGGCTCAATGGTCAGGAACACTTGCTCTTCCAGAGGGCCTGGGTTCGGTTCCCAGCATGCTCATGACATTTCAACCATCTGTGATTTCAATTCCAGGGCCTCCAACTCTCTCCTCTAACCTAACCTCTGCGGGTACATGCAGATCATACATAGACATACATGTGAACAAAATGCTCGTGCACAGAAAATTTAAACTAAAAAGGGAAATTATACAATAAACTAAGATTTTTGTCAAAGTCTTGATGTTTTAATTTTACAAAGGAGCTACACAATAAGAAGACCTGAACTTAGGCCATGAAAATGTATTCTAAAGTATGATCAAACTGAAATCACTTAAGTATAAATAGCTCAGCTTTTGTGCAAGATCGGATTTCTATTGAATCTCAGCGAACCTGAAAGTCATCTCTTTGTGAAGGGGAAGCTCACGTTTGGGTCCGTTTCCAGCTCTCTCTTCTCTTCTGTGTAGAGGGACCTTGATTTTTCTGTCTGAAAAGGCAGGTGTGTCACTATCCTTTTCTTGGTAGCTCCACACCTCTGTCCTTTACTCTGTCCCTACTTCTAACCTTACCTGAGACAGACACAGAGAGACAACTGAGGGTCGTCATCTTAGTGACTTCTTAGGCGTGTGACAGAACACCATGACCAAGGCAACTTATAAAAGGAAACCTTTGCCGGGCGGTGGTGGTGCACACCTTTAATCCCAGCACTAGGGAGGCAGAGGCAGGTGGATCTCTGTGAGTTCGAGGCCAGCCTGGTCTACAAGAGCTAGTTCCAGGACAGGAACCAAAAGCTATGGAGAAACCCTGTGTTGAAAATCCAAAAAAAAAAAAAAAAAGGAAACCTTTGATTTGGGGCTAACCACTTCAGAAGGCCCATGACCATCACGGCAGGGAGCATGGGAGGAGGTAGCATGGTGCTGGAGCAGCAGCTCATATTCTCATCTGCAAGTAGGAGGCAGAAAGAGCTAACTAGGAATAGCATGTGTCTTTTGAAACCTCAGAGCCCACCGCCGGTGACACACCTCCTCCAACAAGGCCACACCTCCTCATCCTTCCCAAACAGTTCCACCAGCTGAAGAAACAAATACTCAAACATGTAAGCCTCTGGTGGCCATTCTCATTCAAACCACCATAGACACCAGTTTTCCTCCCCCAAAGTCAAAGCTGAATGGTCTCATGGGAAATCCTCACTCCTAGTTGTAAGTGTTTGGAGAAATGATGCATAGGGAGAGCCCTGGTAACAGCAAGCAGGCACGGGGCAAGACTGTTTAAATCCTAAGGTAGATGGGGAAAATGCCATCAAATGCTGCTCCTTGTTTGCACAAGAGTGTCTTGTAAAAACTCCGTGACACTTTACAAAACTGCACATCTGGACACCCTTGGATGATCTCATAGGTCCGGTGTCGTAAGAGCCATGCTGTCATTGAATGCAGGGACCAGCCAGGTGTGTGACCTGAACATTAGACTTGTGGCATGCTGCAGGCCAGGCACAGAGGTCTTCCTTGCATTCCCACATTCCGTAGGCTTCTCTTCTGGAAGCGTCGGGAGGATTTCCCCCCACTGGGAAGCTCTTCTGTGCTGAAGGAAAGTCTTAATACATGGACTACAATCGTCCACAGGCCAGTGAGCGTTTCCTTTCTCCCTCATGTTTGACAGTGAGCTGCAACTGAAGTTCTGGAATGCTAAAAGCAGATAGAGATGTCACCCCTTCTCACCTGTGCACACACTGAACACAACTGTCCTTCTGAGACGGTTGCTCACACAGAGCTTGCCTCTTCTTTGCCGGTAGGGCTCAACTCCATCCTTTTCTCCTATGTTCCTAGTTCATGTGGCATCAGGGGTGGTGCTGGGCAAGCATCTGTACTCATTCACCCTATTTTGACAGTTAGTACTAGGGGCCCTGGAGCTGTGGGGGTTGATCCACTAACAGTGACACTCACATCTTGGGAGGATCCCTCCAAAGAACATGTGGTCTTCACTCCCACAACTACGCAACCATCCACCACAGGGTCTGTCTTCTCCACTCGCTGTTCTGAAGATTGTCTAGTACCTTTCCCTCAGAGGTCTGGACAATTTTCTCCTTTACTACAGAAAGGAACGAGGCATCACACGCACATATGCACACGCGAGTGCTCAGGCGTGCGTGTGCACAATCACACCCACACACTCACATGGGCACACCTCACCTGCTGCTCCTTCTTCCTTCACTTGAACCGAGTTTGTAAAAGCTTTGCAGGCTCTGTAAATGCCTTTTTTCATTAAGTAAAAGATGCCACTCTAATTCCCAAACTGAAGACAAACTATGCTGCAATCTTCCTGCCAGAAGTGTGGCCGCCAAGAGCCATTCATCCCATGGGTCTATAGATGAGTCATCTTCCTGACAGTGACAATTGTCCCCAGCAGCTTATCTTGCCAAAAGTCTGTTACTTTGAATGAATTCAGACAACTGGACTTTAAAGGCGTCCTTTAAAGGGACTCTCCTTGTCTCTATTCCAACCAAGTCATCTATCAAGATGAGTTTTCCTCCAACTTAGCAGCAACCTGGAATTTCATTTGACACACAGCACACGTTAGATCTGGATGCTGCAATGAAAGCCACATTCCCTGCCCCCGAATCCAAAACTGGAAGTGCAAGAGGGTCTTCAAATGGAAGCTCGCACGCTCTTATATGAGCCCCATAGGGGAGCGAAATGAACTGTTTCTTGAGAGCCTGGGCCAGCAGGGATATACTTAGCCGATTGTCAGTTGTTGTGGCTGTGCGGACTTACCCACAAGTCATTACTATACTTGCTATACTCGAGAAAGATAATGTCTCTGTCACTCACTCCTTTGTGATTTCCGAGAGCATATAAACAAAATCTGGTAGGTATTCCAAACCATGTAACCTGACTCTGAAAGCTTTAGAGTACAACTTTATTTGTGCAAATCAGCCCCAATAAAACCATACCAAGATTGTCAGCCTCTCCTGCCCAACCAGTGGAGGACAGTGACAGACTGGCAACGGTGCCGGTTTGGTACTTGCAGAAGGTGGTTTGGTCATGCTGCCATAAGAGTGAGGGACCATGAAGGGCTGTGGGGTTATTTTGCAGTTTTATGGCCCACAATGATGCTCAAAAGCTTTTCAAGGGTTTTGGACCTCATGGTCATTCTTCTAGCTCTGTGTCGAGCTGCAGGGGAGGTTAGTTCCAGTTCTGGAGGCTGGTGCATAAGTTGAAGCACATGGATGTGAAGGGGAAGCTTTCCTTGTCTGTGCTGAAGAATGGGAAGACTTGGGAGGCAAGGCAGCCAGACTCCAGCATCTTCACATGGAGCTTGGATCCGCAGCATCCTCCTCCCACACCCGCAACACGGGGACCTCAGTGTTCTAACTCCAGAGCTGTCCTGTGCCTACCCCGAGAGACACTGAGGGTTGAGCCCATTTTTTTAATTCAACAGGTCCCTCTAAATGCTTACAAACCTCCCTCAAGCATCCACCAGAACATTCTGGAAGCTCCCAGGGTACACGCAGCACATTGGGTATCCCCAGCCCTGAAGCTGTGATGTATGTGGGGGGGGAGAATCTTCTAAAATGGGGGTTTGGTGGACTTTTAAATTCAGAACTAGAAACTGGCATGTTAAACCACTTCTCCCTCTTCTCTCTCACAGAAAAAAAGAAATTAAAAAAATTAACAAAATGTTAACTAAATAAATAGGGGGTGATTTGCAGTTTTCCCTGCCATTTTCTTATTACTGCTTTTGATTTATCTTTTTTATTCTTTGTATTTTTGAGACAGCTGTTTTGCTCCTGGTTCCTTTCCTTTGGCTGCCTAAAGGCTAGCCCAGAAGGCATGAGCTACCACCCCTAGCCTAAGATGTATTCTCATTTAAAATTAGAATAGGAACAAAGGTGTTGTGCAGCCTGTGAGGGTTTGGAAGGGCCTGGCACAAGGGTGGGGGGGATGGGAGCTTGTGGAGTGAGACCCATCAAGCGCTGTGTGTAAACCAGGCTCAGGGGTGTCTGCCGTAAAGCTTGACGCATATGCTCAGGGGTTGTGGTTGGTTTGGTTTGGTTTGGTTTGGGTTTGTGCTGGCTTAGAATTCACTATGTAGCCCAAGCTGGCCTTCAACTGTTATCTTCCTGCTTCGGCTCCCATGTGTCAGGATTGCAGGCATGTACACAGCCCACTGGAATACTCAATTTTATGTTGTTCGTGCCGTGTGAATCATACTTCCTTGTGGGCCCATTGGGTTGGTCCCTTCTGGGAATGTGTGGTCTCTGCTGGACAGGCCTGGTTCATTCTGCTCCTTCTTCTTACAGTTGCCCATGATGGGAGGAGCGTTCATGGACTCACCCAACGAGGACTTCAGCACCGAATACTCCCTGTTTAGCTCCCCTGCCAACATCCATGCGACCTCCAATGGCCACGGCCAGCCAGAGGAGTCTCCTCGCTCCTCCAACGACGCTGTTCTGCTATGGATTGCCATCATAGCAACACTGGGGAACATAGTGGTGGTAGGGGTGGTGTATGCCTTTACCTTCTGAAGGCACCGGGATGCCGAAGCTGTGGGGAAGCCCTTCATGCAATGGACTCACCTAGCAAGGCTGTCCACGTGGCTCCATCTTGCTCCCAGCCACTGGAGATGCACCTGTGTTCTAGACCTAGGCTGGAACAGCCTCCGGAGGGGCAGCCACCCCGCATCTGTAATTATCTCCAGGCAGTTCCGATTTAGAATATCCTGGGTTGTGGCTGAGCTCATTCAGAAAGCCTTGAAGTTGGTGCTTCCAGCCCCTAACAGCTTGATGGGTTAAGTCCTCCCAACAGCAGGCTGGACAGTTTTTGCATTTTCAGTCGGTCCCAGAGCACAAGACCAAGGTTGAGCATCCTATTAGGTTTAAAAAAAAATGTAGAGCTGGTTTGGTGATGCTTCCCTAGCAGTAAATTGTCACGTGTGTGTTGTGTTTCCTGCAGACTTACTGAACCCAGTGTGTGGGGGCTGGGATAAGAAGAACTTTCACAAGTTAGGATTCCCACCTTTTCATTTTATGTTCCACCGCTTGGAATATTGATGGTAATGTTGTAGGGTAACAGAATGCTGTGAAACTGACTCATAAACAGTGCGTTGTGACCAGACACTTGGGCCCTTGCAGGACCCAAGTGCATCAGAAATCCCAGGGACTGGGATGAAGTTTCTGATCTTTTCAAAACAAGCAGAGGATGCCTTCAAAATTTAGATCCCCAGACAACTAACCCTTCACTGCCCAAGCAAAGTCACCATCTATTCTTTGAGGATTCATAAAAATGAGTTAGTCATGTCCCTTCATCATTGTACAGATTTCATGGAGAGGGACACGATGATCTTGTAGTTAGAGAATGGTGGAGTCAGAGCAGCAAGGCATTTCCTAGTCTGGCTGAGTCTGGTCTCCACCCTAGCCAGGCTCTCTAGTAAGTGTATCCCCACCTAAGCAGCAGAGGCAGAGACGGGATCCCTGGGAGGTGTCCAACGTGGGGACTTCCCAGGTCATCCATGTCTGTGCTGTAAGATGGTGTAGACATTGCGGCCTCCCTCATAGGTCTGACTCCCCACATCTGTCGCTGTACCCAGCATACTTGCAAATGTTTTGGCCCCAGGGGAAGCTGTTAGGACTGAGAACTGGTCTGCCCTCCATAGCCAAGAAGTGGGAGTGTAGAGTTTCTGCTGAGATGCCCAGGATCACCCACAGGGCAGGATGCTGGGCTGGTAGTTAGCTGGAAGTTGCTGGATGTTTGCTCTGGCTTCCAAGTCTCCAGCAGGACCCTCCTCATCATACCCCCAAGTCTTTTCCTAGAGCAAGGGGAGGCCGTCCACCTCATTAGAGAACCCAGGTCAGGGATGAGGGCAGGAGTGTACTGTGGTGTCTTTATGAGCCACCTCTGTCCCAGTGCTGTCTGATTTACCGCAGGGGAGTAGCAGCCGGTGGTCCATCCCCTGCCTTGTCTCTATGGAAACAACAGGTTGAGAAACAACAGGATCTGTGCCTGCTGTGATGCGAGAGGAAGGAACAGAAAAGATAAAGACAGCTTCTAGCCTTGTAAAGTATTGGCTTACACACACACACACACACACACACACACACACACACACACACACACACACACAGTTAAACCCATGCCAGCGTCTCTCTCCTGTGTCAGAGCCACAGATGGTCACAAGCATTAGAAACCCCTTTTGCCCATATGACATCAGCTGGTCCCTTTCCATCCTTCTGTCTCCTGCAGTTTCCTCTCTGAACTTCCTCACTACACAGAACAGCGAGGAGTAAATGGCAGGTTCAGCCAGAGCAGCCGAAGTGAACCTCCTGGCTTGGTCATCAGGAAAGGAGCAAACAGGCCTGCCTGAGCTCAGTGCTTGAGCGCTGCGAGCAGGCACGGTGCTAGATTTCCATGCATAGCCTTCGTCCCTGTGTCCCCTCACAGCACAGCGCCCGAGTGCATGGGAGGGAAGCCAGGAACTCAGCGCAATGGAGTTACCACAGTATAGAAGTGAGGACCTGGGATTGGAACCTGGGAGGCTGGGCTCTGCAGCTAGCCCTCTCTGAGGCAGGACACTGCCTTTTGAGGCTGACAGCACCATGGAGGGACATTTGAACTGGTCTTGAATCCTCAGAAGGTGTTTCCCAAAGTGTCACAGTCTGGGCCATCCATGGCTGTCAGATCATCAGAATGGGGCCGCCTCAACTTCTCCTAGACTTGAGGTGTGGTCCTTCCCCCACCCGGGTAAGACTGACCTTGTGTCTCCACGTTCATCTCCAAGGAGGGTCCCTGAGGTAGGGTTTCTGGGGTGTGTGTAGAAAGGGTCCCCAATAAGGTATGCATGCCCTAAAAAGCTGCACAATAGGAGTGCTCCAGTGGACATCCCTGAGGTCAGAGTGTGGGGCTCACCTGTGTGGCAAGTTGACTTAAGCTGGGGTACAGTCTTTCTGTGAGCCTCGAAGCTCTCCAGAGCAGGGAATGTGGACCTTCCTTGGGATCCCATTGACTTCTCCCTGGAGAAGTTGGGCCCCAGAGCCTCCTTAATTTGACAGGAAGGACCTGGCCTTTCGTGTAGCTGGCCCTTGGAGAAGAAGTACTTCATTTGCTGGGATGTTCCGTGGTTCATTAAACCCAATTAGAGAGACTAATGAATCCTTTACGCTACCCTACCCAAAGCAAGCACTATCCTTCCTTGCTTGAGTTTCTAGAGTCCTGGGGAGCAGGAAAGGGAGCAGATCAGCGCCACACAGAGAGGCCAGCATCTTGTCCTGGTTTGGATGTCTGCCAGCCCACCTTAGCATTCTCGGGATCTGTCTGGGAGCCAGAGCCATTCGGCTGCATGTGTGCTCTTGGCACTCTGGTCCTCTCTTGCAGGAGCATAGCCTCCCTTTGGGATCAGTGCGTAGAGAAATGGCTCATCTCTCCTGCTGCCTGTCCCACTGACCGTTCATATACTTCCCAAGTCAGGGCCAGAGGAGCCTGGGAGGAGCCTGGGAGGAGCAGCCAGAGGCCGAATGGCACATGTGTGCCTGTACCAAGTCTTCTTACCCTCCATCTCCAACGACCACTCGGTGCAAGGTACGGAGGAGAGGGTTCTGAGCTGGCACTGAGAGCCCAGAGGTGCAGACAGAGGTGGGTCCCCTCTAAGAAGCCCAGGGCAGTGAAATGATGAGCCCCGGGTATTCCCTGCACCTCCTGATATCAGAGTATGAGCAAGAAGTGTCATGGCGGAGAGAGTGAACCACACAAACCACAGGACTAAGGGCGATGCACAGTATTATCAGGAGACAAAACCCTGTCACCTGTCAGGACAGATGGGGCTACATATGCTGTAAGTCTGAATCCTTTGTCCTGGCTCACTGTGTATGTCACCTGTGGGTTTTGATAGGGAGTAAAACCAGAGGGCTCAGTTGGTAAAGTGGGAGGACCCGAGTTCAGATTCCCTAGAATCCCCATTAAAATAAAAGGTCTGGGCATAGTGGTGCGTGCCTGTAATCCCAGCACTGGAGCGTGGAGCAAGACAGGTTCATGGAGCTCCCTGGCCAGCTATTCTAACCAAAAAGTTCAGGTTCATTGACAGACCCTGTTTTTTGAGTTTTGTTTTTGCTTGTTAAAGCTGGGGTAGGTTAGTGATTGAAGAGGAACCTGATGTTAACCTCTGGCCTCAACAGGCAACTGCATGAACATGTGTGCACACATATACACATAGACAAGGTAGAGGAGGGCAGCAGAGAGGAGAATCAGAGGGCACAGACCTTGGGGAGACGGTATAGGTGCACCTTGCCCAGGACAACCTGGCACAGTGGTACCCTTGTGCCTGCCTAGGTCAAAGCATTGAGAAGTCATAGCCTCAGCCTCTGGTTCTTCTTCCAGCCAATTCTGCCTCCAAAGGGTTCAGACCTGCTTTTCTGTGGGTTAGACCCTATGTGTGCTCAGTGTGCAGGGAGCGTGTGTGCTTTGGCCACAGGGCACTACAGAGCCCTGTTTCTACATGAAGCCCTCTGTCTGCTGGAGTAGCCCAAGTCGCTGTGTCTGCCTCCTGGATTCTTTCTTCATTCTCTAGACTTGCATGCTGTATGCGGCCACGAGTGACTGAGCCTAACTGTGTATCCCATCCAACACAAAATCATACACTTAAAATGTTATGAGGTTTTTGTCTTTTGTAACCCAGTTATCCAGTTTGGGGTGAAAACTTTCCAATTGACATCACTGTCTTGAAATGTCCAAGAGCTGGCCCTGAGAATCACTGCTTTGTAGTTCACAGTATGTTCTGTTCCACCAGTGGTTCTGGGTGGAGGCTTACAGAGAGAGCATGGAAGCCCAACCTCTAGTGGGCCTGGGGACATTGCAAGGTGAGGCTGCTCAACAGAAGAATGGAGTCTTGTCCCCAGAGTGCCCAACCACAGAATTCCCATGGTTCTACATTTCAGGCACCTTGTTTCCCTGAGGGACATTTGGCAATGCCTAGAGATCATTCTTGTCACAATTTATGGAGGAGTGGGGACCTACTGGCATCCGGTGAGTGCAGGCCAGAGGTGCCGCTTATCCACACACAAGACAGACCCATGGCCAATGCTATCCAGCCCCCAAATGCCAACAGTGCCGAAGATGGGAGAGCCTATTTAGACGTCCAAAGCAATGGAAAGTTCTCAAAAGCTCCAATGTCCATGGATCATCCACAAGTCCCCTCGTGGATCAGAGCAGATCAAAGCAGAGATCACCATGACTGCCCCAAGTTGAGAAAACTCCAGGGGCAGGACTGGACCTTGAAAGCCTGCGTGACTGTTTTCCTTTGGGAAGACCCCTACCTGTGTGGAGACAACCCCCAATATGGCCAGAATGCTGAGGCTGATCTTGTCCCCGACCAGTGACTGTGTCCAGGACCTCCAGTGTCTGACCCTCACAAGTGCGCCTGAGAAGCTCAGTTGGTGGAGAGATTCTGCTGGGGACAGGGAGGCTGGGGAACAGGAACAGCCGCCAGAAAATTCAGGTGTCCTTTCTCATCCTCTCCGCGTCCTCCAGCCCTGCTCCCCAAAGCTGCAGGCATACTAACTCTACTGTCTAAATTCTCCTGGAATTCTTATTCATCACCCGCCACCCACAGGTTCCTGTTCTTTGCGTGGCGAGCATTGGCTGAGCTTCTGTGTTTTGTAATATTTTACTGGAAAGCTTATAAACACGTGTATGCGACGTGAAGTTATTTTAACTATTGTTCCAGGTCCCCCCCCCACGCGCCCAGGTGCTCGGTTCCTCCATCTGTCGCTGGCTTCTACTGCAGTGGGAAGGCTCCTTGCTCTTATAGGACTTCAGCGTGCTCTTTAGTGGAGGTGTGGCTAGGTAACACTCCCTGTTAGCTTTCCTTCTATAGTTGTCATTTTCTATTATAATAAACAGAACAGAAGTTTAACTCTGTCTGGCTCTTGACTGCTTGTCTTTGAAAGCCACAGCTCCAGGGTCCACTGAGGTAAGATAGGTTCCTTCCTTCCCTGCTCCCATCTGAGCTTAGTCCACTGCCACATCTGAGATAAAAAGGCAGAGGCTGTATATGGCCACCCATTGGTTCTCCTGACTCCTGCCCCACCATCTGAAAACAAAGTTTATCTCCCTCAACTTTCCACCTTTGGGACCTACACTGTCTCCCATGCACGGAAGTACCCAGCAGATAGATATTCAGGGAGTGAATTGAATGAATGAATGAATGATGCCCGAATATTATATTATATTCGGCTTATATTATTATATTACATATGGCTTAGTATATTGCTAAGGAACACCAAGTGTGCAACTGTAATGGTGTTCATGTATTCACTAGTCACAGAAACACCAGAAAACATCAGGAGTAGTGACTTATACCTGTAGTCAGCAGCAATAAGGAGTCTGAGGCAAGAGGATCACCATAAGTCTGAGACCAACCTGAGCTACTAAGTAAGGCTCTGTCTCAGAAAAAGAAATAACGAAGCCAAAAAGAGAAACACTGATGTAGAAATTATGTGTCTGGTATTCTGAGCTCCTGGCCTGTAGGTCAGCTGTTGGGTGTAGGTACTGCTGTATCTCCATTGCACAAATGAGGAAACTGAGGCAAAGAGACAAAGTTGCCCAAGGCCTGCACCTGATAACCAGGACTGGAAATTGACTCTGGGATCATGTCTCATGAAGGCTGGCAGCCAAGGCTGGCCTGCAAGATGACAGAGCAGAACTTGGCCACCAGAGCCCACTTGATGCCACAGGTAAATGTTCCCAGTTTCTCTGCGGTGTTAAGCACCCACCTTGGCAGCAAGGAGTCAGTGGGCTCACTGAGGACTTGGGGAGGACTCTGCCTTGCACATCTGGAAGGATGAGGGTCTAGCAGGGTGTGCTTCCAGTAACAGAACTGCTGGAGCCAAAAGGTAAAGGCAGGGGAGACGTGAATAGGGGGGGGGGGTAAAACTTGCTGGCCAGGACCTGGAATATCAGAATGAGGATCCCGGAAGGTCAGTGGCCACCATCAGTGTGTCCCCGAGAAGGCCAGGCTCAGTAGAGGCAGGAAGTCTCTGGAGGCAAAGTGACAGTGTGTCAAGGGAACCAAGCAGTGACTCCAGTTCCATCTCTTAAGCCTCTTCCTGACCCTGCCACCTTCCCTGCTCTATAAAAACCTCTACTGGTGCCTTGGGGCTTCCCCCTCATCTTGTGTCTGGTGAAGATGATTGGGGCCATCATGGTTCAGTGTGGACTCTGTTCTCAAGATGCACCTCCAGCCTTTGGGACCCTAGGAAAGACTGTCCATGAGATCGTTTCCTCCACAGGCTGTGTCCACAGCCCAGCGCTACAGCTGGTTCAGCCCAGGCCATTGTCCACTTCCTCTGAACATTGTCCACTTCCCAGCTCCATCCTGCCTGCCAGCATTTGTACTGCATTTGGGGACTTACAAACTTGGCATGTAAACACAAGCCTTCGCGTACCATGTCCTGCCCCCTGGATATCTTGGCTCATGTGGGACGAGGCAGGTTTGTTGTGATAGAAGTCCACGTGAGCCCGAGATCTGCTGAGATACGTGTGTCAACAGCCCAAACTGCCCCTGTCCTGGACCCTGCTCATCTGTGGGCAGCTAGGCAACTATCTCTCCTGGGGACAGGCCTTCCCTCCCTGTAGGGTGCACCCCTGAGGGCACCTCTTCTTTCTCTCATGGGCACTCAGAATGGCGTAGTAGTAACTTCTGCATACAAGTAGCAGGAAGCAGCTAAAGAGCAAGTGAGAGAAATAGGGTGAAGCAAGCCACCACCCCCATCCTGGCGCCTGTGGGTCAGTGGCTTCTTTTATCACCTTACCAAAATGGGCTGCCCCTCTGAGGAGCAGGGAAAAAAGGGGCAGGACCCCAGGACCATGGTGGGCTCCTCAGTGGTTAGTCTGTTTACTTAGCTGCCCGCTACCATCTCCCAAACCCGCCTTCTCTGGGATTTTTCCATTCGGCTTCTAAATGCTCTGTCTCCTGCAGCCCACAGTTAACATTTACATAAGCCAGGATGCTGGAGCTGTCCGTGTGGATGGCACAAATAGCGTTACCCACCATGGCAACTAGCACTTGTGTGGACACTGCCCAGGAATCTGCAAGAACAGTCCAGGCCAGCCCTCTAGCTTCAGGACCAGAGCTCCAGGCATCTGCCCCCGCATGGCAGGCAGGAAAACTGTCCTTTTCCTTCCGGGGGAAAAACAAATGACCAGTTGAGACTTGTGAAGTGTGTGACATTGAGAACCACGGGCATGGGTACGAGGAAGCCCAGAAAAGGCGTTGCACCAAGGTGGTACCCAGGAGGGACACTCATGACCCCAGAGCTCAAAAAGAGAAAAGGAGGCTGTGACCTACTCAACCACGGCAGCAGTTGGATGGTCTAGGCTCTGCTCTGGGCAGTGAACAAACAAATCTCTGTCCTGATGGAGAAAGCAGAGGAGACGCAAATAAGGAGATGGTTTGAGAACAGAAGAGCAGGTGGGTGGCACAATTGGCAAAGCGCATGCCTTGCAAGCGCAAGGACCTGAGTTCAATCCCCAGGACCCTCGTTTTTTTTTAAAGGCCATGTGTGGCAATACACACTCTTAGGGGCTCCCTGGCCATCCAATTTTTAGCCTACTTAGTGAGCTCTAGACCAGTGTGACCCTGTCTCAAAATAAAAAGTCGATGATGCTTATCTTAGTGTTCCTACTGCTGTACTGAAAGAATTGGGGAGGAAAGGGTTTATTTGGCTTACACTTCCACCCTGCTGATCAGCATAAAAGGAAGTCAGGATAGGAACTCAAACAGGGCAGGAACCAGGAGGGAGGAGCCAATGTAGAGGCGATGGAGGGGTGCTGCTTATTGGGCTTGTTCACCATGGCTTGCTCAGCCTGCTTTCTTACAGAACCCAGGACCCAGAACCACCAGTCCAGGGATGGCACCACCCATAAATCACTAATTAAGAAAATGCCCAGCGGCCTTGCGTACAGCCCAGTCTTATGGAGACATTTTCTTAACCAAGGTTCCCTCCTTCCAGATGACTTTAGCTTGTGTCAAGCTGACATAAGACTATCCAGCACAGTACTTTAAAAACAAAACCCTAAGTTTTTGTCCAGACTCTGCACGCATGCACACGCATGTTTGCATGCACCTGCCCACATGTGCACATGTAAAGAATGGAGTGATGAGTTGTGGGGAATTAAAGGTTGAACAGGGCTTCAGGGGATGATGCACTGTGACTTTGGGGTCTGTGGTTAGGGCATTTGTGACCAGGGAGAGGTGACACAGAGGCTCAGGCACAATTTTGAAAAGTGACCTGAGTTGCTCCCATGTGCCGACATCTTGAACCCAGTCTTCCAGACTCCAGAGCTGCAAGAAATAAAATTTTGTTTATAAACCATCTGTCCCCTGGTGCTTTGTTGCAGGAGCCAGAGCTAAGACGTTGCACAAACACATGAACGTGCCCTGGTCAGCACAGTGCTCTGCCCATGTCCCCTGGGATACATCGGTCAGTTCCCATTACTTTTGTGAAATGCCTGAAGCTGTTAACTTATAAAGAGAATAGGGTGGGAATGGCTCGGAAGGTAAAATCACTCGGTGCAAAACCTTGAAGCTAAGTTCAATCCCAGCAACCCACATGTCATAGTTAGGGTTTCTATTGCTGTGAAGAGACACCATGACCACTGCAACTCTTATAAAGGAAACCATTTAATTGGAGTAGCTGACAGTTCTGAGGTTTAGTTCATCATCTTCATAGCAGAACATGGTAGCATACATGCTACCCCCTTTTACCCAGGGGTGGGTAAGAGGAAGCCAGAAAAGGCATTGCACCAGGATAGTACCCCAGGACAGACACTCACAACCCTGGAGTTCGAGAAGATAAAAAGAAGACTGTGACTTGCTCCCCAGTGGCCGCAGTTTGATGAGCCAGGCTCTGATCTGGGCGGTGAACAAAACAAAGCCCTGTCTTTCTGATGGAGAAGGCAGAGGAGAAGCAAATGAGATGGTTTGAGAATGGTCTTGTTGATCCTGCTTCTTTGCAAACCAACTGTATGAATTTAGGGTAGAGATGGTCCTCTCTCCATCCTTCAGGGTCTGACAGTAGTCAGTGCTCCCAGGCAAAACTGCTCTTTTACAAAGCCCTCCAGCAAGGTTATCCCATACCAGCTCAAGTCCCTCCCCACATCCCATGTGCTTAAAGTGAGCTTCATTTTGAGAGGGCAGGCCAGTACGTTGCCAGGTGAACAGGATGGAGTCAGCGCCATGAGACTGACTACAGATCTGTCACCATCCCAGTGGTGGGTGTCAGGTGTTTATGGGAGCCAAGTTGGGAAAGGGAACTTGGAGGGGCTTATTGGAGCTGTGAACCCCACCTCTGTACGTATATCTAGAGGAGTCAAACCTCAGATGGTGCTGGGGTAGGTGCGAGATGCCACTGTGATGCCCCCTGCATCTCTCATCCCTTCTACTAGGAAGGAGTGTGTATGTAGATCGGTGTTTGTGTTCCATCCTCTCCTCTTAGGGAGTCTGTAAGAGACCCTGCCGAGAGCAGGATAATCCAGAAACTAATTCATTCCCCTAAGTGCCCCGCAGAGCACAAGGTCAAAGAGAACACCCCCAAAGAGTTATGAGGTGAGAGAACATGTCACAAAAGGGTAGAGTATGAGCCATCCCAGCAGGGGGCAGTGTGGCCCTAGAAACCATGGAAAGAGCCCCAGAAACCTCCTTGCCCCACCCTCCCACCATAGGGACCTTGTGAGGCCAGGACCCTCACTCAGCCTGCTCCAGTGTGGACAGCAGCAACCATAAGGTGGCCTTCATGCTTTGATGTAGTTTGCATGGGCTCACAGGAGAAGTTGCTAAACCAGAGGGTCCCCACAGATCAACCTAGCTGATGTCCCATGAGCAATCCTCCAGCCCATCTAGATAGGGGCTAAGCAGACTTACAGGAGATCCAAATAGGAGATCCCAGGCTCAACCCAGTCCCTGGGCTTTTTTGGATTAGGACATGGAAGCAGGAAAAAAAAAGCCCAAGTCCCTGTGTACTGTTCAGTGAGTCCTCAAAGTTGTTACACCCACACACTAGGAACCACGATAGGCCCAAGTCCTCTCAGGACACCCCAAACCCCTAAATCCGGCATTGTCATGAAACTCACTTTAGCCAGCTGCCCACAGGGACATTGACATGGAATTTTCGTTTCTGGTTTGGCTTGACCAAATGGAAAGATCTGCTCAGTGGCCGCTGGCCATGACAGTGGGGAAGGGAGGAGCTCTGGGCCAGCATAGCTGTCTGCCTGCTGTGAAGGGCACCCATGCTCTGCAGATCACACCAGGACCCCTGGCACAGTCAAAGGGCTCTGTAGGGCCCCTTCCCTGTCCTGCCTGCCTCGTGCGAGCCTCTCCCATAAGGCAAGGGCCTTAAAGGGTCAAGACAATATGTCCGCCAACTTTTTTAGGTTTAGGGCTAGGGGCTAATTGGGCCATGTCCACCTGTAACAGCCTCTCTCGGCTGCTGTAGAGGGAATGTCAAACCCCTTCCAGGAGCTTCTTTGTGCATCTGCAACCCCCTAACAGGCTCCTCGGGTGCTGGATTGAGATGCACGGTTCTCATTCCTCCAGGTAAATTTGCAGCCCAGGCTACCAGACACAGAGGCATCAATGGACTGCTAAAGCAACATATTCCCCACCTATATAATGGTGTACCTTAACTAAAAGGTGCCCCTTCTCCCTGACATTTTCAGAATCATACATTCTTCCCTAGATCTCACTCTCACCTAGCCTCCCCCCACCCCAGTGGAAAATGGTGTCTCCTCCCGCTTGCCATACCCCTGGGAATCAGAGACAGCATGTCTGCAGGGCTATGCTGTAGACTGCGCATCAATTACATGGAATGAACTCTTCCTTTTCCTCTGAAACCTGTGAAAAGAAGGCAGCTCCCTCCAACTCCGTGTGTGGACATGAACCATCCTCAGAGCTCCTGCCATGCTGTTTTCTCCATGCTAATAACGCTCTAATGAATCTCTCCCCTCAAAGATGATCCATCTCAATATCCCCCCTTGCCCTTCAAACCCAAGGCCTTTTTCTTGCTCTGCCATTGCCTTTCTAGATCACCCTACAGTATGTGGGACTCCAGAATCCTGTGTACCCTCCTCTGGCCTAAGTGGGTTTGTACATTTAATAGGTCACTGCCATGGGGGTCCATACCCTTTGGCCCCAGAACAGTGCCATGGACAGTTATCATGAGAGAAGCCGGGCACCAAGTGGAGCTCAGAGCTGCATCATGAGTGGCTTATCTAAGGAGCTTAGGAGGAGGCGTGGGGAGGCAGCCACACATCCGTCTGCCTATCATCCCACCCTTTCCCCCACACAGCCCACTGCCAGCCCTGAGTTAGGAGGACCACAGACAGAAGAGGCCTCTGTGGCCACTTAGGTTGTACAGGGTTCACTGCCCAGAGCAGACATCCCAGGTCAGCCAGGGCTGATGTCCAATAGTGCCTGTCTAACCAAATGCCTGCCATGGGCTACTTCTGCCCACAGCCAGGGGCAGCATGCTTTCCTTGTCCTCCAGCACCCGGGCTTTGCTCTCTCCTAGCCCTGGCCTTGGGCATCAGACATATAATACTCTCTCTCCCCCAGCCTTGGTCTTTATCTATGACGTGAAGATGGGAATAGTGCCATAGCAGAGTGATGACGGCTCTCCAGAAGGCACAGGTTCTAATCCTTCAGGCCCAACAATAGATCACCATCCTCTCAAAGGGATGCCCAGATTGATTCACCTAGAGATGAGAGGCGACCCTGGACTCTCCAGGTGGCCAGTGACCTCATGAGATCACGTGAACAAAAGATAAGTTCCAAAGCAGAGGACAGAGGCCACAAGAAGCAGGCAGAGGCAGAGGAGTGGGGGAGGTTGCTAGGGGCTATAGAAGGCAAAGAGTCTCCCTCAGAGCTGCAGGAGATCCCAGGCCAGCCTTGCCTTGACCCTGGGACCCTGACTTTAGGCTCCTGTTCCCAGCACTGCAAGACAATGGATGCTGACTTAAGATGTTCAGCTGGTGCGGACAGGTCACAGCATCAGCAGGGACCCACACTGGCCGTGAGGGGTCACTACCTGTTTCCTTGCAAGTGCCAGGCAGAGCTCAGTCACTTTTGCACAAGGTCCCTAAAGAGGATTCTCCCACCTCTGCCTCCCTGCCTCTTCCTTTGGCCCCAGGATGACTGTGCTGCAGGAAGGCGGGGGTGGGGAGTGGAGGGGTGGGGACAGTGAGGGTGACCTATGACTGTTGGGAAGGGACAGCAGCCAATGGAAGCCATGTGGTAGAGATCAGAGTAATTGCATCCTGGCCCCTTTCCGGGCTTGCCCCACCTTGGAGGAGCCAGTGTGGCAGCCAATACATTAACTGCAGCTCTGGCTCCCAGCCCTAGTCTCCAGAGCAGAAACTGATGCACACAGAGGTTAATCTCAGACAACCTGTCAGCAGCCCACAAAGCAGGATAAGACCTACGTCACAGAGGCACACAGGGACAGTCAGTCACCCTCCACACACTACCCTTTGTCCGGCTCAGTCCCGGCCTCCCTGCCATACTTCCCTGGGACCCGCTACAGCTCATCTTTCCTCCAGGAGGCTGACTTCAGGTCATGGTGCCTTTCTGAGCCTCCTTTCTTAGCTGTAGAGTGGACTGTACACGGGCTGACACATGCAGCCTGCCTGGTCTCGGATGCCGTGTGGATGGAGTCAGGGGTAAAGGCTGGCTTTCTTCCTTTGGCTGAACCAGAATGGGAGGCTTTGGGAAGGTGGCTCATTCCCTACCTGGTCCTTTACAGAGTGTCAATGACACTTGTAAAGCGGCCAAGCTTACAACTGCAAGCCACCACAGAGATGCCCCAAGAAATGCAAGACATGTAGGAGGAAATGGTGGCCCACTCCTGTAATCCCAGCACTTGGGAGGCAGAGGTGGGTAGATCTCTGAATTCAAGGTCACCCTGGTCTACAGAGTGAGCTTTTAGACAGCCAGGGCTACACAGAGAAATCCTGTCTCGAAAAAGCAAAAGCAAAAGGAGGGAGGGAGGGAGGGAAGGAGGAAGGAAGGAAGATAGAACGAACGAAAGAAAGAAAGAGAAAGAAAGAAAGAAAGAAAAAAGAAAGAAAGAAAGAGAAAAATATGTAGGTGGGAGGAAGTAGATTTCCGAGTCTCGAACTATTTGCGATCCCTGAGATCCAGTGCACCCATCCAATAAACAAAATGTCTCAAGTGTCTATTGAGTGCTAAGCAGAAAATCAACTTAATGCACATGCCTTTCTTTTCACTCTTCATTTCCAATGGAGCAAGACACAGCCCTGAGAATGTTCAGGTCCAGCCTGCAGTCTTACAGGCATCAGCTCCTTGTGTGTGCAATCAGAAAGCGTTGAAGCTTTACTGAAAGCTTCCCTCAGGGAGCCGCTGTCATTATTAATTCAAGAACATTATGGGGAAATGACTCCCCTCAGGAAGGTCGGGCTTGGGGACGGTATTCCCCTCTCTGGTGTGCTGTGAGTCTTTCCTGCTTGTGGATAATAAGCCTCAGACCAGTGTGGTCCCTATTTCTGTACCAATCTAGGTGACTTCTGGCTCAAACCACACAAACTGGGGTTTCTCTGGACCACAAGCCCAGTCACAAACGCTCAGTGTAGAGATGAGAAAGAAGCGGTTGTCATGAGAGCTGTGGAGAATTGTGTTGATTGACTCTTTGCTGGGGACTTTCAAGCAAGAAAAAGCAGCCAGGAGTGGGGGGCACAACACGCCAAGAGGAGTCTATCTGATCAGGCTATGGATGCTCCCATAAGAACCTGCCATAAAGCCCCAAAGCTGAGCATACAAACTGGGGGTTCAGAATGCCATCATCACCTGCCATTCCCAGAAAAACTGCCAGTTAGAAGCTGAAATCCTGGTGACTTGATACAGGAGAGGGAGAAAGAAGAGTTCCAGAGATGGGGGATAGAGAAAGGCCCAAGGGCATAACCCAGAAGAATGTGGGGTTCACTAAGAACAAACAGTGGTGGATGATTTGGGCAGTTACTGAAGTTACCTTCAAGATGGCTTCTAGAAAGGACTTGTGAGCCACCTGCCTTCCTGGCTACCTGGTCACTGATATGTAAATGAAGTAAGGCAGTGAGGACAGGAACAGAGATACCTGTGGATAGTGAAGACCACTCAGGGAGCAACAGGCATCCACGTGGTGTCCCAGCTTCACAGGCATCCACGTGGTGTCCCAGCTTCACAGGCATCCACGTGGTGTCCCAGCTTCACAGGCATCCACGTGGTGTCCCAGCTTCACAGGCATCCACGTGGTGTCCCAGCTTCACAGGCATCCACGTGGTGTCCCAGCTTCACAGGCATCCACGTGGTGTCCCAGCTTCACAGGCATCCACGTGGCGTTCCGGCTTCACAGGCATCCACGTGGTGTCCTGGCTCCACGGGCATCCAAAGCTTCACAGGCATCCACATGATGTCCCAGCTTCAAAGGTATCCACATGGCGTCCCAGCTTCACAGGTATCCACGTGGTGTCCCGGCTTCACAGGCATCCACGTGGTGTCCTGGCTCCACAGGCATCCACAGCTTTACAGGCATCCACGTGGTGTCCTGACTTCACAGGCATCCACATGATATCCCAGCTTCAAAGGTATCCACATGGTGTCCCAGCTTCACAGGCATCCACGTGGTGTCCTGGCTCCACAGGCATCCACAGCTTCATAGGCATCGACATAGTGTCCTGACTTCACAGGCATCCACATGATGTCCCAGCTTCAAAGGTATCCAAGTGGCATCCCAGCTTCACAGGTATCCACGTGGTGTCCAGGCTTCACAGGCATCCACGTGGTGTCCCAGCTTCACAGGCATCCACGTAGCATCCCAGTTTCACAGGCGTCCACGTGGCATCCCGGCTTTACAGGCATCCACGTGGTTTCCCAGCTCCATTTCTGAGGTGATAAACACACTGATTATAAAGGAACTTGGAGTGGAGAAGTTACCTGGCTTACCATAACCCAAGGCTACAGTCTATCATGTGAAATCAAGACAGAAGCTGGGACGGCTAGCCACATGACATCCTAGAGTAGGGAGGAATAACGGCCTGCACGCTCTCTGCTCAGCTCAGGTTTTCCATTCCCATGCAGCCGGGGGTCACAAGCTTAGGGGATGGTACCACCACATTCAGGGTAGGGTTTTCTACCTCAACACAATTAAGAATACCTCTCAGACACGTCCACTAGCCAACCAATCTAGAGAGTCCCTCACTGAAATGGTTCTAGACGGTGTCAATTTGACAATCAAAACCAAGCATCACACATGGTTTATTAGCAAGTATTGAGATTGACATGTAGGGTTAGGGACCAGGCAGGTTAAAAACAGACCTCCTCGGAGAATTAAGGGGTACCCTTGGCTGGTAGTCAGAGCATGGACACCAAGATAAATGGGATCTGGGGTCTGGGAATGTAGCTCAGTAGATAGACTACTTGTCGATCAAGCATAAAGTCCTGGGTTCAATCCTCAGCCCTGGATAAACCTGGTGTCACCACACCTGTGCATGCCTGTCATCCCAGCACCCAGAGCTGGGGCTGGAAGATCAGGAGTTCAAGGTCATCCTCAGTTACATAGCAAGTTTAAGGCCAGCCTGAGATACATGAGACACTCTTAAAATATTAATAATATATAGTAATAATAACCATGATAGAGAGATGGGTTAATGGGTAGGAACACGTACTGTTCTTACAGAGAATCAGAATTCAGTTCCCACATCCACAGCAAGTAGTTCACAACCATCTGTAACTCCAGCACCAGGAGGTCTGATGCCCTCTTCTGGCCTCTGTAAACACCCACACAAAGACACATACACATAATAAAAGTAAAAATAGGACTGGAGAGATGGCTCAAAGGTTAAGAGCACTTTCTGCTCTTCCAGAGGTCCTGAGTTCAATTCTCAGCAACCACATAGTGGCTCACAACCATCTATAATAAGATCTGGTGCCCTCTTCTGGCCTGCAGGCATATATTCAGGCAGAATACTGAATATATAATAAATACATCTTTTTAAAAATATATATCTTTTTTAAAAATTAAAAAAGATAAATGTGAGTCTTAGTAATGGTTTTTAAGGTCAAAATTGGTACCAAAATATCCCATGATGGATAAAATATTAAAATTTTAAATAATACAAAGAAGCATTTGGCAGCAGGCCTGGGGCCCATAGACTCTCTCTGAGTGGCAAGGCTGTTCTGGGACAGTGGTGCCTGCCTCCCACCGGCCCACCCACCAGCTAGGAGAACCAAGCATATGGGCCATTTGCCTCTTAGGAGTCAAGGAAGTTTTTGTTTTGAGAAAACTAAAAAAGAACATTCGTTGGTAAGATTGACATCTTTTTAAAAAAAAATGGGGAATGGGGCAGCTGGAGAGAGGGCTCAGTGGTTAAGAGTACTGGCTGCTTTTCCATGGGACCTGAGTTCAGTTCCCAGTACCCACATTGGGTGGCTCAAAACTGCTGTTAACTCCAGCTCCAGAGAATCTGATGCCCTCTCCTGGTGTGTGTGGGTACTGCACAACGTGGTCTCTCTCTCTCTCTCTCTCTCTCTCTCTCTCTCTCTCTCTCTCTCTCTCTCTCTCTCTCTCCATATATATATATGTGTGTGTGTGTGTGTGTGTGTGTGTGTGTACATGTATATATTCTAACAAAAATAAATATATATTCTAACAAATATATGTATGTATGTGTGTGTGTATATGTATATATATATATACATATATACACACACACTCACACACATATATCTTTAAGTTTTATGGTAGAAGACTTAAATCCACAAGAAAATGAATGAGCCATGGGCAGCATCCAAATATAAACGAGCCTCAGTAGAAATAGTTAAATGTATAAAATATGAAAAAACAGAACCCCACAGTATTTTTAGTACCATTACTAATGGGGGGGGGTGGAGGAATGAATCTGGAAATGAGTTTTAACAGCAAGTTTTTCTTTTCTTTTCTCTTCTTTTCTTTTTTCTTTTTCTTTTTTTTTTATAAGACTCTGTGTAGTCCTAGTTGTCCTGGAACTCACTCTGTGGAATAGGCTGACCTCGAACACAGAGATCCGCCTGCTTCTGACTCCTGAGTGCTGGGATTAAAGGCGTGCGCCACCAGCACCCAGCTCTGAACAGCAATTCTTAACATAAAACAAGCAGGAGTTTAAGCTCTTTCCTAAATGGTCAGATAGTAACACAACCCAAATTTAGGTTTTAAATGCAGCGGAGATAACATTTATTGAGGTTGAATATAACATAATTATCTCCTGAAAGTAATTCTGTCCTCTCCCAGGGGCCCTGTTTCTGTTTCCTGGCTTCTTCTCTCTCCCTCACTCCCAGGAAGAAATGCACATATGAAATTGAGAAGCTCAGATCCGAATAGGAGAAAGATGATGCAATATGTGGCTTTCTGAAAACTGCATTTTCCTGATTTATCCATTTCCTTCCTGTAAATTTTATAATTTCATTTTTCTTAATAGCTGAATAAGAACTCATTGCAGATTGCTTGTTTTTTTTTTTTTTTTAGCTCAGACCCTCATTTGGTCCTACTGTGTGCCAGATGCGAAAGCAGGGTCTACTGAGATGGGAAGGTAGAATAAAGCAGGTCATGGTTGATGCCCACACACAGTGTGGCAGCACAGAAATGAGCAGACCATGCAGGCCGGGCCCACTGTCTGGGTTACTCCGCCTCTCTGAAGAACCCTTTGCTCTGCTTGAGTGTATGCTGGGTTTGTTGGTTTTTGTTTTGCTTTTTTTTTCTTGTGGTTTGTTGTAATGTTCAAAACACGGGCTAAGTATCTCTTACCTAAAAGGTTTGAGGCCGGAAATGTTCCAGGAATATCCACCTTTACCTCAGAGATGCCTTAGGAATTCTAAACAAGCAATCCGTGGCTCATCTACCGTACATGCGCAGTGGGGAATTCTGGACAGCATTGGCAGTGTGCCTGTGTTTTGACTGGGACCCATCCTGGGAGGTCAAGTCTAGGTTTTCTGCTCATAGTAAAAAGTCAGTGCTTCAAAAGCTTCAGGTTGGTACTGGAGAGACAACTCATCCATTAAGAGCTAGTCTGTACCTTCAACATATATGACTTCCCAAAACACAATATGTCAAGATTAGCAATAAAGAGAAAAGTGGTCCCTTAAGGTGTGCTTACACAGATTCAAAGCCTCTGAACTTGCTCAACCTTGTGCTGGGACAATGACTCAGTCAGTAGTCCAAGACCCAGAGCCAGCCATGTGGCAGGTGCTTGCAACCCCAGCAAAACATCCATACATATAAAAAAAATCTTTCAAAAATAAAGAAAGCTGAACCATACAACTGTGAGTCTAAGGCCAGCATGGGCCACACCATGTTCCTGTCTCAAAAGCAAACAGACAAAATCAATCAATCAAACAAAAACCAGTAGAGAATTAAGGCACACAGAGATCCCAGGATTCTATGCTACATAAAAGATCTTGGGAAGGTGACAGTTTGTAACACATGGAGAGTGGCCTTGGGAGGGGAGGACCTTGCCTCCATCCTCTGGGACTAGCTGCAAATGGATGTCCGTTTGTACTGCCCAGCCCATGGTGTTTCTGTACAGCAGCCCCAGCAAGCCAGAACACATCTCTATGCTAAAAATAAAAATCCCAAATCCAAACACCCGCTCCTACCTCCGCCACCATTCTGAGTACCCCTGCTAGGATAGTCACGGACCTTCCCCACAGCTGCAAGCAGACCCCCCTTAAATCTGAGCAGAGCTGCTGGGTGGAAAATACCAGTGCTGTGGGGATCTGTCTGTTAGAGCAGGAACCCCACAGCAGGGAGCATGCACAGTACTGAGGAGCAACAACCTTCTTAGGGCTGCAGGGGCTTGCAGAGTGCCGCCTGGGGAGGGTTAACCACACAAATGCTACCTTGCCTTATTAGGAGTGTCTGCATTCCTTAGGAACACTCTGTTGCAATATTTCAACCCCAAATCTGGCCAAGCAAACAGAGCAGACTGCAATAAACAATTATGGGTTCAATGGACTTAAAGCAACCACATCCTAACCCAAACAAAAAAACACCTCACTAGATAGGGTTGGCCAGGTCATTTCATGTGCCTACAGGGAGTTTTTGTGTGTGTGTGTCAAGGGGGGTTAGGCTTTGACCCATGTCAGGGTACAGATATGGTCATAAAAGGGACTGAGATTTAAAAGCCTGCTATCCCACACTGGTGACCTCCTAGCTTTATTAGAGTCTTTAAGGTAGGGAAGTCTGGCGGTAGCTGGATCAAAGAAACTCAGCAGCTGAGGCCCTCTCACTCCCACTGTCTCTGTAACTGGGTCATGGCGTCTTTGATTTGATGCCATCAATAGACAGGAGTTGACCATCACTCAGGGAAGCAAGGACTCTGTGAGTTTAAGGTCGGCCTGACCTACATAACAAGTTCTAGACCAATCAGGGCAATAAAACCTTGACTCAAAAAGAAGAAGAGACTCGGGGAACTGGGTCTAATGGCTCAACTATTAAAGTGTGAGATGCTTAAGACTGTGGGCCTTAATTCAGACCAGGACCCGTATAAGCCAGTCTTGGTTGTCAAAGCCTGTGATGCCGACACTGGGGAGGGGCGACAAAAAGGCTCTCTGGGGCTTGCTGGACAGCTAGTCTAACAGAATAGGTGAGCTCCAGACTCAGAAAGACCCTGTCTCCAAATACAAGTTGGAGAGCAATGGAGGAAGGCATCAAAGATTGATCTCTGGCTTCCACATGCACACATATGCATGTACACCTGCATACACATCACATATGCGTGTGTGTATGCACACACATGCACACAAAACAATTATAAGTGCACATTCTACTCAGATGTCCATATGACTAGGGGAAAAATGTTACAGAGACCAAAAGAGTGAAAAAAAAGTCACAACCAAAAGAAACTCAATTTTACTATTGCGATCAATCGGGCAGAAATGAAGCTATACTAAAGACACACACCTATGTCCTCAGTCTCACAATGGTGAGCCCCCCAAAAATGGGACTGTCCCCAAGAATCTCATGCTGGGAGAAGGAAAGGGACCTAGCCATAGGGGAACTTGTGCATATCCCTGGCTTTCCTTAATCTTCAGCCTCACTTCAGGAACCCGAAAATGGACTTAGGTGATTCACTGGACCTCTGTCCCTCTTCCCAAGGTGACCATCTTGAACAAACCTGTTTTCAGCTCTCTGCTATTTATTCGAGCCTTTCAACCCTTATTGAGCATGGGTGGGCAGACGGGGACTAGGGCACAAGTTGTGAACTCCAAATTTGATAATACTATTTAGTTTGTCAATAAAATATCAGATTTTCACATCATAGCCCCTCCCTCCCCGCAAGGCTCGGGGGACACTGAAGAAGGGATAGAAGGATTGTATGAACTGGAGGACAAAGAAGACATCCTGAGAGAAACAGTGTCTTCTGGATACTTAGGACCGTTGCACTCAGGAGTGACGGCAGCTGCAGGTGACTGCACAGGACCTACAAGAGATCAGGACAGTCAGCATCCCAGCCAGTGGGAGGGACACAGGGTTCCCCAGGCCTAGGTGAGGATTGCCGGCAGCTGATGGCTCCTGGGAAGGAAGAGTCAGTTTCCTTCAGGGGTTTGGCCCTCTAGTATGTCAACCATGCTCCAGTGGATGGCCACATACCCTTTCACATACAAGTGACCATAATTGGACTCACTGAATCCTTCTTAAAGGACATGAAGGTAGGAGGGAGCCATGGGAGGAGTCAGGAAGAGCTGGGGTAGAGGTGGGAATGCTTATGACCAAAATTCTTTGTAGACGCACATGAGATTCTCAGATCATTAATTCAAATGTAAAAAATAAGTAAACTCTGCCCATAAACCATCAGAACAACATGGAAAATTAATATTAAGTAAGAGTCAGAAAATATGCTGCGTGGTCAGAATCTAAGAATCTTCACTCGGGGTGAAGAAAAATTTATGGGTCATGGAATCTTACAGAATTATCAAATAAACATGCTTCAGATTTCCAGAGGGGTCAGAGAAGGCATCATTCTCGCCCAGGGAAGAGACAATAAATGGAGGCAGAAATTATATAAAGTTGGTATATAAATGGAGATATAAAAACCTCAGGATCCTCCATAAATGAAGAATGAAATCTTGTCATTTGCAGGAGAATGTGAAGAACTGAGATTCTGATCTTAAGTAAAAAATCCAGGATGAGAAGTTCAAGTATTCTATATTGTCTCTCACACATAGGTGCTAACATTAAAAATAATAATATATTGAAAGCAGTAGAAAAGCCCCCCAATAGGGTAGGCAGATCATACCCAGGAAGGGAAGAGAGAAACAAAGAAGATAATACAGAGATGAGAGTGCAGGAATCAGTAAAGTCCGTCAACACATACAATCAACGTACATTGATACTTAGAATTTCTGAGTGTTGAGAAGCTTAGTCTTTCTATCAAGATGTTACCAATTTCTGGGTTGCAGCTACCTCCACAGGAACAGGTACAAAGACGCAACCACCAAGGGAGCAGGCTCAAGACAGAGACCTCTGTGGGACCGGGCGCCAGTCATTGACCTCCAAAGGAGCAGATCTGAGCCAGGGACATCTGTAGGAACAAGTCTGAGACAGTGACCTCGGCCCGAGCAAGCCCAAGGAAGCCTGAGACAGTGACACAGTCAACAAGACAAAACAGCAGCCTGTAGAATAGAAAAAGATCTTCACCAACCTCACATCAGACAGAGGGCTGATCTTTAAAATGTGCAAAGAACTCAAGAATTTGGTCATCAAAAGAACAAATAATCCAATAAAAAAAGTGATTACAGACCTAAACAGAGAACTCTCAACAAAGGAATATAAAATGGCTGAAAGACACTTAAGGAAATGCTCAACATCCTTAGCCATCAGAAATTCAAATCAAAACAACTCTGAGATTCTATCTTATACCTATAAGAATGGCCAAGATCAAAAACACTGATGACAACTTATGCTGGAGAGGTTGTGGGGAAAAGGGAACACTCCTGCATTGCTGATGAGAGTGCAAACTGGTACAGCCCCTTTGGATATCAATGTGGCAATTTCTCAGAAAATTAGGAAACAACCTACCTCAAGACCCAGCAACACCACTTTTCGGTATATACCCAAAGGATGCTCAATCATACCACAAAGATGTGCTCAACTATGTTCATAGCAGCATTGTTTGTCATATCCAGAACCTGGAAACAGCCTAAATACTCCTCAACTGAAGAATAGATAAGGAAAATGTGATACATTTACACAATGGAGTACTACACAGCAGAGAAAAATAATGACATCTTGAAATTTGCAGGCAAATGAATGGATCTAGAAAACATCATACTGAGTAATGTAATCCAGACCCAGAAAGACAAATATAATATGTATTCACTTATAAGTGGCTTTTAGACATAAAGCAAAGAAAACCAGCCTACAATTCACAATCCCAGAGAACCTAGACAACAATGAGGGCCCTAAGAGAGACATACATGGATCTAATCTACATAGGAAGTAGAAAAAGACAAGATCTCCTGAGCAAACTGGGAGCGTGGGGACCATGGGACAGGGCAGAAGGGGAGGGGAGAGGAAGGGAAAGGAATGCAGAAAACTATGTAGCTCAATAAAAACAATAAAAATAAAAGAATTTTCCAGAGCCCCATGACTTTAATCTCAGCACTTTGGGAGGCAGAGGCAGGTGGATCTCTATGAGTTTGAGGTCAGTCTGATCTACATAGCAAATTCCAGGCCATAGGGAGATTTTGTCTTTAAAAAATCATGTTACCCTTTTCTAAAAGAGAGCTAAGTGGGCTATTCGCTGATATGAAGACACACCCCAGAGCTGAAGTTGATCATGGGAATGTGGTATCAGCATTAGGGAAGAATAAATAGTGCTGGCGGCTGAGGCTCAGGGATGGAGTACTCGTCTAGCATGGGCAAGACCCTCGGTTTGATTCCCAGCACTGCAAAAGAGGCAGGAGGTAAACAAATAGGTCAGTGCAACCTAAGTGTGGAGGCAGAATGTCATCTGTCCCGGCCTGGAACCTCTGGTTGTGACCTTATTTAACACAGGGTCTTTGAAAGGATAAGAGCAGACTGGAATTAGGATGGCTCTAAGTCCAGTGGCTGGTACCCAAAGCGTCAAGTACACAAGACCCAGGGGAGACAGGCACAAAAAGCTGAGGCAGGCTAGAGCGAAGCTGCCACAAGCCCAGGAAAGCCTGGGGCTACCAGGGCCTACAACAGGGAGGAAGGGCTTTTCCTATGAGCTTTTGGAGGAGGCAAGGCTGGCCACCACCTGGTTTAGGGGCTTCTGTGGTTTTCAACTGTCCAAACCATGTTGACTTGTTGGAGTAGTCTTCAGCTTCTCTACTTGTGACCCCTTCATCCCTGGGAACTCTCTACCTGTCTCTACCTGGCCCTGGGTATATAGGTGAATAAAACAGATAAACAAAGCATTTTCGGTAATAGGTCCAGAAGAAATTTATTTGACAATGATTATTTTGTACACATACAACTTTACTATCTACTGATGCCAGAGCAAATCTGCACACTGATGAGGTGTATTTCTCATTGATTTTTACATAAAGAACTGGATCTTGCCTGAAAATTTGGTACTTTAATACTGTTCAACAATGATTTATACTTTATTTCCATAAACATCAATGCTGAGGACATCCCTTCCCATAGTATAAAATGGCAGAAAAATAGTTTCAGGACTCATGGAAAGTCTGTGCCAACTCCAAGCCAAGGTTCATTTGAAGTTTTCTGTTGTTGTTTGTTTTTTATTAAAATTCAAAGCCAGGCAGGTGGTGCCCACCTTTAATCCCAGCACTTGGGAGGGAGAGGCAGGCAGAGCTCTTATTTTTATTTATTTTTTATTTTTATTTTTTTTTTGGTTTTTTGAGACAGGGTTTCACTGTAGCTTTGGAGCCTGTCCTGGAACTAGCTCTGTAGACCAGGCTGGTCTCGAACTCACGGAGATTCGCCTGCCTCTGCCTCCCGAGTGCTGGGATTAAAGGCGTGCGCCACCATCGCCCGGCCGGCAGAGCTCTTGAGTTTGAGCCCAGCCTGGTCTATAGAGTAGGAAGCTAGGACTACACAGAGAAACCCTGTCCCCAAAATTAAATTAAATTTAATTAAGTTTAAAATTCAAGATAGCAACTCCAAAAGTTATTTTTAAAGGCCAACATTCCAGCACAAGGCAGACTAACAGTAGACGGATGTGTTACTTCGTGCAGAGTGATAGCGGTAGGGGAATCTCAGGATGACTTCTGTAACTAAACCATTAGATTTCTACAAGAGCAGGAAATTTTGCTGCCCAGTAAAAACAAAGTGATTCACCGCACACAGATACTCAGATGTGATGCAAGGTATTGCAGATGGGTTCGCTGGTGCTGCACAGCCCGATGGGAGTCCCAGTGTCAATGTGTATGATATGTGCTCAGAACAAAGGCTGCAGAGAAGTCACGCGACGCAACACAGTGCTCGCTGCCAGAAACGCCTTGGGCTCCCTGCATGGCTGGCTTGGAATGAATCTGGGGTCACTGGGTATTCAGAAGCCTCTTGCTGCTGCCGAAATCTCTGACTACCCCACATTCAGTGACGTGACACCTTAAAAGGGGTCACTGCCTACAGCTTACAAGCCGAGTGACAAAGGATCCACACAGTCACCTGAATTTCCACCGAGAACCTGGTGCAATGCCACAAGGGGTCTTTTCAAAGAGTGGAGGAGCAACTTGCTATTTAAGGCGAGAAAATGAACCCTTAGCCATCAGAGGCAGAAATACATTTATTTTAAATGAATCATAGAGCTAAAAGCCAAGATCATAAAACTTCAGAAGAGATCAGGGGACATGTTATGAGCCTTCAGTAGGGGAAAATGTAAGACAGAAAAGCATTTAACATAAAAGAAAAAATAAAATGGACTTTATAAAATCCAGATTTTCAACTCTTCAAAAGATACCATGAAGGTCTGGAGAGATGGCCCAGCAGATAAAGTCACCTGCTGTCAAGCCTGATAGTCTGAGTTCAACTTCTGGGATCTGCACCAGTGGAAGGAGAGAACTGACCCCTGAGGGTCGTCCTCCGATCTCCACGTGCATGTCACGGCATGAGCACACCCCCCCACACGTATACACACTCCACAAAATAACTATGTAAAAAATAAATGAAAGATACCCTTATGGGAAAGGAAGTTACAGGTGAAATATCTATACTTACATCTAACAAAGTATTTGTGTCCAAAGTATACTAAGAACTCACACGTACTTAATACTCAGTAGTGAAGGGGCTGGAGAAACAGCTCGGCAGTTTTTGAGCATGCGCCGCTCTTGCAGAGGACTCAGGTCTGATTCTCAGCACCCGCTTTGGGAAGCTCACAACCGCCTGTAACTCCAGCTCCAGGGAGACCTGGTGGCTCTGGCTTCAGAAGACATCTGAACTCATTTGTGCACATGCTCACACGTGTACACTCGTGTGTGCGCGCACACACACACATACACACACACAACTGAAGACAAAACAAAACTTCAAAAGGTCAGCAGTGAAATGTGTACTGTAGCAGCTCCCTGGGACATTAGAGGTGTGCGGTGAGTATACAGTGCGTCCTTCCAGCTGCTGTCTCTGCAGGGACACGCATCTACCTTTTAAAGCAGGCTGTAGCTGTCCTGTTCCACCCAAGAGGAAGGCAGTGCACTGCACAGATTCTGTCTGAAGATATATGCTGACCCAGTATTCGATGGGAGGTAGCTAAGCCCAGATTCTGGGAGGGAGGGGAAGCTGGCATCCTTTGTGATGGGCAGGACGGTAAAGGCCTCAGCAAGTGGTGAGTACAGGCCCGTGATCATTTTTGCAATCCACTCTATTCCGCCCACCACCATCCCATTCTGTGCCAAGGTCCAGAGACGCTGAGTGACCCTTCGAAGGCCACACAGCCAGCAAACGGCACAGCTGGACTGCAGCGTCAAAGGCTCCTGCAGCAGAACCTCGATTCTAATCTTCAGACATTTCCAATATTTTACGATGTGCAATTCCCTCTTTCCCCTACCAATTTACAGCCTGAGAAGATGAGAACATGATGAAACAGGAAGCCCACAAGCTGTGGATCCTTCTGAGGTGATTCCAATTGTGACCTAATTTCTAAACAGAACAGAAACCCATGTCCTGTGGACAGTGTGGGGGCTGAGAATGTCCCCAGGATATATTACCCTCAGATCCACAGTGGCTCATCTTTCAGAAAACAAAGAACATAAAAATGCCCATGCAAACCATTTCCTAAGAACTTATGGGGTTCCAGGGTCTTCTCTGGACTCAGGAGGACATATGTGGTGGCCATGGCATGTACCAGAGGGAGAGGGAGGAGGGGAGAAACCTTCTCTGCACAGGCTGAACAGCTAGTCCACCAGTTCCTATACATAATCCCAAGACTTAGCAAGCGGATACGACCCCCTCCTCTACCACGTTTAAGAATTTTATCAGGCTGTTGCCAAAACAAGTCAACTTGGAGCCGTGGCAGGTGTTTGCCACATGAGGCTGACCACTACCAAGGGAGCGTTATTGTTTCTGAGATCTCAGCAGGGCGTGGGTGAAACATTTGGACCACGCTCATTCAGGGCAGGGGCCAACTGGGTGGTGATTGCCCAGCCAGGCCGATGCAGGGTGTGGGCAAGGTGTGGACGTGAGAAACAAGGAGCCTGGCAGTGTTCGCATATACATTGACAAAGGGAGGAAGTGACCGCAGCGGCCTGGAAGCGCCTGTAGCTGGAGCTCCTGTCTAGAACCGGGACTATAGAACGTTGCATCTGCACGTTTGAATGAGTCTGTCTCTTTCCAAGGTAGACGGAGTGGGGCTCACGCTTGCCCAGTCAGCACTGAGCTGCAGAGCTTGGGCACCCTCCTCCTGCCTGTGGGGGGAGCCTGACACTACTGTAGACCTCAGGAAAGGTATTTGAAAAAGAGTACCAGGTAACTATGGCACCCAAGCATGGAAACTGTGGGCATGCAGGTGCCCAGGGCTTCCTGATGTCTCTCAGTTGAACAGGCTGGAGAATATTCAGAAAGGAGAACTCACTCTTCTTGGTGGATGAGGAGTGATCAAGGGTAAGTGGATTCTTAGTGTGCTGGTGGGAGATAGGCCTGGCAGTCTCCGAACCCCAGTACTAGAGATGGCTCCTGTTCTGGAAGCCTCCCTGTTACTGGGACAAAGCACTGACCAAAAGCGACCTCGGGGGAAGTGTTTAATTCATCTTACAGCTTCAAGTGATGGCCATCACTGAAGGAAGCCAAGACAGGAATCTGGAGGCAGGAGGTGAGGCAGAGACCATGGAGGAACACACTTCCTGGCTTGTTCAGCTAGCTTTCTCACGCAGGCCAGGCCCATCTGCGTAGGGGTGGTACCACCTACTGTGGCTTTGGCCTTCCTACTCAATTATCAATTAAGAAAATGTCTCACAAACATGGCCAGAGGCCGATCTGATCTCAGTTTGTCAGTTGAGGGTCCCATTTCCCGGGTGGCAAGTGGACACAGACTAAACAGAACATTCCTGAGGCCCTGCCGTGAAAGATATCAGTCACTGTGGGTGAGACTAATGTTGGGTACTGGGAGGAGGTGAGGCAGCAGACTAAAACTGGGGGTCTTAAGTACATACCTCCATAAATGGAAGTGGCTCAGACCTGGGAGCATCACACTGCTCAGATGATTCTCTAGGTGCTCAATATAGGCTTCCAGGCTACACAGAACGCTTGGGGTTTTGGATGCAGATCCTGGGTTTTCATGCAGGCAGCCTGACTTTGGTACCTGGCAAGCATGATTCCAGTTTCCTTTTGCAAAGGAGGCTGGTGGTGGGTATCAAACAGATGCTGATCCAGTGTGTCCCTCACGTCCAGGCCATTGTATGGTCATTGCTTCTCCCTTAGAGACTGTAACATTTAAGATACCCCAACTTCGCACACCGTTGGGGACTGGCTGTTTTCCTGTCAGCATGGTGCTGGAAGAGCACACACCCAGGCCTACAATCCCTTTTGCTGCAACAGCCATGCCCCAAACTGGAATTCCTGGAGATGCACCACAGAGAGCAGGACGGACTGCCCTGCCCCAAGCATCGTTCCCCATAAAACCTGACACGGGCAAGGGGCCCTGGCATATTTTGTTTACAATCTGCCTGTGACCTGCTTCAGAAATATTAGTGAGTCCCAGTGAAGCAGATCTCTGGTGTGGGGATGAATGGAGGGGTCTCATAGTGGATGGAACATATGTAGCATTTTCTCCCTGTAATCTGGGAAGTTCTGATGCTGGAATAAACTCCCAGGGAATTTTCTGAGAAGGGACCTATCTTCCTCAAATGAAAATAAATCTGGAATTATTTGCTCTAGTGACATTTTTGAAATTATTTATGACCTTGGCCCTCCTAATCAATTAGCAATTCATATAGCCCCTTCTACTGTTTCTCTCCTATAGGCATCTTCTAATCAGTGCTTGGAAGCTTCTAGAACCAAAACACTCATGAGGCTGACTTTAGCTCCTCAGAGGAGGTCTTTTGTCTGCACCAGATCTGTCTCCTTTGAACCTACCTTCCTGGTTCCTATTAGCCCTTTGGAACCCAGAGAGAGCCTGGCAGCCCCTCTGCAGCCAGATCCATCTTCGACCTGCTATCTCATTTAGGGGGTAAAAATGGGGGGCTCTGATTCAGAAGAAAATTTGAAACAACCCAAGGGAAAGACACCACTGAAGGTACTAACAGAGAAAAGATATCACTGCTGTTTCGTCTCCCCTGGTGTTTGTACTTAACAATTTAATAAATGGGCAGGGGGTGTCAAAATGTTAAGTCATTGGCCTGAATTTGGTTGAACGTATTGGGATTGTGTTTCTAAGGTCTGGGCAGTGCTAGACCGTGAATCCTGAGTCTCCTGCATCCATGATCACTAAGAACACACACACCCCACTTCCGGTTTCAAATGAAAATGTAAGGACGGTGAGTTTGTAAGTAGAATGGTTAAAGCTGTGCAATTTGTCACTTGAGATGACAACACCCTTAGGGCTCAGTTCTCGTCGGCTGAGTCTTCTGGTGGTGTAGTCAGCAGCACCTCACACACTCACAGGCACAGACACCAGTCATCTGCGCTCATTCAATGGGACCCCCTGTCCACTCCGGGTACCACTTTCCCATAACGTAGGAGGTGGAGTTGACCCCTAGCCTGGCCTCCAATTTGTCTTCTTGCCAACTTACCAGTTTGGTAGCCACATCAGACTTCAGGTCAGTCTAGATCCATCCCCAGAGCTTGGATGAGCAGAGTGTGTGCTATTCTCCAAACCCAGCACAGCAAACCCCGAGTTCACATACAACCGCGAGTTGGGATGGCCAATCCTTGCAACCCCACCCTCAGGTTACTTGCACTCGGCCGGGAAGTCCTGACCATGACAGCTGTTACAGTCCTGGCCTCCAACGCCCTGGAAACAGAGCAAGAGGGAGATGGGACTCAGAAGGAATGCTGGGCAACTCCCAGAAGGTGACACTTCAGTAAGAAGGGAGTTAGGGTTGGGGGTTGTGGAAAGCTGACCCCCGATGTAGAGCCACTGAAATTTTTCATACTTCCCCTCTGGAGCTGGGACTGATCATCAGAGGTGTTCAAAAGTGAGACAAAGGTGTTGAGGTTTCGCATCCCTAAGTAGCTAGTCACCAGCTGTGACTTCACCTGGAAGGAGGTGGCATGAAGTGGGTGGCAGAGGACGGACACCGCTCAGGGAAGGATGCCTAGGACCACAGACAACCTGCAGTGACGGTCAGATGAGCAGATGTGTTAGTTAGGTCGTGAAGGATGACTGATGGCCTTCATTTATGTTAATGAGAAAGTTTAAAGAGATCATTTCAGGTTGCAGGGAGCCTTGGCGAGGGGTACCATAATATCCACGCAAACTTCTCTGGCCACATAGCTTACACCCAAGTCAAGACATCTCTGGGGGAATAGGGGAACTTTAGTAATAACTTTCAGTGTGGTAAGTTTCAGCGTCACTTCACAGATGGGGAAACTGAGGCACAGAAAAGAATGCTTGCCCACTTGTAAAAAGCAGCGGCCGTGTGGCCGGACCAGACTTCACACAGACAAACTTTGAAGGCATCGCTGAAGCGTTAGCAGGATGGTGATGAGCGGGATTATATTCCAGCTAGCTTCCTTTGTCCTTCTAGGTATTAACTGTCCCAGTCTCCCATCTCTCCCACGGCTTAGTCTTTGACTTTCATTTACCGGTAAGTGGAGGATGTTTGGATAAGTGGGTATTTGGGTATATGAAAGAATGGGTGGGTGTATGACTATTCAGATGGGTGTTGGTGGAAGAGTGAATGGGTGCTTGGATTGATGGATGGATGGATAAATAGATGGATAAATATATTTTTTGAGTGGATGGATGTTCAGATGGATGTACGGATGGATGGATGGCTTGGCTGGCACTCTGGGAAGAGCACTGACTAGGTCAGGTGTCCTAGCCATGTGAGAAGAGGAGAGGAAGTGGGTGCCTTGCATGGTTTTCTGCCACTTGGACAGAACACTTGAGACGGGGTAAGTTATAAAGAAAAGAGGTTGCTATGGCTCCGATGTGACCTCTCCCCTCTGGAAAGTCTTCTTGAAGTTTCATCTCCACTGTGAAGTGCTAAGGATGAAGTCTCTACCCACCTCTGGTGGGTGAGTGTGGGGCCTGGGGAGATGATTAAGATTATCTGAGGTCACTAGGGTGGGGCCATCAGTATTGAACCCGGTGTCTGTCTAGAAGAGAGAACCCATGTGACGCTGTGTGAGGCCTTGGGCCTCTGCCAGCAGGAAGTCCACTATCAGATGTGGCCAGTTGACATCAGACCAGGATTATGAGCCAAAATAAACTTCTTTTACAACTTGCCCAGCCTGTGGTCTTGTCTTATCAACAACAGAATACGAGTTGAGGCAGAAGTTTACTTTGGCTCCTACTTTCACAATCTGGAAAGTCCAAGGCCAGTTATCTACACGTGGTGGGGGGACTTCAAGGGCTTCACATGACTGACTTAACTCACGATGGAAGAAGAAACGCAAGCAGGTGTGTGCAGAGAACACAAAATGACTGGGGCCAGCAGCCTGTGTACTGATACCTACTTTAGTGCTAACCACTTCAGTTCCCAGACAGCAAAACTCACCCACTCCTGAGATAATTAACCCTGGTCCCCAGGGCTAGCCGTGAATCTCTCAGGAACCTCATCTCAATACTGGTCCACTGGGAATTAAGACCCCAAACATGAGCTTTAGGGGACATGTTTCAGTCACAGCAGGGGAGGAAGGCACCTACAAGCTTTTGTGGGCATCACACCTCACCCCACACTGGCTTTGATGTGATAAATGAAGCCAGGAGATGGCTTTCACAAATGACGTATGTTTATCACAGAATAATTCAATATAAAACAATAAGCCCCATGGAATCAGTCAGTCATCTGAACAAAGCTTCCTACTAATGAACCACACACGCACAGTCCTTCCGGATGGGAGCAGATAGCTCCAAGACCTCCCCCTTAGGAGACCACCAGACAGCCCGAGAATGACCCCAGAGTGGTGGATCTGGACTGCATCTGGTATAAGACTCTCTGCCACCAGAAAGTTTCCAGCCAGAGACTCTTGCCCAGTGCTAGAAAACAGACAGAGACCCAAGCCTCATGCTGGCAACAAAATTCTCAGAGCTAAGGACATCATCATCTGGAGGTTTAGAAGTACAAAGTCAGCTGCCTGCATCTGGGGAGAGCTTCAGGCTGCTTCAACACAGTGGAAAACAGAAAGGCAGTTTCCAGGGGAATCTCGGATCCTCTGGGGCTCCCGTTGCTCACAGCCTTGCCATTGGCTATATGCAAAATAGAAAATCTTAACTCATCCTGTGTCCAGTGTTGACTGGGTTAACCAATACACGGTGCTGTGGGGTTTGCTGGCGTGCAAATAGGGTAGCTTCTTGAAATGATACAATACCACGGCCAGAGCTGGAGCCAAGCATCACAACACCTGTAGGTGGTGATTTGGATGGGAAGTGCTTCCCACAGGCTCCAGGACTTGAACACGTGTGCCCTGGTAGGTGGTGCTGTTTGGGGAAGTTTAGGCAGTGAGGATTTGCTGTAGGAAGTACGTCATTGGGGCTGGGTTTTGAGATTAGAGCCTTGAGCCTCTTCTAGTTTGTTCTCTCTCTTTCATGACTGGGGTTGAAGAAGTGAGCTCTAAGCTTCCTGATTTGGCCACCATGTCCACCCGATGCCAGGCCTGCCTGCCATGATGGAACCTGATGCCAGGCCTGCCTGCCATGCTCTGGAACCATAAGCCCAAATAAACCTCTCTGTCTGTATGTTGCTTTTGGTCATAGTGTTTTAACACAGCAACAGAAAAGCAAAATACGCAGCACAAATAACAGAGGAATATACCCTGTGCAAGGGTCTCAGAGAAGAGAGGCAAATGTGAGGATGAACTTGGGATTCACTTTGGCTATGATGCTTGAAGTATGCATTTATGGGAACTATATGTTCATAAGAAGTTGGTTTTTTAGGGTGGATGGGGAGAGAGAGAGAGAGAGAGAGAGAGAGAGAGAGAGAGAGAGAGAGAGAGAGAGAATTTTTAAAGATCCAGGGACCGTGGCTGATTAGTGTTTATTATCTGTGATATGGAAATTACTGACATTTTAAAAAAAGCCAAGCGTGGACTTGAAAGATAGGCCAGTGATTAAGAATGTTTGCTGCTCTCCCAGAGGATCAGGATTTGGTGTTCAGCACACACTTGGTGGCTTACAACTTCCTATAACTCTACAACTGCCTCTACTCTAGCTTCAGGGGATCCAGGGCCATCTTCTGGCCTCACTGGGCACACACACACATATGCACATATATACAAACAAACAAAGAACACACACGTGCACATAAATAATCTTTAAGAGATATCCAGGAATAGAACAGTAGATCAGGTAAGGGCTGCCTACAAGAGGAGGACTTAGGGAAGGAGATAAGGGTGTCAAGGAGGGGGACTAGGAGAGCAGACTGTTAGAGATCAAGGGAGGGAGGGGCCAGTAGTTTCCATGTGGTGGGCAAGAGAGCATGATCAGATCTCACACAGTTCACCTTGTGAGAGCTGATTTTGGGGATGCAGGACAGTGAAGGCTGAGGATTGGATTAAGAATGGGCAAAGATCTGCACTTGGAGTCAGGGAGGGTGTGGTCAAGAGCTTGCCTACCCATGGGAAAGAGAAGGGAGACAGTCCATCCAGTAAAAGCATGAATTCAGGGAAGTTTGTAAAAGAAGGGAGAGCTAAGACAAGTCTGTGCTTCTGGGACAAAACTAATAAGGAGATTGGTACAGGAGGATGGGAGCTCACTGAAGAGACGGAAGAATTGAGAGGGCTGGACCCTGAGAAGGCAAACACTCAAAATAAGTGCAACTTACCTTCTGTAAATGCCAGCAAAGAAATAGGAATTACAGAGAATTCAGCTGTGGAAGAGGAGGATGGTAGAAAAGGGGAAGTGTTCTGACTGTGTGTCTATTCAGCTGCCTAAACATCCATCCATACACCATCTATCCACTAATGCATACATCCAAACATCGTTGTTGTACATGTTACCCACCCATTCATGTACCCGAATACACACCCATCCATCTACTCAACTGACCACCCTTCTTTCTACCTACCTACCAATTTATCCATCTGTTCATCCACTCAGACTCCCATCCATCCATCCATCCATCCATCCATCCATCCATCCATCCATCCATCTATTCATCCATCCATCCATCTATTCATCCATCCATCCATCGATCCATCCGTACATCCATCTGTACATCCACCCACTCAAAACATATATTTATCCATCTACCCATCAATCCAAGCACCCATTCACTCTTCCACCAACACCCATCTGAATAGTCATACACCCACCCACTCATTCATATACCCAAATACCCACTTATCCAAACATCCTCCACTTACCGGTAAATGAAAGTCAAAGACTAAGCCATGGGAGAGATGGGAGACTGGGACAGTTAATACCTAGAAGGACAAAGGAAGCTAGCTGAAATATAATCCTGCTGGCTTCACTCTATAGCCAGTGACTTGCTCCTGTCTCTGTTGGTGGGTGGCAGCAAGCCATACCAACAGCAAGCCTTAGTGACATACTTTCTCCAACAAGACTATACCTCTTAATCCTTCCTAATCTTATCAAAGAATTCCGCTCCCTGGTGACTGAAGATTCTAATACATGAGTCTATGGGGGCCATTCTGATTCAACTACCACAATCATTTTAAAAAAAAAGAGCTCTGATACACACCACCAAAGAGATGGGCTTTGAACAACCAGTGAAAGAAGCCAAGTGAGGCTGTCTACTCCTGTGAAGTACCCAGAACCATTGCATTCATAGTCAGGAAACAGATCAAGCAGATTATGGACCAACTGCTTTCTTCAGAATCAGAACTCAGATGTTCCAGCGATTCTCAACCGTTCTACCTCTGACCCCTTCAACACAGTTCCTCATGCTACCGTGAGCCCCAACCATAAAGTTACTTAATTGCTACTTCATAACTGTAATTTTGATACTGTTATGAATTGTAATGTAAATATCTGCTATGCAGGATATATAGTATGCTACCCCTGTGGGGGTCACAACTCACAGGCTGAGAAAGGCTGATCTAGATGCATGGGCTACACACATGTGTGAAGAGCAGTCTGAGTGGGGTGCACTGAACCCACACAAGAGATTGGACTTCCTGCCTTAGCTCAGCCACTACTGTGTGACCTTGTGACTTCTGGATGCCGATGTCATTGTCTGTAAAATGGGAGAGTCTGGGGAAGTGACCAAAGATCCCAAAGCCCTCTGCAGCTCTGAGATTAGAATCTAATCTAACCTATTTAAAGCTCTGGCCTTTCCCTTTCAGATGCTCACACTGAAGTAGCGCTAATCAAAATGACAGTGAGGCATTTCACACGCGTGGAGCTGGCTGTCATAAAAGACACAGAAAATAGCAAGAAGCAGTGAGACTGTGGAGATGCTATACATTGTTAGTATGATTTGAAAATGGTACAGCCGCACAGCCAGTGATTCTGCATGAACACCCATTGTAAGTAGCCAAGTGGTAGATGCAACCTCAGTGTCCACTGGAAGATGAATGAAATAACAAATGTGGTCCATTCATGGAACAGAATACATTCAATCATTGTCTTAGTCACTGCGAAGAGACACCACAACCAAGGCAACTCTTATAACAGAAAGCATTGGTGCTTGCTTACAGTGTCAGAGGGGAGCAATATAGGCATGCAGGCAGACACGGTGATGAAAAAGTAGTTGAGAGCTACATCCTGACCTGCAGGCAGCATGAAGAGAGAGAGTCTGGGTCTAACATGGGCTTTTGAAACTTCAAAGCCCACCCTTAGTGACACACTTTCTCCAACCATACCATACCTCCTAGTCTTTCCTAATCCTATCAAAGAATTCCGCTCCCTAGTGACTGAAGATTCTAATGAATGAGTCTATGGGGGCCATTCTGATTCAACTACCACAATCATTAAAAAAAAAAAGCCCTGATACACGCCACCAAAGAGATGGGCTTTGAAACCACATCCAGTGAAAGAAGCCAAGTGAGGCTGTCCACTCCTGTGAAGTACCCAGAACCGTTACATTCATAGTCAGGAAACAGATCATGCAGTGGCTGCCAAGTGCTTGAGACACAGAAGAATAGGTAGTAGCTTAATGAATACAGGATTTTCTTTGGGGGTGATGACCTAGATAGTGTGGTGTTTAGACCAAGTTATAAAATTACTGGGTACCACTGAAGTGCAGATTTATGCTACTATGGATTTCATGAAAAAAAAATTTCTTGAGCTAAAAAAATCTTTGCTCTACTTCAGACCACTCCTGGGAACAGAGGTCTCCATTCCACAGCCCTCTACCCCCCCCACCCCCCAACACATCAATGCTTGACCCATTAGCACTAGACGTAACGTCCCAACCAGAATGACCAACCCCAAAGGTACAATTGTCTCTCTGCCTTCCCGTTCCCTGACTCCATCCCAGGATGTCTCTGTCATTCTTGAAGACGCCTTCCCCCAGTGAGTAAAACACAGCCAGTTCCTGCACACCTATTTTAAGAACCACATGGAGAGAGAGAGAGAAAAAAAAAAACCCTAAGCAGCACGCGGGGAGGGAGGTACCTTGAGCAACAGGATTCCTGCCCTGCAGTGAGGACTGGAAAGGAAAGGGACGCTTGAGATTTGGCAGGGGACTCTGTCCAGGCTTCCTGTGCTATCGGAAGTGGCAGGGAAGCTGGGGGTCAGCTTTGTCTGGCCACAAGGATGGGGATGCAGAAAATGGCCACACCCTGGTTCCATATCCAGAAGAGTACACAGATTCACAACCAGTTCTCCTGAAAGAACATGCAGAATGTGTTATTTTCCGTTCTCCTTGAGATGTGAATGCCAATCTGGGGTGGGGGACAGTGCAGAGGGACAGGAACAGCGAACAGGAGTGGAGGTTGCTGAGCTAGACCATGGTGGCGAACTCATTGGCTTGAACTTGCCCCACCCAAGTTTCAAGTTCAATTGAGGCAATCCAGAGATGTCTGTGGGCCAGCATGAGTGAGCTTCTGAGAAAGTGGGTGCTGTGTGTTTTCGGCCTCATGTCCCCAGATACTACCAATTGGAAGAGGCTGGAGGTCAGCAAACTGTGATACCAGTTTACAATCAAAGTGAATTTCAAGACAATGCTGAGTAGTGAAAGGGACACAAACATGAAGGCTGGCAGCTCTGCGTTTCCACCTATTCTGGCTTCGTTTCTATTGCTGCGCTAAGATACCCTGACAAAGGGCAGCTTAGAGAAGAAACCGTTTCTTTAGCTCACAGTTCCAGGTTCCAGTCCAGCGTTACCGGAAAACCCAGGTAGGTATCTGTTGGCCCATCACAGCCAATAGAAAGCAGAGAGCAATCAATGCGTGCGTGCATGCGTGCGTGCGTGCGTGCTCGATTCTTTGCTGTGCTCAGCTAGATTTCACCACTCACACTACGCAGGACATCTTTCCTAAGGAATAGTGCCACTCACAGTGGGTTGGGTTTTCCCACATGGATCAATTTAATTGAGGCAGTTCTCCAGACATGCCCGCAGGCCAACCTGATCTCAACAATCTCAGACACTCTCTTCCCAGGGGGTTGTAGGCTGTGTCAAAAGACTGGCTGTTGGTTGAATGGTCTTTCTCTTCTCTCTCTCTCTCTCTCTCTCTCTCTCTCTCTCTCTCTCTCTCTCTCTCTCTCTCTCTCTCACACACACACACACACACACACACACACACACACACACATACACCCTTAGAGCTACAGGCATAAAAATAAATGTAATATGACTGACGTAAACCAGGTTGTCAATATAATAGCAACAGATCATTGTTCCTCAGACTTTTACTTTCTCTCAGAATTGTTTTTATCTGTCCTTGAGGTCAATCAAAGCTCCGAGTGCCAGACCCCTGCAGGGGGCTCCCCTTCCTTCCACACCTCTAGCCTAGTCAGAAGCAGGCAGCAGATCACACTTAGTACATTCTCCCGCTGGCATTCCTTTACTGACCAAGAGCCAAAAAATAATAAAAAAAAATCTTTCATTTCAGTTCATTCCATTTCTGGGAACAAATCCAAAAGAAACGAGGGGGAAGGGAGTGGAAAAGGCCTGTCTGTGGTTGTTTGTCATGAGGTTATATATAACACATAATAGGACCACTTGCCCAAATGCCCGGGAGAGCTGTGGCTTGTTGATACCACGATATCCTACATGTTTACGATGATCACCATGACAACTGTGAAGGATGAAAGAGGTTGACGCCAAGCTTCAAGAAGCTGTATGTTGATTAGGAGTGTATTCAGTATGCGGTAGGAGTGGAAACATTGTGGGAAGTCTCAACACAATGTTTGATGTGTATGAATGGTGTTACAAGGTTAATTTTTTACCATTGTGAAATTTTTCTTATACACATAAATTAGTGTCACCATTTGCCTTGTCCGGCGAAGCTTCTTGCTGCAGTGGCCAGTTAATGCAGAGTCATTTCTGGGTTTTGTTGTTGTTTCGTTGCTGTTTGCTTGTTGTTGTTGTTGTTTTAATTTGGCTTGGTTTAGGGGTGGGTGTTTGGTTTTTCGAGACAGAATTTCATGTAGTCCAGACTGACCTCACACTTGCTATGTGGCCAAGGATAACCCTGAACTTCTGATTCTCCTGCATCTATCTCCCAAGCATTGGGATTATAAGCATACACAGTGCCACATCTGGTTTTGACATGGTGTGTGGAGTGGAGATAGAACCAGAGTCTTGTCCGTGCTAGGCAAGCATTCTACCAACTAAGCTACAGGCTCTTCGTGTGTTCCTTTTAATAGCTGTGTGATAGCTAAGACTTCATGCCTCAGCAGCATCCTCAGGGTAAGTCACACATCTCTAATCCGATTTACATGTCTTTGTCGGTAAAATTGCCAAATGGTCTTCTGGCCACAGATCCGTAGACTTACATGTATTTGCTCTCTGTGGCTACTTAACCAATTAAACCTCCCTGCGTTCAACAGCTTAGGACAGATACCCATCTCCTGCAGGTGGAGACCCAGTCAGTGTGGTCCAGGTCGCTCAGGAGGCTTGTCAAGTGGTGGCAGGGCCGCAGGTTCTTGAAAGCTCACCAAGGAGAATCACTCTCGGGCTGCTGGCAGAATTCCCTAATGCCTCTCCTGGGTCTTCCCTGACAGTTGCCTGCAGCTGCAGCTGGCTTCCCTCCAAGTGAGCGGCAACAGAGAGAGCTGGGGAGCAAAGCTGGAGACCAGAACTATAGTCTGACCTTGGGGGAGAACCTGCTATTTAGAGAATTCTCCTCGTTCTCGGGGTGCATCTTGTTGAAAATGAGTGGACTTTCTCAGACCTAGCATTAGGCTAAGCCACTGTTACCTCAGTTTCACGGAGGTCCATGCGGACTCCTGATGTGCCACTCACCCCACTCCACGTCACGGGGACTATCCAGACCTCTGTGCCACAGTGTCTCGGCCACCTGCTTTCTCTAAACTCATCAGAGTCCTTGCCTGGGTGATGCTTTGAACCTCAGGAAAGGCATTACCCCCTCCCCCCCAGGCTCTTGTTGTCATTCTGCCCTGGAGAGCAGGTAGTTGTCCCTGCTCTGGGCTTTGTCACAAGCTGTCTTTAGCCCATGGCTTGGGCTCAGATGCCTCCTCCTCCATGCTTCATCTGATCCCTACCCAAACACATTAACTCTTCTCTCGAGCAGGGCTCTCCAGAAACAACCATCTCAGAGCAACACCGGATACAGGCCACCCAAGATCTGCTAGCGTGTCAGAATAAACAAGTCTACTGTCGGATGGACACTGTCATGAGCCAGGTACTTAGGCACTGGACCACCTGCCAGGATAATCCATCCCCTGTGACAAGCGTGCTGGAAACACCCACAGGCAAAGACAGAGCCTGGTGCTGGCGTTTCCTGCCTCAGCACCATCCCAGGAGAGAACTCAGTAGAGACTCAGCTAGAGGAAGATACAACACCACTTCTGCTGTTCACACAGAGCAGCAATGGAATAAATGGGAGGGGGTTATACAAGGCCATACCCACCAGGAGGTTGGGTATTCTGAGGATATAGTCAAGCAACTCCATCCCATCACACACCTAAATCTGCCCTGCTCTAACGACAACAATTTAGCCCATCATAACCTCCATGTTCAATATCACATTAGCTTTATACTGAGAAGGTGCCCAAGAAATCCTTCTCTGTGTGTGTGTGATAGACATACATATGTTATATGTGTATGTGTGAATTACATACATACTATGTGTGTGTGATAGACAGATATACTGTATATGTGTGTGAATTACATACATACATACAATGTGTGTGTGATATACATACATACTATGTATTGTGTGTATAGATGTGGATGTGGCAATATACACAGTGAATCCAGAGGAGGACACCATGCATTCTGCTGTATAATTCTCCACCTTATTCCTTTGAGGCTGTGTCTCATGATGAGCCTGGTGGTAGGCTATGGCCAGCAAGCCTCAGTGATCCTAATGTCTCCAGGATCACAACACTGGAGCTGCTGACCCTTGAGTGACTGTGCCAAGCTTTTAAGCACATAGTGAGGTTTGAACATAGGTCCCTAGGTAAGTGCAGCAAGCACTTACCCCATTGAGCCATCTCTCCAGTTCCAAGAAATCCTTATTGATTAAATGAATCATTGATATTTCTCTGCTTACAGTGAAGACAGGTAAGGGTAAGAATCACATGAACCACATGTTTAAAGTGCCTGGCACACATCCAGATACCACCACATCCCCAGTTCACAGTTAAGATGAAACTGAAGCTGGATGTACCCAAGGCCATGTCATACCCAGAGGACAGCAACCCAAAGCATATACTCAGAAGGTGTTTGAGGAGTTACGTGGCTTCTGGCTCAGAGCTTCTTCTACTCCCATGAACTTAAAAAAGTTTACTCTAGAATTATAAAAATGGTAGCCCCTAGACTTGGAGGTGGCTCAGTGGGTAAAGACACTCACCGTGCAAGAGTGAGGACCTGAGTTCAGATCCCTAACACCAAGCAAGAGTCAGGAACCATTGCACGAGGCTGTAAATAGAGTACTGGGATGGAAGGCAAAAACGAGTGGAGCCTCTGAGGTCATCCATTCTAACCAAATCAGACAGGTCCAGGTTTAGTGATGAGAATCCCCAGGAAAATAGGTGGAGGATGACAGAGGGGGACCTGATGTAGACCGGGAACAAGACAGCCTTTGAACGCACGCCCTTAGCTCAACGCTGGCTTCTTCTTCTCTCTGTCTTGTAGTGAGTCTTTCTTTGTCCTGCCAGCCAGCTGCCAAATCATGTCATGGAGACTTATTATTAATTATGAAAGTTCAGCCTTAGCTTGGGCTTGTTTCTAACTAGATCTTATAACTTAAACTAACCCATTTCTGTTAATCCGTCTGTTGCCACATGGCTCGCGGCTGTTGCCTCTCCTCCTGCATGTCTTGCTTGTCCTCTGTCTATTGGTGACTCCGCCTTCTTCCCAGCATCTTCTTCCCAGAAATCCTGCCTAGCTATTGGGCATTCATCTTTTTATTAAGCCAGTCCGAGTGACACACCTTCACAGTGTACAGAAAGATTACTCTACAGCACTCTCTATCCAAAGGCCTAAGCTGTTTTCCCTGACACGTGGACTTCCACTTAAAAGACGTGGCTTTCCCATTTGCCTTCTGAGGTTTTCAAGTTATTTCCTGATTTGTTGTTGTTGCTGTTGTTGTTTGTTTGTCCCAGGGCAAAAGGTAACACTGAGGACACATGGTTAGAAGTAGAAACAGAGACAGCTTAATAAGAAAAAAAGAACTCCCAAGTATGAGCTGGAGCTGAGGAAGGAGTCAAAAAGCTTTGGGGTACAAGGTATAGATATAACCCTTTATAAAAGGACCTTCCCGTGGTCCTGCCCCTCACCTTTGTATTTGGTGGACTTTCCTCTGATCATTAGAAGAAGCCCAGGAAAGGAGGGGCTTTCTGGACTTTCTCTGCCAACTTCTATATATTGACCCTGATGTTAAAGTTTCCACTCACCACCTTTACGCACATGTGCACACACACACACATGTGCATACACCACACACACACATATACCACACGCATGAATATACCATACACATACACACACAAACACATGTGCATACACCACACACACACACATATACCACACACATGAATATACCATACACATACACACATGTACACACACAAACACATATGCATACACCACACCCACATGTGTACATGCCACACACGTGTCCACACACAAGCATACGTGCATATACCACATACACATATACACACTAATTCTTGATACCTTTTTGTAAAGATTAACCCAGGAATATTATATGACTGAATGGTAGAAGGAAAGCCAGCACAGCCAGTAGGAGATGTGTCTCCAAAAGTATTGTCCTTTTTTTTATTGCATAACGAACATAACTTACATTTTGTTTAATTATCAATAACAGTAATTGTACTAATACATCAATTCAGAAGACATTTTAACACTTAGGGTATTTAGTTAAAGGCTTTTATAATCCCCACATCTCTATCTATACCCATAAATTCATGCCACACCAAGAATATATATTCCATTAATACAAAATTGAGGAAAGAAAAGCAGAGCATAAACACAAATTCAAGGGTAAAAAGAAGTATAAGATTGTGGCTCTTTTGTTTGTTTTGTTCTGTTTTTTTTCAAGATAGGATCTCACTATGTATCTCTGGCTGCCCTTGATGTCCCTATGCAGATTGGGCTGGTCTTGAACTCACGGAGGTCTGCCTGACTCTGCCTTCCTAGTGTTGGGACTAAAGGCATGCGCTATTCCATCTGGCTGAGACAATGACTTTTAAAGATAGATTGCTCTGCATTTGTGTAAATGTGGTTAGCAAGTATTGAATTGCAGGGCGTTGAGTTCCATAGAATACATTCTAAAAGGAGACTTAACTACCTTTTAAAAGCACTAACAATCTATAACATTTTGAAAATTACATCTTTGGGGGTTGAAGAGATGGCTCAGTGGTTAAGAATATGTATTATTCTTGCATAGGACCTGAATTCAATTCCCAGCACCCACATCAAGCAGCTCACAACTGCCTAGATTCCAGTTTCAAAAGCTGCCTCCAACCTCAGGTACCTGCACCTATATAGACATACATACATGTTGGGGGAGGCCACTTCTTTGTTCCTGGCTGCCCAGAACCGAAATAATCACACAGAAACTATATTAGTTAAATTAATTTAACTTATATTAAATTAATATATTATAATGTATAAAATATAAATATATTTTATATAATATAACAAAATAAATATAAAATAATAAATTAATAAAATTGGCCTATTAGCTTTAGCTTCTCATTGGCTAGCTCTTACATCCTAAACTGACCCACCTGCAATAATCTGTACATCACCATGAGGTCATGGCCTACTGGCAAAGCTTCGGCAGGCTTCAGTGGAGGCAGCTGTCCCTGGTGGCAGCTGAAGGCTTCTCCCTAACTCTGCCTTCTTTCTCACAGCATTCAGTTTAGTATTCCTTTCTAGCTCTATTCTGCTAAGCCACTGGCCAAAACAGATTTATTCATTGACCAATAAAAGCAATACTTAGACCGAAGGACTTTCCATACCATATACAGGTACACATAAATAAATTATAATAAATTTTCAATTTGTAAAATAAAATAGTTAACTAAAAAGAAAGAAAATTATAGGTATTATAACGGTCTCAAGATGAGTTTCATCCCAAATATGAACCATTGACAGTTTCCTAAATGAGCTGGTGGAGTTCCGCAATTAAACAAAGCATCAAGGCCTCTTCCCTAGGTGGAAGGTCTCAACTTCAGTATTAGAATTGCCTGGGGAGTCAGGAAAGGACCTGGCCAGGCTGTGATGTGCAAGTAGCGCTTTGCTTTTTTATCTTCCTGGAATGGAAGGGTGGACAACTAAATTTTCAGACATTTTGAACGAAGCATAGCTCACACCTTTAATCCCAGCCGTCAGGAGGCTGGGGCAGGAGGATAACAAGTTGTAGACCAGCCTGGTTACACAGTGAAACCATCCTGCCTTGGACAAAACAACAACAAAGTGGCTTTACCGAGATGTTATTAAATTTTAAACCATATAAACTTAGCTGAAAAGTCGGGGGGGGGGTGTCAGAAGTCATCACAGCCTCACTATCTAACCACTTCCGGTGATTCCAAGAGTGTCTGGGCCTGTGGATCTGTGAGATGGAAACCCTACAGGGTGATGCACAGGGCTGCACTTCTCCTTGTCCGACAACCCACAGCGCTACAGGGTCAGTAGCCTCCCAGCATCTTAGGAAGATTTACACCAGGAAGAGCGGCAATGTCTGCGGGATGGAGGCCCTCACTTTGTTCACATTCCACACTTACAAATTAGTGTGGGAAATATTAACTTCAAAGCTTTGAGTTGGTACGTACCTGTGAGTTCATCTGTGGATGCTACGGGATGTTATGAATTATACTAAATAAAAGGAGGAAAAGGAGTCTTTCGGTAACCAAAGCCCAATGTAAGGCAGTTGTTCCCGTCACTGGCTGCTCCTCCTTGTTTCCTCTGACTCATGAATGTAAATGAAAACAGAAGTGTGGTTCACAGCTGAGTTGTGTTCCCTTGTCTGCTGCAGCCCTGGGTCGACCGTGGCCTGCCAAGGGCTTTCTGAAAGGGCCTGTTGTGCAATTTACAATCAAGAGCGCTGAACCTTTTCGTTGTTTGTAATGGCGTCCTGACCGTCCCAATGCCAGTAGCGTTCATGGCGTACTCAGCACGCGTCTCATCCTGCTGCACGTGATTACTAAGAACTTATCAGAATGCCTAGTCACAGTAAAGAATCGGCCTTAGTATTGGTGCTTTAAAAAAACCTACTAGTTGAGGACTCTGTCAGTAAAACATTTGCCTCACCAACACGAAGACATGTGTTTAAGCCCCATGAAAAATGACAGGCATGGTGGTGTATAGGATCTCAACTCTGGGGAGGTGGAGACAGGAGTAATCCTGGGGCTCACTGGCCAGGCAGTATCAGCTAAATTCTGAGCTTCAGGCCAAGAAGAGGGCCATGCTCCAAGGAAGCAAATGTCCTTCCAAAAAATGACATTAAGATTGTGCTTGGGCTCCCCGAAACATAAGTGAGCATGTGCCGGCACACACGGGAATACTCCTGTTGGGTCTAACATCCTCCCTGAAGTTGTCCCCATCCTGAGGTACCATCTGACAAGACATATTTCCAGTGTGCAGACATTTAGATATGACACGGTATGCTCACATTTGAAAGAGCACAAACCTGCTACAGAATTGTTCACCCTAGAAGGAGGTAAAGAGAAGGGTTCTGCTGGTGCTTGGTCTAATGTTGGAAACACACACGCACACACAAGCATGCATGCGTGTGCACACGTGCACACACACACACACACACACACACACACACACACACTGGGTGCAGCATAGGACTTGAGCACTTTCTTCTTCTAAAGAAAAGTGGCAGGTGTGGGGGAGAGCACCCTACCCTTTCGAGCCCCCTGGCCCATGAGTTTTCTTGGTCTTAGGAGGTCACAAGAGCTTCCCTGCAGACTGAAGCCGCTTAAAGAGCAGGTCTGTCTTATTGATTGCTGGAAGTAGATCACTGAGTTTCCTGCGTATTTGGAAAATAAACTACTGGGTTGTATCAAGATAAAGCTATTCTGAATATTCCACGATCAATCACGGTGTGATAATTTCATATGGTTCTCAGCAGCCATTCAAAATTGCATTCGGTGACATAAGGAAATGCCCATGGTTTGACATCATTGCAAAGGGAGAGCTACAGAGTAACGCATCAGTTACCAACCAAACTTGGCTTCAAGAAGCGCACACTAAATATTTTCCAGATCCTGACAAGGCATAAATCAACTCTTGGCTCATGTCGGGTTCATTTAGGGGAAACAAACACTTCACAGCCCTTCGGAACACAACAAAACGATGGAAGGGAAGGCTTTGTTTACATCATGACTGTTTCCCTAGCCATGGTGTGAACTTGAGATGGCAGCTGGGAGATGAGGCAACGCTGAGCCCCAAGAGCGTGAAAAGATCCTCCCTGAGGTTGTCCCTGTCCTGAGGTACCATCACACAATGCTAGCGTGCAAACATTTGGACATGGCATGGTATAATCCACACTTGAAGACATGCAAAGCCTGTTACAGACCACTTCGGGACTCTTTTGTAACAGATCTTTGCAATATTTAATGTTTGGGAATTTCTAGTTTGTACACTGTTGGCCCCATGTGGATAAAAGAAGGAAAACCATGGTGATCTTTAGGTAAGGGCTAGGAAGCCTGAGAGGCGAGCTAAAATAGTCCTGTGAACTCACACACTGAGTGAAAATCTTCCTGGCTATAGCTGGAAACGGCTGGCTGGGGAGGAGCTGGGCAGACAGCTTGCTTAACATGCTTAGCAACACTTGGGACTCCAACACACATTACCAAATAAATCATTCACCATTGTTCCAGGCCTGTGACTCTCCCGGACATTGCAAGACAAACACTTCTGTGTACAGGAGCCAAGAATGGGAAAACAAGCTGGCCAGTTCCCTCCGGACCAAAAATGTTATTAGGTGGTGTATGAACCCGGCCTTGGCCCATCCCTCAGCCCATTCCCTGCCTCACCAGTGTACAGAAGTTGCGGGGGATGGAGTGGCTAGGAAGCAGGGTAGAGTCAGCTTCCAAAACAGGAGTAAGAACTTGCAGCTGCCCCCACCCTGCATCCTGCAATAACCCACACCAGGAACTCCACAAGGGCATAATTCTAGCAAGAACAAAGATGAAGGGGAGGATGGGAGGGTATGAGTGGGTATGCCCTATGTACAATAGATACATGTATAGAAATGTCCTTGAATAATGCAGTTCCATGTACAGCGACTGGTTATGCTGAAAATATTTTAAAAGAAAAAATAAGGCATAAGTGAAAATAAAAATTACAACACAGAAAACACTAAATATCTCTGATAAGTAAGCATGCAAATATCAGGGGTTTTTAAGACTTATGTTTACTCATGTACACGTGTCTGTGTGTGAGTGTGTATGTGTGCCTTGTGTTGGGAGGTGTCCTCAGAGACCAGAAGATCATGTCAGGTCTCCTGAAGCTTGACTTACTGGCAATCATGAGCTATCCCGTGTGGGTGCTAGGAACTGAACATGGATTCTCTACAAGAGCAGCAAGCTCTCTTAACTGCTGAGCCAGCCCCCAAGCATTAGTTCTGAAACCTCCATACGATGGGCATTAAAAATTCTATTTGAAGGACTGAAGACAGCTTAGTGGGTAAGCGCTTGCTATGTGTCCTGGATCGCTTTCTGTTCCTGTGATAAACACCATAATCAAAAGCAACTTGAGGCGGACAAGGATTTATTTTATTTGAACACTTCCAGGTCCCAAACCATCATCAAGGAAAGTCAAGGCAGGAACTCAGGGCAGGAGCTTGAGGCAGAAACCAAGAAATAATGCCACTTCCAGGCTCACTTCCTCTGGCTTGCTCAGCTGCCTTTTTCTACAGGTCTGTTGGCCCCCTGAGGCCTGGGCCCTCCTATACCAATTAGTGATTAAGGCCTTGCCCCATAGACATGCCCGCAAGTCAAATTGATGAGGCAACTCCTCAGCTGAGACTCCCCCTTCCCTATGTCTATGTTTGTTAACAAAAATAACCAGCACAACAGACTTACACATGCAGATAGCACATACATGAACATACACCACACACATACACATTCACACTCACAAAAGATATTTGCCAGAAATTTTGATAGCAAAGAGATATCTTCATAGTGACCTAAGAGACAAAAATCCGATTGGCAGCTACATCTCCATCTCTATATGAGTAAAACGGACACCAGAATGGTTTACGTGGGGAAAATAAATACACAGATGCAAATGAGGATTAAGGTGGCTTTGCATTTTCTTGACATGCAATGCTCGAGCAATCACAACTGATAATCCTGTAATCAAAGATTCTAATAGAACACACACCCTCTGGGTGACTCCAAAAGCCAGGGGCCTTCATGGGATTGAGGAGAAAATGTGTTGTCCTGACAGCTTTAGAGTGTGATTTGTTTCATTTTGGCTGTAAAAGGCATTTCCAGAGCGCTTCTGTGTGTAAGTGTGTTATAGTCTGAATATGGAGTGAGCTCAAAGAAGACTGGGTGCTGGGGGCTCAATGGTCAGCTTGTGGTGCTACTGAGCGGTGATTGGTTCATGAGAACTCTGGCTGAACAATCTATTAATGAATGTGCAGGTGAAGGGACACTTGGAGGGAGAGTTCTGCCTTCACGCTCTGCCTCACCTTGGGCCCAGAAACAATGGGGCCACCCAACCTTTGCTGCCTGTCACATTTATATTTATTGTCAACCTGACAGGATCCAGAATTACCTTGGAAGCAGACCTCTGGCCATGTCTATGAGCTAGACTGGGTTATTGAGGTAGGAAGGCCTGCCTAAACTTGGTGGCACCATGCCATGGGCTGAACTGAAATAAAAAAGAGAAAGGGAGCTGAACACCAGCTTTGCCACCCTCTGCTTCCTGCCTGCAGATACCATGGGATCAACTCCCTCACTCTTCTGCTGCCGTGATGGTACCCACCATGATGGACTGTGTACCCTTCAACTGCGAGCCAGAAGGCCCTTACACTCTTGGTGGCAAGTCTTTTGTGACAGTGATGGCAAATTGCCTGGCACAAACACTGTGGGAGAAGTTTGGGATCTAGACTTCAGGCACAGGAGCTTCCTTTTGTAATGTCAAAGGAGACAGAGATAAAAAAATAGCCACTGTAGTTCAAAATCAAGTTAACCAAATAATCACGAAGTCCTGAACACTGGCCGCATGTGTGACTACTGGTTTAGGTTGGTGCCATAGCTCTTTACGGACATCTGCTCTTTAACATCCCCGAGCAACAAGTGAGGAAGTCCCCCATCTGATCCCTACTATGCAGGGGAGTGTGCAGGATTGGAGAAGCCAATGTGGAGAATGAGCCAGGTAGTGGTGGTGACCCACACCTTTGTTTGCTTGTTTGTTTATTATGTATACAGTGTTCTGCCTGCGTGCCAGAAGAGGGCACCAGATCTCATTTTAGATGGTTGTGAGCCACTATGTGGTTGCTGGGAATTGAACTCAGGGCCTCTGGAAGAGCACCAGTTAAGAGCACTCTTGACGTCTGAGCCATCTTTCCAGCCCAGCCCACACCTTTAATCCCAGTGCTCAGGAGGCAGAGGCAGGCAGATCTCATAGAGCGAGTTCCAGGATAGCCAGGACAATACAGAAAAATCCTGTCTACAAAAACAAACAAATGGAAGGACCCCAGGTACACACCTTAAGTCGGCCTCTAGTGCAACCGCTTGGGTCACTTTAAAGTTGGATGCGAGGGAACTCTCATGGGCCAGCAACAGTGGTTCTGGAAGGGAAACCCAGGAAGCCTTTATGGAGGGGTGGTACCAAAACAAGGTTTCAGATGATGGTTCAACCAAAAGCTGAGGGCGACGGGGAAAGAATCTTGTAGGTCAGGAGCTGGAAGCTGGGGCTCAAGAAATTTCTTGTAACAATAAACCGGCCGAGCTTAACTGCCTCTCAGTGTGACCATTGGCTCTCACAGTGGCCCCTCACAGTGGCCCCTCTGGTGGGTGCTGGCTTCTGATGTAACTCCTTCTGCTGGCAGGAACACAGCTCCAAATTCCTCTCTAGAAATGAAGGAGACTGGCCAAGATGTGTCAACCTTCTTGGTGTCACTTAGTTTCCCTGTCATTGCCCAGAGAGATGGCCAAAAGCCATAGGCTGACACCTTGGAAGCGTGTATCGGCTTGGTGCAGACTGCCCCATGACAAGCGCTCACAGGAAGAAGCTGTCCAAAATGGCCAAAGTCAAAATGTTAACACCAATGGAATTCATAGGAGCACTGGGTGTGGCTTGTCACAACGGTGGGGACAGTCGAGAGATGGGGTAGCTGAGGGCAGTAATTGCCCCACTGAACAACATAACATTCCCCAGCCCTGCCCAGTGTCCCCCAACAGGTATCCTTGAGGAGAGCTAACCTGCGGTGGATGGTAGATTTCAACACAAAGACTGAAGTCAAAACTCTAAGAGAAGACGGGAAACGTCCTGACTCGAGGCAGACAGGAAATGTCCTGACTTCCTAGCCGGGACAGGAAAGCAACACACAAGATGAAAGTGAGATTAACAGATGGGAATCTGTCAAAATGCAGCCCTCTGCTTGACAGACACCTTCCTTCCAATGTGAGGAAGTAAACAGCACAGAGACTGGAGGAGCGGACTGAAGAACCCGGAGTCTGTGAGGAACGGGAATCCAAGACACATCTGCAAACTCTTAGGTAACTTAGTAACAAAAAAGATTATACAATAAAAATGAGGCAAAAACTTTCCCCAAAGAAAGTAAATAAATGAGGGTTTTTTTTTTTTTTATTGCATGGTTTATTGGTTTTCTCAGTCACTCTCTTGCTGCTCAGTTGTGACATGGTTTTGGTATATATCCCAGGCTGGCCTCAAATTCCCTATTCTCTTGCCTCAGCCTCCCAAGGCAGGGCCACCATGCCCAGTCACAACTACTTCATAAATGTGTGATAAAATGTTCAGTACTATTTCTCATTAGGGAAATGCAAATTAGCGCCATAGTGAGAATCACTAGTAACAGTTGAAGAGTTAAAAAGAGGCAAAATCTGACAAAACCAAGTGTGGGCAAGTCCACAGCACATAGGGAGCTTTGGCATGTGCTCCTAGGCCCTGACACAGCACGCTTTCATGCATGTTAATTCACATGGATTCTTAGATAAATCAGCATAGACTTTACTGTAACCAGGATCAGCTTCTAGATATTTCTCCAAGAAAACCAACAGGTGCCCTCAAGAGTTCTATGGGAGTCTTTCATCTCCTTAGTTAGGTTTATTCCTAGGTATTTTGTTTTCTGAAGCTGTTAGGAAGAAAGAAAGAAAGAAAGAAAGAAAGAAAGAAAGAAAGAAAGAAAGAAAGAAAGAAAGAAAGAAAGAAAGAAAGAAGGAAGGAAAGAAGAATGAAGTCATGACGTTTGCAATAAAATGGATGCAACTGAAATTGTTATTTTAAATGAGATAAGCCAGCCTCAGAAAGACAAGCACGGCACGTTTTCTCTAGTAAGTAGGCCCAAGATTTCTATGTATGTGTCTCTGGGTGTGGGTCATACGGTAGAAAGGGGACAGTAAGACGGGAAAAGACATCTTAATGGGGAAGGGAAAGAAAGAGGGTAATAGAATATGTACATTATGGACACAGAGTGGGGGAATTGCTTTGAAAGAAGAGGATGGGGGGGGCAGCAGGGTGGAATCTGGCCAGGAAGTGGGGGGGACAATAAACAAGAGCACAGTGTATATGAAAATGCCAGAGTGAGACAATATTTCATACGCTAATTTAAAAAAAAAGACCAAACATTTTATTTTACAAGATAGAACATGTAACAGAGAGATGGCTCAGCAGGTAACATCATTTGCCATCAAATCTGATGACCTGAGTTCAATCCCTGGGACCCACTGTAACTCCTAATGCCTCAGTATGGTTTCTCCCCCTTGGAAAAGCAAGGTCCGTATGAACACCCCTCAACCTTGACTAGATGCCCTCGGGGAGAGCATCACCTTCGAGCCCCCCTTTGAGTGAGCAGCAAGGATGCACGAAGTTGGATATGAAGGGACCAGTTTCTTGGCCAAGCAGAAGGCTAGACCTGAAGAGCTGTTTGTTTGTTTGTTTGTTTTCCTACCCACACCGGAATGCAGACAAGGCAGACATCCTCCATCTCTAAGGACCATTTCCATCATTTTTGATAAGCACCTTGCTCTTTAGTGCGGTTGAGGAACGAGTAGGTATATGGCTGCCTAGCCACTGGCTTGAATTGTGACCCTGTCAAATGTGTGTGGGGGTGGGGGTGGGGGAAGGCATGTTGCCTCCACGCCCCAAAACCATCTTTTGCATCCAGCATCCCAGGGGGCTCTGTCTCCCGGAAGTAGACTTGTGAAGTTCAGACTCAGGCTCACGTCTACTATTCCCCCTCTGTTAAGTATAAAAAAGTGTCTTACTAAGGGGTAACCCCTGCAGATGAGAAGGCAGACCTGGCAGAGAGCCTAATGTGCATTTACAGACACCCTCAGAGACCCATCTCCTGTCTGGGGACAATGGTAGTAAAAGCCTAACTACATTACCATCTGGAAGGCAGCTACAAATCCCAACCCTTGGCGTAGCTAACCACTTTAGGGATTTCTGCTTACTGGATAGCTACTGGCAACAGCCCAGATTAGGGGTTCAGAGAGCTGAGAGCTGTGTGGCAGGCTTGCTAGCCAGAAAACCCACTCACCCCAATCAGCCAAGTGTGAGGGGCCGTGAATCTGAATATCAAGAAAACCATCTACCCACAGTACACGGTGACCCCATTCCCAAGGCAACAATAGTCACGGTGCCCCTGTGCACAAGGGCAAACACTATAAGAAATCAAGAGAATGGGAGAAATCACCCTAGTTCTGCTCATTTGAATATCAACATCCTACAAAACCACTTTAGCACAGCTCTGGTCATGGAGTCTCTCAGAGTGACAGCAAGGCTTAAACACTGATTTAAAAATTTTATGCACATAACGCGGGGTATATGTGCAGGTCAGAGAACAACTTGCAAGAGTTGGTCTCTCCCGCCACGATGCAGTCTCATCAATAGAACTCAGATCATTAGACTTGGTGGCCAATGCCTTTATCTTCTGAGCCATCTAGACAGCCCAAACATTACATTTTCATACAAGACATTGTAGAGAACAATATTCAAAGGTCCAGACCTATGGATGAATTACATCAGGATGTTAGTCCAGGAGCCTGAAAGGAGGGTTCTAGGGGAGAGGAGCAAAGACCACATGTAGTCTGGTAAGATATATCTCATGTCCCTGGAGAGGAATGTGGTGTTGGATTCCAGAAGCAGTCTCTGCCCAAGTGAGGCACAACCAAGAAGATGGATGAGTGGAGACAGGAGGGGTTCAGAAAGGTGTGTCACAGTGCACAACACTGAGGCTCCAAGACAAACAGATCTGAGCTGTGACCCAGAAAAGGATGAAGCAGGAGGGCTAGAGCCCAGGACTCTGGAGTTTGCCGACTCCTCTCAACAAAGGTCGAGGACATCCTCGCAACACCTCATTGTACACAGGGTGTCAGGGTGTTCTGGAGTTTCACCGAGAACCCTATGTCCTTCATTTTCCCTTCTTGGCAAAATTATTGGTAGGGAACTTGGGGTCAAGGCCAGGGCTCTTGGCTAGTCATAAGATCTTCAGTAGTGAGTGCTGGAGAGATGGTTCAGTGGTTAAGAGAGCTGGCTGCTCTTCCAGAAGTCCTGAGTTCAATTCCCAGCAACCACATGGTGGCTCACAACCATCTGTAATGAGATTTGGTGCCCTTTTCTGGTCTGACCTGCAGACATACATGCAGACAGAACACTGTATACTTAATAAATAAAAATGTCTTTTAAAAAAAGATCTTCAGTAGCTGCTGATGCTTGGAACTGTAGGTTCAGGGTCTGCTTGTCCAAGTTTTCAAAGGAAGCTGTACATGGGATATTTTCAGACTTCTCAAAAAGGAGGCAGAGGAGATGGCTGTACAGCATGAGGTCCTGAGTTCAAATCCCCAGCACCTACATAAAAGACTGCATGTTGCTGTGTGTGCACTGTGCCCCTGTAACCCAACGCTGTGGAGGAGTCAGGAGTTGCTGGAACTTCTTCACTACCTGCCTAGATCAAGGGAATAAGGACATCCGATACTCTCCCCAGTCTCCAGGTGCACACACACTGAAAGTATACACAACACCCACATGCATACTTGCCAAATACAATCTTTTGAGAAAATTTTGGGGCTTCATTTTTAATTAGTTAATTTTATTTGATTAATTTTATAAACTTCATTTTAAAAAACTTGCAAATAAAATCAATGTCACACAGTAAAATTAACCAGACCCAAGGTCTGTATATCTCAGTGACTGACTTCTATAGCCAGAACAGCCTTCACGAAACTGTGGAGCTTCACACTGAGTTTTATATCTTCATTATCAAATATATGTTTATGTGCTTATCCACACCAAAACCAAAAAACCCATGACAGAGTTAGAGCAAAAACAAACAAACAAAAAAACCAATTAGCTTTATAACCTCATTCAGAACTATCACTTATATTCAGTTCTTCTTCGTTTCCTTATATTTAGCTTTTCTTGTTCTCGTTTCTTCATGTTATACTGAACCTGCATGCACATGTGCTTAAATATATACATATGTTATTGGCTAGAGTCCATATGAGAGAGAACACAAAGTTTTTTCTTCCTGAGATTATATGACCTTGGTTAATGTTAAATGTTCTAAGCCCTTTTTTGGTAGATTTTGTAATTTAATTTAGCTTTAGAGATGAATAGCATTCCATTTTATATACATACTAGGTTTTCCAGTGACCATCTGCCAGTGGACAACTGATTCTAATTCATTGCTATAGTGAATGAGGCAGTGATAAACATGGAGTGTAGATCTCACTGCAGTGGGTGCCTTGGTTACTATTCTATGGCTGTGAGGGGACACCATGACCGAGGCAGCTCTTATAGAAGAAGAAGAAAGTATTGAATTAGCGGCTTGCTTACAATTTCAGAGGGTTAGTTCACGATCATCATGGTGGGAAGCAGACAGGCACAGCTATGGGGCACACCTCCCATGGGGAGGCCATGGATTCCAGAAGGGGTCTATTAGGAAAGAAACATAGAATGAGATGGTCAGAGCAGGGACGGTATCTTCCGGTACCTCTGGGACAGGCTACTTGGTAGCCTAGAGGGCCAATGCTACCGTGTACACATTGGGGGAGGCAGTGATGGAGCCACTGAGCCAGCTAGGGTCCTCTTGCATCTCAGTGGGACCTAACCTGCAGCATCACCCCTCCTGGACCATCCTGCAACGTCACCCCTCCTGGACCATTCTGCAGCATCATCACCCCTCCTGGACCCTCCTGCAACATCACCCCTCCTGGACCCTCCTGCAGCATCATCACCCCTCATGGACCCTCCTGCAACATCACCCCTCCTGGACCATCCTGCAGCATCATCACCCCTCATGGACCCTCCTGCAACATCACCCCTCCTGGACCATCCTGCAACATCACCCCTCCTGGACCATCCTGCAGCATCATCACCCCTCATGGACCCTCCTGCAACATCACCCCTCCTGGACCATCCTGCAGCATCATCACCCCTCCTGGACTATCCTGCAGCATCATCACCCCTCCTGGACCATCCTGAAACATCACCCCTCTGAACCATCCTGCAACATCACCCCTCTGAACCATCCTGCAACATCACCCCTCCTGGACCATCCTGCAGCATCATCACCCCTCCTGGACTATCCTGCAACATCACCCCTCCTGGACCATCCTGAAACATCACCCCTCTGAACCATCCTGCAACATCACCCCTCCTGGACCACGGTTGAGGCCTTGCTCACAAAGACTGACCAGGAAGGGGAAGTGTCTGCCCAGAGAGGCTGGATAGAGGCAGCCCCTTGCTGGACCACTGGTGGAAGAGGCAGGAGATGACAGCGGTTTTATAACCCATCACAGTGGTGGTGGAGTCCATTTTAAATGCGTTGTTAGATTTTCTGTTCCTTGTCCGAGCTGCCATGATGTTATATGTCCAGCTCCATGGACTCCTGACCCCCACCACTTGAGACTGGATGTAAGCATTATAAATTATTAAGTTGCTCTTGTAAATTCCTTTTTAAAACAGTTGTATAACCCTCCACTAAGTGGATTGGTCATAGTTTACTTAATCTCTATTATTAGAAATCCAGGTTGTTTCCATGTTGCGATGGTGTAGTAGTGATTCCCTGCACTGTTCCTAGTATGCTGTGTATCTGATGTGCAGGGTCCTCTCTCTGCTGCGTGGGATGCCCTGCTGTGGCCAAGCATTGTACGCCACAGACATGTTCCATTTGACTCCTGTGTCCATCCACCTTTTTGATACTTATTTTATTAATTTTATTTTCTTTTGTATTTTGAGACAGGGTTTCTCTGTGTAACAGTTCTGGCTGTCCTGGAACTAGCTCTATAGACCAGGTTGGCCTGGAACTCAGAGAGATCCACCTGCCTCAAGCTCCCTGAGATGAAAGGCGTGTGATATTTGATGTCTTACATGTATTTTATTTGAAATGAACTTTAATTTCAAACCTGGAAAACTAAATCTTCTAGAAGAAAACATAGCTTTGGAAAGCCAGAGGGGAAAGGCCCCAAACACGTGCATACTAGACTACCTGCCAACGGCGCAAAAAAAAAAAACCCTAAGAAAGACAGTGGAACATTGCCCCCTTGAGAATCACAGGAAATAAGTGGCACAAAGAAATGCTGGGTTGTCACTTCCCTTCCATGCTGGCACCGAGTGAGGACACGGGACTGGCACAGCCTCTGCCCAGGAAAGGAGGGGTACAGCATTCAAACAGCCCAAAGGAGAAAGGCTGGGGCTACTTAGGGGCACAGTGGTTTCAGAAAAAGGAACCCCGTTCTACAGTATGCCCCTCTACTCAAGGTGAGCATTCATCCTATGAGGCAGTTTTCTTCTGTCCTACTGGGTCTTTTGGGACAGGTGAATGTGGGCAGAGGAGTGGCGGCCTGCTTTGGCAAAGGGCAAGGAGCAGTGGAAGGGGCAAGCCAGGCATGGCCACTGTGAAGAGCTGGGACTCCAGGCCAAGAGCTGCCCAGTGTAGAGCGGACAGAGGATCCTCCAGGTAGGCAGTCTAGATCACATGTGATGGACATCCTACCCCCGCCCTGCCTCGGGCCTTGACACCACACTCAGCGTGCATGGAATTTCAATTTGAAACACATGAATGGTCCAGCTCCATGTTAGGTGCATGTGGACAAGATACACCATAAATGGAATTCCATGAGATACTGTGGATTTGGATTCTTATCTGTGAGAGTTAGCCCCACCCAACCTCCATCTTGGGAAGAGCTTTGAATCTTTCCAGAATAGCAAAGTGGGGGGAGAAGCCTCTAGGTGTTCTTGCCCAGACCACCACAGCCAAAGACTTCCTCTGCCCTCAGGCCCACACTGTAAAGGCCCCTCTCCCGTGTCACCAGATCACAGAGAGACCTCCTGTGAGCCATGTCGCTCTGTCCCAGGGTTGCCAGCCCTACTGTGTCGTGCATGCTCAGCTCCTCTCTGCTTCCCTGTCTAGATGGGAAGCTTCAGGGCAAAGAGCTGAGTGGATTCATCTCCGAATCCAGAACCTTGCAGAAGCTGCAGTAAAACCCAATGATGGATAGATGAGAACAAAGTGGACGTTTCTAGACTTCGCTCCTGAGCCAGACATTGAGGGCAGCCTCTTCCTGGGGCACCCATAGTCTGCTGAGGAGGCACTTTAGCAGGTGGGGAGACCCCTGTCTGAAGATGTGGAGCTAATGGGTGGAGTCTAGAGGCTTCAGGGCCCCCTAGGATCATGCTCCTGTGCTGTACGGCATCAAAGTGCTCTGCGGTCCACCCCCACGCTTCCAGTTTCCAGCAAGCCATCCATGCGCAATGGGAGGAGGGTAAATAAGAGCTTAGTCACCCAGTGGAGTGGCCAAGAAGTCACCTCCCTCCTTAATAATCACTGTAAACACATTCCAGGGGCCGTTCTGTTTGTGTACTCTTTGGAGTTTATGTTGTCGCACGGAATCCAATGTCAAAGATGAGCCACAAACATCTGAACCCCATATTTAGTCATCTGTCTCTGAGCATACGTCACCCATGGTTAGCACACTTGAAGAATGCTAGGAGAATGAGGGGGAAGCAACCCCCCTCTTCAGCCCACCATCAGGAGCACTCCCAGCACCCCGCCCCCCCACACACACACGCATGCCACTATCACCACCACCACCATTCATGGGGACAGATACAGCTCATGAACTCAAAGGCCCTTGGACTGGGTCATGGCTGCATTGGGTTCAAAGGCCAATGCCCACTCTTACCTCTGCATCAACATGGTCAGGCTTCTCCTTTTGGTCATTCCATAGTCAAGCACACCAATCAGTTACACAGGGATTCCAAAGTGTGCGTTGGGTACTTTATGATAGTAGACTTGGGGTGCTAGGTGTTAAGTCCCATTTCACAGATTGAGAAGTAGAGGTTAAAAAGGACAAGTGATTTTCCCAGAGCCTTGGTCTTGTAGTAGCCTTCTGGGCCACGGGTAGCAGACTCACTTCCATCTCCTTCCCCCGCCCCCGCCGCCATGGCCCCCAGTCAGCTAACGCGTCAGCCTCCTTCTGAGTCTTAAGGTTCCGCTATAAATTCTAACATTGTGTCTCTTAGAATGGACCTCAATATAAATCAGAGCAATGCCTGGAAGTAGAAAAATACGGCTATCACTTCAAAGGGAACAAGAAATTTTTGATTCTGGAGCCAAATATGAGTGACCATGGTTACCCCAAATTCTATGCTCCAAAGTGGAAGAAGTTGTATCACGTTTTTATAGGAACGGAACAAAGAAAGTCATAAGTCAAAGAATTTAAAAAGCACATTGGTGGAAATGCCAGCGAGGAAGGCTACAGCCGCAGGCTTTGGGAACTAATAGCAACCTCAGGTCTTTGATTGGCGGGGAATGAGGTTTAGTTAACATATTCCAGGGGTTTTGTGTTTATCAGGATGTTAGGTCCCATACAGAGGTGAGCAAGGAATGGCTTACTGAGGGGATAAAGCTCACTTAGAATACACTGTACTTCAGCTCTAGGCCTGCAGCACCAGGCAAGTGTGCTCAGCAAGGCAGCAGACTCCTTTGCATGAGGAATAAAAGCCCGTGGGACTCACACTGGGTGCCCTCGCCTGTTTTATCTGGCACAGCTATGCACCCTTCTACAGAAATAAGGGTTTTGCCCTGCCGAACTACTTTGGGTTGTGTAAACATTTTCCCTAGACCCTAGGACCCAATTCTTACACCTTATCTCTTAGACTTTTCTGGAAACTTCCTCATAGACATACCCACAGGTCTGTTGGCACAGTGTGAGAGTTTAAATGTAATTGACCCCCATAGTCTCGTAAGGAGTGGCACTAGTAGGAGCTGTGGCTTTGTTGGAATGCCTATGGTGGTTTCCTATGCTCAGAATACCGTGCCCAGTTTCTCAGTCGACTTCCTGTTGCCTGCAAGTTGTAGGATTCTCAGCTACTATTCCAGCACCATGTCGGCCTGCATGCTGCCATGCTCCCCATCATGATGATAATGGACTGAACCTCTGAAATTATAATCGGGGCACTCTGATAAAATCCCATTGCTGTGGGTACTGACTGCTCTTCCAGAGGTCCTGAATTCAATTCTCAGCAACCATATGGTGGTTCTCAACCATCTATAATGAGATCTGGGGCCCTCTTCTACTGTGCAGGCATACATTAGGTAGACCTATATACATAATAAACAATTTTTTTTTGGAAAAGAGTTACCATGGTCATGGTGTTTCTGCACAGCAATAAAACCCCTAACTAAGAAACATGGTGATTCTAAATCAAGTCAGGAGGACAAATAAGTTTAGGCATAACAGCCTCTGTCCCTGGTAACAGGGGACCACTGAAGAGCAAGGCCCATGGCTGACTCAGTATTGTTCCTCTTGTCTGGTTCTGGACCCCACCTTTTGTTGTTGTTGTTGTTGTTTTGGTTTTTGGTTTTTTGAGACAGGGCTTCTCTGTGTAGTTTTGGAGCCTGTCCAGGAACTTGCTCTGTAGATCAGGCTGGCCTTGAACTCACAAAGATCCGCCTGCCTCCGCCTCCCAAGTGCTGGGATTAAAGGCATGTGCCACCACCACCACCCGGTGGACCCCCATCCTTTGAAGTTGGGAGATGGGAAGAATGCATTGATATGTTGATAACTCATGGTTCTCAACTCAGCTTTATTCTGGAGCCCTCCAGCTCACTGTCTGGTCCCAGCACCTCAGCCCTGGCCTGAATGTGGACAGGGCACCAGCCTATGTCTCTCTCTTCCTGACTGTAGACATTGTGTGACCAGCTGAAGCGTGTTTAGTAAAAGCTCAGAGACAGATACTGAGGTTCAACCTAAAGACCAGAAAAGCAAAGCAGCCAGTCACTGGCTCTTACCTTGATCTCAGTCTAAAAAAGGTGAACCTGCCTCCAGGAAACCTCAGAATGAGACTGTGCTGAGAGCTGTCTCCTCCTGTCTTATATTCCTCTCTAGTTCTGGGATTAAGGGCATGCACATTTTAAAAGTTTTCCATTGGACTGAACTTTGTATATTGTACACAAATTCTGTATATTGATACAAATTTGAGATTAATTTTGATTAAACATACTGTAAATACATTTCTAATCTTGTTCAAGGTATTGTACCTATACAGCTCATTTAACAATGCAATACAAATCTCTAGAAAATTATTATTACCAACTGTTTAGGATAATAAGAAAATGCAGGTTGGTAATTAGTCACTTATTATAATAGAACTTGTAGTGACATTAGGTATGCTTTCAAGGTCAAACAAAGGCATATTTTATATAGACAGGTCATCTTAAACACTTAAGAGATCTACAGAATATGGCATTTAAGGTGTTTTAATAACATAGACCTTTCTTATGACAATGAGACATGCCTGCTCTTGGCAGCACCAATGTACTTCAGAGAAGATAATAATCATCCAACAAGTTTCACATGGAGTTTATCTTCTTTGTGTCAAAAGTAAAGCCCTGGGCAAGAAAATGCCCCTGCCTGGATTCCTGACAGTATGCTGTCCTAATTAGATAAGCAGGACATAAAATAAAGTGATTGCCAAACATTGTCAGGACAAGGAGGGACAGCCATTCAGAATATCCTGCTTCACAGAAAAGTCTGTTGGATATGCTAGGCCTATAGGCCCAAAATGGATGCCCCAATGTTGCAGACAAACTTTGGGTGATTGTCCAGGTGGCAAGCTGTTTCTGTCATTACTCACATTTTTTGGAAGTCACTTGCCTGCACTTTCTGCTTATTCAGTTAATATTATTTCCTTCTTGGGTCTCTGAGGGAGTTGAAGACTAGATAGTTAAAGTTGTATTTTCCTTGTTTATCTCACACAGAAAGCAAGCTATGATAGAAAGTAAATTAGGTCCAAGACTTCGGACTCACCAGGATAGGATGAAGTATTTTCTTTGAATTTGTCAAATGCAAATGGACTAGACTTTGTTGAGGGATTTATTGCCTATATATATTGTATATAGTTATTGTACTTATTGTATATAGTTTTTCTTATATGAGTTATAGCCTTTTTATTTTAGACAAAAAGGAAAAATATAGTGGCATTTCACTTGCATTTTAATAAATAAAGCTTACCTGAAGACCAAAGAGTAAAACAGCCACACTGGCTAGTCTTACAGACCAGGCAGTGGTGACCCATACCTTTAATCCCGGTAGCCACACTGGTTTTGCCACAGAAACCAAGTGCAGTGGTGCACGCCCTTAATCCCAGAACTAGAGAGGAATATAAGATGGGGACGGGGTGGGGAGACAACTCTCAACTCAGTTTCATTCTGACATTTTCTGGAGGCAGGATCACCATTTCAGACTGAGGTTGAGGTAAGAGCCAGTGACTGGTTGCTTTGTTTTTCTGGTCTTCAAGTTGAACCCTAATATCTGTCTCTGAGCTTTTATTAAATGTGCTACTATGGGCTCCAGCTCTGTGAAAGGCACTGAAATATTGTAAAATATTGTAAAATTGTATCTATATGAAACGTGTGCAGATTTTATTTTTCCCATAGTCCCAACCCGCCCCCAAAACTCAGCCTAACAACTCTCCCTACCTATGTATACATTGTATTGAACATTATATATATAATCTCCAGAGACTTACAGTATGTGGGAGGATGTGCAAAGGTTATATGTAAATTTGATGCCACTTTATAGAAAGGACTTGAGGATATTTATTTCCAGAAAGTTCTTTCTGAGGAGGGGAGACCCATCTTGAATATGGACAGTACTTGTCCATGGGCTGTGTCCCCAGACTGAATAAAAAGAAGGTGAACTGAGCACCAGTGTCCATCTCTCTCTCTCTCTCTCTGCTTCTTGGTTGCAGGGATTAGCAGGAGCCTGCCCACCATGGATTTGGGGAGATTTCACCCAGACTACCAATCCTGTGCTCTGATCTTCTAAAGGATGTTCCTTCCTCATCCCAACCTCCTGCCCCAGTGCCATTTTCCCGGCGTCTCCCATCTTCCTTCCTTAAGAACTCCTTTGTAGGGCTCCACTGCTCTACTTGAGACACAAAAACCAAAGTCCACTTGGTGCCACATGTCAATTGTGGCGATTTCACAATTGAAGGCCCAGGAGTTCATTGTCCTCTGCCCAGGCTGGGGAGGCTGGGGCTTGTTTACCACTTCCTGTTGTGTCTCCCTACCCTGCCTGTACCACAGGCAGACATCAGAAGGACCACAGGCCTCCGTGGCTGGAGGCAGGATGCTGCTGCCCACTTATAGCCCAAGGTTCTGCATCTGCCTCCAGCGGAATTGCCCATGTATTTCTTCCCAAACATGACGCACACACCGAAAAAAACTTTAGATACCCAATTTTTGTTTTCCTTTGTCTTTTGTGTATATGTTTGTCTTAGTTACTTTCCTTGCTGTGATAAAACATCATGCATGGTCAAGGTGGCTTACAGAGGAACGAATTTATATGGGCTTATAATTCTGGGGTGGGGGGCAGTTAGGTCCCACGATAGCAGACAGAAGGCATGGCAGCAAGACTTTGAATCACCAGAAACCACATAAAAGCAAGAAGTGAGTGTCTTGTGCCTGTAACCCCATCACTGTGGAATGAAGGCAAGAGGAACTTATTGGCTTGATGGTCAACGAGTCTACCCAAAATTGCTCACTCTGAGTTCAGCGAGATAACCCATCCCAGGAAAAAGAACAAGCAGCCAATGGAAGACAATCTAGCATTGACATCTAGCTTCCACACGCACCTGCACAGGTAAGAATATCTGCATACGTGTGCACACATGCATACCACACACACAGCACTTGAGTTTGGCTGAAAGGCAGGGGTAGGAGAGGGGAGTAAGCAAACAGCCCAATAGCATGTCTGGGAGGCCCTGAAGTTATGTTCCCAACATAGCCAAATATTAGGGTTTTCTTTTCATAACCAATAACACAAAAATATAACTTCATTAATTTTATTCATAACAGGACTTGCCACCCACACGGTCCCAGCACTTGAAATTGTCCCTAAGACAACTTGGACTCAACAGAGGGCAAAACGGGGGGAGGGGGTAGATTTCTGTGCTTCTGTGTAGCAGGTATCTCCATGTGAAGAGGTGCACACATGGGAAACCAAGGCTTGCCCACTTCGTGCATTCAGGTATGACAGTGTCCAGGTATGTGAGCCTGTGTTTGTGTATGTCCCACACCCTCATGGAAAGTCGGGAAGGAGCTGCTCTGTCCAGGAAGGCCTCCCAAGTGGACTCTGAGAAGTGACTGTGGCTGGCCACCATGGCAGTGTAAACTCCCCACGTCACTACTCTGAGACACTGACTTATCTGACAGGCTCTTCCCAGAAGCCACAGCTGGGGAAGCCCCCAGGCCAGAGGCATGGCTGTGCAGGTGGGGGCTCTGGGTGCCGGGAATTGGACGCTGCGGGAATTTCCCAGATACCAAGCCATCTAGCAGCCCCAAACATAGAGCTCTAAAGAGAACCTTGGCTTGAACCCGGGTCAGGTTTCCTATCAGATCTTGGTCCCTGAGCTCCCGCTGTGCCTTGGACTTCTCCACCTTTGCCCCACCCCTATGTGTCTCATAGTCCCTACCTCCACATGCCCCAGCAATGCTCAGCCTCATAGCAGGTCCTGCTGGAGTGCCCCAGTGACAGCAGGAACCACCCTTCTCTACCCATAAGCCCCACAACACATCTCTGAGGCCCCTTAGGATCCTAGCTATTGGGCATGCTCTTGTTCCATCCACAGCTGACTTTGCTTCTGGGTTCACAGATTCAGTCGGCACTCAGTGTCTCTTTCCCTTGGGATATTTAGGGCCATGCTGCTGGCACCTGGTTGACGGGCTGTGGGTCAGAGCCTGGGGAGGATAAATGACAGAACAAATTCAGTATGAAAGAACACACTGAACACGAAGAGAGATGGGACCATAAAAGAAGGAATCAGTAGTAGCAGAAGGACGCTGTCTTCACTTGCCCTGGGGGATGATGTCTGAGGCCCATATGTGTGTGTGCCTGAGTATATCTATGTGTACCATGAGCATGCAGCAGCACAGGAGGCCAGGTATGGGATCCCCTGACTGGAGCTACAGATGGCTGTGAGCTGGGGAGTGGGTGCTGGGAACTGAACTCAGGTCCACTGGAAGAACAACCAATGCTCTTAACTGCTGAACTGTCTCTCCGGCCCCCCATCTGAGTCCTCTTGGCATACTCTCATGGAAACAGTTCAACTTAAGAAAATAAAATACCTAATTTTATAAAATAATGACAAGCAATTTTCTCACTGTTGAACGTATTGAAAATGCAAGGACTGGGAAGATGGCTTGGTTGACAATGTTGCCTCGCAAACATGAAGACATGGTTTGTCTTCAATTTGACCCCAAGGACCTACATTTAAATAGAGCTAGCATGGTAGCTCTTACATTTTTGTTGTGAGCCTAGCCTTTAACAACTGAGCCATCTCTCCAGATGGTTAAGAGTACTGCCTGCTCTTCCAAAGGTCCCGAGATCAATTCCTAGAAACCACATGGTGGCTCACAACCATCTGTAATGAGATCTGGTACCCTCTTCAGGAAGAGACCTGGTCAGTCATCCTCATCCACTTAGACCATGAAACCCAATATGGACAAGTTCAAGAGAACCTCCATATACGGGTTGCCCATGCATGCTTCAGCATTGCCAGGGCATAAATTTCATTTCAGCATGGCAATTCACACTTGTAACCCAACCTCTGGAGAGACAAAGACTGGCAGATACTTGGGTCTTACTGGCCAGCCAGCCTAGCCTATTTGGTGAGTTCTAGGCCAGTGAGAGACACCACCTCAAAAAAAAAAAAGACACTGCGGAGCTGGAGAGATGGTTCAATAGTTAAAGGCTAGGCAACCAAACAGACAAGAATGATGCTCTACTAAGAGTCTGGCACCCATGCATGCTTGTGCCTGTACACACACACACACATGCATACACATACAAACACAGGTATACATGCACAGGTACACACACACATAAACACATATGCACACAAAATATTGAAAATAGAAAGAAAATAATAGCCATATGTACTACAAGTAATCACCCAATATTTGCAATATTTGGTATGTTTCCTCCAGTTTTTTTTAAGTGTGTGTGTGTGTATGTACCATGCATGTGTGCTTATGTATGTGTGAGCAATGCAACTGGGAATGAACTGAACACTGTTCTTCCCCAGTTTACATTTTAATGAGAACACTTTGTTACATGTTGCCTTCTAATCTCTCATTCCAATCTGCCCTCTGTGTAGCCCTGTGATCCTGGACCGTTCATTTCTCCTTGCTCAGGCCCCACATTCTTATTACCAAAGTAACCACAGTCTCACCAAGGCATAGGTCACTGCCGTTCTCCAATATCCATTTCCTTCTCTTTATGAAGATGCCAGGAAATCTATTTCCCAGCCTCTTTTGCAGCTCAGCAAGCCCCCAATGGCCATATTCTGGCAAAAGAGATATAGGAGAGAGTGATACCGGCTGCTTGCTAGTCTACTTCCTAAAGTCTGTGGCAAAGGGTCCTCCCTTCTCTCTTCCTACCCTCTGGGGCCTTCATGAGGATCCAATGGACCAAGGCAATTGTGAAACAAGATGGAAAACTGAAGTAGGGACAGACCTGGGATCCCAACCCAGAGCGTGAACAAGAGACAAACCTTTGCTTCCTAAGAGCTGTCAGACTTTCTTTCTGCAGCCCGGGGAGTCTGACAGCTCTTGGCAATAAATAAAATATGTGAAATCAATTGTCCATTAAAAGCACTTTAATGTGAGCCTTTAAAAATTAAAGAACAATCAGAGAATGAACAAGTCATTTGTTGAATTGGATAATAAACACAGTTCGTGGGATTTGGGAGGAGAGAGAAGTCACTGGGGGCAGTGTTAGTAAAAAGGAGGTGCTCGGTGGACTCTGCCAGGATGGGTGTGGTTCTAAGTCCTGGAGAGAAACCAGGAGGTGATGATTCATTTAACCAGCACATCAGCCACTCCAGAGACAGGAAGCACAGTGGGGAGCATCTATCATTATGGAGATGGGACAGTGCCCATGCATCAAGAGGGCAGTGTGCCCAGCTACCACTATCAGGGGCTTTTCTGTGTCACTGGGAACCTGGGCTCCTCACTCAACCCTCCACACACCCACCCAGATACTCAACACAAAACTCGGGGCCCCCGGCACCCTAGAATCCTCATGCTACCCCTCCTTCTCCAGCAAGTCCTTCAGCAAGAGGCAGTCAGAATAGAATGCCCATCTCCACCCCCCATCCTCACTCCAGACACGCTCCACCCCTCCCGTGGGCACTCCATTCTCCAGTTTTCCACATGCCCAAATCCTCCTCACCATAGTCAGGGGGGTCCCAGGAAATGTAGTTCTGATCATGAGGTACACTCCACTGATGACCATATGATGGTGTGTCAACTTGACCAGGCTTTGGGGCCCAGATATGTGATCAAATTTACCCCAGATGTGTGTGTGTGAGGTTAGGCTGGGTAAGAGTGTTTTGGAAATCTGCAGACTTTGAACAGAGCGCATTGTCCTCTGTAATGTGGATGGACCTTATCCAACCAGTCGATGGCCCCAGTAGGACAAAATACGCTGGCATCCCTGGGCAAGAGAGAATGCTGCAGCAGGAACTTCCTAACTTGAACTGTCACATGCCCTGGTCTCCAGCCTGGGAGCCCACTTTACAGATTTCAGACAGTCATATGATCCTACTCCTTTCAAAAAATAACTCTCCCTATGTATATATGGACACATATCTTACTGGTTCTCTTTCTATTGAGAGCCCTATCTAACACACACACACACACAGCAGACAGACAGACAGACAGACAGACACACACACACACACACACACACACACACACACACACACACACACATATATACACACACCACCCTCTGGGGCTGTCAGAGCTGCCAGACCAGTAGGACAAAGTCGAAATCCCTTTCCAGGATTTTGAGACCTCTTCATTGCTTGAAGCCCCAGACTTGGTCTTAAGACCTCCTTAAATCCCACACATCTTTCTCCAAACTTCTAATTCTCATAGACAAGTTGCTATTCTCACCCACCCATGAGCCTTAATGATCAGGCCCCAGGAGTCTCCCATAGCTTGTTCTATCACCTAGAAATTGATCCTGCCGGTTCTCCATAGACCTTGTTCCACGGGCAGCAATGAGCATCATCCCCTTCCTCTTACAATCTCTCACCACACAGTCCAAGTCTGTCCCTCCCCACAACCATATGCCTCCTGTTGGAGAGCCAGGAGAGCAGACTTCACACGGAGCCCCTGGCACACAGCAGGTTGGATGCAGTCTTAAAGGCTGAGCAGATGGTGTCAATTGTCATCCCAACGGGTACCTCTAATTGAGTACAGAGAGAGCCCTTTGTCCTCATGGATCACATGCTTTGATTGCATGGCTAACACTAAAACCAATTTCTTCACTGTTGCTCAACTGAGTGATTAATTAAAGTAAGATGCCTATAGCAGCAGCCCCACCCTTGACCTTTCACCTTCATATCCGCTTTTTCCCACCCACCTCATTCCCAGAGCTGCCAGGTCTCACCCTAGCCTCCCTGTTTGCTTTCTGTTGGCAAAGGTGAGTGAGTTCACCGCTAATTCCCTGTGTAACCTCTTTGGCCCTGGTTCCTCCCTTGGGAGGTGGGTAGCAGGACAGAGGGATGTCAGGGATCCCTGGTTCTGGCTGTGTGCTGTCCACGTCTATTTCCTTTTGTATGAGAGAGAGAGAGAGAGAGAGAGAGAGAGAGAGAGAGAGAGAGAGAGAGAGAGAGAGAGAGAGAGAGAGAGACTGAATCAAAGCCTCCGCTTCCATTGCATATTGCGTCCATCTGCTCCCTGGGGTCTGAGTTCTGTCACTAGGATGAAATTCATCTGGTCTAGCAACTCTGGTGTTTTTCCACCTCCTAGCCATGTGGGGATCTTCATGCCTGAGTCAGAGACAGATAAGTCCCCTCGCCTGGCCTCTCTCCCAGTGGGGAATCTAGTCTCAGAAGCAAGGACCTGCTAAGGTCTAATGGGTCCTTCTCCCCAAGTGCCCCCACCTAGGCAAAGGCCTTCATCTCTCTAGGACCATGGGTAGGATGGGAATGATCCACCCAGTTCCTCAAATCAAGTTTTCTGGAAGTCAAAACAGGCATCTGGAGCCTTCCAGGGATGTCTGACCCACAGGCACACAGACTGACCAGTGAAGCTCCAGAGAGGTAAGGGGACCACCTCTCTTTTTTGGAAAGTGTGCTGAGGAATTTGGGCTAGAGTCTCAGAAAAGCCAACAGTTCCAGCAGAAGCCAAGGCTGAAGATTTCCTGGACAGAAGGGAAGCCAGGAAACAAGACGGAACGGTGACAGGAGCCTGAAAGGGACTTAGCTTTGGTCCTCACCTCCACCTGCTCACAGCAGCCATGGTGACACGGCAGGCTTGCTCGGGCGCTGAGCCATGCTGTCACCTGTGCTGTGCCTACCTGTCACCTCCTGCCTGGGGGTCACAGTGGCTGCACTCATGGTCCCTGAGGGGTACTCATAATGCAGCAAAGGATCACTGTGGGGCTGGAGGCTTTGTGGAAATGGAAGTGCATAAAATGCCTTCCTGTAAATCCCCCGGCACATGTCTCTGAGATGATTTCACTCCCTCCTCACTAGATCCTGTTGCTATGCAGCTCCGGCACTCTGGCCATGGCTAATTCATAAGGTCTCTTACACGGCCTCCTCCTTCCTGGCATCTCTCTGTATCCTTCCCTTTTCCACAGGCTCCCCCCCCTAAGTAGGTGCCCTGTACACAAATCCTACATCTCTGCTCTGGAAGGAGCACAGCCTAGCCCAATCTCTCTCATGCTGGTGATTCAGTCAGTGTCCCTTCTGCAAGGGCTCTTTCAGCCGTGGAGTCCAGAGCAGTTGGTGGCCATGTGGTGCCATTGCTCGCCTCAGTGGGGTGGCCTGAGCACACCTCAGAGGAGACGGACGGACCCCAGAAGTTCTTGTTCAGGAGTTTCTGTGTCTCAGAGTCATGTATTCTGGGGATCTGACCCACTTTTGTGATGGTTAATTTGGACTGTCGCCTCGATGTGGAGACACTCAGGATGCTAGTGTATCTGTGAGTGCTGAAGGTGTTTCCAGAGCTCGTTAGGGCTCTGAGTTACTCAATGATCAGATCCATTGATGGTTACAAATCCATTGTACTGTCGAAAGGGGGTGGAACTGTGGGAGACAAGGACTGGTTGGAGGAAGTAGGTCACGGGGTGTAGCCCGGAAGGCTATATCATGCCTTGGCCCTCTCTGCTTCTTGTCTAGGATGTTGGGAGCAGCTCTGCTCTGCCCTCCCCACCAAGGTGAAACCATAAACCAAAGTAAGTCTATTCTTCCCTTGAGCTGGTTTGCTTAGGTATTGCTGGAGCAAAATATGAACCCGTGGGGTTGGAGAAATGGCTCAGTGGTCAGGAGCACTTGCTGCTCTTGCAGAAGACCCAGATTAGACCCCCAGCACCCACACTGAGTGACTCACAACCACCTGTTAACTCCAGTTCCAGGGGAATCTAGTGCTCTCTTTTGGCCTCTCTACATGTACCTACATATACCTGATACACACACACACACACACACACACACACACACACACACACACACACGGAGAGAGGAAGAGAGAGAGACCTAACTCATGCCCCTGCCACCCTCACTCTGGGTGATAGCTGAGCTGTGCCTAATATGCATATCTTGGCCTGCTGTGCACATGCTGACAACCTCCTTCCAGGAACTCGGGGTATCCCAGAAGGCCTGGCTACTGCCCAAGAAATTACCCCCCACCACACTCTGCAGACTTAGAAACCTCACTCTCAAAGGGCACTCGCTGTCCCCATGTCCCCTGAACCTGTCACCCGGCTGAGGTCTTGCCATGGCCACTGCTCAGAGCTCAGAAATCAGGTTCTGATCCTGCAGAGCAGGTGGAGGAGAAATAAGAGCCCTGGTGGGCACTCAAATACAGGCAGGACCCGAGGAGGAGAACCTTCCTGCTTCTGTTTTGTGACTTGAGGTGACTTTCTGCGTTTGTCTGAGCCTCAGTTTCCCTATAGAGAAAGCGGGACTCACGGTGTCTATTTTAGAGCGGTGCTCTGGGTGTTCAATGAGATGACAGTTACCTGAAGCCGGGTGCTGGATTCTACAGAACAGAAAATGCTGAAGGCTAGCTAATAATCGGGTGTTGTCCTTGGCTGAGGGGAGGGGTGGCGAAAACTTGCCAGCTGACTCAGTGGTTTGCTCCAGCGTGTACCATGCCAAGGCCTGTGGCTTTCAGTCCATGTGGAAGTCTTCTAGAGCAAGTGCCCAAGCCCCCAGGGATCTGCATGAGCCCTCCCACCCTCTAACCACAGAAAGCAAAAGGCCTTGAGCTGGTCTGCTGTTGCCCTGCAGAGTGAAAGCAAATTGAATTAAGTGAGCATCCTGAGGGGGACGACTGTGGTGAGACCGCAGAGTGACCTTGAGGGTGGGGAGGGGAAGGCAGCAGGGTCGGCAGCTGGGGTGATCTGCCCTCTGCGTGGCCTAGCCGCTCCATCCGTGGGCTCTGCAGCACTGGCTCAGGGTGCTGTGGATGCAGGAAGTCCATTCCAGAAGTTTCCACTGGCACAGTTAGGAGACATGTTACAGGGACCCAAGCAGGATATCAGTATTGCTCTGTGAACTCCTCAGCCCTGGCACAACCCGCACCAGGCCCTCTTGGAATCATTTCCAGAGGAAGAAGAGCTTCTGGGGACTCATAGCCCAGGCGGTCCTGCCCACTGCATGTTGCCCTCAGAGCCCAGGGCACTGTCTCCACTGTGCAGGAGTGACTATGGGAGGTTGCTGAGATGAACTCCAGAGAGCTGTCAGGACAGACAAAGCTGCTGTACAGGCTTCAAATGGGTGGCACCCTGGACAGGATCCTCAGGCCTAGCTGGGGTGACATTTCTCCAACCTCCACAGCACTCACTGTATCTGTGAGAGACTTAAGGAAGCCAAGTCCCTTGACCTCTCTGAGACTCCATATGCCATATTGAGGGTTTATTTCGGAGAGGGGAAGGGACCTCTTGCCATCTCTCAAGAAAGCCCCTCAGGCAAAGTGATCCAGGCCTCAAGCCCCAAGCCTAGCCATTCTCTAGCATGCATGGGCCATTGCCCCAGAATCTGCTATGTACTAGGCGTAGGCTTTAGATGCCATCAGAACAAAAACCAGCCAGGATACAATGCCTGGGAATTTAAACTCTAGAACAGAGAGCCTTGTGGTAAGCAAGTATGCAAGGGGACTGCCATAGAAGAAGAGCGGGGGCTTGAGAGACGAGGACGAGAGCAGAGGGGAGAGAAGGTGGGGTGCAGAGGGAGAGGGTGGGGTGCAGAGAGGAGAGAAGGTGGGGTGCAGAGGGGAGAGAGTGGGTGCAGAGGGGAGAGGGTAGGGGTGCAGAGGGGAGAGTGTGAGGAGCAGAGGGGAGAGGGTGGGGTGCAGAGGGGAGAGGGTAGGAGTAGGGGGAGAGGGTGGGGTGCAGAGGGGAGAGGGTGAGGAGCAGAGGGGAGAGGGTGGGGTGCAGAGGGGAGAGGGTGAGGAGCAGAGGGGAGAGGGTGGGGTGCAGAGGGGAGAGAGTGAGGAGCAGAGGGGAGAGGCTGGGGTGCAGAGGGGAGAGGGTAGGAGTAGGGGGAGAGGGTGGGGTGCAGAGGGGAGAGGGTGAGGAGCAGAGGGGAGAGGGTGGGGTGCAGAGGGGAGAGAAGGTGGGGTGCAGAGGGGAGAGAAGGTGGGGTGCAGAGGGGAGAGAGTGGGTGCAGAGGGGAGAGGGTGGGGTGCAGAGGGGAGAGGCTGGGGTGCAGAGGGGAGAGGGTGGGGTGCAGAGGGGAGAGAAGGTGGGGTGCAGAGGGGAGAGAAGGTGGGGTGCAGAGGGGAGAGGGTGAGGAGCAGAGGGGAGAGGCTGGGGTGCAGAGGGGAGAGGCTGGGGTGCAGAGGGGAGAAGATGGGGTGCAGAGGGGAGAGGGTGGGGTGCAGAGGGGAAAGGGTGGGGTGCAGAGGTAAGAGGGTGAGGTGAAGAAGGGGAAGTCACTCTTCCTCAGGGATATAGCTGTTGGTATGTTGTCCACGCTCCGAGGAATACCCCCACATGCTTGTACATGCAAGGCAGCACTATTTGAACTCAGACAGTTTTAAAAAGAAAGAAAAGAAAGCAGACGATAAGGAGGGGTGATTTCAGTTGGCTACAAACAAGATAAGTTGTATACATGCATGGAATTTCCAAGAATAAATTTTAAAATTCTTGAAAATAATACCCTAATGCTGTCTCGTGTGGATTAGTAAGTGGATGCTCTCCCAGGTGCACACTGCAGCAACTGCTCCCCTCCACACATGCTCCTGGAGCCCAATATCTTTCCTCTTACAGACTCACGGTGCCTTTTAAAAGGCATTAAGGTACCAATGCCCCAAGTGTGGGAATATAACATTTGGGCGAAGGCTTTTGTGGTCATGTTATCTCTTCACAGAAATAGAGGCCCTAAATAAGACAAGATAGGAGTTCTTGCCCCAGCAAGGGTGGGGACAGAGGCCCTGGGAGCAGCTGAGCAGGCTGTATGCAAAGCACTGAGCCAGTGGCCGTCATAGCAAAAGCGCCAATGGGCTGAAATCGGCAGACCTGCCACATCTGAGTCTCCTCCTGCCCCCCAAACTCCTTCTGAATGGTGCTAAAGGGGCAGTGACATGGCTCAGCAGCTTGCCTTGAGAGCCTGATGCCCTGAGTTCAACCCTCGAGAGCCCATGAAAGGAGAGAACTGACTTCTGAAAATAATAAAGAAATAAAATTCGTGTAAGTAAATATCTTAGGGTTTCTATCGCTGTGATGAAATACCACGACCAAGGAAACTTGGGAAGAAAAGTGTTTATTTCCACTTACACTTCCACTACACCCACGGAGGGAAGTCAGGACAGGAACTCAAACAGGACAGGAACCTGGAGGAAGAAGCTGATACAGAGGTCATGGAGGAGTGCTGCTTACTGGCTTGTTCCTCATGGCTTACTAAGCCTGCTTCTTTATAGAACCCAGGACCATCAGCCCAGGGATGGCCACACCCACAATGGGCTGGACACTCCCCCATCAATAATTGCCCTACAGGCTTGTCTACAGCCCAGGTCTTAGGAAGGCATTTTCCCAACTGAGGACCCCTCCTCTCAGATGACTTTAGTTTGTGTCAGGTTGACATAACACAGTCCAGCACAATTGACCTTTGTCAGTTTGACACACGAACACATCACCATAAGCCAGAACCTCTCCTTTCTCATTCATCCCCAAGATCTCATGTTAAAAACATAAAAAAAAACTTTAAAAGTCCCACAGTTTTTATAAATTCGAACACATTAAAAGTTCAGTTCTTACCAGGTGTTGGTGGTACACACCTTTAATCCCAGCACTCAGAAGGCAGAAGCAAGAAGATCTCTGAGTTCAGGGCCTGTCTGGTCTATAGAGTAAGTTCCAGGACAGCCAGGGCTAGACAGAGAAACCCTGTCTTAACCCTGCCCCCCCAAAAGTTCAGTCCTTTTTAAATATCCAGTTTCTTTAAGAATTCAAAATCTCTGCCCTGCAGTGGTGGTGAATGCTTTAAATCCTAGCACTCATGGAGGCAAAGGCAGGTAAATCTCAGTGAGATCAAGGCCAACCTGGTCTACAGAGCGAGTTCCAGGACAGCTAGGACTGTTACACAGAGAAACTCTGTCTTGACAAACCGGAAAAAAAAATGAAAAGAAAAGAAAGAAATTTAAATGTCTCTCTCTTTTTTTCAGTTTCAAAATCTGTCAACTGTGGGCTCAGAAAAAAATCAAAATTAAATTAATTTCCTACTTCAAGAGGAAAGAACCAGGGCCCAGCTATAATCAAAGCAAAGCAAAACCAAACCTCAAAAGTGTAAATGATGCAACATCCAGTGTCGGACTCACTCACGATCTCCTGCGCTCCTCTGAAGGGCTTGGGTGACTTCTCTGACTCTGCCCTCTGCAGCACACGCAGCTTGGCTTCTAGGCTCAGCAGCCTCCACCTCTCTGTTCTGGATGGTCTTCCCATGGTGCTGGCATCTCCAAACACTGGGTTCTTCTGCTGCAATAGCTGCACTTTCACCAATAGCCTTTCCTAGGCTCTCTTTCCTGCATGACCCCTTCAGTCCTGGACCTTTAACTGCCACTGATGCTGCACCTTTACCAAATGGCCCCTCCTGGCCTCTCACAGCGCCAAGCCTCAGCTGCTCTCCGTGACCCCTTTAAGTCTTCAAAGCCAATACCACCCGGGTGACTCTTACACGTTACCAAGCTCAGCGCCAGCACAAGGGACAATCTTGGCCACCTCTGGAACACAGATTCTCTGTGCTGACTCTCAGGAAGCACTTCCCAGAAGATTCCACCTCTGTGTTGCTGGTCTCTTCTTCATACTGCTAATTTCTCTGCTCCAGTCGACCGGCATCAACTGTCCCAGCGAAGCAAAGGCTTCACTTTAGTGGCTCTGTATCCTGTTAATCACAGCTGATCCCTCAAACCCAGCTAACCAGAACTACAGATTCTTCACACAAAAGGCCTAGTGGAGTCTTTGCTTCCCCCTGAAACTCCACAAGCCAGACCTCCATTGTCTGCCCTGCTCTCAACATTCCTGTCTTTCAAGCTCCCACAGAACAGCCCACTGAGCTCTCAACACTCAAGGACTTTTCTAACCCAAAGTTCCGAAGTCCTTCCACAGTCCTCCCCCAAACAACATGGTTAGGTCTGTCATAGCAATATCCCACTATCCTGGTACCAACTGGTACCAATAGGGCTTCTATGACTGTGATAAAACACTATAACCCAAAAGCGAGTTGGGGAGGAAAGGGTTTACTTGGCTTATACTTCTGTATTGCTGTTGGATGGAAGGAAGTCAGGACAGGAACTCAAACAGGGCAAAAACCTGGAGGCAGGGGCTGATGTGGAGACCATGCAGGGGTGCTGCTTACTGGCTTGCTCCTCGTGGTTTGCTCAGCTTGCTTTATTACAGAACCCAGGGCCACCAGTCCAGTGATGGCACCACCCACAATGAGCTTCATTCTTCCTTATCAAACCTTAATTAAGAAATTGCTGACAAATCAAAACAACTCTGGGATTCCATCTTACACCTTAAGAATGGTCAAGATTGCCCTACGGCTTCTACTACATGCACACACACACGTACACACACACGCACACGCACACACTAATAATTTTAAGAAGCATAGAGTTCCTATGTAAGGTGCAGGAGTTGTGGCCATGAATGATCTGAGCTTGGGGTGTCTACAAGGTGGTCAAACCCCTTGCTTATTGGTCTCCTTCACTTCTCTGCATGTTTTCTGAACTCAGATTTTGCATCTGACAAGTCTTGAAGGCTGGTAATGTTCTCCCAGCTTCTATCACACTTGGGTACACACAGGTGACCAGGATTCCCCAGTTGGGAGGGAGCCAAAGCCAATAAGAGAAATGGACGCCCCAGGAGCCCTCCTCAGACGGTGGCATCAAGTGGACCCTGATTTCATGCTTTGGGGACAGCACGGCACCCAGTACCACCCTTGGGCTCCTCAGCACACGAGGAAACAGGCACACCTGCACGGGAGCAGATCTAAGGAGGTTCTAGAGTAATGTTCCCGGCAGCATGGGCTCCAGTCCAGGCTTCTAGGAAGCCCCTCTGGTCACTCAACTTCACCCTTGGCCGTGAGTGCTGGACCACTGCGGAAACCCCAGAGACACGGTGCTGCCTCCCAGCATTCTGTAAGCACCTAATGGAAGAGACCCGCTGGTGACTCACTCAGAACACTTCCCCTTCACCAGGCTCCATGTGATGTCATCCACTCTTCCATTCTATTGCTCAGAATGTCAATAAACCCCAGAATGAAAAAGTGACCTCCTGGGGAAGGAGGAGGAGGTCACCTTCTCTTTTTCTGAGTCATTTCAGGTCTGGGAAGAGTGCCTAGCCTGGAGCCCGGAAGTGCCTGTTACCACCCACCCGTCTAGGCTACTTGGGGGACCCTGGCTATTTCTGGCATCAAAGAGCCTTGGGTCAGTTCCCACCTCAGCCCTCTAGGTTTTTGACCGGACCTTTAAGAAGGTAATATCTATTTATGAGGCAGGATCAACAGGAAGTGCTTGCTCAGTGTTACCCTAAAGTGGGGCCCCAGAGCGCCCCTCCCCCATTCTCCCAGAGCTACTACTTCCCTGACCCAGCCAGGAGGACAGGATGGGTGACCTTCAGCGGTCTCTCCTCTTGTTCACCAGGACTTGCATCTCTGAGGTGCCCTCCCACACCCCATCCTCTCTCAGGGGCTCTCCCAGACCCCCTGCTGTGTCACACATGACTGTAGTGTGAGGCTCCATGCTTCCTCACCCCCTTTATTGATTATCTCCCCCACAAGAAACCTTTCTAGAGGCCCTGGCTCTGGAGGTTGGGACTTCTTGGTTATCTTAGCACCCACTCACCTTGGGTGGTCCCATCTCTTCTGTACCCTGAAACCAGCAACCCTAGTGCCACTCCCGTCTTGAGGCTTCCAAAAGGAAGACACACAGGAATGGGAGTTACTCTCCTCCTTTTAAAGCCTGGAGTGCTAGTGGGGTTCTCCTATAGAGACAGGTGTCCCACCACAGGGCACTCTGTGAGGGCATATGGCAGCAGGAGCTGAGGTAGCCGTGTGTGTGTGTGTGTGTGTGTGTGTGTGTGTGTGTGTGTGTGCATACGTGCGTGTGTCTGTCAGATGGATGGATGGATGAATGGATGGATGGATGTTTGGACGGACTGAGGGATAGGTGGGTAGGAGTTTGGGGAAGCCTGAAAGGTCTAAAGAAAGAATGCTTGCACGGGGTCAGGCAGAAACTGGGTTCACTGCTGTCTGCAGCCATCTGAGTGACCTACAGACGGGCAGATCACAGGTGTACCCTGTCCTCATCCCCACAGAAGTGCAAGTTCATGGCAAATGAGTGAACAAGCAGCAACCGGTGCAGCACACCAATCCACATGGTGGGCGTCTGCGTTGGGCATGGTGAAGGGGCAACATCTCCCAAGCCAGGATGGCGTCCAGGCTCTGGAGGCTGCAGCTAAAGAGAAATTGGTCTTGGCAGCCAAGACCAGAAGGAACCGCTCTCAACCGAGTCAGCAAGTGCCTGTGTGCTGTGGGCAGTCAGGTGGCACAAGGCCTAGAGACTGAGGCAGGGGACACCAGGGTTCAGACCCCATAGCATGCCAGCACAGGAGGCTCAGGTCATATGCTCAGGGCCATGAAACCACAGGAAGATGGTTGGCCATCTTGAAAACTCCTCTGGACAGGAAGTAGAGCAGTGTTTGCTACCAGGAGGAGTTCACTACACGGGGGACATAAAAGCCCCAACCTAGAGTGACTAAGTATTGTATTTGGAGCAAGCCTGGCAGACCCAGAACTCTACATCTGTCAAAACCTATAGAACTGGACACCGCAAATCCTAATTGCCATATGTGTTTGTTAGGAAAAAAAGAATATTAAAACCATCTCTTCAGAGACTGAGAATGTTGTTCATTTGGTAAAGAGCTCGGCTAGTATGCACGGGCGCTGGGTTGGATTCCCAGCCCTGCATGAACCGGCTGTGGGGGAGCACACCTATTAGCCCACCACTCAGATTTTCTTGGATTCAAGACCAGCCTAGGCTACATGAGAAGACCCTGGCTCAGAAAAAAAAAACAAAAGAAAAGAAAAGAAGGAAGGAAAGAAGAAAGAAAGAAAGGAAAAAAGGAAAAAAGAGAGAAAAGAAAAGAAAAAATCACTTCAGCAGCTATGTGGAAGGGAGTGGGAGGCAGGAGGGGCCATGGGAAACAAGCTAGGTCCACTAGAAGACCCCTGACATCAGTAACTGAATCCTGGTCATGGATGGCTGTGGAGACATGAGCTCGGGTTGTTGGTCACTGTGAGCATTTGGTGGCTGTGGAGACATGAGCTCAGGTTGTTGACCACTGTGAGCAGTTGGTGGCTGTGGAGACTTGAGCCCACGTTGTTGGCCACTGTGAGCCTCAGTTCCCACCTGAGAGCGGTTCCCACTGTGGCAATACCTGCAACCTGGCAGGACACGGCTGGACCAAATTGCTCCCCATTTAGAACTGGTCACGGCTGGACCAAATTGCTCCCCATTTAGAACTGGACAATGAGGGTGCATTGTCCAGGGCTGGGGGCTGGGGGATACCCGTGTGTGAGCTGCCATCCAGGGACTGCTACAAACACACTCAGAAGGCAGCTGAAGGTGAAGTGGAGGGAATCGCTCAGCCATGAAGGGCACCTGACTGGCCGAGCCCCCCACCGCCAGCCTGTGGGCCCTGTGACCTCACCTCTCTGACAGAGGAATGCTGTGTATCTAGAGCACTTCTCTCCCAGGGAGGCCCAGGCCTTGAGCAGGGTGGGGGGAGTGAGAGGAAGAGTGGAAGACCAGCAGCTCCAGGAAATCAGTCCCAGCATGCCCAAGAAAGTACAAGTGAGGACAGAGACCCACTCTCGGGGGCAGGCAGAGCCCTAGATCAGCTGGCCTGAGGTCCTGCTTCACCTCAACCACCAGTGAGCTGGGCAGCCTCAGACAGATTACCCACCCTCTCTGGTCAGCAGTAAGGTGATTGCATCTATTGTGGGAACAGACCTCAGACAGCCACGAAGGTCTTCTTACCTAAAGATATTGATGGAGAGGAAAGACTGAGAGAAACCCCAGCATCCCCTTGGTCAGGCATCCTTCCAGAATCAGCAGGCCTTTTTCCTGCCCATGATTGGCAGATAAAAGAAGCGTGTTGCTGGTGGGACCAAAATGATGGAGAACAGGTTGGCGGCTTCTCCCAAAGTTAAGCCTAGGCTGACCAATAACTCTGGAGCTGCCTGAACATAGCACCAGAGAACTGAAGCTGGGCCGAGCAGCGCCTCCCAGGTGGACAGCCACCACAGTCAGAGCGAGCAGCTTGAGGGGGGAGTGACCACACCATGGACATTATTCAGTCCTGAAAAGGTTGGAACCCGATAGTTACTAAGATGAGGCTGGACTTCAAATCCAGCTTGTCGAGGAGCTTAGGCTAGGCATGTTTGCATGGTTTCATACGTATGGGATGTACAGAACAGGTGATTCTGTAGACAGGAGCTTGCTGATGAGCAGAAGAGTGGGGTGACTGGCTAGTGAGCGCCGTGCCCCTCCCCTCGGGGCTGGTGGAGTGTTGGGGAACAAGACCTTTGCCAACACTGCGAATTTCATTGAACCCCACAGAAAGCCTGCTCCTCAAAGGAGTGCTTCGCACTCCTGCCCAAAACGAGATGTGATGCAGTGGGGTTGGTGGCTGCCTTCTGGCTGCCCGGCAGCCCCTGATGAATGTGTTCCTAGCCTCACTGCTCCCATGGGGACTTGTGGTTCCAAGCCCCCCATGGGCTGAGGTCAAGGCCGGCCTTGGTGTAGTCTACCCCCAGCCGCCTGCCTGCTGCTTTGCTGGTGGCCTTCGATCAGCTCTCTTATCTAATCTCACAACTGGCAGAGCTGATTGTCGCACTCTGAAAGGACAGGGTCCTGGGGGTCTGTATATTAAATCACCAATGACAAGTGGCCAGAGGGCAGGAGGACCCTGACTCGTAACTAGTCCTGGCACCTGAGAGGACATAGACAGAGGCACAGTCCAGAGATGGCGGGGTCATTGCATAGGACCGGAAAGTGTTGAGAAGGGAGTGCAGGGGAGGGAATAGTGGATGCAGAGAGCAAGAGGACCTGGGCAATGAAGGAGCCATCTGGTGAGCGGGCAGATGTGGATAATCCTAAAGGACTCTTGCCTGTTGTGCATCAACCATTAGGACACCACTCACTGGTGATCGAGAAGATAAAGTCTGAATTTGGAATCGGGAGGAAAAATAGGCAGAAACAGTTCCTTCAGGCACCCACCCCTTCGCACCCTCAAACGCCCCAACCAATTGCCCCTGCCTTCTCTGTTCTAGTCCCCTAGAGTCCTTAAAAAAGTCCCCAGAAGATCCCGTCTAAGCTGTGCTCCACCACTATCTTGAGGGGTTCCTCTTCCTGAGCCTTGGCCTCAGATAAAGAGGATGGGGGAGGGAGAGGGGCTGGGGTGGCCTCTCGCCAAGGCAGCTGGGTGGAGAGCCTGAGCGTGAGAGAAAAGACGGCATGAGGATGCAGGTAGATCAGCTCCCTGGAATTCCCAAGCTCTGTCAGGCTTAGGAGAGAGCTGGAGGATGCCGGGAACCAGCTCTGTATACCACCACAAAGTACTTCCCAGCTTGGAAAGGCCCCAGCCAGTGCACTGGCCTCAGGAAGTGAGTAACTGCCTCTCCCTGCCTCCTGGCAACAGCGCAAGCCAGACAGAGTTAGGAAGTGCAGCGGCTGGTGTCGAGGGAGCCTTCCAACAAGCCACTAATGGCTGCACCATCCTCAGAGAGACAAGCATACATCCTCCTCCCAGATCAGGAGCGGTGGACAGAGGACAGACAGGCCTTCCAGCTGCACCTTTCCCAGTTTCCCCCTGCACTGGGAACTGCCAGGACCTCACTTGCTTGAAGTTTATTTATTTACAACCATTCCATAAGTATAGGCAAGGAGCCTGGTGTGTCTCCTCAGACCTGTGGCAAGGGGCCCAGTAAATCTACTCAGTGCTGAGGCAAGGGGCCTGGGCAAAGGGCTCAGTGTATTTCCTAAGGGCTGTGGCAAGGGTCCCAGTGTGTCTACTTAGTCAGTGCTGAGGCATCCCTAACCATGAGGTACAACAGTTTCAGGGGCAAGAACAGGTTTCTGTATGCATCTCAGTTTTTACATATAGAACAGATAGATATCAGAACTTGGGTACACCTTCCAAGTCCTAGCAAAGAGCCCAATTTTCATCCCTTCTCCCTGATGTCATCCATCAGCTCATGAGGTATAAGTATAACTTGTCTTCCTGGAGGATCCTTCTTGGTCTCAACTAGAAGTGGGGGGTACCTGACTCAGGGAGCTAAAAGTGAGTCTGAGGTTGGGGTGCTCCACCCCGACTCACGCTTCCCATCTACGCCAGGGCGCACTTTTAGACGAGGAAGGAAGACATTCCTCCTGTAACATCAACGGCCAGAGACCCCATTACATGCCTCCCGCTCAGGTGACTCCCCTACTCTGGCTACCCACTTATACTAAGCACATCTGTGGGGAGAGAAGAGGAATCCACACTCCCAAATGCCTTTTCTTCCAGGGTGGAATCCAGTGCAGAGCCGATGGAATGTGCCAGGCTGAGAAGGGAAAAACAGGTGAACTTGGCCTCGTTGTCACCTGTCAGGGTGCCCTGCTCAAATTAGCATGATGGCTGGAGAGGGTTAGCACCATAGGGAAAACACAGCAAAGGGTCCCGGGGGGTAGCTTGACGGGGTGACGGGACACTTGACTAGCGTGCAGGAGGTCTTGGGATCAATCTCCAAGGAAGGAAGGAAGAAAAGAACAGGAAAGGGAGAGCTGGGTGGACAGCTCAGTGGCTTGGGGTACAGCACGCCCCAGACAAGATCTAGAGTTCGCGTCTCAACACAGCATCCCGTCACTAAGATCACAAACAGGAGAAACCCACTGTGTGCGGTAGCATGTGTACCAAGATAAACATATGTCATGCATGTTGCGTAAGAAACCAGTTATATATAACACACATATGCATATAAGTACACAGACTCAGACACACACACAGACACACACACACACATACACATACACACATACACATACACACACACATACACATACACAGACTCAGACACACACACAGACACACACACACATACACACACACACATACACACACACAGACACATACACACACATACATACACACACACCACATCAAATTCTTAATTACTCCAAGCAGTGCTCTTCCCAGAGTGTTTAGATTTTTATCTTATGCATGGAACTCAAACACTAGAGAACTACACACATTCTGATACAATCAGGGTTTGTGCACATGTAGGCTGGGGGCCAACCTGAAGTGTTATTTTCTAAGCACTTTTTTTTTGAGACAAGTTTTCTCACTGACCTGGAACTTGTCAGGTAGGTTAGGCTGGCTGATCCTGTGGAGCTCCAGGAACCTGCCTTTCTCCTCCTCCCCACTGCAGGGATTAAAACAGGCGCCAACACAACACCGGTCTTTTTCATATGCATTCTGGGTATCGAACTCCGGTCCTTATGCTTGTAGAGCGAGCAGACTACCCAGGGAATTTCTCCCAGCCGCTGTTACCAGGTTTTCTCAGCTGCATTTGAACTTGCAGACTGAGGAGTCAACTGGGGCTCAGGCTGCAGCTGGGCGATTCACATGTGCAAGATTTAAGAGGTTAGGGAGCCTCTCTCAGTTTCCTCATCAGGCTCCAGTCATTGTTATGAAAGGAAAGTGGGGTCACTTATCACGTGCTCAGAGACAGAATGGTCCAGAGAGTGCCTAGTCCCATGAACAAAGGCCAAATCTGTATCCCATGATGTTCCAGCAGGGCTGGGTAGAAGATCCTTGTTTGAGTATCTGGACTTCGGCCCCAGAGAACCAGACAGATCAGGCAGTGTGAGACGTGTGCCATCTATGGGAGTGCTGAGTGCCCTACAGGGTGACAGTCAGACAACCCGTATTTCTGAAAGCTAAGAACCAAAGTCAGGACCAACTTGTGCATGTCACCACGGAGATGCTTGGTTTTAGTGCAACTGACCACAAATTAGAATCACGGGACTAGGGAGTCTCATTGGAGGAGTTGTCCCAGTTGCCATACTTGACGTTGGAAGAACCACCCAAATATGGATGCCAGCTACTGGGCAGCCCAGATTTAAAGGGGGCGGGGCATGGCTGAAGAAGATCCTTTGCTTGATCGACCTCCTTGCCTCTGGGATGATTTACCCTGTTGCTGCTGATTCCATCTATGGTATCAGAACCAGAGTTTCCAGGCTTCCGTAGGAGACTGAGTCCCATGACTTTCCAGGAGCTGTCTGGATTTCAGTGCCAGACTGGGACTGCTGAGGTACCCAGGCTTAATGACCAAACAACTACCGGTTCGCAGCCTCTCGGGTGTGTGAGAGAACTGTTGTTACTATGTCAACATAAGCCGTTTAATAAATTCTTTTAACACAGAGATAGATGGATAGATAGATAGATAGAAAGATAAATAGATAATAGATTGATTGATCGATAGATAATAGATAGGTAGATTGATAGATAATAGATAGATAGATAATAGATAGATAGATAGATAGATAGATAGATAGATAGATAGATAGATAGATAGATAGACAGACAGACAGACAGACAGGCAGGCCCTTTCTGGTCAAAACATCAAAACATGGAGTTCTGGACAAAAACACAGGACAGTTCTGGAAGCTTTGAGGACTCCTTCCTCACCCAGTGACACACAGAGAATGTTCTGGAACATTGAGGCAGAGAGGTGGATGGATACCTACAAATGTGTTGCTATTCTGCTTCATGATCTGTTTTACTTGGTCTTTCCTTCACCCCAGTTAGGTTGGGTGGGAGGACTCTTCCCTTTTCCAATCCACTCTGTGGAGTGATACATGGCAGTAAAACGTTGAGCTTCCTGCCTGTGGGTTTCTTAACCCATCAAGAAAAAGTCCAGAGCTGATGCGGGACACACAGGACTTGGGGGACACAAAAGCATATCAGAAGGAGTTTCCAAACAAGCTCCCAGAAAACAGGAGTTACCGTCTGTCTAGGAGGCAGAGACCGTATCCAGAGCAAAGGCCCAAAGTTAAACGTGATCTTGCCACACTTGGGAAGTTGAGGGGACTTCATGGAGCCAAGGCACAGAAGGATGAAGGTGGCTGGAGAAACTATTAGAGAGAACAGAGCGGCACAGGGGAACCTTTGCATGTTGTGTGAAGGGCCATGGCTAGGTGGGGAGGTGGGAAACTTCAGAGAAACATCTGGGCTCTTCCACCGCCCTCCCTGCATACAGTGGAGGGGCCGAAGGCTGGAGTCCTGCCAGGCTGAGACTCCCTCTGCAGCTCCCAAACAAACACACAGGGTGTTGAGGATGGCACAGGCAGTCACCGCAGGGAGCTTTCAGAGAGAGTTTAGCCTGATTTGCTAATATCAATAGCAAAGTGTAAAAGGTGAGCTAAGCTAGAGAGGAGTGGCTACCGCTTTCATAAGGAGTGCTTTGAAATGACTCCGCAGCCTAAGGGCAGGGACTGGCTCCTCACTTCTGCCTGCCTACGTATGTGTGAGACGAACAAGTGGGTAGATGGACCGGTGAATGTAGGAGAGAAAGGAGAGGGTGATGGCAGAGAGAGAAGAGGAGGAAGGGAGAGGAAAAGAGGGAGGGAATAAGAGGAGGGAGAAGAGAAGGAAGGAAGAGAGAAGCAGAGAGGAGAAAGGAGGAAGAGACAGGGAGTGGTATGAAGACAGGGACAGCCAGATGGAGGGACAGGTCCTTACTAGTATCAATAAACAGGGGTGTGGGTGCTGTATAAGATTTCTGGATTCGTTTGATAGCTGGACACTACATCACTTGCTAGATGGAAGGCACAATCTTGGTGACTTGATGCATCCAACAAGAGAAGGCTGCTCCCAATGCCACACTAGAGTTTGACCCTAAGACAGAGTGACAGCAAGCCAGACCTGTAGAGTGGCATTTAGGTGGGGCTAGCTGAGTCTCACACTCCCTGGGGAATTATCTGAGTACTCTAGTGATACAGGACTCTATAGCTGTTGAGCTTCTGGCCCCAAGTTGAGAAGGTGCTCCCCACCAGAGTGAGAACCCAGTGAGAGAGGTGCTCCCCACCAGTGAGAACGGTTGTAATGTAAACTGAGCCAGCCACTCCAGACCCAGCAGCATCCAGCTGGGACTACAGAACGGGGACAAGATAGTGGGACTTTGGGGGATTTGTTCTTCGTTTGGAGTCTGGGTCTCACTACGCACAGACAGCCTTAACCCTGTGGGTCCCCAGGCTGACTTCTCTGCCTGATCTACAAAGTTTGTGATGGATCCTTCCCTAGTGACCCTTCAGTGCTGTGCTGGGGATGGTTGTCTTCCCTGCAGGAGTGGGAAGGCACACAGCATATGCATGTAGGGTTAGCCAGCCAGAAGGTTCATTCACCTAGGTGAACCAGAGACCCAGGGCCACGGGAGCTCCCTGTAGTCAGACAGGACAGAGCTGCAGATGAGGCAATGGCATACTCTGGTCAGAAGAGCCTTGACTCAACTTCAGTTAGTCCGAAGTCAAGCCAGGGCTAGTCCTCAGGCCAATCCATCCACCTCCCATCCCTCTGGTGACATTTGACCCGCCCCTGCCCACGCAATGTATGAACTTGACTGAGAGATATTCGGGGGAGGGGGTGTCATTAGCTGGGGCTCTGTGTGGATTCCTAGAGCCTTAGGTTCACTCTTGGCTAGTCTCTGACCTCCCCAGGGCCCTCCACTCCTCTGATCTGGACCGGAAAGCACTGCAGGTCTTTAGCAGATCTTCAAAGGGAATGAACATGACCAGAGAGCTAGAAGGTGGAGGAAGAAACTGCTTCTAAATTCCTCAGAGGAAATCAGTGTCTGGCAGGGGCCCACACACATCTGGCCCAAGGACTCGGCCAGCAGTGTGTCCCTTCTCTGAGACGTATCCCAGTTTCTGCCACAGCACCCTTGGGAGGTGTGCATAGCAAAAACAGAACAAAACACTTTCAGAAGTCCCCTGGCCAATGGGTTACCTTCTAGTTACACCCTCTAGGGAAATGCCCACTGTTTGCACCTAAAACTCAGAAGCAAAACAACCAGCTCAGGAGACCCAGTAATGGTAAGCAGTGTTATGTTGAACACAGGCATTCACGTGCTCCTTCAGTTCTAGCCGCAGGGAAAACATTTGCCACTCCAGGCTCCCTGTCAAGAGTCTGCACAAACGGAAGACTACCTGTGGCCATCCCAATTCCCCCCCCCCCCACCCCGCTGCTGCTGCTGCTGCTGCTGCTGCTGCTGCTGCTGCTCCCCAGGCTGGGCTGGGAGCTTGAGCTGAGTTAGAGGTGGAGGGAGGAGTGCCCAGGAGAGTGATGACATCAGCGGCCAGCCCTTGAAAGATGAGCTGTTCTCCCGTGCCACTCCAGCTCAGCTCCTCAGAAGACTGAGCAGGACTGTGGGGACGCACAAGACAGGCAGTCGCTGGACCTGGACCAAGGGACTCGCTGGAACACAGACACCGCTTGCTCCAGAAAAGGTGAGTGTCCAGCAGGAGCTAGTCCACGGAGAGTCCAAATGTCCCAGCACAGAGAGGTCCTGGTCAGAGGCTGGGACAAGTCCCAAGCTCCCGGAGGTTCTATGGTCTTGAGGAGTGGGAGGAAGGCTCCCTTCCTCTCCTAGGTCTGACAAATAGCTGGAGGAAGGGTTACAATTACTTAGACAGGAGGATTTTCCCTGTCGGTTCCAGTTTATCTCCCCCCCCCCCGACCCCAAGCCGCCGCGAGTGGCCAGTGATTTGAGTTTTATAGGCTCCAGGTGGACACCGTGGACTAAAGCAGGAATTCCACAGGACAGTGCGAGGCAGCTGCGGGACAGGTGTCATGAGAATAGCTCTTCGCTCACTGGGCCACTGATGGTCCCTTGAGAGTCTCTGTAATGTCTGAGTCTTGCTTTCTCCGTCTGTAAGGTGGGCTCGACTGCTCCTTGGAGCCGAGGTTAAGACAGCAAAGAGACTTTGTCTCCACGCGCTGATGTGCCCCATCTGTGTCAGTGGTGGCAGCTTTAATCCGCAAAGGCTTTGTGTCACTCCCGTCTTGGTCCTTCTTCAAGGTGGTGGCCATGAGTGAGCTTGGTGTGTTATCTTGGGTTCGAGTCCCAGCTCTGCTTCCATGTCCCCGTGGGTGACATTGTTGGTGAAGGTTTTGTATTATAGGGCCAGGGCCCCAGAGAAGACTTAGTGACTCCTTTTAATGCAGAGACAGAAATCTGGTCCTCCTGGGACATGTTACACGTGTGGTTTGCGACTCCCATTGCTGAGCTGGAAGTCGGTAGCCTGTGTGGGGTGGCCGCGGTGATGTTCATGGGTTAGGCAGGTTAGAATGTGCCTTCCTGAGTCACAAGCTGCTGGTGGCTCTCTCAAGCAGTGCACAGGAAGCAGGAGCTCTGGCTGGGTGTGGGTGTGGTGCCGTTACAGCCACAACTCCTGGCTCTTCTGTGTCCAAGAAGGGCTTGTCGGGGAACTGATGCCCCTACTGTGCCCCAACAGCAGTGAGGGTAATGGGGCACACACACACACAATTGTGAGTATCAGGAACTTAGAGTTTGCTCTTTTCCTCCGCTTGCTGGAGAAAATATTAAAAGTGGAAAAGCACATGTGCTTCCCTGGCAGGGAACCCTAGGATCTCAAGCCACTTTTACTCTGAATGTCTATACTACAGCTTGATGCATTTAAAGAGGCATCTGTAACCGCGCTCTTCAAGGCCCCCAGCACCGACGGGGAAACCGAGTCTGGAGGAGACAACAACCTCACCAATGTCTTGTGTACATCGCCCAGGGAATCCCTTAACTATGGGATTCAGGCTCTATCACCTTTAAATAAGGGAAAGCTAGAATGATGAACTGAGCCAGTGTGAGGAGACTGCTCTACAGGGAACCCATCAGACGCCGAGCAGAGGGGACCAAGCCCAGAATAGCTGGACCGTATGACCTCTGCTAATGCAGTGACTGGCTAGACAGACATTTTAGGGTGTCTGAGAGTGACATTGGGGCTGCCCCTCTCTGCTGTGCAGCTGTGGTCAACAAGGGACCGCGTGGTGCAAGGGAGAGTCCTGTAGACCTGCCAAGAAGCCTGGGATTCCAGAATGAAGATGGGAACTGCCCCTCTGTATCTATCTGCTCATGGGCTATATAGTTCTCCATTTGGTTACTGTTTGCTGAGCACATGAGAGGTTGGATGAATGAATGAATATACTGAGGTCACAGAGAAGGCCCTGAGAGCATATAGCTGTTGCTAAGTCAAAGGAGCTGGTTTGGAAAGGCGACACTGTGAGCACCTCCCCGTGACATTCTGGAGAAAGATAAACTATAGGGACAGCAGGGGCTAGACGGGAGCCCTTTGTATTTTCCCCTTAAGTGTTCTATGCATCTAAGGCTGTTGGGTGGTGGTGGTGCAGGCCTTTAATTCCAATACTCAGGATCAGAGGCAGGAGGATCTCAGAGAGTTTGAGGTCAACCTGGTAAACAGAGCAAGTTCCAGGATAGCCACGGCTACACGGAGAAACCCTCTCTTAAACAAACAAAAGCCAAAGGTCATCAGTAAAGGAATCGAGATCCACTCACACCTGAGTCCCCGAGTGACCACTTCCAACGTGCTCATTGGTTCATGAATCCCCAGCTCATAAGCAACTGTCTTAGTATGCGTGTTGCTTTGATCAGAGAGCCGGCCATTGCCGTGACCTGGTCCATCTCAGGAGGGCTATAAGGCTAGCAATCCCCTCCTCAGGCAGAGGTAACCAGCTTCTCCAAAGCCAGGACTCTATTTACTGTTGTGAGGATTACACTAATCAGCTCTCCTTGGCCTCTGTAGATGGAATGTCCACATTCCTTCATCTGCCCTCTGTGAAAGGGGTTGAATAGCAAGCTTCCCTGGTTTCCTGGGGTGCCTACACCCAAAACACACACCCAGTGCTGCATTCCAGAGTACACTGAAGAATCCATCTTTCTCTGATTCCATCACCAAGGTGGCGGCTCTGAGACTCTGGAGGCCAGAAAACTGTGGAATCCCGTAACCTCCCCCCCATTGTCAGAGGCCAGAGCGAGGTGACACAAACAAGACCTGGGGGCCAAATCTCAACTGTGTCACTTACTGAGGGAGAATTTCTCAGTCTCTGCTTGCTTGCCTGTGATGCGGACAATGGTCCCTATTTCAGGGGAGTCCTGCAAAGCCCCTGAGAGCACAGGTTAGATGGATACCTCTGAGTATGAGACCCTTCTCCCTCTTCCTTCTCCTCCCCTCCCTACCCTCCCCATACCTCCCCTTCCCTCCTCCCTTCTCTCCTCTCATCCTCTCCCTTCTCCTCTTCATTCCTCCCTTCTTCTGAAGCTAAGCTAGAATTGAATCCCTCCTTCCTTTACCACATGGCGTAGAGCAAGCGATTTAGCTCTCTCTGCTATAAACAGTAATTAAATTAGAAACTATCTTAAAACTCAAATCAGAACCCCCCCCCTGAGAGTGTGCTGCGTGAAGGGACAGCCCTACTGTCCCACAGCAGTGCCACTGGGAGGCTGGTCACAAAGAAGGTGAGGGGAAGACACAGGCTGTAACACCGCCAAGGCACAGCCCGCAGGCAGTGGCTTCTGTTCAACACAGTGGATTGTCTAGTACTACTTGAGTGTGAGGTTCCCCATGCACCAAAAATGTCAGCCTGAGAGACGCATGTTCATTGCTCTGGTTTGATTATTATAGGATGCATGCAATCAGTCACTGCAATGTATTCATAAAGAAACAGTTATATCTTGATTTTAAAAAACTGAGGGTCAGGGATGTGCCTCAGAGCACTTGCCTGGTATGGGTGAAGTCCTGGATTCCTCTTCTAGTGCCTGGAAAACTGAGCAGTCAGCTTTTTGTCAACTTTGTTCAAGCCAGAGTTATCTGGAAAGAGGGAACCAATTAAGGAAATGCGTCCAAAAGACTGGCATGTAGGTATGCCATTTTGTTAAGGCATTTTGTTGATTAATTAACAAGAGCATTTTGTTAGTTAATAGTTGCTGTGGAAGGGACAGCCCACTGTGATTGGTGTCCTCCCTGGGCAAGTGGTCCTGGATTGTATAATAAGAAAGCAAACTGAGCAAGCCAGGAGGAGCAAGCCAGTCGGCAGCTTTCCTCCAGGGTCCCTGTTTCAGTTCTTGTCTCCAAGTTCCTACCTTGAGTTCCTGCCTTGGAACTGTGTTCCTCTATGGACTGTGCTCCAGGATATGTAAGCCAAATAAACCCTTCCCTCCCCAGGCTGCTTTTGGTCATGATCTTTCTCACAGCAACAGAAAGCAAACAAGACAGATTGGTTGTTCCACTGATGCATGCAGAAGTGAGGGCAGTGGACCTGGGAGTGTCTATGTGTTTATGTGTGTCCTTACACATGGACATGGGCATCTCCCATGAAAGCCAGGCATCCGAAAAGAGAAGGGATTGGATGCCAAGAGACAGCCTAAAGGGGAAACCTGGGTATTGTGTTACCTTTTATTAATATCGAATCCACGCACAATAATTACAAGACAGAAGGAGGACTCTGGGTTGTGTCACCAGCTGCTCTAATGATCCCACTAGGGAACAAGCTCTATGCTTCAGAGTCATAACCTCATTCCCAAATGGCCAAGGGGAACTCTAAGCCATAGCTCTTCCAGCTCCCACACCATTCCAGAAAGAACAAGCATGATCTTCACCTTCAGTTCTTACCTAATCACGTACCCAGAGAAGACCACGCCCATAGGGCCAAACCACCCCAATACAATTTGCTATCTGATCGAATTCTCATAACATTTCCCCCTGTTAGTCTAAAATAAAAAGGAAGGTTCTAATCCTTATATAAAACTATGTACAATAAGAACTATAAACCAGGTGGTGAGTCTAACCTCTATTGTTCCACCCCAACCCTACCACAATTTATTACCAACTCCCAACAGATGAACATTATCCATAATCCTGAGAAAAACCAAAATCATTCACACCACCTATTTGGAAAGGGGGTGTCATGTTCTTAGAATTACTTCCTGCTGTCTAGCTGGTGACAGCATCTCTCTAGGACCCTATAAAACTAAAACAATTGTTAAGTCTTAGGAGGACTAGCTGCATCGTTAGCAACCAGTCTCTGAGTAACAGCTAAAGCTTATTTAAAGTCTTGGCTAGAGTGGTGCATGAGGCTGGGCCATCTCAACTAACCACCTTGGAACTGTCCTGAGCAGTTTGTAGCCCAAAGTCAGTCTTGGAGTGGTGTTTATTGGCTCAATGGCATCATTATGATCCAGGTACAATCGTTGTTGTGGGGCCCCATCATCTTTTTGGAGACATCAGAGATGGCTGTTAGGGGAATTTATTGTTCACTGTGGAAAACTTAAAACGTAAACTTAATATCGAAACAGAAAGTTTAAATTTTAAGATAGTATTATATCTAAAGAAAGGTTCTAAAGAGTCAAAATAAATATGAGGGGAAATTAATTTATAGCAATAGTCCCTAGCTAGCTCAGTTGATAGAATATGCAACTCTTATTCTCAGAGCCCCACATTGGAAGCCAGGTAATGCAGGAAACCTGGGGACTGTTTTACCTCTTATTAATATCAAATCTGTGCACAATGATTACAAAACAGAAGGAGGACTCTGGATCGCATCCCCAGCTGCTCCGCCCATCCCTCTGGGGACCAGCTCTCCACTACTGCATCATAATCCCAATCCCAAAGGACCAAGGGGCACTCAAAGCCACAGCTCTGCCAGCTCCTACATCGTTCCAAAGAAAGCGAGTGCGACTCTCAACTTCAGTCCTTATCTGGTCACAGGCCCAAAAAAGACCACGTGCACTGGGCCAAGCCACCCCAGTACAATTTACTGTTGCATCGAATTCCCACAACAGCCCGCTGGCCTTCATAGAGGAGAAAGCAGGGCTAGATCATAGCAGGACAGAGACTGAGAGTCATTGTGCTTTCTCTGCACCCTCTGAAGCTCTCATGGGCATGCAGGTCTCTTTGCAGAAATCTGAATAAAAACTTAAATCTTAGAAGCAAAACAGTCAGGAATAGAAACAAGAAGACAGCTGTTCGTCAAGATGGCGCCGAAAGCGAAGAAGGAAGCTCCTGCCCCTTCCAAAGCCCAAGCTAAAGCAAAGGCCTTGAAAGTCAAGAAGGCAGTGCTGAAAGGCATCCACAGCCACAAAAAGAAGATCCGCACATCGCCCACCTTTCGCTGGCCCAAGACCCTGTGGCTATGAAGGAAGAGCGTGCCCAGGAAAAAGAAGCTTGGCCACTATGCCATCATCAAATTCCCCCTGACCACCGAGTCAGCCATGAAGAAGATAGAAGACAACACACTTGTGTTCATTGTAGACGTCAAGGCCAACAAGCACCAGATCAAACAGGCTGTGAAGAAACTCTATGACATCGATGTGGCCAAAGTCAACACCCTCATAAGGCCTGACGGAGAGAAGAAGGCATATGTTCGGTTGGCTCCTGATTATGATGCTCTGGGTGTTGCCAACAAGATTGGAATCATCTAAACTGAGCCCAGCCGGCTAATTCTAAATATACACTTTTTCACCATAAAAAAAGAAAAAGAAACAAGAAGACAAGCTTCATGTGGCTGACACCTGAAATCCCAGCACTCAGAAAGCTGAGGCAGGAGGATTGCCCCAAGTATGGGGCCATCCTGGGTGACCTTGTGAGTTCTAGACCAGCAGCCTAGGTTTACTTATATCTCACGAGGTCTAACAAGTTCTGAAAATGTGGAGAGGGGAAATCACACACCTATCTATGCCTGTATCCGGCAGAAGGGCAATGAGGTTGGGGGTGAGGCTTGAGGGTAGCAGAACAAACCAGCTTTGAGTCTTCAGAGTCTGTGTAACGAAATATATTTAATGGTGCTTGGCTCTGTGTTGAGCCCTGGAACTGAGGAGAAGGGGTTGAAACTACTTCTATTAAAAGTAGACTCGGATGTTTGGGGGTCCTTGAAAGAGCCTCTGCTCACACAGACTCAAATCTCAAGCAGGGATTTGTTTTCCGGGGGGGGGGGGGGGGAGAGAAACTTCTTCATTAAGAATTCTAGTCAAATAGGAAGTTCATTCCATTAAACAATTTAAGAACAGGGACAATATTATAGAAAAGTTATTGTGATCAGTAGAGCCTTCCGATTAAAGTCCAAACTATGGTCCTGAAGTTGGTTGAAGCTTGACTGTGATGCCTAATAAATGTTTGGAATGGTTGCTCAAAAAAGATAAACAGCTTGTAACTGCCGGGGACGAAAATCTCATGTTATTTCAACCAAAGCTGAAAAGGGAATGTGGCAGCGGGAAGGGGGTGAGGAGGGCGCTAAAGGTCTTCGTCTTGTTCTTCTCACTTGTGGTTGTGTGTGCACCTGTATCACACACGTGTGGAGTATGCATGTGTGTGTTCTGACACCCTCACCATACAAGCACCTTTGAAGGGCAGAAGTCAAACCTTGGGCATCTTCTTCCATTACTCTCTCTGTTGGAGCTTGTCAATCGGTAGACTGGCTGGCCAGAGAGCCCCAGAGAGCCTCCTGTCTCCACCTCTCCAGCACTTGCATTACAAGGACATACCCGTGTGTGTGTGTGTGTGTGTGTGTGTGTGTGTGTGTGTATGCGTGTGTACATGCATGAAGGCCAACCCTTTGCTCTTCACCATAGTTTTTGAGGCAGATTCTCTCACCGAACCTGGAGTTCCCCATTTCAGCTAGCCCAGTTGGCCTTCCACTCTGAAATGACAGATGTGTGCCTTTGTGTCCAGCTCTCACGGCTCTTGAGGATCCGAATTCAGGTCTTCATGGATGTGTGACAAGCATTTTAACCGCTAAGCCATCTCTGCAGCCTCAATTTTTATCATAGCTGGGAGAGTATCATTATTTCTCTACTCTTGGTATTAATCGACAGATAGGGATTCTCATGTTTGTCAGTGAGCTAAAGACAGCCATGGCACCGTGACACACATGGGTTGATGTGCAGAAACCAACTGTGTGTTCTGCCAGACCTGCCAGAAAATCTCACAGGTGCTGATAGATGTCTCGTGTATGAAGCTCTGACAGGCCTTGTCGTCAGCCTGTTCTATGGAAATTCACACCTGATATAAAATCTACACATCACAAACCACCCGGAAATTCTAGAAAGTACTCCAAAAACTCATTCCAAGAGTTGCAGATATTGGAGAAATGATCGACTCTATGATAACACTCCTTATCAATCTTAGGGAACAAAGTCAAGGTCACATCAGAGGAGAATTCACACCTTCAGAAGGTCACTAAGCCACAAGGGTACAAACAAATGCATTCATTCAAATTCACTTTTGGGGTAGCTATAGCTAAGCTGGGCTTTAGTGGCACAGGTTCAAAGTCCCAGTTTTCATGTGGCTGAAGCAGGAGGATTACAAGTTCAAGATCAACCAGTCTGGGCAAAGTACCAGGACATTCCTACCTCAAAATAAAAAAAATAAAAGTTGATCAGGACTGTAGCTTTGTAGGAGAGTACTTGCCTCACACACTGAATCCCCAGAAGCAGAGAACAAAATCAGATAAAGAATAATAGCCAGAAACATAGAGAGAGGAAAATAATGGCACAAAAAATCAAGAAAAACTAACTGCAAAGAAGAAAAATTTTGATATCAAAAAGCTATTGAAGGAGAACCCAAGAGCTGGCTCTTTTCCTTGTTGGTCTATGTTGATAGGAGGACCACTGTTGGACCTATAGAACAGAGTCATGTGTGAGCCTCCCTGACCTTGTGCCCTGGATTTGAGAAGCTAGTATTCCTTCCTCTTTTTATTTTTAATTTAGTAAATTAAAAAAAAAATCCAAGCTGTTAAGTCCTGTCTGTTCTGGACTCCCACAGATCAGAGGCCTCTCCTCACAGAAACCAGGGCCCAATGGGAGATTTTGTGTAGGCTTCAAGTTTAAGGCCCGTACCTTATGGAGCAGAGACTAGGCTTAAATAGGGGAAGGGCATGGTGTGGGCTGGAAATGGCCAGGTAAATCACCTGGTGAAAGTATGTGTAAAGTCCTATCCTGGCCCCAGGAGACCCTTGCCCCCTCCCCCCAAAGCTGTCTCTGCTACTCCTTCTGATAAATCTGTTCTAAGGTTACGTGCCCCCATGTGACAGCTGACAGGATAATCTGCAAAGGAGACACAGTGGCTGAAGCAGCCTTTGAACCTGACGTGGCTCTTGTGACACCTGGCCTCCCCAGACAGGCACAGGTATGGGTGTAGGAAGTGGTAAGGCTACTGGAGTCTCGGGGAAAGGAGAGAGTGCAGATCTCTGAGCCCATGCTAGGCCCTTCTCCACAGTGAGAAATCCCAGAGTCACCTAGACCTGGAGCACCTTGCCTGTTCTCTCCCTCTGGGCCCTAGAACTCCCCCCCCTCAAAGCACTAGACATGTGTTCAGGGCAGAGATAATCACCAGCCCAGAGACTTTCCTCACAAGTGGTCCAGCGAATTCTTTCCCGGGGTCCCTTTGGGCCTATGACTAAGAGAATAGAAGTAAAGCCATCTAGGCCTCTGGCTGCCCAGAACCTCCCTTGGATCAGGGAGAAAGGGATGGCATCTGTAAAGTCCGAGTCAAGTAAGGGAGCCAGCACTGGTGAGTGACAGGGATGGATACGCCAGGTCCCCACAGCACCCACGCCCCTCACACCAACAGTAAAGCTCCTTGCCCCGCAGGTGGGAACACAGGCTCAGAAAGCTGAACACAGCACAGGCAAGTGGTAGGGCTGAGATTTGAATGCCAGATAGCATTACTCCATCATGCCAGTCTGTCCTCAGTACGTGCCCCTGGGGTACCAGATAGCATCACTCCATAATGCCAGTCTGTCCTCAGTACGTGGCCCTGGGGTACCAGAGTCTGGGTGGCTTAGGGGATGGTGAGAGGAAGTCCCCTCACACATGGACTATGATGAGTTCCAAATCTCCCAATTCCCCAGCAGCTAAGAAAAGAATGGAAACTGACCCCATACACACACACACACACACACACACACACACACACACACACACACACACAGAGAGAGAGAGAGAGAGAGAGAGAGAGAGAGAGAGAGAGAGAGAGAGAGAGAGATGGGGGGGGGGTGAGAATCACCAAAAGGGCAGCATTCCTGCCAGGCTCTGAATGCATTTTTGAAATTGCAAAGAGAAAGAAGAGAAAGAGGGTAGGTCAGCATCAGATTGGAAGCTGGGAGTAGGGGCTCACTGGGTGCTTCAGACTCTCTCTGTTCTTTGTAGAGATTCCCAAGCTGCAGGAAGAATAAGGCTGTCCCGGAGGGAACACATCAGACTCCAGTAGAAGAGAGGAATACAGGAGGGAGATGGGCTGTGGTTCTGGACTCATACAGTTTCTGCCACTCTTACAAAGAACCTGAGGCAGGTAACTTTGCAAATAAAGGGGGTTTATCGCCAGGTGTGGTGGGATACATCTGGAATCTCAGCACTAGGGAGGTTGAGGCATAAAAGAGAGAGATGGTCAAAGGGAAAAACAGAAGAGAAAAAGAGGAGTTTTCTTTAGCTCATTTATAGCTTGTGTTGCTTAAAGTTGACCCTTGAAGTCCCTCCCTTGTTTATCACATTATGGAGAATGACAAGGGCAGATGTCTCCAGGGATTTAAAAGCTTTCCTGCCAGGTCCTACCTCTTAAAGGCTCCTTGCCACCTCCCACCACCTCCCAACACTGTCACCTTGGGGACCAAGTCTCCAACATTGGATCTCTTGGAGGACAGACTCAGACCACATCCAGGTGAGGCAGTTGAGGAATGGTCCTCCGTGAATGAAGGTGATGGGGAGGCATGCTCCAAGGACTCACTGTCATGAAAATGCCACTCCAAAATGGTACGGCTCATGAGAACACAGTGGAAGGGCCTCCATCTCCTGGGGTTTCGTTGGGCTGTCATGGCAGAATCAAGGATGTAGGTTGGACCATGTAATCAAAGCAGGCCTTTGTGGCACAGTAGGGAGCTTGAGAATCCTAGAGTTGCGTCTGAGGACCCTCCCAGGTTAGCAGAGCATGGCCCCTCCCAGGTTAGCAAAACCCACTGATTCACCTACGCAGAATGGTAGTTAGGCAACCAGAGAATCATGGGAGAAACAGTTTACATTTCACGTTAAACAAAAACACAACTGTGAGCTAATTTGCCAGCTCCTACTATAAGCAAGGCCTGGTCAGTTGTCTTTCTTATACAAACTAACTATAATTCACTCTCTATTTTGTTTTTTTACAAGGAGAAAACGTACGGCTTGTTATTGCAAAAGTGCTAGGTGCGTGTGTGGTCGGGGTGCACTGGCCTGTGCGTGCCTGTGTGGCAGTCAGAAGTCAATGTCAGTGTCTTCCTTTATTGTTTCCCACTTTATTTCCGAGACAGACTCCTTACTGAGTCTGTAACCCAACCTCTAGCTAGACTGACCCACCAGCAGGCTCCCCCTGGGAGTCGCCTTTCTCTGCCCTTCCCCAGCATTGAAGTTACAGGCATACGATGTTGTACCCAGCTTTAATGTGGTTATTAAAGATCTGAGGCCTCTCCCCAGCCCTATAGATGGTCTTCATTTTAAAAGCACACTTAGGCCCCTCTACAAAGAATTAAGAAAAGCACCGAAGCAAACGGTGATCCTGGGGCTAAAGACATCCGTGCCAGCCTTCAGCAGCACACCCTCCAGAACATAAAATCTGTGTTGTGGATACAATCCGTGCCCAGAATTTTACAATGCTGACAAGACTTCAGAGGTGGCATCTCACTTTGGCAAGCCCTGAGAGGCATCCTTGGGCAGTCATTGCACATGCGTAGAATACCACCTAGCCAGCGTCAGGCTGTCCCTAAGGCCCTCTCTTAAACGAGGATGAGCATGTCTCTGCATGAAGCACTTCCTGTCCTTTGATTTTTTTGTAGAAACAGAACACAAAAATGAAAGGGCCTTTTTTTGTTTTAAATGTTTGCAATTTGTTCGCTAAATTATGCCACAATTAAACTTTCTCCTGCCTCATCCCTATTCAGAAAAGATGTTGAAGCTGCCACCTATTACTGCCTTCTCTGGTCTGTGACATGCCATGTGAAGATTGGGCTATTTTTACATTGTCTTGGTCCTGAAGGTCTCTGCAGGGGTGGGCAATCAGGAATGGATCCTTGCAGACGGGCAGCTGGTGCCTTAGTAGGAACAAACTCCCATTAATGGCCATCCAGAAAACTGATTGAGCCCCTGCTAACAGCCTGCCCCACTCACCCATAATGGTACTTAGAGACTAAGCAGTAAGTGGGGAAACAAAACTGTGACCTAGCTTCCCAGGGCAGGCTTTGGAGTAAGGATGGGTCCCAGCAGGTCAAATCGGCAATGAGCTGGGCAGGGAATCTGGGAGGGTTTATTTCTGGCCCCAGAATGTGAAGCACTGGAGAAGCCAGCAAGCCAATGCATGTCAGAAGCACTGCTCAATCCCAGCTCAGACCTGGGGATTTTTCCACCCATATTGTGGCATTGTGTGGGCACACATGCAGGGTCAGGTCCTGGTTGAGGCTTCTCAGCCCTGGAGCAGGTCACAGGTTCCCTCCAAGTCCCCTCCAGCTAGCTTAAAGCTACAAACCAGGCTTGCCTGCTGTAGGCTGGGGATGGGGTGTTTATGTAACAGATGTTGGTGACAAGGTGGCCTGATGGGTAGGTGGCTCAGATGGTAAAATGCTGTAGGAAATCCCACAGCCAGTAGCCTTTAAGCTACCGGCCCACTTGGGCGTGGCCTCTTAAACTACATATGCCCATGTAAAACACACGATCTCTCTCTTCCTGCTGCTGGATAAGGTTCCTGTTCCCCGTTCGTGCAGAGGACTGTGATGCGTGGGTCTACCCCTAAATAAATAACCCTTTATTATACTCGATTCTGAGCTAGTGTGGGATTTCTTTTTAGCATCCATCTTCAATAAAGTACTTGCTGCTCAACCATGGGGCCCTGATTTCGAGCCCCAGAACCTACTTTATTAAAATCCAGGTGTCAGCTAGAGAGGTGACTCGTTGGTTAAAAACCCTGACTACTCCTCCAGAGCATATAGATTCGGTTCCCGGCACCCACATTCTGGCCTCCACAGGCTCTACGTGTACATGGTGGTACACAGATGTACGTGGAGGCCAAACACCCACGCAAATAAATAACTAAAAGTCTAAAAGAAAAGCTCCATGGGTGGTGGGGCTCACTTGTCGTCCAGCCCTGGAGAAGAAGGGACAGGTGTGTCCTTGGTGCTAGCTAGCTAGCCTGCTAAGATTAAAGATCAGTGGGGGAGCGTCCCAGAAAAGAAGGTAGATGTTATCTAAGGAAAACAACTGGTTATCCTCTGGTCTATACAGAGAGAGAGAGAGAGAGACAGACAGACAGACAGACAGAGACAGAGCACATAACTATAAAGATAGAATTATGGTTATGAAGTAGCAAGTTAAATAATTTTATGGTTGGGGGTCATCACAACATAAGGAACTGTACTAAAGGGTCACAAGCAGTGTTAAGAAGGTTGAGAACCACCGACTTAAGAGAACATTTTGAGAAATGGGGCACACTTAAAGACTGTGGGGTAATGGGGGAACTCCAATCAAAACATTCCAGGGGCTATGGTTGTGACCTGCGCTTGCTTTGAAGTAGGTGGATGCTGCCGTGTGTGCTCAGTCGTACAAGGTTGGTGGGCCTGTGGCGGAACCTAGGGAGCCATTTCTAGGAAGGATTCTGGAAAGCCTGGTACCCACTTCACAGCAAAGAGAATTCTTGGTGGTGGTTGTATCAGTCAGGGTTCTGTAGAGTGATGGAACTTACAGAATGAATATGTATATAAAGAGGGTTTTTATTAGAATGACTTACAAACTAGTCCAGTGAATCCAGCCATGGCTGCCTGTGGAGAGAAAGTCCAAGAACCTGGCAGTTTCTCAGTGCACGAGGCTGGATTTCTTGGCTGGCCTGTAGTGTTATGCTGGAATTCTGAAGAAGTAGGCTCTAAAGCCAGTGAAGGGATGGATGTGCTAGCCAGGCGAGGGCAAGCAGAGAAAGGGCAAAGCTTCCTTCTTCCTTGTCCTTATATAGGCTTCCAGCAGAAACTGTGGCCCAGATAACACTTCCCTCCTCAAGGTCCCGATTAAGGTGTGTGTCTTCTTACCTTAGGCAGAAATCCCTCACTGCTGTGCCTCCATTCCAGATGTAGTCATATATAGTGGACAGCCAAGAGCAGCCATCATAGCGAGGTGGTGATGGCACACACCTTTGATCCCAGCCCTTGGGAAGCAGAGGTAAGATCTCTGTGAGTTCGAGGCCAGCCTGGACAGCCAAGGCTGTTCCATAGAGAAATCCTGTCTCAGAAAAAAAGAAAAAGAAAAAAGAAAAAAGAACAGCCATTAGAGTGGTATTGAAGGAGACACAGAAGATCAGAATCTGAGGGACTACTTGGAAAACTATGACAAGATTGAAATTATTGTAGTTATGGAGGTCAGGCAGAGTGGGAAAGGGAGGACTGACTTGCTTTTGTAACTGTTGAGATCATGACACAGTCGATAAAACTGTTGTTCAGAATACCACAGTGCCAATGGGCATAACTGTGAGGTGAGATGGGCCCTTGATTTTCTTTCTTTCCTTTTGGTCATGGAAGAACCTTTGGTGGAAAAGGAAGCTCTGGTGGTGAAGGTGGTGGCAGCAGAGGTAGTTATGGAGGTGGGGACGGTGGCTATAACGGATTTGAAGGTGACGGTGGCAACTCTGGTGTAGTCATGGTTACAGCAGTAGAGGAGGTTATGGTGGCAGTGGACCAGGATATGGAAACCAAGGTGGTGGATATGGTGGTGAAGGAAGAGGCTATGGTGGCCACAATGAAGGGGGAGATGTGGATGAAGGTGACTGTGATGAGGGAAATTATAGCAAACAGCAACAATCAAAGATGCTGGGGCGGTGCCTATGATGCTGGCTACGGATCTGTGGTGGATACGGTAACAGAAGGCAGAGTGGAAACAGCAGAAACAATTATAGCTCTTAGCAGGAGAGCGAGGAGTTTCCAGGAAAGCTGCAGGTTACTCTGCACAGTAGTCTCAGGAGGAACTGTCTGCCACAGAAGGGGTGACGAGCCACTGTCAGAAACGTCACTGCAGCCTAAACAGGAATCCCTTCTCGGGCTGTCATAGCCACAGCTGGTAAAGGTGTAGCCACTGATTCATGCAATACAGTGTCAATCAGGTGTGCACTCCTGAGGTCTTTTGTCTCTTGTGACCTTTTCTTTTTCTTTTCCTTACGTCAGGTATATTGCCCTGTAAATTGTGGAACTAGGAATAAAAAAAAATGAAGAAATTTTTAACTTTTTTTTCAAAAAAAGGGTATATTTCCTTCTATTTGCAGACCGATTATAAGACAGATCCGTAGCAGGCCCAGACTGAGATAGGGACAAAGTAAATGATAGTTGCTCAGGATGTGCTTGCTATAGGAGAGGCGGGGCTCCAGGCTGTGAGCCGGAAACCGTTGCAGTGTAGAGTCAGTCACGATGTGTCCTATCTGGTCTGTCTACGACATATCAGTTCAAAGTTTCCACAGCCTGGGTTCCATCCCATTCTGCCTGGGTTTAAACCTCTTCTCTTCTCTGCTTCCCGTGCTTCGGTTTACCCGTCTGTAAAACAGGGCTGACGGGAATCATGCCTACATGCAGAGGCTTAGCTGTCACGTGCTCGGAAACATGGAAAGAAAATATATGACCATCCGTGGCCCTGGCTTACATTTTTACCAGAACTTACAGCATCCTGTTCAAAGAAGTAAGCCATTTTACCAAGAAGTGGAGTCATTTGCCCCAGGTTGCACCGACAGAATCGAGACACGCCTACTCTGTTGCTCCACAGCCCGGACCTGATGAGAAAGAGCTTCCAGGACTGGGTTTTCCCAGTCTTCTCTGCATCTCTCTGGACCCCCGGCTCTGCTGCACTCAGAATCCGGCTCCCCTCCCACACCTTCCTGGAAAAATTGGCCAAGCCCAAAGCGCTGGAATTCTGAAGGGTGACTCCCTCTTTTGAGGGGCTCCTCTTCCAGCAGACAGAGGTCATGTGACTAAGGGGATACTCCACCTTTGGCAGGACTTTGAGCAGGTCTGATTGGGTCCTCGGAGGGTGGGGAGAACCAGACAGGGAGCCAGGGAGCCAGCATCTCTGTGCCATGCCCAGTGAAGGGAGCTGATTAAGACGGACTCAGTCCACCTTTGGGTGCCAATGAGAAAAAAGGTGTGCTTCTGAAACTCAGTGAGCAGATCCCATGGCCTCTGCTTGCATGTTTCTCAGACGGAGAGCTCACTGCTACCTCTCCCTCATCCCCGGGACATCTCCAGAGTCACCTGTAACCTTTGTCACCTACTGACAAAAAGAGGGTCCACAGTCACCAGACATTTACCCAGAGACACACCTGGTCTCCAGGACTCAACACTAGGCCAACCTCCTCCAGTTTTTGGCTCTAATGTCCCAGACAGACAAGGATTGTCTGATGGCAGAGAAATCAGGGAAGGTTTCTCAAAAGAGGTAACCCTCAGATGAGGCTTCTATGGCAAACGCAACAAGAACAGACATTTGGATGGAGAAGGGTTACCCCCAAGGAGGGAAAGCGCTAAGCCCCGTCATAGCCAAAGGCACGTCCTGGGGAAGCTCTTGACGCTGGATATTATAGTATATTGTATAAGAAGGGACAAAACTTCGGCTCTTCCTGCCCCAAACTCACTGGGATCTTCCCCTCCGTGTTTACCCAAACTGGTTCATGACATGGGATTGTTTTGTCTGCGGCTGGCTCAGGTTCTCTGCTCGGTCTGCCTGCTTCCCGCATGTTTGGAAACCTAGCTGGGTGGCAAGCTGTCATAGCGCACTCTTGGCAGTGGTGAAAAAGCTCAGGTAGTGGTCACTCTGGAAGAGTCGGGGTGGGGTGGGGGCGTCATCCTCTTTCAAGGGCTCTAGACTATGAATGCTATCACAGGCCCTCTCTCGGGATGGCTGAGGAAGCTGTAGAGTCACGGTTACCGGTCAGGACCCACGTGCTCCCTACCTTGTCTGCCACCCAAGGGAATTGTGCTGCAGGAACTTGTGTTCCTGTCTGGACGTGCATGCAGCCTTCCTCTCTACTGTGGTTTTTGGTTTTGTTCTCTGGAAAAGATTTATATCGCCTGTTACCGTGATTATTTCAATGCTCAGGACAGGAAACCTGGGCCGCTCAGGGGCGTGGGAAGACTACGTCTGTACCCGTTACCTTCACTAAAGGCATGTGCTCCTAACATCCCATGCGTGTCCACCACAGAATGGGGTGAGGCGGGCACTAACTCTGGTTTTGACTAACACTGGGCACACACATCTTGGCCTTCCACCTCAGTATGGGGCAGCCATGAGATAATAAAAAGAATGAGGGGCTGGGATTTCGAGGTCTCAGGTTCAAGGTGAAGCTCAGCTGACTGGGTGTCTCCTGGGAGAATACTTTCCACCTCTGGGCCTCAAGTTCTCTTCTGAAAAGCCTCTTGGGAACCCTTCCCACTCAAATACTTCAGGACTTCAGCAAGCTTGGGCCTTCCATTACCAGGACACCAGAAAGAATGTTCTCAGAGGGGCTGCACCCTGGCCCAGTCCCAGAGCGCCCCCTCTGGCTGCTCCAGTTTTAGACAGTTAGTCTTGGTTCCAGTTCCAGGCTGAAGTGTCCAGGTTAGTGGGGGACGTGAGGGGAGCTCCGTTTCCTCTCCTGATAAAAAGAAGGTACAGGGAAGCCTGGGCATTTTCTCCTTTGGCGCCAGGGCTCACACCTCTAATAAAGCCTGCTGTTAGCAGGAAGAAAATACCGTCTGCTTGGAGCAGTTAAAGTGCGTCTTGCAATTGTTAGCAGTTCCACAACCTCCCCAAGGGGATGACATTAGTATCCCGGCCTAGCAGCTACAGAAACTGAAGCTACTTATCCAAGATTATCTACAGCTGATGAGTGTTGGAGCTGGCCTTGGATTGGCCATGAGTCTCAGTGATGAAGTCCCTGGGACAGCTCTGGGTACCTGGCCCTGTCCAGTCATATTCCTGAGCATACACAACAGTGACAGACAGGTTCATAATAAAACTGGGCATTCTCCCAGAGCACACCTAGATAGTGCTCAGCCTTCATTGGAACATGCATGCGTACACACTCACACACACACACACACACACACTATGTACATATACACACCATGCACACATTTACACAACACTATTTATGCATACATACACACACGACACCTATATTCACTTACACACATATAATGCACAGGCGCTCACACACGCAGTGGCCGCTCTTATTATCTTCCCTGTCAAACTCTGCTCAAGCCCCATTTAAAAAATAGGTAGCAAGACAAAGACAAGGACAAGAGCCCTGGCTTGTTCTGTGGCAAGAACCTCTTATTATCAAGTCCTCAGAGTAGTGAGATATCATCAGGGACAGGCTGGGGGCATCTATTCTTTTCTGCACTGAAGGTCCCCCGAAGTCCCCATCAGAGCCAGAGGCTTAGCAGATAGAGGGGCAGAAAGGCCCTGGACATGCAGATCATCTTCTCTATGGAGAAACAAGGTACAACTTCCCTGGTAGACAGATAGGCTGTGAGCTCACCCATCTTCCCGCTCTTCCTTGGGATGTGACCTGCACTAGGAGATTGGGTGAGAGCCTCTCTAGGGCTAAAGGAAGCTTTCTTTTTCAGACTTGCTCAGACCTGGGTTTGAGGCCTGCCCCTGGTTGGGTGTGAGTTTGGGCTACTTGGAGTGGTTTCTGTGCCTCTGCATTTTTGTCGGGGAAAGGATGTCTCAGCCTCCAGGAGTGAGGATAGAACAGAGATGCACGGTTGTTGGCTTTTGCCTCTGTTCTGCAAAGATATTTGTTTCTGAGCCAAGGAAAAGCGCATCACCTGCCCGCTGTCTGTCAACTAGCCAGCACCGACAGAGTACCTGCCATGGGTCAGGAGCTTGGCAGAAGCAGCAAGAAGAACCACACAGCAATTAGAATAAATGGCTAAGGCAGGAGAGAGAGAGAGACCGCAGTACTCAAACATTCTTATGTTGAAATCTTGGACCTGGACTGACGCTGCCATCCCTGATTGTGTTTCTTCATCTTCTGTGAAACCGGGATCTGCTCTAACTATCCTCCTTCTTGTGAAATCAAGTCTACTCAGAGGATCCGAGGCGGGGCTTACCCAACACTTCAACCCTTCAACATGTCATCTACACACATGTCGCATCGCATCCATAGGTATCCTGAGATACATGTGGCACAAAATCCATACGGTGGACATGCCTAATGGATGCCTTCCCTGTGGAAAGTCAGGGCTTACAGATTTTAACTGCTACAGGAAGTCACCACCATAAGATATAGGTCAGCTTTAGGGGACATAACAGGAAGCAGTGTCCCAGTTAGATTGTCCCACAGGGGTGACCATGGCAAAGTACTTGAAGAAAGAAGAAAACCCCGTGGGATGTAGGGGAAGCAGGAGTGTGAACAGCTGGTGTGTGAACAGCTGGAGTGTAAGCAGCTGGAGTGTGAACAGCTGGAGTGTGGGCTGCTGGAGTGTGGGCTGCTGGAGTGTGAACAGCTGGAGTGTGAACAGCTGGAGTGTGGGCAGCTGGAGTGTGGGCAGCTGGAGTGTGCGCTGCAGGCATAGGCGCGTGACTTCGGGCAGAGCTAGGAGCATAGGAAATGCCTGGGAGCCAGGACTGAATTAAGAGGCCGGAACAGTACAGATCACATGTAACACAAGGGGACTGGAGCAGAGGAATAGCTTCAAATGTAGTGCGTGTGTTTCAAGACATCACCATGAGACCTGTGGAGTAAGTAGGATGGGGGCAAACCCTGCGAGGGCTGACGATGTAGATGGGATTTTCATTTTAAGGGACAAGCGTGCTGGGACTGCATTGCAAATCTATCAACTGTGAAGTTCTGTGTCGGGAAGGAAAACGACATTCTAAACGGGATCACCTAGCCACAGTGAGCAAGAAAAGACAAAGAATTGCAACAGCCCTCTGAGGTCTGAGGCAAGCGCTCCGGCAAGCTCACCTTGCCCCACCCTCACCCCACCCCCTCCCTGCAGCAAGGGGTTCTCTTCTCAAGACTCCCTCTGTCCATTAGTAATATTTCCGGAACATTCTAAAACCAGAAAATGTCCAGACGCTAGAAGGGCCCACATGCTCAAGTCTAGTGTTGGATCTAGTTTTCTGAGCTGACTCTAGGAGTTCTGAAAATGGAGAGCCCACTGTCTACCTCCCTCCCCCATCCCTGCAGGCTGCTCCCCACTGTCTATCCCCCACCCTACCCCTGCAGGCAGCTCCCCACTGTCTATCCCCATCCCTGCAGGCTGCTCCCCACTGTCCACCCTCATCCCCAGCCCTGAAGGCAACTGCTGCCTTCTTTCTTTAAGGGAAAGGGTTCCCTGGAAACCCATGGTCAGGGCTGCACTTCGTTGCTGGGGCTGATGCAGGCTATGAGGTACCTCCCCTCCCCCTCCCCAGTCCCATCTATGCCTTGGCTGAAGGTTTACCTAGGGATGGTCTATAAACAGCATCCTGACATGCAAAGCAGGCATTAGGGGAAACTCTTATCCTGGGAAGGGTCAGGAAGGGACTCAGGAGACCCGATTCTTCCTAAATCTGGCCTGGGTGGTGTGCAGGGGGAGGGGGTTGCTTACTGGCTGCTGATGTTTAAGAGGTCGACATGGCAGGCAGAGAGTGGGAAGAGCAACGAGGCAGAAACCTGCCCTGAGAATAAACAGATGGGGGGGGGGTCACACAGGTGCAGTTTGCACACAGATAGTGATGCACACACCTGTGCAAATACAGTTTTTGTTGAGATGCTGAATGAAGTATATATGCCCCACAGAACACAGACAGAAGACAGTCTCAAAGGTTCCCCAAGATCAACAGGCTAGGTGTCTCCTTCCGAACCTGTGAAATCAGCGTCCATCCTGATATAAAATCAGGGTCAAAAACCTGAGTTGTGAGCAGAAGAGGTAGATGGAAGGGCCCGCCCTAAATACACACACACACACACACACAGACACACAGACACACACACACACACACACACAAAATGCCTGCAGCAGGGCGCCCCCTGGTGGTACTGGGAAGACAGACCACTGGCCGAAAGCTGGCACTGACTGGCACTGACTCATCCCTCCCTCACAGTGATTGAAGGGAGGGGCTCGGGGCAAACTTCCATGATACAGCTGAGAAAAATACCAGCCCCGTGGAGGATTTCTGTCTGTGTTGGTCAGGATTCTCTAGAAGAACAGAACAGATAAGGTAAACGTATATTTAAAAAACATTTATTAGTTTGCTTACACATAATATGGTCTGGTAGTCCAACAATGGCTGTCTTCATTCTGGAGAATCGGCTCCTCACTCTACAAGGCCAGTTCCCTAGCTGTCTCAGTCTGGGGCTAGAGTCCTGGAGGATTCCCAGGGAACCTCGGCTCTTAATCCATGACAGACACCCACAAAAGCTGGGCAGTGCCATCGGTGACAGCACACCCCAGCAACAGAATAGACGAACTGGCCAACGAGACTGGCTGCAGCAAGCAGACAAAAGGGAAGTTTTCTTCTTCTACCTCCTTTGTCTGCCTCCAGAAGACACTACCCACACTGAGTGTGCAAGAGAACTGGAATGTCGGAAACCCCTGCCCCCAGCATCTGTAGGAGTCAACCAACATCTAGGAGCAGACAGGACCCTCTTCCTGCTCCCCCGCACGTACACATCACACACACACACACACACAGAGCACAGCACACCACTGTCATGAGCACAGACTTCCCAACCTGATTCTTTCGTAAACATTCTCCTTGTACCTGAACTTGCTGTCCCAAACTGTGCCCCAAACCCCAGGAGGATTGAGAAGGTACATTCAGGATGGGTGACATGAGAGGTTGACCAAAGAGTCCACACGCAGAGGTATAGAGAGCATGTAGGCTCATGTTGGGGGACGGTACCTGGCTGCCTTAGGCTTGCATGACCCACACTCCCTGTCCTCCCCCCCTCAGACAGTGGTGCTGTGGGTGAAAGGTGGAGACTCTGAACTCTAGGGCCTCCACAGTAGGGAGCTGGAGCACCACTGCGCCATCTTCACTCCCTCCATCCCCTGATTGTACCCCTGGCCAGACCCACAGGGCAGCCAGATGGCAGAGCCCAAGGAGTGGTCTTAAGGGGGCTGCTACGCCCACGGCAGTAGAAAACGGGAGGTTGTCTGGAGTAGGATCCAGTGGAACCCACACTGGAGTGCCCTCCCAGGAGCATCCAGATATATAGAGCCCTTCAGTTGCTAAGTCCCCTGGGCAGTAAAGCACCTGGTGGCCACATGTGGGGCAAAGAGAGGAGACACACTTTGCTTTTATCTTAAAAACAGAGGCTGTCTGGGTTACATTGCCCAGATACTTATGGCAAAGTCACCGAGGGCCCTGACCTCGTCTCCAGGGCCACTGAGTCCAAGGCCCCAACATCTCCTCGTAATGTCACTATCCCGATGAATTTCACCTGGCCGCAGCATCTCCAGCCCCCAGACAGAAGAGGCCTCTCTGACCTTTTCCTGGACAGCCAACCTGCGACTAACAGACCCCTCAATAGTGCTTAACATAGCCTTAAAACTAGTTCAGACATAGCCTCAGACAGTTGGATTTTGCCTCTAGAGGCCTGGTAGGGTCTCTCTGAAAGGCTGGCTATGGGGTATGTCTTCTCTTTCCCAATCTCCACTCCTTGGAGAAGCAGACTTAGTTCTTGTGAGTTTCTAATCCTGGCCTTGGCCTTAGAAGTTTCCATTAAGACTCTTTCAGCATCATCTGGGTGCCTTACGATACTCTCCCCCATCCCCCGCAACTGTCTACATTGGTCCTGCATGCCATTGCCGAACTGGGAGATTGGCTTCTGAACCTGGGAGACAACTGGCTTCTGAAACTAGATGACTATGGTGTGTCCAGAATCTTCTTGGTTAGGAGTGTCTAACTGCCTAGTGGGACATATCTGAGGTACACCCATACACATGCAAGCACCCAAATAAATGCATGCACCCCAGCTTCCTACACACCTCCCAGGCAGGACTGTCCTGGACCAAGTGTGAAGGCCTGATGGGATAAAATATCTGACAGAAATGGTACTGAGTGAAGGAAAGTTCTGTTTGGACTCACAGTCTCCGAGTGGGGTTCAGTCTACAATGGCAGGGAAGTTCTGGTTGGACTCACAGTCTCCAAATGGGTTCAGTCTACGATGGCAGGGAAGGGTGGCAGTGAGAGCACATGACAAGTCTCCTCACACTGTCAGAGACAGGAAACAGAGGGTGACTCAGAACCAGGGGTTCTCGTGACCTTCAAGAGGCCCGCCCCTAGTGACCCATCTCTGCCAGACAATCCCCACCCCCAACAGTTTCATGGCATACCAAAAAAGCTCCATCTCTTTGGACCAAGTGCTTAGAACAAACTTGTGGGGACAGTTCAGACTGAAGGGGCAATGCCATCTTTTATAGGCACCAAGCTTCTTACATGAGACCTCTGGGTGAGGCGGGATTCCCTGCTGTATGTTGTAAATATATTTTATTACCATTGGTTAATAAAGAAGCTACTTTTGGCCTATGGCATGGCAGAATAAAGCCAGGTAGGAAATCCAAACAGAGAGAGAGAGTAGGTGGAGTCAGGAAGATGCCATGTAGCTGCTGAAGGAGAGAGACACCAGAATCTAACAGCCTTGTAGCAAATTGCAAATCAATAGAAATGGGTTCATTTACGATGCAAGAGCTAGCTAGAAATACACCTGAGCCATCTGCCAAGACGTATTGTAATTGAAAGAGTTTTTGTCTGATTATTCATGCTTGCGTGGCCGGGAAATGAATGTGCAGTCTCTGTTTACATCCGGAGACAGTCAAACCATTGTCTTTGCATTTGATGCTGGTTGGCAAGTCTTTGTGACCAGTTGAGTAGCATCTCCCATGTCTTCACAGCCTGGAAGCTTCCTGAATGTAGACACTGCAGCCGCACTCACCATTCAGCGTGGCCTTAGCATTTGTATGTCCAGAAAAGGCCCTAGACTCCATCTTGCATCCTCATGGATGATGTAAATTTTTTTCCTTCCAATTAATTGGTTTTTTTTTATGTTTGCATCTATGTAGCGCTTGTGTGTCTGATGTCTTGAAAGCCAAAAGAGGATGTGAGATCCCCTGGAACTGGAGTTACAGATGGTTGTGAACTCCCATGTAGGGGCTGGGAATTTAACCCAGGTCTGGAAGAGCAGCCACGTTCTTTACCACTCGAGCCATTTCTCCAGCCCAGAAATGTGTGTTTTGGTCATCACGACTGATGATGTCTCCTTCTCTGCTCCCCAGGAAGAACCTCACCTCTCTGCATCCTAGATACAAATGTACCCTCCTTGGAAGCGGCCCATGCCCCTGTCTATGCATGAGGACCCCATGTACACCACAGCCTCTTTGGGGTGAGTCAAGGGACCTTCGCCTGACTGTCAGGCGCTCTAGGACTCCGGGTGGCGGGAGGGCTGCATCCTGGCCTGGGTTGTGGTAGAAGGGATGCTTCATGTTAGACCTGAAGATCAAAGCTTCAATCTTCGTCCCCATGGACTTGTCAGGAGCAGCAGGAGTGGGCGTTTGTGGGACTAGGGGAGGGCACAAGGGCACATCACTGCAGGTGAGCTGCCCAAAAAAATGAACTTGGAAAAATAAAGGTAAAAGAATCAACTGTGTCCAGGAGGAGGGGTCACACACCTTTCATCCCAGCACTTGTGAGGCATCGGCAGGTGACTATCTATGAGTTTGAGGCTAGCTTGTTCTACAAAGTGAGTTCCAGGACAGCCAGAGCTGTTGTTCCCTGTCCAAAAAATAAAAAAATTCAAACTTTGGCATCAGTTTCTAACAAATCAGAGAAGTCCAAGTTGGGAAGACAGGGTCATTATGGAATTGATGTCTGCTGGAAGACAGAACACTAAAGGAAGCTTTGGGGAAACTGAGCCAGAGCAGAGCCAAGAGACAGGTCTCCATTGATGGCCCAATGTGGGCAGAACAGCAGAGGTCCCAAGCCTGCCCATCCTATGGCAGGTGCTGCAGAGATGTCTACCCCAGCAGGGCACTAAGAATGTCCCAACAGTTTGCAGTACTCGCTGACCAGGCAGCTCCTGAAACTCCCTGGTTTCCTCCAAGTGCTGGCCCACAGCCTGAATATTGAATGGCTGAGATGGTATGTTTGAGTCTCTAGTGGGTGAACAGCTCCCCCAAGCTGCTGCTAAGAACATGGGCCCTCCATGTCCACAGAAATAGGGCTCAGGGCTGGAATGAGAACACCCAGAAGATTCCCAAAGAAGCTGCCCGTTCCATACGTCAGAATGCAGGCCAGCCTGTGGATGGCGGCCTCTCTCTGTGATGCCTGGGCTCAGCTGGAAGAGGCTGAGCCATGAGAGCAGAAATGGCGCACACAGGCTGCACTGGGGTTGGCGACCCCACTTGCAAGGTGCTTCCAAGTGTCCACGCCCTGAGTGTCTGGGTTCCCACGGCCAGCACTCTGGAAAGCCAGGAAGGGAGGTGGGGTGATGTAATTGATGACCTCACCTTGGAGTTCACACATCATTACTACCCCTGGAGGTCAGCAGCCAGTCATTAAGTCCAGCCACATCCATGGGGAAAAGAATGAGACTCCACTTCCCAGAGGGAGCTATATCAGAGAAATTTTTGTAGCAAAGCATCTTTCCCGAGCCTTCCATATGTCTTTCCCATTGGCCCCTCCATGACATCCTAGGGGGCAACAAAGGAGACCCTTGTTCACACGCACCTCTAACATCGGCCACACAACCCCTTTTCTGTCTGGGATCACCCTCCAAACTTTAACCCCATGACCTCAAACGGATGAGATGGGTCACTGGTCTAGCCTTGGCTGCTTTGCACTCCCCCATCCTCAGGACTTTTAAACTCCTCTGGGACCAGCTCCAGGACTCCAGATGCTGGTGATGGAAGTCATGGTGGTTGTGACAATGGCGGTGATGATGGTGCTGGTGAGGAAGGTGGAATGCTGGGGCTGAGCCCTCCTGAAATCACTACTTAGCCAATACTCATCACACAGGTGACCGCGGGACTCTATCTCCATGGGAGCTACAGGGACTCCAGGCACCTCAGGGTCCAAACTGGATCACCCATGAGTCACAGGTCTCAGCCCGGCTCTATAGTGGCCCCAGTCCAGAAGAAGACACTCAGGGGTTCTTCCTGGGAAATCCCAGGATGTTGAACAGACATTCCCAGATATACTGCCTGGTCCGCCCTTTCACTTGCCCAGCCATGGGCCTCACCTAGCACCCAAACCACAGGGGACATGCCTATCACACTTGCCTCCTGAATGTGCTTTGGGCTTTTTAATGCATCTTCACAATCACTCTTTGATTTGAACCTTGCAGCCAAGGCCAGTCAGGAAGACAATAGTGCATTGATCAGAGGAAAGTAGAAATGGAAGCCCAGAGAAGTCAAGCCATATGCCCAAGGACACACAGCAAGGACTGGAAGCTAACTAACATTTGTCCAAGCCGAGTGCTTCTTTGCTGAAGACAGATAAATTCTCTCATTCTAAACACGTCTGAGAAGGGGCTTGCCTTGTAGGGTGCCAATGTCACCTAAGAGTGAAAGAGGGTTAGTGTGGTCAAGAGGTTACCAAAGGCCTACAAATAGTAGTCCTAGTTGGCACTGATTTATTTCCATTTTAATAGGTTGACAGAAATAAATCATTACTAATGTTCAGTGAACCACAGTGCTTGGGACTTTTGAGATCTCTACTTATAATCCGAAGAAGGATATTTTATTATTCCCATTTTACTGGTTAGGGACATTAAGTAAAGGTCTAAGGTCACAGAGTTAACTGATTAAAGAGCCAGGATTTGAGTCCAGGTCCAAAGTCTCGCTTTCTCTCCTCCCATGCAACCTCTGCTGACCTTCATGCTTTCCTGGCAGTGGGCAGTGCCGGAAGGCACTGGTTGTCCTGGGAAGTGGTTGTGGTCCTGGGGCCACTGAGGAGGACATCCCTGTTCTAATCTGATTCATTACTCCTTCCTGACCAGCTCTGAGAGGTTGAGGGGTGACAGACCTCGAGGCAAGAGGTGGGAGAAGGCAGTGTGCACATTTGCCCATCATGGACGGCACTCACGACTGCTAGTGTGAGCAAGGAAGGATTCTTACAGAGCTCAGACCAAGACATGCCATGTCCCTTTGTTCCCATGAGCAGAGGGCCTCTCTCAAGTGTCCCCTAGTACTGTCCACAGAGGGACTGGAGTCGTGCCACCTCCCACATCCTCACTGCCCTGGGGAGCTACTTGCTGAACAGATGGACATTTTGGTCCCCCTCATCTTCTGTACTCCTCCCTTTTCCTTCCCCTTCCCCTTCCCCAAACCCCTATCCTTTCCCTTTTCTTCTCCTTCTCTTCTCTCCTCTCTTCCTTATCCCTCTCCCCTTCCCCCTGTGGCCTGAGGGTATAACTGTCTCTTTTTCCCTTTCTTTCAGCATTGATATGTTCAACATCACCACGCATGTCCTTGAGTCTGCTGTTAACAAGAGCCTTCCAGAGAATAGCGACTGCCCAGACCTGGAGTGGTTGAGCTGGCTCAATGCCATCCAGGCCCCCTTCCTCTGGGTCCTCTTCCTGCTGGCTGCACTGGAGAACATCTTTGTCCTCAGTGTGTTCTGCCTGCACAAGAACAACTGCACCGTGGCAGAGATCTACCTGGGTAACCTGGCAGCTGCGGATCTCATTCTGGCCTGTGGATTGCCCTTCTGGGCCATCACCATCGCCAATAACTTCGACTGGCTGTTTGGAGAGGTGCTGTGCCGCGTGGTAAACACATTGATCTACATGAACCTCTATAGCAGCATCTGCTTCCTGATGCTTGTGAGTGTTGACCGCTACCTGGCACTAGTGAAGACCATGTCCATGGGCCGGATGCGCGGGGTGCGCTGGGCCAAAATCTACAGCCTGGTGATCTGGGGCTGTACGCTGCTTCTGAGTTCACCCATGCTGATGTTCAGGACCCTGATGAACTACAACGAAGAGGGCTTCAACGTCACTGCCTGCGCCATCATCTACCCGTCCCCCTACTGGGAGGTATTCACCAATGTGCTGTTGAACCTGGTGGGCTTCCTGCTGCCCCTAATCATCATTACCTTCTGCACAGTGAAGATCATGCAGGTGCTGAGGAACAACGAGATGAAGAAGTTCAAGGAGATCCAAACAGAAAGGAAGGCCACTGTGCTTGTGCTGGCTGTCCTGGGGCTCTTTGTGATATGTTGGGTTCCCTTCCAGATCAGTACCTTCCTGGACACACTGATTCGTCTCAACGTGCTGTCTGGATGCTGGGTCAGGCATGCTGTGGACGTCATTACACAGATCAGTTCCTACATGGCCTACAGCAACAGCTGCCTCAACCCTCTGGTGTACGTGATTGTGGGCAAGCGCTTCCGGAAGAAGTCCCGGGAAGTGTACCAAGCGATGTGCCGGAAGGGGGGCTGCATGGGAGAATCCATCCAGATGGAGAACTCCCTGGGGACTCTGAAGACTTCTATCTCAGTGGAACGCCAGATCCACAAGCTGCAGGATTGGTCAGGGAACAGACAGTGAACAGAGGCCACCAGGAAGGGCTACTTCGAAGACGTGTGAAGACTGGTGGATCCTGGACTACTCAGCCTGGGTGCGGGAAGGAGCCTGAAGCATCCTAGGCAGCCCCAGGGAAACAGGCGGGTGATTCCAGACCCATCTCATGGCCTGAGCATGCTGTGAAAAATGGATCCCCTGGAGCACAGTGGGATGATTCTGACTGACTGGCACTCTGAGGCCCCGGGAGTGGAGGGATCCTGGGGTAGGGTTGGAAGTGACAGCACTTCCTTCCCACGGTGGCCCGAGGAAGGACAGATCTTCAGGGAAACTGCTGCCAGGTTCATCCTGTGGCTACACTCACAGGAGGCCCGGCTGACTTGCTTCTAGGTTTCACAGTTTGATGATTTCCTGGTCTTCTGGAGGTTAAACTCTGGGTCCAAGTAAGGACCCAGAGATTGGGGTTCTGTCACTCCTCTCACCATGGAGACAGTGAGAAAGAACTCCCCAAAGTGTTTATGGAGCACTTGCTGAATACACAGCATTAGACACTGTGGGCAAGAGATAAGAGAGTCACAGTGACATCTGTCTAAAGGGAGCCCTGATATAAGCAGGATGCCAGGACTTGCAGTCCCCCAGGAGGCAGCTGATGGTGTATCAACGCAAGGAGCTGTGAAAGGAGCAGAAAGCACAGGGTCTAGGTGAGTCTGTGGACAACACAGTGGCCTGGCCCTGGCCTCTGCTTCTTCTACTAGAATGTGAGAGGGTCTTGTGCTTTGGCAAATGGCGAGTGTCATGTGACTATGTGGCATCAGAACACACATCACATGAAGATGCTTGGCACAGAGACAGTCACCGAGGCTCAGGAACTACCCAGTGGGGAATAATTAGTGTTGGAAAACACAGGCTGTGCCTGCAGGTGTAGGAGGCCCTCCCTCCTACCTTTCCCTCCTAGTTAGTGACCCATCCCAATGCACACACAATAAAGTGTTACGCCCGCCCGATTCCAGAACCCAAATCACCACCACAAGACCACCTCCAATGTAAAAACAAGGAGTTTTTATTCATGAGTTAACTCGGTTCCCTCCATCCATCCGAAGCAGCAACAACAACAGCAATATCGACAGCAACAGTGTAGAAGAGACCCGGAGCATTAGAAAAAAATGGAGTTTATATAGGGACAGAGGCTCTGGGAATTCCAAGCCTCAGGGCTTGTGATTGGCTGCCCCCTAGTGGCTTGAAGGGGGCATTCCAGACTTCCAGGCTTGGGATTGGCTGCCCTCCCAATATTGTAGGGGGGCTTTCCAGGACTAAGGGAACTTCCCAAACTGCCAGTAACTGCCGTTTTCCCTGCCCAGGGATTGGCTGGTTTTGAGTAAGGGGCAGAAATGGCTCCGCTTTTGGGTCCAAGCTGTGTTTTTCTCTGGTTCTTTCTACCTTTTTAAACCTAATCTTGGGGCCAAGGTAAATACCTTTGCTATGCCCTAAATCTAGGAACCTAGTGTATTCTTTTGGTCCTAGTTTCAGGATTTAGGGGCTTTTTTCTGGCTCTAGGTTTGGGGACAAACTGTCTCTTCCCCCTGGCTCTGGTCCTGTTTTTAAGTTGTGTTTCTTTCTCTGGGTTGGGGCTTGGAGCCTAGCCATTGGAGGTCTGTGTGGGGGCTGCGGATCAGAGGTTTTCTGGGACCTGGGTCTCTCAAAAGCATTTGGCACACAGAGATGGCGGGAGACTGCAAGAATTTGTGTTGCTAGGAAACAAAGAAAAAGAATTCTCGCGGGATCAGCCCAGGGAATCCACAGTACACAGCCTGGCTGCAATCAGTAACTGTCCAGGGCGGTCCTGCCTCACAGGATCCCTGTTTCAGTGGCCAAGGGGTGCCAATCAGTGGTTTAAGAGTGGTCCACAAAGTAGTGGAAGCTACGTACGTAAGGGCAGCTGACCTACCCCTAGGTCACTAATCCCAGGGCGATGATTCCAGGCCCAACTCCCTACATGGCCACAGATTACCTCCTGAGTGATGGCAGGGGCAGCCTGAGCTACCTGGAAACTCTGACTTGAGAAACACCCCCTGGGGTGGGGACAACACACCTGCTCCTTGAACAGGTCTTCCACTGGAGATGAAAGAACTGCCCCAGACGGCTTCAGGGTCACTGGATTCCCCGTGAGAACCTACTCCAAGAGCCGTGGGTGGGCCCAGTTGTCAGACTCCATACTCCTAGTTCCAGAATCTTCTGCAGGAGTTTATTTTTCCACACGTCCATATCAGTGACTTTTCTCGTGGCTGTGACAAATTACTTGTCAGAAGCAGCTTATGGGAGAGAAAAGGTTTGCTTCACCTCACAGTGTCAAAAAGGTTTCCATCCACTGTAGCAGGGATGGTATGGTAACTAGGGCATGCAACAGAGGCGTCTTACATCGGAGGGACCAGTAAACAGACACAAGCGAGACCAGGGGCAGGATATGACCTTCAATGGCTTGACCCTAGTGGGTGACTTGCACCAACTAGCTCTGATTCCCTAAAGGTTTCATAGCTTCCCCATATAGGGAATAAAATCTCAAAACATGAGCTGAGGAGCGGGAGGAATTTCAGACTCAAACTATAACAATGGCGTTACAAACTGGCCCCTGTGACAAACAGTACTCCAAATTCCCGGGGAGATATGCGGAACAGACCACACAGTCCCCAACACCAAGCCACTTAGGACCTGGCTACCCAATAGCCCAGAAACTGGAGACTCGGGAAGCAAGCAGAGTTCAGTGGTGTTTCTGGCTAGGTTGGACTCAGGGGTGTGGAAGAAAGAGGCCAGCAAAAGAAACCCACACTGGCTGCAATGCTTACAAAGGGAGCGCTTTACTTGGCAAAACAAAACAAAACAACAACAACCTGACAGAGAAGACCTGGGGGAATTCCTTTTCCACCCCTCCCCTTGCCCCCAGTAAACTTAACACTTGTAGCCAGGAAAGGAAAACAGGTGACGTAAGAAGCGGATGCTAGGATTCTGTGCTAGAATGGAACCCAGCCACGGCCATACTATAACATACTATAAATGATAAGCAGGGCCCAGTCCTCAGAAGAGACGTTGGTGGGCTATGGGCTCCAGGAACACAGCCTGGCCTCCTCGGGGTGGCTGAAGGGTCTCCACCTGGGTCTCTGCAGGAGGAAAGCCCCCTGTGTGCTTGTGTGGACAGCCTGGTGAGAAGTCGTGTCCTGTGAGAGCGTGTGCAGAGGAAGTGTCTGCGCTGCCGATGAGAAGGGAGGCTCCGCGTAAACACTCACCTCTTCCGCGCACTGGAATAAACAGATGAGTTCTGCATAGTGTTTGACTGTGTCACACTTCCTGGAGCCCTGAGACCCGACCTGGGATCCTGACTTCGGCAGTTGAAAGTCTCAGGAGATGCGGAGCACAGTCTGTTCCTGAGGCTTCTGTCGTGGAGAAGATCAGTGGTCTCCAAGTGTGTCCCTTATGAGTTAGGAGTGGGGGAAGCATGATTCACAACACACAATTTGTACACTTATTAATATGCATTGAAATATGCACACTTAAATATATTAAACAAAGTGTATTATAATTTTTCAGAAAATGTCGTTTTGGTGTTTTCCTCCAGGTTGTTTCCTCCACAGACAGCTTGTTACCGAACCCCTTTTCGATGTCATAGCATACAGTGCCAGGGATGGCCAAGTCCAATCATCCATTTCCATGAAATACTTACATTTGACCCTTGCCTCAAATCAAGAGCATCCCACATGGTATCAACATGAAAGCCGCTGCTTGTGTATGAGATGGGGATCTCTGTACATTCCATTCAGGTCCACCTCCACTCTCCGTGTCTTCCTTCATCCACTCGTTCATCCAACAAAACTTCATCCTGTGAGTCCACGAACAGCGCTGCGCAGTCTGTTCATTCCAGAAACCTAGGGCTCAGTGTTCACTGCACCCCATCTTTTTCATCCCCGAATAGATAAGCATTCCTTTCTGGTTCTGCCCCCTTGTGTCTCCTGAGTCTTTCTGGGATGATCATCATGCCTTACTGCTTCTCACCTCTGACATCAGCCATCTCCCTAATTCTCATTCTTCATTCGTAGGATCAGCTCTTGGGGGCTCAGGTTTCAGAGTCAGGGAGATGTGAAGTTGATTCTGGTTCTGCCCTGGGCTCCTGTTTGATGTTCATCCATGTTATGGCAGCTTTGAAATTGGAATGAGCAACAGCATCAATCAAGTCAGAGAACTGCCAACAGGGCTCATGTGGGAGAGTATTTAGAACAGTGTCGGGTACATTCTTGACAGAACATATGTCATCTGTGATGGTAATAACGGCAGTGATGGTGTTCATAATGGTGGCGATGGTGGCAATGATGGCGGTAGTGGCAGGGATGATGGCTGGTGATGAAGCGGTTACAGAGGTTGGTGGTTGTGGTGGGGATGGTGATGATGCTACTCTCCACGAGGTAACCTTTTATATGCCCCACCCCTCGTAGAATAAAGCTACATGTTCACATAAATGCCTTGCAAGACCCTTGATAATCTGGCCCCTGTCTGTCCTGCTGGCTCCATCTATTCTATGCTGCTCATTCTCTACCCTCCGGCTACACAGGACTCAAATGTCCAGGCAGATATCGGGAGACGACATTCCACTTCTCAGGTGACATTCCTTTTATCAGCCTACACCCCACACTCTGTACCCCACCTCTGAAGTGCCCGAGGGAGATTCCTGCCCCAGGGGATAAACATGTAGGCATGACAAACCACCCATGTAGGGCACAATAAGTGTATGATCCTAGAGAAGCCAGGGACTGGAACCACAATCTCAGCAGTCAGAACTAGATGTGGCACTGTCTACTCTTCTCCCACTACATAGGCCCCTCTCTTGACTCCGGGAAGATCCGTGGGGAGAGTTCCTGGTTGGCCTCAGGAAATCAGTCAATTCTGCACCTATCTTCCCTGGCCAGGGCAGTCAGGGCCGAGTGAAGAGATATCGCCTACGTGCCATAGGAACTCACGCTAGCGCACAGATAATGGCTCGCTGATGTAGGAAGCCAAAAATGCCCAGGCTTCATAGTTCAGAATGTGAAGGCTCTGCTTCATAGAACTCGACAGTGCATGCCTGTCTCTTTGCTACCCAGTCTCTGACCTCACTTGCCAAGCTTCACATAGCCCTGATCCCTCATCCGGGTCTAGGGAGGATGTGGGGGGTCAGGGATGAGCAACAGTGGTCAGGAGTTGGCAATAACAATGGCTGAGAGCTTAAGTCTGTGGGTTTTGGCTGAGTCCAGCCCTAGGCCAAGCAGGCCTGTAGAGTGTTTGACACGGAGCTAAGAACTAAGGGTTTCATCCTCGCCACACCAGACCTCACCCTTCTCCATGCAAGTCAGAAAGATCAGGAACTTAGGGGGTCCTCAGTTCTTAAGGAGCATATTAGGGAGCCCCAAAGACTCTGAGGTGTACGGGAATTAACCAACAAGAACTACAAAGTACCACAGAAAGGACCTCCAGGGAGCTTCTCCCACGAATTGCTTCTGCACCAGGGTCTGGGCTGCTCTCACCAGAGTACACAAACTGTCCTCATGAGTACAATTGTTCCTCCTAGACATTTTCAACCTTATAAATGCACTGGGCTTCCACTGTCCCGTCAGAATCTCTTCCCAGGCTGGTGATACATCTGAGTCTCTCTCTGCTGGGCAGAGACACCACGCCCGGGGTCGGCTCCAGAGTCACAGTCATGGGGAAAAGCACACTAGAGAGCCATGCCACCAAGCTGAGACATTGGGCGGCATCAAGTGTAGCACTAACTGTTCGTTCCTATTGTTTTCAACTCATGATGTGTTTAGTGAGATGACGCTGATACACTCATATAAATTGTGTTGGGATGTAATCCGTATGTCCGCATTTCCCCCATTTCAGCTTTTAGTTCTTTACAGAATTGCACAACCATCGTCATGATTTAATTCCAGAATATCCGCATCATCCCAGAGTGAGATCCCAGACCCATTAGCTGTCACCTCGGATTCCTTTCCTCCCACAGCTTCTGGTAGCCACTCATCTCTGTCTCTCCTTCTGCCTCTCTCCAACATTTCATACTGGCACACTCACATGTGAGTACCGATGGTGTCTGGCTTCTCTCATCTGCTTCCCGCCGAGATGCGACAGTTGTAGGAGCAGTCCCCGTGGGAGCTGAGAGAGCCGCTTCACTCTTCCCTCCCCTGGCTTTGATCTCAGTTTCTCTGTCTGTAATATGGAAAGTTAATTCTCCAAGCAAGAACATCTCTAGGAGATGTTGTGACTCTAAAGGCGGGGGAGAGTCCAGATGGTGTCAGCAAGACAAAAGCTGTGCAGCCGGGGGCCAGGCTCCTGGCTCACACCTCGGCTCACCACTTCATGGCTGGAGGAAGTTGGGTTAGGTTCATTAGCTCTTCTTTTTGTGTTTTCTCATCTAGAACAATAAGGAGCCGGGTGTTGTGACAAGGGGGTGAGGTCACTGTCACAGGGGCATCACAGTGCATCTCCCAGGAAAGCACACGTCCGTGGGGAACGAAGGCCACAGTGTGGGCCCATTGAGAACAGTGTCTTGGCAGAAGTAAGGGGTTAAAGTGAGGTTATACTGGAGCAGAGTGGGCCCTTGGTCCATTCCAAAAGAAAAGAGAGCCCAAGGACAAAGAGGAGGGGACACATACTAGAATGACATGCCCTGAGCCTGAGAGAGCAGGTTGGCCATAGCCACAAGGATCTGAAGAAGCAAGAAAGAGTCCCCTTGGGGCCTCCAGCGGCCACAGTCCCAACACCTCCTCTCCAGCAGGAAGGAAAGCATCCTAAAAGAGAATAGCACAGCCCGGCCTATTGAGGTTTGCAGATTTTACCAAGCAGAAGAGACTGGAGCCTTTCCCAAGGTCACATAGAGTGTCAGAGGCCATGCCAGGCTCCCAGATCCAGGAGCATAGGTTTGGTACCACTGGGTTTGTATACCCAGCTCTGCAAAATCCAGAGCTTGTGCTACCCTGCTTCTTTCCTTCCCCCACCCCCAAGGGCAGGTGTCTTCAACCAGGTTAAAGAGAAGCTGAACGCTTCACCTCCCAGCTTGCGGCTCATGTAGCCACCAAGCCCCTAGGGAAATGCTGTTATTTTACAGACAATGCTAAAACACAAGAGAAGTGGGGTTCTGAGCCTCCTAGGGGTGCTGCCTTTCCACAGTGTCACCCTTGTGGCCTCCCCAGTGGGACATTTGTTCTTCTAGGACATGCTGGATAGTTTTGTGTCAACTTGACACAAGCTAAAGTCATCTGACAGGAGGGAGCCTCAATGAGAAAATACCTCCATAAGATTGAGTTGTAGGCGAGCCTGTAAGGCATTTTCTTAATTAGTGATTGATAGAGGAAGGGGGCTCAGCCCATGGTGGGTGGTGCCATCCTTGGGCTGGTGGTCCTGAGTTCTATAAGAAGGCAAACTGAGTAGGCCATGAGGAGCAAGCCAGTAAGCAGCATGCACATGCAGACACACACACACACACACACACACACACACACACACACACACACCACGGCCTCTGCATCAGCTCCCACCTCCAGATTCCTGCACTGTTCCTGGCTTCCTTTGATGATGAACAGATATGTGGGAATGTAAGCTGAGTAAACCCTTTCCTCCCCAACTTGCTTTTGGTCATGGTGTTTAGTAACCCTAACTAAGACGGCAGAGGACAGTCACGATGCTCTGCTGACAGGACCACAGTCATGTGCGACAGCAGAACGAGGAAACTGAAGTCGTCTCTGCTGGGAGCTCCCAGCCCAGCTGCCTCCCTGGGGCACGGCCTGCAGTTCTGACGGCAACCGAGGATCCCGGCTCCTGCAGACAGCATGGAAAACAAATCCAACTGTCCTGCTTGGCCTCCCAGAGCGAGGCATGAGGCCCTGGGAAAGTGATTCTAGGTCTCATACCTACTTCCCTGACATCCAAATTGGGGCCCCCAAAACCTCTTGCCTTGAAGTTAGATGATCTGCCAGCTAGAGAAAGGCACAGGGGCAAGGCCTGGTTCCGGGAGACCAGAAACACTGTACGCTGGGGACTTCTGGACTGGCGCAGGCTTTCCTCCTGATTTCTGTAGGAAGAGGGCAAGTTCTGAGGAGGGAGAGGAGCAAGCCTCCTCCGGACCCCTGCAGCTCACACTGTATCTGGCATTAGTGGTTTAGGACGTGTTTACTGACCTAAGACAAGTGTTGCTGTTATTAGGTATAAATACATAGTTTCTGAATTCACTTAACAAATCCTGAGCATCCACGATGCATCAGCCTGATGATAGGCATTGAGCCTGTGACTTTACTACAAGGAGATAACCCCACTTCCTTGCCAGAAGAACTCACACCTAGTCATGTGAGAGCTAACACGTGTGTGTGGAACACGTGGAAAGACAAGATGAGCAAGGAGCCAGGAAACCGGGGCGGAGGAGCAGTAGCTCCAAAAATTGGGAAGACCTGAGGGGGTGAGCGTGTGCATTCCTGGGAAGGCTGCTCCAGGAGGAGGGAACCAGCAGGTCAAAGGCCTCGCTCATGGTGAGGGATGTGTCAGCCCTGACACCACTGAGGAGATCTGGAGGTTTAGTGGCTGAGCCAGGCAGGGCCTGTGAGGAGTGTGCTCACAGGTGACACTGAAGGCCACATCCTGCCTTTGTTTCTGCTAGGGAGGGAGTCAACATTTCAAGGGTAGCAATGGCTTAGATTCCAGAAGATAAAGAAATAGATGTGATGGTCCAGGTTAGGAGGACCTTCCAACAGGACCTTGGAGAAGTTTCCTCTTGAAGACTGGAACCAGGGCTGAGACTCCCTTGAGGAGAATGCCTGGAAGCCCTCATGAGCTTTTCCAAGCATCCCAATACAGGACCCAAGAGCATAGATGGATTCCTTGTAAACTCCCCTGGTCCATGGAACCCTGGCCCAGTTTGCACCCTCCAGTGGGCATCTTCTCATCCCAGGGCACCACCCAGAGCCACCCTACCTCAGGCTGGTTTCAGGTGGCTCAGGCATCCAGATGCTCTCAGAGTCCATTATCATCATGGCGAGAATCCTGGCAGTGAGCTTGCAGACAGGATGCTGGAGAGAAGCTAGAGTCCTACATCTTGATCCACAGGCAACAAGAAATGAAGTGTCTCACTGGATGTAGCTTGAACATGGGAGACCTCAAAGCCCACCTCTACAGTGGCACGCTTCCTCCAACAAAGCCATGCCTCCTAATAGTGCCACTCCCTTTAGCATAGTTTCTTTCAAACCTCCACAACCACCAACCCTGAACAAAGGTGAGAGCTGGGCTCTGAGGAGGACAGGGCCTCTCACTTCAAAAGGAGCCCATGCTACTGTGGGTGGTTTGTTTGTTTTTCTCTCCATCACCTTCTCATTGGATGGAGGTAGCAACACTGTGTGATGGGGTGGAGGAGTTCCTGTGGTGCCCAGCAGGCAGGGCCCGTCTGTTGTACCAAGTGATGGAGAATCCACTAGACAGGGACAGTAAGGAGAGCAGCAACTAGAGAACTGAGAATTGGCCTCCTGCATCTCAGATGTCAAGACTGACATTCTGGGAAGTGTCTTCGTGAATGGCCCAGGCTCTGTGGTCTAAACAGCAGCGATGCCCAGCTAGCCCGAGGGCCTATCTCTGTTCATCAACTGGTCAGGTTCTCCTCTAGATTCTGACTTCTCCACATTTTTCACCCAGGGGACTTAACTCAACAACAACGAGAACTCAACCAGTCAGTGGGGATGAGCCAGCCCTGGCTACATGTGTGGGAGTTACAGCTGGAGTCCACTCACAAAAGGCCAGAAGACCCTCTTGGAGGGTCCATCCATTTCTTATGTCTGTTTGATTTCCCTCTCCCACCATCTATTACCCCAAAGACAAAAGGATCCCCTGCTTTTTGACCCTAAGCCAGCTATCCACCTCACTGAGAATAAACCTATTTTCAAAAACTTTTCATCCTACCCAGAGTGGCGCAGGGCCTGAACCAGACACCTCAGACTCATTGCCCAAAGCCTCGCTTCATCAGCCTCCACAGTTGTTGTGGGTACGGTCCCACCCCAACCTGACCTTCTGTCCTTGGCTGCTCTCATTCATGTGGGCAGAGGAGCTGACATAAGGCCCTCCCTCCTCCCATCAGAACTAGTCTAGGGCTCTGCTGAGAGCAGGTCAGTGCTGGGCAGGGAGACGTGACCTCGGGACAGACATTTCTCAGCCACGGTCCAGTCAAGACTCTAGGGAATCAAGGGAGAGCCAGCGCTAGTTAGCAAGGCCTGGCTACACTGCCAAATAGAAAATCCCACTGCTTGTGCTCTCTTCTGTCTAGCCAGTCCTAGGAGAATACAAAGCACCCGCAGAAATCCAACTGTCTCCCAATGCCCCATCTCTGGGGAGAGGTGTGGCCAGGGTGGGAGGCAGTGAACTTCTCACAGATTCCAACGCTCCCTCTTTTATCTTTTCCTTTGTGTTTCCAAGATTTCACAGCCCCTAGAACCAAAAGAAAACATCTGGAAATGCTGCTGGAGGTCGTGAAATCGTGGAAGCAGAAAGAAAAAAAATAATAAAAGAGGGAGAGAGACAAGATGCTAGAGACAGCAGGAGCATCTTTGCCTGGATGAGCGGGACTCACCTCTAAAAACAGAGTTCCAGCCACAAACCTGGGCAGTTTCCAGCAGGAAGGCAGAGCAAGACAGCCAGGGGAATAAAGAGAGACGAGAGGCCAGGGGCTGGAGGAGCCTGGTGCCCAGCTCTCAAAACACACCAGAAATTCCTGCCTCTCTGAATGTCAGGCCTCGGGTAGCTGGACTTTGTGGATGCCAGCTCACACCAAAACCAAACCCAGAGCCGCCAGCCAGGATTAGGAAAAGCTTGACTGGTCTTACTCAACTCCAAGCCCTGCATGAGTCAAACTTTTTCCTGAGCTCACTGTTTGTACAACGAGGCCCACACTGATGGATTCTTGGCTATGTGTCTTTCACTACTCATATTCAAGAGAGGATGTCCTAGTGTAGCCAAATCCCAGACCTCCTGGAGCCAATGGGGAATGGGGAAGCCATCACTCAATATACCGACAGGGGGGAGCTTTGGGTGTCTGTGGGGCCTATTTGGCAACACACAGTCATTAGGCAAAAACAACAGGCCACAAATGTCAGCAAAGAAAGTGCCAGGTTGTTGAAGGACCTCCTACTAACCCTAAGTGCCAAGAGAAATGCGATGTCACACCTCCCTCCAGCCCATAGCCTCCGCTGGCTTGAGACTCACTTTTTGGGTAATCCCCTGTGACATCATGAGAACAGAGGTGGTTTCATTTAAGACCAGCGTATGTCCAGAGAGCTGACCAGTACAGAAACCTCCCAAGACAGCCATCACGATCAAAAACCCAATCGAAGCTGCGAGCTTTTCCGTTTTCTGTCAGGGTAAGTCATAGCCATCTGTTTTCCTCTTAGGACCGTTAAATGTAATCATAGATCATGACTCTTAGCAAAAGACAATAAACAAAACAAGCCCTCGTCTACATATGTACTAGTCGAACAGACAGGCTACAAGCATTCATTTTAAACAGAATTGGTAACCTATGTCTGGGATTTGTATCCTACGTTTGGGTTTGTTTCTGGTTTGAAGGGAAAGCTTTTTGTGGTTTTGAGACAGGGTCTCCCTATGTAGCCCAATACTGCTTCGGGCTCTCCAGTTCTGGGTTTGCAGGTGTGAGCCACAATACTCAGCTTCTGGTTTGGGGTTTAATTTCGTGTGTGTGTGTGTGTGTGTGTGTGTGTGTGTGTGTGTGCGCGCGCGCGCATGTGTACACATGTGTGTACGTGTTGAGACAAGTCTCTCTATGGAGCCCTGGCTGTCCTGGAGCTCAATATGTAGCCCAGGCTGGCCTTGAACCCTCAGAGATTCTGTCTCTGCTAGTAGAATGCTCGGATTAAAGGCATGTGCCACCATACCTTGTCCCCTCTTCTTAAAAGTTGTTTTGCCTTTATTTTGATTTTCTGTGATTGGGAGTTTTGCCTGCACGTATGTATGTCCAGCATGTGATTTTCGGTGTATGGGTGTGTTGCCTGCATGTATGTATGTCCAGCACATGCATGCAGTGCCTGTGGAGACAGAAAAGGATGTCGGATCCTCTAGGTCTGGAGTTACGGATGGTTATGAGCGGCCATAGGATTGCTGGGACTCAAACTCCGGTCCTCTGGAAGAGCAGCCGTCAGTGCTTGTCTTAGGGTTTCTACTGCTGCGACGAAACGCCTTGGCCAGTAAGCGAGTTGGGGAGGAAAGGGTTTATTTGGCTTATACTTCCACAGCATAGTCCATCACTGAAGGAAGTCAGAACAGAAACTCCAATGGGGCAGGAAACTGAGGCAGGAGCTGACATAGGGGCCAAGGAGGGATGCTGCTTACAGGCTTGCTCCTCATGGTTTGCTCAGCCTGCTTTCTAATAGAACCCAGAACCATCATTCCAAGGATGGCACCACCCACCATGACAGGGCCCTCCCCCATTGATCACTAATTGAGGAAATGCCCTACAGCTGGATCTCATGGCGGTATTTCCTCAACTGAGGCTCCTTCCTCTCAACTCTAGCTTGTGTCAAGTTGACACGCAGACCAGCCAGTACCGTGTTTTTAGTCAATGGGCCTTTCCTCCAGCCTCTACTGTTTCCTCTTTTAGACTAAGCCAGTCCTCTCCTCCTCTACAGAAACAAACAGTAAATACTGTCAGTTTTGCAGACCAGACAGCCTGGGCTGCACCACTCTCCTCTGCTACCATAGCAAGAAAGTAGTCAAAGACGCAGTTACATAAGCAGTGCGTATGGGCTGTGTGCCAATAAAACTTTATTGTCTGGAGCAAACCACAGGCTGGGCGTGATCTCCTGTACTCTTTACTCTGTCCATTTCAGGTCACTGTGGATGGCGTCCCAGGCCTTATTGGAGCTGCAGCCCACTAACCAAAGCCAGCAGGCGTCTCCCAACATCACCTCCTGCAAGGATGCTCCAGAAGCCTGGGACCTGCTGTATAGGGTGCTTCCAGGATTTGTCATCACCATCTGTTTCTTTGGCCTTCTGGGGAACCTTTCAGTACTGTCCTTCTTCCTCCTGCCTCGGCATCGGCGGAGACAACACCGCTTAACCGTCGCCGAAATCTACCTGGCTAACTTGGCAGCTTCTGATCTGGTGTTCGTCCTGGGCCTACCCTTCTGGGCAGAGAACATCTGGAACCGTTTCAACTGGCCCTTTGGCACTGAACTCTGCCGGGTGGTCAACGGGATCATCAAAGCCCATCTGTTCATCAGTATCTTCCTGGTGGTGGCCATCAGTCAGGACCGCTACCGGTCTCTGGTATATCCCATGACTAGCAGAGGATCCCGGCGGCGGCGACAAGCCCGAACCACCTGTCTGCTCATCTGGATAGCAGGGGGCCTCTTGAGCATCCCCACGTTTCTACTACGTTCCGTCAGAGTTGTCCCCGACTTGAACATCTCTGCCTGCATCCTGCTTTTCCCCCACGACGCCTGGCATTTTGCAAGGATGGTGGAGTTGAACATTTTGGGTTTCTTCCTCCCATTGACTGCCATCATCTTCTTCAACTATCACATCCTGGCATCCCTGAGAGGGCAGAAGGAGGCCAGCAGAACGAGGTGTGGGGGTCCCAAGGGCAGCAAGACGACGGGGCTGATCTTCACTCTGGTGGTCTCCTTCCTGGTCTGCTGGGCTCCCTACCACTTCTTTGCCTTCCTGGATTTCCTGGTCCAGGTGAAGGTAGTCCAGGACTGCTCCTGGAAGGAATTCACGGACCTGGGCCTGCAGCTGGCCAACTTCTTTGCTTTCATCAACAGCTGCCTGAACCCACTGATTTATGTCTTTGTGGGCCGGCTTTTAAAGACCAGGGTCTGGAAGCATTATAAGAGATGCAGCCCTGGAAGCCTCGTGTCCATATCCCCCAATAGAAAAGAACTCTTTCAGCTGTTCTGGCAGAACTGAAACAGCAGCCAGACACGAAGCCTAGCTTCTAGACCTCCGATACCATACAGACCATCTTGTCGGCTGACCCACCGTGGCCTACAAAGATGCCCGGGGAATGCTACTAACAGGGTAGCAGGGACCTTGCAGATATAATTAAGGTAAGGATCTGGATATTCAGCTGATCCTGAAGTATTTGGGGGCAGGGAGAACAAAATAATCCCGGGGTTCCTTTTAAGCAGAGACTTCAGAAGGCTGGAATATGTGCAGACTGAAGCAGAGGTCAGAGTGACGAGGAAGGGGCCGTGACCAGGGGACTGCCGGCGCCCTTAGAGGATGGAGAAGAAAGAATACAGACACACGTCCTCTCTGCAACCTCTAGAAAGCAGCGCCCCGCCAACCTGCCGACTTTAACCCTGCCCCCTACGACTGTGAAAGAAGAAAACTGTGAGAGAATAAAGTGTTCTCATTTGCATTTGCCAAGTTTGTGATTACTGCCATAGCAACCGCAGAAAACTTACAGAAGCACCCAGCAAGGGTCCCTCTTGACACTCCCACTTACCCAGGCCTTCCAAGGCTGACTCTGAGGAAAGCAGAGGTGGGGTAGCTGCAGACCCTACACATAGGAGCTTGCAGAGGTCTAAATAACCCTAAGTCCGAATGGGAAGCTCCACAGGCTACAGATCCAGCAGCTCCAGGCAAGGAAGGGTTCATTCTTCCCCTCAGGTCCGTGCAGGGTGGACTCTGGGGGCTGTGGAGACAGACAGGAAGGGCTGGGGGAAGGCATAGGCCGTTGCCTAGAGTTCACGTGAACATTGCTGAATGCTGGAGCCTTCATCCAATCTCTCCTTGGCTTCAAGGATCCAGGAGGGACCCTCCCAGAGAACTCTAAATGACACACAAGAGAGTGTCACAGGACAGAAGAACCTCCTATCCAGGTGACAGGGTGGGTCTGAGAACACAGGACAGTGGACGCTGGCTGGGACAGGTAGAGTATTCTGGGACACATAGCCTGGCTTTTAAAAATTAGCAGTTGGCCAAGCAAAATAGGGAAAGGGCATGGTCCAGAAAGAAGAAGCAAGCTAATCCAGAGCAGTGGGCTTTCAAGTTAGGAGAGGAGTTGGGGGAAAAAAGGCAAGGGGCTCCCAGAGGCAGGGGTTGGAGGAGAAAAGACATGGCGAGTGAGTATTTGATGCCCTCCCACAGACAGTGCTCACAAAACAGAGGGGTGTTCTGGGGGTCCTGAGGGGTCCCACTGAATCTACAGAGCATGTATTTGTGGTGACAATTTACTCACTGAGGCTTGGCAAGCCCCGGAAGGCAGTCAGGTAGTGCTGGGACTGGATTTCAGCTAACTGCTGAAACCATCATGGTTCTGGGAGGCTGAGGGTATCCGTCAGCCTGTGGGGAATGGCTGAGGGGTGGAAGGAAGGAAGCCTAGGTGGTATAGTAGTCAGCTTTCCCTTGCTGTGACATAACACCAAAACATGTCGACATAACAAGGGGGCAGGTCTATCTCAGCTCACTGCTTCAGAGGTTTCTGTCTGTGGTTGGCCTTGCTGCTGTGGGTTAGGGGCAGCACAGAGCATCTTGGCAGGAGAGCATGGTGCAAGACATACATACATGCATACTTCATGATGACTGGGACAGAGGAAGACAGGAGAAGCTGGGGTCCCAATATCTCCTCTAAGGGGATGTTCCACCATGACCTAACCTACTAAATACCCCAGCCTTTACCACGTGGGCCTTTGGGGGACCCTTGAAATCCCCCAAAGCAGGAGGTGGAGAAGAATGATACTGGAACAGGAAAAGGCTAGAGGCTGGGGAACACCTCGACCAGAGTACCAAGATGTCCTCAAATATCCCAGCAGGGGAGTCATCCGGGGATGACAAGGACAAGCATAGCTGTGGCACAGGGGCCCATGGAGGGGAGGGTGGAGGACAGTGAAGGCCATGAGGGATAAGGACTCAAGGAATCGTACAGGCAGGGTGGGTTACCCCCCAGACCCACCATCAGGGAAGACCCTGCAAGGCCTAAGGAAGAGAGAGTTGTAGAGCCAAGTGCAAGGTCCAGCAATGGGGAAGCCACAATGGCCAGACATTCAGGATGCGTGGGAGGTGAGGACGGACCCTGTCACTCCTGCATGGAAGGGGTTAGTCCTCATCAAACAACTCAGATGCAAATTCACTCTAAAACTAAAACGTACCCCTGGAGCCTGGCCACAGGTCTGCCAGGCTGGCCTACCAGAACCTTGGTGATAACGCTATGGTCACCAGCCAAGCTCCATGTTTTCCTGGAGAGTGTAGTATGGTCGGACATACGAACAGGATCCAGCCAGCCTGTGTGTCCACTTTGGACCCTATGGATTTAAACAATGCTCTTGAGTTCATTGCCAGTGTGAAATTCTACATGGCTACAAGTGTCCAGCTTGCCTACACAGTTCACACGGTGTCTTTCCAGTCAGCGGAAGGTCTAGCCTCTGGCCACTACTGTCGGCACTGAGAACTCCTCAGTGAATAAGAGAGGGTCATTCCTGGTACCCTCACAGATGATCCCCTGGGGCTCCCTGGGGCACAGATGCCTTGGTATTGACTGGCAGTATACTGCCAACAGGGTGTCCTCCCCCAGGTATCCCAAGTGCTTGGCAGCTCCAGGAAACTTAGTTTGCCACCTCTGGTATAGTTCAGTAGCTGGGTTTACAGTCCAGGAAGCTGGACCAGTGTGCCCTGCCTGAGTGGGGTCTCACACTTTAAGAAGAGTGAGCTGGTGTGTGAGCCTCGGAAACACTGCTTGCAGGCCTGCAGGTCAGGGTGGGGTGCAGTGGGATGAACAGCGGGCTGCATCCCGCTACCTGGCTAGCTTAACCCCTGAAATAATTACACAGAAACTGTATTCATTTAAACACTGCTTGGCCCATATATCTAGCCTCTTCTTGGCTAACTCTCACATCTTGCTTTAATCCATATCTAGTAATCTGTGTATCATCACGGTGTCATGGCTTACGGGAAGATTCTAACCTACGTCCATCTCAGGCCAGAGAATCATGGCGCCTGTTACATTGCCTTTTTCCCAGCATTCTGTTTTGTCTACTCCACCCACCTAAGGGCTGCTCTATCAAAAGGCCAAGGCAGTTTTCTTTATTTAACCAACGAAAGCAACACATAGAAAGAAGACCCTCCTACACCAGTGGGGGTTGGGGGAGAGCCCTAGAAGAGAAGCTCTATAAAACAGGCACCTGATTTATGGGGACGGGGCCTATGAAGAAGCCTGGAGCTCAGTTCTGCTGTGGGCTGGGACAGCAGCAGGCAGCAGCTGGCAGAGCCGCACAGGAAGGCTGCTGTATTCCTTCTGGCCAGCTGCAGGCAGGGGAGAGGCTGGCCTTGGTTCAGAGCCAGTGTTGGAGAAGAAATATATTCTGTCCCCACAGGTTTGGCGACAGGCTCTGCTGGCAGGTTTCATACTTAGGGCTGCGCCCAGCCACACCTGGGGTGCCAATACTGGCATGGACAGTGAATTAGCCAGAGGTCCCCTTATCTTTCAGGAACTCCTCCTTTCTCTTGTAGAGGGGTCAAGGCCAGAGGTGAAGCTTCTTTTCCAGGGCATTGCCAGCTTCTGGACCCATCTTGCTTTTGCTGCTCTGAACAGGGAAGGAGACAGGCTCCCTGTCACATAGACCATCCCTCATCCCTTACCATGGTACTGAGCAGGGCTAGGCCCCTCCAAATCACAGCCCTGGGGAGCTCCTACATGTTGCAACGGTCAAGGCAGATTCTTCTTCTCTGTAGACGAGTCATGAGTTTGATGAAAAGCAGGTAGGGAGGCTCCCCCCCACACACACACACAATGGCAGCTCCCACAGGCCTGGGAACCAGACCAAGGCTATGGTGATCTCTTGGTTCCAACTGAGCTCACCTCTGGTCTCTGAACACCTTCAGGTCCTGGTTGTCAGGGTTACAGATGGAGTTCTGGTTGTCAGGGTTACAGGTGGGGTTCTGATTGTCAGGGTTATAAATGGGGTTATGGTTGTCAGGGTTATAGATGGGGTTCTGGTTGTCAGGATTACAGACAGGGTCCTGGTTGTCAGGGTTAAAGACAGGGTCCTGGTTGTCAGGGTTACAGATGGGGTTCTGGTTGTCAGGGTTACAGGCAGGGTTCTGGTTGTCAGGGCTACAGGCAAGGTCCTGGTTGTCAGGGTTACAAATGGGGTTCTGGTTGTCAGGGTTACAGATGGGGTTCTGGTTGTCAGGGTTACAGAGGGGGTTCTGGTTGTCAGGGTTACAGACAAGGCTCTGGCCCTAACAAGGAAAACTCAGTATCCTTGACAAGTCAATGTAGCAACAGTACAAGTAGAAAAAGAAAATGTATTTAGTGAGGCCACAGTGAGAGGAAGGATGCAGGGCTGGTGGCTCTCCAAGGGCAAAGGCTGTGAATATCTGAGCAGTCCTGGTCAAAGTGTGGTCCTGCCCATCTCTGTCTCAGCTCCAGCCTCTTCATCAAGGCAATCTGACAAGCTGTCAGGACTGTGATATCTCCTTCTAGGAGATGAATTCTCTTCCCACTGGTGCTGAGCTCCAGCCTTTTCCTTTCTCCTGCATGAATCCATAAAGGGATAAAGTCACAGATTAGATCAGAGTCCCTGGATCCAATCACCTCCCGGAAGCCCATCATATGGTAACCAGTGTCCCAACAGGCTTGTCTTTCAGCAGGTGCTGGTGGGCGGGAGGTGGCAGCCATTCTGTGACAGATTTCTGTGGCAGCCACTCCTGATGCTCTTTCAGTTCTTGCTAGTGAATTGGGCAATGTGAGGTGAACCTTGCACCATGGTCAAGGTCACAGGCCCCCACCCCCCGTGTTTTTCTGCTACAGTCAGCTTGGAAACCTTGTGTTAAGATGGGTCATAAGGAGCTGGCTAGGCGGTAGTGGCACACACCTTTACTACCAGTACTTAAGGAGGCTGGGGCAGGTGGATCTTTCACTTTGAGGCCAGCCTGGTCTACAGAGTGAGCTCTAGGACAACCGGGGCTATTCAACAAAACTGTCTCAAAAAAACAAAAACAGAACAGTACTGATACTTGTCAGTGTTCCGAGGGTTGGTGGGTGACAGAGAGACTCTGAAGTACATGATAAGCTTTAGCAGAAGCATCAGAGTGGATCAACCCCTGGTGGACAGAGCTCTGAACAGCTGTGCAGCAGCCTCTAAACCTCTGATCTAGGAGTTGCCTAAGGATCCACCACCTAAGCAATTCTCAGTCACACAAGACTTCCCGGTGTGCCAGGTATGTCTCAAACTCAACTCTCTCCGTTCTCACCTGTCCATACACTCTGGGCTTGCCTAAGCAGTGAGTTCACATACTAAATGCTCTGCCCCATGTGGAAATGCTATTTGCTAGATCTTCATGGCTACGTTGGCCTGACTCTGAGTTTCAGTGTCAAAAAACCCATGGGCCACTGACCTGCCTGCCAATCTCCACACCAGGGCTCAAGGTAATAAAGATGCCACTGCAGTGTTCTGCCTCCCTCCTGCATTCAGGATTCAGGGGAAACAGTGGTACCCACACACCCCAGATGGGGAATGCCCTTCTTATGCTGTGAATATGTTTTATTACCATTAGTTCATTTAAAAAAATCCGATTTGGCCAATAGCTAGACAGAATTGAGCCAGGTGGGAAATCCAAACATTGATACAAGGGATGGAACAGGAAGGGCAGAGTCAGGGAGATACCAGCAGCTGTGAGGTAACAAGCTGTGAGTGGATGGTGACTGGCTAGCCATGGATGTCTCTCGGGCCTCCCTCCTGCGGCCCCACCTATCAAAGCCAATGTTTTCCCCTTCCTTCTCCCACTGCCAATCTCAAGATGGAAAAAGGTGAGCCTGGGAGGGCGAAAACGTCAACATCTGGAGACAGATTGATAGACAGGGATCTTCATGATCCATCCCCCACAAGGTCACAGAAGGGACTATAGAGCATCAAAGACCATATCTTTATTTATCTTTATTTAACATTTTGAGGTTCTGTTTATCTGTATGGATGTTGTTATGTCAACTTCAAGTTTTAATTTTAAATTTTCTAAGTGAGTATGATGTGTGTGTCTTTATGTGCGCGTGGGTGTACATATGCCAAGGCACATGTATGGAGGTCGAAGGGCAACTTTAGGTATTTGTTCTTATCTTTCTTCCTGTTTGAGGCAGGGAAGCTGGGCTATCTGGCCAGAGCATTGTGTGATTTGCCTGTCTCACCTCCCCTCTTGCTCTAGGAGAACCGGCTTTACAGCATGCATCCTGTATCTGGCTTTTATGTGGGCTCTGGGGATCTGAACTCAGGTCCTCCTGCTTGTGCGGCCGGAGTTCTATCCACTGAGCCATCCCTCCAGTGCACTTTCAAGTTGTTGTTGTTGTTGTTGTTTTTAAAAAAATGTGTTAAAATGCTCTTTATCTTGATTACTGGTGCCCCTCCCAAACTTTGTGTCCCAGACAAGTGACTGTCTGCATCATCCATCTCCAGCGTGAGGACCACAGAGGGCCTCACCTGCCTCTCCAGGAGAATAACCATGGCAGAAAAACTTGCGCAGGCTTCCCTCCAATTCCACACCTGCCACAGCACTCGGGGAAAACAAGACCCTTTTCTGAACACAAAGCAGTGAGTGATTAGCCAGCCATCTACATCTCCCAGACCTGCCTCCTGCCAGGCATCTTAAGCCCCTTCCCTCTGGGCCTGTTCCTTGGCCTTGGCAGGGAAGGACCTATGTGTGTTGCCACCCAACTCAGGGTTTTTAGGGATAAATCAATCCTGACACAAAATGGCATTTCACTTTATTCTTTGCTATTGCTATCACACATGCACAAGTTTACCATTGATGGTGGGTGTGCCTGCCAGCACACGCGTGCACAGGCTTGAGTGGATGGCAGAAAACAACTTTCAGGAGTTGGTTCTCTCCTTCCCCTTGGGTGCCCCTTTTGGGCACTCAATTTGGTTCTGAGCCAGTTTGCTGGAGCAACATTTTTTTTTTTTTTTTTTAGTTTTTCTAGACAGGGTTTCTACATTTTTTAAATTTTTAATTGAAACCAACCTTGACTTAGATACCAGCCTGGTTAAAGACAGGATTTTTCTGAAGTCTTCTTGGGTGCACAAGGTCATGTCTCATTCAGCCTGAGGAGCCATAGGGCAGGGGTCAATTTCCATTTCAGAGCTACTTGAGCATGGGCACCCTCTGCTGGCCAGGACGGTGGATTGCTTCACGCTCATAAAATGAGAGGGTCCAGAGATGACTATGATCAGCATTCATTATCTACATGTATGAAAATGTCAAAATCAGGCAAGAGAGATGGCTCAGTGGTTAAAGCACTGGTTATTCTTCCAGAACACCCGGATTTAATTCCCAGCACCCAAACGGAATCTTGTAACTCCATCTGTAACTCCAGTTCCGGGGGTGACATCCTCTCTGGCCTCTACGGGCATCAGGTATGCAAGAGCTAACAGACACCAAGCAGGCATAGGAACCATATACATAAAAAGGTTTTAAAAAGACAGAAGTATCCATTTAAGAACCCTTTTCACAATGAAGCCCGTTATTATGTGTAATTAGCATATGCTGAAATCATTTAAAACTAAGGTGCAGAACTACTAAGAACACCTGACATCATTCCGACCTCCTCATCGATGCACACCCTGGCCCCAGCCTCTGGCTTCCTCACACGTGCACACACAAGCAGGTGCACAGAATATTTTTCTCTGTAGCTTTGGAGCCTGTCTTGGAACTAGCTTTTGTAGACCAGGCAGGCCTCAAAATTACAGAGATCCGTCTGCTTCTGCCGAGATCCGCTTGTCTCTGCCTCCTGAGTGTTGGGATTAAAGACATGTGCCATCACTGTCCGGCGCACATAAATGTTTTTACAAGTCTTTTGGTTATGTTTTGTTTTTGTTTTTCTAGACAAGGTTTTCTGTGTAGCCCTGACTGTCCTGGAACTTGCTCTGTAGGCCAGGATAGCTTTGAACTCACAGAGATCCACCTGCCTCTGCCTCCCAAGTACTGGGATTAAAGACATGAACCACCACAGCCCGGCTTTATGGCAAATCTTGATGGTGGGTGTGTGAGCAGGTACAACTTTTCTTAGAAGGCAATTGGCAGTGTCAGAATTTAAATTGTATCTCATCACCTCACTGGTCCTGAGGAACCTGCCTGACTCCATTTTGAAGGCAGGAGTCATTGATTAAAATGTTTCCATTTACTCTAAGAGCTGAGCTTAAGTCTTTTCTGGAGCCTGACCTGCCCCAGCCCATGACCTTGACTTGTTTTGAGAATACTCTCGTCTCCCTAATCACATGGCAACCATATAGTGGGCTTTCTGTCTGTCTGAGACTTTTCTGTATTCTCTTATTTCCCATTGTCTCTTCTGTAACTTTGCTTTGTAGCTACTTGTGATTTTACTCCTTAAAAGGGGCCCAAGAAATGGATTCCAGACTGCTCTCTTTAACCAACTTAGGAGGCCAGCTCTTGAGTGCATGCCAATAAAACCAAGCTTGCTACAAATTTGATACAAAATGATAGTGGTCTTATTCTCGCCCCGAGGGATTAACAGTCCCTCTTGTGGTGAGTCAGCCAACACATGCCGCAGGAAATCGGATGGTAAATGACTCAGGTGACTCTAGGTTGTTCAGGGCCAGCTGAGACCCAGGTGAGCTGGCTCCAAAGCAAAGAGGACGCAAAGGCTAAGGCACTTGAAGACAGTTTTTTAAAACAAGGCCCAGAGTGAAAGAGGAGGGTTTTCAAGGAAACAGCCATTCAGTAGTGGGAGAAGTAAAACTTTGAAAAGGAGATAGTACCTTGGCCATCAGAACATTTATTATAAAATGATATCTAGACGGGTGTGGTGGTGTGCACCTGTAATCCTAGCACTTGGGGAAAGGCGGGAGAATCAGGAGTTCAAAGCCAGACTGGAACATAGTGAGCCCGAGCCCACCCATCTCAAAACAAAAATAAGAAAACTTAGTGAAATTTTGGTTTTGTGTTTCTGAAATAACCCTAAACAGCTCTGCCACTTTGTACACCACATTTACACAAAGCAGGGTTCTCAGCATTGAGCGTTATGAAGTTGAAACACCCATCACTCTGGAAGACAGGTGACCTCTATAGTCTGCAGCATCAAATATTCAGTCAAGATTGCTTTATGTAAAAGTAAACATGGATACTCATCTCATTAGTATGCAAATGATACCTTTAATAAATTATACAAACGCTGTACAACAAAGGGTTTAAGATAAATTTCCTGGTAACTTATCATTAGTAATTGTAGAGATGCATACCTAATTATCTATATACTCAAGGTCCTATAAAAATTTCTACAGGGTCTCAGGGTGTGTGTGGGGGAACATTTAAGCCCTGTTCTACCTAATATGACACGGGGTCGGCCCTCCGACTGCACTGTCTTTCCACAGAGCAGCCTTTAAGCAGAGACGATGATGATACTTGTAGACAAGGTAGTAGCCCAGGCTAGGCTGGAACTACACAGCCCAGGCTAACTTAAATAAATAGTATCCTCATGCTTAGGTCTCCCAAGTGCTAGGATTACAGATGCAAGCAACCACACACGAGTTACCTGGGCTTCTGGGAGGATTTTGCTCCTGCTGAGACATTTGACATGTCTGGGGGAATAAGGGGAGTGTTTGCTATCTATTAGCTCGCTGTTGGACACTCGACAGCACACGGGGCTGCTCCGCACAAGGAACTGTGGCCCCAAATGCCAAGCAGAAATGGAGAAACCACTTTAGAGCCACTTCCAGGTTCTGGAATGTGCTGACTGGGAGGCGGAGTTCTGTTTACAAGCAGACACTCTCCAGGTGCTCCAACCACTGCTGCCAGGCTTCAGGACCAGGTACTGGGTGGACCAGAAAGGGGGCAGGTAAACAAAACAAGCAAGCCCCTCCCAAGTCACATTTAAGGCTCCTGAGCCCTTCTCCACCTCAATCAGCAAATGCCTACTGATTCCTGCAGTGAGGTGCCCCATCTCCTCTCAACAGCAGTTTAAGAGGGCCAGGAAGGTGGCTCAGGGGATGAAGGAGCTTGCTGTCAAGCCTGAATCCTGAATTTGATCTCTATAACTCATATGGTGGAAGTCGAGAACTCCCATAAGCCATTCTCTGACTTCCACATGCATGCATGCACACGCACACAAGAGCACACACGCACTCACAGCAGTTCAAGAAAGCAAGAGGTGTGGGGATCACATGAAGCAAGGTCTCAGGGCCTCTTTCCTGGGCAGACTCCTAATGAAGGGCACACATGAGAGTCTGGCTGATATCTGTGCATCTCATAGATGTGCCCTTCCTTCCTTCTTAAGTACCGAGTGTGATGCCTGGCTTGTCAATTTCACCCGACTGCCAATGTGTTGGTTAGAAAGAGACACACCACATCAAAACTCCTTTTAAAATAATTTGTCTATTTAAATGTCTTGCGTCTTCCTCCTCCAGAGATTTACAAGCATCTACCGACATCCCTAAGACCAGAAGTCCACACTGAAGGGATAACCAGTAAAATCGTCAGTACCCCAAAAGGGTGGGAGTGGCACACGTAAACAATATAGCCCGATACAGCTCAGAAACTGGCGGCATATACACACTAGATCCGAGGTGCCAGGAGAAAGGATCCTTGAGACATAGATCCCACCCCCAAAAACAGTTCCAGCAAATTCAAGAAATGGTTCTCGGCGACAGACAATACTTAATCTTAAAGGAAAAAACAAAGAAGAAATATTTTAATTTTTTTCACAAGTATTCTTAACATCATCATGTTTTAAATAGTCACACTAACAAGTTACATGTTTCACAAAAATACTTGTACAGAGGAATATTCTTATTTACATCCAGAGTTGCCATAATTAGGAGAGTCAGGATTCTCAGCAAAGACAATGGCTGTGTGAGATGCTTTAACATCTGAGACAGGCAAGGAGGATCCACAGAAAAGATGAACTTGGTGCCTACAAACTCCATGAAAAAGCAAGCATCACAGTGGGCCCAGCGGGCTACACAAACAAGGCTAGACAATTCCAGCCAGAAAAGTGAGGCAGCCGAGTAAACACCTTTGTGAAGGGAGAGGCCAGCCCCAGCCCTGTGCACGGTGCCAAGTGCCCAAGTGTAAGGGAGCAGCTGACCATACAGTCACACCCTCTGAACTGCAGCACCCTGATGCTTACTACAAAGTGAATGACTTGCCTAATCCCAGCGCTGGCTAGAGAAGACCAACGTGGGCCTCCGAGTCCTATCCCTACAGGAAATGAAGAGATCCAAAATAGGAAATGACAAGACTCAAAGATTTCTCATCCACAATTTCTGTCTGGGAAATGGAGAACACTTCTGAGCAATGCTGGCTGGCCTGCAACTGTGCACACAGGGAAGTGTGCCCAGTACAATCCTGAAAATGGCCAAACAGAGGCTGGCGTGTGACATACTAATGTTCTTACAAGAATAGTGGCTATACCTTCCTGTAAACCAAAATAAAACTTCCTGATAAAAAAGGAAATCATCAATATACTTCTCTACACTATACAAATAATCTTCCTTTTCACCCTAAGGTGCAAACATATATTTGACTTTGATACCAAGTGGTCCGTCTGGCCGCAGACAGAAGAATGTCACCCCTGTGTTCAGTCCTTCCAAGGGACTCTAAACTCTACATCCCCAGTGGGATGTGAAGGGAGGCAGGGAAGAAGTGTTTCCCCCTGTCCCCAGAACCCTGGAATCAAAGCCATTTATGGCAGGGTAGAATCCTCATTTCCAATCCCAATAGTGAAAACACCCAGGTGCCAGTCCCGAGTCACAGGACACCCAGGGAGGGGCAGAGGCCCTGGATAGGCAGCCACTGGAGCAGACACAGCTGACTGGACTAATAGGGGTCCTGCAGTGGCCTTCCAAGGGACACAGGACAGGAGGCAGGACAGAAGGGCCCAGGTACTCAGGAACACTGCTACTTGGATTCTTTTTCTTACAGTGACTTTTACATTTTAAGAATACTGATGACAAATATATATTCTAAGTAGGAATTCAAATTTTCTAGAAACCTCATTAAAATGGAAGCCTACTGCTATGATGTCCGGCTCAGGGTATGAGGACAGACAAGAGGAGAGAAGTGGAGGCTCTGAGCGATCTCGAGCAAGCTTGCTTCCCTGATTCCTTGGGGAGACTCTGTGGATCTCAGTAGCAATAGGTGAATACCTGCAGCTTACTCCAGTCATGCTGCCAGATCAGGAAGGTGTCACTCTGAGAGTAGAGATCTGAAGTAGCCCACAGCTGCCATGGTGTGGCACAGCCACGGTGTCCATGGCCACCAGACTCACAGGACGCGTCTGGGCACTCTACTGAGCACAGAGGCACACACCACTATTTGTGCTTATGCCAACATACTACATGTCGTCACAACAGTCATGTAACTTAGAAGTGTTCAAATACAGACAAGTCCTCACCGGGGCCTGGATAAATGCACATAGCCCTGGAGACCGAATCAACATCTCTGGCAAGGTAGAGAAGGTCAACAGGGAGAAGCAGGAGATGACATCATAAAGATACTTGTTTACATGGCTTCATTAATTTAACTAGTTAAAAGAAAGAGCTGTACACAGCTCAGAGGTCAAAGGGGACATTACTTCCATGTACCAATTCTCACTGACCTTAAACATAACTAAGAAGGAGACGTAGGGTGAAGTCTGACCAAATGCAACAGCAGCACATACTGCATGTTTCATTAGAAGGGCAGAGTGGCTAGCCAGTCATGGCAACACATGCCACTACTACCTGCGGTGTCTGCCCAGGGCCGTATCAGACACCTGCCCCACTTAACAAGAACAGAAGAGCCCACCATGAGGTCCCATGAGGCCTACCAGTGGCTGCTGAGATCTGTTTTTTTTTTTTTTAATTTCACAGCAGTCAAAGGAAATCAAGCTTATGCAAGTGTATACAACGCTACTTTTGCAAACTCTGGAGCCTGGATTTGGGGTTGGCACTGCCTTCTTGTTCAGAGCTTTCAGAGGGTGAGACTGACCTTCCTTTTTCACCTACAAACTGGAATGCAACTGCGGCATCCACTTCACCCTGATACCCACCAACACTTTAGAAACCATGAGGGGACAGCATGTGACTCTAAACAGGGATGAATACAAAGTCCTGGTTTTCTGTTGGGTCTTTAGGCAGACTGCAAACATTACCCCTTTTCTCCTCAACAATGTGTGATACTAACCACAATCAATTCTGAGAAGTGTCTCCAAATATCCCACTGTCAATCATTAACATTGCATCAATGAATATGCTTTCAGAAAAACCAAAATATTCACAGAAGTATACAACAATCTTACCTTTAAATAAAAATACTTTATTCATTCCTGACATGTTATCAAAATGTACAATATTAACCAAGTAAAAATGGTACTTTGAATTAGCTGACTAGGACATATTTGGAGCATTTTTAATTAACTTTCTAAGAATAAAACCCACTTCCAGTGTCCCTTACCACACACCTTAATAGTCTGCATTGTGTACTTAACAATGGATACAGCGCCCATCAAAGAACACACAGCTGCACTTGGACACAGAAACTTACTACATTTGGGTTACCTTCCTTTCCAAAATCTGTGAGACATCTTCACTTCTTTTTATGTCTATGTAATCTTGTAAATGACAGAGAACACAGTACACCTGGCATTATACTACACACACACACACACACACACACACGCACGCACGCACGCACGCACGCACGCACGCACGCACGCACGCACGCACGCACAGAGGATAAAGTGCAGCACAGCAGATCTCGTCTGTGACACTCACTTTCTCCAGGTGAGCTGAGCAGCTGGTCCCTCAGGGAGTCGAGGCCCGGCTTTATCAGACACTGGAGCCCTAGCTGCTTTGCTTTCCCTGTGGCTTCTTTCAGCAGCATCAGAAGTGTTGAAACTGAGTTGAGAAATCAACTCCCCAGAACTACAAGTGTGCTCCAATATTTTTCTTTAGCACTCAACACTGTTTACAAAGATGTTCCCAATGAGATCTTGTCAGTAACAAGTACGATTACAGCCACTTTAACGAAAGCAAAGCATTTAGCACGGCAGCAATCTCTACTGACCATGACACCAGACACCTGCCACTTCTGTAGGCAAGTGCCAGGCCCTAAAATGTCACAAGGTTTTGGCTGCATGTGTTTTGACATAGAATTATTTAACTAAAAACTGCTTTTGTTCCTGAGATGAGCACATAAATTAGACAACTCTCTATGAAGCTGCCACTAGGACCCCCGCCCCTTAGCTCCACACACTCTGTGGGTCACACTGGAAGCCTCAGTCCTCCCCGTGGCGCCATTTCTGTGACTCGTCCTGCCGAACATCTGGTCTAATTTGGTTTCTCATGCCACCTAACACATTGGATGTTGCTTCGGTGGCTACAATTAGAGGCTTGACCACTGCCGGGGGGATCTGGCGCAGAACTTCACCCACAGCGCCGGTGACCCCTCTGCTCTCGTGTTCTCGAGCTGCCGTCTCATAAATGGTCTGAGCCGTGTCTGCAATTCCCTGCAGAGGGTGGGAGGCAGAAAAGAGGAGAAAAGGTCAGAAACTCAGGTGCCACACGCCACACTTTCACACTTAGCCAAAATGCCTACAACTAGAGCAGAACAGAAAACAAGGAAAGCAGCCAGCCGCCCTCACTCTGCTCCCTACCAGGGCCCCAGCTGTGAAGGAATTGGACTCATCATGGCAGCATTTCTCTGCAACACTCCTGTGCAGACAACAGTGCTTAGTCCCAAGCAAGGAAGCCCACAGAAACACATCATAACCTAAAAGAAACTTCTGGTCCAACGAATCCCCCTAGCTAAATACAACTCTGCAAAGAGGGCCTCTGGAGTAAATGCTCTTGACAGAGAACCTCAGTGAGGATTCCTCTGATGCAGCCCAAGAAAACTTAGATCCACTCAGTGCTCAGAACACATGTACTCTGCCTACAATTATGAGCATGTCTTAGAAAAGAAGTGTGGAACATATCCAATTAAGATAAAAATCCAAATCGAACACTTCACGGGGTTACATAGAAACTTCTGAAACCGTGAGTGGGCGCCTACAGTCGGTCCCACAGCTTCAGCAGCGCTCCACCCCTGTCACAACTGCTAAGTTTTGAGCTGAATGCACGCATGCTGGGCCGTGACAGAGCCCAACTTCATAGGAGTTCAGGATGTGTGTCCTGGGTGAGGGATCTCAAGGAGGGGCTGTCTGGATTAGAGGGCCTCTGCAGAGATTATCTTGATGACCTCAACTGAATAGGGAAGGCCCGCCACAACTACTGTGGATGAGCAACTCCTGGGCAGGGAACCTCCAAGTGGAAAGGACACAGTAGACCAGCAGCATGTGCTTCTACACATTTCATCCTTTGACTGCAGATGCCATCTCCAGCTGCTCTGAGTTCCTGCTGCCTTGATTTCCCCAACATGACACACTGTGCTCTGAACTGGGAGTTAAAATAAACTCTTTCTGCCTTAAGTTCCTTTGCTCAGAGTATCTACCACAGCAACAGGAAAGACACCAGGATGTCACAGGTGTGGAAGTGTATGTCCATAACCTCAGCACTGGGGCTATGGATTGGAAATAAGAGAGAAAGAACTATACTTCAGACGCAGTTCCCTGGGACCCCAAAGGCTACTTCTGTGCCGTGAGGACGGCTACACCATCTGACTGCTACCAGAATATGGTTAGAAAGCAAATCTAATGAATCCCAAGTAGAATGACCACAAACATGGCGTGTCATGGCAGGAAAAGGAAAGAGGCCTGTGAGTGTCCTGCCAACACTTGGAGAGCACCAGGCTTCACCAGCACAGCTGGTAGGCCGCAACACAGGGCACCTGCTGCCAAGCCTTATGGCCTGACTAGATCCCTAGAACCCAAAACAGGAGAGAACCAATTCCACAAACTGGTCCTTTGACTTCTACATAAACCATGTGTCCCCCACAAAACAAAAACAAACAAAAAAACCCAGAAAAGTAAGTAAATAAAAGTAAAAATCTAATGTGGAGATTCCCACAGTTACCACTAGCCAATTTTATGGGACTTCTTGCACACATGAACACAGACACAGCTAGAAAATATTCCCAGTTCAGTGTCACACAGGGAACAAAATGGGAACTAAATGCCCACCAAGGAAAACATGGATGGCATATTCCTACAGTGAAATACTATGAGACCATTTAAATGATATTATGTGTTCATGGATGTATCGTGAAAGTGTTACAGGATACACAAAACACTCTTTATGCTAATTAAAATATAAACACTGCTATGTTCGGCTTAGGAAGACTTACACAATCTAACTGTAAAACTCTGTCTAGAAAAGCTGTGACAACTTCAGAACAGTGAGGGAAGCAAGAGGAAAGCACCGACTCAGCAGCAAACACATTACATAAGCTACACTCACTACCTGGCTTTCTTCTGCTTTCCACATACCAGTCACATGCTACCATTAGCAGCTTACATGCCATTCCCAATGATTCTTCTAAGACATTAAAGTCAGCGAATACTCTTTGGCTAGTTTCTATGTCAACTTGATATAGGCTAGGGTCACTTGGGACTAGAACCTCAACTGAGAAATGCCCCCACCAGACTGGCCTGTAGGCAAGCCTATGGAACATTTTCTTAGTGATTAATGGGTGGGGCCATCCCTGGACTGGTGGCCCTAGGTACTATAAGAAAGCAGGCTGAGCAAGTCATGAGGAGCAAACCAGTAAGCAGCTCCCCCCTCCATGGCCCCAGCATCAGCTCCTGCTTCAGATTCCTGTTTGAGTTCCTGTCCTGACTTCCTTCAGTGACAGATTACAGTGTGGAAGTATAAGCTGAAATAAAGCCCTTCCTTTCCAAGTTGCTTTTGGTCACGGTGTTTCATCAGAGCAATAGAAACCCCAACCAACACACAGAGAAAGCATGCAAGCCAGTTCTGACTTGCCAGCTCTACATACCTCTTTTACAACACTGTAGGCCTTGGCTACACCTTCCCTCAGGTCCACTGGCTGGTGGGCTAAACGGTGATGAGGAAATCTCTTTGCCTTCTTGGGTTCAATAGAAAGGGTACCTGGAGACACCATGTCATAAGCAGTCTCTGCTGCTGCCTGGGTCATTTTGTCAAAGGGGAGAAATTAATTAGAAGATAGTCTGGAGCACTGGGCACCAAAAGTGTGGCAGTGCTCTCCTGTAGGGTATAGAGAACCCCCACACAGATGGCGCCTCTGCTTAAACGCCCATAACAAGAGCTTAGGACTTTCACACGTGAACAGGGAAGGTAAGCTAAAAGCTCGCATCTGGATTGAACTGACTTACTCAACCCCTTCCTTTTATTATCCTATGTAGCAACTTTCAACACTTCTGTACAACCCTATTACATGTTCTTAAACTTAGCTCTGATCCTTTACATAGGTCAGTGAAATAAAACCCCTGCTGACTTAATAACTGTTATTTTCTTGAAATATGCAAACAGACTTGGCAAGTTTGTTACCTAATGCTACTAGATAGTTAAACAACTATCATAGATAGTCAGTACTAGATAGCTAAACAACTACCAAGCACCAAACAAAGTGTGGTAGTGCACACCCGTACACCTGAACCCTTGGAAGGCTGAGGATGTAAACTATAAGGACAGTCTGGGTTACATGGCAAGAATGTCTCAAAAACAAAACTCAGTATGATAGCAAATCATTATAAATGAGATGTCTACCCTCAACATTTCACACATCTTCATGGGAGCTGCTATACATGGCTCATCTGTCCAGATGAGGCAGGTAGGGAATAGTACCTGTATGGTTTGAACCATTCTGTTTGTGAGTTCTAGAGCAGCCATTGCAGTTGAGGTACCAAAGGAAGCAGCACCTCTCTGGAAGCCTCTGACGATGCGGCCATCCTTCCGGTACTGCTCGATTGGCAGCCACACCAAGTCTTTGAGGCCTTGCACTAGACACAGAAATCACAATGATAACTGTAGGTGACAAGAGTCTAATCTGTTGGCTCTTTGTCTCATTCCCACCATGGTCCCCAAAGGCCAGGCTTCCCAAAAGAAATACAGGCTAAGCCATATATATGATTGGAAGTATTCTAACAATTTTCTCAAAAGCAAACTTAAATTTAATATTTGTAACCCAGATATATCCAGAATATTTTCATTGTAATATAAAGTCATTATAAAAATTATACGTGTGTGTGTGTGTGTGTGTGTGTGTATAGGGGGAGCCCAACCCTGAATGGAGGTTCTGACCCTAAAACTAGGGGTAAAGTTTTATGTTCATGTTAATATGCATGTAGGTTTTATAAAAAAATGTTCTTTTCATAAACTCTTAAGGTATCTGTAACTCCAAAAAGATTTAAAAAGACAACTCACCTAATTGAACTAGTGAATGCATAGGCCCAACACCTCCTAGGATTCCTGGTAGCTGGTTCTTCTTAATGTCAGTGAGCCATTCGGTGATTGCATATGAGAACAATTTGTCAATACCTAGCAAACTGGAGGAAATGAGTGTCAAGGCAAAGGAGGAATGGAGGCACACACCTAGGACTTCTCCTGTGTGGAAACTACATAGCACAGGGGCAAAACACTACAGATGCTCCTAAAATGGCAAAATATTTTTATATCAAATAAATCAGCTACTAAATTCCCAATCTAAATCTGTGTGTGTGTCAGAGAGAAGACGAAAGACAAAGATTGACAAAGCTCAGGAAGCTTGCACAAGTGAGAGTGTCCTCTGCTGCTCCTATCTCTTGATCCCCCATGGCTAAGGTACACGGTACTAATCACAACCACATCTGTGAACCCAAATTCTTGTAACCAAATAAGCCAACTTACAGCTTTAACAAGTTATCTTAAAATATCCTAAAGGAAAAATATTTTCAAGAAATACTACTCTGTTCCAACCGCTTCTACACCCTCAAAACAAACATTAATGCCCGATCAGTAAGGTCCGCCAGAGCTGTGCTCTCTGCAGAAAGCACGGGCAGGTGAGCAGCTAGCAAAAACACTCCACTTTTTATCTCTACAGCAGCTTAGGCCTCACCTTAAAGTCTCGGCAGGTCAGCCTACTCACCCGTGCCTATAGAAGAGCCTCTTCAGCTTTAGTTCAGAACAGTTCAACTGGGCCAGGCCAATCAAAATCCCAGCCAGTGTTCCCTGAAATAGGAAGAGAGGCCAATTAATCCATAAACTAAGGAGAGACTCCACATTTAACATAGCTTTTACTGGGGAAGTCCACGCAATATTCTTTTTGTTGGGCGGGGGGAGTTTGGAGACTGGGTTTCTCTGTGTAGCCCAGGCTGTCCTCAAACTCAGAGATCCACCTGCCTCTGCCTCCTGAGTGCTGGGATTAAAGGCGTGCACCACCACTTACTTTCTACAACCTGGCTACTGAATATTCTTTAATGAAGATAAATACTTAAAATAATTATAGAAGGAAAACACTTCAGAGAGTTACAGAAAAAATGTATTTTATATGGTACAACCCACTATACCAGCTAATGATCAACAAGTATGAAATTTCATTTATAGTACTTAACATATACTTAGAAGCACATAAGGGTGCTGGCTTCATGTTAGACACATGTACATGCATAAAGCATGACAGCAACAACTTCATCTGCTATATTTTTTTCTTTTCTTTCTTTTTTTTTAACTGAATCTATAAGAGACACAGAGAACACTGCTAAGATGGCTCAGAGGGTAATGATGACCCGAGTTTAGTTCCCAGATCCCACACTGTAGGAGAGAACTGGCTCTCATAAGTTGTCCTCTGACCTCCACACAAGTGCCTCCTCTCCTCATGCATTCACTCCCTCCATAAGAAATAGATGCAATTTTTAAAAGGTAATTTTACATTACATATTCACGCAAAGTGTCCACACCTGGTCCATTGACACATGTTTGCCATGATAGTCAAGCCGAATAGGAACTTCTGCCGTGAATCTGAATTCTCTGGTGGGGGGGGGGAGACAAAGGGAGCTAGTTATATTCAAATTACTGATCATAAAATTAGACCTAACTGGTTAAAATGAAAAATCAAACAAAACCTCAAAGTAAATTAGAAGCACATCTCATGTCCTAAATACGAAAGAATGCCCTTTAGCTCCACTTTCTCTTAATCGCGACTAGACAGACAATTCTATTGTAGTTAAATGTTGTCACAAATGCCTTTTCTTAGTTTATTAAATGCTTATTCTTAAAAAAAAGTTTACATATTCTCAAGTCATATAGAGGACAAATCAATAAAAATGGCCTCAAACATCAACAAGAAGCAGATAGGAGAGGCAAGAAGCCCATTCCCTGCTCAGTGTGAGCAGAGACAGACCCTGGCCTGGCCCCTGCTGCTAACAACTACATGGGATTCAAGTACAGATGTCTCAGCTCTCTGAGCCTCAATTCTTCATCACTGTAAAATCACCCTGGCAAATTTCGGTGAGAATCTGTGAGATGAGTGCTTGTGAGCAGACATGAATATACTAATACTGGGAATTCTGGGGGTGAGTAAACTACACACTGTTGATATATGGCCAACAACACAGTGAGCTGTCTTCCTACAGCTGACTGGAAACTGAATGCTCAGAACCCAAACCATGATTTTCCCCAACAGCATAAATGCTAATGGCTGCACACCAAACCACCTCAGAAAAGCCCCCTGTACTTACAATAAAATGGCAATGTATTATCTATTGCAGTCAGTGTCTAAGCCTAGGTCCCAGGACCATCGCTCATCTCTGAACACACAGCTGCATCTGTTCACCTGGGCAGATACCTTTATTCCCTCGGCCTTTCCTATGCCTTTCTTCCCCGTGGGATAAGATGTATTAACAGACAGACTCTTTGACTATTTGTATATTCAGTTAGCCAGAGATTCTTCACAGTGCCTAGATGGAAGTCTGAAACACAGTAAGTGCAATAGCCACTTGCAGAAGGAAGAAGAAGATTCTGACAGCTCACTAGAAAGTCAGCAAGTAGATAGGTGATAATCAAGACCTTAGCTCACCACTAGCTGGTGTCTAACTCTCTTGAGCAGGAGGAGTAATTGAGGTACTACCACTCATTACCACCCCAGGGATCTGGACCCTCCAGGAGAATAGAGGTAAAATCTACAATCTATTTTCCATATTTCAAATGACCTGGCAAAAACATACAAAACAAACATTTGCCTAGATAAAGGGTAAAACTAAAGACTGTCGAGCCAGATATAGTAGTAGTATGTCTGTAACCTCAGCTACCTGAGAGACTAAGGAGGGAAGATCTAGAGTTTGAGCCTGGCCATAGTGAGACCTACCTCCATACAAGCAAAGTGTCAAGCTGAATTGGCATATTATTATTATGATTAATAAAGAATAAGACTTAGTTATCACTAAGACACAAATCACTGGAGGAAAGTAACAGAAATGAACATTTACAGTGAAATGTAGCGCCAGCAGACCTTCATCTCTGGTCCTTCTTCCCTATGTGCTATTATTTCTACATCTATTTTCATCACTATGCGGGATCTTTAAAGCACAATGACACTTCTAAATAGTGTCCACTTGGGCCACATCCAAGGTCTTTTCTAACAACACAGAAAGACAGGGCCCCCAGTTTTACAGGAAGAAGGGCTTGTTCTCCTTTTTCTAGAAAAGTCAAGACTCTGCCCTGACTAACAATGGCTAGGAAAAGAGGACAAGAAGAACAGATCAGTCAGCCAAGGAAGAAAAAACCTCCTGAATGAGAATGGCTGCCACACAGGCAAGCAGCAGCAGTGGTGCAGGGCACCTGAGCTTTCCAGGATGTTCTTTTGCCTCAGGAGGAATGACAAAAGCAGACTGAGGACTCAGCAGAAGGGAAAAAGCAATGTGTGGAGAGGCCAAAGGGCAGCCCCATGCTAAAGAACAAACACACTCAAAGACCTGGAAGGGAGCAGCAGGAGGAGAGTGGAACTTCCATCACAGGTTCAATAACAGACAAGCTCTGAAACCAGGGTTACTCTGCACAAACAAGGGGCGATAGTTAGACAGATAGTTATGCAAACAGGAGCATGAGGCGCATAGCAATGTGAAGGACCACCTATGGCCCTCATGCTTGTCAGTCCACTGACACACTCCAGAGCCATCTTTAACTCCATAGAACCTCATTTGTTAATAAAATTAATATACTTACCTAAAAAACACAGGCTGGTCACTAAATGAAGCTTCCTCGGCTGAGAAGTCCTTCTCCTCCAGTCCACTAGCCCCCTCCACTGAATTGGCACTACGGTTTGAGGAAGGTTGCTTTGGCCCAGGGAAAGAAACAACTAGATTTGGCTCCTTTGAGGTACTCAAATGCCTTGGCAAACTGCAGGTGACATCAGCTCCAGGAGACTTTGTAACTGCAAACAAGAGGGGCGCATTTGAAGGCAGCTCTGAGACTTTCAAGCACCATGGCAATCGATACTGATCAGTCTGAGTGCTACACTGAGAAAAATGTAGCTCCTATTACAGAGAAAATCTGTTCCCACCCTTACATCACTACTGTTACACACACCCATTCGTATTAATTAACACGGAATGTACATATATGAATAGGAATAAGCTCTGCAAGTATATTCTTAAAAATAACACACAGCAATTAAAATCAGTCTAAGTACATCCAGTCCTGTTTAGCAATAAGCTAACTTAAAATTCTTCCACCTCACAATGGAGAGCAGTGTGTACATTCTGTAAAAACCGTACTTGGGACCTACCCATCCCCCAACCTCAGAGAAACTCTGAAGCACAGACTGCAACTGCACAGAGCCAACCAAGAGCAGCTCCTAGGACACAGGCAGCAACTGCAACAATCAGTCCAAGAAAAGACCCTTGAGTCACAGACACCAGCTGCAAGGATGGGACCAAGAGGCAAAGACACAGCTGGCAAAAATTGAAAAAAGTGATGGGTAGGCGCCAAAGCAATTTCATTCAACAACCTAAATGCAACATGGTAACACCAGAACCCAGTGGTCATACAACATGAAAACCTAATTATCTAACCCAGAAGAAGCAGAAGAAAAATCTTAAATATAATTTTATAAAGATGATAGAGGCACTTAAAAAGGAAATAAAAAATTCTCTTAATGAAACAGAGGACAAGACAAACAAAAAACTGAAAGAAATCAGTAAATCTCTTAAAGAAAACCAAGAAACAACAATCAAACAGGTGAAGCAAACAGATCAAACAGTTCAAGACTTGAAAAGAAGAAAATACAAACCAAGGAAATTCGGGAAATGGAATATCTGGGTAAATAAACAGGAACTATAGATGTAAGCATAACCAACAGAATATAAGAGATGAAAGAGAGACTATCAGAAGCTGAAAATACAATAGAGGAAATACATTCATCGATCAAAGAAAATGTTAAATCCAACAAAATCTTAACAAAAAACATTCTGGAAATCTGTGACACCATGAAAAGACCAAACCTACAAATAAGGATGGAAAAAGAATAAGAACTCCAACTCAAAAGGCACAAAAATATATTCAAGAAAAATCATAGAAGAAAACTTTCCCAACCTGAAGAAGAATATGCCTATGAATGTACAAGAAGCTTACAGAACACCAAATAGACTGGACCAAGAAAAAAAAATTCCCCCCACCTCATCATATAATAATCAAAACACAAAACACACAGAATAAAGAAAGAATATTAAGAGCTGCAAAGGAAAAAGGCCAAGTAAAAATATAAAGGCTGACCAATCAGAGTTACACCCAACTTCTGAATGGAAACCATGAAAGCCAGAAGGTCTTGGACAGATGCGCTGCAGACACTAAGAGACCATGAACGCAAGCCCAGACTGATACAAGCCAGCAAAGCTTTCATGCACCATAGATAGAGAAAACAAAGATATTCCATGTTAAAGCTAGATTTAAACAAACCTATTCATAAACCCAGCCTTACAAAATGACTCCAACCCAAGAAAGCTAGCTGCACCCACAAAAACACAGACAACAGATAACCTCACACCAGTAAAGTCCAAAGAAGGGAAACACACAAACACTACCATCGAAAAATAACAGGAATTGACAATTACTTGTCATTAATATCTCAGTATCAATGGACAATTCTCCTATAAAAAGACACACTAACAGAATAAATACGAAAGTAAATCCAACCTTCTGTTGCATCCAAGAAACACACCTCAACCTCAAAGATAGACATTACATCAGAGTAAAGATGTGGGAAAAGATTTTCCAATCAAATGGACCAAAGAAATAAGTAGGTGAAGGTATCCTAATATCTAACAAAATAGACCTCAAACTAAAATCAATCAGAAGAGATAGAGAAGGACACTTCATATTCATCACAGAAAAATTCACCAAGATGAAGTCTCATTCCTGAACATCTACGCCCCAAATGCAAGAGTAAAAGAAAAATTACTAAAGCTTAACATACAAACATCTAACCCCACATAGTAATAGTAGGAGACTTCAACACCCAAACTCTCACCAATGGACAAGTCAACCAGACAGAAACTTAATGGAAAAAAAAAAAGAGAACAGATGTCATGACTCAAATGGACTTAACAGACATCCACAGAACATTTCAACTAAACACAAAACAATATATTTTTTTCTCTCAGTACCTCATGGAACCTTCTCTAAAATTGATCACATACTCAGTAACAAAGCAAACCTCAAGGAATAGCGCCCTGTGTCTTATCATATCACCATGGCTTAAAGTTAGAATTCAACAACAATACTAATTGCAAAAAGCCTACAAACTCATGAAAATTGAGCAGTGCTCAAGTGAACCACCCCTGGGTCAAAGAAGAAATAAAGAAATTAAAGACTTCCTAAAATTCAATGAAAATGAATGCACAACATACCCAAACCTATGGGACACCATGAAAGCAGTGCTAAGAGAAAAATTCATAGCATTAAGTGCCTACATAAAGAAAGTAGAGAAATCTCACACTAGCGACTTAACAGCACACCTGAAAGCTCTAGAACAAAAAGAAGCATACTCACCCAGGAAAAGTAGATGATAGGCAATAATCAAACTGAGGACTGGAATCAATAAAATAGAAACAAAGGAAACCATACAAAGAATCAATGAAACAAGGAGCTGGTTCTTTGAGAAAATAAATAAGATAAAAAAAAAAAAACCCTTATCCAAACTAATCAAAAGGCAGAGAGAGAACATCCAAATTAACAAAATTAGAAATGAAAAGGAGTACATAATAACAGACATGGAGGAAATCCAGACACTTATTATATCATACTTCGAAAACCTGTACTCCACAAAATTGGAAAATGTAAAAGAAATAGACAATTTTCTGAACAGGTACCACAAACCAAAATTAAATCAAGACCAGACAAACAATTTAAATAGACTATAACCTGTAAGGAAATAGAAACAGTCATCAAAAGCTTCCCAACTAAAAAAGTCCAGGGCCTGATGGTTTCAGCACAGAATTCTACCAGAATTTCAAAGAAAAGCTAATGCATAGGCTTCTCAAATTGTATGCATAGGCTTCTCAAATTGTTTCACATAATAGAAACAGAAGAAACATTGTCAAACTCTCTTTATAAGGCTATAATTACCCTGATACCCAAACCACACAAAGACTCAAACAAGAAAGAATTATAGACTAATCTCCATCATGAACAATGATGCAAAAATACTCAATAAAATACTAGTAAACCAAATGCAAGAACACATCAAAAAACTCATCCACCATGATGAAGTTAGCTTCATCCTGTAGATGCAGGGATAATTCAACCTACAAAAATCTATCAATGTAATCCACCATATAAACTGAAAGAAACAAAAACATCAGATCATCTCATTAGATGCTGAAAAAGAATTTGACAAAGTGCAACAGCCATTCATGATAAAGGTCTTGGAGAGATCAGAGACACAAGGAACATATCTAAACATAATAAAAGCAATATATAGCAAGCTGAAAAGCCAACAATTAAATGGACAGAAACTCAAAGAAATTCCACTAAAGTCAGGAACAAGACAAGGCTGTCCGCTCTCTCTATATCTCTTCAACATAGTTCTTGAAGTTCTGGCTTGAGCAATAAAACATCAGTAATCAGACTGATGACTATCTTAAATGTCATTATAGAACTTCATCCAGCAACTGACTGAAGCAGTAAGAAATCCACAGTGGAGCACTGGGAGGAGTTCCGAAAGTCCAGTCAAAGAGTGGGAGGAATGAAAATATGAGCAAAGAATCAAGACTATGATGGGGACAGCCACTGAAACAGCTTACCTGAGCTAATGGGAGCTCACTGACTCTGGCCTAACAGTGAGGGAAGCAGCATAGAACCAACCTAGGCCCTTGGAATGTGGGTGACAGTTGTATGGCTGGGGCAGACTGTGGGAACACTGGCAGTGAGACCAGGATTTATCTCTACTTCTTGAACTGGCTTTTTGGAACCCATTGTCTTTGGAGAGATACCTTGCTCAGCCTGTATATAATGGGGAGGGCCTTGGTCCTACCTCAAAGCACTGTGCTAGACTTTGTTGATTCCCTATGGGAAGCCTTGCCCTCTCTGAGGAGTAGTGGATAGAGGGTAGGAGGGGTGGGGGAGTGGAGGGAGCAAGAGGAGTGGAGGGAGTGTGAACTGGGATTGGTATGTAAAATGAGAAAAGATAGTTTTTTAAAAAAAAAAAAGAAAGGAAAGACAAAAGATGGTATTTGGAATACGAACTCTGGGCTTTTCCTAGCAGTGTGCAGTTCTGTGCTCTTGTAGTGTTTGTTGGGTGGCCACCACCAGCCACAGCTCTTTAGTCAGCAGTCGCTAGGGAAAACAACCAATACTCTACAATAGTGTGCTGCTGCCATCACTAAGTGGGCTCCAGGCACTAGATTCATTTCTGAGCTACAATACTCAGCTTACACAGGCATTCTGAGGACGTGACCCCATCCTGAGTAAGGCCTCCATACACACCACAGAATCCTCAGACTGAACGTGTTAAGTACCTTCTGGATCTGGAGTCAAGAGAAGCTCCACTTCTGTAGAAAGACTTGTGAAGAAATCCTTGAGGAAGAACAAAGCGTCCTGGAATGGAGACAAGTCACTGTCACTAACAGGACAGTCTGCAGGCTGTATGCACCAGTCACCACTGCACAGCAGTCACTGCACTTCTCGTCGGCTCGCCCACCACTCATCTCTTCTTGTCACACACATACAAGCCCAGCATCCCTATTATTTTTTACAACTATGAAAAAAAACCCACAAACACAGAAAAAGTAAAAACTAAATAGCTAGGAATGGGCAGGGTGTGGTGGCACCCGCCTTTAATCTCAGCAGTGGTCTATATGGAGGTCAACCTGGTTTGTTCCAGGACAGTCGAGACTACTCAGACCCTGTCTCAAAACAGAAACAGAAACAAAACAAAACACAAATGACTAGGAAAAATTTCTAAATCAAAGTGTATTTTTGTTTTCTTTGAAAGAAAATGTTCTCACTTGCTCTTAGCATGTGTTCTCATTCTAAGTCAACAATGGTAACGTCACTATTAGCAGCAGATGGCACATCTTACATATTTACCTTGTGCCACTATTCCCTAGAACTTATTTCTTCTTTAATCATACTATATTGCCTTAAGACAGTTCCTTCATTGAACAAGATATTCAAAATGGGAATTTGAAGCTGTGTGTGATGGACATGCCCATAAATTCAACATTTAGGAAGCTAAGGCAGGAGTATTGGCAAGAATTCAAAAATGCCTCAGCTACATAGCAAATTACACATTAGCCATATTAGAGCAAGACTCTGTCTTTAAATAAATAAATACAAATGAAATCAGCCACTCAATACAGTCTTTTCTGCAGTCATATATGAAAAGCAAAGGTGTTGGCTCTGGGCTCACACCCCTCCAGTTGCCAAAACACTGAACTGACAAATGCAGGGCATAAAACACAAAATTGAAAGCCTAAGTCCATTCTTTCCTATCCTTCCCTCCATCAAAAACTCTAAATTCTATAAAAAATTAACATTGTATCCAATACAATGTGACTGTGAGGTACATGGTCACAACATTGGTTCACAACAAGAAAGTATGACTCCTAGTTTCCAATGATGTGGGATGTCCCTTCTGCACATGTGTTGCTTTTATTGGCTGATGAATAAAGCTGTTGTGGCCAATGGCTTAGCAGAGTAAAGCAAGGTGGGAAATTTGAACAGAGACATATAGAGTAGGCAGAGTCAAGGAGACACCATGTAGCTGACAAAGGAGAAAAATGATGGAATCTTACTGTAAGCCACAGCCTTGTGGCAATACAGACTAATAGAAATGAGTTAATTTAAGATGTAAGAGCTAGGTAGAAATACACCTGAGCCATCAGCCAAACACTGTTGTAATTGGTATTGTTTCCATGTAATTATTCAGATCTGGGTGGCCAGGGAACAAAAAAGCAGTCTCCATTTACATAATAGTGTCCCATGTGGGGCAACGTACATCCACATAAAGCCTAAGAAAGCTTTAAAAAAAAAGTGCTTCTAGGCCCACAAAAAAACAGGAGTCAATTGGAGTTTCATGGTAACCACATAGTTTCAAATAGGCTCTGTTTGTTGGCAGCGAGCAGAGGTGTGGCACCTTTCAAAACAAGGCTTCCTAACTCAGAGTTAGCAGCAAAAACTGCATGGCTTGCTTAAGAGCCAGCTTCCTGTTTTGTGCTGGTGACAAGTATGGCTCTGACTCTTTCAAAAGTTAGTGCTATGGAGCACTTAAATGGGGTTTGAGAGCAGCATGTTACAAATTGCTTTATGGTGACAGAGACCCACTACATCCCTGTAGTTGGGGCAGTGAGCACGGCTTGCTGAGCTGGCAGTGAACATACCTCTGTCATGTTGGACAAGGCAGAGTCAAAAAGAAAAGCAGCAGGTTTAGTCTTAGCCATGCTGCTTAGCATTTTAAAAAGCACTCCTAGTTTAAAAAGAGAGAGAGAGAGAGAGAAAGAGAGAGAGAGAGAGAGAGAGAGAGAGAGAGAGAGAGAGAGAGAATTATAGATTCACACAAAAAAGACCTCTGAATGGCTCACAGTGTTGGATTGATATACATGGGCTTAAGAGAGAGAAAGCAAAGAGTATAGACAGTCATAGATTAAAGAAGTAAAAATAATAAAATAATTAAAAGGTAATAGAGTAAAATGTCTTGTAAATATGGAAAATACACAAAGAGTCTGGCTTATGTGTTTTCTTTGAATTTTTTGACTATGAATGAGCTAACTACAGAGAGACATGTCATTGTACAGGCTGCTAAGCTAAACCAACAAATAAATTTTGAAGGAATCTTGACTTCAAAATTTGAGTCTAAGGATATGTTACTTTGGAAAAGGGATTCTGCTTTTGTTTCCACAGAAGATGAGAACCTGTGGATTCCTTCTAGGCCAATGTGGTTTGATGGAATAAGACCTGCCAAAAGGTCTCCAAGAACCCTAAAAATACTTCGGTCCAAAAAACAGCAGGAAGCAGTTTGGAGAAAACAAAACTTAAATTCTTAAAATGATTGTTCCGAAATGTTTGTTTTCATTTAAAGGGGGATATGGTATAGAAATAAATACTTTGCATTGGTATAGATCTTGGTCTATTGATACAGATTTAAGATTGATTTTGTTACACTGTGTATTTCTGCTCTTGTTTAAGGTACTGTGTTTATACAGCTTATTTAAAATGTAATGTGTATTTAAGAAATACAGATTAATAGTCATCTATAATAATCAAACCTTTAAATACGTTAGGTTTGCTAGATATACAGAGGTATATTTCAGTTAGATAGTCTTCAAAGACCTACAGAATATGACATTTAAAATGTTTTAAGAACTTAGACTTTTCTCAATGAGACATGCCTGCCTCTGGCAGCACCAATTACTTCAAGAAGATGATGGGCATCAAAGAAGCTCCTTATGGAATTTTTTAATCATTTGAGCAAGAAGCTGTTCTTGCATGGACTGCTTGATGACATGCTGTATGAACTGGACATTGAGGACCCACAGAAAAATGACTGCTGAAATTGTCTAAAACAGGTCAGACATTCCTTCAGGGTTCCTGCTTCATGAAAGACTCTGCCAGAAATTCTGCAGGATACAAAAGAAAGTGACTAACTGCTAATATAGATGAAACAATCTTTGAAATTTCCTGCTTCATGGAAAAGTCTGCCAGATACTATGGGCCTGTCTGCTGAAGACTGATGCCCCAATGTTACAGAAGAACTTTGGGTGACTGTCCAGGCAGTGAGATGTCTCCATCAATTCTAGAGTTTTGGAAGTTGCTTACAATGCACTTCCTGTTTACTTAAGTAATATTATATTCTCCTGGGGTCTTTGATGGAGTTGAAGACAGATATAGTAATAGCTTTCCTAAGTTTTGATAAAAGATAAATTAGATATAAAACTTTAGATATAAATAGACTAAATATTATAACTGTGTAATTCTTGCTTGATATCTGTTTTGTTATATGTAATTTTACTATGTTAAAGTTAAAACCTTCCTTTTTAATTAGAAAAGGGGTGATGATGTGGGATGTCTTTCTGTACATGTGTTGCTTTTATTGGTTGTTGTGTAAAGCTGTTTTGGCCAACAGCTTAGCAGAGTAAAGTCAGGTGGTAAATCAAAACAGATATATATAGAGTAGACGGAGTCAAGGAAACGCCATTAGCTACCACGGAGAAAGATGCCGGAACCTTACCAGTAGGCCATAGCCTCAAGGTAATACATAGATTATTAGAAATGGGTTAGTTTAAGATATAAGAGCTAGCTAGAAATATATCTAAGCCATTGGCGAAGCAATGTTGTAATTAATATTGTTTCTGTGTGATTATTTGGGTCTGGGCAACCAGGAAACAAGCAGTCTCTGCTTACATCCAAGAATTTAGTTACTTGCCATCCCATTTATATTTAAATAATGCAGGTAACAATATTCTAGGTAATATGGTGCCTAGAAGTCTGAGATAATTCCACCAATACCTGGTTCTGAGGCAAGTAGCAGGTTCACAGAAGGTTCATTATTGTGTCATGTTCAGCACATGTACATGTACCTGTACCTGGCACTGTTTATACTGTACATGCTTATTACATGTTCATATCATACTCAGCATTGCATATTAACTAACAGGATATAAAATTAAAGTTGTAAATGTTTTAATTCCAACACTGTTCAAAAAAAGGAAAATATTAAATATAGATTTGTTCTTGAAGAAAAAAAGAAATACTAAAGACACACTAGAAACCCTGGCTCTTTTATGATGTTCCTTTTACTGCGGTATTTACATTTTGCTGTAAAAACAGCACATCAGAAACGCCTCACAAGAGAAGATTCAGCGATGGTTAATAAGAATGTGAAAAGAGGCTACACAGACAACCATCAAGGAACCCCAAATAAAGATACAGAAACACTAAATATAACATCAAAAATTTAAAAGATGACAGAACCAAGTTTGGCCAGGACAAGAAGCAACCAGAACAATTATTGGCTACTAGTGGGAAACAGTTAAGTAGTTGCTCATAGTAACTGAAGGACCTAGAAGTTCTGCTTTTATTTACTACACGTATGTAGATGCATGTACGTATATGTGAAAAAATACACATACATGTACATTACCAAGTGAAAAGAAAAATATGTTCATAAACACTTCTATACAAATTTGACAATGGCCTCATTTGTGAGCACTAAAAGTGAGTGTGAACCAGCAGGCAAATGGGTAAGCTGGGGCACATGTGTGGTGGGTGACACCTACAAGTCAAGCTGTGACACAGAGGAACCCCACAGACAATCCAGAAGAAGGAAGCCAGATGTGCTTCTGTTTATACAGAGCCACAGCCAGGAAAGATGTCACCCTGAGGTGAGAGGAAAACTGATGGCTGTTTGGAGATGGTGAGGCCCAACTACACAGGGGAGAGAAGATATGGCATTTCAGCTGACAGAGTAGCTAGCAACTCTGCAAGAAAAACATCTATCTCCACTGCAGGCTTAACATCTCTACACTTCATAAGAGTATTTTAGCATAATCATTTAAAAATTTAAAATTTAGGTTCAGTATTCAGTGTTAAACTTGGACTGTAAAACATTTATACTCTCTCAGAAGTTCAGCCGTACTAAATAGACATAGATACTCCCTTACTCTAATCCTAACTGCACCAATTTGCACACAACACAAACCTGGTCGATATTGAGGCGAAGCGGCATCAGTGACACCCTCAAGCAGCATTCCTGCGGTAACCTACCAGACTCTGGACGGACGTGCAATGCTTTAATTGTCAACTACAAGAAAGAGATCAAAACATTTTCCCTGGTGACATAATGACCTTGCTCTCATTTAAAAAAAAATTTAAAGAAGTAAACAATCATATTTCCAGCTAAGAAAAATATCAGAATTTTGAGTTTTGAGGCCAGCCTGGGCTAGATGGTGAGACTTTGTCAAAGATGGAGGAGGAAGATTATATTTACCCTCCTTCCTTAAAAGCCTGTTCAAACTTCAAGAAAGTCTATGACAGACTCTTCAGAGGATAACAGCAAATGACAACACTGTGGCTTCAGGCTCAATGGGGCTTGCTGAGCTCCCAATGCTAGTGGGCAGACCCATCTTCCAGAGCCAGCCTGCGCTACACCTCCAAAGTCCAGGGCTTGCCGTTCCCCCTCACTAACACTTAGAGTCTTCTAAGTGTGGAGGGCTGACAACATCCTAGTTATTCTCACACGGTTCTGTTTTACCTGAGCAGTGACAGAGTGGCAATTATAGTTAGGGCTTGTAGTCTGTAAAATAATTCTTGAACACAAAACTTAAAATAGTATATTTAAAAGTGATTTTCATATTAAAAAGAGAAAACACATTTTCCCACTTTGAAAATTCTCCCCACTCTAATTCTACTGCAGTTAGACACATAAAATGTTTTTCTAGACCTAATGAAAAGAGCAAGGCTTCAAGGCATCTTACCATGTTGGAATGAGCTTTACGAGGCATGTCTTTGCTGCAATACAGGTATAAAAATTTGTTCATTTGTGATGTCGCCAGCCGATCTCTAATTTCAAGATCCTGAACAACGAACACCTGCCTGGAGACTGGGTATTCTAGAAGGCTGGACTCACACTCGGGCTTACACGGGGGGTAGACTTCATGCTGAAACTTCACCTTCACACAAGAACAACAAAGCAATCTCAACTTTCACTTGAATTTGGCTTTCTCCTTTTGGGGGCGGTGGGGTGGGAGTCTATGTATTTACATTTTTGTGGCCGAGTGTGTCTATGCACCATGTGCGTGCAGTGCCTACAGGTCAGAAGAGGGTATGGATCCCTGGAACTGAAGGCAGAGCTGTGAGCCTCTCAGCCAAGCTAAGCATTAAACTAATTAAATGTCATCAGCGCTCTGTCCTATGGTTTCCAGATGGTCATAGTGGGACCTTCCCTAGGTGCACCCCAAAGTCAGGCCTTCCCAGACAGACAGTTCAATGGAGAAAAGCAAATGCTGGGCAAAGCTCAGAAACACGGACCATACAAAGGCATCTGGGAACTCTGTTTCAAGGGTGGCCTTGGGAAAACAAAACACCTCAGGCTTTTCAAAGCATTAAAAAAAAAAAATTTAAAAAAAGTGAGCCCTATACTCTATAAGGCAGGGACTGAAGGCTTCTGGTGGGTATGAGCAGATGCCTACTGAAAAGATTCTTCTCTTTCAAAACACCACCTTACCTTGCTTAATTGGATTTCCATTAAAAAGTCATGATTTCTTCCTTTGCCCCCATAGACTGTATGACGTCCATGCCTTGTAGGTGTTTGAGAAGGTGAGCTATGGGGACTACTAAAAATGGAGAAAGAGAAAAAAATTAAAACAAAAACAAAACTATGTTAAAGCTGGGTAGTGGTGGCACACGCCTTTAATCCCAGAACTCGGGAGGCAGAGGCAGGCGGATCTCTGTGAGTTCGAGGTCAGCCTGTTCTACAAGCGCTAGTTCCAGGACAGGCTCCAAAGCTACCAAGAAACCCTATCTCAAAAAACAAAAACAAAAACAAAACAAAACAAAAAAAACCTGTTAAAAGAATATTCAATTTAATGAATGACATCAGAAAAATTAAAATACAAAAAAAGTAAGATACATGGAGAAAACATTACAGAACTACTATAATGTTCCACAAACTGTGTCACTATAAATCTAATCTTATCACCTAGCCAGGAGTGGTGGTGCAATCTCAGCTTCTCCTGAGGCTGGAGCAGTACAAGCAGTCTGCCTGAGCCAGAGTGAGCTGAGTGGGACAGCTTATGCCTACCATGTGCGTGAGGTTCAAGTCCCAACGCCATGGGAGAAACATGTCATTTATATTTTGGAAATACTGAAAATACAGTTTTTATTACCGTGTTTTTATTATAGTAGGCATTCACTTGTTAAACATTGAGACCTAAAGCAAAACCTAATTATGATGCTGGACACCAAACAAACTTGGAACAAAGCCTCTGTAACTTTTCCTTTTGTCTCAGACATCCAAGCAACAACAGAGCTCAACCAGGACAGAAGCATTCCAAATCATCAGTGAGTAGAAAAGGTTGCTCAAACGGTGTGCCAAATGGTTCTTCTGGGCAGCTTCTGTGCTACCCCATCCCACAGACACATTTGCTCCAGCACACCTACGCTTTCTACTCGTTCTCTCCTCCCACTACAGAACATTGCTTTGCTTGGTCATCAGCTCTGGGGATGGAGAGGTGGCTCAGAGGTTAAGAGCACTGGCTGCTCTTACAGGGAATCTGGGTTCGGTTCCCAGCACCCACATGGTGGTTCAACCATCCATCCATAACTGCAGTTCCAAAGGATCCAACTCCCTCTTCTGACTCCAATAGTATCAAGTATGCATGTGCTACACAGACACTGACAGACAAAACACACATATAAAACAAGTAGGGCTTTTTTTTAAAAAAAAAATTTCAAAAATGAAATACTTGGCTCTGCTCCATATCCTGTGAGATGCTGGGGGCCCAGGGCAAGCATGAACTCTGCCTCCTGACACACTTCATTTGACGGACCCAATTCAGTTATATAACCTTTCCTCCCTTTGAAACTTTGGGCAAGAAATGGTGTCATTCATTTTCATAAACAGACACATGATGGGTAATGCAAACATCTTCTAAGTCAATATTTTAGTAAATACACAAGAAATACAAATAAGTTCACAGCTAACATTAGGTGTGAGATTTAAATTACATACTTGAATATTAATTTATTCTTCCTTTAAAGTAAATACCAGGGTTGGAGAGATAGCTCAGTGGTTAAGAGCACTGACTGCTTTTCCAAAGGCCTCGAGTTCAAATCCCAGCACCCACATGGCAACTAACAATCGTCTGTAACCCTAGTTTCAGGGATCCAATGGTCTCTTTTGACCTCTGAGAACACTGCCCATGTGGTGTACAGACATACATCCCCATAAAACATCCATACACATAAAAATAAATAAATCTTGAAAAAAGATAAATGTCATGTGTTTTTCTATGAGCCATTAACTGAGCTTACATGTAACTCTTGGCTGGAGAAGGAGGAGGAACTGTTGCGAAGTCCTTGCCTCCATAGAGATGCCACACCAGAGAGACTTCCTTCACAACATAGCGAATGTCAGGGACAGGAAACTTGAGTGGGGCTTTGCTGCCATCTGTCCTTGTAATGGGCAGACTGAAATAGTCGTCTCTTATCACAATCGCGTCATCAACCATGACCTTTACCACTGGCTCTTCTTCCTTCTCCTGAAACACGCAACAGGGCACGTTCACTCACCACAAACGACTGGTATGCCTCACAGACCAGCGGGCTTTCTTGAGTCTACATTTTCCCCAATAATTTCAATATAGAAAACAGTGTAATAATTTATTTTCTTTGAAATGGAGTCTCATACTGTAGCTCTGACTGATGTGAAATTCATTAGGTAGCTGAGACTGGCCTTGAACCTGTAACAATCCTCCTGCCTCCTGAGGCCTGGGATTACAGATATGTATCACCATATCCAGCTTGAGTAATAATTTCTGACATTAATCATCACACAATATATTATACTTTACTGATCATAAAATAAAATCTGCTCCATAAAAATCACCTCATGAATAATTTCTAAAGCTTATAATTTGGCTTGTACTATTTGATAATTGAAAGTATACAGTGTGTGTGTGTGTGTGTGTGTGTGTGTGTGTGTGTGTGTGTGTGTGTGATTACAGTTTAAAGTCATACGCATTCTAAACCAAAACCTGACAAATTTCAACTTACTATTCAAATGATCATGTTTCTAATTAAAGGCTTATCCTGAGTTCAACTGCTTTGATAGTACATGAGTTTTTTGGTTTTGTTTTTTTGTTGTTTTTTTTTTTTTTAATCAGAAGTTCTCAGAACCTACAGTCACCTATGAAGGCACTACTAGGCTGTTCTAGTTCATCTCAACCAAAGTCAGTCTTCACACATCTCAGTTCTCCAGAGTTTACACTAGCCATTCTGCAGCCCATCTTCCCGTCACTCCTGTAATGTCCCTTACATTCAGCAACTGCACTTCACTATAATGTGGAATATTATGCAAATGTAGCACAGTCTCTGGGCTATGTGTTATAGAAGTGGTCTAATGTCCATTTATAAAACACTAACGTAAATTTATAAAGATGAAGTAATTTTGAAGTGTCAAGAGCTGCAGATTCAAAACCTTCAGATGCCCTTTGGTCCATTTAATTTGTAATACTATTTTAAAGTTTCAATTGTGTTATCAAAGTTGTTACCTGAATGGCTGCTTTTGGTGCAAAAAGAATGCAAAAATCATCATTCTCAGTGGGTGCGCCTGCCATTGTGTCACTGATCAGGTGGTGAGTGGGGGAAGCATAAGTAGGGCTTGGCTCCTGGGACACATTCCCACTCTCGTCTGGGAACAAGAAGAGATCTGAACAGCACGGCTCCTGAGTGTGCAACTTTTCATCCAGGACACCTAGACAGAAAGACGGAAACTTCAGGTCAGACACGGTGTGCTCGATGCTTCCACTCATGAAACCTTCCCTACTTATCACAACTATATGGGTCTGAGGCTTAGGGAGGGCTGAAGCAACACAAGCACCTCAGTAAAAGGCGTAACTACCTCAAAAGCACAAGTAGCTGACTCATAATCAACTTGAGGTTCTCTAAGAGAGTAAAGGAGAGTAAAGTTGTTTCCCAGTTATTCTGTGTAAGAGAAGTTCAAGAATTCAACAGTGGCCTGGCGGTGGTAGCTCTTGCCTTTAATCCCAGCACTTGGGAGGCAGAGGCAGGTGGATCACAGTGAGTTCAAGGCCAGCCTGGTCTACAAAGGACAGTCGGGAATGTTGCACAGAGAAACCTTATCTCAAAAAACCAAAGGGGAGTGGAGTAGGGTGGGGGAGGAATTTAACAATGGTCTGTCCCCATTAACTGAAGTTTTATTTTGGTCAAGATTCTGTCCACATCAGTCTTGGAAACTTCTTGGGCAACACTGTAAAGGGGGGGAAAAAAAAAGAGATTCATCTAGCAGACCCTCATCCAAAACTACTGGCTTAGGGAAGGGATGGCGAAAGTGGCCGAGCTAACTCCTGGGCTCCAGAAACCTATGCTGGACACTTGTTCTCATAAACGGCTCTCTTACAATGAAATTAATAGACGATATCATGTGTGCCAAAAATATGTACAGGAACACTGTTATCCAATCTTTATTCATTCAAACTGAATACTGATACAGGATGAACACACACACACAAAAAAAATGCTTAAGAGTGCTTCGGCCTCAAGAGTATCTCAGACAAGCATTTAAACACTGTCAATAGCACTGCAGGCCCCGTTCCCATCAGTGTCTATCTAGTGCTTACTGACGACTCATGTATAATATGCAATCAGGGACCCTTCCTATTCAGGCCAGCTGCTGCAATTTAGTGCACAGGAAGCTGGAAGCTTAATCCATATCCTTAGTTATAATTTATCCTAAATTACAATGAACGCAACATTTAATTTAATACCAGGGATTTTCACAGGATGCATATAGGCCAGCTGGCCCTATTGTCAAAGCTGTCCTTCAATTCTTGACACTAACTCCATCTCCCACGTACTAGGATCTTAGGCAGATACGACCCTTCCCAGCTCTATCAAGTATTATGTTTAAATTAAGGTTTACAAAATTTAGAAATAAATATGTTCTCTACCAGGCATTGTGGCACATGCCTTAAATCCCAGCACTTGGCAGGTGGAGGAAGGCAGATCTCTGTGAATTGGAGATCAGCCTGGTCTACGTAATAAGTTCCATAACAGCCAGGGTTACATAAAGAGACTCTGTCTCAAAACAAAACAAATAAATAACTATGTTCATCCAATCAGAAAAACTGTTTTAAAACAAATGTGTCAAGATATTTAGATGCTTCCATTTGGCTTTCAAGACTTTTTACTCACCTGGTCCCTTCCTGCTTTTCCAACTTCACTGTTGAATTCTTCTCAAGCGAATGGCACTTCTGTTCCACCAACAGCTAGATAGGTATCTACAGACCACGCATGCCTTCCTCTGTACTGTAGTACAGACAAACCTATGACCTTACCAAGATAACCTTCTTTTCATGAACCCCCCCCCCCCACACACACAGCAAACTAATCCTGTCTCTACTAGACTCATGAAACTTCCAAACCACATTCCAGGCTATTTTATTGTGTCATTTCTCAATCACTCAAAGCAGTAGCACCGGGGCTGGAGAGATGGCTAAGAGGTTAAGAGCATGGACTGTTCTTCCAGAGGTCCTGAGTTCAATTCCCAGCAACCATATCGTGGCTCACAACCATCTATAAAGAGATCTGGTGCCCTCTTCTGGCATGCAAGCATATATGGAAGGAATGTTGCATACATAATAAATAAATAAATAAATAAAGCAAGCAAGCAAGCAAGCAAGCAAGCAGTAGCACCCATTTCCTGACAGTCTGTCGTCCCAATAGGCAGCAGACACAAGCTAATTGGCTGGTACATATCCATAGATACAGATGAGTCTTTAGTAAGTTTCTCACTGAAAATGTACAAGAACACAAATAATGTGACCTCAGTGCTCCCAGGAAAAGCCCTTCTCACCATTAGCCTGTGGTCCGACAGGGGCAGAGGCCTGCTGCATGTCAATCTCCTCCATGGCGTCACTCATCAGGTCCCGTAAAATCTGCTGCTCAGCTTCAGGAAGCACGGGGCCACGTGATGATGACTGAACACTGGAATCTACCTACAACCAAAAGGCCAAGGTAAAAATGGCTAAAGCTTGGCAGTGGCATGCACTGCACTCTCAGCTACTTAAATGGGGAAGCAAGAGGACCACTGGGATCCCAGTATATAGTACACTGCAAGGGGGCAGAGAGCAAGGGCCAGTGGAAACTGCCTGTTGAGAACAACCTTGGAGTCATTCCACCTCACCAACAACAGGAGCAGGTCCCTGCTCACTGGTTACACTCTGCTCAGTAGTCAGTGTTAGTGTAATCATTATCACCTCAATAGCTACCAACAAGTACAAATAAATAGGAACTTAACTCAGCTGCAGAAAGAGAACCAGGACCCTGCACCAGTGATGGGAGGGGCTTACTGAGAAAGTCTCCTCTACTCAAACCATACTGCTGACCCTGGACTCTGGAGGGCAGTGGAGATATAAATAGAAGAGAAGATCTGAATGGTGGCTCATTTACGCTTAACTCTAGTACCACCACTTTAAACCTAAGCTGCGTTCCCCAAAATGTGAGCACTGCTTTGAAATGGAAAGACACAAGTAACTGGACGACGTCTTTCAGAATAGAGAGTAGAAAGCAGGGAGTGTCTTTGGTCACCTTAGTACAGTGGAGCACAAGAGGGACAGGTGGTCTAAAAGGGCACGCAAAGCCAACCCGACCCTTGCTAACAGAACTGACCCCATCTGAGCAGTTCTGAAGTGCCTTGGCCTAAAAAAAAAAACCAAAAAAAAAAAAACCCTAAAGATTCTGTTCACAGAAAAAGCTGTGAAGAATAGCACTGCAAATACAAACACCAAAACAAACAGGACACCATACAAGCTGGACACAGACATCAGCAAGGGGACACTTGCAGCATAAGAAAGCAGTGACCTTGAAACTGAGTTGGGGACACCTGTTCTGTTTCCCTCTCTGACTAGGGAAGCACAAGTGCTACCTTCCCGCCCCACCACAGAGCGGTGAGGAGGAGTTAAGGCAGTACAGAGGGCGAGTGGGAGGAGTTAAGGCAGTACAGAGGGCGAGTGGGAGGAGTTAAGGCAGCACAGAGGGCGAGTGGGAGGAGTTAAGGCAGCACAGAGGGCGAGTGGGAGGAGTTAAGGCAGCACAGAGGGCGAGTGGGAGGAGTTAAGGCAGTACAGAGGGCGAGTGGGAGGAGTTAAGGCAGCACAGAGGGCGAGTGGGAGGAGTTAAGGCAGCACAGAGGGCGAGTGGGAGGAGTTAAGGCAGTACAGAGGGCGAGTGGGAGGAGTTAAGGCAGTACAGAGGGCGAGTGGGAGGAGTTAAGGCAGTACAGAGGGCGAGTGGGAGGAGTTAAGGCAGTACAGAGGGCGAGTGGGAGGAGTTAAGACAGCACAGAGGGCAAGTGGAGCACTAGCGCACAACTAAGTCTTTAGGTGGCAGCAGCACCTGCCACTAGCTGCTGGCAGATTCTGACACAACTTGTTTTCTTCCCTAAGAACAGGGCGGAAATAACAGAAATCCAAGAAAGTATTATGTTGGTTGAGATCTAAAACAAAGAGCAGACAGTAGAAAGGCTTTCCACAGAGGCCCCGAGTCACCTTTCCAGACCCTCTATTCCCATTAAGTGACATCAGTGGGATGGTGTATTGCCTTGCCTGTACCTTTGGCTTTCTCTGTGGGACTCCAGGCTTCATCTCTGCTTTGTTAGGCCCATGTAAGTCCCCGTAACTTGCGACATACTGAATGAGATTCATTAGCGCAGCGCAGGAGTCTGAGCAGGTTCTGATATGGACGACATCACTGGAACAGTGCAACTCAAAGCGAGGCGCAGTCTGGACAAGGCACGGGGAGAAGATGACAAACACTCTTTTTCAGACAAGAGTCACCAATTCCTTAGAGTCACAGGAACTAAAATATACACTCATGGACTGCAGAGAGGGGTCAGAGGTTATGAGCATTTATTGCTTCTACAGAGGACCAGGGTTCAATTCCTAGCACCCACAGTGGTTCACAACTGTCTGTAACTCCAGTCCCAGGGGTCTGATACCCTCTTCTGACATTTGCAGGTACTAGGCATTGCACGTACATGCAGGCAAAAATATTCATATACATAAATGAATCTAAAATAAAATATATACTTATTTGTTTTTTGTCACATAAAAAGTACTTAGATCATTTCTAGTTTTCAAAGATTTTGACCAAAATTGGATGAAAAAAAAATGTTCCAATACAATGTATCTTTTATCTCTTATGAACAGGATTTAAGTAAAAATTTCCACTTTTTGTAACTGACCTGTTCTCCGTCAGAATCTGACTTCACTGCAGTTATGGTCAGCTCTAAAAGTCCCATGTCCATCACACGAACATAATCTAAAATTCAATACAATACTTACTGTAGGTTTTAAAAACCACTCATCTAACCAACATCTAACAGAAGTAACCTCTGTTCAAAGTACACTGCAGGAGGCACTAGGGCTTGTAATGTAAGAGGACACAGACAGGCCCATCCTACTCACTGAGACTTCATCTGACACCTCGCTTGATTTTAGCTAGAACAAATGACTAAAGATTAACAGATACTTAGGATATGTAGAAAAACGTAGCTAACACCATAAGAACATTTTATCCTCAGCTGAAAAGCCAGTACCCACTGAATTCTGAAGATGTGTGCACCAGTACTCTCATTATTCTTTATTAATAAAAATTCAAGAGTCAGATATCAGAGAAATATCCTGAAAGATCAGAGAAGCAGAAAACCCACCAGTCCTCCCTACCTGCTGTTCCCTCCTCCAGAAAACCAGATCCCTCTCTGCCCTACCTTACTACTTTCTGTCCTATCTGTCCTCAGTCTTCCAAAACTCTGTGTTTAATTTTGGTCAACTAGCCCTCTGACACCAAGCAAGCTTTATTTGTAAATGCACGTTGAAAATATCATACAACAGATGTAGCACACAATTGCTACACATTTGAACATCCATTAGAAGTACCTCACAAGAACCCAGCTTTCCAACACTATTTCACATTTAAACTGATATAATATACTCACTCATACACACACACACACACACACACGCTTATTCTGAACTCACCTCTATTCAGGTTTATAGTGACAGTGTTACACTTGTCAGATAGGAGTAAAGCAGCTTCATCCATGATGATTCTGGGGAAAGAAAATGAAATAGCATCTGAAAAACAGAGCTCTGAGCATCTTCAGGTGTACGTCACCCACAAACATGAGTGGGACCCAAAACATGCGTGAAGGTGCCAACATAACAGTAGTTAGGCTTTGGAGGCAGGTTGGTTGTTTCAATAGATGCCCAAATCTGAAACATTTCCATTCCAAAGATAACACATATCTGATACTGAGAAATTGACCATAGGCTCTAAAAAGCCAACTGAGAATCTCAGGGATGAATTCCTTCCCTAAAACTAAAACACTGCAGAACGGAGAGATGCTCTCTTGATCAACTAACATATCATCCTCCAACATCAGGTCAAATTAAATGATTGAGTAAGTGTCAAAAACAACAACAACAACAAAACCTGAAACCCAGTAATGAGAGGAGCAGAGGGACATGGCCTTGAGGAAGGAAAAATGAGCAGCTCAGATGCTGCTGATTTAACAATTTTCCAAGCAAGTGGTAGTTTAGGTAAGGAAGCTCTGGTTACTACAACTGATGCGTTTGAACAGCAGCTGGTGCAAGATGAGTTCACAGGTACCTGAGAGTGGAAGAAGATTTATCCAAGGCAACGCTGCTAGAAATGCTGAATGTCTCAACAGTAAGAAGGGATCGGATTGGCAGGTGAAGGGGCCTGTCAAAAAGAAGCATCAAGTTAGCAGCCTGATACAACAGGACTCTTCAAAACATACCTCCAATCACAAATAATCATAGGACTTCTGGAGGGTTTTGTTTTGGTTTTTTCTTTTAGGTTTTTTGGTGACAGAATCTCAGTGTGTACCTCAGACGGGCTTCAAATGCGCACTCACTTACCTAAGGCTGGGGAGTGTGAGAATTGTAGGTGTGCAGTACCACAGTAGGCAGAATTGTAGGCATGCAGTACCACAGTAGGCAGAATTGTAGGCGTGCAGTACCACAGTAGGCAGAATTGTAGGTGTGCAGTACCACAGTAGGCAGAATTGTAGGCGTGCAGTACCACAGTAGGCAGAATTGTAGGTGTGCAGTACCACAGTAGGCAGAATTGTAGGTGTGCAGTACCACAATAGGCAGAGTTGTGTGCATCTCAAATATTAGTGTGCTTTGATTTTTATTACAGTTTACTCATTTACATATTGTGTGTGTTTGTATGATGCCTGTGTGGAAGCCAGAGGACAACTTGGGAGAACTGGTTCTTCTCTTCCATGATGTGGGTCCCAGGGAATGAACTCAGGTTATCAGGCTTGGTGGCTCTAAAATCAAGTGTGTTTTAAATAAGACTCTACCTTGTTCCATTCATGGACTCACCTGTAATCAAGTGCACAGCTCCAAAGATGAACATGAAAAGTTGTAAATGAAGTTGGAGGGTTATATCCCAAAACAGGTTCATCAGCAATATTCAAGAAGTTTAAAATCTACAATCACAAAACATAAATACTTTAGAAGAAATGACATCTTGCTAGAATACATTTAACAAGTATATAACAAAGTGACTTAGGATGCTACAAGAAAATACAGCTGTTCTGAAGGGATTCATTTCAAAAGTGTGTGCACTCACATCAGGGAGGCCACAGAAAAGGAGAGATGCACTGAGTTACCGTAATAAAAATCTCACTGTGTGTGTGTCTTTATCACAGCCTAGTGCTGCGTCCCTTAGATAACACAATTAAAATGCTAAAGTACTTGCTAAACTGGAATTTGAAATGAAGAGTCACATCCAATAACTGAATGTCACAGACACCGTAGAAAACCCCATCTTATATTTATGGCCAGACCATACTAAATACACCCAGTCCCCTCTGATCTTGGAAGGTAAGCAGGGTTGGACTGCTTAGTGCTTAGTACCTGGATGGGAGAAAATCCCATATATAATACAATTAATAAGTCGTGAAAAAAAACTAATTTTGTTAAAGACTACTTTTCAAAAGTCTGGTTTCCATGAGGTATAGATATATATATGCCTACAATCCCAGCTACATAAGAGGTTGAGTCAAAAGGATCAAAAGTCCTAAGTTAGCCAAGAGCTTTCTCAAAATGCAAAACGGAAGGAGGGGAGGGAGTAAAGGAAGGTGAAGAGGAAAGAAAAAAAAAAGAGGAGGAGGGAGGAAAGCAGTGGCTGTGTAGCTTAGTGGTGGAGCACTTGCTTTATATGCTGGAGACTCTGAGTGGGAGGGGTTATCTCTGGTTTCCTAAGAAACTCATTATGGGAAGAAAGAGGAATCTAGCTATTTTTTTTATACAATTCAATAAATTCTTTTTCTTTAATTTATATTACTCAGTCTGAAAGCTAGGTCCTCTGCCACAACCTGTTCTTTCATACTCCCAAGTAAATGAAGAGGTTATGCTAAGTTGCTCCCTAGCCAGAGTGTGTATGTTCATTACAATTTATAACAGTTAGCAGAATTACAGCTGTGAACAAAATAGTTTCATGCTTTGGGGTCATCACAATGTGAAGAGCTGGTTTAAAGGGTCACAGCATAGGAAAGTTGAGAACCACTGCTCTAGTGTAATGTATGTAGCAAAAGCTGCCCTATGCCAAATGATGTTTTTGTTGGAGCTATTCTCCAGATGTCTTTTTGGGAGTCATTAGCAGGGAGCACATGATTACTTGAAAGATATTTGGTACAAATTAGATGTACTGTCAGTTTCAGACACTCAGCAGATACCTAAAGAATATGAAGAAAAGTAGTCAGGGTGGTATATACACACATATACACACACATATATGTATATGTCTACATATGTATGTGTATGTGTGTATGCATATATATCTGTACCCCTACATATACATTATATATATAATATATATGCATACGTGTCTGTGTGTGTGTGTCTATCTGTACTCCTAATAGGCAGGCAGGCAGAGACTCAGGTAGTTAACATGTTTTCTAAATATTTTCATGAGAAGAGTAGAATATTTTAAAAACATTAAATAGAGAAAAAGACAAAAGCACAAAATTCAATATTCATAAAGAACAGGTAGCTTCTGCTCAAAGTGAGTCTCTTATCTACAATTCTTACATAAAAATAAACAATTTGATCAACTACGGAATCTTTTTAAAATACATGCCAGGGCCAAGGGCCAACAAGAGAACTTAGTGGGTAAAGGTTAAGCCTGGTGAAGCTGAGGAAAAGAGAATCAACTCCTGAAAGCTATCCGGACTCCCACAGAAACACAGTGGTATATACACATGAGAGTACTACCCTCCTCCCTCCACAGAAACACTGTGGTATATGCACACGAGAGTACTACCCTCCTCCCTCCACAGAAACACTGTGGTATATGCACACGAGAGTACTACCCTCCTCCCTCCACAGAAACACTGTGGTATATGCACACAAGAGTACTACCCTCCTCCTTCCACACACACACCAAACGTTTAGTAGCAAACAAACAAAAATTTAGAAAAATGTTTCAACAAGCAGTAGAGCACTCAGCAAGAGTGAAGCCCTAGGTTTGGTCCCAGGCATGGAAAAAAAAAGTAAGTAGGTAGATAGAAAGATAGCCAGACAGACAGACAAAAAGAATATTTTGAACACTAACTCTACTCTATAAGGAGATTTCAACAGAACATTAATTGCAGAAATTCTGGTAAAATGGCCTGAGGCAAAGTCATACTAATGGCCTGGGGACAAGGTGGTCCTTAAAAGGTTTCTGATTTTCAGCACTCAATACACCTCCGGCTGCTCCTCCAGGCTGGGCATTCCACAGACCTTCTTCTTGAATGACAGGAACAGCAACACTGTCATTGAGAAGTTATAGGGAAGTCACCTGCCTTCTGGGTGAGGAGTCTATTTCTTAAGGAGGGCAGTTACACACCGTGTGTGCTAACATAGTTCACCAAGGTGAACATTCACGACTGTAAATGCTGTCAGAGGACATGACGGAAGTGACAGCTCTTACCTGCTCGTGCCAACTGAGTCCAGTCGGCAGCATTCTGTGCTGTAGAGTGGCTCCTTTCAGCCCCACGGCCACAAGGAACTCCTGTTCCACGGGACACATAAAGACCACATTAATCCATAGAATCCCCAACTGGAGCATTGCTACTTCTAAGTCACCGTAGCTGGCAATCAAACCAACAGGAGCATTTAACGGTGTAAAGCACACACCTTCGTATTGGACTCGGATTTATCGGACTCTATCTTCACTGCCACTGAGAGCATATTCAAATTGTCTCCTCCAACACCGTCAGAGGCAGCTCGGCTGAGACCGTCTTCTTCAGAGGAATAAATTGTAGGTTCCAACCAATGTGGGCGGGTTGAACTGGGCAACCGTGTCTCTGTAGCAAGAATGGCTCCATCTACTATGCCTAGATAGACAGATACACATTGAGATAAAAACACCAAATGATCACTTGAAAATAGTTCTTTAATTGCTTTGACTTTCACAACTTAAAACAAAACTCTTTGTACAGATTGAGTATATTTTATCCAAAATGTTCAGAATCAGAAGTATTTGGGATTTTGTGAGGAATGTTCACATCTACTAAATGAGATATTAAAAAGGGAATACAGTTCTGAACATGATTCATTTTGTGTTGTGCACTCCTTAGACAGCAGGCTCAAGGTCATTCATGCGATGTTTTTGTGCACCCATGCTTTGACAGTGCCCCACCTCAAGAGGTCAGGCACAGAATGTCTACTTGGGGCAGCACACCAGCAAGGAGACATCGCAGATGTCAGGCACTTCTAAAAGGATTTCTAGGATACAGCCTATAATCTTTTGAGCCCTGTTGGGGGTGCAGAGGTCCTTGCACTCACAGATAAGCACCAGGGAATCCAGGAATGTTACACACAGGGCTGTCTCTTCAAAAGGACATATGTATGCCTGTTTTCTGCCCAGAAGGCCAGGACTGAGGTTATTAATAGTCCGATTACCTTTGTGCTATCTGTGTGACTGGAGACCACACCAGATACTCCCCAGGCCTTGATGACAACATGTTTACCATAGAATGCATCTTCACGGAAGAGGTGACACGCACTTTGAAAAAGTCCAATAAAATTATGCTTTAATTTTTATTGTGCACACAGGTATGTGTTACACCAGGAAACTATTTTCCAAATTAAGCTGTACTCAAATATGTTTAAAATAAGCTGCCGGTATCAGACTCAAGAAGCTTGAGCTAAGACCTGCTGCTGAGTCATGCTGAACTGGACTTCCTTCTCATTACTCTGCTGGCTGTGGTGTTTGCAGAAACCCCCCAGAGTCAGCATGTTTCTGGCAGCACAATGGTCAAGAGGCAGCATGGTAGTAACAGCCTACTTTTCTTTGTCAGCATTGGTATAACTGAGAGCAAAAACTTACAAAAAAGTCAAAAAATAAAAACTCAGATTCTAAAATGCTAGGAAAATAAAATTTTTCTATCCTTGTGCCTCGTCAGGCAACCGCTCAAAATGTGGTAAATTTTAGTCAGGTGTGGTAGAAGTGCACACCTATAGTCCTAGAACTTGGGAAGCTGAATTGAATCTCAAGTTCAGGATCACTGTTGGCTGTATCATGAGACCTTGTCTCCAAAACACAAGAAGTTTTAATCTGTAAGTATGATTCTGGCAACAGAACCAGAATTCCCAACAGAAAACAATTTCTCACAACAAACAGAAGAGAAGAGAATATATAATTGTCCTACCTTTGTGGTACAGACTGAGGCTGCTGGAATGTAGGCAGATGTAGTGCTTGTCATCGAAACCTTCGTATTTTGTCACACAAAATAATGAGCCACTGTTGAATTCTAACCAGAATTCACCATGCTTATTTTCCATCGGCTCTCCATTATCTTGCTAACAAAAAGACCATGAAAAAAAAAAAAAACACAAGTTACCTTTTATTTTCTTCCCCAAATTCCAGTACTGGAGATAGAACCTAAAATCCTGCACCCAGTAGGTGGGTTTCTAATCACTGAGCTGCAGGCTCCATCAACCATTATTTTTTTTTTTTCGAGACAGGGTTTCTCTGTGGCTTTGGAGCCTGTCCTGGAACTCACTCTGTAGACCAGGCTGGTCTCGAACTCACAGAGATCCGCCTGCCTCTGCCTCCCGAGTGCTGGGATTAAAGGCGCGCGCCACCATCACCCGGCTCCAACAACCATTATTAAATGCAGAAAGGAAGAATGTTCCTTGGCATGCTTCTTCTGAATCTAACTTAGGAAAATCTCCCACACCACAAAAAGCAGCCTATTTCTTGAACTATTCAATACAGTGAGATTAAACACTGAATAATGTGTGTGGTATATAAACCCTCTGCAACAATGCTTGTACTTCACCCTATTTTAAAATGAGAAATAAAACATTACAGTTACTGCCCTCACTAAAAGAATTAGCACATGCTTTCCAAAGGAAATCCATAAAGCCTTAGAATTAGCACATGCTTTCCAAAGGAAATCCATACAGCCTTAGACCAAAAACTGAAGCTAGCTCCCAATATAGTGTGTTCTCTAGCATCTCAGAACACTGTCCCCCCACTGCCACCACCACCACCTTACCCCACTTCACTGCAGCAGACTGTGTAAACGTACCTTTACATCTGTGAACACTGCCATTAATCCATGATTGATACTCAGAAGGACTGAGAGGAAACTCTGAGAGTTCTTGTTCTGAGAGTCCAACTTTTTTTTCCTACGGGAACGATAGTTGGGATCAACAGCAGAAAAATACTGCAAAGTCTCTTCTTCAGATCCACTGTCTTCATCTACGCAGGGAAAAGACCTACTATTACAGATTCTGACAGCTAAGCAGGACAGCAGCTTAAAACGATCACAACAGTACTTTGCACTTTTACAGGACAGAACGACAGGGAGATATCTGGATCTCTCAAGTAAATTTCAAACATGTGCACCATCACACTGAAGATTTCACATCTGAGCAACAAAGCTCTTGTCAGAACAGACTCAGAAGTGCAGAGATAGTCATACAAGTTATAGAACACAAACAGAAAACAAAGTCTGAGACACAGTTTAGATCCACAACCGGAAAGGGCTCCTACTCTGTTAATTTATAAATGAGGCACTTTATACCAGAGCAAAGGTAAGGTACATTACCATAGTGAACTGCAGATTTAAAGGGACTGAAGCTGTCTTTGCTGAAGGTGTTTATCAGCTGACTGGCTACCGAGAGCCCAATGCCATAGGAAATATTCTCAAGTGTCTCCACTGGTGAAGGAGCTGTTGGCTCCCAGAGAAGCAAGTCATTGAAGATCCTAGAAACACAAAGTGCAAAATGAACAGGAAACATCTAAGGTGAAGACAGACAAGAGAACCCCTTACAGGTCCACATGTGTTTACTGGTTCTAAATGGTGAAATGGAAACGATCGTGTGAAGGTGTTCTTAGAACAGAAAATATGTGCTTCCAACGGGAAAGCAGCACCAGGGAAAGGAATCTGAGATCAGACACCTGACGAGACACGCGCCTAGTGTCACCCATGTTCTAGACTCAAAGACCTGGTCATACCTCTACGTGTACTTTACTTTTTTAAAGATTTATTTATTATGTGTACAGTGTTCGGCCTGCACACCAGAAGAGAATACCAGATCTCATTACAGATAGTTGTGAGCCATCTGTAGTTGCTGGGAATTGAACTCAGGACTTCTGGGAGAGCAGTCAGTGCTTTTAACCTCTGAGCCATCTCTCCAGCCCTTTACTGTACCTTAAAAGAGGAAGCTATTTAATGATAAGAGCTGACAGCCAGGTATAGTGAAACATGCCTTTAATCCTAAGGGGAAGAAGCAGTCTGTGGCTAGCCTGGTCTACACAGCAAGTTCCAGACCAGCCAGAGCTGTATAATGAGACTGCCAAAAAACAAACAACAACAACAACAAAAAAACCCACTTCCCAAATGACAGGAAGGCTGCTAAGACACTATAGAGACCCTCTCAAAAGTCCTTCCCACCATTCTCAGGGACAGATGGGAGAATCACTATTCCTACTTTACCCATGAAGAAACCACCATATAAAGCTTAAGTCATCTTCCCAAGGCAACACAGCCAAGCAGAAGAAAAGCTGGCATGACATTCAAGATCAGGCCCAGCTTTCAATTCAATCCATTGTCTAGACTAGTATCTGAGATAGCTTTTTCCCAACAGACAGCTCAACTTCCCTGGGAAGAAGGCATGGGATAATGCATGACCACAAAAAGTGAGGAGAGATGCCTACCCCCGAAAGAACACACTAGAAGAATCACAACTAGGCCCCAGCTGTGCTGCCTCTTCAGTAAATACTTACTGCTACAAAGACATGCTTCTGCTCAGCTTCAAGAAAACTGCACTTTCACAGCATTCTCTAGGTTTGCACCACAATCCCTCCTTCCCCTCATCTGCTTCAATCACAACACTGTAAGGCTGGACTCCTCCATGCCACCTCTGAGACTGCCAGCACCACCGCCCTGAGGACTTATGCCCAATTATCTCAGTCTGTGTAGACCAGCGGCTGTCACATAGCACATAGCTGGCGAGGAAAGGACGAGGTGATGACTCATGGAAGGACTGTAAAGTCCAGTGTGAATACCAGTCAAGGTGCCAAGACAAGAGGCAGCCCTCCCTCCCCCTGGAGGAAGCCAGCATGCAGCCAGCTGCAGAGCTCTGGAGGAGGGAGGTAGCACTGAGCAGCTTGACTCACAGTGGGAAGTAGTGTTGTAAAAACACCAGGGTCACAGCACTGAAGGATGGCGCCCCTTATACACACTGACAGTTTATGTCCCCAACATTATGGTCTATTACAGGACAAAGAAGCCAAGGCCTTTAACAGAACATTCTAGAATAAAGAAATACAAGAACTAATGCTAACACAGGATGGTGATCAAGGTTGGGAATAGTGTCAGGCCTGCAATCCCAGTGCTTGGGAGGTGTGGCAGCAGAACTGAAAACCCAAGGCCAGCCTGAGCTATATAATGACATCTTATCTAAATAAAGAAATATCAGAAACTTCTTATTGAGAGTTCTCTGAATTCAGGATTTTATGACAAAAACAAAATTATGGTTATAAAAGAATAAAGAATACATGTTACATGATTTAAAAAAAGAAAAAGAAGAAGCCAAGGCTTCTGAGTCCAGAGCCTGGCCCGAGGCAGTAACTGTGAAGGATGAAGGCAAAAAAGCCTCCTCTCAGGACAGGCTCTCCTATGTCACACTTCCTGCATAGCTTAAATAAAATCAGCATGTGACCTGGGAGTTTCTCCCCCATCATGTTCCTACTGCTTTTCTTGCTTATATTTGGGTCTAAATAGTCTTTTTTTGGCTGTTTTTATTTATTTTTTATTTTTTTAATATTTATTTATTTGTTTATTATGTATACAGTATTCTTCCTGCAGGTCTCATTACAGATGGTTGTGAGCCACCATGTGGTTGCTGGGAATTGAACTCAGGACCTTTGGAAGAGCAGGCAATGCTCTTAAACGCTGAGCCATCTCTCCAGCCGGCTGTTTTTATTTTGAAACAGACTCTTATTAGGAAGCTTGGCTTTGAAATCATGAGCCTCTGCCTCAGCTTCCCTTGAGCTGGGATTTCTGAAGTATGCCACCGCACCCAGTTGAAAAGGAACTTGTTGTTCTTTTAAAAATAAATAAACAAGCAGGACTGGTGAGATGGTTCAGCAGGTAAACACACTTGCCACCAACCCTAACCTGAGTTCAATCCCTAGGATCCACGTGGTAGAAGGAAAGCCAACCTCCAGAGTTGTCCTCCTGCCTCACAAGGTCAAGTGACGAAGTCTATGACCCAGAATCCCATTTCACTGTATTTGCTGGGTAGTGTGTTGAAGTACTTAAAACACAATAAATTAAAATGTTTGTTTACAAAATGTATAAGTAAAACTGGAAAAACCTAAGTAGCTACCTTCCGAATTCTGAGAAGAGGAGACACTTTCTGAACAGTGACTGAGAACCTAGCTGCACCAGTCCCTGCCGGCCTGCTGCTCAGATCTGCTGGGGCCCCTCATGCCACTGCATGTCTGAAAAGGCAGCATTTTTCACACTGTGCAGTATCAGCAATCAAACTAGTACCCAAAATATGTGCATTATGCTGGTTGTCATTGCTGTTAGGGAGTTTGGTTGTTTTTGTTTGGTTAGTTTTTAGGGTTTTTTTTGGACAGGATTTCTCTGTGTAGCCCTGGCTGTCCTAGAACTCACTTTGTAGATCAGGCTGGTCTTGAACTCAGAGATTCAACTGCCTCTGCCTTCTGAGTGCCGGGATTAAAGGCAGACACCAAAACACCTGGCTGTTCGGAAGTTCTTGATGGTGGTGTTACTGCTGTTTTTACAATAGGCACCAGGCACAAGTTGGGAGTCAGCTAAAATAGCAGGGCAAAATGAAACAGCTCCAAGGACAATGTCACCAGCATGTAACATAATACCAAAGTGAGAAGAAGGCAGAAGTGCTTGGAAGTGGTCACGCAATTCAAACTCACCTGTTATATAGCTTCTCGTAAAAGTTTTTATTGGGCAGTGTCATGTGAACATTTGGTAGCAGAAGTTCCAGCACATAGTGGGAATTGCTGATGGCTTTATCCTGAAACTCTGTCATCTCTGCAGGGTCTCCTGGCATCACCATCTAAAACAGAGTAGTTTAGTATGAGAAAAAGCATCAAAGAAGCAATCTACGTTTAAAATAGTAGCAGCATTTTTTAAACTACTATAACATTTACCATAAACATAACCTTTATCTAGGGAGAATATACATCAAGAAAAATAGAAATCAATCTAGGATCAAACTAGCACAAAACACACGGATTATCTTTATTGTCGTTACTGCTCTTGTTGCTGTTATTTCCTGCTGATGATGTACAACAAACAGGGTCTTGCGATGTCCCCAATCTGGCTTCAAACTTGCTATCCTCCTGCATCCACCTCCCAAATGCTAGGATTACAGCATTCTTTCATAAAGACCTGGCCACGTAGAGTGGCACAGGCCTGTGATCCCACAGAGGCAAGAGGATCACAAGTTCAAAACTAACCTAAGACACAAAGAGAAAAGGAGGGAAAAGAGGAGGAGAAGAGGGGAAGTGTCTATTGGAGGCTGGGATAATTACCCTGGAGTGTTCACCACACTTTTACCTGCTCATTCTCAAACATTACTCTACGAGAGGAAAAGGGAGACGGGGCTGGTCGCCTCAGGTCACAGACATCTTTCAGGGAATGAGCCCCTCCTTCTTCCTCTTCCTGGTAGTGACCATCACTCTCTTCCTCCTCTTCAGCTGCTATTCTCTCCAAAATGGAATGCATGGCTGGTGGATTTATTTTCAGTACCATTCTGATCACAAAGATGATTTGAAAAATCAAGATGTAAGTATAAACAGCAACATTATTACTTTTATGCAAATTTACAGAATGAACACTGATTAAATGTTAATACTACCAGACTAACTTATAAAGTCTATGCCTGCTGTAACCACTTATGAACAGGCAGTATATATACATAACTCAGCATAGAACTCAAATAACTAAATAAATGAAGGACATCAGCAGTGTATTCTTAGCTAACTGAAAGTCTGGCTTTTGGAAAATTCCATTACACCCGTGCATTTGCTTACCTTGGCCAGTCAAAGTCATCTGATGATGCTGTGTCTCCATCAACTCCACCAGACACATGGAAAAACTTGATAGATGGCTCCCCCTTCTCCTCCTGAAATGACCCTATGGAACCAAAATGATGTGACTGCAATGTGCCCCTTCCCAAATGATGCAAACAAGATCATTCAGAGCTCTCCAAACCAGGGTATTATCCACACACCCTCACACTATACATCACTCATTCATTTCTTTCTGCTGTAATGTGGCCTGTGCTAGGCAGAATGTGCAGATAAAGATACCAGTTTTTATTCAAACTAAAATTCTTGACTAGTATTTAGTGTGTAAGATATGTAATTATAATATAGCAAATGTCAGTCACTACCTACTGAGTACTGATTTCCTTGTGTGCATTTGAGAGTATCAGGTAACTTCTTATCACTCACCATCTTATTCCTTTGAGGGAGAAGCTCACACTATTTTTTTTTTAGCTAAGCTGGCAGCCAGTAAGCCCCAGGGACCACTTTCTATCCTCAAGCACTGTGGCTTCAGGCACATATGAGGGTGACCTTGCTCATCTTGTTACATGAGTGTTGGGATCTGAACTTGGGTCTTCATGGTTTTTACAGAAAGTCCTCTTAACCACTGAGCATCTCTCCAGACCCAATTATTTCTTCACAGAAGAAAAGTTTGTGGCTTGGAGCTATATCTCAGAGGCAGAGCAATTGCCCAGCATTCAGGGCCCTGAATTCAGTCTGCAGCGTGGGTAGAAAAGAACAAAGAAAAGCTTATCAGCTAATTATCCACGGTAAACATAAGGACACATGTATACTCTGGTGTGTGCTCTGTACATGCAAAGTAACTCCACCACACTGGCTTGATGTGGGAGTGTCATATATCAATCTGTTGATTTCATTGGCTCTAAGCAATAAAGAAACTGCTAGGCCCATTGGATAGGCCCACCCTTAGGTGGGTGGAGTAAACAGAACAGAATGCCGGGAGGAAGAGGAAGTGAGGTCAGACTCCACAGCTCTGCTCTCCGGAGCAGATGCCTTCAGAGAGACGCCATGCTACCTGCTCCAGGGAAGACGCACGCTATGAAGCTCCGACCCAAGATGGACTTAGGCTAGAATCTTCCCGGTAAGACCGGTGCTACACAGATGATAAGAAATGGGCTAGTCCAGGTGCGAGAGTTAGCCTAGAAGAGGCTAGATAGAGATGGGTCAAGCAGTGTTTAAAAGAATACAGTGTCTGTGTAATTATTTCGGGGCATAAGCTAGCCGAGCCGGGCAGGCGGCTGGGGTTTTGGGGACACAGCCCAGCCGCGCCCTTATTACTACACTGGCTTCTTATAGTTTTCCTCTAAATCAGAGAGCTTCAAGTCCACAGAGATAAGGAATGGCAGAGTGTACCTAAACATCCTCTCATGAAGCAGTCACTGGCAAGTGCTATTTAAGAATCTCCAAAAACTTGTCCAACTCCGAGATCAGAGCAGACAAGGGAAAGTCTGAGGTGTGAGTCCCCTCACTAGTGTCAGAGGGCAGAGGCAGGGGCTGAGTTTCCACACAGCCTGGTCATTAACCCACACAGACACAGAATATACCAGATCTTAAGTGTCACAGGAGTGAGTTAGTGTAGTGACTGAGAACACAGGCTCTGGTGTCAGATTGGTCTTTACTACCCCTGAGCTGGGAGACACATCCTCTTCAGCCCACGGGTCAGTAAATCTAACACATGGTGGGAACAACTAAAGGAAACGACAGAATGTATGTGACCCGCTCAGTACAGGACCCAGCAGAGAGTAGCGTGCAGGCTATCCAGCCTCTATCAGCACACAGTAAGTGAAAAGCAATGCTATAAAAGGCTAACACTGCATTCCTTCAGAAAATAAGCTTATAATACATGTTCCTAGAGAAGCTAAGTAAGAAGGTGAACCCAAAGACAAACACATAGGCATCCTCATGAATATTAACCTTCATCAGGCGATGAAAGGAGACAGAGACAGAGGAGCACGGGACAGAAATCTCAAGGTCCAAATCAGGAGCAGAAGGAGACGGAGCACGAGCAAGGAACTCAGGACTGCGAGGGGTGCACCCACACACTGAGACAATGGGGATGTTCTATTGGGAACTCACCAAGGCCAGCTGGCCTGGGTCTGAAAAAGCATGGGATAAATCCGGACTGGCTGAACATAGAGGACAATGAGGAATACTGAGAACTCAAGAACAATCGCAGAGGGTTTTTGATCCTACTGCACGTACTGGCTTTGGGGGAGCCTAGGCAGTTTGGATGCCCACCTTAGGAGACCTGGATAGAGGTGGGCGGTCCTTGGGCTTCCCACAGGTCAGGGAACCCTGATTGCTCTTCGAGCAGATGAGGGAGGGTGACTTGATCGGGGGAGGGGGAGGGAAATGGGAGGCGGTTGCGGGGAGGAGGCAGAAATCCTTAATAAATAAATAAATTAAAAAAAAAAAGAAAATAAGAACTTCATCAAAGCAAATCAATCATTGTGCTGCATCTTTTTTGCTTGTTTGTTTCTTTTTGAGACAGGGTTTCTCTGTGTAGCCCTGGCTGTCCTGGAACTCACTTTGTAGACCAGGCTGATCCAAACTCACTTAGATTCGCCCGCCTTTACCCCCTGAGTACTGGGACTAAAGGCGTGAGCTACCACCATGCCTGCCTCGCAGCATCTCTTTTTTAACTATACTGTATCTCTATCTCCACACAGTTCTTGGGGAAAGCTGCTGCTCTATTTTCTAAGTGTTCCCAAGTTTGCCATCTTGGGTGCTGTCAGGAGTAGTGTTCCGCACAGAGTCTGCTCTCCGCTAGTGCGTTCAGTCTTACCAGTTAGCTCTCTAAAAGTCAGCTCCAGTTTAGTTTGTTCTGGGGTGGATCCTCCCACAAACTCTGTCTGAGACTCCAGATCTGTGAATGCTAAATGGAGGGTCTCCTTCTGAAGTGACTTCTTAAACCAGGGTCCTCTCTCCTGGTCTGACCGAAGGTCAGGAATGGGAAAGCGAACAGAAAGATGCAGTGCTGGGGTGGCAACTTGTACAGACACCCGACGATTCGCAGGACTGTGAGAGTCATCTAGAAACACTTCAGTGAAAGCTTTATGCTGAAAGACATAAATCACAGCAGCGCTTAGCATTTCCGCAGATCCTATCATTGCTCCCCCACATGCCACAATGCATCCAGACACAAGTGAAAAACCACTACTGTATAATGAAGCTTCAAATGAAACAGCTATTGCCCAAATCAAAACTGCTGAGGCAAAAGCTGAATCTTCATACAAAAATAAGTAAAAAGAAAGACACTATAGATCCCTACACATCTTACCATAAACTAAAAAGAAAAGGTGTGAACCAGCCTACTACCAAATCCAACAAAACTAAAAATCAATACCATGCTCAACACTCAGTTTGAAGAATCTGCCCATTTTAGGCTGCCCTAAGGGGCCCAATATAACTGCTGCCATATACAAAGGCCAGTCTTACTCCTCTTTGCTTCCAGGCCTATGATCAGAGCAGGGCACACAAAGGTTCCAAGTGTTCACCAAATGACTCCTGAGTCCCCCACATACACCAGTTAAAATCATGCCATTCAAATAGAAGTCAATTTTTAATTTTCAATAAAATATCCTGAAACTAATAAAGGCTTCAACATTCATCTTCCGAGTCAGCGTCGAGCCTTTCCTATGGCAGCCTGGGATTTTTACAAGCAAGGCAAACATATAAGGCTTTACTGTGACATCTTCCTGCACATGTCAGTACGTTTTGTTCCCATTCATTCTTCTGCCAAGCCCCTCCCTGCTTCTAGCGGGTTCCCTTTCTTCTCTAAAGTTAGAAACCAGCATTTTCACAGATCTATTCTATCTCATCCCTATTGGACTTCTTGACACAAACTCTAATCTCATACTAAAGAAAACTAGGGATGGGACTGAAGAGATGGTTAAGAGCACTGACTGCTCTTCCAGAGGAGCTGGGTTCAATTCCCAGCACCCACATGGCAGCTTACAGCTGTCTGTAACTACCATTCCAGGAGATCTGACACCCTCACACAGACAGGCATACATGCAGGCAAAATATCAAGGCACATAAAATAAAAACAAATTTTTAAGAAAATAAAACCAAGGATGATAAGGTCATCCCAACACAGCCAAGGTTAACAGCAAATAGAGACTGGCCTATACACTTAAGAATGCTGCTTTAGTCTAAACACCAGGAACGATGGGTAAAACAGGCAGGAAATAAAATGTCTCTGCGCCTTTCCTTCTTGTCTTTTTAGATTGAATCTCATGTTTCCTAAGTGTGTTCCAAATGACAGCCGCCTGTTTGAGTCCCAGAGCAGATCTGATCGTGGGCAGTCACTGCTGTGTTGATTCCTTTCCCCTAAAGCTGCCTCTCAGGCTGGGCCTGGTCCTACAGGCCATACATTCAAACTCCCAATGTGCTAATACAAGTCCATGCCACATAGCAGAGCTGAGCAAAGTAATACAATACGATGCCAATCACTCTTCATTCTCAAAAGCAGACCTGTGCTACCTGGCTTTACTTTTTACACCATTCGAGTTTCTGGAATGTATGAAAATAAGACTTCATGAATATGTTACAGTATTCTCCAAGTCCAATCCCATTGTGCTACAATCAAATACTGTCAACTTATGGGCCTAGTCATTCTTCTGCATATCGTCTTTTTCTGCATGTACAGTTTAACATTAGTCTAAGGAAAGTGAGACAGAGTGGAGCATGCCCGAAGTTTCCTGCTGGGAAGGCTGAGACAGGAAGAACACAAGTTCCTGGCTGACCAACCTGAGCTAACAATGAGATGCTATCTCAGAAGGTTAAAAAAAAAAGTTTGCATGGAAAAACATTCTATTTCTCACTTAACCCTTCCTGCAGAGCCTTCTTCATGCAGCTGATACCACACAGCATACCCTGTTAGAAATAAAACAGGAAATGTCTTCCAGTAAAATTACCAGACCTTACCTGGTTCTCATCAAGGCAAAGAAGTAGCATTGTTGAGCTAGGTGGTGTACACTATGACCCCAGCTCTAGGGAGGTAGAGGCAGAAGGATCAAGAGTTCAAAGTCTTCCCTTGGCTACATATCAAGTTTTAGGTCAGAACTGCACAAGAAATTTAAGAGTAATTTTTAAGCCCAGCATGGTGGTGCACACCTTTAATCCTAGCACTCAAAAGGCAGAGGCAGGCAGATCTCTGAATTCGAGGCTAGCCTGATCTACACAGTGAGTTCCAGGATAGCCAGGGCTATGTAGAGATGCTGTCTCAAAAAGTAAAAATAATTTTTAAATGTCTACTTTTTACTATTATAAGTAATATTGCTCTGACATAGTCTATTTAATCTGTTAGGACTTTTCTCAGAAATCCCAATGCTTATGTCCAACGTCTACATACTTACCAAACTAACATGCTTATTATATGATGCATACATGTGCGAGGCCATCATCTCTACTGTGGTGAGTTTTTGTGGTTGAAGCAAGGAATTTAACCTATCCACGATACTGATATCCAGCTCACAACACACTGGATTTAATTTAATTTGTAATTCCGCCTTCTGAGGAACTGAACTCAGTCTTGCTTGACTACCCTTTAAAAAAAAACCACACACACACAATTATTAACAAAACTATAAAACTTAACAATTGTGACAAAAAAAATCCCATAACAATCTGCAGTGGTAGCCACAGGGAGGACTCACCTGGGGTCCTCTAGTCTCAGAGTGCTTATAGTAAAGCTGAAGACACACGGGGAGGTGGGCATCAGTCCCTTCTTTGGAATGGAACGTTAGGAGCTTAAAGACAAGGATGGAGATGAGTTAAAGCTAGGGCATTAAGCTGCAATCGATCATGGAAATCTACAGAGGCAGTACTGAGGTGAGAGGAGCTCTCTGAAGTCAGAAAAGCTGGCCCCAAACTTCATTTCTGCCTCTTTCTAGCAATGTAAATCTCACTCAAGCAGCAAACTTCTGTGAGCCTCAGCTCCTCATCTGAAGCAAGGGTTCAAACTGATCAATAGCTAAGAAAAAACTTTAAAACAAAATAAAACAGCAGGCTCATAACCTGTCTGCCTCCTCAGATAACTCTCATTTCATTTCAAATTATTACTACCTTCATTGAATAACCTTGAACGACATACTTTAAAATTTGTCTCAACAATCACAACAATAAAACAGTAATACTCTTTGTGGTGCTGGTATGCTCTAAAGAAAACTGTTATTATTCATTCGATTCTTAAAAAAGCAAAACAAATCTAAAAATCATCCAAGGGAGTATGCAACATTTACCTCTGTGTAGTGGGGAGGGACAGAATGAAAATCTGTTGGGAATAGACACTCCAAAAACTCCATTTGCTCAATCGACATGTCGGTGCTAAAATGGCGGGAAGCTGACCTTTGCCTCTGCTCATAGGACACTTTGACGCCAGTGCCTATAAATCTACCATAAAAGAAGAAAGAAGCATTTAAAAGTCTCCACAAGCTTCTAGATTAAACAATATACATAAGCCTAGAGAGCAACATACGAATGTTAGTATAATAATTACATGCTTACTCTACCAAGTTCAAGCTGCTAGTAATCATTAATATCCCTAAGGACATGAGCTTCACATTTCCTATTCCTTAGCATCTCTACTGTGGGGAATTTCCCAGGATGCCTGTATTGCCCAACACTGCTCCTCCTTCTTCGACACTCCAAACTTATCCTGCAGTGGATAAAATCTCAGACCTGGACAGGCATCATGGCACACACATGCCTTTAACGCCAGCACTTGGGAGGCAGAGGCAGATGGATGTCTAGAGTCTACACATAGTCAGTTCCAGGCCAGCCAGGGTTAGGCAGCAAAACCGTGCCTTAAAACAAAACAACTTAAAAAAAATTGCAGATCTGTAAAATGTATGAAATGGATTCTTAAAACTATCTAAAAACATCATTCAAGCTGGGCATAGTGGCAAACACCGAAATCCCAGTACTCTGGAAGATGAGACAGGAAGACCATGAGTTTGAGACTGGTATATTTTACAGTTGAGACTGTCCCAAAAACCAAGGACCAACAATGACGCAGAACTTTAAAACTTCAGTTGATGGGGTTCACGGTTTTTGTGTCATATTTTCTACTTGCAGATATCTGGAGATTTGACAAAACTGAGGGAAAAAGGTTCTTACAATGTAATTTGAAGTACTATGGTCCTAACATGTAAAGCATCTTTTGATGGTGGTTAAAAACTACTTCACATGTTAATTTTAACACTCCAGAAAATTTACATTAAAATTACCTTGAGCTAGGGGCAAGGGTTTAGGTCAATTGGTAGAGCACTAGCCTTGCATGCATGAAGCCCTGGGTCCAACCCCAGCACTGCCTAAAACCAAGCATGGCAGCTTACACCCATCATCTCATAAGGTAGAGGCACAAGGACAGAGAGGAATTCAGGGTTATCTGAGGCTGCCTGAAAGTTTGAGGCCAGACTGGACTATATATCATGAGATCCTGTCTCCAAAAACAAGCATTCTCTAAAATACAAATTTTCTTTGCCTCATTATACAAAATATCACTCACTTTACAGATCACCATTTATATTAAAATAAAAGGGTTTTTCTTGGTTTTTTTTTTTTGTTTTGTTTTGTTTTGTTTTTTCGAGACAGGGTTTCTCTGTAGCTTTGGTGCCAGTCCCAGAACTAGCTCTTGTAGACCAGGATGGCCTCGAACTCCCAGAGATCCGCCTGCCTCTGCCTCCCATGTGCTGGGATTAAAGGCGTGTGCCACCACCGCCCTGCTAAAATAAAACAACATTTGCATGCTAACCCTATAGTATCCAATTTAGTCAGCCCATCTATTAGGCCTCAACTCATGAGGGCTCACGGTTTTAAGAATCAGCAGAGTCTGGCGGTGGTGGTGTACACTTTTAATCCCAGCACTCTGGAAGCAGAGGTGGGTGAATGTCAATGAGTTTGAGGCCAGCCTCGTCTACAAAGTGAGTTCCAGGATAGCCAGGACTGTTTCACAGAAACCTATCTTGAAAAGCAAAAAAAAAAAAAAAAAAAAAAAAAAAAACATTTGAACACTCAGCCCAGGCTTGGTATTGCTACCCACCTCTCATGGCCTAGCACCAGCCTTTCCCAAGCTCTCCTCATCAGTACCACTCTCAGCACAGCACCATCTCTGCCACTGCCAGTGCCCTAAGAACCATTTCCATCATTTCAATAGTGATAGCAGGGATGAGGAGCTGGGCATTTGTGGCACACACCTTTAATCCTAGACAGAGGCAGTCGGACCTCCGGACCTCCGTGAGTTCAAGGCCAGTCTGGTCAACAAGCTAGTTACACCACAGAGAAACCCTGCCTCAAAAAAAAAAAAAAACAAAACACACAAACACACACCAAAAAAAAAAAAAAACCAGGGAGGAAGCTACAACCTATCTAGATCTATATCTGCATCATTCTCACACTACAATGTGAAGGAGAGACCCTATGGTATCTTTGTAGTACTGCAGTAAATTTCACTCGTTATCCACTGAAAACCAAACAGGGAGTAGACAGATGACACAGTGTGCATGTGGTTCTTTCTGAAGTAATCAGAGAGTTCACCTAAGGTGATCATGGGAACAAGCTTCTGCAAAGACTGCTCGGAAGGACTTAAAATCTTCTGCTGACAATCTTGTTGGGTCCATCTTTTCTATACGAGAGAAGAACGCGACGGCCAAGGGTGTCAATGGATTAACGTTTGGGGATGTTTCCGCTGGAGACAGAGGATCGATGTGAAGCACGGAGACTGAGAAGATGCCGACTGCCAGTCTACAGATGAACTCAGGCCTCGATTCATCCACTGAAACAGACCTAGAGGGCAGGGCTGAAATACATCCAGTTCTCTGAGTCAGGATTCAGAACATCTTAGACTGCTACCCTGTTCATCTGATATGCAGGACTTTTGCACCTAAAGCACCAAGAGTCCATCTCAGTAAGCAGAAATGTGTGGACACATCTTATAGACTATAAAACTGTGTTAGAAAAAAATTAAAATCAACCAAAAGCTCCACATCAAACTCTCTAAGTTTGGGAATTGTCCAATTAAATTCTGAAGAGCAAGGATCGAGTACAGAACAGTCACAGAGCAACTGCCTGGCATGCTCACGGTACTAAGAACAGTCACAGAGCAATTGCCTGGCATGCTCATGGTACTAAGAACAGTCACAGAGCAATTGCCTGGCATGCTCATGGTACTAAGAACAGTCACAGAGCAATTGCCTGGCATGCTCACGGTACTAAGAACAGTCACAGAGCAATTGCCTGGCATGCTCATGGTACTAAGAACAGTCACAGAGCAATTGCCTGGCATGCTCATGGTACTAAGAACAGTCACAGAGCAATTGCCTGGCATGCTCACGGTACTAAGAACAGTCACAGAGCAATTGCCTGGCATGCTCATGGTACTAAGAACAGTCACAGAGCAATTGCCTGGCATGCTCACGGTACTAAGAACAGTCACAGGCAATTGCCTGGCATGCTCACGGTACTAAGAACAGTCACAGGCAATTGCCTGGCATGCTCATGGTACTAAGAACAGTCACAGGCAATTGCCTGGCATGCTCACGGTACTAAGAACAGTCACAGGCAATTGCCTGGCATGCTCACGGTACTAAGAACAGTCACAGGCAATTGCCTGGCATGCTCACGGTACTAAGAACAGTCACAGGCAATTGCCTGGCATGCTCACGGTACTAAGAACAGTCACAGGCAATTGCCTGGCATGCTCACGGTACTAAGAACAGTCACAGAGCAATTGCCTGGCATGCTCACGGTACTAAGAACAGTCACAGGCAATTGCCTGGCATGCTCACGGTACTAAGAACAGTCACAGAGCAATTGCCTGGCATGCTCACGGTACTAAGAACAGTCACAGGCAATTGCCTGGCATGCTCACGGTACTAAGAACAGTCACAGAGCAATTGCCTGGCATGCTCATGGTACTAAGAACAGTCACAGGCAATTGCCTGGCATGCTCATGGTACTGAGCTCAACCCCAGTACTGGGGAGGGAAGGGCAGGACCAAAACAGATTTTTTTTTTTAACAAACAATACAAAAACACTGAGAAAAAGACTCAAGAAGCTAGGGTAAAATTTAATGATGGAGCACTGGCTGAGAACTGTCAAGGCCTCAGGTTCTATGCCCAATGCTACACATGAATATACATACACAGGCCCACACACACATACACACAGCACATATACACACATGAGCACACCTACACATATACACACAAAACACAACATAATCATATATACAAACATACATGTGCATACACTTACACACAAACACATATGTATGTACACATACACAAATACATATACCATATACACACAGGCACACGTAAACACACACATCACATATAAACACATAGGCTTACCTACACACCATACACATGCACACTCACGCAGACACACAAATCAGATAATTAACTGTAAGTTTTAAATTGCAATGATATGAAACATAGAATTTTTCTATAATATCTATGTATTTAAATATACAAAGACTATAATGAGTACCAAGCATAGTGGCATACACCTAGCAACCTAGCTAGCACCCAGGCAGTGAAGGTGAAAAGGTCAAGTGAGATCACGATCACAGTTAGTCAGTTTGCACTACATAAGACCTTGTGTCAAAAACAAAATCAAACAAACAAAAAATAGAATATAACGAATAAGTAACTATTCTAAAATATTTTCCAATGAACTACTCAATTATTCTTTTCTTTCTAAACTTTGTGATTGTCCAAGACTAAAAGAGAAATTACAAAAGACACACACACACACACAAAAATATAGCAGTACAGAGTGTAAGCTTGCAATGTACAAGGCCCTAGGTAACAGTCCCCAGAAGCACAGAAAAGAGTAGGTGGATGATTAATAAATAGATAGCTATGCATAGGTAGACAGACAGAGATACATAAATGATAGAGAGAGAGAAAAAAATGAATCAGATGTTTATTCTGAAAGTAGGGAAGGGGAAAAAGCAAAACACATTATCTTATAGATATGCTTTTCCTTTTAATTTTCAAGGCCTCTGGTGGAAACTAACCAGCTTTTGGTAAAGGCGCCGGGTGGACCAAGTCAGACGAGAATGCTGGCCCTCTTACAGGCTGCTCTTTGTGGTCCGCAAACTCTCCCCATGTTGGCTGTAGCTGCAAAAGATTGGTTTAAATACATAAATAAAGTGTAGGCTCTTAGAGGTGTCTTCTGAAGAACAGAGAATATGGAGTAATACTTTACCACAGTAGCACTTAGCGGCGATCCTGCAGGCGTGTTTGTGTATGTACTAGTCAGGGATAACTCCAAGTCCATGTGTGGAGGGTCTCCAAGGGGTGGAAGAGAAGACAGACTGTGAGACATGTCCATGTCGGCCATGGAGAAGAAAACTTCTTCTTCTAGAGAGAATTAGGCTTCATCACATGATATATTCCACCTATGTACTCCAAGTAGTTTAGCCACACTAATAGACAGCTGTGTGTGGTGCGCTGAGCACGGTCGTCAGCAGCACAGTAAACACACAACTGCACAGTCAGCAAAGGTCAAGTCTCCCCGAGTCTTTTGTGGGTTTATATGACATGCAGCAATACAGCAAATTTTTAGTTGTCATATGGCAAGTTACAAGCTAAAATTCAGATTTTTAAATAGCACAAGCTCACACAGGGCCCTAAGTTTCATCTCCAGCACCAAGCTGCAAAAGATAAAATTGTGTAACTATTTGCAATCTCTGGTTTCTTACGAATACAGCTATTTCCCAGATGGGAAAGAAGGACCAGAGACAATTAGAATTCTATTGACAAATCAATGTTTTCTCTCTAATGATTGTCTGACCTCACATAAATCAAGTTTGTTATGTCTCAAAGTTCTTAAGTAGGCTTTAATTTTTTTTACTTGGTTCACATTTCACCAGACTCTTACTATTTACACTAGTGCTCATACGGTCCAAAAATCCCTGTAATGAATAGTGGGTAATTATTACACCAACAAGATGGAAAGGTTATCAATGCTTCCTACTTAGGGCTGTACACTGCACACAATTATATAATGAGTTATTCCCAAGCTACTTATGTGTCGCTGTACATTTTTACAAACTGACTTTCCTTAGGGAAAAACACCATTGCTTAGGCCAACTATACACTTGAGAAACGGTAGTGCTGGTGCATCACTGTATTGCTGGTGAGCCAACAGAACAGAACCAAATGCCCCCATGTAGGGTTTCTGTTCCCCACTGCTAAATGTTTGTTCCACCAATGAAATAACATAGGTCTAGTGTTGACTGCGGAAGCTGCTTACCACGGCTAGAAGGTGTACGAGCTGTCTCTGTTTCATAGAAGCTTTTCTCTGAAGATACACCCATAGACAGAGAATCTTTCCTCAGATAATACCGGTTTAATTCCATCTGAATTCGATATTCATCTTCCTGCTGCATGGGTCGATTTTTCCTATCTTTATTTGCTAACCCAATTTTGCTAGAATTTTCTACAAGTATATAAAAAGAAACAAAAATTCAATTTGTAGTTAGTTATTTAAGCACTTCTTTCCAAAACCCCACTTATCCAATAGCAACCTGATCACACTAGCAGGAAGCCAGTTACATCAAGCAGGGGCCTAAGAAACATAAGCAAGTAGCAAACAATCTAAACTCTTAACTCTAGAAGATATAAGTACTTAAAATAATGTGTGTGAGTCATTGTATACAAAAATTACATTTTTACTGTTTGGGTTCTTTTGTTTGTTTGGTTTAGTTTTTTGAGGCAGAGTTTTTCTGTATAGCCCTGGCTGACTTACAACTCTCTCTGTAGACCAGGCTGGCTTTGAATCACAGAGATCTGCTTGCTTCTGAAGCATGAGCCACCAACTGCCTAGCTCAGAACAATTTTTCAAATGAATGTGATCAAATAACCTGAATGCAAATGTACAGCATGATAACAATAAAGTAATTAGCATATCTACTTAGAATGTACCTTAAATGCCATATACTCCAAAATAATATATTTTCATCAGTCTATGTTTTATATTTTCACCTAGCAGTTTCAAGAATTAGAGGAAATAATTATAACAGTCATACTTGCCTGGTCCAGCAATAGCTGCTAACATATCCAAAAGCAGATGTACCTGCCTTGGTGACAGGAATAGATGAATGGAATCTATCTGTCCATCAACATCCAACTTAAAGACATAAGAACAGTTGAGAGTAAGTACTTTACAAGCTCATCACCAGGAATTAGGTAGATGTTAGGGTACTAAGGTAAGTATCACCCTTGGTGTTGGGCAGCTCCACCTAATTCACACAATTTCAGCTAAAGGGCATATAGACCAGCAACCGTGGCTGCAAGAGGGAAAGCCCTGAGAAATTCCATGTCAGCAAGTCCAGCATCATGCTGTCTCTAAGTCTTCTGGAGACTGTAAACACAGCAACAAGATGGTATTCATCACCCTTCAGAACAACCAAATCCTTAGAACCAATGGTGTCAGCGCCTGTGAGACTGGGTCGGCCACACTGGGACTCTACAGCATGCTTCTCAGGAGCCTACTGTGCGCGCTGCACGGATACTACTTTCTCCTGCACAGGAAGCTAGAAGCCACAATCGAAACCCAGACAGAAATCAGCACTAATGAATGCTTTCTTTCTTGTTCTCTGTGCACACTTTCCCCTCCTGTCTCACTTGGTGTGGTGAGCACCAAGCCATCACCCAGCCCCTATTCTCTACTTATTACTGTTTCTGTTTTACAGACAAGGACACAGACCCACAAAGCAAAGTTAACATTAGCTCTGCAGCCAGATCTGAACCTAGGCAGACACAAATGCAAAGCCTTACTCCTTCTATGACATGGCTCTCCTGTTGTGCCTACAGACAGTGTTTTATGGGGTTCCTTACAGACTGGTGATACCCAGGCCATATCCAGAGTGGGGAAATGTGTTTCTGTTACTGGACAAGTTTATTTCTTGTACTGAAACCACAATCTCTGGTTTTCATTGAGATGGAAAATCAGGAGTTTCATTTCTAATTGTCATAAGGATGCTTCATTATGGGTACATTCTGAATTTGGAATACAAAAAACAAATTACTCACTGGTATCTTTTAAAAATATAAAACACTGGAAATAACAAAGCCAAAGCAGTCCCCTGCTACTGTATAATACTTTCCCCAAAAATCCACTAAAATTGAATGTGTGATATACAACAGCCTCCAGAGGCACTATCTCAGAACTCATAGCTGAAAGACTCAGGTTTAAGGAATGCTGGGAAAGACTAAAGCTCTAACCTCATGCTGCCCTGTTACATCTACTCTAAGCTCTGTGCTGCCCACTACTGATCTCTAGAACTTAATTTTTCCATATAATATTCATTTACATTAAACAAAATATACACGTTAGTATACAAAAACATTAATGTACAGGCAAGGATGATCGTATCTCCAAATATTCAATACTGGCTGGAACTGGACTATAATACCACCATACAATACTACCACCTGCTACTCTGTCCCTTAGTATGTAGAACTCAAAAATCAACATACAGAATAGTAACACATATCAAAATACAGTGTGCAAAACTTTACATCTGCATGGAAATCAGAGCTTATGGATGTAGACCATATCCAGGCAAACAGAACCATGAAAGCTTTGCTCATGGGTCTTACTTCTTTAAGAAATGTGCTCCCAAAGCCAGCTGGGGGAGGGAAATGGGAGGCGGTTGCGGGGAGGAGGCAGAAATCCTTAATAAATAAATAAATTAAAAAAAAAAAATGTGCTCCCCAAAGACATACAAGCTCTGGTTTCCCAAGGCTGTTGCCACAGCAGGGCAGTCCCTGCAGTATTTACAGCTACCTACACTATCTGCTCCATTAGCAACCTCCTCAGAAGCCAGCAGCGGGAAGACCTGGTCAAGGACTTCTTAACCTGAGAGTAGTTCACAAAAAGGAAAGCAGGAAATCTGGGCCAGAACACTGAGAGTGAAGGAAGATAGTAGATACTTAGTCACAGGACAACCCACAGCAACTAATCACTATGCCCCTGTGTAGATTAAATAAATACCTGTAGTTTTACAGAGACAACACAACAATACTGACCTTGGCTCCTGGAAGCACTTCATTCTGTTTCAAAGTGAGACTCAATTCCAGTCTGCCCACTAGACCTCCAATCTGCACTGGATCCGAGGGTGCTATCTCTGGTAAAGTTCTAGTTAATTGTGGGTGTGGCTCATAAACAATTTTGGGATTCCAGCTAGGTGACAGCTTTGGCTCAGTTTCCTACAATAATGTAATAAAAATAAAGTAACTATTTTAGCACAAATGAGTCCGGGTGTATATAAATGTCACCTTGGATTTGACATGAGAACTGCATCATCACACTGGACATACCATTATCTACGGCTAAAATGGAACATTACTGTGTTAGTACAGCACCTTGGAAATAAAAACAAGTCATTGAAAAAGACTTTATGAGACTAGTGCAGAGCCAGCAAGATGATCCAGTGGGTAAAGGCATTTGCCCCAAACCTGGAGACCTAAGTCCAATCCCACAATGTACATAAAAATGGAAGAACTGACTCTACAAAGTTGTCCTCCGATCCCCACACATATGCCCCCAAATGCAGTACACACAAGTTTGTATGTGTATCTATGCTCGTGTACATCGTACATACACAGTATCTGTTCAAATAATATACAATGTGTAAACCAAATCAATATCGAAGTAAGGTCTATAATCCCAGCATTCAGGAGGTTGAGACAAGAGATTACTAGTTTGAGGTCAACCTGAGCCACACATTGACAAAGTGAGAGACTCTGCCTCAAAAAAATAAATAATTTTTTTAAAAAAGAAAAGATCTGACTTGAATATAAAGGCAAATTATAGATGTACCAACTTATAAAAAGATTCTGTGCTTTGAATTAAAGGCTCTTAATAATAGAAAACACTAAGTCAGAGTCCATGATAATGTTCACTAACAGAGCCTTTAAGCCACGGAAGGTAGCACAGCTTTTTAATGTGAAAGGATGAGGCACTGCATGAGCCATGTTTCCAGTTGCTGTGACAAAATACCTGGCAAAGAAGCAACTTAAGGAAGAGGGGTTTCTTCTAGCTCCTGGGTGCAGGCACACATTCCACCAGGGTGTGAAAAGCAAGGTGGTCAAAGGCCAGCTGCTCCCATGGCACCCACAGTTAGAAAGCAAGCTACAGCCAGGTGGTGGTGGTGGCGCACACCTTTAATCCCAGCACTTGGGAAGCAGAGGCAGGCAGATCTCTGAGTTTGAGGCCAGCCTGGTCTACAAAAGTTAGTGCCAGGACAGGCTCCAAGGCTACACAGAGAAACCCTGTCTTGAAAAACCACAGAGAGAGAGACCCACATTTAGGGAAGGCCTGCCCACCTAATCTAGAGGATCCTCACAGGCATGCCCAGAGGCTTGACCACTAGGATTGGCTCCCTCAGATGTTAGCACCTCATTTTACCTACAGATATGTAGGAAACATTTCTCCATTAACTAATGAGCAGAATTCTTGGAGGGAGGAGCTGCCAGCCAGGGCTGACTCCATGGCCCTTCCATTGCACATTGTAGGCCAACTTGATTCCAATGGCAGGCAGCAGCAAGTCTAGCAGGATGGGCAGAGATTCAGGGGTTCAGAGCTGGTATCAGCTACATTAGCTAAGTATCTGAATTAACAAGATTTGCTAAACCAGAGGGAGACTCACTAATGAATGTCTATTTGGGAAAACTTAACAGTCCCCTGGTTCTTTACTCTTAGAGACTCACTAGTAGATCAGGCTGCCCTCCTATCTTAACCTCTCGAGTGCTGTACTCCCATACCTGAATGAAACTTCTAAAAAATTGTGACCATGTTTTTGATTGTTTTGTTGAATTGGTTTTTGGTTTGATTATTTTGAGACAATCTCATGTGTCTACATACACCCAGTTGGCCTTGAACGCACTATCTGAGGATGCACCTGGGACTTCAGGCTTGCTTGGCCAGCCCTCCACCAACTGAGCAACACCTCCACCACTATCTGGGGGATTGTTTCATTTTTCTTACCACTGGTGCAGTTGAACACATGGGGGAAGATTTTGCTGAAGCAGAAAATTCATCCCAGAAGAGAGACACTCCAGAGAGCTGCAGCAGTTTGTGAGCAAACGCTGTGGGCTGATGCACATTGACTCCTGAGAACTCATCGGCAGTCTCATCACAGTACACGGTTCTGAAAGGTACAAAAGGACATTTGTAAGGAATTCCTGGGACATGTACTTTCAATGAGATGAGTTCAAAGCCAGTTTGATCTACAGAGCTAGTCAAACGTCTGGTGTAGTGTCCCGAGTCCTGTGCGGGCACGCTTAGCTACACACTGTTCTTCTGTAGTTCTTTTCAAGTGTTCATTGGATTGTAAAGGAGCAAGAAATTCCTGGTCCTCGTGAAAATGGGTTTAAATCAAAAAATCCCCTGGATCCAGTGGTTCAGAATTATCAGATACCTTGATTTCAGTTCTTTTTGCTGAGATTAAGTCATGAAGTTTGTAGCTAAAGAGCAGGAAAGAATGGGTGCTGTTAGGTCCTTCAGCTCGGGTTATGCCTATTTCACTGTTTGGAGAGGCTTGCTTATCAGGGAGATGCTAATGAATAAATGGATTGCGTCATGGCAAAAAAAAAAAAAAGACAGTGCTTTTAAGTTAAAGTGAAATGTCAGTGCTAGCACCCCTACAACTATGCCTATGAGAATGCTTGCAGCCCAGTACAGAGAAGGTAGAGGGAGGAGGACCAGGATCAAGGGCAGTCTGAGCTACAGGAGATTCTGTCTCAAAAGAATTTTGCTTGGTTGGTTTTGTTTTTCAAGACAGCATTTTTCGGTGTAACCCTGGCAATCATGGGACTTCTATGTATACCAGGATGGTCTTGAACTCAAAGAGATCCATCTGCCTGACTGTCCCTGTGCTGAGATTAAAGGTGTACCCCACCACCACCCGGCAAAAGAATTATATTTAATTGGGAAGGAAAGGGGGGATTAGAGGGAGTAGAAACAAACAGGATAGAATAACTCGTGTATGTGTGTTAAAATACATTATGTGTGTGAAAATATAATAAAACTCACTTTTATATTTTCATGTCTATAACATATGTCAGAATCACTGCACTAAATATTTAAATAAGTAAAATAAAATGTTCACAAAGAGAGAGACCTAAAATCTAAGAAGGATAACTTTAAAGGGCTCTTAAAGTTCAGGGAAAAAAACAATAACTTCCTAAAGTTAACCCAAGGGGAACAATCCTTATCTCCCTCACAAAACTGAGTACTGCTTTATAACCCAGGCTGTCTCTAACTCCCAACCCTTTCCTACCTCCTCTTCCCAAGTGCTAGGATTACAAGCATAGAGTCATAGCAAAACCCCATTTGTCTCCGATGACTTTGTCTTGAAATCTTTTGCTAGCAACCTCCAGTTTAATGAGATAAATAACAAGGCTCTAATTGGATATTATTGATTCATTATATACCACCTAAAGTAATGCACCCTACCTCAAAAGATCTGTAACAACTATTTTACTTTTAAGTGTATCTTTGTTAAAGATTACAACTGCAAAAATAACTGTACAAACCTTGGAAAAGGCCCAACTAGATGCACACATAATGGGTCTTTGGTATTCACTGTATATTTTTAAATGTATTTATGGGTATGTGTATCTGTGTGAGTATACACCATGTGTATGCAGGTACCCAGGGAGAACAGTAGAGGGCATTGGATCTCATTGAATTAAACTTGTAGGTCATTGTGAGCCGCTCTACATGAGTGCTAGGAACTGAACTCAGGACCTCTGGAAGAGCAGGAAATGCTTTTAACCACTGAGCCATGTCTCCAGCTCCCCTCAAAGAACATTTCTGTTGGGAGATAATATAACATGGCCATGGATGAGCAGTAACTACCTCAAATCAATACTGTGTCAGAACTCTAGAGAATATACATAAAAAATAAAAGCAACATGTCTGACTTAAGCAAATTATCATTAGATATTTAACCTTAAAATAACCCTCACAAAGTCCTCAAAAGAAACACCACCATCATCCTTTTTCAATAATGAAGTATGCAAGCCAAGCACCATAAAGTTAAGTCTTTCACATTAAGAATTAATTAATGCACTTAAACATTACACTGTGCACATGGGAATAGTGGACACTCTGTAAAAGAACCTCAACATACTGGCACTCAAGTTAACTAAGAAAATTGCTTATTAGACAAGCTCAACATAACACTGGATATGATCACATGCTAAATGATGCTTACAGACTCTGTAATGGGATGAGAGGATAACTCAGATTGCTGTATTTACTCTGAAATTGTACAATCCATTAATTTAGTATCACCTCTGGTCTCTCGAAGTGTCCCAAAGTGTAATGTCAGAAACAGTTTCCAGACAAAAGAATCTTACCTCTCTACTCGGATCTCAAGTGCAGCTCCAGTTTTGGAATTTTCTGGCACATGTTCAATTCTTAACACGGTGTCTATAAAAGTAACTTTCACTCTTCTTAGCACTAGAGCAAATGAGCAATCGTCAATGAAAAACCACGAGTACACCAAATAAAAACCCGACCTCCACCTCGCCCCCTCCTCCAGGCTGCTGGGGACCAAGCAAAGGCCTCTTCCATGCTGGGCAAGTGCTTCTTCCCCATCACTGCTGCCTCCCATCCACTCTCAGTAAAGAAATAATTCCCAGTCTGGTAAGAAAATTAAAAAGGCAGATTTCTTTCCTTTTGAATGCCCAGAAACTGAATTTTGTAAAATACAACTGTACTCAAAGCATATCACCAAGCTACATCACAACAGAAACTTGGGATAATGTAGATTTGTAGCCTGCTGGATCCTTCCATGGGTTACAACTAAAACAAGGAGAAACTGAGTGGAATGTTTAAAACAGCCTGGATCCTAAAGTACTGAAGTGAGAACAGTAATTCTTTTAAAATCACTGCAATGGAATGGTCTCGGGCCCCAGACCACTACAGAAAGCTTGGGCTGTGAAGGTCTACATGATGCAAACCTGTTTCAATGGTTTCCGCAAACTTTTCCAGTCCTTCGAAAGGCTGGGATGCTTCTCCTTGCTCATCTGTCAGTTTCTGGCTAAGACACTCCTTTGCCAGCTGCATACTGCTGGTCATGAAGCTTGACCAGTACATAGGCTCAGACCCAGTCGCTGCAGAAAGTACAATAAACCTAAATAATTTCTGTTATGTTAATGGCATTTCTTAAAGTATTATATTTATGATAGATTTTTCAACGCTATGATGTTACCTGTGAGAAATTATACTAGACATTTAAGAACCACCTTACAATAACAGAACAACAATAAAAATACAGGATAAAAATCCTTGCAGAGTTGGGCAGTGGTGGAGGCAGGGGCAGGCAGATCTTTGTGAGTTCGAGGCCAGCCTGGTCTACAAGAGCTAGTTCCAGGACAGGCTCTGAAGCTACACAGAGAAACCCTGTCTCGAAAAAACAAAAAAAAAAAACAAAACAAGTAAACAAAAAACCCTACAACATATTCTTATTTCAAGTTTTATTTTATCAAATTTTAATTCATATATTCATTCAACAAATTCTAGCAGGCATATTTACTAGTACATGGCACCATGCTGGACATACAGAGCAAGAGCTGGCAAATGCCCTCTGTAAAGGGCTCAGGCAGTGGACAGTTAGGCTTTGTGAGCAATGTGCTGTTTTGAGCAAAGCTCTCGGAGTGCCAAAGCAGCTACAGAGTAAACAAACAGCATGGGGATGTTTCAGTAAAATTTGACTTAATGAAAACAGGTGGTAGACTAATTTAGCCTGAGAGCTGAGGTCTGCTGACCAACTACAGAGATAGAAAAATTATGAGCTATGTACTTAAGACAGTTTACCACACATTAGAAGAAAAAGATGACAAGGATGAATATGGAGGTCTCACCAGGAACTCCAGCATCAGCAGATGACAACAGCCGCAGAACCGGTACAAATGCGGGTGGAATAAAAGGGTGTCCTCATAGGACTAAACACAAGGGCCCTAAGAACCCTTCCCAGACCCCTCCTACTGAGGAAATCCATACTTCCATACACTGCTCAAAACAAATTGACATATTACTACAATTACTGCCTTCCAAAATGGAACTTAAAGGCCATTTTAATAGGCTGCTTTAAAGAGGAAAATATTTCAAAGCTCAACTTCCAAAGGGAGTATTTATTCACCATGGTTAAAAGATAGAATCAGAGCCAGGACTGGTGGCACAGGCCTTTAACCCCAGCACTAGGGAGGCAGAGACAGGAGGGTTTCTGTGAGTTCCAGGATAGCCAGACCTATATAGTGAGATCCTTCCTCAAAAAAAAAACCCTAATAATAATGATGATGATCAAATAATTTTTGTTGTCACTTGGGTTTTGTTTGAGATAGAATCTTACTATGTTCTCAGGATGACCTGAAACTTGCATCATCCTTCCTGAACCTCAGCCTGAGAGATGAGATCACTGGTATGTGCTACCATACCCTGCTAGATGCAATGTTCTTATAAAGTAAATTATCTAGGAGCTAGGATGATAGTTCAGTCAGTAAAGTTCTTGCTTTGCAAGCATGAGGGCCTAAGTCTGTGCATTTAAAAAAATTAATATGGTGATCCTGGCACCAAGGAAGAGTGACAAGCAGATCCCTGGGACTCTCTGGCCCACCAGCCTTGCCTATGTAAGTCCAGACTAACAGAACCTGTCTCAAAAACATAAGGTACACAAAAACAATAGAGGATGTCCTCTGGCTTTCAAATTCATGCACATAAACACAAATATCAGATTGTTTCCAGGTGTGGTGAAACACTGCTACAATTCCAACACTCAAGAGGCTGAGGCAGGAAGATCATGGGCTCCAATCATGGACAGACTGGCTGCATAGTGAAACTTCCCAAAAATAAATGAATTAATGAATAAAATATTTAGAGCATTTCTACTTTCAAAATAGATCACTATAGCTCTATGAGTTATCATTTAAACTTGTTTTCCAGGAGACATTTGGATACATTCATACATGGCATTACCTAGATGATCATGTCTATCCATTTCTCTGAGTTACACTACAGTTGAGAAGCACATCCCTTATCCAGACCCACCTTACATAACTGTCATCATTATGGATGTGGTGAAAGTTTTTTTGTTGGCAGTGGTAGATTTTTAGGAATTTTTGTTGGTTTGTTTTGGTTTGGTTTTTTTGGTTTTTCAAAACAAAAAAACAGGGTTTGACTGTGTAGCCCTGGCTATACTAGAACTAACGCTGTAGACCAGGCTGGCCTTGAATTCAGAGAGATCCATGTGCCGCTGCCTCCCAAGTGCTGGGATAAAAGGCGTGCATCACCACCAGTGCCCTGATAATGTGATGAGTTTTAAATTTAGTGTTATAATCATTCACTGTCATTATTCTTCAACACTACACCGATGAAAGTCCCTTCAAGTTCAGTCCTGGAGGCTGGAGAGGTCAGCAGTGAAGAAAGAGCCTGTACTACTCTTACCTGAGTTTGGTTCCCAGCACCCACTCTAGTTCCAGGGGATCCGATGCTTCTGACCCTTAGAGAAATACACTCATGTGCATACATACCTAATCCCACTCCCTACATATACATAATTTAAAATAACAAAAACTTAAATTTAAAAAAGTCTAATCTTATGCCCTTCCAACATTTCTCCATGAATCATTGAATAGTCTTCCTCATTTGAAAACACAATATTTTTTAATCTTCAAAATAGAAGTCACTTCAGAAAATTGGAAATAATCACATATTATCTATACATTAGTGTTCAGGAGTATGAATAAGGAGGGAACATTCTAAAGGTATACTTACATGCATCTTTCAAAGTACTAAATCCTCTTATTTAATCAAATGAACATCTCACAAATCCAGTTCAAAGTCATAAATCCAACGCTCAATTTTTACAATTGGGCTGACTTCTCAACCTTCATAGGGTCGAGATTGAATAAGCAGAACAGGCACATGCAACACACTTACCTACACGAGGTCTAGGTCGGAAGACCATCTCTAGTCCTCTCACTTCCAGTGCACAATTGTCCTGCAGCAAGGAGCCCCATGGAACTGACAGGGAAATTGACTGAATGAATCCTTCAGTGACTTCTAAAGGTGCGTCTGCTGACTCCAGGATTTCATTAAGACACTAGAGAGAAAAACCAAGTTCATTTTGAGATCACACGTGATTTAAAACACAGAATGCCAACTTTTTCAGCGATGTGAATATGCCCACAAATGTGCTGAGCACTGGAGATTTAAGAAAGCCACAGCTGGGCTGGAAAAAGGCTCAGCAGCTAAGAGCACTGGCTGCTTTTCCAGAGGACCAGGGTTGGTTTCTGGGACCCACAGGGTAGCTCACAACCCTCTGTAGCCCCAGTTCCAGGGGATCCAACACTCTTCTGGCCTCCACAGACACACCTTCTGACAGCACACAGAAAGGCCATAGAAGGCAAAACATTTGCTCTTTGCCTGCTAGTCCTCCCACACACTGACAAGTCCATTCCTTCACTCTGCGAGTACAACAGAGTCTGAGTTTTCAGGATCCCAGTATACACTGAAGACTGTCCAGCTTCGTGAACTGAACAACTGTTGGATTCTCTGACTTTCCTTTGGTAGAGAGCCATTGTTTGACTAGTTAGAGCACAGCCTGTAAGCCACTCTAAACCCCCCTTTCTGTATACATATACATTCAATCAGTTCTGTTCCTCTAGAGTCCTGACTAATAGAAAAAGCTTGCCTCAGGAGGTCTGTCTGAACCCTAAAGATTTTCCAAGGATTTATACACAAGGATGTTTTTTTTTAAGTCTCTTAAGACAGGGTTTCTCTGTGTAACAGAGATGTCCTAGAACTCTCGTAGACCAGGCTGGCCTCAAATTCAGAGATCTACCTGCCTCTGCCCCCCAAGTGCTAGGATTAAAGGTAGCAAGGATTTTTTATTACAATTTTAAACTAATAAATTTACATGTATTTGTTGTTTATTATTTAGTGCGGGAATATTTGCACATACGTGTATGAAATATCTGTGTTGTGTTCTCACTGGTGAACACACAGATGCATGTGCTCACTGTGTGTGCACATATAAGGTCAGAGGTCAATGTCGGGTATCCTCCTATCCTCCACAGCCACTCCCCACCTTTCCAAACAAGGTCTCTCACTAGATCTAGAACTTGGTGATTGTGCTAGGCTAGCTCCACAGGGGCGTCATTGTACCTGGCTTCCTACAAGGTGCTGCACATCCAAACTCCAGTCCTCATGCCTTCAGAGAGAGCACTTTATCAACTAAGCTTCCCAGACCCCAGTCCTCAACTCTTACATCCTCATCCCATCCTAGCCCCGAGGACTGCTGCCCTACTTTTTCAAAGTCTAACTTCCCACGGCTTCTGTGACATGCCACCATCTTTCCAATCCATTACCACTTAAAATATGCTCACATAAATGTCATTTTCTGCCTGTTTCCCCACCCACTCTCCACATTGCACGCATTCTCTGCGCACCACTCATATTGATGGCTCCCAACACTTATCAATGCCAATCCTCTAATCCCTCAACCTGTCATACAGCCCCTCAAATCCCCCTCCTTCTCCTCCTCCCCTTCTTCTCTCCTATTAGGCTGGTGTAAAACAAACTGCAAGGGCCAGAAGGTAAAGCCTGACAATTGGAGTTTAATCCCAGGACAAGGAGAGAACTCACTACCACAAATTGTCCCCCAACCTCCACATGTATGCCACAGCATCTGGTAGGAGAGCGCCAACTTGTCCTGACTGCCACATGTATAATGTGACATGCACAAGCCAACTGCATACGCATGCATACAAAAATAAGTACTTTTTACAATCTCTGCTTCAGGATTTGAAGGACTCTTACAGAGCATCATCTGCACCCTGCTGGATTTGAAGAGGTGGTCATCGGCTGGAGAGAGGCAGCTGAGGCAAACTCCAGAGCCAGTATGTTCAACTTTTGAAAACACTGATTGTACAAGGTCCAGTCAGATGTTGTTGGAGAACTGAGTCCTTTCCGTTGACCAATGCCAGTTGTAGGCACTGCATTTTGGGGTGTTTCTCATGGGTTTAGTGAGCACACTCATCAGATGTAAGGGCTTTGCCAGGACACAGAACTCAGACAACAAACAGTGACCATGACATTTTTTGGTGCAAGTTCGACTTTGGAAAGTGCTATGGGGCATCTTCTCTCCCAGACACTGATGTGGCATCACTGGTTGTCACACACAATGCACTTTTCATGGCACATCACAACCCAATGGAGACCTGGTGCGTTGTGAAGAAAAAGGAGAACCGTACTATGGCAAGCCCATAATACTATACAACAAAAGGACAGGTGACTGACCACTAAACAACTTCACAAAAAAATATAATATTGAACCAAACTGAAAAAAAAAACAGAAAAAGAGAAGAAAAATAATAAAAATAAAAAAATAATATTGTGAAGAACCCATTTTACAGAGCTGCGGGAACACTTGTCTTTTGGATAAGTCACTGTCAGTTCCATAGAAATCTTGTGGAATCATGACATTTCTCCCTTCTACAGTATCCCAGCAGTGTACAGACCTGACTTTTCCTGTAGGGAAAACCCTGCACACAAACCATGAAGACTTGGTATGAAAGCATTCACTCAGTCAAACCTTTGTTCTCAACATAAAAGCAGTCCTGCACAGCTTTCTTTACTGACATTACTCATTGATTAGAAAGGAGCCCGAAGCAGGGGCATTGAATAGACAAACAGTATGTCTACTCTAACAGCAGACTCAGGAAGGTGTAATCTACTGGTCTTCTGCTTAACCTAACAAATTGCTAATATTCTGTATTTACCCTTCACCTTGGTTTCAGTAAACATAAGCTCATAGTCCAGGAAATTAACTGTCTATACAGGGAAAAGGCCTGAGTCGCTAAAACTAGCTTCAGAGAGAAAAAAAAAATCTCACTTGGGCACCCTGCTAAAGTCAAAAGCAAATTGCAAAAATCCAAAACTATAATTACTTTTATGGCAAGCTAATAATCTTTTCTATCTCACCAGCAACTATTGCCTCTAATAGCTGTCCAGTAAGAGTCTTCCTGCTATTATGTTTGACATTTTTCATATTAAAAATGGCTTCAAGTCTTTTGATAAGTTTAAATCATTTTAAAAAGTTTTTGAATACCTGACCCCGAAAATGAAGTCCTCCATATAAAATAGAAAAGATAAGCTCAGAAATGCTTGTTTCTGTATTAAGTATTTCCATAATTTAAATTCAAAACCTGGGTGTCCTATTTCCATCCTCGGACAAGCTGGGTCTAAGGATGATGCTTCATACCTCACATTTTTATTCCCTGGATTTTTCTAGCAAGAATGTTGAGTTTTGTCATTTATATGAACAATTAAAAGATATCTAAGCATTTTCAATTGTGCAAAAGCCATGACAGCCTTTGCACTTTAGGGATCTGTCAACATCAGCAAACCATCTAAGAAACTAGATTCAATGGGATTCTCTTCTCTATATACACCAAATTTACTACCCCAATTTTGTAGCCACATTAACATTCTAAATATAGTTGTTTGAAGGCTGTATTACAATATTGAAGGATAATATCAAAAGAAAACAGGAGTTCTTACTAGAGTCAATAGTTCAAGAATTTACACTGGGCCCACTAAGCTACAGTACACTTTCCCTAAGTGTGAGATAAGTAAATAGCTTACACAGACTTCTCTGTACATTGAATGATAAGAAGCTGAAATTCACTCCTGTGCAATTCAAAGTTTATTGATTGTAGCAGCAGGAGAACCTTCTCAAGCTGCTCAGTCACACTGGCTTCAATGACATTCTCTTTGCTAGTCCTGTGAGATCTAATGGCGCTGGAGCTGACAGTGGAGCCACCTGAACCAGCTCTGAAGCGTCACTTCTCTTTAAAGCCATCTGTTTTCAGTGTTCACCAGTGAGTTCCATGCACACAGTCAGAAAAAAGGTTGTACTCTAGTCTCTACTGTAGCATTGGGCAAATAATTGCAAATTAGTGCTTCTTGAACTGAAGTCAATTTTTATTACACACACATACACCTATAAAATGTAAGTACCAAAGTAATAAAAAATTATTAAAGTGAAATTAAAAGGCTCCAGGGTAATAATAATTCATTGCTGTCTACATTCCTAAACATACCGAGTTCTCATGAGAAAAGGATCAAGTCAGGCAAAAAAGATCCAGCCGGGTGAAAAGAATCAAGCTGGACGTAGTGGACCACACCTTTAAGTCCAGCACTCAGGAGGCAGAAGCAGATGGATATTTGAGATTTCGAGGCCACCCTGATCTACAAAGTGAGTTTCAGGACAGCAAGGGTTGTTAAATAGGAAAATGAGAGAGAGAGAGAGAGAGAGAGAGAGAGAGAGAGAGAGAGAGAGAGAGAGAGAGAGAGAGAGAGAGAGGGAGAGAGGGAGGAAGGGAGGGATCACTGTTCACTTCACTATCCCATAGTCCAGCCCTTGGTAGTATCACATGTTAAACACTCCATAACTGTAGAGAGCTGTGTGGAGCCGCACCTGACTCCTATTATGGCTAAGGCCTGATCACGCAATGATTGTCAGCTGCTTGCATATGCGTGGACCTATGGGCAGTGCCCACCTGGCAATCCAGGGTTGGCGGCCCGTGCCTTTTTAAGGGCTGGAAGAGGCTTGCCTGGGGAGAGAGAGAGAGAGAGAGGGAGAGAGAGAGAGAGAGAGAGAGAGAGAGAGAGAGAGAGAGAGAGAGAGAGAGAGAGATTGCTGTAAAAAAGTCCTGAATAAACTGCTTGCAGGAAGAGCTCCGGAGTTGCGTCTTCCTTGCTGGTCGAGGCAGGAGTGACAAATGGTGGCCCGTATGGGGAACCTCCAAACCTCTCTCCGTGGAGCCCAGAACTTGCTGCAGTCAGGGGGTGCACCGGACAACCTCAGGTAAGGCTGAGGATCCGCGACAAAAAGCGGGTTTTTCGCTCTCGCAGGTAGAAGAAGGGAGAGCAGGGCAGTAAGAGCTGTGACAAAAGCGGACAGGTCAAAGTGCAACTAAAAGAAAGAATAGGATTTTAGAATGGGTGCTTCAACATCACACCTGATTTTTCTGGCTCTTAAAGAGCTGTTACGTTCCAAAAATTTAAAAATAAAACGGAGCACATTGGAGAGGTTTTTGGTTGAATGTGACACAACTGCCCCTTGGTTTGCCGTCTCTGGCAATCTTAATGTGTCATCCTGGGACAAGCTTGGTACGTTATTCATGTGGTTTGAATCCCCGAGATCTCCTGAAATATTGCAGTGGAGTGTGAGCAGAGGCTCCAAGACCAAGCGGCTCCAGGCAGCCAGCACTGAGGGGCTGCAACCCGTGCAAACCCCAGAACCTGCCTCGAGGACTAAGGAGGCAAGAATGCTATGCCAGCTTTCAGCGCAGGCCTCAGGGCGCAGAAACACAGCACAGGTGCGACAAGGCTCCTTAGCCTGGACCTCTGTCACAGCCCAGGGCAATTGGCTGGGCAGGGATCCACCCCACCCCCATGGGCTCAGGGCCCGCACAGAGCTGGGGGAGATGGAACCTATGCCTCTCCCCAGTTGCTGCTATGACCTGCGTCCTAGCACGGCTGGAAAATGGCAGTAAATTGCAGTAAGAATGCAGCGTCCCCACTCAGCAGGAAGTAGCCAGACAGATTGACAATGCCCAAATTCCCTAAAACATGGTGTAAGTGGGGCCCATTCAGTGGTTGCAGAGCAGCAAGCCTGCTTTCCTGGGTTCTGCTCCACCCTTCAGTGGTTGCAGAGCAGCAAGCCTGCTTTCCTGGGTTCTGCTCCACCCTTCAGTGGTTGCAGAGCAGCAAGCCTGCTTTCCTGAGTTCTGCTCCACTCCATGCACCAGTTTGGACCCAGAACGAATGCAGTGGGGCTAGAAGGCAGCTGGAGCGGAGCTTTGCTAGGTGGCTGTGGTGGAAGGCACATTGCCTCAGCCCACTCGGTGCCTAGTATGGCGGATGCCACAGTAGTGCCAAGAGTATCAACAAACGCAACAAGTGCTGGAGCTGAGACAAGCCGGAGCACAGACCCCACAGGGCTGCCCAAGAACGCAGCGCAGCTGCGGGGCAAGGATCTGAGTGCCTACAGCTGCTCTGAGCACAAGACCTTCAGGAGTTCCTGAGGAGAATGGTTTCTGGTGGGTTTGGCTGGGGTGTGGCTATCTCTATATAATCTGCCCCTGAACACAATAAAGGGGGCATTCTTGGGGAATTCAAGGATGACCCGTGTCAATTTACTCATGCAGCTAATTTGTCTAAAGAAATGTTCTAGCTATCTTTTAGGTAATTTTACGGTCTGGTGAATTCGAAAAACTGGAAAAGCTGCAAGTAGCGATTGCAACTGCAAATTCCACATGCATGGATACCAGCATGGCAGAAGGACTATCCTCCTGGATCATCATAGCCATGGATCATCTGAAGGAGTGGGCGGGAATAGGAGCCCTAAAGGCTTAATGGTGCTTGCCTCCCTGGTATGCCTTTGGTGCATTTGTCACATAAGGGTTTCACAGCATCGCAATGCAGTTATGATCATTCAGGCCTTCACGGTCATTGAAGCAGGACAGTCCCCTCAAGCTTTGTTATCTATATTTGAGCACAGGATGCAAGGCTTGTGCACTGCGCTGCACTTGGTCAGAGAAGTCGACCTCAAGAAGAGCAAGTCTGATTGCATGTGGGTTGGTGTCTAACTCCCACCTCTGTAAAAAGACACCGGATAGGTCTAGTGTTCTCTGAGTGGATGACACCTGGACAGACACTAGTACATGTTCCATTTTTAACAGAGATCAGACCTCTACTCTTGCCTGTTGCTTTACAAAACAAAAAGGGGGAACTGTAGAGAGCTGCGTGGAGCCGCACCTGATTCCTATTATGGCTAAGGTCTGATCACACAATGATTGTCAGCTGTTTGCATATGCGTGGACCTATGGGCAGTGCCAACCTGGCAATCCAGGGTTGGTGGCCCGTGCCTTTTTAAGGGCTGGGAGAGGTTTGCCTGGGGGGAGAGAGAAAGATTGCTGTAAAAAAGTCCTGAATAAACTGCTTGCAGGAAGAGCTCCGGTGTTGCGTCTTCCTTGCTGGTCAAGGCGGGCGTGACACATAACTATATTAAACCTATAAATAAAGAGCCTCCATTTAAAAAATTAAAATAGACAGAGTAGTGATGACTCAGTGAGTAAGGCACCTGCCACCAACCATGGCAACCTGAGTTGGTTCTCTCCTCCCACTGTGTGTGTTCTGGGGCTCCAATTCCTACAAGATGCCCTCTAATATCCACAGGCATGCTGTGGCATGTTTGTGTGTGTGTGTGTACACTGCTTAAATGGGAAAAAAATTTTAAAGTTCCCTCATTATGTAAATAATTAAAACAAATCTCTAGTTTTCAGAAGTTGGAAAGAGTGAGTCACAAAGTCCACTCTCTCACAGACAGAAACTCTTCCTTTCCTTTTCTGCCCACTTCTAGGAACCCAGAGCTCATAAAACTGAAAGGTAGCCCATTACACCTGTGGCACAGTTCCACACCCTTGCTCTCTATCTCCCTCCACTTCAAGCTCTTCATGAGTCCATGATGTCCAAAGTGAAGTCTCTAGCTTCCTTGTTTCCTTACTGTCAGGTATTTATGAATCAGGTTTAGAGATAGCACCTTCCACCTGTGCAAAGTAGTAGTACTAACTATGCTAACCACACACATGATATCAAGTGGTGAGAAATATATGCCACCTGGCAGACAGTTTCCAAAACCACACAGCATACTTAATCTAACTTTTCCAAGTAAGGATAATACTTCTAAAATGAGTAAGAAAATATCTACTTTTTAAAGAATATTTGCACTATCTTTTAAAACTACTTGGAAAGATTTCCACTGGTCCTTGACTTAAACACAATAGAGCAAAAGCTTAAAATTGTCTATAGAGGGGGCGGAGGCTAGAGAGATGACACAGAGGTTAAGAGTACTGGCTGCCCTTCCAGAGGTTCTGAGTTCGATTCCCAGTAACCATATTGTGGCTCACAACTATCTATAAAGAGGTATCCTCTTCTGGTGTGCAAGCAGAACACTGTATACATAATAAGTTTTTAAAAACAAAACACATTTCTATTGAATACATAGACACCAGAACTCCAGAGGCAGAATGAGGAGGATTTTGAGTTCAGTGTTGGGCTAGGCTACCTAGCAAGATCCTGTCTCAAAAAAACAAAACCAAAAGTAACAAACAAAAAGTCGTCTTTAAACTCATTAACTATACAGGTTTATAAAAGATTTGAAATACAGATAGACTGTCCCAACCTGTCTAAAAAACATTCTGAACAAAAAAAAAATAGAAATGGGTTTAGATGTAATTTCACAGCTGCACACAACAGCACACTACCACCTTCTGATTCATCATTAAGAACAACTGATTACATCTTTGCCAAGTGCAACCAATTCCTCTGTATAACTGCAACTTACGAACTGAAACGCTGCCTGAAGTGATGGCTCAGCAGTTAAGATCAACTGCTGTTCTTACAGGGGATCCGAGTTCAGTTCCTAACCACCCACAACAGCTTGTAGCCTACCTGTAATCCAGCTATAGGAAATCTGATGTCTCCTGGCTTCCATAAGTGCCCACATGCACATGGACACACACACACACACTGAAAAATAAATTTTTGTTTGAAAAACTGAAATGTCGTCATTCACATAATTCTTCCATTAGCATGTATGGATCTCTGTAGACATCTTGTTTCCAGTCCTGAAAGTCATTAAAGTGAAGTATACAAAGTAACTGAATTCAGGGAGCTGGAGAGATGGCTTGGTGGTTTAAGAGCACTGGTTGTTCTTCCTGAGAACCCTGGTTCAATTCCCAGCACTCACATGGCTGATCACAATTGTCTATAATCCCAGTTCCAGGGGACCCAACACCCACAGCAAAAAACCAATGTGCATAAAGGAAAAAACAAATATTTTTTTTAAAGTAACTGAATTTGAAAACTGAACTTTGTAAGGCTGCATCCACAAGAAGAAAGCAAGGGTTTAGGAGTCAGAGTTGAATGCTTGTTGTAACACTTGTAGCTGTGACACAGGACAAAGTATTAAAAGCCATTCACAAAACAGTTACAATAATGTCCACCTGCTAGGTCTAGTGTCATCTTTAAAGAGCACTACTGCAAGACATTTCATCAACAACCAGCCCTCCCTCAGAACTCCCTCTTCAGTTCTCAGCAAAGCCAGAGACCAAGGAAATCTATCCAGAAGATGTCAGAACCCAATGCCCTCTTCAGCCCCTGCTCATCTTTAAGCCTCTGAATAAGATACTTGGTCACAGAAAAAAAAAAAGGTAGCCCACTCAAAACGGTACCAGGGAGGCTAAGGCAAGGGCACTGTCATGAATTCTGGGCTGCATAGTTTAAGTGCCAGGGCAGCTAGGGCTACATAATAAACCTGTCTCAAAAAAAAAAAAAGTTTCCCACTTGCTGATAAGAAAGAATAGCAGTTATACAGCAGCCTGACAGTACCTGGCATGCATGCAGTGTACTGTCCTTTCAGGATTACTGAACTTGGGCTAATTACTTTGACCACCATTTTTCAGCTGACTGTGACTGCTGGGACTACTCTGATATAAAACAAGACCTTTTCGTTGCTCAAACTAGAGCTCTTTAAACTAGCATTGAGTACTCTCCCTGATTTAAGACACCTAGTTTCGATATAATTATAATTAGCACAAACTGCAACGGAGTTTCCACAATTTAAGCTTCTTGATGGCAAAAAGAAGCCACTACAAACCCAAGGCCTTTAAGTAAAATACTAGGCATTTTAACCCATCTATGCGAATACAACTGTAATTGGTGAACTGAAATACACACGAAGCGCAGAAAACAGTGAGTCAACTCACAGCCTCTGGGAGCAAACAGGCTCTTTCAAAAACAGCTGAGCTTGCAGCTTCGGCGTGCTTGCAACATTAGCGTTTACGACCTGTCGATCTATCTCACGTGAAGCAAAAAGGCAAATCTAAACAGCACTCCTGGGGCTGCACAACCACTCACAAGCTGGGAAAACGACCTGGCCTCCATAAACATATAATCAAGCAAAGCAGGCAAACCGGCAGAAGAGGCCTTCACCTAACTTTCTCCCAGACGCCCAACGCTATTCCACGACGATCAGGCAAACCAAACCAGCATCCAACCTCCTCTTCACCTTTAACCTTTCCGAACGCCATCCAATAAGATAGGGTTTATTTGCCTTGAACCCCCGCCCTTCCCCCCAGCAGACCCTCACAGCCCAAGAGGCAGGGCTGGTCACCTCCTTCCTGCTTCACAGACCACCAAGCAATGACTCAATTGTTCGCATGGCGTGTGCCTCCATTATATCGTTTAAGTCAGCCAACGTGATATAAGGTAGCAAACTTGCTACACTTGACACTCTTCCCTGAGCACCTCCACGCTTGAACCCAAACAATTCCCAAGGAGGGACTGAACGTCACCGACCCTGGATGACAATCGCTCAGGTTTTGCCCTAAGGAGAGCGAGTCCCTAGCCCTGCTGGGTGATGGCAGCTTACCCATTTATCCAAGGGGACCTGGGCGAGGGACCCGGTGCCCTGATACAGGTCCAGGCTCAGCTGCTCCAGGCTCAACTTCTCCTGTAAGAAGTGGCCCAGGTATCTCTGCAGGAGGTACCGACAGGCCCTCTTCTTAATCGACTCCGAAAATGGCCAAGGCATGTTGGTGAGGACTGGCGGCTGGGAGGGCCGGGGCTGCGCGCTGCGGCGACCGGATCCGGCCGGCGTCCCCAGGCTGCTAGGGGGTCTAGGTTCGCGGGGACCACTGCATGACAGTTCTGCGCCGCCTTCTCTCAGGGCGACCCCATGGCCCGCGTCGCGTCGCTCGCACTAGGCCCGGCGGGAACAGGTCTCTGAGCGGAACCCGGCGCCCCAGGCCAGAGGTTTCCAAAGTGTTCTGTCGGTCCGGATAGTATGCACGAGAGCCAAAGGGCAGGCGGCGGCGGCAAAGCGGACTCCGACTCTGCGCGACAAATTTGTTGTCATCCACGAGGCGCGCTCCCACCTCCCAGACGCTCCTGGCGCGTTCTCGAGACCTAGACTCCAGGCGCGCACTCGAGTAACTGGCGCAAGCGGAAGTGACGCCATACTGTGGGGCTGGAAGGCAGGAAAAAGAGTCCGGGCGGGATCATTTCCGGTGATGAATGGGCGGGGCGACTGTGGGGGCGGGGATGGTGCAGGCGCCTCAAGTCCAGCTCCAGACGCCTCGGGACGAGGAAGAGGAGGAACATGGGCGCTCGCAGGTGAGTGGGCGGGCAGGCAGGCTGCTGGCCGAGGGCCTTGACATCGCGGTGGCGGCGGAGTGGTAAGTGCGGGAGTACATCCGCATTCGTCCTGACAGACCTGGGGGCGGGTCCGGCCTGGGCTGTCCTCCGGGAAGTGGTTCGCCGGACGCCACAGGGCGAGGACTGGAGACTTGGCATTTCTGTCCGGGTTTTGACCGGTGCCTATTGTCAGCAAGTTGTTCCCCACCGCATGCTGGTATTGTTTGCAAAGCATCCTCCAGTTCTAGTACTTTGCTGTTTGCAGAGCTCCTGTCTCTCGTAGTATGCCGCGCCGACGACCAGGAAACTTGGGATTCGGGGCGTTTGTGGGCAATACTGTTTTCTCCGTTAAAATCCGGCGCCTTGCAACCCCGGGGAACCTCATCGAAGACTTTGTGCTCTCGGGGAGATCTGCGCAGCCGTATTTTTCCCTTTTATGAGACAATCTTGCAAAAGCACAGCTGGCTCCTTCCTGAGGCTGCCCCTAAAGGCCGGAAAGTCTGCTGTCCTGGGTTCCATTCCAGCCACTTGCCACTTAGCCACCTTGAACCTGTGCTGCCCTCTCTGAGCTTCCGTTGCCGCCTCAGCCAGCTGTGAACAGATTAATATTATAAACTTGAGAATTGAGGAAAATGAAATGTGAACAGGGAAGGAACCTAAACAGAGTCCTGGATTGAGGCGATGCTGCATCCTTAGAATCGGTTCTTTTGGTTTGGTTTGGTTTTTTGAGACAGTCTCTCACTATGTAGCTCAAGCTGACTTTGAACTTGGTATGTAGCCCAGACTGGCTTAGAACTTGGAGTCTTCATGTCTAAGTCTCCCAAATGCTGAAATTTTGGGCTTACACCACCACATAGCACTCAAGCGCTTTTTCCCTGAGTTGTAAGAAAAGGCCTCTCATATTTAAAAGATAGTATTTTTGTCAGAGACTTGGAGAAATCGAGAAAGTAGGGCACGTGGATGTCTGAGTTCTTTTCGAGACAAGAACCACCTGCGAGGCTCATCACAGGAATTATTGATAAATTCCAAGAACTTGAGGGAGCAGAGGAAGGAATGTGTTCTCATGACAGATGTAGGCCATTGCAAGGATTCGATCTGTGCACCTGGAAAAAAATAAAGAGAAATACAAGATAATCTGGCCTAAGTTTGCTAACTACAGTGCTGAAAACAGTCAGGTGTGAGGCTTAGAAGACTAACGGTGGAAAAAGCCAGACAGCACCGAAAGGACAGAACAAGTAGTCCAGATTCCATGGTTTGAGCCAGACTCTAACACTGAAGATTAGAACAAGTTGGATTCTAGATATATTTGGACACTAATAAGACGCTTGCTAAGCATGGTGGCACACACTTAATCTGAGCACTAGAGGGGCAGGTGTACACAGCTCTTCTTAAATTCAAGGCCAGCTTGGTCTATATGGGAAGACCCTGTTTGAAAGAGAGACTGATCCTAACAAGTAATAATAACAGTGCTCTTTGTAGTATAAATAAAGCAAAGTGTGGAATAGGCCCTTGCCAAATTCAGGCCTTGGGAATTTTGAACTGGACTTTGGGCTTAGTTCTGTGACTGTTGTTAACGTGGTTTCCTAACGTAATATAAAATTGCATTCAGGCTGTGTCTGGGATGCCTGCACTTACAGAAACAAAAAAAAAAGTGAAAATGAAAGATCCCACAATAACAAGCGTACTACGCCCAAATTGCCTTGTACCTTTTGTAGTAATATGGAGCGGCAGGGCTGCGTCCCCAACCCCCAGCCGCCTGCCCGGCTAGCTTATGCCCCGAAATAATTACACAGACACTGTGTTCATCTAAACACTGCTTTGGCTCATTTCTACCTAGCATCTTCTAGGCTAACTCTCCCACCTGGACTAGCCCATTTCTTATCATCTGTGTAGCACCGGTCTTACCGGGAAGATTCTAGCCTAAGTCCATCCTGGGTCGGAGCTTCATAGCGTGCATCTTCCCTGGAGCAGGTAGCATGGCGTCTCTCTCTGAGGTGTCTGCTCCGGGAGAGGAGAGCTGCGGAGTCTGACCTCACTTCCTCTTCCTCCCGGCATTCTGTTCTGTTTACTCCACCTACCTATGTCCTAACCAATGAAATGGGCCAAAGCAGTTCCTTTTAATTTAACCAATGACCTTCCTCCATCATTTCCCCTTTTTCGGTTTAAACAAAAAAAAGGTTTTAACTTTAACATAGCAAAATTACATATAACAAAACAGTTATCAAGTAAAAGTTACATCAGAAACATTTATACATATAACAAAATTGACCGTAAATCTCTATCAATAAAGCAAAATCTATACTAATGCAAATTATTCATGTCTATATCATATCCCCCTTTAAATGTAAAAGAACATTTATAAACTATTTGGGAACATGGGCGCAGTTTTTTCTCTCCAAACTGCTTCCTGCTGAATGGGGGCGTCGTTAATTAGGTCTTTCATGGTATAACCTGTGTGCTAGTTTCATCTCAGTTGGCAGTTGAGCAAAGCAATTTTCTGAAGATGTTCACAGCAACCCTTCAGGAGGACGTGGTCCATCATACCAAATCGGGATAGATGTAATCCACAAGGTCTGATCCTCTGTGAAAACAAAAGCAGAATCTCTTTTCCAAAGTATCATATCCTTAGATCCAAATTTTGAAATCATACCCTCATGATATCCGTTCTGGTTCCACTGGGCAGCCCATATAATGAAATTTCTCTCTGTACTTAGCTCCTCCACAGTCAAAAATTTTAAAGAAAACACAATGTACATAATCCAGACTCTCTGTGAATTTTCCATTTTTTACGTGGCTTATATTTCTTTATTTCTTTTAATCTCTTAACTATCTGTACTCTAAAGACTTTACCTTTTTTTTTAAACCATTAACTTTATTCTCTATATTCTTTTTCTTCTCTTTCCCAAGCCTACGTACATTCATCCAACAGTGTGACTCATTTAGTGGTCTGAATCTGTCCTATTGTGAATCTGCAATTTTTTACTATCCAGGAGCACTTTTGATTTGTGCCTGTAAATCACTAGGTGCTTAAGAATTTAAACTGTGACATTCCTAGGTTAACTTTTTGCTTTTTGAGCGTATATCTTTGACCTGGAACAATTCTGTAGACCAGGCTGTCTTTGAACTCTCAGAGATCCTCCTGTCTCTGCCTCCCAGGCATTGGGATTAAAGGTGTTTGCTACTACACCTTGAACTCACAGAGATCTGTTTGTCTCTGCCTTTTAGGCACTGGGATTAAAGGCGTTTGCTACCACACCTTGAAGTCACAGAGGTCTATCTCCCTCTGCCTCCCAAGTGTTGGGATTAAAGGTGTGTACTACGACACACAACAACTCTCTTCCTTTTTTTTTTAAGAACTTCAACTTTTAGCTTGCATATATTTTTAACACACAGTAAGCCATTTAGAAATTTTCTTTGTCTCTGAATCTCTCTTTACTGTATATCTCTCTTTGTTTTTCTGACCACATGAGTCTTTAATTTACCAAGCAGTCTCAGTAGGACTAAAGGCGTGGCTTTGACGGCTAGATGTAGCCCATTCCTTAGCTTTCCAGCCTCGTGGCTGAGGTACTGGCTGTAGCCACGTTTATAGCCACACCTCTATGGCGTTTCAAGGTCCCTGCCAGCCAGCAAGCTACAACAGACAACACTCAAATCCTCTCTCAGTAGCCGGCCCTCCTGCCTCAAACAGTCAGAGTTTGCCCTTGCAGGATGGCCCAGAAAGCCAGCATTTTTAAACGCGCAGCTTTTTTCCTGCTATGGCTGAAAACCGAAAAGCATGCGTTCAGCTTTTCGTCAACACCGTTTAAGTGTTTCGTGGCAGGACCTCTTAATGAGCTGCAGGGTTTTGCAGCTGAAGCTGAGTCAGGAAGCCTCTTGGGGCTACCAGGTAGGAGCGGCACTCAGCACTTTAATTCTGAGACTGAGCGTGCAGCACAGAAATTCTTTTCATCCAAGTAACATCCAAATCTGACACGCAGAGCACTGCGCAGTCTAAAAACACGTCTCTGTATGGCGGCAGGAATCCGCCATGCTCTTCCGCCTGCCTAAGCCTGATTCTGCCTTCTGCCCAGGAGCAGGCGGGGAGCTCTGAGTCATCGTCATGGTCTCAGAGCACTCTCCTTCCGATCCCAAGCGGGAACACAAACATAAAGGCAGAGTTTGCACTGGGGGCACAGCCCCAAGAAGCTGTGCTTTAAAATGACACAGCGTTTTTTCTGCTGCTGTTGCCGAATCAGGAAATCTCTCTACAGCACGCCACCAACAAACAGCAAAAATCTGTGTTAAACGCTCTCTTCCTTATTTTTAAGCCTTCTCAGGTTTTTTAAGTGGGTTTAGCCCCACGTTGGGCGCCATTTGTAGTAATATGGAGCGGCAGGGCTGCGTCCCCAACCCCCAGCCGCCTGCCCGGCTAGCTTATGCCCCGAAATAATTACACAGACACTGTATTCATTTTAACACTGCTTTGGCTCATTTCTACCTAGCATCTTCTAGGCTAACTCTCCCACCTGGACTAGCCCATTTCTTATCATCTGTATAGCACCGGTCTTACCGGGAAGATTCTAGCCTAAGTCCATCCTGGGTCGGAGCTTCATAGCGTGCGTCTTCCCTGGAGCAGGTAGCATGGCGTCTCTCTCTGAGGTGTCTGCTCCGGGAGAGGAGAGCTGCTGAGTCTGACCTCACTTCCCCTTCCTCCCAGCATTCTGTTCTGTTTACTCCACCTACCTATGTCCTAACCAATGAAATGGGCCAAAGCAGTTCCTTTTAATTTAACCAATGACCTTCCTCCATCAACCTTTTATACTTTCTAGGAGAGAGTCATCATAGTTAGGATCTAAGAACTGTTATCACACCTTGAGCTCAAATGGGATGCAGACTCATTCCAGCTCCCAGGGCTGTTTTTAAGTTTAGCTTAGGCAACTTCCTAGTGTAGAATGCTGGCACCATAGCATTGATTGAGGAAGATAAAGATAATTACTCAACCAGATACTGTCAACTTTGTAAAAAATTAGTGGCAGGTGCATCAAGTCAAAATAATATTCTTAATAGGAATTCACACAGTTCACTGTGATGGTGTTGATAATACTGCAGACCTGCCTGGGAGAGCCCAGTGGAGCATGCCTATCATCCCAGCACCTGGGAAGTAAAGACACAAGGACCAGGAGCACAGTGTCATCCTTGGTTACATACCAGGTTTGAAACCTGCCTGGGTTGATGTGACCCTGTTTCAAACAACAGGGAAAGATCACAGACCAGTAACATGGTTCAGCAGGCAGTCACTTGGGTTTGGTTCCCCAGGACCCACAAGGTAAAAGTCGAGAACCAGGTTCCCCCAGTTGTCCTCTATCTCCAAATGAGCACCATAGCGTGTGCACAACCCACCCATCCACCCCCAGCATGCACACGCGTGTGCATGCATGTGCACACACACACACAAATAAGTATATAAATGTGAGGAATATTATTTAGAAAAAGGCGTGTACAGAACAAGACTACAGTGTCGAAACTGCCGTGCCCCCGTAGCAGCCATCAGTGTGCATGTGTGAAGAGCACTGACCCTGGACTCAGAAACCTGCAGTTTTCGGATCTGCAGCTGCCTTTTTATTTTTTGAGCATGATGGTGAATGCCTGTAATCACAGCTTTTGGGAAGCAGGGACAGGAGTGTGGCTCATTCAAGGAAGGCTACCCTCAGCTACATAATGACACTATCTCAATAAAGAAGACCAGGAGAACTGAAGAGATGGCTAACAGCTCTTGCTGCTCTCCAAAGGACCCAGATTTGTCCCAGCACCGTGTCAGGTGGCTCATAAGACACATACCTACAAATGATTAAGAATAGTAAACTTTGGGACTGGAGAGAAAGTTAAGAGCACTGGCTGCTTTTCCAGAGGTCCTGAGTTTAATTCCCAGCAACCACATGGTGGCTCACAACCATCTGTAATGAGATCTCGTGCCATATTCTGGCCTGCAGGGATACCTGCAGGCAGAGCACTATATACATAATAAATCCTTTACAAATATAATAATTGTCCTATTGTCAAATGATTAATAATAATAAATAAACTTTGAGAACAAGGCCAGGCGTGGTGGTCCACACCTTTCTTCCCAGCACTCCAGAGGCAGAGACTTGCCTCTTTAAGTAGTAAGTGCCATACCGGTCAGAGATACATAATGAGACTCTGTTTCAAAATAAACAACAACAAAACTGACTGTAGGGCTGGAAAGATGGTTCAGCAGTTAAAAACCACTGGCTATTCTTCTAGAGGCCCCAAGTTTCATACACAACACCCATATGCTAACTCCTCAGTCTAACTACAGTCCCTGGGAATCCCGACATCCTCTTCTGGTCTCCTCAGCATCAGGTTCTTACTTGATACACAGACATAGATGCAGGCAAGACACCCATATACATAAATGTATTTTTTAATTTTTACAAAACAAATTTATAATGTGTACTAATAAGCAGGAGTGGGGAGCTAGGCATCAAACCTAGGGCCTCACACATACTCAGCACACTCTACTATTGAGCTCTATCGCCTGCCCCAAGAGATATTTTTTTCCTTTGGAGACACCATCTCATTGTCACCAAGATTGACCTAGTACTTGCAGATGACACTCTTAATTCACCCTCTTTCTGCCTCATGCCCCTGAATGCTGGGTTTACAAGCGTGCCGCCACACCTGACCCCAGCATAATTCTTGAACTTAGCGTGTGCCCGGCACTACTCCAAGCACTTTGTTATGTTCCCCTATCTAGACCTGTCAGCACCATTTAAAGGTCGACTTTAGGGTTAGCTTCACTCCAGAGAGAAGGAGTGTGAGATCTCTTGCCTGAGTTCCGGAGCATTCAACAGAGGTTCCTGCCGAGACCAGTCTGCTTGAGAGCCCACCGAGCACAACACCATACTGCCACTGGTCATGTGAAGAGGACTTTCCCAGATTAAAACGTAAGACAAAAATAAAGGGCATAACGTCGGTCATTCGCGCTATCACCTGACGGCTGTGGTAGTACTGGGAAGCCACACCTGCTCTAAAGGATTGGTGATCTCTGCCCTGTCACACACATTGTTGTGAAGAGATATATATCTGTCACTTTGTCTCTTCTGTCATCACAGGTGACTCTCCCAATCTTTGCTGCTCTGAGTTTGCAATGCAACAAAATAAGGTCTAATGAAATAACGTGGAGAATGTAAGATCCAGCAGTCAGTATCTTGATTGTTATTAATCTTCAAAAACAAAAATGGTAGCATGGCCCAGAAATCACCAACAGATGGAGAAAGCAGAGCCTTGAATCACTTATGTGGGTGTTTTAAAGGATCCTTGCCGGACTCACCAGACAAACAATTTGGTGCCTGAGAATAACACATGGCACTTGTGGAGTTGCAGTCTTTGAAGGTTCGGACCACAGACGGCTGCTCACTGTGGTAGACAGAGCAGCAGTGTAAGGCTTAAAGGAAAGTGGTGACACTTCCTTAAAATTATTGTGTGTACATTGGGTGTTTAGCCTGCATGTATGAATGTGCACTCTGTGTGTGCCTGATGTCTGAGGAGACCAGAAGAGAATGCTGAATCTCCTAGGACTGGAGTTAAAGGCTGTTATGAGCTGCCATACTGGTGCTGAGACTCGAACCTGGTCTTCTGGAAGAGCAGCCAATATTGTTAATTACTGAGCCATCTCTCCTGTCCTGGGATCACTATTCTGAATTATTTGTTTTATGTTGGTTAGAATTTTCCCTACTTTTATCTCCAAGAATCCAGTTTCCTGGAGAGCTGTGTAGTAAGAATCAGTACTGCCTTTGCATCCAATACTTAAGAATATTTTTTTTAGAAACTCAGTCTCTGTTTTTGAGAATTCTGGGATCATTGCCCCTGTTTCCTTTAGAAAACTCAGGTTATTACCCTGTATACCTCCACCCCAGTTACTCCTTAGTCAGTGGAACACAGCGCTATCTGTTGGCGTGGTTTGCTGCACTGGACCATGTACAGTCATTGCTGAAGTTGGAGTGCAGAGTAACTATAAACCAGGGTAGAAATAAAATAGACATCTCAAGTGACTCTGACTTAAATTCTTCAATTCCAACGATATATGTGTGAGGCTGTAGCAATGACTCAGCAGTTAAAAGAATTTGCAGAGGACCTGAGTTCAATTTCCAGCACCCACTGTAACTCAAGTTCCAGGGAATCTGACACCCTCTTCTGGCCTGTGTGGGCACTGCATGTACTTGGTGTACAGACAAATGCAGGCAAAACACCCATATATATAAAAGAATGATTTTAAAAAGTTGAAGTATTTAAAAATTTGAAGAGCCATTGAAAACAAATAAAAGAGCCGGATGATGGTGGCGCACACCTTTAATCCCAGCACTCAGGAGACAGAGACAGGTAGATCTCTGTGAGTTCAAGGCCAGCCTGGTCTTTGGTTTACAGAGCGAGTTCCAAGGCAACCAAAGCTGTTAGACAGAGAAACCTGTCTCAAAAAAAAAAAAAAATGTAGCCGGGCAGTGGTGGCGCACGCCTTTAATCCCAGCACTCGGGAGGCAGAGGCAGGCGGATCTCTGTGAGTTCGAGGCCAGCTTGGTCTACAAGAGCTAGTTCCAGGTCAGAAACCAAAAGCTCCGGAGAAACCCTGTCTCGAAAATCAAACAAAAAAAAAAACAAAATCAAAAAAAAATGTAAATGATGTTATAGAATATAAAGATTAAAAAAGGCTTGAGCATTTCCCAAATTCTAAACAATGCTAATTAGAATTGTTTTTATTCCCCTTTATTTTTTGAATAGCTGTTTAAAGGTGAAGGCAGTTTGAACGTTTCATTTTATGTGGAACAGATGTTACTGGTTCCTTGAGCTGCTGTAGCAGTGGCTTGACTTCCGAGGCGCATGCTTCTGCTTCCCCCACCATTGTTTTCCAGTGTCACACGGTAGCTCATTGTTTTCTTACTGCGAACAATGCTTCTTTGTACGGCAGAGAAAGTGGAATATGCGTTAGTTTCTCCTGCTGTGACAAAGCATCCAACATAAACTGCCTAAGGAGTGGAGCTGGATTTGGTCCCAGCCCAGAAGTACTAGCGGAGGAGCTGTGGACTAACTGCCTTGCTTCTCCTGACATGAGGACATCATTCACAGGGGAGCTGCAGAGCTGGGCTGCTCACCTAGTGACAGCTCAGAAAAGAAAGGCCCAGGAGCAGGTTGTGTATGTCTATAAAAGTCCCCAAATTCTAAGCAATGACTTCACGTCATTGTTTCTGTCATCCCCAACAAGGCTCTATCAAGGTTGATAGAGGTCAGAGCTCTGACTGATAAGGTCAGAGCCTTGTGACTGAGCCACAGCACAGGTTTAGCTGTGTCAGGTGAGGACCCAGGTTGCAGATATGAGCCTGTGTGGGTATATGTCGTTCCAGACCATTACCAAGTACTAAACAACCGGGACTGTCAACACAGACAACAGCTTCTGTGTGGTGCTGAGGATTGAACCCACAACCTTACACGTGCTGGAGAAGAACGCTGCCACGAAGCTATACACCCAACCACCACTACCCCAACATTCTTTTTTAATTATATGTGTGTGTGCAGACATATACTCACAAGTACAGGTGCCTGCAGAGGTCAAAAGAAGACATGGAGGCCAGAAGAGGGCCAGATCCCCTGGCACTAGAATTGTGAGCAGAGTAACAAGCTGTTGTGAGCTGCCTGAAGTGAGTGATGGGAACTGAACTCCGTTTCTCAGGAAGAGCAGCAAGCACTTTTCATACTTTTGGTTTTTTTGTCAGCAAACAGTCTTTACTTTTGGTTTTGTTTGTTTGTTCGTTTGTTTTGAAACAGGTAGGGCTACGCAGAAAAACGGTATCTCAGTACTGCAGATTTGCTAATCTGAAAATAGCAATAGAAACTCTCAAAGTGGAACAAAGGAGAGGAAAATGAGCGGAGCAAAAGGACAAGGAGACAAGGACACCCTCATCTCCAGATCAAAGGGACAGGGCTCAGGTGGTAGAATGCTTGCTTAGCCCTGGATTCATACCCCAGCATCAGCAACACATGAAACCAGACATGGTGGAGTGGGTGTGGTGGTGCACATCTTAATCCCAGCTCTTGGGAAGCAGAGGCAGGCAGGTCTCTGGGTTCAAGACCACTCTGATCTGGAGTGAGGCCCAGGACAGCCAGGGTCACAAAGAAAAACCCTGTTACAAAAAGCAAAAACAACAATAACCAAAAAAAACCCACAGACATGGTGTCTCACACCTGTAACCACAGGCCCCCAAGCAAGAGGTCAGAGACTCAGAAGAGTACTTCATTCTTGGCTGTATACTGAGTTCCAAGCCTGTCTTGGCTACGTGAGACCTTGACCCAAAAAAAGGCAAAATTAACATGTATTATGAGTTTTTAACAAATATGGAAGAGAGCATATGACAAAATAGCCAGGGTTGTATGATATACTCTCCTGAAGTTTCCATACATGAAGAACAACACAACACCTGTGTCGCAGCTACGTTGTGATTCAGTGTATACCTTATTTCTGAAGCAAGCACCAGAAACAAAACTTATAAGTAATTACATATCTGTAGTCCCAGCACTCTGGAGGGTCAAGAAGTTCAAGGTCATCCTATACTTCATAGCAAGTTTGAGGCCAGCCTAGGCACATAACTTTTTAAAAAAAAAAAACCACCAAGTAGAAGTTTGATAATTAGCCAGCCCGATCAGACAGAACAACAAGGAAATGGAAATAAAGCATGGGTGAGAAAAAGGGAAACAAGATAGTAAATCCACACTTAGCCATGTCTGTGATTGTAGTGACCCTCCTCAGTATTCTCACCCTGTGCACAACCGACTAATGCTTTCTTCCCCTTCAGAGCCCTTTTTGCCATTGGACTCACCAATTCCATGAGTCACGTCACACCATAGATCACATCACAGAGTGTCCTCACTCTGAAGATAAGAGCACTGGGAGCCCAGAAAGGTTTTGTGGCCACCCAAATATAGAGACACTTAATGGTGGAGCCTATAGTTGAACCACACATAGCCTTGTTCTCTATATCAGCTATTCACAATTAAGTATATTTCTTCAGTTAAGATTATGATCATATTTGTGGTTTTAATATTTGTATAACTATTCACATGGGTGTTTCATTCCCAAAATTAGACTTTAAACTACTAGTAGATATCTTTGTTAGTCTGATTCTTTTTTCTTTTTTTTCTTTTTCTTTTTTTTTTTTTAAGACAGGGTTTCTCTGTAGCTTTGGAGTCTGTCCTGGAACTAGCTCTTGTAGACCAGGCTGGCCTCGAACTCACAGAGATCCGTCCACCTCTGCCTTCCAAGTGCTAGGATTAAAGGTGTGCGCCACCACTGCCTGGCCCTTAGTCTGATTCTTGTTTTGGGGTTTGTTTGTTTTTTTTTTTTTATTTTCGATACAGGGTTTCTCTGTGGCTTTGGAGCCTGTCCTGGAACTAGCTCTGTAGACCAGGCTGGTCTCGAACTCACAGAGATCCGCCTGCCTCTGCCTCCCAAGTGCTGGGATTAAAGGCGTGCGCCACCACCGCCCGGCCCTTAGTCTGATTCTTAAAGAACATTCTGGTTAAAGGCAGGCCTAGTGGTGCGTGCCTGGATCCCGACACTTAGAGGAGATGAAGCAGAAGTGCGGGCCCAGTCTAGGTAACATGAAACCCTGTCTCAAAATGAGAAAGAAGAGAAGACATTCTAGATACATGAGTAAGTGAAGTTAAGACCCTTAATTAGGAAACGTAGTGTCAGGGCTGGAGAGATGGCTCAGCAGTTATTAGCACTTGTTGCTCTTGCAGGGGCCTGGGTTCAGTTCGCAGCAGCCACATATGGCTCACAACTGTCTGTGACAGGAGGCTGTATGTACTGTCATGACAGTAGATAATGGATTCTATAAATGGAAAGGCAAATCTATATACAGAGTATTGTGGACGGAGTGCTGACTTTCCCACAGGGAAACTGGCCCAGTGTAATCATTCTGCCACCAGGCTGGGCTGCTTCCAACAGATTTAGTACTTGGCAGCAGCCATAGCTAGGGCAGCCTTGGAGAGTAGAGGACACAGGAAGGGACTGTAAGCAAAGGAAGTCAAGTGGCCTTGGGAGTTGGAAACCACAAGGAAATGCCCAGCTCTCTGACTCCTTCAGAGGGAACAGGCCATGCCAGTGCCTTCATTTTATGCTTCACACCTCCAGAACGTTCAGAAAATGAAGGTGCTCCTTCACATGCTGTACCGATGATCATTTGCTGAGCAGCACTAGGAAACTAATAACAAGCACATATTGATACTCAATTCTACAACAACGTTTTTACCAACCACTTTCTGCATAATAGGCACAAAAAAAATTCCTTGTCATTGCACTTCCTGTGTTTAAAATCTCCTTACCTCCATAAAGCTGTTGGAGAGCTAGGTCAGCCGCTGCCTTTGATTTTGGATGGACTAATCAGTGAGAATGCTTTCTATTGCCAGCGGTGTCAGGGGACTTTGCTGGCTCCGGTGACTGAAAAGTGCCGAGATTGGGAAACTGGCTTGGCTCTCCTGCTCTTCTGTTTCTTCTGCTGTTCTCTTTCCCTTGTCAGAATTGTCCCTGGAGTCCTGCCCTCATCTCAAGATGGCTGCCAAGCGTGTGCCGTGATAGGGCTAAAAAGACCACAGAGAAGTCCATGCACTATTGGTTGAGAGGGGCTACGGCTGAGTTATGGAGTCAGTCTGAGCCACACCACCTGCTGAGCTCACTCAGGAAGAAGCATCATTCCCCTCAGAAAATCTGGTGCAGTAGGCATGGGAAAGGCGGTGCCCACATAGTAAGGTCTGTTACGGTCAGCAGTCGGTCAGAGCTGGAGATTGAGGCTTCAGTGATGAAGAGCCGGCCCTGCCCCTTCACAGCGGGTTCGGGTGCCAGCACCCAGGCAGTGACTCCAGCCGCAGAGGGCCAACACCTTACCTCCGTGGGCACCTGCACACATGCACAAAAACAACATACAGACACATGAGCCTGCACATAAATCATTGTCAGAAGTTCTAAGTTTTCCACATTATTCTCTGAGGGATGTATGAAATCTCCTAGGTGTCTTCTCCTTTTTGGAGCTTGAGGCTTATCATTGCCTAGGAACCACCTGGTGACCTACTCTGCCAACCTGTAAGGCCCTCTTCCGTGCCAGTGCCAGACTCCTGCTCAGAGAACTTTAGGAACATCTTTTTCATGTAATGATTATCCTGAAGTCTGTAACTGAGATGAGTAGCTACCAAGATAAAGACATGACATGCATGGGGTCTAGAGGCTAAAACCTTCCAATATGATTTCTTTTTTTAATTGAACCAAGGCTGCAGTGATGAGAGCCTGAATCCTAACCATTAGAACACCAGGGACGAAACAGAATCTATAAACTATATTCAATGGTCACATCTATAAAACCAAGTATAATCTTAAACAGTGTTAATTGAGTAAGAGAGACATATCTAAAGCACAGTAACCAGTTTTAGATTTTCAGTACATAGCATCATCTATTTTCCTAGGTATGGATGGGAGCTCTGATTTCACACAGATCCTGTGTGACCTCAGCAGCTAAAACTATCCTGTAGGCCTCTCAAAAGGGCATACACATTAAAACAATGAGCCCTTGTCCTTGCCTCTCAGATTGACAAGTTAAAAAAGGAAAGCTTGGATCGAAAGTGCCCCTCCCTCCAGTCTGCCTGTGGAGTGAGTCAGCAGGGCTTACCCTTCGGGGACACCTGTTGAACGGTAGCGCGTAGGCATGTCCTCTGACCTTGCAGTTGCCGTTCTCAATATCTAATTAGAGAAACAATCACACATTTGAACTATGAGCTCACCGGGCCTGGTGGTGTACACCCTTAATCCAGTACTTGGGAGTGGAGGCCAACCTGCACCATATGGAGTCCCTATCTCAGAAAAATAAATAAAATTATGTGCTCGTTCACTGAGGCCTTGTGTGAAATAGCTAAACATGGTGATAAGACCAGTGTTTGCTAAAGTGAGAGTTGATGTTCTAAGGCTGGCAAGATGGCTCAGTGGGTAAAGGTGCTTGCTGCCAAGCCCAGTGGCCTGAGTCCAGTCCCCAGGACACACAGGCTGGAGAGTCCTGCAGCCACATCATGCCATAGCAAGCATGTGTGTCCATACACACACTCACAAATAAATAGTTTGTGGGGGTTTTTTAAGTTTTAGGAAAAGAATGAAGAAAGGGAATTTTGTTCTCAAAATTCATATCTATTTATAATTTTGCTGTGAAAAAAACTACTAGAAATGGTTTTAGGCAGTATTTTCCCAGAAAAAAATTAGTAGTTTGTGTGTGTGTGTACATGCATGTGCGTGTGGTGGTTTATGCTCCCATGGGTAAAGAGATCAGAGGACATCAGTGCTAGTTGGCTACCAGCAAGCTACAGCCTTTGTCCTCTCGGCACTGAGGTCATGGGTGCGCTTGCCACCGTGCCAGTGTGGGTACATGAGTGCTGGCATTGAACTTGGGTCCTCGTGCTTGCGCAGTAAGTGACTTACCCACTGAGCCATCTCCCTGCCTGCTGTGTTTTATACTGAGTGTCCATTGTAAGGCTTAATTATTTTAATCAAATATAATTTCAATTATCTTTCTACTTTAAAAAATGTGTTCTAGCTGGAACACAAAGGTGTGGTGGCGCACGCCTTTAATCCCAGGACTCGGGAGGCAGAGACAGGTGGATCTCTGAGTTTGAGGCCAGCCTGGTCTACAAGAGCTAGTTCCAGGACAGGCTCCAAAGCTATAGAGAAACCCTGTCTCAAAAAACCAAAAAAAAAAAAAAAAAAAAAAAAAAAAAAAAACGTTTCTATTTTGTTGCAGAATGGAAACAGACTATAACCCCGTGGAGCTGAGCAGTATGTCTGGGTTTGAAGAGGGCTCCGAACTCAATGGGTTTGAAGGAACTGATATGAAGGACATGCGGTTGGAGGCTGAAGCAGTTGTAAATGATGTTCTCTTCGCTGTCAACAGTATGGTTGTCTCAAAAAGCCTGCGCTGTGCGGATGACGTGGCATACATCAACGTGGAGACAAAGGAGAGGAACAGATACTGCCTGGAGCTCACAGAAGCAGGGCTCAGGGTAACTCGCTTTTATCTTTAGAAGAAGAAGAAAGCATATCTTTACCACTTTATCAGAAAGGATAGAGAAGGGCATTATATAAAAACTAGTCATGGAGTCAGGTGGTGGCACACGCCTTTAATCCCAGCGCTCAGGAGGCAGAGGCAGGTGGATCTCTGAGATCAAGGCCAGCCAGGACAATATATTGAGATCCTGTCTTAGAGAGAGGGAGAGGGAGTGGGGAGTAGAGGAGAGAGTAGAAGATTGGGGAGAGAGGGGAGGGACAGACGTGGGGAGAGGTGTAGGAAAGAAGGAAGGGTCTTGGTGGTAGAATCTTTGCCTAGAACATATGTGACCCTGGGTTCGATTCTTGGCAGCAGGCTGGAATGGGAAGGCTTTGTCACCAGAATCTTTGTTGCAAGCAGGTACCTTGATGTGGAAGATCGTCCGTGTGTATTGAATTCAGCAAGGGTTTGTGCTGGAGAGAACTCTGGCTAGGAATGCATACTTCTCTTGCACCAGTTTGATTCCCATCATCCACATGTTAGTCAGCTCACAGCCACCTGTGACTGTAGCTCCAGGAGACCCAGACTCTCTTTTGGCCTCCATGAACACCTGCGCTCAGATAAACACAGGCACACATATACATAATTTAAAATCAAAATGGGGGGGGTAGAGAGATGGCTCAGTGGTTAAGAGCTTTGCCTGCTCTTCCAAAGGTCCTGAGTTCAATTTCCAGCAACCACATGTGTTCACAACCATCTGTAATGAGATTTAGTGCCCTCTTCTGGCCTGCAGGGATACATGCAGACAGAAGACTGAATATATAATAAATAAGTAAATCTTTTTTTAAAAAATCAAAATAAGGATTAAAAATATTTTGAGATATGAAAAGTGAAGTGCTATTTTATTTTAGCGTTGCTTTTAAGATTTTCAACGCTTGGAAAGGGGGCAGAAGTGAGCAAAGCAAACCTTAAGGAGCCATGGAGAAGCATGTTTCGGGTAGTGGTCTTGTCTGTGTTGTAAACTACCTAGATTGTAACAGCTGTTAGATTGTAACAGCTGTTCTGAAACGCGTGCCCCTCCTGAGAAATAGTGATCACGTGTCAGTACAGAATGAGCCATTCAGACCCCTGGCTCTTGCCTTATGTGTCGGGATGGGAGCTGATGACCACTCGCTGTTGTCTTCTTTCGCAGGTGGTGGGCTATGCTTTTGACCAGGTGGAGGACCATTTGCAGACCCCTTACCATGAGACAGTCTACTCCTTGTTGGATACGCTCAGCCCTGCCTACCGGGAAGCATTCGGAAATGCACTTCTTCAGAGACTGGAAGCTTTGAAAAGGGATGGGCAGTCATGACTCATTTTCCTCATAGTGGGGCTGCTGCTGGTATAGAGCGCTAACATAACCTTTGACATCCTTGCATATAATCATTGTAGAAAGTGCATCGTCGGCTTTATGTGTTTATCATTCCTTCACATGTAGGCTTTTGACTCAACATAATTGACGCACAAATTGTCTCAGTTCCAGATTCATTTAAGGGAATTTCAAGGCCATTACTCTAACACTGTCATTGCATTCTGATTTCTTCACACAGCCTCTCTACATTTCAATACCTAATCAGCATTTCATTCTCTTACTACAGGGCTTCAATGCTGCCAGCACTCTTTTACATAGAAAATTCTAGATTTGCACAGTGATATAGAAATTAGAATCATCTAACTTCAGACCTGGATTCAGCCTGCTAAATCAGGGGTTTACTACTAGCTTGGACTGACTTAGTAGTGGTTATTTTGTTACTGGCCTTACTGGAAACAAACTGACAACTAGCTTCCCCTGCACAAATTCGGGATTTACTGTTCTACTTAATCTACTTACATTACCAGATGGACTGATGAAGATGAATTGCTTCTCTGTTACTCAACGAGGATGAAATGAAAGGCAGGGACAGAAATAGTTCTCTATTCCTTGTTTGCAACAGCCAGCCAACCTAGAGAGGACAGACCGTTAGCAAATGAATGTAACAATTACTCATTTCCAAGCTATCTAAGCACATGAGCAAAGAGAGGAACAGGCCCCACTGCATCTCAGCCTGTATAATTTCAAAGGAAGGGGATTCTCGCTTCCTAGGAAACAATATTTTGGCCTGTGTTGATTCTTATTCCGAATGTTTGTTTACAATGTACAGTATATATATATATTCAGAAAGTATTTTTGCTTCAACACTTACTTTCTATAAAGTAGTGCTTTGGTATTCCCGCAGCACCCCTCTTCCCTGCAGTCGGACAGTGTTCTGTCTCATTGCCACGTGTACAGTGTAATATGAGTGCATTGTATGGTTTGAAACCAAAGGATGAATGAAGCATTCAGAAACTTGATATTTAAAAAAGAGATGCTCTGTATTTTATATTTTATTACAGTCCCTGGTGTTTATAAACTTAATAAAACACTTCATGCTGCTGCATGTGTTCCAGTACGTGACGAACAGAAAGGACCTGGGTGTTGTATTTTAATTGTCACCCAAAGCAGCCGCTGCAGAGATGCATAGCGGCCATCTGCATCTGGGCGCACTCTTCATGCATTTGTCACTGCAGATGTTTTTGTCGTTAGTTTTCACATGGGCATTTTTAGCCTCTGAAGATCATGTGAGAGAAGGTGAGGCAGAGCACTTGGCTGTCATGGGAAAGCACCGGGTTCAATCCTGAGGATTAAAACCATTTGAACAACTCAAAATGGCTGGGCGGTGGTAGCACACGCCTTTAAATCCCAGCACTCGGGAGGCAGAGGCAGACAGATCTCTGTGAGTGCGAGGCCAGCCTGGTCTACAGAGTGAGTTCCAGAACAGCCAAGACTGTTACACAGAGAAACTCTATCTTGAAAAAAAAAAGAAAGAACCTCAGAATGATTATGTGGACCAGGATGATAGCGTTCCTCTGTATTGCTGACCCCAGCAGAGATCACCGGGTGCTCGAGCCTGGCCTTGTGAGGCACTCATGCTGGCATGATGATTGGGCAATGAAGCCCAACTTCAGGTTGAATTTTTTCATGCTTAATCTCAGGCTAACAGAAGAAAATGATGTTTGTAGAGTTTGAATAAAATTGTTTACTTGCTTTTGAGTTGCATATAAAGTGATCATGTGTTTAAAAATTAAAATTGTTCATTTTGTGGTAAATGACTGATTCAAGACCTGTTCATCCATGTTATACATTGAGCTGAAGTGAGTGAAGGCTGTCAGTCCTTTCTTTACCTAGAATCAAGGAAGTAGGTAAAAGTACAACTAATGAAAGCATGGGCAGACCTCCATCCTAAACTAAGCCAGTTTTAAAATTAAGTCTTGATTTTACTTCTAAAGGGAAAAAATCCAGCTGGTCACTGGTAGTGCATGCCTTTAATCCCAACAGGGAGGCAGAGGCAGGTGGATCTCTGTGAGTTCACGGCCAGCCTGGTCTGGGCATGGAGGCACACACCGTCCAAGCACTTGGAAGTTGGAGGCAGGAGAGCCTAGTCTAAGGTCATCATCCTCCACTATATAGGGAAGCGGTCCACAGGAGACTGCTAAAACAAACTCTGGACAAATGATTTTTGGCAACTCAAAGGGGGAAAGAAGCTGTCCACTGACCGCTTAAAGGGGGTTCCAAATGAGGGGCAGGGGCAAAAATAAAAAATGAAAGATGTTTGACTCAACTGGTAACACAAGATAGGAAATTTTTAAATAGCTGGGCCATAGCAGGCCAGATGGCTCGTCAACTAAAGGTCCCACCTCCAAACTGACAACCTGGACTGGCTGCCTAAGACCCACGAGGTGGAAGGAGAGCCTCCTCCCGCAAGCTGGCCTCCACATGGACTCTGTGGTGTGTGCACGTGCATACACAGTTTCTTTTAAAGAATTTGCTTTTATTTTGCTTTTTTTCAAAATGGGTTCTCTATGTAGCCCAGCTATCATGGAACTCATTTTGTAGACCAGGCTGGCCTTGAACTGGAAGATCTGCCTGCCTCTGCCTCCCAAGCACTGGGATTAAAGGCTTGAGTCATCACCACTGAAAAGAATTTAATAATGCATTTCACCGAGTAATTTTGTAGTTCTCTTAACCAGGATTTAGTGGAAAGCTCTTTGACCAGAAAGTGTACTGATGAAATCATTCTGAAAGTAAAATACAGCTGCAACACTGACAGCTTCTCAAGTCGGGTGAGGTGGCGCATGCCCACAGTTCCCGCCACAAGAGGATTACAAACTCAAGAGCAACTCGAGAAAGTTGGGAGACCCTTTCACAAAATAAAAAATTTAAAGAAAAAAAAAAAACCTGGCTGATTGCGAGAGGTGACTCAGCAGTACAGAGCACTGGCCGCTCTTCCAGAAGACTGAGGTTCAATTCCCAGCATCCGCACGGCAGCCACAACTGTAACTCCAGTTCCAGGGAATCTGACACCTTCACACCAATACACATAAAAGTAAATTTTTTTAAAAAAAAACTGTCTGGCAAGATGACTCTGGGGGTAGTCACTTGCCACCAAGCCCGACAACCTGAGTTCCATCCATGGGACACAATATGGAAGGAGAGAACTAACTCCACTAGGCTGTCCTCTGACAATCCCACACATGTCTCGTGGCATAGTCACACCTACACACAATGAGTAGCTGCAATTTTTAAAATGGGACGTAGGGGAAATGAGTCAACAAAGGATAAACTGCAAAGATTGCTTTTCCTCTAATGAAAAGTTGGACACGTTCAGAAAAGTGTTTGTGCTGTGTCCTTTTGATGGGAAATATGCGATGTTTAAAACAGGAAGAATGACATGGGGAGTGGGATCACGCTACATAAAATCACAGGCTTTGAAGTGCACTATATTAGACTATATACAGAAGAGGAAGCGAAAATAAGCATTAAAATATTAATCACTAGGTAGTAAGATAGGCATTCCTCTTGCGATGCTCTCACATACTCAATACAAGGGCTTCAGGTCAGGGGAATTCAGGCCTGGAGTTGGAGCTCGGGTGGAGCTCATACTTAGTCTGCCCGAGATCCCTGCATTGACACTTGGCACACTGAGAAGGGACGGGTAATGGGTGTGGGGTGTCTGGTAGCTGAGAAGTTTGTACTGGTCTCTCTGCACCGAGGGTGTCCATGAAAAGAGCACAGGCCCCATCTCCCATATGGACACACCCACCTTTATCCTCCAGCCCTGATGAACCCTAGGGTTTCCCACACAGCAAGTGAGCCGCTGGCGCTATGCCTACCCTCAGTGTGTAGGATAGGGCCTTCTATCCATGAGACGCTGTGCTCCCTCCAGTGTTGAGGAGCAAAGCCTGCTGCTGCATGATTCCATATCGGGGGAACAGAGATAGACATTTGGAAGGGGACATTGACTTCAGAATTCTCCCTGCAAGCTCCTTATTTAGGGGTGGCTAAGACTTCACAGATGAGGAACTTGCTTAGCCACCCACCCCAACCATGAAGGATGGAGTTGGAGCAGAACCCCCAAGTCTTCTGGCACCTTCCAGTACCTAACAAAAGGCAGCACATACACTAGGCAGTTGCATGCAGGGGGAAGACTAAAGGAATGCTACAATAATTGCTATAATAAAATCAGTAGGCTCAGGAGCTGGCGATAGGGCTAATCGGTCACGAGCACTGGCTGCTCTCACAGAGGACCTGAGTGTGTTCCTGACACCTACACTGTGGCTCACAATCCTCTGTTACTCTAGTTCCAGGGGATCCGACGTTCTCTTCTGGCCTCTGAAAGCATCCGGGAACGCATTTGGTGCAGAGTCACTCATGCACATAAAATAAAAATGAATACTTTTAAGTGTCTATATATGTGTACATATTTATATATAACAAGTTAATATTTAAAACAATTCCAATACAGTCAGACTAACAGCAGGAAGGTTATGTTCATAGCCCACCACAACCTCTGAAGATCAGTAATTATGGTTTATTATATTAACTTACTTCTGGGGAGGACTGTGCATGCCACGGCACATGTGGGGAGGACTTACTGGAGTCTGTTCTCTTTGGGACAGAGGGATGGAACTCATGATGTTAGGCTTGATGGCAGACTCCTTTACCCTCTGAGCAACCTCATCTGCCACAATGTTTTGTTTTGTTTTGTTTTTTGCTGTTGTTGTTGTTATTTGGTTGGTTATTTCAGTAACTGCAAGAGTAATCACATTCGGAAAGAAGGCCCAGAGTCTACAGTGCCTTATTTTAAGTCATGTGGTTGTGTGTGAATTTCCAGGCACAAAGTAGTACCTCTAGGCACCTCCACCAAATCCCCAGAAAAAAAAAATTCTGAAAATGCTTTAAGAAACACAATCTGAGAAGAGGAATCTCCGTTCAGAAGATGCCCCCATAAGAATAGCCTGCAGGCAAGTCGGTGGGGGCATTTTCTTCACTGCTAGGGGATGACCCAGGTCACTGTGGGCAGTGGGCAGTGCCTCTCTTCAGTCCCCTGATCCTGAGTTGTAGAAGAAAGCAGGTTGAGCAAGCCAGTAAGCAGCGTCCCTCCATGATCTTTGCTCCAGTTCCTGCCTTCTGCCCTGACTTCCCTGGATGATGGTCTACAAGTTCTAAGCCCTTTCTTCCCCAAGTTGTTCTTGATCTGGTGTTATTACAGCAATAGAAAGCAAATTAAGACAATCCCCCTAAATCAGTCCAATCCTGGGCACCAAACGGCAACCGGCTGCACAGTGTGTGGTGGTGGGCCCTCACGCTGTGGTTTCACGTGTGCTGGACGCCGAAACTTGTGACAACTGCTTTTCTTTACAGCAGAGAAGTCACCACAAACAGACCGTCCTACAGGAAAGGTGCTAAGGGCACAAGCGCTGGGTGCCTGAACCTGGGAAAAGCGCTCTCCCGTGAACGCAGCCTCGCCCTTTCAGATACGCCCCCATCAAGACCGTAAGCCACGCCCCCAACGGACACGCCCCCATAACCACGCCCTTCAGATGCGCCCTAACCAGAGCCCTCCCCACCAGACACGCCCCAGCCAAAAGCGAACCACGCACCACCCAGAGCCTGAGCCACGCCCCAGACAGACTGACCCACCCCCCCCCCTAGCCTTCCGGGGACTGGCCTCTCCTCCTTAGCAACCGACAGGACTCTTTCACCTTAGCAACTGCTACAGCTAACGCCATGGCTGAAGAGGAAGTTCCTGCGGGCTCTGAGAGAGTCCAGAAGATACAGAGGGTGTTCATAAACCAGCTAGACACCTACAGCAGCGGAAACATAGGAAAGGTGAGCGGCGGCCCCCGAGCCAGTCTGGCCCTCAGCCGTCGATGTGTACCCCTGGTCCATCCCCACAGCAAAGATCTGCACCACAGGCTGTAGTTAGGAAGGAGCCTCCCCCGGAGAAGATTCCAATCCTAGCAAGTCAGTGCCTCCAGGACCTACCCCTAACTGGGCTTGACCCATGCACCTTCCTGGAAACCCAGGTGTTTGGAGACTGCAAATCAAACTCCGATTCCTACTTCTTTATATATGTGGAGACCGAGGCTCCAGGAAAGGGTTTGTAAAGATCATATAGCGAATAATGGATAGGATGTGGAGCAGACAAGTTGTAAGTCCAGCCGTTATATCACCCCTTTTTAACCTTCTGTTTTGTGGTAGGCACAAATTTTGACCAGGTTCCTAGTGGGGAGCCTCCTCACCTCAAGCAGGGCTGGGGGACAGCCCAGTGTGGGAGATGGCACTTGAGGCACAAGCATGAGGACTTGATCACTTGATGAAGTAAAAGCTGGGCAGGTAGTAGCACTGGGAAGCAGTCAGGGAGATCCTGGAGCTTGCTGCCCAGCAGTCTAGCTGAGATGACAAGCTCCAAGTTCAGCGAGAGACCCTGTCTCGAAAATTCAATGGAGCCATAAAGAGAAAGATGCTTTGCTACCTCTAGCCTACACACACACTCACACTCACACACACACAAAGATCCCCAGACAGAACACCTAGAAGCTGTCATCTTAAATTGTTCTTTGCCTAAAGAGAGGCTGGAGAGATGGCTCAGGGTTCAGAGCACCAGCTTCTCTTCCAGATGACCCAGGTTCCATTTTCAGCACTCATATGGCAGCTCACCAAGTAACTCCAGTCCAAGATGATCTGTCGCCCTCTCCTGGCCTCTGTGAGCACTGCATGTACATGGTGCACATATATACACACAGGCAAACATTCCCAGGCATAAAATAAGTAAATATTGGCACAAGAGATTAGAACTCAGGTTTCCTGCCTCCCAAAATTGTTAAAAATGAGTCTGTGGAAGCAAACCCCAGTGACTCGTGAAAGCAAATCATGAGATGACCAGTGGTGAAGTTAAATTCTGGCATGGATTATCGAGGGGCCACGGCCTGCCTGGATGGCTACACGAATGTAGCCCTGGAATAGACAGAAGGGCGTGTAAGTGGACAGCTAAAGCTTTCCCTTTGACAGGGACGCTCCCACCAGAACAAGCAACATGCTGTGTGCAAGTGTGCAGTAGCAAAGGCTGGGAAGACATCAAGAAAGCAGCTCTCTTCAAAGTCGGAAATATCTTTACGACGTGTTTTTCTCCTATTTTCTTTTTTCTTTTGTTCTCTTACAATCTTAGTTGGCCTCTTTTCATAACGATTAAATGTTTTAACTGACACCGGAATAAGATAGAGGTTTTACATTACAGATTGAATGTTAAAAATTAAACAGATAAATCTTAGCCAACATCATTATTCTAATTTTTTATTCAGTCCCCAAAGAGAAACACTGTAAGCTTAAATGCATATTGAATCTTGAAGATCAACAATAGACAAAAAGGAAACACCCCTGCAACTCCAGCTTTAAGAAGCTGAGGCTAGCCTCTGCTGCATAACGAGATATTGTCTTTGAGAACAGTAAGGAGTAAAACATCTCATCAGTTCTTATAGAGGTTGGAAAATGTAGCAGGGCCCCAGACCTCAGTAGGCCCTGAGACCTTAGCACAGCTGGCTCCGGGATGTACCGTTCAGGCTGTAAAATTCAGGGCACAGACAGCATCACCTGCCAAAACTAAAACAAAGGCCTAATTTGCCGAAGTCCACATAGTTCTGGGAACATCTCAAAATGTACTAACCTTGCTGTTAAGCTTTCATAGTTCTGCTTCTAACTAACTGTTTTTGTTAACTGAAATATGTTAACCTAGAACATGGCTTTTGTGCTTAAAAGCCCATCCCAAAAAAGGCTCAATGGGATCCCGAACACCCAATGCAGTCGCCAGCCGGCTACTAAAGACTTTCTATTGGTTTAAACCCATAATTGAGTGAGCAGTCTTCTCTGGTGAATAACCCACAATAGAAACATTTCCGTGGTAGAGCATTTGCATAGCATGTGTGAAGTCCTGTGTTTAAAATACATCACAAGCTGGGCAGTGGTGGCACATGCCTTTAATCCCTGCACTCAGGAGACAGAGGCAGGTGGATCTCTGAGAGTTCAAGGCCAGCCTGGTCTACAAGAGCTAGTTCCAGGACAGGGTCAAAAGCTACAGAGAAACCCTGTCTTGAAGAAACCCAAATAAATACATAAATCACAAGCCAGACAGTGGTGGTGCACACGTTTAATCCCAGCACTGGTGAAACAGGGGCAGGTGGATCTCTGAGTTCATGGCCAGCCTGGTGAGTTCCAGGACAACCAGAACATCACAGCGAAAACCTGAGTCCAAAAAACAAAAATAAATAAAATACACTACAACCATAATAATTTATACTGTTTATATATTAAACTGATAAAAAGTGCTTTGAGTTTATTAAATTAAGTAAAACATTTAGGACTAAAGGATGAGGCAGTGATCTTGGTCAGCACATGCAAGGACCTGCTTTTGATCGCCAGTACTAAAATAATGTTTTAAATTTAATGTCATCTGTTTTTGTTAATTAACGTAACCATCTGACAGTTTTAGACTGGGGATGTAGCCGAAGCAGCAGAGTGCTTGCCTGCCGGGCACAAAACAAGTTTGGTGTGCGTGACTGTGATAACAGTCAGAAGGCAGAGGCTGGAGCATTCAGGGTTGAGGTCACCTTTGGCTATGTAGCAAGTTCAAGGCCATCCTGAAATATGTGCTACTCTGCTTCTGCTTCAAGAGCAAACAACTAAGAGAGAAGCTGGGGGAGGAGGGAGGAAGGGAGAGAGAGAAGGAAGGGTAAAGGACAGGCAAACTGATCTTTGTATGTTTGGTTTTTTAGTGTAGCCCTGGCTGTCCTGGAACTGGTTATGTAGACCAGGCTGGCCTTGAACACAGGGATGCACCTGCCTCCAGAGTGCTGGGATTAAAGGCTTGTGTCACCATACTCCTCTGGCAAACTACTATTAAATTTCCTCAGGGGCTCCCATTGCACACCGCTGGACCCCCTGAATAAGGCAGCCGTTTTCCCACCAGCTCTAAAACCATTTAGTCCAGCTCTGCCTAGTGCTAAAGGAAGCATTGCTGACACTCTCTGCACCTGTGTCATCAGCTAGTCAATGTCCTCTCCTATGTGGCCACTGCCCTGTGTTGTGAGCATCATCGCATGAGCCTTGCGACCCTGATGCTCAGTCCATGGGGTACCCATTAAAGGCAAGAGTCTAGAACCATCACTCACTGGTTTCCCTGGCTCAAAGCTCTGCTTGGCACCCAGGACATCTCCGTTCTCTTACAGTTCCTCTCTAACTGCGTTGCTGGGGCTTCACTGGAAGAGATTACAGAAGAGGAAGAAGAAGAAGATGAAACAAAGCCAGCAGCCCCAGAAGCTTCCAACGCAAAAGCGAAAGAAGGCACGTTCCAGATCGTGGGCACCTTGGCCAAGCCAGAGAGTCCCAGGCCTGACTATGCTGTGGAAACATACTCAGTAAGCCCCCGGGGCATTCCGTAGGACCTGACAAGGGTAGCCTCCCTTTGGTACCAACCTATTAGCAGTCCCTTACCTCTTCTCTTCAGCCCTTCTGTTCTGCAGACAAGCTTACATGACAGGAAATGGGAAACATCTTTGCTTAAATCTTTGCATTTTGTCCATGTGTGTTGCTGCAGGCGTGTGTTTTATAATTTTTTTTAATGCTGCAAGATCCCCAGTGGCAGTAGGCCCTGCGAGCAGCCAGTCCCAGGCAGAGACGGCTGCCAGTCCCCGAGCAGTGGCTGGTCCCAGGCAGGGAGACACATGGCAGGCGGGCAGGAGACAGAGACATGGATAGACATGACATGCAGAGTGAGGTTGAATATTTATTCAGGGGGTTATGAAGGGGGAAAGGAGAAGAGGGGACAGAGAGAGAGGGGGGAGAAAGAGACAGAGAAGGGGGGAAGCGGAGAAGTGTGGAGAGAGGCAGATGGAAAAGAGAGCAAGCTCAGGCCAGAAGCTGAAGATCAGCCTGCCTCAGCAGATGGGGAGGGAGTGGGCATGGCTTGTCTCTTAAAGGGACAGAAAACCATAACAGTGTGCATGGCACAGTGCACATATAGAAGTCAGAGGAGGAAATATTTGCCTTATGCTTTAAGACAAGGTTGCTTGATTGGACTTTGCTACCTACACCAGGCTAGCTAGCCCGTGGGCATCCAGTGATCCTTCTGGATCCCATCTCTTCATACTTCTGCATACATCGCTCTACTGCATCCAGGGCGCCATTTGTAGTAATAAGAGCGCTGCGGCAGGGCTGCATCCCCAGCACCCCGCCCGCACGGCTAGCTTTACCCGAAATAATTACACAGACACTGTATTCATTTAAACACTGCTTTGGCTCATTTCTACCTAGCATCTTCTAGGCTAACTCTCCCACCTGGACTAGCCCATTTCTTATCATCTGTATAGCACCGGTCTTACCGGGAAGATTCTAGCCTAAGTCCATCCTGGGTCGGAGCTTCATAGCGTGCATCTTCCCTGGAGCGGGGAGCATAACGTCTCTCTGAAGCATCTGCTCCGGTGAGGAGAGCTGTTGAGTCTGACCTCACTTCCTCTTCCTCCCGGCATTCTGTTCTGTTTACTCCACCCACCTAAGGGTGGGCCTATCCAATGGGCCTAGCAGTTTCTTTATTGCTTAGCCAATGAAATCAACAGATTGATATATGACACTCCCACATCACACTGGTGCTGCAGGATCTGAACTCAGGTCCTCATGATTGTGCAGCAATTACTGAACCATCTCCCCAATCCAGGACTTATCTTCCTACTGTGACAGAGAAGACCACAATTTAAAGTCTCCATATTAAATTTGGGACCATAAACAAAGAATTTAAATGAGATATTCTTGGAAGAGATGTGTCTAGTCTTGACGTCCAAACTCATAAAAAAAATCTTCTCTCTATGAAGCATCAGTCACAAGGTGACATGAACGTACCTTACAGGAAAGAGTGTGGGGTCATGAACTCCTGGGGGCTCACATGCCTTGCATCTGCCAATGAGCAGTTGTACCACCTTCACCTGACAAACTGGACCCTATCCTCACTGGGAGACATTTCTCTACCCCTAGAAGAGCTCCCCTCTTTCCCAGGGTAACTCTCGGTCCACCTGGCCCATTACCCTCTAAACCCTCTGTTTACCTCATAACCTGTTTATGCCTCAAGATTTAACCCACTAGGGCTGGAGAGATGGCTAAGCACTTAAGAGCACTGGCTGCTCTTCCGGAGGACCCAGGTTCAATTCCCAGCACCTACAGAGTGGCTCACAACAATCCATAATGAGATCTGGTGTCCTCTTCTGGCCTGCAGGCATACATGCAGGCAGAACATGGTATGCATGATAAATAAATAAATATTTAAATCCTTAAAAAAATTAACCCATTACCTATGACAGTTACTAAATGAAAGAAAAGTATTATTGAGACCTGTATCACAGCTGGTCATGGTGGCTCATACCAGCACTTGGGAGATTCAGTACAAATGAGGGCCAGTGTTCAAATACGTGAGCCCATTGAGTCATCCCAAATTTAAGCCATAACAAAAACCATGTCTTCACATAAGGTTACAAACTGAAGTACTAGGAATTAGGACATCAACACATCTGGGGTGGTCTGAGTGAGAATGGGCCCCCTTGGGCTCTAACGTTTGAATGCTCGATTCCCAGTTGGTGGCTCTGTTTGGGAAGAATTAGGAGGTGTGGCCTTGTTGGAGCAGGTGTGTCCCTGGGAATGGGATTTTCAGTTTCAAAAGCCTGCACCACGTCCGGCCTTTTTCCTGCCTGCTGCTTGTGGATCAGATGAGAACTCTTGGCTATTGCTCCAGCACCATGGCTGCCTTCCTGTTCCCATACTCCCCACCATGATGGATAAGGACTCTAACCCTCTAAAACTGAGTCAAGCCCCCAATTAAATGCTTTATTTTATGAGTTGTCTTGGCCATGGTGTCTCTTCACAGCACTAGAACACTGACCAAGACAGTGTCCTTTCAGGGAGAGGAGACAACTCAACCTATGATATCAGCCTCTTTTTTGTCTGTTTCTTTTGTTGTTTTGTTTTGAGACAGGGTTTCTCCACATAACAACCCTGGCTATCCTGAAACTTTCTCTGTAGACTAGTCTGGCCCTGAACTCACAGAGATCCACCTGCCTCTGCCTCCAAGGGCTAGTATTAGAGGCATGCGCCATCACCACCCAGCTGATACAGACATCTTTAAGGCTCTTTGTCTGGACTGACCAGGCAAGGCAGAGCACACAGTGAGAACATATGGTGAGAGCATCAAGGCAGATATGGGAGCCATGTACCTGTGAAGCTCCCCAATAGCAGCCATTGCCATTCCTCCCTGGGAACTAAAGGAGAGGGGAAAAGTGGATTCTTCCCTCCACCTGGCTGGAGCCGACTTGCTTGGGACACCTTGGCCTTGGAATTGAGCCTCCAGAGCAGTGGTTCTCAATCTTCCTGATGCTGTGGTCCTTTAATTCGGTTCCTCACATTGTGATGACCCCCCCAGTCATAAAATTATTTTTGTTGTGCCGGGCGCTGGTATCATGATGGGGAAGTGTCATATATCAATCTGTTGATTTCATTGGTTAAGCAATAAAGAAACTGCTTGGCCCTCATAGGTTAAAACATAGGTGGGAGGAGTAAACAGAACAGAATGCTGGGAGAAAGAAGCTGAGTCAGTGAGTCGCCATGATTCTCCCACTCCAGACAGACGCAGGTTAAGATCATTCCTGGTAAGCCAGCTCGTGGGCTACACAGATTAATAGAAATGGGTTAGATCGATATGTAAGAGCTAGCCAATAAGAAACTGAAACTAATGGGTCAGGCAATGTTTAAAAGAATACAGTTTCCGTGTAATTATTTCGGGTAAAGCTAGCCGTGCGGGCGGCTGGGTGCTGGGGACGCAGCCCGCCGCTCCTATTTCAACAGTATCACACGCCTTTAATCCCAGCACTCGGGAGGCAGAAGCAAGCAGATCTCCATGAGTTTGAGGTCAGCCTGATCTACAAGAGCTAGTTCTAGGACAGGCACCAAAAACTACAGAGAAATGCTGTCTCGAAAAAAATTTTTTTTTTGTTGCTACTTCATAGCTGTGATTTGGCTACTGTTAGGAACTGTAATGTAAATATCTGTTTCCCAATGGTCTTAGGTGACCCCTGTGAAAGAGCCATTTGATCCCCAGTGGAGTCTCGACCTATAGGTTGAGAATCACTCTCTAGATGGTGGTTGTGCTGGATGGTTTTATGTCAACTTGACACAAGCTAAAGTCATCTGGGAGGAGGAAACCTTAATTAAGAAAAAAGAAGCTCTCCACCCACCCATCAATGCCTGGGGCAGGTGAAAGAGCTGGCCAGCTGTTTCAGACCCCCACCAGCTGCAACACTCTGGTGAGCAAGCCCAGCACCTCACCAGGACAGCTCAACAAATCCAGCCCTGTTAGGGGAGGTGCACATGAACTAGCCCCAAAATCGTGAGCATGGGACAGCTATCTCCGTTTCCCATCTGGCCGAAACGACCCTACAGCTTCCCAGGCCCAGACCCAGGGTTATGATGTAGTCCACCCCAACATCCACCCCATCTATGATCTGCTGGAGCAAGTGAAGGGACCCAAAGCTGCAGAATCTCCACAACACGGGGCACCAGCAAGATGTCCAGGAAGAGTCCTAGTGAGAGCCCAGCATCGAACATGTAGTGGAGACCAGGGACCTCAAACCAGACCAATGACTCTTTGCAGGGAACACTTGCAAGTAGAGATGTATGAACCAGGGAGAATATGCTGTGACTTGTTAGGTCGCATGGCAGCTGCCACCACGAGATTTTCAATTCCTTGCCCTTTTCCTTTTCTCATTTTGTTTTCTTTACTTTTTTTCTCTTGAATTTCGTTTTCTTTGGGGGAGGGTGCAAGGGTGGAGGGTGGATGCTGAGGGACGGGAAATGAAGGGGATAAGATACATGATGTGAAAAACACATGGCATAAATGAATTTTATTAATAAAAAAGAAAATGCCTCCATAAAATTGAACAGTACACACACATTTTCCTAATTAGTGATTGATGGGGGAGGGCCCAGCCCATTGTGGGTAGAGCCATTCCTGGACAGATGGTGATCCTGGGTTTTATAAGAAAGGAGACTGAGCTAGCCATAGGGAACAAGCCAGTAAGCAGCTCCCCTCCGTGGCCTCTGCCCCAGCTCCTGCCTCCAGGTTTCTGCCCTGTGTGAGTTTCTGCCCTCACTGCTTTTCATAATGAGCGGTTATATTGAACTGCGAGTGAAATTAACCCTTTCCTCCCCGAGTCGCTTTGCTCAGGGGGTTTCATCCCGGCAACAATCACCCTAAGACAGTGGTGGTGCATGTCTGTTACCTAAGACACTCGGGGTCTTGCACTTTGTTCTAGTCGCCCAAGCAAATCAGAGCGATGAATTCCAAAGGACCTGAGAGGGGCTGAAGGTACACATGCCCGCCTGTGTGGAAACCGGAAGACAGTGCTGGGTGTCTTCCTCCTCTGAGGCAGTCTCTCACCCAGTAGGCTAGGCTGGGTAGTGGGGAACCCCCAGGGATCCTCCCGCTTCCATCTCCCCAGCATTGCAAGCGGGAACAATCTGAGCCAGCACTCGTTTTTATGCAAGGTCTGAAGACCGAACTCAGGTCCTCGCGCTTGCGAGGCAGGGGCATTACCACCTGAGCCATCTCCCCAGCCCACATTCCAGGCTGTTTTCAATGATGCCTTTGTTACTTGTGAATTACACACAAAAGAGAGCCAAGATTTCATTTTAATAGACACGCCTCTGCAAATGCTCTGTATCAGCTGTCCTGGGGTGGGGGCGGGGATCTAATTTGGAGGCCATCAGTCCATCTAGACGTTCCCTTGTAGACCTGTCGACACAAAGGGACCGTGGCTCTCCTTTTCAGGCTATCTCCCGAGAAGACCTCCTCGCACGTCTGCTCGAGTGTGACGTTGTCATCTATAACATCACCGAAAACGTGCAGCAGGTGGAGGAAGCCATCTGGGCAGTCTCCGGTCAGTGAGCTATGAGGAACTGCACGGGGTGGGAAACACTGTCCTCCCACCTCCCAACTGACACAGCCACTCTGAGCATCAACGAAGACCTGGTCTGAGAAGTACCTAAAGTTTGAAGTGTGTGAGCGTGAATTGTACCTGTGGGTGGGGACCCAGGAGTCTGAGAGTGTGCTCTATTGTGGCTGCTTCTGTTTGGTGCCTGTGTGTGTCTTTGGAGGTGGGTCTTACAGTGTGGCTTGGTCCTGTGTGTGTCTTTAGAGATGGCTCTTACTGTGTAGCTTGGTGTCTTAGTTTCTTTACTGCTGCTGTTACATATATACAAACCCTGGCAAGAGCAGCTCAAGGGAGGAAGGGTTTATTCTGGCTTAGTTTATGGTGGGGTAGTCAAGGTGGCAGGCCCTTAACCACTGAACCTCCTCTCCAGTCTTCTGGCCTTCTCCCACTGCATATGTATGAAGTGCATGCATCCATACAGAAAAAAAAAACACTTGCACACATAAAATAAAAATCAATAATTTTTTAAAAGGAAAGAAGGTTTTTTTTTTTTTTGGTTTTTAGTTTTTGGTTTTTGGAGACAGAGTTTTTCTAGCTTTGGAGCCTGTCCTGGAACTAGTTCTTGTAGACCAGGTTGGCCTCGAACTCACAGAATTGCCTACCTCTGCCTCCCGAGTGCTGGGATTACAGGCCATAACCCTAGCAGTTTGGAGGTGGAGACAGAATCAGAAGTTCAAGATCATCCTTTGCTACATAGCTAGATGGAGGCCAGACTAGAGAACAAGGAAAGAGATAGAGATAGATAGATAGATAGATAGATAGATAGATAGATAGATAGATAGAGACAGAGAGAGACAGAAACAGAGAGAGAGACAGAGAGAGGGAGAGGGAGAGAGAGAGAACCAATCCAAAAGAACCAACCTCCCTCCCTAACAAGTACTAGTTTTTACCAACATTTTGTTATTTTGAGTTGTTTTAGAATTCTTCTGCCTCACCTGTCATGGATACAGTGAAACGAAGGCAAGATGGCACAGGAGAAAAGAACAAACTCCTGGCAGAAAACATTTGCATACAGGAGTGCTTCTGTGGGGGAAGAGGTAGACATGTCCAACCTATTATAAGTGTCAGACGTTATTTTAAAAGGTGACCCAGTTATAGCCCTAGAAACGTGACACATATTCACAAAGCGGGCCAAAGGGAAGCACAGCAGAGAGGAAAAGCTGAGAGCGCAGAGCTAATGGAAGAGGGTGATGTTCTTACTAGAGGTAAAAACAAGCAAAGTGTCAAAGCAATGTTTGGGATTGGGATTAGCATGAAAGCCTGGCACGGTGTCCTCAGGCTGAGTCCAGTCACGCTCTCCCACCTGAGGGTGAGTCCTGCATTTTCCCAGCGAGTACACCAGCACCTCAGTGTATAGGGAGCCTCCTACCAGGACTGAGAGTGTGCCTGGGGTTCGCAGGACCTCTGTCCTCAAGCAGTACCTCAGCCTTTACCCCCTCCGTGAGGGGGTAAATCCAGCTCCAGAGGGATTGGATACTTTGAGGTCTGCTGGCCCCTGCAGTCACATGAATATACCCACACCCAAGGCACTCACATATTAAAATAGAGCTGGAATGTTTCAAACAAAGCAAGACCGCTCTTACGTGGATTCAAACAACTGCTCTATGTTTTGGCCCCACAGCAATGAATGAAGAAGTCGCCCATTTTGAGAAGAGAAAGATATTCATCCTGCTGTCAACGGTGATGACTTGGGCGAGATCCAGACCTCTGGACCCTGTGAGTGCACTGCTAGCCTTTCTTCACTGTGTATCCCTACACGCCCAGGCCCCAACTCATCTTCAGCATCCAGCGGAGCTCATCAACTTTAACTAATTCAGACCTAGGGGAGTTTGTCATTTCACACACCACCAAGACTTGGTGGTTTTTAAGTGTGTTTTGTTTTCTGAGTCAGCACCTCATATAGTCCAGGCTGGCCTCAAGCTCTCTCTACAGCCAAGGATGGCTCTAATTTCAGATCCTTCTAGCTCTATGCCCAGAGAGCTGGGATTACAGGCATTCATGGCCATGCTCAGTTTTTAAGTGGTACTAAGACTCAAATCCAGGGTTTGGGTCTAGACAAGCACTCTGCCACAGAGCTACATCCCCAGCCTCAACCACCAAGAATTTGAACATGCCACCCGGGGACTGGTGAGATGGCTCAGTGGTTAAGAGCACTGACTGTTCTTCCAGAGGACCTGGGTTCAAGTCCCAGCACTCATGTAGCACCTATACAGCAGCCTGTATGTGACTCCAGTTCCAGAGACTCTGACACAGTTACACCAATGCACATAAAATAAAATAGACACATTTTTAAAAATACTGAAAAAAATGCTGCCTGTTAGGCAATATTGCTATATAGCAATGCTTTGGTCAAGGCTTGACCATATTTATGATAAGGGTCCAAGATGGTTGTTACATTGGAGCACTAAATTTGCACCTTGTGTCTCCCTTAGGAGGACACTGAGGTTCCCTTCACAGAAGAGGATTATCGAAGAAGAAAACATCACCCCAACTTCCTGGACCACATCAATGCTGAGAAGATAGTTCTTAAGCTTGGGAAAGCTGTAAGTTGAACACAGAACATTGTGGGGTGGGAGGGGTTCCTTGTGAGGCGGGGCACCTGGGCCACTTTCTCCTCTGTGCACACAGAACATTGTGGGCTGGGAGGGGTTCCTTGTGAGGCGGGGCACCTGGGCCACTTTCTCCTCTGTGTTTTCAGCCCCGGTCCCTTTCCAGGGCTGTTTCACGGGGCCAGAACACATCACAACACCATGGGTCTCCGCTTCTGCTGCCAGCAATGTATTCCATCCATAGAGATGCTCTGGCCCTGTCTTGGGCCCCTAGCTAAACTAAGGCTCTTCCCAAGCAAGGGGTCTGGGCAAAGAACTCAGTTTTAATGGGAAGGAAGGGAAAACGTGTTCTTGGTTACTAGAGTCTGTCTCAATGTTTTCTTTCAAATAGCTCTGAGGTTCAAGGCCTGTTTGGGCTATAAGAAGAAATTGAAGACCAGTTTTCTAACTTAGCAAGATGCTGTCTTGGGGGTAGGGACTGATGTGGTGGGGCGGGCCTGGAGAGATGGCACAGTGGTTAAGAGCATATACCGCACTTCCAGAGGACTCAAATTTAGCTCGGAGCACCTACATGGAGGCTCTAGCCCCAAGGAATCTGATGCCTCTATCATCTTAAGGAACCTGGACTCATTTGAACCCCTCTGAAATAAATCTTCTAAAAAAGGGGAAAAAAAATATAGGTCTGGGATAGAATTCAATGGCAGAGTGCTTGCCTGGTATGGGCGAGGACGCAGGTTCATTCCCCAGGACCACCATCACCATAAAAAAAAAAAAGAAAAAAAACTATTGCAGCAAAATATGTCATTTGGCATGTGTTGTATGTGCTATAATTTTATCTTTTACTAAAGTGCCCTGTAATGAGTAAATAGTAACTGAAAAGCAATTCAAGACTTGCCTAACTGTCTGTACTGCAAGGTGCTGAACATCTTGCCTACGGTGTCCAATGCTAGCTTCCAGACTTTCGTGTGTCCTCTTTAGAAGCTGGGAGTCTGGGGCTGCTGTCATTATCCCTATTCAATTTACACAGATTCCCAAACCCAAGGTGCCAACATGATGAGCGCCGACAGCTCTGACGCGCCACCTTGTGGTGTCATAAGATATAACAACCAGGGATTTCCAAAATTCAGTTCTGTCCCTGAAGAATCCCATTGGTTTGACAGATGAAGTACAAACACCGTAAGCATGAGATAGTCATAAAAACAACAGACAGCCGGGGTGGTGGCTCGTGCCTACCATTCCAGCACTGAGGAGGCTGAGGCAGGAGAATAGTGCATTCAAGACCAATCTGAGCTACAAAGTGAAAATTCTTACTCAAAACCAAACAAGCTCAAGGTGGCCAGTGACACTTGCTTTTAATCCCAGCACTCAGGAGTCGGAGGCAGGGGGATCTCTGTGAGTTTGAGGCCAGCCTGGTCTATAAGAGCTAGTTTTAGGACAGATAGGACTGTTAAACAGAGAAAACCCCGTCTCAAAGAACAAAAACAAACAAACAAAAAAAGGAAGAAAGGAAAAAGAAATCCTGATCAGCTTCAACTTTGGTGGCAGGACAGACGCTGGGGATTATTGGGCCGTGCCCTCATACACGCTGGGCAGTGAACGCTGTCAATGAGGCAAATCCTCAGACTGCAAAATAAAAGGAATATATCAGATTATCTAAATGTCTAAATTCTGTTATTTTGTTAAAACGTACACCATGGTCAGACAGTGTGGCAGAGTGAGTTCCAGGACAGGCCCCAAAGCAATAGAGAAACCCTGTCTCAAAAACAACAACAAAGCCAGGCAGTGATGGCACGCGCCTTTAATCTCAGCACTCAGGAGGCAGAGGCAGGAGGATCTCTGTGAATTTGAGGCCAGCCTGGTCTACAGAGTGAGTTCCAGGACAGGCTCCAAAGCTACAGAGAAACCCTGTCTCAAAACAACAACAACAATAATAATAATAATATAAAAAATAAATAATAAAATAAAATAATACCCGTTGATCACTCACATGCCTCATTCACTAAATGGGAATGTATAATAACAAAAAATGAGGCCTGGTAGCCTGAAGGGGAGCAATAGTGTCTTCCTCACACTCTTGTTTAAATGGATTTTTTTTAATCAATATTGATTGATTGATTGGTTTTTCGAGACAGGGTTTCTCTGTGTAACAGCCCTACTTACTGTCCCAGATCTAGCTTTGTAGACCAGGCTGGTCTCAAACTCACAGAAATCTGCCTGCCTCTGCCTCCCGAGTGCTGGAATTAAAGGCGTGTGTCACCAGAGTTTTGCCAAGACCTGTTGGCTTGAATTTGCCTCAGCCTTCTAAATCCTTCCGTTACATGGCTGTGCACCAGGCCCAGTTTAAAAGGGGGATAAAAGCTGTCCTTTTGTCTGTAGACTTCCCTTAGTCAGTATTCCGTTTCTGTGTAGTTCTCTAGTTTCTGCCTGGAAAGCCTCTGCCCATCTAGTAGAGGCTGGGCAGGTCTGCAGGATGACCTTTAGGAAATCTTCTGGAGTCACCTTACCTGCTGCGGTTATGAGAAGCCAGAGAACTGAGCCTCCGTGCCTTGTTTAACCCACTGGTCCCCATACAGAGGAATGTGGGTCAATTATATGGGTGTCAGCCAGCATTCCATTGCCGCAACAAAATGCCCAGGATTAGAAGCTCATGAAGAGGAAAAGTTTATTGTGTCTCATTGTTTAGAGGTTTCAGTCCGTGACCAATCGGCTCTGTTGCTCTGAGCCTGTAGCAGCATGGTGCTGTAGGATGTCTTGGTGGGCACACATAGCAGAAGAGGCTGGTTCACCTCCTGGCAGAGGACGAAAGAAAAAGAGAGAGACCAGGCCTCCAATACCCCCTTCAAGGGCAAGTCTTCAAAGACCTAAGACCTGCTACTGTGCCCTCCTTGTAAAGTCTCCAGCCTCTCCCCTTTGGTCCCACCCTGGTACCAAGCCTTAGAAGGACATCCCCGGAGCACAGTGCTACAAGTCCTCCTCAGAACTCTCCCTTGGTGGGCTGTTGAGATGGCTCAGCAGGAAAAAGTGCTTCTGTGCAAACCTGGTAACTGAGATTGATCCCTGGAACCCGCATAAAAAGTGGGATGTGGTGGTACCTATCTGTAACTCTGGCACTCCTACTGAGAGATGGAAGGAAAGCCGAGAGACTCTCCTGGGACTTTCAGGACAGCTAGTCTGGAGTACAAACCAGCTAGCCTGGAATATGAGCCAGCTAGTCTTAGAGTACATACCAGCTAGCCTGGAGTATAAACTAGCCAACCTAGAGGATGAGCCAGCCAACCCGGAATATGAGCCAGCAAACCTGGAATATGAACCAGCTAGCCTGGAGTGTGAACCAGCTAGCCTGGAGTATGAACCAGCTAGCCTGGAGTGTGAACCAGCTAGCCTGGAGTGTGAACCAGCTAGCCTGGAGTGTGAACCAGCTAGCCTGGAGTGTGAACCAGCTAGCCTGGAGTGTGAACCAGCTAGCCTGAAGTGTGAACCAGCTAACCTGGAGTATGAACCAGCTAGCCTGGAGTGTGACCCAGCTAGCCTGGAGTGTGAACCAGCATGTGGAGTATGAACCAGCTAGCCTGGAGTATGAACCAGCATGTGGAGTATGAACCAGCTAGCCTGGAGTATGAACCAGCTAGCCTGGAGTGTGAGCCAAGTGAAAACCAACTTCGGAGACCTAACCTCTGCTACCCACATGTGCGCTAAGGTATATGGGTGCCCATTTGGTGGAGCATTTGCCTCACACAAACACACACAGAGACCTGTGTTACAACCCAGCATAGTAACAACAATAAAACTGTGTCCCAGCTCCCCAACATCACTTTCAATTGGTGATGGATTACTGGAAGAAAGTGCTCTCTCTCTCTCTCTCTCTCTCTCTCTCTCTCTCTCTCTCTCTCTCTCTCTCTCATGCATGTGTTTGTAAGTGCACACGAATCTTCCTCAAGTGAGAATAAGTTCCCAATATGATTAAGCAAAGATTTGAGAAATTCTGCTCCAGGCTGGGACCTCCTGGACTGTCTGGAAGTGGAAGTTTCAGTGGGGCTCACAGGGTGGGGTTTGATGCTAGCCCTTGCTAGCATTCTTGATGACCTGGGGATCATCCCCAGCTCTGAAAAGAAATATGTTAGGGAACGGAAACTTCTAGAAGTCACGTATCTTTAGGACTTGGACTTCACCGTCAGTACTCCAGAAAACAACAACATCCTAGCCATTCATGGCACAAGGCTCTCTGGGCTTTGGAAAATTTTGTTTTGTCTTGTTTTTCAGTGTTTTGTCAGTTTTTCAGGCTATGTTCACTGCATGGACCCAAGTAATCCTCCCACCTTGGCCTCCAGAAGCTGCAACTTCAGGCACATGCCACCAAGTGGGGCCTGGTTACAACTAGGTATCAAAAGGCCACAATGACTTCTTTGGGCAAAGCAAAGCATCCATACCAATTAAAAGCCTTGTATATTCTAAGAAGAAATGGTCAAAAAAAAAAAAGCCTTGTATAGCCAGGGGTGGTGGCACACACCTTTAATCCCAGCACTTGGGAAGCAGAGGCAAGTGGATCTCTATGGATTCGAGGCCAGCCTGGTCTACAGAGTGAGTTCTAGGACAGTCTCCAAAGCTACACAGAGAAACCCTGTCTTGGAGACCTAGACCTAGTATAGGGTCTGGGCCAGCTTGTACAAAGTTTCTGGTTTGATACTCAGCACTGCATAAACTTCTTGGTAGCCCTGGCCCCCAAGAAGATGTCATCTTCCACTATGTAATGAGTTCAAGACCAGCCTGGGTTGCTTGAGAACCCGCCTCAAAACAAAACAAACAAAAACCCCACCTGGTCCTGAGCTGCACAGTGATAGATATTGAAGATCCTTCTAGAAGGATCTGTTTTCATAGCTCCCCTTCCTCTTGCTGCCAGCATGGAGTTCGTAGATGTTGATTCACTTTAGTTATTCATTCGCATTCAGTGTCGAGGGTGTTTGGAAACACTTCTGAATTGTTTGTTCCCCTGCAGAGACCCCGGTCCTGTCCCAAGCAGCACCTACGGAGCCCAGAAGACTTGAAAGAACCTGCGATTGTGCCTGTTTGGGTTACAAAGTCTAGTTCTAGCTCAAGATGACTAATAGTATATCAATTCTGTCTTTTTTTAAAAATCCATTTTAGGGCAAAAAGTTTTCAACTTACGTAGTCGCCACAGGACTTCAGTATGGAGTGGAAGGAGGGATCTTACACGCCTTTTTTAAGGTCTGGCTTTTCAACGAACATGTGAACTCTTCTTTTTTAGTTATTAATTTAATTTTACTTTCAGTTAGCTTACAAAGTGCAGTTTCCTCACCCCATATCCCTGCCCTCACTTAAGACCTAAAGCTATGTGGGTTTTTGTTGTCATTTATTTGATTTATGATTGTTATACATGTGTATATAACATGTGTGTTGGGGCCTGCACATGCCTCAGCTCCAGGGTAGAGGTCAGAGGACAGCTTTGTGGGGTGACTGTATGCCAAATGTTTACCTGAAGAGCCATCTTGTCAGCCCACTATGTATATCTCAGAAAGTGTTTTACAGGGCAGATGTGGTGCAGAATACTCATCACCATAGGACTCAGCAGGCAGAAGCAGGAGGATGGAGAGTTTGAGGCCAACCCAGGATATAATGCAAAATCCTATTTCAGGGAAGAAAGAGAAAGGAAGAGAGGGTAAAGGAGGGGAGCGTGGAGGGAAGTGAAGAAAAGTGGGGGTTCAATTTCTAGTATGTGGTGGAGGATACGTGGAGATGGATGAAGATGGGAGAGGTCAAGGAAAGACCCAGGAGGGAAGAAAAGAAACAACAGTGTCAACAATTGTAGGAGGAGTTTTCCTGTCCTGACCACCTGCTCCCAGATAGACAGCAGCACAGAGACTTGATAGTACTTTTAAATGTTTGGCCGATAGTTTAGGCTTATTACTAACTAGCTCTTGCATTTCACGTTAACCCATATTTCTTATTTATGCTCTGCCATGTGATGGTACCTTACTAGCATGGCATGTTCATCTCCTACACCCTCTGAATCTGGCTGGAGACTCCTGATGCTGCCCTTCCTCATCCTGTCATTCTCAGTTCGGCTTTCCCACCTAACTTGATCCTGTTCAGCTATTGGCCAGTCAGCTTGTTTATTAAGCCAGTCATAGCAACATATGTTCACACAGTGTACAGAAGGGTCATCCCACAGCAGTCAATGTCAAATGGGAACAGAGTCTACATGGTGACGATCCATCAGGAAAGGGTCTCCTATTGGGTCACATATTGCAGATGAGATCTTACAGCAAACAAGTAGACTTTTATGGGGCCAGTAGGATGAAAGTTTGAGAGAAAAGGATTCAAGAAGAGCTGGTGGCACTTCTGGAGCCCTCTGAGTGATGTAGATGTTGGCTGGGAGGGAGAAACATGTCCAGAGCAAACTCTCTCTACTTGTCCTTCTCTCATTCAGATGGCTTGGCTGGGCGACATACCTGCACTACCTGTTTTTGGAGATGGATCCAATGTCATTCCAGCAATTCATGTCCTTGATCTAGCAGGGTAAGAGGTCTCCTGGAAATGTGGCTGTTCTGGGTGATGAATATGTGTAATTCATCTTCAAAGTTATAGAACTGAGACCCTCACATACATTGCTGTATTCGTTCTTTATGGCCTCACACAGAAGGCACTTAGCACCGCCATTTTGTGCCTGATAAGACATTGTCCACCCAAAGTCTCCACACTTCTGGTGACAAGTGTAGCTTCATCTCTTAGGGACTCTGTCAGTAGAAAAACAGCTCTGGAGAAGGGTTTGGGGTACACATTCTGGGTAACCCATTTCTTCTTCCCTTTGTCTCAGATGAGATGGGTGTCACCGTCACACCTATTGCCAAAGTTCCAGAAACCAGTCAGCTGTGAGCCTGAAGCCCCCAACCTTCTTTGAGACAGGGTCTTACTCTGTAGCTCCTCCTCCTGCCTCAGCCTTTCCACTGTGAGGAATTCAAATCTTATACAAAGCTCACAAGGAAATAAAATAGTTTATCCTAAGGCATGGCCTGTGAATACAGATTCCAGTTTCCCTCAGTGAAGGTTTGGGCAAGGTAAGAGGCCACAATGGACTTTCCTGCCTCAGAACAAAGGAAATCATAAATCAGCATATTCAGGAAGTATACTGTTCCTGAATTAAACAAGTAACAGGAATATCAAAAACTCTTTCTTAGTCGGGTGATGGTGGCACACACCCCCAATCCCAGCAGTCAAGAGGCAGAGACCACGGGATCTCTGTGAGTTCAAGGCTAGCCTGGTCTCCAGAACGAGTTCCAGGACAGGCACCAAAGCTACACAGAGAAACCCTGTCTCAAAAATACAAAACTGAACTCCTTCCTACAGTTAGCAGATGTTGTCTTCTCGTTGCCTTTGCTCTGGGTCGGAAGCAGGCTAGAGATCAGTCAAGTCGAACCACGCATTCCACTTCCGGAGGTTTATCTAATAGACAGGAGAATCTTAGGATCTGGAGGTTAAAGGGGGAAGGTTGTGTTTCTCCCAAGGGCCCGAAGAAACTTTTGCTCTTGATGTGTGACATTCCAATCCACTACAGGCCCATGTGATGCTCACTGCCCAGGGGGACAATCCATAGGCTTTCAACACAAAGGTGGCCCCTTCTGAGCAGAGCACTTCAGCCTCAGGCTTGACCTGAATTTCCCACATTCTCCAAGCCTTCCTGCCCCGTCCAGGTGATGCTGACCTAAGCAACAGGGTGGTGGCTGGTTCACTGTCCTTGGAGTACCAGCCTTGTGTGTTTTCAACAGCCAGGGTTGTTAGCTAGTCCCCCAGGGGCTGGTTCCAGAGGCCCAGATTTTCCCTCTCTCACAGTGGATCATTCTGGATCCCAGAGAAAGTCACACAGCTTGAACTTCAGGGCCATAGGTGTGTGGGTCCCTCCAAGACCTGAACGTAAATGATTTCTATTATTGTTCTGAAAGCAGGGTCCCTGAAATGGTATAAATTCCAGACTTGGCAGCACATACATTAAGCCCATCTTGTGGTGCGTTCCTGTGATCCCAGGACCAAGCATTCAAGACCAGCCTGAGCTACATAGTGAGTTCCAGGCTAACCTGGGCTAGACAGCCATATCATCTCTTATTCCAGTCCCTAGTCCCCTCCCCCCAAATCACCCAGATTTGCCGCAGTTAACACGAACTTGAAGAAAGAAGTATGCAAATGTGTCTTCTCTGCACAGACCTGTCCATTCTGTCAGCAGGTTTTAAAGACGGAAGACGTTTCCCCTTTGACTAGAGGTCATAGGCTGGCCTTGAAAGGACGACCTCCCTGCCTCAGCCACCCTGAGGCTGACACCACGCCCAGTCCAATCTTTTACATTCTTAAAACCAAACACTCCACAGGAGTCCTTAATATCTTTTTTCTTTCTAAAGGTGGAGGACAGTTTGAGGTGAGTTGAAAAGAAAAATAAATAAATACCCCAGGACAGGTGAGCTGCAGAGATCCACCTCCACAGCTGCCCAGAGAGGGGAATGGAGAAGGGAGAAGGGACAGCCAGACACTTGAGTCACCAGCCCTAAATAGCTTACCTTTTTATTTTGTTTGGTTGTTTGGTTTTTAGATGGGCTTTCCCTGTGTAACAGCCCTGGATATCCTAGAACTCTTGCAGACCAGGCTGGCCTTGAAATAACAGAGATCCACCTGCCTCTGCCTCCCGAGTGCTGGGTTTAAAGGTGTGAGCTACCACCATCTAGTTAATATCTTCCTTACCAGCAGATAAGTTACAGGATGAGTTTTCTTCCTTCTTTTGGCATTGTGGAAGGACTTTGAACCCTTCCCAGTAACATTTTCTTTCTTCCTGCATCTTTATTTGAGCCTTATAAGTTATTTAGGAGAGGACAGAAAGCTAAATGCTAAAATTCTCGGAGATGTTAATATAAAATAGGTGTGAAATGAACATTCATTATTATTGCTTCTTTTTTCATCTCCAGGGCCAGGGGTAGAACCCAGGACCAGGCCTGGGCTAGACATGCGCTCTACCATGAGCTAATTGAGCGTGTAGACGCGCACATTTGTACCTCATCATAGCGAAGAGGAAGCTAACGAGGAGGGGGGAAGGAATGGCGCGTCTCGACAGTAGACGTCCAGAAATCACAGATGTGCTCAGACCCCTGCTGTGCCGCTCACCACAACATCTCTCCTTATAAAATGGGGACAGTCACAGCAGCCGTCTGACAGGGGTGTTGTGAGAATTCAATGGCGGAGTCTAGCAGCAGCCAGAAGCACTGACAGTCACCGATTTAGATCACCTCCACGTCACTTCCTTAAGACGGCCGCCATATCTTGACTCTGTGTCTCACTGTGCAGATCACTGACCCCAAACACAGCTGTGAGACTCACAGGAGCTACTGGGTGGACGAGCCTTTCTGACGAGAGTCGGGGTCAGGTCTTCTTTGAGTTGGGGTGGTATACTTAGAAGAGACCAGATTATAACTGGGTTAATGGTCCTATAATGTCAGTTACTAGGGAGGCTGGGACATGAGGATCAAATGTTCAGGGCTTGCCTGAGCTACAAAGCAAGTATAAGACTAGCCTGGGCAATTTAGTGAAATTCTGTCTCAAAATACATAAAAAGTAGAAACAGAGTACTAGGGAATTAGTAGGTCAGTGATAGCATGCCTTCTGGCATGTGGAAGGCCTTGAGTTCAACCCCTCATGTCAGAATAATAATGATAATGATAACGATAATAATAATAATAAACATGAAACAAAGAAATAGAAAAATATGCAAAAAAGAAAACAGGTTTTGGACCCAGATGTATTTCTTTGCAGACCCGGCTCTGTCCCAGGAAGTCTTTAGTCTGGGAAATACTGCCTAACATCTTAATCCTCCCTTCATCTGTAGACTGCAGACAGTGGCTCTGCCCCTGATGTTGGTGAACATTAAGCGAGGCCCCTTAGCTAAGGACCAAACACCTGCCTGGCCCGCAAGGGTTGAGCTCCATTTTTCTCATTGTCTTTCCTGTCCGATTGTTGTGCCTGTTGCTCAACAGAGTGATCCAGAACGTCATAGACCACCTGCCAAAGCTGCACTACCTGGTGGCTGTGGACGAGTCTGTCCACACCCTGGAAGACCTGGTCAAGGTACAGTGGTCTGTGTGCTCATGCCCCTGTGACTTAGCTTGGATATCTGTACCTCGTAAATGATAGTTACCAACTTCTTTGTGCTGACAGGGCTTTGGGACACATAAAACAGGATGTCCTTAAACCTCAAACTGACTATCTGGGGGGGGGGGGGGGGGGGCTGGAGAGATGATGACTCAGCGATTAAGAGCATCGGTTGTTCTTCCAGAGGACCCAGGTTTAATTCCTAGCACCCACATGGCAGTTTGTAGCTGTCTGTAACTCCAGTTCCAGGGGATCTGGCACAGACATACATGAAATGGATAAAGAAATCTTTTTAAAAACTGATTATCTATAGCTTCAGGCTAAGTGATGGGAAATCACTACCCAAATGCCCTTTGTCTAGTACATGCACGCAAGAGAGCAAGAAAGACCACCATTAGGTCCAGGCAGAGGGAACGGAGATTATCAAGGATGCACAAAGGACGTACTGAAATCCGTGGGCACTGGGCCTACAGGACTGATAGAGACCAGATCACCAAAGCCTCAGGCACTTCTAGGCTCTCTAGACAAGGGTCAGGGAGCTCCCTATAGCACAGCTGCCTTACAGCCCAGCTGACTGAACTGCTGCAGCCTCCTCTGGCCCTTGCTTGGCTTCTCTGTACTCACCATTAAGATTTAGTTCCAGGATCTTTGTCTTTAGCCTTCCTGCCTTCTTTTCATGTCCCCATCCCTCTTTAAAAATATTATTACATTATTTATTATGATTATGCAACACTGCTTGGCCAATGACTCTAGTGTATTCCTAGCTAGCTCTTATGTCTTAAATTAACCCATTTCTAGTAGGTGCATCGCCATGTGGTTGTGGCCTACCAGTAAGGTTCTGTCTGGCATGCCACATCTGTCTCCAGTGGCAGCTACATGACTTCTTCTTAATTCCACCTATTCTCTCTCTACATCTGCTTGGAATTCCCACCTGGCCCTATTCTGTGCTGCAATAGGCCCAAAGCAGATTCTTTATTAACCAATGGTATTCACAGCATACAGAGGGGAAACCCACATCAGGGCTATGTCCCTTGGGGCATGTGAACAGCATCCTTAGGTTTCATTTGCTTATATGACCCTTAGCCTGAGTCACTCCATTTTGATCTGGTGTGTTGGGACTCAGTGCAGGAGCTCAGTCTAAAACACTGGGCTCCCATTATGGGTGGAGTTTAATAATAGACAGTAGCATAGACTCCCTTGGCTAAACTGCAAACACCCACATGACCGTGATCAATGCACGTGTCTGTCTCCTTTCTGGAACTTGGTGAACCCTGCAGACAAAGACCAAAGCCTCATCTTTGTCCCTGGTGTTTTCAGAACCCAGAAGTGAGTAGATGTTCTATACTATTTTGAAAATACCTCTTAGTGTGCGTGCTTGGTAATATTTATAGTTACTTGAGAAGTTTTATGTAAAACTTTGTAAGCAAACCAAATAATACCTCTGTTTCTCCTGTACAGTGCATCAGCAAAAATACTGGCCCTGGAAAAATCCAGAAAGTACCCAAAGAGAATGCTTTTCTAACAAAGGACTTGCCAGTCAGTATTAAAAAATGCTTTTTTTCAAAACCTGTTTCCCTAAATAATATTGAAGGGGCAGAATGGGATGGGTGGGGGTTGTGAGCTAGAGAGAATATTTTCCTCTATACTTATTTTTGGGTGGTTAACCATGAGGCCGCATTATTCAAAAAGGTGGATGACAGCTGGTGTGGCACAGAATGCTTGTAATCCCCACATTCAAGAAGTAGAGGCAGGCTGGATGGTGGTGGTGCACCCCTTTAGTCCCAGCACCAGGGAGGCAGAGGCAGGAGGATCTCTGTGTGTTTGAGGTCAGCCTGGTCTACAGAGCAAGTTCCAGGTTAGCTAGAGCTGTTACACAGAGAAACTTTGTCTTGAAAAACCAAAAATAAAAATAGAAAAAAAAGTCTCAGGGCTGAGGCTGGAGCTCATGGGTAAAAGAGTAGAGGTAAGACACACACACACACACACACACATCCACACACACACACACACACACATCCACACACACACACACCCGGGACAATGACGCAGGCATAAATAAACAACAGTTGTTCTGTAAACAGTGCTGACCGGTTTTCCCATTCAATGAATGGATGTGATTATTTATTTATTTATTGGATGTGATTTTTGTCTGATGATAACAAGACCAACATCTGCTTACCCCTAACCCTCAGCAACCGTATCTTGACCACTTACTGGTCAACCTGAGGATGGAGGCGTTGTTTGTGAAGGAGAATTTCAACATCCGCTGGGTCTCCCAAACAGGGTTTGTAGAGAACATCGGCAGCATCCTCAAAGAGTACAAGCAAAGCCGAGGATTACTGGTAACTAAGGCCACTTACTGTTTTAGGTTTCTGATGTAAGCAGTCAATGTAACTCACTGCCGGTATCTCTATACTGGCAGGAGTGTTTCCATTTTAAAACTTCTAAACAAGGCCTGGAGGGATGGCTCAGCCGTTAAAGGCTAGGCTCACAACCAAAAATATAAGAGTTCGGTTCCCAGCACCCACGGCTGTCCTTCCAGGTACCAAAAAAAATTAATTAATTAATTAATTTTTTAAAAAGCTTCTGAACAAATTGTTCATGTTCAACATGCTTCTCCAGTCTTATAGTCTGCACATGTATGGCATTAAAACTTATGAGCCAAACTTACAATAATTCAAAGTGAACATCAACAATAACAAACTGGTCAATATAAACGAATGAGTGGATTGTTATTCTGTTTTAGTCTTGGATAAAGTCAGCCTGCCCCAGGAGGCAGGATTCACTCTTGGTATACTGGCAAAAAGGTGCACAGCAACCTGCTCAGTGGATGACAGGCTCCAGGTGCTAGTGAGTACACCAAAGTGGTCCAGCATTGCCCCTCATCCTGCCTCCATCACTGTTCGGCATCTTGCTACTTACCAGTCATCCCTCACAATGTGGGACCAGTCACTTAACTCACTGCACTCAGACCCACTCTAGTGTTCATGCTTATCCCGTTACGGGTGTCCCTGCTGTCAAAGTGTGGCTGCAAAGTTATAGTCAAAATTAGGTGATCTTAGGCATATGGATACAGCCAATGGAAATTTCCATCCTTGTGGTTCTAAAATATGTCTTGCAAAATGCTAGTCCACAGTTTCACAACTCTTTGGACCATTTTGAAAGAAATGATTATTTGTCCTTGATGTTTTTCTTTCTGTTTGGTGTAAATATTTACTAACTGCTTATGAATGAATACCACAGCATCTTCAACGTTCAGGCAAGTCTGCCTCCCTCCCTCCCTCTCTTTCTCTCTTCCTTCCTCCTTATCCTTATTATTTTGTTTTTAAAACAAGATTTTGTGCTGTAGCCCAGGCATCCTTGAACTCCTCAAACAGGAAGAAGTAGTGGTTTTAACAAAGTGATCAGGAGGCAGAAACAAAATGTTCACAAGTTCAAGGTCAGGCTGGACTACATAGTGAAAACTTGTCTGAAATAAATAGATGATAGATAGATAAATAGATAGATAGATATCATTTTTTAAAAAATAAAAATAAGCCAGGCAGTGGTGGCACACGCCTTCAATCCCAGCACTCGGGAGGGAGAGGCATGCAGATCTCTGTGAGTTTGAGACCAGCCTGGTCTAAAAGAGCTAGTTCCGGGACAGGGTCCAAAGCCACAGAGAAACCCTGTCTTGAAAAACCAAAATAAATAAATATTAACTTTAAACTTTTGAAGATCAAATTCAGAAAGTGATAATGTAAGGCCCTATTTACTGGACCCTAAATTCTTGTGAACGGTCAAGGACAAATGAAACTGGTGGCAGGTAGCCTGGGCACCCTTATGCATTCCTGGGCATGCGTTTTTCTCTTTATATTTCTTTTTTATTTGTTTGTTTTTAGACAGGATCTCACATAACAGAGTCTGGATTCTCACTCACTATGTAGGTGAGCCTGGCCTAGACTTCTCCACTTCCCACGTGCCGGGACGACTGGCATGGACCATCACATCCAGCATCTTGAACATGACTCGTTGAATGTTCTGTTCCTCCCTGGCCCAGCTCAGAGCATAGATACGATTCCATCCTCATGGAGCGAATGGCTGTAGTCAGTCTACAGGGTCCAGAGACATTGGAAAGATCACAGTCCTGAAACAACACCCTTCCAGCTCCACAACCCTAAGACATATATTCCCTGTTCTTTTGTAGCCAATCAAGATCTGCATTCTTGGTCCTCCTGCCGTGGGAAAATCCAGTATCGCTGAAGAATTGGTCAAGTACTACAAACTACATCACATCAAAATAAAGGATGTGATTACGGAAGCCATAGCCAAACTGGTAACACGATCATCCACTTTTATAAGAATCTTTCCAGTTCACAGAATGTGTTCCTGAGTAATAAGCAAGTGACTAATTCAGATGTCAAAGGAATTTATTATTTTAATTGGATTTTGTTGCTGGTCCCGGTTATGACAATGGAGAACCCACAGGGCTCTCTGTCTTCCGATTGATGGAGGCGGTTGTAGGACTGTCCTTGGAGTTCTGCCTCCAGTCTCTCCCAAAGTACATCTTCTCTTTGCTGGATAAAATATTTTTAGTTCAGTTTTGTTTTGTTTTTAATCTCATTGTATTTTTCTCAGTCTAGTATCAGATTATTTGCTATCTTATTAAAAATAATTTTATTAGGAATGGTAGAAAACAAGCTATACTTCCATAAGTAGTTATGAAAGGTCATTTTTGGGGGTGCTAGAGATCGCACCCAGGGCTTTGTACATGCACCCACTCAACTAAAGGTCTTGATTTTTATAAAATGTGTTTCCTTCAAGTAAGACACAATTGAGGTGCTGGAGAAATAGCTCAGCACTTCAGAACACTTGCTCCTAACCACTTGTAACTCCAGCTCCAGGGAAACCAATGCCGTCTTCTGGCCTCCATGGGTACTGTACTCAGGTGCACAAACCCACACACAGACGCACTCATATACATGTAATTGGAAGTGGTCATGTAAGTCTTTAATACCAGCACTTTGGAGGCAGAGGCAAGAAGATCTCTGAGTTCTAGGAAATTGTGGTCTCTAGAGTGAGATCCAGGACATCCTGATCTACAGAGTGAGTTCCAGGACAGCCGGGACTACACAGAGAAACCCTGTCTTGAAAAAATATATATAAATAACCACGCCCCCCCCAAATGGTGGTGCGTGTCTTAATACCAAATGATGGGGAAGCAAAGGCAGGTAGGTCTCTGTGAGTTTAAAGCCAGCTAGGGAATTCCAGGTCAGCTAGGACTGGATAGTGAGGCCCTGACTTAAATAAAATTTTTGAGAGAGAAAGAGAGAGAGAGAGAGAAGAGAGAGAGAGAGAGAGAGAGAGAGAGAGAGAGAGAGAGAGAGAGAGGCATAATCTAGTACCTTAGAGAATTGCTGGCTCCCAGGCAGTTGTGGAGTTAACACTGACTATACTACTATCTTCCTAAAAGTAGAGCTAAGGAAAGCCTTAAGGCCCTTATCCGTCTTGGTAGATACACACATCCTGCAGACTTTTGCATGATGTCTATTACTAGGTACACTCGCCACTGAGACTTTTTCCAGGCTCACTGGTCAGACTGTTAGTGACACCCTCACTGTTGGGTACAGTCAGCTTGGTTATCCCTGTGGCATACAGGAGGCGATTGTCGCACCCAAGGATGCCGGGGAAGGAGAAGAGGAAGGTGAAGAGGAGGAAGAAGAGGAGAATGTGGAGGATGCCCAGGAGCTCCTGGATGGCATCAAGGAAAGCATGGAGCAGAATGCAGGTGACGCACAGAGCCGCCGGGGCAAGAGCTGTGCCAGGCTGGCACGGCAGCTGCTGTGGGTTCTGTCTGGTTAGAAAATGCTGCCTGTGAGCTGGGAAGATGGTTCAGTGGTCAGGAGCTTTGGCTGCTTTTCCAGAGGACCCCGGTTTGGTTCACGGCACCCACACATAAGTATCAGTTCCAGGGCACCTGATAGCTCCTTCTGGACTCCACACGTACTACCCTCACAGGCCCAAATGCACACTCAGATGCACACATATAAATAAAAGAAAGCAAACTCTTCCCTTTAAGCTGCCTGCTTGCAAAAATAAAGTGCTATCGAAAATACAGTAATAATAAGAAGTTTAATTCATAGTCTCATCTCTCAGAAAAAAACTTACTGTTAATATTTTGGCGACTATATGATAATTTCCTAATTTTTAAAAAAAATCAGGAGTTGGCAGCATAGCTCTGGGAAAGAGTACTTTCTTAGTATTCATAAAGCCTTTGGTGTGAGCTGCAGCATCACCAAAACATGATCCTTCTTTAACACGGGGATTCCAGCATTGTACACAAACCCACTAAGTGCAGTCAGTGGTTGGGGCTCCCACCCTGTCAGGCTCTCAAGTGGCTTTCTTGTTGTCCGCCATCTTCTGCTCTTGCTCGTGGCTCTTTCTGGTGCTCCAGGGTTGGGTGGTGCTAAGTGAAGTCTGGGTGAGAGGGACATGGCAGCCCCAGACGGCAGAATGTACTGGAAGCATACTGCTCTTCTCCCTTCCAGGAGCCAAGACCCATCCCCTGTGTATCCCAGGGCACAGGAGCCGACTGCCCTCCTTGGTCCTCTAGGGCAGTGGTTCTCAACCGCCCTGTGGTGCACCCCTTTAATACAGTTCCTCATGTTGTGGTCACTCTCAACCATAAAACTATTTTCATTGCTACTTCATAACTGTGATTTTGCTACTGAAATGAATCGTAATGTACATATCTGATATGCGGGATATCTGATATGTGACCCCTGTGAAAGGGTCTTTCAACCCCCAAAGGGGTCACGACCCACAAGTTGAGAACCATCGCTGTAGAGATTTTCTCTGGAATACCACGCCTTTGGCACCAAGATGGGCATGGTTGTCCTATCCTCAACCTACAGAATGAGTCAAAATGATTTTGTACTGCTTTGCTTTGATGTTTTGCTATAGGGTCTCTCTGCATAGCCCAGGCTATCCTCAAATATGTGATTCTTCTGCCATGGCCTCCCTCTGTTGGCACCCAATACACACCCCCACTTCTATGAAGTTAGAATTATCTATCTTGTCTTCTCTCACTCTAGGAAGATCTTTGTTAATTTCTCAAACATAATGATGGGTTTTTAATGTCAACATGGCACAGCCTAGCGTCACCTAGGATGAGAGTCCTGATGAAGGATTCCCTCCATCAGGTTGGACTGTGGGTGAAGGTACCCTAGCACTTCAGGGTGCTCCCCTCTGGACCCTGGATTACACGCAGACCACACCCAAACACCTATTTCCAAGCAGGAACCAAATGCAAAGGGATACTTTATGAAGCAAGGCAAAGAGACAAGGTGATCGAGTCTGAGCCGGGCAGAAACAGCAGCAAATAGATTTGCAAGTGTTAAATTTAAGAGCAAAAGTGGGGAGATTCCTGTAAGAATGAGGTAGGATGAGTTGGTAAATTCTGATTAGGGATGCTGATTAGATTAGTCAAAATAATGTATTTTGGTTGTTGGACCTTGATATTTTGTTAGTTGGGCCATGGTGATCAGTCTCAGGAATGTGTCAGTGGCTAAATAAGGGAACAGACTTTGGTGGCTAGCTTTAGGAATGTAATCTAACAGTTTAGCAAGGGGGAGAAAGGTAAACGGCAAAACCTGCGGACACCATGTTTGCTATGCTCGGGCCTGCTAGAGCCCTTCAGTGGGTATGTCTGGGGAAGACTGTCTTGATTTCTAAATGATATGGGGAGATTCAGTGGTCATCAGTCACTTAGGCAAGGGATTCAGGACTGTATAAGCATAGAGAGCTAGGTACTAGCATGCCTGCATTCACTTCTCTCTGCTCCTGACGGTGGATGTTCTTCCCACTTTGGCTTCCCTGCAATGATGGACCGTAAACCTGGAACCATAAACCATATCCCCCTAAGTTGCTTTGGCTTGTATAGTTTATCACAGCAACAGAAACGAAATCAGGATGTCAAGTTTGTCCAACAGTCCCTCTTGTCTGTGTTTACTTGAACTGAGAACATGAACCTTGAGTATGTTTGAACAAAACAAAACCTTTGAACCCTCTGCAGAGACAGGTGTCCAGAATACCTGGGAGCTCACATGACCCGTCTCAGCCCCAAGATCTCCAGCAACACAAGTTTCACAGCCCTACAGGGGGGTACCTCAAGGCCCTGGACATAGCTCCCACTTCATCTGCCCTCAGCCGGAGTGCCTTAGTTATGGATTCTTTTCTGTTTATTTTGGTTTTTGAGTCAGGGTTTCCCTGTGTAGCCCTGTCTGTCCTGAAACTTACTATGTAGACCAGGCTGACCTCGAACTCAGAGATCCACCTGTCTCTACCTCCCAAATGCTGGGATTAAAGGTGTGCACCGCCACTGCAGGCTCCAAAGCTACACAGAGGAACCCCCTCTTGAAAGAAAACCAAAAGGACAAATGTTCACACTTGTGTCCGTTGCGTATCTTCCCTGTACACAGGATACTGGAGAATCATATCTGGCATCTACTTTTAAAGCCCATTTTAGTAATTATGAATGTGGATTAATAGTAACATTTTAATTACTACTAATATTGAAAAAGAGACTGAAAATTAAAAAGAAGAAACCTAGGGCAGTAATTTAAAAGCTGTGCCCAGTAGTTGGGCTTCACTCCTACCTTCTTTCCTTTCTTTTTTGAGACAGGGTTTATTTGTGTAGCCCTGGAACTCTCTTTGTAGACCAGGCTGGCCTTGAACTCACAGAGATCCATCTGCCTCTGCCTTTGGAGTGCTAGGATTAAAGACGTGCGCTACCACTGCCCAACTTCATTTGTTCATTTTCAAGTAGACAGGTCCAGCTATTATGAAAAGCAGTCTGGGAATTCCTAACATAGTGAAGAATACATGGGCAGGTATGGTGGCTCACACCTGCAGTGTAGCACTGGGAAGGCTGCAGAAGGAGAGTTGTGAGTTCCAGGTCAGCCTGGGATGAATAAAAAGACCCTGCCTAAAAAAACAAAAGGGGGTGGGATGGGGTGGCTGGTGAGATGGCTCAGTTGGTAGAACTGCCTGCTGTATAAACATGAGGTCTGAATTCTGATGCCTGGCACACATCCCTAACCCAGCACTGGGGAGCTGGTGACAGGTGGGTCCTTCGAGCTGACTGGCCAGCCAGCTCCCCAAATCAGAGACCTCCAGGTTCCGTGAGAGACCCTGTCTTAAAAATATAAGGTGGAAAGTGGGGTGTGATAGTGTATATCTTTAATCCCAGCACTCAGGAGGCAGAGATAGGCAGATCTCTGTGAATTCAAGGTCAGCCTGGTCTACAGAGTGAGTTTCAGGACAGCCAGAGCTGTTACACAAGCAAGAGAAACCTTGTCTTGAAAAACCCAAAATAAAAATGACTAAATAATAAATAAATAAAGTCAAATACAGAGAGAAAAATATTAAAGAGAGGAGAGGATAGAGGTAGGTGGGAAAGTTGGATCAAAAGACACAAAACGAGGGGAACTAGAGTGGTGGTTAAGAGCATTAACTGTTCCCGCAGAGGACCTGGGTTCAATTCCCAACACTGGCATGGTGACTCACAACCATCCATAGCTCTGGATATCTGACACCTTCTTCCGACCTCCACAGGCACCGAACACATATGTGGTACACACACAAGAAAGAAACACCCATATACATGAAATAAAAATAAATGTTCTTTAAGTTAAAAAAAAAAACCTTAAATGTGAGTTACAGATGATTGTGCATTGCTATGTGGCTGCCGGAAATCAAAAACCAGGATTCTCTGAAGAGCAGCCAGCACGCTTAACTAATGAGCGTCTCTCCAGCCCCAAAATAAATGTTATTTTTGGTTTTGTTTTAAAATACAAAATGACAGATATGTAGGGAGGCAATACAATATGCAAATTAAAGTTAATGTTCTATTTAAATTTTGTGTGTGTGTGTGTGTGTGTGTGTGTGTGTGTGTGTGTGTGTGTGGTTTTTCAAGACAAGTCTTCTCTGTAGCTTTGGAGCCCGTCTTGGAACTAGCTCTACTAGATCAGGCTGACCTCGAACTCACAGAGATCCACCTACTTCTGCCTCCTGAGTGCCACCACCTCCCGGCCTTGAATTGTTTGTTAAGCAGATTTTGACTACTCTCCTCACAAGTAACTGAGATGAGAGACGGTTCGTCTGCTCCTCTATGGTAACTATCCTGTTTCCTGCCTGCTTCCCACGTACTGTGCTGTGCCCCGCTTGTCTACACGGTGACATTTATCCATGAACAAATAAACATAAAGGGACAGCCCCGGGTCTCAGATAGAGCTCAACATTGGCCAAAGGTCGTGGTTTATCTCTAGGGAGGTCACAATTGTCTAGAGAAAGCGTCTTAGTGTACCTTTCTGTATCACTTTTCTATTGCTCGGACGAAACACCATGACCAAGGCAACTTGTAATTTACTTGGATTTATGGTTCCAGAAGAATAAGAGTCCATCATGGCAGGGGGCATGGCAGCAAGCAGGAAGTGGAGGGCTTCCATCTTCCATTCCAAGTCTGAAGCAGAACACGAGCGGGAAGTGGGGTGAGACTATAAACACTCAAGGTCCGTGCTCCAGTCATGTACACCCTCCCAACAAAGCTGCACCCCCGAAAGCTGCCACACACCCCAAACAGCACCACCAGCTGGGGAGCAAGGTCTTAAACATCCACACCTGTGGGTGACATTCGCTGCTCAAACCACTGCACCGGCCGTGGTTCTCTTACTCACAATGACCCAAACCTGCTATAGGAACCACATTCTCCCTCACTGGACACACCTCTGCCGACTCAGCAGAGGGCAATGGCAACCTGCAGTGTTTAAAACAAACCAGGCAAGTAGGTGAGATTCTCAGCCAGGTTTCTGTAACCCCAGCACTGGTGGAGGGGGTAGAGGGTAAAGACAGGAGGGTAGCTGGAGCTTGCTGACCATCTGCCTTACTCCAGGTCCAGTGAGAGACCCTGTCTCAAGGGAATTAAGGTGGAGAGGGACAGAGCAGGACACCAATGTCCGCCGCTGGACTCTATGTATGCACAGGTGTGCCCACCAGTGCACATATGCTCTCACACGCACATACATACATGCACACACACATGCATGCACTTTCATACATACCAGAGAGAAATAAGTAAGTAAATGTACCCTCCCCAGGTGGTAGGGGCACACGACTTTAATTCCAGTACTTCGGAGGCAGAGGCAAGTGGATCTCTGTGAGTTCAAGGCCAGCCTGGTCTACAGAGAGAGTTCCAGGACAACCAGGGCTACACAAAGAAACCCTGTCTCGAAAAAACCAATAAATAAATAAATAAATAAATGAACAAACCCTTTAGAAGATGAAAACTGCTTAAATAAACTCTGTGTTCAAATATTAGTAAGTCCTTTCACTTTTTTTTTTTTCGAGACAGGGTTTCTCTGTGGTTTTGGAGCCTGTTCTGGAACTATCTCTTGTAGACCAGGCTGGTCTCGAACTCACAGAGATCCGCCTGCCTCTGCCTGCCGAGTGCTGGGATTAAAGGCGTGCGCCACCACCGCCCGGCTCCTTTCACTTTTGAAGTTTGGGCTTATTTCTTTACTTATTTCTTTGTACCACTAGAAACCACACAGGGCAGTTGTGTTGACCATTAGTTGGAATTTGGCTATGCTAACCAATACCTTTGACTTCTTTTGTTTATCTCAGCACAGCACTCTGAAGCACAAGATTTTCTGAATCTTTACTACGTAGTGACCTGTGTAACACAGAGAAGTAGAAGAAAGGAGAGTGTTTGGCTTTCTTTTGGTTTGCTTTACTTTTACTTATTTTGCTTGTTTGTTCATGATGACACAGGGTCTCATGTACCAGACAAGATTGGCCTCAAACTGGCTACATAGCAAAGAATGTCCTTAAACTCCTGATCCTCCTGTCCCTCTCTCCTGAGTGTTGGGATAGCCATCGTGTTCTGTATCGTGGTGCTGGGGATCAAACGTGGAGTCTAGTGTATGCTGGGCAAACACGTTATCAAATGGACTATAGCCTCATTCTTAATTAGAATTGTTGACACATGGGTTTTTGAGATGTGTGTGTGTGTGTGTGTGTGTGGTGCAGGTTGGCCTGGAACTCACTATGCAACCCAGATTGGACTCAAACTCATGATTCTCCTGCCTCAGCTTCTTCCCACCCCCAGAGGCCTCTGACACAACACTCAATTTGAGAGATAGTTTTGTTTTGTTTTGTTTTTCGAGACAGGGTTTCTCTGGGGCTTTGGAGCCTGTCCTGGAACTCCCTTTGTAGACCAGGCTGGCCTCGAACTCACAGAGATCTGCCTGCCTCTGCCTCCTGAGTGCTGGGATTAAAGGCGTGAGCCGCCACCACCTGGCCATGTCCTTCCTTTTTTATTTCTTTTTTTCATTCAGTTATCATTCTACTAGCGACAATAAAATGATCTCAGCGGTTGTGCATGCCTTTAATTCCAGCACGGGGGGGGGGGGGGGGGAGGGAGGCAGAGGCAACAGGATCTCTGTGAGTTCGAGGCCAGCCTGGTCTACAGAGAGAGTTCCAGGACAGGATCCAAAGCTACAACAGAGAAACCCTGTCTCAAAAAAAAAAAAAAAACAAAAAACAAAAAAAGGAAAGACAAGACTGCTCCTAGGTGTGGTGGAGAAGGCTTATTGTAGGCAAAAAGGAGAGCACAGCCAGAGTCAGGGACATCTGGGAGAGCCCAGAGTGAACAGACTGTGAACCTGGCCATGTAAGAAGATGGAGGAGGGAGGGGAGAGCCATGAGACCAGGATGGTAAACGGCTCTGGAATCAGTATAAACCAAAATGGCTGAATTATACAGGGAAGGACAACTGAGGGAAGAGCAGCTCAGCCCTGGGCTAGAGAGTTTAAGGTAGGGGTACGCCAGCCAAACCCTGTAACAGGTAGGGCCTGAGGGATGTCAGTCGTCAGGTCTGCTTTGATATATATATTATTGTTATTGTTGTTGCTGTTTGTTTTTTGAGACAGAGTTTCTCAGTAGCTATGGAGCCAGTCCAGGCTGACCTCGAACTCACAGAGATCCGCCTGCCTCTACCTCCCGAGTACTGGCATTATAAAGGTGTGCACCATCACTGCCCGGCCTGCTTTGATATATTAAATAAGGCACATCAGTTAGTTTGTCCTGGGTCTGAGATATAACAGTAGCAAGTGGCTCCAAACTATTTATTTTACAATATAGACTCCTTGATAAGTCAGTTGAAGGTGCCATATGTGCCCTGGGAAAGTCTCTGGGGGCTTGCCAGACTGGCGCTGCCGTAAGTCCTCGTCAAGCCGTGGACAGACAGACAGGCTGTGCTTGTGAGCACTGCTGATGGTAGCTGACTGGAGAAGAGCTGCAGCACACTGTCGCTTAACCGCCAAGCCTTCTGCAGAGCAAAGACTCCCCGTCACTCTTTGATACCTAGCAGTTCCAGGAACTCTGGGCTGGGACTAAAGACAGAACTGACCAAAGGGCATAGGTCAGAAATGGGGCCTAGAGAAGAGGATGTGGGGGTTGGGGTGACACGTTCTGACTTCAGCTCTATTTTGCTTTAAATACTAACTGTATTATTACTCAGGGTTCTGGGGCTAAATCCAGGCTCTTCCGCACTTTAGGCCAGGCAGGCCCTATAAAGCTCCAGCCCCAGCCCTTTCCAAAGCCTTTGAAAGTCAGCTTGAGTTTGCTGTTCAGATCTAGCAAATATTTATTGCGCACCTACTTTTGCTGAAGAGGGGTAGGGTGAGGGCGTTGTAAAGCCCAGGGCCTTGCTGTGCTAACACATATCCTACCACTGTTACAGCCTAAGCACATTCTTTCATTTTCTTTTCTTTTCCCTTCCTTCCTTCCTTCCTTCCTTCCTTCCTTCCTTCCTTCCTTCCTTCCTTCCTTCCTTTGGTGCGGGAGGAGGGACTTCAAGACACGGTTTCTTTCTGTAGCTTTGGCTGTCCTGGAACCCTGTAGAACAGGCTGGCCTTGAATTCACAGAGGTCCACCTGCCTTCCGAGTGCTGGGATTAAAGGCATGTGCCACCACTGCTTGGCTAGTAAAATCCTTGAATACTGCCTCACTCAACTCGCACAAAGGAAGCATTTATTACTATGTATTAAGGTATAAATTTGAAAACAGAACTGAGGGGCTGTGGAATGGCTCAGGCGGTAAAGGCACCTGCCGCTAAGCCTGGCAGCCTGAGTTCTACCTCCTCTAGGACCCACAGGGTAGTAGGAGAGATCTGACAGCCACAATTGTCCTCTGACCTCAGCATGCACCACATGGCATGTGTGTATCACACACCCCCACTAAGTATATAAAATGTAATAATGATGATGATGATGATAATAATAATAATAATAATGAGGGGGGCTGGAGAGATGGCTAGGCATTTTAGAGTCATCTTTGAAGAGGTTTCCAGCACATTGGGCAGCTTACAACCACCTGTTTAACTCCAGCTCCGGGAGACCCAACACCTTCTCCTGCCCTCAAAGGACGCCTGTATACATTTGACACACACACTCATACACACACACAGGCACACACATGCTCAGGCACATGCACATGTGCACACATACACACAGGCACATATAATAAATAAAAGTAAATCCAGAGAAAATTCTGCAGGCAGGCAGGACTTGATGCTACTGGACTTGATGCTAGTCCACTCTCTCAGCTTCCACAGGTTGTTGCACAGGCTTCCCAAGTGCGTGTGGCACCGCCTACACTTGCTCTTTCTTGTAGACCAGTTCACTGCTACTTAAAATATGCACTAAAGCATAGTATGCTCAGAAATCAAACAACAGCGTTTGTTTTTAACCTTAAGGGCAAAATGAAAGAGTCTTCAATAACATTTTTGCCTACACAACAGTTCCCAGATGAGTTTAGAGCATTTGCCCTTGTGCAGATCGTGTGTTATGGTAACATATACATATGTATTTTTTTTAAATCAGGTCGGCTAGAAGATCAATATATAATTCGATTTATGAAAGAAAAGCTCAAATCTATGCCTTGTAAGAACCAAGGTTACATTTTGGATGGATTCCCAAAGACCTATGATCAAGCAAAAGACCTGTTCAACCGTAAGTGTGGTGCTCTCTCTGTTCCGCGTGTTCATACTCTCAGAAGTTGGAACCACAGTATTTCGTTTGTTTTCTTGAATCTGTGGGGTTTTGTTTGTTTTTTGGTTTTTGTTTTGTTTTTCAAGAGACGGTTTCTCTGTGTAACAGCTCTGGTTGTCCTGGAACTTGCTTTGTAGACTAGGCTGGCCTCGAACTCACAGATCTGCCTGCCTCCGCAAACCAAGTGCTGGGATTAAAAGCATGCACCACTACCACCTGGGTAAATCTGGGATCTGTGTTTTTAATTTACTTTGTTTTTATATTTATTTATTTTGCATTTTTTGTTTGTTTTTTGTAGCAAGTGTAGGGTTTCTCTGTAGCTTTGGAGCCTATCTTGGAACTAGCTCTAGTAGACCAGGCTGGCCTCAAACTCATAAAGATCCTCTTGCCTCTGCCTTATTTTGCATTCTTACTGTTTGGATAAATGCCTTACTTTTTTTGTTGGTTTATTTTGTTTTTGTTTTTGAGGACAGGGTTTCTCCCTGTAGCCCTGGCTGTTCTTGAACTCACAAAGATCCATCTACCTCTTCCTGCTGAATGCTGGGAATAAAGGTGTGTGCCAACATCTCCTGGCTGTTTTTCTTTTTTTCAACAAGGTCTCATGTAACCCAGACTGGCCTTAAACTCACTGCATAGCAGAGGGTGAGCTTAAACTTCTGACCCTCCTGCCTCCACCTCAGGTACTAGGATTATGTCTTGCTTGACCTAAACTCTCCACCCATTAGTTAGAAACCGTCTCTTTCCCTTTACTCCCACTCCCAGACAACCACCATTCCAGTTTTATTCTGTGAGCTTGAGTGTTCCAGGCTCCACCTAACTGGGAAATCACACACTGCTTGTTCTCCTGTGACTGGCATATTTCATTTAGCACAATAGCCTCAGGGTTCCATGCTGTCAGCCTTCTTTTCAAAAAATAATTTATTTAATTTTTTTATGTGCATTGATGTGAGGATGTCAGATCCCCTGGAACTGGAGTTACAGACAGCTGTGAGCTGCCATGTGGGTGCTGGGAATTGAACCCAAGCCCTCTGTGAGAGCAGCCAGTGCTCTTAACCATTGAGCCATTGAGCTATCTCTCCAGTCCTTGCCAGCCTTCTTTTTTAAAGTCAGAATAGTATGTCATTGTCTATAAGCGCCACAGGTTTTTTTTTTTGTTTGTTTTTTGGGTTTTGTTGTTGTTGTTGTTTTTGGGTTTTTTTTGGGGGGGGGTGGTTTCAAGACAGGGTTTCTCTGTAACTTTGGAGCCTGTCCTGGAACTAGCTCTTGTAGACCAGGCTGGCCTCGAACTCATAGAGATCCGCTGCCATGGTTTTTTTTTTTTCATTGATTTGTCTATCAATAAGTATTTGAGTTATGAGATTATTTCTAAGCTCAATATTCTGTTTATGGCTGGTGCCCATTAATTAATTTGCTAGTTAAAATATGCCAGCTGGGGAGACAGCTCAGTCCTAAAGTGCCTGCCATGCCACGTAAGCGTGAGGACCTAGGGTTAATGCCCAATGCCCAACTGGGCATGTTGACCTGTGCCTAAAACCCTGCCACCAGGGGTATAGACACCCCTGGAGCCTGTTGACCAGCCAGTCTAGCCAAATCAGTGATTACTACACTCCTTGAAAGTCCCTGTCCCCCCAAAAAGGTAAGGAGTAACTGAATAATTACCACATACATAAACACACAGCAGCACACATGTATACACACATATAAACACATGCACATACTATGACATCTGAAGCCAGGTCTGCGTGTATATGCCTGTAATCTCGGTACTGGAGAGAATAGGCAGGAAGTTTGCAAGTTTAAGGCTAGCCTGAGCTACATCACGAGAGGTTGAGGCAGGAGAATTTCTGTGAACTCAAGTCAAGCCTGTGCTACAAAGTGAACTTTGTCTCAACAAGCCAAAAATGTTTTTCTAATTAAAAAACAATATTTGGATTTTTACTATGACCCCTAGTGATATGTTAAAAAGCATAACTGCATATTTTTGTTTGCTTAGAGGAAGATGAAGAGGAAGAAGAAGAAGTCAGAGGCAAAATGTTTCCCTATGATAAATTAATTATACCTGGTAAGTTGAAAATATTTTTTATTTCTTCAAGGTCACATTTGTGTGTGTGTGTGTGTGTGTGTGTGTGTGTGTGTGAGAGAGAGAGAGAGAGAGAGAGAGAGAGAGAGAGAACAGGCATACACATGGACACACATGCCTGTAAGAACAGAGGTCAACTTTAGGTAACATTTTCAGGCACTATCGCCTTGTTTTATAAGATAGAGTCTCTCATCAAACCTGGCACTTGCCTATTCAGCTAGGCTGTCTGACCAGTGACCCGAGGGATCCACATGCCTCTACCTCCCCAGTACTTCCAAGTGGATGGCCCCATATCAGTGGGTACTGGGGATTGAACTCAGGTCCTCGTGCCTGTCCGCAAGCACTTCACCTACAGAGCCATCTCTTCAGCCTCTCCAAGGACACATTTAGAGAATGTTATTCAATCTCTTTATGCTGTGCAACCTTTTACTTTTATTTTTATCTTTTTGTTTTTTGAGACAGGGTTTCTATATATGACAGCCCTGGCTGTCCTGGAACTTGCTTTGTAGACCAGGCTGGTCTTGAACTCATAGAGATCCACCTGCCTCTGATTTCCACGTGCTGGAATTAAAGATGTGTGCCACCACCACCTGGCAAGAATTTTTTTTAAGATTTACTTTCTTTTTCATGATACCTATGTATGTATGTGTTTAGGGACCGTTGGAGTCCAGCAGTGTGGATCCCTGGGAGCTGGAGATAGGAGCAGTTCTGAGCGGCCCAGTGTAGATGCTGAGAACCAAAGTCTGTACCTGGAACCATAGTCCTCTGGAAGAGCAGCAAGTGCTTCTGCTTTTTGGGAGGGAGGTATTGGTTTGTTTCTTGAGACAGGGTCTCTCTATGACATGTAGAGTCTATGTATCCCTGGTTGTCATGGAACTTAAAATGTAGACCAGACTGGCCTTGAACTCACAGAGATCTGCCTCTGCCTCCCAAGCACTGGGATTATAAGGGTGAGCCAGCACACCTGACCCAACTAGCATTCTTGATTGCCGAGAAATCAGTCCTCCTCAGGGATGGGTATTTGGGACTCTGAAACCAGTGGCAGAAACATGAAATGCCTAAAAGATGGGTTTTCCCAATTATCTCCTTCATGTAGACATATTTCTTTAGAAAACAAAGAAGTACAGGCAGTCGTGGCACACACCTTTAATTCCAGCATTCGGGAGGCAGAGGCAAAGCAGATCTCTGTGAGTTTGAAGCTAGCCTGGTCTACAAGAGCTAGTTCCACGACAGGCTCCAAAGCTACAGAGAAACCCTGTCTCAAAAAACAAAACAAAACAAAACAAAACAAAATTTTAAAACAGTGAAACAATAACAACAACAAATAAAACAACTGCCTGATTTAGGATTGGGAAACGCTTCAAGGAGTTTATTTTGCAAATTCCACGGTAGATCCTATGCTGTCACCAAGGCAACTGGACAAAATTCAGCTCAAATTGTGTCAAGCACTGAGCATGCAAAATCCTCATTGAGGGCTGGGAGGGGGGAGGCTCAGCAGTTTAGAACTGGCAGTGGTTTGAATGAGAATGCCGCCCATAGATTAATGCATTTGAACACTTGGCCCCAAGTTGGTGGCACTATTTGGGGAAGGTAGGAGGTGTGACTTTTTTGGAGAAAGCATGTCACTAGAGTCAGCCTTTAATAATCTGGGGGAGGCAGTCTGAGGTTTGGTGGAGAGAGTTATAGTCTGAGGATGAAGTCGGAGCAGACAGTCTGAGGACCGGATCGCCCCTTCAGTCTGAGCACTGGTAGAGGTGAAGACTCTAACCCTTAAAAGAAGTCATGAAGAAGTAGTTTGCTATGCACTGGGGAAAGAACATCTATGAGACAGGTCTCGATGAATCAAAGCAAAACGTTGTATAAAAAGAGGACAAGAGGAGAGGGCTGAGTGACTGCCAGGAGCACCAGCAACAGCGGCTTCCAGCAGTGGCTTCCAGCAGTGGCTCCCAGAAACTATCATAAGAAGTTCCTCTGGGAAAGGGCACCTGTGTCCCAGCCAGCATCCACTATCATTCAGTACAGTGGCCACTGAAACCTGAGCCTCGTCGGCACTTAGAGGAGTGAGCACCTGAACTGTGGCTTCACCTGCACCTGAAGGAGCCACCATCTGAGCAATGGGACTGCCTGTGTCTGAAGAAGCCATTGCCAGAGGCTCTGCTCTGACTGCACCTGAAGTAGCATTCAACGGAGCCATAGTTCCCAACTACACCAATTGGAGGAAGAGGGACCCCTTTAAGCACAGGCCCCACCTCTACTGATTGGAGGAAGAGATGGGTAGACAACAAGGTAAGAATACACTCAACAACACAGACAGCAACATGGCACCACCAGAAACTACTGGCTCTACAACAGCAAGACCTGAACATCCCAACACAGATGAAGCAGAAGAAACTGACCTTTAAAAGAACTTTATGATTAAGGCCCTTAAAGAGGATATGAAAAATTCTCTTAAAGAAGTGGAGGAAAAGACAAATAAAAATTGGAAGAAATCAACAAATCCCCTAAAGAAAGCCAAGAAAAGCCATAAAACAGGTGAAGGAAATAGTTCAAGAATTGAAAATTGAAATAGAGGTGAAAAAGAAAATACAAACCAAGGGAATTCTGGAAATGGAAAATTTGGGTAAATGATAAGGAACCACAAATGCAAGCATAAACAACAGAATACAAGTAAACTGTTTGGTCTATTAGCTCAGGCTTATTATTAACTAGCTCTTACAACTTAAATTAACCCATAATTCTTGTTTATGTTTAGCCACATGGCTTTGTACCTTTTCTCAGTAAGGCAGTCTCATATTGCTTCCTCTGTATCTGGCTGGTGACTGCAGATTGAGCCCTTCCTCTTCCCAGAATTCTCTTAGTCTCGTTGCCCCACCTATACTTTAGCATTTTATTAAACCAATATGAGTGACAAATCTTTACAGTATACAGAAGCATTCTCCAACAGCAGATGTTATGGCCAAAATGGACTTAACAGACATCTAATAGAATATTCGACCCAAACACAAAAGAATATACCTTCTTTTCAGCAACTCATGGAACCTTTTCAAAAATTGATCAAATGCCTGATAACAAAGTAAACCTTAACAGATACAAAAAAATGGAATAATGTCTTGTATCTTGTTGGGTCAACACAGCTTAAAGTTAGAATTTAGCAATAACACTAATTTCAGACATCCCACAAATACATGGAAATTGAACAAAGCTCAACTGAACTAGCACTGGGTCAAGGAAGAAATAAAGAAATTAAAGACTTCCTAAAATTCAGTGAAAATGATTGGACAGCATACCCAAACCTATGGGTCACAATGTACCAGTGTTAAGAGGAAAGTTCATAGCACTAAATGCCTACATAAAGAAACTGGAAAAATCCCACACTAGGAAAGCCCTAGAACAAAAAGAAGCAAACTCACCCAGGAGGAGTAGAAAAAGGAAATAATCAAATTGAGGGCTTAAATAAATAAAATAGAAACAAAAAAAAGCAATACAAAGAATCAATGATACAAAGAGTTGGGTTTTTTTTTTTGAGAAAATCAGCAAGAGTGACAAACCTTTATCCAAACTAACTGAAAGGCAGAGAGAGAATACCCAAATTAACCAAATCACAAATGAAAAGGGAGACATAACAACAGACACTGCGGAAATTCAAAGAATAATCAGGTCATACATACAAAAATCTTTCAGGGGCTGGAGAGAGGGCTTAGTGGTTAAGAGCACTGGCTGTTCTTCCAGAGGTCCTGAGTTCAATTCCCAGCAACCACATAGTGGCTCACAACCATCTGTAATGAGATCTGGCGCCCTCTTCTGGCATGTGGGCATACATGGAGGCAGAATGTTGTATGAATAATAAATCAATCTAAAAAAAATCTTTCAATGTAATCCACATATAAACAAACTGAAAGATGTTTATATGATCATCTCATTAGATGCTGAAAAAGACTTTGACAAAATCTAACACCCCTTCATGATAAAGGTTTTGGAGAGATAAGGGATACAAGGAACATTCCTAATCATAATAAAGGCAAGATACAGCAAGCCAACAGCCAACACCAAACTAAATGGAGAGAAACTCAAAACGATTCCACTAAAATCAGGAACAAAACAAGGCTGTCCATTCTCTCCATACCTATTTCATACAGTACTCAAAAGTTCTGGCTAGAGCAATAAGACACCAAAAGGAGATCAAGGGGATACAAATTGGAAAGGAAGAAGTCAAACTTTCACTGTTTGCTGATGTTATGTTAGTATATATAAATGATGCCAAAAATTCTACTAGGGAACTCCTACAACTGATAAACACCTACTGTAACATGGCAGGACTCAAGAGTAACTGAAAAATTAGTAACCCCGAGAAAGAAATCAGAGAAACTTCACCCTTCACAACAGCTACAAAAAACATGAAGTATCTTGGGGGTAACACTAACCAAAGAAGTGAAAGACCTGTATGACAAAACTTTAAGTCTTTGAAGAAAGAAATTGAAGAGGATATCAGAAAATGGAAACATCTCTCATGCCCATGGATAGGTAGGATCAACATAGTAAAAATGGCAATCTTACCAAAAGCAATCTACAGATTCAATGCAATGCCCATCAAAATCCCAGCACAATTCTTCACAGACCTCAAAAGAACAATACTAAATTTCATATGGAAAAACAAAAAACCCAGGATAGCCAAAACAGTCCTATACAATAAAGGAACACCTCGAGGCATCACCACTCATGACTTCAAACTCCATTATAAAGCTACAGTAATGAAAACAGCTTGATACTGGCATAAAAACAGCCAAGTGGGCCAGGTGGTGGTAGGGCATGCCTTTAATCCCATCACTTGGGAGGCAGAGGCAAACTCTCTGTGAGTTTGTGGCCAGACTGGTCTACAAAAGCTAGTTCCAGGACAGCTAGGACTGTTCCACAGAGAAACCCAGTCTCGAAATAATCAAAACAGACAGGTGGATTCAAATGGAGTCAAATAAAAGACCTGGCTATCAATTCACACACCATTGACAACGTGATATTTGATAAAGAAGCTAAAAAATATATAATGGAAAAAAGAAAGCCTCTTCAACAAATGATGCTAGTATAACTAGATGTTGACATGTAGAAGAATGCAAATAGACCCATATCTATCATCATGTACAAAACTCAAATCCGAATGGATCAAAGACCTCAACATAAATCCAACCACATTGAACATGTTAGAAGAGAAATTGGGAAGTAGTCTTGAACACATTAGCACAGGAGACCACTTCCTAAATAGAATCCCAGTAGCACAGTCACAGAACAACAATAATAAATGGGACCTCTTGAAACTGAGAAGCTTCTGTAAAGCAAAGGACACAGTCAACAAGACAAAATGACTGCCTACTGAATGGGAAAAGATCTTCACCAACTCCACATCAGACATAGGGTTGATCTCCAAAACAAAAAGAAATCAAGAATCTAGACATCAAAATACCAAACAATCCAATTAAAAAATGGGGTACAAGCCGGGCGGTGATGGTGCATGCCTTTAATCCCAGCACTCAGGAGGTAGAGACAAGAGGATCTCTGTGAGTTCAAGGCCAGCCTGGTCTATAAGAGCTAGCTCCAGGACAGGCTCCAAAGCCACAGAGAAACCCTGTCTCAAAAAACCAAAAAAAAAATGGGGTACAGATCTAAATAGTTATTAACAGAAGAATCTCAAATAGTTGAAAGACATTTAAGGAAATGCTCAATATCCTTAGTCATCAGGGAAATGCAAATCAAAACAACTCTGAGATACTATCTTACACCTATCAGAATGGCTAAGATCAAAAAACATGTATGATAGTTTATGTTGGAGAGATGGGTAGAGTAAGGGGAACACTCCTCCATTGCTGGTGGGAGTGCAAACCTGCACAGCTGCTTTGAAAATTGATGGAGGAAGGTCATTGGCTAGTAAAGGAACTGCCTTGGCCCATTTCATTGGTTAGAAGATAGGTGGGAGGAGTAAACAGAACAAAACGCTGAGAGGAAGAGGAAGTGAGCTCAGACTCGACAGCTCTTCTCTCGGGGGGCAGAAGCCTCAGAGAGACGCCATGCTCCCAGCTCCCAGGCAGCCGCACACTATGAAGCTCCGATCCAGGATGGACAGAGGCTGGAATCTTCCCGGTAAGCGCACCTAGGGGCGCTACACAGATGATTAGAAATGGGCTAAATTAATATGTGAGAATTAGCCTAGATAGAAATGGGCCAAGCAGTGATTAAAAGAATACAGTGTCCATGTAATTATTTCAGGGCATAAGCTAGCCGAGCAGGTGGCTGGGGTGTTGGGGACGCAGCCCTGCCGCCGCTCTTATTACTACAGAAAATCATTATGGCGATTTCTCAGAAAATTAGGAATCAATCTACCTCAAGACCCAACAATATCATTCTTGAGCATATACCCAAAGGAGGCTCAATCATACCACAAGGACACTTACTCAAATATGTTCATACCAGCACATTATTCATAATATCCAGAACCTGAAAACCACCTAGATGCCCCTCAATTGATGAATGGATAAAGAAAACATGGAACATTCACACAATGGAGTTCTACTCCGCTGTAAAAAGCTATGACATCTTGAAAATTGCAGGTAAATGGACAGCTCTAGAAAAAAACCATCCAAACCCAGACCCAGAAAGACAAGTATAGTATGTACTCACTCATAAGTGGATACCAGACATAAAACAAAGGATAACCAGCCTACAGCCCACAACCCCAGAGAAGACAGAACCCTCCTCCAGAAACAATGGAAACAGATGTAGAGATCTACAACTAAGCACTGGGCAGAACGGGAGGCCAAGAGAGGGACGAGCGATAATATGAACATAGGGGTCAAGGTCCTGATGGGGAAACCCACAGAATCAGCTGATCTGAGCTCTGACTCCAGACTAACAACTTAGGAATCTGGATAGGACCGAACTAGGCTTTCTGAATGCAGGTGACAATGATGTGGCTTGGGCAGTATGTGGGGCCAGTGGCAGTGAGGCCAGGATCTAACCTAATGCATGACCTGACTTTGTGGAGCACACTCTCAGTGGAAAGGTACCTTACTGAACCCAGGCACTGGGGTTAGGGGAGGGCCTTGGTCCTGCCTCAACAAGGTGATGGGAAAGACTTAATTGACTTCCCAGAGAAGGCCTTACCCTCTCTGAGGAGTGGATGGGGGGGGGAGGTGGAGGAGTAGGAGAAAAGGAGGAGGGAGGGGGAACTGGGATTGGTATGTTAAAAAAAAGGAGGGCAAGAGAAAAAGAAGAGGTCATGAAGAACTCTTTCATGCTTCCTTCCGACACTCACATTAGCTTGTCCTTCGCACTTGAACTCACGATAAATCTATAACTGACTTAAAAAAGAATCATCTGGTGGTGGTAGCACACGCCTTTAATCCCAACACTCAAGAGGCAGAGGCAGGCGGATCTCTGTGAGTTCAAGGCCAGCCTGGTCTACAGAGCAAGTTCCAGGGCAGCCTCCAAAGCTACAGAAAAACCCTCTCTTGAAAAACCAAAATGAAAACAAAAAAAATCTGTGGGAGAGAGGAGATGGGGGAGAGACTGTAATTGGGATGTAATATATAAGAGGATAATAATAATAGTAATAATAAGATATTTAAAGACTCAGGTCGTGCCCAGTTTGCACTCTCTCTCTCTGCTGCCTGCTTGCAGTTCAGGGTGTGAGCTCTCAGCTTGCTGCTCCAGCCACCATGCTTGCCTCTCCCCTATGGTGGTAATGGACTCTTATCCCCGAACCATAGCCCACATAAACGCTTCTTCCCATAAGTTGCCTTGGCCATGGTGTTCATCAGAGCAGCAGAACTCTTGCTGCTCCTTCAGAGGATCCAAGTTTGGTTTCTAGCACTTTGGGCTGCTCACTCCGGCTCTAGCGGGTCCAGTCTCTCCTCTGGCTTCTTTGATCACCATGCATACATGACATGTACACACTGATCACCACATACACATGGCATGTACACATTGATCACCACATACACGTGGCATGTACACATTGATCACCACATACACGTGGCATGTACACATTGATCACCACATACACATGGCATGTACACACTGATCACCATACACACACGTGGCATGTACACATTGATCACCATGCACACATGGCATGTACACATTGATCACCATGCACACATGGCATGTACACATTGATCACCATGCACACATGGCATGTACACATTGATCACCACATACACGTGGCATGTACACATTGATCACCACATACACGTGGCATGTACACATTGATCACCACACACACATGGCATGTACACATTGATTGCACATACACATGGCATGTACACATTGATCACCACATACACGTGGCATGTACACATTGATCACCATACACACACGTGGCATGTACACATTGATCACCATGCACACATGGCATGTACACATTGATCACCACATACACGTGGCATGTACACATTGATCACCATGCACACACGTGGCATGTACACATTGATCACCATGCACACATGGCATGTACACATTGATCACCACATACACGTGGCATGTACACATTGATCACCATGCACACACGTGGCATGTACACATTGATTGCACATACACATGGCATGTACACATTGATCACCACATACACGTGGCATGTACACATTGATCACCACATACACGTGGCATGTACACATTGATTGCACATACACGTGGCATGTACACATTGATCACCATGCACACACGTGGCATGTACACATTGATTACCATGTACACATGGCATGTACACATTGATTACCATGTACACATGGCATGTACACATTGATCACCATGCACACACGTGGCATGTACACATTGATTGCACATACACATGGCATGTACACATTGATCACCACACACACATGGCATGTGCACATTGATTACCACGCACACATGGCATGTACACATTGATTACATGTACATATGGCATGAACACATTGATCACCATACACACATGGCATGACACATTGATTACCACCTACACATGGCATATATACACACTGGCACATACATAACTCAAAATTAAAAATAATTTTTAAAAAATAACAAAAAAGAAAAACAAACAAAAATCTAGAAAAACAACAACAAAAAACCACTCTGAACCTCCCTATGCTGTGGGGGAGTCCTTATCATGCAGCATGCTGGGTCCAGGGGTGAAAGCCCAGGGATGAAATTGTCACAGTGTTAGCAGAGATCTTCTACTTATCAGTCTCTTCTGCTTCTAGAGGAAGAGAGTAGGAGGGAAGGGGGAGAAAGAAAACATACTGCAGACCCTCAAGAGGGCTTCTAGTCTCTGGAACTGTGAGGTCCCCACGCCATTTTTTCTCCAGGAAAGAGGTCAGGCCTTTTGTAGCAACGTGAGGTCCCAGCTGCTGAGCAGACATATTGGTTAGCGGTAGCCATCCATCCCTGCTGTGCCATGCTGATCCCAGACTTTCTCCCTCTCCCCAGAATTTGTGTGTGGTCTGGATGCCTCTGACGACTTTCTGAAGGAGCGGGTCATGAACCTCCCAGAAAGCATCGTGGCGGGAACTCACTACAGTCAGGACCGATTCCTCCGCTCTCTGAGCAACTACCGGGACATCAATACCGATGACGAGACGGTCTTCAACTATTTTGACGAAATTGAAATCCACCCAATACACATTGGTATGAAGTGACCTCCAAGATCCCAGCAAACCCTGATGTACATGGTACAGGGATTGGAGGGCCGGGGAGGACCCGGGTATAGGATGTGCCTGGCAGAGCTCAGGAAGCCAGAGGTTCAGGTGAGCACTCTTCCAGGACAGTCATTTTACATGGGGGTAGGGTGTTAGGATGTTATTATTATTTTACAGAAATCTATCAGTAGATTAAAGTTGAAAGTCAAAATGGCCTAGTCCTACAAAGGAGTGTGTTTGCAGTTCTGGGGACTTCGAGCGTTGTCCCGGCTTCCTTGCGCAGGGTTCTGTCCCCATTGCATTGCCAAGCACCGGTGTTTAGCTTCAAACTTCCCCCGGTCTTTAAGTTTGGTCAACTCACCCCATCGGTACCCCTCAGAACTTAGCACACAGGAAGCAACACACTTTACCTTCCTCTTCCTCTTCATGTGGCTCCAGATTCCAGAGTTCATAGCAATCTGGTGCCCCTTGGCGTGGTGAACCCCTGAGTTCCCTCCTGGCTTTCTGGATCTTGACATGTCTTCTGGGTTCGAGGGGTGAGGAAGGAGCGGTTTGTTTTGCCTCCCAATTTGAGGGAACAGTCTACCCGCCCCTCCTTCCTGTTTTCCACTCTGGGTAGTGACTGGGGTTTCCTCCGCTTACATCTCTTTTTGCACACCAGGCGCATTTCACATGGGGAAGCTCAAGGCCCCGTCCTCCACGTGTGGGCATGTGCACTGAATCAGAGAACTACGGAAGTGCGGTGAATTTCAGAAAAGTGGTCATTGTTATCTTTTCTCTAAAGTCCCCAAATAATTCTTAGAAAGATGAGGAAGACCCGAGGGAGAGACTCTAACAGCAGAAAGGACAGGAGGAATGAATGGGTACCACTGCCTGTCCATCTCCTGCCCTGTTCTTTGGCCACCCATGGCATTTGGCTTCATCTCCACACCACCACCTGACTGAAAAATTTTTTTATTTAGAAACTACAATGTTCACATTTGGGTCAACCTGGTCCAGGACAGGCTCCAAAGTTTCAAAGAAACCCTGTCTCAAAAAACAAAACAAAACAAAACAAAACAAAATCAAACTAACCAAAAAAGGGGGGGGGGAGCCCATATGATAGCAGCAGATAGCATGTATATAAACGGTGGATGGGCATGGTGGCCCACCTGTAATTCTTAGTTACCCAAGCAAGCAGCCTGGCTGAACTGGCTCTTACCGGTGGGTTCTAGGTGAAACTGAAAGACCATGCCTTGATTAATATGGTGGCAAACAATTAAGGAAACCTCCTGAGGTCAACCTCAGGCTTTGACATGCATGTGCACACATGTATTTGTGCACCTACAATGTATCTGTGCCCACACACATGGAACATGCATACCTACGCACATGCCGTCCATGTACACAGACAAAAAATAAACACAAATGCAGACTATAGTATAGTCCATTCGCTCAGATCGATAACTTCCAAACTTAGAAAGGGCATATGTGTTGTGTGCCTGTGATCCCAGCATGAAGAACAGAGGCCTAGCAGCCATCTACACAGTGAATTCCAGACTATTTAAGGCCACTTAGTGAGATCTTGTTGCAAGGAAAAAAAAAAACTAGTTGGGCGGTGGTGGCGCATACCTTTAATCCCAGCACTTGAGAGGCAGAAGCAGGCAGATATCTGTGAGTTCGAGGCCAGCCTGGTCTACAAGAGCTAGTTCAAAGCTACAGAGAAGGGCTGGAGAGATGGCTCAGTGGTTAAGAGCATTGCCTGCTCTTCCAAAGGTCCTGAGTTCAATTCCCAGCAACCACATGGTGGCTCACAACCATCTGTAAAGAGGTCTGGCGCCCTCTTCTGGCCTTCAGGCATACACACAGAATATTGTATATATAATAAATAAATAAATATTCAAAGCTACAGAGAAACCTTGTCTCAAAAAAAAAAGAAAGAAAGAAAGAAAGAAAGAAAGAGAAAAAAGAAGAAAGGGAAAAAAAACTGTAAGAGCCAAGCCCAAATCCTCCCACTCTCAGACTCCACTGTAATTGCCCTTGAGAAAGGAAACGTGGAATGCAACTTCAATGTCACCATTTCTCACACACACATGTAGAGTGTCTTTTCTAGTCACAGCCACATCTGGAATCTATGTGTAGACCTTTTTTCTTCTGGCATTTAAAGATGTAGGAAAACTCGAAGATGCCCAGAACAGACTGGCTATTAAACAGCTCATCAAAGAGATTGGGGAGCCTCGGAATTATGGTTTAACAGATGAAGAAAAGGCAGAAGTAGAAAAGAAGGCTGCGGAGGAACGCCTGGCCAAGGAGGCTGCTGAGAGAGCAGAGCGTGAACACAAGGAGGCCATGGAGATGGCAGAGAAGATAGCCCGCTGGGAGGAGTGGGTGAGTGTGAGAATGTGAATTATTGGGGTTGGGGCCGCAAAGACGCTTAGGTCAGTAGAGAAATGCTCCAGACAGTTTTACTTTTTATCATGTGCGTTATTTAAAGAACGCATCCATCGTGTTTTACTTGGTACCAATAAACAGCTGTTGCCATTAGAAGTCATAATATGGGCTACAGTTGGCTCAGGGGGTAAGAGCGCCAGCTACTCTTCCAGAGTAGTCAGGTTTGAGTTCCGGCACCCACATGTCAGCTTACATCTGTCTGTAACTCTGGTCCCAGGGGATCTGATGCCCTCTTCTGGCCTCTGTGGGCATTGCACACATGTGGTGCACAGACCTTCATGTAGGCAAACACTCATACATATATAATAATAAATAAAATGTTTACAAGCATTATTACTATACATATGAATATATAACACGTTGTGAGGTAACCTTGTGATTCTGCTTCCAAACTCAAATCTGTCTCTCCACTCTGGTCAGGACCAATTTTTGTTTGTTTGAATACAGGGTTTTACTCTGTGTTCCATGCTGGCCTCTCACTCATGACATAGTCCAGACTGGCCTCAAAATCATGGCAATCCTCCCGCCTGACTCTTCCAATTGTTTGGCATTACAGTTGTGAGCCACCACGTCTAGCTCTGGTCAGGGCTTCTTGGTACATTTCCATGGCCAATACTTGTTGTCTCCAGTCTATTTCCACACTGGTAACACATTTTCTCCATACTGCCAGCTCCCAAATAACAACCCAGAGACTTATTAATTTTGAAATCCCAGCAGTTGGGAGGCAGAGGCAGGCGGATATCTGTGAGTTTGAGGCCAGCCTGGTCTACAAGAGCTAGTTCCAGGACAGACTCCAAAGCTACAGAAAAATCTTGTCTCAGAAAAACAAAAAAACAAAAAAAAAAACAAAAAAGAAAAGAAAAGGATTTTCTTTTCCTCACGTTGTGTATTTTCTCTGTGGATGTTGGTACTGCTCCTTGCTCTTATTTTTTAAGAACTCTAATAAAGAGCTGCAGTCTTCCTAAACAGAGAAATGGGACCTTGAGGCTTCTTTATAGGACATGGTGAACTGTGTACTAACCAGCACCATCTCTGGGGTTTTTTTTTTTCAAAGGCAGAGTGACTGATATCATGGGAACAGAGCCTTTTATATATTCTTGGCTTCTTTGTCTCCCACATGGGGTAATTTACACTCTGACTGGGTGCTTTAATATATTAGTGAAGCTGGGGGGAAAAGCTGACATGGGAGGGGAAGGAACAAGAGTTGCAAGAGAGCAATGAAGTTACACACAGAGAGAAGTTGCACACACACTCAAGGACACAGACGAGCCCCTGTGGCTGTTTCTTGTTTTTCTTCTTGGCTCTTTGAGGCTCCTTCCACAAAAGCTGTGTAACAGAAACTGGAAATAGCTTCTATTGGTCTCTCGAGTTTTGCTGCTAAGAGTTCAAATCCTGCTCTATTCTCTACAGGTATGTGTCCCCCTTGGGTTCCTCTTTGTTTCACATATTCCCTATCTGTAAATTGAAGGCCAAGGCAGAACCTACTTTATAGAGTTTCTATGGTGATGGAAGAATTTACATAGCACACGTAGACATAGGAGGAGGAAGAGAAATGCCAGTGATAGCCAACCAATCAACTATCATGGGGGTGGGAACCACCAAAATCCTCTCAATAAAGATTCTTAAATTCAAATGGCCTCAGCTCATCCAAAAAGGATGCAGGCTAAGTGGCTAGGATGAAAAGCAAGATCCAACTATCTGTTGTCTCCAAGAAACTCACTTAGCAAGCAAAAACACCCAAGCCGGGAGGTGATGGCGCATGCCTTTAATCCCAGCACTTGGGAGGCAGAGGCAGGTGGATCTCTGTGAGTTCGAGGCCAGCCTTGTCTACAAGAGCTAGTTCCAGGACAGGAACCAAAAAGCTGTCTCGAAAATCAAAAACAAAACAAAACAAAACAACAACAAGAACAAAAAAAAAACACCCAAAACAGAGTGGGGCTGGTGGGAGGGCTCAGTGAGCCAAAGGTACTGCTGCCAGGCCTGATGATCTGAGTTTGATCATGAGACCACATGGGAGGAGAAGGTGACTCTCACATCCCAAATGCATCATGGCCGGTGCGCACACGTGTTGGGTCCAGGGGGGTCACGCAAAGATGGGGACAGACCACCAAAGTCTAATAAACCAGAATCCAGGAAAAAATAAAAAAATGAAATAAAAAATCTCCATGGGGCACGAAGAGCTTATCAGCTAGCGGAGATCACATCCAGATATGGACTTTGTAAGTCTATGGCAGAGGCCGGTTTCTGAACCCACCTTTTTATAGCAGGGGCACCAAGCATTAGGTCTAAACAAAGGAATTTTTACAATCTCAAGGTAAAACTTAGATACAGATTGCCTTACTTTACAATCTCCATTTAACAGAGTTTCTCAGATAAACTAGTGTTTGTACTTAATCTATTGTCTTCCTTGGTACTTCCAGGCAGTGTTTACTGAAGCCCTGTGCTCCCCCTTTGATGCTGCCAGTTTCACATAGCAGGGATAATGCATAACCCAGAGGTCATTTATCTGTTTCCTAAAAGTTCACTCAGTTCATATCCTTAGTCTAGCTCTCAGTTTACAGAGAGATGCTTTGGACTAGTAAATAGAGCTCTGGGTTGTAAAGCAGAGTAACCCACTGCTAATAGTTAATCGTTAAGCTACTAAGAAAGCTGCTAACAGTCTGTTCTCATTCTCCTAGGCTTACAACTTTATACTTCTTTATTTCTACATTCCTATTTCTGGAATCTACATGTTTATATTCTTATTCTTGGACCCTTCAGTAGTGAGAGACTTCAATATCCCAGTCTCATATTTAGAGAAGTCTTCCAAACAAAAACTCACCAAGAAAGCATCATTGCTAAGCTCTAACACCGCTCAGCCAGATCTAACATGTATCTATAGACTATTCCATCCGGCTGATAGGGAACACACGTTGTCCTCAGCAGCATGTGAAACTTTCTCTAACATCGCCTGCCCCACAGTAGCCCTTAACAAATGCAAAATTTTCAAAAAATTCCTTGTGTCAGACCGCAGTGGAGTTCTGATTAGAAAACACAAGCAAGAGAAACTTCAGAAACTGCATACATATGTGGAGAGGGCACAGCACAATTTTGAATGAATAGTCATTGAAGAACTCAAGGAGGAAATTGAGGAATGCCTCAGGCGACGAGAGCACAGCCTACTTGAACCTCTGGGACACCAGCCAGGCAGTCCTAGGAGGACGGGTTAGAGCTAAAAGTGCTCAAATAAGAAAAAGAAAACACTAAAACCCTGTAGACCCAGGCACGAGGGCACATGCCTTTAATCCCAGCATTCAGAAGGACAAATTTCCATAAATTCAAGGTCATCGTGGTCAACATAGTGGGGTCCAGGACAGCTGGGGTTACACAGTGAGACCCTATGTCCAAAAAATCTTAATGACAGACCTCAGAGCACTGTAGAAACAAAGAGCCAAACCAACGCCTACATCTACAGATGGTGAGAAACAGAGATGGGTAGAATAATGACCTAGTGAAAGAACGACTGGATGCACAGGATGCACAAAGTGTCCTTGGGAAAGATTAAGATCCACAACGTTTAACAAAAAGAGAGGGACAGCGACTCAAATGAGTAACATTGAGATAAAAAAGGACCTGTAGCCACAGGCTTCCGGGGAGTCTGAATGCACGTGAAGGAATATTTTGAAAATTTATATTCCAAAAATCTGGAAACTCTAGAATAAGTGGATAAATTTCTAAACTCATATGACCTACCAAAATTGACCTACTAAAATTAAATCAAGAAGCTATAAATAATTTAAACATTCCAACCACAACTGGGGGTATTGAAGCAATAACTAAAACTCTCTCACAAAAAGAGCTCAGGAGCAGACGGATTCACTCCTGAATCATACTGAGCCACTGTGCACAAAGTGTGTGTGTGTGTATTGTGTGTGTCTCCGTGTGTATTGTGTGTCTCTCTGTGTGTCTATGTCTCTGTGTGTATGTGTGTCTGTGTGTGTATCTGTATATCTGTGTCTATGTGTATGTGTGTGTCTCTGTGTGTCTGTCTCTGTATGTGTCTCTCTCTGTGAATATGTGTGTCTGCATGTGTGTGTCTATTTTTTTTCTTTTTTTCTTTTTTCTTTTTTTTTTGGTTTTTCAAGACAGGGTTTCTCTGTGGCTTTGGAGCCTGTCCTGGAACTAGCTCTGTAGACCAGGCTGGTCTCAAGCTCACAGAGATTCGCCTGCCTCTGGCTCCCGAGTGCTGGGATTAAAGGCGTGTGCCACCATCGCCCGGCTGTGTGTGTCTATTTTTGTGATTGTATGTGTTTTATGTACATGTGTGAGCATGCAGAGACCAGAGGTGTTTGTAAGGTGTCCTGCATATCACTCTTCATTTTATTCCTTTGAGACAAGGTCTCTCACTGAACCTAAAGTTAGGCTGGTAGCCAGCTAACCCAGTGCCTCTCTTTTCTCTGTACCCCATTACTCCTAGATCTAGGGTTAGAGCGCATATGACAATGTGTATTGATGGTTATTTTGTCTGCATGGATGTCTATGTGTTCACAGAGGACATTGGATTCCCTGACATGGAGTTACAGGTAGTTGTAAGCTGCCATATGGGTGCCGGGAATCATAACTGGGCCCTCTGGGAATGTAGCCAGTGCTCTTAACCACTGAGCCATCTCTCCAGCTCCCATGCCTGATGTTTTATGTGGGAGATCTGAACTGTCTTCTTGCTTTTGTAACAAGCACCCTTACTTACTGAGCCATCTTGTCAGCCCCTACTAAACTTATCAGAAAGACTCTAATACTTCTCAAGTTGATCCACAAACTAGTTTGGGAAGGAACTCTACCAAATACATTCTGTGAAGCCATTATTACCATGATACTAAAACCAGATAAAGACACAAAGGAGAAAAAACAGCAGTTTCCTTGATGAACACAGATGCAAAAACTCTCAACAAAATACTTGCAAACAGAATTCAAGAGCACAATGAGAACTGCAGGCATGGTGGAGTACAAGTCCAACGTCTGTGAGGCAGAGGCAGGGGGGCACCCACTGAGCAAATCTTAGCCCAGCCCCGGCTCCATGAGACCCTGCTTCAAAAACACTACAAATAAAGAACAGAAAAAGACAAGGATAAGAAGATGGGAGACAGGGCAGGGGACGGGAGGACAGGGATTACTTGGCCAGTGGCATGCTTGTGTGGGAAGCACCGGGTCCTGCACTGTATTGTCACGAGGCAGAGTAGAAGGACTCCAAGGGAAAGCCTTGGAGAAATGAGGCAGGAGAGGAGCTGCTCACTACAAAGTCTGGCTTTCACCAGCAAATAAACAAAAGCCCCGCACAGTTAACAACTGCTTCAGGCCAGTCTCCTTTCCCTGCTATGAATCTAAACTTTTCTAGAACCAAGGAAAGGATATGTGTTCCTCGTGCAATCCTCACGGCCTCTGGAGCCACCCTATAAATTCACCCACCATAAAAAGAAGAGACAAAAAAAAGTTTCTTAGCAACCTTTTGAGATATAACTCAAGAGCTACTAAAATGTTGGTGATGGACTCTGACAATTGCTACTAACACTCCTGTGACTCCTCTTTGAAGAATCTGTAGGATGCTGCCTGGGTATGCCTTACTCCTCCACGTTCCCTTGGGAAGCACACACCCACACTTGGCCATGCCCTTCTTTCTGAAATCTCTGGTTCTCTGTGACTCCCTTGTTTGATTCTTGATATCTTTGATTAACAAAAACCTCCCCCAAGAACTGGCTGAGCCTGACATTCTTTTCTGTGTCAAAGCCACGATTCCTGGTTTGGCCTTATTCAAGGTCCCTAAAAGATTAGGGACTGGGGCTGGAGAGGTTTCTGAGTAGTTAACATCACTTGCTGCTCTTCTGGCCACCTTGGTTTGGGTCCTAGGATCCAGGACAGGCAGCTGGTCACTACCCATAACTCCAGGTCTAGGAGATCCAATGTCCTCTTCTGGTCTCTTTAGATACCTGCACTCATATGGCATACACACACATACACATAACTAAAAATAAAAAAATAAATCTTTTATTAAGGGAATGCCTCCTGCTCCTGAGGATGGCAGTATGAAAGCCGTCTCTTTGTCTCTTTACTGCGGCTACACAGAACTGGTATCAAACACCAGACATAATGGCATGCTTGTGTAATACCAATGCTGGGGAGGCAGAGGAAAGAGGATCTCTGGGCCTTGGTAGTCAGCCAGTCTATCCTAACTGATGAGCCCCAGGTCAATGAGATCCTGTCCCTGCTTCAAAGTCAGTAGACAGCATTCATGATGATTACACCTGAGATTGTCCTCTGGTCAACACACGCACACACACGCACACACACGCACACACACACACGCACACACGCACGCACATGCACGCACACGCACACACACGCACGCACATGCACGCACACACACACACACATGAATGCACATACACAAATGCAGATGAGCAGTGAGGAGGTGAAGGAGAAGGGTTTGGAAAGAGGATAAACAAAAACAAATTATGTTTCAAAATGCCCCAGTAAAACCCAATACTTTGTACATGAACAACAACAAAAGGCTTCTTCTAAGTTTTTAAAGGGCACAGGAATAAAAAACACAGAGCAATAAAGAAAGACAGTGGTTAGCACATGGTTGGCTTTCTCAGTACACCATTGCATCCTTTTCTGCTGATGGAAAGGCCAGAGTGACATTGTTCAGCAGGGTCTAGTCTTACTGTCCTGTGGGGACAGCAGTGTCAAATGCTCTCATTGCTCTTCTGACTCTGCATCTCCCCGTGCCCATGTGCTCTATGTCCTCAGAATAAACGGCTAGAGGAAGTGAAGAGAGAAGAGAGGGAGCTGCTGGAGGCACAGTCCATCCCCCTGAGAAACTACCTGATGACCTACGTGATGCCCACGCTCATGCAGGGGCTCAATGAGTGTTGCAAGGTGAGACCTGAGGACCCCGTGGATTTTCTGGTAAGATTTCTTTAAAGCAAAATTTTAAAGGTTTATCTATTTTATGTATATGGTTGTTTTGCCTGCATGTATCTATGTACGCTACGTGTGTGTAGTTCCTACAGCGGCCCGAAGAGGGCATTACACTCCATGGAACTGGAGTTATAGGAGGTTATGGGTGCTGGGAATCAAACCCAGGTCCTCTGCAAGAGCAGCAAGTGCTCTTAACTGCTGAGCCATCTCTCTAGCCCCAAGATTTAATTTTCAAAATATCACATTGAAGCATGACTGAAATTTAATAGAAATCTATGTGAGTTTGAGAGAATACACATCTCATTGCTCAGGAAATCGCTTCTAATATAGTCATGGTTTACGGTAAGATTTCTTCTTTCTCCTCCTCTGAGTATTCCTTTGTAAAAATAAATATATAGTTTAAATATATTGAGAACTTCATATACACATAACATATTCTGATCCTATTTTCTCCTCTTAGCCTCAAGTTCCTCCTAGATCCTACATCCTCCCACACCCCCTTCCAACTTCATGGCCTTTTGTGTTTGTTTCTTTTTTTTTTTAAATAAACCACTGAGTCTGATTAGTGTTTCCCTAGGGACATGGGCAACCCACCATGGACTACGTCCCTAAAGAAAACTGACTCCCCCTCCTTTAGCAGTATCACCTGTCAATAGCTTTTCTGCTAGGAGTGAGGGTTCCTGTGCCATTGTCCCATCCATGTTCTTTTATCTATTGTTATATAAGTTCTTTAATCTCTTATTGGGAAGGAAGGAATTTATATACCCTTAAACTCGTAAACACTGGTAGCACAAACATGTGGCAATAAATGCCTTGTAATTTGTTAACTTCTGCCTGGGAAAATGACTTATTGTGTAGAGCACTTACTACTCAAAGTGTGAGGACTTGACTTCAGACGCCCAGAAAGTATATAAAGCTGGGTGCTATGGCCTGTGTTTGCAATTCCAATACTCCTATGGTGAGATGAGAGGCAGAGACAGGAGAGTCCCCCAGAAGCCCACAGCCCAGCTAGTTTGATGAACACAGAGGGCCTGTCTCAAGCAATTTGTGGAAGGTTAGAACTGATACCTGAGGTTGTCTTCTGATTGCCACATGGATACCTGTATCTCGGTGGGCATGCAGCCCCCCCCAAGACTTGAAACATGAAAAATCAATTGTTTCCTCTCTGTTGCAGGCAGAATATCTCTTCAAGAACAACCCTGACATGCAGTAACTATTCATCAGTGCTGGGCCATGGGGCTTCAAAAGAAGAGCTCAAGTTAAACTTGTAATTTGAAAAAGCACTTTTCCAGGGGCTTGGAGGGTGAGGGGTTATGGGGAATCCTAAAGTAGAATCATTAAAAAGCTATATTACAATGAATGGCCAATGCTTCATTGAAATAATATTTGAAATTTAACAGATAAGACATACATATGTAACCCAGGGATTAACGTTTTAATATGTTCCTTTTTTTTTTCTTTTGAGGTAGGGTCTCTCTGTATAACAACCCTGGTTGTCCTGGAACTCACTTTGTAGACTAGGCTGGCCTCAAACTCACAGCAATCCGTCTGCCTCTACCTCCCAAGTGCTGGGATTAAAGGCTTGTGCTACTACCGCCCAACTAGCTTCAGATCTTGCTCACGTGGTAGAGTGCCCTGGTGGGGCACACCTTTAATCCCAGCACTCAGGAGGAAGAGGCAGGCGGATCTCTGTGAGTTCGAGACCAGCCTGGTCTACAAGAGCTAGTTCCAGGACAGGCTCCAAAACCACAGAGAAACCCTGTCTCGAAAAAACCAAAAAAAAAAAAAAAAAAAAAAAAAAAAAAGCAAAGTGAGTTCCAGGACAGCCAGGGCTACACAAAGAAACTCTGTCTCGAAAAACCAAACCAAACTAACCAACCCCAAAACCTGAGTGCCATCACTAGTGATGGCATCTAAAGGTGCAGGATAGGGTTAGTTTTCTCAGCCAATTATTAATAAAAAGGCAAGAAAGAAATGAGTGGAAAACTATGGGGAGTTGCCATAGGATATCAGGATATGGGGGGCCTTCTTGGGGTTCTTGGTCTCATTGATAAAAGACTTTAAGAAAAAGCTCAAATGGAAGCTCAAGGATAGAGTTTAAAAAGAAAATCTCCAAGGCAGGCAAGCTGTAAATCTCACAACTGCCAGGAGAAGGGGGAAAGCCCTGCCATTTGAGATAAGCCTGCAGGGAGGTCAGCTGGCTGGAAGCGGACAGACACGTGGTGGGGAAGAAGTTCTGGTGAAGGAATAAGGAAACCCTACGTACCAGGGACCTCAAAAGCTTCATCCTTAAGTTTTTAAGCTTTGGCTGGAAAGAAAGACAGAAGAAAAAGGAATAGTTGGGCATTGCTAATATGACTCACAATGGTGAGAATACTCTACCCAATCCCATGTTAGAGTCCGTGCCGGGGGGTAGAGATTTTAGGAAGGAAAAATACGGTTATTTTAAGATGAACCCACTTTACAAGGGACAGGTCCTCCTTCCCGGGGGTAGTCCTATAATCAGGACCTTGAACTACCCACGCAACTGGATTAACTTTTTTTTTTTTGAGACAGGGTTTTACTGTGTTACAGCCCAGGCTGTCCTGGAGCTCACTTTGCAGACCAGGCTGACCTTGAACTCACAGAGATCTGCCTGCCCCAGCCTTCTAAACACTGGGATTAAAGGTGTGTACCACCGTGGCTAATTTTTCTTAAACGGGGAGACAAGGGACATATCTGCACCTGGAAGTATACGCCAAGACAAGGGACATATCTGCACCTAGAAGTATACGCCAATCTATCACATAAAAGCTGTGGTGTTACAGCACACTTGTAATCCCCAGCACGCAGGAGGTGGAAGCGGAAGGGCCAGTTTATATGGGACCTTCTCTTACTAAAAAACAAAAAGCCGGGAGGTGGTGGTGCACGCCTTTAATCCTAGCACTCAGGAGGCAGAGGCAGGTGGATCTCTGTGAGCTCGAGGCCAGTTTAGTCTACCAGAGCTAGTTCCAGGACAGGCTCCAAAACCACAGAGAAACCCTGTCTCGAAAAACAAACAAAAGCAAAACAAAACAAAACAAAAACATAAAAAAAGATAACGAGTAAACAAACAAACAAATAAAAAAAAAACCCAAAACTAGACCCACCAAAATTCTAATGGTTACTGTCAACTTTATCTAACTAATCCCATGGTCTAGAATCCTGCATATTTGTTCGTTTGGCATCAGAAACACATTGCTGGGCAACCCAGACACTAGGGCCGTCGCTAAGAAAGGGGACCCACTGTCACACTTATGGGCCAGGCTCTATGCTGGGCACCTTCGCATTTAAGTCTTCGCAACGCTGTCCAGTAGGCAATGCTCCCACGAAGCGGCGAGGCAGCAGCTGGCAACCAACAGCCCAGTCCCAGTCATCCCCGGCGCCTGCTTGGACCGCGCCCCCTTCTCATTGCTGTCCCGGCTGCGTCACCCTTATCTGCCACGACAGCGTCACCGCGCTAAGGAACTACTGCCTGTCGCTCGGAGCCTCCCGCACCAATCCCACGCACCACCACAACAGCGTGAGATCACCGAGGACAGGTCTAGGCCACCTTAAGAACTACATTTCCCGTGAGGCCATGCTTCTTCGCAAGGCGAGTACGCAGGCGCGCGCTCCGTGTGCGTGGCGGCGTCAGCGGTTCTAGAACGTTGCTGTGGTAGCGCTCGGGCGCCATGTTAGGACGAAGGGGAAGGAGGAGAAGCGCTTAAAGCGGCGGGGCGCGGGTGCGGGACTGGGTTGGCCCTGGGGCTGAGGCAGGCCACCGTCCCTCCCGCCTCGGTGGATCATGCCCAGGACGGCGGCGGCGGTCGCGGGGGGGAAGTGACTGGGCGGTGCCGGCGCCGGAGACGATGCCGTTGTAAGTGATTGGCGTGCTGAGTGAGGCGCACGCCGGCCGGGCCCCGGGGGCGGCGAAGGGGGAGGGGAGGCGCACGGGCGGCCTGGGCCGCCGCTTCCGGCTTCTTGGACTAGAGTCCCTCGCTAAGACCCAGGAGCAGAACGGCGCCCGCTGCGGACTGGCGGTCCGAGTCACCCCGGTCCCTTCCTGTCTCTTTTTCACCATGGCGCCGTCCTGCCCCCGAGTCCCACACTTCCGCTTCCCCCCATGGAGCGGGTGAGGAGCGGGATCAGGGTGCCGGCCGCGCTGGTGGGCCGGGGATAGCTCCCGAACGCCGGGCTGCGGGCGGCGCCTTCCCGGCTTTGTTTTGACTGGGCAACCCAGCTTGGGCGCACTTCCTGATCCCTCCGGTCCGCGGGTCACTCACGTTGTGATTCTGAGTGTAGGCTTTGAGCGAATTCACCCAGGCCTTCTAATCCCACTAGGTCTGCTTTACAGACTTTACCTTGATTCTTTTTCTCTTAATTTTCTTCCTCTCCCTTTTTTCTCCTAAGAGATTGGCCATCCCATTGTTGGAATCTAGAAGTAGATAAGAGCGTGTGTTCTGCTTCCGTGTGAAGGCTTAGGTTGTGCGACTACTTTTCTTTCATAACAGGAGAGGCAGTTAATTTTGACACAGCATCAATATGGGATCCCTCGGATTGTACTTAATACTTTAAAAATGGATCCTTTGGCCTCTTCGTTTTTGTTGAGAGACCCTGATGTTTTGTTCAGAGACCCTTTGGATGTGTTTTATTTCTGTAAGGATAACATTTGTTAGGCTTACTAGCTACTATATCGATGTAAAACCCGCGAAGTTCCCGTTGAGTCATTCTTCAGGGAGCGAGGGTAAAGTAAAGCACGAGTCTATAAACTTTGGTATTTTTTTTCATTGGGATTCAAATAAATGTGAATGGTTGGAGTGTTGTCACGTGGTAACCTTGTCTTAACTCCTGTTGACTGCTCCTGATACATCAGTAGTAAAAAAGATGGACGCACATCCTAAAGGGAAAGACTTCAGATTAGAAATAACGTTAAGTAATTTATGTGTGGGGGTGCAGATAGGAAGGAGAGTCTGCGTTTCCGTCTCAGCACGCTTGAGAAGATGAGCAGGGGCACTTCAGAGTTACAGAAACTTCCAGTTCCAGGCTCTAAGCGCTTTAATCTTTGCGATTTATTTCAAATGTATAAAATGAAGGTTTGTTTCATGGGATTTGAACTCTACAGCCAATTTCTCACAAGCTGTCCTATCTTAACCCAGATAGTACTGGTACTCTTACTAATACAAAGCAACGGAAGACTGCCTAGTTGAGAAGGCCAGGCCTTCCTTCTCATTACTTTGCTTTCTGAGAGCCTCTGACACTGCTAACCTCATTTCTCCATGGAAGGCTTGCCTTGCTTCTTGTCTTCTGGTGCCACTTGACATTAATTTGGTGCCTTTGATGTACTGAGTTGTGATTTCCTAGATATTTTGTGTTCGACAAACTGTGGTTTTGGTGTGCCTTTTAAATTTGGGCATGTAAATTGGGATTGAAGTGTAGACATCTCAGGAGAAAGGTCGGGGTCAGAGTGGATTGAATCATTGCATTCACAGGTGCATGTTTTGTCTAAATTTTGAATATAATTACAAACAATTTGAAAAATGCTGCTGTAGTGGTGATACTTTGAAGAATTATGGAGAAAACAAAGACGCTTTTAAAAAACACTTGAAAGTTCTGGAAGTCCATTAAGAAAGTTTCTCACCTAATGCTGTTGACATTAAGCCACATAATTCCTTTTAAGGGAGGTCTTCCTGTGTCTTCTAGGGTCTTTCTTTAGTAGTGCCTCTGACCTCAGCTTAGTAGATGTCGGCAGCCTTACCCCAGTGATTTCCTCGAAGTGGCAACAACACAGATGCCTCAAGACTTTTTCAGATGTACTTTAAAGTACATAGTTTGTTGGTTCAAGAACCACTATGTTAGTTAGGAGGTGATGGCATATGCCTTTAATCCTAGACAGAACAGAATCTCTGAGTTCAAGTCTGGCCTGGTCTACAGAGTGACCAGGACAGCCAGGGCTACACAGAGGAACCCTCTCTTTGAAAACCAAAATAAATAAATAATAAAATAAAAAAATAGGAACTGCATTAATGTAAAGTATGTATCATACATTTTATTCTTGCCTTACGCTAATGGCCAAATCATTTGTACCAGCATCAGTGTTTGCATCCATGCCACACCCAGAATGTTGCTGAAGTTGTTGGAACTATTTAGTGAGACTTGGAGAAGACAGTAGTTCCCTTGTATGTTTATGACGTCATTTACTAGAAGAGAATGGGAGGGCTTGCCTGATCAAAGGTAGAGCTGGGTCCAGCTGGTGGACACAATGTGGCTGTGACTTAGTGTGGTCTCCTGGTGCAGGATGGTTGTGGGCCATCACTGAGGGCCTTTTAACAGGGTTGAAAGCTTCTCTTGATTTTGCTCTTGGTATTTGCAGTCATGTGTAAGGCAGTGATGAGGAATGCTCCTTGAGCCTTAGGAATCCCATGGTGCATGCACTTCTTGAAGTGTACATGTGATGCATACCTATAATCTCAGCGCTGGAAGCGGAGGAGAGAGGTTTGAGTCGAGCTTAACCTACATAATAAGGCCCTGTCTCAAACAGCAGAGAGCAGTTTATTACTAGCATATATTGTAAGGTTTTTTTTGTTATTGTTTTTACAAAATAGTTTCATTGTGACATTTTCACACATGTATGATGTACTGTCATGGACATAATATGTAGAACAGTTTTTTGGTAAAAAGTGATTTTTTTTTTTAAGTCTGCAACTTTAGTGCACTGCATTTGAAGTATTTAAAAAAAACCACACAGTTTAATAACAAGACAGTATTAACAAACAAGAGCAGGCTAACGGAAGAAGAGAGGGACAGGAAAAGGTATTCTAATAATAAATCTTTGGAAAAACAATTTTCTAATTGGAGAACACATGTATGTGTGGATGAAGGTGCACACATCTGTGCATGTTCTTGTGGAGGCCAGGGATGTCATCTGTTGCTTTCTATTTTCATTTTGAGATGGATCTTTCTGAACCTGGAGACCACTGATTCAGCTATACTGGTTGACCAGTGAGTTCCAGGGATCCATCTGAACTTTCTCCCTTCTCCTCAAAGGCTCGGGTTATAGACACTTGGAGCTAGGAATCTGAACTCAGATCTTTATGGTGTGTGGGTGTGTGTATAGGTAGTATTTGACTGAGACTGGGAAGTCAGCTTCAAGATTGGAGGTTAATGTTGTAAGAGAATTGTTTGCTGCTCAGTTAAGTGATTATGATTTTTGAAATGCTGTTTTCTATTAAACATGTTAATGAACATGTTTGATTCCTAGTCCATGAACACCTTCATCGTTTTTACTTGAGGCAAAAATGATGTCTTCTGGCTTGATTACTTGGTAAGTCAATTTTATGTTAGTAGTACACCTAAATTTAGTCTTCATTTGTCTCTAGACAAGTATTTTAAAATTTTGCTTCCCCCCCTCCCCCGGCTGCAGTGGCACACGCCTTTAATTCCAGCAGGCGGCTCTCTGTTCAAGGCCAGCCTGGTCTACCAGAACTAGTTCCTGGACAGGCCCCAAAGCTACAGAGAAACCCTGTCTTGGGGTGAGGGGGCAGGGGAAAACCATTATTTTCCTTTAAAAAAAAGAAAAAGACCATTGGGATGCTTAGCTAGTTCTCATTTCTTTTTGCCTTTAATTCTGTATCTTTAATGTCCACAACAGCTTTTTAAACTTTTTAAAATATTGTACAACATTGGGTTATAATGTTCAAGGCAGTGATGAAGGTGATAACGGCTTCTGTTCTGGTTAGGTTTTTTTTCTGTTTGACGTAAGCAGAAGTGATCAGGGAAAACAACCTCAACTGAGAAAATGAATCAGATTGTAGGCACCTCTGTAGGGCATTTTCTTGGCTTAATGATTGATAAGGGAGGGGAGGGCCCAGGGCCCAGCCCACTGTGGGCGGTACTACATCTGTGTAGGTGGTTCTCTATTATATAAGAAAGGCAAACTAAGCAAGGTGTGAAGAGCAAACTAGGAAGCAGTGTTCCTTCACGGCCTCTGCTCGAGTTTCTGCCGTGACTTCTTCATGATGGACTCTAAACTGTAAGCAGAAATAAACCCTTCCTCCTAGTTACTTTGATCATGATATTTATTTATTTGTGTTTTTTTTCGAGACAGGGTTTCTCAGTAGTTTTGGAGCTTGCCCTGGAACTAGCACTTGCAGACCAGGCTGGCCTCAACTCACAGAGTTGCTGGGATTAAAGGCATGCACCACCACTCCCCAGCTATTTTTTAATTGATATTTATTGAGTTCTACATTTTTCTCTGCTCCCCTCCCTGCCTCTACCCTCCCCACTTCAACCCTCTGCCAAGGTTCCCATGCTCCCAATTTACTCAGGAGATCTTGTCTTTTTCTACTTCCCATGTAGATTAGATCTGTATAAGTCTCCCTTGGTGTTCTCATTGTTGTCAGTTCTCTGGGATTGTGGTTTGTAGGCTGGCTTTCTTTGCTTTATGTTTAAAAACCACCTATGAGTGAGTACATGTGATAATTGTCTTGGCCATTCTTACAGATATAAGATGGAATCTCAGAGTTGTTTTGCTTTGCATTTCTCTGATGAGTAAGGATGTTGAACATTTCCTTAAGTGTCTTTCAGCCATTTTAGATTCCTCTGTTGAGAGTTCTCTGTTTAGGTCTGTACTCCATTTTTTTTAATTGGATTATGTGATCTTTTGGTGTTCGAATTTTTTGAGTTCTTTGTATATTTTGGAGATCAGACCTCTGTGGGGATCATGGTATTTTATAACAGCCAAAAGAAACCTAACTAAGACAATTCTTTAAATTGGTTAGATTGATGCACTTGCATTTATGTGTGTGGATGTGTTGACTTGTGTGTATGTGTAAAGTGTATGCCACGGTGCTCATGCAGAGGCCAGAGAACTTTTGAGTTCTTTCCCCTTGTGTCCTGGAGATCGAACTTAGGTTATTAGGCTTTGGTGATAGGTGCCTTTACCTATCGTGCCAGCCTGATACTTGATAATTTTAAAGGTACTAATATAAACAGACTCTGGATTCCATACCATATTCTTATTCTAGTGTTGTTTTCCATTTTATGTTGGGAGCCATATTTGATTTCCCAATTTCGGGGGTGGGGTTGAGATAGGCACTTGTGTTACAAGTGCAGGCTGGCTACAAACTGGCATTTCTCCTGTCTGTCTTAGCTTTTCCCTTCTGAGATTACAGATACACACCATTCCAAACTTGTCTATGTATTTTTAAAATTAGTTCCTGGCAGGTGAGTGAAATGGCTCAACAGATAAAGTGCATCCAGGTTCAATCCAGAGACCCCAAGTAAAGATGGAAGAAGCCAATCAACTCCACAGGGTTTTCTGCTCTCCACACATGAGCCTGTGGCATGATCTCTCACACCACGTAAATAAAACATAATAAAAATTAATAGGAAAAAGCTTAAATCATGTCTGTTTTTATTTTTCCCAGTGTTTTGTGACTGGTCCAGGCTATCCTGGGGAAGTTGATGCAGGAGTGCACCCCCCTTCCCTTAGAGTCTGTAGCAAAGGAACAGTTAGAAACACCCATAGGAACTGGATGATGGTGGCGCACGCCTTTAATCCCCACATTCAGGAGGCAGAGGCAGGCGGATCTCTGAGTTTGAGGCCAGCCTGGTCTACAAGAGCTAGTTCCAGGACAGGTTCCAAAACTACAAAGAAACCCTGTCTCGAAAAACCAAAAAAAGAGGAGGAGGGAGCAAAACACAAAATCAAATAAATACGTTTTTATTAAATAACAAAATAATATTCTTTGGAAGAACAGGGAAGTGACCTAGCTTTTGACAAAATGACTGTGTCCTTTTCCTGCACAGTCAACCTGGAATTGACAGTTTGGCCTTAGGTTTCATCGTACTTTATTCATTCCCCTTAGGTAAAACCTGTTTAATGCTAAATTCCTGCCTAGACTGGCATCAAATTCTTTTAAATCCTTCTGCGTCAGCCGGTGAGTGCTCAGATTACAGGGCAAGCCACTATACCTGACTGGGTATGAATGCTTAAAATAGTTACTTTTAGTTATTCTGTCTCTGTGTTTGTACATAAGTGTGACCATGTAGGTCAGAGAGCACATCAGATCCCCTGGACTAGAGAGTTAGAGGTGGTTGTGAGCCATCCAGTATGGGTACACTACTGGGAACTCTTGTGGTCCTCTGTAAGCATCAAGTGCTCTTAAATGCTGAGTCATCTCTCCAGCCGCCAGAATTAATATTAAATACATATTGCAGTACCTTTGAGAGGTTCCTTATTCCTTTTCTGCCCAGATTTCTTTTTACTGCTTATACAATGTTTGCAAACATTGTAAATTTGTAGAAATTTGGTAAAACAGTACTAGGGCATGTCTTTGTGTTATTCATCTACTACCTCCCCCACCCCTTTCCCTTCTGCATGGCCATTCTCTCTCCTCCTTCCCCCTTCCCCCTCATCAGTTCTTTAGGGGATTGAGACCAGGTCTCATTGTAGCCCTGGCTGGTCTAGAATTCACATTTTTACATTTATTTTTTTTGTGTGGGGGAGAACAAGGACAACTTGTGGGAGTTGTTTTTCTCAGACCCTCAGACCATGTGGTTCTGAACTCATCTGGTCAGGCTTGGCAGCAAGCAAGTGCCTTTACTCATTGAGCCATATTAGCCCAATTAAAAACTTTTTTTTAAAGATTTTTTTTTAAGTATGAGTACTCTATCTGCACACATGTACACTTGAATGCTGAAAGAGAGCATATAAAATCCCATTATAGATGGTTGAGAGCTACCATGTGGTTGCTGGAAATTGAACGCAGGACCTCTAGAAGAGTAGGCAGTGATCTTAACTGTTGAGCCATCTCACCAGTCCCCCAATTAAAAAGTTTTAAAATTAGATTTATTTATGTGTTTGCACACACATGTGTCTGATACATAGCTTTCGTTGACAATTTGTGAGAGTTGATCCAGGGGTTTGGTGAGTTGGTTTAGACTCCTCAGGATGTCAGGCTTGGTGGCAAGTAACCTTTAGTTTCTTACTCTGTAGCCTACATTGGCCCTCAGCTCCAGATCCTCCTGCCTCAGCCTCTTAAGTACCAGAATTACAGTTTTGTGTCACTTTCTTTACCCTTCTATTCTTTTAATCTTACTTCTCATTATCTATAGTAGCTACAATTATGGTACATTCCATCATGTTCTGAAACATAAGGGTACACATTGTGAAAGATGTAAGGAGATACCATAGGGTAGAGTACATGGAGACTCAGTGAACTTAGGGAGTTGTTTTCTGTCTTTATTTGCAGTAGAAAAGATAATTGGTGCTTATGTGAAGTGCTTTGACTCACTGTGTGGACTGAGTTCTCAGCATCATAATTGCACAGCCTTTTCACCTGACATTGTGAGCATTTTCCCTTGCTACCCTATGAATTACTATTATATTATTTTATACATATGTGTTATATATATACATTTATATTACACACAAATATATATTAGAGTTTCCAGGCAGAGTTTCTCTTTGTAGCCCTGGATGGTCTTAAATAGAGATCCACTTACCTCTGTCCCCAAGTGCTGGGATTAAAGGTGTGTGCCACCACACCAGGTGAATTACTGTTGTGTGGCATGTTATTTCCTAAACATTTACTAAAGTCTTTCACCGGTGGGCCATGAATGGTTTCTAGTCTTTCCTATGGTGTCGCATATAGGGCTCCAGTAGAGTCAGATAATCTTGTATGTTCCTTGTATGAGAAGGGTCAGATTTTAGTATGTGGAAAGTCAAAAGAAACAATTAAAAGTGAACGGAATAGATGTCAGGCATGCCCACATTCTGGAATAGCACTGGAGTACATGATGTTCCTGTCAGTTGTATATCTGTATAAGAATTTGGGGCCATATTTTGGACAATCTTATGGTTGTTGTTGTTGTTTTGTTTTGCCACCCTAGGAGGCTTAGGTACTACGTCCCCATCCCCCGAGATAGCTTTTCTCTGTAGTAGAGCCAGACTTCAAGCTCATGACCACTCTCCTGCCTCAGCCTCCAGACTGTTAGAATTCTAAGCCTAGAATTCTATGCCCAGTTTGTTGTTTTAAAACGTGATGGAGTTTAGGTTAGACTTGTCTACCTTGTCTTAAAAAAATGTTGGAGAGGCTATATCTTTCATTGTCGGAACTTTGAACTTCATAGATGGCTAGAGTTAAAGTTCTAGCACTAGAGAGCCAGAGGCAGTTGGATCTCTGAGTTCTGGGCCAGCCTAGTCTACAGAGTGAGTTCAGGACAGCCAGTACTGTTTCACAGAGAAACCCTGTCTAAAGACTAAACTGGCCCCTACACCCTTTCTTTTTTGAGATGTCTCTCTAGCCTTTGTTGACCTGGAACTTTGTAGTGTAGACCATGCTTTGAGCTTGCCACTATCCTCCTGCCTCTAATCTCCTCAGTGCTGGGATTAAAGTATATATTTTCATATTCACAACTCTTGTTAGTTTTCTGTCTGTGATATATACTTAAGAAAAATTAAGAGAAAGGCCAGGCAGTGTGCCACACGCTGCCTTAATCCCAGCAGTGGATTAAGCAGGTGGATCTCTGTGAGTTCAAGGCCAGTCTGGTCTAAAAGAGCCAGTTCCAGGACAGGGAAACAAAGCTACAGAGAAACCCTGTCTCGAAAAAAAAAAAAGATATTTAGATAGATAGAAAGATTTTTTTTAAAAAGTCTTTTATTTTGACTCTGTGTGTCAGGTTCCACACCATGCTCAGCTGGCTGCATTGCTGTGGCCTAAGGTAAGGCTGAGCATCATGCTGGGGGCCTCGTACATTAATTAGGGAGAGCATGAAACAGAGTTTGTTCTTTTTTATGTTTGGGGGACAGTTTTATATAGACAGGCTGATCTTGAACTTACACAGAGCTACTGTTGATCTTCCTGCCTGCACTCAAAGTATTGGGACCAGAGGCATTCGCTACTAGACCTAACAAAGTAGAATAATGTCTGGAAAAGTGGTAGATGTGGCCTGATGTTTTCAGGCATAGAAGAGGGGCTCTGCTGTGCACATGAAGGCGATATCTGAGGTGAACTAGAGCTTCATCCGTAGGGTTTTGGTCTAGTTTGTTTAAATTGAGTGGTATACTTGGTTTTGTTAGAAACCGAACAGTTGCTGGGTAGTGTACACCTTTAATCCCAGCACTTGGGAGGTAGAGGCAGGCAGATCTCTGAGTTTCAAGACAGCTACACAGGGAAACCCTGTCTTGAAAAAAACAAGAAGACTGAACAATTGCAAAAAGACATCTTAATTTGCTTTTAGCACTGTATTTGATTTCTCTCTTCCTCATGCTTTTCTTTCCTCTTTCCAGTGTGTCTTTCATACTGTTCAAGTGTTCTCTCAACTTACATCCTCAGCCCTGTTACTCTCTTTAATTTCTAGTGTTAAATGGGAAAATGTGAGTTTTCTATTTAAAATATAATGACAGTGTTTCTCCTTGGAACATTTTGGACTCTGAAAACAAGTACCACAGTGTTTAGAATGTGTATTTGCTTTTATTTAATTGTGTGAGAGAGTCATACCTACCTACACATACACCGTTCTCAGTGCATGTGCTTTCTCCGTGGCACAGAAATCACAACTTTTTTTAAAATATTTATTTATTATGTATACAGTATACAATATTTTGTCTGTGTGTGTCTGCAAACCAGAAAAGGCAGCAGTCCTCATTACAGATGGTTGTGAGCCACCATGCGGTTGCCGGGAATTGAACTCAGAACCTTTGGAAGAGCAGGCAATGCTCTTAACCACTGAGCCATCTCTCCAGCCCAGAAATTACAACTTTTAAGAGTTCTTAACCTTTCTGTGTTCATTCTGAAGAATGTCATGTTCTTGCCACTGCCCAGTGTACTTCTTCTGGTCAGTTCTAAGGTCTTCACCTCTCACATTCCCATAAAAATGCTAGGATTAGATATTACCTGCTGAGCCATCTCCCCAGTCCCTGTTTTTACCTGTCTTACTATGCATGTTTTACTTGAATTAGATGATATGTGTGTGCTTATATATGTACACATGTGAAAGTGTACATAACCTGATATAAGTTGTATATGCTTTTGAATTAGATGAGGTGTGTGCTTGCTTGTGTGTACACATGTGTATGTATAACAGATGTTCTATGCTTTTTGAATATGAAACAAAGTAGCAAGATGATTACATTTTGAGTCAAAGTAAATTTAAAAAAAAAACACCTGCATATGATTTATCTCCGCATCATTTTAGCATGGAAACTAATATGGACATAAGGGAGTTTTTCCCTCAAAATGTTACCCTCTTTGAATTTTCTTTTTTTTTTTTCCTTTGGTTTTTCGAGACAGGGTTTCTCTGTAGCTTTGGTGCCTCGAACTCCCAGAGATCCGCCTGCCTCTGCCTCCTGAGTGCTGGGATTAAAGGTGTGCGCCACCACTGCCCGGCTTTTTTTTTTTTTTAAGACATGGGCTTTTGTAGCTCAGGCTGGTCTTTTAACTTGCTATATAATGGAGGAATAACCTTGATTTACCTCTGCTTCAATTCTGAGACTACAGATGTGCACCACCATGCCTGGCCCTAGATTGAACAGTTTTACGTGAATTTATAAATCTGAACCAAGCCAGGCGGTGGTGGTGCACACCTTTAATCCCAGCACTCAAGATGAAGAGGCAGGCAGATCTCTGCGTTGGACGGCAGCCTGGTCAACAAAGCAAGTTCCAGGACAGCCAGCATTGTTACATAGAGAAATCCTGTCACGAAAAATAAACAGCCAATAAATAAATAAATAACAATCTGAACCTGCCTCCTGGTTCACTTGTAAAGTGACCTAGACAAGAGCATTCCAAGTTTTTGTAGGTCTGAAAATAATAAACCTGAAGACTGGGCAGTGGTGGATTTTATGCCTAGTTCTAGGAGGCAGAGGCTTGTGAGTCTCTCTCTGAGTTTGAGGCCAGCCTAGTCTACAGAGTGAGTTCTAGGACAGCCAAGGCTACACAGAGCAGCCCTGTCTCAAAAAACAAAAATAAAAAAAAAGCGGGGTGGGTGGTAATGATGAGGGCTGGAAAATGCACAAGTGGGTGTTCATATTTTACTAATAATCCAAACTGAACTGAGTGGTGATAGCCAAGGTGAAGAAAGCAAAGAAACAACACAGATGGAGATGGACTGTGTTTTAAAGTCACTAAAACATGATTTTAGCATGCACTTATGAAAGTTCCATACTTGAATTTCTAGCTTAAAGTTAAAACCATTTAGGAAAGCTGGGCACGGTAGCACATTCTCGTCCTAGCATTCCCAGTCTGTAGCAGGAGGGTGACAAGTTGCAGTTTAGCATAGGTTAAATGACAAAGTCTTGTTTCATAACTGAAACAAAGCAAACATTATTTATGGTTGAATGTATAGTCCTGGCACAGTCTGGAGGACTGTAGTTGGAGAATCTCAGTGCAGCAGTGAATAACAAACTGGTCTAGTTGTGTGGGCCGTGGCTAAGTGTGTATGGTTGAGGTATTAGAGGTGGGGAGGGCGATGAGACGGCATCTTACTAAGTAGCTATCTCAGCCTGTCTGCAGCTCATTATCCTCCTGCCTCTGCTCCTGAGTTCTTGAGTTACATGTGTTTGCTACCATTCCTGTTGTAAACACATGTCATGTTTAAGACATGAATTCAGTTAGATTAGCTATATCTTAATCATAGATTCTATATAATTTTGGAAAATAAAATCTTCAGTTTCTTAACTTTAAGAAAATGCTTGGTGTTTGTGTGACTTTTAGAAGGAACACTGCAGCCCAGCAAGCAGCACACCTGAGAAGAATAGGTTGAAGAGACCAGAGGGGAGTTCCTTAATGTAGGAGATAAAATCACATTCTTATTTATTCAATAATGGTGACTGCAGTCTGAATGGAAGCTGACACAACACATAAGTAGGTCAGGGCACAGTGATTAGAAGACACAGCATATAGCTGAGTGGTCAGCAACAGGACCACTTGTATCTGTCTGTCAGTATCAGAAGACAAAAGCAGAGCTTAGTAGGTCTGAACATAAAAGTGTCCTGGCACTCAGTGCATAATATTCATCAAGTATATAATTTTCTAAAAGTGTCAGAAACTTAGTGTGACTACAGCTCTTTCCCTTTAAGTTGGATTTGTATGCTATTTGCCCCATTACATGTGTCATCCAGCGAGTGTCTTATGTCAAAAAGAGTGTTTTCTTTTCCTTTATTAAGACAGGTCTCATTGTGTAGGCCGGATTATTTATTGGCAATCTTGTCTCTGCCTTCTGAGTGCTGGAGCTACAGTATACCAGATGCTCAGTTGAAACAGCCCTACCCCCACCCCAGTTGTTTATTAGGGCTTTAGAAATGCAAAAGGACTTCTTGTTACATTTTTAAAGGTTTATTTTTTGTATTGCACTCTATCTAGCAGTGTGTTCTATATTACTGTATTGCTTGCTCTCTGGCAGTGTGTCGGTATGGGTTCTTCCATTTAGTTTGGTGTTTCAGTGACGTTAATTCCTGGGGGAAGAGAAATTTATTGATATATTTTACTTCAAAGTATACAGAGATATATTTTGTTGTGAAGCAAAATGTCTTCGAAAGTAAAAATTTGGAGTTGAGCATGGTGATACATGCCTGTAGTTCTAGCAATCTGGGGCTAAGGCAAGTAGGTTCATGGCCAGCCTGGGTTGCCCTGTATTTCCTGTCTGAAAAAAAATACAAGTTTGGGGAACATGACAAGGATCAACTGTAGAAGTACATTTTTACTAAAGTACTTGTTCCAGTCATATTGATTAATTTCAAATTGTAGAATTTTTTGGCAGTAAAGAAAGTTTATCCAATTCCATTTTTAGTCCAGTTACAACGCAGGGATCACAACAAACGCAGCCACCACAGAGGCACTATGGCATTACCTCTCCTATCAGCTTAGCAGCCCCCAAGGAGACTGACTGCCTGCTAACACAGAAACTCATTGAGACTCTGAAGCCCTTTGGGGTTTTTGAAGAAGAAGAGGAACTGCAGCGCAGGTAAGATGTATGTGTGAACTTTAAGATGTTTATACTCAGTAAATTCGGAGTCATTCTTCACTTACTTTGTAGATAAGGTTACTCTGAATCTTATTTGCTTGTTTCATACAGGTTGATATTCCCTAGAGAGAACTTGTTCCATACAGAGTTCTATTGCCTTAATTATGATTTTTTTGGGCGGGGGGGAATAGGGGAGCAGAACAGTTTTGGTTAGGGTTTAAACATTGTACATTGGGCAAGGCTCTACTGCTAAGCTACCCTTAGCTCAGTTGAAATTTTTGAAGGGGACTGGAGATTGACTCAGAGGTTAAGAACACTCAGCTCTTACAGAGGACCTGGGTTGAATTTCCAGTTCCACATGGTAGTTTTCACCCATCTGTAACTCCAGTTTTAGGGGATTCAGTGCCCTCTTCTGACCTGGCCTTTGTAGGCACAAGGCACATGTGTGGTATACTGACATAAAATGCAGGTAAAATACTTATACACATAAAATTAAAAAAAAAATTTCCAATGGCTCTTGGTTATAATGCAGGATTGTCAGGAGAAAAGGAAATACTTTAACCAGTGTTATCAGTGCCAATGTTTAACCTCTTAAGTTTCTGATCTCTTACAAAATGTGAGTTTTGAGGCCAGGCCCACACCATTACATTAATCCCAGCTCTGAGGAGGCAATGGTGGGCATCTGGGTTATATAGTAAAACCTTATCCATAAACAACAAGTAAGTAAATAAATAGAAATAAAACCTAAAATAGTAGCAAATAACTATAATTCTCGCACCTGGGAGTCAGGATTGTGAGTTCTAAGTTAGCCTGGGCTATGTGGTAAGAGCATGTCTCAAAAACAAGAACAAAAGTAAAACCTTGTGACCCGTTTATTTATAATTTAATCTGTAATAGTGAATAACTTGTTAATTGCTTTATCAACAGGATTTTAATTTTGGGAAAATTAAATAACCTGGTGAAAGAATGGATACGAGAAATCAGCGAGAGTAAGGTAAGGTGATGCCACAGACCCAACTGTCCTACATCAGTTGGCCCTACTTGAATGAATTAAGTCTTTTGTGGTTTGTTTGTTTGTAAGGTAAGAGTTAGGTGTATGTTTCTCTGGGGCTCACTATATAGACCAGAGGGCCTAAAACTCATAGGTTCACTTGCCTCTGCCTCCTAAGTGCTAGGACTAGGTGTGCCACCATACCAGAATTTTTATTCCTAAAACAGTTACCAAGTTTCTTGTTATTTTGAAAGAAGTAAACTAAAAACAGTGACTTTTTTTTTAAAAAAAAATAGTGCTTTCTGGTTGCAGCATTTCAGAGTCAGACCCAGTAATTGTGAACTACTGCCCATTTTTCCAAGAATCACTTTTAAGGAAGGGTTCTCCTGATCGAAGTGGCCATGGCACTGGGCTGCAGTCCCGCCATTTGGAAGGTGGGTAGGCAGGAGAATTGAAAGTTTGAGGTTAGCCTGGGCTGTGTTATGAGGCCATGTCTCTTAATAAAGCAATGAAAGCAGTTTTAAAAGTTTACTACTATTGCACACTTTTAATCTCATTACAGACAGAGATACCTATGAGTTCGAGGCCAACTTGGTCTATAAAACAGCTTCCAGGACAGTTAGGGCTGTTATACAGAGAAACCCTGTCTTGAAAAGCAAAAGAAGCATACTAACAAAAGAAAGGTTTACTTTAGTTTTAGAATGTTCCAGGTCTGGATTCAGTCCCTACCATACTTGAGAATCTTAACTGTTTTTTTAAAAGTCCTGGAATAGCTTTGTTTTTTGTTTGTTTTTAATGAATTAATTTTTTTCTTTTTTGGTTTTTCGAGACAGGGTTTCTCTGTGGCTTTGGAGCCTGTCCTGGAACTAGCTCTGTAGACCAGGCTGGTCTCAAACTCACAGAGATCCGCCTGCCTCTGCCTTCCGAGTGCTGGGATTAAAGGCGTGCGCCACCACCCCGGCATGAATTAATTTTTTATGTGTATGGGTGTTTTGGCTTATAGGTGTGGCTAGGCACCAGATCCTCTGGACCATCTTTTTTGTGAGCTGTCACTGGGTACTAGGAACTGAACCTGGGTCTTCTAGAAGAGCAAATAGTGCTCTTAACCGCTAAGTCATCTCTAGCCCCCACTTGTGGTTTTTTTTTTTTTTTTAAGTGTTGTTTTGTTTTAGATACTCAAAAAGAACATCATTGTTTAGTTATGACATTTCCCTGAATTCATGGTACTTTGACTGTACTAATTCGCACAGTTAAGGAGTTCATTGCTATGCTTAATGTTAAAGTAAAATTATTATTAGAGCTGTGTGGAATGTATTTGACAGATTCTTAATGTTCCATAAGTAGCAGTAATTTTTCTGCTATAATAGAAAATGCATGTCTAATTTTTACACAGCTGAAAGGCTGATAGATAACCAAGGGAAGACTCATAGGACAGGAGAGGGTATTAAGGGAAAATAAATTACATGGTTTTAGGTAAGTTGATAGTGTTCTTAAAATACATGTTTATATATTTAAACTGATTAAAAATTGATCAGCTGGAACATTTAAATGGTGATTTTTTTTATGTCCCACATTTCTTACTAACAAAGTTTTCAATAGAAAATTTGGAAAAATAAGTTTTATGAGCTGAGCAAGAAGTGTCCAAGCTTGTGTTTTTCTTCATTGAAGTTGGTACTATCCTTGTGTAGGAAGCATGGATTTATTGAAGAGCTTTTTTCTTAGATGGTAGTCAAGTAGACAAAGCCACAACTGGTTTGTATTTTGAGATAGTTTTAGTATGTAGCCCGGGTGGGCCTTGAACTTGATTACCTAAGTAGTGTGATGACTTTGACTTAGCTTTTACCTTCCTAATACTGGGAGTACAGTTATTTGCCACCATTCCTGGTCAGAACTGAATTTTTTTATTTTTATTTTATTTTTTTTTTTGAGCTATGCCTGCTTGTCTATTGAGAACGGGCTTCATGAAGACTGCCCTGGACCTCCATGCCTCTCCTTCATAGTGTTGGGTGATAGGCAGTGCTAGGATTGCAGGGATGTGCACCACATCTGCCATCATGGGTACTTTTGTTCTTCCCTCCCAGGGACTGGAGGACCTGATGAGTTTCTTGAACCAGTGCTTTATTTACTTGTATTTAGTAAGCACATAGAGCAGAGGCTTTGCATTTAATGTTTTCATCCGTGTGCACTGTTAGGCTTGATCACCTTCCACTGTCTTCATCTTCCCCGACCCCCATTTGTTAGTCATCTTCACCACAAAAAGTCCCCCATTTGCCTTTGTGTCATCTGTCTCTGTCTAGATTCACAAATGAGATGATATGCAATATGGTTAGCCTGCATTTGGCTGATTTTGCTTAAAGTGATCTTTGGTTCCATCCGTTTTCATCTAAAAGATATTTAATTAATGCATAAATTTTAAGATTTATTTTTGTGTATGTTTTGCGTGTGTTGCTCACATGTCTGTGCTAGTAGTGGAGTAGGGTAAGATCTTCTAGAAACAGATGGTTGTAAGCCACCATGTTGAATGCTGGGAACAGTAATCCCTGACTCTCTGCAAGAGCAACCATTGCTCTTTATCTCTGAGGCGTTAATCTAACCCTCTAATTTTATTCTTTTTCTTTTTTCCATTTTTTAAGACAGTGTTTCTCTACCTCTGGCTGTCTTGGAATGCACTCTGTAGACCAGGTTGGCCTTGAACTCAAAAAGATCCCACTGCCTCTGCCTCCTGAGTGCTGGGATTAAAGGTGTACAACACAACCACCCGGCCCTAATTTTATTCTTTATGACTGAATAAATTCTACATACAAGATCTTAATCTTGTGGGAAGAGTAGTTGGGAAAGCTGTTTCTTCCGTCTGTAGACTGACTTTTTCACTCTGGTTTGTCTCGCACAGTTTTTTAATTTCATGAAATCTTATTTGCCAGTATTATTTCCTGATATCTTGGAGTCTTTCAGAAAATCTTTGCCTGCGTCTGTATTTGGAGGCATTCCATTTTTCTGCAGTAGTTGCAGAATTTCAGGTCATATTAAGGCGTTCACAGTTTTTTGTTTTTTTAAACACGGTGTGAAAAGGGATCCAACTACTACTATAGTATGATTTTGATACCTTTGTCAAATATTTGTGGATGATCATAGATGGGTTTGGATTTATGGTGCTCCATCATCTGCCTCTAATAGTATCCCGTGCTAATAATGCAAAATGTTGTTCCCGTCACTCAGTCTTTCTGCCTTAGGCTGCTAGCACTGAAGCAGGTTGCACAGTAAAAAAAGAAGAGAGCCCAACTTGGTAGAAATATCAGAAGTTTAAAGCTAATAATTTTTAGAACTTATTTGCCAATGTTCCATTTCATAAAGATAGGACTAGTAGCTTTTGTGTTAACCTGCGTAGTTTTTTTTTTTTGCTTATTTTGTTATTCAGAAAGCTAGCCAAAAATGTCCTTCCGTATGGTTACTAACCATAATTAAACTGATAGTAGAGAACCTGTGAGGACAGTTACAGAACTACTCATTTGGGTGCAACACTGGTTCAAGAATATGAATTTGTGCTGAAAGAAAGCTGTAGCTGTGAGTTTACTTCTAAGGTCTTCTGTTGGTCCTCTGTGTGTTTTAAGGCAGTTCCATTCTGTTTTTGCTGTTGGCTCTTTAATATAAATTGAAATTGGGATTCACGGTTCTTTTGTCATTGTTCTTCCTGTGTAGGATTGCCTAGGCTAGTATGTATGCATCTTATGTCTCCTGATGAATTTAGAATTTTTCTTTTGTTTTGTGAAGTGTATTACTGGAATTTCATGGTGATTGCTATTGATCTTTAGGTTACTTTCAATAATATTTACAGTATTCTGTCCAGTTCGTGAGCCTGAGAAATCTTTAGTGTTGTATTGAACCAGTGATTCTTTTGTTTCTTGAGGCATGATCTCCCTCCATAGACAGCCCAAAGTGCCCTGAAATTTATAGCGATCCTCTTCTCAGCCTGCCAAGTACAAGGAGTACAGTTGCATGATACCATACCCTATTTGAACTAACAACTCTTATTTATTTAAATGTTGGTGGTCTTTATAGTTTTATTTTTAATTGATTTTTGAGTTAATCTGTGTAGCCTTAGCTATCCTATAACTCGCTCTATAGATCATGAGGCTGGCTTGAACTCATAGAGCTCTGCCTGCCTCTGCCTCCCAAATACTGGCTCTTTATTCTTTCAGGGAAGATCTTGCTGTGTAGTTTAGATTAGCCTTGCTTAGCTTCTGGACATCTGGAGCAGAAGCGTTGATAGTTCTTCTGTGTGTCTTCCTAGGACGAGCCCGAGGATTAAGAAAAATTGTTTGGCTTAATAGAATGAGTTTCATTCCTTTCTGGTTTGGTTTGTGTTCTGTGAATAGCTTGGCTCTGTGACGAGTGTTGCAAGTTGATGAAAATGAGGCCTCATAAGGCGAGGCCTGTGCATGATTTTTCATCCATTGATAAGGTCTCTCTGTGATGACTTGGTACCTGACTCAGTTTTCCTATGAATATTTTTGGATATCATAATTTTGGGAGGGGGGAATCTCAATTATTATTTTTATTTCAAATTTTTATTACATTGATTTATTGTGCATGTGGTATGTGTGGAGGTCAGAGGACAATTTGCCTGATTTGGGTGGGTCCTTCTACCATATGGGCCTCTGGGATTAGTTACCCAGGTTGTCAGGCTTAGTGGCAAGTGCCTTTATGCACTGAGTGGTCTTGATGAACCTATTTTTATGTATTTATTCTTTGAGATGGGGTATCTTCTAGGCAGGCTGGCCCAAAGGGGCGTGTGCGTGGGGGGGGGGAGGGAGGGAGGGAGAGAGGGAGGGAGGGAGGGAGAGGGAGAGAGAGGGAGAGAGACACCTTGAATTTTGACCCTTCTTTTACTTCCTCCCCAGTGCTGAGGATTACGGGTACGTGCCACCATCCCAGTTTTGTGTAGTTAAAGTATAGCAATTTTATAGTTTCAGGGCTTGCGATTCTGAGGCAGGTAGATTGAATTGAGACTTTGAGATCAGCCTGGCTACACAGTTAAGAACTTGTCTCAAAACAAACAGAAACCTCACAAACACACTAAATTGACAAAACTCAGAAATCAGCTGTTACATCATTTGAAGTGGTGTCCCCCAGGCTTTGCTGACAACCATTGTTTTGTTCTACAGAATCTTCCACAATCTGTAATTGAAAATGTTGGAGGAAAAATTTTTACGTTTGGATCTTACAGACTAGGAGTACATACCAAAGGTAGGTAATTACTTATTTTGAGTTAATAAACTTTTATTTCTTAAGATTATGATAGTTTTTTATGAGTCATACACAAGATTGAATTAGCAAGGAAGTGAGAATCCTTAAGGAATTTTAAATTCAGATAGAGCCTTCTATACCTGATGGTCGTGATGCAGTGAAGTAATAACTCAGTTCACCATTGGAGTAAGCCATATTTTCTGTATTGAACAGCATGTGGCTGGCTGCTATATTGGGAAGTGTAGGTGCAGGGCCGCTCCTATTTGGACAGTTTTCTGTAGATTCCTTCTTCCTTTCTGAAGAGTAACACTGGCTATGAGAAAAGTCAAGCTCCAAGAAAGTTGTCGTTTTCTTGTCCTCATTTCTTTATTGCTGGTAAAATTGTAAAATACAGCTTAGCAAAAACTGAGCTAATGGGTCTGTAGCTACTGGTGATCACATTGAATATTAACTTTTTTTTGAAAAGGGTAACTTTTTTAAGAAATACTTTTTTATTGTCTATGTATGACTTTTCTTAAGCATGCAAGCATGTGTACCACATGTGTGACAGGTACTTGCAGAAGCCAGAAAGGGACATTGACCCCCTGGATCTGGGGTTTAGAGGGCTGGTGTGAGCTACCATGTAGGCTGGGAACTAATGTTTGGTGCTCTGCACTACTGATCCACCTCACCAGCCTCCAGAAACTAAATTCTTAATCTTCATTGTCTTATTTATTCCTTAAAGTAATTTCACTCTCAAAAATACGAGTCAGAGTCTTAGGAGACAGAACCAGTGTATACAACTCAAGTGGAAGAGGTCACACTGTTAAACCGTGTGAATGCCTTGGCACTCTATTTTCTTTTGTCTTATTGCTCTGTCTAGCTATAGTATGTTTACTTTTGATACGTCCTGTGCGCCTTGCAGGATGCGCTTCAGGTGACTTTTTGAGTATGATATCTAGTCTTGAGAATTGACCTGATTCCATGGAGATCTCTCTGTTTGATCAAGTTTAGTTTTACTGCTTTTCAGCAGAGCGCTCTATGTACCAGTAAAACTGTGGAGTTTTTTTTGTTTGTTTGTTTGAGACAGGGTTTCTCTGTGTAGCCTGGCTGTCTTTGAACTCTCTTTGTAGAACAGACTGCCCTCAAACTCACAGAGATCCTCCTGCCTCTGGCTTCTGAGTGCTGATATCAAAGACTTGCCAACACGGCTCAACTTGTGGTTTGTTTAAGAATGACATCAAGACCATGGATAAGTGCATGGAAAGTTCTGGCTCATCCTTGTTTTGACTTGTTTATGAAGTCTAATTTGAATACAGTGTGTCTGAAGAAAAGCATACCAATTAGTTAGCATTGCCTTTCTCCACTGACTGATTATGTTTGTCAGGGGATAAAGTTCTAGAGCTTGCTGATGTTGTGTCAACTAATATCAAATACCATTATTGTTAAGATAACAAGGCAGTTTCTTTGTACTACTGTGTAATGGTTGAATTTTTATTTTTTAAGGTGCTGATATTGATGCATTGTGTGTTGCACCAAGACATGTTGATCGGAGTGACTTTTTCACCTCATTCTATGATAAATTGAAATTACAAGAAGAAGTAAAAGACTTAAGAGTATGTAAATATTGGGGCAAGAGAGGAAGGGTTAAAAAGATACCACTTAGTCCTTTGAGAGAAATTTATGTTAGAGGTAGAGGAATCACTAATTGAGCTATTCCAGTTTTCCAGGCCATTTTGAGTACTCAACATGCATTTGCCTTGTGTATTTTATAACAAACTAGAATGATAAACCTATACTTAGAAATTAGTAAATAGCTGGGGAGGGGGGTTGCACGCCTTTAGTCTCAGCACTCAGGAGGCAGAAATAGGCAGATCTCTGGGAGTTCGAGGCCAGCCTGCTCTACAGAGTGAGTTCCAGAACAGGCTTCAAAGCTACAGAGAAACCCAGTCTCAGTAAACACAGAGGGGGAGAGGAGGGGATTAGGAAATAGAAGCGGATAAGTAATGAAAAAGCTGACATACTATGACAGATATGAAGGATTTTGAGTGTTAAATTTCATTGCTAAGAACTTATTTTTTTTGTTGGGATTCTGCTAAATTATCTTTCATTTATTTAATTTTAAATTTTACCTTCATTTTATATACTCACCATAATTCCCCTTTCCTCCTGTCTTCCTGCTGCCCACTCCCTACTCCCAGCTAAATTATCCTGAAACAATTTAAAGTTCCTTATTTTAACAAGTGCCAATAATACTCACATGTAGCACACCTGTAATCTGGGCCCTTGGGGATTAGAGGCAGGAGGATCAGAAGTTCAGGATATTTTCAACTGAGTGACTGTTTTGAGTCCAGGTTGTTCTAAATAAGACCCTGGCCCAGACAGACTAAGGGAAAACGTAGCGGAAGCATGTCATGGACTTACGAAGCTTCAGGAACTAAACTTGTTTACTTTCTCACAGGCTGTTGAAGAGGCATTTGTACCAGTCATCAAACTCTGTTTTGATGGAATAGAGGTAAGGTCTAGTCCTAGCAGGCAGCTTTTTGTATGGACTGTCCTGGATTTTGGTCAGTGTAGATAAACATTTGATTGCCAGTAAGAATTTGTAAGCTGGTTGGTACGAACAATTTTTGTCGTGGAAGAGCGTGCCTGTTTTTGTAGAATATGTCTGTTAGGGTCTTTTTCCAGCAGCAAGTGTAAGTGTGGACTGGACTGAAGGGTCTAGGGCTGGAGCTGCTGCAGTGTGGACTGGACCGAAGGGTCTAGGGCTGGAGCTGCTGCAGTGTGGACTGGACTGAAGGGTCTAGGGCTGGAGCTGCTGCAGAGCAGCTTTTTGATATTTTGTTCACATGTGAATTTTGTGTTCTGATTCAGGCAATAAGTACATGGTCTGTGTTTGAAGGAGCTTTTCTCTCTATGTCAGTTTGCATAGGTACTTTAAAAGACGGGGTAGTGTGAGCTAGCAGGACTTTACTTTGGCAGCAGATTTAGTGCGTGTTCTGGTGGTTTGCCTCTACTGCTGCTTCTGGGGAGCACAGAGGGCTGTCTGCAGAGTTATTTCTATTGTTAAGTTAATAGTGACTTGATGATAATGTTGCTGATTATAAAATTGAGATACGGAAAGAATTACTTGCTGGTATTTTTCTGTAGTTGGAGTTAGTTTTAGAATTGTTATAGGATGCCTAACTTTTATGAAAGGTTAAACTATTGATTCTAATAAGTAGACAAAATGTTACGAATTTGGTTACAAATTAAATTTGTATAAATATTTATAGCCAGTATTTAAATAAAACTATAATTAAAATATAAGCTGACATCCAATTTACCTACTGGTTTTGCTTTCTTTTTATGTGAAAATAAGTGATTATGTGAGCTCCTTTCTGAGCTAATATCTGCTCCACCCTAGACAGGCCTTTGTGCTCCCCAGAAGCAGCAGGAGAGGCAGACACCAGAACAAGGGACTAACTACCTTTCCTAACAAAGTTCTTATCCCCCATTTTTGCCCCTTTAAATATGCAGCTAGCTTACAGCTCCTACAGATGATAAACCAGAAGTTAATTCAAGTGTATGCATTTAGCAAAATTAGTAGACTTCTTATAGTTGAAATGACGTGTAGTATATGTTAATTCTAGTTCTTATCTCCATTTGCATGCTTTAGCCTCTGATTAATGTCTGTGTGTGCAGTTTGGGCTTCTTGTGAGGCCATTGTAGCCATTGCAGTGTTCATGGTTATGAAAGGGCTTTAAGAATTTTTTAATATAGAAATGCCTTAAAATTAGTTTGACAGATATGGAATATAGATTTTATTTTTTGTTTTAGATTGATATTTTGTTTGCAAGATTAGCACTGCAGACTATTCCAGAAGATTTGGACCTACGAGATGACAGTCTGCTTAAAAACCTAGATATAAGATGCATAAGAAGCCTTAATGGTATGTAAAAAGTCTGCTTCCCTTTGTGGTGTTGGAGGAAGTTTTTCTTTTTTTTTTTTAAATAGTAAATAACAGCTTTTAAAATGTATGCTTTGTAATGAAGGTGTTTGTAGCCTGTTGTTAATGTATTATGAATACAATAAAACATTCTTTTCGTGGTAGACTACAGAGCAGTGTCTGGTAGTTTATTTGCTCACTGATGATCTTAATAGTTTTTCCTGTTATTAATGGTATCCTCGCAATACTGACATTTGTAATGTTGCTAGTAATTGAGGTTTTACTGTGTAGCCTTCATTAATTTGCACTTGATATTTGCTTCATAATGTTATCAGATGAGAGAGAGGGGTTTTCTTCTTTTAAATGCTAGAATAGCTCATTACCAGTACTTTGGGACAACCAGATGCTTGGGGCATCTGGACAGGAAAAAGTTTCAGTTACTAGTTGCAAGATTAACTACCACAGTATGTTAATTTTGGTTTAGGATGATGCTTGGGACAGGAAATAACTACTTGATTTACTACTGAATCACATTCTGCCAAATAAGGTTTTAATTTGAGGATAGTCTTAGAAAATTATCACTATCATAATTCCTTTGATGGCTTAATGTTCTGTTTCTCTCACTCCTGTTAATCAGGTTGCAGGGTAACCGATGAGATTTTACATCTAGTACCAAACATTGACAACTTCAGGTTAACTCTGAGAGCCATCAAACTGTGGGCCAAACGTGAGTTCAGAATTTGTTGGCTAGCTTATTAAAAACATTTAAGCTCTTCTTAACACTAACTTATATTTTTGCTTTTCCCTTATCAACAGGGCACAACATCTATTCCAATATATTAGGTTTCCTCGGTGGTGTTTCCTGGGCTATGCTAGTAGCAAGAACTTGCCAGCTTTATCCAAATGCAATAGCATCCACTCTTGTACATAAATTTTTCTTGGTATTTTCTAAATGGTATGTTTTTAGATTATATTACAATAAAATTGATTGTAGACACTGAAGTTTAGTCTTATTTCTATGACATTTCTACAGCTGGTTTCAGATTCCAATTTTAGTTTGTGGGCTGAGGGTGTAGTTCAGTGGTAGAGTGCTTGCCTGGCATATGCAAGGCCTTGTGTTCAGTCACCAGTCCCGCCAAAAAAAAAAAAAAACAAAAAAAAACAAACCAGTTTTAGCTCAAGATACAGCTGCCATTTGGGAAGAGACATTGAATATGAAAAGGCAGACCTAAACTCCATTGCTTTAACCTAGTTCTTCCAGGATCATAAGGCAGATAATACCTGTTTTACTTGTGTGAGCCTATCCTCCTAATAAACTCTGAACTTTAGCTACTGTAATGTGTGCTGATCTCATGCGTTGATAGGTTGGTTAGAACTTACACACACTTCTATTCTACTTTCATTTTGAATGCTTCTAAATGCTTGGACATTGTTTTTGTGGTTGCGTTTTGCTTACTTCCAGCTGTTCATTGTCTTGGCAAAACCTTAAAAGTATCACTTTTTATAAGAATTAAAAAAATACATTAAGTGATTGAAAAAATAATGTAGTTGCTGAATCCTTTGAGACTTAGTCCAGGAAAAATTCGTTATATTTTCCTAATGAGGATGTGCATGTTGAATTTTGATTTAGGAAAAGTTCAAGACATTGCCAATTTGTGTTGGTTACCTTGACCCAAAAAGTTAGGGTTTTAATCAGATTATCTTAAAGAGATTTGTCTTCTATATTTTCAACTCCTTCGTTTCTTCCCTGTGAAAAAGAATTGTTCGTTTGTAGTTGCTTTGTAACAGCTAGACTCATGGATATAATTTATAATTACAGTGGCTACTTCCCAGTTTAGTTCTGTTGCTTTGCCTTTGTCACAAAGAGTGAGGTGTGATAAGATCAAAGACTTAAAACTTCTCCAAAGGTGATACACAAACATTTTTCATCTTTGATCTCTATTAAGTAAAAGAAATAGCATTTCACTGTATTATATAGTAATATATGGGGAGCAACGTCCTTGACTTTTACAGTTTTTCCTATCACTTTGACTGTAGTCAGAAGTAACTTCTCATATGTCCGTGGATGGAATTAGTGTGAAGACAGGATTCTTTTTTCTCTAAATGGGATTAACCTTGCTAAAGGTTGAGGTGAACACATTAGATGTTTTGAGATTGACACTTTTTTATTTGCATAGTGCTTTATCAGTTCTCTGACAGAGCAGGTGTTTGCCATGAGTTTGAGAAAACATCAAATGGTTAATTTTGTAGAGAGATACTATGTCAACAGAAAGGATTGAGAGACTGGTGTATATGCCAAGTGAGTAAAATAGGGTCACATTCACAAATGCTGTATGTTTAACAAAATACGTTTAGATGCTAATGTCCAGTAGTCTTATCAAGTGCTACAATCTTTTTGAACAGGGAATGGCCAAATCCAGTGCTATTGAAACAGCCTGAAGAATGCAATCTTAATTTGCCTGTGTGGGACCCAAGGGTTAGTGTATTATTTTTTCCCCTACAAATTCACACTGTTCAATAACAAAAGTCACCTGCATAAACTTCAAGGAAGCCGCCCAGTCCTTACAAATGAGTGGATACACTCATAGTACCCTTGTTCTAGATGACCTGCTCTCTAGTGTCCCCTGGTGTGAGAAGTGTAATGATGTACCCTGTAAACCACGTCTAATGTACACGGTACAGATTTTACTAACAGCGCTTTCCATAGAGAACTATTTTGTAAGTCAAAGTTGTGGGTGTTTGTGCTTTGAAAAAATAATAAAAGGATACTAAAAATCCCTGTATATTTTTTATTTGATCTAAGTACTTTGTTAAGATTGACTTGTAGAAAGCTCTTGCGTAGTGTTTCTATGTAGCAGATGGCTCCTAAGCACTATTGCAGTGCCTGTGCTATAATTGTAAAAAGATGTTTAGATACTTCAGAGCTGCAGAAGTGTGTTGGCTAAGGAAGAGCATCCGTTTTGTTGAGAAGTGTCACATAGCATTTACTGCCTATACTTTCTAGATGTTAGTAACATGAGCTTTATTGATTAATTAATAAAAGGAATTAATTTAAATCAAAACTTTCTAGGTTTTTGAGATTACAAGTTTTTAAAAATTAGTTTGTTATTTATTACAGTATCAAAGCCTTTTAATTTCAGTCAGGCTCAGCCCCAAACTGCGCTTTCATGTCGCCTAAGCTTGAAGGCGTTTAAGGGAGAGTGAGTTGTAGTTGCTTTTGTGGTGATGAACTCTTTAGTGTACAGATGAGCAGTCACTAAATCAGCCTGTTGTCTCAACAGCCCAGAGCTGTTTTGCCCTGTGCAAAAGCGTAAGCTTTTGGTAGCTGAAAGTTTGGAGGGTCAGTCCAATCTTATTTAAACTGAGTTTTATAAGTAAGAACACTTAAAAGTATAATTCTGCAGGCATCCTCATTTATGCTGCTGAATAAGGAAAAGCAATAGATTTACAACTACATCTTTCTGTTTTGCTTTGTTTTTTGCCCAGCAGGTGCACGCAGTCAGGTTTCAAGGTAGTCATGCCTCCAGCATGGGAACAGACTATTGGCTAGATCTCTCATTCTGTAAAAAGTTTCTATAAAACAGTCTCCTGACATGATTTTTATTTCTCAACTCCAGCTATGAATGAAGTAAAATGTAATCATTGGTTCAGTTTAACAAGGGGTAAAAGTCCAAGTGTCTGTTGTATATATACTTGAAGAAACTGATTGGCTGTTGTTGTATGTAGGTAAACCCCAGTGATAGGTACCATCTTATGCCTATAATTACACCAGCATACCCACAGCAGAACTCCACGTACAATGTGTCCGTTTCAACACGGATGGTCATGGTTGAGGAGTTTAAACAAGGTAAGTGTTTCCTGATTCTGCTCTACTTTATACACGAAGGGTCTGCCTACTGTTACAAACCCAACAGTTAGCTAGTTGTGTGATTTAACTGAATTGCCAAACTGGATTTGTTCATTTTTTTTGATCACATATTGCAGAGTAACAATTTTTATAAGCAGAATTGTTGGAAAATGAAGGCACACTTAAGATGTGTACTTGTGGCTTCTTTGAAGGCTGTGTCGTCAGAGTTGATGCCATATAGCCTTCATGAGTGACACAAGGGATGGATGGGATTTACATTTCCAGGAAAGAACTTGGAGGGTAGTTGGGGCCCAAAACCCTGCCTTTGAGAAGACCCTTGACTTTGGGCCCCAGTTTATTTTAAATTTAAAGCTATTACTAATTGCTATCTTAATTCCTCAAAGAATCAAGGTGGCTGAAGGCCGTGTACAGTATTCAGCCTTAAGTTGACTAACTCTTGACTTCACGTAAGAAAGCTTTTTAACAGGAAAAGCTTCTTGCCTATTAGAGATAGCAATAACTTGTTTGAAAAAGTCAGGAACATTATGTGGGTGACTTTTCTTTCAGGTAACTACTGTGCTTCTGTTTGAGCAAGCCTTCCTGTGAGCATGACATTTTATTAATAATGGCACTTTACCAGGAATGTGGTTCTCAGAAAATTTTGCAGTGTTTTTGAAAAACGTGTAAAATGTGCTCTAAGGACGTGAAATAAACCTTCCATTGCTAATGTTTAAGATTATAGTGAATGCATGTAGTATGTTTAAAATATATTTAAAATTCTATGTTGCTAGGTTGAAACATACAAATATTCTAATATGTTTTTAATTTAGGTCTTGCTATCACAGATGAAATTTTGCTGAGTAAGGCAGAGTGGTCCAAACTTTTTGAAGCTCCAAACTTCTTTCAGAAGTACAAGTATGTATTTTAAGGCATGTCAGCCATGTTGCTCTTAAGTAGTGGTTAACAGTGGCATATGTGGTATCTCTTGCCAGGTTAGTGAACTCTTGGAGTCTCTTCAATGTCTGTAGTTTTCCTTACTGTCACAAAGGACTTAGCCTTTTTAGTAACTCTGGTTTTGGGCTTTTTTTTTCTTTATCAATAAAATGTGTCAGTCTTAGAGTTTTGTCGCTTGATTGACCTGACATTCCTACTGTGTGTCAGCAGCATCAGTTCTAGGAGTGTCACTTGTCACCGTGACAATCTGTATTTAGCAAGCAGATAAGTTCTTAACTATTTTCAGTTCTTTCTCAAGAAACTTCTTACATTTAATTCTGACAACTTAACCAGGGTATTTAGAACATGCACAGACCCAATGAAATGTCAATGTGTTTGGCTGATTTAATGTTTTCAGTAATTAGCAGCACACCATTGGCCTACTACTTCCCCTTTCAAAAATATGTCTATAAACAATTTTCTAACAATTTAAGTGGGTATAATTTTTATTAATGTCTTTAATATAATACTTTAAAACCTTAGAGATTAAAAGCCTTATGAATTGTGTTGTGTTGAAAAATGTAAGTTACAATAAATCGTAAAGAAATAACAAAAACCAAATATGGACTCGAACTTTTATTTGCCCTGGGCTGAAAAATTAGCAAAGTCCCACTTAAATTTTTGCTTTAATGCTTGAGATTTTCCTGACCATTTGATTTTGTGTTGAATTGTGTTTTGTTAAATACTTTAAGCGAGATTATTTTATATTTTTCCCAAATTAAAAGTAAGAATGATGACCTTCATGACGTCTCTGTGTTTTGTTTCTGTATTTGCATGAAAAAGCAGTGATGGAGCCGGTTTAACTGTTGTGTCCGGGAGCACTGTATTGTCAGTGAGAGTCGCAGAAGTAGCATAGTATCAAAGTGCTTGTGTTTCCTTGCTCCTCCTCTAGATTACTTTCCTTTGGCAGATAATTGTTTTTTAATGTCGAGGAGATGACCAATGAGTATTTAACAATATGCCAACACTTGAAAACTACCATACATGAGACATAGTTGCATCAAGAAAAATAAGACCTCAAAGACCAGCGTTCCTCAGTTGCTAAGTCTCAAATATGAACACTTCGTTTCCCTGTCTCATCTGTAGTTATAAGAGCTGGAGAAAGAGGGGAACTTGTGCTTTAGTAGCTTCGACTTTAGGAAAGATAAATGCTAGCATGGAGTAGACCTTACTCCAGGTTTTTTTTGTTTTTGTTTTTGTTTTGTTTTGTTTTTTTCAAGACAGGGTTTCTCTGTAGCTTTGGAGCCCATCCTGGAACTAGCTCTTGTAGAACAGGCTGGCCTCGAACTCACAAAGATCCATCCATGTGCTGGGATTAAAGGCGTGCGCCACCATCACCTGGCTCTCACTCCAGTTTTTATCCACAGATACTGCTAGAGCTGCGTGAAAGGCACTGGCAGTTTTTCAACACCTCTGAGTCTTTGCTGGAGTGCCTGAAAGGTTTTTATCTGGCAAAGGGTTATTCATATTTTTTTCTGGACACCTGAGGCAGTCAAACTTTTATTTAAAAATACTTTAAAACAAAAGAAAGATGTAGCAACATGCTTATTTCATAACATTTTAAATTCTGAGTGTCAGAGAATATAAGATTTAATTCCTCTGCACAAATGCCCTCAAGGCACTCTGGGGGCTGTCTTAGACTCATGGAACTCACAAATTCTAGTAGTTTCAAGTGTCTTCATATGAAACACCAGTTATGCTGTAACCTGAAGTGGAGTTGTTAGTTTGCAGTAAATTGAAAGTTGGTTGAGTTTGTGTGAAGCATGCCTTGAAAGTACTACCTTTATTTAAGATTTTATTTATTTATTTATTTTTGGTTTTTCGAGACAGGGTTTCTCTGTGGTTTTGAGCCTGTCCTGGAACTAGCTCTTGTAGACCAGGCTGGTCTTGAACTCACAGAGATCCGCCTGCCTCTGCCTCCCAAGTGCTGGGATTAAAGGCGTGCGCCACCACCGCCCAGCTCTTTATTTAGGATTTTAAATTGTATGAAATAGCCCTGTTATTCTTCGAAGGGAGGGGCACCATAGAGATTGTGTTTGTCATAAATGTAAACTCATCCACTTTCAAGGGGGGGGGGAGAATCATCCTGGAGAAAGGAATGGCATTGTTCTGTAAATTTTCAAAGTTTTAAGTAATATTTTTCTCTTGTAAGATTCTTAACCTGTTAAGTAAAAACAAATCCTGGACATTAGGAAATAGCCATTTTAAGGATTATGTTTCACTAGAAATGGAGAAAGTGTAAGGATGTGTTTAAAAATTTATCCATGCAATTGGTTGTAAAATCTGAGTTTGGGGCACGTGTGTAATTTCAGTACTTGGGAGGTAAAGGCAGGAGGACCAAGATTCAAGGCAGCCTGAGCTTCATAGCAAGTTCATAATCAGTTTGTAATACATGAGCTCACCTCAACACCCAGCAAAATCAGCACCACACCTTAAAATAGTGAGCTTTAATTCTTGGTTATGGGTTAAAGAGAACAATAAGGATTTTAACTAAAAGATAGGTTTTCCTTTCAGTGCATGGTATCTGAATCATGATCTATCCAGGTAAAGTATTGAGATGCAATGTCCAAGAAACATACTTACAAAATCCTTTTTTTTGGTAAATAGCTTTAGTAATATAATAACTAAAGCATTCTTAGAACTTTATCTGGCTGAAGTATATTCTTGGCCCCAGGACATTTTTACATAAGTTAGAGAGAGAGGAGAGAGAACTGAAAATTTTAGGGGAAAGTTAATGACAATTAACCTTAGATTTTCTTTTCCTTGGAGACATTTGAGCTAGCTGACACGAAGACTATCACATTTTGGGGGACAACAAAATAGTCTTAGAAATCCATCTGGTCCAGAGGGATCTTGGGAATTAAATTTTAATTTGTTTTTTTTTAAAATAGCAAGTTTGGAACTAGAAGGATACTCATCAGTTAAGAGTTCTGGCTGCTTTTCCTGAAGACCTGAGTTCAATTTCCAGAACCTATATGACTGTTCGCAGCTGTCGGTATTAACAGTTCCAGGGGATCCGATGCCCTCTTCTGGTCTCTGTGGGAACTGCATACACATTGTGCAAGGATATATATGTAGACAAAAGTACCCATGTGCAAATAAAAATGTAAATTTTTAGAAAATTGGAGATAATTTAGTTTCTTGGCAAAGTCTTGCATTTCTAATGAACCATGTAATATGTTTGCAGCTTACTTTAAATTTAATTATTTTATATTGTTTAAATGTAGCTGCATATAAATTTACCCACATAAATCTCATTTATCTATAGGAAACTAAGTACATGTGTCTAAATAATATACAGAGAAGAGACTTTTAACACCCCCATTGGATTTCCTGAATAGTCAAAGTATAAGTTAAAAAACTTGTTATTAAATGAATTATATATTTTATATTTATAAATAGAAAGCATTATGCTTTACTTAATCTTTTGTTGAAGACTCAGGTGATGAATAAGAATATTAATTTTCAGGGGAGTGAGGGAAAACTTGTTGGGTATGGTAATGCTGGCACTTAGGAGTTGGAGGTGAGAGGATCAAGTACCTGTCCAGCCGGGGTAATAAGTCCAAGTTACTGTGCTAAGATTGAGATAGAAAAGCTGTGCTGTATAACACTTAGGCAGCTTGATGCTTGTGAAGTTGTGTGTGCGTCTGGGATTTATACTTGGTTGTCGGCTCTGACTGCTGCTACACCTTGAGAGCACTTGCATCTCCTCTTTTCCTGTGATGAAGTTATCATTTTGAATGTCTTAGTAACCCAGAAATGTGATTAAGCATATCAGGATTTTGTTGATTTGTATGATTCCTAGTTCAAGTTCCCCTATACACAAAATGCATGTGCTTTTAGTGCTTTTACATGACTCCTGACTATTTGTATTTGACTTAGTTTGAACTAATGCTGACCAATTGGGAAAGGAATTACTCATATTTCTGTATGTGGACTACATGGCTCCATAGCAGTGTATTCTATAGACACCTCATTTCTGTGTGTCCTGGGCTGTTGTATGTTTTTCTGTACTTTGAGTTTATAAAATTCTGTTAATTTAGTTAAATTTGACAACAAATGCCATTCTGTTGTCCAGCTGGTACATAACTCCTAGAGTTGTGTTTAGAGTTGCAAAGTTAAGAATTTGAACCCCTTTTTTCTTTAATGACTTCTTCAAAAACATATGGCTTAAGAAAAAAAATGCTTTAATTCATCACAGTGTAGCATTCATGATGTATATAGCTGTGGGGCAGCTGGTTGGTAGTTTGTCTTGAGCAGCCACATTACCTGTAAAAATGTGAACAAGTACCAGAAGGAAAGCTCTCAGACTTTTTGAAGACTAGCCCATACTGGTATTTTTTTCCTGTCTAGTAGTCACTAGGTAATGATGGCAGTTTGCTTTGGGGGTAAAGTTTTGGGTTTTCTTGTGGGTTTTTTGTTTGTTTGTGTTTTTGTTTTTGAAGACAGGATTTCTCAGGCCTGACTGTCCTAGAACTGTCTTTGTAGACCAGGCTGGTCTCGAACTCACAGATACACCTACCTCTGCCTCCCAGTGCTGGGATTAAAGGCTTGAGCCACCACCGCCCGGCTGAGGTAAAGTTTTGTGGAAAGCTCAGCCTATAATACTTCTAAGAGGAATATGCAGAGTAATTTATTATGCTATTAGTGCAAGAAAAAAGGAATTTTCTACTAGTTTAGTTGTAATAGCTTTTAAAAGGCATAAGAATAAGCCAGGCGATGGTGGCGCACGCCTTTAATCTGGGAGGCAGAGGCAGGCGGATCTCTGTGAGTTCGAGACCAGCCTGGTCTACAGAGCTAGTTCCCAGACAGGCTCCAAAGCCACAGAGAAACTCTGTCTCGAAAAACCAAAAAAGAAAAAAGGCATAAGAATAGATACTTGGCCTTGGTATCTTTTGAAATAAAAATTTGGCATTTCTACATTTTAAATAAGACTTTTAAGTTCTGAGTAAAAATATCACTTTCTTTCTCGTAGGATAGCCACATCTCTGTTGCGGGAGTTTATTTATACCATTGGTTTGGATGGGTGGAGGGCCTGACTCCAGATGCAGTTTGGTTGATAAAAACCATTTGATATTACCTGAAGCCTGATGTTCATAATGTTATTTTTTAAGTTACCTTCTGTAAAAGCTATACTAGTGATTGCTTTTTTGTCAAGAGCCCTGTTTTTGTTGTTGTTGGCTGTTGTTTCCATGAAAATGTTTTCTTTCAATCGTTTTCCGTTGAGTGTTTTTGTTAATTTTGTAGGTAGAACACTCTGCTGAAGTGTTGAGCAAAATTACCTCGTAATGTTTTCTAAGCCTTGAAAATTCAACTACTCTTTTGATAATTATTCAGGTTGTTGTAGAAAATCCAGCTTGCTAATAGTGAAAACATGGAATTTAGTTTACATGATTTTATGTGCACACTGATTACAAACTCCCTTGCTGAATGAATGTTGGTCTATAAATGTGAGAAGCTTATTACATTTTGGCTGTAAGATCCAGCACAAAGCACATAAATACAATAAATAGCATGTTGTCTTTATCTTCAAAGGCATTATATTGTACTTCTAGCAAGTGCGCCCACGGAAAAGCAACGTCTGGAATGGTGAGTAGTAAGAGGATGCTTTCCCCGAACAAGTCTGATAGATAGCTCAGTGCACAAGCGTGGGGGGCATCTGTTCATAAAGAAGCGTGCACCTTGTCAGAAAGACCCACAGCTCACTTCTTGACTGTACTTTGTTGTTTGACTCAGCTTGCTGATATTTAGATCCTGGGTTAGTGTAACTTTCTATTTGGATGAAGTTGCCCGGTTCTCTTTTCATCCAATTTGGCATTTTTTGGTAGATCCTCTTATTTTTATCTTTAGGGGAATAGTTCAATCATTTGAACTGCCTTGGTATGTGTATTGTATACAATATCTGTATTGCCTTGTTACATGAAAACTTGATTTGCATATGAATTTTTTAATAGAATCAGTCATTAATATTAGTGACGTTTGTCCAGGGTGGGCTTGGTGGAATCAAAAATCCGCATCCTGGTTGGAAGCTTGGAGAAGAATGAGTTTATTACACTGGCTCATGTGAACCCCCAGTCATTTCCAGCCCCCAAAGAAAATCCTGACAAGTAAGCCTGTTTCTAATTGAATCCCATTTCCCTATCCTTTCAGGTTAGTTGTAGATGCTTTTATAGGCATTTTGATTTTGGAGACGGTCTTGTAGATCAGACCGGCCTGGAAGTTTTGATTTTCATGTTTCAGCCTGCACCTTTCTGTGCTTACAGGTATATGCCACCATTTTCTGCTATAGGGAGACTGTAGCTGGTTTTGCTATTTGCTTACAATGCGCTTACTTTTTTTTTTTTTTTGTGAGAATCCATAGATAACCTTGACCATATCTGAAGTTGTTTTATCTTTAATTTGTTGACCCTCTTTGCTTCTGGGTATAACTTTTATAAAGATGTGTGTATTGGTTGTCTTCCTCATCCCTGGTTCATTCTTTTTGGGTAGAATATAAGTCTTTTGCTGATTATTAACTTGCTATTTTTATCAGAGTTTTTCCTGATCAGAAACATTGAAGACTTTCTTGAAAAGAATTAGCATTGAAATAAATTTGATTTTTTCTAGTAATAGTCTCTGATGATAAAGTATCTGTTATCTAATTAAGTACAAACATCTACTGGGAGGTGGTGGCGTACACCTTAAATCCCAGCAATTGGGAGGCAGAGGCAGGGGGATCTCTGTGAGTTCAAGGCCCAGCCTGGCCTACAGGAGCTAGTTCCGGGACAGGCTCCAAAGCTGCAGTGAAACCCTGTCTCAACCCACTCCCCTCAGTCTATTCTGTAGATCTGTCCTAATTTTGAGTATTTTTTTTTAACATTTCTTCAGTTTTATACAGTAGTTTTAGGCTATTCTATCATCTATCTTTGCTTTTTATTTGAAGGGAATATATTTTGATTTAAACTTGTAAATAACTGATATGTGGTGGAATGTGTGGACCATTGCAGAGATGGGTAAATGTTTGAAAGCAGGCTCACCTTTTTGTTCAGGGCCTTACAAGTCAGGTGGCGCTTTCATTGTCCCTCTTTTACATTTGGAAGTTAGAACAATTGAGAAACTTTGAAGAAAGGATGATCAGAAAGCAGAGGTTAAGGCTTACTTACTTGAGTTTGGTCTTATTTTTAGACTATTATGAAATGCATTTGATTTTTCTACTTTAGATTCATATAAAGGAATTATTTGAATTTGGTTTTTGAGATAGGGTCTTGTATATAGCCCAATCTGACCTCAATCTGGTGATCCTCCTGCCTCAGCCTCCAAAGTGCTAGTGTTACAGATATGTGTGAACCACACAGGACTGTTTAGAAAGTATGGACTGGGGATTGGTGGGCATAATATTTTTGGGACAGGGTCTCGCTGTGTAGCTCTACTCTGTATACCAGACTGGCCTCAGACTCACCAAAATCTGCCTGTTTTCTGCCTCTGAAGTGCTATAATTAAAGGTGTGTGCCACCATGTCTGGTAAAAGGACAGATTTTTATATGTAGAAAAATCCAGGTTACTTTTGTTGTTGGTGGTGTTTTGCTTTTTAGTTAGTTTTTTTTTTTTTGTCCTAGACTTTCCCAAAAAGCATGCTTTCTCCCCTGTACTATATTGAGCACATTTAACAAATACTAGTGTCTTTAATACTCTAGGCTCATTACAAACAAAAAAGTAAGAGTGTAGTCTGGGAAGTTCGTTTGTATAGTAACGGCCTAGATGACAGGTAAGGGGGTAGGCACATTTTGATCGGGTTTTGACTTAGAATTTCCCATGTACTCACCTAGGTTGTCAGTCCTTATGCTCTGCTGTATCTAATGCCCTGTGATAATGTTCTTTGCAGGGAGGAATTTCGCACAATGTGGGTGATTGGGTTAGTGTTTAAAAAAACTGAAAACTCTGAAAATCTCAGTGTGGATCTCACCTATGATATTCAGTCTTTCACAGATACAGGTATGTCTACTTGAATAATGAATTTTTAAATGTTTCTTGATGTACATAGTAGTGCTCTTTGTAGTGAGTGATTATTGAACAATTATCAATAACATAATCTTAGTGGATTCAGTAATGAGTAGTATGAATAACTTCTGTGTGTTGAGGGAGGCCTTAAAGGTAGGTAAGGCCATTTTAAATTGATTTGGCCACAGTTCATTTTGACAAGAAAAAACCTATATCAGTCATCTTGGAGTTTGGGAATTGATGAAGCTGAAACTTTGGTAACTTGTTTAACTAAATTAGATAAAGTGAGTATTAACTCATGGAAAGGGAACAGGGTAATTATGTCTATCAGTCAGGTGAACTGGATTCTTAGATAAAGATGGGATGTTTTAATTCAAAGCCCTTAAGTGATGGGTAGTGTTGTCAAAATCTGTGTGATTTGTGTGTAGATGTGCACAGCATTTCAAGGAATTTGTGAGCCATACAAGGACACCAGTGCATCTTCCTGAAGGACTAATTCTTTTCTTTTTCAAACATCTCCCAGCACACACTATTAGCATTTTCACTTTTCCTACTGTTTATTTTATGAAAACTGATTTAACATTTTAAAAAAGTTTTAAAAAGGGAGAAAGAAACTAACGGAAACAATTTGTTAAAGAGTCATTTGACACCAGTTAATTCTAGTGAGAAGAGAGGTATTTTCTTATACTGTCTACTTTCTGGGTTACTTGTGGTCAGCTACAGCCTATGCACAGGACAGTGAAAACTTGTTGAAACCCAGTGCTCTCTTGCTCTGACCTGCCTGGGAAGTGATGAGCCCTGTTTGCAGCAGAGCCGCTGTCTACACGTTCCTCTCTATTATTTACTTAGTCTGTGTGTGTGAAGCCGTGGATGGAAGGGTGAATGTTTCAAGGCATTAACAGACAGAACTGATAGGTGCACATACTAAGAAAGCAGTGAGCAAGTTCCTAGAGAGTGAACTGTGCTACTGAGAGGCTGCTGTCTTTTTATTAGTGTTAAGTTACTTGATCTTGTCCTGGGAGTCAAGTCAAGGCCCTTATCTGAGAGGCATGCATACCTCTTATCTAATAAAGTTTACAGTGTAAGTTGCTTCTGAGACTGGCTGTTTGTGTAAGACACCATGCGTTCAATTCAAAGTGGCCATGCTCAGTTTGTGCAGAAGGAAAGATCGTCTCCATTTACACTACTTTCCTCTGAATGAATTAAACCTGCTCTTAATTAAAATGTTCCCTTTTTTTTAAACTTTTTTTTACATATCAATCTCAGTTCCCCCTCCCTCCTCTCCTCCTGCTCCTTCCCATTCCCCCAACCCCACCTGCTATCCTCCCCTCAGAGAGGTTAAGGCCTCCTGGGGAGTCAACTAAGTCTGTCCCACCACCTCGGTGAGACAGGACCACCACCACTACTACTACCCCATCCCAGCCCCTGTGCCTAGGTATCTCTCCATAGAGAATGCGCTCCACAAAGTCAGTTCATGCATTAGGGTTAGATCCTGGTCTCATTGTCAGTGGCCCCATATACTGCCCAAGGCACATCATTGTCACCTGTATTCCTTTGGTCCTATGCAGGTTCCCAGTTGTCAATCCAGAGTCAATGATCTTCCACTAATTTGGATCAGCTATTCTGTGGGTTTCCCCTCATGGTCCTGACTCCTCTGTTCGTATTAATGCTCCTCCCTTTCTTCTTTTGTACTCTGGGAGCTCCGCCTAGTGGTTAGTTGTGGATCTCTGCATCTGCTTCCATCCATTTCTAGAAAAGGGTTCTAGCTTCTCTGTGGTTGTGGACTGTAGGTTGGTTATCTTTTGCTTTACTTTTGGAATGCATTTATGAGTGAGTACATACTCTGTTTGTCTTTCTGGGTCTGGGTTACCTCACTCAGGAAGTTTTTTTTTTTTCCATCCATTTGCCTCCAAATTTAAAGATGTCTAAATGTTTCTGTTCTTCATAACATTGTCTGGTTGTGTAGTTTATAGGCAAGCAATAAACAGCAAGATGTTTGAGTTGGATATGAAGATTGCAGCAATGCATGTGAAAAGAAAACAACTCCATCAACTGCTGCCTAGTCACGTGCTTCAGAAGAAGAAAAAGGTGAGGTAGAAAGGAAGTTGGCAGCACCAGCAATACCGTGCTTTGTGCACTTGGCCTGCTTGTGGCCATTCACTGAGGACAACATTATACAAACTTGTCAGTGAAATCTCACTCCCACCACTGTGCCCTTTATTTGTCTCATGACTATAAAGTGGTTATGTCCTAGGTTTATGTGTGTCCATATTCTCTAACCGTTTAAAGTTCCATGAATGTCTCAGAAAAGGGTTTTTATTTTTCCCCATAGTTTTTCGAGACAGGGTCTCAGCCCATGGTTTGGGAACTGCTGTGCTAGCTTCTGTTCTTACAAGATCACTTACAACTTAGGGTAGGTACATTGATATATGGAAATGCCACATAAAGTGCTGGCCTCAGATTTGCAGACTTCTTGCCTCGTTCCCCTGAGTGTTGGATCAATTACATATGTTCATCCCCACATCTGGCCCAATAAGGAAATGCCCATTGGAAGCTGCTTAAATATGAATTAGATTTTCTTTACTGGAGCTCAGCAGTGCTGAGGACCAAATTCAGGATCTCCACTAAACATGTATAACCCTTTGAACCTCACCACAGTCCTGATAGTAATATGTTAAAACACATGCTTTGCAGTGGAAGTTTACTGTAGAGTAAACCTGGAAACATTGTCTTTTCAGAAGTGAATGCAAATGGGGTATGTTCTTTTATTTTTGGCTATGTGCATTTTTTAAAAGAGGTAATTACATTTTCTAGAACCATGGATTACCTATTACCTTTTAAAGTCTTACTATTAAATGACTGTTGAGCTAACAACAGCTTTAATTGGTTTTTTTGGTTGTGGTTTTTTTGTACTTCAGTCTGTATTGCCCTAAAAATAGACTGTGTGGCAAGGTGTCCTCTCCACTGTTTGATCTTCCAGGAGAATATCTGATGGAATCTGTATATTTATACAGACCGCTGTCACTCATGCTCAGATGTTTCCAATAAAACACCAGTTTGTGACCTGGATTGCTTTGTGCCTACTATATTTGTATGGCGTGGTTTGAGCCCATCTACCCGTTTGAAATCTTTTTACATTGATCATTTTCTGGTGTGAAAGTAGAACTCTGAAGCTGGTATGAACACTAGAAGCATGAAGCTGTTTTGCAGTCTGTGTCTGTGGTGGGAAACCTGAATTAAAGTCTAGCCTGAACTACAGACTGGTCATGTCCATGTGTCCTGTGCCCCCTCCAAAAAAAGGACAGTGATCATTACAGATCTTTTGCTTTCAAAGATCTTTGTTGATTATTTTAAAATAGTAATGAATAGCAATAAATGATTTTTGTTTGTGGCCTAGGTTTGTATTCCAAACTGGCCTCAAAGTCAATATGTAACCCTGGCTGGACTTTATTCCTAATCATCCTGTCTTAAGCTGCTGAATGTTGGAAGTAAATGTGGGTGCCACTATATGTAATAAAGCTCTTTAGTTATATAATTTTTATGTTGATTATGGAGTAACTAGAATTTTGTACATTATGCTGGGTTTGGTGTATGCTTGTAATTCCAGCTACTTTAGAGAAAATTGAGAGGTTGAGACAGGAGAATTGCCTGAGCCCAGGGTCTTACACAAACATGGGCAACATGTAACTTTTTTTAAGATAAGGTAGCTCTCACTGACATGAAGCTTGTTCTTTAGACCATAGTGGCCTCTGAGTAAGAGATCCTCTCACCTCTGCCCGTTGTCTTTGGAGCCCTGAGATTAAAGGTGTGCTCTACCCTGTCGCTTTCTTTAATAAGAATACTGAAAACAGCAAAACCTTGTGGTCCTGACAGATTGTTAGTGTCCTGCTTATAGAGACCTTATAATTATGCATCTGTGTTAATAGTCCTGCTAGAAGTTTCACGTACTTTCTTGTTCTAGTTTTAAATTTATACTGTGTAAAAGTGTGCATAAGTAGAGTTCACTTCTTTTTTTCTATCAGACCTGTAGTTAAGTAAAGAGGTACATGACTTATAGAGTGCTTTATAGTAGAAGTCATATGTAAGTTTGATTACATAAAGACATTTAAATTAAACTTTTCTTGGCTACAGCATTCAACAGAAGGAGTCAAGTTAACAGCTCTGAATGACAGCAGCCTTGACTTGTCTATGGACAGTGATAACAGCATGTCTGTGCCTTCACCCACTAGTGCTATGAAGACCAGTCCATTGAACAGTTCTGGCAGCTCTCAGGGGTAAGACAAGAGTGCTGGGAGGGGATGAAGTAAGTACTTGTTTGCTAAACATAATGGCAGATTCCCTGCTTATAGTCTTTTTATTCTAACTTGTGATTTCTCTAATTTTATTTTTATTAGTATGTATTAGTTACACAATATGGTAAGCTTCCTTGAAGTACTTTCATATGTGCATATTAAGTATTTTTGTCTTACTCTGCCTTGTTCCCAGTTCCCTCTTTCATCTCCTTTGACCTTTTGTTTTTAATGTGAATGTTAAAAATTTTTATTTTGAGGGCTGCAATTTTTAATTTTGTCTCTACTGTTTATACTTGTGTCTCACTTTGTGGGCCAGTGAACCTTTATGAATGACTGAGTGCCTTCATCTCTCCAGGGTTGTTGTTACCTCTTTAGAAAGCCAACAGTAGGGCTGTGCCATGATAGAGTTCATCTGAAATCATTGTTGCTGTTAGGGAAGGTTAAATTAGGTAAAGGAAGCATTTTTTCCCTTTGGAGAATTTAATATGCTTGTAAACATACAAAGTAGTTTTAAATCGCAAAGAAGGATATATCTGTGTTTTAAGATTGAGAACACAGTAGAGCTGCATTTGTATTCAGTGTTCACAGGTTAGTGCTGTCTGGCATTCTCTTTCAGTCAGGTCTTAACCATATAACCTGTTTCCAGGGGACCTTTTTGGCAATTGTGATGGTTATGTTGATTGCTACTAATAAGTCAGCATGAAAACATTGAGTTTTAAGATTTTTTTTTTACATATTTTAATCTTTGAAAACAGTTTTAAAATTGGGATTTTTCTACTACCATCTAATCAGGGTCATGGGCGCTTTTCTGGAGAAGTATAGAGAATGCTGAGGTTCTGTGAAGAGTCCACTGTTTCCTTTCCCAGTTCTTGTACATGGTGTTTTCTAACTAACCATGCTCTATTGGAAGACTCCAGGCCTCGCTATATATAATATTCTCATCAGAGATCTATATCTATATATTATATTATATATATCCTGTGAGTCACACTTAACAGTTTCTGATTTGTAGTGTTAGCTTCCACATTTTTTATATTCACGTATGTATGTTATTTACAGGGTTAGAAATTAATGTAGGGCCTACAAACTATAAAATAGGCGTGTACTTAGTAATTTAACAAATTTATTTTTGTTGAACACTACAAGGCTTTTTTGAGGCAGGTTCTTACTGCATAATCCTAGCTACCTCCAAACAGATCTGTCATCTTCATTGTGTACTTGTCTTTCATCCTATATTGATCTTTTCTTGAGTGTCATCACCTATTCTGTTGACTCCGCTACTTCTATGTTCTAATGGTCTCCATGACTTTAAAGCTAACATCCTGTTCTGTGTGAACATATGGCAACAGAAATCAAAAAAGTATTGCTGCCATTGCCCTGGCTTTACTGTCTATCCAGCTTCAGGTATGAATGTGTGCTGCGGGGTGGGTAACCTGATGACTTTGTGCCTTTTTCTTTCAGAAGATTAAAACAAAAAACAAAACTTAAACTTTAAAAAAAATGGTAATGGTAATATGCTCAGTGGTGGTGGCACATGCCTTTAATCCCATCACTTGAATGGCAGAGGTATGCTGATCTCTTGAGTTTGAGGCCAGTCTGGTCTACAGAACTAGATCCAGAACAGCTAGGGCTGTTTTACACAGAGAAACCTTGTCTTAAATAAAAATAAAAAATGGTAATATAATGCTGGGCGGTGGTGGCACATGCCTTTAATCCCAGTGCTTGGGAAACAGAAGTGATTAAAACTCTGTGAGTTATAGAGACCAGCCTGGTCTACATAGTGAGTTCCAGGGCAGCCAGGACTACACAGAGAACCTCTGTCTTGAAAGACAAACAAACATACAAACAAAATGGAATAATTGCTTGAGCAGAAAAGTTGAGATGGAAGAGTAGAAGAATGATTTTTGCTGAGATGAAGATGTACTGGCATATAAAGACATGGGGGCTTGTGTGGGATAGCATGAATAGGCAGGCCTAATACTCATCTTCCCAGAGTCCTTTGATTATTCCTGACTAGTGACTGACTGTCAAGTTCTAAGTAAGATCATTTGCTGAGATGAGAGGACACTGCAGAGAGACCAGGGGCTTAAAAGGGGTTTAAAATAAAATAGTAAAATAGCCTCTTGTCCCTTGAGTCTCTGCTGTATACTCAGGCCAGTAGATGAGCTTTGAGATTTCTTTATATCACTATAGGTTTCTGTTTGCAGACATTTCTCAGACTTCTTACTCCTTCTTAGGGCAATTGTCATACTCAAAGAGCAGGTACTTTAGAACCAAGATTTGTCATTAATCATGTTAGACAGTTTTCAGATTAATACTTAGTCAAGTTAGATAGGTGTATTCTATTCTCACTGGCAGATTAAATACTCATTGTACTGTCCATATTTAAAGTGAAGAATAGCATCATATTTTTATTTTTAGGCGATACTTTTTTGTATTTTTTTGGATTTCTTTTGTTTTTTTGAGGCAGGGTTTCTCTGTAGCTTTGGATCTTGTCCTTGAACTCACAGAGATCCGCCTGCCTCTGCCTCCCAAGTGCTGGGACTAAAAGCGTGTGCCACTACCGCCCAGCTAGTGGCTACTGTTTTGTGTGAAGTGTACATAGGTTGTTTATGTTTATACTGATGTATGCATTTTACATGCTTTTTAATTGTTACAAAAGTATTGAGAACCTAAAATCAAAGAAACAAAATCTGTAGCATATGTTAACATTTATAATTGTTGTTAAAAATACTCTAATTGACCCCTTCCTCTCCTTCCCTTCTGTTTCCTATTTTAGCAGAAACAGTCCTGCTCCAGCTGTGACCGCAGCATCTGTGACCAGCATCCAGGCTTCTGAGGTTTCTGTGCCACAAGCAAATTCCAGTGAAAGCTCAGGGGGTAAGAAAAAGGTTTTAGATTTTGTTTATGTATATGTGTGTGTCCCTGTTTGTCTATATGTATAATATGTAGGTGTAGTGTTTTCAGAGGTCAGAAGAAGGCATCCCAAACAGCCTCTGGAATTAGAATTAACACATGGTTGTGAGCCTTTTAATGTAGATGCTGGGAATCAAACTCTGGTCCTCTGCAATAGCAGTGTATGTTCTTAACCTCTGAGCCACATCTCCAGTGCCCTCTCCCCCCTTTGAGGCATAGTTTCCTAATGCTCTTGATGTCACCCCTTGTATGTGAGGTTATAGGTGTTGCTTGGTACCTGGCTTTTAATAGCACATCTAAAGTTACTCATAAACAAGTTAGAGACAAACTTTCTTTGTAACTTGATGTTTAATGATTTTAGTTTGTATGCTTGTATCTTTACTGTTTAGGTCCATCGAGTGAAAGCATTCCTCAAACTGCCACACAGCCAGCCATTTCTCCACCACCAAAGCCTACGGTCTCCAGAGTTGTCTCCTCAACACGTCTGGTAAACCCATCGCCTAGACCTTCAGGAAATGCAGCAACAAAAGTACCTAATCCTATAGCAGGAGTCAAGAGAACATCCTCACCCCATAAAGAAGAAAGTCCTAAGAAAACCAAAACAGAAGAGGTATATGTGCATACATACATACACGAAAAGATACAGCTGTGGCAGTCCTGCTCGCCTGCGCTTGAATTTAGTGGGGAACACTTTCAGAAAGACCCTGCACCTGCAGTGCTTCGCTGCAGTTGTGCAGTACTGCAGCTCTGCTTCACTGCAGTAGGGCTCCCTACCACTCCCACTCTGGGAGCTGCCACATCTGGCAGTCGCAAATAATACAATTAATATCCTAATTTATTATTCTCCAGTGACTGTATATTTGTACCATTTTTTATGGCTCTTTTGACAATGTTTTGCCTTTATCTCAGATATAGAGTTTTATATTCTAATTGGTTGCAGAGGGTAACTGAGCTCTAGCTGACTACTAGGGATTCCTGCAGAGGAAACTTAAATCCACAGTTCCCAGTCCTCGGGGTTTAGTCTAATAACTGAACAAGTTGCAAAGGCAGGTTAGTTTAGGGTTACCAGCTCTCCAGGAAGCTTTCATCAGTGTTTTAACAGTCCTGTCAAAACAGCGCTGAGATGCAAGTAGTGCTGAGAAACTACTGGACATTGTGTTGACTGCTTGAGTCTTTCTGAATGGTTTCTAGTCCTGGAAAATCTGTGCCCAGGTCATTGGGGGTGCCATACAAGCACTGTACTAATGAATTGCCCTGCACTCCTTTAGTATTAGTCTTAATATAGGGTCAGTTGGATCTCTGGAGTTACTCCCATATTGTTTACTTTTTAGTAGGACATCACCATTTCCTAGAGGTATCAGTCCCCAGTTACCTGTTCGATGATGAATTCTGCCCTAGAATTTGTTATTCAGGAAAGTTCTTTAGAATAGGAAAAAAAAACCTTAGTTTCTCTTGGGTATCCATTACACTTTGAGCAGTATTGGTAAAAAGTTTCTAATCCAGTGCCTTTGTTTTAGATAGAATATTTACAGTTAATGGAGTAACTTAGATGTTGTTACTTATGTTCCTAAAGTAGAATGAAATGGTTAGACTGTATAAGATAGTTTCTGAAAACTGGTGTGTTTGTGTGTGGGGGTGGGGTTAATTAATGTTCTTGTGGTGCTGGGATATAATCCAGGGCCTTACAGTATGCTAGGTGGAGGCCCTACTACAGAATTACATTCATAAGCCCCTTATGGTAGCTTATTCTTTTAGGATGTTTTTATTTGACTCCTGCCTTAAGTCTCTTGAGTGCTGAGTCTTGTTATTTGTTTGTTTTAGGTAGCCATATTAAAGATTGCTGATATTCTGTGTCAGAGCACTTCTAGGAGGTGGGTTTGGAAATTGGTCTTTGAGGTAGTCTCAAAAGCCGTACTTGGTGGTGGTAGCACACACCTCCAGTCTCAGCACTCGGGAGGAAAAGGCAGGTGAATCTGAGTTTGAGGCCAGCCTGGAAGCAAGTTCCAAGACAACCAGGGCTGTTATACAAAGAAACCCTGTCTCGAAAAACAAAACGTCAACAACAAAATCCTAGTACTTCAAGCTGTCCTCAAATTTAGGGCCATCCTCCTGCCTCTGCTTCCTTAGTACTGGGATTACAGATGTGAACCACTGCCTGACAGAATCTTTTTAACCTTCATAGTAGACTCTGAGTTCTACACCTGATCTCCTTGTGATAGGCAACACTATGAGCTTTGTGGCGAATGAGGGTCCACAAACATGGCTTGCCACTCTGTAATTGCATTGATACTTGTGCTCCCTGTCCTAGAGCGGCAGTGGGGTATAAAGTTACATTTGGTGTGGATAACACACACACAGTCATTTGATGCTCCTGCATTTCTCATGAGCTCAGCACTCACTGCCTTCAAGTCAGCCTTACATTTACTCTTTTTCTTTTTTTTAACTTTATCCGTGGTTGTCCTGTGTGGTACAGAACAACTTCAGACTTGTAGCATTCTCCCTCCCTCCCTCCCTCCCTCCCTCCCTCCCTCCCTCCCTCCCTCCCCCCCTCCCCTTCTGAGTGCTGGCTTAGTAGGCATGATCTTCATGCCTGGCCTCCTTTTACCTCTCCCCCAAGTTCTTCTATAACAGAATCCACACAGTGTTATTGTTACTCGCTAGAATTGTATATTAAAATTTTTAGAATCATATCTGTAGTGGAGCAGCGGTGGTGCACACCTTTAACACTTTGGAGGCAGAAGCAGGTGTATCCCTGTAAGTTCAAGGCCAGTGTGGTCTACACAGTGAGTTCCAGGACACCCAGAGATCCACAGAGAAACCCTGTCTCCCAACCAAACAAACAAATCCCATCTGTAAGAGAGTATGAGCACAGTCAGATTAGCTTGCTTGGTAATAGGATGTCTCTGATTTCACTGTTTTAAAAATAGCCTCTTGTTTAAACATGGGGCCAAAAAAAGGTAAGATATAACGTCTTGGTGTCTCTTAAATGTCCTTTAAAATACAGGCTTCCTCCTTTTTTCGTAATTTTTTTTACTTTATAAATTTTCTCAAAATTTCATTAGTTCCTTAGAACCAGTTAACACAGTCATAGAACTTTCTAAAGTACAAGAGGGTATTGCTCACTTTGTGGGCTGGTTTTATTTCCCAGTGGAAGCACTCGAAGCTCAATGTCTCACGGTTACAAAACTAATTTTAGTTTTAGTTTAGGCATCTCATGTTAATAATTGAGTAAGTATATTATAGTATAACCCTCCTTAACTGGGTCATTTGTTTTCTGTTGATGTATTGGGCATGATCGCACATGCTGTAGTTTCACCAAACAGTGTAGAGAAATAGGAGGCCAGCTTGGACTTAATAATAGTGACGCCATCTCATAGACGAAATCTCAGGTGGGAATGGGGAATTGTCTTCATCCATCTGTATATAGGAGGGTTTTAGAGATGCTTAGTGTGTTCATGTATCCCAATAAAGTAAGCATGGTAAGTTTCTTCTATTACATTTTATGCCTAAATTAAGATATGTAGTGTATTTTAAAAGTTTTTTAAAGATTTTTATGTATGTGGTATTGGGAATTTGCAAACTTGGACTCATCTTCCATCATGTTATACCTCCAAGCCCTTTATGCACGTAGAAAAGTTACATTATTGTCACTCAGTCTCAACGGTTAACTACTCACCAGCCTTGTTTCGTACATAGCCTTTCTTCATTCAGGTATCTGATTTCAATCATTAAGTATTTGAATGTGTGTTTACAATTTAGGGCATGTAACAGTCATAGATGTGTCACAGCAAGATCAATAATCATGTTGAAGTATGTCATGTAGTCAGTATTTGTATATTAAGCAAGTGTGTGTTTTTAATTTGTTTGTAAGAAACAACACCATTATTAAATTTAGTTTTCACTGTATTATTTTTTATTTAAGTTACCTGTGGTTTCTGCTTTTTTAAAAGAACTTCTTTAAAACATTAGGAACTAAGGAGATAAAGCCTTTTCTATGAAATACAAGGACTCACTACCATGTAAAAAGCCAGGCGTGGTAGCACATGCTTGACCTCCCATTATCAGGGTACAGATGGTCCCCCAAGGAGGTGGATGCCTCATGAGGAACCGCACCTCTGGCCTCCTTGTGCACATTCAATGCACATGCACTGCACAGATGCACAAATGAACTCCTTAGTTATCAAAGCTAGGAAAATACAGTGTTAGTATAGTTTGTAAGACCCGAGGAGGACCTCAGGCCCTGCATTCTTTTCCATTATTGATGCTTTACTGAGACAGGGTGTGTGTTTCTGTGTGCACAGGTGTTTCTAGAGTGGTTATGCTTGGGCAAGTTAAAGAATATTCTGTATAAAGTTACCTAGTCATTTGGTGCACTAATGGGCACAGTGAGCTTCCTTCACTGGGGATCCTGCTATTCTCATTCTCAGGGTTGTTTGATCAGGGAACTATGTTTTCCTTAGAAAAAAATATTTCATGAGCTTTGTGGTTTGGGTAATGTACTTTATGTGATGGGATTGACAAAAACAGTTTTTATCATGTTTAAAAATTTTGGTGCTTATTAAAGCTAAGTTAAATTACTCACTCTCAGAAGCCCCCTTAGAAAGAGTCTGTGATCTATTTTAAGAATATTTTATCTTTATAGCTTTGAAACTTTATAAAATTAAAGCGTTAATTGGCAAATAATCTAAATTTTTCATTTTGGAGAATAAAGCTCTTTTTTTTAAAAACAGGATGAAACAAGCGAAGAGGCTAACTGTCTTGATTTGAGTGGACATGATAAAACAGAAACAAAGGTATACTAACTTAGCCTTTTGGGTAGAAGTGCAGATACGGTGCAGGTGCCTGTTGGTGGTGTGCTGTTTGTTCACTGGAGTGTGGGGTTTTCTTACTACTGTTTTTAGAGACCTCTTGGTTTCTTTTTAATATCAATTAATGCTTAAAACTGGGAATAGCACAGTCTGTAAGACAGGAACTTAGATAAGATGGTGCAAGTGTTTTTTGAGTTACTAGTGACAGTACAAGTGAGTGAGGGTTGGGCTGTGTGGGGCAAGAAGGGAAGTGTTGCTTTTGACTGAAAAGATGGTAACCTTCTTTTGAAGCAGTATTTGCCTGATGGCTTGTAATTCAAGGTAGTCTGAGACTCTGGGCTCTACTATTGGGTCTGACAGTGGGGTTTGTTGAGAAGACTCTTTTTCAGCAGTTTTCTACTTGAATGCGGTAGATAAGTGAGGAAGAGATTGGTTGTGTTCAAACTGAAAAACTGAGAAAGACATAGTTTTAGAAATTGAATTACACCAAAGACTTAATTTTCTCAATTTAGCCAGATTCCCGTGAATTTTACTTCCATGAATTAATCAGTATCCTTTTGGTGTTTTTCAAGCTTTGTGTGTATGCATATGTACCAGTGCCTTTTCCTTACTACTTTTAATGCACTTTGCAAATCAAGAAAATATGATGTTACATAGTCTGCATAATGACAGCACTGGAATTTTTTTTAACCACACCTTACCCAAGTAGTTGCTTATTGTTGGCAGTTGTTCCCATTGAAAACAAGTTTGCACCTTCCCACTGCAGTATTGCCTTACTGTAAATATCTGCCATTCAGTTATACTTATTTAATAAATTTTTAAGAACTTGATACATATTCCATATAGTCCCCTTGAAAGGCACCGCTTCCATTCTTGGTGTTTATTTCTTGTTTGCCCTTTTCAGTTTCATAGGTAAAGCAATGTTGTTTCCTGTTTTCACATTTTAAAAATTTGTTTTTATCTGTGTTTCCATTTGTGTGTGTGTTTTATACACGATGAAAGTGAAGGTGCCATGAGATGACACAGTTTGCCAGGGGTTGACTGATGGCACTCACAGTAGAACTGGGGAATTGATTGTTAGGCAGAGGAGGGTAGGAGAGACCGTAAGGAAAGGACAGTTTACAGGCATGTTTGCTACTTTAATTACAGATGGGGGGCAAATTTTGTGCCTCTCAGTAATTTTATATACTAACATTATGCAGTTTCTCCCCACATAATTAAGAACTTTCTTTGGATTTATGTTCTGTTAATTATTGTCTGGGTAACATTTTCTAAAGTGCCTGTGCATACCTTTAATTAGTACTTGTTAAAATGTCCAAGGTAGAGCTATTTGGGAACTATGAGCTATTTTGACCACACCTTATAATATCTGAAATGGGGAAATGACCTATAACAGGGCTTGATGACATACTGTCATATAATGTAAGTACATCTCTTTCTTCATCTTCCTTTTGCTAATTTGTCTTTTTTATTAGCCACCATGCCCATTTATACTCTATGATTTATTATTATTTTTTTAACGTCCTTGTTCCCTTCTCCCCATCCTTTGTCTCCCAGGAACAAGTTGATATGGAGACAAATGCGATTCAATCAGAAACTGTTCCTGCATCAACTTCTCTGTTGGCCTCTCAGGTACTAAATGCAAAAGCAAGGAGAGTTTTGTTAGTGACTTTGCTATTAGAGTGGTATATTGATTTGAACTGAGTGTTCATGTTAGACTATTAAAATTTTGTTTGGGAAGTAATTACTTGAAGCCTGTAAATTTTCTGGAGTTTAAAAGCTAGCAAATGCTAGGATTTGGAGCTGCTGCTCTGAGCTGTTAGAATGTGCTATCTAGCCTGGAGTTGTGACGTAACTGGCATCCCAGCTGCTGGGATGTGGAGGCACGGTTCTGGGGCTGAAACTGCTGAGCTGGGTAGTGAGGACCCATCAGAGGAAAAGGAGGCAGCTGGAGCTGCTCTGTTACACTGGAAGTCCTTCAGCTCCTCAGCTGTCATGTTTTGATGATATATGTTATTTATAGGTCAAGGCCTGACAGTAAAACCAAGAACAAAAAATTGTTACAGAACCGTTGACAAGGCTTACAGAGATTTTCATTTTACTTCACTTAGTCAGTACTTAAACATAGATATTTTTTTGAAACAAGGTCTCACTATGTACCATAGGCTCTCCTGATCTACCTTTGGCTCACTGATCTTTTAAAGTGTGTTTCTGTTTCAGTTTAGTTTTAGTAATGGTTTTATTTATTCATTATACAGTACATGACACCTTAGTTAATTAATGCTAGTGTTTTGCTGTGATATTTCCTAGTATACTAGTGATCTTGCCTTGCCTTCATTTTGCTTCTGAAACAGTTGTTTTCTTCCTGAATCCTTTTAAAGGGATTTAAAATCCTTAGAAAACAAAGGAAAAAACTAGAATCTAGGTCAAACTTGGGCACAAAAAAAATCTGTTTTCTCAAAGTACTACTAACTGGATTAACTGAACAGTATCCTTGAGCAAGGTGCCACCCGTGATGCTCTGCTCTGACTCCAGAGTTCATGTGGTCATGGAAAACATACTCTTCATGAGTGTTAACGTCCACAGTCTCCAATATCAGTGTTGTATCCAATTTCTGAAATAATTTTAACTCTGTACCTTTCATCAACCAAAATTATGAGAGGTAGCTAAAATAACATGATAAGTGTGCCTTGTATTGATCCTTGGACACATTTACAATTCAGATGCCTGTTTTGCTGTTTGTCTTACCGAGTAGATCCTCAAGCTATGGCAAGTCTTGGTGTTGCCTTTTAAAGGTGTTTTTTTTTTTATGAGAAAGCTTTTCATTTAAATGGAAAGATTTATAAAGCAGCCAAAGAAAACCCACCTCGATTATTCTGCTTTTAAAGAATGCATCTTATATCCTGTGATTATGTGGAAGGACTTATTTCTGAGGAAGTGGTAGTATCTAAACACAGCATTGCTACATCTCAAGATAATTACAGATGAACTGGTAGCATTTCCATTGCTTCAGAATAATCCAAGGTTAAAGGTCAAAGGAAGGTAGATTGGCTTTGAATTACCTGTTACTGACACTAGGTGAGGAGGAGAACATGAGACTCATTGTCTAATGTTTCAACCTCTGTGTCTCTTGGGAAATTTTTCATAAAACATTTGTGATTTATCTCTGTATTTTTGAATGTTAAAGATGCCTTGCAATATAATCTGTGTAATGCAGATTCCCCAAAAGTTAATTAAAAGTTAATTAAATTATTGTTCAGTTATACAGTCAGTTTTATAATTTATAGTGTGAGAAGATAACTGCAAACTGCTGCTTCTGTGTATCAGGTGAATATAAACGTTCTTCCACATGAGGGCACTCCAACACCTCTTCTTGTTGGAGCTGCTAGTATCATAACTACACATTGTCGAATATTATTTTATAGATGATTTTTAGTGAAACATTCTGAGAGCTGCTTTTGAAATTATTAGAAGAGTTTTTGATATATCTTAAATACTGTTAATATTTTTGCTTTTGAAATTTTCTGCAAGTTTAGACTATGTGATTGTACTAGTTAATGTTTATTCACATTACATTTTATACCATTTAGAATTGCTTTTTTCTTTTAATTTGAACACTTGCCTCTCATAATAAAGCTCCATCCATTCCTAGATAATAAAGCAGCAGGAAATACATCTCATTGTAAGTCACAGTTTTAAATCGTGATGTGTTCTTTTGCTTTTCTTCTCAGAAAACATCCAGTACAGACCTTTCTGATATCCCTGCTCTCCCTGCAAATCCTATTCCTGTTATAAAGAATTCAATAAAACTGAGACTGAATCGGTAAAAACCACCTCAGGGTCCATAAAAAGTATCTGCCAACTCAACCTGTTGTCTTCAGATGCTTAAAAAAAAAAAGGAAGAAGAAAAAGAAAGAAAAAAAACAAAACAAGGAGAATGGAGGGTACAAGACTAGACATGACTGACAGTGGATTTAGGTTTTTGGTGACCTCCCTTACTTGGGCTCATCAGCACTTGATCAGAAGTCCAGGTTAGTATGCGAAGCCAGGAGTACTATTATTATTGTGTTAGCAACAGTTGCATTAACTATTTCAGAAAAATTACTGCCTTTAAGAAGAAAAAAGAAACAAAGCCCTCAAACTATGTTTGTATCCATAATTGACATCCAGATTGGGTTTATGTGTGATGCATTGTTTGGAAAATTTGCAATACAAACTGGCATAAGAATTCCTTATTCTGATGATGCACTTTTATGTATTTTTTATTAGAAGGTAGAACTAATTTTAGATTTTTCAGCTTAATGGATTTTCAATTTTTTTCCCCCAAAGAATTTTCTTTACAATTAGTCTTTAAATTGGATACCTTGTGCTGTGGTGTACTGCTCTGCCTCAGAGAGGACGAGAGGACACCTAGCTCCGTCCTTAAGAGCAGTTGTGACCCTTAGGGTAAATTGTCAATGCTAAGGTATACTTTGGACACTGAAAGAAGAATTAAGAGATACTTGGTTTGGATAGGGTTATGATTAAGAAATATATATTTCTTTTTTATTTATAGAGTTGTTTTATAGTGCATACAAATCAGCAGTCAGCCAACAGTGCGGTCCTTGAGCTTTCTGAAGCTCTCTGTTCTTTTGCCTTCAGTCTATTATCTTCAAAACAACAAAAGCGCTTCCTCTTCCCCTTTTTGCTATTCTTTTCCCCTTTTGCCTGCATGCTCAAGGTAAGGCTTACTACACAGAAACCAGAATGCCAGTATTTTCCTAAGCCATGACATGAAATCGGTGACCCTGTGCTACATGGCACAGAACACTTAATTTTGGTCCCATGGCTGGAACTTGAGAATGACTGAAAGCCATACCTATGAAGCATCTCCCAAGGATTGCCATTTGATCTTTAAGAGGACTTTTGTACACTCCACAGAACTCTGTCTTAGACAAATTGATTTTCAATTTTAAAGGTGGGCAAAAGGCGTTTTCTTCCAGATTTTTAAACTAATTTTTATTTTTAACCAGTTTATCAAAATTTGTCAGTGAATTTTACATACAGAAACATTTTAAAATCATTTCTAGCAAGCACTTGACATTCAGCTCTCCACTTTTGAATCTTTTGTTCTATCAAAAAATTAGAAACCTCCTTTAAAGACAATAATTTCTCATAATTAAGTAGCAGAATTCTCGTCCATCTTTGTGACGTCTGAGGGATGCCAGATTTTGATAAACTTATTCTTTCTTAATCTGGATAAAGCAAACCCGTAGCAGCAGATCTTTGTGTGAGCATGGTTTTTGAATCCTCCATTTCGCTGCATTCTGTCTCATATTTGTGCATTCTCATGTTAAACTGCAATTACTTAAACTCTTCCCTGTCCTTCTAAATTAATTTCCAAAGTTGGAGTAGAGTCTTTCCCCTTAAGCTATGCATTAATTAAGGCTTTCTTTTTACCACTTACATTGTTTATATACAGTATTTCTACTCTCCACCTCTTGCTCTGCAGTCACCTTGCCCTTCCTCCACCACTTGAGTAAAGAAGACGGTCTGCTAACAGGTGACGTGTAATGGTGTCCGTGTGTGTAGCTTCAGAGTTAGATTGACATCACCAGGCACAGATTTAGTCTTGTCGTTTTGTTTACACATTGGGAAAAATTCAGTTTAATAAACGTTCCATGTAACTGCATCCAAGTTTCACCAGGCTGGAGACGTGGATCTTTTCTGTATAGTGACTTTTAATTCTAGTTTTCATAACCTGGAGATCAGACTGTTGCTTTCGCATGATGTAAGTAGTGTCTCATGACTGGAGTTTGCTTTGTTTTATAGTATCTGTACTCCTTGTATTTTTCAAGAGCTATTTTGTAAACAGATGATGTATTTCTCCATTGAAAACACAATAAAAAAAAAACAGCACAATCCCACAGTTGGCTGATTTCTTTTGCCTGTGTCTCCACCCCTCCAGTGACCCAATTGGTTTACCTATAACATATAGTGGGATCCTAAGTGAAGATTTGGAATTTAGTGTGTTGTTTTTTTTTTTTTTTAGGTTAACTTATTGGCAACTCAGTACTAATTTGTCTCACATGGTTGCAGGTGTTTGTCTTTCTCATAGTTGTGTTTTGGAGAGGGAAGCATGGGTGTAGCTACCACTGATTTCCATCCTCTGCAGCGGTGCACCGCCTGGATCGCCCACTGTTTCCCGTGTACTGGTGCAGTTTGCATTTCCCTTTACACCAGCAGGTGGCACTGCTGGTTTCAGTCCATTTTTAATTGTATTCCAGTCATCTTAAATCTTGTTTCTTTTACCGTATCAAATTCTGTTGTTTTAAACTCTCATATTGCATGAATAGAAGTGGACTAACCTTTGGATTTGTGATGATCAACCTTTAGATAGTTACCTTAGTGTCTTAGTAAAGAGACTTTATATAAAAGCCATTTTCCAGAGGGTTAGCTCCTGTGCTTTCATCCCATCTCCAAAAGTCCAAATTCTTAGACACTTCATCAAGTATATGACTTCAGGGGTGTTTCTTACTGACACAGAATGTCAGTTTGGGGCTTATTCAGCAAAAGTGAAAATATGGTAAAAAAAAAAAAAATCAGGACTCCATTGCTACAGAATTGAGCTTGCCTTGCACCTACCCTGGTAGACAGCTAGCCACGGACTGGACCCAGCTTCCTGAACTTTGTCACACATGTGGCCCATAGGCATTTTGTTAAATTAGTAAAATGATAATTGAAAATGTTTTGTGGCTCATGTAAATTCTGAAATAAAACTTTTATATTTTCTAATTAGTACCTCTTTTTTTTCTCTACACAGAAAAAATATTTTAAAGCTCTGCATAATGTTAATTCTGGCTGCATTCAAGGTGGCAGCAAATCAGCAGCTCCAAATAGTAACTGACACATGAAAGGACCAATCACTATAGCACACACTATAGGCTGAATCGTGCGACCTTAGTGTGCTTACGTGCATTTGAACAGAATGGTGAATTGTTTTCTAAAAGCACACACATTGGGATCTCTTGCCTATTTTAATTCTAATAAAAATGAATAGTACAATGAAAATAAGTTGCCTTTTGGCCTGAATTCTATCCTTTGTTTTTAGTTCACATTTCTGTTAGCTTTCTTAAACCAAAATCACGAATAGATGCTGTCTTGACTCAGATCTGAGCTTGGTAAATGAGTCATGACCTTCAGGTATACAGAAACAAACGGTCTAAGTCTTTGTGATGTATCTCATGTTTGTAGAACCAGTCTCTCCCCCACCTTTTACCAATTTAAAAGTTGTTGCCAAAATTTCCTCCCTGGGTTTAACGGTAGAAAAGAGAAACGTAAAGGATTCTTAGGTTTTTGAACACATTGTGAGCTTATTGATTTCATTTCCTCTTCTATTTGGTGAGCTTGAGGCAGAACCTAGGTCTTCCTGTAGCAGGCAAACACTTCCAGCTACACTCACAGCCCAGGATGCTCTGTGACCTTGAGAGAAGGTGCAGACAGCACCATTATATATGATTAACAGTGATGGAGACTAGTAACAAAATGTGTGCTCAATCCCAAACCTTCGGGGGTTTTGTTTGTTTGTTTTTTTAAGTTGTTGTTACAGTTCATTTAATTTTACTGGCTCCAAGCGTTTGTATTTTTTTCTGGACATAACTCACTTTTTTCCTTTGGAGATGCTAAAAGAAAATCTGTTTTGATAACATCCTAGTTGCTAATCAAATGACACTGTTGGTCGAAAGGAATTAAAATACATTTTGATTTTTCTAGTCTCTGTCCTAGGTGCTTTTTTTTCTTTTGTTTTGGTTATGTCATTGTTTATTGAACTTCCTCGCATGGCTTCAAGCCACCAGGACACAGGTAACTCCAACACCCCTTCCTCTTCTCTTCACCTCTTCTGCAGAAGAATTTGGCCTTTCTAATAACAGGCTCCAGTCTTGATGTTTGCAGCGGAGACCCTTGTCTGCTCACTGACCAGTGCACAGCTTATCCAGGTTGACAAGTTGGGCAGGAGCTCTGGTTCCTCGTCAAGTGGTACACAGACCAGCTTTCCCACCTGGGTGGTCTTTGTCTAAGTCTTGTGGGGAAGCATAACTCCAGCATTCCCATAACCTCCTGGATGCCTGCAGTGCTTACTGATGTGTGACTTCAGACTTTGTGGGTCTTCAGCCTGTATGGCATGGTGGCAGCTGAAAAGAAGGGGAGGCATCCTGGAGGTGTCTCAAGGTACAGGTGTGGGGGTGAGTCCTATGCCTTTTGAAAGGAGGGTTACAGCTGTGCTTGAGTTCAGATCAAAATTCCCATGTGTAAGTCAAGATTGTATCTCTCCTCTCCTTATTTGTGAATGCATATGCATGGGACAGAGCATCTAGAGAGGTCAGAAAAGTGTTTTGGAGTCCCTTCTTTCATAGTCTCTTTCATGAGTTCCAGGGATTAAACCCAGCTATTACATTTCCATGAGTCACCTTACTTCCTGAGCCATTTGTCCACCCCTGACTTAGTGTGGGGAATATATTTAAATAATGTCCAAATACAGCAGTGTGTCTGAAAGCATATTTTTAACTTCTCTGTTTTGCTCTACCACTTCAGAGTCTGTTTTTAAGTGGTAAGGATGACTTTATTAGATCCCAGAATTGATGAGGCAAAGCTCAAAAGATACGTTGGTTTTTATTTTACTGAGTGCTGTCTGAAAGGAAACAAACTGTTTTGTCTGGGCTCAGGCTTTCTGTCATCACTTTGGTCTTCTAGTATCCTCTTTTACTGGTCACAGGCAGGCAACAATAAAACAAACACATAGCATGATCTCAGAACATAAAAACATACTGTGAGGTTATCTGGAGTCATTGAGTCATTACCAATAAACCTGACCTTTATGGTAAGTAGGTCTTCATATGGCACTAGTGTGGTGAGCATGCACTGCTAGACCGAAGATCAGCTCTTGATATTTGGGACTTTTTAGAAAGTGTGTTCTACTTTAAGATACAGCAGGGATAGATTTATCAATTAAATAGTTGTGTGGATGTGACCCGATTTTTATTTATATGTGTGTGTCTCTTAAAATATTTTACAAGCCTCTTAGAAGCATTTCTCTTAATTAATTTATGAGATAAGTTACTTTTGATCTAGCTGATTTCATGCTGAAAATAAGTAGCTTGAATAATTCAAACATTCCTGTTTGTTGAGGGCTCTTAGAATTCCTGCAGACATCACCTCAGTCTTGTGTGTTCCACAGTAGTGTCATGTAGTCCCAGGACAGTTTAGATTTCGGGGGCGGAGGCACTTAGTAGTTTTTGCTTCAAGGACATCTGGAAATGGAAGTAGCAAAGGTGTGTCTGGGTTTCAGTGTGTTTCTTGACCTCTGCAGCCCCTCTGTCGCCATACATGGTGTGGATATTTGGGGTTTGTCTTGAATTTTAGGCATAAGCAAGCTGATGTATGTATCTTGGTGTTATGAGGTAGATGTCCTGGCTTTGTGCTTGTCTTGTAGCTACTGTATCTCTTGGCACAACACCCTCTTCACAAACTTTCACACTGTGTAGTTCCTGGTGCTGTGTGATTTCCAGAAATCTGGCACGAGAATGGGTCCTTGTTTGCGTTTTCTAACTGCAGTGGAGCTGTTAATAAAGAGATTGATGATAAAGTTGTCGAAAAGAGACAGTTGGGCAGAACTACTCCCCATGAATGACAGAGGGCATGATCTGCCTTCACAGCCAAGAATGCCGCCCCCAGCAGAGAACCGACCGTGCTTGGACATGGTGCCAAGACTGTTGGAGCTTTTACTGCACTCTTAGGCTCCTGTGTTTCTCTTGCATATTTCCTGCCTTTTCATTTTTAAGTCTCAGGTTCATGAGATGGTCAGAAAAGATAGGCATTGTGACCCTTCCACTGTGAATATTTGTCATTTCTTATGAATACACATTAATTCACCCTGATTTGACTTAGTGAATATTAGGTTTTACTCTGAAAACAAAAGCTGTAGTTTTTATTATAGAAAGCCTGCATTTTTTTTTCCTAGACTGTCCTTCGAGTCCTGATGAGGATGTACTGGCTGAACAAGGGTATCGAATGTCATAGCAGTGCCAGTGTGACTCAGCTTCCCATGCTGCTGGCATTCGGTCTGTCTGCAAAGGCGTTTTAGCAACTAGAATTTTGGCTTGGGTGGGCTTTTCTTTTTCTTTTTTTCTTTTTTTTTTTTGTTTGTTTGTTTGCTTGCTTGAGTCTAGTACCTCATGAGCCTATTGCCTCAAACTTGGTAATCTGCACCAGTAAGGATACTATATACTACTATGCACAAATTTTTGGCTGTTTTAGTATTGACTTTAAGGGTATGGTTATTTCCTGTAGTCTTTTTTATTTCTTTTTCTTTGTTGTTTTGTTTGACTTAACCATAACTAGCCTGAAACTCCTGGTGTAGATTAGGCTGGCCTCTATACTCACAGATGCTCCTGCCTCTGTTTTCTAAGTGTTGGAGTAAACATGCATGTCACCATTCTGGTCTACATTTTTTTTTTAATTGTGTGCAGGACACCATCTCCTTTGGTTTTGTTGAATGTAACAGTTTACTGAATTTTTCTTTTAAGGAGACGTTGAAGAAATCATTGTGACTTTTGTATTGTTATATGACCCAAATGTCAACACTGTAGTTTCTGAATAAAAATAGTAGTGGCACACGTCTTTAATCCCAGCACTCAGAGGCAGAGGCAGGTGGATCTCTCTGACTTCAAGGACAGCCTGGTCTACAGAGCAAGTTCAGCACAGGCTCCAAAGCTACACAGAGAAACCCTATCTCAAAAAAACAACAAAATCATTTTTCTTTTTGGGATGTCACTAACCAAAACTCCCCTGAAACTCAAAGGCCACAAAGTCAACTTTGCAGGACACTAAGAAAACATTTTCAGTACTTGCCTAGCATATCTGAAATTGCCCGGCTCTGACCCCTAGTCACTGCCCAGTGTGCAGCTGCCCATTGGCTTCAGTGAAGCTCCGTGGTTCTTCTCAAATCTGAGCAGGAAGGTTGTAGTTAGTTGGCAGCTTTGCCCCAAACTTTGACTCCCAGAGGCATCCATATGGTGTAATTTCCATCTCTGGGCCATAGTCTACACTCCAGGTTGAGCCAAGATTTCTATGTTCTAGCAGTCACCTTCTAAAGGAAGTTCTCGCCCAACTGTAGTGGGAGACATTTCTCTGGTTGTGTAGCATCACAGGTTTTGTGGGTTTTTGTTTGGTTTGGTTTGTATTTGGTGTTTTAAGACAAGATTTCTCTGCTTCGCTGTCCTGGAAATCTTTTTTTTGTTGTTGTTGTTGTTTTTTTCTTCTTGAAGACAGTATTGATATGTAACCCAGACTGGCTTCTAATGCCTGATGATCCTAGCCCAGTGTTTGAGTGCCGGGGTTGTAGGCACACACCACTCTGCATTCCTTGGATTTGTATAGTGGCTTTTTAACCGTATATTTTCCAGGAGCCTCAAAAGGTGTAAGAACAAGCAAACTTTGTCTTTTAGGTATCGGCCCTGCAATGGCTAGTGCTTTGTGATGGAAGTAGAGTAGCTTGTGTGTGGTTTTTGTTGTTTGAGACAGGGTCCTTTCATGTAGCCCTAGCTGTCCTGGAACTCTGTGTAGACTGGGCTAGCCTCAAACTCACGGAGTTCTTCTGCCTCTGGGATTAAAGGTGTCCACTGCTATGGCTGACTGTCGGGCTAATCGGGGAGTCCAGTCTGGTAGGGCGATAGGAAAGGAGCCTGGCCTGCAGTAGTCATTTGTAAGCAGTGGTGATTAACGGTCTGACTGAAGTAGGTCCTTCCTGCTGTTCTGTTTGCTGTCTTGACTGACTCCTGCTAGGAAAAGTAAAGTGGAAGGTCTTGAGGCTTGGCCTACGGGAGGCTCTTGCAACCATAATGTGTAAGAGGGTACATCTTAGGCCTAGTAACAGATTTGTGTTGGGCAGAAAGGCTGCACTGAGCACATAGTATGCATGTATGTTAGTGTTGCTGGAGTGAGCCCAGGACCTCAGATATGGATGGGAACCTGCTGCATAGCTAGCTGCTCTGTGTAAGGCTTGACAAGTTACCAAGGTTTGTGGAAAGATGGGCACCTCATAAAAGAGAACTGTAAGTTCTGTTGCGTGCAAGGCCTGAAATGCCAGTGGCACTGTGGCCAGGGTACCTGATGTCATGTGTGAGAACTGAATTGCACAGGAGACTTCTTTATCTGTGACAAGTTTGGGATATGATGGAAACCCAGAGCCACTCTTGAAGCCCGCTTAACACATTCCAGATTAAAGCAAGCCAGCCGGCAGCCTTGCCTTTGCCATAGGAAGAATGTCCATTTCCAAGCCCCAGAATGTTTGTGTTTCCAGTGTTAGCAGTTGCTTGCTGTGGGGCCGGAGTTCCCTGTTGCTTTCCAGTGGAGATGGATGAGGTTACTGTCCCCGATGATCTCCCAGTGCTCATTGACCTCAGCAGCTGAAAGGTTTTGTTGTTTTCTCAGTTGCAGTAGCTAAATGATGGTGGTGATTTTTAACCTGGGTTCAAGGTAAGATTCGGAAAGGTGGGATGCTTGAGATTCTGTTGAAGATAAAAGTCTAAATAAATAAACCTTTAAAGGGGGGGGGCGCTGAAGAGATGGCTCAGTGGTTAAGAGCATTGACTGCTCTTCCAGAGGTCCTGAGTTCAATTCCTAGCACCCACATGGTGGCTCACAATCACCGGTAATAAGATCTGGTGCCAACTTTTGTCTACAGGGATACATGCAGGCAGACCATTGTGTACATAAATAAATCTTTTAAAAAAAAGTTGTCAAGATTCATCCAAATGCTGTAACCAATTTCAGGTGTATGTGTTGTGGTGTGAGTTGTCCCACTAAAGGCTTCCCAGGTAACAACGGAGAGGGGGGGAAGGAAAGCGCAGTGGATGCATCAAATATGAAGTAGTGTGTGTAAGCCTCTTCCCTACAGGCTGCTAGAAAGAAATGGAGGGGGGCGACCTGAATTAGCTGCCTGGGAGTGGGTCTCAAACAAAAGAGATGTCAAACACATAAGGCCAGACTACACCGCCGCTGTAGGACTCTGGTATTGTTCAGTAATGCGTTGGCAAACTGCGTTGTTAAGGAATTCTCTCCCAGCTCTCAAGTGCACTGTGTGCTGGGAAAACCTCCACCAGTTTGAGGGAAAGCCCCGGCCTTCCAGGAAAGGAACATTCTGACCACAGCAACGTGTTTAACGTGTTTAATACCTTCTTAGTGAGTAGCAGAGAAATCAGAAAGAACATGTTCTTTCTAGGTTTGTTCTTTGAACTTTACATGGAATGGCATGTAGACAGGATGTGTTTAAAGGATCGTGGTTATTTTCTTTTTGAGGGGGTGAGTTGTGGTATAAACCTAATTTGGACTCCTTAGAGGGCAGGCGCAACGGCAGACTGCAGGCAGCAGAGCCGTGCCAGCCTCTCCCACCCTGTTCCCCAAGATGCCTTCCTGCTGTGAGACCGGGACAGGACCAGAGTAAGGAAGGCATCTGGGGGCAGGCAAAGCCGTCTTTAATTATGGTGGGCTGGGCACATGGAAGTCTCCATCATGAGGCTTTCTCCCTTTAATGCCAAGACAAGTACTGTGTGCCACTTGTGAAGAGACAATGGCCTGCCCGCCTGCCTGCCTGCCTCTGCTGAGTGCTGGCACTAGGAACAGTCCTCCAAAATTACTGATGGTAGCTTCGTTTTGTGAACTGTGTCTGTTAGGTGTCATGAAGTAGGTCTGATGACAGGAAAACGGTGGTGTTGGGGGTGTGATCACTTAGAATTGAGAAAACATACTTAGTTTGCTAAAACATCTTGCTTGGGACCTCACAGTAAATTAGATTTTACTTTGGGGTGTCTGACTCCTATAAACTTGGGCTTGAACAGGAACTTTCCCTTGGAAGGCTGCACTAGCTCTTATGTATTTAGCCTTCCTGTATCCAAATGTGTGGATGCTCGTAAAGCTGTTGGGTTTTGGGTGCTGGGGTGTGGGTGAGGAATTGTGAGGGCAGATCTAAAACGGCTGTGGAGAGACCTCAATAGGACTATATTCAGGATAGTTGAGACCTTGGCCAGTCTGGAGTAAGTCAGATTGGAGAAGTTCACTTGGAGAAGACTTGGCATCTTCTGGGAGGTGGGTAAAGTGCTCACCAACATCTAAAAGTGAAGTTATGGGTGTGGCTTCAGCATGCTGCATATAAAGTACTATCCAAGTGGTCATTATGGATTGTCATCTGGCAAACTGTTTATTAGGTAAGTTATTTATAAACAAATTTGATGCTCTTGAGTGTTAGTACCAGTTTTTGTCCTGACTGTGGAAGTAGGTACGCACTCAGCACTTTAACACTAGGGAAGCAAAGCTCTTGTCGGGTGTGATAGTGCACACTCAGGAGCCAGAGACTGGTCAGAGTCAGCTTTGTGGCCAGCCTGGGTTACATAGTAAAACTGTCTCAACAATCCCAGGAAAACAAGAAACCCAGGTCCATGAGGTGGTACAGAGGGAAAGTCACTTCCCTTCCAGCCTGACAACCAGAGATCAAGACCCACACAGAGGGTAGAAAGAATGACTATTGATGGTTTTCCTGATGCTCATATCTCTGAGGCACACATCCCTACCTACACAAAACACAGGTGCCCCTACACAACACATGGTTTTGTTTTTTTTTTTTAACCAGAAAAATAGAACCACCCATAAATCCTGTTTCTGGGATGGTTCTCCTTGTTTGTACTTTCCCCAAACACAATCAAAGTCATACTTTGTAAGTTTTATGTTTGTTTTACCTGATGTCAGATGTTGACTAGTAGCAGCCAGAGGATACCCTGGGTGTGCCTCCTTAGCTTAGGACAGCCATCTGGAGACTAGCTGTCGGCCATGGAGAAAGATGGTGGGGCCTGTGTGGACTGCCCAGGATGCAGAGCAGACAGTCAAGGTGAGAGTCATGCATTGTGGAGGATATTGAGCTCTGAAGCTAACAGCAGTGACCAACAAGGCTGAGACTTGTAATTTCGGTGAGCACAGTTGTGTTTCCTGCGAGGAGTCCTCTATCCCCCACAATGGTTCCCTCCCCCATGCTGGCATTTCTACAGAAAGAAAAGGATTGCTGGTGCTGGGCACTGGGACCATTCGAGATAACACCACATTAGCTGCTATGACAACTCTGTGGGCAGAAGTAGTGGGTCTAAAACTAGATTGAATTGCTGTCCCACAGGGCAGGTTTCTCACGTGGGAGAGGCTGCTTTGTTTGTGGACACTAGTTGTGGAATACTGGTTCTCTCTCCATGCTTGAGTTCGTGAGAAGGATGGTCAACATGAACTGACCGTCCAAGAAGGCACTGATGGGAAGGGCACTTCACTTGTAGAGGGCTCTTAAGACTTGAGAGTGGGGCACCATTTTCCGGGAGCAGGCGGGAACTTGGCGTCTGTAAAGGGGCAGGGATGTCCAGTGTCTAGAAGCTGTGCTTGCATCAGGTGTCAGTGCTCAGTTTGACGGTGTGATAACGAGGAGTCCAGGGCAGCTTGGACGCCAGGCTTGCCCTCACCCGGCTTGCAGCTTCCTGGCAGCCTTGGGAAGCTGCAGGAAGTCAGGGGCCATTTAGCTCAAGTGGTTTTGTGCCTCAAACAGCCAGGCCATCATGGAAGTATCTTTCAAACAGTGATGGGTGCTCGCTGCCGACTGTTACAAAGCAAATAGGAGCTGGAGTATGGGACTTGGGGGTCTTGGGCGGGGGGTGTTGCAATGTGTGAAGAAGGAGCTGCAGGATCAAAACACTTCAATCAGGATCTGGCTCAAGCTCAGTGCTCTTAGAAGCCAAGAAGGGAAGGGCACACACAGTCCCCAAGTGTATATAGATGCCCAGAGCCCAAGGTCCAGATGGGAGGGCAAGCAGGAGCACCAGCCTGACTGGAGAGTGAACATTGCTCCACTCCCCCACTCCCTTTCTGGGCCACCTGGCCGTACCCTACTCTGGAAATGTGTTGCTGGCATCTCTGTCCTGACCGACATAGCTAGGTGATTGGCATGAGGGGATAGTGTGTTATACTTGTGGAGACTGAGGACATGGCCTGTTTAGGTAGGACCCACATCTACAGAGTTCTCTTGGGGGAAGCCTATTAAAAAAAACAAAACAAAACAAAAAAACTTCTGTGTATAAGAGATAGCACACATGGAGGTCAAAGAATATCTCATGGGAATTAGTTCTTGCCACCATGTGGGTCCTGAGGATTGAACTCAGGCCATTAGTTTTGATGACAAATGCCTTCAAGCTGAGCCATCTCACTGGCCCCTGGGAAGCCTTTTAGTCCTTAGCATCCCTCGCTGAATCTAGTTAAGGCTAGAGACAGCTGTTAGTGTTTCATTGATAATGCTGGTACTTCTGCCCCCATCCAGCCCACCCCTATGTAGTCTCCATTCATCATTCATGGCCTCTTCTCACTCGGGGCTGTTTCTTGCTCACTTCTCACCTGCTTAAGAGGTTTCCATTTCACAGACCCACATTCCTCTCAGCAGCCCCCCAAAATCTTTGTGGTCCACATGGCTGAAGGTGCAGGAGCTTGGCCAAATGCCAGTGCCCATCCCCATTCTGAGTGTGGCAGCTCAGCCCAAACAAGACACTAGACATCAACCCAATGGGAGAGGAGGAAGCACAGGTTCCTGTGTTGCTTGTCTGTTGGTTCTAATTACAGCTTTTACTGAAGGCTGAAGGGGAGGGTACACAGTGAACAATTTTCAGCTCTGTTGGGAGGGGGAGTGGGCTGGAGGCGGGGCCAGAGCAGGGCTGTTGGGGAGAGGAGAAATAAGGACAGGTCCTTGAGAACCTTTGTTAGAGAAGCATCGTGCATGTCCACCTCCATACCCAGTGTCCTCAGCTCCAGCAGCCGTGTGCCTTCTGCCTTTTCCCCTGTCCCCATGTGACCATGCTGCTCAGCCGTCGTGGGGCCTTGACCTGTGCCTCTGGCTAACAGTGGGTGCCCAGGAGTGACGAGGCTTTGCTAAGGAGTCTGACCTGACAGACCCTGTGCTACATGCTTCTCAGGCTGCTCACTGCATTCAGCTTCTGCCCCAGAAGGGCCAGCAGTAGGCAGGAAGAAGAGAGCCAGTGTTAGCAGAGCCTGGCTCCTGCTTGTGCTCAACAGATCCGAGTCCAGGTGCCTGGCGTGAGTGGGGTGTGTTGGCTGAGTACCCCCAGGCCATGTCCACTTTATGCCCTGTGTACACAGAGGCTCTTGTCCCCATCCTCTCTGTCCACCACTGTCCCACAGGCTCCACCTTAGAGACCATGGTTTATTTTGAGATGGCTGAGAGCTCGCAGGCTGGGTTAGGCCCTCTGCCCTCACAGCATTCTGGCTGAGTTTTAGCATTTGCTGTGGATGTGTGCCTGCTCCAGGGGGAGACAATTCTTGAGTACTGGGGAGCTGTTTTTGCATGTCTATAGCAACCACATGGTGAATGGGAAAAAGAACTGACCAGGTTCCGCCTCTGCCATTAAGAGCTTCCTGTTGTACCAGGAGTGTGCCATATCCTAGCCATGATGGTGTGTTATATAGATGATCTCATTGCATTCTCCTAAGCCTTCAAAACTGCTGTGAAAAATCTAAACAGGCGGGTCCTGAAGTCTTTGAGTACCAAAAAGACCTCAAAGCAGAAGCAATGTACTGTTGTCCTGTCCACACTCCTGGGAAGAGGTTCTGATGTGAAGCTTCTTATTGCTGTGTACTGAACAGCTCATGAGAGGAACCCCAGCCTGTGGGGATGCACTTGGCAGCTGGAAGGGCTTTAGAGTTGGGGGAGGGGCGGTGAGCCACTTCCTCATTGTCTCCCAGTCCATCCTTACCTGTCTAGGCCCTTTCTGACTGAGAAAAGCAAGTTTGCAAAGGAAACTTCACGGCCAAAAGAAACACAGCATAAGCTGCCCCACAGCTGGCCCTGGAAAGTGGCTTCCAGGTGTCAACAAACGAGTTTTGGCCTAGAACTCATTTCAGTCAAAACCCAACATGGTATTGCTGCCCTAATACTTCCTTAGCTGGTTGCTAAAAGCACCAAGGGAGTGGATGCCAAATTCATATTTGGCATTAGCAATGTATCCTCCTGAGGAGCGAGCAGACTGACTTCAGAGTAACACCCATGTTCCTCAAAAAGGTGTTCCTGCCCTACTGGGTGGAGGGAAGACTCTGGAAGGAAGACAGGCAGGCAGAAGCCAATCTGTCAGGAGTCTGGCTATCAAAGAATTCCATCTCTGGAACCCAGCACTGAATCTCAGAACCAAGCAAGAATGGAATAGCATCTAGGGTTGAGGGGACATCATGGTAGTCTGTGCACCAAGGTCACCCTCTAGGGGTAGAACAGTACGAGCTCTCCTGAGTACCAGAGCAGGAGGGCTCTGAGCTTGTGTTCCTGCTTTCATGGTTCACAGCCCCTGTCCTGCACACCTGTCACAAACCCAGGCCACAGTTGATAGGGTGTGTTGTTTGTTTTTCTTTAAGACTAAATCTCACTATAAAGCCTTGGCTAGCCCGGAACTTGTTGTGTAGACCAGGCTGACCCTAAACACACAGAGATCTTCCTACCTCTGCCTTTCAGTACTGGGGTTAAAGGTGTGCACCGCCATGCCTGGACTGTTAACTGACTTAATTTGTTAGTCTTGAGGATATGGGGCAGATGCACCACATGTGGAGATCCGGAGACAACTCTTCAGGAGCTGGTTCTCTTTGCACCATGGCTTCAGGAGACCAAACTCGGGTCATTAGGCCGGTGCAGCAAGTGTCTTTGCACACTGAGCCATCCTTGGCAACTCGCTTGAAAACCTTTTGTTTGTTTGTTTGGTTAGTTGGTTAGGTTTTTTCAAAAGAGCGTTTTTCTGTGTGTAGCCCTGGCTGTCCTGGAACTCACTCTGTAGATCAGGCCAGCCTCGTGAACTCAGAGTGCTGGAATTAAAGGCATGCATCTTCACCGCCTGGCTTAAGATTTAATTCTGTGTGTGTGAGTGCAGGTGCTCTCGAAGGTCAGATACGTTGGAGCTCCCTGGAGAGGAGCTTGTAGGCGTGAGGTTGTAGCCCAGTGTAGGTGCTGGGAACCAAGCCAAGGTAGAGGGAGGAGCATTTCTCCAGCCCTGCCCCTTGCCCACTTTAAGAGCAGCACACCTTGAACCACTGGGGGTGTATCCAGTCATATAGACTAGCAAGCAGACTGCACCAAGTTCTCCAGGAACAGCCTGGAGAAGGGATCGAAGAGCAGGGCTCAGAGCTGAAAGGCAGGAGTAAGAAGTTGGAGGGGCACTCTGGAATAGAGCTGACTTTGTCCCCAAGCCTGGCATATAACATGTTTTCATGGCATTGGTTTTCCCTTCCCCATACCACTGGAGGAGAGTATTGAGTGCTACCCAGACATCCTACATGCATGAACATTGTCTTCAGGATCCCTTGACGGCACTGTGCACACTGCATGGCCAGGCCTCACACTTATTTAGTTAACATGTTTGGCCTCCATATGAGGGGCCTTTTAAGGATATTCTGGGTCTTGACCTACGTGAGTAAAAATCAAATTAGACACGTCTGTTTTCAGATAGGATCAAAAAAGTTGCAACTAGAATGTGTGGCTTCCAGCCAGTTCTTTCCCTCAGAGCCTCAGTTTTTTCATCACTAAAATGAGGCCCTTAAGTGGGGGTTCTTGGAGGACATTCTGGCTCCGAGTCACTTGGGTTCTAAGAGTCTACTGGTAATGCTCTCCCCTAGGAAACCATTCTAAGAAAAACTCAGGTCTCCCCTCGCCAGTGGCCGTGACCCCTTTCCAACCTGCCCTAGCCCACCAACCGACTACCCCTGGTGTGCCCTGTTCCTGTCTTTGTTTGCTGGTTCTAGAAGAGAAGGGCCCTGGTCCCTCCTGGCTTCTTGGGGGAGTCCTGATGAATACAGATACAGCCTCATTTGCATATCAGCACTGGTGCCAGTCTGAACTCAGCTGTGTGCAGCGTTAGGTGAAATCCAGATTCCCCCAGCCTGGCCGCGGCTTCTCCACACTGCTAATGGAAAAGCCTTCCGAGTGGGTCCACATCACATATGCATAAGCTGGCCCTTGGCTCCAGTGGGTGGAGGATGGGCACCGCCTTGCCGTCCTTCCTCTGACTGCTTCCTTGAGTTTCCAGTGAGATTCACAGGCCACCTGGGCTACATGGCTATTTAAAATGACTTGACCAGGCCCTGGGTTGGCCTCTTGAGGGGTCTGTGAATACTGAATCCAAACCCAAGCCTCCTGGTCACTCTCAGCATGTCAGCAGGAGCCCTTGGGTGAGGGTCATCTTCACTTGCTGGGGTGGGGGGAGGTGAAGGTCAGCTCCTCTTCCAGGCCATCAGCTTGCCTTCCTCAGTGGCCCCTGACCTGAGCCATTGGCCTTGCTAACCCTTTTCCCCTCTCTGCTGTCTTCCTGGAGGGGTGGTAGAGGCATCAGGGTGCTCCTGATGTCTGGGGTGCCCACCACTGGTGTGATTCAGCGTTTGGATCTCACATCTGAGCTTCCCTTACACACAGGGAAACTCTTTGTCACCACATCAGGCTTCAAGCCTTGCTGAATCTTGCCCATATGAGTGCAAGCTGAGCCTAGAAGGAAAGGGCAGTGTAGGGGGGTCACTGAAGCCTTTGAGGGGAGACCAGGAAAGAGCAGGCATGAACTTGTGCATCCGTGGCCACTGCACGCTTAGGACCCATCTTTTCAGGTGCTATGGTGGAGACGTGGGGTAGAGTGCTTGTGGGTATGTGGGTGGTGGGTGCTGTGGTGGGCTAGCCTGTGGCTTCTTCCGTTTTCTCTTAGCCCCACTGGGTCTCCTGGACACCCAGCTCTCCTTCCACTCCTCAATGGGGAAGCTGGATGAGCGGAGAGCTAAATTGAGTTTATATAGCTTCCCCTTTATATATTTAGCGATAAGAAGTTCATTTAGGGATTAGGGACTGCTTCTTGTCTATGCATCATTAAGCATAGCACATCTGCTACCGAGCTGGCAATCAGCAGAATATTGAGAAAAGTTCTAAAGAAATCTTTGCCTCGCTTCATTTTCCTGTGCTCTGGCTCTCAGACTGGCAGGCAGGGGACAGAGGGAAACAGCCAGGACCGCCGAAGCCCCACCTCAGGAGCTCTGATTGGTTCAACGTGGTAAAGGCAGCTCACCTCTGACCCGCCTTTCCGGGTGTGTTGGCCTGTGTGTGTGTGTGTGTGTGTGTGTGTGTGTGTGTGTGCATATGTGTATACAGGCAATGCAGAGGACTGTGTCAAGCACACAATCTGTAGAGAAGCTGTGTGCCGGCCCCCATAGTGGCCTTGAAAGGAAGGTGGACACCTGGTCAAGAGCCGAGTGACCTACCAACCAGTCTTGTACACTGTTCTATGGCCAGAAGCTAGGGCAGGGACCAGGCTTAGGAACCATGGCTGTGGGCAACCTTGACCATAATGCTTCCCCTCAGTGCTCCTCCATCCGTGGTCTGTAAAAACAGTGTTTGACATGGTCCAGTCTGCTGAGTGAGAGAGGACCAAAAAGAAGGGGAGGCTGCCGATGATGGTTGTCTCATACTGCAGCCATGGCAACTGGCAGTCTGATCTCTGCTCTTCTCACTTAGCTGAAACCGTTGGCAGAGGTTTCTGTCCCACCCGGTCCTGCAGTCGTTCAGTCCCTAAGAAACACACAGAGGTCTACATTAGTTATAAACTGGTTGGTCTAGTCGCTCAGGCTTCTTGTTAACTAATTTCTTTAACCCATGATTCTTGTCCGTGTTAGCCACATGGCTTGGTACCTTTATTAGCGGGGCATTCTCATCTTGCTTTCGCTGTGTCTGGATGACGACTGCAGACTGAGCTTTTTCCCTTCCCAGAATTCTCCTGTTCATATCACCTTGCCTCTACTTCCTGCCTGGTCCTCCCACCTACACTTCCTGCCTGGCTAAAGGCCAATCAGCATTTTATTAAATTAAATTATATTACAACAATACAACTGACAAATTTTTAAAGGGTATGAGATCCTTGTTCCACAGCATGAAGCCCCAGCTTGGTGGCTGCATGGGGGCAGCAGCAGGTGCAGGCCAGTGTTTTTGAAAACTCTGGACACACCCAGGGAACTGGTGACAGAGTTTCTGACTTCTGCAGCAAGGCCCAAGATCTGAGTCTCTTCCCACATCTCTGGGACCAATGGCAAGAAGGTTCCAGTTGGCTCCAGAGAGAACATAGCTGGCCTGAGACTTGACCATCACCTCCTAGGCTCCTGTCCTGCAATGTGACATGTGGCTGGTTAAACTGCAGGTGTCGCTGTTAGCCCTGGAATGGGGGCTCAGGGTGCTCGCCTAATGAACAGCCTACAAAGGAGGCTGCCCTGCCCACCAGGTGGCTGCAGCTGGCACTGTGCCCCTCCTTTCCCGCTGTCCCCTCCTCTGCCGCAGGGACAGGCAGATGTGACCCATACCTAAATAAAGTGGAGAGATTAGAGAGACACTGCAGCTTGCTTGCCCTGAAGAGGGGTGCTCACCAGGGGATACCTGGAGCATCTCCCCTGCCTCCCCTTGCCTGCTTGGGGAAGCAGAGCGCTTCCCAATCTGGAGGCCCCACAGCCAAGTCACCATGGTAGGAGAGAGGTCCAGTGGCCTCAGGACTCAGGGCAAGGGCAGAGAAACCACGAATGAGAACTAGTGCACCAAGGGTCTGTGTGCCACTTGGAGGCTCCAGAGCTGAGGATGAGACAGGTGTCTTGCATGAAAGTGTTTTTTAAAGCAACTGGCTGGAGTCGTTTATTTTTATACTGTGTAGCCCAGGCTGGCTTCCAGCTTGGGAACTTCTTGTCTCAGTCTCCCCTGTGTTGGGATTCCAGGGTGGGATGTTTGTTTTTAATTCCCAAAGTTTAGCTCCCCGAGCTTCTTGTCCTCCTACTTCTCCCCGCACTGAGAGACAACCCTAGGACCTGGGGCAGTGTCTTCTGTATTTTATTTTTGAGATAGGGTCTCATGTATTCTAGGCTAGCCTCAAAACTTGTAACTGAGGGGACAGTGAACTTCTGACCCTCCTGCCTGTACTTCCTGGGTGCTGGGATTACAGATATGTGCAGGCCTGCCTGGTTTATGCAAGGCTGGAGATTAAGCCCAGAGTTTATGTGTGTTAGGCAAGCACTCTACCTACTGAGCCACACCCTAACCCCGCCCCCTCCCTTTAATTCTCCATTTCATTCTGGACCAAGGCCTCTTGGATGTGGAAAGAAAATGTGCAGAGAGCAGAGTTTGATGGGGTCTCTGTCTAGAATCCTGTCCATGTCCCAAATCTGCAGATGGAGAAGCTGCCTGGATCATGGGTTTCCTTAATTTCTATTTAAAGAGAAGAAAGACATATGTGTGTGTGTTCATATATGTATACCTACGTGTACATGTGTGGATGCATATGAATATACATGTATGTGTATGGATATGGGTGTGCATATGTGAGCTCCTATATGCATATCCATGTGTGTGAGAGCACCTGTGTACGTATCCATGTTATGTGTGTGCATGCGTGAGCACTGGTATATATCCATGTGTATGTGAGTGTGCATGCATTTGTGTTTATATGTGAGTATGGATTCATATCTAAGTGGATATGTGTGAGCATGTATGTGCATATCCACAGTGTTAGCATATTTACATATCTATGTGTATGTATAAGCATGTGTGTACATAGTCCCATGTGAATACAAGTGCACAGCCATGTGTATGTATGTGTGCATATGTGAACGTGTGTATGAATATCCATGTATGTACATACCCATATTGTGTCATATGTACATATCCGCAGGTATGTGTGTGTATACATGCACACACGCACATGTGGATGTTGGGGAGCAGAGGCAGGAAATATTTTCAGACCTTAAGGAAAAAGAAAAATTTCTGAGGAAGAAGTGTTCATGGGCTGTGACCCAAGGACAAATGAAAATCCCTGTTTTCCAGCTGGGGCTTCATGTTCATAGTAGGAGCTGGTGGTGGAGCCTCAGAGCGGGATGTCCCATAATCATGAGGACAGGACCGTGGCTGCCCAGCTAGGTGGGGTCTTCCCAGCACCCACATCAGATTCATCCCGAGGCCAAGAGGAGAGAAAGCCAGGATAGGCTGATCTTGGTTTGCTTCCTTCAGTTGCTAAAGCGTTAAAGGCCGAGGAGAAAAAAAGATGCAGGAGGCGCAGCAGCGGCGCGAGCCTCCACAAAGATCTTTTTAGTGTCAACTTAAATGTACACAAGCAGCCGATGATGATCTCTTTTATTGGACTAACGTTTATCCAGTAATATCCACACACTTTTAAAACCATCGAGGCCTCCTCTTCAGGTGTTCATTTGAATAGAAACAGCTGAATGAGTGCTTTTATAATTGATCCCCTGAGAACTGAATGTCTGTGCTGCATAACCAACATTTTCCCATTGCTGAGGGTTTTTTTCCCCCCAAATTGCCACTCTGCAAAATTAGGATTTTGTATAGTTTTGATAAGAGAATTAACCTCCCACGTGCCAAACTCCCTGAGCTTAAGGGGTTCCCTAAGAGCTGGCCTGGACAGGTTGTCTGAGATACCTTGCTGCTTCTGGGGCCTTTGCTCTGTCTCGTGCTCAGTCACAGAACCCCAGAGATCTTAGAGAGAAGTGAGGCAGAGGAGGAAGTGGGGGGCTCCTGCTGGCCCTGAGCTTGGGGGCTGGCCCCCTGACTGACTTTTCCTTCTGCACTGGTCAGAGACCCCTCTAGTAGGCAAGCACTGCTAACTGGGCCACCTCCATGGTGGCTGTCAGCTTTCCTTCTCCCTCCCTTCCAAGGCTTCCTGGTGCCTGCTAAGGGTTTCTTAGGGGGTCATTGTTTTAGTTCGGGGGTGATACATTTTCTTCTTTGTACATTTAAAAAATGTATTAAATATAAAGTTGAAAATAAATATTAAGCTTATATTGTTCATTCTTCCATTGTTTACATTATTTATTGCACATGCGTGCATGCATGTGTGTGCACACGCGCACACACAGACACAGCACACATAACACGCACACAGGCAGGGGTGGGGAGAGAACTGGGATCCCGTTTCTCAGGTTTGTAAGCCATCAGGTCTCATCTGGGCACATACACAGCCTCTCTCGTCCTCGGGCACTCTTCATTACCACCAGTTCAGCATCAATAACGCAGCCACTGTGAACTCCGCCATCCTACACTCAGGTTGGGTGGGTGTGTTCTCTTCTGACTGTGCAAAAAGAAAAGATGGTTTCTGGCCGTGCGAGCGTTAGACGTATTTGTTTATTTTTTAATTAAAGCAAGCTTTTTTACTTGTGTATACCACTGCCTCTCCCCTAAAGGCAGGGTTTGAGAGCTCGGCGCTGGAACTGAGGAAGACAGGTCTTTAGAGTTCACGGGCGGTGGGTCACCAACTGGGGATTGGGGCAGACAAAGCAGGTGGTGCTGCAGGAGCAGAACAGAAGGATAACCAGTTAGCACTGGACTGATTTAAAGCAGGCCCCGACGGTATTTACGGGAAAGGTTTCCTTTGTATCCTGGAGGTGATGGATTTGCCTTGTGCACCAGGGACTACATACAAGCCGTGGCTCTGAAAATCAAGCGCAACCCCTGGCCTAGGCATCCAGGGTCCCCAAATCCTGCCAGGTCTTTGCTGCTCTGAACTCCCCCGAGACATCAGGTAGGGCAGCTTCCAGCTATAGATAAAGGAAATCTCAAAGGTTGATAGTCAACTGACAAAAACAGGCCCAGGGTGGTTAGTTCAGCACCTCCTCAACATTTCTGAGGCCCCTGGCGTCTTGATGGTCCCTGACCACTCTTAGCATAGGAGGCCCTAGTCAGTCATAGTGGCAGAGGGGCATCCCCAGTTCAGACATGTTGTTCAGATACCATGAACAGCGAAGGCAGAAAGGAATGGGTTTTGTTTCTTCTTCCTTCTTCCCTTCCCATCCCAGGAAGTAGCCTTTCCCAACAGTCCAGGCTTTTCCCCTTTTGGCTCCCAGCCCTTGTGTTGTCTAGAGCCAGGCTACACACATTTCTAAGACAGTCACTGATAGGAGGCCTCAGGCTGGGTCCCATGTGCATGGGAGGGGCCTTCCTGCCCATCTGCCCTGGAACCCTGAACCCTTGCCCCCTCCACCCTGAGGCCCTCCAGGGGCCTCTCTTAAACTACAGCTTCCAGCAGATCAAGACAAAGTGACCAGAACACCATCCATCCCGGAACCGTCAGCTCACAGAGGCACATGGGTCTCCCTGAGTCCTCTGAGAGCCCAGGAGCATAGAGATGACCCTGGTTTTCTGGATCTCAGGTGGTCCTCCTTGTCCCTCCTCCCCCATGCTTCCCTGCTGTGTTCCCTCTCAGTAGCCCCCCAACTTCGTACAAGCAGGGGTGGCATTGCGATGGCCACCCTTTCCCATCCCAAGGGAAAACCTGCCTGAAAGCGAAGCTAGCCCAGATGAAAACAGAGCGAGGAGATGCTGAGACAGGCCCCGAGGAAGGACACTGGTGGACTTCCTGGATCCAGCCGTGCCTGAAGCAGTGCTTCCCCCAGCACAATCATTTACGGAAGGTATCTTAGCTTCTTTGCCTTGTTGCTGTGAAAAAAAAAAAGTAACCTGGCAAGAGCAACTTGAAGCAGAGAGGGTTTATTCTGGCTCATAGTTCGAGGGTACAGTTTATCATGGTGGGGTAGTCAAGGCAACAGGAATGGGAAGCAGCTGGTTACGTCACATCTACATCAGGAAGCAGAGCTGAATGACGGCTGCCCTGCCGTTCAGCTCCCTTGCCCCATGTGTATAGCCCACAGCAGACACATCTTCCCACCTCACAGCAATCAAGATAACCCCACAGGCATGCACAGATGATTCTAGATCCTTCCAACAGTTTCCACAGTCATCACAGCTGCAGACCTACTTCCTTTGGCACAGTCTGAGCTAGGTTTCTGTGGGGTCTGCAGATTCTGACCAGAACGCTCTTGCCGTAGCCCTGCTCCTCCAAACCAGGATCCTGTGGCCACTAACACTGCCCCCGTACTCCGCAGCCTCGCCTTCTCCTGGACTGGACCTGCCCCCACGCTGTTCTCCCGTTCCTGACTTTATAGTGTGTAGCTCTGGAGCCTGCATTTCCCATGCCTTCACTGGACCCTGAAAACTGGGCAGCTGGTGGCTTCTGGGCAGCAACACAGAGTCCACACCAGAGGCTGCTACTGGTGCCCACTGAGGAGACCTGGTGCTCGCCTTTGAGAAGTCCCAAGCAGGAGCAGAAAGGGTCTCCTGCTCCGGGTGTAAGTTTCAAGGCAGTTGCTGTTCAGCTCAAAGCGTTTAGGGCTTTTGGCTCTGTTTGTCTGAGGAGTCCCTTGGGCTCCTTCCCCAGGCCCTTGCCAGTGTGTCCCTGTCCACGGCAGTGTTTAGCCTGACAGAGGGCTGAGTCTTCCTCATGAACCATGCTGCAGCCTGCTTGCACGCCACAGTTTCCGGGGACACTTCTAGAGACTCAAAGGTCTGGAAACTAGAGCCACACCCCCTCCCTTATCTCTTCTTCAAGAGTGGCTATTTTTTTTTTAAATTTATGTGTGTGTCTCTGAATGTATGCCACATATATGTGGGGTGGCTGTGGGGGCTGGAAGAGGGCATCAGATCCCCCCGAGTTACAGGCAGCTGTGAACCAACCAGCGTGGCTGCTGGGAACTGCCGAACCATCACCCCAGCCCTCCCAAGAGTCATTCTTCTTCGATGCTGAAGATCAAAGCCAGGAGGAGAAAGCACAGTTTGAGTGATAGCGTTGGTCTCCCTGGAGGTTCCCTCTTACACTCTGGGCTCTGTTTCCCCGTCTCCAAGGAAGGAGAGAGAAGGAACAGGAAAGCCAGGGCCACAGGACACCAATCGGCCATCTACAGGTAACTGGACTACAGTCACATTTTAATCATTGCTCACCTTGAATGCCCAGGATACACAGCCTGAGAAGCTGCAAGTACTGGCCCAAGTTAGAGTCATCAGAGAGGAAGGAGTCTCTGTTGAGGAAATGCCACCATGAGGCATTTTCTTAATTAGTGATCAATGGGGGAGGGCCCAGCCCATGGCGGGTGGTGCCATCTCTGGGCTGCTGGGTCCTGGGTTCTATAAGAAAGCAGGCTGAACAAGTTAGAGGGAGCAAACCAGTGAGCAGCACCCCTGCATGGCCTCTGCATCAGCTCCTGCCTCCGGGATCCTGCCCTGTCTGAGTTCCTGTCCTGACTGCTCGGTGGTGAAGGGTGATCAACGGTGATGTGGTAGTGTGAGCTGGATAAACCCTTTCCTCCCCAGCTCGCTCTTTGGTCACGGTGTTTTGTAGCAGGAGTAGACACCCTAACTAGGACACTGCATCTCAGCCTTTTTCCTTAGACAGGATTTGTTTCATGTTGCTTACTCTGCACACATGTGCGGGCATGCAGAACAAACTCGGTCATGCAGTCATCCGAGGAGGTCAGAAGACAGTTTCTAAGTGTCAGTCTCTCCTTCCACCATGTGTGGAAGGTCTCTGGGTTTGGTGGCAACTGCCTTTCCCATGCTGCCAGCCTTGGCTTTTCTGGAACTGTGAGACGCCTGATTCCTGTTCCTCCCCACCCACAAGGTAGGGGTGGGTGTTTCCACTTGCTTCCACCCCTCCCATCCCATGCCCGTTCACTGGGGTCTCATTCCCTACAACCACCACCAAGCAGTTTCTGCTGTTTGTTTTCCCCCCAAGGACGGGTATGTGATATCTTAAGGACACACGAGGCATTGCTGCTGTTGTGGAAAGTTAACCGTTTACTGGAAGGAGCCAGGGTCATCTGAGGAACCCGGAGCCATCGCTCATTTCCAAGCAGACACAGCTGAGGACCAGTCCCCGGGGCAGAGCCTGGGCTGAGGCCACATTAACTAGGGCAGTGTGCTGATGCCGGCTCCTTAACAGCCCGGGTACAACCCTTGTCTCCAGCTTCCCTGGGTGCCTGTCATCCACAGCTCTGTTTGCTCCAGCCAGCAAGGTACTCCAGGACCCCGGGGATGACAGAATTTCTACTGCTTTGCAGCTAAGGGCTGAGTCTTATTATAGCCCCACCTGGTCACCTTTTTCTGCCAGGAGCCAACCAACCCTTCCCCCAGCCACAGCTTCTCTGAGCCCAGGCAGAGGCCCCTTCATTAAAGACTTGAGGAAGTCACTCCTGGATTGCCATTCTCTCTCTTTTCTCTTTGATCATGGTGGTTGGTTCTAGAAGTCCCTAAAGAGAGAACTGCTGGGGACTGGAGAGATGGCTCAGCGGTTAAGAATACATGCTTCTCTTGCAGAGAACCCGAATTCAGTTCCCAGCACCCATATTACGCATCTCATAACCCCAACCCCAGGGGTTCTGGTGCCCTCTTCTGACCTCTACACTCATATGAGCACACCCATTTGCACGCATGTGGACAGGCTCAAACACACACACACACACACACACACACACACACGTATACACATAAAGATAAAGTAAATAAAAAAGAAGAATTGGTAGTTGAGGAAACTTCAAGATGAAGGTGCCTTTGTTTCTCTCCCTGTTTCTGTGATAAAATATCCTGACATTAGCAACCAAGGGGAGATTGGCTCACAGTTCAAGGATACAGTCCAGCATGGCCAGGAAGTCAAAGGAGCAGGGACTTGAAACAGCCACAGTCAGGAACAGAGAAGATGATGAAGGCCGGTTCAGCTCCCCCTCTCCCCTTACACAGCCCAGTATCCCAACCAGGGAATGGGGCCGCCCACAGTGGGCTTTGTTTCATCCCTCAATTATACAGTCAAGATAACCACCCTGCGGCATGCCAGAGGCCCATCTCCCAGGTGATTCTAGACTCTGTCAAGCTGACAAATTAACACTAACGATAACAGAAAGCCTGCAAGATTACCTGTGTATTTGGATTTCAGGATATATGTCTTAGTTTGGATTTCTATTTCAGTGAAGAGATACTATGACCATAGCAACTCTTATAAAGGAAGACATTTAGTTGGGGCTGGCTGACAGTTTCAGAGGTTCAGTCCGTTATTGTCGTGGTGGGACATGACGGTGTGTAGGCAGACATGGGACCGAAGAAGGAGCTGAGAGTTCTATGTCTTGATTGGACTGCAGAAGACTGTGCCATACTGGACAAAGCTTGAGCATGTATTAGACCTCAATGCCTATCCCCCACAGTGACACCTTTCCTTTAACAAGGCCACACCTCCTCCACAAGGCCACACCCCCTCCACAAGGCCACACCTCCTTATAGTGCCACTCCTTACAGGTCAAGCATTCCAATACATGAGTCTAGGGGGCCAGATCTATTCAAACCACCACAATATAAATACACTTCTATGAAGGCACCCCAAAATTATAACATCTAACATGAGCTAAAGAGACTTTTGTAATCACTTTACATGTTGCAAAAACGTGGTGTAAAGTATGATTGACACGTGTGTCCTTGCCACTTGGGAATGCCCAACACAATTCAGCCAGACCTTTGGACAGCCGCTCCTCTGGTTGCTGTGGGTGTTGTCCCCACAACAAACCTTGTAGACTGGAGGTGTGTGGAGCGCAGCCAGCCACGGAGCACAGTAGGCAGCACAGAATGTCGCTTGTTCTCCCTGCTGATTCTGGGGCTGACGGTGAGCTATAGTCACAGCAGCAGGCATCAGCCAAGCTCAAAGCTGCAAGCAAGGTTTCTCCTGAAGGGGTCAAGAATCACTTTTGCACCATGACAAAGTTCAAAAGGTTACAAATTGACCCATGGTGGAGGGTATCTGTATGGTCACTCCCGGGTCCCAAGTTCGGAGCCCACTGGTGTCTACCCTGAGCAGGCCAAAGGTGGCCCAGGAAGCCTATGGAGCTGAGTGTGAATCCCAACCGCACTAGGGCACTGGTACCTTCTCTGAGTTCCTGTCTCACTGCAGAATGGGAGAATGCTTTCTCCATTGTGTCTCTGTGGTTGAGCACGCTTACATAGTAGCACTGAAAATGGCCTTCCTGCATTTCCTCCCAGCATCCTTTCCTTTGGGCCCTCCATCCGCAACATGGTCCCTTTTCGACTGGGATGTGTCCTCTAGAGCCTCACTACGGCAAGGCTCCCCGTCGCAATGTACTCATCTTGAACCTCAATGCAGACAGAGAAGACAGGCGAACGCATGCGCCAGGGGCACATCCAGGCATCCAGATTTGGGGCCTGAAACTTAGACAACCCAGAGCATCGTCCTACAAAACTATCAGCACCCGGTTTTGCTTGGGGCCTCAGAAGAGGCCTGCCGGGACTGCAAGGTTGGGGAGCTTGGGCTGCACCAGCTTCCCGCAGGACTTCGTTGATCTGCACGTTAGAAGGTCGCCCGCCACCGCTGGGTCCAGAGCCTTTGTGTTTGTGACCTCACAGCACTGTCTGCTCCTCCTGAAGCCTCTCCAGCAACACAGACCGAGGAGGTCAAAGTGTAAAGAAAGGGTACCAGAAACATGGTGCCTGTGCGCAGTCCCTCTGCCGAAACCAAGGTCAAGGCCGCTCTGGTCGTCCGTCCCTCAGAGCTTTTTCTAGTAGCCTTTGCCGTGGGACTCAGGCTGCCTGGCCATTTACTCCAGGCTATGGTCTGCCAGGCCCAGTTCCCGGTTGCCTTCGCTTCCAACTGCCATGGTGCCCCGGGCCCTAGTCCTCCTTCCCTCCTTATCCCCTCAGTTTCTCTCTCCCTCTCCCCTGCACACTTCCTTCCCTCCCTTCTACCAACTCTAGTTTGTCCCCCCTTCCCCCACCTTTTTCTCTTAGCGCCCCCCCCCCCCCCCCCCCCCCCCCCCCCGCCCAGGATAGCTGGGTTCTGGACACCGCTCAGTGTCCATCCGTTCCTGGGCTCATGATGACACCCCCCTATGCTTACTCAGGCCATCCTTCAGAACCACGTACACCCCCCAACCCATACAGTCCACCCCCCTGAGCTCACACAGGCCCACAGAGGCATTCTGGTGATGAGGAGCCATCCAGTCGCCTGAAAAGGGCTGACAGCAGACACAGCCCTGGTCGGCAGAGCAGGTCCCCGGCCAGCTGGTGCGGATGGGCCCGAGCCAGGCCATTATTGCCTGGTGCAGAGGTCGAGAGCCGCAGAGCGGCCGAGGCGCTAATGAAACACAAATGGGACATCTGTGTTCCGGAGTTCAGCAAACCGTGGAGAGCCAACTTTGCCAAGAGTTTATGTACTGCCGCACACAGAATGCGCCTCCAGACAGACTGCAGAGAACACCGGAGACCATTGCTCTGCTCCCCGACGCTATCTGGGGGCACGGTCCCTTGTGTATCGGGGTATAGGCATGGGACGTGCATGAGCTTCCCCAGACTCCTGGGTATGTCAAGAGAGGACGTGTGTGCGTGTGTGTATGTGTGTGTCTACGTGTCTATATGCGTGGCGTGTGTGTGCATGTGTATGTATATATACAGGCCTCTATCTCTCCCCACATTGCCCTAAGTACATCACCTTGGTGTCCTTCTCCAGCACCATCCTGTTGGTTGCCACGATCTATTCCAAGTCAGAGCACGGGACTGTGGAAGGGTGGGGTCCTGCACACTGATTTGGAACTACAACTGGGCTTGTCAGAAAGGGTGAATAGCGATGTCAGAAAGCCTGAGTTTCCTTGGACCTGCTGATCTTGGGACTGAATTTTCTGGGGCTTGGATACACTTAGCAGCCGCGTTGCTTCCTAGGCCCTTGGGTTAGGAGTTGGGGGTGATTATGCTTGGTATCTGACCAGCGTGGAGGCCTGCTCTTTCTGAAGTTGGCTTTCTCCCGCTGCCCACACTTTTTTGTGTGTGTAGTTATAGCCCTGGTTTGGAGAAGGAGGAACCAAAAGCTCCTCCTAGACATCATCCAGGACATGTGTTTTGCCAGACCAAGAGTTTGGATGAGTTAATGGGTCGTGAACCTGACAGCGGCTACTGCTGACAATGTCAGTACGGCCATGAGCCAATGGCCTCTGCTGAAGTCCAAATTTGGCACCGGCATCTTTCCTCATTGCCATCCCACCAGGTCCATTCTTCCTCAGCATCCATATGAAGATTCAGGATGAGTTTGTAGGGATGCCACTCTGAAGGCTCTTGAGTTACACACAGGGAGAGGATCCACCCTGGGTGTGCCTGTGAGGCAGATTCTGGCATTCTCAGAGCCGTCTTCGTCTCTCTGTTGAGACTCCAGAGTCAATTGCAGTTGCTCTAAGCTTCCCATTCCCCTTGCTGATGAGCAGCCCACCTACTGGCCTCCTGGTCGATGTGGAGAAACTTATGAATACTCTCTCCTTTATCCCCTTGCGTGCAGCTCAAAGCATCGAGGACCAGTCTGCCTGTGGAGAAAGACTTTACACACTCACGAGAGACTAACTCCATTCCCAGAAAACCTCACAGGCCACAGACAAGCGCTGTCCAACTCAGTCCCCACAGCAGCTCTGGAGTTGGGAGTTACGTGCTCAGCTCAGTGTCTCTGGTGGCAGCAACAAGGCCAAGGACAGAAAGCAACCTAGTGACTGAGCCGGTGCTCACCTCAGGGGGAGGGCTGGAGGGCAGTAGATGACAGGAGGGTGTCCCGTGACTTGAGGGTTCAGGGGCTACAAATGACTCTTACTCATAATCCCTTGGTCACCTACGTGACCAACCGCGTGCCTACCACCTCCAGTGCACCGCTAGAAGGAAGCGTCCCGCTGCATCTTCAGAGGAGGGAACTCATCCGAATTCCGTGCTCTCACAGGCTTTAGTCTTTGCACCAAACTAAAAAAGTCTTGCTCTTTTTGAAATTAAGGAGCAGAGATCTGTCCAGTGCTGGAGTGAGGGGGCAGCACTGGCTTCTACTGGATGGGTGCTTTCTTTGGGGGTACTCCAGCCTCTGGAGGGGTACCTGTTCCTGGTACCCCTGAGTCTGGCACACACTTGGTTCTCTGGCAGGGTGCCTCTGGCGTTTGTTGAGTGACTGAATGAGCACGTGCCTTTGTGGCACGCTCTCCTGAGCATCTGTTTAAAGGAGGAAGTCTGCTGTGGTTCAGGCTTAACTAGGAGCTGGGCATGCTCTCAGTAGGCCTAGAGAAGGTATCGGGTTATGCAGTGAGTTGGGAAGGTCGGGGCTAGCACAGAGCTTATAACAGCCAGAACACTGCCAGGAGTATCCTGTGTGTGTCTCCCATGGCTGGGAGTCTTATGGAGGGGGCTCATGTCTGAGTGGAAGGAGAGAAAAAGCTGGTAAGGATCTGAGGGATGGCTCTCAGGGACTGTTGTTTCTCTCAGGGGCAGGTCATTGGGCTCTCAAGCTGTGCCCAGTTCCCTCTCTGGGCCAAGGAGAGCAGCCGTGCAGATAAGGAGCTACCGTGAACAATTTCTCCAGCTTGGGTTCTGAGGGGAAGAACTGTCACTTGACTTGGAGCTCCACCAGGTCTTGGAGGTTCATCTGGGGCCCAGAGGTGCCCGTCCATCTTTCCCTGAAGTTGACCACGGGCTGGGATAATGGTCCTCGGTCTCTCCAGCTCCAGAGCCCTGGCTCTGTCTGAGGAAGGCTCGGGTCCTTGCTTCGTACTGCCGGACCTGAACTCTGCTCAAAAGTGCTCGGTAGGCAGAATGGCAAGCAGGGGAAAGGCTTTCCTGTGCTATTTCGGGCCCGCTGGCCTGAGCATGTATCGCTTACTGAAGCAGAGAATTGCCTGATGACTCATTTTTGTATATTTTCGTTTCCAAACATAAACAGTTTTTGCATATTTCCTGCAGATGGGGGGTTATATTTAATAATCTCTGTGTAAGAAGGCTGGAAGCAGCGGATAGGAAGTAGGAGGTGGCAGAGGAGTAGGGCAGCGTGACCACAGAGGTTGGGGGGGGGGAGGTCTGACGTGGGCTTTGAATGTAGGTGTGGATTTCAGCCTGAGGGAGCTTTGGGAAGGGAGAGGCGCAGAGCCGGTACAGGATGGGACTGACTTGGGAGGTGGCCGAACATGGCCAGAGAGGCTTTAGCGCCTGTTTCTGATTTCTAGGAGGAATGTTGGAGCATGTGTGACCCTAGGATAAAGTGATCCTCCTGCCTCTGCCTTCCTTCTGTCCTCGCTCCAGCCTTGGCCCTAGGCGCCTACACACCATCCCCACCCACAAGTAGCTCAGGTCTAGAGCAGGGCTGTGTATCCACTGTGCTTCCCAACGAAGACAGGCACGGCAGCACAGTTGTTCAGGCCTTGGCCACCCAGGTCGGATTTGGGATCCTGTCCTAGGTTCATTGCTGTTTTACCTTCCTTACAGTGGCTGAGACTTAGGCTGCTGATAATGCTGTAGCCTGGGGGGGGATTCTGTTCCCCCAGACAATGGCCCGTTGCTGCGGCTAACGGTAGTTCTATCCAAACCACTATCTTTCAACTAAAACTCTTCAAAGGCTGGGGTGAAAACCTGTGAGCTCAAAGAATAGCAACTGGTTTTCACTCTTTGCTGGTGTCCTGGAAGTCACCCCCTTCCAGGCTGCCCCAACTCAAAACCAAACCCAGTTAAACTCCTCCCTGTTCCGATCAACCAGTTACTAACCCTACCTCTCTGAGCCCTGGTTAATTTTATTTAATTAATGCAAATGCAACACATCTTTGCACAGTTAGCAAGTGCGGTGCAAATGTAGCGCACCTTTACCCAGTTAACGCAGTATCCGCAGCATAAACAAACGTAACACATCTTTGCCCAGTTAAAATAATATTGCACAACAATTCAGTGGGTTTTTTTTTTGGGGGGGGGGTTCTTAAAGGCAACAAAACAAACAATAAAAATACAGTCCCAGGGGCTGGAGAGATGGCTCTGTGGTTAAGAGCACTGGCTATTCTTCCAGAGGACCTGGGTTAAATTCTCAGCACCCACATGGCAGTTCACAGCTGTCTGTAACTCCAGTTTCAGAGGATCTGACACCTTCACACCGACGCACATAAGATAAAGTTAAATAAACTGTTAAAAAAAAATACAGTCCCAGTTCTGTGACTTCCTTGCGTGGAAGCCCTGTAAGTCTCCACAGCCCCAAGATGAGATCCAGAACTCTGAGCATGTCGCTCAGGGCCTGTCTTAATTACTGTTCTCTTGCTGCGAAGAGACACCATGGCTAACAAATTCTTCTAAAAGGAAGCATTTAATTGGGGGCTTGCTTGCAGTTTCAGAGGGTGAGTCCATGATCATTATGGCAGATGAGAAGGCGCAGTGCACTGGAGCAGCAGCTGAGAACTTTCCATCCTACTCCATAGGTGCTTGGTAGAGAGAGACTGGGCCTGGCATGGAGTTTTAAAACTTCAAAGCCCACCCCCAGTGACACACCTCCTCCCACAAGGCCACACCTCCTAGTCCTTCCCAAACATTTCCACCCGCTGATGGTCAAGCATTCAAACACATGAGCATACAGGGACCACTACTCTCTTTCAAGCCACCACAGGGCCTGTGGTGACCTGTCTGAAGGCTGGGTTATGTGTGTGTGGTTGATCTGCTGAGCACTTCTCAGACTCAATCTGACCCTTGCCCTTGGGTAAGCCCACCATCACCCAAAGCTGTACTGTAGCCTCCTGACTGCCTCACTGGTCCCTCCACACTTTCCACCAGGTACTCGAGACAGCCACTAAAACACCACCAACTCACACGACCCTTGGAGGCACCCTGCCACACACATACGCGGAATGAGGTCCAGACTTCTTACCCTAGTAGAGTAGGGTGTACTCACCCTTCCATGCCCCACGCCCTCTGTACAGCAGCATCTCAGTGTCTTAGTCACTGCTCTGTTGCTGTGAGGGGACACCATGACCACAGACACTCTTATAAAGGAAAACATCTACTTGAGGCTTGCTCACAGTTCAGAGGTTTAGTCCATTATCACTACGGTGAGGAGCATGGCAGTGTGCAGGTAGACGTGGTGCTGGAGGAGGAGCTGAGAGTTCTACATCTGGATTGACAGGCAGCAGGAAGCAAGAGTGAGGCACCGGGCCTGGCTTGAGCTTTTGAAACCTCAATCTTCCAGTGACACACTTCCTCCATCGAGGTCACACCTACTCTGACAAGACCACGCATCCTAATCCTTTCAAATAATACCATTCCCTGTGGGCCCATGGGAGCCATTTTCATTCAGACCACCACCATTAGGCTTGTGACCACGACAGAAAATATTCCTTCTGAGGCTACGTTCTGACAGGCAGCATAGCTTCTACTTGGCCTTCTTGAGACACTCATTCTTGGAACTGGTTGCTAGCTTATAACAGAGCGTAAGCCACCAGTGAAGTGGACCACAGGGCTGACTACAGCCAAGGTGAGCCATGTGAGCCAGCCTTCTTAGGAAAGAGCCCTCCATCCTGGGCCAACTGCGCAGCTGAGACTCTCGTGGGCAGATGAGTAAGCAGTTCATAGCCAAAGGAGCCTACAGGAGGTAGAAAGAAGGGGAGGGTGGTGGCCTGGGAAATGATATTATCTATGTATTTATTGAGTGCCTGGCGGTTTGAACACACAATGCTTTTCTGATGTGGGAAACCAAGGCTCTGATAACAAAGCAAGACATATCTTTTATTCGTGGTCACTCTAGTGCAGAAGGGCCAGAGACAACAGAGACACCCACAAGTCCCCCAGGAGACCTACCCTCTCCTCCTTCCTTCATAGACCACAGGCCAGTGAGCCCTGTCTTGTCTGTCTTGACTGCCCTCCTGAGCTCATGGAGTTTCTTCTTGGGTGTTGTGTTGGATGGACCTTGAGGAAGAGGATAATGTGGTGAGCTGGGGTCAGTGGGGACACTGGTCAGGAGCAGGTCAGTTGTCCCCCAGTTTCACTCTGCTGACCTTGGGAGGGGTCTTGCCTTTGTGAGTTTTTCAAAATCTGCTCTCACCGAAAGATCATCATTAGAGGAGCCCCCATCACAGAGCTTTAGGCACGGAGCTGGCACTCTGCGGCCTTGCTGGACGCTGGCTTGGTGTCTGGTCGGCCTGTCTGCAAAGAAGAGTTCCAGTGCCCTACTGACGTGTGGAGGAACCACGCCCTGATCATCTTGTCCCCGCAGCTCCCAGGAGCTAACTGGGCACTTTTCTTGCCTGGTCTTTTCTAGAAACGGTGGAAAGACTTTGTCTAGACCCAAGCTCTTGGCATACCCTCTCAGCTCTTGTCCCAGCTGGGCCCAGAGCCACTGAGAAGCTGACTTAGGGGGCTTCTGGAAGCCCCATTCCCCTCCCGCCCATGGATCTGGTTGCGTGTGGAGAACAGGGACCTTGCAGGCTGCTTTCATGCGCAGTCCAGCTCCCAAAAGGCTGTCTCTTACACTAGCGCAGGCTTTCAACTATGACATCACCATGAATTTTCTTTCTTCTGACTACAGAATGAGCCTGAGTCCTTACAGAAAATGCACAGATTGACAACGGAGCAAACAGCAGGTAGCTATGGTCACTGTTCTGTTGGATTTGCGCTTTCTGTATCTCTGCTTCTCTGATTTCCTCGACTTGTCTACCTCATCTGTCTAATATTGTGATGGAAACTCTGGCCTTCTGTTCCTCTTCTCTACCCCCCTTTCTTTCCTTTCTCTCTCTCTCTCTCTCTCTCTCTCTCTCTCTCTCTCTCTCTCTCTCTCTCTCTTTCTCTCTCACACACACACTCACATACATCAGGCTGGCTTCAAATTTGCTACGCAGCTGAAGATAACCTTGAATCTCTGATTCATTCACCTGAGTACTGGGCACCATCACACCTGGTTCACGTGGTGCTGGGGGATGAACCCAGGGTGTGATGGTTGAGGTTAATGTCAAGTCGAATCCTTCGTAGAGAGCATCACCTGATCACCTTGATATCGAAAGGCCCATCATAAGGAGGCACAGTTCCGTAGCAGCCCAGACGAAAAGGCATGGCAAAAGGAAGATCGCTCGTCTTTTGCTCGTCTGGCCTTCCTTCTTGTTGCTGAGTTGGTTTACCCCTTTGCTGCTGATACCTACGCCGCTATCAGAACCAGCGTTCCAGGCTTCCATCAAGGACAGAGGGTCAGTGACTCTCCAGAAACCTTCCAGGTTTTGGTGCCAGAGTGGGACTTTTGTGGCATCCAGCCTACTGGTTTCTCAGCCTCTTAGGTGTGACCCAGCCGTTGTTACTATTTCAACTTAAACTGATTTAATTATATATACCATTGGCTCTGTTTCTCTAGAGAGCCCTGGCAAATACGTGGGACTTCATGCTTGTTAGGTAAGCACGGTACCAACCCAGGTCCCGCTCCAGCCCCCATGGACCCTCTCTGAGGTTCCCAGCCCCAAAGGCTGCTCAGCAGATGCCGAGACCTCTCTTGCTGTTTCCTTAGTCTGCTTTCCTGTTTCTCTTTGAAGGACTTGTCTCCAGATCTAGCCGTCACATCTGCTGGTCCCTGACTGTCCACCTGTGATCGAGAGAGGATGAAAACTCTGGAAGAGAGATGCTTTTCTGTTCCAGACTGCCGCTTATCATTGTACCATGGCTTGGTGGCCATCTGGCCATTCTCTTGGGACACCAAAAGATCAGAGCCTGTAATTACTTGTCCTGGACTGCGCCCTTCAAAGAGGATGTCATGATCCGCCGAAGAGCAGGACACTCAGATATGTGGGGAGGGCGAGGTACTAGCCAGCTGCCAGGATACTGAGGGAGCATGGCAGGCTGGGTTTCCCCAGGATCCCTGTCAGACTCTCACCCTACCCATTTCTTAGCAGGGTGTCCCCCTGCTGGGTTGCTGACCAGCCACTGGACTTCATTTTTCACTGCAAAGCAAACCGGTTCCATTGGGTCTTCTACTGAGGTGGGAAGTGCAATTTCATAAAAGCATTGAATTGGGTGGTGGGGAGGAAACTGCTAAGAGGGTGGATCAGTTTGTCCTTGTTTTCATGGTAGTTGCCATGGTTCCTAGAGTCCTGCCTCCCTAGAAACCAGTGGTCCAAGAGAAAAATCAGACCAACTTATCTTCTAATGGACTTGTTTCTGCTCCTGCCATCACCTTTCAACCATCCTTAGGTCGTCAGCTTCACCTGTCCCAGCTTTCCAATGGCCTTGATGATTCGGCTCTTGTCATTTTGGGGTGTGTGTGACGTGTAGCGGAGGAACACCTGTTTCTTCTTGCCTGCCTTCCTTGCCACCTTTAAATCAACTAAGTTTAATCTCTCAAGCCAGTTTCCATCCATCATTTATCTTCTTCCAAAACCTTACTCCCATCCTCCTCTGCTTTGCATCTTCCCCGTGTTTGTCTCTTGGGTTAATAGTTCTGCAGTCCTGTTACTATCATCTGCAATTCATCCAATGGCTATTGACATTTTGTTTTATATTTAAGTGGACCAAATCCTTGCCTCGCATGCTTTTCCCTACTTCCTTGCCAGCATCTTCAGGGGAACTGGCTGGTTTCAATGCATGGTAATTCATGGTAATTTTTTTTTTGTGTGGGCTTGGCGATATTTGCCAGGTTCTCTTCATGCTTGAGGAGTCGAGTGCCATCTTTGGAGACTCTGGCTCACTTGGTCACTCTTTCCTTACTGTAAGTCCCCAAAGAGACTACCCCACTGTTTCTTGGTGCTGACTTTGGCTGTGGAGCCATCTTGACCAGCTGCAGGTTTTCCTTCTCATGGGCAACCTGCTTTTTCTACCTCTGTCTCAGGAGGACTCACCTTTATCCTTGAAGCTGTGTGCAGTTAGTGAGCAATGACAAAGTTCCTGGTTGTTGCAGAAGACAGTCTTCTAAGCCAAACGGCTGCCTTCATTATCAGATCAGCTGTGTCCATTTCAAGAGTCCATCGCGTCTAGCTTGTTGACTTGACATCCCTCATAGACGGAGGGGGTAGGGAGGGTCATTGGACCCTCACCTAAGAACCCAGCAGCTCCTCCCAGCCATCTGTATACAATTCTACTCTAATTGCCTAGGACCTTGGGGGTCTCAGGAGGTGCTAGGGGAAGTTAATTGAAAGGGGGACTCTGGTGTGGGAGAATTGTCTGTATTCTGTCAATCATGTATTTTAATAAAATGCTGATTGGCCAGGCAGGAAGTAGAGGTGGGTCAACCAGACAGGAAGTAGAGGTGGGGTGATGAGAACAGGAGAATGCTGGAAAGGAGGAAGCCCATTCCTCCCATTCCAGCCCAGGCCACCAAAGAAGCAACATGTGAGCTGCCCCAACTGAGAAAGGTACTGAGCCACATGGCTAACATAGATCAGAATAATGGGCTAATATAAGCTACAAGAGCTAATAAGTAGCCTGAGCTAATGGGCCAATCAGGTTTATAACTTATGGAGATCTCTTGTGTGATTTTTCTTTGGGGCTTGCCAGCTGTGGGGTATTGGGCAGGACAGATACCCTAACAAGCAAGCCCCTTCATGTAACAGGACTCCTCTTCTGCCATAAAGATGCCATGGTCCATGTTGGTTAAAGACTGTACAGTGCAGCTGCGTTTGGTTTACCCACACTCCTGCCAGTGACCTGTCACCCGTGGTTTGTAAGTAAGCCCAAGGAACCTGTTAGTTCCCCGGGGTGAAGTTGTATTTCCGTTTGTCACTGGGGCCTTATGAGGAAGGGTGGATGTGGTTTATGTCTCCCCAGGGAAGGACTCCTCACAGCAAAGGCTAGGACCTGTTTTTCTAGAGAGGTTTGCAGACTATGCAGATTTTTGATCTGTTTAAAGTTGTCCGTGCGAATAGTGACACTGTGGTCTGGGTGGCATAGTGAGACCTTGGCCATAGCTTTTATGGTTGACAAGGCTGCTGCTCTTACAGAGGACCTGGCTTCAGTTCCCACCACTCACATGGCAGCTCACAACTGTCTGTAACTCCAGTGACTTGTAGGGAGTCATTGTTTCCAAAGACCCATTCGAGATCAGGGTGGGCATGTGTGTTTTTGGAGGATGAGAACGTACAGGGAGGCCCGGGCAGGGAGAAGAGCAGGGCTGGACTGGACATAGTGACATACACCATACCACTTCAATTCCAGGACTTAAGAGGCAGAAGCAGGGGGCTGGAGAGATGGCTCAGAGGTTAAGAGCACTGGCTGCTCTTCCAGAAGCTCCTGAGTTCAATTCCCAGCAACCACATGGTGGCTCACAACCATCTGTAATGAGATCGGGCACCCTCCTCTGGTGTGCAGGTATACATGGAGGCACATGGAGAATGTTGTATATATAATAAATAAATAAATCTTTAAAAAAAAGAGGCAGAAGCAGGAAGATCGCTGTGAGTTCTGGGCTAGCCTGGTCTATATGGCAAGTACCAGGCCATCCAGGGCTATATAACGAAAAACCTGTGTCAACACAACAGGGAAATGAGCAGGGGCTGGTGTGGGTGATTGGATGGATGCTTGGCGTACTCAGATTGCGAGGTGTGTTCAGCAAGGACCCGTTTGTCACCTCTGAGGTGGGCAGGGTGGTGGGGTGTTGTCTGAGTGCATGGGACCAATTCTTGTATGATCTGTGCTGGGTGGAGCAGTCTGAGCTTTAAGACCCACGGGGCGTGTGGCTCAAACACCCCCTAGCAGCCCTAGACTTTGTGGGTCATATCACTCATGCACCCTATTGGGACACTCTTGGTCTCAGGCTCCTGTGAGTCACATGATCTACAGACCACCAGCGGACATGGGGGAGAAGACTGGTCATTCCAAGCTCACTGGACCCAGTGTGGGATCTATAATCGACGGCAAGTGGACAGTCTGGATCCTGTAGCTCCTATGAGTCCTCTTAGGGCTGATCCCGAGCCTGTGTGCATCTGCAGAGCTAACGCTGCTCCTCTCCCCCTTTCCCTGCCCTTCTCTTAACTCTTCTATTGTTCAAGGCTATGTAGTTATCCACTTGTGTCTGCAGAGGAACTTTTGAAACACAAGTTGTATCTTGGCATGCCCAACACACCATAGGTTCTCAACAAATTTGTGTCAAATGGATAAATGCGCCCACCGAAAGGCAAGCGGTCTCCTGGTCCTCAATGGTGGCTCTCCATGCGCCCACACACTGCAGGGCACACGTAGGAGGCATACCTCTTGCTCATCGGCCTCTCTCGAGCTACCAGGATTCATTCATAATCACACAGTTAAGTAAAATTTATGTTTGGTGGAATTAGCTGGGCTCCCCAAGGGCAGCAGAAACCAGAGGGACTGTTCCATTTCAAAGTCCCCACTCCCCGTTTAAAATAGTTTACCATTCTTTTGTGGCACTGGTGGCGGAAGTCCTGGAGGCACACGGCCGCTTATTTACTGATCCACAGATGACGGATGGTAGATCCCTGCTTCTTTTGGACGGGAAAACTTGAACAGCTTGTCTGCACCTCTCCACTCGGACATTAAATCAACATGGCTCTATTAGTGGCCTTGGGATGCCAGCTGAGCTGTCTCTGAGCCTGTCACCGTGATGTCTTCATCTGTAACCAGAGCAGACGTGAGCTCCTGGCAGCTTCAGGAGGTGACAACAAATCCAATTAGCCCCTCTCCATGGCGCCGCAGTACTACTGCGAAACGGCCTGACAGGGAGAGCGACTGCGGTACCCTGCACAGTGGGACACAGCGTTTGTGGGGAGGGGTGGGAGGGGAGGAAACAAAGGACTAAGCTTAATTGTTGGAGTCACTTTCTGCACGAGTGGAGACCCCGTGCCAGCTCGGCCTGTACCAGCCAGCCCCTCCCATCCTCGTGTGGCTGACATGGCTGCCAGGAACCCAGCTGATAGCCAGTCCCTACTTGGAAACCTTGCTTGACTTTGATGGTGTTTGTCTTGGAGGACAATTAACGACCCCATTCTCTTCTTCCTCTTCTAGGCTTCCTTCCTTATTCTCAACATCATTCCTTACCCAGAACCCCCTGCAAATGTGGGTGCCTGTGGGAAACCAACACAGGGCACCTCTCTAAGTCAAGGTGGGTGCCCCACAGCAGACAGATGTTTTCTGATGGAGGTAGGGTGGAGGTGGAGCTAGGGACACTCAGGGAGAACAGGGCAGGAGGCACAGGGAAGGAGTCTGCAGCCTGGGGCATCTGGGGCGTCGTGCAGGAGTTGGGGAAGGGGAGCCTCTGGGAGGCTGAGGTTGGGACTTTGGCTGTGTGTGTGGATGTGGGGGAGGATCCAGGTGAAAGAAGAAAGCCAACACACTCCAAAGACACAGCCCAATGGGAGGAGCTCTTGGGAAGGGGGACCTGGGGTTCACAGGTACTTCTAAGAGGAGCACAGTGCTGGAGGGTTTGGGGGTCATTTACTCTCCAAGAATGACTCCCTTGTAAGGCATGGGAGGTTCGCAGTCATCCTCCAGGCTCAGAAGGCCTGTCTGGAACCAAAAAGAGCCCAGGAGAGGATAAGGAGGGGAGCAGGTATGGGGGGACAGTCCTACGAAAGGGACCCCTGAAGTCTCAGATATGAATGGGAATTGCAAGAGGGGGGCCAAGAAAAGGAACAATATAACAAGAATAGAGCAGCCGCTGACCACTGCAGCTGTCCAGTCTGCATGGCCTTACCCCTACTCCTCCACCATGATAGAAGGATGGCGTGATGGATGGATAGTACCAAAGAAGAAGTTGTAGGAAGCAGGCACCCTCCTTGGGGACTAATGGAGCCAGTAGGCCTCTCCTGAGTCTGGGGTCCTTGCACACCCCGTTCATGGACTCTGAGCCTCCCTCATGTTTACTTTTATGACACCGGGTGAGAGGCAAGTGCCTCCTGGGCTACAGCGGGCATCTGAGGGAGAAACTCGGAGACTGATGGTGCTCGGCCATCATCTTCCTTCCTGTTCCCGTGCCCCTTGTGGTCTTCACTTTCCTGCCTCCCTGGTGAGCACCAGGAGGGGAAAGAAGCAGGGCTCTGCCTGCAGGAGAATGCCTCTGGAGTTCAGTGGTGTGAGCTAGGCCAAAGTCACATTCCAGGCAGGACTCAGTACTGCGTTCTTGCTGGAGGGAGGCAGCGGGTGGGAATCTGTGGGCCTTGCTGTTGGAGCCAGCAGGATTCCAGTCAATGGCTAACGGCTGGCAGCGCAGGGGTCTCTGCTGCCAGCTCCGTGGTGCTCTGTTGCTTTCTGCCACAAGCTGATACCATCTACCTGTAGGGGCTGGCAGCACCTGGGCCCTTGGGGTGAGCGATAGAGAGAAAAGAGGCTGGGAATAGGGGAAGGGACCAGGAAGTGGCTTTGTGGTCCTTTTTTGGGAAGCAGGCTGTTGAGAATGTACATCATCACACTCCAGCTCATCCCAGATTAATTGGGCAGGATATAGAGGCAGCTGGCCGGCGTGTGGAGCGGTGGAAGACTCGGCGGGCGCCGGATCACCGGACAGCTTTTGGAACTGGCCCCAGTGCTGCCAGGCACAATTATTTTCAGCAATATCTTAGGATTGTGGACTTTGGCATGCAGTCTAAGGACCTATTTGCCATCTCACAAACTGATGCAATCCTTGATGCAAGATGATATTCTGAGGCTGGATTTGAGGGCTTCAGCCTCCGTCCCCTGCTGTGATAAATGGGAGCTGTGTATTGGGGGATGGGGTAGAACAAGGCTGGGGTACCCAAGGGACAGCTCACAAAAGGTCTTGGAGTTGACCTGCAGTCCTGTGCCAAAGGGATGCTCCCCTAATTTCTACCATTAGTGCCTCCCCCAAACCTTGCATGACCCCCAAGATTTGGTCAAGTGGTCTCCTGCCTTCCCACTATGCCAATCCTATTTAGGTTTGTAGTGTGGCAGTTTCTTACTACTGGTTACCATGAGACTAGGCACTCCTTGGAGAATTGTGTATTGTCATCTCATCCCTCCAATACAATACACAGCAGACATACAGTGTTTGGGCAATTGGCCACCATTGCTGGGAGGCTGAGGGTTAGCCTGGGGTCTTACTCCATGGCAGAATGCTTGTCTAGCATTTGCAAGGCCTTGGGTACCGTCCCTGGCACCACTGCACAAAAACAGAAGTATTGAAAAGAATCTTTTTAAAGATCAGTAGAGCTGGAGAGACAGATCAGCAGTTAAAGGTGCTTCCTGCCACCCCGGATGGCTCCAGTTCAGACCTGGAACCCACATGGCAGAAGGAGAGAAGTGACTCCTCCTTGTCCGCTGACCTCCACATGATCCTTGGGGAGGATCTCCAGAGGAGGCAACACCATTGACTGGGTCTCTGTTTCCCGAGTGGGTAGTTCTTTCTCTACACTTAAGCAGGAGTATAGAGGGCAAGCAGGTGAAGTTTGTCTGGAAGGAAGGTAGCCAAGGAAGATGGACATGGTCTCTGGACTCTATAGACCTTTATCCTGCTCAAATCCAAGGCTCTCTGCCCTTGAAGCCCAGAACAAGGGCCTTGTCCATAGTCTCCTGCAAAGGAGTCTCTGGATTACAGTCAGACTGACAGTACATCCATGCTGTCCTCTCCATCTGCTTCAGTGGGGATGTAGAAGGATCCAGAGAGGCATTGGAAAATGGAGGTCCCGAAGCCTTGGGCTCAGAATAAGGAGGCATTGTGAGGGCCCTCAGAAAGGAGTTCGGAATCCAGGGGCTCAGGTGGAGGGGGCAGGAGTCAGCGAGAAGGACCTGGTCCAAGCCACGGGAAGGTTTTTGTCTCTTGCTTTCTCCAGCTGTGGGCGCAGGATCTTGACCTCTGGATAGCAGCCCTGCTTAGCTGTGAAGTCACAGCAGATGGGATCATTCAGGAGAGGTCCAGAGATGCCCAAGGTAGTTTTCTGCTGGGTGGCGTGGTCCATGTGTAGGCTTCATGATGGCAGGAGCCATAGTCATTGTATCACCTGGTTCAATGCTCAGGATGGTGCCACCCATACAAAACATACTCGGTAAATGGCTGAATTTAGCCACATCTCCCCAGCTCACCATTTGGGGAACTGCCTCAGTTGCCTTATGTCTAAACAGGTGTGGTTTGAAAGAAAATGTCCTCCAAAGGGAGCCGCACTAATAAGAGGTGTTGCCTCTTTGGAGGAAGTGTGTCACCGTCAGGGTGGGCTTTAAGGTCCCTTTTGCTCAAGCTTCCCTCAGTGTGACTTTCAGTTGACTTCCTGTTACCTGCAAGATGTAGGACTCTCAGCTGTTCCTCCAACACCATGTCTGCCTGCACACTGCAATGCTCCCCTTCACGACGATAATGGACTGAACCTCTGAAAATGTAAACAGGCCGTCCCAATTAAATGTTTTCTTTATAGAGTTGCCGTGGTCACGGTGTCTCTTCACAGCAATAAAAACCCTAAGACATCAGGAATGTCCAGTCTGAGTCCCGTGGGTCACATGCGTCCCAGGATAGCTATGACCAAGACCAAACACACATGCAAATGACACCATACTGTAATATGGAAAGGATGGAGACCTTGGCCTCTAAACCACGACTGTTTCCTGCTTTATCCAGCTCTAGAATGGTAGCAAGGTGGCCTTTCTTACAGGACAAGTTCAGAGGAAGACTCCACAGAAATGAGCAACATTAAAAGGACAGAGCAGGGTCTCCCGTGGGAACCTGGGTCCTATGTGTCACTGACTGCCTCGGCCAGTCCCTCCTCCTCTCCCTCCATTCTGCCCACTTCTTCTCCAGTTCTGAAATGGCTCTGCATGTTGGCTCGTGGGGACATGCATGGGCCTGAGCAGTCCGCCCATCTTTTCCCTCCATTAGACACAGTGTCATCCTCTGCCCAACCTCAGCTGTACCTTACACCCTCCTCCTCCCCACACGGGCACCATGTCTCATCTCAAGAACGCAGACCTCTTAATTTTCCTTCCACATATTTACATGCTTGTGTATATGCAAATCATATGCCATTACGGTCGGTGAAATAAGCAAGACGCTTCATGATACCGTGCGTGGAATCCGAGGCCATTGATCTCGTAGTGAGTGTAGCAGTGATAAGCAGAGGCTGGGGGTGGGGTGGGGGATGGGAAGAGTTGGCCAGTGGATATTAGGGACACTGAGATGGGAAGAGGAACTTCTGGAGTGCTGTGTGCACAAACGGCAATAGAACATGATAAAGTCATATAGATTTGGGAATGGTCAGAAGAGAGGATTTTTGGACGTCTTCAGCACAAGGAAATGTCAGCTGTCGCAAGTGGTGGATACACGTAGTACCTTGATCAGGTCTTTCCACAGTGGGCTTTATTTTTATCCCATCATGTGGCACCCTGTGATTGTATGTTATTGTTATATGCCATTAGATATAGAACAAATGTGCCAAGGGTTGGGGATGGCTGGGTGGGAACAAGTGTTTGCCACACAAGCCTGAGGGCATGAGATCTACCCCTGGGACCCTCGTAAAACATGGGGTTTGGTGGTCCACATCTGTATTCTCAGAGATCCTGCATTGATGTAGGGTGGGGGAAAGCAGTAGTAATCAGCTTGGTGACCTGAGGCCACCTAGCCTGGAGTATGCAGCATAGCAACTAAAACAAGAGAGGCCTTGCCTGCCTCTGAACCAAAGTGGTGGAGGGAACTGACATCCACAGGTGTACTGTGGTACCCAGGTACCCAATCTCACACACATACAGTCACCCGGAAAATAACTAACTACAAAACATTTCCTTAAGAACCACGCCCTGCTATGTATTTACTTCCTACAACTTGAGTCTTCCCAATTAACACGGCCTTCAGTTTATCCAAGTTGTCTAGGGAGAGCTCTCTGGTTCATGGACGATTCTCCCAGCCGCAGCCATGGACTCTGCTGTTTGAGAGTCATGTAGCATGGTGCTCTAACAAACATTCTTGTACCTGTCAGTTTGTAGAAGCTGCTGGGTGGCAGGGTGGTGGCTGGAAACCCCTGGCTGCTCTCATCGGAGGGTGGAGTCTACACCCCGACTTCATGGTTCTTGACCTCTTTGACCCACAGAATGAGGCAGATGGAATGTTGTGAGACTTTGGGAGCCTGGCTTTCAGGACTTGGTGCTCCCATGGGATCTGCTGGGAACACACCGTCTGTGAGTGGCAGGAGCTATATCCACTTATGAAGCCATAAGTAAGTTACCTGCTTGGCCTCCCGTGACCACCAGAAGCTGGAGTTGCCCTTTTCTTGACTCTGTCCCAGACTCTCTTCAGGGTATGAGTGGTTTTAGGAAGAACAACTGTCAGGCTCAGAGACCTGTTCATAGATACCTGATAGGTATCTAGCAGGAAGGAGGGAAGAGAGATCAAGTAAGGGTGTGGTTTTAAGAGCCATCCTGAGCCCAAGCTTTATTCCTGTGGCCCTGAGGAGAGGAAGTTGTGAGGAGAGAGCAGGACTCATTTCTTTTCAGATCTTCCTTCTCTGGGGCAGGGGTATGCTCCCTGAGGAGCTGGTGGGGTGGGGGTTGAGAGGACATCAATAATCCCTTAGGTACTGGGCACTGAGGCCTGGGTCAGCCGGGCCTGGTATGACAATCAGTTTGAAAGGTCAGTTTGCCCCACTTAGAGTCACCTTGGAAGAGAAACTGAATGGGGACTACCTAGGTCCCCCTCTCTGGGCATGGTTGTGAGGGATTATTCTTGCTTGTCAATTGATGAAGGAAGACCCAATCCACTGTGGAGAACACCATTCCCTAGACAGGCATCCTGAACAGTGTAAGAGACCCTTTCCTTTCAACTTAGCGTTCTCTTTCCACAAGCCCAAAGGCAAGAGTGATGCTACACACTCCTGTCGTCCTATGCTCCACTTCTGCACAGCTTCTGGGACATATACCTACACACACAGACACACACACACAGACACACACAGACACACACACAGACACACACACAGACACACACACATGACACATACACACGCACATACACACACACATACACACACACACACACACACACACACACACACACACACACACACACACACAGAGGGAGCTGTATTTAAATTAATAGGCCTCAGAGCTAAGAAGTGCTGCCCTGGGGACTGCTGGTCATCTCTGGGATGCCCTGGTAACCATGGTCTCTAGGTCAAGGCAGTGCTTCAGAACCCACTGCAACCTACCGGTGGGCCTGAGTCTAGGTCCTTGTTCACAGAGAACGAGCTTCTAAAGCACAGGGATCTGGAAGGAGCCAAGTATGTTCTGAGGAGAGGGCTAGGGCTCAGTTTCTATGCTAGGCTTGGATCATCCACGATGGGCCTTCCATATATTAGGGGAGAAGTGACCAGCAACAGATTATCATGGGGTTCCTGCTGCTTTTATGGAAGGAGTCTTCTTTCCATGGTTGTGAAAAGAACATTCCAGAAGACATGCATCTCCTGGTGGAATTTGGGACTTAGGAAAAAAACTAATAATGAAAATGGAACTCCAGCTTTGTAGATGCTAACCAGGTTCTCCATCACTGAGCCACCCCCAGCCTAGGTCTTTGGACATAGTAACCTTGATGTTCCTGAGGCTGTTTCCTCACTTTAGGGTTCGTTCACGTCATTGTCTTTTCCAGTGTCTCTTCTTTGTCTTTTGTTCCAAGAGGTCCCAGATGGGAATAAGGTGTCCTTTTCACATCAGCCCACTCTGATCCAGCCCCCAGCCTTCTCTACTACTACCTCCCCTGCCTGTCCATCCCCACATCTTCTGGTGAACTCCTGTATTAGTCACTGATCCATTGCTGTGAAGAGACACCATGACCATGCCAACACTTATAAAGGAGAACATTTAACTGAGGTGGCATCTTACAGTTTCAGAGATTTTGTCCACATGATCATGGTGGGGAACGTGGTGGCATGCAGGCAGACATGGTGTTGGGAAAGGAGCTGCTACATGCAGACAACAGGACGTAGCCATGAGTGTCACACTGAGCAAAGCTTGAGCAAAATAGACTTCAAAGACTGCCCCACAATAGCACACTTCCTTCAACAAGGCCACGCCCACTTCAACAAGACCACACCCACTTCTTCAACAAGGTCACACCCACTTCAACAAGGCCATACCTCCTTTTCCCTTTGGGGAAAGAGGGACATTTTCTTTCTTTTCTTTTTCTTTTACCTGTTTGGTTTTTCAAGACAGGGTTTCTCATCAGTTGCTATGGAGCCAGACCTGGAACTCGCTCTGTAGACCAGGCTGGTCTTGAACTCACAGAGATCTGCCTGCCTCTGCCTCCCAACTGCTGGAATTAAAGGTGTGCACCTCTACCACCCAGTGCCATTTTTTTCAAACCACCACATCACCTGTGTTGGCTCTTCTCTAGATGGTCAGGAGGGTAGACGTGCCAAGTCCCACCCACCATCTCTCTGCAACCAATGATAGCTAGGCTTGAAGTCCTGCCTCCTGCCCACACTGCTCTCCTGACCCCTGATCTGGACACCCATTGTTTGTCTTTCTCTCCTGCCCAGACCACATGATGTACACTTTCTAGCTGGCCTGCTTTTCCTAGCTTTCTAGTGATTTGCCCCCAGAGTCAAGAATCTCCTGTCTTCTCTCCAGTAAGCACATCCTGGTATTGTTTCCTTCTTTCATACTTTGGTGCTGACTGTAGGCATGCACTTGCTCTTGGTGCTGACTGTAGGTGCACACTTGACCTTGGTGCTGACTGTAGGTGCACACTTGACCTTGGTGCTGACTGTAGGTGTACACTTGACCTTGGTGCTGACTGTAGGTGCACACTTGACCTTGGTGCTGACTGTAGGTGCACACTTGACCTTGGTGCTGACTGTAGGTGCACACTTGACCTTGGTGCTGACTGTATGCGCATACTTGACCTTGGTGCTGACTGTAGGCACATACTTGACCTTGGTGCTGACTGTAGGCACATACTTGACCTTGGTGCTGACTGTAGGTGCACACTTGACCTTGGTGCTGACTGTAGGTGCACACTTGACCTTGGTGCTGACTGTAGGTGCACACTTGGTCTTGGTGTTGACTGTAGGTGCACACTTGACCTTGGTGCTGACTGTAGGTATACACTTGCTCTTGGTGCTGACTGTAGGTGCACACTTGACCTTGGTGCTGACTGTAGGTATACACTTGCTCTTGGTGCTGACTGTAGGTGCACACTTGACCTTGGTGCTGACTGTAGGTACTCACTTGCTCTTGGTGCTGACTGTAGGTGCACACTTGACCTTGGTGCTGACTGTAGGTACTCACTTGCTCTTGGTGCTGACTGTAGGTGCACACTTGCTCTTGGTGCTGACTGTAGGTGCACACTTGACCTTGGTGCTAACTGTAGGCATACACTTGATCTTGAAGCTTTTAGCCTAATTTCTAATACTCCTTTCAAAGCTGCCTGCTAGTTAGTTAGTTTCTCCCAGCAGCAGGCCATTGGAGACAGAGTCCAAGTGACCCCGTCCTCCAGGTGGGGTTGGGTGCAGGGACTTACACACTGCACCCAATTTATGTTTAAGCAAATAATAACAACAACAATTAGCTATTCCTGTGAATGGGTCCAGGAAAGACATATTAGGGGGCTGGTATTGATTCTAGGGGAGCCACAGAGGGCACGGGAGCCTTCCTAGGGTCCCCGTGGTCAGGACCTACATTCCAGTCTGGAGCCATAGTGCAGCACCACCACACTCTTTCCTGCCTTTATTCTCCTCAGGTTTGGGTCTGTCCCCTGGGGCCAGCACAGCCACCATCTGCCTGTTTCACTGTGGCCCATCTCCTGCTGTTTGCCTGGTAAGGCCTGGGATCTGGGAGTAGTCAGAGGGATCTTGGGTTGGAGTTTATGGGCTTTGGAACCAGCTCCCCAGCTGTCATCATGGCTGACTGTTGCCAGCTCCTGCCATGTTTAGTCCTCCCACAGCCATGGATTGGGTAGGCACATCCTCGGCTAATGGCTCCATCTAGGGGGAGCAGAAAATCCAGCCATCTTGGGGATTGCTAATGCCACCTCTGGGTCTGCCCTCTGGAAGCTGTTTAGAACCTCGCTTCACAGGCCGGCAGTTTTTATGGTTGCCTCCCTTATACACTGCACCCAATTTATGTTTAAGCAAATAATAACAACAGCAATTAGCTATTCCTTTGAATGGATCCAGGAAAGACATAATTTGAAAGGACCAACAGGCTGGAACTGCTCCTGCTCTTCCTTGGGGACAGCGTTGGGAAGGGACACAGCCCTTTGGTCTGGGGATTTGTGGCTCATGGTTGTCACACAAGTTAAAGGCCAGCTGCACTTTCTGGGACTCTGAGCCTCGGCGTGGCCAGGAAGGTTCAAACATACACACTCCAAAGGAGTTAAACCAAAAATTGACAGACAAACAAACAGATCAAACACAACACTTCAAAGAGAAAGTGAGTCATGAGGAAGAAGCTAAGGAGCCTCCCAATACCCAAAGACTCTGAAACAAAGGCTGTCTGCACGTGCCCAGGGCTTGGTTGCCTCCGACTCCTTGCCCGGAGCATTGGGAACCTGTCTGCTGGGACAATGTGACCAGTTACTGCCCTCTCCGTGCCCAAGCACTCAGAGGGGCTAATTAGTGCTTTTAATATGCAAATTAGAGCCTGGGCAGATTAAATCTAGGGAGGAAAAAAAACCCCAGCTGGTGAATATGTTATTTTAATTACAACTCCAAAGGAGATGCTGGTCTGGTTTAAGAGGGTAGCAGGCTGGTTGGGTGTGAGGCTCTGGTAGTGGGGCCCCGTGAATCGGGGAAGCTCCACGCCACAAGGTCTTGGCTAGAAAGGCAGTGAGGGGCTGGCAGGGGGTTAATGGAACAAGCCCATATCCTAGACAGGGACCCACCAGTTGTGCAGGAAACCTCCCAGTCTCCTCAGTGATGACAGCAGAACTTTGGAAAGAACAGACTCATTCATTAATTCATTCATTCACTCCACCATGCCTTCAATGGATATTTCCTGGCTGTCTATTGTGTAACCGGCACTGGGCCAGGTGTTGGGAATAGTATGGCCAGAAGAACAGCAAGGCCCTGTCTAAGGGGACTTGCGTTTATGTGGAGGAAGTGTCGAGGCAACAGGTGACACAAATTAATAAAAACACAGTTGCAGAATGGCGGCGATGGTCCAAAGGGCGGTAGTCAAGTAAGGAGGGGCAGGAGCCAGCGAGCCTTACTCGGTGAAAAGGGAACTTCACAGTCATGTGACATTCGAGTTGAGACCCAGAGGATAAAGGTGGGCTCAGGTATGATAAGGACAGTGAGTGTCCCCTCAACCCTCCCATGGGGCATTGATTCAGTGCCATCAGACTTGAGAATATTATAGAAATGGTGGAAACGCAGGCAAGCTGACCCTGACTCAGCTTCCTTTTGCAGCTAAACCGAGGAAGAAAAGCCTCCCAGGGAAGTCTCCACTCCCCACTCTCCTTAGCATCCCTCTGTCTACTGAGACTCGAGACCCCACTGTGGTGGATATCCCTAGAAGGCTGTAGGTGGTTCTGCACAGGGTCCCCTTTGGGGCTGTTGCTCCCCATGTCTCGGCTGGGAACCCTACTGCAGGTTCCTACCATCTTAGACACTGAAGCGAGAGCCTTTCTAAAAATTCGCTGCTGGGGCCTGAACCCCACAGGCGCCTTGTCCCCAGCATTGTCCCTGTAGCCAGCAGACCACGGTAAGGCCTGAATTGGCTGCTCCAGTTCTCTGGTCCGGTGCCTGACTTTCTGTGTGAGTTTGATTTCTATGGGAAATGACAAAACCAAACTCAGAGATCAAGGTGTGTCATCTCTAGTCCCATGTGGAGGTACACAAGGTCCACTTTCCTGGGTAAAGGAGCCAAATAAGGGAAAAGCAAATTAAAAATTCATTCTTCACCAACTTGCCTGCAGGCAACAGGGGGAAAATTCCTTGCACAGCATGTGAAGTGAAGAAGGGGTGGCCTGATGAGCAGCAGGGGTGGGGGCGAGGGTGTAGAGGGAGGAGATAGACTGGGAGAAAGAGAGAGAGATGGGGCGGAAAAGGAGGAAGAGAGAGGGCATGAAGGAGAGAGAGAGAGAACAAACACCAACAGGGAAATAGACAGACAGTGGAGAAAAGAGATGAGAGACAGAACAGGCAGGGGAAGAGAATGGGAGAGAAATGCAGAGGGGAGGGAAGAGGTATAGGAGAAGGGAAGGGGGGAAAGAGGAGGAAGAATGGGAAAGGGGATTGGAGGAAAGGAAAAGAGAGGAGATACTAGCAGCGCTGGGTTTGGGAAAACAGGACGACCCTGGCATAGGAAGGTGAAGGCTACTACAGACAGAGGATCCCCACCAAGACCCTGGGGTTGAGTCATGTAGGGCGGTTGACAGGAGACTGGATCAGCAAGAGTCTGAGTTTTGTTTTGTTTTTTGTTGTTGTTGCTTTAGTAAAATACTCCCAACAAAAGCAACTTCGGGGACAGGGGTTTATTGCCGAGAAGTCAAGGTGACAGGAACTTGAAGCAGCTAGTCACATCTACAGTCAAGGGCAGAGAGTAGGAACGCAGGCAAACTTGTGGTCTGCTGGTTTCCTCCATTTTTACACAACCCAGGCTCCCCTGCCTAGGGAATGGTGCCACCCACAGTGAGCATATCCTCCCACGAATCAAGACCACTTTTCACAGGCATGCACACAGGCTAATCTAACCTAGACAGCCCCTCACTGAGAGTCCCTTCTCAGGTGATTCAACATTGTGTCAAGTTGACAAAACCAACCATCACCTTCCTTTCCTTTCCTTTCCTTTCCTTTCCTTTCCTTTCCTTTCCTTTCCTTTCCTTTCCTTTCCTTTCCTTTCCTTTCCTTTCCTTTCCTTTCCTTTCCTTTCCTTTCCTTTCCTTTCCTTTCCTTTCCTTTCCTTTCCTTTTCCTTCCCTTCCCTTCCCTTCCCTTCCCTTCCCTTCCCTTCCCTTCCCTTCCCTTCCCTTTCCTTTCCCCCTCCCTCTTTTGTTTGTTCATTTGTTTTTCAAGACAGGGTTTCTCTGAGTAGCCCTGAAACTCACTCTGTAGGTCAGGTTGTCCTCAAACTCAGAGATCCAGCTGCCTCTGCCTTCCAAGTGTTGGGATTAAAGGTGTGTACCACCACTTCCTGGCTCCTTTTCTAGATAATTTTAGAAGTATTGGCATTAGTTCTTCTTTGAAGGCCTGGTAGACTTCTACTATAAATCCATCTGGTTCTGGGATGTTTTAGTTAGGAGAACTTTTATTATTGCTTCAATTTCATTGTTGATTATCAATCTAGTTATTTATTCCCTCGTGATTTAACTTTGGTATGTTGTACACATCTATGAATTTATTAATTTCTTTTAGACTTTAAAAATTTAATCAAATAAGCTACAGAGAAACCCTGTCTCGAAAATCCAAAAAAAAATTAATCAAATATAGGTTTTTAAGATATGTCTTTATGGTTTTCCAAATTTCATTGGTATCTATTGTAATTTTTCCCTTTCATCTCTCTAATTTCATTAATTCAAATTTCTCCCTTTTGTCTTGTAGCAAATTTAACTAAGTGTTTGTCAATCTTGTTTATCTTTTCAAAGACCTAACTCTCCATTCATTGAGTCATTGTACTTTTTTCCTATTTACGTTTTGCCATTTTCTACCCTGATATTATCTCTCCCTAGCTACTATTTTGGGTTTGGTTTGCTCTTGTTTTTCCATGGTTGTGAAGTACACAAGTAAATTATTCACTTGAATACTCTCTGACTTTTTTTGTGTAAGCAATTAGCACTATGAACGTTCTTCTTAAGATGGCCCTCACGGTAGCCTATAGATGTTTGTACACTGCACTTTCACACCAACTGAGTGAAAATTCGATTTGAAGACGTTTGCCAGTCCCTCTTCTTTCTTCAGTGGCCCGTTCACTGGCGGCAGAGTGCTGTTTAGTCTCCACGAGTGTATGTCCATTCTGCAGGCTTTCTTGCTGTTAACTGCTAGTTTCATCCACCTGTAGTCAGGTAGAGCCCAGATGTTATTTCCTTAGATCTCCACCTGTCAAGGCCTGCGCTGTGCCCTAATACAGAAGCTCCTTCGGAGATAGTTCCCAGAGCTACTGAGCAGAATGTGTAGTGTTTAGGAGGAGTGCTCTGCGGATATTCGTTAGGTCCATTTGATTTATGGCATTAATTAACTTCAATGCTTCTTTGTTTATATTTTGTCTGGATGACCTCTCTGCTGGTGAGAGTGGGGTATTGAGTCCCCGCCATTACTGTGTTGGAGTTAATCTGTAGCTTTATCACTAGCAGTGTGTGTTTGGGGCACCCGTGTTTGGTGCACATATGTTTAGAATTGTCATATCCTCTTGATACACTGTCCCTTAATGAGTACAAAGTGACCTTGTTTTGACTAGTTTTGGTTTTTTTCTATTGTGCTAGATATTTGAATAGCAGTAGATGCTTGTTTCCTAGTTTCTCATGCTCAGAATCCCTTTTTTCTGTCTTTCTACCCCAAGGTAGTGTCTATCTTTGATGATAAGTCATGCTTTTTGGAGGCAGAAAACATAGACACTGTTTTCTAATCTAATCTGCTCATCTGCATCCTTTCCAGGGGACTGAAGTTTGGCTCTCAGCATCCACATCAGGTGACTTACAACCACATAACTCCAACTTCAGGGGAATCCTATGCTCACTAATGGCCTCCAAGAGCATCTGGACTCAACATGCACACAGTCACACATGACACACATAGTTAAAAATGAATAGAAGTTTAAAAATATTCAAAATTATTATCGAAAGATGCACATATATTTTTGTCAGTTTTGTGGCAATATCCTTATCCTCGTTAGTAAAACTTACTTTTCCCTGTGGCCTCCTGCATGTGTTTAACCTCCTATTTGGTCCAAAGAATTTCTTCCAGTATCTTCTGTAGAGCTGTCTTAGTGGTAACCAATTCTTGTTTTGTTTTGTTTTTCCCATGGAACGCCTCCCCCTCCTTCATTTATAAAATATAGTTTTTCTGGGTACAATATTCTGTGTAATGATCTAAGATCTTTCAAAAATGCAGACTGCGTCTCTCCAAGGGCTCAGGTTTTAAAGTTTCTATTGGATAATCAGATGTTATTCTTATGTCCCTGCCTTTACATGTGACCTGGGTCTTCCCTCTCATAGTTTTCAATAATCTTTCTTTATTCTGTGTTTTTAATGTTTTAACTATAATAGTCATGAGGAGTTTCTTTTCCAATCCTGTCCACTTTGTGTTCTGTGGCTCATGTTCGTGCATGGGTATCTCTTAAGACTTGAGAAAGTTTCTTCTATGAGTTTACTGTGTCAGAGGCCACGGGAATTGCAGTGGGCGACAGCTAGTGTTCACCCACTGGAGGAGCGATTCTCTGATGGAGGAGAATCCTGTTCAGGCTGGGCATACAGGACCATTGCCTCTGGAAACTGTTGCTCCTGCCTGTAATTTCACATTTGCTAAAGCAGCTATGGTATCTCCTGGTATCTGCACTGTAGTGTGTAATCTCACATGATATGTATAATCTCATGACTACATCACAATCTTATGGGCACATATTCCTGTGGATGGCCAGGAAGATGACTTCTCATTTAGTTGCATAATTTTGATAAATAGGAAATATACTAGGATATGCTTCATCGCTAGATCTATTGTCCCACGAGGACAGTAAGACACCTGAAAGCCTGCTTTGTCCCTTTTACCCAAACTACACACAATTAGCTCATTTTCACCTCAGTGCAAGTTCACACATACTGAACGTTTCTGCAAATGGACCATAAGTTAAAAACCTTACAGATGTGCACAAGGTCAGAGTTGCAGATGTCTAACCAAGGTCATTAATACAAGGCAAGCTAAAAAATGATGCCAATTCTTCACTTGCCAAGCCTGGCTGATAAAGACCTATGTCTCGTGGCTTGTCTCACCCGGCGCTGTGTCCCCAGCCTCTGGCCACCGTCTCACACCCGAAACCTTGAAACCTTGCATTGCCATGGTAAAGAGCTCTGTCCTTACTGTTTACCCAAGGAATGTGCTATGGCCAATGAGGTGTAATTCTTGTCAGTTTTTTTCTTATTGCCTCAAGCCTCCTGTAAAAAATGTATTTAAGCTAGATGAACAAAGAAGCAGCGGAGAATTGGAGCGGAGAATTGAAACAAAGAAGAACTAGAAAGAATTAGATGATAATTAGAGGACAGAAAAATAAAGAATATGACTTCAAAAAACACATGTATGAATTTATTCCATACCCCTCAGAAAGAAAAGCTTTAAGTTTAGTTTCACTACGTTGTGGAGCTTTCCTTCAAAGAATGGAGTAGCCGTGAGAGCTGGTCTTTCCGGGTCACTAATATTACCGAAAACACTTTTCTGTGTCATTGACCTGGAATTTTTTCCCTTCTTTTTTTTTAAAAAATTTATTTATTATGCACACAATATGTCCTTGGCATGTATGCCTACATTTCAGAAGAGGGCACCAGATCTCATTACAGATGGCTGAGAGCCACCATGTGGTTGCTGTGAATTGAACTCGGGTCCTCTGGAAGAGTAGCCAGTGCTCTTAACCTCTGAGCCATCTCTCCAGCCCCTTTTCCCTTATTTTAATCTTAGATACCGTAGCTCTAACCATGGTGTTCCAAAGAGCCTAGATAGTGTTTTCTTTTTAACTTTATTATTTCCTTGATAGAATGACCCAATTCCTCTTACCTTCTTCCACATGTTAAATCTTCCAACAAGTCTTTATTTGACCAGCAAATACTTTCCTTTCCATCCTCATTTCTTTGGGGTTTCTACATTGCCTCTCTTTCTTGAGTTTTCTTTTCAGATTCTGGATTGCTTTTCTTCGTTCCATCAGCTGTTCGTGCTTTCTTGGCCCTTAATCAGTTTGTTCCTGTCCTCTGAAGTTCACTCAGGTGTTTTTCCCATGCCTTCTTTGAAGTCTTTAAACTCCTTAAACCTGTTTATAATTTGCCTTTTGAATTTTGTGTCTTGAAATGCATCTAAATTATTCTTCTTGAGGACCATTTCATGATTTGCAAAATGGAGAGAACTTTTTTTTCTCCATTATTGTGGTTTTGCCAAGGGACTTGGGCATCTGTGGTCAGGGTGTTTCTTATGTCATTTGTGATGCATTTTTAGCCTGTTGGTCTGGGGTTCCCGTGAGCTGAGGAGCTTGGATGAGATCGTCAGGGGACAGAGCCATGGGTGAGGAGTATCTTTTACCAGAGCCACAGGGACCCAAGTGCCAGGAGATAGATGTTCCTGAGACAAAGAGGGAAGATCCACAGAGAGGGTGTCCCTTATCAGGCCCACGTGAAGCCGAGCATTAGGGTAACTTATAAGATGGAGACATGGGGTGTGTCCCTTCTAGGGGACCTATGGAGCAGAATGGCAGGGAAGTTTCTGTTTCTGAGTTATAGGTTTCAGGATTTTTTTTCTGTCTTTTTTTTCTAATAATTTTATTTATTTTACATTCTGGTCACAGTTATGGCTCAGGTTTTTTAAAGGTATCTATAATAATATATGATCATAATCATTATTAGCTACTAATGGTGTTGGGACAACAAGATGAAAAGTTCACATTCCCACACTACCCAGCGCTCCTCCATCTTCTTAGAGCATCTTACCACTGAGGAAAACCTAGTGAAGAGATGAGAGGGGACCCTGCCCACATCCCACAGCTAGTTAGTGGTGGGGCAGGTCCAAACCCAAGCATTGCATGAAGCAGGGGAACGCCAACTTTCCCAACACCCACACAGCTTTCTACAATGTATGGAGCACTTCCACAGTTGGTCTCCTCCTAAAAATCCACATGGTGGGCATTAACAGCTTCAGTTCATAGGAGAGGAAATCCAGGAAGATGCAACGGGGAAGACATTGGCTAGCTGCAGAGAGAGGGCTCAGACCCACCTAGGGCCGTCTGGGGCTGTCTGGAGCTCAGGGTCAGGGCTATTCACTGGCTGTACCATGTGTTTCCCTTGCATGTCAAAGTCAGTTAGATAAAAGCTTTTTTTTAAAAAAAATTAAATTTCTGGAAATTGCTTTCCTTCTACTCTGGATAGATATATCTATTCTGTGTTCCCAGGTCAGGAGTTGACCACTGGGTCAAGTCTCCCTGCGGAGTTGGAGACTGCCACAGGCATCCCTGTGTTTGTCAATAAAGTTTTATTTGTTCATGCAATGCCTGGTACTAAATGTGAATCAGGCATGCTGGCCCTCAGAACCTGAGATAGTGACTGTCTGCTGACCTTGTCTTAGAGCCCACAATAGCCCTTGTTGGTTAAATAAATAACACGTTCAAGGTAAAAATATTTAAAAAATCCAGTTAATGGTGTTGCAAAAATGGTGTTCTGTTGGATGGGGGTGATTGAAATGGATGCAAACTAAATAGAGGGAAGACTTTGGTCCAGGCATGCTGTCCTGATGGGGTGGTGACAAGGAAGTCACACTCAGGCAGGTGACAGGATGCTCTTGCCTTCTGGGGCTATAGATGTCTCATGGTAAGTGGATTTGAGCAAAGCCACACTCCTGCTGGAGTTGATCTGCAAGGTGACAAGCAAGCCTCCCGTGGTGTGGGAGAGGGCTGGGAAGCACGCGTTGAACTCTCATCTGGTGGCATGGGGTTCTCCATTCCAGACCAACTGGCATTCATTGCTGTGTGCATTTGGTGCACCCCCTGAGCCTCTGATGGGCTGCAGTCAAGGACACTGTGATTTTAGAAGGATCTCCACGGTTATGTGACTGGCCTCCTGTGGTCAGGGCAGTCGCAGCTACCACCTGACTGGCAGTGTTCCAGCCAGGGTAGGTGTTACTCTGGACTAAGGATTCCTGCCCCAGGACAGCTATGCCCATCCTCCAATCACTGTCAGAGGGAACCTGCCCATCAGCTAGCTTGGTGCTGGAGGTCTGAGGGTCACGTCAGGTGATTCCTTTTTATCTAAGGGTCTTCTGTGGCCTTGATTGATCAGCTTGCTATTTCTCATAGTCCTGGTGGTTGCTTGGATTTTCTCAGAGATAGGGCTCTCACTGCCTCCCAGAGAATGCTGTCCCCCAAGCATAACGGCCATTTATCAACTTTCTCAAAGCAGCAGTAAACACTCAAGAATGCCTCAAGATGAGTCCTGCTCAGAGTCCCTCATAGGAGGGAGTCATAGAAGGTCATTAGGTCCTCCCCTGAGATTCTAGTCAATCCCTTCAGAACCCCTCCCAAATGTGTGTATTCTTACCCCTTCTGCATGTGGTCTCAGGAGATGCTGATTTATATAGAGGGTAGAAGGGGGACCTCTAGCTATAGAGATGTGGTAGCTAATGTTCTGTTACTGGAATAAAACACCGTGAGTGCAGCAATGCATAAAGAAAGCATTCAGATGGGTTTGTGGTTTCAGAGGGTTAAAGTCTATGATGACAGAGCAAAGGCATGGTGGCAGGAACCGCTGAGAGCTCACATCTGGATTCATTCAGGATCAGAGAGAGCCCTGGAGATGATGGCAGACTTCCTAAGCTTCAAAGCCCACCCCCTAGTGGCTCACCTCCTCCAATAAGGCCACACCTCTTAATCCCTCCCAAACAGTTCCACCCACTAAGGATCAAATATTCAAACATATAAACCTTATGGAGGGTATTCTCATTCAAACCATCATATGTCTATGGGCAAGTTGTCATCTATGATGGGATGAGGTGCTTGGTGATGTGGCTGCTTGGGGCAGGGGTCACCCATACTCCTGTAACTCCTCAGCCCTGTTCTTTAAAGTGATCACATCTGAATCATTGCTTCTCCAAGCTAGTCTTGGATGGCATGGTTCCTTGGTCTTGCTAGGGCCATCTGGGACGAGTTTTTTACTTCCCAGGAAACGTTCACATGGCACCTCCCCACTGCAGTATTGGGACGATCATGTGAGAGAATACACAAGTGGCAGCTCAGATAAAGTGAGTGTGTGAAGTCATAGTGTGTAACGTCTGTACTACTACGTGTACCACAGTCCTGTAGTGCCTACACTATGTGTACTACGGTACTACAGTCCTGTAGCACCTATACTATGTGGACTACGGTACTACAGTCCTGTAGCACCTATACTATGTGTACTACGGTACTACAGTCCTGTAGCACCTATACTATGTGGACTACAGTACTACAGTCCTGTAGCGCCTATGCTATGTGGACTACAGTACTACAGTTCTGTAGCGCCTATACTATGTGGACTACGGTACTACAGTCCTGTAGCACCTATACTATGTGGACTACGGTACTACACCTGTAGTGCACAGCCTACACTACAGGACTGTTCACTGTTCATGAGTCAGGCAAGGGGCTGAAGACTAAAACACAGACAGAGACACGGGTCATCCTTGAAACAAGAATGCCAAGAATGCCCCCTTTATTGCGGTCCAGGGCAGCTTATATAGGGTCTCCTTGACTAATGGCCACGCCCTAGCTCTCGGGATCCTTCAGCTGCAAGCCACCAGAAACCACTCTCCTGCCATCAGGGTCTCGTGCTTAGAGCAGCTGCAAGCCTAGGAAAACAAATTGTTTACTCCAGAAGGCAGGGGGCCACAGGAAACTCAGGGTCTGGGGGTCCACAGTCCCCAACAATAGTGGTCTTGTTGCTGTCAATTTCCAAGGAGGTGAGACCTAGAATGTTGAATCCTGAGATTGCAGGGGTCTGGTCCGGGTCATCTATTTATCATTTGTCTGCTGATCTGTTATTCTAGACATGAACTCACAAGGACAGGCTTCAGAGTTCAGACTCCTCTGGTAGTTCTTAGACGTGTGTCTTCTGGATGGATGCTATAAGCTCAGAACTTTGGACAGAATTGGGCATTCTGAAACAAGGGAGGGATTATATTATTGAATTATTGTTAATTATCTATGTATAAATTAATTATATAATACTATTATATTATTAACAGTAATTACGAATAGTGCTGACCCAGTGGGTTACGCGCTAGCCAGAACATGAACTCCTGGAGATTTTCCCATCTCCACCTCCAGGAGCAGAGCAGGGGGCTTACAGGTCCACGCTACTGCTCCTGCCTTTATGTGGGTTGTGGGGATTTGAACTCAGGGCCTCATGTTTCCGTACTTTATCCATTGATCCATATACATGAAATCATGTGTTATTTCTTTGTGACTGCCAATTCCACTTAGCATAACGTTCTCCAGGTTTAACTATGTGAGACACATGACAAGATCCACGTTAGCTTCAAGGCTGATAGCCCTCCATTGTGTGTATGAACCACACTATCTTAATCTAAGTGGTCTCGGTTGTAGAAAATGTCTCTATGTACTTTTATTCTTGGGATAATCTCTCTCTCTCTCTCTCTCTCTCTCTCTCTCTCTCTCTCTCTCTCTCTCTCTCTCTTTCTCTTTCTCTGTCTCTCCCTCCTTCCCTCCGTCCTTCCCTCCCTCCCTCCCTCCCTCCCTCCTTCCTTCCTTCCTTTCTTCCTTTCTTTCTTTTCCTCCAAGACAGGATTTCTTTGTGTAGCTTTGGCTATCCTGGAGCTTGCTCTGTAGATCAGGCTGGCCTTGAACTCACAGAGATCCACCTGCTTCTGTCTCCTGAGTGCTGGGATTAAAACCGTGTACCACCACTGCCTGACTTGAGATGATCATTTTAATGGACATGGATTTAATGGGCAGTTTCTTCCTTCAACACCTTCAATATCTGTCTGCTGCATGTAGGCCACCATGGTTCCTGATAAGAAGGTGGTCACCAATCATATTGTTTATCAAGAGGATAAGTCATTTTTCTTTTTTCTTCAGTGTTTTCTATTGCCATCCTGGCTAGGATGAGCCCAAGGCGGATCTCTCTCTGTCTGTTTTCTGTTGTGGCTCTTCAATGTTGCAGAACATGTCACATTTCCATCGAGTTGGGAGAATCTGGGCCATTGTTTTTTCACAGTCATTGTTCCCTCCTCTCTGTCTCTGTCACTCAAGTGTTGACATGCTCAGCATCGTCCCACGTCATTAAGCCTCTCTTCATTTTTCTTCATCCTAGTTTTTCCTCAAGAATGGATCACTTACTTTTCTTTGCTTTATGAATTAATTTTCTGCTCAGCACACATGATCTTGGGGTCCATGGTGATGTTTTCAGATATGCACATCCGGGGATTAGTTCTTCTGTTCCATCCATAAGTTTATTGATTCTATCTCTAGCCCATTTCAGATCTGGTCTTGGGGACTTGGTGATTTGTGTGGTTTTTTTTCCCAAGACAGGGTTTCTCTGTAGCTTTGGAACCTGTCCTGGAACTTGCTCTGTAGACCAAGTTGACCTTGAACTCGCAGAGATCCGCCTGCCTCTGCCTTCCCAAGCGCTGGGATTAAAGGTGTGCACCACCACTGCCCAGCAAACTTTGTGATCCCCACCCCTTGTAGTTACTGTGTTTTTCACTTCCAGGATTTTCATTCTGGTTTTTTGAAAATAATTTCTGTTCAATTGGTATCTCCATTTCTTGAGACATGTGACCATGCTTTCATTTAACGTTTTGCAAGGCCTTGTGACTTAAAAAGACGTGCTTACAACAGGTGATGTTCCAATATGTAGATTCTCCCTGCCCTAGTTTCCATGCTGATGCTCCATCCACTTAGCCTTTCTGCTTCTTTGCAGATCTCATATTATTTTTTGTTGAAAAGTGATAATAGATTACAGTGTTGTGGCTAAATCTGAGATGTTTTTACAGACTCCTGTGTTGGGCCATTGCTTAGCATCTGATAGACTTTTGGAAGGCAGTTGGATCCTGAGGGCTCTGGGGTAATCAGTGGGCAATGGATCCACGCATGGTGTCAGGGTGAGGGATTCATAATGTGAAGGCATTATTGTGAGAGTAGAGACAGGCTTAACTGTAGGAAGTAGGTCACTGAGGGTGCACCCTAGCCAGATGTATCTTGCTACTGGTTCCCTCTCTACTTCTTGTCCACCACGAGTGAAGCGGCATTGCTCCCCTACATATCTGGGCTGTGATACCCAGACTCTCCTAAGGCCCACAGCAAGGAAGTCGGTTGCACATGGACCAAGTCTCTGACACCAATAGCCAAAATCAGCTTTTTCTCCTTTCAGAATTCTCTCAGAAGTTTGTCACAAGGGCAAAGGGACTAGCACACGTGGCTACCCCAGTCCTGCTTCTCTTACTTCTGAGAGTGGTTGCCGTCATCCTTTGATTTTTTTGCAGATAACTTTCCTAAACTAAATTTCTGGTCTCTATCTGGCAGATGTGCATAGCTGCAGATGTGTGCCCTCAGTTAAATTGCCCTCATCGGTTTCATTTTGTTTGCTTTTTCCAAGCCTGGTTCCCAGGACACACTGGTGTCTGTAGCATCCACTGTCTGCTCACCCATGGTGTGTCTGGCTAAAGAAACACTCAGAGTTTGAGGAATCCCAAGGCCTGCCTGGCATTTTCTTTCACATTCTTTCAGCACCAATGTATAGGTCAGGGGCAGCATGGGAAGTCCGGACACTTGGGCATGCTCAGTTCTCTCCTCCCAGAAGTCTAGTGAGCTTACCATGACCCACTGTGGTCAGTACTCCTCCCACATCTCTCTGTCCAATTCCTAGGTAGTCTGCTGGTCTGTCCTGGCCCCAGCCAGAACCATAGTCCCACTCTGATTCCACAGCCTTCCTTTGCCAACAGATTTGTGACCATCACCAACAAGGTGGCCAGGCACGGGATATCTATGCTCCTTCCTCAAACATGGCAACCCCCTGGCACAGAAGATGCTGGTATGAGGGGTTCACAGCATGAGGACTCATCATCCTTCTTGATTGCCTCAATTTGGGAGATGAGATTTGATGTGAGAACAGCACTAGGGAGATTGGGGGACACATCGATTGCTCTCATCTAAGCTTCATTCATGCTTATCGTGATGAACCAGGTCTCCATTTGGTGCGAAGCCCTGGGGGGCTTACAGATCTTTGTAAAGCTTGATTCTGAGCATGCTGTCCCCATTACCATAGCTGCTCACTCTGCCATCCTGGGCAGTTCTGCTTCCAATGACTTCTAAATGTTCACAGTTAAAAATTATCACAGGAGACCTGAAGAAACTTTTCAAGAACCTTCCAGTGACCCCTTAACCGGTAAATTCCCACTCCTCACGAAGAGCAATAGTAGGTGGGGCCTTATAAGTATCACGGGGAGCTCCACACATCCATCCATCTATGTCTCCATCCATCTCTGCCTCCATGCATGCATGCATTCATGTATCATCTATCCATTCATGAATCCATCCATCCATGTCCCCATGTGTCCATCTGTTCATTCATGCACCTACCCACCAATCTATGCATCCATGTATCTATCTGTTCATTCATACATCCACCACCAGTCCATTCATACATGCATTCATCTATCTGTTCACCTACCCTATAGCTGCCTACAAATCTATTCCTAATTGTATCCATGTATATTCATGCATCTACCCACAAATCCATACTTGCATGCATGCATTCATGCTGCTATGCATCCATTTACCCTTCCACCTACCTACCAATCCATGCATGCATGCATCCATGACACCATGCCTCCATGAATCTATGCATGCATCCACCCATGTATTCATCAATCCACGCATCCTTCCATCCTTTCCTTTATCAAGACTTTAGAGAATATTTGCTTGCAGTCTTAGCACTTTGCTGGAACCCCAGAGATGAACATTCAAACTCTTGCTCCTCAGAAGTGCACACAGGAAGGATGTAAGTTGTGATGAGGAGGTAGGCTGAGAGGCAGTGCGATGGAGAAGTACACCCACCAGCCTTTGCAGGACTTCTCCTAGGTCCTGCCTGCTCTGCTGCACAGCCACCCTTGCCCACGGACTCTGCAGCTGCATCTCTGTCCAGCTCTACTTCCTGCCGCAGCTTTAGACATACATTTTTTAAATTATCCATTGAGAACTGTTTCGGGCTCTGCATGACGGAGTGTCTGCAGACAGAAATAATCTGGACTACTGCCCTTTCGTCTACATAATTAACGATCTATGACTACAATAGAACTACCATCCCCTGTCAACAGTGGAATCCTAGGGTATTTTATGTTAAACGAACAACCAACTAACAACAGCAAAATCTGTGAAGGCGGCAGCACAGACGCTCTGCTTTTCCTTTGGTGGTGTTCGCTCTTGCCGGACACGGAATCACGGCGTTACAGTTGAAGCCCGCTGGAGATCCTCTAGCTCCAAGCCTGGATTTGCCTGCTGGGGAGAAGGGACTGTGTGGCCAAGGACTCTGGGTTAGTGGCTCCGCCAGGCCTGCGAACTGACTCTTCTTGTGAGCCTGGTCTTTTCCTTTGTGCATACCTGTGTGTCTGTGGGCCACATGTGTGTGGGTGTCCCTGGAGACCAGAAGAGGCTGAAGGACCCCGAGGAACTGAGCTCCTGGCAGTTGTGGGCCTCCTGATGTGGGTCCTGGGAACTGAACTGCCCCTTAGCTGCTGAGCCATCTCTCCGGCCCCACTAGCTTGTTTCCATTGTCTGCTGCTGGGGGTCTAACTTCCCTGCAGAACTGCAAGTAAGGCCGGTTCTGAAGCAGGCAATTGCCTGCTGCTTTCTCCTCTTGCTCTGACTGTTGGTCTTATCCCCCTCTCCTCCTTCCCTCAAGCTCAGGGGATCTCATGAGACTGGCTGTCCTTCCCAGGGTGGGGACTCTCGAGGCTGGCTGTCCTCAGGTGAACGGGCGCCTGGGTGGTGGTACTGGTTGTTAGAGAACAAACACATCTGCATTCTTATCTGCAGACACTTCCCTCCCCTGTCCCTGCTGCGCAGCAACCATGGACTAGGGCTTTTCTCTGGCCACTGGGGCCTCGGGGCCCTGCATTAGTCCTCAGGCACTGGCTATTCTAAGTCCCTTTCACCCTTAGCTGTGACGTATAGGCCTGACTCAACCTGTGCAACCTGTAGGTGGACCCCTGGCTCCTGTCTAGCTGCCTGGTGGGTAGTAGCCAGATTGTTCAAGTTAGTTGAGCCTCAGTTTCCCCATTTTCAGTAAGGGACACTCTCTTCACAGGGCTTTGAGACTTAACACTAGTGCAAATATTATAATCTCTGTCTGGTTCTTCATGTTCCTATTCATTGGACAGGACTGTGACCAGGTGAGTGGGCCGTGCTCTAGGTGGATCCACCCACCTCCACGGCCAATCACTCTTTTGCAGGGCACAGCTCTTCCAACTGCAGCCAGCTTCCCTGTACATCAGGAGACTTACCAACACCGGCGTGAGTAAGGAAACAGCTAGCTGCAGTCATAAGGCAGAGTTTGGCTTTACAACCGAGCAGCAGCTAAGAATGAAAGCATCCCTCAGATCTTAATACTCAATAGTCACGTGGCTCAGAGGTATAACTCACACTTAGCTCAATCCCTGGGGGTGGAGGCGTGTAGGGGACCTGTCGGGAGTTCCGGTTCTGTGCTCCTCGAGTTTTCTGTTCAGAGCCCAGGACAGGGAGATATTAGTGCTAGATTCTAGAAGCCAGAGAACCTTGTAAACCAGAAGACGGGAAGGTTTTCCCAATGTTCCAGTCCCTGACAGGAAAATTTGGCCTATTTTGTTCTGTTCTGGTTTCATCAGGGTTGATCTGACTTTAGCTCCTCTCGGCTAGAATATGCGTTCTCACCTGCGCCTGTCTCCTTCCGGGCGGCTCTCCAGTGACTTCTGCCAGGCTGGATGGTGATGCCCCAGCCTCGTGGGTCCTGCAGGACAGCAGGCCACTCCAGCCTGCACAGTTTCAAAGAGGCAGAGGTGCTGAGCAAGCGAAGGCACCTTGAACCTTGGTGGGGCCTACAGAGAGCGCGCTTCGCGCATGCTCACAAAACAGTCACCTTTTGTATGGTCTTAATGTAAAAGTTTCATTTAAAAGACACCAGCTGTGGCCCTAGCCAGGTTTATTCAGATGGGACCTTCACTGGGTCAACTTAATACTTAACTACAGCTTATTATCCCATCAGTCTTCAGAGACAACCCATGATCTAATTGCCCAGCATTTATGTTGCTTGGTAACCACAAATAGAGAATAATAGTCCTTAAAGGGGCAGTGTGGAATTTCGTGCCCCTGCCGCGAAGCACACTTCATTTCCCACAGCACCCTGTGTTTTTTAATTCAGTGAGTAAAAATGTGTAATGAATAATTAATTATGTGCTTGGAGGCACAATAGCTGCCTACTTTTGAATATTCATCAGTGGTATTATTAATTCACTAGGAATCCCGGGGAGGAACGGGACAGGCTTTTAGCCTAGCTGGAGGACTTCAAGATAATGCTTTGCGTGAGACAAACTTTTTTTAAAGCCCACTTTTCTTGGGACACATTTTCTGGGTAATTTTCCCTCTCTTTGGAATATTTTTTGTCGTCCCCCTGATTCCTACGCAGCTCGCGGGACTCAGACGCCACCTGTGACCACAGACGAAGCTGGCTCTGTTGCTCCCACCTGCACGGGTGTATTAACAAGCAGGCCCAGAGCCTCCTGCAGCTCTGCCGTTGCCGATGCCGTTGCCGATGCCTTTGAGGTCTGGCCAGAAAAGAGCAGATAGCTGTACAGCAACATGAACTTTCTGGGCCTGGGAGCCTTTCCTGACCCACAAGGGCCTCAGGGACTAGTGCTACAGCCTCCTGCACCAGCCTTGTAGGCTGCTGCTTGGAGTCAGGCTGGTAAGTTAGGCCTCCAGGAACTCTGTCTTAGCCCATGGAAATTGCTCATGTCCTAGGTTGCTAACTGCCTCCCTAGTACCCACTCTTCCCTTCTTCCTTATCTGTCTTTCCATCATGGTCTCGACTAAAAGACTACACTTCCTCAAAGAAATCAGAGAAGCATCACCCTTCACAATAGTCACAAATAACATAAAATATCTTGGAGTAACTCTAATCAAACAAGTGGAAGATTTGTATGACAAGAACTTTAAATCTTTGAAGAAAGACATCGAAGAAGACACCAGAAAGTGGAAAGATCTCCCATGCTCTTGGGTAGGTAGAATTAACATAGTAAAAATGGCAAAAGCAATCTACAAATTCAATGCAATGCCCATCAAAATCCCAGAAAGATTATTTACAGACCTTGAAAGACCAATACTCAGCTTTATATGGAAAAGCAAAAAAAAAAAAAAAAACCAAACAAACAAAAAACAGGATAGACAAAAAAATTCCTGTACAATAAAGAAACTTCTGAAAGCATCCCAATCTCTGACTTCAAACTCTACTACAGAGCTACAGTACTGAAAACAGCCTGGTATTGGCATAAAAACAGAAAGGAGGAAAAATGGAACCAAATCGAAGACCTGGATATCAATCCACACACCTACAAATACCTGATTTTTGACAAAGAAGCAAAAAGTATAAAATGGAGAAAAGAAAGACTATTCAAAAGTGGTGCTGGCATAACTGGATATCAACATGTAGAAGAATGAAAATAGATCCATATCTATCACCATGTGCAAAACTCAAGTTCAAATGGATCAAAGACCTCAACATAAAACCAATCACACTGAACCTCACAGAAGAGAAAGTGGGAAGTACACTTGAACACATTGTCACTGGAGACCATTTCCTAAATATAACCCCAGTAGCACAGACACTGAGAGAAACAATTAATAAATGGGACCTCCTGAAACTGAAAACTTCTGTAAAGCAAAGAACACAGTCAACAAGACAAAATGGCAGCCTACAGAATGGGAAAAGATCATCCCCAACCTAACATTGGACAGAGAGAGGACTGATCTCCAAAATATACAAAGAACTCAAGAAACTGGTCATCAAAAGAACAAATAATCCAATAAAAAAAAGTGGGTTACAGACCTAAACAGAGAACTCCCAACAGAAGAATCACAAATGGCTGAAAGACACTTAAGGAAATGTTCAACATCCTTAGTCATCAGAGAAATGCAAATCAAAACAACTCTGAGGTTCCATCTTACACCTGTAAGAATGGCCAAGATCAAAAACACTGATGACAGCTTATGCTGGAGAGGTTGTGGGGTAAAGGGAATAGTTTTCCATTGCTGGTGGGAGTGCAAACGTTACAGCCCCTTTGGATATCAGTGTGGTAATTTCTCAGAAAATTAGGAAACAATCTACCTTAAGACCCAGCAATACCACTTTTGGGTATATACCTAAAGGATGCTCAATCATACCACAAGGACATGTGCTCAATCATGTTCATTGCAGCAATATTTATCATATCCAGAACCTGGAAACAACCTAGATGCCCCTCAACTGGAGAATGGATAAAGAAGATGTGGTACATTTACACAATGGAGTACCAGAGCAGAAAAAATAATGACATCTTGAAATTTGCAAGCAAATGAATGAATCTAGAAAACATTATATTGAGTGAGGTAACCCAGACCCAGAAAGACAAATATAATATGCACTCACTTATAAGTGGCTTTTAGACATAAAGCAAAGAAAAACCAGCCTACAATTCACAATCTAGAGAACCTAGACAACCATGAGGACCCTAAGAGAGTCATACATGGATCTAATCTACATGGGAAGTAGAAAAAGACAAGATCTCCTGAGTAAACTGGGAACGTGAAGATCACAGGAAAGGATAGAAGGGGAGAGGGCAGGAAGGGAGGGGAGGGGATAAAAATATGTATCTCAATAAAAACAATAAAAAAGAATAACAAAAATGTAGCAGTATCATTTGGCTCCTGACAATGGTCATTCTGTGAACCTCATCACTCGGCTTAGCAATTCATTTGAAAATTCAAGTTCAGGCTTCTTCTTCTTCTGGAAAACACCAAATGGCGGATGACTCCGGTGCAGCGGGAGGGCCCGGAGGACCCGGGGGCCCAGGATTAGGAGGCCGTGGCAGCTTTTGTGGAGGATTCGGTAGCATCTGAGGGGCCACGGGGCTGGCAGAGGTAAAGCTGAAGACAAGGAGTGGATTCCTGTCACCAAGCTGGGCCACCTGGTTAAGGACATGAAGATCAAGTTCCTAGAGGAGATCTACCTGTTCTCCCTGCCCATTAAGGAATCTGAGATTATTGACTTTTCCTGGGAGCTTCCCTAAAGGATGAGGTTCTGAAGATCATGCCCGTGCAGAAGCAGATAGGGCAGGCCAGCGGACCAGGTTCAAGGCTTTCGTCACTATTGGGGACTACAATGGTCACGTAGGTCTCGGTGTCAAGTGCTCCAAGGAGGTAGCCACTGCCATCCGAGGGGCCATCATCTTGGCCAAGCTTTCCATTGTCCCTGTGCGGAGAGGCTACTGGGGGAACAAGATTGGCAAGCCCCACACTGTTCCTTGCAAAGTGACAGGTCGCTGTGGTTCTGTGCTGGTGCGTCTCATCCCTGCCCCCAGAGGCACTGGCATAGTCTCTGCTCCTGTGCCTAAGAAGCTACTGATGATGGCTGGCATTGATAACTGCTACACATCAGCCAGGGGCTGTACTGCCACCCTGGGCAACTTTGCCAAGGCCACCTTTGATGCCATCTCTAAGACCTACAGCTATCTGACCCCCGACCTCTGGAAAGAGACTGTGTTCACCAAGTCTCCTTATCAGAAATTCACTGACCATCTTGTGAAAACCCACACCAGAGTCTCTGTTCAGAGGACCCAGGCTCCAGCTGTGGCCACCACATAAGGGATTTTTTTTTTTTTTTTGGTTTTTCGAGACAGGGTTTCTCTGTGGCTTTGGAGCCTGTCCTGGAACTAGCTCTGTAGACCAGCACATAAGGGATTTTATACAAGGAAAATAAAAGTGAATTAAGTCTGTTAACATTTTTAAAAAAAAAGAAAATTCAAGCTCGGCAGAATGCTTTTTAAGAAATGGAGGTCTCCTATGACAGTCACCTGATGATGGATGATAGGCTACTTTATATAATAATATATTTGTATACTTCCTTTCTAATGAGGAGCAAACAGAAAATGATAGTTTTAAATGATCAAAGCTGGTACACTCAGCAGAACAGACCTATCATGAACTAAGGCTTAGCAATCAAAGGAAAAATACTATGGTTTTTATCATCATAAATACTTTAAAATTTTTTTTATGTAGCTTTGGATTGAACTCAAGGCTTCCTGCCAGGACTGGGCTACACCCCGACCCCAGCTCTGATGTGAAATAGTCATTGATGAGGTTCAGTAAGCTGGGTGCTGTGCCCATGCTCGACCACAGATGAATGTAAAATCCTTACTTTACTGTTATTTTAAATAATACCTTATTTTTTTAATTAAAATATAATTATATCAAAAGAAGACTACACTTCCCAGGCTCCTTCGCAGCTAGAGGGAGTCATGTGACAGTCTGGTCAAGGAGGTGCATGCAGAAGTAGAAGTAGGTTAAACCTGTGGAGTCTTTTTAAAAGGCAAGTAGGGGAAGGAGACCTGTTTGGCCTTCAGCCTTCCTTCCCTCCTACAGCCTGGATTGCCAATGACAGCCATCTTAGATCATGAGGTAACAATGAAGACAAAGAGATTAGCAGTAAGAAAGCCAGGATCCCCGTGAGCATGAAACGGCCTCCCATCCGGGCATTGCCTCCCTTCCATCTCCTCTCACACAGGAGGGAAGCTGCAGCTGGGATTAATCTGGATTATCCTGGGTTTCCATCGTGTACCTTGGAACCGAATTTTAATGGCGTGCTCTCCTCAAAGTGCCGTCTTGGGCCCTGTCGTTTTAGATTCCTCGGCAGCTGCTCTCTGATAGGCCTGAAAGTTCTTTGAGAAATTCCTCTCTTGAATAATGAAACAACAGCCTGCGGGTGAAATGTGGAAACAGACGTGTTGCAGTCAAACCCCAGAAGGAGGCTGCAGACTCCTGTCTCCTGAGGGCCCACGGGTCTTCACTGGGAAAGGAAGGATCGTCCACCTGGCTAAGCATTTCATCCCCACAACTGAGGGTTGAAGGCCGGTCCCTAATTCCAGCCTGTGAGGATTGTTCCAACCTGGCTGGACTCAGGCTCAGAAAGAAGCCCTTCATCCCGTCCACGATACATGAGTGTACTCATACACAGTCCAGCAGCAGGGAGTCACGTGTTTCCTGCCAGAAGACCGACCTTGGCTTCATGAGTGGGACGTTCAGGAACACAAACTTCGGAGGGTCAGTGGGACAAGGCATGACTAGCCACCTATACTGTGAACCTGAGTGATTTTACTCAGAACCAATTATGACCGCAACAAAGCCTTCTGCAGCAGCTTCCTGTTCCCTTCCCACCAACCAAGAAGCTCAGCCTCTCGGATTCCCGGCTGCTTGCAGTTTCCCCGGTGAACATTGCAGGAAAGAGACTAGTTTCTGGAGTCAGGCCCTGGCTTCCATTGGTCCCTGCAGATGATGGGACTCAATGTCTATTCTCAGGACCCATGCATTCTTTTCCTGGTGGCAGTTTGCTGGCCTGCTCCACTCAGGACACCCAAGACAGGTGCCCAGAACAGCTACACCTTCCCTGGCACAGGTCCTCTGCCTCTAGCCCTCTGGCTAAAGCCCTGGATTCTTTGCATTTGATCCAGGAAGGCATTGCCCGTCTGTGGGCATTAGATGCTGTACATGGGCTGATCCTGTCTTTCTCAGTTGGCTGGGCCATTTGGGACCGAGTCACTCTTTCTAGTCCTTGAAGTTTTTATTTTATCTCAACCCCTGTGACTCTCTTCTTCTCTGTCTTAAGGTTGTCCCCATACTCTTGGAACTCTCCCAGCCAAGGGAGGGTCAGCCTTCCAGCTCCATCCTTCCCACACCACAGAGAATTCCACGGACTGGACACAAAGCAGGAGGTTTATCAGAGGGCCCAACATGATTCAGCCTGGCTCCCCAACACACGGCACATGTATTTCTGTTTCTGAGTTTCTTCTTTGCTTGTCTGATTTCCGCTCCCCACTCCTTCTCATGGGCTTTGTGGAGGAGCCTCTTGCACTAAGGTGCTTATGTTAAGATCTGTTCTGTGTATTAGTAAGGGCTGTCTAGAGGAACAGAACTAATAGAGTGAATATATAGTTATGTATCTCTATATATTCTCTCGTGTGTGTGTGTGTGTGTGTGTGTGTGTGTGTGTGTGTGAGAGAGAGAGAGAGAGAGAGAGAGAGAGAGAGAGAGAGAGAGAGAGAGGTGGTTATTAGATTGGCTTCCATTATTTGGCAGTCCCGCAATGATGGTAGTCCAACAACGGCTGTCTTCATATCAGAGAGGCCGAGAACCAGGGGCACTGGAGACCTGGAGGGTTCCTAGAGAGCTGCTGGTCTCCTACATCAGAAAGCTGAGGATGCTGGGTTCCCATGTCAGTCAAGGATGGCAGAGAAAAAACAGCAGGGGAGATGTATCCACAGTAAGATCTTTCCTTCCACCCTGAGGGTCCCAGGGATTGAATGCAAGTCATCACTGGCTCCAAGATTAAGTCTTTAGATAAAAAGAAACAATATGCAAATTTGCTTGAATTTTTTTTCCGTTGTTTTGTTTTTGTTTTTTGAGACAGGATTTCTGCTATAGTTTTAGAACCTGGCCTGGAACTAGCTCTTGTAGACCACGCTGACCTTGAACTCACAGAGATCCACCTGCCTCTGCCTCCCCCGTGCTGGGATTGAAGGCATGCACCACCACCACCCGGCTCTACTAGAATCTTTAAAGATGTAACACTATATGTATATCAAAGACTGGCTTAAAATAACCTTATTGATGATTTATTACCTGTACATTTTTTATTTGGATACCTATTTTATATCCTATATACGCAAGGAAAAATGTAGAAACTCTAAACTATCATCATTTTCCTTAGCTAGGACATGCGGTGTTGTCCAGGATAGTCAATGCATGGAATAGAGTCAATGAAAACATTCTTGCCTTCTGTCCTTCCTCTCATCCGAGACAAAAAATAATCTTCACAGGTATCTTTTATTCCCAGAAGTATAACATTGCGCCAGTACTAACTGTAGGAAAGCAAGGAAACTCGGCCTTCTAGACCCGCCCCACCCCCACCTCTGTGCTTCAAGGAGGGGTGGAGGAGTCATGAATAATAAATATGGAGATAAGAGAATGAAACTGGGAAATCAATTTACTGCAAAGTATTTGCATATTTTATTAAAAGAAACTGTGTCTGAGATCCATAACAGGGCGTGATGATTTCTGTTTTGATTTGATTTGTGTGCACCACGCCTGTGGGAAAAGTGATGGAGTGTAGTCATGTAGGCAGGAGAGGGATTTTTTTTTTAATTTCATTGATAGTAAACTGGTACATTAGTCTTCGGAGGGACTTAGGAGTGCATACTAACCCCTTATTTCACAGGAAGCTGAGTTCTGGGAGAAACTCCGTGGGCTGGTAACAGAGCAGAGATTCTTTTGGGAGAAGCAAACCGTCCTGAAATTGAAGGAAGGAGATAGAGAGAAAATGTTACTTCCAGCCTGAACCTTTGCATCTCAAAGTTAAGACAAGAAGCTGTTTCTGTTCTCGCCATAGAAACACACAGCGATGGACACATGCGTGCCTCCATACAGTTGGCATTTATCTTGACAGAGACAGAGGGGAACACACAGCTTGGCGAGTATATGCACAAGACCCCCCAGCCCTCCCTCTCCTTGCTCCAAGAATGAGTTGCCACTAACAGATCTTTGTTGAGTGAAGGGTAAGGGAGTGTGTGTGAGTGTGTGTGTATGTGTGTGAGAGTGCATATATGTGAATGTGTGTGTGTGTGAGAATGCATATATGTGAATGTGTGTGTATATGTGTGTGAGTGTGTGTGTGTGTGTTCCTTTCTCTGTCACATAAAATTGCTCTGAAAGCTAGGTCATTTTGGCCACCACTGCTTGGTTGACAATGCCTGAAGCTTGGGAGTAACCGCCATGTGCCAGGTGGGGATTGCAAGGCTCCAACTTCCTCTCTGGCATCAGTGGCCTGGTAGACCCATGGTCACCTCTATTGGTTTTGGGAGCCCAGTTGTAGGTCTGATGATTCCAGGTCCCCTCCTTCATTTCAGAGTACAGTGGCACCCCCTGTTTGCCAGAGCACCCAGGCGGTTGAGGGGAAGGTGCCTGCCTGCCTTTAGGCATGGAGTAGCGGTTTGGCTTATGATTTCTGCACAGTGGCTGAACTATTGACACCGCAGCTGGAGGAGGTGCAGGCTCAAGGAAATGAGCACAGTGTAACCGCATCCACGGAGAATTCATTTGGGTGTGGCTTATTCCTGATGAGGGAGATGGCTTGAACTGGACCGGCCATGAGCTACGCATGGGACTTGAGCAATCTATTCTGTCCATCAACACATTCGTGTGTGTATTAGCCCATCAGTGGATCCCCATAGCAGCAGCCTCCAGCTGGAGACCACACTGGGCACGGAAGGTACACAGACAGGCCCTGGGAGGGTAGGAAGCCAGGGCTATGATATGGGCAGCGTCGGGGCAGAGGCAGAGTAGCCCGCAGGGGAGGTTTCATTTTTTCTGGGGTAAGTGGAGGAAGAGTGAGCCAAGAAGTGAGAGGTGAGAAAGAGCAGGAGCTTTTGGGGGGCAGCAGGAGTATTGGAGAGCACACAGAGTCAGCAGGAGTGGATAGGCGCCCTCTGTGAACTTCTCTCTGCCCCAGAGCAGTGGTTGGGAGCACGCCAAGAGACAGGCTAGCCTCTTTCCACCTGCCGCAATGGAACCAGGCCCTGGGCTTGTTTCAGGGTGGTAAAACAGTTGAGAGGGCACTACCACTGTCCCTGGCTTCCAATTGTCATCATCCTTTGGCTTTAACCCTGCCCTGGTTAAAGCCAGTCCCACTCCTACATCTGCAGACACAGTTTTGCTTTTGAATTTGCAGACTGAGAAGGGAATGGTCCAAGTCACATCCAGCTGTTCACAGCCATGGTGTTAGCCGACCTTCCTCACAGAAGCTGCCCCGGGAATGTAAAGACAAAGTGTGGACGTCAGCAGATAGCGCAACCCCACTTCTGCTCACTAGAATGCTGGTCCCCAGCAGCTTTTAAAGAATGAAGTGCTTTCTGGAAAGTTCCTTTGCATCTTGAGTCTATTCCTCTTCATGTTCATGGGCAGTGGCTTCACTCTGGTGCCAACTCATGTGTGTGTGTGTATATATATATGTGTGTGTGTGTGTGTAAGCCACCCTAATTAAATGTTTTTCCTTTATAAGAGTTGCCATGCAGGCCGGGCGGTGGTGGCACGCGCCTTTAATCCCAGCACTCGGAAGGCAGAAGCATGCGGATCTCTGGGAGTTCGAGGCCAGCCTGGTCTACAAGAGCTAGTTCCGGGACAGGCACCAAAGCTACAGAGAAACCCTGTCTCGAAAAACCAAAAAAAAAAAAAAAAAAAAAAAAAAAAAAAAAGAGTTGCCATGCAGCCGGGTGGTGGTTGCGCACACATTTAATCCCAGCACTTGAGAGGCAGAGGCAGGCAGATCTCTGTGGATTTGAGGTCAGCCTGGTCTACAAAGTGAGTCCCAGGACAATCAGAACGGTTACACAGGGAAACCTTGTCTTGAAAAAGAAAACAAAGCAGCGACAAGAGTGTAGCTATGGTTGTGGTGTCTCTTCACAGCAACAGAAACTCTAAGACGCCAGTCAAGCCTCCATCTCTTACATGTTCCCACAGCCTTCAAAAGAGTAGCCCTGGCTGGACAGAAAGCTTTCAAAATATCAGCCCAAGGCCGGGGCTGTAGCTCAGTGATAGAGCGTTGCTAAGCACGCACAAAGCCCTGGGGCTGAGAGTAGGGGTACATATCTGTCACCCCAGCACTTGTGAGCTGGGGCAGGAAGAGAAGGAGCTCAAGGCCATTCTCAGCTACATCCTGAGTTGGAGGTCAGCCTAGAACATGTGGTACCCTGTCAAAAGACAAGGGAAAAAAGAACCAGTGGGAGGCCACAGCGGCCCCTGTCTCATGACCTCTGATGGCCGTTCTCTATCCCTTAGCCTCAGTTTCCATCTGTGCTGAAATACTGGCTCAGAGTCACAGCTTGCAACTGCGATGGGTTCCAGCCTTGTTCCAGGCCATTGCCAGTGTGGTTACCACTAAGGGCCAGCCAGCCATCACAGACGGTATAGCATAGGAGAGCACCAGCTGACCCTCCTGAGTGTTCCAAGCTGCTTTTCTCAGTGACTCCATTTTAAATGTGCTGTGGAGAGTGCCCAGGGGAACATTGCTGAAACCTTTGTTTCCCACACTGACCTTAAAAGAAATTTCTAAAAATAGGTCCAGGTCAGAGAAGATGTCCCAGACAAGAGCAATTTTTTTCTTAAATCTTGATCCAAATCCATGTAACCTCAGTCCCCAGATGTCTTTCCATTCAAGGAGACGGCCCTACCCAACTTTAGCCTTCCTGGCATCTGCCTGTAGCGAGGCCAGAGTCCCCATGTAACAGAACACACAGTCCCCCTTGGAAACAGCCTTCTGAAGCTGGTCTGGGCTCAGCCTCCAGGCTCCTGCACTTCCGGCTTCAGAGTTATCTCCTGTAGCCTGATGGGTTCCTACGGTGTGCCTCACGACTCCCTAGTTGTGCCTAGCACACGGTGCTTTCTGGGTTGAACATTTCTCCGGGCAGCCTTGGAGACCAGGCCAAATTCATGACTACCCCCAGTGTAACTACCCCAGTCCCAAGTCTGGCTTCCCGTCTGGGAGCCCGAGCACATCCATCTTCAGCCCGTCCCTCTGATAGCTGTCCTACAAATCCCTCTCGGCCCAACTGCACTTTTCATTTCTCCCCATCCTCTCCCCCAGACATTCATAGAGAAAACAAAAGCCTTTTTTTTTTTAATTCAAGGGAAGGACAGGAAAACAAATAGCAGATGGGCAAGAAAGGGGTCTTTAGTTCTTCAGGACAGGGTCCTTAGAGAGTAGAGTGGGCAAGTAAAAAGGCAGTGGGCTGCCCCCCACCTAGAGTCTCCATTTTTCAGTTAATGCCTGTGCCCACACAGACGCACAGGGCTCTCTTGAAATTCCACAGTTAGGAGTCTGAGATGAGGACTTTGGACTTCAGATGGATTCTGGATCTTTTCTGGATATTCTTGGGAGTGCTGAGGGCCCCCTCCTTTTCAAGCTGCACAGGCGTTTCAGAAAGTGGATGATGAGCTGGGAGCCTGGCTTAGTCCCCCAAAGTGCTTGTCGTGCACATAGAAAGAGCAGGGAAGGGTTCACTCAGCACAATACCTCAACAGTCTGATCCAGTGTCACCGTGCGGCATCAGGGTGTCCTTGGATCAGAGACATATCTGGTGACAAAAGAGGCGGTGTGTCCTCTGTCCCCCCATCCCACGAAGTGTCCCTCTTGTTCCCATGAAGGAGACTGAATAGCTGTGTAGTGTGACAAAGACTTCTGATGGCAGAAAGTCCCTGCAGTCCCTGGTGCTGGACAATTACACTGTTGAAATCCTGGTTGTGTCGTGCAGTCTCTGGAGTCCCTCATCTGTCTCACAGATGCCACCGCAGAGGGCCATGCCAACCTATGGAGTGGGGCATTCCCTCTTCTGTAGCCCACTGGTATGTGGGCACTAGAGCAGTGGGCCTGTGCAGCTCCCCCAGAGACACGCCCAGCCCAGTGCCAGGCTGCCAGGAGCTCTGAGTTTTTGCTGCCGCTGACTTCTCACCATGACTTTGAGCAAAGGAGTGAACCAAGGAATGAGGCGGAGAACCTCCCAGAAGGTCACAGGCTCTTATAATAACTATAAGGACAAAATTAGGGGAGGTGTTTGGAAGGTGACCTGTGACATACATACCCAAGGCATTGCCAGTCTCAGCACAGGAGCCCAGGCTGTCCAGAGGCCGGTAGAGAAAACAGTCTTCCTCTCTGAAGGATGGATCTGCCCTGGGGAGCCTGGGAACATTATGGAGGGATGATACCCACAGTTTCTCCTCTACTCACCTCTTTAACCCGATGACCTGGAAGTACTTTATAGAACCCCAGGAAATGGAAAGAAAACACATTAGAAGGAGATGGTAGACCATTGGTGTTAAAATCATTTCCCTTCCCTCCCTCCCTCCCTCCCTCCTTTCCTTTTTTCCTTCCTTCCTTCCCTTTTTTCTCCTCCTCCTCCTCCTCCTCCTCCTCCTTCTCTCCCTCTCCCTCTCCCTCTCCCTCTCCTTCTCCTTCTTCTTCTTCTTTTGTTCTGCAGATATGATACCTAAGGAAAAGCCTCAACCTAAAGATAAAATGTAGCTCTTTGGATTATATGCCAGTCAAATATGTGTTCCTGTAGTCTAGCCTCAGCTATGGCCAGAACCTTTCATTGGAGTTCAGAGTCCTCTCAAGTTCCCGGTGTCTCAGGGCAGCCACTGGTCGAGCATCTCCGGCATGACTGTAATGATAAGAACACAGGCTGTGACTGGTGATTCTGTGTTAGGGGTCACCTCAGGAGTGAACCCAGTGCCCGACCACTGGGACACTCAGGCAAGGTCTGCAGACATTGTGGTTGTGGTATTGGGGATGTTCTCGGCACAGAATGGGGACAGCCAAGAGACTTGCTGCCTACCCTGAGGTCACAGACCAGCCCCTCCCGTGTTCTCTAGCCGTAAAGACTCATCTGGTCTCAGATGTCAGGAGTGCATAGCTGAGACTCTCAGTGCAGGGGCGTGGGCTGTAGCTCAGTTGGCAGACTGCTCACCTAGCGTGCAGGAGTCCCTGGATTTGGTCCATAGCACTGCATAGTGGCACCCACACTGTGATCTCAACTAAAGAGGCAGAAGCAGGGGCATCAGAGGTTCTAGGTCAGCCTGGGTTACATGAGACCCTGTCTCAAAAAGGAAAAAAAAAGGATTGAAAGGAAGACAAAAAGAAAAGAGAACTCAAAAGTTGGACGGATGGCTCAGTGGTTGCTCTTCCAAAGGACCAGGTTCAATTCATATGTCAGCTCACAGCGGATTCGACAGCCTCACACAGACATACATGCAGACAAACACCAAAGCAAATGAAGTAAAAATAAATATTAGGAAAAAGAGAAAAGGGAACTCCTGTCTAGAGTGTCCCATTCCTGCTTGGGCCTCGGTGGTATAGACAGCAGGTGGGGAGAGCCATGCAGAAGGAGCACCACGCAGAAGGAGCGCTGCACAAAAGATGCCCCCAAAGATCCCGAGCAGCACCCACTGTCTAATTGCATCTGGCTCCACAGTGACTCAGGCCTTGCGACACTGGCTTCCTGTCCCTGAGACACCAAGACTTGTTAATAGCATCTCTAACACCAGGGCACTGCGGGAGAGGCATGATGGGAGACACCAGTGGGAGGCTCTTTGCAGCTACCAGGAAATGTCACCCTGTGAGGCAGACACACCTGGGCCCCTGCAGCCTTCTCTGGTTTGTCTCCAGACTCCTCCTAATCTAGGAGGCACTGGACCCAGAATTTCCAAACACTGTGAGACTGGCCTCCTTCTACCTGTTGTGAGTGCAGACCCAGGCAGGTACACACAGTAGGCCTTACATATAGTAGATCCTAGTGATATCACTTAAGGTCAGATTCTCTTCCTTTCCATCCTTCATTCTGTCAGTTTGGGGACTTGCTCAACCCCTCTAGGCTGTCCTGTCCTGTACTTCCTTCTTCTCCACAGGCCCCTGTGTTCTTCATTTTCCAGGAGTTGTATGCCCAGCAGGACCTGAGTCCTCAGCCCACTCCCCTTCTAATTTCATGATGTGGCACATGCCAGTTGGCCGCTCAGGTGCATCCCTTAGCCTTAGAGTTCTCTGTCACCTGTGTTGATAGAGGGGTGGCCCTTCCGCCCCTGAGCCCTCTTCCAAGCTGTGGGCTGCCCAGAAGGTAGCCCTGTGGTCCGAGGCTCATCCTGCTTGCTTCCTGTCCTCTCTCCATGCCCAGATGTGGGCTCAGCACCACATCTGGAAGCTCGTGCTTCCCACTCTCCTCCCTGGCCTGTCATCCTCCCTAGCACCTGTCCTTATAGCATTTGTACCAGCAGACCTGAGCCAGTCAGCAGACATCCCTTTGCCTCAGTTTCCCTGTCTGTAAAATGACAAGAATCAGGTATGCTGCTTTTGTGTGTATCAAATCACAAATACATAGGCAGGGCTGGGGAAGAAGACGAGTCTGCAAAATGCTTGCCAGTCACCCTAAAGCCCTGGACCCAGTTCCATCCCTTATAAACTGGTGTGATAGCAGATGCACTTGGGAGGTGTGAGCAGAGTAACCAGAAGTTCAAGGCTGTCTGTCCTCAGCCACATAGTGAGTTTGCAGCCAACTTGGGTGACAGAATATCGTGCCTCAAAAAGCAAACTGGCAGGTCAGCTAGAGAGAAGGCTCAGCAGTTAGGAGTTCTCCCTTCTCTTCCAGAGGACCCGAGTTCAGGTCCCTGAATTCAGCTGGGTGGCTCACAATGGCCTGTGAGTCCAGTCCAGGTGATCTGTAGTGACTGAGTGAAAATAGCCACCAAAGGCCTGAAGGGGATGGCAGCATTAGGAGGTGTGGCCTTGTTGGAGGAGGTGTGTCACTGGGGGTGGGCTTTGAGGTCTAAGGTACTCAAGCCAAGCCCAGTGTCTCACTTCCTCTTCATGATGTCTTCAGATCTGGATGTAGAACTCTCAGCTCCCTCTCTAGCACCATATCTGCCTGCATGCCGCCTTGCTTCCCACCATGATGACAATGGACTAAACCTCTGAACTGTAAGCCAGCCCCCAATTAAATGTTTTTCTTTTTAAGAGTTGCTGTGGGCCGGGCGGTGGTGGCTCACACCTTTAATCTCAACACTCGTGAGGCAGAGGCAGGCGGATCTCTGTGAGTTCGAGGCCAGCCTGGTCTACAAGAGCTAGTTTCAGGACAGGAACCAAAAACTACGGAGAAACCCTGTCTCGAAAATTAAAAAAAAAAAAGAGTTGCTGTGGTCATGGTGTCTCTTCACAGCAATAGAAACCCTAAGGCATGATCCAACACCATTTCCTGGACTCTGTGGGCATTACACTCCTATGTGCACAGTAACACACACACACACACACACACACACACACACACACACACACACACGCCTCTGATGGTTCCTCTACAGCTGTGATGACGACATCTCCCAGATGGGTGCCCTGGGGTGAGATCTTGCTTGTGAAAATGGTCACAACTCTCCTCTAGTCTCTACCCTCGTGATCTGACTTTGCTGTTTGTTTCAAGGAATTTGGTCCATTTCTCAAGCCTATGAATTTGCTTAGTAACTGTGTTGGTCAACAGAACCCGTGGAAGTGATTGTGTGCTAGTTCTCAACCTTGGCCCAGCATGCAACGCTTTACTCCGTTTCAGTGGTTCTCAACCTGTGGGGCTTGGTCGGTATCAGATATTCCTGCATAGCAGATATCAACATTACAGTTATGAAGTAGCAACAAAATGATTTTATGGTTGGGGGTCACCATGACATGCGGAACTGTATTAAAGGGTCGTAGCATCAGGAAGGTTGAGAACCACTGCTCTATTTGAACCCTAGGTTGTCCACGAGGATATAAAGAGAACCTGAAACAAAGAGGAGCCATCCTGGGAGATCTTTCTAGACCAGCCGAGTCCCAGCCAACCATGCTGACCCGGGCCAGAGAGAAAGATGCAGGCAATGGAGCCCACTCCAGACCACTCCCATGGAATCACAGGTAAACAGTTGTTCTGCAAAGCTACTGCGTCTGGGGGTGTTTTGTTATGCAGCAGAGGCTGACTGATGTACTTGGCATGCAGTGTAAGAATCTGAACATTCTTGAAGCCAGTCCTATCGGGGTGACGACAGGGAGGTGAGAATCCAGAGTGGCCACAACCCTGGGCACTGCCAGGCAAGTCTGGAAGTGCTGAGCAATTAGGTATCAGATATCAGGGACAAAAAATCACAAGCAGTCAGGAAGGGGGCGGGGGAAGCTGGGTCTAAGGTTGTTATTTATAGCAAAAATTTAAACGAGGAAGTTCTGTCAGTTTCCCGAGTTACTGACAGTTGCGGAAATGTTAATAGAAATCTTTATACGACTGGCCAGATGTTCCATATTAAGCATGCATCTGTTTTATATAAAAGACTTTCTGTCCCCACCACCCTCTGTCTCTCTCTCGCTCTCTTTCCCCTCCTCACCCCCTGTCTTGATCCCGGGCACAATCAGGGCACTCTCTGAGGGTAATTGCTTCGGTTCTGGTTTTATTTAGTTTCTGAATACCCATGTCCATGGTGTCAAAAATACACCCCAAAAAATAACCCTGGGAAAGGTTAATGATGGCCTTTCTGGTGTCATATTCTGCACTTGATGCGTGGCGGTAATTATTATCATTAGGCCTGCAGGAATGTCTACTTATCTTTCTTAATCACAGACTATACAGAAGTGCTTCTGAACACATATCTATTATTTAATCAAAATCTCACAGTTATTGGCGTTTGTGCTCTACCAGGGCTGTGTTTATTTTCTCTTTGCATGGGGGAGCGTTGCCTCCCAGAAAAGAGGGGGCCCCGAGTCCATGCCCACTTTTACCACTGTCATAGCTTCTGACACTTGGTGCTATTAATATCAGAGACACCACACACAGGCTCACATAGCATTGTGGGTAGAACACCCTGAGGAACAAATAGAGGGGGAGATACACGCCTGCCTGGAGGAGGAGGTCTGGTAGGGTGAGCCCTTGGAGGGGTGCATCCCCACAAACAGAGAGCAGACGTGGTCAGCAAGGTCACCATGGAGTTCTTGCTTTGAACCCCTAAAATTGGCTTTTGTTCTTCAGATAGGATTTGCCCCCTGGGTTTGCCCCTGGGTGTGGGCAGCTTGGTCCCTACCATGGTGATGCATCAGCTGCTGTACCATTAAAAAGTGCAATATAGGGGCCAGGAGATGGTTCTGTTGGTAAAATGCCTACCGTGCAAGCATAAAGACCTGAGTTCAATCCACAGCACCAATATGAATGAGCTCGAGGTGGTGGTGTGCTCCTGTAGCCCTAGGCCTGGGAGGCAGTGACAGGAGAAACTCGGGGCTTCCTCACCACCCAGTCTGGCTGACCTGGCAAACTCCAGGTTCAGTGAAAGGCCCTACCTCAAAAAATAAGGTGGGAAAGCAATAAAGTAAGATACCTGACATTCACCTCTAGCGTTCACATGTGCATGTATGTGCATGCATGTATGTACATGTGCATGCTATAGCAAACACACACACACAATACAACACACACACTAGTAGGAAGTCACCGAGGGCTCATGGAGGAGATTAATTTCTATGAGACAGCCAGGTGGTGATGACACCTGTCTTTAATCCCAGCACACTAGGGAGGCAGAGGGAGGGAGATCTCTACGAGTTCAAGACCAGCCTGGTGTACAGAGTGAAGTTCAGGACAGCCAGGTTCAAGGCCAGCCTGGTGTACAGAGTGAAGTTCAGGACAGCCAGGTTCAAGGCCAGCCTGGTGTACAGAGTGAAGTTCAAGACAGCCAGGTTCAAGACCAGCCTGGTGTACGGAGTGAAGTTCAGGACAGCCAGGTTCAAGGCCAGCCTGGTGTACAGAGTGAAGTTCAAGACAGCCAGGTTCAAGACCAGCCTGGTGTACAGAGTGAAGTTCAGGACAGCTAGGGTTACACAGAGAAACCCTGTTAGACCCTTGAGACCCTAGTTAGTCCTTGTGAGAGGGTCACCATCAGAGCAGGGCCAGCCCCTGCCAGGCCCCCTCGGGCACTGTACCTTGCCACAAGATCTCTTCCTCTGACGTGTTTCCTCATCATGGTGTCATTATTCTCCGTGTGATGTGGTGTAGTCACAGGGCCCCTGTCAGAGATGGGATTGATGGGGCTTCTCAGTGTTGGATTATCTGTCTTAGAAGCTAATGGACGTGGAACCTTTTTCATGACCAAGTGTCCAGCCTTGGGCTCTTTGTTACAGCGAAAGAGAGAGGACTGATAGGGACCCACCCTGTTCTTTTTGCAGCAGGGGTGCTTTAAGCCCCACCTTCTTTGTTGCCCAGGTAGAAGGCATTGTTGTTTCATTTTTACAGATTGAGAAACTGAGGCTCAGAAAGACTTCATTGCTCAGGGTCACCTAGGTGCTGAGCTAGAACTGCTGCTCTGATATCTTAGTTTCCTCATACACTTCCCATAGTCCAATCTGTATAAATCAAGACATTGTCCTTGTGGATGGCCTAGTGTGGCCCTCAGCCATGCCTCCCACCTTGATGGTCCCACAACCTCCCCATACAGTATCGTCTTCTGGGGAGCTTTGGGGGGATGTCGCACTGTCCGGCAGAGCTGTCATCTAGACTAAATTATATTGATCATACGGAAACAAGATTGAATTTCAGGAGTTTCAGTCTCAACTTTTAAGACACGGTTTTGGTCCCATTTTTTACAATTTATAAAGAGATATTGGCTCCTGACCTCAGTGAATTCATCTCTAATGTCCCCTCATCCCCTCCTCAGGTCCTATGACATCCTTAGCTTACCCTGACCATACTGGCAGAACTGTGGGATACCATGACTGGTCCCTTGTGGAGATGGTCGGTCCTCCTCTGGACCAAGGCTGTGTGAAGCGTGTCCTCTGGCTCCAGTGGCAGCGAGTGGAGTTCAGTCCTTTGTTGGGTGACATTACAAAGTCATGATGTTCCGTGTCACAGCGTGTTGACACCCCTGGAAGGGAGAATGTGGCACGTGAGTGCATAATCACTCCTGCCCGCGTGTGGACTGTGATTACAGCCCAGGGAAGTCAAAATACAGCCTGGGGAGGGGAGTGCCGCTAAAGCGATTGAAACATGGAAATGAATCTAAAGGAGAGGTCTAAATCTTTCTTGGGTAGCATGATTGTCGTAATAAATAACCGTAATAATTCCATACATTTTATAGCTGATGGAATCTTTCTTACAGATGACTTCATTTGGCCAGGCTATGGAGGATAAATCTGCAAGTCTGAGTCTCTCAGGGAAGTATGAATCTCTAGGTTACGCTACATACACCCCTGACTTCTTAATGGCCCCTATGCATAGCTTCCCTGTTCAGTCCCTGGCCCCGGAACTTGTCAGAGTCTGGAAGACAAGCTCTCAGCTCCTCATTTTGGCATTCAAGACTCTCAGGACCCCGTGGGAAGCTCTTCTCCCTCTCAGCTGTGTCTCTGTCCTCACTATCATAGGTTATCATAGGTTATCATATGTCTCCTCTTTGTATCTGGCCAAAGGCTTCCTGCTGCGGGGTACACAGCCCTTACCCAGTTCCTTCCCCTGATGACACCCCTTCCTCATTTCCTTACACGCCCAGAGCTTCTGACACCTCTCAGTTATCTGCGACAGGGACAGATATGTGTTAGCTCCCTCAGAATGTTCTCTGATTTCTTCACCAGGGGCAGCCCACCCCTCGTGAGGATGTCAAACATGAAGTGGAGAGACTCAGGTTTCTTGCTGCACCTGCTTGGTTTGGTCCTCTTGGCAGCTTCCTGAGGACGGCAGCAGGTGGCAATGTCCCCACCTTCCTGAGAAGAGATGACCTAGAGAACAGATTTACTCAGGGCCAACAATGGCGCTGGCTTCTTGTTCCAGAGGAAGCAGAACAGGGATGGGTCATGGCAGCCCATGTCCAACCTGTGGGACCCCAGGAATGCTGCCCACAGATGTAGCTCCTATGTATTTGGTTCCCACGCTCCTTATCATGACATACGGATACAGTCACTGACTTTCCACGGGAACAACGCAGTCTCTCACTCCTGAAAATCCACATGTAGGGGGAGTCGTCTTTCAGGTTAAGATCAGCGAGAGCACAAGCAAGGGCTTGTGCAGGAACTCGTATGAGAGAGCGGGAACTGCTGGGGTAGCACGCATGAGCAGACTGGAACTGCTCACGCAGACAAGGGACCGTCAGCATGATTCACAGCTGAAAGGGGAGTTTTTCCAGGTCTTTCCTCTCTCCTTCTGTATGAAGGCATGAACACACACACACATATCTGCATACATCTGCATATACACAGGCACATATACACACACATAGGCACACACATATATACCTATGCACACACATAAACATTATACACATATTCAGACACATGCACATATATATATATAGAAATACATAATCACATCCATGCACACACATACACATGTGCACATCCATATAAACGCACATGTACACATACGTATACACATGCACATGCATATGCATGCATGTCCACACGTATACATATGCACGCACACATATACACACATGCATTTGCACACAGGCGTGCGTATATACACATTTACACACATGTTCACACACATACATGCATGTACACATTCACACACACATGAACACACATACACACATGCACACTCATATACACACATACCTGCATTTATACACATGTACACACACTGTGCTGAAGTGAGAGCTAACTCCTTCATCATGGATCTTTGACTATGCTTTCTTGAGGTACACATGCCACCATCTCTAACAGCACCTCATTATTGTCCCTGCAAATGAAGAACCACAGGGAGAAGTTTAAGAAGTTGAATTTGATTTCCTGATTTCTTGTCTGATGGGTTAACTCAGGACCAAAGCACTTAAGAACTCTGTAAGCAGAACTTGAAATTGGAGGATCTGCTGAATACTAACAAAAAATAAAACAAATGAAGTTTGTTCCTTGAAACCCTTTCCATCTTTCCAGGTTTTCGTTTTTATTTTTGTTTTTGACTTTTGGTAGAAAAAGAGGGGGAAGTGCTGAAACTGGAACATGAGGTTCGGAGGAGCCTAAGTTGGGGTGAGGAAAGAAGTCCCATCCCCTGAATTATTGCCTCTTCTCCATCCCCTTCAGGTATGTTGTATGTGGTATGTGCGGCACACGTATGTGTGTGGGTGTGGACAACTGTAAGCTTCCACGGGGAGGTCAGCGGATGTCAGGAGTCTTCCTCTGTCATGGTTTATCTTCTGAGATCGGATCTGTTGCTGAATCTGAAGCAGGCTGTCTGGCCAGCAAGCTCCAGGGACCCACACATCTCTGTTCAACTCAGGGCGTACATGGCTTTGACCTGGAAGCTCAGAATTTGAACGCAGGGCCTCTTGCTTCCACCGCAAGCTCTCCTACCCATTGAACCATCTCCCCCAGGCCTCAATGCCTTCTTTCATTACTTGTTGCTGGTTTATTTCTCTGCTCCTCACCTTCTTCCCCACCCCATTTCCCGTCTTACTCTCCTCCTCTTCCTTCAGTGTTTAAACCCTGCCTCCTGACTTTCAACACTTAAAAAAATTCTTAATGATACAACCTGAAGTTGCCATGGCAACCAATTTCCCTTGTCTCGTTGGTGGCACAGGCCTGTGCCAGAGCTACCATTGAAATCACAAATTATTTTCCTTTTCTTTCAAAATTAAGTAGGGTGTCTAAAGTGTTCCTCTGTGGCTCTCCCTGCCCCCAAAGAACAGGCATCCCCTGTCCCAGGCACCCAGTTCACGCAGCTCTTGGTGTCTCAATGATGCCTCCTCCACTGCCATGCACTGTCCCTCTGGAAACATAAAGGGAGCACACTCCTTGTTATTTCTTTTGTCAGCAAGAGAAGCATTCCCTCTGAAGTCTGATGCCATTTAATTGTGCCCTCCCCATTTTTAATTACCTTTAGTTTCTCATTCTTAAATCATGCAAGTTTCTTTTTCCTTGAACTGTGAGGGCAGCTTCGCGACTTGCGTGCGCTCCAGGGCTCAAGAAGAAGACACCTGAAGGTCGCCATTGTCATCAAGGTGAAGATTGGGTGCTCTTCCTGGGTGCTGCCTGTCTCCTAAGCACGTCAGTGAGTCCAGGCTTCCTGCCCTCTTCCTGACACTTCTGGAGTTGGGATCCCTTGCTCCTTTGCTAGTGTGACATGGGAGAACATGTCACTGGACCCCCACCCTTAGCTTCTATTGAGGGGACAGGAGAATATCTGGCCTTCAGAGAAGTGGGAGATTATGGAGTGCGGTGGCTCTCTTAATTCCGGGTTCCTTGGGCAAAATGAGAATGTCAAGAGAAGGGTGGGAATGTGGAGTAGGGTGAGGATGCGTGCAGGGCTGTGTCGTCATCACGGTGTCCTTCCCTCCCCATGGAAGGTCCAAGATCCCCCACTTGCCTAACCCTTCTTGTTTTGCTTCTCCGGTCTCTGGAGCACTGTTATTCTTCCCCACTGCTGTTGGCTATCAGACAGGGCACTCCACCGCCGAGCATGCCCAGCCTCCCTCCTGCCAGCCCCTTCCCTACTCTGGCAATGACAGCAGCCATCTCTATGTGATTCCTTCCTGCTTCTCACCTGTCCCTCCCCCAATCCTTGCCAATGCCCTCTGGAGTACCTCTCCCCAGGGCCTCTTCCCCGCTGTACTTGGGCCATCTCACCAAGCACCCTGTCAGTGATTTCCAAACGTGTCTCCCTGTTGGGAGTTAAACCTTTAAATACATGTGCCCCTCGGCTGCTCTTGTCTAAGTCCTCATAGACTTCCTATCCAGTCCCCAACAAGTTACACACGGAATCCATCATTCATCTTTACCCCTGGCTGTTTACATGGCAAATCATCTTGGGACCCATATGAGCTGGATGCCTGGCACCAACGCTTCTCTTCCAGAGGTCCATGGTCACCATCTACAAAGGTTGATGAGCTTCTAATGCCCATCCCGTCCTCAGCCCTGCCCAGCAGGGCTCTCCCTCCCCAAGGCAGGCCAGTCCGGGGTGCTTCCCGCCATGCTTCCTGCCCTTCTTAGTTCCAGAGAGCTCCGCCTTCAATGTTGTTGCTCCCATAACAGGCCTTCACTCAGAGCAAACCATCCTAGCCAAGTCTTCAGGATTGTCCTTCTGAGTTCTTGGGGCCTTGATAGGGCAGTGATAGGTTATAGGCAGGCAGGGAAGCCTTCAACCCCGGGGAAAGAGTCATGGTAGTGGCACTGTGGTGACTATGGTGTGTCCTTCCTCATCAGCGGAGCCAGGCTGGAAACTGGGATGTCTTCAGGTCTTCATCCTGAAGCCCATGGGGCGCATGTGACTGCATCTAACCAGGGATGGCTATGGGTGCGTTCAACCACAATTAGAAAATTATAAATTGCTTAAAGGCTGCAAAGTTATCTTTTTTTTTATTTATTTGTTTGTTGTTGTTTGAGACGGGGTTTTTCTGTGTAGGCCCTGCTATCCTGGAACTTACTCTGTAGACTAGGCTGGCCTTGAACTCAGGGGTCCACCCGCCTCTGCCTCCCAAGTGCTGGGATTAACAGTGTACACTACCCCTGCCAGGCTACTTCTGCCCACTTTTGCTTTTTTTTTCTGTAACATGATTTCATGGTTATCAGGCATGGATCATGTAGAGGACAGTGTCATTTTGTGATATTAGCAGTTGGACACAAGTGTTCTGTCTTTCTGTTTTACTGGTGATTGGGGGACTGTTACTGAGGTGTTCAATCTCCATTGCTTTGCCCTTCATACCCCAGGATACATTCCTCTTGACAGGCAACATGCAAGGGGACAGGTATGGTGACCCCTGGTATGGTGACCTTCCAGCAGCTCCAGCCCAGGAAGGAGTGGGTGCAGGGGAGTCTCCTGGCTGTGGTTGACAGTTTCCATTTTAAGAACCTGGACTTCTGTAGCTTTTAGCCAGCCGCCACCTCTTTGATGGGACAAATTACATCTGCCGTGGCTGAGCCTGGGAGCCACATAGGCACTGAGGCCAACTCCATGCCCCCCACGTCTTTGCTGTGTCTTTGGTCACATTGTCATACTGCACGGAGTCTATTTCCCTGTGTGTAAATGGGGACAGGCAGAATCCTCGCTTCAGGGGCTACAGCGATGCTCAGATGAGCCCATATGAATAAAATGTCCAGTGCAGAGCTCTAACACTCTGAAGCTGTAGATGGGGACAGAGAAAGCAGGAACAGTGTCCTATGAAGTCATGGGTGGAGGGAAAAGGTAGCAAGAACGTTCATGGTGGGGAGCTACTGCGGCTGACCTTGTGGAGGTTCCTCAGGAAAAATGATCTCAGGGCTCAGCCATCCTGGGTGAGAGTCTATCTGCCTCCTGAATGTGAGCTCTCAGCTCTTCCCGCAACCATGACTTCGCTTTGCCATCATGGACTCGGGACCCTCTGAACTCATGAGCTGAATTGAGTGTGTCTTCTCTAAGTTGCTTCGGTCATGGTGTTTTTTTTTTTTTTTTGCCACAGCAACAGAACAGGAACTAAAGCAGAAGCTGGTACCAAGGGTGGCTTACTTCTAGACAGAGCTGACGTGTGGTTTTCATGGGAGACTTGGGAACATTGGGCTGGAAAAACCGTTCAATGCTGTAGGTAGAGCTTAGTGGACTGTCCAGGTAGGAGCTTGGAAAGACTGTAGCGCTGAGAGCCATGTGACCTAGCTCAAAACGTTTCCAAGGGAAACAATATTAGCAATTGTGCTGGAGACCATTCCTATGATATTTTGGCAAAAATGCGGTTGCATGCTGTCCCCATCCTAAGAATTTGCATGAGGCTAAATTGAAGGAAAATGGATTAACTTCTTTGTCGGGGAAGTTTTCAAGACAGCCTGACATCGACTGTGCCGTGTGGTTACCAGTCATCACTCACACGCAGTTCTACAATGAGAAAGGACGGATGTGGTGAAAGAAATAGAGAACACAGCTTGCAGAGAAAAGAGCACTGGGAACTTAAGTTGGAGCAAAGGCTCGTGCTGAAGGAGACAAGGAGATTAAAGAGAGGCCTGTTCTGAAATAAAATGGAGGTAGGAGTGGCCTCAGGGCAAGACCCTGCAGAGCTAAGTTTCCAGCTTGTCAAAGAAAATGGCCTAAGGAACTTCCTGCTCCTAAAAATTAACAATTATTGAGAGTTGCTGCAAAGGTGACTCAGAGGGGCCAGGCTTCATCCCAAGCAGGTAGGCAGGCAGGCAGGCAGGCAGGCAGGCAGGCAGGGACCAGGCAGGCAGTCAGGGACCAGGCAGGCAGTCAGGCAGGCAGGCAGGGACCAGGCAGGCAGGCAGGGGAAGGTAGCAAGGCTGTCCAGTCTGGCTTTAGAGCCATGAGGAACACACAAGGAAAAGGCTTGTAGAATCATTGTCTGAGGTAAGGAGAGCTGCTGAGGCTAGCTGTGTGGCAGGAGAGTTCCTTGATGGAAGTTCTGAGATGCAGTTGTGTGAGGCTGTGGAGATGAAGCCTAGATTGCCTTGGGGACCCCGAAATGTTGGAGATGCCGGAGCTATGAGATGTCAGCCAGGGAGAACTGCATAAGGGCGGGGGAAATAGGATGGGGGAGTCTAGGGTCCTGCAGTTAGCAAGGCAGGAAGGGTAGAGCTGTCTGAGCCTTTGATGTGAGATGTGGAGCTACAGGCTTTGGAGTTTGCCCTGTTGACTTTCAGTCTTGCTGGTCCTTCCTTTGCCCCCGTTTCTCCCTTTGCAGTGGAACTGTATATTCTGAGCCATCACATGTTAGAAGTATGTAATTTGACCTTTGCTTTTACAGGGGTTACAGTTAAGAGCAATTGCTTTGAGTAGAGAAGAGACTTTGGACTTTGAAAACAGTGTTGAGACGGGGAAAGACTAAGGAGAATCTTGAAGTTGGGCCGAATACATTTTGCCTTATGATATGGGTGCAGGGAGAGGAATCTGGTGGATTAATGAGAATGCCCCCCACAGGCTAATGTTCATAGGCTTGGTCCCCAGTTGGTAGAACTGTTTGGGAAGGATTGGCGGGTGTGGCCTTGCTGGAGGTGGCGTGTCACTGAGGGCAGGCTTTGAGGTTTGGAAAGACTCATGCCACTTGCAGGCATACACACTGAAGATGCCACACGCCTCGGCTGCCCGACAGAGATAACAACCTGGCACTAACTGGGAAACTGCCTCCCTGCTGGCTAGCTCTCAGGGTGCCGAATGGTGCTGATGCAGGGTGCTAATGCAGGCTGCCGGGAAAGAAAAGACATCCAGAGTCTCACCTCATTCTGTACCCTACAGGCTACAATTCTAACCTGCCGGGAAAGACAGCCTACTGGTTCAGTAGCGTCACGACTACCATGGGTGTAGCTGATCCGATATGACTGGACTTGGAGTCTGCTCCAGAGGAGGCAATTAGTGCCTGGTATGAAAAACCTCATCCAGGGGCTGGAGAGATGGTTCAGCGGTTAAGAGCATTGCCTGCTCTTCCAAAGGTCCTGAGTTCAATTCCCGGCAACCACATGGTGGCTCATAACCATCTGGAATGAGGTCTGGAAGAAGGTGCCCTCTTCTGGTCTGCAGGCATACACGTAGGCAGAATATTGTATACATAATAAATAAATATATATTAAAAAAAAAGAAAAACCTCATCCAAAGCCCATGGTTGGGAGGGGGCCCTACTGTTTTCCTAAATGGTTTAGATATTATGTCTACATGAATAGATTAGTCTTGCTCTCAACCTTTGTGGAGAACCTTCCTTTTGTGGAGTAACAGTTTTGCAGAAACTCGTCAGTGGTGGGAGTGTTGAGATGGAAGGACTATTGGATGCTTGTCCCTAAGTAGAACGTTTTTATAACCCTTCCCCACTCCAAAGCTCAGGGAGCATCATTGCCAAGAGTGACCTGTATGCGTGGCAGCTATCACTTCAGCCCAGTGTGAGCCATAACTGGCAGACCCACGGTGTGAGGAAGAGGTGCATTGAGGCCTGTTAGTCTGCATTCAGGCGAGAAGAGCAGCACTCAAAACCCAGGATTTGCGCCGAGGTCTTGAGTTCAGACCGCCGGCACTGGTGTGAAAGGCCAGGCACGCATCATACAATTGTAAGTCAGTGCTGGAGGGAGAGAGAGGCCGATCCCTGGAGCTCATTGGCCTGCAGACTAGCCTGATCGGTGAGCTCCAGGACCAGCGAGAGACCCATCTAAAAGAAAAAACGTGAAGAGTGACTGAGGAAGACATTGATCGCTGGCCTCTGAATACACACACTCTTGTGCGCGTGTCCCTGCGTACACACCTGTGTTCACATATGCACACACCCACACTAGCAAGTGCTTACACCACACACACATACAGCCTTGACTTTGAGATGGCTTGTTTGCATTAACTGCTTACTAACACGTCTCCTCCCAGCGGCCATTGTACCCTCAAGCACCAATCCTCTCTCCTCCTGAGAGAGAGCCTATCTTCCTTTCCCTCACTACCTGACAGCCCCACTTCCCGACCCGAGGCGTCTGCTCCAAACATTTTCACACCTCAGACCAGTTGCTGGCAGGGCACCCCCTCCCCAGGCATTGCATTAGCAGAGTGTTCTCCTGGGGTGGGGGAAGCGGTGAGGCAGAGGCCTCTGAAGGAAGCTTTTGTTGGTGACAAAGCCTTCAGAGAAGGCGTCCGCATCCCCAGATCAGGCACTTAGCCTGTATGTTGGCTGGGAACAGAGGTTTCCCTGAAGCTGCCCACTTCAGTTTTCTCATTGTCGGAAGAAGAAACCTCCAAAGTGCTTCGTGTGTGCATTGAGCGCGGCATTGCTTGCTGTGTGCTTTATCCTCATTACCCAGGGCTCTCTCTGGCTTGCAGGAAGACCTTGACTTGTGCACCACTGCCTTCTGCTGTGGGCTCCTCCATCCACACGGTGGTTTGCATTGTTCCCCAGTGGAATTGGCAGATGCAGAGGAGTTACGGAGGGCACTCCTCCGGTAAACCGACTTGTGTTCTGCTTCCATTCAAGGCTTCGAGCCCTTCCCTAACCCCTGATGAAGCTGATGGACTGTCTTTGCTTAGGGGTCAACAAAGGTTCAAAGGAAAGTTTTTCCCATGGGGACCTCCACTTTTCTCAGTAAATGGTGTGGGGCACCCCACAGAGAGAGTAGTGAGGGTTGAACTGTGTGCTTTGATGTGTGGAGTTTGAGTGGCCGGAGTGAAGGGTATACAATGCAATTGATTTCATTTTTTGAATGTTACCTGGTTTGTGTGTGTATATGTGTGTGCTCTAAAGCCATCGCCCACATGATGAAGTCAGAGGACAATTTGTAAGAGTAGGTCTCTCCTCCCATGTGAGTCCCTAGGGGAGTGGCGTTTAGGTCGTCGGGCTTGGCAGCAAGTACCTTCACACACACACACACACGCACATGCACACACACACAAACGTGTGCACACACACATGATGTGATTACTGACAACAAGTACATTAATGTGTCCACCATTTCAGTGTGTATTCAGTGATGCTATCTAGTTATGATGTGAAACCAAGAACTACGGCAATAGCCTGCGTTATCCTGTGGCTTCTGGGAGCAACCTTGTCCATCCTTGCAAGACACCTCTGTTCAGATGCCTTTAAAATTGCATTTTATTTATATAAATTATATTTCAAAATTGGTTTATAAAGCACTGGGTTTCCATAAAGGAGACATATATCTCTTCAGTTTTTTTCTCTTTCTTTCTTTCTTTCTTTTTTCTTTCTTTCTTTCTTTCTTTCTTTCTTTCTTTCTTTCTTTCTATCTTTCATGTTCTGTTTTTTTGAGAAAGGGTTTCTCTGTGCCGCCCTCGCTGTCCTGGGCCTCTCTCTGTAGACCAGGCTAGTCTCAAACTCAGAGCTTCACCTGCCTTTATCTCCTGAGTGCTGGAGCTAAAGACATGTGCCACCTCTCCTGACCACATCTTTAGTTTTTAAGCCATCTCCAAGTCCCTCTTCCTCCTCATGCCCTCCTTCATCTCTGCTTAAAACATTAATTCCCAATATTACTCCTGCCTTTTTTTTTATTTATTTATTTTTGTGGTTTTTCGAGACAGGGTTTCTCTGTGGTTTTGGAGTCTGTCCTGGAACTAGCTCTTGTAGACCAGGCTGGTCTCGAACTCACAGAGATCCGCCTGCCTCTGCCTCCCGAGTGCTGGGATTAAAGGCGTGCGCCACCACCACCCGGCTACTCCTGCCTTTTATATCACGTGTTCTAGGATCTTCTACCCCATTGAGGTCTGTCTCCCCATTTCTGGCTTACTGACCTCTGTGGATGCTCCAAGTTAAATCTACAGTTCTAAAAATTCTGGGCCAGCCAGCAGGCTCATCAGGTTAAGGCACTCAACACCAAGCCTGCTGACCTGAGTTCAATCCCCAGATTCCCATGGAGAGAACCGATATCTATAGGCTGTCCTCTAACATACAGAACCTTTGCTCCCCAGTAAATGAATAAATGTAAAACACAAAACCAAACCAGACAAAAAGACAAATCGGATACTGGAGAAATGACTCAGTGGTTAAGAACACTGTCTTCTTTTCCAGAGGACCCTAGTTCAGTAGCCAGCATCCACGTGGCAGCTCACAACTGTCTGTAAGTCACTCCAGAGGATCTGATGCCCTCTCCTGGCCTCCACAGGCATGATACTTATGGTTACCTACACAGACACAGAAATTTCAGGCCTTTGTTACTGTTGGGTGGTATTTCAGACCTTTGTGCTAGCTACTTTTCTTGGTATGGCCTTAACCACGTCCATATTCCTCTTCTCATTTGAAGAGGGCATAGTGTGTGTATGTGCTTCTCTTTTTTAGGTTCTTGGTTTCATTAATAGAAGAATTTTGAAAAGGGACTTGGAAGTTTGAGGAGTTTTTTAGAGTTGGGAAGAACAATAGTTTGGGACAGCTGAAACTCGTGGCAGCCAGGAGGAGAGGAAACAGAGAAAAGATGGCTTTTAAGTTAGCCACAGAGGACAGAGAAAGTGGGAAAGCCCAGAATACGAGGTCAAGCATGCTGAGGAGAGCAGAGCCACCCAGTCCCAGGGTCTTGTTGGGCCAGGGCAAATGATCATACCAAGGACATGTGGTTAAAAAAAGAAATACAGACAATTTTGCAATAAAAAAAGTATTCCCAGGAATGGGGGTGGGCTAGAGAGCCCAGGAAGGAGCCCCATGGCATCCTGCCATGTGCCGTATAGGCCTTTATAGTCCCTGTCCATACCATCTATAGTGTGTGTATGTATGTTGTAGGCCGGGGTAAATCTTGGATGTCATTTCTCAGGCACTGTCCACTTTTTTTCTTTTAAACAGAAAGATTTATCTAGTGAAGCATTATGGCGCATGCCTTTAGTCCCGGCACTGGGGAGGCAGAGACAGGCAGATCTCTGAGGCCAGCCTGGTCTACATAGTGAGTTCCAAGCCAGCCGAGACTACATAGTGAGGACTTGCCTCAAAAAAACACAAACAAACACAAAGCCATATACAAAAAGATCTGTCTTTAATTATGTGTATGTGTGTGACTGATTATGTGCATGTGAGGGCAGGCACCCAAGGAAGGCCAGAGGTACTGCATCTCTTGATGCTAAGGCTTAGATGGTTGTGAGCCACTCAGAGTGGGTGCTTGGTCCTTGGCAAGAGCAGTAAAAGCTTTTCATTGTTGAGGCCACTCTCCAGTCCCCCACGTTTTGTTTGTTTGTTTTTGTTTTTTAGACAGGCTGGGGTCACTGGTCTTCAGCTCACCAATAGGCTAGGTTGGTTGGACAGAGAGCCCTGGTACACTCGTGTCTCAAACTCTCTAGTGTTGGGAGTAAAGGTGTTTGCCAGCACATCTGGCTTTTTTTTTTTTTAATGTGGGTAGTCAAATCTGATCCTCAGGCGTGCAAGGCAAGTACTCAATTAACTGAGCCACTGGCCCTGAGAAGGTAATGGTTTTATCTCTAATTACAAAATGGTGGTATTTGGGGGTAGACATAGCATTAGAGGTGGAGCATTTGAAGACTGTCTGTGCCAAGACACAGGATTGAGCCAGGAAATGTAGATTGCCAAAGGGTGGGTGGGACCAGGAGAGGTATTAGGGCATGATTTCAAAACAAAGGAAAACCAAGATGGTTTTGATTGGATAGGAGAAGCCTGCACGCTGGTCCCAGAGGAGGAACAAGGTGGGGCATTAGGCCAGGTGCCTGCCAATGGCCAGAAGGATGCAGGTATGAAGGATGTGGGCATAACAGTATCAGAGGCCTGGCCATCCAGTGGAATGGTTGGAAGAGGCACCAGAGCTTCCCATGGTTCATTCCTCATTCACAGCTGTGTACCCTCTCCTCATAAGGTTTCAGCAGCAAACTATGTAATTATAGTGTCACCAAAGCTCGTCACAGGGGAACCAATGAGTTTACTGGGTTTAATTTTTTATTGTTTTTATTGCACTATATGTTTTTCTCTGCTCCCTTCCTCTCCTTCCCCTCCCCTTCTCCCCTCTCCTGTGACCCCCATGCTCCCAATTTACTCAGGAGATCTTGTTTTTTTCTCCTTCCTATGTAGATCCATGTTTGTCTCTCTTAGGGTCCTCTTTGTTGTTTCTAGGCTTAATTTCAAAGCATGGATGAGGGGTTATAGGACAGGGCATGGGTGACCTAAAGCAGTAGCTCCACACCCAGCATGGCTGGGGGCTCCCCCTTGGCTACATGGATGGAGTTCCTTCAGTTAACCTCCCAGCCTATGTACTCAGCACCTCCTAAGACTCAAAGGGTTGAGACAGTTGGCTGGGTGGACTTGCAGGAGTCAAAGGCAAGAGTGCCTTGACTCTCTTCACCCCTCTCTCTACCCCTCCTATCAGGGAAAGTCAACCATCAACAAGGACTGATGGAACCCTACAAGCAGCTGCGGGCAATCTGATGAAGCTGGAGGCTGTTTCACTAGGAGTACCGTGTTCTCCAACAACACCTCAGTTCAGTGCATGGACTCCTGGCCAAGCAGCTTCTGTGAGGTCACTAGCCTCCTCTGTTATGTGTTCCTAAGTCCTAGAGTGCTGTCTCTCTTTTTCCAGAGGGTGTGAAGAGTGCTCACAGGAGCACTGGGTATGGAATGATCTGTTCTGTCTCTTAAAGAGACAAGGCACGCTCACTCCCTCCCCTGCCCACTGAGGCAGGCAGATCTTCCTTCCTGCTTGCAACCTGAGTATCTTCCTCTTTTCTGTCTCCCTCTCAAAGAGGCAGCTTCTGTCTCTCCCTTCTCTCTCTCCTCTCTCTTCTCTCTCTCTTTCCCCTCTTTCTGCTCTTCTTCCCTTCTCCCTTCCCCCTCCATAACCCACTAAATAAATATCCAACCTCACTCTGCATGGCGTGCCTATCTATCTGTCTCTTGCACATCACCGCTACCTGGGACTAGCCACATTTGGAGACCTGTGGTGTGGTCTTGTGTACTGTCCCTGCCTGGGACTGGCTGCTCTTGAGACCCACTGCCCCCTGTATGCCACCACATGGCCTGCTGACTGCCACCACTCAGGGACCTGCAGCATTTCTGCCACTGCAGCTACTTGGGGATCTGCAGCATTTTATTTTTACCTTTACAGGGTAGGCACAGCTGCTCATATCTGGCCTATTTCCTTCTGCTCTTATTTCCTTGGCTGCAACTCAGCCCTAAGTCTGCAGTTAGCAAGAAAGGATGTCTAAGGGATTGGCCCTAGAGACAGGACGTGCACTTTGATGAACACCCTGTTATATCTACTTTAAGCCAGCTACTTTGGCAGAGTGTAGACTTGTGTGAGTAGGGAGCCTCAGCTGGGACCAGGGCCACAGTGCTCAGAGAAAATGGCCCACAGGATGTGGGCATGCGTAAACACTCGGATGATGGTCCCTCTAGCATGATCCTGTTCGAAACAGTCAGTTTTGTCAAAACCAGATGCAGAGCGACTGGGAGATGTTCAGTCAGTAAACTGCTTGCCTTGTAGGCATGAGAACAGAGTTTGATTGAGCCCTAGATGCTATTTGTTATTGTTGTTGGTTTGCTTTTTTAAAAGTGTGTATGGTGGTGTGTGCTTGTGATCCCAGGGTTACAAAGGTTGAAGCAGGACTATGGGGCTTGCTGGCCAGCCAGCCCAGACTACTTGGAGAGCTCGAGGCCAGTGAGAGACTCTGCCTCAAAGATAAGGCAAATGACTCCTGAGGAATGACACCTGACATCAACCTCTGCCTCCACACACTTACACACGTGAGGTGCCGTGCACGAGCACACGTGTGCATGCACGTGCACAGACATACCTACAAACTCAGCACCACCATTGGGAAGGGACAAAAATCATTTGAGTCCTCGTACCTGTCATCAAGCCTCCACTGTCCAGACCACAAGAGGCCCTCCAGCTTCCTTCTGGCCGCACTCCAGCTCCACTCGTGTGAGCGCGAAGTCCTTCCCCTGACTAAATGCACTCAATGAAATAAAACACGGGGGAGCGCTAGAAGCAAGCGTCACCTAGGATTGTGGAGTCCCATATTCAAGGCCCATTTGCTGTGCCCTATCGGTGTGACATTGTCATTCAAAATCCCCAGGAAAATGAGCTTGATGTAATCTATTTCCACTGAATGGAGAATGCGCCTGTCCACTGCTTTCAACAAAAATGCTTTCTAGGGTGTTCTCTCTCCCCTTTAGCAAATTCCTCCTCCACTCTATAAAGGCTCCTCCCTCCCCTCACAACGAGTGGTATTGTGTGGAGACACACCACAGCGGAAGCTTCCAGTGACCTTCGTCTTAAGGAAGTGCTTCAGCAGCGATAATAGCCTCCCCAGCGGCCATCTCAAATAAACAGCTGCCTCGGAGGAGTTCCACCCTCAGGTACCTTGCTAGCAGAGAGGCCATGCTTAATGGACTCCGTGCAGAGAGAGATGGAGTGGGCCCCGCTGAAAACCAACACTTCTGCTGCTCAGCGATGACCTGGCGAGCTGTGGGTATCAGGCCAGCGCCTGAGGGAGGCGGCTGTTGCCCTGACTGATCTGTGTTCCGGATGAGACAAACTGGAGAAGCCTATTTTTGTGGACACAAAAACACGGCCTTCAGTCTGGAGCCAAATGTTAGTGACCCTAGCTGGAGAACATGGAGTCAGTTGACCCCAAATTCCACGTTCCAGTGCGGTAATGGCTGGATGCATTTTGTGGTCTAGTGCTAAGGTTAATCTGTAGACCCCACTAGCCCACGCACAGATAACTTTCTGGAATTCTGGGGGTTGCTGGTCTTGTAAGATAGCAAGTCATGTGTTTTCATCTCAATAAACAAAGTTGGTTGCCCCAACTGTACAGTGTGTGCTTGATCACACATAGAAGGGAGATATATAGGCAGGAAGTATGTCAGGATATACATTTGCTCCTGATTGGACGAAGACAGGAAGTACCTTAGTGGTGTTCTTATTCCTGGTCGATGTGAACAGCCGCCACAAGTCCCTGCTGCCCCAAACTGATCAGTTCTGCTATCCCATCCTCATCATGACAAATCGAAGCCTTCTGCAACCCTGACCTCACACCAGCCTTCCTGTCTGACAGCTGCTCCTGTCAACGGTTTTGGAGACGGTAATGCAAAAGTCGCTGGTGTTGTGTGTGATGGTTAGTGCTGATTGTCATCTTGGGAGTCACCTGGGAAGGGAGTCTCAGTGAGGGACTGTCTAGATCAGGTTGGCCTGTGGACATGTCCAACGGGGGATTGCTGTGATTGTATTGATGGGTATGTGAAGCTCTGTCCACTATGGGCAACAGTATTCCCTAGGTTTGGGTCCTGGATGTATAAATGCAGAAGTGGGATGAACATGAGTAAGCGTGGATGCACTCGCTCTTTCTCTACTTTTGATTGTGGTTGTATCTAGAGCTTCACGTTCATGCCTTGACTTCCCCGCAATAACAGACTATAAACCAAATAAGCCCTTTTCTCCCTTAAAGTTACTTTTGTTGGAATATTTAATTACAGCAATAGAAACAACCCTAGGAATACTGGGAAACCAGTGATGGAGTGGGCATTGTATACCCAGAGATGTGTTACTGGTCCAGAGTCACTGGTCGACTGGAGAGTTCAACACAGCATCCACTCTTCCCCACATGAGAACACATCTCCCTTTGACCCAGTACTAGGAAGTAGCGCCATCCCGCTGGGGAGCTGGTGGCTGTATCTGAGCCTCTGTTGGGAGGGTGGAGCTAGGAGCTTCCTTCTTCTTCCTCTTCCCAGGGTCAATGTCACTGTTCACCAGGGTTTGTCTTTCTCTGTGCCTCTTTTCATGTCTTCAGTGGCTCACCCAACTGTTCCGTTTCCATTTCTAAACAGAAACTGCTCCTCAGTGCTCCCAGGCACAGTCTCCAGCCGCCATCCAGGGCTCACCCTCTCCTGCAGACCACGTGAGCCTGTTTCTGGTCATTCCTCAGTGCTCCCAGGAACAGTCTCCAGCTGCCATCCAGGGCTCATGCATCTCCTGCAGACCATGTGAGTCTGTTTCTGGTCATTCCTCAGTGCTCCCAGGAACAGTCTCCAGCTGCCATCCAGGGCTCATGCATCTCCTGCAGACCATGTGAGTCTGTTTCTGGTCATTTTCTAAAACTGTTTTTGCTTATTGATACAGGACCTTACTAGGTAGCCCAGCCTACCCTCTTGCCTCAGCTTCTCCAGTCCTGAGATTACAGGTCTGTGCCACCATGGCCTCTCCCCTGTGGCTTCTGTGTTGACCTCGGAGCAGAGCAGTTGAGTGACATGACTTTTGACTTCTTAAACCAACCTTGGGCTGGGTTTAAATTACAGCTCTTCTTTACAGCTTACCGAGTCCGTCTTCTGAAGTTGGATTGTTTTAAGTGTGAAATGAGCGAGTCCGGTGGTGGATTTTATTTGCTTGTTTTAAATTCCATTTTCTTTTGTAATAAGGGTTGGATGAGTTAGTTGTATAACTAAATAGGATTTGGGGTTTGTTTGTTTTTCCTTAAAAGGAACAACCAAAAACACTTAGACAACTCTCCCAGAGCTCACTCACTTCTTCATGTCCTGCGTGTTGTCTTCTGGCCTCTGCATTATAAGTAAACTAACCAAGTAGGGAAAATCCCTCATCAGAAGACTTGGCCCTCTATTTGCTTATCTGGTGGGGGGAACATAGTCTTAGTAATGTAGATAGGCTGGCCTTAAATTTAGGATCCTCCTGCCTCAGCATCTTGACTGCTGGGATTACAGATGTGTTGACCTGGCCTGGCCCCAGTTTTGAATAAGACGTGTTACCTCCACGAGGATAGCAAGGATGAGCTTGAGACAGCTGCGGCTTCTTGCTGGGCCTCAGTTTCCCCAGGAGTGTGTGACTGAATGATAACCTGGAGGTTAGACCTCACCATGCAGGAATCGGCAGGCTTGCCGGTGTTGGTGGCGATACAAACACCCATTTCCCGGTGCCCTGAAGCCTGTGGGTCAGCTTTGATGTTTACCTGCCCCACAGAGATGGAGTCCACCTGCTGGGAGAAAGCCTTTGTGTGTGGATTCTCAGAGGATAATAAGTCCTTTTCTTACCCAGCGGCACATTAGGGTAAGATGACTATAATTTCTTGTCTGCAAGGACGGCGCTTCAAAAGCAGAATCCCTCCTCGCCAGGAGTATGGGGAGGACAACAAAAACACATGCAAAATTAGAGGGAAGAAAGGACGGCCCGGGCAGAGCTGTGGTGGGTATTTCCCGTGATCCGGATTGTTTAGGAAATAGGAAAAGCACATTGTCTGCTTCAAAAACCTGTCAGGAAATTATTAAAAGCCCCTGAATTCCTGTATAATCAATCACCTCAAGTGCACAAATTACACACGCCGTGAATGGGAATAAACCTATTACAAGGGGCTCATTCGGAATGAACTAAAAGTTTAGATGCGCTTTGTTGTGGTGCTAAGTAGGGTTTTGAAAGAGAAATCCCTTAAATAGACGCCACCGTATTATCGTCGAGGGGGGAAACCATCAACCGACTGTTGGGATGTTTGCTTTTCATTTGTATTGATGAAGCAACGTGACAGTCTGACTGTCCAAATTGTCCGACAATTATTATCGCTTTTGTCCACTTTGTTCTAGCGTGTGCCGGTGACCACACGTCTTACAATACTCTAAGCACAATGTAAATACTATTTGTGTCATAACTTGTTTTTTTTCTTAGCCATTCATCTTACATTTTTTTCCTAGAAGTGAAGCTCTTTATTACCGTAATTGTTCAAAGCTGTGTACTATTCCCACCAGCCGAAAAATGACAGTAGGGGCAATCATCCCCTGAGCAATGGGCGTTTGGCTTCCTCTCCTGCATTTACGTTTGTGCTCGCCATGTTTTGGGGATATGTTGTTTTCTCGCTGCCTCGGTTTTTACTGATAGCTTTTGGAGACAAGATCTCCTTACGTAATCCATGCTAACCCCAAACTCATAACACTTCTGCCTAAGCCTCAAGAGCATTGGGAATAAGTGAGAGGCAGCTACTCGGCTGACACAGCCTTGACTCCTGATTTAGTTCCAGAAGTGGGGAATTACTGATTCAAGGGGTGTGTGTGTGTGTGTGTGTGAATTATTGAGGCAGGGTCTTTCACTAAACCTGGAGCTCACCACTGACTGGACAGTGAGTCCCCGGGACCTGGCCGTCTCTGCCCTAAGTGTTGGTGTAACAGATGTGTATTGTGAGACCCTGCTTTGTCCTTGGTTCTGGATACATGAATTTGAGACCTCTTGCTTGTGTGGCAGGAATTTCATTCATGGAGCCACCTCCCTAGCCCTCAAGGGCCTTCTTAAGGTTTTGTCATTTGCCTTTGGAGAGTGGACCATAGGAAGCCTTGTGGTTTCGGCACCAGCATCAATTAGGACTATTAGAATATTTCCCCGGAACTCATGAGCACAGCGTGTGTCTCAGGTATGTTGCACAGCGACATCCACGGTGCGTTTGTCTCCTTCGTCAGTATCTGTCTCCCCTCTTGAGAATTTTTACACATCCTTTCTCTACTGGCTGTCCCAACAGACCAGCAGCAACCCTAGGTACCCATCAACTTCTTACCACTTACCTGAAGCCAGCAGCTCACAATTTGGAGGTTTTATTCTACTGCTTGTGGGCCTGTGAGGAGACAGCAAACAGTGCCTGAAGTGTGGCAAAACAAAAGGATTCACCTCACAGACAGGAAACAAAAGACAGGTCCTGAGATCCCCTCTAAGGCATGGCCCTGCCTAAAGACCTCGTACTGGGTCCCATCCTGGGATGCATTCTTTAGCCCGTAGCCTTTGAGAGAATGCTTGTTACAGAAACAGTAGGGACAGCCATGGCAGAGGCAGCGGATGCTGTAGATTTAGTAGATGCAGAGAAGCAGCAAAGCCAGTAGATGCAGTAGATGGAGCGGATGTGGTAGATACTGAGAGACTCTCTGAGAGAGGTGTCGATGGAAGAGTCCTCTACCCAAGAACCAGAACCAATCCACTGGATGCAAAAGCACGAGGCAGTTTATTAAATATATACAGGCGCCTGTGGATGCTGCAGCAACTAAGTTACAACTAAGTTACTGAGCATCCCAGGCTGATGGCACATCATGTATTTATAAGGATTTAGGAGTTACATAAGAGGCTTGTCTAGCAACAGCATTTCATTGGTTCTCAAATTGGCGGGCTTAGCTCACCCTGGGGACGGCCCCATGTCTATTCCCTAATTTCCCCGAAAAAAAACCATAAAGCCAGATAAAACACCCTGTAGCAGGCTGACAATTTAGATAGGATGTCTTGGAGGGGGTGGAGTAGCCCCGAAAAACCACAAAGCTAGATAGAGCACTCTGCAGCCAGTTTTGACAGTTTAGATAGACTGCCTTGGGGGGTGGAGGATTCCCTCTTCTTAGCCTAGTCAGTGAGTCTGCAACCCATAGATATTCAGTTTTAGCATCAGCTGGGCTGAGAGGCCCAGCTGAATTTCAGCAAAGTTTAACATAGTACATGGGCATGGGGGGGGTCTTTCAATATGGCAACCAAGACGCCAGCACTGGCAGTCTTGGTGGGGTAAGTACACAGTGGGACTCGAAGCAGTGGGGTGTGGGTGATGGCGATGTGGTGACAGTGGTGGCAACAGGAGGGCCAGTGGATGTGTTAATGGTGGGCGTAATCATGGAAACAGGACAAGGCGCCTGTGGAGCTCAGGGCAGGATTAGGGGCAGTAGTTGTGCCATTAGTGGCAATTATGGAAAGAATCCTACTTCTTGGTAGGCATGGGAGAAATAGTAAGAGCTGTAGCGGGCAGTGGTGGCACACGCCTTTATCCCAGCACTTGGGAGGCAGAGGCAGGCGGATCTCTGTGAGTTCGAGGCCAGCCTGGTCTACAAGAGCTAGTTCCAGGACAGCCTCCAAAGCTACAGAGAAACCCTGTCTCAGAAAAACAAAACAAAAACAAACAAACAAACAAAAAGAATCAGTGAGAGCTGCTTACCACTTTGTCTATCAGACACCGCTCTGGTCAGTAGCGGACATCTAGTGGGTTGTGGGGCTATAATCAGTGACAGGCATGTAGTCTGCCCAACACAGCTCCTGCTTTATGTCCCTGTCCCCAAGGATCTCACCTTCTGGTCAGCATGGCTAATCTACTCACAGAAGGGAGAAAAGCTTCCCTGGGGAAGGCCACTGTGCCTTTTGAGTCTGGCTGCCCTGAGGTATGTATGCCTCAAGGGCCTCCTAGTGCCTTTGAGCTGCTGCATCTCAAGGAGGATTCCAGGCTCAGAGCTGAGTTCCCTGCAGGCCCCATGGGGCCCAAGCCCAGTGGGTGGAGGGAAGCCAGGGCCAGCATAGATCAGAGACTGATTCTGGTGTTGAGGTTGGCCATGGCTGCTAAGTTCAGCAGCATTTCCTTCAGCAAGCCTTCATCCTGTAGATGACCTGCCTCCAGCTCATACTTCTACTCCTAAGAAGGCACACATATCTGTGCACGTGCCCCTTGGGTCTATGTGAATACCTGACATAGCCACACAATCTTCCAAAGCAACTTGACCCCAAGACCCCCCGCTCCAAGCCCTCTCTCAGTCTCTATTGCTTTTCCCTTGCACACAGGCTCCTACACTAGGCCTTGAGTTCATGTCATCCATATCATTCATGCAATGATAGAACATTCCGGTCAAGTCCCAGCCCCAACATCCCTTGACAGGTACCCGGTAGCCTCTCTCCACACCCCTTTTCCTCATTTCTGTGGACAGGAAAGAAAAAACTGCTGCTTGGGTTGAAGGAACACAGTAGGGCAGACATCATCCCTGACACAGGCTGTCACCAGCTCTCTGTGCCTTCTCTTCAACTGTGACTACTACCTAGGGGAGAAAGCCGTCCGCATCTCCCCACAGCATCCCCATGAGGGATGGAAGCCCTGGAGAGGAACAGGGGCGAAGATGGGAGTTCCTGTTCAGACGCCCAGAGAGGAGAGACAGAGCCCTTTGCGTTTTAGAGAAGATGAGGAGAGAAGCCACCTCCCTTCAGCAAAGAGGAAAACCAACCCAGCTCCTCTCAGTTTACCCGAAACCTTTCCCTATTTTCAGTTTCGATTCGATGTGTCAGCAGCTGACATTTTTGCGAGCACCAAGAACCCGGCATCACTTTGAAAACTTGCAAGTGGAGAGGCGTCGTGAGGTAGCCAAGACTCGCTCCGCGCACAGATGGCGGTGATTAGGTGCCAGTTCACGGAGAAGCTTGGAATCTGCAGGCGGCCGCGGCAGCGGCGGCGGCGGAGGGCAGCTGGCTGCGGGGCTACAAGCAGTTGGAATGAGCTGTCCAGCAGCAGGTGACCCTAGGCCCAGGCCACACCCCTCAGCACAAGGGATGGGCATGGAGGGGAGGCCACCTGAGCCTAGGGATCATGTTTGAAGCAGAACAGTCTCCATTTTGCCTTAGTTCTGTGTGGGACTGAGGCTCCTTGTGGTTCTAGGCCATGTTTGCCACCGTCTATCTGTGAGTTTAGGGTAAGCATCACCTCTCTGGTTCTGTTTGCTCCCTGGAAGACAACAAAAGGAATATGAGCCTGGGGAAGCAAGCACCCTGCCTCTTAGGGTTTCTCCGTGGAGGAATGTAACCTTATTGGAAGAGGCTTTTAAAAGACAAAGATGTAGCCTGGTGTGGTGGCACAAGCCTTTAATACCAGCACTCAGACCTCTGTGAGTTCAAGGTCAGCCTGGTTTATGATGTGAGTTTCTGGACATCCAGAGCTGTTACACAGGGAAACTGTCTGAAAAAACAAAACAAAACAAACAACAACAACAACAATGAGAGAGAGATTTGTTATTGAGTTCCTTGCGTTAGGTGGTGTGGAAACACTTGGAGAGAATGTGGAATTCCTAGCTGGTGACAGAATAAGTCCCCGTGCAGCTGCTCCAGGTGTGCACTCATCTGAGAGCTGGGGTTCACAGATGAGCTTAGAGCAGCTCCCTAAATACAGAGGGCGACAATACAGAAGGGCGGCGCAGCAAGGCTTGGAGAAGAGAGCGTGAGTCCGCATGGCCGACATGGAGCAGGTGTCAGCCTGAATGGGCCTGCCATAGGAGCCATGAGGATGGCGGGAAGAGGTCCCAGGCTGGGAAAGAGGTGGCAGAAGGTGGCACGGCCACTGTGATATCAAGAGGTCAGATACTGCTGGCAGTTTGTCCCTGTATCCCAACTGTCCCCTACCAACCTGTCCCCATGCAGGGATAAGCATGGTCTCTGGTCCAGCCCTGTGGACCAAAGACGGGAAAGAGATGATATCTCCTCCCTCAAGGGTCTTTTTCTGCTAAACCAGGGCCTGCTCACTGAAGCGAACATGTGAGACACCATGCCGGTGGGTGTAGGAGATGTGGGACCTTAACCCAGAAGGATCTTACTCAGCAGAGCACTCTCAGGTCGTTAGTACACACCATTCTCTTGTGCCCGTAGGTAGCTCTCAGGTGCTAGCAGTGAAGAAATGATGACCTATGTGTGTTAATGGGGTACGATGTACTGAAGAGATGGTTGGAGAGATGACTCAGTAGGTAAAGAGCCTGCTTTGTAGGCTGAAGACCTGGGTTCTAATCCCCCCAAACTCTGTTTTAAAAAAAAAGCCAGGCTTGGTGGCACACAATTACAATCCCAGCCCTGGGGAGGCAGAGATGGGAGGATCCCAGGGGCTCACTAACTAGTCAGCCCAACCTAACAAGTAAGCTCCAGGCCAAGGAGAGATCCTGCCTGAGGAAAAACCTCTGGTCTTCACATGCACACAGGCACAGATATGTGTACTAACTGTGCACCACACACACACACTCACAACGCAACATGACAAGAACAAGGCATATGGTGTGTGATACACACACCTGTAATCCCAGCACTTGCAAGGCTACCGCAGGAGAGCTACAAGCTTAGGCGACAGAGTAAGGCCCCATCTCAAAACAGGAAGGAAGGAAAAAAGAAGACATTTACTCTATCTGAAGGTTAGCACTGAGGGTCTACGAAGCTGTGCGTCTCCTGCAGGGATCCAGATGTCTTTCTGTTGGCAGCCAGGAGGCCTGTGTGTGGAGGGGAGGGTTGTGTTGTTCCTGTGGTGGTTTTTCTAAGGCATGCTTATCCCTGAAGGGGGTCTATCTCTCCTTACGTGTGATATAACAGAAGTGCTACCACTCCCGAACTGTTTACCCCCTGCTCTCTCTGAGATAGTTACTTCAGGCTGCTACTAAGGGGGTTGGGTGAACTGCAGTGAAAGTAGAGGTGACCCCCCCCAAGGGTTGCCCAGGGAACAGAGGAGCCACCGAGATCATTTTTATTAGATCCGAATTCTGTAACTGTGCTTTCCCCATGGTTAGAGTACATGTCACAATTAGCCTTGAGAAAAAAGGATGATTGGCCAATCAGAGAAGTGTTCCCTTAGTCACTGTATAATCCCCTGGAAAGCGGCAAAGGTGAGCATGGAATGAGAGACACACTGACCAGCCTTCCACTGACAGTATTGGCTGGATGGTCAGTGGTTGCCCTGGGTTGGACACCTGAGTGTCCTCTCAACATGCACCCTTCAAGGCTCACGCCAGCCTGTCACAGAGCCCTGGTTCGGTATTCCATCCTAACTGAGGAAGGGAAGAGATCTTCCTAGATCTCTAGAACTCAGCAAACGGTGCAGAGGAGGCAAGCTGAGACAGCCCACCCCAAAGCCTGGCCCCACCGAACCAGATTGTCTTCTAAATGCAGAAATCCTCCTCAGGCCCAACTTGGCCTGGGTGTCTAGACTTGGGAGAAGTAGATCTTATCTCATCCTAATCCGAAAGGAAGCAGCTTTAACTTCCTCTCACAGCCCCGGCTCCTCCTTGTGCACTGAACGCATCCCTCCCGCTGGCCCCTTTTCCTTGCCTGGGCGCACGCCACCGGCTCTTGGCATGTGCGTTTAAATAAAAACCCATCCTCCGGATCCCTGCAGACTGAAGTAAGCATTTGGCTGCAGCCGGGGGTTTGTGAACCTTCACCTGTCTCCCAACACTGTTCCCACGAGCCCCTTTCTGCACCTGGAGAAACTGGGACGGTTGGTTTTTCTCCAGCCTCTTGCACAGCACTCTGTCAGAACCACAGCTAGTCTGAGATGCACACCCCTCCCCACCCCCACCCTACCCCCACTCCTGGCCCTGTCAGCCACCTGCTCATTGAGCTGTGCTTCTAGGCTGGGTGATGGGATACACACACCCCATCTCTTCTGGACCAGGCTGTGTGCCACACATCAGCATAGAGCACATTTTATTATTTATAACAGTCTTAGATTAAGTGTTAATGGCCCCTCATACCACCACAAACACACCCAGGAGAGGGACAGGGCTCGGGAAGTGAAGGTGAGCTCTCTTTCCCATTTCATAGCCTCTTGGAGGCAGAGCTTGGGTTTGTGTGACTTTCGCTAAGCTCATCTCCCAGCAGGTTCTGCAAAGACTCCAGCACAGCTGTCTGGCAAAGGTCTGTTGACTGACAACTGACTGACTGAGTGACTGACTGACTGAATGAATGAATGAATGAGCATAAGAATGAATGAGCAAGTGTCGCATTTCCAAGAGTGCTGTGGAGAAAGTGTGGCCTGGAAGAGTTTCAGTGCCTTGCTTAGGAGCTCTGACTGGATGGAGGAGAGCCTGCGCGTAGTCACCATATGCGGCAGGCAGGGCTTGCACCTCTCAAAGCGCTGACACAGTGGTGGCAATATTGTAGCTTGACCCTGCCAAATCGCTGGCCACAGACCACCTTTAGTTCCCTCTGACTACGCGTTAATGGAGTTGCTTCTGTCAAGTCAGGCCGAGTACTTCCCCGAGTCTATCCACCAAGACGAAGGCTTGCACACGCCTTAACACATATACAGACACAATGCGTGCCACGTTCACACAGAGAGGAGGGTGGTAACATGCTTCTGATTATGGCTGAATTTGCAAACACGGCTCACTAAATTCACGTGCCATCGTCTGGCATGGATTGTCCATGATTTCCCTGGCTTCTCCTTGAGGCGCCAGCCTCCAAGAGGAGGTGCTAGAATTTTCTTGGTAGAAGAAAGTTTTGAAGTCATCACCCAACCTACTCTGCTGCAAAGGAGATGTCAGGGCTTCTGGAGGAAAAGGGACAGAGCTATCTATCTATCTATCTATCTATCTATCTATCTATCTATCTATCTATCTATCTATCTATCTACCTGCCCATCCATCCATCCATCCATCCATCCATCCATCCATCCATCCATCCATCCATCCATCCATCTATCTATCTATCTATCTATCTATCTATCTATCTATCTATCTATCTATCTATCTACCTGCCCATCCATCCATCCATCTATCTATCTATCTATCTATCTATCTATCTATCTATCTATCTATCTATCTATCTATCTATCTACCTGCCCATCCATCCATCCATCCATCCATCCATCCATCTATCTATCTATCTATCTATCTATCTATCTATCTATCTATCTATCTATCTGTCTATCTATCTATCTGAGAGGTCTATCTCAGTCCGCGAGTCTCCTGCTGTCTGCTTAGAGGTCCTTGCTAAGGTGCAGCCTGGAGAATTAGTTTAGCATTGGAGTGCTGTGCCTCTATGTGCTGGGAGCCCCAGGAATCTCTAGGTAATGGACTGATTTAAAGCGTTTCAGTGCGGTGCTGGTATCTGTGGTGAGTGTTAAGGACACGGATAAGCTTTGTTCCTGTAATTTCGCCCTTAGGAACCGACCCCGAGAAAATAAGCCAGAAATGTGGACAAAAGCTTAAGCAGCAAGGAGGTAGGAAGATGGTTCAGGCGAGAAAACGTTTTCTGTGTATGCCTGAAGATTTGAGTTTGGATCCCTGGCTCCTGTCTAAGTAGCTGAACTCAGTGGTACACTTCTGAAATCTCAGCGCTGGGGAAGGCGAGTCAGGCAAAGCCCTGAAGCTTGCTGGTCAATAGAGTCTAGTCGAATCCAGAAGCTCCAGGCTCAATGAAAGACTCGGTTTCAAAAAAAATAAGATGGAAAAGCGACCTAGGAAGGAAGCTGGCGTCAAAACTCTGACCTTTTTATGTAAATGCACTCACATGCACATACTCAAGTGAACACATACACACACGTGTATGCATACACATGTGCAAGAACCTCTGCACCAAGGCATTTATTATCACATTCTTCATAACGAGGAGAAGAGGAAGTAACTTCACAGAAGAGTTGAGTGAGCTGTTTGTTAGACTGTCCTTAAAATAAGTCCCCAAGCACTGGGGAGGCAGAGGCAGGAGATGGTGTGTCCCGTGCTGGTTTAAGCTCGATGTGGTCAGGACAAGAACATAAGTGAAGAGCACCTGAAAACATGCCAAAAACCCACCAATACTACATATACCACATGTCCCCAAGGCCGCTTGTACAGTGCCCAGTCCCCTGTACCTCACACAGGGCTTACTGGAGCTGAGGAAGGCCAGCCTGTGTGGGCTTCAGTCCCGGTGAGCTTGTTGTCTTGGGTAGCAGTGGGTAAAGCAGCAACTGAAAGTGAGACGGACCCAGTGTTTGCCCAGCTTCCGGTGTTGGGACAATGGAGTCATGGCCGGGCCTTTGGTAGCCTATTAGGAGATGGCAGATGAGTGGAGGGGACAAAACCCACCTCTGGGGTGGGTATCCATGTGGGTTCCTGTTGCTGTGGTAACAACTTATCTCAAGTTTATAGACTCCAAGCCAGGTTTATTTTCTCCCTGTTTTCGGAATTAGTCTGACTGATGGGTGCTATGGTTTGAAGGGTTTGTGGTTGCCTTAGAAATTTATGTTGTAATCTGGTGGCCACCGTGGCACCGCTGAGAAGCGACAAGGCTGTTGAAAGAGATGACTGCCTTTTGCTGGCTAGTTTATGGCAGCTCAGCATAAGCCAGAGTCACCTGGGATGAGGGACCCTCAGCTGAGGAACAGCCTCCCCCATATTGGCCTGTGGGTAAGTCTGGGGTGCAGCTCACTGTGGGTGGTGCCACCACTGGCTGGTGGTCCTGGGTGCTATAAGAAAGCAGGTTGAGCAAGCCAGGGGGGCGCAAGCCAGGAAGCGGCACCCCTCCATGGCCTCTGCCCGAGTTCCTGCCCTTACTTCCCTCAGTGATGAACTGTGATCTGGAAGTGTAAGCCAAATAAATCTCCTCCATATTAGTTAGGGTTCTCTAGAGCAGTGGTTCTCAGCCTTCCTAAGGCTTCAGCGCTAATATGGTTCATCATGTTGTAATGACCCCCAACCATAAAATTATTTTGTTGCTATTTTATAGTTGTAATTTTTCTACTGTTATGGATCGTAATGTAAATATCCAATATGCAGGATATCTGAATATCTGATATACAATCTCTAAAGAGGTCACACCCCACAGGTTGAACTCCAGAGGACAGGAACTTAAGGGGATTTATTAGTGTGGCTTACAGGTTATGGTCCTGCTAGCCCTACAATGACTTTCCACTAACAGAAGGTTCAAGAATCTAGTAGTTGTTCGATCCACAAGGCTGAATGTCTCAGCTCATCTTCAGTATGCAGCAGGCATTAGAGCCTATTTCTTTGTGAAGGATGGACTTGCCAGGGAGAGCGAGAGCAAGCAGGCAAGGAGAGCAAGCTTCCTTCTTCCACGTCCTTTATGTAGGCTGCCCCCAGAAGGTGTGGCCCAGATTAAAGGGGGATCTTCCCACCTCAAAAGATCCAGATTCAAAGTAGGGCTTTCCACTTCAAGTGATTTAGTTAAGAAAAAAAAATCCCCACCCATGTGCACAGCCGCTTGGCTTAGTTCCTGTCATAGTGGTCAAACTGGCAGCCAAGAACAGCCATGACACTGTAAGATGTTTGAGGTCAGTGTTTTGTCCCAGCAGCAGAGAAACCAAACCAGGACGTGTGTTTCTCGTTGGAGATGAGTAGTTCTCATGAGGGTGGTTTACGGCAGACTTACTCATCCTTTGGGCCTGGCTCTTCCGCGGACACCCACTCCTTCTGCCTCCTGCCTGGTTGTAACAGCGTGCTATGATGTGAGGCCGTTTCTATGTACCCTCTAAGTCACAGATGTCTGTCTCCAGAACTACAGATCAAGAGGCAGCTGCTTCCTTTATAGATGGTGCAGTTTCAGTGGGTATGCAGTGACAGACGGGTAAGTCGAGGCCCGGGGCTGAGGTCAGGTTGCCTAGTAGCCACCTTCTTCCTGTGGCTCCAGGGCCCAGTCTGATCCCACCTTTTTTTCAGTACTCAATGGTCACCTGTAGTTCTTGTCCCAGAGACATAGTGTCTCTGTTTTCAGAGTTTCAAAGTGGCACCTGGCGTCTCTCTCTCTCTCCTGACCAAGTCTCCCTTTTTCTTCAGAAAGACATTGCGGCTGCCTTTAGGCTTCTTGATAATGCAGGCTCTTGTGTCCACCTCTATGCATCCAACTTATTCATGTCTCAGAGTCTCTTTGCATAAAAGAGACTATTCACAGATTCCTGAGGCTTTGGCCTAGGTGTCTCTGAGGGCTGTGATCCGGCCTACTTGCCACAGGGACCTTGTCAAAGACCCTTGTCTGCTGATTCACTCCCATTCTTAGAGAGTCTTAGAACAGACCTGTCTAATGTGTGTGAGGCCCTTTGTTTTCCTGGGGAAAAAAGGAGTGGCTATCTGAAATTAATACATGCCATTAGTGGCTACCCTCTGCATGCATGCATGTGCACACACACACACACAAACACACACACACAGGTACGCACATATGTGCACACGCACATACACCATACACACACCATGTACACATATACACAATCACACACACATACACACAGGCATACATGTGCGTACATGCACACACAGGTACGCGCATATGTGCACACGCGCACACACACCATATACACACCATGTACACACATACACAATCACAAACACACATACACACAGGCATACATGTGCGTACATGCACACACACACACACATACACGGTCTGCTTTGTTTGTTGTTTTAGTTTGTTTGGTGCTTAGCATTTCAAATGGGGAGGGGCAGCTGGGTGTCCACATGAAGAAAAGACAGCAACAGACCTGGGTGGGGGACTGTCATGAGCTGAGGTTGCCTCTCACACACAGCCCAGTTAAAACGTTGATGCCAAGCGATATGGATATTTGGAGTTGGGGGTGCTGTGCACTTGTGCACCTCTGGGGTGTTGTTGGGTGTTTTTGTTGCCTTGCTAAATATTCATGGATGAATATTTAGAATGTGTTCTCTTTCAAACTGACAGAGGGCAGTTAAGGCTTGTCCCTGGGTCTGTCATCTGAGTCCACATTTCTGAAAAACTGTTGAGAAGAGAGAGAGAGGGAGAGAGAGAGAGAGAGAGAGAGAGAGAGAGAGAGAGAGAGAGAGAGAGAGATCGCTTACATGCACGCTCACGGCTTGGCTAATCTGATCCAAAGATTCCCGTTCCCACAGGAGCAAAGACAGAGCTCCAGTCTAGTGACCTGCAGGTCCATGGGCTGAGGGGAAGGGAGTTTGGCTGATGCACTGGTGCCCGAACCCCTGAAGCCCTTTCTTACTTTCTAACTGGCTTCTTTGCCTCCATCACCCCGTCCCCCCGCTGTTCAGAGGTGGGTGGGTTCTCATAATTCTAAGAATCTAAGCATGCATATGCACATGTAGCCGCCCATGTCCTTGAATACATATGTAGTCACCCATGTGCATGCAGGCACATGCATGTGTGCACACACTGTCCTGGTAAAAGCGTCTATTGACTCAGGACAGTCAATGGAGTAGAATGTTCAGGCAACAGAAAGAGGTAGGGAAGAACACAAAGCATTAGGGTTGAGATGGGGGGCTACTGAGATGCCACTTTCCCTGGGACACCTACTCTGATCCTGTGTGTCCAGGGGCTCACACTGCCCAGGCCTCCAGGGGGCAGACTGTCCTTTTGTGTCCTAATGTCCTTTTGTGTCTCCCCTGATGGGTCTGAGCATTCATACCCTCCTTCATCCGCACTCATAGAGCCACTGACTAGACATGGGGCCACACAGAGCAAGCTCCACAGACAGCATCCTTGGTATCATGAGTACCCACAATCCTCAGCAGCCCTCACTAGACTGTGGACACGGGGCAGAGGCACAGGTACCATGGATCCCTACAGGTGGTGTAAAGTAGGGTGCAGAGAAACAGCACCATAGACAGTAGGATACCTCAATACCCTGAGTCCTCCTTGCCTAGACTCCTCCAATGGACATGGGATGCTGGCCTGACCAGTGTCCCCATGTCCACACTTGGGCCACAGAACATAACAGGACAGGCTTTCAGAGGATTGTGCCATGATTACCCCAGGGCCCCGAGGAGCTTTGCAGTGCCTGAGCCCATATCCACTGGGGACTCTTCAACAGTTTCTAGTGAGAGATGCTGAGGCTTCCTTCCGGAAGAATCTGTCCATGCCTAAGTATCTGTCCATTCTGCCAGCAAGTCGCCACTGGGTGCTCAAGCTTGCCCCATTGTCCTCTCACTCACAGATGAGCCCCAGAGTCTCTTTCCAAATGGTGACCAAGGCTGCCCTTTCCAGGAAGGTCGTATGTCCCTGATGAATTAATCCTTGTCAGACCCCCAGCCTTGGAGCCATCCTCAGCCCCTGGGTACCGGCCATGGAACTGCCTACTGTTGTCGGCATCTCATGGTAGAGTCTGAAATCTATCCTGACAGCAGCCCTCGATGACACCACCTTGGTTCTCTGTAAAGTCCCAGCATCCCCTTCCCACTGGGCAAACTCATGATGCCCCACCTTAGTAACATCCCAGAAAATCATAAAATCCTTGTGAGTTTTATGGGAAGATGTCACTCTTCAACAGGAGGTCTTGCCTGAGCCCCTGACCCTGTGACCATAGTGTGGTGGGAGAGGGGAGGGCCCTGGCTCAATTGTTTGTTTGCTTGATTGCACAGTTTCCCCTCCTCCTCTCCTTCCCTCACCTCCTCCTCTCCTTCCCTCACCTCCGCCTTGCACTGCCCCCCCCATCCATTCCTACTCCATTTCATTCAGCTAAGGGCAGCCTCCCATGTTATCCACAAAGCATGGCATATCAAGCTATAGCAAGGCTAAGCACCATTGCTCGTATTAAGATTGGGCAACGTGACCCAGTATGAAGAGTGCAGTCCCAAGAGCCATCAAGAGTCAGAGACAGTCCCTGCTTCCACTGTTAGGAGTTCCACAAGAAGACCAAGCTACACAACGGTAACATATATGCAGAGTGTCAGGCTCAATTCTTACAAACGAAGTCCACTTTGTGTATACGTGTGGGGTGTGTGTGTGTGTACTGATGTAAGTACATGACTGTATACATGTGTATGGAGGTCAGAGGCCACCTTGAGTGTCTTCCTCAGTCAGGGTTCTTAAAGGAACAGAACTGACAGAATGAATTCTATATGAAAGGAAGATTCATTAGTGTTTTACAGACCAAGGATCCGGCAGTTGTTGTGTCCATGAGGCTGGATGTCTAGGCAGCCTAGCCTGGGTCTGGGTCTAGGCAGACCGAATGTGATACCAGAGCCCCCTAAGATTCCTACAGAGCTGCTGATCTTCAGTCTACACTGTAATCCCGAAGAAGCTGAATTTAATACCAGCCAAAGCAAGCGGATGGTGAGCTTGCCGGGGAGTGAAAGCAAGCAGGCCGAAAACAAAGATGTCCTTATATCTGGGCTGTCACCAAAAGGTGTGGCCCACATTTAAAGTGGGTCTTCCTGCTTCAGATTAACTGGGTAAGAAAACCCCTCACAGGAGTGCCTAGAAACTTGGGCTTTAGTTTATTCCAGATGGAGTCAAGAAGACAACCATGATTTCCTATCCTGCTCCCCACCTGGCTTGCTGAGACAGGCTCTCTCGTTATGACCTGGAACCTGACCTTGTCAAGACTGATGAGCCAGCCAGCCCACCCCAAGAATCCTCCTGTCTCAGATCCCCAGTGCTGAGATTACAATCACAGGCCACCACACTCAGCTTCTCTTTCCCTCGGATATTTTCACACAAGAGGAAAAAGTCAATGCAGATTGTTTTATTTACTTTTATTTTTTATCCATTTAAATAATACTGGGCTTAAAAATGACCTTTTCAATATTTTGAACGATATCTTTGTTTTAAATTGAGCTATACATTTTTCTCCACTCCCCTCTCTTCCTCTCCTCTCCCCTTCTACCCTTTCCCGTGACCCCACACTCCTAATTTACTCAGGAGATCTTGTCTTTTTCTATTTCCCATGTAGATTAGATCCATGTATGTCTCTCTTAGGTCCTCTTTTTGTTGTCTAGGTTCTCTGGGATTGTGAATTGTAGGCTGGTTTTTCTTTGCTTTATGTCTAAAAGCCACTTATGAGTGAGTACATATTATATTTGACTTTCTGGGTCTGTGTTACCTTACTCAATATGTTTTTTCCCAAGATCTATCCATTTGCTTGCAAACTTCAAGATGTCATTATTTTTCCCCACTGTGTAGTACTCCATTGTGTAAATGTACCACATTTTCCTTATCCATTCTTATGTCGAAGGGCATTTAGGTTGTTTCCAGGTTCTGGCTATTACAAACAAAGCTGCTGTGAACATAGTTGAGCACATGTCCTTGTGTATGATTGAGCATCCTTTGGATATATACTCAAAAGTGGTATTTCTGGGTTTTGAGGTAGATAGTTTTTTAATTTTTGGGGAAATCACCATTCTGATATCCAAAGGGGCTGTACCAGCTTGCATTCCCACCAGCAATGCAGAAGTGTTCCCTTTTCCCCACAACCTCTCCAGCATAAGTTGTCATCAGTGTTTTTAATCTTGGCCATTCTGACAGGTGTAAGATGGAATCTCAGAGTTGTTTTGATTTGCATTTCTCTGATGGCTAAAGATGTTGAATATTTCCTTAAGTGTCTTTCAGCCATTTTAGATTCCTCTGTTGAGAGTTCTCTGTTTAGGTCTGTACTCCATTTTTTATTGGATTATGTGTTCTTTTGGTGACCAATTTCTTGAGTTCTTTGTATATTTTGGAGATCAGACCTCTGTCTGGTGTGGGGTTAGTGAAGATCTTTTCCCATTCTGTAAGCTATTGTTTGTCTTGTTGACCGTGTCCTTTGCTTTACAGAAGCTTCTCAGTTTCAGGAGGTTGCATTTATTAATTGTTTCTCTCAGTGTCTGTGTTGCTGGGGTTATATTTAGGAAGTGGTCTCCTGTGCCAATGTGTTCAAGGCTACTTCCCTCTTTCTCTTCTATAAGGCTCAGTGTGATTGGCTTTTTGTTGAGGTCTTTGATCCGTCTGGACTTGCACACTCAGCTTCTTAATGTAGGTTCTGGAGCCTTAACTTGGGTCCTCAAGCCTGCATGGCAAGCTCTTTATGAACTGAGCCTTTTTTCAACCACCACACTGCTTCTTCGGTTTGTGCTAGGAACAAGTCATGAGCCAGGGATGATGGCAGAAAATTAGCTAGATCCTCATGGGTTGTACTGGCCTTGGCTTTCCCAGACCTTGCATAGCTTTCCTTGTAGACTCAGGTTCCCGGGGCTAGATTGGCAGTGAGCGCAGTGTCCTCCTGGGTGGACGACCATGGCTGATAACTGAATAGCTGAGCAGCGATCAAATACTAGATGGGAGAAGCTGAGATTTGTGTCGAGGTCTGCAGCTCACCGAGAGGAACAGCAGCTATTCAAAGGCCTGCTATCCAACTAGGGACCTTTTGGGAACCTTTGGCTCCGAGGCTACAGGCAGGGTGGAAACAATTGCATACTCAGCTCTACACTGCAGAGTCTCCTACTTGGTTCCCTGTACATAGACTTTCTACCTTCTCAGCCTCACTTAGCTGTCCTACCTGGGGGCCATAAATGTTCTTTTTTTTTTTTATTGAGAAAAGGAAAAAAAAAACAAGTTTCCGCCTCCTCCCAGCCTCCCATTTCCCTCCGCCTCCTCCCACCCTTCTCCCCCTCCTCCCACCCTTCTCCCCCCCCACTCCTCTCCCCCTCCCTCTCCAGTCCAAAGAGCAGTCAAGGTTCCCTGCCCTGTGGTAAGTCCTAGGTCCTTTCCCCTCTGTCCATATCTAGGAAGGTGAACATCCAAACTGGCTAGGCTCCCACAAAGCCAGAACATTAAGTAGGATCAAAACCCCGTGCCATTGTCCTTGGCTTCTCATCAGCCCTCATTGTTCACCATGTTCAGAGAGTCCGGTTTTATCCCATGCTTTTTCAGTCACAGTCCAGCTGGCCTTGGTGAGCTCCCAATAGATCAGCTCCACTGTCTCAGTGGGTGGGTGCACCCCTTGTGGTCCCGACTTCTTTGCTCATGTTCTCCCTCCTTCTGCTCCTCATTGGGACCTTGGGAGCTCAGTCCAGTGCTCCAGTGTGGGTCTCTGTCTCTATCTCCATCCATCACCAGGTGAAGGTTCTATGGTGATATGAAAGATATTCGCCAGTATTGGTATAGGATAGGGTCATTTCAGGTTCCCTATCCTCAGCTGCCCAAGGAACTAACTGGGGACATTGCCTTGGGCTCCTGGGAGCCACTCTAGGTTCAAGTCTCTTGCCAACCCTAAGGTGGCTACCTTAACTAAGAATTGTGCTTCCGTGCTCCCCTATCCAACCTTCCTTTATCCCAATCCTCCTTTTTCCCCAAGTTCCCCCCATCCTCCCCTTCTCCCTTTTCTCTCCCCATCTCGCCTTACCCCCATCCCACCCCACCCCCAAGATCCCAATTTTCTCCCCAGCAATTTTGTCTACTTCCCATAGCCAAGAGGATAACTGTATGTTTTTCCTTGGGTTCACCTTCTTACTTAGCTTCTTTAGGTTCACCAATTGTAGACTCCGTGACCCTTATTTATGGCTAGAAATTAATTATGAGTGAGTACATCCATGTTCATCTTTTTGGGTCTGGGTTACCTCACTCGGGATAGTGTTTTCTATTTCCATCCATTTGCATGCAAAATTCGAGAAGTCATTGTTTTTTACCGCAGCGTAGTACTCTAATGTGTATATATTCCACACTTTCTTGATCCATTCTTCCATTGAAGGGCATCTAGGTTGTTTCCAGGTACTGGCTATTACAAATAATACTGCTATGAACATAGTTGAACAAATGCTCTTGTCATATGATCGGGCATCTCTTGGGTATATTCCCAAGAGTGGTGTTGCTGGGTCCAGGGGTAGGTTGATCCCGAATTTCCTGAGAAACCTAAACACTGATTTCCAAAGTGGTTGCACAAGATTGCATTCCCACCAGCAATGGATGAGGGTACCCCTTCCTCCACAGCCTCTCCAGCAAAGGCTATCATTGGAGTTTTTTATTTTAGCCATTCTGACAGGTGTAAGATGATATCTCAAAGTTGTTTTGATTTGCATTTCCCTGATCACTAAGGAGGTTGAGCATGACCTTAAGTGTCTTTTGGCCATTTGAACTTCTTCTGTTGAGAATTCTCTGTTCAGTTCAGTGCCCCATTTTTTAATTGGGTTAATTAGCATTTTAAAGTCTAGTTTCCTGAGTTCTCTATATATTTTGGAGATCAGACCTTTGTTGCGGGGTTGGTGAAGATCTTCTCCCAGTCAGTAGGTTGCCTTTTTGTCTTAGTGACAGTGTCCTTTGCTTTACAGAAGCTTCTCAGTTTTAGTAGGTCCCATTTATTCAATGTTGCCCTTAATGTCTGTGCTGCTGGGGTTACACATAGGAAGCGATCTCCTGTGCCCATCTGTTGTAGGGTACTTACCACTTTCTCTTCTATCAGGTTCAATGTGTTCTGACTGATATTGAGGTCTTTAATCCATTTGGACTTGAGTTTTGTGCATGGTGATAGATATGGGTCTATTTTCATTCTTCTACAGGTTGACATCCAGTTATGCCAGCACCATTTGTTAAAGATGCTTTCTTTCTTCCATTGTATACTTTTAGCTCCTTTATCGAAAATGAGGTGTTCATAGGTTTGTGGGTTAAAATTCGGGTCTTCTATACGATTCCATTGGTCGACTTCTCTGTTTTTATGCCAGTACCACACTGTTTTCATCACTGTAGCTCTGTAATAGAGTTTGAAGTCAGGGATGGTAATGCCTCCAGACAATCCTTTATTGTATGGGATTGTTTTGGCTATCCTGGGTTTTTTGTTTTTCCATATAAAGTTGATTATTGTCCTCTCAAGACCTGTGAAAAATTTTGATGGGACCTTGATGGGGATTGCATTGAATCTATAAATTGCCTTTGGTAGAATTGCCATTTTTACTATGTTGATCCTCCCAATCCAAGAGCAAGGGAGGTCCTTCCATTTTCTGGTATCCTCCTCAATTTCTTTCTTCAATGCCTTAAAGTTCTTGTCAAATAGATCTTTCACTTCCTTGGTTAGAGTTACCCCCAAGATATTTTATGCTGTTTGTGGCTATAGTGAAAGGTGAAGCTTCTCTGATTTCCCTCTCTGCTTCCATATCCTTTGTGTATAAGAGGGCGACTGATTTTTTAGAGTTGATCTTGTATCCTGCCACATTACTAAAGCTGTTTATCAGCTGTAAAAGTTCTTTGGTGGAGTTTTGGGGTCTCTTGTGTACACTATCATATCATCTGCAAATAACGAAAGTTTCACTTCACCAAGGGACACTATGAAAGCAATCCTAAGAGGAAAGTTCATAGCACTATGTGCCCACTTAAAGAAAACAGAGAAAGCTCACATTGGAGACTTAACAGCCCACCTGAAACCTCTAGAAAAAAAAGAAGCAGACTCACCTAGGAGGAATAGAAGACTGGAAATAATCAAACTGAGGGCTGAAATCAACAAAATAGAAACACAGAAAACAATCCAAAGAATCAATGAAACAAAAAGCTGGTTCCTGGAGAAAATCAACAAGATTGACAAACCCCTATCCAAACTAATCAAACGGCAGAGAGAGAATTTGCAAATTAATAAGATCAAAAATGAAAAGGGGGACATAACCACAGACACAGAGGAAATTCAGAGAATCATTAGATCTTACTACAAAAGCCTATATGCCACAAAACTGGAAAATGTAAAGGAAATGGACACTTTTTTAGATAAATACCATATACCAAAGTTAAACCAGGACCAGGTGAACAATCTAAATAGACCTGTTAGTCGCGAAGAATTAGAAGCGGTTATCAAAAACCTCCCTACCAAAAAAAAAGCCCAGGACCAGATGGTTTCAATGCGGAATTCTACCAGAACTTTCAAGAAGACCTAATACCTATACTCCTTAATGTATTTCACAATATAGAAACAGAAGAGGCATTGCCAAATTCCTTTTATGAAGCTACAGTTACTCTGATACCAAAACCACACAAAGACTCAACCAAGAAAGAGAATTATAGGCCAATATCACTCATGAACATCAACGTAAAAATCTCAACAAAATACTGGCAAACCGAATCCAAGAACACATTAGAAAAATTATCCATTATGATCAAGTAGGCTTCATCCCAGAGATGCAGGGCTGGTTCTACATACGAAAATCTATCAATGTAATCCATCATATAAATAAACTGAAAGAAAAAAACCATATGATCATTTCATTAGATGCTGAAAAAGCATTTGACAAAATTCAACATCCCTTTATGATAAAAGTATTGGAGAGATTAGGGATACAAGGGTCATACCTAAATATAATAAAAGCTATATACAGCAAGCCGACAGCTAACATCAAATTAAACGGAGAGAAACTCAAAGCCATCCCAATAAACTCAGAAACACGACAAGGCTGTCCACTCTCGCCATACCTCTTCAATATAGTACTTGAAGTTCTAGCAATAGCAATAAGACAACATAAGGGGATCAAGGGGATTCGAATTGGAAAGGAAGAAGTGAAAGTTTCATAAATGTTCTTCTGACAAAACAAAAATCACATGTGGTCAGTGTAGGGGCTTCGTGGCTCGTTAAATGTTTATCAGCTGTGGTGCCCGTGGCACCTGTCCAGCTGAGATATGGGGAGTGAAGCCCACAGCATGGTGAAGCTGGTTTTCCTGCGGGTTTTTCTGACCTGTTAATAGCATTTGACCGGGCCCTAGGGGATCTGCCCAGAATTTGTCAAGCTCGTCTCGGTGGAGGAGGTTAGGGTGTCCACTCTCCATGGTCTTCCTGTTCTCCCTTCGCCATGAAGCTGATGCCTGAGACAAGTGGACATGGCAAAGCCTTCCCTGTGTGCCCAGGGAGCCTGAACCCTTTGTGCCTTTCCACTTTACCAGCTGAGCCATCTCTCCAGGCTTGCTGTCCTCTGGCTGCTAAAGTCGCAGAACAAATCAAGCAGCTTTAGATGTTAGCTTCTGGGATGTTCCTGAGAAGTAACGGTGAAAAGGTGTTCTGAGAGTCACATACTGGGTCTTACAAGGTAAAAGGCAAAGTGTCCTCAGGGCTAGTTCCTTCTGGAAACTCTGAAACCATGACTCCTGTGTTTCCCAACTTGTCGAAGCTGCCTGGGGTCCTTGCCTGGCAGCCCCTCCATCCATCCTCCTCTCTAGACTTGAGATTCTACAGGCTTCTTTGTCGACACCTCCTATTTGACCAGACCCTGTCCTCCCTCCTGTGAGGTCACTAGTGGTCACATTCAGACCACTGGGACAATCACTAGTTAATATTAACTGTCAACCTGATGCAGCCTCCAATCATCAGAAGGATCACAGCGGAGTGGCTGTCTTTACCAGGGCAGCTTACGGACATGTCTAGGAGGGATTATTTTGATTACTAATTGATATAGGAGGACTATATCATGAGAGATGCCATCCTTAGGCAGCTAGTGCCAGGCTATGCAAAAGCTAGCTGCGTATTGTAGCGAGCTGCGTGGAGCCACATCTGATAATCAGCTCCTATTATGGATAAGACCTGACTTATGCTGTGATCACGCAATGATTGTCAGCTGCTTGCATATGCGTGGACCTATGGACAGTGCCCACCTGTCAATCCGGGGTTGGCAGCCCGTGCCTTTTTTAAGGGCTGGGAGAGGTTTGCCCGGAGAGAAAGGGGAGGAGAGAGGGGGAAAGAGAGAGAGGGGAAGAGAGAAAGAGAGATACAATTGTAAAAAAGGTCCTGAATAAACTGCTAGCAAGAAGAGCTCCGGTGGTCACGTCATCCTTGCGGGTCGAGGTAGAGCCGCGACAGCGTATGAACTAGAGAGCAAGCCAGTGAGATGCACCCCCCATGGTGTCAGCTTCCAGTTCCCATGTGAGTTCCTGCCTTGACTTCCCTCAGTGACTGACTGTGACCCGGAAGTGTAAACCAGATAGATCCTTCACTCCACAAAGTTGCCTTTGTTCATGGTGTTTGTCATACAACAGAATGGACCTAGAACAACAAGTCAATCCGATCTTAACTTACCAACTCGTGTCCACTAACCTCCTCTAGCTACGTGATGTGACATGTCCACCGGCTCCTAAAGTCAGAACACGGGCAACAAAGGGCAGAGGAGGCAGGTCACGTCTCTGCACACTAGGTCTTGTGAGTCCCCTCAACCTGTGGGGCTAGACCCCAAGGACCATTGGAAAACACAGGTATTTGCATTGTGATTCATAATAGTCGCAAAATTACAGTTGTGAAATAAGAATGGAAATAATTTATGGTTGGGGGTCAGCACAGCATAAGGGTGTTAAAGGGTCATAGCATCAGGAAGGTTGAGAACCACCGTCCCAGACTGACATGGCTCTTGGTGACCGCCCACTCCCCTGGAATGTTCTAGAGGAAAAGGGCTCATCAGGATTGGACTTAAACAGTTGACCTGGTTAGCAAGCTGAGGGGATCCGGCTCCTGAGAGGCGGCAGCCAGACACTTGTGAATTATTTAGCAGCGTGCACATGAGATGCCATTACATTGAGTCACGAATGATCAACACCAACTCCCACAATAAGGTAATAAAATAAAACATTAACGAGGCACTATGCTCTGTGTTGGGGAGGGAGGGCAATAGTCGCTGAGTCTACAGGGCACAGAGGCTGTAGGAGTAAGATCAAACCCTCCGAGCACTGTGGGAGAATGGTACGGGATTGGGCAGGGCCAGCCTCCATCTTTCCTACTGTGAATATCTAGGGTCGGTGTGTCTGTCCAGAGCCACCCATGAGGTTTTCTGTGCTGCTGAGAGCAGTTCACCCTGGGTCTGTCTGTTTGTGGTCTGTATTCTGGGATGGCCTTATGTTTGAAGGTGCTATGGGGTTAGTAACACAGGGGCTGGACATCCTGGGTTTGGATCCTGGCTCAGGCTTCCTAAGCCTCTAACTGAGAAGTTCACCTGAGAAATTCAAGGGGTTGATCAAAGAGAGTCCTTCCCAGAGTCTCCTCCGCAAGGTTCCCCCCAGCCCCCCGAAAAGCCAGGCACACGCAGACCACAGTGGTGCTGTTTCCGTTGTCACTATCATAAGAGGCAGGATCATAGTTCCCAGTCCCCCCGGTTACTGAGTATGTCACCTTACATGGCAACATGCTCTGGGCAGATGGGATTTAGTTAAGAACCGGGGATGGGAGATCAATCTATATTGTCCATTAGGCTTAAGTCTGTCCATGGAATCATCCCAGGAGTGAGGAAACTATTGCCCAGGCAAAGGCACACTGACACCAAGATGTCATGTTGGGTTTTCCACACAGGAAGGGGCAGCAAGCCACGCAAGGGACATGAGGACGGTGGTCCTAGAGGTAGAAAGGGAAGGAAATGGCCTCTTCCTCCAGCAGCCTTTGGGGAGCAAGGCATCCATCCTGTTGTCCCTTTGACATGAGCCTAGAAAAACTGTTTGGGGTTTCTGACTAACAGAGTGCTGGGAAAATAAACACAGGCTACCACTACTGGACATGTGGCCTTTTGAGCATTGCCATTGTATTCTAGATATCTCCTCTAGGGGACAGCACGCCAAGGTCTGTCCCAAGTACCTGGGCCACGGATTTGCACCTACTGTTTGCTGAGTACCTAGTATGTGCATGATATACACGTGTGTGTGTGTGTGTGTGTGTGTGTGTGTGTGTGTGTGCGCACGTGCACACGCCTGCATGCACTAGATATTCAGAAATAAAGCCAGGCATAGTCTCCTGTGAGTGAAAAATGTTTTGTGTCAAGAATGTATGCTCTAGGGCTGGAGAGATGGCTCAGAGGTTAAGAGCGCTGGCTGCTCTTCCAGAGGACCTGAGTTTAATTCCCAGCAACCACATGGTGGCTCACAACCATCCAAAATGAGATCTGGTGCCCTCTTCTGGTCTGCAGGCATACATGCAGACAGAACACTATACATAATAAATAAATTTAAAAAAAAAGAAGAATGTATGCTCTGAGGTCAAGCAGGCCTAGGTGACCATCCTAGCTCTGATCTACCAAATTTAGCTTAAGGACTTTACTTGGCTTTCTTTGTGATTTTAGAACCAGGCAAGGTTTCGTTGCAGAGTAGGGGAGTGTGGAGACAGAGGTTGAACATGGTTGGATCACTACCGGTTTCTTCCCTCAGAAGGTGAACACACAGCAGGGGGAGGGCAGAGGTTGGGCAGACCCTGGGTCATGTCTCTGGGGTGTGTTGTCTGTCAGTGTCTGTCACTATGATGAGCACATGGACATCGTCTGGGCTCACAGTTTTAGAGGTTAGGGTCCATTCATGGATTGTCAGTCTAATGCCTGGGAGGAAGAAAAAGAGAGAGACAGAGACAGGGAGAATGACCTAGACCTGGCTCTCAATACCCTCTTCCAGACCACACCTCTACAAGGTCCCAGAGCCTTCCACAGCCTGAGGACCAGGTGTTTGACACTTGGGATTTTGGGAAGATAAAGGAGTCTAGCAGGCCTGAGCTTGACAAATTTGGCTCTGGCAGGCCTTGCCCCTCTCCCCCTTCCCTCTGCCTTGATAAATGTTAGATTACAGTCCCGGAAGCTAGCCAGCTAGGTCTGTTCTCCTCTTCCTCCTCCCGAGGCTGACTGCCAAGTTTCAGTTATCAAAGTCCTGAGGTCCAGCAATCAAAAGCCCACTTTTGACTACCCTAAGTGACACGTCCAATCAAAACAAACAACTCACCCTATCACAGGGTTTCCCTTTTATAAACTCCCATTTGCCCGTGGGCCACATCTGTCTCCTCTCTACCCAGGTGCAGTTCTTTGCCTCATGGGGCAAATATCCCTTTCTCCTCTCCCTAGTTACTTTCTCCTCCCTTGTCCTCCCTCTCCTCTCTTTGTCTCTTATTTCCGGCTCTCTGTCCCTGTGGGGCAAATAAATCTCCTCTGAGCTGAGAACTTGGCCTTGAGATGTCCTGCCTGCTTCTGGTCTTTTCAGGGATGTTTTAGATGCAATTGTGGCCCATGTGGACTGAAGCTGGCCTGTCTGGGAAATTCTGTCTCCTGACTTAGACAGTCACATGACAACTTGGATTCTGTTGGGTGACTTAGAATTTCTGAGTATGTGTGATCATACTTTGAGTTTGAAGTGGGTCTTGGTGAGGGGCCAGTACAGGAGCCTGGTGGTCCTAGGATTTTGATGAAAGCCACTTGGGTCCTCTGGTTTGGATACTTTTTTTGGGGGGGGGGTCCTGGAACTAGCTCTTGTAGACCAGGCTGGCCTCGAACTCACAGAGATCCACCTGCCCCTGCCTCCCGAGTGCTGGGATTAAAGGTGTGCGCCACCATCACCCGGCTTGGTCTGGATGCTCAAAGCTCATATAGCAATGCTAGTGACCTCCTTGACCTCCAGCATCCCGGACCATGCCTGCTGACACCCAAACTCCCCAAAATCATTCCAGTTTATCCGCAATTTCCTTTTAAGGCTTGTTTTCCTTTGTCTTTTAGGAGGAAGGGCTGATAGTGTTTCACTCTGTGGCCCAGACTGCCTAGAACTCACTGTGTAGCCCCAGTTGGCCTCAGATTCATGGTGATCCTCCTGCCTCAGACTCCTGGCGTCTTGCCTCGTGAAAGTATACATTCCTGCCACTACTCAGTCACACTCGCCTCTCTGGAGTCCAGCTTTCTGTTTGATGAATACTTGTGAACTGAGCTGCAAGAGGGGATGATGGATCTGGGACCCCTGAATAGGGACATGTGTTTGTGTGTTAGTGCTCATAGCTATAGCAAATACCCACACGGGCATGTATTAAATGCTTAGTCCCCACCTGGGAATGCCACTGGAAAATGGCGGAAACGTCTGCTTTGAGAACACTGGTCCATCTCTCTCCTTTCCTGCTGTCAGGAGGTGAGCGGCTTCCTTCCTCATGTATTTCTGGAGTCGTGTGTTATCTGCCTCTTTCTTCAGATGAAAGAGAACCAGGCAGCCCTGGGCCTCTAAAGTCATGAGCTAATATAAACTTTTCTCTTTGAGTGGCTTCTCTTGGGCACTTGGATATGATGACAGAAAGCCAGCTATTACGGACACAGAATGGCCACAGAGAGGCCAGTTCAAACTTGTGTTGGGGAGAAAGGACTGCTTTCTCGCTTCTGGGAGAGGTAGAGAAGCAGAGGATTGTGGGGATGGACACTTGAAGGCAGGCGGGAGGACAGACATGGAGAGCACACGCAATGGCCACCACCACACACTATGGAGAGCACACACAATGGCCACCACCACACACTAGTTCTATGCCAGTGGTGTTTGCAGGTTCCAGCATGGAGAGAGCTTTGCCAAGAATCTCATGGTTCGCTGTGCTGTGTGCCTTGGCTATGACCAACCTGTGACCAACCTGGGGCAGGTGATCCATTTGAAATGAGGTGGTTAACTCTAGGATGAGAAGGGCGGATCACAGGTACACTGAAGAAGGGGCACCTAAAGGGGCAGGCAGGTGGATCAGACCTTCATACCTGCTTGGTGGAGAGGAGTTTGTCAGAGAAGTCTGGGCTTCTGAACTCCTAGTCCAGTTGCTTCATTTAATCTTTCTTTCTTTCTTTCTTCCTTCCTTCCTTCCTTCCTTCCTTCCTTCCTTCCTTTCTTTCTTTCTTTCTTTTTCTTTCCCTCTTTCCTTCCTTCCTTTTCTTTTTCTTTTACATTTTTTATGAGTGCTCTTTCTGCTGTACACCTTTATGCCAGAAGAGGGCATCAGATCCCACTATAGATGTTTCTAAGCTACCACGTGGTTGCTGGGAATTGAACTCAAGACCTCTGAAAGAGTAGCCAGTGTAGCCAGTGTTCTTAACTGCTGAGCCATCTCTCCAGCTCCCTCCAGTTCTTTCTTTGGGGGTGTTTTAGAGCTGGTGTGGAGGAGTACCCTGTTCACTTCCAACAGGGAGCCAGGTGGCCTGCCTTGGACAGCAGCCCCCAGCTGTCACCTCCATCCCCTGTGTGTGTAGGAGAAACTGGACTTCACATCTGTTCAGACTCCCTCTCAGCCAAGACACGGCAACACCTGCCTTGTCAGACCTTTGGGTTCTGTTCAGGGACCTTGGAACCAGACCGTCCCTTAGACCGGGTGCTCTGCACTCTCGGCCAATTCTGCAGCACAGGTGTAGAATTAAAATTTTCCTTTGAATGGGGTTTTCTTTAATGTGGGGTGCTGGGGTGCATCTCCCAGGCACTTTCTGAGCCGTCCTTGGCTACCAAGGCTGTGGCCCCAGCCCATGCTTAAGTTACATGTGATTTCACTAATCGGAAGGGCTTGGGAAATAGCTTCCCCTTGACAGTGACCCATATTACAATTAAAGCCTTTGATGTGGGCTCTCCTATTTGCCTACGGAGGCAGTGAGATTCACCATTTAATTTGAGAGGCATTTTACAGGACAGCCATCCACGCCGAAAGCTGATTATAAATAAGGTTCAGCTGACGGCTTCCATCAGCGTCTGAGGATTCGCAGTCAAATGCAAGGTCATAACCCCGATGCGCAGTTGGTCTGCGGCGCTCCTGTACCTAAATCAACTTCTCTTAGCGCTGGCTTTCACATCGTGTTTACAAAACACCTTCTGCTTCTTACAGAACTTGGCACTAAAAATCACCGCTCTGATAAGAGCCTGGAAAATTTCTCACCTCAGCTATTGTTTTAAGTTTTCTCTGTGTGAGAAGCCACAGGCTCCACCCCCACCCACTCCCACCCACTGGAAGATCAGAAATGGCTGCACCAGGAGGATGCTGCAGGTCAGCCCGTAGAGGTTCTCATGTTTTCCTTATGTTGTGAGTAAAACAGTTGTGTGACCAACCCTGTGGCCTTTGGGGACCACAGGATGGAAGAGAGTGAGTCTTGGGGAGGTGGCCCAGTTGTACATGCAAGTCTGGGGCCCCGAGTCTGATACTCAGAACAAGCATAGGAGTCTGTGGTCTCAATACTGGTAGGAATGGGGGCTATGGAAACAAGATGTTGTCTGGGGCTTGCTGGTCAGCTAGCCCAGTTAGTGGTTCAGTGAGAGGAACTGTCTCAAAAAATAAGGTGGAATCAGGCATGTTAGCGCAGGCCTTTTATCTTAGCACTCGAGAAGCAGAGGCAGAGGCAGAGGCAGAGGCAGGCTGATGTCTTTGAATCTGAGGCCAGCCCGGTCTACAGAGCAAGTTTCAGGTCAGCCAGAGCTATGTAGTGAGACTTAGTCTCCAAAACAAATAAACTGTAGAGAAAGACACCCTGTGTTCTGGTTTCCACGTGATCATGCAGGACACATGTGCTGGCACACACATGTACACACACACACACACATGTACACACACACACACATGTACACTCACACACACACATGTACACTCACACACACACACACACACACACACACACGAAGGGGAAGCAGGGCTGAATACCCCCACTCACCACCTTGGTTTAGTATTGTGTTCATATACATATTTATGTAAGAGTTGGTACTTCTGTCCTGGAACTCACCTTGTAGTCCAGGCTGGACTTGAACTCACAGAGGTCCACCTGCCTCTGCCTCCTGAGTGCTGGGGTTAAAGGTGTGTGTCAACACCGCCTGGCAAAGTTGGTACTTTTAAGTAGCCTTTTGGGGGCGTCTCCACATACATACATACACACACACACACACACACACACACACACACACACACCTCTCTATAAATCTGATGGTTCATATTGATTGTCAGATTGTATAGAATCACCTAGAAGGTGTGTCTGGAAGCCTTCCAGAGAGGCGTGACTGAGGAGGGGAGATTCATCCCGGATATGGGTGGCACTAGCCCAGGGGCTGGGGTCCTAGATTGAATCAACACCTAGAAAGGAGAGAGTTGAGCACCAGCAATCCCTACCCTTTGTTTCCGGGTCTGCCCAGATGTGAGGGGCCCAACCACACTCCTGTCACCAGGAACTCTGCCATGCCTTCCCCACAGTGATTGATTGTACCCTCTTAAACCATAATACCAAAACCAAACCCCCACCCTTGCTTGAGCTGCTTCTTGCAGATACCTTGGGGTTTGTTGTTGTTGGGTTGTTTTCATTTTTGTTTGCTTGTATTTCAGGACAGACAGGGTTTCTCTGTGTAGCCCTGGCTGGCCTCAAGCTCAAAGAGATTTACCTGCCTCTGCCTCCCAAGCGCTGGGATTAAAGGCTTGCGCCACCACTGCCCAGCCTCTCCCTGGTTTTTTTAATGGTTATGTACTACTCCACAACAGCAGTGAGCATAGTTTATTTACCCTCTGAAATGGTGAACATTTAGTGCCATTCTGTAGATGGAGCTGCAGGTCGCTTCCTGCCACCCAGCTCCCAGCCGCCTGGCTAGCTTATACCCTGAAATAACAACACACAAACTGTATTCATATAAACACTGCTTGGCCCATTATCTCCAGCCTCCTACTGGCCATCTCTCACATCCTCCATTAATGTGTGCAGCACCACGAGGCGGTGACCCACCAGGAAGATTCTAGCGTACCGTCCATCTTGGGCTGGAGCTTCATTGCGTCTGCCCTGGAGAGGAGAGGCATGGCGTCTGCCTAACTTCCCTTCTTCCCAGCATTCTGTTCTGTTTACTCCACCCACCTATGTTCTAACCTATCAGGCCAAGCAGTTTCTTTATTAATTAACCAATGACCTTCCCACATCACCATTCTACTCTTTTCTTCAGCTCTAAACACTGTCTCCAACCTTTTGCAACTGTCTGCATGCATGTCCAGGACACATCTGAAACAGATGCCTGCGGGTCCAAATGCTGTATCCAAGGGCTACGTGTAGTTTCAATTGCAAAAGGCACAGATTATTGCTTCTCTGAAAGAACTGAATCACTCATATTCCTACCTATGGTGTGAATGACTTTCTACGTGGGCAGGTAACTTGGCTGGAACACACATTCTCTATGTGTCCACCTTGGACACTCTGTGCTGCTCCAAGAACTACTCGAGGCTTTTCAAGCAGCAAAAGCCTACCTCAGCCCACAGAGGTCTACGCCCAGGTCCTGGGGCTGCTGGGACAAAGTGCTGCCAACTGAGTGGCTTGAAACAGTTGCAACTTAGCCTATCTCAGGCAGACAGAGAGCAAGGTGTTAGCAGGGCTGTGCTCTCTGCATAGGCTCTGGGGAGGAGCCTTTGGCTTCTTCTAGTGACTACTTATTGCCTTGTTGTCCCTTGGTATCTACCTCCCTCCAGTCGTTACCCCATGGCTATCCTTGCCTCTATGTCCATATCTCTCTCTGCTCAGGATTTATCACTCATTGCAATGCTTTGGGTTCACAAAAGTGGTTTCTACCTCATGGGTACGAGGACTTAGCACACTGAAGGAGGTTTCTGTGAGAGCCACTGTGTGGGCCAGCTTGAGTCCCGAGTGCTCCCAGGGCCTAGCATCCTTAGGAAAACTGGCAGAGAACACCCTTTCTTGTGGACTCTATGCATGCCACATTTTGACTCATGTGTGTGTGTGTGTGTGTGTGTGTGTGTGTGTGTACATGTAGAAGTCAAAGGTCAATCTTGGAGTCATTTCTCGGGAGCTGTCTACCAAGTAAGGTCTGAGGTCTCTCACTGGCCTGGAATTCACCAAGTAGGCTGGACTGACAGGCCAGTTAGCAATCCTCCAGTCTCTGCCTCCCCTGAGCTGGGCTACTGTGTAGTGTAGACCACCGTGCTCAGCTAGTAAATGTGTGTTCTGGGATGGAATTCAGGTCCCCTGCTGTTACTATAGAAGCTTCACTGTGCTGTGCTCCAGCCTTTCTTTGCTTTGTTTGGGGTCAGAGTTTCAGGCCACCTGACTTCAAGCCTGAGACCTAGTCAAGAATGACCTTGAACTTCTAATCCTCCTACCTCCACTTCTGTGAGCGTGCTGACATTACAGGTGTGTGTCGTTATTGTCATATGTGGTTTGTGCGGTGCTGAGGATTGAACTCGGGACTTCATGTGTGCTAGGCTAACACTCTGCCAGCTGAGCCACACCCCTGGCCCTCTCAATATTAATCAAAAAGGACCGTATCTTCAGGGGCAGTCTTACCAAGCACTGGAGAGCAGATTCCTCCCTTCCAGAGAATGGCTCACTTTATAAAACACATCTTCCTTGTGAACTGACAAGTCCATTGCTGTGCAATTATTTTAAGGTCACAACCAGAAAAGCATTCGAAGATAAATATACCAAGGATGTGTTCCCCATCCTGCCTATACTGAACATCCATCTACAAAAGAATCTTGGCATCAAAGAAAATCTACTTGGTGAGGTCAGAGGTTCAGGTGTCTTTGTGGAAGGACAGCCTGCGACAGGGTCTGGGCCTGGTGATATTTTAACCCAGCTGGGTGATCCAAGCAGGTACTTCCGGCTTGACTGGGGGTTGGTAGAGTCTGGGAGGCAGGCTGTGCCATGCAGGATGGACCCAAGGGACCCTAGACTCTGGCTGAGGTGGGCATGAAGCAGTGGGGATGCGGATGGGAGCTGTCATCTTGTGGTGGGAGCTGGTGCGGGGCAGGTGGGGCTGCTGTGAGCTAGAGATGCTGAGGATGGGCTGTCTGTTCATCCTGTCCGAAGCGAATGCCCCCCTTGAGTGGGGGTGCAGACTGCAGGTCATTTGCTCTCCCCTGGCATTTAGCAGGCAAGGAGGAGTAATTTTCCTCCCAGTGTCCTGGCTGGGTTCCAATTTGGGTGATTACATTCTGCCTGCTTAAAATTCCCCTCTCTTGTATCCAGGGCAGAAGCAATTCTTCCAGCCCTCTCCTGCTTGGGAGGAGGGGGAGCTGAGACTCCAGGAATCAGCCTTGCCTCCCCCCAGCACTCAGTAGGGAGGCTTGCTCTGCACACCCTGCACATCCTTGGCCGTGGGGACAGGAGAAGCCCCATTGGATTGAACCTGTCAAACATGTGCGAATTTTCCAGAAAAAATCTCTTTAAGGGGATGAGGTAGGGGTGAGTGGAACTCAGTGTTTGAGGAGTGAGTCCTGCCCTGGGCGGGGCTTCAGTCCCTCCCCTCCCCACTTGTGTCTGGATTTCTTGGTACCGTGGCGTTCTAGAATATAGAGCGACTTACTTTCGTTTGGGTGCTGTGGGGAATGGAGCAAGACAACAGCTTGAGAATCCAAATTATTCTACAGATCAACATGACCCAGGAGGAGAAAAAATGTTTTGACTATTACACTAAACAAACCAGGCTGGGTGTCAGAGAGTCTGGGCCAGCAGTGTGAATCTTCGCTGGCTTCATTTGCTCTCGTCCTGAGTGGATCTATTGACTAAAGTACGTGGGGCCTTTCGCACATTTGCACCAAGTGTCTTTTTAACACACATGCATGTGCACGTGGACACGTTGCTCCAGGTAGGCCGAACACGCAATTGTGTCCCTTCCCTCCTCACCCTCTCCCTCGACTTTTCAGAAGTCCCTTTTTTTTTTCTTTTTTGAGATAGGATTTTTTTCTCTGTGTAGCCTTGGCTGTCCCGGAACTCACTCTGTAGACCAGGCTGGCCTTGAACTAGAGATCTACCTGCCTCTGCCTGCAGAGTGCTGGGATCAAAGGTGTGTAACCCCACCACCCAACTCATCTCCTTATATCCATCTACCCATCCGCAAGAATCACAACTGACCCCTGGCTGAACAAAGGGCTGTGTTGTGTGACAAACAGGGAGTGCTCTACCATGGAGACAAAGTGTGGAGACTCCTGCGTGCAAAGTCGCGAGGACAGCTTCCCCCCTCACCAAGTCCACACGATACAATTTACGACAGTGTCAACACACAGCTGAATTAAAAGCCCAGACAGTCCCTGCTGAGGACGCCTGCACCTCTGTACGTTCTCATTCACGTGCCTGCCACAGCCTTGCCCTCAACCTCACCATCAGGCAGCTAAAGACTTAGACGGTTTGGACCATGTTCCTATCACTTTGGTGCCTGGATTGAAATAACAGGACTGCAA